>NW_027478166.1:5497500-10497500 GCF_051020975.1 Osmia lignaria lignaria
TTTGTAGAGAATTATGTTTCCTACAATTTATGTTCTATGATATTTTTTGATCAGAAGCGTAGTTTTCGAGATATATCGAGATATTTAAAAGTTCCGAAGCCGCACCAACATAATAGAGATACAGAAACACCGTGGCCCCTTTCTTTGAGATAACTCTGCACTAGTGCGAGCCGCAAATGCCACTTCCAGCTTAGCTGTGCAGAAGAAGAACAACAAGAAGAAGAAATATCTCGAAATATGTCCGTCAGGCCCCTTCCCTTGAGATAAATCTGCAAATATCTCGGAAACGAAGCGAGCTATGGCAAAATGTTAAGAGACCTTTTTTGTAGAGAATTATGTTTCCTACAATTTATGTTCTATGATATTTTTTGATCAGAAGCGTAGTTTTCGAGATATATCGAGATATTTAAAAGTTCCGAAGCCGCACCAACATAATAGAGATACAGAAACACCGTGGCCCCTTTCTTTGAGATAACTCTGCACTATTGCGAGCTGTAAATGCCACTTCCAGCTTAGCTGTGCAGAAGAAGAACAACAAGAAGAAGAAATATCTCGAAATATGTCCGTCAGGCCCCTTCCCTTGAGATATATCTGCAAATATCTCGGAAACGAAGCGAGCTATGGCAAAATGTTAAGAGACCTTTTTTGTAGAGAATTAAGTTTCCTACTTTTTATGTTCTATGATATCTTTTGATCAGATGCGTAGTTCTCGAGATATATCAAGATATTTAAAAGTTCCGAAGCCGCACCAACATAATAGAGATACAGAAACACCGTGGCCCCTTTCTTTGAGATAACTCTGCACTATTGCGAGGTGCAAATGCCACTTCCAGCTTAGCTGTGCAGAGGAAGAACAACAAGAGGAAGAAATATCTCGAAATATGTCCGTCAGGCCAGTTCCTTTGAGCTGAATCTGCAAATATCTCGGAAACGAAGCGAGCTATGGCAAAATGTTAAGAGACGTTTTTTGTAGAGAATTATGTTTCCTACAATTTATGTTTTATGATATTTTTTGATCAGAAGCGTAGTTTTCGAGATATATCGAGATATTTAAAAGTTCCGAAGCCGCACCAACATAATAGAGATACAGAAACACCGTGGCCCCTTTCTTTGAGATAACTCTGCACTAGTGCGAGCCGCAAATGCCACTTCCAGCTTAGCTGTGCAGAAGAAGAACAACAAGAAGAAGAAATATCTCGAAATATGTCCGTCAGGCCCCTTCCCTTGAGATAAATCTGCAAATATCTCGGAAACGAAGCGAGCTATGGCAAAATGTTAAGAGACCTTTTTTGTAGAGAATTATGTTTCCTACAATTTATGTTCTATGATATTTTTTGATCAGAAGCGTAGTTTTCGAGATATATCGAGATATTTAAAAGTTCCGAAGCCGCACCAACATAATAGAGATACAGAAACACCGTGGCCCCTTTCTTTGAGATAACTCTGCACTATTGCGAGCTGTAAATGCCACTTCCAGCTTAGCTGTGCAGAAGAAGAACAACAAGAAGAAGAAATATCTCGAAATATGTCCGTCAGGCCCCTTCCCTTGAGATAAATGTGCAAATATCTCGGAAACGAAGCGAGCTATTGCAAAATGTTAAGAGACCTTTTTTGTAGAGAATTAAGTTTCCTACTTTTTATGCTCTATGATATTTTTTGATCAGATGCGTAGTTCTCGAGATATATCAAGATATTTAAAAGTTCCGAAGCCGCACCAACATAATAGAGATACAGAAACACCGTGGCCCCTTTGTTTGAGATAACTCTGCACTATTGCGAGCTGCAAATGCCACTTCCAGCTTAGCTGTGCAGAAGAAGAACAACAAGAAGAAGAAATATCTCGAAATATGTCCGTCAGGCCCCTTCCCTTGAGATAAATCTGCAAATATCTCGGAAACGAAGAGAGCTATGGCAAAATGTTAAGAGACCTTTTTTGTAGAGAATTATGTTTCCTACAATTCATGTTCTATGATATTTTTTGATCAGAAGCGTAGTTTTCGAGATATATCGAGATATTTAAAAGTTCCGAAGCCGCACCAACATAATAGAGATACAGAAACACCGTGGCCCCTTTCTTTGAGATAACTCTGCACTATTGCGAGCTGCAAATGCCACTTCCAGCTTAGCTGTGCAGAAGAAGAACAACAAGAAGCAGAAATATCTCGAAATATGTCCGTTAGGCCCCTTCCCTTGAGATAAATCTGCAAATATCTCGGAAACGAAGCGAGATATGGCAAAATGTTAAGAGACCTTTTTTGTAGAGAATTAAGTTTCCTACCTTTTGTGTTCTATGATATTTTTTGAGCAGATGCGTAGTTCTCGAGATATATCAAGATATTTAAAAGTTCCGATGCCGCACCAACATAATAGAGATACAGAAACACCGTGGCCCCTCTCTTTGAGATAACTCTGCACTATTGCGAGCTGGAAATGCCACTTCCAGTTTAGCTGTGCAGAAGAAGAACAACAAGAAGAAGAAATATCTCGAAATATGTCCGTTAGGCCCCTTCCCTTGAGATATATGTGCAAATATCTCGGAAACGAAGCGAGCTATGGCAAAATGTTAAGAGACCTTTTTTGTAGAGAATTAAGTTTCCTACTTTTTATGTTCTATGATATTTTTTGATCAGATGCGTAGTTCTCGAGATATATCAAGATATTTAAAAGTTCCGAAGCCGCACCAACATAATAGAGATACAGAAACACCGTGGCCCCTTTCATTGAGATAACTCTGCACTATTGCGAGCTGCAAATGCCACTTCCAGCGTAGCTGTGCAGAAGAAGAACAACAAGAAGAAGAAATATCTCGAAATATGTCCGTCAGGCCCCTTCCCTTGAGATAAATCTGGAAATATCTCGGAAACGAAGAGAGCTATGGCAAAATGTTAAGAGACCTTTTTGGTAGAGAATTAAGTTTCCTACTTTTTATGTTCTATGATATTTTTTGATCAGATGCGTAGTTCTCGAGATATATCAAGATATTTAAAAGTTCCGAAGCCGCACTAACATAATAGAGATACAGAAACACCGTGGCCCCTTTCTTTGAGATAACTCTGCACTATTGCGAGCTGTAAATGCCACTTCCAGCTTAGCTGTGCAGAAGAAGAACAACAAGAAGAAGAAATATCTCGAAATATGTCCGTCAGGCCCCTTCCCTTGAGATATATCTGCAAATATCTCGGAAACGAAGCGAGCTATGGCAAAATGTTAAGAGACCTTTTTTGTAGAGAATTATGTTTCCTACAATTTATGTTCTATGATATTTTTTGATCAGAAGCGTAGTTTTCGAGATATATCGAGATATTTAAAAGTTCCGATGCCGCACCAACATAATAGAGATACAGAAACACCGTGGCCCCTTTCTTTGAGATAACTCTGCACTAGTGCGAGCCGCAAATGCCACTTCCAGCTTAGCTGTGCAGAAGAAGAACAACAAGAAGAAGAAATGTCTCGAAATATGTCCGTCAGGCCCCTTCCCTTGAGATAAATCTGCAAATATCTCGGAAACGAAGCGAGCTATGGCAAAATGTTAAGAGACCTTTTTTGTAGAGAATTAAGTTTCCTACTTTTTATGTTCTATGATATTTTTTGATCAGATGCGCAGTTCTCGAGATATATCAAGATATTTAAAAGTTCCGAAGCCGCACCAACATAATAGAGATACAGAAACACCGTGGCCCCTTTCTTTGAGATAACTCTGCACTATTGCGAGCTGCAAATGCCACTTCCAGCTTAGCTGTGCAGAGGAAGAACAACAAGAAGAAGAAATATCTCGAAATATGTCCGTCAGGCCAGTTCCTTTGAGCTGAATCTGCAAATATCTCGGAAACGAAGCGAGCTATGGCAAAATGTTAAGAGACGTTTTTTGTAGAGAATTATGTTTCCTACAATTTATGTTCTATGATATTTTTTGATCAGAAGCGTAGTTTTCGAGATATATCGAGATATTTAAAAGTTCCGAAGCCGCACCAACATAATAGAGATACAGAAACACCGTGGCCCCTTTCTTTGAGATAACTCTGCACTAGTGCGAGCCGCAAATGCCACTTCCAGCTTAGCTGTGCAGAAGAAGAACAACAAGAAGAAGAAATATCTCGAAATATGTCCGTCAGGCCCCTTCCCTTGAGATAAATCTGCAAATATCTCGGAAACGAAGCGAGCTATGGCAAAATGTTAAGAGACCTTTTTTGTAGAGAATTAAGTTTCCTACTTTTTATGTTCTATGATATTTTTTGATCAGATGCGCAGTTCTCGAGATATATCAAGATATTTAAAAGTTCCGAAGCCGCACCAACATAATAGAGATACAGAAACACCGTGGCCCCTTTCTTTGAGATAACTCTGCACTATTGCGAGCTGCAAATGCCACTTCCAGCTTAGCTGTGCAGAGGAAGAACAACAAGAAGAAGAAATATCTCGAAATATGTCCGTCAGGCCAGTTCCTTTGAGCTGAATCTGCAAATATCTCGGAAACCAAGCGAGCTATGGCAAAATGTTAAGAGACGTTTTTTGTAGAGAATTATGTTTCCTACAATTTATGTTCTATGATATTTTTTGATCAGAAGCGTAGTTTTCGAGATATATCGAGATATTTAAAAGTTCCGAAGCCGCACCAACATAATAGAGATACAGAAACACCGTGGCCCCTTTCTTTGAGATAACTCTGCACTAGTGCGAGCCGCAAATGCCACTTCCAGCTTAGCTGTGCAGAAGAAGAACAACAAGAAGAAGAAATATCTCGAAATATGTCCGTCAGGCCCCTTCCCTTGAGATAAATCTGCAAATATCTCGGAAACGAAGCGAGCTATGGCAAAATGTTAAGAGACCTTTTTTGTAGAGAATTATGTTTCCTACAATTTATGTTCTATGATATTTTTTGATCAGAAGCGTAGTTTTCGAGATATATCGAGATATTTAAAAGTTCCGAAGCCGCACCAACATAATAGAGATACAGAAACACCGTGGCCCCTTTCTTTGAGATAACTCTGCACTATTGCGAGCTGTAAATGCCACTTCCAGCTTAGCTGTGCAGAAGAAGAACAACAAGAAGAAGAAATATCTCGAAATATGTCCGTCAGGCCCCTGCCCTTGAGATATATCTGCAAATATCTCGGAAACGAAGCGAGCTATGGCAAAATGTTAAGAGACCTTTTTTGTAGAGAATTATGTTTCCTACAATTTATGTTCTATGATATTTTTTGATCAGAAGCGTAGTTTTCGGGATATATCGAGATATTGAAAAGTTCCGAAGCCGCACCAACATAATAGAGATACAGAAACACCGTGGCCCCTTTCTTTGAGATAACTCTGCAATAGTGCGAGCCGCAAATGCCACTTCCAGCTTAGCTGTGCAGAAGAAGAACAACAAGAAGAAGAAATATCTCGAAATATGTCCGTCATGCCCCTTCCCTTGAGATAAATCTGCAAATATCTCGGAAACGAAGCGAGCTATGGCAAAATGTTAAGAGACCTTTTTTGTAGAGAATTATGTTTCCTACAATTTATGTTCTATGATATTTTTTGATCAGAAGCGTAGTTTTCGGGATATATCGAGATATTGAAAAGTTCCGAAGCCGCACCAACATAATAGAGATACAGAAACACCGTGGCCCCTTTCTTTGAGATAACTCTGCAATAGTGCGAGCCGCAAATGCCACTTCCAGCTTAGCTGTGCAGAAGAAGAACAACAAGAAGAAGAAATATCTCGAAATATGCCCGTCAGGCCCCTTCCCTTGAGATAAATCTGCAAATATCTCGGAAACGAAGCGAGATATGGCAAAATGTTAAGAGACCTTTTTTGTAGAGAATTAAGTTTCCTACTTTTTATGTTCTATGATATTTTTTGAGCAGATGCGTAGTTCTCGAGATATATCAAGATATTTAAAAGTTCCGATGCCGCACCAACATAATAGAGATACAGAAACACCGTGGCCCCTCTCTTTGAGATAACTCCGCACTATTGCGAGCTGGAAATGCCACTTCCAGTTTAGCTGTGCAGAAGAAGAACAACAAGAAGAAGAAATATCTCGAAATATGTCCGTTAGGCCCCTTCCCTTGAGATATATGTGCAAATATCTCGGAAACGAAGCGAGCTATGGCAAAATGTTAAGAGACCTTTTTTGTAGAGAATTAAGTTTCCTACTTTTTATGTTCTATGATATTTTTTGATCAGATGCGTAGTTCTCGAGATATATCAAGATATTTAAAAGTTCCGAAGCCGCACCAACATAATAAAGATACAGAAACACCGTGGCCCCTTTCATTGAGATAACTCTGCACTATTGCGAGCTGCAAATGCCACTTCCAGCGTAGCTGTGCAGAAGAAGAACAACAAGAAGAAGAAATATCTCGAAATATGTCCGTCAGGCCCCTTCCCTTGAGATAAATCTGGAAATATCTCGGAAACGAAGCGAGCTATGGCAAAATGTTAAGAGACCTTTTTTGTAGAGAATTAAGTTTCCTACTTTTTATGTTCTATGATATTTTTTGATCAGATGCGCAGTTCTCGAGATATATCAAGATATTTAAAAGTTCCGAAGCCGCACCAACATAATAGAGATACAGAAACACCGTGGCCCCTTTCTTTGAGATAACTCTGCACTATTGCGAGCTGTAAATGCCACTTCCAGCTTAGCTGTGCAGAAGAAGAACAACAAGAAGAAGAAATATCTCGAAATATATCCGTCAGGCCAGTTCCTTTGAGCTGAATCTGCAAATCTCTCGGAAACGAAGCGAGCTATGGCAAAATGTTAAGAGACGTTTTTTGTAGAGAATTATGTTTCCTACAATTTATGTTCTATGATATTTTTTGATCAGAAGCGTAGTTTTCGAGATATATCGAGATATTTAAAAGTTCCGAAGCCGCACCAACATAATAGAGATATAGAAACACCGTGGCCCCTTTCTTTGATATAACTCTGCACTATTGCGAGCTGTAAATGGCACTTCCAGCTTAGCTGTGCAGAAGAAGAACAACAAGAAGAAGAAATATCTCGAAATATGTCCGTCAGGCCCCTTCCCTTGAGATATATCTGCAAATATCTCGGAAACGAAGCGAGCTATGGCAAAATGTTAAGAGACCTTCTTTGTAGAGAATTATGTTTCCTACAATTTATGTTCTATGATATTTTTTGATCAGAAGCGTAGTTTTCGAGATATATCGAGATATTTAAAAGTTCCGAAGCCGCACCAACATAATAGAGATACAGAAACACCGTGGCCCCTTTCTTTGAGATAACTCTGCACTAGTGCGAGCCGCAAATGCCACTTCCAGCTTAGCTGTGCAGAAGAAGAACAACAAGAAGAAGAAATATCTCGAAATATGTCCGTCAGGCCCCTTCCCTTGAGATAAATATGCAAATATCTCGGAAACGAAGCGAGCTATGGCAAAATGTTAAGAGACCTTTTTTGTAGAGAATTAAGTTTCCTACTTTTTATGTTCTATGATATTTTTTGATCAGATGCGTAGTTCTCGAGATATATCAAGATATTTAAAAGTTCCGAAGCCGCAACCAACATAATAGAGATACAGAAACACCGTGGCCCCTTTCTTTGAGATAACTCTGCACTATTGCGAGCTGTAAATGCCACTTCCAGCTTAGCTGTGCAGAAGAAGAACAACAAGAAGAAGAAATATCCCGAAATATGTCCGTCAGGCCAGTTCCTTTGAGCTGAATCGGCAAATATCTCGGAAACGAAGCGAGCTATGGCAAAATGTTAAGAGACGTTTTTTGTAGAGAATTATGTTTCCTACAATTTATGTTCTATGATATTTTTTGATCAGAAGCGTAGTTTTCGAGATATATCGAGATATTTAAAAGTTCCGAAGCCGCACCAACATAATAGAGATACAGAAACACCGTGGCCCCTGTCTTTGAGATAACTCTGCACTAGTGCGAGCCGCGAATGTCACTTCCAGCTTAGCTGTGCAGAAGAAGAACAACAAGAAGAAGAAATATCTCGAAATATGTCCGTCAGGCCCCTTCCCTTGAGATAAATCTGCAAATATCTCGGAAACGAAGCGAGCTATGGCAAAATGTTAAGAGACCTTTTTTGTAGAGAATTAGGTTTCCTACTTTTTATCTTCTATGATATTTTTTGATCAGATGCGTAGTTCTCGAGATATATCAAGATATTTAAAAGTTCCGAAGCCGCACCAACATAATAGAGATACAGAAACACCGTGGCCCCTCTCTTTGAGATAACTCTGCACTATTGCGAGCTGGAAATGCCACTTCCAGCTTAGCTGTGCAGAAGAAGAACAACAAGAAGAAGAAATATCTCGAAATATGTCCGTCAGGCCCCTTCCCTTGAGATATATCTGCAAATATCTCGGAAACGAAGCGAGCTATGGCAAAATGTTTAGAGACCTTCTTTGTAGAGAATTATGTTTCCTACAATTTATGTTCTATGATATTTTTTGATCAGAAGCGTAGTTTTCGAGATATATCGAGATATTTAAAAGTTCCGAAGCCGCACCAACATAATAGAGATACAGAAACACCGTGGCCCCTTTCTTTGAGATAACTCTGCACTAGTGCGAGCCGCAAATGCCACTTCCAGCTTAGCTGTGCAGAAGAAGAACAACAAGAAGAAGAAATATCTCGAAATATGTCCGTCAGGCCCCTTCCCTTGAGATAAATATGCAAATATCTCGGAAACGAAGCGAGCTATGGCAAAATGTTAAGAGACCTTTTTTGTAGAGAATTAAGTTTCCTACTTTTTATGTTCTATGATATTTTTTGATCAGATGCGTAGTTCTCGAGATATATCAAGATATTTAAAAGTTCCGAAGCCGCAACCAACATAATAGAGATACAGAAACACCGTGGCCCCTTTCTTTGAGATAACTCTGCACTAGTGCGAGCCGCAAATGCCACTTCCAGCTTAGCTGTGCAGAAGAAGAACAACAAGAAGAAGAAATATCTCGAAATATGTCCGTCAGGCCCCTTCCCTTGAGATAAATATGCAAATATCTCGGAAACGAAGCGAGCTATGGCAAAATGTTAAGAGACCTTTTTTGTAGAGAATTAAGTTTCCTACTTTTTATGTTCTATGATATTTTTTGATCAGATGCGTAGTTCTCGAGATATATCAAGATATTTAAAAGTTCCGAAGCCGCAACCAACATAATAGAGATACAGAAACACCGTGGCCCCTTTCTTTGAGATAACTCTGCACTATTGCGAGCTGTAAATGCCACTACCAGCTTAGCTGTGCAGAAGAAGAACAACAAGAAGAAGAAATATCTCGAAATATGTCCGTCAGGCCAGTTCCTTTGAGCTGAATCTGCAAATATCTCGGAAACGAAGCGAGCTATGGCAAAATGTTAAGAGACCTTTTTTTGTAGAGAATTAGGTTTCCTACTTTTTATCTTCTATGATATTTTTTGATCAGATGCGTAGTTCTCGAGATATATCAAGATATTTAAAAGTTCCGAAGCCGCACCAACATAATAGAGATACAGAAACACCGTGGCCCCTCTCTTTGAGATAACTCTGCACTATTGCGAGCTGGAAATGCCACTTCCAGTTTAGCTGTGCAGAAGAAGAACAACAAGAAGAAGAAATATCTCGAAATATGTCCGTTAGGCCCCTTCCCTTGAGATAAATGTGCAAATATCTCGGAAACGAAGCGAGCTATGGCAAAATGTTAAGAGACCTTTTTTGTAGAGAATTAAGTTTCCTACTTTTTATGTTCTATGATATTTTTTGATCAGATGCGTAGTTCTCGAGATATATCAAGATATTTAAAAGTTCCGAAGCCGCACCAACATAATAGAGATACAGAAACACCGTGGCCCGTTTCTTTGAGATAACTCTGCACTATTGCGAGCTGCAAATGCCACTTCCAGCTTAGCTGTGCAGAAGAAGAACAACAAGAAGAAGAAATATCGCGAAATATGTCCGTCAGGCCCCTTCCCTTGAGATAAATCTGCAAATATCTCGGAAACGAAGAGAGCTATGGCAAAATGTTAAGAGACCTTTTTTGTAGAGAATTAAGTTTCCTACTTTTTATGCTCTATGATATTTTTTGATCAGATGCGTAGTTCTCGAGATATATCAAGATATTTAAAAGTTCCGAAGCCGCACCAACATAATAGAGATACAGAATCACCGTTGTCCCTTTCTTTGAGATAACTCTGCACTATTGCGAGCTGCAAATGCCACTTCCAGCTTAGCTGTGCAGAAGAAGAACAACAAGAAGAAGAAATATCTCGAAATATGTCCGTCAGGCCCCTTCCCTTGAGATAAATCTGCAAATATCTCGGAAACGAAGAGAGCTATGGCAAAATGTTAAGAGACCTTTTTTGTAGAGAATTATGTGTCCTACAATTTATGTTCTATGATATTTTTTGATCAGAAGCGTAGTTTTCGAGATATATCGAGATATTTAAAAGTTCCGAAGCCGCACCAACATAATAGAGATACAGAAACACCGTGGCCCCTTTCTTTGAGATAACTCTGCACTAGTGCGAGCCGCAAATGCCACTTCCAGCTTAGCTGTGCAGAAGAAGAACAACAAGAAGAAGAAATATCTCGAAATATGTCCGTCATGCCCCTTCCCTTGAGATAAATCTGCAAATATCTCGGAAACGAAGCGAGGTATGGCAAAACGTTAAGAGACCTTTTTGGTAGAGAATTAAGTTTCCTACTTTTTATGTTGTATGATATTTTTTGATCAGATGCGTAGTTCTCGAGATATATCAAGATATTTAAAAGTTCCGAAGCCGCACAAACATAATAGAGATACAGAAATACCGTGGCCCCTTTCTTTGAGATAACTCTGCACTATTGCGAGCTGCAAATGCCACTTCCAGCTTAGCTGTGCAGAAGAAGAACAACAAGAAGAAGAAATATCTCGAAATATGTCCGTCAGGCCCCTTCCCTTGAGATAAATCTGCAAATATCTCGGAAACGAAGAGGGCTATGGCAAAATGTTAAGAGACCTTTTTTGTAGAGAATTAAGTTTCCTACAATTTATGTTCTATGATATTTTTTGATCAGAAGCGTAGTTTTCGAGATATATCGAGATATTTAAAAGTTCCGAAGCCGCACCAACATAATAGAGATACAGAAACACCGTGGCCCCTTTCTTTGAGATAACTCTGCACTAGTGCGAGCCGCAAATGCCACTTCCAGCTTAGCTGTGCAGAAGAAGAACAACAAGAAGAAGAAATATCTCGAAATATGTCCGTCATGCCCCTTCCCTTGAGATAAATCTGCAAATATCTCGGAAACGAAGCGAGCTATGGCAAAATGTTAAGAGACCTTTTTTGTAGAGAATAATGTTTCCTACAATTTACGTTCTATGATATTTTTTGATCAGAAGCGTAGTTTTCGAGATATATCGAGATATTTAAAAGTTCCGAAGGCGCACCAACATAATAGAGATACAGAAACACCGTGGCCCCTTTCTTTGAGATAACTCTGCACTATTGCGACCTACAAATGCCACTTCCAGCTTAGCTGTGCAGAAGAAGAACAACAAGGAGAAGAAATATCTCGAAATATGTCCGTCAGGCCCCTTCCCTTGGGATATATCTGCAAATATCTCGGAAACGAAGCGAGCTATGACAAAATGTTGAGAGACCTTTTTTGTAGCCAATTAAGTTTCCTACTTTTTATGTTCTATGATATTTTTTGATCAGATGCGTAGTTCTCGAGATATATCAAGATATTTAAAAGTTCCGAAGCCGCACCAACATAATAGAGATACAGAAACACCGTGGCCCCTTTCTTTGAGATAACGCTGCACTAGTGGGAGCCGCAAATGCCACTTCCAGCTTAGCTGTGCAGAAGAAGAACAACAAGAAGAAGAAATATCTCGAAATATGTCCGTCAGGCCCCTTCCCTTGAGATAAATCTGCAAATATCTCGGAAACGAAGTGAGCTATGGCAAAATGTTAAGAGACCTTTTTTGTAGAGAATTAAGTTTCCTACTTTTTATGTTCTATGATATTTTTTGATCAGATGCGTAGTTCTCGAGATATATCAAGATATTTAAAAGTTCCGAAGCCGCACCAACATAATAGAGATACAGAAACACCGTGGCCCCTTTCTTTGAGATAACTCTGCACTAGTGCGAGCCGCAAATGCCACTTCCAGCTTAGCTGTGCAGAAGAAGAACAACAAGAAGAAGAAATATCTCGAAATATGTCCGTCAGGCCCCTTCCCTTGAGATAAATCTGCAAATATCTCGGAAACGAAGCGAGCTATGGCAAAATGTTAGGAGACCTTTCTTGTAGAGAATTAAGTTTCCTACTTTTTATGTAGTATGATATTTTTTGATAAGATGCGTAGTTCTCGAGATATATCAAGATATTTAAAAGTTCCGAAGCCGCACCAACATAACAGAGATACAGAAACACCGTGGCCCCTTTCTTTGAGATAACTCTGCACTATTGCGCGCTGCAAATGCCACTTCCAGCTTAACTGTGCAGAAGAAGAACAACATGAAGAAGAAATATCTCGAAATATGTCCGTCAGGCCCCTTCCCTTGAGATAAATCTGCAAATATCTCGGAAACGAAGCGAGCTATGGCAAAATGTTAAGAGACCTTTTTTGTAGAGAATAATGTTTCCTACAATTTACGTTCTATGATATTTTTTGATCAGAAGCGTAGTTTTCGAGATATATCGAGATATTTAAAAGTTCCGAAGGCGCACCAACATAATAGAGATACAGAAACACCGTGGCCCCTTTCTTTGAGATAACTCTGCACTATTGCGACCTACAAATGCCACTTCCAGCTTAGCTGTGCAGAAGAAGAACAACAAGAAGAAGAAATATCTCGAAATATGTCCGTCAGGCCCCTTCCCTTGGGATATATCTGCAAATATCTCGGAAACGAAGCGAGCTATGGCAAAATGTTAAGAGACCTTTTTTGTAGAGAATTAAGTTTCCTACTTTTTATGTTCTATCATATTTTTTGATCAGATGCGTAGTTCTCGAGATATATCAAGATATTTAAAAGTTCCGAAGCCGCACCAACATAATAGAGATACAGAAACACCGTGGCCCCTTTCTTTGAGATAACGCTGCACTAGTGCGAGCCGCAAATGCCACTTCCAGCTTAGCTGTGCAGAAGAAGAACAACAAGAAGAAGAAATATCTCGAAATATGTCCGTCAGGCCCCTTCCCTTGAGATAAATCTGCAAATATCTCGGAAACGAAGCGAGCTATGGCAAAATGTTAAGAGACCTTTTTTGTAGAGAATTAAGTTTCCTACTTTTTATGTTCTATGATATTTTTTGATCAGATGCGTAGTTCTCGAGATATATCAAGATATTTGAAAGTTCCGAAGCCGCACCAACATAATAGAGATACAGAAACACCGTGGCCCCTTTCTTTGAGATAACTCTGCACTAGTGCGAGCCGCAAATGCCACTTCCAGCTTAGCTGTGCAGAAGAACAACAACAAGAAGAAGAAATATCTCGAAATATGTCCGTCAGGCCCCTTCCCTTGAGATAAATCTGCAAATATCTCGGAAACGAAGCGAGCTATGGCAAAATGTTAAGAGACCTTTCTTGTAGAGAATTAAGTTTCCTACAATTTATGTTCTATGTTATTTTTTGATCAGAAGCGTAGTTTTCGAGATATATCGAGATATTTAAAAGTTCCGAAGCCGCACCAACATAATAGAGATACAGAAACACCGTGGCCCCTTTCTTTGAGATAACTCTGCACTAGTGCGAGCCGCAAATGCCACTTCCAGCTTAGCTGTGCAGAAGAAGAACAACAAGAAGAAGAAATATCTCGAAATATGTCCGTCATGCCCCTTCCCTTGAGATAAATCTGCAAATATCTCGGAAACGAAGCGAGCTATGGCAAAACGTTAAGAGACCTTTTTGGTAGAGAATTAAGTTTCCTACTTTTTATGTTGTATGATATTTTCTGATCAGATGCGTAGTTCTCGAGATATATCAAGATATTTAAAAGTTCCGAAGCCGCACAAACATAATAGAGATACAGAAACACCGTGGCCCCTTTCTTTGAGATAACTCTGCACTATTGCGAGCTGCAAATGCCACTTCCAGCTTAGCTGTGCAGAAGAAGAACAACAAGAAGAAGAAATATCTCGAAATATGTCCGTCAGGCCCCTTCCCTTGAGATAAATCTGCAAATATCTCGGAAACGAAGAGGGCTATGGCAAAATGTTAAGAGACGTTTTTTGTAGAGAATTAAGTTTCCTACAATTTATGTTCTATGATATTTTTTGATCAGAAGCGTAGTTTTCGAGATATATCGAGATATTTAAAAGTTCCGAAGCCGCACCAACATAATAGAGATACAGAAACACCGTGGCCCCTTTCTTTGAGATAACTCTGCACTAGTGCGAGCCGCAAATGCCACTTCCAGCTTAGCTGTGCAGAAGAAGAACAACAAGAAGAAGAAATATCTCGAAATATGTCCGTCATGCCCCTTCCCTTGAGATAAATCTGCAAATATCTCGGAAACGAAGCGAGCTATGGCAAAACGTTAAGAGACCTTTTTGGTAGAGAATTAAGTTTCCTACTTTTTATGTTGTATGATATTTTTTGATCAGATGCGTAGTTCTCGAGATATATCAAGATATTTAAAAGTTCCGAAGCCGCACAAACATAATAGAGATACAGAAACACCGTGGCCCCTTTCTTTGAGATAACTCTGCACTATTGCGAGCTGCAAATGCCACTTCCAGCTTAGCTGTGCAGAAGAAGAACAACAAGAAGAAGAAATATCTCGAAATATGTCCGTCAGGCCCCTTCCCTTGAGATAAATCTGCAAATATCTCGGAAACGAAGAGGGCTATGGCAAAATGTTAAGAGACCTTTTTTGTAGAGAATTAAGTTTCCTACAATTTATGTTCTATGATATTTTTTGATCAGAAGCGTAGTTTTCGAGATATATCGAGATATTTAAAAGTTCCGAAGCCGCACCAACATAATAGAGATACAGAAACACCGTGGCGCCTTTCTTTGAGATAACTCTGCACTAGTGCGAGCCGCAAATGCCACTTCCAGCTTAGCTGTGCAGAAGAAGAACAACAAGAAGAAGAAATATCTCGAAATATGTCCGTCATGCCCCTTCCCTTGAGATAAATCTGCAAATATCTCGGAAACGAAGCAAGCTATGGCAAAATGTTAAGAGACCTTTTTTGTAGAGAATTAAGTTTCCTACTTTTCATGTTGTATGATATTTTTTGATCAGATGCGTAGTTCTCGAGATATATCAAGATATTTAAAAGTTCCGAAGCCGCACCAACATAATAGAGATACAGAAACACCGTGGCCCCTTTCTTTGAGATAACGCTGCACTAGTGCGAGCCGCAAATGCCACTTCCAGCTTAGCTGTGCAGAAGAAGAACAACAAGAAGAAGAAATATCTCGAAATATGTCCGTCAGGCCCCTTCCCTTGAGATAAATCTGCAAATATCTCGGAAACGAAGCGAGCGATGGCAAAATGTTAAGAGACCTTTTTTGTAGAGAATTAAGTTTCCTACTTTTTATGTTCTATGATATTTTTTGATCAGATGCGTAGTTCTCGAGATATATCAAGATATTTAAAAGTTCCGAAGCCGCACCAACATAACAGAGATACAGAAACACCGTGGCCCCTTTCTTTGAGATAACTCTGCACTATTGCGCGCTGCAAATGCCACTTCCAGCTTAGCTGTGCAGAAGAAGAACAACATGAAGAAGAAATATCTCGAAATATGTCCGTCAGGCCCCTTCCCTTGAGATAAATCTGCAAATATCTCGGAAACGAAGCGAGCTATGGCAAAATGTTAAGAGACCTTTTTTGTAGAGAATAATGTTTCCTACAATTTACGTTCTATGATATTTTTTGATCAGAAGCGTAGTTTTCGAGATATATCGAGATATTTAAAAGTTCCGAAGGCGCACCAACATAATAGAGATACAGAAACACCGTGGCCCCTTTCTTTGAGATAACTCTGCACTATTGCGACCTACAAATGCCACTTCCAGCTTAGCTGTGCAGAAGAAGAACAACAAGGAGAAGAAATATCTCGAAATATGTCCGTCAGGCCCCTTCCCTTGGGATATATCTGCAAATATCTCGGAAACGAAGCGAGCTATGACAAAATGTTAAGAGACCTTTTTTGTAGAGAATTAAGTTTCCTACTTTTTATGTTCTATGATATTTTTTGATCAGATGCGTAGTTCTCGAGATATATCAAGATATTTAAAAGTTCCGAAGCCGCACCAACATAATAGAGATACAGAAACACCGTGGCCCCTTTCTTTGAGATAACTCTGCACTAGTGCGAGCCGCAAATGCCACTTCCAGCTTAGCTGTGCAGAAGAAGAACAACAAGAAGAAGAAATATCTCGAAATATGTCCGTCAGGCCCCTTCCCTTGAGATAAATCTGCAAATATCTCGGAAACGAAGTGAGCTATGGCAAAATGTTAAGAGACCTTTTTTGTAGAGAATTAAGTTTCCTACTTTTCATGTTCTATGATATTTTTTGATCAGATGCGTAGTTCTCGAGATATATCAAGATATTTAAAAGTTCCGAAGCCGCACCAACATAATAGAGATACAGAAACACCGTGGCCCCTTTCTTTGAGATAACGCTGCACTAGTGCGAGCCGCAAATGCCACTTCCAGCTTAGCTGTGCAGAAGAAGAACAACAAGAAGAAGAAATATCTCGAAATATGTCCGTCAGGCCCCTTCCCTTGAGATAAATCTGCAAATATCTCGGAAACGAAGCGAGCGATGGCAAAATGTTAAGAGACCTTTTTTGTAGAGAATTAAGTTTCCTACTTTTTATGTTCTATGATATTTTTTGATCAGATGCGTAGTTCTCGAGATATATCAAGATATTTAAAAGTTCCGAAGCCGCACCAACATAACAGAGATACAGAAACACCGTGGCCCCTTTCTTTGAGATAACTCTGCACTATTGCGCGCTGCAAATGCCACTTCCAGCTTAGCTGTGCAGAAGAAGAACAACATGAAGAAGAAATATCTCGAAATATGTCCGTCAGGCCCCTTCCCTTGAGATAAATCTGCAAATATCTCGGAAACGAAGCGAGCTATGGCAAAATGTTAAGAGACCTTTTTTGTAGAGAATAATGTTTCCTACAATTTACGTTCTATGATATTTTTTGATCAGAAGCGTAGTTTTCGAGATATATCGAGATATTTAAAAGTTCCGAAGGCGCACCAACATAATAGAGATACAGAAACACCGTGGCCCCTTTCTTTGAGATAACTCTGCACTATTGCGACCTACAAATGCCACTTCCAGCTTAGCTGTGCAGAAGAAGAACAACAAGGAGAAGAAATATCTCGAAATATGTCCGTCAGGCCCCTTCCCTTGGGATATATCTGCAAATATCTCGGAAACGAAGCGAGCTATGACAAAATGTTAAGAGACCTTTTTTGTAGAGAATTAAGTTTCCTACTTTTTATGTTCTATGATATTTTTTGATCAGATGCGTAGTTCTCGAGATATATCAAGATATTTAAAAGTTCCGAAGCCGCACCAACATAATAGAGATACAGAAACACCGTGGCCCCTTTCTTTGAGATAACTCTGCACTAGTGCGAGCCGCAAATGCCACTTCCAGCTTAGCTGTGCAGAAGAAGAACAACAAGAAGAAGAAATATCTCGAAATATGTCCGTCAGGCCCCTTCCCTTGAGATAAATCTGCAAATATCTCGGAAACGAAGTGAGCTATGGCAAAATGTTAAGAGACCTTTTTTGTAGAGAATTAAGTTTCCTACTTTTTATGTTCTATGATATTTTTTGATCAGATGCGTAGTTCTCGAGATATATCAAGATATTTAAAAGTTCCGAAGCCGCACCAACATAATAGAGATACAGAAACACCGTGGCCCCTTTCTTTGAGATAACTCTGCACTAGTGCGAGCCGCAAATGCCACTTGCAGCTTAGCTGTGCAGAAGAAGAACAACAAGAAGAAGAAATATCTCGAAATATGTCCGTCAGGCCCCTTCCCTTGAGATAAATCTGCAAATATCTCGGAAACGAAGCGAGCTATGGCAAAATGTTAAGAGACCTTTCTTGTAGAGAATTAAGTTTCCTACTTTTTATGTAGTACGATATTTTTTGATAAGATGCGTAGTTCTCGAGATATATCAAGATATTTAAAAGTTCCGAAGCCGCACCAACATAACAGAGATACAGAAACACCGTGGCCCCTTTCTTTGAGATAACTCTGCACTATTGCGCGCTGCAAATGCCACTTCCAGCTTAGCTGTGCAGAAGAAGAACAACATGAAGAAGAAATATCTCGAAATATGTCCGTCAGGCCCCTTCCCTTGAGATAAATCTGCAAATATCTCGGAAACGAAGCGAGCTATGGCAAAATGTTAAGAGACCTTTTTTGTAGAGAATAATGTTTCCTACAATTTAGGTTCTATGATATTTTTTGATCAGAAGCGTAGTTTTCGAGATATATCGAGATATTTAAAAGTTCCGAAGGCGCACCAACATAATAGAGATACAGAAACACCGTGGCCCCTTTCTTTGAGATAACTCTGCACTATTGCGACCTACAAATGCCACTTCCAGCTTAGCTGTGCAGAAGAAGAACAACAAGAAGAAGAAATATCTCGAAATATGTCCGTCAGGCCCCTTCCCTTGGGATATATCTGCAAATATCTCGGAAACGAAGCGAGCTATGGCAAAATGTTAAGAGAACTTTTTTGTAGAGAATTAAGTTTCCTACTTTTTATGTTCTATGATATTTTTTGATCAGATGCGTAGTTCTCGAGATATATCAAGATATTTAAAAGTTCCGAAGCCGCACCAACATAATAGAGATACAGAAACACCGTGGCCCCTTTCTTTGAGATAACTCTGCACTAGTGCGAGCCGCAAATGCCACTTCCAGCTTAGCTGTGCAGAAGAAGAACAACAAGAAGAAAAAATATCTCGAAATATGTCCGTCAGGCCCCTTCCCTTGAGATAAATCTGCAAATATCTCGGAAACGAAGCGAGCTATGGCAAAATGTTAAGAGACCTTTCTTGTAGAGAATTAAGTTTCCTACTTTTTATGTAGTATGATATTTTTTGATAAGATGCGTAGTTCTCGAGATATATCAAGATATTTAAAAGTTCCGAAGCCGCACCAACATAATAGAGATACAGAAACACCGTGGCCCCTTTCTTTGAGATAACGCTGCACTAGTGCGAGCCGCAAATGCCACTTCCAGCTTAGCTGTGCAGAAGAAGAACAACAAGAAGAAGAAATATCTCGAAATATGTCCGTCAGGCCCCTTCCCTTGAGATAAATCTGCAAATATCTCGGAAACGAAGCGAGCTATGGCAAAATGTTAAGAGACCTTTTTTGTAGAGAATTAAGTTTCCTACTTTTTATGTTCTATGATATTTTTTGATCAGATGCGTAGTTCTCGAGATATATCAAGATATTTAAAAGTTCCGAAGCCGCACCAACATAATAGAGATACAGAAACACCGTGGCCCCTTTCTTTGAGATAACTCTGCACTAGTGCGAGCCGCAAATGCCACTTCCAGCTTAGCTGTGCAGAAGAAGAACAACAAGAAGAAGAAATATCTCGAAATATGTCCGTCAGGCCCCTTCCCTTGAGATAAATCTGCAAATATCTCGGAAACGAAGCGAGCTATGGCAAAATGTTAAGAGACCTTTCTTGTAGAGAATTAAGTTTCCTACTTTTTATGTAGTATGATATTTTTTGATAAGATGCGTAGTTCTCGAGATATATCAAGATATTTAAAAGTTCCGAAGCCGCACCAACATAACAGAGATACAGAAACACCGTGGCCCCTTTCTTTGAGATAACTCTGCACTATTGCGCGCTGCAAATGCCACTTCCAGCTTAGCTGTGCAGAACAGGAACAACATGAAGAAGAAATATCTCGAAATATGTCCGTCAGGCCCCTTCCCTTGAGATAAATCTGCAAATATCTCGGAAACGAAGCGAGCTATGGCAAAATGTTAAGAGACCTTTTTTGTAGAGAATAATGTTTCCTACAATTTACGTTCTATGATATTTTTTGATCAGAAGCGTAGTTTTCGAGATATATCGAGATATTTAAAAGTTCCGAAGGCGCACCAACATAATAGAGATACAGAAACACCGTGGCCCCTTTCTTTGAGATAACTCTGCACTATTGCGACCTACAAATGCCACTTCCAGCTTAGCTGTGCAGAAGAAGAACAACAAGAAGAAGAAATATCTCGAAATATGTCCGTCAGGCTCCTTCCCTTGGGATATATCTGCAAATATCTCGGAAACGAAGCGAGCTATGGCAAAATGTTAAGAGACCTTTTTTGTAGAGAATTAAGTTTCCTACTTTTTATGTTCTATGATATTTTTTGATCAGATGCGTAGTTCTCGAGATATATCAAGATATTTAAAAGTTCCGAAGCCGCACCAACATAATAGAGATACAGAAACACCGTGGCCCCTTTCTTTGAGATAACGCTGCACTAGTGCGAGCCGCAAATGCCACTTCCAGCTTAGCTGTGCAGAAGAAGAACAACAAGAAGAAGAAATATCTCGAAATATGTCCGTCAGGCCCCTTCCCTTGAGATAAATCTGCAAATATCTCGGAAACGAAGCGAGCTATGGCAAAATGTTAAGAGACCTTTTTTGTAGAGAATTAAGTTTCCTACTTTTTATGTTCTATGATATTTTTTGATCAGATGCGTAGTTCTCGAGATATATCAAGATATTTAAAAGTTCCGAAGCCGCACCAACATAATAGAGATACAGAAACACCGTGGCCCCTTTCTTTGAGATAACGCTGCACTAGTGCGAGCGGCAAATGCCACTTCCAGCTTAGCTGTGCAGAAGAAGAACAACAAGAAGAAGAAATATCTCGAAATATGTCCGTCAGGCCCCTTCCCTTGAGATAAATCTGCAAATATCTCGGAAACGAAGCGAGCGATGGCAAAATGTTAAGAGACCTTTTTTGTAGAGAATTAAGTTTCCTACTTTTTATGTTCTATGATATTTTTTGATCAGATGCGTAGTTCTCGAGATATATCAAGATATTTAAAAGTTCCGAAGCCGCACCAACATAACAGAGATACAGAAACACCGTGGCCCCTTTCTTTGAGATAACTCTGCACTATTGCGCGCTGCAAATGCCACTTCCAGCTTAGCTGTGCAGAAGAAGAACAACAAGAAGAAGAAATATCTCGAAATATGTCCGTCAGGCCCCTTCCCTTGAGATAAATCTGCAAATATCTCGGAAACGAAGCGAGCTATGGCAAAATGTTAAGAGACCTTTCTTGTAGAGAATTAAGTTTCCTACTTTTTATGTAGTACGATATTTTTTGATAAGATGCGTAGTTCTCGAGATATATCAAGATATTTAAAAGTTCCGAAGCCGCACCAACATAACAGAGATACAGAAACACCGTGGCCCCTTTCTTTGAGATAACTCTGCACTATTGCGCGCTGCAAATGCCACTTCCAGCTTAGCTGTGCAGAAGAAGAACAACATGAAGAAGAAATATCTCGAAATATGTCCGTCAGGCCCCTTCCCTTGAGATAAATCTGCAAATATCTCGGAAACGAAGCGAGCTATGGCAAAATGTTAAGAGACCTTTTTTGTAGAGAATAATGTTTCCTACAATTTAGGTTCTATGATATTTTTTGATCAGAAGCGTAGTTTTCGAGATATATCGAGATATTTAAAAGTTCCGAAGGCGCACCAACATAATAGAGATACAGAAACACCGTGGCCCCTTTCTTTGAGATAACTCTGCACTATTGCGACCTACAAATGCCACTTCCAGCTTAGCTGTGCAGAAGAAGAACAACAAGAAGAAGAAATATCTCGAAATATGTCCGTTAGGCCCCTTCCCTTGAGATAAACCTGCAAATATCTCGGAAACGAAGCGAGCTATGGCAAAATGTTAAGAGACCTTTTTTGTAGAGAATTAAGTTTCCTACTTTTTATGTTCTATGATATTTTTTGATCAGATGCGTAGTTCTCGAGATATATCAAGATATTTAAAAGTTCCGAAGCCGCACCAACATAATAGAGATACAGAAACACCGTGGCCCCTTTCTTTGAGATAACTCTGCACTATTGGGAGCTGCAAATGCCACTTCCAGCTTAGCTGTGCAGAAGAAGAACAACAAGAAGAAGAAATATCTCGAAATATGTCCGTCAGGCCCCTTCCCTTGAGATAAATCTGCAAATATCTCGGAAACGAAGCGAGCTATGGCAAAATGTTAAGAGACCTTTTTTGTAGAGAATAATGTTTCCTACAATCTACGTTCTATGATATTTTTTGATCAGAAGCGTAGTTTTCGAGATATATCGAGATATTTAAAAGTTCCGAAGGCGCACCAACATAATAGAGATACAGAAACACCGTGGCCCCTTTCTTTGAGATAACTCTGCACTATTGCGACCTACAAATGCCACTTCCAGCTTAGCTGTGCAGAAGAAGAACAACAAGAAGAAGAAATATCTCGAAATATGTCCGTTAGGCCCCTTCCCTTGAGATAAACCTGCAAATATCTCGGAAACGAAGCGAGCTATGGCAAAATGTTAAGAGACCTTTTTTGTAGAGAATTAAGTTTCCTACTTTTTATGTTCTATGATATTTTTTGATCAGATGCGTAGTTCTCGAGATATATCAAGATATTTAAAAGTTCCGAAGCCGCACCAACATAATAGAGATACAGAAACACCGTGGCCCCTTTCTTTGAGATAACTCTGCACTATTGGGAGCTGCAAATGCCACTTCCAGCTTAGCTGTGCAGAAGAAGAACAACAAGAAGAAGAAATATCTCGAAATATGTCCGTCAGGCCCCTTCCCTTGAGATAAATCTGCAAATATCTCGGAAACGAAGCGAGCTATGGCAAAATGTTAAGAGACCTTTTTTGTAGAGAATAATGTTTCCTACAATCTACGTTCTATGATATTTTTTGATCAGAAGCGTAGTTTTCGAGATATATCGAGATATTTAAAAGTTCCGAAGGCGCACCAACATAATAGAGATACAGAAACACCGTGGCCCCTTTCTTTGAGATAACTCTGCACTATTGCGACCTACAAATGCCACTTCCAGCTTAGCTGTGCAGAAGAAGAACAACAAGAAGAAGAAATATCTCGAAATATGTCCGTCAGGCCCCTTCCCTTGGGATATATCTGCAAATATCTCGGAAACGAAGCGAGCTATGGCAAAATGTTAAGAGACGTTTTTTGTAGAGAATTATGTTTCCTACAATTTATGTTGTATGATATTTTTTGATCAGAAGCGTAGTTTTCGAGATATATCGAGATATTTAAAAGTTCCGAAGCCGCACCAACATAATAGAGATACAGAAACACCGTGGCCCCTTTCTTTGAGATAACTGTGTACTAGTGCGAGCCGCAAATGCCACTTCCAGCTTAGCTGTGCAGAAGAAGAACAACAAGAAGAAGAAATATCTCGAAATATGTCCGTTAGGCCCCTCCCCTTGAGATAAACCTGCAAATATCTCGGAAACGAAGCGAGCTATGGCAAACTGTTAAGAGACCTTTTTTGTAGAGAATTAAGTTTCCTACTTTTTATGTTCTATGATATTTTTTGATCAGATGCGTAGTTCTCGAGATATATCAAGATATTTAAAAGTTCCGAAGCCGCACCAACATAATAGAGATACAGAAACACCGTGGCCCCTTTCTTTGAGATAACTCTGCACTATTGGGAGCTGCAAATGCCACTTCCAGCTTAGCTGTGCAGAAGAAGAACAACAAGAAGAAGAAATATCTCGAAATATGTCCGTCACGCCCCTTCCCTTGAGATAAATCTGCAAATATCTCGGAAACGAAGAGAGCTATGGCAAAATGTTAAGACACCTTTTTTGTAGAGAATTAAGTTTCCTACAATTTATGTTCTATGATATTTTTTGATCAGAAGCGTAGTTTTCGAGATATATCGAGATATTTAAAAGTTCCGAAGCCGCACCAACATAATAGAGATACAGAAACACCGTGGCCCCTTTCTTTGAGATAACTTTGCACTATTGCGAGCTGTAAATGCCACTTTCAGCTTAGCTGTGCAGAAGAAGAACAACAAGAAGAAGAAATATCTCGAAATATGTCCGTCATGCCCCTTCCCTTGAGATAAATCTGCAAATATCTCGGAAACGAAGCGAGCTATGGCAAAATGTTAAGAGACCTTTTTTGTAGAGAATCAAGTTTCCTACTTTTTATGTTCTATGATATTTTTTGATCAGATGCGTAGTTCTCGAGATATATCAAGATATTTAAAAGTTCCGAAGCCGCACCAAGATAATAGAGATACAGAAACACCGTGGCCCCTTTCTTTGAGATAACGCTGCACTAGTGCGAGCCGCAAATGCCACTTCCAGCTTAGCTGTGCAGAAGAAGAACAACAAGAAGAAGAAATATCTCGAAATATGTCCGTCAGGCCCCTTCCCTTGAGATAAATCTGCAAATATCTCGGAAACGAAGCGAGCTATGGCAAAATGTTAGGAGACCTTTTTTGTAGAGAATTAAGTTTCCTACTTTTTATGTTCTATGATATTTTTTGATCAGATGCGTAGTTCTCGAGATATATCAAGATATTTAAAAGTTCCGAAGCCGCACCAACATAATAGAGATACAGAAACACCGTGGCCCCTTTCTTTGAGATAACTCTGCACTAGTGCGAGCCGCAAATGCCACTTCCAGCTTAGCTGTGCAGAAGAAGAACAACAAGAAGAAGAAATATCTCGAAATATGTCCGTTAGGCCCCTTCCCTTGAGATAAACCTGCAAATATCTCGGAAACGAAGCGAGCTATGGCAAAATGTTAAGAGACCTTTTTTGTAGAGAATTAAGTTTCCTACTTTTTATGTTCTATGATATTTTTTGATCAGATGCGTAGTTCTCGAGATATATCAAGATATTTAAAAGTTCCGAAGCCGCACCAACATAATAGAGATACAGAAACACCGTGGCCCCTTTCTTTGAGATAACTCTGCACTAGTGCGAGCCGCAAATGCCACTTCCAGCTTAGCTGTGCAGAAGAAGAACAACAAGAAGAAGAAATATCTCGAAATATGTCCGTCAGGCCCCTTCCCTTGAGATAAATCTGCAAATATCTCGGAAACGAAGCGAGCTATGGCAAAATGTTAAGAGACCGTTTTTGTAGAGAAGTAAGTTTCCTACTTTTTATGTTCTATGATATTTTTTGATCAGATGCGTAGTTCTCGAGATATATCAAGATATTTAAAAGTTCCGAAGCCGCACCAACATAATAGAGATACAGAAACACCGTGGCCCCTTTCTTTGAGATAACTCTGCACTATTGCGAGCTGCAAATGCCACTTCCAGGTTAGCTGTGCAGAAGAAGAACAACAAGAATAAGAAATATCTCGAAATATGTCCGTCAGGCCCCTTCCCTTGAGATAAATCTGCAAATATCTCGGAAACGAAGAGAGCTATGGCAAAATGTTGAGAGACCTTTTTTGTAGAGAATTAAGTTTCCTACTATTTATGTTCTATGATATTTTTTGATCAGATGCGTAGTTCTCGAGATATATCAAGATATTTAAAAGTTCCGAAGCCGCACCAAGATAATAGAGATACAGAAACACCGTGGCCCCTTTCTTTGAGATAACTCTGCACTAGTGCGAGCCGCAAATGCCACTTCCAGCTTAGCTGTGCAGAAGAAGAACAACAAGAAGAAGAAATATCTCGAAATATGTCCGTTAGGCCCCTTCCCTTGAGATAAACCTGCAAATATCTCGGAAACGAAGAGAGCTATGGCAAAATGTTGAGAGACCTTTTTTGTAGAGAATTAAGTTTCCTACTTTTTATGTTCTATGATATTTTTTGATCAGATGCGTAGTTCTCGAGATATATCAAGATATTTAAAAGTTCCGAAGCCGCACCAACATAATAGAGATACAGAAACACCGTGGCCCCTTTCTTTGAGATAACTCTGCACTAGTGCGAGCCGCAAATGCCACTTCCAGCTTAGCTGTGCAGAAGAAGAACAACAAGAAGAAGAAATATCTCGAAATATGTCCGTCAGGCCCCTTCCCTTGAGATAAATCTGCAAATATCTCGGAAACGAAGCGAGCTATGGCAAAATGTTAAGAGACCGTTTTTGTAGAGAATTAAGTTTCCTACTTTTTATGTTCTATGATATTTTTTGATCAGATGCGTAGTTCTCGAGATATATCAAGATATTTAAAAGTTCCGAAGCCGCACCAACATAATAGAGATACAGAAACACCGTGGCCCCTTTCTTTGAGATAACTCTGCACTATTGCGAGCTGCAAATGCCACTTCCAGGTTAGCTGTGCAGAAGAAGAACAACAAGAATAAGAAATATCTCGAAATATGTCCGTCAGGCCCCTTCCCTTGAGATAAATCTGCAAATATCTCGGAAACGAAGAGAGCTATGGCAAAATGTTGAGAGACCTGTTTTGTAGAGAATTAAGTTTCCTACTATTTATGTTCTATGATATTTTTTGATCAGATGCGTAGTTCTCGAGATATATCAAGATATTTAAAAGTTCCGAAGCCGCACCAAGATAATAGAGATACAGAAACACCGTGGCCCCTTTCTTTGAGATAACTCTGCACTAGTGCGAGCCGCAAATGCCACTTCCAGCTTAGCTGTGCAGAAGAAGAACAACAAGAAGAAGAAATATCTCGAAATATGTCCGTCAGGCCCCTTCCCTTGAGATAAATCTGCAAATATCTCGGAAACGAAGAGAGCTATGGCAAAATGTTGAGAGACCTTTTTTGTAGAGAATTAAGTTTCCTACTATTTATGTTCTATGATATTTTTTGATCAGATGCGTAGTTCTCGAGATATATCAAGATATTTAAAAGTTCCGAAGCCGCACCAAGATAATAGAGATACAGAAACACCGTGGCCCCTTTCTTTGAGATAACTCTGCACTAGTGCGAGCCGCAAATGCCACTTCCAGCTTAGCTGTGCAGAAGAAGAACAACAAGAAGAAGAAATATCTCGAAATATGTCCGTCAGGCCCCTTGCCTTGAGATAAATCTGCAAATATCTCGGAAACGAAGCGAGCTATGGCAAAATGTTAAGAGACCGTTTTTGTAGAGAATTAAGTTTCCTACTTTTTATGTTCTATGATATTTTTTGATCAGAAGCGTAGTTTTCGAGATATATCGAGATATTTAAAAGTTCCGAAGCCGCACCAACATAATAGAGATACAGAAACACCGTGGCCCCTTTCTTTGAGATAACTGTGCACTAGTGCGAGCCGCAAATGCCACTTCCAGCTTAGCTGTGCAGAAGAAGAACAACAAGAAGAAGAAATATCTCGAAATATGTCCGTCAGGCCCCTTCCCTTGAGATAAATCTGCAAATATCTCGGAAACGAAGCGAGCTATGGCAAAATGTTAAGAGACCGTTTTTGTAGAGAATTAAGTTTCCTACTTTTTATGTTCTATGATATTTTTTGATCAGATGCGTAGTTCTCGAGATATATCAAGATATTTAAAAGTTCCGAAGCCGCACCAACATAATAGAGATACAGAAACACCGTGGCCCCTTTCTTTGAGATAACTCTGCACTATTGCGAGCTGCAAATGCCACTTCCAGCTTAGCTGTGCAGAAGAAGAACAACAAGAATAAGAAATATCTCGAAATATGTCCGTCAGGCCCCTTCCCTTGAGATAAATCTGCAAATATCTCGGAAACGAAGAGAGCTATGGCAAAATGTTAAGAGACCTTTTCTGTAGAGAATTAAGTTTCCTACTTTTTATG
This sequence comes from Osmia lignaria lignaria, assembly GCF_051020975.1. NCBI lineage: Eukaryota > Metazoa > Arthropoda > Insecta > Hymenoptera > Megachilidae > Osmia > Osmia lignaria. The sequence goes on from NW_027478166.1 coordinate 5,525,229, forward strand.
TTCTATGATATTTTTTGATGAGATGCGTAGTTCTCGAGATATATCAAGATATTTAAAAGTTCCGAAGCCGCACCAACATAATAGAGATACAGAAACACCGTGGCCCCCTTCTTTGAGATAACTCTGCACTATTGCGAGCTGCAAATGCCACTTCCAGCTTAGCTGTGCAGAAGAAGAACAACAAGAAGAAGAAATATCTCGAAATATGTCCGTCATGCCCCTTCCCTTGAGATAAATCTGCAAATATCTCGGAAACGAAGCGAGCTATGGCAAAATGTTAAGAGACCTTTTTTGTAGAGAATTAAGTTTCCTACTTTTTATGTTCTATCATATTTTTTGATCAGATGCGTAGTTCTCGAGATATATCAAGATATTTAAAAGTTCCGAAGCCGCACCAACATAATAGAGATACAGAAAAACCGTGGCCCCTTTCTTTGAGATAACGCTGCACTAGTGCGAGCCGCAAATGCCACTTCCAGCTTAGCTGTGCAGAAGAAGAACAACAAGAAGAAGAAATATCTCGAAATATGTCCGTCAGGCCCCTTCCCTTGAGATAAATCTGCAAATATCTCGGAAACGAAGCGAGTTATGGCAAAATGATAAGAGACCGTTTTTGTAGAGAATTAAGTTTCCTACTTTTTATGTTCTATGATATTTTTTGATCAGATACGTAGTTCTCGAGATATATCAAGATAGTTAAAAGTTCCGAAGCCGCACCAACATAATAGAGATACAGAAACACCGTGGCCCCTTTCTTTGAGATAATTCTGCACTATTGCGAGCTGCAAATGCCACTTCCAGCTTAGCTGTGCAGAAGAAGAACAACAAGAATAAGAAATATCTCGAAATATGTCCGTCAGGCCCCTTCCCTTGAGATAAATCTTCAAATATCTCGGAAACGAAGAGAGCTATGGCAAAATGTTGAGAGACCTTTTTTGTAGAGAATTAAGTTTCCTACTATTTATGTTCTATGATATTTTTTGATCAGATGCGTAGTTCTCGAGATATATCAAGATATTTAAAAGTTCCGAAGCCGCACCAACATAATAGAGATACAGAAACACCGTGGCCCCTTTCTTTGAGATAACTCTGCACTAGTGCGAGCCGCAAATGCCACTTCCAGCTTAGCTGTGCAGAAGAAGAACAACAAGAAGAAGAAATATCTCGAAATATGTCCGTCAGGCCCCTTCCCTTGAGATAAATCTGCAAATATCTCGGAAACGAAGCGAGCTATGGCAAAATGTTAAGAGACCTTATTTGTAGAGAATTATGTTTCCTACAATTTATGTTCTATGATATTTTTTGATCAGAAGCGTAGTTTTCGAGATATATCGAGATATTTAATAGTTCCGAAGCCGCACCCACATAATAGAGATACAGAAACACCGTGGCCCCTTTCTTTGAGATAACTGTGCACTAGTGCGAGCCGCAAATGCCACTTCCAGCTTAGCTGTGCAGAAGAAGAACAACAAGAAGAAGAAATATCTCGAAATATGTCCGTCAGGCCCCTTCCCTTGAGATAAATCTGCAAATATCTCGGAAACGAAGAGAGCTATGGCAAAATGTTAAGAGACCTTTTCTGTAGAGAATATAGTTTCCTACTTTTTATGTTCTATGATATTTTTTGATCAGATGCGTAGTTCTCGAGATATATCAAGATATTTAAAAGTTCCGAAGCCGCACCAACATAATAGAGATACAGAAGCACCGTGGCCCCCTTCTTTGAGATAACTCTGCACTATTGCGAGCTGCAAATGCCACTTCCAGCTTAGCTGTGCAGAAGAAGAACAACAAGAAGAAGAAATATCTCGAAATATGTCCGTCAGGCCCCTTCCCTTGAGATATATCTGCAAATATCTCGGAAACGAAGCGAGCTATGGCAAAATCTTAGGAGAACTTTTTTGTAGAGAATTATGTTTCCTACAATTTATGTTCTATGATATTTTTTGATCAGAAGCGTAGTTTTCGAGATATATCGAGATATTTAAAAGTTCCGAAGCCGCACCAACATAATAGAGATACAGAAACACCGTGGCCCCTTTCTTTGAGATAACTGTGCACTAGTGCGAGCCGCAAATGCCACTTCCAGCTTAGCTGTGCAGAAGAAGAACAACAAGAAGAAGAAATATCTCGAAATATGTCCGTCAGGCCCCTTCCCTTGAGATAAATCTGCAAATATCTCGGAAACGAAGCGAGCTATGGCAAAATGTTAAGAGACCGTTTTTGTAGAGAATTAAGTTTCCTACTTTTTATCTTCTATGATATTTTTTGATCAGATGCGTAGTTCTCGAGATATATCAAGATATTTAAAAGTTCCGAAGCCGCACCAACATAATAGAGATACAGAAACACCGTGGCCCCTTTCTTTGAGATAACTCTGCACTATTGCGAGCTGCAAATGCCACTTCCAGCTTAGCTGTGCAGAAGAAGAACAACAAGAATAAGAAATATCTCGAAATATGTCCGTCAGGCCCCTTCCCTTGAGATAAATCTGCAAATATCTCGGAAACGAAGAGAGCTATGGCAAAATGTTAAGAGACCTTTTCTGTAGAGAATTAAGTTTCCTACTTTTTATGTTCTATGATATTTTTTGATGAGATGCGTAGTTCTCGAGATATATCAAGATATTTAAAAGTTCCGAAGCCGCACCAACATAATAGAGATACAGAAACACCGTGGCCCCCTTCTTTGAGATAACTCTGCACTATTGCGAGCTGCAAATGCCACTTCCAGCTTAGCTGTGCAGAAGAAGAACAACAAGAAGAAGAAATATCTCGAAATATGTCCGTCATGCCCCTTCCCTTGAGATAAATCTGCAAATATCTCGGAAACGAAGCGAGCTATGGCAAAATGTTAAGAGACCTTTTTTGTAGAGAATTAAGTTTCCTACTTTTTATGTTCTATCATATTTTTTGATCAGATGCGTAGTTCTCGAGATATATCAAGATATTTAAAAGTTCCGAAGGCGCACCAACATAATAGAGATACAGAAACACCGTGGCCCCTTTCTTTGAGATAACGCTGCACTAGTGCGAGCCGCAAATGCCACTTCCAGCTTAGCTGTGCAGAAGAAGAACAACAAGAAGAAGAAATATCTCGAAATATGTCCGTCAGGCCCCTTCCCTTGAGATAAATCTGCAAATATCTCGGAAACGAAGCGAGCTATGGCAAAATGATAAGAGACCGTTTTTGTAGAGAATTAAGTTTCCTACTTTTTATGTTCTATGATATTTTTTGATCAGATGCGTAGTTCTCGAGATATATCAAGATAGTTAAAAGTTCCGAAGCCGCACCAACATAATAGAGATACAGAAACACCGTGGCCCCTTTCTTTGAGATAATTCTGCACTATTGTGAGCTGCAAATGCCACTTCCAGCTTAGCTGTGCAGAAGAAGAACAACAAGAATAAGAAATATCTCGAAATATGTCCGTCAGGCCCCTTCCCTTGAGATAAATCTGCAAATATCTCGGAAACGAAGAGAGCTATGGCAAAATGTTGAGAGACCTTTTTTGTAGAGAATTAAGTTTCCTACTATTTATGTTCTATGATATTTTTTGATCAGATGCGTAGTTCTCGAGATATATCAAGATATTTAAAAGTTCCGAAGCCGCACCAACATAATAGAGATACAGAAACACCGTGGCCCCTTTCTTTGAGATAACTCTGCACTAGTGCGAGCCGCAAATGCCACTTCCAGCTTAGCTGTGCAGAAGAAGAACAACAAGAAGAAGAAATATCTCGAAATATGTCCGTCAGGCCCCTTCCCTTGAGATAAATCTGCAAATATCTCGGAAACGAAGCGAGCTATGGCAAAATGTTAAGAGACCTTATTTGTAGAGAATTATGTTTCCTACAATTTATGTTCTATGATATTTTTTGATCAGAAGCGTAGTTTTCGAGATATATCGAGATATTTAAAAGTTCCGAAGCCGCACCCACATAATAGAGATACAGAAACACCGTGGCCCCTTTCTTTGAGATAACTGTGCACTAGTGCGAGCCGCAAATGCCACTTCCAGCTTAGCTGTGCAGAAGAAGAACAACAAGAAGAAGAAATATCTCGAAATATGTCCGTCAGGCCCCTTCCCTTGAGATAAATCTGCAAATATCTCGGAAACGAAGAGAGCTATGGCAAAATGTTAAGAGACCTTTTTTGTAGAGAATTATGTTTCCTACAATTTATGTTCTATGATATTTTTTGATCAGAAGCGTAGTTTTCGAGATATATCGAGATATTTAAAAGTTCCGAAGCCGCACCAACATAATAGAGATACAGAAACACCGTGGCCCCTTTCTTTGAGATAACTCTGCACTAGTGCGAGCCGCAAATGCCACTTCCAGCTTAGCTGTGCAGAAGAAGAACAACAAGAAGAAGAAATATCTCGAAATATGTCCGTTAGGCCCCTTCCCTTGAGATAAACCTGCAAATATCTCGGAAACGAAGCGAGCTATGGCAAAATGTTAAGAGACCTTTTTTGTAGAGAATTAAGTTTCCTACTTTTTATGTTCTATGATATTTTTTGATCAGATGCGTAGTTTTCGAGATATATCGAGATATTTAAAAGTTCCGAAGCCGCACCAACATAATAGAGATACAGAAACACCGTGGCCCCTTTCTTTGAGATAACTGTGCACTAGTGCGAGCCGCAAATGCCACTTCCAGCTTAGCTGTGCAGAAGAAGAACAACAAGAAGAAGAAATATCTCGAAATATGTCCGTCAGGCCCCTTCCCTTGAGATAAATCTGCAAATATCTCGGAAACGAAGCGAGCTATGGCAAAATGATAAGAGACCATTTTTGTAGAGAATTAAGTTTCCTACTTTTTATGTTCTATGATATTTTTTGATCAGATACGTAGTTCTCGAGATATATCAAGATAGTTAAAAGTTCCGAAGCCGCACCAACATAATAGAGATACAGAAACACCGTGGCCCCTTTCTTTGAGATAATTCTGCACTATTGCGAGCTGCAAATGCCACTTCCAGCTTAGCTGTGCAGAAGAAGAACAACAAGAATAAGAAATATCTCGAAATATGTCCGTCAGGCCCCTTCCCTTGAGATAAATCTGCAAATATCTCGGAAACGAAGAGAGCTATGGCAAAATGTTGAGAGACCTTTTTTGTAGAGAATTAAGTTTCCTACTATTTATGTTCTATGATATTTTTTGATCAGATGCGTAGTTCTCGAGATATATCAAGATATTTAAAAGTTCCGAAGCCGCACCAACATAATAGAGATACAGAAACACCGTGGCCCCTTTCTTTGAGATAACTCTGCACTAGTGCGAGCCGCAAATGCCACTTCCAGCTTAGCTGTGCAGAAGAAGAACAACAAGAAGAAGAAATATCTCGAAATATGTCCGTCAGGCCCCTTCCCTTGAGATATATCTGCAAATATCTCGGAAACGAAGAGAGCTATGGCAAAATGTTAAGAGACCTTTTCTGTAGAGAATTAAGTTTCCTACTTTTTATGTTCTATGATATTTTTTGATCAGATGCGTAGTTCTCGAGATATATCAAGATATTTAAAAGTTCCGAAGTCGCACCAACATAATAGAGATACAGAAACACCGTGGCCCCCTTCTTTGAGATAACTCTGCACTATTGCGAGCTGCAAATGCCACTTCCAGCTTAGCTGTGCAGAAGAAGAACAACAAGAAGAAGAAATATCTCGAAATATGTCCGTCAGGCCCCTTCCCTTGAGATATATCTGCAAATATCTCGGAAACGAAGCGAGCTATGGCAAAATGTTAGGAGAACTTTTTTGTAGAGAATTATGTTTCCTACAATTTATGTTCTATGATATTTTTTGATCAGAAGCGTAGTTTTCGAGATATATCGAGATATTTAAAAGTTCCGAAGCCGCACCAACATAATAGAGATACAGAAACACCGTGGCCCCTTTCTTTGAGATAACTGTGCACTAGTGCGAGCCGCAAATGCCACTTCCAGCTTAGCTGTGCAGAAGAAGAACAACAAGAAGAAGAAATATCTCGAAATATGTCCGTCAGGCCCCTTCCCTTGAGATAAATCTGCAAATATCTCGGAAACGAAGCGAGCTATGGCAAAATGATAAGAGACCGTTTTTGTAGAGAATTAAGTTTCCTACTTTTTATGTTCTATGATATTTTTTGATCAGATGCGTAGTTCTCGAGATATATCAAGATAGTTAAAAGTTCCGAAGCCGCACCAACATAATAGAGATACAGAAACACCGTGGCCCCTTTCTTTGAGATAATTCTGCACTATTGCGAGCTGCAAATGTCACTTCCAGCTTAGCTGTGCAGAAGAAGAACAACAAGAATAAGAAATATCTCGAAATATGTCCGTCAGGCCCCTTCCCTTGAGATAAATCTGCAAATATCTCGGAAACGAAGCGAGCTATGGCAAAATGTTAAGAGACCTTATTTGTAGAGAATTATGTTTCCTACAATTTATGTTCTATGATATTTTTTGATCAGAAGCGTAGTTTTCGAGATATATCGAGATATTTAAAAGTTCCGAAGCCGCACCCACATAATAGAGATACAGAAACACCGTGGCCCCTTTCTTTGAGATAACTGTGCACTAGTGCGAGCCGCAAATGCCACTTCCAGCTTAGCTGTGCAGAAGAAGAACAACAAGAAGAAGAAATATCTCGAAATATGTCCGTCAGGCCCCTTCCCTTGAGATAAATCTGCAAATATCTCGGAAACGAAGAGAGCTATGGCAAAATGTTAAGAGACCTTTTTTGTAGAGAATTATGTTTCCTACAATTTATGTTCTATGATATTTTTTGATCAGAAGCGTAGTTTTCGAGATATATCGAGATATTTAAAAGTTCCGAAGCCGCACCAACATAATAGAGATACAGAAACACCGTGGCCCCTTTCTTTGAGATAACTCTGCACTAGTGCGAGCCGCAAATGCCACTTCCAGCTTAGCTGTGCAGAAGAAGAACAACAAGAAGAAGAAATATCTCGAAATATGTCCGTTAGGCCCCTTCCCTTGAGATAAACCTGCAAATATCTCGGAAACGAAGCGAGCTATGGCAAAATGTTAAGAGACCTTTTTTGTAGAGAATTAAGTTTCCTACTTTTTATGTTCTATGATATTTTTTGATCAGATGCGTAGTTTTCGAGGTATATCGAGATATTTAAAAGTTCCGAAGCCGCACCAACATAATAGAGATACAGAAACACCGTGGCCCCTTTCTTTGAGATAACTGTGCACTAGTGCGAGCCGCAAATGCCACTTCCAGCTTAGCTGTGCAGAAGAAGAACAACAAGAAGAAGAAATATCTCGAAATATGTCCGTCAGGCCCCTTCCCTTGAGATAAATCTGCAAATATCTCGGAAACGAAGCGAGCTATGGCAAAATGTTAAGAGACCGTTTTTGTAGAGAATTAAGTTTCCTACTTTTTATGTTCTATGATATTTTTTGATCAGATGCGTAGTTCTCGAGATATATCAAGATATTTAAAAGTTCCGAAGCCGCACCAACATAATAGAGATACAGAAACACCGTGGCCCCTTTCTTTGAGATAACTCTGCACTATTGCGAGCTGCAAATGCCACTTCCAGCTTAGCTGTGCAGAAGAAAAACAACAAGAATAAGAAATATCTCGAAATATGTCCGTCAGGCCCCTTCCCTTGAGATAAATCTGCAAATATCTCGGAAACGAAGAGAGCTATGGCAAAATGTTAAGAGACCTTTTCTGTAGAGAATTAAGTTTCCTACTTTTTATGTTCTATGATATTTTTTGATGAGATGCGTAGTTCTCGAGATATATCAAGATATTTAAAAGTTCCGAAGCCGCACCAACATAATAGAGATACAGAAACACCGTGGCCCCCTTCTTTGAGATAACTCTGCACTATTGCGAGCTGCAAATGCCACTTCCAGCTTAGCTGTGCAGAAGAAGAACAACAAGAAGAAGAAATATCTCGAAATATGTCCGTCATGCCCCTTCCCTTGAGATAAATCTGCAAATATCTCGGAAACGAAGCGAGCTATGGCAAAATGTTAAGAGACCTTTTTTGTAGAGAATTTGGTTTCCTACTTTTTATGTTCTATGATATTTTTTGATCAGATACGTAGTTCTCGAGATATATCAAGATAGTTAAAAGTTCCGAAGCCGCACCAACATAATAGAGATACAGAAACACCGTGGCCCCTTTCTTTGAGATAATTCTGCACTATTGCGAGCTGCAAATGCCACTTCCAGCTTAGCTGTGCAGAAGAAGAACAACAAGAATAAGAAATATCTCGAAATATGTCCGTCAGGCCCCTTCCCTTGAGATAAATCTGCAAATATCTCGGAAACGAAGAGAGCTATGGCAAAATGTTGAGAGACCTTTTTTGTAGAGAATTAAGTTTCCTACTATTTATGTTCTATGATATTTTTTGATCAGATGCGTAGTTCTCGAGATATATCAAGATATTTAAAAGTTCCGAAGCCGCACCAACATAATAGAGATACAGAAACACCGTGGCCCCTTTCTTTGAGATAACTCTGCACTAGTGCGAGCCGCAAATGCCACTTCCAGCTTAGCAGTGCAGAAGAAGAACAACAAGAAGAAGAAATATCTCGAAATATGTCCGTCAGGCCCCTTGCCTTGAGATAAATCTGCAAATATCTCGGAAACGAAGCGAGCTATGGCAAAATGTTAAGAGACCGTTTTTGTAGAGAATTAAGTTTCCTACTTTTTATGTTCTATGATATTTTTTGATCAGAAGCGTAGTTTTCGAGATATATCGAGATATTTAAAAGTTCCGAAGCCGCACCAACATAATAGAGATACAGAAACACCGTGGCCCCTTTCTTTGAGATAACTGTGCACTAGTGCGAGCCGCAAATGCCACTTCCAGCTTAGCTGTGCAGAAGAAGAACAACAAGAAGAAGAAGTATCTCGAAATATGTCCGTCAGGCCCCTTCCCTTGAGATAAATCTGCAAATATCTCGGAAACGAAGCGAGCTATGGCAAAATGTTGAGAGACCTTTTTTGTAGAGAATTAAGTTTCCTACTATTTATGTTCTATGATATTTTTTGATCAGATGCGTAGTTCTCGAGATATATCAAGATATTTAAAAGTTCCGAAGCCGCACCAACATAATAGAGATACAGAAACACCGTGGCCCCTTTCTTTGAGATAACTCTGCACTAGTGCGAGCCGCAAATGCCACTTCCAGCTTAGCTGTGCAGAAGAAGAACAACAAGAAGAAGAAATATCTCGAAATATGTCCGTCAGGCCCCTTCCCTTGAGATAAATCTGCAAATATCTCGGAAACGAAGCGAGCTATGGCAAAATGTTAAGAGACCTTATTTGTAGAGAATTATGTTTCCTACAATTTATGTTCTATGATATTTTTTGATCAGAAGCGTAGTTTTCGAGATATATCGAGATATTTAAAAGTTCCGAAGCCGCACCCACATAATAGAGATACAGAAACACCGTGGCCCCTTTCTTTGAGATAACTGTGCACTAGTGCGAGCCGCAAATGCCACTTCCAGCTTAGCTGTGCAGAAGAAGAACAACAAGAAGAAGAAATATCTCGAAATATGTCCGTCAGGCCCCTTCCCTTGAGATAAATCTGCAAATATCTCGGAAACGAAGAGAGCTATGGCAAAATGTTAAGAGACCTTTTTTGTAGAGAATTATGTTTCCTACAATTTATGTTCTATGATATTTTTTGATCAGATGCGTAGTTTTCGAGATATATCGAGATATTTAAAAGTTCCGAAGCCGCACCAACATAATAGAGATACAGAAACACCGTGGCCCCTTTCTTTGAGATAACTGTGCACTAGTGCGAGCCGCAAATGCCACTTCCAGCTTAGCTGTGCAGAAGAAGAACAACAAGAAGAAGAAATATCTCGAAATATGTCCGTCAGGCCCCTTCCCTTGAGATAAATCTGCAAATATCTCGGAAACGAAGCGAGCTATGGCAAAATGATAAGAGACCGTTTTTGTAGAGAATTAAGTTTCCTACTTTTTATGTTCTATGATATTTTTTGATCAGATACGTAGTTCTCGAGATATATCAAGATAGTTAAAAGTTCCGAAGCCGCACCAACATAATAGAGATACAGAAACACCGTGGCCCCTTTCTTTGAGATAATTCTGCACTATTGCGAGCTGCAAATGCCACTTCCAGCTTAGCTGTGCAGAAGAAGAACAACAAGAATAAGAAATATCTCGAAATATGTCCGTCAGGCCCCTTCCCTTGAGATAAATCTGCAAATATCTCGGAAACGAAGAGAGCTATGGCAAAATGTTGAGAGACCTTTTTTGTAGAGAATTAAGTTTCCTACTATTTATGTTCTATGATATTTTTTGATCAGATGCGTAGTTCTCGAGATATATCAAGATATTTAAAAGTTCCGAAGCCGCACCAACATAATAGAGATACAGAAACACCGTGGCCCCTTTCTTTGAGATAACTCTGCACCAGTGCGAGCCGCAAATGCCACTTCCAGCTTAGCTGTGCAGAAGAAGAACAACAAGAAGAAGAAATATCTCGAAATATGTCCGTCAGGCCCCTTCCCTTGAGATAAATCTGCAAATATCTCGGAAACGAAGCGAGCTATGGCAAAATGTTAAGAGACCTTATTTGTAGAGAATTATGTTTCCTACAATTTATGTTCTATGATATTTTTTGATCAGAAGCGTAGTTTTCGAGATATATCGAGATATTTAAAAGTTCCGAAGCCGCACCCACATAATAGAGATACAGAAACACCGTGGCCCCTTTCTTTGAGATAACTGTGCACTAGTGCGAGCCGCAAATGCCACTTCCAGCTTAGCTGTGCAGAAGAAGAACAACAAGAAGAAGAAATATCTCGAAATATGTCCGTCAGGCCCCTTCCCTTGAGATAAATCTGCAAATATCTCGGAAACGAAGAGAGCTATGGCAAAATGTTAAGAGACCTTTTCTGTAGAGAATTAAGTTTCCTACTTTTTATGTTCTATGATATTTTTTGATCAGATGCGTAGTTCTCGAGATATATCAAGATATTTAAAAGTTCCGAAGCCGCACCAACATAATAGAGATACAGAAACACCGTGGCCCCTTTCTTTGAGATAACTCTGCACTATTGCGAGCTGCAAATGCCACTTCCAGCTTAGCTGTGCAGAAGAAGAACAACAAGAATAAGAAATATCTCGAAATATGTCCGTCAGGCCCCTTCCCTTGAGATAAATCTGCAAATATCTCGGAAACGAAGAGAGCTATGGCAAAATGTTAAGAGACCTTTTCTGTAGAGAATTAAGTTTCCTACTTTTTATGTTCTATGATATTTTTTGATGAGATGCGTAGTTCTCGAGATATATCAAGATATTTAAAAGTTCCGAAGCCGCACCAACATAATAGAGATACAGAAACACCGTGGCCCCCTTCTTTGAGATAACTCTGCACTATTGCGAGCTGCAAATGCCACTTCCAGCTTAGCTGTGCAGAAGAAGAACAACAAGAAGAAGAAATATCTCGAAATATGTCCGTCATGCCCCTTCCCTTGAGATAAATCTGCAAATATCTCGGAAACGAAGCGAGCTATGGCAAAATGTTAAGAGACCTTTTTTGTAGAGAATTAAGTTTCCTACTTTTTATGTTCTATCATATATTTTGATCAGATGCGTAGTTCTCGAGATATATCAAGATATTTAAAAGTTCCGAAGCCGCACCAACATAATAGAGATACAGAAACACCGTGGCCCCTTTCTTTGAGATAACTCTGCACTAGTGCGAGCCGCAAATGCCACTTCCAGCTTAGCTGTGCAGAAGAAGAACAACAAGAAGAAGAAATATCTCGAAATATGTCCGTTAGGCCCCTTCCCTTGAGATAAACCTGCAAATATCTCGGAAACGAAGCGAGCTATGGCAAAATGTTAAGAGACCTTTTTTGTAGAGAATTAAGTTTCCTACTTTTTATGTTCTATGATATTTTTTGATCAGATGCGTAGTTCTCGAGATATATCAAGATATTTAAAAGTTCCGAAGCCGCACCAACATAATAGAGATACAGAAACACCGTGGCCCCTTTCTTTGAGATGACTCTGCACTATTGCGAGCTGCAAATGCCACTTCCAGCTTAGCTGTGCAGAAGAAGATCAACAAGAAGAAGAAATATCTCGAAATATGTCCGTCAGGCCCCTTCCCTTGAGATAAATCTGCAAATATCTCGGAAACGAAGAGAGCTATGGCAAAATGTTAAGAGACCTTTTTTGTAGAGAATTAAGTTTCCTACAATTTATGTTCTATGATATTTTTTGATCAGAAGCGTAGTTTTCGAGATATATCGAGATATTTAAAAGTTCCGAAGCCGCACCAACATAATAGAGATACAGAAACACCGTGGCCCCTTTCTTTGAGATAACTTTGCACTATTGCGAGCTGTAAATGCCACTTTCAGCTTAGCTGTGCAGAAGAAGAACAACAAGAAGAAGAAATATCTCGAAATATGTCCGTCAGGCCCCTTCCCTTGAGATAAATCTGCAAATATCTCGGAAACGAAGCGAGCTATGGCAAAATGTTAAGAGACCTTTTTTGTAGAGAATTAAGTTTCCTACTTTTTATGTTCTATGATATTTTTTGATCAGATGCGTAGTTCTCGAGATATATCAAGATATTTAAAAGTTCCGGAGCCGCACCAACATAATAGAGATACAGAAACACCGTGGCCCCTTTCTTTGAGATAACACTGCACTAGTGCGAGCCGCAAATGCCACTTCCAGCTTAGCTGTGCAGAAGAAGAACAACAAGAAGAAGAAATATCTCGAAATATGTCCGTCAGGCCCCTTCCCTTGAGATAAATCTGCAAATATCTCGGAAACGAAGCGAGCTATGGCAAAATGTTAAGAGACCTTTTTTGTAGAGAATTAAGTTTCCTACTTATTATGTTCTATGATATTTTTTGATCAGATGCGTAGTTCTCGAGATATATCAAGATATTTAAAAGTTCCGAAGCCGCACCAACAGAATAGAGATACAGAAACACCGTGGCTCCTTTCTTTGAGATAACTCTGCGCTATTGCGAGCTGGAAATGCCACTTCCAGCTTAGCTGTGCAGAAGAAGTACAACAAGAAGAAGAAATATCTCGAAATATGTCCGTCAGGCCCCTTCCCTTGAGATATATCTGCAAATATCTCGGAAACGAAGCGAGCTATGGCAAAATGTTAAGAGACCTTTTTTGTAGAGAATTAAGTTTCCTACTTTTTATGTTCTATGATATTTTTTGATCAGATGCGTAGTTCTCGAGATATATCAAGATATTTAAAAGTTCCGAAGCCGCACCAACATAATAGAGATACAGAAACTCCGTGGCCCCTTTCTTTGAGATAACTCTGCACTAGTGCGAGCCGCAAATGCCACTTCCAGCTTAGCGGTGCAGAAGAACAACAACAAGAAGACGAAATATCTCGAAATATGTCCGTCAGGCCCCTTGCCTTGAGATAAACCTGCAAATATCTCGGAAACGAAGCGAGCTATGGCAAAATGTTAAGAGACCTTTTTTGTAGAGAATTAAGTTTCCTACTTTTTATGTTCTATGATATTTTTTGATCAGATGCGTAGTTCTCGAGATATATCAAGATATTTAAAAGTTCCGAAGCCGCACCAACATAATAGAGATACAGAAACACCGTGGCCCCTTTCTTTGAGATAACTCTGCACTAGTGCGAGCCGCAAATGCCACTTCCAGCTTAGCGGTGCAGAAGAACAACAACAAGAAGAAGAAATATCTCGAAATATGTCCGTCAGGCCCCTTGCCTTGAGATAAATCTGCAAATATCTCGGAAACGAAGCGAGCTATGGCAAAATGTTAAGAGACCTTTTTTGTAGAGAATCATGTTTCCTACTTTTTATGTTCTATGATATTTTTTGATCAGACGCGTAGTTCTCGAGATATATCAAGATATTTAAAAGTTCCGAAGCCGCACCAACATAATAGAGATACAGAAACACCGTCGCCCCTTTCTTTGAGATAACTTTGCACTATTGCGAGCTGTAAATGCCACTTCCAGCTTAGCTGTGCAGAAGAAGTACAACAAGAAGAAGAAATATCTCGAAATATGTCCGTCAGGCCCCTTCCCTTGAGATATATCTGCAAATATCTCGGAAACGAAGCGAGCTATGGCAAAATGTTAAGAGACCTTTTTTGTAGAGAATTAAGTTTCCTACTTTTTATGTTCTATGATATTTTTTGATCAGATGCGTAGTTCTCGAGATATATCAAGATATTTAAAAGTTCCGAAGCCGCACCAACATAATAGAGATACAGAAACACCGTGGCCCCTTTCTTTGAGATAACTCTGCACTATTGCGAGCTGCAAATGCCACTTCCAGCTTAGCTGTGCAGATGAAGAACAACAAGAAGAAGAAATATCTCGAAATATGTCCGTCAGGCCCCTTCCCTTGAGATAAATCTGCAAATATCTCGGAAACGAAGCGAGCTATGGCAAAATGTTAAGAGACCTTTTTTGTAGAGAATTATGTTTCCTACAATTTATGTTCTATGATATTTTTTGATCAGAAGCGTAGTTTTCGAGATATATCGAGATATTTAAAAGTTCCGAAGCCGCACCAACATGATAGAGATACAGAAACACCGTGGCCCCTTTCTTTGAGATAACGCTGCACTAGTGCGAGCCGCAAATGCCACTTCCAGCTTAGCTGTGCAGAAGAAGAACAACAAGAAGAAGAAATATCTCGAAATATGTCCATCATGCCCCTTCCCTTGAGATAAATCTGCAAATATCTCGGAAACGAAGCGAGCTATGGCAAAATGTTAAGAGACCTTTTTTGTAGAGAATTAGGTTTCCTACTTTTTATGTTCTATGATATTTTTTGATCAGATGCGTAGTTTTCAGATATATCGGGATATTTAAAAGTTCCGAAGCCGCACCAACATAATAGAGATACAGAAACACCGTGGCCCCTTTCTTTGAGATAACTGTGCACTAGTGCGAGCCGCAAATGCCACTTCCAGCTTAGCTGTGCAGAAGAAGAACAACAAGAAGAAGAAATATCTCGAAATATGTCCGTCAGGCCCCTTCCCTTGAGATAAATCTGCAAATATCTCGGAAACGAAGCGAGCTATGGCAAAATGTTAAGAGACCGTTTTTGTAGAGAATTAAGTTTCCTACTTTTTATGTTCTATGATATTTTTTGATCAGATGCGTAGTTCTCGAGATATATCAAGATATTTAAAAGTTCCGAAGCCGCACCAACATAATAGAGATACAGAAACACCGTGGCCCCTTTCTTTGAGATAACTCTGCACTATTGCGAGCTGCAAATGCCACTTCCAGCTTAGCTGTGCAGAAGAAGAACAACAAGAATAAGAAATATCTCGAAATATGTCCGTCAGGCCCCTTCCCTTGAGATAAATCTGCAAATATCTCGGAAACGAAGAGAGCTATGGCAAAATGTTAAGAGACCTTTTCTGTAGAGAATTAAGTTTCCTACTTTTTATGTTCTATGATATTTTTTGATGAGATGCGTAGGTCTCGAG
The DNA here is from genome assembly GCF_051020975.1 of Osmia lignaria lignaria. Classification (NCBI taxonomy): domain Eukaryota; kingdom Metazoa; phylum Arthropoda; class Insecta; order Hymenoptera; family Megachilidae; genus Osmia; species Osmia lignaria. The sequence goes on from NW_027478166.1 coordinate 5,540,722, forward strand.
ATATATCAAGATATTTAAAAGTTCCGAAGCCGCACCAACATAATAGAGATACAGAAACACCGTGGCCCCCTTCTTTGAGATAACTCTGCACTATTGCGAGCTGCAAATGCCACTTCCAGCTTAGCTGTGCAGAAGAAGAACAACAAGAAGAAGAAATATCTCGAAATATGTCCGTCATGCCCCTTCCCTTGAGATAAATCTGCAAATATCTCGGAAACGAAGCGAGCTATGGCAAAATGTTAAGAGACCTTTTTTGTAGAGAATTAAGTTTCCTACTTTTTATGTTCTATGATATTTTTTGATCAGATGCGTAGTTCTCGAGATATATCAAGATATTTAAAAGTTCCGAAGCCGCACCAACATAATAGAGATACAGAAACACCGTGGCCCCTTTCTTTGAGATAACTCTGCACTAGTGCGAGCCGCAAATGCCACTTCCAGCTTAGCTGTGCAGAAGAAGAACAACAAGAAGAAGAAATATCTCGAAATATGTCCGTTAGGCCCCTTCCCTTGAGATAAACCTGCAAATATCTCGGAAACGAAGCGAGCTATGGCAAAGTGTTAAGAGACCTTTTTTGTAGAGAATTAAGTTTCCTACTTTTTATGTTCTATGATATTTTTTGATCAGATGCGTAGTTCTCGAGATATATCAAGATATTTAAAAGTTCCGAAGCCGCACCAACATAATAGAGATACAGAAACACCGTGGCCCCTTTCTTTGAGATAACTCTGCACTATTGCGAGCTGCAAATGCCACTTCCAGCTTAGCTGTGCAGAAGAAGAACAACAAGAAGAAGAAATATCTCGAAATATGTCCGTCAGGCCCCTTCCCTTGAGATAAATCTGCAAATATCTCGGAAACGAAGAGAGCTATGGCAAAATGTTAAGAGACCTTTTTTGTAGAGAATTAAGTTTCCTACAATTTATGTTCTATGATATTTTTTGATCAGAAGCGTAGTTTTCGAGATATATCGAGATATTTAAAAGTTCCGAAGCCGCACCAACATAATAGAGATACAGAAACACCGTGGCCCCTTTCTTTGAGATAACTTTGCACTATTGCGAGCTGTAAATGCCACTTTCAGCTTAGCTGTGCAGAAGAAGAACAACAAGAAGAAGAAATATCTCGAAATATGTCCGTCAGGCCCCTTCCCTTGAGATATATCTGCAAATATCTCGGAAACGAAGCGAGCTATGGCAAAATGTTAAGAGACCTTTTTTGTAGAGAATTATGTTTCCTACAATTTATGTTCTATGATATTTTTTGATCAGAAGCGTAGTTTTCGAGATATATCGAGATATTTAAAAGTTCCGAAGCCGCACCAACATAATAGAGATACAGAAACACCGTGGCCCCTTTCTTTGAGATAACTCTGCACTAGTGCGAGCCGCAAATGCCACTTCCAGCTTAGCTGTGCAGAAGAAGAACAACAAGAAGAAGAAATATCTCGAAATATGTCCGTCATGCCCCTTCCCTTGAGATAAATCTGCAAATATCTCGGAAACGAAGCGAGCTATGGCAAAATGTTAAGAGACCTTTTTTGTAGAGAATTAAGTTTCCTACTTTTTATGTTCTATGATATTTTTTGATCAGATGCGTAGTTCTCGAGATATATCAAGATATTTAAAAGTTCCGAAGCCGCACCAACATAATAGAGATACAGAAACACCGTGGCCCCTTTCTTTGAGATAACGCTGCACTAGTGCGAGCCGCAAATGCCACTTCCAGCTTAGCTGTGCAGAAGAAGAACAACAAGAAGAAGAAATATCTCGAAATATGTCCGTCAGGCCCCTTCCCTTGAGATAAATCTGCAAATATCTCGGAAACGAAGCGAGCTATGGCAAAATGTTAAGAGACCTTTTTTGTAGAGAATTAAGTTTCCTACTTATTATGTTCTATGATATTTTTTGATCAGATGCGTAGTTCTCGAGATATATCAAGATATTTAAAAGTTCCGAAGCCGCACCAACAGAATAGAGATACAGAAACACCGTGGCTCCTTTCTTTGAGATAACTCTGCGCTATTGCGAGCTGGAAATGCCACTTCCAGTTTAGCTGTGCAGAAGAAGAACAACAAGAAGAAGAAATATCTCGAAATATGTCCGTTAGGCCCCTTCCCTTGAGATAAACCTGCAAATATCTCGGAAACGAAGCGAGCTATGGCAAAATGTTAAGAGACCTTTTTTGTAGAGAATTAAGTTTCCTACTTTTTATGTTCTATGATATTTTTTGATCAGATGCGTAGTTCTCGAGATATATCAAGATATTTAAAAGTTCCGAAGCCGCACCAACATAATAGAGATACAGAAACACCGTGGCCCCTTTCTTTGAGATAACTCTGCACTAGTGCGAGCCGCAAATGCCACTTCCAGCTTAGCGGTGCAGAAGAACAACAACAAGAAGACGAAATATCTCGAAATATGTCCGTCAGGCCCCTTGCCTTGAGATAAATCTGCAAATATCTCGGAAACGAAGCGAGCTATGGCAAAATGTTAAGAGACCTTTTTTGTAGAGAATTATGTTTCCTACTTTTTATGTTCTATGATATTTTTTGATCAGACGCGTAGTTCTCGAGATATATCAAGATATTTAAAAGTTCCGAAGCCGCACCAACATAATAGAGATACAGAAACACCGTGGCCCCTTTCTTTGAGATAACGCTGCACTAGTGCGAGCCGCAAATGCCACTTCCAGCTTAGCTGTGCAGAAGAAGAACAACAAGAAGAAGAAATATCTCGAAATATGTCCGTCAGGCCCCTTCCCTTGAGATATATCTGCAAATATCTCGGAAACGAAGCGAGCTATGGCAAAATGTTAAGAGACCTTTTTTGTAGAGAATTAAGTTTCCTACTTTTTATGTTCTATGATATTTTTTGATCAGATGCGTAGTTCTCGAGATATATCAAGATATTTAAAAGTTCCGAAGCCGCACCAACATAATAGAGATACAGAAACACCGTGGCCCCTTTCTTTGAGATAACTCTGCACTAGTGCGAGCCGCAAATGCCACTTCCAGCTTAGCGGTGCAGAAGAACAACAACAAGAAGACGAAATATCTCGAAATATGTCCGTCAGGCCCCTTGCCTTGAGATAAATCTGCAAATATCTCGGAAACGAAGCGAGCTATGGCAAAATGTTAAGAGACCTTTTTTGTAGCGAATTATGTTTCCTACTTTTTATGTTCTATGATATTTTTTGATCAGACGCGTAGTTCTCGAGATATATCAAGATATTTAAAAGTTCCGAAGCCGCACCAACATAATAGAGATACAGAAACACCGTGGCCCCTTTCTTTGAGATAACGCTGCACTAGTGCGAGCCGCAAATGCCACTTCCAGCTTAGCTGTGCAGAAGAAGTACAACAAGAAGAAGAAATATCTCGAAATATGTCCGTCAGGCCCATTCCCTTGAGATAAATCTGCAAATATCTCGGAAACGAAGCGAGCTATGGCAAAATGTTAAGAGACCTTTTTTGTAGAGAATTATGTTTCCTACTTTTTATGTTCTATGATATTTTTTGATCAGACGCGTAGTTCTCGAGATATATCAAGATATTTAAAAGTTCCGAAGCCGCACCAACATAATAGAGATACAGAAACACCGTCGCCCCTTTCTTTGAGATAACTTTGCACTATTGCGAGCTGTAAATGCCACTTCCAGCTTAGCTGTGCAGAAGAAGTACAACAAGAAGAAGAAATATCTCGAAATATGTCCGTCAGGCCCCTTCCCTTGAGATATATCTGCAAATATCTCGGAAACGAAGCGAGCTATGGCAAAATGTTAAGAGACCTTTTTTGTAGAGAATTAAGTTTCCTACTTTTTATGTTCTATGATATTTTTTGATCAGATGCGTAGTTCTCGAGATATATCAAGATATTTAAAAGTTCCGAAGCCGCACCAACATAATAGAGATACAGAAACACCGTGGCCCCTTTCTTTGAGATAACTCTGCACTAGTGCGAGCCGCAAATGCCACTTCCAGCTTAGCGGTGCAGAAGAACAACAACAAGAAGACGAAATATCTCGAAATATGTCCGTCAGGCCCCTTGCCTTGAGATAAATCTGCAAATATCTCGGAAACGAAGCGAGCTATGGCAAAATGTTAAGAGACCTTTTTTGTAGAGAATTATGTTTCCTACTTTTTATGTTCTATGATATTTTTTGATCAGATGCGTAGTTCTCGAGATATATCAAGATATTTAAAAGTTCCGAAGCCGCACCAACATAATAGAGATACAGAAACACCGTGGCCCCTTTCTTTGAGATAACTCTGCACTATTGCGAGCTGCAAATGCCACTTCCAGCTTAGCTGTGCAGAAGAAGAACAACAAGAATAAGAAATATCTCGAAATATGTCCGTCAGGCCCCTTCCCTTGAGATAAATCTGCAAATATCTCGGAAACGAAGAGAGCTATGGCAAAATGTTAAGAGACCTTTTCTGTAGAGAATTAAGTTTCCTACTTTTTATGTTCTATGATATTTTTTGATGAGATGCGTAGTTCTCGAGATATATCAAGATATTTAAAAGTTCCGAAGCCGCACCAACATAATAGAGATACAGAAACACCGTGGCCCCCTTCTTTGAGATAACTCTGCACTATTGCGAGCTGCAAATGCCACTTCCAGCTTAGCTGTGCAGAAGAAGAACAACAAGAAGAAGAAATATCTCGAAATATGTCCGTCATGCCCCTTCCCTTGAGATAAATCTGCAAATATCTCGGAAACGAAGCGAGCTATGGCAAAATGTTAAGAGACCTTTTTTGTAGAGAATTAAGTTTCCTACTTTTTATGTTCTATGATATTTTTTGATCAGATGCGTAGTTCTCGAGATATATCAAGATATTTAAAAGTTCCGAAGCCGCACCAACATAATAGAGATACAGAAACACCGTGGCCCCTTTCTTTGAGATAACTCTGCACTAGCGCGAGCCGCAAATGCCACTTCCAGCTTAGCTGTGCAGAAGAAGAACAACAAGAAGAAGAAATATCTCGAAATATGTCCGTTAGGCCCCTTCCCTTGAGATAAACCTGCAAATATCTCGGAAACGAAGCGAGCTATGGCAAAGTGTTAAGAGACCTTTTTTGTAGAGAATTAAGTTTCCTACTTTTTATGTTCTATGATATTTTTTGATCAGATGCGTAGTTCTCGAGATATATCAAGATATTTAAAAGTTCCGAAGCCGCACCAACATAATAGAGATACAGAAACACCGTGGCCCCTTTCTTTGAGATAACTCTGCACTATTGCGAGCTGCAAATGCCACTTCCAGCTTAGCTGTGCAGAAGAAGAACAACAAGAAGAAGAAATATCTCGAAATATGTCCGTCAGGCCCCTTCCCTTGAGATAAATCTGCAAATATCTCGGAAACGAAGAGAGCTATGGCAAAATGTTAAGAGACCTTTTTTGTAGAGAATTAAGTTTCCTACAATTTATGTTCTATGATATTTTTTGATCAGAAGCGTAGTTTTCGAGATATATCGAGATATTTAAAAGTTCCGAAGCCGCACCAACATAATAGAGATACAGAAACACCGTGGCCCCTTTCTTTGAGATAACTTTGCACTATTGCGAGCTGTAAATGCCACTTTCAGCTTAGCTGTGCAGAAGAAGAACAACAAGAAGAAGAAATATCTCGAAATATGTCCGTCAGGCCCCTTCCCTTGAGATATATCTGCAAATATCTCGGAAACGAAGCGAGCTATGGCAAAATGTTAAGAGACCTTTTTTGTAGAGAATTATGTTTCCTACAATTTATGTTCTATGATATTTTTTGATCAGAAGCGTAGTTTTCGAGATATATCGAGATATTTAAAAGTTCCGAAGCCGCACCAACATAATAGAGATACAGAAACACCGTGGCCCCTTTCTTTGAGATAACTCTGCACTAGTGCGAGCCGCAAATGCCACTTCCAGCTTAGCTGTGCAGAAGAAGAACAACAAGAAGAAGAAATATCTCGAAATATGTCCGTCATGCCCCTTCCCTTGAGATAAATCTGCAAATATCTCGGAAACGAAGCGAGCTATGGCAAAATGTTAAGAGACCTTTTTTGTAGAGAATTAAGTTTCCTACTTTTTATGTTCTATGATATTTTTTGATCAGATGCGTAGTTCTCGAGATATATCAAGATATTTAAAAGTTCCGAAGCCGCACCAACATAATAGAGATACAGAAACACCGTGGCCCCTTTCTTTGAGATAACGCTGCACTAGTGCGAGCCGCAAATGCCACTTCCAGCTTAGCTGTGCAGAAGAAGAACAACAAGAAGAAGAAATATCTCGAAATATGTCCGTCAGGCCCCTTCCCTTGAGATAAATCTGCAAATATCTCGGAAACGAAGCGAGCTATGGCAAAATGTTAAGAGACCTTTTTTGTAGAGAATTAAGTTTCCTACTTATTATGTTCTATGATATTTTTTGATCAGATGCGTAGTTCTCGAGATATATCAAGATATTTAAAAGTTCCGAAGCCGCACCAACAGAATAGAGATACAGAAACACCGTGGCTCCTTTCTTTGAGATAACTCTGCGCTATTGCGAGCTGGAAATGCCACTTCCAGTTTAGCTGTGCAGAAGAAGAACAACAAGAAGAAGAAATATCTCGAAATATGTCCGTTAGGCCCCTTCCCTTGAGATAAACCTGCAAATATCTCGGAAACGAAGCGAGCTATGGCAAAATGTTAAGAGACCTTTTTTGTAGAGAATTAAGTTTCCTACTTTTTATGTTCTATGATATTTTTTGATCAGATGCGTAGTTCTCGAGATATATCAAGATATTTAAAAGTTCCGAAGCCGCACCAACATAATAGAGATACAGAAACACCGTGGCCCCTTTCTTTGAGATAACTCTGCACTAGTGCGAGCCGCAAATGCCACTTCCAGCTTAGCGGTGCAGAAGAACAACAACAAGAAGACGAAATATCTCGAAATATGTCCGTCAGGCCCCTTGCCTTGAGATAAATCTGCAAATATCTCGGAAACGAAGCGAGCTATGGCAAAATGTTAAGAGACCTTTTTTGTAGAGAATTATGTTTCCTACTTTTTATGTTCTATGATATTTTTTGATCAGACGCGTAGTTCTCGAGATATATCAAGATATTTAAAAGTTCCGAAGCCGCACCAACATAATAGAGATACAGAAACACCGTGGCCCCTTTCTTTGAGATAACGCTGCACTAGTGCGAGCCGCAAATGCCACTTCCAGCTTAGCTGTGCAGAAGAAGAACAACAAGAAGAAGAAATATCTCGAAATATGTCCGTCAGGCCCCTTCCCTTGAGATATATCTGCAAATATCTCGGAAACGAAGCGAGCTATGGCAAAATGTTAAGAGACCTTTTTTGTAGAGAATTAAGTTTCCTACTTTTTATGTTCTATGATATTTTTTGATCAGATGCGTAGTTCTCGAGATATATCAAGATATTTAAAAGTTCCGAAGCCGCACCAACATAATAGAGATACAGAAACACCGTGGCCCCTTTCTTTGAGATAACTCTGCACTAGTGCGAGCCGCAAATGCCACTTCCAGCTTAGCGGTGCAGAAGAACAACAACAAGAAGACGAAATATCTCGAAATATGTCCGTCAGGCCCCTTGCCTTGAGATAAATCTGCAAATATCTCGGAAACGAAGCGAGCTATGGCAAAATGTTAAGAGACCTTTTTTGTAGAGAATTATGTTTCCTACTTTTTATGTTCTATGATATTTTTTGATCAGACGCGTAGTTCTCGAGATATATCAAGATATTTAAAAGTTCCGAAGCCGCACCAACATAATAGAGATACAGAAACACCGTGGCCCCTTTCTTTGAGATAACGCTGCACTAGTGCGAGCCGCAAATGCCACTTCCAGCTTAGCTGTGCAGAAGAAGTACAACAAGAAGAAGAAATATCTCGAAATATGTCCGTCAGGCCCATTCCCTTGAGATAAATCTGCAAATATCTCGGAAACGAAGCGAGCTATGGCAAAATGTTAAGAGACCTTTTTTGTAGAGAATTATGTTTCCTACTTTTTATGTTCTATGATATTTTTTGATCAGACGCGTAGTTCTCGAGATATATCAAGATATTTAAAAGTTCCGAAGCCGCACCAACATAATAGAGATACAGAAACACCGTCGCCCCTTTCTTTGAGATAACTTTGCACTATTGCGAGCTGTAAATGCCACTTCCAGCTTAGCTGTGCAGAAGAAGTACAACAAGAAGAAGAAATATCTCGAAATATGTCCGTCAGGCCCCTTCCCTTGAGATATATCTGCAAATATCTCGGAAACGAAGCGAGCTATGGCAAAATGTTAAGAGACCTTTTTTGTAGAGAATTAAGTTTCCTACTTTTTATGTTCTATGATATTTTTTGATCAGATGCGTAGTTCTCGAGATATATCAAGATATTTAAAAGTTCCGAAGCCGCACCAACATAATAGAGATACAGAAACACCGTGGCCCCTTTCTTTGAGATAACTCTGCACTAGTGCGAGCCGCAAATGCCACTTCCAGCTTAGCTGTGCAGAAGAAGAACAACAAGAAGAAGAAATATCTCGAAATATGTCCGTCAGGCCCCTTCCCTTGAGATATATCTGCAAATATCTCGGAAACGAAGCGAGCTATGGCAAAATGTTAAGAGACCTTTTTTGTAGAGAATTAAGTTTCCTACTTTTTATGTTCTATGATATTTTTTGATCAGATGCGTAGTTCTCGAGATATATCAAGATATTTAAAAGTTCCGAAGCCGCACCAACATAATAGAGATACAGAAACACCGTGGCCCCTTTCTTTGAGATAACTCTGCACTAGTGCGAGCCGCAAATGCCACTTCCAGCTTAGCGGTGCAGAAGAACAACAACAAGAAGACGAAATATCTCGAAATATGTCCGTCAGGCCCCTTGCCTTGAGATAAATCTGCAAATATCTCGGAAACGAAGCGAGCTATGGCAAAATGTTAAGAGACCTTTTTTGTAGAGAATTATGTTTCCTACTTTTTATGTTCTATGATATTTTTTGATCAGACGCGTAGTTCTCGAGATATATCAAGATATTTAAAAGTTCCGAAGCCGCACCAACATAATAGAGATACAGAAACACCGTGGCCCCTTTCTTTGAGATAACGCTGCACTAGTGCGAGCCGCAAATGCGACTTCCAGCTTAGCTGTGCAGAAGAAGAACAACAAGAAGAAGAAATATCTCGAAATATGTCCGTCAGGCCCCTTCCCTTGAGATAAATCTGCAAATATCTCGGAAACGAAGCGAGCTATGGCAAAATGTTAAGAGACCTTTTTTGTAGAGAATTATGTTTCCTACTTTTTATGTTCTATGATATTTTTTGATCAGACGCGTAGTTCTCGAGATATATCAAGATATTTAAAAGTTCCGAAGCCGCACCAACATAATAGAGATACAGAAACACCGTCGCCCCTTTCTTTGAGATAACTTTGCACTATTGCGAGCTGTAAATGCCACTTCCAGCTTAGCTGTGCAGAAGAAGTACAACAAGAAGAAGAAATATCTCGAAATATGTCCGTCAGGCCCCTTCCCTTGAGATATATCTGCAAATATCTCGGAAACGAAGCGAGCTATGGCAAAATGTTAAGAGACCTTTTTTGTAGAGAATTAAGTTTCCTACTTTTTATGTTCTATGATATTTTTTGATCAGATGCGTAGTTCTCGAGATATATCAAGATATTTAAAAGTTCCGAAGCCGCACCAACATAATAGAGATACAGAAACACCGTGGCCCCTTTCTTTGAGATAACTCTGCACTAGTGCGAGCCGCAAATGCCACTTCCAGCTTAGCGGTGCAGAAGAACAACAACAAGAAGACGAAATATCTCGAAATATGTCCGTCAGGCCCCTTGCCTTGAGATAAATCTGCAAATATCTCGGAAACGAAGCGAGCTATGGCAAAATGTTAAGAGACCTTTTTTGTAGAGAATTATGTTTCCTACTTTTTATGTTCTATGATATTTTTTGATCAGACGCGTAGTTCTCGAGATATATCAAGATATTTAAAAGTTCCGAAGCCGCACCAACATAATAGAGATACAGAAACACCGTGGCCCCTTTCTTTGAGATAACGCTGCACTAGTGCGAGCCGCAAATGCCACTTCCAGCTTAGCTGTGCAGAAGGAGAACAACAAGAAGAAGAAATATCTCGAAATATGTCCGTCAGGCCCCTTCCCTTGAGATAAATCTGCAAATATCTCGGAAACGAAGCGAGCTATGGCAAAATGTTAAGAGACCTTTTTTGTAGAGAATTATGTTTCCTACTTTTTATGTTCTATGATATTTTTTGATCAGACGCGTAGTTCTCGAGATATATCAAGATATTTAAAAGTTCCGAAGCCGCACCAACATAATAGAGATACAGAAACACCGCCGCCCCTTTCTTTGAGATAACTTTGCACTATTGCGAGCTGTAAATGCCACTTCCAGCTTAGCTGTGCAGAAGAAGTACAACAAGAAGAAGAAATATCTCGAAATATGTCCGTCAGGCCCCTTCCCTTGAGATATATCTGCAAATATCTCGGAAACGAAGCGAGCTATGGCAAAATGTTAAGAGACCTTTTTTGTAGAGAATTAAGTTTCCTACTTTTTATGTTCTATGATATTTTTTGATCAGATGCGTAGTTCTCGAGATATATCAAGATATTTAAAAGTTCCGAAGCCGCACCAACATAATAGAGATACAGAAACACCGTGGCCCCTTTCTTTGAGATAACTCTGCACTATTGCGAGCTGCAAATGCCACTTCCAGCTTAGCTGTGCAGAAGAAGAACAACAAGAAGAAGAAATATCTCGAAATATGTCCGTCAGGCCCCTTCCCTTGAGATAAATCTGCAAATATCTCGGAAACGAAGCGAGCTATGGCAAAATGTTAAGAGACCTTTTTTGTAGAGAATTATGTTTCCTACAATTTATGTTCTATGATATTTTTTGATCAGAAGCGTAGTTTTCGAGATATATCGAGATATTTAAAAGTTCCGAAGCCGCACCAACATGATAGAGATACAGAAACACCGTGGCCCCTTTCTTTGAGATAACGCTGCACTAGTGCGAGCCGCAAATGCCACTTCCAGCTTAGCTGTGCAGAAGAAGAACAACAAGAAGAAGAAATATCTCGAAATATGTCCATCATGCCCCTTCCCTTGAGATAAATCTGCAAATATCTCGGAAACGAAGCGAGCTATGGCAAAATGTTAAGAGACCTTTTTTGTAGAGAATTAAGTTTCCTACTTTTTATGTTCTATGATATTTTTTGATCAGATGCGTAGTTCTCGAGATATATCAAGATATTTAAAAGTTCCGAAGTCGCACCAACATAATAGAGATACAGAAACACCGTGGCCCCTTTCTTTGAGATAACTCTGCACTAGTGCGAGCCGCAAATGCCACTTCCAGCTTAGCGGTGCAGAAGAAGAACAACAAGAAGAAGAAATATCTCGAAATATGTCCGTCAGGCCCCTTGCCTTGAGATAAATCTGCAAATATCTCGGAAACGAAGCGAGCTATGGCAAAATGTTAAGAGACCTTTTTTGTAGAGAATTATGTTTCCTACTTTTTATGTTCTATGATATTTTTTGATCAGACGGGTAGTTCTCGAGATATATCAAGATATTTAAAAGTTCCGAAGCCGCACCAACATAATAGAGATACAGAAACACCGTCGCCCCTTTCTTTGAGATAACTTTGCACTATTGCGAGCTGTAAATGCCACTTCCAGCTTAGCTGTGCAGAAGAAGTACAACAAGAAGAAGAAATATCTCGAAATATGTCCGTCAGGCCCCTTCCCTTGAGATATATCTGCAAATATCTCGGAAACGAAGCGAGCTATGGCAAAATGTTAAGAGACCTTTTTTGTAGAGAATTATGTTTCCTACAATTTATGTTCTATGATATTTTTTGATCAGAAGCGTAGTTTTCGAGATATATCGAGATATTTAAAAGTTCCGAAGCCGCACCAACATGATAGAGATACAGAAACACCGTGGCCCCTTTCTTTGAGATAACGCTGCACTAGTGCGAGCCGCAAATGCCACTTCCAGCTTAGCTGTGCAGAAGAAGAACAACAAGAAGAAGAAATATCTCGAAATATGTCCATCATGCCCCTTCCCTTGAGATAAATCTGCAAATATCTCGGAAACGAAGCGAGCTATGGCAAAATGTTAAGAGACCTTTTTTGTAGAGAATTAAGTTTCCTACTTTTTATGTTCTATGATATTTTTTGATCAGATGCGTAGTTCTCGAGATATATCAAGATATTTAAAAGTTCCGAAGTCGCACCAACATAATAGAGATACAGAAACACCGTGGCCCCTTTCTTTGAGATAACTCTGCACTAGTGCGAGCCGCAAATGCCACTTCCAGCTTAGCGGTGCAGAAGAAGAACAACAAGAAGAAGAAATATCTCGAAATATGTCCGTCAGGCCCCTTGCCTTGAGATAAATCTGCAAATATCTCGGAAACGAAGCGAGCTATGGCAAAATGTTAAGAGACCTTTTTTGTAGAGAATTGTGTTTCCTACTTTTTATGTTCTATGATATTTTTTGATCAGACGCGTAGTTCTCGAGATATATCAAGATATTTAAAAGTTCCGAAGCCGCACCAACATAATAAAGATACAGAAACACCGTCGCCCCTTTCTTTGAGATAACTTTGCACTATTGCGAGCTGTAAATGCCACTTCCAGCTTAGCTGTGCAGAAGAAGTACAACAAGAAGAAGAAATATCTCGAAATATGTCCGTCAGGCCCCTTCCCTTGAGATATATCTGCAAATATCTCGGAAACGAAGCGAGCTATGGCAAAATGTTAAGAGACCTTTTTTGTAGAGAATTAAGTTTCCTACTTTTTATCTTCTATGATATTTTTTGATCAGATGCGTAGTTCTCAAGATATATCAAGATATTTAAAAGTTCCGAAGCCGCACCAACATAATAGAGATACAGAAACACCGTGGCCCCTTTCTTTGAGATAACTCTGCACTATTGCGAGCTGCAAATGCCACTTCGAGCTTAGCTGTGCAGAAGAAGAACAACAAGAAGGAGAAATATCTCGAAATATGTCCGTCAGACCCCTTCCCTTGAGATAAATCTGCAAATATCTCGGAAACGAAGCGAGCTATGGCAAAATGTTAAGAGACCTTTTTTGTAGAGAATTAAGTTTCCTACTTTTTATGTTCTATGATATTTTTTGATCAGATGCGTAGTTCTCGGGATATATCAAGATATTTAAAAGTTCCGAAGCCGCACCAACATAATAGAGATACAGAAACACCGTGGCCCCTTTCTTTGAGATAACTCTGCACTATTGCGAGCTGCAAATGCCACTTCCAGCTTAGCTGTGCAGAAGAAGAACAACAAGAAGAAGAAATATTGCGAAATGTGTCCGTCAGGCCCCTTCCCTTGAGATAAATCTGCAAATATCTCGGAAACGAAGCGAGCTACGGCAAAATGTTAAGAGACCTTTTTTGTAGAAAATTAGGTTTCCTACTTTTTATGTTCTATGATATTTTTTGATCAGATGCGTAGTTCTCGAGATATATCAAGATATTTAAAAGTTCCGAAGCTGCATCAACATAATAGAGGTACAGAAACACCGTGGCCTCTTTCTTTGAGATAACTCTGCACTATTGCGAGCTGCAAATGCCACTTCCAGCTTAGCTGTGCAGAAGAGGAACAACAGGAAGAAGAAATATCTCGGATATGTCCGTCAGGCCCCTTCCCTTGAGCTAAATCTGCAAATATCTCGGAAACGATGCCAGCTATGGGAAAATGTTAAGAGACCTTTTTTGTAGAGAATTAAGTTTCCTACTTTTTACCTTCTATGATATTTTTTGATCAGATGCGTAGTTCTCAAGATATATCAAGATATTTAAAAGTTCCGAAGCCGCACCAACATAATAGAGATACAGAAACACCGTGGCCCCTTTCTTTGAGATAACTCTGCACTATTGCGAGCTGCAAATGCCACTTCGAGCTTAGCTGTGCAGAAGAAGAACAACAAGAAGGAGAAATATCTCGAAATATGTCCGTCAGACCCCTTCCCTTGAGATATATCTGCAAATATCTCGGAAACGAAGCGAGCTATGGCAAAATGTTAAGAGACCTTTTTTGTAGAGAATTAAGTTTCCTACTTTTTATGTTCTATGATATTTTTTGATCAGATGCGTAGTTCTCGGGATATATCAAGATATTTAAAAGTTCCGAAGCCGCACCAACATAATAGAGATACAGAAACACCGTGGCCCCTTTCTTTGAGATAACTCTGCACTATTGCGAGCTGCAAATGCCACTTCCAGCTTAGCTGTGCAGAAGAAGAACAGCAAGAAGGAGAAATATCTCGAAATATGTCCGTCAGGCCCCTTCCCTTGCGATAAATCTGCAAATATCTCGGAAACGAAGCGAGCTATGGCAAAATGTTAAGAGACCTTTTTTGTAGAGAATTATGTTTCCTACAATTTACGTTCTCTGATATTTTTTGATCAGAAGCGTAGTTTTCGAGATATATCGAGATATTTAAAAGTTCCGAAGCCGCACCAACATAATAGAGATACAGAAACACCGTGGCCCCTTTCTTTGAGATAACTCTGCACTATTGCGAGCTGCAAATGCCACTTCCAGCTTAGCTGTGCAGAAGAAGAACAGCAAGAAGGAGAAATATCTCGAAATATGTCCGTCAGGCCCCTTCCCTTGAGATAAATCTGCAAATATCTCGGAAACGAAGCGAGCTATGGCAAAATGTTAAGAGACCTTTTTTGTAGAGAATTATGTTTCCTACAATTTACGTTCTCTGATATTTTTTGATCAGAAGCGTAGTTTTCGAGATATATCGAGATATTTAAAAGTTCCGAAGCCGCACCAACATAATAGAGATACAGAAACACCGTGGCCCCTTTCTTTGAGATAACTCTGCACTATTGCGAGCTGCAAATGCCACTTCCAGCTTAGCTGTGCAGAAGAAGAACAACAAGAAGAAGAAATATTGCGAAATGTGTCCGTCAGGCCCCTTCCCTTGAGATAAATCTGCAAATATCTCGGAAACGAAGCGAGCTACGGCAAAATGTTAAGAGACCTTTTTTGTAGAAAATTAGGTTTCCTACTTTTTATGTTCTATGATATTTTTTGATCAGATGCGTAGTTCTCGAGATATATCAAGATATTTAAAAGTTCCGAAGCTGCACCAACATAATAGAGGTACAGAAACACCGTGGCCTCTTTCTTTGAGATAACTCTGCACTATTGCGAGCTGCAAATGCCACTTCCAGCTTAGCTGTGCAGAAGAGGAACAACAAGAAGAAGAAATATCTCGGATATGTCCGTCAGGCCCCTTCCCTTGAGCTAAATCTGCAAATATCTCGGAAACGATGCCAGCTATGGGAAAATGTTAAGAGACCTTTTTTGTAGAGAATTAAGTTTCCTACTTTTTATCTTCTATGATATTTTTTGATCAGATGCGTAGTTCTCGAGATATATCAAGATATTTAAAAGTTCCGAAGCCGCACCAACATAATAGAGATACAGAAACACCGTGGCCCCTTTCTTTGAGATAACTCTGCACTAGTGCGAGCCGCAAATGCCACTTCCAGCTTAGCTGTGCAGAAGAAGAACAACAAGAAGAAGAAATATCTCGAAATATGTCCGTCAGGCCCCTTCCCTTGAGATAAATCTGCAAATATCTCGGAAACGAAGCGAGCTATGGCAAAATGTTAAGAGACCTTTTTTGTAGAGAATTAAGTTTCCTACTTTTTATCTTCTATGATATTTTTTGATCAGATGCGTAGTTCTCGAGATATATCAAGATATTTAAAAGTTCCGAAGCTGCACCAACATAATAGAGGTACAGAAACACCGTGGCCTCTTTCTTTGAGATAACTCTGCACTATTGCGAGCTGCAAATGCCACTTCCAGCTTAGCTGTGCAGAAGAGGAACAACAAGAAGAAGAAATATCTCGGATATGTCCGTCAGGCCCCTTCCCTTGAGCTAAATCTGCAAATATCTCGGAAACGATGCCAGCTATGGGAAAATGTTAAGAGACCTTTTTTGTAGAGAATTAGGTTTCCTACTTTTTATGTTCTATGATATTTTTTGATCAGATACGTAGTTCTCGAGATATATCAAGATATTTAAAAGTTCCGAAGCCGCACCAACATAATAGAGATACAGAAACACCGTGGCCCCTCTCTTTGAGATAACTCTGCACAATTGCGAGCTGCAAATGCCACTTCCAGCTTAGCTGTGCAGAAGAAGAACAACAAGAAGAAGAAATATCTCGAAATATGTCCGTCAGGCCCCTTCCCTTGAGATAAATCTGCAAATATCTCGGAAACGAAGCGAGCTATGGCAAAATGTTAAGAGACCTTTTTTGTAGAGAATTAAGTTTCCTACTTTTTATGTTGTATGATATTTTTTGATCAGATGCGTAGTTCTCAAGATATATCAAGATATTTAAAAGTTCCGAAGCCGCACCAACATAATAGAGATACAGAAACACCGTGGCCCCTTTCTTTGAGATAACTCTGCACTATTGCGAGCTGCAAATGCCACTTCGAGCTTAGCTGTGCAGAAGAAGAACAACAAGAAGAAGAAATATCTCGAAATATGTCCGTCAGACCCCTTCCCTTGAGATAAATCTGCAAATATCTCGGAAACGAAGCGAGCTATGGCAAAATGTTAAGAGACCTTTTTTGTAGAGAATTAAGTTTCCTACTTTTTATCTTGTGTGATATTTTTTGATCAGATGCGTAGTTCTCGAGATATATCAAGATATTTAAAAGTTCCGAAGCCGCACCAACATAATAGAGATACAGAAACACCGTGGCCCCTTTCTTTGAGATAACTCTGCACTATTGCGAGCTGGAAATGCCACTTCCAGCTTAGCTGTGCAGAAGAGGAACAACAAGAAGAAGAAATATCTCGGAATATGTCCGTCAGGCCCCTTCCGTTGAGCTAAATCTGCAAATATCTCGGAAACGATGCCAGCTATGGGAAAATGTTAAGAGGCCTTTTTTGTAGAGAATTATGTTTCCTACAATTTATGTTCTATGATATTTTTTGATCAGAAGCGTAGTTTTCGAGATATATCGAGATATTTAAAAGTTCCGAAGCCGCACCAACATAATAGAGATACAGAAACACCGTGGCCCCTTTCTTTGAGATAACTCTGCACTATTGCGAGCTGCAAATGCCACTTCCAGCTTAGCTGTGCAGAAGAAGAACAACAAGAAGAAGAAATATTTCGAAATGTGTCCGTCAGGCCCCTTCCCTTGAGATAAATCTGCAAATATCTCGGAAACGAAGCGAGCTACGGCAAAATGTTAAGAGACCTTTTTTGTAGAAAATTAGGTTTCCTACTTTTCATGTTCTATGATATTTTTTGATCAGATGCGTAGTTCTCGAGACATATCAAGATATTTAAAAGTTCCGAAGCTGCACCAACATAATAGAGGTACAGAAACACCGTGGCCTCTTTCTTTGAGATAACTCTGCACTATTGCGAGCTGCAAATGCCACTTCCAGCTTAGCTGTGCAGAAGAGGAACAACAAGAAGAAGAAATATCTCGGAATATGTCCGTCAGGCCCCTTCCGTTGAGCTAAATCTGCAAATATCTCGGAAACGATGCCAGCTATGGGAAAATGTTAAGAGACCTTTTTTGTAGAGAATTAAGTTTCCTACTTTTTATGTTCTATGATATTTTTTGATCAGATGCGTAGTTCTCGAGATATATCAAGATATTTAAAAGTTCCGAAGCTGCACCAACATAATAGAGGTACAGAAACACCGTGGCCTCTTTCTTTGAGATAACTCTGCACTATTGCGAGCTGCAAATGCCACTTCCAGCTTAGCTGTGCAGAAGAGGAACAACAAGAAGAAGAAATATCTCGGATATGTCCGTCAGGCCCCTTCCCTTGAGCTAAATCTGCAAATATCTCGGAAACGATGCCAGCTATGGGAAAATGTTAAGAGACCTTTTTTGTAGAGAATTAAGTTTCCTACTTTTTATCTTCTATGATATTTTTTGATCAGATGCGTAGTTCTCGAGATATATCAAGATATTTAAAAGTTCCGAAGCCGCACCAACATAATAGAGATACAGAAACACCGTGGCCCCTCTCTTTGAGATAACTCTGCACAATTGCGAGCTGCAAATGCCACTTCCAGCTTAGCTGTGCAGAAGAAGAACAACAAGAAGAAGAAATATCTCGAAATATGTCCGTCAGGCCCCTTCCCTTGAGATAAATCTGCAAATATCTCGGAAACGAAGCGAGCTATGGCAAAATGTTAAGAGACCTTTTTTGTAGAGAATTAAGTTTCCTACTTTTTATGTTGTATGATATTTTTTGATCAGATGCGTAGTTCTCAAGACATATCAAGATATTTAAAAGTTCCGAAGCCGCACCAACATAGTAGAGATACAGAAACACCGTGGCCCCTTTCTTTGAGATAACTCTGCACTATTGCGAGCTGCAAATGCCACTTCGAGCTTAGCTGTGCAGAAGAAGAACAACAAGAAGAAGAAATATCTCGAAATATGTCCGTCAGACCCCTTCCCTTGAGATAAATCTGCAAATATCTCGGAAACGAAGCGAGCTATGGCAAAATGTTAAGAGACCTTTTTTGTAGAGAATTAAGTTTCCTACTTTTTATCTTCTGTGATATTTTTTGATCAGATGCGTAGTTCTCGAGATATATCAAGATATTTAAAAGTTCCGAAGCCGCACCAACATAATAGAGATACAGAAACACCGTGGCCCCTTTCTTTGAGATAACCCTGCACTATTGCGAGCTGGAAATGCCACTTCCAGTTTAGCTGTGCAGAAGAGGAACAACAAGAAGAAGAAATATCTCGGAATATGTCCGTCAGGCCCCTTCCGTTGAGCTAAATCTGCAAATATCTCGGAAACGATGCCAGCTATGGGAAAATGTTAAGAGACCTTTTTTGTAGAGAATTATGGTTCCTACAATTTATGTTCTATGATATTTTTTGATCAGAAGCGTAGTTTTCGAGATATATCGAGATATTTAAAAGTTCCAAAGCCGCACCAACATAATAGAGATACAGAAACACCGTGGCCCCTTTCTTTGAGATAACTCTGCACTATTGCGAGCTGCAAATGCCACTTCCAGCTTAGCTGTGCAGAAGAAGAACAACAAGAAGAAGAAATATTTCGAAATGTGTCCGTCAGGCCCCTTCCCTTGAGATAAATCTGCAAATATCTCGGAAACAAAGCGAGCTACGGCAAAATGTTAAGAGACCTTTTTTGTAGAAAATTAGGTTTCGTACTTTTTATGTTCTATGACATTTTTTGATCAGATGCGTAGTTCTCGAGATATATCAAGATATTTAAAAGTTCCGAAGCCGCACCAACATAATAGAGATACTGAAACACCGTGGCCCCTTTCTTTGAGATAACTCTGCACTATTGCGAGCTGGAAATGCCACTTCCAGTTTAGCTGTGCAGAAGAAGAACAACAAGAGGAAGAAGTATCTCGAAATATGTCCGTCAGACCCCTTCCCTTGAGATACATCTGCAAATATCTAGGAAACGAAGCGAGCTATGGCAAAATGTTAAGAGACCTTTTTTGTAGAGAATTAAGTTTCCTACTTTTTATGTTCTATGATATTTTTGATCAGATGCGTAGTTCTCAAGATATATCAAGATATTTAAAAGTTCCGAAGCCGCACCAACATAATAGAGATACAGAAACACCGTGGCCCCTTTCTTTGAGATAACTCTGCACTATTGCGAGCTGCAAATGCCACTTCGAGCTTAGCTGTGCAGAAGAAGAACAACAAGAAGAAGAAATATCTCGAAATATGTCCGTCAGACCCCTTCCCTTGAGATAAATCTGCAAATATCTCGGAAACGAAGCGAGCTATGGCAAAATGTTAAGAGACCTTTTTTGTAGAGAATTAAGTTTCCTACTTTTTATCTTCTATGATATTTTTTGATCAGATGCGTAGTTCTCGGGATATATCAAGATATTTAAAAGTTCCGAAGCCGCACCAACATAATAGAGATACAGAAACACCGTGGCCCCTTTCTTTGAGATAACTCTGCACTATTGCGAGCTGCAAATGCCACTTCCAGCTTAGCTGTGCAGAAGAAGAACAGCAAGAAGGAGAAATATCTCGAAATATGTCCGTCAGGCCCCTTCCCTTGAGATAAATCTGCAAATATCTCGGAAACGAAGCGAGCTATGGCAAAATGTTAAGAGACCTTTTTTGTAGAGAATTATGTTTCGTACAATTTACGTTCTTTGATATTTTTTGATCAGAAGCGTAGTTTTCGAGATATATCGAGATATTTAAAAGTTCCGAAGCCGCACCAACATGATAGAGATACAGAAACACCGTGGCCCCTTTCTTTGAGATAACGCTGCACTAGTGCGAGCCGCAAATGCCACTTCCAGCTTAGCTGTGCAGAAGAAGAACAACAAGAAGAAGAAATATCTCGAAATATGTCCATCATGCCCCTTCCCTTGAGATAAATCTGCAAATATCTCGGAAACGAAGCGAGCTATGGCAAAATGTTAAGAGACCTTTTTTGTAGAGAATTAAGTTTCCTACTTTTTATGTTCTATGATATTTTTTGATCAGATGCGTAGTTCTCGAGATATATCAAGATATTTAAAAGTTCCGAAGTCGCACCAACATAATAGAGATACAGAAACACCGTGGCCCCTTTCTTTGAGATAACTCTGCACTAGTGCGAGCCGCAAATGCCACTTCCAGCTTAGCGGTGCAGAAGAAGAACAACAAGAAGAAGAAATATCTCGAAATATGTCCGTCAGGCCCCTTGCCTTGAGATAAATCTGCAAATATCTCGGAAACGAAGCGAGCTATGGCAAAATGTTAAGAGACCTTTTTTGTAGAGAATTATGTTTCCTACTTTTTATGTTCTATGATATTTTTTGATCAGACGGGTAGTTCTCGAGATATATCAAGATATTTAAAAGTTCCGAAGCCGCACCAACATAATAGAGATACAGAAACACCGTCGCCCCTTTCTTTGAGATAACTTTGCACTATTGCGAGCTGTAAATGCCACTTCCAGCTTAGCTGTGCAGAAGAAGTACAACAAGAAGAAGAAATATCTCGAAATATGTCCGTCAGGCCCCTTCCCTTGAGATATATCTGCAAATATCTCGGAAACGAAGCGAGCTATGGCAAAATGTTAAGAGACCTTTTTTGTAGAGAATTATGTTTCCTACAATTTATGTTCTATGATATTTTTTGATCAGAAGCGTAGTTTTCGAGATATATCGAGATATTTAAAAGTTCCGAAGCCGCACCAACATGATAGAGATACAGAAACACCGTGGCCCCTTTCTTTGAGATAACGCTGCACTAGTGCGAGCCGCAAATGCCACTTCCAGCTTAGCTGTGCAGAAGAAGAACAACAAGAAGAAGAAATATCTCGAAATATGTCCATCATGCCCCTTCCCTTGAGATAAATCTGCAAATATCTCGGAAACGAAGCCAGCTATGGCAAAATGTTAAGAGACCTTTTTTGTAGAGAATTAAGTTTCCTACTTTTTATGTTCTATGATATTTTTTGATCAGATGCGTAGTTCTCGAGATATATCAAGATATTTAAAAGTTCCGAAGTCGCACCAACATAATAGAGATACAGAAACACCGTGGCCCCTTTCTTTGAGATAACTCTGCACTAGTGCGAGCCGCAAATGCCACTTCCAGCTTAGCGGTGCAGAAGAAGAACAACAAGAAGAAGAAATATCTCGAAATATGTCCGTCAGGCCCCTTGCCTTGAGATAAATCTGCAAATATCTCGGAAACGAAGCGAGCTATGGCAAAATGTTAAGAGACCTTTTTTGTAGAGAATTGTGTTTCCTACTTTTTATGTTCTATGATATTTTTTGATCAGACGCGTAGTTCTCGAGATATATCAAGATATTTAAAAGTTCCGAAGCCGCACCAACATAATAAAGATACAGAAACACCGTCGCCCCTTTCTTTGAGATAACTTTGCACTATTGCGAGCTGTAAATGCCACTTCCAGCTTAGCTGTGCAGAAGAAGTACAACAAGAAGAAGAAATATCTCGAAATATGTCCGTCAGGCCCCTTCCCTTGAGATATATCTGCAAATATCTCGGAAACGAAGCGAGCTATGGCAAAATGTTAAGAGACCTTTTTTGTAGAGAATTAAGTTTCCTACTTTTTATCTTCTATGATATTTTTTGATCAGATGCGTAGTTCTCAAGATATATCAAGATATTTAAAAGTTCCGAAGCCGCACCAACATAATAGAGATACAGAAACACCGTGGCCCCTTTCTTTGAGATAACTCTGCACTATTGCGAGCTGCAAATGCCACTTCGAGCTTAGCTGTGCAGAAGAAGAACAACAAGAAGGAGAAATATCTCGAAATATGTCCGTCAGACCCCTTCCCTTGAGATAAATCTGCAAATATCTCGGAAACGAAGCGAGCTATGGCAAAATGTTAAGAGACCTTTTTTGTAGAGAATTAAGTTTCCTACTTTTTATGTTCTATGATATTTTTTGATCAGATGCGTAGTTCTCGGGATATATCAAGATATTTAAAAGTTCCGAAGCCGCACCAACATAATAGAGATACAGAAACACCGTGGCCCCTTTCTTTGAGATAACTCTGCACTATTGCGAGCTGCAAATGCCACTTCCAGCTTAGCTGTGCAGAAGAAGAACAGCAAGAAGGAGAAATATCTCGAAATATGTCCGTCAGGCCCCTTCCCTTGAGATAAATCTGCAAATATCTCGGAAACGAAGCGAGCTATGGCAAAATGTTAAGAGACCTTTTTTGTAGAGAATTATGTTTCCTACAATTTACGTTCTCTGATATTTTTTGATCAGAAGCGTAGTTTTCGAGATATATCGAGATATTTAAAAGTTCCGAAGCCGCACCAACATAATAGAGATACAGAAACACCGTGGCCCCTTTCTTTGAGATAACTCTGCACTATTGCGAGCTGCAAATGCCACTTCCAGCTTAGCTGTGCAGAAGAAGAACAGCAAGAAGGAGAAATATCTCGAAATATGTCCGTCAGGCCCCTTCCCTTGAGGTAAATCTGCAAATATCTCGGAAACGAAGCGAGCTATGGCAAAATGTTAAGAGACCTTTTTTGTAGAGAATTATGTTTCCTACAATTTACGTTCTCTGATATTTTTTGATCAGAAGCGTAGTTTTCGAGATATATCGAGATATTTAAAAGTTCCGAAGCCGCACCAACATAATAGAGATACAGAAACACCGTGGCCCCTTTCTTTGAGATAACTCTGCACTATTGCGAGCTGCAAATGCCACTTCCAGCTTAGCTGTGCAGAAGAAGAACAACAAGAAGAAGAAATATTGCGAAATGTGTCCGTCAGGCCCCTTCCCTTGAGATAAATCTGCAAATATCTCGGAAACGAAGCGAGCTACGGCAAAATGTTAAGAGACCTTTTTTGTAGAAAATTAGGTTTCCTACTTTTTATGTTCTATGATATTTTTTGATCAGATGCGTAGTTCTCGAGATATATCAAGATATTTAAAAGTTCCGAAGCTGCATCAACATAATAGAGGTACAGAAACACCGTGGCCTCTTTCTTTGAGATAACTCTGCACTATTGCGAGCTGCAAATGCCACTTCCAGCTTAGCTGTGCAGAAGAGGAACAACAGGAAGAAGAAATATCTCGGATATGTCCGTCAGGCCCCTTCCCTTGAGCTAAATCTGCAAATATCTCGGAAACGATGCCAGCTATGGGAAAATGTTAAGAGACCTTTTTTGTAGAGAATTAAGTTTCCTACTTTTTATCTTCTATGATATTTTTTGATCAGATGCGTAGTTCTCAAGATATATCAAGATATTTAAAAGTTCCGAAGCCGCACCAACATAATAGAGATACAGAAACACCGTGGCCCCTTTCTTTGAGATAACTCTGCACTATTGCGAGCTGCAAATGCCACTTCGAGCTTAGCTGTGCAGAAGAAGAACAACAAGAAGGAGAAATATCTCGAAATATGTCCGTCAGACCCCTTCCCTTGAGATATATCTGCAAATATCTCGGAAACGAAGCGAGCTATGGCAAAATGTTAAGAGACCTTTTTTGTAGAGAATTAAGTTTCCTACTTTTTATGTTCTATGATATTTTTTGATCAGATGCGTAGTTCTCGGGATATATCAAGATATTTAAAAGTTCCGAAGCCGCACCAACATAATAGAGATACAGAAACACCGTGGCCCCTTTCTTTGAGATAACTCTGCACTATTGCGAGCTGCAAATGCCACTTCCAGCTTAGCTGTGCAGAAGAAGAACAGCAAGAAGGAGAAATATCTCGAAATATGTCCGTCAGGCCCCTTCCCTTGCGATAAATCTGCAAATATCTCGGAAACGAAGCGAGCTATGGCAAAATGTTAAGAGACCTTTTTTGTAGAGAATTATGTTTCCTACAATTTACGTTCTCTGATATTTTTTGATCAGAAGCGTAGTTTTCGAGATATATCGAGATATTTAAAAGTTCCGAAGCCGCACCAACATAATAGAGATACAGAAACACCGTGGCCCCTTTCTTTGAGATAACTCTGCACTATTGCGAGCTGCAAATGCCACTTCCAGCTTAGCTGTGCAGAAGAAGAACAGCAAGAAGGAGAAATATCTCGAAATATGTCCGTCAGGCCCCTTCCCTTGAGATAAATCTGCAAATATCTCGGAAACGAAGCGAGCTATGGCAAAATGTTAAGAGACCTTTTTTGTAGAGAATTATGTTTCCTACTTTTTATGTTCTATGATATTTTTTGATCAGATGCGTAGTTCTCGAGATATATCAAGATATTTAAAAGTTCCGAAGCTGCACCAACATAATAGAGGTACAGAAACACCGTGGCCTCTTTCTTTGAGATAACTCTGCACTATTGCGAGCTGCAAATGCCACTTCCAGCTTAGCTGTGCAGAAGAGGTACAACAAGAAGAAGAAATATCTCGGAATATGTCCGTCAGGCCCCTTCCGTTGAGCTAAATCTGCAAATATCTCGGAAACGATGCCAGCTATGGGAAAATGTTAAGAGACCTTTTTTGTAGAGAATTAAGTTTCCTACTTTTTATGTTCTATGATATTTTTTGATCAGATGCGTAGTTCTCGAGATATATCAAGATATTTAAAAGTTCCGAAGCTGCACCAACATAATAGAGGTACAGAAACACCGTGGCCTCTTTCTTTGAGATAACTCTGCACTATTGCGAGCTGCAAATGCCACTTCCAGCTTAGCTGTGCAGAAGAGGAACAACAAGAAGAAGAAATATCTCGGATATGTCCGTCAGGCCCCTTCCCTTGAGCTAAATCTGCAAATATCTCGGAAACGATGCCAGCTATGGGAAAATGTTAAGAGACCTTTTTTGTAGAGAATTAGGTTTCCTACTTTTTATGTTCTATGATATTTTTTGATCAGATGCGTAGTTCTCGAGATATATCAAGATATTTAAAAGTTCCGAAGCCGCACCAACATAATAGAGATACAGAAACACCGTGGCCCCTCTCTTTGAGATAACTCTGCACAATTGCGAGCTGCAAATGCCACTTCCAGCTTAGCTGTGCAGAAGAAGAACAACAAGAAGAAGAAATATCTCGAAATATGTCCGTCAGGCCCCTTCCCTTGAGATAAATCTGCAAATATCTCGGAAACGAAGCGAGCTATGGCAAAATGTTAAGAGACCTTTTTTGTAGAGAATTAAGTTTCCTACTTTTTATGTTGTATGATATTTTTTGATCAGATGCGTAGTTCTCAAGATATATCAAGATATTTAAAAGTTCCGAAGCCGCACCAACATAATAGAGATACAGAAACACCGTGGCCCCTTTCTTTGAGATAACTCTGCACTATTGCGAGCTGCAAATGCCACTTCGAGCTTAGCTGTGCAGAAGAAGAACAACAAGAAGAAGAAATATCTCGAAATATGTCCGTCAGACCCCTTCCCTTGAGATAAATCTGCAAATATCTCGGAAACGAAGCGAGCTATGGCAAAATGTTAAGAGACCTTTTTTGTAGAGAATTAAGTTTCCTACTTTTTATCTTGTGTGATATTTTTTGATCAGATGCGTAGTTCTCGAGATATATCAAGATATTTAAAAGTTCCGAAGCCGCACCAACATAATAGAGATACAGAAACACCGTGGCCCCTTTCTTTGAGATAACTCTGCACTATTGCGAGCTGGAAATGCCACTTCCAGCTTAGCTGTGCAGAAGAGGAACAACAAGAAGAAGAAATATCTCGGAATATGTCCGTCAGGCCCCTTCCGTTGAGCTAAATCTGCAAATATCTCGGAAACGATGCCAGCTATGGGAAAATGTTAAGAGACCTTTTTTGTAGAGAATTATGTTTCCTACAATTTATGTTCTATGATATTTTTTGATCAGAAGCGTAGTTTTCGAGATATATCGAGATATTTAAAAGTTCCGAAGCCGCACCAACATAATAGAGATACAGAAACACCGTGGCCCCTTTCTTTGAGATAACTCTGCACTATTGCGAGCTGCAAATGCCACTTCCAGCTTAGCTGTGCAGAAGAAGAACAACAAGAAGAAGAAATATTTCGAAATGTGTCCGTCAGGCCCCTTCCCTTGAGATAAATCTGCAAATATCTCGGAAACGAAGCGAGCTACGGCAAAATGTTAAGAGACCTTTTTTGTAGAAAATTAGGTTTCCTACTTTTCATGTTCTATGATATTTTTTGATCAGATGCGTAGTTCTCGAGACATATCAAGATATTTAAAAGTTCCGAAGCTGCACCAACATAATAGAGGTACAGAAACACCGTGGCCTCTTTCTTTGAGATAACTCTGCACTATTGCGAGCTGCAAATGCCACTTCCAGCTTAGCTGTGCAGAAGAGGAACAACAAGAAGAAGAAATATCTCGGAATATGTCCGTCAGGCCCCTTCCGTTGAGCTAAATCTGCAAATATCTCGGAAACGATGCCAGCTATGGGAAAATGTTAAGAGACCTTTTTTGTAGAGAATTAAGTTTCCTACTTTTTATGTTCTATGATATTTTTTGATCAGATGCGTAGTTCTCGAGATATATCAAGATATTTAAAAGTTCCGAAGCTGCACCAACATAATAGAGGTACAGAAACACCGTGGCCTCTTTCTTTGAGATAACTCTGCACTATTGCGAGCTGCAAATGCCACTTCCAGCTTAGCTGTGCAGAAGAGGAACAACAAGAAGAAGAAATATCTCGGATATGTCCGTCAGGCCCCTTCCCTTGAGCTAAATCTGCAAATATCTCGGAAACGATGCCAGCTATGGGAAAATGTTAAGAGACCTTTTTTGTAGAGAATTAAGTTTCCTACTTTTTATCTTCTATGATATTTTTTGATCAGATGCGTAGTTCTCGAGATATATCAAGATATTTAAAAGTTCCGAAGCCGCACCAACATAATAGAGATACAGAAACACCGTGGCCCCTTTCTTTGAGATAACTCTGCACTAGTGCGAGCCGCAAATGCCACTTCCAGCTTAGCTGTGCAGAAGAAGAACAACAAGAAGAAGAAATATCTCGAAATATGTCCGTCAGGCCCCTTCCCTTGAGATAAATCTGCAAATATCTCGGAAACGAAGCGAGCTATGGCAAAATGTTAAGAGACCTTTTTTGTAGAGAATTAAGTTTCCTACTTTTTATCTTCTATGATATTTTTTGATCAGATGCGTAGTTCTCGAGATATATCAAGATATTTAAAAGTTCCGAAGCTGCACCAACATAATAGAGGTACAGAAACACCGTGGCCTCTTTCTTTGAGATAACTCTGCACTATTGCGAGCTGCAAATGCCACTTCCAGCTTAGCTGTGCAGAAGAGGTACAACAAGAAGAAGAAATATCTCGGAATATGTCCGTCAGGCCCCTTCCGTTGAGCTAAATCTGCAAATATCTCGGAAACGATGCCAGCTATGGGAAAATGTTAAGAGACCTTTTTTGTAGAGAATTAAGTTTCCTACTTTTTATGTTCTATGATATTTTTTGATCAGATGCGTAGTTCTCGAGATATATCAAGATATTTAAAAGTTCCGAAGCTGCACCAACATAATAGAGGTACAGAAACACCGTGGCCTCTTTCTTTGAGATAACTCTGCACTATTGCGAGCTGCAAATGCCACTTCCAGCTTAGCTGTGCAGAAGAGGAACAACAAGAAGAAGAAATATCTCGGATATGTCCGTCAGGCCCCTTCCCTTGAGCTAAATCTGCAAATATCTCGGAAACGATGCCAGCTATGGGAAAATGTTAAGAGACCTTTTTTGTAGAGAATTAGGTTTCCTACTTTTTATGTTCTATGATATTTTTTGATCAGATGCGTAGTTCTCGAGATATATCAAGATATTTAAAAGTTCCGAAGCCGCACCAACATAATAGAGATACAGAAACACCGTGGCCCCTCTCTTTGAGATAACTCTGCACAATTGCGAGCTGCAAATGCCACTTCCAGCTTAGCTGTGCAGAAGAAGAACAACAAGAAGAAGAAATATCTCGAAATATGTCCGTCAGGCCCCTTCCCTTGAGATAAATCTGCAAATATCTCGGAAACGAAGCGAGCTATGGCAAAATGTTAAGAGACCTTTTTTGTAGAGAATTAAGTTTCCTACTTTTTATGTTGTATGATATTTTTTGATCAGATGCGTAGTTCTCAAGATATATCAAGATATTTAAAAGTTCCGAAGCCGCACCAACATAATAGAGATACAGAAACACCGTGGCCCCTTTCTTTGAGATAACTCTGCACTATTGCGAGCTGCAAATGCCACTTCGAGCTTAGCTGTGCAGCAGAAGAACAACAAGAAGAAGAAATATCTCGAAATATGTCCGTCAGACCCCTTCCCTTGAGATAAATCTGCAAATATCTCGGAAACGAAGCGAGCTATGGCAAAATGTTAAGAGACCTTTTTTGTAGAGAATTAAGTTTCCTACTTTTTATCTTGTGTGATATTTTTTGATCAGATGCGTAGTTCTCGAGATATATCAAGATATTTAAAAGTTCCGAAGCCGCACCAACATAATAGAGATACAGAAACACCGTGGCCCCTTTCTTTGAGATAACTCTGCACTATTGCGAGCTGGAAATGCCACTTCCAGCTTAGCTGTGCAGAAGAGGAACAACAAGAAGAAGAAATATCTCGGAATATGTCCGTCAGGCCCCTTCCGTTGAGCTAAATCTGCAAATATCTCGGAAACGATGCCAGCTATGGGAAAATGTTAAGAGACCTTTTTTGTAGAGAATTATGTTTCCTGCAATTTATGTTCTATGATATTTTTTGATCAGAAGCGTAGTTTTCGAGATATATCGAGATATTTAAAAGTTCCGAAGCCGCACCAACATAATAGAGATACAGAAACACCGTGGCCCCTTTCTTTGAGATAACTCTGCACTATTGCGAGCTGCAAATGCCACTTCCAGCTTAGCTGTGCAGAAGAAGAACAACAAGAAGAAGAAATATTTCGAAATGTGTCCGTCAGGCCCCTTCCCTTGAGATAAATCTGCAAATATCTCGGAAACGAAGCGAGCTACGGCAAAATGTTAAGAGACCTTTTTTGTAGAAAATTAGGTTTCCTACTTTTCATGTTCTATGATATTTTTTGATCAGATGCGTAGTTCTCGAGACATATCAAGATATTTAAAAGTTCCGAAGCTGCACCAACATAATAGAGGTACAGAAACACCGTGGCCTCTTTCTTTGAGATAACTCTGCACTATTGCGAGCTGCAAATGCCACTTCCAGCTTAGCTGTGCAGAAGAGGAACAACAAGAAGAAGAAATATCTCGGAATATGTCCGTCAGGCCCCTTCCGTTGAGCTAAATCTGCAAATATCTCGGAAACGATGCCAGCTATGGGAAAATGTTAAGAGACCTTTTTTGTAGAGAATTAAGTTTCCTACTTTTTATGTTCTATGATATTTTTTGATCAGATGCGTAGTTCTCGAGATATATCAAGATATTTAAAAGTTCCGAAGCTGCACCAACATAATAGAGGTACAGAAACACCGTGGCCTCTTTCTTTGAGATAACTCTGCACTATTGCGAGCTGCAAATGCCACTTCCAGCTTAGCTGTGCAGAAGAGGAACAACAAGAAGAAGAAATATCTCGGATATGTCCGTCAGGCCCCTTCCCTTGAGCTAAATCTGCAAATATCTCGGAAACGATGCCAGCTATGGGAAAATGTTAAGAGACCTTTTTTGTAGAGAATTAAGTTTCCTACTTTTTATCTTCTATGATATTTTTTGATCAGATGCGTAGTTCTCGAGATATATCAAGATATTTAAAAGTTCCGAAGCCGCACCAACATAATAGAGATACAGAAACACCGTGGCCCCTCTCTTTGAGATAACTCTGCACAATTGCGAGCTGCAAATGCCACTTCCAGCTTAGCTGTGCAGAAGAAGAACAACAAGAAGAAGAAATATCTCGAAATATGTCCGTCAGGCCCCTTCCCTTGAGATAAATCTGCAAATATCTCGGAAACGAAGCGAGCTATGGCAAAATGTTAAGAGACCTTTTTTGTAGAGAATTAAGTTTCCTACTTTTTATGTTGTATGATATTTTTTGATCAGATGCGTAGTTCTCAAGATATATCAAGATATTTAAAAGTTCCGAAGCCGCACCAACATAGTAGAGATACAGAAACACCGTGGCCCCTTTCTTTGAGATAACTCTGCACTATTGCGAGCTGCAAATGCCACTTCGAGCTTAGCTGTGCAGAAGAAGAACAACAAGAAGAAGAAATATCTCGAAATATGTCCGTCAGACCCCTTCCCTTGAGATAAATCTGCAAATATCTCGGAAACGAAGCGAGCTATGGCAAAATGTTAAGAGACCTTTTTTGTAGAGAATTAAGTTTCCTACTTTTTATCTTCTGTGATATTTTTTGATCAGATGCGTAGTTCTCGAGATATATCAAGATATTTAAAAGTTCCGAAGCCGCACCAACATAATAGAGATACAGAAACACCGTGGCCCCTTTCTTTGAGATAACCCTGCACTATTGCGAGCTGGAAATGCCACTTCCAGTTTAGCTGTGCAGAAGAGGAACAACAAGAAGAAGAAATATCTCGGAATATGTCCGTCAGGCCCCTTCCGTTGAGCTAAATCTGCAAATATCTCGGAAACGATGCCAGCTATGGGAAAATGTTAAGAGACCTTTTTTGTAGAGAATTATGGTTCCTACAATTTATGTTCTATGATATTTTTTGATCAGAAGCGTAGTTTTCGAGATATATCGAGATATTTAAAAGTTCCAAAGCCGCACCAACATAATAGAGATACAGAAACACCGTGGCCCCTTTCTTTGAGATAACTCTGCACTATTGCGAGCTGCAAATGCCACTTCCAGCTTAGCTGTGCAGAAGAAGAACAACAAGAAGAAGAAATATTTCGAAATGTGTCCGTCAGGCCCCTTCCCTTGAGATAAATCTGCAAATATCTCGGAAACAAAGCGAGCTACGGCAAAATGTTAAGAGACCTTTTTTGTAGAAAATTAGGTTTCGTACTTTTTATGTTCTATGACATTTTTTGATCAGATGCGTAGTTCTCGAGATATATCAAGATATTTAAAAGTTCCGAAGCCGCACCAACATAATAGAGATACTGAAACACCGTGGCCCCTTTCTTTGAGATAACTCTGCACTATTGCGAGCTGGAAATGCCACTTCCAGTTTAGCTGTGCAGAAGAAGAACAACAAGAGGAAGAAATATCTCGAAATATGTCCGTCAGACCCCTTCCCTTGAGATACATCTGCAAATATCTAGGAAACGAAGCGAGCTATGGCAAAATGTTAAGAGACCTTTTTTGTAGAGAATTAAGTTTCCTACTTTTTATGTTCTATGATATTTTTGATCAGATGCGTAGTTCTCAAGATATATCAAGATATTTAAAAGTTCCGAAGCCGCACCAACATAATAGAGATACAGAAACACCGTGGCCCCTTTCTTTGAGATAACTCTGCACTATTGCGAGCTGCAAATGCCACTTCGAGCTTAGCTGTGCAGAAGAAGAACAACAAGAAGAAGAAATATCTCGAAATATGTCCGTCAGACCCCTTCCCTTGAGATAAATCTGCAAATATCTCGGAAACGAAGCGAGCTATGGCAAAATGTTAAGAGACCTTTTTTGTAGAGAATTAAGTTTCCTACTTTTTATCTTCTATGATATTTTTTGATCAGATGCGTAGTTCTCGGGATATATCAAGATATTTAAAAGTTCCGAAGCCGCACCAACATAATAGAGATACAGAAACACCGTGGCCCCTTTCTTTGAGATAACTCTGCACTATTGCGAGCTGCAAATGCCACTTCCAGCTTAGCTGTGCAGAAGAAGAACAGCAAGAAGGAGAAATATCTCGAAATATGTCCGTCAGGCCCCTTCCCTTGAGATAAATCTGCAAATATCTCGGAAACGAAGCGAGCTATGGCAAAATGTTAAGAGACCTTTTTTGTAGAGAATTATGTTTCGTACAATTTACGTTCTTTGATATTTTTTGATCAGAAGCGTAGTTTTCGAGATATATCGAGATATTTAAAAGTTCCGAAGCCGCACCAACATAATAGAGATACAGAAACACCGTGGCCCCTTTCTTTGAGATAACTCTGCACTATTGCGAGCTGCAAATGCCACTTCCAGCTTAGCTGTGCAGAAGAAGAACAACAAGAAGAAGAAATATTTCGAAATGTGTCCGTCAGGCCCCTTCCCTTGAGATAAATCTGCAAATATCTCGGAAACGAAGCGAGCTATGGCAAAATGTTAAGAGACCTTTTTTGTAGAGAATTATGTTTCCTACAATTTACGTTCTCTGATATTTTTTGATCAGAAGCGTAGTTCTCGAGATATATCAAGATATTTAAAAGTTCCGAAGCTGCACCAACATAATAGAGGTACAGAAACACCGTGGCCTCTTTCTTTGAGATAACTCTGCACTATTGCGAGCTGCAAATGCCACTTCCAGCTTAGCTGTGCAGAAGAGGAACAACAAGAAGAAGAAATATCTCGGAATATGTCCGTCAGGCCCCTTCCGTTGAGCTAAATCTGCAAATATCTCGGAAACGATGCCAGCTATGGGAAAATGTTAAGAGACCTTTTTTGTAGAGAATTATGTTTCCTACTTTTTATGTTCTATGATATTTTTTGATCAGATGCGTAGTTCTCGAGATATATCAAGATATTTAAAAGTTCCGAAGCTGCACCAACATAATAGAGGTACAGAAACACCGTGGCCTCTTTCTTTGAGATAACTCTGCACTATTGCGAGCTGCAAATGCCACTTCCAGCTTAGCTGTGCAGAAGAGGAACAACAAGAAGACGAAATATCTCGGAATATGTCCGTCAGGCCCCTTCCGTTGAGCTAAATCTGCAAATATCTCGGAAACGATGCCAGCTATGGGAAAATGTTAAGAGACCTTTTTTGTAGAGAATTAAGTTTCCTACTTTTTATGTTCTATGATATTTTTTGATCAGATGCGTAGTTCTCGAGATATATCAAGATATTTAAAAGTTCCGAAGGCGCACCAACATAATAGAGGTACAGAAACACCGTGGCCCCTTTCTTTGAGATAACTCAGCACTATTGCGAGCTGCAAATGCCACTTCCAGCTTAGCTGTGCAGAAGAAGAACAACAAGAAGAAGAAATATCTCGAAATATGTCCGTCAGGCCCCTTCCCTTGAGATAAATCTGCAAATATCTCGGAAACGAAGCGAGCTATGGCAAAATGTTAAGAGACCTTTTTTGTAGAGAATTAAGTTTCCTACTTTTTATGTTGTATGATATTTTTTGATCAGATGCGTAGTTCTCAAGATATATCAAGATATTTAAAAGTTCCGAAGCCGCACCAACATAATAGAGATACAGAAACACCGTGGCCCCTTTCTTTGAGATAACTCTGCACTATTGCGAGCTGCAAATGCCACTTCGAGCTTAGCTGTGCAGAAGAAGAACAACAAGAAGAAGAAATATCTCGAAATATGTCCGTCAGACCCCTTCCCTTGAGATAAATCTGCAAATATCTCGGAAACGAAGCGAGCTATGGCAAAATGTTAAGAGACCTTTTTTGTAGAGAATTAAGTTTCCTACTTTTTATCTTGTGTGATATTTTTTGATCAGATGCGTAGTTCTCGAGATATATCAAGATATTTAAAAGTTCCGAAGCCGCACCAACATAATAGAGATACAGAAACACCGTGGCCCCTTTCTTTGAGATAACTCTGCACTATTGCGAGCTGGAAATGCCACTTCCAGCTTAGCTGTGCAGAAGAGGAACAACAAGAAGAAGAAATATCTCGGAATATGTCCGTCAGGCCCCTTCCGTTGAGCTAAATCTGCAAATATCTCGGAAACGATGCCAGCTATGGGAAAATGTTAAGAGACCTTTTTTGTAGAGAATTATGTTTCCTACAATTTATGTTCTATGATATTTTTTGATCAGAAGCGTAGTTTTCGAGATATATCGAGATATTTAAAAGTTCCGAAGCCGCACCAACATAATAGAGATACAGAAACACCGTGGCCCCTTTCTTTGAGATAACTCTGCACTATTGCGAGCTGCAAATGCCACTTCCAGCTTAGCTGTGCAGAAGAAGAACAACAAGAAGAAGAAATATTTCGAAATGTGTCCGTCAGGCCCCTTCCCTTGAGATAAATCTGCAAATATCTCGGAAACGAAGCGAGCTACGGCAAAATGTTAAGAGACCTTTTTTGTAGAAAATTAGGTTTCCTACTTTTCATGTTCTATGATATTTTTTGATCAGATGCGTAGTTCTCGAGACATATCAAGATATTTAAAAGTTCCGAAGCTGCACCAACATAATAGAGGTACAGAAACACCGTGGCCTCTTTCTTTGAGATAACTCTGCACTATTGCGAGCTGCAAATGCCACTTCCAGCTTAGCTGTGCAGAAGAGGAACAACAAGAAGAAGAAATATCTCGGAATATGTCCGTCAGGCCCCTTCCGTTGAGCTAAATCTGCAAATATCTCGGAAACGATGCCAGCTATGGGAAAATGTTAAGAGACCTTTTTTGTAGAGAATTAAGTTTCCTACTTTTTATGTTCTATGATATTTTTTGATCAGATGCGTAGTTCTCGAGATATATCAAGATATTTAAAAGTTCCGAAGCCGCACCAACATAATAGAGATACAGAAACACCGTGGCCCCTCTCTTTGAGATAACTCTGCACAATTGCGAGCTGCAAATGCCACTTCCAGCTTAGCTGTGCAGAAGAAGAACAACAAGAAGAAGAAATATCTCGAAATATGTCCGTCAGGCCCCTTCCCTTGAGATAAATCTGCAAATATCTCGGAAACGAAGCGAGCTATGGCAAAATGTTAAGAGACCTTTTTTGTAGAGAATTAAGTTTCCTACTTTTTATGTTGTATGATATTTTTTGATCAGATGCGTAGTTCTCAAGATATATCAAGATATTTAAAAGTTCCGAAGCCGCACCAACATAGTAGAGATACAGAAACACCGTGGCCCCTTTCTTTGAGATAACTCTGCACTATTGCGAGCTGCAAATGCCACTTCGAGCTTAGCTGTGCAGAAGAAGAACAACAAGAAGAAGAAATATCTCGAAATATGTCCGTCAGACCCCTTCCCTTGAGATAAATCTGCAAATATCTCGGAAACGAAGCGAGCTATGGCAAAATGTTAAGAGACCTTTTTTGTAGAGAATTAAGTTTCCTACTTTTTATCTTGTGTGATATTTTTTGATCAGATGCGTAGTTCTCGAGATATATCAAGATATTTAAAAGTTCCGAAGCCGCACCAACATAATAGAGATACAGAAACACCGTGGCCCCTTTCTTTGAGATAACTCTGCACTATTGCGAGCTGGAAATGCCACTTCCAGCTTAGCTGTGCAGAAGAGGAACAACAAGAAGAAGAAATATCTCGGAATATGTCCGTCAGGCCCCTTCCGTTGAGCTAAATCTGCAAATATCTCGGAAACGATGCCAGCTATGGGAAAATGTTAAGAGACCTTTTTTGTAGAGAATTATGTTTCCTACAATTTATGTTCTATGATATTTTTTGATCAGAAGCGTAGTTTTCGAGATATATCGAGATATTTAAAAGTTCCGAAGCCGCACCAACATAATAGAGATACAGAAACACCGTGGCCCCTTTCTTTGAGATAACTCTGCACTATTGCGAGCTGCAAATGCCACTTCCAGCTTAGCTGTGCAGAAGAAGAACAACAAGAAGAAGAAATATTTCGAAATGTGTCCGTCAGGCCCCTTCCCTTGAGATAAATCTGCAAATATCTCGGAAACGAAGCGAGCTACGGCAAAATGTTAAGAGACCTTTTTTGTAGAAAATTAGGTTTCCTACTTTTCATGTTCTATGATATTTTTTGATCAGATGCGTAGTTCTCGAGACATATCAAGATATTTAAAAGTTCCGAAGCTGCACCAACATAATAGAGGTACAGAAACACCGTGGCCTCTTTCTTTGAGATAACTCTGCACTATTGCGAGCTGCAAATGCCACTTCCAGCTTAGCTGTGCAGAAGAGGAACAACAAGAAGAAGAAATATCTCGGAATATGTCCGTCAGGCCCCTTCCGTTGAGCTAAATCTGCAAATATCTCGGAAACGATGCCAGCTATGGGAAAATGTTAAGAGACCTTTTTTGTAGAGAATTAAGTTTCCTACTTTTTATGTTCTATGATATTTTTTGATCAGATGCGTAGTTCTCGAGATATATCAAGATATTTAAAAGTTCCGAAGCTGCACCAACATAATAGAGGTACAGAAACACCGTGGCCTCTTTCTTTGAGATAACTCTGCACTATTGCGAGCTGCAAATGCCACTTCCAGCTTAGCTGTGCAGAAGAGGAACAACAAGAAGAAGAAATATCTCGGATATGTCCGTCAGGCCCCTTCCCTTGAGCTAAATCTGCAAATATCTCGGAAACGATGCCAGCTATGGGAAAATGTTAAGAGACCTTTTTTGTAGAGAATTAAGTTTCCTACTTTTTATCTTCTATGATATTTTTTGATCAGATGCGTAGTTCTCGAGATATATCAAGATATTTAAAAGTTCCGAAGCCGCACCAACATAATAGAGATACAGAAACACCGTGGCCCCTCTCTTTGAGATAACTCTGCACAATTGCGAGCTGCAAATGCCACTTCCAGCTTAGCTGTGCAGAAGAAGAACAACAAGAAGAAGAAATATCTCGAAATATGTCCGTCAGGCCCCTTCCCTTGAGATAAATCTGCAAATATCTCGGAAACGAAGCGAGCTATGGCAAAATGTTAAGAGACCTTTTTTGTAGAGAATTAAGTTTCCTACTTTTTATGTTGTATGATATTTTTTGATCAGATGCGTAGTTCTCAAGATATATCAAGATATTTAAAAGTTCCGAAGCCGCACCAACATAGTAGAGATACAGAAACACCGTGGCCCCTTTCTTTGAGATAACTCTGCACTATTGCGAGCTGCAAATGCCACTTCGAGCTTAGCTGTGCAGAAGAAGAACAACAAGAAGAAGAAATATCTCGAAATATGTCCGTCAGACCCCTTCCCTTGAGATAAATCTGCAAATATCTCGGAAACGAAGCGAGCTATGGCAAAATGTTAAGAGACCTTTTTTGTAGAGAATTAAGTTTCCTACTTTTTATCTTCTGTGATATTTATGATCAGATGCGTAGTTCTCGAGATATATCAAGATATTTAAAAGTTCCGAAGCCGCACCAACATAATAGAGATACAGAAACACCGTGGCCCCTTTCTTTGAGATAACCCTGCACTATTGCGAGCTGGAAATGCCACTTCCAGTTTAGCTGTGCAGAAGAGGAACAACAAGAAGAAGAAATATCTCGGAATATGTCCGTCAGGCCCCTTCCGTTGAGCTAAATCTGCAAATATCTCGGAAACGATGCCAGCTATGGGAAAATGTTAAGAGACCTTTTTTGTAGAGAATTATGGTTCCTACAATTTATGTTCTATGATATTTTTTGATCAGAAGCGTAGTTTTCGAGATATATCGAGATATTTAAAAGTTCCAAAGCCGCACCAACATAATAGAGATACAGAAACACCGTGGCCCCTTTCTTTGAGATAACTCTGCACTATTGCGAGCTGCAAATGCCACTTCCAGCTTAGCTGTGCAGAAGAAGAACAACAAGAAGAAGAAATATTTCGAAATGTGTCCGTCAGGCCCCTTCCCTTGAGATAAATCTGCAAATATCTCGGAAACAAAGCGAGCTACGGCAAAATGTTAAGAGACCTTTTTTGTAGAAAATTAGGTTTCGTACTTTTTATGTTCTATGACATTTTTTGATCAGATGCGTAGTTCTCGAGATATATCAAGATATTTAAAAGTTCCGAAGCCGCACCAACATAATAGAGATACTGAAACACCGTGGCGCCTTTCTTTGAGATAACTCTGCACTATTGCGAGCTGCAAATGCCACTTCCAGCTTAGCTGTGCAGAAGAAGAACAACAAGAAGAAGAAATATTTCGAAATGTGTCCGTCAGGCCCCTTCCCTTGAGATAAATCTGCAAATATCTCGGAAACGAAGCGAGCTATGGCAAAATGTTAAGAGACCTTTTTTGTAGAGAATTATGTTTCCTACAATTTACGTTCTCTGATATTTTTTGATCAGAAGCGTAGTTCTCGAGATATATCAAGATATTTAAAAGTTCCGAAGCTGCACCAACATAATAGAGGTACAGAAACACCGTGGCCTCTTTCTTTGAGATAACTCTGCACTATTGCGAGCTGCAAATGCCACTTCCAGCTTAGCTGTGCAGAAGAGGAACAACAAGAAGAAGAAATATCTCGGAATATGTCCGTCAGGCCCCTTCCGTTGAGCTAAATCTGCAAATATCTCGGAAACGATGCCAGCTATGGGAAAATGTTAAGAGACCTTTTTTGTAGAGAATTATGTTTCCTACTTTTTATGTTCTATGATATTTTTTGATCAGATGCGTAGTTCTCGAGATATATCAAGATATTTAAAAGTTCCGAAGCTGCACCAACATAATAGAGGTACAGAAACACCGTGGCCTCTTTCTTTGAGATAACTCTGCACTATTGCGAGCTGCAAATGCCACTTCCAGCTTAGCTGTGCAGAAGAGGAACAACAAGAAGACGAAATATCTCGAAATATGTCCGTCAGGCCCCTTCCCTTGAGATAAATCTGCAAATATCTCGGAAACGAAGCGAGCTATGGCAAAATGTTAAGAGACCTTATTTGTAGAGAATTATGTTTCCTACAATTTATATTCTATGATATTTTTTGATCAGAAGCGTAGTTTTCGAGATATATCGAGATATTTAAAAGTTCCGAAGCCGCACCAACATAATAGAGATACAGAAACACCGTGGCCCCTTTCTTTGAGATAACTCTGCACTATTGCGAGCTGCAAATGCCACTTCCAGCTTAGCTGTGCAGAAGAAGAACAGCAAGAAGGAGAAATATCTCGAAATATGTCCGTCAGGCCCCTTCCCTTGAGATAAATCTGCAAATATCTCGGAAACGAAGCGAGCTATGGCAAAATGTTAAGAGACCTTTTTTGTAGAGAATTATGTTTCCTACAATTTACGTTCTCTGATATTTTTTGATCAGAAGCGTAGTTTTCGAGATATATCGAGATATTTAAAAGTTCCGAAGCCGCACCAACATAATAGAGATACAGAAACACCGTGGCCCCTTTCTTTGAGATAACTCTGCACTATTGCGAGCTGCAAATGCCACTTCCAGCTTAGCTGTGCAGAAGAAGAACAAGAAGAAGAAGAAATATTTCGAAATGTGTCCGTCAGGCCCCTTCCCTTGAGATAAATCTGCAAATATCTCGGAAACGAAGCGAGCTACGGCAAAATGTTAAGAGACCTTTTTTGTAGAAAATTAGGTTTCCTACTTTTTATGTTCTATGATATTTTTTGATCAGATGCGTAGTTCTCGAGATATATCAAGATATTTAAAAGTTCCGAAGCTGCATCAACATAATAGAGGTACAGAAACACCGTGGCCTCTTTCTTTGAGATAACTCTGCACTATTGCGAGCTGCAAATGCCACTTCCAGCTTAGCTGTGCAGAAGAGGAACAACAGGAAGAAGAAATATCTCGATATGTCCGTCAGGCCCCTTCCCTTGAGCTAAATCTGCAAATATCTCGGAAACGATGCCAGCTATGGGAAAATGTTAAGAGACCTTTTTTGTAGAGAATTAAGTTTCCTACTTTTTATCTTCTATGATATTTTTTGATCAGATGCGTAGTTCTCAAGATATATCAAGATATTTAAAAGTTCCGAAGCCGCACCAACATAATAGAGATACAGAAACACCGTGGCCCCTTTCTTTGAGATAACTCTGCACTATTGCGAGCTGCAAATGCCACTTCGAGCTTAGCTGTGCAGAAGAAGAACAACAAGAAGGAGAAATATCTCGAAATATGTCCGTCAGACCCCTTCCCTTGAGATAAATCTGCAAATATCTCGGAAACGAAGCGAGCTATGGCAAAATGTTAAGAGACCTTTTTTGTAGAGAATTATGTTTCCTACAATTTACGTTCTCTGATATTTTTTGATCAGAAGCGTAGTTTTCGAGATATATCGAGATATTTAAAAGTTCCGAAGCCGCACCAACATAATAGAGATACAGAAACACCGTGGCCCCTTTCTTTGAGATAACTCTGCACTATTGCGAGCTGCAAATGCCACTTCCAGCTTAGCTGTGCAGAAGAAGAACAGCAAGAAGGAGAAATATCTCGAAATATGTCCGTCAGGCCCCTTCCCTTGAGATAAATCTGCAAATATCTCGGAAACGAAGCGAGCTATGGCAAAATGTTAAGAGACCTTTTTTGTAGAGAATTATGTTTCCTACAATTTACGTTCTCTGATATTTTTTGATCAGAAGCGTAGTTTTCGAGATATATCGAGATATTTAAAAGTTCCGAAGCCGCACCAACATAATAGAGATACAGAAACACCGTGGCCCCTTTCTTTGAGATAACTCTGCACTATTGCGAGCTGCAAATGCCACTTCCAGCTTAGCTGTGCAGAAGAAGAACAACAAGAAGAAGAAATATTGCGAAATGTGTCCGTCAGGCCCCTTCCCTTGAGATAAATCTGCAAATATCTCGGAAACGAAGCGAGCTACGGCAAAATGTTAAGAGACCTTTTTTGTAGAAAATTAGGTTTCCTACTTTTTATGTTCTATGATATTTTTTGATCAGATGCGTAGTTCTCGAGATATATCAAGATATTTAAAAGTTCCGAAGCTGCACCAACATAATAGAGGTACAGAAACACCGTGGCCTCTTTCTTTGAGATAACTCTGCACTATTGCGAGCTGCAAATGCCACTTCCAGCTTAGCTGTGCAGAAGAGGAACAACAAGAAGAAGAAATATCTCGGATATGTCCGTCAGGCCCCTTCCCTTGAGCTAAATCTGCAAATATCTCGGAAACGATGCCAGCTATGGGAAAATGTTAAGAGACCTTTTTTGTAGAGAATTAAGTTTCCTACTTTTTATCTTCTATGATATTTTTTGATCAGATGCGTAGTTCTCGAGATATATCAAGATATTTAAAAGTTCCGAAGCCGCACCAACATAATAGAGATACAGAAACACCGTGGCCCCTTTCTTTGAGATAACTCTGCACTAGTGCGAGCCGCAAATGCCACTTCCAGCTTAGCTGTGCAGAAGAAGAACAACAAGAAGAAGAAATATCTCGAAATATGTCCGTCAGGCCCCTTCCCTTGAGATAAATCTGCAAATATCTCGGAAACGAAGCGAGCTATGGCAAAATGTTAAGAGACCTTTTTTGTAGAGAATTAAGTTTCCTACTTTTTATCTTCTATGATATTTTTTGATCAGATGCGTAGTTCTCGAGATATATCAAGATATTTAAAAGTTCCGAAGCCGCACCAACATAATAGAGATACAGAAACACCGTGGCCCCTTTCTTTGAGATAACTCTGCACTATTGCGAGCTGCAAATGCCACTTCCAGCTTAGCTGTGCAGAAGAAGAACAACAAGAAGAAGAAATATTTCGAAATGTGTCCGTCAGGCCTCTTCCCTTGAGATAAATCTGCAAATATCTCGGAAACGAAGCGAGCTACGGCAAAATGTTAAGAGACCTTTTTTGTAGAAAATTAGGTTTCCTACTTTTTATGTTCTATGATATTTTTTGATCAGATGCGTAGTTCTCGAGATATATCAAGATATTTAAAAGTTCCGAAGCTGCACCAACATAATAGAGGTACAGAAACACCGTGGCCTCTTTCTTTGAGATAACTCTGCACTATTGCGAGCTGCAAATGCCACTTCCAGCTTAGCTGTGCAGAAGAGGTACAACAAGAAGAAGAAATATCTCGGAATATGTCCGTCAGGCCCCTTCCGTTGAGCTAAATCTGCAAATATCTCGGAAACGATGCCAACTATGGGAAAATGTTAAGAGACCTTTTTTGTAGAGAATTAAGTTTCCTACTTTTTATGTTCTATGATATTTTTTGATCAGATGCGTAGTTCTCGAGATATATCAAGATATTTAAAAGTTCCGAAGCTGCACCAACATAATAGAGGTACAGAA
Source organism: Osmia lignaria lignaria (assembly GCF_051020975.1). NCBI lineage: Eukaryota > Metazoa > Arthropoda > Insecta > Hymenoptera > Megachilidae > Osmia > Osmia lignaria. The sequence goes on from NW_027478166.1 coordinate 5,583,266, forward strand.
ACACCGTGGCCTCTTTCTTTGAGATAACTCTGCACTATTGCGAGCTGCAAATGCCACTTCCAGCTTAGCTGTGCAGAAGAGGAACAACAAGAAGAAGAAATATCTCGGATATGTCCGTCAGGCCCCTTCCCTTGAGCTAAATCTGCAAATATCTCGGAAACGATGCCAGCTATGGGAAAATGTTAAGAGACCTTTTTTGTAGAGAATTAGGTTTCCTACTTTTTATCTTCTATGATATTTTTTGATCAGATGCGTAGTTCTCGAGATATATCAAGATATTTAAAAGTTCCGAAGCCGCACCAACATAATAGAGATACAGAAACACCGTGGCCCCTCTCTTTGAGATAACTCTGCACAATTGCGAGCTGCAAATGCCACTTCCAGCTTAGCTGTGCAGAAGAAGAACAACAAGAAGAAGAAATATCTCGAAATATGTCCGTCAGGCCCCTTCCCTTGAGATAAATCTGCAAATATCTCGGAAACGAAGCGAGCTATGGCAAAATGTTAAGAGACCTTTTTTGTAGAGAATTAAGTTTCCTACTTTTTATGTTGTATGATATTTTTTGATCAGATGCGTAGTTCTCAAGATATATCAAGATATTTAAAAGTTCCGAAGCCGCACCAACATAATAGAGATACAGAAACACCGTGGCCCCTTTCTTTGAGATAACTCTGCACTATTGCGAGCTGCAAATGCCACTTCGAGCTTAGCTGTGCAGAAGAAGAACAACAAGAAGAAGAAATATCTCGAAATATGTCCGTCAGACCCCTTCCCTTGAGATAAATCTGCAAATATCTCGGAAACGAAGCGAGCTATGGCAAAATGTTAAGAGACCTTTTTTGTAGAGAATTAAGTTTCCTACTTTTTATCTTGTGTGATATTTTTTGATCAGATGCGTAGTTCTCGAGATATATCAAGATATTTAAAAGTTCCGAAGCTGCACCAACATAATAGAGGTACAGAAACACCGTGGCCTCTTTCTTTGAGATAACTCTGCACTATTGCGAGCTGCAAATGCCACTTCCAGCTTAGCTGTGCAGAAGAGGAACAACAAGAAGAAGAAATATCTCGGATATGTCCGTCAGGCCCCTTCCCTTGAGCTAAATCTGCAAATATCTCGGAAACGATGCCAGCTATGGGAAAATGTTAAGAGACCTTTTTTGTAGAGAATTAAGTTTCCTACTTTTTATCTTCTATGATATTTTTTGATCAGATGCGTAGTTCTCGAGATATATCAAGATATTTAAAAGTTCCGAAGCCGCACCAACATAATAGAGATACAGAAACACCGTGGCCCCTCTCTTTGAGATAACTCTGCACAATTGCGAGCTGCAAATGCCACTTCCAGCTTAGCTGTGCAGAAGAAGAACAACAAGAAGAAGAAATATCTCGAAATATGTCCGTCAGGCCCCTTCCCTTGAGATAAATCTGCAAATATCTCGGAAACGAAGCGAGCTATGGCAAAATGTTAAGACACCTTTTTTGTAGAGAATTAAGTTTCCTACTTTTTATGTTGTATGATATTTTTTGATCAGATGCGTAGTTCTCAAGATATATCAAGATATTTAAAAGTTCCGAAGCCGCACCAACATAGTAGAGATACAGAAACACCGTGGCCCCTTTCTTTGAGATAACTCTGCACTATTGCGAGCTGCAAATGCCACTTCGAGCTTAGCTGTGCAGAAGAAGAACAACAAGAAGAAGAAATATCTCGAAATATGTCCGTCAGACCCCTTCCCTTGAGATAAATCTGCAAATATCTCGGAAACGAAGCGAGCTATGGCAAAATGTTAAGAGACCTTTTTTGTAGAGAATTAAGTTTCCTACTTTTTATCTTCTGTGATATTTTTTGATCAGATGCGTAGTTCTCGAGATATATCAAGATATTTAAAAGTTCCGAAGCCGCACCAACATAATAGAGATACAGAAACACCGTGGCCCCTTTCTTTGAGATAACCCTGCACTATTGCGAGCTGGAAATGCCACTTCCAGTTTAGCTGTGCAGAAGAGGAACAACAAGAAGAAGAAATATCTCGGAATATGTCCGTCAGGCCCCTTCCGTTGAGCTAAATCTGCAAATATCTCGGAAACGATGCCAGCTATGGGAAAATGTTAAGAGACCTTTTTTGTAGAGAATTATGGTTCCTACAATTTATGTTCTATGATATTTTTTGATCAGAAGCGTAGTTTTCGAGATATATCGAGATATTTAAAAGTTCCAAAGCCGCACCAACATAATAGAGATACAGAAACACCGTGGCCCCTTTCTTTGAGATAACTCTGCACTATTGCGAGCTGCAAATGCCACTTCCAGCTTAGCTGTGCAGAAGAAGAACAACAAGAAGAAGAAATATTTCGAAATGTGTCCGTCAGGCCCCTTCCCTTGAGATAAATCTGCAAATATCTCGGAAACAAAGCGAGCTACGGCAAAATGTTAAGAGACCTTTTTTGTAGAAAATTAGGTTTCGTACTTTTTATGTTCTATGACATTTTTTGATCAGATGCGTAGTTCTCGAGATATATCAAGATATTTAAAAGTTCCGAAGCCGCACCAACATAATAGAGATACTGAAACACCGTGGCCCCTTTCTTTGAGATAACTCTGCACTATTGCGAGCTGGAAATGCCACTTCCAGTTTAGCTGTGCAGAAGAAGAACAACAAGAGGAAGAAATATCTCGAAATATGTCCGTCAGACCCCTTCCCTTGAGATACATCTGCAAATATCTAGGAAACGAAGCGAGCTATGGCAAAATGTTAAGAGACCTTTTTTGTAGAGAATTAAGTTTCCTACTTTTTATGTTCTATGATATTTTTTGATCAGATGCGTAGTTCTCAAGATATATCAAGATATGTAAAAGTTCCGAAGCCGCACCAACATAATAGAGATACAGAAACACCGTGGCCCCTTTCTTTGAGATAACTCTGCACTATTGCGAGCTGCAAATGCCACTTCGAGCTTAGCTGTGCAGAAGAAGAACAACAAGAAGAAGAAATATCTCGAAATATGTCCGTCAGACCCCTTCCCTTGAGATAAATCTGCAAATATCTCGGAAACGAAGCGAGCTATGGCAAAATGTTAAGAGACCTTTTTTGTAGAGAATTAAGTTTCCTACTTTTTATCTTCTATGATATTTTTTGATCAGATGCGTAGTTCTCGGGATATATCAAGATATTTAAAAGTTCCGAAGCCGCACCAACATAATAGAGATACAGAAACACCGTGGCCCCTTTCTTTGAGATAACTCTGCACTATTGCGAGCTGCAAATGCCACTTCCAGCTTAGCTGTGCAGAAGAAGAACAGCAAGAAGGAGAAATATCTCGAAATATGTCCGTCAGGCCCCTTCCCTTGAGATAAATCTGCAAATATCTCGGAAACGAAGCGAGCTATGGCAAAATGTTAAGAGACCTTTTTTGTAGAGAATTATGTTTCGTACAATTTACGTTCTCTGATATTTTTTGATCAGAAGCGTAGTTTTCGAGATATATCGAGATATTTAAAAGTTCCGAAGCCGCACCAACATAATAGAGATACAGAAACACCGTGGCCCCTTTCTTTGAGATAACTCTGCACTATTGCGAGCTGCAAATGCCACTTCCAGCTTAGCTGTGCAGAAGAAGAACAACAAGAAGAAGAAATATTTCGAAATGTGTCCGTCAGGCCCCTTCCCTTGAGATAAATCTGCAAATATCTCGGAAACGAAGCGAGCTATGGCAAAATGTTAAGAGACCTTTTTTGTAGAGAATTATGTTTCCTACAATTTACGTTCTCTGATATTTTTTGATCAGGAGCGTAGTTTTCGAGATATATCGAGATATTTAAAAGTTCCGAAGCCGCACCATCATAATAGAGATACAGAAACACCGTGGCCCCTTTCTTTGAGATAACTCTGCACTATTGCGAGCTGGAAATGCCACTTCCAGTTTAGCTGTGCAGAAGAGGAACAACAAGAGGAAGAAATATCTCGGAATATGTCCGTCAGGCCCCTTCCGTTGAGCTAAATCTGCAAATATCTCGGAAACGATGCCAGCTATGGGAAAATGTTAAGAGACCTTTTTTATAGAGAATTATGTTTCCTACAATTTATGTTCTATGATATTTTTTGATCAGAAGCGTAGTTTTCGAGATATATCGAGATATTTAAAAGTTCCGAAGCCGCACCATCATAATAGAGATACAGAAACACCGTGGCCCCTTTCTTTGAGATAACTCTGCACTATTTCGAGCTGCAAATGCCACTTCCAGCTTAGCTGTGCAGAAGAAGAACAACAAGAAGAAGAAATATTTCGAAATGTGTCCGTCAGGCCCCTTCCCTTGAGATAAATCTGCAAATATCTCGGAAACGAAGCGAGCTACGGCAAAATGTTAAGAGACCTTTTTTGTAGAAAATTAGGTTTCCTACTTTTCATGTTCTATGATATTTTTTGATCAGATGCGTAGTTCTCGAGACATATCAAGATATTTAAAAGTTCCGAAGCTGCACCAACATAATAGAGGTACAGAAACACCGTGGCCTCTTTCTTTGAGATAACTCTGCACTATTGCGAGCTGCAAATGCCACTTCCAGCTTAGCTGTGCAGAAGAGGAACAACAAGAAGAAGAAATATCTCGGAATATGTCCGTCAGGCCCCTTCCCTTGAGCTAAATCTGCAAATATCTCGGAAACGATGCCAGCTATGGGAAAATGTTAAGAGACCTTTTTTGTAGAGAATTAAGTTTCCTACTTTTTATCTTCTATGATATTTTTTGATCAGATGCGTAGTTCTCGAGATATATCAAGATATTTAAAAGTTCCGAAGCCGCACCAACATAATAGAGATACAGAAACACCGTGGCCCCTCTCTTTGAGATAACTCTGCACAATTGCGAGCTGCAAATGCCACTTCCAGCTTAGCTGTGCAGAAGAAGAACAACAAGAAGAAGAAATATCTCGAAATGTGTCCGTCAGGCCCCTTCCCTTGAGATAAATCTGCAAATATCTCGGAAACGAAGCGAGCTATGGCAAAATGTTAAGAGACCTTTTTTGTAGAGAATTAAGTTTCCTACTTTTTATGTTGTATGATATTTTTTGATCAGATGCGTAGTTCTCAAGATATATCAAGATATTTAAAAGTTCCGAAGCCGCACCAACATAATAGAGATACAGAAACACCGTGGCCCCTTTCTTTGAGATAACTCTGCACTATTGCGAGCTGCAAATGCCACTTCGAGCTTAGCTGTGCAGAAGAAGAACAACAAGAAGAAGAAATATCTCGAAATATGTCCGTCAGACCCCTTCCCTTGAGATAAATCTGCAAATATCTCGGAAACGAAGCGAGCTATGGCAGAATGTTAAGAGACCTTTTTTGTAGAGAATTAAGTTTCCTACTTTTTATCTTCTGTGATATTTTTTGATCAGATGCGTAGTTCTCGAGATATATCAAGATATTTAAAAGTTCCGAAGCCGCACCAACATAATAGAGATACAGAAACACCGTGGCCCCTTTCTTTGAGATAACCCTGCACTATTGCGAGCTGGAAATGCCACTTCCAGTTTAGCTGTGCAGAAGAGGAACAACAAGAAGAAGAAATATCTCGGAATATGTCCGTCAGGCCCCTTCCGTTGAGCTAAATCTGCAAATATCTCGGAAACGATGCCAGCTATGGGAAAATGTTAAGAGACCTTTTTTGTAGAGAATTAAGTTTCCTACTTTTTATGTTGTATGATATTTTTTGATCAGATGCGTAGTTCTCAAGATATATCAAGATATTTAAAAGTTCCGCAGCCGCACCAACATAATAGAGATACAGAAACACCGTGGCCCCTTTCTTTGAGATAACTCTGCGTTTAGTGCGAGCCGCAAATGCCACTTCCAGCTTAGCTGTGCAGAAGAAGAACAACAAGAAGAAGAAATATCTCGAAATATGTCCGTCAGACCCCTTCCCTTGAGATAAATCTGCAAATATCTCGGAAACGATGCCAGCTATGGGAAAATGTTAAGAGACCTTTTTTGTAGAGAATTAAGTTTCCTACTTTTTATGTTCTATGATATTTTTTGATCAGATGCGTAGTTCTCGAGATATATCAAGATATTTAAAAGTTCCGAAGCTGCACCAACATAATAGAGGTACAGAAACACCGTGGCCTCTTTCTTTGAGATAACTCTGCACTATTGCGAGCTGCAAATGCCACTTCCAGCTTAGCTGTGCAGAAGAAGAACAACAAGAAGAAGAAATATTTCGAAATGTGTCCGTCAGGCCCCTTCCCTTGAGATAAATCTGCAAATATCTCGGAAACGAAGCGAGCTACGGCAAAATGTTAAGAGACCTTTTTTGTAGAAAATTAGGTTTCCTACTTTTCATGTTCTATGATATTTTTTGATCAGATGCGTAGTTCTCGAGACATATCAAGATATTTAAAAGTTCCGAAGCTGCACCAACATAATAGAGGTACAGAAACACCGTGGCCTCTTTCTTTGAGATAACTCTGCACTATTGCGAGCTGCAAATGCCACTTCCAGCTTAGCTGTGCAGAAGAGGAACAACAAGAAGAAGAAATATCTCGGAATATGTCCGTCAGGCCCCTTCCCTTGAGCTAAATCTGCAAATATCTCGGAAACGATGCCAGCTATGGGAAAATGTTAAGAGACCTTTTTTGTAGAGAATTAAGTTTCCTACTTTTTATCTTCTATGATATTTTTTGATCAGATGCGTAGTTCTCGAGATATATCAAGATATTTAAAAGTTCCGAAGCCGCACCAACATAATAGAGATACAGAAACACCGTGGCCCCTCTCTTTGAGATAACTCTGCACAATTGCGAGCTGCAAATGCCACTTCCAGCTTAGCTGTGCAGAAGAAGAACAACAAGAAGAAGAAATATCTCGAAATGTGTCCGTCAGGCCCCTTCCCTTGAGATAAATCTGCAAATATCTCGGAAACGAAGCGAGCTATGGCAAAATGTTAAGAGACCTTTTTTGTAGAGAATTAAGTTTCCTACTTTTTATGTTGTATGATATTTTTTGATCAGATGCGTAGTTCTCAAGATATATCAAGATATTTAAAAGTTCCGAAGCCGCACCAACATAATAGAGATACAGAAACACCGTGGCCCCTTTCTTTGAGATAACTCTGCACTATTGCGAGCTGCAAATGCCACTTCGAGCTTAGCTGTGCAGAAGAAGAACAACAAGAAGAAGAAATATCTCGAAATATGTCCGTCAGACCCCTTCCCTTGAGATAAATCTGCAAATATCTCGGAAACGAAGCGAGCTATGGCAGAATGTTAAGAGACCTTTTTTGTAGAGAATTAAGTTTCCTACTTTTTATCTTCTGTGATATTTTTTGATCAGATGCGTAGTTCTCGAGATATATCAAGATATTTAAAAGTTCCGAAGCCGCACCAACATAATAGAGATACAGAAACACCGTGGCCCCTTTCTTTGAGATAACCCTGCACTATTGCGAGCTGGAAATGCCACTTCCAGTTTAGCTGTGCAGAAGAGGAACAACAAGAAGAAGAAATATCTCGGAATATGTCCGTCAGGCCCCTTCCGTTGAGCTAAATCTGCAAATATCTCGGAAACGATGCCAGCTATGGGAAAATGTTAAGAGACCTTTTTTGTAGAGAATTAAGTTTCCTACTTTTTATGTTGTATGATATTTTTTGATCAGATGCGTAGTTCTCAAGATATATCAAGATATTTAAAAGTTCCGCAGCCGCACCAACATAATAGAGATACAGAAACACCGTGGCCCCTTTCTTTGAGATAACTCTGCGTTTAGTGCGAGCCGCAAATGCCACTTCCAGCTTAGCTGTGCAGAAGAAGAACAACAAGAAGAAGAAATATCTCGAAATATGTCCGTCAGACCCCTTCCCTTGAGATAAATCTGCAAATATCTCGGAAACGATGCCAGCTATGGGAAAATGTTAAGAGACCTTTTTTGTAGAGAATTAAGTTTCCTACTTTTTATGTTCTATGATATTTTTTGATCAGATGCGTAGTTCTCGAGATATATCAAGATATTTAAAAGTTCCGAAGCTGCACCAACATAATAGAGGTACAGAAACACCGTGGCCTCTTTCTTTGAGATAACTCTGCACTATTGCGAGCTGCAAATGCCACTTCCAGCTTAGCTGTGCAGAAGAGGAACAACAAGAAGAAGAAATATCTCGGATATGTCCGTCAGGCCCCTTCCCTTGAGCTAAATCTGCAAATATCTCGGAAACGATGCCAGCTATGGGAAAATGTTAAGAGACCTTTTTTGTAGAGAATTAAGTTTCCTACTTTTTATCTTTTATGATATTTTTTGATCAGATGCGTAGTTCTCGAGATATATCAAGATATTTAAAAGTTCCGAAGCCGCACCAACATAATAGAGATACAGAAACACCGTGGCCCCTCTCTTTGAGATAACTCTGCACAATTGCGAGCTGCAAATGCCACTTCCAGCTTAGCTGTGCAGAAGAAGAACAACAAGAAGAAGAAATATCTCGAAATATGTCCGTCAGGCCCCTTCCCTTGAGATAAATCTGCAAATATCTCGGAAACGAAGCGAGCTATGGCAAAATGTTAAGAGACCTTTTTTGTAGAGAATTAAGTTTCCTACTTTTTATGTTGTATGATATTTTTTGATCAGATGCGTAGTTCTCAAGATATATCAAGATATTTAAAAGTTCCGAAGCCGCACCAACATAGTAGAGATACAGAAACACCGTGGCCCCTTTCTTTGAGATAACTCTGCACTATTGCGAGCTGCAAATGCCACTTCGAGCTTAGCTGTGCAGAAGAAGAACAACAAGAAGAAGAAATATCTCGAAATATGTCCGTCAGACCCCTTCCCTTGAGATAAATCTGCAAATATCTCGGAAACGAAGCGAGCTATGGCAAAATGTTAAGAGACCTTTTTTGTAGAGAATTAAGTTTCCTACTTTTTATCTTCTGCGATATTTTTTGATCAGATGCGTAGTTCTCGAGATATATCAAGATATTTAAAAGTTCCGAAGCCGCACCAACATAATAGAGATACAGAAACACCGTGGCCCCTTTCTTTGAGATAACCCTGCACTATTGCGAGCTGGAAATGCCACTTCCAGTTTAGCTGTGCAGAAGAGGAACAACAAGAAGAAGAAATATCTCGGAATATGTCCGTCAGGCCCCTTCCGTTGAGCTAAATCTGCAAATATCTCGGAAACGATGCCAGCTATGGGAAAATGTTAAGAGACCTTTTTTGTAGAGAATTATGGTTCCTACAATTTATGTTCTATGATATTTTTTGATCAGAAGCGTAGTTTTCGAGATATATCGAGATATTTAAAAGTTCCAAAGCCGCACCAACATAATAGAGATACAGAAACACCGTGGCCCCTTTCTTTGAGATAACTCTGCACTATTGCGAGCTGCAAATGCCACTTCCAGCTTAGCTGTGCAGAAGAAGAACAACAAGAAGAAGAAATATTTCGAAATGTGTCCGTCAGGCCCCTTCCCTTGAGATAAATCTGCAAATATCTCGGAAACGATGCGAGCTACGGCAAAATGTTAAGAGACCTTTTTTGTAGAAAATTAGGTTTCCTACTTTTTATGTTTTATGATATTTTTTGATCAGATGCGTAGTTCTCGAGATATATCAAGATATTTAAAAGTTCCGAAGCTGCACCAACATAATAGAGGTACAGAAACACCGTGGCCTCTTTCTTTGAGATAACTCTGCACTATTGCGAGCTGCAAATGCCACTTCCAGCTTAGCTGTGCGGAAGAAGAACAACAAGAAGAAGAAATATCTCGAAATATGTCCGTCAGGCCCCTTCCCTTGAGATAAATCTGCAAACATCTCGGAAACGAAGCGAGCTACGGCAAAATCTTAAGAGACCCTTTTTGTAGAAAATTAGGTTTCCTACTTTTTATGTTCTATGATATTTTTTGATCAGATGCGTAGTTCTCGAGATATATCAAGATATTTAAAAGTTCCGAAGCTGCACCAACATAATAGAGGTACAGAAACACCGTGGCCCCTTTCTTTGAGATAACTCTGCACTATTGCGAGCTGCAAATGCCACTTCCAGCTTAGCTGTGCAGAGGAAGAACAACAAGAAGAAGAAATATCTCGAAATATGTCCGTCAGGCCCCTTCCCTTGAGATAAATCTGCAAATATCTCGGAAACGAAGCGAGCTATGGCAAAATGTTAAGAGACTTTATTAGTAGAGAATTAAGTTTCCTACTTTTTATGTTCTATGATATTTTTTGATCAGATGCGTAGTTCTCGAGATATATCAAGATATTTAAAAGTTCCGAAGCCGCACCAACATAATAGAGATACAGAAACACCGTGGCCCATTTCTTTGAGATAACTCTGCACTAGTCCGAGCCGCAAATGCCACTTCCAGCTTAGCTGTGCAGAAGAAGAACAACAAGAAGAAGAAATATCTCGAAATATGTCCGTCAGGCCCCTTCCCTTGAGATAAATCTGCAAATATCTCGGAAACGAAGCGAGCTATGGCAAAATGTTAAGAGACTTTATTTGTAGCGAATTAAGTTTCCTACTTTTTATGTTCTATGATATTCTTTGATCAGATGCGTAGTTCTCGAGATATATCAAAATATTTAAAAGTTCCGAAGCCGCACCAACATAATAGAGATACCGAAACACCGTGGCCCCTTTCTTTGAGATAACTCTGCACTATTGCGAGCTGCAAATGCCACTTCCAGCTTAGCTGTGCAGAAGAAGAACAACAAGAAGAAGAAATATCTCGAAATATGTCCGTCAGGCCCCTTCCCTTGAGATAAATCTGCATATATCTCGGAAACGAAGCGAGCTATGGCAAAATGTTAAGAGACCTTTTTTGTAGAGAATTACGTTTTCTACTTTTTATGTTCTATGATATTTTTTGATCAGATGCGTAGTTCTCGAGATATATCAAGATATTTAAAAGTTCCGAAGCCGCACCAACATAATAGAGATACAGAAACACCGTGGCCCCTTTCTGTGAGATAACTCTGCACTATTGCGAGCTGCAAATGCCAGTTCGAGCTTAGCTGTGCGGAAGAAGCACAACAAGAACCAGAAATATCTCGGATATGTCCGTCAGGCCCCTTCCCTTGAGCTAAATCTGCAAATATCTCGGAAACGATGCCAGCTATGGGAAAATGTTAAGAGACCTTTTTTGTAGAGAATTAAGTTTCCTACTTTTTATCTTCTATGATATTTTTTGATCAGATGCGTAGTTCTCGAGATATATCAAGATATTTAAAAGTTCCGAAGCCGCACCAACATAATAGAGATACAGAAACACCGTGGCCCCTCTCTTTGAGATAACTCTGCACAATTGCGAGCTGCAAATGCCACTTCCAGCTTAGCTGTGCAGAAGAAGAACAACAAGAAGAAGAAATATCTCGAAATATGTCCGTCAGGCCCCTTCCCTTGAGATAAATCTGCAAATATCTCGGAAACGAAGCGAGCTATGGCAAAATGTTAAGAGACCTTTTTTGTAGAGAATTAAGTTTCCTACTTTTTATGTTGTATGATATTTTTTGATCAGATGCGTAGTTCTCAAGATATATCAAGATATTTAAAAGTTCCGAAGCCGCACCAACATAGTAGAGATACAGAAACACCGTGGCCCCTTTCTTTGAGATAACTCTGCACTATTGCGAGCTGCAAATGCCACTTCGAGCTTAGCTGTGCAGAAGAAGAACAACAAGAAGAAGAAATATCTCGAAATATGTCCGTCAGACCCCTTCCCTTGAGATAAATCTGCAAATATCTCGGAAACGAAGCGAGCTATGGCAAAATGTTAAGAGACCTTTTTTGTAGAGAATTAAGTTTCCTACTTTTTATCTTCTGTGATATTTTTTGATCAGATGCGTAGTTCTCGAGATATATCAAGATATTTAAAAGTTCCGAAGCCGCACCAACATAATAGAGATACAGAAACACCGTGGCCCCTTTCTTTGAGATAACCCTGCACTATTGCGAGCTGGAAATGCCACTTCCAGTTTAGCTGTGCAGAAGAGGAACAACAAGAAGAAGAAATATCTCGGAATATGTCCGTCAGGCCCCTTCCGTTGAGCTAAATCTGCAAATATCTCGGAAACGATGCCAGCTATGGGAAAATGTTAAGAGACCTTTTTTGTAGAGAATTATGGTTCCTACAATTTATGTTCTATGATATTTTTTGATCAGAAGCGTAGTTTTCGAGATATATCGAGATATTTAAAAGTTCCAAAGCCGCACCAACATAATAGAGATACAGAAACACCGTGGCCCCTTTCTTTGAGATAACTCTGCACTATTGCGAGCTGCAAATGCCACTTCCAGCTTAGCTGTGCAGAAGAAGAACAACAAGAAGAAGAAATATTTCGAAATGTGTCCGTCAGGCCCCTTCCCTTGAGATAAATCTGCAAATATCTCGGAAACAAAGCGAGCTACGGCAAAATGTTAAGAGACCTTTTTTGTAGAAAATTAGGTTTCGTACTTTTTATGTTCTATGACATTTTTTGATCAGATGCGTAGTTCTCGAGATATATCAAGATATTTAAAAGTTCCGAAGCCGCACCAACATAATAGAGATACTGAAACACCGTGGCCCCTTTCTTTGAGATAACTCTGCACTATTGCGAGCTGGAAATGCCACTTCCAGTTTAGCTGTGCAGAAGAAGAACAACAAGAGGAAGAAATATCTCGAAATATGTCCGTCAGACCCCTTCCCTTGAGATACATCTGCAAATATCTAGGAAACGAAGCGAGCTATGGCAAAATGTTAAGAGACCTTTTTTGTAGAGAATTAAGTTTCCTACTTTTTATGTTCTATGATATTTTTTGATCAGATGCGTAGTTCTCAAGATATATCAAGATATGTAAAAGTTCCGAAGCCGCACCAACATAATAGAGATACAGAAACACCGTGGCCCCTTTCTTTGAGATAACTCTGCACTATTGCGAGCTGCAAATGCCACTTCGAGCTTAGCTGTGCAGAAGAAGAACAACAAGAAGAAGAAATATCTCGAAATATGTCCGTCAGACCCCTTCCCTTGAGATAAATCTGCAAATATCTCGGAAACGAAGCGAGCTATGGCAAAATGTTAAGAGACCTTTTTTGTAGAGAATTAAGTTTCCTACTTTTTATCTTCTATGATATTTTTTGATCAGATGCGTAGTTCTCGGGATATATCAAGATATTTAAAAGTTCCGAAGCCGCACCAACATAATAGAGATACAGAAACACCGTGGCCCCTTTCTTTGAGATAACTCTGCACTATTGCGAGCTGCAAATGCCACTTCCAGCTTAGCTGTGCAGAAGAAGAACAGCAAGAAGGAGAAATATCTCGAAATATGTCCGTCAGGCCCCTTCCCTTGAGATAAATCTGCAAATATCTCGGAAACGAAGCGAGCTATGGCAAAATGTTAAGAGACCTTTTTTGTAGAGAATTATGTTTCGTACAATTTACGTTCTCTGATATTTTTTGATCAGAAGCGTAGTTTTCGAGATATATCGAGATATTTAAAAGTTCCGAAGCCGCACCAACATAATAGAGATACAGAAACACCGTGGCCCCTTTCTTTGAGATAACTCTGCACTATTGCGAGCTGCAAATGCCACTTCCAGCTTAGCTGTGCAGAAGAAGAACAACAAGAAGAAGAAATATTTCGAAATGTGTCCGTCAGGCCCCTTCCCTTGAGATAAATCTGCAAATATCTCGGAAACGAAGCGAGCTATGGCAAAATGTTAAGAGACCTTTTTTGTAGAGAATTATGTTTCCTACAATTTACGTTCTCTGATATTTTTTGATCAGGAGCGTAGTTTTCGAGATATATCGAGATATTTAAAAGTTCCGAAGCCGCACCATCATAATAGAGATACAGAAACACCGTGGCCCCTTTCTTTGAGATAACTCTGCACTATTGCGAGCTGGAAATGCCACTTCCAGTTTAGCTGTGCAGAAGAGGAACAACAAGAGGAAGAAATATCTCGGAATATGTCCGTCAGGCCCCTTCCGTTGAGCTAAATCTGCAAATATCTCGGAAACGATGCCAGCTATGGGAAAATGTTAAGAGACCTTTTTTATAGAGAATTATGTTTCCTACAATTTATGTTCTATGATATTTTTTGATCAGAAGCGTAGTTTTCGAGATATATCGAGATATTTAAAAGTTCCGAAGCCGCACCATCATAATAGAGATACAGAAACACCGTGGCCCCTTTCTTTGAGATAACTCTGCACTATTTCGAGCTGCAAATGCCACTTCCAGCTTAGCTGTGCAGAAGAAGAACAACAAGAAGAAGAAATATTTCGAAATGTGTCCGTCAGGCCCCTTCCCTTGAGATAAATCTGCAAATATCTCGGAAACGAAGCGAGCTACGGCAAAATGTTAAGAGACCTTTTTTGTAGAAAATTAGGTTTCCTACTTTTCATGTTCTATGATATTTTTTGATCAGATGCGTAGTTCTCGAGACATATCAAGATATTTAAAAGTTCCGAAGCTGCACCAACATAATAGAGGTACAGAAACACCGTGGCCTCTTTCTTTGAGATAACTCTGCACTATTGCGAGCTGCAAATGCCACTTCCAGCTTAGCTGTGCAGAAGAGGAACAACAAGAAGAAGAAATATCTCGGAATATGTCCGTCAGGCCCCTTCCCTTGAGCTAAATCTGCAAATATCTCGGAAACGATGCCAGCTATGGGAAAATGTTAAGAGACCTTTTTTGTAGAGAATTAAGTTTCCTACTTTTTATCTTCTATGATATTTTTTGATCAGATGCGTAGTTCTCGAGATATATCAAGATATTTAAAAGTTCCGAAGCCGCACCAACATAATAGAGATACAGAAACACCGTGGCCCCTCTCTTTGAGATAACTCTGCACAATTGCGAGCTGCAAATGCCACTTCCAGCTTAGCTGTGCAGAAGAAGAACAACAAGAAGAAGAAATATCTCGAAATATGTCCGTCAGGCCCCTTCCCTTGAGATAAATCTGCAAATATCTCGGAAACGAAGCGAGCTATGGCAAAATGTTAAGAGACCTTTTTTGTAGAGAATTAAGTTTCCTACTTTTTATGTTGTATGATATTTTTTGATCAGATGCGTAGTTCTCAAGATATATCAAGATATTTAAAAGTTCCGAAGCCGCACCAACATAATAGAGATACAGAAACACCGTGGCCCCTTTCTTTGAGATAACTCTGCACTATTGCGAGCTGCAAATGCCACTTCGAGCTTAGCTGTGCAGAAGAAGAACAACAAGAAGAAGAAATATCTCGAAATATGTCCGTCAGACCCCTTCCCTTGAGATAAATCTGCAAATATCTCGGAAACGAAGCGAGCTATGGCAGAATGTTAAGAGACCTTTTTTGTAGAGAATTAAGTTTCCTACTTTTTATCTTCTGTGATATTTTTTGATCAGATGCGTAGTTCTCGAGATATATCAAGATATTTAAAAGTTCCGAAGCCGCACCAACATAATAGAGATACAGAAACACCGTGGCCCCTTTCTTTGAGATAACCCTGCACTATTGCGAGCTGGAAATGCCACTTCCAGTTTAGCTGTGCAGAAGAGGAACAACAAGAAGAAGAAATATCTCGGAATATGTCCGTCAGGCCCCTTCCGTTGAGCTAAATCTGCAAATATCTCGGAAACGATGCCAGCTATGGGAAAATGTTAAGAGACCTTTTTTGTAGAGAATTAAGTTTCCTACTTTTTATGTTGTATGATATTTTTTGATCAGATGCGTAGTTCTCAAGATATATCAAGATATTTAAAAGTTCCGCAGCCGCACCAACATAATAGAGATACAGAAACACCGTGGCCCCTTTCTTTGAGATAACTCTGCGTTTAGTGCGAGCCGCAAATGCCACTTCCAGCTTAGCTGTGCAGAAGAAGAACAACAAGAAGAAGAAATATCTCGAAATATGTCCGTCAGACCCCTTCCCTTGAGATAAATCTGCAAATATCTCGGAAACGATGCCAGCTATGGGAAAATGTTAAGAGACCTTTTTTGTAGAGAATTAAGTTTCCTACTTTTTATGTTCTATGATATATTTTGATCAGATGCGTAGTTCTCGAGATATATCAAGATATTTAAAAGTTCCGAAGCTGCACCAACATAATAGAGGTACAGAAACACCGTGGCCTCTTTCTTTGAGATAACTCTGCACTATTGCGAGCTGCAAATGCCACTTCCAGCTTAGCTGTGCAGAAGAGGAACAACAAGAAGAAGAAATATCTCGGATATGTCCGTCAGGCCCCTTCCCTTGAGCTAAATCTGCAAATATCTCGGAAACGATGCCAGCTATGGGAAAATGTTAAGAGACCTTTTTTGTAGAGAATTAAGTTTCCTACTTTTTATCTTCTATGATATTTTTTGATCAGATGCGCAGTTCTCGAGATATATCAAGATATTTAAAAGTTCCGAAGCCGCACCAACATAATAGAGATACAGAAACACCGTGGCCCCTCTCTTTGAGATAACTCTGCACAATTGCGAGCTGCAAATGCCACTTCCAGCTTAGCTGTGCAGAAGAAGAACAACAAGAAGAAGAAATATCTCGAAATATGTCCGTCAGGCCCCTTCCGTTGAGCTAAATCTGCAAATATCTCGGAAACGATGCCAGCTATGGGAAAATGTTAAGAGACCTTTTTTGTAGAGAATTAAGTTTCCTACTTTTTATGTTGTATGATATTTTTTGATCAGATGCGTAGTTCTCAAGATATATCAAGATATTTAAAAGTTCCGCAGCCGCACCAACATAATAGAGATACAGAAACACCGTGGCCCCTTTCTTTGAGATAACTCTGCGTTTAGTGCGAGCCGCAAATGCCACTTCCAGCTTAGCTGTGCAGAAGAAGAACAACAAGAAGAAGAAATATCTCGAAATATGTCCGTCAGACCCCTTCCCTTGAGATAAATCTGCAAATATCTCGGAAACGAAGCGAGCTATGGCAAAATGTTAAGAGACCTTTTTTGTAGAGAATTAAGTTTCCTACTTTTTATGTTGTATGATATTTTTTGATCAGATGCGTAGTTCTCAAGATATATCAAGATATTTAAAAGTTCCGAAGCCGCACCAACATAATAGAGATACAGAAACACCGTGGCCCCTTTCTTTGAGATAACTCTGCACTATTGCGAGCTGCAAATGCCACTTCGAGCTTAGCTGTGCAGAAGAAGAACAACAAGAAGAAGAAATATCTCGAAATATGTCCGTCAGACCCCTTCCCTTGAGATAAATCTGCAAATATCTCGGAAACGAAGCGAGCTATGGCAGAATGTTAAGAGACCTTTTTTGTAGAGAATTAAGTTTCCTACTTTTTATCTTCTGTGATATTTTTTGATCAGATGCGTAGTTCTCGAGATATATCAAGATATTTAAAAGTTCCGAAGCCGCACCAACATAATAGAGATACAGAAACACCGTGGCCCCTTTCTTTGAGATAACCCTGCACTATTGCGAGCTGGAAATGCCACTTCCAGTTTAGCTGTGCAGAAGAGGAACAACAAGAAGAAGAAATATCTCGGAATATGTCCGTCAGGCCCCTTCCGTTGAGCTAAATCTGCAAATATCTCGGAAACGATGCCAGCTATGGGAAAATGTTAAGAGACCTTTTTTGTAGAGAATTAAGTTTCCTACTTTTTATGTTGTATGATATTTTTTGATCAGATGCGTAGTTCTCAAGATATATCAAGATATTTAAAAGTTCCGCAGCCGCACCAACATAATAGAGATACAGAAACACCGTGGCCCCTTTCTTTGAGATAACTCTGCGTTTAGTGCGAGCCGCAAATGCCACTTCCAGCTTAGCTGTGCAGAAGAAGAACAACAAGAAGAAGAAATATCTCGAAATATGTCCGTCAGACCCCTTCCCTTGAGATAAATCTGCAAATATCTCGGAAACGATGCCAGCTATGGGAAAATGTTAAGAGACCTTTTTTGTAGAGAATTAAGTTTCCTACTTTTTATGTTCTATGATATATTTTGATCAGATGCGTAGTTCTCGAGATATATCAAGATATTTAAAAGTTCCGAAGCTGCACCAACATAATAGAGGTACAGAAACACCGTGGCCTCTTTCTTTGAGATAACTCTGCACTATTGCGAGCTGCAAATGCCACTTCCAGCTTAGCTGTGCAGAAGAGGAACAACAAGAAGAAGAAATATCTCGGATATGTCCGTCAGGCCCCTTCCCTTGAGCTAAATCTGCAAATATCTCGGAAACGATGCCAGCTATGGGAAAATGTTAAGAGACCTTTTTTGTAGAGAATTAAGTTTCCTACTTTTTATCTTCTATGATATTTTTTGATCAGATGCGCAGTTCTCGAGATATATCAAGATATTTAAAAGTTCCGAAGCCGCACCAACATAATAGAGATACAGAAACACCGTGGCCCCTCTCTTTGAGATAACTCTGCACAATTGCGAGCTGCAAATGCCACTTCCAGCTTAGCTGTGCAGAAGAAGAACAACAAGAAGAAGAAATATCTCGAAATATGTCCGTCAGGCCCCTTCCGTTGAGCTAAATCTGCAAATATCTCGGAAACGATGCCAGCTATGGGAAAATGTTAAGAGACCTTTTTTGTAGAGAATTAAGTTTCCTACTTTTTATGTTGTATGATATTTTTTGATCAGATGCGTAGTTCTCAAGATATATCAAGATATTTAAAAGTTCCGCAGCCGCACCAACATAATAGAGATACAGAAACACCGTGGCCCCTTTCTTTGAGATAACTCTGCGTTTAGTGCGAGCCGCAAATGCCACTTCCAGCTTAGCTGTGCAGAAGAAGAACAACAAGAAGAAGAAATATCTCGAAATATGTCCGTCAGACCCCTTCCCTTGAGATAAATCTGCAAATATCTCGGAAACGATGCCAGCTATGGGAAAATGTTAAGAGACCTTTTTTGTAGAGAATTAAGTTTCCTACTTTTTATGTTCTATGATATTTTTTGATCAGATGCGTAGTTCTCGAGATATATCAAGATATTTAAAAGTTCCGAAGCTGCACCAACATAATAGAGGTACAAAAACACCGTGGCCTCTTTCTTTGAGATAACTCTGCACTATTGCGAGCTGCAAATGCCACTTCCAGCTTAGCTGTGCAGAAGAGGAACAACAAGAAGAAGAAATATCTCGGATATGTCCGTCAGGCCCCTTCCCTTGAGCTAAATCTGCAAATATCTCGGAAACGATGCCAGCTATGGGAAAATGTTAAGAGACCTTTTTTGTAGAGAATTAAGTTTCCTACTTTTTATCTTCTATGATATTTTTTGATCAGATGCGTAGTTCTCGAGATATATCAAGATATTTAAAAGTTCCGAAGCCGCACCAACATAATAGAGATACAGAAACACCGTGGCCCCTCTCTTTGAGATAACTCTGCACAATTGCGAGCTGCAAATGCCACTTCCAGCTTAGCTGTGCAGAAGAAGAACAACAAGAAGAAGAAATATCTCGAAATATGTCCGTCAGGCCCCTTCCCTTGAGATAAATCTGCAAATATCTCGGAAACGAAGCGAGCTATGGCAAAATGTTAAGAGACCTTTTTTGTAGAGAATTAAGTTTCCTACTTTTTATGTTGTATGATATTTTTTGATCAGATGCGTAGTTCTCAAGATATATCAAGATATTTAAAAGTTCCGAAGCCGCACCAACATAGTAGAGATACAGAAACACCGTGGCCCCTTTCTTTGAGATAACTCTGCACTATTGCGAGCTGCAAATGCCACTTCGAGCTTAGCTGTGCAGAAGAAGAACAACAAGAAGAAGAAATATCTCGAAATATGTCCGTCAGACCCCTTCCCTTGAGATAAATCTGCAAATATCTCGGAAACGAAGCGAGCTATGGCAAAATGTTAAGAGACCTTTTTTGTAGAGAATTAAGTTTCCTACTTTTTATCTTCTGCGATATTTTTTGATCAGATGCGTAGTTCTCGAGATATATCAAGATATTTAAAAGTTCCGAAGCCGCACCAACATAATAGAGATACAGAAACACCGTGGCCCCTTTCTTTGAGATAACCCTGCACTATTGCGAGCTGGAAATGCCACTTCCAGTTTAGCTGTGCAGAAGAGGAACAACAAGAAGAAGAAATATCTCGGAATATGTCCGTCAGGCCCCTTCCGTTGAGCTAAATCTGCAAATATCTCGGAAACGATGCCAGCTATGGGAAAATGTTAAGAGACCTTTTTTGTAGAGAATTATGGTTCCTACAATTTATGTTCTATGATATTTTTTGATCAGAAGCGTAGTTTTCGAGATATATCGAGATATTTAAAAGTTCCAAAGCCGCACCAACATAATAGAGATACAGAAACACCGTGGCCCCTTTCTTTGAGATAACTCTGCACTATTGCGAGCTGCAAATGCCACTTCCAGCTTAGCTGTGCAGAAGAAGAACAACAAGAAGAAGAAATATTTCGAAATGTGTCCGTCAGGCCCCTTCCCTTGAGATAAATCTGCAAATATCTCGGAAACGATGCGAGCTACGGCAAAATGTTAAGAGGCCTTTTTTGTAGAAAATTAGGTTTCCTACTTTTTATGTTTTATGATATTTTTTGATCAGATGCGTAGTTCTCGAGATATATCAAGATATTTAAAAGTTCCGAAGCTGCACCAACATAATAGAGGTACAGAAACACCGTGGCCTCTTTCTTTGAGATAACTCTGCACTATTGCGAGCTGCAAATGCCACTTCCAGCTTAGCTGTGCGGAAGAAGAACAACAAGAAGAAGAAATATCTCGAAATATGTCCGTCAGGCCCCTTCCCTTGAGATAAATCTGCAAACATCTCGGAAACGAAGCGAGCTACGGCAAAATCTTAAGAGACCCTTTTTGTAGAAAATTAGGTTTCCTACTTTTTATGTTCTATGATATTTTTTGATCAGATGCGTAGTTCTCGAGATATATCAAGATATTTAAAAGTTCCGAAGCTGCACCAACATAATAGAGGTACAGAAACACCGTGGCCCCTTTCTTTGAGATAACTCTGCACTATTGCGAGCTGCAAATGCCACTTCCAGCTTAGCTGTGCAGAGGAAGAACAACAAGAAGAAGAAATATCTCGAAATATGTCCGTCAGGCCCCTTCCCTTGAGATAAATCTGCAAATATCTCGGAAACGAAGCGAGCTATGGCAAAATGTTAAGAGACTTTATTAGTAGAGAATTAAGTTTCCTACTTTTTATGTTCTATGATATTTTTTGATCAGATGCGTAGTTCTCGAGATATATCGAGATATTTAAAAGTTCCGAAGCCGCACCAACATAATAGAGATACAGAAACACCGTGGCCCATTTCTTTGAGATAACTCTGCACTAGTCCGAGCCGCAAATGCCACTTCCAGCTTAGCTGTGCAGAAGAAGAACAACAAGAAGAAGAAATATCTCGAAATATGTCCGTCAGGCCCCTTCCCTTGAGATAAATCTGCAAATATCTCGGAAACGAAGCGAGCTATGGCAAAATGTTAAGAGACTTTATTTGTAGCGAATTAAGTTTCCTACTTTTTATGTTCTATGATATTCTTTGATCAGATGCGTAGTTCTCGAGATATATCAAAATATTTAAAAGTTCCGAAGCCGCACCAACATAATAGAGATACCGAAACACCGTGGCCCCTTTCTTTGAGATAACTCTGCACTATTGCGAGCTGCAAATGCCACTTCCAGCTTAGCTGTGCAGAAGAAGAACAACAAGAAGAAGAAATATCTCGAAATATGTCCGTCAGGCCCCTTCCCTTGAGATAAATCTGCATATATCTCGGAAACGAAGCGAGCTATGGCAAAATGTTAAGAGACCTTTTTTGTAGAGAATTACGTTTTCTACTTTTTATGTTCTATGATATTTTTTGATCAGATGCGTAGTTCTCGAGATATATCAAGATATTTAAAAGTTCCGAAGCCGCACCAACATAATAGAGATACAGAAACACCGTGGCCCCTTTCTGTGAGATAACTCTGCACTATTGCGAGCTGCAAATGCCAGTTCGAGCTTAGCTGTGCGGAAGAAGCACAACAAGAACCAGAAATATCTCGGAATATGTCCGTTAGGCCCGTTCCTTTGAGCTGAATCTGCAAATATCTCGGAAACAATGCGAGCTATGGCAAAACGTTGAGAGACGCTTTTTGTAGGAAATTAAGCTTCCTACTATTTATGTTCTATGATATTTTTTGATCAGAAGCGTTGTTTTCGAGATATATCGAGATATTTAAAGGTTCCGAAGCCGCACCAACATAATAAAGATACATACACACCGTGGCCTCTTTCTTTGAGATAACTCTGCACTATTCCGAGCTGCAAATGCCACTTCCAGCTTAGCTGTGCAGAAGAAGAACAACAAGAAGAAGAAATATCTCGAAATATGTCCGTCAGACCCCTTCCCTTGAGATAAATCTGCAAATATCTCGGAAACGAAGCGAGCTATGGCAAAATGTTAAGAGACCTTTTTTGTAGAGAATTAAGTTTCCTACTTTTTATCTTCTGTGATATTTTTTGATCAGATGCGTAGTTCTCGAGATATATCAAGATATTTAAAAGTTCCGAAGCCGCACCAACATAATAGAGATACAGAAACACCGTGGCCCCTTTCTTTGAGATAACTCTGCACTATTGCGAGCTGGAAATGCCACTTCCAGTTTAGCTGTGCAGAAGAGGAACAACAAGAAGAAGAAATATCTCGGTATATGTCCGTCAGGCCCCTTCCGTTGAGCTAAATCTGCAAATATCTCGGAAACGATGCCAGCTATGGGAAAATGTTAAGAGACCTTTTTTGTAGAGAATTATGTTTCCTACAATTTATGTTCTATGATATTTTTCGATCAGAAGCGTAGTTTTCGAGATATATCGAGATATTTAAAAGTTCCGAAGCCGCACCAACATAATAGAGATACAGAAACACCGTGGCCCCTTTCTTTGAGATAACTCTGCACTATTGCGAGCTGCAAATGCCACTTTCAGCTTAGCTGTGCAGAAGAAGAACAACAAGAAGAAGAAATATTTCGAAATGTGTCCGTCAGGCCCCTTCCCTTGAGATAAATCTGCAAATATCTCGGAAACGAAGCGAGCTATGGCAAAATGTTAAGACACCTTTTTTGTAGAGAATTAAGTTTCCTACTTTTTATGTTCTATGATATTTTTTGATCAGATGCGTAGTTCTCGAGATATATCAAGATATTTAAAAGTTCCGAAGCTGCACCAACATAATAGAGGTACAGAAACACCGTGGCCTCATTCTTTGAGATAACTCTGCACTATTGCGAGCTGCAAATGCCACTCCCAGCTTAGCTGTGCAGAAGAGGAACAACAAGAAGACGAAATATCTCGGAATATGTCCGTCAGGCCCCTTCCGTTGAGCTAAATCTGCAAATATCTCGGAAACGATGCCAGCTATGGGAAAATGTTAAGAGACCTTTTTTGTAGAGAATTAAGTTTTCTACTTTTTATGTTCTATGATATTTTTTGATCAGATGCGTAGTTCTCGAGATATATCAAGATATTTAAAAGTTCCGAAGGCGCACCAACATAATAGAGGTACAGAAACACCGTGGCCCCTTTCTTTGAGATAACTCTGCACTATTGCGAGCTGCAAATGCCACTCCCAGCTTAGCTGTGCAGAAGAAGAACAACAAGAAGAAGAAATATCTCGAAATATGTCCGTCAGGCCCTTCCCTAGAGATAAATCTGCAAATATCTCGGAAACGAAGCGAGCTATGGCAGAATGTTAAGAGACCTTTTTTGTAGAGAATTAAGTTTCCTACTTTTTATGTTGTATGATATTTTTTGATCAGATGCGTAGTTCTCAAGATATATCAAGATATTTAAAAGTTCCGCAGCCGCACCAACATAATAGAGATACAGAAACACCGTGGCCCCTTTCTTTGAGATAACTCTGCACTATTGCGAGCTGCAAATGCCACTTCGAGCTTAGCTGTGCAGAAGAAGAACAACAAGACGAAGAAATATCTCGAAATATGTCCGTCAGACCCCTTCCCTTGAGATAAATCTGCAAATATCTCGGAAACGAAGCGAGCTATGGCAAAATGTTAAGAGATCTTTTTTGTAGAGAATTAAGTTTCCTACTTCTCATCTTCTATGATATTTTTTGATCAGATGCGTAGTTCTCGAGATATATCAAGATATTTAAAAGTTCCGAAGCCGCACCAACATAATAGAGATACAGAAACACCGTGGCCCCTTTCTTTGAGATAACTCTGCACTATTGCGAGCTGGAAATGCCACTTCCAGTTTAGCTGTGCAGAAGAAGAACAACAAGAAGAAGAAATATCTCGAAATATGTCCGTCAGACCCCTTCCCTTGAGATACATCTGCAAATATCTAGGAAACGAAGCGAGCTATGGCAAAATGTTAAGAGACCTTTTTTGTAGAGAATTAAGTTTCCTACTTTTTATGTTCTATGATATTTTCTGATCAGAAGCGTAGTTTTCGAGATATATCGAGATATTTAAAAGTTCCGAAGCCGCACCAACATAATAGAGATACAGAAATACCGTTGCCCCTTTCTTTGAGATAACTCTGCACTATTGCGAGCTGCAAATGCCACTTGCAGCTTAGCTGTGCAGAAGAAGAACAACAAGAAGAAGAAATATTTCGAAATGTGTCCGTCAGGCCCCTTCCCTTGAGATAAATCTGCAAATATCTCGGAAACGATGCGAGCTACGGCAAAATGTTAAGAGACCTTTTTTGTAGAAAATTAGGTTTCCTACTTTTTATGTTTTATGATATTTTTTGATCAGATGCGTAGTTCTCGAGATATATCAAGATATTTAAAAGTTCCGAAGCTGCACCAACATAATAGAGGTACAGAAACACCGTGGCCTCTTTCTTTGAGATAACTCTGCACTATTGCGAGCTGCAAATGCCACTTCCAGCTTAGCTGTGCGGAAGAAGAACAACAAGAAGAAGAAATATCTCGAAATATGTCCGTCAGGCCCCTTCCCTTGAGATAAATCTGCAAACATCTCGGAAACGAAGCGAGCTACGGCAAAATCTTAAGAGACCCTTTTTGTAGAAAATTAGGTTTCCTACTTTTTATGTTCTATGATATTTTTTGATCAGATGCGTAGTTCTCGAGATATATCAAGATATTTAAAAGTTCCGAAGCTGCACCAACATAATAGAGGTACAGAAACACCGTGGCCCCTTTCTTTGAGATAACTCTGCACTATTGCGAGCTGCAAATGCCACTTCCAGCTTAGCTGTGCAGAGGAAGAACAACAAGAAGAAGAAATATCTCGAAATATGTCCGTCAGGCCCCTTCCCTTGAGATAAATCTGCAAATATCTCGGAAACGAAGCGAGCTATGGCAAAATGTTAAGAGACTTTATTAGTAGAGAATTAAGTTTCCTACTTTTTATGTTCTATGATATTTTTTGATCAGATGCGTAGTTCTCGAGATATATCGAGATATTTAAAAGTTCCGAAGCCGCACCAACATAATAGAGATACAGAAACACCGTGGCCCATTTCTTTGAGATAACTCTGCACTAGTCCGAGCCGCAAATGCCACTTCCAGCTTAGCTGTGCAGAAGAAGAACAACAAGAAGAAGAAATATCTCGAAATATGTCCGTCAGGCCCCTTCCCTTGAGATAAATCTGCAAATATCTCGGAAACGAAGCGAGCTATGGCAAAATGTTACGAGACTTTATTTGTAGCGAATTAAGTTTCCTACTTTTTATGTTCTATGATATTCTTTGATCAGATGCGTAGTTCTCGAGATATATCAAAATATTTAAAAGTTCCGAAGCCGCACCAACATAATAGAGATACAGAAACACCGTGGCCCCTTTCTTTGAGATAACTCTGCACTATTGCGAGCTGCAAATGCCACTTCCAGCTTAGCTGTGCAGAAGAAGAACAACAAGAAGAAGAAATATCTCGAAATATGTCCGTCAGGCCCCTTCCCTTGAGATAAATCTGCATATATCTCGGAAACGAAGCGAGCTATGGCAAAATGTTAAGAGACCTTTTTTGTAGAGAATTACGTTTTCTACTTTTTATGTTCTATGATATTTTTTGATCAGATGCGTAGTTCTCGAGATATATCAAGATATTTAAAAGTTCCGAAGCCGCACCAACATAATAGAGATACAGAAACACCGTGGCCCCTTTCTGTGAGATAACTCTGCACTATTGCGAGCTGCAAATGCCAGTTCGAGCTTAGCTGTGCGGAACAAGCACAACAAGAACCAGAAATATCTCGGAATATGTCCGTCAGGCCCGTTCCTTTGAGCTGAATCTGCAAATATCTCGGAAACAATGCGAGCTATAGCAAAACGTTGAGAGACGCTTTTTGTAGGAAATTAAGTTTCCTACTATTTATGTTCTATGATATTTTTTGATCAGATGCGTTGTTTTCGAGATATATCGAGATATTTAAAGGTTCCGAAGCCGCACCAACATAATAAAGATACATAAACACCGTGGCCTCTTTCTTTGAGATAACTCTGCACTATTCCGAGCTGCAAATGTAACTTCCACTTTAGCTGTGCAGAAGAAGAACAACAAGAAGAAGAAATATCTCGAAATATGTCCGTCACGCCCCTTCCCTTGAAGTAAATCTGCAAATATCTCGGAAACGATGCGAGCTATGGCAAAATGATAAGAGACCTTTTTTGTAGAGAATTACGTTTCCTACAATTTAGGTTCTATGATATTTTTTGATCAGATGCGTAGTTTTCGAGATATATCGAGATATTTAAAGGTTCCGAAGCCGCAACAACATAATAAAGATACATAAACACCGTGGCCTCTTTCTTTGAGATAACTCTGCACTATTCCGAGCTGCAAATGCCACTTCCAGCTTAGCTGTGCAGAAGAAGAACAACAAGAAGAAGAAATATCTCGAAATATGTCCGTCAGACCCCTTCCCTTGAGATACATCTGCAAATATCTAGGAAACGAAGCGAGCTATGGCAAAATGTTAAGAGACCTTTTTTGTAGAGAATTACGTTTCCTACTTTTTATGTTCTATGATATTTTTTGATCAGATGCGTAGTTCTCAAGATATATCAAGATATTTAAAAGTTCCGAAGCCGCACCAACATAATAGAGATACAGAAACACCGTGGCCCCTTTCTTTGAGATAACTCTGCACTATTGCGAGCTGCAAATGCCACTTCGAGCTTAGCTGTGCAGAAGAAGAACAACAAGAAGAAGAAATATCTCGAAATATGTCCGTCAGACCCCTTCCCTTGAGATAAATCTGCAAATATCTCGGAAACGAAGCGAGCTATGGCAAAATGTTAAGAGACCTTTTTTGTAGAGAATTAAGTTTCCTACTTTTTATCTTCTATGGTATTTTTTGATCAGATGCGTAGTTCTCGGGATATATCAAGATATTTAAAAGTTCCGAAGCCGCACCAACATAATAGAGATACAGAAACACCGTGGCCCCTTTCTTTGAGATAACTCTGCACTATTGCGAGCTGCAAATGCCACTTCCAGCTTAGCTGTGCAGAAGAAGAACAGCAAGAAGGAGAAATATCTCGAAATATGTCCGTCAGGCCCCTTCCCTTGAGATAAATCTGCAAATATCTCGGAAACGAAGCGAGCTACCGCAAAATGTTAAGAGACCTTTTTTGTAGAAAATTAGGTTTCCTACTTTTTATGTTCTATGATGTTTTTTGATCAGATGCGTAGTTCTCGAGATATATCAAGATATTTAAAAGTTCCGAAGCTGCACCAACATAATAGAGGTACAGAAACACCGTGGCCTCTTTCTTTGAGATAACTCTGCACTATTGCGAGCTGCAAATGCCACTTCCAGCTTAGCTGTGCAGAAGAGGAACAACAAGAAGAAGAAATATCTCGGATATATCCGTCAGGCCCCTTCCCTTGAGCTAAATCTGCAAATATCTCGGAAACGATGCCAGCTATGGGAAAATGTTAAGAGACCTTTTTTGTAGGGAATTAAGTTTCCTACTTTTTATCTTCTACGATATTTTTTGATCAGATGCGTAGTTCTCGAGATATATCAAGATATTTAAAAGTTCCGAAGCCGCACCAACATAATAGAGATACAGAAACACCGTGGCCCCTCTCTTTGAGATAACTCTGCACAATTGCGAGCTGCAAATGCCACTTCCAGCTTAGCTGTGCAGAAGAAGAACAACAAGAAGAAGAAATATCTCGAAATATGTCCGTCAGGCCCCTTCCCTTGAGATAAATCTGCAAATATCTCGGAAACGAAGCGAGCTATGGCAAAATGTTAAGAGACCTTTTTTGTAGAGAATTAAGTTTCCTACTTTTTATGTTGTATGATATTTTTTGATCAGATGCGTAGTTCTCAAGATATATCAAGATATTTAAAAGTTCCGAAGCCGCACCAACATAATAGAGATACAGAAACACCGTGGCCCCTTTCTTTGAGATAAGTCTGCACTATTGCGAGCTGCAAATGCCACTTCGAGCTTAGCTGTGCAGAAGAAGAACAACAAGAAGAAGAAATATCTCGAAATATGTCCGTCAGACCCCTTCCCTTGAGATAAATCTGCAAATATCTCGGAAACGAAGCGAGCTATGGCAAAATGTTAAGAGACCTTTTTTGTAGAGAATTAAGTTTCCTACTTTTTATCTTCTGTGATATTTTTTGA
The DNA here is from genome assembly GCF_051020975.1 of Osmia lignaria lignaria. Taxonomy (NCBI): domain Eukaryota; kingdom Metazoa; phylum Arthropoda; class Insecta; order Hymenoptera; family Megachilidae; genus Osmia; species Osmia lignaria. The sequence continues at coordinate 5,611,845 of NW_027478166.1, forward strand.
TCAGATGCGTAGTTCTCGAGATATATCAAGATATTTAAAAGTTCCGAAGCCGCACCAACATAATAGAGATACAGAAACACCGTGGCCCCTTTCTTTGAGATAACTCTGCACTATTGCGAGCTGGAAATGCCACTTCCAGTTTAGCTGTGCAGAAGAGGAACAACAAGAAGAAGAAATATCTCGGTATATGTCCGTCAGGCCCCTTCCGTTGAGCTAAATCTGCAAATATCTCGGAAACGATGCCAGCTATGGGAAAATGTTAAGAGACCTTTTTTGTAGAGAATTATGTTTCCTACAATTTATGTTCTATGATATTTTTCGATCAGAAGCGTAGTTTTCGAGATATATCGAGATATTTAAAAGTTCCGAAGCCGCACCAACATAATAGAGATACAGAAACACCGTGGCCCCTTTCTTTGAGATAACTCTGCACTATTGCGAGCTGCAAATGCCACTTTCAGCTTAGCTGTGCAGAAGAAGAACAACAAGAAGAAGAAATATTTCGAAATGTGTCCGTCAGGCCCCTTCCCTTGAGATAAATCTGCAAATATCTCGGAAACGAAGCGAGCTACGGCAAAATGTTAAGAGACCTTTTTTGTAGAAAATTAGGTTTCCTACTTTTAATGTTCTATGATATTTTTTGATCAGATGCGTAGTTCTCGAGATATATCAAGATATTTAAAAGTTCCGAAGCTGCACCAACATAATAGAGGTACAGAAACACCGTGGCCTCTTTCTTTGAGATAACTCTGCACTATTGCGAGCTGCAAATGCCACTTCCAGCTTAGCTGTGCAGAAGAGGAACAACAAGAAGAAGAAATATCTCGGAATATGTCCGTCAGGCCCCTTCCGTTGAGCTAAATCTGCAAATATCTCGGAAGCGATGCCAGCTATGGGAAAATGTTAAGAGACCTCTTTGGAGAGAATTAAGTTTCCTACTTTTTATGTTCTATGATATTTTTTGATCAGATGCGTAGTTCTCGAGATATATCAAGATATTTAAAAGTTCCGAAGCTGCACCAACATAATAGAGGTACAGAAACACCGTGGCCTCTTTCTTTGAGATAACTCTGCACTATTGCCAGCTGCAAATGCCACTTCCAGCTTAGCTGTGCAGAAGAGGAACAACAAGAAGAAGAAATATCTCGGATATGTCCGTCAGGCCCCTTCCCTTGAGCTAAATCTGCAAATATCTCGGAAACGAAGCGAGCTATGGCAAAATGTTAAGAGACCTTTTTTGTAGAGAATTAAGTTTCCTACTTTTTATCTTGTGTGATATTTTTTGATCAGATGCGTAGTTCTCGAGATATATCAAGATATTTAAAAGTTCCGAAGCCGCACCAACATAATAGAGATACAGAAACACCGTGGCCCCTTTCTTTGAGATAACTCTGCACTATTGCGAGCTGGAAATGCCACTTCCAGTTTAGCTGTGCAGAAGAGGAACAACAAGAAGAAGAAATATCTCGGAATATGTCCGTCAGGCCCCTTCCGTTGAGCTAAATCTGCAAATATCCCGGAAACGATGCCAGCTATGGAAAAATGTTAAGAGACCTTTTTTGTAGAGAATTATGTTTCCTACAATTTATGTTCTATGATATTTTTTGATCAGAAGCGTAGTTTTCGAGATATATCGAGATATTTAAAAGTTCCGAAGCCGCACCATCATAATAGAGATACAGAAACACCGTGGCCCCTTTCTTTGAGATAATTCTGCACTATTGCGAGCTGCAAATGCCACTTCCAGCTTAGCTGTGCAGAAGAAGAACAACAAGAAGAAGAAATATTTCGAAATGTGTCCGTCAGGCCCCTTTCCTTGAGATAAATCTGCAAATATCTCGGAAACGAAGCGAGCTACGGCAAAATGTTAAAAGACCTTTTTTGTAGAAAATTAGGTTTCCTACTTTTCATGTTCTATGATATTTTTTCATCAGATGCGTAGTTCTCGAGACATATCAAGATATTTAAAAGTTCCGAAGCTGCACCAACATAATAGAGGTACAGAAACACCGTGGCCTCTTTCTTCGAGATAACTCTGCACTATTGCGAGCTGCAAATGCCACTTCCAGCTTAGCTGTGCAGAAGAGGAACAGCAAGAAGAAGAAATATCTCGGATATGTCCGTCAGGCCCCTTCCCTTGAGCTAAATCTGCAAATATCTCGGAAACGATGCCAGCTATGGGAAAATGTTAAGAGACCTTTTTTGTAGAGAATTAAGGTTCCTACTTTTTATCTTCTATGATATTTTTTGATCAGATGCGTAGTTCTCGAGATATATCAAGATATTTAAAAGTTCCGTAGCCGCACCAACATAATAGAGATACAGAAACACCGTGGCCCCTCTCTTTGAGATAACTCTGCACAATTGCGAGCTGCAAATGCCACTTCCAGCTTAGCTGTGCAGAAGAAGAACAACAAGAAGAAGAAATATCTCGAAATATGTCCGTCAGGCCCCTTCCTTTGAGATAAATCTGCAAATATCTCGGAAACGAAGCGAGCTATGGCAAGATGTTAAGAGACCTTTTTTGTAGAGAATTAAGTTTCCTACTTTTTATGTTGTATGATATTTTTTGATCAGATGCGTAGTTCTCAAGATATATCAAGATATTTAAAAGTTCCCAAGCCGCACCAACATAATAGAGATACAGAAACACCGTGGCCCCTATCTTTGAGATAACTCTGCACTATTGCGAGCTGCAAATGCCACTTCGAGCTTAGCTGTGCAGAAGAAGAACAACAAGAAGAAGAAATATCTCGAAATATGTCCGTCAGACCCCTTCCCTTGAGATAAATCTGCAAATATCTCGGAAACGAAGCGAGCTACGGCAAAATGTTAAGAGACCTTTTTTGTAGAAAATTAGGTTTCCTACTTTTTATGTTCTATGATATTTTTTGATCAGATGCGTAGTTCTCGAGATATATCAAGATATTTAAAAGTTCCGAAGCTGCACCAACATAATAGAGGTACAGAAACACCGTGGCCTCTTTCTTTGAGATAACTCTGCACTATTGCGAGCTGCAAATGCCACTTCCAGCTTAGCTGTGCAGAAGAGGAACAACAAGAAGAAGAAATATCTCGGAATATGTCCGTCAGGCCCCTTCCGTTGAGCTAAATCTGCAAATATCTCGGAAACGATGCCAGCTATGGGAAAATGTTAAGAGACCTTTTTTGTAGAGAATTAAGCTTCCTACTTTTTATGTTCTATGATATTTTTTGATCAGATGCGTAGTTCTCGAGATATATCAAGATATTTAAAAGTTCCGAAGCTGCACCAACATAATAGAGGTACAGAAACACCGTGGCCTCTTTCTTTGAGATAACTCTGCACTATTGCGAGCTGCAAATGCCACTTCCAGCTTAGCTGTGCAGAAGAGGAACAACAAGAAGACGAAATATCTCGGAATATGTCCGTCAGGCCCCTTCCGTTGAGCTAAATCTGCAAATATCTCGGAAACGATGCCAGCTATGGGAAAATGTTAAGAGACCTTTTTTGTAGAGAATTAAGTTTCCTACTTTTTATGTTCTATGATATTTTTTGATCAGATGCGTAGTTCTCGAGATATATCAAGATATTTAAAAGTTCCGAAGGCGCACCAACATAATAGAGGTACAGAAACACCGTGGCCCCTTTCTTTGAGATAACTCTGCACTATTGCGAGCTGCAAATGCCACTTCCAGCTTAGCTGTGCAGAAGAAGAACAACAAGAAGAAGAAATATCTCGAAATATGTCCGTCAGGCCCCTTCCCTTGAGATAAATCTGCAAATATCTCGGAAACGAAGCGAGCTATGGCAAAATGTTAAGAGACCTTTTTTGTAGAGAATTAAGTTTCCTACTTTTTATGTTGTATGATATTTTTTGATCAGATGCGTAGTTCTCGAGATATATCAAGATATTTAAAAGTTCCGAAGCCGCACCAACATAATAGAGATACAGAAACACCGTGGCCCCTTTCTTTGAGATAACTCTGCACTATTGCGAGCTGGAAATGCCACTTCCAGTTTAGCTGTGCAGAAGAAGAACAACAAGAAGAAGAAATATCTCGAAATATGTCCGTCAGACCCCTTCCCTTGAGATACATCTGCAAATATCTAGGAAACGAAGCGAGCTATGGCAAAATGTTAAGAGACCTTTTTTGTAGAGAATTAAGTTTCCTACTTTTTATGTTCTATGATATTTTTTGATCAGATGCGTAGTTCTCAAGATATATCAAGATATTTAAAAGTTCCGAAGCCGCACCAACATAATAGAGATACAGAAACACCGTGGCCCCTTTCTTTGAGATAACTCTGCACTATTGCGAGCTGCAAATGCCACTTCGAGCTTAGCTGTGCAGAAGAAGAACAACAAGAAGAAGAAAGATCTCGAAATATGTCCGTCAGACCCCTTCCCTTGAGATAAATCTGCAAATATCTCGGAAACGAAGCGAGCTATGGCAAAATGTTAAGAGACCTTTTTTGTAGAGAATTAAGTTTCCTACTTTTTATCTTCTATGATATTTTTTGATCAGATGCGTAGTTCTCGGGATATATCAAGATATTTAAAAGATCCGAAGCCGCACCAACATAATAGAGATACAGAAACACCGTGGCCCCTTTCTTTGAGATAACTCTGCACTATTGCGAGCTGGAAATGCCACTTCCAGTTTAGCTGTGCAGAAGAAGAACAACAAGAAGAAGAAATATCTCGAAATATGTCCGTCAGACCCCTTCCCTTGAGATACATCTGCAAATATCTAGGAAACGAAGCGAGCTATGGCAAAATGTTAAGAGACCTTTTTTGTAGAGAATTAAGTTTCCTACTTTTTATGTTGTATGATATTTTTTGATCAGATGCGTAGTTCTCAAGATATATCAAGATATTTAAAAGTTCCGAAGCCGCACCAACATAATAGAGATACAGAAACACCGTGGCCCCTTTCTTTGAGATAACTCTGCACTATTGCGAGCTGCAAATGCCACTTCGAGCTTAGCTGTGCAGAAGAAGAACAACAAGAAGAAGAAATATCTCGAAATATGTCCGTCAGACCCCTTCCCTTGAGATAAATCTGCAAATATCTCGGAAACGAAGCGAGCTATGGCAAAATGTTAAGAGACCTTTTTTGTAGAGAATTAAGTTTCCTACTTTTTATCTTCTGTGATATTTTTTCATCAGATGCGTAGTTCTCGAGATATATCAAGATATTTAAAAGTTCCGAAGCCGCACCAACATAATAGAGATACAGAAACACCGTGGCCCCTTTCTTTGAGATAACCCTGCACTATTGCGAGCTGGAAATGCCACTTCCAGTTTAGCTGTGCAGAAGAGGAACAACAAGAAGAAGAAATATCTCGGAATATGTCCGTCAGGCCCCTTCCGTTGAGATAAATCTGCAAATATCTCGGAAACGATGCCAGCTATGGGAAAATGTTAAGAGACCTTTTTTGTAGCGAATTATGGTTCCTACAATTTATGTTCTATGATATTTTTTGATCAGAAGCGTAGTTTTCGAGATATATCGAGATATTTAAAAGTTCCAAAGCCGCACCAACATAATAGAGATACAGAAACACCGTGGCCCCTTTCTTTGAGATAACTCTGCACTATTGCGAGCTGCAAATGCCACTTCCAGCTTAGCTGTGCAGAAGAAGAACAACAAGAAGAAGAAATATTTCGAAATGTGTCCGTCAGGCCCCTTCCCTTGAGATAAATCTGCAAATATCTCGGAAACGAAGCGAGCTACGGCAAAATGTTAAGAGACCTTTTTTGTAGAAAATTAGGTTTCCTACTTTTTATGTTGTATGATATTTTTTGATCAGATGCGTAGTTCTCGAGATATATCAAGATATTTAAAAGTTCCGAAGCTGCACCAACATAATAGAGGTACAGAAACACCGTTGCCTCTTTCTTTGAGATAACTCTGCACTATTGCGAGCTGCAAATGCCACTTCCAGCTTAGCTGTGCAGAAGAGGAACAACAAGAAGAAGAAATATCTCGGAATATGTCCGTCAGGCCCCTTCCGTTGAGCTAAATCTGCAAATATCTCGGAAACGATGCCAGCTATGGGAAAATGTTAAGAGACCTTTTTTGTAGAGAATTAAGCTTCCTACATTTTATGTCCTATGATATTTTTTGATCAGATGCGTAGTTCTCGAGATATATCAAGATATTTAAAAGTTCCGAAGCTGCACCAACATAATAGAGGTACAGAAACACCGTGGCCTCTTTCTTTGAGATAACTCTGCACTATTGCGAGCTGCAAATGCCACTTCCAGCTTAGCTGTGCAGAAGAGGAACAACAAGAAGACGAAATATCTCGGAATATGTCCGTCAGGCCCCTTCCGTTGAGCTAAATCTGCAAATATCTCGGAAACGATGCCAGCTATGGGAAAATGTTAAGAGACCTTTTTTGTAGAGAATTAAGTTTCCTACTTTTTATGTTCTATGATATTTTTTGATCAGATGCGTAGTTCTCGAGATATATCAAGATATTTAAAAGTTCCGAAGGGGCACCAACATAATAGAGGTACAGAAACACCGTGGCCCCTTTCTTTGAGATAACTCTGCACTATTGCGAGCTGCAAATGCCACTTCCAGCTTAGCTGTGCAGAAGAAGAACAACAAGAAGAAGAAATATCTCGAAATCTGTCCGTCAGGCCCCTTCCCTTGAGATAAATCTGCAAATATCTCGGAAACGAAGCGAGCTATGGCAAAATGTTAAGAGACCTTTTTTGTAGAGAATTAAGTTTCCTACTTTTTATGTTCTATGATATTTTTTGATCAGATGCGTAGTTCTCAAGATATATCAAGATATTTAAAAGTTCCGAAGCCGCACCAACATAATAGAGATACAGAAACACCGTGGCCCCTTTCTTTGAGATAACTCTGCACTATTGCGAGCTGCAAATGCCACTTCGAGCTTAGCTGTGCAGAAGAAGAACAACAAGAAGAAGAAAGATCTCGAAATATGTCCGTCAGACCCTTTCCCTTGAGATAAATCTGCAAATATCTCGGAAACGAAGCGAGCTATGGCAAAATGTTAAGAGACCTTTTTTGTAGAGAATTAAGTTTCCTACTTTTTATCTTCTATGATATTTTTTGATCAGATGCGTAGTTCTCGGGATATATCAAGATATTTAAAAGATCCGAAGCCGCACCAACATAATAGAGATACAGAAACACCGTGGCCCCTTTCTTTGAGATAACTCTGCACTATTGCGAGCTGGAAATGCCACTTCCAGTTTAGCTGTGCAGAAGAAGAACAACAAGAAGAAGAAATATCTCGAAATATGTCCGTCAGACCCCTTCCCTTGAGATACATCTGCAAATATCTAGGAAACGAAGCGAGCTATGGCAAAATGTTGAGAGACCTTTTTTGTAGAGAATTAAGTTTCCTACTTTTTATGTTCTATGATATTTTTTGCTCAGATGCGTAGTTCTCAAGATATATCAAGATATTTAAAAGTTCCGAAGCCGCACCAACATAATAGAGATACAGAAACACCGTGGCCCCTTTCTTTGAGATAACTCTGCACTATTGCGAGCTGCAAATGCCACTTCGAGCTTAGGTGTGCAGGAGAAGAACAACAAGAAGAAGAAATATCTCGAAATATGTCCGTCAGACCCCTTCCCTTGAGATACATCTGCAAATATCTAGGAAACGAAGCGAGCTATGGCAAAATGTTAAGAGACCTTTTTTGTAGAGAATTAAGTTTCCTACTTTTTATGTTCTATGATATTTTTTGATCAGATGCGTAGTTCTCGAGATATATCAAGATATTTAAAAGTTCCGAAGGCGCACCAACATAATAGAGATACAGAAACACCGTGGCCCCTTTCTTTGAGATAACTCTGCACTATTTCGAGCTGCAAATGCCACTTCCAGCTTAGCTGTGCAGAAGAAGAACAGCAAGAAGGAGAAATATCTCGAAATATGTCCGTCAGGCCCCTTCCCTTGAGATAAATCTGCAAATATCTCGGAAACGAAGCGAGCTATGGCAAAATGTTAAGAGACCTTTTTTGTAGAGAATTATGTTTCCTACAATTTACGTTCTCTGATATTTTTTGATCAGAAGCGTAGTTTTCGAGATATATCGAGATATTTAAAAGTTCCGAAGCCGCACCAACATAATAGAGATACAGAAACACCGTGGCCCCTTTCTTTGAGATAACTCTGCACTATTGCGAGCTGCAAATGCCACTTCCAGCTTAGCTGTGCAGAAGAAGAACAACAAGAAGAAGAAATATTTCGAAATGTGTCCGTCAGGCCCCTTCCCTTGAGATAAATCTGCAAATATCTCGGAAACGAAGCGAGCTACGGCAAAATGTTAAGAGACCTTTTTTGTAGAATATTAGGTTTCCTACTTTTTATGTTCTATGATATTTTTTGATCAGATGCGTAGTCCTCGAGATATATCAAGATATTTAAAAGTTCCGAAGCTGCACCAACATAATAGAGGTACAGAAACACCGTGGCCTCTTTCTTTGAGATAACTCTGCACTATTGCGAGCTGCAAATGCCACTTCCAGCTTAGCTGTGCAGAAGAGGAACAACAAGAAGAAGAAATATCTCGGATATGTCCGTCAGGCCCCTTCCCTTGAGCTAAATCTGCAAATATCTCGGAAACGATGCCAGCTATGTGAAAATGTTAAGAGACCTTTTTTGTAGAGAATTAAGTTTCCTACTTTTTATGTTGTATGATATTTTTTGATCAGATGCGTAGTTCTCAAGATATATCAAGATATTTAAAAGTTCCGAAGCCGCACCAACATAATAGAGATACAGAAACACCGTGGCCCCTTTCTTTGAGATAACTCTGCACTATTGCGAGCTGGAAATGCCACTTCCAGTTTAGCTGTGCAGAAGAAGAACAACAAGAAGAAGAAATATCTCGAAATATGTCCGTCAGACCCCTTCCCTTGAGATAAATCTGCAAATATCTCGGAAACGAAGCGAGCTATGGCAAAATGTTAAGAGACCTTTTTTGTAGAGAATTAAGTTTCCTACTTTTTATCTTATGTGATATTTTTTGATCAGATGCGTAGTTCTCGAGATATATCAAGATATTTAAAAGTTCCGAAGCCGCACCAACATAATAGAGATACAGAAACACCGTGGCCCCTTTCTTTGAGATAACTCTGCACTATTGCGAGCTGGAAATGCCACTTCCAGTTTAGCTGTGCAGAAGAGGAACAACAAGAAGAAGAAATATCACGGAATATGTCCGTCAGGCCCCTTCCGTTGAGCTAAATCTGCAAATATCTCGGAAACGATGCCAGCTATGGGAAAATGTTAAGAGACCTTTTTTGTAGAAAATTAGGTTTCCTACTTTTTATGTTCTATGATATTTTTTGATCAGATGCGTAGTTCTCGAGATATATCAAGATATTTAAAAGTTCCGAAGCTGCACCAACATAATAGAGGTACAGAAACACCGTGGCCTCTTTCTTTGAGATAACTCTGCACTATTGCGAGCTGCAAATGCCACTTCCAGCTTAGCTGTGCAGAAGAGGAACAACAAGAAGAAGAAATATCTCGGAATATGTCCGTCAGGCCCCTTCCGTTGAGCTAAATCTGCAAATATCTCGGAAACGATGCCAGCTATGGGAAAATGTTAAGAGACCTTTTTTGTAGAGAATTAAGTTTCCTACTTTTTATGTTCTATGATATTTTTTGATCAGATGCGTAGTTCTCGAGATATATCAAGATATTTAAAAGTTCCGAAGCTGCACCAACATAATAGAGGTACAGAAACACCGTGGCCTCTTTCTTTGAGATAACTCTGCACTATTGCGAGCTGCAAATGCCACTTCCAGCTTAGCTGTGCAGAAGAGGAACAACAAGAAGACGAAATATCTCGGAATATGTCCGTCAGGCCCCTTCCGTTGAGCTAAATCTGCAAATATCTCGGAAACGAAGCGAGCTATGGCAGAATGTTAAGAGACCTTTTTTGTAGAGAATTAAGTTTCCTACTTTTTATGTTGTATGATATTTTTTGATCAGATGCGTAGTTCTCGGGATATATCAAGATATTTAAAAGATCCGAAGCCGCACCAACATAATAGAGATACAGAAACACCGTGGCCCCTTTCTTTGAGATAACTCTGCACTATTGCGAGCTGGAAATGCCACTTCCAGTTTAGCTGTGCAGAAGAAGAACAACAAGAAGAAGAAATATCTCGAAATATGTCCGTCAGACCCCTTCCCTTGAGATACATCTGCAAATATCTAGGAAACGAAGCGAGCTATGGCAAAATGTTGAGAGACCTTTTTTGTAGAGAATTAAGTTTCCTACTTTTTATGTTCTATGATATTTTTTGCTCAGATGCGTAGTTCTCAAGATATATCAAGATATTTAAAAGTTCCGAAGCCGCACCAACATAATAGAGATACAGAAACACCGTGGCCCCTTTCTTTGAGATAACTCTGCACTATTGCGAGCTGCAAATGCCACTTCGAGCTTAGCTGTGCAGAAGAAGAACAACAAGAAGAAGAAATATCTCGAAATATGTCCGTCAGACCCCTTCCCTTGAGATAAATCTGCAAATATCTCGGAAACGAAGCGAGCTATGGCAAAATGTTAAGAGACCTTTTTTGTAGAGAATTAAGTTTCCTACTTTTTATCTTCTGTGATATTTTTTCATCAGATGCGTAGTTCTCGAGATATATCAAGATATTTAAAAGTTCCGAAGCCGCACCAACATAATAGAGATACAGAAACACCGTGGCCCCTTTCTTTGAGATAACCCTGCACTATTGCGAGCTGGAAATGCCACTTCCAGTTTAGCTGTGCAGAAGAGGAACAACAAGAAGAAGAAATATCTCGGAATATGTCCGTCAGGCCCCTTCCGTTGAGATAAATCTGCAAATATCTCGGAAACGATGCCAGCTATGGGAAAATGTTAAGAGACCTTTTTTGTAGCGAATTATGGTTCCTACAATTTATGTTCTATGATATTTTTTGATCAGAAGCGTAGTTTTCGAGATATATCGAGATATTTAAAAGTTCCAAAGCCGCACCAACATAATAGAGATACAGAAACACCGTGGCCCCTTTCTTTGAGATAACTCTGCACTATTGCGAGCTGCAAATGCCACTTCCAGCTTAGCTGTGCAGAAGAAGAACAACAAGAAGAAGAAATATTTCGAAATGTGTCCGTCAGGCCCCTTCCCTTGAGATAAATCTGCAAATATCTCGGAAACGAAGCGAGCTACGGCAAAATGTTAAGAGACCTTTTTTGTAGAAAATTAGGTTTCCTACTTTTTATGTTGTATGATATTTTTTGATCAGATGCGTAGTTCTCGAGATATATCAAGATATTTAAAAGTTCCGAAGCTGCACCAACATAATAGAGGTACAGAAACACCGTTGCCTCTTTCTTTGAGATAACTCTGCACTATTGCGAGCTGCAAATGCCACTTCCAGCTTAGCTGTGCAGAAGAGGAACAACAAGAAGAAGAAATATCTCGGAATATGTCCGTCAGGCCCCTTCCGTTGAGCTAAATCTGCAAATATCTCGGAAACGATGCCAGCTATGGGAAAATGTTAAGAGACCTTTTTTGTAGAGAATTAAGCTTCCTACATTTTATGTCCTATGATATTTTTTGATCAGATGCGTAGTTCTCGAGATATATCAAGATATTTAAAAGTTCCGAAGCTGCACCAACATAATAGAGGTACAGAAACACCGTGGCCTCTTTCTTTGAGATAACTCTGCACTATTGCGAGCTGCAAATGCCACTTCCAGCTTAGCTGTGCAGAAGAGGAACAACAAGAAGACGAAATATCTCGGAATATGTCCGTCAGGCCCCTTCCGTTGAGCTAAATCTGCAAATATCTCGGAAACGATGCCAGCTATGGGAAAATGTTAAGAGACCTTTTTTGTAGAGAATTAAGTTTCCTACTTTTTATGTTCTATGATATTTTTTGATCAGATGCGTAGTTCTCGAGATATATCAAGATATTTAAAAGTTCCGAAGGGGCACCAACATAATAGAGGTACAGAAACACCGTGGCCCCTTTCTTTGAGATAACTCTGCACTATTGCGAGCTGCAAATGCCACTTCCAGCTTAGCTGTGCAGAAGAAGAACAACAAGAAGAAGAAATATCTCGAAATCTGTCCGTCAGGCCCCTTCCCTTGAGATAAATCTGCAAATATCTCGGAAACGAAGCGAGCTATGGCAAAATGTTAAGAGACCTTTTTTGTAGAGAATTAAGTTTCCTACTTTTTATGTTCTATGATATTTTTTGATCAGATGCGTAGTTCTCAAGATATATCAAGATATTTAAAAGTTCCGAAGCCGCACCAACATAATAGAGATACAGAAACACCGTGGCCCCTTTCTTTGAGATAACTCTGCACTATTGCGAGCTGCAAATGCCACTTCGAGCTTAGCTGTGCAGAAGAAGAACAACAAGAAGAAGAAAGATCTCGAAATATGTCCGTCAGACCCTTTCCCTTGAGATAAATCTGCAAATATCTCGGAAACGAAGCGAGCTATGGCAAAATGTTAAGAGACCTTTTTTGTAGAGAATTAAGTTTCCTACTTTTTATCTTCTATGATATTTTTTGATCAGATGCGTAGTTCTCGGGATATATCAAGATATTTAAAAGATCCGAAGCCGCACCAACATAATAGAGATACAGAAACACCGTGGCCCCTTTCTTTGAGATAACTCTGCACTATTGCGAGCTGGAAATGCCACTTCCAGTTTAGCTGTGCAGAAGAAGAACAACAAGAAGAAGAAATATCTCGAAATATGTCCGTCAGACCCCTTCCCTTGAGATACATCTGCAAATATCTAGGAAACGAAGCGAGCTATGGCAAAATGTTGAGAGACCTTTTTTGTAGAGAATTAAGTTTCCTACTTTTTATGTTCTATGATATTTTTTGCTCAGATGCGTAGTTCTCAAGATATATCAAGATATTTAAAAGTTCCGAAGCCGCACCAACATAATAGAGATACAGAAACACCGTGGCCCCTTTCTTTGAGATAACTCTGCACTATTGCGAGCTGCAAATGCCACTTCCAGCTTAGCTGTGCAGAAGAAGAACAGCAAGAAGGAGAAATATCTCGAAATATGTCCGTCAGGCCCCTTCCCTTGAGATAAATCTGCAAATATCTCGGAAACGAAGCGAGCTATGGCAAAATGTTAAGAGACCTTTTTTGTAGAGAATTATGTTTCCTACAATTTACGTTCTCTGATATTTTTTGATCAGAAGCGTAGTTTTCGAGATATATCGAGATATTTAAAAGTTCCGAAGCCGCACCAACATAATAGAGATACAGAAACACCGTGGCCCCTTTCTTTGAGATAACTCTGCACTATTGCGAGCTGCAAATGCCACTTCCAGCTTAGCTGTGCAGAAGAAGAACAACAAGAAGAAGAAATATTTCGAAATGTGTCCGTCAGGCCCCTTCCCTTGAGATAAATCTGCAAATATCTCGGAAACGAAGCGAGCTACGGCAAAATGTTAAGAGACCTTTTTTGTAGAATATTAGGTTTCCTACTTTTTATGTTCTATGATATTTTTTGATCAGATGCGTAGTCCTCGAGATATATCAAGATATTTAAAAGTTCCGAAGCTGCACCAACATAATAGAGGTACAGAAACACCGTGGCCTCTTTCTTTGAGATAACTCTGCACTATTGCGAGCTGCAAATGCCACTTCCAGCTTAGCTGTGCAGAAGAGGAACAACAAGAAGAAGAAATATCTCGGATATGTCCGTCAGGCCCCTTCCCTTGAGCTAAATCTGCAAATATCTCGGAAACGATGCCAGCTATGTGAAAATGTTAAGAGACCTTTTTTGTAGAGAATTAAGTTTCCTACTTTTTATGTTGTATGATATTTTTTGATCAGATGCGTAGTTCTCAAGATATATCAAGATATTTAAAAGTTCCGAAGCCGCACCAACATAATAGAGATACAGAAACACCGTGGCCCCTTTCTTTGAGATAACTCTGCACTATTGCGAGCTGGAAATGCCACTTCCAGTTTAGCTGTGCAGAAGAAGAACAACAAGAAGAAGAAATATCTCGAAATATGTCCGTCAGACCCCTTCCCTTGAGATAAATCTGCAAATATCTCGGAAACGAAGCGAGCTATGGCAAAATGTTAAGAGACCTTTTTTGTAGAGAATTAAGTTTCCTACTTTTTATCTTATGTGATATTTTTTGATCAGATGCGTAGTTCTCGAGATATATCAAGATATTTAAAAGTTCCGAAGCCGCACCAACATAATAGAGATACAGAAACACCGTGGCCCCTTTCTTTGAGATAACTCTGCACTATTGCGAGCTGGAAATGCCACTTCCAGTTTAGCTGTGCAGAAGAGGAACAACAAGAAGAAGAAATATCACGGAATATGTCCGTCAGGCCCCTTCCGTTGAGCTAAATCTGCAAATATCTCGGAAACGATGCCAGCTATGGGAAAATGTTAAGAGACCTTTTTTGTAGAAAATTAGGTTTCCTACTTTTTATGTTCTATGATATTTTTTGATCAGATGCGTAGTTCTCGAGATATATCAAGATATTTAAAAGTTCCGAAGCTGCACCAACATAATAGAGGTACAGAAACACCGTGGCCTCTTTCTTTGAGATAACTCTGCACTATTGCGAGCTGCAAATGCCACTTCCAGCTTAGCTGTGCAGAAGAGGAACAACAAGAAGAAGAAATATCTCGGAATATGTCCGTCAGGCCCCTTCCGTTGAGCTAAATCTGCAAATATCTCGGAAACGATGCCAGCTATGGGAAAATGTTAAGAGACCTTTTTTGTAGAGAATTAAGTTTCCTACTTTTTATGTTCTATGATATTTTTTGATCAGATGCGTAGTTCTCGAGATATATCAAGATATTTAAAAGTTCCGAAGCTGCACCAACATAATAGAGGTACAGAAACACCGTGGTCTCTTTCTTTGAGATAACTCTGCACTATTGCGAGCTGCAAATGCCACTTCCAGCTTAGCTGTGCAGAAGAGGAACAACAAGAAGACGAAATATCTCGGAATATGTCCGTCAGGCCCCTTCCGTTGAGCTAAATCTGCAAATATCTCGGAAACGAAGCGAGCTATGGCAGAATGTTAAGAGACCTTTTTTGTAGAGAATTAAGTTTCCTACTTTTTATGTTGTATGATATTTTTTGATCAGATGCGTAGTTCTCGGGATATATCAAGATATTTAAAAGATCCGAAGCCGCACCAACATAATAGAGATACAGAAACACCGTGGCCCCTTTCTTTGAGATAACTCTGCACTATTGCGAGCTGGAAATGCCACTTCCAGTTTAGCTGTGCAGAAGAAGAACAACAAGAAGAAGAAATATCTCGAAATATGTCCGTCAGACCCCTTCCCTTGAGATACATCTGCAAATATCTAGGAAACGAAGCGAGCTATGGCAAAATGTTGAGAGACCTTTTTTGTAGAGAATTAAGTTTCCTACTTTTTATGTTCTATGATATTTTTTGCTCAGATGCGTAGTTCTCAAGATATATCAAGATATTTAAAAGTTCCGAAGCCGCACCAACATAATAGAGATACAGAAACACCGTGGCCCCTTTCTTTGAGATAACTCTGCACTATTGCGAGCTGCAAATGCCACTTCGAGCTTAGGTGTGCAGGAGAAGAACAACAAGAAGAAGAAATATCTCGAAATATGTCCGTCAGACCCCTTCCCTTGAGATACATCTGCAAATATCTAGGAAACGAAGCGAGCTATGGCAAAATGTTAAGAGACCTTTTTTGTAGAGAATTAAGTTTCCTACTTTTTATGTTCTATGATATTTTTTGATCAGATGCGTAGTTCTCGAGATATATCAAGATATTTAAAAGTTCCGAAGGCGTACCAACATAATAGAGATACAGAAACACCGTGGCCCCTTTCTTTGAGATAACTCTGCACTATTTCGAGCTGCAAATGCCACTTCCAGCTTAGCTGTGCAGAAGAAGAACAGCAAGAAGGAGAAATATCTCGAAATATGTCCGTCAGGCCCCTTCCCTTGAGATAAATCTGCAAATATCTCGGAAACGAAGTGAGCTATGGCAAAATGTTAAGAGACCTTTTTTGTAGAGAATTATGTTTCCTACAATTTACGTTCTCTGATATTTTTTGATCAGAAGCGTAGTTTACGAGATATATCGAGATATTTAAAAGTTCCGAAGCCGCACCAACATAATAGAGATACAGAAACACCGTGGCCCCTTTCTTTGAGATAACTCTGCACTATTGCGAGCTGCAAATGCCACTTCCAGCTTAGCTGTGCAGAAGAAGAACAACAAGAAGAAGAAATATTTCGAAATGTGTCCGTCAGGCCCCTTCCCTTGAGATAAATCTGCAAATATCTCGGAAACGAAGCGAGCTACGGCAAAATGTTAAGAGACCTTTTTTGTAGAAAATTAGGTTTCCTACTTTTTATGTTCTATGATATTTTTTGATCAGATGCGTAGTCCTCGAGATATATCAAGATATTTAAAAGTTCCGAAGCTGCACCAACATAATAGAGGTACAGAAACACCGTGGCCTCTTTCTTTGAGATAACTCTGCACTATTGCGAGCTGCAAATGCCACTTCCAGCTTAGCTGTGCAGAAGAGGAACAACAAGAAGAAGAAATATCTCGGATATGTCCGTCAGGCCCCTTCCCTTGAGCTAAATCTGCAAATATCTCGGAAACGATGCCAGCTATGTGAAAATGTTAAGAGACCTTTTTTGTAGAGAATTAAGTTTCCTACTTTTTATGTTGTATGATATTTTTTGATCAGATGCGTAGTTCTCAAGATATATCAAGATATTTAAAAGTTCCGAAGCCGCACCAACATAATAGAGATACAGAAACACCGTGGCCCCTTTCTTTGAGATAACTCTGCACTATTGCGAGCTGCAAATGCCACTTCGAGCTTAGCTGTGCAGAAGAAGAACAACAAGAAGAAGAAATATCTCGAAATATGTCCGTCAGACCCCTTCCCTTGAGATAAATCTGCAAATATCTCGGAAACGAAGCGAGCTATGGCAAAATGTTAAGAGACCTTTTTTGTAGAGAATTAAGTTTCCTACTTTTTATCTTATGTGATATTTTTTGATCAGATGCGTAGTTCTCGAGATATATCAAGATATTTAAAAGTTCCGAAGCCGCACCAACATAATAGAGATACAGAAACACCGTGGCCCCTTTCTTTGAGATAACTCTGCACTATTGCGAGCTGGAAATGCCACTTCCAGTTTAGCTGTGCAGAAGAGGAACAACAAGAAGAAGAAATATCTCGGAATATGTCCGTCAGGCCCCTTCCGTTGAGCTAAATCTGCAAATATCTCGGAAACGATGCCAGCTATGGGAAAATGTTAAGAGACCTTTTTTGTAGAAAATTAGGTTTCCTACTTTTTATGTTCTATGATATTTTTTGATCAGATGCGTAGTTCTCGAGATATATCAAGATATTTAAAAGTTCCGAAGCTGCACCAACATAATAGAGGTACAGAAACACCGTGGCCTCTTTCTTTGAGATAACTCTGCACTATTGCGAGCTGCAAATGCCACTTCCAGCTTAGCTGTGCAGAAGAGGAACAACAAGAAGAAGAAATATCTCGGAATATGTCCGTCAGGCCCCTTCCGTTGAGCTAAATCTGCAAATATCTCGGAAACGATGCCAGCTATGGGAAAATGTTAAGAGACCTTTTTTGTAGAGAATTAAGTTTCCTACTTTTTATGTTCTATGATATTTTTTGATCAGATGCGTAGTTCTCGAGATATATCAAGATATTTAAAAGTTCCGAAGCTGCACCAACATAATAGAGGTACAGAAACACCGTGGCCTCTTTCTTTGAGATAACTCTGCACTATTGCGAGCTGCAAATGCCACTTCCAGCTTAGCTGTGCAGAAGAGGAACAACAAGAAGACGAAATATCTCGGAATATGTCCGTCAGGCCCCTTCCGTTGAGCTAAATCTGCAAATATCTCGGAAACGAAGCGAGCTATGGCAGAATGTTAGGAGACCTTTTTTGTAGAGAATTAAGTTTCCTACTTTTTATGTTGTATGATATTTTTTGATCAGATGCGTAGTTCTCAAGATATATCAAGATATTTAAAAGTTCCGCAGCCGCACCAACATAATAGAGATACAGAAACACCATGGCCCCTTTCTTTGAGATAACTCTGCACTATTGCGAGCTGCAAATGCCACTTCGAGCTTAGCTGTGCAGAAGAAGAACAACAAGAAGAAGAAATATCTCGAAATATGTCCGTCAGACCCCTTCCCTTGAGATACATCTGCAAATATCTAGGAAACGAAGCGAGCTATGGCAAAATGTTAAGAGACCTTTTTTGTAGAGAATTAAGTTTCCTACTTTTTATGTTCTATGATATTTTCTGATCAGAAGCGTAGTTTTCGAGATATATCGAGATATTTAAAAGTTCCGAAGCCGCACCAACATAATAGAGATACAGAAATACCGTTGCCCCTTTCTTTGAGATAACTCTGCACTATTGCGAGCTGCAAATGCCACTTGCAGCTTAGCTGTGCAGAAGAAGAACAACAAGAAGAAGAAATATTTCGAAATGTGTCCGTCAGGCCCCTTCCCTTGAGATAAATCTGCAAATATCTCGGAAACGATGCGAGCTACGGCAAAATGTTAAGAGACCTTTTTTGTAGAAAATTAGGTTTCGTACTTTTTATGTTTTATGATATTTTTTGATCAGATGCGTAGTTCTCGAGATATATCAAGATATTTAAAAGTTCCGAAGCTGCACCAACATAATAGAGGTACAGAAACACCGTGGCCTCTTTCTTTGAGATAACTCTGCACTATTGCGAGCTGCAAATGCCACTTCCAGCTTAGCTGTGCGGAAGAAGAAGAACAAGAAGAAGAAATATCTCGAAATATGTCCGTCAGGCCCCTTCCCTTGAGATAAATCTGCAAACATCTCGGAAACGAAGCGAGCTACGGCAAAATCTTAAGAGACCCTTTTTGTAGAAAATTAGGTTTCGTACTTTTTATGTTTTATGATATTTTTTGATCAGATGCGTAGTTCTCGAGATATATCAAGATATTTAAAAGTTCCGAAGCTGCACCAACATAATAGAGGTACAGAAACACCGTGGCCTCTTTCTTTGAGATAACTCTGCACTATTGCGAGCTGCAAATGCCACTTCCAGCTTAGCTGTGCGGAAGAAGAACAACAAGAAGAAGAAATATCTCGAAATATGTCCGTCAGGCCCCTTCCCTTGAGATAAATCTGCAAACATCTCGTAAACGAAGCGAGCTACGGCAAAATCTTAAGAGACCCTTTTTGTAGAAAATTAGGTTTCCTACTTTTTATGTTCTATGATATTTTTTGATCAGATGCGTAGTTCTCGAGATATATCAAGATATTTAAAAGTTCCGAAGCTGCACCAACATAATAGAGGTACAGAAACACCGTGGCCCCTTTCTTTGAGATAACTCTGCACTATTGCGAGCTGCAAATGCCACTTCCAGCTTAGCTGTGCAGAGGAAGAACAACAAGAAGAAGAAATATCTCGAAATATGTCCGTCAGGCCCCTTCCCTTGAGATAAATCTGCAAATATCTCGGAAACGAAGCGAGCTATGGCAAAATGTTAAGAGACTTTATTAGTAGAGAATTAAGTTTCCTACTTTTTGTGTTCTATGATATTTTTTGATCAGATGCGTAGTTCTCGAGATATATCGAGATATTTAAAAGTTCCGAAGCCGCACCAACATAATAGAGATACAGAAACACCGTGGCCCCTTTCTTTGAGATAACTCTGCACTAGTCCGAGCCGCAAATGCCACTTCCAGCTTAGCTGTGCAGAAGAAGAACAACAAGAAGAAGAAATATCTCGAAATATGTCCGTCAGGCCCCTTCCCTTGAGATAAATCTGCAAATATCTCGGAAACGAAGCGAGCTATGGCAAAATGTTAAGAGACTTTATTTGTAGCGAATTAAGTTTCCTACTTTTTATGTTCTATGATATTCTTTGATCAGATGCGTAGTTCTCGAGATATATCAAAATATTTAAAAGTTCCGAAGCCGCACCAACATAATAGAGATACAGAAACACCGTGGTCCCTTTCTTTGAGATAACTCTGCACTATTGCGAGCTGCAAATGCCACTTCCAGCTTAGCTGTGCAGAAGAAGAACAACAAGAAGAAGAAATATCTCGAAATATGTCCGTCAGGCCCCTTCCCTTGAGATAAATCTGCATATATCTCGGAAACGAAGCGAGCTATGGCAAAATGTTAAGAGACCTTTTTTGTAGAGAATTACGTTTTCTACTTTTTATGTTCTATGATATTTTTTGATCAGATGCGTAGTTCTCGAGATATATCAAGATATTTAAAAGTTCCGAAGCTGCACCAACATAATAGAGGTACAGAAACACCGTGGCCTCTTTCTTTGAGATAACTCTGCACTATTGCGAGCTGCAAGTGCCACTTCCAGCTTAGCTGTGCAGAAGAAGAACAACAAGAAGAAGAAATATCTCGAAATATGTCCGTCAGGCCCCTTCCCTTGAGATAAATCTCCAAATATCTCGGAAACGAAGCGAGCTACGGCAAAATGTTAACAGACTTTTTTGTAGAAAATTAGGTTTCCTACTTTTTATGTTCTATGATATTTTTTGATCAGATGCGTAGTTCTCGAGATATATCAAGATATTTAAAAGTTCCGAAGCTGCACCAACATAATAGAGGTACAGAAACACCGTGGCCTCTTTCTTTGAGATAACTCTGCACTATTGCGAGCTGCAAGTGCCACTTCCAGCTTAGCTGTGCAGAAGAAGAACAACAAGAAGAAGAAATATCTCGAAATATGTCCGTCAGGCCCCTTCCCTTGAGATAAATCTGCAAATATCTCGGAAACGAAGCGAGCTATGGCAAAATGTTAAGAGACTTTATTTGTAGCGAATTAAGTTTCCTACTTTTTATGTTCTATGATATTCTTTGATCAGATGCGTAGTTCTCGAGATATATCAAAATATTTAAAAGTTCCGAAGCCGCTCCAACATAATAGAGATACAGAAACACCGTGGTCCCTTTCTTTGAGATAACTCTGCACTATTGCGAGCTGCAAATGCCACTTCCAGCTTAGCTGTGCAGAAGAAGAACAACAAGAAGAAGAAATATCTCGAAATATGTCCGTCAGGCCCCTTCCCTCGAGATAAATCTGCATATATCTCGGAAACGAAGCGAGCTTTGGCAAAATGTTAAGAGACCTTTTTTGTAGAGAATTACGTTTTCTACTTTTTATGTTCTATGATATTTTTTGATCAGATGCGTAGTTCTCGAGATATATCAAGATATTTAAAAGTTCCGAAGCTGCACCAACATAATAGAGGTACAGAAACACCGTGGCCTCTTTCTTTGAGATAACTCTGCACTATTGCGAGCTGCAAGTGCCACTTCCAGCTTAGCTGTGCAGAAGAAGAACAACAAGAAGAAGAAATATCTCGAAATATGTCCGTCAGGCCCCTTCCCTTGAGATAAATCTGCAAATATCTCGGAAACGAAGCGAGCTATGGCAAAATGTTAAGAGACTTTATTTGTAGCGAATTAAGTTTCCTACTTTTTATGTTCTATGATATTCTTTGATCAGATGCGTAGTTCTCGAGATATATCAAAATATTTAAAAGTTCCGAAGCCGCACCAACATAATAGAGATACAGAAACACCGTGGTCCCTTTCTTTGAGATAACTCTGCACTATTGCGAGCTGCAAATGCCACTTCCAGCTTAGCTGTGCAGAAGAAGAACAACAAGAAGAAGAAATATCTCGAAATATGTCCGTCAGGCCCCTTCCCTTGAGATAAATCTGCATATATCTCGGAAACGAAGCGAGCTATGGCAAAATGTTAAGAGACCTTTTTTGTAGAGAATTACGTTTTCTACTTTTTATGTTCTATGATATTTTTTGATCAGATGCGTAGTTCTCGAGATATATCAAGATATTTAAAAGTTCCGAAGCTGCACCAACATAATAGAGGTACAGAAACACCGTGGCCTCTTTCTTTGAGATAACTCTGCACTATTGCGAGCTGCAAGTGCCACTTCCAGCTTAGCTGTGCATAAGAAGAACAACAAGAAGAAGAAATATCTCGAAATATGTCCGTCAGGCCCCTTCCCTTGAGATAAATCTCCAAATATCTCGGAAACGAAGCGAGCTACGGCAAAATGTTAACAGACTTTTTTGTAGAAAATTAGGTTTCCTACTTTTTATGTTCTATGATATTTTTTGATCAGATGCGTAGTTCTCGAGATATATCAAGATATTTAAAAGTTCCGAAGCTGCACCAACATAATAGAGGTACAGAAACACCGTGGCCTCTTTCTTTGAGATAACTCTGCACTATTGCGAGCTGCAAGTGCCACTTCCAGCTTAGCTGTGCAGAAGAAGAACAACAAGAAGAAGAAATATCTCGAAATATGTCCGTCAGGCCCCTTCCCTTGAGATAAATCTGCATATATCTCGGAAACGAAGCGAGCTATGGCAAAATGTTAAGAGACCTTTTTTGTAGAGAATTACGTTTTCTACTTTTTATGTTCTATGATATTTTTTGATCAGATGCGTAGTTCTCGAGATATATCAAGATATTTAAAAGTTCCGAAGCCGCACCCACATAATGGAGATACAGAATCACCGTGGCCCCTTTCTGTGAGATAACTCTGCACTATTGCGAGCTGCAAATGCCAGTTCGAGCTTAGCTGTGCAGAAGAAGCACAACAAGAACAAGAAATATCTCGGAATATGTCCGTCAGGCCCCTTCCCTTGAGCTAAATCTGCAAATATGTCGGAAACGATGCGAGATATGGCAAAACGTTAAGAGACGTTTTTTGTGGAGAATTAAGTTTCCTACTTTTTATGTTCTATGATATTTTTGGATCAGAGGCGTAGTTTTCGAGATATATCAAGATATTTAAAAGTTCCGAAGCCGTACCAACATAATAGAGATACAGAAACACCGTGGCCCCTTTCTGTGAGATAACTCTGCACTATTGCGAGCTGCAAATGCCAGTTCGAGCTTAGCTGTGCGGAAGAAGCACAACAAGAACCAGAAATATCTCGGAATATGTCCGTCAGGCCCGTTCCTTTGAGCTGAATCTGCAAATATCTCGGAAACAATGCGAGCTATGGCAAAACGTTGAGAGACGCTTTTTGTAGGAAATTAAGTTTCCTACTATTTATGTTCTATGATATTTTTTGATCAGATGCGTTGTTTTCGAGATATATCGAGATATTTAAAGGTTCCGAAGCCGCACCAACATAATAAAGATACATAAACACCGTGGCCTCTTTCTTTGAGATAACTCTGCACTATTCCGAGCTGCAAATGTAACTTCCACTTTAGCTGTGCAGAAGAAGAACAACAAGAAGAAGAAATATCTCGAAATATGTCCGTCACGCCCCTTCCCTTG
Source organism: Osmia lignaria lignaria (assembly GCF_051020975.1). Taxonomy (NCBI): domain Eukaryota; kingdom Metazoa; phylum Arthropoda; class Insecta; order Hymenoptera; family Megachilidae; genus Osmia; species Osmia lignaria. The sequence goes on from NW_027478166.1 coordinate 5,635,232, forward strand.
AAGTAAATCTGCAAATATCTCGGAAACGATGCGAGCTATGGCAAAATGATAAGAGACCTTTTTTGTAGAGAATTACGTTTCCTACAATTTAGGTTCTATGATATTTTTTGATCAGATGCGTAGTTTTCGAGATATATCGAGATATTTAAAGGTTCCGAAGCCGCAACAACATAATAAAGATACATAAACACCGTGGCCTCTTTCTTTGAGATAACTCTGCACTATTCCGAGCTGCAAATGCCACTTCCAGCTTAGCTGTGCAGAAGAAGAACAACAAGAAGAAGAAATATCTCGAAATATGTCCGTCAGGCCCCTTCCCTTGAGATAAATCTGCAAATATCTCGGAAACGAAGCGAGCTATGGCAAAATGTTAAGAGACTTTATTAGTAGAGAATTAAGTTTCCTACTTTTTGTGTTCTATGATATTTTTTGATCAGATGCGTAGTTCTCGAGATATATCGAGATATTTAAAAGTTCCGAAGCCGCACCAACATAATAGAGATACAGAAACACCGTGGCCCCTTTCTTTGAGATAACTCTGCACTAGTCCGAGCCGCAAATGCCACTTCCAGCTTAGCTGTGCAGAAGAAGAACAACAAGAAGAAGAAATATCTCGAAATATGTCCGTCAGGCCCCTTCCCTTGAGATAAATCTGCAAATATCTCGGAAACGAAGCGAGCTATGGCAAAATGTTAAGAGACTTTATTTGTAGCGAATTAAGTTTCCTACTTTTTATGTTCTATGATATTCTTTGATCAGATGCGTAGTTCTCGATATATATCAAAATATTTAAAAGTTCCGAAGCCGCACCAACATAATAGAGATACAGAAACACCGTGGCCCCTTTCTGTGAGATAACTCTGCACTATTGCGAGCTGCAAATGCCAGTTCGAGCTTAGCTGTGCGGAAGAAGCACAACAAGAACCAGAAATATCTCGGAATATGTCCGTCAGGCCCGTTCCTTTGAGCTGAATCTGCAAATATCTCGGAAACAATGCGAGCTATGGCAAAACGTTGAGAGACGCTTTTTGTAGGAAATTAAGTTTCCTACTATTTATGTTCTATGATATTTTTTGATCAGATGCGTTGTTTTCGAGATATATCGAGATATTTAAAGGTTCCGAAGCCGCACCAACATAATAAAGATACATAAACACCGTGGCCTCTTTCTTTGAGATAACTCTGCACTATTCCGAGCTGCAAATGTAACTTCCACTTTAGCTGTGCAGAAGAAGAACAACAAGAAGAAGAAATATCTCGAAATATGTCCGTCACGCCCCTTCCCTTGAAGTAAATCTGCAAATATCTCGGAAACGAAGCGAGCTACGGCAAAATGTTAACAGACTTTTTTGTAGAAAATTAGGTTTCCTACTTTTTATGTTCTATGATATTTTTTGATCAGATGCGTAGTTCTCGAGATATATCAAGATATTTAAAAGTTCCGAAGCTGCACCAACATAATAGAGGTACAGAAACACCGTGGCCTCTTTCTTTGAGATAACTCTGCACTATTGCGAGCTGCAAGTGCCACTTCCAGCTTAGCTGTGCAGAAGAAGAACAACAAGAAGAAGAAATATCTCGAAATATGTCCGTCAGGCCCCTTCCCTTGAGATAAATCTGCAAATATCTCGGAAACGAAGCGAGCTATGGCAAAATGTTAAGAGACTTTATTTGTAGCGAATTAAGTTTCCTACTTTTTATGTTCTATGATATTCTTTGATCAGATGCGTAGTTCTCGAGATATATCAAAATATTTAAAAGTTCCGAAGCCGCACCAACATAATAGAGATACAGAAACACCGTGGTCCCTTTCTTTGAGATAACTCTGCACTATTGCGAGCTGCAAATGCCACTTCCAGCTTAGCTGTGCAGAAGAAGAACAACAAGAAGAAGAAATATCTCGAAATATGTCCGTCAGGCCCCTTCCCTTGAGATAAATCTGCATATATCTCGGAAACGAAGCGAGCTATGGCAAAATGTTAAGAGACCTTTTTTGTAGAGAATTACGTTTTCTACTTTTTATGTTCTATGATATTTTTTGATCAGATGCGTAGTTCTCGAGATATATCAAGATATTTAAAAGTTCCGAAGCTGCACCAACATAATAGAGGTACAGAAACACCGTGGCCTCTTTCTTTGAGATAACTCTGCACTATTGCGAGCTGCAAGTGCCACTTCCAGCTTAGCTGTGCAGAAGAAGAACAACAAGAAGAAGAAATATCTCGAAATATGTCCGTCAGGCCCCTTCCCTTGAGATAAATCTGCAAATATCTCGGAAACGAAGCGAGCTATGGCAAAATGTTAAGAGACTTTATTTGTAGCGAATTAAGTTTCCTACTTTTTATGTTCTATGATATTCTTTGATCAGATGCGTAGTTCTCGAGATATATCAAAATATTTAAAAGTTCCGAAGCCGCACCAACATAATAGAGATACAGAAACACCGTGGTCCCTTTCTTTGAGATAACTCTGCACTATTGCGAGCTGCAAATGCCACTTCCAGCTTAGCTGTGCAGAAGAAGAACAACAAGAAGAAGAAATATCTCGAAATATGTCCGTCAGGCCCCTTCCCTTGAGATAAATCTGCATATATCTCGGAAACGAAGCGAGCTATGGCAAAATGTTAAGAGACCTTTTTTGTAGAGAATTACGTTTTCTACTTTTTATGTTCTATGATATTTTTTGATCAGATGCGTAGTTCTCGAGATATATCAAGATATTTAAAAGTTCCGAAGCTGCACCAACATAATAGAGGTACAGAAACACCGTGGCCTCTTTCTTTGAGATAACTCTGCACTATTGCGAGCTGCAAGTGCCACTTCCAGCTTAGCTGTGCAGAAGAAGAACAACAAGAAGAAGAAATATCTCGAAATATGTCCGTCAGGCCCCTTCCCTTGAGATAAATCTCCAAATATCTCGGAAACGAAGCGAGCTACGGCAAAATGTTAACAGACTTTTTTGTAGAAAATTAGGTTTCCTACTTTTTATGTTCTATGATATTTTTTGATCAGATGCGTAGTTCTCGAGATATATCAAGATATTTAAAAGTTCCGAAGCTGCACCAACATAATAGAGGTACAGAAACACCGTGGCCTCTTTCTTTGAGATAACTCTGCACTATTGCGAGCTGCAAGTGCCACTTCCAGCTTAGCTGTGCAGAAGAAGAACAACAAGAAGAAGAAATATCTCGAAATATGTCCGTCAGGCCCCTTCCCTTGAGATAAATCTGCATATATCTCGGAAACGAAGCGAGCTATGGCAAAATGTTAAGAGACCTTTTTTGTAGAGAATTACGTTTTCTACTTTTTATGTTCTATGATATTTTTTGATCAGATGCGTAGTTCTCGAGATATATCAAGATATTTAAAAGTTCCGAAGCCGCACCCACATAATGGAGATACAGAATCACCGTGGCCCCTTTCTGTGAGATAACTCTGCACTATTGCGAGCTGCAAATGCCAGTTCGAGCTTAGCTGTGCAGAAGAAGCACAACAAGAACAAGAAATATCTCGGAATATGTCCGTCAGGCCCCTTCCCTTGAGCTAAATCTGCAAATATGTCGGAAACGATGCGAGATATGGCAAAACGTTAAGAGACGTTTTTTGTGGAGAATTAAGTTTCCTACTTTTTATGTTCTATGATATTTTTGGATCAGAGGCGTAGTTTTCGAGATATATCAAGATATTTAAAAGTTCCGAAGCCGTACCAACATAATAGAGATACAGAAACACCGTGGCCCCTTTCTGTGAGATAACTCTGCACTATTGCGAGCTGCAAATGCCAGTTCGAGCTTAGCTGTGCGGAAGAAGCACAACAAGAACCAGAAATATCTCGGAATATGTCCGTCAGGCCCGTTCCTTTGAGCTGAATCTGCAAATATCTCGGAAACAATGCGAGCTATGGCAAAACGTTGAGAGACGCTTTTTGTAGGAAATTAAGTTTCCTACTATTTATGTTCTATGATATTTTTTGATCAGATGCGTTGTTTTCGAGATATATCGAGATATTTAAAGGTTCCGAAGCCGCACCAACATAATAAAGATACATAAACACCGTGGCCTCTTTCTTTGAGATAACTCTGCACTATTCCGAGCTGCAAATGTAACTTCCACTTTAGCTGTGCAGAAGAAGAACAACAAGAAGAAGAAATATCTCGAAATATGTCCGTCACGCCCCTTCCCTTGAAGTAAATCTGCAAATATCTCGGAAACGATGCGAGCTATGGCAAAATGATAAGAGACCTTTTTTGTAGAGAATTACGTTTCCTACAATTTAGGTTCTATGATATTTTTTGATCAGATGCGTAGTTTTCGAGATATATCGAGATATTTAAAGGTTCCGAAGCCGCAACAACATAATAAAGATACATAAACACCGTGGCCTCTTTCTTTGAGATAACTCTGCACTATTCCGAGCTGCAAATGCCACTTCCAGCTTAGCTGTGCAGAAGAAGAACAACAAGAAGAAGAAATATCTCGAAATATGTCCGTCAGGCCCCTTCCTTGAGATAAATCTGCAAATATCTCGGAAACGAAGCGAGCTATGGCAAAATGTTAAGAGACTTTATTTGTAGCGAATTAAGTTTCCTACTTTTTATGTTCTATGATATTCTTTGATCAGATGCGTAGTTCTCGAGATATATCAAAATATTTAAAAGTTCCGAAGCCGCACCAACATAATAGAGATACAGAAACACCGTGGTCCCTTTCTTTGAGATAACTCTGCACTATTGCGAGCTGCAAATGCCACTTCCAGCTTAGCTGTGCAGAAGAAGAACAACAAGAAGAAGAAATATCTCGAAATATGTCCGTCAGGCCCCTTCCCTTGAGATAAATCTGCATATATCTCGGAAACGAAGCGAGCTATGGCAAAATGTTAAGAGACCTTTTTTGTAGAGAATTACGTTTTCTACTTTTTATGTTCTATGATATTTTTTGATCAGATGCGTAGTTCTCGAGATATATCAAGATATTTAAAAGTTCCGAAGCTGCACCAACATAATAGAGGTACAGAAACACCGTGGCCTCTTTCTTTGAGATAACTCTGCACTATTGCGAGCTGCAAGTGCCACTTCCAGCTTAGCTGTGCAGAAGAAGAACAACAAGAAGAAGAAATATCTCGAAATATGTCCGTCAGGCCCCTTCCCTTGAGATAAATCTGCAAATATCTCGGAAACGAAGCGAGCTATGGCAAAATGTTAAGAGACTTTATTTGTAGCGAATTAAGTTTCCTACTTTTTATGTTCTATGATATTCTTTGATCAGATGCGTAGTTCTCGAGATATATCAAAATATTTAAAAGTTCCGAAGCCGCACCAACATAATAGAGATACAGAAACACCGTGGTCCCTTTCTTTGAGATAACTCTGCACTATTGCGAGCTGCAAATGCCACTTCCAGCTTAGCTGTGCAGAAGAAGAACAACAAGAAGAAGAAATATCTCGAAATATGTCCGTCAGGCCCCTTCCCTTGAGATAAATCTGCATATATCTCGGAAACAAAGCGAGCTATGGCAAAATGTTAAGAGACCTTTTTTGTAGAGAATTACGTTTTCTACTTTTTATGTTCTATGATATTTTTTGATCAGATGCGTAGTTCTCGAGATATATCAAGATATTTAAAAGTTCCGAAGCTGCACCAACATAATAGAGGTACAGAAACACCGTGGCCTCTTTCTTTGAGATAACTCTGCACTATTGCGAGCTGCAAGTGCCACTTCCAGCTTAGCTGTGCAGAAGAAGAACAACAAGAAGAAGAAATATCTCGAAATATGTCCGTCAGGCCCCTTCCCTTGAGATAAATCTCCAAATATCTCGGAAACGAAGCGAGCTACGGCAAAATGTTAACAGACTTTTTTGTAGAAAATTAGGTTTCCTACTTTTTATGTTCTATGATATTTTTTGATCAGATGCGTAGTTCTCGAGATATATCAAGATATTTAAAAGTTCCGAAGCTGCACCAACATAATAGAGGTACAGAAACACCGTGGCCTCTTTCTTTGAGATAACTCTGCACTATTGCGAGCTGCAAGTGCCACTTCCAGCTTAGCTGTGCAGAAGAAGAACAACAAGAAGAAGAAATATCTCGAAATATGTCCGTCAGGCCCCTTCCCTTGAGATAAATCTGCATATATCTCGGAAACGAAGCGAGCTATGGCAAAATGTTAAGAGACCTTTTTTGTAGAGAATTACGTTTTCTACTTTTTATGTTCTATGATATTTTTTGATCAGATGCGTAGTTCTCGAGATATATCAAGATATTTAAAAGTTCCGAAGCCGCACCCACATAATGGAGATACAGAATCACCGTGGCCCCTCTCTGTGAGATAACTCTGCACTATTGCGAGCTGCAAATGCCAGTTCGAGCTTAGCTGTGCAGAAGAAGCACAACAAGAACAAGAAATATCTCGGAATATGTCCGTCAGGCCCCTTCCCTTGAGCTAAATCTGCAAATATGTCGGAAACGATGCGAGATATGGCAAAACGTTAAGAGACGTTTTTTGTGGAGAATTAAGTTTCCTACTTTTTATGTTCTATGATATTTTTGGATCAGAGGCGTAGTTTTCGAGATATATCAAGATATTTAAAAGTTCCGAAGCCGTACCAACATAATAGAGATACAGAAACACCGTGGCCCCTTTCTGTGAGATAACTCTGCACTATTGCGAGCTGCAAATGCCAGTTCGAGCTTAGCTGTGCGGAAGAAGCACAACAAGAACCAGAAATATCTCGGAATATGTCCGTCAGGCCCGTTCCTTTGAGCTGAATCTGCAAATATCTCGGAAACAATGCGAGCTATGGCAAAACGTTGAGAGACGCTTTTTGTAGGAAATTAAGTTTCCTACTATTTATGTTCTATGATATTTTTTGATCAGATGCGTTGTTTTCGAGATATATCGAGATATTTAAAGGTTCCGAAGCCGCACCAACATAATAAAGATACATAAACACCGTGGCCTCTTTCTTTGAGATAACTCTGCACTATTCCGAGCTGCAAATGTAACTTCCACTTTAGCTGTGCAGAAGAAGAACAACAAGAAGAAGAAATATCTCGAAATATGTCCGTCACGCCCCTTCCCTTGAAGTAAATCTGCAAATATCTCGGAAACGATGCGAGCTATGGCAAAATGATAAGAGACCTTTTTTGTAGAGAATTACGTTTCCTACAATTTAGGTTCTATGATATTTTTTGATCAGATGCGTAGTTTTCGAGATATATCGAGATATTTAAAGGTTCCGAAGCCGCAACAACATAATAAAGATACATAAACACCGTGGCCTCTTTCTTTGAGATAACTCTGCACTATTCCGAGCTGCAAATGCCACTTCCAGCTTAGCTGTGCAGAAGAAGAACAACAAGAAGAAGAAATATCTCGAAATATGTCCGTCAGGCCCCTTCCCTTGAGATAAATCTGCAAATATCTCGGAAACGAAGCGAGCTATGGCAAAATGTTAAGAGACTTTATTTGTAGCGAATTAAGTTTCCTACTTTTTATGTTCTATGATATTCTTTGATCAGATGCGTAGTTCTCGAGATATATCAAAATATTTAAAAGTTCCGAAGCCGCACCAACATAATAGAGATACAGAAACACCGTGGTCCCTTTCTTTGAGATAACTCTGCACTATTGCGAGCTGCAAATGCCACTTCCAGCTTAGCTGTGCAGAAGAAGAACAACAAGAAGAAGAAATATCTCGAAATATGTCCGTCAGGCCCCTTCCCTTGAGATAAATCTGCATATATCTCGGAAACGAAGCGAGCTATGGCAAAATGTTAAGAGACCTTTTTTGTAGAGAATTACGTTTTCTACTTTTTATGTTCTATGATATTTTTTGATCAGATGCGTAGTTCTCGAGATATATCAAGATATTTAAAAGTTCCGAAGCTGCACCAACATAATAGAGGTACAGAAACACCGTGGCCTCTTTCTTTGAGATAACTCTGCACTATTGCGAGCTGCAAGTGCCACTTCCAGCTTAGCTGTGCAGAAGAAGAACAACAAGAAGAAGAAATATCTCGAAATATGTCCGTCAGGCCCCTTCCCTTGAGATAAATCTCCAAATATCTCGGAAACGAAGCGAGCTACGGCAAAATGTTAACAGACTTTTTTGTAGAAAATTAGGTTTCCTACTTTTTATGTTCTATGATATTTTTTGATCAGATGCGTAGTTCTCGAGATATATCAAGATATTTAAAAGTTCCGAAGCCGCACCCACATAATGGAGATACAGAATCACCGTGGCCCCTTTCTGTGAGATAACTCTGCACTATTGCGAGCTGCAAATGCCAGTTCGAGCTTAGCTGTGCAGAAGAAGCACAACAAGAACAAGAAATATCTCGGAATATGTCCGTCAGGCCCCTTCCCTTGAGCTAAATCTGCAAATATGTCGGAAACGATGCGAGATATGGCAAAACGTTAAGAGACGTTTTTTGTGGAGAATTAAGTTTCCTACTTTTTATGTTCTATGATATTTTTGGATCAGAGGCGTAGTTTTCGAGATATATCAAGATATTTAAAAGTTCCGAAGCCGTACCAACATAATAGAGATACAGAAACACCGTGGCCCCTTTCTGTGAGATAACTCTGCACTATTGCGAGCTGCAAATGCCAGTTCGAGCTTAGCTGTGCGGAAGAAGCACAACAAGAACCAGAAATATCTCGGAATATGTCCGTCAGGCCCGTTCCTTTGAGCTGAATCTGCAAATATCTCGGAAACAATGCGAGCTATGGCAAAACGTTGAGAGACGCTTTTTGTAGGAAATTAAGTTTCCTACTATTTATGTTCTATGATATTTTTTGATCAGATGCGTTGTTTTCGAGATATATCGAGATATTTAAAGGTTCCGAAGCCGCACCAACATAATAAAGATACATAAACACCGTGGCCTCTTTCTTTGAGATAACTCTGCACTATTCCGAGCTGCAAATGTAACTTCCACTTTAGCTGTGCAGAAGAAGAACAACAAGAAGAAGAAATATCTCGAAATATGTCCGTCACGCCCCTTCCCTTGAAGTAAATCTGCAAATATCTCGGAAACGATGCGAGCTATGGCAAAATGATAAGAGACCTTTTTTGTAGAGAATTACGTTTCCTACAATTTAGGTTCTATGATATTTTTTGATCAGATGCGTAGTTTTCGAGATATATCGAGATATTTAAAGGTTCCGAAGCCGCAACAACATAATAAAGATACATAAACACCGTGGCCTCTTTCTTTGAGATAACTCTGCACTATTCCGAGCTGCAAATGCCACTTCCAGCTTAGCTGTGCAGAAGAAGAACAACAAGAAGAAGAAATATCTCGAAATATGTCCGTCAGGCCCCTTCCCTTGAGATAAATCTGCAAATATCTCGGAAACGAAGCGAGCTATGGCAAAATGTTAAGAGACTTTATTTGTAGCGAATTAAGTTTCCTACTTTTTATGTTCTATGATATTCTTTGATCAGATGCGTAGTTCTCGAGATATATCAAAATATTTAAAAGTTCCGAAGCCGCACCAACATAATAGAGATACAGAAACACCGTGGTCCCTTTCTTTGAGATAACTCTGCACTATTGCGAGCTGCAAGTGCCACTTCCAGCTTAGCTGTGCAGAAGAAGAACAACAAGAAGAAGAAATATCTCGAAATATGTCCGTCAGGCCCCTTCCCTTGAGATAAATCTCCAAATATCTCGGAAACGAAGCGAGCTACGGCAAAATGTTAACAGACTTTTTTGTAGAAAATTAGGTTTCCTACTTTTTATGTTCTATGATATTTTTTGATCAGATGCGTAGTTCTCGAGATATATCAAGATATTTAAAAGTTCCGAAGCCGCACCCACATAATGGAGATACAGAATCACCGTGGCCCCTTTCTGTGAGATAACTCTGCACTATTGCGAGCTGCAAATGCCAGTTCGAGCTTAGCTGTGCAGAAGAAGCACAACAAGAACAAGAAATATCTCGGAATGTGTCCGTCAGGCCCCTTCCCTTGAGCTAAATCTGCAAATATGTCGGAAACGATGCGAGATATGGCAAAACGTTAACAGACGTTTTTTGTGGAGAATTAAGTTTCCTACTTTTTATGTTCTACGATATTTTTGGATCAGAGGCGTAGTTTTCGAGATATATCAAGATATTTAAAAGTTCCGAAGCCGTACCAACATAATAGAGATACAGAAACACCGTGGCCCCTTTCTGTGAGATAACTCTGCACTATTCCGAGCTGCAAATGCCACTTCCAGCTTAGCTGTGCAGAAGAAGACCAACAAGAAGAAGAAATATCTCGAAATATGTCCGTCAAGCCCCTTCCCTTGAGATAAATCTGCAAATATCTCGGAAACGAAGCGAGCTATGGCAAAATGTTAAGAGACCTTATTTGTAGAGAATTAAGTTTCCTACTTTTTATGTTCTATGATATTATTTGATCAGATGCGTAGTTCTCGAGATATATCAAGATATTTAAAAGTTCCGACGCCGCACCAACATAATAGAGATACAGAAACACCGTGGCCCCTTTCTTTGAGATAACTCTGCACTATTGCGAGCTGCAAATGCCACTTCCAGCTTAGCTGTGCAGAAGAAGAACAACAAGAAGAAGAAATATCTCGAAATATGTCCGTCAGGCCCCTTCCCTTGAGATAAATCTCCAAATATCTCGGAAACGAAGCGAGCTACGGCAAAATGTTAACAGACTTTTTTGTAGAAAATTAGGTTTCCTACTTTTTATGTTCTATGATATTTTTTGATCAGATGCGTAGTTCTCGAGATATATCAAGATATTTAAAAGTTCCGAAGCCGCACCCACATAATGGAGATACAGAATCACCGTGGCCCCTTTCTGTGAGATAACTCTGCACTATTGCGAGCTGCAAATGCCAGTTCGAGCTTAGCTGTGCAGAAGAAGCACAACAAGAACAAGAAATATCTCGGAATGTGTCCGTCAGGCCCCTTCCCTTGAGCTAAATCTGCAAATATGTCGGAAACGATGCGAGATATGGCAAAACGTTAACAGACGTTTTTTGTGGAGAATTAAGTTTCCTACTTTTTATGTTCTACGATATTTTTGGATCAGAGGCGTAGTTTTCGAGATATATCAAGATATTTAAAAGTTCCGAAGCCGTACCAACATAATAGAGATACAGAAACACCGTGGCCCCTTTCTGTGAGATAACTCTGCACTATTCCGAGCTGCAAATGCCACTTCCAGCTTAGCTGTGCAGAAGAAGACCAACAAGAAGAAGAAATATCTCGAAATATGTCCGTCAAGCCCCTTCCCTTGAGATAAATCTGCAAATATCTCGGAAACGAAGCGAGCTATGGCAAAATGTTAAGAGACCTTATTTGTAGAGAATTAAGTTTCCTACTTTTTATGTTCTATGATATTATTTGATCAGATGCGTAGTTCTCGAGATATATCAAGATATTTAAAAGTTCCGACGCCGCACCAACATAATAGAGATACAGAAACACCGTGGCCCCTTTCTTTGAGATAACTCTGCACTATTGCGAGCTGCAAATGCCACTTCCAGCTTAGCTGTGCAGAAGAAGAACAACAAGAAGAAGAAATATCTCGAAATATGTCCGTCAGGCCCCTTCCCTTGAGATAAATCTGCATATATCTCGGAAACGAAGCGAGCTATGGCAAAATGTTAAGAGACCTTTTTTGTAGAGAATTAAGTTTCCTACTTTTTATGTTCTATGATATTTTTCGATCAGATGCGTAGTTCTCGAGATATATCAAGATATTTAAAAGTTCCGAAGCCGCACCAACATAATAGAGATACAGAAACACCGTGGCCCCTTTTTTGAGATAACTCTGCACTATTGCGAGCTGCAAATGCCACTTCCAGCTTAGCTGTGCAGAAGAAGAACAACAAGAAGAAGAAATATCTCGAAATATGTCCGTCAGGCCCCTTCCCTTGAGATATATCTGCAAATATCTCGGAAACGAAGCGAGCTATGGCAAAGTGTTAAGAGACCTTTTTTGTAGAGAATTAAGTTTCCTACTTTTTATGTTCTATGATATTTTTTGATCAGATGCGTAGTTCTCGAGATATATCAAGATATTTAAAAGTTCCGAAGCCGCACCAACATAATAGAGATACAGAAACACCGTGGCCCCTTTCTTTGAGATAACTCTGCACTATTGCGAGCTGCAAATGCCACTTCCAGCTTAGCTGTGCAGAAGAAGAACAACAAGAAGAAGAAATATCTCGAAATATGTCCGTCAGACCCCTTCCCTTGAGATAAATCTGCAAATATCTCGGAAACGAAGCGAGCTATGGCAAAATGTTGAGAGACGTTTTTTGTAGAGAATTATGTTTCCTACAATTTATGTTCTATGATATTTTTTGATCAGATGCGTAGTTCTCGAGATATATCAAGATATTTAAAAGTTCCGAAGCCGCACCAACATAATAGAGATACAGAAACACCGTGGCCCCATTCTTTGAGATAACTCTGCACTATTGCGAGCTGGAAATGCCACTTCCAGTTTAGCTGTGCAGAAGAAGAACAACAAGAAGAAGAAATATCTCGAAATATGTCCGTCAGGCCCATTCCCTTGAGATAAATCTGCATATATCTCGGAAACGAAGCGAGCTATGGCAAAATGTTGAGAGACCTTTTTTGTAGAGAATTAAGTTTTCTACTTTTTATGTTCTATGATATTTTTTGATCAGATGCGTAGTTCTCGAGATATATCAAGATATTTAAAAGATCCGAAGCCGCACCAACATAATAGAGATACAGAAACACCGTGGCCCCTTTCTTTGAGATAACTCTGCACTATTGCGAGCTGCAAATGCCACTTCCAGCTTAGCTGTGCAGAAGAAGACCAACAAGAAGAAGAAATATCTCGAAATATGTCCGTCAAGCCCCTTCCCTTGAGATAAATCTGCAAATATCTCGGAAACGAAGCGAGCTATGGCAAAATGTTAAGAGACCTTATTTGTAGAGAATTAAGTTTCCTACTTTTTATGTTCTATGATATTATTTGATCAGATGCGTAGTTCTCGAGATATATCAAGATATTTAAAAGTTCCGACGCCGCACCAACATAATAGAGATACAGAAACACCGTGGCCCCTTTCTTTGAGATAACTCTGCACTATTGCGAGCTGCAAATGCCACTTCCAGCTTAGCTGTGCAGAAGAAGAACAACAAGAAGAAGAAATATCTCGAAATATGTCCGTCAGGCCCCTTCCCTTGAGATAAATCTGCATATATCTCGGAAACGAAGCGAGCTATGGCAAAATGTTAAGAGACCTTTTTTGTAGAGAATTAAGTTTCCTACTTTTTATGTTCTATGATATTTTTCGATCAGATGCGTAGTTCTCGAGATATATCAAGATATTTAAAAGTTCCGAAGCCGCACCAACATAATAGAGATACAGAAACACCGTGGCCCCTTTTTTGAGATAACTCTGCACTATTGCGAGCTGCAAATGCCACTTCCAGCTTAGCTGTGCAGAAGAAGAACAACAAGAAGAAGAAATATCTCGAAATATGTCCGTCAGGCCCCTTCCCTTGAGATATATCTGCAAATATCTCGGAAACGAAGCGAGCTATGGCAAAGTGTTAAGAGACCTTTTTTGTAGAGAATTAAGTTTCCTACTTTTTATGTTCTATGATATTTTTTGATCGGATCCGTAGATCTCGAGATATATCAAGATATTTAAAAGTTCCGAAGCCGCACCAACATAATAGAGATACAGAAACACCGTGGCCCCATTCTTTGAGATAACTCTGCACTATTGCGAGCTGGAAATGCCACTTCCAGTTTAGCTGTGCAGAAGGAGAACAACAAGAAGAAGAAATATCTCGAAACATGTCCGTCAGGCCCCTTTCCTTGAGATAAATCTGCAAATATCTCGGAAACGAAGCGAGCTATGGCAAAATATTAAGAGACTTTATTTGTAGAGAATTATGTTTCCTAAAATTTATGTTCTATGATATTTTTTGATCAGAAGCGTAGTTTTCGAGATATATCGAGATATTTAAAAGTTCCGAAGCCGCACCAACATAATAAAGATACAGAAACACCGTGGCCCCTTTCTTTGAGATAACTCTGCCCTATTGCGAGCTGGAAATGCCACTTCCAGTTTAGCTGTGCAGAAGAAGAACAACAAAAAGAAGAAATATCTCGAAATATGTCCGTCAGGCCCCTTCCCTTGAGATAAATCTGCATATATCTCGGAAACGAAGCGAGCTATGGCAAAGTGTTAAGAGACCTTTTTTGTAGAGAATTAAGTTTCCTACTTTTTATGTTCTATGATATTTTTTGATCAGATGCGTAGATCTCGAGATATATCAAGATATTTAAAAGTTCCGAAGCCGCACCAACATAATAGAGATACAGAAACACCGTGGCCCCATTCTTTGAGATAACTCTGCACTATTGCGAGCTGCAAATGCCACTTCCAGCTTCGCTGTGCAGAAGAAGAACAACAAGAAGAAGAAATATCTCGAAATATGTCCGTCAGGCCCCTTCCCTTGAGATAAATCTGCAAATATCTCGGAAACGAAGCGAGCTATGGCAAAGTGTTAAGAGACCTTTTTTGTAGAGAATTAAGTTTCCTACTTTTAATGTTCTATGATATTTTTTGATCAGATGCGTAGTTCTCGAGATATATCAAGATAATTAAAAGTTCCGAAGCCGCACCAACATAATAGAGATACAGAAACACCGTGGCCCCTTTCTTTGAGATAACTCTGCACTATTGCGAGCTGGAAATGCCACTTCCAGTTTAGCTGTGCAGAAGGAGAACAACAAGAAGAAGAAATATCTCGAAACATGTCCGTCAGGCCCCTTTCCTTGAGATAAATCTGCAAATATCTCGGAAACGAAGCGAGCTATGGCAAAATATTAAGAGACTTTATTTGTAGAGAATTATGTTTCCTAAAATTTATGTTCTATGATATTTTTTGATCAGAAGCGTAGTTTTCGAGATATATCGAGATATTTAAAAGTTCCGAAGCCGCACCAACATAATACAGATTCAGAAACACCGTGGCCCCTTTCTTCGGGATAACTCTGCACTATTGCGAGCTGGAAATGCCACTTCCAGTTTAGCTGTGCAGAAGAAGAACAACAAGAAGAAGAAATATCTCGAAATATGTCCGTTAGGACCCTTCCCTTGAGATAAATCTGCAAATATCTCGGAAACGAAGCGAGCTATGGCAAAATGTTAAGAGACCTTTTTTGTAGAGAATTAAGTTTCCTTCTTTTTATGTTCTATGATATTTTTTGATCAGATGCGTAGTTCTCGAGATATATCAAGATATTTAAAAGTTCCGAAGCCGCACCAACATAATAGAGATACAGAAACACCGTGGCCCCTTTCTTTGAGATAACTCTGCACTAGTGCGAGCCGCAAATGCCACTTCCAGCTTAGCTGTGCAGAAGAAGAACAACAAGAAGAAGAAATATCTCGAAATATGTCCGTTAGGCCCCTTCCCTTGAGATAAATGTGCAAATATCTCGGAAACGAAGCGAGCTATGGCAAAATGTTGAGAGACCTTTTTTGTAGAGAATTAAGTTTCCTACTATCTATGTTCTATGATATTTTTTGATCAGATGCGTAGTTCTGGAGATATATCAAGATATTTAAAAGTTCCGAAGCTGCACCAACATAATAGAGCTCCAGAAACACCGTGGCCCCTTTCTTTGAGATAACTCTGCACTAGTGCGAGCCGCAAATGCCACTTCCAGCTTAGCTGTGCAGAAGAAGAACAACAAGAAGAAGAAATATCTCGAAATATGTCCGTTAGGCCCCTTCCCTTGAGATAAATGTGCAAATATCTCGGAAACGAAGCGAGCTATGGCAAAATGTTGGGAGACCTTTTTTGTAGAGAATTAAGTTTCCTACTATTTATCTTCTATGATATTTTTTGATCAGATGCGTAGTTCTCGAGATATATCAAGATATTTAAAAGTTCCGAAGCCGCACCAACATAATAGAGATACAGAAACACCGTGGCCCCTTTCTTTGAGATAACTCTGCACTATTGCGAGCTGCAAATGCCACTCCCAGCTTCGCTGTGCAGAAGAAGAACAACAAGAAGAAGAAATATCTCGAAATATGTCCGTCAGGCCCCTTCCCTTGAGATAAATCTGCAAATATCTCGGAAACGAAGCGAGCTATGGCAAAGTGTTAAGAGACCTTTTTTGTAGAGAATTAAGTTTCCTACTTTTTATGTTCTATGATATTTTTTGATCAGATGCGTAGTTCTCGAGATATATCAAGATATTTAAAAGTTCCGAAGCCGCACCAACATAATAGAGATACAGAAACACCGTGGCCCCTTTCTTTGAGATAACTCTGCACTATTCCGAGCTGCAAATGCCACTTCCAGCTTAGCTGTGCAGAAGAAGAACAACAAGAAGAAGAAATATCTCGAAATATGTCCGTCAGGCCCCTTCCCTTGAGATGTATCTGCAAATACCTCGGAAACGAAGCGAGCTATCGCAAAATATTAAGAGACCTTTTTTGTAGACAATTATGTTTCCTACAATTTATGTTCTATGATGTTTTTTGATCAGAAGCGTAGTTTTCGAGATATATCGAGATATTTAAAAGTTCCGAAGCCGCACCAACATAATAGAGATACAGAAACACCGTGGCCCCTTTCTTTGAGGTAACTCTGCACTATTGCGAGCTGCAAATGCCACTTCCAGCTTAGCTGTGCAGAAGAAGAATAACAAGAAGAAGAAATATCTCGAAATATGTCCGTCAGGCCCCTTCCCTTGAGATAAATCTGCAAATATCTCGGAAACGAAGCGAGCTATGGCAAAATGTTAAGAGACCTTTTTTGTAGAGAATTAAGTTTCCTTCTTTTTATGTTCTATGATATTTTTCGATCAGATGCGTAGTTCTCGAGATATATCAAGATATTTAAAAGTTCCGAAGCCGCACCAACATAATAGAGATACAGAAACACCGTGGCCCCTTTCTTTGAGATAACTCTGCACTATTGCGAGCTGCAAATGCCACTTCCAGCTTAGCTGTGCAGAAGAAGAACAACAAGAAGAAGAAATATCTCGAAATATGTCCGTCAGGCCCCTTCTCTTGAAATAAATCTGCAAATATCTCGGAAACGAAGCGAGCTATGGCAAAATGTTAAGAGACCTTACTTGTAGAGAATTAAGTTTCCTACTTTTTATGTTCAATGATATTATTTGATCAGATGCGTAGTTCTGGAGATATATCAAGATATTTAAAAGTTCCGAAGCCGCACCAACATAATAGAGATACAGAAACACCGTGGCCCCTTTCTTTGAGATAACTCTGCAGTATTGCGAGCTGCAAATGCCACTTTCAGCTTAGCTGTGCAGAGGAAGAACAACAAGAAGAAGAAATATCTCGAAATATGTCCGTCAGGCCAGTTCCTTTGAGCTGAATCTGCAAATATCTCGGAAACGAAGCGAGCTATGGCAAAATGTTGAGAGACGTTTTTTGTAGAGAATTATGTTTCCTACAATTTATGTTCTATGATATTTTTTGATCAGAAGCGTAGTTTTCGAGATATATCGAGATATTTAAAAGTTCCGAAGCCGCACCAACATAATAGAGATTCAGAAACACCGTGGCCCCTTTCTTTGAGATAACTCTGCACTAGTGCGAGCCGCAAATGCCACTTCCAGCTTAGCTGTGCAGAAGAAGAACAACAAGAAGAAGAAATATCTCGAAATATGTCCGTCAGGCCCCTTCCCTTGCGATAAATCTGCACATATCTCGGAAACGAAGCGAGCTATGGCAAAATGTTAAGAGACCTTTTTTGTAGAGAATTAAGTTACCTACTTTTTATGTTCTATGATATTTTTTGATCAGATGCGTAGTTCTCGAGATATATCAAGATATTTAAAAGTTCCGAAGCCGCACCAACATAATAGAGATACAGAAACACCGTGGCCCCTTTCTTTGAGATAACTCTGCAGTATTGCGAGCTGCAAATGCCACTTCCAGCTTAGCTGTGCAGAGGAAGAACAACAAGAAGAAGAAGTATCTCGAAATATGTCCGTCAGGCCCCTTCCCTTGAGATATATCTGCAAATATCTCGGAAACGAAACGAGCTATGGCAAAATCTTAAGAGACCTTTTTTGTAGAGAATTATGTTTCCTACTTTTTATGTTCTATGATATTCTTTGATCAGATGCGTAGTTCTCGAGATAGATCAAGATATTTAAAAGTTCCGAAGCTGCACCAACATAATAGAGGTACAGAAACACCGTGGCCTCTTTCTTTGCGATAACTCTGCACTATTGCGAGCTGCAAATGCCACTTCCAGCTTAGCTGTGCAGAAGAAGAACAACAAGAAGAAGAAATATCTCGAAATATGTCCGTCAGTCCTCTTCCCTTGAGATAAATCTGCAAATATCTCGGAAACGAAGCGAGCTATGGCAAAATGTTAAGAGACCTTTTTTGTAGAGAATTAAGTTTCCTACTTTTTATGTTCTATGATATTTTTTGATCAGATGCGTAGTTCTCGAGATATATCAAGATATTTAAAAGTTCCGAAGCCGCACCAACATAATAGAGATACAGAAACACAGTGGCCCCTTTCTTTGAGATAACTCTGCACTATTGCGAGCTGGAAATGCCACTTCCAGTTTAGCTGTGCAGAAGAAGAACAACAAGAAGAAGAAATATCCCGAAATATGTCCGTCAGGACCCTTCCCTTGAGATAAATCTGCAAATATCTCGGAAACGAAGCGAGCTATGGCAATATGTTGAGAGACCTTTTTTGTAGAGAATTATGTTTCCTACAATTTATGTTCTATGATATTTTTTGATCAGAAGCGCAGTTTTCGAGATATATCGAGATATTTAAAAGTTCCGAAGCCGCACCAACATAATACAGATTCAGAAACACCGTGGCCCCTTTCTTCGGGATAACTCTGCACTATTGCGAGCTGGAAATGCCACTTCCAGTTTAGCTGTGCAGAAGAAGAACAACAAGATGAAGAAATATCTCGAAATATATCCGTTAGGACCCTTCCCTTGAGATAAATCTGCAAATATCTCGGAAACGAAGCGAGCTATGGCAAAATGTTAAGAGACCTTTTTTGTAGAGAATTAAGTTTCCTACTTTTTATGTTCTATGATATTTTTTGATCAGATGCGTAGTTCTCGAGATATATCAAGATATTTAAAAGTTCCGAAGCTGCACCAACATAATAGAGGAACAGAAACACCGTGGCCTCTTTCTTTGAGATAACTCTGCACTATTGCGAGCTGCAAATGCCACTTCCAGCTTAGCTGTGCAGAAGAAGAACAACAAGAAGAAGAAATATCTCGAAATATGTCCGTCAGTCCCCTTCCCTTGAGATAAATCTGCAAATATCTCGAAAACGAAGCAAGCTATGGCAAAATGTTAAGAGACCTTTTTTGTAGAGAATTAAGTTTCCTGCTTTTTATGTTCTATGATATTTTTTGATCAGAAGCGTAGTTTTCGAGATATATCGAGATATTTAAAAGTTCCGATGCCGCACCAACATAATAGAGATACAGAAACACCGTGGGCCCTTTCTTTGAGATAACTCTGCACTATTGCGACCTGCAAATGCCACTTCCAGCTTAGCTGTGCAGAAGAAGAACAACAAGAAGAAGAAATATCTCGAAATATGTCCGTCAGGCCCCTTCCCTTGAGATATATCTGCAAATATCTCGGAAACGAAACGAGCTATCGCAAAATCTTAAGAGACCTTTTTTGTAGAGAATTATGTTTCCTACTTTTTATGTTCTATGATATTTTTTGATCAGATGCGTAGTTCTCGAGATAGATCAAGATATTTAAAAGTTCCGAAGCTGCACCAACATAATAGAAGTACAGAAACACCGTGGCCTCTTTCTTTGAGATAACTCTGCACTATTGCGAGCTGCAAATGCCACTTCCAGCTTAGCTGTGCAGAAGAAGAACAACAAGAAGAAGAAATATCTCGAAATATGTCCGTCAGTCCTCTTCCCTTGAGATAAATCTGCAAATATCTCGGAAACGAAGCGAGCTATGGCAAAATGTTAAGAGACCTTTTTTGTAGAGAATTAAGTTTCCTACTTTTTATGTTCTATGATATTTTTTGATCAGATGCGTAGTTCTCGAGATATATCAAGATATTTAAAAGTTCCGAAGCCGCACCAACATAATAGAGATACAGAAACACCGTGGCCCCTTTCTTTGAGATAACTCTGCACTATTGCGAGCTGGAAATGCCACTTCCAGTTTAGCTGTGCAGAAGAAAAACGACAAGAAGAAGAAATATCTCGAAATATGTCCGCCAGGCCCCTTCCCTTGAGATAGATCTGCAAATATCTCGGAAACGAAGCGAGCTATGGCAAAATGTTAAGGGACCTTTTTTGTAGAGAATTAAGTTTCCTACTTTTTATGTTCTGTGATATTTTTTGATCAGATGCGTAGTTCTCGACATATATCAAGATATTTAAAAGTTCCGAAGCCGCACCAACATAATAGAGATACAGAAACACCGTGGCCCCTTTCTTTGAGACAACTCTGCACTATTGCGAGCTGCAAATGCCACTTCCAGCTTAGCTGTGCAGAAGAAGAACAACAAGATGAAGAAATATCTCGAAATATGTCCGTCAGGCCCCTTCCCTTGAGATATATCTGCAAATATCTCGGAAACGAAACGAGCTACGGCAAAATCTTAAGAGACCTTTTTTGTAGAGAATTATGTTTCCTACAATTTACGTTCTATGATATTTTTTGATCAGATGCGTAGTTCTCGAGATATATCCAGATATTTAAAAGTTCCGAAGCGGCACCAACATAATAGAGATACAGAAACACCGTGGCCCCTTTCTTTGAGGTAACTCTGCACTATTGCGAGCTGCAAATGCCACTTCCAGCTTAGCTGTGCAGAAGAAGAACAACAAGAAGAAGAAATATCTCGAAATATGTCCGTCAGGCCCCTTCCCTTGAGATAAATCTGCAAATATCTCGGAAACGAAGCGAGCTATGGCAAAATGTTAAGAGACCTTTTTTGTAGAGAATTAAGTTTCCTTCTTTTTATGTTCCATGATATTTTTCGATCAGATGCGTAGTTCTCGAGATATATCAAGATATTTAAAAGTTCCGAAGCCGCACCAACATAATAGAGATACAGAAACACAGTGGCCCCTTTCTTTGAGATAACTCTGCACTATTGCGAGCTGGAAATGCCACTTCCAGTTTAGCTGTGCAGAAGAAGAACAACAAGAAGAAGAAATATCCCGAAATATGTCCGTCAGGACCCTTCCCTTGAGATAAATCTGCAAATATCTCGGAAACGAAGCGAGCAATGGCAAAATGTTGAGAGACCTTTTTTGTAGAGAATTATGTTTCCTACAATTTATGTTCTATGATATTTTTTGATCAGAAGCGCAGTTTTCGAGATATATCGAGATATTTAAAAGTTCCGAAGCCGCACCAACATAATACAGATTCAGAAACACCGTGGCCCCTTTCTTCGGGATAACTCTGCAGTATTGCGAGCTGCAAATGCCACTTCCAGCTTAGCTGTGCAGAGGAAGAACAACAAGAAGAAGAAATATCTCGAAATATGTCCGTCAGGCCAGTTCCTTTGAGCTGAATCTGCAAATATCTCGGAAACGAAGCGAGCTATGGCAAAATGTTGAGAGACGTTTTTTGTAGAGAATTATGTTTCCTACAATTTATGTTCTATGATATTTTTTGATCAGAAGCGTAGTTTTCGAGATATATCGAGATATTTAAAAGTTCCGAAGCCGCACCAACATAATAGAGATTCAGAAACACCGTGGCCCCTTTCTTTGAGATAACTCTGCACTAGTGCGAGCCGCAAATGCCACTTCCAGCTTAGCTGTGCAGAAGAAGAACAACAAGAAGAAGAAATATCTCGAAATATGTCCGTCAGGCCCCTTCCCTTGCGATAAATCTGCACATATCTCGGAAACGAAGCGAGCTATGGCAAAATGTTAAGAGACCTTTTTTGTAGAGAATTAAGTTACCTACTTTTTATGTTCTATGATATTTTTTGATCAGATGCGTAGTTCTCGAGATATATCAAGATATTTAAAAGTTCCGAAGCCGCACCAACATAATAGAGATACAGAAACACCGTGGCCCCTTTCTTTGAGATAACTCTGCAGTATTGCGAGCTGCAAATGCCACTTCCAGCTTAGCTGTGCAGAGGAAGAACAACAAGAAGAAGAAGTATCTCGAAATATGTCCGTCAGGCCCCTTCCCTTGAGATATATCTGCAAATATCTCGGAAACGAAACGAGCTATGGCAAAATCTTAAGAGACCTTTTTTGTAGAGAATTATGTTTCCTACTTTTTATGTTCTATGATATTCTTTGATCAGATGCGTAGTTCTCGAGATAGATCAAGATATTTAAAAGTTCCGAAGCTGCACCAACATAATAGAGGTACAGAAACACCGTGGCCTCTTTCTTTGCGATAACTCTGCACTATTGCGAGCTGCAAATGCCACTTCCAGCTTAGCTGTGCAGAAGAAGAACAACAAGAAGAAGAAATATCTCGAAATATGTCCGTCAGTCCTCTTCCCTTGAGATAAATCTGCAAATATCTCGGAAACGAAGCGAGCTATGGCAAAATGTTAAGAGACCTTTTTTGTAGAGAATTAAGTTTCCTACTTTTTATGTTCTATGATATTTTTTGATCAGATGCGTAGTTCTCGAGATATATCAAGATATTTAAAAGTTCCGAAGCCGCACCAACATAATAGAGATACAGAAACACAGTGGCCCCTTTCTTTGAGATAACTCTGCACTATTGCGAGCTGGAAATGCCACTTCCAGTTTAGCTGTGCAGAAGAAGAACAACAAGAAGAAGAAATATCCCGAAATATGTCCGTCAGGACCCTTCCCTTGAGATAAATCTGCAAATATCTCGGAAACGAAGCGAGCTATGGCAATATGTTGAGAGACCTTTTTTGTAGAGAATTATGTTTCCTACAATTTATGTTCTATGATATTTTTTGATCAGAAGCGCAGTTTTCGAGATATATCGAGATATTTAAAAGTTCCGAAGCCGCACCAACATAATACAGATTCAGAAACACCGTGGCCCCTTTCTTCGGGATAACTCTGCACTATTGCGAGCTGGAAATGCCACTTCCAGTTTAGCTGTGCAGAAGAAGAACAACAAGATGAAGAAATATCTCGAAATATATCCGTTAGGACCCTTCCCTTGAGATAAATCTGCAAATATCTCGGAAACGAAGCGAGCTATGGCAAAATGTTAAGAGACCTTTTTTGTAGAGAATTAAGTTTCCTACTTTTTATGTTCTATGATATTTTTTGATCAGATGCGTAGTTCTCGAGATATATCAAGATATTTAAAAGTTCCGAAGCTGCACCAACATAATAGAGGAACAGAAACACCGTGGCCTCTTTCTTTGAGATAACTCTGCACTATTGCGAGCTGCAAATGCCACTTCCAGCTTAGCTGTGCAGAAGAAGAACAACAAGAAGAAGAAATATCTCGAAATATGTCCGTCAGTCCTCTTCCCTTGAGATAAATCTGCAAATATCTCGGAAACGAAGCGAGCTATGGCAAAATGTTAAGAGACCTTTTTTGTAGAGAATTAAGTTTCCTACTTTTTATGTTCTATGATATTTTTTGATCAGATGCGTAGTTCTCGAGATATATCAAGATATTTAAAAGTTCCGAAGCCGCACCAACATAATAGAGATACAGAAACACCGTGGCCCCTTTCTTTGAGATAACTCTGCACTATTGCGAGCTGGAAATGCCACTTCCAGTTTAGCTGTGCAGAAGAAAAACGACAAGAAGAAGAAATATCTCGAAATATGTCCGCCAGGCCCCTTCCCTTGAGATAGATCTGCAAATATCTCGGAAACGAAGCGAGCTATGGCAAAATGTTAAGGGACCTTTTTTGTAGAGAATTAAGTTTCCTACTTTTTATGTTCTGTGATATTTTTTGATCAGATGCGTAGTTCTCGACATATATCAAGATATTTAAAAGTTCCGAAGCCGCACCAACATAATAGAGATACAGAAACACCGTGGCCCCTTTCTTTGAGACAACTCTGCACTATTGCGAGCTGCAAATGCCACTTCCAGCTTAGCTGTGCAGAAGAAGAACAACAAGATGAAGAAATATCTCGAAATATGTCCGTCAGGCCCCTTCCCTTGAGATATATCTGCAAATATCTCGGAAACGAAACGAGCTACGGCAAAATCTTAAGAGACCTTTTTTGTAGAGAATTATGTTTCCTACAATTTATGTTCTATGATATTTTTTGATCAGATGCGTAGTTCTCGAGATATATCCAGATATTTAAAAGTTCCGAAGCGGCACCAACATAATAGAGATACAGAAACACCGTGGCCCCTTTCTTTGAGGTAACTCTGCACTATTGCGAGCTGCAAATGCCACTTCCAGCTTAGCTGTGCAGAAGAAGAACAACAAGAAGAAGAAATATCTCGAAATATGTCCGTCAGGCCCCTTCCCTTGAGATAAATCTGCAAATATCTCGGAAACGAAGCGAGCTATGGCAAAATGTTAAGAGACCTTTTTTGTAGAGAATTAAGTTTCCTTCTTTTTATGTTCCATGATATTTTTCGATCAGATGCGTAGTTCTCGAGATATATCAAGATATTTAAAAGTTCCGAAGCCGCACCAACATAATAGAGATACAGAAACACAGTGGCCCCTTTCTTTGAGATAACTCTGCACTATTGCGAGCTGGAAATGCCACTTCCAGTTTAGCTGTGCAGAAGAAGAACAACAAGAAGAAGAAATATCCCGAAATATGTCCGTCAGGACCCTTCCCTTGAGATAAATCTGCAAATATCTCGGAAACGAAGCGAGCAATGGCAAAATGTTGAGAGACCTTTTTTGTAGAGAATTATGTTTCCTACAATTTATGTTCTATGATATTTTTTGATCAGAAGCGCAGTTTTCGAGATATATCGAGATATTTAAAAGTTCCGAAGCCGCACCAACATAATACAGATTCAGAAACACCGTGGCCCCTTTCTTCGGGATAACTCTGCACTATTGCGAGCTGGAAATGCCACTTCCAGTTTAGCTGTGCAGAAGAAGAACAACAAGATGAAGAAATATCTCGAAATATATCCGTTAGGACCCTTCCCTTGAGATAAATCTGCAAATATCTCGGAAACGAAGCGAGCTATGGCAAAATGTTAAGAGACCTTTTTTGTAGAGAATTATGTTTCCTACAATTTATGTTCTATGATATTTTTTGATCAGAAGCGTAGTTTTCGAGATATATCGAGATATTTAAAAGTTCCGAAGCCGCACCAACATAATAGAGATACAGAAACACCGTGGCCCCTTTCTTTGAGATAGCTCTGCACTAGTGCGAGCCGCAAATGCCACTTCCAGCTTAGCTGTGCAGAAGAAGAACAACAAGAAGAAGATATATCTCGAAATATGCCCGTCAGGCCCCTTCCCTTGCGATAAATCTGCACATATCTCGGAAACGAAGCGAGCTATGGCAAAATGTTAAGAGACCTTTTTTGTAGAGAATTAAGTTACCTACTTTTTATGTTCTATGATATTTTTTGATCAGATGCGTAGTTCTCGAGATAT
Organism: Osmia lignaria lignaria; assembly: GCF_051020975.1. Taxonomy (NCBI): domain Eukaryota; kingdom Metazoa; phylum Arthropoda; class Insecta; order Hymenoptera; family Megachilidae; genus Osmia; species Osmia lignaria. The sequence goes on from NW_027478166.1 coordinate 5,660,796, forward strand.
ATCAAGATATTTAAAAGTTCCGAAGCCGCAACAACATAATAGAGATACAGAAACACCGTGGCCCCATTCTTTGAGATACCTCTGCACTATTGCGAGCTGGAAATGCCACTTCCAGTTTAGCTGTGCAGAAGAAGAACAACAAGAAGAAGAAATATCTCGAAATATGTCCGTCAGGCCCCTTCCCTTGAGATATATCTGCAAATATCTCGGAAACGAAACGAGCTATGGCAAAATCTTAAGAGACCTTTTTTGTAGAGAATTATGTTTCCTACTTTTTATGTTCTATGATATTTTTTGATCAGATGCGTAGTTCTCGAGATAGATCAAGATATTTAAAAGTTCCGAAGCTGCACCAACATAATAGAGGTACAGAAACACCGTGGCCTCTTTCTTTGAGATAACTCTGCACTATTGCGAGCTGCAAATGCCACTTCCAGCTTAGCTGTGCAGAAGAAGTACAACAAGAAGAAGAAATATCTCGAAATATGTCCGTCAGTCCTCTTCCCTTGAGATAAATCTGCAAATATCTCGGAAACGAAGCGAGCTATGGCAAAATGTTAAGAGACCTTTTTTGTAGAGAATTAAGTTTTCTACTTTTTATGTTCTATGATATTTTTTGATCAGATGCGTAGTTCTCGAGATATATCAAGATATTTAAAAGTTCCGAAGCCGCACCAACATAATAGAGATACAGAAACACCGTGGCCCCTTTCTTTGAGATAACTCTGCACTATTGCGAGCTGGAAATGCCACTTCCAGTTTAGCTGTGCAGAAGAAGAACGACAAGAAGAAGAAATATCTCGAAATATGTCCGCCAGGCCCCTTCCCTTGAGATAGATCTGCAAATATCTCGGAAACGAAGCGAGCTATGGCAAAATGTTAAGGGACCTTTTTTGTAGAGAATTAAGTTTCCTACTTTTTATGTTCTGTGATATTTTTTGATCAGATGCGTAGTTCTCGACATATATCAAGATATTTAAAAGTTCCGAAGCCGCACCAACATAATAGAGATACAGAAACACCGTGGCCCCTTTCTTTGAGATAACTCTGCACTATTGCGAGCTGCAAATGCCACTTCCAGCTTAGCTGTGCAGAAGAAGAACAACAAGAAGAAGAAATATCTCGAAATATGTCCGTCAGGCCCCTTCCCTTGAGATATATCTGCAAATATCTCGGAAACGAAACGAGCTATGGCAAAATCTTAAGAGACCTTTTTTGTAGAGAATTATGCTTCCTACAATTTATGTTCTATGATATTTTTTGATCAGATGCGTAGTTCTCGAGATATATCCAGATATTTAAAAGTTCCGAAGCGGCACCAACATAATAGAGATACAGAAACACCGTGGCCTCTTTCTTTGAGGTAACTCTGCACTATTGCGAGCTGCAAATGCCACTTCCAGCTTAGCTGTGCAGAAGAAGAACAACAAGAAGAAGAAATATCTCGAAATATGTCCGTCAGGCCCCTTCCCTTGAGATATATCTGCAAATATCTCCGAAACGAAACGAGCTATGGCAAAATCTTAAGAGACCTTTTTTGTAGAGAATTATGTTTCCCACAATTTATGTTCTATGATATTTTTTGATCAGATGCGTAGTTCTCGAGATATATCCAGATATTTAAAAGTTCCGAAGCGGCACCAACATAATAGAGATACAGAAACACCGTGGCCCCTTTCTTTGAGGTAACTCTGCACTATTGCGAGCTGCAAATGCCACTTCCAGCTTAGCTGTGCAGAAGAAGAACAACAAGAAGAAGAAATATCTCGAAATATGTCCGTCAGGCCCCTTCCCTTGAGATAAATCTGCAAATATCTCGGAAACGAAGCGAGCTATGGCAAAATGTTAAGAGACCTTTTTTGTAGAGAATTAAGTTTCCTTCTTTTTATGTTCTATGATGAGCTGGAAATGCCACTTCCAGTTTAGCTGTGCAGAAGAAGAACAACAAGAAGAAGAAATATCCCGAAATATGTCCGTCAGGACCCTTCCCTTGAGATAAATCTGCAAATATCTCGGAAACGAAGTGAGCTATGGCAAAATGTTGAGGGACCTTTTTTGTAGAGAATTATGTTTCCTACAATTTATGGTCTATGATATTTTTTGATCAGAAGCGCAGTTTTCGAGATATATCGAGATATTTAAAAGTTCCGAAGCCGCACCAACATAATACAGATTCAGAAACACCGTGGCCCCTTTCTTCGGGATAACTCTGCACTATTGCGAGCTGGAAATGCCACTTCCAGTTTAGCTGTGCAGAAGAAGAACAACAAGAAGAAGAAATATCTCGAAATATGTCCGTCAGGCCCCTTCCCTTGAGATATATCTGCAAATATCTCGGAAACGAAACGAGCTATGGCAAAATCTTAAGAGACCTTTTTTGTACAGAATTATGTTTCCTACAATATATGTTCTATGATATTTTTTGATCAGAAGCGTAGTTCTCGAGATATATCAAGATATTTAAAAGTTCCGAAGCCGCACCAACATAATAGAGGTACAGAAACACCGTGGCCCCTTTCTTTCAGATAACTCTGCACTATTGCGACCTGCAAATGCCACTTCCAGCTTAGCTGTGCAGAAGAAGAACAACAAGAAGAAGAAATATCTCGAAATATATCCGTCAGGCCCCTTCCCTTGAGATAAATCTGCAAATATCTCGGAAACGAAGCGAGCTATGGCAAAATGTTAAGAGACCTTTTTTGTAGAGAATTAAGTGTCCTACTTTTTATTTTCTATGATATTTTTTGATCAGATGCGTAGTTCTCGAGATATATCAAGATATTTAAAAGTTCCGAAGCCGCACCAACATAATAGATATACAGAAACACCGTGGCCCCTTTCTTTGAGATAACTCTGCAGTATTGCGAGCTGCAAATGCCACTTCCAGCTTAGCTGTGCAGAGGAAGAACAACAAGAAGAAGAAATATCTCGAAATATGTCCGTCAGGCCAGTTCCTTTGAGCTGAATCTGCAAATATCTCGGAAACGAAGCGAGCTATGGCAAAATGTTGAGAGACGTTTTTTGTAGAGAATTATGTTTCCTACAATTTATGTTCTATGATATTTTTTGATCAGAAGCGTAGTTTTCGAGATATGTCGAGATATTTAAAAGTTCCGAAGCCGCACCAACATAATAGAGATTCAGAAACACCGTGGCCCCTTTCTTTCAGATAACTCTGCACTAGTGCGAGCCGCAAATGCCACTTCCAGCTTAGCTGTGCAGAAGAAGAACAACAGGAAGAAGAAATATCTCGAAATATGTCCGTCAGGCCCCTTCCCTTGCGATAAATCTGCACATATCTCGGAAACCAAGCGAGCTATGGCAAAATGTTAAGAGACCTTTTTTGTAGAGAATTAAGTTACCTACTTTTTATGTTCTATGATATTTTTTGATCAGATGCGTAGTTCTCGAGATATATCAAGATATTTAAAAGTTCCGAAGCCGCAACAACATAATAGAGATACAGAAACACCGTGGCCCCATTCTTTGAGATACCTCTGCACTATTGCGAGCTGGAAATGCCACTTCCAGTTTAGCTGTGCAGAAGAAGAACAACAAGAAGAAGAAATATCTCGAAATATGTCCGTCAGGCCCCTTCCCTTGAGATATATCTGCAAATATCTCGGAAACGAAACGAGCTATGGCAAAATCTTAAGAGACCTTTTTTGTAGAGAATTATGTTTCCTACAATTTATGTTCTATGATATTTTTTGATCAGAAGCGTAGTTCTCGAGATATATCAAGATATTTAAAAGTTCCGAAGCCGCACCAACATAATAGAGATACAGAAACACCGTGGCCCCTTTCTTTCAGATAACTCTGCACTATTGCGAGCTGGAAATGCCACTTCCAGTTTAGCTGTGCAGAAGAAGAACAACAAGAAGAAGAAATATCTCGAAATATGTCCGTCAGGCCCCTTCCCTTGAGATAAATCTGCATATATCTCGGAAACGAAGCGAGCTATGGCAAAATGTTGAGAGACCTTTTTTGTAGAGAATTAAGTTTTCTACTTTCTATGTTCTATGATATTTTTTGATCAGATGCGTAGTTCTCGAGATATATCAAGATATTTAAAAGTTCCGAAGCCGCAACAACATAATAGAGATACAGAAACACCGTGGCCCCATTCTTTGAGATACCTCTGCACTATTGCGAGCTGGAAATGCCACTTCCAGTTTAGCTGTGCAGAAGAAGAACAACAAGAAGAAGAAATATCTCGAAATATGTCCGTCAGGCCCCTTCCCTTGAGATATATCTGCAAATATCTCGGAAACGAAACGAGCTATGGCAAAATCTTAAGAGACCTTTTTTGTAGAGAATTATGTTTCCTACAATTTATGTTCTATGATATTTTTTGATCAGAAGCGTAGTTCTCGAGATATATCAAGATATTTAAAAGTTCCGAAGCCGCACCAACATAATAGAGATACAGAAACACCGTGGCCCCTTTCTTTCAGATAACTCTGCACTATTGCGAGCTGGAAATGCCACTTCCAGTTTAGCTGTGCAGAAGAAGAACAACAAGAAGAAGAAATATCTCGAAATATGTCCGTCAGGCCCCTTCCCTTGAGATAAATCTGCATATATCTCGGAAACGAAGCGAGCTATGGCAAAATGTTGAGAGACCTTTTTTGTAGAGAATTAAGTTTTCTACTTTCTATGTTCTATGATATTTTTAGATCAGATGCGTAGTTCTCGAGATATATCAAGATATTTAAAAGTTCCGAAGCTGCACCAACATAATAGAGGTACAGAAACACCGTGGCCTCTTTCTTTGAGATAACTCTGCACTATTGCGAGCTGCAAATGCCACTTCCAGCTTAGCTGTGCAGAAGAAGAACAACAAGAAGAAGAAATATCTCGAAATATGTCCGTCAGTCCCCTTCCCTTGAGATAAATCTGCAAATATCTCGAAAACGAAGCAAGCTATGGCAAAATGTTAAGAGACCTTTTTTGTAGAGAATTAAGTTTCCTACTTTTTATGTTCTATGATATTTTTTGATCAGAAGCGTAGTTTTCGAGATATATCGAGATATTTAAAAGTTCCGAAGCCGCACCAACATAATAGAGATACAGAAACACCGTGGGCCCTTTCTTTGAGATAACTCTGCACTATTGCGACCTGCAAATGCCACTTCCAGCTTAGCTGTGCAGAAGAAGAACAACAAGAAGAAGAAATATCTCGAAATATGTCCGTCAGGCCCCTTCCCTTGAGATATATCTGCAAATATCTCGGAAACGAAACGAGCTATGGCAAAATCTTAAGAGACCTTTTTTGTAGAGAATTATGTTTCCTACTTTTTATGTTCTATGATATTTTTTGATCAGATGCGTAGTTCTCGAGATAGATCAAGATATTTAAAAGTTCCGAAGCTGCACCAACATAATAGAGGTACAGAAACACCGTGGCCTCTTTCTTTGAGATAACTCTGCACTATTGCGAGCTGCAAATGCCACTTCCAGCTTAGCTGTGCAGAAGAAGAACAACAAGAAGAAGAAATATCTCGAAATATGTCCGTCAGTCCTCTTCCCTTGAGATAAATCTGCAAATATCTCGGAAACGAAGCGAGCTATGGCAAAATGTTAAGAGACCTTTTTTGTAGAGAATTAAGTTTCCTACTTTTTATGTTCTATGATATTTTTTGATCAGATGCGTAGTTCTCGAGATATATCAAGATATTTAAAAGTTCCGAAGCCGCACCAACATAATAGAGATACAGAAACACCGTGGCCCCTTTCTTTGAGATAACTCTGCACTATTGCGAGCTGGAAATGCCACTTCCAGTTTAGCTGTGCAGAAGAAGAACGACAAGAAGAAGAAATATCTCGAAATATGTCCGCCAGGCCCCTTCCCTTGAGATAGATCTGCAAATATCTCGGAAACGAAGCGAGCTATGGCAAAATGTTAAGGGACCTTTTTTGTAGAGAATTAAGTTTCCTACTTTTTATGTTCTGTGATATTTTTTGATCAGATGCGTAGTTCTCGACATATATCAAGATATTTAAAAGTTCCGAAGCCGCACCAACATAATAGAGATACAGAAACACCGTGGCCCCTTTCTTTGAGATAACCCCTGCACTATTGCGAGCTGCAAATGCCACTTCCAGCTTAGCTGTGCAGAAGAAGAACAACAAGAAGAAGAAATATCTCGAAATATGTCCGTCAGGCCCCTTCCCTTGAGATATATCTGCAAATATCTCGGAAACGAAACGAGCTATGGCAAAATCTTAAGAGACCTTTTTTGTAGAGAATTATGTTTCCTACAATTTATGTTCTATGATATTTTTTGATCAGATGCGTAGTTCTCGAGATATATCCAGATATTTAAAAGTTCCGAAGCGGCACCAACATAATAGAGATACAGAAACACCGTGGCCCCTTTCTTTGAGGTAACTCTGCACTATTGCGAGCTGCAAATGCCACTTCCAGCTTAGCTGTGCAGAAGAAGAACAACAAGAAGAAGAAATATCTCGAAATATGTCCGTCAGGCCCCTTCCCTTGAGATCAATCTGCAAATATCTCGGAAACGAAGCGAGCTATGGCAAAATGTTAAGAGACCTTTTTTGTAGAGAATTAAGTTTCCTTCTTTTTATGTTCTATGATATTTTTCGATCAGATGCGTAGTTCTCGAGATATATCAAGATATTTAAAAGTTCCGAAGCCGCACCAACATAATAGAGATACAGAAACACCGTGGCCCCATTCTTTGAGATACCTCTGCACTATTGCGAGCTGGAAATGCCACTTCCAGTTTAGCTGTGCAGAAGAAGAACGACAAGAAGAAGAAATATCTCGAAATATGTCCGCCAGGCCCCTTCCCTTGAGATAGATCTGCAAATATCTCGGAAACGAAACGAGCTATGGCAAAATCTTAAGAGACCTTTTTTGTAGAGAATTATGCTTCCTACAATTTATGTTCTATGATATTTTTTGATCAGATGCGTAGTTCTCGAGATATATCCAGATATTTAAAAGTTCCGAAGCGGCACCAACATAATAGAGATACAGAAACACCGTGGCCTCTTTCTTTGAGGTAACTCTGCACTATTGCGAGCTGCAAATGCCACTTCCAGCTTAGCTGTGCAGAAGAAGAACAACAAGAAGAAGAAATATCTCGAAATATGTCCGTCAGGCCCCTTCCCTTGAGATATATCTGCAAATATCTCCGAAACGAAACGAGCTATGGCAAAATCTTAAGAGACCTTTTTTGTAGAGAATTATGTTTCCCACAATTTATGTTCTATGATATTTTTTGATCAGATGCGCAGTTCTCGAGATATATCCAGATATTTAAAAGTTCCGAAGCGGCACCAACATAATAGAGATACAGAAACACCGTGGCCCCTTTCTTTGAGGTAACTCTGCACTATTGCGAGCTGCAAATGCCACTTCCAGCTTAGCTGTGCAGAAGAAGAACAACAAGAAGAAGAAATATCTCGAAATATGTCCGTCAGGCCCCTTCCCTTGAGATAAATCTGCAAATATCTCGGAAACGAAGCGAGCTATGGCAAAATGTTAAGAGACCTTTTTTGTAGAGAATTAAGTTTCCTTCTTTTTATGTTCTATGATGAGCTGGAAATGCCACTTCCAGTTTAGCTGTGCAGAAGAAGAACAACAAGAAGAAGAAATATCCCGAAATATGTCCGTCAGGACCCTTCCCTTGAGATAAATCTGCAAATATCTCGGAAACGAAGTGAGCTATGGCAAAATGTTGAGGGACCTTTTTTGTAGAGAATTATGTTTCCTACAATTTATGGTCTATGATATTTTTTGATCAGAAGCGCAGTTTTCGAGATATATCGAGATATTTAAAAGTTCCGAAGCCGCACCAACATAATACAGATTCAGAAACACCGTGGCCCCTTTCTTCGGGATAACTCTGCACTATTGCGAGCTGGAAATGCCACTTCCAGTTTAGCTGTGCAGAAGAAGAACAACAAGAAGAAGAAATATCTCGAAATATGTCCGTCAGGCCCCTTCCCTTGAGATATATCTGCAAATATCTCGGAAACGAAACGAGCTATGGCAAAATCTTAAGAGACCTTTTTTGTACAGAATTATGTTTCCTACAATATATGTTCTATGATATTTTTTGATCAGAAGCGTAGTTCTCGAGATATATCAAGATATTTAAAAGTTCCGAAGCCGCACCAACATAATAGAGGTACAGAAACACCGTGGCCCCTTTCTTTCAGATAACTCTGCACTATTGCGACCTGCAAATGCCACTTCCAGCTTAGCTGTGCAGAAGAAGAACAACAAGAAGAAGAAATATCTCGAAATATGTCCGTCAGGCCCCTTCCCTTGAGATAAATCTGCAAATATCTCGGAAACGAAGCGAGCTATGGCAAAATGTTAAGAGACCTTTTTTGTAGAGAATTAAGTGTCCTACTTTTTATTTTCTATGATATTTTTTGATCAGATGCGTAGTTCTCGAGATATATCAAGATATTTAAAAGTTCCGAAGCCGCACCAACATAATAGAGATACAGAAACACCGTGGCCCCTTTCTTTGAGATAACTCTGCAGTATTGCGAGCTGCAAATGCCACTTCCAGCTTAGCTGTGCAGAGGAAGAACAACAAGAAGAAGAAATATCTCGAAATATGTCCGTCAGGCCAGTTCCTTTGAGCTGAATCTGCAAATATCTCGGAAACGAAGCGAGCTATGGCAAAATGTTGAGAGACGTTTTTTGTAGAGAATTATGTTTCCTACAATTTATGTTCTATGATATTTTTTGATCAGAAGCGTAGTTTTCGAGATATGTCGAGATATTTAAAAGTTCCGAAGCCGCACCAACATAATAGAGATTCAGAAACACCGTGGCCCCTTTCTTTCAGATAACTCTGCACTAGTGCGAGCCGCAAATGCCACTTCCAGCTTAGCTGTGCAGAAGAAGAACAACAGGAAGAAGAAATATCTCGAAATATGTCCGTCAGGCCCCTTCCCTTGCGATAAATCTGCACATATCTCGGAAACGAAGCGAGCTATGGCAAAATGTTAAGAGACCTTTTTTGTAGAGAATTAAGTTACCTACTTTTTATGTTCTATGATATTTTTTGATCAGATGCGTAGTTCTCGAGATATATCAAGATATTTAAAAGTTCCGAAGCCGCAACAACATAATAGAGATACAGAAACACCGTGGCCCCATTCTTTGAGATACCTCTGCACTATTGCGAGCTGGAAATGCCACTTCCAGTTTAGCTGTGCAGAAGAAGAACAACAAGAAGAAGAAATATCTCGAAATATGTCCGTCAGGCCCCTTCCCTTGAGATATATCTGCAAATATCTCGGAAACGAAACGAGCTATGGCAAAATCTTAAGAGACCTTTTTTGTAGAGAATTATGTTTCCTACAATTTATGTTCTATGATATTTTTTGATCAGAAGCGTAGTTCTCGAGATATATCAAGATATTTAAAAGTTCCGAAGCCGCACCAACATAATAGAGATACAGAAACACCGTGGCCCCTTTCTTTCAGATAACTCTGCACTATTGCGAGCTGGAAATGCCACTTCCAGTTTAGCTGTGCAGAAGAAGAACAACAAGAAGAAGAAATATCTCGAAATATGTCCGTCAGGCCCCTTCCCTTGAGATAAATCTGCATATATCTCGGAAACGAAGCGAGCTATGGCAAAATGTTGAGAGACCTTTTTTGTAGAGAATTAAGTTTTCTACTTTCTATGTTCTATGATATTTTTTGATCAGATGCGTAGTTCTCGAGATATATCAAGATATTTAAAAGTTCCGAAGCCGCAACAACATAATAGAGATACAGAAACACCGTGGCCCCATTCTTTGAGATACCTCTGCACTATTGCGAGCTGGAAATGCCACTTCCAGTTTAGCTGTGCAGAAGAAGAACAACAAGAAGAAGAAATATCTCGAAATATGTCCGTCAGGCCCCTTCCCTTGAGATATATCTGCAAATATCTCGGAAACGAAACGAGCTATGGCAAAATCTTAAGAGACCTTTTTTGTAGAGAATTATGTTTCCTACAATTTATGTTCTATGATATTTTTTGATCAGAAGCGTAGTTCTCGAGATATATCAAGATATTTAAAAGTTCCGAAGCCGCACCAACATAATAGAGATACAGAAACACCGTGGCCCCTTTCTTTCAGATAACTCTGCACTATTGCGAGCTGGAAATGCCACTTCCAGTTTAGCTGTGCAGAAGAAGAACAACAAGAAGAAGAAATATCTCGAAATATGTCCGTCAGGCCCCTTCCCTTGAGATAAATCTGCATATATCTCGGAAACGAAGCGAGCTATGGCAAAATGTTGAGAGACCTTTTTTGTAGAGAATTAAGTTTTCTACTTTCTATGTTCTATGATATTTTTTGATCAGATGCGTAGTTCTCGAGATATATCAAGATATTTAAAAGTTCCGAAGCTGCACCAACATAATAGAGGTACAGAAACACCGTGGCCTCTTTCTTTGAGATACCTCTGCACTATTGCGAGCTGGAAATGCCACTTCCAGTTTAGCTGTGCAGAAGAAGAACGACAAGAAGAAGAAATATCTCGAAATATGTCCGCCAGGCCCCTTCCCTTGAGATAGATCTGCAAATATCTCGGAAACGAAGCGAGCTATGGCAAAATGTTAAGGGACCTTTTTTGTAGAGAATTAAGTTTCCTACTTTTTATGTTCTGTGATATTTTTTGATCAGATGCGTAGTTCTCGACTTATATCAAGATATTTAAAAGTTCCGAAGCCGCACCAACATAATAGAGATACAGAAACACCGTGGCCCCTTTCTTTGAGATAACTCTGCACTATTGCGAGCTGCAAATGCCACTTCCAGCTTAGCTGTGCAGAAGAAGAACAACAAGAAGAAGAAATATCTCGAAATATGTCCGTCAGGCCCCTTCCCTTGAGATATATCTGCAAATATCTCGGAAACGAAACGAGCTATGGCAAAATCTTAAGAGACCTTTTTTGTAGAGAATTATGTTTCCTACAATTTATGTTCTATGATATTTTTTGATCAGATGCGTAGTTCTCGAGATATATCCAGATATTTAAAAGTTCCGAAGCGGCACCAACATAATAGAGATACAGAAACACCGTGGCCCCTTTCTTTGAGGTAACTCTGCACTATTGCGAGCTGCAAATGCCACTTCCAGCTTAGCTGTGCAGAAGAAGAACAACAAGAAGAAGAAATATCTCGAAATATGTCCGTCAGGCCCCTTCCCTTGAGATATATCTGCAAATATCTCGGAAACGAAACGAGCTATGGCAAAATCTTAAGAGACCTTTTTTGTAGAGAATTATGTTTCCTACAATTTATGTTCTATGATATTTTTTGATCAGATGCGTAGTTCTCGAGATATATCCAGATATTTAAAAGTTCCGAAGCGGCACCAACATAATAGAGATACAGAAACACCGTGGCCCCTTTCTTTGAGGTAACTCTGCACTATTGCGAGCTGCAAATGCCACTTCCAGCTTAGCTGTGCAGAAGAAGAACAACAAGAAGAAGAAATATCTCGAAATATGTCCGTCAGGCCCCTTCCCTTGAGATCAATCTGCAAATATCTCGGAAACGAAGCGAGCTATGGCAAAATGTTAAGAGACCTTTTTTGTAGAGAATTAAGTTTCCTTCTTTTTATGTTCTATGATATTTTTCGATCAGATGCGTAGTTCTCGAGATATATCAAGATATTTAAAAGTTCCGAAGCCGCACCAACATAATAGAGATACAGAAACACCGTGGCCCCATTCTTTGAGATACCTCTGCACTATTGCGAGCTGGAAATGCCACTTCCAGTTTAGCTGTGCAGAAGAAGAACGACAAGAAGAAGAAATATCTCGAAATATGTCCGCCAGGCCCCTTCCCTTGAGATAGATCTGCAAATATCTCGGAAACGAAGCGAGCTATGGCAAAATGTTAAGGGACCTTTTTTGTAGAGAATTAAGTTTCCTACTTTTTATGTTCTGTGATATTTTTTGATCAGATGCGTAGTTCTCGACATATATCAAGATATTTAAAAGTTCCGAAGCCGCACCAACATAATAGAGATACAGAAACACCGTGGCCCCTTTCTTTGAGATAACTCTGCACTATTGCGAGCTGCAAATGCCACTTCCAGCTTAGCTGTGCAGAAGAAGAACAACAAGAAGAAGAAATATCTCGAAATATGTCCGTCAGGCCCCTTCCCTTGAGATATATCTGCAAATATCTCGGAAACGAAACGAGCTATGGCAAAATGTTGAGAGACCTTTTTTGTAGAGAATTATGTTTCCTACAATTTATGTTCTATGATATTTTTTGATCAGATGCGTAGTTCTCGAGATATATCCAGATATTTAAAAGTTCCGAAGCGGCACCAACATAATAGAGATACAGAAACACCGTGGCCCCTTTCTTTGAGGTAACTCTGCACTATTGCGAGCTGCAAATGCCACTTCCAGCTTAGCTGTGCAGAAGAAGAACAACAAGAAGAAGAAATATCTCGAAATATGTCCGTCAGGACCCTTCCCTTGAGATAAATCTGCAAATATCTCGGAAACGAAGCGAGCTATGGCAAAATGTTGAGAGACCTTTTTTGTAGAGAATTATGTTTCCTACAATTTATGTTCTATGATATTTTTTGATCAGAAGCGCAGTTTTCGAGATATATCGAGATATTTAAAAGTTCCGAAGCCGCACCAACATAATACAGATTCAGAAACACCGTGGCCCCTTTCTTCGGGATAACTCTGCACTATTGCGAGCTGGAAATGCCACTTCCAGTTTAGCTGTGCAGAAGAAGAACAACAAGAAGAAGAAATATCTCGAAATATGTCCGTTAGGACCCTTCCCTTGAGATAAATCTGCAAATATCTCGGAAACGAAGCGAGCTATGGCAAAACGTTAAGAGACCTTTTTTGTAGAGAATTATGTTTCCTACAATTTATGTTCTATGATATTTTTTGATCAGAAGCGTAGTTTTCGAGATATATCGAGATATTTAAAAGTTCCGAAGCCGCACCAACATAATAGAGATACAGAAACACCGTGGCCCCTTTCTTTGAGATAACTCTGCACTATTGCGAGCTGCAAATGCCACTTCCAGCTTAGCTGTGCAGAAGAAGAACAACAAGAAGAAGAAATATCTCGAAATATGTCCGTCAGGCCCCTTCTCTTGAGATAAATCTGCAAATATCTCGGAAACGAAGCGAGCTATGGCAAAATGTTAAGAGACCTTACTTGTAGAGAATTAAGTTTCCTACTTTTTATGTTCTATGATATTATTTGATCAGATGCGTAGTTCTCGAGATATACCAAGATATTTAAAAGTTCCGAAGCCGCACCAACATAATAGAGATACAGAAACACCGTGGCCCCTTTCTTTGAGATAACTCTGCAGTATTGCGAGCTGCAAATGCCACTTCCAGCTTAGCTGTGCAGAGGAAGAACAACAAGAAGAAGAAATATCTCGAAATATGTCCGTCAGGCCAGTTCCTTTGAGCTGAATCTGCAAATATCTCGGAAACGAAGCGAGCTATGGCAAAATGTTAGGAGACCTTTTTTGTAGAGTATTAAGTTACCTACTTTTTATGTTCTATGATATTTTTTGATCAGATGCGTAGTTCTCGAGATATATCATAGATATTTAAAAGTTCCGAAGCCGCACCAACATAATAGAGATACAGAAACACCGTGGCCCCATTCTTTGAGATAACTCTGCACTATTGCGAGCTGGAAATGCCACTTCCAGTTTAGCTGTGCAGAAGAAGAACAACAAGAAGAAGAAATATCTCGAAATATGTCCGTCAGGCCCCTTCCCTTGAGATATATCTGCAAATATCTCGGAAACGAAACGAGCTATGGCAAAATCTTAAGAGACCTTTTTTGTAGAGAATTATGTTTCCTACAATTTATGTTCTATGATATTTTTTGATCAGAAGCGTAGTTCTCGAGATATATCAAGATATTTAAAAGTTCCGAAGCCGCACCAACATAATAGAGATACAGAAACACCGTGGCCCCTTTCTTTCAGATAACTCTGCACTATTGCGAGCTGGAAATGCCACTTCCAGTTTAGCTGTGCAGAAGAAGAACAACAAGAAGAAGAAATATCTCGAAATATGTCCGTCAGGCCCCTTCCCTTGAGATATATCTGCAAATATCTCGGAAACGAAACGAGCTATGGCAAAATATTAAGAGACCTTTTTTGTAGAGAATTATGTTTCCTACTTTTTATGTTCTATGATATTTTTTGATCAGACGCGTAGTTCTCGAGATAGATCAAGATATTTAAAAGTTCCGAAGCTGCACCAACATAATAGAGGTACAGAAACACCGTGGCCTCTTTCTTTGAGATAACTCTGCACTATTGCGAGCTGCAAATGCCACTTCCAGCTTAGCTGTGCAGAAGAAGAACAACAAGAAGAAGAAATATCTCGAAATATGTCCGTCAGTCCTCTTCCCTTGAGATAAATCTGCAAATATCTCGGAAACGAAGCGAGCTATGGCAAAATGTTAAGAGACCATTTTTGTAGAGAATTAAGTTTCCTACTTTTTATGTTCTATGATATTTTTTGATCAGATGCGTAGTTCTCGAGATATATCAAGATATTTAAAAGTTCCGAAGCCGCACCAACATAACAGAGATACAGAAACACCGTGGCCCCTTTCTTTGAGATAACTCTGCACTATTGCGAGCTGGAAATGGTACTTCCAGTTTAGCTGTGCAGAAGAAGAACGACAAGAAGAAGAAATATCTCCAAATATGTCCGCCAGGCCCCTTCCCTTGAGATAGATCTGCAAATATCTCGGAAACGAAGCGAGCTATGGCAAAATGTTAAGGGACCTTTTTTGTAGAGAATTAAGTTTCCTACTTTTTATGTTCTGTGATATTTTTTGATCAGATGCGTAGTTCTCGACATATATCAAGATATTTAAAAGTTCCGAAGCCGCACCAACATAATAGAGATACAGAAACACCGTGGCCCCTTTCTTTGAGATAACTCTGCACTATTGCGAGCTGCAAATGCCACTTCCAGCTTAGCTGTGCAGAAGAAGAACAACAAGAAGAAGAAATATCTCGCAATATGTCCGTCAGGCCCCTTCCCTTGAGATATATCTGCAAATATCTCGGAAACGAAACGAGCTATGGCAAAATCTTAAGAGACCTTTTTTGTAGAGAATTATGTTTCCTACAATTTATGTTCTATGATATTTTTTGATCAGATGCGTAGTTCTCGAGATATATCCAGATATTTAAAAGTTCCGAAGCGGCACCAACATAATAGAGATACAGAAACACCGTGGCCCCTTTCTTTGAGGTAACTCTGCACTATTGCGAGCTGCAAATGCCACTTCCAGCTTAGCTGTGCAGAAGAAGAACAACAAGAAGAAGAAATATCTCGAAATATGTCCGTCAGGCCCCTTCCCTTGAGATATATCTGCAAATATCTCGGAAACGAAACGAGCTATGGCAAAATCTTAAGAGACCTTTTTTGTAGAGAATTATGTTTCCTACAATTTATGTTCTATGATATTTTTTGATCAGATGCGTAGTTCTCGAGATATATCCAGATATTTAAAAGTTCCGAAGCGGCACCAACATAATAGAGATACAGAAACACCGTGGCCCCTTTCTTTGAGGTAACTCTGCACTATTGCGAGCTGCAAATGCCACTTCCAGCTTAGCTGTGCAGAAGAAGAACAACAAGAAGAAGAAATATCTCGAAATATGTCCGTCAGGACCCTTCCCTTGAGATAAATCTGCAAATATCTCGGAAACGAAGCGAGCTATGGCAAAATGTTGAGAGACCTTTTTTGTAGAGAATTATGTTTCCTACAATTTATGTTCTATGATATTTTTTGATCAGAAGCGCAGTTTTCGAGATATATCGAGATATTTAAAAGTTCCGAAGCCGCACCAACATAATACAGATTCAGAAACACCGTGGCCCCTTTCTTCGGGATAACTCTGCACTATTGCGAGCTGGAAATGCCACTTCCAGTTTAGCTGTGCAGAAGAAGAACAACAAGAAGAAGAAATATCTCGAAATATGTCCGTTAGGACCCTTCCCTTGAGATAAATCTGCAAATATCTCGGAAACGAAGCGAGCTATGGCAAAACGTTAAGAGACCTTTTTTGTAGAGAATTATGTTTCCTACAATTTATGTTCTATGATATTTTTTGATCAGAAGCGTAGTTTTCGAGATATATCGAGATATTTAAAAGTTCCGAAGCCGCACCAACATAATAGAGATACAGAAACACCGTGGCCCCTTTCTTTGAGATAACTCTGCACTATTGCGAGCTGCAAATGCCACTTCCAGCTTAGCTGTGCAGAAGAAGAACAACAAGAAGAAGAAATATCTCGAAATATGTCCGTCAGGCCCCTTCTCTTGAGATAAATCTGCAAATATCTCGGAAACGAAGCGAGCTATGGCAAAATGTTAAGAGACCTTACTTGTAGAGAATTAAGTTTCCTACTTTTTATGTTCTATGATATTATTTGATCAGATGCGTAGTTCTCGAGATATATCAAGATATTTAAAAGTTCCGAAGCCGCACCAACATAATAGAGATACAGAAACACCGTGGCCCCTTTCTTTGAGGTAACTCTGCACTATTGCGAGCTGCAAATGCCACTTCCAGCTTAGCTGTGCAGAAGAAGAACAACAAGAAGAAGAAATATCTCGAAATATGTCCGTCAGGCCCCTTCCCTTGAGATCAATCTGCAAATATCTCGGAAACGAAGCGAGCTATGGCAAAATGTTAAGAGCCCTTTTTTGTAGAGAATTAAGTTTCCTTCTTTTTATGTTCTATGATATTTTTCGATCAGATGCGTAGTTCTCCAGATATATCAAGATATTTAAAAGTTCCGAAGCCGCACCAACATAATAGAGATACAGAAACACCGTGGCCCCATTCTTTGAGATACCTCTGCACTATTGCGAGCTGGAAATGCCACTTCCAGTTTAGCTGTGCAGAAGAAGAACGACAAGAAGAAGAAATATCTCGAAATATGTCCGCCAGGCCCCTTCCCTTGAGATATATCTGCAAATATCTCGGAAACGAAGCGAGCTATGGCAAAATGTTAAGGGACCTTTTTTGTAGAGAATTAAGTTTCCTACTTTTTATGTTCTGTGATATTTTTTGATCAGATGCGTAGTTCTCGACATATATCAAGATATTTAAAAGTTCCGAAGCCGCACCAACATAATAGAGATACAGAAACACCGTGGCCCCTTTCTTTGAGGTAACTCTGCACTATTGCGAGCTGCAAATGCCACTTCCAGCTTAGCTGTGCAGAAGAAGAACAACAAGAAGAAGAAATATCTCGAAATATGTCCGCCAGGCCCCTTCCCTTGAGATAAATCTGCAAATATCTCGGAAACGAAGCGAGCTATGGCAAAATGTTAAGAGACCTTTTTTGTAGAGAATTAAGTTTCCTTCTTTTTATGTTCTATGATATTTTTCGATCAGATGCGTAGTTCTCGAGATATATCAAGATATTTAAAAGTTCCGAAGCCGCACCAACATAATAGAGATACAGAAACACAGTGGCCCCTTTCTTTGAGATAACTCTGCACTATTGCGAGCTGGAAATGCCACTTCCAGTTTAGCTGTGCAGAAGAAGAACAACAAGAAGAAGAAATATCCCGAAATATGTCCGTCAGGACCCTTCCCTTGAGATAAATCTGCAAATATCTCGGAAACGAAGCGAGCTATGGCAAAATGTTGAGAGACCTTTTTTGTAGAGAATTATGTTTCCTACAATTTATGTTCTATGATATTTTTTGATCAGAAGCGCAGTTTTCGAGATATATCGAGATATTTAAAAGTTCCGAAGCCGCACCAACATAATACAGATTCAGAAACACCGTGGCCCCTTTCTTCGGGATAACTCTGCACTATTGCGAGCTGGAAATGCCACTTCCAGTTTAGCTGTGCAGAAGAAGAACAACAAGAAGAAGAAATATCTCGAAATATGTCCGTTAGGACCCTTCCCTTGAGATAAATCTGCAAATATCTCGGAAACGAAGCGAGCTATGGCAAAACGTTAAGAGACCTTTTTTGTAGAGAATTATGTTTCCTACAATTTATGTTCTATGATATTTTTTGATCAGAAGCGTAGTTTTCGAGATATATCGAGATATTTAAAAGTTCCGAAGCCGCACCAACATAATAGAGATACAGAAACACCGTGGCCCCTTTCTTTGAGATAACTCTGCACTATTGCGAGCTGCAAATGCCACTTCCAGCTTAGCTGTGCAGAAGAAGAACAACAAGAAGAAGAAATATCTCGAAATATGTCCGTCAGGCCCCTTCTCTTGAGATAAATCTGCAAATATCTCGGAAACGAAGCGAGCTATGGCAAAATGTTAAGAGACCTTACTTGTAGAGAATTAAGTTTCCTACTTTTTATGTTCTGTGATATTATTTGATCAGATGCGTAGTTCTCGAGATATATCAAGATATTTAAAAGTTCCGAAGCCGCACCAACATAATAGAGATACAGAAACACCGTGGCCCCTTTCTTTGAGATAACTCTGCAGTATTGCGAGCTGCAAATGCCACTTCCAGCTTAGCTGTGCAGAGGAAGAACAACAAGAAGAAGAAATATCTCGAAATATGTCCGTCAGGCCAGTTCCTTTGAGCTGAATCTGCAAATATCTCGGAAACGAAGCGCGCTATGGCAAAATGTTAGGAGACCTTTTTTGTAGAGTATTAAGTTACCTACTTTTTATGTTCTATGATATTTTTTGATCAGATGCGTAGTTCTCGAGATATATCATAGATATTTAAAAGTTCCGAAGCCGCACCAACATAATAGAGATACAGAAACACCGTGGCCCCATTCTTTGAGATAACTCTGCACTATTGCGAGCTGGAAATGCCACTTCCAGTTTAGCTGTGCAGAAGAAGAACAACAAGAAGAAGAAATATCTCGAAATATGTCCGTCAGGCCCCTTCCCTTGAGATATATCTGCAAATATCTCGGAAACGAAACGAGCTATGGCAAAATCTTAAGAGACCTTTTTTGTAGAGAATTATGTTTCCTACAATTTATGTTCTATGATATTTTTTGATCAGAAGCGTAGTTCTCGAGATATATCAAGATATTTAAAAGTTCCGAAGCCGCACCAACATAATAGAGATACAGAAACACCGTGGCCCCTTTCTTTCAGATAACTCTGCACTATTGCGAGCTGGAAATGCCACTTCCAGTTTAGCTGTGCAGAAGAAGAACAACAAGAAGAAGAAATATCTCGAAATATGTCCGTCAGGCCCCTTCCCTTGAGATATATCTGCAAATATCTCGGAAACGAAACGAGCTATGGCAAAATATTAAGAGACCTTTTTTGTAGAGAATTATGTTTCCTACTTTTTATGTTCTATGATATTTTTTGATCAGACGCGTAGTTCTCGAGATAGATCAAGATATTTAAAAGTTCCGAAGCTGCACCAACATAATAGAGGTACAGAAACACCGTGGCCTCTTTCTTTGAGATAACTCTGCACTATTGCGAGCTGCAAATGCCACTTCCAGCTTAGCTGTGCAGAAGAAGAACAACAAGAAGAAGAAATATCTCGAAATATGTCCGTCAGTCCTCTTCCCTTGAGATAAATCTGCAAATATCTCGGAAACGAAGCGAGCTATGGCAAAATGTTAAGAGACCATTTTTGTAGAGAATTAAGTTTCCTACTTTTTATGTTCTATGATATTTTTTGATCAGATGCGTAGTTCTCGAGATATATCAAGATATTTAAAAGTTCCGAAGCCGCACCAACATAATAGAGATACAGAAACACCGTGGCCCCTTTCTTTGAGATAACTCTGCACTATTGCTAGCTGCAAATGCCACTTCCAGCTTAGCTGTGCAGAAGAAGAACAACAAGAAGAAGAAATATCTCGAAATATGTCCGTCAGGCCCCTTCCCTTGAGATAAATCTGCAAATATCTCGGAAACGAAGCGAGCTATGGCAAAATGTTAAGAGACCTTTTTTGTAGAGAATTAAGTTTCCTTCTTTTTATGTTCTATGATATTTTTCGATCAGATGCGTAGTTCTCGAGATATATCAAGATATTTAAAAGTTCCGAAGCCGCACCAACATAATAGAGATACAGAAACACCGTGGCCCCATTCTTTGAGATACCTCTGCACTATTGCGAGCTGGAAATGCCACTTCCAGTTTAGCTGTGCAGAAGAAGAACAACAAGAAGAAGAAATATCTCGAAATATGTCCGTCAGGCCCCTTCCCTTGAGATATATCTGCAAATATCTCGGAAACGAAACGAGCTATGGCAAAATCTTAAGAGACCTTTTTTGTAGAGAATTATGTTTCCTACTTTTTATGTTCTATGATATTTTTTGATCAGATGCGTAGTTCTCGAGATAGATCAAGATATTTAAAAGTTCCGAAGCTGCACCAACATAATAGAGGTACAGAAACACCGTGGCCTCTTTCTTTGAGATAACTCTGCACTATTGCGAGCTGCAAATGCCACTTCCAGCTTAGCTGTGCAGAAGAAGAACAACAAGAAGAAGAAATATCTCGAAATATGTCCGTCAGTCCTCTTCCCTTGAGATAAATCTGCAAATATCTCGGAAACCAAGCGAGCTATGGCAAAATGTTAAGAGACCTTTTTTGTAGAGAATTAAGTTTCCTACTTTTTATGTTCTATGATATTTTTTGATCAGATGCGTAGTTCTCGAGATATATCAAGATATTTAAAAGTTCCGAAGCCGCACCAACATAATAGAGATACAGAAACACCGTGGCCCCTTTCTTTGAGATAACTCTGCACTATTGCGAGCTGGAAATGCCACTTCCAGTTTAGCTGTGCAGAAGAAGAACGACAAGAAGAAGAAATATTTCGAAATATGTCCGCCAGGCCCCTTCCCTTGAGATAGATCTGCAAATATCTCGGAAACGAAGCGAGCTATGGCAAAATGTTAAGGGACCTTTTTTGTAGAGAATTAAGTTTCCTACTTTTTATGTTCTGTGATATTTTTTGATCAGATGCGTAGTTCTCGACATATATCAAGATATTTAAAAGTTCCGAAGCCGCACCAACATAATAGAGATACAGAAACACCGTGGCCCCTTTCTTTGAGATAACTCTGCACTATTGCGAGCTGCAAATGCCACTTCCAGCTTAGCTGTGCAGAAGAAGAACAACAAGAAGAAGAAATATCTCGAAATATGTCCGTCAGGCCCCTTCCCTTGAGATATATCTGCAAATATCTCGGAAACGAAACGAGCAATGGCAAAATCTTAAGAGACCTTTTTTGTAGAGAATTATGTTTCCTACTTTTTATGTTCTATGATATTTTTTGATCAGATGCGTAGTTCTCGAGATAGATCAAGATATTTAAAAGTTCCGAAGCTGCACCAACATAATAGAGGTACAGAAACACCGTGGCCTCTTTCTTTGAGATAACTCTGCACTATTGCGAGCTGCAAATGCCACTTCCAGCTTAGCTGTGCAGAAGAAGAACAACAAGAAGAAGAAATATCTCGAAATATGTCCGTCAGTCCTCTTCCCTTGAGATAAATCTGCAAATATCTCGGAAACGAAGCGAGCTATGGCAAAATGTTAAGAGACCTTTTTTGTAGAGAATTAAGTTTCCTACTTTTTATGTTCTATGATATTTTTTGATCAGATGCGTAGTTCTCGAGATATATCAAGATATTTAAAAGTTCCGAAGCCGCACCAACATAATAGAGATACAGAAACACCGTGGCCCCTTTCTGTGAGATAACTCTGCACTATTGCGAACTGCAAATGCCACTTCCAGCTTAGCTGTGCAGAAGAAGAACAACAAGAAGAAGAAATATCTCGAAATATGTCCGTCAGGCCCCTTCCCTTGAGATATATCTGCAAATATCTCGGAAACGAAACGAGCTATGGCAAAATCTTAAGAGACCTTTTTTGTAGAGAATTATGTTTCCTACAATTTATGTTCTATGATATTTTTCGATCAGATGCGTAGTTCTCGAGATATATCCAGATATTTAAAAGTTCCGAAGCGGCACCAACATAATAGAGATACAGAAACACCGTGGCCCCTTTCTTTGAGGTAACTCTGCACTATTGCGAGCTGCAAATGCCACTTCCAGCTTAGCTGTGCAGAAGAAGAACAACAAGAAGAAGAAATATCTCGAAATATGTCCGTCAGGCCCCTTCCCTTGAGATAAATCTGCAAATATCTCGGAAACGAAGCGAGCTATGGCAAAATGTTAAGAGACCTTTTTTGTAGAGAATTAAGTTTCCTACTTTTTATGTTCTATGATATTTTTTGATCAGATGCGTAGTTCTCGACATATATCAAGATATTTAAAAGTTCCGAAGCCGCACCAACATAATAGAGATACAGAAACACCGTGGCCCCTTTCTTTGAGATAACTCTGCACTATTGCGAGCTGCAAATGCCACTTCCAGCTCAGCTGTGCAGAAGAAGAACAACAAGAAGAAGAAATATCTCGAAATATGTCCGTCAGGCCCCTTCCCTTGAGATATATCTGCAAATATCTCGGAAACGAAACGAGCTATGGCAAAATCTTAAGAGACCTTTTTTGTAGAGAATTATGTTTCCTACAATTTATGTTCTATGATATTTTTTGATCAGATGCGTAGTTCTCGAGATATATCCAGATATTTAAAAGTTCCGAAGCGGCACCAACATAATAGAGATACAGAAACACCGTGGCCCCTTTCTTTGAGGTAACTCTGCACTATTGCGAGCTGCAAATGCCACTTCCAGCTTAGCTGTGCAGAAGAAGAACAACAAGAAGAAGAAATATCTCGAAATATGTCCGTCAGGCCCCTTCTCTTGAGATAAATCTGCAAATATCTCGGAAACGAAGCGAGCTATGGCAAAATGTTAAGAGACCTTACTTGTAGAGAATTAAGTTTCCTACTTTTTATGTTCTATGATATTATTTGATCAGATGCGTAGTTCTCGAGATATATCAAGATATTTAAAAGTTCCGAAGCCGCACCAACATAATAGAGATACAGAAACACCGTGGCCCCTTTCTTTGAGATAACTCTGCAATATTGCGAGCTGCAAATGCCACTTCCAGCTTAGCTGTGCAGAGGAAGAACAACAAGAAGAAGAAATATCTCGAAATATGTCCGTCAGGCCAGTTCCTTTGAGCTGAATCTGCAAATATCTCGGAAACGAAGCGAGCTATGGCAAAATGTTAGGAGACCTTTTTTGTAGAGTATTAAGTTACCTACTTTTTATGTTCTATGATATTTTTTGATCAGATGCGTAGTTCTCGAGATATATCAAGATATTTAAAAGTTCCGAAGCCGCACCAACATAATAGAGATACAGAAACACCGTGGCCCCATTCTTTGAGATAACTCTGCACTATTGCGAGCTGGAAATGCCACTTCCAGTTTAGCTGTGCAGAAGAAGAACAACAAGAAGAAGAAATATCTCGAAATATGTCCGTCAGGCCCCTTCCCTTGAGATATATCTGCGAATATCTCGGAAACGAAACGAGCTATGGCAAAATCTTAAGAGACCTTTTTTGTAGAGAATTATGTTTCCTACAATTTATGTTCTATGATATTTTTTGATCAGAAGCGTAGTTCTCGAGATATATCAAGATATTTAAAAGTTCCGAAGCCGCACCAACATAATAGAGATACAGAAACACCGTGGCCCCTTTCTTTCAGATAACTCTGCACTATTGCGAGCTGGAAATGTCACTTCCAGTTTAGCTGTGCAGAAGAAGAACAACAAGACGAAGAAATATCTCGAAATATGTCCGTCAGGCCCCTTCCCTTGAGATAAATCTGCATATATCTCGGAAACGAAGCGAGCTATGGCAAAATGTTGAGAGACCTTTTTTGTAGAGAATTAAGTTTTCTACTTTTTATGTTCTATGATATTTTTTGATCAGATGCGTAGTTCTCGAGATATATCAAGATATTTAAAAGTTCCGAAGCCGCACCAACATAATAGAGATACAGAAACACCGTGGCCCCTTTCTTTGAGATAACTCTGCAGTATTGCGAGCTGCAAATGCCACTTCCAGCTTAGCTGTGCAGAAGAGTAACAACAAGAAGAAGAGATATCTCGGAATATGTCCGTCAGGCCCCGTCCCTTGAGATAAATCTGCAAATATCTCGGAAACGATGCCAGCTATGGAAAAATGTTAAGAGACCTTTTTTGTAGAGAATTAAGTTTCCTACTTTTTATCTTCTATGATATTTTTGGATCAGATGCGTAGTTCGCGAGATATATCAAGATATTTAAAAGTTCCGAAGCCGCACCAACATAATAGAGATACAGAAACACCGTGGCCCCTTTCTTTGAGATAACTCTGCACTATTGCGAGCTGTAAATGCCACTGCCAGCTTAGCTGTGCAGAAGAAGAACAACAAGAAGAAGAAATATCTCGAAATATGTCCGTCAGCCCCTTCCCTTGAGATATATCTGCAACTATCTCGGAAACGAAGCGAGCTATGGCAAAATGTTTAGAGACGTTTTTTGTAGAGAATTATGTTTCCTACAATTTATGTTCTATGATATTTTTTGATCAGAAGCGTAGTTTTCGAGATATATCGAGATATTTAAAAGTTCCGAAGCCGCACCAACATAATAGAGATACAGAAACACCGTGGCCCCTTTCTTTGAGATAACTCTGCACTATTGCGAGCTGTAAATGCCACTTCCAGCTTAGCTGTGCAGAAGAAGAACAACAAGAAGAAGAAATATCTCGAAATATGTCCGTCAGGCCCCTTCCCTTGAGATATATCTGCAAATATCTCGGAAACGAAGCGAGCTATGGCAAAATGTTAAGAGACCTTTTTTGTAGAGAATTAAGTTTCCTACTATTTATGTTCTATGATATTTTTGGATCAGATGCGTAGTTCTCGAGATATATCAAGATATTTAAAAGTTCCGAAGCCGCACCAACATAATAGAGATACAGAAACACCGTGGCCCTTTTCTTTGAGATAACTCTGCACTAGAGCGAGCCGCAAATGCCACTTCCAGCTTAGCTGTGCAGAAGAAGAACAACAAGAAGAAGAAATATCTCGAAATATGTCCGTCAGTCCCCTTCCCTTGAGATATATCTGCAAATATCTCGGAAACGAAGCGAGCTATGGCAAAATGTTAAGAGACCTGTTTTGTAGACAATTAAGTTTCCAACTTTTTATGTTCTATGATATTTTTCGATCAGATGCGTAGTTCTCGAGATATATCAAGATATTTAAAAGTTCCGAAGCCGCACCAACATAATAGAGATACAGAAACACCGTGGCCCCTTTCTTTGGGATAACTCTGCACTATTGCGAGCTGGAAATGCCACTTCCAGTTTAGCTGTGCAGAAGAAGAACAACAAGAAGAAGAAATATCTCGAAATATGTCCGTCAGGACCCTTCCCTTGAGATAAATCTGCAAATATCTCGGAAACGAAGCGAGCTATTGCAAAATGTTAAGAGACCTTCTTTGTAGAAAATTAGGTTTCCTACTTTTTATGTTCTATGATATTTTTTGATCAGATGCGTAGTTCTCGAGATATATCAAGATATTTAAAAGTTCCGAAGCTGCACCAACATAATAGAGGTACAGAAACACCGTGGCCTCTTTCTTTGAGATAACTCTGCACTATTGCGAGCTGCAAATGCCACTTCCAGCTTAGCTGTGCAGAAGAGGAACAACAAGAAGAAGAAATATCTCGGAATATGTCCGTCAGGCCCCTTCCCTTGAGATAAATCTGCAAATATCTCGGAAACGATGCCAGCTATGGGAAAATGTTAAGAGACCTTTTTTGTAGAGAATTAAGTTTCCTACTTTTTATCTTCTATGATATTTTTTGATCAGATGCGTAGATCTCGAGATATATCAAGATATTTAAAAGTTCCGAAGCCGCACCAACATAATAGAGATACAGAAACACCGTGGCCCCTTTCTTTGAGATAAGTCTGCACTATTGCGAGCCGCAAATGCCACTTCCAGCTTAGCTGTGCAGAAGAAGAACAACAAGAAGAAGAAATATCTGGAAATATGTCCGTTAGGCCCCTTCCCTTGAGATAAATCTGCAAATATCTCGGAAACGAAGCGAGCTATGGCAAAATGTTGAGAGACCTTTTTTGTAGAGAATTAAGTTTCCTACTATTTATGTTCTATGATATTTTTGGATCAGATGCGTAGTTCTCGAGATATATCAAGATATTTAAAAGTTCCGAAGCTGCACCACCATAATAGAGGTACAGAAACACCGTGGCCTCTTTCTTTAAGATAACTCTGCACTATTGCGAGCCGCAAATGCCACTTCCAGCTTAGCTGTGCAGAAGAGGAACAACAAGAAGAGGAAATATCTCGGAATATGTCCGTCATGCCCCTTCCCTTGAGATAAATCTGCAAATATCTCGGAAACGAAGCGAGCTATGGCAAAATGTTAAGAGACCTTTTTTGTAGAGAATTAAGTTTCCTACTTTTTATGTTCTATGATATTTTTTGATCAGATGCGTAGTTCGCGAGATATATCAAGATATTTAAAAGTTCCGAAGCCGCACCAACATAATAGAGATACAGAAACACCGTGGCCCCTTTCTTTGAGATAACTCTGCAGTAGTGCGAGCCGCAAATGCCACTTCCAGCTTAGCTGTGCAGAAGAAGAACAACAAGAAGAAGAAATATCTCGAAATATGTCCGTCAGGCCCCTTCCCTTGAGATAAATCTGCACATATCTCGGAAACGAAGCGAGCTATGGCAAAATGTTAAGAGACCTTTTTTGTAGAGAATTATGTTTCCTACAATTTATGTTCTATGATATTTTTTGATCAGAAGCGTAGTTTTCAAGATATATCGAGATATTTAAAAGTTCCGAAGCCGCACCAACATAATAGAGATACAGAAACACCGTGGCCCGTTTCGTTGAGATAACTCTGCACTAGTGCGAGCCGCAAATGCCACTTCCAGCTTAGCTGTGCAGAAGAAGAACAACAAGAAGAAGAAATATCTCGAAATATGTCCGTCAGGCCCCTTCCCTTGAGATAAATCTGCAAATATCTCGGAAACGAAGCGAGCTATGGCAAAATGTTAAGAGACCTTTTTTGTAGAGAATTAAGTTTCCTACTTTTTATGTTCTATGATATTTTTTGATCAGATGCGTAGTTCTCGAGATATATCAAGATATTTAAAAGTTCCGAAGCCGCACCAACATAATAGAGATACAGAAACACCGTGGCCCCTTTCTTTGAGATAACTCTGCACTATTGCGAGCTGCAAATGCCACTTCCAGCTTAGCTGTGCAGAGGAAGAACAACAAGAAGAAGAAATATCTCGAAATATGTCCGTCAGGCCAGTTCCTTTGAGCTGAATCTGCAAATATCTTGGAAACGAAGCGAGCTATGGCAAAATGTTAAGAGACGTTTTTTGTAGAGAATTATGTTTCCTACAATTTATGTTCTATGATATTTTTTGATCAGAAGCGTAGTTTTCGAGATATATCGAGATATTTAAAAGTTCCGAAGCCGCACCACCATAATAGAGATACAGAAACACCGTGGCCCCTTTCTTTGAGATAACTCTGCACTATTGCGAGCTATAAATGCCACTTCCAGCTTAGCTGTGCAGAAGAAGAACAACAAGAAGAAGAAATATCTCGAAATATGTCCGTCAGGCCCCTTCCCTTGAGATATATCTGCAAATATCTCGGAAACGAAGCGAGCTATGGCAAAATGTTAAGAGACCTTTTTTGTAGAGAATTATGTTTTCTACAATTTATGTTCTATGATATTTTTTGATGAGAAGCGTAGTTTTCGAGATATATCGAGATATTTAAAAGTTCCGAAGCCGCACCAACATAATAGAGATACAGAAACACCGTGGCCCCTTTCTTTGAGATAACCCTGCACTAGTGCGAGCCGCAAATGCCACTTCCAGCTTAGCTGTGCAGAAGAAGAACAACAAGAAGAAGAAATATCTCGAAATATGTCCGTCAGGCCCCTTCCCTTGAGATAAATCTGCAAATATCTCGGAAACGAAGCGAGCTACGGCAAAATGTTAAGAGACCTTTTTTGTAGAAAATTAGGTTTCCTACTTTTTGTGTTCTATGATATTTTTTGATCAGATGCGTAGTTCTCGAGATATATCAAGATATTTAAAAGTTCCGAAGCTGCACCAACATAATAGAGGTACAGAAACACCGTGGCCTCTTTCTTTAAGATAACTCTGCACTATTGCGAGCTGCGAATGCCACTTCCAGCTTAGCTGTGCAGAAGAGGAACAACAAGAAGAGGAAATATCTCGGAATATGTCCGTCAGGCCCCTTCCCTTGAGATAAATCTGCAAATATCTCGGAAACGAAGCGAGCTATGGCAAAATGTTAAGAGACCTTTTTTGTAGAGAATTAAGTTTCCTACTTTTTATGTTCTATGATATTTTTTGATCAGATGCGTAGTTCGCGAGATATATCAAGATATTTAAAAGTTCCGAAGCCGCACCAACATAATAGAGATACAGAAACACCGTGGCCCCTTTCTTTGAGATAACTCTGCACTATTGCGAGCTGTAAATGCCACTGCCAGCTTAGCGGTGCAGAAGAAGAACAACAAGAAGAAGAAATATCTCGAAATATGTCCGTCAGGCCCCTACCCTTGAGATATATCTGCAAATATCTCGGAAACGACGCGAGCTATGGCAAAATGTTAAGAGACCTTTTTTGTAGAGAATTATGTTTCCTACAATTTATGTTCTATGATATTTTTTGATCAGAAGCGTAGTTTTCGAGATATATCGAGATATTTAAAAGTTCCGAAGCCGCACCAACATAATAGAGATACAGAAACACCGTGGCCCCTTTCTTTGAGATAACTCTGCACTATTGCGAGCTGTAAATGCCACTTCCAGCTTAGCTGTGCAGAAGAAGAACAACAAGAAGAAGAAATATCTCGAAATATGTCCGTCAGGCCCCTTCCCTTGAGATATATCTGCAAATATCTCGGAAACGAAGCGAGCTATGGCAAAATGTTAAGAGACCTTTTTTGTAGAGAATTATGTTTCCTACAATTTATGTTCTATGATATTTTTTGATCAGAAGCGTAGTTTTCGAGATATATCGAGATATTTAAAAGTTCCGAAGCCGCACCAACATAATAGAGATACAGAAACACCGTGGCCCCTTTCTTTGAGATAACTCTGCACTATTGCGAGCTGTAAATGCCACTTCCAGCTTAGCTGTGCAGAAGAAGAACAACAAGAAGAAGAAATATCTCGAAATATGTCCGTCAGGCCCCTTCCCTTGAGATATATCTGCAAATATCTCGGAAACGAAGCGAGCTATGGCAAAATGTTAAGAGACCTTTTTTGTAGAGAATTAAGTTTCCTACTATTTATGTTCTATGATATTTTTGGATCAGATGCGTAGTTCTCGAGATATATCAAGATATTTAAAAGTTCCGAAGCCGCACCAACATAATAGAGATACAGAAACACCGTGGCCCTTTTCTTTGAGATAACTCTGCACTAGAGCGAGCCGCAAATGCCACTTCCAGCTTAGCTGTGCAGAAGAAGAACAACAAGAAGAAGAAATATCTCGAAATATGTCCGTCAGTCCCCTTCCCTTGAGATATATCTGCAAATATCTCGGAAACGAAGCGAGCTATGGCAAAATGTTAAGAGACCTGTTTTGTAGACAATTAAGTTTCCAACTTTTTATGTTCTATGATATTTTTCGATCAGATGCGTAGTTCTCGAGATATATCAAGATATTTAAAAGTTCCGAAGCCGCACCAACATAATAGAGATACAGAAACACCGTGGCCCCTTTCTTTGGGATAACTCTGCACTATTGCGAGCTGGAAATGCCACTTCCAGTTTAGCTGTGCAGAAGAAGAACAACAAGAAGAAGAAATATCTCGAAATATGTCCGTCAGGACCCTTCCCTTGAGATAAGTCTGCAAATATCTCGGAAACGAAGCGAGCTATTGCAAAATGTTAAGAGACCTTCTTTGTAGAAAATTAGGTTTCCTACTTTTTATGTTCTATGATATTTTTTGATCAGATGCGTAGTTCTCGAGATATATCAAGATATTTAAAAGTTCCGAAGCTGCACCAACATAATAGAGGTACAGAAACACCGTGGCCTCTTTCTTTGAGATAACTCTGCACTATTGCGAGCTGCAAATGCCACTTCCAGCTTAGCTGTGCAGAAGAGGAACAACAAGAAGAAGAAATATCTCGGAATATGTCCGTCAGGCCCCTTCCCTTGAGATAAATCTGCAAATATCTCGGAAACGATGCCAGCTATGGGAAAATGTTAAGAGACCTTTTTTGTAGAGAATTAAGTTTCCTACTTTTTATCTTCTATGATATTTTTTGATCAGATGCGTAGATCTCGAGATATATCAAGATATTTAAAAGTTCCGAAGCCGCACCAACATAATAGAGATACAGAAACACCGTGGCCCCTTTCTTTGAGATAAGTCTGCACTACTGCGAGCCGCAAATGCCACTTCCAGCTTAGCTGTGCAGAAGAAGAACAACAAGAAGAAGAAATATCTGGAAATATGTCCGTTAGGCCCCTTCCCTTGAGATAAATCTGCACATATCTCGGAAACGAAGCGAGCTATGGCAAAATGTTAAGAGACCTTTTTTGTAGAGAATTATGTTTCCTACAATTTATGTTCTATGATATTTTTTGATCAGAAGCGTAGTTTTCAAGATATATCGAGATATTTAAAAGTTCCGAAGCCGCACCAACATAATAGAGATACAGAAACACCGTGGCCCGTTTCGTTGAGATAACTCTGCACTAGTGCGAGCCGCAAATGCCACTTCCAGCTTAGCTGTGCAGAAGAAGAACAACAAGAAGAAGAAATATCTCGAAATATGTCCGTCAGGCCCCTTCCCTTGAGATAAATCTGCAAATATCTCGGAAACGAAGCGAGCTATGGCAAAATGTTAAGAGACCTTTTTTGTAGAGAATTAAGTTTCCTACTTTTTATGTTCTATGATATTTTTTGATCAGATGCGTAGTTCTCGAGATATATCAAGATATTTAAAAGTTCCGAAGCCGCACCAACATAATAGAGATACAGAAACACCGTGGCCCCTTTCTTTGAGATAACTCTGCACTATTGCGAGCTGCAAATGCCACTTCCAGCTTAGCTGTGCAGAGGAAGAACAACAAGAAGAAGAAATATCTCGAAATATGTCCGTCAGGCCAGTTCCTTTGAGCTGAATCTGCAAATATCTTGGAAACGAAGCGAGCTATGGCAAAATGTTAAGAGACGTTTTTTGTAGAGAATTATGTTTCCTACAATTTATGTTCTATGATATTTTTTGATCAGAAGCGTAGTTTTCGAGATATATCGAGATATTTAAAAGTTCCGAAGCCGCACCACCATAATAGAGATACAGAAACACCGTGGCCCCTTTCTTTGAGATAACTCTGCACTATTGCGAGCTATAAATGCCACTTCCAGCTTAGCTGTGCAGAAGAAGAACAACAAGAAGAAGAAATATCTCGAAATATGTCCGTCAGGCCCCTTCCCTTGAGATATATCTGCAAATATCTCGGAAACGAAGCGAGCTATGGCAAAATGTTAAGAGACCTTTTTTGTAGAGAATTATGTTTTCTACAATTTATGTTCTATGATATTTTTTGATGAGAAGCGTAGTTTTCGAGATATATCGAGATATTTAAAAGTTCCGAAGCCGCACCAACATAATAGAGATACAGAAACACCGTGGCCCCTTTCTTTGAGATAACCCTGCACTAGTGCGAGCCGCAAATGCCACTTCCAGCTTAGCTGTGCAGAAGAAGAACAACAAGAAGAAGAAATATCTCGAAATATGTCCGTCAGGCCCCTTCCCTTGAGATAAATCTGCAAATATCTCGGAAACGAAGCGAGCTACGGCAAAATGTTAAGAGACCTTTTTTGTAGAAAATTAGGTTTCCTACTTTTTGTGTTCTATGATATTTTTTGATCAGATGCGTAGTTCTCGAGATATATCAAGATATTTAAAAGTTCCGAAGCTGCACCAACATAATAGAGGTACAGAAACACCGTGGCCTCTTTCTTTAAGATAACTCTGCACTATTGCGAGCTGCGAATGCCACTTCCAGCTTAGCTGTGCAGAAGAGGAACAACAAGAAGAGGAAATATCTCGGAATATGTCCGTCAGGCCCCTTCCCTTGAGATAAATCTGCAAATATCTCGGAAACGAAGCGAGCTATGGCAAAATGTTAAGAGACCTTTTTTGTAGAGAATTAAGTTTCCTACTTTTTATGTTCTATGATATTTTTTGATCAGATGCGTAGTTCGCGAGATATATCAAGATATTTAAAAGTTCCGAAGCCGCACCAACATAATAGAGATACAGAAACACCGTGGCCCCTTTCTTTGAGATAACTCTGCACTATTGCGAGCTGTAAATGCCACTGCCAGCTTAGCGGTGCAGAAGAAGAACAACAAGAAGAAGAAATATCTCGAAATATGTCCGTCAGGCCCCTACCCTTGAGATATATCTGCAAATATCTCGGAAACGACGCGAGCTATGGCAAAATGTTAAGAGACCTTTTTTGTAGAGAATTATGTTTCCTACAATTTATGTTCTATGATATTTTTTGATCAGAAGCGTAGTTTTCGAGATATATCGAGATATTTAAAAGTTCCGAAGCCGCACCAACATAATAGAGATACAGAAACACCGTGGCCCCTTTCTTTGAGATAACTCTGCACTATTGCGAGCTGTAAATGCCACTTCCAGCTTAGCTGTGCAGAAGAAGAACAACAAGAAGAAGAAATATCTCGAAATATGTCCGTCAGGCCCCTTCCCTTGAGATATATCTGCAAATATCTCGGAAACGAAGCGAGCTATGGCAAAATGTTAAGAGACCTTTTTTGTAGAGAATTATGTTTCCTACAATTTATGTTCTATGATATTTTTTGATCAGAAGCGTAGTTTTCGAGATATATCGAGATATTTAAAAGTTCCGAAGCCGCACCAACATAATAGAGATACAGAAACACCGTGGCCCCTTTCTTTGAGATAACTCTGCACTATTGCGAGCTGTAAATGCCACTTCCAGCTTAGCTGTGCAGAAGAAGAACAACAAGAAGAAGAAATATCTCGAAATATGTCCGTCAGGCCCCTTCCCTTGAGATATATCTGCAAATATCTCGGAAACGAAGCGAGCTATGGCAAAATGTTAAGAGACCTTTTTTGTAGAGAATTAAGTTTCCTACTATTTATGTTCTATGATATTTTTGGATCAGATGCGTAGTTCTCGAGATATATCAAGATATTTAAAAGTTCCGAAGCCGCACCAACATAATAGAGATACAGAAACACCGTGGCCCTTTTCTTTGAGATAACTCTGCACTAGAGCGAGCCGCAAATGCCACTTCCAGCTTAGCTGTGCAGAAGAAGAACAACAAGAAGAAGAAATATCTCGAAATATGTCCGTCAGTCCCCTTCCCTTGAGATATATCTGCAAATATCTCGGAAACGAAGCGAGCTATGGCAAAATGTTAAGAGACCTGTTTTGTAGACAATTAAGTTTCCAACTTTTTATGTTCTATGATATTTTTCGATCAGATGCGTAGTTCTCGAGATATATCAAGATATTTAAAAGTTCCGAAGCCGCACCAACATAATAGAGATACAGAAACACCGTGGCCCCTTTCTTTGGGATAACTCTGCACTATTGCGAGCTGGAAATGCCACTTCCAGTTTAGCTGTGCAGAAGAAGAACAACAAGAAGAAGAAATATCTCGAAATATGTCCGTCAGGACCCTTCCCTTGAGATAAGTCTGCAAATATCTCGGAAACGAAGCGAGCTATTGCAAAATGTTAAGAGACCTTCTTTGTAGAAAATTAGGTTTCCTACTTTTTATGTTCTATGATATTTTTTGATCAGATGCGTAGTTCTCGAGATATATCAAGATATTTAAAAGTTCCGAAGCTGCACCAACATAATAGAGGTACAGAAACACCGTGGCCTCTTTCTTTGAGATAACTCTGCACTATTGCGAGCTGCAAATGCCACTTCCAGCTTAGCTGTGCAGAAGAGGAACAACAAGAAGAAGAAATATCTCGGAATATGTCCGTCAGGCCCCTTCCCTTGAGATAAATCTGCAAATATCTCGGAAACGATGCCAGCTATGGGAAAATGTTAAGAGACCTTTTTTGTAGAGAATTAAGTTTCCTACTTTTTATCTTCTATGATATTTTTTGATCAGATGCGTAGATCTCGAGATATATCAAGATATTTAAAAGTTCCGAAGCCGCACCAACATAATAGAGATACAGAAACACCGTGGCCCCTTTCTTTGAGATAAGTCTGCACTACTGCGAGCCGCAAATGCCACTTCCAGCTTAGCTGTGCAGAAGAAGAACAACAAGAAGAAGAAATATCTGGAAATATGTCCGTTAGGCCCCTTCCCTTGAGATAAATCTGCAAATATCTCGGAAACGAAGCGAGCTATGGCAAAATGTTGAGAGACCTTTTTTGTAGAGAATTAAGTTTCCTACTATTTATGTTCTATGATATTTTTGGATCAGATGCGTAGTTCTCGAGATATATCAAGATATTTAAAAGTTCCGAAGCTGCACCACCATAATAGAGGTACAGAAACACCGTGGCCTCTTTCTTTAAGATAACTCTGCACTATTGCGAGCCGCAAATGCCACTTCCAGCTTAGCTGTGCAGAAGAGGAACAACAAGAAGAGGAAATATCTCGGAATATGTCCGTCAGGCCCCTTCCCTTGAGATAAATCTGCAAATATCTCGGAAACGAAGCGAGCTATGGCAAAATGTTAAGAGACCTTTTTTGTAGAGAATTAAGTTTCCTACTTTTTATGTTCTATGATATTTTTTGATCAGATGCGTAGTTCGCGAGATATATCAAGATATTTAAAAGTTCCGAAGCCGCACCAACATAATAGAGATACAGAAACACCGTGGCCCCTTTCTTTGAGATAACTCTGCACTATTGCGAGCTGTAAATGCCACTGCCAGCTTAGCGGTGCAGAAGAAGAACAACAAGAAGCAGAAATATCTCGAAATATGTCCGTCAGGCCCCTACCCTTGAGATATATCTGCAAATATCTCGGAAACGACGCGAGCTATGGCAAAATGTTAAGAGACCTTTTTTGTAGAGAATTATGTTTCCTACAATTTATGTTCTATGATATTTTTTGATCAGAAGCGTAGTTTTCGAGATATATCGAGATATTTAAAAGTTCCGAAGCCGCACCAACATAATAGAGATACAGAAACACCGTGGCCCCTTTCTTTGAGATAACTCTGCACTATTGCGAGCTGTAAATGCCACTTCCAGCTTAGCTGTGCAGAAGAAGAACAACAAGAAGAAGAAATATCTCGAAATATGTCCGTCAGGCCCCTTCCCTTGAGATATATCTGCAAATATCTCGGAAACGAAGCGAGCTATGGCAAAATGTTAAGAGACCTTTTTTGTAGAGAATTATGTTTCCTACAATTTATGTTCTATGATATTTTTTGATCAGAAGCGTAGTTTTCGAGATATATCGAGATATTTAAAAGTTCCGAAGCCGCACCAACATAATAGAGATACAGAAACACCGTGGCCCCTTTCTTTGAGATAACTCTGCACTATTGCGAGCTGTAAATGCCACTTCCAGCTTAGCTGTGCAGAAGAAGAACAACAAGAAGAAGAAATATCTCGAAATATGTCCGTCAGGCCCCTTCCCTTGAGATATATCTGCAAATATCTCGGAAACGAAGCGAGCTATGGCAAAATGTTAAGAGACCTTTTTTGTAGAGAATTAAGTTTCCTACTATTTATGTTCTATGATATTTTTGGATCAGATGCGTAGTTCTCGAGATATATCAAGATATTTAAAAGTTCCGAAGCCGCACCAACATAATAGAGATACAGAAACACCGTGGCCCTTTTCTTTGAGATAACTCTGCACTAGAGCGAGCCGCAAATGCCACTTCCAGCTTAGCTGTGCAGAAGAAGAACAACAAGAAGAAGAAATATCTCGAAATATGTCCGTCAGTCCCCTTCCCTTGAGATATATCTGCAAATATCTCGGAAACGAAGCGAGCTATGGCAAAATGTTAAGAGACCTGTTTTGTAGACAATTAAGTTTCCAACTTTTTATGTTCTATGATATTTTTCGATCAGATGCGTAGTTCTCGAGATATATCAAGATATTTAAAAGTTCCGAAGCCGCACCAACATAATAGAGATACAGAAACACCGTGGCCCCTTTCTTTGGGATAACTCTGCACTATTGCGAGCTGGAAATGCCACTTCCAGTTTAGCTGTGCAGAAGAAGAACAACAAGAAGAAGAAATATCTCGAAATATGTCCGTCAGGACCCTTCCCTTGAGATAAGTCTGCAAATATCTCGGAAACGAAGCGAGCTATTGCAAAATGTTAAGAGACCTTCTTTGTAGAAAATTAGGTTTCCTACTTTTTATGTTCTATGATATTTTTTGATCAGATGCGTAGTTCTCGAGATATATCAAGATATTTAAAAGTTCCGAAGCTGCACCAACATAATAGAGGTACAGAAACACCGTGGCCTCTTTCTTTGAGATAACTCTGCACTATTGCGAGCTGCAAATGCCACTTCCAGCTTAGCTGTGCAGAAGAGGAACAACAAGAAGAAGAAATATCTCGGAATATGTCCGTCAGGCCCCTTCCCTTGAGATAAATCTGCAAATATCTCGGAAACGATGCCAGCTATGGGAAAATGTTAAGAGACCTTTTTTGTAGAGAATTAAGTTTCCTACTTTTTATCTTCTATGATATTTTTTGATCAGATGCGTAGATCTCGAGATATATCAAGATATTTAAAAGTTCCGAAGCCGCACCAACATAATAGAGATACAGAAACACCGTGGCCCCTTTCTTTGAGATAAGTCTGCACTACTGCGAGCCGCAAATGCCACTTCCAGCTTAGCTGTGCAGAAGAAGAACAACAAGAAGAAGAAATATCTGGAAATATGTCCGTTAGGCCCCTTCCCTTGAGATAAATCTGCAAATATCTCGGAAACGAAGCGAGCTATGGCAAAATGTTGAGAGACCTTTTTTGTAGAGAATTAAGTTTCCTACTATTTATGTTCTATGATATTTTTGGATCAGATGCGTAGTTCTCGAGATATATCAAGATATTTAAAAGTTCCGAAGCTGCACCACCATAATAGAGGTACAGAAACACCGTGGCCTCTTTCTTTAAGATAACTCTGCACTATTGCGAGCCGCAAATGCCACTTCCAGCTTAGCTGTGCAGAAGAGGAACAACAAGAAGAGGAAATATCTCGGAATATGTCCGTCAGGCCCCTTCCCTTGAGATAAATCTGCAAATATCTCGGAAACGAAGCGAGCTATGGCAAAATGTTAAGAGACCTTTTTTGTAGAGAATTAAGTTTCCTACTTTTTATGTTCTATGATATTTTTTGATCAGATGCGTAGTTCGCGAGATATATCAAGATATTTAAAAGTTCCGAAGCCGCACCAACATAATAGAGATACAGAAACACCGTGGCCCCTTTCTTTGAGATAACTCTGCACTATTGCGAGCTGTAAATGCCACTGCCAGCTTAGCGGTGCAGAAGAAGAACAACAAGAAGAAGAAATATCTCGAAATATGTCCGTCAGGCCCCTACCCTTGAGATATATCTGCAAATATCTCGGAAACGACGCGAGCTATGGCAAAATGTTAAGAGACCTTTTTTGTAGAGAATTATGTTTCCTACAATTTATGTTCTATGATATTTTTTGATCAGAAGCGTAGTTTTCGAGATATATCGAGATATTTAAAAGTTCCGAAGCCGCACCAACATAATAGAGATACAGAAACACCGTGGCCCCTTTCTTTGAGATAACTCTGCACTATTGCGAGCTGTAAATGCCACTTCCAGCTTAGCTGTGCAGAAGAAGAACAACAAGAAGAAGAAATATCTCGAAATATGTCCGTCAGGCCCCTTCCCTTGAGATATATCTGCAAATATCTCGGAAACGAAGCGAGCTATGGCAAAATGTTAAGAGACCTTTTTTGTAGAGAATTATGTTTCCTACAATTTATGTTCTATGATATTTTTTGATCAGAAGCGTAGTTTTCGAGATATATCGAGATATTTAAAAGTTCCGAAGCCGCACCAACATAATAGAGATACAGAAACACCGTGGCCCCTTTCGTTGAGATAACTCTGCAGTAGTGCGAGCCGCAAATGCCACTTCCAGCTTAGCTGTGCAGAAGAAGAACAACAAGAAGAAGAAATATCTCGAAATATGTCCGTCAGGCCCCTTCCCTTGAGATAAATCTGCACATATCTCGGAAACGAAGCGAGCTATGGCAAAATGTTAAGAGACCTTTTTTGTAGAGAATTATGTTTCCTACAATTTATGTTCTATGATATTTTTTGATCAGAAGCGTAGTTTTCAAGATATATCGAGATATTTAAAAGTTCCGAAGCCGCACCAACATAATAGAGATACAGAAACACCGTGGCCCGTTTCGTTGAGATAACTCTGCACTAGTGCGAGCCGCAAATGCCACTTCCAGCTTAGCTGTGCAGAAGAAGAACAACAAGAAGAAGAAATATCTCGAAATATGTCCGTCAGGCCCCTTCCCTTGAGATAAATCTGCAAATATCTCGGAAACGAAGCGAGCTATGGCAAAATGTTAAGAGACCTTTTTTGTAGAGAATTAAGTTTCCTACTTTTTATGTTCTATGATATTTTTTGATCAGATGCGTAGTTCTCGAGATATATCAAGATATTTAAAAGTTCCGAAGCCGCACCAACATAATAGAGATACAGAAACACCGTGGCCCCTTTCTTTGAGATAACTCTGCACTATTGCGAGCTGCAAATGCCACTTCCAGCTTAGCTGTGCAGAGGAAGAACAACAAGAAGAAGAAATATCTCGAAATATGTCCGTCAGGCCAGTTCCTTTGAGCTGAATCTGCAAATATCTTGGAAACGAAGCGAGCTATGGCAAAATGTTAAGAGACGTTTTTTGTAGAGAATTATGTTTCCTACAATTTATGTTCTATGATATTTTTTGATCAGAAGCGTAGTTTTCGAGATATATCGAGATATTTAAAAGTTCCGAAGCCGCACCACCATAATAGAGATACAGAAACACCGTGGCCCCTTTCTTTGAGATAACTCTGCACTATTGCGAGCTGTAAATGCCACTTCCAGCTTAGCTGTGCAGAAGAAGAACAACAAGAAGAAGAAATATCTCGAAATATGTCCGTCAGGCCCCTTCCCTTGAGATATATCTGCAAATATCTCGGAAACGAAGCGAGCTATGGCAAAATGTTAAGAGACCTTTTTTGTAGAGAATTATGTTTCCTACAATTTATGTTCTATGATATTTTTTGATCAGAAGCGTAGTTTTCGAGATATATCGAGATATTTAAAAGTTCCGAAGCCGCACCAACATAATAGAGATACAGAAACACCGTGGCCCCTTTCTTTGAGATAACCCTGCACTAGTGCGAGCCGCAAATGCCACTTCCAGCTTAGCGGTGCAGAAGAAGAACAACAAGAAGAAGAAATATCTCGAAATATGTCCGTCAGGCCCCTACCCTTGAGATATATCTGCAAATATCTCGGAAACGACGCGAGCTATGGCAAAATGTTAAGAGACCTTTTTTGTAGAGAATTATGTTTCCTACAATTTATGTTCTATGATATTTTTTGATCAGAAGCGTAGTTTTCGAGATATATCGAGATATTTAAAAGTTCCGAAGCCGCACCAACATAATAGAGATACAGAAACACCGTGGCCCCTTTCTTTGAGATAACTCTGCACTATTGCGAGCTGTAAATGCCACTTCCAGCTTAGCTGTGCAGAAGAAGAACAACAAGAAGAAGAAATATCTCGAAATATGTCCGTCAGGCCCCTTCCCTTGAGATATATCTGCAAATATCTCGGAAACGAAGCGAGCTATGGCAAAATGTTAAGAGACCTTTTTTGTAGAGAATTAAGTTTCCTACTATTTATGTTCTATGATATTTTTGGATCAGATGCGTAGTTCTCGAGATATATCAAGATATTTAAAAGTTCCGAAGCCGCACCAACATAATAGAGATACAGAAACACCGTGGCCCTTTTCTTTGAGATAACTCTGCACTAGAGCGAGCCGCAAATGCCACTTCCAGCTTAGCTGTGCAGAAGAAGAACAACAAGAAGAAGAAATATCTCGAAATATGTCCGTCAGTCCCCTTCCCTTGAGATATATCTGCAAATATCTCGGAAACGAAGCGAGCTATGGCAAAATGTTAAGAGACCTGTTTTGTAGACAATTAAGTTTCCAACTTTT
The DNA here is from genome assembly GCF_051020975.1 of Osmia lignaria lignaria. Lineage (NCBI taxonomy): Eukaryota > Metazoa > Arthropoda > Insecta > Hymenoptera > Megachilidae > Osmia > Osmia lignaria. Next base: position 5,701,072 of record NW_027478166.1, read on the forward strand.
TATGTTCTATGATATTTTTCGATCAGATGCGTAGTTCTCGAGATATATCAAGATATTTAAAAGTTCCGAAGCCGCACCAACATAATAGAGATACAGAAACACCGTGGCCCCTTTCTTTGGGATAACTCTGCACTATTGCGAGCTGGAAATGCCACTTCCAGTTTAGCTGTGCAGAAGAAGAACAACAAGAAGAAGAAATATCTCGAAATATGTCCGTCAGGACCCTTCCCTTGAGATAAATCTGCAAATATCTCGGAAACGAAGCGAGCTATTGCAAAATGTTAAGAGACCTTCTTTGTAGAAAATTAGGTTTCCTACTTTTTATGTTCTATGATATTTTTTGATCAGATGCGTAGTTCTCGAGATATATCAAGATATTTAAAAGTTCCGAAGCTGCACCAACATAATAGAGGTACAGAAACACCGTGGCCTCTTTCTTTGAGATAACTCTGCACTATTGCGAGCTGCAAATGCCACTTCCAGCTTAGCTGTGCAGAAGAGGAACAACAAGAAGAAGAAATATCTCGGAATATGTCCGTCAGGCCCCTTCCCTTGAGATAAATCTGCAAATATCTCGGAAACGATGCCAGCTATGGGAAAATGTTAAGAGACCTTTTTTGTAGAGAATTAAGTTTCCTACTTTTTATCTTCTATGATATTTTTTGATCAGATGCGTAGATCTCGAGATATATCAAGATATTTAAAAGTTCCGAAGCCGCACCAACATAATAGAGATACAGAAACACCGTGGCCCCTTTCTTTGAGATAAGTCTGCACTACTGCGAGCCGCAAATGCCACTTCCAGCTTAGCTGTGCAGAAGAAGAACAACAAGAAGAAGAAATATCTGGAAATATGTCCGTTAGGCCCCTTCCCTTGAGATAAATCTGCAAATATCTCGGAAACGAAGCGAGCTATGGCAAAATGTTGAGAGACCTTTTTTGTAGAGAATTAAGTTTCCTACTATTTATGTTCTATGATATTTTTGGATCAGATGCGTAGTTCTCGAGATATATCAAGATATTTAAAAGTTCCGAAGCTGCACCACCATAATAGAGGTACAGAAACACCGTGGCCTCTTTCTTTAAGATAACTCTGCACTATTGCGAGCCGCAAATGCCACTTCCAGCTTAGCTGTGCAGAAGAGGAACAACAAGAAGAGGAAATATCTCGGAATATGTCCGTCAGGCCCCTTCCCTTGAGATAAATCTGCAAATATCTCGGAAACGAAGCGAGCTATGGCAAAATGTTAAGAGACCTTTTTTGTAGAGAATTAAGTTTCCTACTTTTTATGTTCTATGATATTTTTTGATCAGATGCGTAGTTCGCGAGATATATCAAGATATTTAAAAGTTCCGAAGCCGCACCAACATAATAGAGATACAGAAACACCGTGGCCCCTTTCTTTGAGATAACTCTGCACTATTGCGAGCTGTAAATGCCACTGCCAGCTTAGCGGTGCAGAAGAAGAACAACAAGAAGAAGAAATATCTCGAAATATGTCCGTCAGGCCCCTACCCTTGAGATATATCTGCAAATATCTCGGAAACGACGCGAGCTATGGCAAAATGTTAAGAGACCTTTTTTGTAGAGAATTATGTTTCCTACAATTTATGTTCTATGATATTTTTTGATCAGAAGCGTATTTTTCGAGATATATCGAGATATTTAAAAGTTCCGAAGCCGCACCAACATAATAGAGATACAGAAACACCGTGGCCCCTTTCTTTGAGATAACTCTGCACTATTGCGAGCTGTAAATGCCACTTCCAGCTTAGCTGTGCAGAAGAAGAACAACAAGAAGAAGAAATATCTCGAAATATGTCCGTCAGGCCCCTTCCCTTGAGATATATCTGCAAATATCTCGGAAACGAAGCGAGCTATGGCAAAATGTTAAGAGACCTTTTTTGTAGAGAATTATGTTTCCTACAATTTATGTTCTATGATATTTTTTGATCAGAAGCGTAGTTTTCGAGATATATCGAGATATTTAAAAGTTCCGAAGCCGCACCAACATAATAGAGATACAGAAACACCGTGGCCCCTTTCGTTGAGATAACTCTGCAGTAGTGCGAGCCGCAAATGCCACTTCCAGCTTAGCTGTGCAGAAGAAGAACAACAAGAAGAAGAAATATCTCGAAATATGTCCGTCAGGCCCCTTCCCTTGAGATAAATCTGCACATATCTCGGAAACGAAGCGAGCTATGGCAAAATGTTAAGAGACCTTTTTTGTAGAGAATTATGTTTCCTACAATTTATGTTCTATGATATTTTTTGATCAGAAGCGTAGTTTTCAAGATATATCGAGATATTTAAAAGTTCCGAAGCCGCACCAACATAATAGAGATACAGAAACACCGTGGCCCGTTTCGTTGAGATAACTCTGCACTAGTGCGAGCCGCAAATGCCACTTCCAGCTTAGCTGTGCAGAAGAAGAACAACAAGAAGAAGAAATATCTCGAAATATGTCCGTCAGGCCCCTTCCCTTGAGATAAATCTGCAAATATCTCGGAAACGAAGCGAGCTATGGCAAAATGTTAAGAGACCTTTTTTGTAGAGAATTAAGTTTCCTACTTTTTATGTTCTATGATATTTTTTGATCAGATGCGTAGTTCTCGAGATATATCAAGATATTTAAAAGTTCCGAAGCCGCACCAACATAATAGAGATACAGAAACACCGTGGCCCCTTTCTTTGAGATAACTCTGCACTATTGCGAGCTGCAAATGCCACTTCCAGCTTAGCTGTGCAGAGGAAGAACAACAAGAAGAAGAAATATCTCGAAATATGTCCGTCAGGCCAGTTCCTTTGAGCTGAATCTGCAAATATCTTGGAAACGAAGCGAGCTATGGCAAAATGTTAAGAGACGTTTTTTGTAGAGAATTATGTTTCCTACAATTTATGTTCTATGATATTTTTTGATCAGAAGCGTAGTTTTCGAGATATATCGAGATATTTAAAAGTTCCGAAGCCGCACCACCATAATAGAGATACAGAAACACCGTGGCCCCTTTCTTTGAGATAACTCTGCACTATTGCGAGCTGTAAATGCCACTTCCAGCTTAGCTGTGCAGAAGAAGAACAACAAGAAGAAGAAATATCTCGAAATATGTCCGTCAGGCCCCTTCCCTTGAGATATATCTGCAAATATCTCGGAAACGAAGCGAGCTATGGCAAAATGTTAAGAGACCTTTTTTGTAGAGAATTATGTTTCCTACAATTTATGTTCTATGATATTTTTTGATCAGAAGCGTAGTTTTCGAGATATATCGAGATATTTAAAAGTTCCGAAGCCGCACCAACATAATAGAGATACAGAAACACCGTGGCCCCTTTCTTTGAGATAACTCTGCACTATTGCGAGCTGTAAATGCCACTTCCAGCTTAGCTGTGCAGAAGAAGAACAACAAGAAGAAGAAATATCTCGAAATATGTCCGTCAGGCCCCTTCCCTTGAGATATATCTGCAAATATCTCGGAAACGAAGCGAGCTATGGCAAAATGTTAAGAGACCTTTTTTGTAGAGAATTATGTTTCCTACAATTTATGTTCTATGATATTTTTTGATCAGAAGCGTAGTTTTCGAGATATATCGAGATATTTAAAAGTTCCGAAGCCGCACCAACATAATAGAGATACAGAAACACCGTGGCCCCTTTCGTTGAGATAACTCTGCAGTAGTGCGAGCCGCAAATGCCACTTCCAGCTTAGCTGTGCAGAAGAAGAACAACAAGAAGAAGAAATATCTCGAAATATGTCCGTCAGGCCCCTTCCCTTGAGATAAATCTGCACATATCTCGGAAACGAAGCGAGCTATGGCAAAATGTTAAGAGACCTTTTTTGTAGAGAATTATGTTTCCTACAATTTATGTTCTATGATATTTTTTGATCAGAAGCGTAGTTTTCAAGATATATCGAGATATTTAAAAGTTCCGAAGCCGCACCAACATAATAGAGATACAGAAACACCGTGGCCCGTTTCGTTGAGATAACTCTGCACTAGTGCGAGCCGCAAATGCCACTTCCAGCTTAGCTGTGCAGAAGAAGAACAACAAGAAGAAGAAATATCTCGAAATATGTCCGTCAGGCCCCTTCCCTTGAGATAAATCTGCAAATATCTCGGAAACGAAGCGAGCTATGGCAAAATGTTAAGAGACCTTTTTTGTAGAGAATTAAGTTTCCTACTTTTTATGTTCTATGATATTTTTGGATCAGATGCGTAGTTCTCGAGATATATCAAGATATTTAAAAGTTCCGAAGCCGCACCAACATAATAGAGATACAGAAACACCGTGGCCCCTTTCTTTGAGATAACTCTGCACTATTGCGAGCTGCAAATGCCACTTCCAGCTTAGCTGTGCAGAGGAAGAACAACAAGAAGAAGAAATATCTCGAAATATGTCCGTCAGGCCAGTTCCTTTGAGCTGAATCTGCAAATATCTTGGAAACGAAGCGAGCTATGGCAAAATGTTAAGAGACGTTTTTTGTAGAGAATTATGTTTCCTACAATTTATGTTCTATGATATTTTTTGATCAGAAGCGTAGTTTTCGAGATATATCGAGATATTTAAAAGTTCCGAAGCCGCACCACCATAATAGAGATACAGAAACACCGTGGCCCCTTTCTTTGAGATAACTCTGCACTATTGCGAGCTGTAAATGCCACTTCCAGCTTAGCTGTGCAGAAGAAGAACAACAAGAAGAAGAAATATCTCGAAATATGTCCGTCAGGCCCCTTCCCTTGAGATATATCTGCAAATATCTCGGAAACGAAGCGAGCTATGGCAAAATGTTAAGAGACCTTTTTTGTAGAGAATTATGTTTCCTACAATTTATGTTCTATGATATTTTTTGATCAGAAGCGTAGTTTTCGAGATATATCGAGATATTTAAAAGTTCCGAAGCCGCACCAACATAATAGAGATACAGAAACACCGTGGCCCCTTTCTTTGAGATAACCCTGCACTAGTGCGAGCCGCAAATGCCACTTCCAGCTTAGCTGTGCAGAAGAAGAACAACAAGAAGAAGAAATATCTCGAAATATGTCCGTCAGGCCCCTTCCCTTGAGATAAATCTGCAAATATCTCGGAAACGAAGCGAGCTACGGCAAAATGTTAAGAGACCTTTTTTGTAGAAAATTAGGTTTCCTACTTTTTGTGTTCTATGATATTTTTTGATCAGATGCGTAGTTCTCGAGATATATCAAGATATTTAAAAGTTCCGAAGCCGCACCAACATAATAGAGATACAGAAACACCGTGGCCCCTTTCTTTGAGATAACTCTGCACTATTGCGAGCTGCAAATGCCACTTCCAGCTTAGCTGTGCAGAGGAAGAACAACAAGAAGAAGAAATATCTCGAAATATGTCCGTCAGGCCAGTTCCTTTGAGCTGAATCCGCAAATATCTCGGAAACGAGGCGAGCTATGGCAAAATGTTAAGAGACGTTTTTTGTAGGGAATTATGTTTCCTACAATTTATGTTCTATGATATTTTTTGATCAGAAGCGTAGTTTTCGAGATATATCGAGATATTTAAAAGTTCCGAAGCCGCACCAACATAATAGGGATACAGAAACACCGTGGCCCCTTTCTTTGAGATAACTCTGCACTAGTGCGAGCCGCAAATGCCACTTCCAGCTTAGCTGTGCAGAAGAAGAACAACAAGAAGAAGAAATATCTCGAAATATGTCCGTCAGGCCCCTTCCCTTGAGATAAATCTGCAAATATCTCGGAAACCAAGCGAGCTATGGCAAAATGTTAAGAGACCTTTTTTGTAGAGAATTAAGTTTCATACTTTTTATGTTCTATGATATTTTTTGATCAGATGCGTAGTTCTCGAGATATGTCAAGATATTTAAAAGTTCCGAAGCCGCACCAACATAATAGAGATACAGAAACACCGTGGCCCCTTTCTTTGAGATAACTCTGCACTATTGCGAGCTGTAAATGCCACTGCCAGCTTAGCTGTGCAGAAGAAGAACAACAAGAAGAAGAAATATCTCGAAATATGTCCGTCAGCCCCTTCCCTTGAGATATATCTGCAACTATCTCGGAAACGAAGCGAGCTATGGCAAAATGTTTAGAGACGTTTTTTGTAGAGAATTATGTTTCCTACAATTTATGTTCTATGATATTTTTTGATCAGAAGCGTAGTTTTCGAGATATATCGAGATATTTAAAAGTTCCGAAGCCGCACCAACATAATAGAGATACAGAAACACCGTGGCCCCTTTCTTTGAGATAACTCTGCACTATTGCGAGCTGTAAATGCCACTTCCAGCTTAGCTGTGCAGAAGAAGAACAACAAGAAGAAGAAATATCTCGAAATATGTCCGTCAGGCCCCTTCCCTTGAGATATATCTGCAAATATCTCGGAAACGAAGCGAGCTATGGCAAAATGTTAAGAGACCTTTTGTGTAGAGAATTATGTTTCCTACGATTTATGTTCTATGATATTTTTTGATCAGAAGCGTAGTTTTCGAGATATATCGAGATATTTAAAAGTTCCGAAGCCGCACCAACATAATAGAGATACAGAAACACCGTGGCCCCTTTCGTTGAGATAACTCTGCACTAGTGCGAGCCGCAAATGCCACTTCCAGCTTAGCTGTGCAGAAGAAGAACAACAAGAAGAAGAAATATCTCGAAATATGTCCGTCAGGCCCCTTCCCTTGAGATATATCTGCAAATATCTCGGAAACGAAGCGAACTATGGCAAAATGTTGAGAGACCTTTTTTGTAGAGAATTAAGTTTCCTACTTTTTATGTTCTATGATATTTTTTGATCAGATGCGTAGTTCTCGAGATATATCAAGATATTTAAAAGTTCCGAAGCCGCACCAACATAATAGAGATACAGAAACACCGTGGCCCCTTTCTTTGAGATAACTCTGCACTATTGCGAGCTGCAAATGCCACTTCCAGCTTAGCTGTGCAGAAGAAGAACAACAAGAAGAAGAAATATCTGGAAATATGTCCGTCAGGCCCCTTCCCTTGAGATATATCTGCAAATATCTCGGAAACGAAGCGAGTTATGGCAAAATGTTTAGAGACCTTTCTTGTAGAGAATTATGTTTCCTACAATTTATGTTCTATGATATTTTTTGATCAGATGCGTAGTTCTCGAGATATATCAAGATATTTAAAAGTTCCGAAGCCGCACCAACATAATAGAGATACAGAAACACCGTGGCCCGTTTCGTTGAGATAACTCTGCACTAGTGCGAGCCGCAAATGCCACTTCCAGCTTAGCTGTGCAGAAGAAGAACAACAAGAAGAAGAAATATCTCGAAATATGTCCGTCAGGCCCCTTCCCTTGAGATAAATCTGCAAATATCTCGGAAACGAAGCGAGCTATGGCAAAATGTTAAGAGACCTTTTTTGTAGAGAATTAAGTTTCCTACTTTTTATGTTCTATGATATTTTTGGATCAGATGCGTAGTTCCCGAGATATATCAAGATATTTAAAAGTTCCGAAGCCGCACCAACATAATAGAGATACAGAAACACCGTGGCCCCTTTCTTTGAGATAACTCTGCACTAGTGCGAGCCGCAAATGCCACTTCCAGCTTAGCTGTGCAGAAGAAGAACAACAAGAATAAGAAATATTTCGAAATATGTCCGTCAGGCCCCTTCCCTTGAGATAAATCTGCAAATATCTCGGAAACGAAGCGAGCTACGGCAAAATGTTAAGAGACCTTTTTTGTAGAAAATTAGGTTTCCTACTTTTTGTGTTCTATGATATTTTTTGATCAGATGCGTAGTTCTCGAGATATATCAAGATATTTAAAAGTTCCGAAGCTGCACCAACATAATAGAGGTACAGAAACACCGTGGCCTCTTTCTTTAAGATAACTCTGCACTATTGCGAGCTGCAAATGCCACTTCCAGCTTAGCTGTGCAGAAGAGGAACAACAAGAAGAGGAAATATCTCGGAATATGTCCGTCAGGCCCCTTCCCTTGAGATAAATCTGCAAATATCTCGGAAACGAAGCGAGCTATGGCAAAATGTTAAGAGACCTTTTTTGTAGAGAATTAAGTTTCCTACTTTTTATGTTCTATGATATTTTTTGATCAGATGCGTAGTTCGCGAGATATATCAAGATATTTAAAAGTTCCGAAGCCGCACCAACATAATAGAGATACAGAAACACCGTGGCCCCTTTCTTTGAGATAACTCTGCACTATTGCGAGCTGCAAATGCCACTTCCAGCTTAGCTGTGCAGAGGAAGAACAACAAGAAGAAGAAATATCTCGAAATATGTCCGTCAGGCCAGTTCCTTTGAGCTGAATCCGCAAATATCTCGGAAACGAGGCGAGCTATGGCAAAATGTTAAGAGATGTTTTTTGTAGGGAATTATGTTTCCTACAATTTATGTTCTATGATATTTTTTGATCAGAAGCGTAGTTTTCGAGATATATCGAGATATTTAAAAGTTCCGAAGCCGCACCAACATAATAGGGATACAGAAACACCGTGGCCCCTTTCTTTGAGATAACTCTGCACTAGTGCGAGCCGCAAATGCCACTTCCAGCTTAGCTGTGCAGAAGAAGAACAACAAGAAGAAGAAATATCTCGAAATATGTCCGTCAGGCCCCTTCCCTTGAGATAAATCTGCAAATATCTCGGAAACCAAGCGAGCTATGGCAAAATGTTAAGAGACCTTTTTTGTAGAGAATTAAGTTTCATACTTTTTATGTTCTATGATATTTTTTGATCAGATGCGTAGTTCTCGAGATATGTCAAGATATTTAAAAGTTCCGAAGCCGCACCAACATAATAGAGATACAGAAACACCGTGGCCCCTTTCTTTGAGATAACTCTGCACTATTGCGAGCTGTAAATGCCACTGCCAGCTTAGCTGTGCAGAAGAAGAACAACAAGAAGAAGAAATATCTCGAAATATGTCCGTCAGCCCCTTCCCTTGAGATATATCTGCAACTATCTCGGAAACGAAGCGAGCTATGGCAAAATGTTTAGAGAGGTTTTTTGTAGAGAATTATGTTTCCTACAATTTATGTTCTATGATATTTTTTGATCAGAAGCGTAGTTTTCGAGATATATCGAGATATTTAAAAGTTCCGAAGCCGCACCAACATAATAGAGATACAGAAACACCGTGGCCCCTTTCTTTGAGATAACTCTGCACCATTGCGACCTGCAAATGCCACTTCCAGCTTAGCTGTGCAGAAGAGGAACAACAAGAAGAAGAAATATCTCGGAATATGTCCGTCAGGCCCCTTCCCTTGAGATAAATCTGCAAATATCTCGGAAACCAAGCGAGCTATGGCAAAATGTTAAGAGACCTTTTTTGTAGAGAATTAAGTTTCCTACTATTTATGTTCTATGATATTTTTGGATCAGATGCGTAGTTCTCGAGATATATCAAGATATTTAAAAGTTCCGAAGCCGCACCAACATAATAGAGATACAGAAACACCGTGGCCCCTTTCTTTGAGATAACTCTGCACTAGTGCGAGCCGCAAATGCCACTTCCAGCTTAGCTGTGCAGAAGAAGAACAACAAGAATAAGAAATATTTCGAAATATGTCCGTGAGGCCCCTTCCCTTGAGATAAATCTGCAAATATCTCGGAAACGAAGCGAGCTACGGCAAAATGTTAAGAGACCTTTTTTGTAGAAAATTAGGTTTCCTACTTTTTATGTTCTATGATATTTTTTGATCAGATGCGTAGTTCTCGAGATATATCAAGATATTTAAAAGTTCCGAAGCTGCACCAACATAATAGAGGTACAGAAACACCGTGGCCTCTTTCTTTAAGATAACTCTGCACTATTGCGAGCTGCAAATGCCACTTCCAGCTTAGCTGTGCAGAAGAGGAACAACAAGAAGAGGAAATATCTCGGAATATGTCCGTCAGGCCCCTTCCCTTGAGATAAATCTGCAAATATCTCGGAAACGAAGCGAGCGATGGCAAAATGTTAAGAGACCTTTTTTGTAGAGAATTAAGTTTCATACTTTTTATGTTCTATGATATTTTTTGATCAGATGCGTAGTTCTCGAGATATATCAAGATATTTAAAAGTTCCGAAGCCGCACCAACATAATAGAGATACAGAAACACCGTGGCCCCTTTCTTTGAGATAACTCTGCACTATTGCGAGCTGTAAATGCCACTTCCAGCTTAGCTGTGCAGAAGAAGAACAACAAGAAGAAGAAATATCTCGAAATATGTCCGTCAGGCCCCTTCCCTTGAGATATATCTGCAAATATCTCGGAAACGAAGCGAGCTATGGCAAAATGTTAAGAGACCTTTTTTGTAGAGAATTATGTTTCCTACAATTTATGTTCTATGATATTTTTTGATCAGAAGCGTAGTTTTCGAGATATATCGAGATATTTAAAAGTTCCGAAGCCGCACCAACATAATAGAGATACAGAAACACCGTGGCCCCTTTCGTTGAGATAACTCTGCAGTAGTGCGAGCCGCACATGCCACTTCCAGCTTAGCTGTGCAGAAGAAGAACAACAAGAAGAAGAAATATCTCGAAATATGTCCGTCAGGCCCCTTCCCTTGAGATAAATCTGCAAATATCTCGGAAACGAAGCGAGCTATGGCAAAATGTTAAGAGACCTTTTTTGTAGAGAATTAAGTTTCCTACTTTTTATGTTCTATGATATTTTTTGATCAGATGCGTAGTTCGCGAGATATATCAAGATATTTAAAAGTTCCGAAGCCGCACCAACATAATAGAGATACAGAAACACCGTGGCCCCTTTCTTTGAGATAACTCTGCACTATTGCGAGCTGCAAATGCCACTTCCAGCTTAGCTGTGCAGAGGAAGAACAACAAGAAGAAGAAATATCTCGAAATATGTCCGTCAGGCCAGTTCCTTTGAGCTGAATCCGCAAATATCTCGGAAACGAGGCGAGCTATGGCAAAATGTTAAGAGACGTTTTTTGTAGGGAATTATGTTTCCTACAATTTATGTTCTATGATATTTCTTGATCAGAAGCGTAGTTTTCGAGATATATCGAGATATTTAAAAGTTCCGAAGCCGCACCAACATAATAGGGATACAGAAACACCGTGGCCCCTTTCTTTGAGATAACTCTGCACTAGTGCGAGCCGCAAATGCCACTTCCAGCTTAGCTGTGCAGAAGAAGAACAACAAGAAGAAGAAATATCTCGAAATATGTCCGTCAGGCCCCTTCCCTTGAGATAAATCTGCAAATATCTCGGAAACCAAGCGAGCTATGGCAAAATGTTAAGAGACCTTTTTTGTAGAGAATTAAGTTTCATACTTTTTATGTTCTATGATATTTTTTGATCAGATGCGTAGTTCTCGAGATATATCAAGATATTTAAAAGTTCCGAAGCCGCACCAACATAATAGAGATACAGAAACACCGTGGCCCCTTTCTTTGAGATAACTCTGCACTATTGCGAGCTGTAAATGCCACTGCCAGCTTAGCTGTGCAGAAGAAGAACAACAAGAAGAAGAAATATCTCGAAATATGTCCGTCAGCCCCTTCCCTTGAGATATATCTGCAACTATCTCGGAAACGAAGCGAGCTATGGCAAAATGTTTAGAGACGTTTTTTGTAGAGAATTATGTTTCCTACAATTTATGTTCTATGATATTTTTTGATCAGAAGCGTAGTTTTCGAGATATATCGAGATATTTAAAAGTTCCGAAGCCGCACCAACATAATAGAGATACAGAAACACCGTGGCCCCTTTCTTTGAGATAACTCTGCACTATTGCGAGCTGTAAATGCCACTTCCAGCTTAGCTGTGCAGAAGAAGAACAACAAGAAGAAGAAATATCTCGAAATATGTCCGTCAGGCCCCTTCCCTTGAGATATATCTGCAAATATCTCGGAAACGAAGCGAGCTATGGCAAAATGTTAAGAGACCTTTTTTGTAGAGAATTAAGTTTCCTACTTTTTATGTTCTATGATATTTTTTGATCAGATGCGTAGTTCGCGAGATATATCAAGATATTTAAAAGTTCCGAAGCCGCACCAACATAATAGAGATACAGAAACACCGTGGCCCCTTTCTTTGAGATAACTCTGCACTATTGCGAGCTGCAAATGCCACTTCCAGCTTAGCTGTGCAGAGGAAGAACAACAAGAAGAAGAAATATCTCGAAATATGTCCGTCAGGCCAGTTCCTTTGAGCTGAATCCGCAAATATCTCGGAAACGAGGCGAGCTATGGCAAAATGTTAAGAGATGTTTTTTGTAGGGAATTATGTTTCCTACAATTTATGTTCTATGATATTTTTTGATCAGAAGCGTAGTTTTCGAGATATATCGAGATATTTAAAAGTTCCGAAGCCGCACCAACATAATAGGGATACAGAAACACCGTGGCCCCTTTCTTTGAGATAACTCTGCACTAGTGCGAGCCGCAAATGCCACTTCCAGCTTAGCTGTGCAGAAGAAGAACAACAAGAAGAAGAAATATCTCGAAATATGTCCGTCAGGCCCCTTCCCTTGAGATAAATCTGCAAATATCTCGGAAACCAAGCGAGCTATGGCAAAATGTTAAGAGACCTTTTTTGTAGAGAATTAAGTTTCATACTTTTTATGTTCTATGATATTTTTTGATCAGATGCGTAGTTCTCGAGATATGTCAAGATATTTAAAAGTTCCGAAGCCGCACCAACATAATAGAGATACAGAAACACCGTGGCCCCTTTCTTTGAGATAACTCTGCACTATTGCGAGCTGTAAATGCCACTGCCAGCTTAGCTGTGCAGAAGAAGAACAACAAGAAGAAGAAATATCTCGAAATATGTCCGTCAGCCCCTTCCCTTGAGATATATCTGCAACTATCTCGGAAACGAAGCGAGCTATGGCAAAATGTTTAGAGAGGTTTTTTGTAGAGAATTATGTTTCCTACAATTTATGTTCTATGATATTTTTTGATCAGAAGCGTAGTTTTCGAGATATATCGAGATATTTAAAAGTTCCGAAGCCGCACCAACATAATAGAGATACAGAAACACCGTGGCCCCTTTCTTTGAGATAACTCTGCACCATTGCGACCTGCAAATGCCACTTCCAGCTTAGCTGTGCAGAAGAGGAACAACAAGAAGAAGAAATATCTCGGAATATGTCCGTCAGGCCCCTTCCCTTGAGATAAATCTGCAAATATCTCGGAAACCAAGCGAGCTATGGCAAAATGTTAAGAGACCTTTTTTGTAGAGAATTAAGTTTCCTACTATTTATGTTCTATGATATTTTTGGATCAGATGCGTAGTTCTCGAGATATATCAAGATATTTAAAAGTTCCGAAGCCGCACCAACATAATAGAGATACAGAAACACCGTGGCCCCTTTCTTTGAGATAACTCTGCACTAGTGCGAGCCGCAAATGCCACTTCCAGCTTAGCTGTGCAGAAGAAGAACAACAAGAATAAGAAATATTTCGAAATATGTCCGTGAGGCCCCTTCCCTTGAGATAAATCTGCAAATATCTCGGAAACGAAGCGAGCTACGGCAAAATGTTAAGAGACCTTTTTTGTAGAAAATTAGGTTTCCTACTTTTTATGTTCTATGATATTTTTTGATCAGATGCGTAGTTCTCGAGATATATCAAGATATTTAAAAGTTCCGAAGCTGCACCAACATAATAGAGGTACAGAAACACCGTGGCCTCTTTCTTTAAGATAACTCTGCACTATTGCGAGCTGCAAATGCCACTTCCAGCTTAGCTGTGCAGAAGAGGAACAACAAGAAGAGGAAATATCTCGGAATATGTCCGTCAGGCCCCTTCCCTTGAGATAAATCTGCAAATATCTCGGAAACGAAGCGAGCGATGGCAAAATGTTAAGAGACCTTTTTTGTAGAGAATTAAGTTTCATACTTTTTATGTTCTATGATATTTTTTGATCAGATGCGTAGTTCTCGAGATATATCAAGATATTTAAAAGTTCCGAAGCCGCACCAACATAATAGAGATACAGAAACACCGTGGCCCCTTTCTTTGAGATAACTCTGCACTATTGCGAGCTGTAAATGCCACTTCCAGCTTAGCTGTGCAGAAGAAGAACAACAAGAAGAAGAAATATCTCGAAATATGTCCGTCAGGCCCCTTCCCTTGAGATATATCTGCAAATATCTCGGAAACGAAGCGAGCTATGGCAAAATGTTAAGAGACCTTTTTTGTAGAGAATTATGTTTCCTACAATTTATGTTCTATGATATTTTTTGATCAGAAGCGTAGTTTTCGAGATATATCGAGATATTTAAAAGTTCCGAAGCCGCACCAACATAATAGAGATACAGAAACACCGTGGCCCCTTTCGTTGAGATAACTCTGCAGTAGTGCGAGCCGCAAATGCCACTTCCAGCTTAGCTGTGCAGAAGAAGAACAACAAGAAGAAGAAATATCTCGAAATATGTCCGTCAGGCCCCTTCCCTTGAGATAAATCTGCAAATATCTCGGAAACGAAGCGAGCTATGGCAAAATGTTAAGAGACCTTTTTTGTAGAGAATTAAGTTTCCTACTTTTTATGTTCTATGATATTTTTTGATCAGATGCGTAGTTCGCGAGATATATCAAGATATTTAAAAGTTCCGAAGCCGCACCAACATAATAGAGATACAGAAACACCGTGGCCCCTTTCTTTGAGATAACTCTGCACTATTGCGAGCTGCAAATGCCACTTCCAGCTTAGCTGTGCAGAGGAAGAACAACAAGAAGAAGAAATATCTCGAAATATGTCCGTCAGGCCAGTTCCTTTGAGCTGAATCCGCAAATATCTCGGAAACGAGGCGAGCTATGGCAAAATGTTAAGAGACGTTTTTTGTAGGGAATTATGTTTCCTACAATTTATGTTCTATGATATTTCTTGATCAGAAGCGTAGTTTTCGAGATATATCGAGATATTTAAAAGTTCCGAAGCCGCACCAACATAATAGGGATACAGAAACACCGTGGCCCCTTTCTTTGAGATAACTCTGCACTAGTGCGAGCCGCAAATGCCACTTCCAGCTTAGCTGTGCAGAAGAAGAACAACAAGAAGAAGAAATATCTCGAAATATGTCCGTCAGGCCCCTTCCCTTGAGATAAATCTGCAAATATCTCGGAAACCAAGCGAGCTATGGCAAAATGTTAAGAGACCTTTTTTGTAGAGAATTAAGTTTCATACTTTTTATGTTCTATGATATTTTTTGATCAGATGCGTAGTTCTCGAGATATATCAAGATATTTAAAAGTTCCGAAGCCGCACCAACATAATAGAGATACAGAAACACCGTGGCCCCTTTCTTTGAGATAACTCTGCACTATTGCGAGCTGTAAATGCCACTGCCAGCTTAGCTGTGCAGAAGAAGAACAACAAGAAGAAGAAATATCTCGAAATATGTCCGTCAGCCCCTTCCCTTGAGATATATCTGCAACTATCTCGGAAACGAAGCGAGCTATGGCAAAATGTTTAGAGACGTTTTTTGTAGAGAATTATGTTTCCTACAATTTATGTTCTATGATATTTTTTGATCAGAAGCGTAGTTTTCGAGATATATCGAGATATTTAAAAGTTCCGAAGCCGCACCAACATAATAGAGATACAGAAACACCGTGGCCCCTTTCTTTGAGATAACTCTGCACTATTGCGAGCTGTAAATGCCACTTCCAGCTTAGCTGTGCAGAAGAAGAACAACAAGAAGAAGAAATATCTCGAAATATGTCCGTCAGGCCCCTTCCCTTGAGATATATCTGCAAATATCTCGGAAACGAAGCGAGCTATGGCAAAATGTTAAGAGACCTTTTTTGTAGAGAATTAAGTTTCCTACTATTTATGTTCTATGATATTTTTGGATCAGATGCGTAGTTCTCGAGATATATCAAGATATTTAAAAGTTCCGAAGCTGCACCAACATAATAGAGGTACAGAAACACCGTGGCCTCTTTCTTTAAGATAACTCTGCACTATTGCGAGCTGCAAATGCCACTTCCAGCTTAGCTGTGCAGAAGAGGAACAACAAGAAGAGGAAATATCTCGGAATATGTCCGTCAGGCCCCTTCCCTTGAGATAAATCTGCAAATATCTCGGAAACGAAGCGAGCGATGGCAAAATGTTAAGAGACGTTTTTTGTAGGGAATGATGTTTCCTACAATTTATGTTCTATGATATTTTTTGATCAGAAGCGTAGTTTTCGAGATATATCGAGATATTTAAAAGTTCCGAAGCCGCACCAACATAATAGGGATACAGAAACACCGTGGCCCCTTTCTTTGAGATAACTCTGCACTAGTGCGAGCCGCAAATGCCACTTCCAGCTTAGCTGTGCAGAAGAAGAACAACAAGAAGAAGAAATATCTCGAAATATGTCCGTCAGGCCCCTTCCCTTGAGATAAATCTGCAAATATCTCGGAAACCAAGCGAGCTATGGCAAAATGTTAAGAGACCTTTTTTGTAGAGAATTAAGTTTCATACTTTTTATGTTCTATGATATTTTTTGATCAGATGCGTAGTTCTAGAGATATATCAAGATATTTAAAAGTTCCGAAGCCGCACCAACATAATAGAGATACAGAAACACCGTGGCCCCTTTCTTTGAGATAACTCTGCACTATTGCGAGCTGTAAATGCCACTTCCAGCTTAGCTGTGCAGAAGAAGAACAACAAGAAGAAGAAATATCTCGAAATATGTCCGTCAGGCCCCTTCCCTTGAGATATATCTGCAAATATCTCGGAAACGAAGCGAGCTATGGCAAAATGTTAAGAGACCTTTTTTGTAGAGAATTATGTTTCCTACAATTTATGTTCTATGATATTTTTTGATCAGAAGCGTAGTTTTCGAGATATATCGAGATATTTAAAAGTTCCGAAGCCGCACCAACATAATAGAGATACAGAAACACCGTGGCCCCTTTCGTTGAGATAACTCTGCAGTAGTGCGAGCCGCAAATGCCACTTCCAGCTTAGCTGTGCAGAAGAAGAACAACAAGAAGAAGAAATATCTCGAAATATGTCCGTCAGGCCCCTTCCCTTGAGATAAATCTGCAAATATCTCGGAAACGAAGCGAGCTATGGCAAAATGTTAAGAGACCTTTTTTGTAGAGAATTAAGTTTCCTACTTTTTATGTTCTATGATATTTTTTGATCAGATGCGTAGTTCGCGAGATATATCAAGATATTTAAAAGTTCCGAAGCCGCACCAACATAATAGAGATACAGAAACACCGTGGCCCCTTTCCTTGAGATAACTCTGCACTATTGCGAGCTGCAAATGCCACTTCCAGCTTAGCTGTGCAGAGGAAGAACAACAAGAAGAAGAAATATCTCGAAATATGTCCGTCAGGCCAGTTCCTTTGAGCTGAATCCGCAAATATCTCGGAAACGAGGCGAGCTATGGCAAAATGTTAAGAGACGTTTTTTGTAGGGAATTATGTTTCCTACAATTTATGTTCTATGATATTTTTTGATCAGAAGCGTAGTTTTCGAGATATATCGAGATATTTAAAAGTTCCGAAGCCGCACCAACATAATAGGGATACAGAAACACCGTGGCCCCTTTCTTTGAGATAACTCTGCACTAGTGCGAGCCGCAAATGCCACTTCCAGCTTAGCTGTGCAGAAGAAGAACAACAAGAAGAAGAAATATCTCGAAATATGTCCGTCAGGCCCCTTCCCTTGAGATAAATCTGCAAATATCTCGGAAACCAAGCGAGCTATGGCAAAATGTTAAGAGACCTTTTTTGTAGAGAATTAAGTTTCATACTTTTTATGTTCTATGATATTTTTTGATCAGATGCGTAGTTCTCGAGATATATCAAGATATTTAAAAGTTCCGAAGCCGCACCAACATAATAGAGATACAGAAACACCGTGGCCCCTTTCTTTGAGATAACTCTGCACTATTGCGAGCTGTAAATGCCACTGCCAGCTTAGCTGTGCAGAAGAAGAACAACAAGAAGAAGAAATATCTCGAAATATGTCCGTCAGCCCCTTCCCTTGAGATATATCTGCAACTATCTCGGAAACGAAGCGAGCTATGGCAAAATGTTTAGAGACGTTTTTTGTAGAGAATTATGTTTCCTACAATTTATGTTCTATGATATTTTTTGATCAGAAGCGTAGTTATCGAGATATATCGAGATATTTAAAAGTTCCGAAGCCGCACCAACATAATAGAGATACAGAAACACCGTGGCCCCTTTCTTTGAGATAACTCTGCACTATTGCGAGCTGTAAATGCCACTTCCAGCTTAGCTGTGCAGAAGAAGAACAACAAGAAGAAGAAATATCTCGAAATATGTCCGTCAGGCCCCTTCCCTTGAGATATATCTGCAAATATCTCGGAAACGAAGCGAGCTATGGCAAAATGTTAAGAGACCTTTTTTGTAGAGAATTAAGTTTCCTACTATTTATGTTCTATGATATTTTTGGATCAGATGCGTAGTTCTCGAGATATATCAAGATATTTAAAAGTTCCGAAGCTGCACCAACATAATAGAGGTACAGAAACACCGTGGCCTCTTTCTTTAAGATAACTCTGCACTATTGCGAGCTGCAAATGCCACTTCCAGCTTAGCTGTGCAGAAGAGGAACAACAAGAAGAGGAAATATCTCGGAATATGTCCGTCAGGCCCCTTCCCTTGAGATAAATCTGCAAATATCTCGGAAACGAAGCGAGCGATGGCAAAATGTTAAGAGACGTTTTTTGTAGGGAATGATGTTTCCTACAATTTATGTTCTATGATATTTTTTGATCAGAAGCGTAGTTTTCGAGATATATCGAGATATTTAAAAGTTCCGAAGCCGCACCAACATAATAGGGATACAGAAACACCGTGGCCCCTTTCTTTGAGATAACTCTGCACTAGTGCGAGCCGCAAATGCCACTTCCAGCTTAGCTGTGCAGAAGAAGAACAACAAGAAGAAGAAATATCTCGAAATATGTCCGTCAGGCCCCTTCCCTTGAGATAAATCTGCAAATATCTCGGAAACCAAGCGAGCTATGGCAAAATGTTAAGAGACCTTTTTTGTAGAGAATTAAGTTTCATACTTTTTATGTTCTATGATATTTTTTGATCAGATGCGTAGTTCTAGAGATATATCAAGATATTTAAAAGTTCCGAAGCCGCACCAACATAATAGAGATACAGAAACACCGTGGCCCCTTTCTTTGAGATAACTCTGCACTATTGCGAGCTGTAAATGCCACTTCCAGCTTAGCTGTGCAGAAGAAGAACAACAAGAAGAAGAAATATCTCGAAATATGTCCGTCAGGCCCCTTCCCTTGAGATATATCTGCAAATATCTCGGAAACGAAGCGAGCTATGGCAAAATGTTAAGAGACCTTTTTTGTAGAGAATTATGTTTCCTACAATTTATGTTCTATGATATTTTTTGATCAGAAGCGTAGTTTTCGAGATATATCGAGATATTTAAAAGTTCCGAAGTCGCACCAACATAATAGAGATACAGAAACACCGTGGCCCCTTTCGTTGAGATAACTCTGCAGTAGTGCGAGCCGCAAATGCCACTTCCAGCTTAGCTGTGCAGAAGAAGAACAACAAGAAGAAGAAATATCTCGAAATATGTCCGTCAGGCCCCTTCCCTTGAGATAAATCTGCAAATATCTCGGAAACGAAGCGAGCTATGGCAAAATGTTAAGAGACCTTTTTTGTAGAGAATTAAGTTTCCTACTTTTTATGTTCTATGATATTTTTTGATCAGATGCGTAGTTCGCGAGATATATCAAGATATTTAAAAGTTCCGAAGCCGCACCAACATAATAGAGATACAGAAACACCGTGGCCCCTTTCTTTGAGATAACTCTGCACTATTGCGAGCTGCAAATGCCACTTCCAGCTTAGCTGTGCAGAGGAAGAACAACAAGAAGAAGAAATATCTCGAAATATGTCCGTCAGGCCAGTTCCTTTGAGCTGAATCCGCAAATATCTCGGAAACGAGGCGAGCTATGGCAAAATGTTAAGAGACGTTTTTTGTAGGGAATTATGTTTCCTACAATTTATGTTCTATGATATTTTTTGATCAGAAGCGTAGTTTTCGAGATATATCGAGATATTTAAAAGTTCCGAAGCCGCACCAACATAATAGGGATACAGAAACACCGTGGCCCCTTTCTTTGAGATAACTCTGCACTAGTGCGAGCCGCAAATGCCACTTCCAGCTTAGCTGTGCAGAAGAAGAACAACAAGAAGAAGAAATATCTCGAAATATGTCCGTCAGGCCCCTTCCCTTGAGATAAATCTGCAAATATCTCGGAAACCAAGCGAGCTATGGCAAAATGTTAAGAGACCTTTTTTGTAGAGAATTAAGTTTCATACTTTTTATGTTCTATGATATTTTTTGATCAGATGCGTAGTTCTCGAGATATATCAAGATATTTAAAAGTTCCGAAGCCGCACCAACATAATAGAGATACAGAAACACCGTGGCCCCTTTCTTTGAGATAACTCTGCACTATTGCGAGCTGTAAATGCCACTGCCAGCTTAGCTGTGCAGAAGAAGAACAACAAGAAGAAGAAATATCTCGAAATATGTCCGTCAGCCCCTTCCCTTGAGATATATCTGCAACTATCTCGGAAACGAAGCGAGCTATGGCAAAATGTTTAGAGACGTTTTTTGTAGAGAATTATGTTTCCTACAATTTATGTTCTATGATATTTTTTGATCAGAAGCGTAGTTTTCGAGATATATCGAGATATTTAAAAGTTCCGAAGCCGCACCAACATAATAGAGATACAGAAACACCGTGGCCCCTTTCTTTGAGATAACTCTGCACTATTGCGAGCTGTAAATGCCACTTCCAGCTTAGCTGTGCAGAAGAAGAACAACAAGAAGAAGAAATATCTCGAAATATGTCCGTCAGGCCCCTTCCCTTGAGATATATCTGCAAATATCTCGGAAACGAAGCGAGCTATGGCAAAATGTTAAGAGACCTTTTTTGTAGAGAATTAAGTTTCCTACTATTTATGTTCTATGATATTTTTGGATCAGATGCGTAGTTCTCGAGATATATCAAGATATTTAAAAGTTCCGAAGCTGCACCAACATAATAGAGGTACAGAAACACCGTGGCCTCTTTCTTTAAGATAACTCTGCACTATTGCGAGCTGCAAATGCCACTTCCAGCTTAGCTGTGCAGAAGAGGAACAACAAGAAGAGGAAATATCTCGGAATATGTCCGTCAGGCCCCTTCCCTTGAGATAAATCTGCAAATATCTCGGAAACGAAGCGAGCGATGGCAAAATGTTAAGAGACGTTTTTTGTAGGGAATGATGTTTCCTACAATTTATGTTCTATGATATTTTTTGATCAGAAGCGTAGTTTTCGAGATATATCGAGATATTTAAAAGTTCCGAAGCCGCACCAACATAATAGGGATACAGAAACACCGTGGCCCCTTTCTTTGAGATAACTCTGCACTAGTGCGAGCCGCAAATGCCACTTCCAGCTTAGCTGTGCAGAAGAAGAACAACAAGAAGAAGAAATATCTCGAAATATGTCCGTCAGGCCCCTTCCCTTGAGATAAATCTGCAAATATCTCGGAAACCAAGCGAGCTATGGCAAAATGTTAAGAGACCTTTTTTGTAGAGAATTAAGTTTCATACTTTTTATGTTCTATGATATTTTTTGATCAGATGCGTAGTTCTAGAGATATATCAAGATATTTAAAAGTTCCGAAGCCGCACCAACATAATAGAGATACAGAAACACCGTGGCCCCTTTCTTTGAGATAACTCTGCACTAGTGCGAGCCGCAAATGCCACTTCCAGCTTAGCTGTGCAGAAGAAGAACAACAAGAAGAAGAAATATCTCGAAATATGTCCGTCAGGCCCCTACCCTTGAGATATATCTGCAAATATCTCGGAAACGACGCGAGCTATGGCAAAATGCTAAGAGACCTTTTTCGTAGAGAATTATGTTTCCTACAATTTATGTTCTATGATATTTTTTGATCAGAAGCGTAGTTTTCGAGATATATCGAGATATTTAAAAGTTCCGAAGCCGCACCAACATAATAGAGATACAGAAACACCGTGGCCCCTTTCTTTGAGATAACTCTGCACTATTGCGAGCTGCAAATGCCACTTCCAGCTTAGCTGTGCAGAGGAAGAACAACAAGAAGAAGAAATATCTCGAAATATGTCCGTCAGGCCAGTTCCTTTGAGCTGAATCTGCAAATATCTTGGAAACGAAGCGAGCTATGGCAAAATGTTAAGAGACGTTTTTTGTAGAGAATTATGTTTCCTACAATTTATGTTCTATGATATTTTTTGATCAGAAGCGTAGTTTTCGAGATATATCGAGATATTTAAAAGTTCCGAAGCCGCACCAACATAATAGAGATACAGAAACACCGTGGCCCCTTTCTTTGAGATAACTCTGCACTATTGCGAGCTGTAAATGCCACTTCCAGCTTAGCTGTGCAGAAGAAGAACAACAAGAAGAAGAAATATCTCGAAATATGTCCGTCAGGCCCCTTCCCTTGAGATATATCTGCAAATATCTCGGAAACGAAGCGAGCTATGGCAAAATGTTAAGAGACCTTTTTTGTAGAGAATTATGTTTCCTACAATTTATGTTCTATGATATTTTTTGATCAGAAGCGTAGTTTTCGAGATATATCGAGATATTTAAAAGTTCCAAAGCCGCACCAACATAATAGAGATACAGAAACACCGTGGCCCCTTTCTTTGAGATAACCCTGCACTAGTGCGAGCCGCAAATGCCACTTCCAGCTTAGCTGTGCAGAAGAAGAACAACAAGAAGAAGAAATATCTCGAAATATGTCCGTCAGGCCCCTTCCCTTGAGATATATCTGCAAATATCTCGGAAACGAAGCGAGCTATGGCAAAATGTTAAGAGACCTTTTTTGTAGAGAATTATGTTTCCTACGATTTATGTTCTATGATATTTTTTGATCAGAAGCGTAGTTTTCGAGATATATCGAGATATTTAAAAGTTCCGAAGCCGCACCAACATAATAGAGATACAGAAACACCGTGGCCCCTTTCGTTGAGATAACTCTGCACTAGTGCGAGCCGCAAATGCCACTTCCAGCTTAGCTGTGCAGAAGAAGAACAACAAGAAGAAGAAATATCTCGAAATATGTCCGTCAGGCCCCTTCCCTTGAGATATATCTGCAAATATCTCGGAAACGAAGCGAACTATGGCAAAATGTTGAGAGACCTTTTTTGTAGAGAATTAAGTTTCCTACTTTTTATGTTCTATGATATTTTTTGATCAGATGCGTAGTTCTCGAGATATATCAAGATATTTAAAAGTTCCGAAGCCGCACCAACATAATAGAGATACAGAAACACCGTGGCCCCTTTCTTTGAGATAACTCTGCACTATTGCGAGCTGCAAATGCCACTTCCAGCTTAGCTGTGCAGAAGAAGAACAACAAGAAGAAATATCTGGAAATATGTCCGTCAGGCCCCTTCCCTTGAGATATATCTGCAAATATCTCGGAAACGAAGCGAGTTATGGCAAAATGTTAAGAGACCTTTTTTGTAGAGAATTATGTTTCCTACAATTTATGTTCTATGATATTTTTTGATCGGAAGCGTAGTTTTCAAGATATATCGAGATATTTAAAAGTTCCGAAGCCGCACCAACATAATAGAGATACAGAAACACCGTGGCCCGTTTCGTTGAGATAACTCTGCACTAGTGCGAGCCGCAAATGCCACTTCCAGCTTAGCTGTGCAGAAGAAGAACAACAAGAAGAAGAAATATCTCGAAATATGTCCGTCAGGCCCCTTCCCTTGAGATAAATCTGAAAATATCTCGGAAACGAAGCGAGCTATGGCAAAATGTTAAGAGACCTTTTTTGTAGAGAATTAAGTTTCCTACTTTTTATGTTCTATGATATTTTTTGATCAGATGCGTAGTTCTCGAGATATATCAAGATATTTAAAAGTTCCGAAGCCGCACCAACATAATAGAGATACAGAAACACCGTGGCCCCTTTCTTTGAGATAACTCTGCACTATTGCGAGCTGCAAATGCCACTTCCAGCTTAGCTGTGCAGAGGAAGAACATCAAGAAGAAGAAATATCTCGAAATATGTCCGTCAGGCCAGTTCCTTTGAGCTGAATCTGCAAATATCTCGGAAACGAAGCGAGCTATGGCAAAATGTTAAGAGACGTTTTTTGTAGAGAATTATGTTTCCTACAATTTATGTTCTATGATATTTTTTGATCAGAAGCGTAGTTTTCGAGATATATCGAGATATTTAAAAGTTCCGAAGCCGCACCAACATAATAGAGATACAGAAACACCGTGGCCCCTTTCTTTGAGATAACTCTGCACTATTGCGAGCTGTAAATGCCACTTCCAGCTTAGCTGTGCAGAAGAAGAACAACAAGAAGAAGAAATATCTCGAAATATGTCCGTCAGGCCCCTTCCCTTGAGGTATATCTGCAAATATCTCGGAAACGAAGCGAGCTATGGCAAAATGTTAAGAGACCTTTTTTGTAGAGAATTAAGTTTCCTACTATTTATGTTCTATGATATTTTTGGATCAGATGCGTAGTTCTCGAGATATATCAAGATATTTAAAAGTTCCGAAGCCGCACCAACATAATAGAGATACAGAAACACCGTGGCCCCTTTCTTTGAGATAACTCTGCACTATTGCGAGCTGCAAATGCCACTTCCAGCTTAGCTGTGCAGAGGAAGAACAACAAGAAGAAGAAATATCTCGAAATATGTCCGTCAGGCCAGTTCCTTTGAGCTGAATCCGCAAATATCTCGGAAACGAGGCGAGCTATGGCAAAATGTTAAGAGACGTTTTTTGTAGGGAATTATGTTTCCTACAATTTATGTTCTATGATATTTTTTGATCAGAAGCGTAGTTTTCGAGATATATCGAGATATTTAAAAGTTCCGAAGCCGCACCAACATAATAGGGATACAGAAACACCGTGGCCCCTTTCTTTGAGATAACTCTGCACTAGTGCGAGCCGCAAATGCCACTTCCAGCTTAGCTGTGCAGAAGAAGAACAACAAGAAGAAGAAATATCTCGAAATATGTCCGTCAGGCCCCTTCCCTTGAGATAAATCTGCAAATATCTCGGAAACCAAGCGAGCTATGGCAAAATGTTAAGAGACCTTTTTTGTAGAGAATTAAGTTTCATACTTTTTATGTTCTATGATATTTTTTGATCAGATGCGTAGTTCTCGAGATATATCAAGATATTTAAAAGTTCCGAAGCCGCACCAACATAATAGAGATACAGAATCACCGTGGCCCCTTTCGTTGAGATAACTCTGCACTAGTGCGAGCCGCAAATGCCACTTCCAGCTTAGCTGTGCAGAAGAAGAACAACAAGAAGAAGAAATATCTCGAAATATGTCCGTCAGGCCCCTTCCCTTGAGATAAACCTGCAAATATCTCGGAAACGAAGCGAGCTATGGCAAAATGTTAAGAGACCATTTTTGTAGAGAATTAAGTTTCCTACAATTTATGTTCTATGATATTTTTTGATCAGAAGCGTAGTTTTCGAAATATATCGAGATATTTAAAAGTTCCGAAGCCGCACCAACATAATAGAGATACAGAAACACCGTGGCCCCTTTCTTTGAGATAACTCTGCACTAGTGCGAGCCGCAAATGCCACTTCCAGCTTAGCTGTGCAGAAGAAGAACAACAAGAAGAAGAAATATCTCGAAATATGTCCGTCAGGCCCCTTCCCTTGAGATAAATCTGCAAATATCTCGGAAACGAAGCGAGCTATGGCAAAATGTTAAGAGACCTTTTTTGTAGAGAATTAAGTTTCCTACTTTTTATGTTCTATGATATTTTTTGATCAGATGCGTAGTTCTCGAGATATATCAAGATATTTAAAAGTTCCGAAGCCGCACCAACATAATAGAGATACAGAAACACCGTGGCCCCTTTCTTTGAGATAACTCTGCACTATCGCGAGCTGCAAATGCCACTTCCAGCTTAGCTGTGCAGAGGAAGAACAACAAGAAGAAGAAATATCTCGAAATATGTCCGTCAGGCCAGTTCCTTTGAGCTGAATCTGCAAATATCTCGGAAACGAGGCGAGCTATGGCAAAATGTTAAGAGACGTTTTTTGTAGGGAATTATGTGTCCTACAATTTATGTTCTATGATATTTTTTGATCAGATGCGTAGTTTTCGAGATATATCGAGATATTTAAAAGTTCCGAAGCCGCACCAACATAATAGGGATACAGAAACACCGTGGCCCCTTTCTTTGAGATAACTCTGCACTAGTGCGAGCCGCAGATGCCACTTCCAGTTTAGCTGTGCAGAAGAAGAACAACAAGAAGAAGAAATATCTCGAAATATGTCCGTCAGGCCCCTTCCCTTGAGATAAATCTGCAAATATCTCGGAAACGAAGCGAGCTATGGCAAAATGTTAAGAGACCTTTTTTGTAGAGAATTAAGTTTCCTACTTTTTATGTTCTATGATATTTTTTGATCAGATGCGTAGTTCTCGAGATATATCAAGATATTTAAAAGTTCCGAAGCCGCACCAACATAATAGAGATACAGAATCACCGTGGCCCCTTTCGTTGAGATAACTCTGCACTAGTGCGAGCCGCAAATGCCACTTCCAGCTTAGCTGTGCAGAAGAAGAACAACAAGAAGAAGAAATATCTCGAAATATGTCCGTCAGGCCCCTTCCCTTGAGATAAACCTGCAAATATCTCGGAAACGAAGCGAGATATGGCAAAATGTTAAGAGACCATTTTTGTAGAGAATTAAGTTTCCTACTTTTTATGTTCCATGATATTTTTTGATCAGATGCGTAGTTCCCGAGATATATCAAGTTATTTAAAAGTTCCGAAGGCGCACCAACATCATAGAGATACAGAAACACCGTGGCCCCTTTCTTTGCGATAACTCTGCACTATTGCGAGCGGTAAATGCCACTTCCAGCTTAGCTGTGCAGAAGAAGAACAACAAGAAGAAGAAATATCTCGAAATATGTCCGTCAGGCCCCTACCCGTGAGATATATCTGCAAATATCTCGGAAACCAAGCGAGCTATGGCAAAATGTTAAGAGACCTTTTTTGTAGAGAATTATGTTTCCTACAATTTATGTTCTATGATATTTTTTGATCAGAAGCGTAGTTTTCGAGATATATCGAGATATTTAAAAGTTCCGAAGCCGCACCAACATAATAGAGATACAGAAACACCGTAGCCCCTTTCGTTGAGATAACTCTGCACTAGTGCGAGCCGCAAATGCCACTTCCAGCTTAGCTGTGCAGAAGAAGAACAACAAGAAGAAGAAATATCTCGAAATATGTCCGTCAGGCCCCTTCCCTTGAGATAAATCTGCACATATCTCGGAAACGAAGCGAGCTATGGCAAAATCTTAAGAGACCTTTTTTGTAGAGAATTAACTTTCCTACTTTTTATGTTCTATGATATTTTTTGATCAGATGCGTAGTTCTCGAGATATATCAAGATATTTAAAAGTTCCGAAGCCGCACCAACATAATAGAGATACAGAAACACCGTGGCCCCTTTCTTTGAGATAACTCTGCACTATTGCGAGCTGCAAATGCCACTTCCAGCTTAGCTGTGCAGAGGAAGAACAACAAGAAGAAGAAATATCTCGAAATATGTCCGTCAGGCCAGTTCCTTTGAGCTGAATCTGCAAATATCTCCGAAACGAAGCGAGCTATGGCAAAATGTTAAGAGACGTTTTTTGTAGAGAATTAAGTTTCCTACTTTTTATGTTCTATAATATTTTTTGATCAGATGCGTAGTTCTCGAGATATATCAAGATATTTAAAAGTTCCGAAGCCGCACCAACATAATAGAGATACAGAAACACCGTGGCCCCTTTCGTTGAGATAACTCTGTACTAGTGCGAGCCGCAAATGCCACTTCCAGCGTAGCTGTGCAGAAGAAGAACAACAAGAAGAAGAAATATCTCGAAATATGTCCGTCAGGCCCCTTCCCTTGAGATAAATCTGCACATATCTCGGAAATGAAGCGAGCTATGGCAAAATGTTAAGAGACCTTTTTTGTAGAGAATTAAGTTTCCTACTTTTTATTTTCTATGATATTTTTTGATCAGATGCGTAGTTCTCGAGATATATCAAGGTATTTAAAAGTTCCGAAGCCGCACCAACATAATAGAGATACAGAAACACCGTGGCCCCTTTCGTTGAGATAACTCTGCACTAGTGCGAGCCGCAAATGCCACTTCCAGCTTAGCTGTGCAGAAGAAGAACAACAACAAGAAGAAATATCTCGAAATATGTCCGTCAGGCCCCTTCCCTTGAGATAAATCTGCACATATCTCGGAAACGAAGCGAGCTATGGCAAAATGTTAAGAGACCTTTTTTGTAGAGAATTAAGTTTCCTACTTTTTATGTTCTATGATATTTTTTGATCAGATGCGTAGTTCTCGAGATATATCAAGATATTTAAAAGTTCCGAAGCCGCACCAACATAATAGAGATACAGAAACACCGTGGCCCCTTTCTTTGAGATAACTCTGCACTATTGCGAGCTGCAAATGCCACTTCCAGCTTAGCTGTGCAGAGGAAGAACAACAAGAAGAAGAAATATCTCGAAATATGTCCGTCAGGCCAGTTCCTTTGAGCTGAATCTGCAAATATCTCCGAAACGAAGCGAGCTATGGCAAAATGTTAAGAGACGTTTTTTGTAGAGAATTAAGTTTCCTACTTTTTATGTTCTATGATATTTTTTGATCAGATGCGTAGTTCTCGAGATATATCAAGATATTTAAAAGTTCCGAAGCCGCACCAACATAATAGAGATACAGAAACACCGTGGCCCCTTTCTTTGCGATAACTCTGCACTATTGCGAGCGGTAAATGCCACTTCCAGCTTAGCTGTGCAGAAGAAGAACAACAAGAAGAAGAAATATCTCGAAATATGTCCGTCAGGCCCCTACCCTTGAGATATATCTGCAAATATCTCGGAAACCAAGCGAGCTATGGCAAAATGTTAAGAGACCTTTTTTGTAGAGAATTATGTTTCCTACAATTTATGTTCTATGATATTTTTTGATCAGAAGCGTAGTTTTCGAGATATATCGAGATATTTAAAAGTTCCGAAGCCGCACCAACATAATAGAGATACAGAAACACCGTAGCCCCTTTCGTTGAGATAACTCTGCACTAGTGCGAGCCGCAAATGCCACTTCCAGCTTAGCTGTGCAGAAGAAGAACAACAAGAAGAAGAAATATCTCGAAATATGTCCGTCAGGCCCCTTCCCTTGAGATAAATCTGCACATATCTCGGAAACGAAGCGAGCTATGGCAAAATCTTAAGAGACCTTTTTTGTAGAGAATTAACTTTCCTACTTTTTATGTTCTATGATATTTTTTGATCAGATGCGTAGTTCTCGAGATATATCAAGATATTTAAAAGTTCCGAAGCCGCACCAACATAATAGAGATACAGAAACACCGTGGCCCCTTTCTTTGAGATAACTCTGCACTATTGCGAGCTGCAAATGCCACTTCCAGCTTAGCTGTGCAAAGGAAGAACAACAAGAAGAAGAAATATCTCGAAATATGTCCGTCAGGCCAGTTCCTTTGAGCTGAATCTGCAAATATCTCCGAAACGAAGCGAGCTATGGCAAAATGTTAAGAGACGTTTTTTGTAGAGAATTAGGTTTCCTACTTTTTATGTTCTATGATATTTTTTGATCAGATGCGTAGTTCTCGAGATATATCAAGATATTTAAAAGTTCCGAAGCCGCACCAACATAATAGAGATACAGAAACACCGTGGCCCCTTTCTCTCAGATAACTCTGCACTATTGCGAGCTGCAAATGCCACTTCCAGCTTAGCTGTGCAGAAGAAGAACAACAAGAAGAAGAAATATCTCGAAATATGTCCGTCAGGCCCCTTCCCTTGAGATAAATCTGCAAATATCTCGGAAACGAAGAGAGCTATGGCAAAATGTTGAGAGACCTTTTTTGTAGAGAATTAAGTTTCCTACTTCTTATGTTCTATGATGTTTTTTGATCAGATGCGTAGTTCTCGAGATATATCAAGATATTTAAAAGTTCCGAAGCCGCACCAACATAATAGAGATACAGAAACACCGTGGCCCCTTTCGTTGAGATAACTCTGTACCAGTGCGAGCCGCAAATGCCACTTCCAGCGTAGCTGTGCAGAAGAAGAACAACAAGAAGAAGAAATATCTCGAAATATGTCCGTCAGGCCCCTTCCCTTGAGATAAATCTGCACATATCTCGGAAATGAAGCGAGCTATGGCAAAATGTTAAGAGACCTTTTTTGTAGAGAATTAAGTTTCCTACTTTTTATTTTCTATGATATTTTTTGATCAGATGCGTAGTTCTCGAGATATATCAAGATATTTAAAAGTTCCGAAGCCGCACCAACATAATAGGGATACAGAAACACCGTGGCCCCTATCTTTGAGATAACTCTGCACTATTGCGAGCTGCCAATGCCACTTCCAGCTTAGCTGTGCAGAGGAAGAACAACAAGAAGAAGAAATATCTCGAAATATGTCCGTCAGGCCAGTTCCTTTGAGGTGAACCTGCAAATATCTCGGAAGCGAAGCGAGCTGTGGCAAAATGTTAAGAGACCTTTTTTGTAGAGAATAATGTTTCCTACAATTTACGTTCTATGATATTTTTTGATCAGAAGCGTAGTTTTCGAGATATATCGAGATATTTAAAAGTTCCGAAGCCGCACCAACATAATAGAGATACAGAAACCCCGTGGCCCCTTTCTTTGAGATAATTCTGCACTATTGCGACCTGCAAATGCCACTTCCAGCTCAGCTGTGCAGAAGAAGAACAACAAGAAGAAGAAATATCTCGAAATATGTCCGTCAGGCCCCTTCCCTTGAGATAAATCTGCAAATATCTCGGAAACGAAGCGAGCTATGGCAAAATGTTAAGAGACCTTTTTTGTAGAGAATTAAGTTTCCTACTTTTTACGTTCTATGATATTTTTTGATCAGATGCGTAGTTCTCGAGATATATCAAGATATTTAAAAGTTCCGAAGCCGTACCAACATAATAGAGATACAGAAACACCGTGGCCACTTTCTTTGAGATAACTCTGCACTATTGCGACCTGCAAATGCCACTTCCAGCTCAGCTGTGCAGAAGAAGAACAACAAGAAGAAGAAATATCTCGAAATATGTCCGTCAGGCCCCTTCCCTTGAGATAAATCTGCAAATATCTCGGAAACGAAGCGAGCTATGGCGAAATGTTAAGAGACCTTTTTTGTAGAGAATTAAGTTTCCTACTTTTTATCTTCTATGATATTTTTTGATCAGATGCGTAGTTCTCGAGATATATCAAGATATTTAAAAGTTCCGAAGCCGCACCAACATAATAGAGATACAGAAACACCGTGGCCCCTCTCTTTGAGATAACTCTGCACTATTGCGAGCTGCAAATGCCACTTCCAGCTTAGCTGTGCAGAAGAAGAACAACAAGAAGAAGAAATATCTCGAAATATGTCCGTCAGGCCCCTTCCCTTGAGATAAATCTGCAAATATCTCGGAAATGAAGCGAGCTATGGCAAAATGTTTAGAGACCTTTCTTGTAGAGAATTAAGTTTCCTACTTTTTATGTAGTATGATATTTTTTGATCAGATGCGTAGTTCTCGAGATATATCAAGATATTTAAAAGTTCCGAAGCCGCACCAACATAATAGAGATACAGAAACACCGTGGCCCCTTTCTTTGAGATAACTCTGCACTATTGCGCGCTGCAAATGCCACTTCCAGCTTAGCTGTGCAGAAGAAGAACAACAAGAAGAAGAAATATCTCGAAATATGTCCGTCAGGCCCCTTCCCTTGAGATAAATCTGCAAATATCTCGGAAACGAAGCGAGCTATGGGAAAATGTAAAGAGACCTTTTTTGTAGAGAATTAAGTTTCCTACTTTTTATGTTCTATCATATTTTTCGATCAGAGGCGTAGTTCTCGAGATATATCAAGATATTTAAAAGTTCCGAAGCCGCACCAACATAATAGAGATACAGAAACACCGTGGCCCCTTTCTTTGAGATAACTCTGCACGATTGCGAGCTGGAAATGTCACTTCCAGTTTAGCTGTGCAGAAGAAGAACAACAAGAAGAAGAAATATCTCGAAATATGTCCGTCAGGTCCCTTCCCTTGAGATACATCTGCAAATATCTCGGAAACGAAGCGAGCTATGGCAAAATGTTAAGAGACCTTTTTTGTAGAGAATTCTATTTGCTACAATTTATGTTCTATGAAATTTTTTGATCAGAAGCGTAGTTTTCGAGATATATCGAGATATTTAAAAGTTCCGAAGCCGCACCAACATAATAGAGATACAGAAACACCGTGGCCGCTTTCTTTCAGATAACTCTGCACTAGTGCGAGCCGCAAATGCCACTTCCAGCTTAGCTGTGCAGAAGAAGAACAACAAGAAGAAGAAATATCTCGAAATATGTCCGTCAGGCCCCTTCCCTTGAGATAAATCTGCACATATCTCGGAAACGAAGCGAGCTATGGCAAAATCTTAAGAGACCTTTTTTGTAGAGAATTAACTTTCCTACTTTTTATGTTCTATGATATTTTTTGATCAGATGCGTAGTTCTCGAGATATATCAAGATATTTAAAAGTTCCGAAGCCGCACCAACATAATAGAGATACAGAAACACCGTGGCCCCTTTCTTTGAGATAACTCTGCACTATTGCGAGCTGCAAATGCCACTTCCAGCTTAGCTGTGCAAAGGAAGAACAACAAGAAGAAGAAATATCTCGAAATATGTCCGTCAGGCCAGTTCCTTTGAGCTGAATCTGCAAATATCTCCGAAACGAAGCGAGCTATGGCAAAATGTTAAGAGACGTTTTTTGTAGAGAATTAGGTTTCCTACTTTTTATGTTCTATGATATTTTTTGATCAGATGCGTAGTTCTCGAGATATATCAAGATATTTAAAAGTTCCGAAGCCGCACCAACATAATAGAGATACAGAAACACCGTGGCCCCTTTCTCTCAGATAACTCTGCACTATTGCGAGCTGCAAATGCCACTTCCAGCTTAGCTGTGCAGAAGAAGAACAACAAGAAGAAGAAATATCTCGAAATATGTCCGTCAGGCCCCTTCCCTTGAGATAAATCTGCAAATATCTCGGAAACGAAGAGAGCTATGGCAAAATGTTGAGAGACCTTTTTTGTAGAGAATTAAGTTTCCTACTTCTTATGTTCTATGATGTTTTTTGATCAGATGCGTAGTTCTCGAGATATATCAAGATATTTAAAAGTTCCGAAGCCGCACCAACATAATAGAGATACAGAAACACCGTGGCCCCTTTCGTTGAGATAACTCTGTACCAGTGCGAGCCGCAAATGCCACTTCCAGCGTAGCTGTGCAGAAGAAGAACAACAAGAAGAAGAAATATCTCGAAATATGTCCGTCAGGCCCCTTCCCTTGAGATAAATCTGCACATATCTCGGAAATGAAGCGAGCTATGGCAAAATGTTAAGAGACCTTTTTTGTAGAGAATTAAGTTTCCTACTTTTTATTTTCTATGATATTTTTTGATCAGATGCGTAGTTCTCGAGATATATCAAGATATTTAAAAGTTCCGAAGCCGCACCAACATAATAGGGATACAGAAACACCGTGGCCCCTATCTTTGAGATAACTCTGCACTATTGCGAGCTGCCAATGCCACTTCCAGCTTAGCTGTGCAGAGGAAGAACAACAAGAAGAAGAAATATCTCGAAATATGTCCGTCAGGCCAGTTCCTTTGAGGTGAACCTGCAAATATCTCGGAAGCGAAGCGAGCTGTGGCAAAATGTTAAGAGACCTTTTTTGTAGAGAATAATGTTTCCTACAATTTACGTTCTATGATATTTTTTGATCAGAAGCGTAGTTTTCGAGATATATCGAGATATTTAAAAGTTCCGAAGCCGCACCAACATAATAGAGATACAGAAACCCCGTGGCCCCTTTCTTTGAGATAATTCTGCACTATTGCGACCTGCAAATGCCACTTCCAGCTCAGCTGTGCAGAAGAAGAACAACAAGAAGAAGAAATATCTCGAAATATGTCCGTCAGGCCCCTTCCCTTGAGATAAATCTGCAAATATCTCGGAAACGAAGCGAGCTATGGCAAAATGTTAAGAGACCTTTTTTGTAGAGAATTAAGTTTCCTACTTTTTACGTTCTATGATATTTTTTGATCAGATGCGTAGTTCTCGAGATATATCAAGATATTTAAAAGTTCCGAAGCCGTACCAACATAATAGAGATACAGAAACACCGTGGCCACTTTCTTTGAGATAACTCTGCACTATTGCGACCTGCAAATGCCACTTCCAGCTCAGCTGTGCAGAAGAAGAACAACAAGAAGAAGAAATATCTCGAAATATGTCCGTCAGGCCCCTTCCCTTGAGATAAATCTGCAAATATCTCGGAAACGAAGCGAGCTATGGCGAAATGTTAAGAGACCTTTTTTGTAGAGAATTAAGTTTCCTACTTTTTATCTTCTATGATATTTTTTGATCAGATGCGTAGTTCTCGAGATATATCAAGATATTTAAAAGTTCCGAAGCCGCACCAACATAATAGAGATACAGAAACACCGTGGCCCCTCTCTTTGAGATAACTCTGCACTATTGCGAGCTGCAAATGCCACTTCCAGCTTAGCTGTGCAGAAGAAGAACAACAAGAAGAAGAAATATCTCGAAATATGTCCGTCAGGCCCCTTCCCTTGAGATAAATCTGCAAATATCTCGGAAATGAAGCGAGCTATGGCAAAATGTTTAGAGACCTTTCTTGTAGAGAATTAAGTTTCCTACTTTTTATGTAGTATGATATTTTTTGATCAGATGCGTAGTTCTCGAGATATATCAAGATATTTAAAAGTTCCGAAGCCGCACCAACATAATAGAGATACAGAAACACCGTGGCCCCTTTCTTTGAGATAACTCTGCACTATTGCGCGCTGCAAATGCCACTTCCAGCTTAGCTGTGCAGAAGAAGAACAACAAGAAGAAGAAATATCTCGAAATATGTCCGTCAGGCCCCTTCCCTTGAGATAAATCTGCAAATATCTCGGAAACGAAGCGAGCTATGGGAAAATGTAAAGAGACCTTTTTTGTAGAGAATTAAGTTTCCTACTTTTTATGTTCTATCATATTTTTCGATCAGAGGCGTAGTTCTCGAGATATATCAAGATATTTAAAAGTTCCGAAGCCGCACCAACATAATAGAGATACAGAAACACCGTGGCCCCTTTCTTTGAGATAACTCTGCACGATTGCGAGCTGGAAATGTCACTTCCAGTTTAGCTGTGCAGAAGAAGAACAACAAGAAGAAGAAATATCTCGAAATATGTCCGTCAGGTCCCTTCCCTTGAGATACATCTGCAAATATCTCGGAAACGAAGCGAGCTATGGCAAAATGTTAAGAGACCTTTTTTGTAGAGAATTCTATTTGCTACAATTTATGTTCTATGAAATTTTTTGATCAGAAGCGTAGTTTTCGAGATATATCGAGATATTTAAAAGTTCCGAAGCCGCACCAACATAATAGAGATACAGAAACACCGTGGCCGCTTTCTTTCAGATAACTCTGCACTAGTGCGAGCCGCAAATGCCACTTCCAGCTTAGCTGTGCAGAAGAAGAACAACAAGAAGAAGAAATATCTCGAAATATGTCCGACAGGCCCCTTCCCTTGAGATAAATCTGCAAATATCTCGGAAACGAAGCGAGCTATGGCGAAATGTTAAGAGACCTTTTTTGTAGAGAATTAAGTTTCCTACTTTTTATCTTCTATGATATTTTTTGATCAGATGCGTAGTTCTCGAGATATATCAAGATATTTAAAAGTTCCGAAGCCGCACCAACATAATAGAGATACAGAAACACCATGGCCCGTCTCTTTGAGATAACTCTGCACTATTGCGAGCTGCAAATGCCACTTCCAGCTTAGCTGTGCAGAAGAAGAACAACAAGAAGAAGAAATATCTCGAAATATGTCCGTCAGGCCCCTTCCCTTGAGATAAATCTGCAAATATCTCGGAAACGAAGCGAGCTATGGCAAAATGTTTAGAGACCTTTCTTGTAGAGAATTAAGTTTCCTACTTTTTATGTAGTATGATATTTTTTGATCAGATGCGTAGTTCTCGAGATATATCAAGATATTTAAAAGTTCCGAAGCCGCACCAACATAATAGAGATACAGAAACACCGTGGCCCCTTTCTTTGAGATAACTCTGCACGATTGCGAGCTGGAAATGCCACTTCCAGTTCAGCTGTGCAGAAGAAGAACAACAAGAAGAAGAAATATCTCGAAATATGTCCATCAGGACCCTTCCCTTGAGATAAATCTGCAAATATCTCGGAAACGAAGCGAGCTATGGCAAAATGTTAAGGGACCTTTTTTGTAGAGAATAATGTTTCCTACAATTTACGTTCTATGATATTTTTTGATCAGAAGCGTAGTTTTCGAGATATATCGAGATATTTAAAAGTTCCGAAGCCGCACCAACATAATAGAGATACAGAAACCCCGTGGCCCCTTTCTTTGAGATAATTCTGCACTATTGCGACCTGCAAATGCCACTTCCAGCTCAGCTGTGCAGAAGAAGAACAACAAGAAGAAGAAATATCTCGAAATATGTCCGTCAGGCCCCTTCCCTTGAGATAAATCTGCAAATATCTCGGAAACGAAGCGAGCTATGGCAAAATGTTAAGAGACCTTTTTTGTAGAGAATTAAGTTTCCTACTTTTTACGTTCTATGATATTTTTTGATCAGATGCGTAGTTCTCGAGATATATCAAGATATTTAAAAGTTCCGAAGCCGTACCAACATAATAGAGATACAGAAACACCGTGGCCACTTTCTTTGAGATAACTCTGCACTATTGCGACCTGCAAATGCCACTTCCAGCTCAGCTGTGCAGAAGAAGAACAACAAGAAGAAGAAATATCTCGAAATATGTCCGTCAGGCCCCTTCCCTTGAGATAAATCTGCAAATATCTCGGAAACGAAGCGAGCTATGGCGAAATGTTAAGAGACCTTTTTTGTAGAGAATTAAGTTTCCTACTTTTTATCTTCTATGATATTTTTTGATCAGATGCGTAGTTCTCGAGATATATCAAGATATTTAAAAGTTCCGAAGCCGCACCAACATAATAGAGATACAGAAACACCGTGGCCCCTCTCTTTGAGATAACTCTGCACTATTGCGAGCTGCAAATGCCACTTCCAGCTTAGCTGTGCAGAAGAAGAACAACAAGAAGAAGAAATATCTCGAAATATGTCCGTCAGGCCCCTTCCCTTGAGATAAATCTGCAAATATCTCGGAAATGAAGCGAGCTATGGCAAAATGTTTAGAGACCTTTCTTGTAGAGAATTAAGTTTCCTACTTTTTATGTAGTATGATATTTTTTGATCAGATGCGTAGTTCTCGAGATATATCAAGATATTTAAAAGTTCCGAAGCCGCACCAACATAATAGAGATACAGAAACACCGTGGCCCCTTTCTTTGAGATAACTCTGCACTATTGCGCGCTGCAAATGCCACTTCCAGCTTAGCTGTGCAGAAGAAGAACAACAAGAAGAAGAAATATCTCGAAATATGTCCGTCAGGCCCCTTCCCTTGAGATAAATCTGCAAATATCTCGGAAACGAAGCGAGCTATGGGAAAATGTAAAGAGACCTTTTTTGTAGAGAATTAAGTTTCCTACTTTTTATGTTCTATCATATTTTTCGATCAGAGGCGTAGTTCTCGAGATATATCAAGATATTTAAAAGTTCCGAAGCCGCACCAACATAATAGAGATACAGAAACACCGTGGCCCCTTTCTTTGAGATAACTCTGCACGATTGCGAGCTGGAAATGTCACTTCCAGTTTAGCTGTGCAGAAGAAGAACAACAAGAAGAAGAAATATCTCGAAATATGTCCGTCAGGTCCCTTCCCTTGAGATACATCTGCAAATATCTCGGAAACGAAGCGAGCTATGGCAAAATGTTAAGAGACCTTTTTTGTAGAGAATTCTATTTGCTACAATTTACGTTCTATGATATTTTTTGATCAGAAGCGTAGTTTTCGAGATATATCGAGATATTTAAAAGTTCCGAAGCCGCACCAACATAATAGAGATACAGAAACCCCGTGGCCCCTTTCTTTGAGATAATTCTGCACTATTGCGACCTGCAAATGCCACTTCCAGCTCAGCTGTGCAGAAGAAGAACAACAAGAAGAAGAAATATCTCGAAATATGTCCGTCAGGCCCCTTCCCTTGAGATAAACCTGCAAATATCTCGGAAAGGAAGCGAGCTATGGCAAAATGTTAAGAGACCTTTTTTGTAGAGAATTACGTTTCCTACTTTTTACGTTCTATGATATTTTTTGATCAGATGCGTAGTTCTCGAGATATA
The DNA here is from genome assembly GCF_051020975.1 of Osmia lignaria lignaria. Taxonomy (NCBI): domain Eukaryota; kingdom Metazoa; phylum Arthropoda; class Insecta; order Hymenoptera; family Megachilidae; genus Osmia; species Osmia lignaria. Next base: position 5,739,427 of record NW_027478166.1, read on the forward strand.
TCAAGATATTTAAAAGTTCCGAAGCCGCACCAACATAATAGAGATACAGAAACACCGTGGCCCCTTTCTTTGAGATAAGTCTGCACTAGTGCGAGCCGCAAATGCCACTTCCAGCTTAGCTGTGCAGAAGAAGAACAACAAGAAGAAGAAATATCTCGAAATATGTCCGTCAGGCCCCTTCCCTTGAGATAAATCTGCAAATATCTCGGAAACGAAGCGAGCTATGGCAAAATGTTAAGAGACCTTTTTTGTAGAGAATTAAGTTTCCTACTTTTTATGTTCTATGATATTTTTTGATCAGAAGCGTAGTTCTCGAGATATATCGAGATATTTAAAAGTTCCGAAGCCGCACCAACATAATAGGGATACAGAAACACCGTGGCCCCTTTCTTTGAGATAACTCTGCACTAGTGCGAGCCGCAAATGCCACTTCCAGCTTAGCTGTGCAGAAGAAGAACAACAAGAAGAAGAAATATCTCGAAATATGTCCGTCAGGCCCCTTCCCTTGAGATAAATCTGCAAATATCTCGGAAACGAAGAGAGATATGGCAAAATGTTAAGAGACCTTTTTTGTAGAGAATTAAGTTTCCTACTTTTCATGTTCTATGATATTTTTTGATCAGATGCGTAGTTCTCGAGATATATCAAGATATTTAAAAGTTCCGAAGCCGCACCAACATAATAGAGATACAGAAACACCGTGGCCCCTTTCTTTGAGATAACTGTGCACTAGTGCGTGCCGCAAATGCCACTTCCAGCTTAGCTGTGCAGAAGAAGAACAACAAGAAGAAGAAATATCTCGAAATATGTCCGTCAGGCCCCTTCCCTTGAGATAAATCTGCAAATGTCTCGGAAACGAAGCGAGCTATGGCAAAATGTTAAGAGACCTTTTTTGTAGAGAATTAAGTTTCCTACTTTTTATGTTCTATGATATTTTTCGATCAGAGGCGTAGTTCTCGAGATATATCAAGATATTTAAAAGTTCCGAAGCCGCACCAACATAATAGAGATACAGAAACACCGTGGCCCCTTTCTTTGAGATAACTCTGCACTATTGCGCGCTGCAAATGCCACTTCCAGCTTAGCTGTGCAGAAGAAGAACAACAAGAAGAAGAAATATCTCGAAATATGTCCGTCAGGCCCCTTCCCTTGAGATAAATCTGCAAATATCTCGGAAACGAAGCGAGCTATGGCAAAATGTTAAGAGACCTTTTTTGTAGAGAATTACGTTTCCTACTTTTTACGTTCTATGATATTTTTTGATCAGATGCGTAGTTCTCGAGATATATCAAGATATTTAAAAGTTCCGAAGCCGCACCAACATAATAGAGATACAGAAACACCGTGGCCCCTTTCTTTGAGATAACTCTGCACTATTGCGAGCTGCAAATGCCACTTCCAGCTTAGCTGTGGAAAGGAAGAACAACAAGAAGAAGAAATATCTCGAAATATGTCCGTCAGGCCAGTTCCTTTGAGCTGAATCTGCAAATATCTCGGAAACGAAGCGAGCTATGGCAAAATGTTAAGAGACGTTTTTTGTAGAGAATTATGTTTCCTACAATTTATGTTCTATGATATTTTTTGATCAGAAGCGTAGTTCTCGAGATATATCGAGATATTTAAAAGTTCCGAAGCCGCACCAACATAATAGGGATACAGAAACACCGTGGCCCCTTTCTTTGAGATAACTCTGCACTAGTGCGAGCCGCAAATGCCACTTCCAGCTTAGCTGTGCAGAAGAAGAACAACAAGAAGAAGAAATATCTCGAAATATGTCCGTCAGGCCCCTTCCCTTGAGATAAATCTGCAAATATCTCGGAAACGAAGAGAGATATGGCAAAATGTTTAGAGACCTTTTTTGTAGAGAATTAAGTTTCCTACTTTTCATGTTCTATGAGATTTTTTGATCAGATGCGTAGTTCTCGAGATATATCAAGATATTTAAAAGTTCCGAAGCCGCACCAACATAATAGAGATACAGAAACACCGTGGCCCCTTTCTTTGAGATAACTGTGCACTAGTGCGAGCCGCAAATGCCACTTCCAGCTTAGCTGTGCAGAAGAAGAACAACAAGAAGAAGAAATATCTCGAAATATGTCCGTCAGGCCCCTTCCCTTGAGATAAATCTGCAAATGTCTCGGAAACGAAGCGAGCTATGGCAAAATGTTAAGAGACCTTTTTTGTAGAGAATTAAGTTTCCTACTTTTTATGTTCTATGATATTTTTCGATCAGAGGCGTAGTTCTCGAGATATATCAAGATATTTAAAAGTTCCGAAGCCGCACCAACATAATAGAGATACAGAAACACCGTGGCCCCTTTCTTTGAGATAACTCTGCACGATTGCGAGCTGGAAATGCCACTTCCAGTTTAGCTGTGCAGAAGAAGAACAACAAGAAGAAGAAATATCTCGAAATATGTCCATCAGGACCCTTCCCTTGAGATAAATCTGCAAATATCTCGGAAACGAAGCGAGCTATGGCAAAATGTTAAGGGACCTTTTTTGTAGAGAATAATGTTTCCTACAATTTACGTTCTATGATATTTTTTGATCAGAAGCGTAGTTTTCGAGATATATCGAGATATTTAAAAGTTCCGAAGCCGCACCAACATAATAGAGATACAGAAACACCGTGGCCCCTTTCTTTGAGATAAGTCTGCACTATTGCGAGCTGCAAATGCCACTTCCAGCTTAGTTGTGCAGAAGAAGAACAACAAGAAGAAGAAATATCTCGAAATATGTCCGTCAGGCCAGTTCCTTTGAGCTGAATCTGCAAATATCTCGGAAACGAAGCGAGCTATGGCAAAATGTTAAGAGACCTTTTTTGTAGAGAATTACGTTTTCTACTTTTTACGTTCTATGATATTTTTTGATCAGATGCGTAGTTCTCGAGATATATCAAGATATTTAAAAGTTCCGAAGCCGCACCAACATAATAGAGATACAGAAACACCGTGGCCCCTTTCTTTGAGATAACTCTGCACTATTGCGAGCTGCAAATGCCACTTCCAGCTTAGCTGTGGAGAGGAAGAACAACAAGAAGAAGAAATATCTCGAAATATGTCCGTCAGGCCAGTTCCTTTGAGCTGAATCTGCAAATATCTCGGAAACGAAGCGAGCTATGGCAAAATGTTAAGAGACGTTTTTTGTAGAGAATTATGTTTCCTACAATTTATGTTCTATGATATTTTTTGATCAGAAGCGTAGTTCTCGAGATATATCGAGATATTTAAAAGTTCCGAAGCCGCACCAACATAATAGGGATACAGAAACACCGTGGCCCCTTTCTTTGAGATAACTCTGCACTAGTGCGAGCCGCAAATGCCACTTCCAGCTTAGCTGTGCAGAAGAAGAACAACAAGAAGAAGAAATATCTCGAAATATGTCCGTCAGGCCCCTTCCCTTGAGATAAATCTGCAAATATCTCGGAAACGAAGAGAGCTATGGCAAAATGTTAAGAGACCTTTTTTGTAGAGAATTAAGTTTCCTACTTTTCATGTTCTATGATATTTTTTGATCAGATGCGTAGTTCTCGAGATATATCAAGATAATTAAAAGTTCCGAAGCCGCACCAACATAATAGAGATACAGAAACACCGTGGCCCCTTTCTTTGAGATAACTGTGCACTAGTGCGAGCCGCAAATGCCACTTCCAGCTTAGCTGTGCAGAAGAAGAACAACAAGAAGAAGAAATATCTCGAAATATGTCCGTCAGGCCCCTTCCCTTGAGATAAATCTGCAAATGTCTCGGAAACGAAGCGAGCTATGGCAAAATGTTAAGAGACCTTTTTTGTAGAGAATTAAGTTTCCTACTTTTTATGTTCTATGATATTTTTCGATCAGAGGCGTAGTTCTCGAGATATATCAAGATATTTAAAAGTTCCGAAGCCGCACCAACATAATAGAGATACAGAAACACCGTGGCCCCTTTCTTTGAGATAACTCTGCACGATTGCGAGCTGGAAATGCCACTTCCAGTTTAGCTGTGCAGAAGAAGAACAACAAGAAGAAGAAATATCTCGAAATATGTCCATCAGGACCCTTCCCTTGAGATAAATCTGCAAATATCTCGGAAACGAAGCGAGCTATGGCAAAATGTTAAGGGACCTTTTTTGTAGAGAATAATGTTTCCTACAATTTACGTTCTATGATATTTTTTGATCAGAAGCGTAGTTTTCGAGATATATCGAGATATTTAAAAGTTCCGAAGCCGCACCAACATAATAGAGATACAGAAACACCGTGGCCCCTTTCTTTGAGATAAGTCTGCACTATTGCGAGCTGCAAATGCCACTTCCAGCTTAGTTGTGCAGAAGAAGAACAACAAGAAGAAGAAATATCTCGAAATATGTCCGTCAGGCCAGTTCCTTTGAGCTGAATCTGCAAATATCTCGGAAACGAAGCGAGCTATGGCAAAATGTTACGAGACCTTTTTTGTAGAGAATTAAGTTTCCTACTCTTTATGTTCTATGATATTTTTTGATCAGATGCGTAGTTCTCGAGATATATCAAGATATTTAAAAGTTCCGAAGCCGCACCAACATAATAGAGATACAGAAACACCGTGGCCCCTTTCTTTGAGATAACTCTGCACTATTGCGAGCTGCAAATGCCACTTCCAGCTTAGCTGTGGAAAGGAAGAACAACAAGAAGAAGAAATATCTCGAAATATGTCCGTCAGGCCAGTTCCTTTGAGCTGAATCTGCAAATATCTCGGAAACGAAGCGAGCTATGGCAAAATGTTAAGAGACGTTTTTTGTAGAGAATTATGTTTCCTACAATTTATGTTCTATGATATTTTTTGATCAGAAGCGTAGTTCTCGAGATATATCGAGATATTTAAAAGTTCCGAAGCCGCACCAACATAATAGGGATACAGAAACACCGTGGCCCCTTTCTTTGAGATAACTCTGCACTAGTGCGAGCCGCAAATGCCACTTCCAGCTTAGCTGTGCAGAAGAAGAACAACAAGAAGAAGAAATATCTCGAAATATGTCCGTCAGGCCCCTTCCCTTGAGATAAATCTGCAAATATCTCGGAAACGAAGAGAGATATGGCAAAATGTTTAGAGACCTTTTTTGTAGAGAATTAAGTTTCCTACTTTTCATGTTCTATGAGATTTTTTGATCAGATGCGTAGTTCTCGAGATATATCAAGATATTTAAAAGTTCCGAAGCCGCACCAACATAATAGAGATACAGAAACACCGTGGCCCCTTTCTTTGAGATAACTGTGCACTAGTGCGAGCCGCAAATGCCACTTCCAGCTTAGCTGTGCAGAAGAAGAACAACAAGAAGAAGAAATATCTCGAAATATGTCCGTCAGGCCCCTTCCCTTGAGATAAATCTGCAAATGTCTCGGAAACGAAGCGAGCTATGGCAAAATGTTAAGAGACCTTTTTTGTAGAGAATTAAGTTTCCTACTTTTTATGTTCTATGATATTTTTCGATCAGAGGCGTAGCTCTCGAGATATATCAAGATATTTAAAAGTTCCGAAGCCGCACCAACATAATAGAGATACAGAAACACCGTGGCCCCTTTCTTTGAGATAACTCTGCACTATTGCGCGCTGCAAATGCCACTTCCAGCTTAGCTGTGCAGAAGAAGAACAACAAGAAGAAGAAATATCTCGAAATATGTCCGTCAGGCCCCTTCCCTTGAGATAAATCTGCAAATGTCTCGGAAACGAAGCGAGCTATGGCAAAATGTTAAGAGACCTTTTTTGTAGAGAATTAAGTTTCCTACTTTTTATGTTCTATGATATTTTTCGATCAGAGGCGTAGTTCTCGAGATATATCAAGATATCTAAAAGTTCCGAAGCCGCACCAACATAATAGAGATACAGAAACACCGTAGCCCCTTTCTTTGAGATAACTCTGCACTATTGCGCGCTGCAAATGCCACTTCCAGCTTAGCTGTGCAGAAGAAGAACAACAAGAAGAAGAAATATCTCGAAATATGTCCGTCAGGCCCCTTCCCTTGAGATAAATCTGCAAATGTCTCGGAAACGAAGCGAGCTATGGCAAAATGTTAAGAGACCTTTTTTGTAGAGAATTAAGTTTCCTACTTTTTATGCTCTATGATATTTTTCGATCAGAGGCGTAGTTCTCGAGATATATCAAGATATTTAAAAGTTCCGAAGCCGCACCAACATAATAGAGATACAGAAACACCGTGGCCCCTTTCTTTGAGATAACTCTGCACTATTGCGCGCTGCAAATGCCACTTCCAGCTTAGCTGTGCAGAAGAAGAACAACAAGAAGAAGAAATATCTCGAAATATGTCCGTCAGGCCCCTTCCCTTGAGATAAATCTGCAAATATCTCGGAAACGAAGCGAGCTATGGCAAAATGTTAAGAGACCTTTTTTGTAGAGAATTACGTTTCCTACTTTTTACGTTCTATGATATTTTTTGATCAGATGCGTAGTTCTCGAGATATATCAAGATATTTAAAAGTTCCGAAGCCGCACCAACATAATAGAGATACAGAAACACCGTGGCCCCTTTCTTTGAGATAACTCTGCACTATTGCGAGCTGCAAATGCCACTTCCAGCTTAGCTGTGGAAAGGAAGAACAACAAGAAGAAGAAATATCTCGAAATATGTCCGTCAGGCCAGTTCCTTTGAGCTGAATCTGCAAATATCTCGGAAACGAAGCGAGCTATGGCAAAATGTTAAGAGACGTTTTTTGTAGAGAATTATGTTTCCTACAATTTATGTTCTATGATATTTTTTGATCAGAAGCGTAGTTCTCGAGATATATCGAGATATTTAAAAGTTCCGAAGCCGCACCAACATAATAGGGATACAGAAACACCGTGGCCCCTTTCTTTGAGATAACTCTGCACTAGTGCGAGCCGCAAATGCCACTTCCAGCTTAGCTGTGCAGAAGAAGAACAACAAGAAGAAGAAATATCTCGAAATATGTCCGTCAGGCCCCTTCCCTTGAGATAAATCTGCAAATATCTCGGAAACGAAGAGAGATATGGCAAAATGTTTAGAGACCTTTTTTGTAGAGAATTAAGTTTCCTACTTTTCATGTTCTATGAGATTTTTTGATCAGATGCGTAGTTCTCGAGATATATCAAGATATTTAAAAGTTCCGAAGCCGCACCAACATAATAGAGATACAGAAACACCGTGGCCCCTTTCTTTGAGATAACTGTGCACTAGTGCGAGCCGCAAATGCCACTTCCAGCTTAGCTGTGCAGAAGAAGAACAACAAGAAGAAGAAATATCTCGAAATATGTCCGTCAGGCCCCTTCCCTTGAGATAAATCTGCAAATGTCTCGGAAACGAAGCGAGCTATGGCAAAATGTTAAGAGACCTTTTTTGTAGAGAATTAAGTTTCCTACTTTTTATGTTCTATGATATTTTTCGATCAGAGGCGTAGTTCTCGAGATATATCAAGATATTTAAAAGTTCCGAAGCCGCACCAACATAATAGAGATACAGAAACACCGTGGCCCCTTTCTTTGAGATAACTCTGCACGATTGCGAGCTGGAAATGCCACTTCCAGTTTAGCTGTGCAGAAGAAGAACAACAAGAAGAAGAAATATCTCGAAATATGTCCATCAGGACCCTTCCCTTGAGATAAATCTGCAAATATCTCGGAAACGAAGCGAGCTATGGCAAAATGTTAAGGGACCTTTTTTGTAGAGAATAATGTTTCCTACAATTTACGTTCTATGATATTTTTTGATCAGAAGCGTAGTTTTCGAGATATATCGAGATATTTAAAAGTTCCGAAGCCGCACCAACATAATAGAGATACAGAAACACCGTGGCCCCTTTCTTTGAGATAAGTCTGCACTATTGCGAGCTGCAAATGCCACTTCCAGCTTAGTTGTGCAGAAGAAGAACAACAAGAAGAAGAAATATCTCGAAATATGTCCGTCAGGCCAGTTCCTTTGAGCTGAATCTGCAAATATCTCGGAAACGAAGCGAGCTATGGCAAAATGTTAAGAGACCTTTTTTGTAGAGAATTACGTTTTCTACTTTTTACGTTCTATGATATTTTTTGATCAGATGCGTAGTTCTCGAGATATATCAAGATATTTAAAAGTTCCGAAGCCGCACCAACATAATAGAGATACAGAAACACCGTGGCCCCTTTCTTTGAGATAACTCTGCACTATTGCGAGCTGCAAATGCCACTTCCAGCTTAGCTGTGGAGAGGAAGAACAACAAGAAGAAGAAATATCTCGAAATATGTCCGTCAGGCCAGTTCCTTTGAGCTGAATCTGCAAATATCTCGGAAACGAAGCGAGCTATGGCAAAATGTTAAGAGACGTTTTTTGTAGAGAATTATGTTTCCTACAATTTATGTTCTATGATATTTTTTGATCAGAAGCGTAGTTCTCGAGATATATCGAGATATTTAAAAGTTCCGAAGCCGCACCAACATAATAGGGATACAGAAACACCGTGGCCCCTTTCTTTGAGATAACTCTGCACTAGTGCGAGCCGCAAATGCCACTTCCAGCTTAGCTGTGCAGAAGAAGAACAACAAGAAGAAGAAATATCTCGAAATATGTCCGTCAGGCCCCTTCCCTTGAGATAAATCTGCAAATATCTCGGAAACGAAGAGAGCTATGGCAAAATGTTAAGAGACCTTTTTTGTAGAGAATTAAGTTTCCTACTTTTCATGTTCTATGATATTTTTTGATCAGATGCGTAGTTCTCGAGATATATCAAGATAATTAAAAGTTCCGAAGCCGCACCAACATAATAGAGATACAGAAACACCGTGGCCCCTTTCTTTGAGATAACTGTGCACTAGTGCGAGCCGCAAATGCCACTTCCAGCTTAGCTGTGCAGAAGAAGAACAACAAGAAGAAGAAATATCTCGAAATATGTCCGTCAGGCCCCTTCCCTTGAGATAAATCTGCAAATATCTCGGAAACGAAGCGAGCTATGGCAAAATGTTAAGGGACCTTTTTTGTAGAGAATAATGTTTCCTACAATTTACGTTCTATGATATTTTTTGATCAGAAGCGTAGTTTTCGAGATATATCGAGATATTTAAAAGTTCCGAAGCCGCACCAACATAATAGAGATACAGAAACACCGTGGCCCCTTTCTTTGAGATAAGTCTGCACTATTGCGAGCTGCAAATGCCACTTCCAGCTTAGTTGTGCAGAAGAAGAACAACAAGAAGAAGAAATATCTCGAAATATGTCCGTCAGGCCAGTTCCTTTGAGCTGAATCTGCAAATATCTCGGAAACGAAGCGAGCTATGGCAAAATGTTACGAGACCTTTTTTGTAGAGAATTAAGTTTCCTACTCTTTATGTTCTATGATATTTTTTGATCAGATGCGTAGTTCTCGAGATATATCAAGATATTTAAAAGTTCCGAAGCCGCACCAACATAATAGAGATACAGAAACACCGTGGCCCCTTTCTTTGAGATAACTCTGCACTATTGCGAGCTGCAAATGCCACTTCCAGCTTAGCTGTGGAAAGGAAGAACAACAAGAAGAAGAAATATCTCGAAATATGTCCGTCAGGCCAGTTCCTTTGAGCTGAATCTGCAAATATCTCGGAAACGAAGCGAGCTATGGCAAAATGTTAAGAGACGTTTTTTGTAGAGAATTATGTTTCCTACAATTTATGTTCTATGATATTTTTTGATCAGAAGCGTAGTTCTCGAGATATATCGAGATATTTAAAAGTTCCGAAGCCGCACCAACATAATAGGGATACAGAAACACCGTGGCCCCTTTCTTTGAGATAACTCTGCACTAGTGCGAGCCGCAAATGCCACTTCCAGCTTAGCTGTGCAGAAGAAGAACAACAAGAAGAAGAAATATCTCGAAATATGTCCGTCAGGCCCCTTCCCTTGAGATAAATCTGCAAATATCTCGGAAACGAAGAGAGATATGGCAAAATGTTTAGAGACCTTTTTTGTAGAGAATTAAGTTTCCTACTTTTCATGTTCTATGAGATTTTTTGATCAGATGCGTAGTTCTCGAGATATATCAAGATATTTAAAAGTTCCGAAGCCGCACCAACATAATAGAGATACAGAAACACCGTGGCCCCTTTCTTTGAGATAACTGTGCACTAGTGCGAGCCGCAAATGCCACTTCCAGCTTAGCTGTGCAGAAGAAGAACAACAAGAAGAAGAAATATCTCGAAATATGTCCGTCAGGCCCCTTCCCTTGAGATAAATCTGCAAATGTCTCGGAAACGAAGCGAGCTATGGCAAAATGTTAAGAGACCTTTTTTGTAGAGAATTAAGTTTCCTACTTTTTATGTTCTATGATATTTTTCGATCAGAGGCGTAGCTCTCGAGATATATCAAGATATTTAAAAGTTCCGAAGCCGCACCAACATAATAGAGATACAGAAACACCGTGGCCCCTTTCTTTGAGATAACTCTGCACTATTGCGCGCTGCAAATGCCACTTCCAGCTTAGCTGTGCAGAAGAAGAACAACAAGAAGAAGAAATATCTCGAAATATGTCCGTCAGGCCCCTTCCCTTGAGATAAATCTGCAAATGTCTCGGAAACGAAGCGAGCTATGGCAAAATGTTAAGAGACCTTTTTTGTAGAGAATTAAGTTTCCTACTTTTTATGTTCTATGATATTTTTCGATCAGAGGCGTAGTTCTCGAGATATATCAAGATATCTAAAAGTTCCGAAGCCGCACCAACATAATAGAGATACAGAAACACCGTAGCCCCTTTCTTTGAGATAACTCTGCACTATTGCGCGCTGCAAATGCCACTTCCAGCTTAGCTGTGCAGAAGAAGAACAACAAGAAGAAGAAATATCTCGAAATATGTCCGTCAGGCCCCTTCCCTTGAGATAAATCTGCAAATGTCTCGGAAACGAAGCGAGCTATGGCAAAATGTTAAGAGACCTTTTTTGTAGAGAATTAAGTTTCCTACTTTTTATGCTCTATGATATTTTTCGATCAGAGGCGTAGTTCTCGAGATATATCAAGATATTTAAAAGTTCCGAAGCCGCACCAACATAATAGAGATACAGAAACACCGTGGCCCCTTTCTTTGAGATAACTCTGCACTATTGCGCGCTGCAAATGCCACTTCCAGCTTAGCTGTGCAGAAGAAGAACAACAAGAAGAAGAAATATCTCGAAATATGTCCGTCAGGCCCCTTCCCTTGAGATAAATCTGCAAATATCTCGGAAACGAAGCGAGCTATGGCAAAATGTTAAGAGACCTTTTTTGTAGAGAATTACGTTTCCTACTTTTTACGTTCTATGATATTTTTTGATCAGATGCGTAGTTCTCGAGATATATCAAGATATTTAAAAGTTCCGAAGCCGCACCAACATAATAGAGATACAGAAACACCGTGGCCCCTTTCTTTGAGATAACTCTGCACTATTGCGAGCTGCAAATGCCACTTCCAGCTTAGCTGTGGAGAGGAAGAACAACAAGAAGAAGAAATATCTCGAAATATGTCCGTCAGGCCAGTTCCTTTGAGCTGAATCTGCAAATATCTCGGAAACGAAGCGAGCTATGGCAAAATGTTAAGAGACGTTTTTTGTAGAGAATTATGTTTCCTACAATTTATGTTCTATGATATTTTTTGATCAGAAGCGTAGTTCTCGAGATATATCGAGATATTTAAAAGTTCCGAAGCCGCACCAACATAATAGGGATACAGAAACACCGTGGCCCCTTTCTTTGAGATAACTCTGCACTAGTGCGAGCCGCAAATGCCACTTCCAGCTTAGCTGTGCAGAAGAAGAACAACAAGAAGAAGAAATATCTCGAAATATGTCCGTCAGGCCCCTTCCCTTGAGATAAATCTGCAAATATCTCGGAAACGAAGAGAGCTATGGCAAAATGTTAAGAGACCTTTTTTGTAGAGAATTAAGTTTCCTACTTTTCATGTTCTATGATATTTTTTGATCAGATGCGTAGTTCTCGAGATATATCAAGATATTTAAAAGTTCCGAAGCCGCACCAACATAATAGAGATACAGAAACACCGTGGCCCCTTTCTTTGAGATAACTGTGCACTAGTGCGAGCCGCAAATGCCACTTCCAGCTTAGCTGTGCAGAAGAAGAACAACAAGAAGAAGAAATATCTCGAAATATGTCCGTCAGGCCCCTTCCCTTGAGATAAATCTGCAAATGTCTCGGAAACGAAGCGAGCTATGGCAAAATGTTAAGAGACCTTTTTTGTAGAGAATTAAGTTTCCTACTTTTTATGTTCTATGATATTTTTCGATCAGAGGCGTAGTTCTCGAGATATATCAAGATATTTAAAAGTTCCGAAGCCGCACCAACATAATAGAGATACAGAAACACCGTGGCCCCTTTCTTTGAGATAACTCTGCACGATTGCGAGCTGGAAATGCCACTTCCAGTTTAGCTGTGCAGAAGAAGAACAACAAGAAGAAGAAATATCTCGAAATATGTCCATCAGGACCCTTCCCTTGAGATAAATCTGCAAATATCTCGGAAACGAAGCGAGCTATGGCAAAATGTTAAGGGACCTTTTTTGTAGAGAATAATGTTTCCTACTTTTCATGTTCTATGATATTTTTCGATCAGAGGCGTAGTTCTCGAGATATATCAAGATATTTAAAAGTTCCGAAGCCGCACCAACATAATAGAGATACAGAAACACCGTGGCCCCTTTCTTTGAGATAACTCTGCACGATTGCGAGCTGGAAATGCCACTTCCAGTTTAGCTGTGCAGAAGAAGAACAACAAGAAGAAGAAATATCTCGAAATATGTCCATCAGGACCCTTCCCTTGAGATAAATGTGCAAATATCTCGGAAACGAAGCGAGCTATGGCAAAATGTTAAGGGACCTTTTTTGTAGAGAATAATGTTTCCTACAATTTACGTTCTATGATATTTTTTGATCAGAAGCGTAGTTTTCGAGATATATCGAGATATTTAAAAGTTCCGAAGCCGCACCAACATAATAGAGATACAGAAACACCGTGGCCCCTTTCTTTGAGATAACTCTGCACTATTGCGAGCTGCAAATGCCACTTCCAGCTTAGCTGTGGAGAAGAAGAACAACAAGAAGAAGAAATATCTCGAAATATGTCCGTCAGGCCCCTTCCCTTGAGATAAATCTGCAAATATCTCGGAAACGAAGAGAGCTATGGTAAAATGTTAAGAGACCTTTTTTGTAGAGAATTAAGTTTCCTACTTTTCATGTTCTATGATATTTTTTGATCAGAAGCGTAGTTCTCGAGATATATCAAGATATTTAAAAGTTCCGAAGCCGCACCAACATAATAGAGATACAGAAACACCGTGGCCCCTTTCTTTGAGGTAACTCTGCACTATTGCGCGCTGCAAATGCCACTTCCAGCTTAGCTGTGCAGAAGAAGAACAACAAGAAGAAGAAATATCTCGAAATATGTCCGTCAGGCCCCTTCCCTTGAGATAAATCTGCAAATGTCTCGGAAACGAAGCGAGCTATGGCAAAATGTTAAGAGACCTTTTTTGTAGAGAATTAAGTTTCCTACTTTTTATGTTCTATGATATTTTTCGATCAGAGGCGTAGTTCTCGAGATATATCAAGATATTTAAAAGTTCCGAAGCCGCACCAACATAATAGAGATACAGAAACACCGTGGCCCCTTTCTTTGAGATAACTCTGCACTATTGCGAGCTGCAAATGCCACTTCCAGCTTAGCTGTGGAGAGGAAGAACAACAAGAAGAAGAAATATCTCGAAATATGTCCGTCAGGCCAGTTCCTTTGAGCTGAATCTGCAAATATCTCGGAAACGAAGCGAGCTATGGCAAAATGTTAAGAGACGTTTTTTGTAGAGAATTGTGTTTTCTACAATTTATGTTCTATGATATTTTTTGATCAGAAGCGTAGTTCTCGAGATATATCGAGATATTTAAAAGTTCCGAAGCCGCACCAACATAATAGGGATACAGAAACACCGTGGCCCCTTTCTTTGAGATAACTCTGCACTAGTGCGAGCCGCAAATGCCACTTCCAGCTTAGCTGTGCAGAAGAAGAACAACAAGAAGAAGAAATATCTCGAAATATGTCCGTCAGGCCCCTTCCCTTGAGATAAATCTGCAAATATCTCGGAAACGAAGAGAGCTATGGCAAAATGTTAAGCGACCTTTTTTGTAGAGAATTAAGTTTCCTACTTTTCATGTTCTATGATATTTTTTGATCAGATGCGTAGTTCTCGAGATATATCAAGATATTTAAAAGTTCCGAAGCCGCACCAACATAATAGAGATACAGAAACACCGTGGCCCCTTTCTTTGAGATAACTGTGCACTAGTGCGAGCCGCAAATGCCACTTCCAGCTTAGCTGTGCAGAAGAAGAACAACAAGAAGAAGAAATATCTCGAAATATGTCCGTCAGGCCCCTTCCCTTGAGATAAATCTGCAAATGTCTCGGAAACGAAGCGAGCTATGGCAAAATGTTAAGAGACGTTTTTTGTAGAGAATTATGTTTCCTACAATTTATGTTCTATGATATTTTTTGATCAGAAGCGTAGTTTTCGAGATATATCGAGATATTTAAAAGTTCCGAAGACGCACCAACATAATAGAGATACAGAAACACCGTGGCCCCTTTCTTTGAGATAATTCTGCACTATTGCGACCTGCAAATGCCACTTTCAGCTCAGCTGTGCAGAAGAAGAACAACAAGAAGAAGAAATATCTCGAAATATGTCCGTCAGGCCCCTTCCCTTGAGATAAATCTGCAAATATCTCGGAAACGAAGAGAGCTATGGCAAAATGTTAAGAGACCTTTTTTGTAGAGAATTAAGTTTCCTACTTTTCATGTTCTATGATATTTTTTGATCAGATGCGTAGTTCTCGAGATATATCAAGATATTTAAAAGTTCCGAAGCCGCACCAACATAATAGAGATACAGAAACACCGTGGCTCCTTTCTTTGAGATAACTGTGCACTAGTGCGAGCCGCAAATGCCACTTCTAGCTTAGCTGTGCAGAAGAAGAACAACAAGAAGAAGAAATATCTCGAAATATGTCCGTCAGGCCCCTTCCCTTGAGATAAATCTGCAAATCTCTCGGAAACGAAGCGAGCTATGGCAAAATGTTAAGAGACCTTTTTTGTAGAGAATTAAGTTTCCTACTTTTCATGTTCTATGATATTTTTCGATCAGAGGCGTAGTTCTCGAGATATATCAAGATATTTAAAAGTTCCGAAGCCGCACCAACATAATAGAGATACAGAAACACCGTGGCCCCTTTCTTTGAGATAACTCTGCACGATTGCGAGCTGGAAATGCCACTTCCAGTTTAGCTGTGCAGAAGAAGAACAACAAGAAGAAGAAATATCTCGAAATATGTCCATCAGGACCCTTCCCTTGAGATAAATGTGCAAATATCTCGGAAACGAAGCGAGCTATGGCAAAATGTTAAGGGACCTTTTTTGTAGAGAATAATGTTTCCTACAATTTACGTTCTATGATATTTTTTATCAGAAGCGTAGTTTTCGAGATATATCGAGATATTTAAAAGTTCCGAAGCCGCACCAACATAATAGAGATACAGAAACACCGTGGCCCCTTTCTTTGAGATAACTCTGCACTATTGCGAGCTGCAAATGCCACTTCCAGCTTAGCTGTGGAGAAGAAGAACAACAAGAAGAAGAAATATCTCGAAATATGTCCGTCAGGCCCCTTCCCTTGAGATAAATCTGCAAATATCTCGGAAACGAAGAGAGCTATGGTAAAATGTTAAGAGACCTTTTTTGTAGAGAATTAAGTTTCCTACTTTTCATGTTCTATGATATTTTTTGATCAGAAGCGTAGTTCTCGAGATATATCAAGATATTTAAAAGGTCTGAAGCCGCACCAACATAATAGAGATACAGAAACACCGTGGCCCCTTTCTTTGAGATAAGTCTGCACTAGTGCGAGCCGCAAATGCCACTTCCAGCTTAGCTGTGCAGAAGAAGAACAACAAGAAGAAGAAATATCTCGAAATATGTCCGTCAGGCCCCTTCCCTTGAGATAAATCTGCAAATATCTCGGAAACGAAGCGAGCTATGGCAAAATGTTAAGAGACCTTTTTTGTAGAGAATTAAGTTTCCTACTTTTTATGTTCTATGATATTTTTTGATCAGATGCGTAGTTCTCGAGATATATCAAGATATTTAAAAGTTCCGAAGCCGCACCAACATAATAGAGATACAGAAACACCGTGGCCCCTTTCTTTGAGATAACTCTGCACTATTGCGAGCTGCAAATGCCACTTCCAGCTTAGCTGTGGAAAGGAAGAACAACAAGAAGAAGAAATATCTCGAAATATGTCCGTCAGGCCAGTTCCTTTGAGCTGAATCTGCAAATATCTCGGAAACGAAGCGAGCTATGGCAAAATGTTAAGAGACGTTTTTTGTAGAGAATTATGTTTCCTACAATTTATGTTCTATGATATTTTTTGATCAGAAGCGTAGTTCTCGAGATATATCGAGATATTTAAAAGTTCCGAAGCCGCACCAACATAATAGGGATACAGAAACACCGTGGCCCCTTTCTTTGAGATAACTGTGCACTAGTGCGAGCCGCAAATGCCACTTCCAGCTTAGCTGTGCAGAAGAAGAACAACAAGAAGAAGAAATATCTCGAAATATGTCCGTCAGGCCCCTTCCCTTGAGATAAATCTGCAAATGTCTCGGAAACGAAGCGAGCTATGGCAAAATGTTAAGAGACGTTTTTTGTAGAGAATTATGTTTCCTACAATTTATGTTCTATGATATTTTTTGATCAGAAGCGTAGTTTTCGAGATATATCGAGATATTTAAAAGTTCCGAAGACGCACCAACATAATAGAGATACAGAAACACCGTGGCCCCTTTCTTTGAGATAATTCTGCACTATTGCGACCTGCAAATGCCACTTTCAGCTCAGCTGTGCAGAAGAAGAACAACAAGAAGAAGAAATATCTCGAAATATGTCCGTCAGGCCCCTTCCCTTGAGATAAATCTGCAAATATCTCGGAAACGAAGAGAGCTATGGCAAAATGTTAAGAGACCTTTTTTGGAGAGAATTGAGTTTCCTACTTTTCATGTTCTATGATATTTTTTGATCAGATGCGTAGTTCTCGAGATCTATCAAGATATTTAAAAGTTCCGAAGCCGCACCAACATAATAGAGATACAGAAACACCGTGGCCCCTTTCTTTGAGATAAGTCTGCACTAGTGCGAGCCGCAAATGCCACTTCCAGCTTAGCTGTGCAGAAGAAGAACAACAAGAAGAAGAAATATCTCGAAATATGTCCGTCAGGCCCCTTCCCTTGAGATAAATCTGCAAATATCTCGGAAACGAAGCGAGCTATGGCAAAATGTTAAGAGACCTTTTTTGTAGAGAATTAAGTTTCCTACTTTTTATGTTCTATGATATTTTTCGATCAGAGGCGTAGCTCTCGAGATATATCAAGATATTTAAAAGTTCCGAAGCCGCACCAACATAATAGAGATACAGAAACACCGTGGCCCCTTTCTTTGAGATAACTCTGCACTATTGCGCGCTGCAAATGCCACTTCCAGCTTAGCTGTGCAGAAGAAGAACAACAAGAAGAAGAAATATCTCGAAATATGTCCGTCAGGCCCCTTCCCTTGAGATAAATCTGCAAATGTCTCGGAAACGAAGCGAGCTATGGCAAAATGTTAAGAGACCTTTTTTGTAGAGAATTAAGTTTCCTACTTTTTATGTTCTATGATATTTTTCGATCAGAGGCGTAGTTCTCGAGATATATCAAGATATTTAAAAGTTCCGAAGCCGCACCAACATAATAGAGATACAGAAACACCGTGGCCCCTTTCTTTGAGATAACTCTGCACTATTGCGAGCTGCAAATGCCACTTCCAGCTTAGCTGTGGAGAGGAAGAACAACAAGAAGAAGAAATATCTCGAAATATGTCCGTCAGGCCAGTTCCTTTGAGCTGAATCTGCAAATATCTCGGAAACGAAGCGAGCTATGGCAAAATGTTAAGAGACGTTTTTTGTAGAGAATTGTGTTTTCTACAATTTATGTTCTATGATATTTTTTGATCAGAAGCGTAGTTCTCGAGATATATCGAGATATTTAAAAGTTCCGAAGCCGCACCAACATAATAGGGATACAGAAACACCGTGGCCCCTTTCTTTGAGATAACTCTGCACTAGTGCGAGCCGCAAATGCCACTTCCAGCTTAGCTGTGCAGAAGAAGAACAACAAGAAGAAGAAATATCTCGAAATATGTCCGTCAGGCCCCTTCCCTTGAGATAAATCTGCAAATGTCTCGGAAACGAAGCGAGCTATGGCAAAATGTTAAGAGACGTTTTTTGTAGAGAATTATGTTTCCTACAATTTATGTTCTATGATATTTTTTGATCAGAAGCGTAGTTTTCGAGATATATCGAGATATTTAAAAGTTCCGAAGACGCACCAACATAATAGAGATACAGAAACACCGTGGCCCCTTTCTTTGAGATAATTCTGCACTATTGCGACCTGCAAATGCCACTTTCAGCTCAGCTGTGCAGAAGAAGAACAACAAGAAGAAGAAATATCTCGAAATATGTCCGTCAGGCCCCTTCCCTTGAGATAAATCTGCAAATATCTCGGAAACGAAGAGAGCTATGGCAAAATGTTAAGAGACCTTTTTTGTAGAGAATTAAGTTTCCTACTTTTCATGTTCTATGATATTTTTTGATCAGATGCGTAGTTCTCGAGATATATCAAGATATTTAAAAGTTCCGAAGCCGCACCAACATAATAGAGATACAGAAACACCGTGGCTCCTTTCTTTGAGATAACTGTGCACTAGTGCGAGCCGCAAATGCCACTTCTAGCTTAGCTGTGCAGAAGAAGAACAAGAAGAAGAAGAAATATCTCGAAATATGTCCGTCAGGCCCCTTCCCTTGAGATAAATCTGCAAATCTCTCGGAAACGAAGCGAGCTATGGCAAAATGTTAAGAGACCTTTTTTGTAGAGAATTAAGTTTCCTACTTTTCATGTTCTATGATATTTTTCGATCAGAGGCGTAGTTCTCGAGATATATCAAGATATTTAAAAGTTCCGAAGCCGCACCAACATAATAGAGATACAGAAACACCGTGGCCCCTTTCTTTGAGATAACTCTGCACTATTGCGAGCTGCAAATGCCACTTCCAGCTTAGCTGTGGAGAAGAAGAACAACAAGAAGAAGAAATATCTCGAAATATGTCCGTCAGGCCCCTTCCCTTGAGATAAATCTGCAAATATCTCGGAAACGAAGAGAGCTATGGTAAAATGTTAAGAGACCTTTTTTGTAGAGAATTAAGTTTCCTACTTTTCATGTTCTATGATATTTTTTGATCAGAAGCGTAGTTCTCGAGATATATCAAGATATTTAAAAGTTCCGAAGCCGCACCAACATAATAGAGATACAGAAACACCGTGGCCCCTTTCTTTGAGGTAACTCTGCACTATTGCGCGCTGCAAATGCCACTTCCAGCTTAGCTGTGCAGAAGAAGAACAACAAGAAGAAGAAATATCTCGAAATATGTCCGTCAGGCCCCTTCCCTTGAGATAAATCTGCAAATATCTCGGAAACGAAGCGAGCTATGGCAAAATGTTAAGAGACCTTTTTTGTAGAGAATTACGTTTCCTACTTTTTACGTTCTATGATATTTTTTGATCAGATGCGTAGTTCTCGAGATATATCAAGATATTTAAAAGGTCTGAAGCCGCACCAACATAATAGAGATACAGAAACACCGTGGCCCCTTTCTTTGAGATAAGTCTGCACTAGTGCGAGCCGCAAATGCCACTTCCAGCTTAGCTGTGCAGAAGAAGAACAACAAGAAGAAGAAATATCTCGAAATATGTCCGTCAGGCCCCTTCCCTTGAGATAAATCTGCAAATATCTCGGAAACGAAGCGAGCTATGGCAAAATGTTAAGAGACCTTTTTTGTAGAGAATTAAGTTTCCTACTTTTTATGTTCTATGATATTTTTTGATCAGATGCGTAGTTCTCGAGATATATCAAGATATTTAAAAGTTCCGAAGCCGCACCAACATAATAGAGATACAGAAACACCGTGGCCCCTTTCTTTGAGATAACTCTGCACTATTGCGAGCTGCAAATGCCACTTCCAGCTTAGCTGTGGAAAGGAAGAACAACAAGAAGAAGAAATATCTCGAAATATGTCCGTCAGGCCAGTTCCTTTGAGCTGAATCTGCAAATATCTCGGAAACGAAGCGAGCTATGGCAAAATGTTAAGAGACGTTTTTTGTAGAGAATTATGTTTCCTACAATTTATGTTCTATGATATTTTTTGATCAGAAGCGTAGTTCTCGAGATATATCGAGATATTTAAAAGTTCCGAAGCCGCACCAACATAATAGGGATACAGAAACACCGTGGCCCCTTTCTTTGAGATAACTGTGCACTAGTGCGAGCCGCAAATGCCACTTCCAGCTTAGCTGTGCAGAAGAAGAACAACAAGAAGAAGAAATATCTCGAAATATGTCCGTCAGGCCCCTTCCCTTGAGATAAATCTGCAAATGTCTCGGAAACGAAGCGAGCTATGGCAAAATGTTAAGAGACGTTTTTTGTAGAGAATTATGTTTCCTACAATTTATGTTCTATGATATTTTTTGATCAGAAGCGTAGTTTTCGAGATATATCGAGATATTTAAAAGTTCCGAAGACGCACCAACATAATAGAGATACAGAAACACCGTGGCCCCTTTCTTTGAGATAATTCTGCACTATTGCGACCTGCAAATGCCACTTTCAGCTCAGCTGTGCAGAAGAAGAACAACAAGAAGAAGAAATATCTCGAAATATGTCCGTCAGGCCCCTTCCCTTGAGATAAATCTGCAAATATCTCGGAAACGAAGCGAGCTATGGCAAAATGTTAAGAGACCTTTTTTGTAGAGAATTAAGTTTCCTACTTTTTATGTTCTATGATATTTTTTGATCAGATGCGTAGTTCTCGAGATATATCAAGATATTTAAAAGTTCCGAAGCCGCACCAACATAATAGAGATACAGAAACACCGTGGCCCCTTTCTTTGAGATAACTCTGCACTATTGCGAGCTGCAAATGCCACTTCCAGCTTAGCTGTGGAAAGGAAGAACAACAAGAAGAAGAAATATCTCGAAATATGTCCGTCAGGCCAGTTCCTTTGAGCTGAATCTGCAAATATCTCGGAAACGAAGCGAGCTATGGCAAAATGTTAAGAGACGTTTTTTGTAGAGAATTATGTTTCCTACAATTTATGTTCTATGATATTTTTTGATCAGAAGCGTAGTTCTCGAGATATATCGAGATATTTAAAAGTTCCGAAGCCGCACCAACATAATAGGGATACAGAAACACCGTGGCCCCTTTCTTTGAGATAACTGTGCACTAGTGCGAGCCGCAAATGCCACTTCCAGCTTAGCTGTGCAGAAGAAGAACAACAAGAAGAAGAAATATCTCGAAATATGTCCGTCAGGCCCCTTCCCTTGAGATAAATCTGCAAATGTCTCGGAAACGAAGCGAGCTATGGCAAAATGTTAAGAGACGTTTTTTGTAGAGAATTATGTTTCCTACAATTTATGTTCTATGATATTTTTTGATCAGAAGCGTAGTTTTCGAGATATATCGAGATATTTAAAAGTTCCGAAGACGCACCAACATAATAGAGATACAGAAACACCGTGGCCCCTTTCTTTGAGATAATTCTGCACTATTGCGACCTGCAAATGCCACTTTCAGCTCAGCTGTGCAGAAGAAGAACAACAAGAAGAAGAAATATCTCGAAATATGTCCGTCAGGCCCCTTCCCTTGAGATAAATCTGCAAATATCTCGGAAACGAAGAGAGCTATGGCAAAATGTTAAGAGACCTTTTTTGGAGAGAATTGAGTTTCCTACTTTTCATGTTCTATGATATTTTTTGATCAGATGCGTAGTTCTCGAGATCTATCAAGATATTTAAAAGTTCCGAAGCCGCACCAACATAATAGAGATACAGAAACACCGTGGCCCCTTTCTTTGAGATAAGTCTGCACTAGTGCGAGCCGCAAATGCCACTTCCAGCTTAGCTGTGCAGAAGAAGAACAACAAGAAGAAGAAATATCTCGAAATATGTCCGTCAGGCCCCTTCCCTTGAGATAAATCTGCAAATATCTCGGAAACGAAGCGAGCTATGGCAAAATGTTAAGAGACCTTTTTTGTAGAGAATTAAGTTTCCTACTTTTTATGTTCTATGATATTTTTTGATCAGATGCGTAGTTCTCGAGATATATCAAGATATTTAAAAGTTCCGAAGCCGCACCAACATAATAGAGATACAGAAACACCGTGGCCCCTTTCTTTGAGATAACTCTGCACTATTGCGAGCTGCAAATGCCACTTCCAGCTTAGCTGTGGAAAGGAAGAACAACAAGAAGAAGAAATATCTCGAAATATGTCCGTCAGGCCAGTTCCTTTGAGCTGAATCTGCAAATATCTCGGAAACGAAGCGAGCTATGGCAAAATGTTAAGAGACGTTTTTTGTAGAGAATTATGTTTCCTACAATTTATGTTCTATGATATTTTTTGATCAGAAGCGTAGTTTTCGAGATATATCGAGATATTTAAAAGTTCCGAAGACGCACCAACATAATAGAGATACAGAAACACCGTGGCCCCTTTCTTTGAGATAATTCTGCACTATTGCGACCTGCAAATGCCACTTTCAGCTCAGCTGTGCAGAAGAAGAACAACAAGAAGAAGAAATATCTCGAAATATGTCCGTCAGGCCCCTTCCCTTGAGATAAATCTGCAAATATCTCGGAAACGAAGAGAGCTATGGCAAAATGTTAAGAGACCTTTTTTGGAGAGAATTGAGTTTCCTACTTTTCATGTTCTATGATATTTTTTGATCAGATGCGTAGTTCTCGAGATCTATCAAGATATTTAAAAGTTCCGAAGCCGCACCAACATAATAGAGATACAGAAACACCGTGGCCCCTTTC
Source organism: Osmia lignaria lignaria (assembly GCF_051020975.1). Classification (NCBI taxonomy): domain Eukaryota; kingdom Metazoa; phylum Arthropoda; class Insecta; order Hymenoptera; family Megachilidae; genus Osmia; species Osmia lignaria. Next base: position 5,762,356 of record NW_027478166.1, read on the forward strand.
TTTGAGATAAGTCTGCACTAGTGCGAGCCGCAAATGCCACTTCCAGCTTAGCTGTGCAGAAGAAGAACAACAAGAAGAAGAAATATCTCGAAATATGTCCGTCAGGCCCCTTCCCTTGAGATAAATCTGCAAATATCTCGGAAACGAAGCGAGCTATGGCAAAATGTTAAGAGACCTTTTTTGTAGAGAATTAAGTTTCCTACTTTTTATGTTCTATGATATTTTTTGATCAGATGCGTAGTTCTCGAGATATATCAAGATATTTAAAAGTTCCGAAGCCGCACCAACATAATAGAGATACAGAAACACCGTGGCCCCTTTCTTTGAGATAACTCTGCACTATTGCGAGCTGCAAATGCCACTTCCAGCTTAGCTGTGGAAAGGAAGAACAACAAGAAGAAGAAATATCTCGAAATATGTCCGTCAGGCCAGTTCCTTTGAGCTGAATCTGCAAATATCTCGGAAACGAAGCGAGCTATGGCAAAATGTTAAGAGACGTTTTTTGTAGAGAATTACGTTTCCTACAATTTATGTTCTATGATATTTTTTGATCAGAAGCGTAGTTCTCGAGATATATCGAGATATTTAAAAGTTCCGAAGCCGCACCAACATAATAGGGATACAGAAACACCGTGGCCCCTTTCTTTGAGATAAGTCTGCACTAGTGCGAGCCGCAAATGCCACTTCCAGCTTAGCTGTGCAGAAGAAGAACAACAAGAAGAAGAAATATCTCGAAATATGTCCGTCAGGCCCCTTCCCTTGAGAGAAATCTGCAAATATCTCGGAAACGAAGCGAGCTATGGCAAAATGTTAAGAGACCTTTTTTGTAGAGAATTAAGTTTCCTACTTTTTATGTTCTATGATATTTTTTGATCAGATGCGTAGTTCTCGAGATATATCAAGATATTTAAAAGTTCCGAAGCCGCACCAACATAATAGAGATACAGAAACACCGTGGCCCCTTTCTTTGAGATAACTCTGCACTATTGCGAGCTGCAAATGCCACCTCCAGCTTAGCTGTGGAAAGGAAGAACAACAAGAAGAAGAAGTATCTCGAAATATGTCCGTCAGGCCAGTTCCTTTGAGCTGAATCTGCAAATATCTCGGAAACGAAGCGAGCTATGGCAAAATGTTAAGAGACGTTTTTTGTAGAGAATTATGTTTCCTACAATTTATGTTCTATGATATTTTTTGATCAGAAGCGTAGTTCTCGAGATATATCGAGATATTTAAAAGTTCCGAAGCCGCACCAACATAATAGGGATACAGAAACACCGTGGCCCCTTTCTTTGAGATAACTCTGCACTAGTGCGAGCCGCAAATGCCACTTCCAGCTTAGCTGTGCAGAAGAAGAACAACAAGAAGAAGAAATATCTCGAAATATGTCCGTCAGGCCCCTTCCCTTGAGATAAATCTGCAAATATCTCGGAAACGAAGAGAGCTATGGTAAAATGTTAAGAGACCTTTTTTGTAGAGAATTAAGTTTCCTACTTTTCATGTTCTATGATATTTTTTGATCAGATGCGTAGTTCTCGAGATATATCAAGATATTTAAAAGTTCCGAAGCCGCACCAACATAATAGAGATACAGAAACACCGTGGCCCCTTTCTTTGAGATAACTGTGCACTAGTGCGAGCCGCAAATGCCACTTCCAGCTTAGCTGTGCAGAAGAAGAACAACAAGAAGAAGAAATATCTCGAAATATGTCCGTCAGGCCCCTTCCCTTGAGATAAATCTGCAAATGTCTCGGAAACGAAGCGAGCTATGGCAAAATGTTAAGAGACGTTTTTTGTAGAGAATTATGTTTCCTACAATTTATGTTCTATGATATTTTTTGATCAGAAGCGTAGTTTTCGAGATATATCGAGATATTTAAAAGTTCCGAAGACGCACCAACATAATAGAGATACAGAAACACCGTGGCCCCTTTCTTTGAGATAATTCTGCACTATTGCGACCTGCAAATGCCACTTTCAGCTCAGCTGTGCAGAAGAAGAACAACAAGAAGAAGAAATATCTCGAAATATGTCCGTCAGGCCCCTTCCCTTGAGATAAATCTGCAAATATCTCGGAAACGAAGAGAGCTATGGCAAAATGTTAAGAGACCTTTTTTGTAGAGAATTAAGTTTCCTACTTTTCATGTTCTATGATATTTTTTGATCAGATGCGTAGTTCTCGAGATATATCAAGATATTTAAAAGTTCCGAAGCCGCACCAACATAATAGAGATACAGAAACACCGTGGCCCCTTTCTTTGAGATAACTCTGCACTATTGCGAGCTGCAAATGCCACTTCCAGCTTAGCTGTGGAAAGGAAGAACAACAAGAAGAAGAAATATCTCGAAATATGTCCGTCAGGCCAGTTCCTTTGAGCTGAATCTGCAAATATCTCGGAAACGAAGCGAGCTATGGCAAAATGTTAAGAGACGTTTTTTGTAGAGAATTATGTTTCCTACAATTTATGTTCTATGATATTTTTTGATCAGAAGCGTAGTTCTCGAGATATATCGAGATATTTAAAAGTTCCGAAGCCGCACCAACATAATAGGGATACAGAAACACCGTGGCCCCTTTCTTTGAGATAACTCTGCACTAGTGCGAGCCGCAAATGCCACTTCCAGCTTAGCTGTGCAGAAGAAGAACAACAAGAAGAAGAAATATCTCGAAATATGTCCGTCAGGCCCCTTCCCTTGAGATAAATCTGCAAATATCTCGGAAACGAAGAGAGCTATGGTAAAATGTTAAGAGACCTTTTTTGTAGAGAATTAAGTTTCCTACTTTTCATGTTCTATGATATTTTTTGATCAGATGCGTAGTTCTCGAGATATATCAAGATATTTAAAAGTTCCGAAGCCGCACCAACATAATAGAGATACAGAAACACCGTGGCCCCTTTCTTTGAGATAACTGTGCACTAGTGCGAGCCGCAAATGCCACTTCCAGCTTAGCTGTGCAGAAGAAGAACAACAAGAAGAAGAAATATCTCGAAATATGTCCGTCAGGCCCCTTCCCTTGAGATAAATCTGCAAATGTCTCGGAAACGAAGCGAGCTATGGCAAAATGTTAAGAGACGTTTTTTGTAGAGAATTATGTTTCCTACAATTTATGTTCTATGATATTTTTTGATCAGAAGCGTAGTTTTCGAGATATATCGAGATATTTAAAAGTTCCGAAGACGCACCAACATAATAGAGATACAGAAACACCGTGGCCCCTTTCTTTGAGATAATTCTGCACTATTGCGACCTGCAAATGCCACTTCCAGCTTAGCTGTGCAGAAGAAGAACAACAAGAAGAAGAAATATCTCGAAATATGTCCGTCAGGCCCCTTCCCTTGAGATAAATCTGCAAATATCTCGGAAACGAAGCGAGCTATGGCAAAATGTTTAGAGACCTTTCTTGTAGAGAAATAAGTTTCCTACTTTTTATGTAGTATGATATTTTTTGATCAGATGCGTAGTTCTCGAGATATATCAAGATATTTAAAAGTTCCGAAGCCGCACCAACATAATAGAGATACAGAAACACCGTGGCCCCTCTCTTTGAGATAACTCTGCACTATTGCGAGCTGGAAATGCCACTTCCAGTTTAGCTGTGCAGAAGAAGAACAACAAGAAGAAGAAATATCTCGAAATATGTCCGTTAGGCCCCTTCCCTTGAGATAAATCTGCAAATATCTCGGAAACGAAGCGAGCTATGGCAAAATGTTAAGAGACCTTTTTTGTAGAGAATTATGTTTCCTACAATTTATGTTCTCTGATATTTTTTGATCAGAAGCGTAGTTTTCGAGATATATCGAGATATTTAAAAGTTCCGAAGCCGCACCAACATAATAGAGATACAGAAACACCGTGGCCCCTTTCTTTGAGATAACTCTGCACTATTGCGACCTGCCAATGCCACTTCCAGCTTAGCTGTGCAGAAGAGGAACAATAAGAAGAAGAAATATGTCGGAATATGTCCGTCAGGCCCCTTCCCTTGAGATAAATCTGCAAATATCTCGGAAACGAAGCGAGCTATGGCAAAATGTTAAGAGACCTTTTTTGTAGAGAATTAAGTTTCCTACTTTTTATGGTCTATGATATTTTTCGATCAGAGGCGTAGTTCTCGAGATATATCAAGATATTTAAAAGTTCCGAAGCCGCACCAACATAATAGAGATACAGAAACACCGTGGCCCCTTTCTTTGAGATAACTCTGCACTAGTGCGAGCCGCAAATGCCGCTTCCAGCTTAGCTGTGCAGAAGAAGAACAACAAGAAGAAGAAATATCTCGAAATATGTCCGTCAGGCCCCTTCCCTCGAGATAAATCTGCAAATATCTCGGAAACGAAGCGAGCTATGGCAAAATGTTAAGAGACCTTTTTTGTAGAGAATTAAGTTTCCTACTTTTTATGTTCTATGATATTTTTCGATCAGAGGCGTAGTTCTCGAGATATATCAAGATATTTAAAACTTCCGAAGCCGCACCAACATAATAGAGATACAGAAACACCGTGGCCCCTTTCTTTGAGATAACTCTGCACTATTGCGCGCTGCAAATGCCACTTCCAGCTTAGCTGTGCAGAAGAAGAACAACAAGAAGAAGAAATATCTCGAAATATGTCCGTCAGGCCCCTTCCCTTGAGATAAATCTGCAAATATCTCGGAAACGAAGCGAGCTATGGCAAAATGTTAAGAGACCTTTTGTGTAGAGAATTAAGTTTCCTACTTTTTATGGTCTATGATATTTTTCGATCAGAGGCGTAGTTCTCGAGATATATCAAGATATTTAAAAGTTCCGAAGCCGCACCAACATAATAGAGATACTGAAACACCGTGGCCCCTTTCTTTGAGATAACTCTGCACTAGTGCGAGCCGCAAATGCCGCTTCCAGCTTAGCTGTGCGGAAGAAGAACAACAAGAAGAAGAAATATCTCGAAATATGTCCGTCAGGCCCCTTCCCTCGAGATAAATCTGCAAATATCTCGGAAACGAAGCGAGCTATGGCAAAATGTTAAGAGACCTTTTTTGTAGAGAATTAAGTTTCCTACTTTTTATGTTCTATGATATTTTTTGATCAGATGCGTAGTTCTCGAGATATATCAAGATACTTGAAAGTTCCGAAGCCGCACCAACATAATAGAGATACAGAAACACCGTGGCCCCTTTCTTTGAGATAACTCTGCACTATTGCGCGCTGCAAATGCCACTTCCAGCTTAGCTGTGCAGAAGAAGAACAACAAGAAGAAGAAATATCTCGAAATATGTCCGTCAGGCCCCTTCCCTCGAGATAAATCTGCAAATATCTCGGAAACGAAGCGAGCTATGGCAAAATGTTAAGAGACCTTTTTTGTAGAGAATTAAGTTTCCTACTTTTTATGTTCTATGATATTTTTTGATCAGATGCGTAGTTCTCGAGATATATCAAGATACTTAAAAGTTCCGAAGCCGCACCAACATAATAGAGATACAGAAACACCGTGGCCCCTTTCTTTGAGATAACTCTGCACTATTGCGCGCTGCAAATGCCACTTCCAGCTTAGCTGTGCAGAAGAAGAACAACAAGAAGAAAAAATATCTCGAAATATGCCCGTCAGGCCCCTTCCCTTGAGATAAATCTGCAAATATCTCGGAAACGAAGCGAGCTATGGCAAAATGTTAAGAGACCTTTTTTGTAGAGAACTAAGTTTCCTACTTTTTATGTTCCATGATATTTTTTGATCAGATGCGTAGTTCTCCAGATATATCAAGATATTTAAAAGTTCCGAAGCCGCACCAACATAATAGAGATACAGAAACACCGTGGCCCCTTTCTTTGAGATAACTCTGCACTACTGCGAGCTGCAAATGCCACTTCCAGCTTAGCTGTGCAGAAGAAGAACAACAAGAAGAAGAAATATCTCGAAATATGTCCGTCAGGCCCCTTCCCTTGAGATAAATCTGCAAATATCTCGGAAACGAAGCGAGCTATGGCAAAATGTTAGGAGACCTTTTTTGTAGAGAATTAAGTTTCCTACTTTTTATGTTCTATGATATTTTTTGATCAGATGCGCAGTTCTCGAGATATATCCAGATATTTAAAAGTTCCGAAACGGCACCAACATAATAGAGATACAGACACACCGTGGCCCCTTTCTTTGAGGTAACTCTGCACTATTGCGAGCTGCAAATGCCACTTCCAGCTTAGCTGTGCAGAAGAAGAACAACAAGAAGAAGAAATATCTCGAAATATGTCCGTCAGGCCCCTTCCCTTGAGATAAATCTGCAAATATCTCGGAAACCAAGCGAGCTATGGCAAAATGTTAAGAGACCTTATTTGTAGAGAATTAAGTTTCCTACTTTTTATGTTCTACGATATTTTTTGATCAGATGCGTAGTTCTCGAGGTATATCAAGATATTTAAAAGTTCCGAAGCCGCACCAACATAATAGAGATACAGAAACACCGTGGCTCCTTTCTTTGAGATAACTCTGCACTAGTGCGAGCCGCAAATGCCGCTTCCAGCTTAGCTGTGCAGAAGAAGAACAACAAGAAGAAGAAATATCTCGAAATATGTCCGTCAGGCCCCTTCCCTTGAGATAAATCTGCAAATATCTCGGAAACGAAGCGAGCTATGGCAAAATGTTAAGAGACCTTTTTTGTAGAGAATTAAGTTTCCTACTTTTTATGTTCTATGATATTTTTTGATCAGATGCGTAGTTCTCGAGATATATCCAGATATTTAAAAGTTCCGAAGCGGCACCAAGATAATAGAGATACAGAAACACCGTGGCCCCTTTCTTTGAGGTAACTCTGCACTATTGCGAGCTGCAAATGCCACTTCCAGCTTAGCTGTGCAGAAGAAGAACAACAAGAAGAAGAAATATCTCGAAATATGTCCGTCAGGCCCCTTCCCTTGAGATAAATCTGCAAATATCTCGGAAACCAAGCGAGCTATGGCAAAATGTTAAGAGACCTTATTTGTAGAGAATTAAGTTTCCTACTTTTTATGTTCTACGATATTTTTTGATCAGATGCGTAGTTCTCGAGATATATCAAGATATTTAAAAGTTCCGAAGCCGCACCAACATAATAGAGATACAGAACCACCGTGGCCCCTTTCTTTGAGATAACTCTGCACTATTGCGAGCTGCAAATGCCACTTCCAGCTTAGCTGTGCAGAAGAAGAACAACAAGAAGAAGAAATATCTCGAAATATGTCCGTCAGGCCCCTTCCCTTGAGATAAATCTGCAAATATCTCGGAAACGAAGCGAGCTATGGCCAAATGTTAAGAGACCTTTTTTGTACAGAATTATCTTTCCTACAATTTACGTTCTCCGATATTTTTTGATCAGAAGCGTAGTTTTCGAGATATATCGAGATATTTAAAAGTTCCGAAGCCGCACCAACATAATAGAGATACAGAAACACCGTGGCCCCTTTCTTTGAGATAACTCTGCACTATTGCGACCTGCAAATGCCACTTCCAGCTTAGCTGTGCAGAAGAAGAACAACAAGAAGAAGAAAGATCTCGAAATATGTCCGTCAGGCCCCTTCCCTTGAGATAAATCTGCAAATATCTCGGAAACGAAGCGAGCTATGGCAAAATGTTAAGAGACCTTTTTTGTAGAGAATTAAGTTTCCTACTTTTTATGTTCTATGATATTTTTCGATCAGAGGCGTAGTTCTCGAGATATATCAAGATATTTAAAACTTCCGAAGCCGCACCAACATAATAGAGATACAGAAACACCGTGGCCCTTTTCTTTGAGATAACTCTGCACTATTGCGCGCTGCAAATGCCACTTCCAGCTTAGCTGTGCAGAAGAAGAACAACAAGAAGAAGAAATATCTCGAAATATGTCCGTCAGGCCCCTTCCCTTGAGATAAATCTGCAAATATCTCGGAAACGAAGCGAGCTATGGCAAAATGTTAAGAGACCTTTTTTGTAGAGAATTAAGTTTCCTACTTTTTATGGTCTATGATATTTTTCGATCAGAGGCGTAGTTCTCGAGATATATCAAGATATTTAAAAGTTCCGAAGCCGCACCAACATAATAGAGATACTGAAACACCGTGGCCCCTTTCTTTGAGATAACTCTGCACTAGTGCGAGCCGCAAATGCCGCTTCCAGCTTAGCTGTGCAGAAGAAGAACAACAAGAAGAAGAAATATCTCGAAATATGTCCGTCAGGCCCCTTCCCTCGAGATAAATCTGCAAATATCTCGGAAACGAAGCGAGCTATGGCAAAATGTTAAGAGACCTTTTTTGTAGAGAATTAAGTTTCCTACTTTTTATGTTCTATGATATTTTTTGATCAGATGCGTAGTTCTCGAGATATATCCAGATATTTAAAAGTTCCGAAGCGGCACCAAGATAATAGAGATACAGAAACACCGTGGCCCCTTTCTTTGAGGTAACTCTGCACTATTGCGAGCTGCAAATGCCACTTCCAGCTTAGCTGTGCAGAAGAAGAACAACAAGAAGAAGAAATATCTCGAAATATGTCCGTCAGGCCCCTTCCCTTGAGATAAATCTGCAAATATCTCGGAAACCAAGCGAGCTATGGCAAAATGTTAAGAGACCTTATTTGTAGAGAATTAAGTTTCCTACTTTTTATGTTCTACGATATTTTTTGATCAGATGCGTAGTTCTCGAGATATATCAAGATATTTGAAAGTTCCGAAGCCGCACCAACATAATAGAGATACAGAAACACCGTGGCCCCTTTCTTTGAGATAACTCTGCACTATTGCGACCTGCAAATGCCACTTCCAGCTTAGCTGTGCAGAAGAAGAACAACAAGAAGAAGAAATATCTCGAAATATGTCCGTCAGGCCCCTTCCCTTGAGATATATCTGCAAATATCTCGGAAACGAAGCGAGCTATGGCAAAATGTTAAGAGACCTTTTTTGTAGAGAATTATGCTTCCTACAATTTATGTTCTATGATATCTTTTGATCAGAAGCGTAGTTTTCGAGATATATCGAGATATTTAAAAGTTCCGAAGCCGCACCAACATAATAGAGATACAGAAGCACCGTGGCCCCTTTCGTTGAGATAACTCTGCACTAGTGCGAGCCGCAAATGCCACTTCCAGCTTAGCTGTGCAGAAGAAGAATAACAAGAAGAAGAAATATCTCGAAATATGTCCGTCAGGCCCCTTCCCTTGAGATACATCTGCAAATATCTCGGAAACGAAGCGAGCTATGGCAAAATGTTAAGAGACCTTTTTTGTAGAAAATTAGGTTTCCTACTTTTTATGTTCTATGATATTTTTTGATCAGATGCGTAGTTCTCGAGATATATCAAGATATTTAAAAGTTCCGAAGCCGCACCAACATAATAGAGATACAGAAACACCGTGGCCCCTTTCTTTGAGATAACTCTGCACTATTGCGAGCTGTGAATGCCACTTCCAGCTTCGCTGTGCAGAAGAAGAACAACAAGAAGAAGAAATATCTCGAAATATGTCCGTCAGGCCCCTTCCCTTGAGATATATCTGCAAATATCTCGGAAACGAAGCGAGCTATGGCAAAATGTTAAGAGACCTTTTTTGTAGAGAATTATGTTTCCTACAATTTATGTTCTATGATATTTTTTGATCAGAAGCGTAGTTTTCGAGATATATCGAGATATTTAAAAGTTCCGAAGCCGCACCAACATAATAGAGATACAGAAACACCGTGGCCCCTTTCTTTGAGATAACTCTGCACTATTGCGAGCTGCAAATGCCACTTCCAGCTTAGCTGTGCAGAGGAAGAACAACAAGAAGAAGAAGTATCTCGAAATATGTCCGTCAGGCCCGTTCCTTTGAGCTGAATCTGCAAATATCTCGGAAACGAAGCGAGCTATGGCAAAATACTAAGAGACGTTTCTTGTAGAGAATTATGTTTCCTACAATTTATGTTCTATGATATTTTTTGATCAGAAGCGTAGTTTTCGAGATATATCGAGATATTTAAAAGTTCCGAAGCCGCACCAACATAATAGAGATACAGAAACACCGTGGCTCCTTTCTTTGAGATAACTCTGCACTAGTGCGAGCCGCAAATGCCACTTCCAGCTTAGCTGTGCAGAAGAAGAACAACAAGAAGAAGAAATATCTCGAAATATGTCCGTCAGGCCCCTTCCCTTGAGATAAATCTGCAAATATCTCGGAAACGAAGCGAGCTATGGCAAAATGTTAGGAGACCTTTTTTGTAGAGAATTAAGTTTCCTACTTTTTATGTTCTATGATATTTTTTGATCAGATGCGCAGTTCTGGAGATATATCCAGATATTTAAAAGTTCCGAAGCGGCACCAACATAATAGAGATACAGACACACCGTGGCCCCTTTCTTTGAGGTAACTCTGCACTATTGCGAGCTGCAAATGCCACTTCCAGCTTAGCTGTGCAGAAGAAGAACAACAAGAAGAAGAAATATCTCGAAATATGTCCGTCAGGCCCCTTCCCTTAAGATAAATCTGCAAATATCTCGGAAACCAGGCGAGCTATGGCAAAATGTTAAGAGACCTTATTTGTAGAGAATTAAGTTTCCTACTTTTTATGTTCTACGATATTTTTTGATCAGATGCGTAGTTCTCGAGATATATCAAGATATTTGAAAGTTCCGAAGCCGCACCAACATAATAGAGATACAGAACCACCGTGGCCCCTTTCTTTGAGATAACTCTGCACTATTGCGAGCTGCAAATGCCACTTCCAGCTTAGCTGTGCAGAAGAAGAACAACAAGAAGAAGAAATATCTCGAAATATGTCCGTCAGGCCCCTTCCCTTGAGATAAATCTGCAAATATCTCGGAAACGAAGCGAGCTATGGCAAAATGTTAAGAGACCTTTTTTGTACAGAATTATCTTTCCTACAATTTACGTTCTCCGATATTTTTTGATCAGAAGCGTAGTTTTCGAGATATATCGAGATATTTAAAAGTTCCGAAGCCGCACCAACATAATAGAGATACAGAAACACCGTGGCCCCTTTCTTTGAGATAACTCTGCACTATTGCGACCTGCAAATGCCACTTCCAGCTTAGCTGTGCAGAAGAAGAACAACAAGAAGAAGAAATATCTCGAAATATGTCCGTCAGGCCGCTCCCCTTGAGATATATCTGCAAATATCTCGGAAACGAAGCGAGCTATGGCAAAATGTTAAGAGACCTTTTTTGTAGAGAATTATGCTTCCTACAATTTATGTTCTATGATATCTTTTGATCAGAAGCGTAGTTTTCGAGATATATCGAGATATTTAAAAGTTCCGAAGCCGCACCAACATAATAGAGATACAGAAGCACCGTGGCCCCTTTCGTTGAGATAACTCTGCACTAGTGCGAGCCGCAAATGCCACTTCCAGCTTAGCTGTGCAGAAGAAGAATAACAAGAAGAAGAAATATCTCGAAATATGTCCGTCAGGCCCCTTCCCTTGAGATACATCTGCAAATATCTCGGAAACGAAGCGAGCTATGGCAAAATGTTAAGAGACCTTTTTTGTAGAAAATTAGGTTTCCTACTTTTTATGTTCTATGATATTTTTTGATCAGATGCGTAGTTCTCCAGATATATCAAGATATTTAAAAGTTCCGAAGCCGCACCAACATAATAGAGATACAGAAACACCGTGGCCCCTTTCTTTGAGATAGCTCTGCACTATTGCGAGCTGTGAATGCCACATCCAGCTTCGCTGTGCAGAAGAAGAACAACAAGAAGAAGAAATATCTCGAAATATGTCCGTCAGGCCCCTTCCCTTGAGATATATCTGCAAATATCTCGGAAACGAAGCGAGCTATGGCAAAATGTTAAGAGACCTTTTTTGTAGAGAATTATGTTTCCTACAATTTATGTTCTATGATATTTTTTGATCAGAAGCGTAGTTTTCGAGATATATCGAGATATTTAAAAGTTCCGAAGCCGCACCAACATAATAGAGATACAGAAACACCGTGGCCCCTTTCTTTGAGATAACTCTGCACTATTGCGAGCTGCAAATGCCACTTCCAGCTTAGCTGTGCAGAGGAAGAACAACAAGAAGAAGAAGTATCTCGAAATATGTCCGTCAGGCCCGTTCCTTTGAGGTGAATCTGCAAATATCTCGGAAACGAAGCGAGCTATGGCAAAATGTTAAGAGACGTTTTTTGTAGAGAATTATGTTTCCTACAATTTATGTTCTATGATATTTTTTGATCAGAAGCGTAGTTCTCGAGATATATCGAGATATTTAAAAGTTCCGAAGCCGCACCAATGTAATAGAGATACAGAAACACCGTGGCCCCATTCTTTGAGATAACTCTGCACTATTGCGAGCTGCAAATGCCACTTCCAGCTTAGCTGTGCAGAAGAAGACCAACAAGAAGAAGAAATATCTCGAAATATGTCCGTCAGGCCCCTTCCCTTGAGATAAATCTGCAAATATCTCGGAAACGAAGCGAGCTATGGCAAAATGTTAAGATACCTTACTTGTAGAGAATTAAGTTTCCTACTTTTTATGTTCTATGATATTATTTGATCAGATGCGTAGTTCTCGAGATATATCAAGATATTTAAAAGTTCCGAAGCCGCACCAACATAATAGAGATACAGAAACACCGTGGCCCCTTTCTTTGAGATAACTCTGCACTATTGCGAGCTGCAAATGCCACTTCCAGCTTAGCTGTGCAGAAGAAGAACAACAAGAAGAAGAAATCTCTCGAAATATGTCCGTCAGGCCCCTTCCCTTGAGATAAATCTGCATATATCTCGGAAACGAAGCGAGCTATGGCAAAATGTTAAGGGACCTTTTTTGTAGAGAATTATGTTTCCTACAATTTATGTTCTATGATATTTTTTGATCAGAAGCGTAGTTTTCGAGATATATCGAGATATTTAAAAGCTCCGAAGCCGCACCAACATAATAGATATACAGAAACACCGTGGCCCCTTTCTTTGAGATAACTCTGCACTATTGCGAGCTGCAAATGCCACTTCCAGCTTAGCTGTGCAGAAGAAGAACAACAAGAAGAAGAAATATCTCGAAATATGTCCGTTTGGCCCCTTCCCTTGAGATATATCTGCAAATATCTCGGAAACGAAACGAGCTATGGCAAAATCTTAAGAGACCTTTTTTGTGGACAATTATGTTTCCTACAATTTATGTTCTATGATATTTTTTGATCAGAAGCGTAGTTCTCGAGATATATCAAGATATTTAAAAGTTCCGAAGCCGCACCAACATAATAGAGATACAGAAACACCGTGGCCCCTTTCTTTCAGATAACTCTGCACTATTGCGAGCTGGAAATGCCACTTCCAGTTTAGCTGTGCAGAAGAAGAACAACAAGAAGAAGAAATATCTCGAAATATGTCCGTCAGGCCCCTTCCCCTGAGATAAATCTGCATATATCTCGGAAACGAAGCGAGCTATGGCAAAATGTTAAGGGACCTTTTTTGTAGAGAATTATGTTTCCTACAATTTATGTTCTATGATATTTTTTGATCAGAAGCGTAGTTTTCGAGATATATCGAGATATTTAAAAGCTCCGAAGCCGCACCAACATAATAGAGATACAGAAACACCGTGGCCCCTTTCTTTGAGATAACTCTGCACTATTGCGAGCTGCAAATGCCACTTCCAGCTTAGCTGTGCAGAAGAAGAACAACAAGAAGAAGAAATATCTCGAAATATGTCCGTCAGGCCCCTTCCCTTGAGATAAATCTGCACATATCTCGGAAACGAAGCGAGCTATGGCAAAATGTTAAGAGACCTTTTTTGTAGCGAATTAAGTTACCTACTTTTTATGTTCTATGATATTTTTTGATCAGATGCGTAGTTCTCGAGATATATCAAGATATTTAAAAGTTCCGAAGCCGCACCAACATAATAGGGATACAGAAACACCGTGGCCCCTTTCTTTGAGATAACTCTGCACTATTGCGAGCTGGAAATGCCACTTCCAGTTTAGCTGCGCAGAAGAAGAACAACAAGAAGAAGAAATATCTCGAAATATGTCCGTTAGGCCCCTTCCCTTGAGATATATCTGCAAATATCTCGGAAACGAAACGAGCTATGGCAAAATGTTAAGAGACGTTTTTTGTAGAGAATTATGTTTCCTACAATTTATGTTCTATGATATTTTTTGATCAGAAGCGTAGTTCTCGAGATATATCGAGATATTTAAAAGTTCCGAAGCCGCACCAATGTAATAGAGATACAGAAACACCGTGGCCCCATTCTTTGAGATAACTCTGCACTATTGCGAGCTGCAAATGCCACTTCCAGCTTAGCTGTGCAGAAGAAGACCAACAAGAAGAAGAAATATCTCGAAATATGTCCGTCAGGCCCCTTCCCTTGAGATAAATCTGCAAATATCTCGGAAACGAAGCGAGCTATGGCAAAATGTTAAGATACCTTATTTGTAGAGAATTAAGTTTCCTACTTTTTATGTTCTATGATATTATTTGATCAGATGCGTAGTTCTCGAGATACATCAAGATATTTAACAGTTCCGAAGCCGCACCAACATAATAGAGATACAGAAACACCGTGGCCCCTTTCTTTGAGGTAACTCTGTACTATTGCGAGCTGCAAATGCCACTTCCAGCTTAGCTGTGCAGAAGAAGAACAACAAGAAGAAGAAATCTCTCGAAATATGTCCGTCAGGCCCCTTCCCTTGAGATAAATCTGCATATATCTCGGAAACGAAGCGAGCTATGGCAAAATGTTAAGAGACCTTTTTTGTAGAGAATTATGTTTCCTACAATTTATGTTCTATGATATTATTTGATCAGATGCGTAGTTCTCGAGATATATCAAGATATTTAAAAGTTCCGAAGCCGCACCAACATAATAGAGATACAGAAACACCGTGGCCCCTTTCTTTGAGATAACTCTGCACTATTGCGAGCTGCAAATGCCACTTCCAGCTTAGCTGTGCAGAAGAAGAACAACAAGAAGAAGAAATATCTCGAAATATGTCCGTCAGGCCCCTTCCCTTGAGATAAATCTGCATATATCTCTGAAACGAAGCGAGCTATGGCAAAACGTTAAGAGACCTTTTTTGTAGAGAATTATGTTTCCTACAATTTATGTTCTATGATATTTTTTGATCAGAAGCGTAGTTTTCGAGATATGTCGAGATATTTAAAAGCTCCGAAGCCGCACCAACATAATAGAGATACAGAAACACCGTGGCCCCTTTCTTTGAGATAACTCTGCACTATTGCGAGCTGCAAATGCCACTTCCAGCTTAGCTGTGCAGAAGAAGAACAACAAGAAGAAGAAATATCTCGAAATATGTCCGTCAGGCCCCTTCCCTTGAGATAAATCTGCACATATCTCGGAAACGAAGCGAGCTATGGCAAAATGTTAAGAGACCTTTTTTGTAGAGAATTAAGTTACCTACTTTTTATGTTCTAAGATATTTTTTGATCAGATGCGTAGTTCTCGAGATATATCAAGATATTTAAAAGTTCCGAAGCCGCACCAACATAATAGAGATACAGAAACACCGTGGCCCCTTTCTTTGAGATAACTCTGCACTATTGCGAGCTGCAAATGCCACTTCCAGCTTAGCTGTGCAGAAGAAGAACAACAAGAAGAAGAAATATCTCGAAATATGTCCGTCAGGACCCTTCCCTTGAGATAAATCTGCAAATATCTCGGAAACGAAGCGAGCTATGGCAAAACGTTAAGAGACCTTTTTTGTAGAGAATTATGATTCCCAGAATTTATGTTCTATGATATTTTTTGATCAGAAGCGTAGTTTTCGAGATATATCGAGATATTTAAAAGCTCCGAAGCCGCACCAACATAATAGAGATACAGAAACACCGTGGCCCCTTTCTTTGAGGTAACTCTGCACTATTGCGAGCTGCAAATGCCACTTCCAGCTTAGCTGTGCAGAAGAAGAACAACAAGAAGAAGAAATATCTCGAAATATGTCCGTCAGGCCCCTTCCCTTGAGATAAATCTGCACATATCTCGGAAACGAAGCGAGCTATGGCAAAATGTTAAGAAACCTTTTTTGTAGAGAATTAAGTTACCTACTTTTTATGTTCTATGATATTTTTTGATCAGATGCGTAGTTCTCGAGATATATCAAGATATTTAAAAGTTCCGAAGCCGCACCAACATAATAGAGATACAGAAACACCGTGGCCCCTTTCTTTGAGATAACTCTGCACTATTGCGAGCTGCAAATGCCACTTCCAGCTTAGCTGTGCAGAAGAAGAACAACAAGAAGAAGAAATATCTTGAAATATGTCCGTCAGGCCCCTTCCCTTGAGATAAATCTGCACATATCTCGGAAACGAAGCGAGCTATGGCAAAACGTTGAGAGACCTTTTTTGTAGAGAATTATGTTTCCTACAATTTATGTTCTATGATATTTTTTGATCAGAAGCGTAGTTTTCGAGATATATCGAGATATTTAAAAGCTTCGAAGCCGCACCAACATAATAGAGATACAGAAACACCGTGGCCCCTTTCTTTGAGGTAACTCTGCACTATTGCGAGCTGCAAATGCCATTTCCAGCTTAGCTGTGCGGAAGAAGAACAACAAGAAGAAGAAATATCTCGAAATATGTCCGTCAGGCCCCTTCCCTTGAGATAAATCTGCACATATCTCGGAAACGAAGCGAGCTATGGCAAAATGTTAACAGACCTTTTTTGTAGAGAATTAAGTTACCTACTTTTTCTGTTCTATGATATTTTTTGATCAGATGCGTAGTTCTCGAGATATATCAAGATATTTAAAAGTTCCGAAGCCGCACCAACATAATAGAGATACAGAAACACCGTGGCCCCTTTCTTTGAGATAACTCTGCACTATTGCGAGCTGCAAATGCCACTTCGAGCTTAGCTGTGCAGAAGAAGAACAACAAGAAGAAGAAATATCTCGAAATATGTCCGTCAGGCCCCTTCCCTTGAGATAAATCTGCACATATCTCGGAAACGAAGCGAGCTATGGCAAAACGTTAAGAGACCTTTTTTGTAGAGAATTCCGTTTCCTACAATCTATGTTGTATGATATTTTTTGATCAGATGCGTAGTTCTCGAGATATATCAAGATATTTAAAAGTTCCGAAGCCGCACCAACATAATAGAGATACAGAAACACCGTGGCCCCTTTCTTTGAGATAACTCTGCACTATTCCGAGCTGCAAATGCCACTTCCAGCTTAGCTGTGCAGAAGAAGAACAACAAGAAGAAGAAATATCTCGAAATATGTCCGTCAGGCCCCTTCCCTTGAGATGTATCTGCAAATATCTCGGAAACGAAGCGAGCTATGGCAAAATGTTAAGAGACCTTTTTTGTAGAGAATTAAGTTTCCTACTTTTTATGTTCTATAATATTTTTTGATCAGATGCGTAGTTCTCGAGATATATCAAGATATTTAAAAGTTCCGAAGCCCCACCAACATAATAGAGATACAGAAACACCGTGGCCCCTTTCTTTGAGATAACTCTGCACTATTGCGAGCTGTAAATGCCACTTCCAGCTTAGCTGTGCAGAAGAAAAACAACAAGAAGAAGAAATATCTCGAAATATGTCCATCAGGCCCCTTCCCTTGAGATAAATCTGCAAATATCTCGGAAACGAAGCGAGCTATGGCAAAATGTTAAGAGACGTTTTTTGTAGAGAATTATGTTTCCTACTTTTTATGTTCTATGATATTTTTTGATCAGATGCGTAGATCTCGAGATATATCAAGATATTTAAAAGTTCCGAAGCCGCACCAACATAATGGAGATACAGAAACACCGTGGCCCCATTCTTTGAGATAGCTCTGCACTATTGCGAGCTGCAAATGCCACTTCCAGCTTAGCTGTGCAGAAGAAGAACAACAAGAAGAAGAAATATCTCGAAATATGTCCGTCAGGCCCCTTCCCCTGAGATAAATCTGCAAATATCTCGGAAACGAAGCGAGCTATGGCAAAATGTTAAGAGACCTTTTTTGTAGAGAATTAAGTTTTCTTCTTTTTATGGGCCATGGTATTTTTTGATCAGATGCGTAGTTCTCGAGATATATCAAGATACTTAAAAGTTCCGAAGCTGCACCAACATAATAGAGATACAGAAACACCGTGGCCCCTTTCTTTGAGATAACTCTGCACTAGTGCGAGCCGCAAATGCCACTTCCAGCTTAGCTGTGCAGAAGAAGAACAACAAGAAGAAGAAATATCTCGAAATATGTCCGTCAGGCCCCTTCCCTTGAGATGTATCTGCAAATATCTCGGAAACGAAGCGAGCTATGGCAAAATGTTAAGAGACATTTTTGTAGAGAATTATGTTTCCTACAATTTATGTTCTATGATATTTTTTGATCAGAAGCGTAGTTTTCGAGATATATCGAGATATTTAAAAGTTCCGAAGCCGCACCAACATAATAGAGATACAGAAACACCGTGGCCCCTTTCTTTGAGATAACTCTGCACTAGTGCGAGCCGCAAACGCCACTTCCAGCTTAGCTGTGCAGAAGAAGAACAACAAGAAGAAGAAATATCTCGAAATATGTCCGTCAGGCCCCTTCCTTTGAGATACATCTGCAAATATCTCGGAAACGAAGAGAGCTATGGCAAAATGTTAAGAGACCTTTTTTGTAGAGAATTATGTTTCCTACAATTTATCTTCTATGATATTATTTGATCAGATGCGTAGTTCTCGAGATATATCAAGATATTTAAAAGTTCCGAAGCCGCACCAACATAATAGAGATACAGAAACACCGTGGCCCCTTTCTTTGAGATAACTCTGCACTATTGCGAGCTGCAAATGCCACTTCCAGCTTAGCTGTGCAGAAGAAGAACAACAAGAAGAAGAAATATCTCGAAATATGTCCGTCAGGCCCCTTCCCTTGAGATAAATCTGCATATATCTCTGAAACGAAGCGAGCTATGGCAAAACGTTAAGAGACCTTTTTTGTAGAGAATTATGTTTCCTACAATTTATGTTCTATGATATTTTTTGATCAGAAGCGTAGTTTTCGAGATATATCGAGATATTTAAAAGCTCCGAAGCCGCACCAACATAATAGAGATACAGAAACACCGTGGCCCCTTTCTTTGAGATAACTCTGCACTATTGCGAGCTGCAAATGCCACTTCCAGCTTAGCTGTGCAGAAGAAGAACAACAAGAAGAAGAAATATCTCGAAATATGTCCGTCAGGCCCCTTCCCTTGAGATAAATCTGCACATATCTCGGAAACGAAGCGAGCTATGGCAAAATGTTAAGAGACCTTTTTTGTAGAGAATTAAGTTACCTACTTTTTATGTTCTATGATATTTTTTGATCAGATGCGTAGTTCTCGAGATATATCAAGATATTTAAAAGTTCCGAAGCCGCACCAACATAATAGAGATACAGAAACACCGTGGCCCCTTTCGTTGAGATAACTCTGCACTATTGCGAGCTGCAAATGCCACTTCCAGCTTAGCTGTGCAGAAGAAGAACAACAAGAAGAAGAAATATCTTGAAATATGTCCGTCAGGCCCCTTCCCTTGAGATAAATCTGCACATATCTCGGAAACGAAGCGAGCTATGGCAAAACGTTAAGAGACCTTTTTTGTAGAGAATTATGTTTCCTACAATTTATGTTCTATGATATTTTTTGATCAGAAGCGTAGTTTTCGAGATATATCGAGATATTTAAAAGCTTCGAAGCCGCACCAACGTAATAGAGATACAGAAACACCGTGGCCCCTTTCTTTGAGGTAACTCTGCACTATTGCGAGCTGCAAATGCCACTTCCAGCTTAGCTGTGCGGAAGAAGAACAACAAGAAGAAGAAATATCTCGAAATATGTCCGTCAGGCCCCTTCCCTTGAGATAAATCTGCACATATCTCGGAAACGAAGCGAGCTATGGCAAAATGTTAAGAGACCTTTTTTGTAGAGAATTAAGTTACCTACTTTTTCTGTTCTATGATATTTTTTGATCAGATGCGTAGTTCTCGAGATATATCAAGATATTTAAAAGTTCCGAAGCCGCACCAACATAATAGAGATACAGAAACACCGTGGCCCCTTTCTTTGAGATAACGCTGCACTATTGCGAGCTGCAAATGCCACTTCCAGCTTAGCTGTGCAGAAGAAGAACAACAAGAAGAAGAAATATCTCGAAATATGTCCGTCAGGCCCCTTCCCTTGAGATAAATCTGCAAACATCTCGGAAACGAAGCGAGCTATGGCAAAATGTTAAGAGACCTTTTTTGTAGAGAATTATGTTTCCTACAATTTATGTTCTATGATATTTTTTGATCAGAAGCGTAGTTTTCGAGATATATCGAGATATTTAAAAGTTCCGAAGCCGCACCAACATAATAGAGATTCAGAAACACCGTTGCCCCTTTCTTTGAGATAACTCTGCACTAGTGCGAGCCGCAAATGCCACTTCCAGCTTAGCTGTGCAGAAGAAGAACAACAAGAAGAAGAAATATCTCGAAATATGTCCGCCAGGCCCCTTCCCTTGAGATAAATCTGCAAATATCTCGGAAACGAAGAGAGCTATGGCAAAATGTTAAGAGACCTTTTTTGTAGAGAATTAAGTTTCCTACTTTTTATGTTCTATGATATTTTTTGATCAGATGCGTAGTTCCCGAGATATATCAAGATATTTAAAAGTTCCGAAGCCGCACCAACATAATAGAGATACAGAAACACCGTGGCCCCTTTCTTTGAGATAACTCTGCACTATTCCGAGCTGCAAATGCCACTTCCAGCTTAGCTGTGCAGAAGAAGAACAACAAGAAGAAGAAATATCTCGAAATATGTCCGTCAGGCCCCTTCCCTTGAGATGTATCTGCAAATATCTCGGAAACGAAGCGAGCTATGGCAAAATGTTAAGAGACCTTTTTTGTAGAGAATTATGTTTCCTACAATTTATGTTCTATGATATTTTTTGCTCAGAAGCGTAGTTTTCGAGATATATCGAGATATTTAAAAGTTCCGAAGCCGCACCAACATAATAGAGATACAGAAACACCGTGGCCCCTTTCTTTAAGATAACTCTGCACTAGTGCGAGCCGCAAATGCCACTTCCAGCTTAGCTGTGCAGAAGAAGAACAACAAGAAGAAGAAATATCTCGAAATATGTCCGTCAGGCCCCTTCCCTTGAGATAAATCTGCAAATATCTCGGAAACGAAGCGAGCTATGGCAAAATGTTAAGAGACCTTTTTTGTAGAGAATTATGTTTCCTACTTTTTATCTTCTATGATATTTTTTGATCAGATGCGTAGTTCTCGAGATATATCAAGATATTTAAAAGTTCCGAAGCCGCACCAACATAATAGAGATACAGAAACACCGTGACCCCTTTCTTTGAGATAACTCTGCACTATTCCGAGCTGCAAATGCCACTTCCAGCTTAGCTGTGCAGAAGAAGAACAACAAGAAGAAGAAATATCTCGAAATATGTCCGTCAGGCCCCTTCCCTTGAGATGTATCTGCAAATATCTCGGAAACGAAGCGAGCTATGGCAAAATGTTAAGAGACCTGTTTTGTAGAGAATTAAGTTTCCTACTTTTTATGTTCTATAATATTTTTTGATCAGATGCGTAGTTCTCGAGATATATCAAGATATTTAAAAGTTCCGAAGCCCCACCAACATAATAGAGATACAGAAACACCGTGGCCCCTTTCTTTGAGATAACTCTGCACTAGTGCGAGCCGCAAATGCCACTTCCAGCTTAGCTGTGCAGAAGAAGAACAACAAGAAGAAGAAATATCTCGAAATATGTCCGTCAGGCCGCTTCCCTTGAGATAAATCTGCAAATATCTCGGAAACGAAGAGAGCTATGGCAAAATGTTAAGAGACCTTTTTTGTAGAGAATTAAGTTTCCTACTTTTTATGTTCTATGATATTTTTTGATCAGATGCGTAGTTCCCGAGATATATCAAGATATTTAAAAGTTCCGAAGCCGCACCAACATAATAGAGATACAGAAACACCGTGGCCCCTTTCTTTGAGATAACTCTGCACTATTCCGAGCTGCAAATGCCACTTCCAGCTTAGCTGTGCAGAAGAAGAACAACAAGAAGAAGAAATATCTCGAAATATGTCCGTCAGGCCCCTTCCCTTGAGATGTATCTGCAAATATCTCGGAAACGAAGCGAGCTATGGCAAAATGTTAAGAGACCTTTTTTGTAGAGAATTATGTTTCCTACAATTTATGTTCTATGATATTTTTTGATCAGAAGCGTAGTTTTCGAGATATATCGAGATATTTAAAAGTTCCGAAGCCGCACCAACATAATAGAGATACAGAAACACCATGGCCCCTTTCTTTGAGATAACTCTGCACTATTGCGAGCTGGAAATGCCACTTCCAGTTTAGCTGTGCAGAAGAAGAACAACAAGAAGAAGAAATATCTCGAAATATGTCCGTCAGGCCCCTTCCCTTGAGATAAATCTGCAAATATCTCGGAAACGAAGCGAGCTATCGCAAAATGTTAAGAGACCTTTTTTGTAGAGAATTAAGTTTCCTACTTTTTATGTTCTATAATATTTTTTGATCAGATGCGTAGTTCTCGAGATATATCAAGATATTTAAAAGTTCCGAAGCCGCACCAACATAATAGAGATACAGAAACACCGTGGCCCCTTTCTTTGAGATAACTCTGCACTATTGCGAGCTGTAAATGCCACTTCCAGCTTAGCTGTGCAGAAGAAGAACAACAAGAAGAAGAAATATCTCGAAATATGTCCGTCAGGCCCCGTCCCTTGAGATAAATCTGCAAACATCTCGGAAACGAAGCGAGCTATGGCAAAATGTTAAGAGACCTTTTTTGTAGAGAATTATGTTTCCTACAATTTATGTTCTATGATATTTTTTGATCAGAAGCGTAGTTTTCGAGATATATCGAGATATTTAAAAGTTCCGAAGCCGCACCAACATAATAGAGATTCAGAAACACCGTTGCCCCTTTCTTTGAGATAACTCTGCACTAGTGCGAGCCGCAAATGCCACTTCCAGCTTAGCTGTGCAGAAGAAGAACAACAAGAAGAAGAAATATCTCGAAATATGTCCGCCAGGCCCCTTCCCTTGAGATAAATCTGCAAATATCTCGGAAACGAAGAGAGCTATGGCAAAATGTTAAGAGACCTTTTTTGTAGAGAATTATGTTTCCTACAATTTATGTTCTATGATATTTTTTGATCAGAAGCGTAGTTTTCGAGATATATCGAGATATTTAAAAGTTCCGAAGCCGCACCAACATAATAGAGATACAGAAACACCGTGGCCCCTTTCTTTGAGATAACTCTGCACTAGTGCGAGCCGCAAATGCCACTTCCAGCTTAGCTGTGCAGAAGAAGAACAACAAGAAGAAGAAATATCTCGAAATATGTCCGTCAGGCCCCTTCCCTTGAGATAAATCTGCAAATATCTCGGAAACGAAGCGAGCTATGGCAAAATGTTAAGAGACCTTTTTTGTAGAGAATTATGTATCCTACTTTTTATGTTCTATAATATTTTTTGATCAGATGCGTAGTTCTCGAGATATATCAAGATATTTAAAAGTTCCGAAGCCGCACCAACATAATAGAGATACAGAAACACCGTGGCCCCTTTCTTTGAGATAACTCTCCACTATTGCGAGCTGTAAATGCCACTTCCAGCTTAGCTGTGCAGAAGAAGAACAACAAGAAGAAGAAATATCTCGAAATATGTCCGTCAGGCCCCTTCCCTTGAGATAAATCTGTAAACATCTCGGAAACGAAGCGAGCTATGGCAAAATGTTAAGAGACCTTTTTTGTAGAGAATTATGTTTCCTACAATTTATGTTCTATGATATTTTTTGATCAGAAGCGTAGTTTTCGAGATATATCCAGATATTTAAAAGTTCCGAAGCCGCACCAACATAATAGAGATTCAGAAACACCGTTGCCCCTTTGTTTGAGATAACCTTGCACTAGTGCGAGCCGCAAATGCCACTTCCAGCTTAGCTGTGCAGAAGAAGAACAACAAGAAGAAGAAATATCTCGAAATATGTCCGTCAGGCCCGTTCCTTTGAGCTGAATCTGCAATTATCTCGGAAACGAAGCGAGCTATGGCAAAATGTTAAGAGACGTTTTTTGTAGAGAATTATGTTTCCTACAATTTATGTTCTATGATATTTTTTGATCAGAAGCGTAGTTTTCGAGATATATCGAGATATTTAAAAGTTCCGAAGCCGCACCAACATCATAGAGATACAGAAACACCGTGGCCCCTTTCTTTGAGATAACTCTGCACTATTGCGAGCTGTAAATGCCACTTCCAGCTTAGCTGTGCAGAAGAAGAACAACAAGAAGAAGAAATATCTCGAAATATGTCCGTCAGGCCCGTTCCTTTGAGCTGAATCTGCAATTATCTCGTAAACGAAGCGAGCTATGGCAAAATGTTAAGAGACGTTTTTTGTAGAGAATTGTGTTTCCTACAATTTATGTTCTATGATATTTTTTGATCAGAAGCGGAGTTTTCGAGATATATCGAGATATTTAAAAGTTCCGAAGCCGCACCAACATAATAGAGATTCAGAAACACCGTGGCCCCTTTCTTTGAGATAACTCTGCGTTTAGTGCGAGCCGCAAATGCCACTTCCACCTTAGCTGTGCAGAAGAAGAACAACAAGAAGAAGAAATATCTCGAAATATGTCCGTCAGGCCCCTTCCCTTGAGATAAATCTGCAAATATCTCGGAAACGAAGAGAGCTATGGCAAAATGTTAAGAGACCTTTTTTGTAGAGAATTAAGTTTCCTACTTTTTATGTTCTATGATATTTTTTGATCAGATGCGTAGTTCCCGAGATATATCAAGATATTTAAAAGTTCCGAAGCCGCACCAACATAATAGAGATACAGAAACACCGTGGCCCCTTTCTTTGAGATAACTCTGCACTATTCCGAGCTGCAAATGCCACTTCCAGCTTAGCTGTGCAGAAGAAGAACAACAAGAAGAAGAAATATCTCGAAATATGTCCGTCAGGCCCCTTCCCTTGAGATGTATCTGCAAATATCTCGGAAACGAAGCGAGCTATGGCAAAATGTTAAGAGACCTTTTTTGTAGAGAATTATGTTTCCGACAATTTATGTTCTATGATATTTTTTGATCAGAAGCGTAGTTTTCGAGATATATCGAGATATTTAAAAGTTCCGAAGCCGCACCAACATAATAGAGATACAGAAACACCATGGCCCCTTTCTTTGAGATAACTCTGCACTATTGCGAGCTGGAAATGCCACTTCCAGTTTAGCTGTGCAGAAGAAGAACAACAAGAAGAAGAAATATCTCGAAATATGTCCGTCAGGCCCCTTCCCTTGAGATAAATCTGCAAATATCTCGGAAACGAAGCGAGCTATGGCAAAATGTTAAGAGACCTTTTTTGTAGAGAATTAAGTTTCCTACTTTCTATGTTCTATGATATTATTTGATCAGATGCGTAGTTCTCGAGATATATCAAGATATTTAAAGGTTCCGAAGCCGCACCAACATAATAGAGATACAGAAACACCGTGGCCCCTTTCCTTGAGATAACTCTGCACTATTGCGAGCTGCAAATGCCACTTCCAGCTTAGCTGTGCAGAGGAAGAACAACAAGAAGAAGAAATATCTCGAAATATGTCCGTCAGGCCAGTTCCTTTGAGTTGAATCTGCAAATATCTCGGAAACGAAGCGAGCTATGGCAAAATGTTAAGAGACCTTTTTTGTAGGGAATTATGTTTCCTACAATTTATGTTCTATGATATTTTTTGATCAGAAGCGTAGTTTTCGAGATATATCGAGATATTTAAAAGTTCCGAAGCCGCACCAACATAATAGAGATACAGAAACACCGTGGCCCCTTTCTTTGAGGTAACTCTGCACTACTGCGAGCTGCAAATGCCACTTCCAGCTTAGCTGTGCAGAAGAAGAACAACAAGAAGAAGAAATATCTCGAAATATGTCCGTCAGGCCCCGTCTCTTGAGATAAATCTGCAAATATGTCGGAAACGAAACGAGCTATGGCAAAATGTTCAGCGACTTTATTTGTAGAGAATTAAGTTTCCTACTTTTTACGTTCTATGATATTTTTTGATCAGATGCGTAGTTCTCGAGATATATCAAGATATTTTAAAGTTCCGAAGCCGCACCAACATAATAGAGATACAGAAACACCGTGGCCCCTTTCTTTGAGATAACTCTGCACTACTGCGAGCTGGAAATGCCACTTCCAGTTTAGCTGTGCAGAAGAAGAACAACAAGAAGAAGAAATATCTCGAAATATGTCCGTCAGGCCCCTTCCCTTGAGATAAATCTGCAAATATCTTGGAAACGAAGCGAGCTATGGCAAAATGTTAAGAGACCTTTTTTGTAGAGAATTAAGTTTCCTACTTTTTATGTTCTATGATATTTTTTGATGAGATGCGTAGTTCTCGAGATATATCAAGATATTTAAAAGTTCCGAAGCCGCACCAACATAATAGAGATACAGAAACACCGTGGCCCCTTTCTTTGAGATAACTCTGCACTATTGCGAGCTGCAAATGCCACTTCCAGCTTAGCTGTGCAGAAGAAGAACAACAAGAAGAAGAAATATCTCGAAATATGTCCGTCAGGCCCCTTCCCTTGAGATAAATCTGCAAATATCTCGGAAACGAAGCGAGCTATGGCAAAATGTTTAGAGACCTTTTTTGTAGAGAATTAAGTTTCCTACTTTTTATGTTCTATGATATTTTTTGATCAGATGCGTAGTTCTCGAGATATATCAAGATATTTAAAAGTTCCGAAGCCGCACCAACATAATAGAGATACAGAAACACCGTGGCCCCTTTCTTTGAGATAACTCTGCACTATTGCGAGCTGTAAATGCCACTTCCAGCTTAGCTGTGCAGAAGAAGACCAACAAGAAGAAGAAATATCTCGAAATATGTCCGTCAGGCCCCTTCCCTTGAGATAAATCTGCAAATATCTCGGAAACGAAGCGAGCTATGGCAAAATGTTAAGAGACCTTTTTTGTAAAGAATTAAGTTTCCTACTTTTTACGTTCTATGATATTTTTTGATCAGATGCGTAGTTCTCGAGATATATCCAGATATTTAAAAGTTCCGAAGCGGCACCAACATAATAGAGATACAGAAACACCGTGGCCCCTTTCTTTGAGGTAACTCTGCACTACTGCGAGCTGCAAATGCCACTTCCAGCTTAGCTGTGCAGAAGAAGAACAACAAGAAGAAGAAATATCTCGAAATATGTCCGTCAGACCCCTTCCCTTGAGATAAATCTGCAAATATCTCGGAAACGAAGCGAGCTATGGCAAAATGTTAAGAGACCTTATTTGTAGAGAATTAAGTTTCCTACTTTTTATGTTCTATGATATTATTTGATCAGATGCGTAGTTCTCGAGATATATCAAGATATTTAAAGGTTCCGAAGCCGCACCAACATAATAGAGATACAGAAACACCGTGGCCCGTTTCTTTGAGATAACTCTGCACTATTGCGAGCTGCAAATGCCACTTCCAGCTTAGCTGTGCAGAGGAAGAACAACAAGAAGAAGAAATATCTCGAAATATGTCCGTCAGGCCAGTTCCTTTGAGCTGAATCTGCAAATATCTCGGAAACGAAGCGAGCTATGGCAAAATGTTAAGAGACCTTTTTTGTAGAGAATTATGTTTCCTACAATTTATGTTCTATGATATTTTTTGATCAGAAGCGTAGTTTTCGAGATATATCGAGATATTTAAAAGTTCCGAAGCCGCACGAACATAATAGAGATACAGAAACACCGTGGCCCCTTTCTTTGAGATAACTCTGCACTAGTGCGAGCTGCAAATGCCGCTTCCAGCTTAGCTGTGCAGAAGAAGAACAACAAGAAGAAGAAATATCTCGAAATATGTCCCTCAGGCCCCTTCCCTCGAGATAAATCTGCAAATATCTCGGAAACGAAGCGAGCTATGGCAAAATGTTAAGAGACCTCTTTTGTAGAGAATTAAGTTTCCTACTTTTTATATTCTATGATATTTTTCGATCAGATGCGTAGTTCTCGAGATATATCAAGATATTTAAAAGTTCCGAAGCCGCACCAACATAATGGAGATACAGAAACACCGTGGCCCCTTTCTTTGAGATAACTCTGCACTATTGCGAGCTGCAAATGCCACTTCCAGCTTAGCTGTGCAGAAGAAGAACAACAAGAAGAAGAAATATCTGGAAATATGTCCGTCAGGCCCCTTCCCTTGAGATAAATCTGCAAATATCTCGGAAACGAAGCGAGCTACGGCAAAATGTTAAGAGACCTTTTTTGTAGAAAATTAGGATTCCTACTTTTTATGTTCTATGATATTTTTTGATCAGATGCGTAGTTCTCGAGATATATCAAGATATTTAAAAGTTCGGAAGCCGCACCAACATAATAGAGATACAGAAACACCGTGGCCCCTTTCTTTGAGATAACTCTGCACTATTGCGCGCTGCAAATGCCACTTCCAGCTTAGCTGTGCAGAAGAAGAACAACAAGAAGAAGAAATATCTCGAAATATGTCCGTCAGGCCCCTTCCCTTGAGATAAATCTGCAAATATCTCGGAAACGAAGCGAGCTATTGCAAAATGTTAAGAGACCTTTTTTGTAGAGAATTAAGTTTCCTACTTTTTATGTTCTATGGTATTTTTTGATCAGATGCGTAGTTCTCGAGATATATCAAGATATCTAAAAGTTCCGAAGCCGCACCAACATAATAGAGATACAGAAACACCGTGGCCCCTTTCTTCGAGATAACTCTGCACTATTGCGAGCTGCAAATGCCGCTTCCAGCTTAGCTGTGCAGAAGAAGAACAACAAGAAGAAGAAATATCTCGAAATATGTCCGTCAGGCCCCTTCCCTTGAGATAAATCTGCAAATATCTCGGAAACAAAACGAGCTATGGCAAAATGTTAAGCGACTTTATTTGTAGAGAATTAAGTTTCCTACTTTTTACGTTCTATGATATTTTTTGATCAGATGCGTAGTTCTCGAGATATATCAAGATATTTTAAAGTTCCGAAGCCGCACCAACATAATAGAGATACAGAAACACCGTGGCCCCTTTCTTTGAGATAACTCTGCACTAGTGCGAGCCGCAAATGCCGCTTCCAGCTTAGCTGTGCAGAAGAAGAACAACAAGAAGAAGAAATATCTCGAAATATGTCCCTCAGGCCCCTTCCCTCGAGATAAATCTGCAAATATCTCGGAAACGAAGCGAGCTATGGCAAAATGTTAAGAGACCTCTTTTGTAGAGAATTAAGTTTCCTACTTTTTATATTCTATGATATTTTTCGATCAGATGCGTAGTTCTCGAGATATATCAAGATATTTAAAAGTTCCGAAGCCGCACCAACATAATGGAGATACAGAAACACCGTGGCCCCTTTCTTTGAGATAACTCTGCACTATTGCGAGCTGCAAATGCCACTTCCAGCTTAGCTGTGCAGAAGAAGAACAACAAGAAGAAGAAATATCTGGAAATATGTCCGTCAGGCCCCTTCCCTTGAGATAAATCTGCAAATATCTCGGAAACGAAGCGAGCTACGGCAAAATGTTAAGAGACCTTTTTTGTAGAAAATTAGGATTCCTACTTTTTATGTTCTATGATATTTTTTGATCAGATGCGTAGTTCTCGAGATATATCAAGATATTTAAAAGTTCGGAAGCCGCACCAACATAATAGAGATACAGAAACACCGTGGCCCCTCTCTTTGAGATAACTCTGCACTATTGCGCGCTGCAAATGCCACTTCCAGCTTAGCTGTGCAGAAGAAGAACAACAAGAAGAAGAAATATCTCGAAATATGTCCGTCAGGCCCCTTCCCTTGAGATAAATCTGCAAATATCTCGGAAACGAAGCGAGCTATTGCAAAATGTTAAGAGACCTTTTTTGTAGAGAATTAAGTTTCCTACTTTTTATGTTCTATGATATTTTTTGATCAGATGCGTAGTTCTCGAGATATATCAAGATATCTAAAAGTTCCGAAGCCGCACCAACATAATAGAGATACAGAAACACCGTGGCCACTTTCTTTGAGATAACTCTGCACTAGTGCGAGCCGCAAATGCCGCTTCCAGCTTAGCTGTGCAGAAGAAGAACAACAAGAAGAAGAAATATCTCGAAATATGTCCCTCAGGCCCCTTCCCTCGAGATAAATCTGCAAATATCTCGGAAACGAAGCGAGCTATGGCAAAATGTTAAGAGACCTCTTTTGTAGAGAATTAAGTTTCCTACTTTTTATATTCTATGATATTTTTCGATCAGATGCGTAGTTCTCGAGATATATCAAGATATTTAAAAGTTCCGAAGCCGCACCAACATAATGGAGATACAGAAACACCGTGGCCCCTTTCTTTGAGATAACTCTGCACTATTGCGAGCTGCAAATGCCACTTCCAGCTTAGCTGTGCAGAAGAAGAACAACAAGAAGAAGAAATATCTGGAAATATGTCCGTCAGGCCCCTTCCCTTGAGATAAATCTGCAAATATCTCGGAAACGAAGCGAGCTACGGCAAAATGTTAAGAGACCTTTTTTGTAGAAAATTAGGATTCCTACTTTTTATGTTCTATGATATTTTTTGATCAGATGCGTAGTTCTCGAGATATATCAAGATATTTAAAAGTTCGGAAGCCGCACCAACATAATAGAGATACAGAAACACCGTGGCCCCTTTCTTTGAGATAACTCTGCACTATTGCGCGCTGCAAATGCCACTTCCAGATTAGCTGTGCAGAAGAAGAACAACAAGAAGAAGAAATATCTCGAAATATGTCCGTCAGGCCCCTTCCCTTGAGATAAATCTGCAAATATCTCGGAAACGAAGCGAGCTATTGCAAAATGTTAAGAGACCTTTTTTGTAGAGAATTAAGTTTCCTACTTTTTATGTTCTATGGTATTTTTTGATCAGATGCGTAGTTCTCGAGATATATCAAGATATCTAAAAGTTCCGAAGCCGCACCAACATAATAGAGATACAGAAACACCGTGGCCCCTTTCTTCGAGATAACTCTGCACTATTGCGAGCTGCAAATGCCGCTTCCAGCTTAGCTGTGCAGAAGAAGAACAACAAGAAGAAGAAATATCTCGAAATATGTCCGTCAGGCCCCTTCTCTTGAGATAAATCTGCAAATATCTCGGAAACGAAGCGAGCTATTGCAAAATGTTAAGAGACCTTTTTTGTAGAGAATTAAGTTTCCTACTTTTTATGTTCTATGATATTTTTTGATCAGATGCGTAGTTCTCGAGATATATCAAGATATCTAAAAGTTCCGAAGCCGCACCAACATAATAGAGATACAGAAACACCGTGGCCACTTTCTTTGAGATAACTCTGCACTAGTGCGAGCCGCAAATGCCGCTTCCAGCTTAGCTGTGCAGAAGAAGAACAACAAGAAGAAGAAATATCTCGAAATATGTCCCTCAGGCCCCTTCCCTCGAGATAAATCTGCAAATATCTCGGAAACGAAGCGAGCTATGGCAAAATGTTAAGAGACCTCTTTTGTAGAGAATTAAGTTTCCTACTTTTTATATTCTATGATATTTTTCGATCAGATGCGTAGTTCTCGAGATATATCAAGATATTTAAAAGTTCCGAAGCCGCACCAACATAATAGAGATACAGAAACACCGTGGCCCCTTTCTTTGAGATAACTCTGCACTATTGCGAGCTGGAAATGCCACTTCCAGCTTAGCTGTGCAGAAGAAGAACAACAAGAAGAAGAAATATCTCGAAATATGTCCGTCAGGCCCCGTCCCTTGAGATAAATCTGCAAACATCTCGGAAACGAAGCGAGCTATGGCAAAATGTTAAGAGACCTTTTTTGTAGAGAATTATGTTTCCTACAATTTATGTTCTATGATATTTTTTGATCAGAAGCGTAGTTTTCGAGATATATCGAGATATTTAAAAGTTCCGAAGCCGCACCAACATAATAGAGATTCAGAAACACCGTTGCCCCTTTCTTTGAGATAACTCTGCACTAGTGCGAGCCGCAAATGCCACTTCCAGCTTAGCTGTGCAGAAGAAGAACAACAAGAAGAAGAAATATCTCGAAATATGTCCGCCAGGCCCCTTCCCTTGAGATAAATCTGCAAATATCTCGGAAACGAAGAGAGCTATGGCAAAATGTTAAGAGACCTTTTTTGTAGAGAATTATGTTTCCTACAATTTATGTTCTATGATATTTTTTGATCAGAAGCGTAGTTTTCGAGATATATCGAGATATTTAAAAGTTCCGAAGCCGCACCAACATAATAGAGATACAGAAACACCGTGGCCCCTTTCTTTGAGATAACTCTGCACTAGTGCGAGCCGCAAATGCCACTTCCAGCTTAGCTGTGCAGAAGAAGAACAACAAGAAGAAGAAATATCTCGAAATATGTCCGTCAGGCCCCTTCCCTTGAGATAAATCTGCAAATATCTCGGAAACGAAGCGAGCTATGGCAAAATGTTAAGAGACCTTTTTTGTAGAGAATTATGTATCCTACTTTTTATGTTCTATAATATTTTTTGATCAGATGCGTAGTTCTCGAGATATATCAAGATATTTAAAAGTTCCGAAGCCGCACCAACATAATAGAGATACAGAAACACCGTGGCCCCTTTCTTTGAGATAACTCTCCACTATTGCGAGCTGTAAATGCCACTTCCAGCTTAGCTGTGCAGAAGAAGAACAACAAGAAGAAGAAATATCTCGAAATATGTCCGTCAGGCCCCTTCCCTTGAGATAAATCTGTAAACATCTCGGAAACGAAGCGAGCTATGGCAAAATGTTAAGAGACCTTTTTTGTAGAGAATTATGTTTCCTACAATTTATGTTCTATGATATTTTTTGATCAGAAGCGTAGTTTTCGAGATATATCCAGATATTTAAAAGTTCCGAAGCCGCACCAACATAATAGAGATTCAGAAACACCGTTGCCCCTTTGTTTGAGATAACCTTGCACTAGTGCGAGCCGCAAATGCCACTTCCAGCTTAGCTGTGCAGAAGAAGAACAACAAGAAGAAGAAATATCTCGAAATATGTCCGTCAGGCCCGTTCCTTTGAGCTGAATCTGCAATTATCTCGGAAACGAAGCGAGCTATGGCAAAATGTTAAGAGACGTTTTTTGTAGAGAATTATGTTTCCTACAATTTATGTTCTATGATATTTTTTGATCAGAAGCGTAGTTTTCGAGATATATCGAGATATTTAAAAGTTCCGAAGCCGCACCAACATCATAGAGATACAGAAACACCGTGGCCCCTTTCTTTGAGATAACTCTGCACTATTGCGAGCTGTAAATGCCACTTCCAGCTTAGCTGTGCAGAAGAAGAACAACAAGAAGAAGAAATATCTCGAAATATGTCCGTCAGGCCCGTTCCTTTGAGCTGAATCTGCAATTATCTCGTAAACGAAGCGAGCTATGGCAAAATGTTAAGAGACGTTTTTTGTAGAGAATTGTGTTTCCTACAATTTATGTTCTATGATATTTTTTGATCAGAAGCGGAGTTTTCGAGATATATCGAGATATTTAAAAGTTCCGAAGCCGCACCAACATAATAGAGATTCAGAAACACCGTGGCCCCTTTCTTTGAGATAACTCTGCGTTTAGTGCGAGCCGCAAATGCCACTTCCACCTTAGCTGTGCAGAAGAAGAACAACAAGAAGAAGAAATATCTCGAAATATGTCCGTCAGGCCCCTTCCCTTGAGATAAATCTGCAAATATCTCGGAAACGAAGAGAGCTATGGCAAAATGTTAAGAGACCTTTTTTGTAGAGAATTAAGTTTCCTACTTTTTATGTTCTATGATATTTTTTGATCAGATGCGTAGTTCCCGAGATATATCAAGATATTTAAAAGTTCCGAAGCCGCACCAACATAATAGAGATACAGAAACACCGTGGCCCCTTTCTTTGAGATAACTCTGCACTATTCCGAGCTGCAAATGCCACTTCCAGCTTAGCTGTGCAGAAGAAGAACAACAAGAAGAAGAAATATCTCGAAATATGTCCGTCAGGCCCCTTCCCTTGAGATGTATCTGCAAATATCTCGGAAACGAAGCGAGCTATGGCAAAATGTTAAGAGACCTTTTTTGTAGAGAATTATGTTTCCGACAATTTATGTTCTATGATATTTTTTGATCAGAAGCGTAGTTTTCGAGATATATCGAGATATTTAAAAGTTCCGAAGCCGCACCAACATAATAGAGATACAGAAACACCATGGCCCCTTTCTTTGAGATAACTCTGCACTATTGCGAGCTGGAAATGCCACTTCCAGTTTAGCTGTGCAGAAGAAGAACAACAAGAAGAAGAAATATCTCGAAATATGTCCGTCAGGCCCCTTCCCTTGAGATAAATCTGCAAATATCTCGGAAACGAAGCGAGCTATGGCAAAATGTTAAGAGACCTTTTTTGTAGAGAATTAAGTTTCCTACTTTCTATGTTCTATGATATTATTTGATCAGATGCGTAGTTCTCGAGATATATCAAGATATTTAAAGGTTCCGAAGCCGCACCAACATAATAGAGATACAGAAACACCGTGGCCCCTTTCCTTGAGATAACTCTGCACTATTGCGAGCTGCAAATGCCACTTCCAGCTTAGCTGTGCAGAGGAAGAACAACAAGAAGAAGAAATATCTCGAAATATGTCCGTCAGGCCAGTTCCTTTGAGTTGAATCTGCAAATATCTCGGAAACGAAGCGAGCTATGGCAAAATGTTAAGAGACCTTTTTTGTAGGGAATTATGTTTCCTACAATTTATGTTCTATGATATTTTTTGATCAGAAGCGTAGTTTTCGAGATATATCGAGATATTTAAAAGTTCCGAAGCCGCACCAACATAATAGAGATACAGAAACACCGTGGCCCCTTTCTTTGAGGTAACTCTGCACTACTGCGAGCTGCAAATGCCACTTCCAGCTTAGCTGTGCAGAAGAAGAACAACAAGAAGAAGAAATATCTCGAAATATGTCCGTCAGGCCCCGTCTCTTGAGATAAATCTGCAAATATGTCGGAAACGAAACGAGCTATGGCAAAATGTTCAGCGACTTTATTTGTAGAGAATTAAGTTTCCTACTTTTTACGTTCTATGATATTTTTTGATCAGATGCGTAGTTCTCGAGATATATCAAGATATTTTAAAGTTCCGAAGCCGCACCAACATAATAGAGATACAGAAACACCGTGGCCCCTTTCTTTGAGATAACTCTGCACTACTGCGAGCTGGAAATGCCACTTCCAGTTTAGCTGTGCAGAAGAAGAACAACAAGAAGAAGAAATATCTCGAAATATGTCCGTCAGGCCCCTTCCCTTGAGATAAATCTGCAAATATCTTGGAAACGAAGCGAGCTATGGCAAAATGTTAAGAGACCTTTTTTGTAGAGAATTAAGTTTCCTACTTTTTATGTTCTATGATATTTTTTGATGAGATGCGTAGTTCTCGAGATATATCAAGATATTTAAAAGTTCCGAAGCCGCACCAACATAATAGAGATACAGAAACACCGTGGCCCCTTTCTTTGAGATAACTCTGCACTATTGCGAGCTGCAAATGCCACTTCCAGCTTAGCTGTGCAGAAGAAGAACAACAAGAAGAAGAAATATCTCGAAATATGTCCGTCAGGCCCCTTCCCTTGAGATAAATCTGCAAATATCTCGGAAACGAAGCGAGCTATGGCAAAATGTTTAGAGACCTTTTTTGTAGAGAATTAAGTTTCCTACTTTTTATGTTCTATGATATTTTTTGATCAGATGCGTAGTTCTCGAGATATATCAAGATATTTAAAAGTTCCGAAGCCGCACCAACATAATAGAGATACAGAAACACCGTGGCCCCTTTCTTTGAGATAACTCTGCACTATTGCGAGCTGTAAATGCCACTTCCAGCTTAGCTGTGCAGAAGAAGACCAACAAGAAGAAGAAATATCTCGAAATATGTCCGTCAGGCCCCTTCCCTTGAGATAAATCTGCAAATATCTCGGAAACGAAGCGAGCTATGGCAAAATGTTAAGAGACCTTTTTTGTAAAGAATTAAGTTTCCTACTTTTTACGTTCTATGATATTTTTTGATCAGATGCGTAGTTCTCGAGATATATCCAGATATTTAAAAGTTCCGAAGCGGCACCAACATAATAGAGATACAGAAACACCGTGGCCCCTTTCTTTGAGGTAACTCTGCACTACTGCGAGCTGCAAATGCCACTTCCAGCTTAGCTGTGCAGAAGAAGAACAACAAGAAGAAGAAATATCTCGAAATATGTCCGTCAGACCCCTTCCCTTGAGATAAATCTGCAAATATCTCGGAAACGAAGCGAGCTATGGCAAAATGTTAAGAGACCTTATTTGTAGAGAATTAAGTTTCCTACTTTTTATGTTCTATGATATTATTTGATCAGATGCGTAGTTCTCGAGATATATCAAGATATTTAAAGGTTCCGAAGCCGCACCAACATAATAGAGATACAGAAACACCGTGGCCCGTTTCTTTGAGATAACTCTGCACTATTGCGAGCTGCAAATGCCACTTC
Source organism: Osmia lignaria lignaria (assembly GCF_051020975.1). Classification (NCBI taxonomy): domain Eukaryota; kingdom Metazoa; phylum Arthropoda; class Insecta; order Hymenoptera; family Megachilidae; genus Osmia; species Osmia lignaria. The sequence goes on from NW_027478166.1 coordinate 5,798,786, forward strand.
CAGCTTAGCTGTGCAGAGGAAGAACAACAAGAAGAAGAAATATCTCGAAATATGTCCGTCAGGCCAGTTCCTTTGAGCTGAATCTGCAAATATCTCGGAAACGAAGCGAGCTATGGCAAAATGTTAAGAGACCTTTTTTGTAGAGAATTATGTTTCCTACAATTTATGTTCTATGATATTTTTTGATCAGAAGCGTAGTTTTCGAGATATATCAAGATATTTAAAAGTTCCGAAGCCGCACCAACATAATGGAGATACAGAAACACCGTGGCCCCTTTCTTTGAGATAACTCTGCACTATTGCGAGCTGCAAATGCCACTTCCAGCTTAGCTGTGCAGAAGAAGAACAACAAGAAGAAGAAATATCTGGAAATATGTCCGTCAGGCCCCTTCCCTTGAGATAAATCTGCAAATATCTCGGAAACGAAGCGAGCTACGGCAAAATGTTAAGAGACCTTTTTTGTAGAAAATTAGGATTCCTACTTTTTATGTTCTATGATATTTTTTGATCAGATGCGTAGTTCTCGAGATATATCAAGATATTTAAAAGTTCGGAAGCCGCACCAACATAATAGAGATACAGAAACACCGTGGCCCCTTTCTTTGAGATAACTCTGCACTATTGCGCGCTGCAAATGCCACTTCCAGCTTAGCTGTGCAGAAGAAGAACAACAAGAAGAAGAAATATCTCGAAATATGTCCGTCAGGCCCCTTCCCTTGAGATAAATCTGCAAATATCTCGGAAACGAAGCGAGCTATTGCAAAATGTTAAGAGACCTTTTTTGTAGAGAATTAAGTTTCCTACTTTTTATGTTCTATGGTATTTTTTGATCAGATGCGTAGTTCTCGAGATATATCAAGATATCTAAAAGTTCCGAAGCCGCACCAACATAATAGAGATACAGAAACACCGTGGCCCCTTTCTTCGAGATAACTCTGCACTATTGCGAGCTGCAAATGCCGCTTCCAGCTTAGCTGTGCAGAAGAAGAACAACAAGAAGAAGAAATATCTCGAAATATGTCCGTCAGGCCCCTTCCCTTGAGATAAATCTGCAAATATCTCGGAAACAAAACGAGCTATGGCAAAATGTTAAGCGACTTTATTTGTAGAGAATTAAGTTTCCTACTTTTTACGTTCTATGATATTTTTTGATCAGATGCGTAGTTCTCGAGATATATCAAGATATTTTAAAGTTCCGAAGCCGCACCAACATAATAGAGATACAGAAACACCGTGGCCCCTTTCTTTGAGATAACTCTGCACTAGTGCGAGCCGCAAATGCCGCTTCCAGCTTAGCTGTGCAGAAGAAGAACAACAAGAAGAAGAAATATCTCGAAATATGTCCCTCAGGCCCCTTCCCTCGAGATAAATCTGCAAATATCTCGGAAACGAAGCGAGCTATGGCAAAATGTTAAGAGACCTCTTTTGTAGAGAATTAAGTTTCCTACTTTTTATATTCTATGATATTTTTCGATCAGATGCGTAGTTCTCGAGATATATCAAGATATTTAAAAGTTCCGAAGCCGCACCAACATAATGGAGATACAGAAACACCGTGGCCCCTTTCTTTGAGATAACTCTGCACTATTGCGAGCTGCAAATGCCACTTCCAGCTTAGCTGTGCAGAAGAAGAACAACAAGAAGAAGAAATATCTGGAAATATGTCCGTCAGGCCCCTTCCCTTGAGATAAATCTGCAAATATCTCGGAAACGAAGCGAGCTACGGCAAAATGTTAAGAGACCTTTTTTGTAGAAAATTAGGATTCCTACTTTTTATGTTCTATGATATTTTTTGATCAGATGCGTAGTTCTCGAGATATATCAAGATATTTAAAAGTTCGGAAGCCGCACCAACATAATAGAGATACAGAAACACCGTGGCCCCTCTCTTTGAGATAACTCTGCACTATTGCGCGCTGCAAATGCCACTTCCAGCTTAGCTGTGCAGAAGAAGAACAACAAGAAGAAGAAATATCTCGAAATATGTCCGTCAGGCCCCTTCCCTTGAGATAAATCTGCAAATATCTCGGAAACGAAGCGAGCTATTGCAAAATGTTAAGAGACCTTTTTTGTAGAGAATTAAGTTTCCTACTTTTTATGTTCTATGATATTTTTTGATCAGATGCGTAGTTCTCGAGATATATCAAGATATCTAAAAGTTCCGAAGCCGCACCAACATAATAGAGATACAGAAACACCGTGGCCACTTTCTTTGAGATAACTCTGCACTAGTGCGAGCCGCAAATGCCGCTTCCAGCTTAGCTGTGCAGAAGAAGAACAACAAGAAGAAGAAATATCTCGAAATATGTCCCTCAGGCCCCTTCCCTCGAGATAAATCTGCAAATATCTCGGAAACGAAGCGAGCTATGGCAAAATGTTAAGAGACCTCTTTTGTAGAGAATTAAGTTTCCTACTTTTTATATTCTATGATATTTTTCGATCAGATGCGTAGTTCTCGAGATATATCAAGATATTTAAAAGTTCCGAAGCCGCACCAACATAATGGAGATACAGAAACACCGTGGCCCCTTTCTTTGAGATAACTCTGCACTATTGCGAGCTGCAAATGCCACTTCCAGCTTAGCTGTGCAGAAGAAGAACAACAAGAAGAAGAAATATCTGGAAATATGTCCGTCAGGCCCCTTCCCTTGAGATAAATCTGCAAATATCTCGGAAACGAAGCGAGCTACGGCAAAATGTTAAGAGACCTTTTTTGTAGAAAATTAGGATTCCTACTTTTTATGTTCTATGATATTTTTTGATCAGATGCGTAGTTCTCGAGATATATCAAGATATTTAAAAGTTCGGAAGCCGCACCAACATAATAGAGATACAGAAACACCGTGGCCCCTTTCTTTGAGATAACTCTGCACTATTGCGCGCTGCAAATGCCACTTCCAGCTTAGCTGTGCAGAAGAAGAACAACAAGAAGAAGAAATATCTCGAAATATGTCCGTCAGGCCCCTTCCCTTGAGATAAATCTGCAAATATCTCGAAAACGAAGCGAGCTATTGCAAAATGTTAAGAGACCTTTTTTGTAGAGAATTAAGTTTCCTACTTTTTATGTTCTATGGTATTTTTTGATCAGATGCGTAGTTCTCGAGATATATCAAGATATCTAAAAGTTCCGAAGCCGCACCAACATAATAGAGATACAGAAACACCGTGGCCCCTTTCTTCGAGATAACTCTGCACTATTGCGAGCTGCAAATGCCGCTTCCAGCTTAGCTGTGCAGAAGAAGAACAACAAGAAGAAGAAATATCTCGAAATATGTCCGTCAGGCCCCTTCCCTTGAGATAAATCTGCAAATATCTCGGAAACAAAACGAGCTATGGCAAAATGTTAAGCGACTTTATTTGTAGAGAATTAAGTTTCCTACTTTTTACGTTCTATGATATTTTTTGATCAGATGCGTAGTTCTCGAGATATATCAAGATATTTTAAAGTTCCGAAGCCGCACCAACATAATAGAGATACAGAAACACCGTGGCCCCTTTCTTTGAGATAACTCTGCACTAGTGCGAGCCGCAAATGCCGCTTCCAGCTTAGCTGTGCAGAAGAAGAACAACAAGAAGAAGAAATATCTCGAAATATGTCCCTCAGGCCCCTTCCCTCGAGATAAATCTGCAAATATCTCGGAAACGAAGCGAGCTATGGCAAAATGTTAAGAGACCTCTTTTGTAGAGAATTAAGTTTCCTACTTTTTATATTCTATGATATTTTTCGATCAGATGCGTAGTTCTCGAGATATATCAAGATATTTAAAAGTTCCGAAGCCGCACCAACATAATGGAGATACAGAAACACCGTGGCCCCTTTCTTTGAGATAACTCTGCACTATTGCGAGCTGCAAATGCCACTTCCAGCTTAGCTGTGCAGAAGAAGAACAACAAGAAGAAGAAATATCTGGAAATATGTCCGTCAGGCCCCTTCCCTTGAGATAAATCTGCAAATATCTCGGAAACGAAGCGAGCTACGGCAAAATGTTAAGAGACCTTTTTTGTAGAAAATTAGGATTCCTACTTTTTATGTTCTATGATATTTTTTGATCAGATGCGTAGTTCTCGAGATATATCAAGATATTTAAAAGTTCGGAAGCCGCACCAACATAATAGAGATACAGAAACACCGTGGCCCCTTTCTTTGAGATAACTCTGCACTATTGCGCGCTGCAAATGCCACTTCCAGCTTAGCTGTGCAGAAGAAGAACAACAAGAAGAAGAAATATCTCGAAATATGTCCGTCAGGCCCCTTCCCTTGAGATAAATCTGCAAATATCTCGGAAACGAAGCGAGCTATTGCAAAATGTTAAGAGACCTTTTTTGTAGAGAATTAGGTTTCCTACTTTTTATGTTCTATGATATTTTTTGATCAGATGCGTAGTTCTCGAGATATATCAAGATATCTAAAAGTTCCGAAGCCGCACCAACATAATAGAGATACAGAAACACCGTGGCCCCTTTCTTCGAGATAACTCTGCACTATTGCGAGCTGCAAATGCCGCTTCCAGCTTAGCTGTGCAGAAGAAGAACAACAAGAAGAAGAAATATCTCGAAATATGTCCGTCAGGCCCCTTCCCTTGAGATAAATCTGCAAATATCTCGGAAACAAAACGAGCTATGGCAAAATGTTAAGCGACTTTATTTGTAGAGAATTAAGTTTCCTACTTTTTACGTTCTATGATATTTTTTGATCAGATGCGTAGTTCTCGAGATATATCAAGATATTTTAAAGTTCCGAAGCCGCACCAACATAATGGAGATACAGAAACACCGTGGCCCCTTTCTTTGAGATAACTCTGCACTAGTGCGAGCCGCAAATGCCGCTTCCAGCTTAGCTGTGCAGAAGAAGAACAACAAGAAGAAGAAATATCTCGAAATATGTCCCTCAGGCCCCTTCCCTCGAGATAAATCTGCAAATATCTCGGAAACGAAGCGAGCTATGGCAAAATGTTAAGAGACCTCTTTTGTAGAGAATTAAGTTTCCTACTTTTTATATTTTATGATATTTTTCGATCAGATGCGTAGTTCTCGAGATATATCAAGATATTTAAAAGTTCCGAAGCCGCACCAACATAATGGAGATACAGAAACACCGTGGCCCCTTTCTTTGAGATAACTCTGCACTATTGCGAGCTGCAAATGCCACTTCCAGCTTAGCTGTGCAGAAGAAGAACAACAAGAAGAAGAAATATCTGGAAATATGTCCGTCAGGCCCCTTCCCTTGAGATAAATCTGCAAATATCTCGGAAACGAAGCGAGCTACGGCAAAATGTTAAGAGACCTTTTTTGTAGAAAATTAGGATTCCTACTTTTTATGTTCTATGATATTTTTTGATGAGATGCGGAGTTCTCGAGATATATCAAGATATTTAAAAGTTCCGAAGCCGCACCAACATAATAGAGATACAGAAACACCGTGGCCCCTTTCTTTCACATAACTATGCACTATTGCGAGCTGCAAATGCCACTTCCAGCTTAGCTGTGCAGAAGAAGAACAACACGAAGAAGAAATATCTCGAAATATGTCCGTCAGGCCACTTCCCTTGAGATAAATCTGCAAATATCTCGGAAACGAAGCGAGCTATGGCAAAACGTTAAGAGACCTTATTTGTAGAGAATTAAGTTTCCTACTTTTTATGTTCTATGATATTTTTTGATCAGATGCGTAGTTCTCGAGATATATCAAGATATTTAAAAGTTCCGAAGCCGCACCAACATAATAGAGATACAGAAACACCGTGGCCCCTTTCTTTGAGATAACTCTGCGCTATTGCGAGCTGGAAATGCCACTTCCAGTTTAGCTGTGCAGAAGAAGAACAACAAGAAGAGGAAATATCTCGAAATATGTCCGTCAGGCCCCTTCCCTTGAGATATATCTGCAAATATCTCGGAAACGAAACGAGCTATGGCAAAATGTTAAGAGACCTTTTTTGTAGAGAATTATGTTTCTTACAATTTATGTTCTATGATATTTTTTGATCAGAAGCGTAGTTTTCGAGATATATCGAGATATTTAAAAGATCCGAAGCCGCACCAACATAATAGAGATACAGAAACACCGTGGCCCCTTTCTTTGAGATAACTCTGCACTAGTGCGAGCCGCAAATGCCGCTTCCAGCTTAGCTGTGCAGAAGAAGAACAACAAGAAGAAGAAATATCTCGAAATATGTCCGTCAGGCCCCTTCCCTTGAGATAAATCTACAAATATCTCGGAAACGAAGCGAGCTATGGCAAAATGTTAAGAGACCTTTTTTGTAGAGAATTAAGTTTCCTACTTTTTATGTTCTATGATATTTTTCGATCAGATGCGTAGTTCTCGAGATATATCAAGATATTTAAAAGTTCCGAAGCCGCACCAACATAATAGAGATACAGAAACACCGTGGCCCCTTTCTTTGAGATAACTCTGCACTATTGCGAGCTGCAAATGCCACTTCCAGCTTAGCTGTGCGGAAGAAGAACAACAAGAAGAAGAAATATCTGGAAATATGTCCGTCAGGCCCCTTCCCTTGAGATAAATCTGCAAATATCTCGGAAACGAAGCGAGCTACGGCAAAATGTTAAGAGACCTTTTTTGTAGAAAATTTGGATTCCTACTTTTTATGTTCTATGATATTTTTTGATCAGATGCGTAGTTCTCGAGATATATCAAGATATTTAAAAGTTCCGAAGCCGCACCAACATAATAGAGATACAGAAACACCGTGGCCCCTTTCTTTGAGATAACTCTGCACTATTGCGCGCTGCAAATGCCACTTCCAGCTTAGCTGTGCAGAAGAAGAACAACAAGAAGAAGAAATATCTCGAAATATGTCCGTCAGGCCCCTTCCCTTCAGATAAATCTGCAAATATCTCGGAAACGAAGCGAGCTATGGCAAAATGTTAAGAGACCTTTTTTGTAGAGAATTAAGTTTCCTACTTTTTATGTTGTATGATATTTTTTGATCAGATGCGTAGTTCTCGAGATATATCAAGATATTCAAAAGTTCCGAAGCCGCACCAACATAATAGAGATACAGAAACACCGTGGCCCCTTTCTTCGAGATAACTCTGCACTACTGCGAGCTGCAAGTGCCACTTCCAGCTTAGCTGTGCAGAAGAAGAACAACAAGAAGAAGAAATATCTCGAAATATGTCCGTCAGGCCCCTTCCCTTGCGATAAATCTGCAAATATCTCGGAAACGAAGCGAGCTATGGCAAAATGTTAAGAGACCTTTTTTGTAGAGAATTAAGTTTCCTACTTTTTATGTTCTATGATATTTTTTGATCAGATGCGTAGTTCTCGAGATATATCAAGATATTTAAAAGTTCCGAAGCCGCACCAACATAATAGAGATACAGAAACACCGTGGCCCCTTTCTTTCACATAACTATGCACTATTGCGAGCTGCAAATGCCACTTCCAGCTTAGCTGTGCAGAAGAAGAACAACAAGAAGAAGAAATATCTCGAAATATGTCCCTCAGGCCCCTTCCCTCGAGATAAATCTGCAAATATCTCGGAAACGAAGCGAGCTATGGCAAAATGTTAAGAGACCTCTTTTGTAGAGAATTAAGTTTCCTACTTTTTATGTTCTATGATATTTTTTGATCAGATGCGTAGTTCTCGAGATATATCAAGATATTTAAAAGTTCCGAAGCCGCACCAACATAATAGAGATACAGAAACACCGTGGCCCCTCTCTTTGAGATAACTCTGCACTATTGCGAGCTCGAAATGCCACTTCCAGTTTAGCTGTGCAGCAGAAGAACAACAAGAAGAAGAAATATCTCGAAATATGTCCGTTAGGCCCCTTCCCTTGAGATAAATCTGCAAATATCTCGGAAACGAAGCGAGCTATGGCAAAATGTTAAGAGACCTCTTTTGTAGAGAATTAAGTTTCCTACTTTTTATGTTCTATGATATTTTTTGATCAGATGCGTAGTTCTCGAGATATATCAAGATATTTAAAAGTTCCGAAGCCGCACCAACATAATAGAGATACAGAAACACCGTGGCCCCTTTCTTTGAGATAACTCTGCACTATTGCGAGCTGTAAATGCCACTTCCAGCTTAGCTGTGCAGAAGAAGAACAACAAGAAGAAGAAATATCTCGAAATATGTCCGTCAGGCCCCTTCCCTTGAGATATATCTGCAAATATCTCGGAAACGAAGCGAGCTATCACAAAATGTTAAGAGACCTTTTTTGTAGAGAATTATGTTTCCTACAATTTATGTTCTATGATATTTTTTGATCAGAAGCGTAGTTTTCGAGATATATCGAGATATTTAAAAGTTCCGAAGCCGCACCAACATAATAGAGATACAGAAACACCGTGGCCCCTTTCTTTGAGATAACTCTGCACTATTGCGAGCTGTAAATGCCACTTCCAGCTTAGCTGTGCAGAAGAAGAACAACAAGAAGAAGAAATATCTCGAAATATGTCCGTCAGGCCCCTTCCCTTGAGATATATCTGCAAATATCTCGGAAACGAAGCGAGCTATGGCAAAATGTTGAGAGAGCTTTTTTGTAGAGAATTATGTTTCCTACTTTTTATGTTCTATGATATTTTTTTATCTGATGCGTAGTTCTCGAGATATATCAAGATATTTAAAAGTTCCGAAGCCGCACCAACATAATAGAGATACAGAAACACCGTGGCCCCTTTCTTTGAGATAACTCTGCACTATTGCGTGCTGTAAATGCCACTTCCAGCTTAGCTGTGCAGAAGAAGAACAACAAGAAGAAGAAATATCTCGAAATATGTCCGTCAGGCCCCTTCCCTTGAGATATATCTGCAAATATCTCGGAAACGAAGCTAGCTATGGCAAAATGTTAAGAGACCTTTTTTGTAGAGAATTATGTTTCCTACAATTTATGTTCTATGATATTTTTTGATCAGAAGCGTAGTTTTCGAGATATATCGAGATATTTAAAAGTTCCGAAGCCGCACCAACATAATAGAGATACAGAAACACCGTGGCCCCTTTCTTTGAGATAACTCTGCACTATTGCGAGCTGTAAATGCCACTTCCAGCTTAGCTGTGCAGAAGAAGAACAACAAGAAGAAGAAATATCTCGAAATATGTCCGTCAGGCCCCTTCCCTTGAGATATATCTGCAAATATCTCGGAAACGAAGCGAGCTATGGCAAAATGTTGAGAGAGCTTTTTTGTAGAGAATTATGTTTCCTACTTTTTATGTTCTATGATATTTTTTTATCTGATGCGTAGTTCTCGAGATATATCAAGATATTTAAAAGTTCCGAAGCCGCACCAACATAATAGAGATACAGAAACACCGTGGCCCCTTTCTTTGAGATAACTCTGCACTATTGCGTGCTGTAAATGCCACTTCCAGCTTAGCTGTGCAGAAGAAGAACAACAAGAAGAAGAAATATCTCGAAATATGTCCGTCAGGCCCCTTCCCTTGAGATATATCTGCAAATATCTCGGAAACGAAGCTAGCTATGGCAAAATGTTAAGAGACCTTTTTTGTAGAGAATTATGTTTCCTACAATTTATGTTCTATGATATTTTTTGATCAGAAGCGTAGTTTTCGAGATATATCAAGATATTTAAAAGTTCCGAAGCCGCACCAACATAATAGAGATACAGAAACACCGTGGCCCCTTTCTTTGAGATAACTCTGCACTATTGCGTGCTGTAAATGCCACTTCCAGCTTAGCTGTGCAGAAGAAGAACAACAAGAAGAAGAAATATCTCGAAATATGTCCGTCAGGCCCCTTCCCTTGAGATATATCTGCAAATATCTCGGAAACGAAGCTAGCTATGGCAAAATGTTAAGAGACCTTTTTTGTAGAGAATTATGTTTCCTACAATTTATGTTCTATGATATTTTTTGATCAGAAGCGTAGTTTTCGAGATATATCGAGATATTTAAAAGTTCCGAAGCCGCACCAACATAATAGAGATACAGAAACACCGTGGCCCCTTTCTTTGAGATAACTCTGCACTATTGCGAGCCGCAAATGCCACTTCGAGCTTAGCTGTGCAGAAGAAGAACAACAAGAAGAAGAAATATCTCGAAATATGTCCGTCAGGCCCCTTCCCTTGAGATATATCTGCAAATATCTCGGAAACGAAGCGAGCTATGGCAAAATGTTAAGAGACCTTTTTTGTAGAGAATTATGTTTCCTACAATTTATGTTCTATGATATTTTTTGATCAGAAGCGTAGTTTTCGAGATATATCGAGATATTTAAAAGTTCCGAAGCCGCAACAACATAATAGAGATACAGAAACACCGTGGCCCCTTTCTTTGAGATAACTCTGCGTTTAGTGCGAGCCGCAAATGCCACCTCCAGCTTAGCTGTGCAGAAGAAGAACAACAAGAAGAAGAAATATCTCGAAATATGTCCGTCAGGCCCCTTCCCTTGAGATAAATCTGCAAATATCTCGGAAACGAAGCGAGCTATGGCAAAATGTTAAGAGACCTTTTTTGTAGAGAATTAAGTTTCCTACTTTTTATGTTCTATGATATTTTTCGATCAGATGCGTAGTTCTCGAGATATATCAAGATATTTAAAAGTTCCGAAGCCGCACCAACATAATAGAGATACAGAAACACCGTGGCCCCTTTCTTTGAGATAACTCTGCACTATTGCGAGCTGCAAATGCCACTTCCAGCTTAGCTGTGCAGAAGAAGAACAACAAGAAGAGGAAATATCTCGAAATATGTCCGTCAGGCCCCTTCCCTTGAGATATATCTGCAAATATCTCGGAAACGAAACGAGCTATGGCGAAATGTTAAGAGACCTTTTTTGTAGAGAATTATGTTTCCTACAATTTATGTTCTATGATATTTTTTGATCAGAAGCGTAGTTTTCGAGATATATCGAGATATTTAAAAGATCCGAAGCCGCACCAACATAATAGAGATACAGAAACACCGTGGCCCCTTTCTTTGAGATAACTCTGCACTAGTGCGAGCCGCAAATGCCGCTTCCAGCTTAGCTGTGCAGAAGAAGAACAACAAGAAGAAGAAATATCTCGAAATATGTCCGTCAGGCCCCTTCCCTCGAGATAAATCTGCAAATATCTCGGAAACGAAGCGAGCTATGGCAAAATGTTAAGAGACCTCTTTTGTAGAGAATTAAGTTTCCTACTTTTTATGTTCTATGATATTTTTCGATCAGATGCGTAGTTCTCGAGATATATCAAGATATTTAAAAGTTCCGAAGCCGCACCAACATAATAGAGATACAGAAACACCGTGGCCCCTTGCTTTGAGATAACTCTGCACTATTGCGAGCTGCAAATGCCACTTCCAGCTTAGCTGTGCAGAAGAAGAACAACAAGAAGAAGAAATATCTGGAAATATGTCCGTTAGGCCCCTTCCCTTGAGATAAATCTGCAAATATCTCGGAAACGAAGCGAGCTATGGCAAAATGTTAAGAGACCTTTTTTGTAGCGAATTAAGTTTCCTACTTTTTATGTTCTATGATATTTTTTGATCAGATGCGTAGTTCTCGAGATATATCAAGATATTTAAAAGTTCCGAAGCCGCACCAACATAATAGAGATACAGAAACACCGTGGCCCCTTTCTTTCACATAACTATGCACTATTGCGAGCTGCAAATGCCACTTCCAGCTTAGCTGTGCAGAAGAAGAACAACAAGAAGAAGAAATATCTCGAAATATGTCCGTCAGGCCCCTTACCTTGAGATAAATCTGCAAATATCTCGGAAACGAAGCGAGCTATGGCAAAATGTTGAGAGACCTTTTTTGTAGAGAATTATGTTTCCTACAATTTATGTTCTATGATATTTTTTGATCAGATGCGTAGTTCTCGAGATATATCAAGATATTTAAAAGTTCCGAAGCCGCACCAACATAATAGAGATACAGAAACACCGTGGCCCCTTTCTTTGAGATAACTCTGCACTATTGCGAGCTGCAAATGCCACTTCCAGCTTAGCTGTGCAGAAGAAGAACATCAAGAAGAAGAAATATCTCGATTAATGTCCGTCAGGCCCCTTCCCTTGAGATAAATCTGCAAATATCTCGGAAACGAAGAGGGCTATGGCAAAATGTTAAGAGACCTTTTTTGTAGAGAATTAAGTTTCCTACTTTTTATGTTCTATGATATTTTTTTATCTGATGCGTAGTTCTCGAGATATATCAAGATATTTAAAAGTTCCGAAGCCGCACCAACATAATAGAGATACAGAAACACCGTGGCCCCTTTCTTTGAGATAACTCTGCACTATTGCGTGCTGTAAATGCCACTTCCAGCTTAGCTGTGCAGAAGAAGAACAACAAGAAGAAGAAATATCTCGAAATATGTCCGTCAGGCCCCTTCCCTTGAGATATATCTGCAAATATCTCGGAAACGAAGCTAGCTATGGCAAAATGTTAAGAGACCTTTTTTGTAGAGAATTATGTTTCCTACAATTTATGTTCTATGATATTTTTTGATCAGAAGCGTAGTTTTCGAGATATATCGAGATATTTAAAAGTTCCGAAGCCGCACCAACATAATAGAGATACAGAAACACCGTGGCCCCTTTCTTTGAGATAACTCTGCGTTTAGTGCGAGCCGCAAATGCCACTTCCAGCTTAGCTGTGCAGAAGAAGAACAACAAGAAGAAGAAATATCTCGAAATATGTCCGTCAGGCCCCTTCCCTTGAGATAAATCTGCAAATATCTCGGAAACGAAGCGAGCTATGGCAAAATGTTAAGAGACCTTTTTTGTAGAGAATTAAGTTTCCTACTTTTTATGTTCTATGATATTTTTCGATCAGATGCGTAGTTCTCGAGATATATCAAGATATTTAAAAGTTCCGAAGCCGCACCAACATAATAGAGATACAGAAACACCGTGGCCCCTTTCTTTGAGATAACTCTGCACTATTGCGAGCTGCAAATGCCAGTTCCAGCTTAGCTGTGCAGAAGAAGAACAACAAGAAGAGGAAATATCTCGAAATATGTCCGTCAGGCCCCTTCCCTTGAGATATATCTGCAAATATCTCGGAAACGAAACGAGCTATGGCAAAACGTTAAGAGACCTTTTTTGTAGAGAATTATGTTTCCTACAATTTATGTTCTATGATATTTTTTGATCAGAAGCGTAGTTTTCGAGATATATCGAGATATTTAAAAGATCCGAAGCCGCACCAACATAATAGAGATACAGAAACACCGTGACCCCTTTCTTTGAGATAACTCTGCACTAGTGCGAGCCGCAAATGCCGCTTCCAGCTTAGCTGTGCAGAAGAAGAACAACAAGAAGAAGAAATATCTCGAAATATGTCCGTCAGGCCCCTTCCCTCGAGATAAATCTGCAAATATCTCGGAAACGAAGCGAGCTATGGCAAAATGTTAAGAGACCTTTTTTGTAGCGAATTAAGTTTCCTACTTTTTATGTTCTATGATATTTTTTGATCAGATGCGTAGTTCTCGAGATATATCAAGATATTTAAAAGTTCCGAAGCCGCACCAACATAATAGAGATACAGAAACACCGTGGCCCCTTTCTTTCAGATAACTATGCACTATTGCGAGCTGCAAATGCCACTTCCAGCTTAGCTGTGCAGAAGAAGAACAACAAGAAGAAGAAATATCTCGAAATATGTCCGTCAGGCCCCTTACCTTGAGATAAATCTGCAAATATCTCGGAAACGAAGCGAGCTATGGCAAAATGTTAAGAGACCTTTTTTGTAGAGAATTAAGTTTCCTACTTTTTATCTTCTATGATATTTTCTGATCAGATGCGTAGTTCTCGAGATATATCAAGATATTTAAAAGTTCCGAAGCCGCACCAACATAATAGAGATACAGAAACACCGTGGCCCCTTTCTTTGAGATAACTCTGCACTAGTGCGAGCCGCAAATGCCACTTCCAGCTTAGCTGTGCAGAAGAAGAACAACAAGAAGAAGAAATATCTCGAAATATGTCCGTCAGGCCACTTCCCTTGAGATAAATCTGCAAATATCTCGGAAACGAAGCGAGCTATGGCAAAATGTTAAGAGACCTTTTTGGAGCGAATTAAGTTTCCTACTTTTTATGTTCTATGATATTTTTTGATCAGATGCGTAGCTCTCGAGATATATCAAGATATTTAAAAGTTCCGAAGCCGCATCAACATAATAGAGATACAGAAACAGCGTGGCCCCTTTCTTTGAGATATCTCTGCACTATTGCGAGCTGCAAATGCCACTTCCAGCTTAGCTGCGCAGAAGAAGAACAACAAGAAGAAGAAATATCTCGAAATATGTCCGTCAGGCCCCTTCCCTTGAGATAAATCTGCAAATATCTCGGAAACGAAGCGAGCTATGGCAAAATGTTAAGAGACCTTATTTGTAGAGAATTAAGTTTCCTACTTTTTATGTTCTATGATATTTAGATCAGATGCGTAGTTCTCGAGATATATCAAGATATTTAAAAGTTCCGAAGCCGCACCAACATAATAGAGATACAGAAACACCGTGGCCCCTCTCTTTGAGATAATTCTGCACTATTGCGAGCCCGAAGTGCCACTTCCAGTTTAGCTGTGCAGAAGAAGAACAACAAGAAGAAGAAATATCTCGAAATATGTCCGTTAGGCCCCTTCCCTTGAGATAAATCTGCAAATATCTCGGAAACGAAGCGAGCTATGGCAAAATGTTAAGAGACCTCTTTTGTAGAGAATTAAGTTTCCTACTTTTTATCTTCTATGATATTTTTTGATCAGATGCGTAGTTCTCGAGATATATCAAGATATTTAAAAGTTCCGAAGCCGCACCAACATAATAGAGATACAGAAACACCGTGGCCCCTCTCTTTGAGATAACTCTGCACTATTGCGAGCTCGAAATGCCACTTCCAGTTTAGCTGTGCAGAAGAAGAACAACAAGAAGAAGAAATATCTCGAAATATGTCCGTTAGGCCCCTTCCCTTGAGATAAATCTGCAAATATCTCGGAAACGAAGCGAGCTATGGCAAAATGTTAAGAGACCTCTTTTGTAGAGAATTAAGTTTCCTACTTTTTATGTTCTATGATATTTTTTGATCAGATGCGTAGTTCTCGAGATATATCAAGATATTTAAAAGTTCCGAAGCCGCACCAACATAATAGAGATACAGAAACACCGTGGCCCCTCTCTTTGAGATAACTCTGCACTATTGCGAGCTCGAAATGCCACTTCCAGTTTAGCTGTGCAGAAGAAGAACAACAAGAAGAAGAAATATCTCGAAATATGTCCGTTAGGCCCCTTCCCTTGAGATAAATCTGCAAATATCTCGGAAACGAAGCGAGCTATGGCAAAATGTTAAGAGACCTTTTTTGTAGAGAATTATGTTTCCTACAATTTATGTTCTATGATATTTTTTGATCAGAAGCGTAGTTTTCGAGATATATCGAGATATTTAAAAGTTCCGAAGCCGCACCAACATAATAGAGATACAGAAACACCGTGGCCCCTTTCTTTGAGATAACTCTGCGTTTAGTGCGAGCCGCAAATGCCACTTCCAGCTTAGCTGTGCAGAAGAAGAACAACAAGAAGAAGAAATATCTCGAAATATGTCCGTCAGGCCCCTTACCTTGAGATAAATCTGCAAATATCTCGGAAACGAAGCGAGCTATGGCAAAATGTTGAGAGACCTTTTTTGTAGAGAATTATGTTTCCTACAATTTATGTTCTATGATATTTTTTGATCAGATGCGTAGTTCTCGAGATATATCAAGATATTTAAAAGTTCCGAAGCCGCACCAACATAATAGAGATACAGAAACACCGTGGCCCCTTTCTTTGAGATAACTCTGCACTATTGCGAGCTGCAAATGCCACTTCCAGCTTAGCTGTGCAGAAGAAGAACATCAAGAAGAAGAAATATCTCGATTAATGTCCGTCAGGCCCCTTCCCTTGAGATAAATCTGCAAATATCTCGGAAACGAAGAGGGCTATGGCAAAATGTTAAGAGACCTTTTTTGTAGAGAATTAAGTTTCCTACTTTTTATGTTCTATGATATTTTTTTATCTGATGCGTAGTTCTCGAGATATATCAAGATATTTAAAAGTTCCGAAGCCGCACCAACATAATAGAGATACAGAAACACCGTGGCCCCTTTCTTTGAGATAACTCTGCACTATTGCGTGCTGTAAATGCCACTTCCAGCTTAGCTGTGCAGCAGAAGAACAACAAGAAGAAGAAATATCTCGAAATATGTCCGTTAGGCCCCTTCCCTTGAGATAAATCTGCAAATATCTCGGAAACGAAGCGAGCTATGGCAAAATGTTAAGAGACCTCTTTTGTAGAGAATTAAGTTTCCTACTTTTTATGTTCTATGATATTTTTTGATCAGATGCGTAGTTCTCGAGATATATCAAGATATTTAAAAGTTCCGAAGCCGCACCAACATAATAGAGATACAGAAACACCGTGGCCCCTTTCTTTGAGATAACTCTGCACTATTGCGAGCTGTAAATGCCACTTCCAGCTTAGCTGTGCAGAAGAAGAACAACAAGAAGAAGAAATATCTCGAAATATGTCCGTCAGGCCCCTTCCCTTGAGATATATCTGCAAATATCTCGGAAACGAAGCGAGCTATCACAAAATGTTAAGAGACCTTTTTTGTAGAGAATTATGTTTCCTACAATTTATGTTCTATGATATTTTTTGATCAGAAGCGTAGTTTTCGAGATATATCGAGATATTTAAAAGTTCCGAAGCCGCACCAACATAATAGAGATACAGAAACACCGTGGCCCCTTTCTTTGAGATAACTCTGCACTAGTGCGAGCCGCAAATGCCACTTCCAGCTTAGCTGTGCAGAAGAAGAACAACAAGAAGAAGAAATATCTCGCAATATGTCCGTCAGGCCCCTTCCCTTGAGATACATCTGCAAATATCTCGGAAACGAAGCGAGCTATGGCAAAATGTTAAGAGACCTTTTTTGTAGAGAATTAAGTTTCCTACTTTTTATCTTCTATGATATTTTTTGATCAGATGCGTAGTTCTCGAGATATATCAAGATATTTAAAAGTTCCGAAGCCGCACCAACATAATAGAGATACAGAAACACCGTGGCCCCTCTCTTTGAGATAAATCTGCACTATTGCGAGCTGTAAATGCCACTTCCAGCTTAGCTGTGCAGAAGAAGAACAACAAGAAGAAGAAATATCTCGAAATATGTCCGTCAGGCCCCTTCCCTTGAGATATATCTGCAAATATCTCGGAAACGAAGCGAGCTATGGCAAAATGTTGAGAGAGCTTTTTTGTAGAGAATTATGTTTCCTACTTTTTATGTTCTATGATATTTTTTTATCTGATGCGTAGTTCTCGAGATATATCAAGATATTTAAAAGTTCCGAAGCCGCACCAACATAATAGAGATACAGAAACACCGTGGCCCCTTTCTTTGAGATAACTCTGCACTATTGCGTGCTGTAAATGCCACTTCCAGCTTAGCTGTGCAGAAGAAGAACAACAAGAAGAAGAAATATCTCGAAATATGTCCGTCAGGCCCCTTCCCTTGAGATAAATCTGCAAATATCTCGGAAACGAAGCGAGCTATGGCAAAATGTTAAGAGACCTTTTTTGTAGAGAATTAAGTTTCCTACTTTTTATGTTCTATGATATTTTTCGATCAGATGCGTAGTTCTCGAGATATATCAAGATATTTAAAAGTTCCGAAGCCGCACCAACATAATAGAGATACAGAAACACCGTGGCCCCTTTCTTTGAGATAACTCTGCACTATTGCGAGCTGCAAATGCCACTTCCAGCTTAGCTGTGCAGAAGAAGAACAACAAGAAGAAGAAATATCTCGAAATATGTCCGTCAGGCCCCTTCCCTTGAGATATATCTGCAAATATCTCGGAAACGAAACGAGCTATGGCGAAATGTTAAGAGACCTTTTTTGTAGAGAATTATGTTTCCTACAATTTATGTTCTATGATATTTTTTGATCAGAAGCGTAGTTTTCGAGATATATCGAGATATTTAAAAGATCCGAAGCCGCACCAACATAATAGAGATACAGAAACACCGTGGCCCCTTTCTTTGAGATAACTCTGCACTAGTGCGAGCCGCAAATGCCGCTTCCAGCTTAGCTGTGCAGAAGAAGAACAACAAGAAGAAGAAATATCTCGAAATATGTCCGTCAGGCCCCTTCCCTCGAGATAAATCTGCAAATATCTCGGAAACGAAGCGAGCTATGGCAAAATGTTAAGAGACCTCTTTTGTAGAGAATTAAGTTTCCTACTTTTTATGTTCTATGATATTTTTCGATCAGATGCGTAGTTCTCGAGATATATCAAGATATTTAAAAGTTCCGAAGCCGCACCAACATAATAGAGATACAGAAACACCGTGGCCCCTTGCTTTGAGATAACTCTGCACTATTGCGAGCTGCAAATGCCACTTCCAGCTTAGCTGTGCAGAAGAAGAACAACAAGAAGAAGAAATATCTGGAAATATGTCCGTTAGGCCCCTTCCCTTGAGATAAATCTGCAAATATCTCGGAAACGAAGCGAGCTATGGCAAAATGTTAAGAGACCTTTTTTGTAGCGAATTAAGTTTCCTACTTTTTATGTTCTATGATATTTTTTGATCAGATGCGTAGTTCTCGAGATATATCAAGATATTTAAAAGTTCCGAAGCCGCACCAACATAATAGAGATACAGAAACACCGTGGCCCCTTTCTTTCACATAACTATGCACTATTGCGAGCTGCAAATGCCACTTCCAGCTTAGCTGTGCAGAAGAAGAACAACAAGAAGAAGAAATATCTCGAAATATGTCCGTCAGGCCCCTTACCTTGAGATAAATCTGCAAATATCTCGGAAACGAAGCGAGCTATGGCAAAATGTTGAGAGACCTTTTTTGTAGAGAATTATGTTTCCTACAATTTATGTTCTATGATATTTTTTTATCAGATGCGTAGTTCTCGAGATATATCAAGATATTTAAAAGTTCCGAAGCCGCACCAACATAATAGAGATACAGAAACACCGTGGCCCCTTGCTTTGAGATAACTCTGCACTATTGCGAGCTGCAAATGCCACTTCCAGCTTAGCTGTGCAGAAGAAGAACAACAAGAAGAAGAAATATCTGGAAATATGTCCGTTAGGCCCCTTCCCTTGAGATAAATCTGCAAATATCTCGGAAACGAAGCGAGCTATGGCAAAATGTTAAGAGACCTTTTTTGTAGCGAATTAAGTTTCCTACTTTTTATGTTCTATGATATTTTTTGATCAGATGCGTAGTTCTCGAGATATATCAAGATATTTAAAAGTTCCGAAGCCGCACCAACATAATAGAGATACAGAAACACCGTGGCCCCTTTCTTTCACATAACTATGCACTATTGCGAGCTGCAAATGCCACTTCCAGCTTAGCTGTGCAGAAGAAGAACATCAAGAAGAAGAAATATCTCGATTAATGTCCGTCAGGCCCCTTCCCTTGAGATAAATCTGCAAATATCTCGGAAACGAAGAGGGCTATGGCAAAATGTTAAGAGACCTTTTTTGTAGAGAATTAAGTTTCCTACTTTTTATGTTCTATGATATTTTTTTATCTGATGCGTAGTTCTCGAGATATATCAAGATATTTAAAAGTTCCGAAGCCGCACCAACATAATAGAGATACAGAAACACCGTGGCCCCTTTCTTTGAGATAACTCTGCACTATTGCGTGCTGTAAATGCCACTTCCAGCTTAGCTGTGCAGCAGAAGAACAACAAGAAGAAGAAATATCTCGAAATATGTCCGTTAGGCCCCTTCCCTTGAGATAAATCTGCAAATATCTCGGAAACGAAGCGAGCTATGGCAAAATGTTAAGAGACCTCTTTTGTAGAGAATTAAGTTTCCTACTTTTTATGTTCTATGATATTTTTTGATCAGATGCGTAGTTCTCGAGATATATCAAGATATTTAAAAGTTCCGAAGCCGCACCAACATAATAGAGATACAGAAACACCGTGGCCCCTTTCTTTGAGATAACTCTGCACTATTGCGAGCTGTAAATGCCACTTCCAGCTTAGCTGTGCAGAAGAAGAACAACAAGAAGAAGAAATATCTCGAAATATGTCCGTCAGGCCCCTTCCCTTGAGATATATCTGCAAATATCTCGGAAACGAAGCGAGCTATCACAAAATGTTAAGAGACCTTTTTTGTAGAGAATTATGTTTCCTACAATTTATGTTCTATGATATTTTTTGATCAGAAGCGTAGTTTTCGAGATATATCGAGATATTTAAAAGTTCCGAAGCCGCACCAACATAATAGAGATACAGAAACACCGTGGCCCCTTTCTTTGAGATAACTCTGCACTAGTGCGAGCCGCAAATGCCACTTCCAGCTTAGCTGTGCAGAAGAAGAACAACAAGAAGAAGAAATATCTCGCAATATGTCCGTCAGGCCCCTTCCCTTGAGATACATCTGCAAATATCTCGGAAACGAAGCGAGCTATGGCAAAATGTTAAGAGACCTTTTTTGTAGAGAATTAAGTTTCCTACTTTTTATCTTCTATGATATTTTTTGATCAGATGCGTAGTTCTCGAGATATATCAAGATATTTAAAAGTTCCGAAGCCGCACCAACATAATAGAGATACAGAAACACCGTGGCCCCTCTCTTTGAGATAAATCTGCACTATTGCGAGCTGTAAATGCCACTTCCAGCTTAGCTGTGCAGAAGAAGAACAACAAGAAGAAGAAATATCTCGAAATATGTCCGTCAGGCCCCTTCCCTTGAGATATATCTGCAAATATCTCGGAAACGAAGCGAGCTATGGCAAAATGTTGAGAGAGCTTTTTTGTAGAGAATTATGTTTCCTACTTTTTATGTTCTATGATATTTTTTTATCTGATGCGTAGTTCTCGAGATATATCAAGATATTTAAAAGTTCCGAAGCCGCACCAACATAATAGAGATACAGAAACACCGTGGCCCCTTTCTTTGAGATAACTCTGCACTATTGCGTGCTGTAAATGCCACTTCCAGCTTAGCTGTGCAGAAGAAGAACAACAAGAAGAAGAAATATCTCGAAATATGTCCGTCAGGCCCCTTCCCTTGAGATAAATCTGCAAATATCTCGGAAACGAAGCGAGCTATGGCAAAATGTTAAGAGACCTTTTTTGTAGAGAATTAAGTTTCCTACTTTTTATGTTCTATGATATTTTTCGATCAGATGCGTAGTTCTCGAGATATATCAAGATATTTAAAAGTTCCGAAGCCGCACCAACATAATAGAGATACAGAAACACCGTGGCCCCTTTCTTTGAGATAACTCTGCACTATTGCGAGCTGCAAATGCCACTTCCAGCTTAGCTGTGCAGAAGAAGAACAACAAGAAGAAGAAATATCTCGAAATATGTCCGTCAGGCCCCTTCCCTTGAGATATATCTGCAAATATCTCGGAAACGAAACGAGCTATGGCGAAATGTTAAGAGACCTTTTTTGTAGAGAATTATGTTTCCTACAATTTATGTTCTATGATATTTTTTGATCAGAAGCGTAGTTTTCGAGATATATCGAGATATTTAAAAGATCCGAAGCCGCACCAACATAATAGAGATACAGAAACACCGTGGCCCCTTTCTTTGAGATAACTCTGCACTAGTGCGAGCCGCAAATGCCGCTTCCAGCTTAGCTGTGCAGAAGAAGAACAACAAGAAGAAGAAATATCTCGAAATATGTCCGTCAGGCCCCTTCCCTCGAGATAAATCTGCAAATATCTCGGAAACGAAGCGAGCTATGGCAAAATGTTAAGAGACCTCTTTTGTAGAGAATTAAGTTTCCTACTTTTTATGTTCTATGATATTTTTCGATCAGATGCGTAGTTCTCGAGATATATCAAGATATTTAAAAGTTCCGAAGCCGCACCAACATAATAGAGATACAGAAACACCGTGGCCCCTTGCTTTGAGATAACTCTGCACTATTGCGAGCTGCAAATGCCACTTCCAGCTTAGCTGTGCAGAAGAAGAACAACAAGAAGAAGAAATATCTGGAAATATGTCCGTTAGGCCCCTTCCCTTGAGATAAATCTGCAAATATCTCGGAAACGAAGCGAGCTATGGCAAAATGTTAAGAGACCTTTTTTGTAGCGAATTAAGTTTCCTACTTTTTATGTTCTATGATATTTTTTGATCAGATGCGTAGTTCTCGAGATATATCAAGATATTTAAAAGTTCCGAAGCCGCACCAACATAATAGAGATACAGAAACACCGTGGCCCCTTTCTTTCACATAACTATGCACTATTGCGAGCTGCAAATGCCACTTCCAGCTTAGCTGTGCAGAAGAAGAACAACAAGAAGAAGAAATATCTCGAAATATGTCCGTCAGGCCCCTTACCTTGAGATAAATCTGCAAATATCTCGGAAACGAAGCGAGCTATGGCAAAATGTTGAGAGACCTTTTTTGTAGAGAATTATGTTTCCTACAATTTATGTTCTATGATATTTTTTTATCAGATGCGTAGTTCTCGAGATATATCAAGATATTTAAAAGTTCCGAAGCCGCACCAACATAATAGAGATACAGAAACACCGTGGCCCCTTTCTTTGAGATAACTCTGCACTATTGCGAGCTGCAAATGCCACTTCCAGCTTAGCTGTGCAGAAGAAGAACATCAAGAAGAAGAAATATCTCGATTAATGTCCGTCAGGCCCCTTCCCTTGAGATAAATCTGCAAATATCTCGGAAACGAAGAGGGCTATGGCAAAATGTTAAGAGACCTTTTTTGTAGAGAATTAAGTTTCCTACTTTTTATGTTCTATGATATTTTTTTATCTGATGCGTAGTTCTCGAGATATATCAAGATATTTAAAAGTTCCGAAGCCGCACCAACATAATAGAGATACAGAAACACCGTGGCCCCTTTCTTTGAGATAACTCTGCACTATTGCGTGCTGTAAATGCCACTTCCAGCTTAGCTGTGCAGAAGAAGAACAACAAGAAGAAGAAATATCTCGAAATATGTCCGTCAGGCCCCTTCCCTTGAGATATATCTGCAAATATCTCGGAAACGAAGCTAGCTATGGCAAAATGTTAAGAGACCTTTTTTGTAGAGAATTATGTTTCCTACAATTTATGTTCTATGATATTTTTTGATCAGAAGCGTAGTGTTCGAGATATATCGAGATATTTAAAAGTTCCGAAGCCGCACCAACATAATAGAGATACAGAAACACCGTGGCCCCTTTCTTTGAGATAACTCTGCGTTTAGTGCGAGCCGCAAATGCCACTTCCAGCTTAGCTGTGCAGAAGAAGAACAACAAGAAGAAGAAATATCTCGAAATATGTCCGTCAGGCCCCTTCCCTTGAGATAAATCTGCAAATATCTCGGAAACGAAGCGAGCTATGGCAAAATGTTAAGAGACCTTTTTTGTAGAGAATTAAGTTTCCTACTTTTTATGTTCTATGATATTTTTCGATCAGATGCGTAGTTCTCGAGATATATCAAGATATTTAAAAGTTCCGAAGCCGCACCAACATAATAGAGATACAGAAACACCGTGGCCCCTTTCTTTGAGATAACTCTGCACTATTGCGAGCTGCAAATGCCAGTTCCAGCTTAGCTGTGCAGAAGAAGAACAACAAGAAGAGGAAATATCTCGAAATATGTCCGTCAGGCCCCTTCCCTTGAGATATATCTGCAAATATCTCGGAAACGAAACGAGCTATGGCAAAATGTTAAGAGACCTTTTTTGTAGAGAATTATGTTTCCTACAATTTATGTTCTATGATATTTTTTGATCAGAAGCGTAGTTTTCGAGATATATCGAGATATTTAAAAGATCCGAAGCCGCACCAACATAATAGAGATACAGAAACACCGTGACCCCTTTCTTTGAGATAACTCTGCACTAGTGCGAGCCGCAAATGCCGCTTCCAGCTTAGCTGTGCAGAAGAAGAACAACAAGAAGAAGAAATATCTCGAAATATGTCCGTCAGGCCCCTTCCCTCGAGATAAATCTGCAAATATCTCGGAAACGAAGCGAGCTATGGCAAAATGTTAAGAGACCTTTTTTGTAGCGAATTAAGTTTCCTACTTTTTATGTTCTATGATATTTTTTGATCAGATGCGTAGTTCTCGAGATATATCAAGATATTTAAAAGTTCCGAAGCCGCACCAACATAATAGAGATACAGAAACACCGTGGCCCCTTTCTTTCAGATAACTATGCACTATTGCGAGCTGCAAATGCCACTTCCAGCTTAGCTGTGCAGAAGAAGAACAACAAGAAGAAGAAATATCTCGAAATATGTCCGTCAGGCCCCTTACCTTGAGATAAATCTGCAAATATCTCGGAAACGAAGCGAGCTATGGCAAAATGTTAAGAGACCTTTTTTGTAGAGAATTAAGTTTCCTACTTTTTATCTTCTATGATATTTTCTGATCAGATGCGTAGTTCTCGAGATATATCAAGATATTTAAAAGTTCCGAAGCCGCACCAACATAATAGAGATACAGAAACACCGTGGCCCCTTTCTTTGAGATAACTCTGCACTAGTGCGAGCCGCAAATGCCACTTCCAGCTTAGCTGTGCAGAAGAAGAACAACAAGAAGAAGAAATATCTCGAAATATGTCCGTCAGGCCACTTCCCTTGAGATAAATCTGCAAATATCTCGGAAACGAAGCGAGCTATGGCAAAATGTTAAGAGACCTTTTTGGAGCGAATTAAGTTTCCTACTTTTTATGTTCTATGATATTTTTTGATCAGATGCGTAGCTCTCGAGATATATCAAGATATTTAAAAGTTCCGAAGCCGCATCAACATAATAGAGATACAGAAACAGCGTGGCCCCTTTCTTTGAGATATCTCTGCACTATTGCGAGCTGCAAATGCCACTTCCAGCTTAGCTGCGCAGAAGAAGAACAACAAGAAGAAGAAATATCTCGAAATATGTCCGTCAGGCCCCTTCCCTTGAGATAAATCTGCAAATATCTCGGAAACGAAGCGAGCTATGGCAAAATGTTAAGAGACCTTATTTGTAGAGAATTAAGTTTCCTACTTTTTATGTTCTATGATATTTAGATCAGATGCGTAGTTCTCGAGATATATCAAGATATTTAAAAGTTCCGAAGCCGCACCAACATAATAGAGATACAGAAACACCGTGGCCCCTCTCTTTGAGATAATTCTGCACTATTGCGAGCCCGAAGTGCCACTTCCAGTTTAGCTGTGCAGAAGAAGAACAACAAGAAGAAGAAATATCTCGAAATATGTCCGTTAGGCCCCTTCCCTTGAGATAAATCGGCAAATATCTCGGAAACGAAGCGAGCTATGGCAAAATGTTAAGAGACCTCTTTTGTAGAGAATTAAGTTTCCTACTTTTTATCTTCTATGATATTTTTTGATCAGATGCGTAGTTCTCGAGATATATCAAGATATTTAAAAGTTCCGAAGCCGCACCAACATAATAGAGATACAGAAACACCGTGGCCCCTCTCTTTGAGATAACTCTGCACTATTGCGAGCTCGAAATGCCACTTCCAGTTTAGCTGTGCAGAAGAAGAACAACAAGAAGAAGAAATATCTCGAAATATGTCCGTTAGGCCCCTTCCCTTGAGATAAATCTGCAAATATCTCGGAAACGAAGCGAGCTATGGCAAAATGTTAAGAGACCTCTTTTGTAGAGAATTAAGTTTCCTACTTTTTATGTTCTATGATATTTTTTGATCAGATGCGTAGTTCTCGAGATATATCAAGATATTTAAAAGTTCCGAAGCCGCACCAACATAATAGAGATACAGAAACACCGTGGCCCCTCTCTTTGAGATAACTCTGCACTATTGCGAGCTCGAAATGCCACTTCCAGTTTAGCTGTGCAGAAGAAGAACAACAAGAAGAAGAAATATCTCGAAATATGTCCGTTAGGCCCCTTCCCTTGAGATAAATCTGCAAATATCTCGGAAACGAAGCGAGCTATGGCAAAATGTTAAGAGACCTTTTTTGTAGAGAATTATGTTTCCTACAATTTATGTTCTATGATATTTTTTGATCAGAAGCGTAGTTTTCGAGATATATCGAGATATTTAAAAGTTCCGAAGCCGCACCAACATAATAGAGATACAGAAACACCGTGGCCCCTTTCTTTGAGATAACTCTGCGTTTAGTGCGAGCCGCAAATGCCACTTCCAGCTTAGCTGTGCAGAAGAAGAACAACAAGAAGAAGAAATATCTCGAAATATGTCCGTCAGGCCCCTTACCTTGAGATAAATCTGCAAATATCTCGGAAACGAAGCGAGCTATGGCAAAATGTTGAGAGACCTTTTTTGTAGAGAATTATGTTTCCTACAATTTATGTTCTATGATATTTTTTGATCAGATGCGTAGTTCTCGAGATATATCAAGATATTTAAAAGTTCCGAAGCCGCACCAACATAATAGAGATACAGAAACACCGTGGCCCCTTTCTTTGAGATAACTCTGCACTATTGCGAGCTGCAAATGCCACTTCCAGCTTAGCTGTGCAGAAGAAGAACATCAAGAAGAAGAAATATCTCGATTAATGTCCGTCAGGCCCCTTCCCTTGAGATAAATCTGCAAATATCTCGGAAACGAAGAGGGCTATGGCAAAATGTTAAGAGACCTTTTTTGTAGAGAATTAAGTTTCCTACTTTTTATGTTCTATGATATTTTTTTATCTGATGCGTAGTTCTCGAGATATATCAAGATATTTAAAAGTTCCGAAGCCGCACCAACATAATAGAGATACAGAAACACCGTGGCCCCTTTCTTTGAGATAACTCTGCACTATTGCGTGCTGTAAATGCCACTTCCAGCTTAGCTGTGCAGAAGAAGAACAACAAGAAGAAGAAATATCTCGAAATATGTCCGTCAGGCCCCTTCCCTTGAGATATATCTGCAAATATCTCGGAAACGAAGCTAGCTATGGCAAAATGTTAAGAGACCTTTTTTGTAGAGAATTATGTTTCCTACAATTTACGTTCTATGATATTTTTTGATCAGAAGCGTAGTTTTCGAGATATATCGAGATATTTAAAAGTTCCGAAGCCGCACCAACATAATAGAGATACAGAAACACCGTGGCCCCTTTCTTTGAGATAACTCTGCGTTTAGTGCGAGCCGCAAATGCCACTTCCAGCTTAGCTGTGCAGAAGAAGAACAACAAGAAGAAGAAATATCTCGAAATATGTCCGTCAGGCCCCTTCCCTTGAGATAAATCTGCAAATATCTCGGAAACGAAGCGAGCTATGGCAAAATGTTAAGAGACCTTTTTTGTAGAGAATTAAGTTTCCTACTTTTTATGTTCTATGATATTTTTCGATCAGATGCGTAGTTCTCGAGATATATCAAGATATTTAAAAGTTCCGAAGCCGCACCAACATAATAGAGATACAGAAACACCGTGGCCCCTTTCTTTGAGATAACTCTGCACTATTGCGAGCTGCAAATGCCAGTTCCAGCTTAGCTGTGCAGAAGAAGAACAACAAGAAGAGGAAATATCTCGAAATATGTCCGTCAGGCCCCTTCCCTTGAGATATATCTGCAAATATCTCGGAAACGAAACGAGCTATGGCAAAATGTTAAGAGACCTTTTTTGTAGAGAATTATGTTTCCTACAATTTATGTTCTATGATATTTTTTGATCAGAAGCGTAGTTTTCGAGATATATCGAGATATTTAAAAGATCCGAAGCCGCACCAACATAATAGAGATACAGAAACACCGTGACCCCTTTCTTTGAGATAACTCTGCACTAGTGCGAGCCGCAAATGCCGCTTCCAGCTTAGCTGTGCAGAAGAAGAACAACAAGAAGAAGAAATATCTCGAAATATGTCCGTCAGGCCCCTTCCCTCGAGATAAATCTGCAAATATCTCGGAAACGAAGCGAGCTATGGCAAAATGTTAAGAGACCTTTTTTGTAGCGAATTAAGTTTCCTACTTTTTATGTTCTATGATATTTTTTGATCAGATGCGTAGTTCTCGAGATATATCAAGATATTTAAAAGTTCCGAAGCCGCACCAACATAATAGAGATACAGAAACACCGTGGCCCCTTTCTTTCAGATAACTATGCACTATTGCGAGCTGCAAATGCCACTTCCAGCTTAGCTGTGCAGAAGAAGAACAACAAGAAGAAGAAATATCTCGAAATATGTCCGTCAGGCCCCTTACCTTGAGATAAATCTGCAAATATCTCGGAAACGAAGCGAGCTATGGCAAAATGTTAAGAGACCTTTTTTGTAGAGAATTAAGTTTCCTACTTTTTATCTTCTATGATATTTTCTGATCAGATGCGTAGTTCTCGAGATATATCAAGATATTTAAAAGTTCCGAAGCCGCACCAACATAATAGAGATACAGAAACACCGTGGCCCCTTTCTTTGAGATAACTCTGCACTAGTGCGAGCCGCAAATGCCACTTCCAGCTTAGCTGTGCAGAAGAAGAACAACAAGAAGAAGAAATATCTCGAAATATGTCCGTCAGGCCACTTCCCTTGAGATAAATCTGCAAATATCTCGGAAACGAAGCGAGCTATGGCAAAATGTTAAGAGACCTTTTTGGAGCGAATTAAGTTTCCTACTTTTTATGTTCTATGATATTTTTTGATCAGATGCGTAGCTCTCGAGATATATCAAGATATTTAAAAGTTCCGAAGCCGCATCAACATAATAGAGATACAGAAACAGCGTGGCCCCTTTCTTTGAGATATCTCTGCACTATTGCGAGCTGCAAATGCCACTTCCAGCTTAGCTGCGCAGAAGAAGAACAACAAGAAGAAGAAATATCTCGAAATATGTCCGTCAGGCCCCTTCCCTTGAGATAAATCTGCAAATATCTCGGAAACGAAGCGAGCTATGGCAAAATGTTAAGAGACCTTATTTGTAGAGAATTAAGTTTCCTACTTTTTATGTTCTATGATATTTTTTGATCAGATGCGTAGTTCTCGAGATATATCAAGATATTTAAAAGTTCCGAAGCCGCACCAACATAATAGAGATACAGAAACACCGTGGCCCCTCTCTTTGAGATAATTCTGCACTATTGCGAGCCCGAAGTGCCACTTCCAGTTTAGCTGTGCAGAAGAAGAACAACAAGAAGAAGAAATATCTCGAAATATGTCCGTTAGGCCCCTTCCCTTGAGATAAATCTGCAAATATCTCGGAAACGAAGCGAGCTATGGCAAAATGTTAAGAGACCTCTTTTGTAGAGAATTAAGTTTCCTACTTTTTATGTTCTATGATATTTTTTGATCAGAAGCGTAGTTTTCGAGATATTTCGAGATATTTAAAAGTTCCGAAGCCGCACCAACATAATAGAGATACAGAAACACCGTGGCCCCTTTCTTTGAGATAACTCTGCACCAGTGCGAGCCGCAAATGCCACTTCCAGCTTAGCTGTGCAGAAGAAGAACAACAAGAAGAAGAAATATCTCGAAATATGTCCGTCAGGCCCCTTCCCTTGAGATAAATCTGCAAATATCTCGGAAACGAAGCGAGCTATGGCAAAATGTTAAGAGACCTTTTTTGTAGAGAATTAAGTTTCCTACTTTTTATCTTCTATGATATTTTTTGATCAGATGCGTAGTTCTCGAGATATATCAAGATATTTAAAAGTTCCGAAGCCGCACCAACATAATAGAGATACAGAAACACCGTGGCCCCTCTCTTTGAGATAACTCTGCACTATTGCGAGCTCGAAATGCCACTTCCAGTTTAGCTGTGCAGAAGAAGAACAACAAGAAGAAGAAATATCTCGAAATATGTCCGTTAGGCCCCTTCCCTTGAGATAAATCTGCAAATATCTCGGAAACGAAGCGAGCTATGGCAAAATGTTAAGAGACCTCTTTTGTAGAGAATTAAGTTTCCTACTTTTTATGTTCTATGATATTTTTTGATCAGATGCGTAGTTCTCGAGATATATCAAGATATTTAAAAGTTCCGAAGCCGCACCAACATAATAGAGATACAGAAACACCGTGGCCCCTCTCTTTGAGATAACTCTGCACTATTGCGAGCTCGAAATGCCACTTCCAGTTTAGCTGTGCAGAAGAAGAACAACAAGAAGAAGAAATATCTCGAAATATGTCCGTTAGGCCCCTTCCCTTGAGATAAATCTGCAAATATCTCGGAAACGAAGCGAGCTATGGCAAAATGTTAAGAGACCTCTTTTGTAGAGAATTAAGTTTCCTACTTTTTATGTTCTATGATATTTTTCGATCAGATGCGTAGTTCTCGAGATATATCAAGATATTTAAAAGTTCCGAAGCCGCACCAACATAATAGAGATACAGAAACACCGTGGCCCCTTTCTTTGAGATAACTCTGCACTATTGCGTGCTGTAAATGCCACTTCCAGCTTAGCTGTGCAGAAGAAGAACAACAAGAAGAAGAAATATCTCGAAATATGTCCGTCAGGCCCCTTCCCTTGAGATATATCTGCAAATATCTCGGAAACGAAGCTAGCTATGGCAAAATGTTAAGAGACCTTTTTTGTAGAGAATTATGTTTCCTACAATTTATGTTCTATGATATTTTTTGATCAGAAGCGTAGTT
This sequence comes from Osmia lignaria lignaria, assembly GCF_051020975.1. Classification (NCBI taxonomy): domain Eukaryota; kingdom Metazoa; phylum Arthropoda; class Insecta; order Hymenoptera; family Megachilidae; genus Osmia; species Osmia lignaria. The sequence continues at coordinate 5,829,253 of NW_027478166.1, forward strand.
TTCGAGATATATCGAGATATTTAAAAGTTCCGAAGCCGCACCAACATAATAGAGATACAGAAACACCGTGGCCCCTTTCTTTGAGATAACTCTGCGTTTAGTGCGAGCCGCAAATGCCACTTCCAGCTTAGCTGTGCAGAAGAAGAACAACAAGAAGAAGAAATATCTCGAAATATGTCCGTCAGGCCACTTCCCTTGAGATAAATCTGCAAATATCTCGGAAACGAAGCGAGCTATGGCAAAATGTTAAGAGACCTTTTTGGAGCGAATTAAGTTTCCTACTTTTTATGTTCTATGATATTTTTTGATCAGATGCGTAGCTCTCGAGATATATCAAGATATTTAAAAGTTCCGAAGCCGCATCAACATAATAGAGATACAGAAACAGCGTGGCCCCTTTCTTTGAGATATCTCTGCACTATTGCGAGCTGCAAATGCCACTTCCAGCTTAGCTGCGCAGAAGAAGAACAACAAGAAGAAGAAATATCTCGAAATATGTCCGTCAGGCCCCTTCCCTTGAGATAAATCTGCAAATATCTCGGAAACGAAGCGAGCTATGGCAAAATGTTAAGAGACCTTATTTGTAGAGAATTAAGTTTCCTACTTTTTATGTTCTATGATATTTTTTGATCAGATGCGTAGTTCTCGAGATATATCAAGATATTTAAAAGTTCCGAAGCCGCACCAACATAATAGAGATACAGAAACACCGTGGCCCCTCTCTTTGAGATAATTCTGCACTATTGCGAGCCCGAAGTGCCACTTCCAGTTTAGCTGTGCAGAAGAAGAACAACAAGAAGAAGAAATATCTCGAAATATGTCCGTTAGGCCCCTTCCCTTGAGATAAATCTGCAAATATCTCGGAAACGAAGCGAGCTATGGCAAAATGTTAAGAGACCTCTTTTGTAGAGAATTAAGTTTCCTACTTTTTATGTTCTATGATATTTTTTGATCAGAAGCGTAGTTTTCGAGATATTTCGAGATATTTAAAAGTTCCGAAGCCGCACCAACATAATAGAGATACAGAAACACCGTGGCCCCTCTCTTTGAGATAACTCTGCACTATTGCGAGCTCGAAATGCCACTTCCAGTTTAGCTGTGCAGAAGAAGAACAACAAGAAGAAGAAATATCTCGAAATATGTCCGTTAGGCCCCTTCCCTTGAGATAAATCTGCAAATATCTCGGAAACGAAGCGAGCTATGGCAAAATGTTAAGAGACCTCTTTTGTAGAGAATTAAGTTTCCTACTTTTTATGTTCTATGATATTTTTTGATCAGATGCGTAGTTCTCGAGATATATCAAGATATTTAAAAGTTCCGAAGCCGCACCAACATAATAGAGATACAGAAACACCGTGGCCCCTCTCTTTGAGATAACTCTGCACTATTGCGAGCTCGAAATGCCACTTCCAGTTTAGCTGTGCAGAAGAAGAACAACAAGAAGAAGAAATATCTCGAAATATGTCCGTTAGGCCCCTTCCCTTGAGATAAATCTGCAAATATCTCGGAAACGAAGCGAGCTATGGCAAAATGTTAAGAGACCTCTTTTGTAGAGAATTAAGTTTCCTACTTTTTATGTTCTATGATATTTTTTGATCAGATGCGTAGTTCTCGAGATATATCAAGATATTTAAAAGTTCCGAAGCCGCACCAACATAATAGAGATACAGAAACACCGTGGCCCCTTTCTTTGAGATAACTCTGCACTATTGCGAGCTCGAAATGCCACTTCCAGTTTAGCTGTGCAGAAGAAGAACAACAAGAAGAAGAAATATCTCGAAATATGTCCGTTAGGCCCCTTCCCTTGAGATAAATCTGCAAATATCTCGGAAACGAAGCGAGCTATGGCAAAATGTTAAGAGACCTCTTTTGTAGAGAATTAAGTTTCCTACTTTTTATGTTCTATGATATTTTTCGATCAGATGCGTAGTTCTCGAGATATATCAAGATATTTAAAAGTTCCGAAGCCGCACCAACATAATAGAGATACAGAAACACCGTGGCCCCTTTCTTTGAGATAACTCTGCACTATTGCGTGCTGTAAATGCCACTTCCAGCTTAGCTGTGCAGAAGAAGAACAACAAGAAGAAGAAATATCTCGAAATATGTCCGTCAGGCCCCTTCCCTTGAGATATATCTGCAAATATCTCGGAAACGAAGCTAGCTATGGCAAAATGTTAAGAGACCTTTTTTGTAGAGAATTATGTTTCCTACAATTTATGTTCTATGATATTTTTTGATCAGAAGCGTAGTTTTCGAGATATATCGAGATATTTAAAAGTTCCGAAGCCGCACCAACATAATAGAGATACAGAAACACCGTGGCCCCTTTCTTTGAGATAACTCTGCGTTTAGTGCGAGCCGCAAATGCCACTTCCAGCTTAGCTGTGCAGAAGAAGAACAACAAGAAGAAGAAATATCTCGAAATATGTCCGTCAGGCCACTTCCCTTGAGATAAATCTGCAAATATCTCGGAAACGAAGCGAGCTATGGCAAAATGTTAAGAGACCTTTTTGGAGCGAATTAAGTTTCCTACTTTTTATGTTCTATGATATTTTTTGATCAGATGCGTAGCTCTCGAGATATATCAAGATATTTAAAAGTTCCGAAGCCGCATCAACATAATAGAGATACAGAAACAGCGTGGCCCCTTTCTTTGAGATATCTCTGCACTATTGCGAGCTGCAAATGCCACTTCCAGCTTAGCTGCGCAGAAGAAGAACAACAAGAAGAAGAAATATCTCGAAATATGTCCGTCAGGCCCCTTCCCTTGAGATAAATCTGCAAATATCTCGGAAACGAAGCGAGCTATGGCAAAATGTTAAGAGACCTTATTTGTAGAGAATTAAGTTTCCTACTTTTTATGTTCTATGATATTTTTTGATCAGATGCGTAGTTCTCGAGATATATCAAGATATTTAAAAGTTCCGAAGCCGCACCAACATAATAGAGATACAGAAACACCGTGGCCCCTCTCTTTGAGATAATTCTGCACTATTGCGAGCCCGAAGTGCCACTTCCAGTTTAGCTGTGCAGAAGAAGAACAACAAGAAGAAGAAATATCTCGAAATATGTCCGTTAGGCCCCTTCCCTTGAGATAAATCTGCAAATATCTCGGAAACGAAGCGAGCTATGGCAAAATGTTAAGAGACCTCTTTTGTAGAGAATTAAGTTTCCTACTTTTTATGTTCTATGATATTTTTTGATCAGAAGCGTAGTTTTCGAGATATTTCGAGATATTTAAAAGTTCCGAAGCCGCACCAACATAATAGAGATACAGAAACACCGTGGCCCCTCTCTTTGAGATAACTCTGCACTATTGCGAGCTCGAAATGCCACTTCCAGTTTAGCTGTGCAGAAGAAGAACAACAAGAAGAAGAAATATCTCGAAATATGTCCGTTAGGCCCCTTCCCTTGAGATAAATCTGCAAATATCTCGGAAACGAAGCGAGCTATGGCAAAATGTTAAGAGACCTCTTTTGTAGAGAATTAAGTTTCCTACTTTTTATGTTCTATGATATTTTTTGATCAGATGCGTAGTTCTCGAGATATATCAAGATATTTAAAAGTTCCGAAGCCGCACCAACATAATAGAGATACAGAAACACCGTGGCCCCTCCCTTTGAGATAACTCTGCACTATTGCGAGCTCGAAATGCCACTTCCAGTTTAGCTGTGCAGAAGAAGAACAACAAGAAGAAGAAATATCTCGAAATATGTCCGTTAGGCCCCTTCCCTTGAGATAAATCTGCAAATATCTCGGAAACGAAGCGAGCTATGGCAAAATGTTAAGAGACCTCTTTTGTAGAGAATTAAGTTTCCTACTTTTTATGTTCTATGATATTTTTTGATCAGATGCGTAGTTCTCGAGATATATCAAGATATTTAAAAGTTCCGAAGCCGCACCAACATAATAGAGATACAGAAACACCGTGGCCCCTTTCTTTGAGATAACTCTGCACTATTGCGAGCTGCAAATGCCACTTCCAGCTTAGCTGTGCAGAAGAACAACAAGAAGAAGAAATATCTCGAAATATGTCCGTCAGGCCCCTTCCCTTGAGATAAATCTGCAAATATCTCGGAAACGAAGCGAGCTATGGCAAAATGTTAAGAGACCTTTTTTGTAGAGAATTAAGTTTCCTACTTTTTATCTTCTATGATATTTTTTGATCAGATGCGTAGTTCTCGAGATATATCAAGATATTTAAAAGTTCCGAAGCCGCACCAACATAATAGAGATACAGAAACACCGTGGCCCCTTTCTTTGAGATAACTCTGCACTATTGCGAGCTGTAAATGCCACTTCCAGCTTAGCTGTGCAGAAGAAGAACAACAAGAAGAAGAAATATCTCGAAATATGTCCGTCAGGCCCCTTCCCTTGAGATATATCTGCAAATATCTCGGAAACGAAGCGAGCTATGGCAAAATGCTGAGAGACCTTTTTTGTAGAGAATTATGTTTCCTACAATTTATGTTCTATGATATTTTTTGATCAGATGCGTAGTTCTCGAGATATATCAAGATATTTAAAAGTTCCGAAGCCGCACCAACATAATAGAGATACAGAAACACCGTGGCCCCTTTCTTTGAGATAACTCTGCACTATTGCGAGCTGCAAATGCCACTTCCAGCTTAGCTGTGCAGAAGAAGAACAACAAGAAGAAGAAATATCTCGAAATATGTCCGTCAGGCCCCTTCCCTTGAGATAAATCTGCAAATATCTCGGAAACGAAGCGAGCTATGGCAAAATGTTAAGAGAACTTTTTTGTAGAGAATTAAGTTTCCTACTTTTTATGTTCTATGATATTTTTTGTTCAGATGCGTAGTTCTCGAGATATATCAAGATATTTAAAAGTTCCGAAGCCGCACCAACATAATAGAGATACAGAAACACCGTGGCCCCTTTCTTTGAGATAACTCTGCACTATTGCGAGCTGCAAATGCCACTTCCAGCTTAGCTGTGCAGAAGAAGAACAACAAGAAGAAGAAATATCTCGAAATATGTCCGTCAGGCCCCTTCCCTTGAGATAAATCTGCAAATATCTCGGAAACGAAGAGAGCTATGGCAAAATGTTAAGAGACCTTTCTTGTAGAGAATTAAGTTTCCTACTTTTTATGTTCTATGATATTTTTTGATCAGATGCGTAGTTCTCGAGATATATCAAGATATTTAAAAGTTCCGAAGCCGCACCAACATAATAGAGATACAGAAACACCGTGGCCCCTTTCTTTCAGATAACTATGCACTATTGCGAGCTGCAAATGCCACTTCCAGCTTAGCTGTGCAGAAGAACAACAAGAAGAAGAAATATCTCGAAATATGTCCGTCAGGCCCCTTCCCTTGAGATAAATCTGCAAATATCTCGGAAACGAAGCGAGCTATGGCAAAATGTTAAGAGACCTTTTTTGTAGAGAATTAAGTTTCCTACTTTTTATCTTCTATGATATTTTTTGATCAGATGCGTAGTTCTCGAGATATATCAAGATATTTAAAAGTTCCGAAGCCGCACCAACATAATAGAGATACAGAAACACCGTGGCCCCTTTCTTTGAGATAACTCTGCACTATTGCGAGCTGTAAATGCCACTTCCAGCTTAGCTGTGCAGAAGAAGAACAACAAGAAGAAGAAATATCTCGAAATATGTCCGTCAGGCCCCTTCCCTTGAGATATATCTGCAAATATCTCGGAAACGAAGCGAGCTATGGCAAAATGCTGAGAGACCTTTTTTGTAGAGAATTATGTTTCCTACAATTTATGTTCTATGATATTTTTTGATCAGATGCGTAGTTCTCGAGATATATCAAGATATTTAAAAGTTCCGAAGCCGCACCAACATAATAGAGATACAGAAACACCGTGGCCCCTTTCTTTGAGATAACTCTGCACTATTGCGAGCTGCAAATGCCACTTCCAGCTTAGCTGTGCAGAAGAAGAACATCAAGAAGAAGAAATATCTCGATTAATGTCCGTCAGGCCCCTTCCCTTGAGATAAATCTGCAAATATCTCGGAAACGAAGAGGGCTATGGCAAAATGTTAAGAGACCTTTTTTGTAGAGAATTAAGTTTCCTACTTTTTATGTTCTATGATATTTTTTTATCTGATGCGTAGTTCTCGAGATATATCAAGATATTGAAAAGTTCCGAAGCCGCACAAACATAATAGAGATACAGAAACACCGTGGCCCCTTTCTTTGAGATAACTCTGCACTATTGCGTGCTGTAAATGCCACTTCCAGCTTAGCTGTGCAGAAGAAGAACAACAAGAAGAAGAAATATCTCGAAATATGTCCGTCAGGCCCCTTCCCTTGAGATATATCTGCAAATATCTCGGAAACGAAGCTAGCTATGGCAAAATCTTAAGAGACCATTTTTGTAGAGAATTATGTTGCCTACAATTTATGTTCTATGATATTTTTTGATCAGAAGCGTAGTTTTCGAGATATATCGAGATATTTAAAAGTTCCGAAGCCGCACCAACATAATAGAGATACAGAAACACCGTGGCCCCTTTCTTTGAGATAACTCTGCGTTTAGTGCGAGCCGCAAATGCCACTTCCAGCTTAGCTGTGCAGAAGAAGAACAACAAGAAGAAGAAATATCTCGAAATATGTCCGTCAGGCCCCTTCCCTTGAGATAAATCTGCAAATATCTCGGAAACGAAGCGAGCTATGGCAAAATGTTAAGACACCTTTTTTGTAGAGAATTAAGTTTCCTACTTTTTATGTTCTATGATATTTTTTGATCAGATGCGTAGTTCTCGAGATATATCAAGATATTTAAAAGTTCCGAAGCCGCACCAACATAATAGAGATACAGAAACACCGTGGCCCCTTTCTTTGAGATAACTCTGCACTATTGTGAGCTGTAAATGCCACCTCCAGCTTAGCTGTGCAGAAGAAGAACAACAAGAAGAAGAAATATCTCGAAATCTGTCCGACAGGCCCCTTCCCTTGAGATAAATCTGCAAATATCTCGGAAACGAAGCGAGCTATGGCAAAACCTTAAGAAACCTTTTTGGAGAGAATTAAGTTTCCTACTTTTTATGTTCTATGATATTTTTTGATCAGATGCGTAGTTCTCGAGATATATCAAGATATTTAAAAGTTCCGAAGCCGCACCAACATAATAGAGATACAGAAACACCGTGGCCCCTTTCTTTGAGATAACTCTGCACTAGTGCGAGCCGCAAATGCCACTTCCAGCTTAGCTGTGCAGAAGAAGAACAACAAGAAGAAGAAATATCTCGAAATATGTCCGTCAGGCCCCTTCCCTTGAGATAAATCTGCAAATATCTCGGAAACGAAGCGAGCTATGGCAAAATGTTAAGAGACCTTTTTTGTAGAGAATTATGTTTCCTACAATTTATGTTCTATGATATTTTTTGATCAGAAGCGTAGTTCTCGAGATATATCAAGATATTTAAAAGTTCCGAAGCCGCACCAACATAATAGAGATACAGAAACACCGTGGCCCCTTTCTTTGAGATAACTCTGCACTATTGCGAGCTGGAAATGCCACTTCCAGTTTAGCTGTGCAGAAGAAGAACAACAAGAAGAAGAAATATCTCGAAATATGTCCGTCAGGCCCCTTCCCTTGAGATAAATCTGCAAATATCTCGGATACGAAGCGAGCTATGGCAAAACGTTAAGAAACCTTTTTTGTAGAGAATTAAGTTTCCTACTTTTTATGTTCTATGATATTTTTTGATCAGATGCGTAGTTCTCGAGATATATCAAGATATTTAAAAGTTCCGAAGCCGCACCAACATAATAGAGATACAGAAACACCGTGGCCCCTTTCTTTGAGATAACTCTGCACTATTGCGAGCTGCAAATGCCACTTCCAGCTTAGCTGTGCAGAAGAAGAACAACAAGAAGAAGAAATATCTCGAAATATGTCCGTCAGGCCCCTTCCCTTGAGATATATCTGCAAATATCTCGGAAACGAAGCGAGCTATGGCAAAATGTTAAGAGACCTTTTTTGTAGAGAATTATGTTTCCTACAATTTAGGTTCTATGATATTTTTTGATCAGAAGCGTAGTTTTCGAGATATATCGAGATATTTAAAAGTTCCGAAGCCGCACCAACATAATAGAGATACAGAAACACCGTGGCCCCTTTCTTTGAGATAACTGTGCACCAGTGCGAGCCGCAAATGCCACTTCCAGCTTAGCTGTGCAGAAGAAGAACAACAAGAAGCAGAAATATCTCGAAATATGTCCGTCAGGCCCCTTCCCTTGAGATAAATCTGCAAATATCTCGGAAACGAAGCGAGCTATGGCAAAATGTTAAGAGACCTTTTTTGTAGAGAATTAAGTTTCCTACTTTTTATGTTCTATGACATTTTTTGATCAGATGCGTAGTTCTCGAGATATATCAAGATATTTAAAAGTTCCGAAGCCGCACCAACATAATAGAGATACAGAAACACCGTGGCCCCTTTCTTTGAGATAACTCTGCACTATTGCGAGCTGCAAATGCCACTTCCAGCTTAGCTGTGCAGAAGAAGAACAACAAGAAGAAGAAATATCTCGAAATATGTCCGTCAGGCCCCTTCCCTTGAGATATATCTGCAAATATCTCGGAAACGAAGCGAGCTATGGCAAAATGTTAAGAGACCTTTTTTGTAGAGAATTATGTTTCCTACAATTTAGGTTCTATGATATTTTTTGATCAGAAGCGTAGTTTTCGAGATATATCGAGATATTTAAAAGTTCCGAAGCCGCACCAACATAATAGAGATACAGAAACACCGTGGCCCCTTTCTTTGAGATAACTGTGCACCAGTGCGAGCCGCAAATGCCACTTCCAGCTTAGCTGTGCAGAAGAAGAACAACAAGAAGCAGAAATATCTCGAAATATGTCCGTCAGGCCCCTTCCCTTGAGATAAATCTGCAAATATCTCGGAAACGAAGCGAGCTATGGCAAAATGTTAAGAGACCTTTTTTGTAGAGAATTAAGTTTCCTACTTTTTATGTTCTATGATATTTTTTGATCAGATGCGTAGTTCTCGAGATATATCAAGATATTTAAAAGTTCCGAAGCCGCACCAACATAATAGAGATACAGAAACACCGTGGCCCCTTTCTTTGAGATAACTCTGCACTAGTGCGAGCCGCAAATGCCACTTCCAGCTTAGCTGTGCAGAAGAAGAACAACAAGAAGAAGAAATATCTCGAAATATGTCCGTCAGGCCCCTTCCCTTGAGATGTATCTGCAAATATCTCGGAAACGAAGCGAGCTATGGCAAAATGTTAAGAGACCTTTTTTGTAGAGAATTATGTTTCCTACAATTTATGTTCTATGATATTTTTTGATCAGAAGCGTAGTTCTCGAGATATATCAAGATATTTAAAAGTTCCGAAGCCGCACCAACATAATAGAGATACAGAAACACCGTGGCCCCTTTCTTTGAGATAACTCTGCGTTTAGTGCGAGCCGCAAATGCCACTTCCAGCTTAGCTGTGCAGAAGAAGAACATCAAGAAGAAGAAATATCTCGATTAATGTCCGTCAGGCCCCTTCCCTTGAGATAAATCTGCAAATATCTCGGAAACGAAGAGGGCTATGGCAAAATGTTAAGAGACCTTTTTTGTAGAGAATTAAGTTTCCTACTTTTTATGTTCTATGATATTTTTTTATCTGATGCGTAGTTCTCGAGATATATCAAGATATTTAAAAGTTCCGAAGCCGCACCAACATAATAGAGATACAGAAACACCGTGGCCCCTTTCTTTGAGATAACTCTGCACTATTGCGTGCTGTAAATGCCACTTCCAGCTTAGCTGTGCAGAAGAAGAACAACAAGAAGAAGAAATATCTCGAAATATGTCCGTCAGGCCCCTTCCCTTGAGATATATCTGCAAATATCTCGGAAACGAAGCTAGCTATGGCAAAATCTTAAGAGACCTTTTTTGTAGAGAATTATGTTTCCTACAATTTATGTTCTATGATATTTTTTGATCAGAAGCGTAGTTTTCGAGATATATCGAGATATTTAAAAGTTCCGAAGCCGCACCAACATAATAGAGATACAGAAACACCGTGGCCCCTTTCTTTGAGATAACTCTGCACTATTGCGAGCCGCAAATGCCACTTCCAGCTTAGCTGTGCAGAAGAAGAACAACAAGAAGAAGAAATATCTCGAAATATGTCCGTCAGGCCCCTTCCCTTGAGATATATCTGCAAATATCTCGGAAACGAAGCGAGCTATGGCAAAATGTTAAGAGACCTTTTTTGTAGAGAATTATGTTTCCTACAATTTATGTTCTATGATATTTTTTGATCAGAAGCGTAGTTTTCGAGATATATCGAGATATTTAAAAGTTCCGAAGCCGCACCAACATAATAGAGATACAGAAACACCGTGGCCCCTTTCTTTGAGATAACTCTGCGTTTAGTGCGAGCCGCAAATGCCACTTCCAGCTTAGCTGTGCAGAAGAAGAACAACAAGAAGAAGAAATATCTCGAAATATGTCCGTCAGGCCCCTTCCCTTGAGATAAATCTGCAAATATCTCGGAAACGAAGCGAGCTATGGCAAAATGTTAAGACACCTTTTTTGTAGAGAATTAAGTTTCCTACTTTTTATGTTGTATGATATTTTTTGATCAGATGCGTAGTTCTCGAGATATATCAAGATATTTAAAAGTTCCGAAGCCGCACCAACATAATAGAGATACAGAAACACCGTGGCCCCTTTCTTTGAGATAACTCTGCACTATTGCGAGCTGGAAATGCCACTTCCAGTTTAGCTGTGCAGAAGAAGAACAACAAGAAGAAGAAATATCTCGAAATCTGTCCGACAGGCCCCTTCCCTTGAGATAAATCTGCAAATATCTCGGAAACGAAGCGAGCTATGGCAAAACCTTAAGAAACCTTTTTGGAGAGAATTAAGTTTCCTACTTTTTATGTTCTATGATATTTTTTGATCAGATGCGTAGTTCTCGAGATATATCAAGATATTTAAAAGTTCCGAAGCCGCACCAACATAATAGAGATACAGAAACACCGTGGCCCCTTTCTTTGAGATAACTCTGCACTAGTGCGAGCCGCAAATGCCACTTCCAGCTTAGCTGTGCAGAAGAAGAACAACAAGAAGAAGAAATATCTCGAAATATGTCCGTCAGGCCCCTTCCCTTGAGATGTATCTGCAAATATCTCGGAAACGAAGCGAGCTCTGGCAAAATGTTAAGAGACCTTTTTTGTAGAGAATTATGTTTCCTACAATTTATGTTCTATGATATTTTTTGATCAGAAGCGTAGTTCTCGAGATATATCAAGATATTTAAAAGTTCCGAAGCCGCACCAACATAATAGAGATACAGAAACACCGTGGCCCCTTTCTTTGAGATAACTCTGCACTATTGCGAGCTGGAAATGCCACTTCCAGTTTAGCTGTGCAGAAGAAGAACAACAAGAAGAAGAAATATCTCGAAATATGTCCGTCAGGCCCCTTCCCTTGAGATAAATCTGCAAATATCTCGGAAACGAAGCGAGCTATGGCAAAATGTTAAGAGACCTTTTTTGTAGAGAATTATGTTTCCTACAATTTATGTTCTATGATATTTTTTGATCAGAAGCGTAGTTTTCGAGATATATCGAGATATTTAAAAGTTCCGAAGCCGCACCAACATAATAGAGATACAGAAACACCGTGGCCCCTTTCTTTGAGATAACTCTGCGTTTAGTGCGAGCCGCAAATGCCACTTCCAGCTTAGCTGTGCAGAAGAAGAACAACAAGAAGAAGAAATATCTCGAAATATGTCCGTCAGGCCCCTTCCCTTGAGATAAATCTGCAAATATCTCGGAAACGAAGGGAGCTATGGCAAAATGTTAAGAGACCTTTTTTGTAGAAAATTAAGTTTCCTACTTTTTATGTTCTATAATATTTTTTGATCAGATGCGTAGTTCTCGAGATATATCAAGATATTTAAAAGTTCCGAAGCCGCACCAACATAATAGAGATACAGAAACACCGTGGCCCCTTTCTTTGAGATAACTCTGCACTATTGTGAGCTGTAAATGCCACTTCCAGCTTAGCTGTGCAGAAGAAGAACAACAAGAAGAAGAAATATCTCGAAATATGTCCGTTAGGCCCCTTCCCTTGAGATAAATCTGCAAATATCTCGGAAACGAAGCGAGCTATGGCAAAATGTTAAGAGACCTTTTTTGTAGAGAATTAAGTTTCCTACTTTTTATGTTCTATGATATTTTTTGATCAGATGCGTAGTTCTCGAGATATATCAAGATATTTAAAAGTTCCGAAGCCGCACCAACATAATAGAGATACAGAAACACCGTGGCCCCTTTCTTTGAGATAACTCTGCACTATTGCGAGCTGTAAATGCCACTTCCAGCTTAGCTGTGCAGAAGAAGAACAACAAGAAGAAGAAATATCTCGAAATATGTCCGTCAGGCCCCTTCCCTTGAGATATATCTGCAAATATCTCGGAAACGAAGCGAGCTATGGCAAAATGTTGAGAGACCTTTTTTGTAGAGAATTATGTTTCCTACAATTTATGTTCTATGATATTTTTTGATCAGATGCGTAGTTCTCGAGATATATCAAGATATTTAAAAGTTCCGAAGCCGCACCAACATAATAGAGATACAGAAACACCGTGGCCCCTTTCTTTGAGATAACTCTGCACTATTGCGAGCTGCAAATGCCACTTCCAGCTTAGCTGTGCAGAAGAAGAACAACAAGAAGAAGAAATATCTCGAAATATGTCCGTCAGGCCCCTTCCCTTGGGATATATCTGCAAATATCTCGGAAACGAAGCGAGCTATGGCAAAATGTTAAGAGACCTTTTTTATAGAGAATTATATTTCCTACAATTTATGTTCTATGATATTTTTTGATCAGAAGCGTAGTTTTCGAGATATATCGAGATATTTAAAAGTTCCAAAGCCGCACCAACATAATAGAGATACAGAAACACCGTGGCCCCTTTCTTTGAGATAACTCTGCACTATTGCGAGCTGCAAATGCCACTTCCAGCTTAGCTGTGCAGAAGAAGAACATCAAGAAGAAGAAATATCTCGATTAATGTCCGTCAGGCCCCTTCCCTTGAGATAAATCTGCAAATATCTCGGAAACGAAGAGGGCTATGGCAAAATGTTAAGAGACCTTTTTTGTAGAGAATTAAGTTTCCTACTTTTTATGTTCTATGATATTTTTTTATCTGATCCGTAGTTCTCGAGATATATCAAGATATTTAAAAGTTCCGAAGCCGCACCAACATAATAGAGATACAGAAACACCGTGGCCCCTTTCTTTGAGATAACTCTGCACTAGTGCGAGCCGCAAATGCCACTTCCAGCTTAGCTGTGCAGAAGAAGAACAACAAGAAGAAGAAATATCTCGAAATATGTCCGTCAGGCCACTTCCCTTGAGATAAATCTGCAAATATCTCGGAAACGAAGCGAGCTATGGCAAAATGTTAAGAGACCTTTTTTGTAGCGAATTAAGTTTCCTACTTTTTATGTTCTATGATATTTTTTGATCAGATGCGTAGCTCTCGAGATATATCAAGATATTTAAAAGTTCCGAAGCCGCACCAACATAATAGAGATACAGAAACACCGTGGCCCCTTTCTTTGAGATAACTCTGCACTAGTGCGAGCCGCAAATGCCACTTCCAGCTTAGCTGTGCAGAAGAAGAACAACAAGAAGAAGAAATATCTCGAAATATGTCCGTCAGGCCCCTTCCCTTGAGATGTATCTGCAAATATCTCGGAAACGAAGCGAGCTATGGCAAAATGTTAAGAGACCTTTTTTGTAGAGAATTATGTTTCCTACAATTTATGTTCTATGATATTTTTTGATCAGAAGCGTAGTTCTCGAGATATATCAAGATATTTAAAAGTTCCGAAGCCGCACCAACATAATAGAGATACAGAAACACCGTGGCCCCTTTCTTTGAGATAACTCTGCACTATTGCGAGCTGGAAATGCCACTTCCAGTTTAGCTGTGCAGAAGAAGAACAACAAGAAGAAGAAATATCTCGAAATATGTCCGTCAGGCCCCTTCCCTTGAGATAAATCTGCAAATATCTCGGAAACGAAGCGAGCTATGGCAAAATGTTAAGAGACCTTTTTTGTAGAGAATTATGTTTCCTACAATTTATGTTCTATGATATTTTTTGATCAGAAGCGTAGTTTTCGAGATATATCGAGATATTTAAAAGTTCCGAAGCCGCACCAACATAATAGAGATACAGAAACACCGTGGCCCCTTTCTTTGAGATAACTCTGCGTTTAGTGCGAGCCGCAAATGCCACTTCCAGCTTAGCTGTGCAGAAGAAGAACAACAAGAAGAAGAAATATCTCGAAATATGTCCGTCAGGCCCCTTCCCTTGAGATAAATCTGCAAATATCTCGGAAACGAAGGGAGCTATGGCAAAATGTTAAGAGACCTTTTTTGTAGAGAATTAAGTTTCCTACTTTTTATGTTCTATAATATTTTTTGATCAGATGCGTAGTTCTCGAGATATATCAAGATATTTAAAAGTTCCGAAGCCGCACCAACATAATAGAGATACAGAAACACCGTGGCCCCTTTCTTTGAGATAACTCTGCACTATTGTGAGCTGTAAATGCCACTTCCAGCTTAGCTGTGCAGAAGAAGAACAACAAGAAGAAGAAATATCTCGAAATATGTCCGTTAGGCCCCTTCCCTTGAGATAAATCTGCAAATATCTCGGAAACGAAGCGAGCTATGGCAAAATGTTAAGAGACCTTTTTTGTAGAGAATTAAGTTTCCTACTTTTTATGTTCTATGATATTTTTTGATCAGATGCGTAGTTCTCGAGATATATCAAGATATTTAAAAGTTCCGAAGCCGCACCAACATAATAGAGATACAGAAACACCGTGGCCCCTTTCTTTGAGATAACTCTGCACTATTGCGAGCTGTAAATGCCACTTCCAGCTTAGCTGTGCAGAAGAAGAACAACAAGAAGAAGAAATATCTCGAAATATGTCCGTCAGGCCCCTTCCCTTGAGATATATCTGCAAATATCTCGGAAACGAAGCGAGCTATGGCAAAATGTTGGGAGACCTTTTTTGTAGAGAATTATGTTTCCTACAATTTATGTTCTATGATATTTTTTGATCAGATGCGTAGTTCTCGAGATATATCAAGATATTTAAAAGTTCCGAAGCCGCACCAACATAATAGAGATACAGAAACACCGTGGCCCCTTTCTTTGAGATAACTCTGCACTATTGCGAGCTGCAAATGCCACTTCCAGCTTAGCTGTGCAGAAGAAGAACAACAAGAAGAAGAAATATCTCGAAATATGTCCGTCAGGCCCCTTCCCTTGGGATATATCTGCAAATATCTCGGAAACGAAGCGAGCTATGGCAAAATGTTAAGAGACCTTTTTTATAGAGAATTATGTTTCCTACAATTTATGTTCTATGATATTTTTTGATCAGAAGCGTAGTTTTCGAGATATATCGAGATATTTAAAAGTTCCAAAGCCGCACCAACATAATAGAGATACAGAAACACCGTGGCCCCTTTCTTTGAGATAACTCTGCACTATTGCGAGCTGCAAATGCCACTTCCAGCTTAGCTGTGCAGAAGAAGAACATCAAGAAGAAGAAATATCTCGATTAATGTCCGTCAGGCCCCTTCCCTTGAGATAAATCTGCAAATATCTCGGAAACGAAGAGGGCTATGGCAAAATGTTAAGAGACCTTTTTTGTAGAGAATTAAGTTTCCTACTTTTTATGTTCTATGATATTTTTTTATCTGATCCGTAGTTCTCGAGATATATCAAGATATTTAAAAGTTCCGAAGCCGCACCAACATAATAGAGATACAGAAACACCGTGGCCCCTTTCTTTGAGATAACTCTGCACTAGTGCGAGCCGCAAATGCCACTTCCAGCTTAGCTGTGCAGAAGAAGAACAACAAGAAGAAGAAATATCTCGAAATATGTCCGTCAGGCCACTTCCCTTGAGATAAATCTGCAAATATCTCGGAAACGAAGCGAGCTATGGCAAAATGTTAAGAGACCTTTTTTGTAGCGAATTAAGTTTCCTACTTTTTATGTTCTATGATATTTTTTGATCAGATGCGTAGCTCTCGAGATATATCAAGATATTTAAAAGTTCCGAAGCCGCATCAACATAATAGAGATACAGAAACAGCGTGGCCCCTTTCTTTGAGATATCTCTGCACTATTGCGAGCTGCAAATGCCACTTCCAGCTTAGCTGCGCAGAAGAAGAACAACAAGAAGAAGAAATATCTCGAAATATGTCCGTCAGGCCCCTTCCCTTGAGATAAATCTGCAAATATCTCGGAAACGAAGCTAGCTATGGCAAAATGTTAAGAGACCTTATTTGTAGAGAATTAAGTTTCCTACTTTTTATGTTCTATGATATTTTTTGATCAGATGCGTAGTTCTCGAGATATATCAAGATATTTAAAAGTTCCGAAGCCGCACCAACATAATAGAGATACAGAAACACCGTGGCCCCTCTCTTTGAGATAACTCTGCACTATTGCGAGCTCGAAGTGCCACTTGCAGTTTAGCTGTGCAGAAGAAGAACAACAAGAAGAAGAAATATCTCGAAATATGTCCGTTAGGCCCCTTCCCTTGAGATAAATCTGCAAATATCTCGGAAACGAAGCGAGCTATGGCAAAATGTTAAGAGATCTTTTTTGTAGAGAATTATGTTTCCTACAATTTATGTTCTATGATATTTTTTGATCAGAAGCGTAGTTTTCGAGATATTTCGAGATATTTAAAAGTTCCGAAGCCGCACCAACATAATAGAGATACAGAAACACCGTGGCCCCTTTCTTTGAGATAACTCTGCACTATTGCGTGCTGTAAATGCCACTTCCAGCTTAGCTGTGCAGAAGAAGAACAACAAGAAGAAGAAATATCTCGAAATATGTCCGTCAGGCCCCTTCCCTTGAGATATATCTGCAAATATCTCGGAAACGAAGCTAGCTATGGCAAAATCTTAAGAGACCTTTTTTGTAGAGAATTATGTTTCCTACAATTTATGTTCTATGATATTTTTTGATCAGAAGCGTAGTTTTCGAGATATATCGAGATATTTAAAAGTTCCGAAGCCGCACCAACATAATAGAGATACAGAAACACCGTGGCCCCTTTCTTTGAGTTAACTCTGCACTATTGCGAGCCGCAAATGCCACTTCCAGCTTAGCTGTGCAGAAGAAGAACAACAAGAAGAAGAAATATCTCGAAATATGTCCGTCAGGCCCCTTCCCTTGAGATATATCTGCAAATATCTCGGAAACGAAGCGAGCTATGGCAAAATGTTAAGAGACCTTTTTTGTAGAGAATTATGTTTCCTACAATTTATGTTCTATGATATTTTTTGATCAGAAGCGTAGTTTTCGAGATATATCGAGATATTTAAAAGTTCCGAAGCCGCACCAACATAATAGGGATACAGAAACACCGTGGCCCCTTTCTCTGAGATAACTCTGCACTAGTGCGGGCCGCAAATGCCACTTCCAGCTTAGCTGTGCAGAAGAAGAACAACAAGAAGAAGAAATATCTCGAAATGTGTACGTCAGGCCCCTTCCCTTGAGATAAATCTGCAAATATCTCGGAAACGAAGCGAGCTATGGTAAAATGTTAAGAGACCTTTTTTGTAGAGAATTAAGTTTCCTACTTTTTATGTTCTATGATATTTTTTGATCAGATGCGTAGTTCTCGAGATATATCAAGATATTTAAAAGTTCCGAAGCCGCACCAACATAATAGAGATACTGAAACACCGTGGCCCCTTTCTTTGAGATAACTCTGCACTATTGCGAGCTGCAAATGCCACTTCCAGCTTAGCCGTGCAGAGGAAGAACAACAAGAAGAAGAAATATCTCGAAATATGTCCGTCAGGCCAGTTCCTTTGAGCTGAATCTGCAAATATCTCGGAAACGAAGCGAGCTGTGGCAAAATGTTAAGAGACGTTTTTTGTAGAGAATTATGTTTCCTACAATTTATGTTCTATGATATTTTTTGATCAGAAGCGTAGTTTTCGAGATATATCGAGATATTTAAAAGTTCCGAAGCCGCACCAACATAATAGGGATACAGAAACACCGTGGCCCCTTTCTCTGAGATAACTCTGCACTAGTGCGGGCCGCAAATGCCACTTCCAGCTTAGCTGTGCAGAAGAAGAACAACAAGAAGAAGAAATATCTCGAAATGTGTACGTCAGGCCCCTTCCCTTGAGATAAATCTGCAAATATCTCGGAAACGAAGCGAGCTATGGCAAAATGTTAAGAAACCTTTTTTGTAGAGAATTAAGTTTCCTACTTTTTATGTTCTATGATATTTTTTGATCAGATGCGTAGTTCTCGAGATATATCAAGATATTTAAAAGTTCCGAAGCCGCACCAACATAATAGAGATACAGAAACACCGTGGCCCCTTTCTCTGAGATAACTCTGCACTAGTGCGAGCCGCAAATGCCACTTCCAGCTTAGCTGTGCAGAAGAAGAACAACAAGAAGAAGAAATATCTCGAAATATGTCCGTCAGGCCCCTTCCCTTGAGATAAATCTGCAAATATTTCGGAAACGAAGCGAGCTATGGCAAAATGTTAAGAGACCTTTTTTGTAGAGAATTAAGTTTCCTACTTTTTATGTTCTATGATATTTTTTGATCAGATGCGTAGTTCTCGAGATATATCAAGATATTTAAAAGTTCCGAAGCCGCACCAACATAATAGAGATACAGAAACACCGTGGCCCCTTTCTTTGAGATAACTCTGCACTATTGCGAGCTGGAAATGCCACTTCCAGCTTAGCTGTGCAGAAGAAGAACAACAAGAAGAAGAAATATCTCGAAATATGTCCGTCAGGCCCCTTCCCTTGAGATATATCTGCAAATATCTCGGAAACGAAGCGAGCTATGGCAAAATGTTAAGAGACCTTTTTTGTAGAGAATTCTGTTTCCTACAATTTATGTTCTATGATATTTTTTGATCAGAAGCGTAGTTTTCGAGATATATCGAGATATTTAAAAGTTCCGAAGCCGCACCAACATAATAGAGATACAGAAACACCGTGGCCCCTTTCTTTGAGATAACTCTACACTAGTGCGAGCCGCAAATGCCACTTCCAGCTTAGCTGTGCAGAAGAAGAACAACAAGAAGAAGAAATATCTCGAAATATGTCCGTCAGGCCCCTTCCCTTGAGATAAATCTGCAAATATCTCGGAAACGAAGCGAGCTATGGCAAAATGTTAAGAGACCTTTTTTGTAGAGAATTAAGTTTCCTACTTTTTATGTTCTATGATATTTTTTGATCAGAAGCGTAGTTTTCGAGATATATCGAGATATTTAAAAGTTCCGAAGCCGCACCAACATAATAGGGATACAGAAACACCGTGGCCCCTTTCTCTGAGATAACTCTGCACTAGTGCGAGCCGCAAATGCCACTTCCAGCTTAGCTGTGCAGAAGAAGAACAACAAGAAGAAGAAATATCTCGAAATATGTCCGTCAGGCCCCTTCCCTTGAGATAAATCTGCAAATATTTCGGAAACGAAGCGAGCTATGGCAAAATGTTAAGAGACCTTTTTTGTAGAGAATTAAGTTTCCTACTTTTTATGTTCTATGATATTTTTTGATCAGATGCGTAGTTCTCGAGATATATCAAGATATTTAAAAGTTCCGAAGCCGCACCAACATAATAGAGATACAGAAACACCGTGGCCCCTTTCTTTGAGATAACTCTGCACTATTGCGAGCTGTAAATGCCACTTCGAGCTTAGCTGTGCAGAAGAAGAACAACAAGAAGAAGAAATATCTCGAAATATGTCCGTCAGGCCCCTTCCCTTGAGATATATCTGCAAATATCTCGGAAACGAAGCGAGCTATGGCAAAATGTTAAGAGACCTTTTTTGTAGAGAATTAAGTTTCCTACTTTTTATGTTCTATGATATTTTTTGATCAGATGCGTAGTTCTCGAGATATATCAAGATATTTAAAAGTTCCGAAGCCGCACCAACATAATAGAGATACAGAAACACCGTGGCCCCTTTCTTTGAGATAACTCTGCACTATTGCGAGCTGTAAATGCCACTTCCAGCTTAGCTGTGCAGAAGAAGAACAACAAGAAGAAGAAATATCTCGAAATATGTCCGTCAGGCCCCTTCCCTTGAGATATATCTGCAAATATCTCGGAAACGAAGCGAGCTATGGCAAAATGTTAAGAGACCTTTTTTGTAGAGAATTCTGTTTCCTACAATTTATGTTCTATGATATTTTTTGATCAGAAGCGTAGTTTTCGAGATATATCGAGATATTTAAAAGTTCCGAAGCCGCACCAACATAATAGAGATACAGAAACACCGTGGCCCCTTTCTTTGAGATAACTCTACACTAGTGCGAGCCGCAAATGCCACTTCCAGCTTAGCTGTGCAGAAGAAGAACAACAAGAAGAAGAAATATCTCGAAATATGTCCGTCAGGCCCCTTCCCTTGAGATAAATCTGCAAATATCTCGGAAACGAAGCGAGCTATGGCAAAATGTTAAGAGACCTTTTTTGTAGAGAATTAAGTTTCCTACTTTTTATGTTCTATGATATTTTTTGATCACATGCGTAGTTCTCGAGATATATCAAGATTTTTAAAAGTTCCGAAGCCGCACCAACATAATAGAGATACTGAAACACCGTGGCCCCTTTCTTTGAGATAACTCTGCACTATTGCGAGCTGCAAATGCCACTTCCAGCTTAGCCGTGCAGAGGAAGAACAACAAGAAGAAGAAATATCTCGAAATATGTCCGTCAGGCCAGTTCCTTTGAGCTGAATCTGCAAATATCTCGGAAACGAAGCGAGCTGTGGCAAAATGTTAAGAGACGTTTTTTGTAGAGAATTATGTTTCCTACAATTTATGTTCTATGATATTTTTTGATCAGAAGCGTAGTTTTCGAGATATATCGAGATATTTAAAAGTTCCAAAGCCGCACCAACATAATAGGGATACAGAAACACCGTGGCCCCTTTCTCTGAGATAACTCTGCACTAGTGCGGGCCGCAAATGCCACTTCCAGCTTAGCTGTGCAGAAGAAGAACAACAAGAAGAAGAAATATCTCGAAATATGTCCGTCAGGCCCCTTCCCTTGAGATAAATCTGCAAATATCTCGGAAACGAAGCGAGCTATGGCAAAATGCTAAGAGACCTTTTTTGTAGAGAATTAAGTTTCCTACTTTTTATGTTCTATGATATTTTTTGATCAGAAGCGTAGTTTTCGAGATATATCGAGATATTTAAAAGTTCCGAAGCCGCACCAACATAATAGGGATACAGGAACACCGTGGCCCCTTTCTTTGAGATAACTCTGCACTATTGCGAGCTGCAAATGCCACTTCCAGCTTAGCTGTGCAGAGGAAGAACAACAAGAAGAAGAAATATCTCGAAATATGTCGGTCAGGCCAGTTCCTTTGAGCTGAATCTGCAAATATCTCGGAAACGAAGCGAGCTGTGGCAAAATGTTAAGAGACGTTTTTTGTAGAGAATTATGTTTCCTACAATTTATGTTCTATGATATTTTTTGATCAGAAGCGTAGTTTTCGAGATATATCGAGATATTTAAAAGTTCCGAAGCCGCACCAACATAATAGGGATACAGAAACACCGTGGCCCCTTTCTTTGAGACAACTCTGCACTAGTGCGAGCCGCAAATGCCACTTCCAGCTTAGCTGTGCAGAAGAAGAACAACAAGAAGAAGAAATATCTCGAAATATGTCCGTCAGGCCCCTTCCCTTGAGATAAATCTGCAAATATCTCGGAAACGAAGCGAGCTATGGCAAAATGTTAAGAGACCTTTTTTGTAGAGAATTAAGTTTCCTACTTTTTATGTTCTATGATATTTTTTGATCAGATGCGTAGTTCTCGGGATATATCAAGATATTTAAAAGTTCCGAAGCCGCACCAACATAATAGAGATACAGAAACACCGTGGCCCCTTTCTTTGAGATAACTCTGCACTATTGCGAGCTGTAAATGCCACTTCCAGCTTAGCTGTGCAGAAGAAGAACAACAAGAAGAAGAAATATCTCGAAATATGTCCGTCAGGCCCCTTCCCTTGAGATATATCTGCAAATATCTCGGAAACGAAGCGAGCTATGGCAAAATGTTAAGAGACCTTTTTTGTAGAGAATTCTGTTTCCTACAATTTATGTTCTATGATATTTTTTGATCAGAAGCGTAGTTTTCGAGATATATCGAGATATTTAAAAGTTCCGAAGCCGCACCAACATAATAGAGGTACAGAAACACCGTGGCCCCTTTCTTTGAGATAACTCTGCACTAGTGCGAGCCGCAAATGCCACTTCCAGCTTAGCTGTGCAGAAGAAGAACAACAAGAAGAAGAAATATCTCGAAATATGTCCGTCAGGCCCCTTCCCTTGAGATAAATCTGCAAATATCTCGGAAACGAAGCGAGCTATGGCAAAATGTTAAGAGACCTTTTGTGTAGAGAATTAAGTTTCCTACTTTTTATGTTCTATGATATTTTTTGATCAGATGCGTAGTTCTCGAGATATATCAAGATATTTAAAAGTTCCGAAGCCGCACCAACATAATAGAGATACAGAAACACCGTGGCCCCTTTCTTTGAGATAACTCTGCACTATTGCGAGCTGCAAATGCCACTTCCAGCTTAGCTGTGCAGAGGAAGAACAACAAGAAGAAGAAATATCTCGAAATATGTCCGTCAGGCCAGTTCCTTTGAGCTGAATCTGCAAATATCTCGGAAACGAAGCGAGCTGTGGCAAAATGTTAAGAGACGTTTTTTGTAGAGAATTATGTTTCCTACAATTTATGTTCTATGATATTTTTTGATCAGAAGCGTAGTTTTCGAGATATATCGAGATATTTAAAAGTTCCGAAGCCGCACCAACATAATAGGGATACAGAAACACCGTGGCCCCTTTCTCTGAGATAACTCTGCACTAGTGCGGGCCGCAAATGCCACTTCCAGCTTAGCTGTGCAGAAGAAGAACAACAAGAAGAAGAAATATCTCGAAATATGTCCGTCAGGCCCCTTCCCTTGAGATAAATCTGCAAATATCTCGGAAACGAAGCGAGCTATGGCAAAATGTTAAGAGACCTTTTTTGTAGAGAATTAAGTTTCCTACTTTTTATGTTCTATGATATTTTTTGATCAGATGCGTAGTTCTCGAGATATATCAAGATATTTAAAAGTTCCGAAGCCGCACCAACATAATAGAGATACAGAAACACCGTGGCCCCTTTCTTTGAGATAACTCTGCTCTATTGCGAGCTGTAAATGCCACTTCCAGCTTAGCTGTGCAGAAGAAGAACAACAAGAAGAAGAAATATCTCGAAATATGTCCGTCAGGCCCCTTCCCTTGAGATAAATCTGCAAATATCTCGGAAACGAAGCGAGCTATGGCAAAATGTTAAGAGACCTTTTTTGTAGAGAATTAAGTTTCCTACTTTCTATGTTCTATGATATTTTTTGATCAGAAGCGTAGTTTTCGAGATATATCGAGATATTTAAAAGTTCCGAAGCCGCACCAACATAATAGGGATACAGAAACACCGTGGCCCCTTTCTTTGAGATAACTCTGCACTATTGCGAGCTGCAAATGCCACTTCCAGCTTAGCTGTGCAGAGGAAGAACAACAAGAAGAAGAAATATCTCGAAATATGTCCGTCAGGCCAGTTCCTTTGAGCTGAATCTGCAAATATCTCGGAAACGAAGCGAGCTGTGGCAAAATGTTAAGAGACGTTTTTTGTAGAGAATTATGTTTCCTACAATTTATGTTCTATGATATTTTTTGATCAGAAGCGTAGTTTTCGAGATATATCGAGATATTTAAAAGTTCCGAAGCCGCACCAACATAATAGAGGTACAGAAACACCGTGGCCCCTTTCTTTGAGATAACTCTGCACTAGTGCGAGCCGCAAATGCCACTTCCAGCTTAGCTGTGCAGAAGAAGAACAACAAGAAGAAGAAATATCTCGAAATATGTCCGTCAGGCCCCTTCCCTTGAGATAAATCTGCAAATATCTCGGAAACGAAGCGAGCTATGGCAAAATGTTAAGAGACCTTTTGTGTAGAGAATTAAGTTTCCTACTTTTTATGTTCTATGATATTTTTTGATCAGATGCGTAGTTCTCGAGATATATCAAGATATTTAAAAGTTCCGAAGCCGCACCAACATAATAGAGATACAGAAACACCGTGGCCCCTTTCTTTGAGATAACTCTGCACTATTGCGAGCTGCAAATGCCACTTCCAGCTTAGCTGTGCAGAGGAAGAACAACAAGAAGAAGAAATATCTCGAAATATGTCCGTCAGGCCAGTTCCTTTGAGCTGAATCTGCAAATATCTCGGAAACGAAGCGAGCTGTGGCAAAATGTTAAGAGACGTTTTTTGTAGAGAATTATGTTTCCTACAATTTATGTTCTATGATATTTTTTGATCAGAAGCGTAGTTTTCGAGATATATCGAGATATTTAAAAGTTCCGAAGCCGCACCAACATAATAGGGATACAGAAACACCGTGGCCCCTTTCTCTGAGATAACTCTGCACTAGTGCGGGCCGCAAATGCCACTTCCAGCTTAGCTGTGCAGAAGAAGAACAACAAGAAGAAGAAATATCTCGAAATATGTCCGTCAGGCCCCTTCCCTTGAGATAAATCTGCAAATATCTCGGAAACGAAGCGAGCTATGGCAAAATGTTAAGAGACCTTTTTTGTAGAGAATTAAGTTTCCTACTTTTTATGTTCTATGATATTTTTTGATCAGATGCGTAGTTCTCGAGATATATCAAGATATTTAAAAGTTCCGAAGCCGCACCAACATAATAGAGATACAGAAACACCGTGGCCCCTTTCTTTGAGATAACTCTGCTCTATTGCGAGCTGTAAATGCCACTTCCAGCTTAGCTGTGCAGAAGAAGAACAACAAGAAGAAGAAATATCTCGAAATATGTCCGTCAGGCCCCTTCCCTTGAGATAAATCTGCAAATATCTCGGAAACGAAGCGAGCTATGGCAAAATGTTAAGAGACCTTTTTTGTAGAGAATTAAGTTTCCTACTTTCTATGTTCTATGATATTTTTTGATCAGAAGCGTAGTTTTCGAGATATATCGAGATATTTAAAAGTTCCGAAGCCGCACCAACATAATAGGGATACAGAAACACCGTGGCCCCTTTCTTTGAGATAACTCTGCACTATTGCGAGCTGCAAATGCCACTTCCAGCTTAGCTGTGCAGAGGAAGAACAACAAGAAGAAGAAATATCTCGAAATATGTCCGTCAGGCCAGTTCCTTTGAGCTGAATCTGCAAATATCTCGGAAACGAAGCGAGCTGTGGCAAAATGTTAAGAGACGTTTTTTGTAGAGAATTATGTTTCCTACAATTTATGTTCTATGATATTTTTTGATCAGAAGCGTAGTTTTCGAGATATATCGAGATATTTAAAAGTTCCGAAGCCGCACCAACATAATAGAGATACAGAAACACCGTGGCCCCTTTCTTTGAGATAACTCTGCACTATTGCGAGCTGTGAATGCCACTTCCAGCTTAGCTGTGCAGAAGAAGAACAACAAGAAGCAGAAATATCTCGAAATATGTCCGTCAGGCCCCTTCCCTTGAGATAAATCTGCAAATATCTCGGAAACGAAGCGAGCTATGGCAAAATGTTAACAGACCTTTTTTGTAGAGAATTATGTTTCCTACAATTTATGTTGTATGATATTTTTTGATCAGATGCGTAGTTCTCGAGATACATCGAGATATTTAAAAGTTCCGAAGCCGCACCAACATAATAGAGATACAGAAACACCGTGGCCCCTTTCTTTGAGATAACTCTGCACTAGTGCGAGCCGCAAATGCCACTTCCAGTTTAGCTGTGCAGAAGAAGAACAACAAGAAGAAGAAATATCTGGAAATATGTCCGTCAGGCCCCTTCCCTTGATATATATCTGCAAATATCTCGGAAACGAAGCGAGCTATGGCAAAATGTTAAGAGACGTTTTTTATAGAGAATTATGTTTCCTACAATTTATGTTCTATGATATTTTGTGATCAGAAGCGTAGTTTTCGAGATATATCGAGATATTTAAAAGTTCCGAAGCCGCACCAACATAATAGGGATACAGAAACACCGTGGCCCCTTTCTTTGAGATAACTCTGCACTAGTGCGAGCCGCAAATGCCACTTCCAGCTTAGCTGTGCAGAAGAAGAACAACAAGAAGAAGAAATATCTCGAAATATGTCCGTCAGGCCCCTTCCCTTGAGATAAATCTGCAAATATCTCGGAAACGAAGCGAGCTATGGCAAAATGTTAAGAGACCTTTTTTGTAGAGAATTAAGTTTCCTACTTTTTATCTTCTATGATATTTTTTGATCAGATGCGTAGTTCTCGAGATATATCAAGATATTTAAAAGTTCCGAAGCCGCACCAACATAATAGAGATACAGAAACACCGTGGCCCCTTTCTTTGAGATAACTCTGCTCTATTGCGAGCTGTAAATGCCACTTCCAGCTTAGCTGTGCAGAAGAAGAACAACAAGAAGAAGAAATATCTCGAAATATGTCCGTCAGGCCAGTTCCTTTGAGCTGAATCTGCAAATATCGCGGATACGAAGCGAGCTATGGCAAAATGTTAAGAGACATTTTTTGTAGAGAATTATGTTTCCTACAATTTATGTTCTATGATATTTTTTGATCAGATGCGTAGTTCTCGAGATATATCAAGATATTTAAAAGTTCCGAAGCCGCACTAACATAATAGAGATACTGAAACACCGTGGCCCCTTTCTTTGAGATAACTCTGCACTATTGCGAGCTGCAAATGCCACTTCCAGCTTAGCCGTGCAGAGGAAGAACAACAAGAAGAAGAAATATCTCGAAATATGTCCGTCAAGCCAGTTCCTTTGAGCTGAATCTGCAAATATCTCGGAAACGAAGCGAGCTGTGGCAAAATGTTGAGAGACGTTTTTTGTAGAGAATTATGTTTCCTACAATTTATGTTCTATGATATTTTTTGATCAGAAGCGTAGTTTTCGAGATATATCGAGATATTTAAAAGTTCCGAAGCCGCACCAACATAATAGGGATACAGAAACACCGTGGCCCCTTTCTCTGAGATAACTCTGCACTAGTGCGAGCCGCAAATGCCACTTCCAGCTTAGCTGTGCAGAAGAAGAACAACAAGAAGAAGAAATATCTCGAAATATGTCCGTCAGGCCCCTTCCCTTGAGATAAATCTGCAAATATCTCGGACACGAAGCGAGCTATGGCAAAATGTTAAGAGACGTTTTTTATAGAGAATTATGTTTCCTACAATTTATGTTCTATGATATTTTGTGATCAGAAGCGTAGTTTTCGAGATATATCGAGATATTTAAAAGTTCCGAAGCCGCACCAACATAATAGGGATACAGAAACACCGTGGCCCCTTTCTTTGAGATAACTCTGCACCAGTGCGAGCCGCAAATGCCACTTCCAGCTTAGCTGTGCAGAAGAAGAACAACAAGAAGAAGAAATATCTCGAAATATGTCCGTCAGGCCCCTTCCCTTGAGATAAATCTGCAAATATCTCGGAAACGAAGCGAGCTATGGCAAAATGTTGAGAGACCTTTTTTGTAGAGAATTAAGTTTCCTACTTTTTATGTTCTATGATATTTTTTGATCAGAAGCGTAGTTTTCGAGATATATCGAGATATTTAAAAGTTCCGAAGCCGCACCAACATAATAGGGATACAGAAACACCGTGGCCCCTTTCTCTGAGATAACTCTGCACTAGTGCGAGCCGCAAATGCCACTTCCAGCTTAGCTGTGCAGAAGAAGAACAACAAGAAGAAGAAATATCTCGAAATATGTCCGTCAGGCCCCTTCCCTTGAGATAAATCTGCAAATATCTCGGAAACGAAGCAAGCTATGGCAAAATGTTAAGAGACATTTTTTGTAGAGAATTATGTTTCCTACAATTTATGTTCTATGATATTTTTTGATCAGAAGCGTAGTTTTCGAGATATATCGAGATATTTAAAAGTTCCGAAGCCGCACCAACATAATAGAGGTACAGAAACACCGTGGCCCCTTTCTTTGAGATAACTCTGCACTATTGCGAGCTGTAAATGCCACTTCCAGCTTAGCTGTGCAGAGGAAGAACAACAAGAAGAAGAAATATCTCGAAATATGTCCGTCAGGCCCCTTCCCTTGAGATATATCTGCAAATATCTCGGAAACGAAGCGAGCTATGGCAAAATGTTAAGAGACCTTTTTTGTAGAGAATTCTGTTTCCTACAATTTATGTTCTATGATATTTTTTGATCAGAAGCGTAGTTTTCGAGATATATCGAGATATTTAAAAGTTCCGAAGCCGCACCAACATAATAGAGATACAGAAACACCGTGGCCCCTTTCTTTGAGATAACTCTGCACTAGTGCGAGCCGCAAATGCCACTTCCAGCTTAGCTGTGCAGAAGAAGAACAACAAGAAGAAGAAATATCTCGAAATATGCCCGTCAGGCCCCTTCCCTTGAGATAAATCTGCAAATATCTCGGAAACGAAGCGAGCTATGGCAAAATGTTAAGAGACCTTTTTTTGTAGAAAATTAAGTTTCCTACTTTTTATGTTCTATGATATTTTTTGATCAGATGCGTAGTTCTCGAGATATATCAAGATATTTAAAAGTTCCGAAGCCGCACCAACATAATAGAGATACTGAAACACCGTGGCCCCTTTCTTTGAGATAACTCTGCACTATTGCGAGCTGCAAATGCCACTTCCAGCTTAGCCGTGCAGAGGAAGAACAACAAGAAGAAGAAATATCTCGAAATATGTCCGTCAGGCCAGTTCCTTTGAGCTGAATCTGCAAATATCTCGGAAACGAAGCGAGCTGTGGCAAAATGTTAAGAGACGTTTTTTGTAGAGAATTATGTTTCCTACAATTTATGTTCTATGATATTTTTTGATCAGAAGCGTAGTTTTCGAGATATATCGAGATATTTAAAAGTTCCGAAGCCGCACCAACATAATAGGGATACAGAAACACCGTGGCCCCTTTCTCTGAGATAACTCTGCACTAGTGCGGGCCGCAAATGCCACTTCCAGCTTAGCTGTGCAGAAGAAGAACAACAAGAAGAAGAAATATCTCGAAATATGTCCGTCAGGCCCCTTCCCTTCAGATAAATCTGCAAATATCTCGGAAACGAAGCGAGCTATGGCAAAATGTTAAGAAACCTTTTTTGTAGAGAATTAAGTTTCCTACTTTTTATGTTCTATGATATTTTTTGATCAGATGCGTAGTTCTCGAGATATATCAAGATATTTAAAAGTTCCGAAGCCGCACCAACATAATAGAGATACAGAAACACCGTGGCCCCTTTCTTTGAGATAACTCTGCTCTATTGCGAGCTGTAAATGCCACTTCCAGCTTAGCTGTGCAGAAGAAGAACAACAAGAAGAAGAAATATCTCGAAATATGTCCGTCAGGACCCTTCCCTTGAGATAAATCTGCAAATATCTCGGAAACGAAGCGAGCTATGGCAAAATGTTAAGAGACCTTTTTTGTAGAGAATTAAGTTTCCTACTTTTTATGTTCTATGATATTTTTTGATCAGAAGCGTAGTTTTCGAGATATATCGAGATATTTAAAAGTTCCGAAGCCGCACCAACATAATAGGGATACAGAAACACCGTGGCCCCTTTCTCTGAGATAACTCTGCACTAGTGCGAGCCGCAAATGCCACTTCCAGCTTAGCTGTGCAGAAGAAGAACAACAAGAAGAAGAAATATCTCGAAATATGTCCGTCAGGCCCCTTCCCTTGAGATAAATCTGCAAATATCTCGGAAACGAAGCGAGCTATGGCAAAATGTTAAGAGACCTTTTTTGTAGAGAATTAAGTTTCCTACTTTTTATGTGTTATGATATTTTTTGATCAGATGCGTAGTTCTCGAGATATATCAAGATATTTAAAAGTTCCGAAGCCGCACCAACATAATAGAGATACAGAAACTCCGTGGCCCCTTTCTTTGAGATAACTCTGCTCTATTGCGAGCTGTAAATGCCACTTCCAGCTTAGCTGTGCAGAAGAAGAACAACAAGAAGAAGAAATATCTCGAAATATGTCCGTCAGGCCAGTTCCTTTGAGCTGAATCTGCAAATATCGCGGAAACGAAGCGAGCTATGGCAAAATGTTAAGAGACATTTTTTGTAGAGAATTATGTTTCCTACAATTTATGTTCTATGATATTTTTTGATCAGAAGCGTAGTTTTCGAGATACATCGAGATATTTAAAAGTTCCGAAGCCGCACCAACATAATAGAGATACAGAAGCACCGTGGCCCCTTTTTTTGAGATAACTCTGCACTAGTGCGAGCCGCAAATGCCACTTCCAGCTTAGCTGTGCAGAAGAAGAACAACAAGAAG
The DNA here is from genome assembly GCF_051020975.1 of Osmia lignaria lignaria. Taxonomy (NCBI): domain Eukaryota; kingdom Metazoa; phylum Arthropoda; class Insecta; order Hymenoptera; family Megachilidae; genus Osmia; species Osmia lignaria. Next base: position 5,859,675 of record NW_027478166.1, read on the forward strand.
AAGAAATATCTCGAAATATGTCCGTCAGGCCCCTTCCCTTGAGATATATCTGCAAATATCTCGGAAACGAAGCGAGCTATGGCAAAATGTTAAGAGACCTTTTTTGTAGAGAATTAAGTTTCCTACTTTTTATGTTCTATGATATTTTTTGATCAGATGCGTAGTTCTCGAGATATATCAAGATATTTAAAAGTTCCGAAGCCGCACCAACATAATAGAGATACAGAAACACCGTGGCCCCTTTCATTGAGATAACTCTGCACTATTGCGCGCTGCAAATGCCACTTCCAGCTTAGCTGTGCAGAAGAAGAACAACAAGAAGAAGAAACATCTCGAAATATGTCCGTCAGGCCCCTTCCCTCGAGATAAATCTGCAAATATCTCGGAAACGAAGCGAGCTATGGCAAAATGTTAAGAGACCTCTTTTGTAGAGAATTAAGTTTCCTACTTTTTATGTTGTATGATATTTTTCGATCAGATGCGTAGTTCTCGAGATATATCAAGATATTTAAAAGTTCCGAAGCCGCACCAACATAATAGAGATACAGAAACACCGTGGCCCCTTTCTTTGAGATAACTCTGCACTATTGCGCGCTGCAAATGCCACTTCCAGCTTAGCTGTGCAGAAGAAGAACAACAAAAAGAAGAAATAGCCTCGAAATATGTCCGTCAGGCCCCTTCCCTTGAGATAAATCTGCAAATATCTCGGAAACAAAGCGAGCTACGGCAAAATGTTAAGAGACCTTTTTTGTAGAAAATTAGGATTCCTACTTTTTATGTTCTATGATATTTTTTGATCAGATGCGTAGTTCTCGAGATATATCAAGATATTTAAAAGTTCCGAAGCCGCACCAACATAATAGAGATACAGAAACACCGTGGCCCCTTTCTTTGAGATAACTCTGCACTATTGCGCGCTGCAAATGCCACTTCCAGCTTAGCTGTGCAGAAGAAGAACAACAAGAAGGAGAAATATCTCGAAATATGTCCGTCAGGCCCCTTCCCTCGAGATAAATCTGCAAATATCTCGGAAACGAAGCGAGCTATGGCAAAATGTTAAGAGACCTTTTTTGTAGAGAATTAAGTTTCCTACTTTTTATGTTGTATGATATTTTTCGATCAGATGCGTAGTTCTCGAGATATATCAAGATATTTAAAAGTTCCGAAGCCGCACCAACATAATAGAGATACAGAAACACCGTGGCCCCTTTCTTTGAGATAACTCTGCACTATTGCGAGCTGCAAATGCCACTTCCAGCTTAGCTGTGCAGAAGAAGAACAACAAGAAGAAGAAATATCTGGAAATATGTCCGTCAGGCCCCTTCCCTTGAGATAAATCTGCAAATATCTCGGAAACGAAGCGAGCTACGGCAAAATGTTAAGAGACCTTTTTTGTAGAGAATTATGTTTCCTACAATTTATGTTCTATGATATTTTTTGATCAGAAGCGTAGTTTTCGAGATATATCGAGATATTTAAAAGATCCGAAGCCGCACCAACATAATAGAGATACAGAAACACCGTGGCCCCTTTCTTTGAGATAACTCTGCACTAGTGCGAGCCGCAAATGCCGCTTCCAGCTTAGCTGTGCAGAAGAAGAACAACAAGAAGAAGAAATATCTCGAAATATGTCCGTCAGGCCCCTTCCCTCGAGATAAATCTGCAAATATCTCGGAAACGATGCGAGCTATGGCAAAATGTTAAGAGACCTTTTTTGTAGAGAATTAAGTTTCCTACTTTTTATGTTCTATGATATTTTTTGATCGGATGCGTAGTTCTCGAGATATATCAAGATATTTAAAAGTTCCGAAGCCGCACCAACATAATAGAGGTACAGAAACACCGTGGCCCCTTTCTTTGAGATAACTCTGCACTATTGCGAGCTGCAAATGCCACTTCCAGCTTAGCTGTGCAGAAGAAGAACAACAAAAAGAAGAAATATCTGGAAATATGTCCGTCAGGCCCCTTCCCTTGAGATAAATCTGCAAATATCTCGGAAACGAAGCGAGCTACGGCAAAATGTTAAGAGACCTTTTTTGTAGAGAATTATGTTTCCTACAATTTATGTTCTATGATATTTTTTGATCAGAAGCGTAGTTTTCGAGATATATCGAGATATATAAAAGATCCGAAGCCGCACCAACATAATAGAGATACAGAAACACCGTGGCCCCTTTCTTTGAGATAACTCTGCACTAGTGCGAGCCGCAAATGCCGCTTCCAGCTTAGCTGTGCAGAAGAAGAACAACAAGAAGAAGAAATATCTCGAAATATGTCCGTCAGGCCCCTTCCCTCGAGATAAATCTGCAAATATCTCGGAAACGAAGCGAGCTATGGCAAAATGTTAAGAGACCTTTTTTGTAGAGAATTAAGTTTCCTACTTTCTTTGTTCTATGATATATTTTGATCGGATGCGTAGTTCTCGAGATATATCAAGATATTTAAAAGTTCCGAAGCCGCACCAACGTAATAGAGATACAGAAACACCGTGGCCCCTTTCTTTGAGATAACTCTGCACTATTGCGACCTGCAAATGCCACTTCCAGCTTAGCTGTGCAGAAGAGGAACAACAAGAAGAAGAAATATCTCGGAATATGTCCGTCAGGCCCCTTCCCTTGAGATAAATCTGCAAATATCTCGGAAACGAAGCGAGCTATTGCAAAACGTTAAGAGACCTTTTTTGTAGAAAATTAGGTTTCCTACTTTTTATGTTCTATGATATTTTTTGATCAGATGCGTAGTTCTCGAGATATATCAAGATATTTAAAAGTTCCGAAGCCGCACCAACATAATAGAGATACAGAAACACCGTGGCCCCTTTCTTTGCGATAACTCTGCACTATTGCGAGCTGCAAATGCCACTTCCAGCTTAGCTGTGCAGAAGAAGAACAACAAGAAGAAGAAATATCTCGAAATATGTCCGTCAGGCCACTTCCCTTGAGATAAATCTGCAAATATCTCGGAAACGAAGCGAGCTATGGCAAAATGTTAGGAGACCTTTTTTGTAGAGAATTAAGTTTCCTACTTTTTATGTTCTATGATATTTTTCGATCAGAGGCGTAGTTCTCGAGATATATCAAGATATTTAAAAGTTCCGAAGCCGCACCAACATAATAGAGATACAGAAACACCGTGGCCCCTTTCTTTGAGATTACTCTGCACGATTGCGAGCTGGAAATGCCACTTCCAGTTTAGCTGTGCAGAAGAAGAACAACAAGAAGAAGAAATATCTCGAAATATGTCCATCAGGACCCTTCCCTTGAGATAAATCTGCAAATATCTCGGAAACGAAGCGAGCGATGGCAAAATGTTAAGAGACCTTTTTTGTAGAGAATTATGTTTCCTACAATTTATGTTCTATGATATTTTTTGATCAGAAGCGTAGTTTTCGAGATATATCGAGATATTTAAAAGTGCCGAAGCCGCACCAACATAATAGAGATACAGAAACACCGTGGCCCCTTTCTTTGGGATAACTCTGCACTATTGCGAGCTGCAAATGCCACTTCCAGCTTAGCTGTGCAGAAGAAGAACAACAAGAAGAAGAAATATCTGGAAATATGTCCGTCAGGCCCCTTCCCTTGAGATAAATCTGCAAATATCTCGGAAACGAAGCGAGCTACGGCAAAATGTTAAGAGACCTTTTTTGTAGAAAATTAGGATTCCTACTTTTTATGTTCTATGATATTTTTTGAACAGATGCGTAGTTCTCGAGATATATCAAGATATTTAAAAGTTCCGAAGCCGCACCAACATAATAGAGATACAGAAACACCGTGGCCCCTTTCTTTGAGATAACTCTGCACTATTGCGCGCTGCAAATGCCACTTCCAGCTTAGCTGTGCAGAAGAAGAACAACAAGAAGAAGAAATATCTCGAAATATGTCCGTCAGGACCCTTCCCTTGAGATAAATCTGCAAATATCTCGGAAACGAAGCGAGCTATTGCAAAACGTTAAGAGACCTTTTTTGTAGAGAATTAAGTTTCCTACTTTTTATGTTCTATGATATTTTTTGATCAGATGCGTAGTTCTCGAGATATATCAAGATATTTAAAAGTCCGAAGCCGCACCAACATAATAGAGATACAGAAACACCGTGGCCCCTTTCTTTGCGATAACTCTGCACTATTGCGAGCTGGAAATGCCACTTCCAGTTTAGCTGTGCAGAAGAAGAACAACAAAAAGAAGAAATATCTCGAAATATGTCCGTCAGGCCCCTTCCCTTGAGATATATCTGCAAATATCTCGGAAACGAAGCGAGCTATGGCAAAATGTTAAGAGACCTTTTTTGTAGAGAATTAAGTTTCCTACTTTTTATGTTCTATGGTATTTTTTGATCAGATGCGTAGTTGTCGAGATATATCAAGATATTTAAAAGTTCCGAAGCCGCACCAACATAATAGAGATACAGAAACACCGTGGCCCCTTTCTTTGAGATAACTCTGCACTATTGCGAGCTGTAAATGCCACTTCCAGCTTAGCTGTGCAGAAGAAGAACAACAAGAAGAAGAAATATCTCGAAATATGCCCGTCAGGCCCCTTCCCTTGAGATATATCTGCAAATATCTCGGAAACGAAGCGAGCTATGGCAAAATGTTAAGAGACCTTTTTTGTAGAGAATTATGTTTCCTACAATTTATGTTCTATGATCTTTTTTGATCAGAAGCGTAGTTTTCGAGATATATCGAGATATTTAAAAGTTCCGAAGCCGCACCAACATAATAGAGATACAGAAACACCGTGGCCCCTTTCTTTGAGATCACTCTGCACTAGTGCGAGCCGCAAATGCCACTTCCAGCTTAGCTGTGCACAAGAAGCACAACAAGAAGAAGAAATATCTCGAAATATGTCCGTCAGGCCCCTTGCCTTGAGATAAATCTGCAAATATCTCGGAAACGAAGCGAGCTATGGCAAAATGTTAAGAGACCTTTTTTGTAGAGAATAATATTTCCTACAATTTACGTTCTATGATATTTTTTGATCAGAAGCGTAGTTTTCGAGATATATCGAGATATTTAAAAGTTCCGAAGCCGCACCAACATAATAGAGATACAGAAACACCGTGGCCCCTTTCTTTGAGATAACTCTGCACTATTGCGAGCTGGAAATGCCACTTCCAGTTTAGCTGTGCAGAAGAAGAACAACAAGAAGAAGAAATATCTCGAAATATGTCCGTTAGGCCCCTTCCCTTGAGATAAATCTGCAAATATCTCGGAAACGAAGCGAGCTATGGCAAAATGTTAAGAGACCTTTTTTGTAGAGAATTAAGTTTCCTACTTTTTATGTTCTATGATATTTTTTGATCAGAAGCGTAGTTTTCGAGATATATCGAGATATTTAAAAGTTCCGAAGCCGCACCAACATAATAAAGATACAGAAACACCGTGGCCCCTTTCTTTGAGATAACTCTGCACTAGTGCGAGCCGCAAATGCCACTTCCAGCTTAGCTGTGCAGAAGAAGAACAACAAGAAGAAGAAATATCTCGAAATATGTCCGTCAGGCCAGTTCCTTTGAGCTGAATCTGCAAATATCTCGGAAACGAAGCGAGCTATGGCAAAATGTTAAGAGACGTTTTTTGTAGAGAATTATGTTTCCTACAATTTATGTTCTATGATATTTTTTGATCAGAAGCGTAGTTTTCGAGGTATATCGAGATATTTAAAAGTTCCGAAGCCGCACCAACATAATAGGGATACAGAAACACCGTGGCCCCTTTCTTTGAGATAACTCTGCACTAGTGCGAGCCGCAAATGCCACTTCCAGCTTAGCTGTGCAGAAGAAGAACAACAAGAAGAAGAAATATCTCGAAATATGTCCGTCAGGCCCCTTGCCTTGAGATAAATCTGCAAATATCTCGGAAACGAAGCGAGCTATGGCAAAATGTTAAGAGACCTTTTTTGTAGAGAATTATATTTCCTCCAATTTATGTTCTATGATATTTTTTGATCAGAAGCGTAGTTCTCGAGATAGATCAAGATACTTAAAAGTGCCGAAGCCGCACCAACATAATAGAGATACAGAAACACCGTGGCCCCTTTCTTTGGGATAACTCTGCACTATTGCGAGCTGCAAATGCCACTTCCAGCTTAGCTGTGCAGACGAAGAACAACAAGAAGAAGAAATATCTGGAAATATGTCCGTCAGGCCCCTTCCCTTGAGATAAATCTGCAAATATCTCGGAAACGAAGCGAGCTACGGCAAAATGTTAAGAGACCTTTTTTGTAGAAAATTAGGATTCCTACTTTTTATGTTCTATGATATTTTTTGAACAGATGCGTAGTTCTCGAGATATATCAAGATATTTAAAAGTTCCGAAGCCGCACCAACATAATAGAGATACAGAAACACCGTGGCCCCTTTCTTTGAGATAACTCTGCACTATTGCGCGCTGCAAATGCCACTTCCAGCTTAGCTGTGCAGAAGAAGAACAACAAGAAGAAGAAATATCTCGAAATATGTCCGTCAGGACCCTTCCCTTGAGATAAATCTGCAAATATCTCGGAAACGAAGCGAGCTATTGCAAAATGTTAAGAGACCTTTTTTGTAGAGAATTAAGTTTCCTACTTTTTATGTTCTATGATATTTTTTGATCAGATGCGTAGTTCTCGAGATATATCAAGATATTTAAAAGTCCGAAGCCGCACCAACATAATAGAGATACAGAAACACCGTGGCCCCTTTCTTTGCGATAACTCTGCACTATTGCGAGCTGGAAATGCCACTTCCAGTTTAGCTGTGCAGAAGAAGAACAACAAAAAGAAGAAATATCTCGAAATATGTCCGTCAGGCCCCTTCCCTTGAGATATATCTGCAAATATCTCGGAAACGAAGCGAGCTATGGCAAAATGTTAAGAGACCTTTTTTGTAGAGAATTAAGTTTCCTACTTTTTATGTTCTATGGTATTTTTTGATCAGATGCGTAGTTGTCGAGATATATCAAGATATTTAAAAGTTCCGAAGCCGCACCAACATAATAGAGATACAGAAACACCGTGGCCCCTTTCTTTGAGATAACTCTGCACTATTGCGAGCTGTAAATGCCACTTCCAGCTTAGCTGTGCAGAAGAAGAACAACAAGAAGAAGAAATATCTCGAAATATGCCCGTCAGGCCCCTTCCCTTGAGATATATCTGCAAATATCTCGGAAACGAAGCGAGCTATGGCAAAATGTTAAGAGACCTTTTTTGTAGAGAATTATGTTTCCTACAATTTATGTTCTATGATCTTTTTTGATCAGAAGCGTAGTTTTCGAGATATATCGAGATATTTAAAAGTTCCGAAGCCGCACCAACATAATAGAGATACAGAAACACCGTGGCCCCTTTCTTTGAGATCACTCTGCACTAGTGCGAGCCGCAAATGCCACTTCCAGCTTAGCTGTGCACAAGAAGCACAACAAGAAGAAGAAATATCTCGAAATATGTCCGTCAGGCCCCTTGCCTTGAGATAAATCTGCAAATATCTCGGAAACGAAGCGAGCTATGGCAAAATGTTAAGAGACCTTTTTTGTAGAGAATAATATTTCCTACAATTTACGTTCTATGATATTTTTTGATCAGAAGCGTAGTTTTCGAGATATATCGAGATATTTAAAAGTTCCGAAGCCGCACCAACATAATAGAGATACAGAAACACCGTGGCCCCTTTCTTTGAGATAACTCTGCACTATTGCGAGCTGGAAATGCCACTTCCAGTTTAGCTGTGCAGAAGAAGAACAACAAGAAGAAGAAATATCTCGAAATATGTCCGTTAGGCCCCTTCCCTTGAGATAAATCTGCAAATATCTCGGAAACGAAGCGAGCTATGGCAAAATGTTAAGAGACCTTTTTTGTAGAGAATTAAGTTTCCTACTTTTTATGTTCTATGATATTTTTTGATCAGAAGCGTAGTTTTCGAGATATATCGAGATATTTAAAAGTTCCGAAGCCGCACCAACATAATAAAGATACAGAAACACCGTGGCCCCTTTCTTTGAGATAACTCTGCACTAGTGCGAGCCGCAAATGCCACTTCCAGCTTAGCTGTGCAGAAGAAGAACAACAAGAAGAAGAAATATCTCGAAATATGTCCGTCAGGCCAGTTCCTTTGAGCTGAATCTGCAAATATCTCGGAAACGAAGCGAGCTATGGCAAAATGTTAAGAGACGTTTTTTGTAGAGAATTATGTTTCCTACAATTTATGTTCTATGATATTTTTTGATCAGAAGCGTAGTTTTCGAGGTATATCGAGATATTTAAAAGTTCCGAAGCCGCACCAACATAATAGGGATACAGAAACACCGTGGCCCCTTTCTTTGAGATAACTCTGCACTAGTGCGAGCCGCAAATGCCACTTCCAGCTTAGCTGTGCAGAAGAAGAACAACAAGAAGAAGAAATATCTCGAAATATGTCCGTCAGGCCCCTTCCCTTGAGATAAATCTGCAAATATCTCGGAAACGAAGCGAGCTATGGCAAAATGTTAACAGACCTTTTTTGTAGAGAATTAAGTTTCCTACTTTTTATGTTCTATGATATTTTTTGATCAGATGCGTAGTTCTCGAGATATATCAAGATATTTAAAAGTTCCGAAGCCGCACCAACATAGTAGAGATACAGAAACACCGTGGCCCCTTTCTTTGAGATAACTCTGCACTATTGCGAGCTGTAAATGCCACTTCCAGCTTAGCTGTGCAGAAGAAGAACAACAAGAAGAAGAAATATCTCGAAATATGTCCGTCAGGCCCCTTCCCTTGAGATATATCTGCAAATATCTCGGAAACGAAGCGAGCTATGGCAAAATGTTAAGAGAACTTTTTTGTAGAGAATTATGTTTCCTACAATTTATGTTCTATGATCTTTTTTGATCAGAAGCGTAGTTTTCAAGATATATCGAGATATTTAAAAGTTCCGAAGCCGCACCAACATAATAGAGATACAGAAACACCGTGGCCCCTTTCTTTGAGATAACTCTGCACTAGTGCGAGCCGCAAATGCCACTTCCAGCTTAGCTGTGCAGAAGAAGAACAACAAGAAGAAGAAATATCTCGAAATATGTCCGTCAGGCCCCTTGCCTTGAGATAAATCTGCAAATATCTCGGAAACGAAGCGAGCTATGGCAAAATGTTAAGAGACCTTTTTTGTAGAGAATTATATTTCCTCCAATTTATGTTCTATGATATTTTTTGATCAGAAGCGTAGTTCTCGAGATAGATCAAGATACTTAAAAGTTCCGAAGCCGCACCAAACATAATAGAGATACAGAAACACCGTGGCCCCTCTCTTTGAGATAACTCTGCACTATTGCGAGCTGCAAATGCCACTTCCAGCTTAGCTGTGCAGAAGAAGAACAACAAGAAGAAGAAATATCTCGAAATATGTCCGTCAGGCCCCTTCCCTTGAGATAAATCTGCAAATATCTCGGAAACGAAGCGAGCTATGGCAAAATGTTAACAGACCTTTTTTGTAGAGAATTAAGTTTCCTACTTTTTATGTTCTATGATATTTTTTGATCAGATGCGTAGTTCTCGAGATATATCAAGATATTTAAAAGTTCCGAAGCCGCACCAACATAATAGAGATACAGAAACACCGTGGCCCCTTTCTTTGAGATAACTCTGCACTATTGCGAGCTGGAAATGCCACTTCCAGTTTAGCTGTGCAGAAGAAGAACAACAAGAAGAAGAAATATCTCGAAATATGTCCGTTAGGCCCCTTCCCTTGAGATAAATCTGCAAATATCTCGGAAACGAAGCGAGCTATGGCAAAATGTTAAGAGACCTTTTTTGTAGAGAATTAAGTTTCCTACTTTTTATGTTCTATGATATTTTTTGATCAGAAGCGTAGTTTTCGAGATATATCGAGATATTTAAAAGTTCCGAAGCCGCACCAACATAATAAAGATACAGAAACACCGTGGCCCCTTTCTTTGAGATAACTCTGCACTAGTGCGAGCCGCAAATGCCACTTCCAGCTTAGCTGTGCAGAAGAAGAACAACAAGAAGAAGAAATATCTCGAAATATGTCCGTCAGGCCAGTTCCTTTGAGCTGAATCTGCAAATATCTCGGAAACGAAGCGAGCTATGGCAAAATGTTAAGAGACGTTTTTTGTAGAGAATTATGTTTCCTACAATTTATGTTCTATGATATTTTTTGATCAGAAGCGTAGTTTTCGAGGTATATCGAGATATTTAAAAGTTCCGAAGCCGCACCAACATAATAGGGATACAGAAACACCGTGGCCCCTTTCTTTGAGATAACTCTGCACTAGTGCGAGCCGCAAATGCCACTTCCAGCTTAGCTGTGCAGAAGAAGAACAACAAGAAGAAGAAATATCTCGAAATATGTCCGTCAGGCCCCTTCCCTTGAGATAAATCTGCAAATATCTCGGAAACAAAGCGAGCTATGGCAAAATGTTAACAGACCTTTTTTGTAGAGAATTAAGTTTCCTACTTTTTATGTTCTATGATATTTTTTGATCAGATGCGTAGTTTTCGAGATATATCGAGATATTTAAAAGTTCCGAAGCCGCACCAACATAATAGAGATACAGAAACACCGTGGCCCCTTTCTTTGAGATAACTCTGCACTAGTGCGAGCCGCAAATGCCACTTCCAGCTTAGCTGTGCAGAAGAAGAACAACAAGAAGAAGAAATATCTCGAAATATGTCCGTCAGGCCAGTTCCTTTGAGCTGAATCTGCAAATATCTCGGAAACGAAGCGAGCTATGGCAAAATGTTAAGAGACGTTTTTTGTAGAGAATTATGTTTCCTACAATTTATGTTCTATGATATTTTTTGATCAGAAGCGTAGTTTTCGAGATATATCGAGATATTTAAAAGTTCCGAAGCCGCACCAACATAATAGGGATACAGAAACACCGTGGCCCCTTTCTTTGAGATAACTCTGCACTAGTGCGAGCCGCAAATGCCACTTCCAGCTTAGCTGTGCAGAAGAAGAACAACAAGAAGAAGAAATATCTCGAAATATGTCCGTCAGGCCACTTCCCTTGAGATAAATCTGCAAATATCTCGGAAACGAAGCGAGCTATGGCAAAATGTTAAGAGACGTTTTTTGTAGAGAATTATATTTCCTACAATTTATGTTCTATGATATTTTTTGATCAGAAGCGTAGTTCTCGAGATAGATCAAGATACTTAAAAGTTCCGAAGCCGCACCAAACATAATAGAGATACAGAAACACCGTGGCCCCTCTCTTTGAGATAACTCTGCACTATTGCGAGCGGCAAATGCCACTTCCAGCTTAGCTGTGCAGAAGAAGAACAACAAGAAGAAGAAATATCTCGAAATATGTCCGTCAGGCCCCTTCCCTTGAGATAAATCTGCAAATATCTCGGAAACGAAGCGAGCTATGGCAAAATGTTAAGAGACCTTTTTTGTAGATAATTAAGTTTCCTACTTTTTATGTTTTATGATATTTTTCGATCAGAGGCGTAGTTCTCGAGATATATCAAGATATTTAAAAGTTCCGAAGCCGCACCAACATAATAGAGATACAGAAACACCGTGGCCCCTTTCTTTGAGATAACTCTGCACGATTGCGAGCTGGAAATGCCACTTCCAGTTTAGCTGTGCAGAAGAAGAACAACAAGAAGAAGAAATATCTCGAAATATGTCCATCAGGACCCTTCCCTTGAGATAAATCTGCAAATATCTCGGAAACGAAGCGAGCTATGGCAAAATGTTAAGAGACCTTTTTTGTAGAGAATTATGTTTCCTACAATTTATGTTCTGATATTTTTTGATCAGAAGCGTAGTTTTCGAGATATATCGAGATATTTAAAAGTTCCGAAGCCGCACCAACATAATAGAGATACAGAAACACCGTGGCCCCTTTCTTTGGGATAACTCTGCACTATTGCGAGCTGCAAATGCCACTTCCAGCTTAGCTGTGCCGAAGAAGAACAACAAGAAGAAGAAATATCTCGAAATATGTCCGTCAGGCCCCTTCCCTTGAGATAAATCTGCAAATATCTCGGAAACAAAGCGAGCTATGGCAAAATGTTAACAGACCTTTTTTGTAGAGAATTAAGTTTCCTACTTTTTATGTTCTATGATATTTTTTGATCAGATGCGTAGTTTTCGAGATATATCGAGATATTTAAAAGTTCCGAAGCCGCACCAACATAATAGAGATACAGAAACACCGTGGCCCCTTTCTTTGAGATAACTCTGCACTAGTGCGAGCCGCAAATGCCACTTCCAGCTTAGCTGTGCAGAAGAAGAACAACAAGAAGAAGAAATATCTCGAAATATGTCCGTCAGGCCAGTTCCTTTGAGCTGAATCTGCAAATATCTCGGAAACGAAGCGAGCTATGGCAAAATGTTAAGAGACGTTTTTTGTAGAGAATTATGTTTCCTACAATTTATGTTCTATGATATTTTTTGATCAGAAGCGTAGTTTTCGAGATATATCGAGATATTTAAAAGTTCCGAAGCCGCACCAACATAATAGGGATACAGAAACACCGTGGCCCCTTTCTTTGAGATAACTCTGCACTAGTGCGAGCCGCAAATGCCACTTCCAGCTTAGCTGTGCAGAAGAAGAACAACAAGAAGAAGAAATATCTCGAAATATGTCCGTCAGGCCACTTCCCTTGAGATAAATCTGCAAATATCTCGGAAACGAAGCGAGCTATGGCAAAATGTTAAGAGACGTTTTTTGTAGAGAATTATATTTCCTACAATTTATGTTCTATGATATTTTTTGATCAGAAGCGTAGTTCTCGAGATAGATCAAGATACTTAAAAGTTCCGAAGCCGCACCAAACATAATAGAGATACAGAAACACCGTGGCCCCTCTCTTTGAGATAACTCTGCACTATTGCGAGCGGCAAATGCCACTTCCAGCTTAGCTGTGCAGAAGAAGAACAACAAGAAGAAGAAATATCTCGAAATATGTCCGTCAGGCCCCTTCCCTTGAGATAAATCTGCAAATATCTCGGAAACGAAGCGAGCTATGGCAAAATGTTAAGAGACCTTTTTTGTAGATAATTAAGTTTCCTACTTTTTATGTTCTATGATATTTTTCGATCAGAGGCGTAGTTCTCGAGATATATCAAGATATTTAAAAGTTCCGAAGCCGCACCAACATAATAGAGATACAGAAACACCGTGGCCCCTTTCTTTGAGATAACTCTGCACTATTGCGAGCTGCAAATGCCACTTCCAGCTTAGCTGTGCAGAAGAAGAACAACAAGAAGAAGAAATATCTCGAAATATGTCCGTCAGGCCCCTTCCCTTGAAATAAATCTGCAAATATCTCGGAAACGAAGCGAGCTATGGCAAAATGTTAAGAGACCTTTTTTGTAGAGAATTACGTTTCCTACAATTTATGTTCTATGATATTTTTTGATCAGAAGCGTAGTTTTCGAGATATATCGAGATATTTAAAAGTTCCGAAGCCGCACCAACATAATAGAGATACAGAAACACCGTGGCCCCTTTCTTTGAGATAACTCTGCACTAGTGCGAGCCGCAAATGCCACTTCCAGCTTAGCTGTGCAGAAGAAGAACAACAAGAAGAAGAAATATCTCGAAATATGTCCGTCAGGCCCCTTCCCTTGAGATAAATCTGCAAATATCTCGGAAACGAAGCGAGCTATGGCAAAATGTTAACAGACCTTTTTTGTAGAGAAGTAAGTTTCCTACTTTTTATGTTCTATGATATTTTTTGATCAGATGCGTAGTTCTCGAGATATATCAAGATATTTAAAAGTTCCGAAGCCGCACCAACATAGTAGAGATACAGAAACACCGTGGCCCCTTTCTTTGAGATAACTCTGCACTATTGCGAGCTGTAAATGCCACTTCCAGCTTAGCTGTGCAGAAGAAGAACAACAAGAAGAAGAAATATCTCGAAATATGTCCGTCAGGCCCCTTCCCTTGAGATATATCTGCAAATATCTCGGAAACGAAGCGAGCTATGGCAAAATGTTAAGAGACCTTTTTTGTAGAGAATTATGTTTCCTACAATTTATGTTCTATGACCTTTTTTGATCAGAAGCGTAGTTTTCGAGATATATCGAGATATTTAAAAGTTCCGAAGCCGCACCAACATAATAGAGATACAGAAACACCGTGGCCCCTTTCTTTGAGATAACTCTGCACTAGTGCGAGCCGCAAATGCCACTTCCAGCTTAGCTGTGCAGAAGAAGAACAACAAGAAGAAGAAATATCTCGAAATATGTCCGTCAGGCCCCTTGCCTTGAGATAAATCTGCAAATATCTCGGAAACGAAGCGAGCTATGGCAAAATGTTAAGAGACCTTTTTTGTAGAGAATTATATTTCCTACAATTTATGTTCTATGATATTTTTTGATCAGAAGCGTAGTTCTCGAGATAGATCAAGATACTTAAAAGTTCCGAAGCCGCACCAAACATAATAGAGATACAGAAACACCGTGGCCCCTCTCTTTGAGATAACTCTGCACTATTGCGAGCTGCAAATGCCACTTCCAGCTTAGCTGTGCAGAAGAAGAACAACAAGAAGAAGAAATATCTCGAAATATGTCCGTCAGGCCCCTTCCCTTGAGATAAATCTGCAAATATCTCGGAAACGAAGCGAGCTATCGCAAAATGTTAACAGACCTTTTTTGTAGAGAATTAAGTTTCCTACTTTTTATGTTCTATGATATTTTTTGATCAGATGCGTAGTTCTCGAGATATATCAAGATATTTAAAAGTTCCGAAGCCGCACCAACATAATAGAGATACAGAAACACCGTGGCCCCTTTCTTTGAGATAACTCTGCACTATTGCGAGCTGGAAATGCCACTTCCAGTTTAGCTGTGCAGAAGAAGAACAACAAGAAGAAGAAATATCTCGAACTATGTCCGTTAGGCCCCTTCCCTTGAGATAAATCTGCAAATATCTCGGAAACGAAGCGAGCTATGGCAAAATGTTAAGAGACCTTTTTTGTAGAGAATTAAGTTTCCTACTTTTTATGTTCTATGATATTTTTTGATCAGAAGCGTAGTTTTCGAGATATATCGAGATATTTAAAAGTTCCGAAGCCGCACCAACATAATAAAGATACAGAAACACCGTGGCCCCTTTCTTTGAGATAACTCTGCACTAGTGCGAGCCGCAAATGCCACTTCCAGCTTAGCTGTGCAGAAGAAGAACAACAAGAAGAAGAAATATCTCGAAATATGTCCGTCAGGCCAGTTCCTTTGAGCTGAATCTGCAAATATCTCGGAAACGAAGCGAGCTATGGCAAAATGTTAAGAGACGTTTTTTGTAGAGAATTATGTTTCCTACAATTTATGTTCTATGATATTTTTTGATCAGAAGCGTAGTTTTCGAGGTATATCGAGATATTTAAAAGTTCCGAAGCCGCACCAACATAATAGGGATACAGAAACACCGTGGCCCCTTTCTTTGAGATAACTCTGCACTAGTGCGCGCCGCAAATGCCACTTCCAGCTTAGCTGTGCAGAAGAAGAACAACAAGAAGAAGAAATATCTCGAAATATGTCCGTCAGGCCCCTTCCCTTGAGATAAATCTGCAAATATCTCGGAAACGAAGCGAGCTATGGCAAAATGTTAACAGACCTTTTTTGTAGAGAATTAAGTTTCCTACTTTTTATGTTCTATGATATTTTTTGATCAGATGCGTAGTTCTCGAGATATATCAAGATATTTAAAAGTTCCGAAGCCGCACCAACATAGTAGAGATACAGAAACACCGTGGCCCCTTTCTTTGAGATAACTCTGCACTATTGCGAGCTGTAAATGCCACTTCCAGCTTAGCTGTGCAGAAGAAGAACAACAAGAAGAAGAAATATCTCGAAATATGTCCGTCAGGCCAGTTCCTTTGAGCTGAATCTGCAAATATCTCGGAAACGAAGCGATCTATGGCAAAATGTTAAGAGACGTTTTTTGTAGAGAATTATATTTCCTGCAATTTATGTTCTATGATATTTTTTGATCAGAAGCGTAGTTCTCGAGATAGATCAAGATACTTAAAAGTTCCGAAGCCGCACCAAACATAATAGAGATACAGAAATACCGTGGCCCCTTTCTTTGAGATAACTCTGCACGATTGCGAGCTGGAAATGTCACTTCCAGTTTAGCTGTGCAGAAGAAGAACAACAAGAAGAAGAAATATCTCGAAATATGTCCATCAGGACCCTTCCCTTGAGATAAATCTGCAAATATCTCGGAAACGAAGCGAGCTATGGCAAAATGTTAAGAGACCTTTTTTGTAGAGAATTATGTTTTCTACAATTTATGTTCTATGATATTTTTTGATCAGAAGCGTAGTTTTCGAGATATATCGAGATATTTAAAAGTTCCGAAGCCGCACCAACATAATAGAGATACAGAAACACCGTGGCCCCTTTCTTTGGGATAACTCTGCACTATTGCGAGCTGCAAATGCCACTTCCAGCTTAGCTGTGCCGAAGAAGAACAACAAGAAGAAGAAATATCTCGAAATATGTCCGTCAGGCCACTTCCCTTGAGATAAATCTGCAAATATCTCGGAAACGAAGCGAGCTATGGCAAAATGTTAAGAGACCTTTTTTATAGAGAATTAAGTTTCCTACTTTTTATGTTCGATGATATTTTTTGATCAGATGCGTAGTTCTCGAGATATATCAAGATATTTAAAAGTTCCGAAGCCGCACCAACATAATAGAGATACAGAAACACCGTGGCCCCTTTCTTTGAGATAACTCTGCACTATTGCGAGCTGGAAATGCTACTTCCAGCTTAGCTGTGCAGAAGAAGAACAACAAGAAGAAGAAATATCTCGAAATATGTCCGTCAGGCCCCTTCCCTTGAGATATATCTGCAAATATCTCGGAAACGAAGCGAGCTATGGCAAAATGTTAAGAGACCTTTTTTGTAGAGAATTATGTTTCCTACAATTTATGTTCTATGATATTTTTTGATCAGAAGCGTAGTTTTCGAGATATATCGAGATATTTAAAAGTTCCGAAGCCGCACCAACATAATAGAGATACAGAAACACCGTGGCCCCTTTCTTTGAGATAACTCTGCACTATTGCGAGCTGCAAATGCCACTTCCAGCTTAGCTGTGCAGAAGAAGAACAACAAGAAGAAGAAATATCTCGAAATATGTCCGTCAGGCCCCTTCCCTTGAGATATATCTGCAAATATCTCGGAAACGAAGCGAGCTATGGCAAAATGTTAAGAAACCTTTTTTGTAGAGAATGATGTTTCCTACAATTTATGTTCTATGATATTTTTTGATCAGAAGCGTAGTTTTCGAGATATATCGAGATATTTAAAAGTTCCGAAGCCGCACCAACATAATAGAGATACAGAAACACCGTGGCCCCTTTCTTTGAGATAACTCTGCACTAGTGCGAGCCGCAAATGCCACTTCCAGCTTAGCTGTGTAGAAGAAGAACAACAAGAAGAAGAAATATCTCGAAATATGTCCGTCAGGCCCCTTCCCTTGAGATAAATCTGCAAATATCTCGGAAACGAAGAGGGCTATGGCAAAATGTTAAGAGACCTTTTTTGTAGAGAATTATGTTTCCTACTTTTTATGTTCCATGATATTTTTTGATCAGATGCGTAGTTCTCGAGATATATCAAGATATTTAAAAGTTCCGAAGCCGCACCAACATAATAGAGATACAGAAACACCGTGGCCCCTTTCTTTGAGATAACTCTGCACTATTGCGAGCTGGAAATGCCACTTCCAGTTTAGCTGTGCAGAAGAAGAACAACAAGAAGAAGAAATATCTCGAAATATGTCCGTCAGGCCCCTTCCCTAGAGATAAATCTGCAAATATCTCGGAAACGAAGCGAGCTATGGCAAAATGTTAAGAGACCTTTTTTGTAGAGAATTAAGTTTCCTACTTTTTATGTTCTATGATATTTTTTGATCAGATGCGTAGTTCTCGAGATATATCAAGATATTTAAAAGTTCCGAAGCCGCACCAACATAATAGAGATACAGAAACACCGTGGCCCCTTTCTTTGAGATAACTCTGCACTATTGCGAGCTGGAAATGCTACTTCCAGCTTAGCTGTGCAGAAGAAGAACAACAAGAAGAAGAAATATCTCGAAATATGTCCGTCAGGCCCCTTCCCTTGAGATATATCTGCAAATATCTCGGAAACGAAGCGAGCTATGGCAAAATGTTAAGAAACCTTTTTTGTAGAGAATTATGTTTCCTACAATTTATGTTCTATGATATTTTTTGATCAGAAGCGTAGTTTTCGAGATATATCGAGATATTTAAAAGTTCCGAAGCCGCACCAACATAATAGAGATACAGAAACACCGTGGCCCCTTTCTTTGAGATAACTCTGCACTAGTGCGAGCCGCAAATGCCACTTCCAGCTTAGCTGTGCAGAAGAAGAACAACAAGAAGAAGAAATATCTCGAAATATGTCCGTCAGGCCCCTTCCCTTGAGATAAATCTGCAAATATCTCGGAAACGAAGAGGGCTATGGCAAAATGTTAAGAGACCTTTTTTGTAGAGAATTATGTTTCCTACTTTTTATGTTCTATGATATTTTTTGATCAGATGCGTAGTTCTCGAGATATATCAAGATATTTAAAAGTTCCGAAGCCGCACCAACATAATAGAGATACAGAAACACCGTGGCCCCTTTCTTTGAGATAACTCTGCACTATTGCGAGCTGGAAATGCCACTTCCAGTTTAGCTGTGCAGAAGAAGAACAACAAGAAGAAGAAATATCTCGAAATATGTCCGTCAGGCCCCTTCGCTAGAGATAAATCTGCAAATATCTCGGAAACGAAGCGAGCTATGGCAAAATGTTAAGAGACCTTTTTTGTAGAGAATTAAGTTTCCTACTTTTTATCTTCTATGATATTTTTTGATCAGATGCGCAGTTCTCGAGATATATCAAGATATTTAAAAGTTCCGAAGCCGCACCAACATAATAGAGATACAGAAACACCGTGGCCCCTTTCTTTGAGATAACTCTGCACTATTGCGAGCTGGAAATGCTACTTCCAGCTTAGCTGTGCAGAAGAAGAACAACAAGAAGAAGAAATATCTCGAAATATGTCCGTCAGGCCCCTTCCCTTGAGATATATCTGCAAATATCTCGGAAACGAAGCGAGCTATGGCAAAATGTTAAGAGACCTTTTTTGTAGAGAATTATGTTTCCTACAATTTATGTTCTATGATATTTTTTGATCAGAAGCGTAGTTTTCGAGATATATCGAGATATTTAAAAGTTCCGAAGCCGCACCAACATAATAGAGATACAGAAACACCGTGGCCCCTTTCTTTGAGATAACTCTGCACTATTGCGAGCTGCAAATGCCACTTCCAGCTTAGCTGTGCAGAAGAAGAACAACAAGAAGAAGAAATATCTCGAAATATGTCCGTCAGGCCCCTTCCCTTGAGATATATCTGCAAATATCTCGGAAACGAAGCGAGCTATGGCAAAATGTTAAGAAACCTTTTTTGTAGAGAATGATGTTTCCTACAATTTATGTTCTATGATATTTTTTGATCAGAAGCGTAGTTTTCGAGATATATCGAGATATTTAAAAGTTCCGAAGCCGCACCAACATAATAGAGATACAGAAACACCGTGGCCCCTTTCTTTGAGATAACTCTGCACTAGTGCGAGCCGCAAATGCCACTTCCAGCTTAGCTGTGCAGAAGAAGAACAACAAGAAGAAGAAATATCTCGAAATATGTCCGTCAGGCCCCTTCCCTTGAGATAAATCTGCAAATATCTCGGAAACGAAGAGGGCTATGGCAAAATGTTAAGAGACCTTTTTTGTAGAGAATTATGTTTCCTACTTTTTATGTTCCATGATATTTTTTGATCAGATGCGTAGTTCTCGAGATATATCAAGATATTTAAAAGTTCCGAAGCCGCACCAACATAATAGAGATACAGAAACACCGTGGCCCCTTTCTTTGAGATAACTCTGCACTATTGCGAGCTGGAAATGCCACTTCCAGTTTAGCTGTGCAGAAGAAGAACAACAAGAAGAAGAAATATCTCGAAATATGTCCGTCAGGCCCCTTCCCTAGAGATAAATCTGCAAATATCTCGGAAACGAAGCGAGCTATGGCAAAATGTTAAGAGACCTTTTTTGTAGAGAATTAAGTTTCCTACTTTTTATGTTCTATGATATTTTTTGATCAGATGCGTAGTTCTCGAGATATATCAAGATATTTAAAAGTTCCGAAGCCGCACCAACATAATAGAGATACAGAAACACCGTGGCCCCTTTCTTTGAGATAACTCTGCACTATTGCGCGCTGCAAATGCCACTTCCAGCTTAGCTGTGCAGAAGAAGAACAACAAGAAGAAGAAATATCTCGAAATATGTCCGTCAGGACCCTTCCCTTGAGATAAATCTGCAAATATCTCGGAAACGAAGCGAGCTATTGCAAAACGTTAAGAGACCTTTTTTGTAGAGAATTAAGTTTCCTACTTTTTATGTTCTATGATATTTTTTGATCAGATGCGTAGTTCTCGAGATATATCAAGATATTTAAAAGTCCGAAGCCGCACCAACATAATAGAGATACAGAAACACCGTGGCCCCTTTCTTTGCGATAACTCTGCACTAGTGCGAGCCGCAAATGCCACTTCCAGCTTAGCTGTGCAGAAGAAGAACAACAAGAAGAAGAAATATCTCGAAATATGTCCGTCAGGCCCCTTCCCTTGAGATAAATCTGCAAATATCTCGGAAACGAAGCGAGCTATGGCAAAATGTTAACAGACCTTTTTTGTAGAGAATTAAGTTTCCTACTTTTTATGTTCTATGATATTTTTTGATCAGATGCGTAGTTCTCGAGATATATCAAGATATTTAAAAGTTCCGAAGCCGCACCAACATAGTAGAGATACAGAAACACCGTGGCCCCTTTCTTTGAGATAACTCTGCACTATTGCGAGCTGTAAATGCCACTTCCAGCTTAGCTGTGCAGAAGAAGAACAACAAGAAGAAGAAATATCTCGAAATATGTCCGTCAGGCCCCTTCCCTTGAGATATATCTGCAAATATCTCGGAAACGAAGCGAGCTATGGCAAAATGTTAAGAGACCTTTTTTGTAGAGAATTATGTTTCCTACAATTTACGTTCTATGATCTTTTTTGATCAGAAGCGTAGTTTTCAAGATATATCGAGATATTTAAAAGTTCCGAAGCCGCACCAACATAATAGAGATACAGAAACACCGTGGCCCCTTTCTTTGAGATAACTCTGCACTAGTGCGAGCCGCAAATGCCACTTCCAGCTTAGCTGTGCAGAAGAAGAACAACAAGAAGAAGAAATATCTCGAAATATGTCCGTCAGGCCCCTTGCCTTGAGATAAATCTGCAAATATCTCGGAAACGAAGCGAGCTATGGCAAAATGTTAAGAGACCTTTTTTGTAGAGAATCATATTTCCTCCAATTTATGTTCTATGATATTTTTTGATCAGAAGCGTAGTTCTCGAGATAGATCAAGATACTTAAAAGTTCCGAAGCCGCACCAAACATAATAGAGATACAGAAACACCGTGGCCCCTCTCTTTGAGATAACTCTGCACTATTGCGAGCTGCAAATGCCACTTCCAGCTTAGCTGTGCAGAAGAAGAACAACAAGAAGAAGAAATATCTCGAAATATGTCCGTCAGGCCCCTTCCCTTGAGATAAATCTGCAAATATCTCGGAAACGAAGCGAGCTATGGCAAAATGTTAAGAGACCTTTTTTGTAGAGAATTAAGTTTCCTACTTTTTATCTTCTATGATATTTTCTGATCAGATTCGTAGTTCTCGAGATATATCAAGATATTTAAAAGTTCCGAAGCCGCACCAACATAATAGAGATACAGAAACACCGTGGCCCCTCTCTTTGACATAACTCTGCACTATTGCGAGCTGGAAATGCCACTTCCAGTTTAGCTGTGCAGAAGAAGAACAACAAAAAGAAGAAATATCTCGAAATATGTCCGTCAGGCCCCTTCCCTTGAGATATATCTGCAAATATCTCGGAAACGAAGCGAGCTATGGCAAAATGTTAAGAGACCTTTTTTGTAGAGAATTAAGTTTCCTACTTTTTATCTTCTATGATATTTTCTGATCAGATTCGTAGTTCTCGAGATATATCAAGATATTTAAAAGTTCCGAAGCCGCACCAACATAATAGAGATACAGAAACACCGTGGCCCCTCTCTTTGACATAACTCTGCACTATTGCGAGCTGGAAATGCCACTTCCAGTTTAGCTGTGCAGAAGAAGAACAACAAAAAGAAGAAATATCTCGAAATATGTCCGTCAGGCCCCTTCCCTTGAGATATATCTGCAAATATCTCGGAAACGAAGCGAGCTATGGCAAAATGTTAAGAGACCTTTTTTGTAGAGAATTAAGTTTCCTACTTTTTATGTTCTATGGTATTTTTTGATCAGATGCGTAGTTGTCGAGATATATCAAGATATTTAAAAGTTCCGAAGCCGCACCAACATAATAGAGATACAGAAACACCGTGGCCCCTTTCTTTGAGATAACTCTGCACTATTGCGAGCTGTAAATGCCACTTCCAGCTTAGCTGTGCAGAAGAAGAACAACAAGAAGAAGAAATATCTCGAAATATGTCCGTCAGGCCCCTTCCCTTGAGATATATCTGCAAATATCTCGGAAACGAAGCGAGCTATGGCAAAATGTTAAGAGACCTTTTTTGTAGAGAATTATGTTTCCTACAATTTATGTTCTATGATCTTTTTTGATCAGAAGCGTAGTTTTCAAGATATATCGAGATATTTAAAAGTTCCGAAGCCGCACCAACATAATAGAGATACAGAAACACCGTGGCCCCTTTCTTTGAGATAACTCTGCACTAGTGCGAGCCGCAAATGCCACTTCCAGCTTAGCTGTGCAGAAGAAGAACAACAAGAAGAAGAAATATCTCGAAATATGTCCGTCAGGCCCCTTGCCTTGAGATAAATCTGCAAATATCTCGGAAACGAAGCGAGCTATGGCAAAATGTTAAGAGACCTTTTTTGTAGAGAATTATATTTCCTCCAATTTATGTTCTATGATATTTTTTGATCAGAAGCGTAGTTCTCGAGATAGATCAAGATACTTAAAAGTTCCGAAGCCGCACCAAACATAATAGAGATACAGAAACACCGTGGCCCCTCTCTTTGAGATAACTCTGCACTATTGCGAGCTGCAAATGCCACTTCCAGCTTAGCTGTGCAGAAGAAGAACAACAAGAAGAAGAAATATCTCGAAATATGTCCGTCAGGCCCCTTCCCTTGAGATAAATCTGCAAATATCTCGGAAACGAAGCGAGCTATGGCAAAATGTTAACAGACCTTTTTTGTAGAGAATTAAGTTTCCTACTTTTTATGTTCTATGATATTTTTTGATCAGATGCGTAGTTCTCGAGATATATCAAGATATTTAAAAGTTCCGAAGCCGCACCAACATAATAGAGATACAGAAACACCGTGGCCCCTTTCTTTGAGATAACTCTGCACTATTGCGAGCTGGAAATGCCACTTCCAGTTTAGCTGTGCAGAAGAAGAACAACAAGAAGAAGAAATATCTCGAAATATGTCCGTTAGGCCCCTTCCCTTGAGATAAATCTGCAAATATCTCGGAAACGAAGCGAGCTATGGCAAAATGTTAAGAGACCTTTTTTGTAGAGAATTAAGTTTCCTACTTTTTATGTTCTATGATATTTTTTGATCAGAAGCGTAGTTTTCGAGATATATCGAGATATTTAAAAGTTCCGAAGCCGCACCAACATAATAAAGATACAGAAACACCGTGGCCCCTTTCTTTGAGATAACTCTGCACTAGTGCGAGCCGCAAATGCCACTTCCAGCTTAGCTGTGCAGAAGAAGAACAACAAGAAGAAGAAATATCTCGAAATATGTCCGTCAGGCCAGTTCCTTTGAGCTGAATCTGCAAATATCTCGGAAACGAAGCGAGCTATGGCAAAATGTTAAGAGACGTTTTTTGTAGAGAATTATGTTTCCTACAATTTATGTTCTATGATATTTTTTGATCAGAAGCGTAGTTTTCGAGGTATATCGAGATATTTAAAAGTTCCGAAGCCGCACCAACATAATAGGGATACAGAAACACCGTGGCCCCTTTCTTTGAGATAACTCTGCACTAGTGCGAGCCGCAAATGCCACTTCCAGCTTAGCTGTGCAGAAGAAGAACAACAAGAAGAAGAAATATCTCGAAATATGTCCGTCAGGCCCCTTCCCTTGAGATAAATCTGCAAATATCTCGGAAACAAAGCGAGCTATGGCAAAATGTTAACAGAACTTTTTTGTAGAGAATTAAGTTTCCTACTTTTTATGTTCTATGATATTTTTTGATCAGATGCGTAGTTTTCGAGATATATCGAGATATTTAAAAGTTCCGAAGCCGCACCAACATAATAGAGATACAGAAACACCGTGGCCCCTTTCTTTGAGATAACTCTGCACTAGTGCGAGCCGCAAATGCCACTTCCAGCTTAGCTGTGCAGAAGAAGAACAACAAGAAGAAGAAATATCTCGAAATATGTCCGTCAGGCCCCTTCCCTTGAGATAAATCTGCAAATATCTCGGAAACGAAGCGAGCTATGGCAAAATGTTAACAGACCTTTTTTGTAGAGAATTAAGTTTCCTACTTTTTATGTTCTATGATATTTTTTGATCAGATGCGTAGTTCTCGAGATATATCAAGATATTTAAAAGTTCCGAAGCCGCACCAACATAATAGAGATACAGAAACACCGTGGCCCCTTTCTTTGAGATAACTCTGCACTATTGCGAGCTGGAAATGCCACTTCCAGTTTAGCTGTGCAGAAGAAGAACAACAAGAAGAAGAAATATCTCGAAATATGTCCGTTAGGCCCCTTCCCTTGAGATAAATCTGCAAATATCTCGGAAACGAAGCGAGCTATGGCAAAATGTTAAGAGACCTTTTTTGTAGAGAATTAAGTTTCCTACTTTTTATGTTCTATGATATTTTTTGATCAGAAGCGTAGTTTTCGAGATATATCGAGATATTTAAAAGTTCCGAAGCCGCACCAACATAATAAAGATACAGAAACACCGTGGCCCCTTTCTTTGAGATAACTCTGCACTAGTGCGAGCCGCAAATGCCACTTCCAGCTTAGCTGTGCAGAAGAAGAACAACAAGAAGAAGAAATATCTCGAAATATGTCCGTCAGGCCAGTTCCTTTGAGCTGAATCTGCAAATATCTCGGAAACGAAGCGAGCTATGGCAAAATGTTAACAGACGTTTTTTGTAGAGAATTATGTTTCCTACAATTTATGTTCTATGATATTTTTTGATCAGAAGCGTAGTTTTCGAGGTATATCGAGATATTTAAAAGTTCCGAAGCCGCACCAACATAATAGGGATACAGAAACACCGTGGCCCCTTTCTTTGAGATAACTCTGCACTAGTGCGAGCCGCAAATGCCACTTCCAGCTTAGCTGTGCAGAAGAAGAACAACAAGAAGAAGAAATATCTCGAAATATGTCCGTCAGGCCCCTTCCCTTGAGATAAATCTGCAAATATCTCGGAAACAAAGCGAGCTATGGCAAAATGTTAACAGACCTTTTTTGTAGAGAATTAAGTTTCCTACTTTTTATGTTCTATGATATTTTTTGATCAGATGCGTAGTTTTCGAGATATATCGAGATATTTAAAAGTTCCGAAGCCGCACCAACATAATAGAGATACAGAAACACCGTGGCCCCTTTCTTTGAGATAACTCTGCACGAGTGCGAGCCGCAAATGCCACTTCCAGCTTAGCTGTGCAGAAGAAGAACAACAAGAAGAAGAAATATCTCGAAATATGTCCGTCAGGCCAGTTCCTTTGAGCTGAATCTGCAAATATCTCGGAAACGAAGCGAGCTATGGCAAAATGTTAAGAGACGTTTTTTGTAGAGAATTATGTTTCCTACAATTTATGTTCTATGATATTTTTTGATCAGAAGCGTAGTTTTCGAGATATATCGAGATATTTAAAAGTTCCGAAGCCGCACCAACATAATAGGGATACAGAAACACCGTGGCCCCTTTCTTTGAGATAACTCTGCACTAGTGCGAGCCGCAAATGCCACTTCCAGCTTAGCTGTGCAGAAGAAGAACAACAAGAAGAAGAAATATCTCGAAATATGTCCGTCAGGCCACTTCCCTTGAGATAAATCTGCAAATATCTCGGAAACGAAGCGAGCTATGGCAAAATGTTAAGAGACGTTTTTTGTAGAGAATTATATTTCCTACAATTTATGTTCTATGATATTTTTTGATCAGAAGCGTAGTTCTCGAGATAGATCAAGATACTTAAAAGTTCCGAAGCCGCACCAAACATAATAGAGATACAGAAACACCGTGGCCCCTCTCTTTGAGATAACTCTGCACTATTGCGAGCGGCAAATGCCACTTCCAGCTTAGCTGTGCAGAAGAAGAACAACAAGAAGAAGAAATATCTCGAAATATGTCCGTCAGGCCCCTTCCCTTGAGATAAATCTGCAAATATCTCGGAAACGAAGCGAGCTATGGCAAAATGTTAAGAGACCTTTTTTGTAGATAATTAAGTTTCCTACTTTTTATGTTCTATGATATTTTTCGATCAGAGGCGTAGTTCTCGAGATATATCAAGATATTTAAAAGTTCCGAAGCCGCACCAACATAATAGAGATACAGAAACACCGTGGCCCCTTTCTTTGAGATAACTCTGCACGATTGCGAGCTGGAAATGCCACTTCCAGTTTAGCTGTGCAGAAGAAGAACAACAAGAAGAAGAAATATCTCGAAATATGTCCATCAGGACCCTTCCCTTGAGATAAATCTGCAAATATCTCGGAAACGAAGCGAGCTATGGCAAAATGTTAAGAGACCTTTTTTGTAGAGAATTATGTTTCCTACAATTTATGTTCTGATATTTTTTGATCAGAAGCGTAGTTTTCGAGATATATCGAGATATTTAAAAGTTCCGAAGCCGCACCAACATAATAGAGATACAGAAACACCGTGGCCCCTTTCTTTGGGATAACTCTGCACTATTGCGAGCTGCAAATGCCACTTCCAGCTTAGCTGTGCCGAAGAAGAACAACAAGAAGAAGAAATATCTCGAAATATGTCCGTCAGGCCACTTCCCTTGAGATAAATCTGCAAATATCTCGGAAACGAAGCGAGCTATGGCAAAATGTTAAGAGACCTTTTTTGTAGAGAATTAAGTTTCCTACTTTTTATGTTCGATGATATTTTTTGATCAGATGCGTAGTTCTCGAGATATATCAAGATATTTAAAAGTTCCGAAGCCGCACCAACATAATAGAGATACAGAAACACCGTTGCCCCTTTCTTTGAGATAACTCTGCACTATTGCGAGCTGGAAATGCTACTTCCAGCTTAGCTGTGCAGAAGAAGAACAACAAGAAGAAGAAATATCTCGAAATATGTCCGTCAGGCCCCTTCCCTTGAGATATATCTGCAAATATCTCGGAAACGAAGCGAGCTATGGCAAAATGTTAAGAGACCTTTTTTGTAGAGAATTATGTTTCCTACAATTTATGTTCTATGATATTTTTTGATCAGAAGCGTAGTTTTCGAGATATATCGAGATATTTAAAAGTTCCGAAGCCGCACCAACATAATAGAGATACAGAAACACCGTGGCCCCTTTCTTTGAGATAACTCTGCACTATTGCGAGCTGCAAATGCCACTTCCAGCTTAGCTGTGCAGAAGAAGAACAACAAGAAGAAGAAATATCTCGAAATATGTCCGTCAGGCCCCTTCCCTTGAAATAAATCTGCAAATATCTCGGAAACGAAGCGAGCTATGGCAAAATGTTAAGAGACCTTTTTTGTAGAGAATTACGTTTCCTACAATTTATGTTCTATGATATTTTTTGATCAGAAGCGTAGTTTTCGAGATATATCGAGATATTTAAAAGTTCCGAAGCCGCACCAACATAATAGAGATACAGAAACACCGTGGCCCCTTTCTTTGAGATAACTCTGCACTAGTGCGAGCCGCAAATGCCACTTCCAGCTTAGCTGTGCAGAAGAAGAACAACAAGAAGAAGAAATATCTCGAAATATGTCCGTCAGGCCCCTTCCCTTGAGATAAATCTGCAAATATCTCGGAAACGAAGCGAGCTATGGCAAAATGTTAACAGACCTTTTTTGTAGAGAATTAAGTTTCCTACTTTTTATGTTCTATGATATTTTTTGATCAGATGCGTAGTTCTCGAGATATATCAAGATATTTAAAAGTTCCGAAGCCGCACCAACATAGTAGAGATACAGAAACACCGTGGCCCCTTTCTTTGAGATAACTCTGCACTATTGCGAGCTGTAAATGCCACTTCCAGCTTAGCTGTGCAGAAGAAGAACAACAAGAAGAAGAAATATCTCGAAATATGTCCGTCAGGCCCCTTCCCTTGAGATATATCTGCAAATATCTCGGAAACGAAGCGAGCTATGGCAAAATGTTAAGAGACCTTTTTTGTAGAGAATTATGTTTCCTACAATTTATGTTCTATGACCTTTTTTGATCAGAAGCGTAGTTTTCGAGATATATCGAGATATTTAAAAGTTCCGAAGCCGCACCAACATAATAGAGATACAGAAACACCGTGGCCCCTTTCTTTGAGATAACTCTGCACTATTGCGAGCTGGAAATGCCACTTCCAGTTTAGCTGTGCAGAAGAAGAACAACAAGAAGAAGAAATATCTCGAAATATATCCGTCAGGCCCCTTCCCTAGAGATAAATCTGCAAATATCTCGGAAACGAAGCGAGCTATGGCAAAATGTTAAGAGACCTTTTTTGTAGAGAATTAAGTTTCCTACTTTTTATGTTCTATGATATTTTTTGATCAGATGCGTAGTTCTCGAGATATATCAAGATATTTAAAAGTTCCGAAGCCGCACCAACATAATAGAGATACAGAAACACCGTGGCCCCTTTCTTTGAGATAACTCTGCACTATTGCGAGCTGGAAATGCTACTTCCAGCTTAGCTGTGCAGAAGAAGAACAACAAGAAGAAGAAATATCTCGAAATATGTCCGTCAGGCCCCTTCCCTTGAGATATATCTGCAAATATCTCGGAAACGAAGCGAGCTATGGCAAAATGTTAAGAAACCTTTTTTGTAGAGAATTATGTTTCCTACAATTTATGTTCTATGATATTTTTTGATCAGAAGCGTAGTTTTCGAGATATATCGAGATATTTAAAAGTTCCGAAGCCGCACCAACATAATAGAGATACAGAAACACCGTGGCCCCTTTCTTTGAGATAACTCTGCACTAGTGCGAGCCGCAAATGCCACTTCCAGCTTAGCTGTGCAGAAGAAGAACAACAAGAAGAAGAAATATCTCGAAATATGTCCGTCAGGCCCCTTCCCTTGAGATAAATCTGCAAATATCTCGGAAACGAAGAGGGCTATGGCAAAATGTTAAGAGACCTTTTTTGTAGAGAATTATGTTTCCTACTTTTTATGTTCTATGATATTTTTTGATCAGATGCGTAGTTCTCGAGATATATCAAGATATTTAAAAGTTCCGAAGCCGCACCAACATAATAGAGATACAGAAACACCGTGGCCCCTTTCTTTGAGATAACTCTGCACTATTGCGAGCTGGAAATGCCACTTCCAGTTTAGCTGTGCAGAAGAAGAACAACAAGAAGAAGAAATATCTCGAAATATGTCCGTCAGGCCCCTTCGCTAGAGATAAATCTGCAAATATCTCGGAAACGAAGCGAGCTATGGCAAAATGTTAAGAGACCTTTTTTGTAGAGAATTAAGTTTCCTACTTTTTATCTTCTATGATATTTTTTGATCAGATGCGCAGTTCTCGAGATATATCAAGATATTTAAAAGTTCCGAAGCCGCACCAACATAATAGAGATACAGAAACACCGTGGCCCCTTTCTTTGAGATATCTCTGCACTATTGCGAGCTGCAAATGCCACTTCCAGCTTACTGTGCAGAAGAAGAACAACAAGAAGAAGAAATATCTCGAAATATGTCCGTCAGGCCCCTTCCCTTGAGATAAATCTGCAAATATCTCGGAAACGAAGCGAGCTATGGCAAAATGTTAAGAGACGTTATTTGTAGAGAATTAAGTTTCCTACTTTTTATGTTCTACGATATTTTTTGATCAGATGCGTAGTTCTCGAGATATATCAAGATATTTAAAAGTTCCGAAGCCGCACCAACATAATAGAGATACAGAAACACCGTGGCTCCTTTCTTTGAGATAACTCTGCACTATTGCGAGCTGGAAATGCCACTTCCAGTTTAGCTGTGCAGAAGAAGAACAACAAGAAGAAGAAATATCTCGAAATATGTCCGTTAGGCCCCTTCCCTTCAGATAAATCTGCAAATATCTCGGAAACGAAGCGAGCTATGGCAAAATATTAAGAGACCTTTTTTGTAGAGAATTAAGTTTCCTACTTTTTATGTTCTATGATATTTTTTGATCAGATGCGCAGTTCTCGAGATATATCAAGATATTTAAAAGTTCCGAAGCCGCACCAACATAATAGAGATACAGAAACACAGTGGCCCCTTTCTTTGAGATAACTCTGCACTATTGCGAGCTGCAAATGCCACCTCCAGCTTAGCTGTGCAGAAGAAGAACAACAAGAAGAAGAAATATCTCGAAATATGTCCGTCAGGCCCTTTCCCTTCAGATAAATCTGCAAATATCTCGGAAACGAAGCGAGCTATGGCAAAATGCTAAGAGACCTTTTTTGTAGAGAATTATGTTTGCTACTTTTTATGTTCTATGATATTTTTTGATCAGATGCGTAGTTCTCGAGATATATCAAGATATTTAAAAGTTCCGAAGCCGCACCAACATAATAGAGATACAGAAACACCGTGGCCCCTTTCTTTGAGATAACTCTGCACTATTGCGAGTTGCAAATGCCACTTCCAGCTTAGCTGTGCAGAAGAAGAACAACAAGAAGAAGAAATATCTCGAAATATGTCCGTCAGGCCCCTTCCCTTGAGATAAATCTGCAAATATCTCGGAAACGAAGCGAGCTATGGCAAAATGTTAAGAGACCTTTTTTGTAGAGAATTAAGTTTCCTACTTTTTATGTTCTATGATATTTTTTGATCAGATGCGCAGTTCTCGAGATATATCAAGATATTTAAAAGTTCCGAAGCCGCACCAACATAATAGAGATACAGAAACACAGTGGCCCCTTTCTTTGAGATAACTCTGCACTATTGCGAGCTGCAAATGCCAGCTCCAGCTTAGCTGTGCAGAAGAAGAACAACAAGAAGAAGAAATATCTCGAAATATGTCCGTCAGGCCCTTTCCCTTCAGATAAATCTGCAAATATCTCGGAAACGAAGCGAGCTATGGCAAAATGCTAAGAGACCTTTTTTGTAGAGAATTATGTTTGCTACTTTTTATGTTCTATGATATTTTTTGATCAGATGCGTAGTTCTCGAGATATATCAAGATATTTAAAAGTTCCGAAGCCGCACCAACATAATAGAGATACAGAAACACCGTGGCCCCTTTCTTTGAGATAACTCTGCACTATTGCGAGTTGCAAATGCCACTTCCAGCTTAGCTGTGCAGAAGAAGAACAACAAGAAGAAGAAATATCTCGAAATATGTCCGTCAGGCCCCTTCCCATGAAATAAATCTGCAAATATCTCGGAAACGAAGCGAGCTATGGCAAAATATTAAGAGACCTTTTTTGTAGAGAATTACGTTTCCTACAATTTGTGTTCTATGATATTTTTTGATCAGAAGCGTAGTTTTCGAGATATATCGAGATATTTAAAAGTTCCGAAGCCGCACCAACATAATAGAGATACAGAAACACCGTGGCCCCTTTCTTTGAGATAACTCTGCACTAGTGCGAGCCGCAAATGCCACTTCCAGCTTAGCTGTGCAGAAGAAGAACAACAAGAAGAAGAAATATCTCGAAATATGTCCGTCTGGCCCCTTCCCTTGAGATAAATCAGCAAATATCTCGGAAACGAAGAGAGCTATGGCAAAATGTTAAGAGACCTTTTTTGTAGAGAATTAAGCTTCCTACTTTTTATGTTCTATGATATTTTTTGATCAGATGCGTAGTTCTCGAGATATATCAAGATATTTAAAAGTTCCGAAGCCGCACCAACATAATAGAGATACAGAAACACCGTGGCCCCTTTCTTTGAGATAACTCTGCACTATTGCGAGCTGCAAATGCCACCTCCAGCTTAGCTGTGCAGAAGAAGAACAACAAGAAGAAGAAATATCTCGAAATCTGTCCGTCAGGCCCTTTCCCTTCAGATAAATCTGCAAATATCTCGGAAACGAAGCGAGCTATGGCAAAATGCTAAGAGACCTTTTTTGTAGAGAATTATGTTTGCTACTTTTTATGTTCTATGATATTTTTTGATCAGATGCGTAGTTCTCGAGATATATCAAGATATTTAAAAGTTCCGAAGCCGCACCAACATAATAGAGATACAGAAACACCGTGGACCCTTTCTTTGAGATAACTCTGCACTATTGCGAGCTGCAAATGCCACTTCCAGGTTAGCTGTGCAGAAGAAGAACAACAAGAAGAAGAAATATCTCGAAATATGTCCGTTAGGCCCCTTCCCTTGAGATAAATCTGCAAATATCTCGGAAACGAAGCGAGCTATGGCAAAATGTTAAGAGACCTTTTTTGTAGAGAATTAAGTTTCCTACTTTTTATGTTCTATGATATTTTTTGATCAGATGCGCAGTTCTCGAGATATATCAAGATATTTAAAAGTTCCGAAGCCGCACCAACATTATAGAGATACAGAAACACAGTGGCCCCTTTCTTTGAGATAACTCTGCACTATTGCGAGCTGCAAATGCCACCTCCAGCTTAGCTGTGCAGAAGAAGAACAACAAGAAGAAGAAATATCTCGAAATATGTCCGTCAGGCCCTTTCCCTTCAGATAAATCTGCAAATATCTCGGAAACGAAGCGAGCTATGGCAAAATGCTAAGAGACCTTTTTTGTAGAGAATTATGTTTGCTACTTTTTATGTTCTATGATATTTTTTGATCAGATGCGTAGTTCTCGAGATATATCAAGATATTTAAAAGTTCCGAAGCCGCACCAACATAATAGAGATACAGAAACACCGTGGCCCCTTTCTTTGAGATAACTCTGCACTAGTGCGAGCCGCAAATGCCACTTCCAGCTTAGCTGTGCAGAAGAAGAACAACAAGAAGAAGAAATATCTCGAAATATGTCCGTCAGGCCCCTTCCCTTGAGATAAATCTGCAAATATCTCGGAAACGAAGCGAGCTATGGCAAAATGTTAAGAGACCTTTTTTGTAGAGAATTAAGTTTCCTACTTTTTATGTTCTATGATATTTTTTGATCAGATGCGTAGTTCTCGAGATATATCAAGATATTTAAAAGTTCCGAAGCCGCACCAACATAATAGAGATACAGAAACACCGTGGCCCCTTTCTTTGAGATAACTCTGCACTAGTGCGAGCCGCAAATGCCACTTCCAGCTTAGCTGTGCAGAAGAAGAAATATCTCGAAATATGTCCGTCAGGCCCCTTCCCTTGAGATAAATCTGCAAATATCTCGGAAACGAAGCGAGCTATGGCAAAATGTTAAGAGACCTTTTTTGTAGAGAATTAAGTTTCCTACTTTTTATGTTCTATGATATTTTTTGATCAGATGCGCAGTTCTCGAGATATATCAAGATATTTAAAAGTTCCGAAGCCGCACCAACATAATAGAGATACAGAAACACCGTGGCCCCTTTCTTTGAGATAACTTTGCACTATTGCGAGCTGTAAATGCCACTTCCAGCTTAGCTGTGCAGAAGAAGAACAACAAGAAGAAGAAATATCTCGAAATATGTCCGTCAGGCCCCTTCCCTTGAGATATATCTGCAAATATCTCGGAAACGAAGCGAGCTATGGCAAAATGTTAAGAGACCTTTTTTGTAGAGAATTATGTTTCCTACAATTTACGTTCTATGATATTTTTTGATCAGAAGCGTAGTTTTCGAGATATATCGAGATATTTAAAAGTTCCGAAGCCGCACCAACATAATAGAGATACAGAAACACCGTGGCCCCTTTCTTTGAGATAACTCTGCACTAGTGCGAGCCGCAAATGCCACTTCCAGCTTAGCTGTGCAGAAGAAGAACAACAAGAAGAAGAAATATCTCGAAATATGTCCGTCAGGCCCCTTCCCTTGAGATAAATCTGCAAATATCTCGGAAACGAAGAGAGCTATGGCAAAATGTTAAGAGACCTTTTTTGTAGAGAATTAAGTTTCCTACTTTTTATGTTCTATGATATTTTTTGATCAGATGCGTAGTTCTCGAGATATATCAAGATATTTAAAAGTTCCGAAGCCGCACCAACATAATAGAGATACAGAAACACCGTGGCCCCTTTCTTTGAGATAACTCTGCACTATTGCGAGCTGGAAATGCCACTTCCAGTTTAGCTGTGCAGAAGAAGAACAACAAGAAGAAGAAATATCTCGAAATATGTCCGTCAGGCCCCTTCCCTTGAGATAAATCTGCAAATATCTCGGAAACGAAGCGAGCTATGGCAAAATGTTAAGAGACCTTTTTTGTAGAGAATTAAGTTTCCTACTTTTTATGTTCTATGATATTTTTTGATCAGATGCGCAGTTCTCGAGATATATCAAGATATTTAAAAGTTCCGAAGCCGCACCAACATAATAGAGATACAGAAACACCGTGGCCCCTTTCTTTGAGATAACTCTGCACTATTGCGAGCTGCAAATGCCACTTCCAGCTTACTGTGCAGAAGAAGAACAACAAGAAGAAGAAATATCTCGAAATATGTCCGTCAGGCCCCTTCCCTTGAGATAAATCTGCAAATATCTCGGAAACGAAGCGAGCTATGGCAAAATGCTAAGAGACCTTTTTTGTAGAGAATTATGTTTGCTACTTTTTATGTTCTATGATATTTTTTGATCAGATGCGTAGTTCTCGAGATATATCAAGATATTTAAAAGTTCCGAAGCCGCACCAACATAATAGAGATACAGAAACACCGTGGCCCCTTTCTTTGAGATAACTCTGCACTATTGCGAGTTGCAAATGCCACTTCCAGCTTAGCTGTGCAGAAGAAGAACAACAAGAAGAAGAAATATCTCGAAATATGTCCGTCACGCCCCTTCCCTTGAGATATATCTGCAAATATCTCGGAAACGAAGCGAGCTATGGCAAAATGTTAAGAGACCTTTTTTGTAGAGAATTATGTTTCCTACAATTTATGTTCTATGATATTTTTTGATCAGAAGCGTAGTTTTCGAGATATATCGAGATATTTAAAAGTTCCGAAGCCGCACCAACATAATAGAGATACAGAAACACCGTGGCCCCTTTCTTTGAGATAACTCTGCACTATTGCGAGCTGCAAATGCCACCTCCAGCTTAGCTGTGCAGAAGAAGAACAACAAGAAGAAGAAATATCTCGAAATATGTCCGTCAGGCCCTTTCCGTTCAGATAAATCTGCAAATATCTCGGAAACGAAGCGAGCTATGGCAAAATGCTAAGAGACCTTTTTTGTAGAGAATTATGTTTGCTACTTTTTATGTTCTATGATATTTTTTGATCAGATGCGTAGTTCTCGAGATATATCATGATATTTAAAAGTTCCGAAGCCGCACCAACATAATAGAGATACAGAAACACCGTGGACCCTTTCTTTGAGATAACTCTGCACTATTGCGAGCTGCAAATGCCACTTCCAGGTTAGCTGTGCAGAAGAAGAACAACAAGAAGAAGAAATATCTCGAAATATGTCCGTTAGGCCCCTTCCCTTGAGATAAATCTGCAAATATCTCGGAAACGAAGCGAGCTATGGCAAAATGTTAAGAGACCTTTTTTGTAGAGAATTAAGTTTCCTACTTTTTATGTTCTATGATATTTTTTGATCAGATGCGCAGTTCTCGAGATATATCAAGATATTTAAAAGTTCCGAAGCCGCACCAACATTATAGAGATACAGAAACACAGTGGCCCCTTTCTTTGAGATAACTCTGCACTATTGCGAGCTGCAAATGCCACCTCCAGCTTAGCTGTGCAGAAGAAGAACAACAAGAAGAAGAAATATCTCGAAATATGTCCGTCAGGCCCTTTCCCTTCAGATAAATCTGCAAATATCTCGGAAACGAAGCGAGCTATGGCAAAATGCTAAGAGACCTTTTTTGTAGAGAATTATGTTTGCTACTTTTTATGTTCTATGATATTTTTTGATCAGATGCGTAGTTCTCGAGATATATCAAGATATTTAAAAGTTCCGAAGCCGCACCAACATAATAGAGATACAGAAACACCGTGGCCCCTTTCTTTGAGATAACTCTGCACTAGTGCGAGCCGCAAATGCCACTTCCAGCTTAGCTGTGCAGAAGAAGAACAACAAGAAGAAGAAATATCTCGAAATATGTCCGTCAGGCCCCTTCCCTTGAGATAAATCTGCAAATATCTCGGAAACGAAGCGAGCTATGGCAAAATGTTAAGAGACGTTTTTTGTAGAGAATTAAGTTTCCTACTTTTTATGTTCTATGATATTTTTTGATCAGATGCGTAGTTCTCGAGATATATCAAGATATTTAAAAGTTCCGAAGCCGCACCAACATAATAGAGATACAGAAACACCGTGGCCCCTTTCTTTGAGATAACTCTGCACTAGTGCGAGCCGCAAATGCCACTTCCAGCTTAGCTGTGCAGAAGAAGAAATATCTCGAAATATGTCCGTCAGGCCCCTTCCCTTGAGATAAATCTGCAAATATCTCGGAAACCAAGCGAGCTATGGCAAAATGTTAAGAGACCTTTTTTGTAGAGAATTAAGTTTCCTACTTTTTATCTTCTATGATATTTTTTGATCAGATGCGCAGTTCTCGAGATATATCAAGATATTTAAAAGTTCCGAAGCCGCACCAACATAATAGAGATACAGAAACACCGTGGCCCCTTTCTTTGAGATAACTTTGCACTATTGCGAGCTGTAAATGCCACTTCCAGCTTAGCTGTGCAGAAGAAGAACAACAAGAAGAAGAAATATCTCGAAATATGTCCGTCAGGCCCCTTCCCTTGAGATATATCTGCAAATATCTCGGAAACGAAGCGAGCTATGGCAAAATGTTAAGAGACCTTTTTTGTAGAGAATTATGTTTCCTACAATTTACGTTCTATGATATTTTTTGATCAGAAGCGTAGTTTTCGAGATATATCGAGATATTTAAAAGTTCCGAAGCCGCACCAACATAATAGAGATACAGAAACACCGTGGCCCCTTTCTTTGAGATAACTCTGCACTAGTGCGAGCCGCAAATGCCACTTCCAGCTTAGCTGTGCAGAAGAAGAACAACAAGAAGAAGAAATATCTCGAAATATGTCCGTCAGGCCCCTTCCCTTGAGATAAATCTGCAAATATCTCGGAAACGAAGAGAGCTATGGCAAAATGTTAAGAGACCTTTTTTGTAGAGAATTAAGTTTCCTACTTTTTATGTTCTATGATATTTTTTGATCAGATGCGTAGTTCTCGAGATATATCAAGATATTTAAAAGTTCCGAAGCCGCACCAACATAATAGAGATACAGAAACACCGTGGCCCCTTTCTTTGAGATAACTCTGCACTATTGCGAGCTGGAAATGCCACTTCCAGTTTAGCTGTGCAGAAGAAGAACAACAAGAAGAAGAAATATCTCGAAATATGTCCGTCAGGCCCCTTCCCTTGAGATAAATCTGCAAATATCTCGGAAACGAAGCGAGCTATGGCAAAATGTTAAGAGACCTTTTTTGTAGAGAATTAAGTTTCCTACTTTTTATGTTGTATGATATTTTTTGATCAGATGCGCAGTTCTCGAGATATATCAAGATATTTAAAAGTTCCGAAGCCGCACCAACATAATAGAGATACAGAAACACCGTGGCCCCTTTCTTTGAGATAACTCTGCACTATTGCGAGCTGCAAATGCCACTTCCAGCTTACTGTGCAGAAGAAGAACAACCAGAAGAAGAAATATCTCGAAATATGTCCGTCAGGCCCCTTCCCTTGAGATAAATCTGCAAATATCTCGGAAACGAAGCGAGCTATGGCAAAATGTTAAGAGACTTTATTTGTAGAGAATTAAGTTTCCTACTTTTTATGTTCTACGATATTTTTTGATCGGATGCGTAGTTCTCGAGATATATCAAGATATTTAAAAGTTCCGAAGCCGCACCAACATAATAGAGATACAGAAACACCGTGGCCCCTTTCTTTGAGATAACTTTGCACTATTGCGAGCTGTGAATGCCACTTCCAGCTTAGCTGTGCAGAAGAAGAACAACAAGAAGAAGAAATATCTCGAAATATGTCCGTCAGGCCCCTTCCCTTGAGATATATCTGCAAATATCTCGGAAACGAAGCGAGCTATGGCAAAATGTTAAGAGACCTTTTTTGTAGAGAATTATGTTTCCTACAATTTACGTTCTATGATATTTTTTGATCAGAAGCGTAGTTTTCGAGATATATCGAGATATTTAAAAGTTCCGAAGCCGCACCAACATAATAGAGATACAGAAACACCGTGGCCCCTTTCTTTGAGATAACTCTGCACTAGTGCGAGCCGCAAATGCCACTTCCAGCTTAGCTGTGCAGAAGAAGAACAACAAGAAGAAGAAATATCTCGAAATATGTCCGTCAGGCCCCTTCCCTTGAGATAAATCTGCAAATATCTCGGAAACGAAGAGAGCTATGGCAAAATGTTAAGAGACCTTTTTTGTAGAGAATTAAGTTTCCTACTTTTTATGTTCTATGATATTTTTTGATCAGATGCGTAGTTCTCGAGATATATCAAGATATTTAAAAGTTCCGAAGCCGCACCAACATAATAGAGATACAGAAACACCGTGGCCCCTTTCTTTGAGATAACTCTGCACTATTGCGAGCTGGAAATGCCACTTCCAGTTTAGCTGTGCAGAAGAAGAACAACAAGAAGAAGAAATATCTCGAAATATGTCCGTCAGGCCCCTTCCCTTGAGATAAATCTGCAAATATCTCGGAAACGAAGCGAGCTATGGCAAAATGTTAAGAGACCTTTTTTGTAGAGAATTAAGTTTCCTACTTTTTATGTTCTATGATATTTTTTGATCAGATAGGCAGTTCTCGAGATATATCAAGATATTTAAAAGTTCCGAAGCCGCACCAACATAATAGAGATACAGAAACACCGTGGCCCCTTTCTTTGAGATAACTCTGCACTATTGCGAGCTGCAAATGCCACTTCCAGCTTACTGTGCAGAAGAAGAACAACAAGAAGAAGAAATATCTCGAAATATGTCCGTCAGGCCCCTTCCCTTGAGATAAATCTGCAAATATCTCGGAAACGAAGCGAGCTATGGCAAAATGTTAAGAGACTTTATTTGTAGAGAATTAAGTTTCCTACTTTTTATGTTCTACGATATTTTTTGATCGGATGCGTAGTTCTCGAGATATATCAAGATATTTAAAAGTTCCGAAGCCGCACCAACATAATAGAGATACAGAAACACCGTGGCTCCTTTCTTTGAGATAACTCTGCACTATTGCGAGCTGGAAATGCCACTTCCAGTTTAGCTGTGCAGAAGAAGAACAACAAGAAGAAGAAATATCTCGAAATATGTCCGTCAGGCCCTTTCCCTTCAGATAAATCTGCAAACATCTCGGAAACGAAGCGAGCTATGGCAAAATGCTAAGAGACCTTTTTTGTAGAGAATTATGTTTCCTACAATTTATGTTCTATGATATTTTTTGATCAGAAGCGTAGTTTTCGAGATATATCGAGATATTTAAAAGTTCCGAAGCCGCACCAACATAATAGAGATACAGAAACACCGTGGCCCCTTTCTTTGAGATAACTCTGCACTAGTGCGAGCCGCAAATGCCACTTCCAGCTTAGCTGTGCAGAAGAAGAACAACAAGAAGAAGAAATATCTCGAAATATGTCCGTCAGGCCCCTTCCCTTGAGATAAATCTGCAAATATCTCGGAAACGAAGCGAGCTATGGCAAAATGTTAAGAGACCGTTTTTGTAGAGAATTAAGTTTCCTACTTTTTATGTTCTATGATATTTTTTGATCAGATGCGTAGTTCTCGAGATATATCAAGATATTTAAAAGTTCCGAAGCCGCACCAACATAATAGAGATACAGAAACACCGTGGCCCCTTTCTTTGAGATAACTCTGCACTAGTGCGAGCCGCAAATGCCACTTCCAGCTTAGCTGTGCAGAAGAAGAAATATCTCGAAATATGTCCGTCAGGCCCCTTCCCTTGAGATAAATCTGCAAATATCTCGGAAACGAAGCGAGCTATGGGAAAATGTTAAGAGACCTTTTTTGTAGAGAATTAAGTTTCCTACTTTTTATGTTCTATGATATTTTTTGATCAGATGCGCAGTTCTCGAGATATATCAAGATATTTAAAAGTTCCGAAGCCGCACCAACATAATAGAGATACAGAAACACCGTGGCCCCTTTCTTTGAGATAACTTTGCACTATTGCGAGCTGTA
Source organism: Osmia lignaria lignaria (assembly GCF_051020975.1). Classification (NCBI taxonomy): domain Eukaryota; kingdom Metazoa; phylum Arthropoda; class Insecta; order Hymenoptera; family Megachilidae; genus Osmia; species Osmia lignaria. The sequence continues at coordinate 5,900,155 of NW_027478166.1, forward strand.
AATGCCACTTCCAGCTTAGCTGTGCAGAAGAAGAACAACAAGAAGAAGAAATATCTCAAAATATGTCCGTCAGGCCCCTTCCCTTGAGATATATCTGCAAATATCTCGGAAAGGAAGCGAGCTATGGCAAAATGTTAAGAGACCTTTTTTGTAGAGAATTATGTTTCCTACAATTTATGTTCTATGATATTTTTTGATCAGAAGCGTAGTTTTCGAGATATATCGAGATATTTAAAAGTTCCGAAGCCGCACCAACATAATAGAGATACAGAAACACCGTGGCCCCTTTCTTTGAGATAACTCTGCACTATTGCGAGCTGCAAATGCCACTTGCAGCTTACTGTGCAGAAGAAGAACAACAAGAAGAAGAAATATCTCGAAATATGTCCGTCAGGCCCCTTCCCTTGAGATATATCTGCAAATATCTCGGAAACGAAGCGAGCTATGGCAAAATGTTAAGAGACTTTATTTGTAGAGAATTAAGTTTCCTACTTTTTATGTTCTACGATATTTTTTGATCAGATGCGTAGTTCTCGAGATATATCAAGATATTTAAAAGTTCCGAAGCCGCACCAACATAATAGAGATACAGAAACACCGTGGCTCCGTTCTTTGAGATAACTCTGCACTATTGCGAGCTGGAAATGCCACTTCCAGTTTAGCTGTGCAGAAGAAGAACAACAAGAAGAAGAAATATCTCGAAATATGTCCGTTAGGCCCCTTCCCTTCAGATAAATCTGCAAATACCTCGGAAACGAAGCGAGCTATGGCAAAATGTTAAGAGACCTTTTTTGTAGAGAATTAAGTTTCCTACTTTCTATGTTCTATGATATTTTTTGATCAGATGCGCAGTTCTCGAGATATATCAAGATATTTAAAAGTTCCGAAGCCGCACCAACATAATAGAGATACAGAAACACAGTGGCCCCTTTCTTTGAGATAACTCTGCACTATTGCGAGCCGCAAATGCCACTTCCAGCTTAGCTGTGCAGAAGAAGAACAACAAGAAGAAGAAATATCTCGAAATATGTCCGTCAGGCCCCTTCCCTTGAGATAAATCTGCAAATATCTCGGAAACGAAGAGAGCTATGGCAAAATGTTAAGAGACCTTTTTTGTAGAGAATTAAGTTTCCTACTTTTTATGTTCTATGATATTTTTTGATCAGATGCGTAGTTCTCGAGATATATCAAGATATTTAAAAGTTCCGAAGCAGCACCAACATAATAGAGATACAGAAACACCGTGGCCCCTTTCTTTGAGATAACTCTGCACTATTGCGACCTGGAAATGCCACTTCCAGTTTAGCTGTGCAGAAGAAGAACAACAAGAAGAAGAAATATCTCGAAATATGTCCGTCAGGCCCCTTCCCTTGAGATAAATATGCAAATATCTCGGAAACGAAGCGAGCTATGGCAAAATGTTAAGAGACCTTTTTTGTAGAGAATTAAGTTTCCTACTTTTTATGTTCTATGATATTTTTTGATCAGATGCGCAGTTCTCGAGATATATCAAGATATTTAAAAGTTCCGAAGCCGCACCAACATAATAGAGATACAGAAACACCGTGGCCCCTTTCTTTGAGATAACTCTGCACTATTGCGAGCTGCAAATGCCACTTGCAGCTTACTGTGCAGAAGAAGAACAACAAGAAGAAGAAATATCTCGAAATATGTCCGTCAGGCCCCTTCCCTTGAGATATATCTGCAAATATCTCGGAAACGAAGCGAGCTATGGCAAAATGTTAAGAGACTTTATTTGTAGAGAATTAAGTTTCCTACTTTTTATGTTCTACGATATTTTTTGATCAGATGCGTAGTTCTCGAGATATATCAAGATATTTAAAAGTTCCGAAGCCGCACCAACATAATAGAGATACAGAAACACCGTGGCTCCGTTCTTTGAGATAACTCTGCACTATTGCGAGCTGGAAATGCCACTTCCAGTTTAGCTGTGCAGAAGAAGAACAACAAGAAGAAGAAATATCTCGAAATATGTCCGTTAGGCCCCTTCCCTTGAGATAAATATGCAAATATCTCGGAAACGAAGCGAGCTATGGCAAAATGTTAAGAGACCTTTTTTGTAGAGAATTAAGTTTCCTACTTTTTATGTTGTATGATATTTTTTGATCAGATGCGCAGTTCTCGAGATATATCAAGATATTTAAAAGTTCCGAAGCCGCACCAACATAATAGAGATACAGAAACACCGTGGCCCCTTTCTTTGAGATAACTCTGCACTATTGCGAGCTGCAAATGCCACTTGCAGCTTACTGTGCAGAAGAAGAACAACAAGAAGAAGAAATATCTCGAAATATGTCCGTCAGGCCCCTTCCCTTGAGATATATCTGCAAATATCTCGGAAACGAAGCGAGCTATGGCAAAATGTTAAGAGACTTTATTTGTAGAGAATTAAGTTTCCTACTTTTTATGTTCTACGATATTTTTTGATCAGATGCGTAGTTCTCGAGATATATCAAGATATTTAAAAGTTCCGAAGCCGCACCAACATAATAGAGATACAGAAACACCGTGGCTCCGTTCTTTGAGATAACTCTGCACTATTGCGAGCTGGAAATGCCACTTCCAGTTTAGCTGTGCAGAAGAAGAACAACAAGAAGAAGAAATATCTCGAAATATGTCCGTTAGGCCCCTTCCCTTCAGATAAATCTGCAAATACCTCGGAAACGAAGCGAGCTATGGCAAAATGTTAAGAGAGCTTTTTTGTAGAGAATTAAGTTTCCTACTTTCTATGTTCTATGATATTTTTTGATCAGATGCGCAGTTCTCGAGATATATCAAGATATTTAAAAGTTCCGAAGCCGCACCAACATAATAGAGATACAGAAACACAGTGGCCCCTTTCTTTGAGATAACTCTGCACTATTGCGAGCCGCAAATGCCACTTCCAGCTTAGCTGTGCAGAAGAAGAACAACAAGAAGAAGAAATATCTCGAAATATGTCCGTCAGGCCCCTTCCCTTGAGATAAATCTGCAAATATCTCGGAAACGAAGCGAGCTATGGCAAAATGTTAAGAGACCTTTTTTGTAGAGAATTAAGTTTCCTACTTTTTATGTTCTATGATATTTTTTGATCAGATGCGTAGTTCTCGAGATATATCAAGATATTTAAAAGTTCCGAAGCCGCACCAACATAATAGAGATACAGAAACACCGTGGCCCCTTTCTTTGAGATAACTCTGCACTAGTGCGAGCCGCAAATGCCACTTCCAGCTTAGCTGTGCAGAAGAAGAACAACAAGAAGAAGAAATATCTCGAAATATGTCCGTCAGGCCCCTTCCCTTGAGATAAATCTGCAAATATCTCGGAAACGAAGCGAGCTATGGCAAAATGTTAAGAGACGTTTTTTGTAGAGAATTATGTTTCCTACAATTTATGTTCTATGATATTTTTTGATCAGAAGCGTAGTTTTCGAGATATATCGAGATATTTAAAAGTTCCGAAGCCGCACCAACATAATAGGGATACAGAAACACCGTGGCCCCTTTCTCTGAGATAACTCTGCACTAGTGCGAGCCGCAAATGCCACTTCCAGCTTAGCTGTGCAGAAGAAGAACAACAAGAAGAAGAAATATCTCGAAATATGTCCGTCAGGCCACTTCCCTTGAGATAAATCTGCAAATATCTCGGAAACGAAGCGAGCTATGGCAAAATGTTAAGAGACGTTTTTTGTAGAGAATTATGTTTCCTACAATTTATGTTCTATGATATTTTTTGATCAGGAGCGTAGTTTTCGAGATATATCGAGATATTTAAAAGTTCCGAAGCCGCACCAACATAATAGAGATACAGAAACACCGTGGCCCCTTTCTTTGAGATAACTCTGCACTAGTGCGAGCCGCAAATGCCACTTCCAGCTTAGCTGTGCAGAAGAAGAGCAACAAGAAGAAGAAATATCTCGAAATATGTCCGACAGGCCCCTTCCCTTGAGATAAATCTGCAAATATCTCGGAAACGAAGCGAGCTATGGCGAAATGTTAAGAGACCTTTTTTGTAGAGAATTAAGTTTCCTACTTTTTATCTTCTATGATATTTTTTGGTCAGATGCGTAGTTCTCGAGATAGATCAAGATACTTAAAAGTTCCGAAGCCGCACCAACATAATAGAGATACAGAAACACCGTGGCCCCTCTCTTTGAGATAACTCTGCACTATTGCGAGCTGCAAATGCCACTTCCAGCTTAGCTGTGCAGAAGAAGAACAACAAGAAGAAGAAATATCTCGAAATATGTCCGTCAGGCCCCTTCCCTTGAGATAAATCTGCAAATATCTCGGAAACGAAGCGAGCTATGGCAAAATGTTTAGAGACCTTTCCTGTAGAGAATTAAGTTTCCTACTTTTTATGTAGTATGATATTTTTTGATCAGATGCGTAGTTCTCGAGATATATCAAGATATTTAAAAGTTCCGAAGCCGCACCAACATAATAGAGATACAGAAACACCGTGGCCCCTTTCTTTGAGATAACTCTGCACTATTGCGCGCTGCAAATGCCACTTCCAGCTTAGCTGTGCAGAAGAAGAACAACAAGAAGAAGAAATATCTCGAAATATGTCCGTCAGGCCACTTCCCTTGAGATATATCTGCAAATATCTCGGAAACGAAGCGAGCTATCGCAAAATGTTAAGAGACCTTTTTTGTAGAGAATTAAGTTTCCTACTTTTTATGTTCGATGATATTTTTTGATCAGATGCGTAGTTCTCGAGATATATCAAGATATTTAAAAGTTCCGAAGCTGCACCAACATAATAGAGGTACAGAAACACCGTGGCCTCTTTCTTTGAGATAACTCTGCACTATTGCGAGCTGCAAATGCCACTTCGAGCTTAGCTGTGCAGAAGAAGAACAACAAGAAGAAGAAATATCTCGAAATATGTCCGTCAGGCCCCTTCCCTTGAGATAAATCTGCAAATATCTCGGAAACGAAGCGAGCTATGGCAAAATGTTAAGAGACCTTTTTTGTAGAGAATTATGTTTCCTACAATTTATGTTCTATGATATTTTTTGATCAGAAGCGTAGTTTTCGAGATATATCGAGATATTTAAAAGTTCCGAAGCCGCACCAACATAATAGAGATACAGAAACACCGTGGCCCCTTTCTTTGGGATAACTCTGCACTATTGCGAGCTGCAAATGCCACTTCCAGCTTAGCTGTGCAGAAGAAGAACAACAAGAAGAAGAAATATCTCGAAATATGTCCGTCAGGCCACTTCCCTTGAGATAAATCTGCAAATATCTCGGAAACGAAGCGAGCTATGGCAAAATGTTAAGAGACCTTTTTTGTAGAGAATTAAGTTTTCTACTTTTTATGTTCGATGATATTTTTTGATCAGATGCGTAGTTCTCGAGATATATCAAGATATTTAAAAGTTCCGAAGCTGCACCAATATAATAGAGATACAGAAACACCGTGGCCCCTTTCTTTGAGATAACTCTGCACTATTGCGAGCCGCAAATGCCACTTCCAGCTCAGCTGTGCAGAAGAAGAACAACAAGAAGAAGAAATATCTCGAAATATGTCCGTCAGGCCCCTTCCCTTGAGATAAATATGCAAATATCTCGGAAACGAAGCGAGCTATGGCAAAATGTTAAGAGACCTTTTTTGTAGAGAATTAAGTTTCCTACTTTTTATGTTCTATGATATTTTTTGATCAGATGCGTAGTTCTCGAGATATATCAAGATATTTAAAAGTTCCGAAGCCGCACCAACATAATAGAGATACAGAAACACCGTGGCCCCTTTCTTTGAGATAACTCTGCACTATTGCGAGCTGCAAATGCCACTTCCAGCTTAGCTGTGCAGAAGAAGAACAACAAGAAGTAGAAATATCTCGAAATATGTCCGTCAGGCCCCTTCCCTTGAGATAAATCTGCAAATATCTCGGAAACGAAGAGAGCTATGGCAAAATGTTAAGAGACCTTTTTTGTAGAGAATTAAGTTTCCTACTTTTCATGTTCTATGTTATTTTTTGATCAGATGCGTAGTTCTCGAGATATATCAAGATATTTAAAAGTTCCGAAGCCGCACCAACACAATAGAGATACAGAAACACCGTGGCCCCTTTCTTTGAGATAACTGTGCACCAGTGCGAGCCGCAAATGCCACTTCCAGCTTAGCTGTGCAGAAGAAGAACAACAAGAAGAAGAAATATCTCGAAATATGTCCGTCAGGCCCCTTCCCTTGAGATATATCTGCAAATATCTCGGAAACGAAGCGAGCTATGGCAAAATGTTAAGAGACCGTTTTTGTAGAGAATTAAGTTTCCTACTTTTCATGTTCTATGATATTTTTTGATCAGATGCGTAGTTCTCGAGATATATCAAGATATTTAAAAATTCCGAAGCCGCACCAACATAATAGAGATACAGAAACACCGTGGCCCCTTTCTTTGAGATAACTCTGCACTATTGCGAGCTGTAAATGCCACTTCCAGCTTAGCTGTGCAGAAGAAGAACAACAAGAAGAAGAAATATCTCGAAATATGTCCGTCAGGCCCCTTCCCTTGAGATATATCTGCAAATATCTCGGAAACAAAGCGAGCTATGGCAAAATGTTAAGAGACCGTTCTTGTAGAGAATTATGTTTCCTACTTTTTATGTTCTATGATATTTTTTGATCAGACGCGTAGTTCTCGAGATATATCAAGATATTTAAAAGTTCCGAAGCCGCACCAACATAATAGAGATACAGAAACACCGTGGCCCCTTTCTTTGAGATAACTCTGCACTATTGCGAGCTGCAAATGCCACTTCCAGCTTAGCTGTGCAGAAGAAGAACAACAAGAAGTAGAAATATCTCGAAATATGTCCGTCAGGCCCCTTCCCTTGAGATAAATCTGCAAATATCTCGGAAACGAAGAGAGCTATGGCAAAATGTTAAGAGACCTTTTTTGTAGAGAATTAAGTTTCCTACTTTTCATGTTCTATGATATTTTTTGATCAGATGCGTAGTTCTCGAGATATATCAAGATATTTAAAAGTTCCGAAGCCGCACCAACACAATAGAGATACAGAAACACCGTGGCCCCTTTCTTTGAGATAACTGTGCACCAGTGCGAGCCGCAAATGCCACTTCCAGCTTAGCTGTGCAGAAGAAGAACAACAAGAAGAAGAAATATCTCGAAATATGTCCGTCAGGCCCCTTCCCTTGAGATATATCTGCAAATATCTCGGAAACGAAGCGAGCTATGGCAAAATGTTAAGAGACCGTTTTTGTAGAGAATTAAGTTTCCTACTTTTCATGTTCTATGATATTTTTTGATCAGATGCGTAGTTCTCGAGATATATCAAGATATTTAAAAGTTCCGAAGCCGCACCAACATAATAGAGATACAGAAACACCGTGGCCCCTTTCTTTGAGATAACTCTGCACTATTGCGAGCTGTAAATGCCACTTCCAGCTTAGCTGTGCAGAAGAAGAACAACAAGAAGAAGAAATATCTCGAAATATGTCCGTCAGGCCCCTTCCCTTGAGATATATCTGCAAATATCTCGGAAACGAAGCGAGCTATGGCAAAATGTTAAGAGACCTTTTTTGTAGAGAATTATGTTTCCTACAATTTATGTTCTATGATATTTTTTGATCAGAAGCGTAGTTTTCGAGATATATCGAGATATTTAAAAGTTCCGAAGCCGCACCAACATAATAGAGATACAGAAACACCGTGGCCCCTTTCTTTGAGATAACTCTGCACTAGTGCGAGCCGCAAATGCCACTTCCAGCTTAGCTGTGCAGAAGAAGAACAACAAGAAGAAGAAATATCTCGAAATATGTCCGTCAGGCCCCTTCCCTTGAGATAAATCTGCAAATATCTCGGAAACGAAGCGAGCTATGGCAAAATGTTAAGAGACCTTTTTTGTAGAGAATTAAGTTTCCTACTTTTTATGTTCTATGATATTTTTTGATCAGATGCGTAGTTCTCGAGATATATCAAGATATTTAAAAGTTCCGAAGCCGCACCAACATGATAGGGATACAGAAATACCGTGGCCCCTTTCTTGGAGATAACTCTGCACTAGTGCGAGCCGCAAATGCCACTTCCAGCTTAGCTGTGCAGAAGAAGAACAACAAGAAGAAGAAATATCTCGAAATATGTCCGTCAGGCCCCTTCCCTTGAGATAAATCTGCAAATATCTCGGAAACGAAGCGAGCTATGGCAAAACGTTAAGAGACCTTTTTTGTAGAGAATAATATTTCCTACAATTTACGTTCTATGATATTTTTTGATCAGAAGCGTAGTTTTCGAGATATATCGAGATATTTAAAAGCTCCGAAGCCGCACCAATATAATAGAGATACAGAAACACCGTGGCCCCTTTCTTTGAGATAACTCTGCACTATTGCGAGCCGCAAATGCCACTTCCAGCTCAGCTGTGCAGAAGAAGAACAACAAGAAGAAGAAATATCTCGAAATATGTCCGTCAGGCCCCTTCCCTTGAGATAAATCTGCAAATATCTCGGAAACGAAGCGAGCTATGGCAAAATGTTAAGAGACCTTTTTTGTAGAGAATTATGTTTCCTACAATTTATGTTCTATGATATTTTTTGATCAGAAGCGTAGTTTTCGAGATATATCGAGATATTTAAAAGTTCCGAAGCCGCACCAACATAATAGAGATACAGAAACACCGTGGCCCCTTTCTTTGGGATAACTCTGCACTATTGCGAGCTGCCAATGCCACTTCCAGCTTAGCTGTGCAGAAGAAGAACAACAAGAAGAAGAAATATCTCGAAATATGTCCGTCAGGCCACTTCCCTTGAGATAAATCTGCAAATATCTCGGAAACGAAGCGAGCTATGGCAAAATGTTAAGAGACCTTTTTTGTAGAGAATTAAGTTTTCTACTTTTTATGTTCGATGATATTTTTTGATCAGATGCGTAGTTCTCGAGATATATCAAGATATTTAAAAGTTCCGAAGCTGCACCAACATAATAGAGGTACAGAAACACCGTGGCCTCTTTCTTTGAGATAACTCTGCACTATTGCGAGCTGCAAATGCCACTTCGAGCTTAGCTGTGCAGAAGAAGAACAACAAGAAGAAGAAATATCTCGAAATATGTCCGTCAGACCCCTTCCCTTGAGATGAATCTGCAAATATCTCGGAAACGAAGCGAGCTATGGCAAAACGTTAAGAGACCTTTTTTGTAGAGAATAATATTTCCTACAATTTACGTTCTATGATATTTTTTGATCAGAAGCGTAGTTTTCGAGATATATCGAGATATTTAAAAGCTCCGAAGCCGCACCAATATAATAGAGATACAGAAACACCGTGGCCCCTTTCTTTGAGATAACTCTGCACTATTGCGAGCCGCAAATGCCACTTCCAGCTCAGCTGTGCAGAAGAAGAACAACAAGAAGAAGAAATATCTCGAAATATGTCCGTCAGGCCCCTTCCCTTGAGATAAATATGCAAATATCTCGGAAACGAAGCGAGCTATGGCAAAATGTTAAGAGACCTTTTTTGTAGAGAATTAAGTTTCCTACTTTATATGTTCTATGATATTTTTTGATCAGATGCGTAGTTCTCGAGATATATCAAGATATTTAAAAGTTCCGAAGCCGCACCAACATAATAGAGATACAGAAACACCGTGGCCCCTTTCTTTGAGATAACTCTGCACTATTGCGAGGCGCAAATGCCACTTCCAGCTTAGCTGTGCAGAGGAAGAACAACAAGAAGAAGAAATATCTCGAAATATGTCCGTCAGGCCAGTTCCTTTGAGCTGAATCTGCAAATATCTCGGAAACGAAGCGAGCTATGGCAAAATGTTAAGAGACGTTTTTTGTAGATAATTATGTTTCCTACAATTTATGTTCTATGATATTTTTTGATCAGAAGCGTAGTTTTCGAGATATATCGAGATATTTAAAAGTTCCGAAGACGCACCAACACAATAGAGATACAGAAACACCGTGGCCCCATTCTTTGAGATAACTGTGCACCAGTGCGAGCCGCAAATGCCACTTCCAGCTTAGCTGTGCAGAAGAAGAACAACAAGAAGAAGAAATATCTCGAAATATGTCCGTCAGGCCCCTTCCCTTGAGATATATCTGCAAATATCTCGGAAACGAAGCGAGCTATGGCAAAATGTTAAGAGACCGTTTTTGTAGAGAATTATGTTTCCTACTTTTTATGTTCTATGATATTTTTTGATCAGACGCGTAGTTCTCGAGATATATCAAGATATTTAAAAGTTCCGAAGCCGCACCAACATAATAGAGATACAGAAACACCGTGGCCCCTTTCTTTGAGATAACTCTGCACTATTGCGAGCTGCAAATGCCACTTCCAGCTTAGCTGTGCAGAAGAAGAACAACAAGAAGTAGAAATATCTCGAAATATGTCCGTCAGGCCCCTTCCCTTGAGATAAATCTGCAAATATCTCGGAAACGAAGAGAGCTATGGCAAAATGTTAAGAGACCTTTTTTGTAGAGAATTAAGTTTCCTACTTTTCATGTTCTATGATATTTTTTGATCAGATGCGTAGTTCTCGAGATATATCAAGATACTTAAAAGTTCCGAAGCCGCACCAACATAATAGAGATACAGAAACACCGTGGCCCCTTTCTTTGAGATAACTCTGCACTATTGCGAGCTGTAAATGCCACTTCCAGCTTAGCTGTGCAGAAGAAGAACAACAAGAAGAAGAAATATCTCGAAATATGTCCGTCAGGCCCCTTCCCTTGAGATATATCTGCAAATATCTCGGAAACGAAGCGAGCTATGGCAAAATGTTAAGAGACCTTTTTTGTAGAGAATTATGTTTCCTACAATTTATGTTCTATGATATTTTTTGATCAGAAGCGTAGTTTTCGAGATATATCGAGATATTTAAAAGTTCCGAAGCCGCACCAACATAATAGAGATACAGAAACACCGTGGCCCCTTTCTTTGAGATAACTCTGCACTAGTGCGAGCCGCAAATGCCACTTCCAGCTTAGCTGTGCAGAAGAAGAACAACAAGAAGAAGAAATATCTCGAAATATGTCCGTCAGGCCCCTTCCCTTGAGATAAATCTGCAAATATCTCGGAAACGAAGCGAGCTATGGCAAAATGTTAAGAGACCTTTTTTGTAGAGAATTAAGTTTCCTACTTTTTATGTTCTATGATATTTTTTGATCAGATGCGTAGTTCTCGAGATATATCAAGATATTTAAAAGTTCCGAAGCCGCACCAACATGATAGGGATACAGAAATACCGTGGCCCCTTTCTTTGAGATAACTCTGCACTAGTGCGAGCCGCAAATGCCACTTCCAGCTTAGCTGTGCAGAAGAAGAACAACAAGAAGAAGAAATATCTCGAAATATGTCCGTCAGGCCCCTTCCCTTGAGATAAATCTGCAAATATCTCGGAAACGAAGCGAGCTATGGCAAAATGTTTAGAGACCTTTCTTGTAGAGAATTAAGTTTCCTACTTTTTATGTAGTATGATATTTTTTGATCAGATGCGTAGTTCTCGAGATATATCAAGATATTTAAAAGTTCCGAAGCCGCACCAACATAATAGAGATACAGAAACACCGTGGCCCCTTTCTTTGGGATAACTCTGCACTATTGCGAGCTGCAAATGCCACTTCCAGCTTAGCTGTGCAGAACAAGAACAACAAGAAGAAGAAATATCTCGAAATATGTCCGTCAGGCCACTTCCCTTGAGATAAATCTGCAAATATCTCGGAAACGAAGCGAGCTATGGCAAAATGTTAAGAGACCTTTTTTGTAGAGAATTATGTTTCCTACAATTTATGTTGTATGATATTTTTTGATCAGAAGCGTAGTTTTCGAGATATATCGAGATATTTAAAAGTTCCGAAGCCGCACCAACATAATAGAGATACAGAAACACCGTGGCCCCTTTGTTTGAGATAACTCTGCACTAGTGCGAGCCGCAAATGCCACTTCCAGCTTAGCTGTGCAGAAGAAGAACAACAAGAAGAAGAAATATCTCGAAATATGTCCGTCAGGCCCCTTCCCTTGAGATAAATATGCAAATATCACGGAAACGAAGCGAGCTATGGCAAAATGTTAAGCGACCTTTTTTGTAGAGAATTAAGTTTCCTACTTTTTATGTTCTATGATATTTTTTGATCAGAAGCGTAGTTCTCGAGATATATCAAGATATTTAAAAGTTCCGAAGCCGCACCAACATAATAGAGATACAGAAACACCGTGGCCCCTTTCTTTGAGATAACTCTGCACTATTGCGAGCTGCAAATGCCACTTCCAGCTTAGCTGTGCAGAGGAAGAACAACAAGAAGAAGAAATATCTCGAAATATGTCTGTCAGGCCAGTTCCTTTGAGCTGAATCTGCAAATATCTCGGAAACGAAGCGAGCTATGGCAAAATGTTAAGAGACGTTTTTTGTAGAGAATTCTGTTTCCTACAATTTATGTTCTATGATATTTTTTGATCAGAAGCGTAGTTTTCGAGATATATCGAGATATTTAAAAGTTCCGAAGCCGCACCAACATAATAGGGATACAGAAACACCGTGGCCCCTTTCTTTGAGATAACTCTGCACTAGTGCGAGCCGCAAATGCCACTTCCAGCTTAGCTGTGCAGAAGAAGAACAACAAGAAGAAGAAATATCTCGAAATATGTCCGTCAGGCCCCTTCCCTTGAGATAAATCTGCAAATATCTCGGAAACGAAGCGAGCTATGGCAAAATGTTAAGAGACCTTTTTTGTAGAGAATTAAGTTTCCTACTTTTTATGTTCTATGATATTTTTTGATCAGATGCGTAGTTCTCGAGATATATCAAGATATTTAAAAGTTCCGAACCCGCACCAACATAATAGAGATACAGAAACACCGTGGCCCCTTTCTTTGAGATAACTCTGCACTATTGCGAGCTGCAAATGCCACTTCCAGCTTAGCTGTGCAGAGGAAGAACAACAAGAAGAAGAAATATCTCGAAATATGTCCGTCAGGCCAGTTCCTTTGAGCTGAATCTGCAAATATCTCGGAAACGAAGCGAGCTATGGCAAAATGTTAAGAGACGTTGTTTATAGAGAATTATGTTTCCTACAATTTATGTTCTATGATATTTTTTGATCAGAAGCGTAGTTTTCGAGATATATCGAGATATTTAAAAGTTCCGAAGCCGCACCAACATAATAGGGATACAGAAACACCGTGGCCCCTTTCTTTGAGATAACTCTGCACTATTGCGAGCTGCAAATGCCACTTCCAGCTTAGCTGTGCAGAAGAAGAACAACAAGAAGAAGAAATATCTCGAAATATGTCCGTCAGGCCCCTTCCCTTGAGATAAATCTGCAAATATCTCGGAAACGAAGCGAGCTATGGCAAAATGTTAAGAGACGTTGTTTATAGAGAATTATGTTTCCTACAATTTATGTTCTATGATATTTTGTGATCAGAAGCGTAGTTTTCGAGATATATCGAGATATTTAAAAGTTCCGAAGCCGCACCAACATAATAGAGATACAGAAACACCTTGGCCCCTTTCTTTGAGATAACTCTGCACTGTTGCGAGCTGTAAATGCCACTTCCAGCTTAGCTGTGCAGAAGAAGAATAACAAGAAGAAGAAATATCTCGAAATATGTCCGTCAGGCCCCTTCCCTTGAGATATATCTGCAAATATCTCGGAAACGAAGCGAGCTATGGCAAAATGTTAAGAGACCTTTTTTGTAGAGAATTATGTTTCCTACAATTTAGGTTCTATGATATTTTTTGATCAGAAGCGTAGTTTTCGAGATGTATCGAGATATTTAAAAGTTCCGAAGCCGCACCAACATAATAGAGATACAGAAACACCGTGGCCCCTTTCTTTGAGATAACTCTGCACTAGTGCGAGCCGCAAATGCCACTTCCAGCTTAGCTGTGCAGAAGAAGAACAACAAGAAGAAGAAATATCTCGAAATATGTCCGTCAGGTCAGTTCCTTTGAGCTGAATCTGCAAATATCTCGGAAACGAAGCGAGCTATGGCAAAATGTTAAGAGACATTTTTTGTAGAGAATTACGTTTCCTACAATTTATGTTCCATGATATTTTTTGATCAGAAGCGTAGTTCTCGAGATATATCGAGATATTTAAAAGTTCCGAAGCCGCACCAACATAATAGGGATACAGAAACACCGTGGCCCCTTTCTTTGAGATAACTCTGCACTAGTGCGAGCCGCAAATGCCACTTCCAGCTTAGCTGTGCAGAAGAAGAACAACAAGAAGAAGAAATATCTCGAAATATGTCCGTCAGGCCCCTTCCCTTGAGATATATCTGCAAATCTCTCGGAAACGAAGCGAGCTATGGCAAAATGTTAAGAGACCTTTTTTGTAGAGAATTATGTTTCCTACAATTTATGTTCTATGATATTTTTTGATCAGAAGCGTAGTTTTCGAGATATATCGAGATATTTAAAAGTTCCGAAGCCGCACCAACATAATAGAGATACAGAAACACCGTGGCCCCTTTCTTTGAGATAACTCTGCACTAGTGCGAGCCGCAAATGCCACTTCCAGCTTAGCTGTGCAGAAGAAGAACAACAAGAAGAAGAAATATCTCGAAATATGTCCGTCAGGCCCCTTCCCTTGAGATAAATCTGCAAATATCTCGGAAACCAAGCGAGCTATGGCAAAATGTTAAGAGACCTTTTTTGTAGAGAATTAAGTTTCCTACTTTTTATGTTCTATGATATTTTTTGATCAGATGCGTAGTTCTCGAGATATATCAAGATATTTAAAAGTTCCGAAGCCGCACCAACATAATAGAGATACAGAAACACCGTGGCCCCTTTCTTTGAGATAACTCTGCACTATTGCGAGCTGCAAATGCCACTTCCAGCTTAGCTGTGCAGAGGAAGAACAACAAGAAGAAGAAATATCTCGAAATATGTCCGTCAGGCCAGTTCCTTTGAGCTGAATCTGCAAATATCTCGGAAACGAAGCGAGCTATGGCAAAATGTTAAGAGACGTATTTTGTAGAGAATTATGTTTCCTACAATTTATGTTGTATGATATTTTTTGATCCGAAGCGTAGTTTTCGAGATATATCGAGATATTTAAAAGTTCCGAAGCCGCACCAACATAATAGGGATACAGAAACACCGTGGCCCCTTTCTTTGAGATAACTCTGCACTACTGCGAGCCGCAAATGCCACTTCCAGCTTAGCTGTGCAGAAGAAGAACAACAAGAAGAAGAAATATCTCGAAATATGTCCGTCAGGCCCCTTCCCTTGAGATAAATCTGCAAATATCTCGGAAACGAAGAGAGCTATGGCAAAATGTTAAGAGACCTTTTTTGTAGAGAATTAAGTTTCCTACAATTTATGTTCTATGATAGTTTTTGATCAGAAGCGTAGTTTTCGAGATATATCGTGATATTTAAAAGTTCCGAAGCCGCACCAACATAATAGGGATACAGAAACACCGTGGCCCCTTTCTTTGAGATAACTCTGCACTAGTGCGAGCCGCAAATGCCACTTCCAGCTTAGCTGTGCAGAAGAAGAACAACAAGAAGAAGAAATATCTCGAAATATGTCCGTCAGGCCCCTTCCCTTGAGATATATCTGCAAATCTCTCGGAAACGAAGCGAGCTATGGCAAAATGTTAAGAGACCTTTTTTGTAGAGAATTAGGTTTCCTACAATTTATGTTCTATGATATTTTTTGATCAGAAGCGTAGTTTTCGAGATATATCGAGATATTTAAAAGTTCCGAAGCCGCACCAACATAATAGAGATACAGAAACACCGTGGCCCCTTTCTTTGAGATAACTCTGCACTAGTGCGAGCCGCAAATGCCACTTCCAGCTTAGCTGTGCAGAAGAAGAACAACAAGAAGAAGAAATATCTCGAAATATGTCCGTCAGGCCCCTTCCCTTGAGATAAATCTGCAAATATCTCGGAAACCAAGCGAGCTATGGCAAAATGTTAAGAGACCTTTTTTGTAGAGAATTAAGTTTCCTACTTTTTATGTTCTATGATATTTTTTGATCAGATGCGTAGTTCTCGAGATATATCAAGATATTTAAAAGTTCCGAAGCCGCACCAACATAATAGAGATACAGAAACACCGTGGCCCCTTTCTTTGAGATAACTCTGCACTATTGCGAGCTGCAAATGCCACTTCCAGCTTAGCTGTGCAGAGGAAGAACAACAAGAAGAAGAAATATCTCGAAATATGTCCGTCAGGCCAGTTCCTTTGAGCTGAATCTGCAAATATCTCGGAAACGAAGCGAGCTATGGCAAAATGTTAAGAGACGTATTTTGTAGAGAATTATGTTTCCTACAATTTATGTTGTATGATATTTTTTGATCCGAAGCGTAGTTTTCGAGATATATCGAGATATTTAAAAGTTCCGAAGCCGCACCAACATAATAGGGATACAGAAACACCGTGGCCCCTTTCTTTGAGATAACTCTGCACTACTGCGAGCCGCAAATGCCACTTCCAGCTTAGCTGTGCAGAAGAAGAACAACAAGAAGAAGAAATATCTCGAAATATGTCCGTCAGGCCCCTTCCCTTGAGATAAATCTGCAAATATCTCGGAAACGAAGCGAGCTATGGCAAAATGTTAAGAGACCTTTTTTGTAGAGAATTGAGTTTCCTACTTTTTATCTTGTATGATATTTTTTGATCAGATGCGTAGTTCTCGAGATATATCAAGATATTTAAAAGTTCCGAAGCCGCACCAACATAATAGAGATACAGAAACACCGTGGCCCCTTTCTTTGAGATAACTCTGCACTGTTGCGAGCTGTAAATGCCACTTCCAGCTTAGCTGTGCAGAAGAAGAACAACAAGAAGAAGAAATATCTCGAAATATGTCCGTCAGGCCCCTGCCCTTGAGATATATCTGCAAATATCTCGGAAACGAAGCGAGCTATGGCAAAATGTTAAGAGACCTTTTTTGTAGAGAATTATGTTTCCTACAATTTAGGTTCTATGATATTTTTTGATCAGAAGCGTAGTTTTCGAGATGTATCGAGATATTTAAAAGTTCCGAAGCCGCACCAACATAATAGAGATACAGAAACACCGTGGTCCCTTTCTTTGAGATAACTCTGCACTAGTGCGAGCCGCAAATGCCACTTCCAGCTTAGCTGTGCAGAAGAAGAACAACAAGAAGAAGAAATATCTCGAAATATGTCCGTCAGGCCCCTTCCCTTGAGATATATCTGCAAATATCTCGGAAACGAAGCGACCTATGGCAAAATGTTAAGAGACCTTTTTTGTAGAGAATTCAGTTTCCTACAATTTATGTTCTATGATAGTTTTTGATCAGAAGCGTAGTTTTCGAGGTATATCGTGATATTTAAAAGTTCCGAAGCCGCACCAACATAATAGGGATACAGAAACACCGTGGCCCCTTTCTTTGAGATAACTCTGCACTAGTGCGAGCCGCAAATGCCACTTCCAGCTTAGCTGTGCAGAAGAAGAACAACAGGAAGAAGAAATATCTCGAAATATGTCCGTCAGGCCCCTTCCCTTGAGATATATCTGCAAATCTCTCGGAAACGAAGCGAGCTATGGCAAAATGTTAAGAGACCTTTTTTGTAGAGAATTATGTTTCCTACAATTTATGTTCTATGATATTTTTTGATCAGAAGCGTAGTTTTCGAGATATATCGAGATATTTAAAAGTTCCGAAGCCGCACCAACATAATAGAGATACAGAAACACCGTGGCCCCTTTCTTTGAGATAACTCTGCACTACTGCGAGCCGCAAATGCCACTTCCAGCTTAGCTGTGCAGAAGAAGAACAACAAGAAGAAGAAATATCTCGAAATATGTCCGTCAGGCCCCTTCCCTTGAGATAAATCTGCAAATATCTCGGAAACCAAGCGAGCTATGGCAAAATGTTAAGAGACCTTTTTTGTAGAGAATTAAGTTTCCTACTTTTTATGTTCTATGATATTTTTTGATCAGATGCGTAGTTCTCGAGATATATCAAGATATTTAAAAGTTCCGAAGCCGCACCAACATAATAGAGATACAGAAACACCGTGGCCCCTTTCTTTGAGATAACTCTGCACTATTGCGAGCTGCAAATGCCACTTCCAGCTTAGCTGTGCAGAGGAAGAACAACAAGAAGAAGAAATATCTCGAAATATGTCCGTCAGGCCAGTTCCTTTGAGCTGAATCTGCAAATATCTCGGAAACGAAGCGAGCTATGGCAAAATGTTAAGAGACGTTTTTTGTAGAGAATTATGTTTCCTACAATTTATGTTGTATGATATTTTTTGATCCGAAGCGTAGTTTTCGAGATATATCGAGATATTTAAAAGTTCCGAAGCCGCACCAACATAATAGG
This sequence comes from Osmia lignaria lignaria, assembly GCF_051020975.1. Lineage (NCBI taxonomy): Eukaryota > Metazoa > Arthropoda > Insecta > Hymenoptera > Megachilidae > Osmia > Osmia lignaria. The sequence goes on from NW_027478166.1 coordinate 5,918,448, forward strand.
GATACAGAAACACCGTGGCCCCTTTCTTTGAGATAACTCTGCACTAGTGCGAGCCGCAAATGCCACTTCCAGCTTAGCTGTGCAGAAGAAGAACAACAAGAAGAAGAAATATCTCGAAATATGTCCGTCAGGCCCCTTCCCTTGAGATAAATCTGCAAATATCTCGGAAACGAAGCGAGCTATGGCAAAATGTTAAGAGACCTTTTTTGTAGAGAATTGAGTTTCCTACTTCTTATCTTGTATGATATTTTTTGATCAGATGCGTAGTTCTCGAGATATATCAAGATATTTAAAAGTTCCGAAGCCGCACCAACATAATAGAGATACAGAAACACCGTGGCCCCTTTCTTTGAGATAACTCTGCACTGTTGCGAGCTGTAAATGCCACTTCCAGCTTAGCTGTGCAGAAGAAGAATAACAAGAAGAAGAAATATCTCGAAATATGTCCGTCAGGCCCCTGCCCTTGAGATATATCTGCAAATATCTCGGAAACGAAGCGAGCTATGGCAAAATGTTAAGAGACCTTTTTTGTAGAGAATTATGTTTCCTACAATTTAGGTTCTATGATATTTTTTGATCAGAAGCGTAGTTTTCGAGATGTATCGAGATATTTAAAAGTTCCGAAGCCGCACCAACATAATAGAGATACAGAAACACCGTGGCCCCTTTCTTTGAGATAACTCTGCACTAGTGCGAGCCGCAAATGCCACTTCCAGCTTAGCTGTGCAGAAGAAGAACAACAAGAAGAAGAAATATCTCGAAATATGTCCGTCAGGCCCCTTCCCTTGAGATATATCTGCAAATATCTCGGAAACGAAGCGAGCTATGGCAAAATGTTAAGAGACCTTTTTTGTAGAGAATTATGTTTCCTACAATTTATGTTCTAGGATATTTTTTGATCAGAAGCGTAGTTTTCGAGATATATCGAGATATTTAAAAGTTCCGAAGCCGCACCAACATAATAGAGATACAGAAACACCGTGGCCCCTTTCTTTGAGATAACTCTGCACTATTGCGAGCTGCAAATGCCACTTCCAGCTTAGCTGTGCAGAGGAAGAACAACAAGAAGAAGAAATATCTCGAAATATGTCCGTCAGGCCAGTTCCTTTGAGCTGAATCTGCAAATATCTCGGAAACGAAGCGAGCTATGGCAAAATGTTAAGAGACGTTGTTTATAGAGAATTATGTTTCCTACAATTTATGTTCTATGATATTTTTTGATCAGAAGCGTAGTTTTCGAGATATATCGAGATATTTAAAAGTTCCGAAGCCGCACCAACATAATAGGGATACAGAAACACCGTGGCCCCTTTCTTTGAGATAACTCTGCACTATTGCGAGCTGCAAATGCCACTTCCAGCTTAGCTGTGCAGAAGAAGAACAACAAGAAGAAGAAATATCTCGAAATATGTCCGTCAGGCCCCTTCCCTTGAGATAAATCTGCAAATATCTCGGAAACGAAGAGAGCTATGGCAAAATGTTAAGAGACCTATTTTGTAGAGAATTAAGTTTCCTACAATTTATGTTCTATGATAGTTTTTGATCAGAAGCGTAGTTTTCGAGATATATCGAGATATTTAAAAGTTCCGAAGCCGCACCAACATAATAGGGATACAGAAACACCGTGGCCCCTTTCTTTGAGATAACTCTGCACTAGTGCGAGCCGCAAATGCCACTTCCAGCTTAGCTGTGCAGAAGAAGAACAACAAGAAGAAGAAATATCTCGAAATATGTCCGTCAGGCCCCTTCCCTTGAGATATATCTGCAAATCTCTCGGAAACGAAGCGAGCTATGGCAAAATGTTAAGAGACCTTTTTTGTAGAGAATTATGTTTCCTACAATTTATGTTCTATGATATTTTTTGATCAGAAGCGTAGTTTTCGAGATATATCGAGATATTTAAAAGTTCCGAAGCCGCACCAACATAATAGAGATACAGAAACACCGTGGTCCCTTTCTTTGAGATAACTCTGCACTAGTGCGAGCCGCAAATGCCACTTCCAGCTTAGCTGTGCAGAAGAAGAACAACAAGAAGAAGAAATATCTCGAAATATGTCCGTCAGGCCCCTTCCCTTGAGATAAATCTGCAAATATCTCGGAAACCAAGAGAGCTATGGCAAAATGTTAAGAGACCTTTTTTGTAGCTAATTAAGGTTCCTACTTTTTATGTTCTATGATATTTTTTGATCAGATGCGTAGTTCTCGAGATATATCAAGATATTTAAAAGTTCCGAAGCCGCACCAACATAATAGAGATACAGAAACACCGTGGTCCCTTTCTTTGAGATAACTCTGCACTAGTGCGAGCCGCAAATGCCACTTCCAGCTTAGCTGTGCAGAAGAAGAACAACAAGAAGAAGAAATATCTCGAAATATGTCCGTCAGGCCCCTTCCCTTGAGATAAATCTGCAAATATCTCGGAAACGAAGCGAGCTATGGCAAAATGTTAAGAGACCTTTTTTGTAGAGAATTGAGTTTCCTACTTTTTATCTTGTATGATATTTTTTGATCAGATGCGTAGTTCTCGAGATATATCAAGATATTTAAAAGTTCCGAAGCCGCACCAACATAATAGAGATACAGAAACACCGTGGCCCCTTTCTTTGAGATAACTCTGCACTGTTGCGAGCTGTAAATGCCACTTCCAGCTTAGCTGTGCAGAAGAAGAATAACAAGAAGAAGAAATATCTCGAAATATGTCCGTCAGGCCCCTGCCCTTGAGATATATCTGCAAATATCTCGGAAACGAAGCGAGCTATGGCAAAATGTTAAGAGACCTTTTTTGTAGAGAATTATGTTTCCTACAATTTAGGTTCTATGATATTTTTTGATCAGAAGCGTAGTTTTCGAGATGTATCGAGATATTTAAAAGTTCCGAAGCCGCACCAACATAATAGAGATACAGAAACACCGTGGCCCCTTTCTTTGAGATAACTCTGCACTAGTGCGAGCCGCAAATGCCACTTCCAGCTTAGCTGTGCAGAAGAAGAACAACAAGAAGAAGAAATATCTCGAAATATGTCCGTCAGGCCCCTTCCCTTGAGATATATCTGCAAATATCTCGGAAACGAAGCGAGCTATGGCAAAATGTTAAGAGACCTTTTTTGTAGAGAATTCTGTTTCCTACAATTTATGTTCTATGATATTTTTTGATCAGAAGCGTAGTTTTCGAGATATATCGAGATATTTAAAAGTTCCGAAGCCGCACCAACATAATAGGGATACAGAAACACCGTGGCCCCTTTCTTTGAGATAACTCTGCACTAGTGCGAGCCGCAAATGCCACTTCCAGCTTAGCTGTGCAGGAGAAGAACAACAAGAAGAGGAAATATCTCGAAATATGTCCGTCAGGCCCCTTCCCTTGAGATAAATCTGCAAATATCTCGGAAACGAAGAGAGCTATGGCAAAATGTTAAGAGACCTATTTTGTAGAGAATTAAGTTTCCTACAATTTATGTTCTATGATAGTTTTTGATCAGAAGCGTAGTTTTCGAGATATATCGAGATATTTAAAAGTTCCGAAGCCGCACCAACATAATAGGGATACAGAAACACCGTGGCCCCTTTCTTTGAGATAACTCTGCACTAGTGCGAGCCGCAAATGCCACTTCCAGCTTAGCTGTGCAGAAGAAGAACAACAAGAAGAAGAAATATCTCGAAATATGTCCGTCAGGCCCCTTCCCTTGAGATATATCTGCAAATATCTCGGAAACGAAGCGAGCTATGGCAAAATGTTAAGAGACCTTTTTTGTAGAGAATTATGTTTCCTACAATTTATGTTCTAGGATATTTTTTGATCAGAAGCGTAGTTTTCGAGATATATCGAGATATTTAAAAGTTCCGAAGCCGCACCAACATAATAGAGATACAGAAACACCGTGGCCCCTTTCTTTGAGATAACTCTGCACTATTGCGAGCTGCAAATGCCACTTCCAGCTTAGCTGTGCAGAGGAAGAACAACAAGAAGAAGAAATATCTCGAAATATGTCCGTCAGGCCAGTTCCTTTGAGCTGAATCTGCAAATATCTCGGAAACGAAGCGAGCTATGGCAAAATGTTAAGAGACGTTGCTTATAGAGAATTATGTTTCCTACAATTTATGTTCTATGATATTTTTTGATCAGAAGCGTAGTTTTCGAGATATATCGAGATATTTAAAAGTTCCGAAGCCGCACCAACATAATAGGGATACAGAAACACCGTGGCCCCTTTCGTTGAGATAACTCTGCACTAGTGCGAGCCGCAAATGCCACTTCCAGCTTAGCTGTGCAGAAGAAGAACAACAAGAAGAAGAAATATCTCGAAATATGTCCGTCAGGCCCCTTCCCTTGAGATATATCTGCAAATATCTCGGAAACGAAGCGAGCTATGGCAAAATGTTAAGAGACCTTTTTTGTAGAGAATTATGTTTCCTACAATTTATGTTCTATGATATTTTTTGATCAGAAGCGTAGTTTTCGAGATATATCGAGATATTTAAAAGTTCCGAAGCCGCACCAACATAATAGAGATACAGAAACACCGTGGCCCCTTTCTTTGAGATAACTCTGCACTAGTGCGAGCCGCAAATGCCACTTCCAGCTTAGCTGTGCAGAGGAAGAACAACAAGAAGAAGAAATATCTCGAAATATGTCCGTCAGGCCCCTTCCCTTGAGATAAATCTGCAAATATCTCGGAAACGAAGCGAGCTATGGCAAAATGTTAAGAGATCTTTTTTGTAGAGAATTAAGTTTCCTACTTTTTATGTTCTATGATATTTTTTGATCAGATGCGTAGTTCTCGAGATATATCAAGATATTTAAAAGTTCCGAAGCCGCACCAACATAATAGAGATACAGAAACACCGTGGCCCCTTTCTTTGAGATAACTCTGCACTATTGCGAGCTGCAAATGCCACTTCCAGCTTAGCTGTGCAGAGGAAGAACAACAAGAAGAAGAAATATCTCGAAATATGTCCGTCAGGCCAGTTCCTTTGAGCTGAATCTGCAAATATCTCGGAAACGAAGCGAGCTATGGCAAAATGTTAAGAGACGTTGTTTATAGAGAATTATGTTTCCTACAATTTATGTTCTATGATATTTTTTGATCAGAAGCGTAGTTTTCGAGATATATCGAGATATTTAAAAGTTCCGAAGCCGCACCAACATAATAGGGATACAGAAACACCGTGGCCCCTTTCTTTGAGATAACTCTGCACTAGTGCGAGCCGCAAATGCCACTTCCAGCTTAGCTGTGCAGAAGAAGAACAACAAGAAGAAGAAATATCTCGAAATATGTCCGTCAGGCCCCTTCCCTTGAGATATATCTGCAAATATCTCGGAAACGAAGCGAGCTATGGCAAAATGTTAAGAGACCTTTTTTGTAGAGAATTATGTTTCCTACAATTTATGTTCTAGGATATTTTTTGATCAGAAGCGTAGTTTTCGAGATATATCGAGATATTTAAAAGTTCCGAAGCCGCACCAACATAATAGAGATACAGAAACACCGTGGCCCCTTTCTTTGAGATAACTCTGCACTAGTGCGAGCCGCAAATGCCACTTCCAGCTTAGCTGTGCAGAGGAAGAACAACAAGAAGAAGAAATATCTCGAAATATGTCCGTCAGGCCCCTTCCCTTGAGATAAATCTGCAAATATCTCGGAAACGAAGCGAGCTATGGCAAAATGTTAAGAGACCTTTTTTGTAGAGAATTAAGTTTCCTACTTTTTATGTTCTATGATATTTTTTGATCAGATGCGTAGTTCTCGAGATATATCAAGATATTTAAAAGTTCCGAAGCCGCACCAACATAATAGAGATACAGAAACACCGTGGCCCCTTTCTTTGAGATAACTCTGCACTAGTGCGAGCCGCAAATGCCACTTCCAGCTTAGCTGTGCAGAAGAAGAACAACAAGAAGAAGAAATATCTCGAAATATGTCCGTCAGGCCCCTTCCCTTGAGATATATCTGCAAATATCTCGGAAACGAAGCGAGCTATGGCAAAATGTTAAGAGACCTTTTTTGTAGAGAATTATGTTTCCTACAATTTATGTTCTAGGATATTTTTTGATCAGAAGCGTAGTTTTCGAGATATATCGAGATATTTAAAAGTTCCGAAGCCGCACCAACATAATAGAGATACAGAAACACCGTGGCCCCTTTCTTTGAGATAACTCTGCACTATTGCGAGCTGCAAATGCCACTTCCAGCTTAGCTGTGCAGAGGAAGAACAACAAGAAGAAGAAATATCTCGAAATATGTCCGTCAGGCCAGTTCCTTTGAGCTGAATCTGCAAATATCTCGGAAACGAAGCGAGCTATGGCAAAATGTTAAGAGACGTTGTTTATAGAGAATTATGTTTCCTACAATTTATGTTCTATGATATTTTTTGATCAGAAGCGTAGTTTTCGAGATATATCGAGATATTTAAAAGTTCCGAAGCCGCACCAACATAATAGGGATACAGAAACACCGTGGCCCCTTTCTTTGAGATAACTCTGCACTATTGCGAGCTGCAAATGCCACTTCCAGCTTAGCTGTGCAGAAGAAGAACAACAAGAAGAAGAAATATCTCGAAATATGTCCGTCAGGCCCCTTCCCTTGAGATATATCTGCAAATCTCTCGGAAACGAAGCGAGCTATGGCAAAATGTTAAGAGACCTTTTTTGTAGAGAATTATGTTTCCTACAATTTATGTTCTATGATATTTTTTGATCAGAAGCGTAGTTTTCGAGATATATCGAGATATTTAAAAGTTCCGAAGCCGCACCAACATAATAGAGATACAGAAACACCGTGGTCCCTTTCTTTGAGATAACTCTGCACTAGTGCGAGCCGCAAATGCCACTTCCAGCTTAGCTGTGCAGAAGAAGAACAACAAGAAGAAGAAATATCTCGAAATATGTCCGTCAGGCCCCTTCCCTTGAGATAAATCTGCAAATATCTCAGAAACCAAGAGAGCTATGGCAAAATGTTAAGAGACCTTTTTTGTAGATAATTAAGTTTCCTACTTTTTATGTTCTATGATATTTTTTGATCAGATGCGTAGTTCTCGAGATATATCAAGATATTTAAAAGTTCCGAAGCCGCACCAACATAATAGAGATACAGAAACACCGTGGCCCCTTTCTTTGAGATAACTCTGCACTATTGCGAGCTGCAAATGCCACTTCCAGCTTAGCTGTGCAGAGGAAGAACAACAAGAAGAAGAAATATCTCGAAATATGTCCGTCAGGCCAGTTCCTTTGAGCTGAATCTGCAAATATCTCGGAAACGAAGCGAGCTATGGCAAAATGTTAAGAGACGTTGTTTATAGAGAATTATGTTTCCTACAATTTATGTTCTATGATATTTTTTGATCAGAAGCGTAGTTTTCGAGATATATCGAGATATTTAAAAGTTCCGAAGCCGCACCAACATAATAGGGATACAGAAACACCGTGGCCCCTTTCTTTGAGATAACTCTGCACTAGTGCGAGCCGCAAATGCCACTTCCAGCTTAGCTGTGCAGAAGAAGAACAACAAGAAGAAGAAATATCTCGAAATATGTCCGTCAGGCCCCTTCCCTTGAGATAAATCTGCAAATATCTCGGAAACGAAGAGAGCTATGGCAAAATGTTAAGAGACCTTTTTTGTAGAGAATTAAGTTTCCTACAATTTATGTTCTATGATATTTTTTGATCAGAAGCGTAGTTTTCGAGATATATCGAGATATTTAAAAGTTCCGAAGCCGCACCAACATAATAGAGATACAGAAACACCGTGACCCCTTTCTTTGAGATAACTCTGCACTAGTGCGAGCCGCAAATGCCACTTCCAGCTTAGCTGTGCAGAAGAAGAACAACAAGAAGAAGAAATATCTCGAAATATGTCCGTCAGGCCCCTTCCCTTGAGATAAATCTGCAAATATCTCGGAAACGAAGCGAGCTATGGCAAAATCTTAAGAGACCTTTTTTGTAGATAATTAAGTTTCCTACTTTTTATGTTCTATGATATTTTTTGATCAGATGCGTAGTTCTCGAGATATATCAAGATATTTAAAAGTTCCGAAGCCGCACCAACATAATAGAGATACAGAAACACCGTGGCCCCTTTCTTAGGGGATAACTATGCACTATGGCGAGCTGCAAATGCCACTTCCAGCTTAGCTGTGCAGAAGAAGAACAACAAGAAGAAGAAATATCTCGAAATATGTCCGTCAGGCCCCTTCCCTTGAGATAAATCTGCAAATATCTCGGAAACGAAGCGAGCTATGGCAAAATGTTAAGAGACCTTTTTTGTAGATAATTAAGTTTCCTACTTTTTATGTTCTATGATATTTTTTGATCAGATGCGTAGTTCTCGAGATATATCAAGATATTTAAAAGTTCCGAAGCCGCACCAACATAATAGAGATACAGAAACACCGTGGCCCCTTTCTTTGAGATAACTCTGCACTATTGCGAGCTGCAAATGCCACTTCCAGCTTAGCTGTGCAGAGGAAGAACAACAAGAAGAAGAAATATCTCGAAATATGTCCGTCAGGTCAGTTCCTTTGAGCTGAATCTGCAAATATCTCGGAAACGAAGCGAGCTATGGCAAAATGTTAAGAGACGTTTTTTGTAGAGAATTATGTTTCCTACAATTTATGTTCTATGATATTTTTTGATCAGAAGCGTAGTTTTCGAGATGTATCGAGATATTTAAAAGTTCCGAAGCCGCACCAACATAATAGAGATACAGAAACACCGTGGCCCCTTTCTTTGAGATAACTCTGCACTAGTGCGAGCCGCAAATGCCACTTCCAGCTTAGCTGTGCAGAAGAAGAACAACAAGAAGAAGAAATATCTCGAAATATGTCCGTCAGGCCCCTTCCCTTGAGATAAATCTGCAAATATCTCGGAAACGAAGCGAGCTATGGCAAAATGTTAAGAGACCTTTTTTGTAGATAATTAAGTTTCCTACTTTTTATGTTCTATGATATTTTTTGATCAGATGCGTAGTTCTCGAGATATATCAAGATATTTAAAAGTTCCGAAGCCGCACCAACATAATAGAGATACAGAAACACCGTGGCCCCTTTCTTTGAGATAACTCTGCACTATTGCGAGCTGCAAATGCCACTTCCAGCTTAGCTGTGCAGAGGAAGAACAACAAGAAGAAGAAATATCTCGAAATATGTCCGTCAGGTCAGTTCCTTTGAGCTGAATCTGCAAATATCTCGGAAACGAAGCGAGCTATGGCAAAATGTTAAGAGACGTTTTTTGTAGAGAATTATGTTTCCTACAATTTATGTTCTATGATATTTTTTGATCAGAAGCGTAGTTTTCGAGATGTATCGAGATATTTAAAAGTTCCGAAGCCGCACCAACATAATAGAGATACAGAAACACCGTGGCCCCTTTCTTTGAGATAACTCTGCACTAGTGCGAGCCGCAAATGCCACTTCCAGCTTAGCTGTGCAGAAGAAGAACAACAAGAAGAAGAAATATCTCGAAATATGTCCGTCAGGCCCCTTCCCTTGAGATATATCTGCAAATATCTCGGAAACGAAGCGAGCTATGGCAAAATGTTAAGAGACCTTTTTTGTAGAGAATTCTGTTTCCTACAATTTATGTTCTATGATATTTTTTGATCAGAAGCGTAGTTTTCGAGATATATCGAGATATTTAAAAGTTCCGAAGCCGCACCAACATAATAGAGATACAGAAACACCGTGGCCCCTTTCTTTGAGATAACTCTGCACTATTGCGAGCTGCAAATGCCACTTCCAGCTTAGCTGTGCAGAGGAAGAACAACAAGAAGAAGAAATATCTCGAAATATGTCCGTCAGGCCAGTTCCTTTGAGCTGAATCTGCAAATATCTCGGAAACGAAGCGAGCTATGGCAAAATGTTAAGAGACGTTGTTTATAGAGAATTATGTTTCCTACAATTTATGTTCTATGATATTTTTTGATCAGAAGCGTAGTTTTCGAGATATATCGAGATATTTAAAAGTTCCGAAGCCGCACCAACATAATAGGGATACAGAAACACCGTGGCCCCTTTCTTTGAGATAACTCTGCACTAGTGCGAGCCGCAAATGCCACTTCCAGCTTAGCTGTGCAGAAGAAGAACAACAAGAAGAAGAAATATCTCGAAATATGTCCGTCAGGCCCCTTCCCTTGAGATAAATCTGCAAATATCTCGGAAACGAAGCGAGCTATGGCAAAATGTTAAGAGACCTTTTTTGTAGATAATTAAGTTTCCTACTTTTTATGTTCTATGATATTTTTTGATCAGATGCGTAGTTCTCGAGATATATCAAGATATTTAAAAGTTCCGAAGCCGCACCAACATAATAGAGATACAGAAACACCGTGGCCCCTTTCTTTGAGATAACTCTGCACTATGGCGAGCTGCAAATGCCACTTCCAGCTTAGCTGTGCAGAAGAAGAACAACAAGAAGAAGAAATATCTCGAAATATGTCCGTCAGGCCAGTTCCTTTGAGCTGAATCTGCAAATATCTCGGAAACGAAGCGAGCTATGGCAAAATGTTAAGAGACCTTTTTTGTAGAGAATTAAGTTTCCTACAATTTATGTTCTATGATATTTTTTGATCAGAAGCGTAGTTTTCGAGATATATCGAGATATTTAAAAGTTCCGAAGCCGCACCAACATAATAGGGATACAGAAACACCGTGGCCCCTTTCTTTGAGATAACTCTGCACTAGTGCGAGCCGCAAATGCCACTTCCAGCTTAGCTGTGCAGAAGAAGAACAACAAGAAGAAGAAATATCTCGAAATATGTCCGTCAGGCCCCTTCCCTTGAGATATATCTGCAAATATCTCGGAAACGAAGCGAGCTATGGCAAAATGTTAAGAGACCTTTTTTGTAGAGAATTATGTTTCCTACAATTTATGTTCTATGATATTTTTTGATCAGAAGCGTAGTTTTCGAGATATATCGAGATATTTAAAAGTTCCGAAGCCGCACCAACATAATAGAGATACAGAAACACCGTGACCCCTTTCTTTGAGATAAGTCTGCACTATTGCGAGCTGCAAATGCCACTTCCAGCTTAGCTGTGCAGAGGAAGAACAACAAGAAGAAGAAATATCTCGAAATATGTCCGTCAGGCCAGTTCCTTTGAGCTGAATCTGCAAATATCTCGGAAACGAAGCGAGCTATGGCAAAATGTTAAGAGACGTTTTTTGTAGAGAATTATGTTTCCTACAATTTATGTTCTATGATATTTTTTGATCCGAAGCGTAGTTTTCGAGATATATCGAGATATTTAAAAGTTCCGAAGCCGCACCAACATAATAGGGATACAGAAACACCGTGGCCCCTTTCTTTGAGATAACTCTGCACTAGTGCGAGCCGCAAATGCCACTTCCAGCTTAGCTGTGCAGAAGAAGAACAACAAGAAGAAGAAATATCTCGAAATATGTCCGTCAGGCCCCTTCCCTTGAGATAAATCTGCAAATATCTCGGAAACGAAGCGAGCTATGGCAAAATGTTAAGAGACCTTTTTTGTAGAGAATTAAGTTTCCTACTTTTTATCTTCTATGATATTTCTTGATCAGATGCGTAGTTCTCGAGATATATCAAGATATTTAAAAGTTCCGAAGCCGCACCAACATAATAGAGATACAGAAACACCGTGGCCCCTCTCTTTGAGATAACTCTGCACTATTGCGAGCTGGAAATGCCACTTCCAGTTTAGCTGTGCAGAAGAAGAACAACAAGAAGAAGAAATATCTCGAAATATGTCCGTTAGGCCCCTTCCCTTGAGATAAATCTGCAAATATCTCGGAAACGAAGCGAGCTATGGCAAAATGTTAAGAGACCTTTTTTGTAGAGAATTAAGTTTCCTACTTTTTATGTTCTATGATATTTTTTGATCAGAAGCGTAGTTTTCGAGATATATCGAGATATTTAAAAGTTCCGAAGCCGCACCAACATAATAGAGATACAGAAACACCGTGGCCCCTTTCTTTGAGATAACTCTGCACGATTGCGAGCTGCAAATGCCACTTCCAGCTTAGCTGTGCAGAAGAAGAACAACAAGAAGAAGAAATATCTCGAAATATGTCCGTCAGGCCCCTTCCCTTGAGATAAATCTGCAAATATCTCGGAAACGAAGAGAGCTATGGCAAAATGTTAAGAGACCTTTTTTGTAGAGAATTAAGTTTCCTACAATTTATGTTCTATGATATTTTTTGATCAGAAGCGTAGTTTTCGAGATATATCGAGATATTTAAAAGTTCCGAAGCCGCACCAACATAATAGAGATACAGAAACACCGTGACCCCTTTCTTTGAGATAACTCTGCACTAGTGCGAGCCGCAAATGCCACTTCCAGCTTAGCTGTGCAGAAGAAGAACAACAAGAAGAAGAAATATCTCGAAATATGTCCGTCAGGCCCCTTCCCTTGAGATAAATCTGCAAATATCTCGGAAACGAAGCGAGCTATGGCAAAATCTTAAGAGACCTTTTTTGTAGATAATTAAGTTTCCTACTTTTTATGTTCTATGATATTTTTTGATCAGATGCGTAGTTCTCGAGATATATCAAGATATTTAAAAGTTCCGAAGCCGCACCAACATAATAGAGATACAGAAACACCGTGGCCCCTTTCTTAGGGGATAACTATGCACTATGGCGAGCTGCAAATGCCACTTCCAGCTTAGCTGTGCAGAAGTAGAACAACAAGAAGAAGAAATATCTCGAAATATGTCCGTCAGGCCCCTTCCCTTGAGATAAATCTGCAAATATCTCGGAAACGAAGCGAGCTATGGCAAAATGTTAAGAGACCTTTTTTGTAGATAATTAAGTTTCCTACTTTTTATGTTCTATGATATTTTTTGATCAGATGCGTAGTTCTCGAGATATATCAAGATATTTAAAAGTTCCGAAGCCGCACCAACATAATAGAGATACAGAAACACCGTGGCCCCTTTCTTTGAGATAACTCTGCACTATTGCGAGCTGCAAATGCCACTTCCAGCTTAGCTGTGCAGAGGAAGAACAACAAGAAGAAGAAATATCTCGAAATATGTCCGTCAGGCCAGTTCCTTTGAGCTGAATCTGCAAATATCTCGGAAACGAAGCGAGCTATGGCAAAATGTTAAGAGACGTTTTTTGTAGAGAATTATGTTTCCTACAATTTATGTTCTATGATATTTTTTGATCAGAAGCGTAGTTTTCGAGATGTATCGAGATATTTAAAAGTTCCGAAGCCGCACCAACATAATAGAGATACAGAAACACCGTGGCCCCTCTCTTTGAGATAACTCTGCACTAGTGCGAGCCGCAAATGCCACTTCCAGCTTAGCTGTGCAGAAGAAGAACAACAAGAAGAAGAAATATCTCGAAATATGTCCGTCAGGCCCCTTCCCTTGAGATATATCTGCAAATATCTCGGAAACGAAGCGAGCTATGGCAAAATGTTAAGAGACCTTTTTTGTAGAGAATTCTGTTTCCTACAATTTATGTTCTATGATATTTTTTGATCAGAAGCGTAGTTTTCGAGATATATCGAGATATTTAAAAGTTCCGAAGCCGCACCAACATAATAGAGATACAGAAACACCGTGGCCCCTTTCTTTGAGATAACTCTGCACTATTGCGAGCTGCAAATGCCACTTCCAGCTTAGCTGTGCAGAGGAAGAACAACAAGAAGAAGAAATATCTCGAAATATGTCCGTCAGGCCAGTTCCTTTGAGCTGAATCTGCAAATATCTCGGAAACGAAGCGAGCTATGGCAAAATGTTAAGAGACGTTGTTTATAGAGAATTATGTTTCCTACAATTTATGTTCTATGATATTTTTTGATCAGAAGCGTAGTTTTCGAGATATATCGAGATATTTAAAAGTTCCGAAGCCGCACCAACATAATAGGGATACAGAAACACCGTGGCCCCTTTCTTTGAGATAACTCTGCACTAGTGCGAGCCGCAAATGCCACTTCCAGCTAAGCTGTGCAGAAGAAGAACAACAAGAAGAAGAAATATCTCGAAATATGTCCGTCAGGCCCCTTCCCTTGAGATAAATCTGCAAATATCTCGGAAACGAAGCGAGCTACGGCAAAATGTTAAGAGACCTTTTTTGTAGAGAATTAAGTTTCCTACTTTTTATGTTCTATGATATTTTTTGATCAGATGCGTAGTTCTCGAGATATATCAAGATATTTAAAAGTTCCGAAGCCGCACCAACATAATAGAGATACAGAAACACCGTGGCCCCTTTCTTTGAAATAACTCTGCACTAGTGCGAGCCGCAAATGCCACTTCCAGCTTAGCTGTGCAGAAGAAGAACAACAAGAAGAAGAAATATCTCGAAATATGTCCGTCAGGCCCCTTCCCTTGAGATATATCTGCAAATATCTCGGAAACGAAGCGAGCTATGGCAAAATGTTAAGAGACCTTTTTTGTAGAGAATTATGTTTCCTACAATTTATGTTCTATGATATTTTTTGATCAGAAGCGTAGTTTTCGAGATATATCGAGATATTTAAAAGTTCCGAAGCCGCACCAACATAATAGAGATACAGAAACACCGTGACCCCTTTCTTTGAGATAACTCTGCACTATTGCGAGCTGCAAATGCCACTTCCAGCTTAGCTGTGCAGAGGAAGAACAACAAGAAGAAGAAATATCTCGAAATATGTCCGTCAGGCCAGTTCCTTTGAGCTGAATCTGCAAATATCTCGGAAACGAAGCGAGCTATGGCAAAATGTTAAGAGACGTTTTTTGTAGAGAATTATGTTTCCTACAATTTATGTTCTATGATATTTTTTGATCCGAAGCGTAGTTTTCGAGATATATCGAGATATTTAAAAGTTCCGAAGCCGCACCAACATAATAGGGATACAGAAACACCGTGGCCCCTTTCTTTGAGATAACTCTGCACTAGTGCGAGCCGCAAATGCCACTTCCAGCTTAGCTGTGCAGAAGAAGAACAACAAGAAGAAGAAATATCTCGAAATATGTCCGTCAGGCCCCTTCCCTTGAGATAAATCTGCAAATATCTCGGAAACGAAGCGAGCTATGGCAAAATGTTAAGAGACCTTTTTTGTAGAGAATTAAGTTTCCTACTTTTTATCTTCTATGATATTTCTTGATCAGATGCGTAGTTCTCGAGATATATCAAGATATTTAAAAGTTCCGAAGCCGCACCAACATAATAGAGATACAGAAACACCGTGGCCCCTCTCTTTGAGATAACTCTGCACTATTGCGAGCTGGAAATGCCACTTCCAGTTTAGCTGTGCAGAAGAAGAACAACAAGAAGAAGAAATATCTCGAAATATGTCCGTTAGGCCCCTTCCCTTGAGATAAATCTGCAAATATCTCGGAAACGAAGCGAGCTATGGCAAAATGTTAAGAGACCTTTTTTGTAGAGAATTAAGTTTCCTACTTTTTATGTTCTATGATATTTTTTGATCAGAAGCGTAGTTTTCGAGATATATCGAGATATTTAAAAGTTCCGAAGCCGCACCAACATAATAGAGATACAGAAACACCGTGGCCCCTTTCTTTGAGATAACTCTGCACGATTGCGAGCTGGAAATGCCACTTCCAGTTTAGCTGTGCAGAAGAAGAACAACAAGAAGAAGAAATATCTCGAAATATGTCCGTCAGGCCCCTTCCCTTGAGATATATCTGCAAATATCTCGGAAACGAAGCGAGCTATGGGAAAATGTTAAGAGACGTTTTTTATAGAGAATTATGTTTCCTACAATTTATGTTCTATGATATTTTTTGATCAGAAGCGTAGTTTTCGAGATATATCGAGATATTTAAAAGTTCCGAAGCCGCACCAACATAATAGGGATACAGAAACACCGTGGCCCCTTTCTTTGAGATAACTCTGCACTAGTGCGAGCCGCAAATGCCACTTCCAGCTTAGCTGTGCAGAAGAAGAACAACAAGAAGAAGAAATATCTCGAAATATGTCCGTCAGGCCCCTTCCCTTGAGATATATCTGCAAATATCTCGGAAACGAAGCGAGCTATGGCAAAATGTTAAGAGACCTTTTTTGTAGAGAATTATGTTTCCTACAATTTATGTTCTATGATATTTTTTGATCAGAAGCGTAGTTTTCGAGATATATCGAGATATTTAAAAGTTCCGAAGCCGCACCAACATAATAGAGATACAGAAACACCGTGACCCCTTTCTTTGAGATAACTCTGCACTATTGCGAGCTGCAAATGCCACTTCCAGCTTAGCTGTGCAGAGGAAGAACAACAAGAAGAAGAAATATCTCGAAATATGTCCGTCAGGCCAGTTCCTTTGAGCTGAATCTGCAAATATCTCGGAAACGAAGCGAGCTATGGCAAAATGTTAAGAGACGTTTTTTGTAGAGAATTATGTTTCCTACAATTTATGTTCTATGATATTTTTTGATCCGAAGCGTAGTTTTCGAGATATATCGAGATATTTAAAAGTTCCGAAGCCGCACCAACATAATAGGGATACAGAAACACCGTGGCCCCTTTCTTTGAGATAACTCTGCACTAGTGCGAGCCGCAAATGCCACTTCCAGCTTAGCTGTGCAGAAGAAGAACAACAAGAAGAAGAAATATCTCGAAATATGTCCGTCAGGCCCCTTCCCTTGAGATAAATCTGCAAATATCTCGGAAACGAAGCGAGCTATGGCAAAATGTTAAGAGACGTTTTTTGTAGAGAATTATGTTTCCTACAATTTATGTTCTATGATATTTTTTGATCAGAAGCGTAGTTTTCGAGATGTATCGAGATATTTAAAAGTTCCGAAGCCGCACCAACATAATAGAGATACAGAAACACCGTGGCCCCTTTCTTTGAGATAACTCTGCACTAGTGCGAGCCGCAAATGCCACTTCCAGCTTAGCTGTGCAGAAGAAGAACAACAAGAAGAAGAAATATCTCGAAATATGTCCGTCAGGCCCCTTCCCTTGAGATAAATCTGCAAATATCTCGGAAACGAAGCGAGCTATGGCAAAATGTTAAGAGACCTTTTTTGTAGATAATTAAGTTTCCTACTTTTTATGTTCTATGATATTTTTTGATCAGATGCGTAGTTCTCGAGATATATCAAGATATTTAAAAGTTCCGAAGCCGCACCAACATAATAGAGATACAGAAACACCGTGGCCCCTTTCTTTGAGATAACTCTGCACTATGGCGAGCTGCAAATGCCACTTCCAGCTTAGCTGTGCAGAAGAAGAACAACAAGAAGAAGAAATATCTCGAAATATGTCCGTCAGGCCCCTTCCCTTGAGATAAATCTGCAAATATCTCGGAAACGAAGAGAGCTACGGCAAAATGTTAAGAGACCTTTTTTGTAGAGAATTCAGTTTCCTACTTTTTATGTTCTATGATATTTTTTGATCAGATGCGTAGTTCTCGAGATATATCAAGATATTTAAAAGTTCCGAAGCCGCACCAACATAATAGAGATACAGAAACACCGTGGCCCCTTTCTTTGAAATAACTCTGCACTATGGTGAGCTGGAAATGCCACTTCCAGCTTAGCTGTGCAGAAGAAGAACAACAAGAAGAAGAAATATCTCGAAATATGTCCGTCAGGCCCCTTCCCTTGAGATAAATCTGCAAATATCTCGGAAACGAAGAGAGCTATGGCAAAATGTTAAGAGACCATTTTTGTAGAGAATTAAGTTTCCTACAATTTATGTTCTATGATATTTTTTGATCAGAAGCGTAGTTTTCGAGATATATCGAGATATTTAAAAGTTCCGAAGCCGCACCAACATAATAGAGATACAGAAACACCGTGACCCCTTTCTTTGAGATAACTCTGCACTAGTGCGAGCCGCAAATGCCACTTCCAGCTTAGCTGTGCAGAAGAAGAACAACAAGAAGAAGAAATATCTCGAAATATGTCCGTCAGGCCCCTTCCCTTGAGATAAATCTGCAAATATCTCGGAAACGAAGCGAGCTATGGCAAAATGTTAAGAGACCTTTTTTGTAGCTAATTAAGTTTCCTACTTTTTATGTTCTATGATATTTTTTGATCAGATGCGTAGTTCTCGAGATATATCAAGATATTTAAAAGTTCCGAAGCCGCACCAACATAATAGAGATACAGAAACACCGTGGCCCCTTTCTTAGGGGATAACTATGCACTATGGCGAGCTGCAAATGCCACTTCCAGCTTAGCTGTGCAGAAGAAGAACAACAAGAAGAAGAAATATCTCGAAATATGTCCGTCAGGCCCCTTCCCTTGAGATAAATCTGCAAATATCTCGGAAACGAAGAGAGCTATGGCAAAATGTTAAGAGACCTTTTTTGTAGAGAATTAAGTTTCCTACAATTTATGTTCTATGATATTTTTTGATCAGAAGCGTAGTTTTCGAGATATATCGAGATATTTAAAAGTTCCGAAGCCGCACCAACATAATAGGGATACAGAAACACCGTGGCCCCTTTCTTTGAGATAACTCTGCACTAGTGCGAGCCGCAAATGCCACTTCCAGCTTAGCTGTGCAGAAGAAGAACAACAAGAAGAAGAAATATCTCGAAATATGTCCGTCAGGCCCCTTCCCTTGAGATAAATCTGCAAATATCTCGGAAACGAAGCGAGCTATGGCAAAATGTTAAGAGACCTTTTTTGTAGATAATTAAGTTTCCTACTTTTTATGTTCTATGATATTTTTTGATCAGATGCGTAGTTCTCGAGATATATCAAGATATTTAAAAGTTCCGAAGCCGCACCAACATAATAGAGATACAGAAACACCGTGGCCCCTTTCTTTGAGATAACTCTGCACTATTGCGAGCTGCAAATGCCACTTCCAGCTTAGCTGTGCAGAGGAAGAACAACAAGAAGAAGAAATATCTCGAAATATGTCCGTCAGGCCAGTTCCTTTGAGCTGAATCTGCAAATATCTCGGAAACGAAGCGAGCTATGGCAAAATGTTAAGAGACGTTTTTTGTAGAGAATTATGTTTCCTACAATTTATGTTCTATGATATTTTTTGATCAGAAGCGTAGTTTTCGAGATGTATCGAGATATTTAAAAGTTCCGAAGCCGCACCAACATAATAGAGATACAGAAACACCGTGGCCCCTTTCTTTGAGATAACTCTGCACTAGTGCGAGCCGCAAATGCCACTTCCAGCTTAGCTGTGCAGAAGAAGAACAACAAGAAGAAGAAATATCTCGAAATATGTCCGTCAGGCCCCTTCCCTTGAGATATATCTGCAAATATCTCGGAAACGAAGCGAGCTATGGCAAAATGTTAAGAGACCTTTTTTGTAGAGAATTCTGTTTCCTACAATTTATGTTCTATGATATTTTTTGATCAGAAGCGTAGTTTTCGAGATATATCGAGATATTTAAAAGTTCCGAAGCCGCACCAACATAATAGAGATACAGAAACACCGTGGCCCCTTTCTTTGAGATAACTCTGCACTATTGCGAGCTGCAAATGCCACTTCCAGCTTAGCTGTGCAGAGGAAGAACAACAAGAAGAAGAAATATCTCGAAATATGTCCGTCAGGCCAGTTCCTTTGAGCTGAATCTGCAAATATCTCGGAAACGAAGCGAGCTATGGCAAAATGTTAAGAGACGTTGTTTATAGAGAATTATGTTTCCTACAATTTATGTTCTATGATATTTTTTGATCAGAAGCGTAGTTTTCGGGATATATCGAGATATTTAAAAGTTCCGAAGCCGCACCAACATAATAGGGATACAGAAACACCGTGGCCCCTTTCTTTGAGATAACTCTGCACTAGTGCGAGCCGCAAATGCCACTTCCAGCTTAGCTGTGCAGAAGAAGAACAACAAGAAGAAGAAATATCTCGAAATATGTCCGTCAGGCCCCTTCCCTTGAGATAAATCTGCAAATATCTCGGAAACGAAGCGAGCTATGGCAAAATGTTAAGAGACCTTTTTTGTAGATAATTAAGTTTCCTACTTTTTATGTTCTATGATATTTTTTGATCAGATGCGTAGTTCTCGAGATATATCAAGATATTTAAAAGTTCCGAAGCCGCACCAACATAATAGAGATACAGAAACACCGTGGCCCCTATCTTTGAGATAACTCTGCACTATGGCGAGCTGCAAATGCCACTTCCAGCTTAGCTGTGCAGAAGAAGAACAACAAGAAGAAGAAATATCTCGAAATATGTCCGTCAGGCCCCTTCCCTTGAGATAAATCTGCAAATATCTCGGAAACGAAGAGAGCTACGGCAAAATGTTAAGAGACCTTTTTTGTAGAGAATTCAGTTTCCTACTTTTTATGTTCTATGATATTTTTTGATCAGATGCGTAGTTCTCGAGATATATCAAGATATTTAAAAGTTCCGAAGCCGCACCAACATAATAGAGATACAGAAACACCGTGGCCCCTTTCTTTGAAATAACTCTGCACTATGGCGAGCTGCAAATGCCACTTCCAGCTTAGCTGTGCAGAAGAAGAACAACAAGAAGAAGAAATATCTCGAAATATGTCCGTCAGGCCCCTTCCCTTGAGATAAATCTGCAAATATCTCGGAAACGAAGCGAGCTATGGCAAAATGTTAAGAGACCTTTTTTGTAGATAATTAAGTTTCCTACTTTTTATGTTCTATGATATTTTTTGATCAGATGCGTAGTTCTCGAGATATATCAAGATATTTAAAAGTTCCGAAGCCGCACCAACATAATAGAGATACAGAAACACCGTGGCCCCTTTCTTAGGGGATAACTATGCACTATGGCGAGCTGCAAATGCCACTTCCAGCTTAGCTGTGCAGAAGAAGAACAACAAGAAGAAGAAATATCTCGAAATATGTCCGTCAGGCCCCTTCCCTTGAGATAAATCTGCAAATATCTCGGAAACGAAGAGAGCTATGGCAAAATGTTAAGAGACCTTTTTTGTAGAGAATTAAGTTTCCTACAATTTATGTTCTATGATATTTTTTGATCAGAAGCGTAGTTTTCGAGATATATCGAGATATTTAAAAGTTCCGAAGCCGCACCAACATAATAGGGATACAGAAACACCGTGGCCCCTTTCTTTGAGATAACTCTGCACTAGTGCGAGCCGCAAATGCCACTTCCAGCTTAGCTGTGCAGAAGAAGAACAACAAGAAGAAGAAATATCTCGAAATATGTCCGTCAGGCCCCTTCCCTTGAGATAAATCTGCAAATATCTCGGAAACGAAGCGAGCTATGGCAAAATGTTAAGAGACCTTTTTTGTAGATAATTAAGTTTCCTACTTTTTATGTTCTATGATATTTTTTGATCAGATGCGTAGTTCTCGAGATATATCAAGATATTTAAAAGTTCCGAAGCCGCACCAACATAATAGAGATACAGAAACACCGTGGCCCCTTTCTTTGAGATAACTCTGCACTATTGCGAGCTGCAAATGCCACTTCCAGCTTAGCTGTGCAGAGGAAGAACAACAAGAAGAAGAAATATCTCGAAATATGTCCGTCAGGCCAGTTCCTTTGAGCTGAATCTGCAAATATCTCGGAAACGAAGCGAGCTATGGCAAAATGTTAAGAGACGTTTTTTGTAGAGAATTATGTTTCCTACAATTTATGTTCTATGATATTTTTTGATCAGAAGCGTAGTTTTCGAGATGTATCGAGATATTTAAAAGTTCCGAAGCCGCACCAACATAATAGAGATACAGAAACACCGTGGCCCCTTTCTTTGAGATAACTCTGCACTAGTGCGAGCCGCAAATGCCACTTCCAGCTTAGCTGTGCAGAAGAAGAACAACAAGAAGAAGAAATATCTCGAAATATGTCCGTCAGGCCCCTTCCCTTGAGATATATCTGCAAATATCTCGGAAACGAAGCGAGCTATGGCAAAATGTTAAGAGACCTTTTTTGTAGAGAATTCTGTTTCCTACAATTTATGTTCTATGATATTTTTTGATCAGAAGCGTAGTTTTCGAGATATATCGAGATATTTAAAAGTTCCGAAGCCGCACCAACATAATAGAGATACAGAAACACCGTGGCCCCTTTCTTTGAGATAACTCTGCACTATTGCGAGCTGCAAATGCCACTTCCAGCTTAGCTGTGCAGAGGAAGAACAACAAGAAGAAGAAATATCTCGAAATATGTCCGTCAGGCCAGTTCCTTTGAGCTGAATCTGCAAATATCTCGGAAACGAAGCGAGCTATGGCAAAATGTTAAGAGACGTTGTTTATAGAGAATTATGTTTCCTACAATTTATGTTCTATGATATTTTTTGATCAGAAGCGTAGTTTTCGGGATATATCGAGATATTTAAAAGTTCCGAAGCCGCACCAACATAATAGGGATACAGAAACACCGTGGCCCCTTTCTTTGAGATAACTCTGCACTAGTGCGAGCCGCAAATGCCACTTCCAGCTTAGCTGTGCAGAAGAAGAACAACAAGAAGAAGAAATATCTCGAAATATGTCCGTCAGGCCCCTTCCCTTGAGATAAATCTGCAAATATCTCGGAAACGAAGCGAGCTATGGCAAAATGTTAAGAGACCTTTTTTGTAGATAATTAAGTTTCCTACTTTTTATGTTCTATGATATTTTTTGATCAGATGCGTAGTTCTCGAGATATATCAAGATATTTAAAAGTTCCGAAGCCGCACCAACATAATAGAGATACAGAAACACCGTGGCCCCTATCTTTGAGATAACTCTGCACTATGGCGAGCTGCAAATGCCACTTCCAGCTTAGCTGTGCAGAAGAAGAACAACAAGAAGAAGAAATATCTCGAAATATGTCCGTCAGGCCCCTTCCCTTGAGATAAATCTGCAAATATCTCGGAAACGAAGAGAGCTACGGCAAAATGTTAAGAGACCTTTTTTGTAGAGAATTAAGTTTCCTACTTTTTATGTTCTATGATATTTTTTGATCAGATGCGTAGTTCTCGAGATATATCAAGATATTTAAAAGTTCCGAAGCCGCACCAACATAATAGAGATACAGAAACACCGTGGCCCCTTTCTTTGAAATAACTCTGCACTATGGCGAGCTGCAAATGCCACTTCCAGCTTAGCTGTGCAGAAGAAGAACAACAAGAAGAAGAAATATCTCGAAATATGTCCGTCAGGCCCCTTCCCTTGAGATAAATCTGCAAATATCTCGGAAACGAAGCGAGCTATGGCAAAATGTTAAGAGACCTTTTTTGTAGATAATTAAGTTTCCTACTTTTTATGTTCTATGATATTTTTTGATCAGATGCGTAGTTCTCGAGATATATCAAGATATTTAAAAGTTCCGAAGCCGCACCAACATAATAGAGATACAGAAACACCGTGGCCCCTTTCTTAGGGGATAACTATGCACTATGGCGAGCTGCAAATGCCACTTCCAGCTTAGCTGTGCAGAAGAAGAACAACAAGAAGAAGAAATATCTCGAAATATGTCCGTCAGGCCCCTTCCCTTGAGATAAATCTGCAAATATCTCGGAAACGAAGAGAGCTATGGCAAAATGTTAAGAGACCTTTTTTGTAGAGAATTAAGTTTCCTACAATTTATGTTCTATGATATTTTTTGATCAGAAGCGTAGTTTTCGAGATATATCGAGATATTTAAAAGTTCCGAAGCCGCACCAACATAATAGGGATACAGAAACACCGTGGCCCCTTTCTTTGAGATAACTCTGCACTAGTGCGAGCCGCAAATGCCACTTCCAGCTTAGCTGTGCAGAAGAAGAACAACAAGAAGAAGAAATATCTCGAAATATGTCCGTCAGGCCCCTTCCCTTGAGATATATCTGCAAATATCTCGGAAACGAAGCGAGCTATGGCAAAATGTTAAGAGACCTTTTTTGTAGAGAATTATGTTTCCTACAATTTATGTTCTATGATATTTTTTGATCAGAAGCGTAGTTTTCGAGATATATCGAGATATTTAAAAGTTCCGAAGCCGCACCAACATAATAGAGATACAGAAACACCGTGACCCCTTTCTTTGAGATAACTCTGCACTATTGCGAGCTGCAAATGCCACTTCCAGCTTAGCTGTGCAGAGGAAGAACAACAAGAAGAAGAAATATCTCGAAATATGTCCGTCAGGCCAGTTCCTTTGAGCTGAATCTGCAAATATCTCGGAAACGAAGCGAGCTATGGCAAAATGTTAAGAGACGTTTTTTGTAGAGAATTATGTTTCCTACAATTTATGTTCTATGATATTTTTTGATCCGAAGCGTAGTTTTCGAGATATATCGAGATATTTAAAAGTTCCGAAGCCGCACCAACATAATAGGGATACAGAAACACCGTGGCCCCTTTCTTTGAGATAACTCTGCACTAGTGCGAGCCGCAAATGCCACTTCCAGCTTAGCTGTGCAGAAGAAGAACAACAAGAAGAAGAAATATCTCGAAATATGTCCGTCAGGCCCCTTCCCTTGAGATAAATCTGCAAATATCTCGGAAACGAAGCGAGCTATGGCAAAATGTTAAGAGACCTTTTTTGTAGAGAATTAAGTTTCCTACTTTTTATCTTCTATGATATTTCTTGATCAGATGCGTAGTTCTCGAGATATATCAAGATATTTAAAAGTTCCGAAGCCGCACCAACATAATAGAGATACAGAAACACCGTGGCCCCTTTCTTTGAAATAACTCTGCACTATGGCGAGCTGCAAATGCCACTTCCAGCTTAGCTGTGCAGAAGAAGAACAACAAGAAGAAGAAATATCTCGAAATATGTCCGTCAGGCCCCTTCCCTTGAGATAAATCTGCAAATATCTCGGAAACGAAGCGAGCTATGGCAAAATGTTAAGAGACCTTTTTTGTAGATAATTAAGTTTCCTACTTTTTATGTTCTATGATATTTTTTGATCAGATGCGTAGTTCTCGAGATATATCAAGATATTTAAAAGTTCCGAAGCCGCACCAACATAATAGAGATACAGAAACACCGTGGCCCCTTTCTTAGGGGATAACTATGCACTATGGCGAGCTGCAAATGCCACTTCCAGCTTAGCTGTGCAGAAGAAGAACAACAAGAAGAAGAAATATCTCGAAATATGTCCGTCAGGCCCCTTCCCTTGAGATAAATCTGCAAATATCTCGGAAACGAAGAGAGCTATGGCAAAATGTTAAGAGACCTTTTTTGTAGAGAATTAAGTTTCCTACAATTTATGTTCTATGATATTTTTTGATCAGAAGCGTAGTTTTCGAGATATATCGAGATATTTAAAAGTTCCGAAGCCGCACCAACATAATAGGGATACAGAAACACCGTGGCCCCTTTCTTTGAGATAACTCTGCACTAGTGCGAGCCGCAAATGCCACTTCCAGCTTAGCTGTGCAGAAGAAGAACAACAAGAAGAAGAAATATCTCGAAATATGTCCGTCAGGCCCCTTCCCTTGAGATATATCTGCAAATATCTCGGAAACGAAGCGAGCTATGGCAAAATGTTAAGAGACCTTTTTTGTAGAGAATTATGTTTCCTACAATTTATGTTCTATGATATTTTTTGATCAGAAGCGTAGTTTTCGAGATATATCGAGATATTTAAAAGTTCCGAAGCCGCACCAACATAATAGAGATACAGAAACACCGTGACCCCTTTCTTTGAGATAACTCTGCACTATTGCGAGCTGCAAATGCCACTTCCAGCTTAGCTGTGCAGAGGAAGAACAACAAGAAGAAGAAATATCTCGAAATATGTCCGTCAGGCCAGTTCCTTTGAGCTGAATCTGCAAATATCTCGGAAACGAAGCGAGCTATGGCAAAATGTTAAGAGACGTTTTTTGTAGAGAATTATGTTTCCTACAATTTATGTTCTATGATATTTTTTGATCCGAAGCGTAGTTTTCGAGATATATCGAGATATTTAAAAGTTCCGAAGCCGCACCAACATAATAGGGATACAGAAACACCGTGGCCCCTTTCTTTGAGATAACTCTGCACTAGTGCGAGCCGCAAATGCCACTTCCAGCTTAGCTGTGCAGAAGAAGAACAACAAGAAGAAGAAATATCTCGAAATATGTCCGTCAGGCCCCTTCCCTTGAGATAAATCTGCAAATATCTCGGAAACGAAGCGAGCTATGGCAAAATGTTAAGAGACCTTTTTTGTAGAGAATTAAGTTTCCTACTTTTTATCTTCTATGATATTTCTTGATCAGATGCGTAGTTCTCGAGATATATCAAGATATTTAAAAGTTCCGAAGCCGCACCAACATAATAGAGATACAGAAACACCGTGGCCCCTCTCTTTGAGATAACTCTGCACTATTGCGAGCTGGAAATGCCACTTCCAGTTTAGCTGTGCAGAAGAAGAACAACAAGAAGAAGAAATATCTCGAAATATGTCCGTTAGGCCCCTTCCCTTGAGATAAATCTGCAAATATCTCGGAAACGAAGCGAGCTATGGCAAAATGTTAAGAGACCTTTTTTGTAGAGAATTAAGTTTCCTACTTTTTATGTTCTATGATATTTTTTGATCAGAAGCGTAGTTTTCGAGATATATCGAGATATTTAAAAGTTCCGAAGCCGCACCAACATAATAGAGATACAGAAACACCGTGGCCCCTTTCTTTGAGATAACTCTGCACGATTGCGAGCTGGAAATGCCACTTCCAGTTTAGCTGTGCAGAAGAAGAACAACAAGAAGAAGAAATATCTCGAAATATGTCCGTCAGGCCCCTTCCCTTGAGATATATCTGCAAATATCTCGGAAACGAAGCGAGCTATGGGAAAATGTTAAGAGACGTTTTTTATAGAGAATTATGTTTCCTACAATTTATGTTCTATGATATTTTTTGATCAGAAGCGTAGTTTTCGGGATATATCGAGATATTTAAAAGTTCCGAAGCCGCACCAACATAATAGGGATACAGAAACACCGTGGCCCCTTTCTTTGAGATAACTCTGCACTAGTGCGAGCCGCAAATGCCACTTCCAGCTTAGCTGTGCAGAAGAAGAACAACAAGAAGAAGAAATATCTCGAAATATGTCCGTCAGGCCCCTTCCCTTGAGATAAATCTGCAAATATCTCGGAAACGAAGCGAGCTATGGCAAAATGTTAAGAGACCTTTTTTGTAGATAATTAAGTTTCCTACTTTTTATGTTCTATGATATTTTTTGATCAGATGCGTAGTTCTCGAGATATATCAAGATATTTAAAAGTTCCGAAGCCGCACCAACATAATAGAGATACAGAAACACCGTGGCCCCTTTCTTTGAGATAACTCTGCACTATGGCGAGCTGCAAATGCCACTTCCAGCTTAGCTGTGCAGAAGAAGAACAACAAGAAGAAGAAATATCTCGAAATATGTCCGTCAGGCCCCTTCCCTTGAGATAAATCTGCAAATATCTCGGAAACGAAGAGAGCTACGGCAAAATGTTAAGAGACCTTTTTTGTAGAGAATTAAGTTTCCTACTTTTTATGTTCTATGATATTTTTTGATCAGATGCGTAGTTCTCGAGATATATCAAGATATTTAAAAGTTCCGAAGCCGCACCAACATAATAGAGATACAGAAACACCGTGGCCCCTTTCTTTGAAATAACTCTGCACTATGGCGAGCCGCAAATGCCACTTCCAGCTTAGCTGTGCAGAAGAAGAACAACAAGAAGAAGAAATATCTCGAAATATGTCCGTCAGGCCCCTTCCCTTGAGATAAATCTGCAAATATCTCGGAAACGAAGCGAGCTATGGCAAAATGTTAAGAGACCTTTTTTGTAGATAATTAAGTTTCCTACTTTTTATGTTCTATGATATTTTTTGATCAGATGCGTAGTTCTCGAGATATATCAAGATATTTAAAAGTTCCGAAGCCGCACCAACATAATAGAGATACAGAAACACCGTGGCCCCTTTCTTTGAGATAACTCTGCACTATGGCGAGCTGCAAATGCCACTTCCAGCTTAGCTGTGCAGAAGAAGAACAACAAGAAGAAGAAATATCTCGAAATATGTCCGTCAGGCCCCTTCCCTTGAGCTAAATCTGCAAATATCTCGGAAACGAAGAGAGCTACGGCAAAATGTTAAGAGACCTTTTTTGTAGAGAATTAAGTTTCCTACTTTTTATGTTCTATGATATTTTTTGATCAGATGCGTAGTTCTCGAGATATATCAAGATATTTAAAAGTTCCGAAGCCGCACCAACATAATAGAGATACAGAAACACCGTGGCCCCTATCTTTGAGATAACTCTGCACTATGGCGAGCTGCAAATGCCACTTCCAGCTTAGCTGTGCAGAAGAAGAACAACAAGAAGAAGAAATATCTCGAAATATGTCCGTCAGGCCCCTTCCCTTGAGATAAATCTGCAAATATCTCGGAAACGAAGAGAGCTACGGCAAAATGTTAAGAGACCTTTTTTGTAGAGAATTAAGTTTCCTACTTTTTATGTTCTATGATATTTTTTGATCAGATGCGTAGTTCTCGAGATATATCAAGATATTTAAAAGTTCCGAAGCCGCACCAACATAATAGAGATACAGAAACACCGTGGCCCCTTTCTTTGAAATAACTCTGCACTATGGCGAGCTGCAAATGCCACTTCCAGCTTAGCTGTGCAGAAGAAGAACAACAAGAAGAAGAAATATCTCGAAATATGTCCGTCAGGCCCCTTCCCTTGAGATAAATCTGCAAATATCTCGGAAACGAAGCGAGCTATGGCAAAATGTTAAGAGACCTTTTTTGTAGATAATTAAGTTTCCTACTTTTTATGTTCTATGATATTTTTTGATCAGATGCGTAGTTCTCGAGATATATCAAGATATTTAAAAGTTCCGAAGCCGCACCAACATAATAGAGATACAGAAACACCGTGGCCCCTTTCTTAGGGGATAACTATGCACTATGGCGAGCTGCAAATGCCACTTCCAGCTTAGCTGTGCAGAAGAAGAACAACAAGAAGAAGAAATATCTCGAAATATGTCCGTCAGGCCCCTTCCCTTGAGATAAATCTGCAAATATCTCGGAAACGAAGAGAGCTATGGCAAAATGTTAAGAGACCTTTTTTGTAGAGAATTAAGTTTCCTACAATTTATGTTCTATGATATTTTTTGATCAGAAGCGTAGTTTTCGAGATATATCGAGATATTTAAAAGTTCCGAAGCCGCACCAACATAATAGGGATACAGAAACACCGTGGCCCCTTTCTTTGAGATAACTCTGCACTAGTGCGAGCCGCAAATGCCACTTCCAGCTTAGCTGTGCAGAAGAAGAACAACAAGAAGAAGAAATATCTCGAAATATGTCCGTCAGGCCCCTTCCCTTGAGATATATCTGCAAATATCTCGGAAACGAAGCGAGCTATGGCAAAATGTTAAGAGACCTTTTTTGTAGAGAATTATGTTTCCTACAATTTATGTTCTATGATATTTTTTGATCAGAAGCGTAGTTTTCGAGATATATCGAGATATTTAAAAGTTCCGAAGCCGCACCAACATAATAGAGATACAGAAACACCGTGACCCCTTTCTTTGAGATAACTCTGCACTATTGCGAGCTGCAAATGCCACTTCCAGCTTAGCTGTGCAGAGGAAGAACAACAAGAAGAAGAAATATCTCGAAATATGTCCGTCAGGCCAGTTCCTTTGAGCTGAATCTGCAAATATCTCGGAAACGAAGCGAGCTATGGCAAAATGTTAAGAGACGTTTTTTGTAGAGAATTATGTTTCCTACAATTTATGTTCTATGATATTTTTTGATCCGAAGCGTAGTTTTCGAGATATATCGAGATATTTAAAAGTTCCGAAGCCGCACCAACATAATAGGGATACAGAAACACCGTGGCCCCTTTCTTTGAGATAACTCTGCACTAGTGCGAGCCGCAAATGCCACTTCCAGCTTAGCTGTGCAGAAGAAGAACAACAAGAAGAAGAAATATCTCGAAATATGTCCGTCAGGCCCCTTCCCTTGAGATAAATCTGCAAATATCTCGGAAACGAAGCGAGCTATGGCAAAATGTTAAGAGACCTTTTTTGTAGAGAATTAAGTTTCCTACTTTTTATCTTCTATGATATTTCTTGATCAGATGCGTAGTTCTCGAGATATATCAAGATATTTAAAAGTTCCGAAGCCGCACCAACATAATAGAGATACAGAAACACCGTGGCCCCTCTCTTTGAGATAACTCTGCACTATTGCGAGCTGGAAATGCCACTTCCAGTTTAGCTGTGCAGAAGAAGAACAACAAGAAGAAGAAATATCTCGAAATATGTCCGTTAGGCCCCTTCCCTTGAGATAAATCTGCAAATATCTCGGAAACGAAGCGAGCTATGGCAAAATGTTAAGAGACCTTTTTTGTAGAGAATTAAGTTTCCTACTTTTTATGTTCTATGATATTTTTTGATCAGAAGCGTAGTTTTCGAGATATATCGAGATATTTAAAAGTTCCGAAGCCGCACCAACATAATAGAGATACAGAAACACCGTGGCCCCTTTCTTTGAGATAACTCTGCACGATTGCGAGCTGGAAATGCCACTTCCAGTTTAGCTGTGCAGAAGAAGAACAACAAGAAGAAGAAATATCTCGAAATATGTCCGTCAGGCCCCTTCCCTTGAGATATATCTGCAAATATCTCGGAAACGAAGCGAGCTATGGGAAAATGTTAAGAGACGTTTTTTATAGAGAATTATGTTTCCTACAATTTATGTTCTATGATATTTTTTGATCAGAAGCGTAGTTTTCGGGATATATCGAGATATTTAAAAGTTCCGAAGCCGCACCAACATAATAGGGATACAGAAACACCGTGGCCCCTTTCTTTGAGATAACTCTGCACTAGTGCGAGCCGCAAATGCCACTTCCAGCTTAGCTGTGCAGAAGAAGAACAACAAGAAGAAGAAATATCTCGAAATATGTCCGTCAGGCCCCTTCCCTTGAGATAAATCTGCAAATATCTCGGAAACGAAGCGAGCTATGGCAAAATGTTAAGAGACCTTTTTTGTAGATAATTAAGTTTCCTACTTTTTATGTTCTATGATATTTTTTGATCAGATGCGTAGTTCTCGAGATATATCAAGATATTTAAAAGTTCCGAAGCCGCACCAACATAATAGAGATACAGAAACACCGTGGCCCCTTTCTTTGAGATAACTCTGCACTATGGCGAGCTGCAAATGCCACTTCCAGCTTAGCTGTGCAGAAGAAGAACAACAAGAAGAAGAAATATCTCGAAATATGTCCGTCAGGCCCCTTCCCTTGAGATAAATCTGCAAATATCTCGGAAACGAAGAGAGCTACGGCAAAATGTTAAGAGACCTTTTTTGTAGAGAATTAAGTTTCCTACTTTTTATGTTCTATGATATTTTTTGATCAGATGCGTAGTTCTCGAGATATATCAAGATATTTAAAAGTTCCGAAGCCGCACCAACATAATAGAGATACAGAAACACCGTGGCCCCTTTCTTTGAAATAACTCTGCACTATGGCGAGCTGCAAATGCCACTTCCAGCTTAGCTGTGCAGAAGAAGAACAACAAGAAGAAGAAATATCTCGAAATATGTCCGTCAGGCCCCTTCCCTTGAGATAAATCTGCAAATATCTCGGAAACGAAGCGAGCTATGGCAAAATGTTAAGAGACCTTTTTTGTAGATAATTAAGTTTCCTACTTTTTATGTTCTATGATATTTTTTGATCAGATGCGTAGTTCTCGAGATATATCAAGATATTTAAAAGTTCCGAAGCCGCACCAACATAATAGAGATACAGAAACACCGTGGCCCCTTTCTTAGGGGATAACTATGCACTATGGCGAGCTGCAAATGCCACTTCCAGCTTAGCTGTGCAGAAGAAGAACAACAAGAAGAAGAAATATCTCGAAATATGTCCGTCAGGCCCCTTCCCTTGAGATAAATCTGCAAATATCTCGGAAACGAAGAGAGCTATGGCAAAATGTTAAGAGACCTTTTTTGTAGAGAATTAAGTTTCCTACAATTTATGTTCTACGATATTTTTTGATCAGAAGCGTAGTTTTCGAGATATATCGAGATATTTAAAAGTTCCGAAGCCGCACCAACATAATAGGGATACAGAAACACCGTGGCCCCTTTCTTTGAGATAACTCTGCACTAGTGCGAGCCGCAAATGCCACTTCCAGCTTAGCTGTGCAGAAGAAGAACAACAAGAAGAAGAAATATCTCGAAATATGTCCGTCAGGCCCCTTCCCTTGAGATATATCTGCAAATATCTCGGAAACGAAGCGAGCTATGGCAAAATGTTAAGAGACCTTTTTTGTAGAGAATTATGTTTCCTACAATTTATGTTCTATGATATTTTTTGATCAGAAGCGTAGTTTTCGAGATATATCGAGATATTTAAAAGTTCCGAAGCCGCACCAACATAATAGAGATACAGAAACACCGTGACCCCTTTCTTTGAGATAACTCTGCACTATTGCGAGCTGCAAATGCCACTTCCAGCTTAGCTGTGCAGAGGAAGAACAACAAGAAGAAGAAATATCTCGAAATATGTCCGTCAGGCCAGTTCCTTTGAGCTGAATCTGCAAATATCTCGGAAACGAAGCGAGCTATGGCAAAATGTTAAGAGACGTTTTTTGTAGAGAATTATGTTTCCTACAATTTATGTTCTATGATATTTTTTGATCCGAAGCGTAGTTTTCGAGATATATCGAGATATTTAAAAGTTCCGAAGCCGCACCAACATAATAGGGATACAGAAACACCGTGGCCCCTTTCTTTGAGATAACTCTGCACTAGTGCGAGCCGCAAATGCCACTTCCAGCTTAGCTGTGCAGAAGAAGAACAACAAGAAGAAGAAATATCTCGAAATATGTCCGTCAGGCCCCTTCCCTTGAGATATATCTGCAAATATCTCGGAAACGAAGCGAGCTATGGCAAAATGTTAAGAGACCTTTTTTGTAGAGAATTATGTTTCCTACAATTTATGTTCTATGATATTTTTTGATCAGAAGCGTAGTTTTCGAGATATATCGAGATATTTAAAAGTTCCGAAGCCGCACCAACATAATAGAGATACAGAAACACCGTGACCCCTTTCTTTGAGATAACTCTGCACTATTGCGAGCTGCAAATGCCACTTCCAGCTTAGCTGTGCAGAGGAAGAACAACAAGAAGAAGAAATATCTCGAAATATGTCCGTCAGGCCAGTTCCTTTGAGCTGAATCTGCAAATATCTCGGAAACGAAGCGAGCTATGGCAAAATGTTAAGAGACGTTTTTTGTAGAGAATTATGTTTCCTACAATTTATGTTCTATGATATTTTTTGATCCGAAGCGTAGTTTTCGAGATATATCGAGATATTTAAAAGTTCCGAAGCCGCACCAACATAATAGGGATACAGAAACACCGTGGCCCCTTTCTTTGAGATAACTCTGCACTAGTGCGAGCCGCAAATGCCACTTCCAGCTTAGCTGTGCAGAAGAAGAACAACAAGAAGAAGAAATATCTCGAAATATGTCCGTCAGGCCCCTTCCCTTGAGATAAATCTGCAAATATCTCGGAAACGAAGCGAGCTATGGCAAAATGTTAAGAGACCTTTTTTGTAGAGAATTAAGTTTCCTACTTTTTATCTTCTATGATATTTCTTGATCAGATGCGTAGTTCTCGAGATATATCAAGATATTTAAAAGTTCCGAAGCCGCACCAACATAATAGGGATACAGAAACACCGTGGCCCCTTTCTTTGAGATAACTCTGCACTAGTGCGAGCCGCAAATGCCACTTCCAGCTTAGCTGTGCAGAAGAAGAACAACAAGAAGAAGAAATATCTCGAAATATGTCCGTCAGGCCCCTTCCCTTGAGATAAATCTGCAAATATCTCGGAAACGAAGCGAGCTATGGCAAAATGTTAAGAGACCTTTTTTGTAGAGAATTAAGTTTCCTACTTTTTATCTTCTATGATATTTCTTGATCAGATGCGTAGTTCTCGAGATATATCAAGATATTTAAAAGTTCCGAAGCCGCACCAACATAATAGAGATACAGAAACACCGTGGCCCCTCTCTTTGAGATAACTCTGCACTATTGCGAGCTGGAAATGCCACTTCCAGTTTAGCTGTGCAGAAGAAGAACAACAAGAAGAAGAAATATCTCGAAATATGTCCGTTAGGCCCCTTCCCTTGAGATAAATCTGCAAATATCTCGGAAACGAAGCGAGCTATGGCAAAATGTTGAGAGACCTTTTTTGTAGAGAATTATGTTTCCTACTTTTTATGTTCTATGATATTTTTTGATCAGAAGCGTAGTTTTCGAGATATATCGAGATATTTAAAAGTTCCGAAGCCGCACCAACATAATAGGGATACAGAAACACCGTGGCCCCTTTCTTTGAGATAACTCTGCACGATTGCGAGCTGGAAATGCCACTTCCAGTTTAGCTGTGCAGAAGAAGAACAACAAGAAGAAGAAATATCTCGAAATATGTCCGTCAGGCCCCTTCCCTTGAGATATATCTGCAAATATCTCGGAAACGAAGCGAGCTATGGGAAAATGTTAAGAGACGTTTTTTATAGAGAATTATGTTTCCTACAATTTATGTTCTATGATATTTTTTGATCAGAAGCGTAGTTTTCGAGATATATCGAGATATTTAAAAGTTCCGAAGCCGCGCCAACATAATAGAGATACAGAAACACCGTGGCCCCTTTCTTTGAGATAACTCTGCACTATTGCGAGCTGTAAATGCCACTTCCAGCTTAGCTGTGCAGAAGAAGAATAACAAGAAGAAGAAATATCTCGAAATATGTCCGTCAGGCCCCTTCCCTTGAGATATATCTGCAAATATCTCGGAAACGAAGCGAGCTATGGCAAAATGTTAAGAGACCTTTTTTGTAGAGAATTAAGTTTCCTACTTTTTATGATCTATGATATTTTTTGATCAGATGCGTAGTTCTCGAGATATATCAAGATATTTAAAAGTTCCGAAGCCGCACCAACATAATAGAGATACAGAAACACCGTGGCCCCTTTCTTTGAGATAACTCTGCACTATTGCGAGCTGCAAATGCCACTTCCAGCTTAGCTGTGCAGAGGAAGAACAACAAGAAGAAGAAATATCTCGAAATATGTCCGTCAGGCCAGTTCCTTCGAGCTGAATCTGCAAATATCTCGGAAACGAAGCGAGCTATGGCAAAATGTTAAGAGACGTTTTTTGTAGAGAATTATGTTTCCTACAATTTATGTTCTATGATATTTTTTGATCCGAAGCGTAGTTTTCGAGATATATCGAGATATTTAAAAGTTCCGAAGCCGCACCAACATAATAGGGATACAGAAACACCGTGGCCCCTTTCTTTGAGATAACTCTGCACTAATGCGAGCCGCAAATGCCACTTCCAGCTTAGCTGTGCAGAAGAAGAACAACAAGAAGAAGAAATATCTCGAAATATGTCCGTCAGGCCCCTTCCCTTGAGATAAATCTGCTAATATCTCGGAAACGAAGCGAGCTATGGCAAAATGTTAAGAGACCTTTTTTGTAGAGAATTAAGTTTCCTACTTTTTATGTTCTATGATATTTTTTGATCAGATTCGTAGTTCTCGAAATATATCAAGATATTTAAAAGTTCCGAAGCCGCACCAACATAATAGAGATACAGAAACACCGTGGCCCCTTTCTTTGAGATAACTCTGCACTATTGCGAGCTGCAAATGCCACTTCCAGCTTAGCTGTGCAGAAGAAGAACAACAAGAAGAAGAAATATCTCGAAATATGTCCGTCAGGCCCCTTCCCTTGAGATAAATCTGCAAATATCTCGGAAACGAAGCGAGCTATGGCAAAATGTTAAGAGACCTTTTTTGTAGAGAATTAAGTTTCCTACTTTTTATCTTCTACGATATTTCTTGATCAGATGCGTAGTTCTCGAGATATATCAAGATATTTAAAAGTTCCGAAGCCGCACCAACATAATAGAGATACAGAAACACCGTGGCCCCTCTCTTTGAGATAACTCTGCACTATTGCGAGCTGGAAATGCTACTTCCAGTTTAGCTGTGCAGAAGAAGAACAACAAGAAGAAGAAATATCTCGAAATATGTCCGTTAGGCCCCTTCCCTTGAGATAAATCTGCAAATATCTCGGAAACGAAGCGAGCTATGGCAAAATGTTAAGAGACCTTTTTTGTAGAGAATTAAGTTTCCTACTTTTTATGTTCTATGATATTTTTTGATCAGAAGCGTAGTTTTCGAGATATATCGAGATATTTAAAAGTTCCGAAGCCGCACCAACATAATAGAGATACAGAAACACCGTGGCCCCTTTCTTTGAGATAACTCTGCACTACTGCGAGCTGGAAATGCCACTTCCAGTTTAGCTGTGCAGAAGAAGAACAACAAGAAGAAGAAATATCTCGAAATATGTCCATCAGGACCCTTCCCTTGAGATAAATCTGCAAATATCTCGGAAACGAAGCGAGCTATGGCAAAATGTTAAGGGACCTTTTTTGTAGAGAATAATGTTTCCTACAATTTACGTTCTACGATATTTTTTGATCAGAAGCGTAGTTTTCGAGATATATCGAAATATTTTAAAGTTCCGAAGCCGCACCAACATAATAGAGATACAGAAACACCGTGGCCACTTTCTTTGAGATAACTCTGCACTATTGCGACCTGCAAATGCCACTTCCAGCTCAGCTGTGCAGAAGAAGAACAACAAGAAGAAGAAATATCTCGAAATATGTCCGTCAGGCCCCTTCCCTTGAGATAAATCTGCAAATATCTCGGAAACGAAGCGAGCTATGGCGAAATGTTAAGAGACCTTTTTTGTAGAGAATTAAGTTTCCTACTTTTTATGTAGTATGATATTTTTTGATCAGATGCGTAGTTCTCGAAATATATCAAGATATTTAAAAGTTCCGAAGCCGCACCAACATAATAGAGATACAGAAACACCGTGGCCCCTTTCTTTGAGATAACTCTGCACTATTGCGCGCTGCAAATGCCACTTCCAGCTTAGCTGTGCAGAAGAAGAACAACAACAAGAAGAAATATCTCGAAATATGTCCGTCAGGCCCCTTCCCTTGAGATAAATATGCAAATATCTCGGAAACGAAGCGAGCTATGGCAAAATGTTAAGAGACCTTTTTTGTAGAGAATTAAGTTTCCTACTTTTTATGTTCTATGATATTTTTTGATCAGATCCGTAGTTCTCGAGATATATCAAGATATTTAAAAGTTCCGAAGCCGCACCAACATAATAGAGATACAGAAACACCGTGGCCCCTTTCTTTGAGATAACTCTGCACTATTGCGAGCTGCAAATGCCACTTCCAGCTTAGCTGTGCAGAGGAAGAACAACAAGAAGAAGAAATATCTCGAAATATGTCCGTCAGGCCAGTTCCTTTGAGCTGAATCTGCAAATATCTCGGAAACGAAGCGAGCTATGGGAAAATGTTAAGAGACGTTTTTTGTAGAGAATTATGTTTCCTACAATTCATGTTCTATGATATTTTTTGATCAGAAGCGTAGTTTTCGAGATATATCGAGATATTTAAAAGTTCCGAAGACGCACCAACATAATAGAGATACAGAAACACCATGGCCCCTTTCTTTGAGATAACTCTGCACTATTGCGCGCTGCAAATGCCACTTCCAGCTTAGCTGTGCAGAAGAAGAACAACAAGAAGAAGAAATATCTCGCAATATGTCCGTCAGGCCCCTTCCCTTGAGATAAATCTGCAAATATCTCGGAAACGAAGCGAGCTATGGCAAAATCTTAAGAGACCTTTTTTGTAGAGAATTAAGTTTCCTACTTTTTATGTTCTATGATATTTTTCGATCAGAGGCGTAGTTCTCGAGATATATCAAGATATTTAAAAGTTCCGAAGCCGCACCAACATAATAGAGATACAGAAACACCGTGGCCCCTTTCTTTGAGATAACTCTGCACGATTGCGAGCTGGAAATGCCACTTCCAGTTTAGCTGTGCAGAAGAAGAACAACAAGAAGAAGAAATATCTCGAAATATGTCCATCAGGACCCTTCCCTTGAGATAAATCTGCAAATATCTCGGAAACGAAGCGAGCTATGGCAAAATGTTAAGGGACCTTTTTTGTAGAGAATAATGTTTCCTACAATTTACGTTCTATGATATTTTTTGATCAGAAGCGTAGTTTTCGAGATATATCGAGATATTTAAAAGTTCCGAAGCCGCACCAACATAATAGAGATACAGAAACACCGTGGCCCCTTTCTTTGAGTTAATTCTGCACTATTGCGACCTGCAAATGCCACTTCCAGTTTAGCTGTGCAGAAGAAGAACAACAAGAAGAAGAAATATCTCGAAATATGTCCGTCAGGCCCCTTCCCTTGAGATAAATCTGCAAATATCTCGGAAACGAAGCGAGCTATGGCAAAATGTTAAGAGACCTTTTTTGTAGAGAATTAAGTTTGCTACTTTTTATGTTCTATGATACTTTTTGATCAGATGCGTAGTTCTCGAGATATATCAAGATATTTAAAAGTTCCGAAGCCGCACCAACATAATAGAGATACAGAAACACCGTGGCCCCTTTCTTTGAGATAACTCTGCACTATTGCGAGCTGGAAATGCCACTTCCAGCTTAGCTGTGCAGAGGAAGAACAACAAGAAGAAGAAATATCTCGAAATATGTCCGTCAGGCCAGTTCCTTTGAGCTGAATCTGCAAATATCTCGGAAACGAAGCGAGCTATGGCAAAATGTTAAGAGACGTTTTTTGTAGAGAATTATGTTTCCTACAATTTATGTTCTATGATATTTTTTGATCAGAAGCGTAGTTTTCGAGATATATCGAGATATTTAAAAGTTCCGAAGACGCACCAACATAATAGAGATACAGAAACACCATGGCCCCTTTCTTTGAGATAACTCTGCACTATTGCGCGCTGCAAATGCCACTTCCAGCTCAGCTGTGCAGAAGAAGAACAACAAGAAGAAGAAATATCTCGAAATATGTCCGTCAGGCCCCTTCCCTTGAGATAAATCTGCAAATATCTCGGAAACGAAGCGAGCTATGGCGAAATGTTAAGAGACCTTTTTTGTAGAGAATTAAGTTTCCTACTTTTTACGTAGTATGATATTTTTTGATCAGATGCGTAGTTCTCGAGATATATCAAGATATTTAAAAGTTCCGAAGCCGCACCAACATAATAGAGATACAGAAACACCGTGGCCCCTTTCTTTGAGATAACTCTGCACTATTGCGCGCTGCAAATGCCACTTCCAGCTTAGCTGTGCAGAAGAAGAACAACAACAAGAAGAAATATCTCGAAATATGTCCGTCAGGCCCCTTCCCTTGAGATAAATATGCAAATATCTCGGAAACGAAGCGAGCTATGGCAAAATGTTAAGAGACCTTTTTTGTAGAGAATTAAGTTTCCTACTTTTTATGTTCTATGATATTTTTTGATCAGATCCGTAGTTCTCGAGATATATCAAGATATTTAAAAGTTCCGAAGCCGCACCAACATAATAGAGATACAGAAACACCGTGGCCCCTTTCTTTGAGATAACTCTGCACTATGGCGAGCTGCAAATGCCACTTCCAGCTTAGCTGTGCAGAGGAAGAACAACAAGAAGAAGAAATATCTCGAAATATGTCCGTCAGGCCAGTTCCTTTGAGCTGAATCTGCAAATATCTCGGAAACGAAGCGAGCTATGGCAAAATGTTAAGAGACGTTTTTTGTAGAGAATTATGTTTCCTACAATTTATGTTCTATGATATTTTTTGATCAGAAGCGTAGTTTTCGAGATATATCGAGATATTTAAAAGTTCCGAAGACGCACCAACATAATAGAGATACAGAAACACCATGGCCCCTTTCTTTGAGATAACTCTGCACTATTGCGCGCTGCAAATGCCACTTCCAGCTTAGCTGTGCAGAAGAAGAACAACAAGAAGAAGAAATATCTCGAAATATGTCCGTCAGGCCCCTTCCCTTGAGATAAATCTGCAAATATCTCCGAAACGAAGCGAGCTATGGCAAAATCTTAAGAGACCTTTTTTGTAGAGAATTAAGTTTCCTACTTTTTATGTTCTATGATATTTTTCGATCAGAGGCGTAGTTCTCGAGATATATCAAGATATTTAAAAGTTCCGAAGCCGCACCAACATAATAGAGATACAGAAACACCGTGGCCCCTTTCTTTGAGATAACTCTGCACGATTGCGAGCTGGAAATGCCACTTCCAGTTTAGCTGTGCAGAAGAAGAACAACAAGAAGAAGAAATATCTCGAAATATGTCCATCAGGACCCTTCCCTTGAGATAAATCTGCAAATATCTCGGAAACGAAGCGAGCTATGGCAAAATGTTAAGGGACCTTTTTTGTAGAGAATAATGTTTCCTACAATTTACGTTCTATGATATTTTTTGATCAGAAGCGTAGTTTTCGAGATATATCGAGATATTTAAAAGTTCCGAAGCCGCACCAACATAATAGAGATACAGAAACACCGTGGCCCCTTTCTTTGAGTTAATTCTGCACTATTGCGACCTGCAAATGCCA
Source organism: Osmia lignaria lignaria (assembly GCF_051020975.1). Classification (NCBI taxonomy): domain Eukaryota; kingdom Metazoa; phylum Arthropoda; class Insecta; order Hymenoptera; family Megachilidae; genus Osmia; species Osmia lignaria. Next base: position 5,958,771 of record NW_027478166.1, read on the forward strand.
CTTCCAGCTCAGCTGTGCAGAAGAAGAACAACAAGAAGAAGAAATATCTCGAAATATGTCCGTCAGGCACCTTCCCTTGAGATAAATCTGCAAATATCTCGGAAACGAAGCGAGCTATGGCAAAATGTTAAGAGACCTTTTTTGTAGAGAATTAAGTTTCCTACTTTTTACGTTCTATGATATTTTTTGATCAGATGCGTAGTTCTCGAGATATATCAAGATATTTAAAAGTTCCGAAGCCGCACCAACATAATAGAGATACAGAAACACCGTGGCCCCTCTCTTTGAGATAACTCTGCACTATTGCGAGCTGGAAATGCCACTTCCAGCTTAGCTGTGCAGAAGAAGAACAACAAGAAGAAGAAATATCTCGAAATATGTCCGTCAGGCCCATTCCCTTGAGATATATCTGCAAATATCTCGGAAACGAAGCGAGCTATGGCAAAATCTTAAGAGACCTTTTTTGTCGAGAATTATGTTTCCTACAATTTATGTTCTATGATATTTTTTGATCAGAAGCGTAGTTTTCGAGATATATCGAGATATTTAAAAGTTCCGAAGCCTCACCAACATAATAGTGATACAGAAACACCGTGGCCCCTTTCTTTGAGATAACTCTGCACTATTGCGAGCTGGAAATGCCACTTCCAGTTTAGCTGTGCAGAAGAAGAACAACAAGAAGAAGAAATATCTCGAAATATGTCCGTTAGTCCCCTTCCCTTGAGATAAATCTGCAAATATCTCGGAAACGAAGCGAGCTATGGCAAAATGTTAAGAGACCTTTTTTGTAGAGAATTAAGTTTCCTACTTTTTATGTTCTATGATATTTTTTGATCAGATGCGTAGTTCTCGAGATATATCAAGATATTTAAAAGTTCCGAAGCCGCACCAACATAATAGAGATACAGAAACACCGTGGCCCCTTTCTTTGAGATAACTCTGCACTATTGCGCGCTGCAAATGCCACTTCCAGCTTAGCTGTGCAGAAGAAGAACGACAAGAAGAAGAAATATCTCGAAATATGTCCGTCAGGCTCCTTCCCTTGAGATATATCTGCAAATATCTCGGAAACGAAGCGAGCTATGGCAAAATGTTAAGGGACCTTTTTTGTAGAGAATAATGTTTCCTACAATTTACGTTCTATGATATTTTTTGATCAGAAGCGTAGTTTTCGAGATATATCGAGATATTTAAAAGTTCCGAAGCCTCACCAACATAATAGTGATACAGAAACACCGTGGCCCCTTTCTTTGAGATAACTCTGCACTATTGCGAGCTGGAAATGCCACTTCCAGTTTAGCTGTGCAGAAGAAGAACAACAAGAAGAAGAAATATCTCGAAATATGTCCGTTAGTCCCCTTCCCTTGAGATAAATCTGCAAATATCTCGGAAACGAAGCGAGCTATGGCAAAATGTTAAGAGACCTTTTTTGTAGAGAATTAAGTTTCCTACTTTTTATGTTCTATGATATTTTTTGATCAGATGCGTAGTTCTCGAGATATATCAAGATATTTAAAAGTTCCGAAGCCGCACCAACATAATAGAGATACAGAAACACCGTGGCCCCTTTCTTTGAGATAACTCTGCACTATTGCGCGCTGCAAATGCCACTTCCAGCTTAGCTGTGCAGAAGAAGAACGACAAGAAGAAGAAATATCTCGAAATATGTCCGTCAGGCTCCTTCCCTTGAGATATATCTGCAAATATCTCGGAAAGGAAGCGAGCTATGGCAAAATGTTAAGAGACCTTTTTTGTAGAGAATTATGTTTTCTACAATTTATGTTCTATGATATTTTTTGATCGGATGCGTAGTTCTCGAGATATATCAAGATATTTAAAAGTTCCGAAGCCGCACCAACATAATAGAGATACAGAAACACCGTGGCCCCTTTCTTTGAGATAACTCTGCACTATTGCGACCTGCAAATGCCACTTCCAGCTTAGCTGTGCAGAAGAGGAACAACAAGAAGAAGAAATATCTCGGAATATGTCCGTCAGGCCCCTTCCCTTGAGCTAAATCTGCAAATATCTCGGAAACGATGGCAGCTATGGGAAAATGTTAAGAGACCTTTTTTGTAGAGAATTAAGTTTCCTACTTTTTATGTTCTATGATATTTTTCGATCAGAGGCGTAGTTCTCGAGATATATCAAGATATTTAAAAGTTCCGAAGCCGCACCAACATAATAGAGATACAGAAACACCGTGGCCCCTTTCTTTGAGATAACTCTGCACGATTGCGAGCTGGAAATGCCACTTCCAGTTTAGCTGTGCAGAAGAAGAACAACAAGAAGAAGAAATATCTCGAAATATGTCCATCAGGACCCTTCCCTTGAGATAAATCTGCAAATATCTCGGAAACGAAGCGAGCTATGGCAAAATGTTAAGAGACCTTTTTTGTAGAGAATTATGTTTCCTACAATTTATGTTCTATGATATTTTTTGATCAGAAGCGTAGTTTTGGAGATATATCGAGATATTTAAAAGTTCCGAAGCCGCACCAACATAATAGAGATACAGAAACAGCGTGGCCCCTTTCTTTGGGATAACTCTGCACTATTGCGAGCTGGAAATGCCACTTCCAGTTTAGCTGTGCAGAAGAAGAACAACAAGAAGAAGAAATATCTCGAAGTATGTCCGTCAGGACCCCTCCCTTGAGATACATCTGCAAATATCTCGGAAACGAAGCGAGCTATTGCAAAACGTTAAGAGACCTTTTTTGTAAAGAATTAGGTTTCCTACTTTTTATGTTCTATGATATTTTTTGATCAGATGCGTAGTTCTCGAGATATATCAAGATATTTAAAAGCTCCGAAGCTGCACCAACATAATAGAGGTACAGAAACACCGTGGCCCCTTTCTTTGAGATAACTCTGCACTATTGCGAGCTGCAAATGCCACTTCCAGCTTAGCTGTGCAGAAGAAGAACAACAAGAATAAGAAATATTTCGAAATATGTCCGTCAGGCCCCTTCCCTTGAGATGAATCTGCAAATATCTCGGAAACGAAGCGAGCTACGGCAAAATGTTAAGAGACCTTTTTTGTAGAGAATTAAGTTTTCTACTTTTTATGTTCCATGATATTTTTTGATCAGATGCGTAGTTCTCGAGATATATCAAGATATTTAAAAGTTCTGAAGCTGCACCAACATAATAGAGATACAGAAACACCGTGGCCCCTTTCTTTGAGATAACTCTGCACTAGTGCGAGCCGCAAATGCCACTTCCAGCTGAGCTGTGCAGAAGAAGAACAACAAGAAGAAGAAATATCTCGAAATATGTCCGTCTGGCCCCTTCCCTTGAGATAAATCTGCAAATATCTCGGAAACGAAGCGAGCTATGGCAAAATGTTAAGAGACGTTTTTTGTAGAGAATTAAGTTTCCTACTTTTTATGTTCTATGATATTTTTCGATCAGAGGCGTAGTTCTCGAGATATATCAAGATATTTAAAAGTTCCGAAGCCGCACCAACATAATAGAGATACAGAAACACCGTGGCCCCTTTCTTTGAGATAACTCTGCACGATTGCGAGCAGGAAATGCCACTTCCAGTTTAGCTGTGCAGAAGAAGAACAACAAGAAGAAGAAATATCTCGAAATATGTCCGTCAGGCCCCATCCCTTGAGATAAATCTGCAAATATGTCGGAAACGAAGAGAGCTATGGCAAAATGTTAAGCGACCTTTTTTGTAGAGAATTAAGTTTCCTACTTTTTATGTTCTATGATATTTTTTGATCAGATGCGTAGTTCTCGAGATATATCAAGATATTTAAAAGTTCCGAAGCCGCACCAACATAATAGAGATACAGAAACACCGTGGCCCCTTTCTTTGAGATAACTCTGCACTATTGCGAGCTGGAAATGCCACTTCCAGTTTAGCTGTGCAGAAGAAGAACAACAAGAAGAAGAAATATCTCGAAATATGTCCGTTAGGCCCCTTCCCTTCAGATAAATCTGCAAATATCTCGGAAACGAAGCGAGCTATGGCAAAATGTTAAGAGACCGTTTTTGTAGAGAATTAAGTTTCCTACTTTTTATGTTCTATGATATTTTTTGATCAGATGCGTAGTTCTCGAGATATACCAAGATATTTAAAAGTTCCGAAGCCGCACCAACATAATAGAGATACAGAAACACCGTGGCCCCTTTCTTTGAGATAACTCTGCACTATTGCGACCTGCAAATGCCACTTCCAGCTTAGCTGTGCAGAAGAGGAACAACAAGAAGAAGAAATATCTCGGAATATGTCCGTCAGGCCCCTTCCCTTGAGCTAAATCTGCAAATATCTCGGAAACGATGCCAGCTATGGGAAAATGTTAAGAGACCTTTTTTGTACAGAATTATCTTTCCTACAATTTACGTTCTCCGATATTTTTTGATCAGAAGCGTAGTTTTCGAGATATATCGAGATATTTAAAAGTTCCGAAGCCGCACCAACATAATAGAGATACAGAAACACCGTGGCCCTTTTCTTTGAGATAACTCTGCACTATTGCGACCTGCAAATGCCACTTCCAGCTTAGCTGTGCAGAAGAAGAACAACAAGAAGAAGAAATATCTCGAAATATGTCCGTCAGGCCCCTTCCCTTGAGATACATCGGCAAGTATCTCGGAAACGAAGCGAGCTATGGTAAAATGTTAACAGACCTTTTTTGTAGAGAATTAAGTTTTCTACTTTTTATGTTCCATGATATTTTTTGATCAGATGCGTAGTTCTCGAGATATATCAAGATATTTAAAAGTTCTGAAGCTGCACCAACATAATAGAGATACAGAAACACCGTGGCCCCTTTCTTTGAGATAACTCTGCACTAGTGCGAGCCGCAAATGCCACTTCCAGCTTAGCTGTGCAGAAGAAGAACAACAAGAAGAAGAAATATCTGGAAATATGTCCGTTAGGCCCCTTCCCTTGAGATATATCTGCAAATATCTCGGAAACGAAGCGAGCTATGGCAAAATGTTAAGAGACCTTTTTTGTAGAGAATGATGTTTCCTACTTTTCATGTTCTATGATATTTTTTGATCAGATGCGTAGTTCTCGAGATATACCAAGATATTTAAAAGTTCCGAAGCCGCACCAACATAATAGAGATACAGAAACACCGTGGCCCCTTTCTTTGAGATAACTCTGCACAATTGCGAGCTGCAAATGCCACTTCCAGCTTAGCTGTGCAGAAGAAGAACAACAAGAAGAAGAAATACCTCGAAATATGTCCGTCAGGCCCCTTCCCTTGAGATACATCGGCAAGTATCTCGGAAACGAAGCGAGCTATGGCAAAATGTTAAGAGACCTTTTTTGTAGAGAATTAAGTTTCCTACTTTTCATGTTCTATGATATTTTTTGATCAGATGCGTAGTTCTCGAGATATATCAAGATATTTAAAAGTTCCGAAGCCGCACCAACATAATAGAGATACAGAAACACCGTGGCCCCTTTCTTTGAGATAACTCTGCACTATTGCGAGCTGCAAATGCCACTTCCAGCTTAGCTGTGCAGAACAAGAACAACAAGAAGAAGAAATATCTCGAAATATGTCCGTCAGGCCCCTTCCCTTGAGATAAATCTGCAAATATCTCGGAAACTAAGAGAGCTATGGCAAAATGTTAAGAGACCTTTTTTGTAGAGAATTAAGTTTCCTACTTTTCATGTTCTATGATATTTTTTGATCAGATGCGTAGTTCTCGAGATATATCAAGATATTTAAAAGTTCCGAAGCCGCACCAACATAATAGAGATACAGAAACACCGTGGCCCCTTTCTTTGAGATAACTCTGCACTATTGCGAGCTGTAAATGCCACTTCCAGCTTAGCTGTGCAGAAGAAGAACAACAAGAAGAAGAAGTATCTCGAAATATGTCCGTCAGGCCCCTTCCCTTGAGATATATCTGCAAATATCTCGGAAACGAAGCGAGCTATGGCAAAATGTTAAGAGACCTTTTTTGTAGAGAATTATGCTTCCTACAATTTATGTTGTATGATATTTTAGATCAGAAGCGTAGTCTTCGAGATATATCGAGATATTTAAAAGTTCCGAAGCCGCACCAACATAATAGAGATACAGAAACACCGTGGCCCCTTTCGTTGAGATAACTCTGCACTAGTGCGAGCCGCAAATGCCACTTCCAGCTTAGCTGTGCAGAAGAAGAACAACAAGAAGAAGAAATATCTCGAAATATGTCCGTCAGGCCCCTTCCCTTGAGATAAATCTGCAAATATCTCGGAAACGAAGCGAGCTATGGCAAAATGTGAAGAGACGTTTTTTGTCGAGAATTATGTTTCCTACAATTTATGTTCTATGATATTTTTTGATCAGAAGCGTAGTTTTCGCGATATATCAAGATATTTAAAAGTTCCGAAGCCGCACCAACATAATAGAGATACAGAAACACCGTGGCCCCTTTCTTTGAGATAACTGTGCACTAGTGCGAGCCGCAAATGCCACTTCCAGCTCAGCTGTGCAGAAGAAGAACAACAAGAAGAAGAAATATCTCGAAATATGTCCGTCAGGCCCCTTCCCTTGAGATATATCTGCAAATATCTCGGAAACGAAGTGAGCTATGGCAAAATGTTAAGAGACCGTTTTTGTAGAGAATTAAGTTTCCTACTTTTTATGTTCTATGATATTTTTTGATCAGACGCGTAGTTCTCGAGATATATCAAGATATTTAAAAGTTCCGAAGCCGCACCAACATAATAGAGATACAGAAACACCGTGGCCCCTTTCTTTGAGATAACTCTGCACTATTGCGAGCTGTAAATGCCACTTCCAGCTTAGCTGTGCAGAAGAAGAACAACAAGAAGAAGAAATATCTCGAAATATGTCCGTCAGGCCCCTTCCCTTGAGATAAATATGCAAATATCTCGGAAACGAAGCGAGCTATGGCAAAATGTTAAGAGACCTTTTTTGTAGAGAATTAAGTTTCCTACTTTTTATGTTCTATGATATTTTTTGATCAGATGCGTTGTTCTCGAGATATATCAAGATATTTAAAAGTTCCGAAGCCGCACCAACATAATAGAGATACAGAAACACCGTGGCCCCTTTCTTTGAGATAACTCTGCACTATTGCGAGCTGCAAATGCCACTCCCAGCTTAGCTGTGCAGAAGAAGAACAACAAGAAGAAGAAATATCTCGAAATATGTCCGTCAGGCCCCTTCCCTTGAGATATATCTGCAAATATCTCGGAAACGAAGCGAGCTATGGCAAAATGTTAAGAGACCTTTTTTGTAGAGAATTAAGTTTCCTACTTTTTATGTTCTATGATATTTTTCGATCGGATGCGTAGTTCTCGAGATATATCAAGATATTTAAAAGTTCCGAAACCGCACCAACATAATAGAGATACAGAAACACCGTGGCCCCTTTCTTTGAGATAACTCTGCACTATTGCGCGCTGCAAATGCCACTTCCAGCTTAGCTGTGCAGAAGAAGAACGACAAGAAGAAGAAATATCTCGAAATATGCCCGTCAGGCCCCTTCCATTGAGATAAATCTGCAAATATCTCGGAAACGAAGCGAGCTATGGCAAAATGTTAAGAGACCTTTTTTGTAGAGAATTAAGTTTCCTACTTTTTATGTTCTATGATATTTTTTGATCAGATGCGTAGTTCTCGAGATATATCAAGATATTTAAAAGTTCCGAAGCCGCACCAACATAATAGAGATACAGAAACACCGTGGCCCCTTTCTTTGAGATAACTCTGCACTACTGCGAGCTGCAAATGCCACTTCCAGCTTAGCTGTGCAGAAGAACAACAACAAGAAGAAGAAATATCTCGAAATATGTCCGTCAGACCCCTTCCCTTGAGATAAATCTGCAAATATCTCGGAAACGCAGCGAGCTATGGCAAAATGTTAAGAGACCTTTTTTGTAGAGAATTAAGTTTCCTACTTTTTATGTTCGATGATATTTTTTGATCAGATGCGTTGTTCTCGAGATATATCAAGATATTTAAAAGTTCCGAAGCCGCACCAACATAATAGAGATACAGAAACACCGTGGCCCCTTTCTTTGAGATAACTCTGCACTATTGCGAGCTGCAAATGCCACTTCCAGCTTAGCTGTGCAGAAGAAGAACAACAAGAAGAAGAAATATCTCGAAATATGTCTGTCAGGCCCCTTCCCTTGAGATATATCTGCAAATATCTCGGAAACGAAACGAGCTATGGCAAAATGTTGAGAGACCTTTTTTGTAGAGAATTAAGTTTCCTACTTTTTATGTTCGATGATATTTTTTGATCAGAAGCGTAGTTTTCGAGATATATCGAGATATTTAAAAGTTCCGAAGACGCACCAACATAATAGAGATACAGAAACACCGTGGCCCCTTTCTTTGAGATAACTGTGCACTAGTGCGAGCCGCAAATGCCACTTCCAGCTCAGCTGTGCAGAAGAAGAACAACAAGAAGAAGAAATATCTCGAAATATGTCCGTCAGGCCCCTTCCCTTGAGATATATCTGCAAATATCTCGGAAACGAAGTGAGCTATGGCAAAATGTTAAGAGACCGATTTTGTAGAGGATTAAGTTTCCTACTTTTTATGTTCTATGATATTTTTTGATCAGACGCGTAGTTCTCGAGATATATCAAGATATTTAAAAGTTCCGAAGCCGCACCAACATAATAGAGATACAGAAACACCGTGGCCCCTTTCTTTGAGATAACTCTGCACGATTGCGAGCTGGAAATGCCACTTCCAGTTTAGCTGTGCAGAAGAAGAACAACAAGAAGAAGAAATATCTCGAAATATGTCCATCAGGACCCTTCCCTTGAGATAAATCTGCAAATATCTCGGAAACGAAGCGAGCTATGGCAAAATGTTAAGAGACCTTTTTTGTAGAGAATAATGTTTCCTACAATTTACGTTCTATGATATTTTTTGATCAGAAGCGTAGTTTTCGAGATATATCGAGATATTTAAAAGTTCCGAAGCCGCACCAACATAATAGAGATACAGAAACACCGTGGCTCCTTTCTTTGAGATAACTCTGCACTAGTGCGAGCCGCAAATGCCACTTCCAGCTTAGCTGTGCAGAAGAAGAACAACAAGAAGAAGAAATATCTCGAAATATGTCCGACAGGCCCCTTCCCTTGAGATAAATCTGCAAATATCTCGGAAACGAAGCGAGCTATGGCGAAATGTTAAGAGACCTTTTTTGTAGAGAATTAAGTTTCCTACTTTTTATCTTCTACGATATTTTTTGATCAGATGCGTAGTTCTCGAGATATATCAAGATATTTAAAAGTTCCGAAGCCGCACCAACATAATAGAGATACAGAAACACCGTGGCCCCTTTCTTTGAGATAACTCTGCACTATTGCGCGCTGCAAATGCCACTTCCAGCTTAGCTGTGCAGAAGAAGAACAACAAGAAGAAGAAATATCTCGAAATATGTCCGTCAGGCCCCTTCCCTTGAGATAAATCTGCAAATATCTCGGAAACGAAGCGAGCTATGGCAAAATGTTAAGAGACCTTTTTTGTAGAGAATTAAGTTTCCTACAATTTATGTTCTATGATATTTTTTGATCAGAAGCGTAGTTTTCGAGATATATCGAGATATTTAAAAGTTCCGAAGCCGCACCAACATAATAGAGATACAGAAACACCGTGGCCCCTTTCTTTGAGATAACTCTGCACTATTGCGAGCTGCAAATGCCACTTCCAGCTTAGCTGTGCAGAGGAAGAACAACAAGAAGAAGAAGTATCTCGAAATATGTCCGTCAGGCCCGTTCCTTTGAGCTGAATCTGCAAATATCTCGGAAACGAAGCGAGCTATGGCAAAATGTTTAGAGACGTTTTTTGCAGTGAATTATGTTTCCTACAATTTATGTTCTATGATATTTTTTGATCAGAAGCGTAGTTTTCGAGATATATCGAGATATTTAAAAGTTCCGAAGCCGCACCAACATAATAGAGATACAGAAACACCGTGGCTCCTTTCTTTGAGATAACTCTGCACTAGTGCGAGCCGCAAATGCCACTTCCAGCTTAGCTGTGCAGAAGAAGAACAACAAGAAGAAGAAATATCTCGAAATATGTCCGACATGCCCCTTCCCTTGAGATAAATCTGCAAATATCTCGGAAACGAAGCGAGCTATGGCGAAACGTTAAGAGACCTTTTTTGTAGAGAATTAAGTTTCCTACTTTTTATGTTCTATGATATTTTTTGATCAGAAGCGTAGTTTTCGAGATATATCGAGATATTTAAAAGTTCCGAAGCCGCACCAACATAATAGAGATACAGAAACACCGTGGCCCCTTTCTTTGAGATAACTCTGCACGATTGCGAGCTGGAAATGCCACTTCCAGTTTAGCTGTGCAGAAGAAGAACAACAAGAAGAAGAAATATCTCGAAATATGTCCATCAGGACCCTTCCCTTGAGATAAATCTGCAAATATCTCGGAAACGAAGCGAGCTATGGCAAAATGTTAAGAGACCTTTTCTGTAGAGAATAATGTTTGCTACAATTTACGTTCTATGATATTTTTTGATCAGAAGCGTAGTTTTCGAGATATATCGAGATATTTAAAAGTTCCGAAGCCGCACCAACATAATAGAGATACAGAAACACCGTGGCCCCTTTCTTTGAGATAACTCTGCACTATTGCGACCTGCAAATGCCACTTCCAGCTCAGCTGTGCAGAAGAAGAACAACAAGAAGAAGAAATATCTCGAAATATGTCCGTCAGGCCCCTTCCCTTGAGATAAATCTGCAAATATCTCGGAAACGAAGCGAGCTATGGCAAAATGTTAAGAGACCGTTTTTGTAGAGAATTAAGTTTCCTACTTTTTATGTTCTATGATATTTTTTAATCAGATGCGTAGTTCTCGAGATATATCAAGATATTTAAAAGTTCCGAAGCCGCACCAACATAATAGAGATACAGAAACACCGTGGCCCCTTTCTTTGAGATAACTCTGCACTATTGCGAGCTGCAAATGCCACTTCCAGCTTAGCTGTGCAGAAGAAGAACAACAAGAAGAAGAAATATCTCGAAATATGTCCGTCAGGCCCCTTCCCTTGAGATATATCTGCAAATATCTCGGAAACGAAGCGAGCTATGGCAAAATGTTAAGAGACCTTTTTTGTAGAGAATTATGTTTCCTACAATATAGGCTCTATGATATTTTTTGACCAGAAGCGTAGTTTTCGAGATATATCGAGATATTTAAAAGTTCCGAAGCCGCACCAACATAATAGAGATACAGAAACACCGTGGCCCCTTTCTTTGAGATAACTCTGCACTAGTGCGAGCCGCAAATGCCACTTCCAGCTTAGCTGTGCAGAAGAAGAACAACAAGAAGAAGAAATATCTCGAAATATGTCCGTCAGGCCCCTTCCCTTGAGATAAATCTGCAAATATCTCGGAAACGAAGCGAGCTATGGCAAAATGTTTAGAGACCTTTCTTGTAGAGAATTAAGTTTCCTACTTTTTATGTAGTATGATATTTTTTGATCAGATGCGTAGTTCTCGAGATATATCGAGATATTTAAAAGTTCCGAAGCCGCACCAACATAATAGAGATACAGAAACACCGTGGCCCCTTTCTTTGAGATAACTCTGCACTATTGCGAGCTGCAAATGCCACTTCCAGCTTAGCTGTGCAGAGGAAGAACAACAAGAAGAAGAAGTATCTCGAAATATGTCCGTCAGGCCCGTTCCTTTGAGCTGAATCTGCAAATATCTCGGAAACGAAGCGAGCTATGGCAAAATGTTTAGAGACGTTTTTTGCAGTGAATTATGTTTCCTACAATTTATGTTCTATGATATTTTTTGATCAGAAGCGTAGTTTTCGAGATATATCGAGATATTTAAAAGTTCCGAAGCCGCACCAACATAATAGAGATACAGAAACACCGTGGCTCCTTTCTTTGAGATAACTCTGCACTAGTGCGAGCCGCAAATGCCACTTCCAGCTTAGCTGTGCAGAAGAAGAACAACAAGAAGAAGAAATATCTCGAAATATGTCCGTCAGACCCCTTCCCTTGAGATAAATCTGCAAATATCTCGGAAACGAAGCGAGCTACGGCAAAATGTTAAGAGACCTTTTTTGTAGAAAATTAGGTTTCCTACTTTTTATGTTCTATGATATTTTTTGATCAGATGCGTAGTTCTCGAGATATATCAAGATATTTAAAAGTTCCGAAGCCGCACCAACATAATAGAGATACAGAAACACCGTGGCCCCTCTCTTTGCGATAACTCTGCACTATTGCGAGCTGCAAATGCCACTTCCAGCTTAGCTGTGCAGAAGAAGAACAACAAGAAGAAGAAATATCTCGAAATATGTCCGTCAGGCCCCTTCCCTTGAGATAAATCTGCAAATATCTCGGAAACGAAGCGAGCTATGGCAAAATGTTAAGAGACCTTTTTTGTAGAGAATTAAGTTTCCTACTTTTTATGTTCTATGATATTTTTCGATCAGAGGCGTAGTTCTCGAGATATATCAAGATATTTAAAAGTTCCGAAGCCGCACCAACATAATAGAGATACAGAAACACCGTGGCCCCTCTCTTTGAGATAACTCTGCACTATTGCGAGCTGCAAATGCCACTTCCAGCTTAGCTGTGCAGAAGAAGAACAACAAGAATAAGAAATATTTCGAAATATGTCCGTCAGGCCCCTTCCCTTGAGATAAATCTGCAAATATCTCGGAAACGAAGCGGGCTACGGCAAAATGTTAAGAGACCTTTTTTGTAGAAAATTAGGTTTCCTACTTTTTATGTTCTATGATATTTTTTGATCAGATGCGTAGTTCTCGAGATATATCAAGATATTTAAAAGTTCCGAAGCCGCACCAACATAATAGAGATACAGAAACACCGTGGCCCCTTTCTTTGAGATAACTCTGCACTATTGCGAGCTGCAAATGCCACTTCCAGCTTAGCTGTGCAGAGGAAGAACAACAAGAAGAAGAAGAATCTCGAAATATGTCCGTCAGGCCCGTTCCTTTGAGCTGAATCTGCAAATATCTCGGAAACGAAGCGAGCTATGGCAAAATGTTAAGAGACGTTTTTTGTAGTGAATTATGTTTCCTACAATTTATGTTCTATGATATTTTTTGATCAGAAGCGTAGTTTTCGAGATATATCGAGATATTTAAAAGTTCCGAAGCCGCACCAACATAATAGAGATACAGAAACACCGTGGCTCCTTTCTTTGAGATAACTCTGCACTAGTACGAGCCGCAAATGCCACTTCCAGCTTAGCTGTGCAGAAGAAGAACAACAAGAAGAAGAAATATCTCGAAATATGTCCGTCAGGCCCCTTCCCCTGAGATAAATCTGCAAATATCTCGGAAACGAAGCGAGCTATGGCAAAATGTTAAGAGACCTTTTTTGTAGAGAATTAAGTTTCCTACTTTTTATGTTCTATGATATTTTTTGATCAGATGCGTAGTTCTCGAGATATATCAAGATATTTAAAAGTTCCGAAGCCGCACCAACATAATAGAGATACAGAAACACCGTGGCCCCTTTCTTTGAGATAACTCTGCACTATTGCGAGCTGCAAATGCCACTTCCAGCTTAGCTGTGCAGAAGAAGAACAACAAGAAGAAGAAATATCTCGAAATATGTCCGTCAGACCCCTTCACTTGAGATAAATCTGCAAATATCTCGGAAACCAAGCGAGCTACGGCAAAATGTTAAGAGACCTTTTTTGTAGAAAATTAGGTTTCCTACTTTTTATGTTCTATGATATTTTTTGATCAGATGCGTAGTTCTCGAGATATATCAAGATATTTAAAAGTTCCGAAGCCGCACCAACATAATAGAGATACAGAAACACCGTGGCCCCTCTCTTTGCGATAACTCTGCACTATTGCGAGCTGCAAATGCCACTTCCAGCTTAGCTGTGCAGAAGAAGAACAACAAGAAGAAGAAATATCTCGAAATATGTCCGTCAGGCCCCTTCCCTTGAGATAAATCTGCAAATATCTCGGAAACGAAGCGAGCTATGGCAAAATGTTAAGAGACCTTTTTTGTAGAGAATTAAGTTTCCTACTTTTTATGTTCTATGATATTTTTCTATCAGAGGCGTAGTTCTCGAGATATATCAAGATATTTAAAAGTTCCGAAGCCGCACCAACATAATAGAGATACAGAAACACCGTGGCCCCTCTCTTTGAGATAACTCTGCACTATTGCGAGCTGCAAATGCCACTTCCAGCTTAGCTGTGCAGAAGAAGAACAACAAGAATAAGAAATATTTCGAAATATGTCCGTCAGGCCCCTTCCCTTGAGATAAATCTGCAAATATCTCGGAAACGAAGCGGGCTACGGCAAAATGTTAAGAGACCTTTTTTGTAGAAAATTAGGTTTCCTACTTTTTATGTTCTATGATATTTTTTGATCAGATGCGTAGTTCTCGAGATATATCAAGATATTTAAAAGTTCCGAAGCCGCACCAACATAATAGAGATACAGAAACACCGTGGCCCCTTTCTTTGAGATAACTCTGCACTATTGCGAGCTGCAAATGCCACTTCCAGCTTAGCTGTGCAGAGGAAGAACAACAAGAAGAAGAAGAATCTCGAAATATGTCCGTCAGGCCCGTTCCTTTGAGCTGAATCTGCAAATATCTCGGAAACGAAGCGAGCTATGGCAAAATGTTAAGAGACGTTTTTTGTAGTGAATTATGTTTCCTACAATTTATGTTCTATGATATTTTTTGATCAGAAGCGTAGTTTTCGAGATATATCGAGATATTTAAAAGTTCCGAAGCCGCACCAACATAATAGAGATACAGAAACACCGTGGCTCCTTTCTTTGAGATAACTCTGCACTAGTACGAGCCGCAAATGCCACTTCCAGCTTAGCTGTGCAGAAGAAAAACAACAAGAAGAAGAAATATCTCGAAATATGTCCGTCAGGCCCCTTCCCCTGAGATAAATCTGCAAATATCTCGGAAACGAAGCGAGCTATGGCAAAATGTTAAGAGACCTTTTTTGTAGAGAATTAAGTTTCCTACTTTTTATGTTCTATGATATTTTTCTATCAGAGGCGTAGTTCTCGAGATATATCAAGATATTTAAAAGTTCCGAAGCCGCACCAACATAATAGAGATACAGAAACACCGTGGCCCCTCTCTTTGAGATAACTCTGCACTATTGCGAGCTGCAAATGCCACTTCCAGCTTAGCTGTGCAGAAGAAGAACAACAAGAATAAGAAATATTTCGAAATATGTCCGTCAGGCCCCTTCCCTTGAGATAAATCTGCAAATATCTCGGAAACGAAGCGGGCTACGGCAAAATGTTAAGAGACCTTTTTTGTAGAAAATTAGGTTTCCTACTTTTTATGTTCTATGATATTTTTTGATCAGATGCGTAGTTCTCGAGATATATCAAGATATTTAAAAGTTCCGAAGCCGCACCAACATAATAGAGATACAGAAACACCGTGGCCCCTTTCTTTGAGATAACTCTGCACTATTGCGAGCTGCAAATGCCACTTCCAGCTTAGCTGTGCAGAGGAAGAACAACAAGAAGAAGAAGAATCTCGAAATATGTCCGTCAGGCCCGTTCCTTTGAGCTGAATCTGCAAATATCTCGGAAACGAAGCGAGCTATGGCAAAATGTTAAGAGACGTTTTTTGTAGTGAATTATGTTTCCTACAATTTATGTTCTATGATATTTTTTGATCAGAAGCGTAGTTTTCGAGATATATCGAGATATTTAAAAGTTCCGAAGCCGCACCAACATAATAGAGATACAGAAACACCGTGGCTCCTTTCTTTGAGATAACTCTGCACTAGTACGAGCCGCAAATGCCACTTCCAGCTTAGCTGTGCAGAAGAAAAACAACAAGAAGAAGAAATATCTCGAAATATGTCCGTCAGGCCCCTTCCCCTGAGATAAATCTGCAAATATCTCGGAAACGAAGCGAGCTATGGCAAAATGTTAAGAGACCTTTTTTGTAGAGAATTAAGTTTCCTACTTTTTATGTTCTATGATATTTTTCTATCAGAGGCGTAGTTCTCGAGATATATCAAGATATTTAAAAGTT
This sequence comes from Osmia lignaria lignaria, assembly GCF_051020975.1. Classification (NCBI taxonomy): domain Eukaryota; kingdom Metazoa; phylum Arthropoda; class Insecta; order Hymenoptera; family Megachilidae; genus Osmia; species Osmia lignaria. The sequence goes on from NW_027478166.1 coordinate 5,974,781, forward strand.
CCGAAGCCGCACCAACATAATAGAGATACAGAAACACCGTGGCCCCTCTCTTTGAGATAACTCTGCACTATTGCGAGCTGCAAATGCCACTTCCAGCTTAGCTGTGCAGAAGAAGAACAACAAGAATAAGAAATATTTCGAAATATGTCCGTCAGGCCCCTTCCCTTGAGATAAATCTGCAAATATCTCGGAAACGAAGCGGGCTACGGCAAAATGTTAAGAGACCTTTTTTGTAGAAAATTAGGTTTCCTACTTTTTATGTTCTATGATATTTTTTGATCAGATGCGTAGTTCTCGAGATATATCAAGATATTTAAAAGTTCCGAAGCCGCACCAACATAATAGAGATACAGAAACACCGTGGCCCCTTTCTTTGAGATAACTCTGCACTATTGCGAGCTGCAAATGCCACTTCCAGCTTAGCTGTGCAGAGGAAGAACAACAAGAAGAAGAAGAATCTCGAAATATGTCCGTCAGGCCCGTTCCTTTGAGCTGAATCTGCAAAAATCTCGGAAACGAAGCGAGCTATGGCAAAATGTTAAGAGACGTTTTTTGTAGTGAATTATGTTTCCTACAATTTATGTTCTATGATATTTTTTGATCAGAAGCGTAGTTTTCGAGATATATCGAGATATTTAAAAGTTCCGAAGCCGCACCAACATAATAGAGATACAGAAACACCGTGGCTCCTTTCTTTGAGATAACTCTGCACTAGTACGAGCCGCAAATGCCACTTCCAGCTTAGCTGTGCAGAAGAAAAACAACAAGAAGAAGAAATATCTCGAAATATGTCCGTCAGGCCCCTTCCCCTGAGATAAATCTGCAAATATCTCGGAAACGAAGCGAGCTATGGCAAAATGTTAAGAGACCTTTTTTGTAGAGAATTATGTTTCCTACAATTTATGTTCTATGATATTTTTTGATCAGAAGCGTAGTTTTCGAGATATATCGAGATATTTAAAAGTTCCGAAGCCGCACCAACATAATAGAGATACAGAAACACCGTGGCCCCTTTCTTTGAGATAACTCTGCACTATTGCGCGCTGCAAATGCCACTTCCAGCTTAGCTGTGCAGAAGAAGAACAACAAGAAGAAGAAATATCTCGAAATATGTCCGTCAGGACCCTTCCCTTGAGATAAATCTGCAAATATCTCGGAAACGAAGCGAGCTATGGCAAAATGTTAAGAGACCTTTTTTGTAGAGAATTATGTTTCCTACTTTTTATGTTCTATGATATTTTTTGATCAGATGCGTAGTTCTCGAGATATATCAAGATATTTAAAAGTTCCGAAGCCGCACCAACATAATAGAGATACAGAAACACCGTGGCCCCTTTCTTTGAGATAACTCTGCACTATTGCGACCTGCAAATGCCACTTCCAGCTTATCTGTGCAGAAGAGGAACAACAAGAAGAAGAAATATCTCGGAATATGTCCGTCAGGCCCCTTCCCTTGAGATAAATCTGCAAATATCTCGGAAACGAAGCGAGCTATGGCAAAATGTTAAGAGACCTTTTTTGTAGAGAATTATGTTTTCTACAATTTATGTTCTATGATATTTTTTGATCAGAAGCGTAGTTTTCGAGATATATCGAGATATTTAAAAGTTCCGAAGCCGCACCAACATAATAGAGATACAGAAACATCGTGGCCCCTTTCTTTGGGATAACTCTGCACTATTGCGAGCTGGAAATGCCACTTCCAGTTTAGCTGTGCAGAAGAAGAACAACAAGAAGAAGAAATATCTCGAAATATGTCCGTCAGGACCCTTCCCTTGAGATAAATCTGCAAATATCTCGGAAACGAAGCGAGCTATTGCAAAACGTTAAGCGACCTTTTTTGTAGAGAATTAAGTTTCCTACTTTTTATGTTCTATGATATTTTTTGATCAGATGCGTAGTTCTCGAGATATATCAAGATATTTAAAAGTTCCGAAGCGGCACCAACATAATAGAGATACAGAAACACCGTGGCCCCTTTCTTTGAGGTAACTCTGCACTATTGCGACCTGCAAATGCCACTTCCAGCTTAGCTGTGCAGAAGAAGAACAACAAGAAGAAGAAATATCTCGAAATATGTCCCTCAGGCCCCTTCCCTTGAGATAAATCTGCAAATATCTCGGAAACCAAGCGAGCTATGGCAAAATGTTAAGAGACCTTATTTGTAGAGAATTAAGTTTCCTACTTTTTATGTTCTACGATATTTTTTGATCAGATGCGTAGTTCTCGAGATATATCAAGATATTTAAAAGTTCCGAAGCCGCACCAACATAAGAGAGATACAGAAACACTGTGGCCGCTCTCTTTGAGATAACTCTGCACAATTGCGAGCTGCAAATGCCACTTCCAGCTTAGCTGTGGAGAAGAAGAACAACAAGAAGAAGAAATATCTCGAAATATGTCCGTCAGGCCCCTTCCCTTGAGATAAATCTGCAAATATCTCGGAAACGAAGCGAGCTATGGCAAAATGTTAAGAGACCTTTTTTGTAGAGAATTAAGTTTCCTACTTTTTATGTTCTACGATATTTTTTGATCAGAAGCGTAGTTTTCGAGATATATCGAGATATTTAAAAGTTCCGAAGCCGCACCAACATAATAGAGATACAGAAACACCGTGGCCCCTTTCTTTGAGATAACTCTGCACTATTGCGAGCTGCAAATGCCACTTCCAGCTTAGCTGTGCAGAAGAAGAACAACAAGAAGAAGAAATATCTCGAAATATGTCCGTCAGGACCCTTCCCTTGAGATAAATCTGCAAATATCTCGGAAACGAAGCGAGCTATGGCAAAATGTTAAGAGACCTTTTTTGTAGAGAATTAAGTTTCCTGCTTTTTATGTTCTATGATATTTTTTGATCAGATGCGTAGTTCTCGAGATATATCAAGATATTTAAAAGTTCCGAAGCCGCACCAACATAATAGAGATACAGAAACACCGTGGCCCCTTTCTTTGAGATAACTCTGCACTATTGCGACCTGCAAATGCCACTTCCAGCTTAGCTGTGCAGAAGAGGAACAACAAGAAGAAGAAATATCTCGGAATATGTCCGTCAGGCCCCTTCCCTTGAGATAAATCTGCAAATATCTCGGAAACGAAGCGAGCTATGGCAAAATGTTAAGAGACCTTTTTTGTAGAGAATTATGTTTTCTACAATTTATGTTCTATGATATTTTTTGATCAGAAGCGTAGTTTTCGAGATATATCGAGATATTTAAAAGTTCCGAAGCCGCACCAACATAATAGAGATACAGAAACATCGTGGCCCCTTTCTTTGGGATAACTCTGCACTATTGCGAGCTGGAAATGCCACTTCCAGTTTAGCTGTGCAGAAGAAGAACAACAAGAAGAAGAAATATCTCGAAATATGTCCGTCAGGACCCTTCCCTTGAGATAAATCTGCAAATATCTCGGAAACGAAGCGAGCTATTGCAAAACGTTAAGCGACCTTTTTTGTAGAGAATTAAGTTTCCTACTTTTTATGTTCTATGATATTTTTTGATCAGATGCGTAGTTCTCGAGATATATCAAGATATTTAAAAGTTCCGAAGCGGCACCAACATAATAGAGATACAGAAACACCGTGGCCCCTTTCTTTGAGGTAACTCTGCACTATTGCGACCTGCAAATGCCACTTCCAGCTTAGCTGTGCAGAAGAAGAACAACAAGAAGAAGAAATATCTCGAAATATGTCCCTCAGGCCCCTTCCCTTGAGATAAATCTGCAAATATCTCGGAAACCAAGCGAGCTATGGCAAAATGTTAAGAGACCTTATTTGTAGAGAATTAAGTTTCCTACTTTTTATGTTCTACGATATTTTTTGATCAGATGCGTAGTTCTCGAGATATATCAAGATATTTAAAAGTTCCGAAGCCGCACCAACATAAGAGAGATACAGAAACACCGTGGCCGCTCTCTTTGAGATAACTCTGCACAATTGCGAGCTGCAAATGCCACTTCCAGCTTAGCTGTGGAGAAGAAGAACAACAAGAAGAAGAAATATCTCGAAATATGTCCGTCAGGCCCCTTCCCTTGAGATAAATCTGCAAATATCTCGGAAACGAAGCGAGCTATGGCAAAATGTTAAGAGACCTTTTTTGTAGAGAATTAAGTTTCCTACTTTTTATGTTCTACGATATTTTTTGATCAGAAGCGTAGTTTTCGAGATATATCGAGATATTTAAAAGTTCCGAAGCCGCACCAACATAATAGAGATACAGAAACACCGTGGCCCCTTTCTTTGAGATAACTCTGCACTATTGCGAGCTGCAAATGCCACTTCCAGCTTAGCTGTGCAGAAGAAGAACAACAAGAATAAGAAATATTTCGAAATATGTCCGTCAGGCCCCTTCCCTTGAGATAAATCTGCAAATATCTCGGAAACGAAGCGAGCTACGGCAAAATGTTAAGAGACCTTTTTTGTAGAAAATTAGGTTTCCTACTTTTTATGTTCTAGGATATTTTTTGATCAGATGCGTAGTTCTCGAGATATATCAAGATATTTAAAAGTTCCGAAGCCGCACCAACATAATAGAGATACAGAAACACCGTGGCCCCTTTCTTTGAGATAACTATGCACTATTGCGAGCTGCAAATGCCACTTCCAGCTTAGCTGTGCAGAAGAAGAACAACAAGAAGAAGAAATATCTCGAAATATGTCCGTCAGGCCCCTTACCTTGAGATAAATCTGCAAATATCTCGGAAACGAAGCGAGCTATGGCAAAATGTTAAGAGACCTTTTTTGTAGAGAATTAAGTTTCCTACTTTTTATCCTGTATGATATTTTCTGACCAGATTCGTAGTTCTCGAGATATACAAGATATTTAAAAGTTCCGAAGCCGCACCAACATAATAGAGATACAGAAACACCGTGGCCCCTCTCTTTGAGATAACTCTGCACAATTGCGAGCTGCAAATGCCACTTCCAGCTTAGCTGTGCAGAAGAAGAACAACAAGAAGAAGAAATATCTCGAAATATGTCCGTCAGGCCCCTTCCCTTGAGATAAATCGGCAAGTATCTCGGAAACGAAGCGAGCTATGGCAAAATGTTAAGAGACCTTTTTTGTAGAGAATTATGTTTCTTACAATTTATGTTCTATGATATTTTTTGATCAGATGCGTAGTTCTCGAGATATATCAAGATATTTAAAAGTTCCGAAGCCGCACCAACATAATAGAGATACAGAAACACCGTGGCCCCTCTCTTTGAGATAACTCTGCACTATTGCGAGCTGGAAATGCCACTTCCAGTTTAGCTGTGCAGAAGAAGAACAACAAGAAGAAGAAATATCTCGAAATATGTCCGTCAGGACCCTTCCCTTGAGATAAATCTGCAAATATCTCGGAAACGAAGCGAGCTATTGCAAAACGTTAAGCGACCTTTTTTGTAGAGAATTAAGTTTCCTACTTTTTATGTTCTATGATATTTTTTGATCAGATGCGTAGTTCTCGAGATATATCAAGATATTTAAAAGTTCCGAAGCGGCACCAACATAATAGAGATACAGAAACACCGTGGCCCCTTTCTTTGAGGTAACTCTGCACTATTGCGACCTGCAAATGCCACTTCCAGCTTAGCTGTGCAGAAGAAGAACAACAAGAAGAAGAAATATCTCGAAATATGTCCCTCAGGCCCCTTCCCTTGAGATAAATCTGCAAATATCTCGGAAACCAAGCGAGCTATGGCAAAATGTTAAGAGACCTTTTTTGTAGAGAATTAAGTTTCCTACTTTTTATGTTCTATGATATTCTTTGATCAGATGCGTAGTTCTCGAGATATATCCAGATATTTAAAAGTTCCGAAGCGGCACCAACATAATAGAGATACAGAAACACCGTGGCCCCTTTCTTTGAGGTAACTCTGCACTATTGCGAGCTGCAAATGCCACTTCCAGCTTAGCTGTGCAGAAGAAGAACAACAAGAAGAAGAAACATCTCGAAATATGTCCCTCAGGCCCCTTCCCTTGAGATAAATCTGCAAATATCTCGGAAACCAAGCGAGCTATGGCAAAATGTTAAGAGACCTTATTTGTAGAGAATTAAGTTTCCTACTTTTTATGTTCTACGATATTTTTTGATCAGATGCGTAGTTCTCGAGATATATCAAGATATTTAAAAGTTCCGAAGCCGCACCAACATAATAGAGATACAGAAACACCGTGGCCCCTTTCTTTGAGATAACTCTGCACTATTGCGCGCTGCAAATGCCACTTCCAGCTTAGCTGTGCAGAAGAAGAACAACAAGAAGAAGAAATATCTCGAAATATGTCCGTCAGGCCCCTTCCCTTGAGATAAATCTGCAAATATCTCGGAAAGGAAGCGAGCTATGGCAAAATGTTAAGAGACCTTTTTTGTAGAGAATTAAGTTTCCTACTTTTTATGTTCTATGATATTTTTTGATCAGATGCGTAGTTCTCGAGATATATCAAGATATTTAAAAGCTCCGAAGCTGCACCAACATAATAGAGGTACAGAAACACCGTGGCCCCTTTCTTTGAGATAACTCTGCACTATTGCGAGCTGCAAATGCCACTTCCAGCTTAGCTGTGCAGAAGAAGAACAACAAGAATAAGAAATATTTCGAAATATGTCCGTCAGGCCCCTTCCCTTGAGATAAATCTGCAAATATCTCGCAAACGAAGCGAGCTACGGCAAAATGTTAAGAGACCTTTTTTGTAGAAAATTAGGTTTCCTACTTTTTATGTTCTATGATATTTTTTGATCAGATGCGTAGTTCTCGAGATATATCAAGATATTTAAAAGTTCCGAAGCCGCACCAACATAATAGAGATACAGAAACACCGTGGCCCCTTTCTTTGCGATAACTCTGCACGATTGCGGCTGGAAATGCCACTTCCAGTTTAGCTGTGCAGAAGAAGAACAACAAGAAGAAGAAATATCTCGAAATATGTCCATCAGGACCCTTCCCTTGAGATAAATCTGCAAATATCTCGGAAACGAAGCGAGCTATGGCAAAATGTTAGGAGACCTTTTTTGTAGAGAATTATGTTTCCTACAATTTATGTTCTATGATATTTTTTGATCAGAAGCGTAGTTTTCGAGATATATCGAGATATTTAAAAGTTCCGAAGCCGCACCAACATAATAGAGATACAGAAACACCGTGGCCCCTTTCTTTGAGATAACTCTGCACTATTGCGCGCTGCAAATGCCACTTCCAGCTTAGCTGTGCAGAAGAAGAACAACAAGAAGAAGAAATATCTCGAAATATGTCCGTCAGGACCCTTCCCTTGAGATAAATCTGCAAATATCTCGGAAACGAAGCGAGCTATGGCAAAATGTTAAGAGACCTTTTTTGTAGAGAATTAAGTTTCCTACTTTTTATGTTCTATGATATTTTTTGATCAGATGCGTAGTTCTCGAGATATATCAAGATATTTAAAAGTTCCGAAGCCGCACCAACATAATAGAGATACAGAAACACCGTGGCCCCTTTCTTTGAGATAACTCTGCACTATTGCGACCTGCAAATGCCACTTCCAGCTTAGCTGTGCAGAAGAGGAACAACAAGAAGAAGAAATATCTCGGAATATGTCCGTCAGGCCCCTTCCCTTGAGATAAATCTGCAAATATCTCGGAAACGAAGCGAGCTATGGCAAAATGTTAAGGGACCTTTTTTGTAGAGAATTATGTTTTCTACAATTTATGTTCTATGATATTTTTTGATAAGAAGCGTAGTTTTCGAGATATATCGAGATATTTAAAAGTTCCGAAGCGGCACCAACATAATAGAGATACAGAAACACCGTGGCCCCTTTCTTTGAGGTAACTCTGCACTATTGCGACCTGCAAATGCCACTTCCAGCTTAGCTGTGCAGAAGAAGAACAACAAGAAGAAGAAATATCTCGAAATATGTCCCTCAGGCCCCTTCCCTTGAGATAAATCTGCAAATATCTCGGAAACCAAGCGAGCTATGGCAAAATGTTAAGAGACCTTATTTGTAGAGAATTAAGTTTCCTACTTTTTATGTTCTACGATATTTTTTGATCAGATGCGTAGTTCTCGAGATATATCAAGATATTTAAAAGTTCCGAAGCCGCACCAACATAAGAGAGATACAGAAACACCGTGGCCGCTCTCTTTGAGATAACTCTGCACAATTGCGAGCTGCAAATGCCACTTCCAGCTTAGCTGTGGAGAAGAAGAACAACAAGAAGAAGAAATATCTCGAAATATGTCCGTCAGGCCCCTTCCCTTGAGATAAATCTGCAAATATCTCGGAAACGAAGCGAGCTATGGCAAAATGTTAAGAGACCTTTTTTGTAGAGAATTAAGTTTCCTACTTTTTATGTTCTACGATATTTTTTGATCAGAAGCGTAGTTTTCGAGATATATCGAGATATTTAAAAGTTCCGAAGCCGCACCAACATAATAGAGATACAGAAACACCGTGGCCCCTTTCTTTGAGATAACTCTGCACTATTGCGAGCTGCAAATGCCACTTCCAGCTTAGCTGTGCAGAAGAAGAACAACAAGAATAAGAAATATTTCGAAATATGTCCGTCAGGCCCCTTCCCTTGAGATAAATCTGCAAATATCTCGGAAACGAAGCGAGCTACGGCAAAATGTTAAGAGACCTTTTTTGTAGAAAATTAGGTTTCCTACTTTTTATGTTCTAGGATATTTTTTGATCAGATGCGTAGTTCTCGAGATATATCAAGATATTTAAAAGTTCCGAAGCCGCACCAACATAATAGAGATACAGAAACACCGTGGCCCCTTTCTTTGAGATAACTATGCACTATTGCGAGCTGCAAATGCCACTTCCAGCTTAGCTGTGCAGAAGAAGAACAACAAGAAGAAGAAATATCTCGAAATATGTCCGTCAGGCCCCTTACCTTGAGATAAATCTGCAAATATCTCGGAAACGAAGCGAGCTATGGCAAAATGTTAAGAGACCTTTTTTGTAGAGAATTAAGTTTCCTACTTTTTATCCTGTATGATATTTTCTGACCAGATTCGTAGTTCTCGAGATATACAAGATATTTAAAAGTTCCGAAGCCGCACCAACATAATAGAGATACAGAAACACCGTGGCCCCTCTCTTTGAGATAACTCTGCACAATTGCGAGCTGCAAATGCCACTTCCAGCTTAGCTGTGCAGAAGAAGAACAACAAGAAGAAGAAATATCTCGAAATATGTCCGTCAGGCCCCTTCCCTTGAGATAAATCGGCAAGTATCTCGGAAACGAAGCGAGCTATGGCAAAATGTTAAGAGACCTTTTTTGTAGAGAATTATGTTTCTTACAATTTATGTTCTATGATATTTTTTGATCAGATGCGTAGTTCTCGAGATATATCAAGATATTTAAAAGTTCCGAAGCCGCACCAACATAATAGAGATACAGAAACACCGTGGCCCCTCTCTTTGAGATAACTCTGCACTATTGCGAGCTGGAAATGCCACTTCCAGTTTAGCTGTGCAGAAGAAGAACAACAAGAAGAAGAAATATCTCGAAATATGTCCGTCAGGACCCTTCCCTTGAGATAAATCTGCAAATATCTCGGAAACGAAGCGAGCTATTGCAAAACGTTAAGCGAGCTTTTTTGTAGAGAATTAAGTTTCCTACTTTTTATGTTCTATGATATTTTTTGATCAGATGCGTAGTTCTCGAGATATATCAAGATATTAAAAGTTCCGAAGCGGCACCAACATAATAGAGATACAGAAACACCGTGGCCCCTTTCTTTGAGGTAACTCTGCACTATTGCGACCTGCAAATGCCACTTCCAGCTTAGCTGTGCAGAAGAAGAACAACAAGAAGAAGAAATATCTCGAAATATGTCCCTCAGGCCCCTTCCCTTGAGATAAATCTGCAAATATCTCGGAAACCAAGCGAGCTATGGCAAAATGTTAAGAGACCTTATTTGTAGAGAATTAAGTTTCCTACTTTTTATGTTCTACGATATTTTTTGATCAGATGCGTAGTTCTCGAGATATATCAAGATATTTAAAAGTTCCGAAGCCGCACCAACATAAGAGAGATACAGAAACACCGTGGCCGCTCTCTTTGAGATAACTCTGCACAATTGCGAGCTGCAAATGCCACTTCCAGCTTAGCTGTGGAGAAGAAGAACAACAAGAAGAAGAAATATCTCGAAATATGTCCGTCAGGCCCCTTCCCTTGAGATAAATCTGCAAATATCTCGGAAACGAAGCGAGCTATGGCAAAATGTTAAGAGACCTTTTTTGTAGAGAATTAAGTTTCCTACTTTTTATGTTCTACGATATTTTTTGATCAGAAGCGTAGTTTTCGAGATATATCGAGATATTTAAAAGTTCCGAAGCCGCACCAACATAATAGAGATACAGAAACACCGTGGCCCCTTTCTTTGAGATAACTCTGCACTATTGCGAGCTGCAAATGCCACTTCCAGCTTAGCTGTGCAGAAGAAGAACAACAAGAATAAGAAATATTTCGAAATATGTCCGTCAGGCCCCTTCCCTTGAGATAAATCTGCAAATATCTCGGAAACGAAGCGAGCTACGGCAAAATGTTAAGAGACCTTTTTTGTAGAAAATTAGGTTTCCTACTTTTTATGTTCTAGGATATTTTTTGATCAGATGCGTAGTTCTCGAGATATATCAAGATATTTAAAAGTTCCGAAGCCGCACCAACATAATAGAGATACAGAAACACCGTGGCCCCTTTCTTTGAGATAACTATGCACTATTGCGAGCTGCAAATGCCACTTCCAGCTTAGCTGTGCAGAAGAAGAACAACAAGAAGAAGAAATATCTCGAAATATGTCCGTCAGGCCCCTTACCTTGAGATAAATCTGCAAATATCTCGGAAACGAAGCGAGCTATGGCAAAATGTTAAGAGACCTTTTTTGTAGAGAATTAAGTTTCCTACTTTTTATCCTGTATGATATTTTCTGACCAGATTCGTAGTTCTCGAGATATACAAGATATTTAAAAGTTCCGAAGCCGCACCAACATAATAGAGATATAGAAACACCGTGGCCCCTCTCTTTGAGATAACTCTGCACAATTGCGAGCTGCAAATGCCACTTCCAGCTTAGCTGTGCAGAAGAAGAACAACAAGAAGAAGAAATATCTCGAAATATGTCCGTCAGGCCCCTTCCCTTGAGATAAATCGGCAAGTATCTCGGAAACGAAGCGAGCTATGGCAAAATGTTAAGAGACCTTTTTTGTAGAGAATTATGTTTCTTACAATTTATGTTCTATGCTATTTTTTGATCAGATGCGTAGTTCTCGAGATATATCAAGATATTTAAAAGTTCCGAAGCCGCACCAACATAATAGAGATACAGAAACACCGTGGCCCCTCTCTTTGAGATAACTCTGCACTATTGCGAGCTGCAAATGCCACTTCCAGCTTAGCTGTGCAGAAGAAGAACAACAAGAAGAAGAAATATCTCGAAATATGTCCGTCGGCCCCATCCCTTGAGATAAATCTGCAAATATCTCGGAAACAAAGCGAGCTATGGCAAAATGTTAAGAGACCTTTTTTGTAGAGAATTCAGTTTCCTACTTTTTATGTTCTATGATATTTTTCGGTCAGAGGCGTAGTTCTCGAGATATATCAAGATATTTAAAAGTTCCGAAGCCGCACCAACATAATAGAGGTACAGAAACACCGTGGCCCCTTTCTTTGAGATAACTCTGCACTATTGCGAGCTGCAAATGCCACTTCCAGCTTAGCTGTGCAGAAGAAGAACAACAAGAATAAGAAATATTTCGAAATATGTCCGTCAGGCCCCTTCCCTTGAGATAAATCTGCAAATATCTCGAAAACGAAGCGAGCTACGGCAAAATGTTAAGAGACCTTTTTTGTAGAGAATTAAGTTTCCTACAATTTATGTTCTATGATATTTTTTGATCAGAAGCGTAGTTTTCGAGATATATCGAGATATTTAAAAGTTCCGAAGCCGCACCAACATAATAGAGATACAGAAACACCGTGGCCCCTTTCTTTGGGATAACTCTGCACTATTGCGAGCTGGAAATACCACTTCCAGTTTAGCTGTGCAGAAGAAGAACAACAAGAAGAAGAAATATCTCGAAATATGTCCGTCAGGACCCTTCCCTTGAGATAAATCTGCAAATATCTCGGAAACGAAGCGAGCTATTGCAAAACGTTAAGAGACCTTTTTTGTAGAGAATTAAGTTTCCTACTTTTTATGTTCTATGATATTTTTTGATCAGATGCGTAGTTCTCGAGATATATCAAGATATTTAAAAGCTCCGAAGCTGCACCAACATAATAGAGGTACAGAAACACCGTGGCCCCTTTCTTTGAGATAACTCTGCACTATTGCGAGCTGCAAATGCCACTTCCAGCTTAGCTGTGCAGAAGAAGAACAAGAAGAAGAAGAAATATCTCGAAATATGTCCGTCGGCCCCTTCCCTTGAGATAAATCTGCAAATATCTCGGAAACGAAGCGAGCTATGGCAAAATGTTAAGAGACCTTTTTTGTAGAGAATTAAGTTTCCTACTTTTTATGTTGTATGATATTTTTCGATCAGAGGCGTAGTTCTCGAGATATATCAAGATATTTAAAAGTTCCGAAGCCGCACCAACATAATAGAGATACAGAAACACCGTGGCCCCTTTCTTTCAGATAACTATGCACTATTGCGAGCTGCAAATGCCACTTCCAGCTTAGCTGTGCAGAAGAAGAACAACAAGAAGAAGAAATATCTCGAAATATGTCCGTCAGGCCCCTTCCCTTGAGATAAATCTGCAAATATCTCGGAAACGAAGCGAGCTATTGCAAAACGTTAAGAGACCTTTTTTGTAGAGAATTAAGTTTCCTACTTTTTATGTTCTATGATATTTTTTGATCAGATGCGTAGTTCTCGAGATATATCAAGATATTTAAAAGCTCCGAAGCTGCACCAACATAATAGAGGTACAGAAACACCGTGGCCCCTTTCTTTGAGATAACTCTGCACTATTGCGAGCTGCAAATGCCACTTCCAGCTTAGCTGTGCAGAAGAAGAACAAGAAGAAGAAGAAATATCTCGAAATATGTCCGTCGGCCCCTTCCCTTGAGATAAATCTGCAAATATCTCGGAAACGAAGCGAGCTATGGCAAAATGTTAAGAGACCTTTTTTGTAGAGAATTAAGTTTCCTACTTTTTATGTTGTATGATATTTTTCGATCAGAGGCGTAGTTCTCGAGATATATCAAGATATTTAAAAGTTCCGAAGCCGCACCAACATAATAGAGATACAGAAACACCGTGGCCCCTTTCTTTCAGATAACTATGCACTATTGCGAGCTGCAAATGCCACTTCCAGCTTAGCTGTGCAGAAGAAGAACAACAAGAAGAAGAAATATCTCGAAATATGTCCGTCAGGCCCCTTACCTTGAGATAAATCTGCAAATATCTCGGAAACGAAGCGAGCTATGGCAAAATGTTAAGAGATCTTTTTTGTAGAGAATTAAGTTTCCTACAATTTATGTTCTATGATATTTTTTGATCAGAAGCGTAGTTTTCGAGATATATCGAGATATTTAAAAGTTCCGAAGCCGCACCAACATAATAGAGATACAGAAACACCGTGGCCCCTTTCTTTGAGATAACTCTGCACTATTGCGAGCTGTAAATGCCACTTCCAGTTAAGCTGTGCAGAAGAAGAACAACAAGAAGAAGAAATATCTCGAAATATGTCCGTCAGGCCCCTTCCCTTGAGATATATCTGCAAATATCTCGGAAACGAAGCGAGCTATGGCAAAATGTTAAGAGACCTTTTTTGTAGAGAATTATGTTTCCTACAATTTATGTTCTATGATATTTTTTGTTCAGAAGCGTAGTTTTCGAGATATATCGAGATATTTAAAAGTTCCGAAGCCGCACCAACATAATAGAGATACAGAAACACCGTGGCCCCTTTCGTTGAGATAACTCTGCACTAGTGCGAGCCGCAAATGCCACTTCCAGCTTAGCTGTGCAGAAGAAGAACAACAAGAAGAAGAAATATCTCGAAATATGTCCGTCAGGCCCCTTCCCTTGAGATAAATCTGCAAATATCTCGGAAACGAAGCGAGCTATGGCAAAATGTTAAGAGACCTTTTTTGTAGAGAATTAAGTTTCCTACTTTGTATGTTCTATGATATTTTTTGATCAGACGCGTAGTTCTCGAGATATATCAAGATATTTAAAAGTTCCGAAGCCGCACCAACATAATAGAGATACAGAAACACCGTGGCCCCTTTCTTTGAGATATCTCTGCACTATTGCGAGCTGCAAATGCCACTTCCAGCTTAGCTGCGCAGAAGAAGAACAACAAGAAGAAGAAATATCTCGAAATATGTCCGTCAGGCCCCTTCCCTTGAGATATATCTGCAAATATCTCGGAAACGAAGCGAGCTATGGAAAAATGTTAAGAGACCTTTTTGTAGAGAATTATGTTTCCTACAATTTATGTTGTATGATATTTTTTGATCAGATGCGTAGTTCTCGAGATATACCAAGATATTTAAAAGTTCCGAAGCCGCACCAACATAATAGAGATACAGAAACACCGTGGCCCCTTTCTTTGAGATAGCTCTGCAAATATCTCGGAAACGAAGCGAGCTATTGCAAAATGTTAAGAGACCTTTTTTGTAGAGAATTGAGTTTCCTACTTTTTATGTTCTATGATATTTTTTGATCAGATGCGTAGTTCTCGAGATATATCAAGATATTTAAAAGTTCCGAAGCCGCACCAACATAATAGAGATACAGAAACACCGTGGCCCCTTTCTTTGAGATAACTCTGCACTATTGCGAGCTGCAAATGCCACTTCCAGCTTAGCTGTGCAGAAGAAGAACAACAAGAAGAAGAAATATCTCGAAATATGTCCGTCAGGCCCCTTCCCTTGAGATAAATCTGCAAATATCTCGGAAACGAAGAGAGCTATGGCAAAATGATGAAAGACTTTTTTGTAGAGAATTAAGTTTCCTACTTTTTATGTTCTATGATATTTTTTGATCAGATGCGTAGTTCTCGAGATATATCAAGATATTTAAAAGCTCCGAAGCTGCACCAACATAATAGAGGTACAGAAACACCGTGGCCCCTTTCTTTGAGATAACTCTGCACTATTGCGAGCTGCAAATGCCACTTCCAGCTTAGCTGTGCAGAAGAAGAACAAGAAGAAGAAGAAATATCTCGAAATATGTCCGTCGGCCCCTTCCCTTGAGATAAATCTGCAAATATCTCGGAAACGAAGCGAGCTATGGCAAAATGTTAAGAGACCTTTTTTGTAGAGAATTAAGTTTCCTACTTTTTATGTTGTATGATATTTTTCGATCAGAGGCGTAGTTCTCGAGATATATCAAGATATTTAAAAGTTCCGAAGCCGCACCAACATAATAGAGATACAGAAACACCGTGGCCCCTTTCTTTCAGATAACTATGCACTATTGCGAGCTGCAAATGCCACTTCCAGCTTAGCTGTGCAGAAGAAGAACAACAAGAAGAAGAAATATCTCGAAATATGTCCGTCAGGCCCCTTACCTTGAGATAAATCTGCAAATATCTCGGAAACGAAGCGAGCTATGGCAAAATGTTAAGAGATCTTTTTTGTAGAGAATTAAGTTTCCTACAATTTATGTTCTATGATATTTTTTGATCAGAAGCGTAGTTTTCGAGATATATCGAGATATTTAAAAGTTCCGAAGCCGCACCAACATAATAGAGATACAGAAACACCGTGGCCCCTTTCTTTGAGATAACTCTGCACTATTGCGAGCTGTAAATGCCACTTCCAGTTAAGCTGTGCAGAAGAAGAACAACAAGAAGAAGAAATATCTCGAAATATGTCCGTCAGGCCCCTTCCCTTGAGATATATCTGCAAATATCTCGGAAACGAAGCGAGCTATGGCAAAATGTTAAGAGACCTTTTTTGTAGAGAATTATGTTTCCTACAATTTATGTTCTATGATATTTTTTGTTCAGAAGCGTAGTTTTCGAGATATATCGAGATATTTAAAAGTTCCGAAGCCGCACCAACATAATAGAGATACAGAAACACCGTGGCCCCTTTCGTTGAGATAACTCTGCACTAGTGCGAGCCGCAAATGCCACTTCCAGCTTAGCTGTGCAGAAGAAGAACAACAAGAAGAAGAAATATCTCGAAATATGTCCGTCAGGCCCCTTCCCTTGAGATAAATCTGCAAATATCTCGGAAACGAAGCGAGCTATGGCAAAATGTTAAGAGACCTTTTTTGTAGAGAATTAAGTTTCCTACTTTGTATGTTCTATGATATTTTTTGATCAGACGCGTAGTTCTCGAGATATATCAAGATATTTAAAAGTTCCGAAGCCGCACCAACATAATAGAGATACAGAAACACCGTGGCCCCTTTCTTTGAGATATCTCTGCACTATTGCGAGCTGCAAATGCCACTTCCAGCTTAGCTGCGCAGAAGAAGAACAACAAGAAGAAGAAATATCTCGAAATATGTCCGTCAGGCCCCTTCCCTTGAGATATATCTGCAAATATCTCGGAAACGAAGCGAGCTATGGAAAAATGTTAAGAGACCTTTTTGTAGAGAATTATGTTTCCTACAATTTATGTTGTATGATATTTTTTGATCAGATGCGTAGTTCTCGAGATATACCAAGATATTTAAAAGTTCCGAAGCCGCACCAACATAATAGAGATACAGAAACACCGTGGCCCCTTTCTTTGAGATAGCTCTGCAAATATCTCGGAAACGAAGCGAGCTATTGCAAAATGTTAAGAGACCTTTTTTGTAGAGAATTGAGTTTCCTACTTTTTATGTTCTATGATATTTTTTGATCAGATGCGTAGTTCTCGAGATATATCAAGATATTTAAAAGTTCCGAAGCCGCACCAACATAATAGAGATACAGAAACACCGTGGCCCCTTTCTTTGAGATAACTCTGCACTATTGCGAGCTGCAAATGCCACTTCCAGCTTAGCTGTGCAGAAGAAGAACAACAAGAAGAAGAAATATCTCGAAATATGTCCGTCAGGCCCCTTCCCTTGAGATAAATCTGCAAATATCTCGGAAACGAAGAGAGCTATGGCAAAATGATGAAAGACTTTTTTGTAGAGAATTAAGTTTCCTACTTTTTATGTTCTATGATATTTTTTGATCAGATGCGTAGTTCTCGAGATATATCAAGATATTTAAAAGTTCCGAAGCCGCACCAACATAATAGAGATACAGAAACACCGTGGCCCCTTTCTTTGAGATAACTCTGCACTATTGCGAGCTGCAAATGCCACTTCCAGCTTAGCTGTGCAGAGGAAGAACAACAAGAAGAAGAAATATCTCGAAATATGTCCGTCAGGCCAGTTCCTTTGAGCTGAATCTGCAAATATCTCGGAAACGAAGCGAGCAATGGCAAAATGTTAGGAGACGTTTTTTGTAGAGAATTATGTTTCCTACAATTTATGTTCTATGATATTTTTTGATTAGAAGCGTAGTTTTCGAGATATATCGAGATATTTAAAAGTTCCGAAGCCGCACCAACATAATAGAGATACAGAAACACCGTGGCCCCTTTCTTTGAGATAACTCTGCACTAGTGCGAGCCGCAAATGCGACTTCCAGCTTAGCTGTGCAGAACAAGAACAACAAGAAGAAGAAATATCTCGAAATATGTCCGTCAGGCCCCTTCCCTTGAGATATATCTGCAAATATCTCGGAAACGAAGCGAGCTATGGCAAAATGTTAAGAGACCTTTTTTGTAGAGAATTATGTTTCCTACAATTTATGTTCTATGATATTTTTTGATCAGAAGCGTAGTTTTCGAGATATATCGAGATATTTAAAAGTTCCGAAGCCGCACCAACATAATAGAGATACAGAAACACGGTGGCCCCTTTCTTTGAGATAACTCTGCACTAGTGCGAGCCGCAAATGCCACTTCCAGCTTAGCTGTGCAGAAGAAGAACAACAAGAAGAAGAAATATCTCGAAATATGTCCGTCAGGCCCCTTCCCTTGAGATAAATCTGCAAATATCTCGGAAACGAAGCGAGCTATGGCGAAATGTTAAGAGATCTTTTTTGTAGAGAATTAAGTTTCCTACTTTTTATCTTCTATGATATTTTTTGATCAGATGCGTAGTTCTCGAGATATATCAAGATATTTAAAAGTGCCGAAGCCGCACCAACATAATACAGATACAGAAACACCGTGGCCCCTTTCTTTGAGATAACTCTGCACTAGTGCGAGCCGCAAATGCCACTTCCAGCTTAGCTGTGCAGAAGAAGAACAACAAGAAGAAGAAATATCTCGAAATATGTCCGTCAGGCCCCTTCCCTTGAGAGAAATCTGCAAATATCTCGGAAACGAAGCGAGCTATGGCAAAATGTTAAGAGACCTTTTTTGTAGAGAATTAAGTTTCCTACTTTTTATGTTCTATGATATTTTTTGATCAGATGCGTAGTTCTCGAGATATATCAAGATATTTAAAAGTTCCGAAGCCGCACCAACATAATAGAGATACAGAAACACCGTGGCTCCTTTCTTTGAGATAACTCTGCACTATTGCGAGCTGGAAATGCCACTTCCAGTTTAGCTGTGCAGAAGAAGAACAACAAGAAGAAGAAATATCTCGAAATATGTCCGTTAGGCCCCTTCCCTTGAGATAAATCTGCAAATATCTCGGAAACGACGCGAGCTATGGCAAAATGTTAAGAGACCTTTTTTGTAGAGAATTAAGTTTCCTACTTTTTATGTTCTATGATATTTTTTGATCAGATGCGTAGTTCTCGATATATATCAAGATATTTAAAAGTTCCGAAGCCGCACCAACATAATAGAGATACAGAAACACCGTGGCCCCTTTCTTTGAGATAACTCTGCACTATTGCGAGCTGGAAATGCCACTTCCAGTTTAGCTGTGCAGAAGAAGATCAACAAGAAGAAGAAATATCTCGAAATATGTCCGTTAGGCCCCTTCCCTTGAGATAAATCTGCAAATATCTCGGAAACGAAGCGAGCTATGGCAAAATGTTAAGAGACCTTTTTTGTAGAGAATTAAGTTTCCTACTTTTTATGTTCTATGATATTTTTTGATCAGATGCGTAGTTCTCGAGATATATCAAGATATTTAAAAGTTCCGAAGCCGCACCAACATAATAGAGATACAGAAACACCGTGGCCCCTTTCTTTGAGATAACTCTGCACTATTGCGAGCTGCAAATGCCACTTCCAGCTTAGCTGTGCTGAGGAAGAACAACAAGAAGAAGAAATATCTCGAAATATGTCCGTCAGGCCAGTTCCTTTGAGCTGAATCGGCAAATATCTCGGAAACGAAGCGAGCTATGGCAAAATGTTAAGAGACGTTTTTTGTAGAGAATTATGTTTCCTACAATTTATGTTCTATGATATTTTTTGATCAGAAGCGTAGTTTTAGAGATATATCGAGATATTTAAAAGTTCCGAAGCCGCACCAACATAATAGAGATACAGAAACACCGTGGCCCCTTTCTTTGAGATAACTCTGCACTATTGCGAGCTGTAAATGCCACTTCCAGTTAAGCTGTGCAGAAGAAGAACAACAAGAAGAAGAAATATCTCGAAATATGTCCGTCAGGCCCCTTCCCTTGAGATAAATCTGCAAATATCTCGGAATCGAAGCGAGCTATGGCAAAATGTTAAGAGACCTTTTTTGTAGAGAATTAAGTTTCCTACTTTTTATCTTCTATGATATTTTTTGATCAGATGCGTAGTTCTCGAGATATATCAAGATATTTAAAAGTTCCGAAGCCGCAAACAACATAATAGTGATACAGAAACACCGTGGCCCCTCTCTTTGAGATAACTCTGCACTATTGCGAGCTGGAAATGCCACTTCCAGTTTAGCTGTGCAGAAGAAGAACAACAAGAAGAAGAAATATCTCGAAATATGTCCGTCAGGCCAGTTCCTTTGAGCTGAATCTGCAAATATCTCGGAAACGAAGCGAGCAATGGCAAAATGTTAGGAGACGTTTTTTGTAGAGAATTATGTTTCCTACAATTTATGTTCTATGATATTTTTTGATTAGAAGCGTAGTTTTCGAGATATATCGAGATATTTAAAAGTTCCGAAGCCGCACCAACATAATAGAGATACAGAAACACCGTGGCCCCTTTCTTTGAGATAACTCTGCACTAGTGCGAGCCGCAAATGCGACTTCCAGCTTAGCTGTGCAGAACAAGAACAACAAGAAGAAGAAATATCTCGAAATATGTCCGTCAGGCCCCTTCCCTTGAGATATATCTGCAAATATCTCGGAAACGAAGCGAGCTATGGCAAAATGTTAAGAGACCTTTTTTGTAGAGAATTATGTTTCCTACAATTTATGTTCTATGATATTTTTTGATCAGAAGCGTAGTTTTCGAGATATATCGAGATATTTAAAAGTTCCGAAGCCGCACCAACATAATAGAGATACAGAAACACGGTGGCCCCTTTCTTTGAGATAACTCTGCACTAGTGCGAGCCGCAAATGCCACTTCCAGCTTAGCTGTGCAGAAGAAGAACAACAAGAAGAAGAAATATCTCGAAATATGTCCGTCAGGCCCCTTCCCTTGAGATAAATCTGCAAATATCTCGGAAACGAAGCGAGCTATGGCGAAATGTTAAGAGATCTTTTTTGTAGAGAATTAAGTTTCCTACTTTTTATCTTCTATGATATTTTTTGATCAGATGCGTAGTTCTCGAGATATATCAAGATATTTAAAAGTGCCGAAGCCGCACCAACATAATACAGATACAGAAACACCGTGGCCCCTTTCTTTGAGATAACTCTGCACTAGTGCGAGCCGCAAATGCCACTTCCAGCTTAGCTGTGCAGAAGAAGAACAACAAGAAGAAGAAATATCTCGAAATATGTCCGTCAGGCCCCTTCCCTTGAGAGAAATCTGCAAATATCTCGGAAACGAAGCGAGCTATGGCAAAATGTTAAGAGACCTTTTTTGTAGAGAATTAAGTTTCCTACTTTTTATGTTCTATGATATTTTTTGATCAGATGCGTAGTTCTCGAGATATATCAAGATATTTAAAAGTTCCGAAGCCGCACCAACATAATAGAGATACAGAAACACCGTGGCTCCTTTCTTTGAGATAACTCTGCACTATTGCGAGCTGGAAATGCCACTTCCAGTTTAGCTGTGCAGAAGAAGAACAACAAGAAGAAGAAATATCTCGAAATATGTCCGTTAGGCCCCTTCCCTTGAGATAAATCTGCAAATATCTCGGAAACGACGCGAGCTATGGCAAAATGTTAAGAGACCTTTTTTGTAGAGAATTAAGTTTCCTACTTTTTATGTTCTATGATATTTTTTGATCAGATGCGTAGTTCTCGATATATATCAAGATATTTAAAAGTTCCGAAGCCGCACCAACATAATAGAGATACAGAAACACCGTGGCCCCTTTCTTTGAGATAACTCTGCACTATTGCGAGCTGGAAATGCCACTTCCAGTTTAGCTGTGCAGAAGAAGATCAACAAGAAGAAGAAATATCTCGAAATATGTCCGTTAGGCCCCTTCCCTTGAGATAAATCTGCAAATATCTCGGAAACGAAGCGAGCTATGGCAAAATGTTAAGAGACCTTTTTTGTAGAGAATTAAGTTTCCTACTTTTTATGTTCTATGATATTTTTTGATCAGATGCGTAGTTCTCGAGATATATCAAGATATTTAAAAGTTCCGAAGCCGCACCAACATAATAGAGATACAGAAACACCGTGGCCCCTTTCTTTGAGATAACTCTGCACTATTGCGAGCTGCAAATGCCACTTCCAGCTTAGCTGTGCTGAGGAAGAACAACAAGAAGAAGAAATATCTCGAAATATGTCCGTCAGGCCAGTTCCTTTGAGCTGAATCGGCAAATATCTCGGAAACGAAGCGAGCTATGGCAAAATGTTAAGAGACGTTTTTTGTAGAGAATTATGTTTCCTACAATTTATGTTCTATGATATTTTTTGATCAGAAGCGTAGTTTTAGAGATATATCGAGATATTTAAAAGTTCCGAAGCCGCACCAACATAATAGAGATACAGAAACACCGTGGCCCCTTTCTTTGAGATAACTCTGCACTATTGCGAGCTGTAAATGCCACTTCCAGTTAAGCTGTGCAGAAGAAGAACAACAAGAAGAAGAAATATCTCGAAATATGTCCGTCAGGCCCCTTCCCTTGAGATAAATCTGCAAATATCTCGGAATCGAAGCGAGCTATGGCAAAATGTTAAGAGACCTTTTTTGTAGAGAATTAAGTTTCCTACTTTTTATCTTCTATGATATTTTTTGATCAGATGCGTAGTTCTCGAGATATATCAAGATATTTAAAAGTTCCGAAGCCGCAAACAACATAATAGTGATACAGAAACACCGTGGCCCCTCTCTTTGAGATAACTCTGCACTATTGCGAGCTGGAAATGCCACTTCCAGTTTAGCTGTGCAGAAGAAGAACAACAAGAAGAAGAAATATCTCGAAATATGTCCGTCAGGCCCCTTCCCTTGAGATAAATCTGCAAATATCTCGGGAACGAAGCGAGCTATGGCAAAATGTTAAGAGACCTCTTTTGTAGAGAATTAAGTTTCCTACTTTTTATGTTCTATGATATTTTTTGATCAGATGCGTAGTTCTCGAGATATATCAAGATATTTAAAAGTTCCGAAGCCGCACCAACATAATAGAGATACAGAAACACCGTGGCCCCTTTCTTTGAGATAACTCTGCACTATTGCGAGCTGTAAATGCCACTTCCAGCTTAGCTGTGCAGAAGAAGAACAACAAGAAGAAGAAATATCTCGAAATATGTCCGTCAGGCCCCTTCCCTTGAGATATATCTGCAAATATCTCGGAAACGAAGCGAGCTATGACAAAATGTTAAGAGACCTTTTTTGTAGAGAATTATGTTTCCTACAATTTATGTTCTATGATATTTTTTGATCAGAAGCGTAGTTTTCGAGATATATCGAGATATTTAAAAGTTCCGAAGCCGCACCAACATAATAGAGATACAGAAACAGCGTGGCCCCTTTCTTTGAGATATCTCTGCACTATTGCGAGCTGCAAATGCCACTTCCAGCTTAGCTGCGCAGAAGAAGAACAACAAGAAGAAGAAATATCTCGAAATATGTCCGTCAGGCCCCTTCCCTTGAGATAAATCTGCAAATATCTCGGAAACGAAGCGAGCTATGGCAAAATGTTAAGAGACCTTTTTTGTAGAGAATTATGTTTCCTACTTTTTATGTTCTGTGATATTTTTTGATCAGACGCGTAGCTCTCGAGATATATCAAGATATTTAAAAGTTCCGAAGCCGCACCAACATAATAGAGATACAGAAACAGCGTGGCCCCTTTCTTTGAGATATCTCTGCACTATTGCGAGCTGCAAATGCCACTTCCAGCTTAGCTGCGCAGAAGAAGAACAACAAGAAGAAGAAATATCTCGAAATATGTCCGTCAGGCCCCTTCCCTTGAGATAAATCTGCAAATATCTCGGAAACGAAGCGAGCTATGGCAAAATGTTAAGAGACCTTTTTTGTAGAGAATTAAGTTTGCTACTTTTTATCTTCTATGATATTTTTTGATCAGATGCGTAGTTCTCGAGATATATCAAGATATTTAAAAGTTCCGAAACCGCACCAACATAATAGAGATACAGAAACACCGTGGCCCCTTTCTTTGAGATAACTCTGCACTAGGGCGAGCCGCAAATGCCACTTCCAGCTTAGCTGTGCAGAAGAAGAACAACAAGAAGAAGAAATATCTCGAAATATGTCCGTCAGGCCCCTTCCCTTGAGATAAATCTGCAAATATCTCGGAAACGAAGCGAGCTATGGCAAAATGTTAAGAGACCTTTTTTGTAGAGCATTAAGTTTCCTACTTTTTATCTTCTATGATATTTTTTGATCAGATGCGTAGTTCTCGAGATATATCAAGATATTTAAAAGTTCCGAAGCCGCACCAACATAATAGAGATACAGAAACACCGTGGCCCCTCTCTTTGAGATAACTCTGCACTATTGCGAGCTGGAAATGCCACTTCCAATTTAGCTGTGCAGAAGAAGAACAACAAGAAGAAGAAATATCTCGAAATATGTCCGTTAGGCCCCTTCCCTTGAGATAAATCTGCAAATATCTCGGAAACGAAGCGAGCTATGGCAAAATGTTAAGAGACCTTTTTTGTAGAGAATTATGTTTCCTACAATTTATGTTCTATGATATTTTTTGATCAGAAGCGTAGTTTTCGAGATATATCGAGATATTTAAAAGTTCCGAAGCCGCACCAACATAATAGAGATACAGAAACACCGTGGCCCCTTTCTTTGAGATAACTCTGCACTATTGCGAGCTGCAAATGCCACTTCCAGCTTAGCTGTGCAGAAGAAGAACAACAAGAAGAAGAAATATCTCGAAATATCTCCGTCAGGCCCCTTCCCTTGAGATAAATCTGCAAATATCTCGGAAACGAAGCGAGCTATGGCAAAATGTTAAGAGACCTTTTTTGTAGAGAATTAAGTTTCCTACTTTTTATGTTCTATGATATTTTATGATCAGATGCGTAGTTCTCGAGATATATCAAGATATTTAAAAGTTCCGAAGCCGCACCAACATAATAGAGATACAGAAACGCCGTGGCCCCTCTCTTTGAGATAACTCTGCACTATTGCGAGCTGCAAATGCCACTTCCAGCTTAGCTGTGCAGGGGAAGAACAACAAGAAGAAGAAATATCTCGAAATATGTCCGTCAGGCCAGTTCCTTTGAGATGAATCTGCAAATATCTCGGAAACGAAGCGAGCTATGGCAAAATGTTAAGAGACGTTTTTTATAGAGAATTATGTTTCCTACAATTTATGTTCTATGATATTTTTTGATCAGAAGCGTAGTTTTCGAGATATATCGAGATATTTAAAAGTTCCGAAGCCGCACCAACATAATAGAGATACAGAAACACCGTGGCCCCTTTCTTTGAGATAACTCTGCACTAGTGCGAGCCGCAAATGCCACTTCCAGCTTAGCTGTGCAGAAGAAGAACAACAAGAAGAAGAAATATCTCGAAATATGTCCGTCAGGCCCCTTCCCTTGAGATAAATCTGCAAATATCTCGGAAACCAAGCGAGCTATGGCAAAATGTTAAGAGACCTTTTTTGTAGAGAATTAAGTTTCCTACTTTTTATGTTCTATGATATTTTTTGATCAGATGCGTAGTTCTCGAGATATATCAAGATATTTAAAAGTTCCGAAGCCGCACCAACATAATAGAGATACAGAAACACCGTGGCCCCTTTCTTTGAGATAACTCTGCACTATTGCGAGCTGTAAATGCCACTTCCAGCTTAGCTGTGCAGAAGAAGGACAACAAGAAGAAGAAATATCTCGAAATATGTCCGTCAGGCCCCTTCCCTTGAGATAATTCTGCAAATATCTCGGAAACGAAGCGAGCTATGGCAAAATGTTAAGAGACCTTTTTTGTAGAGAATTATGTTTCCTACAATTTATGTTCTATGATATTTTTTGATCAGAAGCGTAGTTTTCGAGATATATCGAGATATTTAAAAGTTCCGAAGCCGCACCAACATAATAGAGATACAGAAACACCGTGGCCCCTTTCTTTGAGATAACTCTGCACTAGTGCGAGCTGCAAATGCCACTTCCAGCTTAGCTGTGCAGAAGAAGAACAACAAGAAGAAGAAGTATCTCGAAATATGTCCGTCAGACCCGTTCCTTTGAGCTGAATCTGCAAATATCTCGGAAACGAAGCGAGCTATGGCAAAATGTTAAGAGACGTTTTTTGTAGAGAATTATGTTTCCTACAATTTATGTTCTATGATATTTTTTGATCAGAAGCGTAGTTTTCGAGATATATCGAGATATTTAAAAGTTCCGAAGCCGCACCAACATAATAGAGATACAGAAACACCGTGGCCCGTTTCTTTGAGATAACTCTGCACTAGTGCCAGCCGCAAATGCCACTTCCAGCTTAGCTGTGCAGAAGAAGAACAACAAGAAGAAGAAGTATCTCGAAATATGTCCGTCAGACCCGTTCCTTTGAGCTGAATCTGCAAATATCTCGGAAACGAAGCGAGCTATGGCAA
The DNA here is from genome assembly GCF_051020975.1 of Osmia lignaria lignaria. Lineage (NCBI taxonomy): Eukaryota > Metazoa > Arthropoda > Insecta > Hymenoptera > Megachilidae > Osmia > Osmia lignaria. The sequence continues at coordinate 6,000,836 of NW_027478166.1, forward strand.
AATATTAAGAGACGTTTTTTGTAGAGAATTAAGTTTCCTACTTTTTATCTTCTATGATATTTTTTGATCAGATGCGTAGTTCTCGAGATATATCAAGATATTTAAAAGTTCCGAAGCCGCACCAACATAATAGAGATACAGAAACACCGTGGCCCCTCTCTTTGAGATAACTCTGCACCATTGCGAGCTGCAAATGCCACTTCCAGCTTAGCTGTGCAGAAGAAGAACAACAAGAAGAAGAAATATCTCGAAATATGTCCGTCAGGCCAGTTCCTTTGAGCTGAATCTGCAAATATCTCGGAAACGAAGCGAGCTATGGCAAAATGTTAAGAGACGTTTTTTGTAGAGAATTATGTTTCCTACAATTTATGTTCTATGATATTTTTTGATCAGAAGCGTAGTTTTCGAGATATATCGAGATATTTAAAAGTTCCGAAGACGCACCAACATAATAGAGATACAGAAACACCGTGGCCCCTTTCTTTGAGATAACTCTGCACCATTGCGAGCTGCAAATGCCACTTCCAGCTTAGCTGTGCAGAAGAAGAACAACAAGAAGAAGAAATATCTCGAAATATGTCCGTCAGGCCAGTTCCTTTGAGCTGAATCTGCAAATATCTCGGAAACGAAGCGAGCTATGGCAAAATGTTAAGAGACGTTTTTTGTAGAGAATTATGTTTCCTACAATTTATGTTCTATGATATTTTTTGATCAGAAGCGTAGTTTTCGAGATATATCGAGATATTTAAAAGTTCCGAAGACGCACCAACATAATAGAGATACAGAAACACCGTGGCCCCTTTCTTTGAGATAACTGTGCACTAGTGCGAGCCGCAAATGCGACTTCCAGCTTAGCTGTGCAGAAGAAGAACAACAAGAAGAAGAAATATCTCGAAATATGTCCGTCAGGCCAGTTCCTTTGAGCTGAACCTGCAAATATCTCGGAAACGAAGCGAGCTATGGCAAAATGTTAAGAGACGTTTTTTGTAGAGAATTATGTTTCCTACAATTTATGTTCTATGATATTTTTTGATCAGAAGCGTAGTTTTCGAGATATATCGAGATATTTAAAAGTTCCGAAGCTGCACCAACATAATAGAGGTACAGAAACACCGTGGCCTCTTTCTTTGAGATAACTCTGCACTATTGCGAGCTGCAAATGCCACTTCGAGCTTAGCTGTGCAGAAGAGGAACAACAAGAAGAAGAAATATCTCGAAATATGTCCGACAGGCCCCTTCCCTTGAGATAAATCTGCAAATATCTCGGAAACGAAGCGAGCTATGGCGAAATGTTAAGAGACCTTTTTTGTAGAGAATTAGGTTTCCTACTTTTTATGTTCTATGATATTTTTTGATCAGATGCGTAGTTCTCGGGATATATCAAGATATATAAAAGTTCCGAAGCCGCACCAACATAATAGAGATACAGAAACACCGTGGCCCCTTTCTTTGAGATAACTCTGCACTATTGCGAGCTGCAAATGCCACTTCCAGCTTAGCTGTGCAGAGGAAGAACAACAAGAAGAAGAAGTATCTCGAAATATGTCCGTCAGGCCCGTTCCTTTGAGCTGAATCTGCAAATATCTCGGAAACCAAGCGAGCTATGGCAAAATGTTAAGAGACCTTTTTTGTAGAGAATTATGCTTCCTACAATTTATGTTGTATGATATTTTTTGATCAGAAGCGTAGTTTTCGAGATATATCGAGATATTTAAAAGTTCCGAAGCCGCACCAACATAATAGAGATACAGAAACACCGTGGCCCCTTTCGTTGAGACAACTCTGCACTAGTGCGAGCCGCAAATGCCACTTCCAGCTTAGCTGTGCAGAAGAAGAACAACAAGAAGAAGAAATATCTCGAAATATGTCCGTCAGGCCCCTTCCCTTGAGATAAATCTGCAAATATCTCGGAAACGAAGCGAACTATGGCAAAATGTTAAGAGACCTTTTTTGTAGAGAATTATGTTTCCTACTTTTTATGTTCTATGATATTTTTTGATCAGATGCGTAGTTCTCGGGATATATCAAGATATATAAAAGTTCCGAAGCCGCACCAACATAATAGAGATACAGAAACACCGTGGCCCCTTTCTTTGAGATAACTCTGCACTATTGCGAGCTGCAAATGCCACTTCCAGCTTAGCTGTGCAGAGGAAGAACAACAAGAAGAAGAAGTATCTCGAAATATGTCCGTCAGGCCCGTTCCTTTGAGCTGAATCTGCAAATATCTCGGAAACGAAGCGAGCTATGGCAAAATGTTAAGAGACCTTTTTTATAGAGAATTATGTTTCCTACTTTTTATGTTCGATGATATTTTTTGATCAGATGCGTAGTTCTCGAGATATATCAAGATATTTAAAAGTTCCGAAGCTGCACCAACATAATAGAGGTACAGAAACACCGTGGCCTCTTTCTTTGAGATAACTCTGCACTATTGCGAGCTGCAAATGCCACTTCGAGCTTAGCTGTGCAGAAGAGGAACAACAAGAAGAAGAAATATCTCGAAATATGTCCGACAGGCCCCTTCCCTTGAGATAAATCTGCAAATATCTCGGAAACGAAGCGAGCTATGGCGAAATGTTAAGAGACCTTTTTTGTAGAGAATTAGGTTTCCTACTTTTTATGTTCTATGATATTTTTTGATCAGATGCGTAGTTCTCGGGATATATCAAGATATATAAAAGTTCCGAAGCCGCACCAACATAATAGAGATACAGAAACACCGTGGCCCCTTTCTTTGAGATAACTCTGCACTATTGCGAGCTGCAAATGCCACTTCCAGCTTAGCTGTGCAGAGGAAGAACAACAAGAAGAAGAAGTATCTCGAAATATGTCCGTCAGGCCCGTTCCTTTGAGCTGAATCTGCAAATATCTCGGAAACCAAGCGAGCTATGGCAAAATGTTAAGAGACCTTTTTTGTAGAGAATTATGTTTCCTACTTTTTATGTTCGATGATATTTTTTGATCAGATGCGTAGTTCTCGAGATATATCAAGATATTTAAAAGTTCCGAAGCCGCACCAACATAATAGAGATACAGAAACACCGTGGCCCCTTTCTTTGAGATAGCTCTTCACTATTGCGAGCTGTAAATGCCAGTTCCAGCTTAGCTGTGCAGAAGAAGAACAACAAGAAGAAGAAATATCTCGAAATATGTCCGTCAGGCCCCTTCCCTTGAGATAAATCTGCAAATATCTCGGAAACGAAACGAGCTATGGCAAAATGTTAAGAGACCTTTTTTGTAGAGAATTAAGTTTCCTACTTTTCATGTTCTATGATATTTTTTGATCAGATGCGTAGCTCTCGAGATATATCAAGATATTTAAAAGTTCCGAAGCCGCACCAACATAATAGAGGTACAGAAACACCGTGGCCCCTTTCTTTGAGATAACTCTGCACTATTGCGAGCTGCAAATGCCACTTCCAGCTTAGCTGTGCAGAGGAAGAACAACAAGAAGAAGAAGTATCTCGAAATATGTCCGTCAGGCCCGTTCCTTTGAGCTGAATCTGCAAATATCTCGGAAACGAAGCGAGCTATGGCAAAATGTTAAGATACGTTTTTTGTAGAGAATTATGTTTCCTACAATTTATGTTCTATGATATTTTTTGATCAGAAGCGTAGTTTTCGAGATATATCGAGATATTTAAAAGTTCCGAAGCCGCACCAACATAATAGAGATACAGAAACACCGTGGCCCCTTTCTTTGAGATAACTCTGCACTAGTGCGAGCCGCAAATGCCACTTCCAGCTTAGCTGTGCAGAAGAAGAACAACAAGAAGAAGAAATATCTCGAAATATGTCCGTCAGGCCCCTTCCCTTGAGATAAATCTGCAAATATCTCGGAAACGAAGCGAGCTATGGCAAAATGTTAAGAGACCTTTTTTGTAAAGAATTATGTTTCCTACAATTTATGTTCTATGATATTTTTTGATCAGAAGCGTAGTTTTCGAGATGTATTGAGATATTTAAAAGTTCCGAAGCCGCACCAACATAATAGAGATACAGAAACACCGTGGCCCCTTTCTTTGAGATAACTCTGCACTATTGCGACCTGCAAATGCCACTTCCAGCTCAGCTGTGCAGAAGAAGAACAACAAGAAGAAGAAATATCTCGAAATATGTCCGTCAGGCCCCTTCCCTTGAGATAAATCTGCAAATATCTCGGAAACGAAGCGAGCTATGGCAAAATGTTAAGAGACCTTTTTTGTAGAGAATTAAGTTTCCTACTTTTTATGTTCTATGATATTTTTTGATCAGATGCGTAGTTCTCGAGATATATCGAGATATTTAAAAGTTCCGAAGCCGCACCAACATAATAGAGATACAGAAACACCGTGGCCCCTTTCTTTGAGATACCTCTGCACTAGTGCGAGCCGCAAATGCCACTTCCAGCTTAGCTGTGCAGAAGAAGAACAACAAGAAGAAGAAATATCTCGAAATATGTCCGTCAGGCCCCTTCCCTTGAGATAAATCTGCAAATATCTCGGAAACGAAGCGAGCTATGGCAAAATGTTAAGAGACCTTTTTTGTAGAGAATTAAGTTTCCTACTTTTTATGTTCTATGATATTTTTTGATCAGATGCGTAGTTCTCGAGATATATCAAGATATTTAAAAGTTCCGAAGCCGCACCAACATAATAGAGATACAGAAACACCGTGGCTCCTTTCTTTGAGATAACTCTGCACTATTGCGAGCTGGAAATGCCACTTCCAGTTTAGCTGTGCAGAAGAAGAACAACAAGAAGAAGAAATATCTCGAAATATGTCCGTTAGGCCCCTTCCCTTGAGATAAATCTGCAAATATCTCGGAAACGACGCGAGCTATGGCAAAATGTTAAGAGACCTTTTTTGTAGAGAATTAAGTTTCCTACTTATAATGTTCTATGATATTTTTTGATCAGATGCGTAGTTTTCGAGATATATCGAGATATTTAAAAGTTCCGAAGCCGCACCAACATAATAGAGATACAGAAACACCGTGGCCCCTTTCTTTGAGATAACTCTGCACTATTGCGAGCTGCAATTGCCACTTCCAGCTTAGCTGTGCAGAGGAAGAACAAGAAGAAGAAGAAGTATCTCGAAGTATGTCCGTCAGGCCCGTTCCTTTGAGCTGAATCTGCAAATATCTCGGAAACGAAGCGAGCTATGGCAAAATGTTAAGAGACGTTTTTTGTAGAGAATTATGTTTCCTACAATTTATGTTCTATGATATTTTTTGATCAGAAGCGTAGTTTTCGAGATATATCGAGATATTTAAAAGTTCCGAAGCCGCACCAACATAATAGAGATACAGAAACACCGTGGCCCCTTTCTTTGAGATAACTCTGCACTAGTGCGAGCCGCAAATGCCACTTCCAGCTTAGCTGTGCAGAAGAAGAACAACAAGAAGAAGAAATATCTCGAAATATGTCCGTCAGGCCCCTTCCCTTGAGATAAATCTGCAAATATCTCGAAAACGAAGCGAGCTATGGCAAAATGTTAAGAGACCTTTTTTGTAGAGAATTAAGTTTCCTACTTTTTATGTTCTATGATATTTTTTGATCAGATGCGTAGTTCTCGAGATATATCAAGATATTTAAAAGTTCCGAAGCCGCACCAACATAATAGAGATACAGAAACACCGTGGCCCCTCTCTTTGAGATAACTCTGCACTATTGCGAGCTGGAAATGCCACTTCCAGTTTAGCTGTGCAGAAGAAGAACAACAAGAAGAAGAAATATCTCGAAATATGTGCGTCAGGCCAGTTCCTTTGAGCTGAATCTGCAAATATCTCGGAAACGAAGCGAGCTATGGCAAAATGTTAAGAGACGTTTTTTGTAGAGAATTATGTTTCCTACAATTTATCTTCTATGATATTTTTTGATCAGAAGCGTAGTTTTCGAGATATATCGAGATATTTAAAAGTTCCGAAGCCGCACCAACATAATAGAGATACAGAAACACCGTGGCCCCTTTCTTTGAGATAACTCTGCACTAGTGCGAACCGCAAATGCCACTTCCAGCTTAGCTGTGCAGAAGAAGAACAACAAGAAGAAGAAATATCTCGAAATATGTCCGTCAGGCCCCTTCCCTTGAGATAAATCTGCAAATATCTCGGAAACGAAGCGAGCTATGGCAAAATGTTAAGAGACCTTTTTTGTAGAGAATTATGTTTCCTACTTTTTATGTTCTATGATATTTTTTGATCAGACGCGTAGCTCTCGAGATATATCAAGATATTTAAAAGTTCCGAAGCCGCACCAACATAATAGAGATACAGAAACAGCGTGGCCCCTTTCTTTGAGATAACTGTGCACTAGTGCGAGCCGCAAATGCCACTTCCAGCTTAGCTGTGCAGAAGAAGAACAACAAGAAGAAGAAATATCTCGAAATATGTCCGTCAGGCCCCTTCCCTTGAGATATATCTGCAAATATCTCGGAAACGAAGCGAGCTATGGCAAAATGTCAAGAGACCTTTTTTGTAGAGAATTAAGTTTCCTACTTTTTATGTTCTATGATATTTTTTGATCAGATGCGTAGTTCTCGAGATATATCAAGATATTTAAAAGTTCCGAAGCCGCACCAACATAATAGAGATACAGAAACGCCGTGGCCCCTTTCTTTGAGATAACTCTGCACTATTGCGAGCTGCAAATGCCACTACCAGCTTAGCTGTGCAGAGGAAGAACAACAAGAAGAAGAAATATCTCGAAATATGTCCGTCAGGCCAGTTCCTTTGAGATGAATCTGCAAATATCTCGGAAACGAAGCGAGCTATGGCAAAATGTTAAGAGACGTTTTTTATAGAGAATTATGTTTCCTACAATTTATGTTGTATGATATTTTTTGATCAGAAGCGTAGTTTTCGAGATACATCGAGATATTTAAAAGTTCCGAAGCCGCACCAACATAATAGAGATACAGAAACACCGTGGCCCCTTTCTTTGAGATAACTCTGCACTAGTGCGAGCCGCAAATGCCACTTCCAGCTTAGCTGTGCAGAAGAAGAACAACAAGAAGAAGAAATATCTCGAAATATGTCCGTCAGGCCCCTTCCCTTGAGATAAATCTGCACATATCTCGGAAACGAAGCGAACTATGGCAAAATGTTAAGAGACGTTTTTTGTAGAGAATTATGTTTCCTACTATTTATGTTCTATGATATTTTTTGATCCGAAGCGTAGTTTTCGAGATATATCGAGATATTTAAAAGTTCCGAAGCCGCACCAACATAATAGGGATACAGAAACACCGTGGCCCCTTTCTTTGAGATAACTGTGCACTAGTGCGAGCCGCAAATGCCACTTCCAGCTTAGCTGTGCAGAAGAAGAACAACAAGAAGAAGAAATATCTCGAAATATGTCCGTCAGGCCCCTTCCCTTGAGATATATCTGCAAATATCTCGGAAACGAAGCGAGCTATGGCAAAATGTTGAGAGACCGTTTTTGTAGAGAATTAAGTTTCCTACTTTTTATGTTCTATGATATTTTTTGATCAGACGCGTAGTTCTCGAGATATATCAAGATATTTAAAAGTTCCGAAGCCGCACCAACATAATAGAGATACAGAAACACCGTGGCCCCTTTCTTTGAGATAACTCTGCACTATTGCGAGCTGCAAATGCCACTTCCAGCTTAGCTGTGCAGAAGAAGAACAACAAGAAGAAGAAATATCTCGAAATATGTCCGTCAGGCCCCTTCCCTTGAGATAAATCTGCAAATATCTCGGAAACGAAGAGAGCTATGGCAAAATGTTAAGAGACCTTTTTTGTAGAGAATTAAGTTTCCTACTTTTCATGTTCTATGATATTTTTTGATCAGATGCGTAGTTCTCGAGATATATCAAGATATTTAAAAGATCCGAAGCCGCACCAACATAATAGAGATACAGAAACACCGTGGCCCCTTTCTTTGAGATAACTCTGCACTATTGCGAGCTGTAAATGCCACTTCCAGCTTAGCTGTGCAGAAGAAGAACAACAAGAAGAAGAAATATCTCGAAATATGTCCGTCAGGCCCCTTCCCTTGAGATAAATCTGCAAATATCTCGGAAACGAAACGAGCTATGGCAAAATGTTAAGAGACCTTTTTTGTAGAGAATTAAGTTTCCTACTTTTTATCTTCTATGATATTTTTTGATCAGATGCGTAGTTCTCGAGATATATCAAGATATTTAAAAGTTCCGAAGCCGCACCAACATAATAGAGATACAGAAACGCCGTGGCCCCTTTCTTTGAGATAACTCTGCACTATTGCGAGCTGCAAATGCCACTTCCAGCTTAGCTGTGCAGAGGAAGAACAACAAGAAGAAGAAATATCTCGAAATATGTCCGTCAGGCCAGTTCCTTTGAGATGAATCTGCAAATATCTCGGAAACGAAGCGAGCTATGGCAAAATGTTAAGAGACGTTTTTTATAGAGAATTATGTTTCCTACAATTTATGTTCTATGATATTTTTTGATCAGAAGCGTAGTTTTCGAGATACATCGAGATATTTAAAAGTTCCGAAGCCGCACCAACATAATAGAGATACAGAAACACCGTGGCCCCTTTCTTTGAGATAACTCTGCACTAGTGCGAGCCGCAAATGCCACTTCCAGCTTAGCTGTGCAGAAGAAGAACAACAAGAAGAAGAAATATCTCGAAATATGTCCGTCAGGCCCTTCCCTTGAGATAAATCTGCAAATATCTCGGAAACGAAGAGAGCTATGGCAAAATGTTAAGAGACCTTTTTTGTAGAGAATTAAGTTTCCTACTTTTTATGTTCTATGATATTTTTTGATCAGATGCGTAGTTCTCGAGATATATCAAGATATTTAAAAGTTCCGAAGCCGCACCAACATAATAGAGATACAGAAACACCGTGGCCCCTTTCTTTGAGATAACTCTGCACTATTGCGAGCTGTAAATGCCACTTCCAGCTTAGCTGTGCAGAAGAAGAACAACAAGAAGAAGAAATATCTCGAAATATGTCCGTCAGGCCCCTTCCCTTGAGATATATCTGCAAATATCTCGGAAACGAAGCGAGCTATGGCAAAATGTTGAGAGACCTTTTTTGTAGAGAATTATGTTTCCTACAATTTATGTTCTATGATATTTTTTGATCAGAAGCGTAGTTTTCGAGATATATCGAGATATTTAAAAGTTCCGAAGCCGCACCAACATAATAGAGATACAGAAACACCGTGGCCCCTTTCGTTGAGATAACTCTGCACTAGTGCGAGCCGCAAATGCCACTTCCAGCTTAGCTGTGCAGAAGAAGAACAACAAGAAGAAGAAATATCTCGAAATATGTCCGTCAGGCCCCTTCCCTTGAGATAAATCTGCACATATCTCGGAAACGAAGCGAGCTATGGCAAAATGTTAAGAGACGTTTTTTGTAGAGAATTATGTTTCCTACAATTCATGTTCTATGATATTTTTTGATCAGAAGCGTAGTTTTCGAGATATATCGAGATATTTAAAAGTTCCGAAGCCGCACCAACATAATAGGGATACAGAAACACCGTGGCCCCTTTCTTTGAGATAACTCTGCACTAGTGCGAGCCGCAAATGCCACTTCCAGCTTAGCTGTGCAGAAGAAGAACAACAAGAAGAAGAAATATCTCGAAATATGTCCGTCAGGCCTCTTCCCTTGAGATAAATCTGCAAATATCTCGGAAACGAAGCGAGCTATGGCAAAATGTTAAGAGACCTTTTTTGTAGAGAATTAAGTTTCCTACTTTTTATGTTCTATGATATTTTTTGATCAGAAGCGTAGTTTTCGAGATACATCGAGATATTTAAAAGTTCCGAAGCCGCACCAACATAATAGAGATACAGAAACACCGTGGCCCCTTTCTTTGAGATAACTCTGCACTAGTGCGAGCCGCAAATGCCACTTCCAGCTTAGCTGTGCAGAAGAAGAACAACAAGAAGAAGAAATATCTCGAAATATGTCCGTCAGGCCCCTTCCCTTGAGATAAATCTGCAAATATCTCGGAAACGAAGAGAGCTATGGCAAAATGTTAAGAGACCTTTTTTGTAGAGAATTAAGTTTCCTACTTTTTATGTTCTATGATATTTTTTGATCAGATGCGTAGTTCTCGAGATATATCAAGATATTTAAAAGTTCCGAAGCCGCACCAACATAATAGAGATACAGAAACACCGTGGCCCCTTTCTTTGAGATAACTCTGCACTATTGCGAGCTGTAAATGCCACTTCCAGCTTAGCTGTGCAGAAGAAGAACAACAAGAAGAAGAAATATCTCGAAATATGTCCGTCAGGCCCCTTCCCTTGAGATATATCTGCAAATATCTCGGAAACGAAGCGAGCTATGGCAAAATGTTGAGAGACCTTTTTTGTAGAGAATTATGTTTCCTACAATTTATGTTCTATGATATTTTTTGATCAGAAGCGTAGTTTTCGAGATATATCGAGATATTTAAAAGTTCCGAAGCCGCACCAACATAATAGAGATACAGAAACACCGTGGCCCCTTTCGTTGAGATAACTCTGCACTAGTGCGAGCCGCAAATGCCACTTCCAGCTTAGCTGTGCAGAAGAAGAACAACAAGAAGAAGAAATATCTCGAAATATGTCCGTCAGGCCCCTTCCCTTGAGATAAATCTGCACATATCTCGGAAACGAAGCGAGCTATGGCAAAATGTTAAGAGACGTTTTTTGTAGAGAATTATGTTTCCTACAATTTATGTTCTATGATATTTTTTGATCAGAAGCGTAGTTTTCGAGATATATCGAGATATTTAAAAGTTCCGAAGCCGCACCAACATAATAGGGATACAGAAACACCGTGGCCCCTTTCTTTGAGATAACTCTGCACTAGTGCGAGCCGCAAATGCCACTTCCAGCTTAGCTGTGCAGAAGAAGAACAACAAGAAGAAGAAATATCTCGAAATATGTCCGTCAGGCCTCTTCCCTTGAGATAAATCTGCAAATATCTCGGAAACGAAGCGAGCTATGGCAAAATGTTAAGAGACCTTTTTTGTAGAGAATTAAGTTTCCTACTTTTTATGTTCTATGATATTTTTTGATCAGAAGCGTAGTTTTCGAGATACATCGAGATATTTAAAAGTTCCGAAGCCGCACCAACATAATAGAGATACAGAAACACCGTGGCCCCTTTCTTTGAGATAACTCTGCACTAGTGCGAGCCGCAAATGCCACTTCCAGCTTAGCTGTGCAGAAGAAGAACAACAAGAAGAAGAAATATCTCGAAATATGTCCGTCAGGCCCCTTCCCTTGAGATAAATCTGCACATATCTCGGAAACGAAGCGAGCTATGGCAAAATGTTAAGAGACGTTTTTTGTAGAGAATTATGTTTCCTACAATTTATGTTCTATGATATTTTTTGATCAGAAGCGTAGTTTTCGAGATATATCGAGATATTTAAAAGTTCCGAAGCCGCACCAACATAATAGGGATACAGAAACACCGTGGCCCCTTTCTTTGAGATAACTCTGCACTAGTGCGAGCCGCAAATGCCACTTCCAGCTTAGCTGTGCAGAAGAAGAACAACAAGAAGAAGAAATATCTCGAAATATGTCCGTCAGGCCCCTTCCCTTGAGATAAATCTGCAAATATCTCGGAAACGAAGCCAGCTATGGCAAAATGTTAAGAGACCTTTTTTGTAGAGAATTAAGTTTCCTACTTTTTATGTTCTATGATATTTTTTGATCAGATGCGTAGTTCTCGAGATATATCAAGATATTTAAAAGTTCCGAAGCCGCACCAACATAATAGAGATACAGAAACACCGTGGCCCCTTTCTTTGAGATAACTCTGCACTATTGCGAGCTGTAAATGCCACTTCCAGCTTAGCTGTGCAGAAGAAGAACAACAAGAAGAAGAAATATCTCGAAATATGTCCGTCAGGCCCCTTCCCTTGAGATAAATCTGCAAATATCTCGGAAACGAAGCGAGCTATGGCAAAATGTTAACAGACCTTTTTTGTAGAGAATTAAGTTTCCTACTTTTTATGTTCTATGATATTTTTTGATCAGATGCGTAGTTCTCGAGATATATCAAGATATTTAAAAGTTCCGAAGCCGCACCAACATAATAGAGATACAGAAACACCGTGGCCCCTTTCTTTGAGATAACTCTGCACTATTGCGAGCTGCAAATGCCACTTCCAGCTTAGCTGTGCAGAGGAAGAACAACAAGAAGAAGAAGTATCTCGAAATATGTCCGTCAGGCCCGTTCCTTTGAGCTGAATCTGCAAATATCTCGGAAACGAAGCGAGCTATGGCAAAATGTTAAGAGATCTTTTTTGTAGAGAATTAAGTTTCCTACAATTTATGTTCTATGATATTTTTTGATCAGAAGCGTAGTTTTCGAGATATATCGAGATATTTAAAAGCTCCAAAGCCGCACCAACATAATAGAGATACAGAAACACCGTGGCCCCTTTCTTTGAGATAACTCTGCACTATTGCGAGCTGTAAATGCCACTTCCAGCTTAGCTGTGCAGAAGAAGAACAACAAGAAGAAGAAATATCTCGAAATATGTCCGTCAGGCCCCTTCCCTTGAGATATATCTGCAAATATCTCGGAAACGAAGCGAGCTATGGCAAAATGTTAACAGACCTTTTTTGTAGAGAATTATGTTTTCTACAATTTATGTTCTATGATATTTTTTGATCAGAAGCGTAGTTTTCGAGATATATCGAGATATTTAAAAGTTCCGAAGCCGCACCAACATAATAGAGATACAGAAACACCGTGGCCCCTTTCTTTGAGATAACTCTGCACTAGTGCGAGCCGCAAATGCCACTTCCAGCTTAGCTGTGCAGAAGAACAACAACAAGAAGAAGAAATATCTCGAAATATGTCCGACAGGCCCCTTCCCTTGAGATAAATCTGCAAATATCTCGGAAACGAAGCGAGCTATGGCGAAATGTTAAGAGACCTTTTTTGTAGAGAATTAAGTTTCCTACTTTTTATCTTCTATGATATTTTTTGATCAGATGCGTAGTTTTCGAGATATATCGAGATATTTAAAAGTTCCGAAGCCGCACCAACATAATAGGGATACAGAAACACCGTGGCCCCTTTCTTTGAGATAACTCTGCACTATTGCGAGCTGTAAATGCCACTTCCAGCTTAGCTGTGCAGAAGAAGAACAACAAGAAGAAGAAATATCTCGAAATATGTCCGTCAGGCCCCTTCCCTTGAGATATATCTGCAAATATCTCGGAAACGAAGCGAGCTATGACAAAATGTTAAGAGACCTTTTTTGTAGAGAATTATGTTTCCTACAATTTATGTTCTATGATATTTTTTGATCAGAAGCGTAGTTTTCGAGATATATCGAGATATTTAAAAGTTCCGAAGCCGCACCAACATAATAGAGATACAGAAACACCGTGGCCCCTTTCTTTGAGATAACTCTGCACTAGTGCGAACCGCAAATGCCACTTCCAGCTTAGCTGTGCAGAAGAAGAACAACAAGAAGAAGAAATATCTCGAAATATGTCCGTCAGGCCTCTTCCCTTGAGATAAATCTGCAAATATCTCGGAAACGAAGCGAGCTATGGCAAAATGTTAAGAGACCTTTTTTGTAGAGAATTAAGTTTCCTACTTTTTATGTTCTATGATATTTTTTGATCAGAAGCGTAGTTTTCGAGATACATCGAGATATTTAAAAGTTCCGAAGCCGCACCAACATAATAGAGATACAGAAACACCGTGGCCCCTTTCTTTGAGATAACTCTGCACTAGTGCGAGCCGCAAATGCCACTTCCAGCTTAGCTGTGCAGAAGAAGAACAACAAGAAGAAGAAATATCTCGAAATATGTCCGTCAGGCCCCTTCCCTTGAGATAAATCTGCACATATCTCGGAAACGAAGCGAGCTATGGCAAAATGTTAAGAGACGTTTTTTGTAGAGAATTATGTTTCCTACAATTTATGTTCTATGATATTTTTTGATCAGAAGCGTAGTTTTCGAGATATATCGAGATATTTAAAAGTTCCGAAGCCGCACCAACATAATAGGGATACAGAAACACCGTGGCCCCTTTCTTTGAGATAACTCTGCACTAGTGCGAGCCGCAAATGCCACTTCCAGCTTAGCTGTGCAGAAGAAGAACAACAAGAAGAAGAAATATCTCGAAATATGTCCGTCAGGCCCCTTCCCTTGAGATAAATCTGCAAATATCTCGGAAACGAAGCCAGCTATGGCAAAATGTTAAGAGACCTTTTTTGTAGAGAATTAAGTTTCCTACTTTTTATGTTCTATGATATTTTTTGATCAGACGCGTAGTTCTCGAGATATATCAAGATATTTAAAAGTTCCGAAGCCGCACCAACATAATAGAGATACAGAAACACCGTGGCCCCTTTCTTTGAGATAACTCTGCACTATTGCGAGCTGCAAATGCCACTTCCAGCTTAGCTGTGCAGAAGAAGAACAACAAGAAGAAGAAATATCTCGAAATATGTCCGTCAGGCCCCTTCCCTTGAGATAAATCTGCAAATATCTCGGAAACGAAGAGAGCTATGGCAAAATGTTAAGAGACCTTTTTTGTAGAGAATTAAGTTTCCTACTTTTCATGTTCTATGATATTTTTTGATCAGATGCGTAGTTCTCGAGATATATCGAGATATTTAAAAGTTCCGAAGCCGCACCAACATAATAGGGATACAGAAACACCGTGGCCCCTTTCTTTGAGATAACTCTGCACTATTGCGAGCTGTAAATGCCACTTCCAGCTTAGCTGTGCAGAAGAAGAACAACAAGAAGAAGAAATATCTCGAAATATGTCCGTCAGGCCCCTTCCCTTGAGATATATCTGCAAATATCTCGGAAACGAAGCGAGCTATGACAAAATGTTAAGAGACCTTTTTTGTAGAGAATTATGTTTCCTACAATTTATGTTCTATGATATTTTTTGATCAGAAGCGTAGTTTTCGAGATATATCGAGATATTTAAAAGTTCCGAAGCCGCACCAACATAATAGAGATACAGAAACACCGTGGCCCCTTTCTTTGAGATAACTCTGCACTAGTGCGAACCGCAAATGCCACTTCCAGCTTAGCTGTGCAGAAGAAGAACAACAAGAAGAAGAAATATCTCGAAATATGTCCGTCAGGCCTCTTCCCTTGAGATAAATCTGCAAATATCTCGGAAACGAAGCGAGCTATGGCAAAATGTTAAGAGACCTTTTTTGTAGAGAATTAAGTTTCCTACTTTTTATGTTCTATGATATTTTTTGATCAGAAGCGTAGTTTTCGAGATACATCGAGATATTTAAAAGTTCCGAAGCCGCACCAACATAATAGAGATACAGAAACACCGTGGCCCCTTTCTTTGAGATAACTCTGCACTAGTGCGAGCCGCAAATGCCACTTCCAGCTTAGCTGTGCAGAAGAAGAACAACAAGAAGAAGAAATATCTCGAAATATGTCCGTCAGGCCCCTTCCCTTGAGATAAATCTGCACATATCTCGGAAACGAAGCGAGCTATGGCAAAATGTTAAGAGACGTTTTTTGTAGAGAATTATGTTTCCTACAATTTATGTTCTATGATATTTTTTGATCAGAAGCGTAGTTTTCGAGATATATCGAGATATTTAAAAGTTCCGAAGCCGCACCAACATAATAGGGATACAGAAACACCGTGGCCCCTTTCTTTGAGATAACTCTGCACTAGTGCGAGCCGCAAATGCCACTTCCAGCTTAGCTGTGCAGAAGAAGAACAACAAGAAGAAGAAATATCTCGAAATATGTCCGTCAGGCCCCTTCCCTTGAGATATATCTGCAAATATCTCGGAAACGAAGCGAGCTATGACAAAATGTTAAGAGACCTTTTTTGTAGAGAATTATGTTTCCTACAATTTATGTTCTATGATATTTTTTGATCAGAAGCGTAGTTTTCGAGATATATCGAGATATTTAAAAGTTCCGAAGCCGCACCAACATAATAGAGATACAGAAACACCGTGGCCCCTTTCTTTGAGATAACTCTGCACTAGTGCGAACCGCAAATGCCACTTCCAGCTTAGCTGTGCAGAAGAAGAACAACAAGAAGAAGAAATATCTCGAAATATGTCCGTCAGGCCTCTTCCCTTGAGATAAATCTGCAAATATCTCGGAAACGAAGCGAGCTATGGCAAAATGTTAAGAGACCTTTTTTGTAGAGAATTAAGTTTCCTACTTTTTATGTTCTATGATATTTTTTGATCAGAAGCGTAGTTTTCGAGATACATCGAGATATTTAAAAGTTCCGAAGCCGCACCAACATAATAGAGATACAGAAACACCGTGGCCCCTTTCTTTGAGATAACTCTGCACTAGTGCGAGCCGCAAATGCCACTTCCAGCTTAGCTGTGCAGAAGAAGAACAACAAGAAGAAGAAATATCTCGAAATATGTCCGTCAGGCCCCTTCCCTTGAGATAAATCTGCACATATCTCGGAAACGAAGCGAGCTATGGCAAAATGTTAAGAGACGTTTTTTGTAGAGAATTATGTTTCCTACAATTTATGTTCTATGATATTTTTTGATCAGAAGCGTAGTTTTCGAGATATATCGAGATATTTAAAAGTTCCGAAGCCGCACCAACATAATAGGGATACAGAAACACCGTGGCCCCTTTCTTTGAGATAACTCTGCACTAGTGCGAGCCGCAAATGCCACTTCCAGCTTAGCTGTGCAGAAGAAGAACAACAAGAAGAAGAAATATCTCGAAATATGTCCGTCAGGCCCCTTCCCTTGAGATAAATCTGCAAATATCTCGGAAACGAAGCCAGCTATGGCAAAATGTTAAGAGACCTTTTTTGTAGAGAATTAAGTTTCCTACTTTTTATGTTCTATGATATTTTTTGATCAGACGCGTAGTTCTCGAGATATATCAAGATATTTAAAAGTTCCGAAGCCGCACCAACATAATAGAGATACAGAAACACCGTGGCCCCTTTCTTTGAGATAACTCTGCACTATTGCGAGCTGCAAATGCCACTTCCAGCTTAGCTGTGCAGAAGAAGAACAACAAGAAGAAGAAATATCTCGAAATATGTCCGTCAGGCCCCTTCCCTTGAGATAAATCTGCAAATATCTCGGAAACGAAGAGAGCTATGGCAAAATGTTAAGAGACCTTTTTTGTAGAGAATTAAGTTTCCTACTTTTCATGTTCTATGATATTTTTTGATCAGATGCGTAGTTCTCGAGATATATCAAGATATTTAAAAGATCCGAAGCCGCACCAACATAATAGAGATACAGAAACACCGTGGCCCCTTTCTTTGAGATAACTCTGCACTATTGCGAGCTGTAAATGCCACTTCCAGCTTAGCTGTGCAGAAGAAGAACAACAAAAAGAAGAAATATCTCGAAATATGTCCGTCAGGCCCCTTCCCTTGAGATAAATCTGCAAATATCTCGGAAACGAAGCGAGCTATGGCAAAATGTTAAGAGACCTTTTTTGTAGAGAATTAAGTTTCCTACTTTTTATCTTCTATGATATTTTTTGATCAGATGCGTAGTTCTCGAGATATATCAAGATATTTAAAAGTTCCGAAGCCGCACCAACATAATAGAGATACAGAAACGCCGTGGCCCCTTTCTTTGAGATAACTCTGCACTATTGCGAGCTGCAAATGCCACTTCCAGCTTAGCTGTGCAGAGGAAGAACAACAAGAAGAAGAAATATCTCGAAATATGTCCGCCAGGCCCCTTCCCTTGAGATAAATCTGCAAATATCTCGGAAACGAAGAGAGCTATGGCAAAATGTTAAGAGACCTTTTTTGTAGAGAATTAAGTTTCCTACTTTTTATGTTCTATGATATTTTTTGATCAGATGCGTAGTTCTCGAGATATATCAAGATATTTAAAAGTTCCGAAGCCGCACCAACATAATAGAGATACAGAAACACCGTGGCCCCTTTCTTTGAGATAACTCTGCACTATTGCGAGCTGTAAATGCCACTTCCAGCTTAGCTGTGCAGAAGAAGAACAACAAGAAGAAGAAATATCTCGAAATATGTCCGTCAGGCCCCTTCCCTTGAGATATATCTGCAAATATCTCGGAAACGAAGCGAGCTATGGCAAAATGTTGAGAGACCTTTTTTGTAGAGAATTATGTTTCCTACAATTTATGTTCTATGATATTTTTTGATCAGAAGCGTAGTTTTCGAGATATATCGAGATATTTAAAAGTTCCGAAGCCGCACCAACATAATAGAGATACAGAAACACCGTGGCCCCTTTCGTTGAGATAACTCTGCACTAGTGCGAGCCGCAAATGCCACTTCCAGCTTAGCTGTGCAGAAGAAGAACAACAAGAAGAAGAAATATCTCGAAATATGTCCGTCAGGCCCCTTCCCTTGAGATAAATCTGCACATATCTCGGAAACGAAGCGAGCTATGGCAAAATGTTAAGAGACGTTTTTTGTAGAGAATTATGTTTCCTACAATTTATGTTCTATGATATTTTTTGATCAGACGCGTAGTTTTCGAGATATATCGAGATATTTAAAAGTTCCGAAGCCGCACCAACATAATAGGGATACAGAAACACCGTGGCCCCTTTCTTTGAGATAACTCTGCACTAGTGCGAGCCGCAAATGCCACTTCCAGCTTAGCTGTGCAGAAGAAGAACAACAAGAAGAAGAAATATCTCGAAATATGTCCGTCAGGCCTCTTCCCTTGAGATAAATCTGCAAATATCTCGGAAACGAAGCGAGCTATGGCAAAATGTTAAGAGACCTTTTTTGTAGAGAATTAAGTTTCCTACTTTTTATGTTCTATGATATTTTTTGATCAGAAGCGTAGTTTTCGAGATACATCGAGATATTTAAAAGTTCCGAAGCCGCACCAACATAATAGAGATACAGAAACACCGTGGCCCCTTTCTTTGAGATAACTCTGCACTAGTGCGAGCCGCAAATGCCACTTCCAGCTTAGCTGTGCAGAAGAAGAACAACAAGAAGAAGAAATATCTCGAAATATGTCCGTCAGGCCCCTTCCCTTGAGATAAATCTGCACATATCTCGGAAACGAAGCGAGCTATGGCAAAATGTTAAGAGACGTTTTTTGTAGAGAATTATGTTTCCTACAATTTATGTTCTATGATATTTTTTGATCAGAAGCGTAGTTTTCGAGATATATCGAGATATTTAAAAGTTCCGAAGCCGCACCAACATAATAGGGATACAGAAACACCGTGGCCCCTTTCTTTGAGATAACTCTGCACTAGTGCGAGCCGCAAATGCCACTTCCAGCTTAGCTGTGCAGAAGAAGAACAACAAGAAGAAGAAATATCTCGAAATATGTCCGTCAGGCCCCTTCCCTTGAGATAAATCTGCAAATATCTCGGAAACGAAGCCAGCTATGGCAAAATGTTAAGAGACCTTTTTTGTAGAGAATTAAGTTTCCTACTTTTTATGTTCTATGATATTTTTTGATCAGATGCGTAGTTCTCGAGATATATCAAGATATTTAAAAGTTCCGAAGCCGCACCAACATAATAGAGATACAGAAACACCGTGGCCCCTTTCTTTGAGATAACTCTGCACTATTGCGAGCTGTAAATGCCACTTCCAGCTTAGCTGTGCAGAAGAAGAACAACAAGAAGAAGAAATATCTCGAAATATGTCCGTCAGGCCCCTTCCCTTGAGATAAATCTGCAAATATCTCGGAAACGAAGCGAGCTATGGCAAAATGTTAACAGACCTTTTTTGTAGAGAATTAAGTTTCCTACTTTTTATGTTCTATGATATTTTTTGATCAGATGCGTAGTTCTCGAGATATATCAAGATATTTAAAAGTTCCGAAGCCGCACCAACATAATAGAGATACAGAAACACCGTGGCCCCTTTCTTTGAGATAACTCTGCACTATTGCGAGCTGCAAATGCCACTTCCAGCTTAGCTGTGCAGAGGAAGAACAACAAGAAGAAGAAGTATCTCGAAATATGTCCGTCAGGCCCGTTCCTTTGAGCTGAATCTGCAAATATCTCGGAAACGAAGCGAGCTATGGCAAAATGTTAAGAGATCTTTTTTGTAGAGAATTAAGTTTCCTACAATTTATGTTCTATGATATTTTTTGATCAGAAGCGTAGTTTTCGAGATATATCGAGATATTTAAAAGTTCCGAAGCCGCACCAACATAATAGAGATACAGAAACACCGTGGCCCCTTTCTTTGAGATAACTCTGCACTATTGCGAGCTGTAAATGCCACTTCCAGCTTAGCTGTGCAGAAGAAGAACAACAAGAAGAAGAAATATCTCGAAATATGTCCGTCAGGCCCCTTCCCTTGAGATATATCTGCAAATATCTCGGAAACGAAGCGAGCTATGGCAAAATGTTAACAGACCTTTTTTGTAGAGAATTATGTTTTCTACAATTTATGTTCTATGATATTTTTTGATCAGAAGCGTAGTTTTCGAGATATATCGAGATATTTAAAAGTTCCGAAGCCGCACCAACATAATAGAGATACAGAAACACCGTGGCCCCTTTCTTTGAGATAACTCTGCACTAGTGCGAGCCGCAAATGCCACTTCCAGCTTAGCTGTGCAGAAGAACAACAACAAGAAGAAGAAATATCTCGAAATATGTCCGACAGGCCCCTTCCCTTGAGATAAATCTGCAAATATCTCGGAAACGAAGCGAGCTATGGCGAAATGTTAAGAGACCTTTTTTGTAGAGAATTAAGTTTCCTACTTTTTATCTTCTATGATATTTTTTGATCAGATGCGTAGTTTTCGAGATATATCGAGATATTTAAAAGTTCCGAAGCCGCACCAACATAATAGGGATACAGAAACACCGTGGCCCCTTTCTTTGAGATAACTCTGCACTATTGCGAGCTGTAAATGCCACTTCCAGCTTAGCTGTGCAGAAGAAGAACAACAAGAAGAAGAAATATCTCGAAATATGTCCGTCAGGCCCCTTCCCTTGAGATATATCTGCAAATATCTCGGAAACGAAGCGAGCTATGACAAAATGTTAAGAGACCTTTTTTGTAGAGAATTATGTTTCCTACAATTTATGTTCTATGATATTTTTTGATCAGAAGCGTAGTTTTCGAGATATATCGAGATATTTAAAAGTTCCGAAGCCGCACCAACATAATAGAGATACAGAAACACCGTGGCCCCTTTCTTTGAGATAACTCTGCACTAGTGCGAACCGCAAATGCCACTTCCAGCTTAGCTGTGCAGAAGAAGAACAACAAGAAGAAGAAATATCTCGAAATATGTCCGTCAGGCCCCTTCCCTTGAGATAAATCTGCAAATATCTCGGAAACGAAGCGAGCTATGGCAAAATGTTAAGAGACCTTTTTTGTAGAGAATTATGTTTCCTACTTTTTATGTTCTGTGATATTTTTTGATCAGACGCGTAGCTCTCGAGATATATCAAGATATTTAAAAGTTTCGAAGCCGCACCAACATAATAGAGATACAGAAACAGCGTGGCCCCTTTCTTTGAGATAACTGTGCACTAGTGCGAGCCGCAAATGCCACTTCCAGCTTAGCTGTGCAGAAGAAGAACAACAAGAAGAAGAAATATCTCGAAATATGTCCGTCAGGCCCCTTCCCTTGAGATATATCTGCAAATATCTCGTAAACGAAGCGAGCTATGGCAAAATGTTAAGAGACCGTTTTTGTAGAGAATTAAGTTTCCTACTTTTTATGTTCTATGATATTTTTTGATCAGACGCGTAGTTCTCGAGATATATCAAGATATTTAAAAGTTCCGAAGCCGCACCAACATAATAGAGATACAGAAACACCGTGGCCCCTTTCTTTGAGATAACTCTGCACTATTGCGAGCTGCAAATGCCACTTCCAGCTTAGCTGTGCAGAAGAAGAACAACAAGAAGAAGAAATATCTCGAAATATGTCCGTCAGGCCCCTTCCCTTGAGATAAATCTGCAAATATCTCGGAAACGAAGCGAGCTATGGCAAAATGTCAAGAGACCTTCTTTGTAGAGAATTAAGTTTCCTACTTTTTATGTTCTATGATATTTTTTGATCAGATGCGTAGTTCTCGAGATATATCAAGATATTTAAAAGTTCCGAAGCCGCACCAACATAATAGAGATACAGAAACGCCGTGGCCCCTTTCTTTGAGATAACTCTGCACTATTGCGAGCTGCAAATGCCACTACCAGCTTAGCTGTGCAGAGGAAGAACAACAAGAAGAAGAAATATCTCGAAATATGTCCGTCAGGCCAGTTCCTTTGAGATGAATCTGCAAATATCTCGGAAACGAAGCGAGCTATGGCAAAATGTTAAGAGACGTTTTTTATAGAGAATTATGTTTCCTACAATTTATGTTGTATGATATTTTTTGATCAGAAGCGTAGTTTTCGAGATACATCGAGATATTTAAAAGTTCCGAAGCCGCACCAACATAATAGAGATACAGAAACACCGTGGCCCCTTTCTTTGAGATAACTCTGCACTAGTGCGAGCCGCAAATGCCACTTCCAGCTTAGCTGTGCAGAAGAAGAACAACAAGAAGAAGAAATATCTCGAAATATGTCCGTCAGGCCCCTTCCCTTGAGATAAATCTGCACATATCTCGGAAACGAAGCGAACTATGGCAAAATGTTAAGAGACGTTTTTTGTAGAGAATTATGTTTCCTACTATTTATGTTCTATGATATTTTTTGATCCGAAGCGTAGTTTTCGAGATATATCGAGATATTTAAAAGTTCCGAAGCCGCACCAACATAATAGGGATACAGAAACACCGTGGCCCCTTTCTTTGAGATAACTGTGCACTAGTGCGAGCTGCAAATGCCACTTCCAGCTTAGCTGTGCAGAAGAAGAACAACAAGAAGAAGAAATATCTCGAAATATGTCCGTCAGGCCCCTTCCCTTGAGATATATCTGCAAATATCTCGGAAACGAAGCGAGCTATGGCAAAATGTTAAGAGACCGTTTTTGTAGAGAATTAAGTTTCCTACTTTTTATGTTCTATGATATTTTTTGATCAGACGCGTAGTTCTCGAGATATATCAAGATATTTAAAAGTTCCGAAGCCGCACCAACATAATAGAGATACAGAAACACCGTGGCCCCTTTCTTTGAGATAACTCTGCACTATTGCGAGCTGCAAATGCCACTTCCAGCTTAGCTGTGCAGAAGAAGAACAACAAGAAGAAGAAATATCTCGAAATATGTCCGTCAGGCCCCTTCCCTTGAGATAAATCTGCAAATATCTCGGAAACGAAGAGAGCTATGGCAAAATGTTAAGAGACCTTTTTTGTAGAGAATTAAGTTTCCTACTTTTCATGTTCTATGATATTTTTTGATCAGATGCGTAGTTCTCGAGATATATCAAGATATTTAAAAGATCCGAAGCCGCACCAACATAATAGAGATACAGAAACACCGTGGCCCCTTTCTTTGAGATAACTCTGCACTATTGCGAGCTGTAAATGCCACTTCCAGCTTAGCTGTGCAGAAGAAGAACAACAAGAAGAAGAAATATCTCGAAATATGTCCGTCAGGCCCCTTCCCTTGAGATATATCTGCAAGTATCTCGGAAACGAAGCGAGCTATGGCAAAATGTTGAGAGACCTTTTTTGTAGAGAATTATGTTTCCTACAATTTATGTTCTATGATATTTTTTGATCAGAAGCGTAGTTTTCGAGATATATCGAGATATTTAAAAGTTCCGAAGCCGCACCAACATAATAGAGATACAGAAACACCGTGGCCCCTTTCTTTGAGATAACTCTGCACTAGTGCGAGCCGCAAATGCCACTTCCAGCTTAGCTGTGCAGAAGAAGAACAACAAGAAGAAGAAATATCTCGAAATATGTCCGTCAGGCCCCTTCCCTTGAGATAAATCTGCACATATCTCGGAAACGAAGCGAGCTATGGCAAAATGTTAAGAGACGTTTTTTGTAGAGAATTATGTTTCCTACAATTTATGTTCTATGATATTTTTTGATCAGAAGCGTAGTTTTCGAGATATATCGAGATATTTAAAAGTTCCGAAGCCGCACCAACATAATAGGGATACAGAAACACCGTGGCCCCTTTCTTTGAGATAACTCTGCACTAGTGCGAGCCGCAAATGCCACTTCCAGCTTAGCTGTGCAGAAGAAGAACAACAAGAAGAAGAAATATCTCGAAATATGTCCGTCAGGCCTCTTCCCTTGAGATAAATCTGCAAATATCTCGGAAACGAAGCGAGCTATGGCAAAATGTTAAGAGACCTTTTTTGTAGAGAATTAAGTTTCCTACTTTTTATGTTCTATGATATTTTTTGATCAGAAGCGTAGTTTTCGAGATACATCGAGATATTTAAAAGTTCCGAAGCCGCACCAACATAATAGAGATACAGAAACACCGTGGCCCCTTTCTTTGAGATAACTCTGCACTAGTGCGAGCCGCAAATGCCACTTCCAGCTTAGCTGTGCAGAAGAAGAACAACAAGAAGAAGAAATATCTCGAAATATGTCCGTCAGGCCCCTTCCCTTGAGATAAATCTGCACATATCTCGGAAACGAAGCGAGCTATGGCAAAATGTTAAGAGACGTTTTTTGTAGAGAATTATGTTTCCTACAATTTATGTTCTATGATATTTTTTGATCAGAAGCGTAGTTTTCGAGATATATCGAGATATTTAAAAGTTCCGAAGCCGCACCAACATAATAGGGATACAGAAACACCGTGGCCCCTTTCTTTGAGATAACTCTGCACTAGTGCGAGCCGCAAATGCCACTTCCAGCTTAGCTGTGCAGAAGAAGAACAACAAGAAGAAGAAATATCTCGAAATATGTCCGTCAGGCCCCTTCCCTTGAGATAAATCTGCAAATATCTCGGAAACGAAGCCAGCTATGGCAAAATGTTAAGAGACCATTTTTGTAGAGAATTAAGTTTCCTACTTTTTATGTTCTATGATATTTTTTGATCAGATGCGTAGTTCTCGAGATATATCAAGATATTTAAAAGTTCCGAAGCCGCACCAACATAATAGAGATACAGAAACACCGTGGCCCCTTTCTTTGAGATAACTCTGCACTATTGCGAGCTGTAAATGCCACTTCCAGCTTAGCTGTGCAGAAGAAGAACAACAAGAAGAAGAAATATCTCGAAATATGTCCGTCAGGCCCCTTCCCTTGAGATAAATCTGCAAATATCTCGGAAACGAAGCGAGCTATGGCAAAATGTTAACAGACCTTTTTTGTAGAGAATTAAGTTTCCTACTTTTTATGTTCTATGATATTTTTTGATCAGATGCGTAGTTCTCGAGATATATCAAGATATTTAAAAGTTCCGAAGCCGCACCAACATAATAGAGATACAGAAACACCGTGGCCCCTTTCTTTGAGATAACTCTGCACTATTGCGAGCTGCAAATGCCACTTCCAGCTTAGCTGTGCAGAGGAAGAACAACAAGAAGAAGAAGTATCTCGAAATATGTCCGTCAGGCCCGTTCCTTTGAGCTGAATCTGCAAATATCTCGGAAACGAAGCGAGCTATGGCAAAATGTTAAGAGATCTTTTTTGTAGAGAATTAAGTTTCCTACAATTTATGTTCTATGATATTTTTTGATCAGAAGCGTAGTTTTCGAGATATATCGAGATATTTAAAAGTTCCGAAGCCGCACCAACATAATAGAGATACAGAAACACCGTGGCCCCTTTCTTTGAGATAACTCTGCACTATTGCGAGCTGTAAATGCCACTTCCAGCTTAGCTGTGCAGAAGAAGAACAACAAGAAGAAGAAATATCTCGAAATATGTCCGTCAGGCCCCTTCCCTTGAGATATATCTGCAAATATCTCGGAAACGAAGCGAGCTATGGCAAAATGTTAACAGACCTTTTTTGTAGAGAATTATGTTTTCTACAATTTATGTTCTATGATATTTTTTGATCAGAAGCGTAGTTTTCGAGATATATCGAGATATTTAAAAGTTCCGAAGCCGCACCAACATAATAGAGATACAGAAACACCGTGGCCCCTTTCTTTGAGATAACTCTGCACTAGTGCGAGCCGCA
Source organism: Osmia lignaria lignaria (assembly GCF_051020975.1). Lineage (NCBI taxonomy): Eukaryota > Metazoa > Arthropoda > Insecta > Hymenoptera > Megachilidae > Osmia > Osmia lignaria. Next base: position 6,026,787 of record NW_027478166.1, read on the forward strand.
AATGCCACTTCCAGCTTAGCTGTGCAGAAGAACAACAACAAGAAGAAGAAATATCTCGAAATATGTCCGACAGGCCCCTTCCCTTGAGATAAATCTGCAAATATCTCGGAAACGAAGCGAGCTATGGCGAAATGTTAAGAGACCTTTTTTGTAGAGAATTAAGTTTCCTACTTTTTATCTTCTATGATATTTTTTGATCAGATGCGTAGTTTTCGAGATATATCGAGATATTTAAAAGTTCCGAAGCCGCACCAACATAATAGGGATACAGAAACACCGTGGCCCCTTTCTTTGAGATAACTCTGCACTAGTGCGAGCCGCAAATGCCACTTCCAGCTTAGCTGTGCAGAAGAAGAACAACAAGAAGAAGAAATATCTCGAAATATGTCCGTCAGGCCCCTTCCCTTGAGATAAATCTGCAAATATCTCGGAAACGAAGCGAGCTATGGCAAAATGTTAAGAGACCTTTTTTGTAGAGAATTAAGTTTCCTACTTTTTATGTTCTATGATATTTTTTGATCAGATGCGTAGTTCTCGAGATATATCAAGATATTTAAAAGTTCCGAAGCCGCACCAACATAATAGAGATACAGAAACACCGTGGCCCCTTTCTTTGAGATAACTCTGCACTATTGCGAGCTGTAAATGCCACTTCCAGCTTAGCTGTGCAGAAGAAGAACAACAAGAAGAAGAAATATCTCGAAATATGTCCGTCAGGCCCCTTCCCTTGAGATAAATCTGCAAATATCTCGGAAACGAAGCGAGCTGTGGCAAAATGTTAACAGACCTTTTTTGTAGAGAATTAAGTTTCCTACTTTTTATGTTCTATGATATTTTTTGATCAGATGCGTAGTTCTCGAGATATATCAAGATATTTAAAAGTTCCGAAGCCGCACCAACATAATAGAGATACAGAAACACCGTGGCCCCTTTCTTTGAGATAACTCTGCACTATTGCGAGCTGCAAATGCCACTTCCAGCTTAGCTGTGCAGAGGAAGAACAACAAGAAGAAGAAGTATCTCGAAATATGTCCGTCAGGCCCGTTCCTTTGAGCTGAATCTGCAAATATCTCGGAAACGAAGCGAGCTATGGCAAAATGTTAAGAGACGTTTTTTGTAGGGAATTATCTTTCCTACAATTTATGTTCTATGATATTTTTTGATCAGAAGCGTAGTTTTCGAGATATATCGAGATATTTAAAAGTTCCGAAGCCGCACCAACATAATAGAGATACAGAAACACCGTGGCCCCTTTCTTTGAGATAACTCTGCACTAGTGCGAGCCGCAAATGCCACTTCCAGCTTAGCTGTGCAGAAGAAGAACAACAAGAAGAAGAAATATCTCGAAATATGTCCGTCAGGCCCCTTCCCTTGAGATAAATCTGCAAATATCTCGGAAACCAAGCGAGCTATGGCAAAATGTTAAGAGACCTTTTTTGTAGAGAATTAAGTTTCCTACTTTTTATGTTCTATGATATTTTTTGATCAGATGCGTAGTTCTCGAGAATTATCAAGATATTTAAAAGTTCCGAAGCCGCACCAACATAATAGGGATACAGAAACACCGTGGCCCCTTTCTTTGAGATAACTCTGCACTAGTGCGAGCCGCAAATGCCACTTCCAGCTTAGCTGTGCAGAAGAAGAACAACAAGAAGAAGAAATATCTCGAAATATGTCCGTCAGGCCCCTTCCCTTGAGATAAATCTGCAAATATCTCGGAAACGAAGCGAGCTATGGCAAAATGTTAACAGACCTTTTTTGTAGAGAATTATGTTTTCTACAATTTATGTTCTATGATATTTTTTGATCAGAAGCGTAGTTTTCGAGATATATCGAGATATTTAAAAGTTCCGAAGCCGCACCAACATAATAGAGATACAGAAACACCGTGGCCCCTTTCTTTGAGATAACTCTGCACTAGTGCGAGCCGCAAATGCCACTCCCAGCTTAGCTGTGCAGAAGAAGAACAACAAGAAGAAGAAATATCTCGAAATATGTCCGACAGGCCCCTTCCCTTGAGATAAATCTGCAAATATCTCGGAAACGAAGCGAGCTATGGCGAAATGTTAAGAGACCTTTTTTGTAGAGAATTAAGTTTCCTACTTTTTATCTTCTATGATATTTTTTGATCAGATGCGTAGTTCTCGAGATATATCAAGATATTTAAAAGTTCCGAAGCCGCACCAACATAATAGAGATACAGAAACACCGTGGCCCCTCTCTTTGAGATAACTCTGCACTATTGCGAGCTGCAAATGCCACTTCCAGCTTAGCTGTGCAGAAGAAGAACAACAAGAAGAAGAAATATCTCGAAATATGTCCGTCAGGCCAGTTCCTTTGAGCTGAATCTGCAAATATCTCGGAAACGAAGCGAGCTATGGCAAAATGTTAAGAGACGTTTTTTGTAGAGAATTATGTTTCCTACAATTTATGTTCTATGATATTTTTTGATCAGAAGCGTAGTTTTCGAGATATATCGAGATATTTAAAAGTTCCGAAGACGCACCAACATAATAGAGATACAGAAACACCGTGGCCCCTTCCTTTGAGATAACTGTGCACTAGTGCGAGCCGCAAATGCCACTTCCAGCTTAGCTGTGCAGAAGAAGAACAACAAGAAGAAGAAATATCTCGAAATATGTCCGTCAGGCCCCTTCCCTTGAGATATATCTGCAAATATCTCGGAAACGAAGCGAGCTATGGCAAAATGTTAAGAGACCGTTTTTGTAGAGAATTAAGTTTCCTACTTTTTATGTTCTATGATATTTTTTGATCAGACGCGTAGTTCTCGAGATATATCAAGATATTTAAAAGTTCCGAAGCCGCACCAACATAATAGAGATACAGAAACACCGTGGCCCCTTTCTTTGAGATAACTCTGCACTATTGCGAGCTGCAAATGCCACTTCCAGCTTAGCTGTGCAGAAGAAGAACAACAAGAAGAAGAAATATCTCGAAATATGTCCGTCAGGCCCCTTCCCTTGAGATAAATCTGCAAATATCTCGGAAACGAAGAGAGCTATGGCAAAATGTTAAGAGACCTTTTTTGTAGAGAATTAAGTTTCCTACTTTTCATGTTCTATGATATTTTTTGATCAGATGCGTAGTTCTCGAGATATATCAAGATATTTAAAAGTTCCGAAGCCGCACCAACATAATAGAGATACAGAAACACCGTGGCCCCTTTCTTTGAGATAACTCTGCACTATTGCGAGCTGTAAATGCCACTTCCAGCTTAGCTGTGCAGAAGAAGAACAACAAGAAGAAGAAATATCTCGAAATATGTCCGTCAGGCCCCTTCCCTTGAGATATATCTGCAAATATCTCGGAAACGAAGCGAGCTATGGCAAAATGTTAAGAGACCTTTTTTGTAGAGAATTATGCTTCCTACAATTTATGTTCTATGATATTTTTTGATCAGAAGCGTAGTTTTCGAGATATATCAAGATATATAAAAGTTCCGAAGCCGCACCAACATAATAGAGATACAGAAACACCGTGGCCCCTTTCTTTGAGATAACTCTGCACTATTGCGAGCTGCAAATGCCACTTCCAGCTTAGCTGTGCAGAGGAAGAACAACAAGAAGAAGAAGTATCTCGAAATATGTCCGTCAGGCCCGTTCCTTTGAGCTGAATCTGCAAATATCTCGGAAACGAAGCGAGCTATGGCAAAATGTTAAGAGACGTTTTTTGTAGAGAATTATGTTTCCTACAATTTATGTTCTATGATATTTTTTGATCAGAAGCGTAGTTTTCGAGATATATCGAGATATTTAAAAGTTCCGAAGCCGCACCAACATAATAGAGATACAGAAACACCGTGGCTCCTTTCTTTGAGATAACTCTGCACTAGTGCGAGCCGCAAATGCCACTTCCAGCTTAGCTGTGCAGAAGAAGAACAACAAGAAGAAGAAATATCTCGAAATATGTCCGTCAGGCCCCTTCCCTTGAGATAAATCTGCAAATATCTCGGAAACGAAGCGAGCTATGGCAAAATGTTAAGAGACCTTTTTTGTAGAGAATTAAGTTTCCTACTTTTTATGTTCTATGATATTTTTCGACCAGAGGCGTAGTTCTCGAGATATATCAAGATATTTAAAAGTTCCGAAGCCGCACCAACATAATAGAGATACAGAAACACCGTGGCCCCTTTCTTTGAGATAACTCTGCACGATTGCGAGCTGGAAATGCCACTTCCAGTTTAGCTGTGCAGAAGAAGAACAACAAGAAGAAGGAATATCTCGAAATATGTCCGTCAGGCCACTTCCCTTGAGATAAATCTGCAAATATCTCGGAAACGAAGCGAGCTATGGCAAAATGTTAAGAGACCTTTTTTGTAGAGAATTATGTTTCCTACTTTTTATGTTCGATGATATTTTTTGATCAGATGCGTAGTTCTCGAGATATATCAAGATATTTAAAAGTTCCGAAGCTGCACCAACATAATAGAGGTACAGAAACACCGTGGCCTCTTTCTTTGAGATAACTCTGCACTATTGCGAGCTGCAAATGCCACTTCGAGCTTAGCTGTGCAGAAGAAGAACAACAAGAAGAAGAAATATCTCGAAATATGTCCGTCAGACCCCTTCCCTTGAGATGAATCTGCAAATATCTCGGAAACGAAGCGAGCTATGGCAAAATGTTAAGAGACCTTTTTTGTAGAGAATAATGTTTCCTACAATTTACGTTCTATGATATTTTTTGATCAGAAGCGTAGTTTTCGAGATATATCGAGATATTTAAAAGTTCCGAAGCCGCACCAACATAATAGAGATACAGAAACACCGTGGCCCCTTTCTTTGAGATAACTCTGCACTATTGCGACCTGCAAATGCCACTTCCAGCTCAGCTGTGCAGAAGAAGAACAACAAGAAAAAGAAATATATCGAAATATGCCCGTCAGGCCCCTTCCCTTGAGATATATCTGCAAATATCTCGGAAACGAAGCGAGCTATGGCAAAATGTTAAGAGACCTTTTTTGTAAAGAATTATGCTTCCTACAATTTATGTTCTATGATATTTTTTGATCAGATGCGTAGTTCTCGAGATATATCAAGATATTTAAAAGTTCCGAAGCCGCACCAACATAATAGAGATACAGAAACACCGTGGCCCCTTTCTTTGAGATAACTCTGCACTATTGCGAGCTGCAAATGCCACTTCCAGCTTAGCTGTGCAGAAGAAGAACAACTAGAAGAAGAAATATCTCGAAATATGTCCGTCAGGTCCCTTCCCTTGAGATATATCTGCAAATATCTCGGAAACGAACAGAGCTACGGCAAAATGTTAAGAGACCTTTTTTGTAGAGAATTAAGTTTCCTACTTTTCATGTTCTATGATATTTTTTGATCAGATGCGTAGTTCTCGAGATATATCAAGATATTTAAAAGTTCCGAAGCCGCACCGACGTAATAGAGATACAGAAACACCGTGGCCCCTTTCTTTGAGATAACTCTGCACTATTGCGGGCTGTAAATGCCACTTCCAGCTTAGCTGTGCAGAAGAAGAACAACAAGAAGAAGAAATATCTCGAAATATGTCCATCAGGACCCTTCCCTTGAGATAAATCTGCAAATATCTCGGAAACGAAATGAGCTATGGCAAAATGTTAAGAGACCTTTTTTGTAGAGAATTATGTTTCCTACAATTTATGTTCTATGATATTTTTTGATCAGAAGCGTAGTTTTCGAGATATATCGAGATATGTAAAAGTTCCGAAGCCGCAACAACATAATAGAGATACAGAAACACCGTGGCCCCTTTCTTTGGGATAACTCTGCACTCTTGCGAGCTGCAAATGCCACTTCCAGCTTAGCTGTGCAGAAGAAGAACAACAAGAAGAAGAAATATCTCGAAATATGTCCGTCAGGCCACTTCCCTTGAGATAAATCTGCAAATATCTCGGAAACGAAGCGAGCTATGGCAAAATGTTAAGAGACCTTTTTTGTAGAGAATTAAGTTTCCTACTTTTTATGTTCGATGATATTTTTTGATCAGATGCGTAGTTCTCGAGATATATCAAGATATTTAAAAGTTCCGAAGCTGCACCAACATAATAGAGGTACAGAAACACCGTGGCCTCTTTCTTTGAGATAACTCTGCACTATTGCGAGCTGCAAATGCCACTTCGAGCTTAGCTGTGCAGAAGAAGAACAACAAGAAGAAGAAATATCTCGAAATATGTCCGTCAGGCCCCTTCCCTTGAGATATATCTGCAAATATCTCGGAAACGAAGAGAGCTACGGCAAAATGTTAAGAGACCTTTTTTGTAGAGAATTAAGTTTCCTACTTTTCATGTTCTATGATATTTTTTGATCAGAAGCGTAGTTTTCGAGATATATCGAGATATTTAAAAGTTCCGAAGCCGCACCAACATAATAGAGATACAGAAACACCGTGGCTCCTTTCTTTGAGATAACTCTGCACTAGTGCGAGCCGCAAATGCCACTTCCAGCTTAGCTGTGCAGAAGAAGAACAACAAGAAGAAGAAATATCTCGAAATATGTCCGTCAGGCCCCTTCCCTTGAGATAAATCTGCAAATATCTCGGAAACGAAGCGAGCTATGGCAAAATGTTAAGAGACCTTTTTTGTAGAGAATTAAGTTTCCTACTTTTTATGTTCTACGATATTTTTCGATCAGAGGCGTAGTTCTCGAGATATATCAAGATATTTAAAAGTTCCGAAGCCGCACCAACATAATAGAGATACAGAAACACCGTGGCCCCTTTCTTTGAGATAACTCTGCACGATTGCGAGCTGGAAATGCCACTTCCAGTTTAGCTGTGCAGAAGAAGAACAACAAGAAGAAGGAATATCTCGAAATATGTCCATCAGGCCACTTCCCTTGAGATAAATCTGCAAATATCTCGGAAACGAAGCGAGCTATGGCAAAATGTTAAGAGACCTTTTTTGTAGAGAATTATGTTTCCTACTTTTTATGTTCGATGATATTTTTTGATCAGATGCGTAGTTCTCGAGATATATCAAGATATTTAAAAGTTCCGAAGCTGCACCAACATAATAGAGGTACAGAAACACCGTGGCCTCTTTCTTTGAGATAACTCTGCACTATTGCGAGCTGCAAATGCCACTTCGAGCTTAGCTGTGCAGAAGAAGAACAACAAGAAGAAGAAATATCTCGAAATATGTCCGTCAGACCCCTTCCCTTGAGATGAATCTGCAAATATCTCGGAAACGAAGCGAGCTGTGGCAAAATGTTAAGAGACCTTTTTTGTAGAGAATAATGTTTCCTACAATTTACGTTCTATGATATTTTTTGATCAGAAGCGTAGTTTTCGAGGTATATCGAGATATTTAAAAGTTCCGAAGCCGCACCAACATAATAGAGATACAGAAACACCGTGGCCCCTTTCTTTGAGATAACTCTGCACTAGTGCGAGCCGCAAATGCCACTTCCAGCTTAGCTGTGCAGAAGAAGAACAACAAGAAGAAGAAATATCTCGAAATATGTCCGTCAGGCCCCTTCCCTTGAGATAAATATGCAAATATCTCGGAAACGAACAGAGCTACGGCAAAATGTTAAGAGACCTTTTTTGTAGAGAATTAAGTTTCCTACTTTTCATGTTCTATGATATTTTTTGATCAGATGCGTAGTTCTCGAGATATATCAAGATATTTAAAAGCTCCGAAGCCGCACCAACATAATAGAGATACAGAAACACCGTGGCCCCTTTCTTTGAGATATCTCTGCACTATTGCGAGCTGCAAATGCCACTTCCAGCTTAGCTGTGCAGAAGAAGAACAACAAGAAGAAGAAATATCTCGAAATATGTCCGTCAGGCCCCTTCCCTTGAGATAAATCTGCAAATATCTCGGAAACGAAGCGAGCTATGGCAAAATGTTAAGAGACCTTTTTTGTACAGAATTATGTTTCCTACTTTTTACGTTCTATGATATTTTTTGATCAGACGCGTAGTTCTCGAGATATATCAAGATATTTAAAAGTTCCGAAGCCGCACCAACATAATAGAGATACAGAAACACCGTGGCCCCTTTCTTTGAGATATCTCTGCACTATTGCGAGCTGCAAATGCCACTTCCAGCTTAGCTGTGCAGAAGAAGAACAACAAGAAGAAGAAATATCTCGAAATATGTCCGTCAGGACCCTGCCCTTGAGATATATCTGCAAATATCTCGGAAACGAAGCGAGCTATGGCAAAATGTTGAGAGACCTTTTTTGTAGAGAATTATGTTTCCTACAATTTATGTTCTATGATATTTTTTGATCAGAAGCGTAGTTTTCGAGATATGTCGAGATATTTAAAAGTTCCGTAGCCGCACCAACATAATAGAGATACAGAAACACCGTGGCCCCTTTCTTTGAGATAACTCTGCACTAGTGCGAGCCGCAAATGCCACTTCCAGCTTAGCTGTGCAGAAGAAGAACAACAAAAAGAAGAAATATCTCGAAATATGTCCGTCAGGCCCCTTCCCTTGAGATAAATCTGCAAATATCTCGGAAACAAAGCGAGCTACGGCAAAATGTTAAGAGACCTTTTTTGTAGAAAATTAGGATTCCTACTTTTTATGTTCTATGATATTTTTTGATCAGATGCGTAGTTCTCGAGATATATCAAGATATTTAAAAGTTCCGAAGCCGCACCAACATAATAGAGATACAGAAACACCGTGGCCCCTTTCTTTGAGATAACTCTACACTATTGCGCGCTGCAAATGCCACTTCCAGCTTAGCTGTGCAGAAGAAGAACAACAAGAAGAAGAAATATCTCGAAATATGTCCGTCAGGCCCCTTCCCTCGAGATAAATCTGCAAATATCTCGGAAACGAAGCGAGCTATGGCAAAATGTTAAGAGACCTTTTTTGTAGAGAATTAAGTTTCCTACTTTTTATGTTCTATGATATTTTTTGATCAGATGCGTAGTTCTCGAGATATATCAAGATATTTAAAAGTTCCGAAGCCGCACCAACATAATAGAGATACAGAAACACCGTGGCCCCTTTCTTTGAGATAACTCTGCACTATTGCGCGCTGCAAATGCCACTTCCAGCTTAGCTGTGCAGAAGAAGAACAACAAGAAGAAGAAATATCTCGAAATATGTCCGTCAGGCCCCTTCCGTTGAGATAGATCTGCAAATATCTCGGAAACGAAGCGAGCTATGGCAAAATGTTAAGAGACCTTTTTTGTAGAGAATTAAGTTTCCTACTTTTTATGTTCTATGATATTTTTTGATCAGATGCGTAGTTCTCGAGATATATCAAGATATTTAAAAGTTCCGAAGCCGCACCAACATAATAGAGATACAGAAACACCGTGGCCCCTTTCTTTGAGGTAACTCTGCACTATTGCGAGCTGCAAATGCCACTTCCACCTTAGCTGTGCAGAAGAAGAACAACAAGAAGAAGAAATATCTCGAAATATGTCCGTCAGGCCCCTTCCCTTGAGATAAATCTGCAAATATCTCGGAAACCAAGCGAGCTATCGCAAAATGTTAAGAGACCTTATTTGTAGAGAATTAAGTTTCCTACTTTTTACGTTCTACGATATTTTTTGATCAGATGCGTAGTTCTCGAGATATATCAAGATATTTAAAAGTTCCGATGCCGCACCAACATAATAGAGATACAGAAACACCGTGGCCCCTTTCTTTGAGATAACTCTTCACTATTGCGAGCTGTAAATGCCACTTCCAGCTTAGCTGTGCAGAAGAAGAACAACAAGAAGAAGAAATATCTGGAAATATGTCCGTCAGGCCCCTTCCCTTGAGATAAATCTGCAAATATCTCGGAAACGAAGCGAGCTACGGCAAAATGTTAAGAGACCTTTTTTGTAGAAAATTAGGATTCCTACTTTTTATGTTCTATGATATTTTTTGATCAGATGCGTAGTTCTCGAGATATATCCTGATATTTAAAAGTTCCGAAGCGGCACCAACATAATAGAGATACAGAAACACCGTGGCCCCTTTCTTTGAGGTAACTCTGCACTATTGCGAGCTGCAAATGCCACTTCCAGCTTAGCTGTGCAGAAGAAGAACAACAAGAAGAAGAAATATCTCGAAATATGTCCGTCAGGCCCCTTCCCTTGAGATAAATCTGCAAATATCTCGGAAACGAAGCGAGCTATGGCAAAATGTTAAGAGACCTTATTTGTAGAGATTTAAGTTTCCTACTTTTTATGTTCTACGATATTTTTTGATCAGATGCGTAGTTCTCGAGATATATCAAGATATTTAAAAGTTCCGATGCCGCACCAACATAATAGAGATACAGAAACACCGTGGCCCCTTTCTTTGAGATAACTCTGCACTATTGCGAGCTGCAAATGCCACTTCCAGCTTAGCTGTGCAGAAGAAGAACAACAAGAAGAAGAAATATCTGGAAATATGTCCGTCAGGCCCCTTCCCTTGAGATAATTCTGCAAATATCTCGGAAACGAAGCGAGCTACGGCAAAATGTTAAGAGACCTTTTTTGTAGAAAATTAGGATTCCTACTTTTTATGTTCTATGATATTTTTTAAACAGATGCGTAGTTCTCGAGATATATCAAGATATTTAAAAGTTCCGAAGCCGCACCAACATAATAGAGATACAGAAACACCGTGGCCCCTTTCTTTGAGATAACTCTGCACTACTGCGAGCTGCAAATGCCACTTCCAGCTTAGCTGTGCAGAAGAAGAACAACAAGAAGAAGAAATATCTCGAAATATGTCCGTCAGGCCCCTTCCCTTGAGATAAATCTGCAAATATCTCGGAAACCAAGCGAGCTATGGCAAAATGTTTAGAGACCTTATTTGTAGAGAATTAAGTTTCCTACTTTTTATGTTCTACGATATTTTTTGATCAGATGCGTAGTTCTCGAGATATATCAAGATATTTAAAAGTTCCGAAGCCGCACCAACATAATAGAGATACAGAAACACCGTGGCCCCTTTCTTTGAGATAACTCTGCACTATTGCGAGCTGCAAATGCCACTTCCAGCTTAGCTGTGCAGAAGAAGAACAACAAGAAGAAGAAATATCTCGAAATATGTCCGTCAGGCCCCTTCCCTTGAGATAAATCTGCAAATATCTCGGAAACGAAGCGAGCTATGGCAAAATGTTAATAGACCATTTTTGTAGAGAATTATGTTTCCTACAATTTACGTTCTCTGATATTTTTTGATCAGAAGCGTAGTTTTCGAGATATATCGAGATATTTAAAAGTTCCGAAGCCGCACCAACATAATAGAGATACAGAAACACCGTGGCCCCTTTCTTTGAGATAACTCTGCACTATTGCGACCTGCAAATGCCACTTCCAGCTTAGCTGTGCAGAAGAGGAACAACAAGAAGAAGAAATATCTCGGAATATGTCCGTCAGGTCCCTTCCCTTGAGCTAAATCTGCAAATATCTCGGAAACGATGCCAGCTATGGGAAAATGTTAAGAGACCTTTTTTGTACAGAATTATGTTTCCTACTTTTTACGTTCTATGATATTTTTTGATCAGACGCGTAGTTCTCGAGATATATCAAGATATTTAAAAGTTCCGAAGCCGCACCAACATAATAGAGATACAGAAACACCGTGGCCCCTTTCTTTGAGATATCTCTGCACTATTGCGAGCTGCAAATGCCACTTCCAGCTTAGCTGTGCAGAAGAAGAACAACAAGAAGAAGAAATATCTCGAAATATGTCCGTCAGGACCCTGCCCTTGAGATATATCTGCAAATATCTCGGAAACGAAGCGAGCTATGGCAAAATGTTGAGAGACCTTTTTTGTAGAGAATTATGTTTCCTACAATTTATGTTCTATGATATTTTTTGATCAGAAGCGTAGTTTTCGAGATATGTCGAGATATTTAAAAGTTCCGTAGCCGCACCAACATAATAGAGATACAGAAACACCGTGGCCCCTTTCTTTGAGATAACTCTGCACTAGTGCGAGCCGCAAATGCCACTTCCAGCTTAGCTGTGCAGAAGAAGAACAACAAAAAGAAGAAATATCTCGAAATATGTCCGTCAGGCCCCTTCCCTTGAGATAAATCTGCAAATATCTCGGAAACAAAGCGAGCTACGGCAAAATGTTAAGAGACCTTTTTTGTAGAAAATTAGGATTCCTACTTTTTATGTTCTATGATATTTTTTGATCAGATGCGTAGTTCTCGAGATATATCCTGATATTTAAAAGTTCCGAAGCGGCACCAACATAATAGAGATACAGAAACACCGTGGCCCCTTTCTTTGAGGTAACTCTGCACTATTGCGAGCTGCAAATGCCACTTCCAGCTTAGCTGTGCAGAAGAAGAACAACAAGAAGAAGAAATATCTCGAAATATGTCCGTCAGGCCCCTTCCCTTGAGATAAATCTGTAAATATCTCGGAAACGAAGCGAGCTACGGCAAAATGTTAAGAGACCTTTTTTGTAGAAAATTAGGATTCCTACTTTTTATGTTCTATGATATTTTTTGATCAGATGCGTAGTTCTCGAGATATATCCTGATATTTAAAAGTTCCGAAGCGGCACCAACATAATAGAGATACAGAAACACCGTGGCCCCTTTCTTTGAGGTAACTCTGCACTATTGCGAGCTGCAAATGCCACTTCCAGCTTAGCTGTGCAGAAGAAGAACAACAAGAAGAAGAAATATCTGGAAATATGTCCGTCAGGCCCCTTCCCTTGAGATAATTCTGCAAATATCTCGGAAACGAAGCGAGCTACGGCAAAATGTTAAGAGACCTTTTTTGTAGAAAATTAGGATTCCTACTTTTTATGTTCTATGATATTTTTTAAACAGATGCGTAGTTCTCGAGATATATCAAGATATTTAAAAGTTCCGAAGCCGCACCAACATAATAGAGATACAGAAACACCGTGGCCCCTTTCTTTGAGATAACTCTGCACTACTGCGAGCTGCAAATGCCACTTCCAGCTTAGCTGTGCAGAAGAAGAACAACAAGAAGAAGAAATATCTCGAAATATGTCCGTCAGGCCCCTTCCCTTGAGATAAATCTGCAAATATCTCGGAAACCAAGCGAGCTATGGCAAAATGTTTAGAGACCTTATTTGTAGAGAATTAAGTTTCCTACTTTTTATGTTCTACGATATTTTTTGATCAGATGCGTAGTTCTCGAGATATATCAAGATATTTAAAAGTTCCGAAGCCGCACCAACATAATAGAGATACAGAAACACCGTGGCCCCTTTCTTTGAGATAACTCTGCACTATTGCGAGCTGCAAATGCCACTTCCAGCTTAGCTGTGCAGAAGAAGAACAACAAGAAGAAGAAATATCTCGAAATATGTCCGTCAGGCCCCTTCCCTTGAGATAAATCTGCAAATATCTCGGAAACGAAGCGAGCTATGGCAAAATGTTAATAGACCATTTTTGTAGAGAATTATGTTTCCTACAATTTACGTTCTCTGATATTTTTTGATCAGAAGCGTAGTTTTCGAGATATATCGAGATATTTAAAAGTTCCGAAGCCGCACCAACATAATAGAGATACAGAAACACCGTGGCCCCTTTCTTTGAGATAACTCTGCACTATTGCGACCTGCAAATGCCACTTCCAGCTTAGCTGTGCAGAAGAGGAACAACAAGAAGAAGAAATATCTCGGAATATGTCCGTCAGGTCCCTTCCCTTGAGCTAAATCTGCAAATATCTCGGAAACGATGCCAGCTATGGGAAAATGTTAAGAGACCTTTTTTGTACAGAATTATGTTTCCTACTTTTTACGTTCTATGATATTTTTTGATCAGACGCGTAGTTCTCGAGATATATCAAGATATTTAAAAGTTCCGAAGCCGCACCAACATAATAGAGATACAGAAACACCGTGGCCCCTTTCTTTGAGATATCTCTGCACTATTGCGAGCTGCAAATGCCACTTCCAGCTTAGCTGTGCAGAAGAAGAACAACAAGAAGAAGAAATATCTCGAAATATGTCCGTCAGGACCCTGCCCTTGAGATATATCTGCAAATATCTCGGAAACGAAGCGAGCTATGGCAAAATGTTGAGAGACCTTTTTTGTAGAGAATTATGTTTCCTACAATTTATGTTCTATGATATTTTTTGATCAGAAGCGTAGTTTTCGAGATATGTCGAGATATTTAAAAGTTCCGTAGCCGCACCAACATAATAGAGATACAGAAACACCGTGGCCCCTTTCTTTGAGATAACTCTGCACTAGTGCGAGCCGCAAATGCCACTTCCAGCTTAGCTGTGCAGAAGAAGAACAACAAAAAGAAGAAATATCTCGAAATATGTCCGTCAGGCCCCTTCCCTTGAGATAAATCTGCAAATATCTCGGAAACAAAGCGAGCTACGGCAAAATGTTAAGAGACCTTTTTTGTAGAAAATTAGGATTCCTACTTTTTATGTTCTATGATATTTTTTGATCAGATGCGTAGTTCTCGAGATATATCCTGATATTTAAAAGTTCCGAAGCGGCACCAACATAATAGAGATACAGAAACACCGTGGCCCCTTTCTTTGAGGTAACTCTGCACTATTGCGAGCTGCAAATGCCACTTCCAGCTTAGCTGTGCAGAAGAAGAACAACAAGAAGAAGAAATATCTCGAAATATGTCCGTCAGGCCCCTTCCCTTGAGATAAATCTGTAAATATCTCGGAAACGAAGCGAGCTACGGCAAAATGTTAAGAGACCTTTTTTGTAGAAAATTAGGATTCCTACTTTTTATGTTCTATGATATTTTTTGATCAGATGCGTAGTTCTCGAGATATATCCTGATATTTAAAAGTTCCGAAGCGGCACCAACATAATAGAGATACAGAAACACCGTGGCCCCTTTCTTTGAGGTAACTCTGCACTATTGCGAGCTGCAAATGCCACTTCCAGCTTAGCTGTGCAGAAGAAGAACAACAAGAAGAAGAAATATCTCGAAATATGTCCGTCAGGCCCCTTCCCTTGAGATAAATCTGCAAATATCTCGGAAACGAAGCGAGCTATGGCAAAATGTTAAGAGACCTTATTTGTAGAGATTTAAGTTTCCTACTTTTTATGTTCTACGATATTTTTTGATCAGATGCGTAGTTCTCGAGATATATCAAGATATTTAAAAGTTCCGATGCCGCACCAACATAATAGAGATACAGAAACACCGTGGCCCCTTTCTTTGAGATAACTCTGCACTATTGCGAGCTGCAAATGCCACTTCCAGCTTAGCTGTGCAGAAGAAGAACAACAAGAAGAAGAAATATCTGGAAATATGTCCGTCAGGCCCCTTCCCTTGGGATAATTCTGCAAATATCTCGGAAACGAAGCGAGCTACGGCAAAATGTTAAGAGACCTTTTTTGTAGAAAATTAGGATTCCTACTTTTTATGTTCTATGATATTTTTTAAACAGATGCGTAGTTCTCGAGATATATCAAGATATTTAAAAGTTCCGAAGCCGCACCAACATAATAGAGATACAGAAACACCGTGGCCCCTTTCTTTGAGATAACTCTGCACTACTGCGAGCTGCAA
Organism: Osmia lignaria lignaria; assembly: GCF_051020975.1. NCBI lineage: Eukaryota > Metazoa > Arthropoda > Insecta > Hymenoptera > Megachilidae > Osmia > Osmia lignaria. Next base: position 6,042,244 of record NW_027478166.1, read on the forward strand.
ATGCCACTTCCAGCTTAGCTGTGCAGAAGAAGAACAACAAGAAGAAGAAATATCTCGAAATATGTCCGTCAGGCCCCTTCCCTTGAGATAAATCTGCAAATATCTCGGAAACCAAGCGAGCTATGGCAAAATGTTTAGAGACCTTATTTGTAGAGAATTAAGTTTCCTACTTTTTATGTTCTACGATATTTTTTGATCAGATGCGTAGTTCTCGAGATATATCAAGATATTTAAAAGTTCCGAAGCCGCACCAACATAATAGAGATACAGAAACACCGTGGCCCCTTTCTTTGAGATAACTCTGCACTATTGCGAGCTGCAAATGCCACTTCCAGCTTAGCTGTGCAGAAGAAGAACAACAAGAAGAAGAAATATCTCGAAATATGTCCGTCAGGCCCCTTCCCTTGAGATAAATCTGCAAATATCTCGGAAACGAAGCGAGCTATGGCAAAATGTTAATAGACCATTTTTGTAGAGAATTATGTTTCCTACAATTTACGTTCTCTGATATTTTTTGATCAGAAGCGTAGTATTCGAGATATATCGAGATATTTAAAAGTTCCGAAGCCGCACCAACATAATAGAGATACAGAAACACCGTGGCCCCTTTCTTTGAGATAACTCTGCACTATTGCGACCTGCAAATGCCACTTCCAGCTTAGCTGTGCAGAAGAGGAACAACAAGAAGAAGAAATATCTCGGAATATGTCCGTCAGGTCCCTTCCCTTGAGCTAAATCTGCAAATATCTCGGAAACGATGCCAGCTATGGGAAAATGTTAAGAGACCTTTTTTGTAGAGAATTAAGTTTCCTACTTTTTATGTTCTATGATATTTTTTGATCAGATGCGTAGTTCTCGAGATATATCAAGATATTTAAAAGCTCCGAAGCTGCACCAACATAATAGAGGTACAGAAACACCGTGGCCCCTTTCTTTGAGATAACTCTGCACTATTGCGCGCTGCAAATGCCACTTCCAGCTTAGCTGTGCAGAAGAAGAACAACAAGAAGAAGAAATATCTCGAAATATGTCCGTCAGGCCCCTTCCCTTGAGATAGATCTGCAAATATCTCGGAAACGAAGCGAGCTATGGCAAAATGTTAAGAGACCTTTTTTGTAGAGAATTAAGTTTCCTACTTTTTATGTTCTATGATATTTTTTGATCAGATGCGTAGTTCTCGAGATATATCAAGATATTTAAAAGTTCCGAAGCCGCACCAACATAATAGAGATACAGAAACACCGTGGCCCCTTTCTTTGAGGTAACTCTGCACTATTGCGAGCTGCAAATGCCACTTCCAGCTTAGCTGTGCAGAAGAAGAACAACAAGAAGAAGAAATATCTCGAAATATGTCCGTCAGGCCCCTTCCCTTGAGATAAATCTGCAAATATCTCGGAAACCAAGCGAGCTATCGCAAAATGTTAAGAGACCTTATTTGTAGACAATTAAGTTTCCTACTTTTTACGTTCTACGATATTTTTTGATCAGATGCGTAGTTCTCGAGATATATCAAGATATTTAAAAGTTCCGAAGCCGCACCAACATAATAGAGATACAGAAACACCGTGGCCCCTTTCTTTGAGATAACTCTGCACTATTGCGAGCTGCAAATGCCACTTCCAGCTTAGCTGTGCAGAAGAAGAACAACAAGAAGAAGAAATATCTGGAAATATGTCCGTCAGGCCCCTTCCCTTGAGATAAATCTGCAAATATCTCGGAAACGAAGCGAGCTACGGCAAAATGTTAAGAGACCTTTTTTGTAGAAAATTAGGATTCCTACTTTTTATGTTCTATGATATTTTTTGATCAGATGCGTAGTTCTCGAGATATATCCTGATATTTAAAAGTTCCGAAGCGGCACCAACATAATAGAGATACAGAAACACCGTGGCCCCTTTCTTTGAGGTAACTCTGCACTATTGCGAGCTGCAAATGCCACTTCCAGCTTAGCTGTGCAGAAGAAGAACAACAAGAAGAAGAAATATCTCGAAATATGTCCGTCAGGCCCCTTCCCTTGAGATAAATCTGCAAATATCTCGGAAACCAAGCGAGCTATTGCAAAATGTTTAGAGACCTTATTTGTAGAGAATTAAGTTTCCCACTTTTTATGTTCTACGATATTTTTTGATCAGATGCGTAGTTCTCGAGATATATCAAGATATTTAAAAGTTCCGAAGCCGCACCAACATAATAGAGATACAGAAACACCGTGGCCCCTTTCTTTGAGATAACTCTGCACTATTGCGAGCTGCAAATGCCACTTCCAGCTTAGCTGTGCAGAAGAAGAACAACAAGAAGAAGAAATATCTCGAAATATGTCCGTCAGGCCCCTTCCCTTGAGATAAATCTGCAAATATCTCGGAAACGAAGCGAGCTATGGCAAAATGTTAATAGACCATTTTTGTAGAGAATTATGTTTCCTACAATTTACGTTCTCTGATATTTTTTGATCAGAAGCGTAGTTTTCGAGATATATCGAGATATTTAAAAGTTCCGAAGCCGCACCAACATAATAGAGATACAGAAACACCGTGGCCCCTTTCTTTGAGATAACTCTGCACTATTGCGACCTGCAAATGCCACTTCCAGCTTAGCTGTGCAGAAGAGGAACAACAAGAAGAAGAAATATCTCGGAATATGTCCGTCAGGTCCCTTCCCTTGAGCTAAATCTGCAAATATCTCGGAAACGATGCCAGCTATGGGAAAATGTTAAGAGACCTTTTTTGTAGAAAATTAAGTTTCCTACTTTTTATGTTCTATGATATTTTTTGATCAGATGCGTAGTTCTCGAGATATATCAAGATATTAAAAGCTCCGAAGCTGCACCAACATAATAGAGGTACAGAAACACCGTGGCCCCTTTCTTTGAGATAACTCTGCACTATTGCGAGCTGCAAATGCCACTTCCAGCTTAGCTGTGCAGAAGAAGAACAACAAGAATAAGAAATATTTCGAAATATGTCCGTCAGGCCCCTTCCCTTGAGATAAATCTGCAAATATCTCGGAAACGAAGCGAGCTATGGCAAAATGTTAATAGACCATTTTTGTAGAGAATTAAGTTTCCTACTTTTTATGTTCTATGATATTTTTTGATCAGATGCGTAGTTCTCGAGATATATCAAGATATTTAAAAGCTCCGAAGCTGCACCAACATAATAGAGGTACAGAAACACCGTGGCCCCTTTCTTTGAGATAACTCTGCACTATTGCGAGCTGCAAATGCCACTTCCAGCTTAGCTGTGCAGAAGAAGAACAACAAGAATAAGAAATATCTCGAAATATGTCCGTCAGGCCCCTTCCCTTGAGATATATCTGCAAATATCTCGGAAACGAACAGAGCTACGGCAAAATGTTAAGAGACCTTTTTTGTAGAGAATTAAGTTTCCTACTTTTCATGTTCTATGATATTTTTTGATCAGATGCGTAGTTCTCGAGATATATCAAGATATTTAAAAGTTCCGAAGCCGCACCAACGTAATAGAGATACAGAAACACCGTGGCCCCTTTCTTTGAGATAACTCTGCACTATTGCGGGCTGTAAATGCCACTTCCAGCTTAGCTGTGCAGAAGAAGAACAACAAGAAGAAGAAATATCTCGAAATATGTCCATCAGGACCCTTCCCTTGAGATAAATCTGCAAATATCTCGGAAACGAAATGAGCTATGGCAAAATGTTAAGAGACCTTTTTTGTAGAGAATTATGTTTCCTACAATTTATGTTCTATGATATTTTTTGATCAGAAGCGTAGTTTTCGAGATATATCGAGATATGTAAAAGTTCCGAAGCCGCAACAACATAATAGAGATACAGAAACACCGTGGCCCCTTTCTTTGGGATAACTCTGCACTCTTGCGAGCTGCAAATGCCACTTCCAGCTTAGCTGTGCAGAAGAAGAACAACAAGAAGAAGAAATATCTCGAAATATGTCCGTCAGGCCACTTCCCTTGAGATAAATCTGCAAATATCTCGGAAACGAAGCGAGCTATGGCAAAATGTTAAGAGACCTTTTTTGTAGAGAATTAAGTTTCCTACTTTTTATGTTCGATGATATTTTTTGATCAGATGCGTAGTTCTCGAGATATATCAAGATATTTAAAAGTTCCGAAGCTGCACCAACATAATAGAGGTACAGAAACACCGTGGCCTCTTTCTTTGAGATAACTCTGCACTATTGCGAGCTGCAAATGCCACTTCGAGCTTAGCTGTGCAGAAGAAGAACAACAAGAAGAAGAAATATCTCGAAATATGTCCGTCAGGCCCCTTCCCTTGAGATATATCTGCAAATATCTCGGAAACGAAGAGAGCTACGGCAAAATGTTAAGAGACCTTTTTTGTAGAGAATTAAGTTTCCTACTTTTCATGTTCTATGATATTTTTTGATCAGATGCGTAGTTCTCGAGATATATCAAGATATTTAAAAGTTCCGAAGCCGCACCAACATAATAGAGATACAGAAACACCGTGGCCCCTTTCTTTGAGATAACTCTGCACTATTGCGAGCTGTAAATGCCACTTCCAGCTTAGCTGTGCAGAAGAAGAACAACAAGAAGAAGAAATATCTCGAAATATGTCCGTCAGGCCCCTTCCCTTGAGATAAATCTGCAAATATCTCGGAAACGAAGCGAGCTATGGCAAAATGTTAAGAGACCTTTTTTGTACAGAATTATGTTTCCTACTTTTTACGTTCTATGATATTTTTTGATCAGACGCGTAGTTCTCGAGATATATCAAGATATTTAAAAGTTCCGAAGCCGCACCAACATAATAGAGATACAGAAACACCGTGGCCCCTTTCTTTGCGATAACTCTGCACTATTGCGAGCTGCAAATGCCACTTCCAGCTTAGCTGTGCAGAAGAAGAACAACAAGAAGAAGAAATATCTCGAAATATGTCCGTCAGGCCCCTTCCCTTGAGATAAATCTGCAAATATCTCGGAAACCAAGCGAGCTATGGCAAAATGTTTAGAGACCTTATTTGTAGAGAATTAAGTTTCCTACTTTTTATGTTCTACGATATTTTTTGATCAGATGCGTAGTTCTCGAGATATATCAAGATATTTAAAAGTTCCGAAGCCGCACCAACGTAATAGAGATACAGAAACACCGTGGCCCCTTTCTTTGAGATAACTCTGCACTATTGCGGGCTGTAAATGCCACTTCCAGCTTAGCTGTGCAGAAGAAGAACAACAAGAAGAAGAAATATCTCGAAATATGTCCATCAGGACCCTTCCCTTGAGATAAATCTGCAAATATCTCGGAAACGAAATGAGCTATGGCAAAATGTTAAGAGACCTTTTTTGTAGAGAATTATGTTTCCTACAATTTACGTTCTATGATATTTTTTGATCAGAAGCGTAGTTTTCGAGATATATCGAGATATGTAAAAGTTCCGAAGCCGCAACAACATAATAGAGATACAGAAACACCGTGGCCCCTTTCTTTGCGATAACTCTGCACTATTGCGAGCTGCAAATGCCACTTCCAGCTTAGCTGTGCAGAAGAAGAACAACAAGAAGAAGAAATATCTCGAAATATGTCCGTCAGGCCCCTTCCCTTGAGATAAATCTGCAAATATCTCGGAAACCAAGCGAGCTATGGCAAAATGTTTAGAGACCTTATTTGTAGAGAATTAAGTTTCCTACTTTTTATGTTCTACGATATTTTTTGATCAGATGCGTAGTTCTCGAGATATATCAAGATATTTAAAAGTTCCGAAGCCGCACCAACATAATAGAGATACAGAAACACCGTGGCCCCTTTCTTTGAGATAACTCTGCACTATTGCGAGCTGCAAATGCCACTTCCAGCTTAGCTGTGCAGAAGAAGAACAACAAGAATAAGAAATATTTCGAAATATGTCCGTCAGGCCCCTTCCCTTGAGATAAATCTGCAAATATCTCGGAAACGAAGCGAGCTATGGCAAAATGTTAATAGACCATTTTTGTAGAGAATTAAGTTTCCTACTTTTTATGTTCTATGATATTTTTTGATCAGATGCGTAGTTCTCGAGATATATCAAGATATTTAAAAGCTCCGAAGCTGCACCAACATAATAGAGGTACAGAAACACCGTGGCCCCTTTCTTTGAGATAACTCTGCACTATTGCGAGCTGCAAATGCCACTTCCAGCTTAGCTGTGCAGAAGAAGAACAACAAGAATCAGAAATATCTCGAAATATGTCCGTCAGGCCCCTTCCCTTGAGATATATCTGCAAATATCTCGGAAACGAACAGAGCTACGGCAAAATGTTAAGAGACCTTTTTTGTAGAGAATTAAGTTTCCTACTTTTCATGTTCTATGATATTTTTTGATCAGATGCGTAGTTCTCGAGATATATCAAGATATTTAAAAGTTCCGAAGCCGCACCAACGTAATAGAGATACAGAAACACCGTGGCCCCTTTCTTTGAGATAACTCTGCACTATTGCGGGCTGTAAATGCCACTTCCAGCTTAGCTGTGCAGAAGAAGAACAACAAGAAGAAGAAATATCTCGAAATATGTCCATCAGGACCCTTCCCTTGAGATAAATCTGCAAATATCTCGGAAACGAAATGAGCTATGGCAAAATGTTAAGAGACCTTTTTTGTAGAGAATTATGTTTCCTACAATTTATGTTCTATGATATTTTTTGATCAGAAGCGTAGTTTTCGAGATATATCGAGATATGTAAAAGTTCCGAAGCCGCAACAACATAATACAGATACAGAAACACCGTGGCCCCTTTCTTTGGGATAACTCTGCACTCTTGCGAGCTGCAAATGCCACTTCCAGCTTAGCTGTGCAGAAGAAGAACAACAAGAAGAAGAAATATCTCGAAATATGTCCGTCAGGCCACTTCCCTTGAGATAAATCTGCAAATATCTCGGAAACGAAGCGAGCTATGGCAAAATGTTAAGAGACCTTTTTTGTAGAGAATTAAGTTTCCTACTTTTTATGTTCGATGATATTTTTTGATCAGATGCGTAGTTCTCGAGATATATCAAGATATTTAAAAGTTCCGAAGCTGCACCAACATAATAGAGGTACAGAAACACCGTGGCCTCTTTCTTTGAGATAACTCTGCACTATTGCGAGCTGCAAATGCCACTTCGAGCTTAGCTGTGCAGAAGAAGAACAACAAGAAGAAGAAATATCTCGAAATATGTCCGTCAGGCCCCTTCCCTTGAGATATATCTGCAAATATCTCGGAAACGAAGAGAGCTACGGCAAAATGTTAAGAGACCTTTTTTGTAGAGAATTAAGTTTCCTACTTTTCATGTTCTATGATATTTTTTGATCAGATGCGTAGTTCTCGAGATATATCAAGATATTTAAAAGTTCCGAAGCCGCACCAACATAATAGAGATACAGAAACACCGTGGCCCCTTTCTTTGAGATAACTCTGCACTATTGCGAGCTGTAAATGCCACTTCCAGCTTAGCTGTGCAGAAGAAGAACAACAAGAAGAAGAAATATCTCGAAATATGTCCGTCAGGCCCCTTCCCTTGAGATAAATCTGCAAATATCTCGGAAACGAAGCGAGCTATGGCAAAATGTTAAGAGACCTTTTTTGTACAGAATTATGTTTCCTACTTTTTACGTTCTATGATATTTTTTGATCAGACGCGTAGTTCTCGAGATATATCAAGATATTTAAAAGTTCCGAAGCCGCACCAACATAATAGAGATACAGAAACACCGTGGCCCCTTTCTTTGCGATAACTCTGCACTATTGCGAGCTGCAAATGCCACTTCCAGCTTAGCTGTGCAGAAGAAGAACAACAAGAAGAAGAAATATCTCGAAATATGTCCGTCAGGACCCTTCCCTTGAGATAAATCTGCAAATATCTCGGAAACCAAGCGAGCTATGGCAAAATGTTTAGAGACCTTATTTGTAGAGAATTAAGTTTCCTACTTTTTATGTTCTACGATATTTTTTGATCAGATGCGTAGTTCTCGAGATATATCAAGATATTTAAAAGTTCCGAAGCCGCACCAACGTAATAGAGATACAGAAACACCGTGGCCCCTTTCTTTGAGATAACTCTGCACTATTGCGGGCTGTAAATGCCACTTCCAGCTTAGCTGTGCAGAAGAAGAACAACAAGAAGAAGAAATATCTCGAAATATGTCCATCAGGACCCTTCCCTTGAGATAAATCTGCAAATATCTCGGAAACGAAATGAGCTATGGCAAAATGTTAAGAGACCTTTTTTGTAGAGAATTATGTTTCCTACAATTTACGTTCTATGATATTTTTTGATCAGAAGCGTAGTTTTCGAGATATATCGAGATATGTAAAAGTTCCGAAGCCGCAACAACATAATAGAGATACAGAAACACCGTGGCCCCTTTCTTTGCGATAACTCTGCACTATTGCGAGCTGCAAATGCCACTTCCAGCTTAGCTGTGCAGAAGAAGAACAACAAGAAGAAGAAATATCTCGAAATATGTCCGTCAGGCCCCTTCCCTTGAGATAAATCTGCAAATATCTCGGAAACCAAGCGAGCTATGGCAAAATGTTTAGAGACCTTATTTGTAGAGAATTAAGTTTCCTACTTTTTATGTTCTACGATATTTTTTGATCAGATGCGTAGTTCTCGAGATATATCAAGATATTTAAAAGTTCCGAAGCCGCACCAACATAATAGAGATACAGAAACACCGTGGCCCCTTTCTTTGAGATAACTCTGCACTATTGCGAGCTGCAAATGCCACTTCCAGCTTAGCTGTGCAGAAGAAGAACAACAAGAATAAGAAATATTTCGAAATATGTCCGTCAGGCCCCTTCCCTTGAGATAAATCTGCAAATATCTCGGAAACGAAGCGAGCTATGGCAAAATGTTAATAGACCATTTTTGTAGAGAATTAAGTTTCCTACTTTTTATGTTCTATGATATTTTTTGATCAGATGCGTAGTTCTCGAGATATATCAAGATATTTAAAAGCTCCGAAGCTGCACCAACATAATAGAGGTACAGAAACACCGTGGCCCCTTTCTTTGAGATAACTCTGCACTATTGCGAGCTGCAAATGCCACTTCCAGCTTAGCTGTGCAGAAGAAGAACAACAAGAATAAGAAATATCTCGAAATATGTCCGTCAGGCCCCTTCCCTTGAGATATATCTGCAAATATCTCGGAAACGAACAGAGCTACGGCAAAATGTTAAGAGACCTTTTTTGTAGAGAATTAAGTTTCCTACTTTTCATGTTCTATGATATTTTTTGATCAGATGCGTAGTTCTCGAGATATATCAAGATATTTAAAAGTTCCGAAGCCGCACCAACGTAATAGAGATACAGAAACACCGTGGCCCCTTTCTTTGAGATAACTCTGCACTATTGCGGGCTGTAAATGCCACTTCCAGCTTAGCTGTGCAGAAGAAGAACAACAAGAAGAAGAAATATCTCGAAATATGTCCATCAGGACCCTTCCCTTGAGATAAATCTGCAAATATCTCGGAAACGAAATGAGCTATGGCAAAATGTTAAGAGACCTTTTTTGTAGAGAATTATGTTTCCTACAATTTATGTTCTATGATATTTTTTGATCAGAAGCGTAGTTTTCGAGATATATCGAGATATGTAAAAGTTCCGAAGCCGCAACAACATAATAGAGATACAGAAACACCGTGGCCCCTTTCTTTGGGATAACTCTGCACTCTTGCGAGCTGCAAATGCCACTTCCAGCTTAGCTGTGCAGAAGAAGAACAACAAGAAGAAGAAATATCTCGAAATATGTCCGTCAGGCCACTTCCCTTGAGATAAATCTGCAAATATCTCGGAAACGAAGCGAGCTATGGCAAAATGTTAAGAGACCTTTTTTGTAGAGAATTAAGTTTCCTACTTTTTATGTTCGATGATATTTTTTGATCAGATGCGTAGTTCTCGAGATATATCAAGATATTTAAAAGTTCCGAAGCTGCACCAACATAATAGAGGTACAGAAACACCGTGGCCTCTTTCTTTGAGATAACTCTGCACTATTGCGAGCTGCAAATGCCACTTCGAGCTTAGCTGTGCAGAAGAAGAACAACAAGAAGAAGAAATATCTCGAAATATGTCCGTCAGGCCCCTTCCCTTGAGATATATCTGCAAATATCTCGGAAACGAAGAGAGCTACGGCAAAATGTTAAGAGACCTTTTTTGTAGAGAATTAAGTTTCCTACTTTTCATGTTCTATGATATTTTTTGATCAGATGCGTAGTTCTCGAGATATATCAAGATATTTAAAAGTTCCGAAGCCGCACCAACATAATAGAGATACAGAAACACCGTGGCCCCTTTCTTTGAGATAACTCTGCACTATTGCGAGCTGTAAATGCCACTTCCAGCTTAGCTGTGCAGAAGAAGAACAACAAGAAGAAGAAATATCTCGAAATATGTCCGTCAGGCCCCTTCCCTTGAGATAAATCTGCAAATATCTCGGAAACGAAGCGAGCTATGGCAAAATGTTAAGAGACCTTTTTTGTACAGAATTATGTTTCCTACTTTTTACGTTCTATGATATTTTTTGATCAGACGCGTAGTTCTCGAGATATATCAAGATATTTAAAAGTTCCGAAGCCGCACCAACATAATAGAGATACAGAAACACCGTGGCCCCTTTCTTTGCGATAACTCTGCACTATTGCGAGCTGCAAATGCCACTTCCAGCTTAGCTGTGCAGAAGAAGAACAACAAGAAGAAGAAATATCTCGAAATATGTCCGTCAGGCCCCTTCCCTTGAGATAAATCTGCAAATATCTCGGAAACCAAGCGAGCTATGGCAAAATGTTTAGAGACCTTATTTGTAGAGAATTAAGTTTCCTACTTTTTATGTTCTACGATATTTTTTGATCAGATGCGTAGTTCTCGAGATATATCAAGATATTTAAAAGTTCCGAAGCCGCACCAACGTAATAGAGATACAGAAACACCGTGGCCCCTTTCTTTGAGATAACTCTGCACTATTGCGGGCTGTAAATGCCACTTCCAGCTTAGCTGTGCAGAAGAAGAACAACAAGAAGAAGAAATATCTCGAAATATGTCCATCAGGACCCTTCCCTTGAGATAAATCTGCAAATATCTCGGAAACGAAATGAGCTATGGCAAAATGTTAAGAGACCTTTTTTGTAGAGAATTATGTTTCCTACAATTTACGTTCTATGATATTTTTTGATCAGAAGCGTAGTTTTCGAGATATATCGAGATATGTAAAAGTTCCGAAGCCGCAACAACATAATAGAGATACAGAAACACCGTGGCCCCTTTCTTTGCGATAACTCTGCACTATTGCGAGCTGCAAATGCCACTTCCAGCTTAGCTGTGCAGAAGAAGAACAACAAGAAGAAGAAATATCTCGAAATATGTCCGTCAGGCCCCTTCCCTTGAGATAAATCTGCAAATATCTCGGAAACCAAGCGAGCTATGGCAAAATGTTTAGAGACCTTATTTGTAGAGAATTAAGTTTCCTACTTTTTATGTTCTACGATATTTTTTGATCAGATGCGTAGTTCTCGAGATATATCAAGATATTTAAAAGTTCCGAAGCCGCACCAACATAATAGAGATACAGAAACACCGTGGCCCCTTTCTTTGAGATAACTCTGCACTATTGCGAGCTGTAAATGCCACTTCCAGCTTAGCTGTGCAGAAGAAGAACAACAAGAAGAAGAAATATCTCGAAATATGTCCGTCAGGCCCCTTCCCTTGAGATAAATCTGCAAATATCTCGGAAACGAAGCGAGCTATGGCAAAATGTTAAGAGACCTTTTTTGTACAGAATTATGTTTCCTACTTTTTACGTTCTATGATATTTTTTGATCAGACGCGTAGTTCTCGAGATATATCAGGATATTTAAAAGTTCCGAAGCCGCACCAACATAATAGAGATACAGAAACACCGTGGCCCCTTTCTTTGCGATAACTCTGCACTATTGCGAGCTGCAAATGCCACTTCCAGCTTAGCTGTGCAGAAGAGGAACAACAAGAAGAAGAAATATCTCGAAATATGTCCGTCAGGCCCCTTCCCTTGAGATAAATCTGCAAATATCTCGGAAACCAAGCGAGCTATGGCAAAATGTTTAGAGACCTTATTTGTAGAGAATTAAGTTTCCTACTTTTTATGTTCTACGATATTTTTTGATCAGATGCGTAGTTCTCGAGATATATCAAGATATTTAAAAGTTCCGAAGCCGCACCAACATAATAGAGATACAGAAACACCGTGGCCCCTTTCTTTGAGATAACTCTGCACTATTGCGAGCTGCAAATGCCACTTCCAGCTTAGCTGTGCAGAAGAAGAACAACAAGAATAAGAAATATTTCGAAATATGTCCGTCAGGCCCCTTCCCTTGAGATAAATCTGCAAATATCTCGGAAACGAAGCGAGCTATGGCAAAATGTTAATAGACCATTTTTGTAGAGAATTAAGTTTCCTACTTTTTATGTTCTATGATATTTTTTGATCAGATGCGTAGTTCTCGAGATATATCAAGATATTTAAAAGCTCCGAAGCTGCACCAACATAATAGAGGTACAGAAACACCGTGGCCCCTTTCTTTGAGATAACTCTGCACTATTGCGAGCTGCAAATGCCACTTCCAGCTTAGCTGTGCAGAAGAAGAACAACAAGAATAAGAAATATTTCGAAATATGTCCGTCAGGCCCCTTCCCTTGAGATAAATCTGCAAATATCTCGGAAACGAAGCGAGCTACGGCAAAATGTTAAGAGACCTTTTTTGTAGAAAATTAGGTTTCCTACTTTTTATGTTCTATGATATTTTTTGATCAGATGCGTAGTTCTCGAGATATATCAAGATATTTAAAAGTTCCGAAGCCGCACCAACATAATAGAGATACAGAAACACCGTGGCCCCTTTCTCTGAGATAACTCTGCACTATTGCGAGCTGCAAATGCCACTTCCAGCTTAGCTGTGCAGAAGAAGAACAACTAGAAGAAGAAATATCTCGAAATATGTCCGTCAGGCCCCTTCCCTTGAGATATATCTGCAAATATCTCGGAAACGAACAGAGCTACGGCAAAATGTTAAGAGACCTTTTTTGTAGAGAATTAAGTTTCCTACTTTTCATGTTCTATGATATTTTTTGATCAGATGCGTAGTTCTCGAGATATATCAAGATATTTAAAAGTTCCGAAGCCGCACCAACGTAATAGAGATACAGAAACACCGTGGCCCCTTTCTTTGAGATAACTCTGCACTATTGCGGGCTGTAAATGCCACTTCCAGCTTAGCTGTGCAGAAGAAGAACAACAAGAAGAAGAAATATCTCGAAATATGTCCATCAGGACCCTTCCCTTGAGATAAATCTGCAAATATCTCGGAAACGAAATGAGCTATGGCAAAATGTTAAGAGACCTTTTTTGTAGAGAATTATGTTTCCTACAATTTATGTTCTATGATATTTTTTGATCAGAAGCGTAGTTTTCGAGATATATCGAGATATGTAAAAGTTCCGAAGCCGCAACAACATAATAGAGATACAGAAACACCGTGGCCCCTTTCTTTGGGATAACTCTGCACTCTTGCGAGCTGCAAATGCCACTTCCAGCTTAGCTGTGCAGAAGAAGAACAACAAGAAGAAGAAATATCTCGAAATATGTCCGTCAGGCCACTTCCCTTGAGATAAATCTGCAAATATCTCGGAAACGAAGCGAGCTATGGCAAAATGTTAAGAGACCTTTTTTGTAGAGAATTAAGTTTCCTACTTTTTATGTTCGATGATATTTTTTGATCAGATGCGTAGTTCTCGAGATATATCAAGATATTTAAAAGTTCCGAAGCTGCACCAACATAATAGAGGTACAGAAACACCGTGGCCTCTTTCTTTGAGATAACTCTGCACTATTGCGAGCTGCAAATGCCACTTCGAGCTTAGCTGTGCAGAAGAAGAACAACAAGAAGAAGAAATATCTCGAAATATGTCCGTCAGGCCCCTTCCCTTGAGATATATCTGCAAATATCTCGGAAACGAAGAGAGCTACGGCAAAATGTTAAGAGACCTTTTTTGTAGAGAATTAAGTTTCCTACTTTTCATGTTCTATGATATTTTTTGATCAGATGCGTAGTTCTCGAGATATATCAAGATATTTAAAAGTTCCGAAGCCGCACCAACATAATAGAGATACAGAAACACCATGGCCCCTCTCTTTGAGATAACTCTGCACGATTGCGAGCTGGAAATGCCACTTCCAGCTTAGCTGTGCAGAAGAAGAACAACAAGAATAAGAAATATTTCGAAATATGTCCGTCAGGCCCCTTCCCTTGAGATAAATCTGCAAATATCTCGGAAACGAAGCGAGCTACGGCAAAATGTTAAGAGACCTTTTTTGTAGAAAATTAGGTTTCCTACTTTTTATGTTCTATGATATTTTTTGATCAGATGCGTAGTTCTCGAGATATATCAAGATATTTAAAAGTTCCGAAGCCGCACCAACATAATAGAGATACAGAAACACCGTGGCCCCTTTCTTTGAGATAACTCTGCACTATTGCGAGCTGCAAATGCCACTTCCAGCTTAGCTGTGCAGAAGAAGAACAACTAGAAGAAGAAATATCTCGAAATATGTCCGTCAGGCCCCTTCCCTTGAGATATATCTGCAAATATCTCGGAAACGAACAGAGCTACGGCAAAATGTTAAGAGACCTTTTTTGTAGAGAATTAAGTTTCCTACTTTTCATGTTCTATGATATTTTTTGATCAGATGCGTAGTTCTCGAGATATATCAAGATATTTAAAAGTTCCGAAGCCGCACCAACGTAATAGAGATACAGAAACACCGTGGCCCCTTTCTTTGAGATAACTCTGCACTATTGCGGGCTGTAAATGCCACTTCCAGCTTAGCTGTGCAGAAGAAGAACAACAAGAAGAAGAAATATCTCGAAATATGTCCATCAGGACCCTTCCCTTGAGATAAATCTGCAAATATCTCGGAAACGAAATGAGCTATGGCAAAATGTTAAGAGACCTTTTTTGTAGAGAATTATGTTTCCTACAATTTATGTTCTATGATATTTTTTGATCAGAAGCGTAGTTTTCGAGATATATCGAGATATGTAAAAGTTCCGAAGCCGCAACAACATAATAGAGATACAGAAACACCGTGGCCCCTTTCTTTGGGATAACTCTGCACTCTTGCGAGCTGCAAATGCCACTTCCAGCTTAGCTGTGCAGAAGAAGAACAACAAGAAGAAGAAATATCTCGAAATATGTCCGTCAGGCCACTTCCCTTGAGATAAATCTGCAAATATCTCGGAAACGAAGCGAGCTATGGCAAAATGTTAAGAGACCTTTTTTGTAGAGAATTAAGTTTCCTACTTTTTATGTTCGATGATATTTTTTGATCAGATGCGTAGTTCTCGAGATATATCAAGATATTTAAAAGTTCCGAAGCTGCACCAACATAATAGAGGTACAGAAACACCGTGGCCTCTTTCTTTGAGATAACTCTGCACTATTGCGAGCTGCAAATGCCACTTCGAGCTTAGCTGTGCAGAAGAAGAACAACAAGAAGAAGAAATATCTCGAAATATGTCCGTCAGGCCCCTTCCCTTGAGATATATCTGCAAATATCTCGGAAACGAAGAGAGCTACGGCAAAATGTTAAGAGACCTTTTTTGTAGAGAATTAAGTTTCCTACTTTTCATGTTCTATGATATTTTTTGATCAGATGCGTAGTTCTCGAGATATATCAAGATATTTAAAAGTTCCGAAGCCGCACCAACATAATAGAGATACAGAAACACCATGGCCCCTCTCTTTGAGATAACTCTGCACGATTGCGAGCTGGAAATGCCACTTCCAGTTTAGCTGTGCAGAAGAAGAACAACAAGAAGAAGAAATATCTCGAAATATGTCCGTCAGGCCACTTCCCTTGAGATAAATCTGCAAATATCTCGGAAACGAAGCGAGCTATGGCAAAATGTTAAGAGACCTTTTTTGTACAGAATTATGTTTCCTACTTTTTACGTTCTATGATATTTTTTGATCAGACGCGTAGTTCTCGAGATATATCAAGATATTTAAAAGTTCCGAAGCCGCACCAACATAATAGAGATACAGAAACACCGTGGCCCCTTTCTTTGAGATATCTCTGCACTATTGCGAGCTGCAAATGCCACTTCCAGCTTAGCTGTGCAGAAGAAGAACAACAAGAAGAAGAAATATCTCGAAATATGTCCGTCAGGCCCCTTCCCTTGAGATAAATCTGCAAATATCTCGGAAACGAAGCGAGCTATGGCAAAATGTTAAGAGACCTTTTTTGTACAGAATTATGTTTCCTACTTTTTACGTTCTATGATATTTTTTGATCAGACGCGTAGTTCTCGAGATATATCAAGATATTTAAAAGTTCCGAAGCCGCACCAACATAATAGAGATACAGAAACACCATGGCCCCTCTCTTTGAGATAACTCTGCACGATTGCGAGCTGGAAATGCCACTTCCAGTTTAGCTGTGCAGAAGAAGAACAACAAGAAGAAGAAATATCTCGAAATATGTCCGTCAGGCCCCTTCCCTTGAGATAAATCTGCAAATATCTCGGAAACGAAGCGAGCTACGGCAAAATGTTAAGAGACCTTTTTTGTAGAAAATTAGGTTTCCTACTTTTTATGTTCTATGATATTTTTTGATCAGATGCGTAGTTCTCGAGATATATCAAGATATTTAAAAGTTCCGAAGCCGAACCAACATAATAGAGATACAGAAACACCGTGGCCCCTTTCTTTGCGATAACTCTGCACTATTGCGAGCTGCAAATGCCACTTCCAGCTTAGCTGTGCAGAAGAAGAACAACAAGAAGAAGAAATATCTCGAAATATGTCCGTCAGGCCCCTTCCCTTGAGATAAATCTGCAAATATCTCGGAAAGCAAGCGAGCTATGGCAAAATGTTTAGAGACCTTATTTGTAGAGAATTAAGTTTCCTACTTTTTATGTTCTACGATATTTTTTGATCAGATGCGTAGTTCTCGAGATATATCAAGATATTTAAAAGTTCCGAAGCCGCACCAACATAATAGAGATACAGAAACACCGTGGCCCCTTTCTTTGAGATAACTCTGCACTATTGCGAGCTGCAAATGCCACTTCCAGCTTAGCTGTGCAGAAGAAGAACAACAAGAATAAGAAATATTTCGAAATATGTCCGTCAGGCCCCTTCCCTTGAGATAAATCTGCAAATATCTCGGAAACGAAGCGAGCTATGGCAAAATGTTAATAGACCATTTTTGTAGAGAATTAAGTTTCCTACTTTTTATGTTCTATGATATTTTTTGATCAGATGCGTAGTTCTCGAGATATATCAAGATATTTAAAAGCTCCGAAGCTGCACCAACATAATAGAGGTACAGAAACACCGTGGCCCCTTTCTTTGAGATAACTCTGCACTATTGCGAGCTGCAAATGCCACTTCCAGCTTAGCTGTGCAGAAGAAGAACAACAAGAATAAGAAATATTTCGAAATATGTCCGTCAGGCCCCTTCCCTTGAGATAAATCTGCAAATATCTCGGAAACGAAGCGAGCTACGGCAAAATGTTAAGAGACCTTTTTTGTAGAAAATTAGGTTTCCTACTTTTTATGTTCTATGATATTTTTTGATCAGATGCGTAGTTCTCGAGATATATCAAGATATTTAAAAGTTCCGAAGCCGCACCAACATAATAGAGATACAGAAACACCATGGCCCCTCTCTTCGAGATAACTCTGCACGATTGCGAGCTGGAAATGCCACTTCCAGTTTAGCTGTGCAGAAGAAGAACAACAAGAAGAAGAAATATCTCGAAATATGTCCGTCAGGCCCCTTCCCTTGAGATAAATCTGCAAATATCTCGGAAACGAAGCGAGCTACGGCAAAATGTTAAGAGACCTTTTTTGTAGAAAATTAGGTTTCCTACTTTTTATGTTCTATGATATTTTTTGATCAGATGCGTAGTTCTCGAGATATATCAAGATATTTAAAAGTTCCGAAGCCGCACCAACATAATAGAGATACAGAAACACCGTGGCCCCTTTCTTTGCGATAACTCTGCACTATTGCGAGCTGCAAATGCCACTTCCAGCTTAGCTGTGCAGAAGAAGAACAACAAGAAGAAGAAATATCTCGAAATATGTCCGTCAGGCCCCTTCCCTTGAGATAAATCTGCAAATATCTCGGAAACGAAGCGAGCTACGGCAAAATGTTAAGAGACCTTTTTTGTAGAGAATTATGTTTCCTACAATTTACGTTCTCTGATATTTTTTGATCAGAAGCGTAGTTTTCGAGATATATCGAGATATTTAAAAGTTCCGAAGCCGCACCAACATAATAGAGATACAGAAACACCGTGGCCCCTTTCTTTGAGATAACTCTGCACTATTGCGACCTGCAAATGCCACTTCCAGCTTAGCTGTGCAGAAGAGGAACAACAAGAAGAAGAAATATCTCGGAATATGTCCGTCAGGCCCCTTCCCTTGAGCTAAATCTGCAAATATCTCGGAAACGAAGCCAGCTATGGGAAAATGTTAAGAGACCTTTTTGGTAGTGTAAAGTCGCGGAGTTCTCTCTCTCACTGAGTCCTCGGCGTACTTTATGAAATGTGATCTACGTTGTCAGGTAGATAGAGGTTCTCACTTACCTTTCGCTGGGTTGGGTAGAACCTATCTATGGACTGAACCTGTGGTGTGTGTGTCGTCCAAGTGTTGGAGCGGTAGGGTAGATGTTCGAGTGAAGATCACGCACTTTCGATCACAATGAATGTTTATTCGTAACTGGTACAGTTCTTGATTCGCGCACGGTTACAATCGAGTTTTACAGAATCTTGCTCTGTCGAAGCCCTGAGCTTCGTAGCAGAGTCATAAACGCTAGACTTAGTTAATTTATCGATATTACCGGAATCTTGCTCTGTCGAAGTACTGGGCTTCGTAGCAGAGTCGTGTAGATTCTAGAGTATCGAACTCTGAACGGTACTTCGCGGATTATATTCGCGGATTTTGGTACTTGTACTTGAATTTCGAACTGCGCCTACGAGAACTTCTTACGAGAACTATTGGTAAAATTGACTGTGTACGGGCGGGCCCGGTCGCGTTATTTTATATTGATAAATGAGGTCGACATTTGATTTGGCAATTCGGGTGAACCACCTCATTCGGATCGTCAGCGTTCTCGCCGTACGACGACCCGGCTGAGTTGCTCACTCAGAATTTGCGGAACGATGAATTTGGATGGTGCAATGGAAGTTTAAAGAATTTGGTTGATGAAATAGGAGTTCCAAGAATGCGTCGTAGGACGTGACAATACATATGTTGTACTGATTTGAATTGTGAAATCGATTACAAAATTAAGGAAATTTATGTTTATTTATATGTATATAGAATGCGTCACAGGACGTGACACCTGGCCGCCTAGATTGTTGCATATCGGTACGATATCAACAAGTAGATTTGAAGAGAAAAAAAAAGATTTTGAGCAGTTATATTTGTCCAAAT
This sequence comes from Osmia lignaria lignaria, assembly GCF_051020975.1. Taxonomy (NCBI): domain Eukaryota; kingdom Metazoa; phylum Arthropoda; class Insecta; order Hymenoptera; family Megachilidae; genus Osmia; species Osmia lignaria. Next base: position 6,061,693 of record NW_027478166.1, read on the forward strand.
TCATAGTTTCTACCTTTATGAGTTAGATGAGGTTTTACAGATTTGAGGTGAGTGTAATTACAATATTTTATTAGTTGGTGTGGATTTGTTGCGCTGAGTAATTTTGTTGCTGGTGTTTCTTTGCGTTCGCGGATCGGTGTATTGCAAAGAGTAAATGGTTTTTGGCTGACCATTTACTTCCCTCCCCGCTGAGATTGAGGCGGTAGGGGTGGGTAACGTAACTCTAGTGCGTGTACTAAATAATCTTGTAGACCGACACTTCTGGGCTTCTTTTATTAATTTTAAATTTAAGGTTTGTAGAATGAAATTGGTAATTCTTGGAATTTCTATTGTGACGGGTACGCGCTGGGACAGCAAGTGTCTTGCATGCGCTGGTTCCTAGTATTATCGATGCTTCGTCGGTTAATGTCCCGTCTTTACTTGGAAATTTTTGCGCACCTGGTGGGGTGTTTGATATATATTTCGGTTGATCGGCTGGTCTCGTCACTTGGACGAAAAGAAATTTTTTCTGTTCGGACCGTTTGGCTGTTTATTCTATCACCATGTATGCCAGATACATCCGTCATGATACGACGATAATGGACATATCGAAGCCACGCCGGGAGTTGTTTATTGCCTGGGTAAGTAGCTGGGTTTTGCTCTCTCTCCTTTTTTTTTTCTTTTTTTTTTTTTTTTTTTTATTTTATTTATTTATTTATTTATTATTTTTTTTTTTTTTTTTCCGCAGCGTACTGATGGCCGCTTTTTATACTGCCCGGGAATGGTTAGCATAGCGCACCGGAAGGCTGTACGTCAATTTCGCAGCGATTTTCGGCGATATCTGGAGGAGCTCCTGCAGTGGGATGAGGATAGGGTCCTCGACATTGCCCCCTTATTTGAGCGAGATTAATCATATGCTCACGATTCTTCTTCTTTTTATTATTATTTTTTTTTTTTGAATAAATTTTTATTTTATTTTGAATTTGCGTGTGTTTATTTATGCGTATTCCCTGATTTCCTTATTTTTAGTTCGGTTATTCCATCGTAAACATCTGTATTTGTTTCTGCATTATTGGTTGCGGTACAGGTGGTTTAATTGCAGGTGGTCGTAGTGGAACGGGTGGTAGCGTTCTCCAATTGAAGGTGTTTGGTCGTTCTATTTTTATTTCGTTCAATTCGATGTCCTCGTTTCTGGCTAGGTTTCCTTTCTTTGGGAGTTTTTTGATGGTTTTGTTGTTTTTTAGTGTCACTAGTAAGTATGTAATTAAGCTGAAGATGGCTGCCAATAGATGTATGGACCATCCATATAGTGTATGTAATGTATATCCCCTTATGATCGTGTCAATTATTAGCTTGCAGATATGAATGATTATGAAAATCATTATTACTGCAGAGCTAATAGAGCCAAACTTGATGAATTTTTCCACGAATTTATTCCACGTATTTTCTGCGATATGGGATAGCGTGTTCTCTGTAAAAAGATTGTTGATTAGTCCTCCTTGTACGCTTTCTTCTCCTAGCATGCCCCTCGCTATTGTGTTCAGCAAGGCTGATTTTTCTAGGGGGAACATAATGTGCTGTTGGAGTTCTTGGAGGTCTTCTTGTGAATAAATTCCGCTTGATGCTAATGAATTTATTTCCTTGTATTCCCAGGAGATGTTCGTATTTGGCTTTAGAATTCCTGGGTTTTGCGCTTTCCTTGGTGTTGGTGTTAGTGCTATCCAATTGTTGTTCAATTTGTAATATTGCGGAATAATTGTATTGCATTCTATCTGCGTTCCTGCTTTCATTAGTATGTGTGTTTTAGGCGTTAGAAATCGTGTTTTGTTCCCGGAGGTTACTGGTAGTTGCGTGTAGCACTTGTCTGTGTGAAATAGTTGTACTTCCTTGGGTGTGCATTTTATGATGTGCACTACTTCTCCTGCAATTCTAGCAATGTATCCTGGTTTTTCCATTAGGTTGTACGCGAATTCGTCTGGTGAAATAGAGGCTATGGATAGGGAATTATAGATTGTTCTTTTTTCTAGTTTGCATCTTTCGTTTAAAATGTCTAAGTATAAATTTTGTATTTGAGCCCTGAAGTGTTTTTCTACGTATACGAATTTTGAGTTAGTATATGTAAGAATGTCTAGGTTTAATATTTCCTTTGACGGTTGTACGTCGTTATCGAATAGTATATTGTTTTGTGTTCTTTCGTATATAATTAATTTTGGGTGTTCGGTTTTTGTTAGTATTCTATTGCAAGTTTTGATGTCTCCTTTCGCTGCTAGCGCGAATGAGATGTCGGTTGTTTCTATTGTGTATAATGTTTCGCGATTTTTAGATGTTAGTTTTGTTACCGGACCTCGGTATAGTACGTCGTATCTAGTTTTTAAACAGTCTTCTCTCGGTAGCGCTGACCAGAAGGTGTGTCCTCCTTCCATGTCGATACAATGTTCATCCGAAAATTTACAAACTGTTCCTGATGCTAAGCGTAATTTATCGCTGTTAAGACTAACTTGCGCGGTGTATTCTATTAACGTGATTTTTATAAGGCCCTGTACGTATACTTTATTCCATGTTCCGTAGCTGTCAGAATAGGACGCTCCTGTACATGAGCTTTCTATTGCGTTTCCCGCGAGACTTATTCCTACGGATTTTGTAGAGTTTACTTTTAAATTCGCGATTGTATGAAAGTTGTCGTATCTAAATATTCCGGTATTATGTATGGATTTACAGTTTTCATGGCTTATGTCTAAAAGGTATTCTTGTATCGCGTTTTCTACTGGTACTAAGTGACTGAACATTCCACATCGGAAAATTGTGCGTTGAATTTCTATTTTGCATTGTATGATTGGGACCGTTCTGAATTCTGCTAATTGTAGTAGCCGTATTGTGGTGTTGGTTACGCTAACGTCTGCATGGTGGAAGTCGCATTCCCCGGTGTCCAGTAAAGAATATGTCGATACGATCGGGTTGGTTGCGCCGCAATCGAATCCGATTATTGCTTGGCTAATTTTGAATGTGCTGATATAAATTAATAGAATTAACTTCATTGTCGGCTCTTTTCCTAGAAAGAAGGCTTATGTTATTTTCTGTGCTGCTAAATGCTTAGTTTGTTCGCATGAACTGTTTTTGGCTTTCCTTTGTAATTGATTGTTATATTATTGTTATCCCCTATTTTTAGTATTTCATATGGCCCTAGATACCAATCTTTTTCTAATTTTCCCGGTTTGGGTTCTTTGAGTAACCATACTTTGTCTCCGGTTTTGAATTCTACCGATTTAATGAATCTATCGTAGTATTCTTTTGATTTCATTTTTGAGTCAATTAGATTTTCGCGTGCCATACTAGCTATATCTCTCATGTTTTTTATTAAATTTTCCAAATAATCGCTGTGTGTAGGTAGTTGTTCTGATTTCTTTAGGGGTTCAGTCGAAGGTAGCCTAGCTGGATAAGCGAAAACCAGTTCATGTGGTGTGAATTTATGACTGGAATGAATGCTTGTGTTATAATTGAATTGTGCTAGCTCTAGAAGTTCATCCCATTCACATTTTTTTGTTGAAAAGTTTTTTAAATATTCGCAAAGTGGATGGTGTGCTCTTTCTAATGATCCATTTGATTGGGGTGAAAAAGCTGTTGTTTCGATTTTTGAGAATTTAAATCTTTTTGCAACTTGTTTCATTATTTTGCTAGTGAAATTTGTTCCTCTATCTGTGAGTACTATTTTAGGTGAGCCGAAAGTGCATATAAATTTTTTTACAAAAGCGTCTGCGACTGATTCTGCTGTCTGATCTTTTAGAGGTACTGCTACTAAGAATTTCGATAATTGGTCTTGTATGGTTAAGATGTATTTATTATTATTTTTTGTAACGTTGAGTGGACCGACTACGTCCATCGCGATTTTATCGAAAGTTTTTATTGGTGTGTCTGTTATAACCATCGGTTGTCTAGTTTTAACTCTTTTTAATTTATTTCTTTGACATTCCTCGCACTTTTTTATTTTGTTTTGAATGTCTTGTTTTAGGTTTTCCCAAAAGAATTTGTCTTTTATTCTATTGTATGTTCCATTTACGCCTGAGTGACCTCCTAGTTTTGTGGAGTGGAATTGGTCAAATATTTTATCTCTGTTTTCAGGTTTTACGTATTCGATACTGTTTAGGCATATTATTATTTTAATGTTTGTTTTATTGAAGGTGTTTTTTAATATTTCCTCTATTTCGTGCCAGTTTATATTTAATATTTTAATGTCTTTTGAAATACTGAAGATTTTTATATTTTTCCGTATAAGTAAGTCTTTTAATGTATTAAATAATTTTATCAGATTTTGTTTTATTTTTTCCGATGATGTTGCTACGTTTAAGCATAAGATAAAGAGTTTTTTGTTATTTACTTCTATTAATTCAATTTCGTTTTCGGATAGCTTGGGATTTACTTTTATATTCTTGATTTCCATTAACGTGTTGGTGTTTTTGTCTAGAGGTATGCCTTGTTGAGTAATTATTTGTACGATGTTATCGTTTCTAAATTGAATTGAGTTTTTTGTGTAAATTAAATTTTCCTGTTCCTGTTCTTCTATATTGTCTTTTTTTTCTTTATTTTCCTGTTTCTTGCGCTTAGTCGTTTTTCCCTTATTATTGCTATTCAGAGTTGCCTCTTGGTTTAACGGTTCTTGGATCTTTTTTCTTGGTCTACCCCTTCCTCTTTTGATTTTGGTGTGATTGTCGTTTGGGGCTTCTACTTTATTTTGACTTGGAATTTTTACGGGTGTCGATTTTTCGCTGATTTCTTTCTTTCCTTGCGCTCTTGTTGTAACGGAAACGTGTACGTTGTCTACTGGATTTCTCGATAATGCATCGGCGTTCACGTTTTGCTTACCCGGTTTATATACTATATTGTATTCGTAATCCGATAATTTTAGTCTCCATTTTTGTACTCTGGTATTATTGTCAGCTGTTTTTAGCCAAAGTAATGGTTTATGATCTGTGACTATTGTAAATTTATTCCCGTAAATGTAGTTTCGGAATGTTTTTATCGCGAACATTATTGCCAGAGCTTCTTTTTCGTAGGTGTCGTATTTAATTTCGGCTTCTTGCAATACACGTGATGCGTATGCAATTGGTTTATCTTTCCCGATTTCTCCTTGTGATAATACTGCACCTAGAGCGTATTTAGATGCGTCTGTCGTAATAACGTATGGTTTCTCGAATTGTGGATACTGTAGGATGGGTGCGTTGCATAATATTTCCTTGAGTTTTACAAAAGCGTCTTGCTGTTCCGTGTTCCAGGAAAATTTCGTGTCTTTTTGCAGTAAACTCGTTAGAGGTTTTGCAATTTTTGCAAAATTATTTATGAATCGTCTATAGTATCCTGCGAGTCCCAAGAATTCTCTTATGTTCTTGACGTTCTTGGGAGTAGGAAATTTTTGGACAGCTTCCGTTTTTGCTGGGTCGGGTTTTATCCCTTCCCCACTTATTATATGACCTAGGAAGCATACTTCTGCTTTAAGAAATTCGCATTTTTCGGGTTCGAGTTTTAATTTTACTTTTCTTAATTTCTGAGCGACTATGTTGAATCTCATATTGAGTTCTTCTAGGTTTTCTCCAAATACTATAATATCGTCAATGAAGACAAAGCAGATTTTTCCAATTGAGTCTCCTAAGGTTGTATTTATTACTCTCTGAAAGGTTCGTGGTGAATTTCTTAATCCGAAAGGTAGGACGTTGAATTCGAATCGTCCTAGTGGATGTATGCTGAAAGCTGTCTTATGTATATCCCTTGGGTTCATTTTGATTTGATGGAAGCCTGATTTTAGATCTATTACGTGATATAGTTTTGCTTGTCCTAACTGGTCGAAAATTTCGGTTATGTTTGGAAGTAGATATGGGTCTGGAATCGTTTTTTCATTTAGTTTCCTGTAGTCTATCACTAGTCTCCATCTTTTTTTTCCTTCAGCTGTTTCTTTCTTTTTGACTACCCAAGTTGGAGCGTTAAAAGCACTTTTTGAATGTCTGACAAAACCGTTTGCAATTAATTTTTCTGTTTCCTTTACTGCCGTTTCTTTTAGCCTATGTGGTAAAGGGAATTGTTTTACGTATACAGGTTTTTCGTCCGTTAGGTTAATTTCGTGTTGTTCTGTATTATATGATTCTATTTTATCTCCTTCTACCCAAAATATATCGTTATTATCCTCAATTAGTTCCTTCATTATAGTTCTGTTTCCTTCTGATAGATTTCCTAATCGAATTTTTCCTAATAGTTTGTCTCGTCGATTTTCCGTTTCTTTGCTTTCCATTGCAATATTATCTTCCTTGTTTTCGGCAAAACTGATTTTTCCTACTTCTAATATTTCGCTTTCGTTTATTTTTGGTAGATTTCCTGTTTCTTGAAATCCTTCCAGTATATCTTCTACATCGTACGAAGCATAGTTATATTTGTTTTCTAAAGGGTCGGTTTCGTTTTTGAATTTGGTGTTTGTATTCTCGTCCACTTTGGTTAGAAATTCTGTATAGTCGTAAGAGTCTATTTCACATTTTTCTTCTTGATTGTCGAGTACTGTATTTATACTGTTTATTATCTGTTCTATGTATTTGTTATCTGTTTCTAAATGTTCCTCGGGATTTGATGACGTCGTCTTTTCTGTATCTATTGTCACGTTACCTGGTTCGTTATTTAATTTGTCCACTATGTTTAATAAATGTAGTGTGTCGTTATTGAGGCTAACGTCCCAGTTTCCTGTCATATTATCCGGTTGCGGAAGGTCTTGGTTTGCACTGTCTTTGTCGCTCGTGTTTTCGCTGATTCCTGTTTGGTGCAAGGTTCCTGCGTCCGTATGTACAGGGGTCAGTGTCTCGTTCGCGTGAGTCGTGTCTTGAAGTATTTTGTTGAGGAAGCATTTTTGCTCGTCTGTTAGTTTTGGTAACTGATGTAAAGCTAATGTTTGACTTGTTATATTTGCCTCTCCTGATTTTAGTTCGAATTTTCCATTATTTATTTCTACGTATCCCTCGTCTAATCTTAATTTTTGTTCCAGGAGTACTTTTATTCCTAATATTCCGTCATATGGTATTGAAAAGTCCTGTGGTGCTACATGAAAATCGAAATATTGGTAGTTTATCGGTATTCTTACTGCTCCTAAAGTTTGCAATGGTTTGTCTGTAATGCCTGAGAGTAATATTTTTCTGTCTTGTAATATTGCGTTTATAGGAATTTGGTCTTTTTTTATAATATTTAGTTGTGCACCGCTGTCAATAAGGAGGTTGCATTCCTTTCTTGTGTAAGGATTTTCTATTGTAATGTATTGTAATAGGTTCTCCAATCTCAGTGAATACGTTGCCATTCTTGTTGTTATTCTTTCTTCTTTTATGATTTGATCATCGGGCAAGTTGGGTCCTAGCGTTTTTTCTTGTTCTGATTCCTTTGGCTTCGTACTGTCGTTAATTTTATGTGTTTTGAGCGGCTCATCCTTGCTCCTCCCTATGCGCTCTCTCCAGGAGGAGTCTATTCGTTTCCCGATCTGTACTGTTGATGGTTTTGCCCTCTGTAGCATTCTTCTGTTGTGTGATTCGTACTTTTGCATAGGTTGCAGATTTTTCCGGCGCTGTTTTCCAGGCTTTTTAGTTTCCTGCATGCGTCTATTTGGTGTCCTGGCTCTTTGCAGTAGGAACAGATATCTCTTTTTTGTGCTCGTAGTTCGATGGCTTTTAGTTTCCTACATTCCTCTATTGTGTGGTTTGGGGTTTTACAATACTCGCAGAATCTTCGTAGTTCGCTTGTGTGTTTCTGATTGGCCCTATTGTCATTACTATTTTTAAAATAATTACTATCGTTGTGATTGTATTTTCTGTGGTAGTTACTCCTATATGAATCATTTGATTTTTGTTGAGGTTTCCTTGGCTCGTGGCAGTCTTCTGCCGAGTGTCCTAGTCGCTTACAAAGTTGGCATTTAATTTGATTTGTTCTGGTTTGGAAAACTCTTGCTTCCTCGCAATTTGCCGCGCTGTGGCCTTCTTCCTTACAGATTGTACACATGACTAATTGGAGATCGTTGGGTTTTGTTGTTGGGCAAGTTTTTGCTGTGTGGCCCGCTTCGTCGCACAGTTGGCACGTAGGTGTTGGACAATCTTTTGTTGTATGATACCTGCTATTACAGATTTCGCAAAGTTCTGTAATTTTTGGGAATTTCGTGCAGGTGTTTGGTTCGTGACCGGTTCCTCCGCATTTCCAACATGTCTCGTATTCGATTATGAACGGGCATTCGCTGACCGTGTGCCCCTTTATTTGGCAGTATTGGCAGTGCTGTCCCTTTACTTTGTTCATCTTACATGCATCTGTTGAATGTCCTGGAGTGTTGCAATGTTTGCAAATGAGTTCTATTTTCTTTTTGGCCAGTTTGCAGTTATACGATATGTGATCCTTGCTTTTGCAATATACGCATGCCGCGTTCTTGCAAAATAAGGCTTCATGATTTAGGTCTTGGCATATTTGACACATATATATTGCTGAGTTTGCGTCGTGTTTCCCGAGACTGTACAGTATGTTAGCCGGTTTGTTTCTCAATATGTCCTGTTTTCCTAACTTTGTTTCTACTTCGATTGCTTCCTTTATAAGGGCAGCTATATTGTCCTTTTGTTTTAGTTCTAATCTGATTTCTTGCCTTAGTCCGTTTTTAAAGCTTTTTTCTGCATCGGTTTTTATGGCTTTGTCGAATTCTTGTATAGCTTGCTGGGTTATACCTGCTTCTGTTTTCTTTAGTTCTTTGATCTGGATTACTAGTTCTTGTAGTCTGTTCCCGTAACTGAGCACTGTTTCGTCCGGTCTTTGCGTTAGTTCTGTTAATTTTCCATATAGGGTGTGTATATTTTCAGTGGATGGAAATAGTATTCTTATTGCTGTGATAAAATCATTTAAGTTATCTAAGGGTGTATTTATTAATGCTTTGTATACTTCGCCTTTTAGTTTTACTTTCACAATTTGAATTAGCGTTCTCGCCGTACGACGACCCGGCTGAGTTGCTCACTCAGAATTTGCGGAACGATGAATTTGGATGGTGCAATGGAAGTTTAAAGAATTTGGTTGATGAAATAGGAGTTCCAAGAATGCGTCGTAGGACGTGACAATACATATGTTGTACTGATTTGAATTGTGAAATCGATTACAAAATTAAGGAAATTTATGTTTATTTATATGTATATAGAATGCGTCACAGGACGTGACAGTAGAGAATGAAGTTTCCTACTTTTTATGTTCTATGATATTTTTTGATCAGATGCGTAGTTCTCGAGATATATAAAGATATTTAAAAGTTCCGAAGCCGCACCAACATAATAGAGATACAGAAACACCGTGGCCCCTTTCTTTGAGATAACTCTGCACTACTGCGAGCTGGAAATGCCACTTCCAGTTTAGCTGTGCAGAAGAAGAACAACAAGAAGAAGAAATATCTCGAAATATGTCCGTCAGGCCCCTTCCCTTGAGATAAATCTGCAAATATCTCGGAAACGAAGCGAGCTATGGCAAAATGTTAAGAGACCTTTTTTGTAGAGAATTAAGTTTCCTACTTTTTATGTTCTATGATATTTTTTGATCAGATGCGTAGTTCTCGAGATATATCAAGATATCTAAAAGTTCCGAAGCCGCACCAACATAATAGAGATACAGAAACACCGTGGCCCCTTTCTTCGAGATAACTCTGCACTATTGCGAGCTGCAAATGCCACTTCCAGCATAGCTGTGCAGAAGAAGAACAACAAGAAGAAGAAATATCTCGAAATATGTCCGTCAGGCCCCTTCCCTTGAGATAAATCTGCAAATATCTCGGAAACGAAGCGAGCTATGGCAAAATGTTAGGAGACCTTATTTGTAGAGAATTAAGTTTCCTACTTTTTATGTTCTATGATATTATTTGATCAGATGCGTAGTTCTCGAGATATATCAAGATACTTAAAAGTTCCGAAGCCGCACCAACATAATAGAGATACAGAAACACCGTGGCCCCTTTCTTTCAGATAACTCTGCACTATTGCGAGCTGGAAATGCCACTTCCTGTTTAGCTGTGCAGAAGAAGAACAACAAGAAGAAGAAATATCCCGAAATATGTCCGTCAGGCCCCTTCTCTTGAGATAAATCTGCATATATCTCGGAAACGAAGCGAGCTATGGCAAAATGTTAAGAGACCTTTTTGGTAGAGAATGAAGTTTCCTACTTTTTATGTTCTATGATATTTTTTGATCAGATGCGTAGTTCTCGAGATATATCAAGATATTTAAAAGTTCCGAAGCCGCACCAACATAATAGAGATACAGAAACACCGTGGCCCCTTTCTTTGAGATAACTCTGCACTATTGCGAGCTGCAAATGCCACTTCCAGCTTAGCTGTGCAGAAGAAGACCAACAAGAAGAAGAAATATCTCGAAATATGTCCGTCAGGCCCCTTCCCTTGAGATAAATCTGCAAATATCTCGGAAACGAAGCGAGCTATGGCAAAATGTTAAGAGACCTTATTTGTAGAGAATTAAGTTTCCTACTTTTTATGTTCTATGATATTATTTGATCAGATGCGTAGTTCTCGAGATATATCAAGATATTTAAAAGTTCCGAAGCCGCACCAACATAATAGAGATACAGAAACACCGTGGCCCCTTTCTTTCAGATAACTCTGCACTATTGCGAGCTGGAAATGCCACTTCCTGTTTAGCTGTGCAGAAGAAGAACAACAAGAAGAAGAAATATCCCGAAATATGTCCGTCAGGCCCCTTCCCTTGAGATAAATCTGCATATATCTCGGAAACGAAGCGAGCTATGGCAAAATGTTAAGAGACCTTTTTGGTAGAGAATGACGTTTCCTACTTTTTATGTTCTATGATATTTTTTGATCAGATGCGTAGTTCTCGAGATATATCAAGATATTTAAAAGTTCCGAAGCCGCACCAACATAATAGAGATACAGAAACACCGTGGCCCCTTTCTTTGAGATAACTCTGCACTATTGCGAGCTGCAAATGCCACTTCCAGCTTAGCTGTGCAGAAGAAGAACAACAAGAAGAAGAAATATCTCGAAATATGTCCGTCAGGCCCCTTCCCTTGAGATAAATCTGCAAATATCTCGGAAACGAAGCGAGCTATGGCAAAATGTTAAGCGACTTTATTTGTAGAGAATTAAGTTTCCTACTTTTTACGTTCTATGATATTTTTTGATCAGATGCGTAGTTCTCGAGATATATCAAGATATTTTAAAGTTCCGAAGCCGCACCAACATAATAGAGATACAGAAACACCGTGGCCCCTTTCTTTGAGATAACTCTGCACTACTGCGAGCTGGAAATGCCACTTCCAGTTTAGCTGTGCAGAAGAAGAACAACAAGAAGAAGAAATATCTCGAAATATGTCCGTCAGGCCCCTTCCCTTGAGATAAATCTGCAAATATCTCGGAAACGAAGCGAGCTATGGCAAAATGTTAAGAGACCTTTTTTGTAGAGAATTAAGTTTCCTACTTTTTATGTTCTATGATATTTTTTGATCAGATGCGTAGTTCTCGAGATATATGAAGATATCTAAAACTTCCGAAGCCGCACCAACATAATAGAGATACAGAAACACCGTGGCCCCTTTCTTCGAGATAACTCTGCACTATTGCGAGCTGCAAATGCCACTTCCAGCTTAGCTGTGCAGAAGAAGAACAACAAGAAGAAGAAATATCTCGAAAAATGTCCGTCAGGCCCCTTCCCTTGAGATAAATCTGCAAATATCTCGGAAACGAAGCGAGCTATGGCAAGATGTTTAGAGACCTTATTTGTAGTGAATTAAGTTTCCTACTTTTTATGTTCTATGATATTTTTTGATCAGATGCGTAGTTCTCGAGATATATCAAGATACTTAAAAGTTCCGAAGCCGCACCACCATAATAGAGATACAGAAACACCGTGGCCCCTTTCTTTGAGATAACTCTGCGCTATTGCGAGCTGGAAATGCCACTTCCAGTTTAGCTGTGCAGAAGAAGAACAACAAGAAGAGGAAATATCTCGAAATATGTCCATCAGGCCCCTTCCCTTGAGATATATCTGCAAATATCTCGGAAACGAAACGAGCTATGGCAAAATGTTAAGAGACCTTTTTTGTAGAGAATTATGTTTCCTACAATTTATGTTCTATGACATTTTTTGATCAGAAGCGTAGTTTTCGAGATATATCGAGATATTTAAAAGATCCGAAGCTGCACCAACATAATAGAGATACAGAAACACCGTGGCCCCTTTCTTTGAGATAACTCTGCACTAGTGCGAGCCGCAAATGCCGCTTCCAGCTTAGCTGTGCAGAAGAAGAACAACAAGAAGAAGAAATATCTCGAAATATGTCCGTCAGGCCCCATCCCTCGAGATAAATCTGCAAATATCTCGGAAACGAAGCGAGCTATGGCAAAATGTTAAGAGACCTTTTTTGTAGAGAATTAAGTTTCCCACAATTTAGGTTCTATGATATTTTTTGATCAGAAGCGTAGTTTTCGAGATATATCGAGATATTTAAAAGATCCGAAGGAGCACCAACATAATAGAGATACAGAAACACCGTGGCCCCTTTCTTTGAGATAACTCTGCACCATTGCGAGCTGCAAATGCCACTTCCAGCTTAGCTGTGCAGAAGAAGACCAACAAGAAGAAGAAATATCTCGAAATATGTCCGTCAGGCCCCTTCCCTTGAGATAAATCTGCAAATATCTCGGAAACGAAGCGAGCTATGGCAAAATGTTAAGAGACCTTTTTGGTAGAGAATGAAGTTTCCTACTTTTTATGTTCTATGATATTTTTTGATCAGATGCGTAGTTCTCGAGATATATCAAGATATTTAAAAGTTCCGAAGCCGCACCAACATAATAGAGATACAGAAACACCGTGGCCCCTTTCTTTGAGATAACTCTGCACTATTGCGAGCTGCAAATGCCACTTCCAGCTTAGCTGTGCAGAAGAAGAACAACAAGAAGAAGAAATATCTCGAAATATGTCCGTCAGGCCCCTTCCCTTGAGATAAATCTGCAAATATCTCGGAAACGAAGCGAGCTATGGCAAAATGTTAAGAGACCTTTTTTGTTGAGAATTAAGTTTCCTACTTTTTATGTTCCATGATATTTTTTGATCAGATGCGTAGTTCTCGAGATATATCAAGATATTTAAAAGTTCCGAAGCCGCACCAACATAATAGAGATACAGAAACACCGTGGCCCCTTTCTTCGAGATAACTCTGCACTATTGCGAGCTGCAAATGCCACTTCCAGCTTAGCTGTGCAGAAGAAGAACAACAAGAAGAAGAAATATCTCGAAAAATGTCCGTCAGGCCCCTTCCCTTGAGATAAATCTGCAAATATCTCGGAAACGAAGCGAGCTATGGCAAAATGTTAAGAGACCTTATTTGTAGAGAATTAAGTTTCCTACTTTTTATGTTCTATGATATTTTTTGATCAGATGCGTAGTTCTCGAGATATATCAAGATACTTAAAAGTTCCGAAGCCGCACCAACATAATAGAGATACAGAAACACCGTGGCCCCTTTCTTTGAGATAACTCTACGCTATTGCGAGCTGGAAATGCCACTTCCAGTTTAGCTGTGCAGAAGAAGAACAACAAGAAGAGGAAATATCTCGAAATATGTCCGTCAGGCCCCTTCCCTTGAGATATATCTGCAAATATCTCGGAAACGAAACGAGCTATGGCAAAATGTTAAGAGACCTTTTTTGTAGAGAATTATGTTTCCTACAATTTATGTTCTATGATATTTTTTGATCAGAAGCGTAGTTTTCGAGATATATCGAGATATTTAAAAGATCCGAAGCTGCACCAACATAATAGAGATACAGAAACACCGTGGCCCCTTTCTTTGAGATAACTCTGCACTAGTGCGAGCCGCAAATGCCGCTTCCAGCTTAGCTGTGCAGAAGAAGAACAACAAGAAGAAGAAATATCTCGAAATATGTCCGTCAGGCCCCTTCCCTTGAGATAAATCTGCAAATATCTCGGAAACGAAGCGAGCTATGGCAAAATGTTAAGAGACCTTATTTGTAGAGAATTAAGTTTCCTACTTTTTATGTTCTATGATATTATTTGATCAGATGCGTAGTTCTCGAGATATATCAAGATATTTAAAAGTTCCGAAGCCGCACCAACATAATAGAGATACAGAAACACCGTGGCCCCTTTCTTTCAGATAACTCTGCACTATTGCGAGCTGGAAATGCCACTTCCTGTTTAGCTGTGCAGAAGAAGAACAACAAGAAGAAGAAATATCCCGAAATATGTCCGTCAGGCCCCTTCCCTTGAGATAAATCTGCATATATCTCGGAAACGAAGCGAGCTATGGCAAAATGTTAAGAGACCTTTTTGGTAGAGAATGAAGTTTCCTACTTTTTATGTTCTATGATATTTTTTGATCAGATGCGTAGTTCTCGAGATATATCAAGATATTTAAAAGTTCCGAAGCCGCACCAACATAATAGAGATACAGAAACACCGTGGCCCCTTTCTTTGAGATAACTCTGCACTATTGCGAGCTGCAAATGCCACTTCCACCTTAGCTGTGCAGAAGAAGAACAACAAGAAGAAGAAATATCTCGAAATATGTCCGTCAGGCCCCTTCCCTTGAGATAAATCTGCAAATATCTCGGAAACGAAGCGAGCTATGGCAAAATGTTAAGAGACCTTTTTTGTTGAGAATTAAGTTTCCTACTTTTTATGTTCCATGATATTTTTTGATCAGATGCGTAGTTCTCGAGATATATCAAGATATTTAAAAGTTCCGAAGCCGCACCAACATAATAGAGATACAGAAACACCGTGGCCCCTTTCTTTCAGATAACTCTGCACTATTGCGAGCTGGAAATGCCACTTCCTGTTTAGCTGTGCAGAAGAAGAACAACAAGAAGAAGAAATATCCCGAAATATGTCCGTCAGGCCCCTTCCCTTGAGATAAATCTGCAAATATCTCGGAAACGAAGCGAGCTATGGCAAAATGTTAAGAGACCTTTTTTGTAGAGAATTAAGTTTCCTACTTTTTATGTTCTATGATATTTTTTAATCAGATGCGTAGTTCTCGAGATATATACAGATATTTTAAAGTTCCGAAGCCGCACCAACATACTAGAGATACAGAAACACCGTGGCCCCTTTCTTCGAGATAACTCTGCACTATTGCGAGCTGCAAATGCCACTTCCAGCTTAGCTGTGCAGAAGAAGAACAACAAGAAGAAGAAATATCTCGAAAAATGTCCGTCAGGCCCCTTCCCTTGAGATAAATCTGCAAATATCTCGGAAACGAAGCGAGCTATGGCAAAATGTTAAGAGACCTTTTTTGTTGAGAATTAAGTTTCCTACTTTTTATGTTCCATGATATTTTTTGATCAGATGCGTAGTTCTCGAGATATATCAAGATATTTAAAAGTTCCGAAGCCGCACCAACATAATAGAGATACAGAAACACCGTGGCCCCTTTCTTTGAGATAACTCTGCACTATTGCGAGCTGTAAATGCCACGTCCAGCTTAGCTGTGCAGAAGAAGAACAACAAGAAGAAGAAATATCTCGAAATATGTCCGTCAGGCCCCTTCCCTCGAGATAAATCTGCAAATATCTCGGAAACGAAGCGAGCTATGGCAAAATGTTAAGAGACCTTTTTTGTAGAGAATTAAGTTTCCTACTTTTTATGTTCTATGATATTTTTTAATCAGATGCGTAGTTCTCGAGATATATACAGATATTTTAAAGTTCCGAAGCCGCACCAACATACTAGAGATACAGAAACACCGTGGCCCCTTTCTTCGAGATAACTCTGCACTATTGCGAGCTGCAAATGCCACTTCCAGCTTAGCTGTGCAGAAGAAGAACAACAAGAAGAAGAAATATCTCGAAAAATGTCCGTCAGGCCCCTTCCCTTGAGATAAATCTGCAAATATCTCGGAAACGAAGCGAGCTATGGCAAAATGTTAAGAGACCTTTTTTGTAGAGAATTAAGTTTCCCACAATTTAGGTTCTATGATATTTTTTGATCAGAAGCGTAGTTTTCGAGATATATCAAGATACTTAAAAGTTCCGAAGCCGCACCAACATAATAGAGATACAGAAACACCGTGGCCCCTTTCTTTGAGATAACTCTACGCTATTGCGAGCTGGAAATGCCACTTCCAGTTTAGCTGTGCAGAAGAAGAACAACAAGAAGAGGAAATATCTCGAAATATGTCCGTCAGGCCCCTTCCCTTGAGATATATCTGCAAATATCTCGGAAACGAAACGAGCTATGGCAAAATGTTAAGAGACCTTTTTTGTAGAGAATTATGTTTCCTACAATTTATGTTCTATGATATTTTTTGATCAGAAGCGTAGTTTTCGAGATATATCGAGATATTTAAAAGATCCGAAGCTGCACCAACATAATAGAGATACAGAAACACCGTGGCCCCTTTCTTTGAGATAACTCTGCACTAGTGCGAGCCGCAAATGCCGCTTCCAGCTTAGCTGTGCAGAAGAAGAACAACAAGAAGAAGAAATATCTCGAAATATGTCCGTCAGGCCCCTTCCCTTGAGATAAATCTGCAAATATCTCGGAAACGAAGCGAGCTATGGCAAAATGTTAAGAGACCTTATTTGTAGAGAATTAAGTTTCCTACTTTTTATGTTCTATGATATTATTTGATCAGATGCGTAGTTCTCGAGATATATCAAGATATTTAAAAGTTCCGAAGCCGCACCAACATAATAGAGATACAGAAACACCGTGGCCCCTTTCTTTCAGATAACTCTGCACTATTGCGAGCTGGAAATGCCACTTCCTGTTTAGCTGTGCAGAAGAAGAACAACAAGAAGAAGAAATATCCCGAAATATGTCCGTCAGGCCCCTTCCCTTGAGATAAATCTGCATATATCTCGGAAACGAAGCGAGCTATGGCAAAATGTTAAGAGACCTTTTTGGTAGAGAATGAAGTTTCCTACTTTTTATGTTCTATGATATTTTTTGATCAGATGCGTAGTTCTCGAGATATATCAAGATATTTAAAAGTTCCGAAGCCGCACCAACATAATAGAGATACAGAAACACCGTGGCCCCTTTCTTTGAGATAACTCTGCACTATTGCGAGCTGCAAATGCCACTTCCACCTTAGCTGTGCAGAAGAAGAACAACAAGAAGAAGAAATATCTCGAAATATGTCCGTCAGGCCCCTTCCCTTGAGATAAATCTGCAAATATCTCGGAAACGAAGCGAGCTATGGCAAAATGTTAAGAGACCTTTTTTGTTGAGAATTAAGTTTCCTACTTTTTATGTTCCATGATATTTTTTGATCAGATGCGTAGTTCTCGAGATATATCAAGATATTTAAAAGTTCCGAAGCCGCACCAACATAATAGAGATACAGAAACACCGTGGCCCCTTTCTTTGAGATAACTCTGCACTATTGCGAGCTGTAAATGCCACGTCCAGCTTAGCTGTGCAGAAGAAGAACAACAAGAAGAAGAAATATCTCGAAATATGTCCGTCAGGCCCCTTCCCTCGAGATAAATCTGCAAATATCTCGGAAACGAAGCGAGCTATGGCAAAATGTTAAGAGACCTTTTTTGTAGAGAATTAAGTTTCCTACTTTTTATGTTCTATGATATTTTTTAATCAGATGCGTAGTTCTCGAGATATATAAAGATATTTTAAAGTTCCGAAGCCGCACCAACATACTAGAGATACAGAAACACCGTGGCCCCTTTCTTCGAGATAACTCTGCACTATTGCGAGCTGCAAATGCCACTTCCAGCTTAGCTGTGCAGAAGAAGAACAACAAGAAGAAGAAATATCTCGAAAAATGTCCGTCAGGCCCCTTCCCTTGAGATAAATCTGCAAATATCTCGGAAACGAAGCGAGCTATGGCAAAATGTTAAGAGACCTTTTTTGTAGAGAATTAAGTTTCCCACAATTTAGGTTCTATGATATTTTTTTATCAGAAGCGTAGTTTTCGAGATATATCGAGATATTTAAAAGATCCGAAGCCGCACCAACATAATAGAGATACAGAAACACCGTGGCTCCTTTCTTTGAGATAACTCTGCACCATTGCGAGCTGCAAATGGCACTTCCAGCTTAGCTGTGCAGAAGAAGACCAACAAGAAGAAGAAATATCTCGAAATATGTCCGTCAGGCCCCTTCCCTTGAGATAAATCTGCAAATATCTCGGAAACGAAGCGAGCTATGGCAAAATGTTAAGAGACCTTATTTGTAGAGAATTAAGTTTCCTACTTTTTATGTTCTATGATATTATTTGATCAGATGCGTAGTTCTCGAGATATATCAAGATATTTAAAAGTTCCGAAGCCGCACCAACATAATAGAGATACAGAAACACCGTGGCCCCTTTCTTTCAGATAACTCTGCACTATTGCGAGCTGGAAATGCCACTTCCTGTTTAGCTGTGCAGAAGAAGAACAACAAGAAGAAGAAATATCCCGAAATATGTCCGTCAGGCCCCTTCCCTTGAGATAAATCTGCATATATCTCGGAAACGAAGCGAGCTATGGCAAAATGTTAAGAGACCTTTTTGGTAGAGAATGAAGTTTCCTACTTTTTATGTTCTATGATATTTTTTGATCAGATGCGTAGTTCTCGAGATATATCAAGATATTTAAAAGTTCCGAAGCCGCACCAACATAATAGAGATACAGAAACACCGTGGCCCCTTTCTTTGAGATAACTCTGCACTATTGCGAGCTGTAAATGCCACGTCCAGCTTAGCTGTGCAGAAGAAGAACAACAAGAAGAAGAAATATCTCGAAATATGTCCGTCAGGCCCCTTCCCTCGAGATAAATCTGCAAATATCTCGGAAACGAAGCGAGCTATGGCAAAATGTTAAGAGACCTTTTTTGTAGAGAATTAAGTTTCCTACTTTTTATGTTCTATGATATTTTTTAATCAGATGCGTAGTTCTCGAGATATATAAAGATATTTTAAAGTTCCGAAGCCGCACCAACATACTAGAGATACAGAAACACCGTGGCCCCTTTCTTCGAGATAACTCTGCACTATTGCGAGCTGCGAATGCCACTTCCAGCTTAGCTGTGCAGAAGAAGAACAACAAGAAGAACAAATATCTCGAAAAATGTCCGTCAGGCCCCTTCCCTTGAGATAAATCTGCAAATATCTCGGAAACGAAGCGAGCTATGGCAAAATGTTAAGAGACCTTATTTGTAGAGAATTAAGTTTCCTACTTTTTATGTTCTATGATATTTTTTGATCAGATGCGTAGTTCTCGAGATATATCAAGATATTTAAAAGTTCCGAAGCCGCACCAACATAATAGAGATACAGAAACACCGTGGCCCATTTCTTTGAGATAACTCTGCACTATTGCGAGCTGTAAATGCCTCGTCCAGCTTAGCTGTGCAGAAGAAGAACAACAAGAAGAAGAAATATCTCGAAATATGTCCGTCAGGCCCCTTCCCTCGAGATAAATCTGCAAATATCTCGGAAACGAAGCGAGCTACGGCAAAATGTTAAGAGACCTTTTTTGTAGAAAATTAGGTTTCCTACTTTTTATGTTCTATGATATTTTTTGATCAGATGCGTAGTTCTCGAGATATATCAAGATATTTAAAAGTTCCGAAGCCGTACCAACATAATAGAGATACAGAAACACCGTGGCCCCTTTCTTTGAGATAACTCTGCACGATTGCGAGCTGGAAATGCCACTTCCAGTTTAGCTGTGCAGAAGAAGAACAACAAGAAGAAGAAATATCTCGAAATATGTCCATCAGGACCCTTCCCTTGAGATAAATCTGCAAATATCTCGGAAACGAAGCGAGCTATTGCAAAACGTTCAGAGACCTTTTTTGTAGAGAATTAAGTTTCCTACTTTTTATGTTCTATGATATTTTTTGATCAGATGCGTAGTTCTCGAGATATATCAAGATATTTAAAAGCTCCGAAGCTGCACCAACATAATAGAGGTACAGAAACACCGTGGCCCCTTTCTTTGAGATAACTCTGCACTATTGCGAGCTGCAAATGCCACTTCCAGCTTAGCTGTGGAGAAGAAGAACAACAAGAATAAGAAATATTTCGAAATATGTCCGTCAGGCCCCTTCCCTTGAGATAAATCTGCAAATATCTCGGAAACGAAGCGAGCTACGGCAAAATGTTAAGAGACCTTTTTTGTAGAAAATTAGGTTTCCTACTTTTTATGTTCTATGATATTTTTTGATCAGATGCGTAGTTCTCGAGATATATCAAGATATTTAAAAGTTCCGAAGCCGCACCAACATAATAGAGATACAGAAACACCGTGGCCCCTTTCTTTGAGATAACTCTGCACTATTGCGAGCTGTAAATGCCACGTCCAGCTTAGCTGTGCAGAAGAAGAACAACAAGAAGAAGAAATATCTCGAAATATGTCCGTCAGGCCCCTTCCCTCGAGATAAATCTGCAAATATCTCGGAAACGAAGCGAGCTATGGCAAAATGTTAAGAGACCTTTTTTGTAGAGAATTAAGTTTCCTACTTTTTATGTTCTATGATATTTTTTAATCAGATGCGTAGTTCTCGAGATATATAAAGATATTTTAAAGTTCCGAAGCCGCACCAACATACTAGAGATACAGAAACACCGTGGCCCCTTTCTTCGAGATAACTCTGCACTATTGCGAGCTGCAAATGCCACTTCCAGCTTAGCTGTGCAGAAGAAGAACAACAAGAAGAAGAAATATCTCGAAAAATGTCCGTCAGGCCCCTTCCCTTGAGATAAATCTGCAAATATCTCGGAAACGAAGCGAGCTATGGCAAAATGTTAAGAGACCTTTTTTGTAGAGAATTAAGTTTCCCACAATTTAGGTTCTATGATATTTTTTTATCAGAAGCGTAGTTTTCGAGATATATCGAGATATTTAAAAGATCCGAAGCCGCACCAACATAATAGAGATACAGAAACACCGTGGCTCCTTTCTTTGAGATAACTCTGCACCATTGCGAGCTGCAAATGGCACTTCCAGCTTAGCTGTGCAGAAGAAGACCAACAAGAAGAAGAAATATCTCGAAATATGTCCGTCAGGCCCCTTCCCTTGAGATAAATCTGCAAATATCTCGGAAACGAAGCGAGCTATGGCAAAATGTTAAGAGACCTTATTTGTAGAGAATTAAGTTTCCTACTTTTTATGTTCTATGATATTATTTGATCAGATGCGTAGTTCTCGAGATATATCAAGATATTTAAAAGTTCCGAAGCCGCACCAACATAATAGAGATACAGAAACACCGTGGCCCCTTTCTTTCAGATAACTCTGCACTATTGCGAGCTGGAAATGCCACTTCCTGTTTAGCTGTGCAGAAGAAGAACAACAAGAAGAAGAAATATCCCGAAATATGTCCGTCAGGCCCCTTCCCTTGAGATAAATCTGCATATATCTCGGAAACGAAGCGAGCTATGGCAAAATGTTAAGAGACCTTTTTGGTAGAGAATGAAGTTTCCTACTTTTTATGTTCTATGATATTTTTTGATCAGATGCGTAGTTCTCGAGATATATCAAGATATTTAAAAGTTCCGAAGCCGCACCAACATAATAGAGATACAGAAACACCGTGGCCCCTTTCTTTGAGATAACTCTGCACTATTGCGAGCTGTAAATGCCACGTCCAGCTTAGCTGTGCAGAAGAAGAACAACAAGAAGAAGAAATATCTCGAAATATGTCCGTCAGGCCCCTTCCCTCGAGATAAATCTGCAAATATCTCGGAAACGAAGCGAGCTATGGCAAAATGTTAAGAGACCTTTTTTGTAGAGAATTAAGTTTCCTACTTTTTATGTTCTATGATATTTTTTAATCAGATGCGTAGTTCTCGAGATATATAAAGATATTTTAAAGTTCCGAAGCCGCACCAACATACTAGAGATACAGAAACACCGTGGCCCCTTTCTTCGAGATAACTCTGCACTATTGCGAGCTGCGAATGCCACTTCCAGCTTAGCTGTGCAGAAGAAGAACAACAAGAAGAACAAATATCTCGAAAAATGTCCGTCAGGCCCCTTCCCTTGAGATAAATCTGCAAATATCTCGGAAACGAAGCGAGCTATGGCAAAATGTTAAGAGACCTTATTTGTAGAGAATTAAGTTTCCTACTTTTTATGTTCTATGATATTTTTTGATCAGATGCGTAGTTCTCGAGATATATCAAGATATTTAAAAGTTCCGAAGCCGCACCAACATAATAGAGATACAGAAACACCGTGGCCCATTTCTTTGAGATAACTCTGCACTATTGCGAGCTGTAAATGCCTCGTCCAGCTTAGCTGTGCAGAAGAAGAACAACAAGAAGAAGAAATATCTCGAAATATGTCCGTCAGGCCCCTTCCCTCGAGATAAATCTGCAAATATCTCGGAAACGAAGCGAGCTACGGCAAAATGTTAAGAGACCTTTTTTGTAGAAAATTAGGTTTCCTACTTTTTATGTTCTATGATATTTTTTGATCAGATGCGTAGTTCTCGAGATATATCAAGATATTTAAAAGTTCCGAAGCCGTACCAACATAATAGAGATACAGAAACACCGTGGCCCCTTTCTTTGAGATAACTCTGCACGATTGCGAGCTGGAAATGCCACTTCCAGTTTAGCTGTGCAGAAGAAGAACAACAAGAAGAAGAAATATCTCGAAATATGTCCATCAGGACCCTTCCCTTGAGATAAATCTGCAAATATCTCGGAAACGAAGCGAGCTATTGCAAAACGTTCAGAGACCTTTTTTGTAGAGAATTAAGTTTCCTACTTTTTATGTTCTATGATATTTTTTGATCAGATGCG
Source organism: Osmia lignaria lignaria (assembly GCF_051020975.1). Lineage (NCBI taxonomy): Eukaryota > Metazoa > Arthropoda > Insecta > Hymenoptera > Megachilidae > Osmia > Osmia lignaria. Next base: position 6,084,448 of record NW_027478166.1, read on the forward strand.
TAGTTCTCGAGATATATCAAGATATTTAAAAGCTCCGAAGCTGCACCAACATAATAGAGGTACAGAAACACCGTGGCCCCTTTCTTTGAGATAACTCTGCACTATTGCGAGCTGCAAATGCCACTTCCAGCTTAGCTGTGGAGAAGAAGAACAACAAGAATAAGAAATATTTCGAAATATGTCCGTCAGGCCCCTTCCCTTGAGATAAATCTGCAAATATCTCGGAAACGAAGCGAGCTACGGCAAAATGTTAAGAGACCTTTTTTGTAGAAAATTAGGTTTCCTACTTTTTATGTTCTATGATATTTTTTGATCAGATGCGTAGTTCTCGAGATATATCAAGATATTTAAAAGTTCCGAAGCCGCACCAACATAATAGAGATACAGAAACACCGTGGCCCCTTTCTTTGAGATAACTCTGCACTATTGCGAGCTGTAAATGCCACGTCCAGCTTAGCTGTGCAGAAGAAGAACAACAAGAAGAAGAAATATCTCGAAATATGTCCGTCAGGCCCCTTCCCTCGAGATAAATCTGCAAATATCTCGGAAACGAAGCGAGCTATGGCAAAATGTTAAGAGACCTTTTTTGTAGAGAATTAAGTTTCCTACTTTTTATGTTCTATGATATTTTTTAATCAGATGCGTAGTTCTCGAGATATATAAAGATATTTTAAAGTTCCGAAGCCGCACCAACATACTAGAGATACAGAAACACCGTGGCCCCTTTCTTCGAGATAACTCTGCACTATTGCGAGCTGCAAATGCCACTTCCAGCTTAGCTGTGCAGAAGAAGAACAACAAGAAGAAGAAATATCTCGAAAAATGTCCGTCAGGCCCCTTCCCTTGAGATAAATCTGCAAATATCTCGGAAACGAAGCGAGCTATGGCAAAATGTTAAGAGACCTTTTTTGTAGAGAATTAAGTTTCCCACAATTTAGGTTCTATGATATTTTTTTATCAGAAGCGTAGTTTTCGAGATATATCGAGATATTTAAAAGATCCGAAGCCGCACCAACATAATAGAGATACAGAAACACCGTGGCTCCTTTCTTTGAGATAACTCTGCACCATTGCGAGCTGCAAATGGCACTTCCAGCTTAGCTGTGCAGAAGAAGACCAACAAGAAGAAGAAATATCTCGAAATATGTCCGTCAGGCCCCTTCCCTTGAGATAAATCTGCAAATATCTCGGAAACGAAGCGAGCTATGGCAAAATGTTAAGAGACCTTATTTGTAGAGAATTAAGTTTCCTACTTTTTATGTTCTATGATATTATTTGATCAGATGCGTAGTTCTCGAGATATATCAAGATATTTAAAAGTTCCGAAGCCGCACCAACATAATAGAGATACAGAAACACCGTGGCCCCTTTCTTTCAGATAACTCTGCACTATTGCGAGCTGGAAATGCCACTTCCTGTTTAGCTGTGCAGAAGAAGAACAACAAGAAGAAGAAATATCCCGAAATATGTCCGTCAGGCCCCTTCCCTTGAGATAAATCTGCATATATCTCGGAAACGAAGCGAGCTATGGCAAAATGTTAAGAGACCTTTTTGGTAGAGAATGAAGTTTCCTACTTTTTATGTTCTATGATATTTTTTGATCAGATGCGTAGTTCTCGAGATATATCAAGATATTTAAAAGTTCCGAAGCCGCACCAACATAATAGAGATACAGAAACACCGTGGCCCCTTTCTTTGAGATAACTCTGCACTATTGCGAGCTGTAAATGCCACGTCCAGCTTAGCTGTGCAGAAGAAGAACAACAAGAAGAAGAAATATCTCGAAATATGTCCGTCAGGCCCCTTCCCTCGAGATAAATCTGCAAATATCTCGGAAACGAAGCGAGCTATGGCAAAATGTTAAGAGACCTTTTTTGTAGAGAATTAAGTTTCCTACTTTTTATGTTCTATGATATTTTTTAATCAGATGCGTAGTTCTCGAGATATATAAAGATATTTTAAAGTTCCGAAGCCGCACCAACATACTAGAGATACAGAAACACCGTGGCCCCTTTCTTCGAGATAACTCTGCACTATTGCGAGCTGCGAATGCCACTTCCAGCTTAGCTGTGCAGAAGAAGAACAACAAGAAGAACAAATATCTCGAAAAATGTCCGTCAGGCCCCTTCCCTTGAGATAAATCTGCAAATATCTCGGAAACGAAGCGAGCTATGGCAAAATGTTAAGAGACCTTATTTGTAGAGAATTAAGTTTCCTACTTTTTATGTTCTATGATATTTTTTGATCAGATGCGTAGTTCTCGAGATATATCAAGATATTTAAAAGTTCCGAAGCCGCACCAACATAATAGAGATACAGAAACACCGTGGCCCATTTCTTTGAGATAACTCTGCACTATTGCGAGCTGTAAATGCCTCGTCCAGCTTAGCTGTGCAGAAGAAGAACAACAAGAAGAAGAAATATCTCGAAATATGTCCGTCAGGCCCCTTCCCTCGAGATAAATCTGCAAATATCTCGGAAACGAAGCGAGCTACGGCAAAATGTTAAGAGACCTTTTTTGTAGAAAATTAGGTTTCCTACTTTTTATGTTCTATGATATTTTTTGATCAGATGCGTAGTTCTCGAGATATATCAAGATATTTAAAAGTTCCGAAGCCGTACCAACATAATAGAGATACAGAAACACCGTGGCCCCTTTCTTTGAGATAACTCTGCACGATTGCGAGCTGGAAATGCCACTTCCAGTTTAGCTGTGCAGAAGAAGAACAACAAGAAGAAGAAATATCTCGAAATATGTCCATCAGGACCCTTCCCTTGAGATAAATCTGCAAATATCTCGGAAACGAAGCGAGCTATTGCAAAACGTTCAGAGACCTTTTTTGTAGAGAATTAAGTTTCCTACTTTTTATGTTCTATGATATTTTTTGATCAGATGCGTAGTTCTCGAGATATATCAAGATATTTAAAAGCTCCGAAGCTGCACCAACATAATAGAGGTACAGAAACACCGTGGCCCCTTTCTTTGAGATAACTCTGCACTATTGCGAGCTGCAAATGCCACTTCCAGCTTAGCTGTGGAGAAGAAGAACAACAAGAATAAGAAATATTTCGAAATATGTCCGTCAGGCCCCTTCCCTTGAGATAAATCTGCAAATATCTCGGAAACGAAGCGAGCTACGGCAAAATGTTAAGAGACCTTTTTTGTAGAAAATTAGGTTTCCTACTTTTTATGTTCTATGATATTTTTTGATCAGATGCGTAGTTCTCGAGATATATCAAGATATTTAAAAGTTCCGAAGCCGCACCAACATAATAGAGATACAGAAACACCGTGGCCCCTTTCTTTGCGATAACTCTGCACTATTGCGAGCTGCAAATGCCACTTCCAGCTTAGCTGTGCAGAAGAAGAACAACAAAAAGAAGAAATATCTCGAAATATGTCCGTCAGGCCCCTTCCCTTGAGATAAATCTGCAAATATCTCGGAAACGAAGCGAGCTATGGCAAAATGTTAAGAGACCTCTTTTGTAGAGAATTAAGTTTCCTACTTTTTATGTTCTATGATATTTTTCGATCAGATGCGTAGTTCTCGAGATATATCAAGATATTTAAAAGTTCCGAAGCCGCACCAACATAATAGAGATACAGACACACCGTGGCCCCTGTCTTTGAGATAACTCTGCACTATTGCGAGCTGCAAATGCCACTTCCAGCTTAGCTGTGCAGAAGAAGAACAACAAGAAGAAGAAATATCTCGAAATATGTCCGTCAGGCCCCTTCGCTTGAGATAAATCTGCAAATATCTCGGAAACGAAGCGAGCTATGGCAAAATGTTAAGAGACCTGTTTTGTAGAGAATTAAGTTTCCTACTTTTTATGTTCTATGATATTTTTCGATCAGATGCGTAGTTCTCGAGATATATCAAGATATTTAAAAGCTCCGAAGCCGCACCAACATAATAGAGATACAGAAACACCGTGGCCCCTTTCTTTGAGATAACTCTGCACTATTGCGAGCTGCAAATGCCACTTCCAGCTTAGCTGTGCAGAAGAAGAACAACAAGAAGAAGAAATATCTCGAAATATGTCCGTCAGACCCCTTCCCTTGAGATAAATCTGCAAATATCTCGGAAACGAAGCGAGCTACGGCAAAATGTTAAGAGACCTTTTTTGTAGAAAATTAGGTTTCCTACTTTTTATGTTCTATGATATTTTTTGATCAGATGCGTAGTTCTCGAGATATATCAAGATATTTAAAAGTTCCGAAGCCGTACCAACATAATAGAGATACAGAAACACCGTGGCCCCTTTCTTTGAGATAACTCTGCACGATTGCGAGCTGGAAATGCCACTTCCAGTTTAGCTGTGCAGAAGAAGAACAACAAGAAGAAGAAATATCTCGAAATATGTCCATCAGGACCCTTCCCTTGAGATAAATCTGCAAATATCTCGGAAACGAAGCGAGCTATTGCAAAACGTTCAGAGACCTTTTTTGTAGAGAATTAAGTTTCCTACTTTTTATGTTCTATGATATTTTTTGATCAGATGCGTAGTTCTCGAGATATATCAAGATATTTAAAAGCTCCGAAGCTGCACCAACATAATAGAGGTACAGAAACACCGTGGCCCCTTTCTTTGAGATAACTCTGCACTCTTGCGAGCTGCAAATGCCACTTCCAGCTTAGCTGTGGAGAAGAAGAACAACAAGAATAAGAAATATTTCGAAATATGTCCGTCAGGCCCCTTCCCTTGAGATAAATCTGCAAATATCTCGGAAACGAAGCGAGCTACGGCAAAATGTTAAGAGACCTCTTTTGTAGAGAATTAAGTTTCCTACTTTTTATGTTCTATGAGATTTTTTGATCAGATGCGTAGTTCTCGAGATATATCAAGATATTTAAAAGCTCCGAAGCTGCACCAACATAATAGAGGTACAGAAACACCGTGGCCCCTTTCTTTGAGATAACTCTGCACTATTGCGAGCTGCAAATGCCACTTCCAGCTTAGCTGTGGAGAAGAAGAACAACAAGAATAAGAAATATTTCGAAATATGTCCGTCAGGCCCCTTCCCTTGAGATAAATCTGCAAATATCTCGGAAACGAAGCGAGCTACGGCAAAATGTTAAGAGACCTTTTTTGTAGAAAATTAGGTTTCCTACTTTTTATGTTCTATGATATTTTTTGATCAGATGCGTAGTTCTCGAGATATATCAAGATATTTAAAAGTTCCGAAGCCGCACCAACATAATAGAGATACAGAAACACCGTGGCCCCTTTCTTTGCGATAACTCTGCACTATTGCGAGCTGCAAATGCCACTTCCAGCTTAGCTGTGCAGAAGAAGAACAACAAGAAGAAGAAATATCTCGAAATATGTCCGTCAGGCCCCTTCCCTTGAGATAAATCTGCAAATATCTCGGAAACGAAGCGAGCTATGGCAAAATGTTAAGAGACCTCTTTTGTAGAGAATTAAGTTTCCTACTTTTTATGTTCTATGATATTTTTCGATCAGATGCGTAGTTCGCGAGATATATCAAGATATTTAAAAGTTCCGAAGCCGCACCAACATAATAGAGATACAGACACACCGTGGCCCCTTTCTTTGAGATAACTCTGCACTATTGCGAGCTGCAAATGCCACTTCCAGCTTAGCTGTGCAGAAGAAGAACAACAAGAAGAAGAAATATCTCGAAATATGTCCGTCAGGCCCCTTCCCTTGAGATAAATCTGCAAATATCTCGGAAACGAAGCGAGCTATGGCAAAATGTTAAGAGACCTGTTTTGTAGAGAATTAAGTTTCCTACTTTTTATGTTCTATGATATTTTTCGATCAGATGCGTAGTTCTCGAGATATATCAAGATATTTAAAAGTTCCGAAGCCGCACCAACATAATAGAGATACAGAAACACCGTGGCCCCTTTCTTTGAGATAACTCTGCACTATTGCGAGCTGCAAATGCCACTTCCAGCTTAGCTGTGCAGAAGAAGAACAACAAGAAGAAGAAATATCTCGAAATATGTCCGTCAGGCCCCTTCCCTTGAGATAAATCTGCAAATATCTCGGAAACGAAGCGAGCTATGCCAAAATGTTAAGAGACCTTATTTGTAGAGAATTAAGTTTCCTACTTTTTATGTTCTATGATATTTTTTGATGAGATGCGTAGTTCTCGAGATATATCAAGATATTTCAAAGTTCCGAAGCCGCACCAACATAATAGAGATACAGAAACACCGTGGCCCCTTTCTTTGAGATAAGTCTGCACGATTGCGAGCTGGAAATGCCACTTCCAGTTTAGCTGTGCAGAAGAAGAACAACAAGAAGAAGAAATATCTCGAAATATGTCCATCAGGACCCTCCCCTTGAGATAAATCTGCAAATATCTCGGAAACGAAGCGAGCTATTGCAAAACGTTCAGAGACCTTTTTTGTAGAGAATTAAGTTTGCTACTTTTTATGTTCTATGATATTTTTTGATCAGATGCGTAGTTCTCGAGATATATCAAGATATTTAAAAGCTCCGAAGCTGCACCAACATAATAGAGGTACAGAAACACCGTGGCCCCTTTCTTTGAGATAACTCTGCACTATTGCGAGCTGCAAATGCCACTTCCAGCTTAGCTGTGCAGAAGAAGAACACCAAGAAGAAGAAATATCTGGAAATATGTCCGTCAGGCCCCATCCCTTGAGATATATCTGCAAATATCTCGGAAACGAAGCGAGCTATGGCAAAATGTTAAGAGACCTTTTTTGTAGAGAATTATGTTTCCTACAATTTATGTTCTATGATATTTTTTGATCAGAAGCGTAGTTTTCGAGATATATCGAGATATTTAAAAGTTCCAAAGCCGCACCAACATAATAGAGATACAGAAACACCGTGGCCCCTTTCTTTGAGATAACTCTGCACTAGTGCGAGCCGCAAATGCCACTTCCAGCTTAGCTGTGCAGAAGAAGAACAACAAGAAGAAGAAATATCTCGAAATATGTCCGTCAGGCCCCTTCCCTTGAGATAAATCTGCAAATATCTCGGAAACGAAGCGAGCTATGGTAAAATGTTAAGAGACCTTTTTTGTAGAGAATTAAGTTTCCTACTTTTTATGTTCTATGATATTTTTTGATCAGATGCGTAGTTCTCGAGATATATCAAGATATTTAAAAGTTCCGAAGCCGCACCAACATAATAGAGATACAGAAACACCGTGGCCCCTTTGTTTGAGATAACTCTGCACCAGTGCGAGCCGCAAATGCCACTTCCAGCTTAGCTGTGCAGAAGAAGAACAACAAGAAGAACAAATATCTCGAAATATGTCCGTCAGGCCACTTCCCTTGAGATAAATCTGCAAATATCTCGGAAACGAAGCGAGCTATGGCAAAATGTTAAGAGACCTTTTTTGTAGAGAATTATGTTTCCTACTTTTTATGTTCTATGATATTTTTTGATCAGACGCGTAGTTTTCGAGATATATCGAGATATTTAAAAGTTCCGAAGCCGCACCAACATAATAGAGATACAGAAACACCGTGGCCCCTTTCTTTGAGATAACTCTGCACTATTGCGACCTGCAAATGCCACTTCCAGCTTAGCTGTGCAGAAGAGGAACAACAAGAAGAAGAAATATCTCGGAATATGTCCGTCAGGCCCCTTCCCTTGAGCTAAATCTGCAAATATCTCGGAAACGATGCCAGCTATGGGAAAATGTTAAGAGACCTTTTTTGTAGAGAATTAAGTTTTCTACTTTTTATGTTCTATGATATTTCTTGATCAGATGCGTAGTTCTCGAGATATATCAAGATATTTAAAAGTTCCGAAGCCGCACCAACATAATAGAGATACAGAAACACCGTGGCCCCTTTCTTTGAGATAACTCTGCACTATTGCGACCTGCAAATGCCACTTCCAGCTTAGCTGTGCAGAAGAGGAACAACAAGAAGAAGAAATATCTCGGAATATGTCCGTCAGGCCCCTTCCCTTGAGCTAAATCTGCAAATATCTCGGAAACGATGCCAGCTATGGGAAAATGTTAAGAGACCTTTTTTGTAGAGAATTAAGTTTTCTACTTTTTATGTTCTATGATATTTTTTGATCAGATGCGTAGTTCTCGAGATATATCAAGATATTTAAAAGTTCCGAAGCCGCACCAACATAATAGAGATACAGAAACACCGTGGCCCCTTTCTTTGCGATAACTCTGCACTATTGCGAGCTGGAAATGCCACTTCCAGTTTAGCTGTGCAGAAGAAGAACAACAAGAAGAAGAAATATCCCGAAATATGTCCGTCAGGCCCCTTCCCTTGAGATAAATCTGCATATATCTCGGAAACGAAGCGAGCTATGGCAAAATGTTAAGAGACCTTTTTGGTAGTGTAAAGTCGCGGAGTTCTCTCTCTCACTGAGTCCTCGGCGTACTTTATGAAATGTGATCTACGTTGTCAGGTAGATAGAGGTTCTCACTTACCTTTCGCTGGGTTGGGTAGAACCTATCTATGGACTGAACCTGTGGTGTGTGTGTCGTCCAAGTGTTGGAGCGGTAGGGTAGATGTTCGAGTGAAGATCACGCACTTTCGATCACAATGAATGTTTATTCGTAACTGGTACAGTTCTTGATTCGCGCACGGTTACAATCGAGTCTTACAGAATCTTGCTCTGTCGAAGCCCTGAGCTTCGTAGCAGAGTCATAAACGCTAGACTTAGTTAATTTATCGATATTACCGGAATCTTGCTCTGTCGAAGTACTGGGCTTCGTAGCAGAGTCGTGTAGATTCTAGAGTATCGAACTCTGAACGGTACTTCGCGGATTATATTCGCGGATTTTGGTACTTGTACTTGAATTTCGAACTGCGCCTACGAGAACTTCTTACGAGAACTATTGGTAAAATTGACTGTGTACGGGCGGGCCCGGTCGCGTTATTTTATATTGATAAATGAGGTCGACATTTGATTTGGCAATTCGGGTGAACCACCTCATTCGGATCGTCAGCGTTCTCGCCGTACGACGACCCGGCTGAGTTGCTCACTCAGAATTTGCGGAACGATGAATTTGGATGGTGCAATGGAAGTTTAAAGAATTTGGTTGATGAAATAGGAGTTCCAAGAATGCGTCGTAGGACGTGACAATACATATGTTGTACTGATTTGAATTGTGAAATCGATTACAAAATTAAGGAAATTTATGTTTATTTATATGTATATAGAATGCGTCACAGGACGTGACACCTGGCCGCCTAGATTGTTGCATATCGGTACGATATCAACAAGTAGATTTGAAGAGAAAAAAAAAGATTTTGAGCAGTTATATTTGTCCAAATTCATAGTTTCTACCTTTATGAGTTAGATGAGGTTTTACAGATTTGAGGTGAGTGTAATTACAATATTTTATTAGTTGGTGTGGATTTGTTGCGCTGAGTAATTTTGTTGCTGGTGTTTCTTTGCGTTCGCGGATCGGTGTATTGCAAAGAGTAAATGGTTTTTGGCTGACCATTTACTTCCCTCCCCGCTGAGATTGAGGCGGTAGGGGTGCGTAACGTAACTCTAGTGCGTGTACTAAATAATCTTGTAGACCGACACTTCTGGGCTTCTTTTATTAATTTTAAATTTAAGGTTTGTAGAATGAAATTGGTAATTCTTGGAATTTCTATTGTGACGGGTACGCGCTGGGACAGCAAGTGTCTTGCATGCGCTGGTTCCTAGTATTATCGATGCTTCGTCGGTTAATGTCCCGTCTTTACTTGGAAATTTTTGCGCACCTGGTGGGGTGTTTGATATATATTTCGGTTGATCGGCTGGTCTCGTCACTTGGACGAAAAGAAATTTTTTCTGTTCGGACCGTTTGGCTGTTTATTCTATCACCATGTATGCCAGATACATCCGTCATGATACGACGATAATGGACATATCGAAGCCACGCCGGGAGTTGTTTATTGCCTGGGTAAGTAGCTGGGTTTTGCTCTCTCTCCTTTTTTTTTTCTTTTTTTTTTTTTTTTTTTTATTTTATTTATTTATTTATTTATTATTTTTTTTTTTTTTTTTCCGCAGCGTACTGATGGCCGCTTTTTATACTGCCCGGGAATGGTTAGCATAGCGCACCGGAAGGCTGTACGTCAATTTCGCAGCGATTTTCGGCGATATCTGGAGGAGCTCCTGCAGTGGGATGAGGATAGGGTCCTCGACATTGCCCCCTTATTTGAGCGAGATTAATCATATGCTCACGATTCTTCTTCTTTTTATTATTATTTTTTTTTTTTGAATAAATTTTTATTTTATTTTGAATTTGCGTGTGTTTATTTATGCGTATTCCCTGATTTCCTTATTTTTAGTTCGGTTATTCCATCGTAAACATCTGTATTTGTTTCTGCATTATTGGTTGCGGTACAGGTGGTTTAATTGCAGGTGGTCGTAGTGGAACGGGTGGTAGCGTTCTCCAATTGAAGGTGTTTGGTCGTTCTATTTTTATTTCGTTCAATTCGATGTCCTCGTTTCTGGCTAGGTTTCCTTTCTTTGGGAGTTTTTTGATGGTTTTGTTGTTTTTTAGTGTCACTAGTAAGTATGTAATTAAGCTGAAGATGGCTGCCAATAGATGTATGGACCATCCATATAGTGTATGTAATGTATATCCCCTTATGATCGTGTCAATTATTAGCTTGCAGATATGAATGATTATGAAAATCATTATTACTGCAGAGCTAATAGAGCCAAACTTGATGAATTTTTCCACGAATTTATTCCACGTATTTTCTGCGATATGGGATAGCGTGTTCTCTGTAAAAAGATTGTTGATTAGTCCTCCTTGTACGCTTTCTTCTCCTAGCATGCCCCTCGCTATTGTGTTCAGCAAGGCTGATTTTTCTAGGGGGAACATAATGTGCTGTTGGAGTTCTTGGAGGTCTTCTTGTGAATAAATTCCGCTTGATGCTAATGAATTTATTTCCTTGTATTCCCAGGAGATGTTCGTATTTGGCTTTAGAATTCCTGGGTTTTGCGCTTTCCTTGGTGTTGGTGTTAGTGCTATCCAATTGTTGTTCAATTTGTAATATTGCGGAATAATTGTATTGCATTCTATCTGCGTTCCTGCTTTCATTAGTATGTGTGTTTTAGGCGTTAGAAATCGTGTTTTGTTCCCGGAGGTTACTGGTAGTTGCGTGTAGCACTTGTCTGTGTGAAATAGTTGTACTTCCTTGGGTGTGCATTTTATGATGTGCACTACTTCTCCTGCAATTCTAGCAATGTATCCTGGTTTTTCCATTAGGTTGTACGCGAATTCGTCTGGTGAAATAGAGGCTATGGATAGGGAATTATAGATTGTTCTTTTTTCTAGTTTGCATCTTTCGTTTAAAATGTCTAAGTATAAATTTTGTATTTGAGCCCTGAAGTGTTTTTCTACGTATACGAATTTTGAGTTAGTATATGTAAGAATGTCTAGGTTTAATATTTCCTTTGACGGTTGTACGTCGTTATCGAATAGTATATTGTTTTGTGTTCTTTCGTATATAATTAATTTTGGGTGTTCGGTTTTTGTTAGTATTCTATTGCAAGTTTTGATGTCTCCTTTCGCTGCTAGCGCGAATGAGATGTCGGTTGTTTCTATTGTGTATAATGTTTCGCGATTTTTAGATGTTAGTTTTGTTACCGGACCTCGGTATAGTACGTCGTATCTAGTTTTTAAACAGTCTTCTCTCGGTAGCGCTGACCAGAAGGTGTGTCCTCCTTCCATGTCGATACAATGTTCATCCGAAAATTTACAAACTGTTCCTGATGCTAAGCGTAATTTATCGCTGTTAAGACTAACTTGCGCGGTGTATTCTATTAACGTGATTTTTATAAGGCCCTGTACGTATACTTTATTCCATGTTCCGTAGCTGTCAGAATAGGACGCTCCTGTACATGAGCTTTCTATTGCGTTTCCCGCGAGACTTATTCCTACGGATTTTGTAGAGTTTACTTTTAAATTCGCGATTGTATGAAAGTTGTCGTATCTAAATATTCCGGTATTATGTATGGATTTACAGTTTTCATGGCTTATGTCTAAAAGGTATTCTTGTATCGCGTTTTCTACTGGTACTAAGTGACTGAACATTCCACATCGGAAAATTGTGCGTTGAATTTCTATTTTGCATTGTATGATTGGGACCGTTCTGAATTCTGCTAATTGTAGTAGCCGTATTGTGGTGTTGGTTACGCTAACGTCTGCATGGTGGAAGTCGCATTCCCCGGTGTCCAGTAAAGAATATGTCGATACGATCGGGTTGGTTGCGCCGCAATCGAATCCGATTATTGCTTGGCTAATTTTGAATGTGCTGATATAAATTAATAGAATTAACTTCATTGTCGGCTCTTTTCCTAGAAAGAAGGCTTATGTTATTTTCTGTGCTGCTAAATGCTTAGTTTGTTCGCATGAACTGTTTTTGGCTTTCCTTTGTAATTGATTGTTATATTATTGTTATCCCCTATTTTTAGTATTTCATATGGCCCTAGATACCAATCTTTTTCTAATTTTCCCGGTTTGGGTTCTTTGAGTAACCATACTTTGTCTCCGGTTTTGAATTCTACCGATTTAATGAATCTATCGTAGTATTCTTTTGATTTCATTTTTGAGTCAATTAGATTTTCGCGTGCCATACTAGCTATATCTCTCATGTTTTTTATTAAATTTTCCAAATAATCGCTGTGTGTAGGTAGTTGTTCTGATTTCTTTAGGGGTTCAGTCGAAGGTAGCCTAGCTGGATAAGCGAAAACCAGTTCATGTGGTGTGAATTTATGACTGGAATGAATGCTTGTGTTATAATTGAATTGTGCTAGCTCTAGAAGTTCATCCCATTCACATTTTTTTGTTGAAAAGTTTTTTAAATATTCGCAAAGTGGATGGTGTGCTCTTTCTAATGATCCATTTGATTGGGGTGAAAAAGCTGTTGTTTCGATTTTTGAGAATTTAAATCTTTTTGCAACTTGTTTCATTATTTTGCTAGTGAAATTTGTTCCTCTATCTGTGAGTACTATTTTAGGTGAGCCGAAAGTGCATATAAATTTTTTTACAAAAGCGTCTGCGACTGATTCTGCTGTCTGATCTTTTAGAGGTACTGCTACTAAGAATTTCGATAATTGGTCTTGTATGGTTAAGATGTATTTATTATTATTTTTTGTAACGTTGAGTGGACCGACTACGTCCATCGCGATTTTATCGAAAGTTTTTATTGGTGTGTCTGTTATAACCATCGGTTGTCTAGTTTTAACTCTTTTTAATTTATTTCTTTGACATTCCTCGCACTTTTTTATTTTGTTTTGAATGTCTTGTTTTAGGTTTTCCCAAAAGAATTTGTCTTTTATTCTATTGTATGTTCCATTTACGCCTGAGTGACCTCCTAGTTTTGTGGAGTGGAATTGGTCAAATATTTTATCTCTGTTTTCAGGTTTTACGTATTCGATACTGTTTAGGCATATTATTATTTTAATGTTTGTTTTATTGAAGGTGTTTTTTAATATTTCCTCTATTTCGTGCCAGTTTATATTTAATATTTTAATGTCTTTTGAAATACTGAAGATTTTTATATTTTTCCGTATAAGTAAGTCTTTTAATGTATTAAATAATTTTATCAGATTTTGTTTTATTTTTTCCGATGATGTTGCTACGTTTAAGCATAAGATAAAGAGTTTTTTGTTATTTACTTCTATTAATTCAATTTCGTTTTCGGATAGCTTGGGATTTACTTTTATATTCTTGATTTCCATTAACGTGTTGGTGTTTTTGTCTAGAGGTATGCCTTGTTGAGTAATTATTTGTACGATGTTATCGTTTCTAAATTGAATTGAGTTTTTTGTGTAAATTAAATTTTCCTGTTCCTGTTCTTCTATATTGTCTTTTTTTTCTTTATTTTCCTGTTTCTTGCGCTTAGTCGTTTTTCCCTTATTATTGCTATTCAGAGTTGCCTCTTGGTTTAACGGTTCTTGGATCTTTTTTCTTGGTCTACCCCTTCCTCTTTTGATTTTGGTGTGATTGTCGTTTGGGGCTTCTACTTTATTTTGACTTGGAATTTTTACGGGTGTCGATTTTTCGCTGATTTCTTTCTTTCCTTGCGCTCTTGTTGTAACGGAAACGTGTACGTTGTCTACTGGATTTCTCGATAATGCATCGGCGTTCACGTTTTGCTTACCCGGTTTATATACTATATTGTATTCGTAATCCGATAATTTTAGTCTCCATTTTTGTACTCTGGTATTATTGTCAGCTGTTTTTAGCCAAAGTAATGGTTTATGATCTGTGACTATTGTAAATTTATTCCCGTAAATGTAGTTTCGGAATGTTTTTATCGCGAACATTATTGCCAGAGCTTCTTTTTCGTAGGTGTCGTATTTAATTTCGGCTTCTTGCAATACACGTGATGCGTATGCAATTGGTTTATCTTTCCCGATTTCTCCTTGTGATAATACTGCACCTAGAGCGTATTTAGATGCGTCTGTCGTAATAACGTATGGTTTCTCGAATTGTGGATACTGTAGGATGGGTGCGTTGCATAATATTTCCTTGAGTTTTACAAAAGCGTCTTGCTGTTCCGTGTTCCAGGAAAATTTCGTGTCTTTTTGCAGTAAACTCGTTAGAGGTTTTGCAATTTTTGCAAAATTATTTATGAATCGTCTATAGTATCCTGCGAGTCCCAAGAATTCTCTTATGTTCTTGACGTTCTTGGGAGTAGGAAATTTTTGGACAGCTTCCGTTTTTGCTGGGTCGGGTTTTATCCCTTCCCCACTTATTATATGACCTAGGAAGCATACTTCTGCTTTAAGAAATTCGCATTTTTCGGGTTCGAGTTTTAATTTTACTTTTCTTAATTTCTGAGCGACTATGTTGAATCTCATATTGAGTTCTTCTAGGTTTTCTCCAAATACTATAATATCGTCAATGAAGACAAAGCAGATTTTTCCAATTGAGTCTCCTAAGGTTGTATTTATTACTCTCTGAAAGGTTCGTGGTGAATTTCTTAATCCGAAAGGTAGGACGTTGAATTCGAATCGTCCTAGTGGATGTATGCTGAAAGCTGTCTTATGTATATCCCTTGGGTTCATTTTGATTTGATGGAAGCCTGATTTTAGATCTATTACGTGATATAGTTTTGCTTGTCCTAACTGGTCGAAAATTTCGGTTATGTTTGGAAGTAGATATGGGTCTGGAATCGTTTTTTCATTTAGTTTCCTGTAGTCTATCACTAGTCTCCATCTTTTTTTTCCTTCAGCTGTTTCTTTCTTTTTGACTACCCAAGTTGGAGCGTTAAAAGCACTTTTTGAATGTCTGACAAAACCGTTTGCAATTAATTTTTCTGTTTCCTTTACTGCCGTTTCTTTTAGCCTATGTGGTAAAGGGAATTGTTTTACGTATACAGGTTTTTCGTCCGTTAGGTTAATTTCGTGTTGTTCTGTATTATATGATTCTATTTTATCTCCTTCTACCCAAAATATATCGTTATTATCCTCAATTAGTTCCTTCATTATAGTTCTGTTTCCTTCTGATAGATTTCCTAATCGAATTTTTCCTAATAGTTTGTCTCGTCGATTTTCCGTTTCTTTGCTTTCCATTGCAATATTATCTTCCTTGTTTTCGGCAAAACTGATTTTTCCTACTTCTAATATTTCGCTTTCGTTTATTTTTGGTAGATTTCCTGTTTCTTGAAATCCTTCCAGTATATCTTCTACATCGTACGAAGCATAGTTATATTTGTTTTCTAAAGGGTCGGTTTCGTTTTTGAATTTGGTGTTTGTATTCTCGTCCACTTTGGTTAGAAATTCTGTATAGTCGTAAGAGTCTATTTCACATTTTTCTTCTTGATTGTCGAGTACTGTATTTATACTGTTTATTATCTGTTCTATGTATTTGTTATCTGTTTCTAAATGTTCCTCGGGATTTGATGACGTCGTCTTTTCTGTATCTATTGTCACGTTACCTGGTTCGTTATTTAATTTGTCCACTATGTTTAATAAATGTAGTGTGTCGTTATTGAGGCTAACGTCCCAGTTTCCTGTCATATTATCCGGTTGCGGAAGGTCTTGGTTTGCACTGTCTTTGTCGCTCGTGTTTTCGCTGATTCCTGTTTGGTGCAAGGTTCCTGCGTCCGTATGTACAGGGGTCAGTGTCTCGTTCGCGTGAGTCGTGTCTTGAAGTATTTTGTTGAGGAAGCATTTTTGCTCGTCTGTTAGTTTTGGTAACTGATGTAAAGCTAATGTTTGACTTGTTATATTTGCCTCTCCTGATTTTAGTTCGAATTTTCCATTATTTATTTCTACGTATCCCTCGTCTAATCTTAATTTTTGTTCCAGGAGTACTTTTATTCCTAATATTCCGTCATATGGTATTGAAAAGTCCTGTGGTGCTACATGAAAATCGAAATATTGGTAGTTTATCGGTATTCTTACTGCTCCTAAAGTTTGCAATGGTTTGTCTGTAATGCCTGAGAGTAATATTTTTCTGTCTTGTAATATTGCGTTTATAGGAATTTGGTCTTTTTTTATAATATTTAGTTGTGCACCGCTGTCAATAAGGAGGTTGCATTCCTTTCTTGTGTAAGGATTTTCTATTGTAATGTATTGTAATAGGTTCTCCAATCTCAGTGAATACGTTGCCATTCTTGTTGTTATTCTTTCTTCTTTTATGATTTGATCATCGGGCAAGTTGGGTCCTAGCGTTTTTTCTTGTTCTGATTCCTTTGGCTTCGTACTGTCGTTAATTTTATGTGTTTTGAGCGGCTCATCCTTGCTCCTCCCTATGCGCTCTCTCCAGGAGGAGTCTATTCGTTTCCCGATCTGTACTGTTGATGGTTTTGCCCTCTGTAGCATTCTTCTGTTGTGTGATTCGTACTTTTGCATAGGTTGCAGATTTTTCCGGCGCTGTTTTCCAGGCTTTTTAGTTTCCTGCATGCGTCTATTTGGTGTCCTGGCTCTTTGCAGTAGGAACAGATATCTCTTTTTTGTGCTCGTAGTTCGATGGCTTTTAGTTTCCTACATTCCTCTATTGTGTGGTTTGGGGTTTTACAAT
The DNA here is from genome assembly GCF_051020975.1 of Osmia lignaria lignaria. Taxonomy (NCBI): domain Eukaryota; kingdom Metazoa; phylum Arthropoda; class Insecta; order Hymenoptera; family Megachilidae; genus Osmia; species Osmia lignaria. The sequence goes on from NW_027478166.1 coordinate 6,101,417, forward strand.
ACTCGCAGAATCTTCGTAGTTCGCTTGTGTGTTTCTGATTGGCCCTATTGTCATTACTATTTTTAAAATAATTACTATCGTTGTGATTGTATTTTCTGTGGTAGTTACTCCTATATGAATCATTTGATTTTTGTTGAGGTTTCCTTGGCTCGTGGCAGTCTTCTGCCGAGTGTCCTAGTCGCTTACAAAGTTGGCATTTAATTTGATTTGTTCTGGTTTGGAAAACTCTTGCTTCCTCGCAATTTGCCGCGCTGTGGCCTTCTTCCTTACAGATTGTACACATGACTAATTGGAGATCGTTGGGTTTTGTTGTTGGGCAAGTTTTTGCTGTGTGGCCCGCTTCGTCGCACAGTTGGCACGTAGGTGTTGGACAATCTTTTGTTGTATGATACCTGCTATTACAGATTTCGCAAAGTTCTGTAATTTTTGGGAATTTCGTGCAGGTGTTTGGTTCGTGACCGGTTCCTCCGCATTTCCAACATGTCTCGTATTCGATTATGAACGGGCATTCGCTGACCGTGTGCCCCTTTATTTGGCAGTATTGGCAGTGCTGTCCCTTTACTTTGTTCATCTTACATGCATCTGTTGAATGTCCTGGAGTGTTGCAATGTTTGCAAATGAGTTCTATTTTCTTTTTGGCCAGTTTGCAGTTATACGATATGTGATCCTTGCTTTTGCAATATACGCATGCCGCGTTCTTGCAAAATAAGGCTTCATGATTTAGGTCTTGGCATATTTGACACATATATATTGCTGAGTTTGCGTCGTGTTTCCCGAGACTGTACAGTATGTTAGCCGGTTTGTTTCTCAATATGTCCTGTTTTCCTAACTTTGTTTCTACTTCGATTGCTTCCTTTATAAGGGCAGCTATATTGTCCTTTTGTTTTAGTTCTAATCTGATTTCTTGCCTTAGTCCGTTTTTAAAGCTTTTTTCTGCATCGGTTTTTATGGCTTTGTCGAATTCTTGTATAGCTTGCTGGGTTATACCTGCTTCTGTTTTCTTTAGTTCTTTGATCTGGATTACTAGTTCTTGTAGTCTGTTCCCGTAACTGAGCACTGTTTCGTCCGGTCTTTGCGTTAGTTCTGTTAATTTTCCATATAGGGTGTGTATATTTTCAGTGGATGGAAATAGTATTCTTATTGCTGTGATAAAATCATTTAAGTTATCTAAGGGTGTATTTATTAATGCTTTGTATACTTCGCCTTTTAGTTTTACTTTCACAATTTGAATTAGCGTTCTCGCCGTACGACGACCCGGCTGAGTTGCTCACTCAGAATTTGCGGAACGATGAATTTGGATGGTGCAATGGAAGTTTAAAGAATTTGGTTGATGAAATAGGAGTTCCAAGAATGCGTCGTAGGACGTGACAATACATATGTTGTACTGATTTGAATTGTGAAATCGATTACAAAATTAAGGAAATTTATGATTATTTATATGTATATAGAATGCGTCACAGGACGTGACAGTAGAGAATGAAGTTTCCTACTTTTTATGTTCTATGATATTTTTTGATCAGATGCGTAGTTCTCGAGATATATCAAGATATTTAAAAGTTCCGAAGCCGCACCAACATAATAGAGATACAGAAACACCGTGGCCCCTTTCTTTGAGATAACTCTGCACTACTGCGAGCTGGAAATGCCACTTCCAGTTTAGCTGTGCAGAAGAAGAACAACAAGAAGAAGAAATATCTCGAAATATGTCCGTCAGGCCCCTTCCCTTGAGATAAATCTGCAAATATCTCGGAAACGAAGCGAGCTATGGCAAAATGTTAAGAGACCTTTTTTGTAGAGAATTAAGTTTCCTACTTTTTATGTTCTATGATATTTTTTGATCAGATGCGTAGTTCTCGAGATATATCAAGATATCTAAAAGTTCCGAAGCCGCACCAACATAATAGAGATACAGAAACACCGTGGCCCCTTTCTTCGAGATAACTCTGCACTATTGCGAGCTGCAAATGCCACTTCCAGCATAGCTGTGCAGAAGAAGAACAACAAGAAGAAGAAATATCTCGAAATATGTCCGTCAGGCCCCTTCCCTTGAGATAAATCTGCAAATATCTCGGAAACGAAGCGAGCTATGGCAAAATGTTAGGAGACCTTATTTGTAGAGAATTAAGTTTCCTACTTTTTATGTTCTATGATATTATTTGATCAGATGCGTAGTTCTCGAGATATATCAAGATATTTAAAAGTTCCGAAGCCGCACCAACATAATAGAGATACAGAAACACCGTGGCCCCTTTCTTTCAGATAACTCTGCACTATTGCGAGCTGGAAATGCCACTTCCTGTTTAGCTGTGCAGAAGAAGAACAACAAGAAGAAGAAATATCCCGAAATATGTCCGTCAGGCCCCTTCTCTTGAGATAAATCTGCATATATCTCGGAAACGAAGCGAGCTATGGCAAAATGTTAAGGGACCTTTTTGGTAGAGAATGAAGTTTCCTACTTTTTATGTTCTATGATATTTTTTGATCAGATGCGTAGTTCTCGAGATATATCAAGATATTTAAAAGTTCCGAAGCCGCACCAACATAATAGAGATACAGAAACACCGTGGCCCCTTTCTTTGAGATAACTCTGCACTATTGCGAGCTGCAAATGCCACTTCCAGCTTAGCTGTGCAGAAGAAGACCAACAAGAAGAAGAAATATCTCGAAATATGTCCGTCAGGCCCCTTCCCTTGAGATAAATCTGCAAATATCTCGGAAACGAAGCGAGCTATGGCAAAATGTTAAGAGACCTTATTTGTAGAGAATTAAGTTTCCTACTTTTTATGTTCTATGATATTATTTGATCAGATGCGTAGTTCTCGAGATATATCAAGATATTTAAAAGTTCCGAAGCCGCACCAACATAATAGAGATACAGAAACACCGTGGCCCCTTTCTTTCAGATAACTCTGCGCTATTGCGAGCTGGAAATGCCACTTCCAGTTTAGCTGTGCAGAAGAAGAACAACAAGAAGAGGAAATATCTCGAAATATGTCCATCAGGCCCCTTCCCTTGAGATATATCTGCAAATATCTCGGAAACGAAACGAGCTATGGCAAAATGTTAAGAGACCTTTTTTGTAGAGAATTATGTTTCCTACAATTTATGTTCTATGACATTTTTTGATCAGAAGCGTAGTTTTCGAGATATATCGAGATATTTAAAAGATCCGAAGCTGCACCAACATAATAGAGATACAGAAACACCGTGGCCCCTTTCTTTGAGATAACTCTGCACTAGTGCGAGCCGCAAATGCCGCTTCCAGCTTAGCTGTGCAGAAGAAGAACAACAAGAAGAAGAAATATCTCGAAATATGTCCGTCAGGCCCCATCCCTCGAGATAAATCTGCAAATATCTCGGAAACGAAGCGAGCTATGGCAAAATGTTAAGAGACCTTTTTTGTAGAGAATTAAGTTTCCCACAATTTAGGTTCTATGATATTTTTTGATCAGAAGCGTAGTTTTCGAGATATATCGAGATATTTAAAAGATCCGAAGCCGCACCAACATAATAGAGATACAGAAACACCGTGGCCCCTTTCTTTGAGATAACTCTGCACCATTGCGAGCTGCAAATGCCACTTCCAGCTTAGCTGTGCAGAAGAAGACCAACAAGAAGAAGAAATATCTCGAAATATGTCCGTCAGGCCCCTTCCCTTGAGATAAATCTGCAAATATCTCGGAAACGAAGCGAGCTATGGCAAAATGTTAAGAGACCGTTTTGGTAGAGAATGAAGTTTCCTACTTTTTATGTTCTATGATATTTTTTGATCAGATGCGTAGTTCTCGAGATATATCAAGATATTTAAAAGTTCCGAAGCCGCACCAACATAATAGAGATACAGAAACACCGTGGCCCCTTTCTTCGAGATAACTCTGCACTATTGCGAGCTGCAAATGCCACTTCCAGCTTAGCTGTGCAGAAGAAGAACAACAAGAAGAAGAAATATCTCGAAAAATGTCCGTCAGGCCCCTTCCCTTGAGATAAATCTGCAAATATCTCGGAAACGAAGCGAGCTATGGCAAAATGTTAAGAGACCTTATTTGTAGAGAATTAAGTTTCCTACTTTTTATGTTCCATGATATTTTTTGATCGGATGCGTAGTTCTCGAGATATATCAAGATATTTAAAAGTTCCGAAGCCGCACCAACATAATAGAGATACAGAAACACCGTGGCCCCTTTCTTTGAGATAACTCTGCACTATTGCGACCTGTAAATGCCTCGTCCAGCTTAGCTGTGCAGAAGAAGAACAACAAGAAGAAGAAATATCTCGAAATATGTCCGTCAGGCCCCTTCCCTCGAGATAAATCTGCAAATATCTCGGAAACGAAGCGAGCTATGGCAAAATGTTAAGAGACCTTTTTTGTAGAGAATTAAGTTTCCTACTTTTTATGTTCTATGATATTTTTTGATCGGATGCGTAGCTCTCGAGATATATCAAGATATTTAAAAGTTCCGAAGCCGCACCAACATAATAGAGATACAGAAACACCGTGGCCCCTTTCTTTGAGATAACTCTGCACTATTGCGAGCTGCAAATGCCACTTCCATCTTAGCTGTGCAGAAGAAGAACAACAAGAAGAAGAAATATCTCGAAATATGTCCGTCAGGCCCCTTCCCTCGAGATAAATCTGCAAATATCTCGGAAACGAAGCGAGCTATGGCAAAATGTTAAGAGACCTTTTTTGTAGAGAATTAAGTTTCCTACTTTTTATGTTGTATGATATTTTTTGATCAGATGCGTAGTTCTCGAGATATATCAAGATATCTAAAAGTTCCGAAGCCGCACCAACATAATAGAGATACAGAAACACCGTGGCCCCTTTCTTCGAGATAACTCTGCACTATTGCGAGCTGCAAATGCCACTTCCAGCTTAGCTGTGCAGAAGAAGAACAACAAGAAGAAGAAATATCTCGAAAAATGTCCGTCAGGCCCCTTCCCTTGAGATAAATCTGCAAATATCTCGGAAACGAAGCGAGCTATGGCAAAATGTTAAGAGACCTTATTTGTAGAGAATTAAGTTTCCTACTTTTTATGTTCTATGATATTTTTTGATCAGATGCGTAGTTCTCGAGATATATCAAGATACTTAAAAGTTCCGAAGCCGCACCAACATAATAGAGATACAGAAACACCGTGGCCCCTTTCTTTGAGATAACTCTACGCTATTGCGAGCTGGAAATGCCACTTCCAGTTTAGCTGTGCAGAAGAAGAACAACAAGAAGAGGAAATATCTCGAAATATGTCCGTCAGGCCCCTTCCCTTGAGATATATCTGCAAATATCTCGGAAACGAAACGAGCTATGGCAAAATGTTAAGAGACCTTTTTTGTAGAGAATTATGTTTCCTACAATTTATGTTCTATGATATTTTTTGATCAGAAGCGTAGTTTTCGAGATATATCGAGATATTTAAAAGATCCGAAGCTGCACCAACATAATAGAGATACAGAAACACCGTGGCCCCTTTCTTTGAGATAACTCTGCACTAGTGCGAGCCGCAAATGCCGCTTCCAGCTTAGCTGTGCAGAAGAAGAACAACAAGAAGAAGAAATATCTCGAAATATGTCCGTCAGGCCCCATCCCTCGAGATAAATCTGCAAATATCTCGGAAACGAAGCGAGCTATGGCAAAATGTTAAGAGACCTTTTTTGTAGAGAATTAAGTTTCCCACAATTTAGGTTCTATGATATTTTTTGATCAGAAGCGTAGTTTTCGAGATATATCGAGATATTTAAAAGATCCGAAGCCGCACCAACATAATAGAGATACAGAAACACCGTGGCCCCTTTCTTTGAGATAACTCTGCACCATTGCGAGCTGCAAATGGCACTTCCAGCTTAGCTGTGCAGAAGAAGACCAACAAGAAGAAGAAATATCTCGAAATATGTCCGTCAGGCCCCTTCCCTTGAGATAAATCTGCAAATATCTCGGAAACGAAGCGAGCTATGGCAAAATGTTAAGAGACCTTATTTGTAGAGAATTAAGTTTCCTACTTTTTATGTTCTATGATTTTATTTGATCAGATGCGTAGTTCTCGAGATATATCAAGATATTTAAAAGTTCCGAAGCCGCACCAACATAATAGAGATACAGAAACACCGTGGCCCCTTTCTTTCAGATAACTCTGCACTATTGCGAGCTGGAAATGCCACTTCCTGTTTAGCTGTGCAGAAGAAGAACAACAAGAAGAAGAAATATCCCGAAATATGTCCGTCAGGCCCCTTCCCTTGAGATAAATCTGCATATATCTCGGAAACGAAGCGAGCTATGGCAAAATGTTAAGAGACCTTTTTGGTAGAGAATGAAGTTTCCTACTTTTTATGTTCTATGATATTTTTTGATCAGATGCGTAGTTCTCGAGATATATCAAGATATTTAAAAGTTCCGAAGCCGCACCAACATAATAGAGATACAGAAACACCGTGGCCCCTTTCTTTGAGATAACTCTGCACTATTGCGAGCTGCAAATGCCACTTCCACCTTAGCTGTGCAGAAGAAGAACAACAAGAAGAAGAAATATCTCGAAATATGTCCGTCAGGCCCCTTCCCTTGAGATAAATCTGCAAATATCTCGGAAACGAAGCGAGCTATGGCAAAATGTTAAGAGACCTTTTTTGTTGAGAATTAAGTTTCCTACTTTTTATGTTCCATGATATTTTTTGATCAGATGCGTAGTTCTCGAGATATATCAAGATATTTAAAAGTTCCGAAGCCGCACCAACATAATAGAGATACAGAAACACCGTGGCCCCTTTCTTTGAGATAACTCTGCACTATTGCGAGCTGTAAATGCCACGTCCAGCTTAGCTGTGCAGAAGAAGAACAACAAGAAGAAGAAATATCTCGAAATATGTCCGTCAGGCCCCTTCCCTCGAGATAAATCTGCAAATATCTCGGAAACGAAGCGAGCTATGGCAAAATGTTAAGAGACCTTTTTTGTAGAGAATTAAGTTTCCTACTTTTTATCTTCTATGATATTTTTTAATCAGATGCGTAGTTCTCGAGATATATAAAGATATTTTAAAGTTCCGAAGCCGCACCAACATACTAGAGATACAGAAACACCGTGGCCCCTTTCTTCGAGATAACTCTGCACTATTGCGAGCTGCAAATGCCACTTCCAGCTTAGCTGTGCAGAAGAAGAACAACAAGAAGAAGAAATATCTCGAAAAATGTCCGTCAGGCCCCTTCCCTTGAGATAAATCTGCAAATATCTCGGAAACGAAGCGAGCTATGGCAAAATGTTAAGAGACCTTTTTTGTAGAGAATTAAGTTTCCCACAATTTAGGTTCTATGATATTTTTTGATCAGAAGCGTAGTTTTCGAGATATATCGAGATATTTAAAAGATCCGAAGCCGCACCAACATAATAGAGATACAGAAACACCGTGGCCCCTTTCTTTGAGATAACTCTGCACCATTGCGAGCTGCAAATGGCACTTCCAGCTTAGCTGTGCAGAAGAAGACCAACAAGAAGAAGAAATATCTCGAAATATGTCCGTCAGGCCCCTTCCCTTGAGATAAATCTGCAAATATCTCGGAAACGAAGCGAGCTATGGCAAAATGTTAAGAGACCTTATTTGTAGAGAATTAAGTTTCCTACTTTTTATGTTCTATGATATTATTTGATCAGATGCGTAGTTCTCGAGATATATCAAGATATTTAAAAGTTCCGAAGCCGCACCAACATAATAGAGATACAGAAACACCGTGGCCCCTTTCTTTCAGATAACTCTGCACTATTGCGAGCTGGAAATGCCACTTCCTGTTTAGCTGTGCAGAAGAAGAACAACAAGAAGAAGAAATATCCCGAAATATGTCCGTCAGGCCCCTTCCCTTGAGATAAATCTGCATATATCTCGGAAACGAAGCGAGCTATGGCAAAATGTTAAGAGACCTTTTTGGTAGAGAATGAAGTTTCCTACTTTTTATGTTCTATGATATTTTTTGATCAGATGCGTAGTTCTCGAGATATATCAAGATATTTAAAAGTTCCGAAGCCGCACCAACATAATAGAGATACAGAAACACCGTGGCCCCTTTCTTTGAGATAACTCTGCACTATTGCGAGCTGCAAATGCCACTTCCAGCTTAGCTGTGCAGAAGAAGAACAACAAGAAGAAGAAATATCTCGAAATATGTCCGTCAGGCCCCTTCCCTTGAGATAAATCTGCAAATATCTCGGAAACGAAGCGAGCTATGGCAAAATGTTAAGAGACCTTTTTTGTAGAGAATTAAGTTTCCTACTTTTTATGTTCTATGATATTTTTTGATCAGATGCGTAGTTCTCGAGATATATCAAGATATTTAAAAGTTCTGAAGCCGCACCAACATAATAGAGATACAGAAACACCGTGGCCCCTTTCTTTGAGATAACTCTGCACTATTGCGAGCTGTAAATGCCTCGTCCAGCTTAGCTGTGCAGAAGAAGAACAACAAGAAGAAGAAATATCTCGAAATATGTCCGTCAGGCCCCTTCCCTCGAGATAAATCTGCAAATATCTCGGAAACGAAGCGAGCTATGGCAAAATGTTAAGAGACCTTTTTTGTAGAGAATTAAGTTTCCTACTTTTTATGTTCTATGATATTTTTTGATCGGATGCGTAGTTCTCGAGATATATCAAGATATTTAAAAGTTCCGAAGCCGCAACAACATAATAGAGATACAGAAACACCGTGGCCCCATTTCTTTGAGATAACTCTGCACTATTGCGAGCTGCAAATGCCACTTCCAGCTTAGCTGTGCAGAAGAAGAACAACAAAAAGAAGAAATATCTCGAAATATGTCCGTCAGGCCCCTTCCCTTGAGATAAATCTGCAAATATCTCGGAAACGAAGCGAGCTATGGCAAAATGTTAAGAGACCTCTTTTGTAGAGGATTAAGTTTCCTACTTTTTATGTTCTATGATATTTTTCGATCAGATGCGTAGTTCTCGAGATATATCAAGATATTTAAAAGTTCCGAAGCCGCACCAACATAATAGAGATACAGACACACCGTGGCCCCTGTCTTTGAGATAACTCTGCACTATTGCGAGCTGCAAATGCCACTTCCAGCTTAGCTGTGCAGAAGAAGAACAACAAGAAGAAGAAATATCTCGAAATATGTCCGTCAGGCCCCTTCCCTTGAGATAAATCTGCAAATATCTCGGAAACGAAGCGAGCTATGGCAAAATGTTAAGAGACCTGTTTTGTAGAGAATTAAGTTTCCTACTTTTTATGTTCTATGATATTTTTCGATCAGATGCGTAGTTCTCGAGATATATCAAGATATTTAAAAGTTCCGAAGCCGCACCAACATAATAGAGATACAGAAACACCGTGGCCCCTTTCTTTGAGATAACTCTGCACTATTGCGAGCTGCAAATGCCACTTCCAGCTTAGCTGTGCAGAAGAAGAACAACAAGAAGAAGAAATATCTCGAAATATGTCCGTCAGACCCCTTCCCTTGAGATAAATCTGCAAATATCTCGGAAACGAAGCGAGCTACGGCAAAATGTTAAGAGACCTTTTTTGTAGAAAATTAGGTTTCCTACTTTTTATGTTCTATGATATTTTTTGATCAGATGCGTAGTTCTCGAGATATATCAAGATATTTAAAAGTTCCGAAGCCGTACCAACATAATAGAGATACAGAAACACCGTGGCCCCTTTCTTTGAGATAACTCTGCACGATTGCGAGCTGGAAATGCCACTTCCAGTTTAGCTGTGCAGAAGAAGAACAACAAGAAGAAGAAATATCTCGAAATATGTCCATCAGGACCCTTCCCTTGAGATAAATCTGCAAATATCTCGGAAACGAAGCGAGCTATTGCAAAACGTTCAGAGACCTTTTTTGTAGAGAATTAAGTTTCCTACTTTTTATGTTCTATGATATTTTTTGATCAGATGCGTAGTTCTCGAGATATATCAAGATATTTAAAAGCTCCGAAGCTGCACCAACATAATAGAGGTACAGAAACACCGTGGCCCCTTTCTTTGAGATAACTCTGCACTATTGCGAGCTGCAAATGCCACTTCCAGCTTAGCTGTGGAGAAGAAGAACAACAAGAATAAGAAATATTTCGAAATATGTCCGTCAGGCCCCTTCCCTTGAGATAAATCTGCAAATATCTCGGAAACGAAGCGAGCTACGGCAAAATGTTAAGAGACCTTTTTTGTAGAAAATTAGGTTTCCTACTTTTTATGTTCTATGATATTTTTTGATCAGATGCGTAGTTCTCGAGATATATCAAGATATTTAAAAGTTCCGAAGCCGCACCAACATAATAGAGATACAGAAACACCGTGGCCCCTTTCTTTGAGATAACTCTGCACTATTGCGAGCTGCAAATGCCACTTCCAGCTTAGCTGTGCAGAAGAAGAACAACAAGAAGAAGAAATATCTCGAAATATGTCCGTCAGGCCCCTTCCCTTGAGATAAATCTGCAAATATCTCGGAAACGAAGCGAGCTATGCCAAAATGTTAAGAGACCTTTTTTGTATGGAATTATGTTTCCTACTTTTTATGTTCTATGATATTTTTTGATCAGACGCGTAGTTCTCGAGATATATCAAGATATTTAAAAGTTCCGAAGCCGCACCAACATAATAGAGATACAGAAACACCGTGGCTCCTTTCTTTTAGATAACTCTGCACTATTGCGACCTGGAAGTGCCACTTCCAGTTTAGCTGTGCAGAAGAAGAACAACAAGAAGAAGAAATATCTCGAAATAAGTCCGTTAGGCCCCTTCCCTTGAGATAAATCTGCAAATATCTCGGAAACGAAGCGAGCTATGGCAAAATGTTAAGAGACCTTTTTTGTAGAGAATTAAGTTTCCTACGTTTTATGTTGTATGATATTTTTTGATCAGATGCGTAGTTCTCGAGATATATCAAGATATTTAAAAGTTCCGAAGCCGCACCAACATAATAGAGATACAGAAACACCGTGGCCCCTCTCTTTGAGATAACTCTGCACTATTGCGAGCTGCAAATGCCACTTCCAGTTTAGCTGTGCAGAAGAAGAACAACAAGAAGAAGAAATATCTCGAAATATGTCCGTTAGGCCCCTTCCCTTGAGATAAATCGGCAAGTATCTCGGAAACGAAGCGAGCTATGGCAAAATGTTGAGAGACCTTTTTTGTAGAGAATTAAGTTTCCTACTTTCTATGTTCTATGATATTTTTTGATCAGATGCGTAGATCTCGAGATATATCAAGATATTTAAAAGTTCCGAAGCCGCACCAACATAATAGAGATACAGAAACACCGTGGCCCCTTTCTTTGAGATAACTCTGCACTATTGTGAGCTGCAAATGCCACTTCCAGCTTAGCTGTGCAGAAGAAGAACAACAAGAAGAAGAAATATCTCGAAATATGTCCGTCAGGCCCCTTCCCTTGAGATAAATCTGCAAATATCTCGGAAACGAAGCGAGCTATGGCAAAATGTTAAGAGACCTTTTTTGTATGGAATTATGTTTTCTACTTTTTATGTTCTATGATATTTTTTGATCAGACGCGTAGTTCTCGAGATATATCAAGATATTTAAAAGTTCCGAAGCCGCACCAACATAATAGAGATACAGAAACACCGTGGCCCCTTTCTTTGAGATAACTCTGCACTATTGCGAGCTGCAAATGCCACTTCCAGCTTAGCTGTGCAGAAGAAGAACAACAAGAAGAAGAAATATCTCGAAATATGTCCGTCAGGCCCCTTCCCTTGAGATAAATCTGCAAATATCTCGGAAACGAAGCGAGCTATGGCAAAATGTTAAGAGACCTTTTTTGTAGAGAATTAAGCTTCCTACTTTTTATGTTCTATGATATTTTTTGATCAGATGCGTAGTTCTCGAGATATATCAAGATATTTAAAAGTTCCGAAGCCGCACCAACATAATAGAGATACAGAAACACCGTGGCCCCTTTCTTTGAGATAACTCTGCAGTATTGCGAGCTGTAAATGCCACTTCCAGCTTAGCTGTGCAGGAGAAGAACAACAAGAAGAAGAAATATCTGGAAATATGTCCGTCAGGCCCCATCCCTTGAGATATATCTGCAAATATCTCGGAAACGAAGCGAGCTATGGCAAAATGTTAAGAGACCTTTTTTGTAGAGAATTATGTTTCCTACAATTTATGTTCTATGATATTTTTTGATCAGAAGCGTAGTTTTCGAGATATATCGAGATATTTAAAAGTTCCAAAGCCGCACCAACATAATAGAGATACAGAAACACCGTGGCCCCTTTCTTTGAGATAACTCTGCACTAGTGCGAGCCGCAAATGCCACTTCCAGCTTAGCTGTGCAGAAGAAGAACAACAAGAAGAAGAAATATCTCGAAATATGTCCGTCAGGCCCCTTCCCTTGAGATAAATCTGCAAATATCTCGGAAACGAAGCGAGCTATGGCAAAATGTTAAGAGTCCTTTTTTGTAGAGAATTATGTTTCCTACAATTTATGTTCTATGATATTTTTTGATCAGAAGCGTAGTTTTCGAGATATATCGAGATATTTAAAACTTCCGAAGCCGCACCAACATAATAGAGATACAGAAACACCGTGGCCCCTTTCTTTGAGATAACTCTGCACTAGTGCGAGCCGCAAATGCCACTTCCAGCTTAGCTGTGCAGAAGAAGAACAACAAGAAGAAGAAATATCTCGAAATATGTCCGTCAGGCCCCTTCCCTTGAGATAAATCTGCAAATATCTCGGAAACGAAGCGAGCTATGGTAAAATGTTAAGAGACCTTTTTTGTAGAGCATTAAGTTTCCTACTTTTTATGTTCTATGATATTTTTTGATCAGATGCGTAGTTCTCGAGATATATCAAGATATTTAAAAGTTCCGAAGCCGCACCAACATAATAGAGATACAGAAACACCGTGGCCCCTTTGTTTGAGATAACTCTGCACTAGTGCGAGCCGCAAATGCCACTTCCAGCTTAGCTGTGCAGAAGAAGAACAACAAGAAGAACAAATATCTCGAAATATGTCCGTCAGGCCACTTCCCTTGAGATAAATCTGCAAATATCTCGGAAACGAAGCGAGCTATGGCAAAATGTTAAGAGACCTTTTTTGTAGAGAATTATGTTTCCTACTTTTTATGTTCTATGATATTTTTTGATCAGACGCGTAGCTCTCGAGATATATCAAGATATTTAAAAGTTCCGAAGCCGCACCAACATAATAGCGATACAGAAACACCGTGGCCCGTCTCTTTGAGATAACTCTGCACTATTGCGAGCTGGAAATGCCACTTCCAGTTTAGCTGTGCAGAAGAAGAACAACAAGAAGAAGAAATATCTCGAAATATGTCCGTTAGGCCCCTTCCCTTGAGATAAATCTGCAAATATCTCGGAAACGAAGCGAGCTATGGCAAAATGTTGAGAGACCTTTTTTGTAGAGAATTAAGTTTCCTACTTTTTATGTTCTATGATATTTTTTGATCAGATGCGTAGATCTCGAGATATATCAAGATATTTAAAAGTTCCGAAGCCGCACCAACATAATAGAGATACAGAAACACCGTGGCCCCTTTCTTTGAGATAACTCTGCACTATTGCGAGCTGCCAATGCCACTTCCAGCTTAGCTGTGCAGAAGAAGAACAACAAGAAGAAGAAATATCTCGAAATATGTCCGTCAGGCCCCTTCCCTTGAGATAAATCTGCAAATATCTCGGAAACGAAGCGAGCTATGGCAAAATGTTAGGAGACCTTTTCTGTAGAGAATTATGTTTCCTACTTTTTATGTTCTATGATATTTTTTGATCAGATGCGTAGTTCTCGAGATATATCAAGATATTTAAAAGTTCTGAAGCTGCACCAACATAATAGAGATACAGAAACACCGTGGCCCCTTTCTTTGAGATAACTCTGCACTAGTGCGAGCCGCAAATGCCACTTCCAGCTTAGCTGTGCAGAAGAAGAACAACAAGAAGAAGAAATATCTCGAAATGTGTCCGTCAGGCCCCTTCCCTTGAGATAAATCTGCAAATATCTCGGAAACGAAGAGAGCTATAGCAAAATGTTAAGAGACCTTTTTTGTAGAGAATTAAGTTTCCTACTTTTTATGTTCTATGATATTTCTTGATCAGATGCGTAGTTCTCGAGATATATCAAGATATTTAAAAGTTCCGAAGCCGCACCAACATAATAGAGATACAGAAACACCGTGGCCCCTTTCTTTGAGATAACTCTGCACTAGTGCGAGCCGCAAATGCCACTTCCAGCTTAGCTGTGCAGAAGAAGAACAACAAGAAGAAGAAATATCTCGAAATATGTCCGTCAGGCCACTTCCCTTGAGATAAATCTGCAAATATCTCGGAAACGAAGCGAGCTATGGCAAAATGTTAAGAGACCTTTTTTGTATGGAATTATGTTTCCTACTTTTTATGTTCTATGATATTTTTTGATCAGATGCGTAGTTCTCGAGATATATCAAGATATTTAAAAGTTCCGAAGCCGCACCAACATAATAGAGATACAGAAACACCGTGGCCCCTTTCTTTGAGATAACTCTGCACTATTGCGAGCTGCAAATGCCACTTCCAGCTTAGCGTGCAGAAGAAGAACAACAAGAAGAAGAAATATCTCGAAATGTGTCCGTCAGGCCCCTTCCCTTGAGATAAATCTGCAAATATCTCGGAAACGAAGAGAGCTATGGCAAAATGTTGAGAGATCTTTTTTGTAGAGAATTAAGTTTCCTACTTTTTATGTTCTATGATATTTTTTGATCAGACGCGTAGTTCTCGAGATATATCGAGATATTTAAAAGTTCCGAAGCAGCACCAACATAATAGAGATACAGAAACACCGTGGCCCCTTTCTTTGAGATAACTCTGCACTAGTGCGAGCCGCAAATGCCACTTCCAGCTTAGCTGTGCAGAAGAAGAACAACAAGAAGAAGAAATATCTCGAAATATGTCCGTTAGGCCCCTTCCCTTGAGATAAATCTGCAAATATCTCGGAAACGAAGAGAGCTATGGCAAAATGTTAAGAGACCTTTTTTGTAGAGAATTAAGTTTCCTACTTTTTATGTTCTATGATATTTTTTGATCAGATGCGTAGTTCTCGAGATATATCAAGATATTTAAAAGTTCCGAAGCCGCACCAACATAATAGAGATACAGAAACACCGTGGCCCCTTTCTTTCAGATAACTGTGCACTATTGCGAGCTAGAAATGCCACTTCCAGTTTAGCTGTGCAGAAGAAGAACAACAAGAAGAAGAAATATCTCGAAATATGTCCGTTAGGCCCCTTCCCTTGAGATAAATCTGCAAATATCTCGGAAACGAAGCGAGCTATGGCAAAATGTTAAGAGACCTTTTTTGTAGAGAATTATGTTTCCTACAATTTATGTTCTATGATATCTTTTGATCAGAAGCGTAGTTTTCGAGATATATCGAGATATTTAAAAGTTCCGAAGCCGCACCAACATAATAGAGATACAGAAACACCGTGGCCCCTTTCTTTGAGATAACTCTGCACTATTGCGAGCTGCAAATGCCACTTCCAGCTTAGCTGTGCAGAGGAAGAACAACAAGAAGAAGAAATATCTCGAAATATGTCCGTCAGGCCAGTTCCTTTGAGCTGAATCTGCAAATATCTCGGAAACGAAGCGAGCTATGGCAAAATGTTAAGAGACCATTTTTGTAGAGAATTAAGTTTCCTACTTTTTATCTTCTATGATATTTTCTGATCAGATGCGTAGTTCTCGAGATATATCAAGATATTTAAAAGTTCCGAAGCCGCACCAACATAATAGGGATACAGAAACACCGTGGCCCCTTTCTTTGAGATAACTCTGCACTAGTGCGAGCCGCAAATGCCACTTCCAGCTTAGCTGTGCAGAAGAAGTACAACAAGAAGAAGAAATATCTCGAAATATGTCCGTCAGGCCCCTTCCCTTGAGATAAATCTGCAAATATCTCGGAAACGAAGCGAGCTATGGCAAAATGTTAAGAGACCTTTTTTGTAGAGAATTAAGTTTCCTACTTTTTATGTTCTATGATATTTTTTGATCAGATGCGTAGTTCTCGAGATATATCAAGATATTTAAAAGTTCCGAAGCCGCACCATCATAATAGAGATACAGAAACACCGTGGCCCCTCTCTTTGAGATAACTCTGCACTATTGCGAGCTGGAAATGCCACTTCCAGTTTAGCTGTGCAGAAGAAGAACAACAAGAAGAAGAAATATCTCGAAATATGTCCGTTAGGCCCCTTCCCTTGAGATAAATCTGCAAATATCTCGGAAACGAAGCGAGCTATGGCAAAATGTTAAGAGACCTTTTTTGTAGAGAATTATGTTTCCTACAATTTATGTTCTATGATATCTTTTGATCAGAAGCGTGGTTTTCGAGATATATCGAGATATTTAAAAGTTCCGAAGCCGCACCAACATAATAGAGATACAGAAACACCGTGGCCCCTTTCTTTGAGATAACTCTGCACTATTGCGAGCTGGAAATGCCACTTCCAGTTTAGCTGTGCAGAAGAAGAACAACAAGAAGAAGAAATATCTCGAAATATGTCCGTTAGGCCCCTTCCCTTGAGATAAATCTGCAAATATCTCGGAAACGAAGCGAGCTATGGCAAAATGTTAACAGACCTTTTTTGTAGAGAATTAAGTTTCCTACTTTTTATGTTCTATGATATTTTTTGATCAGATGCGTAGTTCTCGAGATATATCAAGATATTTAAAAGTTCCGAAGCCGCACCAACATAATAGAGATACAGAAACACCGTGGCCCCTTTCTTTGAGATAACTCTGCACTATTGCGAGCTGTAAATGCCACTTCCAGCTTAGCTGTGCAGAAGAAGAACAACAAGAAGAAGACATATCTCGAAATATGTCCGTCAGGCCCCTTCCCTTGAGATATATCTGCAAATATCTCGGAAACGAAGCGAGCTATGGCAAAATGTTAAGAGACCTTTTTTGTAGAGAATTATGTGTCCTACAATCTATGTTCTATGATATTTTTTGATCAGAAGCGTCGTTTTCGAGATATATCGAGATATTTAAAAGTTCCAAAGCCGCACCAACATAATAGAGATACAGAAACACCGTGGCCCCTTTCTTTGAGATAACTCTGCACTAGTGCGAGCCGCAAATGCCACTTCCAGCTTAGCTGTGCAGAAGAAGAACAACAAGAAGAAGAAATATCTCGAAATATGTCCGTCAGGCCCCTTCCCTTGAGATAAATCTGCAAATATCTCGGAAACGAAGCGAGCTATGCCAAAATGTTAAGAGACCTTTTTTGTAGAGAATTAAGTTTCCTACTTTTTATATTCTATGATATTTTTTGATCAGATGCGTAGTTCTCGAGATATATCAAGATATTTAAAAGTTCCGAAGCCGCACCAACATAATAGAGATACAGAAACACCGTGGCCCCTTTGTTTGAGATAACTCTGCACTAGTGCGAGCCGCAAATGCCACTTCCAGCTTAGCTGTGCAGAAGAAGAACAACAAGAAGAACAAATATCTCGAAATATGTCCGTCAGGCCACTTCCCTTGAGATAAATCTGCAAATATCTCGGAAACGAAGCGAGCTATGGCAAAATGTTAAGAGACCTTTTTTGTAGAGAATTATGTTTCCTACTTTTTATGTTCTATGATATTTTTTGATCAGACGCGTAGCTCTCGAGATATATCAAGATATTTAAAAGTTCCGAAGCCGCACCAACATAATAGAGATACAGAAACACCGTGGCCCCTTTCTTTGAGATAACTCTGCACTATTGCGAGCTGCAAATGCCACTTCCAGCTTAGCTGTGCAGAGGAAGAACAACAAGAAGAAGAAATATCTCGAAATATGTCCGTCAGGCCAGTTCCTTTGAGCTGAATCTGCAAATATCTCGGAAACGAAGCGAGCTATGGCAAAATGTTAAGAGACGTTTTTTGTAGAGAATTATGTTTCCTACAATTTATGTTCTATGATATTTTTTGATCAGAAGCGTAGTTTTCGAGATATATCGAGATATTTAAAAGTTCCGAAGCCGCACCAACATAATAGGGATACAGAAACACCGTGGCCCCTTTCTTTGAGATAACTCGGCACTAGGGCGAGCCGCAAATGCCACTTCCAGCTTAGCTGTGCAGAAGAAGAACAACAAGAAGAAGAAATATCTCGAAATATGTCCGTCAGGCCCCTTCCCTTGAGATAAATCTGCAAATATCTCGGAAACGAAGCGAGCTATGGCAAAATGTTAAGACACCTTTTTTGTAGAGAATTAAGTTTCCTACTTTTTATGTTCTATGATATTTTTTGATCAGATGCGTAGTTCTCGAGATATATCAAGATATTTAAAAGTTCCGAAGCCGCACCAACATAATAGAGATACAGAAACACCGTGGCCCCTCTCTTTGAGATAACTCTGCACTATTGCGAGCTGGAAATGCCACTTCCAGTTTAGCTGTGCAGAAGAAGAACAACAAGAAGAAGAAATATCTCGAAATATGTCCGTTAGGCCCCTTCCCTTGAGATAAATCGGCAAGTATCTCGGAAACGAAGCGAGCTATGGCAAAATGTTGAGAGACCTTTTTTGTAGAGCATTAAGTTTCCTACTTTTTATGTTCTATGATATTTTTTGATCAGATGCGTAGATCTCGAGATATATCAAGATATTTAAAAGTTCCGAAGCCGCACCAACATAATAGAGATACAGAAACACCGTGGCCCCTTTCTTTGAGATAACTCTGCACTATTGCGAGCTGCAAATGCCACTTCCAGCTTAGCTGTGCAGAAGAAGAACAACAAGAAGAAGAAATATCTCGAAATATGTCCGTCAGGCCCCTTCCCTTGAGATAAATCTGCAAATATCTCGGAAACGAAGCGAGCTATGGCAAAATGTTAAGAGACCTTTTTTGTATGGAATTATGTTTCCTACTTTTTATGTTCTATGATATTTTTTGATCAGACGCGTAGTTCTCGAGATATATCAAGATATTTAAAAGTTCCGAAGCCGCACCAACATAATAGAGATACAGAAACACCGTGGCCCCTTTCTTTGAGATAACTCTGCACTATTGCGAGCTGCAAATGCCACTTCGAGCTTAGCTGTGCAGAAGAAGAACAACAAGAAGAAGAAATATCTCGAAATATGTCCGTTAGGCCCCTTCCCTTGAGATAAATCGGCAAGTATCTCGGAAACGAAGCGAGCTATGGCAAAATGTTGAGAGACCTTTTTTGTAGAGAATTAAGTTTCCTACTTTTTATGTTCTATGATATTTTTTGATCAGATGCGTAGATCTCGAGATATATCAAGATATTTAAAAGTTCCGAAGCCGCACCAACATAATAGAGATACAGAAACACCGTGGCCCCTTTGTTTGAGATAACTCTGCACTAGTGCGAGCCGCAAATGCCACTTCCAGCTTAGCTGTGCAGAAGAAGAACAACAAGAAGAACAAATATCTCGAAATATGTCCGTCAGGCCACTTCCCTTGAGATAAATCTGCAAATATCTCGGAAACGAAGCGAGCTATGGCAAAATGTTAAGAGACCTTTTTTGTAGAGAATTATGTTTCCTACTTTTTATGTTCTATGATATTTTTTGATCAGACGCGTAGCTCTCGAGATATATCAAGATATTTAAAAGTTCCGAAGCCGCACCAACATAATAGAGATACAGAAACACCGTGGCCCCTTTCTTTGAGATAACTCTGCACTATTGCGAGCTGCAAATGCCACTTCCAGCTTAGCTGTGCAGAGGAAGAACAACAAGAAGAAGAAATATCTCGAAATATGTCCGTCAGGCCAGTTCCTTTGAGCTGAATCTGCAAATATCTCGGAAACGAAGCGAGCTATGGCAAAATGTTAAGAGACGTTTTTTGTAGAGAATTATGTTTCCTACAATTTATGTTCTATGATATTTTTTGATCAGAAGCGTAGTTTTCGAGATATATCGAGATATTTAAAAGTTCCGAAGCCGCACCACATAATAGGGATACAGAAACACCGTGGCCCCTTTCTTTGAGATAACTCGGCACTAGGGCGAGCCGCAAATGCCACTTCCAGCTTAGCTGTGCAGAAGAAGAACAACAAGAAGAAGAAATATCTCGAAATATGTCCGTCAGGCCCCTTCCCTTGAGATAAATCTGCAAATATCTCGGAAACGAAGCGAGCTATGGCAAAATGTTAAGACACCTTTTTTGTAGAGAATTATGTTTCCTACTTTTTATGTTCTATGATATTTTTTGATCAGACGCGTAGTTCTCGAGATATATCAAGATATTTAAAAGTTCCGAAGCCGCACCAACATAATAGAGATACAGAAACACCGTGGCCCCTTTCTTTGAGATAACTCTGCACTATTGCGAGCTGCAAATGCCACTTCGAGCTTAGCTGTGCAGAAGAAGAACAACAAGAAGAAGAAATATCTCGAAATATGTCCGTTAGGCCCCTTCCCTTGAGATAAATCGGCAAGTATCTCGGAAACGAAGCGAGCTATGGCAAAATGTTGAGAGACCTTTTTTGTAGAGAATTAAGTTTCCTACTTTTTATGTTCTATGATATTTTTTGATCAGATGCGTAGATCTCGAGATATATCAAGATATTTAAAAGTTCCGAAGCCGCACCAACATAATAGAGATACAGAAACACCGTGGCCCCTTTCTTTGAGATAACTCTGCACTATTGCGAGCTGCAAATGCCACTTCCAGCTTAGCTGTGCAGAGGAAGAACAACAAGAAGAAGAAATATCTCGAAATATGTCCGTCAGGCCAGTTCCTTTGAGCTGAATCTGCAAATATCTCGGAAACGAAGCGAGCTATGGCAAAATGTTAAGAGACGTTTTTTGTAGAGAATTATGTTTCCTACAATTTATGTTCTATGATATTTTTTGATCAGAAGCGTAGTTTTCGAGATATATCGAGATATTTAAAAGTTCCGAAGCCGCACCAACATAATAGGGATACAGAAACACCGTGGCCCCTTTCTTTGAGATAACTCTGCACTAGTGCGAGCCGCAAATGCCACTTCCAGCTTAGCTGTGCAGAAGAAGAACAACAAGAAGAAGAAATATCTCGAAATATGTCCGTCAGGCCCCTTCCCTTGAGATAAATCTGCAAATATCTCGGAAACGAAGCGAGCTATGGCAAAATGTTGAGAGACCTTTTTTGTAGAGAATTAAGTTTCCTACTTTTTATGTTCTATGATATTTTTTGATCAGATGCGTAGTTCTCGAGATATATCAAGATATTTAAAAGTTCCGAAGCCGCACCAACATAATAGAGATACAGAAACACCGTGGCCCCTCTCTTTGAGATAACTCTGCACTATTGCGAGCTGGAAATGCCACTTCCAGTTTAGCTGTGCAGAAGAAGAACAACAAGAAGAAGAAATATCTCGAAATATGTCCGTTAGGCCCCTTCCCTTGAGATAAATCGGCAAGTATCTCGGAAACGAAGCGAGCTATGGCAAAATGTTGAGAGACCTTTTTTGTAGAGAATTAAGTTTCCTACTTTTTATGTTCTATGATATTTTTTGATCAGATGCGTAGATCTCGAGATATATCAAGATATTTAAAAGTTCCGAAGCCGCACCAACATAATAGAGATACAGAAACACCGTGGCCCCTTTCTTTGAGATAACTCTGCACTATTGCGAGCTGCAAATGCCACTTCCAGCTTAGCTGTGCAGAAGAAGAACAACAAGAAGAAGAAATATCTCGAAATATGTCCGCCAGGCCCCTTCCCTTGAGATAAATCTGCAAATATCTCGGAAACGAAGCGAGCTATGGCAAAATGTTAAGAGACCTTTTTTGTATGGAATTATGTTTCCTACTTTTTATGTTCTATGATATTTTTTGATCAGACGCGTAGTTCTCGAGATATATCAAGATATTTAAAAGTTCTGAAGCTGCACCAACATAATAGAGATACAGAAACACCGTGGCCCCTTTCTTTGAGATAACTCTGCACTAGTGCGAGCCGCAAATGCCACTTCCAGCTTAGCTGTGCAGAAGAAGAACAACAAGAAGAAGAAATATCTCGAAATGTGTCCGTCAGGCCCCTTCCCTTGAGATAAATCTGCAAATATCTCGGAAACGAAGAGAGCTATGGCAAAATGTTAAGAGACCTTTTTTGTAGAGAATTAAGTTTCCTACTTTTTATGTTCTATGATATTTTTTGATCAGACGCGTAGCTCTCGAGATATATCAAGATATTTAAAAGTTCCGAAGCCGCACCAACATAATAGAGATACAGAAACACCGTGGCCCCTCTCTTTGAGATAACTCTGCACTATTGCGAGCTGGAAATGCCACTTCCAGTTTAGCTGTGCAGAAGAAGAACAACAAGAAGAAGAAATATCTCGAAATATGTCCGTTAGGCCCCTTCCCTTGAGATAAATCTGCAAATATCTCGGAAACGAAGCGAGCTATGGCAAAATGTTAAGAGACCTTTTTTGTAGAGAATTATCTTTCCTACAATTTATGTTCTATGATATTTTTTGATCAGAAGCGTAGTTTTCGAGATATATCGAGATATTTAAAAGTTCCGAAGCCGCACCAACATAATAGAGATACAGAAACACCGTGGCCCCTTTCTTTGAGATAACTCTGCACTATTGCGAGCTGCAAATGCCACTTCCAGCTTAGCTGTGCAGAGGAAGAACAACAAGAAGAAGAAATATCTCGAAATATGTCCGTCAGGCCAGTTCCTTTGAGCTGAATCTGCAAATATCTCGGAAACGAAGCGAGCTATGGCAAAATGTTAAGAGACCTTTTTTGTAGAGAATTAAGTTTCCTACTTTTTATCTTCTATGATATTTTCTGATCAGATGCGTAGTTCTCGAGATATATCAAGATATTTAAAAGTTCCGAAGCCGCACCAACATAATAGGGATACAGAAACACCGTGGCCCCTTTCTTTGAGATAACTCTGCACTAGTGCGAGCCGCAAATGCCACTTCCAGCTTAGCTGTGCAGAAGAAGTACAACAAGAAGAAGAAATATCTCGAAATATGTCCGTCAGGCCCCTTCCCTTGAGATAAATCTGCAAATATCTCGGAAACGAAGCGAGCTATGGCAAAATGTTAAGAGACCTTTTTTGTAGAGAATTAAGTTTCCTACTTTTTATGTTCTACGATATTTTTTGATCAGATGCGTAGTTCTCGAGATATATCAAGATATTTAAAAGTTCCGAAGCCGCACCAACATAATAGAGATACAGAAACACCGTGGCCCCTCTCTTTGAGATAACTCTGCACTATTGCGAGCTGGAAATGCCACTTCCAGTTTAGCTGTGCAGAAGAAGAACAACAAGAAGAAGAAATATCTCGAAATATGTCCGTTAGGCCCCTTCCCTTGAGATAAATCTGCAAATATCTCGGAAACGAAGCGAGCTATGGCAAAATGTTAACAGACCTTTTTTGTAGAGAATTAAGTTTCCTACTTTTTATGTTCTATGATATTTTTTGATCAGATGCGTAGTTCTCGAGATATATCAAGATATTTAAAAGTTCCGAAGCTGCACCAACATAATAGAGATACAGAAACACCGTGGCCCCTCTCTTTGAGATAACTCTGCACTATTGCGAGCTGGAAATGCCACTTCCAGTTTAGCTGTGCAGAAGAAGAAATATCTCGAAATATGTCCGTCAGGCCCCTTCCCTTGAGATAAATCTGCAAATATCTCGGAAACGAAGCGAGCTATGGCAAAATGTTAAGAGTCCTTTTTTGTAGAGAATTATGTTTCCTACAATTTATGTTCTATGATATTTTTTAATCAGAAGCGTAGTTTTCGAGATATATCGAGATATTTAAAAGTTCCGAAGCCGCACCAACATAATAGAGATACAGAAACACCGTGGCCCCTTTCTTTGAGATAACTCTGCACTAGTGCGAGCCGCAAATGCCACTTCCAGCTTAGCTGTGCAGAAGAAGAACAACAAGAAGAAGAAATATCTCGAAATATGTCCGTCAGGCCCCTTCCCTTGAGATAAATCTGCAAATATCTCGGAAACGAAGCGAGCTAAGGTAAAATGTTAAGAGACCTTTTTTGTAGAGAATTAAGTTTCCTACTTTTTATGTTCTATGATATTTTTTGATCAGATGCGTAGTTCTCGAGATATATCAAGATATTTAAAAGTTCCGAAGCCGCACCAACATAATAGAGATACAGAAACACCGTGGCCCCTTTGTTTGAGATAACTCTGCACTAGTGCGAGCCGCAAATGCCACTTCCAGCTTAGCTGTGCAGAAGAAGAACAACAAGAAGAACAAATATCTCGAAATATGTCCGTCAGGCCACTTCCCTTGAGATAAATCTGCAAATATCTCGGAAACGAAGCGAGCTATGGCAAAATGTTAAGAGACCTTTTTTGTAGAGAATTATGTTTCCTACTTTTTGTGTTCTATGATATTTTTTGATCAGACGCGTAGCTCTCGAGATATATCAAGATATTTAAAAGTTCCGAAGCCGCACCAACATAATAGCGATACAGAAACACCGTGGCCCCTCTCTTTGAGATAACTCTGCACTATTGCGAGCTGGAAATGCCACTTCCAGTTTAGCTGTGCAGAAGAAGAACAACAAGAAGAAGAAATATCTCGAAATATGTCCGTTAGGCCCCTTCCCTTGAGATAAATCTGCAAATATCTCGGAAACGAAGCGAGCTATGGCAAAATGTTAAGAGACCTTTTTTGTAGACAATTATGTTTCCTACAATTTATGTTCTATGATATTTTTTGATCAGAAGCGTAGTTTTCGAGATATATCGAGATATTTAAAAGTTCCGAAGCCGCACCAACATAATAGAGATACAGAAACACCGTGGCCCCTTTCTTTGAGATAACTCTGCACTATTGCGAGCTGCAAATGCCACTTCCAGCTTAGCTGTGCAGAGGAAGAACAACAAGAAGAAGACATATCTCGAAATATGTCCGTTAGGCCCCTTCCCTTGAGATAAATCGGCAAGTATCTCGGAAACGAAGCGAGCGATGGCAAAATGTTAAGAGACCTTTTTTGTAGAGAATTATGTTTCCTACAATTTATGTTCTATGATATTTTTTGATCAGAAGCGTAGTTTTCGAGATACATCGAGATATTTAAAAGTTCCGAAGCCGCACCAACATAATAGAGATACAGAAACACCGTGGCCCCTCTCTTTGAGATAACTCTGCACTATTGCGAGCTGGAAATGCCACTTCCAGTTTAGCTGTGCAGAAGAAGAACAACAAGAAGAAGAAATATCTCGGAATATGTCCGTTAGGCCCCTTCCCTTGAGATAAATCTGCAAATATCTCGGAAACGAAGCGAGCTATGGCAAAATGTTAAGAGACCTTTTTTGTAGAGAATTAAGTTTCCTACTTTTTATGTTCTATGATATTTTTTGATCAGATGCGTAGTTCTCGAGATATATCAAGATATTAAAAAGTTCCGAAGCCGCACCAACATAATAGAGATACAGAAACACCGTGGCCCCTTTCTTTGAGATAACTCTGCACTATTGCGAGCTGGAAATGCCACTTCCAGTTTAGCTGTGCAGAAGAAGAACAACAAGAAGAAGAAATATCTCGAAATATGTCCGTTAGGCCCCTTCCCTTGAGATAAATCTGCAAATATCTCGGAAACGAAGCGAGCTATGGCAAAATGTTAAGAGACCCTTTTTGTAGAGAATTATGTTTCCTACAATTTATGTTCTATGATATTTTTTGATCAGAAGCGTAGTTTTCGAGATATATCGAGATATTTAAAAGTTCCGAAGCCGCACCAACATAATAGAGATACAGAAACACCGTGGCCCCTTTCTTTGAGATAACTCTGCACTATTGCGAGCTGCAAATGCCACTTCCAGCTTAGCTGTGCAGAGGAAGAACAACAAGAAGAAGAAATATCTCGAAATATGTCCGTCAGGCCAGTTCCTTTGAGCTGAATCTGCAAATATCTCGGAAACGAAGCGAGCTATGGCAAAATTCTAAGAGACCTTTTTTGTAGAGAATTAAGTTTCCTACTTTTCATGTTCTATGATATTTTTTGATCAGATGCGTAGTTCGCGAGATATATCAAGATATTTAAAAGTTCCGAAGCCGCACCAACATAATAGAGATACAGAAACACCGTGGCCCCTTTCTTTGAGATAACTCTGCACTATTGCGAGCTGTAAATGCCACTTCCAGCTTAGCTGTGCAGAAGAAGAACAACAAGAAGAAGACATATCTCGAAATATGTCCGTCAGGCCCCTTCCCTTGAGATATATCTGCAAATATCTCGGAAACGAAGCGAGCTATGGCAAAATGTTAAGAGACCTTTTTTGTAGAGAATTATGTTTCCTACAATTTATGTTCTATGATATTTTTTGATCTGATGCGTAGTTCTCGAGATATATCAAGATATTTAAAAGTTCCGAAGCCGCACCAACATAATAGAGATACAGAAACACCGTGGCCCCTTTCTTTGAGATAACTCTGCACTATTGCGAGCTGTAAATGCCACTTCCAGCTTAGCTGTGCAGAAGAAGAACAACAAGAAGAAGACATATCTCGAAATATGTCCGTTAGGCCCCTTCCCTTGAGATAAATCGGCAAGTATCTCGGAAACGAAGCGAGCTATGGCAAAATGTTAAGAGACCTTTTTTGTAGAGAATTATGTTTCCTACAATTTATGTTCTATGATATTTTTTGATCAGAAGCGTAGTTTTCGAGATATATCGAGATATTTAAAAGTTCCGAAGCCGCACCAACATAATAGAGATACAGAAACACCGTGGCCCCTTTCTTTGAGATAACTCTGCACTAGTGCGAGTTGCAAATGCCACTTCCAGCTTAGCTGTGCCGAAGAAGAACAACAGGAAGAAGAAATATCTCGAAATATGTCCGTCAGGCCCCTTCCCTTGAGATAAATCTGCAAATATCTCGGAAACGAAGCGAGCTATGGCAAAATGTTAAGAGACCTTTTTTGTAGAGAATTAAGTTTCCTACTTTTCATGTTCTATGATATTTTTTGATCAGATGCGTAGTTCGCGAGATATATCAAGATATTTAAAAGTTCCGAAGCCGCACCAACATAATAGAGATACAGAAACACCGTGGCCCCTTTCTTTGAGATAACTCTGCACTATTGCGAGCTGTAAATGCCACTTCCAGCTTAGCTGTGCAGAAGAAGAACAACAAGAAGAAGACATATCTCGAAATATGTCCGTCAGGCCCCTTCCCTTGAGATATATCTGCAAATATCTCGGAAACGAAGCGAGCTATGGCAAAATGTTAAGAGACCTTTTTTGTAGAGAATTATGTTTCCTACAATTTATGTTCTATGATATTTTTTGATCTGATGCGTAGTTCTCGAGATATATCAAGATATTTAAAAGTTCCGAAGCCGCACCAACATAATAGAGATACAGAAACACCGTGGCCCCTTTCTTTGAGATAACTCTGCACTATTGCGAGCTGTAAATGCCACTTCCAGCTTAGCTGTGCAGAAGAAGAACAACAAGAAGAAGACATATCTCGAAATATGTCCGTTAGGCCCCTTCCCTTGAGATAAATCGGCAAGTATCTCGGAAACGAAGCGAGCTATGGCAAAATGTTAAGAGACCTTTTTTGTAGAGAATTATGTTTCCTACAATTTATGTTCTATGATATTTTTTGATCAGAAGCGTAGTTTTCGAGATATATCGAGATATTTAAAAGTTCCGAAGCCGCACCAACATAATAGAGATACAGAAACACCGTGGCCCCTCTCTTTGAGATAACTCTGCACTATTGCGAGCTGGAAATGCCACTTCCAGTTTAGCTGTGCAGAAGAAGAACAACAAGAAGAAGAAATATCTCGGAATATGTCCGTTAGGCCCCTTCCCTTGAGATAAATGTGCAAATATCTCGGAAACGAAGCGAGCTATGGCAAAATGTTAAGAGACCTTTTTTGTAGAGAATTAAGTTTCCTACTTTTTATGTTCTATGATATTTTTTGATCAGATGCGTAGTTCTCGAGATATATCAAGATATTTAAAAGTTCCGAAGCCGCACCAACATAATAGAGATACAGAAACACCGTGGCCCCTTTCTTTGAGATAACTCTGCACTATTGCGAGCTGGAAATGCCACTTCCAGTTTAGCTGTGCAGAAGAAGAACAACAAGAAGAAGAAATATCTCGAAATATGTCCGTTAGGCCCCTTCCCTTGAGATAAATCTGCAAATATCTCGGAAACGAAGCGAGCTATGGCAAAATGTTAAGAGACCTTTTTTGTAGAGAATTATGTTTCCTACAATTTATGTTCTATGATATTTTTTGATCAGAAGCGTAGTTTTCGAGATATATCGAGATATTTAAAAGTTCCGAAGCCGCACCAACATAATAGAGATACAGAAACACCGTGGCCCCTTTCTTTGAGATAACTCTGCACTATTGCGAGCTGCAAATGCCACTTCCAGCTTAGCTGTGCAGAGGAAGAACAACAAGAAGAAGAAATATCTCGAAATATGTCCGTCAGGCCAGTTCCTTTGAGCTGAATCTGCAAATATCTCGGAAACGAAGCGAGCTATGGCAAAATGTTAAGAGACCTTTTTTGTAGAGAATTAAGTTTCCTACTTTTTATCTTCTATGATATTTTCTGATCAGATGCGTAGTTCTCGAGATATATCAAGATATTTAAAAGTTCCGAAGCCGCACCAACATAATAGGGATACAGAAACACCGTGGCCCCTTTCTTTGAGATAACTCTGCACTAGTGCGAGCCGCAAATGCCACTTCCAGCTTAGCTGTGCAGAAGAAGTACAACAAGAAGAAGAAATATCTCGAAATATGTCCGTCAGGCCCCTTCCCTTGAGATAAATCTGCAAATATCTCGGAAACGAAGCGAGCTATGGCAAAATGTTAAGAGACCTTTTTTGTAGAGAATTAAGTTTCCTACTTTTTATGTTCTACGATATTTTTTGATCAGATGCGTAGTTCTCGAGATATATCAAGATATTTAAAAGTTCCGAAGCCGCACCAACATAATAGAGATACAGAAACACCGTGGCCCCTCTCTTTGAGATAACTCTGCACTATTGCGAGCTGGAAATGCCACTTCCAGTTTAGCTGTGCAGAAGAAGAACAACAAGAAGAAGAAATATCTCGAAATATGTCCGTTAGGCCCCTTCCCTTGAGATAAATCTGCAAATATCTCGGAAACGAAGCGAGCTATGGCAAAATGTTAACAGACCTTTTTTGTAGAGAATTAAGTTTCCTACTTTTTATGTTCTATGATATTTTTTGATCAGATGCGTAGTTCTCGAGATATATCAAGATATTTAAAAGTTCCGAAGCTGCACCAACATAATAGAGATACAGAAACACCGTGGCCCCTCTCTTTGAGATAACTCTGCACTATTGCGAGCTGGAAATGCCACTTCCAGTTTAGCTGTGCAGAAGAAGAAATATCTCGAAATATGTCCGTCAGGCCCCTTCCCTTGAGATAAATCTGCAAATATCTCGGAAACGAAGCGAGCTATGGCAAAATGTTAAGAGTCCTTTTTTGTAGAGAATTATGTTTCCTACAATTTATGTTCTATGATATTTTTTAATCAGAAGCGTAGTTTTCGAGATATATCGAGATATTTAAAAGTTCCGATGCCGCACCAACATAATAGAGATACAGAAACACCGTGGCCCCTTTCTTTGAGATAACTCTGCACTAGTGCGAGCCGCAAATGCCACTTCCAGCTTAGCTGTGCAGAAGAAGAACAACAAGAAGAAGAAATATCTCGAAATATGTCCGTCAGGCCCCTTCCCTTGAGATAAATCTGCAAATATCTCGGAAACGAAGCGAGCTATGGTAAAATGTTAAGAGACCTTTTTTGTAGAGAATTAAGTTTCCTACTTTTTATGTTCTATGATATTTTTTGATCAGATGCGTAGTTCTCGAGATATATCAAGATATTTAAAAGTTCCGAAGCCGCACCAACATAATAGAGATACAGAAACACCGTGGCCCCTTTGTTTGAGATAACTCTGCACTAGTGCGAGCCGCAAATGCCACTTCCAGCTTAGCTGTGCAGAAGAAGAACAACAAGAAGAACAAATATCTCGAAATATGTCCGTCAGGCCACTTCCCTTGAGATAAATCTGCAAATATCTCGGAAACGAAGCGAGCTATGGCAAAATGTTAAGAGACCTTTTTTGTAGAGAATTATGTTTCCTACTTTTTGTGTTCTATGATATTTTTTGATCAGACGCGTAGCTCTCGAGATATATCAAGATATTTAAAAGTTCCGAAGCCGCACCAACATAATAGCGATACAGAAACACCGTGGCCCCTCTCTTTGAGATAACTCTGCACTATTGCGAGCTGGAAATGCCACTTCCAGTTTAGCTGTGCAGAAGAAGAACAACAAGAAGAAGAAATATCTCGAAATATGTCCGTTAGGCCCCTTCCCTTGAGATAAATCTGCAAATATCTCGGAAACGAAGCGAGCTATGGCAAAATGTTAAGAGACCTTTTTTGTAGACAATTATGTTTCCTACAATTTATGTTCTATGATATTTTTTGATCAGAAGCGTAGTTTTCGAGATATATCGAGATATTTAAAAGTTCCGAAGCCGCACCAACATAATAGAGATACAGAAACACCGTGGCCCCTTTCTTTGAGATAACTCTGCACTATTGCGAGCTGCAAATGCCACTTCCAGCTTAGCTGTGCAGAGGAAGAACAACAAGAAGAAGAAATGTCTCGAAATATGTCCGTCAGGCCAGTTCCTTTGAGCTGAATCTGCAAATATCTCGGAAACGAAGCGAGCTATGGCAAAATTTTAAGAGACCTTTTTTGTAGAGAATTATGTTTCCTACTTTTTATGTTCTATGATATTTTTTGATCAGACGCGTAGCTCTCGAGATATATCAAGATATTTAAAAGTTCCGAAGCCGCACCAACATAATAGAGATACAGAAACACCGTGGCCCCTCTCTTTGAGATAACTCTGCACTATTGCGAGCTGGAAATGCCACTTCCAGTTTAGCTGTGCAGAAGAAGAACAACAAGAAGAAGAAATATCTCGAAATATGTCCGTTAGGCCCCTTCCCTTGAGATAAATCTGCAAATATCTCGGAAACGAAGCGAGCTATGGCAAAATGTTAAGAGACCTTTTTTGTAGAGAATTATGTTTCCTACAATTTATGTTCTATGATATTTTTTGATCAGAAGCGTAGTTTTCGAGATATATCGAGATATTTAAAAGTTCCGAAGCCGCACCAACATAATAGAGATACAGAAACACCGTGGCCCCTTTCTTTGAGATAACTCTGCACTAGTGCGAGTTGCAAATGCCACTTCCAGCTTAGCTGTGCAGAAGAAGAACAACAAGAAGAAGAAATATCTCGAAATATGTCCGTCAGGCCCCTTCCCTTGAGATAAATCTGCAAATATCTCGGAAACGAAGCGAGCTATGGCAAAATGTTTAGAGACCTTTTTTGTAGAGAATTAAGTTTCCTACTTTTCATGTTCTATGATATTTTTTGATCAGATGCGTAGTTCGCGAGATATATCAAGATATTTAAAAGTTCCGAAGCCGCACCAACATAATAGAGATACAGAAACACCGTGGCCCCTTTCTTTGAGATAACTCTGCACTATTGCGAGCTGTAAATGCCACTTCCAGCTTAGCTGTGCAGAAGAAGAACAACAAGAAGAAGACATATCTCGAAATATGTCCGTCAGGCCCCTTCCCTTGAGATATATCTGCAAATATCTCGGAAACGAAGCGAGCTATGGCAAAATGTTAAGAGACCTTTTTTGTAGAGAATTATATTTCCTACAATTTATGTTCTATGATATTTTTTGATCTGATGCGTAGTTCTCGAGATATATCAAGATATTTAAAAGTTCCGAAGCCGCACCAACATAATAGAGATACAGAAACACCGTGGCCCCTTTCTTTGAGATAACTCTGCACTATTGCGAGCTGTAAATGCCACTTCCAGCCTAGCTGTGCAGAAGAAGAACAACAAGAAGAAGACATATCTCGAAATATGTCCGTTAGGCCCCTTCCCTTGAGATAAATCGGCAAGTATCTCGGAAACGAAGCGAGCTATGGCAAAATGTTAAGAGACCTTTTTTGTAGAGAATTATGTTTCCTACAATTTATGTTCTATGATATTTTTTGATCAGATGCGTAGTTCTCGAGATATATCAAGATATTTAAAAGTTCCGAAGCTGCACCAACATAATAGAGATACAGAAACACCGTGGCCCCTTTCTTTGAGATAACTCTGCACTATTGCGAGCTGTAAATGCCACTTCCAGCTTAGCTGTGCAGAAGAAGAACAACAAGAAGAAGAAATATCTCGGAATATGTCCGTTAGGCCCCTTCCCTTGAGATAAATCTGCAAATATCTCGGAAACGAAGCGAGCTATGGCAAAATGTTAAGAGACCTTTTTTGTAGAGAATTAAGTTTCCTACTTTTTATGTTCTATGATATTTTTTGATCAGATGCGTAGTTCTCGAGATATATCAAGATATTTAAAAGTTCCGAAGCCGCACCAACATAATAGAGATACAGAAACACCGTGGCCCCTTTCTTTGAGATAACTCTGCACTATTGCGAGCTGTAAATGCCACTTCCAGCTTAGCTGTGCAGAAGAAGAACAACAAGAAGAAGAAATATCTCGAAATATGTCCGTCAGGCCCCTTCCCTTGAGATAAATCTGCAAATATCTCGGAAACGAAGCGAGCTATGGCAAAATGTTGAGAGACCTTTTTTGTAGAGAATTAAGTTTCCCACTTTTTATGTTCTATGATATTTTTTGATCAGATGCGTAGTTCTCGAGATATATCAAGATATTTAAAAGTTCCGAAGCCGCACCAACATAATAGAGATACAGAAACACCGTGGCCCCTCTCTTTGAGATAACTCTGCACTATTGCGAGCTGGAAATGCCACTTCCAGTTTAGCTGTGCAGAAGAAGAACAACAAGAAGAAGAAATATCTCGAAATATGTCCGTCAGGCCCCTTCCCTTGAGATAAATCTGCAGATATCTCGGAAACGAAGCGAGCTATGGCAAAATGTTAAGAGACCTTTTTTGTAGAGAATTATATTTCCTACAATTTATGTTCTATGATATTTTTTGATCTGATGCGTAGTTCTCGAGATATATCAAGATATTTAAAAGTTCCGAAGCCGCACCAACATAATAGAGATACAGAAACACCGTGGCCCCTTTCTTTGAGATAACTCTGCACTATTGCGAGCTGTAAATGCCACTTCCAGCTTAGCTGTGCAGAAGAAGAACAACAAGAAGAAGAAATATCTCGAAATATGTCCGTTAGGCCCCTTCCCTTGAGATAAATCGGCAAGTATCTCGGAAACGAAGCGAGCTATGGCAAAATGTTGAGAGACCTTTTTTGTAGAGAATTAAGTTTCCTACTTTTTATGTTCTATGATATTTTTTGATCAGATGCGTAGATCTCGAGATATATCAAGATATTTAAAAGTTCCGAAGCCGCACCAACATAATAGAGATACAGAAACACCGTGGCCCCTTTCTTTGAGATAACTCTGCACTATTGCGAGCTGCAAATGCCACTTCCAGCTTAGCTGTGCAGAAGAAGAACAACAAGAAGAAGAAATATCTCGAAATATGTCCGTCAGGCCCCTTCCCTTGAGATAAATCTGCAAATATCTCGGAAACGAAGCGAGCTATGGCAAAATGTTAAGAGACCTTTTTTGTAGAGAATTAAGTTTCCTACTTTTCATGTTCTATGATATTTTTTGATCAGATGCGTAGTTCGCGAGATATATCAAGATATTTAAAAGTTCCGAAGCCGCACCAACATAATAGAGATACAGAAACACCGTGGCCCCTTTCTTTGAGATAACTCTGCACTATTGCGAGCTGTAAATGCCACTTCCAGCTTAGCTGTGCAGAAGAAGAACAACAAGAAGAAGACATATCTCGAAATATGTCCGTCAGGCCCCTTCCCTTGAGATATATCTGCAAATATCTCGGAAACGAAGCGAGCTATGGCAAAATGTTAAGAGACCTTTTTTGTAGAGAATTATATTTCCTACAATTTATGTTCTATGATATTTTTTGATCTGATGCGTAGTTCTCGAGATATATCAAGATATTTAAAAGTTCCGAAGCCGCACCAACATAATAGAGATACAGAAACACCGTGGCCCCTTTCTTTGAGATAACTCTGCACTATTGCGAGCTGTAAATGCCACTTCCAGCTTAGCTGTGCAGAAGAAGAACAACAAGAAGAAGAAATATCTCGAAATATGTCCGTTAGGCCCCTTCCCTTGAGATAAATCGGCAAGTATCTCGGAAACGAAGCGAGCTATGGCAAAATGTTGAGAGACCTTTTTTGTAGAGAATTAAGTTTCCTACTTTTTATGTTCTATGATATTTTTTGATCAGATGCGTAGATCTCGAGATATATCAAGATATTTAAAAGTTCCGAAGCCGCACCAACATAATAGAGATACAGAAACACCGTGGCCCCTTTCTTTGAGATAACTCTGCACTATTGCGAGCTGCAAATGCCACTTCCAGCTTAGCTGTGCAGAAGAAGAACAACAAGAAGAAGAAATATCTCGAAATATGTCCGTCAGGCCCCTTCCCTTGAGATAAATCTGCAAATATCTCGGAAACGAAGCGAGCTATGGCAAAATGTTAAGAGACCTTTTTTGTATGGGATTATGTTTCCTACTTTTTATGTTCTATGATATTTTTTGATCTGATGCGTAGTTCTCGAGATATATCAAGATATTTAAAAGTTCCGAAGCCGCACCAACATAATAGAGATACAGAAACACCGTGGCCCCTTTCTTTGAGATAACTCTGCACTATTGCGAGCTGTAAATGCCACTTCCAGCTTAGCTGTGCAGAAGAAGAACAACAAGAAGAAGAAATATCTCGAAATATGTCCGTTAGGCCCCTTCCCTTGAGATAAATCGGCAAGTATCTCGGAAACGAAGCGAGCTATGGCAAAATGTTGAGAGACCTTTTTTGTAGAGAATTAAGTTTCCTACTTTTTATGTTCTATGATATTTTTTGATCAGATGCGTAGATCTCGAGATATATCAAGATATTTAAAAGTTCCGAAGCCGCACCAACATAATAGAGATACAGAAACACCGTGGCCCCTTTCTTTGAGATAACTCTGCACTATTGCGAGCTGCAAATGCCACTTCCAGCTTAGCTGTGCAGAAGAAGAACAACAAGAAGAAGAAATATCTCGAAATATGTCCGTCAGGCCCCTTCCCTTGAGATAAATCTGCAAATATCTCGGAAACGAAGCGAGCTATGGCAAAATGTTAAGAGACCTTTTTTGTATGGGATTATGTTTCCTACTTTTTATGTTCTATGATATTTTTTGATCAGACGCGTAGTTCTCGAGATATATCAAGATATTTAAAAGTTCCGAAGCCGCACCAACATAATAGAGATACAGAAACACCGTGGCCCCTTTCTTTGAGATAACTCTGCACTATTGCGAGCTGCAAATGCCACTTCCAGCTTAGCTGTGCAGAAGAAGAACAACAAGAAGAAGAAATATCTCGAAATATGTCCGTCAGGCCCCTTCCCTTGAGATAAATCTGCAAATATCTCGGAAACGAAGCGAGCTATGGCAAAATGTTAAGAGACCTTTTCTGTAGAGAATTATGTTTCCTACTTTTTATGTTCTATGATATTTTTTGATCAGATGCGTAGTTCTCGAGATATATCAAGATATTTAAAAGTTCCGAAGCCGCACCAACATAATAGAGATACAGAAACACCGTGGCCCCTTTCTTTGAGATAACTCTGCACTATTGCGAGCTGCAAATGCCACTTCCAGCTTAGCTGTGCAGAAGAAGAACAACAAGAAGAAGAAATATCTCGAAATATGTCCGTCAGGCCCCTTCCCTTGAGATAAATCTGCAAATATCTCGGAAACGAAGCGAGCTATGGCAAAATGTTAAGAGACCTTTTTTGTATGGAATTATGTTGCCTACTTTTTATGTTCTATGATATTTTTTGATCAGACGCGTAGTTCTCGAGATATATCAAGATATTTAAAAGTTCCGAAGCCGCACCAACATAATAGAGATACAGAAACACCGTGGCCCCTTTCTTTGAGATAACTCTGCACTATTGCGAGCTGCAAATGCTACTTCCAGCTTAGCTGTGCAGAAGAAGAACAACAAGAAGAAGAAATATCTCGAAATATGTCCGTCAGGCCCCTTCCCTTGAGATAAATCTGCAAATATCTCGGAAACGAAGCGAGCTATGGCAAAATGTTTAGAGACCTTTTTTGTAGAGAATTAAGTTTCCTACTTTTCATGTTCTATGATATTTTTTGATCAGATGCGTAGTTCGCGAGATATATCAAGATATTTAAAAGTTCCGAAGCCGCACCAACATAATAGAGATACAGAAACACCGTGGCCCCTTTCTTTGAGATAACTCTGCACTATTGCGAGCTGTAAATGCCACTT
Source organism: Osmia lignaria lignaria (assembly GCF_051020975.1). Lineage (NCBI taxonomy): Eukaryota > Metazoa > Arthropoda > Insecta > Hymenoptera > Megachilidae > Osmia > Osmia lignaria. Next base: position 6,137,813 of record NW_027478166.1, read on the forward strand.
CCAGCTTAGCTGTGCAGAAGAAGAACAACAAGAAGAAGACATATCTCGAAATATGTCCGTCAGGCCCCTTCCCTTGAGATATATCTGCAAATATCTCGGAAACGAAGCGAGCTATGGCAAAATGTTAAGAGACCTTTTTTGTAGAGAATTATATTTCCTACAATTTATGTTCTATGATATTTTTTGATCTGATGCGTAGTTCTCGAGATATATCAAGATATTTAAAAGTTCCGAAGCCGCACCAACATAATAGAGATACAGAAACACCGTGGCCCCTTTCTTTGAGATAACTCTGCACTATTGCGAGCTGTAAATGCCACTTCCAGCCTAGCTGTGCAGAAGAAGAACAACAAGAAGAAGACATATCTCGAAATATGTCCGTTAGGCCCCTTCCCTTGAGATAAATCGGCAAGTATCTCGGAAACGAAGCGAGCTATGGCAAAATGTTAAGAGACCTTTTTTGTAGAGAATTATGTTTCCTACAATTTATGTTCTATGATATTTTTTGATCAGAAGCGTAGTTTTCGAGATATATCGAGATATTTAAAAGTTCCGAAGCCGCACCAACATAATAGAGATACAGAAACACCGTGGCCCCTCTCTTTGAGATAACTCTGCACTATTGCGAGCTGGAAATGCCACTTCCAGTTTAGCTGTGCAGAAGAAGAACAACAAGAAGAAGAAATATCTCGGAATATGTCCGTTAGGCCCCTTCCCTTGAGATAAATCTGCAAATATCTCGGAAACGAAGCGAGCTATGGCAAAATGTTAAGAGACCTTTTTTGTAGAGAATTAAGTTTCCTACTTTTTATGTTCTATGATATTTTTTGATCAGATGCGTAGTTCTCGAGATATATCAAGATATTTAAAAGTTCCGAAGCTGCACCAACATAATAGAGATACAGAAACACCGTGGCCCCTTTCTTTGAGATAACTCTGCACTATTGCGAGCTGTAAATGCCACTTCCAGCTTAGCTGTGCAGAAGAAGAACAACAAGAAGAAGAAATATCTCGGAATATGTCCGTTAGGCCCCTTCCCTTGAGATAAATCTGCAAATATCTCGGAAACGAAGCGAGCTATGGCAAAATGTTAAGAGACCTTTTTTGTAGAGAATTAAGTTTCCTACTTTTTATGTTCTATGATATTTTTTGATCAGATGCGTAGTTCTCGAGATATATCAAGATATTTAAAAGTTCCGAAGCCGCACCAACATAATAGAGATACAGAAACACCGTGGCCCCTTTCTTTGAGATAACTCTGCACTATTGCGAGCTGTAAATGCCACTTCCAGCTTAGCTGTGCAGAAGAAGAACAACAAGAAGAAGAAATATCTCGAAATATGTCCGTCAGGCCCCTTCCCTTGAGATAAATCTGCAAATATCTCGGAAACGAAGCGAGCTATGGCAAAATGTTGAGAGACCTTTTTTGTAGAGAATTAAGTTTCCCACTTTTTATGTTCTATGATATTTTTTGATCAGATGCGTAGTTCTCGAGATATATCAAGATATTTAAAAGTTCCGAAGCCGCACCAACATAATAGAGATACAGAAACACCGTGGCCCCTCTCTTTGAGATAACTCTGCACTATTGCGAGCTGGAAATGCCACTTCCAGTTTAGCTGTGCAGAAGAAGAACAACAAGAAGAAGAAATATCTCGAAATATGTCCGTCAGGCCCCTTCCCTTGAGATAAATCTGCAGATATCTCGGAAACGAAGCGAGCTATGGCAAAATGTTAAGAGACCTTTTTTGTAGAGAATTATATTTCCTACAATTTATGTTCTATGATATTTTTTGATCTGATGCGTAGTTCTCGAGATATATCAAGATATTTAAAAGTTCCGAAGCCGCACCAACATAATAGAGATACAGAAACACCGTGGCCCCTTTCTTTGAGATAACTCTGCACTATTGCGAGCTGTAAATGCCACTTCCAGCTTAGCTGTGCAGAAGAAGAACAACAAGAAGAAGAAATATCTCGAAATATGTCCGTTAGGCCCCTTCCCTTGAGATAAATCGGCAAGTATCTCGGAAACGAAGCGAGCTATGGCAAAATGTTGAGAGACCTTTTTTGTAGAGAATTAAGTTTCCTACTTTTTATGTTCTATGATATTTTTTGATCAGATGCGTAGATCTCGAGATATATCAAGATATTTAAAAGTTCCGAAGCCGCACCAACATAATAGAGATACAGAAACACCGTGGCCCCTTTCTTTGAGATAACTCTGCACTATTGCGAGCTGCAAATGCCACTTCCAGCTTAGCTGTGCAGAAGAAGAACAACAAGAAGAAGAAATATCTCGAAATATGTCCGTCAGGCCCCTTCCCTTGAGATAAATCTGCAAATATCTCGGAAACGAAGCGAGCTATGGCAAAATGTTAAGAGACCTTTTTTGTAGAGAATTAAGTTTCCTACTTTTCATGTTCTATGATATTTTTTGATCAGATGCGTAGTTCGCGAGATATATCAAGATATTTAAAAGTTCCGAAGCCGCACCAACATAATAGAGATACAGAAACACCGTGGCCCCTTTCTTTGAGATAACTCTGCACTATTGCGAGCTGTAAATGCCACTTCCAGCTTAGCTGTGCAGAAGAAGAACAACAAGAAGAAGACATATCTCGAAATATGTCCGTCAGGCCCCTTCCCTTGAGATATATCTGCAAATATCTCGGAAACGAAGCGAGCTATGGCAAAATGTTAAGAGACCTTTTTTGTAGAGAATTATATTTCCTACAATTTATGTTCTATGATATTTTTTGATCTGATGCGTAGTTCTCGAGATATATCAAGATATTTAAAAGTTCCGAAGCCGCACCAACATAATAGAGATACAGAAACACCGTGGCCCCTTTCTTTGAGATAACTCTGCACTATTGCGAGCTGTGAATGCCACTTCCAGCTTAGCTGTGCAGAAGAAGAACAACAAGAAGAAGAAATATCTCGAAATATGTCCGTTAGGCCCCTTCCCTTGAGATAAATCGGCAAGTATCTCGGAAACGAAGCGAGCTATGGCAAAATGTTGAGAGACCTTTTTTGTAGAGAATTAAGTTTCCTACTTTTTATGTTCTATGATATTTTTTGATCAGATGCGTAGATCTCGAGATATATCAAGATATTTAAAAGTTCCGAAGCCGCACCAACATAATAGAGATACAGAAACACCGTGGCCCCTTTCTTTGAGATAACTCTGCACTATTGCGAGCTGCAAATGCCACTTCCAGCTTAGCTGTGCAGAAGAAGAACAACAAGAAGAAGAAATATCTCGAAATATGTCCGTCAGGCCCCTTCCCTTGAGATAAATCTGCAAATATCTCGGAAACGAAGCGAGCTATGGCAAAATGTTAAGAGACCTTTTTTGTATGGGATTATGTTTCCTACTTTTTATGTTCTATGATATTTTTTGATCAGACGCGTAGTTCTCGAGATATATCAAGATATTTAAAAGTTCCGAAGCCGCACCAACATAATAGAGATACAGAAACACCGTGGCCCCTTTCTTTGAGATAACTCTGCACTATTGCGAGCTGCAAATGCCACTTCCAGCTTAGCTGTGCAGAAGAAGAACAACAAGAAGAAGAAATATCTCGAAATATGTCCGTCAGGCCCCTTCCCTTGAGATAAATCTGCAAATATCTCGGAAACGAAGCGAGCTATGGCAAAATGTTAAGAGACCTTTTCTGTAGAGAATTATGTTTCCTACTTTTTATGTTCTATGATATTTTTTGATCAGATGCGTAGTTCTCGAGATATATCAAGATATTTAAAAGTTCCGAAGCCGCACCAACATAATAGAGATACAGAAACACCGTGGCCCCTTTCTTTGAGATAACTCTGCACTATTGCGAGCTGCAAATGCCACTTCCAGCTTAGCTGTGCAGAAGAAGAACAACAAGAAGAAGAAATATCTCGAAATATGTCCGTCAGGCCCCTTCCCTTGAGATAAATCTGCAAATATCTCGGAAACGAAGCGAGCTATGGCAAAATGTTAAGAGACCTTTTTTGTATGGAATTATGTTGCCTACTTTTTATGTTCTATGATATTTTTTGATCAGACGCGTAGTTCTCGAGATATATCAAGATATTTAAAAGTTCCGAAGCCGCACCAACATAATAGAGATACAGAAACACCGTGGCCCCTTTCTTTGAGATAACTCTGCACTATTGCGAGCTGCAAATGCTACTTCCAGCTTAGCTGTGCAGAAGAAGAACAACAAGAAGAAGAAATATCTCGAAATATGTCCGTCAGGCCCCTTCCCTTGAGATAAATCTGCAAATATCTCGGAAACGAAGCGAGCTATGGCAAAATGTTAAGAGACCTTTTCTGTAGAGAATTATGTTTCCTACTTTTTATGTTCTATGATATTTTTTGATCAGATGCGTAGTTCTCGAGATATATCAAGATATTTAAAAGTTCCGAAGCCGCACCAACATAATAGAGATACAGAAACACCGTGGCCCCTTTCTTTGAGATAACTCTGCACTATTGCGAGCTGCAAATGCCACTTCCAGCTTAGCGTGCAGAAGAAGAACAACAAGAAGAAGAAATATCTCGAAATGTGTCCGTCAGGCCCCTTCCCTTGAGATAAATCTGCAAATATCTCGGAAACGAAGAGAGCTATGGCAAAATGTTAAGAGACCTTTTTTGTAGAGAATTAAGTTTCCTACTTTTTATGTTCTATGATATTTTTGGATCAGATGCGTAGTTCTCGAGATATATCAAGATATTTAAAAGTTCCGAAGCCGCACCAACATAATAGAGATACAGAAACACCGTGGCCCCTTTCTTTGAGATAACTCTGCACTAGTGCGAGCTGCAAATGCCACTTCCAGCTTAGCTGTGCAGAAGAAGAACAACAAGAAGAAGAAATATCTCGAAATATGTCCGTCAGGCCCCTTCCCTTGAGATAAATCTGCAAATATCTCGGAAACGAAGCGAGCTATGGCAAAATGTTAAGAGTCCTTTTTTGTAGAGAATTATGTTTCCTACAATTTATGTTCTATGATATTTTTTGATCAGAAGCGTAGTTTTCGAGATATATCGAGATATTTAAAAGTTCCGAAGCCGCACCAACATAATAGAGATACAGAAACACCGTGGCCCCTTTCTTTGAGATAACTCTGCACTAGTGCGAGCCGCAAATGCCACTTCCAGCTTAGCTGTGCAGAAGAAGAACAACAAGAAGAAGAAATATCTCGAAATATGTCCGTCAGGCCCCTTCCCTTGAGATAAATCTGCAAATATCTCGGAAACGAAGCGAGCTATGGTAAAATGTTAAGAGACCTTTTTTGTAGAGAATTAAGTTTCCTACTTTTTATGTTCTATGATATTTTTTGATCAGATGCGTAGTTCTCGAGATATATCAAGATATTTAAAAGTTCCGAAGCCGCACCAACATAATAGAGATACAGAAACACCGTGGCCCCTTTGTTTGAGATAACTCTGCACTAGTGCGAGCCGCAAATGCCACTTCCAGCTTAGCTGTGCAGAAGAAGAACAACAAGAAGAACAAATATCTCGAAATATGTCCGTCAGGCCACTTCCCTTGAGATAAATCTGCAAATATCTCGGAAACGAAGCGAGCTATGGCAAAATGTTAAGAGACCTTTTTTGTAGAGAATTATGTTTCCTACTTTTTATGTTCTATGATATTTTTTGATCAGACGCGTAGCTCTCGAGATATATCAAGATATTTAAAAGTTCCGAAGCCGCACCAACATAATAGAGATACAGAAACACCGTGGCCCCTCTCTTTGAGATAACTCTGCACTATTGCGAGCTGGAAATGCCACTTCCAGTTTAGCTGTGCAGAAGAAGAACAACAAGAAGAAGAAATATCTCGAAATATGTCCGTTAGGCCCCTTCCCTTGAGATAAATCTGCAAATATCTCGGAAACGAAGCGAGCTATGGCAAAATGTTAAGAGACCTTTTTTGTAGACAATTATGTTTCCTACAATTTATGTTCTATGATATTTTTTGATCAGAAGCGTAGTTTTCGAGATATATCGAGATATTTAAAAGTTCCGAAGCCGCACCAACATAATAGAGATACAGAAACACCGTGGCCCTTTTCTTTGAGATAACTCTGCACTAGTGCGAGTTGCAAATGCCACTTCCAGCTTAGCTGTGCAGAAGAAGAACAACAAGAAGAAGAAATATCTCGAAATATGTCCGTCAGGCCCCTTCCCTTGAGATAAATCTGCAAATATCTCGGAAACGAAGCGAGCTATGGCAAAATGTTTAGAGACCTTTTTTGTAGAGAATTAAGTTTCCTACTTTTCATGTTCTATGATATTTTTTGATCAGATGCGTAGTTCGCGAGATATATCAAGATATTTAAAAGTTCCGAAGCCGCACCAACATAATAGAGATACAGAAACACCGTGGCCCCTTTCTTTGAGATAACTCTGCACTATTGCGAGCTGTAAATGCCACTTCCAGCTTAGCTGTGCAGAAGAAGAACAACAAGAAGAAGACATATCTCGAAATATGTCCGTCAGGCCCCTTCCCTTGAGATATATCTGCAAATATCTCGGAAACGAAGCGAGCTATGGCAAAATGTTAAGAGACCTTTTTTGTAGAGAATTATATTTCCTACAATTTATGTTCTATGATATTTTTTGATCTGATGCGTAGTTCTCGAGATATATCAAGATATTTAAAAGTTCCGAAGCCGCACCAACATAATAGAGATACAGAAACACCGTGGCCCCTTTCTTTGAGATAACTCTGCACTATTGCGAGCTGTAAATGCCACTTCCAGCCTAGCTGTGCAGAAGAAGAACAACAAGAAGAAGACATATCTCGAAATATGTCCGTTAGGCCCCTTCCCTTGAGATAAATCGGCAAGTATCTCGGAAACGAAGCGAGCTATGGCAAAATGTTAAGAGACCTTTTTTGTAGAGAATTATGTTTCCTACAATTTATGTTCTATGATATTTTTTGATCAGAAGCGTAGTTTTCGAGATATATCGAGATATTTAAAAGTTCCGAAGCCGCACCAACATAATAGAGATACAGAAACACCGTGGCCCCTCTCTTTGAGATAACTCTGCACTATTGCGAGCTGGAAATGCCACTTCCAGTTTAGCTGTGCAGAAGAAGAACAACAAGAAGAAGAAATATCTCGGAATATGTCCGTTAGGCCCCTTCCCTTGAGATAAATCTGCAAATATCTCGGAAACGAAGCGAGCTATGGCAAAATGTTAAGAGACCTTTTTTGTAGAGAATTAAGTTTCCTACTTTTTATGTTCTATGATATTTTTTGATCAGATGCGTAGTTCTCGAGATATATCAAGATATTTAAAAGTTCCGAAGCTGCACCAACATAATAGAGATACAGAAACACCGTGGCCCCTTTCTTTGAGATAACTCTGCACTATTGCGAGCTGTAAATGCCACTTCCAGCTTAGCTGTGCAGAAGAAGAACAACAAGAAGAAGAAATATCTCGGAATATGTCCGTTAGGCCCCTTCCCTTGAGATAAATCTGCAAATATCTCGGAAACGAAGCGAGCTATGGCAAAATGTTAAGAGACCTTTTTTGTAGAGAATTAAGTTTCCTACTTTTTATGTTCTATGATATTTTTTGATCAGATGCGTAGTTCTCGAGATATATCAAGATATTTAAAAGTTCCGAAGCCGCACCAACATAATAGAGATACAGAAACACCGTGGCCCCTTTCTTTGAGATAACTCTGCACTATTGCGAGCTGTAAATGCCACTTCCAGCTTAGCTGTGCAGAAGAAGAACAACAAGAAGAAGAAATATCTCGAAATATGTCCGTCAGGCCCCTTCCCTTGAGATAAATCTGCAAATATCTCGGAAACGAAGCGAGCTATGGCAAAATGTTGAGAGACCTTTTTTGTAGAGAATTAAGTTTCCCACTTTTTATGTTCTATGATATTTTTTGATCAGATGCGTAGTTCTCGAGATATATCAAGATATTTAAAAGTTCCGAAGCCGCACCAACATAATAGAGATACAGAAACACCGTGGCCCCTCTCTTTGAGATAACTCTGCACTATTGCGAGCTGGAAATGCCACTTCCAGTTTAGCTGTGCAGAACAAGAACAACAAGAAGAAGAAATATCTCGAAATATGTCCGTCAGGCCCCTTCCCTTGAGATAAATCTGCAGATATCTCGGAAACGAAGCGAGCTATGGCAAAATGTTAAGAGACCTTTTTTGTAGAGAATTATATTTCCTACAATTTATGTTCTATGATATTTTTTGATCTGATGCGTAGTTCTCGAGATATATCAAGATATTTAAAAGTTCCGAAGCCGCACCAACATAATAGAGATACAGAAACACCGTGGCCCCTTTCTTTGAGATAACTCTGCACTATTGCGAGTTGTAAATGCCACTTCCAGCTTAGCTGTGCAGAAGAAGAACAACAAGAAGAAGAAATATCTCGAAATATGTCCGTTAGGCCCCTTCCCTTGAGATAAATCGGCAAGTATCTCGGAAACGAAGCGAGCTATGGCAAAATGTTGAGAGACCTTTTTTGTAGAGAATTAAGTTTCCTACTTTTTATGTTCTATGATATTTTTTGATCAGATGCGTAGATCTCGAGATATATCAAGATATTTAAAAGTTCCGAAGCCGCACCAACATAATAGAGATACAGAAACACCGTGGCCCCTTTCTTTGAGATAACTCTGCACTATTGCGAGCTGCAAATGCCACTTCCAGCTTAGCTGTGCAGAAGAAGAACAACAAGAAGAAGAAATATCTCGAAATATGTCCGTCAGGCCCCTTCCCTTGAGATAAATCTGCAAATATCTCGGAAACGAAGCGAGCTATGGCAAAATGTTAAGAGACCTTTTTTGTAGAGAATTAAGTTTCCTACTTTTCATGTTCTATGATATTTTTTGATCAGATGCGTAGTTCGCGAGATATATCAAGATATTTAAAAGTTCCGAAGCCGCACCAACATAATAGAGATACAGAAACACCGTGGCCCCTTTCTTTGAGATAACTCTGCACTATTGCGAGCTGTAAATGCCACTTCCAGCTTAGCTGTGCAGAAGAAGAACAACAAGAAGAAGACATATCTCGAAATATGTCCGTCAGGCCCCTTCCCTTGAGATATATCTGCAAATATCTCGGAAACGAAGCGAGCTATGGCAAAATGTTAAGAGACCTTTTTTGTAGAGAATTATATTTCCTACAATTTATGTTCTATGATATTTTTTGATCTGATGCGTAGTTCTCGAGATATATCAAGATATTTAAAAGTTCCGAAGCCGCACCAACATAATAGAGATACAGAAACACCGTGGCCCCTTTCTTTGAGATAACTCTGCACTATTGCGAGCTGTAAATGCCACTTCCAGCTTAGCTGTGCAGAAGAAGAACAACAAGAAGAAGAAATATCTCGAAATATGTCCGTTAGGCCCCTTCCCTTGAGATAAATCGGCAAGTATCTCGGAAACGAAGCGAGCTATGGCAAAATGTTGAGAGACCTTTTTTGTAGAGAATTAAGTTTCCTACTTTTTATGTTCTATGATATTTTTTGATCAGATGCGTAGATCTCGAGATATATCAAGATATTTAAAAGTTCCGAAGCCGCACCAACATAATAGAGATACAGAAACACCGTGGCCCCTTTCTTTGAGATAACTCTGCACTATTGCGAGCTGCAAATGCCACTTCCAGCTTAGCTGTGCAGAAGAAGAACAACAAGAAGAAGAAATATCTCGAAATATGTCCGTCAGGCCCCTTCCCTTGAGATAAATCTGCAAATATCTCGGAAACGAAGCGAGCTATGGCAAAATGTTAAGAGACCTTTTCTGTAGAGAATTATGTTTCCTACTTTTTATGTTCTATGATATTTTTTGATCAGATGCGTAGTTCTCGAGATATATCAAGATATTTAAAAGTTCCGAAGCCGCACCAACATAATAGAGATACAGAAACACCGTGGCCCCTTTCTTTGAGATAACTCTGCACTATTGCGAGCTGCAAATGCCACTTCCAGCTTAGCTGTGCAGAAGAAGAACAACAAGAAGAAGAAATATCTCGAAATATGTCCGTCAGGCCCCTTCCCTTGAGATAAATCTGCAAATATCTCGGAAACGAAGCGAGCTATGGCAAAATGTTAAGAGACCTTTTTTGTATGGAATTATGTTGCCTACTTTTTATGTTCTATGATATTTTTTGATCAGACGCGTAGTTCTCGAGATATATCAAGATATTTAAAAGTTCCGAAGCCGCACCAACATAATAGAGATACAGAAACACCGTGGCCCCTTTCTTTGAGATAACTCTGCACTATTGCGAGCTGCAAATGCTACTTCCAGCTTAGCTGTGCAGAAGAAGAACAACAAGAAGAAGAAATATCTCGAAATATGTCCGTCAGGCCCCTTCCCTTGAGATAAATCTGCAAATATCTCGGAAACGAAGCGAGCTATGGCAAAATGTTAAGAGACCTTTTCTGTAGAGAATTATGTTTCCTACTTTTTATGTTCTATGATATTTTTTGATCAGATGCGTAGTTCTCGAGATATATCAAGATATTTAAAAGTTCCGAAGCCGCACCAACATAATAGAGATACAGAAACACCGTGGCCCCTTTCTTTGAGATAACTCTGCACTATTGCGAGCTGCAAATGCCACTTCCAGCTTAGCGTGCAGAAGAAGAACAACAAGAAGAAGAAATATCTCGAAATGTGTCCGTCAGGCCCCTTCCCTTGAGATAAATCTGCAAATATCTCGGAAACGAAGAGAGCTATGGCAAAATGTTAAGAGACCTTTTTTGTAGAGAATTAAGTTTCCTACTTTTTATGTTCTATGATATTTTTGGATCAGATGCGTAGTTCTCGAGATATATCAAGATATTTAAAAGTTCCGAAGCCGCACCAACATAATAGAGATACAGAAACACCGTGGCCCCTTTCTTTGAGATAACTCTGCACTAGTGCGAGCTGCAAATGCCACTTCCAGCTTAGCTGTGCAGAAGAAGAACAACAAGAAGAAGAAATATCTCGAAATATGTCCGTCAGGCCCCTTCCCTTGAGATAAATCTGCAAATATCTCGGAAACGAAGCGAGCTATGGCAAAATGTTAAGAGTCCTTTTTTGTAGAGAATTATGTTTCCTACAATTTATGTTCTATGATATTTTTTGATCAGAAGCGTAGTTTTCGAGATATATCGAGATATTTAAAAGTTCCGAAGCCGCACCAACATAATAGAGATACAGAAACACCGTGGCCCCTTTCTTTGAGATAACTCTGCACTAGTGCGAGCCGCAAATGCCACTTCCAGCTTAGCTGTGCAGAAGAAGAACAACAAGAAGAAGAAATATCTCGAAATATGTCCGTCAGGCCCCTTCCCTTGAGATAAATCTGCAAATATCTCGGAAACGAAGCGAGCTATGGTAAAATGTTAAGAGACCTTTTTTGTAGAGAATTAAGTTTCCTACTTTTTATGTTCTATGATATTTTTTGATCAGATGCGTAGTTCTCGAGATATATCAAGATATTTAAAAGTTCCGAAGCCGCACCAACATAATAGAGATACAGAAACACCGTGGCCCCTTTGTTTGAGATAACTCTGCACTAGTGCGAGCCGCAAATGCCACTTCCAGCTTAGCTGTGCAGAAGAAGAACAACAAGAAGAACAAATATCTCGAAATATGTCCGTCAGGCCACTTCCCTTGAGATAAATCTGCAAATATCTCGGAAACGAAGCGAGCTATGGCAAAATGTTAAGAGACCTTTTTTGTAGAGAATTATGTTTCCTACTTTTTATGTTCTATGATATTTTTTGATCAGACGCGTAGCTCTCGAGATATATCAAGATATTTAAAAGTTCCGAAGCCGCACCAACATAATAGCGATACAGAAACACCGTGGCCCCTCTCTTTGAGATAACTCTGCACTATTGCGAGCTGGAAATGCCACTTCCAGTTTAGCTGTGCAGAAGAAGAACAACAAGAAGAAGAAATATCTCGAAATATGTCCGTTAGGCCCCTTCCCTTGAGATAAATCTGCAAATATCTCGGAAACGAAGCGAGCTATGGCAAAATGTTAAGAGACCTTTTTTGTAGACAATTATGTTTCCTACAATTTATGTTCTATGATATTTTTTGATCAGAAGCGTAGTTTTCGAGATATATCGAGATATTTAAAAGTTCCGAAGCCGCACCAACATAATAGAGATACAGAAACACCGTGGCCCCTTTCTTTGAGATAACTCTGCACTATTGCGAGCTGCAAATGCCACTTCCAGCTTAGCTGTGCAGAGGAAGAACAACAAGAAGAAGAAATATCTCGAAATATGTCCGTCAGGCCAGTTCCTTTGAGCTGAATCTGCAAATATCTCGGAAACGAAGCGAGCTATGGCAAAATTTTAAGAGACCTTTTTTGTAGAGAATTATGTTTCCTACTTTTTATGTTCTATGATATTTTTTGATCAGACTCGTAGCTCTCGAGATATATCAAGATATTTAAAAGTTCCGAAGCCGCACCAACATAATAGAGATACAGAAACACCGTGGCCCCTCTCTTTGAGATAACTCTGCACTATTGCGAGCTGGAAATGCCACTTCCAGTTTAGCTGTGCAGAAGAAGAACAACAAGAAGAAGAAATATCTCGAAATATGTCCGTTAGGCCCCTTCCCTTGAGATAAATCTGCAAATATCTCGGAAACGAAGCGAGCTATGGCAAAATGTTAAGAGACCTTTTTTGTAGACAATTATGTTTCCTACAATTTATGTTCTATGATATTTTTTGATCAGAAGCGTAGTTTTCGAGATATATCGAGATATTTAAAAGTTCCGAAGCCGCACCAACATAATAGAGATACAGAAACACCGTGGCCCCTTTCTTTGAGATAACTCTGCACTATTGCGAGCTGCAAATGCCACTTCCAGCTTAGCTGTGCAGAGGAAGAACAACAAGAAGAAGAAATATCTCGAAATATGTCCGTCAGGCCAGTTCCTTTGAGCTGAATCTGCAAATATCTCGGAAACGAAGCGAGCTATGGCAAAATTTTAAGAGACCTTTTTTGTAGAGAATTATGTTTCCTACAATTTATGTTCTATGATATTTTTTGATCAGAAGCGTAGTTTTCGAGATATATCGAGATATTTAATAGTTCCGAAGCCGCACCAACATAATTGAGATACAGAAACACCGTGGCCCCTTTCTTTGAGATAACTCTGCACTAGTGCGAGTTGCAAATGCCACTTCCAGCTTAGCTGTGCAGAAGAAGAACAACAAGAAGAAGAAATATCTCGAAATATGTCCGTCAGGCCCCTTCCCCTGAGATAAATCTGCAAATATCTCGGAAACGAAGCGAGCTATGGTAAAATGTTAAGAGACCTTTTTTGTAGAGAATTAAGTTTCCTACTTTTTATGTTCTATGATATTTTTTGATCAGATGCGTAGTTCTCGAGATATATCAAGATATTTAAAAGTTCCGAAGCCGCACCAACATAATAGAGATACAGAAACACCGTGGCCCCTTTCTTTGAGATAACTCTGCACTATTGCGAGCTGCAAATGCCACTTCCAGCTTAGCTGTGCAGAGGAAGAACAACAAGAAGAAGAAATATCTCGAAATATGTCCGTCAGGCCAGTTCCTTTGAGCTGAATCTGCAAATATCTCGGAAACGAAGCGAGCTATGGCAAAATGTTAAGAGACGTTTTTTGTAGAGAATTATGTTTCCTACAATTTATGTTCTATGATGTTTTTTGATCAGAAGCGTAGTTTTCGAGATATATCGAGATATTTAAAAGTTCCGAAGCCGCACCAACATAATAGGGATACAGAAACACTGTGGCCCCTTTCTTTGAGATAACTCTGCACTAGTGCGATCCGCAAATGCCACTTCCAGCTTAGCTGTGCAGAAGAAGAACAACAAGAAGAAGAAATATCTCGAAATATGTCCGTCAGGCCCCTTCCCTTGAGATAAATCTGCAAATATCTCGGAAACGAAGCGAGCTATGGCAAAATGTTAAGAGACCTTTTTTGTAGAGAATTAAGTTTCCTACTTTTTATGTTCTATGATATTTTTTGATCAGATGCGTAGTTCTCGAGATATATCAAGATATTTAAAAGTTCCGAAGCCGCACCAACATAATAGAGATACAGAAACACCGTGGCCCCTTTGTTTGAGATAACTCTGCACTAGTGCGAGCCGCAAATGCCACTTCCAGCTTAGCTGTGCAGAAGAAGAACAACAAGAAGAACAAATATCTCGAAATATGTCCGTCAGGCCACTTCCCTTGAGATAAATCTGCAAATATCTCGGAAACGAAGCGAGCTATGGCAAAATGTTAAGAGACCTTTTTTGTAGAGAATTATGTTTCCTACTTTTTATGTTCTATGATATTTTTTGATCAGACGCGTAGCTCTCGAGATATATCAAGATATTTAAAAGTTCCGAAGCCGCACCAACATAATAGCGATACAGAAACACCGTGGCCCCTCTCTTTGAGATAACTCTGCACTATTGCGAGCTGGAAATGCCACTTCCAGTTTAGCTGTGCAGAAGAAGAACAACAAGAAGAAGAAATATCTCGAAATATGTCCGTTAGGCCCCTTCCCTTGAGATAAATCTGCAAATATCTCGGAAACGAAGCGAGCTATGGCAAAATGTTAAGAGACCTTTTTTGTAGACAATTATGTATCCTACAATTTATGTTCTATGATATTTTTTGATCAGAAGCGTAGTTTTCGAGATATATCGAGATATTTAAAAGTTCCGAAGCCGCACCAACATAATAGAGATACAGAAACACCGTGGCCCCTTTCTTTGAGATAACTCTGCACTATTGCGAGCTGCAAATGCCACTTCCAGCTTAGCTGTGCAGAGGAAGAACAACAAGAAGAAGAAATATCTCGAAATATGTCCGTTAGGCCCCTTCCCTTGAGATAGATCTGCAAATATCTCGGAAACGAAGCGAGCTATGGCAAAATGTTAAGAGACCTTTTTTGTAGAGAATTATGTTTCCTACAATTTATGTTCTATGATATTTTTTGATCAGAAGCGTAGTTTTCGAGATATATCGAGATATTTAATAGTTCCGAAGCCGCACCAACATAATTGAGATACAGAAACACCGTGGCCCCTTTCTTTGAGATAACTCTGCACTAGTGCGAGTTGCAAATGCCACTTCCAGCTTAGCTGTGCAGAAGAAGAACAACAAGAAGAAGAAATATCTCGAAATATGTCCGTCAGGCCCCTTCCCCTGAGATAAATCTGCAAATATCTCGGAAACGAAGCGAGCTATGGTAAAATGTTAAGAGACCTTTTTTGTAGAGAATTAAGTTTCCTACTTTTTATGTTCTATGATATTTTTTGATCAGATGCGTAGTTCTCGAGATATATCAAGATATTTAAAAGTTCCGAAGCCGCACCAACATAATAGAGATACAGAAACACCGTGGCCCCTTTCTTTGAGATAACTCTGCACTATTGCGAGCTGCAAATGCCACTTCCAGCTTAGCTGTGCAGAGGAAGAACAACAAGAAGAAGAAATATCTCGAAATATGTCCGTCAGGCCAGTTCCTTTGAGCTGAATCTGCAAATATCTCGGAAACGAAGCGAGCTATGGCAAAATTTTAAGAGACCTTTTTTGTAGAGAATTATGTTTCCTACTTTTTATGTTCTATGATATTTTTTGATCAGACTCGTAGCTCTCGAGATATATCAAGATATTTAAAAGTTCCGAAGCCGCACCAACATAATAGAGATACAGAAACACCGTGGCCCCTCTCTTTGAGATAACTCTGCACTATTGCGAGCTGGAAATGCCACTTCCAGTTTAGCTGTGCAGAAGAAGAACAACAAGAAGAAGAAATATCTCGAAATATGTCCGTTAGGCCCCTTCCCTTGAGATAGATCTGCAAATATCTCGGAAACGAAGCGAGCTATGGCAAAATGTTAAGAGACCTTTTTTGTAGAGAATTATGTTTCCTACAATTTATGTTCTATGATATTTTTTGATCAGAAGCGTAGTTTTCGAGATATATCGAGATATTTAATAGTTCCGAAGCCGCACCAACATAATTGAGATACAGAAACACCGTGGCCCCTTTCTTTGAGATAACTCTGCACTAGTGCGAGTTGCAAATGCCACTTCCAGCTTAGCTGTGCAGAAGAAGAACAACAAGAAGAAGAAATATCTCGAAATATGTCCGTCAGGCCCCTTCCCCTGAGATAAATCTGCAAATATCTCGGAAACGAAGCGAGCTATGGTAAAATGTTAAGAGACCTTTTTTGTAGAGAATTAAGTTTCCTACTTTCTATGTTCTATGATATTTTTTGATCAGATGCGTAGTTCTCGAGATATATCAAGATATTTAAAAGTTCCGAAGCCGCACCAACATAATAGAGATACAGAAACACCGTGGCCCCTTTCTTTGAGATAACTCTGCACTATTGCGAGCTGCAAATGCCACTTCCAGCTTAGCTGTGCAGAGGAAGAACAACAAGAAGAAGAAATATCTCGAAATATGTCCGTCAGGCCAGTTCCTTTGAGCTGAATCTGCAAATATCTCGGAAACGAAGCGAGCTATGGCAAAATGTTAAGAGACGTTTTTTGTAGAGAATTATGTTTCCTACAATTTATGTTCTATGATGTTTTTTGATCAGAAGCGTAGTTTTCGAGATATATCGAGATATTTAAAAGTTCCGAAGCCGCACCAACATAATAGGGATACAGAAACACCGTGGCCCCTTTCTTTGAGATAACTCTGCACTAGTGCGATCCGCAAATGCCACTTCCAGCTTAGCTGTGCAGAAGAAGAACAACAAGAAGAAGAAATATCTCGAAATATGTCCGTCAGGCCCCTTCCCTTGAGATAAATCTGCAAATATCTCGGAAACGAAGCGAGCTATGGCAAAATGTTAAGAGACCTTTTTTGTAGAGAATTAAGTTTCCTACTTTTTATGTTCTATGATATTTTTTGATCAGATGCGTAGTTCTCGAGATATATCAAGATATTTAAAAGTTCCGAAGCCGCACCAACATAATAGAGATACAGAAACACCGTGGCCCCTTTCTTTGAGATAACTCTGCACTATTGCGAGCTGTAAATGCCACTTCCAGCTTAGCTGTGCAGAAGAAGAACAACAAGAAGAATAAATATCTCGAAATATGTCCGTCAGGCCCCTTCCCTTGAGATAAATCTGCAAATATCTCGGAAACGAAGCGAGCTATGGCAAAATGTTGAGAGACCTTTTTTGTAGAGAATTAAGTTTCCTACTTTTTATGTTCTATGATATTTTTTGATCAGATGCGTAGTTCTCGAGATATATCAAGATATTTAAAAGTTCCGAAGCCGCACCAACATAATAGAGATACAGAAACACCGTGGCCCCTCTCTTTGAGATAACTCTGCACTATTGCGAGCTGGAAATGCCACTTCCAGTTTAGCTGTGCAGAAGAAGAACAACAAGAAGAAGAAATATCTCGAAATATGTCCGTCAGGCCCCTTCCCTTGAGATAAATCTGCAAATATCTCGGAAACGAAGCGAGCTATGGCAAAATGTTGAGAGACCTTTTTTGTAGAGAATTAAGTTTCCTACTTTTTATGTTCTATGATATTTTTTGATCAGATGCGTAGTTCTCGAGATATATCAAGATATTTAAAAGTTCCGAAGCCGCACCAACATAATAGAGATACAGAAACACCGTGGCCCCTCTCTTTGAGATAACTCTGCACTATTGCGAGCTGGAAATGCCACTTCCAGTTTAGCTGTGCAGAAGAAGAACAACAAGAAGAAGAAATATCTCGAAATATGTCCGTCAGGCCCCTTCCCTTGAGATAAATCTGCAAATATCTCGGAAACGAAGCGAGCTATGGCAAAATGTTAAGAGACGTTTTTGGTAGAGAATTATGTTTCCTACAATTTATGTTCTATGATATTTTTTGATCAGAAGCGTAGTTTTCGAGATATATCGAGATATTTAAAAGTTCCGAAGCCGCACCAACATAATAGGGATACAGAAACACCGTGGCCCCTTTCTTTGAGATAACTCTGCACTAGTGCGAGCCGCAAATGCCACTTCCACCTTAGCTGTGCAGAAGAAGAACAACAAGAAGAAGGAATATCTCGAAATATGTCCGTCAGGCCCCTTCCCTTGAGATAAATCTGCAAATATCTCGGAAACGAAGCGAGCTATGGCAAAATGTTAAGAGACCTTTTTTGTAGAGAATTAAGTTTCCTACTTTTTATGTTCTATGATATTTTTTGATCAGATGCGTAGTTCTCGAGATATATCAAGATATTTAAAAGTTCCGAAGCCGCACCAACATAATAGAGATACAGAAACACCGTGGCCCCTCTCTTTGAGATAACTCTGCACTATTGCGAGCTGGAAATGCCACTTCCAGTTTAGCTGTGCAGAAGAAGAACAACAAGAAGAAGAAATATCTCGAAATATGTCCGTCAGGCCCCTTCCCTTGAGATAAATCTGCAAATATCTCGGAAACGAAGCGAGCTATGGCAAAATGTTAAGAGACGTTTTTGGTAGAGAATTATGTTTCCTACAATTTATGTTCTATGATATTTTTTGATCAGAAGCGTAGTTTTCGAGATATATCGAGATATTTAAAAGTTCCGAAGCCGCACCAACATAATAGGGATACAGAAACACCGTGGCCCCTTTCTTTGAGATAACTCTGCACTAGTGCGAGCCGCAAATGCCACTTCCACCTTAGCTGTGCAGAAGAAGAACAACAAGAAGAAGGAATATCTCGAAATATGTCCGTCAGGCCCCTTCCCTTGAGATAAATCTGCAAATATCTCGGAAACGAAGCGAGCTATGGCAAAATGTTAAGAGACGTTTTTGGTAGAGAATTATGTTTCCTACAATTTATGTTCTATGATATTTTTTGATCAGACGCGTAGCTCTCGAGATATATCAAGATATTTAAAAGTTCCGAAGCCGCACCAACATAATAGCGATACAGAAACACCGTGGCCCCTCTCTTTGAGATAACTCTGCACTATTGCGAGCTGGAAATGCCACTTCCAGTTTAGCTGTGCAGAAGAAGAACAACAAGAAGAAGAAATATCTCGAAATATGTCCGTTAGGCCCCTTCCCTTGAGATAAATCTGCAAATATCTCGAAAACGAAGCGAGCTATGGCAAAATGTTAAGAGACCTTTTTTGTAGACAATTATGTTTCCTACAATTTATGTTCTATGATATTTTTTGATCAGAAGCGTAGTTTTCGAGATATATCGAGATATTTAAAAGTTCCGAAGCCGCACCAACATAATAGAGATACAGAAACACCGTGGCCCCTTTCTTTGAGATAACTCTGCACTATTGCGAGCTGCAAATGCCACTTCCAGCTTAGCTGTGCAGAGGAAGAACAACAAGAAGAAGAAATATCTCGAAATATGTCCGTCAGGCCAGTTCCTTTGAGCTGAATCTGCAAATATCTCGGAAACGAAGTGAGCTATGGCAAAATTTTAAGAGACCTTTTTTGTAGAGAATTATGTTTCCTACTTTTTATGTTCTATGATATTTTTTGATCAGACTCGTAGCTCTCGAGATATATCAAGATATTTAAAAGTTCCGAAGCCGCACCAACATAATAGAGATACAGAAACACCGTGGCCCCTCTCTTTGAGATAACTCTGCACTATTGCGAGCTGGAAATGCCACTTCCAGTTTAGCTGTGCAGAAGAAGAACAACAAGAAGAAGAAATATCTCGAAATATGTCCGTTAGGCCCCTTCCCTTGAGATAGATCTGCAAATATCTCGGAAACGAAGCGAGCTATGGCAAAATGTTAAGAGACCTTTTTTGTAGAGAATTATGTTTCCTACAATTTATGTTCTATGATATTTTTTGATCAGAAGCGTAGTTTTCGAGATATATCGAGATATTTAATAGTTCCGAAGCCGCACCAACATAATTGAGATACAGAAACACCGTGGCCCCTTTCTTTGAGATAACTCTGCACTAGTGCGAGTTGCAAATGCCACTTCCAGCTTAGCTGTGCAGAAGAAGAACAACAAGAAGAAGAAATATCTCGAAATATGTCCGTCAGGCCCCTTCCCCTGAGATAAATCTGCAAATATCTCGGAAACGAAGCGAGCTATGGTAAAATGTTAAGAGACCTTTTTTGTAGAGAATTAAGTTTCCTACTTTTTATGTTCTATGATATTTTTTGATCAGATGCGTAGTTCTCGAGATATATCAAGATATTTAAAAGTTCCGAAGCCGCACCAACATAATAGAGATACAGAAACACCGTGGCCCCTTTCTTTGAGATAACTCTGCACTATTGCGAGCTGCAAATGCCACTTCCAGCTTAGCTGTGCAGAGGAAGAACAACAAGAAGAAGAAATATCTCGAAATATGTCCGTCAGGCCAGTTCCTTTGAGCTGAATCTGCAAATATCTCGGAAACGAAGCGAGCTATGGCAAAATGTTAAGAGACGTTTTTTGTAGAGAATTATGTTTCCTACAATTTATGTTCTATGATGTTTTTTGATCAGAAGCGTAGTTTTCGAGATATATCGAGATATTTAAAAGTTCCGAAGCCGCACCAACATAATAGGGATACAGAAACACTGTGGCCCCTTTCTTTGAGATAACTCTGCACTAGTGCGATCCGCAAATGCCACTTCCAGCTTAGCTGTGCAGAAGAAGAACAACAAGAAGAAGAAATATCTCGAAATATGTCCGTCAGGCCCCTTCCCTTGAGATAAATCTGCAAATATCTCGGAAACGAAGCGAGCTATGGCAAAATGTTAAGAGACCTTTTTTGTAGAGAATTAAGTTTCCTACTTTTTATGTTCTATGATATTTTTTGATCAGATGCGTAGTTCTCGAGATATATCAAGATATTTAAAAGTTCCGAAGCCGCACCAACATAATAGAGATACAGAAACACCGTGGCCCCTTTCTTTGAGATAACTCTGCACTAGTGCGAGCTGCAAATGCCACTTCCAGCTTAGCTGTGCAGAAGAAGAACAACAAGAAGAAGAAATATCTCGAAATATGTCCGTCAGGCCCCTTCCCTTGAGATAAATCTGCAAATATCTCGGAAACGAAGCGAGCTATGGCAAAATGTTAAGAGTCCTTTTTTGTAGAGAATTATGTTTCCTACAATTTATGTTCTATGATATTTTTTGATCAGAAGCGTAGTTTTCGAGATATATCGAGATATTTAAAAGTTCCGAAGCCGCACCAACATAATAGAGATACAGAAACACCGTGGCCCCTTTCTTTGAGATAACTCTGCACTAGTGCGAGCCGCAAATGCCACTTCCAGCTTAGCTGTGCAGAAGAAGAACAACAAGAAGAAGAAATATCTCGAAATATGTCCGTCAGGCCCCTTCCCTTGAGATAAATCTGCAAATATCTCGGAAACGAAGCGAGCTATGGTAAAATGTTAAGAGACCTTTTTTGTAGAGAATTAAGTTTCCTACTTTTTATGTTCTATGATATTTTTTGATCAGATGCGTAGTTCTCGAGATATATCAAGATATTTAAAAGTTCCGAAGCCGCACCAACATAATAGCGATACAGAAACACCGTGGCCCCTCTCTTTGAGATAACTCTGCACTATTGCGAGCTGGAAATGCCACTTCCAGTTTAGCTGTGCAGAAGAAGAACAACAAGAAGAAGAAATATCTCGAAATATGTCCGTTAGGCCCCTTCCCTTGAGATAAATCTGCAAATATCTCGGAAACGAAGCGAGCTATGGCAAAATGTTAAGAGACCTTTTTTGTAGACAATTATGTTTCCTACAATTTATGTTCTATGATATTTTTTGATCAGAAGCGTAGTTTTCGAGATATATCGAGATATTTAAAAGTTCCGAAGCCGCACCAACATAATAGAGATACAGAAACACCGTGGCCCCTTTCTTTGAGATAACTCTGCACTATTGCGAGCTGCAAATGCCACTTCCAGCTTAGCTGTGCAGAGGAAGAACAACAAGAAGAAGAAATATCTCGAAATATGTCCGTCAGGCCAGTTCCTTTGAGCTGAATCTGCAAATATCTCGGAAACGAAGCGAGCTATGGCAAAATTTTAAGAGACCTTTTTTGTAGAGAATTATGTTTCCTACTTTTTATGTTCTATGATATTTTTTGATCAGACTCGTAGCTCTCGAGATATATCAAGATATTTAAAAGTTCCGAAGCCGCACCAACATAATAGAGATACAGAAACACCGTGGCCCCTCTCTTTGAGATAACTCTGCACTATTGCGAGCTGGAAATGCTACTTCCAGTTTAGCTGTGCAGAAGAAGAACAACAAGAAGAAGAAATATCTCGAAATATGTCCGTTAGGCCCCTTCCCTTGAGATAGATCTGCAAATATCTCGGAAACGAAGCGAGCTATGGCAAAATGTTAAGAGACCTTTTTTGTAGAGAATTATGTTTCCTACAATTTATGTTCTATGATATTTTTTGATCAGAAGCGTAGTTTTCGAGATATATCGAGATATTTAATAGTTCCGAAGCCGCACCAACATAATTGAGATACAGAAACACCGTGGCCCCTTTCTTTGAGATAACTCTGCACTAGTGCGAGTTGCAAATGCCACTTCCAGCTTAGCTGTGCAGAAGAAGAACAACAAGAAGAAGAAATATCTCGAAATATGTCCGTCAGGCCCCTTCCCCTGAGATAAATCTGCAAATATCTCGGAAACGAAGCGAGCTATGGTAAAATGTTAAGAGACCTTTTTTGTAGAGAATTAAGTTTCCTACTTTTTATGTTCTATGATATTTTTTGATCAGATGCGTAGTTCTCGAGATATATCAAGATATTTAAAAGTTCCGAAGCCGCACCAACATAATAGAGATACAGAAACACCGTGGCCCCTTTCTTTGAGATAACTCTGCACTATTGCGAGCTGCAAATGCCACTTCCAGCTTAGCTGTGCAGAGGAAGAACAACAAGAAGAAGAAATATCTCGAAATATGTCCGTCAGGCCAGTTCCTTTGAGCTGAATCTGCAAATATCTCGGAAACGAAGCGAGCTATGGCAAAATGTTAAGAGACGTTTTTTGTAGAGAATTATGTTTCCTACAATTTATGTTCTATGATGTTTTTTGATCAGAAGCGTAGTTTTCGAGATATATCGAGATATTTAAAAGTTCCGAAGCCGCACCAACATAATAGGGATACAGAAACACTGTGGCCCCTTTCTTTGAGATAACTCTGCACTAGTGCGATCCGCAAATGCCACTTCCAGCTTAGCTGTGCAGAAGAAGAACAACAAGAAGAAGAAATATCTCGAAATATGTCCGTCAGGCCCCTTCCCTTGAGATAAATCTGCAAATATCTCGGAAACGAAGCGAGCTATGGCAAAATGTTCAGAGACCTTTTTTGTAGAGAATTAAGTTTCCTACTTTTTATGTTCTATGATATTTTTTGATCAGATGCGTAGTTCTCGAGATATATCAAGATATTTAAAAGTTCCGAAGCCGCACCAACATAATAGAGATACAGAAACACCGTGGCCCCTTTCTTTGAGATAACTCTGCACTATTGCGAGCTGTAAATGCCACTTCCAGCTTAGCTGTGCAGAAGAAGAACAACAAGAAGAATAAATATCTCGAAATATGTCCGTCAGGCCCCTTCCCTTGAGATAAATCTGCAAATATCTCGGAAACGAAGCGAGCTATGGCAAAATGTTGAGAGACCTTTTTTGTAGAGAATTAAGTTTCCTACTTTTTATGTTCTATGATATTTTTTGATCAGATGCGTAGTTCTCGAGATATATCAAGATATTTAAAAGTTCCGAAGCCGCACCAACATAATAGAGATACAGAAACACCGTGGCCCCTTTCTTTGAGATAACTCTGCACTATTGCGAGCTGCAAATGCCACTTCCAGCTTAGCTGTGCAGAGGAAGAACAACAAGAAGAAGAAATATCTCGAAATATGTCCGTCAGGCCAGTTCCTTTGAGCTGAATCTGCAAATATCTCGGAAACGAAGCGAGCTATGGCAAAATTTTAAGAGACCTTTTTTGTAGAGAATTATGTTTCCTACTTTTTATGTTCTATGATATTTTTTGATCAGACTCGTAGCTCTCGAGATATATCAAGATATTTAAAAGTTCCGAAGCCGCACCAACATAATAGAGATACAGAAACACCGTGGCCCCTCTCTTTGAGATAACTCTGCACTATTGCGAGCTGTAAATGCCACTTCCACCTTAGCTGTGCAGAAGAAGAACAACAAGAAGAAGGAATATCTCGAAATATGTCCGTCAGGCCCCTTCCCTTGAGATATATCTGCAAATATCTCGGAAACGAAGCGAGCTATGGCAAAATGTTAAGAGACCTTTTTTGTAGAGAATTATGTTTCCTACAATTTATGTTCTATGATATTTTTTGATCAGAAGCGTAGTTTTCGAGATATATCGAGATATTTAAAAGTTCCGAAGCCGCACCAACATAATAGAGATACAGAAACACCATGGCCCCTCTCTTTGAGATAACTCTGCACTATTGCGAGCTGGAAATGCCACTTCCAGTTTAGCTGTGCAGAAGAAGAACAACAAGAAGAAGAAATATCTCGAAATATGTCCGTCAGGCCCCTTCCCTTGAGATAAATCTGCAAATATCTCGGAAACGAAGCGAGCTGTGGCAAAATGTTAAGAGACGTTTTTTGTAGAGAATTAAGTTTCCTACTTTTTATGTTCTATGATATTTTTTGATCAGAAGCGTAGTTTTCGAGATATATCGAGATATTTAAAAGTTCCGAAGCCGCACCAACATAATAGAGATACAGAAACACCGTGGCCCCTCTCTTTGAGATAACTCTGCACTATTGCGAGCTGGAAATGCCACTTCCAGTTTAGCTGTGCAGAAGAAGAACAACAAGAAGAAGAAATATCTCGGAATATGTCCGTTAGGCCCCTTCCCTTGAGATAGATATGCAAATATCTCGGAAACGAAGCGAGCTATGGCAAAATGTTAAGAGACCTTTTTTGTAGAGAATTAAGTTTCCTACTTTTTATGTTCTATGATATTTTTTGATCAGATGCGTAGTTCTCGAGATATATCAAGATATTTAAAAGTTCCGAAGCCGCACCAACATAATAGAGATACAGAAACACCGTGGCCCCTTTCGTTGAGATAACTCTGCACTAGTGCGAGCCGCAAATGCCACTTCCAGCTTAGCTGTGCAGAAGAAGAACAACAAGAAGAAGAAATATCTCGAAATATATCCGTCAGGCCCCTTCCCTTGAGATAAATCTGCAAATATCTCGGAAACGAAGCGAGCTATGGCAAAATGTTAAGAGACCTTTTTTGTAGAGAATTAAGTTTCCTACTTTTTATGTTCTACGATATTTTTTGATCAGATGCGTAGATCTCCAGATATATCAAGATATTTAAAAGTTCCGAAGCCGCACCAACATAATAGAGATACAGAAACACCGTGGCCCCTTTCTTTGAGATAACTCTGCACTATTGCGAGCTGCAAATGCCACTTCCAGCTTAGCTGTGCAGAAGAAGAACAACAAGAAGAAGAAATATCTCGAAATATGTCCGTCAGGCCCCTTCCCTTGAGATAAATCTGCAAATATCTCGGAAACGAAGCGAGCTATGGCAAAATGTTAAGAGACCTTTTTTGTAGAGAATTAAGTTTTCCACTTTTTATGATCCATGATATTTTTTGATCAGATGCGTAGTTCTCGAGATATATCAAGATATTTAAAAGTTCCGAAGCTGCACCAACATAATAGAGATACAGAAACACCGTGGCCCCTTTCTTTGAGGTAACTCTGCACTAGTGCGAGCCGCAAATGCCACTTCCAGCTTAGCTGTGCAGAAGAAGAACAACAAGAATAAGAAATATTTCGAAATATGTCCGTCAGGCCCCTTCCCTTGAGATAAATCTGCAAATATCTCGGAAACGAAGCAAGCTACGGCAAAATGTTAAGAGACCTTTTTTGTAGAGTTAAGTTTCCTACTTTTTATGTTCTATGATATTTTTTGATCAGATGCGTAGTTCTCGAGATATATCAAGATATTTAAAAGCTCCGAAGCTGCACCAACATAATAGAGGTACAGAAACACCGTGGCCTCTTTCTTTGAGATAACTCTGCACTATTGCGAGCTGCAAATGCCACTTCCAGCGTAGCTGTGCAGAAGAAGAACAACAAGAAGAAGAAATATCTCGAAATATGTCCGTCAGGCCCCTTCCCTTGAGATAAATCTGCAAGTATCTCGGTAACGAAGCGAGCTATGGCAAAATGTTAAGAGACCTTTTTTGTAGAGAATTAAGTTTCCTACTTTTTATGTTCTATGATATTTTTTGATCAGATGCGTAGATCTCCAGATATATCAAGATATTTAAAAGTTCCGAAGCCGCACCAACATAATAGAGATACAGAAACACCGTGGCCCCTTTCTTTGAGATAACTCTGCACTATTGCGAGCTGCAAATGCCACTTCCAGCTTAGCTGTGCAGAAGAAGAACAACAAGAAGAAGAAATATCTCGAAATATGTCCGTCAGGCCCCTTCCCTTGAGATAAATCTGCAAATATCTCGGAAACGAAGCGAGCTATGGCAAAATGTTAAGAGACCTTTTTTGTAGAGAATTAAGTTTTCCACTTTTTATGATCCATGATATTTTTTGATCAGATGCGTAGTTCTCGAGATATATCAAGATATTTAAAAGTTCCGAAGCTGCACCAACATAATAGAGATACAGAAACACCGTGGCCCCTTTCTTTGAGGTAACTCTGCACTAGTGCGAGCCGCAAATGCCACTTCCAGCTTAGCTGTGCAGAAGAAGAACAACAAGAATAAGAAATATTTCGAAATATGTCCGTCAGGCCCCTTCCCTTGAGATAAATCTGCAAATATCTCGGAAACGAAGCAAGCTACGGCAAAATGTTAACAGACCCTTTTTGTAGAAAATTAGGTTTCCTACTTTTTATGTTCTATGATATTTTTTTATCAGGTGCGTAGTTCTTGAGATATATCAAGATATGTAAAAGTTCCGAAGCTGCACCAACATAATAGAGGTACAGAAACACCGTGGCCTCTTTCTTTGAGATAACTCTGCACTATTGCGAGCTGCAAATGCCACTTCCAGCTTAGCTGTGCAGAAGAGGAACAACAAGAAGAAGAAATATCTCGGAATATGTCCGTCAGGCCCCTTCCCTTGAGCTAAATCTGCAAATATCTCGGAAACGATGCCAATATGGGAAAATGTTAAGAGACCTTTTTTGTAGAGTTAAGTTTCCTACTTTTTATGTTCTATGATATTTTTTGATCAGATGCGTAGTTCTCGAGATATATCAAGATATTTAAAAGTTCCGAAGCCGCACCAACATAATAGAGATACAGAAACACCGTGGCCCCTTTCTTTGAGATAACTCTGCACTTGTGCGAGCCGCAAATGCCACTTCCAGCTTAGCTGTGCAGAAGAAGAACAACAAGAAGAAGAAATATCTCGAAATATGTCCGTCAGGCCCCTTCCCTTGAGATAAATCTGCATATATCTCGGAAACCAGGCGAGCTATGGCAAAATGTTAAGAGACCTTTTTTGTAGAGAATTAAGTTTCGTACTTCTTATGTTCTATGATATTTTTTGATCAGATGCGTAGTTCTCGAGATATATCAAGATATTTAAAAGTTCCGAAGCCGCACCAACATAATAGAGATACAGAAACACCGTGGACCCTTTCTTTGAGATAACTCTGCACTATTGCGAGCTGCAAATGCCACTTCCAGCTTAGCTGTGCAGAGGAAGAACAACAAGAAGAAGAAATATCTCGAAATATGTCCGTCAGGCCCCTTCCCTTGAGATAAATCTGCAAATATCTCCGAAACGAAGCGAGCTATGGCAAAATGTTGAGAGACCTTATTTGTAGAGAATTAAGTTTCCTACTTTTTATGTTCTATGATATTTTTTGATCAGATGCGTAGTTCTCGAGATATATAAAGATATTTAAAAGTTCCGAAGCCGCACCAACATAATAGAGATACAGAAACACCGTGGCCCCTTTCTTTGAGATAACTCTGCACTATTGCGAGCTGGAAATGCCACTTCCAGTTTAGCTGTGCAGAAGAAGAACAACAAGAAGAAGAAATATCTCGAAATATGTCCGTCAGGCCCCTTCCCTTGAGATAAATCAGCAAATATCTCGGAAACGAAGCGAGCTATGGCATAATGTTAAGAGACCTTTTTTGTAGAGAATTAAGTTTCCTACTTTTTATGTTCTATGATATTTTTTGATCCGATGCGTAGTTCTCGAGATATATCAAGATATTTAAAAGTTCCGAAGCCGCACCAACATAATAGAGATACAGAAACACCGTGGCCCCTTTCTTTGAGATAACTCTGCACTATTGCGAGCTGCAAATGCCACTTCCAGCTTAGCTGTGCAGAGGAAGAACAACAAGAAGAAGAAATATCTCGAAATATGTCCGTCAGGCCAGTTCCTTTGAGCTGAATCTGCAAATATCTCGGAAACGAAGCGAGCTATGGCAAAATGTTAACAGACCTTTTTTGTAGAGAATTAAGTTTCCTACTTTTTATGTTCTATGATATTTTTTGATCAGATGCGTAGTTCTCGAGATATATCCAGATATTTAAAAGTTCCGAAGCGGCACAAACATAATAGAGATACAGAAACACCGTGGCCCCTTTCTTTGAGGTAACTCTGCACTATTGCGAGCTGCAAATGCCACTTCCAGCTTAGTTGTGCGGAAGAAGAACAACAAGAAGAAGAAATATCTCGAAATATGTCCCTCAGGCCCCTTCCCTTGAGATAAATCTGCAAATATCTCGGAAACCAAGCGAGCTATGGCAAAATGTTAAGAGACCTTATTTGTAGAGAATTAAGTTTCCTACTTTTTATGTTCTACGATATTTTTTGATCAGATGCGTAGTTCTCGAGATATATCAAGATATTTAAAAGTTCCCAAGCCGCACCAACATAATAGAGATACAGAAACACCGTGGCCCCTTTCTTTGAGATAACTCTGCACTATTGCGAGCTGCAAATGCCACTTCCAGCTTAGCTGTGCAGAAGAAGAACAACAAGAACAAGAAATATCTCGAAATATGTCCGTCAGGCCCCTTCCCTTGAGATAAATCTGCAAATATCTCGGAAACGAAGCGAGCTATGGCAAAATGTTAAGAGACCTTTTTTGTAGAGAATTATGTTTCCTACAATTTACGTTCTCTGATATTTTTTGATCAGAAGCGTAGTTTTCGAGATATATCGAGATATTTAAAAGTTCCGAAGCCGCACCAACATAATAGAGATACAGAAACACCGTGGCCCCTTTCTTTGAGATAACTCTGCACTATTGCGACCTGCAAATGCCACTTCCAGCTTAGCTGTGCAGAAGAGGAACAACAAGAAGAAGAAATATCTCGGAATATGTCCGTCAGGCCCCTTCCCTTGAGCTAAATCTGCAAATATCTCGGAAACGAAGAGAGCTATGGCAAAATGTTAAGAGACCTTTTTTGTAGAGAATTAAGTTTCCTACAATTTATGTTCTATGATATTTTTTGATCAGAAGCGTAGTTTTCGAGATATATCGAGATATTTAAAAGTTCCGAAGCCGCACCAACATAATAGGGATACAGAAACACCGTGGCCCCTTTCTTTGAGATAACTCTGCACTATTGCGAGCTGCAAATGCCACTTCCAGCTTAGCTGTGCAGAAGAAGAACAACAAGAAGAAGAAATATCTCGAAATATGTCCGTCAGGCCCCTTCCCTTGAGATAAATCTGCAAATATCTCGGAAACGAAGCGAGCTATGGCAAAATGTTAAGAGACCTTTTTTGTAGAGAATTAAGTTTTCCACTTTTTATGATCCATGATATTTTTTGATCAGATGCGTAGTTCTCGAGATATATCAAGATATTTAAAAGTTCCGAAGCTGCACCAACATAATAGAGATACAGAAACACCGTGGCCCCTTTCTTTGAGGTAACTCTGCACTAGTGCGAGCCGCAAATGCCACTTCCAGCTTAGCTGTGCAGAAGAAGAACAACAAGAATAAGAAATATTTCGAAATATGTCCGTCAGGCCCCTTCCCTTGAGATAAATCTGCAAATATCTCGGAAACGAAGCAAGCTACGGCAAAATGTTAACAGACCCTTTTTGTAGAAAATTAGGTTTCCTACTTTTTATGTTCTATGATATTTTTTTATCAGGTGCGTAGTTCTTGAGATATATCAAGATATGTAAAAGTTCCGAAGCTGCACCAACATAATAGAGGTACAGAAACACCGTGGCCTCTTTCTTTGAGATAACTCTGCACTATTGCGAGCTGCAAATGCCACTTCCAGCTTAGCTGTGCAGAAGAGGAACAACAAGAAGAAGAAATATCTCGGAATATGTCCGTCAGGCCCCTTCCCTTGAGCTAAATCTGCAAATATCTCGGAAACGATGCCAATATGGGAAAATGTTAAGAGACCTTTTTTGTAGAGTTAAGTTTCCTACTTTTTATGTTCTATGATATTTTTTGATCAGATGCGTAGTTCTCGAGATATATCAAGATATTTAAAAGTTCCGAAGCCGCACCAACATAATAGAGATACAGAAACACCGTGGCCCCTTTCTTTGAGATAACTCTGCACTTGTGCGAGCCGCAAATGCCACTTCCAGCTTAGCTGTGCAGAAGAAGAACAACAAGAAGAAGAAATATCTCGAAATATGTCCGTCAGGCCCCTTCCCTTGAGATAAATCTGCATATATCTCGGAAACCAGGCGAGCTATGGCAAAATGTTAAGAGACCTTTTTTGTAGAGAATTAAGTTTCGTACTTCTTATGTTCTATGATATTTTTTGATCAGATGCGTAGTTCTCGAGATATATCAAGATATTTAAAAGTTCCGAAGCCGCACCAACATAATAGAGATACAGAAACACCGTGGACCCTTTCTTTGAGATAACTCTGCACTATTGCGAGCTGCAAATGCCACTTCCAGCTTAGCTGTGCAGAAGAAGAACAACAAGAAGAAGAAATATCTCGAAATATGTCCGTCAGGCCCCTTCCCTTGAGATAAATCTGCAAATATCTCCGAAACGAAGCGAGCTATGGCAAAATGTTGAGAGACCTTATTTGTAGAGAATTAAGTTTCCTACTTTTTATGTTCTATGATATTTTTTGATCAGATGCGTAGTTCTCGAGATATATAAAGATATTTAAAAGTTCCGAAGCCGCACCAACATAATAGAGATACAGAAACACCGTGGCCCCTTTCTTTGAGATAACTCTGCACTATTGCGAGCTGGAAATGCCACTTCCAGTTTAGCTGTGCAGAAGAAGAACAACAAGAAGAAGAAATATCTCGAAATATGTCCGTCAGGCCCCTTCCCTTGAGATAAATCAGCAAATATCTCGGAAACGAAGCGAGCTATGGCATAATGTTAAGAGACCTTTTTTGTAGAGAATTAAGTTTCCTACTTTTTATGTTCTATGATATTTTTTGATCCGATGCGTAGTTCTCGAGATATATCAAGATATTTAAAAGTTCCGAAGCCGCACCAACATAATAGAGATACAGAAACACCGTGGCCCCTTTCTTTGAGATAACTCTGCACTATTGCGAGCTGCAAATGCCACTTCCAGCTTAGCTGTGCAGAGGAAGAACAACAAGAAGAAGAAATATCTCGAAATATGTCCGTCAGGCCAGTTCCTTTGAGCTGAATCTGCAAATATCTCGGAAACGAAGCGAGCTATGGCAAAATGTTAACAGACCTTTTTTGTAGAGAATTAAGTTTCCTACTTTTTATGTTCTATGATATTTTTTGATCAGATGCGTAGTTCTCGAGATATATCCAGATATTTAAAAGTTCCGAAGCGGCACAAACATAATAGAGATACAGAAACACCGTGGCCCCTTTCTTTGAGGTAACTCTGCACTATTGCGAGCTGCAAATGCCACTTCCAGCTTAGTTGTGCGGAAGAAGAACAACAAGAAGAAGAAATATCTCGAAATATGTCCCTCAGGCCCCTTCCCTTGAGATAAATCTGCAAATATCTCGGAAACCAAGCGAGCTATGGCAAAATGTTAAGAGACCTTATTTGTAGAGAATTAAGTTTCCTACTTTTTATGTTCTACGATATTTTTTGATCAGATGCGTAGTTCTCGAGATATATCAAGATATTTAAAAGTTCCCAAGCCGCACCAACATAATAGAGATACAGAAACACCGTGGCCCCTTTCTTTGAGATAACTCTGCACTATTGCGAGCTGCAAATGCCACTTCCAGCTTAGCTGTGCAGAAGAAGAACAACAAGAACAAGAAATATCTCGAAATATGTCCGTCAGGCCCCTTCCCTTGAGATAAATCTGCAAATATCTCGGAAACGAAGCGAGCTATGGCAAAATGTTAAGAGACCTTTTTTGTAGAGAATTATGTTTCCTACAATTTACGTTCTCTGATATTTTTTGATCAGAAGCGTAGTTTTCGAGATATATCGAGATATTTAAAAGTTCCGAAGCCGCACCAACATAATAGAGATACAGAAACACCGTGGCCCCTTTCTTTGAGATAACTCTGCACTATTGCGACCTGCAAATGCCACTTCCAGCTTAGCTGTGCAGAAGAGGAACAACAAGAAGAAGAAATATCTCGGAATATGTCCGTCAGGCCCCTTCCCTTGAGCTAAATCTGCAAATATCTCGGAAACGAAGAGAGCTATGGCAAAATGTTAAGAGACCTTTTTTGTAGAGAATTAAGTTTCCTACAATTTATGTTCTATGATATTTTTTGATCAGAAGCGTAGTTTTCGAGATATATCGAGATATTTAAAAGTTCCGAAGCCGCACCAACATAATAGGGATACAGAAACACCGTGGCCCCTTTCTTTGAGATAACTCTGCACTAGTGCGAGCCGCAAATGCCACTTCCAGCTTAGCTGTGCAGAAGAAGAACAACAAGAAGAAGAAATATCTCGAAATATGTCCGTCAGGCCCCTTCCCTTGAGATATATCTGCAAATATCTCGGAAACGAAGCGAGCTATGGCAAAATGTTAAGAGACCTTTTTTGTAGAGAATTCTGTTTCCTACAATTTATGTTCTATGATATTTTTTGATCAGAAGCGTAGTTTTCGAGATATATCGAGATATTTAAAAGTTCCGAAGCCGCACCAACATAATAGAGATACAGAAACACCGTGGCCCCTTTCTTTGAGATAACTCTGCACTAGTGCGAGCCGCAAATGCCACTTCCAGCTTAGCTGTGCAGAAGAAGAACAACAAGAAGAAGAAATATCTCGAAATATGTCCGTCAGGCCCCTTCCCTTGAGATAAATCTGCAAATATCTCGGAAACGAAGCGAGCTATGGCAAAATGTTAAGAGACCTTTTTTGTAGAGAATTAAGTTTCCTACTTTTTATGATCTATGATATTTTTTGATCAGATGCGTAGTTCTCGAGATATATCAAGATATTTAAAAGTTCCGAAGCCGCACCAACATAATAGAGATACAGAAACACCGTGGCCCCTTTCTTTGAGATAACTCTGCACTATTGCGAGCTGCAAATGCCACTTCCAGCTTAGCTGTGCAGAGGAAGAACAACAAGAAGAAGAAATATCTCGAAATATGTCCGTCAGGCCCCTTCCCTTGAGATAAATCTGCAAATATCTCGGAAACGAAGCGAGCTATGGCAAAATGTTAAGAGACCTTTTTTGTAGAGAATTAAGTTTCCTACTTTTTATGTTCTATGATATTTTTTGATCAGATGCGTAGTTCTCGAGATATATCAAGATATTTAAAAGTTCCGAAGCCGCACCAACATAATAGAGATACAGGAACACCGTGGCCCCTTTCTTTGAGATAACTCTGCACTATTGCGAGCTGTAAATGCCACTTCCAGCTTAGCTGTGCAGAAGAAGAATAACAAGAAGAAGAAATATCTCGAAATATGTCCGTCAGGCCCCTTCCCTTGAGATATATCTGCAAATATCTCGGAAACGAAGCGAGCTATGGCAAAATGTTAAGAGACCTTTTTTGTAGAGAATTATGTTTCCTACAATTTAGGTTCTATGATATTTTTTGATCAGAAGCGTAGTTTTCGAGATGTATCGAGATATTTAAAAGTTCCGAAGCCGCACCAACATAATAGAGATACAGAAACACCGTGGCCCCTTTCTTTGAGATAACTCTGCACTAGTGCGAGCCGCAAATGCCACTTCCAGCTTAGCTGTGCAGAAGAAGAACAACAAGAAGAAGAAATATCTCGAAATATGTCCGTCAGGCCCCTTCCCTTGAGATATATCTGCAAATATCTCGGAAACGAAGCGAGCTATGGCAAAATGTTAAGAGACCTTTTTTGTAGAGAATTCTGTTTCCTACAATTTATGTTCTATGATATTTTTTGATCAGAAGCGTAGTTTTCGAGATATATCGAGATATTTAAAAGTTCCGAAGCCGCACCAACATAATAGGGATACAGAAACACCGTGGCCCCTTTCTTTGAGATAACTCTGCACTATTGCGAGCTGCAAATGCCACTTCCAGCTTAGCTGTGCAGAGGAAGAACAACAAGAAGAAGAAATATCTCGAAATATGTCCGTCAGGCCAGTTCCTTTGAGCTGAATCTGCAAATATCTCGGAAACGAAGCGAGCTATGGCAAAATGTTAAGAGACGTTTTTTGTAGAGAATTATGTTTCCTACAATTTATGTTCTATGATATTTTTTGATCAGAAGCGTAGTTTTCGAGATATATCGAGATATTTAAAAGTTCCGAAGCCGCACCAACATAATAGAGATACAGAAACACCGTGGCCCCTTTCTTTGAGATAACTCTGCACTAGTGCGAGCCGCAAATGCCACTTCCAGCTTAGCTGTGCAGAAGAAGAACAACAAGAAGAAGAAATATCTCGAAATATGTCCGTTAGGCCCCTTCCCTTGAGATAAATCTGCAAATATCTCGGAAACGAAGCGAGCTATGGCAAAATGTTAAGAGACCTTTTTTGTAGAGAATTAAGTTTCCTACGTTTTATGTTCTATGATATTTTTTGATCAGATGCGTAGTTCTCGAGATATATCAAGATATTTAAAAGTTCCGAAGCCGCACCAACATAATAGAGATACAGAAACACCGTGGCCCCTTTCTTTGAGATAACTCTGCACTATTGCGAGCTGCAAATGCCACTTCCAGCTTAGCTGTGCAGAAGAAGAACAACAAGAAGAAGAAATATCTCGAAATATGTCCGTCAGGCCCCTTCCCTTGAGATAAATCTGCAAATATCTCGGAAACGAAGAGAGCTATGGCAAAATGATAAGAGACGTTTTTTGTAGAGAATTAAGTTTCCTACTTTTTATGTTCTATGATATTTTTTGATCAGATGCGTAATTCTCGAGATATATCAAGATATTTAAAAGTTCCGAAGCCGCACCAACATAATAGAGATACAGAAACACCGTGGCCCCTTTCTTTGAGATAACTCTGCACTATTGCGAGCTGCAAATGCCACTTCCAGCTTAGCTGTGCAGAGGAAGAACAACAAGAAGAAGAAATATCTCGAAATATGTCCGTCAGGCCAGTTCCTTTGAGCTGAATCTGCAAATATCTCGGAAACGAAGCGAGCTATGGCAAAATGTTAAGAGACATTTTTTGTAGAGAATTAAGTTTCCTACTTTTTATGTTCTATGATATTTTTCGATCAGAGGCGTAGTTCTCGAGATATATCAAGATATTTAAAAGTTCCGAAGCCGCACCAACATAATAGAGATACAGAAACACCGTGGCCCCTCTCTTTGAGATAACTCTGCACTATTGCGAGCTGGAAATGCCACTTCCAGTTTAGCTGTGCAGAAGAAGAACAACAAGAAGAAGAAATATCTCGAAATATGTCCGTCAGGCCCCTTACCTTGAGATAAATCTGCAAATATCTCGGAAACGAAGCGAGCTATGGCAAAATGTTAAGAGACCTTTTTTGTAGAGAATTAAGTTTCCTACTTTTTATGTTCTATGATATTTTTCGATCAGAGGCGTAGTTCTCGAGATATATCAAGATATTTAAAAGTTCCGAAGCCGCACCAACATAATAGAGATACAGAAACACCGTGGCCCCTCTCTTTGAGATAACTCTGCACTATTGCGAGCTGGAAATGCCACTTCCAGTTTAGCTGTGCAGAAGAAGAACAACAAGAAGAAGAAATATCTCGAAATATGTCCGTCAGGCCCCTTACCTTGAGATAAATCTGCAAATATCTCGGAAACGAAGCGAGCTATGGCAAAATGTTAAGAGACCTTTTTTGTAGAGAATTAAGTTTCCTACTTTTTATCTTCTATGATATTTTCTGATCAGATGCGTAGTTCTCGAGATATATCAAGATATTTAAAAGTTCCGAAGCCGCACCAACATAATAGAGATACAGAAACACCGTCGCCCCTCTCTTTGAGATAACTCTGCACAATTGCGAGCTGCAAATGCCACTTCCAGCTTAGCTGTGCAGAAGAGGAACAACAAGAAGAAGAAATATCTCGAAATATGTCCGTCAGGCCCCTTCCCTTGAGATAAATCTGCAAATATCTCCGAAACGAAGCGAGCTATGGCAAAATGTTAAGACACCTTTTTTGTAGAGAATTATGTTTCCTACTTTTTATGTTCTATGATATTTTTTGATCAGACGCGTGGTTCTCGAGATATATCAAGATATTTAAAAGTTCCGAAGCCGCACCAACATAATAGAGATACAGAAACACCGTGGCTCCTTTCTTTGAGATAACTCTGCACTATTGCGACCTGGAAATGCCACTTCCAGTTTAGCTGTGCAGAAGAAGAACAACAAGAAGAAGAAATATCTCGAAATATGTCCGTTAGGCCCCTTCCCTTGAGATAAATCTGCAAATATCTCGGAAACGAAGCGAGCTATGGCAAAATGTTAAGAGACCTTTTTTGTAGAGAATTAAGTTTCCTACGTTTTATGTTCTATGATATTTTTTGATCAGATGCGTAGTTCTCGAGATATATCAAGATATTTAAAAGTTCCGAAGCCGCACCAACATAATAGAGATACAGAAACACCGTGGCCCCTTTCTTTGAGATAACTCTGCACTATTGCCAGCTGCAAATGCCACTTCCAGCTTAGCTGTGCAGAAGAAGAACAACAAGAAGAAGAAATATCTCGAAATATGTCCGTCAGGCCCCTTCCCCTGAGATAAATCTGCAAATATCTCGGAAACGAAGAGAGCTATGGCAAAATGATAAGAGACCTTTTTTGTAGAGAATTAAGTTTCCTACTTTTTATCTTCTCTGATATTTTCTGATCAGATGCGTAGTTCTCGAGATATATCAAGATATTTAAAAGTTCCGAAGCCGCACCAACATAATAGAGATACAGAAACACCGTGGCCCCTTTCTTTGAGATAACTCTGCACTATTGCGAGCTGCAAATGCCACTTCCAGCTTAGCTGTGCAGAGGAAGAACAACAAGAAGAAGAAATATCTCGAAATATGTCCGTCAGGCCCCTTCCCTTGAGATAAATCTGCAAATATCTCGGAAACGAAGCGAGCTATGGCAAAATGTTAAGAGACATTTTTTGTAGAGAATTAAGTTTCCTACTTTTTATGTTCTATGATATTTTTTGATCAGATGCGTAGTTCTCGAGATATATCAAGATATTTAAAAGTTCCGAAGCCGCACCAACATAATAGAGATACAGAAACACCGTGGCCCCTTTCTTTGAGATAACTCTGCACTATTGCGAGCTGCAAATGCCACTTCCAGCTTAGCTGTGCAGAGGAAGAACAACAAGAAGAAGAAATATCTCGAAATATGTCCGTCAGGCCCCTTCCCTTGAGATAAATCTGCAAATATCTCGGAAACGAAGCGAGCTATGGCAAAATGTTAAGAGACATTTTTTGTAGAGAATTAAGTTTCCTACTTTTTATGTTCTATGATATTTTTTGATCAGATGCGTAGTTCTCGAGATATATCAAGATATTTAAAAGTTCCGAAGCCGCACCAACATAATAGAGATACAGAAACACCGTGGCCCCTTTCTTTGAGATAACTCTGCACTATTGCGAGCTGCAAATGCCACTTCCAGCTTAGCTGTGCAGAAGAAGAACAACAAGAAGAAGAAATATCTCGAAATATGTCCGTCAGGCCCCTTCCCTTGAGATAAATCTGCAAATATCTCGGAAACGAAGAGAGCTATGGCAAAATGATAAGAGACCTTTTTTGTAGAGAATTAAGTTTCCTACTTTTTAGGTTCTATGATATTTTTTGATCAGATGCGTAGTTCTCGAGATATATCAAGATATTTAAAAGTTCCGAAGCCGCACCAACATAATAGAGATACAGAAACACCGTGGCCCCTCTCTTTGAGATAACTCTGCACAATTGCGAGCTGCAAATGCCACTTCCAGCTTAGCTGTGCAGAAGAGGAACAACAAGAAGAAGAAATATCTCGAAATATGTCCGTCAGGCCCCTTCCCTTGAGATAAATCTGCAAATATCTCGGAAACGAAGCGAGCTATGGCAAAATGTTAAGAGACCTTTTTTGTAGAGAATTATGTTTCCTACTTTTTATGTTCTATGATATTTTTTGATCAGACGCGTAGTTCTCGAGATATATCAAGATATTTAAAAGTTCCGAAGCCGCACCAACATAATAGAGATACAGAAACACCGTGACCCTTTTCTTTGAGATAACTCTGCACTAGTGCGAGCCGCAAATGCCACTTCCAGCTTAGCTGTGCAGAAGAAGAACAACAAGAAGAAGAAATATCTCGAAATATGTCCGTCAGGCCCCTTCCCTTGAGATAAATCTGCAAATATCTCGGAAACGAAGAGAGCTATGGCAAAATGTTAAGAGACCTTTTTTGTAGAGAATTAAGTTTCCTACAATTTATGTTCTATGATATTTTTTGATCAGAAGCGTAGTTTTCGAGATATATCGAGATATTTAAAAGTTCCGAAGCCGCACCAACATAATAGGGATACAGAAACACCGTGGCCCCTTTCTTTGAGATAACTCTGCACTAGTGCGAGCCGCAAATGCCACTTCCAGCTTAGCTGTGCAGAAGAAGAACAACAAGAAGAAGAAATATCTCGAAATATGTCCGTCAGGCCCCTTCCCTTGAGATATATCTGCAAATATCTCGGAAACGAAGCGAGCTATGGCAAAATGTTAAGAGACCTTTTTTGTAGAGAATTATGTTTCCTACAATTTATGTTCTATGATATTTTTTGATCAGAAGCGTAGTTTTCGAGATATATCGAGATATTTAAAAGTTCCGAAGCCGCACCAACATAATAGAGATACAGAAACACCGTGGCCCCTTTCTTTGAGATAACTCTGCACTAGTGCGAGCCGCAAATGCCACTTCCAGCTTAGCTGTGCAGAAGAAGAACAACAAGAAGAAGAAATATCTCGAAATATGTCCGTCAGGCCCCTTCCCTTGAGATAAATCTGCAAATATCTCGGAAACGAAGCGAGCTATGGCAAAATGTTAAGAGACCTTTTTTGTAGAGAATTAAGTTTCCTACTTTTTATGATCTATGATATTTTGTGATCAGATGCGTAGTTCTCGAGATATATCAAGATATTTAAAAGTTCCGAAGCCGCACCAACATAATAGAGATACAGAAACACCGTGGCCCCTTTCTTTGAGATAACTCTGCACTATTGCGAGCTGCAAATGCCACTTCCAGCTTAGCTGTGCAGAGGAAGAACAACAAGAAGAAGAAATATCTCGAAATATGTCCGTCAGGCCCCTTCCCTTGAGATAAATCTGCAAATATCTCGGAAACGAAGCGAGCTATGGCAAAATGTTAAGAGACATTTTTTGTAGAGAATTAAGTTTCCTACTTTTTATGTTCTATGATATTTTTTGATCAGATGCGTAGTTCTCGAGATATATCAAGATATTTAAAAGTTCCGAAGCCGCACCAACATAATAGAGATACAGAAACACCGTGGCCCCTTTCTTTGAGATAACTCTGCACTATTGCGAGCTGTAAATGCCACTTCCAGCTTAGCTGTGCAGAAGAAGAATAACAAGAAGAAGAAATATCTCGAAATATGTCCGTCAGGCCCCTTCCCTTGAGATATATCTGCAAATATCTCGGAAACGAAGCGAGCTATGGCAAAATGTTAAGAGACCTTTTTTGTAGAGAATTATGTTTCCTACAATTTAGGTTCTATGATATTTTTTGATCAGAAGCGTAGTTTTCGAGATGTATCGAGATATTTAAAAGTTCCGAAGCCGCACCAACATAATAGAGATACAGAAACACCGTGGCCCCTTTCTTTGAGATAACTCTGCACTAGTGCGAGCCGCAAATGCCACTTCCAGCTTAGCTGTGCAGAAGAAGAACAACAAGAAGAAGAAATATCTCGAAATATGTCCGTCAGGCCCCTTCCCTTGAGATATATCTGCAAATATCTCGGAAACGAAGCGAGCTATGGCAAAATGTTAAGAGACATTTTTTGTAGAGAATTAAGTTTCCTACTTTTTATGTTCTATGATATTTTTTGATCAGATGCGTAGTTCTCGAGATATATCAAGATATTTAAAAGTTCCGAAGCCGCACCAACATAATAGAGATACAGAAACACCGTGGCCCCTTTCTTTGAGATAACTCTGCACTATTGCGACCTGTAAATGCCACTTCCAGCTTAGCTGTGCAGAAGAAGAATAACAAGAAGAAGAAATATCTCGAAATATGTCCGTCAGGCCCCTTCCCTTGAGATATATCTGCAAATATCTCGGAAACGAAGCGAGCTATGGCAAAATGTTAAGAGACCTTTTTTGTAGAGAATTATGTTTCCTACAATTTAGGTTCTATGATATTTTTTGATCAGAAGCGTAGTTTTCGAGATGTATCGAGATATTTAAAAGTTCCGAAGCCGCACCAACATAATAGAGATACAGAAACACCGTGGCCCCTTTCTTTGAGATAACTCTGCACTAGTGCGAGCCGCAAATGCCACTTCCAGCTTAGCTGTGCAGAAGAAGAACAACAAGAAGAAGAAATATCTCGAAATATGTCCGTCAGGCCCCTTCCCTTGAGATATATCTGCAAATATCTCGGAAACGAAGCGAGCTATGGCAAAATGTTAAGAGACCTTTTTTGTAGAGAATTCTGTTTCCTACAATTTATGTTCTATGATATTTTTTGATCAGAAGCGTAGTTTTCGAGATATATCGAGATATTTAAAAGTTCCGAAGCCGCACCAACATAATAGGGATACAGAAACACCGTGACCCCTTTCTTTGAGATAACTCTGCACTATTGCGAGCTGCAAATGCCACTTCCAGCTTAGCTGTGCAGAGGAAGAACAACAAGAAGAAGAAATATCTCGAAATATGTCCGTCAGGCCAGTTCCTTTGAGCTGAATCTGCAAATATCTCGGAAACGAAGCGAGCTATGGCAAAATGTTAAGAGACGTTTTTTGTAGAGAATTATGTTTCCTACAATTTATGTTCTATGATATTTTTTGATCACAAGCGTAGTTTTCGAGATATATCGAGATATTTAAAAGTTCCGAAGCCGCACCAACATAATAGAGATACAGAAACACCGTGGCCCCTTTCTTTGAGATAACTCTGCACTATTGCGAGCTGTAAATGCCACTTCCAGCTTAGCTGTGCAGAAGAAGAATAACAAGAAGAAGAAATATCTCGAAATATGTCCGTCAGGCCCCTTCCCTTGAGATATATCTGCAAATATCTCGGAAACGAAGCGAGCTATGGCAAAATGTTAAGAGACCTTTTTTGTAGAGAATTATGTTTCCTACAATTTAGGTTCTATGATATTTTTTGATCAGAAGCGTAGTTTTCGAGATGTATCGAGATATTTAAAAGTTCCGAAGCCGCACCAACATAATAGGGATACAGAAACACCGTGGCCCCTTTCTTTGAGATAACTCTGCACTATTGCGAGCTGCAAATGCCACTTCCAGCTTAGCTGTGCAGAGGAAGAACAACAAGAAGAAGAAATATCTCGAAATATGTCCGTCAGGCCAGTTCCTTTGAGCTGAATCTGCAAATATCTCGGAAACGAAGCGAGCTATGGCAAAATGTTAAGAGACGTTTTTTGTAGAGAATTATGTTTCCTACAATTTATGTTCTATGATATTTTTTGATCACAAGCGTAGTTTTCGAGATATATCGAGATATTTAAAAGTTCCGAAGCCGCACCAACATAATAGAGATACAGAAACACCGTGGCCCCTTTCTTTGAGATAACTCTGCACTATTGCGAGCTGTAAATGCCACTTCCAGCTTAGCTGTGCAGAAGAAGAATAACAAGAAGAAGAAATATCTCGAAATATGTCCGTCAGGCCCCTTCCCTTGAGATATATCTGCAAATATCTCGGAAACGAAGCGAGCTATGGCAAAATGTTAAGAGACCTTTTTTGTAGAGAATTATGTTTCCTACAATTTAGGTTCTATGATATTTTTTGATCAGAAGCGTAGTTTTCGAGATGTATCGAGATATATAAAAGTTCCGAAGCCGCACCAACATAATAGGGATACAGAAACACCGTGGCCCCTTTCTTTGAGATAACTCTGCACTATTGCGAGCTGCAAATGCCACTTCCAGCTTAGCTGTGCAGAGGAAGAACAACAAGAAGAAGAAATATCTCGAAATATGTCCGTCAGGCCAGTTCCTTTGAGCTGAATCTGCAAATATCTCGGAAACGAAGCGAGCTATGGCAAAATGTTAAGAGACGTTTTTTGTAGAGAATTCTGTTTCCTACAATTTATGTTCTATGATATTTTTTGATCAGAAGCGTAGTTTTCGAGATATATCGAGATATTTAAAAATTCCGAAGCCGCACCAACATAATAGGGATACAGAAACACCGTGGCCCCTTTCTTTGAGATAACTCTGCACTATTGCGAGCTGCAAATGCCACTTCCAGCTTAGCTGTGCAGAGGAAGAACAACAAGAAGAAGAAATATCTCGAAATATGTCCGTCAGGCCAGTTCCTTTGAGCTGAATCTGCAAATATCTCGGAAACGAAGCGAGCTATGGCAAAATGTTAAGAGACGTTTTTTGTAGAGAATTATGTTTCCTACAATTTATGTTCTATGATATTTTTTGATCACAAGCGTAGTTTTCGAGATATATCGAGATATTTAAAAGTTCCGAAGCCGCACCAACATAATAGAGATACAGAAACACCGTGGCCCCTTTCTTTGAGATAACTCTGCACTATTGCGAGCTGTAAATGCCACTTCCAGCTTAGCTGTGCAGAAGAAGAACAACAAGAAGAAGAAATATCTCGAAATATGTCCGTCAGGCCCCTTCCCTTGAGATATATCTGCAAATATCTCGGAAACGAAGCGAGCTATGGCAAAATGTTAAGAGACCTTTTTTGTAAAGAATTATGTTTCCTACAATTTATGTTCTATGATATTTTTTGATCAGAAGCGTAGTTTTCGAGATATATCGAGATATTTAAAAGTTCCGAAGCCGCACCAACATAATAGAGATACAGAAACACCGTGGCCCCTTTCTTTGAGATAACTCTGCAGTAGTGCGAGCCGCAAATGCCACTTCCAGCTTAGCTGTGCAGAA
Source organism: Osmia lignaria lignaria (assembly GCF_051020975.1). Taxonomy (NCBI): domain Eukaryota; kingdom Metazoa; phylum Arthropoda; class Insecta; order Hymenoptera; family Megachilidae; genus Osmia; species Osmia lignaria. The sequence continues at coordinate 6,181,292 of NW_027478166.1, forward strand.
GAAGAACAACAAGAAGAAGAAATATCTCGAAATATGTCCGTCAGGCCCCTTCCCTTGAGATAAATCTGCAAATATCTCGGAAACGAAGCGAGCTATGGCAAAATGTTAAGAGACCTTTTTTGTAGAGAATTAAGTTTCCTACTTTTTATGATCTATGATATTTTGTGATCAGATGCGTAGTTCTCGAGATATATCAAGATATTTAAAAGTTCCGAAGCCGCACCAACATAATAGAGATACAGAAACACCGTGGCCCCTTTCTTTGAGATAACTCTGCACTATTGCGAGCTGCAAATGCCACTTCCAGCTTAGCTGTGCAGAGGAAGAACAACAAGAAGAAGAAATATCTCGAAATATGTCCGTCAGGCCCCTTCCCTTGAGATAAATCTGCAAATATCTCGGAAACGAAGCGAGCTATGGCAAAATGTTAAGAGACATTTTTTGTAGAGAATTAAGTTTCCTACTTTTTATGTTCTATGATATTTTTTGATCAGATGCGTAGTTCTCGAGATATATCAAGATATTTAAAAGTTCCGAAGCCGCACCAACATAATAGAGATACAGAAACACCGTGGCCCCTTTCTTTGAGATAACTCTGCACTATTGCGAGCTGTAAATGCCACTTCCAGCTTAGCTGTGCAGAAGAAGAATAACAAGAAGAAGAAATATCTCGAAATATGTCCGTCAGGCCCCTTCCCTTGAGATATATCTGCAAATATCTCGGAAACGAAGCGAGCTATGGCAAAATGTTAAGAGACCTTTTTTGTAGAGAATTATGTTTCCTACAATTTAGGTTCTATGATATTTTTTGATCAGAAGCGTAGTTTTCGAGATGTATCGAGATATTTAAAAGTTCCGAAGCCGCACCAACATAATAGAGATACAGAAACACCGTGGCCCCTTTCTTTGAGATAACTCTGCACTAGTGCGAGCCGCAAATGCCACTTCCAGCTTAGCTGTGCAGAAGAAGAACAACAAGAAGAAGAAATATCTCGAAATATGTCCGTCAGGCCCCTTCCCTTGAGATATATCTGCAAATATCTCGGAAACGAAGCGAGCTATGGCAAAATGTTAAGAGACCTTTTTTGTAGAGAATTAAGTTTCCTACTTTTTATGTTCTATGATATTTTTTGATCAGATGCGTAGTTCTCGAGATATATCAAGATATTTAAAAGTTCCGAAGCCGCACCAACATAATAGAGATACAGAAAAACCGTGGCCCCTTTCTTTGAGATAACTCTGCACTATTGCGACCTGTAAATGCCACTTCCAGCTTAGCTGTGCAGAAGAAGAATAACAAGAAGAAGAAATATCTCGAAATATGTCCGTCAGGCCCCTTCCCTTGAGATATATCTGCAAATATCTCGGAAACGAAGCGAGCTATGGCAAAATGTTAAGAGACCTTTTTTGTAGAGAATTATGTTTCCTACAATTTAGGTTCTATGATATTTTTTGATCAGAAGCGTAGTTTTCGAGATGTATCGAGATATTTAAAAGTTCCGAAGCCGCACCAACATAATAGAGATACAGAAACACCGTGGCCCCTTTCTTTGAGATAACTCTGCACTAGTGCGAGCCGCAAATGCCACTTCCAGCTTAGCTGTGCAGAAGAAGAACAACAAGAAGAAGAAATATCTCGAAATATGTCCGTCAGGCCCCTTCCCTTGAGATATATCTGCAAATATCTCGGAAACGAAGCGAGCTATGGCAAAATGTTAAGAGACCTTTTTTGTAGAGAATTCTGTTTCCTACAATTTATGTTCTATGATATTTTTTGATCAGAAGCGTAGTTTTCGAGATATATCGAGATATTTAAAAGTTCCGAAGCCGCACCAACATAATAGGGATACAGAAACACCGTGGCCCCTTTCTTTGAGATAACTCTGCACTATTGCGAGCTGCAAATGCCACTTCCAGCTTAGCTGTGCAGAGGAAGAACAACAAGAAGAAGAAATATCTCGAAATATGTCCGTCAGGCCAGTTCCTTTGAGCTGAATCTGGAAATATCTCGGAAACGAAGCGAGCTATGGCAAAATGTTAAGAGACGTTTTTTGTAGAGAATTATGTTTCCTACAATTTATGTTCTATGATATTTTTTGATCACAAGCGTAGTTTTCGAGATATATCGAGATATTTAAAAGTTCCGAAGCCGCACCAACATAATAGAGATACAGAAACACCGTGGCCCCTTTCTTTGAGATAACTCTGCACTATTGCGAGCTGTAAATGCCACTTCCAGCTTAGCTGTGCAGAAGAAGAATAACAAGAAGAAGAAATATCTCGAAATATGTCCGTCAGGCCCCTTCCCTTGAGATATATCTGCAAATATCTCGGAAACGAAGCGAGCTATGGCAAAATGTTAAGAGACCTTTTTTGTAGAGAATTATGTTTCCTACAATTTAGGTTCTATGATATTTTTTGATCAGAAGCGTAGTTTTCGAGATGTATCGAGATATTTAAAAGTTCCGAAGCCGCACCAACATAATAGGGATACAGAAACACCGTGGCCCCTTTCTTTGAGATAACTCTGCACTATTGCGAGCTGCAAATGCCACTTCCAGCTTAGCTGTGCAGAGGAAGAACAACAAGAAGAAGAAATATCTCGAAATATGTCCGTCAGGCCAGTTCCTTTGAGCTGAATCTGCAAATATCTCGGAAACGAAGCGAGCTATGGCAAAATGTTAAGAGACGTTTTTTGTAGAGAATTATGTTTCCTACAATTTATGTTCTATGATATTTTTTGATCACAAGCGTAGTTTTCGAGATATATCGAGATATTTAAAAGTTCCGAAGCCGCACCAACATAATAGAGATACAGAAACACCGTGGCCCCTTTCTTTGAGATAACTCTGCACTATTGCGAGCTGTAAATGCCACTTCCAGCTTAGCTGTGCAGAAGAAGAATAACAAGAAGAAGAAATATCTCGAAATATGTCCGTCAGGCCCCTTCCCTTGAGATATATCTGCAAATATCTCGGAAACGAAGCGAGCTATGGCAAAATGTTAAGAGACCTTTTTTGTAGAGAATTCTGTTTCCTACAATTTATGTTCTATGATATTTTTTGATCAGAAGCGTAGTTTTCGAGATATATCGAGATATTTAAAAGTTCCGAAGCCGCACCAACATAATAGGGATACAGAAACACCGTGGCCCCTTTCTTTGAGATAACTCTGCACTATTGCGAGCTGCAAATGCCACTTCCAGCTTAGCTGTGCAGAGGAAGAACAACAAGAAGAAGAAATATCTCGAAATATGTCCGTCAGGCCAGTTCCTTTGAGCTGAATCTGCAAATATCTCGGAAACGAAGCGAGCTATGGCAAAATGTTAAGAGACGTTTTTTGTAGAGAATTATGTTTCCTACAATTTAGGTTCTATGATATTTTTTGATCAGAAGCGTAGTTTTCGAGATGTATCGAGATATTTAAAAGTTCCGAAGCCGCACCAACATAATAGGGATACAGAAACACCGTGGCCCCTTTCTTTGAGATAACTCTGCACTATTGCGAGCTGCAAATGCCACTTCCAGCTTAGCTGTGCAGAGGAAGAACAACAAGAAGAAGAAATATCTCGAAATATGTCCGTCAGGCCAGTTCCTTTGAGCTGAATCTGCAAATATCTCGGAAACGAAGCGAGCTATGGCAAAATGTTAAGAGACGTTTTTTGTAGAGAATTATGTTTCCTACAATTTATGTTCTATGATATTTTTTGATCACAAGCGTAGTTTTCGAGATATATCGAGATATTTAAAAGTTCCGAAGCCGCACCAACATAATAGAGATACAGAAACACCGTGGCCCCTTTCTTTGAGATAACTCTGCACTATTGCGAGCTGTAAATGCCACTTCCAGCTTAGCTGTGCAGAAGAAGAATAACAAGAAGAAGAAATATCTCGAAATATGTCCGTCAGGCCCCTTCCCTTGAGATATATCTGCAAATATCTCGGAAACGAAGCGAGCTATGGCAAAATGTTAAGAGACCTTTTTTGTAGAGAATTATGTTTCCTACAATTTAGGTTCTATGATATTTTTTGATCAGAAGCGTAGTTTTCGAGATGTATCGAGATATTTAAAAGTTCCGAAGCCGCACCAACATAATAGAGATACAGAAACACCGTGGCCCCTTTCTTTGAGATAACTCTGCACTAGTGCGAGCCGCAAATGCCACTTCCAGCTTAGCTGTGCAGAAGAAGAACAACAAGAAGAAGAAATATCTCGAAATATGTCCGTCAGGCCCCTTCCCTTGAGATATATCTGCAAATATCTCGGAAACGAAGCGAGCTATGGCAAAATGTTAAGAGACCTTTTTTGTAGAGAATTAAGTTTCCTACTTTTTATGTTCTATGATATTTTTTGATCAGATGCGTAGTTCTCGAGATATATCAAGATATTTAAAAGTTCCGAAGCCGCACCAACATAATAGAGATACAGAAACCCCGTGGCCCCTCTCTTTCAGATAACTCTGCACAATTGCGAGCTGCAAATGCCACTTCCAGCTTAGCTGTGCAGAAGAGGAACAACAAGAAGAAGAAATATCTCGAAATATGTCCGTCAGGCCCCTTCCCTTGAGATAAATCTGCAAATATCTCGGAAACGAAGCGAGCTATGGCAAAATGTTAAGAGACCTTTTTTGTAGAGAATTATGTTTCCTACTTTTTATGTTCTATGATATTTTTTGATCAGACGCGTAGTTCTCGAGATATATCAAGATATTTAAAAGTTCCGAAGCCGCACCAACATAATAGAGATACAGAAACACCGTGACCCTTTTCTTTGAGATAACTCTGCACTAGTGCGAGCCGCAAATGCCACTTCCAGCTTAGCTGTGCAGAAGAAGAACAACAAGAAGAAGAAATATCTCGAAATATGTCCGTCAGGCCCCTTCCCTTGAGATAAATCTGCAAATATCTCGGAAACGAAGAGAGCTATGGCAAAATGTTAAGAGACCTTTTTTGTAGAGAATTAAGTTTCCTACAATTTATGTTCTATGATATTTTTTGATCAGAAGCGTAGTTTTCGAGATATATCGAGATATTTAAAAGTTCCGAAGCCGCACCAACATAATAGGGATACAGAAACACCGTGGCCCCTTTCTTTGAGATAACTCTGCACTAGTGCGAGCCGCAAATGCCACTTCCAGCTTAGCTGTGCAGAAGAAGAACAACAAGAAGAAGAAATATCTCGAAATATGTCCGTCAGGCCCCTTCCCTTGAGATATATCTGCAAATATCTCGGAAACGAAGCGAGCTATGGCAAAATGTTAAGAGACCTTTTTTGTAGAGAATTATGTTTCCTACAATTTAGGTTCTATGATATTTTTTGATCAGAAGCGTAGTTTTCGAGATGTATCGAGATATTTAAAAGTTCCGAAGCCGCACCAACATAATAGGGATACAGAAACACCGTGGCCCCTTTCTTTGAGATAACTCTGCACTATTGCGAGCTGCAAATGCCACTTCCAGCTTAGCTGTGCAGAGGAAGAACAACAAGAAGAAGAAATATCTCGAAATATGTCCGTCAGGCCAGTTCCTTTGAGCTGAATCTGCAAATATCTCGGAAACGAAGCGAGCTATGGCAAAATGTTAAGAGACGTTTTTTGTAGAGAATTATGTTTCCTACAATTTATGTTCTATGATATTTTTTGATCACAAGCGTAGTTTTCGAGATATATCGAGATATTTAAAAGTTCCGAAGCCGCACCAACATAATAGAGATACAGAAACACCGTGGCCCCTTTCTTTGAGATAACTCTGCACTATTGCGAGCTGTAAATGCCACTTCCAGCTTAGCTGTGCAGAAGAAGAATAACAAGAAGAAGAAATATCTCGAAATATGTCCGTCAGGCCCCTTCCCTTGAGATATATCTGCAAATATCTCGGAAACGAAGCGAGCTATGGCAAAATGTTAAGAGACCTTTTTTGTAGAGAATTATGTTTCCTACAATTTAGGTTCTATGATATTTTTTGATCAGAAGCGTAGTTTTCGAGATGTATCGAGATATTTAAAAGTTCCGAAGCCGCACCAACATAATAGGGATACAGAAACACCGTGGCCCCTTTCTTTGAGATAACTCTGCACTATTGCGAGCTGCAAATGCCACTTCCAGCTTAGCTGTGCAGAGGAAGAACAACAAGAAGAAGAAATATCTCGAAATATGTCCGTCAGGCCAGTTCCTTTGAGCTGAATCTGCAAATATCTCGGAAACGAAGCGAGCTATGGCAAAATGTTAAGAGACGTTTTTTGTAGAGAATTCTGTTTCCTACAATTTATGTTCTATGATATTTTTTGATCAGAAGCGTAGTTTTCGAGATATATCGAGATATTTAAAAGTTCCGAAGCCGCACCAACATAATAGGGATACAGAAACACCGTGGCCCCTTTCTTTGAGATAACTCTGCACTATTGCGAGCTGCAAATGCCACTTCCAGCTTAGCTGTGCAGAGGAAGAACAACAAGAAGAAGAAATATCTCGAAATATGTCCGTCAGGCCCCTTCCCTTGAGATATATCTGCAAATATCTCGGAAACGAAGCGAGCTATGGCAAAATGTTAAGAGACCTTTTTTGTAGAGAATTATGTTTCCTACAATTTAGGTTCTATGATATTTTTTGATCAGAAGCGTAGTTTTCGAGATGTATCGAGATATTTAAAAGTTCCGAAGCCGCACCAACATAATAGAGATACAGAAACACCGTGGCCCCTTTCTTTGAGATAACTCTGCACTAGTGCGAGCCGCAAATGCCACTTCCAGCTTAGCTGTGCAGAAGAAGAACAACAAGAAGAAGAAATATCTCGAAATATGTCCGTCAGGCCCCTTCCCTTGAGATATATCTGCAAATATCTCGGAAACGAAGCGAGCTATGGCAAAATGTTAAGAGACCTTTTTTGTAGAGAATTAAGTTTCCTACTTTTTATGTTCTATGATATTTTTTGATCAGATGCGTAGTTCTCGAGATATATCAAGATATTTAAAAGTTCCGAAGCCGCACCAACATAATAGAGATACAGAAACACCGTGGCCCCTCTCTTTGAGATAACTCTGCACTATTGCGAGCTGCAAATGCCACTTCCAGCTTAGCTGTGCAGAGGAAGAACAACAAGAAGAAGAAATATCTCGAAATATGTCCGTCAGGCCCCTTCCCTTGAGATAAATCTGCAAATATCTCGGAAACGAAGCGAGCTATGGCAAAATGTTAAGAGACCTTTTTTGTAGAGAATTAAGTTTCCTACAATTTAGGTTCTATGATATTTTTTGATCAGAAGCGTAGTTTTCGAGATGTATCGAGATATTTAAAAGTTCCGAAGCCGCACCAACATAATAGGGATACAGAAACACCGTGGCCCCTTTCTTTGAGATAACTCTGCACTAGTGCGAGCCGCAAATGCCACTTCCAGCTTAGCTGTGCAGAAGAAGAACAACAAGAAGAAGAAATATCTCGAAATATGTCCGTTAGGCCCCTTCCCTTGAGATAAATCTGCAAATATCTCGGAAACGAAGCGAGCTATGGCAAAATGTTAAGAGACCTTTTTTGTAGAGAATTAAGTTTCCTACGTTTTATGTTCTATGATATTTTTTGATCAGATGCGTAGTTCTCGAGATATATCAAGATATTTAAAAGTTCCGAAGCCGCACCAACATAATAGAGATACAGAAACACCGTGGCCCCTTTCTTTGAGATAACTCTGCACTATTGCGAGCTGCAAATGCCACTTCCAGCTTAGCTGTGCAGAGGAAGAACAACAAGAAGAAGAAATATCTCGAAATATGTCCGTCAGGCCAGTTCCTTTGAGCTGAATCTGCAAATATCTCGGAAACGAAGCGAGCTATGGCAAAATGTTAAGAGACATTTTTTGTAGAGAATTAAGTTTCCTACTTTTTATGTTCTATGATATTTTCTGATCAGATGCGTAGTTCTCGAGATATATCAAGATATTTAAAAGTTCCGAAGCCGCACCAACATAATAGAGATACAGAAACACCGTGGCTCCTTTCTTTGAGATAACTCTGCACTATTGCGAGCTGTAAATGCCACTTCCAGTTTAGCTGTGCAGAAGAAGAACAACAAGAAGAAGAAATATCTCGAAATATGTCCGTCAGGCCCCTTCCCTTGAGATATATCTGCAAATATCTCGGAAACGAAGCGAGCTATGGCAAAATGTTAAGAGACCTTTTTTGTAGAGAATTATGTTTCCTACAATTTATGTTCTATGATATTTTTTGATCAGAAGCGCAGTTTTCGAGATATATCGAGATATTTAAAAGTTCCGAAGCCGCACCAACATAATAGAGATACAGAAACACCGTGGCCCCTTTCTTTGAGATAACTCTGCACTAGTGCGAGCCGCAAATGCCACTTCCAGCTTAGCTGTGCAGAAGAAGAACAGCAAGAAGAAGAAATATCTCGAAATATGTCCGTCAGGCCCCTTCCCCTGAGATAAATCTGCAAATATCTCGGAAACGAAGCGAGCTATGGCAAAATGTTAAGAGACCTTTTTTGTAGAGAATTAAGTTTCCTACTTTTTATGATCTATGATATTTTTTGATCAGATGCGTAGTTCTCGAGATATATCAAGATATTTAAAAGTTCCGAAGCCGCACCAACATAATAGAGATACAGAAACACCGTGGCCCCTTTCTTTGAGATAACTCTGCACTATTGCGAGCTGCAAATGCCACTTCGAGCTTAGCTGTGCAGAAGAAGAACAACAAGAAGAAGAAATATCTCGAAATATGTCCGTCAGACCCCTTCCCTTGAGATGAATCTGCAAATATCTCGGAAACGAAGCGAGCTATGGCAAAATGTTAAGAGACCTTTTTTGTAGAGAATTAAGTTTCCTACTTTTTATGTTCTACGATATTTTTTGATCAGATGCGTAGTTCTCGAGATATATCAAGATATTTAAAAGTTCCGAAGCCGCACCAACATAATAGAGGTACAGAAACACCGTGGCCTCTTTCTTTGAGATAACTCTGCACTATTGCGAGCTGCAGATGCCACTTCGAGCTTAGCTGTGCAGAAGAAGAACAACAAGAAGAAGAAATATATCGAAATATGTCCGTCAGGCCCCTTCCCTTGAGATAAATCTGCAAATATCTCGGAAACGAAGCGAGCTATGGCAAAATGTTAAGAGACCTTTTTTGTAGAGAATAATGTTTCCTACAATTTACGTTCTATGATATTTTTTGATCAGAAGCGTAGTTTTCGAGATATATCGAGATATTTAAAAGTTCCGAAGCCGCACCAACATAATAGAGATACAGAAACACCGTGGCCCCTTTCTTTGAGATAACTCTGCACTATTGCGACCTGCAAATGCCACTTCCAGCTCAGCTGTGCAGAATAAGAACAACAAGAAGAAGAAATATCTCGAAATATGTCCGTCAGGCCCCTTCCCTTGAGATAAATCTGCAAATATCTCGGAAACGAAGCGAGCTATGGCAAAATGTTTAGAGACCTTTCTTGTAGAGAATTAAGTTTCCTACTTTTTATGTAGTATGATATTTTTTGATCAGACGCATAGTTCTCGAGATATATCAAGATATTTAAAAGTTCCGAAGCCGCACCAACATAATAGAGATACAGAAACACCGTGGCCCCTTTCTTTGAGATAACTCTGCACTATTGCGCGCTGCAAATGCCACTTCCAGCTTAGCTGTGCAGAAGAAGAACAACAAGAAGAAGAAATATCTCGAAATATGTCCGTCAGGCCCCTTCCCTTGAGATATATCTGCAAATATCTCGGAAACGAAGCGAGCTATGGCAAAATGTTAAGAGACCTTTTTTGTAGAGAATTATGTTTCCTACAATTTATGTTCTATGATATTTTTTGATCAGAAGCGTAGTTTTCGAGATATATCGAGATATTTAATAGTTCCGAAGCCGCACCAACATAATAGAGATACAGAAACATCGTGGCCCCTTTCTTTGGGATAACTCTGCACTATTGCGAGCTGGAAATGCCACTTCCAGTTTAGCTGTGCAGAAGAAGAACAACAAGAAGAAGAAATATCTCGAAATATGTCCGTCAGGACCCTTCCCTTGAGATAAATCTGCAAATATCTCGGAAACGAAGCGAGCTATGGCAAAATGTTAAGAGACCTTTTTTGTAGAGAATTAAGTTTCCTACTTTTTATGTTCGATGATATTTTTTGATCAGATGCGTAGTTCTCGAGATATATCAAGATATTTAAAAGTTCCGAAGCTGCACCAACATAATAGAGGTACAGAAACACCGTGGCCTCTTTCTTTGAGATAACTCTGCACTATTGCGAGCTGCAAATGCCACTTCGAGCTTAGCTGTGCAGAAGAAGAACAACAAGAAGAAGAAATATCTCGAAATATGTCCGTCAGACCCCTTCCCTTGAGATGAATCTGCAAATATCTCGGAAACGAAGCGAGCTATGGCAAAATGTTAAGAGACCTTTTTTGTAGAGAATTATGTTTCCTACTTTTTATGTTCTATGATATTTTTTGATCAGACGCGTAGTTCTCGAGATATATCAAGATATTTAAAAGTTCCGAAGCCGCACCAACATAATAGAGATACAGAAACACCGTGGCCCCTTTCTTTGAGATAACTCTGCACTATTGCGAGCTGCGAATGCCACTTACAGCTTAGCTGTGCAGAAGAAGAACAACAAGAAGAAGAAATATCTCGAAATATGTCCGTCAGGCCCCTTCCCTTGAGATAAATCTGCAAATATCTCGGAAACGAAGAGAGCTATGGCAAAATGTTAAGAGACCTTTTTTGTAGAGAATTAAGTTTCCTACTTTTCATGTTCTATGGTATTTTTTGATCAGATGCGTAGTTCTCGAGATATATCAAGATATTTAAAAGTTCCGAAGCTGCACCAACATAATAGAGGTACAGAAACACCGTGGCCTCTTTCTTTGAGATAACTCTGCACTATTGCGAGCTGCAAATGCCACTTCGAGCTTAGCTGTGCAGAAGAAGAACAACAAGAAGAAGAAATATCTCGAAATATGTCCGTCAGACCCCTTCCCTTGAGATGAATCTGCAAATATCTCGGAAACGAAGCGAGCTATGGCAAAATGTTAAGAGACCTTTTTTGTAGAGAATTATGTTTCCTACTTTTTATGTTCTATCATATTTTTTGATCAGATGCGTAGTTCTCGAGATATATCAAGATATTTAAAAGTTCCGAAGCCGCACCAACATAATAGAGATACAGAAACACCGTGGCCCCTTTCTTTGAGATAACTCTGCACTATTGCGAGCTGCGAATGCCACTTCCAGCTTAGCTGTGCAGAAGAAGAACAACAAGAAGAAGAAATATCTCGAAATATGTCCGTCAGGCCCCTTCCCTTGAGATAAATCTGCAAATATCTCGGAAACGAAGCGAGCTATGGCAAAATGTTGAGAGACCTTTTTTGTAGAGAATTAAGTTTCCTACTTTTTATGTTCGATGATATTTTTTGATCAGATGCGTAGTTCTCGAGATATATCAAGATATTTAAAAGTTCCGAAGCCGCACCAACATAATAGAGATACAGAAACACCGTCGCCCCTGTCTTTGAGATAACTCTGCACTATTGCGAGCTGCAAATGCCACTTCCAGCTTAGCTGTGCAGAAGAAGAACAACAAGAAGAAGAAATATCTCGAAATATGTCCGTCAGGCCCCTTCCCTTGAGATAAATCTGCAAATATCTCGGAAACGAAGCGAGCTATGGCAAAATGTTTAGAGACCTTTCTTGTAGAGAATTAAGTTTCCTACTTTTTATGTAGTATGATATTTTTTGATCAGATGCGTAGTTCTCGAGATATATCAAGATATTTAAAAGTTCCGAAGCTGCACCAACATAATAGAGGTACAGAAACACCGTGGCCTCTTTCTTTGAGATAACTCTGCACTATTGCGAGCTGCAAATGCCGCTTCGAGCTTAGCTGTGCAGAAGAAGAACAACAAGAAGAAGAAATATCTCGAAATATGTCCGTCAGACCCCTTCCCTTGAGATGAATCTGCAAATATCTCGGAAACGACGCGAGCTATGGCAAAATGTTAAGAGACCTTTTTTGTAGAGAATAATGTTTCCTACAATTTACGTTCTATGATATTTTTTGATCAGAAGCGTAGTTTTCGCGATATATCGAGATATTTAAAAGTTCCGAAGCCGCACCAACATAATAGAGATACAGAAACACCGTGGCCCCTTTCTTTGAGATAACTCTGCCCTATTGCGACCTGCAAATGCCACTTCCAGCTCAGCTGTGCAGAAGAAGAACAACAAGAAGAAGAAATATCTCGAAATATGTCCGTCAGGCCCCTTCCCTTGAGATAAATCTGCAAATATCTCGGAAACGAAGCGAGCTATGGCAAAATGTTAGGAGACCTTTTTTGTAGAGAATTAAGTTTCCTACTTTTTATGTTCTATGATATTTTTTGATCAGATGCGTAGTTCTCGAGATATATCAAGATATTTAAAAGTTCCGAAGCCGCACCAACATAATAGAGATACAGAAACACCGTGGCCCCTTTCTTTGAGATAACTCTGCACTATTGCGAGCTGGAAATGCCACTTCCAGTTTAGCTGTGCAGAAGAAGAACAACAAGAAGAAGAAATATCTCGAAATATGTCCGTTAGGCCCCTTCCCTTGAGATAAATCTGCAAATATCTCGGAAACGAAGCGAGCTATGGCAAAATGTTAAGAGACCTTTTTTGTAGAGAATTAAGTTTCCTACTTTTTATCTTCTATGATATTTTTTGATCAGATGCGTAGTTCTCGAGATATATCAAGATATTTAAAAGTTCCGAAGCCGCACCAACATAATAGAGATACAGAAACACCGTGGCCCCTTTCTTTGGGATAACTCTGCACTATTGCGAGCTGCAAATGCCACTTCCAGCTTAGCTGTGCAGAACAAGAACAACAAGAAGAAGAAATATCTCGAAATATGTCCGTCAGGCCACTTCCCTTGAGATAAATCTGCAAATATCTCGGAAACGAAGCGAGCTATGGCAAAATGTTGAGAGACCTTTTTTGTAGAGAATTAAGTTTCCTACTTTTTATGTTCGATGATATTTTTTGATCAGATGCGTAGTTCTCGAGATATATCAAGATATTTAAAAGTTCCGAAGCTGCACCAACATAATAGAGGTACAGAAACACCGTGGCCTCTTTCTTTGAGATAACTCTGCACTATTGCGAGCTGCAAATGCCGCTTCGAGCTTAGCTGTGCAGAAGAAGAACAACAAGAAGAAGAAATATCTCGAAATATGTCCGTCAGGCCAGTTCCTTTGAGCTGAATCTGCAAATATCTCGGAAACGAAGCGATCTATGGCAAAATGTTAAGAGACGTTTTTTGTAGAGAATTAGGTTTCCTACAATTTATGTTCTATGATATTTTTTGATCAGAAGCGTAGTTTTCGAGATATATCGAGATATTTAAAAGTTCCGAAGCCGCACCAACATAATAGGGATACAGAAACACCGTGGCCCCTTTCTTTGAGATAACTCTGCACTAGTGCGAGCTGCAAATGCCACTTCCAGCTTAGCTGTGCAGAAGAAGAACAACAAGAAGAAGAAATATCTCGAAATATGTCCGTCAGGCCCCTTCCCTTGAGATAAATCTGCAAATATCTCGGAAACGAAGCGAGCTATGGCAAAATGTTAAGAGACCTTTTTTGTAGAGAATTAAGTTTCCTACTTTTTATGTTCTATGATATTTTTTGATCAGATGCGTAGTTCTCGAGATATATCAAAATATTTAAGAGTTCCGAAGCCGCACCAACATAATAGAGATACAGAAACACCGTGGCCCCTTTCTTTGAGATAACTCTGCACTATTGCGACCTGCAAATGCCACTTCCAGCTCAGCTGTGCAGAAGAAGAACAACAAGAAGAAGAAATATCTCGAAATATGTCCGTCAGACCCCTTCCCTTGAGATGAATCTGAAAATATCTCGGAAACGAAGCGAGCTATGGCAAGATGTTAAGAGACCTTTTTTGTAGAGAATAACGTTTCCTACAATTTACGTTCTATGATATTTTTTGATCAGAAGCGTAGTTTTCGAGATATATCGAGATATTTAAAAGTTCCGAAGCCGCACCAACATAATAGAGATACAGAAACACCGTGGCCCCTTTCTTTGAGATAACTCTGCACTATTGCGACCTGCAAATGCCACTTCCAGCTCAGCTGTGCAGAAGAAGAACAACAAGAAGAAGAAATATCTCGAAATATGTCCGTCAGGCCCCTTCCCTTGAGATAAATCTGCAAATATCTCGGAAACGAAGCGAGCTATGGCAAAATGTTAAGAGACCTTTTTTGTAGAGAATTAAGTTTCCTACTTTTTATGTTCTATGATATTTTTTGATCAGATGGGTAGTTCTCGAGATATATCAAGATATTTAAAAGTTCCGAAGCCGCACCAACATAATAGAGATACAGAAACACCGTGGCCCCTTTCTTTGGGATAACTCTGCACTATTGCGAGCTGCAAATGCCACTTCCAGCTTAGCTGTGCAGAACAAGAACAACAAGAAGGAGAAATATCTCGAAATATGTCCGTCAGGCCACTTCCCTTGAGATAAATCTGCAAATATCTCGGAAACGAAGCGAGCTATGGCAAAATGTTGAGAGACCTTTTTTGTAGAGAATTAAGTTTCCTACTTTTTATGTTCGATGATATTTTTTGATCAGATGCGTAGTTCTCGAGATATATCAAGATATTTAAAAGTTCCGAAGCTGCACCAACATAATAGAGGTACAGAAACACCGTGGCCTCTTTCTTTGAGATAACTCTGCACTATTGCGAGCTGCAAATGCCGCTTCGAGCTTAGCTGTGCAGAAGAAGAACAACAAGAAGAAGAAATATCTCGAAATATGTCCGTCAGACCCCTTCCCTTGAGATGAATCTGAAAATATCTCGGAAACGAAGCGAGCTATGGCAAGATGTTAAGAGACCTTTTTTGTAGAGAATAATGTTTCCTACAATTTACGTTCTATGATATTTTTTGATCAGAAGCGTAGTTTTCGAGATATATCGAGATATTTAAAAGTTCCGAAGCCGCACCAACATAATAGAGATACAGAAACACCGTGGCCCCTTTCTTTGGGATAACTCTGCACTATTGCGAGCTGCAAATGCCACTTCCAGCTTAGCTGTGCAGAACAAGAACAACAAGAAGGAGAAATATCTCGAAATATGTCCGTCAGGCCACTTCCCTTGAGATAAATCTGCAAATATCTCGGAAACGAAGCGAGCTATGGCAAAATGTTGAGAGACCTTTTTTGTAGAGAATTAAGTTTCCTACTTTTTATGTTCGATGATATTTTTTGATCAGATGCGTAGTTCTCGAGATATATCAAGATATTTAAAAGTTCCGAAGCTGCACCAACATAATAGAGGTACAGAAACACCGTGGCCTCTTTCTTTGAGATAACTCTGCACTATTGCGAGCTGCAAATGCCGCTTCGAGCTTAGCTGTGCAGAAGAAGAACAACAAGAAGAAGAAATATCTCGAAATATGTCCGTCAGACCCCTTCCCTTGAGATGAATCTGAAAATATCTCGGAAACGAAGCGAGCTATGGCAAGATGTTAAGAGACCTTTTTTGTAGAGAATAATGTTTCCTACAATTTACGTTCTATGATATTTTTTGATCAGAAGCGTAGTTTTCGAGATATATCGAGATATTTAAAAGTTCCGAAGCCGCACCAACATAATAGAGATACAGAAACACCGTGGCCCCTTTCTTTGAGATAACTCTGCACTATTGCGACCTGCAAATGCCACTTCCAGCTCAGCTGTGCAGAAGAAGAACAACAAGAAGAAGAAATATCTCGAAATATGTCCGTCAGGCCCCTTCCCTTGAGATAAATCTACAAATATCTCGGAAACGAAGCGAGCTATGGCAAAATGTTAAGAGACCTTTTTTGTAGAGAATTAAGTTTCCTACTTTTTATGTTCTATAATATTTTTTGATCAGATGCGTAGTTCTCGAGATATATCAAGATATTTAAAAGTTCCGAAGCCGCACCAACATAATAGAGATACAGAAACACCGTGGCCCCTTTCTTTGAGATAACTCTGCACAATTGCGACCTGCAAATGCCACTTCCAGCTCTGCTGTGCAGAAGAAGAACAACAAGAAGAAGAAATATCTCGAAATATGTCCGTCAGGCCCCTTCCCTTGAGATAAATCTGCAAATATCTCGGAAACGAAGCGAGCTATGGCAAAATGTTAAGAGACCTTTTTTGTAGAGAATTAAGTTTCCTACTTTTTATGTTCTATGATATTTTTTGATCAGATGCGTAGTTCTCGAGATATATCAAGATATTTAAAAGTTCCGAAGCCGCACCAACATAATAGAGATACAGAAACACCGTGGCCCCTTTCTTTGAGATAACTCTGCACTATTGCGAGCTGGAAATGCCACTTCCAGTTTAGCTGTGCAGAACAAGAACAACAAGAAGGAGAAATATCTCGAAATATGTCCGTCAGGCCACTTCCCTTGAGATAAATCTGCAAATATCTCGGAAACGAAGCGAGCTATGGCAAAATGTTGAGAGACCTTTTTTGTAGAGA
The DNA here is from genome assembly GCF_051020975.1 of Osmia lignaria lignaria. Classification (NCBI taxonomy): domain Eukaryota; kingdom Metazoa; phylum Arthropoda; class Insecta; order Hymenoptera; family Megachilidae; genus Osmia; species Osmia lignaria. The sequence goes on from NW_027478166.1 coordinate 6,197,842, forward strand.
ATTAAGTTTCCTACTTTTTATGTTCGATGATATTTTTTGATCAGATGCGTAGTTCTCGAGATATATCAAGATATTTAAAAGTTCCGAAGCTGCACCAACATAATAGAGGTACAGAAACACCGTGGCCTCTTTCTTTGAGATAACTCTGCACTATTGCGAGCTGCAAATGCCGCTTCGAGCTTAGCTGTGCAGAAGAAGAACAACAAGAAGAAGAAATATCTCGAAATATGTCCGTCAGACCCCTTCCCTTGAGATGAATCTGAAAATATCTCGGAAACGAAGCGAGCTATGGCAAGATGTTAAGAGACCTTTTTTGTAGAGAATAATGTTTCCTACAATTTACGTTCTATGATATTTTTTGATCAGAAGCGTAGTTTTCGAGATATATCGAGATATTTAAAAGTTCCGAAGCCGCACCAACATAATAGAGATACAGAAACACCGTGGCCCCTTTCTTTGAGATAACTCTGCACTATTGCGACCTGCAAATGCCACTTCCAGCTCAGCTGTGCAGAAGAAGAACAACAAGAAGAAGAAATATCTCGAAATATGTCCGTCAGGCCCCTTCCCTTGAGATAAATCTGCAAATATCTCGGAAACGAAGCGAGCTATGGCAAAATGTTAAGAGACCTTTTTTGTAGAGAATTAAGTTTCCTACTTTTTATGTTCTATAATATTTTTTGATCAGATGCGTAGTTCTCGAGATATATCAAGATATTTAAAAGTTCCGAAGCCGCACCAACATAATAGAGATACAGAAACACCGTGGCCCCTTTCTTTGAGATAACTCTGCACTATTGCGACCTGCAAATGCCACTTCCAGCTCTGCTGTGCAGAAGAAGAACAACAAGAAGAAGAAATATCTCGAAATATGTCCGTCAGGCCCCTTCCCTTGAGATAAATCTGCAAATATCTCGGAAACGAAGCGAGCTATGGCAAAATGTTAAGAGACCTTTTTTGTAGAGAATTAAGTTTCCTACTTTTTATGTTCTATGATATTTTTTGATCAGATGCGTAGTTCTCGAGATATATCAAGATATTTAAAAGTTCCGAAGCCGCACCAACATAATAGAGATACAGAAACACCGTGGCCCCTTTCTTTGAGATAACTCTGCACTATTGCGAGCTGGAAATGCCACTTCCAGTTTAGCTGTGCAGAAGAAGAACAACAAGTAGAAGAAATATCTCGAAATATGTCCGTCAGGCCCCTTCCCTTGAGATATATCTGCAAATATCTCGGAAACGAAGCGAGCTATGGCAAAATGTTAAGAGACCTTTTTTGTAGAGAATTAAGTTTCCTACTTTTTATGTTCTATGATATTTTTTGATCAGATGCGTAGTTCTCGAGATATATCAAGATATTTAAAAGTTCCGAAGCCGCACCAACATAATAGAGATACAGAAACACCGTGGCCCCTTTCTTTGAGATAACTCTGCACTATTGCGAGCTGCAAATGCCACTTCCAGCTTAGCTGTGCAGAAGAAGAACAACAAGAAGAAGAAATATCTCGAAATATGTCCGTCAGACCCCTTCCCTTGAGATGAATCTGCAAATATCTCGGAAACGAAGCGAGCTATGGCAAGATGTTAAGAGACCTTTTTTGTAGAGAATAATGTTTCCTACAATTTACGTTCTATGATATTTTTTGATCAGAAGCGTAGTTTTCGAGATATATCGAGATATTTAAAAGTTCCGAAGCCGCACCAACATAATAGAGATACAGAAACACCGTGGCCCCTTTCTTTGAGATAACTCTGCACTATTGCGACCTGCAAATGCCACTTCCAGCTCAGCTGTGCAGAAGAAGAACAACAAGAAGAAGAAATATCTCGAAATATGTCCGTCAGGCCCCTTCCCTTGAGATAAATCTGCAAATATCTCGGAAACGAAGCGAGCTATGGCAAAATGTTAAGAGACCTTTTTTGTAGAGAATTAAGTTTCCTACTTTTCATGTTCTATGATATTTTTTGATCAGATGCGTAGTTCTCGAGATATATCAAGATATTTAAAAGTTCCGAAGCCGCACCAACATAATAGAGATACAGAAACACCGTGGCCCCTTACTTTGAGATAACTCTGCACTATTGCGAGCTGTAAATGCCACTTCCAGCTTAGCTGTGCAGAAGAAGAACAACAAGAAGAAGAAATATCTCGAAATATGTCCGTCACGCCCCTTCCCTTGAGATATATCTGCAAATATCTCGGAAACGAAGCGAGCTATGGCAAAATGTTAAGAGACCTTTTTTGTAGAGAATTATGTTTCCTACAATTTATGTTCTATGATATTTTTTGATCAGAAGCGTAGTTTTCGAGATATATCGAGATATTTAAAAGTTCCGAAGCCGCACCAACATAATAGAGATACAGAAACACCGTGGCCCCTTTCTTTGAGATAACTCTGCACTAGTGAGAGCCGCAAATGCCACTTCCAGCTTAGCTGTGCAGAAGAAGAACAACAAGAAGAAGAAATATCTCGAAATATGTCCGTCAGGCCCCTTCCCTTGAGATAAATCTGCAAATATCTCGGAAACGAAGCGAGCTATGGCAAAATGTTAAGAGACCTTTTTTGTAGAGAATTAAGTTTCCTACTTTTTATGTTCTATGATATTTTTTGATCAGAAGCGTAGTTTTCGAGATATATCGAGATATTTAAAAGTTCCGAAGCCGCACCAACATAATAGAGATACAGAAACACCGTGGCCCCTTTCTTTGAGATAACTCTGCACTAGTGCGAGCTGCAAATGCCACTTCTAGCTTAGCTGTGCAGAAGAAGAACAACAAGAAGAAGAAATATCTCGAAATATGTCCGTCAGGCCCCTTCCCTTGAGATAAATCTGCAAATATCTCGGAAACGAAGCGAGCTATGGCAAAATATTAGGAGACCTTTTTTGTAGAGAATTAAGTTTCCTACTTTTTATGTTCTATGATATTTTTTGATCAGATGCGTAGTTCTCGAGATATATCAAGATATTTAAAAGTTCCGAAGCCGCACCAACATAATAGAGATACAGAAACACCGTGGCCCCTTTCTTTGAGATAACTCTGCACTATTGCGAGCTGCAAATGCCACTTCCAGCTTAGCTGTGCAGAGGAAGAACAACAAGAAGAAGAAGTATCTCGAAATATGTCCGTCAGGCCCGTTCCTTTGAGCTGAATCTGCAAATATCTCGGAAACGAAGCGAGCTATGGCAAAATGTTAAGATACGTTTTTTGTAGAGAATTATGTTTCCTACAATTTATGTTCTATGATATTTTTTGATCAGAAGCGTAGTTTTCGAGATATATCGAGATATTTAAAAGTTCCGAAGCCGCACCAACATAATAGAGGTACAGAAACACCGTGGCCTCTTTCTTTGAGATAACTCTGCACTATTGCGAGCTGCAAATGCCGCTTCGTGCTTAGCTGTGCAGAAGAAGAACAACAAGAAGAAGAAATATCTCGAAATATGTCCGTTAGGCCCCTTCCCTTCAGATAAATCTGCAAATATCTCGGAAACGAAGCGAGCTATGGCAAAATGTTAAGAGACCTTTTTTGTAGAGAATTAAGTTTCCTACTTTTCATGTTCTATGATATTTTTTGATCAGATGCGTAGTTCTCGAGATATATCAAGATATTTAAAAGTTCCGAAGCCGCACCAACATAATAGAGATACAGAAACACCGTGGCCCCTTTCTTTGAGATAACTCTGCACTATTGCGAGCTGGAAATGCCACTTCCAGTTTAGCTGTGCAGAAGAAGAACAACAAGAAGAAGAAATATCTCGAAATATGTCCGTTAGGCCCCTTCCCTTGAGATAAATCTGCAAATATCTCGGAAACGAAGCGAGCTATGGCAAAATGTTAAGAGACCTTTTTTGTAGAGAATTAAGTTTCCTACTTTTTATCTTCTATGATATTTTTTGATCAGATGCGTAGTTCTCGAGATATATCAAGATATTTAAAAGTTCCGAAGCCGCACCAACATAATAGAGATACAGAAACACCGTGGCCCCTTTCTTTGGGATAACTCTGCACTATTGCGAGCTGCAAATGCCACTTCCAGCTTAGCTGTGCAGAACAAGAACAACAAGAAGAAGAAATATCTCGAAATATGTCCGTCAGGCCACTTCCCTTGAGATAAATCTGCAAATATCTCGGAAACGAAGCGAGCTATGGCAAAATGTTGAGAGACCTTTTTTGTAGAGAATTAAGTTTCCTACTTTTTATGTTCGATGATATTTTTTGATCAGATGCGTAGTTCTCGAGATATATCAAGATATTTAAAAGTTCCGAAGCTGCACCAACATAATAGAGGTACAGAAACACCGTGGCCTCTTTCTTTGAGATAACTCTGCACTATTGCGAGCTGCAAATGCCGCTTCGAGCTTAGCTGTGCAGAAGAAGAACAACAAGAAGAAGAAATATCTCGAAATATGTCCGTCAGACCCCTTCCCTTGAGATGAATCTGCAAATATCTCGGAAACGAAGCGAGCTATGGCAAGATGTTAAGAGACCTTTTTTGTAGAGAATAATGTTTCCTACAATTTACGTTCTATGATATTTTTTGATCAGAAGCGTAGTTTTCGAGATATATCGAGATATTTAAAAGTTCCGAAGCCGCACCAACATAATAGAGATACAGAAACACCGTGGCCCCTTTCTTTGAGATAACTCTGCACTATTGCGACCTGCAAATGCCACTTCCAGCTCAGCTGTGCAGAAGGAGAACAACAAGAAGAAGAAATATCTCGAAATATGTCCGTCAGGCCCCTTCCCTTGAGATAAATCTGCAAATATCTCGGAAACGAAGCGAGCTATGGCAAAATGTTAAGAGACCTTTTTTGTAGAGAATTAAGTTTCCTACTTTTTATGTTCTATGATATTTTTTGATCAGATGCGTAGTTCTCGAGATATATGAAGATATTTAAAAGTTCCGAAGCCGCACCAACATAATAGAGATACAGAAACACCGTGGCCCCTTTCTTTGAGATAACTCTGCACTATTGCGAGCTGCAAATGCCACTTCCAGCTTAGCTGTGCAGAGGAAGAACAACAAGAAGAAGAAATATCTCGAAATATGTCCGTCAGGCCAGTTCCTTTGAGCTGAATCTGCAAATATCTCGGAAACGAAGCGATCTATGGCAAAATGTTGAGACGTTTTTTGTAGAGAATTATGTTTCCTACAATTTATGTTCTATGATATTTTTTGATCAGAAGCGTAGTTTTCGAGATATATCGAGATATTTAAAAGTTCCGAAGCCGCACCAACATAATAGGGATACAGAAACACCGTGGCCCCTTTCTTTGAGATAACTCTGCACTAGTGCGAGCCGCAAATGCCACTTCCAGCTTAGCTGTGCAGAAGAAGAACAACAAGAAGAAGAAATATCTCGAAATATGTCCGTCAGGCCCCTTCCCTTGAGATAAATCTGCAAATATCTCGGAAACGAAGCGAGCTATGGCAAAATGTTAAGAGACCTTTTTTGTAGAGAATTATGTTTCCTACAATTTATGGTCTATGATATTTTTTAATCAGATGCGTAGTTCTCGAGATATATCAAGATATTTAAAAGTTCCGAAGCCACACCAACATAATAGAGATACAGAAACACCGTGGCCACTTTCTTTGAGATAACTCTGCACTATTGCGAGCTGTAAATGCCACTTCCAGCTTAGCTGTGCAGAAGAAGAACAACAAGAAGAAGAAATATCTCGAAATATGTCCGTCAGGCCCCTTCCCTTGAGATAAATCTGCAAATATCTCGGAAACGAAGCGAGCTATGGCAAAATGTTTAGAGACCTTTCTTGTAGAGAATTAAGTTTCCTACTTTTTATGTAGTATGATATTTTTTGATCAGATGCGTAGTTCTCGAGATATATCAAGATATTTAAAAGTTCCGAAGCCGCACCAACATAATAGAGATACAGAAACACCGTGGCCCCTTTCTTTGGGATAACTCTGCACTATTGCGAGCTGCAAATGCCACTTCCAGCTTAGCTGTGCAGAGGAAGAACAACAAGAAGAAGAAATATCTCGAAATATGTCCGTCAGGCCAGTTCCTTTGAGCTGAATCTGCAAATATCTCGGAAACGAAGCGATCTATGGCAAAATGTTGAGACGTTTTTTGTAGAGAATTATGTTTCCTACAATTTATGTTCTATGATATTTTTTGATCAGAAGCGTAGTTTTCGAGATATATCGAGATATTTAAAAGTTCCGAAGCCGCACCAACATAATAGGGATACAGAAACACCGTGGCCCCTTTCTTTGAGATAACTCTGCACTAGTGCGAGCCGCAAATGCCACTTCCAGCTTAGCTGTGCAGAAGAAGAACAACAAGAAGAAGAAATATCTCGAAATATGTCCGTCAGGCCCCTTCCCTTGAGATAAATCTGCAAATATCTCGGAAACGAAGCGAGCTATGGCAAAATGTTAAGAGACCTTTTTTGTAGAGAATTATGTTTCCTACAATTTATGGTCTATGATATTTTTTAATCAGATGCGTAGTTCTCGAGATATATCAAGATATTTAAAAGTTCCGAAGCCACACCAACATAATAGAGATACAGAAACACCGTGGCCACTTTCTTTGAGATAACTCTGCACTATTGCGAGCTGTAAATGCCACTTCCAGCTTAGCTGTGCAGAAGAAGAACAACAAGAAGAAGAAATATCTCGAAATATGTCCGTCAGGCCCCTTCCCTTGAGATAAATCTGCAAATATCTCGGAAACGAAGCGAGCTATGGCAAAATGTTAAGAGACCTTTTTTGTAGAGAATTAAGTTTCCTACTTTTTATGTTGTATGATATTTTTTGATCAGAAGCGTAGTTTTCGAGATATATCGAGATATTTAAAAGTTCCGAAGCCGCACCAACATAATAGAGATACAGAAACACCGTGGCCCCTTTCTTTGAGATAACTCTGCACTATTGCGAGCTGTAAATGCCACTTCCAGCTTAGCTGTGCAGAAGAAGAACAACAAGAAGAAGAAATATCTCGAAATATGTCCGTCACGCCCCTTCCCTTGAGATATATCTGCAAATATCTCGGAAACGAAGCGAGCTATGGCAAAATGTTAAGAGACCTTTTTTGTAGAGAATTATGTTTCATACAATTTATGTTCTATGATATTTTTTGATCAGAAGCGTAGTTTTCGAGATATATCGAGATATTTAAAAGTTCCGAAGCCGCACCAACATAATAGAGATACAGAAACACCGTGGCCCCTTTCTTTGAGATAACTCTGCGCTATTGCGAGCTGCAAATGCCACTTCCAGCTTAGCTGTGCAGAAGAAGAACAACAAGAAGAGGAAATATCTCGAAATATGTCCGTCAGGCCCCTTCCCTTGAGATAAATCTGCAAATATCTCGGAAACGAAGCGAGCTATGGCAAAATGTTTAGAGACCTTTCTTGTAGAGAATTAAGTTTCCTACTTTTTATGTAGTATGATATTTTTTGATCAGATGCGTAGTTCTCGAGATATATCAAGATATTTAAAAGTTCCGAAGCCGCACCAACATAATAGAGATACAAAAACACCGTGGCCCCTTTCTTTGGGATAACTCTGCACTATTGCGAGCTGCAAATGCCACTTCCAGCTTAGCTGTGCAGAAGAAGAACAACAAGAAGAAGAAATATCTCGAAATATGTCCGTTAGGCCCCTTCCCTTCAGATAAATCTGCAAATATCTCGGAAACGAAGCGAGCTATGGCAAAATGTTAAGAGACCTTTTTTGTAGAGAATTAAGTTTCCTACTTTTCATGTTCTATGATATTTTTTGATCAGATGCGTAGTTCTCGAGATATATCAAGATATTTAAAAGTTCCGAAGCCGCACCAACATAATAGAGATACAGAAACACCGTGGCCCCTTACTTTGAGATAACTCTGCACTATTGCGAGCTGTAAATGCCACTTCCAGCTTAGCTGTGCAGAAGAAGAACAACAAGAAGAAGAAATATCTCGAAATATGTCCGTCACGCCCCTTCCCTTGAGATATATCTGCAAATATCTCGGAAACGAAGCGAGCTATGGCAAAATGTTAAGAGACCTTTTTTGTAGAGAATTATGTTTCCTACAATTTATGTTCTATGATATTTTTTGATCAGAAGCGTAGTTTTCGAGATATATCGAGATATTTAAAAGTTCCGAAGCCGCACCAACATAATAGAGATACAGAAACACCGTGGCCCCTTTCTTTGAGATAACTCTGCACTAGTGAGAGCCGCAAATGCCACTTCCAGCTTAGCTGTGCAGAAGAAGAACAACAAGAAGAAGAAATATCTCGAAATATGTCCGTCAGGCCCCTTCCCTTGAGATAAATCTGCAAATATCTCGGAAACGAAGCGAGCTATGGCAAAATGTTAAGAGACCTTTTTTGTAGAGAATTAAGTTTCCTACTTTTTATGTTCTATGATATTTTTTGATCAGAAGCGTAGTTTTCGAGATATATCGAGATATTTAAAAGTTCCGAAGCCGCACCAACATAATAGAGATACAGAAACACCGTGGCCCCTTTCTTTGAGATAACTCTGCACTAGTGCGAGCTGCAAATGCCACTTCTAGCTTAGCTGTGCAGAAGAAGAACAACAAGAAGAAGAAATATCTCGAAATATGTCCGTCAGGCCCCTTCCCTTGAGATAAATCTGCAAATATCTCGGAAACGAAGCGAGCTATGGCAAAATATTAGGAGACCTTTTTTGTAGAGAATTAAGTTTCCTACTTTTTATGTTCTATGATATTTTTTGATCAGATGCGTAGTTCTCGAGATATATCAAGATATTTAAAAGTTCCGAAGCCGCACCAACATAATAGAGATACAGAAACACCGTGGCCCCTTTCTTTGGGATAACTCTGCACTATTGCGAGCTGCAAATGCCACTTCCAGCTTAGCTGTGCAGAGGAAGAACAACAAGAAGAAGAAGTATCTCGAAATATGTCCGTCAGGCCCGTTCCTTTGAGCTGAATCTGCAAATATCTCGGAAACGAAGCGAGCTATGGCAAAATGTTAAGATACGTTTTTTGTAGAGAATTATGTTTCCTACAATTTATGTTCTATGATATTTTTTGATCAGAAGCGTAGTTTTCGAGATATATCGAGATATTTAAAAGTTCCGAAGCCGCACCAACATAATAGAGGTACAGAAACACCGTGGCCTCTTTCTTTGAGATAACTCTGCACTATTGCGAGCTGCAAATGCCGCTTCGTGCTTAGCTGTGCAGAAGAAGAACAACAAGAAGAAGAAATATCTCGAAATATGTCCGTTAGGCCCCTTCCCTTCAGATAAATCTGCAAATATCTCGGAAACGAAGCGAGCTATGGCAAAATGTTAAGAGACCTTTTTTGTAGAGAATTAAGTTTCCTACTTTTCATGTTCTATGATATTTTTTGATCAGAAGCGTAGTTTTCGAGATATATCGAGATATTTAAAAGTTCCGAAGCCGCACCAACATAATAGGGATACAGAAACACCGTGGCCCCTTTCTTTGAGATAACTCTGCACTAGTGCGAGCCGCAAATGCCACTTCCAGCTTAGCTGTGCAGAAGAAGAACAACAAGAAGAAGAAATATCTCGAAATATGTCCGTCAGGCCCCTTCCCTTGAGATAAATCTGCAAATATCTCGGAAACGAAGCGAGCTATGGCAAAATGTTAAGAGACCTTTTTTGTAGAGAATTATGTTTCCTACAATTTATGGTCTATGATATTTTTTGATCAGATGCGTAGTTCTCGAGATATATCAAGATATTTAAAAGTTCCGAAGCCACACCAACATAATAGAGATACAGAAACACCGTGGCCCCTTTCTTTGAGATAACTCTGCACTATTGCGAGCTGTAAATGCCACTTCCAGCTTAGCTGTGCAGAAGAAGAACAACAAGAAGAAGAAATATCTCGAAATATGTCCGTCAGGCCCCTTCCCTTGAGATAAATCTGCAAATATCTCGGAAACGAAGCGAGCTATGGCAAAATGTTAAGAGACCTTTTTTGTAGAGAATTAAGTTTCCTACTTTTTATGTTCTATGATATTTTTTGATCAGAAGCGTAGTTTTCGAGATATATCGAGATATTTAAAAGTTCCGAAGCCGCACCAACATAATAGAGATACAGAAACACCGTGGCCCCTTTCTTTGAGATAACTCTGCACTATTGCGAGCTGCAAATGCCACTTCCAGCTTAGCTGTGCAGAAGAAGAACAACAAGAAGAAGAAATATCTCGAAATATGTCCGTCAGACCCCTTCCCTTGAGATGAATCTGCAAATATCTCGGAAACGAAGCGAGCTATGGCAAGATGTTAAGAGACCTTTTTTGTAGAGAATAATGTTTCCTACAATTTACGTTCTATGATATTTTTTGATCAGAAGCGTAGTTTTCGAGATATATCGAGATATTTAAAAGTTCCGAAGCCGCACCAACATAATAGAGATACAGAAACACCGTGGCCCCTTTCTTTGAGATAACTCTGCACTATTGCGAGCTGGAAATGCCACTTCCAGTTTAGCTGTGCAGAAGAAGAACAACAAGAAGAAGAAATATCTCGAAATATGTCCGTTAGGCCCCTTCCCTTGAGATAAATCTGCAAATATCTCGGAAACGAAGCGAGCTATGGCAAAATGTTAAGAGACCTTTTTTGTAGAGAATTAAGTTTCCTACTTTTTATGTTCTATGATATTTTTTGATCAGATGCGTAGTTCTCGAGATATATCAAGATATTTAAAAGTTCCGAAGCCGCACCAACATAATAGAGATACAGAAACACCGTGGCCCCTTTCTTTGAGATAACTCTGCACTATTGCGAGCTGCAAATGCCACTTCCAGCTTAGCTGTGCAGAGGAAGAACAACAAGAAGAAGAAATATCTCGAAATATGTCCGTCAGGCCAGTTCCTTTGAGCTGAATCTGCAAATATCTCGGAAACGAAGCGATCTATGGCAAAATGTTAAGAGACGTTTTTTGTAGAGAATTATGTTTCCTACAATTTATGTTCGATGATATTTTTTGATCAGATGCGTAGTTCTCGAGATATATCAAGATATTTAAAAGTTCCGAAGCTGCACCAACATAATAGAGGTACAGAAACACCGTGGCCTCTTTCTTTGAGATAACTCTGCACTATTGCGAGCTGCAAATGCCGCTTCGAGCTTAGCTGTGCAGAAGAAGAACAACAAGAAGAAGAAATATCTCGAAATATGTCCGTTAGGCCCCTTCCCTTCAGATAAATCTGCAAATATCTCGGAAACGAAGCGAGCTATGGCAAAATGTTAAGAGACCTTTCTGGTAGAGAATTAAGTTTCCTACTTTTCATGTTCTATGATATTTTTTGATCAGATGCGTAGTTCTCGAGATATATCAAGATATTTAAAAGTTCCGAAGCCGCACCAACATAATAGAGATACAGAAACACCGTGGCCCCTTTCTTTGAGATAACTCTGCACTATTGCGAGCTGTAAATGCCACTTCCAGCTTAGCTGTGCAGAAGAAGAACAACAAGAAGAAGAAATATCTCGAAATATGTCCGTCACGCCCCTTCCCTTGAGATATATCTGCAAATATCTCGGAAACGAAGCGAGCTATGGCAAAATGTTAAGAGACCTTTTTTGTAGAGAATTATGTTTCCTACAATTTATGTTCTATGATATTTTTTGATCAGAAGCGTAGTTTTCGAGATATATCGAGATATTTAAAAGTTCCGAAGCCGCACCAACATAATAGAGATACAGAAACACCGTGGCCCCTTTCTTTGAGATAACTCTGCGCTATTGCGAGCTGCAAATGCCACTTCCAGCTTAGCTGTGCAGAAGAAGAACAACAAGAAGAAGAAATATCTCGAAATATGTCCGTCAGGCCCCTTCCCTTGAGATAAATCTGCAAATATCTCGGAAACGAAGCGAGCTATGGCAAAATGTTTAGAGACCTTTCTTGTAGAGAATTAAGTTTCCTACTTTTTATGTAGTATGATATTTTTTGATCAGATGCGTAGTTCTCGAGATATATCAAGATATTTAAAAGTTCCGAAGCCGCACCAACATAATAGAGATACAGAAACACCGTGGCCCCTTTCTTTGGGATAACTTTGCACTATTGCGAGCTGCAAATGCCACTTCCAGCTTAGCTGTGCAGAAGAAGAACAACAAGAAGAAGAAATATCTCGAAATATGTCCGTCAGGCCACTTCCCTTGAGATAAATCTGCAAATATCTCGGAAACGAAGCGAGCTATGGCAAAATGTTAAGAGACCTTTTTTGTAGAGAATTAAGTTTCCTACTTTTTATGTTCGATGATATTTTTTGATCAGATGCGTAGTTCTCGAGATATATCAAGATATTTAAAAGTTCCGAAGCTGCACCAACATAATAGAGGTACAGAAACACCGTGGCCTCTTTCTTTGAGATAACTCTGCACTATTGCGAGCTGCAAATGCCGCTTCGAGCTTAGCTGTGCAGAAGAAGAACAACAAGAAGAAGAAATATCTCGAAATATGTCCGTTAGGCCCCTTCCCTTCAGATAAATCTGCAAATATCTCGGAAACGAAGCGAGCTATGGCAAAATGTTAAGAGACCTTTTTTGTAGAGAATTAAGTTTCCTACTTTTCATGTTCTATGATATTTTTTGATCAGATGCGTAGTTCTCGAGATATATCAAGATATTTAAAAGTTCCGAAGCCGCACCAACATAATAGAGATACAGAAACACCGTGGCCCCTTACTTTGAGATAACTCTGCACTATTGCGAGCTGTAAATGCCACTTCCAGCTTAGCTGTGCAGAAGAAGAACAACAAGAAGAAGAAATATCTCGAAATATGTCCGTCACGCCCCTTCCCTTGAGATATATCTGCAAATATCTCGGAAACGAAGCGAGCTATGGCAAAATGTTAAGAGACCTTTTTTGTAGAGAATTATGTTTCCTACAATTTATGTTCTATGATATTTTTTGATCAGAAGCGTAGTTTTCGAGATATATCGAGATATTTAAAAGTTCCGAAGCCGCACCAAAATAATAGAGATACAGAAACACCGTGGCCCCTTTCTTTGAGATAACTCTGCACTATTCTGACCTGCAAATGCCACTTCCAGCTCAGCTGTGCAGAAGAAGAACAACAAGAAGAAGAAATATCTCGAAATATGTCCGTCAGGCCCCTTCCCTTGAGATAAATCTGCAAATATCTCGGAAACGAAGCGAGCTATGGCAAAATGTTAAGAGACCTTTTTTGTAGAGAATTGAGTTTCCTACTTTTTATGTTCTATGATATTTTTTGATCAGATGCGTAGTTCTCGAGATATATCAAGATATTTAAAAGTTCCGAAGCCGCACCAACATAATAGAGATACAGAAACACCGTGGCCCCTTTCTTTGAGATAACTCTGCACTATTGCGAGCTGCAAATGCCACTTCCAGCTTAGCTGTGCAGAGGAAGAACAACAAGAAGAAGAAATATCTCGAAATATGTCCGTCAGGCCAGTTCCTTTGAGCTGAATCTGCAAATATCTCGGAAACGAAGCGATCTATGGCAAAATGTTAAGAGACGTTTTTTGTAGAGAATTATGTTTCCTACAATTTATGTTCGATGATATTTTTTGATCAGATGCGTAGTTCTCGAGATATATCAAGATATTTAAAAGTTCCGAAGCTGCACCAACATAATAGAGGTACAGAAACACCGTGGCCTCTTTCTTTGAGATAACTCTGCACTATTGCGAGCTGCAAATGCCGCTTCGAGCTTAGCTGTGCAGAAGAAGAACAACAAGAAGAAGAAATATCTCGAAATATGTCCGTTAGGCCCCTTCCCTTCAGATAAATCTGCAAATATCTCGGAAACGAAGCGAGCTATGGCAAAATGTTAAGAGACCTTTCTGGTAGAGAATTAAGTTTCCTACTTTTCATGTTCTATGATATTTTTTGATCAGATGCGTAGTTCTCGAGATATATCAAGATATTTAAAAGTTCCGAAGCCGCACCAACATAATAGAGATACAGAAACACCGTGGCCCCTTTCTTTGAGATAACTCTGCACTATTGCGAGCTGTAAATGCCACTTCCAGCTTAGCTGTGCAGAAGAAGAACAACAAGAAGAAGAAATATCTCGAAATATGTCCGTCACGCCCCTTCCCTTGAGATATATCTGCAAATATCTCGGAAACGAAGCGAGCTATGGCAAAATGTTAAGAGACCTTTTTTGTAGAGAATTATGTTTCCTACAATTTATGTTCTATGATATTTTTTGATCAGAAGCGTAGTTTTCGAGATATATCGAGATATTTAAAAGTTCCGAAGCCGCACCAACATAATAGAGATACAGAAACACCGTGGCCCCTTTCTTTGAGATAACTCTGCGCTATTGCGAGCTGCAAATGCCACTTCCAGCTTAGCTGTGCAGAAGAAGAACAACAAGAAGAAGAAATATCTCGAAATATGTCCGTCAGGCCCCTTCCCTTGAGATAAATCTGCAAATATCTCGGAAACGAAGCGAGCTATGGCAAAATGTTTAGAAACCTTTCTTGTAGAGAATTAAGTTTCCTACTTTTTATGTAGTATGATATTTTTTGATCAGATGCGTAGTTCTCGAGATATATCAAGATATTTAAAAGTTCCGAAGCCGCACCAACATAATAGAGATACAGAAACACCGTGGCCCCTTTCTTTGGGATAACTCTGCACTATTGCGAGCTGCAAATGCCACTTCCAGCTTAGCTGTGCAGAAGAAGAACAACAAGAAGAAGAAATATCTCGAAATATGTCCGTCAGGCCACTTCCCTTGAGATAAATCTGCAAATATCTCGGAAACGAAGCGAGCTATGGCAAAATGTTAAGAGACCTTTTTTGTAGAGAATTATGTTTCCTACAATTTATGTTCTATGATATTTTTTGATCAGAAGCGTAGTTTTCGAGATATATCGAGATATTTAAAAGTTCCGAAGCCGCACCAAAATAATAGAGATACAGAAACACCGTGGCCCCTTTCTTTGAGATAACTCTGCACTATTGCGACCTGCAAATGCCACTTCCAGCTCAGCTGTGCAGAAGAAGAACAACAAGAAGAAGAAATATCTCGAAATATGTCCGTCAGGCCCCTTCCCTTGAGATAAATCTGCAAATATCTCGGAAACGAAGCGAGCTATGGCAAAATGTTAAGAGACCTTTTTTGTAGAGAATTGAGTTTCCTACTTTTTATGTTCTATGATATTTTTTGATCAGATGCGTAGTTCTCGAGATATATCAAGATATTTAAAAGTTCCGAAGCCGCACCAACATAATAGAGATACAGAAACACCGTGGCCCCTTTCTTTGAGATAACTCTGCACTATTGCGAGCTGCAAATGCCACTTCCAGCTTAGCTGTGCAGAGGAAGAACAACAAGAAGAAGAAATATCTCGAAATATGTCCGTCAGGCCAGTTCCTTTGAGCTGAATCTGCAAATATCTCGGAAACGAAGCGATCTATGGCCAAATGTCAAGAGACGTTTTTTGTAGAGAATTATGTTTCCTACAATTTATGTTCGATGATATTTTTTGATCAGATGCGTAGTTCTCGAGATATATCAAGATATTTAAAAGTTCCGAAGCTGCACCAACATAATAGAGGTACAGAAACACCGTGGCCTCTTTCTTTGAGATAACTCTGCACTATTGCGAGCTGCAAATGCCGCTTCGAGCTTAGCTGTGCAGAAGAAGAACAACAAGAAGAAGAAATATCTCGAAATATGTCCGTTAGGCCCCTTCCCTTCAGATAAATCTGCAAATATCTCGGAAACGAAGCGAGCTATGGCAAAATGTTAAGAGACCTTTCTGGTAGAGAATTAAGTTTCCTACTTTTCATGTTCTATGATATTTTTTGATCAGATGCGTAGTTCTCGAGATATATCAAGAGATTTAAAAGTTCCGAAGCCGCACCAACATAATAGAGATACAGAAACACCGTGGCCCCTTTCTTTGAGATAACTCTGCACTATTGCGAGCTGTAAATGCCACTTCCAGCTTAGCTGTGCAGAAGAAGAACAACAAGAAGAAGAAATATCTCGAAATATGTCCGTCACGCCCCTTCCCTTGAGATATATCTGCAAATATCTCGGAAACGAAGCGAGCTATGGCAAAATGTTAAGAGACCTTTTTTGTAGAGAATTATGTTTCCTACAATTTATGTTCTATGATATTTTTTGATCAGAAGCGTAGTTTTCGAGATATATCGAGATATTTAAAAGTTCCGAAGCCGCACCAACATAATAGAGATACAGAAACACCGTGGCCCCTTTCTTTGAGATAACTCTGCGCTATTGCGAGCTGCAAATGCCACTTCCAGCTTAGCTGTGCAGAAGAAGAACAACAAGAAGAAGAAATATCTCGAAATATGTCCGTCAGGCCCCTTCCCTTGAGATAAATCTGCAAATATCTCGGAAACGAAGCGAGCTATGGCAAAATGTTTAGAGACCTTTCTTGTAGAGAATTAAGTTTCCTACTTTTTATGTAGTATGATATTTTTTGATCAGATGCGTAGTTCTCGAGATATATCAAGATATTTAAAAGTTCCGAAGCCGCACCAACATAATAGAGATACAGAAACACCGTGGCCCCTTTCTTTGGGATAACTCTGCACTATTGCGAGCTGCAAATGCCACTTCCAGCTTAGCTGTGCAGAAGAAGAACAACAAGAAGAAGAAATATCTCGAAATATGTCCGTCAGGCCACTTCCCTTGAGATAAATCTGCAAATATCTCGGAAACGAAGCGAGCTATGGCAAAATGTTAAGAGACCTTTTTTGTAGAGAATTAAGTTTCCTACTTTTTATGTTCGATGATATTTTTTGATCAGATGCGTAGTTCTCGAGATATATCAAGATATTTAAAAGTTCCGAAGCTGCACCAACATAATAGAGGTACAGAAACACCGTGGCCTCTTTCTTTGAGATAACCCTGCACTATTGCGAGCTGCAAATGCCGCTTCGAGCTTAGCTGTGCAGAAGAAGAACAACAAGAAGAAGAAATATCTCGAAATATGTCCGTTAGGCCCCTTCCCTTCAGATAAATCTGCAAATATCTCGGAAACGAAGCGAGCTATGGCAAAATGTTAAGAGACCTTTTTTGTAGAGAATTAAGTTTCCTACTTTTCATGTTCTATGATATTTTTTGATCAGATGCGTAGTTCTCGAGATATATCAAGATATTTAAAAGTTCCGAAGCCGCACCAACATAATAGAGATACAGAAACACCGTGGCCCCTTACTTTGAGATAACTCTGCACTATTGCGAGCTGTAAATGCCACTTCCAGCTTAGCTGTGCAGAAGAAGAACAACAAGAAGAAGAAATATCTCTAAATATGTCCGTCACGCCCCTTCCCTTGAGATATATCTGCAAATATCTCGGAAACGAAGCGAGCTATGGCAAAATGTTAAGAGACCTTTTTTGTAGAGAATTATGTTTCCTACAATTTATGTTCTATGATATTTTTTGATCAGAAGCGTAGTTTTCGAGATATATCGAGATATTTAAAAGTTCCGAAGCCGCACCAACATAATAGAGATACAGAAACACCGTGGCCCCTTTCTTTGAGATAACTCTGCACTAGTGAGAGCCGCAAATGCCACTTCCAGCTTAGCTGTGCAGAAGAAGAACAACAAGAAGAAGAAATATCTCGAAATATGTCCGTCAGGCCCCTTCCCTTGAGATAAATCTGCAAATATCTCGGAAACGAAGCGAGCTATGGCAAAATGTTAAGAGACCTTTTTTGTAGAGAATTAAGTTTCCTACTTTTTATGTTCTATGATATTTTTTGATCAGAAGCGTAGTTTTCGAGATATATCGAGATATTTAAAAGTTCCGAAGCCGCACCAACATAATAGAGATACAGAAACACCGTGGCCCCTTTCTTTGAGATAACTCTGCACTAGTGCGAGCTGCAAATGCCACTTCTAGCTTAGCTGTGCAGAAGAAGAACAACAAGAAGAAGAAATATCTCGAAATATGTCCGTCAGGCCCCTTCCCTTGAGATAAATCTGCAAATATCTCGGAAACGAAGCGAGCTATGGCAAAATATTAGGAGACCTTTTTTGTAGAGAATTAAGTTTCCTACTTTTTATGTTCTATGATATTTTTTGATCAGATGCGTAGTTCTCGAGATATATCAAGATATTTAAAAGTTCCGAAGCCGCACCAACATAATAGAGATACAGAAACACCGTGGCCCCTTTCTTTGAGATAACTCTGCACTATTGCGAGCTGCAAATGCCACTTCCAGCTTAGCTGTGCAGAGGAAGAACAACAAGAAGAAGAAGTATCTCGAAATATGTCCGTCAGGCCCGTTCCTTTGAGCTGAATCTGCAAATATCTCGGAAACGAAGCGAGCTATGGCAAAATGTTAAGATACGTTTTTTGTAGAGAATTATGTTTCCTACAATTTATGTTCTATGATATTTTTTGATCAGAAGCGTAGTTTTCGAGATATATCGAGATATTTAAAAGTTCCGAAGCCGCACCAACATAATAGAGGTACAGAAACACCGTGGCCTCTTTCTTTGAGATAACTCTGCACTATTGCGAGCTGCAAATGCCGCTTCGAGCTTAGCTGTGCAGAAGAAGAACAACAAGAAGAAGAAATATCTCGAAATATGTCCGTTAGGCCCCTTCCCTTCAGATAAATCTGCAAATATCTCGGAAACGAAGCGAGCTATGGCAAAATGTTAAGAGACCTTTTTTGTAGAGAATTAAGTTTCCTACTTTTCATGTTCTATGATATTTTTTGATCAGATGCGTAGTTCTCGAGATATATCAAGATATTTAAAAGTTCCGAAGCCGCACCAACATAATAGAGATACAGAAACACCGTGGCCCCTTTCTTTGAGATAACTCTGCACTATTGCGAGCTGGAAATGCCACTTCCAGTTTAGCTGTGCAGAAGAAGAACAACAAGAAGAAGAAATATCTCGAAATATGTCCGTTAGGCCCCTTCCCTTGAGATAAATCTGCAAATATCTCGGAAACGAAGCGAGCTATGGCAAAATGTTAAGAGACCTTTTTTGTAGAGAATTAAGTTTTCTACTTTTTATCTTCTATGATATCTTTTGATCAGATGCGTAGTTCTCGAGATATATCAAGATATTTAAAAGTTCCGAAGCCGCACCAACATAATAGAGATACAGAAACACCGTGGCCCCTTTCTTTGGGATAACTCTGCACTATTGCGAGCTGCAAATGCCACTTCCAGCTTAGCTGTGCAGAACAAGAACAACAAGAAGAAGAAATATCTCGAAATATGTCCGTCAGGCCACTTCCCTTGAGATAAATCTGCAAATATCTCGGAAACGAAGCGAGCTATGGCAAAATGTTGAGAGACCTTTTTTGTAGAGAATTAAGTTTCCTACTTTTTATGTTCGATGATATTTTTTGATCAGATGCGTAGTTCTCGAGATATATCAAGATATTTAAAAGTTCCGAAGCTGCACCAACATAATAGAGGTACAGAAACACCGTGGCCTCTTTCTTTGAGATAACTCTGCACTATTGCGAGCTGCAAATGCCGCTTCGAGCTTAGCTGTGCAGAAGAAGAACAACAAGAAGAAGAAATATCTCGAAATATGTCCGTCAGGCCAGTTCCTTTGAGCTGAATCTGCAAATATCTCGGAAACGAAGCGATCTATGGCAAAATGTTGAGACGTTTTTTGTAGAGAATTATGTTTCCTACAATTTATGTTCTATGATATTTTTTGATCAGAAGCGTAGTTTTCGAGATATATCGAGATATTTAAAAGTTCCGAAGCCGCACCAACATAATAGGGATACAGAAACACCGTGGCCCCTTTCTTTGAGATAACTCTGCACTAGTGCGAGCCGCAAATGCCACTTCCAGCTTAGCTGTGCAGAAGAAGAACAACAAGAAGAAGAAATATCTCGAAATATGTCCGTCAGGCCCCTTCCCTTGAGATAAATCTGCAAATATCTCGGAAACGAAGCGAGCTATGGCAAAATGTTAAGAGACCTTTTTTGTAGAGAATTACGGTTCCTACTTTTTATGTTTTATGATATTTTTTGATCAGATGCGTAGTTCTCGAGATATATCAAGATATTTAAAAGTTCCGAAGCCGCACCAACATAATAGAGATACAGAAACACCGTGGCCCCTTTCTTTGAGATAACTCTGCACTATTGCGAGCTGGAAATGCCACTTCCAGTTTAGCTGTGCAGAAGAAGAACAACAAGAAGAAGAAATATCTCGAAATATGTCCGTCAGGCCCCTTCCCTTGAGATATATCTGCAAATATCTCGGAAACGAAGCGAGCTATGGCAAAATGTTAAGAGACCTTTTTTGTAGAGAATTAAGTTTCCTACTTTTTATGTTCTATGATATTTTTTGATCAGATGCGTAGTTCTCGAGATATATCAAGATATTTAAAAGTTCCGAAGCCGCACCAACATAATAGAGATACAGAAACACCGTGGCCCCTTTCTTTGAGATAACTCTGCACTATTGCGAGCTGCAAATGCCACTTCCAGCTTAGCTGTGCAGAAGAAGAACAACAAGAAGAAGAAATATCTCGAAATATGTCCGTCAGACCCCTTCCCTTGAGATGAAACTGCAAATATCTCGGAAACGAAGCGAGCTATGGCAAGATGTTAAGAGACCTTTTTTGTAGAGAATAATGTTTCCTACAATTTACGTTCTATGATATTTTTTGATCAGAAGCGTAGTTTTCGAGATATATCGAGATATTTAAAAGTTCCGAAGCCGCACCAACATAATAGAGATACAGAAACACCGTGGCCCCTTTCTTTGAGATAACTCTGCACTATTGCGACCTGCAAATGCCACTTCCAGCTCAGCTGTGCAGAAGAAGAACAACAAGAAGAAGAAATATCTCGAAATATGTCCGTCAGGCCAGTTCCTTTGAGCTGAATCTGCAAATATCTCGGAAACGAAGCGATCTATGGCAAAATGTTAAGAGACGTTTTTTGTAGAGAATTATGTTTCCTACAATTTATGTTCTATGATATTTTTTGATCAGAAGCGTAGTTTTCGAGATATATCGAGATATTTAAAAGTTCCGAAGCCGCACCAACATAATAGGGATACAGAAACACCGTGGCCCCTTTCTTTGAGATAACTCTGCACTAGTGCGAACCGCAAATGCCACTTCCAGCTTAGCTGTGCAGAAGAAGAACAACAAGAAGAAGAAATATCTCGAAATATGTCCGTCAGGCCCCTTCCCTTGAGATAAATCTGCAAATATCTCGAAAACGAAGCGAGCTATGGCAAAATGTTAAGAGACCTTTTTTGTAGAGAATTATGTTTCCTACAATTTATGTTCTATGATATTTTTTGATCAGATGCGTAGTTCTCGAGATATATCAAGATATTTAAAAGTTCCGAAGCCACACCAACATAATAGAGATACAGAAACACCGTGGCCCCTTTCTTTGAGATAACTCTGCACTATTGCGAGCTGTAAATGCCAGTTCCAGCTTAGCTGTGCAGAAGAAGAACAACAAGAAGAAGAAATATCTCGAAATATGTCCGTCAGGCCCCTTCCCTTGAGATGAATCTGCAAATATCTCGGAAACGAAGCGAGCTATGGCAAAATGTTAAGAGACCTTTTTTGTAGAGAATTACGTTTCCTACTTTTTATGTTCTATGATATTTTTTGATCAGATGCGTAGTTCTCGAGATATATCAAGATATTTAAAAGTTCCGAAGCCGCACCAACATAATAGAGATACAGAAACACCGTGGCCCCTTTCTTTGAGATAACTCTGCACTATTGCGAGCTGGAAATGCCACTTCCAGTTTAGCTGTGCAGAAGAAGAACAACAAGAAGAAGAAATATCTCGAAATATGTCCGTTAGGCCCCTTCCCTTCAGATAAATCTGCAAATATCTCGGAAACGAAGCGAGCTATGGCAAAATGTTAAGAGACCTTTTTTGTAGAGAATTAAGTTTCCTACTTTTTATGTTCTATGATATTTTTTGATCAGAAGCGTAGTTTTCGAGATATATCGAGATATTTAAAAGTTCCGAAGCCGCACCAACATAATAGAGATACAGAAACACCGTGGCCCCTTTCTTTGAGATAACTCTGCACTATTGCGAGCTGGAAATGCCACTTCCAGTTTAGCTGTGCAGAAGAAGAACAACAAGAAGAAGAAATATCTCGAAATATGTCCGTTAGGCCCCTTCCCTTGAGATAAATCTGCAAATATCTCGGAAACGAAGCGAGCTATGGCAAAATGTTAAGAGACCTTTTTTGTAGAGAATTAAGTTTCCTACTTTTTATCTTCTATGATATTTTTTGATCAGATGCGTAGTTCTCGAGATATATCAAGATATTTAAAAGTTCCGAAGCCGCACCAACATAATAGAGATACAGAAACACCGTGGCCCCTTTCTTTGGGATAACTCTGCACTATTGCGAGCTGCAAATGCCACTTCCAGCTTAGCTGTGCAGAACAAGAACAACAAGAAGAAGAAATATCTCGAAATATGTCCGTCAGGCCACTTCCCTTGAGATAAATCTGCAAATATCTCGGAAACGAAGCGAGCTATGGCAAAATGTTGAGAGACCTTTTTTGTAGAGAATTAAGTTTCCTACTTTTTATGTTCGATGATATTTTTTGATCAGATGCGTAGTTCTCGAGATATATCAAGATATTTAAAAGTTCCGAAGCTGCACCAACATAATAGAGGTACAGAAACACCGTGGCCTCTTTCTTTGAGATAACTCTGCACTATTGCGAGCTGCAAATGCCGCTTCGAGCTTAGCTGTGCAGAAGAAGAACAACAAGAAGAAGAAATATCTCGAAATATGTCCGTCAGACCCCTTCCCTTGAGATGAATCTGCAAATATCTCGGAAACGAAGCGAGCTATGGCAAGATGTTAAGAGACCTTTTTTGTAGAGAATAATGTTTCCTACAATTTACGTTCTATGATATTTTTTGATCAGAAGCGTAGTTTTCGAGATATATCGAGATATTTAAAAGTTCCGAAGCCGCACCAACATAATAGAGATACAGAAACACCGTGGCCCCTTTCTTTGAGATAACTCTGCACTATTGCGCCCTGCAAATGCCACTTCCAGCTCAGCTGTGCAGAAGAAGAACAACAAGAAGAAGAAATATCTCGAAATATGTCCGTCAGGCCCCTTCCCTTGAGATAAATCTGCAAATATCTCGGAAACGAAGCGAGCTATGGCAAAATGTTAAGAGACCTTTTTTGTAGAGAATTAAGTTTCCTACTTTTTATGTTCTATGACATTTTTTGATCAGATGCGTAGTTCTCGAGATATATCAAGATATTTAAAAGTTCCGAAGCCGCACCAACATAATAGAGATACAGAAACACCGTGGCCCCTTTCTTTGAGATAACTCTGCACTATTGCGAGCTGCAAATGCCACTTCCAGCTTAGCTGTGCAGAGGAAGAACAACAAGAAGAAGAAATATCTCGAAATATGTCCGTCAGGCCAGTTCCTTTGAGCTGAATCTGCAAATATCTCGGAAACGAAGCGATCTATGGCAAAATGTTAAGAGACGTTTTTTGTAGAGAATTATGTTTCCTACAATTTATGTTCTATGATATTTTTTGATCAGAAGCGTAGTTTTCGAGATATATCGAGATATTTAAAAGTTCCGAAGCCGCACCAACATAATAGAGATACAGAAACACCGTGGCCCCTTTCTTTGAGACAACTCTGCACTATTGCGACCTGCAAATGCCACTTTCAGCTCAGCTGTGCAGAAGAAGAACAACAAGAAGAAGAAATATCTCGAAATATGTCCGTCAGGCCCCTTCCCTTGAGATAAATCTGCAAATATCTCGGAAACGAAGCGAGCTATGGCAAAATAATTAAGACACCTTTTTTGTAGAGAATTAAGTTTCCTACTTTTTATGTTCTATGATATTTTTTGATCAGATGCGTAGTTCTCGAGATATATCAAGATATTTAAAAGTTCCGAAGCCGCACCAACATAATAGAGATACAGAAACACCGTGGCCCCTTTCTTTGAGATAACTCTGCACTATTGCGAGCTGGAAATGCGACTTCCAGTTTAGCTGTGCAGAAGAAGAACAACAAGAAGAAGAAATATCTCGAAATATGTCCGTTAGGCCCCTTCCCTTGAGATAAATCTGCAAATATCTCGGAAACGAAGCGAGCTATGGCAAAATGTTAAGAGACCTTTTTTGTAGAGAATTAAGTTTCCTACTTTTTATGCTCTATGATATTTTTTGATCAGATGCGTAGTTCTCGAGATATATCAAGATATTTAAAAGTTCCGAAGCCGCACCAACATAATAGAGATACAGAAACACCGTGGCCCCTTTCTTTGAGATAACTCTGCACTATTGCGAGCTGCAAATGCCACTTCCAGCTTAGCTGTGCAGAAGAAGAACAACAAGAAGAAGAAATATCTCGAAATATGTCCGTCAGACCCCTTCCCTTGAGATGTATCTGCAAATATCTCGGAAACGAAGCGAGCTATGGCAAGATGTTAAGAGACCTTTTTTGTAGAGAATAATGTTTCCTACAATTTACGTTCTATGATATTTTTTGATCAGAAGCGTAGTTTTCGAGATATATCTAGATATTTAAAAGTTCCGAAGCCGCACCAACATAATAGAGATACAGAAACACCGTGGCCCCTTTCTTTGAGATAACTCTGCACTATTGCGACCTGCAAATGCCACTTCCAGCTCAGCTGTGCAGAAGAAGAACAACAAGAAGAAGAAATATCTCGAAATATGTCCGTCAGGCCCCTTCCCTTGAGATAAATCTGCAAATATCTCGGAAACGAAGCGAGCTATGGCAAAATGTTAAGAGACCTTTTTTGTAGAGAATTGAGTTTCCTACTTTTTATGTTCTATGATATTTTTTGATCAGATGCGTAGTTCTCGAGATATATCAAGATATTTAAAAGTTCCGAAGCCGCACCAACATAATAGAGATACAGAAACACCGTGGCCCCTTTCTTTGAGATAACTCTGCACTATTGCGAGCTGCAAATGCCACTTCCAGCTTAGCTGTGCAGAGGAAGAACAACAAGAAGAAGAAATATCTCGAAATATGTCCGTCAGGCCAGTTCCTTTGAGCTGAATCTGCAAATATCTCGGAAACGAAGCGATCTATGGCAAAATGTTAAGAGACGTTTTTTGTAGAGAATTATGTTTCCTACAATTTATGTTCTATGATATTTTTTGATCAGAAGCGTAGTTTTCGTGATATATCGAGATATTTAAAAGTTCCGAAGCCGCACCAACATAATAGGGATACAGAAACACCGTGGCCCCTTTCTTTGAGATAACTCTGCACTAGTGCGAACCGCAAATGCCACTTCCAGCTTAGCTGTGCAGAAGAAGAACAACAAGAAGAAGAAATATCTCGAAATATGTCCGTCAGTCCCCTTCCCTTGAGATAAATCTGCAAATATCTCGGAAACGAAGCGAGCTACGGCAAAATGTTAAGAGACCTTTTTTGTAGAGAATTATGTTTCCTACAATTTATGTTCTATGATATTTTTTGATCAGATGCGTAGTTCTCGAGATATATCAAGATATTTAAAAGTTCCGAAGCCACACCAACATAATAGAGATACAGAAACACCGTGGCCCCTTTCTTTGAGATAACTCTGCACTATTGCGAGCTGTAAATGCCACTTCCAGCTTAGCTGTGCAGAAGAAGAACAACAAGAAGAAGAAATATCTCGAAATATGTCCGTCAGGCCCCTTCCCTTGAGATGAATCTGCAAATATCTCGGAAACGAAGCGAGCTATGGCAAAATGTTAAGAGACCTTTTTTGTAGAGAATTACGTTTCCTACTTTTTATGTTCTATGATATTTTTTGATCAGAAGCGTAGTTTTCGAGATATATCGAGATATTTAAAAGTTCCGAAGCCGCACCAACATAATAGAGATACAGAAACACCGTGGCCCCTTTCTTTGAGATAACTCTGCACTAGTGCGAGCTGCAAATGCCACTTCCAGCTTAGCTGTGCAGAAGAAGAACAACAAGAAGAAGAAATATCTCGAAATATGTCCGTCAGGCCCCTTCCCTTGAGATAAATCTGCAAATATCTCGGAAACGAAGCGAGCTATGGCAAAATGTTAAGAGACCTTTTTTGTAGAGAATTAAGTTTCCTACTTTTTATGTTCTATGATATTTTTTGATCAGATGCGTAGTTCTCGAGATATATCAAGATATTTAAAAGTTCCGAAGCCGCACCAACATAATAGAAATACAGAAACACCGTGGCCCCTTTCTTTGAGATAACTCTGCACTATTGCGAGCTGCAAATGCCACTTCCAGCTTAGCTGTGCAGAGGAAGAACAACAAGAAGAAGAAGTATCTCGAAATATGTCCGTCAGGCCCGTTCCTTTGAGCTGAATCTGCAAATATCTCGGAAACGAAGCGAGCTATGGCAAAATGTTAAGATACGTTTTTTGTAGAGAATTATGTTTCCTACAATTTATGTTCTATGATATTTTTTGATCAGAAGCGTAGTTTTCGAGATATATCGAGATATTTAAAAGTTCCGAAGCCGCACCAACATAATAGAGATACAGAAACACCGTGGCCCCTTTCTTTGAGATAACTCTGCACTATTGCGACCTGCAAATGCCACTTCCAGCTCAGCTGTGCAGAAGAAGAACAACAAGAAGAAGAAATATCTCGAAATATGTCCGTCAGGCCCCTTCCCTTGAGATGAATCTGCGAATATCTCGGAAACGAAGCGAGCTATGGCAAAATGTTAAGAGACCTTTTTTGTAGAGAATTACGTTTCCTACTTTTTATGTTCTATGATATTTTTTGATCAGAAGCGTAGTTTTCGAGATATATCGAGATATTTAAAAGTTCCGAAGCCGCACCAACATAATAGAGATACAGAAACACCGTGGCCCCTTTCTTTGAGATAACTCTGCACTAGTGCGAGCTGCAAATGCCACTTCCAGCTTAGCTGTGCAGAAGAAGAACAACAAGAAGAAGAAATATCTCGAAATATGTCCGTCAGGCCCCTTCCCTTGAGATAAATCTGCAAATATCTCGGAAACGAAGCGAGCTATGGCAAAATGTTAAGAGACCTTTTTTGTAGAGAATTAAGTTTCCTACTTTTTATGTTCTATGATATTTTTTGATCAGATGCGTAGTTCTCGAGATATATCAAGATATTTAAAAGTTCCGAAGCCGCACCAACATAATAGAAATACAGAAACACCGTGGCCCCTTTCTTTGAGATAACTCTGCACTATTGCGAGCTGCAAATGCCACTTCCAGCTTAGCTGTGCAGAGGAAGAACAACAAGAAGAAGAAGTATCTCGAAATATGTCCGTCAGGCCCGTTCCTTTGAGCTGAATCTGCAAATATCTCGGAAACGAAGCGAGCTATGGCAAAATGTTAAGATACGTTTTTTGTAGAGAATTATGTTTCCTACAATTTATGTTCTATGATATTTTTTGATCAGAAGCGTAGTTTTCGAGATATATCGAGATATTTAAAAGTTCCGAAGCCGCACCAACATAATAGAGATACAGAAACACCGTGGCCCCTTTCTTTGAGATAACTCTGCACTATTGCGACCTGCAAATGCCACTTCCAGCTCAGCTGTGCAGAAGAAGAACAACAAGAAGAAGAAATATCTCGAAATATGTCCGTCAGGCCCCTTCCCTTGAGATAAATCTGCAAATATCTCGGAAACGAAGCGAGCTATGGCAAAATGTTAAGAGACCTTTTTTGTAGAGAATTGAGTTTCCTACTTTTTATGTTGTATGATATTTTTTGATCAGATGCGTAGTTCTCGAGATATATCAAGATATTTAAAAGTTCCGAAGCCGCACCAACATAATAGAGATACAGAAACACCGTGGCCCCTTTCTTTGAGATAACTCTGCACTATTGCGAGCTGCAAATGCCACTTCCAGCTTAGCTGTGCAGAGGAAGAACAACAAGAAGAAGAAATATCTCGAAATATGTCCGTCAGGCCAGTTCCTTTGAGCTGAATCTGCAAATATCTCGGAAACGAAGCGATCTATGGCAAAATGTTAAGAGACGTTTTTTGTAGAGAATTATGTTTCCTACAATTTATGTTCTATGATATTTTTTGATCAGAAGCGTAGTTTTCGAGATATATCGAGATATTTAAAAGTTCCGAAGCCGCACCAACATAATAGGGATACAGAAACACCGTGGCCCCTTTCTTTGAGATAACTCTGCACTAGTGCGAACCGCAAATGCCACTTCCAGCTTAGCTGTGCAGAAGAAGAACAACAAGAAGAAGAAATATCTCGAAATATGTCCGTCAGTCCCCTTCCCTTGAGATAAATCTGCAAATATCTCGGAAACGAAGCGAGCTATGGCAAAATGTTAAGAGACCTTTTTTGTAGAGAATTATGTTTCCTACAATTTATGTTCTATGATATTTTTTGATCAGATGCGTAGTTCTCGAGATATATCAAGATATTTAAAAGTTCCGAAGCCACACCAACATAATAGAGATACAGAAACACCGTGGCCCCTTTCTTTGAGATAACTCTGCACTATTGCGAGCTGTAAATGCCACTTCCAGCTTAGCTGTGCAGAAGAAGAACAACAAGAAGAAGAAATATCTCGAAATATGTCCGTCAGGCCCCTTCCCTTGAGATGAATCTGCAAATATCTCGGAAACGAAGCGAGCTATGGCAAAATGTTAAGAGACCTTTTTTGTAGAGAATTACGTTTTCTACTTTTTATGTTCTATGATATTTTTTGATCAGAAGCGTAGTTTTCGAGATATATCGAGATATTTAAAAGTTCCGAAGCCGCACCAACATAATAGAGATACAGAAACACCGTGGCCCCTTTCTTTGGGATAACTCTGCACTATTGCGAGCTGCAAATGCCACTTCCAGCTTAGCTGTGCAGAACAAGAACAACAAGAAGAAGAAATATCTCGAAATATGTCCGTCAGTCCCCTTCCCTTGAGATAAATCTGCAAATATCTCGGAAACGAAGCGAGCTATGGCAAAATGTTAAGAGACCTTTTTTGTAGAGAATTATGTTTCCTACAATTTATGTTCTATGATATTTTTTGATCAGATGCGTAGTTCTCGAGATATATCAAGATATTTAAAAGTTCCGAAGCCACACCAACATAATAGAGATACAGAAACACCGTGGCCCCTTTCTTTGAGATAACTCTGCACTATTGCGAGCTGTAAATGCCACTTCCAGCTTAGCTGTGCAGAAGAAGAACAACAAGAAGAAGAAATATCTCGAAATATGTCCGTCAGGCCCCTTCCCTTGAGATGAATCTGCAAATATCTCGGAAACGAAGCGAGCTATGGCAAAATGTTAAGAGACCTTTTTTGTAGAGAATTACGTTTCCTACTTTTTATGTTCTATGATATTTTTTGATCAGAAGCGTAGTTTTCGAGATATATCGAGATATTTAAAAGTTCCGAAGCCGCACCAACATAATAGAGATACAGAAACACCGTGGCCCCTTTCTTTGAGATAACTCTGCACTAGTGCGAGCTGCAAATGCCACTTCCAGCTTAGCTGTGCAGAAGAAGAACAACAAGAAGAAGAAATATCTCGAAATATGTCCGTCAGGCCCCTTCCCTTGAGATAAATCTGCAAATATCTCGGAAACGAAGCGAGCTATGGCAAAATGTTAAGAGACCTTTTTTGTAGAGAATTAAGTTTCCTACTTTTTATGTTCTATGATATTTTTTGATCAGATGCGTAGTTCTCGAGATATATCAAGATATTTAAAAGTTCCGAAGCCGCACCAACATAATAGAAATACAGAAACACCGTGGCCCCTTTCTTTGAGATAACTCTGCACTATTGCGAGCTGCAAATGCCACTTCCAGCTTAGCTGTGCAGAGGAAGAACAACAAGAAGAAGAAGTATCTCGAAATATGTCCGTCAGGCCCGTTCCTTTGAGCTGAATCTGCAAATATCTCGGAAACGAAGCGAGCTATGGCAAAATGTTAAGATACGTTTTTTGTAGAGAATTATGTTTCCTACAATTTATGTTCTATGATATTTTTTGATCAGAAGCGTAGTTTTCGAGATATATCGAGATATTTAAAAGTTCCGAAGCCGCACCAACATAATAGAGATACAGAAACACCGTGGCCCCTTTCTTTGAGATAACTCTGCACTATTGCGACCTGCAAATGCCACTTCCAGCTCAGCTGTGCAGAAGAAGAACAACAAGAAGAAGAAGTATCTCGAAATATGTCCGTCAGGCCCGTTCCTTTGAGCTGAATCTGCAAATATCTCGGAAACGAAGCGAGCTATGGCAAAATGTTAAGATACGTTTTTTGTAGAGAATTATGTTTCCTACAATTTATGTTCTATGATATTTTTTGATCAGAAGCGTAGTTTTCGAGATATATCGAGATATTTAAAAGTTCCGAAGCCGCACCAACATAATAGAGATACAGAAACACCGTGGCCCCTTTCTTTGAGATAACTCTGCACTATTGCGACCTGCAAATGCCACTTCCAGCTCAGCTGTGCAGAAGAAGAACAACAAGAAGAAGAAATATCTCGAAATATGTCCGTCAGGCCCCTTCCCTTGAGATGAATCTGCGAATATCTCGGAAACGAAGCGAGCTATGGCAAAATGTTAAGAGACCTTTTTTGTAGAGAATTACGTTTCCTACTTTTTATGTTCTATGATATTTTTTGATCAGAAGCGTAGTTTTCGAGATATATCGAGATATTTAAAAGTTCCGAAGCCGCACCAACATAATAGAGATACAGAAACACCGTGGCCCCTTTCTTTGAGATAACTCTGCACTAGTGCGAGCTGCAAATGCCACTTCCAGCTTAGCTGTGCAGAAGAAGAACAACAAGAAGAAGAAATATCTCGAAATATGTCCGTCAGGCCCCTTCCCTTGAGATAAATCTGCAAATATCTCGGAAACGAAGCGAGCTATGGCAAAATGTTAAGATACGTTTTTTGTAGAGAATTATGTTTCCTACAATTTATGTTCTATGATATTTTTTGATCAGAAGCGTAGTTTTCGAGATATATCGAGATATTTAAAAGTTCCGAAGCCGCACCAACATAATAGAGATACAGAAACACCGTGGCCCCTTTCTTTGAGATAACTCTGCACTATTGCGACCTGCAAATGCCACTTCCAGCTCAGCTGTGCAGAAGAAGAACAACAAGAAGAAGAAATATCTCGAAATATGTCCGTCAGGCCCCTTCCCTTGAGATAAATCTGCAAATATCTCGGAAACGAAGCGAGCTATGGCAAAATGTTAAGAGACCTTTTTTGTAGAGAATTGAGTTTCCTACTTTTTATGTTGTATGATATTTTTTGATCAGATGCGTAGTTCTCGAGATATATCAAGATATTTAAAAGTTCCGAAGCCGCACCAACATAATAGAGATACAGAAACACCGTGGCCCCTTTCTTTGAGATAACTCTGCACTATTGCGAGCTGCAAATGCCACTTCCAGCTTAGCTGTGCAGAGGAAGAACAACAAGAAGAAGAAATATCTCGAAATATGTCCGTCAGGCCAGTTCCTTTGAGCTGAATCTGCAAATATCTCGGAAACGAAGCGATCTATGGCAAAATGTTAAGAGACGTTTTTTGTAGAGAATTATGTTTCCTACAATTTATGTTCTATGATATTTTTTGATCAGAAGCGTAGTTTTCGAGATATATCGAGATATTTAAAAGTTCCGAAGCCGCACCAACATAATAGGGATACAGAAACACCGTGGCCCCTTTCTTTGAGATAACTCTGCACTAGTGCGAACCGCAAATGCCACTTCCAGCTTAGCTGTGCAGAAGAAGAACAACAAGAAGAAGAAATATCTCGAAATATGTCCGTCAGTCCCCTTCCCTTGAGATAAATCTGCAAATATCTCGGAAACGAAGCGAGCTATGGCAAAATGTTAAGAGACCTTTTTTGTAGAGAATTATGTTTCCTACAATTTATGTTCTATGATATTTTTTGATCAGATGCGTAGTTCTCGAGATATATCAAGATATTTAAAAGTTCCGAAGCCACACCAACATAATAGAGATACAGAAACACCGTGGCCCCTTTCTTTGAGATAACTCTGCACTATTGCGAGCTGTAAATGCCACTTCCAGCTTAGCTGTGCAGAAGAAGAACAACAAGAAGAAGAAATATCTCGAAATATGTCCGTCAGGCCCCTTCCCTTGAGATGAATCTGCAAATATCTCGGAAACGAAGCGAGCTATGGCAAAATGTTAAGAGACCTTTTCTGTAGAGAATTACGTTTTCTACTTTTTATGTTCTATGATATTTTTTGATCAGAAGCGTAGTTTTCGAGATATATCGAGATATTTAAAAGTTCCGAAGCCGCACCAACATAATAGAGATACAGAAACACCGTGGCCCCTTTCTTTGAGATAACTCTGCACTAGTGCGAGCTGCAAATGCCACTTCCAGCTTAGCTGTGCAGAAGAAGAACAACAAGAAGAAGAAATATCTCGAAATATGTCCGTCAGGCCCCTTCCCTTGAGATAAATCTGCAAATATCTCGGAAACGAAGCGAGCTATGGCAAAATGTTAAGAGACCTTTTTTGTAGAGAATTAAGTTTCCTACTTTTTATGTTCTATGATATTTTTTGATCAGATGCGTAGTTCTCGAGATATATCAAGATATTTAAAAGTTCCGAAGCCGCACCAACATAATAGAAATACAGAAACACCGTGGCCCCTTTCTTTGAGATAACTCTGCACTATTGCGAGCTGCAAATGCCACTTCCAGCTTAGCTGTGCAGAGGAAGAACAACAAGAAGAAGAAGTATCTCGAAATATGTCCGTCAGGCCCGTTCCTTTGAGCTGAATCTGCAAATATCTCGGAAACGAAGCGAGCTATGGCAAAATGTTAAGATACGTTTTTTGTAGAGAATTATGTTTCCTACAATTTATGTTCTATGATATTTTTTGATCAGAAGCGTAGTTTTCGAGATATATCGAGATATTTAAAAGTTCCGAAGCCGCACCAACATAATAGAGATACAGAAACACCGTGGCCCCTTTCTTTGAGATAACTCTGCACTATTGCGACCTGCAAATGCCACTTCCAGCTCAGCTGTGCAGAAGAAGAACAACAAGAAGAAGAAATATCTCGAAATATGTCCGTCAGGCCCCTTCCCTTGAGATGAATCTGCAAATATCTCGGAAACGAAGCGAGCTATGGCAAAATGTTAAGAGACCTTTTTTGTAGAGAATTACGTTTCCTACTTTTTATGTTCTATGATATTTTTTGATCAGATGCGTAGTTCTCGAGATATATCAAGATATTTAAAAGTTCCGAAGCCGCACCAACATAATAGAAATACAGAAACACCGTGGCCCCTTTCTTTGAGATAACTCTGCACTAGTGCGAGCTGCAAATGCCACTTCCAGCTTAGCTGTGCAGAAGAAGAACAACAAGAAGAAGAAATATCTCGAAATATGTCCGTCAGGCCCCTTCCCTTGAGATAAATCTGCAAATATCTCGGAAACGAAGCGAGCTATGGCAAAATGTTAAGAGACCTTTTTTGTAGAGAATTATGTTTCCTACAATTTATGTTCTATGATATTTTTTGATCAGAAGCGTAGTTTTCGAGATATATCGAGATATTTAAAAGTTCCGAAGCCGCACCAACATAATAGAGATACAGAAACACCGTGGCCCCTTTCTTTGAGATAACTCTGCACTATTGCGACCTGCAAATGCCACTTCCAGCTCAGCTGTGCAGAAGAAGAACAACAAGAAGAAGAAATATCTCGAAATATGTCCGTCAGGCCCCTTCCCTTGAGATAAATCTGCAAATATCTCGGAAACGAAGCGAGCTATGGCAAAATGTTAAGAGACCTTTTTTGTAGAGAATTAAGTTTCCTACTTTTTATGTTCTATGATATTTTTTGATCAGATGCGTAGTTCTCGAGATATATCAAGATATTTAAAAGTTCCGAAGCCGCACCAACATAATAGAGATACAGAAACACCGTGGCCCCTTTCTTTGAGATAACTCTGCACTATTGCGAGCTGGAAATGCCACTTCCAGTTTAGCTGTGCAGAAGAAGAACAACAAGAAGAAGAAATATCTCGAAATATGTCCGTCAGGCCCCTTCCCTTGAGATATATCTGCAAATATCTCGGAAACGAAGCGAGCTATGGCAAAATGTTAAGAGACCTTTTTTGTAGAGAATTATGTTTCCTACAATTTATGTTCTATGATATTTTTTGATCAGAAGCGTAGTTTTCGAGATATATCGAGATATTTAAAAGTCCCGAAGCCGCACCAACATAATAGAGATACAGAAACACCGTGGCCCCTTTCTTTGAGATAACTCTGCACTATTGCGAGCTGCAAATGCCGCTTCGAGCTTAGCTGTGCAGAAGAAGAACAACAAGAAGAAGAAATATCTCGAAATATGTCCGTCAGACCCTTTCCCTTGAGATGAATCTGCAAATATCTCGGAAACGAACCGAGCTATGGCAAAATGTTAAGAGACCTTTTTTGTAGAGAATAATGTTTCCTACAATTTACGTTCTATGATATTTTTTGATCAGAAGCGTAGTTTTCGAGATATATCGAGATATTTAAAAGTTCCGAAGCCGCACCAACATAATAGAGATACAGAAACACCGTGGCCCCTTTCTTTGAGATAACTCTGCACTATTGCGACCTGCAAATGCCACTTCCAGCTCAGCTGTGCAGAAGAAGAACAACAAGAAGAAGAAATATCTCGAAATATGTCCGTCAGGCCCCTTCCCTTGAGATAAATCTGCAAATATCTCGGAAACGAAGCGAGCTATGGCAAAATGTTAAGAGACCTTTTTTGTAGGCAATTAAGTTTCCTACTTTTTATGTTCTATGATATTTTTTGATCAGATGCGTAGTTCTCGAGATATATCAAGATATTTAAAAGTTCCGAAGCCGCACCAACATAATAGAGATACAGAAACACCGTGGCCCCTTTCTTTGAGATAACTCTGCACTATTGCGAGCTGGAAATGCCACTTCCAGTTTAGCTGTGCAGAAGAAGAACAACAAGAAGAAGAAATATCTCGAAATATGTCCGTCAGGCCCCTTCCCTTGAGATATATCTGCAAATATCTCGGAAACGAAGCGAGCTATGGCAAAATGTTAAGAGACCTTTTTTGTAGAGAATTATGTTTCCTACAATTCATGTTCTATGATATTTTTTGATCAGAAACGTAGTTTTCGAGATATATCGAGATATTTAAAAGTCCCGAAGCCGCACCAACATAATAGAGATACAGAAACACCGTGGCCCCTTTCTTTGAGATAACTCTGCACTATTGCGAGCTGCAAATGCCGCTTCGAGCTTACCTGTGCAGAAGAAGAACAACAAGAAGAAGAAATATCTCGAAATATGTCCGTCAGACCCCTTCCCTTGAGATGAATCTGCAAATATCTCGGAAACGAACCGAGCTATGGCAAAATGTTAAGAGACCTTTTTTGTAGAGAATAATGTTTCCTACAATTTACGTTCTATGATATTTTTTGATCAGAAGCGTAGTTTTCGAGATATATCGAGATATTTAAAAGTTCCGAAGCCGCACCAACATAATAGAGATACAGAAACACCGTGGCCCCTTTCTTTGAGATAACTCTGCACTATTGCGACCTGCAAATGCCACTTCCAGCTCAGCTGTGCAGAAGAAGAACAACAAGAAGAAGAAATATCTCGAAATATGTCCGTCAGGCCCCTTCCCTTGAGATAAATCTGCAAATATCTCGGAAACGAAGCGAGCTATGGCAAAATGTTAAGAGACCTTTTTTGTAGGGAATTAAGTTTCCTACTTTTTATGTTCTATGATATTTTTTGATCAGATGCGTAGTTCTCGAGATATATCAAGATATTTAAAAGTTCCGAAGCCGCACCAACATAATAGAGATACAGAAACACCGTGGCCCCTTTCTTTGAGATAACTTTGCACTATTGCGAGCTGGAAATGCCACTTCCAGTTTAGCTGTGCAGAAGAAGAACAACAAGAAGAAGAAATATCTCGAAATATGTCCGTCAGGCCCCTTCCCTTGAGATATATCTGCAAATATCTTGGAAACGAAGCGAGCTATGGCAAAATGTTAAGAGACCTTTTTTGTAGAGAATTATGTTTCCTACAATTTATGTTCTATGATATTTTTTGATCAGAAGCGTAGTTTTCGAGATATATCGAGATATTTAAAAGTCCCGAAGCCGCACCAACATAATAGAGATACAGAAACACCGTGGCCCCTTTCTTTGAGATAACTCTGCACTATTGCGAGCTGCAAATGCCGCTTCGAGCTTAGCTGTGCAGAAGAAGAACAACAAGAAGAAGAAATATCTCGAAATATGTCCGTCAGACCCCTTCCCTTGAGATGAATCTGCAAATATCTCGGAAACGAACCGAGCTATGGCAAAATGTTAAGAGACCTTTTTTGTAGAGAATAATGTTTCCTACAATTTACGTTCTATGATATTTTTTGATCAGAAGCGTAGTTTTCGAGATATATCGAGATATTTAAAAGTTCCGAAGCCGCACCAACATAATAGAGATACAGAAACACCGTGGCCCCTTTCTTTGAGATAACTCTGCACTATTGCGACCTGCAAATGCCACTTCCAGCTCAGGTGTGCAGAAGAAGAACAACAAGAAGAAGAAATATCTCGAAATATGTCCGTCAGGCCCCTTCCCTTGAGATAAATCTGCAAATATCTCGGAAACGAAGCGAGCTATGGCAAAATGTTAAGAGACCTTTTTTGTAGGGAATTAAGTTTCCTACTTTTTATGTTCTATGATATTTTTTGATCAGATGCGTAGTTCTCGAGATATATCAAGATATTTAAAAGTTCCGAAGCCGCACCAACATAATAGAGATACAGAAACACCGTGGCCCCTTTCTTTGAGATAACTCTGCACTATTGCGAGCTGGAAATGCCACTTCCAGTTTAGCTGTGCAGAAGAAGAACAACAAGAAGAAGAAATATCTCGAAATATGTCCGTTAGGCCCCTTCCCTTGAGATAAATCTGCAAATATCTCGGAAACGAAGCGAGCTATGGCAAAATGTTAAGAGACCTTTTTTGTAGAGAATTAAGTTTCCTACTTTTTATGTTCTATGACATTTTTTGATCAGAAGCGCAGTTTTCGAGATATATCGAGATATTTAAAAGTTCCAAAGCCGCACCAACATAATAGAGATACAGAAACACCGTGGCCCCTTTCTTTGAGATAACTCTGCACTATTGCGAGCCGCAAATGCCACTTCCAGCTTAGCTGTGCAGAAGAAGAACAACAAGAAGAAGAAACATCTCGAAATATGTCCGTCAGGCCACTTCCCTTGAGATAAATCTGCAAATATCTCGGAAACGAAGCGAGCTATGGCAAAATGTTAAGAGACCTTTTTTGTAGAGAATTAAGTTTCCTACTTTTTATGTTCGATGATATTTTTTGATCAGATGCGTAGTTCTCGAGATATATCAAGATATTTAAAAGTTGCGAAGCTGCACCAACATAATAGAGGTACAGAAACACCGTGGCCTCTTTCTTTGAGATAACTCTGCACTATTGCGAGCTGCAAATGCCGCTTCGAGCTTAGCTGTGCAGAAGAAGAACAACAAGAAGAAGAAATATCTCGAAATATGTCCGTTAGGCCCGTTCCTTTGAGCTGAATCTGCAAATATCTCGGAAACGAAGCGAGCTATGGCAAAATGTTAAGATACGTTTTTTGTAGAGAATCATGTTTCCTACAACTTATGTTCTATGATATTTTTTGATCAGAAGCGTAGTTTTCGAGATATATCGAGATATTTAAAAGTTCCGAAGCCGCACCAACATAATAGAGATACAGAAACACCGTGGCCCCTTTCTTTGAGATAACTCTGCACTAGTGCGAGCTGCAAATGCCACTTCCAGCTTAGCTGTGCAGAAGAAGAACAACAAGAAGAAGAAATATCTCGAAATATGTCCGTCAGGCCCCTTCCCTTGAGATAAATCTACAAATATCTCGGAAACGAAGCGAGCTATGGCAAAATATTAGGAGACCTTTTTTGTAGAGAATTAAGTTTCCTACTTTTTATGTTCTATGATATTTTTTGATCAGATGCGTAGTTCTCGAGATATATCAAGATATTTAAAAGTTCCGAAGCCGCACCAACATAATAGAGATACAGAAACACCGTGGCCCCTTTCTTTGAGATAACTCTGCGCTATTGCGAGCTGCAAATGCCACTTCCAGCTTAGCTGTGCAGAAGAAGAACAACAAGAAGAAGAAATATCTCGAAATATGTCCGTCAGGCCCCTTCCCTTGAGATAAATCTGCAAATATCTCGGAAACGAAGCGAGCTATGGCAAAATGTTTAGAGACCTTTCTTGTAGAGAATTAAGTTTCCTACTTTTTATGTAGTATGATATTTTTTGATCAGATGCGTAGTTCTCGAGATATATCAAGATATTTAAAAGTTCCGAAGCCGCACCAACATAATAGAGATACAGAAACACCGTGGCCCCTTTCTTTGGGATAACTCTGCACTATTGCGAGCTGCAAATGCCACTTCCAGCTTAGCTGTGCAGAAGAAGAACAACAAGAAGAAGAAATATCTCGAAATATGTCCGTCACGCCCCTTCCCTTGAGATATATCTGCAAATATCTCGGAAACGAAGCGAGCTATGGCAAAATGTTAAGAGACCTTTTTTGTAGAGAATTAAGTTTCCTACTTTTCATGTTCTATGATATTTTTTGATCAGATGCGTAGTTCTCGAGATATATCAAGATATTTAAAAGTTCCGAAGCCGCACCAACATAATAGAGATACAGAAACACCGTGGCCCCTTTCTTTGAGATAACTCTGCACTATTGCGAGCTGTAAATGCCACTTCCAGCTTAGCTGTGCAGAAGAAGAACAACAAGAAGAAGAAATATCTCGAAATATGTCCGTCACGCCCCTTCCCTTGAGATATATCTGCAAATATCTCGGAAACGAAGCGAGCTATGGCAAAATGTTAAGAGACCTTTTTTGTAGAGAATTATGTTTCCTACAATTTATGTTCTATGATATTTTTTGATCAGAAGCGTAGTTTTCGAGATATATCGAGATATTTAAAAGTTCCGAAGCCGCACCAACATAATAGAGATACAGAAACACCGTGGCCCCTTTCTTTGAGATAACTCTGCACTATTGCGAGCTGGAAATGCCACTTCCAGTTTAGCTGTGCAGAAGAAGAACAACAAGAAGAAGAAATATCTCGAAATATGTCCGTTAGGCCCCTTCCCTTCAGATAAATCTGCAAATATCTCGGAAACAAAGCGAGCTATGGCAAAATGTTAAGAGAACTTTTTTGTAGAGAATTAAGTTTCCTACTTTTCATGTTCTATGATATTTTTTGATCAGATGCGTAGTTCTCGAGATATATCAAGATATTTAAAAGTTCCGAAGCCGCACCAACATAATAGAGATACAGAAACACCGTGGCCCCTTTCTTTGAGATAACTCTGCACTATTGCGAGCTGTAAATGCCACTTCCAGCTTAGCTGTGCAGAAGAAGAACAACAAGAAGAAGAAATATCTCGAAATATGTCCGTCAGGCCCCTTCCCTTGAGATGAATCTGCAAATATCTCGGAAACGAACCGAGCTATGGCAAAATGTTAAGAGACCTTTTTTGTAGAGAATTAAGTTTCCTACTTTTTATGTTCTATGATATTTTCTGATCAGATGCGTAGTTCTCGAGATATATCAAGATATTTAAAAGTTCCGAAGCCGCACCAACATAATAGAGATACAGAAACACCGTGGCCCCTTTCTTTGAGATAACTCTGCACTATTGCGAGCTGGAAATGCCACTTCCAGTTTAGCTGTGCAGAAGAAGAACAACAAGAAGAAGAAATATCTCGAAATATGTCCGTTAGGCCCCTTCCCTTGAGATAAATCTGCAAATATCTCGGAAACGAAGCGAGCTATGGCAAAATGTTAAGAGACCTTTTTTGTAGAGAATTAAGTTTCCTACTTTTTATGTTCTATGATATTTTTTGATCAGAAGCGTAGTTTTCGAGATATATCGAGATATTTAAAAGTTCCGAAGCCGCACCAACATAATAGAGATACAGAAACACCGTGGCCCCTTTCTTTGAGATAACTCTGCACTATTGCGAGCTGCAAATGCCACTTCCAGCTTAGCTGTGCAGAAGAAGAACAACAAGAAGAAGAAATATCTCGAAATATGTCCGTCAGGCCCCTTCCCTTGAGATAAATCTGCAAATATCTCGGAAACGAAGCGAGCTATGGCAAAATGTTTAGAGACCTTTCTTGTAGAGAATTAAGTTTCCTACTTTTTATGTAGTATGATATTTTTTGATCAGATGCGTAGTTCTCGAGATATATCAAGATATTTAAAAGTTCCGAAGCCGCACCAACATAATAGAGATACAGAAACACCGTGGCCCCTTTCTTTGGGATAACTCTGCACTATTGCGAGCTGCAAATGACACTTCCAGCTTAGCTGTGCAGAAGAAGAACAACAAGAAGAAGAAATATCTCGAAATATGTCCGTCAGGCCACTTCCCTTGAGATAAATCTGCAAATATCTCGGAAACGAAGCGAGCTATGACAAAATGTTAAGAGACCTTTTTTGTAGAGAATTAAGTTTCCTACTTTTTATGTTCGATGATATTTTTTGATCAGATGCGTAGTTCTCGAGATATATCAAGATATTTAAAAGTTCCGAAGCTGCACCAACATAATAGAGGTACAGAAACACCGTGGCCTCTTTCTTTGAGATAACTCTGCACTATTGCGAGCTGCAAATGCCGCTTCGAGCTTAGCTGTGCAGAAGAAGAACAACAAGAAGAAGAAATATCTCGAAATATGTCCGTCAGACCCCTTCCCTTGAGATGAATCTGCAAATATCTCGGAAATGAAGCGAGCTATGGCAAAATGTTAAGAGACGTTTTTTATAGAGAATTATGTTTCCTACAATTTATGTTCTATGATATTTTTTGATCAGAAGCGTGGTTTTCGAGATATATCGAGATATTTAAAAGTTCCGAAGCCGCACCAACATAATAGGGATACAGAAACACCGTGGCCCCTTTCTTTGAGATAACTCTGCACTATTGCGAGCTGTAAATGCCACTTCCAGCTTAGCTGTGCAGAAGAAGAACAACAAGAAGAAGCAATATCTCGAAATATGTCCGTTAGGCCCCTTCCCTTCAGATAAATCTGCAAATATCTCGGAAACGAAGCGAGCTATGGCAAAATGTTAAGAGAACTTTTTTGTAGAGAATTCAGTTTCCTACTTTTCATGTTCTATGATATTTTTTGATCAGATGCGTAGTTCTCGAGATATATCAAGATATTTAAAAGTTCCGAAGCCGCACCAACATAATAGAGATACAGAAACACCGTGGCCCCTTTCTTTGAGATAACTCTGCACTATTGCGAGCTGTAAATGCCACTTCCAGCTTAGCTGTGCAGAAGAAGAACAACAAGAAGAAGAAATATCTCGAAATATGTCCGTCAGGCCCCTTCCCTTGAGATATATCTGCAAATATCTCGGAAACGAAGCGAGCTATGGCAAAATGTTAAGAGACCTTTTTTGTAGAGAATTATGTTTCCTACAATTTATGTTCTATGATATTTTTTGATCAGAAGCGTAGTTTTCGAGATATATCGAGATATTTAAAAGTCCCGAAGCCGCACCAACATAATAGAGATACAGAAACACCGTGGCCCCTTTCTTTGAGATAACTCTGCACTATTGCGAGCTGCAAATGCCGCTTCGAGCTTAGCTGTGCAGAAGAAGAACAACAAGAAGAAGAAATATCTCGAAATATGTCCGTCAGACCCCTTCCCTTGAGATGAATCTGCAAATATCTCGGAAACGAACCGAGCTATGGCAAAATGTTAAGAGACCTTTTTTGTAGAGAATAATGTTTCCTACAATTTACGTTCTATGATATTTTTTGATCAGAAGCGTAGTTTTCGAGATATATCGAGATATTTAAAAGTTCCGAAGCCGCACCAACATAATAGGGATACAGAAACACCGTGGCCCCTTTCTTTGAGATAACTCTGCACTATTGCGAGCTGTAAATGCCACTTCCAGCTTAGCTGTGCAGAAGAAGAATAACAAGAAGAAGAAATATCTCGAAATATGTCCGTCAGGCCCCTTCCCTTGAGATATATCTGCAAATATCTCGGAAACGAAGCGAGCTATGGCAAAATGTTAAGAGACCTTTTTTGTAGAGAATTATGTTTCCTACAATTTATGTTCTATGATATTTTTTGATCAGAAGCGTAGTTTTCGAGATGTATCGAGATATTTAAAAGTTCCGAAGCCGCACCAACATAATAGAGATACAGAAACACAGTGGCCCCTTTCTTTGAGATAACTCTGCACTAGTGCGAGCCGCAAATGCCACTTCCAGCTTAGCTGTGCAGAAGAAGAACAACAAGAAGAAGAAATATCTCGAAATATGTCCGTCAGGCCCCTTCCCTTGAGATAAATCTGCAAATATCTCGGAAACGAAGCGAGCTATGGCAAAATGTTAAGAGACCATTTTTGTAGAGAATTAAGTTTCCTACTTTTTATGTTCTATGATATTTTTTGATCAGATGCGTAGTTCTCGAGATATATCAAGATATTTAAAAGTTCCGAAGCCGCACCAACATAATAGAGATACAGAAACACCGTGGCCCCTTTCTTTGGGATAACTCTGCACTATTGCGAGCTGCAAATGACACTTCCAGCTTAGCTGTGCAGAAGAAGAACAACAAGAAGAAGAAATATCTCGAAATATGTCCGTCAGGCCACTTCCCTTGAGATAAATCTGCAAATATCTCGGAAACGAAGCGAGCTATGGCAAAATGTTAAGAGACCTTTTTTGTAGAGAATTAAGTTTCCTACTTTTTATGTTCGATGATATTTTTTGATCAGATGCGTAGTTCTCGAGATATATCAAGATATTTAAAAGTTCCGAAGCTGCACCAACATAATAGAGGTACAGAAACACCGTGGCCTCTTTCTTTGAGATAACTCTGCACTATTGCGAGCTGCAAATGCCGCTTCGAGCTTAGCTGTGCAGAAGAAGAACAACAAGAAGAAGAAATATCTCGAAATATGTCCGTCAGACCCCTTCCCTTGAGATGAATCTGCAAATATCTCGGAAATGAAGCGAGCTATGGCAAAATGTTAAGAGACGTTTTTTATAGAGAATTATGTTTCCTACAATTTATGTTCTATGATATTTTTTGATCAGAAGCGTGGTTTTCGAGATATATCGAGATATTTAAAAGTTCCGAAGCCGCACCAACATAATAGGGATACAGAAACACCGTGGCCCCTTTCTTTGAGATAACTCTGCACTATTGCGAGCTGGAAATGCCACTTCCAGCTTAGCTGTGCAGAAGAAGAATAACAAGAAGAAGAAATATCTCGAAATATGTCCGTCAGGCCCCTTCCCTTGAGATATATCTGCAAATATCTCGGAAACGAAGCGAGCTATGGCAAAATGTTAAGAGACCTTTTTTGTAGAGAATTATGTTTCCTACAATTTACGTTCTATGATATTTTTTGATCAGAAGCGTAGTTTTCGAGATGTATCGAGATATTTAAAAGTTCCGAAGCCGCACCAACATAATAGAGATACAGAAACACAGTGGCCCCTTTCTTTGAGATAACTCTGCACTAGTGCGAGCCGCAAATGCCACTTCCAGCTTAGCTGTGCAGAAGAAGAA
The DNA here is from genome assembly GCF_051020975.1 of Osmia lignaria lignaria. Taxonomy (NCBI): domain Eukaryota; kingdom Metazoa; phylum Arthropoda; class Insecta; order Hymenoptera; family Megachilidae; genus Osmia; species Osmia lignaria. Next base: position 6,241,507 of record NW_027478166.1, read on the forward strand.
CAACAAGAAGAAGAAATATCTCGAAATATGTCCGTCAGGCCCCTTCCCTTGAGATAAATCTGCAAATATCTCGGAAACGAAGCGAGCTATGGCAAAATGTTAAGAGACCTTTTTTGTAGAGAATTAAGTTTCCTACTTTTTATGTTCTATGATATTTTTTGATCAGATCCGTAGTTCTCGAGATATATCAAGATATTTAAAAGTTCCGAACCCGCACCAACATAATAGAGATACAGAAACACCGTGGCCCCTTTCTTTGAGATAACTCTGCACTATTGCGAGCTGCAAATGCCACTTCCAGCTTAGCTGTGCAGAGGAAGAACAACAAGAAGAAGAAATATCTCGAAATATGTCCGTCAGGCCAGTTCCTTTGAGCTGAATCTGCAAATATCTCGGAAACGAAGCGAGCTATGGCAAAATGTTAAGAGACGTTTTTTATAGAGAATTATGTTTCCTACAATTTATGTTCTATGATATTTTTTGATCAGAAGCGTAGTTTTCGAGATATATCGAGATATATAAAAGTTCCGAAGCCGCACCAACATAATAGGGATACAGAAACACCGTGGCCCCTTTCTTTGAGATAACTCTGCACTAGTGCGAGCCGCAAATGCCACTTCCAGCTTAGCTGTGCAGAAGAAGAACAACAAGAAGAAGAAATATCTCGAAATATGTCCGTCAGGCCCCTTCCCTTGAGATATATCTGCAAATATCTCGGAAACGAAGCGAGCTATGGCAAAATGTTAAGAGACCTTTTTTGTAGAGAATTCTGTTTCCTACAATTTATGTTCTATGATATTTTTTGATCAGAAGCGTAGTTTTCGAGATATATCGAGATATTTAAAAGTTCCGAAGCCGCACCAACATAATAGGGATACAGAAACACCGTGGCCCCTTTCTTTGAGATAACTCTGCACTAGTGCGAGCCGCATATGCCACTTCCAGCTGAGCTGTGCAGAAGAAGAACAACAAGAAGAAGAAATATCTCGAAATATGTCCGTCAGGCCCCTTCCCTTGAGATACATCTGCAAATATCTCGGAAACGAAGCGAGCTATGGCAAAATGTTAAGAGACCTTTTTTGTAGAGAATTATGTTTCCTACAATTTACGTTCTATGATATTTTTTGATCAGAAGCGTAGTTTTCGAGATGTATCGAGATATTTAAAAGTTCCGAAGCCGCACCAACATAATAGAGATACAGAAACACAGTGGCCCCTTTCTTTGAGATAACTCTGCACTAGTGCGAGCCGCAAATGCCACTTCCAGCTTAGCTGTGCAGAAGAAGAACAACAAGAAGAAGAAATATCTCGAAATATGTCCGTCAGGCCCCTTCCCTTGAGATAAATCTGCAAATATCTCGGAAACGAAGCGAGCTATGGCAAAATGTTAAGAGACCTTTTTTGTAGAGAATTAAGTTTCCTACTTTTTATGTTCTATGATATTTTTTGATCAGATCCGTAGTTCTCGAGATATATCAAGATATTTAAAAGTTCCGAACCCGCACCAACATAATAGAGATACAGAAACACCGTGGCCCCTTTCTTTGAGATAACTCTGCACTATTGCGAGCTGCAAATGCCACTTCCAGCTTAGCTGTGCAGAGGAAGAACAACAAGAAGAAGAAATATCTCGAAATATGTCCGTCAGGCCAGTTCCTTTGAGCTGAATCTGCAAATATCTCGGAAACGAAGCGAGCTATGGCAAAATGTTAAGAGACATTTTTTATAGAGAATTATGTTTCCTACAATTTATGTTCTATGATATTTTTTGATCAGAAGCGTAGTTTTCGAGATATATCGAGATATATAAAAGTTCCGAAGCCGCACCAACATAATAGGGATACAGAAACACCGTGGCCCCTTTCTTTGAGATAACTCTGCACTAGTGCGAGCCGCAAATGCCACTTCCAGCTTAGCTGTGCAGAAGAAGAATAACAAGAAGAAGAAATATCTCGAAATATGTCCGTCAGGCCCCTTCCCTTGAGATATATCTGCAAATATCTCGGAAACGAAGCGAGCTATGGCAAAATATTAAGAGACCTTTTTTGTAGAGAATTATGTTTCCTACAATTTATGTTCTATGATATTTTTTGATCAGAAGCGTAGTTTTCGAGATGTATCGAGATATTTAAAAGTTCCGAAGCCGCACCAACATAATAGAGATACAGAAACACAGTGGCCCCTTTCTTTGAGATAACTCTGCACTAGTGCGAGCCGCAAATGCCACTTCCAGCTTAGCTGTGCAGAAGAAGAACAACAAGAAGAAGAAATATCTCGAAATATGTCCGTCAGGCCCCTTCCCTTGAGATAAATCTGCAAATATCTCGGAAACGAAGCGAGCTATGGCAAAATGTTAAGAGACCATTTTTGTAGAGAATTAAGTTTCCTACTTTTTATGTTCTATGATATTTTTTGATCAGATGCGTAGTTCTCGAGATATATCAAGATATTTAAAAGTTCCGAAGCCGCACCAACATAATAGAGATACAGAAACACCGTGGCCCCTTTCTTTGGGATAACTCTGCACTATTGCGAGCTGCAAATGACACTTCCAGCTTAGCTGTGCAGAAGAAGAACAACAAGAAGAAGAAATATCTCGAAATATGTCCGTCAGGCCACTTCCCTTGAGATAAATCTGCAAATATCTCGGAAACGAAGCGAGCTATGGCAAAATGTTAAGAGACCTTTTTTGTAGAGAATTAAGTTTCCTACTTTTTATGTTCGATGATATTTTTTGATCAGATGCGTAGTTCTCGAGATATATCAAGATATTTAAAAGTTCCGAAGCTGCACCAACATAATAGAGGTACAGAAACACCGTGGCCTCTTTCTTTGAGATAACTCTGCACTATTGCGAGCTGCAAATGCCGCTTCGAGCTTAGCTGTGCAGAAGAAGAACAACAAGAAGAAGAAATATCTCGAAATATGTCCGTCAGACCCCTTCCCTTGAGATGAATCTGCAAATATCTCGGAAATGAAGCGAGCTATGGCAAAATGTTAAGAGACGTTTTTTATAGAGAATTATGTTTCCTACAATTTATGTTCTATGATATTTTTTGATCAGAAGCGTGGTTTTCGAGATATATCGAGATATTTAAAAGTTCCGAAGCCGCACCAACATAATAGGGATACAGAAACACCGTGGCCCCTTTCTTTGAGATAACTCTGCACTATTGCGAGCTGTAAATGCCACTTCCAGCTTAGCTGTGCAGAAGAAGAATAACAAGAAGAAGAAATATCTCGAAATATGTCCGTCAGGCCCCTTCCCTTGAGATATATCTGCAAATATCTCGGAAACGAAGCGAGCTATGGCAAAATGTTAAGAGACCTTTTTTGTAGAGAATTATGTTTCCTACAATTTACGTTCTATGATATTTTTTGATCAGAAGCGTAGTTTTCGAGATGTATCGAGATATTTAAAAGTTCCGAAGCCGCACCAACATAATAGAGATACAGAAACACAGTGGCCCCTTTCTTTGAGATAACTCTGCACTAGTGCGAGCCGCAAATGCCACTTCCAGCTTAGCTGTGCAGAAGAAGAACAACAAGAAGAAGAAATATCTCGAAATATGTCCGTCAGGCCCCTTCCCTTGAGATAAATCTGCAAATATCTCGGAAACGAAGCGAGCTATGGCAAAATGTTAAGAGACCTTTTTTGTAGAGAATTAAGTTTCCTACTTTTTATGTTCTATGATATTTTTTGATCAGATCCGTAGTTCTCGAGATATATCAAGATATTTAAAAGTTCCGAACCCGCACCAACATAATAGAGATACAGAAACACCGTGGCCCCTTTCTTTGAGATAACTCTGCACTATTGCGAGCTGCAAATGCCACTTCCAGCTTAGCTGTGCAGAGGAAGAACAACAAGAAGAAGAAATATCTCGAAATATGTCCGTCAGGCCAGTTCCTTTGAGCTGAATCTGCAAATATCTCGGAAACGAAGCGAGCTATGGCAAAATGTTAAGAGACGTTTTTTATAGAGAATTATGTTTCCTACAATTTATGTTCTATGATATTTTTTGATCAGAAGCGTAGTTTTCGAGATATATCGAGATATATAAAAGTTCCGAAGCCGCACCAACATAATAGGGATACAGAAACACCGTGGCCCCTTTCTTTGAGATAACTCTGCACTAGTGCGAGCCGCAAATGCCACTTCCAGCTTAGCTGTGCAGAAGAAGAACAACAAGAAGAAGAAATATCTCGAAATATGTCCGTCAGGCCCCTTCCCTTGAGATATATCTGCAAATATCTCGGAAACGAAGCGAGCTATGGCAAAATGTTAAGAGACCTTTTTTGTAGAGAATTCTGTTTCCTACAATTTATGTTCTATGATATTTTTTGATCAGAAGCGTAGTTTTCGAGATATATCGAGATATTTAAAAGTTCCGAAGCCGCACCAACATAATAGGGATACAGAAACACCGTGGCCCCTTTCTTTGAGATAACTCTGCACTAGTGCGAGCCGCATATGCCACTTCCAGCTGAGCTGTGCAGAAGAAGAACAACAAGAAGAAGAAATATCTCGAAATATGTCCGTCAGGCCCCTTCCCTTGAGATAAATCTGCAAATATCTCGGAAACGAAGCGAGCTATGGCAAAATGTTAAGAGACCTTTTTTGTAGAGAATTATGTTTCCTACAATTTACGTTCTATGATATTTTTTGATCAGAAGCGTAGTTTTCGAGATGTATCGAGATATTTAAAAGTTCCGAAGCCGCACCAACATAATAGAGATACAGAAACACAGTGGCCCCTTTCTTTGAGATAACTCTGCACTAGTGCGAGCCGCAAATGCCACTTCCAGCTTAGCTGTGCAGAAGAAGAACAACAAGAAGAAGAAATATCTCGAAATATGTCCGTCAGGCCCCTTCCCTTGAGATAAATCTGCAAATATCTCGGAAACGAAGCGAGCTATGGCAAAATGTTAAGAGACCTTTTTTGTAGAGAATTAAGTTTCCTACTTTTTATGTTCTATGATATTTTTTGATCAGATCCGTAGTTCTCGAGATATATCCAGATATTTAAAAGTTCCGAACCGCACCAACATAATAGAGATACAGAAACACCGTGGCCCCTTTCTTTGAGATAACTCTGCACTATTGCGAGCTGCAAATGCCACTTCCAGCTTAGCTGTGCAGAGGAAGAACAACAAGAAGAAGAAATATCTCGAAATATGTCCGTCAGGCCAGTTCCTTTGAGCTGAATCTGCAAATATCTCGGAAACGAAGCGAGCTATGGCAAAATGTTAAGAGACGTTTTTTATAGAGAATTATGTTTCCTACAATTTATGTTCTATGATATTTTTTGATCAGAAGCGTAGTTTTCGAGATATATCGAGATATATAAAAGTTCCGAAGCCGCACCAACATAATAGGGATACAGAAACACCGTGGCCCCTTTCTTTGAGATAACTCTGCACTAGTGCGAGCCGCAAATGCCACTTCCAGCTTAGCTGTGCAGAAGAAGAACAACAAGAAGAAGAAATATCTCGAAATATGTCCGTCAGGCCCCTTCCCTTGAGATATATCTGCAAATATCTCGGAAACGAAGCGAGCTATGGCAAAATGTTAAGAGACCTTTTTTGTAGAGAATTCTGTTTCCTACAATTTATGTTCTATGATATTTTTTGATCAGAAGCGTAGTTTTCGAGATATATCGAGATATTTAAAAGTTCCGAAGCCGCACCAACATAATAGGGATACAGAAACACCGTGGCCCCTTTCTTTGAGATAACTCTGCACTAGTGCGAGCCGCATATGCCACTTCCAGCTGAGCTGTGCAGAAGAAGAACAACAAGAAGAAGAAATATCTCGAAATATGTCCGTCAGGCCCCTTCCCTTGAGATAAATCTGCAAATATCTCGGAAACGAAGCGAGCTATGGCAAAATGTTAAGAGACCTTTTTTGTAGAGAATTATGTTTCCTACAATTTAGGTTCTATGATATTTTTTGATCAGAAGCGTAGTTTTCGAGATGTATCGAGATATTTAAAAGTTCCGAAGCCGCACCAACATAATAGAGATACAGAAACACCGTGGCCCCTTTCTTTGAGATAACTCTGCACTAGTGCGAGCCGCAAATGCCACTTCCAGCTTAGCTGTGCAGAAGAAGAACAACAAGAAGAAGAAATATCTCGAAATATGTCCGTCAGGCCCCTTCCCTTGAGATATATCTGCAAATATCTCGGAAACGAAGCGAGCTATGGCAAAATGTTAAGAGACCTTTTTTGTAGAGAATTCTGTTTCCTACAATTTATGTTCTATGATATTTTTTGATCAGAAGCGTAGTTTTCGAGATATATCGAGATATTTAAAAGTTCCGAAGCCGCACCAACATAATAGGGATACAGAAACACCGTGGCCCCTTTCTTTGAGATAACTCTGCACTAGTGCGAGCCGCAAATGCCACTTCCAGCTTAGCTGTGCAGAAGAAGAACAACAAGAAGAAGAAATATCTCGAAATATGTCCGTCAGGCCCCTTCCCTTGAGATAAATCTGCAAATATCTCGGAAACGAAGCGAGCTATGGCAAAATGTTAAGAGACCTTTTTTGTAGAGAATTAAGTTTCCTACTTTTTATGTTCTATGATATTTTTTGATCAGATGCGTAGTTCTCGAGATATATCAAGATATTTAAAAGTTCCGAACCCGCACCAACATAATAGAGATACAGAAACACCGTGGCCCCTTTCTTTGAGATAACTCTGCACTATTGCGAGCTGCAAATGCCACTTCCAGCTTAGCTGTGCAGAGGAAGAACAACAAGAAGAAGAAATATCTCGAAATATGTCCGTCAGGCCAGTTCCTTTGAGCTGAATCTGCAAATATCTCGGAAACGAAGCGAGCTATGGCAAAATGTTAAGAGACGTTGTTTATAGAGAATTATGTTTCCTACAATTTATGTTCTATGATATTTTTTGATCAGAAGCGTAGTTTTCGAGATATATCGAGATATTTAAAAGTTCCGAAGCCGCACCAACATAATAGGGATACAGAAACACCGTGGCCCCTTTCTTTGAGATAACTCTGCACTAGTGCGAGCCGCAAATGCCACTTCCAGCTTAGCTGTGCAGAAGAAGAACAACAAGAAGAAGAAATGTCTCGAAATATGTCCGTCAGGCCCCTTCCCTTGAGATAAATCTGCAAATATCTCGGAAACGAAGCGAGCTATGGCAAAATGTTAAGAGACCTTTTTTGTAGAGAATTAGGTTTCCTACTTTTTATGTTCTATGATATTTTTTGATCAGATGCGTAGTTCTCGAGATATATCAAGATATTTAAAAGTTCCGAAGCCGCACCAACATAATAGAGATACAGAAACACCGTGGCCCCTTTCTTTGAGATAACTCTGCACTATTGCGAGCTGCAAATGCCACATCCAGCTTAGCTGTGCAGAAGAAGAACAACAAGAAGAAGAAATATCTCGAAATATGTCCGTCAGGCCCCTTCCCTTGAGATAAATCTGCAAATATCTCGGAAACGAAGAGAGCTATGGCAAAATGTTAAGAGACCTTTTTTGTAGAGAATTAAGTTTCCTACAATTTATGTTCTACGATAGTTTTTGATCAGAAGCGTAGTTTTCGAGATATATCGAGATATTTAAAAGTTCCGAAGCCGCACCAACATAATAGGGATACAGAAACACCGTGGCCCCTTTCTTTGAGATAACTCTGCACTAGTGCGAGCCGCAAATGCCACTTCCAGCTTAGCTGTGCAGAAGAAGAACAACAAGAAGAAGAAATATCTCGAAATATGTCCGTCAGGCCCCTTCCCTTGAGATATATCTGCAAATCTCTCGGAAACGAAGCGAGCTATGGCAAAATGTTAAGAGACCTTTTTTGTAGAGAATTATGTTTCCTACAATTTATCTTCTATGATATTTTTTGATCAGAAGCGTAGTTTTCGAGATATATCGAGATATTTAAAAGTTCCGAAGCCGCACCAACATAATAGAGATACAGAAACACCGTGGCCCCTTTCTTTGAGATAACTCTGCACTAGTGCGAGCCGCAAATGCCACTTCCAGCTTAGCTGTGCAGAAGAAGAACAACAAGAAGAAGAAATATCTCGAAATATGTCCGTCAGGCCCCTTCCCTTGAGATAAATCTGCAAATATCTCGGAAACCAAGCGAGCTATGGCAAAATGTTTAGAGACCTTTTTTGTAGAGAATTAGGTTTCCTACTTTTTATGTTCTATGATATTTTTTGATCAGATGCGTAGTTCTCGAGATATATCAAGATATTTAAAAGTTCCGAAGCCGCACCAACATAATAGAGATACAGAAACACCGTGGCCCCTTTCTTTGAGATAACTCTGCACTATTGCGAGCTGCAAATGCCACATCCAGCTTAGCTGTGCAGAAGAAGAACAACAAGAAGAAGAAATATCTCGAAATATGTCCGTCAGGCCCCTTCCCTTGAGATAAATCTGCAAATATCTCGGAAACGAAGAGAGCTATGGCAAAATGTTAAGAGACCTTTTTTGTAGAGAATTAAGTTTCCTACAATTTATGTTCTACGATAGTTTTTGATCAGAAGCGTAGTTTTCGAGATATATCGAGATATTTAAAAGTTCCGAAGCCGCACCAACATAATAGGGATACAGAAACACCGTGGCCCCTTTCTTTGAGATAACTCTGCACTAGTGCGAGCCGCAAATGCCACTTCCAGCTTAGCTGTGCAGAAGAAGAACAACAAGAAGAAGAAATATCTCGAAATATGTCCGTCAGGCCCCTTCCCTTGAGATATATCTGCAAATCTCTCGGAAACGAAGCGAGCTATGGCAAAATGTTAAGAGACCTTTTTTGTAGAGAATTATGTTTCCTACAATTTATCTTCTATGATATTTTTTGATCAGAAGCGTAGTTTTCGAGATATATCGAGATATTTAAAAGTTCCGAAGCCGCACCAACATAATAGAGATACAGAAACACCGTGGCCCCTTTCTTTGAGATAACTCTGCACTAGTGCGAGCCGCAAATGCCACTTCCAGCTTAGCTGTGCAGAAGAAGAACAACAAGAAGAAGAAATATCTCGAAATATGTCCGTCAGGCCCCTTCCCTTGAGATAAATCTGCAAATATCTCGGAAACCAAGCGAGCTATGGCAAAATGTTAAGAGACCTTTTTTGTAGAGAATTAAGTTTTCTACTTTTTATGTTCTATGATATTTTTTGATCAGATGCGTAGTTCTCGAGATATATCAAGATATTTAAAAGTTCCGAAGCCGCACCAACATAATAGAGATACAGAAACACCGTGGCCCCTTTCTTTGAGATAACTCTGCACTATTGCGAGCTGCAAATGCCACTTCCAGCTTAGCTGTGCAGAAGAAGAACAACAAGAAGAAGAAATATCTCGAAATATGTCCGTCAGGCCCCTTCCCTTGAGATAAATCTGCAAATATCTCGGAAACGAAGAGAGCTATGGCAAAATGTTAAGAGACCTTTTTTGTAGAGAATTAAGTTTCCTACAATTTATGTTCTATGATATTTTTTGATCCGAAGCGTAGTTTTCGAGATATATCGAGATATTTAAAAGTTCCGAAGCCGCACCAACATAATAGGGATACAGAAACACCGTGGCCCCTTTCTTTGAGATAACTCTGCACTAGTGCGAGCCGCAAATGCCACTTCCAGCTTAGCTGTGCAGAAGAAGAACAACAAGAAGAAGAAATATCTCGAAATATGTCCGTCAGGCCCCTTCCCTTGAGATAAATCTGCAAATATCTCGGAAACGAAGCGAGCTATGGCAAAATGTTAAGAGACCTTTTTTGTAGAGAATTGAGTTTCCTACTTTTTATCTTGTATGATATTTTTTGATCAGATGCGTAGTTCTCGAGATATATCAAGATATTTAAAAGTTCCGAAGCCGCACCAACATAATAGAGATACAGAAACACCGTGGCCCCTTTCTTTGAGATAACTCTGCACTAGTGCGAGCCGCAAATGCCACTTCCAGCTTAGCTGTGCAGAAGAAGAACAACAAGAAGAAGAAATATCTCGAAATATGTCCGTCAGGCCCCTTCCCTTGAGATATATCTGCAAATATCTCGGAAACGAAGCGAGCAATGGCAAAATGTTAAGAGACCTTTTTTGTAGAGAATTCTGTTTCCTACAATTTATGTTCTATGATATTTTTTGATCAGAAGCGTAGTTTTCGAGATATATCGAGATATTTAAAAGTTCCGAAGCCGCACCAACATAATAGGGATACAGAAACACCGTGGCCCCTTTCTTTGAGATAACTCTGCACTAGTGCGAGCCGCAAATGCCACTTCCAGCTTAGCTGTGCAGAAGAAGAACAACAAGAAGAAGAAATATCTCGAAATATGTCCGTCAGGCCCCTTCCCTTGAGATATATCTGCAAATATCTCGGAAACAAAGCGAACTATGGCAAAATGTTAAGAGACCTTTTTTGTAGAGAATTCTGTTTCCTACAATTTACGTTCTATGATATTTTTTGATCAGAAGCGTAGTTTTCGAGATATATCGAGATATTTAAAAGTTCCGAAGCCGCACCAACATAATAGGGATACAGAAACACCGTGGCCCCTTTCTTTGAGATAACTCTGCACTAGTGCGAGCCGCAAATGCCACTTCCAGCTTAGCTGTGCAGAAGATGAACAACAAGAAGAAGAAATATCTCGAAATATGTCCGTCAGGCCCCTTCCCTTGAGATAAATCTGCAAATATCGCGGAAACGAAGCGAGCTATGGCAAAATGTTAAGCGACCTTTTTTGTAGAGAATTAAGTTTCCTACTTTTTATGTTCTATGATATTTTTTGATCAGATGCGTAGTTCTCGAGATATATCAAGATATTTAAAAGTTCCGAACCCGCACCAACATAATAGAGATACAGAAACACCGTGGCCCCTTTCTTTGAGATAACTCTGCACTATTGCGAGCTGCAAATGCCACTTCCAGCTTAGCTGTGCAGAGGAAGAACAACAAGAAGAAGAAATATCTCGAAATATGTCCGTCAGGCCAGTTCCTTTGAGCTGAATCTGCAAATATCTCGGAAACGAAGCGAGCTATGGCAAAATGTTAAGAGAAGTTGTTTATAGAGAATTATGTTTCCTACAATTTATGTTCTATGATATTTTTTGATCAGAAGCGTAGTTTTCGAGATATATCGAGATATTTAAAAGTTCCGAAGCCGCACCAACATAATAGGGATACAGAAACACCGTGGCCCCTTTCTTTGAGATAACTCTGCACTAGTGCGAGCCGCAAATGCCACTTCCAGCTTAGCTGTGCAGAAGAAGAACAACAAGAAGAAGAAATATCTCGAAATATGTCCGTCAGGCCCCTTCGCTTGAGATATATCTGCAAATATCTCGGAAACGAAGCGAGCTATGGCAAAATGTTAAGAGACCTTTTTTGTAGAGAATTATGTTTCCTACAATTTATGTTCTATGATATTTTTTGATCAGAAGCGTAGTTTTCGAGATATATCGAGATATTTAAAAGTTCCGAAGCCGCACCAACATAATAGAGATACAGAAACACCGTGGCCCCTTTCTTTGAGATAACTCTGCACTAGTGCGAGCCGCAAATGCCACTTCCAGCTTAGCTGTGCAGAGGAAGAACAACAAGAAGAAGAAATATCTCGAAATATGTCCGTCAGGCCCCTTCCCTTGAGATAAATCTGCAAATATCTCGGAAACGAAGCGAGCTATGGCAAAATGTTAAGAGACCTTTTTTGTAGAGAATTAAGTTTTCTACTTTTTATGTTCTATGATATTTTTTGATCAGATGCGTAGTTCTCGAGATATATCAAGATATTTAAAAGTTCCGAAGCCGCACCAACATAATAGAGATACAGAAACACCGTGGCCCCTTTCTTTGAGATAACTCTGCACTATTGCGAGCTGCAAATGCCACTTCCAGCTTAGCTGTGCAGAAGAAGAACAACAAGAAGAAGAAATATCTCGAAATATGTCCGTCAGGCCCCTTCCCTTGAGATAAATCTGCAAATATCTCGGAAACGAAGAGAGCTATGGCAAAATGTTAAGAGACCTTTTTTGTAGAGAATTAAGTTTCCTACAATTTATGTTCTATGATAGTTTTTGATCAGAAGCGTAGTTTTCGAGATATATCGAGATATTTAAAAGTTCCGAAGCCGCACCAACATAATAGGGATACAGAAACACCGTGGCCCCTTTCTTTGAGATAACTCTGCACTAGTGCGAGCCGCAAATGCCACTTCCAGCTTAGCTGTGCAGAAGAAGAACAACAAGAAGAAGAAATATCTCGAAATATGTCCGTCAGGCCCCTTCCCTTGAGATATATCTGCAAATCTCTCGGAAACGAAGCGAGCTATGGCAAAATGTTAAGAGACCTTTTTTGTAGAGAATTATGTTTCCTACAATTTATGTTCTATGATATTTTTTGATCAGAAGCGTAGTTTTCGAGATATATCGAGATATTTAAAAGTTCCGAAGCCGCACCAACATAATAGAGATACAGAAACACCGTGGCCCCTTTCTTTGAGATAACTCTGCACTAGTGCGAGCCGCAAATGCCACTTCCAGCTTAGCTGTGCAGAAGAAGAACAACAAGAAGAAGAAATATCTCGAAATATGTCCGTCAGGCCCCTTCCCTTGAGATAAATCTGCAAATATCTCGGAAACCAAGCGAGCTATGGCAAAATGTTAACAGACCTTTTTTGTAGAGAATTAAGTTTCCTACTTTTTATGTTCTATGATATTTTTTGATCAGATGCGTAGTTCTCGAGATATATCGAGATATTTAAAAGTTCCGAAGCCGCACCAACATAATAGAGATACAGAAACACCGTGGCCCCTTTCTTTGAGATAACTCTGCACTAGTGCGAGCCGCAAATGCCACTTCCAGCTTAGCTGTGCAGAAGAAGAACAACAAAAAGAAGAAATATCTCGAAATATGTCCGTCAGGCCCCTTCCCTTGAGATATATCTGCAAATATCTCGGAAACGAAGCGAGCTATGGCAAAATGTTAAGAGACCTTTTTTGTAGAGAATTATGCTTCCTACAATTCATGTTCTATGATATTTTTTGATCAGAAGCGTAGTTTTCGAGATATATCGAGATATTTAAACGTTCCGAAGCCGCACCAACATAATAGAGATACAGAAACACCGTGGCCCCTTTCTTTGAGATAACTCTGCACTATTGCGAGCTGCAAATGCCACTTCCAGCTTAGCTGTGCAGAAGAACAACAAGAAGAAGAAATATCTCGAAATATGTCCGTCAGGCCAGTTCCTTTGAGCTGAATCTGCAAATATCTCGGAAACGAAGCGAGCTATGGCAAAATGTTAAGAGACGTTTTTTGTAGAGAATTATGTTTCCTACAATTTATGTTCTATGATATTTTTTGATCAGAAGCGTAGTTTTCGAGACATATCGAGATATTTAAAAGTTCCGAAGACGCACCAACATAATAGAGATACAGAAACACCGTGGCTCCTTTCTTTGAGATAACTGTGCACTAGTGCGAGCCGCATATGCCACTTCCAGCTTAGCTGTGCAGAAGAAGAACAACAAGAAGAAGAAATATCTCGAAATATGCCCGTCAGGCCCCTTCCCTTGAAATATATCTGCAAATATCTCGGAAACGAAGCGAGCTATGGCAAAATGTTAAGAGACCGTTTTTGTAGAGAATTAAGTTTCCTACTTTTTATGTTCTATGATATATTTTGATCAGACGCGTAGTTCTCGAGATATATCAAGATATTTAAAAGTTCCGAAGCCGCACCAACATAATAGAGATACAGAAACACCGTGGCCCCTTTCGTTGAGATAACTCTGCACTAGTGCGAGCCGCAAATGCCACTTCCAGCTTAGCTGTGCAGAAGAAGAACAACAAGAAGAAGAAATATCTCGAAATATGTCCGCCAGGCCCCTTCCCTTGAGATAAATCTGCAAATATCTCGGAAACGAAGAGAGCTATGGCAAAATGTTAAGAGACCTGTTTTGTAGAGAATTAAGTTTCCTAGTTTTCATGTTCTATGATATTCTTTGATCAGATGCGTAGTTCTCGAGATATATCAAGATATTTAAAAGTTCCGAAGCCGCACCAACATAATAGAGATACAGAAACACCATGGCCCCTTTCTTTGAGATAACTCTGCACTATTGCGCGCTGCAAATGCCACTTCCAGCTTAGCTGTGCAGAAGAAGAACAACAAAAAGAAGAAATATCTCGAAATATGTCCGTCAGGCCCCTTCCCTTGAGATAAATCTGCAAATATCTCGGAAACGAAGCGAGCTATGGCAAAATGTTAAGAGACCTTTTTTGTAGAGAATTAAGTTTCCTACTTTTTATGTTCTATGATATTTTTCGATCAGAGGCGTAGTTCTCGAGATATATCAAGATATTTAAAAGTTCCGAAGCCGCACCAACATAATAGAGATACAGAAACACCGTGGCCCCTTTCTTTGGGATAACTCTGCACTATTGCGAGCTGCAAATGCCACTTCCAGCTTAGCTGTGCAGAAGAAGAACAACAAGAAGAAGAAATATCTCGAAATATGTCCGTCAGGCCACTTCCCTTGAGATAAATCTGCAAATATCTCGGAAACGAAGCGAGCTATGGCAAAATGTTAAGAGACCTTTTTTGTAGAGAATTAAGTTTCCTACTTTTTATGTTCGATGATATTTTTTGATCAGATGCGTAGTTCTCGAGATATATCAAGATATTTAAAAGTTCCGTAGCTGCACCAACATAATAGAGGTACAGAAACACCGTGGCCTCTTTCTTTGAGATAACTCTGCACTATTGCGAGCTGCAAATGCCACTTCGAGCTTAGCTGTGCAGAAGAAGAACAACAAGAAGAAGAAATATCTCGAAATATGTCCGTCAGACCCCTTCCCCTGAGATGAATCTGCAAATATCTCGGAAACGAAGCGAGCTATGGCAAAATGTTAAGAGACCTTTTTTGTAGAGAATAATGTTTCCTACAATTTACGTTCTATGATATTTTTTGATCAGAAGCGTAGTTCTCGAGATATATCAAGATATTTAAAAGTTCCGAAGCCGCACCAACATAATAGAGATACAGAAACACCGTGGCCCCTTTCTTTGAGATAACTCTGCGCTAGTGCGAGCCGCAAATGCCACTTCCAGCTTAGCTGTGCAGAAGAAGAACAACAAGAAGGAGAAATATCTCGAAATATGTCCGTCAGACCCCTTCCCCTGAGACGAATCTGCAAATATCTCGGAAACGAAGCGAGCTACGGCAAAATGTTAAGAGACCTTTTTTGTAGAGAATTAGGTTTCCTACTTTTTATGTTCTATGATATTTTTTGATCAGATGCGTAGTTCTCGAGATATATCAAGATATTTAAAAGCTCCGAAGCTGCACCAACATAATAGAGGTACAGAAACACCGTGGCCCCTTTCTTTGAGATAACTCTGCACTAGTGCGAGCCGCAAATGCCACTTCCAGCTTAGCTGTGCAGAGGAAGAACAACAAGAAGAAGAAATATCTCGAAATATGTCCGTCAGGCCCCTTCCCTTGAGATAAATCTGCAAATATCTCGGAAACGAAGCGAGCTATGGCAAAATGTTAAGAGACCTTTTTTGTAGAGAATTAAGTTTTCTACTTTTTATGTTCTATGATATTTTTTGATCAGATGCGTAGTTCTCGAGATATATCAAGATATTTAAAAGTTCCGAAGCCGCACCAACATAATAGAGATACAGAAACACCGTGGCCCCTTTCTTTGAGATAACTCTGCACTATTGCGAGCTGCAAATGCCACTTCCAGCTTAGCTGTGCAGAAGAAGAACAACAAGAAGAAGAAATATCTCGAAATATGTCCGTCAGGCCCCTTCCCTTGAGATAAATCTGCAAATATCTCGGAAACGAAGAGAGCTATGGCAAAATGTTAAGAGACCTTTTTTGTAGAGAATTAAGTTTCCTACTTTTTATGTTCTATGATATTTTTTGATCAGATGCGTAGTTCTCGAGATATATCGAGATATTTAAAAGTTCCGAAGCCGCACCAACATAATAGAGATACAGAAACACCGTGGCCCCTTTCTTTGAGATAACTCTGCACTAGTGCGAGCCGCAAATGCCACTTCCAGCTTAGCTGTGCAGAAGAAGAACAACAAAAAGAAGAAATATCTCGAAATATGTCCGTCAGGCCCCTTCCCTTGAGATATATCTGCAAATATCTCGGAAACGAAGCGAGCTATGGCAAAATGTTAAGAGACCTTTTTTGTAGAGAATTATGCTTCCTACAATTCATGTTCTATGATATTTTTTGATCAGAAGCGTAGTTTTCGAGATATATCGAGATATTTAAACGTTCCGAAGCCGCACCAACATAATAGAGATACAGAAACACCGTGGCCCCTTTCTTTGAGATAACTCTGCACTATTGCGAGCTGCAAATGCCACTTCCAGCTTAGCTGTGCAGAAGAACAACAAGAAGAAGAAATATCTCGAAATATGTCCGTCAGGCCAGTTCCTTTGAGCTGAATCTGCAAATATCTCGGAAACGAAGCGAGCTATGGCAAAATGTTAAGAGACGTTTTTTGTAGAGAATTATGTTTCCTACAATTTATGTTCTATGATATTTTTTGATCAGAAGCGTAGTTTTCGAGACATATCGAGATATTTAAAAGTTCCGAAGACGCACCAACATAATAGAGATACAGAAACACCGTGGCTCCTTTCTTTGAGATAACTGTGCACTAGTGCGAGCCGCATATGCCACTTCCAGCTTAGCTGTGCAGAAGAAGAACAACAAGAAGAAGAAATATCTCGAAATATGCCCGTCAGGCCCCTTCCCTTGAAATATATCTGCAAATATCTCGGAAACGAAGCGAGCTATGGCAAAATGTTAAGAGACCGTTTTTGTAGAGAATTAAGTTTCCTACTTTTTATGTTCTATGATATATTTTGATCAGACGCGTAGTTCTCGAGATATATCAAGATATTTAAAAGTTCCGAAGCCGCACCAACATAATAGAGATACAGAAACACCGTGGCCCCTTTCGTTGAGATAACTCTGCACTAGTGCGAGCCGCAAATGCCACTTCCAGCTTAGCTGTGCAGAAGAAGAACAACAAGAAGAAGAAATATCTCGAAATATGTCCGCCAGGCCCCTTCCCTTGAGATAAATCTGCAAATATCTCGGAAACGAAGAGAGCTATGGCAAAATGTTAAGAGACCTGTTTTGTAGAGAATTAAGTTTCCTAGTTTTCATGTTCTATGATATTCTTTGATCAGATGCGTAGTTCTCGAGATATATCAAGATATTTAAAAGTTCCGAAGCCGCACCAACATAATAGAGATACAGAAACACCATGGCCCCTTTCTTTGAGATAACTCTGCACTATTGCGCGCTGCAAATGCCACTTCCAGCTTAGCTGTGCAGAAGAAGAACAACAAAAAGAAGAAATATCTCGAAATATGTCCGTCAGGCCCCTTCCCTTGAGATAAATCTGCAAATATCTCGGAAACGAAGCGAGCTATGGCAAAATGTTAAGAGACCTTTTTTGTAGAGAATTAAGTTTCCTACTTTTTATGTTCTATGATATTTTTCGATCAGAGGCGTAGTTCTCGAGATATATCAAGATATTTAAAAGTTCCGAAGCCGCACCAACATAATAGAGATACAGAAACACCGTGGCCCCTTTCTTTGGGATAACTCTGCACTATTGCGAGCTGCAAATGCCACTTCCAGCTTAGCTGTGCAGAAGAAGAACAACAAGAAGAAGAAATATCTCGAAATATGTCCGTCAGGCCACTTCCCTTGAGATAAATCTGCAAATATCTCGGAAACGAAGCGAGCTATGGCAAAATGTTAAGAGACCTTTTTTGTAGAGAATTAAGTTTCCTACTTTTTATGTTCGATGATATTTTTTGATCAGATGCGTAGTTCTCGAGATATATCAAGATATTTAAAAGTTCCGTAGCTGCACCAACATAATAGAGGTACAGAAACACCGTGGCCTCTTTCTTTGAGATAACTCTGCACTATTGCGAGCTGCAAATGCCACTTCGAGCTTAGCTGTGCAGAAGAAGAACAACAAGAAGAAGAAATATCTCGAAATATGTCCGTCAGACCCCTTCCCCTGAGATGAATCTGCAAATATCTCGGAAACGAAGCGAGCTATGGCAAAATGTTAAGAGACCTTTTTTGTAGAGAATAATGTTTCCTACAATTTACGTTCTATGATATTTTTTGATCAGAAGCGTAGTTCTCGAGATATATCAAGATATTTAAAAGTTCCGAAGCCGCACCAACATAATAGAGATACAGAAACACCGTGGCCCCTTTCTTTGAGATAACTCTGCGCTAGTGCGAGCCGCAAATGCCACTTCCAGCTTAGCTGTGCAGAAGAAGAACAACAAGAAGAAGAAATATCTCGAAATATGTCCGTCAGACCCCTTCCCCTGAGACGAATCTGCAAATATCTCGGAAACGAAGCGAGCTACGGCAAAATGTTAAGAGACCTTTTTTGTAGAGAATTAAGTTTCCTACTTTTTATGTTCTATGATATTTTTTGATCAGATGCGTAGTTCTCGAGATATATCAAGATATTTAAAAGCTCCGAAGCTGCACCAACATAATAGAGGTACAGAAACACCGTGGCCCCTTTCTTTGAGATAACTCTGCACTATTGCGAGCTGCAAATGCCACTTCCAGCTTAGCTGTGCAGAAGAAGAACAACAAGAAGAAGAAATATCTCGAAATATGTCCGTCAGGCCCCTTCCCTTGAGATAAATCTGCAAATATCTCGGAAACGAAGAGAGCTATGGCAAAATGTTAAGAGACCTTTTTTGTAGAGAATTATGTTTCCTACAATTTATGTTCTATGATATTTTTTGATCCGAAGCGTAGTTTTCGAGATATATCGAGATATTTAAAAGTTCCGAAGCCGCACCAACATAATAGAGATACAGAAACACCGTGGCCCCTTTCTTTGAGATAACTCTGCACTAGTGCGAGCCGCAAATGCCACTTCCAGCTTAGCTGTGCAGAAGAAGAACAACAAGAAGAAGAAATATCTCGAAATATGTCCGTCAGGCCCCTTCCCTTGAGATAAATCTGCAAATATCTCGGAAACGAAGCGAGCTATGGCAAAATGTTAAGAGACCTTTTTTGTAGAGAATTAAGTTTCCTACTTTTTATGTTCTATGATATTTTTTGATCAGATGCGTAGTTCTCGAGATATATCAAGATATTTAAAAGTTCCGAAGCCGCACCAACATAATAGAGATACAGAAACACCGTGGCCCCTTTCTTTGAGATAACTCTGCACTATTGCGCGCTGCAAATGCCACTTCCAGCTTAGCTGTGCAGAACAAGAACAACAAAAAGAAGAAATATCTCGAAATATGTCCGTCAGGCCCCTTCCCTTGAGATAAATCTGCAAATATCTCGGAAACGAAGCGAGCTATGGCAAAATGTTAAGAGACCTTTTTTGTAGAGAATTATGTTTCCTACAATTTATGTTCTATGATATTTTTTGATCAGAAGCGTAGTTTTCGAGTTATATCGAGATATTTAAAAGTTCCGAAGCCGCACCAACATAATAGAGATACAGAAACACCGTGGCCCCTTTCTTTGAGATAACTCTGCACTAGTGCGAGCCGCAAATGCCACTTCCAGCTTAGCTGTGCAGAAGAAGAACAACAAGAAGAAGAAATATCTCGAAATATGTCCGTCAGGCCCCTTCCCTTGAGATAAATATGCAAATATCTCGGAAACGAAGCGAGCTATGGCAAAATGTTAAGAGACCTTTTTTGTAGAGAATTAAGTTTCCTACTTTTTATGTTCTATGATACTTTTTGATCAGATGCGTAGTTCTCGAGATATATCAAGATATTTAAAAGTTCCGAAGCCGCACCAACATAATAGAGATACAGAAACACCGTGGCCCCTTTCTTTGAGATAACTCTGCACTAGTGCGAGCCGCAAATGCCACTTTCAGCTTAGCGGTGCAGAAGAAGAACAACAAGAAGAAGAAATATCTCGAAATATGTCCGTCAGGCCCCTTCCCTTGAGATAAATCTGCAAATATCTCGGAAACGAAGCGAGCTATGGCAAAATGTTAAGAGACCTTTTTTGTAGAGAATTAAGTTTCCTACTTTTTATGTTCTATGATATTTTTTGATCAGATGCGTAGTTCTCGAGATATATCAAGATATTTAAAAGTTCCGAAGCCGCACCAACATAATAGAGATACAGAAACACCGTGGCCCCTTTCTTTGAGATAACTCTGCACTAGTGCGAGCCGCAAATGCCACTTTCAGCTTAGCTGTGCAGAAGAAGAACAACAAGAAGAAGAAATATCTCGAAATATGTCCGTCAGGCCCCTTCCCTTGAGATAAATCTGCAAATATCTCGGAAACGAAGCGAGCTATGGCAAAATGTTAAGAGACCTTTTTTGTAGAGAATTATGTTTCCTACAATTTATGTTCTATGATATTTTTTGATCAGAAGCGTAGTTTTCGAGATATATCGAGATATTTAAAAGTTCCGAAGCCGCACCAACATAATAGAGATACAGAAACACCGTGGCCCCTTTCTTTGAGATAACTCTGCACTAGTGCGAGCCGCAAATGCCACTTCCAGCTTAGCTGTGCAGACGAAGAACAACAAGAAGAAGAAATATCTCGAAATATGTCCGTCAGGCCCCTTTCCTTGAGATAAATATGCAAATATCTCGGAAACGAAGCGAGCTATGGCAAAATGTTAAGAGACCTTTTTTGTAGAGAATTAAGTTTCCTACTTTTTATGTTCTATGATATTTTTTGATCAGATGCGTAGTTCTCGAGATATATCAAGATATTTAAAAGTTCCGAAGCCGCACCAACATAATAGAGATACAGAAACACCGTGGCCCCTTTCTTTGAGATAACTCTGCACTAGTGCGAGCCGCAAATGCCACTTTCAGCTTAGCTGTGCAGAAGAAGAACAACAAGAAGAAGAAATATCTCGAAATATGTCCGTCAGGCCCCTTCCCTTGAGATAAATCTGCAAATATCTCGGAAACGAAGAGAGCTATGGCAAAATGTTAAGAGACCTTTTTTGTAGAGAATTATGTTTCCTACAATTTATGTTCTATGATATTTTTTGATCAGAAGCGTAGTTTTCGAGATATATCGAGATATTTAAAAGTTCCGAAGCCGCACCAACATAATAGAGATACAGAAACACCGTGGCCCCTTTCTTCGAGATAACTCTGCACTAGTGCGAGCCGCAAATGCCACTTCCAGCTTAGCTGTGCAGAAGAAGAACAACAAGAAGAAGAAATATCTCGAAATATGTCCGTCAGGCCCGTTCCTTTGAGCTGAATCTGCAAATATCTCGGAAACGAAGCGAGCTATGGCAAAATGTTAAGAGACGTTTTTTGTAGAGAATTATGTTTCCTACAATTTATGTGCTATGATATTTTTTGATCAGAAGCGTAGTTTTCGAGATATATCGAGATATTTAAAAGTTCCGAAGCCGCACCAACATAATAGAGATACAGAAACACCGTGGCCCCTTTCTTTGAGATAACTCTGCACTAGTGCGAGCCGCAAATGCCACTTCCAGCTTAGCTGTGCAGAAGAAGAACAACAAGAAGAAGAAATATCTCGAAATATGTCCGTCAGGCCCCTTCCCTTGAGATAAATCTGCAAATATCTCGGAAACGAAGCGAGCTATGGCAAAATGTTAAGAGACCTTTTTTGTAGAGAATTAAGTTTCCTACTTTTTATGTTCTATGATATTTTTTGATCAGATGCGTAGTTCTCGAGATATATCAAGATATTTAAAAGTTCCGAAGCCGCACCAACATAATAGAGATACAGAAACACCGTGGCCCCTTTCTTTGAGATTACTCTGCACTATTGCGAGCTGCAAATGCCACTTCCAGCTTAGCTGTGCAGAGGAAGAACAACAAGAAGAAGAAATATCTCGAAATATGTCCGTCAGGCCCCTTCCCTTGAGATAAATCTGCAAATATCTCGGAAACGAAGCGAGCTATGGCAAAATGTTAAGAGACCTTTTTTGTAGAGAATTAAGTATCCTACTTTTTATGTTCTATGATATTTTTGGATCAGATGCGTAGTTCTCGAGATATATCAAGATATTTAAAAGTTCCGAAGCCGCACCAACATAATAGAGATACAGAAACACCGTGGCCCCTTTCTTTGAGATTACTCTGCACTATTGCGAGCTGCAAATGCCACTTCCAGCTTAGCTGTGCAGAAGAAGAACAACAAGAAGAAGAAATATCTCGAAATATGTCCGTCAGGCCCCTTCCCTTGAGATAAATCTGCAAATATCTCGGAAACGAAGCGAGCTATGGCAAAATGTTAAGGGAGCTTTTTTGTAGAGAATTAAGTTTCCTACTTTTTATGTTCTATGATATTTTTTGATCAGATGCGTAGTTCTCGAGATATATCGAGATATTTAAAAGTTCCGAAGCCGCACCAACATAATAGAGATACAGAAACACCGTGGCCCCTTTCTTTGAGATTACTCTGCACTATTGCGAGCTGCAAATGCCACTTCCAGCTTAGCTGTGCAGAGGAAGAACAACAAGAAGAAGAAATATCTCGAAATATGTCCGTCAGGCCCCTTCCCTTGAGATAAATCTGCAAATATCTCGGAAACGAAGCGAGCTATGGCAAAATGTTAAGAGACCTTTTTTGTAGAGAATTAAGTTTCCTAATTTTTATGTTCTATGATATTTTTTGATCAGATGCGTAGTTCTCGAGATATATCAAGATATTTAAAAGTTCCGAAGCCGCACCAACATAATAGAGATACAGAAACACCGTGGCCCCTTTCTTCGAGATAACTCTGCACTAGTGCGAGCCGCAAATGCCACTTCCAGCTTAGCTGTGCAGAAGAAGAACAACAAGAAGAAGAAATATCTCGAAATATGTCCGTCAGGCCCCTTCCCTTGAGATAAATCTGCAAATATCTCGGAAACGAAGCGAGCTATGGCAAAATGTTAAGAGACCTTTTTTGTAGAGAATTAAGTTTCCTACTTTTTATGTTGTATGACATTTTTTGATCAGATGCGTAGTTCTCGAGATATATCAAGATATTTAAAAGTTCCGAAGCCGCACCAACATAATAGAGATACAGAAACACCGTGGCCCCTTTCTTTGAGATTACTCTGCACTATTGCGAGCTGCAAATGCCACTTCCAGCTTAGCTGTGCAGAAGAAGAACAACAAGAAGAAGAAATATCTCGAAATAGGTCCGTCAGGCCCCTTCCCTTGAGATAAATCTGCAAATATCTCGGAAACGAAGCGAGCTATGGCAAAATGTTAAGAGACCTTTTTTGTAGAGAATTAAGTTTCCTACTTTCTATGTTGTATGATATTTTTTGATCAGATGCGTAGTTCTCGAGATATATCAAGATATTTAAAAGTTCCGAAGCCGCACCAACATAATAGAGATACAGAAACACCGTGGCCCCTTTCTTTGAGATTACTCTGCACTATTGCGAGCTGCAAATGCCACTTCCAGCTTAGCTGTGCAGAAGAAGAACAACAAGAAGAAGAAATATCTCGAAATATGTCCGTCAGGCCCGTTCCTTTGAGCTGAATCTGCAAATATCTCGGAAACGAAGCGAGCTATGGCAAAATGTTAAGAGACGTTTTTTGTAGAGAATTATGTTTCCTACAATTTATGTTCTATGATATTTTTTGATCAGATGCGTAGTTCTCGAGATATATCAAGATATTTAAAAGTTCCGAAGCCGCACCAACATAATAGAGATACAGAAACACCGTGGCCCCTTTCTTTGAGATAACTCTGCACTAGTGCGAGCCGCAAATGCCACTTCCAGCTTAGCTGTGCAGAAGAAGAACAACAAGAAGAAGAAATATCTCGAAATATGTCCGTCAGGCCCCTTCCCTTGAGATAAATCTGCAAGTATCTCGGAAACGAAGCGAGCTATGGCAAAATGTTAAGAGACCTTTTTTGTAGAGAATTAAGTTTCCTACTTTTTATGTTCTATGATATTTTTTGATCAGAAGCGTAGTTTTCGAGATATATCGAGATATTTAAAAGTTCCGAAGCCGCACCAACATAATAGAGATACAGAAACACCGTGGGCCCTTTCTTTGAGATAACTCTGCACTAGTGCGAGCCGCAAATGCCACTTCCAGCTTAGCTGTGCAGAAGAAGAACAACAAGAAGAAGAAATATCTCGAAATATGTCCGTCAGGCCCCTTCCCTTGAGATAAATCTGCAAATATCTCGGAAACGAAGCGAGCTATGGCAAAATGTTAAGAGACCTTTTTTGTAGAGAATTAAGTTTTCTACTTTTTATGTTCTATGATATTTTTTGATCAGATGCGTAGTTCTCGAGATATATCAAGATATTTAAAAGTTCCGAAGCCGCACCAACATAATAGAGATACAGAAACACCGTGGCCCCTTTCTTCGAGATAACTCTGCACTAGTGCGAGCCGCAAATGCCACTTCCAGCTTAGCTGTGCAGAAGAAGAACAACAAGAAGAAGAAATATCTCGAAATATGTCCGTCAGGCCCCTTCCCTTGAGATAAATCTGCAAATATCTCGGAAACGAAGCGAGCTATGGCAAAATGTTAAGAGACCTTTTTTGTAGAGAATTATGTTTCCTACAATTTATGTTCTATGATATTTTTTGATCAGAAGCGTAGTTTTCGAGTTATATCGAGATATTTAAAAGTTCCGAAGCCGCACCAACATAATAGAGATACAGAAACACCGTGGCCCCTTTCTTTGAGATAACTCTGCACTAGTGCGAGCCGCAAATGCCACTTCCAGCTTAGCTGTGCAGAAGAAGAACAACAAGAAGAAGAAATATCTCGAAATATGTCCGTCAGGCCCCTTTCCTTGAGATAAATATGCAAATATCTCGGAAACGAAGCGAGCTATGGCAAAATGTTAAGAGACCTTTTTTGTAGAGAATTAAGTTTCCTACTTTTTATGTTCTATGATATTTTTTGATCAGATGCGTAGTTCTCGAGATATATCAAGATATTTAAAAGTTCCGAAGCCGCACCAACATAATAGAGATACAGAAACACCGTGGCCCCTTTCTTTGAGATAACTCTGCACTAGTGCGAGCCGCAAATGCCACTTTCAGCTTAGCTGTGCAGAAGAAGAACAACAAGAAGAAGAAATATCTCGAAATATGTCCGTCAGGCCCCTTCCCTTGAGATAAATCTGCAAATATCTCGGAAACGAAGAGAGCTATGGCAAAATGTTAAGAGACCTTTTTTGTAGAGAATTATGTTTCCTACAATTTATGTTCTATGATATTTTTTGATCAGAAGCGTAGTTTTCGAGATATATCGAGATATTTAAAAGTTCCGAAGCCGCACCAACATAATAGAGATACAGAAACACCGTGGCCCCTTTCTTCGAGATAACTCTGCACTAGTGCGAGCCGCAAATGCCACTTCCAGCTTAGCTGTGCAGAAGAAGAACAACAAGAAGAAGAAATATCTCGAAATATGTCCGTCAGGCCCGTTCCTTTGAGCTGAATCTGCAAATATCTCGGAAACGAAGCGAGCTATGGCAAAATGTTAAGAGACGTTTTTTGTAGAGAATTATGTTTCCTACAATTTATGTGCTATGATATTTTTTGATCAGAAGCGTAGTTTTCGAGATATATCGAGATATTTAAAAGTTCCGAAGCCGCACCAACATAATAGAGATACAGAAACACCGTGGCCCCTTTCTTTGAGATAACTCTGCACTAGTGCGAGCCGCAAATGCCACTTCCAGCTTAGCTGTGCAGAAGAAGAACAACAAGAAGAAGAAATATCTCGAAATATGTCCGTCAGGCCCCTTCCCTTGAGATAAATCTGCAAATATCTCGGAAACGAAGCGAGCTATGGCAAAATGTTAAGAGACCTTTTTTGTAGAGAATTAAGTTTCCTACTTTTTATGTTCTATGATATTTTTTGATCAGATGCGTAGTTCTCGAGATATATCAAGATATTTAAAAGTTCCGAAGCCGCACCAACATAATAGAGATACAGAAACACCGTGGCCCCTTTCTTTGAGATTACTCTGCACTATTGCGAGCTGCAAATGCCACTTCCAGCTTAGCTGTGCAGAGGAAGAACAACAAGAAGAAGAAATATCTCGAAATATGTCCGTCAGGCCCCTTCCCTTGAGATAAATCTGCAAATATCTCGGAAACGAAGCGAGCTATGGCAAAATGTTAAGAGACCTTTTTTGTAGAGAATTAAGTATCCTACTTTTTATGTTCTATGATATTTTTGGATCAGATGCGTAGTTCTCGAGATATATCAAGATATTTAAAAGTTCCGAAGCCGCACCAACATAATAGAGATACAGAAACACCGTGGCCCCTTTCTTTGAGATAACTCTGCACTAGTGCGAGCCGCAAATGCCACTTTCAGCTTAGCTGTGCAGAAGAAGAACAACAAGAAGAAGAAATATCTCGAAATATGTCCGTCAGGCCCCTTCCCTTGAGATAAATCTGCAAATATCTCGGAAACGAAGAGAGCTATGGCAAAATGTTAAGAGACCTTTTTTGTAGAGAATTATGTTTCCTACAATTTATGTTCTATGATATTTTTTGATCAGAAGCGTAGTTTTCGAGATATATCGAGATATTTAAAAGTTCCGAAGCCGCACCAACATAATAGAGATACAGAAACACCGTGGCCCCTTTCTTCGAGATAACTCTGCACTAGTGCGAGCCGCAAATGCCACTTCCAGCTTAGCTGTGCAGAAGAAGAACAACAAGAAGAAGAAATATCTCGAAATATGTCCGTCAGGCCCGTTCCTTTGAGCTGAATCTGCAAATATCTCGGAAACGAAGCGAGCTATGGCAAAATGTTAAGAGACGTTTTTTGTAGAGAATTATGTTTCCTACAATTTATGTGCTATGATATTTTTTGATCAGAAGCGTAGTTTTCGAGATATATCGAGATATTTAAAAGTTCCGAAGCCGCACCAACATAATAGAGATACAGAAACACCGTGGCCCCTTTCTTTGAGATAACTCTGCACTAGTGCGAGCCGCAAATGCCACTTCCAGCTTAGCTGTGCAGAAGAAGAACAACAAGAAGAAGAAATATCTCGAAATATGTCCGTCAGGCCCCTTCCCTTGAGATAAATCTGCAAATATCTCGGAAACGAAGCGAGCTATGGCAAAATGTTAAGAGACCTTTTTTGTAGAGAATTAAGTTTCCTACTTTTTATGTTCTATGATATTTTTTGATCAGATGCGTAGTTCTCGAGATATATCAAGATATTTAAAAGTTCCGAAGCCGCACCAACATAATAGAGATACAGAAACACCGTGGCCCCTTTCTTTGAGATTACTCTGCACTATTGCGAGCTGCAAATGCCACTTCCAGCTTAGCTGTGCAGAGGAAGAACAACAAGAAGAAGAAATATCTCGAAATATGTCCGTCAGGCCCCTTCCCTTGAGATAAATCTGCAAATATCTCGGAAACGAAGCGAGCTATGGCAAAATGTTAAGAGACCTTTTTTGTAGAGAATTAAGTATCCTACTTTTTATGTTCTATGATATTTTTGGATCAGATGCGTAGTTCTCGAGATATATCAAGATATTTAAAAGTTCCGAAGCCGCACCAACATAATAGAGATACAGAAACACCGTGGCCCCTTTCTTTGAGATTACTCTGCACTATTGCGAGCTGCAAATGCCACTTCCAGCTTAGCTGTGCAGAAGAAGAACAACAAGAAGAAGAAATATCTCGAAATATGTCCGTCAGGCCCCTTCCCTTGAGATAAATCTGCAAATATCTCGGAAACGAAGCGAGCTATGGCAAAATGTTAAGGGAGCTTTTTTGTAGAGAATTAAGTTTCCTACTTTTTATGTTCTATGATATTTTTTGATCAGATGCGTAGTTCTCGAGATATATCGAGATATTTAAAAGTTCCGAAGCCGCACCAACATAATAGAGATACAGAAACACCGTGGCCCCTTTCTTTGAGATTACTCTGCACTATTGCGAGCTGCAAATGCCACTTCCAGCTTAGCTGTGCAGAGGAAGAACAACAAGAAGAAGAAATATCTCGAAATATGTCCGTCAGGCCCCTTCCCTTGAGATAAATCTGCAAATATCTCGGAAACGAAGCGAGCTATGGCAAAATGTTAAGAGACCTTTTTTGTAGAGAATTAAGTTTCCTAATTTTTATGTTCTATGATATTTTTTGATCAGATGCGTAGTTCTCGAGATATATCAAGATATTTAAAAGTTCCGAAGCCGCACCAACATAATAGAGATACAGAAACACCGTGGCCCCTTTCTTCGAGATAACTCTGCACTAGTGCGAGCCGCAAATGCCACTTCCAGCTTAGCTGTGCAGAAGAAGAACAACAAGAAGAAGAAATATCTCGAAATATGTCCGTCAGGCCCCTTCCCTTGAGATAAATCTGCAAATATCTCGGAAACGAAGCGAGCTATGGCAAAATGTTAAGAGACCTTTTTTGTAGAGAATTAAGTTTCCTACTTTTTATGTTGTATGACATTTTTTGATCAGATGCGTAGTTCTCGAGATATATCAAGATATTTAAAAGTTCCGAAGCCGCACCAACATAATAGAGATACAGAAACACCGTGGCCCCTTTCTTTGAGATTACTCTGCACTATTGCGAGCTGCAAATGCCACTTCCAGCTTAGCTGTGCAGAAGAAGAACAACAAGAAGAAGAAATATCTCGAAATATGTCCGTCAGGCCCCTTCCCTTGAGATAAATCTGCAAATATCTCGGAAACGAAGCGAGCTATGGCAAAATGTTAAGAGACCTTTTTTGTAGAGAATTAAGTTTCCTACTTTCTATGTTGTATGATATTTTTTGATCAGATGCGTAGTTCTCGAGATATATCAAGATATTTAAAAGTTCCGAAGCCGCACCAACATAATAGAGATACAGAAACACCGTGGCCCCTTTCTTTGAGATTACTCTGCACTATTGCGAGCTGCAAATGCCACTTCCAGCTTAGCTGTGCAGAAGAAGAACAACAAGAAGAAGAAATATCTCGAAATATGTCCGTCAGGCCCGTTCCTTTGAGCTGAATCTGCAAATATCTCGGAAACGAAGCGAGCTATGGCAAAATGTTAAGAGACGTTTTTTGTAGAGAATTATGTTTCCTACAATTTATGTTCTATGATATTTTTTGATCAGATGCGTAGTTCTCGAGATATATCAAGATATTTAAAAGTTCCGAAGCCGCACCAACATAATAGAGATACAGAAACACCGTGGCCCCTTTCTTTGAGATAACTCTGCACTATTGCGAGCTGGAAATGCCACTTCCAGCTTAGCTGTGCAGAGGAAGAACAACAAGAAGAAGAAATATCTCGAAATATGTCCGTCAGGCCAGTTCCTTTGAGCTGAATCTGCAAATATCTCGGAAACGAAGCGAGCTATGGCAAAATTTTAAGAGACCTTTTTTGTAGAGAATTATGTTTCCTACTTTTTATGTTCTATGATATTTTTTGATCAGACTCGTAGCTCTCGAGATATATCAAGATATTTAAAAGTTCCGAAGCCGCACCAACATAATAGAGATACAGAAACACCGTGGCCCCTCTCTTTGAGATAACTCTGCACTATTGCGAGCTGTAAATGCCACTTCCACCTTAGCTGTGCAGAAGAAGAACAACAAGAAGAAGGAATATCTCGAAATATGTCCGTCAGGCCCCTTCCCTTGAGATATATCTGCAAATATCTCGGAAACGAAGCGAGCTATGGCAAAATGTTAAGAGACGTTTTTTGTAGAGAATTATGTTTCCTACAATTTATGTTCTATGATATTTTTTGATCAGAAGCGTAGTTTTCGAGATATATCGAGATATTTAAAAGTTCCGAAGCCGCACCAACATAATAGGGATACAGAAACACCGTGGCCCCTTTCTTTGAGATAATTCTGCACTTGTGCGAGCCGCAAATGCCACTTCCAGCTTAGCTGTGCAGAAGAAGAACAACAAGAAGAAGAAATATCTCGAAATATGTCCGTCAGGCCCCTTCCCTTGAGATAAATCTGCAAATATCTCGAAAACGAAGAGAGCTATGGCAAAATGTTAAGAGACCTTTTTTGTAGAGAATTAAGTTTCCTACTTTTTATGTTCTATGATATTTTTTGATCTGATGCGTAGTTCTCGAGATATATCAAGATATTTAAAAGTTCCGAAGCCGCACCAACATAATAGAGATACAGAAACACCGTGGCCCCTTTCGTTGAGATAACTCTGCACTAGTGCGAGCCGCAAATGCCACTTCCAGCTTAGCTGTGCAGAAGAAGAACAACAAGAAGAAGAAATATCTCGAAATATGTCCGTCAGGCCCCTTCCCTTGAGATAAATCTGCAAATATCTCGGAAACGAAGCGAGCTATGGCAAAATGTTAAGAGACGTTTTTTGTAGAGAATTATGTTTCCTACAATTTATGTTCTACGATATTTTTTGATCAGAAGCGTAGTTTTCGAGATATATCGAGATATTTAAAAGTTCCGAAGCCGCACCAGCATAATAGAGATACAGAAACACCGTGGCCCCTTTCTTTGAGATAACTCTGCACTATTGCGAGCTGCAAATGCCACTTCCAGCTTAGCTGTGCAGAAGAAGAACAACAAGAAGAAGAAGTATCTCGAAATATGTCCGTCAGGCTCCTTCCCTTGAGATAAATCTGCAAATATCTCGGAAACCAAGCGAGCTATGGCAAAATTTTAAGAGATCTTTTTTGTAGAGAATTAAGTTTCCTACTTTTTATGTTCTATGATATTTTTTGATCAGATGCGTAGTTCTCGAGATATATCAAGATATTTAAAAGTTCCGAAGCCGCACCAACATAATAGAGATACAGAAACACCGTGGCCCCTTTCTTTGAGATAACTCTGCACTAGCGCG
Organism: Osmia lignaria lignaria; assembly: GCF_051020975.1. Taxonomy (NCBI): domain Eukaryota; kingdom Metazoa; phylum Arthropoda; class Insecta; order Hymenoptera; family Megachilidae; genus Osmia; species Osmia lignaria. The sequence continues at coordinate 6,272,370 of NW_027478166.1, forward strand.
AGCCGCAAATGCCACTTACAGCTTAGCTGTGCAGAAGAAGAACAACGAGAAGAAGAAATATCTCGAAATATGTCCGTCAGGCCCCTTCCCTTGAGATAAATCTGCAAATATCTCGGAAACGAAGCGAGCTATGGCAAAATGTTAAGAGACGTTTTTTGTAGAGAATTATGTTTCCTACAATTTATGTTCTATGATATTTTTTGATCAGAAGCGTAGTTTTCGAGATATATCGAGATACTTAAAAGTTCCGAAGCCGCACCAACATAATAGAGATACAGAAACACCGTGGCCCCTTTCTTTGAGATAACTGTGCACTAGTGCGAGCCGCAAATGCCACTTCCAGCTTAGCTGTGCAGAAGAAGAACAACAAGAAGAAGAAATATCTCGAAATATGTCCGTCAGGCCCCTTCCCTTGAGATAAATCTGCAAATATCTCGGAAACGAAGCGAGCTATGGCAAAATGTTAAGAGACCTTTTTTGTACAGAATTATGTTTCCTACTTTTTATGTTGTATGATCTTTTTGATCAGACGCGTAGTTCTCGAGATATATCAAGATATTTAAAAGTTCCGAAGCCGCACCAACATAATAGAGATACAGAAACACCGTGGCCCCTTTCTTTGAGATATCTCTGCACTATTGCGAGCTGCAAATGCCACTTCCAGCTTAGCTGTGCAGAAGAAGAACAACAAGAAGAAGAAGTATCTCGAAATATGTCCGTCAGGCCCCTTCCCTTGAGATAAATCTGCAAATATCTCGGAAACGAAGAGAGCTATGGCAAAATGTTAAGAGACCTTTTTTGTAGAGAATTAAGTTTCCTACTTTTTATGTTCTATGATATTTTTTGATCAGATGCGTAGTTCTCGAGATATATCAAGATATTTAAAAGTTCCGAAGCCGCACCAACATAATAGAGATACAGAAACACCGTGGCCCCTTTCTTTGAGATAACTCTGCACTGTTGCGAGCTGTAAATGCCACTTCCAGCTTAGCTGTGCAGAAGAAGAACAACAAGAAGAAGAAATATCTCGAAATATGTCCGTCAGGCCCCTGCCCTTGAGATATATCTGCAAATATCTCGGAAACGAAGCGAGCTATGGCAAAATGTTAAGAGACCTTTTTTGTAGAGAATTATGTTTCATACAATTTATCTTCTATGATATTTTTTGATCAGAAGCGTAGTTTTCGAGATATATCGAGATATTTAAAAGTTCCGAAGCCGCACCAACATAATAGAGATACAGAAACACCGTGGCCCCTTTCTTTGAGATAACTCTGCACTAGTGCGAGCTGCAAATGCCACTTCCAGCTTAGCTGTGCAGAGGAAGAACAACAAGAAGAAGAAATATCTCGAAATATGTCCGTCAGGCCAGTTCCTTTGAGCTGAATCTGCAAATATCTCGGAAACGAAGCGAGCTATGGCAAAATGTTAAGAGACGTTTTTTGTAGAGAATTATGTTTCCTACAATTTATGTTCTATGATATTTTTTGATCAGAAGCGTAGTTTTCGAGATATATCGAGATATTTAAAAGTTCCGAAGCCGCATCAACATAATAGGGATACAGAAACACCGTGGCCCCTTTCTTTGAGATAACTCTGCACGATTGCGAGCTGGAAATGCCACTTCCAGTTTAGCTGTGCAGAAGAAGAACAACAAGAAGAAGAAATATCTCGAAATATGTCCATCAGGACCCTTCCCTTGAGATAAATCTGCAAATATCTCGGAAACGAAGCGAGCTATGACAAAATGTTAAGAGACCTTTTTTGTAGAGAATTAAGTTTCCTACTTTGTATGTTGTATGATATTTTTTGATCAGATGCGTAGTTCTCGAGATATATCAAGATATTTAAAAGTTCCGAAGCCGCACCAACATAATAGAGATACAGAAACACCGTGGCCCCTTTCTTTGAGATAACTCTGCACTATTGCGAGCTGCAAATGCCACTTCCAGCTTAGCTGTGCAGAAGAAGAACAACAAGAAGAAGAAATATCTCGAAATATGTCCGTCAGGCCCCTTCCCTTGAGATAAATCTGCAAATATCTCGGAAACGAAGCGAGCTATGGCAAAATGTTAAGAGACCTTTTTTGTATGGAATTATGTTTCCTACTTTTTATGTTGTATGATATTTTTTGATCAGACGCGTAGTTCTCGAGATATATCAAGATATTTAAAAGTTCCGAAGCCGCACCAACATAATAGGGATACAGAAACACCGTGGCCCCTTTCTTTGAGATAACTCTGCACGATTGCGAGCTGGAAATGCCACTTCCAGTTTAGCTGTGCAGAAGAAGAACAACAAGAAGAAGAAATATCTCGAAATATGTCCATCAGGACCCTTCCCTTGAGATAAATCTGCAAATATCTCGGAAACGAAGCGAGCTATGACAAAATGTTAAGAGACCTTTTTTGTAGAGAATTAAGTTTCCTACTTTGTATGTTCTATGATATTTTTTGATCAGATGCGTAGTTCTCGAGATATATCAAGATATTTAAAAGTTCCGAAGCCGCACCAACATAATAGAGATACAGAAACACCGTGGCCCCTTTCTTTGAGATAACTCTGCACTATTGCGAGCTGCAAATGCCACTTCCAGCTTAGCTGTGCAGAAGAAGAACAACAAGAAGAAGAAATATCTCGAAATATGTCCGTCAGGCCCCTTCCCTTGAGATAAATCTGCAAATATCTCGGAAACGAAGCGAGCTATGGCAAAATGTTAAGAGACCTTTTTTGTATGGAATTATGTTTCCTACTTTTTATGTTGTATGATATTTTTTGATCAGACGCGTAGTTCTCGAGATATATCAAGATATTTAAAAGTTCCGAAGCCGCACCAACATAATAGAGATACAGAAACACCGTGGCCCCTTTCTTTGAGATTACTCTGCACTATTGCGAGCTGCAAATGCCACTTCCAGCTTAGCTGTGCAGAGGAAGAACAACAAGAAGAAGAAATATCTCGAAATATGTCCGTCAGGCCCCTTCCCTTGAGATAAATCTGCAAATATCTCGGAAACGAAGCGAGCTATGGCAAAATGATAAGAGACCTTTTTTGTAGAGAATTATGTTTCCTACAATTTATGTTCTATGATATTTTTTGATCAGATGCGTAGTTCTCGAGATATATCAAGATATTTAAAAGTTCCGAAGCCGCACCAACATAATAGAGATACAGAAACACCGTGGCCCCTTTCTTTGAGATAACTCTGCACTAGTGCGAGCCGCAAATGCCACTTCCAGCTTAGCTGTGCAGAAGAAGAACAACAAGAAGAAGAAATATCTCGAAATATGTCCGTCAGGCCCCTTCCCTTGAGATAAATCTGCAAATATCTCGGAAACGAAGCGAGCTATTGCAAAATGTTAAGAGACCTTTTTTGTAGAGAATTGAGTTTCCTACTTTTTATGTTCTATGATATTTTTTGATCAGATGCGTAGTTCTCGAGATATATCAAGATATTTAAAAGTTAAGAAGCCGCACCAACATAATAGAGATACAGAAACACCGTGGCCCCTTTCTTTGAGATAACTCTGCACTATTGCGAGCTGGAAATGCCACTTCCAGTTTAGCTGTGCAGAAGAAGAACAACAAGAAGAAGAAATATCTCGAAATATGTCCGTTAGGCCCCTTCCCTTGAGATAAATCTGCAAATATCTCGGAAACGAAGCGAGCTATGGCAGAATGTTAAGAGACCTTTTTTGTAGAGAATTAAGTTTCCTACGTTTTATGTTGTATGATATTTTTTGATCAGATGCGTAGTTCTCGAGATATATCAAGATATTTAAAAGTTCCGAAGCCGCACCAACATAATAGAGATACAGAAACACCGTGGCCCCTTTCGTTGAGATAACTCTGCACTAGTGCGAGCCGCAAATGCCACTTCCAGCTTAGCTGTGCAGAAGAAGAACAACAAGAAGAAGAAATATCTCGAAATATGTCCGTCAGGCCCCTTCCCTTGAGATAAATCTGCAAATATCTCGGAAACGAAGCGAGCTATGGCAAAATGTTAAGAGACGTTTTTTGTAGAGAATTATGTTTCCTACAATTTATGTTCTACGATATTTTTTGATCAGAAGCGTAGTTTTCGAGATATATCGAGATATTTAAAAGTTCCGAAGCCGCACCAGCATAATAGAGATACAGAAACACCGTGGCCCCTTTCTTTGAGATAACTCTGCACTATTGCGAGCTGCAAATGCCACTTCCAGCTTAGCTGTGCAGAAGAAGAACAACAAGAAGAAGAAGTATCTCGAAATATGTCCGTCAGGCTCCTTCCCTTGAGATAAATCTGCAAATATCTCGGAAACCAAGCGAGCTATGGCAAAATTTTAAGAGATCTTTTTTGTAGAGAATTAAGTTTCCTACTTTTTATGTTCTATGATATTTTTTGATCAGATGCGTAGTTCTCGAGATATATCAAGATATTTAAAAGTTCCGAAGCCGCACCAACATAATAGAGATACAGAAACACCGTGGCCCCTTTCTTTGAGATAACTGTGCACTAGTGCGAGCCGCAAATGCCACTTCCAGCTTAGCTGTGCAGAAGAAGAACAACAAGAAGAAGAAATATCTCGAAATATGTCCGTCAGGCCCCTTCCCTTGAGATAAATCTGCAAATATCTCGGAAACGAAGCGAGCTATGGCAAAATGTTAAGAGACCTTTTTTGTACAGAATTATGTTTCCTACTTTTTATGTTGTATGATCTTTTTGATCAGACGCGTAGTTCTCGAGATATATCAAGATATTTAAAAGTTCCGAAGCCGCACCAACATAATAGAGATACAGAAACACCGTGGCCCCTTTCTTTGAGATATCTCTGCACTATTGCGAGCTGCAAATGCCACTTCCAGCTTAGCTGTGCAGAAGAAGAACAACAAGAAGAAGAAGTATCTCGAAATATGTCCGTCAGGCCAGTTCCTTTGAGCTGAATCTGCAAATATCTCGGAAACGAAGCGAGCTATGGCAAAATGTTAAGAGACGTTTTTTGTAGAGAATTATGTTTCCTACAATTTATGTTCTATGATATTTTTTGATCAGAAGCGTAGTTTTCGAGATATATCGAGATATTTAAAAGTTCCGAAGCCGCATCAACATAATAGGGATACAGAAACACCGTGGCCCCTTTCTTTGAGATAACTCTGCACGATTGCGAGCTGGAAATGCCACTTCCAGTTTAGCTGTGCAGAAGAAGAACAACAAGAAGAAGAAATATCTCGAAATATGTCCATCAGGACCCTTCCCTTGAGATAAATCTGCAAATATCTCGGAAACGAAGCGAGCTATGACAAAATGTTAAGAGACCTTTTTTGTAGAGAATTAAGTTTCCTACTTTGTATGTTCTATGATATTTTTTGATCAGATGCGTAGTTCTCGAGATATATCAAGATATTTAAAAGTTCCGAAGCCGCACCAACATAATAGAGATACAGAAACACCGTGGCCCCTTTCTTTGAGATAACTCTGCACTCTTGCGAGCTGCAAATGCCACTTCCAGCTTAGCTGTGCAGAAGAAGAACAACAAGAAGAAGAAATATCTCGAAATATGTCCGTCAGGCCCCTTCCCTTGAGATAAATCTGCAAATATCTCGGAAACGAAGCGAGCTATGGCAAAATGTTAAGAGACCTTTTTTGTATGGAATTATGTTTCCTACTTTTTATGTTGTATGATATTTTTTGATCAGACGCGTAGTTCTCGAGATATATCAAGATATTTAAAAGTTCCGAAGCCGCACCAACATAATAGGGATACAGAAACACCGTGGCCCCTTTCTTTGAGATAACTCTGCACGATTGCGAGCTGGAAATGCCACTTCCAGTTTAGCTGTGCAGAAGAAGAACAACAAGAAGAAGAAATATCTCGAAATATGTCCATCAGGACCCTTCCCTTGAGATAAATCTGCAAATATCTCGGAAACGAAGCGAGCTATGACAAAATGTTAAGAGACCTTTTTTGTAGAGAATTAAGTTTCCTACTTTGTATGTTCTATGATATTTTTTGATCAGATGCGTAGTTCTCGAGATATATCAAGATATTTAAAAGTTCCGAAGCCGCACCAACATAATAGAGATACAGAAACACCGTGGCCCCTTTCTTTGAGATAACTCTGCACTATTGCGAGCTGCAAATGCCACTTCCAGCTTAGCTGTGCAGAAGAAGAACAACAAGAAGAAGAAATATCTCGAAATATGTCCGTCAGGCCCCTTCCCTTGAGATAAATCTGCAAATATCTCGGAAACGAAGCGAGCTATGGCAAAATGTTAAGAGACCTTTTTTGTATGGAATTATGTTTCCTACTTTTTATGTTGTATGATATTTTTTGATCAGACGCGTAGTTCTCGAGATATATCAAGATATTTAAAAGTTCCGAAGCCGCACCAACATAATAGAGATACAGAAACACCGTGGCCCCTCTCTTTGAGATAACTCTGCACTATTGCGAGCTGCAAATGCCACTTCCAGTTTAGCTGTGCAGAAGAAGAACAACAAGAAGAAGAAATATCTCGAAATATGTCCGTTAGGCCCCTTCCCTTGAGATAAATCTGCAAATATCTCGGAAACGAAGCGAGCTATGGCAAAATGTTAAGAGACCTTTTTTGTAGAGAATTAAGTTTCCTACGTTTTATGTTGTATGATATTTTTTGATCAGATGCGTAGTTCTCGAGATATATCAAGATATTTAAAAGTTCCGAAGCCGCACCAACATAATAGAGATACAGAAACACCGTGGCCCCTTTCTTTGAGATAACTCTGTACTAGTGCGAGCCGCAAATGCCACTTCCAGCTTAGCTGTGCAGAAGAAGAACAACAAGAAGAAGAAATATCACGAAATATGTCCGTTAGGCCCCTTCCCTTGAGATAAATCTGCAAATATCTCGGAAACGAAGCGAGCTATGGCAAAATGTTAAGAGACCTTTTTTGTAGCGAATTAAGTTTCCTACTTTTTATGTTCTATGATATTTTTTGATCAGATGCGTAGTTCTCGAGATATATCAAGATATTTAAAAGTTCCGAAGCCGCACCAACATAATAGAGATACAGAAACACCGTGGCCCCTCTCTTTGAGATAACTCTGCACAATTGCGAGCTGCAAATGCCACTTCCAGCTTAGCTGTGCAGAAGAAGAACAACAAGAAGAAGAAATATCTCGAAATATGTCCGTCAGGCCCCTTCCCTTGAGATAAATCTGCAAATATCTCGGAAACGAAGCGAGCTATTGCAAAATGTTAAGAGACCTTTTTTGTAGAGAATTGAGTTTCCTACTTTTTATGTTCTATGATATTTTTTGATCAGATGCGTAGTTCTCGAGATATATCAACATATTTAAAAGTTAAGAAGCCGCACCAACATAATAGAGATACAGAAACACCGTGGCCCCTTTCTTTGAGATAACTCTGCACTAATGCGAGCTGCAAATGCCACTTCCAGCTTAGCTGTGCAGAAGAAGAACAACAAGAAGAAGAAATATCTCGAAATGTGTCCGTCAGGCCCCTTCCCTTGAGATAAATCTGCAAATATCTCGGAAACGAAGAGAGCTATGGCAAAATGTTAAGAGACCTTTTTTGTAGAGAATTAAGTTTCCTCCTTTTTATGTTCTATGATATTTTTTGATCAGAAGCGTAGTTTTCGAGATATATCGAGATATTTAAAAGTTCCGAAGCAGCACCAACATAATAGAGATACAGAAACACCGTGGCCCCTCTCTTTGAGATAACTCTGCACTATTGCGAGCTGGAAATGCCACTTCCAGTTTAGCTGTGCAGAAGAAGAACAACAAGAAGAAGAAATATCTCGAAATATGTCCGTCAGGCCCCTTCCCTTGAGATAAATCTGCAAATATCTCGGAAACGAAGCGAGCTATTGCAAAATGTTAAGAGACCTTTTTTGTAGAGAATTGAGTTTCCTACTTTTTATGTTCTATGATATTTTTTGATCAGATGCGTAGTTCTCGAGATATATCAAGATATTTAAAAGTTAAGAAGCCGCACCAACATAATAGAGATACAGAAACACCGTGGCCCCTTTCTTTGAGATAACTCTGCACTATTGCGAGCTGGAAATGCCACTTCCAGTTTAGCTGTGCAGAAGAAGAACAACAAGAAGAAGAAATATCTCGAAATATGTCCGTTAGGCCCCTTCCCTTGAGATAAATCTGCAAATATCTCGGAAACGAAGCGAGCTATGGCAGAATGTTAAGAGACCTTTTTTGTAGAGAATTAAGTTTCCTACGTTTTATGTTGTATGATATTTTTTGATCAGATGCGTAGTTCTCGAGATATATCAAGATATTTAAAAGTTCCGAAGCCACACCAACATAATAGAGATACAGAAACACCGTGGCCCCTCTCTTTGAGATAACTCTGCACTATTGCGAGCTGGAAATGCCACTTCCAGTTTAGCTGTGCAGAAGAAGATCAACAAGAAGAAGAAATATCTCGAAATATGTCCGTCAGGCCCCTTCCCTTGAGATAAATCAGCAAATATCTCGGAAACGAAGCGAGCTATGGCAAAATGTTAAGAGACGTTTTTTGTAGAGAATTATGTTTCCTACAATTTATGTTCTATGATATTTTTTGATCAGAAGCGTAGTTTTCGAGATATATCGAGATATTTAAAAGTTCCGAAGCCGCACCAACATAATAGGGATACAGAAACACCGTGGCCCCTTTCTTTGAGATAATTCTGCACTTGTGCGAGCCGCAAATGCCACTTCCAGCTTAGCTGTGCAGAAGAAGAACAACAAGAAGAAGAAATGTCTCGAAATACGTCCGTCAGCCCCCTTCCCTTGAGATAAATCTGCAAATATCTCGGAAACGAAGCGAGCTATGGCAAAATGTTGAGAGACCTTTTTTGTAGAGAATTAAGTTTCCTACTTTTTATGTTCTATGATATTTTTTGATCAGATGCGTAGTTCTCGAGATATATCAAGATATTTAAAAGTTCCGAAGCCGCACCAACATAATAGAGATACAGAAACACCGTGGCCCCTTTCTCTGAGATAACTCTGCACTAGTGCGAGCCGCAAATGCCACTTCCAGCTTAGCTGTGCAGAAGAAGAACAACAAGAAGAAGAAATATCTCGAAATATGTCCGTCAGGCCCCTTCCCTTGAGATAAATCTGCAAATATCTCGGAAACGAAGCGAGCTATGGTAAAATGTTAAGAGACCTTTTTTGTAGAGAATTAAGTTTCCTACTTTTTATGTTCTATGATATTTTTTGATCAGAAGCGTAGTTTTCGAGATATATCGAGATATTTAAAAGTTCCGAAGCCGCACCAACATAATAGGGATACAGAAACACCGTGGCCCCTTTCTTTGAGATAACTCTGCAGTATTGCGAGCTGTAAATGCCACTTCCAGCTTAGCTGTGCAGAAGAAGAACAACAAGAAGAAGAAATATCTCGAAATATGTCCGTCAGGCCCCTTCCCTTGAGATAAATCTGCAAATATCTCGAAAACGAAGAGAGCTATGGCAAAATGTTAAGAGACCTTTTTTGTAGAGAATTAAGTTTCCTACTTTTTTTGTTCTATGATATTTTTTGATCTGATGCGTAGTTCTCGAGATATATCAAGATATTTAAAAGTTCCGAAGCCGCACCAACATAATAGAGATACAGAAACACCGTGGCCCCTTTCGTTGAGATAACTCTGCACTAGTGCGAGCCGCAAATGCCACTTCCAGCTTAGCTGTGCAGAAGAAGAACAACAAGAAGAAGAAATATCTCGAAATATGTCCGTCAGGCCCCTTCCCTTGAGATAAATCTGCAAATATCTCGGAAACGAAGCGAGCTATGGCAAAATGTTAAGAGACGTTTTTTGTAGAGAATTATGTTTCCTACAATTTATGTTCTACGATATTTTTTGATCAGAAGCGTAGTTTTCGAGATATATCGAGATATTTAAAAGTTCCGAAGCCGCACCAACATAATAGGGATACAGAAACACCGTGGCCCCTTTCTTTGAGATAACTCTGCACTAGTGCGAGCCGCAAATGCCACTTCCAGCTTAGCTGTGCAGAAGAAGAACAACAAGAAGAAGAAATATCTCGAAATATGTCCGTCAGGCCCCTTCCCTTGAGATAAATCTGCAAATATCTCGGAAACGAAGCGAGCTATGGCCAATTGTTAAGAGACCTTTTTTGTAGAGAATTAAGTTTCCTACAATTTATGTTCTACGATATTTTTTGATCAGAAGCGTAGTTCTCGAGATATATCGAGATATTTAAAAGTTCCGAAACCGCACCAACATAATAGGGATACAGAAACACCGTGGCCCCTTTCTTTGAGATAACTCTGCACTATTGCGAGCTGCAAATGCCACTTCCAGCTTAGCTGCGCAGAAGAAGAACAACAAGAAGAAGAAATATCTCGAAATATGTCCGTCAGGCCCCTTCCCTTGAGATACATCTGCAAATATCTCGGAAACGAAGCGAGCTATGGCAAAATGTTAAGAGACCTTATTTGCAGAGAATTAAGTTTCCTACTTTTTATGTTCTATGATATTTTTTGATCAGATGCGTAGTTCTCGAGATATATCAAGATATTTAAAAGTTCCGAAGCCGCACCAACATAATAGAGATACAGAAACACCGTGGCCCCTTTCTTTGAGATAACTCTGCACTAGTGCGAGCCGCAAATGCCACTTCCAGCTTAGCTGTGCAGAAGAAGAACAACAAGAAGAAGAAATATCTCGAAATATGTCCGTCAGGCCCCTTCCCTTGAGATAAATCTGCAAATATCTCGGAATCGAAGCGAGCTATGGCAAAATGTTAAGAGACCTTTTTTGTAGAGAATTAAGTTTCCTACTTTTTATGTTCTATGATATTTTTTGATCAGATGCGTAGTTCTCGAGATATATCAAGATATTTAAAAGTTCCGAAGCCGCACCAACATAATAGAGATACAGAAACACCGTGGCCCCTTTCTTTGAGATATCTCTGCACTATTGCGAGCTGCAAATGCCTCTTCCAGCTTAGCTGTGCAGAAGAAGAACAACAAGAAGAAGAAATATCTCGAAATATGTCCGTGAGGCCCCTTCCCTTGAGATAAATCTGCAAATATCTCGGAATCGAAGCGAGCTATGGCAAAATGTTAAGAGACCTTTTTTGTAGAGAATTAAGTTTCCTACTTTTTATGTTCTATGATATTTTTTGATCAGATGCGTAGTTCTCGAGATATATTAAGATATTTAAAAGTTCCGAAGCCGCAACAACATAATAGAGATACAGAAACACCGTGGACCCTTTCTTTGAGATAACTCTGCACTATTGCGAGCTGCAAATGCCACTTCCAGCTTAGCTGTGCAGAAGAAGAACAACAAGAAGAAGAAGTATCTCGAAATATGTCCGTCAGGCCCCTTCCCTTGAGATAAATCTGCAAATATCTCGGAAACGAAGCGAGCTATGGCAAAATGTTAAGAGACCTTTTTTGTACAGAATTATGTTTCCTACTTTTTATGTTCTATGATATTTTTTGATCAGACGCGTAGTTCTCGAGATATATCAAGATATTTAAAAGTTCCGAAGCCGCACCAACATAATAGAGATACAGAAACACCGTGGCCCCTTTCTTTGAGATAACTCTGCACTATTGCGAGCTGCAAATGCAACTTCCAGCTTAGCTGTGCAGAGGAAGAACAACAAGAAGAAGAAATATCTCGAAATATGTCCGTCAGGCCCCTTCCCTTGAGATAAATCTGCAAATATCTCGGAAACGAAGCGAGCTATGGCAAAATGTTAAGAGACCTTTTTTGTAGAGAATTAAGTTTCCTACATTTTATGTTCTATGATATTTTTTGATCAGATGCGTAGTTCTCGAGATATATCAAGATATTCAAAAGTTCCGAAGCCGCACCAACATAATAGAGATACAGAAACACCGTGGCTCCTTTCTTTGAGATAACTCTGCACTATTGCGAGCTGGAAATGCCACTTCCAGTTTAGCTGTGCAGAAGAAGAACAACAAGAAGAAGAAATATCTCGAAATATGTCCGTCAGGCCCCTTCCCTTGAGATAAATCTGCAAATATCTCGGAAACGAAGCGAGCTATGGCAAAATGTTAAGAGACCTTTTTTGTACAGAATTATGTTTCCTACTTTTTATGTTCTATGATATTTTATGATCAGACGCGTAGTTCTCGAGATATATCAAGATATTTAAAAGTTCCGAAGCCGCACCAACATAATAGAGATACAGAAACACCGTGGCCCCTTTCTTTGAGATATCTCTGCACTATTGCGAGCTGCAAATGCCACTTCCAGCTTAGCTGTGCAGAAGAAGAACAACAAGAAGAAGAAATATCTCGAAATATGTCCGTGAGGCCCCTTCCCTTGAGATAAATCTGCAAATATCTCGGAAACGAAGCGAGCTATGGCAAAATGTTAAGAGACCTTATTTGTAGAGAATTAAGTTTCCTACTTTTTATGTTCTATGATATTTTTTGATCAGATGCGTAGTTCTCGAGATATATCAAGATATTTAAAAGTTCCGAAACCGCACCAACATAATAGAGATACAGAAACACCGTGGCCCCTTTCTTTGAGATAACTCTGCACTAGTGCGAGCCGCAAATGCCACTTCCAGCTTAGCTGTGCAGAAGAAGAACAACAAGAAGAAGAAATATCTCGAAATATGTCCGTTAGGCCCCTTCCCTTGAGATAAATCTGCAAATATCTCGGAAACGAAGCGAGCTATGGCAAAATGTTAAGAGACCTTTTTTGTACAGAATTATGTTTCCTACTTTTTATCTTCTATGATATTTTTTGATCAGGCGCGTAGTTCTCGAGATATATCAAGATATTTAAAAGTTCCGAAGCCGCACCAACATAACAGAGATACAGAAACACCGTGGCCCCTTTCTTTGAGATAACTCTGCACTATTGCGAGCTGCAAATGCCACTTCCAGCTTAGCTGTGCAGAAGAAGAACAACAAGAAGAAGAAGTATCTCGAAATATGTCCGTCAGGCCCCTTCCCTTGAGATAAATCTGCAAATATCTCGGAAACGAAGTGAGCTATGGCAAAATGTTAAGAGACCTTTTTTGTAGAGAATTAAGTTTCCTACTTTTTATGTTCTATGATATTTTTTGATCAGATGCGTAGTTCTCGAGATATATCAAGATATTTAAAAGTTCCGAAGCCGCACCAACATAATAGAGATACAGAAACACCGTGGCCCCTTTCTTTGAGATAACTCTGCACTGTTGCGAGCTGTAAATGCCACCTCCAGCTTAGCTGTGCAGAAGAAGAACAACAAGAAGAAGAAATATCTCGAAATATGTCCGTCAGGCCCCTGCCCTTGAGATATATCTGCAAATATCTCGGAAACGAAGCGAGCTATGGCAAAATGTTAAGAGACCTTTTTTGTAGAGAATTATGTTTCCTACAATTTATCTTCTATGATATTTTTTGATCAGAAGCGTAGTTTTCGAGATATATCGAGATATTTAAAAGTTCCGAAGCCGCACCAACATAATAGAGATACAGAAACACCGTGGCCCCTTTCTTTGAGATAACTCTGCACTAGTGCGAGCCGCAAATGCCACTTCCAGCTTAGCTGTGCAGAAGAAGAACAACAAGAAGAAGAACAACAAGAGGAAGAATTATCTCGAAATATGTCCGTCAGGCCCCTTCCCTTGAGATAAATCTGCAAATATCTCGGAAACAAAGCGAGCTATGGCAAAATGTTAAGAGACCTTTTTTGTAGAGAATTAAGTTTCCTACTTTTTATGTTCTATGATATTTTTTGATCAGATGCGCAGTTCTCGAGATATATCAAGATATTTAAAAGTTCCGAAGCCACACCAACATAATAGAGATACAGAAACACCGTGGCCCCTTTCTTTGAGATAACTCTGCACTATTGCGAGCTGCAAATGCCACTTCCAGCTTAGCTGTGCAGAAGAAGAACAACAAGAAGAAGAAATATCTCGAAATATGTCCGTCAGGCCCCTGCCCTTGAGATATATCTGCAAATATCTCGGAAACGAAGCGAGCTATGGCAAAATGTTGAGAGACCTTTTTTGTAGAGAATTATGTTTCCTACAATTTATCTTCTATGATATTTTTTGATCAGAAGCGTAGTTTTCGAGATATATCGAGATATTTAAAGGTTCCGAAGCCGCACCAACATAATAGAGATACAGAAACACCGTGGCCCCTTTCTTTGAGATAACTGTGCACTAGTGCGAGCCGCAAATGCCACTTCCAGCTTAGCTGTGCAGAAGAAGAACAACAAGAAGAAGAAATATCTCGAAATATGTCCGTTAGGCCCCTTCCCTTGAGATAAATCTGCAAATATCTCGGAAACGAAGCGAGCTATGGCAAAATGTTAAGAGACCTTTTTTGTAGAGAATTAAGTTTCCTACTTTTTATGTTGTATGATATTTTTTGATCAGATGCGTAGTTCTCGAGATATATTAAGATATTTAAAAGTTCCGAAGCCGCACCAACATAATAGAGATACAGAAACACCGTGGCCCCTTTCTTTGAGATAACTCTGCACTATTGCGAGCTGGAAATGCCACTTCCAGTTTAGCTGTGCAGAAGAAGAACAACAAGAAGAAGAAATATCTCGAAATATGCCCGTTAGGCCCCTTCCCTTGAGATAAATCTGCAAATATCTCGGAAACGAAGCGAGCTATGGCAAAATGTTAAGAGACCTTTTTTGTAGAGAATTATGTTTCCTACAATTTATCTTCTATGATATTTTTTGATCAGAAGCGTAGTTTTCGAGATATATCGAGATATTTAAAAGTTCCGAAGCCGCACCAACATAATAGAGATACAGAAACACCGTGGCCCCTTTCTTTGAGATAACTCTGCACTAGTGCGAGCCGCAAATGCCACTTCCAGCTTAGCTGTGCAGAAGAAGAACAACAAGAAGAAGAAATATCTCGAAATATGTCCGTCAGGCCCCTTCCCTTGAGATAAATCTGCAAATATCTCGGAAACAAAGCGAGCTATGGCAAAATGTTAAGAGACCTTTTTTGTAGAGAATTAAGTTTCCTACTTTTTATGTTCTATGATATTTTTTGATCAGATGCGCAGTTCTCGAGATATATCCAGATATTTAAAAGTTCCGAAGCCGCACCAACATAATAGAGATACAGAAACACCGTGGCCCCTTTCTTTGAGATAACTCTGCACTATTGCGCGCTGCAAATGCCACTTCCAGCTTAGCTGTGCAGAAGAAGAACAACAAGAAGAAGAAATATCTCGAAATATGTCCGTCAGGCCCCTTCCCTTGAGATAAATCTGCAAATATCTCGGAAACGAAGCGAGCTATGGCAAAATGTTAAGAGACCTTTTTTGTAGAGAATTAAGTTTCCTACTTTTTATGTTCTATGATATTTTTTGATCAGATGCGTAGTTCTCGAGATATATCAAGATATTTAAAAGCTCCGAAGCTGCACCAACATAATAGAGGTACAGAAACACCGTGGCCCCTTTCTTTGAGATAACTCTGCACTATTGCGAGCTGCAAATGCCACTTCCAGCTTAGCTGTGCAGAAGAAGAACAACAAGAATAAGAAATATTTCGAAATATGTCCGTCAGGCCCCTTCCCTTGAGATAAATCTGCAAATATCTCGGAAACGAAGCGAGCTACGGCAAAATGTTAAGAGACCTTTTTTGTAGAAAATTAGGTTTCCTACTTTTTATGTTCTATGATATTTTTTGATCAGATGCGTAGTTCTCGAGATATATCAAGATATTTAAAAGTTCCGAAGCCGCACCAACATAATAGAGATACAGAAACACCGTGGCCCCTTTCTTTGCGATAACACTGCACTATTGCGAGCTGCAAATGCCACTTCCAGCTTAGCTGTGCAGAAGAAGAACAACAAGAAGAAGAAATATCTCGAAATATTTCCGTCAGGCCCCTTCCCTTGAGATAAATCTGTAAATATCTCGGAAACGAAGCGAGCTATGGCAAAATGTTAAGAGACCTTTTTTGTAGAGAATTAAGTTTCCTACTTTTTATGTTCTATGATATTTTTCGATCAGAGGCGTAGTTCTCGAGATATATCAAGATATTTAAAAGTTCCGAAGCCGCACCAACATAATAGAGATACAGAAACACCGTGGCCCCTCTCTTTGAGATAACTCTGCACGATTGCGAGCTGGAAATGCCACTTCCAGTTTAGCTGTGCAGAAGAAGAACAACAAGAAGAAGAAATATCTCGAAATATGTCCGTCAGGACCCTTCCCTTGAGATAAATCTGCAAATATCTCGGAAACGAAGCGAGCTATTGCAAAACGTTAAGAGAGCTTTTTTGTAGAGAATTAAGTTTCCTACTTTTTATGTTCTATGATATTTTTTGATCAGATGCGTAGTTCTCGAGATATATCAAGATATTTAAAAGCTCCGAAGCTGCACCAACATAATAGAGGTACAGAAACACCGTGGCCCCTTTCTTTGAGATAACTCTGCACTATTGCGAGCTGCAAATGCCACTTCCAGCTTAGCTGTGCAGAAGAAGAACAACAAGAATAAGAAATATTTCGAAATATGTCCGTCAGGCCCCTTCCCTTGAGATAAATCTGCAAATATCTCGGAAACGAAGCGAGCTATGGCAAACTGTTAAGAGACCTTTTTTGTAGAGAATTAAGTTTCCTACTTTTTATGTTGTATGATATTTTTTGATCAGATGCGTAGTTCTCGAGATATATTAAGATATTTAAAAGTTCCGAAGCCGCACCAACATAATAGAGATACAGAAACACCGTGGCCCCTTTCTTTGAGATAACTCTGCACTATTGCGAGCTGGAAATGCCACTTCCAGTTTAGCTGTGCAGAAGAAGAACAACAAGAAGAAGAAATATCTCGAAATATGCCCGTTAGGCCCCTTCCCTTGAGATAAATCTGCAAATATCTCGGAAACGAAGCGAGCTATGGCAAAATGTTAAGAGACCTTTTTTGTAGAGAATTAAGTTTCCTACTTTTTATGTTCTATGATATTTTTTGATCAGATGCGTAGTTCTCGAGATATATCAAGATATTTAAAGGTTCCGAAGCCGCACCAACATAATAGAGATACAGAAACACCGTGGCCCCTTTCTTTGAGATAACTCTGCACAATTGCGAGCTGTAAATGCCACTTCCAGCTTAGCTGTGCAGAAGAAGAACAACAAGAAGAAGAAATATCTCGAAATATGTCCGTCAGGCCCCTGCCCTTGAGGTATATTTGCAAATATCTCGGAAACGAAGCGAGCTATGGCAAAATGTTAAGAGACCTTTTTTGTAGAGAATTATGTTTCCTACAATTTATCTTCTATGATATTTTTTGATCAGAAGCGTAGTTTTCGAGATATATCGAGATATTTAAAAGTTCCGAAGCCGCACCAACATAATAGAGATACAGAAACACCGTGGCCCCTTTCTTTGAGATAACTCTGCACTAGTGCGAGCCGCAAATGCCACTTCCAGCTTAGCTGTGCAGAAGAAGAACAACAAGAAGAAGAAATATCTCGAAATATGTCCGTCAGGCCCCTTCCCTTGAGATAAATCTGCAAATATCTCGGAAACAAAGCGAGCTATGGCAAAATGTTAAGAGACCTTTTTTGTAGAGAATTAAGTTTCCTACTTTTTATGTTCTATGATATTTTTTGATCAGATGCGCAGTTCTCGAGATATATCCAGATATTTAAAAGTTCCGAAGCCGCACCAACATAATAGAGATACAGAAACACCGTGGCCCCTTTCTTTGAGATAACTCTGCACTATTGCGCGCTGCAAATGCCACTTCCAGCTTAGCTGTGCAGAAGAAGAACAACAAGAAGAAGAAATATCTCGAAATATGTCCGTCAGGCCCCTTCCCTTGAGATAAATCTGCAAATATCTCGGAAACGAAGCGAGCTATGGCAAAATGTTAAGAGACCTTTTTTGTAGAGAATTAAGTTTCCTACTTTTTATGTTCTATGATATTTTTTGATCAGATGCGTAGTTCTCGAGATATATCAAGATATTTAAAAGCTCCGAAGCTGCACCAACATAATAGAGGTACAGAAACACCGTGGCCCCTTTCTTTGAGATAACTCTGCACTATTGCGAGCTGCAAATGCCACTTCCAGCTTAGCTGTGCAGAAGAAGAACAACAAGAATAAGAAATATTTCGAAATATGTCCGTCAGGCCCCTTCCCTTGAGATAAATCTGCAAATATCTCGGAAACGAAGCGAGCTACGGCAAAATGTTAAGAGACCTTTTTTGTAGAAAATTAGGTTTCCTACTTTTTATGTTCTATGATATTTTTTGATCAGATGCGTAGTTCTCGAGATATATCAAGATATTTAAAAGTTCCGAAGCCGCACCAACATAATAGAGATACAGAAACACCGTGGCCCCTTTCTTTGCGATAACACTGCACTATTGCGAGCTGCAAATGCCACTTCCAGCTTAGCTGTGCAGAAGAAGAACAACAAGAAGAAGAAATATCTCGAAATATTTCCGTCAGGCCCCTTCCCTTGAGATAAATCTGTAAATATCTCGGAAACGAAGCGAGCTATGGCAAAATGTTAAGAGACCTTTTTTGTAGAGAATTAAGTTTCCTACTTTTTATGTTCTATGATATTTTTCGATCAGAGGCGTAGTTCTCGAGATATATCAAGATATTTAAAAGTTCCGAAGCCGCACCAACATAATAGAGATACAGAAACACCGTGGCCCCTCTCTTTGAGATAACTCTGCACGATTGCGAGCTGGAAATGCCACTTCCAGTTTAGCTGTGCAGAAGAAGAACAACAAGAAGAAGAAATATCTCGAAATATGTCCGTCAGGACCCTTCCCTTGAGATAAATCTGCAAATATCTCGGAAACGAAGCGAGCTATTGCAAAACGTTAAGAGACCTTTTTTGTAGAGATTTAAGTTTCCTACTTTTTATGTTCTATGATATTTTTTGATCAGATGCGTAGTTCTCGAGATATATCAAGATATTTAAAAGCTCCGAAGCTGCACCAACATAATAGAGGTACAGAAACACCGTGGCCCCTTTCTTTGAGATAACTCTGCACTATTGCGAGCTGCAAATGCCACTTCCAGCTTAGCTGTGCAGAAGAAGAACAACAAGAATAAGAAATATTTCGAAATATGTCCGTCAGGCCCCTTCCCTTGAGATAAATCTGCAAATATCTCGGAAACGAAGCGAGCTACGGCAAAATGTTAAGAGACCTTTTTTGTAGAAAATTAGGTTTCCTACTTTTTATGTTCTATGATATTTTTTGATCAGATGCGTAGTTCTCGAGATATATCAAGATATTTAAAAGTTCCGAAGCCGCACCAACATAATAGAGATACAGAAACACCGTGGCCCCTTTCTTTGAGATAACTCTGCACTATTGCGAGCTGCAAATGACACTTCCAGCTTAGCTGTGCAGAGGAAGAACAACAAGAAGAAGAAGTATCTCGAAATATGTCCGTCAGGCCCGTTCCTTTGAGCTGAATCTGCAAATATCTCGGAAACGAAGCGAGCTATGGCAAAATGTTAAGAGACCTTTTTTGTAGTGAATTATGTTTCCTACAATTTATGTTCTATGATATTTTTTGATCAGAAGCGTAGTTTTCGAGATATATCGAGATATTTAAAAGTTCCGAAGCCGCACCAACATAATAGAGATACAGAAACACAGTGGCTCCTTTCTTTGAGATAACTCTGCACTACTGCGAGCTGCAAATGCCACTTCCAGCTTAGCTGTGCAGAAGAAGAACAACAAGAAGAAGAAATATCTCGAAATATGTCCGTCAGGCCCCTTCCCTTGAGATAAATCTGCAAATATCTCGGAAACGAAGCGAGCTACGGCAAAATGTTAAGAGACCTTTTTTGTAGAAAATTAGGTTTCCTACTTTTTATGTTCTATGATATTTTTTGATCAGATGCGTAGTTCTCGAGATATATCAAGATATTTAAAAGTTCCGAAGCCGCACCAACATAATAGAGATACAGAAACACCGTGGCCCCTTTCTTTGAGATAACTCTGCACTATTGCGAGCTGCAAATGCCACTTCCAGCTTAGCTGTGCAGAGGAAGAACAACAAGAAGAAGAAGTATCTCGAAATATGTCCGTCAGGCCCGTTCCTTTGAGCTGAATCTGCAAATATCTCGGAAACGAAGCGAGCTATGGCAAAATGTTAAGAGACGTTTTTTGTAGTGAATTATGTTTCCTACAATTTATGTTCTATGATATTTTTTGATCAGATGCGTAGTTTTCGAGATATATCGAGATATTTAAAAGTTCCGAAGCCGCACCAACATAATAGAGATACGGAAACACCGTGGCCCCTTTCTTTGGGATAACTCTGCACTATTGCGAGCTGGAAATGCCACTTCCAGTTTATCTGTGCAGAAGAAGAACAACAAGAAGAAGAAATATCTCGAAATATGTCCGTCAGGACCCTTCCCTTGAGATAAATCTGCAAATATCTCGGAAACGAAGCGAGCTATTGCAAAACGCTGAGAGACCTTTTTTGTAGAGAATTAAGTTTCCTACTTTTTATCTTCTATGATATTTTGTGACCAGATTCGTAGTTCTCGAGATATATCAAGATATTTAAAAGTTCCGAAGCCGCACCAACATAATAGAGATACAGAAACACCGTGGCCCCTCTCTTTGAGATAACTCTGCACAATTGCGAGCTGCAAATGCCACTTCCAGCTTAGCTGTGCAGAAGAAGAACAACAAGAAGAAGAAATATCTCGAAATATGTCCGTCAGGCCCCTTCCCTTGAGATAAATCGGCAAGTATCTCGGAAACGAAGCGAGCTATGGCAAAATGTTAAGAGACCTTTTTTGTAGAGAATTAAGTTTCCTACTTTTTATCTTCTATGATATTTTGTGACCAGATTCGTAGTTCTCGAGATATATCAAGATATTTAAAAGTTCCGAAGCCGCACCAACATAATAGAGATACAGAAACACCGTGGCCCCTCTCTTTGAGATAACTCTGCACAATTGCGAGCTGCAAATGCCACTTCCAGCTTAGCTGTGCAGAAGAAGAACAACAAGAAGAAGAAATATCTCGAAATATGTCCGTCAGGCCCCTTCCCTTGAGATAAATCGGCAAGTATCTCGGAAACGAAGCGAGCTATGGCAAAATGTTAAGAGACCTTATTTGTAGACAATTAAGTTTCCTACTTTTTATGTTCTATGATATTTTTTGATCAGATGCGTAGTTCTCGAGATATATCAAGATATTTAAAAGTTCCGAAGCTGCACCAACATAATAGAGGTGCAGAAACACCGTGGCCTCTTTCTTTGAGATAACTCTGCACTATTGCGAGCTGCAAATGCCACTTCCAGCTTAGCTGTGCAGAAGAGGAACAACAAGAAGAAGAAATATCTCGGAATATGTCCGTCAGGCCCCTTCCCTTGAGATAAATCTGCAAATATCTCGGAAACGATGCCAGCTATGGGAAAATGTTAAGAAACCTTTTTTGTAGAGAATTAAGTTTCCTACTTTTTATCTTGTATGATATTTTTTGATCAGATGCGTAGTTCTCGAGATATATCAAGATATTTAAAAGTTCCGAAGCCGCACCAACATAATAGAGATACAGAAACACCGTGGCCCCTTTCTTTGAGATAACTCTGCACTATTGCGAGCTGTAAATGCCACTTCCAGCTTAGCTGTGCAGAAGAAGAACAACAAGAAGAAGAAATATCTCGAAATATGTCCGTCAGGCCCCTTCCCTTGAGATATATCTGCAAATATCTCGGAAACAAAGCGAGCTATGGCAAAATGTTGAGAGACCTTTTTTGTAGAGAATTATGTTTCCTACAATTTATGTTCTATGATATTTTTTGATCAGATGCGTAGTTCTCGAGATATATCAAGATATTTAAAAGTTCCGAAGCCGCACCAACATAATAGAGATACAGAAACACCGTGGCCCCTCTCTTTGAGATAACTCTGCACTATTGCGAGCTGGAAATGCCACTTCGAGTTTAGCTGTGCAGAAGAAGAACAACAAGAAGAAGAAATATCTCGAAATATGTCCGTCAGGCCCCTTCCCTTGAGATAAATCGGCAAGTATCTCGGAAACGAAGCGAGCTATGGCAAAATGTTAAGAGACCTTTTTTGTAGAGAATTAAGTTTCCTACTTTTTATCTTCTATGATATTTTGTGACCAGATTCGTAGTTCTCGAGATATATCAAGATATTTAAAAGTTCCGAAGCCGCACCAACATAATAGAGATACAGAAACACCGTGGCCCCTCTCTTTGAGATAACTCTGCACAATTGCGAGCTGCAAATGCCACTTCCAGCTTAGCTGTGCAGAAGAAGAACAACAAGAAGAAGAAATATCTCGAAATATGTCCGTCAGGCCCCTTCCCTTGAGATAAATCGGCAAGTATCTCGGAAACGAAGCGAGCTATGGCAAAATGTTAAGAGACCTTATTTGTAGACAATTAAGTTTCCTACTTTTTATGTTCTATGATATTTTTTGATCAGATGCGTAGTTCTCGAGATATATCAAGATATTTAAAAGTTCCGAAGCTGCACCAACATAATAGAGGTGCAGAAACACCGTGGCCTCTTTCTTTGAGATAACTCTGCACTATTGCGAGCTGCAAATGCCACTTCCAGCTTAGCTGTGCAGAAGAGGAACAACAAGAAGAAGAAATATCTCGGAATATGTCCGTCAGGCCCCTTCCCTTGAGATAAATCTGCAAATATCTCGGAAACGATGCCAGCTATGGGAAAATGTTAAGAAACCTTTTTTGTAGAGAATTAAGTTTCCTACTTTTTATCTTGTATGATATTTTTTGATCAGATGCGTAGTTCTCGAGATATATCAAGATATTTAAAAGTTCCGAAGCCGCACCAACATAATAGAGATACAGAAACACCGTGGCCCCTTTCTTTGAGATAACTCTGCACTATTGCGAGCTGTAAATGCCACTTCCAGCTTAGCTGTGCAGAAGAAGAACAACAAGAAGAAGAAATATCTCGAAATATGTCCGTCAGGCCCCTTCCCTTGAGATATATCTGCAAATATCTCGGAAACAAAGCGAGCTATGGCAAAATGTTAAGAGACCTTTTTTGTAGAGAATTATGTTTCCTACAATTTATGTTCTATGATATTTTTTGATCAGAAGCGTAGTTTTCGAGATATATCGAGATATTTAAAAGTTCCGAAGCCGCACCAACATAATAGAGATACAGAAACACCGTGGCCCCTTTCTTTCAGATAACTATGCACTATTGCGAGCTGCAAATGCCACTTCCAGCTTAGCTGTGCAGAAGAAGAACAACAAGAAGAAGAAATATCTCGAAATATGTCCGTCAGGCCCCTTACCTTGAGATAAATCTGCAAATATCTCGGAAACGAAGCGAGCTATGGCAAAATGTTAAGAGACCTTTTTTGTAGAGAATTAAGTTTCCTACAATTTATGTTCTATCATATTTTTTGATCAGATGCGTAGTTCCCGAGATATATCAAGATATTTAAAAGTTCCGAAGCCGCACCAACATAATAGAGATACAGAAACACCGTGGCCCCTCTCTTTGAGATAACTCTGCACTATTGCGAGCTGGAAATGCCACTTCGAGTTTAGCTGTGCAGAAGAAGAACAACAAGAAGAAGAAATATCTCGAAATATGTCCATCAGGACCCTTCCCTTGAGATAAATCTGCAAATATCTCGGAAACGAAGCGAGCTATGGCAAAATGTTAAGAGACCTTTTTTGTAGCGAATTAGGTTTCCTACTTTTTATCTTCTATGATATTTTGTGACCAGATTCGTAGTTCTCGAGATATATCAAGATATTTAAAAGTTCCGAAGCCGCACCAACATAATAGAGATACAGAAACACCGTGGCCCCTCTCTTTGAGATAACTCTGCACAATTGCGAGCTGCAAATGCCACTTCCAGCTTAGCTGTGCAGAAGAAGAACAACAAGAAGAAGAAATATCTCGAAATATGTCCGTCAGGCCCCTTCCCTTGAGATAAATCGGCAAGTATCTCGGAAACGAAGCGAGCTATGGCAAAATGTTAAGAGACCTTATTTGTAGACAATTAAGTTTCCTACTTTTTATGTTCTATGATATTTTTTGATCAGATGCGTAGTTCTCGAGATATATCAAGATATTTAAAAGTTCCGAAGCTGCACCAACATAATAGAGGTGCAGAAACAACGTGGCCTCTTTCTTTGAGATAACTCTGCACTATTGCGAGCTGCAAATGCCACTTCCAGCTTAGCTGTGCAGAAGAGGAACAACAAGAAGAAGAAATATCTCGGAATATGTCCGTCAGGCCCCTTCCCTTGAGATAAATCTGCAAATATCTCGGAAACGATGCCAGCTATGGGAAAATGTTAAGAAACCTTTTTTGTAGAGAATTAAGTTTCCTACTTTTTATCTTGTATGATATTTTTTGATCAGATGCGTAGTTCTCGAGATATATCAAGATATTTAAAAGTTCCGAAGCCGCACCAACATAATAGAGATACAGAAACACCGTGGCCCCTTTCTTTGAGATAACTCTGCACTATTGCGAGCTGTAAATGCCACTTCCAGCTTAGCTGTGCAGAAGAAGAACAACAAGAAGAAGAAATATCTCGAAATATGTCCGTCAGGCCCCTTACCTTGAGATAAATCTGCAAATATCTCGGAAACGAAGCGAGCTATGGCAAAATGTTAAGAGACCTTTTTTGTAGAGAATTAAGTTTCCTACTTTTTATCTTCTATGATATTTTCTGACCAGATTCGTAGTTCTCGAGATATATCAAGATATTTAAAAGTTCCGAAGCCGCACCAACATAATAGAGATACAGAAACACCGTGGCCCCTTTCTTTGAGATAACTCTGCACTAGTGCGAGCCGCAAATGCCACTTCCAGCTTAGCTGTGCAGAAGAAGAACAACAAGAAGAAGAAATATCTCGAAATATGTCCGTCAGGCCCCTTCCCTTGAGATAAATCTGCAAATATCTCGGAAACAAAGCGAGCTATGGCAAAATGTTAAGAGACCTTTTTTGTAGAGAATTAAGTTTCCTACTTTTTATGTTCTATGATATTTTTTGATCAGATGCGCAGTTCTCGAGATATATCCAGATATTTAAAAGTTCCGAAGCCGCACCAACATAATAGAGATACAGAAACACCGTGGCCCCTTTCTTTGAGATAACTCTGCACTATTGCGCGCTGCAAATGCCACTTCCAGCTTAGCTGTGCAGAAGAAGAACAACAAGAAGAAGAAATATCTCGAAATATGTCCGTCAGGCCCCTTCCCTTGAGATAAATCTGCAAATATCTCGGAAACGAAGCGAGCTATGGCAAAATGTTAAGAGACCTTTTTTGTAGAGAATTAAGTTTCCTACTTTTTATGTTCTATGATATTTTTTGATCAGATGCGTAGTTCTCGAGATATATCAAGATATTTAAAAGCTCCGAAGCTGCACCAACATAATAGAGGTACAGAAACACCGTGGCCCCTTTCTTTGAGATAACTCTGCACTATTGCGAGCTGCAAATGCCACTTCCAGCTTAGCTGTGCAGAAGAAGAACAACAAGAATAAGAAATATTTCGAAATATGTCCGTCAGGCCCCTTCCCTTGAGATAAATCTGCAAATATCTCGGAAACGAAGCGAGCTACGGCAAAATGTTAAGAGACCTTTTTTGTAGAAAATTAGGTTTCCTACTTTTTATGTTCTATGATATTTTTTGATCAGATGCGTAGTTCTCGAGATATATCAAGATATTTAAAAGTTCCGAAGCCGCACCAACATAATAGAGATACAGAAACACCGTGGCCCCTTTCTTTGCGATAACACTGCACTATTGCGAGCTGCAAATGCCACTTCCAGCTTAGCTGTGCAGAAGAAGAACAACAAGAAGAAGAAATATCTCGAAATATTTCCGTCAGGCCCCTTCCCTTGAGATAAATCTGTAAATATCTCGGAAACGAAGCGAGCTATGGCAAAATGTTAAGAGACCTTTTTTGTAGAGAATTAAGTTTCCTACTTTTTATGTTCTATGATATTTTTCGATCAGAGGCGTAGTTCTCGAGATATATCAAGATATTTAAAAGTTCCGAAGCCGCACCAACATAATAGAGATACAGAAACACCGTGGCCCCTCTCTTTGAGATAACTCTGCACGATTGCGAGCTGGAAATGCCACTTCCAGTTTAGCTGTGCAGAAGAAGAACAACAAGAAGAAGAAATATCTCGAAATATGTCCGTCAGGACCCTTCCCTTGAGATAAATCTGCAAATATCTCGGAAACGAAGCGAGCTATTGCAAAACGTTAAGAGACCTTTTTTGTAGAGATTTAAGTTTCCTACTTTTTATGTTCTATGATATTTTTTGATCAGATGCGTAGTTCTCGAGATATATCAAGATATTTAAAAGCTCCGAAGCTGCACCAACATAATAGAGGTACAGAAACACCGTGGCCCCTTTCTTTGAGATAACTCTGCACTATTGCGAGCTGCAAATGCCACTTCCAGCTTAGCTGTGCAGAAGAAGAACAACAAGAATAAGAAATATTTCGAAATATGTCCGTCAGGCCCCTTCCCTTGAGATAAATCTGCAAATATCTCGGAAACGAAGCGAGCTACGGCAAAATGTTAAGAGACCTTTTTTGTAGAAAATTAGGTTTCCTACTTTTTATGTTCTATGATATTTTTTGATCAGATGCGTAGTTCTCGAGATATATCAAGATATTTAAAAGTTCCGAAGCCGCACCAACATAATAGAGATACAGAAACACCGTGGCCCCTTTCTTTGAGATAACTCTGCACTATTGCGAGCTGCAAATGACACTTCCAGCTTAGCTGTGCAGAGGAAGAACAACAAGAAGAAGAAGTATCTCGAAATATGTCCGTCAGGCCCGTTCCTTTGAGCTGAATCTGCAAATATCTCGGAAACGAAGCGAGCTATGGCAAAATGTTAAGAGACCTTTTTTGTAGTGAATTATGTTTCCTACAATTTATGTTCTATGATATTTTTTGATCAGAAGCGTAGTTTTCGAGATATATCGAGATATTTAAAAGTTCCGAAGCCGCACCAACATAATAGAGATACAGAAACACAGTGGCTCCTTTCTTTGAGATAACTCTGCACTACTGCGAGCTGCAAATGCCACTTCCAGCTTAGCTGTGCAGAAGAAGAACAACAAGAAGAAGAAATATCTCGAAATATGTCCGTCAGGCCCCTTCCCTTGAGATAAATCTGCAAATATCTCGGAAACGAAGCGAGCTACGGCAAAATGTTAAGAGACCTTTTTTGTAGAAAATTAGGTTTCCTACTTTTTATGTTCTATGATATTTTTTGATCAGATGCGTAGTTCTCGAGATATATCAAGATATTTAAAAGTTCCGAAGCCGCACCAACATAATAGAGATACAGAAACACCGTGGCCCCTTTCTTTGAGATAACTCTGCACTATTGCGAGCTGCAAATGCCACTTCCAGCTTAGCTGTGCAGAGGAAGAACAACAAGAAGAAGAAGTATCTCGAAATATGTCCGTCAGGCCCGTTCCTTTGAGCTGAATCTGCAAATATCTCGGAAACGAAGCGAGCTATGGCAAAATGTTAAGAGACGTTTTTTGTAGTGAATTATGTTTCCTACAATTTATGTTCTATGATATTTTTTGATCAGATGCGTAGTTTTCGAGATATATCGAGATATTTAAAAGTTCCGAAGCCGCACCAACATAATAGAGATACGGAAACACCGTGGCCCCTTTCTTTGGGATAACTCTGCACTATTGCGAGCTGGAAATGCCACTTCCAGTTTATCTGTGCAGAAGAAGAACAACAAGAAGAAGAAATATCTCGAAATATGTCCGTCAGGACCCTTCCCTTGAGATAAATCTGCAAATATCTCGGAAACGAAGCGAGCTATTGCAAAACGCTGAGAGACCTTTTTTGTAGAGAATTAAGTTTCCTACTTTTTATCTTCTATGATATTTTGTGACCAGATTCGTAGTTCTCGAGATATATCAAGATATTTAAAAGTTCCGAAGCCGCACCAACATAATAGAGATACAGAAACACCGTGGCCCCTCTCTTTGAGATAACTCTGCACAATTGCGAGCTGCAAATGCCACTTCCAGCTTAGCTGTGCAGAAGAAGAACAACAAGAAGAAGAAATATCTCGAAATATGTCCGTCAGGCCCCTTCCCTTGAGATAAATCGGCAAGTATCTCGGAAACGAAGCGAGCTATGGCAAAATGTTAAGAGACCTTTTTTGTAGAGAATTAAGTTTCCTACTTTTTATCTTCTATGATATTTTGTGACCAGATTCGTAGTTCTCGAGATATATCAAGATATTTAAAAGTTCCGAAGCCGCACCAACATAATAGAGATACAGAAACACCGTGGCCCCTCTCTTTGAGATAACTCTGCACAATTGCGAGCTGCAAATGCCACTTCCAGCTTAGCTGTGCAGAAGAAGAACAACAAGAAGAAGAAATATCTCGAAATATGTCCGTCAGGCCCCTTCCCTTGAGATAAATCGGCAAGTATCTCGGAAACGAAGCGAGCTATGGCAAAATGTTAAGAGACCTTATTTGTAGACAATTAAGTTTCCTACTTTTTATGTTCTATGATATTTTTTGATCAGATGCGTAGTTCTCGAGATATATCAAGATATTTAAAAGTTCCGAAGCTGCACCAACATAATAGAGGTGCAGAAACACCGTGGCCTCTTTCTTTGAGATAACTCTGCACTATTGCGAGCTGCAAATGCCACTTCCAGCTTAGCTGTGCAGAAGAGGAACAACAAGAAGAAGAAATATCTCGGAATATGTCCGTCAGGCCCCTTCCCTTGAGATAAATCTGCAAATATCTCGGAAACGATGCCAGCTATGGGAAAATGTTAAGAAACCTTTTTTGTAGAGAATTAAGTTTCCTACTTTTTATCTTGTATGATATTTTTTGATCAGATGCGTAGTTCTCGAGATATATCAAGATATTTAAAAGTTCCGAAGCCGCACCAACATAATAGAGATACAGAAACACCGTGGCCCCTTTCTTTGAGATAACTCTGCACTATTGCGAGCTGTAAATGCCACTTCCAGCTTAGCTGTGCAGAAGAAGAACAACAAGAAGAAGAAATATCTCGAAATATGTCCGTCAGGCCCCTTCCCTTGAGATATATCTGCAAATATCTCGGAAACAAAGCGAGCTATGGCAAAATGTTGAGAGACCTTTTTTGTAGAGAATTATGTTTCCTACAATTTATGTTCTATGATATTTTTTGATCAGATGCGTAGTTCTCGAGATATATCAAGATATTTAAAAGTTCCGAAGCCGCACCAACATAATAGAGATACAGAAACACCGTGGCCCCTCTCTTTGAGATAACTCTGCACTATTGCGAGCTGGAAATGCCACTTCGAGTTTAGCTGTGCAGAAGAAGAACAACAAGAAGAAGAAATATCTCGAAATATGTCCGTCAGGCCCCTTCCCTTGAGATAAATCGGCAAGTATCTCGGAAACGAAGCGAGCTATGGCAAAATGTTAAGAGACCTTTTTTGTAGAGAATTAAGTTTCCTACTTTTTATCTTCTATGATATTTTGTGACCAGATTCGTAGTTCTCGAGATATATCAAGATATTTAAAAGTTCCGAAGCCGCACCAACATAATAGAGATACAGAAACACCGTGGCCCCTCTCTTTGAGATAACTCTGCACAATTGCGACCTGCAAATGCCACTTCCAGCTTAGCTGTGCAGAAGAAGAACAACAAGAAGAAGAAATATCTCGAAATATGTCCGTCAGGCCCCTTCCCTTGAGATAAATCGGCAAGTATCTCGGAAACGAAGCGAGCTATGGCAAAATGTTAAGAGACCTTATTTGTAGACAATTAAGTTTCCTACTTTTTATGTTCTATGATATTTTTTGATCAGATGCGTAGTTCTCGAGATATATCAAGATATTTAAAAGTTCCGAAGCTGCACCAACATAATAGAGGTGCAGAAACACCGTGGCCTCTTTCTTTGAGATAACTCTGCACTATTGCGAGCTGCAAATGCCACTTCCAGCTTAGCTGTGCAGAAGAGGAACAACAAGAAGAAGAAATATCTCGGAATATGTCCGTCAGGCCCCTTCCCTTGAGATAAATCTGCAAATATCTCGGAAACGATGCCAGCTATGGGAAAATGTTAAGAAACCTTTTTTGTAGAGAATTAAGTTTCCTACTTTTTATCTTGTATGATATTTTTTGATCAGATGCGTAGTTCTCGAGATATATCAAGATATTTAAAAGTTCCGAAGCCGCACCAACATAATAGAGATACAGAAACACCGTGGCCCCTTTCTTTGAGATAACTCTGCACTATTGCGAGCTGTAAATGCCACTTCCAGCTTAGCTGTGCAGAAGAAGAACAACAAGAAGAAGAAATATCTCGAAATATGTCCGTCAGGCCCCTTCCCTTGAGATATATCTGCAAATATCTCGGAAACAAAGCGAGCTATGGCAAAATGTTAAGAGACCTTTTTTGTAGAGAATTATGTTTCCTACAATTTATGTTCTATGATATTTTTTGATCAGAAGCGTAGTTTTCGAGATATATCGAGATATTTAAAAGTTCCGAAGCCGCACCAACATAATAGAGATACAGAAACACCGTGGCCCCTTTCTTTCAGATAACTATGCACTATTGCGAGCTGCAAATGCCACTTCCAGCTTAGCTGTGCAGAAGAAGAACAACAAGAAGAAGAAATATCTCGAAATATGTCCGTCAGGCCCCTTACCTTGAGATAAATCTGCAAATATCTCGGAAACGAAGCGAGCTATGGCAAAATGTTAAGAGACCTTTTTTGTAGAGAATTAAGTTTCCTACTTTTTATCTTCTATGATATTTTCTGACCAGATTCGTAGTTCTCGAGATATATCAAGATATTTAAAAGTTCCGAAGCCGCACCAACATAATAGAGATACAGAAACACCGTGGCCCCTCTCTTTGAGATAACTCTGCACAATTGCGAGCTGCAAATGCCACTTCCAGCTTAGCTGTGCAGAAGAAGAACAACAAGAAGATGAAATATCTCGAAATATGTCCGTCAGGCCCCTTCCCTTGAGATAAATCGGCAAGTATCTCGGAAACGAAGCGAGCTATGGCAAAATGTTAAGAGACCTTTTTTGTAGAGAATTATGTTTCCTACAATTTATGTTCTATCATATTTTTTGATCAGATGCGTAGTTCCCGAGATATATCAAGATATTTAAAAGTTCCGAAGCCGCACCAACATAATAGAGATACAGAAACACCGTGGCCCCTCTCTTTGAGATAACTCTGCACTATTGCGAGCTGGAAATGCCACTTCGAGTTTAGCTGTGCAGAAGAAGAACAACAAGAAGAAGAAATATCTCGAAATATGTCCATCAGGACCCTTCCCTTGAGATAAATCTGCAAATATCTCGGAAACGAAGCGAGCTATGGCAAAATGTTAAGAGACCTTTTTTGTAGCGAATTAGGTTTCCTACTTTTTATCTTCTATGATATTTTGTGACCAGATTCGTAGTTCTCGAGATATATCAAGATATTTAAAAGTTCCGAAGCCGCACCAACATAATAGAGATACAGAAACACCGTGGCCCCTCTCTTTGAGATAACTCTGCACAATTGCGAGCTGCAAATGCCACTTCCAGCTTAGCTGTGCAGAAGAAGAACAACAAGAAGAAGAAATATCTCGAAATATGTCCGTCAGGCCCCTTCCCTTGAGATAAATCGGCAAGTATCTCGGAAACGAAGCGAGCTATGGCAAAATGTTAAGAGACCTTATTTGTAGACAATTAAGTTTCCTACTTTTTATGTTCTATGATATTTTTTGATCAGATGCGTAGTTCTCGAGATATATCAAGATATTTAAAAGTTCCGAAGCTGCACCAACATAATAGAGGTGCAGAAACAACGTGGCCTCTTTCTTTGAGATAACTCTGCACTATTGCGAGCTGCAAATGCCACTTCCAGCTTAGCTGTGCAGAAGAGGAACAACAAGAAGAAGAAATATCTCGGAATATGTCCGTCAGGCCCCTTCCCTTGAGATAAATCTGCAAATATCTCGGAAACGATGCCAGCTATGGGAAAATGTTAAGAAACCTTTTTTGTAGAGAATTAAGTTTCCTACTTTTTATCTTGTATGATATTTTTTGATCAGATGCGTAGTTCTCGAGATATATCAAGATATTTAAAAGTTCCGAAGCCGCACCAACATAATAGAGATACAGAAACACCGTGGCCCCTTTCTTTGAGATAACTCTGCACTATTGCGAGCTGTAAATGCCACTTCCAGCTTAGCTGTGCAGAAGAAGAACAACAAGAAGAAGAAATATCTCGAAATATGTCCGTCAGGCCCCTTACCTTGAGATAAATCTGCAAATATCTCGGAAACGAAGCGAGCTATGGCAAAATGTTAAGAGACCTTTTTTGTAGAGAATTAAGTTTCCTACTTTTTATCTTCTATGATATTTTCTGACCAGATTCGTAGTTCTCGAGATATATCAAGATATTTAAAAGTTCCGAAGCCGCACCAACATAATAGAGATACAGAAACACCGTGGCCCCTCTCTTTGAGATAACTCTGCACAATTGCGAGCTGCAAATGCCACTTCCAGCTTAGCTGTGCAGAAGAAGAACAACAAGAAGATGAAATATCTCGAAATATGTCCGTCAGGCCCCTTCCCTTGAGATAAATCGTCAAGTATCTCGGAAACGAAGCGAGCTATGGCAAAATGTTAAGAGACCTTTTTTGTAGAGAATTATGTTTCCTACAATTTATGTTCTATGATATTTTTTGATCAGATGCGTAGTTCCCGAGATATATCAAGATATTTAAAAGTTCCGAAGCCGCACCAACATAATAGAGATACAGAAACACCGTGGCCCCTCTCTTTGAGATAACTCTGCACTATTGCGAGCTGGAAATGCCACTTCGAGTTTAGCTGTGCAGAAGAAGAACAACAAGAAGAAGAAATATCTCGAAATATGTCCATCAGGACCCTTCCCTTGAGATAAATCTGCAAATATCTCGGAAACGAAGCGAGCTATGGCAAAATGTTAAGAGACCTTTTTTGTAGAGAATTAAGTTTCCTACTTTTTATCTTCTATGATATTTTCTGACCAGATTCGTAGTTCTCGAGATATATCAAGATATTTAAAAGTTCCGAAGCCGCACCAACATAATAGAGATACAGAAACACCGTGGCCCCTTTCTTTGAGATAACTCTGCACTATTGCGAGCTGTAAATGCCACTTCCAGCTTAGCTGTGCAGAAGAAGAACAACAAGAAGAAGAAATATCTCGAAATATGTCCGTCAGGCCCCTTCCCTTGAGATATATCTGCAAATATCTCGGAAACAAAGCGAGCTATGGCAAAATGTTACGAGACCTTTGTTGTAGAGAATTATGTTTCCTACAATTTATGTTCTATGATATTTTTTGATCAGAAGCGTAGTTTTCGAGATATATCGAGATATTTAAAAGTTCCGAAGCCGCACCAACATAATAGAGATACAGAAACACCGTGGCCCCTTTCTTTCAGATAACTATGCACTATTGCGAGCTGCAAATGCCACTTCCAGCTTAGCTGTGCAGAAGAAGAACAACAAGAAGAAGAAATATCTCGAAATATGTCCGTCAGGCCCCTTACCTTGAGATAAATCTGCAAATATCTCGGAAACGAAGCGAGCTATGGCAAAATGTTAAGAGACCTTTTTTGTAGAGAATTAAGTTTCCTACTTTTTATCTTGTATGATATTTTCTGACCAGATTCGTAGTTCTCGAGATATATCAAGATATTTAAAAGTTCCGAAGCCGCACCAACATAATAGAGATACAGAAACACCGTGGCCCCTCTCTTTGAGATAACTCTGCACAATTGCGAGCTGCAAATGCCACTTCCAGCTTATCTGTGCAGAAAAAGAACAACAAGAAGAAGAAATATCTCGAAATATGTCCGTCAGGCCCCTTCCCTTGAGATAAATCGGCAAGTATCTCGGAAACGAAGCGAGCTATGGCAAAATGTTAAGAGACCTTTTTTGTAGAGAATTATGTTTCCTACAATTTATGTTCTATGATATTTTTTGATCAGATGCGTAGTTCTCGAGATATATCAAGATATTTAAAAGTTCCGAAGCCGCACCAACATAATAGAGATACAGAAACACCGTGGCCCCTCTCTTTGAGATAACTCTGCACTATTGCGAGCTGGAAATGCCACTTCGAGTTTAGCTGTGCAGAAGAAGAACAACAAGAAGAAGAAATATCTCGAAATATGTCCGTCAGGCCCCTTCCCTTGAGATATATCTGCAAATATCTCGGAAACGAAGCGAGCTATTGCAAAATGTTAAGAGACCTTTTTTGTAGAGAATTGAGTTTCCTACTTTTTATGTTCTATGATATTTTTTGATCAGACGCGTAGTTTTCGAGATATATCGAGATATTTAAAAGTTCCGAAGCCGCACCAACATAATAGAGATACAGAAACACCGTGGCCCCTTTCTTTGAGATAACTCTGCACTAGTGCGAGCCGCAAATGCCACTTCCAGCTTAGCTGTGCAGAAGAAGAACAACAAGAAGAAGAAATATCTCGAAATATGTCCGTCAGGCCCCCTCCCTTGAGATAAATCTGCAAATATCTCGGAAACGAAGCGAGCTATTGCAAAATGTTAAGAGAACTTTTTTGTAGAGAATTGAGTTTCCTACTTTTTATGTTCTATGATATTTTTTGATCAGACGCGTAGTTCTCGAGATATATCAAGATATTTAAAAGTTCCGAAGCCGCACCAACATAATAGAGATACAGAAACACCGTGGCCCCTTTCTTTGAGATAACTCTGCACTATTGCGAGCTGCAAATGCCACTTCCAGCTTAGCTGTGCAGAAGAAGAACAACAAGAAGAAGAAATATATCGAAATATGTCCGTCAGGCCCCTTCCCTTGAGATAAATCTGCAAATATCT
Organism: Osmia lignaria lignaria; assembly: GCF_051020975.1. Lineage (NCBI taxonomy): Eukaryota > Metazoa > Arthropoda > Insecta > Hymenoptera > Megachilidae > Osmia > Osmia lignaria. The sequence continues at coordinate 6,307,272 of NW_027478166.1, forward strand.
CGGAAACGAAGAGAGCTATGGCAAAATGATAAGAGACCTTTTCTGTAGAGAATTAAGTTGCCTACTTTTTATGTTCTATGATATTTTTTGATCAGATGCGTAGTTCTCGAGATATATCAAGATATTTAAAAGTTCCGAAGCCGCACCAACATAATAGAGGTGCAGAAACACCGTGGCCTCTTTCTTTGAGATAACTCTGCACTATTGCGAGCTGCAAATGCCACTTCCAGCTTAGCTGTGCAGAAGAGGAACAACAAGAAGAAGAAATATCTCGGAATATGTCCGTCAGGCCCCTTCCCTTGAGATAAATCTGCAAATATCTCGGAAACGATGCCAGCTATGGGAAAATGTTAAGAAACCTTTTTTGTAGAGAATTAAGTTTCCTACTTTTTATCTTGTATGATATTTTTTGATCAGATGCGTAGTTCTCGAGATATATCAAGATATTTAAAAGTTCCGAAGCCGCACCAACATAATAGAGATACAGAAACACCGTGGCCCCTTTCTTTGAGATAACTCTGCACTATTGCGAGCTGTAAATGCCACTTCCAGCTTAGCTGTGCAGAAGAAGAACAACAAGAAGAAGAAATATCTCGAAATATGTCCGTCAGGCCCCTTCCCTTGAGATATATCTGCAAATATCTCGGAAACAAAGCGAGCTATGGCAAAATGTTAAGAGACCTTTTTTGTAGAGAATTATGTTTCCTACAATTTATGTTCTATGATATTTTTTGATCAGAAGCGTAGTTTTCGAGATATATCGAGATATTTAAAAGTTCCGAAGCCGCACCAACATAATAGAGATACAGAAACACCGTGGCCCCTTTCTTTCAGATAACTATGCACTATTGCGAGCTGCAAATGCCACTTCCAGCTTAGCTGTGCAGAAGAAGAACAACAAGAAGAAGAAATATCTCGAAATATGTCCGTCAGGCCCCTTACCTTGAGATAAATCTGCAAATATCTCGGAAACGAAGCGAGCTATGGCAAAATGTTAAGAGACCTTTTTTGTAGAGAATTAAGTTTCCTACTTTTTATCTTCTATGATATTTTCTGACCAGATTCGTAGTTCTCGAGATATATCAAGATATTTAAAAGTTCCGAAGCCGCACCAACATAATAGAGATACAGAAACACCGTGGCCCCTCTCTTTGAGATAACTCTGCACAATTGCGAGCTGCAAATGCCACTTCCAGCTTAGCTGTGCAGAAGAAGAACAACAAGAAGATGAAATATCTCGAAATATGTCCGTCAGGCCCCTTCCCTTGAGATAAATCGGCAAGTATCTCGGAAACGAAGCGAGCTATGGCAAAATGTTAAGAGACCTTTTTTGTAGAGAATTATGTTTCCTACAATTTATGTTCTATGATATTTTTTGATCAGATGCGTAGTTCCCGAGATATATCAAGATATTTAAAAGTTCCGAAGCCGCACCAACATAATAGAGATACAGAAACACCGTGGCCCCTCTCTTTGAGATAACTCTGCACTATTGCGAGCTGGAAATGCCACTTCGAGTTTAGCTGTGCAGAAGAAGAACAACAAGAAGAAGAAATATCTCGAAATATGTCCATCAGGACCCTTCCCTTGAGATAAATCTGCAAATATCTCGGAAACGAAGCGAGCTATGGCAAAATGTTAAGAGACCTTTTTTGTAGCGAATTAGGTTTCCTACTTTTTATCTTCTATGATATTTTGTGACCAGATTCGTAGTTCTCGAGATATATCAAGATATTTAAAAGTTCCGAAGCCGCACCAACATAATAGAGATACAGAAACACCGTGGCCCCTCTCTTTGAGATAACTCTGCACAATTGCGAGCTGCAAATGCCACTTCCAGCTTAGCTGTGCAGAAGAAGAACAACAAGAAGAAGAAATATCTCGAAATATGTCCGTCAGGCCCCTTCCCTTGAGATAAATCGGCAAGTATCTCGGAAACGAAGCGAGCTATGGCAAAATGTTAAGAGACCTTATTTGTAGACAATTAAGTTTCCTACTTTTTATGTTCTATGATATTTTTTGATCAGATGCGTAGTTCTCGAGATATATCAAGATATTTAAAAGTTCCGAAGCTGCACCAACATAATAGAGGTGCAGAAACAACGTGGCCTCTTTCTTTGAGATAACTCTGCACTATTGCGAGCTGCAAATGCCACTTCCAGCTTAGCTGTGCAGAAGAGGAACAACAAGAAGAAGAAATATCTCGGAATATGTCCGTCAGGCCCCTTCCCTTGAGATAAATCTGCAAATATCTCGGAAACGATGCCAGCTATGGGAAAATGTTAAGAAACCTTTTTTGTAGAGAATTAAGTTTCCTACTTTTTATCTTGTATGATATTTTTTGATCAGATGCGTAGTTCTCGAGATATATCAAGATATTTAAAAGTTCCGAAGCCGCACCAACATAATAGAGATACAGAAACACCGTGGCCCCTTTCTTTGAGATAACTCTGCACTATTGCGAGCTGTAAATGCCACTTCCAGCTTAGCTGTGCAGAAGAAGAACAACAAGAAGAAGAAATATCTCGAAATATGTCCGTCAGGCCCCTTACCTTGAGATAAATCTGCAAATATCTCGGAAACGAAGCGAGCTATGGCAAAATGTTAAGAGACCTTTTTTGTAGAGAATTAAGTTTCCTACTTTTTATCTTCTATGATATTTTCTGACCAGATTCGTAGTTCTCGAGATATATCAAGATATTTAAAAGTTCCGAAGCCGCACCAACATAATAGAGATACAGAAACACCGTGGCCCCTCTCTTTGAGATAACTCTGCACAATTGCGAGCTGCAAATGCCACTTCCAGCTTAGCTGTGCAGAAGAAGAACAACAAGAAGATGAAATATCTCGAAATATGTCCGTCAGGCCCCTTCCCTTGAGATAAATCGTCAAGTATCTCGGAAACGAAGCGAGCTATGGCAAAATGTTAAGAGACCTTTTTTGTAGAGAATTATGTTTCCTACAATTTATGTTCTATGATATTTTTTGATCAGATGCGTAGTTCCCGAGATATATCAAGATATTTAAAAGTTCCGAAGCCGCACCAACATAATAGAGATACAGAAACACCGTGGCCCCTCTCTTTGAGATAACTCTGCACTATTGCGAGCTGGAAATGCCACTTCGAGTTTAGCTGTGCAGAAGAAGAACAACAAGAAGAAGAAATATCTCGAAATATGTCCATCAGGACCCTTCCCTTGAGATAAATCTGCAAATATCTCGGAAACGAAGCGAGCTATGGCAAAATGTTAAGAGACCTTTTTTGTAGAGAATTAAGTTTCCTACTTTTTATCTTCTATGATATTTTCTGACCAGATTCGTAGTTCTCGAGATATATCAAGATATTTAAAAGTTCCGAAGCCGCACCAACATAATAGAGATACAGAAACACCGTGGCCCCTTTCTTTGAGATAACTCTGCACTATTGCGAGCTGTAAATGCCACTTCCAGCTTAGCTGTGCAGAAGAAGAACAACAAGAAGAAGAAATATCTCGAAATATGTCCGTCAGGCCCCTTCCCTTGAGATATATCTGCAAATATCTCGGAAACAAAGCGAGCTATGGCAAAATGTTACGAGACCTTTGTTGTAGAGAATTATGTTTCCTACAATTTATGTTCTATGATATTTTTTGATCAGAAGCGTAGTTTTCGAGATATATCGAGATATTTAAAAGTTCCGAAGCCGCACCAACATAATAGAGATACAGAAACACCGTGGCCTCTTTCTTTCAGATAACTATGCACTATTACGAGCTGCAAATGCCACTTCCAGCTTAGCTGTGCAGAAGAAGAACAACAAGAAGAAGAAATATCTCGAAATATGTCCGTCAGGCCCCTTACCTTGAGATAAATCTGCAAATATCTCGGAAACGAAGCGAGCTATGGCAAAATGTTAAGAGACCTTTTTTGTAGAGAATTAAGTTTCCTACTTTTTATCTTGTATGATATTTTCTGACCAGATTCGTAGTTCTCGAGATATATCAAGATATTTAAAAGTTCCGAAGCCGCACCAACATAATAGAGATACAGAAACACCGTGGCCCCTCTCTTTGAGATAACTCTGCACAATTGCGAGCTGCAAATGCCACTTCCAGCTTATCTGTGCAGAAAAAGAACAACAAGAAGAAGAAATATCTCGAAATATGTCCGTCAGGCCCCTTCCCTTGAGATAAATCGGCAAGTATCTCGGAAACGAAGCGAGCTATGGCAAAATGTTAAGAGACCTTTTTTGTAGAGAATTATGTTTCCTACAATTTATGTTCTATGATATTTTTTGATCAGATGCGTAGTTCTCGAGATATATCAAGATATTTAAAAGTTCCGAAGCCGCACCAACATAATAGAGATACAGAAACACCGTGGCCCCTCTCTTTGAGATAACTCTGCACTATTGCGAGCTGGAAATGCCACTTCGAGTTTAGCTGTGCAGAAGAAGAACAACAAGAAGAAGAAATATCTCGAAATATGTCCATCAGGACCCTTCCCTTGAGATAAATCTGCAAATATCTCGGAAACGAAGCGAGCTATGGCAAAATCTTAAGAGACCTTTTTTGTAGAGAATTAAGTTTCCTACTTTTTATGTTCTATGATATTTTTTGATCAGATGCGTAGTTCTCGAGATATATCAAGATATTTAAAAGTTCCGAAGCTGCACCAACATAATAGAGGTGCAGAAACACCGTGGCCTCTTTCTTTGAGATAACTCTGCACTATTGCGAGCTGCAAATGCCACTTCCAGCTTAGCTGTGCAGAAGAGGAACAACAAGAAGAAGAAATATCTCGGAATATGTCCGTCAGGCCCCTTCCCTTGAGATAAATCTGCAAATATCTCGGAAACGAAGAGAGCTATGGCAAAATGATTAGAGACCTTTTTTGTAGAGAATTAAGTTGCCTACTTTTTATGTTCTATGATATTTTTTGATCAGATGCGTAGTTCTCGAGATATATCAAGATATTTAAAAGTTCCGAAGCCGCACCAACATAATAGAGATACAGAAACACCGTGGCCCCTTTCTTTGAGATAACTCTGCACTATTGCGAGCTGCAAATGCCACTTCCAGCTTAGCTGTGCAGAGGAAGAACAACAAGAAGAAGAAATATCTCGAAATATGTCCGTCAGGCCAGTTCCTTTGAGCTGAATCTGCAAATATCTCGGAAACGAAGCGAGCTATGGCAAAATGTTAAGAGACGTTTTTTGTAGAGAATTATGTTTCCTACAATTTATGTTCTATGATATTTTTTGATCAGAAGCGTAGTTTTCGAGATATATCGAGATATTTAAAAGTTCCGACGCCGCACCAACATAATAGAGATACAGAAACACCGTGGCCCCTTTCTTTGAGATAACTCTGCACTAGTGCGAGCCGCAAATGCCACTTCCAGCTTAGCTGTGCAGAAGAAGAACAACAAGAAGAAGAAATATCTCGAAATATGTCCGTCAGGCCCCCTCCCTTGAGATAAATCTGCAAATATCTCGGAAACGAAGCGAGCTATTGCAAAATGTTAAGAGAACTTTTTTGTAGAGAATTGAGTTTCCTACTTTTTATGTTCTATGATATTTTTTGATCAGACGCGTAGTTCTCGAGATATATCAAGATATTTAAAAGTTCCGAAGCCGCACCAACATAATAGAGATACAGAAACACCGTGGCCCCTTTCTTTGAGATAACTCTGCACTATTGCGAGCTGCAAATGCCACTTCCAGCTTAGCTGTGCAGAAGAAGAACAACAAGAAGAAGAAATATATCGAAATATGTCCGTCAGGCCCCTTCCCTTGAGATAAATCTGCAAATATCTCGGAAACGAAGAGAGCTATGGCAAAATGATAAGAGACCTTTTCTGTAGAGAATTAAGTTGCCTACTTTTTATGTTCTATGATATTTTTTGATCAGATGCGTAGTTCTCGAGATATATCAAGATATTTAAAAGTTCCGAAGCCGCACCAACATAATAGAGATACAGAAACACCGTGGCCCCTTTCTTTGAGATAACTCTGCACTATTGCGAGCTGCAAATGCCACTTCCAGCTTAGCTGTGCAGAGGAAGAACAACAAGAAGAAGAAATATCTCGAAATATGTCCGTCAGGCCAGTTCCTTTGAGCTGAATCTGCAAATATCTCGGAAACGAAGCGAGCTATGGCAAAATGTTGAGAGACGTTTTTTGTAGAGAATTATGTTTCCTACAATTTATGTTCTATGATATTTTTTGATCAGAAGCGTAGTTTTCGAGATATATCGAGATATTTAAAAGTTCCGAAGCCGCACCAACATAATAGAGATACAGAAACACCGTGGCCCCTTTCTTTGAGATAACTCTGCACTAGTGCGAGCCGCAAATGCCACTTCCAGCTTAGCTGTGCAGAAGAAGAACAACAAGAAGAAGAAATATCTCGAAATATGTCCGTCAGGCCCCTTCCCTTGAGATAAATCTGCAAATATCTCGGAAACGAAGCGAGCTATTGCAAAATGTTAAGAGACCTTTTTTGTAGAGAATTGAGTTTCCTACTTTTTATGTTCTATGATATTTTTTGATCAGACGCGTAGTTTTCGAGATATATCGAGATATTTAAAAGTTCCGAAGCCGCACCAACATAATAGAGATACAGAAACACCGTGGCCCCTTTCTTTGAGATAACTCTGCACTAGTGCGAGCCGCAAATGCCACTTCCAGCTTAGCTGTGCAGAAGAAGAACAACAAGAAGAAGAAATATATCGAAATATGTCCGTCAGGCCCCTTCCCTTGAGATAAATCTGCAAATATCTCGGAAACGAAGAGAGCTATGGCAAAATGATAAGAGACCTTTTCTGTAGAGAATTAAGTTGCCTACTTTTTATGTTCTATGATATTTTTTGATCAGATGCGTAGTTCTCGAGATATATCAAGATATTTAAAAGTTCCGAAGCCGCACCAACATAATAGAGATACAGAAACACCGTGGCCCCTTTCTTTGAGATAACTCTGCACTATTGCGAGCTGCAAATGCCACTTCCAGCTTAGCTGTGCAGAGGAAGAACAACAAGAAGAAGAAATATCTCGAAATATGCCCGTCAGGCCAGTTCCTTTGAGCTGAATCTACAAATATCTCGGAAACGAAGCGAGCTATGGCAAAATGTTAAGAGACGTTTTTTGTAGAGAATTATGTTTCCTACAATTTATGTTCTATGATATTTTTTGATCAGATGCGTAGTTTTCGAGATATATCGAGATATTTAAAAGTTCCGAAGCCGCACCAACATAATAGAGATACAGAAACACCGTGGCCCCTTTCTTTGAGATAACTCTGCACTATTGCGAGCTGCAAATGCCACTTCCAGCTTAGCTGTGCAGAAGAAGAACAACAAGAAGAAGAAATATATCGAAATATGTCCGTCAGGCCCCTTCCCTTGAGATAAATCTGCAAATATCTCGGAAACGAAGAGAGCTATGGCAAAATGATAAGAGACCTTTTTTGTAGAGAATTAAGTTGCCTACTTTTTATGTTCTATGATATTTTTTGATCAGATGCGTAGTTCTCGAGATATATCAAGATATTTAAAAGTTCCGAAGCCGCACCAACATAATAGAGATTCAGAAACACCGTGGCCCCTCTCTTTGAGATAACTCTGCACAATTGCGAGCTGCAAATGCCACTTCCAGCTTATCTGTGCAGAAAAAGAACAACAAGAAGAAGAAATATCTCGAAATATGTCCGTCAGGCCCCTTCCCTTGAGATAAATCGGCAAGTATCTCGGAAACGAAGCGAGCTATGGCAAAATGTTAAGAGACCTTTTTTGTAGAGAATTATGTTTCCTACAATTTCTGTTCTATGATATTTTTTGATCAGATGCGTAGTTCTCGAGATATATCAAGATATTTAAAAGTTCCGAAGCCGCACCAACATAATAGAGATACAGAAACACCGTGGCCCCTCTCTTTGAGATAACTCTGCACTATTGCGAGCTGGAAATGCCACTTCGAGTTTAGCTGTGCAGAAGAAGAACAACAAGAAGAAGAAATATCTCGAAATATGTCCATCAGGACCCTTCCCTTGAGATAAATCTGCAAATATCTCGGAAACGAAGCGAGCTATGGCAAAATCTTAAGAGACCTTTTTTGTAGAGAATTAAGTTTCCTACTTTTTATGTTCTATGATATTTTTTGATCAGATGCGTAGTTCTCGAGATATATCAAGATATTTAAAAGTTCCGAAGCTGCACCAACATAATAGAGGTGCAGAAACACCGTGGCCTCTTTCTTTGAGATAACTCTGCACTATTGCGAGCTGCAAATGCCACTTCCAGCTTAGCTGTGCAGAAGAGGAACAACAAGAAGAAGAAATATCTCGGAATATGTCCGTCAGGCCCCTTCCCTTGAGATAAATCTGCAAATATCTCGGAAACGAAGAGAGCTATGGCAAAATGATAAGAGACCTTTTTTGTAGAGAATTAAGTTGCCTACTTTTTATGTTCTATGATATTTTTTGATCAGATGCGTAGTGCTCGAGATATATCAAGATATTTAAAAGTTCCGAAGCCGCACCAACATAATAGAGATACAGAAACACCGTGGCCCCTTTCTTTGAGATAACTCTGCACTATTGCGAGCTGCAAATGCCACTTCCAGCTTAGCTGTGCAGAGGAAGAACAACAAGAAGAAGAAATATCTCGAAATATGTCCGTCAGGCCAGTTCCTTTGAGCTGAATCTGCAAATATCTCGGAAACGAAGCGAGCTATGGCAAAATGTTAAGAGACGTTTTTTGTAGAGAATTATGTTTCCTACAATTTATGTTCTATGATATTTTTTGATCAGAAGCGTAGTTTTCGAGATATATCGAGATATTTAAAAGTTCCGACGCCGCACCAACATAATAGAGATACAGAAACACCGTGGCCCCTTTCTTTGAGATAACTCTGCACTAGTGCGAGCCGCAAATGCCACTTCCAGCTTAGCTGTGCAGAAGAAGAACAACAAGAAGAAGAAATATCTCGAAATATGTCCGTCAGGCCCCTTCCCTTGAGATAAATCTGCAAATATCTCGGAAACGAAGCGAGCTATTGCAAAATGTTAAGAGACCTTTTTTGTAGAGAATTGAGTTTCCTACTTTTTATGTTCTATGATATTTTTTGATCAGACGCGTAGTTTTCGAGATATATCGAGATATTTAAAAGTTCCGAAGCCGCACCAACATAATAGAGATACAGAAACACCGTGGCCCCTTTCTTTGAGATAACTCTGCACTAGTGCGAGCCGCAAATGCCACTTCCAGCTTAGCTGTGCAGAAGAAGAACAACAAGAAGAAGAAATATCTCGAAATATGTCCGTCAGGCCCCCTCCCTTGAGATAAATCTGCAAATATCTCGGAAACGAAGCGAGCTATTGCAAAATGTTAAGAGAACTTTTTTGTAGAGAATTGAGTTTCCTACTTTTTATGTTCTATGATATTTTTTGATCAGACGCGTAGTTCTCGAGATATATCAAGATATTTAAAAGTTCCGAAGCCGCACCAACATAATAGAGATACAGAAACACCGTGGCCCCTTTCTTTGAGATAACTCTGCACTATTGCGAGCTGCAAATGCCACTTCCAGCTTAGCTGTGCAGAAGAAGAACAACAAGAAGAAGAAATATATCGAAATATGTCCGTCAGGCCCCTTCCCTTGAGATAAATCTGCAAATATCTCGGAAACGAAGAGAGCTATGGCAAAATGATAAGAGACCTTTTCTGTAGAGAATTAAGTTGCCTACTTTTTATGTTCTATGATATTTTTTGATCAGATGCGTAGTTCTCGAGATATATCAAGATATTTAAAAGTTCCGAAGCCGCACCAACATAATAGAGATACAGAAACACCGTGGCCCCTTTCTTTGAGATAACTCTGCACTATTGCGAGCTGCAAATGCCACTTCCAGCTTAGCTGTGCAGAGGAAGAACAACAAGAAGAAGAAATATCTCGAAATATGCCCGTCAGGCCAGTTCCTTTGAGCTGAATCTACAAATATCTCGGAAACGAAGCGAGCTATGGCAAAATGTTAAGAGACGTTTTTTGTAGAGAATTATGTTTCCTACAATTTATGTTCTATGATATTTTTTGATCAGATGCGTAGTTTTCGAGATATATCGAGATATTTAAAAGTTCCGAAGCCGCACCAACATAATAGAGATACAGAAACACCGTGGCCCCTTTCTTTGAGATAACTCTGCACTATTGCGAGCTGCAAATGCCACTTCCAGCTTAGCTGTGCAGAAGAAGAACAACAAGAAGAAGAAATATATCGAAATATGTCCGTCAGGCCCCTTCCCTTGAGATAAATCTGCAAATATCTCGGAAACGAAGAGAGCTATGGCAAAATGATAAGAGACCTTTTTTGTAGAGAATTAAGTTGCCTACTTTTTATGTTCTATGATATTTTTTGATCAGATGCGTAGTTCTCGAGATATATCAAGATATTTAAAAGTTCCGAAGCCGCACCAACATAATAGAGATTCAGAAACACCGTGGCCCCTTTCTTTGAGATAACTCTGCACTATTGCGAGCTGCAAATGCCACTTCCAGCTTAGCTGTGCAGAGGAAGAACAACAAGAAGAAGAAATATCTCGAAATATGTCCGTCAGGCCAGTTCCTTTGAGCTGAATCTGCAAATATCTCGGAAACGAAGCGAGCTATGGCAAAATGTTGAGAGACGTTTTTTGTAGAGAATTATGTTTCCTACAATTTATGTTCTATGATATTTTTTGATCAGAAGCGTAGTTTTCGAGATATATCGAGATATTTAAAAGTTCCGAAGCCGCACCAACATAATAGAGATACAGAAACACCGTGGCCCCTTTCTTTGAGATAACTCTGTACTAGTGCGAGCCGCAAATGCCACTTCCAGCTTAGCTGTGCAGAAGAAGAACAACAAGAAGAAGAAATATCTCGAAATATGTCCGTCAGGCCCCTTCCCTTGAGATAAATCTGCAAATATCTCGGAAACGAAGCGAAGTATTGCAAAATGTTAAGAGACCTTTTTTGTAGAGAATTGAGTTTCCTACTTTTTATGTTCTATGATATTTTTTGATCAGATGCGTAGTTCTCGAGATATATCAGGATATTTAAAAGTTAAGAAGCCGCACCAACATAATAGAGATACAGAAACACCGTGGCCCCTCTCTTTGAGATAACTCTGCACTATTGCGAGCTGGAAATGCCACTTCCAGTTTAGCTGTGCAGAAGAAGAACAACAAGAAGAAGAAATATCTCGAAATATGTCCGTTAGGCCCATTCCCTTGAGATAAATCTGCAAATATCTCGGAAACGAAGCGAGCTATGGCAAAATGTTAACAGACTTTTTTGTAGAGAATTAAGTTTCCTACTTTTTATGTTCTATGATATTTTTTGATCAGACGCGTAGTTCTCGAGATATATCAAGATATTTAAAAGTTCCGAAGCCGCACCAACATAATAGAGATACAAAAACACCGTGGCCCCTTTCTTTGAGATAACTCTGCACTATTGCGAGCTGCAAATGCCACTTCCAGCTTAGCTGTGCAGAAGAAGAACAACAAGAAGAAGGAATATCTCGAAATATGTCCGTCAGGCCCCTTCCCTTGAGATAAATCTGCAAATATCTCGGAAACGAAGAGAGCTATAGCAAAATGATAAGAGACCTTTTTTGTAGAGAATTATGTTTCCTACAATTTATGTTCCATGATATTTTTTGATCAGAAGCGTAGTTTTCGAGATATATCGAGATATTTAAAAGTTCCGAAGCCGCACCAACATAATAGAGATACAGAAACACCGTGGCCCCTTTCTTTCAGATAACTCTGCACAATTGCGAGCTGCAAATGCCACTTCCAGCTTAGCTGTGCAGAAGAAGAACAACAAGAAGAAGAAATATCTCGAAATATGTCCGTCAGGCCCCTTCCCTTGAGATAAATCGGCAAGTATCTCGGAATCGAAGCGAGCTATGGCAAAATGTTAAGAGACCTTTTTTGTAGACAATTATGTTTCCTACAATTTATGTTCTATGATATTTTTTGATCAGATGCGTAGTTCTCGAGATATATCAAGATATTTAAAAGTTCCGAAGCCGCACCAACATAATAGAGATACAGAAACACCGTGGCCCCTCTCTTTGAGATAACTCTGCACTATTGCGAGCTGGAAATGCCACGTCCAGTTTAGCTGTGCAGAAGAAGAACAACAAGAAGAAGAAATATCTCGAAATATGTCCGTCAGGCCCCTTCCCTTGAGATAAATCGGCAAGTATCTCGGAAACAAAGCGAGCTATTGCAAAACGTTAAGAGACCTTTTTTGTAGAGAATTAAGTTTCCTACTTTTTATGTTCTATGATATTTTTTGATCAGATGCGTAGTTCTCGAGATATATCAAGATATTTAAAAGTTCCGAAGCTGCACCAACATAGTAGAGGTGCAGAAACACCGTGGCCTCTTTCTTTGAGATAACTCTGCACTATTGCGAGCTGCAAATGCCACTTCCAGCTTAGCTGTGCAGAAGAGGAACAACAAGAAGAAGAAATATCTCGGAATATGTCCGTCAGGCCCCTTCCCTTGAGATATATCTGCAAATATCTCGGAAACGATGCCAGCTATGGGAAAATGTTAAGAGACCTTTTTTGTAGAGAATTAAGTTTCCTACTTTTTATCTTCTATGATATTTTTTGATCAGATGCATAGTTCTCGAGATATATCAAGATATTTAAAAGTTCCGAAGCCGCACCAACATAATAGAGATACAGAAACACCGTGGCCCCTTTCTTTGAGATAACTCTGCACTATTGCGAGCTGTAAATGCCACTTCCAGCTTAGCTGTGCAGAAGAAGAACAACAAGAAGAAGAAATATCTCGAAATATGTCCGTCAGGCCCCTTCCCTTGAGATATATCTGCAAATATCTCGGAAACGAAGCGAGCTCTGGCAAAATGTTAAGAGACCTTTTTTGTAGAGAATTATGTTTCCTACTTTTTATGTTCTATGATATTTTTTGATCAGACGCGTAGTTCTCGAGATATATCAAGATATTTAAAAGTTCCGAAGCCGCACCAACATAATAGAGATACAGAAACACCGTGGCCCCTTTCTTTGAGATAACTCTGCACTATTGCGAGCTGCAAATGCCACTTCCAGCTTAGCTGTGCAGAAGAAGAACAACAAGAAGAAGAAATATCTCGAAATATGTCCGTCAGGCCCCTTCCCTTGAGATAAATCTGCAAATATCTCGGAAACGAAGCGAGCTATGGCAAAATGTTAAGAGACCTTATTTGTAGAGAATTAAGTTTCCTACTTTTTATGTTCTATGGTATTTTTTGATCAGATGCGTAGTTCTCGAGATATATCAAGATATTTAAAAGTTCCGAAGCCGCACCAACATAATAAAGATACAGAAACACCGTGGCCCCTCTCTTTGAGATAACTCTGCACTATTGCGAGCTGGAAATGCCACTTCCAGCTTAGCTGTGCAGAGGAAGAACAACAAGAAGAAGAAATATCTCGAAATATGTCCGTCAGGCCCCTTCCCTTGAGATAAATCGGCAAGTATCTCGGAAACGAAGCGAGCTATGGCAAAATCTTAAGAGACGTTTTTTGTCGAGAATTATGTTTCCTACAATTTATGTTCTATGATATTTTTTGATCAGAAGCGTAGTTTTCGAGATATATCGAGATATTTAAAAGTTCCGAAGCCGCACCAACATAATAGAGATACAGAAACACCGTGGCCCCTTTCTTTGAGATAACTCTGCACTAGTGCGAGCCGCAAATGCCACTTCCAGCTTAGCTGTGCAGAAGAAGAACAACAAGAAGAAGAAATATCTCGAAATATGTCCGTCAGGCCCGTTCCCTTGAGATAAATCTGCAAATATCTCGGAAACGAAGCGAGCTATGGCAAAATGTTAAGAGACCTTTTTTGTAGCGAATTAAGTTTCCTACTTTTTATGTTCTATGATATTTTTTGATCAGATGCGTAGTTCTCGAGATATATCAAGATATTTAAAAGTTCCGAAGCCGCACCAACATAATAGAGATACAGAAACACCGTGGCCCCTTTCTTTCAGATAGCTATGCACTATTGCGAGCTGCAAATGCCACTTCCAGCTTAGCTGTGCAGAAGAGGAACAACAAGAAGAAGAAATATCTCGAAATATGTCCGTCAGGCCCCTTACCTTGAGATAAATCTGCAAATATCTCGGAAACGAAGCGAGCTATGGCAAAATGTTAAGAGACCTTTTTTGTAGAGAATTGAGTTTCCTACTTTTTATCTTCTATGATATTTTTTGATCAGACGCGTAGTTCTCGAGATATATCAAGATATTTAAAAGTTCCGAAGCCGCACCAACATAATAGACATACAGAAACACCGTGGCTCCTTTCTTTGAGATAACTCTGCACTATTGCGACCTGGAAATGCCACTTCCAGTTTAGCTGTGCAGAAGAAGAACAACAAGAAGAAGAAATATCTCGAAATATGTCCGTTAGGCCCCTTCCCTTGAGATACATCTGCAAATATCTCGGAAACGAAGCGAGCTATGGCAAAATGTTAAGAGACCTTTTTTGTAGAGAATTATGTTTCCTACTTTTTATGTTCTATGATATTTTTTGATCAGACGCGTAGTTCTCGAGATATATCAAGATATTTAAAAGTTCCGAAGCCGCACCAACATAATAGAGATACAGAAACACCGTGGCTCCTTTCTTTGAGATAACTCTGCACTATTGCGACCTGGAAATGCCACTTCCAGTTTAGCTGTGCAGAAGAAGAACAACAAGAAGAAGAAATATCTCGAAATATGTCCGTTAGGCCCCTTCCCTTGAGATAAATCTGCAAATATCTCGGAAACGAAGCGAGCTATGGCAAAATGTTAAGAGACCTTTTTTGTAGAGAATTAAGTTTCCTATGTTTTATGTTCTATGATATTTTTTGATCAGATGCGTAGTTCTCGAGATATATCAAGATATTTAAAAGTTCCGAAGCCGCACCAACATAATAGGGATACAGAAACACCGTGCCCCTCTCTTTGAGATAACTCTGCACTATTGCGAGCTGCAAATGCCACTTCCAGCTTAGCTGTGCAGAAGAAGAACAACAAGAAGAAGAAATATCTCGAAATATGTCCGTCAGGCCCCTTCCCTTGAGATAAATGTGCAAATATCTCGGAAACGAAGAGAGCTATGGCAAAATGTTAAGAGACCTTTTTTGTAGAGAATTAGGTTTCCTACTTTTTATGTTTTATGATATTTTTTGATCAGATGCGTAGTTCTCGAGATATATCAAGATATTTAAAAGTTCCGAAGCCGCACCAACATAATAGACATACAGAAACACCGTGGCCCCTTTCTTTGAGATAACTTTGCACTATTGCGAGCTGTAAATGCCACTTCCAGCTTAGCTGTGCAGAAGAAGAACAACAAGAAGAAGAAATATCTCGAAATATGTCCGTCAGGCCCCTTCCTTTGAGATAAATCTGCAAATATCTCGGAAACGAAGCGAGCTATGGCAAAATGTTAAGAGACCTTATTTGTAGAGAATTAAGTTTCCTACTTTTTATGTTCTATGGTATTTTTTGATCAGATGCGTAGTTCTCGAGATATATCAAGATATTTAAAAGTTCCGAAGCCGCACCAACATAATAAAGATACAGAAACACCGTGGCCCCTCTCTTTGAGATAACTCTGCACTATTGCGAGCTGGAAATGCCACTTCCAGCTTAGCTGTGCAGAGGAAGAACAACAAGAAGAAGAAATATCTCGAAATATGTCCGTCAGGCCCCTTCCCTTGAGATAAATCGGCAAGTATCTCGGAAACGAAGCGAGCTATGGCAAAATCTTAAGAGACGTTTTTTGTAGAGAATTATGATTCCTACAATTTATGTTCTATGATATTTTTTGATCAGAAGCGTAGTTTTCGAGATATATCGAGATATTTAAAAGTTCCGAAGCCGCACCAACATAATAGAGATACAGAAACACCGTGGCCCCTTTCTTTGAGATAACTCTGCACTAGTGCGAGCCGCAAATGCCACTTCCAGCTTAGCTGTGCAGAAGAAGAACAACAAGAAGAAGAAATATCTCGAAATATGTCCGTCAGGCCCGTTCCCTTGAGATAAATCTGCAAATATCTCGGAAACGAAGCGAGCTATTGCAAAATGTTAAGAGACCTTTTTTGTAGAGAATTAAGTTTCCTACTTTTTATGTTCTATGATATTTTTTGATCAGATGCGTAGTTCTCGAGATATATCAAGATATTTAAAAGTTCCGAAGCTGCACCAACATAGTAGAGGTGCAGAAACACCGTGGCCTCTTTCATTGAGATAACTCTGCACTATTGCGAGCTGCAAATGCCACTTCCAGCTTAGCTGTGCAGAAGAGGAACAACAAGAAGAAGAAATATCTCGGAATATGTCCGTCAGGCCCCTTCCCTTGAGATATATCTGCAAATATCTCGGAAACGATGCCAGCTATGGGAAAATGTTAAGAGACCTTTTTTGTAGAGAATTAAGTTTCCTACTTTTTATCTTCTATGATATTTTTTGATCAGATGCGTAGTTCTCGAGATATATCAAGATATTTAAAAGTTCCGAAGCCGCACCAACATAATAGAGATACAGAAATACCGTGGCCCCTTTCTTTGAGATAACTCTGCACTATTGCGAGCTGGAAATGCCACTTCCAGTTTAGCTGTGCAGAAGAAGAACATCAAGAAGAAGAAATATCTCGAAATATGTCCGTTAGGCCCCTTCCCTCGAGATAAATCTGCAAATATCTCGGAAACGAAGCGAGCTATGGCAAAATGTTAAGAGACCTTTTTTGTAGAGAATTAGGTTTCCTACTTTTTATGTTCTATGATATTTTTTGATCAGATGCGCAGTTCTCGAGATGTATCAAGATATTTAAAAGTTCCGAAGCCGCACCAACATAATAGAGATACAGAAACACCGTGGCCCCTTTCTTTGAGATAACTCTGCACTAGTTCGAGCCGCAAATGCCACTTCCAGCTTAGCTGCGCAGAAGAAGAACAACAAGAAGAAGAAATATCTCGAAATATGTCCGTTAGGCCCCTTCCCTTGAGATAAATCTGCAAATATCTCGGAAAGGAAGCGAGCTATGGCAAAATGTTAAGAGACCTTTTTTGTAGAGAATTAAGTTTCCTACTTTTTATGTTCTATGATATTTTTTGATCAGACGCGTAGTTCTCGAGATATATCAAGATATATAAAAGTTCCGAAGCCGCACCAACATAATAGAGATACAGAAACACCGTGGCCCCTTTCTTTGAGATAACTCTGCTCTATTGCGAGCTGCAAATGCCACTTCCAGCTTAGCTGTGCAGAAGAAGAACAACAAGAAGAAGAAATATCTCGAAATATGTCCGTCAGGCCCCTTCCCTTGAGATAAATCTGCAAATATCTCGGAAACGAAGAGAGCTATGGCAAAATGTTAAGAGACCTTTTTTGTAGAGAATTAAGTTTCCTACTTTTCATGTTCTACAATATTTTTTGATCAGATGCGTAGTTCTCGAGATATATCAAGATATTTAAAAGTTCCGAAGCCGCACCAACATAATAGAGATACAGAAACACCGTGGCACCTTTCTTTGAGATAACTCTGCACTATTGCGAGCTGTAAATGCCACTTCCAGCTTAGCTATGCAGAAGAAGAACAACAAGAAGAAGAAATATCTCGAAATATGTCCGTCAGGCCCCTTCCCTTGAGATATATCTGCAAATATCTCGGAAACGAAGCGAGCTATGGCAAAATGTTAAGAGACCTTTTTTGTAGACAATTACGTTTCCTACAATTTATATTCTATGATATTTTTTGATCAGAAGCGTAGTTTTCGAGATATATCGAGATATTTAAAAGTTCCGAAGACGCACCAACATAATAGAGATACAGAAACACCGTGGCCCCTTTCTTTGAGATAACTGTGCACTAGGGCGAGCCGCAAATGCCACTTCCAGCTTAGCTGTGCAGAAGAAGAACAACAAGAAGAAGAAATATCTCGAAATATGTCCGTCAGGCCCCTTCCCTTGAGATAAATGTGCAAATATCTCGGAAACGAAGCGAGCTACGGCAAAATGTTAAGAGACCTCTTTTGTAGAAAATTAGGTTTCCTACTTTTTATGTTCTATGATATTTTTTGATCAGATGCGTAGTTCTCGAGATATGTCAAGATATTTAAAAGTTCCGAAACTGCACCAACATAATAGAGGTACAGAAACACCGTGGCCTCTTTCTTTGAGATAACTCTGCACTTTTGCGAGCTGCAAATGCCACTTCCAGCTTAGCTGTGCAGAAGTGGAACAACAAGAAGAAGAAATATCTCGGAATATGTTCGTCAGGCCCCTTCCCTTGAGCTAAATCTGCAAATATCTCGGAAACGATGCCAGCTATGGGAAAATGTTAAGAGACCTTTTTTGTAGAGAATTAAGTTTCCTACTTTTTATGTTCTATGATATTTTTTGATCAGATGCGTAGTTCTCGAGATATATCAAGATATGTAAAAGTTCCGAAGCCGCACCAACATAATAGAGATACAGAAACACCGTGGCCCCTTTCTGTGAGATAAATCTGCACTATTGCGAGCAGCAAATGCCAGTTCCAGCTTAGCTGTGCAGAAGAAGCACAACAAGATCAAGAAATATCTCGGAATATGTCCGTCAGGCCCCTCCCCTTGAGCTAAATCTGCAAATATCTCGCATACGATGCGAGCTATGGCAAAACGTTAAGACACCTTTTTTGTAGAGAATTAAGTTTCCTACTATTTATGTTCTATGATATTTTCTGATCAGATGCGTAGTTCTCGAGATATATTAAGGTATTCAAAAGTTCCGAAGCCCCACCAACATAATAGGGATACAGAAACACCGTGGCCCCTTTCTTTGAGATAACTCTGCACTATTGCGAGCTGCAAATGCCACTTCCAGCTTAGCTGTGCAGAAGAAGCACAACAAGAACAAGAAATATCTCGGAATATGTCCGTCAGGCCCCTTCCCTTGAGCTAAATCTGCAAATATCTCGCAAACGATGCGAGCTATGGGAAGATGTTGAGAGACCATTTTTGTAGGAAATTAAGTTTCCTAGTATTTATGTTCTATGATATTTTTTGATCAGATGCGTAGTTCTCGAGATGTATCAAGATATTTAAAAGTTCCGAAGCCGCACGAACATAATAGAGATACAGAGACACCGTGGCCCCTTTCTTTGAGATAACTCTGCACTATTGCGAGCTGCAAATGCCACTTCCAGCTTAGCTGTGCAGAAGAAGAACAACAAGAAGAAGAAATATCTCGAAATATGTCCGTCAGCCCCGTTCCCTTGAGATAAATCTGCAAATATCTCGGAAACCAAGCGAGCTATGGCAAAATATTAAGAGACCTTTTTTGTAGAGAATTAAGTTTCCTACTTTTTATGTTCTATGATATTTATTGATCAGATGCGTAGTTCTCGAGATATATCAAGATATTCAAAAGTTCCGAAGCCGCACCAACATAATAGAGATACAGAAACACCGTGGCCCCTTTCTTTGAGATAACTCTGCACTTTTGCGAGCTGCAAATGCCACTTCCAGCTTAGCTGTGCAGAAGAAGCACAACAAGAACAAGAAATATCTCGGAATATGTCCGTCAGGCCCCTCCCCTTGAGCTAAATCTGCAAATATCTCGCATACGATGCGAGCTATGGCAAAACGTTAAGACACCTTTTTTGTAGAGAATTAAGTTTCCTACTATTTATGTTCTATGATATTTTCTGATCAGATGCGTAGTTCTCGAGATATATTAAGGTATTCAAAAGTTCCGAAGCCGCACCAACATAATAGGGATACAGAAACACCGTGGCCCCTTTCTTTGAGATAACTCTGCACTATTGCGAGCTGCAAATGCCACTTCCAGCTTAGCTGTGCAGAAGAAGCACAACAAGAACAAGAAATATCTCGGAATATGTCCGTCAGGCCCCTTCCCTTGAGCTAAATCTGCAAATATCTCGCAAACGATGCGAGCTATGGGAAGATGTTGAGAGACCATTTTTGTAGGAAATTAAGTTTCCTAGTATTTATGTTCTATGATATTTTTTGATCAGATGCGTAGTTCTCGAGATATATCAAGATATTTAAAAGTTCCGAAGCCGCACGAACATAATAGAGATACAGAGACACCGTGGCCCCTTTCTTTGAGATAACTCTGCACTATTGCGAGCTGCAAATGCCACTTCCAGCTTAGCTGTGCAGAAGAAGAACAACAAGAAGAAGAAATATCTCGAAATATGTCCGTCAGCCCCGTTCCCTTGAGATAAATCTGCAAATATCTCGGAAACCAAGCGAGCTATGGCAAAATGTTAAGAGACCTTTTTTGTAGAGAATTAAGTTTCCTACTTTTTATGTTCTATGATATTTATTGATCAGATGCGTAGTTCTCGAGATATATCAAGATATTTAAAAGTTCCGAAGCCGCACCAACATAATAGAGATACAGAAACACCGTGGCCCCTTTCTTTGAGATAACTCTGCACTTTTGCGAGCTGCAAATGCCACTTCCAGCTTAGCTGTGCAGAAGAGGAACAACAAGAAGAAGAAATATCTCGGAATATGTCCGTCAGGCCCCTCCCCTTGAGCTAAATCTGCAAATATCTCGCATACGATGCGAGCTATGGCAAAACGTTAAGACACCTTTTTTGTAGAGAATTAAGTTTCCTACTATTTATGTTCTATGATATTTTCTGATCAGATGCGTAGTTCTCGAGATATATTAAGGTATTCAAAAGTTCCGAAGCCGCACCAACATAATAGGGATACAGAAACACCGTGGCCCCTTTCTTTGAGATAACTCTGCACTATTGCGAGCTGCAAATGCCACTTCCAGCTTAGCTGTGCAGAAGAAGCACAACAAGAACAAGAAATATCTCGGAATATGTCCGTCAGGCCCCTTCCCTTGAGCTAAATCTGCAAATATCTCGCAAACGATGCGAGCTATGGGAAGATGTTGAGAGACCATTTTTGTAGGAAATTAAGTTTCCTAGTATTTATGTTCTATGATATTTTTTGATCAGATGCGTAGTTCTCGAGATATATCAAGATATTTAAAAGTTCCGAAGCCGCACGAACATAATAGAGATACAGAGACACCGTGGCCCCTTTCTTTGAGATAACTCTGCACTATTGCGAGCTGCAAATGCCACTTCCAGCTTAGCTGTGCAGAAGAAGAACAACAAGAAGAAGAAATATCTCGAAATATGTCCGTCAGCCCCGTTCCCTTGAGATAAATCTGCAAATATCTCGGAAACCAAGCGAGCTATGGCAAAATGTTAAGAGACCTTTTTTGTAGAGAATTAAGTTTCCTACTTTTTATGTTCTATGATATTTATTGATCAGATGCGTAGTTCTCGAGATATATCAAGATATTTAAAAGTTCCGAAGCCGCACCAACATAATAGAGATACAGAAACACCGTGGCCCCTTTCTTTGAGATAACTCTGCACTTTTGCGAGCTGCAAATGCCACTTCCAGCTTAGCTGTGCAGAAGAGGAACAACAAGAAGAAGAAATATCTCGGAATATGTTCGTCAGGCCCCTTCCCTTGAGCTAAATCTGAAAATATCTCGGAAACGATGCCAGCTATGGGAAAATGTTAAGAGACCTTTTTTGTAGAGAATTAAGTTTCCTACTTTTTATGTTCTATGATATTTTTTGATCAGATGCGTAGTTCTCGAGATATATCAAGATATGTAAAAGTTCCGAAGCCGCACCAACATAATAGAGATACAGAAACACCGTGGCCCCTTTCTGTGAGATAACTCTGCACTATTGCGAGCAGCAAATGCCAGTTCCAGCTTAGCTGTGCAGAAGAAGCACAACAAGAACAAGAAATATCTCGGAATATGTCCGTCAGGCCCCTCCCCTTGAGCTAAATCTGCAAATATCTCGCATACGATGCGAGCTATGGCAAAACGTTAAGACACCTTTTTTGTAGAGAATTAAGTTTCCTACTATTTATGTTCTATGATATTTTCTGATCAGATGCGTAGTTCTCGAGATATATTAAGGTATTCAAAAGTTCCGAAGCCGCACCAACATAATAGGGATACAGAAACACCGTGGCCCCTTTCTTTGAGATAACTCTGCACTATTGCGAGCTGCAAATGCCACTTCCAGCTTAGCTGTGCAGAAGAAGCACAACAAGAACAAGAAATATCTCGGAATATGTCCGTCAGGCCCCTTCCCTTGAGCTAAATCTGCAAATATCTCGCAAACGATGCGAGCTATGGGAAGATGTTGAGAGACCATTTTTGTAGGAAATTAAGTTTCCTAGTATTTATGTTCTATGATATTTTTTGATCAGATGCGTAGTTCTCGAGATATATCAAGATATTTAAAAGTTCCGAAGCCGCACGAACATAATAGAGATACAGAGACACCGTGGCCCCTTTCTTTGAGATAACTCTGCACTATTGCGAGCTGCAAATGCCACTTCCAGCTTAGCTGTGCAGAAGAAGAACAACAAGAAGAAGAAATATCTCGAAATATGTCCGTCAGCCCCGTTCCCTTGAGCTAAATCTGCAAATATCTCGGAAACGATGCCAGCTATGGGAAAATGTTAAGAGACCTTTTTTGTAGAGAATTAAGTTTCCTACTTTTTATGTTCTATGATATTTTTTGATCAGATGCGTAGTTCTCGAGATATATCAAGATATGTAAAAGTTCCGAAGCCGCACCAACATAATAGAGATACAGAAACACCGTGGCCCCTTTCTGTGAGATAACTCTGCACTATTGCGAGCAGCAAATGCCAGTTCCAGCTTAGCTGTGCAGAAGAAGCACAACAAGAACAAGAAATATCTCGGAATATGTCCGTCAGGCCCCTCCCCTTGAGCTAAATCTGCAAATATCTCGCATACGATGCGAGCTATGGCAAAACGTTAAGACACCTTTTTTGTAGAGAATTAAGTTTCCTACTATTTATGTTCTATGATATTTTCTGATCAGATGCGTAGTTCTCGAGATATATTAAGGTATTCAAAAGTTCCGAAGCCGCACCAACATAATAGGGATACAGAAACACCGTGGCCCCTTTCTTTGAGATAACTCTGCACTATTGCGAGCTGCAAATGCCACTTCCAGCTTAGCTGTGCAGAGGAAGAACAACAAGAAGAAGAAATATCTCGAAATATGTCCGTCAGGCCAGTTCCTTTGAGCTGAATCTGCAAATATCTCGGAAACGAAGCGAGCTATGGCAAAATGTTAAGAGACGGTTTTTGTAGAGAATTATGTTTCCTACAATTTATGTTCTATGATATTTTTTGATCAGAAGCGTAGTTTTCGAGATATATCGAGATATTTAAAAGTTCCGAAGACGCACCAACATAATAGAGATACAGAAACACCGTGGCCCCTTTCTTTGAGATATCTCTGCACTATTGCGAGCTGCAAATGCCACTTCCATCTTAGCTGTGCAGAAGAAGAACAACAAGAAGAAGAAATATCTCGAAATATGTCCGTGAGGCCCCTTCCCTTGAGATATATCTGCAAATATCTCGGAAACGAAGCGAGCTATGGCAAAATGTTAAGAGACCTTATTTGTAGAGAATTAAGTTTCCTACTTTTTATGTTCTATGATATTTTTTGATCAGATGCGTAGTTCTCGAGATATATCAAGATATTTAAAAGTTCCGAAGCCGCACCAACATAATAGAGATACAGAAACACCGTGGCCCCTTTCTTTGAGATAACTCTGCACTAGTGCGAGCCGCAAATGCCACTTCCAACTTAGCTGTGCAGAAGAAGAACAACAAGAAGAAGAAATATCTCGAAATATGTCCGTTAGGCCCCTTCCCTTGAGATAAACCTGCAAATATCTCGGAAACGAAGCGAGCTATGGCAAAATGTTAAGATAACCTTTTTTGTAGAGAATTAAGTTTCCTACTTTTTATGTTCTATGATATTTTTTGATCAGATGCGTAGTTCTCGAGATATATCAAGATATTTAAAAGTTCCGAAGCCGCACCAACATAATAGAGATACAGAAACACCGTGGCCCCTTTCTTTGAGATAACTCTGCACTAGTGCGAGCCGCAAATGCCACTTCCAGCTTAGCTGTGCAGAAGAAGAACAACAAGAAGAAGAAATATCTCGAAATATGTACGTCAGGCCCCTTCCCTTGAGATAAATCTGCAAATATCTCGGAAACGAAGCGAGCTATGGCAAAATGTTAAGAGACATTTTTGGAAGAGAATTAAGTTTCCTACTTTTTATGTTCTATGATATTTTTTGATCAGATGCGCAGTTCTCGAGATATATAAAGATATTTAAAAGTTCCGAAGCCGCACCAACATAATAGAGATACAGAAACACCGTGGCCCCTTTCTTTGAGATAACTCTGCACTATTGCGAGCTGGAAATGCCACTTCCAGTTTAGCTGTGCAGAAGAAGAACAACAAGAAGAAGAAATATCTCGAAATATGTCCGTCAGGCCCCTTCCCTTGAGATAAATATGCAAATATCTCGGAAACGAAGCGAGCTATGGCAAAATGTTAAGAGACCTTTTTTGTAGAGAATTAAGTTTCCTACTTTTCATGTTCTATGATATTTTTTGATCAGATGCGTAGTTCTCGAGATATATCAAGATATTCAAAAGTTCCGAAGCCGCACCAACATAATAGAGATACAGAAACACCGTGGTCCCTTTCTTTGAGATAACTCTGCACTATTGCGAGCTGGAAATGCCACTTCCCGTTTAGCTGTGCAGAAGAAGAACAACAAGAAGAAGAAATATCTCGAAATATGTCCGTTAGGCCCCTTCCCTTGAGATAAATCTGCAAATATCTCGGAAACGAAGCGAGCTATGGCAAAATGTTAAGAGACCTTTTTTGTAGAGAATTAAGTTTCCTACTTTTTATGTTGTATGATATTTTTTGATCAGAAGCGTAGTTTTCGAGATATATCGAGATATTTAAAAGTTCCGAAGCCGCACCAACATAATAGAGATACAGAAACACCGTGGCCCCTTTCTTTGAGATAACTCTGCACTAGTGCGAGCCGGAAATGCCACTTCCAGCTTAGCTGTGCAGAGGAAGAACAACAAGAAGAAGAAATATCTCGAAATATGTCCGTCAGGCCCCTTCCCTTGAGATAAATCTGCAAATATCTCGTAAACGAAGCGAGCTATGGCAAAATGTTAAGAGACCTTTTTTGTAGAGAATTAAGTTTCCTACTTTTTATGGTCTATGATATTTTTTGATCAGATGCGTAGTTCTCGAGATATATCAAGATATTTAAAAGTTCCGAAGCCGCACCAACATAATAGAGATACAGAAACACCGTGGCCCCTTTCTTTGAGATAACTCTGCACTATTGCGAGCTGGAAATGCCACTTCCAGTTTAGCTGTGCAGAAGAAGAACATCAAGAAGAAGAAATATCTCGAAATATGTCCGTTAGGCCCCTTCCCTTGAGATAAATCTGCAAATATCTCGGAAACGAAGCGAGCTATGGCAAAATATTAAGAGACCTTTTTTGTAGAGAATTAAGTTTCCTACTTTTTATGTTCTATGATATTTTTTGATCAGATGCGCAGTTCTCGAGATATATCGAGATATTTAAAAGTTCCGAAGCCGCACCAACATAATAGAGATACAGAAACACCGTGGCCCCTTTCTTTGAGATAACTCTGCACTAGTGCGAGCCGCAAATGCCACTTCCAGCTTAGCTGTGCAGAAGAAGAACAACAAGAAGAAGAAATATCTCGAAATATGTGCGTCAGGCCCCTTCCCTTGAGATAAATATGCAAATATCTCGGAAACGAAGCGAGCTATGGCAAAATGTTAAGAGACCTTTTTTCTAGAGAATTAAGTTTCCTACTTTTTATGTTCTATGATATTTTTTGATCAGACGCGTAGTTCTCGAGATATGTCAAGATGTTTAAAAGTTCCGAAGCCGCACCAACATAATAGAGATACAGAAACACCGTGGCCCCTTTCTTTGAGATAACTCTGCACTATTGCGAGCTGCAAATGCCACTTCCAGCTTAGCTGTGCAGAAGAAGAACAACAAGAAGAAGAAATATCTCGAAATATGTCCGTCAGGCCCCTTCCCTTGAGATAAATCTGCAAATATCTCGGAAACGAAGAGAGCTATGGCAAAATGTTAAGAGACCTTTTTTGTAGAGAATTAAGTTTCCTACTTTTCATGTTCTATGATATTTTTTGATCAGATGCGTAGTTCTCGAGATATATCAAGATATTTAAAAGTTCCGAAGCCGCACCAACATAATAGAGGTACAGAAACACCGTGGCCCCTTTCTTTGAGATAACTCTGCACTATTGCGAGCTGTAAATGCCACTTCCAGCTTAGCTGTGCAGAAGAAGAACAACAAGAAGAACAAATATCTCGAAATATGTCCGTCAGGCCCCTTCCCTTGAGATATATCTGCAAATATCTCGGAAAGGAAGCGAGCTATGGCAAAATGTTAAGAGACCTTTTTTGTAGAGAATTATGTTTCCTACAATTTATGTTCTATGATATTTTTTGATCAGAAGCGTAGTTTTCGAGATATATCGAGATATTTAAAAGTTCCGAAGCCGCACCAACATAATAGAGATACAGAAACACCGTGGCCCCTTTCTTTGAGATAACTCTGCACTAGTGCGAGCCGCAAATGCCACTTCCAGCTTAGCTGTGCAGAAGAAGAACAACAAGAAGAAGAAATATCTCTAAATATGTCCGTCAGGCCCCTTCCCTTGAGATAAATCTGCAAATATCTCGGAAACGAAGCGAGCTATGGCAAAATGTTAAGAGACCTTTTTTGTAGAGAATTAAGTTTCCTACTTTTTATGTTCTATGATATTTTTTGATCAGATGCGTAGTTCTCGAGATATATCAAGATATTTAAAAGTTCCGAAGCCGCACCAACATAATAGAGATACAGAAATACCGTGGCCCCTTTCTTTGAGATAACTCTGCACTATTGCGAGCTGGAAATGCCACTTCCAGTTTAGCTGTGCAGAAGAAGAACATCAAGAAGAAGAAATATCTCGAAATATGTCCGTTAGGCCCCTTCCCTCGAGATAAATCTGCAAATATCTCGGAAACGAAGCGAGCTATGGCAAAATGTTAAGAGACCTTTTTTGTAGAGAATTAGGTTTCCTACTTTTTATGTTCTATGATATTTTTTGATCAGATGCGCAGTTCTCGAGATGTATCAAGATATTTAAAAGTTCCGAAGCCGCACCAACATAATAGAGATACAGAAACACCGTGGCCCCTTTCTTTGAGATAACTCTGCACTAGTTCGAGCCGCAAATGCCACTTCCAGCTTAGCTGCGCAGAAGAAGAACAACAAGAAGAAGAAATATCTCGAAATATGTCCGTTAGGCCCTTTCCCTTGAGATAAATCTGCAAATATCTCGGAAAGGAAGCGAGCTATGGCAAAATGTTAAGAGACCTTTTTTGTAGAGAATTAAGTTTCCTACTTTTTATGTTCTATGATATTTTTTGATCAGACGCGTAGTTCTCGAGATATATCAAGATATATAAAAGTTCCGAAGCCGCACCAACATAATAGAGATACAGAAACACCGTGGCCCCTTTCTTTGAGATAACTCTGCTCTATTGCGAGCTGCAAATGCCACTTCCAGCTTAGCTGTGCAGAAGAAGAACAACAAGAAGAAGAAATATCTCGAAATATGTCCGTCAGGCCCCTTCCCTTGAGATAAATCTGCAAATATCTCGGAAACGAAGAGAGCTATGGCAAAATGTTAAGAGACCTTTTTTGTAGAGAATTAAGTTTCCTACTTTTCATGTTCTACAATATTTTTTGATCAGATGCGTAGTTCTCGAGATATATCAAGATATTTAAAAGTTCCGAAGCCGCACCAACATAATAGAGATACAGAAACACCGTGGCACCTTTCTTTGAGATAACTCTGCACTATTGCGAGCTGTAAATGCCACTTCCAGCTTAGCTATGCAGAAGAAGAACAACAAGAAGAAGAAATATCTCGAAATATGTCCGTCAGGCCCCTTCCCTTGAGATATATCTGCAAATATCTCGGAAACGAAGCGAGCTATGGCAAAATGTTAAGAGACCTTTTTTGTAGACAATTATGTTTCCTACAATTTATATTCTATGATATTTTTTGATCAGAAGCGTAGTTTTCGAGATATATCGAGATATTTAAAAGTTCCGAAGACGCACCAACATAATAGAGATACAGAAACACCGTGGCCCCTTTCTTTGAGATAACTGTGCACTAGGGCGAGCCGCAAATGCCACTTCCAACTTAGCTGTGCAGAAGAAGAACAAGAAGAAGAAGAAATATCTCGAAATATGTCCGTCAGGCCCCTTCCCTTGAGATAAATGTGCAAATATCTCGGAAACGAAGCGAGCTACGGCAAAATGTTAAGAGACCTCTTTTGTAGAAAATTAGGTTTCCTACTTTTTATGTTCTATGATATTTTTTGATCAGATGCGTAGTTCTCGAGATATGTCAAGATATTTAAAAGTTCCGAAACTGCACCAACATAATAGAGGTACAGAAACACCGTGGCCTCTTTCTTTGAGATAACTCTGCACTTTTGCGAGCTGCAAATGCCACTTCCAGCTTAGCTGTGCAGAAGTGGAACAACAAGAAGAAGAAATATCTCGGAATATGTTCGTCAGGCCCCTTCCCTTGAGCTAAATCTGCAAATATCTCGGAAACGATGCCAGCTATGGGAAAATGTTAAGAGACCTTTTTTGTAGAGAATTAAGTTTCCTACTTTTTATGTTCTATGATATTTTTTGATCAGATGCGTAGTTCTCGAGATATATCAAGATATGTAAAAGTTCCGAAGCCGCACCAACATAATAGAGATACAGAAACACCGTGGCCCCTTTCTGTGAGATAACTCTGCACTATTGCGAGCAGCAAATGCCAGTTCCAGCTTAGCTGTGCAGAAGAAGCACAACAAGATCAAGAAATATCTCGGAATATGTCCGTCAGGCCCCTCCCCTTGAGCTAAATCTGCAAATATCTCGCATACGATGCGAGCTATGGCAAAACGTTAAGACACCTTTTTTGTAGAGAATTAAGTTTCCTACTATTTATGTTCTATGATATTTTCTGATCAGATGCGTAGTTCTCGAGATATATTAAGGTATTCAAAAGTTCCGAAGCCCCACCAACATAATAGGGATACAGAAACACCGTGGCCCCTTTCTTTGAGATAACTCTGCACTATTGCGAGCTGCAAATGCCACTTCCAGCTTAGCTGTGCAGAAGAAGCACAACAAGAACAAGAAATATCTCGGAATATGTCCGTCAGGCCCCTTCCCTTGAGCTAAATCTGCAAATATCTCGCAAACGATGCGAGCTATGGGAAGATGTTGAGAGACCATTTTTGTAGGAAATTAAGTTTCCTAGTATTTATGTTCTATGATATTTTTTGATCAGATGCGTAGTTCTCGAGATGTATCAAGATATTTAAAAGTTCCGAAGCCGCACGAACATAATAGAGATACAGAGACACCGTGGCCCCTTTCTTTGAGATAACTCTGCACTATTGCGAGCTGCAAATGCCACTTCCAGCTTAGCTGTGCAGAAGAAGAACAACAAGAAGAAGAAATATCTCGAAATATGTCCGTCAGCCCCGTTCCCTTGAGATAAATCTGCAAATATCTCGGAAACCAAGCGAGCTATGGCAAAATATTAAGAGACCTTTTTTGTAGAGAATTAAGTTTCCTACTTTTTATGTTCTATGATATTTATTGATCAGATGCGTAGTTCTCGAGATATATCAAGATATTTAAAAGTTCCGAAGCCGCACCAACATAATAGAGATACAGAAACACCGTGGCCCCTTTCTTTGAGATAACTCTGCACTTTTGCGAGCTGCAAATGCCACTTCCAGCTTAGCTGCGCAGAAGAAGAACATCAAGAAGAAGAAATATCTCGAAATATGTCCGTTAGGCCCCTTCCCTCGAGATAAATCTGCAAATATCTCGGAAACGAAGCGAGCTATGGCAAAATGTTAAGAGACCTTTTTTGTAGAGAATTAGGTTTCCTACTTTTTATGTTCTATGATATTTTTTGATCAGATGCGCAGTTCTCGAGATGTATCAAGATATTTAAAAGTTCCGAAGCCGCACCAACATAATAGAGATACAGAAACACCGTGGCCCCTTTCTTTGAGATAACTCTGCACTAGTTCGAGCCGCAAATGCCACTTCCAGCTTAGCTGCGCAGAAGAAGAACAACAAGAAGAAGAAATATCTCGAAATATGTCCGTTAGGCCCTTTCCCTTGAGATAAATCTGCAAATATCTCGGAAAGGAAGCGAGCTATGGCAAAATGTTAAGAGACCTTTTTTGTAGAGAATTAAGTTTCCTACTTTTTATGTTCTATGATATTTTTTGATCAGACGCGTAGTTCTCGAGATATATCAAGATATATAAAAGTTCCGAAGCCGCACCAACATAATAGAGATACAGAAACACCGTGGCCCCTTTCTTTGAGATAACTCTGCACTATTGCGAGCTGCAAATGCCACTTCCAGCTTAGCTGTGCAGAAGAAGCACAACAAGAACAAGAAATATCTCGGAATATGTCCGTCAGGCCCCTTCCCTTGAGCTAAATCTGCAAATATCTCGCAAACGATGCGAGCTATGGGAAGATGTTGAGAGACCATTTTTGTAGGAAATTAAGTTTCCTAGTATTTATGTTCTATGATATTTTTTGATCAGATGCGTAGTTCTCGAGATATATCAAGATATTTAAAAGTTCCGAAGCCGCACGAACATAATAGAGATACAGAGACACCGTGGCCCCTTTCTTTGAGATAACTCTGCACTATTGCGAGCTGCAAATGCCACTTCCAGCTTAGCTGTGCAGAAGAAGAACAACAAGAAGAAGAAATATCTCGAAATATGTCCGTCAGCCCCGTTCCCTTGAGATAAATCTGCAAATATCTCGGAAACCAAGCGAGCTATGGCAAAATGTTAAGAGACCTTTTTTGTAGAGAATTAAGTTTCCTACTTTTTATGTTCTATGATATTTATTGATCAGATGCGTAGTTCTCGAGATATATCAAGATATTTAAAAGTTCCGAAGCCGCACCAACATAATAGAGATACGGAAACACCGTGGCCCCTTTCTTTGAGATAACTCTGCACTTTTGCGAGCTGCAAATGCCACTTCCAGCTTAGCTGTGCAGAAGAGGAACAACAAGAAGAAGAAATATCTCGGAATATGTTCGTCAGGCCCCTTCCCTTGAGCTAAATCTGCAAATATCTCGGAAACGATGCCAGCTATGGGAAAATGTTAAGAGACCTTTTTTGTAGAGAATTAAGTTTCCTACTTTTTATGTTCTATGATATTTTTTGATCAGATGCGTAGTTCTCGAGATATATCAAGATATGTAAAAGTTCCGAAGCCGCACCAACATAATAGAGATACAGAAACACCGTGGCCCCTTTCTGTGAGATAACTCTGCACTATTGCGAGCAGCAAATGCCAGTTCCAGCTTAGCTGTGCAGAAGAAGCACAACAAGAACAAGAAATATCTCGGAATATGTCCGTCAGGCCCCTCCCCTTGAGCTAAATCTGCAAATATCTCGCATACGATGCGAGCTATGGCAAAACGTTAAGACACCTTTTTTGTAGAGAATTAAGTTTCCTACTATTTATGTTCTATGATATTTTCTGATCAGATGCGTAGTTCTCGAGATATATTAAGGTATTCAAAAGCTCCGAAGCCGCACCAACATAATAGGGATACAGAAACACCGTGGCCCCTTTCTTTGAGATAACTCTGCACTATTGCGAGCTGCAAATGCCACTTCCAGCTTAGCTGTGCAGAAGAAGCACAACAAGAACAAGAAATATCTCGGAATATGTCCGTCAGGCCCCTTCCCTTGAGCTAAATCTGCAAATATCTCGCAAACGATGCGAGCTATGGGAAGATGTTGAGAGACCATTTTTGTAGGAAATTAAGTTTCCTAGTATTTATGTTCTATGATATTTTTTGATCAGATGCGTACTTCTCGAGATATATCAAGATATTTAAAAGTTCCGAAGCCGCACGAACATAATAGAGATACAGAGACACCGTGGCCCCTTTCTTTGAGATAACTCTGCACTATTGCGAGCTGCAAATGCCACTTCCAGCTTAGCTGTGCAGAAGAAGAACAACAAGAAGAAGAAATATCTCGAAATATGTCCGTCAGCCCCGTTCCCTTGAGATAAATCTGCAAATATCTCGGAAACCAAGCGAGCTATGGCAAAATGTTAAGAGACCTTTTTTGTAGACAATTATGTTTCCTACAATTTATGTTCTATGATATTTTTTGATCAGAAGCGTAGTTTTCGAGATATATCGAGATATTTAAAAATTCCGAAGCCGCACCAACATAATAGAGATACAGAAACACGGTGGCCCCTTTCTTTGAGATAACTCTGCACTATTGCGAGCTGCAAATGCCACTTCCAGCTTAGCTGTGCAGAAGAAGAACAACAAGAAGAAGAAATATTTCGAAATATGTCCGTCAGGCCCCTTCCCTTGAGATAAATGTGCAAATATCTCGGAAACGAAGCGAGCTACGGCAAAATGTTAAGAGACCTCTTTTGTAGAAAATTAGGTTTCCTACTTTTTATGTTCTATGATATTTTTTGATCAGATGCGTAGTTCTCGAGATATATCAAGATATTTAAAAGTTCCGAAGCTGCACCAACATAATAGAGGTACAGAAACACCGTGGCCTCTTTCTTTGAGATAACTCTGCACTTTTGCGAGCTGCAAATGCCACTTCCAGCTTAGCTGTGCAGAAGAGGAACAATAAGAAGAAGAAATATCTCGGAATATGTTCGTCAGGCCCCTTCCCTTGAGCTAAATCTGCAAATATCTCGGAAACGATGCCAGCTATGGGAAAATGTTAAGAGACCTTTTTTGTAGAGAATTAAGTTTCCTACTTTTTATGTTCTATGATATTTTTTGATCAGATGCGTAGTTCTCGAGATATATCAAGATATTTAAAAGTTCCGAAGCCGCACCAACATAATAGAGATACAGAAACACCGTGGCCCCTTTCTTTGAGATAACTCTGCACTATTGCGAGCTGCAAATGCCACTTCCAGCTTAGCTGTGCAGAAGAAGAACAACAAGAAGAAGAAATATCTCGAAATATGTCCGTCAGGCCCCTTCCCTTGAGATAAATCTGCAAATATCTCGGAAACGAAGCGAGCTATGGCAAAACGTTAAGAGACCTTTTTTGTAGAGAATTATGTTTCCTACAATTTATGTTCTATGATATTTTTTGATCAGAAGCGTAGTTTTCGAGATATATCGAGATATTTAAAAATTCCGAAGCCGCACCAACATAATAGAGATACAGAAACACGGTGGCCCCTTTCTTTGAGATAACTCTGCACTATTGCGAGCTGCAAATGCCACTTCCAGCTTAGCTGTGCAGAAGAAGAACAACAAGAAGAAGAAATATCTCGAAATATGTCCGTCAGACCCCTTCCCTTGAGATAAATCTGCAAATATCTCGGAAACGAAGCGAGCTATGGCAAAATGTTAAGAGACCTTTTTTCTAGAGAATTATGTTTCCTACAATTTACCTTCTATGATATTTTTTGATCAGAAGCGTAGTTTTCGAGATATATCGAGATATTTAAAAGTTCCGAAGCCGCAGTAACATAATAGAGATACAGAAACACCGTGGCTCCTTTCTTTGAGATAACTCTGCACTATTGCGACCTGGAAATGCCGCTTCCAGTTTAGCTGTGCAGAAGAAGAACAACAAGAAGAAGAAATATCTCGAAATATGTCCGTTAGGCCCCTTCCCTTGAGATAAATCTGCAAATATCTCGGAAACGAAGCGAGCTATGGCAAAATGTTAAGAGACCTTTTTTGTAGAGAATTAAGTTTCCTACGTTTTATGTTCTATGATATTTTTTGATCAGATGCGTAGTTCTCGAGATATATCAAGATATTTAAAAGTTCCGAAGCCGCACCAACATAATAGAGATACAGAAACACCGTGGCCCCTTTCTTTGAGATAACTCTGCACTATTGCGAGCTGCAAATGCCACTTCCAGCTTAGCTGTGCAGAAGAAGAACAACAAGAAGAAGAAATATCTCGAAATATGTCCGTCAGGCCCCTTCCCTTGAGATAAATCTGCAAATATCTCGGAAACGAAGAGAGCTATGGCAAAATGATAAGAGACCTTTTTTGTAGAGAATTAAGTTTCCTACTTTTTATGTTCTATGATATTTTTTGATCAGATGTGTAGTTCTCCAGATATATCAAGATATTTAAAAGTTCCGAAGGCGCACCAACATAATAGAGATACAGAAACACCGTGGCCCCTTTCTTTGAGATAACTCTGCACTAGTGCGAGCCGCAAATGCCACTTCCAGCTTAGCTGCGCAGAAGAAGAACAACAAGAAGAAGAAATATCTCGAAATATGTCCGTCAGGCCCCTTCCCTTGAGATAAATCTGCAAATATCTCGGAAACGAAGCGAGCTATTGCAAAATGTTAAGAGACCTTTTTGTAGAGAATTGAGTTTCCTACTTTTTATGTTCTATGAAATTTTTTGATCAGATGCGTAGTTCTCGAGATATATCAAGATATTTAAAAGTTAAGAAGCCGCACCAACATAATAGAGATACAGAAACACCGTGGCCCCTTTCTTTGAGATAACTCTGCACTATTGCGAGCTGCAAATGCCACTTCCAGCTTAGCTGTGCAGAAGAAGAACAACAAGAAGAAGAAATATCTCGAAATATGTCCGTTAGGCCCCTTCCCTTGAGATAAATCTGCAAATATCTCGGAAACGAAGCGAGCTATGGCAAAATGTTAAGAGACCTTTTTTGTAGAGAATTAAGTTTCCTACGTTTTATGTTCTATGATATTTTTTGATCAGATGCGTAGTTCTCGAGATATATCAAGATATTTAAAAGTTCCGAAGCCGCACCAACATAATAGAGATACAGAAACACCGTGGCCCCTTTCTTTGAGATAACTCTGCACTAGTGCGAGCCGCAAATGCCACTTCCAGCTTAGCTGCGCAGAAGAAGAACAACAAGAAGAAGAAATATCTCGAAATATGTCCGTCAGGCCCCTTCCCTTGAGATAAATCTGCAAATATCTCGGAAACGAAGCGAGCTATTGCAAAATGTTAAGAGACCTTTTTGTAGAGAATTGAGTTTCCTACTTTTTATGTTCTATGAAATTTTTTGATCAGATGCGTAGTTCTCGAGATATATCAAGATATTTAAAAGTTAAGAAGCCGCACCAACATAATAGAGATACAGAAACACCGTGGCCCCTTTCTTTGAGATAACTCTGCACTATTGCGAGCTGCAAATGCCACTTCCAGCTTAGCTGTGCAGAAGAAGAACAACAAGAAGAAGAAATATCTCGAAATATGTCCGTTAGGCCCCTTCCCTTGAGATAAATCTGCAAATATCTCGGAAACGAAGCGAGCTATGGCAAAATGTTAAGAGACCTTTTTTGTAGAGAATTAAGTTTCCTACGTTTTATGTTCTATGATATTTTTTGATCAGATGCGTAGTTCTCGAGATATATCAAGATATTTAAAAGTTCCGAAGCCGCACCAACATAATAGAGATACAGAAACACGGTGGCCCCTTTCTTTGAGATAACTCTGCACTATTGCGAGCTGCAAATGCCACTTCCAGCTTAGCTGTGCAGAAGAAGAACAACAAGAAGAAGAAATATCTCGAAATATGTCCGTCAGACCCCTTCCCTTGAGATAAATCTGCAAATATCTCGGAAACGAAGCGAGCTATGGCAAAATGTTAAGAGACCTTTTTTCTAGAGAATTATGTTTCCTACAATTTACCTTCTATGATATTTTTTGATCAGAAGCGTAGTTTTCGAGATATATCGAGATATTTAAAAGTTCCGAAGCCGCAGTAACATAATAGAGATACAGAAACACCGTGGCTCCTTTCTTTGAGATAACTCTGCACTATTGCGACCTGGAAATGCCGCTTCCAGTTTAGCTGTGCAGAAGAAGAACAACAAGAAGAAGAAATATCTCGAAATATGTCCGTTAGGCCCCTTCCCTTGAGATAAATCTGCAAATATCTCGGAAACGAAGCGAGCTATGGCAAAATGTTAAGAGACCTTTTTTGTAGAGAATTAAGTTTCCTACGTTTTATGTTCTATGATATTTTTTGATCAGATGCGTAGTTCTCGAGATATATCAAGATATTTAAAAGTTCCGAAGCCGCACCAACATAATAGAGATACAGAAACACCGTGGCCCCTTTCTTTGAGATAACTCTGCACTATTGCGAGCTGCAAATGCCACTTCCAGCTTAGCTGTGCAGAAGAAGAACAACAAGAAGAAGAAATATCTCGAAATATGTCCGTCAGGCCCCTTCCCTTGAGATAAATCTGCAAATATCTCGGAAACGAAGAGAGCTATGGCAAAATGATAAGAGACCTTTTTTGTAGAGAATTAAGTTTCCTACTTTTTATGTTCTATGATATTTTTTGATCAGATGTGTAGTTCTCCAGATATATCAAGATATTTAAAAGTTCCGAAGGCGCACCAACATAATAGAGATACAGAAACACCGTGGCCCCTTTCTTTGAGATAACTCTGCACTAGTGCGAGCCGCAAATGCCACTTCCAGCTTAGCTGCGCAGAAGAAGAACAACAAGAAGAAGAAATATCTCGAAATATGTCCGTCAGGCCCCTTCCCTTGAGATAAATCTGCAAATATCTCGGAAACGAAGCGAGCTATTGCAAAATGTTAAGAGACCTTTTTGTAGAGAATTGAGTTTCCTACTTTTTATGTTCTATGAAATTTTTTGATCAGATGCGTAGTTCTCGAGATATATCAAGATATTTAAAAGTTAAGAAGCCGCACCAACATAATAGAGATACAGAAACACCGTGGCCCCTTTCTTTGAGATAACTCTGCACTATTGCGAGCTGCAAATGCCACTTCCAGCTTAGCTGTGCAGAAGAAGAACAACAAGAAGAAGAAATATCTCGAAATATGTCCGTTAGGCCCCTTCCCTTGAGATAAATCTGCAAATATCTCGGAAACGAAGCGAGCTATGGCAAAATGTTAAGAGACCTTTTTTGTAGAGAATTAAGTTTCCTACGTTTTATGTTCTATGATATTTTTTGATCAGATGCGTAGTTCTCGAGATATATCAAGA
Source organism: Osmia lignaria lignaria (assembly GCF_051020975.1). Classification (NCBI taxonomy): domain Eukaryota; kingdom Metazoa; phylum Arthropoda; class Insecta; order Hymenoptera; family Megachilidae; genus Osmia; species Osmia lignaria. Next base: position 6,344,420 of record NW_027478166.1, read on the forward strand.
TATTTAAAAGTTCCGAAGCCGCACCAACATAATAGAGATACAGAAACACCGTGGCCCCTTTCTTTGAGATAACTCTGCACTATTGCGAGCTGCAAATGCCACTTCCAGCTTAGCTGTGCAGAAGAAGAACAACAAGAAGAAGAAATATCTCGAAATATGTCCGTCAGGCCCCTTCCCTTGAGATAAATCTGCAAATATCTCGGAAACGAAGAGAGCTATGGCAAAATGATAAGAGACCTTTTTTGTAGAGAATTAAGTTTCCTACTTTCTTTGTTCTATGATATTTTTCGATCAGAGGCGTAGTTCTCGAGATATATCAAGATATTTAAAAGTTCCGAAGCCGCACCAACATAATAGAGATACAGAAACACCGTGGCCCCTCTCTTTGAGAGAACTCTGCACGATTGCGAGCTGGAAATGCCACTTCCAGTTTAGCTGTGCAGAAGAAGAAAAACAAGAAGAAGAAATATCTCGAAATATGTCCGTCAGGCCCCTTCCCTTGAGCTAAATCTGCAAATATCTCGGAAACGAAGCGAGCTATGGGAAAATGTTAAGAGACCTTTTTTGTAGAGAATTAAGTTTCCTACTTTTTATGTTCTATGATATTTTTTGATCAGATGCGTAGTTTTCGAGATATATCGAGATATTTAAAAGTTCCGAAGCCGCACCAACATAATAGAGATACAGAAACATCGTGGCCCCTTTCTTTGGGATAACTCTGCACTATTGCGAGTTGGAAATGCCACTTCCAGTTTAGCTGTGCAGAAGAAGAACAACAAGAAGAAGAAATATCTCGAAACATGTCCGTCAGGACCCTTCCCTTGAGATAAATCTGCAAATATCTCGGAAACGAAGCGAGCTATTGCAAAACGTTAAGAGACCTTTTTTGTAGAGAATTAAGTTTCCTACTTTTTATGTTCTATGATATTTTTTGATCAGATGCGTAGTTCTCGAGATATATCAAGATATTTAAAAGTTCCGAAGCCGCACCAACATAATAGAGATACAGAAACACCGTGGCCCCTTTCTTTGAGATAACTCTGCACTATTGCGAGCTGCAGATGCCACTTCCAGCTTAGCTGTGCAGAAGAAGAACAACAAGAAGAAGAAATATCTGGAAGTATGTCCGTCAGGCCCCTTCCCTTGAGATAAATCTGCAAATATCTCGGAAACGAAGCGAGCTACGGCAAAATGTTAAGAGACCTTTTTTGTAGAAAATTAGGATTCCTACTTTTTATGTTCTATGATATTTTTTGAACAGATGCGTAGTTCTCGAGATATATCAAGATATGTAAAAGTTCCGAAGCCGCACTAACATAATAGAGATACAGAAACACCGTGGCCCCTTTCTTTGAGATAACTCTGCACTATTGCGCGCTGCAAATGCCACTTCCAGCTTAGCTGTGCAGAAGAAGAACAACAACAAGAAGAAATATCTCGAAATATGTCCGTCAGGCCCCTTCCCTTGAGATAAATCTGCAAATATCTCGGAAACGAAGCGAGCTATGGCAAAATGTTAAGAGACCTTTTTTGTAGAGAATTAAGTTTCCTACTTTTTATGTTCTATGATATTTTTTGATCAGATGCGTAGTTCTCGAGATATATCCAGATATTTAAAAGTTCCGAAGCGGCACAAACATAATAGAGATACAGAAACACCGTGGCCCCTTTCTTTGAGGTAACTCTGCACTATTGCGAGCTGCAAATGCCACTTCCAGCTTAGCTGTGCGGAAGAAGAACAACAAGAAGAAGAAATATCTCGAAATATGTCCCTCAGGCCCCTTCCCTTGAGATAAATCTGCAAATATCTCGGAAACCAAGCGAGCTATGGCAAAATGTTAAGAGACCTTATTTGTAGAGAATTAAGTTTCCTACTTTTTATGTTCTACGATATTTTTTGATCAGATGCGTAGTTCTCGAGATATATCAAGATATTTAAAAGTTCCCAAGCCGCACCAACATAATAGAGATACAGAAACACCGTGGCCCCTTTCTTTGAGATAACTCTGCACTATTGCGAGCTGCAAATGCCACTTCCAGCTTAGCTGTGCAGAAGAAGAACAACAAGAACAAGAAATATCTCGAAATATGTCCGTCAGGCCCCTTCCCTTGAGATAAATCTGCAAATATCTCGGAAACGAAGCGAGCTATGGCAAAATGTTAAGAGACCTTTTTTGTAGAGAACTATGTTTCCTACAATTTACGTTCTCTGATATTTTTTGATCAGAAGCGTAGTTTTCGAGATATAGCGAGATATTTAAAAGTTCCGAAGCCGCACCAACATAATAGAGATACAGAAACACCGTGGCCCCTTTCTTTGGGATAACTCTGCACTATTGCGAGCTGGAAATGCCACTTCCAGTTTAGCTGTGCAGAAGAAGAACAACAAGAAGATGAAATATCTCGAAATATGTCCGTCAGGACCCTTCCCTTGAGATAAATCTGCAAATATCTCGGAAACGAAGCGAGCTATTGCAAAACGTTAAGAGACCTTTTTTGTAGAGAATTAAGTTTCCTACTTTTTATGTTCTATGATATTTTTTGATCAGATGCGTAGTTCTCGAGATATATCAAGATATTTAAAAGCTCCGAAGCTGCACCAACATAATAGAGGTACAGAAACACCGTGGCCCCTTTCTTTGAGATAACTCTGCACTATTGCGAGCTGCAAATGCCACTTCCAGCTTAGCTGTGCAGAAGAAGAACAACAAGAAGAAGAAATATCTCGAAATATGTCCGTCGGCCCCTTCCCTTGAGATAAATCTGCAAATATCTCGGAAACGAAGCGAGCTATGGCAAAATGTTAAGAGACATTTTTTGTAGGGAATTAAGTTTCCTACTTTTTATGTTCTATGATATTTTTCGATCAGAGGCGTAGTTCTCGAGATATATCAAGATATTTAAAAGTTCCGAAGCCGCACCAACATAATAGAGATACAGAAACACCGTGGCCCCTCTCTTTGAGATAACTCTGCACTATTGCGAGCTGGAAATGCCACTTCCAGTTTAGCTGTGCAGAAGAAGAACAACAAGAAGAAGAAATATCTCGAAATATGTCCGTTAGGCCCCTTCCCTTGAGATAAATCTGCAAATATCTCGGAAACGAAGCGAGCTATGGCAAAATGTTAACAGACTTTTTTGTAGAGAATTAAGTTTCCTACTTTTTATGTTCTATTATATTTTTTGATCAGATGCGTAGTTCTCGAGATATATCAAGATATTTAAAAGTTCCGAAGCCGCACCAACATAATAGAGATACAGAAACACCGTGGCCCCTTTCTTTGAGATAACTCTGCACTATTGCGAGCTGCAAATGCCACTTCCAGCTTAGCTGTGCAGAGGAAGAACAACAAGAAGAAGAAATATCTCGAAATATGTCCGTCAGGCCAGTTCCTTTGAGCTGAATCTGCAAATATCTCGGAAACGAAGCGAGCTATGGCAAAATGTTAAGAGACGTTTTTTGTAGCGAATTATGTTTCCTACAATTTATGTTCTATGATATTTTTTGATCAGAAGCGTAGTTTTCGAGATATATCGAGATATTTAAAAGTTCCGAAGCCGCACCAACATAATAGAGATACAGAAACACCGTGGCCCCTTTCTTTGAGATAACTCTGCACTAGTGCGAGCCGCAAATGCCACTTCCAGCTTAGCTGTGCAGAAGAAGAACAACAAGAAGAAGAAATATCTCGAAATATGTCCGTCAGGCCCCTTCCCTTGAGATAAATCTGCAAATATCTCGGAAACGAAGCGAGCTATGGCAAAATGTTAAGAGACCTTTTTTGTAGAGAATTAAGTTTCCTACGTTTTATGTTCTATGATATTTTTTGATCAGATGCGTAGTTCTCGAGATATATCAAGATATTTAAAAGTTCCGAAGCCGCACCAACATAATAGAGATACAGAAACACCGTGGCCCCTTTCTTTGAGATAACTCTGCACTATTGCGAGCTGCAAATGCCACTTCCAGCTTAGCTGTGCAGAGGAAGAACAACAAGAAGAAGAAATATCTCGAAATATGTCCGTCAGGCCAGTTCCTTTGAGCTGAATCTGCAAATATCTCGGAAACGAAGCGAGCTATGGCAAAATGTTATGAGACATTTTTTGTAGAGAATTAAGTTTCCTACTTTTTATGTTCTATGATATTTTTCGATCAGAGGCGTAGTTCTCGAGATATATCAAGATATTTAAAAGTTCCGAAGCCGCACCAACATAATAGAGATACAGAAACACCGTGGCCCCTCTCTTTGAGATAACTCTGCACTATTGCGAGCTGGAAATGCCACTTCCAGTTTAGCTGTGCAGAAGAAGAACAACAAGAAGAAGAAATATCTCGAAATATGTCCGTCAGGCCCCTTACCTTGAGATAAATCTGCAAATATCTCGGAAACGAAGCGAGCTATGGCAAAATGTTAAGAGACCTTTTTTGTAGAGAATTAAGTTTCCTACTTTTTATCTTCTATGATATTTTCTGATCAGATGCATAGTTCTCGAGATATATCAAGATATTTAAAAGTTCCGAAGCCGCACCAACATAATAGAGATACAGAAACACCGTGGCCCCTCTCTTTGAGATAACTCTGCACAATTGCGAGCTGCAAATGCCACTTCCAGCTTAGCTGTGCAGAAGAGGAACAACAAGAAGAAGAAATATCTCGAAATATGTCCGTCAGGCCCCTTCCCTTGAGATAAATCTGCAAATATCTCGGAAACGAAGCGAGCTATGGCAAAATGTTAAGAGACCTTTTTTGTAGAGAATTATGTTTCCTACTTTTTATGTTCTATGATATTTTTTGATCAGACGCGTAGTTCTCGAGATATATCAAGATATTTAAAAGTTCCGAAGCCGCACCAACATAATAGAGATACAGAAACACCGTGGCTCCTTTCTTTGAGATAACTCTGCACTATTGCGACCTGGAAATGCCGCTTCCAGTTTAGCTGTGCAGAAGAAGAACAACAAGAAGAAGAAATATCTCGAAATATGTCCGTTAGGCCCCTTCCCTTGAGATAAATCTGCAAATATCTCGGAAACGAAGCGAGCTATGGCAAAATGTTAAGAGACCTTTTTTGTAGAGAATTAAGTTTCCTACGTTTTATGTTCTATGATATTTTTTGATCAGATGCGTAGTTCTCGAGATATATCAAGATATTTAAAAGTTCCGAAGCCGCACCAACGTAATAGAGATACAGAAACACCGTGGCCCCTTTCTTTGAGATAACTCTGCACTATTGCGAGCTGCAAATGCCACTTCCAGCTTAGCTGTGCGGAAGAAGAACAACAAGAAGAAGAAATATCTCGAAATATGTCCGTCAGGCCCCTTCCCTTGAGATAAATCTGCAAATATCTCGGAAACGAAGAGAGCTATGGCAAAATGATAAGAGACCTTTTTTGTAGAGAATTAAGTTTCCTACTTTTTATGTTCTATGATATTTTTTGATCAGATGCGTAGTTCCCGAGATATATCAAGATATTTAAAAGTTCCGAAGGCGCACCAACATAATAGAGATACAGAAACACCGTCGCCCCTCTCTTTGAGATAACTCTGCACAATTGCGAGCTGCAAATGCCACTTCCAGCTTAGCTGTGCAGAAGAAGAACAACAAGAAGAAGAAATATCTCGAAATATGTCCGTCAGGCCCCTTCCCTTGAGATAAATCTGCAAATATCTCGGAAACGAAGAGAGCTATGGCAAAATGATAAGAGACCTTTTTTGTAGAGAATTAAGTTTCCTACTTTTTATGTTCTATGATATTTTTTGATCAGATGCGTAGTTCTCGAGATATATCGAGATATTTAAAAGTTCCGAAGCCGCACCAACATAATAGAGATACAGAAACACCGTGGCCCCTTTCTTTGAGATAACTCTGCACAAGTGCGAGCCGCAAATGCCACTTCCAGCTTAGCTGTGCAGAAGAAGAACAACAAGAAGAAGAAATATCTCGAAATATGTCCGTCAGGCCCCTTCCCTTGAGATAAATCTGCAAATATCTCGGAAACGAAGCGAGCTATGGCAAAATGTTAAGAGACCTTTTTTGTAGAGAATTAAGTTTCCTACCTTTTATGTTTTATGATATCTTTGATCAGATGCGTAGTTCTCGAGATATATCAAGATATTTAAAAGTTCCGAAGCCGCACCAACATAATAGAGATACAGAAACACCGTGGCCCCTTTCTTTGAGATAACTCTGCACTAGTGCGAGCCGCAAATGCCACTTCCAGCTTAGCTGTGCAGAAGAAGAACAACAAGAAGAAGAAATATCTCGAAATATGTCCGTCAGGCCCCTTCCCATGAGATATATCTGCAAATATCTCGGAAACGAAGCGAGCTATGGCAAAATGTTAAGAGACCTTCTTTGTAGAGAATTATGTTTCCTACAATTTATGTTGTATGATATTTTTTGATCAGAAGCGTAGTTTTCGAGATATATCGAGATATTTAAAAGTTCCGAAGCCGCACCAACATAATAGAGATACAGAAACACCGTGGCCCCTTTCTTTGAGATAACTCTGCACTAGTGCGAGCCGCAAATGCCACTTCCAGCTTAGCTGTGCAGAAGAAGAACAACAAGAAGAAGAAATATCTCGAAATATGTCCGTCAGGCCCCTTCCCATGAGATATATCTGCAAATATCTCGGAAACGAAGCGAGCTATGGCAAAATGTTAAGAGACCTTTTTTGTAGAGAATTATGTTTCCTACAATTTATGTTGTATGATATTTTTTGATCAGAAGCGTAGTTTTCGAGATATATCGGGATATTTAAAAGTTCCGAAGACGCACCAAAATAATAGAGATACAGAAACACCGTGGCCCCTTTCTTTGAGATAACTCTGCACTAGTGCGAGCCGCAAATGCCACTTCCAGCTTAGCTGTGCAGAAGAAGAACAACAAGAAGAAGAAATATCTCGAAATATGTCCGCCAGGCCCCTTCCCTTGAGATAAATATGCAAATATCTCGGAAACGAAGCGAGCTATGGCAAAATGTTAAGAGACCTTTTTTGTAGAGAATTATGTTTCCTACAATTTATGTTCTATGATATTTTTTGATCAGAAGCGTAGTTTTCGAGATATATCGAGATATTTAAAAGTTCCGAAGCCGCACCAACATAATAGAGATACAGAAACACCGTGGCCCCTTTCTTTGAGATAACTCTGCACTAGTGCGAGCCGCAAATGCCACTTCCAGCTTAGCTGTGCAGAAGAAGAACAACAAGAAGAAGAAATATCTCGAAATATGTCCGTCAGGCCCCTTCCCTTGAGATAAATATGCAAATATCTCGGAAACGAAGCGAGCTATGGCAAAATGTTAAGAGACCTTTTTTGTAGAGAATTAAGTTTCCTACTTTTTATGTTCTATGATATTTTTTGATCAGAAGCGTAGTTTTCGAGATATATCGAGATATTTAAAAGTTCCGAAGCCGCACCAACATAATAGAGATACAGAAACAACGTGGCCCCTTTCTTTGAGATAACTCTGCACTAGTGCGAGCCGCAAATGCCACTTCCAGCTTAGCTGTGCAGAAGAAGAACAACAAGAAGAAGAAATATCTCGAAATATGTCCGTCAGGCCCCTTCCCTTGAGATAAATATGCAAATATCTCGGAAACGAAGCGAGCTATGGCAAAATGTTAAGAGACCTTTTTTGTAGAAAATTAAGTTTCCTACTTTTTATGTTCGATGATATTTTTTGATCAGATGCGTAGTTCTCGAGATATATCAAGATATTTAAAAGTTCCGAAGCTGCACCAACATAATAGAGGTACAGAAACACCGTGGCCTCTTTCTTTGAGATAACTCTGCACTATTGCGAGCTGCAAATGCCACTTCGAGCTTAGCTGTGCAGAAGAAGAACAACAAGAAGAAGAAATATCTCGAAATATGTCCGTCAGACCCCTTCCCTTGAGATGAATCTGCAAATATCTCGGAAACGAAGCGAGCTATGGCAAAATGTTAAGAGACCTTTTTTGTAGAGAATAATGTTTCCTACAATTTACGTTCTATGATATTTTTTGATCAGACGCGTAGTTCTCGAGATATATCGAGATATTTAAAAGTTCCGAAGCCGCACCAACATAATAGAGATACAGAAACACCGTGGCCCCTTTCTTTGAGATAACTCTGCACTAGTGCGAGCCGCAAATGCCACTTCCAGCTTAGCTGTGCAGAAGAAGAACAACAAGAAGAAGAAATATCTCGAAATATGTCCGTCAGGCCCCTTCCCTTGAGATAAATATGCAAATATCTCGGAAACGAAGCGAGCTATGGCAAAATGTTGAGAGACCTTTTTTGTAGAGAATTAAGTTTCCTACTTTTTATGTTCTATGATATTTTTTGATCAGATGCGTAGTTCTCGAGATATATCAAGATATTTAAAAGTTCCGAAGCCGCACCAACATAATAGAGATACAGAAACACCGTGGCCCCTTTCTTTGAGATAACTCTGCACTAGTGCGAGCCGCAAATGCCACTTCCAGCTTAGCTGTGCAGAAGAAGAACAACAAGAAGAAGAAATATCTCGAAATATGTCCGTCAGGCCCCTTCCCTTGAGATAAATCTGCAAATATCTCGGAAACGAAGCGAGCTATGGCAAAATGTTAAGAGACCTTTTTTGTAGAGAATTATGTTTCCTACAATTTATGTTCTATGATATTTTTTGATCAGAAGCGTAGTTTTCGAGATATATCGAGATATTTAAAAGTTCCGAAGCCGCACCAACATAATAGAGATACAGAAACACCGTGGCCCCTTTCTTTGAGATAACTCTGCACTAGTGCGAGCCGCAAATGCGACTTCCAGCTTAGCTGTGCAGAAGAAGAACAACAAGAAGAAGAAATATCTCGAAATATGTCCGTCAGGCCCCTTCCCTTGAGATAAATATGCAAATATCTCGGAAACGAAGCGAGCTATGGCAAAATGTTAAGAGACCTTTTTTGTAGAGAATTAAGTTTCCTACTTTTTATGTTCTATGATATTTTTTGATCAGATGCGTAGTTCTCGAGATATATCAAGATATTTAAAAGTTCCGAAGCCGCACCAACATAATAGAGATACAGAAACACCGTGGCCCCTTTCTTTGAGATAACTCTGCACTAGTGCGAGCCGCAAATGCCACTTCCAGCTTAGCTGTGCAGAAGAAGAACAACAAGAAGAAGAAATATCTCGAAATATGTCCGTCAGGCCCCTTCCCTTGAGATAAATCTGCAAATATCTCGGAAACGAAGCGATCTATGGCAAAATGTTAAGAGACCTTTTTTGTAGAGAATTAAGTTTCCTACTTTTTATGTTCTATGATATTTTTTGATCAGATGCGTAGTTCTCAAGATATATCAAGATATTTAAAAGTTCCGAAGCCGCACCAACATAATAGAGATACAGAAACACCGTGGCCCCTTTCTTTGAGATAACTCTGCACTATTGCGAGCTGGAAATGCCACTTCCAGTTTAGCTGTGCAGAAGAAGAACAACAAGAAGAAGAAATATCTCGAAATATGTCCGTTAGGCCCCTTCCCTTGAGATAAATCTGCAAATATCTCGGAAACGAAGCGAGCTATGGCAAAACGTTAAGAGACCTTTTTTGTAGAGAATTAAGTTCCCTACTTTTTATGTTCTATGATATTTTTTGATCAGAAGCGTAGTTTTCGAGATATATCGAGATATTTAAAAGTTCCGAAGCCGCACCAACATAATATAGATACAGAAACACCGTGGCCCCTTTCTTTGAGATAACTCTGCACTAGTGCGAGCCGCAAATGCCACTTCCAGCTTAGCTGTGCAGAAGAAGAACAACAAGAAGAAGAAATATCTCGAAATATGTCCGTCAGGCCCCTTCCCTTGAGATAAATATGCAAATATCTCGGAAACGAAGCGAGCTATGGCAGAATGTTAAGAGACCTTTTTTGTAGAGAATTAAGTTTCCTACTTTTTATGTTCTATGATATTTTTTGATCAGATGCGTAGTTCTCGAGTTATATCAAGATATTTAAAAGTTCCGAAGCCGCACCAACATAATAGAGATACAGAAACACCGTGGCCCCTTTCTTTGAGATAACTCTGCACTATTGCGAGCTGCAAATGCCACTTCCAGCTTAGCTGTGCAGAGGAAGAACAACAAGAAGAAGAAATATCTCGAAATATGTCCGTCAGGCCCCTTCCCTTGAGATAAATATGCAAATATCTCGGAAACGAAGCGAGCTATGGCAAAATGTTGAGAGACCTTTTTTGTAGAGAATTAAGTTTCCTACTTTTTATGTTCTATGATATTTTTTGATCAGATGCGTAGTTCTCGAGATATATCAAGATATTTAAAAGTTCCGAAGCCGCACCAACATAATAGAGATACAGAAACACCGTGGCCCCTTTCTTTGAGATAACTCTGCACTAGTGCGAGCCGCAAATGCCACTTCCAGCTTAGCTGTGCAGAAGAAGAACAACAAGAAGAAGAAATATCTCGAAATATGTCCGTCAGGCCCCTTCCCTTGAGATAAATCTGCAAATATCTCGGAAACGAAGCGAGCTATGGCAAAATGTTAAGAGACCTTTTTTGTAGAGAATTATGTTTCCTACAATTTATGTTCTACGATATTTTTTGATCAGAAGCGTAGTTTTCGAGATATATCGAGATATTTAAAAGTTCCGAAGCCGCACCAACATAATAGAGATACAGAAACACCGTGGCCCCTTTCTTTGAGATAACTCTGCACTAGTGCGAGGCGCAAATGCGACTTCCAGCTTAGCTGTGCAGAAGAAGAACAACAAGAAGAAGAAATATCTCGAAATATGTCCGTCAGGCCCCTTCCCTTGAGATAAATATGCAAATATCTCGGAAACGAAGCGAGCTATGGCAAAATGTTAAGAGACCTTTTTTGTAGAGAATTAAGTTTCCTACTTTTTATGTTCTATGATATTTTTTGATCAGATGCGTAGTTCTCGAGATATATCAAGATATTTAAAAGTTCCGAAGCCGCACCAACATAATAGAGATACAGAAACACCGTGGCCCCTTTCTTTGAGATAACTCTGCACTAGTGCGAGCCGCAAATGCCACTTCCAGCTTAGCTGTGCAGAAGAAGAACAACAAGAAGAAGAAATATCTCGAAATATGTCCGTCAGGCCCCTCCCCTTGAGATAAATCTGCAAATATCTCGGAAACGAAGCGATCTATGGCAAAATGTTAAGAGACCTTTTTTGTAGAGAATTAAGTTTCCTACTTTTTATGTTCTATGATATTTTTTGATCAGATGCGTAGTTCTCAAGATATATCAAGATATTTAAAAGTTCCGAAGCCGCACCAACATAATAGAGATACAGAAACACCGTGGCCCCTTTCTTTGAGATAACTCTGCACTATTGCGAGCTGGAAATGCCACTTCCAGTTTAGCTGTGCAGAAGAAGAACAACAAGAAGAAGAAATATCTCGAAATATGTCCGTTAGGCCCCTTCCCTTGAGATAAATCTGCAAATATCTCGGAAACGAAGCGAGCTATGGCAAAATGTTAAGAGACCTTTTTTGTAGAGAATTAAGTTCCCTACTTTTTATGTTCTATGATATTTTTTGATCAGAAGCGTAGTTTTCGAGATATATCGAGATATTTAAAAGTTCCGAAGCCGCACCAACATAATATAGATACAGAAACACCGTGGCCCCTTTCTTTGAGATAACTCTGCACTAGTGCGAGCCGCAAATGCCACTTCCAGCTTAGCTGTGCAGAAGAAGAACAACAAGAAGAAGAAATATCTCGAAATATGTCCGTCAGGCCCCTTCCCTTGAGATAAATATGCAAATATCTCGGAAACGAAGCGAGCTATGGCAAAATGTTAAGAGACCTTTTTTGTAGAGAATTAAGTTTCCTACTTTTTATGTTCTATGATATTTTTTGATCAGATGCGTAGTTCTCGAGATATATCAAGATATTTAAAAGTTCCGAAGCCGCACCAACATAATAGAGATACAGAAACACCGTGGCCCCTTTCTTTGAGATAACTCTGCACTAGTGCGAGCCGCAAATGCCACTTCCAGCTTAGCTGTGCAGAAGAAGAACAACAAGAAGAAGAAATATCTCGAAATATGTCCGTCAGGCCCCTTCCCTTGAGATATATCTGCAAATATCTCGGAAACGAAGCGAGCTATGGCAAAATGTTAAGAGACCTTTTTTGTAGAGAATTATGTTTCCTACAATTTATGTTCGATGATATTTTTTGATCAGATGCGTAGTTCTCGAGATATATCAAGATATTTAAAAGTTCCGAAGCTGCACCAACATAATAGAGGTACAGAAACACCGTGGCCTCTTTCTTTGAGATAACTCTGCACTATTGCGAGCTGCAAATGCCACTTCGAGCTTAGCTGTGCAGAAGAAGAACAACAAGAAGAAGAAATATCTCGAAATATGTCCGTCAGACCCCTTCCCTTGAGATGAATCTGCAAATATCTCGGAAACGAAGCGAGCTATGGCAAAATGTTAAGAGACCTTTTTTGTAGAGAATAATGTTTCCTACAATTTACGTTCTATGATATTTTTTGATCAGAAGCGTAGTTCTCGAGATATATCAAGATATTTAAAAGTTCCGAAGCCGCACCAACATAATAGAGATACAGAAACACCGTGGCCCCTTTCTTTGAGATAACTCTGCACTATTGCGAGCTGGAAATGCCACTTCCAGTTTAGCTGTGCAGAAGAAGAACAACAAGAAGAAGAAATATCTCGAAATATGTCCGTTAGGCCCCTTCCCGTGAGATAAATCTGCAAATATCTCGGAAACGAAGCGAGCTATGGCAAAATGTTAAGAGACCTTTTTTGTAGAGAATCAAGTTTCCTACTTTTTATGTTCTATGATATTTTTTGATCAGAAGCGTAGTTTTCGAGATATATCGAGATATTTAAAAGTTCCGAAGCTGCACCAACATAATAGAGGTACAGAAACACCGTGGCCTCTTTCTTTGAGATAACTCTGCACTAGTGCGAGCCGCAAATGCCACTTCCAGCTTAGCTGTGCAGAAGAAGAACAACAAGAAGGAGAAATATCTCGAAATATGTCCGTCAGGCCCCTTCCCTTGAGATATATCTGCAAATATCTCGGAAACGAAGCGAGCTATGGCAAAATGTTAAGAGACCTTTTTTGTAGAGAATTATGTTTCCTACAATTTATGTTCGATGATATTTTTTGATCAGATGCGTAGTTCTCGAGATATATCAAGATATTTAAAAGTTCCGAAGCTGCACCAACATAATAGAGGTACAGAAACACCGTGGCCTCTTTCTTTGAGATAACTCTGCACTATTGCGAGCTGCAAATGCCACTTCGAGCTTAGCTGTGCAGAAGAAGAACAACAAGAAGAAGAAATATCTCGAAATATGTCCGTCAGACCCCTTCCCTTGAGATGAATCTGCAAATATCTCGGAAACGAAGCGAGCTATAGCAAAATGTTAAGAGACCTTTTTTGTAGAGAATAATGTTTCCTACAATTTACGTTCTATGATATTTTTTGATCAGAAGCGTAGTTCTCGAGATATATCAAGATATTTAAAAGTTCCGAAGCCGCACCAACATAATAGAGATACAGAAACACCGTGGCCCCTTTCTTTGAGATAACTCTGCACTAGTGCGAGCCGCAAATGCCACTTCCAGCTTAGCTGTGCAGAAGAAGAACAACAAGAAGAAGAAATATCTCGAAATATGTCCGTCAGGCCCCTTCCCTTGAGATAAATCTGCAAATATCTCGGAAACGAAGCGAGCTATGGCAAAATGTTAAGAGACCTTTTTTGTAGAGAATTAAGTTTCCTACTTTTTATGTTCTATGATATTTTTTGATCAGATGCGTAGTTCTCGAGATATATCAAGATATTTAAAAGTTCCGAAGCCGCACCAACATAATAGAGATACAGAAACACCGTGGCCCCTTTCTTTGAGATAACTCTGCACTATTGCGAGCTGCAAATGCCACTTCCAGCTTAGCTGTGCAGAAGAAGAACAACAAGAAGAAGAAATATCTCGAAATATGTCCGTCAGGCCCCTTCCCTTGAGATAAATCTGCAAATATCTCGGAAACGAAGCGAGCTATGGCAAAATGTTAAGAGACCTTTTTTGTAGAGAATTAAGTTTCCTACTTTTTATGTTCTATGATATTTTTTGATCAGAAGCGTAGTTTTCGAGATATATCGAGATATTTAAAAGTTCCGAAGCCGCACCAACATAATAGAGATACAGAAACAACGTGGCCCCTTTCTTTGAGATAACTCTGCACTAGTGCGAGCCGCAAATGCCACTTCCAGCTTAGCTGTGCAGAAGAAGAACAACAAGAAGAAGAAATATCTCGAAATATGTCCGTCAGGCCCCTTCCCTTGAGATAAATATGCAAATATCTCGGAAACGAAGCGAGCTATGGCAAAATGTTAAGAGACGTTTTTTGTAGAGAATTAAGTTTCCTACTTTTTATGTTCGATGATATTTTTTGATCAGATGCGTAGTTCTCGAGATATATCAAGATATTTAAAAGTTCCGAAGCTGCACCAACATAATAGAGGTACAGAAACACCGTGGCCTCTTTCTTTGAGATAACTCTGCACTATTGCGAGCTGCAAATGCCACTTCGAGCTTAGCTGTGCAGAAGAAGAACAACAAGAAGAAGAAATATCTCGAAATATGTCCGTCAGACCCCTTCCCTTGAGATGAATCTGCAAATATCTCGGAAACGAAGCGAGCTATGGCAAAATGTTAAGAGACCTTTTTTGTAGAGAATAATGTTTCCTACAATTTACGTTCTATGATATTTTTTGATCAGACGCGTAGTTCTCGAGATATATCAAGATATTTAAAAGTTCCGATGCCGCACCAACATAATAGAGATACAGAAACACCGTGGCCCCTTTCTTTGAGATAACTCTGCACTAGTGCGAGCCGCAAATGCCACTTCCAGCTTAGCTGTGCAGAAGAAGAACAACAAGAAGAAGAAATATCTCGAAATATGTCCGTCAGGCCCCTTCCCTTGAGATAAATCTGCAAATATCTCGGAAACGAAGCGAGCTATGGCAAAATGTTAAGAGACCTTTTTTGTAGAGAATTAAGTTTCCTACTTTTTATGTTCTATGATATTTTTTGATCAGATGCGTAGTTCTCGAGATATATCAAGATATTTAAAAGTTCCGAAGCCGCACCAACATAATAGAGATACAGAAACACCGTGGCCCCTTTCTTTGAGATAACTCTGCACTATTGCGAGCTGGAAATGCCACTTCCAGTTTAGCTGTGCAGAAGAAGAACAACAAGAAGAAGAAATATCTCGAAATATGTCCGTTAGGCCCCTTCCCGTGAGATAAATCTGCAAATATCTCGGAAACGAAGCGAGCTATGGCAAAATGTTAAGAGACCTTTTTTGTAGAGAATCAAGTTTCTTACTTTTTATGTTCTATGATATTTTTTGATCAGAAGCGTAGTTTTCGAGATATATCGAGATATTTAAAAGTTCCGAAGCCGCACCAACATAATAGAGATACAGAAACACCGTGGCCCCTTTCTTTGAGATAACTCTGCACTAGTGCGAGCCGCAAATGCCACTTCCAGCTTAGCTGTGCAGAAGAAGAACAACAAGAAGAAGAAATATCTCGAAATATGTCCGTCAGGCCCCTTCCCTTGAGATATATCTGCAAATATCTCGGAAACGAAGCGAGCTATGGCAAAATGTTAAGAGACCTTTTTTGTAGAGAATTATGTTTCCTACAATTTATGTTGTATGATATTTTTTGATCAGAAGCGTAGTTCTCGAGATATATCAAGATATTTAAAAGTTCCGATGCCGCACCAACATAATAGAGATACAGAAACACCGTGGCCCCTTTCTTTGAGATAACTCTGCATTAGTGCGAGCCGCAAATGCCACTTCCAGCTTAGCTGTGCAGAAGAAGAACAACAAGAAGAAGAAATATCTCGAAATATGTCCGTCAGGCCCCTTCCCTTGAGATAAATCTGCAAATATCTCGGAAACGAAGCCAGCTATGGCAAAATGTTAAGAGACCTTTTTTGTAGAGAATTAAGTTTCCTACTTTTTATGTTCTATGATATTTTTTGATCAGATGCGTAGTTCTCGAGATATATCAAGATATTTAAAAGTTCCGAAGCCGCACCAACATAATAGAGATACAGAAACACCGTGGCCCCTTTCTTTGAGATAACTCTGCACTATTGCGAGCTGGAAATGCCACTTCCAGTTTAGCTGTGCAGAAGAAGAACAACAAGAAGAAGAAATATCTCGAAATATGTCCGTTAGGCCCCTTCCCTTGAGATAAATCTGCAAATATCTCGGAAACGAAGCGAGCTATGGCAAAATGTTAAGAGACCTTTTTTGTAGAGAATCAAGTTTCCTACTTTTTATGTTCTATGATATTTTTTGATCAGAAGCGTAGTTTTCGAGATATATCGAGATATTTAAAAGTTCCGAAGCCGCACCAACATAATAGAGATACAGAAACACCGTGGCCCCTTTCTTTGAGATAACTCTGCACTAGTGCGAGCCGCAAATGCCACTTCCAGCTTAGCTGTGCAGAAGGAGAACAACAAGAAGAAGAAATATCTCGAAATATGTCCGTCAGGCCCCTTCCCTTGAGATATATCTGCAAATATCTCGGAAACGAAGCGAGCTATGGCAAAATGTTAAGAGACCTTTTTTGTAGAGAATTATGTTTCCCACAATTTATGTTGTATGATATTTTTTGATCAGAAGCGTAGTTTTCGAGATATATCGAGATATTTAAAAGTTCCGAAGCCGCACCAACATAATAGAGATACAGAAACACCGTGGCCCCTTTCTTTGAGATAACTCTGCACTAGTGCGAGCCGCAAATGCCACTTCCAGCTTAGCTGTGCAGAAGAAGTACAACAAGAAGAAGAAATATCTCGAAATATGTCCGTCAGGCCCCTTCCCTTGAGATAAATATGCAAATATCTCGGAAACAAAGCGAGCTATGGCAAAATGTTAAGAGACCTTTTTTGTAGAGAATTAAGTTTCCTACTTTTTATGTTCGATGATATTTTTTGATCAGATGCGTAGTTCTCGAGATATATCAAGATATTTAAAAGTTCCGAAGCTGCACCAACATAATAGAGGTACAGAAACACCGTGGCCTCTTTCTTTGAGATAACTCTGCACTATTGCGAGCTGCAAATGCCACTTCGAGCTTAGCTGTGCAGAAGAAGAACAACAAGAAGAAGAAATATCTCGAAATATGTCCGTCAGACCCCTTCCCTTGAGATGAATCTGCAAATATCTCGGAAACGAAGCGAGCTATGGCAAAATGTTAAGAGACCTTTTTTGTAGAGAATAATGTTTCCTACAATTTACGTTCTATGATATTTTTTGATCAGAAGCGTAGTTCTCGAGATATATCAAGATATTTAAAAGTTCCGAAGCCGCACCAACATAATAGAGATACAGAAACACCGTGGCCCCTTTCTTTGAGATAACTCTGCACTAGTGCGAGCCGCAAATGCCACTTCCAGCTTAGCTGTGCAGAAGAAGAACAACAAGAAGAAGAAATATCTCGAAATATGTCCGTCAGGCCCCTTCCCTTGAGATAAATCTGCAAATATCTCGGAAACGAAGCGAGCTATGGCAAAATGTTAAGAGACCTTTTTTGTAGAGAATTAAGTTTCCTACTTTTTATGTTCTATGATATTTTTTGATCAGATGCGTAGTTCTCGAGATATATCAAGATATTTAAAAGTTCCGAAGCCGCACCAACATAATAGAGATACAGAAACACCGTGGCCCCTTTCTTTGAGATAACTCTGCACTATTGCGAGCTGGAAATGCCACTTCCAGTTTAGCTGTGCAGAAGAAGAACAACAAGAAGAAGAAATATCTCGAAATATGTCCGTTAGGCCCCTTCCCGTGAGATAAATCTGCAAATATCTCGGAAACGAAGCGAGCTATGGCAAAATGTTAAGAGACCTTTTTTGTAGAGAATCAAGTTTCCTACTTTTTATGTTCTATGATATTTTTTGATCAGAAGCGTAGTTTTCGAGATATATCGAGATATTTAAAAGTTCCGAAGCTGCACCAACATAATAGAGGTACAGAAACACCGTGGCCTCTTTCTTTGAGATAACTCTGCACTAGTGCGAGCCGCAAATGCCACTTCCAGCTTAGCTGTGCAGAAGAAGAACACCAAGAAGAAGAAATATCTCGAAATATGTCCGTCAGACCCCTTCCCTTGAGATATATCTGCAAATATCTCGGAAACGAAGCGAGCTATGGCAAAATGTTAAGAGACCTTTTTTGTAGAGAATTATGTTTCCTACAATTTATGTTCGATGATATTTTTTGATCAGATGCGTAGTTCTCGAGATATATCAAGATATTTAAAAGTTCCGAAGCTGCACCAACATAATAGAGGTACAGAAACACCGTGGCCTCTTTCTTTGAGATAACTCTGCACTATTGCGAGCTGCAAATGCCACTTCGAGCTTAGCTGTGCAGAAGAAGAACAACAAGAAGAAGAAATATCTCGAAATATGTCCGTCAGACCCCTTCCCTTGAGATGAATCTGCAAATATCTCGGAAACGAAGCGATCTATAGCAAAATGTTAAGAGACCTTTTTTGTAGAGAATAATGTTTCCTACAATTTACGTTCTATGATATTTTTTGATCAGAAGCGTAGTTCTCGAGATATATCAAGATATTTAAAAGTTCCGAAGCCGCACCAACATAATAGAGATACAGAAACACCGTGGCCCCTTTCTTTGAGATAACTCTGCACTAGTGCGAGCCGCAAATGCCACTTCCAGCTTAGCTGTGCAGAAGAAGAACAACAAGAAGAAGAAATATCTCGAAATATGTCCGTCAGGCCCCTTCCCTTGAGATAAATCTGCAAATATCTCGGAAACGAAGCGAGCTATGGCAAAATGTTAAGAGACCTTTTTTGTAGAGAATTAAGTTTCCTACTTTTTATGTTCTATGATATTTTTTGATCAGATGCGTAGTTCTCGAGATATATCAAGATATTTAAAAGTTCCGAAGCCGCACCAACATAATAGAGATACAGAAACACCGTGGCCCCTTTCTTTGAGATAACTCTGCACTATTGCGAGCTGCAAATGCCACTTCCAGCTTAGCTGTGCAGAAGAAGAACAACAAGAAGAAGAAATATCTCGAAATATGTCCGTCAGGCCCCTTCCCTTGAGATAAATCTGCAAATATCTCGGAAACGAAGCGAGCTATGGCAAAATGTTAAGAGACCTTTTTTGTAGAGAATTAAGTTTCCTACTTTTTATGTTCTATGATATTTTTTGATCAGAAGCGTAGTTTTCGAGATATATCGAGATATTTAAAAGTTCCGAAGCCGCACCAACATAATAGAGATACAGAAACAACGTGGCCCCTTTCTTTGAGATAACTCTGCACTAGTGCGAGCCGCAAATGCCACTTCCAGCTTAGCTGTGCAGAAGAAGAACAACAAGAAGAAGAAATATCTCGAAATATGTCCGTCAGGCCCCTTCCCTTGAGATAAATATGCAAATATCTCGGAAACGAAGCGAGCTATGGCAAAATGTTAAGAGACGTTTTTTGTAGAGAATTAAGTTTCCTACTTTTTATGTGCGATGATATTTTTTGATCAGATGCGTAGTTCTCGAGATATATCAAGATATTTAAAAGTTCCGAAGCTGCACCAACATAATAGAGGTACAGAAACACCGTGGCCTCTTTCTTTGAGATAACTCTGCACTATTGCGAGCTGCAAATGCCACTTCGAGCTTAGCTGTGCAGAAGAAGAACAACAAGAAGAAGAAATATCTCGAAATATGTCCGTCAGACCCCTTCCCTTGAGATGAATCTGCAAATATCTCGGAAACGAAGCGAGCTATGGCAAAATGTTAAGAGACCTTTTTTGTAGAGAATAATGTTTCCTACAATTTACGTTCTATGATATTTTTTGATCAGACGCGTAGTTCTCGAGATATATCAAGATATTTAAAAGTTCCGATGCCGCACCAACATAATAGAGATACAGAAACACCGTGGCCCCTTTCTTTGAGATAACTCTGCACTAGTGCGAGCCGCAAATGCCACTTCCAGCTTAGCTGTGCAGAAGAAGAACAACAAGAAGAAGAAATATCTCGAAATATGTCCGTCAGGCCCCTTCCCTTGAGATAAATCTGCAAATATCTCGGAAACGAAGCGAGCTATGGCAAAATGTTAAGAGACCTTTTTTGTAGAGAATCAAGTTTCCTACTTTTTATGTTCTATGATATTTTTTGATCAGAAGCGTAGTTTTCGAGATATATCGAGATATTTAAAAGTTCCGAAGCCGCACCAACATAATAGAGATACAGAAACACCGTGGCCCCTTTCTTTGAGATAACTCTGCACTAGTGCGAGCCGCAAATGCCACTTCCAGCTTAGCTGTGCAGAAGAAGAACAACAAGAAGAAGAAATATCTCGAAATATGTCCGTCAGGCCCCTTCCCTTGAGATATATCTGCAAATATCTCGGAAACGAAGCGAGCTATGGCAAAATGTTAAGAGACCTTTTTTGTAGAGAATTATGTTTCCTACAATTTATGTTGTATGATATTTTTTGATCAGAAGCGTAGTTCTCGAGATATATCAAGATATTTAAAAGTTCCGATGCCGCACCAACATAATAGAGATACAGAAACACCGTGGCCCCTTTCTTTGAGATAACTCTGCATTAGTGCGAGCCGCAAATGCCACTTCCAGCTTAGCTGTGCAGAAGAAGAACAACAAGAAGAAGAAATATCTCGAAATATGTCCGTCAGGCCCCTTCCCTTGAGATAAATCTGCAAATATCTCGGAAACGAAGCCAGCTATGGCAAAATGTTAAGAGACCTTTTTTGTAGAGAATTAAGTTTCCTACTTTTTATGTTCTATGATATTTTTTGATCAGATGCGTAGTTCTCGAGATATATCAAGATATTTAAAAGTTCCGAAGCCGCACCAACATAATAGAGATACAGAAACACCGTGGCCCCTTTCTTTGAGATAACTCTGCACTATTGCGAGCTGGAAATGCCACTTCCAGTTTAGCTGTGCAGAAGAAGAACAACAAGAAGAAGAAATATCTCGAAATATGTCCGTTAGGCCCCTTCCGTTGAGATAAATCTGCAAATATCTCGGAAACGAAGCGAGCTATGGCAAAATGTTAAGAGACCTTTTTTGTAGAGAATCAAGTTTCCTACTTTTTATGTTCTATGATATTTTTTGATCAGAAGCGTAGTTTTCGAGATATATCGAGATATTTAAAAGTTCCGAAGCCGCACCAACATAATAGAGATACAGAAACACCGTGGCCCCTTTCTTTGAGATAACTCTGCACTAGTGCGAGCCGCAAATGCCACTTCCAGCTTAGCTGTGCAGAAGGAGAACAACAAGAAGAAGAAATATCTCGAAATATGTCCGTCAGGCCCCTTCCCTTGAGATATATCTGCAAATATCTCGGAAACGAAGCGAGCTATGGCAAAATGTTAAGAGACCTTTTTTGTAGAGAATTATGTTTCCTACAATTTATGTTGTATGATATTTTTTGATCAGAAGCGTAGTTTTCGAGATATATCGAGATATTTAAAAGTTCCGAAGCCGCACCAACATAATAGAGATACAGAAACACCGTGGCCCCTTTCTTTGAGATAACTCTGCACTAGTGCGAGCCGCAAATGCCACTTCCAGCTTAGCTGTGCAGAAGAAGTACAACAAGAAGAAGAAATATCTCGAAATATGTCCGTCAGGCCCCTTCCCTTGAGATAAATATGCAAATATCTCGGAAACAAAGCGAGCTATGGCAAAATGTTAAGAGACCTTTTTTGTAGAGAATTAAGTTTCCTACTTTTTATGTTCGATGATATTTTTTGATCAGATGCGTAGTTCTCGAGATATATCAAGATATTTAAAAGTTCCGAAGCTGCACCAACATAATAGAGGTACAGAAACACCGTGGCCTCTTTCTTTGAGATAACTCTGCACTATTGCGAGCTGCAAATGCCAATTCGAGCTTAGCTGTGCAGAAGAAGAACAACAAGAAGAAGAAATATCTCGAAATATGTCCGTCAGACCCCTTCCCTTGAGATGAATCTGCAAATATCTCGGAAACGAAGCGAGCTATGGCAAAATGTTAAGAGACCTTTTTTGTAGAGAATAATGTTTCCTACAATTTACGTTCTATGATATTTTTTGATCAGACGCGTAGTTCTCGAGATATATCAAGATATTTAAAAGTTCCGATGCCGCACCAACATAATAGAGATACAGAAACACCGTGGCCCCTTTCTTTGAGATAACTCTGCATTAGTGCGAGCCGCAAATGCCACTTCCAGCTTAGCTGTGCAGAAGAAGAACAACAAGAAGAAGAAATATCTCGAAATATGTCCGTCAGGCCCCTTCCCTTGAGATAAATCTGCAAATATCTCGGAAACGAAGCGAGCTATGGCAAAATGTTAAGAGACCTTTTTTGTAGAGAATTAAGTTTCCTACTTTTTATGTTCTATGATATTTTTTGATCAGATGCGTAGTTCTCGAGATATATCAAGATATTTAAAAGTTCCGAAGCCGCACCAACATAATAGAGATACAGAAACACCATGGCCCCTTTCTTTGAGATAACTCTGCACTATTGCGAGCTGGAAATGCCACTTCCAGTTTAGCTGTGCAGAAGAAGAACAACAAGAAGAAGAAATATCTCGAAATATGTCCGTTAGGCCCCTTCCCTTGAGATAAATCTGCAAATATCTCGGAAACGAAGCGAGCTATGGCAAAATGTTAAGAGACCTTTTTTGTAGAGAATCAAGTTTCCTACTTTTTATGTTCTATGATATTTTTTGTTCAGAAGCGTAGTTTTCGAGATATATCGAGATATTTAAAAGTTCCGAAGCCGCACCAACATAATAGAGATACAGAAACACCGTGGCCCCTTTCTTTGAGATAACTCTGCACTAGTGCGAGCCGCAAATGCCACTTCCAGCTTAGCTGTGCAGAAGAAGTACAACAAGAAGAAGAAATATCTCGAAATATGTCCGTCAGGCCCCTTCCCTTGAGATAAATATGCAAATATCTCGGAAACAAAGCGAGCTATGGCAAAATGTTAAGAGACCTTTTTTGTAGAGAATTAAGTTTCCTACTTTTTATGTTCGATGATATTTTTTGATCAGATGCGTAGTTCTCGAGATATATCAAGATATTTAAAAGTTCCGAAGCTGCGCCAACATAATAGAGGTACAGAAACACCGTGGCCTCTTTCTTTGAGATAACTCTGCACTATTGCGAGCTGCAAATGCCACTTCGAGCTTAGCTGTGCAGAAGAAGAACAACAAGAAGAAGAAATATCTCGAAATATGTCCGTCAGACCCCTTCCCTTGAGATGAATCTGCAAATATCTCGGAAACGAAGCGAGCTATGGCAAAATGTTAAGAGACCTTTTTTGTAGAGAATAATGTTTCCTACAATTTACGTTCTATGTAATTTTTTGATCAGAAGCGTAGTTCTCGAGATATATCAAGATATTTAAAAGTTCCGAAGCCGCACCAACATAATAGAGATACAGAAACACCGTGGCCCCTTTCTTTGAGATAACTCTGCACTAGTGCGAGCCGCAAATGCCACTTCCAGCTTAGCTGTGCAGAAGAAGAACAACAAGAAGAAGAAATATCTCGAAATATGTCCGTCAGGCCCCTTCCCTTGAGATAAATATGCAAATATCTCGGAAACGAAGCGAGCTATGGCAAAATGTTAAGAGACCTTTTTTGTAGAGTATTAAGTTTCCTCCTTTTGATGTTCTATGATATTTTTTGATCAGATGCGTAGTTCTCGAGATATATCAAGATATTTAAAAGTTCCGATGCCGCACCAACATAATAGAGATACAGAAACACCGTGGCCCCTTTCTTTGAGATAACTCTGCACTAGTGCGAGCGGCAAATGCCACTTCCAGCTTAGCTGTGCAGAAGAAGAACAACAAGAAGAAGAAATATCTCGAAATATGTCCGTCAGGCCACTTCCCTTGAGATAAATCTGCAAATATCTCGGAAACGAAGCGAGCTATGGCAAAATGTTAAGAGACCTTTTTTGTAGAGAATTAAGTTTCCTACTTTTTATGTTCGATGATATTTTTTGATCAGATGCGTAGTTCTCGAGATATATCAAGATATTTAAAAGTTCCGAAGCTGCACCAACATAATAGAGGTACAGAAACACCGTGGCCTCTTTCTTTGAGATAACTCTGCACTATTGCGAGCTGCAAATGCCACTTCGAGCTTAGCTGTGCAGAAGAAGAACAACAAGAAGAAGAAATATCTCGAAATATGTCCGTCAGGCCCGTTCCCTTGAGATAAATATGCAAATATCTCGGAAACGAAGCGAGCTATGGCAAAATGTTAAGAGACCGTTGTTGTAGAGAATTAAGTTTCCTACTTTTTATGTTCTATGATATTTTTTGATCAGACGCGTAGTTCTCGAGATATATCAAGATATTTAAAAGTTCCGATGCCGCACCAACATAATAGAGATACAGAAACACCGTGGCCCCTTTCTTTGAGATAACTCTGCACTATTGCGAGCTGCAAATGCCACTTCCAGCTTAGCTGTGCAGAAGAAGAACAACAAGAAGAAGAAATATCTCGAAATATGTCCGTCAGGCCCCTTCCCTTGAGATAAATCTGCAAATATCTCGGAAACGAAGAGAGCTATGGCAAAATGTTAAGAGACCTTTTTTGTAGAGAATTATGTTTCCTACAATTTATGTTCTATGATATTTTTTGATCAGAAGCGTAGTTTTCGAGATATATCGAGATATTTAAAAGTTCCGAAGCCGCACCAACATAATAGAGATACAGAAACACCGTGGCCCCTTTCTTTGAGATAACTCTGCACTAGTGCGAGCCGCAAATGCCACTTCCAGCTTAGCTGTGCAGAAGAAGAACAACAAGAAGAAGAAATATCTCGAAATATGTCCGTTAGGCCCCTTCCCTTGAGATAAATCTGCAAATATCTCGGAAACGAAGCGAGCTATGGCAAAATGTTAAGAGACCTTTTTTGTAGAGAATTAAGTTTCCTACTTTTTATGTTCTATGATATTTTTTGATCAGAAGCGTAGTTTTCGAGATATATCGAGATATTTAAAAGTTCCGAAGCCGCACCAACATAATAGAGATACAGAAACACCGTGGCCCCTTTCTTTGAGATAACTCTGCACTAGTGCGAGCCGCAAATGCCACTTCCAGCTTAGCTGTGCAGAAGAAGAACAACAAGAAGAAGAAATATCTCGAAATATGTCCGTCAGGCCCCTTCCCTTGAGATATATCTGCAAATATCTCGGAAACGAAGCGAGCTATGGCAAAATGTTAAGAGACCTTTTTTGTAGAGAATTATGTTTCCTACAATTTCTGTTGTATGATATTTTTTGATCAGAAGCGTAGTTTTCGAGATATATCGAGATATTTAAAAGTTCCGAAGCCGCACCAACATAATAGAGATACAGAAACACCGTGGCCCCTTTCTTTGAGATAACTCTGCACTAGTGCGAGCCGCAAATGCCACTTCCAGCTTAGCTGTGCAGAAGAAGAACAACAAGAAGAAGAAATATCTCGAAATATGTCCGTCAGGCCCCTTCCCTTGAGATAAATATGCAAATATCTCGGAAACGAAGCGAGCTATGGCAAAATGTTAAGAGACCTTTTTTGTAGAGAATTAAGTTTCCTACTTTTTATGTTCTATGATATTTTTTGATCAGATGCGTAGTTCTCGAGATATATCAAGATATTTAAAAGTTCCGAAGCCGCACCAACATAATAGGGATACAGAAACACCGTGGCCCCTTTCTTTGAGATAACTCTGCACTAGTGCGAGCGGCAAATGCCACTTCCAGCTTAGCTGTGCAGAAGAAGAACAACAAGAAGAAGAAATATCTCGAAATATGTCCGTCAGGCCCCTTCCCTTGAGATAAATCTGCAAATATCTCGGAAACGAAGCGAGCTATGGCAAAATGTTAAGAGACCTTTTTTGTAGAGAATTAAGTTTCCTACTTTTTATGTTCTATGATATTTTTTGATCAGATGCGTAGTTCTCGAGATATATCAAGATATTTAAAAGTTCCGAAGCCGCACCAACATAATAGAGATACAGAAACACCGTGGCCCCTTTCTTTGAGATAACTCTGCACTATTGCGAGCTGGAAATGCCACTTCCAGTTTAGCTGTGCAGAAGAAGAACAACAAGAAGAAGAAATATCTCGAAATATGTCCGTTAGGTCCCTTCCCTTGAGATAAATCTGCAAATATCTCGGAAACGAAGCGAGCTATGGCAAAATGTTAAGAGACCTTTTTTGTAGAGAATTAAGTTTTCTACTTTTTATGTTCTATGATATTTTTTGATCAGAAGCGTAGTTTTCGAGATATATCGAGATATTTAAAAGTTCCGAAGCCGCACCAACATAATAGAGATACAGAAACAACGTGGCCCCTTTCTTTGAGATAACTCTGCACTAGTGCGAGCCGCAAATGCCACTTCCAGCTTAGCTGTGCAGAAGAAGAACAACAAGAAGAAGAAATATCTCGAAATATGTCCGTCAGGCCCCTTCCCTTGAGATAAATATGCAAATATCTCGGAAACGAAGCGAGCTATGGCAAAATGTTGAGAGACCTTTTTTCTAGAGAATTAAGTTTCCTACTTTTTATGTTCTATGATATTTTTTGATCAGATGCGTAGTTCTCGAGATATATCAAGATATTTAAAAGTTCCGAAGCCGCACCAACATAATAGAGATACAGAAACACCGTGGCCCCTTTCTTTGAGATAACTCTGCACTAGTGCGAGCGGCAAATGCCACTTCCAGCTTAGCTGTGCAGAAGAAGAACAACAAGAAGAAGAAATATCTCGAAATATGTCCGTCAGGCCACTTCCCTTGAGATAAATCTGCAAATATCTCGGAAACGAAGCGAGCTATGGCAAAATGTTAAGAGACCTTTTTTGTAGAGAATTAAGTTTCCTACTTTTTATGTTCTATGATATTTTTTGATCAGATGCTTAGTTCTCGAGATATATCAAGATATTTAAAAGTTCCGAAGCCGCACCAACATAATAGTGATACAAAAACACCGTGGCCCCTTTCTGTGAGATAACTCTGCAATATTGCGAGCTGCAAATGCAACTTCCAGCTTAGCTGTGCAGAGGAAGAACAACAAGAAGAAGAAATATCTCGAAATATGTCCGTCAGGCCAGTTCCTTTGAGCTGAATCTGCAAATATCTCGGAAACGAAGCGAGCTATGGCAAAATGTTAAGAGACCTTTTTTGTAGAGAATTAAGTTTCCTACTTTTTATGTTCGATGATATTTTTTGATCAGATGCGTAGTTCTCGAGATATATCAAGATATTTAAAAGTTCCGAAGCTGCACCAACATAATAGAGGTACAGAAACACCGTGGCCTCTTTCTTTGAGATAACTCTGCACTATTGCGAGCCGCAAATGCCACTTCCAGCTTAGCTGTGCAGAAGAAGAACAACAAGAAGAAGAAATATCTCGAAATATGTCCGTTAGGCCCCTTCCCTTGAGATAAATCTGCAAATATCTCGGAAACGAAGCGAGCTATGGCAAAATGTTAAGAGACCTTTTTTGTAGAGAATTAAGTTTCCTACTTTTTATGTTCTATGATATTTTTTGATCAGAAGCGTAGTTTTCGAGATATATCGAGATATTTAAAAGTTCCGAAGCCGCACCAACATAATAGAGATACAGAAACACCGTGGCCCCTTTCTTTGAGATAACTCTGCACTAGTGCGAGCCGCAAATGCCACTTCCAGCTTAGCTGTGCAGAAGAAGAACAACAAGAAGAAGAAATATCTCGAAATATGTCCGTCAGGCCCCTTCCCTTGAGATATATCTGCAAATATCTCGGAAACGAAGCGAGCTATGGCAAAATGTTAAGAGACCTTTTTTGTAGAGAATTATGTTTCCTACAATTTCTGTTGTATGATATTTTATGATCAGAAGCGTAGTTTTCGAGATATATCGAGATATTTAAAAGTTCCGAAGCCGCACCAACATAATAGAGATACAGAAACACCGTGGCCCCTTTCTTTGAGATAACTCTGCACTAGTGCGAGCCGCAAATGCCACTTCCAGCTTAGCTGTGCAGAAGAAGAACAACAAGAAGAAGAAATATCTCGAAATATGTCCGTCAGGCCCCTTCCCTTGAGATAAATATGCAAATATCTCGGAAACGAAGCGAGCTATGGCAAAATGTTAAGAGACCTTTTTTGTAGAGAATTAAGTTTCCTACTTTTTATGTTCTATGATATTTTTTGATCAGATGCGTAGTTCTCGAGATATATCAAGATATTTAAAAGTTCCGAAGCCGCACCAACATAATAGGGATACAGAAACACCGTGGCCCCTTTCTTTGAGATAACTCTGCACTAGTGCGAGCGGCAAATGCCACTTCCAGCTTAGCTGTGCAGAAGAAGAACAACAAGAAGAAGAAATATCTCGAAATATGTCCGTCAGGCCCCTTCCCTTGAGATAAATCTGCAAATATCTCGGAAACGAAGCGAGCTATGGCAAAATGTTAAGAGACCTTTTTTGTAGAGAATTAAGTTTCCTACTTTTTATATTCTATGATATTATTTGATCAGATGCGTAGTTCTCGAGATATATCAAGATATTTAAAAGTTCCGAAGCCGCACCAACATAATAGAGATACAGAAACACCGTGGCCCCTTTCTTTGAGATAACTCTGCACTATTGCGAGCTGGAAATGCCACTTCCAGTTTAGCTGTGCAGAAGAAGAACAACAAGAAGAAGAAATATCTCGAAATATGTCCGTTAGGTCCCTTCCCTTGAGATAAATCTGCAAATATCTCGGAAACGAAGCGAGCTATGGCAAAATGTTAAGAGACCTTTTTTGTAGAGAATTAAGTTTTCTACTTTTTATGTTCTATGATATTTTTTGATCAGAAGCGTAGTTTTCGAGATATATCGAGATATTTAAAAGTTCCGAAGCCGCACCAACATAATAGAGATACAGAAACAACGTGGCCCCTTTCTTTGAGATAACTCTGCACTAGTGCGAGCCGCAAATGCCACTTCCAGCTTAGCTGTGCAGAAGAAGAACAACAAGAAGAAGAAATATCTCGAAATATGTCCGTCAGGCCCCTTCCCTTGAGATAAATATGCAAATATCTCGGAAACGAAGCGAGCTATGGCAAAATGTTAAGAGACCTTTTTTCTAGAGAATTAAGTTTCCTACTTTTTATGTTCTATGATATTTTTTGATCAGATGCGTAGTTCTCGAGATATATCAAGATATTTAAAAGTTCCGAAGCCGCACCAACATAATAGAGATACAGAAACACCGTGGCCCCTTTCTTTGAGATAACTCTGCACTAGTGCGAGCGGCAAATGCCACTTCCAGCTTAGCTGTGCAGAAGAAGAACAACAAGAAGAAGAAGTATCTCGAAATATGTCCGTCAGGCCACTTCCCTTGAGATAAATCTGCAAATATCTCGGAAACGAAGCGAGCTATGGCAAAATGTTAAGAGACCTTTTTTGTAGAGAATTAAGTTTCCTACTTTTTATGTTCTATGATATTTTTTGATCAGATGCTTAGTTCTCGAGATATATCAAGATATTTAAAAGTTCCGAAGCCGCACCAACATAATAGTGATACAAAAACACCGTGGCCCCTTTCTGTGAGATAACTCTGCAATATTGCGAGCTGCAAATGCCACTTCCAGCTTAGCTGTGCAGAGGAAGAACAACAAGAAGAAGAAATATCTCGAAATATGTCCGTCAGGCCAGTTCCTTTGAGCTGAATCTGCAAATATCTCGGAAACGAAGCGAGCTATGGCAAAATGTTAAGAGACCTTTTTTGTAGAGAATTAAGTTTCCTACTTTTTATGTTCGATGATATTTTTTGATCAGATGCGTAGTTCTCGAGATATATCAAGATATTTAAAAGTTCCGAAGCCGCACCAACATAATAGAGATACAGAAACACCGTGGCCCCTTTCTTTGAGATAACTCTGCACTATTGCGAGCTGTAAATGCCACTTCCAGCTTAGCTGTGCAGAAGAAGAACAACAAGAAGAAGAAATATCTCGAAATATGTCCGTCAGGCCCCTTCCCTTGAGATATATCTGCAAATATCTCGGAAACGAAGCGAGCTATGGCAAAATGTTAAGAGACCTTTTTTGTAGAGAATTATGTTTCCTACAATTTATGTTCTATGATATTTTTTGATCAGAAGCGTAGTTTTCGAGATATATCGAGATATTTAAAAGTTCCGAAGCCGCACCAACATAATAGAGATACAGAAACACCGTGGCCCCTTTCTTTGAGATAACTCTGCACTAGTGCGAGCCGCAAATGCCACTTCCAGCTTAGCTGTGCAGAAGAAGAACAACAAGAAGAAGAAATATCTCGAAATATGTCCGTCAGGCCCCTTCCCTTGAGATAAATATGCAAATATCTCGGAAACGAAGCGAGCTATGGCAAAATGTTAAGAGACCTTTTTTGTAGAGAATTAAGTTTCCTACTTTTTATGTTCTATGATATTTTTTGATCAGATGCGTAGTTCTCGAGATATATCAAGATATTTAAAAGTTCCGAAGCCGCACCAACATAATAGAGATACAGAAACACCGTGGCCCCTTTCTTTGAGATAACTCTGCACTATTGCGAGCTGGAAATGCCACTTCCAGTTTAGCTGTGCAGAAGAAGAACAACAAGAAGAAGAAATATCTCGAAATATGTCCGTTAGGCCCCTTCCCTTGAGATAAATCTGCAAATATCTCGGAAACGAAGCGAGCTATGGCAAAATGTTAAGAGACCTTTTTTGTAGAGAATTAAGTTTTCTACTTTTTATGTTCTATGATATTTTTTGATCAGAAGCGTAGTTTTCGAGATATATCGAGATATTTAAAAGTTCCGAAGCCGCACCAACATAATAGAGATACAGAAACAACGTGGCCCCTTTCTTTGAGATAACTCTGCACTAGTGCGAGCCGCAAATGCCACTTCCAGCTTAGCTGTGCAGAAGAAGAACAACAAGAAGAAGAAATATCTCGAAATATGTCCGTCAGGCCCCTTCCCTTGAGATAAATATGCAAATATCTTGGAAACGAAGCGAGCTATGGCAAAATGTTGAGAGACCTTTTTTCTAGAGAATTAAGTTTCCTACTTTTTATGTTCTATGATATTTTTTGATCAGATGCGTAGTTCTCGAGATATATCAAGATATTTAAAAGTTCCGAAGCCGCACCAACATAATAGAGATACAGAAACACCGTGGCCCCTTTCTTTGAGATAACTCTGCACTAGTGCGAGCGGCAAATGCCACTTCCAGCTTAGCTGTGCAGAAGAAGAACAACAAGAAGAAGAAATATCTCGAAATATGTCCGTCAGGCCACTTCCCTTGAGATAAATCTGCAAATATCTCGGAAACGAAGCGAGCTATGGCAAAATGTTAAGAGACCTTTTTTGTAGAGAATTAAGTTTCCTACTTTTTATGTTCTATGATATTTTTTGATCAGATGCTTAGTTCTCGAGATATATCAAGATATTTAAAAGTTCCGAAGCCGCACCAACATAATAGTGATACAAAAACACCGTGGCCCCTTTCTGTGAGATAACTCTGCAATATTGCGAGCTGCAAATGCCACTTCCAGCTTAGCTGTGCAGAGGAAGAACAACAAGAAGAAGAAATATCTCGAAATATGTCCGTCAGGCCAGTTCCTTTGAGCTGAATCTGCAAATATCTCGGAAACGAAGCGAGCTATGGCAAAATGTTAAGAGACCTTTTTTGTAGAGAATTAAGTTTCCTACTTTTTATGTT
Source organism: Osmia lignaria lignaria (assembly GCF_051020975.1). Lineage (NCBI taxonomy): Eukaryota > Metazoa > Arthropoda > Insecta > Hymenoptera > Megachilidae > Osmia > Osmia lignaria. Next base: position 6,376,248 of record NW_027478166.1, read on the forward strand.
CGATGATATTTTTTGATCAGATGCGTAGTTCTCGAGATATATCAAGATATTTAAAAGTTCCGAAGCTGCACCAACATAATAGAGGTACAGAAACACCGTGGCCTCTTTCTTTGAGATAACTCTGCACTATTGCGAGCCGCAAATGCCACTTCCAGCTTAGCTGTGCAGAAGAAGAACAACAAGAAGAAGAAATATCTCGAAATATGTCCGTTAGGCCCCTTCCCTTGAGATAAATCTGCAAATATCTCGGAAACGAAGCGAGCTATGGCAAAATGTTAAGAGACCTTTTTTGTAGAGAATTAAGTTTCCTACTTTTTATGTTCTATGATATTTTTTGATCAGAAGCGTAGTTTTCGAGATATATCGAGATATTTAAAAGTTCCGAAGCCGCACCAACATAATAGAGATACAGAAACACCGTGGCCCCTTTCTTTGAGATAACTCTGCACTAGTGCGAGCCGCAAATGCCACTTCCAGCTTAGCTGTGCAGAAGAAGAACAACAAGAAGAAGAAATATCTCGAAATATGTCCGTCAGGCCCCTTCCCTTGAGATATATCTGCAAATATCTCGGAAACGAAGCGAGCTATGGCAAAATGTTAAGAGACCTTTTTTGTAGAGAATTATGTTTCCTACAATTTCTGTTGTATGATATTTTTTGATCAGAAGCGTAGTTTTCGAGATATATCGAGATATTTAAAAGTTCCGAAGCCGCACCAACATAATAGAGATACAGAAACACCGTGGCCCCTTTCTTTGAGATAACTCTGCACTAGTGCGAGCCGCAAATGCCACTTCCAGCTTAGCTGTGCAGAAGAAGAACAACAAGAAGAAGAAATATCTCGAAATATGTCCGTCAGGCCCCTTCCCTTGAGATAAATATGCAAATATCTCGGAAACGAAGCGAGCTATGGCAAAATGTTAAGAGACCTTTTTTGTAGAGAATTAAGTTTCCGACTTTTTATGTTCTATGATATTTTTTGATCAGATGCGTAGTTCTCGAGATATATCAAGATATTTAAAAGTTCCGAAGCCGCACCAACATAATAGGGATACAGAAACACCGTGGCCCCTTTCTTTGAGATAACTCTGCACTAGTGCGAGCGGCAAATGCCACTTCCAGCTTAGCTGTGCAGAAGAAGAACAACAAGAAGAAGAAATATCTCGAAATATGTCCGTCAGGCCCCTTCCCTTGAGATAAATCTGCAAATATCTCGGAAACGAAGCGAGCTATGGCAAAATGTTAAGAGACCTTTTTTGTAGAGAATTAAGTTTCCTACTTTTTATATTCTATGATATTATTTGATCAGATGCGTAGTTCTCGAGATATATCAAGATATTTAAAAGTTCCGAAGCCGCACCAACATAATAGAGATACAGAAACACCGTGGCCCCTTTCTTTGAGATAACTCTGCACTATTGCGAGCTGGAAATGCCACTTCCAGTTTAGCTGTGCAGAAGAAGAACAACAAGAAGAAGAAATATCTCGAAATATGTCCGTTAGGTCCCTTCCCTTGAGATAAATCTGCAAATATCTCGGAAACGAAGCGAGCTATGGCAAAATGTTAAGAGACCTTTTTTGTAGAGAATTAAGTTTTCTACTTTTTATGTTCTATGATATTTTTTGATCAGAAGCGTAGTTTTCGAGATATATCGAGATATTTAAAAGTTCCGAAGCCGCACCAACATAATAGAGATACAGAAACACCGTGGCCCCTTTCTTTGAGATAACTCTGCACTAGTGCGAGCGGCAAATGCCACTTCCAGCTTAGCTGTGCAGAAGAAGAACAACAAGAAGAAGAAGTATCTCGAAATATGTCCGTCAGGCCACTTCCCTTGAGATAAATCTGCAAATATCTCGGAAACGAAGCGAGCTATGGCAAAATGTTAAGAGACCTTTTTTGTAGAGAATTAAGTTTCCTACTTTTTATGTTCTATGATATTTTTTGATCAGATGCTTAGTTCTCGAGATATATCAAGATATTTAAAAGTTCCGAAGCCGCACCAACATAATAGTGATACAAAAACACCGTGGCCCCTTTCTGTGAGATAACTCTGCAATATTGCGAGCTGCAAATGCCACTTCCAGCTTAGCTGTGCAGAGGAAGAACAACAAGAAGAAGAAATATCTCGAAATATGTCCGTCAGGCCAGTTCCTTTGAGCTGAATCTGCAAATATCTCGGAAACGAAGCGAGCTATGGCAAAATGTTAAGAGACCTTTTTTGTAGAGAATTAAGTTTCCTACTTTTTATGTTCGATGATATTTTTTGATCAGATGCGTAGTTCTCGAGATATATCAAGATATTTAAAAGTTCCGAAGCTGCACCAACATAATAGAGGTACAGAAACACCGTGGCCTCTTTCTTTGAGATAACTCTGCACTATTGCGAGCCGCAAATGCCACTTCCAGCTTAGCTGTGCAGAAGAAGAACAACAAGAAGAAGAAATATCTCGAAATATGTCCGTCAGGCCCCTTCCCTTGAGATAAATATGCAAATATCTCGGAAACGAAGCGAGCTATGGCAAAATGTTAAGAGACCTTTTTTGTAGAGAATTAAGTTTCCTACCTTTTATGTTCTATGATATTTTTTGATCAGATGCGTAGTTCTCGAGATATATCAAGATATTTAAAAGTTCCGAAGCCGCACCAACATAATAGTGATACAAAAACACCGTGGCCCCTTTCTGTGAGATAACTCTGCAATATTGCGAGCTGCAAATGCCACTTCCAGCTTAGCTGTGCAGAGGAAGAACAACAAGAAGAAGAAATATCTCGAAATATGTCCGTCAGGCCAGTTCCTTTGAGCTGAATCTGCAAATATCTCGGAAACGAAGCGAGCTATGGCAAAATGTTAAGAGACCTTTTTTGTAGAGAATTAAGTTTCCTACTTTTTATGTTCGATGATATTTTTTGATCAGATGCGTAGTTCTCGAGATATATCAAGATATTTAAAAGTTCCGAAGCTGCACCAACATAATAGAGGTACAGAAACACCGTGGCCTCTTTCTTTGAGATAACTCTGCACTATTGCGAGCCGCAAATGCCACTTCCAGCTTAGCTGTGCAGAAGAAGAACAACAAGAAGAAGAAATATCTCGAAATATGTCCGTCAGGCCCCTTCCCTTGAGATAAATATGCAAATATCTCGGAAACGAAGCGAGCTATGGCAAAATGTTAAGAGACCTTTTTTGTAGAGAATTAAGTTTCCTACCTTTTATGTTCTATGATATTTTTTGATCAGATGCGTAGTTCTCGAGATATATCAAGATATTTAAAAGTTCCGAAGCCGCACCAACATAATAGAGATACAGAAACACCGTGGCCCCTTTCTTTGAGATAACTCTGCACTATTGCGAGCTGTAAATGCCACTTCCAGCTTAGCTGTGCAGAAGAAGAACAACAAGAAGAAGAAATATCTCGAAATATGTCCGTCAGGCCCCTTCCCTTGAGATATATCTGCAAATATCTCGGAAACGAAGCGAGCTATGGCAAAATGTTAAGAGACCTTTTTTGTAGAGAATTATGTTTCCTACAATTTATGTTCTATGATATTTTTTGATCAGAAGCGTAGTTTTCGAGATATATCGAGATATTTAAAAGTTCCGAAGCCGCACCAACATAATAGAGATACAGAAACACCGTGGCCCCTTTCTTTGAGATAACTCTGCACTAGTGCGAGCCGCAAATGCCACTTCCAGCTTAGCTGTGCAGAAGAAGAACAACAAGAAGAAGAAATATCTCGAAATATGTCCGTCAGGCCCCTTCCCTTGAGATAAATATGCAAATATCTCGGAAACGAAGCGAGCTATGGCAAAATGTTAAGAGACCTTTTTTGTAGAGAATTAAGTTTCCTACTTTTTATGTTCTATGATATTTTTTGATCAGATGCGTAGTTCTCGAGATATATCAAGATATTTAAAAGTTCCGAAGCCGCACCAACATAATAGAGATACAGAAACACCGTGGCCCCTTTCTTTGAGATAACTCTGCACTATTGCGAGCTGGAAATGCCACTTCCAGTTTAGCTGTGCAGAAGAAGAACAACAAGAAGAAGAAATATCTCGAAATATGTCCGTTAGGCCCCTTCCCTTGAGATAAATCTGCAAATATCTCGGAAACGAAGCGAGCTATGGCAAAATGTTAAGAGACCTTTTTTGTAGAGAATTAAGTTTCCTACTTTTTATGTTCTATGATATTTTTTGATCAGAAGCGTAGTTTTCGAGATATGTCGAGATATTTAAAAGTTCCGAAGCCGCACCAACATAATAGAGATACAGAAACACCGTGGCCCCTTTCTTTGAGATTACTCTGCACTAGTGCGAGCCGCAAATGCCACTTCCAGCTTAGCTGTGCAGAAGAAGAACAACAAGAAGAAGAAATATCTCGAAATATGTCCGTCAGGCCCCTTCCCTTGAGATAAATATGCAAATATCTCGGAAACGAAGCGAGCTATGGCAAAATGTTAAGAGACCTTTTTTGTAGAGAATTAAGTTTCCTACTTTTTATGTTCTATGATATTTTTTGATCAGATGCGTAGTTCTCGAGATATATCAAGATATTTAAAAGTTCCGCAGCCGCACCAACATAATAGAGATACAGAAACACCGTGGCCCCTTTCTTTGAGATAACTCTGCACTAGTGCGAGCCGCAAATGCCACTTCCACCTTAGCTGTGCAGAAGAAGAACAACAAGAAGAAGAAATATCTCGAAATATGTCCGTCAGGCCCCTTCCCTTGAGATAAATCTGCAAATATCTCGGAAACGAAGCGAGCTATGGCAAAATGTTAAGAGACCTTTTTTGTAGATAATTAAGTTTCCTACTTTTTATGTTCTATGATATTTTTTGATCAGATGCGTAGTTCTCGAGATATATCAAGATATTTAAAAGTTCCGAAGCCGCACCAACATAATAGAGATACAGAAACACCGTGGCCCCTTTCTTTGAGATAACTCTGCACTATTGCGACCCGCAAATGCCACTTCCAGCTTAGCTGTGCAGAAGAAGAACAACAAGAAGAAGAAATATCTCGAAATATGTCCGTCAGGCCCCTTCCCTTGAGATAAATATGCAAATATCTCGGAAACGAAGCGAGCTATGGCAAAATGTTAAGAGACCTTTTTTGTAGAGAATTAAGTTTCCTACCTTTTATGTTCTATGATATTTTTTGATCAGATGCGTAGTTCTCGAGATATATCAAGATATTTAAAAGTTCCGAAGCCGCACCAACATAATAGAGATACAGAAACACCGTGGCCCCTTTCTTTGAGATAACTCTGCACTATTGCGAGCTGTAAATGCCACTTCCAGCTTAGCTGTGCAGAAGAAGAACAACAAGAAGAAGAAATATCTCGAAATATGTCCGTCAGGCCCCTTCCCTTGAGATAAATATGCAAATATCTCGGAAACGAAGCGAGCTATGGCAAAATGTTAAGAGACCTTTTTTGTAGAGAATTAAGTTTCCTACTTTTTATGTTCTATGATATTTTTTGATCAGATGCGTAGTTCTCGAGATATATCAAGATATTTAAAAGTTCCGAAGCCGCACCAACATAATAGAGATACAGAAACACCGTGGCCCCTTTCTTTGAGATAACTCTGCACTATTGCGAGCTGGAAATGCCACTTCCAGTTTAGCTGTGCAGAAGAAGAACAACAAGAAGAAGAAATATCTCGAAATATGTCCGTTAGGCCCCTTCCCTTGAGATAAATCTGCAAATATCTCGGAAACGAAGCGAGCTATGGCAAAATGTTAAGAGACCTTTTTTGTAGAGAATTAAGTTTCCTACTTTTTATGTTCTATGATATTTTTTGATCAGAAGCGTAGTTTTCGAGATATGTCGAGATATTTAAAAGTTCCGAAGCCGCACCAACATAATAGAGATACAGAAACACCGTGGCCCCTTTCTTTGAGATTACTCTGCACTAGTGCGAGCCGCAAATGCCACTTCCAGCTTAGCTGTGCAGAAGAAGAACAACAAGAAGAAGAAATATCTCGAAATATGTCCGTCAGGCCCCTTCCCTTGAGATAAATATGCAAATATCTCGGAAACGAAGCGAGCGATGGCAAAATGTTAAGAGACCTTTTTTGTAGAGAATTAAGTTTCCTACTTTTTATGTTCTATGATATTTTTTGATCAGATGCGTAGTTCTCGAGATATATCAAGATATTTAAAAGTTCCGCAGCCGCACCAACATAATAGAGATACAGAAACACCGTGGCCCCTTTCTTTGAGATAACTCTGCACTATTGCGAGCTGTAAATGCCACTTCCAGCTTAGCTGTGCAGAAGAAGAACAACAAGAAGAAGAAATATCTCGAAATATGTCCGTCAGGCCCCTTCCCTTGAGATATATCTGCAAATATCTCGGAAACGAAGCGAGCTATGGCAAAATGTTAAGAGACCTTTTTTGTAGAGAATTATGTTTCCTACAATTTATGTTCTATGATATTTTTTGATCAGAAGCGTAGTTTTCGAGATATATCGAGATATTTAAAAGTTCCGAAGCCGCACCAACATAATAGAGATACAGAAACACCGTGGCCCCTTTCTTTGAGATAACTCTGCACTAGTGCGAGCCGCAAATGCCACTTCCAGCTTAGCTGTGCAGAAGAAGAACAACAAGAAGAAGAAATATCTCGAAATATGTCCGTCAGGCCCCTTCCCTTGAGATAAATATGCAAATATCTCGGAAACGAAGCGAGCTATGGCAAAATGTTAAGAGACCTTTTTTGTAGAGAATTAAGTTTCCTACTTTTTATGTTCTATGATATTTTTTGATCAGAAGCGTAGTTTTCGAGATATGTCGAGATATTTAAAAGTTCCGAAGCCGCACCAACATAATAGAGATACAGAAACACCGTGGCCCCTTTCTTTGAGATAACTCTGCACTAGTGCGAGCCGCAAATGCCACTTCCAGCTTAGCTGTGCAGAAGAAGAACAACAAGAAGAAGAAATATCTCGAAATATGTCCGTCAGGCCCCTTCCCTTGAGATAAATATGCAAATATCTCGGAAACGAAGCGAGCTATGGCAAAATGTTAAGAGACCTTTTTTGTAGAGAATTAAGTTTCCTACTTTTTATGTTCTATGATATTTTTTGATCAGATGCGTAGTTCTCGAGATATATCAAGATATTTAAAAGTTCCGAAGCCGCACCAACATAATAGAGATACAGAAACACCGTGGCCCCTTTCTTTGAGATAACTCTGCACTAGTGCGAGCCGCAAATGCCACTTCCAGCTTAGCTGTGCAGAAGAAGAACAACAAGAAGAAGAAATATCTCGAAATATGTCCGTCAGGCCCCTTCCCTTGAGATAAATCTGCAAATATCTCGGAAACGAAGCGAGCTATGGCAAAATGTTAAGAGACCTTTTTTGTAGATAATTAAGTTTCCTACTTTTTATGTTCTATGATATTTTTTGATCAGATGCGTAGTTCTCGAGATATATCAAGATATTTAAAAGTTCCGAAGCCGCACCAACATAATAGAGATACAGAAACACCGTGGCCCCTTTCTTTGAGATAACTCTGCACTATTGCGAGCTGGAAATGCCACTTCCAGTTTAGCTGTGCAGAAGAAGAACAACAAGAAGAAGAAATATCTCGAAATATGTCCGTCAGGCCCCTTCCCTTGAGATAAATATGCAAATATCTCGGAAACGAAGCGAGCTATGGCAAAATGTTAAGAGACCTTTTTTGTAGAGAATTAAGTTTCCTACTTTTTATGTTCTATGATATTTTTTGATCAGATGCGTAGTTCTCGAGATATATCAAGATATTTAAAAGTTCCGAAGCCGCACCAACATAATAGAGATACAGAAACACAGTGGCCCCTTTCTTTGAGATAACTCTGCACTAGTGCGAGCCGCAAATGCCACTTCCAGCTTAGCTGTGCAGAAGAAGAACAACAAGAAGAAGAAATATCTCGAAATATGTCCGTCAGGCCCCTTCCCTTGAGATATATCTGCAAATATCTCGGATACGAAGCGAGCTATGGCAAAATGTTAAGAGACCTTTTTTGTAGAGAATTATGTTTCCTACAATTTATGTTCTATGATATTTTTTGATCAGAAGCGTAGTTTTCGAGATATATCGAGATATTTAAAAGTTCCGAAGCCGCACCAACATAATAGAGATACAGAAACACCGTGGCCCCTTTCTTTGCAATAACTCTGCACTAGTGCGAGCCGCAAATGCCACTTCCAGCTTAGCTGTGCAGAAGAAGAACAACAAGAAGAAGAAATATCTCGAAATATGTCCGTCAGGCCCCTTCCCTTGAGATAAATATGCAAATATCTCGGAAACGAAGCGAGCTATGGCAAAATGTTAAGAGACCTTTTTTGTAGAGAATTAAGTTTCCTACTTTTTATGTTCTATGATATTTTTTGATCAGATGCGTAGTTCTCGAGATATATCAAGATATTTAAAAGTTCCGAAGCCGCACCAACATAATAGGGATACAGAAACACCGTGGCCCCTTTCTTTGAGATAACTCTGCACTAGTGCGAGCCGCAAATGCCACTTCCAGCTTAGCTGTGCAGAAGAAGAACAACAAGAAGAAGAAATATCTCGAAATATGTCCGTCAGGCCCCTTCCCTTGAGATAAATATGCAAATATCTCGGAAACGAAGCGAGCTATGGCAAAATGTTAAGAGACCTTTTTTGTAGAGAATTAAGTTTCCTACTTTTTATGTTCTATGATATTTTTTGATCAGATGCTTAGTTCTCGAGATATATCAAGATATTTAAAAGTTCCGAAGCCGCACCAACATAATAGTGATACAAAAACACCGTGGCCCCTTTCTGTGAGATAACTCTGCAATATTGCGAGCTGCAAATGCCACTTCCAGCTTAGCTGTGCAGAGGAAGAACAACAAGAAGAAGAAATATCTCGAAATATGTCCGTCAGGCCAGTTCCTTTGAGCTGAATCTGCAAATATCTCGGAAACGAAGCGAGCTATGGCAAAATGTTAAGAGACCTTTTTTGTAGAGAATTAAGTTTCCTACTTTTTATGTTCGATGATATTTTTTGATCAGATGCGTAGTTCTCGAGATATATCAAGATATTTAAAAGTTCCGAAGCTGCACCAACATAATAGAGGTACAGAAACACCGTGGCCTCTTTCTTTGAGATAACTCTGCACTATTGCGAGCCGCAAATGCCACTTCCAGCTTAGCTGTGCAGAAGAAGAACAACAAGAAGAAGAAATATCTCGAAATATGTCCGTCAGGCCCCTTCCCTTGAGATAAATATGCAAATATCTCGGAAACGAAGCGAGCTATGGCAAAATGTTAAGAGACCTTTTTTGTAGAGAATTAAGTTTCCTACCCTTTATGTTCTATGATATTTTTTGATCAGATGCGTAGTTCTCGAGATATATCAAGATATTTAAAAGTTCCGAAGCCGCACCAACATAATAGAGATACAGAAACACCGTGGCCCCTTTCTTTGAGATAACTCTGCACTATTGCGAGCTGTAAATGCCACTTCCAGCTTAGCTGTGCAGAAGAAGAACAACAAGAAGAAGAAATATCTCGAAATATGTCCGTCAGGCCCCTTCCCTTGAGATAAATATGCAAATATCTCGGAAACGAAGCGAGCTATGGCAAAATGTTAAGAGACCTTTTTTGTAGAGAATTAAGTTTCCTACTTTTTATGTTCTATGATATTTTTTGATCAGATGCGTAGTTCTCGAGATATATCAAGATATTTAAAAGTTCCGAAGCCGCACCAACATAATAGAGATACAGAAACACCGTGGCCCCTTTCTTTGAGATAACTCTGCACTAGTGCGAGCCGCAAATGCCACTTCCAGCTTAGCTGTGCAGAAGAAGAACAACAAGAAGAAGAAATATCTCGAAATATGTCCGTCAGGCCCCTTCCCTTGAGATAAATCTGCAAATATCTCGGAAACGAAGCGAGCTATGGCAAAATGTTAAGAGACCTTTTTTGTAGATAATTAAGTTTCCTACTTTTTATGTTCTATGATATTTTTTGATCAGATGCGTAGTTCTCGAGATATATCAAGATATTTAAAAGTTCCGAAGCCGCACCAACATAATAGAGATACAGAAACACCGTGGCCCCTTTCTTTGAGATAACTCTGCACTATTGCGAGCTGGAAATGCCACTTCCAGTTTAGCTGTGCAGAAGAAGAACAACAAGAAGAAGAAATATCTCGAAATATGTCCGTCAGGCCCCTTCCCTTGAGATAAATATGCAAATATCTCGGAAACGAAGCGAGCTATGGCAAAATGTTAAGAGACCTTTTTTGTAGAGAATTAAGTTTCCTACTTTTTATGTTCTATGATATTTTTTGATCAGATGCGTAGTTCTCGAGATATATCAAGATATTTAAAAGTTCCGAAGCCGCACCAACATAATAGAGATACAGAAACACAGTGGCCCCTTTCTTTGAGATAACTCTGCACTAGTGCGAGCCGCAAATGCCACTTCCAGCTTAGCTGTGCAGAAGAAGAACAACAAGAAGAAGAAATATCTCGAAATATGTCCGTCAGGCCCCTTCCCTTGAGATATATCTGCAAATATCTCGGATACGAAGCGAGCTATGGCAAAATGTTAAGAGACCTTTTTTGTAGAGAATTATGTTTCCTACAATTTATGTTCTATGATATTTTTTGATCAGAAGCGTAGTTTTCGAGATATATCGAGATATTTAAAAGTTCCGAAGCCGCACCAACATAATAGAGATACAGAAACACCGTGGCCCCTTTCTTTGCAATAACTCTGCACTAGTGCGAGCCGCAAATGCCACTTCCAGCTTAGCTGTGCAGAAGAAGAACAACAAGAAGAAGAAATATCTCGAAATATGTCCGTCAGGCCCCTTCCCTTGAGATAAATATGCAAATATCTCGGAAACGAAGCGAGCTATGGCAAAATGTTAAGAGACCTTTTTTGTAGAGAATTAAGTTTCCTACTTTTTATGTTCTATGATATTTTTTGATCAGATGCGTAGTTCTCGAGATATATCAAGATATTTAAAAGTTCCGAAGCCGCACCAACATAATAGAGATACAGAAACACCGTGGCCCCTTTCTTTGAGATAACTCTGCACTAGTGCGAGCCGCAAATGCCACTTCCAGCTTAGCTGTGCAGAAGAAGAACAACAAGAAGAAGAAATATCTCGAAATATGTCCGTCAGGCCCCTTCCCTTGAGATAAATCTGCAAATATCTCGGAAACGAAGCGAGCTATGGCAAAATGTTAAGAGACCTTTTTTGTAGATAATTAAGTTTCCTACTTTTTATGTTCTATGATATTTTTTGATCAGATGCGTAGTTCTCGAGATATATCAAGATATTTAAAAGTTCCGAAGCCGCACCAACATAATAGAGATACAGAAACACCGTGGCCCCTTTCTTTGAGATAACTCTGCACTATTGCGAGCTGGAAATGCCACTTCCAGTTTAGCTGTGCAGAAGAAGAACAACAAGAAGAAGAAATATCTCGAAATATGTCCGTCAGGCCCCTTCCCTTGAGATAAATATGCAAATATCTCGGAAACGAAGCGAGCTATGGCAAAATGTTAAGAGACCTTTTTTGTAGAGAATTAAGTTTCCTACTTTTTATGTTCTATGATATTTTTTGATCAGATGCGTAGTTCTCGAGATATATCAAGATATTTAAAAGTTCCGAAGCCGCACCAACATAATAGAGATACAGAAACACAGTGGCCCCTTTCTTTGAGATAACTCTGCACTAGTGCGAGCCGCAAATGCCACTTCCAGCTTAGCTGTGCAGAAGAAGAACAACAAGAAGAAGAAATATCTCGAAATATGTCCGTCAGGCCCCTTCCCTTGAGATATATCTGCAAATATCTCGGATACGAAGCGAGCTATGGCAAAATGTTAAGAGACCTTTTTTGTAGAGAATTATGTTTCCTACAATTTATGTTCTATGATATTTTTTGATCAGAAGCGTAGTTTTCGAGATATATCGAGATATTTAAAAGTTCCGAAGCCGCACCAACATAATAGAGATACAGAAACACCGTGGCCCCTTTCTTTGCAATAACTCTGCACTAGTGCGAGCCGCAAATGCCACTTCCAGCTTAGCTGTGCAGAAGAAGAACAACAAGAAGAAGAAATATCTCGAAATATGTCCGTCAGGCCCCTTCCCTTGAGATAAATATGCAAATATCTCGGAAACGAAGCGAGCTATGGCAAAATGTTAAGAGACCTTTTTTGTAGAGAATTAAGTTTCCTACTTTTTATGTTCTATGATATTTTTTGATCAGATGCGTAGTTCTCGAGATATATCAAGATATTTAAAAGTTCCGAAGCCGCACCAACATAATAGGGATACAGAAACACCGTGGCCCCTTTCTTTGAGATAACTCTGCACTAGTGCGAGCCGCAAATGCCACTTCCAGCTTAGCTGTGCAGAAGAAGAACAACAAGAAGAAGAAATATCTCGAAATATGTCCGTCAGGCCCCTTCCCTTGAGATAAATATGCAAATATCTCGGAAACGAAGCGAGCTATGGCAAAATGTTAAGAGACCTTTTTTGTAGAGAATTAAGTTTCCTACTTTTTATGTTCTATGATATTTTTTGATCAGATGCTTAGTTCTCGAGATATATCAAGATATTTAAAAGTTCCGAAGCCGCACCAACATAATAGTGATACAAAAACACCGTGGCCCCTTTCTGTGAGATAACTCTGCAATATTGCGAGCTGCAAATGCCACTTCCAGCTTAGCTGTGCAGAGGAAGAACAACAAGAAGAAGAAATATCTCGAAATATGTCCGTCAGGCCAGTTCCTTTGAGCTGAATCTGCAAATATCTCGGAAACGAAGCGAGCTATGGCAAAATGTTAAGAGACCTTTTTTGTAGAGAATTAAGTTTCCTACTTTTTATGTTCGATGATATTTTTTGATCAGATGCGTAGTTCTCGAGATATATCAAGATATTTAAAAGTTCCGAAGCTGCACCAACATAATAGAGGTACAGAAACACCGTGGCCTCTTTCTTTGAGATAACTCTGCACTATTGCGAGCCGCAAATGCCACTTCCAGCTTAGCTGTGCAGAAGAAGAACAACAAGAAGAAGAAATATCTCGAAATATGTCCGTCAGGCCCCTTCCCTTGAGATAAATATGCAAATATCTCGGAAACGAAGCGAGCTATGGCAAAATGTTAAGAGACCTTTTTTGTAGAGAATTAAGTTTCCTACCCTTTATGTTCTATGATATTTTTTGATCAGATGCGTAGTTCTCGAGATATATCAAGATATTTAAAAGTTCCGAAGCCGCACCAACATAATAGTGATACAAAAACACCGTGGCCCCTTTCTGTGAGATAACTCTGCAATATTGCGAGCTGCAAATGCCACTTCCAGCTTAGCTGTGCAGAGGAAGAACAACAAGAAGAAGAAATATCTCGAAATATGTCCGTCAGGCCAGTTCCTTTGAGCTGAATCTGCAAATATCTCGGAAACGAAGCGAGCTATGGCAAAATGTTAAGAGACCTTTTTTGTAGAGAATTAAGTTTCCTACTTTTTATGTTCGATGATATTTTTTGATCAGATGCGTAGTTCTCGAGATATATCAAGATATTTAAAAGTTCCGAAGCTGCACCAACATAATAGAGGTACAGAAACACCGTGGCCTCTTTCATTGAGATAACTCTGCACTATTGCGAGCCGCAAATGCCACTTCCAGCTTAGCTGTGCAGAAGAAGAACAACAAGAAGAAGAAATATCTCGAAATATGTCCGTCAGGCCCCTTCCCTTGAGATAAATATGCAAATATCTCGGAAACGAAGCGAGCTATGGCAAAATGTTAAGAGACCTTTTTTGTAGAGAATTAAGTTTCCTACCTTTTATGTTCTATGATATTTTTTGATCAGATGCGTAGTTCTCGAGATATATCAAGATATTTAAAAGTTCCGAAGCCGCACCAACATAATAGAGATACAGAAACACCGTGGCCCCTTTCTTTGAGATAACTCTGCACTATTGCGAGCTGTAAATGCCACTTCCAGCTTAGCTGTGCAGAAGAAGAACAACAAGAAGAAGAAATATCTCGAAATATGTCCGTCAGGCCCCTTCCCTTGAGATATATCTGCAAATATCTCGGAAACGAAGCGAGCTATGGCAAAATGTTAAGAGACCTTTTTTGTAGAGAATTATGTTTCCTACAATTTATGTTCTATGATATTTTTTGATCAGAAGCGTAGTTTTCGAGATATATCGAGATATTTAAAAGTTCCGAAGCCGCACCAACATAATAGAGATACAGAAACACCGTGGCCCCTTTCTTTGAGATAACTCTGCACTAGTGCGAGCCGCAAATGCCACTTCCAGCTTAGCTGTGCAGAAGAAGAACAACAAGAAGAAGAAATATCTCGAAATATGTCCGTCAGGCCCCTTCCCTTGAGATAAATATGCAAATATCTCGGAAACGAAGCGAGCTATGGCAAAATGTTAAGAGACCTTTTTTGTAGAGAATTAAGTTTCCTACTTTTTATGTTCTATGATATTTTTTGATCAGATGCGTAGTTCTCGAGATATATCAAGATATTTAAAAGTTCCGAAGCCGCACCAACATAATAGAGATACAGAAACACCGTGGCCCCTTTCTTTGAGATAACTCTGCACTAGTGCGAGCCGCAAATGCCACTTCCAGCTTAGCTGTGCAGAAGAAGAACAACAAGAAGAAGAAATATCTCGAAATATGTCCGTCAGGCCCCTTCCCTTGAGATAAATCTGCAAATATCTCGGAAACGAAGCGAGCTATGGCAAAATGTTAAGAGACCTTTTTTGTAGATAATTAAGTTTCCTACTTTTTATGTTCTATGATATTTTTTGATCAGATGCGTAGTTCTCGAGATATATCAAGATATTTAAAAGTTCCGAAGCCGCACCAACATAATAGAGATACAGAAACACCGTGGCCCCTTTCTTTGAGATAACTCTGCACTATTGCGAGCTGGAAATGCCACTTCCAGTTTAGCTGTGCAGAAGAAGAACAACAAGAAGAAGAAATATCTCGAAATATGTCCGTCAGGCCCCTTCCCTTGAGATAAATATGCAAATATCTCGGAAACGAAGCGAGCTATGGCAAAATGTTAAGAGACCTTTTTTGTAGAGAATTAAGTTTCCTACTTTTTATGTTCTATGATATTTTTTGATCAGATGCGTAGTTCTCGAGATATATCAAGATATTTAAAAGTTCCGAAGCCGCACCAACATAATAGAGATACAGAAACACAGTGGCCCCTTTCTTTGAGATAACTCTGCACTAGTGCGAGCCGCAAATGCCACTTCCAGCTTAGCTGTGCAGAAGAAGAACAACAAGAAGAAGAAATATCTCGAAATATGTCCGTCAGGCCCCTTCCCTTGAGATATATCTGCAAATATCTCGGATACGAAGCGAGCTATGGCAAAATGTTAAGAGACCTTTTTTGTAGAGAATTATGTTTCCTACAATTTATGTTCTATGATATTTTTTGATCAGAAGCGTAGTTTTCGAGATATATCGAGATATTTAAAAGTTCCGAAGCCGCACCAACATAATAGAGATACAGAAACACCGTGGCCCCTTTCTTTGCAATAACTCTGCACTAGTGCGAGCCGCAAATGCCACTTCCAGCTTAGCTGTGCAGAAGAAGAACAACAAGAAGAAGAAATATCTCGAAATATGTCCGTCAGGCCCCTTCCCTTGAGATAAATATGCAAATATCTCGGAAACGAAGCGAGCTATGGCAAAATGTTAAGAGACCTTTTTTGTAGAGAATTAAGTTTCCTACTTTTTATGTTCTATGATATTTTTTGATCAGATGCGTAGTTCTCGAGATATATCAAGATATTTAAAAGTTCCGAAGCCGCACCAACATAATAGAGATACAGAAACACCGTGGCCCCTTTCTTTGAGATAACTCTGCACTAGTGCGAGCCGCAAATGCCACTTCCAGCTTAGCTGTGCAGAAGAAGAACAACAAGAAGAAGAAATATCTCGAAATATGTCCGTCAGGCCCCTTCCCTTGAGATAAATCTGCAAATATCTCGGAAACGAAGCGAGCTATGGCAAAATGTTAAGAGACCTTTTTTGTAGATAATTAAGTTTCCTACTTTTTATGTTCTATGATATTTTTTGATCAGATGCGTAGTTCTCGAGATATATCAAGATATTTAAAAGTTCCGAAGCCGCACCAACATAATAGAGATACAGAAACACCGTGGCCCCTTTCTTTGAGATAACTCTGCACTATTGCGAGCTGGAAATGCCACTTCCAGTTTAGCTGTGCAGAAGAAGAACAACAAGAAGAAGAAATATCTCGAAATATGTCCGTCAGGCCCCTTCCCTTGAGATAAATATGCAAATATCTCGGAAACGAAGCGAGCTATGGCAAAATGTTAAGAGACCTTTTTTGTAGAGAATTAAGTTTCCTACTTTTTATGTTCTATGATATTTTTTGATCAGATGCGTAGTTCTCGAGATATATCAAGATATTTAAAAGTTCCGAAGCCGCACCAACATAATAGAGATACAGAAACACAGTGGCCCCTTTCTTTGAGATAACTCTGCACTAGTGCGAGCCGCAAATGCCACTTCCAGCTTAGCTGTGCAGAAGAAGAACAACAAGAAGAAGAAATATCTCGAAATATGTCCGTCAGGCCCCTTCCCTTGAGATATATCTGCAAATATCTCGGATACGAAGCGAGCTATGGCAAAATGTTAAGAGACCTTTTTTGTAGAGAATTATGTTTCCTACAATTTATGTTCTATGATATTTTTTGATCAGAAGCGTAGTTTTCGAGATATATCGAGATATTTAAAAGTTCCGAAGCCGCACCAACATAATAGAGATACAGAAACACCGTGGCCCCTTTCTTTGCAATAACTCTGCACTAGTGCGAGCCGCAAATGCCACTTCCAGCTTAGCTGTGCAGAAGAAGAACAACAAGAAGAAGAAATATCTCGAAATATGTCCGTCAGGCCAGTTCCTTTGAGCTGAATCTGCAAATATCTCGGAAACGAAGCGAGCTATGGCAAAATGTTAAGAGACCTTTTTTGTAGAGAATTAAGTTTCCTACTTTTTATGTTCGATGATATTTTTTGATCAGATGCGTAGTTCTCGAGATATATCAAGATATTTAAAAGTTCCGAAGCTGCACCAACATAATAGAGGTACAGAAACACCGTGGCCTCTTTCTTTGATATAACTCTGCACTATTGCGAGCCGCAAATGCCACTTCCAGCTTAGCTGTGCAGAAGAAGAACAACAAGAAGAAGAAATATCTCGAAATATGTCCGTCAGGCCCCTTCCCTTGAGATAAATATGCAAATATCTCGGAAACGAAGCGAGCTATGGCAAAATGTTAAGAGACCTTTTTTGTAGAGAATTAAGTTTCCTACCCTTTATGTTCTATGATATTTTTTGATCAGATGCGTAGTTCTCGAGATATATCAAGATATTTAAAAGTTCCGAAGCCGCACCAACATAATAGTGATACAAAAACACCGTGGCCCCTTTCTGTGAGATAACTCTGCAATATTGCGAGCTGCAAATGCCACTTCCAGCTTAGCTGTGCAGAGGAAGAACAACAAGAAGAAGAAATATCTCGAAATATGTCCGTCAGGCCAGTTCCTTTGAGCTGAATCTGCAAATATCTCGGAAACGAAGCGAGCTATGGCAAAATGTTAAGAGACCTTTTTTGTAGAGAATTAAGTTTCCTACTTTTTATGTTCGATGATATTTTTTGATCAGATGCGTAGTTCTCGAGATATATCAAGATATTTAAAAGTTCCGAAGCTGCACCAACATAATAGAGGTACAGAAACACCGTGGCCTCTTTCATTGAGATAACTCTGCACTATTGCGAGCCGCAAATGCCACATCCAGCTTAGCTGTGCAGAAGAAGAACAACAAGAAGAAGAAATATCTCGAAATATGTCCGTCAGGCCCCTTCCCTTGAGATAAATATGCAAATATCTCGGAAACGAAGCGAGCTATGGCAAAATGTTAAGAGACCTTTTTTGTAGAGAATTAAGTTTCCTACCTTTTATGTTCTATGATATTTTTTGATCAGATGCGTAGTTCTCGAGATATATCAAGATATTTAAAAGTTCCGAAGCCGCACCAACATAATAGAGATACAGAAACACCGTGGCCCCTTTCTTTGAGATAACT
Source organism: Osmia lignaria lignaria (assembly GCF_051020975.1). Taxonomy (NCBI): domain Eukaryota; kingdom Metazoa; phylum Arthropoda; class Insecta; order Hymenoptera; family Megachilidae; genus Osmia; species Osmia lignaria. Next base: position 6,394,401 of record NW_027478166.1, read on the forward strand.
CTGCACTATTGCGAGCTGTAAATGCCACTTCCAGCTTAGCTGTGCAGAAGAAGAACAACAAGAAGAAGAAATATCTCGAAATATGTCCGTCAGGCCCCTTCCCTTGAGATATATCTGCAAATATCTCGGAAACGAAGCGAGCTATGGCAAAATGTTAAGAGACCTTTTTTGTAGAGAATGATGTTTCCTACAATTTATGTTCTATGATATTTTTTGATCAGAAGCGTAGTTTTCGAGATATATCGAGATATTTAAAAGTTCCGAAGCCGCACCAACATAATAGAGATACAGAAACACCGTGGCCCCTTTCTTTGAGATAACTCTGCACTAGTGCGAGCCGCAAATGCCACTTCCAGCTTAGCTGTGCAGAAGAAGAACAACAAGAAGAAGAAATATCTCGAAATATGTCCGTCAGGCCCCTTCCCTTGAGATAAATATGCAAATATCTCGGAAACGAAGCGAGCTATGGCAAAATGTTAAGAGACCTTTTTTGTAGAGAATTAAGTTTCCTACTTTTTATGTTCTATGATATTTTTTGATCAGATGCGTAGTTCTCGAGATATATCAAGATATTTAAAAGTTCCGAAGCCGCACAAACATAATAGAGATACAGAAACACCGTGGCCCCTTTCTTTGAGATAACTCTGCACTATTGCGAGCTGGAAATGCCACTTCCAGTTTAGCTGTGCAGAAGAAGAACAACAAGAAGAAGAAATATCTCGAAATATGTCCGTTAGGCCCCTTCCCTTGAGATAAATCTGCAAATATCTCGGAAACGAAGCGAGCTATGGCAAAATGTTAAGAGACCTTTTTTGTAGAGAATTAAGTTTCCTACTTTTTATGTTCTATGATATTTTTTGATCAGAAGCGTAGTTTTCGAGATATGTCGAGATATTTAAAAGTTCCGAAGCCGCACCAACATAATAGAGATACAGAAACACCGTGGCCCCTTTCTTTGAGATTACTCTGCACTAGTGCGAGCCGCAAATGCCACTTCCAGCTTAGCTGTGCAGAAGAAGAACAACAAGAAGAAGAAATATCTCGAAATATGTCCGTCAGGCCCCTTCCCTTGAGATAAATCTGCAAATATCTCGGAAACGAAGCGAGCTATGGCAAAATGTTAAGATACCTTTTTTGTAGAGAATTAAGTTTCCTACTTTTTATGTTCTATGATATTTTTTGATCAGATGCGTAGTTCTCGAGATATATCAAGATATTTAAAAGTTCCGAAGCCGCACCAACATAATAGAGATACAGAAACACAGTGGCCCCTTTCTTTGAGAGAACTCTGCACTAGTGCGAGCCGCAAATGCCACTTCCAGCTTAGCTGTGCAGAAGAAGAACAACAAGAAGAAGAAATATCTCGAAATATGTCCGTCAGGCCCCTTCCCTTGAGATATATCTGCAAATATCTCGGATACGAAGCGAGCTATGGCAAAATGTTAAGAGACCTTTTTTGTAGAGAATTATGTTTCCTACAATTTATGTTCTATGATATTTTTTGATCAGAAGCGTAGTTTTCGAGATATATCGAGATATTTAAAAGTTCCGAAGCCGCACCAACATAATAGAGATACAGAAACACCGTGGCCCCTTTCTTTGCAATAACTCTGCACTAGTGCGAGCCGCAAATGCCACTTCCAGCTTAGCTGTGCAGAAGAAGAACAACAAGAAGAAGAAATATCTCGAAATATGTCCGTCAGGCCCCTTCCCTTGAGATAAATATGCAAATATCTCGGAAACGAAGCGAGCTATGGCAAAATGTTAAGAGACCTTTTTTGTAGAGAATTAAGTTTCCTACTTTTTATGTTCTATGATATTTTTTGATCAGATGCGTAGTTCTCGAGATATATCAAGATATTTAAAAGTTCCGAAGCCGCACCAACATAATAGGGATACAGAAACACCGTGGCCCCTTTCTTTGAGATAACTCTGCACTAGTGCGAGCCGCAAATGCCACTTCCAGCTTAGCTGTGCAGAAGAAGAACAACAAGAAGAAGAAATATCTCGAAATATGTCCGTCAGGCCCCTTCCCTTGAGATAAATCTGCAAATATCTCGGAAACGAAGCGAGCTATGGCAAAATGTTAAGAGACCTTTTTTGTAGAGAATTAAGTTTCCTACTTTTTATGTTCTATGATATTTTTTGATCAGATGCGTAGTTCTCGAGATATATCAAGATATTTAAAAGTTCCGAAGCCGCACCAACATAATAGAGATACAGAAACACCGTGGCCCCTTTCTTTGAGATAACTCTGCACTATTGCGAGCTGGAAATGCCACTTCCAGTTTAGCTGTGCAGAAGAAGAACAACAAGAAGAAGAAATATCTCGAAATATGTCCGTTAGGCCCCTTCCCTTGAGATAAATCTGCAAATATCTCGGAAACGAAGCGAGCTATGGCAAAATGTTAAGAGACCTTTTTTGTAGAGAATTAAGTTTCCTACTTTTTATGTTCTATGATATTTTTTGATCAGAAGCGTAGTTTTCGAGATATATCGAGATATTTAAAAGTTCCGAAGCCGCACCAACATAATAAGGATACAGAAACACCGTGGCCCCTTTCTTTGAGATAACTCTGCACTAGTGCGAGCCGCAAATGCCACTTCCAGCTTAGCTGTGCAGAAGAAGAACAACAAGAAGAAGAAATATCTCGAAATATGTCCGTCAGGCCCCTTCCCTTGAGATAAATCTGCAAATATCTCGGAAACGAAGCGAGCTATGGCAAAATGTTAAGAGACCCTTTTTGTAGAGAATTAAGTTTCCTACTTTTTATGTTCTATGATATTTTTTGATCAGATGCGTAGTTCTCGAGATATATCAAGATATTTAAAAGTTCCGAAGCCGCACCAACATAATAGAGATACAGAAACACCGTGGCCCCTTTCTTTGAGATAACTCTGCACTATTGCGAGCTGTAAATGCCACTTCCAGCTTAGCTGTGCAGAAGAAGAACAACAAGAAGAAGAAATATCTCGAAATATGTCCGTCAGGCCCCTTCCCTTGAGATATATCTGCAAATATCTCGGAAACGAAGCGAGCTATGGCAAAATGTTAAGAGACCTTTTTTGTAGAGAATTATGTTTCCTACAATTTATGTTCTATGATATTTTTTGATCAGAAGCGTAGTTTTCGAGATACATCGAGATATTTAAAAGTTCCGAAGCCGCACCAACATAATAGAGATACAGAAACACCGTGGCCCCTTTCTTTGAGATAACTCTGCACTAGTGCGAGCCGCAAATGCCACTTCCAGCTTAGCTGTGCAGAAGAAGAACAACAAGAAGAAGAAATATCTCGAAATATGTCCGTCAGGCCCCTTCCCTTGAGATAAATCTGCAAATATCTCGGAAACGAAGCGAGCTATGGCAAAATGTTAAGAGACCTTCTTTGTAGGGAATTACGTTTCCTACTTTTTATGTTCTATGATATTTTTTGATCAGATGCGTAGTTCTCGAGATATATCAAGATATTTAAAAGTTCCGAAGCCGCACCAACATAATAGAGATACAGAAACACCGTGGCCCCTTTCTTTGAGATAACTCTGCACTACTGCGAGCTGCAAATGCCACTTCCAGCTTAGCTGTGCAGAGGAAGAACAACAAGAAGAAGAAATATCTCGAAATATGTCCGTCAGGCCAGTTCCTTTGAGCTGAATCTGCAAATATCTCGGAAACGAAGCGAGCTATGGCGAAATGTTAAGAGACGTTTTTTATAGAGAATTATGTTTCCTACAATTTATGTTCTATGATATTTTTTGATCAGAAGCGTAGTTTTCGAGATATATCGAGATATTTAAAAATTCCGAAGCCGCACCAACATAATAGGGATACAGAAACACCGTGGCCCCTTTCTTTGAGATAACTCTGCACTATTGCGAGCTGGAAATGCCACTTCCAGTTTAGCTGTGCAGAAGAAGAACAACAAGAAGAAGAAATATCTCGAAATATGTCCGTTAGGCCCCTTCCCGTGAGATAAATCTGCAAATATCTCGGAAACGAAGCGAGCTATGGCAAAATGTTAAGAGACCTCTTTTGTAGAGAATTAAGTTTCCTACTTTTTATGTTCTATGATATTTTTTGATCAGATGCGTAGTTCTCGAGATATATCAAGATATTTAAAAGTTCCGAAGCCGCACCAACATAATAGAGATACAGAAACACCGTGGCCCCTTTCTTTGAGATAACTCTGCACTATTGCGAGCTGCAAATGCCACTTCCAGCTTAGCTGTGCAGAAGAAGAACAACAAGAAGAAGAAATATCTCGAAATAAGTCCGTCAGGCCAGTTCCTTTGAGCTGAATCTGCAAATATCTCGGAAACGAAGCGAGCTATGGCAAAATGTTAAGAGACCGTTTTTGTAGAGAATTAAGTTTCCTACTTTTTATGTTCTATGATATTTTTTGATCAGACGCGTAGTTCTCGAGATATATCAAGATATTTAAAAGTTCCGAAGCCGCACCAACATAATAGAGATACAGAAACACCGTGGCCCCTTTCTTTGAGATAACTCTGCACTAGTGCGAGCCGCAAATGCCACTTCCAGCTTAGCTGTGCAGAAGAAGAACAACAAGAAGAAGAAATATCTCGAAATATGTCCGTCAGGCCCCTTCCCTTGAGATAAATCTGCAAATATCTCGGAAACGAAGCGAGCTATGGCAAAATGTTAAGAGACCTTTTTTTGTAGAGAATTAAGTTTCCTACTTTTTATCTTCTATGATATTTTTTGATCAGATGCGTAGTTCTCGAGATATATCAAGATATTTAAAAGTTCCGAAGCCGCACCAACATAATAGAGATACAGAAACACCGTGGCCCCTTTCTTTGAGATAACTCTGCGCTATTGCGAGCTGGAAATGCCACTTCCAGTTTAGCTGTGCAGAAGAAGAACAACAAGAAGAGGAAATATCTCGAAATATGTCCGTCAGGCCCCTTCCCTTGAGATATATCTGCAAATATCTCGGAAACGAAACGAGCTATGGCAAAATGTTAAGAGACCTTTTTTGTAGAGAATTATGTTTCCTACAATTTATGTTCTATGATATTTTTTGATCAGAAGCGTAGTTTTCGAGATATATCGAGATATTTAAAAGATCCGAAGCTGCACCAACATAATAGAGATACAGAAACACCGTGGCCCCTTTCTTTGAGATAACTCTGCACTAGTGCGAGCCGCAAATGCCGCTTCCAGCTTAGCTGTGCAGAAGAAGAACAACAAATAGAAGAAATATCTCGAAATATGTCCGTCAGGCCCCTTCCCTCGAGATAAATCTGCAAATATCTCGGAAACGAAGCGAGCTATGGCAAAATGTTAAGAGACCTTTTTTGTAGAGAATTATATTTCCCACAATTTAGGTTCTATGATATTTTTTGATCAGAAGCGTAGTTTTCGAGATATATCGAGATATTTAAAAGATCCGAAGCCGCACCAACATAATAGAGATACAGAAACACCGTGGCCCCTTTCTTTCAGATAACTCTGCACTATTGCGAGCTGGAAATGCCACTTCCTGTTTAGCTGTGCAGAAGAAGAACAACAAGAAGAAGAAATATCCCGAAATATGTCCGTCAGGCCCCTTCCCTTGAGATAAATCTGCATATATCTCGGAAACGAAGCGAGCTATGGCAAAATGTTAAGAGACCTTTTTGGTAGAGAATGAAGTTTCCTACTTTTTATGTTCTATGATATTTTTTGATCAGATGCGTAGTTCTCGAGATATATCAAGATATTTAAAAGTTCCGAAGCCGCACCAACATAATAGAGATACAGAAACACCGTGGCCCCTTTCTTTGAGATAACTCTGCACTATTGCGAGCTGCAAATGCCACTTCCAGCTTAGCTGTGCAGAAGAAGAACAACAAGAAGAAGAAATATCTCGAAATATGTCCGTCAGGCCCCTTCCCTTGAGATAAATCTGCAAATATCTCGGAAACGAAGCGAGCTATGGCAAAATGTTAAGCGACTTTATTTGTAGAGAATTAAGTTTCCTACTTTTTACGTTCTATGATATTTTTTGATCAGATGCGTAGTTCTCGAGATATATCAAGATATTTTAAAGTTCCGAAGCCGCACCAACATAATAGAGATACAGAAACACCGTGGCCCCTTTCTTTGAGATAACTCTGCACTACTGCGAGCTGGAAATGCCACTTCCAGTTTAGCTGTGCAGAAGAAGAACAACAAGAAGAAGAAATATCTCGAAATATGTCCGTCAGGCCCCTTCCCCTGAGATAAATCTGCAAATATCTCGGAAACGAAGCGAGCTATGGCAAAATGTTAAGAGACCTTTTTTGTTGAGAATTAAGTTTCCTACTTTTTATGTTCCATGATATTTTTTGATCAGATGCGTAGTTCTCGAGATATATCAAGATATTTAAAAGTTCCGAAGCCGCACCAACATAATAGAGATACAGAAACACCGTGGCCCCTTTCTTTGAGATAACTCTGCACTATTGCGAGCTGTAAATGCCACGTCCAGCTTAGCTGTGCAGAAGAAGAACAACAAGAAGAAGAAATATCTCGAAATATGTCCGTCAGGCCCCTTCCCTCGAGATAAATCTGCAAATATCTCGGAAACGAATCGAGCTATGGCAAAATGTTAAGAGACCTTTTTTGTAGAGAATTAAGTTTCCTACTTTTTATGTTCTATGATATTTTTTGATCGGATGCGTAGTTCTCGAGATATATCAAGCTATTTAAAAGTTCCGAAGCCGCACCAACATAATAGAGATACAGAAACACCGTGGCCCCTTTCTTTGAGATAACTCTGCACTATTGCGAGCTGCAAATGCCACTTCCAGCTTAGCTGTGCAGAAGAAGAACAACAAGAAGAAGAAATATCTCGAAATATGTCCGTCAGACCCCTTTCCTTGAGATAAATCTGCAAATATCTCGGAAACGAAGCGAGCTATGGCAAAATGTTAAGAGACCTTTTTTGTAGAGAATTATGTTTCCCACAATTTACGTTCTATGATATTTTTTGATCAGAAGCGTAGTTTTCGAGATATATCGAGATATTTAAAAGATCCGAAGCCGCACCAACATAATAGAGATACAGAAACACCGTGGCCCCTTTCTTCGAGATAACTCTGCACTATTGCGAGCTGCAAATGCCACTTCCAGCTTAGCTGTGCAGAAGAAGACCAACAAGAAGAAGAAATATCTCGAAATATGTCCGTCAGGCCCCTTCCCTTGAGATAAATCTGCAAGTATCTTGGAAACGAAGCGAGCTATGGCAAAATGTTAAGAGACCTTTTTTGTAGAGAATTAAGTTTCCTACTTTTTATGTTCTATGATATTTTTTGATCAGATGCGTAGTTCTCGAGATATATCAAGATATTTAAAAGTTCCGAAGCCGCACCAACATAATAGAGATACAGAAACACCGTGGCCCCTTTCTTTGAGATAACTCTGCACTATTGCGAGCTGCAAATGCCACTTCCAGCTTAGCTGTGCAGAAGAAGAACAACAAGAAGAAGAAATATCTCGAAATATGTCCGTCAGGCCCCTTCCCTTGAGATAAATCTGCAAATATCTCGGAAACGAAGCGAGCTATGGCAAAATGTTAAGCGACTTTATTTGTAGAGAATTAAGTTTCCTACTTTTTACGTTCTATGATATTTTTTAATCAGATGCGTAGTTCTCGAGATATATAAAGGTATTTTAAAGTTCCGAAGCCGCACCAACATAATAGAGATACAGAAACACCGTGGCCCCTTTCTTTCAGATAACTCTGCACTATTGGGAGCTGGAAATGCCACTTCCAGTTTAGCTGTGCAGAAGAAGAACAACAAGAAGAAGAAATATCTCGAAATATGTCCGTCAGGCCCCTTCCCTTGAGATAAGTCTGCATATATCTCGGAAACGAAGCGAGCTATGGCAAAATGTTGAGAGACCTTTTTTGTAGAGAATTAAGTTTTCTACTTTTTATGTTCTATGATATTTTTTGATCAGATGCGTAGTTCTCGAGATATATCAAGATATTTAAAAGTTCCGAAGCCGCACCAACATAATAGAGATACAGAAACACCGTGGCCCCTTTCTTTGAGATGACTCGGCACTACTGCGAGCTGGAAATGCCACTTCCAGTTTAGCTGTGCAGAAGAAGAACAACAAGAAGAAGAAATATCTCGAAATATGTCCGTCAGGCCCCTTCCCTTGAGATAAATCTGCAAATATCTCGGAAACGAAGCGAACTATGGCAAAATGTTAAGCGACTTTATTTGTAGAGAATTAATTTTCCTACTTTTTACGTTCTATGATATTTTTTAATCAGATGCGTAGTTCTCGAGATATATAAAGATATTTTAAAGTTCCGAAGCCGCACCAACATAATAGAGATACAGAAACACCGTGGCCCCTTTCTTCGAGATAACTCTGCACTATTGCGAGCTGCAAATGCCACTTCCAGCTTAGCTGTGCAGAAGAAGAACAACAAGAAGAAGAAATATCTCGAAAAATGTCCGTCAGGCCCCTTCCCTTGAGATAAATCTGCAAATATCTCGGAAACGAAGCGAGCTATGGCAAAATGTTTAGAGACCTTATTTGTAGAGAATTAAGTTTCCTACTTTTTATGTTCTATGATATTTTTTGATCAAATGCGTATTTCTCGAGATATATCAAGATATTTAAAAGTTCCGAAGCCGCACCAACATAATAGAGATACAGAAACACCGTGGCCCCTTTCTTTGAGATAACTCTGCGCTATTGCGAGCTGGAAATGCCACTTCCAGTTTAGCTGTGCAGAAGAAGAACAACAAGAAGAGGAAATATCTCGAAATATGTCCGTCAGGCCCCTTCCCTTGAGATATATCTGCAAATATCTCGGAAACGAAACGAGCTATGGCAAAATGTTAAGAGACCTTTTTTGTAGAGAATTATGTTTCCTACAATTTATGTTCTATGATATTTTTTGATCAGAAGCGTAGTTTTCGAGATATATCGAGATATTTAAAAGATCCGAAGCTGCACCAACATAATAGAGATACAGAAACACCGTGGCCCCTTTCTTTGAGATAACTCTGCACTAGTGCGAGCCGCAAATGCCGCTTCCAGCTTAGCTGTGCAGAAGAAGAACAACAAGAAGAAGAAATATCTCGAAATATGTCCGTCAGGCCCCTTCCCTTGAGATAAATCTGCAAATATCTCGGAAACGAAGCGAGCTATGGCAAAATGTTAAGAGACCTTATTTGTAGAGAATTAAGTTTCCTACTTTTTATGTTCTATGATATTTTTTGATCAGATGCGTAGTTCTCGAGATATATCAAGATATTTAAAAGTTCCGAAGCCGCACCAACATAATAGAGATACAGAAACACCGTGGCCCCTTTCTTTGAGATAACTCTGCGCTATTGCGAGCTGGAAATGCCACTTCCAGTTTAGCTGTGCAGAAGAAGAACAACAAGAAGAGGAAATATCTCGAAATATGTCCGTCAGGCCCCTTCCCTTGAGATATATCTGCAAATATCTCGGAAACGAAACGAGCTATGGCAAAATGTTAAGAGACCTTTTTTGTAGAGAATTATGTTTCCCACAATTTATGTTCTATGATATTTTTTGATCAGAAGCGTAGTTTTCGAGATATATCGAGATATTTAAAAGATCCGAAGCTGCACCAACATAATAGAGATACAGAAACACCGTGGCCCCTTTCTTTGAGATAACTCTGCACTATTGCGAGCTGCAAATGCCACTTCCAGCTTAGCTGTGCAGAAGAAGAACAACAAGAATAAGAAATATTTCGAAATATGTCCGTCAGGCCCCTTCCCTTGAGATAAATCTGCAAATATCTCGGAAACTAAGCGAGCTACGGCAAAAAGTTAAGAGACCTTTTTTGTAGAGAATTAAGTTTCCTACTTTTTATGTTCTATGATATTTTTTGATCAGATGCGTAGTTCTCGAGATATATCAAGATATTTAAAAGTTCCGAAGCCGCACCAACATAATAGAGATACAGAAACACCGTGGCCCCTTTCTTTGAGATAACTCTGCACTATTGCGAGCTGCAAATGCCACTTCCAGCTTAGCTGTGCAGAAGAAGAACAACAAGAAGAAGAAATATCTCGAAATATGTCCGTCAGGCCCCTTCCCTTGAGATAAATCTGCAAATATCTCGGAAACGAAGCGAGCTATGGCAAAATGTTAAGCGACTTTATTTGTAGAGAATTAAGTTTCCTACTTTTTACGTTCTATGATATTTTTTAATCAGATGCGTAGTTCTCGAGATATATAAAGATATTTTAAAGTTCCGAAGCCGCACCAACATAATAGAGATACAGAAACACCGTGGCCCCTTTCTTCGAGATAACTCTGCACTATTGCGAGCTGCAAATGCCACTTCCAGCTTAGCTGTGCAGAAGAAGAACAACAAGAAGAAGAAATATCTCGAAAAATGTCCGTCAGGCCCCTTCCCTTGAGATAAATCTGCAAATATCTCGGAAACGAAGCGAGCTATGGCAAAATGTTTAGAGACCTTATTTGTAGAGAATTAAGTTTCCTACTTTTTATGTTCTATGATATTTTTTGATCAGATGCGTATTTCTCGAGATATATCAAGATATTTAAAAGTTCCGAAGCCGCACCAACATAATAGAGATACAGAAACACCGTGGCCCCTTTCTTTGAGATAACTCTGCACTATTGCGAGCTGTAAATGCCACGTCCAGCTTAGCTGTGCAGAAGAAGAACAACAAGAAGAAGAAATATCTCGATATATGTCCGTCAGGCCCCTTCCCTCGAGATAAATCTGCAAATATCTCGGAAACGAAGCGAGCTATGGCAAAATGTTAAGAGACCTTTTTTGTAGAGAATTAAGTTTCCTACTTTTTATGTTATATGATATTTTTTGATCGGATGCGTAGCTCTCGAGATATATCAAGATATTTAAAAGTTCCGAAGCCGCACCAACATAATAGAGATACAGAAACACCGTGGCCCCTTTCTTTGAGATAACTCTGCACTATTGCGAGCTGCAAATGCCACTTCCAGCTTAGCTGTGCAGAAGAAGACCAACAAGAAGAAGAAATATCTCGAAATATGTCCGTCAGGCCCCTTCCCTTGAGATAAATCTGCAAATATCTCGGAAACGAAGCGAGCTATGGCAAAATGTTAAGAGACCTTATTTGTGGAGAATTAAGTTTCCTACTTTTTATGTTCTATGATATTTTTTGATCAGATGCGTAGTTCTCGAGATATATCAAGATATTTAAAAGTTCCGAAGGCGCACCAACATAATAGAGATACAGAAACACCGTGGCCCCTTTCTTTGAGATAACTCGGCACTACTGCGAGCTGGAAATGCCACTTCCAGTTTAGCTGTGCAGAAGAAGAACAACAAGAAGAAGAAATATCTCGAAATATGTCCGTCAGGCCCCTTCCCTTGAGATAAATCTGCAAGTATCTTGGAAACGAAGCGAGCTATGGCAAAATGTTAAGAGACCTTTTTTGTAGAGAATCAAGTTTCCTACTTTTTATGTTCTATGATATTTTTTGATCAGATGCGTAGTTCTCGAGATATATCAAGATATTTAAAAGTTCCGAAGCCGCACCAACATAATAGAGATACAGAAACACCGTGGCCCCTTTCTTTGAGATAACTCTGCACTATTGCGAGCTGCAAATGCCACTTCCAGCTTAGCTGTGCAGAAGAAGAACAACAAGAAGAAGAAATATCTCGAAATATGTCCGTCAGGCCCCTTCCCTTGAGATAAATCTGCAAATATCTCGGAAACGAAGCGAGCTATGGCAAAATGTTAGGAGACCTTATTTGTAGAGAATTAAGTTTCCTACTTTTTATGTTCTATGATATTTTTTGATCAGATGCGTAGTTCTCGAGATATATCAAGATATTTAAAAGTTCCGAAGCCGCACCAACATAATAGAGATACAGAAACACCGTGGCCCCTTTCTTTGAGATAACTCTGCGCTATTGCGAGCTGGAAATGCCACTTCCAGTTTAGCTGTGCAGAAGAAGAACAACAAGAAGAGGAAATATCTCGAAATATGTCCGTCAGGCCCCTTCCCTTGAGATATATCTGCAAATATCTCGGAAACGAAACGAGCTATGGCAAAATGTTAAGAGACCTTTTTTGTAGAGAATTATGTTTCCTACAATTTATGTTCTATGATATTTTTTGATCAGAAGCGTAGTTTTCGAGATATATCGAGATATTTAAAAGATCCGAAGCTGCACCAACATAATAGAGATACAGAAACACCGTGGCCCCTTTCTTTGAGATAACTCTGCACTAGTGCGAGCCGCAAATGCCGCTTCCAGCTTAGCTGTGCAGAAGAAGAACAACAAGAAGAAGAAATATCTCGAAATATGTCCGTCAGGCCCCTTCCCTTGAGATAAATCTGCAAATATCTCGGAAACGAAGCGAGCTATGGCAAAATGTTAAGAGACCTTATTTGTAGAGAATTAAGTTTCCTACTTTTTATGTTCTATTATATTTTTTGATCAGATGCGTAGTTCTCGAGATATATCAAGATATTTAAAAGTTCCGAAGCCGCACCAACATAATAGAGATACAGAAACACCGTGGCCCCTTTCTTTGAGATAACTCTGCGCTATTGCGAGCTGGAAATGCCACTTCCAGTTTAGCTGTGCAGAAGAAGAACAACAAGAAGAGGAAATATCTCGAAATATGTCCGTCAGGCCCCTTCCCTTGAGATATATCTGCAAATATCTCGGAAACGAAACGAGCTATGGCAAAATGTTAAGAGACCTTTTTTGTAGAGAATTATGTTTCCTACAATTTATGTTCTATGATATTTTTTGATCAGAAGCGTAGTTTTCGAGATATATCGAGATATTTAAAAGATCCGAAGCTGCACCAACATAATAGAGATACAGAAACACCGTGGCCCCTTTCTTTGAGATAACTCTGCACTATTGCGAGCTGCAAATGCCACTTCCAGCTTAGCTGTGCAGAAGAAGAACAACAAGAATAAGAAATATTTCGAAATATGTCCGTCAGGCCCCTTCCCTTGAGATAAATCTGCAAATATCTCGGAAACTAAGCGAGCTACGGCAAAAAGTTAAGAGACCTTTTTTGTAGAAAATTAGGTTTCCTACTTTTTATGTTCTATGATATTTTTTGATCAGATGCGTAGTTCTCGAGATATATCGAGATATTTAAAAGTTCCGAAGCCGCACCAACATAATAGAGATACAGAAACACCGTGGCCCCTTTCTTTGAGATAACTGTGCACTATTGCGAGCTGCAAATGACACTTCCAGCTTAGCTGTGCAGAAGAAGAACAACAAGAAGAAGAAATATCTCGAAATATGTCCGTCAGGCCCCTTCCCTTGAGATAAATCTGCAAATATCTCGGAAACGAAGCGAGCTATGGCAAAATGTTAAGAGACCTTTTTTGTAGAGAATTAAGTTTCCTACTTTTTATCTTCTATGATATTTTCTGATCAGATTCGTAGTTCTCGAGATATATCAAGATATTTAAAAGTTCCGAAGCCGCACCAACATAATAGAGATACAGAAACACCGTGGCCCCTCTCTTTGAGATAACTCTGCACAATTGCGAGCTGCAAATGCCACTTCCAGCTTAGCTGTGCAGAAGAAGAACAACAAGAAGAAGAAATATCTCGAAATATGTCCGTCAGGCCCCTTCCCTTGAGATAAATCGGCAAGTATCTCGGAAACGAAGCGAGCTATTGCAAAATGTTGAGAGACCTTTTTTGTAGAGAATTAAGTTTCCTACTTTTTATGTTCTATGATATTTTTTGATCAGATGCGTAGATCTCGAGATATATCGAGATATTTAAAAGTTCCGAAGCCGCACCAACATAATAGGGATACAGAAACACCGTGGCCCCTTTCTTTGAGATAACTCTGCAGTATTGCGAGCTGTAAATGCCACTTCCAGCTTAGCTGTGCAGAAGAAGAACAACAAGAAGAAGACATATCTCGAAATATGTCCGTCAGGCCCCTTCCCTTGAGATATATCTGCAAATATCTCGGAAACGAAGCGAGCTATGGCAAAATGTTAAGAGACCTTTTTTGTAGAGAATTATGTTTCCTACAATTTATGTTCTATGATATTTTTTGATCAGAAGCGTAGTTTTCGAGATATATCGAGATATTTAAAAGTTCCGAAGCCGCACCAACATAATAGGGATACAGAAACACCGTGGCCATTTTCTTTGAGATAACTCTGCACTAGTGCGAGCCGCAAATGCCACTTCCAGCTTAGCTGTGCAGCAGAAGAACAACAAGAAGAAGAAATATCTCGAAATATGTCCGTCAGGCCACTTCCCTTGAGATAAATCTGCAAATATCTCGGAAACGAAGCGAGCTATGGCAAAATGTTAAGAGACCTTTTTTGTAGAGAATTATGTTTCCTACTTTTTATGTTCCATGATATTTTTTGATCAGACGCGTAGCTCTCGAGATATATCAAGATATTTAAAAGTTCCGAAGCCGCACCAACATAATAGAGATACAGAAACACCGTGGCCCCTCTCTTTGAGATAACTCTGCACTATTGCGAGCTGGAAATGCCACTTCCAGTTTAGCTGTGCAGAAGAAGAACAACAAGAAGAAGAAGTATCTCGAAATATGTCCGTCAGGCCCCTTCCCTTGAGATAAATCTGCAAATATCTCGGAAACGAAGCGAGCTATGGCAAAATGTTAAGAGACCTTTTTTGTAGAGAATTATGTTTCCTACAATTTATGTTCTATGATATTTTTTGATCAGAAGCGTAGTTTTCGAGATATATCGAGATATTTAAAAGTTCCGAAGCCGCACCAACATAATAGAGATACAGAAACACCGTGGCCCCTTTCTTTGAGATAACTCTGCACTATTGCGAGCTGCAAATGCCACTTCCAGCTTAGCTGTGCAGAAGAAGAACAACAAGAAGAAGAAATATCTCGAAATATGTCCGTCAGGCCCCTTCCCTTGAGATAAATCTGCAAATATCTCGGAAACGAAGCGAGCTATGGCAAAATGTTGAGAGACCTTTTTTGTAGAGAATTAAGTTTCCTACTATTTATGTTGTATGATATTTTTGGATCAGATGCGTAGTTCTCGAGATATATCAAGATATTTAAAAGTTCCGAAGCCGCACCAACATAATAGAGATACAGAAACACCGTGGCCCCTTTCTTTGAGATAACTCTGCACTATTGCGAGCTGCAAATGCCACTTCCAGCTTAGCTGTGCAGAAGAAGAACAACAAGAAGAAGAAATATCTAGAAATATGTCCGTCAGGCCCCTTCCCTTGAGATAAATCTGCAAATATCTCGGAAACGAAGCGAGCTATGGCAAAATGTTAAGAGACGTTTTTTGTAGAGAATTATGTTTCCTACAATTTATGTTCTATGATATTTTTTGATCAGACGCGTAGCTCTCGAGATATATCAAGATATTTAAAAGTTCCGAAGCCGCACCAACATAATAGAGATACAGAAACACCGTGGCTCCTTTCTTTTAGATAACTCTGCACTATTGCGACCTGGAAATGCCACTTCCAGTTTAGCTGTGCAGAAGAAGAACAACAAGAAGAAGAAATATCTCGAAATAAGTCCGTTAGGCCCCTTCCCTTGAGATAAATCTGCAAATATCTCGGAAACGAAGCGAGCTATGGCAAAATGTTAAGAGACCTTTTTTGTAGAGAATTAAGTTTCCTACTTTTTATGTTCTATGATATTTTTTGATCAGATGCGTAGTTCTCGAGATATATCAAGATATTTAAAAGTTCCGAAGCCGCACCAACATAATAGAGATACAGAAACACCGTGGCCCCTCTCTTTGAGATAACTCTGCACTATTGCGAGCTGCAAATGCCACTTCCAGCTTAGCTGTGCAGAAGAAGAACAACAAGAAGAAGAAATATCTCGAAATATGTCCGTCAGACCCCTTCCCTTGAGATAAATCTGCAAATATCTCGGAAACGAAGCGAGCTACGGCAAAATGTTAAGAGACCTTTTTTGTAGAAAATTAGGTTTCCTACTTTTTATGTTCTATGATATTTTTTGATCAGATGCGTAGTTCTCGAGATATATCAAGATATTTAAAAGTTCCGAAGCCGCACCAACATAATAGAGATACAGAAACACCGTGGCCCCTTTCTTTGCGATAACTCTGCACTATTGCGAGCTGCAAATGCCACTTCCAGCTTAGCTGTGCAGAAGAAGAACAACAAGAAGAAGAAATATCTCGAAATATGTCCGTCAGGCCCCTTCCCTTGAGATGAATCTGCAAATATCTCGGAAACGAAGCGAGCTATGGCAAAATGTTAAGAGACCTTTTTTGTAGAGAATTAAGTTTCCTACTTTTTATCTTCTATGATATTTTCTGATCAGATTCGTAGTTCTCGAGATATATCAAGATATTTAAAAGTTCCGAAGCCGCACCAACATAATAGAGATACAGAAACACCGTGGCCCCTTTCTTTGAGATAACTCTGCACGATTGCGAGCTGGAAATGCCACTTCCAGCTTAGCTGTGCAGAAGAGGAACAACAAGAAGAAGAAATATCTCGGAATATGTCCGTCAGGCCCCTTCCCTTGAGATAAATCTGCAAATATCTCGGAAACGATGCCAGCTATGGGAAAATGTTAAGAGACCTTTTTTGTAGAGAATTAAGTTTCCTACTTTTTATCTTCTATGATATTTTCTGACCAGATTCGTAGTTCTCGAGATATATCAAGATATTTAAAAGTTCCGAAGCCGCACCAACATAATAGAGATACAGAAACACCGTGGCCCCTCTCTTTGAGATAACTCTGCACAATTGCGAGCTGCAAATGCCACTTCCAGCTTAGCTGTGCAGAAGAAGAACAACAAGAAGAAGAAATATCTCGAAATATGTCCGTCAGGCCCCTTCCCTTGAGATAAATCGGCAAGTATCTCGGAAACGAAGCGAGCTATGGCAAAATGTTAAGAGACCTTTTTTGTAGAGAATTATATTTCCTACAATTTATGTTCTATGATATTTTTTGATCAGATGCGTAGTTCTCGAGATATATCAAGATATTTAAAAGTTCCGAAGCCGCACCAACATAATAGAGATACAGAAACACCGTGGCCCCTCTCTTTGAGATAACTCTGCACTATTGCGAGCTGCAAATGCCACTTCCAGCTTAGCTGTGCAGAAGAAGAACAACAAGAAGAAGATATATCTCGAAATATGTCCGTCAGGCCCCTTCCCTTGAGATATATCTGCAAATATCTCGGAAACGAAGCGAGCTATGGCAAAATGTTAAGAGACCTTATGTGTAGAGAATTAAGTTTCCTACTTTTTATGTTCTATGGTATTTTTTGATCAGATGCGTAGTTCTCGAGATATATCAAGATATTTAAAAGTTCCGAAGCCGCACCAACATAATAGAGATACAGAAACACCGTGGCCCCTCTCTTTGAGATAACTCTGCACTATTGCGAGCTGGAAATGCCACTTCCAGTTTAGCTGTGCAGAAGAAGAACAACAAGAAGAAGAAATATCTCGAAATATGTCCGTCAGGCCCCTTCCCTTGAGATAAATCTGCAAATATCTCGGAAACGAAGCGAGCTATTGCAAAATGTTAAGACACCTTTTTTGTAGAGAATTGAGTTTCCTACTTTTTATGTTCTATGAAATTTTTTGATCAGATGCGTAGTTCTCGACATATATCAAGATATTTAAAAGTTAAGAAGCCGCACCAACATAATAGAGATACAGAAACACCGTGGCCCCTCTCTTTGAGATAACTCTGCACTATTGCGAGCTGGAAATGCCACTTCCAGTTTAGCTGTGCAGAAGAAGAACAACAAGAAGAAGAAATATCTCGAAATATGTCCGTTAGGCCCCTTCCCTTGAGATAAATCTGCAAATATCTCGGAAACGAAGCGAGCTATGGCAAAATGTTAACAGACTTTTTTGTAGAGAATTAAGTTTCCTACTTTTTATGTTCTATGATATTTTTTGATCAGACGCGTAGTTCTCGAGATATATCAAGATATTTAAAAGTTCCGAAGCCGCACCAACATAGTAGAGATACAGAAACACCGTGGCCCCTTTCCTTCAGATAACTATGCACTATTGCGAGCTGTAAATGCCACTTCCAGCTTAGCTGTGCAGAAGAAGAACAACAAGAAGAAGAAATATCTCGAAATATGTCCGTCAGGCCCCTTCCCTTGAGATATATCTGCAAATATCTCGGAAACGAAGCGAGCTATGGCAAACTGTTAAGAGACCTTTTTTGTAGAGAATTATGTTTCCTACAATTTATGTTCTATGATATTTTTTGATCAGAACCGTAGTTTTCGAGATATATCGAGACATTTAAAAGTTCCGAAGCCGCACCAACATAGTAGAGATACAGAAACACCGTGGCCCCTTTTTTTGGGATAACTCTGCACTATTGCGAGCTGGAAATGCCACTTCCAGTTTAGCTGTGCAGAAGAAGAACAACAAGAAGAAGAAATATCTCGAAATATGTCCGTCAGGACCCTTCCCTTGAGATAAATCTGCAAATATCTCCGAAACAAAGCGAGCTATTGCAAAACGTTAAGAGACCTTTTTTGTAGAGAATTAAGTTTCCTACTTTTTATGTTCTATGATATTTTTTGATCAGATGCGTAGTTCTCGAGATATATCAAGATATTTAAAAGTTCCGAAGCTGCACCAACATAATAGAGGTGCAGAAACACCGTGGCCTCTTTCTTTCAGATAACTCTGCACTATTGCGAGCTGCAAATGCCACTTCCAGCTTAGCTGTGCAGAAGAGGAACAACAAGAAGAAGAAATATCTCGGAATATGTCCGTCAGGCCCCTTCCCTTGAGATATATATGCAAATATCTCGGAAACGATGCCAGCTATGGGAAAATGTTAAGAGACCTTTTTTGTAGAGAATTAAGTTTCCTACTTTTTATCTTCTATGATATTTTTTGATCAGATGCGTAGTTCTCGAGATATATCAAGATATTTAAAAGTTCCGAAGCCGCACCAACATAATAGAGATACAGAAACACCGTGGCCCCTTTCTTTGAGATAACTCTGCACTATTGCGAGCTGTACAAGCCACTTCCAGCTTAGCTGTGCAGAAGAAGAACAACAAGAAGAAGAAATATCTCGAAATATGTCCGTCAGGCCCCTTCCCTTGAGATATATCTGCAAATATCTCGGAAACGAAGCGAGCTATGGCAAAATGTTAAGAGACCTTTTTTGTAGAGAATTATGTTTCCTACAATTTATGTTCTATGATATTTTTTGATCAGAAGCGTAGTTTTCGAGATATATCGAGATATTTAAAAGTTCCGAAGCCGCACCAACATAATAGAGATACAGAAACACCGTGGCCCCTTTCTTTGAGATAACTCTGCACTAGCGCGAGCCGCAAATGCCACTTCCAGCTTAGCTGTGCAGAAGAAGAACAACAAGAAGAAGAAATATCTCGAAATATGTCCGTCAGGCCCCTTCCCTTGAGATAAATCTGCAAATATCTCGGAAACGAAGCGAGCTATGGCAAAATGTTAAGAGACCTTATGTGTAGAGAATTAAGTTTCCTACTTTTTATGTTCTATGGTATTTTTTGATCAGATGCGTAGTTCTCGAGATATATCAAGATATTTAAAAGTTCCGAAGCCGCACCAACATAATAGAGATACAGAAACACCGTGGCCCCTCTCTTTGAGATAACTCTGCACTATTGCGAGCTGGAAATGCCACTTCCAGTTTAGCTGTGCAGAAGAAGAACAACAAGAAGAAGAAATATCTCGAAATATGTCCGTTAGGCCCCTTCCCTTGAGATAAATCTGCAAATATCTCGGAAACGAAGCGAGCTACGGCAAAATGTTAACAGACTTTTTTGTAGAGAATTAAGTTTCCTACTTTTTATGTTCTATGATATTTTTTGATCAGATACGTAGTTCTCGAGATATATCAAGATATTTAAAAGTTCCGAAGCCGCACCAACATAATAGAGATACAGAAACACCGTGGCCCCTTTCTTTGAGATAACTCTGCACTATTGCCAGCTGGAAATGCCACTTCCAGTTTTGCTGTGCAGAAGAAGAACAACAAGAAGAAGAAATATCTCGAAATATGTCCGTTAGGCCCCTTCCCTTGAGATAAATCTGCAAATATCTCGGAAACGAAGCGAGCTATGGCAAAATGTTAAGAGACCTTTTTTGTAGAGAATTAAGTTTCCTACTTTTTATGTTCTATGATATTTTTTGATCAGAAGCGTAGTTTTCGAGATATATCGAGATATTTAAAAGTTCCGAAGCCGCACCAACATAATAGAGATACAGAAACACCGTGGCCCCTCTCTTTGAGATAACTCTGCACTATTGCGAGCTGGAAATGCCACTTCCAGTTTAGCTGTGCAGAAGAAGAACAACAAGAAGAAGAAATATCTCGAAATATGTCCGTTAGGCCCCTTCCCTTGAGATAAATCTGCAAATATCTCGGAAACGAAGCGAGCTATGGCAAAATGTTAACAGACTTTTTTGTAGAGAATTAAGTTTCCTACTTTTTATGTTCTATGATATTTTTTGGTCAGACGCGTAGTTCTCGAGATATATCAAGATATTTAAAAGTTCCGAAGCCGCACCAACATAATAGAGATACAGAAACACCGTGGCCCCTTTCTTTGAGATAACTCTGCACTATTGCGAGCTGCAAATGCCACTTCCAGCTTAGCTGTGCAGAAGAAGAACAACAAGAAGAAGAAATATCTCGAAATATGTCCGTCAGGCCCCTTCCCTTGAGATAAATCTGCAAATATCTCGGAAACGAAGAGAGCTATGGCAAAATGATAAGAGACCTTTTTTGTAGAGAATTAAGTTGCCTACTTTTTATGTTCTATGATATTTTTTGATCAGATGCGTAGTTTTCGAGATATATCGAGATATTTAAAAGTTCCGAAGCCGCACCAACATAATAGAGATACAGAAACACCGTGGCCCCTTTCTTTGAGATAGCTATGCACTATTGCGAGCTGCAAATGCCACTTCCAGCTTAGCTGTGCAGAAGAAGAACAACAAGAAGAAGAAATATCTCGAAATATGTCCGTCAGGCCCCATCCCTTGAGATAAATCTGCAAATATCTCGGAAACGAAGAGAGCTATGGCAAAATGATAAGAGACCTTTTTTGTAGAGAATTAAGTTGCCTACTTTTTATGTTCTATGATATTTTTTGATCAGATGCGTAGTTTTCGAGATATATCGAGATATTTAAAAGTTCCGAAGCCGCACCAACATAATAGAGATACAGAAACACCGTGGCCCCTTTCTTTGAGATAACTCTGCACTAGTGCGAGCCGCAAATGCCACTTCCAGCTTAGCTGTGCAGAAGAAGAACAACAAGAAGAAGAAATATCTCGAAATATGTCCGTCAGGCCCCTTCCCTTGAGATAAATCTGCAAATATCTCGGAAACGAAGAGAGCTATGGCAAAATGATAAGAGACCTTTTTTGTAGAGAATTAAGTTGCCTACTTTTTATGTTCTATGATATTTTTTGATCAGATGCGTAGTTTTCGAGATATATCGAGATATTTAAAAGTTCCGAAGCCGCACCAACATAATAGAGATACAGAAACACCGTGGCCCCTTTCTTTGAGATAACTCTGCACTAGTGCGAGCCGCAAATGCCACTTCCAGCTTAGCTGTGCAGAAGAAGAACAACAAGAAGAAGAAATATCTCGAAATATGTCCGTCAGGCCCCTTCCCTTGAGATAAATCTGCAAATATCTCGGAAACGAAGCGAGCAATTGCAAAATGTTAAGAGACCTTTTTTGTAGAGAATTGAGTTTCCTACTTTTTATGTTCTATGAAATTTTTTGATCAGATGCGTAGTTCTCGAGATATATCAAGATATTTAAAAGTTAAGAAGCCGCACCAACATAATAGAGATACAGAAACACCGTGGCCCCTTTCTTTGAGAGAACTCTGCACTATTGCGAGCTGCAAATGCCACTTCCAGCTTAGCTGTGCAGAAGAAGAACAACAAGAAGAAGAAATATCTCGAAATATGTCCGTCAGGCCCCTTCCCTTGAGATAAATCTCCAAATATCTCGGAAACGAAGAGAGCTATGGCAAAATGATAAGAGACCCTTTTTGTAGAGAATTAAGTTTCCTACTTTTTATGTTCTATGATATTTTTTGATCAGATGCGTAGTTCTCGAGATATATCAAGATATTTAAAAGTTCCGAAGCCGCACCAACATAATAGAGATACAGAAACACCGTGGCCCCTTTCTTTGAGATAACTCTGCACTATTGCGAGCTGCAAATGCCACTTCCAGCTTAGCTGTGCAGAGGAAGAACAACAAGAAGAAGAAATATCTCGAAATATGTCCGTCAGGCCAGTTCCTTTGAGCTGAATCTGCAAATATCTCGGAAACGAAGCGAGCTATGGCAAAATGTTAAGAGACGTTTTTTGTAGAGAATTATGTTTCGTACAATTTATGTTCTATGATATTTTTTGATCAGAAGCGTAGTTCTCGAGATATATCAAGATATTTAAAAGTTAAGAAGCCGCACCAACATAATAGAGATACAGAAACACCGTGGCCCCTTTCTTTGAGATAACTCTGCACTATTGCGAGCTGCAAATGCCACTTCCAGCTTAGCTGTGCAGAAGAAGAACAACAAGAAGAAGAAATATCACGAAATATGTCCGTTAGGCCCCTTCCCTTGAGATAAATCTGCAAATATCTCGGAAACGAAGCGAGCTATGGCAAAATGTTAAGAGACCTTTTTTGTAGCGAATTAAGTTTCCTACTTTGTATGTTCTATGATATTTTTTGATCAGATGCGTAGTTCTCGAGATATATCAAGATATTTAAAAGTTCCGAAGCCGCACCAACATAATAGAGATACAGAAACACCGTGGCCCCTTTCTTTCAGATAGCTATGCACTATTGCGAGCTGCAAATGCCACTTCCAGCTTAGCTGTGCAGAAGAAGAACAACAAGAAGAAGAAATATCTCGAAATATGTCCGTCAGGCCCCTTCCCTTGAGATAAATCTGCAAATATCTCGGAAACGAAGAGAGCTATGGCAAAATGATAAGAGACCTTTTTTGTAGAGAATTAAGTTGCCTACTTTTTATGTTCTATGATATTTTTTGATCAGATGCGTAGTTTTCGAGATATATCGAGATATTTAAAAGTTCCGAAGCCGCACCAACATAATAGAGATACAGAAACACCGTGGCCCCTTTCTTTGAGATAACTCTGCACTAGTGCGAGCCGCAAATGCCACTTCCAGCTTAGCTGTGCAGAAGAAGAACAACAAGAAGAAGAAATATCTCGAAATATGTCCGTCAGGCCCCTTCCCTTGAGATAAATCTGCAAATATCTCGGAAACGAAGCGAGCTATGGCAAAATGTTAAGAGACCTTTTTTGTAGAGAATTAAGTTTCCTACTTTTTATGTTCTATGATATTTTTTGATCAGATACGTAGTTCTCGAGATATATCAAGATATTTAAAAGTTCCGAAGCCGCACCAACATAATAGAGATACAGAAACACCGTGGCCCCTTTCTTTGAGATAACTCTGCACTATTGCCAGCTGGAAATGCCACTTCCAGTTTAGCTGTGCAGAAGAAGAACAACAAGAAGAAGAAATATCTCGAAATATGTCCGTTAGGCCCCTTCCCTTGAGATAAATCTGCAAATATCTCGGAAACGAAGCGAGCTATGGCAAAATGTTAAGAGACCTTATGTGTAGAGAATTAAGTTTCCTACTTTTTATGTTCTATGATATTTTTTGATCAGATGCGTAGTTTTCGAGATATATCGAGATATTTAAAAGTTCCGAAGCCGCACCAACATAATAGAGATACAGAAACACCGTGGCCCCTTTCTTTGAGATAACTCTGCACTAGTGCGAGCCGCAAATGCCACTTCCAGCTTAGCTGTGCAGAAGAAGAACAACAAGAAGAAGAAATATCTCGAAATATGTCCGTCAGGCCCCTTCCCTTGAGATAAATCTGCAAATATCTCGGAAACGAAGCGAGCAATTGCAAAATATTAAGAGACCTTTTTTGTAGAGAATTGAGTTTCCTACTTTTTATGTTCTATGAGATTTTTTGATCAGATGCGTAGTTCTCGAGATATATCAAGATATTTAAAAGTTAAGAAGCCGCACCAACATAATAGAGATACAGAAACACCGTGGCCCCTTTCTTTGAGATAACTCTGCACTATTGCGAGCTGCAAATGCCACTTCCAGCTTTGCTGTGCAGAAGAAGAACAACAAGAAGAAGAAATATCACGAAATATGTCCGTTAGGCCCCTTCCCTTGAGATAAATCTGCAAATATCTCGGAAACGAAGCGAGCTATCGCAAAATGTTAAGAGACCTTTTTTGTAGCGAATTAAGTTTCCTACTTTTTACGTTCTATGATATTTTTTGATCAGACGCGTAGTTCTCGAGATATATCAAGATATTTAAAAGTTCCGAAGCCGCACCAACATAATAGAGATACAGAAACACCGTGGCTCCTTTCTTTGAGATAACTCTGCACTATTGCGACCTGGAAATGCCACGTCCAGTTTAGCTGTGCAGAAGAAGAACAACACGAAGAAGAAATATCTCGAAATATGTCCGTTAGGCCCCTTCCCTTGAGATATATCTGCAAATATCTCGGAAACGAAGCGAGCTATGGCAAAATGTTAAGAGACCTTTTTTGGAGAGAATTAAGTTTCCTACGTTTTATGTTCTATGATATTTTTTGATCAGATGCGTAGTTCTCGAGATATATCAAGATATTTAAAAGTTCCGAAGCCGCACCAACATAATAGAGATACAGAAACACCGTGGCCCCTTTCTTTGAGATAACTCTGCACTATTGCGAGCTGCAAATGCCACTTCCAGCTTAGCTGTGCAGAAGAAGAACAACAAGAAGAAGAAATATCTCGAAATATGTCCGTCAGGCCCCTTCCCTTGAGATAAATCTCCAAATATCTCGGAAACGAAGAGAGCTATGGCAAAATGATAAGAGACCCTTTTTGTAGAGAATTAAGTTTCCTACTTTTTATGTTCTATGATATTTTTTGATCAGATGCGTAGTTCTCGAGATATATCAAGATATTTAAAAGTTCCGAAGCCGCACCAACATAATAGAGATACAGAAACACCGTGGCCCCTTTCTTTGAGATAACTCTGCACTATTGCGAGCTGCAAATGCCACTTCCAGCTTAGCTGTGCAGAAGAAGAACAACAAGAAGAAGAAATATCACGAAATATGTCCGTTAGGCCCCTTCCCTTGAGATAAATCTGCAAATATCTCGGAAACGAAGCGAGCTATGGCAAAATGTTAAGAGACCTTTTTTGTAGCGAATTAAGTTTCCTACTTTTTATGTTCTATGATATTTTTTGATCAGATGCGTAGTTCTCGAGATATATCAAGATATTTAAAAGTTCCGAAGCCGCACCAACATAATAGAGATACAGAAACACCGTGGCCCCTTTCTTTCAGATAGCTATGCACTATTGCGAGCTGCAAATGCCACTTCCAGCTTAGCTGTGCAGAAGAAGAACAACAAGAAGAAGAAATATCTGGAAATATGTCCGTCAGGCCCCTTACCTTGAGATAAATCTGCAAATATCTCGGAAACGATGCCAGCTATGGGAAAATGTTAAGAGACCTTTTTTGTAGAGAATTAAGTTCCCTACTTTTTATCTTCTATGATATTTTTTGATCAGATGCGTGGTTCTCGAGATATATCAAGATATTTAAAAGTTCCGAAGCCGCACCAACATAATAGAGATACAGAAACACCGTGGCCCCTTTCTTTGAGATAACTCTGCACTATTGCGAGCTGTAAATGCCACTTCCAGCTTAGCTGTGCAGAAGAAGAACAACAAGAAGAAGAAATATCTCGAAATATGTCCGTCAGGCCCCTTCCCTTGAGATATATCTGCAAATATCTCGGAAACGAAGCGAGCTATGGCAAAATGTTAAGAGACCTTTTCTGTAGAGAATTAAGTTTTCTACTTTTTATGTTCCATGATATTTTTTGATCAGATGCGTAGTTCTCGAGATACATCAAGATATTTAAAAGTTCTGAAGCTGCACCAACATAATAGAGATACAGAAACACCGCGGCCCCTTTCGTTGAGATAACTCTGCACTATTGCGAGCCGCGAATGCCACTTCCAGCTTAGCTGTGCAGAAGAAGAACAACAAGAAGAAGAAATATCTCGAAATATGTCCGTCAGGCCCCTTCCCTTGAGATAAATCTGCAAATATCTCGGAAACGAAGCGAGCTATGGCAAAATGTTAAGAGACCTTTTTTGTAGAGAATTAAGTTTCCTACTTTTTATGTTCTATGATATTTTTTGATCAGATGCGTAGTTCTCGAGATATATCAAGATATTCAAAAGTTCCGAAGCCGCACCAACATAATAGAGATACAGAAACACCGTGGCCCCTTTCTTTGAGATAACTCTGCACTATTGCGAGCTGCAAATGCCACTTCCAGCTTAGCTGTGCAGAGGAAGAACAACAAGAAGAAGAAATATCTCGAAATATGTCCGTCAGGCCAGTTCCTTTGAGCTGAATCTGCAAATATCTCGGAAACGAAGCGAGCTATGGCAAAATGTTAAGAGACCTTTTTTGTAGCGAATTAAGTTTCCTACTTTTTATGTTCTATGATATTTTTTGATCAGATGCGTAGTTCTCGAGATATATCAAGATATTTAAAAGTTCCGAAGCCGCACCAACATAATAGAGATACAGAAACACCGTGGCCCCTTTCTTTCAGATAGCTATGCACTATTGCGAGCTGCAAATGCCTCTTCCAGCTTAGCTGTGCAGAAGAAGAACAACAAGAAGAAGAAATATCTCGAAATATGTCCGTCAGGCCCCTTCCCTTGAGATAAATCTGCAAATATCTCGGAAACGAAGAGAGCTATGGCAAAATGTTAAGAGACCTTTTTTGTAGAGAATTAGGTTTCCTACTTTTTATGTTCTATGATATTTTTTGATCAGATGCGTAGTTCTCGAGATATATCAAGATATTTAAAAGTTCCGAAGCCGCACCAACATAATAGAGATACAGAAACACCGTGGCCCCTTTCTTTGAGATAACTCTGCACTATTGCGAGCTGCAAATGCCACTTCCAGCTTAGCTGTGCAGAGGAAGAACAACAAGAAGAAGAAATATCTCGAAATATGTCCGTCAGGCCAGTTCCTTTGAGCTGAATCTGCAAATATCTCGGAAACGAAGCGAGCTATGGCAAAATGATAAGAGACGTTTTTTGTAGAGAATTATGTTTCCTACAATTTATGTTCTATGATATTTTTTGATTAGAAGCGTAGTTTTCGAGATATATCGAGATATGTAAAAGTTCCGAAGCCGCACCAACATAATAGAGATACAGAAACACCGTGGCCCCTTCTTTGAGATAACTCTGCACTAGTGCGAGCCGCAAATGCCACTTCCAGCTTAGCTGTGCAGAACAAGAACAACAAGAAGAAGAAATATCTCGAAATATGTCCGTCAGGCCCCTTCCCTTGAGATAAATCTGCAATTATCTCGGAAACGAAGCGAGCTATTGCAAAATGTTAAGAGACCTTTTTTGTAGAGAATTGAGTTTCCTACTTTTTATGTTCTATGATATTTTTTGATCAGATGCGTAGTTCTCGAGATATATCAAGATATTTAAAAGTTAAGAAGCCGCACCAACATAATAGAGATACAGAAACACCGTGGCCCCTTTCTTTGAGATAACTCTGCACTATTACGAGCTGCAAATGCCACTTCCAGCTTAGCTGTGCAGAAGAAGAACAACAAGAAGAAGAAATATCACGAAATATGTCCGTTAGGCCCCTTCCCTTGAGATAAATCTGCAAATATCTCGGAAACGAAGCGAGCTATGGCAAAATGTTAAGAGACCTTTTTTGTAGCGAATTAAGTTTCCTACTTTTTATGTTCTATGATATTTTTTGATCAGATGCGTAGTTCTCGAGATACATCAAGATATTTAAAAGTTCTGAAGCTGCACCAACATAATAGAGATACAGAAACACCGTGGCCCCTTTCGTTGAGATAACTCTGCACTATTGCGAGCCGCGAATGCCACTTCCAGCTTAGCTGTGCAGAAGAAGAACAACAAGAAGAAGAAATATCTCGAAATATGTCCGTCAGGCCCCTTCCCTTGAGATAAATCTGCAAATATCTCGGAAACGAAGCGAGCTATGGCAAAATGTTAAGAGACCTTTTTTGTAGAGAATTAAGTTTCCTACTTTTTATGTTCTATGATATTTTTTGATCAGATGCGTAGTTCTCGAGATATATCAAGATATTCAAAAGTTCCGAAGCCGCACCAACATAATAGAGATACAGAAACACCGTGGCCCCTTTCTTTGAGATAACTCTGCACTATTGCGAGCTGCAAATGCCACTTCCAGCTTAGCTGTGCAGAGGAAGAACAACAAGAAGAAGAAATATCTCGAAATATGTCCGTCAGGCCAGTTCCTTTGAGCTGAATCTGCAAATATCTCGGAAACGAAGCGAGCTATGGCAAAATGTTAAGAGACCTTTTTTGTAGCGAATTAAGTTTCCTACTTTTTATGTTCTATGATATTTTTTGATCAGATGCGTAGTTCTCGAGATATATCAAGATATTTAAAAGTTCCGAAGCCGCACCAACATAATAGAGATACAGAAACACCGTGGCCCCTTTCTTTCAGATAGCTATGCACTATTGCGAGCTGCAAATGCCTCTTCCAGCTTAGCTGTGCAGAAGAAGAACAACAAGAAGAAGAAATGTCTCGAAATATGTCCGTCAGGCCCCTTCCCTTGAGATATATCTGCAAATATCTCGGAAACGAAGAGAGCTATGGCAAAATGTTAAGAGACCTTTTTTGTAGAGAATTAGGTTTCCTACTTTTTATGTTCTATGATATTTTTTGATCAGATGCGTAGTTCTCGAGATATATCAAGATATTTAAAAGTTCCGAAGCCGCACCAACATAATAGAGATACAGAAACACCGTGGCCCCTTTCTTTGAGATAACTCTGCACTATTGCGAGCTGCAAATGCCACTTCCAGCTTAGCTGTGCAGAGGAAGAACAACAAGAAGAAGAAATATCTCGAAATATGTCCGTCAGGCCAGTTCCTTTGAGCTGAATCTGCAAATATCTCGGAAACGAAGCGAGCTATGGCAAAATGATAAGAGACGTTTTTTGTAGAGAATTATGTTTCCTACAATTTATGTTCTATGATATTTTTTGATTAGAAGCGTAGTTTTCGAGATATATCGAGATATTTAAAAGTTCCGAAGCCGCACCAACATAATAGAGATACAGAAACACCGTGGCCCCTTCTTTGAGATAACTCTGCACTAGTGCGAGCCGCAAATGCCACTTCCAGCTTAGCTGTGCAGAACAAGAACAACAAGAAGAAGAAATATCTCGAAATATGTCCGTCAGGCCCCTTCCCTTGAGATAAATCTGCAAATATCTCGGAAACGAAGCGAGCTATTGCAAAATGTTAAGAGACCTTTTTTGTAGAGAATTGAGTTTCCTACTTTTTATGTTCTATGATATTTTTTGATCAGATGCGTAGTTCTCGAGATATATCAAGATATTTAAAAGTTAAGAAGCCGCACCAACATAATAGAGATACAGAAACACCGTGGCCCCTTTCTTTGAGATAACTCTGCACTATTACGAGCTGCAAATGCCACTTCCAGCTTAGCTGTGCAGAAGAAGAACAACAAGAAGAAGAAATATCACGAAATATGTCCGTTAGGCCCCTTCCCTTGAGATAAATCTGCAAATATCTCGGAAACGAAGCGAGCTATGGCAAAATGTTAAGAGACCTTTTTTGTAGCGAATTAAGTTTCCTACTTTTTATGTTCTATGATATTTTTTGATCAGACGCGTAGTTCTCGAGATATATCAAGATATTTAAAAGTTCCGAAGCCGCACCAACATAATAGAGATACAGAAACACCGTGGCCCCTTTCTTTGAGATATCTCTGCACTATTGCGAGCTGCAAATGCCACTTCCAGCTTAGCTGCGCAGAAGAAGAACAACAAGAAGAAGAAATATCTCGAAATATGTCCGTCAGGCCCCTGCCCTTGAGATATATCTGCAAATATCTCGGAAACGAAGCGAGCTATGGCAAAATGTTAAGAGACCTTTTTTGTAGAGAATTATGTTTCCTACAATTTATCTTCTATGATATTTTTTGATCAGATGCGTAGTTCTCGAGATATATCAAGATATTTAAAAGTTCCGAAGCCGCACCAACATAATAGAGATACAGAAACACCGTGGCCCCTTTCTTTGAGATAACTCTGCACTATTGCGAGCTGTAAATGCCACTTCCAGCTTAGCTGTGCAGAAGAAGAACAACAAGAAGAAGAAATATCTCGAAATATGTCGGTCAGGCCCCTTCCCTTGAGATACATCTGCAAATATCTCGGAAACGAAGCGGGCTATGGCAAAATGTTAAGAGACCTTTTTTGTAGAGAATTAAGTTTCCTACTTTTTATGTTCTATGATATTTTTTGATCAGATGCGTAGTTCTCGAGATATATCAAGATATTTAAAAGTTCCGAAGCCGCACCAACATAATAGAGATACAGAAACACCGTGGCCCCTTTCTTTGAGATAACTCTGCACTATTGCGAGCTGCAAATGCCACTTCCAGCTTAGCTGTGCAGAGGAAGAACAACAAGAAGAAGAAATATCTCGAAATATGTCCGTCAGGCCAGTTCCTTTGAGCTGAATCTGCAAATATCTCGGAAACCAAGCGAGCTATGGCAAAATGTTAAGAGACGTTTTTTGTAGAGAATTATGTTTCCTACAATTTATGTTCTATGATATTTTTTGATCAGAAGCGTAGTTTTCGAGATATATCGAGATATTTAAAAGTTCCGAAGCCGCACCAACATAATAGGGATACAGCAACACCGTGGCCCCTTTCTTTGAGATAACTCTGCACTAGTGCGACCCGCAAATGCCACTTCCAGCTTAGCTGTGCAGAAGAAGAACAACAAGAAGAAGAAATATCTCGAAATATGTCCGTCAGGCCCCTTCCCTTGAGATAAATCTGCAAATATCTCGGAAACGAAGCGAGCTATGGCAAAATGTTAAGAGACCTTTTTTGTAGAGAATTAGGTTTCCTACTTTTCGTGCTCTATGATATTTTTTGATCAGATGCGTAGTTCTCGAGATATATCAAGATATTTAAAAGTTCCGAAGCCGCACCAACATAATAGAGATACAGAAACACCGTGGCCCCTTTCTTTGAGATAACTCTGCACTATTGCGAGCTGTAAATGCCACTTCCAGCTTAGCTGTGCAGAAGAAGAACAACAAGAAGAAGAAATATCTCGAAATATGTCCGTCAGGCCAGTTCCTTTGAGCTGAATCTGCAAATATCTCGGAAACGAAGCGAGCTATGGCAAAATGTTAAGAGACGTTTTTTGTAGAGAATTATGTTTCCTACAATATATGTTCTATGATATTTTTTGATCAGAAGCGTAGTTTTCGAGATATATCGAGATATTTAAAAGTTCCGAAGCCGCACCAACATAATAGGGATACAGACACACCGTGGCCCCTTTCTCTGAGATAACTCTGCACTAGTGCGAGCCGCAAATGCCACTTCCAGCTTAGCTGTGCAGAAGAAGAACAACAAGAAGAAGAAATATCTCGAAATATGTCCGTCAGGCCACTTCCCTTGAGATAAATCTGCAAATATCTCGGAAACGAAGCGAGCTATGGCAAAATGTTTAGAGACCTTTTTTGTAGCGAATTAAGTTTCCTACTTTTTATGTTCTATGATATTTTTTGATCAGATGCGTAGTTCTCGAGATATATCAAGATATTTAAAAGTTCCGAAGCCGCACCAACATAATAGAGATACAGAAACACCGTGGCCCCTTTCTTTCAGATAGCTATGCACTATTGCGAGCTGCAAATGCCACTTCCAGCTTAGCTGTGCAGAAGAAGAACAACAAGAAGAAGAAATATCTGGAAATATGTCCGTCAGGCCCCATACCTTGAGATAAATCTGCAAATATCTCGGAAACGATGCCAGCTATGGGAAAATGTTAAGAGACCTTTTTAGTAGAGAATTAAGTTCCCTACTTTTTATCTTCTATGATATTTTTTGATCAGATGCGTGGTTCTCGAGATATATCAAGATATTTAAAAGTTCCGAAGCCGCACCAACATAATAGAGATACAGAAACACCGTGGCCCCTTTCTTTGAGATAACTCTGCACTATTGCGAGCTGTAAATGCCACTTCCAGCTTAGCTGTGCAGAAGAAGAACAACAAGAAGAAGAAATATCTCGAAATATGTCCGTCAGGCCCCTTCCCTTGAGATATATCTGCAAATATCTCGGAAACGAAGCGAGCTATGGCAAAATGTTAAGAGACCTTTTCTGTAGAGAATTAAGTTTTCTACTTTTTATGTTCCATGATATTTTTTGATCAGATGCGTAGTTATCGAGATACATCAAGATATTTAAAAGTTCTGAAGCTGCACCAACATAATAGAGATACAGAAACACCGTGGCCCCTTTCGTTGAGATAACTCTGCACTATTGCGAGCCGCGAATGCCACTTCCAGCTTAGCTGTGCAGAAGAAGAACAACAAGAAGAAGAAATATCTCGAAATATGTCCGTCAGGCCCCTTCCCTTGAGATAAATCTGCAAATATCTCGGAAACGAAGCGAGCGATGGCAAAATGTTAAGAGACCTTTTTTGTAGCGAATTAAGTTTCCTACTTTTTATGTTCTATGATATTTTTTGATCAGACGCGTAGTTCTCGAGATATATCAAGATATTTAAAAGTTCCGAAGCCGCACCAACATAATAGAGATACAGAAACACCGTGGCCCCTTTCTTTGAGATATCTCTGCACTATTGCGAGCTGCAAATGCCACTTCCAGCTTAGCTGCGCAGAAGAAGAACAACAAGAAGAAGAAATATCTCGAAATATGTCCGTCAGGCCCCTGCCCTTGAGATATATCTGCAAATATCTCGGAAACGAAGCGAGCTATGGCAAAATGTTAAGAGACCTTTTTTGTAGAGAATTATGTTTCCTACAATTTATCTTCTATGATATTTTTTGATCAGATGCGTAGTTCTCGAGATATATCGAGATATTTAAAAGTTCCGAAGCCGCACCAACATAATAGGGATACAGACACACCGTGGCCCCTTTCTCTGAGATAACTCTGCACTAGTGCGAGCCGCAAATGCCACTTCCAGCTTAGCTGTGCAGAAGAAGAACAACAAGAAGAAGAAATATCTCGAAATATGTCCGTCAGGCCACTTCCCTTGAGATAAATCTGCAAATATCTCGGAAACGAAGCGAGCTATGGCAAAATGTTAAGAGACGTTTTTTGTAGAGAATTATGTTTCCTACAATTTATGTTCTATGATATTTTTTGATCAGAAGCGTAGTTTTCGAGATATATCGAGATATTTAAAAGTTCCGAAGCCGCACCAACATAATAGAGATACAGAAACACCGTGGCCCCTTTCTTTGAGATAACTCTGCACTAGTGCGAGCCGCAAATGCCACTTCCAGCTTAGCTGTGCAGAAGAAGAGCAACAAGAAGAAGAAATATCTCGAAATATGTCCGACAGGCCCCTTCCCTTGAGATAAATCTGCAAATATCTCGGAAACGAAGCGAGCTATGGCGAAATGTTAAGAGACCTTTTTTGTAGAGAATTAAGTTTCCTACTTTTTATCTTGTATGATATTTTTTGGTCAGATGCGTAGTTCTCGAGATAGATCAAGATACTTAAAAGTTCCGAAGCCGCACCAACATAATAGAGATACAGAAACACGGTGGCCCCTCTCTTTGAGATAACTCTGCACTATTGCGAGCTGCAAATGCCACTTCCAGCTTAGCTGTGCAGAAGAAGAACAACAAGAAGAAGAAATATCTCGAAATATGTCCGTCAGGCCCCTTCCCTTGAGATAAATCTGCAAATATCTCGGAAACGAAGCGAGCTATGGCAAAATGTTAAGAGACCTTTTTTGTAGAGAATTAGGTTTCCTACTTTTTGTGCTCTATGATATTTTTTGATCAGATGCGTAGTTCTCGAGATATATCAAGATATTTAAAAGTTCCGAAGCCGCACCAACATAATAGAGATACAGAAACACCGTGGCCCCTTTCTTTGAGATAACTCTGCACTATTGCGAGCTGTAAATGCCACTTCCAGCTTAGCTGTGCAGAAGAAGAACAACAAGAAGAAGAAATATCTCGAAATATGTCCGTCAGGCCAGTTCCTTTGAGCTGAATCTGCAAATATCTCGGAAACGAAGCGAGCTATGGCAAAATGTTAAGAGACGTTTTTTGTAGAGAATTATGTTTCCTACAATATATGTTCTATGATATTTTTTGATCAGAAGCGTAGTTTTCGAGATATATCGAGATATTTAAAAGTTCCGAAGCCGCACCAACATAATAGGGATACAGACACACCGTGGCCCCTTTCTCTGAGATAACTCTGCACTAGTGCGAGCCGCAAATGCCACTTCCAGCTTAGCTGTGCAGAAGAAGAACAACAAGAAGAAGAAATATCTCGAAATATGTCCGTCAGGCCACTTCCCTTGAGATAAATCTGCAAATATCTCGGAAACGAAGCGAGCTATGGCAAAATGTTAAGAGACGTTTTTTGTAGAGAATTATGTTTCCTACAATTTATGTTCTATGATATTTTTTGATCAGAAGCGTAGTTTTCGAGATATATCGAGATATTTAAAAGTTCCGAAGCCGCACCAACATAATAGAGATACAGAAACACCGTGGCCCCTTTCTTTGAGATAACTCTGCACTAGTGCGAGCCGCAAATGCCACTTCCAGCTTAGCTGTGCAGAAGAAGAGCAACAAGAAGAAGAAATATCTCGAAATATGTCCGACAGGCCCCTTCCCTTGAGATAAATCTGCAAATATCTCGGAAACGAAGCGAGCTATGGCGAAATGTTAAGAGACCTTTTTTGTAGAGAATTAAGTTTCCTACTTTTTATCTTGTATGATATTTTTTGGTCAGATGCGTAGTTCTCGAGATAGATCAAGATACTTAAAAGTTCCGAAGCCGCACCAACATAATAGAGATACAGAAACACCGTGGCCCCTCTCTTTGAGATAACTCTGCACTATTGCGAGCTGCAAATGCCACTTCCAGCTTAGCTGTGCAGAAGAAGAACAACAAGAAGAAGAAATATCTCGAAATATGTCCGTCAGGCCCCTTCCCTTGAGATAAATCTGCAAATATCTCGGAAACGAAGCGAGCTATGGCAAAATGTTTAGAGACCTTTCTGGTAGAGAATTAAGTTTCCTACTTTTTATGTAGTATGATATTTTTTGATCAGATGCGTAGTTCTCGAGATATATCAAGATATTTAAAAGTTCCGAAGCCGCACCAACATAATAGAGATACAGAAACACCGTGGCCCCTTTCTTTGAGATAACTCTGCACTATTGCGGCCTGCAAATGCCACTTCCAGCTCAGCTGTGCAGAAGAAGAACAACAAGAAGAAATATCTCGAAATATGTCCGTCAGGCCCCTTCCCTTGAGATAAATCTGCAAATATCTCGGAAACGAAGCGAGCTATGGCAAAATGTTAAGAGACCTTTTTTGTAGAGAATTAAGTTTGCTACTTTTTATGTTCTATGATATTTTTTGATCAGATGCGTAGTTCTCGAGATATATCAAGATATTTAAAAGTTCCGAAACCGCACCAACATAATAGAGATACAGAAACACCGTGGCCCCTTTCTTTGAGATAACTCTGCACTATTGCGAGCTGGAAATGCCACTTCCAGTTTAGCTGTGCAGAAGAAGAACAACAAGAAGAAGAAATATCTCGAAATATGTCCGTTAGGCCCCTTCCCTTGAGATAAATCTGCAAATATCTCGGAAACGAAGCGAGCTATGGCAAAATGTTAAGAGACCTTTTTTGTAGAGAATTAAGTTTCCTACTTTTTATGTTCTATGATATTTTTTGATCAGAAGCGTAGTTTTCGAGATATATCGAGGTATTTAAAAGTTCCGAAGCCGCACCAACATAATAGAGATACAGAAACACCGTGGCCCCTTTCTTTGAGATAACTCTGCACTAGTGCGAGCCGCAAATGCCACTTCCAGCTTAGCTGTGCAGAAGAAGAACAACAAGAAGAAGAAATATCTCGAAATATGTCCGTCAGGCCCCTTCCCTTGAGATAAATATGCAAATATCTCGGAAACGAAGCGAGCTATGGCAAAATGTTAAGAGACCTTTTTTGTAGAGAATTAAGTTTCCTACTTTTCATGTTCTATGATATTTTTTGATCAGATGCGTAGCTCTCGAGATATATCAAGATATTTAAAAGTTCCGAAGCGGCACCAACATAATAGAGGTACAGAAACACCGTGGCCCCTTTCTTTGAGATAACTCTGCACTATTGCGAGCCGCAAATGCCACTTCCAGCTTAGCTGTGCAGAGGAAGAACAACAAGAAGAAGAAGTATCTCGAAATATGTCCGTCAGGCCCGTTCCTTTGAGCTGAATCTGCAAATATCTCGGAAACGAAGCGAGCTATGGCAAAATGTTAAGATACGTTTTTTGTAGAGAATTATGTTTCCTACAATTTATGTTCTATGATATTTTTTGATCAGAAGCGTAGTTTTCGAGATATATCGAGATATTTAAAAGTTCCGAAGCCGCACCAACATAATAGAGATACAGAAACACCGTGGCCCCTTTCTTTGAGATAACTCTGCACTAGTGCGAGCCGCAAATGCCACTTCCAGCTTAGCTGTGCAGAAGAAGAGCAACAAGAAGAAGAAATATCTCGAAATATGTCCGACAGGCCCCTTCCCTTGAGATAAATCTGCAAATATCTCGGAAACGAAGCGAGCTATGGCGAAATGTTAAGAGACCTTTTTTGTAGAGAATTAAGTTTCCTACTTTTTATCTTGTATGATATTTTTTGGTCAGATGCGTAGTTCTCGAGATAGATCAAGATACTTAAAAGTTCCGAAGCCGCACCAACATAATAGAGATACAGAAACACCGTGGCCCCTCTCTTTGAGATAACTCTGCACTATTGCGAGCTGCAAATGCCACTTCCAGCTTAGCTGTGCAGAAGAAGAACAACAAGAAGAAGAAATATCTCGAAATATGTCCGTCAGGCCCCTTCCCTTGAGATAAATCTGCAAATATCTCGGAAACGAAGCGAGCTATGGCAAAATGTTTAGAGACCTTTCTGGTAGAGAATTAAGTTTCCTACTTTTTATGTAGTATGATATTTTTTGATCAGATGCGTAGTTCTCGAGATATATCAAGATATTTAAAAGTTCCGAAGCCGCACCAACATAATAGAGATACAGAAACACCGTGGCCCCTTTCTTTGAGATAACTCTGCACTATTGCGCGCTGCAAATGCCACTTCCAGCTTAGCTGTGCAGAAGAAGAACAACAAGAAGAAGAAATATCTCGAAATATGTCCGTCAGGCCCCTTCCCTTGAGATAAATCTGCAAATATCTCGGAAACGAAGCGAGCTATGGCAAAATGTTTAGAGACCTTTTTTGTAGAGAATTATGTTTCCTACAATTTATGTTGTATGATATTTTTTGATCGGAAGCGTAGTTTTCGAGATATATCGAGATATTTAAAAGTTCCGAAGCCGCACCAACATAATAGAGATACAGAAACACCGTGGCCCCTTTCTTTGGGATAACTCTGCACTATTGCGAGCTGCAAATGCCACTTCCAGCTTAGCTGTGCAGAAGAAGAACAACAAGAAGAAGAAATATCTCGAAATATGTCCGTCAGGCCACTTCCCTTGAGATAAATCTGCAAATATCTCGGAAACGAAGCGAGCTATGGCAAAATGTTAAGAGACCTTTTTTGTAGAGAATTAGGTTTCCTACTTTTTATGTTCGATGATATTTTTTGATCAGATGCGTAGTTCTCGAGATATATCAAGATATTTACAAGTTCCGAAGCCGCACCAACATAATAGAGATACAGAAACACCGTGGCCCCTTTCTTTGAGATAACTCTGCACTATTGCGGCCTGCAAATGCCACTTCCAGCTCAGCTGTGCAGAAGAAGAACAACAAGAAGAAATATCTCGAAATATGTCCGTCAGGCCCCTTCCCTTGAGATAAATCTGCAAATATCTCGGAAACGAAGCGAGCTATGGCAAAATGTTAAGAGACCTTTTTTGTAGAGAATTAAGTTTGCTACTTTTTATGTTCTATGATATTTTTTGATCAGATGCGTAGTTCTCGAGATATATCAAGATATTTAAAAGTTCCGAAACCGCACCAACATAATAGAGATACAGAAACACCGTGGCCCCTTTCTTTGAGATAACTCTGCACTATTGCGAGCTGGAAATGCCACTTCCAGTTTAGCTGTGCAGAAGAAGAACAACAAGAAGAAGAAATATCTCGAAATATGTCCGTTAGGCCCCTTCCCTTGAGATAAATCTGCAAATATCTCGGAAACGAAGCGAGCTATGGCAAAATGTTAAGAGACCTTTTTTGTAGAGAATTAAGTTTCCTACTTTTTATGTTCTATGATATTTTTTGATCAGAAGCGTAGTTTTCGAGATATATCGAGGTATTTAAAAGTTCCGAAGCCGCACCAACATAATAGAGATACAGAAACACCGTGGCCCCTTTCTTTGAGATAACTCTGCACTAGTGCGAGCCGCAAATGCCACTTCCAGCTTAGCTGTGCAGAAGAAGAACAACAAGAAGAAGAAATATCTCGAAATATGTCCGTCAGGCCCCTTCCCTTGAGATAAATATGCAAATATCTCGGAAACGAAGCGAGCTATGGCAAAATGTTAAGAGACCTTTTTTGTAGAGAATTAAGTTTCCTACTTTTCATGTTCTATGATATTTTTTGATCAGATGCGTAGCTCTCGAGATATATCAAGATATTTAAAAGTTCCGAAGCGGCACCAACATAATAGAGGTACAGAAACACCGTGGCCCCTTTCTTTGAGATAACTCTGCACTATTGCGAGCCGCAAATGCCACTTCCAGCTTAGCTGTGCAGAGGAAGAACAACAAGAAGAAGAAGTATCTCGAAATATGTCCGTCAGGCCCGTTCCTTTGAGCTGAATCTGCAAATATCTCGGAAACGAAGCGAGCTATGGCAAAATGTTAAGATACGTTTTTTGTAGAGAATTATGTTTCCTACAATTTATGTTCTATGATATTTTTTGATCAGAAGCGTAGTTTTCGAGATATATCGAGATATTTAAAAGTTCCGAAGCCGCACCAACATAATAGAGATACAGAAACACCGTGGCCCCTTTCTTTGAGATAACTCTGCACTATTGCGACCTGCAAATGCCACTTCCAGCTCAGCTGTGCAGAAGAAGAACAACAAGAAGAAGAAATATCTCGAAATATGTCCGTCAGGCCCCTTCCCTTGAGATAAATCTGCAAATATCTCGGAAACGAAGCGAGCTATGGCAAAATGTTAAGAGACCTTTTTTGTAGAGAATTAAGTTTCCTACTTTTTATGTTCTATGATAATTTTTGATCAGATGCGTAGTTCTCGAGATATATCAAGATATTTAAAAGTTCCGAAGCCGCACCAACATAATAGAGATACAGAAACACCGTGGCCCCTTTCTTTGAGATAACTCTGCACTATTGCGAGCTGGAAATGCCACTTCCAGTTTAGCTGTGCAGAAGAAGAACAACAAGAAGAAGAAATATCTCGAAATATGTCCGTTAGGCCCCTTCCCTTGAGATAAATCTGCAAATATCTCGGAAACGAAGCGAGGTATGGCAAAATGTTAAGAGACCCTTTTTGTAGAGAATTAAGTTTCCTACTTTTTATGTTCTATGACATTTTTTGATCAGAAGCGTAGTTTTCGAGATATATCGAGATATTTAAAAGTTCCGAAGCCGCACCAACATAATAGAGATACAGAAACACCGTGGCCCCTTTCTTTGAGATAACTCTGCACTATTGCGAGCTGCAGATGCCACTTCCAGCTTAGCTGTGCAGAAGAAGAACAATAAGAAGAAGAAATATCTCGAAATATGTCCGTCAGGCCCCTTCCCTTGAGATAAATATGCAAATATCTCGGAAACGAAGCGAGCTATGGCAAAATGTTAAGAGACCTTTTTTGTAGAGAATTAAGTTTCCTACTTTTTATGTTCGATGATATTTTTTGATCAGATGCGTAGTTCTCGAGATATATCAAGATATTTAAAAGTTCCGAAGCTGCACCAACATAATAGAGGTACAGAAACACCGTGGCCTCTTTCTTTGAGATAACTCTGCACTATTGCGAGCTGCAAATGCCGCTTCGAGCTTAGCTGTGCAGAAGAAGAACAACAAGAAGAAGAAATATCTCGAAATATGTCCGTCAGACCCCTTCCCTTGAGATGAATCTGCAAATATCTCGGAAACGAAGCGAGCTATGGCAAAATGTTAAGAGACCTTTTTTGTAGAGAATAATGTTTCCTACAATTTACGTTCTATGATATTTTTTGATCAGAAGCGTAGTTTTCGAGATATATCGAGATATTTAAAAGTTCCGAAGCCGCACCAACATAATAGAGATACAGAAACACCGTGGGCCCTTTCTTTGAGATAACTCTGCACTATTGCGACCTGCAAATGCCACTTCCAGCTCAGCTGTGCAGAAGAAGAACAACAAGAAGAAGAAATATCTCGAAATATGTCCGTCAGGCACCTTCCCTTGAGATAAATCTGCAAATATCTCGGAAACGAAGCGAGCTATGGCAAAATGTTAAGAGACCTTTTTTGTAGAGAATTATGTTTCCTACAATTTATGTTCTATGATATTTTTTGATCAGAAGCGTAGTTTTCGAGATATATCGAGATATTTAAAAGTTCCGAAGCCGCACCAACATAATAGAGATACAGAAACACCGTGGCCCCTTTCTTTGAGATAACTCTGCACTAGTGCGAGCCGCAAATGCCACTTCCAGCTTAGCTGTGCAGAAGAAGAACAACAAGAAGAAGAAATATCTCGAAATATGTCCGTCAGGCCCCTTCCCTTGAGATAAATATGCAAATATCTCGGAAACGAAGCGAGCTATGGCAAAATGTTAAGAGACCTTTTTTGTAGAGAATTAAGTTTCCTACTTTTTATGTTCTATGACATTTTTTGATCAGATGCGTAGTTCTCGAGATATATCAAGATATTTAAAAGTTCCGAAGCCGCACCTACATAATAGAGATACAGAAACACCGTGGCCCCTTTCTTTAAGATAACTCTGCACTATTGCGAGCTGCAAATGCCACTTCCAGCTTAGCTGTGCAGAGGAAGAACAACAAGAAGAAGAAATATCTCGAAATATGTCCGTCAGGCCAGTTCCTTTGAGCTGAATCTGCAAATATCTCGGAAACCCAGAGAGCTATGGCAAAATGTTAAGAGACCTTTTTTGTAGAGAATTAAGTTTCCTACTTTTCATGTTCTATGATATTTTTTGATCAGATGCGTAGCTCTCGAGATATATCAAGATATTTAAAAGTTCCGAAGCGGCACCAACATAATAGAGGTACAGATACACCGTGGCCCCTTTCTTTGAGATAACTCTGCACTATTGCGAGCCGCAAATGCCACTTCCAGCTTAGCTGTGCAGAGGAAGAACAACAAGAAGAAGAAGTATCTCGAAATATGTCCGTCAGGCCCGTTCCTTTGAGCCGAATCTGCAAATATCTCGGAAACGAAGCGAGCTATGGCAAAATGTTAAGATACGTTTTTTGTAGAGAATTATGTTTCCTACAATTTATGTTCTATGATATTTTTTGATCAGAAGCGTAGTTTTCGAGATATATCGAGATATTTAAAAGTTCCGAAGCCGCACCAACATAATAGAGATACAGAAACACCGTGGCCCCTTTCTTTGAGATAACTCTGCACTATTGCGACCTGCAAATGCCACTTCCAGCTCAGCTGTGCAGAAGAAGAACAACAAGAAGAAGAAATATCTCGAAATATGTCCGTCAGGCCCCTTCCCTTGAGATAAATCTGCAAATATCTCGGAAACGAAGCGAGCTATGGCAAAATGTTAAGAGACCTTTTTTGTAGAGAATTAAGTTTCCTACTTTTCATGTTCTATGATATTTTTAGATCAGATGCGTAGTTCTCGAGATATATCAAGATATTTAAAAGTTCCGAAGCCGCACCAACATAATAGAGATACAGAAACACCGTGACCCCTTTCTTTGAGATAACTCTGCACTATTGCGAGCTGGAAATGCCACTTCCAGTTTAGCTGTGCAGAAGAAGATCAACAAGAAGAAGAAATATCTCCAAATATGTCCGTCACGCCCCTTCCCTTGAGATAAATATGCAAATATCTCGGAAACGAAGCGAGCTATGGCAAAATGTTAAGATACCTTTTTTGTAGAGAATTAAGTTTCCTACTTTTTATCTTCTATGATATTTTTTGATCAGATGCGTAGTTCTCGAGATATATCAAGATATTTAAAAGTTCCGAAGCCGCACCAACATAATAGAGATACAGAAACACCGTGGCCCCTCTCTTTGAGATAACTCTGCACTATTGCGAGCTGCAAATGCCACTTCCAGCTTAGCTGTGCAGAAGAAGAACATCAAGAAGAAGAAACTTCTCGAAATATGTCCGTCAGGCCCCTGCCCTTGAGATATATCTGCAAATATCTCGGAACCCAAGCGAGCTATGGCAAAATGTTAAGAGACCTTTTTTGTAGAGAATTATGCTTCCTACAATTTATGTTCTATGGTATTTTTTGATCAGAAGCGTAGTTTTCGAGATATATCGAGATATTTAAAAGTTCCGAAGCCGCACCAACATAATAGAGATACAGAAACACCGTGGCCCCTTTCGTTGAGATAACTCTGCACTAGTGCGAGCCGCAAATGCCACTTCCAGCTTAGCTGTGCAGAAGAAGAACAACAAGAAGAAGAAATATCTCGAAATATGTCCGTCAGGCCCCTTCCCTTGAGATAAATATGCAAATATCTCGGAAACGAAGCGAGCTATGGCAAAATGTTAAGAGACCTTTTTTGTAGAGAATTAAGTTTCCTACTTTTTATGTTCTATGACATTTTTTGATCAGATGCGTAGTTCTCGAGATATATCAAGATATTTAAAAGTTCCGAAGCCGCACCAACATAATAGAGATACAGAAACACCGTGGCCCCTTTCTTTAAGATAACTCTCCACTATTGCGAGCTGCAAATGCCACTTCCAGCTTAGCTGTGCAGAGGAAGAACAACAAGAAGAAGAAATATCTCGAAATATGTCCGTCAGGCCAGTTCCTTTGAGCTGAATCTGCAAATATCTCGGAAACGAAGCGAGCTATGGCAAAATGTTAAGAGACCTTTTTTGTAGAGAATTAAGTTTCCTACTTTTCATGTTCTATGATATTTTTTTATCAGATGCGTAGCTCTCGAGATATATCAAGATATTTAAAAGTTCCGAAGCCGCACCAACATAATAGAGGTACAGAAACACCGTGGCCCCTTTCTTTGAGATAACTCTGCACTATTGCGAGCTGCAAATGCCACTTCCAGCTTAGCTGTGCAGAGGAAGAACAACAAGAAGAAGAAATATCTCGAAATATGTCCGTCAGGCCCCTGCCCTTGAGATATATCTGCAAATATCTCGGAAACGAAGCGAGCTATGGCAAAATGTTAAAATACCTTTTTTGTAGAGAATTATGTTTCCTACAATTTATGTTCTATGATATTTTTTGATCAGAAGCGTAGTTTTCGAGATATATCGAGATATTTAAAAGTTCCGAAGCCGCACCAACATAATAGAGATACAGAAACACCGTGGCCCCTTTCTTTGAGATAACTCTGCACTAGTGCGAGCCGCAAATGCCACTTCCAGCTTAGCTGTGCAGAAGAAGAACAACAAGAAGAAGAAATATCTCGAAATATGTCCGTCAGGCCCCTTCCCTTGAGATAAATATGCAAATATCTCGGAAACGAAGCGAGCTATGGCAAAATGTTAAGAGACCTTTTTTGTAGAGAATTAAGTTTCCTACTTTTTATGTTCTATGATATTTTTTGATCAGATGCGTAGTTCTCGAGATATATCAAGATATTTAAAAGTTCCGAAGCTGCACCAACATAATAGAGGTACAGAAACACCGTGGCCTCTTTCTTTGAGATAACTCTGCACTATTGCGAGCTGCAAATGCCGCTTCGAGCTTAGCTGTGCAGAAGAAGAACAACAAGAAGAAGAAATATCTCGAAATATATCCGTCAGACCCCTTCCCTTGAGATGAATCTGCAAATATCTCGGAAACGAAGCGAGCTATGGCAAAATGTTAAGAGACCTTTTTTGTAGAAAATAATGTTTCCTACAATTTACGTTCTATGATATTTTTTGATCAGAAGCGTAGTTTTCGAGATATATCGAGATATTTAAAAGTTCCGAAGCCGCACCAACATAATAGAGATACAGAAACACCGTGGCCCCTTTCTTTGAGATAACTCTGCACTATTGCGACCTGCAAATGCCACTCCCAGCTCAGCTGTGCAGAAGAAGAACAACAAGAAGAAGAAATATCTCGAAATATGTCCGTCAGGCCCCTTCCCTTGAGATAAATCTGCAAATATCTCGGAAACGAAGCGAGCTATGGCAAAATGTTAACAGACCTTTTTTGTAG
This sequence comes from Osmia lignaria lignaria, assembly GCF_051020975.1. NCBI lineage: Eukaryota > Metazoa > Arthropoda > Insecta > Hymenoptera > Megachilidae > Osmia > Osmia lignaria. The sequence continues at coordinate 6,439,001 of NW_027478166.1, forward strand.
AGAATTAAGTTTCCTACTTTTTATGTTCTATGATATTTTTTGATCAGATGCGTAGTTCTCGAGATATATCAAGATATTTAAAAGTTCCGAAGCCGCACCAACATAATAGAGATACAGAAACACCGTGGCCCCTTTCTTTGAGATAACTCTGCACTATTGCGAGCTGGAAATGCCACTTCCAGTTTAGCTGTGCAGAAGAAGAACAACAAGAAGAAGAAATATCTCGAAATATGTCCGTTAGGCCCCTTCCCTTGAGATAAATCTGCAAATATCTCGGAAACGAAGCGAGCTATGGCAAAATGTTAAGAGACCTTTTTTGTAGAGAATTATGTTTCCTACAATTTATGTTCTATGATATTTTTTGATCAGAAGCGTAGTTTTCGAGATATATCGAGATATTTAAAAGTTCCGAAGCCGCACCAACATAATAGAGATACAGAAACACGGTGGCCCCTTTCTTTGAGATAACTCTGCACTAGTGCGAGCCGCAAATGCCACTTCCAGCTTAGCTGTGCAGAAGAAGAACAACAAGAAGAAGAAATATCTCGAAATATGTCCGTCAGGCCCCTTCCCTTGAGATAAATATGCAAATATCTCGGAAACGAAGCGAGCTATGGCAAAATGTTAAGAGACCTTTTTTGTAGAGAATTAAGTTTCCTACTTTTTATGTTCTATGACATTTTTTGATCAGATGCGTAGTTCTCGAGATATATCAAGATATTTAAAAGTTCCGAAGCCGCACCTACATAATAGAGATACAGAAACACCGTGGCCCCTTTCTTTAAGATAACTCTGCACTATTGCGAGCTGCAAATGCCGCTTCGAGCTTAGCTGTGCAGAAGAAGAACAACAAGAAGAAGAAATATCTCGAAATATATCCGTCAGACCCCTTCCCTTGAGATGAATCTGCAAATATCTCGGAAACGAAGCGAGCTATGGCAAAATGTTAAGAGACCTTTTTTGTAGAGAATAATGTTTCCTACAATTTACGTTCTATGATATTTTTTGATCAGAAGCGTAGTTTTCGAGATATATCGAGATATTTAAAAGTTCCGAAGCCGCACCAACATAATAGAGATACAGAAACACCGTGGCCCCTTTCTTTGAGATAACTCTGCACTATTGCGACCTGCAAATGCCACTCCCAGCTCAGCTGTGCAGAAGAAGAACAACAAGAAGAAGAAATATCTCGAAATATGTCCGTCAGGCCCCTTCCCTTGAGATAAATCTGCAAATATCTCGGAAACGAAGCGAGCTATGGCAAAATGTTAACAGACCTTTTTTGTAGAGAATTAAGTTTCCTACTTTTTATGTTCTATGATATTTTTTGATCAGATGCGTAGTTCTCGAGATATATCAAGATATTTAAAAGTTCCGAAGCCGCACCAACATAATAGAGATACAGAAACACCGTGGCCCCTTTCTTTGAGATAACTCTGCACTATTGCGAGCTGGAAATGCCACTTCCAGCTTAGCTGTGCAGAAGAAGAACAACAAGAAGAAGAAATATCTCGAAATATGTCCGTCAGGCCACTTCCCTTGAGATAAATCTGCAAATATCTCGGAAACGAAGCGAGCTATGGCAAAATGTTAAGAGACCTTTTTTGTAGAGAATTAAGTTTCCTACTTTTTATGTTCGATGATATTTTTTGATCAGATGCGTAGTTCTCGAGATATATCAAGATATTTAAAAGTTCCGAAGCTGCACCAACATAATAGAGGTACAGAAACACAGTGGCCTCTTTCTTTGAGATAACTCTGCACTATTGCGAGCTGCAAATGCCGCTTCGAGCTTAGCTGTGCAGAAGAAGAACAACAAGAAGAAGAAATATCTCGAAATATGTCCGTCAGACCCCTTCCCTTGAGATGAATCTGCAAATATCTCGGAAACGAAGCGAGCTATGGCAAAATGTTAAGAGACCTTTTTTGTAGAGAATAATGTTTCCTACAATTTACGTTCTATGATATTTTTTGATCAGAAGCGTAGTTTTCGAGATATATCGAGATATTTAAAAGTTCCGAAGCCGCACCAACATAATAGAGATACAGAAACACCGTGGCCCCTTTCTTTGAGATAACTCTGCACTATTGCGACCTGCAAATGCCACTCCCAGCTCAGCTGTGCAGAAGAAGAACAACAAGAAGAAGAAATATCTCGAAATATGTCCGTCAGGCCCCTTCCCTTGAGATAAATCTGCAAATATCTCGGAAACGAAGCGAGCTATGGCAAAATGTTAACAGACCTTTTTTGTAGAGAATTAAGTTTCCTACTTTTTATGTTCTATGATATTTTTTGATCAGATGCGTAGTTCTCGAGATATATCAAGATATTTAAAAGTTCCGAAGCCGCACCAACATAATAGAGATACAGAAACACCGTGGCCCCTTTCTTTGAGATAACTCTGCACTATTGCGAGCTGGAAATGCCACTTCCAGCTTAGCTGTGCAGAAGAAGAACAACAAGAAGAAGAAATATCTCGAAATATGTCCGTCAGGCCACTTCCCTTGAGATAAATCTGCAAATATCTCGGAAACGAAGCGAGCTATGGCAAAATGTTAAGAGACCTTTTTTGTAGAGAATTAAGTTTCCTACTTTTTATGTTCGATGATATTTTTTGATCAGATGCGTAGTTCTCGAGATATATCAAGATATTTAAAAGTTCCGAAGCTGCACCAACATAATAGAGGTACAGAAACACAGTGGCCTCTTTCTTTGAGATAACTCTGCACTATTGCGAGCTGCAAATGCCGCTTCGAGCTTAGCTGTGCAGAAGAAGAACAACAAGAAGAAGAAATATCTCGAAATATGTCCGTCAGACCCCTTCCCTTGAGATGAATCTGCAAATATCTCGGAAACGAAGCGAGCTATGGCAAAATGTTAAGAGACCTTTTTTGTAGAGAATAATGTTTCCTACAATTTACGTTCTATGATATTTTTTGATCAGAAGCGTAGTTTTCGAGATATATCGAGATATTTAAAAGTTCCGAAGCCGCACCAACATAATAGAGATACAGAAACACCGTGGCCCCTTTCTTTGAGATAACTCTGCACTATTGCGACCTGCAAATGCCACTTCCAGCTCAGCTGTGCAGAAGAAGAACAACAAGAAGAAGAAATATCTCGAAATATGTCCGTCAGGCCCCTTCCCTTGAGATAAATCTGCAAATATCTCGGAAACGAAGCGAGCTATGGCAAAATGTTAAGAGACCTTTTTTGTAGAGAATTAAGTTTCCTACTTTTTATGTTCTATGATATTTTTTGATCAGATGCGTAGTTCTCGAGATATATCAAGATATTTAAAAGTTCCGAAGCCGCACCAACATAATAGAGATACAGAAACACCGTGGCCCCATTCTTTGAGATAACTCTGCACTATTGCGAGCTGGAAATGCCACTTCCAGTTTAGCTGTGCAGAAGAAGAACAACAAGAAGAAGAAATATCTCGAAATATGTCCGTTAGGCCCCTTCCCTTGAGATAAATCTGCAAATATCTCGGAAACGAAGCGAGCTATGGCAAAATGTTAAGAGACCTTTTTTGTAGAGAATTATGTTTCCTACAATTTATGTTCTATGATATTTTTTGATCAGAAGCGTAGTTTTCGAGATATATCGAGATATTTAAAAGTTCCGAAGCCGCACCAACATAATAGAGATACAGAAACACGGTGGCCCCTTTCTTTGAGATAACTCTGCACTAGTGCGAGCCGCAAATGCCACTTCCAGCTGAGCTGTGCAGAAGAAGAACAACAAGAAGAAGAAATACCTCGAAATATGTCCGTCAGGCCCCTTCCCTTGAGATAAATCTGCAAATATCTCGGAAACGAAGAGAGCTATGGCAAAATGTTAAGAGACCTTTTTTGTAGAGAATTAAGTTTCCTACTTTTCATGTTCTATGATATTTTTTGATCAGATGCGTAGTTCTCGAGATATATCAAGATATTTAAAAGTTCCGAAGCCGCACCAACATAATAGAGATACAGAAACACCGTGGCCCCTTTATTTGAGATAACTCTGCACTAGTGCGAGGCGCAAATGCCACTTCCAGCTTAGCTGTGCAGAAGAAGAACAACAAGAAGAAGAAATATCTCGAAATATGTCCGTCAGGCCCCTTCCCTTGAGATAAATATGCAAAGATCTCGGAAACGAAGCGAGCTATGGCAAAATGTTAAGAGACCTTTTTTGTAGAGAATTAAGTTTCCTGCTTTTTATCTTCTATGATATTTTTTGATCAGATGCGTAGTTCTCGAGATATATCAAGATATTTAAAAGTTCCGAAGCCGCACCAACATAATAGAGATACAGAAACACCGTGGCCCCTCTCTTTGAGATAACTCTGCACTATTGCGAGCTGCAAATGCCACTTCCAGCTTAGCTGTGCAGAAGAAGAACAACAAGAAGAAGAAACTTCTCGAAATATGTCCGTCAGGCCCCTTCCCTTGAGATAAATCTGCAAATATCTCGGAAACGAAGCGAGCTATGGCAAAATGTTAAGAGACCTTTTTTGTAGAGAATTAAGTTTCCTACTTTTTATCTTCTATGATATTTTTTGATCAGATGCGTAGTTCTCGAGATATATCAAGATATTTAAAAGTTCCGAAGCCGCACCAACATAATAGAGATACAGAAACACCGTGGCCCCTTTCTTTGAGATAACTCTGCAATAGTGCGAGCCGCAAATGCCACTTCCAGCTTAGCTGTGCAGAAGAAGAACAACAAGAAGAAGAAATATCTCGAAATATGTCCGTCAGGCCCCTTCCCTTGAGATAAATCTGCAAATATCTCGGAAACGAAGAGAGCTATGGCAAAACGTTGAGAGACCTTTTTTGTAGAGAATTAAGTTTCCTACTTTTCATGTTCTATGATATTTTTTGATCAGATGCGTAGTTCTCGAGATATATCAAGATATTTAAAAGTTCCGAAGCCGCACCAACATAATAGAGATACAGAAACACCGTGGCCCCTTTCTTTAAGATAACTCTGCACTAGTGCGAGCCGCAAATGCCACTTCCAGCTTAGCTGTGCAGAAGAAGAACAACAAGAAGAAGAAATATCTCGAAATATGTCCGTCAGGCCCCTTCCCTTGAGATAAATCTGCAAATATCTCGGAAACGAAGCGAGCTATGGCAAAATGTTTAGAGACCTTTCTTGTAGAGAATTAAGTTTCCTACTTTTTATGTAGTATGATATTTTTTGATCAGATGCGTAGTTCTCGAGATATATGAAGATATTTAAAAGTTCCGAAGCCGCACCAATATAATAGAGATACAGAAACACCGTGGCCCCTTTCTTTGGGATAACTCTGCACTATTGCGAGCTGCAAATGCCACTTCCAGCTTAGCTGTGCAGAAGAAGAACAACAAGAAGAAGAAATATCTCGAAATATGTCCGTCAGGCCACTTCCCTTGAGATGAATCTGCAAATATCTCGGAAACGAAGCGAGCTATGGCAAAATGTTAAGAGACCTTTTTTGTAGAGAATAATGTTTCCTACAATTTACACTCTATGATATTTTTTGATCAGAAGCGTAGTTTTCGAGATATATCGAGATATTTAAAAGTTCCGAAGCCGCACCAACATAATAGAGATACAGAAACACCGTGGCCCCTTTCTTTGAGATAACTCTGCACTAGTGCGAGCCGCAAATGCCACTTCCAGCTTAGCTGTGCAGAGGAAGAACAACAAGAAGAAGAAATATCTCGAAATATGTCCGTCAGGCCCCTTCCCTCGAGATAAATCTGCAAATATCTCGGAAACGAAGCGAGCTATGGCAAAATTTTAGGAGACCTTATTTGTAGAGAATTAAGTTTCCTACTTTTTATGTTCTATGATATTATTTGATCAGATGCGTAGTTCTCGAGATATATCAAGATATTTAAAAGTTCCGAAGCCGCACCAACATAATAGAGATACAGAAACACCGTGGCCCCTTTCTTTCAGATAACTCTGCACTATTGCGAGCTGGAAATGCCACTTCCTGTTTAGCTGTGCAGAAGAAGAACAACAAGAAGAAGAAATATCCCGAAATATGTCCGTCAGGCCCCTTCCCTTGAGATAAATCTGCATATATCTCGGAAACGAAGCGAGCTATGGCAAAATGTTAAGAGACCTTTTTGGTAGAGAATGAAGTTTCCTACTTTTTATGTTCTATGATATTTTTTGATCAGATGCGTAATTCTCGAGATATATCAAGATATTTAAAAGTTCCGAAGCCGCACCAACATAATAGAGATACAGAAACACCGTGGCCCCTTTCTTTGAGATAACTCTGCACTATTGCGAGCTGCAAATGCCACTTCCAGCTTAGCTGTGCAGAAGAAGAACAACAAGAAGAAGAAATATCTCGAAATATGTCCGTCAGGCCCCTCCCCTTGAGATAAATCTGCAAATATCTCGGAAACGAAGCGAGCTATGGCAAAATGTTAAGCGACTTTATTTGTAGAGAATTAAGTTTCCTACTTTTTACGTTGTATGATATTTTTGATCAGATGCGTAGTTCTCGAGATATATCAAGATATTTAAAAGTACCGAAGCCGCACCAACATAATAGAGATACAGAAACACCGTGGCCCCTTTCTTTGAGATAACTCTGCACTATTGCGAGCTGCAAATGCCACTTCCAGCTTAGCTGTGCAGAAGAAGACCAACAAGAAGAAGAAATATCTCGAAATATGTCCGTCAGGCCCCTTCCCTTGAGATAAATCTGCAAATATCTCGGAAACGAAGCGAGCTATGGCAAAATGTTAAGAGACCTTATTTGTGGAGAATTAAGTTTCCTACTTTTTATGTTCTATGATATTATTTGATCAGATGCGTAGTTCTCGAGATATATCAAGATATTTAAAAGTTCCGAAGCCGCACCAACATAATAGAGATACAGAAACACCGTGGCCCCTTTCTTTGAGATAACTCTGCACTATTGGGAGCTGCAAATGCCACTTCCAGCTTAGCTGTGCAGAAGAAGAACAACAAGAAGAAGAAATATCTCGAAATATGTCCGTCAGGCCCCTTCCCTTGAGATAAATCTGCAAATATCACGGAAACGAAGCGAGCTGTGGCAAAATGTTAAGAGACCTTTTTTGTAGAGAATTAAGTTTCCTACTTTTTATGTTCTATGATATTTTTTGATCAGATGCGTAGTTCTCGAGATATATGAAGATATCTAAAAGTTCCGAAGCCGCACCAACATAATAGAGATACAGAAACACCGTGGCCCCTTTCTTCGAGATAACTCTGCACTATTGCGAGCTGCAAATACCACTTCCAGCTTAGCTGTGCAGAAGAAGAACAACAAGAAGAAGAAATATCTCGAAAAATGTCCGTCAGGCCCCTTCCCTTGAGATAAATCTGCAAATATCTCGGAAACGAAGCGAGCTATGGCAAAATGTTAAGAGACCTTATTTGTAGAGAATTAAGTTTCCTACTTTTTATGTTCTATGATATTTTTTGATCAGATGCGTAGTTCTCGAGATATATCGAGATATTTAAAAGATCCGAAGCTGCACCAACATAATAGAGATACAGAAACACCGTGGCCCCTTTCTTTGAGATAACTCTGCACTATTGCGAGCTGCAAATGCCACTTCCAGCTTAGCTGTGCAGAAGAAGAACAACAAGAAGAAGAAATATCTCGAAAAATGTCCGTCAGGCCCCTTCCCTTGAGATAAATCTGCAAATATCTCGGAAACGAAGCGAGCTATGGCAAAATGTTAAGAGACCTTATTTGTAGAGAATTAAGTTTCCTACTTTTTATGTTCTATGATATTTTTTGATCAGATGCGTAGTTCTCGAGATATATCAAGATACTTAAAAGTTCCGAAGCCGCACCAACATAATAGAGATACAGAAACACCGTGGCCCCTTTCTTTGAGATAACTCTGCGCTATTGCGAGCTGGAAATGCCACTTCCAGTTTAGCTGTGCAGAAGAAGAACAACAAGAAGAGGAAATATCTCGAAATATGTCCGTCAGGCCCCTTCCCTTGAGATATATCTGCAAATATCTCGGAAACGAAACGAGCTATGGCAAAATGTTAAGAGACCTTTTTTGTAGAGAATTATGTTTCCTACAATTTATGTTCTATGATATTTTTTGATCAGAAGCGTAGTTTTCGAGATATATCGAGATATTTAAAAGATCCGAAGCTGCACCAACATAATAGAGATACAGAAACACCGTGGCCCCTTTCTTTGAGATAACTCTGCACTAGTGCGAGCCGCAAATGCCGCTTCCAGCTTAGCTGTGCAGAAGAAGAACAACAAGAAGAAGAAATATCTCGAAATATGTCCGTCAGGCCCCATCCCTCGAGATAAATCTGCAAATATCTCGGAAACGAAGCGAGCTATGGCAAAATGTTAAGAGACCTTTTTTGTAGAGAATTAAGTTTCCCACAATTTAGGTTCTATGATATTTTTTGATCAGAAGCGTAGTTTTCGAGATATATCGAGATATTTAAAAGATCCGAAGCCGCACCAACATAATAGAGATACAGAAACACCGTGGCCCCTTTCTTTGAGATAACTCTGCACCATTGCGAGCTGCAAATGCCACTTCCAGCTTAGCTGTGCAGAAGAAGACCAACAAGAAGAAGAAATATCTCGAAATATGTCCGTCAGGCCCCTTCCCTTGAGATATATCTGCAAATATCTCGGAAACGAAACGAGCTATGGCAAAATGTTAAGAGACCTTTTTTGTAGAGAATTAAGTTTCCTACTTTTTATGTTCTATGATATTTTTTGATCAGATGCGTAGTTCTCGAGATATATCAAGATACTTAAAAGTTCCGAAGCCGCACCAACATAATAGAGATACAGAAACACCGTGGCCCCTTTCTTTGAGATAACTCTGCACTAGTGCGAGCCGCAAATGCCGCTTCCAGCTTAGCTGTGCAGAAGAAGAACAACAAGAAGAAGAAATATCTCGAAATATGTCCGTCAGGCCCCATCCCTCGAGATAAATCTGCAAATATCTCGGAAACGAAGCGAGCTATGGCAAAATGTTAAGAGACCTTTTTTGTAGAGAATTAAGTTTCCCACAATTTAGGTTCTATGATATTTTTTGATCAGAAGCGTAGTTTTCGAGATATATCGAGATATTTAAAAGATCCGAAGCCGCACCAACATAATAGAGATACAGAAACACCGTGGCCCCTTTCTTTGAGATAACTCTGCACCATTGCGAGCTGCAAATGCCACTTCCAGCTTAGCTGTGCAGAAGAAGACCAACAAGAAGAAGAAATATCTCGAAATATGTCCGTCAGGCCCCTTCCCTTGAGATAAATCTGCAAATATCGCGGAAACGAAGCGAGCTATGGCAAAATGTTAAGAGACCTTATTTGTAGAGAATTAAGTTTCCTACTTTTTATGTTCTATGATATTATTTGATCAGATGCGTAGTTCTCGAGATATATCAAGATATTTAAAAGTTCCGAAGCCGCACCAACATAATAGAGATACAGAAACACCGTGGCCCCTTTCTTTCAGATAACTCTGCACTATTGCGAGCTGGAAATGCCACTTCCTGTTTAGCTGTGCAGAAGAAGAACAACAAGAAGAAGAAATATCCCGAAATATGTCCGTCAGGCCCCTTCCCTTGAGATAAATCTGCATATATCTCGGAAACGAAGCGAGCTATGGCAAAATGTTAAGAGACCTTTTTGGTAGAGAATGAAGTTTCCTACTTTTTATGTTCTATGATATTTTTTGATCAGATGCGTAGTTCTCGAGATATATCAAGATATTTAAAAGTTCCGAAGCCGCACCAACATAAAAGAGATACAGAAACACCGTGGCCCCTTTCTTTGAGATAACTCTGCACTATTGCGAGCTGCAAATGCCACTTCCAGCTTAGCTGTGCAGAAGAAGACCAACAAGAAGAAGAAATATCTCGAAATATGTCCGTCAGGCCCCTTCCCTTGAGATAAATCTGCAAATATCTCGGAAACGAAGCGAGCTATGGCAAAATGTTAAGAGACCTTTTTTGTAGAGAATTAAGTTTCCTACTTTTTATGTTCTATGATATTTTTTGATCAGATGCGTAGTTCTCGAGATATATCAAGATATCTAAAAGTTCCGAAGCCGCACCAACATAATAGAGATACAGAAACACCGTGGCCCCTTTCTTCGAGATAACTCTGCACTATTGCGAGCTGCAAATGCCACTTCCAGCTTAGCTGTGCAGAAGAAGAACAACAAGAAGAAGAAATATCTCGAAAAATGTCCGTCAGGCCCCTTCCCTTGAGATAAATCTGCAAATATCTCGGAAACGAAGCGAGCTATGGCAAAATGTTAAGAGACCTTATTTGTAGAGAATTAAGTTTCCTACTTTTTATGTTCTATGATATTTTTTGATCAGATGCGTAGTTCTCGAGATATATCAAGATACTTAAAAGTTCCGAAGCCGCACCAACATAATAGAGATACAGAAACACCGTGGCCCCTTTCTTTGAGATAACTCTGCGCTATTGCGAGCTGGAAATGCCACTTCCAGTTTAGCTGTGCAGAAGAAGAACAACAAGAAGAGGAAATATCTCGAAATATGTCCGTCAGGCCCCTTCCCTTGAGATATATCTGCAAATATCTCGGAAACGAAACGAGCTATGGCAAAATGTTAAGAGACCTTTTTTGTAGAGAATTATGTTTCCTACAATTCATGTTCTATGATATTTTTTGATCAGAAGCGTAGTTTTCGAGATATATCGAGATATTTAAAAGATCCGAAGCTGCACCAACATAATAGAGATACAGAAACACCGTGGCCCCTTTCTTTGAGATAACTCTGCACTAGTGCGAGCCGCAAATGCCGCTTCCAGCTTAGCTGTGCAGAAGAAGAACAACAAGAAGAAGAAATATCTCGAAATATGTCCGTCAGGCCCCATCCCTCGAGATAAATCTGCAAATATCTCGGAAACGAAGCGAGCTATGGCAAAATGTTAAGAGACCTTTTTTGTAGAGAATTAAGTTTCCCACAATTTAGGTTCTATGATATTTTTTGATCAGAAGCGTAGTTTTCGAGATATATCGAGATATTTAAAAGATCCGAAGCCGCACCAACATAATAGAGATACAGAAACACCGTGGCCCCTTTCTTTGAGATAACTCTGCACCATTGCGAGCTGCAAATGCCACTTCCAGCTTAGCTGTGCAGAAGAAGACCAACAAGAAGAAGAAATATCTCGAAATATGTCCGTCAGGCCCCTTCCCTTGAGATAAATCTGCAAATATCGCGGAAACGAAGCGAGCTATGGCAAAATGTTAAGAGACCTTATTTGTAGAGAATTAAGTTTCCTACTTTTTATGTTCTATGATATTATTTGATCAGATGCGTAGTTCTCGAGATATATCAAGATATTTAAAAGTTCCGAAGCCGCACCAACATAATAGAGATACAGAAACACCGTGGCCCCTTTCTTTGAGATAACTCTGCACGATTGCGAGCTGTAAATGCCACTTCCAGCTTAGCTGTGCAGAAGAAGGACAACAAGAAGAAGAAATATCTCGAAATATGTCCGTCAGGCCCCTTCCCTTGAGATAAATCTGCAAATATCTCGGAAACGAAGCGAGCTATGGCGAAATGTTAAGAGACCTTTTTTGTAGAGAATTAAGTTTCCTACTTTTTATGTTCTATGATATTTTTTGATCAGATGCGTAGTTCTCGAGATATATCAAGATATTTGAAAGTTCCGAAGCCGCACCAACATAATAGAGATACAGAAACACCGTGGCCCCTTTCTTTGAGATAACTCTGCACTATTGCGAGCTGCAAATGCCACTTCCAGCTTAGCTGTGCAGAGGAAGAACAACAAGAAGAAGAAATATCTCGAAATATGTCCGTCAGGCCAGTTCCTTTGAGCTGAATCTGCATATATCTCGGAAACGAAGCGAGCTATGGCAAAATGTTAAGAGACCTTTTTGGTAGAGAATGAAGTTTCCTACTTTTTATGTTCTATGATATTTTTTGATCAGATGCGTAGTTCTCGAGATATATCAAGATATTTAAAAGTTCCGAAGCCGCACCAACATAATAGAGATACAGAAACACCGTGGCCCCTTTCTTTCAGATAACTCTGCACTATTGCGAGCTGGAAATGCTACTTCCTGTTTAGCTGTGCAGAAGAAGACCAACAAGAAGAAGAAATATCCCGAAATATGTCCGTCAGGCCCCTTCCCTTGAGATAAATCTGCAAATATCTCAGAAACGAAGCGAGCTATGGCAAAATGTTAAGAGACCTTATTTGTAGAGAATTAAGTTTCCTACTTTTTATGTTCTATGATATTATTTGATCAGATGCGTAGTTCTCGAGATATATCAAGATATTTAAAAGTTCCGAAGCCGCACCAACATAATAGAGATACAGAAACACCGTGGCCCCTTTCTTTCAGATAACTCTGCACTATTGCGAGCTGGAAATGCCACTTCCTGTTTAGCTGTGCAGAAGAAGAACAACAAGAAGAAGAAATATCCCGAAATATGTCCGTCAGGCCCCTTCCCTTGAGATAAATCTGCATATATCTCGGAAACGAAGCGAGCTATGGCAAAATGTTAAGAGACCTTTTTGGTAGAGAATGAAGTTTCCTACTTTTTATGTTCCATGATATTTTTTGATCAGATGCGTAGTTCTCGAGATATATCAAGATATTTAAAAGTTCCGAAGCCGCACCAACATAATAGAGATACAGAAACACCGTGGCCCCTTTCTTTGAGATAACTCTGCACTATTGCGAGCTGTAAATGCCACGTCCAGCTTAGCTGTGCAGAAGAAGAACAACAAGAAGAAGAAATATCTCGAAATATGTCCGTCAGGCCCCTTCCCTCGAGATAAATCTGCAAATATCTCGGAAACGAAGCGAGCTATGGCAAAATGTTAAGAGACCTTTTTTGTAGAGAATTAAGTTTCCTACTTTTTATGTTCTATGATATTTTTTAATCAGATGCGTAGTTCTCGAGATATATAAAGATATTTTAAAGTTCCGAAGCCGCACCAACATAATAGAGATACAGAAACACCGTGGCCCCTTTCTTCGAGATAACTCTGCACTATTGCGAGCTGCAAATGCCACTTCCAGCTTAGCTGTGCAGAAGAAGAACAACAAGAAGAAGAAATATCTCGAAAAATGTCCGTCAGGCCCCTTCCCTTGAGATAAATCTGCAAATATCTCGGAAACGAAGCGAGCTATGGCAAAATGTTAAGAGACCTTATTTGTAGAGAATTAAGTTTCCTACTTCTTATGTTCTATGATATTTTTTGATCAGATGCGTAGTTCTCGAGATATATCAAGATATTTAAAAGTTCCGAAGCCGCACCAACATAATAGAGATACAGAAACACCGTGGCCCCTTTCTTTGAGATAACTCTGCACTATTGCGAGCTGTAAATGCCTCGTCCAGCTTAGCTGTGCAGAAGAAGAACAACAAGAAGAAGAAATATCTCGAAATATGTCCGTCAGGCCCCTTCCGTCGAGATAAATCTGCAAATATCTCGGAAACGAAGCGAGCTATGGCAAAATGTTAAGAGACCTTTTTTGTAGAGAACTAAGTTTCCTACTTTTTATGTTGTATGATATTTTTTGATCGGATGCGTAGTTCTCGAGATATATCAAGATATTTAAAAGTTCCGAAGCCGCACCAACATAATAGAGATACAGAAACACCGTGGCCCCTTTCTTTGAGATAACTCTGCACTATTGCGAGCTGCAAATGCCACTTCCAGCTTAGCTGTGCAGAAGAAGAACAACAAAAAGAAGAAATATCTCGAAATATGTCCGTCAGGCCCCTTCCCTTGAGATAAATCTGCAAATATCTCGGAAACGAAGCGAGCTATGGCAAAATGTTAAGAGACCTCTTTTGTAGAGAATTAAGTTTCCTACTTTTTATGTTCTATGATATTTTTCGATCAGATGCGTAGTTCTCGAGATATATCAAGATATTTAAAAGTTCCGAAGCCGCACCAACATAATAGAGATACAGACACACCGTGGCCCCTTTCTTTGAGATAACTCTGCACTATTGCGAGCTGCAAATGCCACTTCCGGCTTAGCTGTGGAGAAGAAGAACAACAAGAATAAGAAATATTTCGAAATATGTCCGTCAGGCCCCTTCCCTTGAGATAAATCTGCAAATATCTCGGAAACGAAGCGAGCTACGGCAAAATGTTGAGAGACCTCTTTTGTAGAGAATTAAGTTTCCTACTTTTTATATTCTATGATATTTTTTGATCAGATGCGTAGTTCTCGAGATATATCAAGATATTTAAAAGTTCCGAAGCCGTACCAACATAATAGAGATACAGAAACACCGTGGCCCCTTTCTTTGCGATAACTCTGCACTATTGCGAGCTGCAAATGCCACTTCCAGCTTAGCTGTGCCGAAGAAGAACAACAAGAAGAAGAAATATCTCGAAATATGTCCGTCAGGCCCCTTCCCTTGAGATAAATCTGCAAATATCTCGGAAACGAAGCGAGCTATCGCAAAATGTTAAGAGACCTTTTTTGTAGAGAATTAAGTTTCCTACTTTTTATGTTCTATGATATTTTTCGATCAGAGGCGTAGTTCTCGACATATATCAAGATATTTAAAAGCTCCGAAGCTGCACCAACATAATAGAGGTACAGAAACACCGTGGCCCCTTTCTTTGAGATAACTCTGCACTATTGCGAGCTGCAAATGCCACTTCCAGCTTAGCTGTGGAGAAGAAGAACAACAAGAAGAAGAAATATCTCGAAATATGTCCGTCAGGCCCCTTCCCTTGAGATAAATCTGCAAATATCTCGGAAACGAAGCGAGCTATGCCCAAAATGTTAAGAGACCTTATTTGTAGAGAATTAAGTTTCCTACTTTTTATGTTCTATGATATTTTTTGATGAGATGCGTAGTTCTCGAGATATATCGAGATATTTAAAAGTTCCGAAGCCGCACCAACATAATAGAGATACAGAAACACCGTGGCCCCTTTCTTTGAGATAACTGTGCACTATTGCGAGCTGCAAATGCCACTTCCAGCTTAGCTGTGCAGAAGAAGAACAACAAGAAGAAGAAATATCTCGAAATATGTCCGTCAGGCCCCTTCCCTTGAGATAAATCGGCAAGTATCTCGGAAACGAAGCGAGCTATGGCAAAATGTTGAGAGACCTTTTTTGTAGAGAATTAAGTTTCCTACTTTTTATGTTCTATGATATTTTTTGATCAGATGCGTAGATCTCGAGATATATCAAGATATTTAAAAGTTCCGAAGCCGCACCAACATAATAGAGATACAGAAACACCGTGGCCCCTTTCTTTGAGATAACTCTGCACTATTGCGAGCTGGAAATGCCACTTCCAGTTTAGCTGTGCAGAAGAAGAACAACAAGAAGAAGAAATATCTCGAAATATGTCCGTCAGGCCCCTTCCCTTGAGATAAATCTGCAAATATCTCGGAAACGAAGCGAGCTATGGCAAAATGTTAAGAGTCCTTTTTTGTAGAGAATTATGTTTCCTACAATTTATGTTCTATGATATTTTTTGATCAGAAGCGTAGTTTTCGAGATATATCGAGATATTTAAAACTTCCGAAGCCGCACCAACATAATAGAGATACAGAAACACCGTGGCCCCTTTCTTTGAGATAACTCTGCACTAGTGCGAGCCGCAAATGCCACTTCCAGCTTAGCTGTGCAGAAGAAGAACAACAAGAAGAAGAAATATCTCGAAATATGTCCGTCAGGCCCGTTCCTTTGAGCTGAATCTGCAAATATCTCGGAAACGAAGCGAGCTATGGCAAAATGTTAAGAGACGTTTTTTGTAGTGAATTATGTTTCCTACAATTTATGTTCTATGATATTTTTTGATCAGAAGCGTAGTTTTCGAGATATATCGAGATATTTAAAAGTTCCGAAGCCGCACCAACATAATAGAGATACAGAAACACCGTGGCTCCTTTCTTTGAGATAACTCTGCACTAGTGCGAGCCGCAAATGCCACTTCCAGCTTAGCTGTGCAGAAGAAGAACAACAAGAAGAACAAATATCTCGAAATATGTCCGTCAGGCCACTTCCCTTGAGATAAATCTGCAAATATCTCGGAAACGAAGCGAGCTATGGCAAAATGTTAAGAGACCTTTTTTGTAGAGAATTATGTTTCCTACTTTTTATGTTCTATGATATTTTTTGATCAGACGCGTAGCTCTCGAGATATATCAAGATATTTAAAAGTTCCGAAGCCGCACCAACATAATAGCGATACAGAAACACCGTGGCCCCTCTCTGTGAGATAACTCTGCACTATTGCGAGCTGGAAATGCCACTTCCAGTTTAGCTGTGCAGAAGAAGAACAACAAGAAGAAGAAATATCTCGAAATATGTCCGTTAGGCCCCTTCCCTTGAGATAAATCTGCAAATATCTCGGAAACGAAGCGAGCTATGGCAAAATGTTAAGAGACCTTTTTTGTAGACAATTATGTTTCCTACAATTTATGTTCTATGATATTTTTTGATCAGAAGCGTAGTTTTCGAGATATATCGAGATATTTAAAAGTTCCGAAGCCGCACCAACATAATAGAGATACAGAAACACCGTGGCCCCGTTCTTTGAGATAACTCTGCACTATTGCGAGCTGCAAATGCCACTTCCAGCTTAGCTGCGCAGAAGAAGAACAACAAGAAGAAGAAATATCTCGAAATATGTCCGTCAGGCCCCTTCCCTTGAGATAAATCTGCAAATATCTCGGAAACGAAGCGAGCTATGGCAAAATCTTAAGAGACCTTATTTGCAGAGAATTAAGTTTCCTACTTTTTATGTTCTATGATATTTTTTGATCAGATGCGTAGTTCTCGAGATATATCAAGATATTAAAAAGTTCCGAAGCCGCACCAACATAATAGAGATACAGAAACACCGTGGCCCCTTTCTTTGAGATAACTCTGCACTAGTGCGAGCTGCAAATGCCACTTCCAGCTTAGCTGCGCAGAAGAAGAACAACAAGAAGAAGAAATATCTCGAAATATGTCCGTCAGGCCCCTTCCCTTGAGATAAATCTGCAAATATCTCGGAAACGAAGCGAGCTATGGCAAAATCTTAAGAAACCTTATTTGCAGAGAATTAAGTTTCCTACTTTTTATGTTCTATGATATTTTTTGATCAGATGCGTAGTTCTCGAGATATATCAAGATATTTAAAAGTTCCGAAACCGCACCAACATAATAGAGATACAGAAACACCGTAGCCCCTTTCTTTGATATAACTCTGCACTAGTGCGAGCCGCAAATGCCACTTCCAGCTTAGCTGTGCAGAAGAAGAACAACAAGAAGAAGAAATATCTCGAAATATGTCCGTCAGGCCCCTTCCCTTGAGATAAATCTGCAAATATCTCGGAAACGAAGCGAGCTATGGCGAAATGTTAAGAGACCTTTTTTGTAGAGAATTAAGTTTCCTACTTTTTATGTTCTATGATATTTTTTGATCAGATGCGTAGTTCTCGAGATATATCAAGATATTTAAAAGCTCCGAAGCCGCACCAACATAATAGAGATACAGAAACACCGTGGCCCCTTTCTTTGAGATAACTCTGCACCATTGCGAGCTGCAAATGCCACTTCCAGCTTAGCTGTGCAGAGGAAGAACAACAAGAAGAAGAAATATCTCGAAATATGTCCGTCAGGCCCCTTCCCTTGAGATAAATCTGCAAATATCTCGGAAACGAAGCGAGCTATGGCAAAATGTTAAGAGACCTTTTCTGTATGGAATTATGTTTCCTACTTTTTATGTTCTATGATATTTTTTGATCAGACGCGTAGTTCTCGAGATATATCAAGATATTTAAAAGTTCCGAAGCCGCACCAACATAATAGAGATACAGAAACACCGTGGCCCCTTTCTTTGAGATAACTCTGCACTATTGCGAGCTGCAAATGCCACTTCCAGCTTAGCTGTGCAGGAGAAGAACAACAAGAAGAAGAAATATCTCGAAATATGTCCGTCAGGCCCCTTCCCTTGAGATATATCTGCAAATATCTCGGAAACGAAGCGAGCTATGGCAAAATGTTAAGAGACCTTTTTTGTAGAGAATTATGTTTCCTACAATTTATGTTCTATGATATTTTTTGATCAGAAGCGTAGTTTTCGAGATATATCGAGATATTTAAAAGTTCCAAAGCCGCACCAACATAATAGAGATACAGAAACACCGTGGCCCCTTTCTTTGAGATAACTCTGCACTATTGCGAGCTGTAAATGCCACTTCCAGCTTAGCTGTGCAGAAGAAGAACAACAAGAAGAAGAAATATCTCGAAATATGTCCGCCAGGCCCCTTCCCTTGAGATAAATCTGCAAATATCTCGGAAACGAAGCGAGCTATGGCAAAATGTTGAGAGACCTTTTTTGTAGAGAATTATGTTTCCTACTTTTTATGTTATATGATATTTTTTGATCAGACGCGTAGCTCTCGAGATATATCAAGATATTTAAAAGTTCCGAAGCCGCACCAACATAATAGAGATACAGAAACAGCGTGGCCCCTTTCTTTGAGATATCTCTGCACTATTGCGAGCTGCAAATGCCACTTCCAGCTTAGCTGCGCAGAAGAAGAACAACAAGAAGAAGAAATATCTCGAAATATGTCCGTCAGGCCCCTTCCCTTGAAATAAATCTGCAAATATCTCTGAAACGAAGAGAGCTATGGCAAAATGTTAAGAGACCTTTTTCGTAGAGAATTAAGTTTCCTACCTTTTATGTTCTATGATATTTTTTGATCTGATGCGTAGTTCTCGAGATATATCAAGATATTTAAAAGTTCCGAAGCCGCACCAACATAATAGAGATACAGAAACACCGTGGCCCCTTTCTTTGAGATAACTCTGCACTATTGCGAGCTGCAAATGCCACTTCCAGCTTAGCTGTGCAGAAGAAGAACAACAAGAAGAAGAAATATCTGGAAATATGTCCGTCAGGCCCCTTCCCTTGAGATAAATCTGCAAATATCTCGGAAACGAAGCGAGCTATGGCAAAATGTTAAGAGACCTTTTTTGTAGAGAATTAAGTTTCCTACTATTTATGTTCTATGATATTTTTGGATCAGATGCGTAGTTCTCGAGATATATCAAGATATTTAAAAGTTCCGAAGCCGCACCAACATAATAGAGATACAGAAACACCGTGGCCCCTTTCTTTGAGATAACTCTGCACTAGAGCGAGCCGCAAATGCCACTTCCAGCTTAGCTGTGCAGAAGAAGAACAACAAGAAGAAGAAATATCTCGAAATATGTCCGTCAGGCCACTTCCCTTGAGATAAATCTGCAAATATCTCGGAAACGAAGCGAGCTATGGCAAAATGTTAAGAGACCTTTTTTGTAGAGAATTATGTTTCCTACTTTTTATGTTCTATGATATTTTTTGATCAGACGCGTAGCTCTCGAGATATATCAAGATATTTAAAAGTTCCGAAGCCGCACCAACATAATAGAGATACAGAAACAGCGTGGCCCCTTTCTTTGAGATATCTCTGCACTATTGCGAGCTGCAAATGCCACTTCCAGCTTAGCTGCGCAGAAGAAGAACAACAAGAAGAAGAAATATCTCGAAATATGTCCGTCAGGCCCCTTCCCTTGAGATAAATCTGCAAATATCTCGGAAACGAAGCGAGCTATGGCGAAATGTTAAGAGACCTTTTTTGTAGAGAATTAAGTTTCCTACTTTTCATGTTCTATGATATTTTTTGATCAGATGCGTAGTTCTCGAGATATATCAAGATATTTAAAAGTTCCGAAGCCGCACCAACATAATAGAGATACAGAAACACCGTGGCCCCTTTCTTTGAGATAACTCTGCACGGTTGCGAGCTGTAAATGCCACTTCCAGCTTAGCTGTGCAGAAGAAGGACAACAAGAAGAAGAAATATCTCGAAATATGTCCGTCAGGCCCCTTCCCTTGAGATAAATCTGCAAATATCTCGGAAACGAAGCGAGCTATGGCAAAATGTTAAGAGACCTTTTTTGTAGAGAATTAAGTTTTCTACTTTTTATCTACTATGATATTTTTTGATCAGATGCGTAGTTCTCGAGATATATTAAGATATTTAAAAGTTCCGAAGCCGCACGAACATAATAGAGATACAGAAACACCGTGGCCCCTTTCTTTGAGATAACTCTGCACTATTGCGAGCTGTAAATGCCACTTCCAGCTTAGCTGTGCAGAAGAAGAACAACAAGAAGAAGAAATATCTCGGAATATGTCCGTCAGGCCCCTTCCCTTGAGATATATCTGCAAATATCTCGGAAACGAAGCGAGCTATGGCAAAATGTTAAGAGACCTTTTTTGTAGAGAATTAAGTTTCCTACTTTTTATGTTCTAGGATATTTTTTGATCAGATGCGTAGTTCTCGAGATATATCAAGATATTTAAAAGTTCCGAAGCCGCACCAACATAATAGAGATACAGAAACACCGTGGCCCCTTTCTTTGAGATAACTCTGCACTATTGCGAGCTGCAAATGCCACTTCCAGCTTAGCTGTGCAGAGGAAGAACAACAAGAAGAAGAAATATCTCGAAATATGTCCGTCAGGCCAGTTCCTTTGAGCTGAATCTGCAAATATCTCGGAAACGAAGCGAGCTATGGCAAAATGTTAAGAGACGTTTTTTATAGAGAATTATGTTTCCTACAATTTATGTTCTATGATATTTTTTGATCAGAAGCGTAGTTTTCGAGATATATCGAGATATTTAAAAGTTCCGAAGCCGCACCAACATAATAGGGATACAGAAACACCGTGGCCCCTTTCTTTGAGATAACTCTGCACTAGTGCGAGCCGCAAATGCCACTTCCAGCTTAGCTGTGCAGAAGAAGAACAACAAGAAGAAGAAATATCTCGAAATATGTCCGTCAGGCCCCTTCCCTTGAGATAAATCTGCAAATATCTCGGAAACGAGGCGAGCTATGGCGAAATGTTAAGAGACCTTTTTTGTAGAGAATTAAGTTTCCCACTTTTTATGTGCTATGATATTTTTTGATCAGATGCGTAGTTCTCGAGATATATCAAGATATTTAAAAGTTCCGAAGCCGCACCAACATAATAGAGATACAGAAACACCGTGGCCCCTTTCTTTGAGATAACTCTGCACGATTGCGAGCTGTAAATGCCACTTCCAGCTTAGCTGTGCAGAAGAAGGACAACAAGAAGAAGAAATATCTCGAAATATGTCCGTCAGGCCCCTTCCCTTGAGATAAATCTGCAAATATCTCGGAAACGAAGCGAGCTATGGCGAAATGTTAAGAGACCTTTTTTGTAGAGAATTAAGTTTCCTACTTTTTATGTTCTATGATATTTTTTGATCAGATGCGTAGTTCTCGAGATATATCAAGATATTTGAAAGTTCCGAAGCCGCACCAACATAATAGAGATACAGAAACACCGTGGCCCCTTTCTTTGAGATAACTCTGCACTATTGCGAGCTGCAAATGCCACTTCCAGCTTAGCTGTGCAGAGGAAGAACAACAAGAAGAAGAAATATCTCGAAATATGTCCGTCAGGCCCCTTCCCTTGAGATAAATCTGCAAATATCTCGGAAACGAAGCGAGCTATGGCAAAATGTTAAGAGACCTTTTTTGTAGAGAATTAAGTTTCCTACTTTTTATGTTCTATGATATTTTTTGATCAGATGCGTAGTTCTCGAGATATATCAAGATATTTAAAAGTTCCGATACCGCACCAACATAATAGAGATACAGAAACACCGTGGCCCCTTTCTTTGAGATAACTCTGCACTATTGCGAGCTGCAAATGCCACTTCCAGCTTAGCTGTGCAGAGGAAGAACAACAAGAAGAAGAAATATCTCGAAATATGTCCGTCAGGCCAGTTCCTTTGAGCTGAATCTGCAAATATCTCGGAAACGAAGCGAGCTATGGCAAAATGTTAAGAGACGTTTTTTATAGAGAATTACGTTTCCTACAATTTATGTTCTATGATATTTTTTGATCAGAAGCGTAGTTTTCGAGATATATCGAGATATTTAAAAGTTCCGAAGCCGCACCAACATAATAGGGATACAGAAACACCGTGGCCCCTTTCTTTGAGATAACTCTGCACTAGTGCGAGCCGCAAATGCCACTTCCAGCTTAGCTGTGCAGAAGAAGAACAACAAGAAGAAGAAATATCTCGAAATATGTCCGTCAGGCCCCTTCCCTTGAGATAAATCTGCAAATATCTCGGAAACGAAGCGAGCTATGGCAAAATGTTAAGAGACCTTTTTTGTAGAGAATTAAGTTTCCTACTTTTTATCTTCTATGATATTTTTTGATCAGATGCGTAGTTCTCGAGATATATTAAGATATTTAAAAGTTCCGAAGCCGCACCAACATAATAGAGATACAGAAACACCGTGGCCCCTTTCTTTGAGATAACTCTGCACTATTGCGAGCTGTAAATGCCACTTCCAGCTTAGCTGTGCAGAAGAAGAACAACAAGAAGAAGAAATATCTCGAAATATGTCCGTCAGGCCCCTTCCCTTGAGATATATCTGCAAATATCTCGGAAACGAAGCGAGCTATGGCAAAATGTTAAGAGACCTTTTTTGTAGAGAATTAAGTTTCCTACTTTTTATGTTCTATGATATTTTTTGATCAGATGCGTAGTTCTCGAGATATATCAAGATATTTAAAAGTTCCGAAGCCACACCAACATAATAGAGATACAGAAACACCGTGGCCCCTTTCTTTGAGATAACTCTGCACTAGTGCGAGCCGCAAATGCCACTTCCAGCTTAGCTGTGCAGAAGAAGACCAACAAGAAGAAGAAATATCTCGAAATATGTCCGACAGGCCCCTTCCCTTGAGATAAATCTGCAAATATCTCGGAAACGAAGCGCGCTATGGCAAAACGTTAAGAGACCTTTTTTGTAGAGAATTAAGTTTCCTACTTTTTATGTTCTATGATATTTTTTGATGAGATGCGTAGTTCTCGAGATATATCAAGATATTTAAAAGTTCCGAAGCCGCACCAACATAATACAGATACAGAAACACCGTGGCCCCTTTCTTTGAGATAACTCTGCACTATTGCGAGCTGCAAATGCCACTTCCAGCTTAGCTGTGCAGAGGAAGAACAACAAGAAGAAGAAATATCTCGAAATATGTCCGTCAGGCCAGTTCCTTTGAGCTGAATCTGCAAATATCTCGGAAACGAAGCGAGCTATGGCAAAATGTTAAGAGACGTTTTTTGTAGAGAATTATGTTTCCTACAATTTATGTTCTATGACATTTTTTGATCAGAAGCGTAGTTTTCGAGATATATCGAGATATTTAAAAGTTCCGAAGCCGCACCAACATAATAGAGATACAGAAACACCGTGGCCCCTTTCCTTGAGATAACTCTGCACTATTGCGAGCTGTAAACGCCACTTCCAGCTTAGCTGTGCAGAAGAAGAACAACAAGAAGAAGAAATATCTCGAAATATGTCCGTCAGGCCCCTGCCCTTGAGATATATCTGCAAATATCTCGGAAACGAAGCGAGCCATAGCAAAATGTTAAGAGACCTTTTTTGTAGAGAATTATGTTTCCTACAATTTATGTTCTATAATATTTTTTGATCAGAAGCGTAGTTTTCGAGATATATCGAGATATTTAAAGGTTCCGAAGCCGCACCAACATAATAGAGATACAGAAACACCGTGGCCCCTTTCTTTGAGATAACTCTGCACTAGTGCGAGCCGCAAATGCCACTTCCAGCTTAGCTGTGCAGAAGAAGAACAACAAGAAGAAGAAATATCTCGAAATATGTCCGTCAGGCCCCTTCCCTTGAGATAAATCTGCAAATATCTCGGAAACGAAGCGAGCTATGGCAAAATGTATAGATACCTTTTTTGTAGAGAATTATGTTTCCTACAATTTATGTTCTATGATATTTTTTGATCAGATGCGTAGTTCTCGAGATATATCAAGATATTTAAAAGTTCCGAAGCCGCACCAACATAATAGAGATACAGAAACACCGTGGCCCCTTTCTTTGAGATAACTCTGCACTATTGCGAGCTGCAAATGCCACTTCCAGCTTAGCTGTGCAGAGGAAGAACAACAAGAAGAAGAAATATCTCGAAATATGTCCGTCAGGCCAGTTCCTTTGAGCTGAATCTGCAAATATCTCGGAAACGAAGCGAGCTATGGCAAAATGTTAAGAGACGTTTTTTGTAGAGAATTATGTTTCCTACAATTTATGTTCTATGACATTTTTTGATCAGAAGCGTAGTTTTCGAGATATATCGAGATATTTAAAAGTTCCGAAGCCGCACCAACATAATAGAGATACAGAAACACCGTGGCCCCTTTCCTTGAGATAACTCTGCACTATTGCGAGCTGTAAACGCCACTTCCAGCTTAGCTGTGCAGAAGAAGAACAACAAGAAGAAGAAATATCTCGAAATATGTCCGTCAGGCCCCTGCCCTTGAGATATATCTGCAAATATCTCGGAAACGAAGCGAGCTATAGCAAAATGTTAAGAGACCTTTTTTGTAGAGAATTATGTTTCCTACAATTTATGTTCTATAATATTTTTTGATCAGAAGCGTAGTTTTCGAGATATATCGAGATATTTAAAGGTTCCGAAGCCGCACCAACATAATAGAGATACAGAAACACCGTGGCCCCTTTCTTTGAGATAACTCTGCACTAGTGCGAGCCGCAAATGCCACTTCCAGCTTAGCTGTGCAGAAGAAGAACAACAAGAAGAAGAAATATCTCGAAATATGTCCGTCAGGCCCCTTCCCTTGAGATAAATCTGCAAATATCTCGGAAACGAAGCGAGCTATGGCAAAATGTTAAGAGACGTTTTTTGTAGAGAATTATGTTTCCTACAATTTATGTTCTATGATATTTTTTGATCAGAAGCGTAGTTTTCGAGATATATCGAGATATTTAAAAGTTCCGAAGCCGCACCAACATAATAGAGATACAGAAACACCGTGGCCCCTTTCTTTGAGATAACTCTGCACTAGTGCGAGCCGCAAATGCCACTTCCAGCTTAGCTGTGCAGAAGAAGAACAACAAGAAGAAGAAATATCTCGAAATATGTCCGACAGGCCCCTTCCCTTGAGATAAATCTGCAAATATCTCGGAAACGAAGCGAGCTATGGCAAAATGTTAAGAGACCTTTTTTGTAGAGAATAATGTTTCCTACAATTTACGTTCTATGATATTTTTTGATCAGAAGCGTAGTTTTCGAGATATATCGAGATATTTAAAAGTTCCGAAGCCGCACCAACATAATAGAGATACAGAAACACCGTGGCCCCTTTCTTTGAGATAACTCTGCACTATTGCGACCTGCAAATGCCACTTCCAGCTCAGCTGTGCAGAAGAAGAACAACAAGAAAAAGAAATATCTCGAAATATGTCCGTCAGGCCCCTTCCCTTGAGATAAATCTGCAAATATCTCGGAAACAAAGCGAGCTATGGCAAAATGTTAAGAGACCGTTTTTGTAGAGAATTAAGTTTCCTACTTTTTATGTTCTATAATATTTTTTGATCAGAAGCGTAGTTTTCGAGATATATCGAGATATTTAAAAGTTCCGAAGCCGCACCAACATAATAGAGATACAGAAACACCGTGGCCCCTTTCTTTGAGATAACTCTGCACTGTTGCGCGCTGCAAATGCCACTTCCAGCTTAGCTGTGCAGAAGAAGAACAACAAGAAAAAGAAATATCTCGAAATATGTCCGTCAGGCCCCTTCCCTTGAAATAAATCTGCAAATATCTCGGAAACGAAGCGAGCTATGGCAAAATGTTAAGAGACCTTTTTTGTAGAGAATTAAGTTTCCTACTTTTTATGTTCTATGATATTTTTCGATCAGAGGCGTAGTTCTCGAGATATATCAAGATATTTAAAAGTTCCGAAGCAGCACCAACATAATAGAGATACAGAAACACCGTGGCCCCTTTCTTTGAGATAACTCTGCACTATTGCGAGCTGTAAATGCCACTTCCAGCTTAGCTGTGCAGAAGAAGAACAACAAGAAGAAGAAATATCTCGAAATATGTCCGGCAGGCCCCTTCCCTTGAGATATATCTGCAAATATCTCGGAAACGAAGCGAGCTATGGCAAAATGTTAAGATACCTTTTTTGTAGAGAATTATGTTTCCTACAATTTATGTTCTATGATATTTTTTGATCAGATGCGTAGTTCTCGAGATATATCAAGATATTTAAAAGTTCCGAAGCCGCACCAACATAATAGAGATACAGAAACACCGTGGCCCCTTTCTTTGAGATAACTCTGCACTAGTGCGAGCCGCAAATGCCACTTCCAGCTTAGCTGTGCAGAAGAAGAACAACAAGAAGAAGAAATATCTCGAAATATGTCCGACAGGCCCCTTCCCTTGAGATAAATCTGCAAATATCTCGGAAACGAAGCGAGCTATGGCGAAATGTTAAGAGACCTTTTCTGTAGAGAATTAAGTTTCCTACTTTTTGTCTTCTATGATATTTTTTGATCAGGTGCGTAGTTCTCGAGATATATCAAGATATTTAAAAGTTCCGAAGCCGCACCAACATAATAGAGATACAGAAACACCGTGGCCCCTTTCTTTGAGATAACTCTGCACGATTGCGAGCTGGAAATGCCACTTCCAGTTTAGCTGTGCAGAAGAAGAACAACAAGAAGAAGAAATATCTCGAAATATGTCCATCAGGACCCTTCCCTTGAGATAAATCTGCAAATATCTCGGAAACGAAGCGAGCTATGGCAAAATCTTAAGAGACCGTTTTTGTAGAGAATTAAGTTTCCTACTTTTTATGTTCTATGATATTTTTTGATCAGAAGCGTAGTTTTCGAGATATATCGAGATATTTAAAAGTTCCGAAGCCGCACCAACATAATAGAGATACAGAAACACCGTGGCTCCTTTCTTTGAGATAACTCTGCACTAGTGCGAGCCGCAAACGCCACTTCCAGCTTAGCTGTGCAGAAGAAGAACAACAAGAAGAAGAAATATCTCGAAATATGTCCGTCAGGCCCCTTCCCTTGAGATAAATCTGCAAATATCTCGGGAACGAAGCGAGCTATGGCAAAATGTTAAGAGACATTTTTTGTAGAGAATTAAGTTTCCTACTTTTTATGTTCTATGATATTTTTTGATCAGATGCGTAGTTCTCGAGATATATCAAGATATTTAAAAGTTCCGAAGCCGCACCAACATAATAGAGATACAGAAACAGCGTGGCCCCTTTCTTTGAGATAACTCTGCACTATTGCGAGCTGCAAATGCCACTTCCAGCTTAGCTGTGCAGAGGAAGAACAACAAGAAGAAGAAGTATCTCGAAATATGTCCGTCAGGCCCGTTCCTTTGAGCTGAATCTGCAAATATCTCGGAAACGAAGCGAGCTATGGCAAAATGTTAAGAGACGTTTTTTGTAGAGAATTATGTTTCCTACAATTTATGTTCTATGATATTTTTTGATCAGAAGCGTAGTTCTCGAGATATATCGAGATATTTAAAAGTTCCGAAGCCGCACCAACATAATAGAGATACAGAAACACCGTGGCCCCTTTCTTTGAGATAACTCTGCACTAGTGCGAGCTGCAAATGCCACTTCCAGCTTAGCTGTGCAGAAGAAGAACAACAAGAAGAAGAAATATCTCGAAATATGTCCGTCAGGCCAGTTCCTTTGAGCTGAATCTGCAAATATCTCGGAAACCAAGCGAGCTATGGCAAAATGTTAAGAGACCTTTTTTGTAGAGAATTAAGTTTCCTACTTTTTATGTTCTATGATATTTTTGGATCAGAGGCGTAGTTCTCGAGATATATCAAGATATTTAATAGTTCCGAAGCCGCACCAACATAATAGAGATACAGAAACACCGTGGCCCCTTTCTTTGAGATAACTCTGCACGATTGCGAGCTGGAAATGCCACTTCCAGTTTAGCTGTGCAGAAGAAGAACAACAAGAAGAAGAAATATCTCGAAATATGTCCATCAGGACCCTTCCCTTGAGATAAATCTGCAAATATCTCGGAAACGAAGCGAGCTATGGCAAAATGTTAAGAGACCTTTTTTGTAGAGAATTATGTTTCCTACAATCTTTGTTGTATGATATTTTTTGATCAGAAGCGTAGTTTTCGAGATATATCGAGATATGTAACAGTTCCGAAGCCGCACCAACATAATAGAGATACAGAAACACCGTGGCCCCTTTCTTTGGGATAACTCTGCACTATTGCGAGCTGCAAATGCCACTTCCAGCTTAGCTGTGCAGAAGAAGAACAACAAGAAGAAGAAATATCTCGAAATATGTCCGTCAGGCCAGTTCCTTTGAGCTGAATCTGCAAATATCTCGGAAAGGAAGCGAGCTATGGCAAAATGTTAAGAGACGTTTTTTGTAGAGAATTGTTTCCTACAATTTATGTTCTATGATATTTTTTGATCAGAAGCGTAGTTTTCGAGATATATCGAGATATTTAAAAGTTCCGAAGCCGCACCAACATAATAGAGATACAGAAACACCGTGGCCCCTTTCTTTGAGATAACTCTGCACTATTGCGAGCTGTAAATGCCACTTCCAGCTTAGCTGTGCAGAAGAAGAACAACAAGAAGAAGAAATATCTCGAAATATGTCCGTCAGGCCCCTGCCCTTGAGATATATCTGCAAATATCTCGGAAACGAAGCGAGCTATGGCAAAATGTTAAGATACCTTTTTTGTAGAGAATTATGTTTCCTACAATTTATGTTCTATGATATTTTTTGATCAGATGCGTAGTTCTCGAGATATATCAAGATATTTAAAAGTTCCGAAGCCGCACCAACATAATAGAGATACAGAAACACCGTGGCCCCTTTCTTTGAGATAACTCTGCACTAGTGCGAGCCGCAAATGCCACTTCCAGCTTAGCTGTGCAGAAGAAGAACAACAAGAAGAAGAAATATCTCGAAATATGTCCGACAGGCCCCTTCCCTTGAGATAAATCTGCAAATATCTCGGAAACGAAGCGAGCTATGGCGAAATGTTAAGAGACCTTTTCTGTAGAGAATTAAGTTTCCTACTTTTTGTCTTCTATGATATTTTTTGATCAGGTGCGTAGTTCTCGAGATATATCAAGATATTTAAAAGTTCCGAAGCCGCACCAACATAATAGAGATACAGAAACACCGTGGCCCCTTTCTTTGAGATAACTCTGCACGATTGCGAGCTGGAAATGCCACTTCCAGTTTAGCTGTGCAGAAGAAGAACAACAAGAAGAAGAAATATCTCGAAATATGTCCATCAGGACCCTTCCCTTGAGATAAATCTGCAAATATCTCGGAAACGAAGCGAGCTATGGCAAAATCTTAAGAGACCGTTTTTGTAGAGAATTAAGTTTCCTACTTTTTATGTTCTATGATATTTTTTGATCAGAAGCGTAGTTTTCGAGATATATCGAGATATTTAAAAGTTCCGAAGCCGCACCAACATAATAGAGATACAGAAACACCGTGGCTCCTTTCTTTGAGATAACTCTGCACTAGTGCGAGCCGCAAACGCCACTTCCAGCTTAGCTGTGCAGAAGAAGAACAACAAGAAGAAGAAATATCTCGAAATATGTCCGTCAGGCCCCTTCCCTTGAGATAAATCTGCAAATATCTCGGGAACGAAGCGAGCTATGGCAAAATGTTAAGAGACATTTTTTGTAGAGAATTAAGTTTCCTACTTTTTATGTTCTATGATATTTTTTGATCAGATGCGTAGTTCTCGAGATATATCAAGATATTTAAAAGTTCCGAAGCCGCACCAACATAATAGAGATACAGAAACAGCGTGGCCCCTTTCTTTGAGATAACTCTGCACTATTGCGAGCTGCAAATGCCACTTCCAGCTTAGCTGTGCAGAGGAAGAACAACAAGAAGAAGAAGTATCTCGAAATATGTCCGTCAGGCCCGTTCCTTTGAGCTGAATCTGCAAATATCTCGGAAACGAAGCGAGCTATGGCAAAATGTTAAGAGACGTTTTTTGTAGAGAATTATGTTTCCTACAATTTATGTTCTATGATATTTTTTGATCAGAAGCGTAGTTCTCGAGATATATCGAGATATTTAAAAGTTCCGAAGCCGCACCAACATAATAGAGATACAGAAACACCGTGGTCCCTTTCTTTGAGATAACTCTGCACTAGTGCGAGCTGCAAATGCCACTTCCAGCTTAGCTGTGCAGAAGAAGAACAACAAGAAGAAGAAATATCTCGAAATATGTCCGTCAGGCCAGTTCCTTTGAGCTGAATCTGCAAATATCTCGGAAACCAAGCGAGCTATGGCAAAATGTTAAGAGACCTTTTTTGTAGAGAATTAAGTTTCCTACTTTTTATGTTCTATGATATTTTTGGATCAGAGGCGTAGTTCTCGAGATATATCAAGATATTTAAAAGTTCCGAAGCCGCACCAACATAATAGAGATACAGAAACACCGTGGCCCCTTTCTTTGAGATAACTCTGCACGATTGCGAGCTGGAAATGCCACTTCCAGTTTAGCTGTGCAGAAGAAGAACAACAAGAAGAAGAAATATCTCGAAATATGTCCATCAGGACCCTTCCCTTGAGATAAATCTGCAAATATCTCGGAAACGAAGCGAGCTATGGCAAAATGTTAAGAGACCTTTTTTGTAGAGAATTATGTTTCCTACAATCTTTGTTGTATGATATTTTTTGATCAGAAGCGTAGTTTTCGAGATATATCGAGATATGTAACAGTTCCGAAGCCGCACCAACATAATAGAGATACAGAAACACCGTGGCCCCTTTCTTTGGGATAACTCTGCACTATTGCGAGCTGCAAATGCCACTTCCAGCTTAGCTGTGCAGAAGAAGAACAACAAGAAGAAGAAATATCTCGAAATATGTCCGTCAGGCCGCTTCCCTTGAGATAAATCTGCAAATATCTCGGAAACGAAGCGAGCTATGGCAAAATGTTAAGAGACCTTTTTTGTAGAGAATTAAGTTTCCTACTTTTTATGTTCTATGATATTTTTCGATCAGACGCGTAGTTCTCGAGATATATCAAGATATTTAAAAGTTCCGAAGCCGCACCAACATAATAGAGATACAGAAACACCGTGGCCCCTTTCTTTGAGATAACTCTGCACGATTGCGAGCTGGAAATGCCACTTCCAGTTTAGCTGTGCAGAAGAAGAACAACAAGAAGAAGAAATATCTCGAAATATGTCCGTCAGGCCAGTTCCTTTGAGCTGAATCTGCAAATATCTCGGAAAGGAAGCGAGCTATGGCAAAATGTTAAGAGACGTTTTTTGTAGAGAATTGTTTCCTACAATTTATGTTCTATGATATTTTTTGATCAGAAGCGTAGTTTTCGAGATATATCGAGATATTTAAAAGTTCCGAAGCCGCACCAACATAATAGAGATACAGAAACACCGTGGCCCCTTTCTTTGAGATAACTCTGCACTATTGCGAGCTGTAAATGCCACTTCCAGCTTAGCTGTGCAGAAGAAGAACAACAAGAAGAAGAAATATCTCGAAATATGTCCGTCAGGCCCCTGCCCTTGAGATATATCTGCAAATATCTCGGAAACGAAGCGAGCTATGGCAAAATGTTAAGAGACCTTTTTTGTAGAGAATTATGTTTCCTACAATTTATGTTCTATGATATTTTTTGATCAGAAGCGTAGTTTTCGAGATATATCGAGATATTTAAAGGTTCCGAAGCCGCACCAACATAATAGAGATACAGAAACACCGTGGCCCCTTTCTTTGAGATAACTCTGCACTAGTGCGAGCCGCAAATGCCACTTACAGCTTAGCTGTGCAGAAGAAGAACAACAAGAAGAAGAAATATCTCGAAATATGTCCATCAGGACCCTTCCCTTGAGATAAATCTGCAAATATCTCGGAAACGAAGCGAGCTATGGCAAAATGTTAAGAGACCTTTTTTGTAGAGAATAATGTTTCCTACAATTTACGTTCTATGATATTTTTTGATCAGAGGCGTAGTTCTCGAGATATATCAAGATATTTAAAAGTTCCGAAGCCGCACCAACATAATAGAGATACAGAAACACCGTGGCCCCTTTCTTTGAGATAACTCTGCACTATTGCGAGCTGCAAATGCCACTTCCAGCTTAGCTGTGCAGAGGAAGAACAACAAGAAGAAGAAGTATCTCGAAATATGTCCGTCAGGCCCGTTCCTTTGAGCTGAATCTGCAAATATCTCGGAAACGAAGCGAGCTATGGCAAAATGTTAAGAGACGTTTTTTGTAGAGAATTATGTTTCCTACAATTTATGTTCTACGATATTTTTTGATCAGAAGCGTAGTTTTCGAGATATATCGAGATATTTAAAAGTTCCGAAGCCGCACCAACATAATAGAGATACAGAAACACCGTGGCCCCTTTCTTTGAGATAACTCTGCACTATTGCGCGCTGCAAATGCCACTTTCAGCTTAGCTGTGCAGAAGAAGAACAACAAGAAGAAGAAATATCTCGAAATATGTCCGTCAGGCCCCTTCCCTTGAGATAAATCTGCAAATATCTCGGAAACGAAGCGAGCTATGGCAAAATGTTAAGAGACCTTTTTTGTAGAGAATTAAGTTTCCTACTTTTTATGTTCTATGATATTTTTCGATCAGAGGCGTAGTTCTCGAGATATATCAAGATATTTAAAAGTTCCGAAGCCGCACCAACATAATAGAGATACAGAAACACCGTGGCCCCTTTCTTTGAGATAACTCTGCACTAGTGCGAGCCGCTAATGCCACTTCCAGCTTAGCTGTGCAGAAGAAGAACAACAAGAAGAAGAAATATCTCGAAATATGTCCGTCAGGCGCCTTCCCTTGAGATAAATCTGCAAATATCTCGGAAACAAAGCGAGCTATGGCAAAATGTTAAGAGACCTTTTTTGTAGAAAATTAGGTTTCCTACTTTTTATGTTCTATGATATTTTTTGATCAGATGCGTAGTTCTCGAGATATATCGAGATATTTAAAAGTTCCGAAGCCGCACCAACATAATAGAGATACAGAAACACCGTGGCCCCTTTCTTTGAGATAACTCTGCACTAGTGCGAGCTGCAAATGCCACTTCCAGCTTAGCTGTGCAGAAGAAGAACAACAAGAAGAAGAAATATCTCGAAATATGTCCGTCAGGCCCCTTCCCTTGAAATAAATCTACAAATATCTCGGAAACGAAGCGAGCTATGGCAAAATGTTAAGAGACCTTTTTTGTAGAGAATTACGTTTCCTACTTTTTATGTTCTATGATATTTTTCGATCAGAGGCGTAGTTCTCGAGATATATCAAGATATTTAAAAGTTCCGAAGCCGCACCAACATAATAGAGATACAGAAACACCGTGGCCCCTTTCTTTGAGATAACTCTGCACGATTGCGAGCTGGAAATGCCACTTCCAGTTTAGCTGTGCAGAAGAAGAACAACAAGAAGAAGAAATATCTCGAAATATGTCCGTCAGGCCAGTTCCTTTGAGCTGAATCTGCAAATATCTCGGAAACGAAGCGAGCTATGGCAAAATGTTAAGAGACGGTTTTTGTAGAGAATTGTTTCCTACAATTTATGTTCTATGATATTTTTTGATCAGAAGCGTAGTTTTCGAGATATATCGAGATATTTAAATGTTCCGAAGCCGCACCAACATAATAGAGATACAGAAACACCGTGGCCCCTTTCTTTGAGATAACTCTGCACTAGTGCGAGCCGCAAATGCCACTTACAGCTTAGCTGTGCAGAAGAAGAACAACGAGAAGAAGAAATATCTCGAAATATGTCCGTCAGGCCCCTTCCCTTGAGATAAATCTGCAAATATCTCGGAAACGAAGCGAGCTATGGCAAAATGTTAAGAGACCTTTTTTGTAGAGAATTAAGTTTCCTACATTTTATGTTCTATGATATTTTTTGATCAGATGCGTAGTTCTCGAGATATATCAAGATATTTAAAAGTTCCGAAGCCGCACCAACATAATAGAGATACAGAAACACCGTGGCTCCTTTCTTTGAGATAACTCTGCACTATTGCGAGCTGGAAATGCCACTTCCAGTTTAGCTGTGCAGAAGAAGAACAACAAGAAGAAGAAATATCTCGAAATATGTCCGTCAGGCCCCTGCCCTTGAGATATATCTGCAAATATCTCGGAAACGAAGCGAGCTATGGCAAAATGTTGAGACACCTTTTTTGTAGAGAATTATGTTTCCTACAATTTATGTTCTATGATATTTTTTGATCAGATGCGTAGTTTTCGAGATATATCGAGATATTTAAAAGTTCCGAAGCCGCACCAACATAATAGAGATACAGAAACACCGTGGCCCCTTTCTTTGAGATAACTCTGCACTAGTGCGAGCCGCAAATGCCACTTCCAGCTTAGCTGTGCAGAGGAAGAACAACAAGAAGAAGAAATATCTCGAAATATGTCCGTCAGGCCAGTTCCTTTGAGCTGAATCTGCAAATATCTCGGAATCGAAGCGAGCTATGGCAAAATGTTAAGAGACGTTTTTTGTAGAGAATTATGTTTCCTACAATTTATGTTCTATGATATTTTTTGATCAGAAGCGTAGTTTTCGAGATATATCGAGATACTTAAAAGTTCCGAAGCCGCACCAACATAATAGAGATACAGAAACACCGTGGCCCCTTTCTTTGAGATAACTGTGCACTAGTGCGAGCCGCAAATGCCACTTCCAGCTTAGCTGTGCAGAAGAAGAACAACAAGAAGAAGAAATATCTCGAAATATGTCCGTCAGGCCCCTTCCCTTGAGATAAATCTGCAAATATCTCGGAAACGAAGCGAGCTATGGCAAAATGTTAGGAGACCTTTTTTGTACAGAATTATGTTTCCTACTTTTTATGTTCTATGA
This sequence comes from Osmia lignaria lignaria, assembly GCF_051020975.1. Lineage (NCBI taxonomy): Eukaryota > Metazoa > Arthropoda > Insecta > Hymenoptera > Megachilidae > Osmia > Osmia lignaria. Next base: position 6,473,804 of record NW_027478166.1, read on the forward strand.
TATTTTTTGATCAGACGCGTAGTTCTCGAGATATATCAAGATATTTAAAAGTTCCGAAGCCGCACCAACATAATAGAGATACAGAAACACCGTGGCTCCTTTCTTTGAGATAACTCTGCACTATTGCGCGCTGCAAATGCCACTTTCAGCTTAGCTGTGCAGAAGAAGAACAACAAGAAGAAGAAATATCTCGAAATATGTCCGTCAGGCCCCTTCCCTTGAGATAAATCTGCAAATATCTCGGAAACGAAGCGAGCTATGGCAAAATGTTAAGAGACCTTTTTTGTAGAGAATTAAGTTTCCTACTTTTTATGTTCTATGATATTTTTCGATCAGAGGCGTAGTTCTCGAGATATATCAAGATATTTAAAAGTTCCGAAGCCGCACCAACATAATAGAGATACAGAAACACCGTGGCCCCTTTCTTTGAGATAACTCTGCACTAGTGCGAGCCGCTAATGCCACTTCCAGCTTAGCTGTGCAGAAGAAGAACAACAAGAAGAAGAAATATCTCGAAATATGTCCGTCAGGCGCCTTCCCTTGAGATAAATCTGCAAATATCTCGGAAACAAAGCGAGCTATGGCAAAATGTTAAGAGACCTTTTTTGTAGAAAATTAGGTTTCCTACTTTTTATGTTCTATGATATTTTTTGATCAGATGCGTAGTTCTCGAGATATATCGAGATATTTAAAAGTTCCGAAGCCGCACCAACATAATAGAGATACAGAAACACCGTGGCCCCTTTCTTTGAGATAACTCTGCACTAGTGCGAGCTGCAAATGCCACTTCCAGCTTAGCTGTGCAGAAGAAGAACAACAAGAAGAAGAAATATCTCGAAATATGTCCGTCAGGCCCCTTCCCTTGAAATAAATCTACAAATATCTCGGAAACGAAGCGAGCTATGGCAAAATGTTAAGAGACCTTTTTTGTAGAGAATTACGTTTCCTACTTTTTATGTTCTATGATATTTTTCGATCAGAGGCGTAGTTCTCGAGATATATCAAGATATTTAAAAGTTCCGAAGCCGCACCAACATAATAGAGATACAGAAACACCGTGGCCCCTTTCTTTGAGATAACTCTGCACGATTGCGAGCTGGAAATGCCACTTCCAGTTTAGCTGTGCAGAAGAAGAACAACAAGAAGAAGAAATATCTCGAAATATGTCCGTCAGGCCAGTTCCTTTGAGCTGAATCTGCAAATATCTCGGAAACGAAGCGAGCTATGGCAAAATGTTAAGAGACGGTTTTTGTAGAGAATTGTTTCCTACAATTTATGTTCTATGATATTTTTTGATCAGAAGCGTAGTTTTCGAGATATATCGAGATATTTAAATGTTCCGAAGCCGCACCAACATAATAGAGATACAGAAACACCGTGGCCCCTTTCTTTGAGATAACTCTGCACTAGTGCGAGCCGCAAATGCCACTTACAGCTTAGCTGTGCAGAAGAAGAACAACGAGAAGAAGAAATATCTCGAAATATGTCCGTCAGGCCCCTTCCCTTGAGATAAATCTGCAAATATCTCGGAAACGAAGCGAGCTATGGCAAAATGTTAAGAGACCTTTTTTGTAGAGAATTAAGTTTCCTACATTTTATGTTCTATGATATTTTTTGATCAGATGCGTAGTTCTCGAGATATATCAAGATATTTAAAAGTTCCGAAGCCGCACCAACATAATAGAGATACAGAAACACCGTGGCTCCTTTCTTTGAGATAACTCTGCACTATTGCGAGCTGGAAATGCCACTTCCAGTTTAGCTGTGCAGAAGAAGAACAACAAGAAGAAGAAATATCTCGAAATATGTCCGTCAGGCCCCTGCCCTTGAGATATATCTGCAAATATCTCGGAAACGAAGCGAGCTATGGCAAAATGTTGAGACACCTTTTTTGTAGAGAATTATGTTTCCTACAATTTATGTTCTATGATATTTTTTGATCAGATGCGTAGTTTTCGAGATATATCGAGATATTTAAAAGTTCCGAAGCCGCACCAACATAATAGAGATACAGAAACACCGTGGCCCCTTTCTTTGAGATAACTCTGCACTAGTGCGAGCCGCAAATGCCACTTCCAGCTTAGCTGTGCAGAGGAAGAACAACAAGAAGAAGAAATATCTCGAAATATGTCCGTCAGGCCAGTTCCTTTGAGCTGAATCTGCAAATATCTCGGAATCGAAGCGAGCTATGGCAAAATGTTAAGAGACGTTTTTTGTAGAGAATTATGTTTCCTACAATTTATGTTCTATGATATTTTTTGATCAGAAGCGTAGTTTTCGAGATATATCGAGATACTTAAAAGTTCCGAAGCCGCACCAACATAATAGAGATACAGAAACACCGTGGCCCCTTTCTTTGAGATAACTGTGCACTAGTGCGAGCCGCAAATGCCACTTCCAGCTTAGCTGTGCAGAAGAAGAACAACAAGAAGAAGAAATATCTCGAAATATGTCCGTCAGGCCCCTTCCCTTGAGATAAATCTGCAAATATCTCGGAAACGAAGCGAGCTATGGCAAAATGTTAGGAGACCTTTTTTGTACAGAATTATGTTTCCTACTTTTTATGTTCTATGATATTTTTTGATCAGACGCGTAGTTCTCGAGATATATCAAGATATTTAAAAGTTCCGAAGCCGCACCAACATAATAGAGATACAGAAACACCGTGGCTCCTTTCTTTGAGATAACTCTGCACTATTGCGAGCTGGAAATGCCACTTCCAGTTTAGCTGTGCAGAAGAAGAACAACAAGAAGAAGAAATATCTCGAAATATGTCCGTGAGGCCCCTTCCCTTGAGATAAATCTGGAAATATCTCGGAAACGAAGAGAGCTATGGCAAAATGTTAAGAGACCTTTTTTGTAGAGAATTAAGTTTCCTACTTTTTACGTTCTATGACATTTTTTGATCAGATGCGTAGTTCTCGAGATATATCAAGATATTTAAAAGTTCCGAAGCCGCACCAACATAATAGAGATACAGAAACACCGTGGCTCCTTTCTTTGAGATAACTCACACTATTGCGAGCTGGAAATGCCACTTCCAGTTTAGCTGTGCAGAAGAAGAACAACAAGAAGAAGAAATATCTCGAAATATGTCCGTCAGGCCCCTGCCCTTGAGATATATCTGCAAATATCTCGGAAACGAAGCGAGCTATGGCAAAATGTTGAGAGACCTTTTTTGTAGAGAATTATGTTTCCTACAATTTATGTTCTATGATATTTTTTGATCAGATGCGTAGTTTTCGAGATATATCGAGATATTTAAAAGTTCCGAAGCCGCACCAACATAATAGAGATACAGAAACACCGTGGCCCCTTTCTTTGAGATAACTCTGCACTAGTGCGAGCCGCAAATGCCACTTCCAGCTTTGCTGTGCAGAGGAAGAACAACAAGAAGAAGAAATATCTCGAAATATGTCCGTCAGGCCAGTTCCTTTGAGCTGAATCTGCAAATATCTCGGAAACGAAGCGAGCTATGGCAAAATGTTAAGAGATGTTTTTTGTAGAGAATTATGTTTCCTACAATTTATGTTCTATGATATTTTTTGATCAGAAGCGTAGTTTTCGAGATATATCGAGATACTTAAAAGTTCCGAAGCCGCACCAACATAATAGAGATACAGAAACACCGTGGCCCCTTTCTTTGAGATAACTGTGCACTAGTGCGAGCCGCAAATGCCACTTCCAGCTTAGCTGTGCAGAAGAAGAACAACAAGAAGAAGAAATATCTCGAAATATGTCCGTCAGGCCCCTTCCCTTGAGATAAATCTGCAAATATCTCGGAAACGAAGCGAGCTATGGCAAAATGTTAGGAGACCTTTTTTGTACAGAATTATGTTTCCTACTTTTTATGTTCTATGATATTTTTTGATCAGACGCGTAGTTCTCGAGATATATCAAGATATTTAAAAGTTCCGAAGCCGCACCAACATAATAAAGATACAGAAACACCGTGGCCCCTTTCTTTGAGATATCTCTGCACTATTGCGAGCTGCAAATGCCACTTCCAGCTTAGCTGTGCAGAGGAAGAACAACAAGAAGAAGAAATATCTCGAAATATGTCCGTCAGGCCCCTGCCCTTGAGATATATCTGCAAATATCTCGGAAACGAAGCGAGCTATGGCAAAATGTTGAGACACCTTTTTTGTAGAGAATTAAGTTTCCTACAATTTATGTTCTATGATATTTTTTGATCAGATGCGTAGTTTTCGAGATATATCGAGATATTTAAAAGTTCCGAGCCGCACCAACATAATAGAGATACAGAAACACCGTGGCCCCTTTCTTTGAGATAACTCTGCACTAGTGCGAGCCGCAAATGCCACTTCCAGCTTAGCTGTGCAGAGGAAGAACAACAAGAAGAAGAAATATCTCGAAATATGTCCGTCAGGCCAGTTCCTTTGAGCTGAATCTGCAAATATCTCGGAATCGAAGCGAGCTATGGCAAAATGTTAAGAGACGTTTTTTGTAGAGAATTATGTTTCCTACAATTTATGTTCTATGATATTTTTTGATCAGAAGCGTAGTTTTCGAGATATATCGAGATACTTAAAAGTTCCGAAGCCGCACCAACATAATAGAGATACAGAAACACCGTGGCCCCTTTCTTTGAGATAACTGTGCACTAGTGCGAGCCGCAAATGCCACTTCCAGCTTAGCTGTGCAGAAGAAGAACAACAAGAAGAAGAAATATCTCGAAATATGTCCGTCAGGCCCCTTCCCTTGAGATAAATCTGCAAATATCTCGGAAACGAAGCGAGCTATGGCAAAATGTTAGGAGACCTTTTTTGTACAGAATTATGTTTCCTACTTTTTATGTTCTATGATATTTTTTGATCAGACGCGTAGTTCTCGAGATATATCAAGATATTTAAAAGTTCCGAAGCCGCACCAACATAATAGAGATACAGAAACACCGTGGCTCCTTTCTTTGAGATAACTCTGCACTATTGCGAGCTGGAAATGCCACTTCCAGTTTAGCTGTGCAGAAGAAGAACAACAAGAAGAAGAAATATCTCGAAATATGTCCGTGAGGCCCCTTCCCTTGAGATAAATCTGGAAATATCTCGGAAACGAAGAGAGCTATGGCAAAATGTTAAGAGACCTTTTTTGTAGAGAATTAAGTTTCCTACTTTTTACGTTCTATGACATTTTTTGATCAGATGCGTAGTTTTCGAGATATATCGAGATATTTAAAAGTTCCGAGCCGCACCAACATAATAGAGATACAGAAACACCGTGGCCCCTTTCTTTGAGATAACTCTGCACTAGTGCGAGCCGCAAATGCCACTTCCAGCTTAGCTGTGCAGAGGAAGAACAACAAGAAGAAGAAATATCTCGAAATATGTCCGTCAGGCCAGTTCCTTTGAGCTGAATCTGCAAATATCTCGGAATCGAAGCGAGCTATGGCAAAATGTTAAGAGACGTCTTTTGTAGAGAATTATGTTTCCTACAGTTTATGTTCTATGATATTTTTTGATCAGAAGCGTAGTTTTCGAGATATATCGAGATACTTAAAAGTTCCGAAGCCGCACCAACATAATAGAGATACAGAAACACCGTGGCCCCTTTCTTTGAGATAACTGTGCACTAGTGCGAGCCGCAAATGCCACTTCCAGCTTAGCTGTGCAGAAGAAGAACAACAAGAAGAAGAAATATCTCGAAATATGTCCGTCAGGCCCCTTCCCTTGAGATAAATCTGCAAATATCTCGGAAACGAAGCGAGCTATGGCAAAATGTTAGGAGACCTTTTTTGTACAGAATTATGTTTCCTACTTTTTATGTTCTATGATATTTTTTGATCAGACGCGTAGTTCTCGAGATATATCAAGATATTTAAAAGTTCCGAAGCCGCACCAACATAATAGAGATACAGAAACACCGTGGCTCCTTTCTTTGAGATAACTCTGCACTATTGCGAGCTGGAAATGCCACTTCCAGTTTAGCTGTGCAGAAGAAGAACAACAAGAAGAAGAAATATCTCGAAATATGTCCGTGAGGCCCCTTCCCTTGAGATAAATCTGGAAATATCTCGGAAACGAAGAGAGCTATGGCAAAATGTTAAGAGACCTTTTTTGTAGAGAATTAAGTTTCCTACTTTTTACGTTCTATGACATTTTTTGATCAGATGCGTAGTTCTCGAGATATATCAAGATATTTAAAAGTTCCGAAGCCGCACCAACATAATAGAGATACAGAAACACCGTGGCCCCTTTCTTTGAGATAACTCTGCACTAGTGCGAGCCGCAAATGCCACTTACAGCTTAGCTGTGCAGAAGAAGAACAACAAGAAGAAGAAATATCTCGAAATATGTCCGTTAGGCCCCTTCCCTTGAGATAAATCTGCAAATATCTCGGAAACGAAGCGAGCTGTGGCAAAATGTTAAGAGACCTTTTTTGTAGAGAATTAAGTTTCCTACTTTTTATGTTCTATGATATTTTTTGATCAGATGCGTAGTTCTCGAGATATATTAAGATATTTAAAAGTTCCGCAGCCGCACCAACATAATAGAGATACAGAAACACCGTGGCCCCTTTCTTTGAGATAACTCTGCACTATTGCGAGCTGCAAATGCCACTTCCAGCTTAGCTGTGCAGAAGAAGAACAACAAGAAGAAGAAGTATCTCGAAATATGTCCGTCAGGCCCCTTCCCTTGAGATAAATCTGCAAATATCTCGGAAACGAAGAGAGCTATGGCAAAATGTTAAGAGACCTTTTTTGTAGAGAATTAAGTTTCCTACTTTTTATGTTCTATGATATTTTTTGATCAGATGCGTAGTTCTCGAGATATATCAGGATATTTAAAAGTTCCGAAGCCGCACCAACATAATAGAGATACAGAAACACCGTGGCCCCTTTCTTTGAGATAACTCTGCACTATTGCGAGCTGTAAATGCCACTTCCAGCTTAGCTGTGCAGAAGAAGAACAACAAGAAGAAGAAATATCTCGAAATATGTCCGTCAGGCCCCTGCCCTTGAGATATATCTGCAAATATCTCGGAAACGAAGCGAGCTATGGCAAAATGTTAAGAGACCTTTTTTGTAGAGAATTATGTTTCCTACAATTTATGTTCTATGATATTTTTTGATCAGAACCGTAGTTTTCGAGATATATCAAGATATTTAAAAGTTCCGAAGCCGCACCAACATAATAGAGATACAGAAACACCGTGGCTCCTTTCTTTGAGATAACTCTGCACTATTGCGAGCTGGAAATGCCACTTCCAGTTTAGCTGTGCAGAAGAAGAACAACAAGAAGAAGAAATATCTCGAAATATGTCCGTGAGGCCCCTTCCCTTGAGATAAATCTGGAAATATCTCGGAAACGAAGAGAGCTATGGCAAAATGTTAAGAGACCTTTTTTGTAGAGAATTAAGTTTCCTACTTTTTACGTTCTATGACATTTTTTGATCAGATGCGTAGTTCTCGAGATATATCAAGATATTTAAAAGTTCCGAAGCCGCACCAACATAATAGAGATACAGAAACACCGTGGCCCCTTTCTTTGAGATAACTCTGCACTAGTGCGAGCCGCAAATGCCACTTACAGCTTAGCTGTGCAGAAGAAGAACAACAAGAAGAAGAAATATCTCGAAATATGTCCGTTAGGCCCCTTCCCTTGAGATAAATCTGCAAATATCTCGGAAACGAAGCGAGCTATGGCAAAATGTTAAGAGACCTTTTTTGTAGAGAATTAAGTTTCCTACTTTTTATGTTCTATGATATTTTTTGATCAGATGCGTAGTTCTCGAGATATATTAAGATATTTAAAAGTTCCGCAGCCGCACCAACATAATAGAGATACAGAAACACCGTGGCCCCTTTCTTTGAGATAACTCTGCACTATTGCGAGCTGCAAATGCCACTTCCAGCTTAGCTGTGCAGAAGAAGAACAACAAGAAGAAGAAGTATCTCGAAATATGTCCGTCAGGCCCCTTCCCTTGAGATAAATCTGCAAATATCTCGGAAATGAAGAGAGCTATGGCAAGATGTTAAGAGACCTTTTTTGTAGAGAATTAAGTTTCCTACTTTTTATGTTCTATGATATTTTTTGATCAGATGCGTAGTTCTCGAGATATATCAGGATATTTAAAAGTTCCGAAGCCGCACCAACATAATAGAGATACAGAAACACCGTGGCCCCTTTCTTTGAGATAACTCTGCACTATTGCGAGCTGTAAATGCCACTTCCAGCTTAGCTGTGCAGAAGAAGAACAACAAGAAGAAGAAATATCTCGAAATATGTCCGTCAGGCCCCTGCCCTTGAGATATATCTGCAAATATCTCGGAAACGAAGCGAGCTATGGCAAAATGTTAAGAGACCTTTTTTGTAGAGAATTATGTTTCCTACAATTTATGTTCTATGATATTTTTTGATCAGAAGCGTAGTTTTCGAGATATATCGAGATACTTAAAGGTTCCGAAGCCGCACCAACATAATAGAGATACAGAAACACCGTGGCCCCTTTCTTTGAGATAACTCTGCACTAGTGCGAGCCGCAAATGCCACTTCCAGCTTAGCTGTGCAGAAGAAGAACAACAAGAAGAAGAAATATCTCGAAATATGTCCGTCAGGCCCCTTCCCTTGAGATAAATCTGCAAATATCTCGGAAACGAAGCGAGCTATGGCAAAATGTTGAGAGACCTTTTTTGTAGAGAAATAGGTTTCCTACTTTTTATGTTCTATGATATTTTTTGATCAGATGCGTAGTTCTCGAGATATATCAAGATATTTAAAAGTTCCGAAGCCGCACCAACATAATAGAGATACAGAAACACCGTGGCCCCTTTCTTTGAGATAACTCTGCACTATTGCGAGCTGCAAATGCCACTTCCAGCTTAGCTGTGCAGAAGAAGAACAACAAGAAGAAGAAGTATCTCGAAATATGTCCGTCAGGCCCCTTCCCTTGAGATAAATCTGTAAATATCTCGGAAACGAAGAGAGCTATGGCAAAATGTTAAGAGACCTTTTTTGTAGAGAATTATGTTTCCTACAATTTATGTTCTATGATATTTTTTGATCAGAAGCGTAGTTTTCGAGATATATCGAGATATTTAAAAGTTCCGAAGCCGCACCAACATAATAGAGATACAGAAACACCGTGGCCCCTTTCTTTGAGATAACTCTGCACTAGTGCGAGCCGCAAATGCCACTTCCGGCTTAGCTGTGCAGAAGAAGAACAACAAGAAGAAGAAATATCTCGAAATATGTCCGTCAGGCCCCTTCCCTTGAGATAAATATGCAAATATCTCGGAAACGAAGCGAGCTATGGCAAAATGTTAAGCGACCTTTTTTGTAGAGAATTAAGTGTCCTACTTTTTATGTTCTATGATATTTTTTGATCAGATGCGTAGTTCTCGAGATATATCAAGATATTTAAAAGTTCCGAAGCCCCACCAACATAATAGAGATACAGAAACACCGTGGCCCCTTTCTTTGAGATAACTCTGCACTATTGCGAGCTGCAAATGCCACTTCCAGCTTAGCTGTGCAGAGGAAGAACAACAAGAAGAAGAAATATCTCGAAATATGTCCGTCAGGCCAGTTCCTTTGAGCTGAATCTGCAAATATCTCGGAAACCAAGCGAGCTATGGCAAAATGTTAGGAGACCTTTTTTGTACAGAATTATGTTTCCTACTTTTTATGTTCTATGATATTTTTTGATCAGACGCGTAGTTCTCGAGATATATCAAGATATTTAAAAGTTCCGAAGCCGCACCAACATAATAGAGATACAGAAACACCGTGGCCCCTTTCTTTGAGATATCTCTGCACTATTGCGTGCTGCAAATGCCACTTCCAGCTTAGCTGTGCAGAAGAAGAACAACAAGAAGAAGAAATATCTCGAAATATGTCCGTGAGGCCCCTTCCCTTGAGATAAATCTGCAAATATCTCGGAAACGAAGCGAGCTATGGCAAAATGTTAAGAGACCTTTTTTGTAGAGAATTAAGTTTCCTACTTTTTATGTTCTATGATATTTTTTGATCAGATGCGTAGTTCTCGAGATATATTAAGATATCTAAAAGTTCCGAAGCCGCACCAACATAATAGAGATACAGAAACACCGTGGCCCCTTTCTTTGAGATAACTCTGCACTATTGCGAGCTGCAAATGCCACTTCCAGCTTAGCTGTGGAGAAGAAGAACAACAAGAAGAAGAAGTATCTCGAAATATGTCCGTCAGGCCCCTTCCCTTGAGATAAATCTGCAAATATCTCGGAAACGAAGCGAGCTATGGCAAAATGTTAAGAGATCTTTTTTGTAGAGAATTAAGTTTCCTACTTTTTATGTTCTGTGATATTTTTTGATCAGATGCGTAGTTCTCGAGATATATCAAGATATTTAAAAGTTCCGAAGCCGCACCAACATAATAGAGATACAGAAACACCGTGGCCCCTTTCCTTGAGATAACTCTGCACTAGCGCGGGCCGCAAATGCCACTTACAGCTTAGCTGTGCAGAAGAAGAACAACGAGAAGAAGAAATATCTCGAAATATGTCCGTCAGGCCCCTTCCCTTGAGATAAATCTGCAAATATCTCGGAAACGAAGCGAGCTATGGCAAAATGGTAAGAGATCTTTTTTGTAGAGAATTAAGTTTCCTACTTTTTATGTTCTATGATATTTTTTGATCAGATGCGTAGTTCTCGAGATATATCAAGATATTTAAAAGTTCCGAAGCCGCACCAACATAATAGAGATACAGAAACACCGTGGCCCCTTTCTTTGAGATAACTCTGCACTAGTGCGAGCCGCAAATGCCACTTCCAGCTTAGCTGTGCAGAAGAAGAACAACAAGAAGAAGAAATATATCGAAATATGTCCGTCAGGCCCCTTCCCTTGAGATAAATCTGCAAATATCTCGGAAACGAAGCGAGCTATGGCAAAATGTTGAGAGACCTTTTTTGTAGAGAATTAGGTTTCCTACTTTTTATGTTCTATGATATTTTTTGATCAGATGCGTAGTTCTCGAGATATATCAAGATATTTAAAAGTTCCGAAGCCGCACCAACATAATAGAGATACAGAAACACCGTGGCCCCTTTCCTTGAGATAACTCTGCACTAGCGCGAGCCGCAAATGCCACTTACAGCTTAGCTGTGCAGAAGAAGAACAACGAGAAGAAGAAATATCTCGAAATATGTCCGTCAGGCCCCTTCCCTTGAGATAAATCTGCAAATATCTCGGAAACGAAGCGAGCTATGGCAAAATGGTAAGAGATCTTTTTTGTAGAGAATTAAGTTTCCTACTTTTTATGTTCTATGATATTTTTTGATCAGATGCGTAGTTCTCGAGATATATCAAGATATTTAAAAGTTCCGAAGCCGCACCAACATAATAGAGATACAAAAACACCGTGGCCCGTTTCTTTGAGATAACTCTGCACTAGCGCGAGCCGCAAATGCCACTTACAGCTTAGCTGTGCAGAAGAAGAACAACGAGAAGAAGAAATATCTCGAAATATGTCCGTCAGGCCCCTTCCCTTGAGATAAATCTGCAAATATCTCGGAAACGAAGCGAGCTATGGCAAAATGTTAAGAGACCTTTTTTGTAGAGAATTAAGTTTCCTACATTTTATGTTCTATGATATTTTTTGATCAGATGCGTAGTTCTCGAGATATATCAAGATATTTAAAGGTTCCGATGCCGCACCAACATAATAGAGATACAGAAACACCGTGGCCCCTTTCTTTGAGATAACTCTGCACTATTGCGAGCTGTAAATGCCACTTCCAGCTTAGCTGTGCAGAAGAAGAACAACAAGAAGAAGAAATATCTCGAAATATGTCCGTCAGGCCCCTCCCCTTGAGATAAATCTGCAAATATCTCGGAAACGAAGCGAGCTATGGCAAAATGTTAAGAGACCTTTTTTGTACAGAATTATGTTTCCTACTTTTTATGTTCTATGATATTTTTTGATCAGACGCGTAGTTCTCGAGATATAGCAAGGTATTTAAAAGTTCCGAAGCCGCACCAACATAATAGAGATACAGAAACACCGTGGCCCCTTTCTTTGAGATAACTCTGCACTAGCGCGAGCCGCAAATGCCACTTACAGCTTAGCTGTGCAGAAGAAGAACAACGAGAAGAAGAAATATCTCGAAATATGTCCGTCAGGCCCCTTCCCTTGAGATAAATCTGCAAATATCTCGGAAACGAAGCGAGCTATGGCAAAATGTTAAGAGACCTTTTTTGTACAGAATTATGTTTCCTACTTTTTATGTTCTATGATATTTTTTGATCAGACGCGTAGTTCTCGAGATATAGCAAGGTATTTAAAAGTTCCGAAGCCGCACCAACATAATAGAGATACAGAAACACCGTGGCCCCTTTCTTTGAGATAACTCTGCACTAGCGCGAGCCGCAAATGCCACTTACAGCTTAGCTGTGCAGAAGAAGAACAACGAGAAGAAGAAATATCTCGAAATATGTCCGTCAGGCCCCTGCCCTTGAGATATATCTGCAAATATCTCGGAAACGAAGCGAGCTATGGGAAAATGTTAAGAGACCTTTTTTGTAGAGAATTATGTTTCCTACTTTTTATGTTCTATGATATTTTTTGATCAGATGCGTAGTTCTCGAGATATATCAAGATATTTAAAAGTTCCGAAGCCGCACCAACATAATAGAGATACAGAAACACCGTGGCCCCTTTCTTTGAGCTAACTCTGCACTAGTGCGAGCCGCAAATGCCACTTCCAGCTTAGCTGTGCAGAAGAAGAACAACAAGAAGAAGAAATATCTCGAAATATGTCCATCAGGCCCCTTCCCTTGAGATAAATCTGCAAATATCTCGGAAACGAAGCGAGCTATGGCAAAATGTTAAGAGACCTTTTTTGTAGAGAATTAGGTTTCCTACTTTTTATGTTCGATGATATTTTTTGATCAGATGCGTAGTTCTCGAGATATATCAAGATATTTAAAAGTTCCGAAGCTGCACCAACATAATAGAGGTACAGAAACACCGTGGCCTCTTTCTTTGAGATAACTCTGCACTATTGCGAGCTGCAAATGCCACTTCGAGCTTAGCTGTGCAGAAGAAGAACAACAAGAAGAAGAAATATCTCGAAATATGTCCGTCAGGCCAGTTCCTTTGAGCTGAATCTGCAAATATCTCGGAAACGAAGAGAGCTATGGCAAAATGTTAAGAGACCTTTTTTGTGGAGAACTTTGTTTCCTACAATTTATGTTCTATGATATTTTTTGATCAGAAGCGTAGTTTTCGAGATATATCGAGATATTTAAAAGTTACGAAGCCGCACCAACATAATAGAGATACAGAAACACCGTGGCCCCTTTCTTTGAGATAACTCTGCAATAGTGCGAGCCGCAAATGCCACTTCCAGCTTAGCTGTGTAGAAGAAGAACAACAAGAAGAAGAAATATCTCGAAATATGTCCGTCAGGCCACTTCCCTTGAGATAAATCTGCAAATATCTCGGAAACGAAGCGAGCTATGGCAAAATGTTAAGAGACCTTTTTTGTAGAGAATTAAGTTTCCTACTTTTTATGTTCGATGATATTTTTTGATCAGAAGCGTAGCTGTCGAGATATATCGAGATATTTAAAAGTTCCGAAGCCGCACCAACATAATAGAGATACAGAAACACGGTGGCCCCTTTCTTTGAGATAACTCTGCACTAGTGCGAGACGCAAATGCCACTTCCAGCTTAGCTGTGCAGAAGAAGAACAACAAGAAGAAGAAATATCTCGAAATATGTCCGTCAGGCCCCTTCCCTTGAGATAAATATGCAAATATCTCGGAAACGAAGCGAGCTATGGCAAAATGTTAAGAGACCTTTTTTGTAGAGAATTAAGTTCCCTACTTTTTATGTTCTATGACATTTTTTGATCAGATGCGTAGTTCTCGAGATATATCAAGATATTTAAAAGTTCCGAAGCCGTACCAACATAATAGAGATACAGAAACACCGTGGCCCCTTTCTTTAAGATAACTCTGCACTATTGCGAGCTGCAAATGCCACTTCCAGCTTAGCTGTGCAGAGGAAGAACAACAAGAAGAAGAAATATCTCGAAATATGTCCGTCAGGCCAGTTCCTTTGAGCTGAATCTGCAAATATCTCGGAAACGAAGCGAGCTATGGCAAAATGTTAAGAGACCTTTTTTGTAGAGAATTAAGTTTCCTACTTTTTATGTTCGATGATATTTTTTGATCAGATGCGTAGTTCTCGAGATATATCAAGATATTTAAAAGTTCCGAAGCTGCACCAACATAATAGAGGTACAGAAACACCGTGGCCTCTTTCTTTGAGATAACTCTGCACTATTGCGAGCTGCAAATGCCACTTCGAGCTTAGCTGTGCAGAAGAAGAACAACAAGAAGAAGAAATATCTCGAAATATGTCCGTCAGGCCCCTTCCCTTGAGATAAATCTGCAAATATCTCGGAAACGAAGAGAGCTATGGCAAAATGTTAAGAGACCTTTTTTGTAGAGAATTAAGTTTCCTACTTTTCATGTTCTATGATATTTTTTGATCAGATGCGTAGTTCTCGAGATATATCAAGATATTTAAAAGTTCCGAAGCCGCACCAACATAATAGAGATACAGAAACACCGTGGCCCCTTTCTTTGAGATAACTCTGCACTAGTGCGAGCCGCAAATGCCACTTCCAGCTTAGCTGTGCAGAAGAAGAACAACAAGAAGAAGAAATATCTCGAAATATGTCCGTCAGGCCAGTTCCTTTGAGCTGAATCTGCAAATATCTCGGAAACGAAGCGAGCTATGGCAAAATGTTAAGAGACGTTTTTTGTAGAGAATTATGTTTCCTACAATTTATGTTCTATGATATTTTTTGATCAGAAGCGTAGTTTTCGAGATATATCGAGATACTTAAAAGTTCCGAAGCCGCACCAACATATTAGAGATACAGAAACACCGTGGCCCCTTTCCTTGAGATAACTGTGCACTAGTGCGAGCCGCAAATGCCACTTCCAGCTTAGCTGTGCAGAAGAAGAACAACAAGAAGAAGAAACTTCTCGAAATATGTCCGTCAGGCCCCTTCCCTTGAGATAAATCTGCAAATATCTCGGAAACGAAGCGAGCTATGGCAAAATGTTAAGAGACCTTTTTTGTAGAGAATTAAGTTTCCTACTTTTTATGTTCTATGATATTTTTTGATCAGATGCGTAGTTCTCGAGATATATCAAGATATTTAAAAGTTCCGAAACCGCACCAACATAATAGAGCTACAGAAACACCGTGGCCCCTTTCTTTGAGATAACTCTGCACTATTGCGAGCTGTAAATGCCACTTCCAGCTTAGCTGTGCAGAAGAAGAACAACAAGAAGAAGAAATATCTCGAAATATGTCCGTCAGGCCCCTGCCCTTGAGATATATCTGCAAATATCTCGGAAACCAAGCGAGCTATGGCAAAATGTTAAGAGACCTTTTTTGTAGAGAATTATGTTTCCTACAATTTATGTTCTATGATATTTTTTGATCAGAAGCGTAGTTTTCGAGATATATCGAGATATTTAAAAGTTACGAAGCCGCACCAACATAATAGAGATACAGAAACACCGTGGCCCCTTTCTTTGAGATAACTCTGCAATAGTGCGAGCCGCAAATGCCACTTCCAGCTTAGCTGTGCAGAAGAAGAACAACAAGAAGAAGAAATATTTCGAAATATGTCCGTCAGGCCCCTTCCCTTGAGATAAATCTGCAAATATCTCGGAAACGAAGCGAGCTATGGCAAAATGTTAAGAGACCTTTTTTGTAGAGAATTAAGTTTCCTACTTTTTATGTTCTATGATATTTTTTGATCAGATGCGTAGTTCTCGAGATATATCAAGATATTTAAAAGTTCCGAAGCCGCACCAACATAATAGAGATACAGAAACACCGTGGCCCCTTTCTTTGAGATAACTCTGCACTATTGCGAGCTGCAAATGCCACTTCCAGCTTAGCTGTGCAGAGGAAGAACAACAAGAAGAAGAAATATCTCGAAATATGTCCGTCAGGCCAGTTCCTTTGAGCTGAATCTGCAAATATCTCGGAAACGAAGCGAGCTATGGCAAAATGTTAAGAGACGTTTTTTGTAGAGAATTATGTTTCCTACAATTTATGTTCTATGATATTTTTTGATCAGAAGCGTAGTTTTCGAGATATATCGAGATACTTAAAAGTTCCGAAGCCGCACCAACATATTAGAGATACAGAAACACCGTGGCCCCTTTCTTTGAGATAACTGTGCACTAGTGCGAGCCGCAAATGCCACTTCCAGCTTAGCTGTGCAGAAGAAGAACAACAAGAAGAAGAAATACCTCGAAATATGTCCGTCAGGCCCCTTCCCTTGAGATAAATCTGCAAATATCTCGGAAACGAAGCGAGCTATGGCAAAATGTTAAGAGACCTTTTTTGTAGAGAATTATGTTTCCTACTTTTTATGTTCTATGATATTTTTTGATCAGACGCGTAGTTCTCGAGATATATCAAGATATTTAAAAGTTCCGAAACCGCACCAACATAATAGAGATACAGAAACACCGTGGCCCCTTTCTTTGAGATAACTCTGCACTATTGCGAGCTGTAAATGCCACTTCCAGCTTAGCTGTGCAGAAGAAGAACAACAAGAAGAAGAAATATCTCGAAATATGTCCGTCAGGCCCCTGCCCTTGAGATATATCTGCAAATATCTCGGAAACCAAGCGAGCTATGGCAAAATGTTAAGAGACCTTTTTTGTAGAGAATTATGTTTCCTACTTTTTATGTTCTATGATATTTTTTGATCAGATGCGTAGTTCTCGAGATATATCAAGATATTTAAAAGTTCCGAAGCCGCACCAACATAATACAGATACAGAATCACCGTGGCCCCTTTCTTTGAGATAACTCTGCACTAGTGCGAGCCGCAAATGCCACTTCCAGCTTAGCTGTGCAGAAGAAGAACAACAAGAAGAAGAAATATCTCGAAATACGTCCGTCAGGCCCCTTCCCTTGAGATAAATCTGCAAATATCTCGGAAACGACGCGAGCTATGGCAAAATGTTAAGAGACCTTTTTTGTAGAGAATTATGTTTCCTACTTTTTATGTTCTATGATATTTTTTGATCAGACGCGTAGTTCTCGAGATATATCAAGATATTTAAAAGTTCCGAAGCCGCACCAACATAATAGAGATACAGAAACACCGTGGCCCCTTTCTTTGAGATATCTCTGCACTATTGCGAGCTGCAAATGCCACTTCCAGCTTAGCTGTGCAGAAGAAGAACAACAAGAAGAAGAAATATCTCGAAATATGTCCGTGAGGCCCCTTCCCTTGAGATAAATCTGCAAATATCTCGGAAACGAAGCGAGCTATGGCAAAATGTTAAGAGACCTTATTTGTAGAGAATTAAGTTTCCTACTTTTTATGTTCTATGATATTTTTTGATCAGATGCGTAGTTCTCGAGATATATCAAGATATTTAAAAGTTCCGAAGCTGCACCAACATAATAGAGGTACAGAAACACCGTGGCCTCTTTCTTTGAGATAACTCTGCACTATTGCGAGCTGCAAATGCCACTTCGAGCTTAGCTGTGCAGAAGAAGAACAACAAGAAGAAGAAATATCTCGAAATATGTCCGTCAGGCCCCTTCCCTTGAGATAAATCTGCAAATATCTCGGAAACGAAGAGAGCTATGGCAAAATGTTAAGAGACCGTTTTTGTAGAGAATTAAGTTTCCTACTTTTCATGTTCTATGATATTTTTTGATCAGATGCGTAGTTCTCGAGATATATCAAGATATTTAAAAGTTCCGAAGCCGCACCAACATAATAGAGATACAGAAACACCGTGGCCCCTTTCTTTGAGATAACTCTGCACTAGTGCGAGCCGCAAATGCCACTTCCAGCTTAGCTGTGCAGAAGAAGAACAACAAGAAGAAGAAATATCTCGAAATATGTCCGTCAGGCCAGTTCCTTTGAGCTGAATCTGCAAATATCTCGGAAACGAAGCGAGCTATGGCAAAATGTTAAGAGACGTTTTTTGTAGAGAATTATGTTTCCTACAATTTATGTTCTATGATATTTTTTGATCAGAAGCGTAGTTTTCGAGATATATCGAGATACTTAAAAGTTCCGAAGCCGCACCAACATATTAGAGATACAGAAACACCGTGGCCCCTTTCTTTGAGATAACTGTGCACTAGTGCGAGCCGCAAATGCCACTTCCAGCTTAGCTGTGCAGAAGAAGAACAACAAGAAGAAGAAACTTCTCGAAATATGTCCGTCAGGCCCCTTCCCTTGAGATAAATCTGCAAATATCTCGGAAACGAAGCGAGCTATGGCAAAATGTTAAGAGACCTTTTTTGTAGAGAATTAAGTTTCCTACTTTTTATGTTCTATGATATTGTTTGATCAGATGCGTAGTTCTCGAGATATATCAAGATATTTAAAAGTTCCGAAACCGCACCAACATAATAGAGCTACAGAAACACCGTGGCCCCTTTCTTTGAGATAACTCTGCACTATTGCGAGCTGTAAATGCCACTTCCAGCTTAGCTGTGCAGAAGAAGAACAACAAGAAGAAGAAATATCTCGAAATATGTCCGTCAGGCCCCTGCCCTTGAGATATATCTGCAAATATCTCGGAAACCAAGCGAGCTATGGCAAAATGTTAAGAGACCTTTTTTGTAGAGAATTATGTTTCCTACAATTTATGTTCTATGATATTTTTTGATCAGAAGCGTAGTTTTCGAGATATATCGAGATATTTAAAAGTTACGAAGCCGCACCAACATAATAGAGATACAGAAACACCGTGGCCCCTTTCTTTGAGATAACTCTGCAATAGTGCGAGCCGCAAATGCCACTTCCAGCTTAGCTGTGCAGAAGAAGAACAACAAGAAGAAGAAATATTTCGAAATATGTCCGTCAGGCCCCTTCCCTTGAGATAAATCTGCAAATATCTCGGAAACGAAGCGAGCTATGGCAAAATGTTAAGAGACCTTTTTTGTAGAGAATTAAGTTTCCTACTTTTTATGTTGTATGATATTTTTTGATCAGATGCGTAGTTCTCGAGATATATCAAGATATTTAAAAGTTCCGAAGCCGCACCAACATAATAGAGATACAGAAACACCGTGGCCCCTTTCTTTGAGATAACTCTGCACTATTGCGAGCTGCAAATGCCACTTCCAGCTTAGCTGTGCAGAGGAAGAACAACAAGAAGAAGAAATATCTCGAAATATGTCCGTTAGGCCCCTTCCCTTGAGATAAATCTGCAAATATCTCGGAAACGAAGCGAGCTATGGCAAAATGTTAAGAGACGTTTTTTGTAGAGAATTATGTTTCCTACAATTTATGTTCTATGATATTTTTTGATCAGAAGCGTAGTTTTCGAGATATATCGAGATACTTAAAAGTTCCGAAGCCGCACCAACATATTAGAGATACAGAAACACCGTGGCCCCTTTCTTTGAGATAACTGTGCACTAGTGCGAGCCGCAAATGCCACTTCCAGCTTAGCTGTGCAGAAGAAGAACAACAAGAAGAAGAAACTTCTCGAAATATGTCCGTTAGGCCCCTTCCCTTGAGATAAATCTGCAAATATCTCGGAAAGGAAGCGAGCTATGGCAAAATGTTAAGAGACCTTTTTTGTAGAGAATTAAGTTTCCTACTTTTTGTGTTCTATGATATTTTTTGATCAGATGCGTAGTTCTCGAGATATATCAAGATATTTAAAAGTTCCGAAGCCGCACCAACATAATAGAGATACAGAAACACCGTGGCCCCTTTCTTTGAGATAACTCTGCACTATTGCGAGCTGTAAATGCCACTTCCAGCTTAGCTGTGCAGAAGAAGAACAACAAGAAGAAGAAATATCTCGAAATATGTCCGTCAGGCCCCTGCCCTTGAGATATATCTGCAAATATCTCGGAAACGAAGCGAGCTATGGCAAAATATTGAGAGACCTTTTTTGTAGAGAATTATGTTTCCTACAATTTATGTTCTATGATATTTTTTGATCAGAAGCGTAGTTTTCGAGATATATCGAGATATTTAAAAGTTCCGAAGCCGCACCAACATAATAGAGATACAGAAACACCGTGGCCCCTTTCTTTGAGATAACTCTGCAATAGTGCGAGCCGCAAATGCCACTTCCAGCTTAGCTGTGCAGAAGAAGAACAACAAGAAGAAGAAATATCTCGAAATATGTCCGTCAGGCCCCTTCCCTTGAGATAAATCTGCAAATATCTCGGAAACGAAGCGAGCTATGGCAAAATGTTAAGAGACCTTTTTTGTAGAGAATTAAGTTTCCTACTTTTTATGTTCTATGATATTTTTTGATCAGATGCGTAGTTCTCGAGATATATCAAGATATTTAAAAGTTCCGAAGCCGCACCAACATAATAGAGATACAGAAACACCGTGGCCCCTTTCTTTGAGATAACTCTGCACTAGTGCGATCCGCAAATGCCACTTCCAGCTTAGCTGTGCAGAAGAAGAACAACAAGAAGAAGAAATATCTCGAAATATGTCCGTCAGGCCCCTTCCCTTGAGATAAATCTGCAAATATCTCGGAAACGAAGCGAGCTATGGCAAAATGTTAAGAGACCTTTTTTGTAGAGAATTAAGTTTCCTACTTTTTATGTTCTATGATATTT
Organism: Osmia lignaria lignaria; assembly: GCF_051020975.1. NCBI lineage: Eukaryota > Metazoa > Arthropoda > Insecta > Hymenoptera > Megachilidae > Osmia > Osmia lignaria. Next base: position 6,494,412 of record NW_027478166.1, read on the forward strand.
TTTGATCAGATGCGTAGTTCTCGAGATATATCAAGATATTTAAAAGTTCCGAAGCCGCACCAACATAATAGAGATACAGAAACACCGTGGCTCCTTTCTTTGAGATAACTCTGCACTATTGCGAGCTGGAAATGCCACTTCCAGTTTAGCTGTGCAGAAGAAGAACAACAAGAAGAAGAAATATCTCGAAATATGTCCGTTAGGCCCCTTCCCTTGAGATAAATCTGCAAATATCTCGGAAACGAAGCGAGCTATGGCAAAATGTTAAGAGACCTTTTTTGTAGAGAATTAAGTTTCCTCCTTTTTATGTTCTATGATATTTTTTGATCAGATGCGTAGTTCTCGAGATATATCAAGATATTTAAAAGTTCCGAAGCCGCACCAACATAATAGAGATACAGAAACACCGTGGCCCCTTTCTTTGAGATAACTCTGCACTATGGCGAGCTGCAAATGCCACTTCCAGCTTAGCTGTGCAGAGGAAGAACAACAAGAAAAAGAAGTATCTCGAAATATGTCCGTCAGGCCCGTTCCTTTGAGCTGAATCTGCAAATATCTCGGAAACAAAGCGAGCTATGGCAAAATGTTAAGAGACGTTTTTTGTAGAGAATTATGTTTCCTACAATTTATGTTCTATGATATTTTTCGATCAGAAGCGTAGTTTTCGAGATATATCGAGATATTTAAAAGTTCCGAAGCCGCACCAACATAATAGAGATACCGAAACACCGTGGCCCCTTTCTTTGAGATAACTCTGCACTAGTGCGAGCCGCAAATGCCACTTCCAGCTTAGCTGTGCAGAAGAAGAACAACAAGAAGAAGAAATATCTCGAAATATGTCCGACAGGCCCCTTCCCTTGAGATAAATCTGCAAATATCTCGGAAACGAAGCGAGCTATGGCGAAATGTTAAGAGACCTTTTTTGTAGAGAATTAAGTTTCCTACTTTTTATCTTCTATGATATTTTTTGATCAGATGCGTAGTTCTCGAGATATATCAAGATATTTAAAAGTGCCGAAGCCGCACCAACATAATACAGATACAGAAACACCGTGGCCCCTTTCTTTGAGATAACTCTGCTCTAGTGCGAGCCGCAAATGCCACTTCCAGCTTAGCTGTGCAGAAGAAGAACAACAAGAAGAAGAAATATCTCGAAATATGTCCGTTAGGCCCCTTCCCTTGAGATAAATCTGCAAATATCTCGGAAACGAAGCGAGCTATGGCAAAATGTTAAGAGACCTTTTTTGTAGAGAATTAAGTTTCCTACTTTTTATGTTCTATGATATGTTTTGATTAGATGCGCAGTTCTCGAGATATATCAAGATATTTAAAAGTTCCGAAGCCGCACCAACATAATAGAGATACAGAAACACCGTGGCCCCTTTCTTTGAGATAACTCTGCACTATTGCGAGCTGTAAATGCCACTTCCAGCTTAGCTGTGCAGAAGAAGAACAACAAGAAGAAGAAATATCTCGAAATATGTCCGTCAGGCCCCTGCCCTTGAGATATATCTGCAAATATCTCGGAAACGAAGCGAGCTATGGCAAAATGTTGAGGGACCTTTTTTGTAGAGAATTATGGTTCCTACAATTTATGTTCTATGATATTTTTTGATCAGAAGCGTAGTTTTCGAGATATATCGAGATATTTAAAAGTTCCGAAGCCGCACCAACATAATAGAGATACAGAAACACCGTGGCCCCTTTCTTTGAGATAACTCTGCAATAGTGCGAGCCGCAAATGCCACTTCCAGCTTAGCTGTGCAGAAGAAGAACAACAAGAAGAAGAAATATCTGGAAATATGTCCGTCAGGCCCCTTCTCTTGAGATAAATCTGCAAATACCTCGAAAACGAAGCGAGCTATGGCAAAATGTTAAGAGACCTTTCTTGTAGAGAATTAAGTTTCCTACTTTTTATGTAGTATGATATTTTTTGATCAGATGCGTAGTTCTCGAGATATATCAAGATATTTAAAAGTTACGAAGCCGCACCAACATAATAGAGATACAGAAACACCGTGGCCCCTTTCTTTGAGATAACTCTGCACTAGTGCGAGCCGCAAATGCCACTTCCAGCTTAGCTGTGCAGAAGAAGAACAACAAGAAGAAGAAATATCTCGAAATATGTCCGTCAGGCCCCTTCCCTTGAGATAAATCTGCCAATATCTCGGAAACGAAGCGAGCTATGGCAAAATGTTAAGAGACCTTTTTTGTAGAGAATTAAGTTTCCTACTTTTCATATTCTATGATATTTTTTGATCAGATGCGTAGATCTCGAGATATATCAAGATATTTAAAAGTTCCGAAGCTGCACCAACATAATAGAGGTACAGAAACACCGTGGCCGCTTTCTTTGAGATAACTCTGCACTATTGCGAGCTGCAAATGCCACTTCCAGCTTAGATGTGCAGAAGAAGAACAACAAGAAGAAGAAATATCTCGAAATATGTCCGTCAGGCCCCTTCCCTTGAGATATATCTGCAAATATCTCGGAAACGAAACGAGCTATGGCAAAATGTTAAGAGACCTTTTATGTAGAGAATTAAGTTTCCTACTTTTCATGTTCTATGATATTTTTTGATCAGATGCGTAGATCTCGAGATATATCAAGATATTTAAAAGTTCCGAAGCTGCACCAACATAATAGAGGTACAGAAACACCGTGGCCGCTTTCTTTGAGATAACTCTGCACTATTGCGAGCTGCAAATGCCACTTCCAGCTTAGATGTGCAGAAGAAGAACAACAAGAAGAAGAAATATCTCGAAATATGTCCGTCAGGCCCCTTCCCTCGAGATAAATCTGCAAATATCGAGGAAACGAAGCGAGCTATGGCAAAATGTTAAGAGACCTTTGTTGTAGAGAATTAAGTTTCCTACTTTTTATGTTCTATGATATTTTTTGATCAGATGCGTAGATCTCGAGATATATCAAGATATTTAAAAGTTCCGAAGCTGCACCAACATAATAGAGGTACAGAAACACCGTGGCCGCTTTCTTTGAGATAACTCTGCACTATTGCGAGCTGCAAATGCCACTTCCAGCTTAGATGTGCAGAAGAAGAACAACAAGAAGAAGAAATATCTCGAAATATGTCCGTCAGGCCCCATCCCTTGAGATAGATCTGCAAATATCTCGGAAACGAAGCGGGCTATGGCAAAATGTTAAGAGACCTTATTTGTAGAGAATTAAGTTTCCTACTTTTTATGTTCTATGATATTTTTTGATCAGATGCGTAGTTCTCGAGATATATCAAGATATTTAAAAGTTCCGAAGCCGCACCAACATGATAGAGATACAGAAACACCGTGGCCCCTTTCTTTGAGATAACTCTGCACTAGTGCGAGCCGCAAATGCCACTTCCAGCTTAGCTGTGCAGAAGAAGAACAACAAGAAGAAGAAATATCTCGAAATATGTCCGTCAGGACCCTTCCCTTGAGATATATCTGCAAATATCTCGGAAACGAAACGAGCTATGGCAAAATGTTAAGAGACCTTTTTTGTAGAGAATTATGTTTCCTACAATTTATGTTCTATGATATTTTTTGATCAGAAGCGTAGTTTTCGAGATATATCGAGATATTTAAAAGTTCCGAAGCCGCACCAACATAATAGAGATCCAGAAACACCGTGGCCCCTTTCTTTGAGATAACTCTGCACTAGTGCGAGCCGCAAATGCCACTTCCAGCTTAGCTGTGCAGAAGAAGAACAACAAGAAGAAGAAATATCTCGAAATATGTCCGTCAGGCCCCTTCCCTCGAGATAAATCTGCAAATATCTCGGAAACGAAGCGAGCTATTGCAAAATGTTAAGAGACCTTTTTTGTAGAGAATTAAGTTTTCTACTTTTTATGTTCCATGATATTTTTTGATCAGATGCGTAGTTCTCGAGATATATCAAGATATTTAAAAGTTCCGAAGCTGCACCAACATAATAGAGATACAGAAACACCGTGGCCCCTTTCTTTGAGATAACTCTGCACTATTGCGAGCTGCAAATGCCACTTCCAGCTTAGCTGTGCAGAAGAAGAACAACAATAAGAAGAAATATCTCGAAATATGTCCGTCAGGCCCCTTCCCTTGAGATAAATCTGCAAATATCTCGGAAACGAAGCGAGCTATGGCAAAATGTTAAGAGACCTTTCTTGTAGAGAATTAAGTTTCCTACTTTTTATGTTCTATGATATTTTTTGATCAGATGCGTAGTTCTCGAGATATATCAAGATATTTAAAAGTTCCGAAGCCGCACCAACATAATAGAGATACAGAAACACCGTGGCCCCTTTCTTTGCGATAACTCTGCACTATTGCGAGCTGCAAATGCCACTTCCAGCTTAGCTGTGCAGAAGAATAACAACAAGAAGAAGAAATATCTCGAAATATGTCCGTCAGGCCCCTTCCCTTGAGATAAATCTGCAAATATCTCGGAAACGAAGCGGGCTATGGCAAAATGTTAAGAGACCTTATTTGTAGAGAATTAAGTTTCCTACTTTTTATGTTCTATGATATTTTTTGATCAGATGCGTAGTTCTCGAGATATATCAAGATATTTAAAAGTTCCGAAGCCGCACCAACATGATAGAGATACAGAAACACCGTGGCCCCTTTCTTTGAGATAACTCTGCACTAGTGCGAGCCGCAAATGCCACTTCCAGCTTAGCTGTGCAGAAGAAGAACAACAAGAAGAAGAAATATCTCGAAATATGCCCGTCAGGCCCCTTCCCTTGAGATAAATCTGCCAATATCTCGGAAACCAAGCGAGCTATGGCAAAATGTTAAGAGACCTTTTTTGTAGAGAATTAAGTTTCCTACTTTTTATGTTCTATGATATTTTTTGATCAGATGCGTAGATCTCGAGATATATCAAGATATTTAAAAGTTCCGAAGCTGCACCAACATAATAGAGGTAGAGAACCACCGTGGCCTCTTTCTTTGAGATAACTCTGCACTATTGCGAGCTGCAAATGCCACTTCCAGCTTAGCTGTGCAGAAGAAGAACAACAAGAAGCAGAAATATCTCGAAATATGTCCGTCAGGCCCCATCCCTTGAGATAAATCTGCAAATATCTCGGAAACCAAGCGAGCTATGGCAAAATGTTAAGAGACCTTTCTTGTAGAGAATTAAGTTTCCTACTTTTTATGTTGTATGATATTTTTTGATCAGATGCGTAGTTCTCGAGATATATCAAGATATTTAAAAGTTCCGAAGCCGCACCAACATAATAGAGATACAGAAACACCGTGGCCCCTTTCTTCGAGATAACTCTGCACTAGTGCGAGCCGCAAATGCCACTTCCAGCTTAGCTGTGCAGAAGAAGAACAACAAGAAGAAGAAATATCTCGAAATATGTCCGTCAGGCCCCTTCCCTTGATATAAATCTACAAATATCTCGGAAACGAAGCGAGCTATGGCAAAATGTTAAGAGACGTTTTTTGTAGAGAATTATGTTTCCTACAATTTATGTTCTATGATATTTTTTGATCAGAAGCGTAGTTTTCGAGATACATCGAGATATTTAAAAGTTCCGAAGCCGCACCAACATAATAGAGATACAGAAACACCGTGGCCCCTTTCTTTGAGATAACTCTGCACTAGTGCGAGCCGCAAATGCCACTTCCAGCTTAGCTGTGCAGAAGAAGAACAACAAGAAGAAGAAATATCTCGAAATATGTCCGTCAGGCCCCTTCCCTTGAGATAAATCTGCAAATATCTCGGAAACGAAGCGAGCTATGGCAAAATGTTAAGAGACCTTTCTTGTAGAGAATTAAGTTTCCTACTTTTTATGTTCTATGATATTTTTTGATCAGATGCGTAGTTCTCGAGATATATCAAGATATTTAAAAGTTCCGAAGCCGCACCAACATAATAGAGATACAGAAACACCGTGGCCCCTTTCTTTGCGATAACTCTGCACTATTGCGAGCTGCAAATGCCACTTCCAGCTTAGCTGTGCAGAAGAATAACAACAAGAAGAAGAAATATCTCGAAATATGTCCGTCAGGCCCCTTCCCTTGAGATAAATCTGCAAATATCTCGGAAACGAAGCGGGCTATGGCAAAATGTTAAGAGACCTTATTTGTAGAGAATTAAGTTTCCTACTTTTTATGTTCTATGATATTTTTTGATCAGATGCGTAGTTCTCGAGATATATCAAGATATTTAAAAGTTCCGAAGCCGCACCAACATGATAGAGATACAGAAACACCGTGGCCCCTTTCTTTGAGATAACTCTGCACTAGTGCGAGCCGCAAATGCCACTTCCAGCTTAGCTGTGCAGAAGAAGAACAACAAGAAGAAGAAATATCTCGAAATATGCCCGTCAGGCCCCTTCCCTTGAGATAAATCTGCCAATATCTCGGAAACCAAGCGAGCTATGGCAAAATGTTAAGAGACCTTTTTTGTAGAGAATTAAGTTTCCTACTTTTTATGTTCTATGATATTTTTTGATCAGATGCGTAGATCTCGAGATATATCAAGATATTTAAAAGTTCCGAAGCTGCACCAACATAATAGAGGTAGAGAACCACCGTGGCCTCTTTCTTTGAGATAACTCTGCACTATTGCGAGCTGCAAATGCCACTTCCAGCTTAGCTATGCAGAAGAAGAACAACAAGAAGCAGAAATATCTCGAAATATGTCCGTCAGGCCCCATCCCTTGAGATAAATCTGCAAATATCTCGGAAACCAAGCGAGCTATGGCAAAATGTTAAGAGACCTTTCTTGTAGAGAATTAAGTTTCCTACTTTTTATGTTGTATGATATTTTTTGATCAGATGCGTAGTTCTCGAGATATATCAAGATATTTAAAAGTTCCGAAGCCGCACCAACATAATAGAGATACAGAAACACCGTGGCCCCTTTCTTCGAGATAACTCTGCACTAGTGCGAGCCGCAAATGCCACTTCCAGCTTAGCTGTGCAGAAGAAGAACAACAAGAAGAAGAAATATCTCGAAATATGTCCGTCAGGCCCCTTCCCTTGATATAAATCTACAAATATCTCGGAAACGAAGCGAGCTATGGCAAAATGTTAAGAGACGTTTTTTGTAGAGAATTATGTTTCCTACAATTTATGTTCTATGATATTTTTTGATCAGAAGCGTAGTTTTCGAGATATATCGAGATATTTAAAAGTTCCGAAGCCGCACCAACATAATAGAGATACAGAAACACCGTGGCCCCTTTCTTTGAGATAACTCTGCACTAGTGCGAGCCGCAAATGCCACTTCCAGCTTAGCTGTGCAGAAGAAGAACAACAAGAAGAAGAAATATCTCGAAATATGTCCGTCAGGCCCCTTCCCTTGAGATAAATCTGCAAATATCTCGGAAACGAAGCGAGCTATGGCAAAATGCTAAGAGACCTTTCTTGTAGAGAATTAAGTTTCCTACTTTTTATGTTGTATGATATTTTTTGATCAGATGCGTAGTTCTCGAGATATATCAAGATATTTAAAAGTTCCGAAGCCGCACCAACATAATAGAGATACAGAAACACCGTGGCCCCTTTCTTCGAGATAACTCTGCACTAGTGCGAGCCGCAAATGCCACTTCCAGCTTAGCTGTGCAGAAGAAGAACAACAAGAAGAAGAAATATCTCGAAATATGTCCGTCAGGCCCCTTCCCTTGATATAAATCTACAAATATCTCGGAAACGAAGCGAGCTATGGCAAAATGTTAAGAGACGTTTTTTGTAGAGAATTATGTTTCCTACAATTTATGTTCTATGATATTTTTTGATCAGAAGCGTAGTTTTCGAGATATATCGAGATATTTAAAAGTTCCGAAGCCGCACCAACATAATAGAGATACAGAAACACCGTGGCCCCTTTCTTTGAGATAACTCTGCACTAGTGCGAGCCGCAAATGCCACTTCCAGCTTAGCTGTGCAGAAGAAGAACAACAAGAAGAAGAAATATCTCGAAATATGTCCGTCAGGCCCCTTCCCTTGAGATAAATCTGCAAATATCTCGGAAACGAAGCGAGCTATGGCAAAATGTTAAGAGACCTTTCTTGTAGAGAATTAAGTTTCCTACTTTTTATGTTCTATGATATTTTTTGATCAGATGCGTAGTTCTCGAGATATATCAAGATATTTAAAAGTTCCGAAGCCGCACCAACATAATAGAGATACAGAAACACCGTGGCCCCTTTCTTTGCGATAACTCTGCACTATTGCGAGCTGCAAATGCCACTTCCAGCTTAGCTGTGCAGAAGAATAACAACAAGAAGAAGAAATATCTCGAAATATGTCCGTCAGGCCCCTTCCCTTGAGATAAATCTGCAAATATCTCGGAAACGAAGCGGGCTATGGCAAAATGTTAAGAGACCTTATTTGTAGAGAATTAAGTTTCCTACTTTTTATGTTCTATGATATTTTTTGATCAGATGCGTAGTTCTCGAGATATATCAAGATATTTAAAAGTTCCGAAGCCGCACCAACATGATAGAGATACAGAAACACCGTGGCCCCTTTCTTTGAGATAACTCTGCACTAGTGCGAGCCGCAAATGCCACTTCCAGCTTAGCTGTGCAGAAGAAGAACAACAAGAAGAAGAAATATCTCGAAATATGCCCGTCAGGCCCCTTCCCTTGAGATAAATCTGCCAATATCTCGGAAACCAAGCGAGCTATGGCAAAATGTTAAGAGACCTTTTTTGTAGAGAATTAAGTTTCCTACTTTTTATGTTCTATGATATTTTTTGATCAGATGCGTAGATCTCGAGATATATCAAGATATTTAAAAGTTCCGAAGCTGCACCAACATAATAGAGGTAGAGAACCACCGTGGCCTCTTTCTTTGAGATAACTCTGCACTATTGCGAGCTGCAAATGCCACTTCCAGCTTAGCTATGCAGAAGAAGAACAACAAGAAGCAGAAATATCTCGAAATATGTCCGTCAGGCCCCATCCCTTGAGATAAATCTGCAAATATCTCGGAAACCAAGCGAGCTATGGCAAAATGTTAAGAGACCTTTCTTGTAGAGAATTAAGTTTCCTACTTTTTATGTTGTATGATATTTTTTGATCAGATGCGTAGTTCTCGAGATATATCAAGATATTTAAAAGTTCCGAAGCCGCACCAACATAATAGAGATACAGAAACACCGTGGCCCCTTTCTTCGAGATAACTCTGCACTAGTGCGAGCCGCAAATGCCACTTCCAGCTTAGCTGTGCAGAAGAAGAACAACAAGAAGAAGAAATATCTCGAAATATGTCCGTCAGGCCCCTTCCCTTGATATAAATCTACAAATATCTCGGAAACGAAGCGAGCTATGGCAAAATGTTAAGAGACGTTTTTTGTAGAGAATTATGTTTCCTACAATTTATGTTCTATGATATTTTTTGATCAGAAGCGTAGTTTTCGAGATATATCGAGATATTTAAAAGTTCCGAAGCCGCACCAACATAATAGAGATACAGAAACACCGTGGCCCCTTTCTTTGAGATAACTCTGCACTAGTGCGAGCCGCAAATGCCACTTCCAGCTTAGCTGTGCAGAAGAAGAACAACAAGAAGAAGAAATATCTCGAAATATGTCCGTCAGGCCCCTTCCCTTGAGATAAATCTGCAAATATCTCGGAAACGAAGCGAGCTATGGCAAAATGTTAAGAGACCTTTCTTGTAGAGAATTAAGTTTCCTACTTTTTATGTTGTATGATATTTTTTGATCAGATGCGTAGTTCTCGAGATATATCAAGATATTTAAAAGTTCCGAAGCCGCACCAACATAATAGAGATACAGAAACACCGTGGCCCCTTTCTTCGAGATAACTCTGCACTAGTGCGAGCCGCAAATGCCACTTCCAGCTTAGCTGTGCAGAAGAAGAACAACAAGAAGAAGAAATATCTCGAAATATGTCCGTCAGGCCCCTTCCCTTGATATAAATCTACAAATATCTCGGAAACGAAGCGAGCTATGGCAAAATGTTAAGAGACGTTTTTTGTAGAGAATTATGTTTCCTACAATTTATGTTCTATGATATTTTTTGATCAGAAGCGTAGTTTTCGAGATATATCGAGATATTTAAAAGTTCCGAAGCCGCACCAACATAATAGAGATACAGAAACACCGTGGCCCCTTTCTTTGAGATAACTCTGCACTAGTGCGAGCCGCAAATGCCACTTCCAGCTTAGCTGTGCAGAAGAAGAACAACAAGAAGAAGAAATATCTCGAAATATGTCCGTCAGGCCCCTTCCCTTGAGATAAATCTGCAAATATCTCGGAAACGAAGCGAGCTATGGCAAAATGTTAAGAGACCTTTCTTGTAGAGAATTAAGTTTCCTACTTTTTATGTTCTATGATATTTTTTGATCAGATGCGTAGTTCTCGAGATATATCAAGATATTTAAAAGTTCCGAAGCCGCACCAACATAATAGAGATACAGAAACACCGTGGCCCCTTTCTTTGCGATAACTCTGCACTATTGCGAGCTGCAAATGCCACTTCCAGCTTAGCTGTGCAGAAGAATAACAACAAGAAGAAGAAATATCTCGAAATATGTCCGTCAGGCCCCTTCCCTTGAGATAAATCTGCAAATATCTCGGAAACGAAGCGGGCTATGGCAAAATGTTAAGAGACCTTATTTGTAGAGAATTAAGTTTCCTACTTTTTATGTTCTATGATATTTTTTGATCAGATGCGTAGTTCTCGAGATATATCAAGATATTTAAAAGTTCCGAAGCCGCACCAACATGATAGAGATACAGAAACACCGTGGCCCCTTTCTTTGAGATAACTCTGCACTAGTGCGAGCCGCAAATGCCACTTCCAGCTTAGCTGTGCAGAAGAAGAACAACAAGAAGAAGAAATATCTCGAAATATGCCCGTCAGGCCCCTTCCCTTGAGATAAATCTGCCAATATCTCGGAAACCAAGCGAGCTATGGCAAAATGTTAAGAGACCTTTTTTGTAGAGAATTAAGTTTCCTACTTTTTATGTTCTATGATATTTTTTGATCAGATGCGTAGATCTCGAGATATATCAAGATATTTAAAAGTTCCGAAGCTGCACCAACATAATAGAGGTAGAGAACCACCGTGGCCTCTTTCTTTGAGATAACTCTGCACTATTGCGAGCTGCAAATGCCACTTCCAGCTTAGCTATGCAGAAGAAGAACAACAAGAAGCAGAAATATCTCGAAATATGTCCGTCAGGCCCCATCCCTTGAGATAAATCTGCAAATATCTCGGAAACCAAGCGAGCTATGGCAAAATGTTAAGAGACCTTTCTTGTAGAGAATTAAGTTTCCTACTTTTTATGTTGTATGATATTTTTTGATCAGATGCGTAGTTCTCGAGATATATCAAGATATTTAAAAGTTCCGAAGCCGCACCAACATAATAGAGATACAGAAACACCGTGGCCCCTTTCTTCGAGATAACTCTGCACTAGTGCGAGCCGCAAATGCCACTTCCAGCTTAGCTGTGCAGAAGAAGAACAACAAGAAGAAGAAATATCTCGAAATATGTCCGTCAGGCCCCTTCCCTTGATATAAATCTACAAATATCTCGGAAACGAAGCGAGCTATGGCAAAATGTTAAGAGACGTTTTTTGTAGAGAATTATGTTTCCTACAATTTATGTTCTATGATATTTTTTGATCAGAAGCGTAGTTTTCGAGATATATCGAGATATTTAAAAGTTCCGAAGCCGCACCAACATAATAGAGATACAGAAACACCGTGGCCCCTTTCTTTGAGATAACTCTGCACTAGTGCGAGCCGCAAATGCCACTTCCAGCTTAGCTGTGCAGAAGAAGAACAACAAGAAGAAGAAATATCTCGAAATATGTCCGTCAGGCCCCTTCCCTTGAGATAAATCTGCAAATATCTCGGAAACGAAGCGAGCTATGGCAAAATGTTAAGAGACGTTTTTTGTAGAGAATTATGTTTCCTACAATTTATGTGCTATGATATTTTTTGATCAGAAGCGTAGTTTTCGAGATATATCGAGATATTTAAAAGTTCCGAAGCCGCACCAACATAATAGAGATACAGAAACACCGTGATCCCTTTCTTTGAGATAACTCTGCACTAGTGCGAGCCGCAAATGCCACTTCCAGCTTAGCTGTGCAGAAGAAGAACAACAAGAAGAAGAAATATCTCGAAATATGTCCGTTAGGCCGCTTCCCTTGAGATAAATGTGCAAATATCTCGGAAACGAAGCGAGCTATGGCAAAATGTTGAGGGACCTTTTTTGTAGAGAATTAAGTTTCCTACTATTTATGTTCTATGATATTTTTTGATCAGATGCGTAGTTCTCGAGATATATCAAGATATTTAAAAGTTCCGAAGCCGCACCAACATAATAGAGATACAGAAACACCGTGGCCCCTTTCTTTGAGATAACTCTGCACTAGTGCGAGCCGCAAATGCCACTTCCAGCTTAGCTGTGCAGAAGAAGAACAACAAGAAGAAGAAATATCTCGAAATATGTCCGTCAGGCCCCTTCCCTTGAGATAAATCTGCAAATATCTCGGAAACGAAGCGAGCTATGGCAAAATGTTAAGAGACCTTTTTTGTAGAGAATTAAGTTTCCTACTTTTTATGTTCTATGATATTTTTTGATCAGATGCGTAGTTCTCGAGATATATCAAGATATTTAAAAGTTCCGAAGCCGCACCAACATAATAGAGATACAGAAACACCGTGGCCCCTTTCTTTGAGATAACTCTGCACTATTGCGAGCTGCAAATGCCACTTCCAGCTTAGCTGTGCAGAGGAAGAACAACAAGAAGAAGAAGTATCGCGAAATATGTCCGTCAGGCCCATTCCTTTGAGCTGAATCTGCACATATCTCGGAAACGAAGCGAGCTATGGCAAAATGTTAAGAGACGTTTTTTGTACAGAATTATGTTTCCTACAATTTATGTTCTATGATATTTTTTGATCAGAAGCGTAGTTTTCGAGATATATCGAGATATTTAAAAGTTCCGAAGCCGCACCAACATAATAGAGATACAGAAACACCGTGGCCCCTTTCTTTGAGATAACTCTGCACTAGTGCGAGCCGCAAATGCCACTTCCAGCTTAGCTGTGCAGAAGAAGAACAACAAGAAGAAGAAATATCTCGAAATATGTCCGTTAGGCCGCTTCCCTTGAGATAAATGTGCAAATATCTCGGAAACGAAGCGAGCTATGGCAAAATGTTGAGGGACCTTTTTTGTAGAGAATTAAGTTTCCTACTTTTTATGTTCTATGATATTTTTTGATCAGATGCGTAGTTCTCGAGATATATCAAGATATTTAAAAGTTCCGAAGCCGCACCAACATAATAGAGATACAGAAACACCGTGGCCCCTTTCTTTGAGATAACTCTGCACTAATGCGAGCCGCAAATGCGACTTCCAGCTTAGCTGTGCAGAAGAAGAACAACAAGAAGAAGAAATATCTCGAAATATGTCCGTCAGGCCCCTTCCCTTGAGATAAATCTGCAAATATCTCGGAAACGAAGCGAGCTATGGCAAAATGTTAAGAGACCTTTTTTGTAGAGAATTAAGTTTCCTACTTTTTATGTTCTATGATATTTTTTGATCAGATGCGTAGTTCTCGAGATATATCAAGATATTTAAAAGTTCCGAAGCCGCACCAACATAATAGAGATACAGAAACACCGTGGCCCCTATCTTTGAGATAACTCTGCACTAGTGCGAGCCGCAAATGCCACTTCCAGCTTAGCTGTGCAGAAGAAGAACAACAAGAAGAAGAAATATCTCGAAATATGTCCGTTAGGCCGCTTCCCTTGAGATAAATGTGCAAATATCTCGGAAACGAAGCGAGCTATGGCAAAATGTTGAGGGACCTTTTTTGTAGAGAATTAAGTTTCCTACTATTTATGTTCTATGATATTTTTTGATCAGATGCGTAGTTCTCGAGATATATCAAGATATTTAAAAGTTCCGAAGCCGCACCAACATAATAGAGATACAGAAACACCGTGGCCCCTTTCTTTGAGATTACTCTGCACTATTGCGAGCTGCAAATGCCACTTCCAGCTTAGCTGTGCAGAAGAAGAACAACAAGAAGAAGAAATATCTCGAAATATGTCCGTCAGGCCCGTTCCTTTGAGCTGAATCTGCAAATATCTCGGAAACGAAGCAAGCTATGGCAAAATGTTTAGAGACGTTTTTTGTAGAGAATTATGTTTCCTACAATTTATGTTCTATGATATTTTTTGATCAGATGCGTAGTTCTCGAGATATATCAAGATATTTAAAAGTTCCGAAGCCGCACCAACATAATAGAGATACAGAAACACCGTGGCCCCTTTCTTTGAGATAACTCTGCACTAGTGCGAGCCGCAATTCCCACTTCCAGCTTAGCTGTGCAGAGGAAGAACAACAAGAAGAAGAAATATCTCGAAATATGTCCGTCAGGCCCCTTCCCTTGAGATAAATCTGCAAATATCTCGGAAACGAAGCGAGCTACGGCAAAATGCTAAGAGACGTTTTTTGTAGAGAATTAAGTTTCCTACTTTCTATGTTCTATGATATTTTTTGATCAGATGCGTAGTTCTCGAGATATATCAAGATATTTAAAAGTTCCGAAGCCGCACCAACATAATAGAGATACAGAAACACCGTGGCCCCTTTCTTTGAGATAACTGTGCACTATTGCGAGCTGCAAATGCCACTTCCAGCTTAGCTGTGCAGAAGAAGCACAACAAGAAGAAGAAATATCTCGAAATATGTCCGTCAGGCCCCTTCCCTTGAGATAAATCTGCAAATATCTCGGAAACGAAGCGAGCTATGGCAAAATGTTAAGAGACGTTTTTTGTAGAGAATTGTGTTTCCTACAATTTATGTTCTATGATATTTTTTGATCAGAAGCGTAGTTTTCGAGATATATCGTGATATTTAAAAGTTCCGAAGCCGCACCAACATAGTAGAGATACAGAAACACCGTGGCCCCTTTCTTTGAGTTCACTCTGCACTAGTGCGAGCCGCAAATGCCACTTCCAGCTGAGCTGTGCAGAAGAAGAACAACAAGAAGAAGAAATATCTCGAAATATGTCCGTCAGGCCCCTTCACTTGAGATAAATCTGCAAATATCTCGGAAACGAAGCGAGCTATGGCAAAATGTTAAGAGACTTTATTTGTAGAGAATTAAGTTTCCTACTTTTTATGTTCTATGATATTTTTTTATCAGAAGCGTAGTTCCCGAGATATATCAAGATATTTAAAAGTTCCGAAGCCGCACCAACATAATAGAGATACAGAAACACCGTGGCCCCTTTCTTTGAGATAACTCTGCGCTATTGCGAGCTGGAAACGCCACTTCCAGTTTAGCTGTGCAGAAGAAGAACAACAAGAAGAAGAAATATCTCGAAATATGTCCGTCAGGCCCCTTCCCTTGAGATATATCTGCAAATATCTCGGAAACGAAACAAGCTATGGCAAAATGTGAAGAGACGTTTTTTGTAGAGAATTATGTTTCCTACAATTTATGTTCTATGATATTTTTTGATCAGAAGCGTAGTTTTCGAGATATATCGTGATATTTAAAAGTTCCGAAGCCGCACCAACATAATAGAGATACAGAAACACCGTGGCCCCTTTCTTTGAGTTCACTCTGCACTAGTGCGAGCCGCAAATGCCACTTCCAGCTTAGCTGTGCAGAAGAAGAACAACAAGAAGAAGAAACATCTCGAAATATGTCCGTCAGGCCCGTTCCTTTGAGATAAATCTGCAAATATCTCGGAAACGAAGCGAGCTATGGCAAAATGTTAAGAGACCTTTTTTGTAGAGAATTAAGTTTCCTACTTTCTATGTTCTATGATATTTTTTGATCAGATGCGTACTTCTCGAGATATATCAAGATATTTAAAAGTTCCGAAGCCGCACCAACATAATAGAGATACAGAAACACCGTGGCCCCTTTCTTTGAGATAACTCTGCACTATTGCGAGCTGCAAATGCCACTTCCAGCTTAGCTGTGCAGAAGAAGAACAACAAGAAGAAGATATATCTCGAAATATGTCCGTCAGGCCCCTTCCCTTGAGATAAATCTGCAAATATCTCGGAAACGAAGCGAGCTATGGCAAAATGTTAAGAGACCTTATTTGTAGAGAATTAAGTTTCCTACTTTTTATGTTCTATGATATTTTTTGATCAGATGCGTAGTTCTCGAGATATATCAAGATATTTAAAAGTTCCGAAGCCGCACCAACATAATAGAGATACAGAAACACCGTGGCCCCTTTCTTTCAGATAACTCTGCACTATTGCGAGCTGCAAATGCCACTTCCAGCTTAGCTGTGCAGAAGAAGAACAACAAGAAGAAGAAATATCTAGAAATATGTCCGTCAGGCCCCTTTCCTTGAGAAAAATCTGCAAATATCTCGGAAACGAAGCGAGCTATGGCAAAATGTTAAGAGACTTTATTTGTAGAGAATTAAGTTTCCTACTTTTTATGTTCTATGATATTTTTTTATCAGAAGCGTAGTTCTCGAGATATATCAAGATATTTAAAAGTTCCGAAGCCGCACCAACATAATAGAGATACAGAAACACCGTGGCCCCTTTCTTTGAGATAACTCTGCGCTATTGCGAGCTGGAAACGCCACTTCCAGTTTAGCTGTGCAGAAGAAGAACAACAAGAAGAAGAAATATCTCGAAATATGTCCGTCAGGCCCCTTCCCTTGAGATATATCTGCAAATATCTCGGAAACGAAACAAGCTATGGCAAAATGTTAAGAGACGTTTTTTGTAGAGAATTATGTTTCCTACAATTTATGTTCTATGATATTTTTTGATCAGAAGCGTAGTTTTCGAGATATATCGTGATATTTAAAAGTTTCGAAGCCGCACCAACATAATAGAGATACAGAAACACCGTGGCCCCTTTCTTTGAGATAACTCTGCACTAGCGCGAGCCGCAAATGCCACTTCCAGCTTAGCTGTGCAGAAGAAGAACAACAAGAAGAAGAAATATCTCGAAATATGTCCGTCAGGCCCCTTCCCTTGAGATAAATCTGCAAATATCTCGGAAACGAAGCGAGCTATGGCAAAATGTTAAGAGACCTTTTTTGTAGAGAATTAAGTTCCCTACTTTCTATGTTCTATGATATTTTTTGATCAGATGCGTAGTTCTCGAGATATATCAAGATATTTAAAAGTTCCGAAGCCGCACCAACATAATAGAGATACAGAAACACCGTGGCCCCTTTCTTTGAGTTCACTCTGCACTAGTGCGAGCCGCAAATGCCACTTCCAGCTTAGCTGTGCAGAAGAAGAACAACAAGAAGAAGAAATATCTCGAAATATGTCCGTCAGGCCCCTTCCCTTGAGATAAATCTGCAAATATCTCGGAAACGAAGCGAGCTATGGCAAAATGTTAAGAGACCTTTTTTGTAGAGAATTAAGTTTCCTACTTTCTATGTTCTATGATATTTTTTGATCAGATGCGTAGTTCTCGAGATATATCAAGATATTTAAAAGTTCCGAAGCCGCACCAACATAATAGAGATACAGAAACACCGTGGCCCCTTTCTTTGAGATAACTCTGCACTAGTGGGAGCCGCAAATGCCACTTCCAGCTTAGCTGTGCAGAAGAAGAACAACAAGAAGAAGAAATATCTCGAAATATGTCCGTCAGGCCCCTTCCCTTGAGATAAATCTGCAAATATCTCGGAAACGAAGCGAGCTATGGCAAAATGTTAAGAGACCATTTTTGTAGAGAATTAAGTTTCCTACTTTTTATGTTCTATGATATTTTTTGATCAGATGCGTAGTTCTCGAGATATATCAAGATATTTAAAAGTTCCGAAGCCGCACCAACATAATAGAGATACAGAAACACCGTGGCCCCTTTCTTTCAGATAACTCTGCACTATTGCGAGCTGGAAATGCCACTTCCAGTTTAGCTGTGCAGAAGAAGAACAACAAGAAGAAGAAATATCTCGAAATATGTCCGTCAGGCCCCTTCCCTTGAGATAAATCTGCAAATATCTCGGAAACGAAGCGAGCTATGGCA
Source organism: Osmia lignaria lignaria (assembly GCF_051020975.1). NCBI lineage: Eukaryota > Metazoa > Arthropoda > Insecta > Hymenoptera > Megachilidae > Osmia > Osmia lignaria. Next base: position 6,512,381 of record NW_027478166.1, read on the forward strand.
AAATGTTAAGAGACCTTATTTGTAGAGAATTAAGTTTCCTACTTTTTATGTTCTATGATATTTTTTGATCAGATGCGTAGTTCTCGAGATATATCAAGATATTTAAAAGTTCCGAAGCCGCACCAACATAATAGAGATACAGAAACACCGTGGCCCCTTTCTTTGAGATAACTCTGCACTAGTGCGAGCCGCAAATGCCACTTCCAGCTTAGCTGTGCAGAAGAAGAACAACGAGAAGAAGAAATATCTCGAAATATGTCCGTCAGGCCCCTTCCCTTGAGATAAATCTGCAAATATCTCGGAAACGAAGCGAGCTATGGCAAAATGTTAAGAGACCTTTTTTGTAGAGAATTAAGTTTCCTACTTTTTATGTTCTATGATATTTTTTGATCAGATGCGTAGTTCTCGAGATATATCAAGATATTTAAAAGTTCCGACGCCGCACCAACATAATAGAGATACAGAAACACCGTGGCCCCTTTCTTTCAGATAACTCTGCACTATTGCGAGCTGGAAATGCCACTTCCAGTTTAGCTGTGCAGAAGAAGAACAACAAGAAGAAGAAATATCTCGAAATATGTCCGTCAGGCCCCTTCCCTTGAGATATATCTGCAAATATCTCGGAAACGAAGCGAGCTATGGCAAAATGTTAAGAGACCTTTTTTGTAGAGAATTATGTCTCCTACAAGTTATGTTCTATGATATTTTTTGATCAGAAGCGTAGTTTTCGAGATATATCGAGATATTTAAAAGTTCCGAAGCCGCACCAACATAATAGAGATACAGAAACACCGTGGCCCCTTTCTTTCAGATAACTCTGCACTATTGCGAGCTGCAAATGCCACTTCCAGCTTAGCTGTGCAGAAGAAGAACAACAAGAAGAAGAAATATCTCGAAATATGTCCGTCAGGCCCCTTCCCTTGAGATAAATCTGCAAATATCTCGGAAACGAAGCGAGCTATGGCAAAATGTTAAGAGACCTTATTTGTAGAGAATTAAGTTTCCTACTTTTTATGTTCTATGATATTTTTTGATCAGATGCGTAGTTCTCGAGATATATCAAGATATTTAAAAGTTCCGAAGCCGCACCAACATAATAGAGATACAGATACACCGTGGCCCCTTTCTTTGAGATAACTCTGCACTAGTGCGAGCCGCAAATGCCACTTCCAGCTTAGCTGTGCAGAAGAAGAACAACGAGAAGAAGAAATATCTCGAAATATGTCCGTCAGGCCCCTTCCCTTGAGATAAATCTGCAAATATCTCGGAAACTAAGCGAGCTATGGCAAAATGTTAAGAGACCTTTTTTGTAGAGAATTAAGTTTCCTACTTTTTATGTTCTATGATATTTTTTGATCAGATGCGTAGTTCTCGAGATATATCAAGATATTTAAAAGTTCCGAAGCCGCACCAACATAATAGAGATACAGAAACACCGTGGCCCCTTTCTTTCAGATAACTCTGCACTATTGCGAGCTGGAAATGCCACTTCCAGTTTAGCTGTGCAGAAGAAGAACAACAAGAAGAAGAAATATCTCGAAATATGTCCGTCAGGCCCCTTCCCTTGAGATATATCTGCAAATATCTCGGAAACGAAGCGAGCTATGGCAAAATGTTAAGAGACCTTTTTTGTAGAGAATTATGTCTCCTACAAGTTATGTTCTATGATATTTTTTGATCAGAAGCGTAGTTTTCGAGATATATCGAGATATTTAAAAGTTCCGAAGCCGCACCAACATAATAGAGATACAGAAACACCGTGGCCCCTTTCTTTCAGATAACTCTGCACTATTGCGAGCTGCAAATGCCACTTCCAGCTTAGCTGTGCAGAAGAAGAACAACAAGAAGAAGAAATATCTCGAAATATGTCCGTCAGGCCCCTTCCCTTGAGATAAATCTGCATATATCTCGGAAACGAAGCGAGCGATGGCAAAATGTTAAGAGACCTTTTTTGTAGAGAATTAAGTTTTCTACTTTTTATGTTCTATGATATTTTTTGATCAGATGCGTTGTTCTCGAGATATATCAAGATATTTAAAAGTTCCGAAGCTGCACCAACATAATAGAGATACAGAAACACCGTGGCCCCTTTCTTTGAGATAACTCTGCACTATTGCGAGCTGCAAATGCCACTTCCAGCTTAGCTGTGCAGCAGAAGAACAACAAGAAGAAGAAATATCTAGAAATATGTCCGTCAGGCCCCTTTCCTTGAGATAAATCTGCAAATATCTCGGAAACGAAGCGAGCTATGGCAAAATGTTAAGAGACTTTATTTGTAGAGAATTAAGTTTCCTACTTTTTATGTTCTATGATATTTTTTTATCAGAAGCGTAGTTCCCGAGATATATCAAGATATTTAAAAGTTCCGAAGCCGCACCAACATAATAGAGATACAGAAACACCGTGGCCCCTTTCTTTGAGATAACTCTGCGCTATTGCGAGCTGGAAACGCCACTTCCAGTTTAGCTGTGCAGAAGAAGAACAACAAGAAGAAGAAATATGTCGAAATATGTCCGTCAGGCCCCTTCCCTTGAGATATATCTGCAAATATCTCGGAAACGAAACAAGCTATGGCAAAATGTTAAGAGACGTTTTTTGTAGAGAATTATGTTTCCTACAATTTATGTTCTATGATATTTTTTGATCAGAAGCGTAGTTTTCGAGATATATCGTGATATTTAAAAGTTCCGAAGCCGCACCAACATAATAGAGATACAGAAACACCGTGGCCCTTTTCTTTGAGATAACTCTGCACTAGCGCGAGCCGCAAATGCCACTTCCAGCTTAGCTGTGCAGAAGAAGAACAACAAGAAGAAGAAATATCTAGAAATATGTCCGCCAGGCCCCTTCCCTTGAGATAAATCTGCAAATATCTCGGAAACGAAGCGAGCTAAGGCAAAATGTTAAGAGACTTTATTTGTACAGAATCAAGTTTCCTACTTTTTATGTTCTATGATATTTTTTGATCAGATGCGTAGTTCTCGAGATATATCAAGATATTTAAAAGTTCCGAAGCCGCACCCACATAATAGAGATACAGAAACACAGTGGCCCCTTTCTTTGAGATAACTCTGCACTATTGCGAGCTGGAAATGCCACTTCCAGTTTAGCTGTGCAGAAGAAGAACAACAAGAAGAAGAAATATCTCGAAATATGTCCGTCAGGCCCCTTCCCTTGAGATAAATCTGCAAATATCTCGGAAACGAAGCGAGCTATGGCAAAATGTTAAGAGACCTTTTTTGTAGAGAATTAAGTTTCCTACTTTTTATGTTCTATGATATTTTTTGATCAGATGCGTAGTTCTCGAGATATATCGAGATATTTAAAAGTTCCGAAGCCGCACCAACATAATAGAGATACTGAAACACCGTGGCCCCTTTCTTTGAGATAACTCTGCACTAGTGCGAGCCGCAAAAGCCACTTCCAGCTTAGCTGTGCAGAAGAAGAACAACAAGAAGAAGAAATATCTCGAAATATGTCCGTCAGGCCCCTTCCCTCGAGATAAATCTGCAAATATCTCGGAAACGAAGCGAGCTATGGCAAAATGTTAAGAGACCTTTTTTGTAGAGAATTAAGTTTCCTACTTTTTATGTTCTATGATATTTTTTGATCATATGCGTAGTTCTCGAGATATACCAAGATATTTAAAAGTTCTGAAGCCGCACCAACATAATAGAGATACAGAAACACCGTGGACCCTTTCTTTGAGATAACTCTGCACTATTGCGAGCTGCAAATGCCACTTCCAGCTTAGCTGTGCAGAAGAAGAACAACAAGAAGAAGAAATATCTCGAAATATGTCCGTCAGGCCCCTTCCCTTGAGATAAATCTCCAAATATCTCCGAAACGAAGCGAGCTATGGCAAAATGTTAAGAGACCTTTGTTGTAGAGAATTATGTTTCCTACAATTTATGTTCTATGATATTATTTGATCAGAAGCGTAGTTTTCGAGATATATCGAGATATTTAAAAGTTCCGAAGCCGCACCAACATAATAGAGATCCAGAAACACCGTGGCCCCTTTCTTTGAGATAACTCTGCACTAGTGCGAGCCGCAAATGCCACTTCCAGCTTAGCTGTGCAGAAGAAGAACAACAAGAAGAAGAAATATCTCGAAATATGTCCGTCAGGCCCCTTCCCTTGAGATATATCTGCAAATATCTCGGAAACGAAGCGAGCTATGGCAAAATCCTAAGAGACCTTTTTTGTAGAGAATTAAGTTTCCTACTTTTTATGTTCTATGATATTTTTTGATCAGATGCGTAGTTCTCGAGATATATCAAGATATTTAAAAGTTCCGAAGCCGCACCAACATAATAGAGATACAGAAACACCGTGGCCCCTTCCTTTCAGATAACTCTGCTCTATTGCGAGCTGGAAATGCCACTTCCAGTTTAGCTGTGCAGAAGAAGAACAACAAGAAGAAGAAATATCTCGAAATATGTCCGTCAGGCCCCTTCCCTTGAGATATATCTGCAAATATCTCGGAAACGAAGCGAGCTATGGCAAAATGTTAAGAGACCTTTTTTGTAGAGAATTATGTCTCCTACAAGTTATGTTCTATGATATTTTTTGATCAGAAGCGTAGTTTTCGAGATATATCGAGATATTTAAAAGTTCCGAAGCCGCACCAACATAATAGAGATACAGAAACACCGTGGCCCCTTTCTTTGAGATAACTCTGCACTATTGCGAGCTGCAAATGCCACTTCCAGCTTAGCTGTGCAGAAGAAGAACAACAAGAAGAAGAAATATCTCGAAATATGTCCGTCAGGCCCCTTCCCTTGAGATAAATCTGCATATATCTCGGAAACGAAGCGAGCTATGGCAAAATGTTAAGAGACCTTTTTTGTAGAGAATTAAGTTTTCTACTTTTTATGTTCTATGATATTTTTTGATCAGATGCGTTGTTCTCGAGATATATCAAGATATTTAAAAGTTCCGAAGCTGCACCAACATAATAGAGATACAGAAACACCGTGGCCCCTTTCTTTGAGATAACTCTGCACTATTGCGAGCTGCAAATGCCACTTCCAGCTTAGCTGTGCAGAAGAAGAACAACAAGAAGAAGAAATATCTCGAAATATGTCCGTCAGGCCCCTTCCCTTGAGATATATCTGCAAATATCTCGGAAACGAAGCGAGCTATGGCAAAATGTTAAGAGACCTTTTTTGTAGAGAATTATGTCTCCTACAAGTTATGTTCTATGATATTTTTTGATCAGAAGCGTAGTTTTCGAGATATATCGAGATATTTAAAAGTTCCGAAGCCGCACCAACATAATAGAGATACAGAAACACCGTGGCCCCTTTCTTTGAGATAACTCTGCACTAGTGTGGGCCGCAAATGCCACTTCCAGCTTAGCTGTGCAGAAGAAGAACAACGAGAAGAAGAAATATCTCGAAATATGTCCGTCAGGCCCCTTCCCTTGAGATAAATCTGCAAATATCTCGGAAACGAAGTGAGCTATGGCAAAATGTTAAGAGACCTTTTTTGTAGAGAATTATGTTTCCTACAATTTATGTTCTATGATATTTTTTGATCAGAAGCGTAGTTTTCGAGATATATCGAGATATTTAAAAGTTCCGAAGCCGCACCAACATAATAGAGATCCAGAAACACCGTGGCCCCTTTCTTTGAGATAACTCTGCACTAGTGCGAGCCGCAAATGCCACTTCCAGCTTAGCTGTGCAGAAGAAGAACAACAAGAAGAAGAAATATCTCGAAATATGTCCGTCAGGCCCCTTCCCTTGAGATATATCTGCAAATATCTCGGAAACGAAACGAGCTATGGCAAAATGTTAAGAGACCTTTTTTGTAGAGAATTATGTGTCGTACTTTTTATGTTCTATGATATTTTTTGATCAGAAGCGTAGTTTTCGAGATATATCGAGATATTTAAAAGTTCCGAAGCCGCACCAACATAATAGAGATACAGAAACACCGTGGCCCCTTTCTTTGAGATAACTCTGCACTATTGCGAGCTGCAAATGCCACTTCCAGCTTAGCTGTGCAGAAGAAGAACAACAAGAAGAAGAAATATCTCGAAATATGTCCGTCAGGCCCCTTCCCTTGAGATAAATCTGCATATATCTCGGAAACGAAGCGAGCTATGGCAAAATGTTAAGAGACCTTTTTTGTAGAGAATTATGTGTCGTACTTTTTATGTTCTATGATATTTTTTGATCAGATGCGTAGTTCTCGAGATATATCAAGATATTTAAAAGTTCCGAAGCTGCACCAACATAATAGAGATACAGAAACACCGTGGCCCCTTTCTTTGAGATAACTCTGCACTATTGCGAGCTGGAAATGCCACATCCAGTTTAGCTGTGCAGAAGAAGAACAACAAGAAGAAGAAATATCTCGAAATATGTCCGTCAGGCCCCTTCCCTTGAGATATATCTGCAAATATCTCGGAAACGAAACGAGCTATGGCAAAATGTTAAGAGACCTTTTTTGTAGAGAATTATGTTTCCTACAATTTATGTTCTATGATATTTTTTGATCAGAAGCGTACTTCTCGAGATATATCGAGATATTTAAAAGTTCCGAAGCCGCACCAACATTATAGAGATACAGAAACACCGTGGCCCCTTTCTTTGAGATAACTCTGCACTAGTGCGAGCCGCAAATGCCACTTCCAGCTTAGCTGTGCAGAAGAAGAACAACAAGAAGAAGAAATATCTCGAAATATGTCCGTCAGGCCCCTTCCCTTGAGATAAATCTGCAAATATCTCGGAAACGAAGCGAGCTATGGCAAAATGTTAAGAGACCTTTTTTGTAGAGAATTAAGTTTCCTACTTTTTATGTTCTATGATATTTTTTGATCAGATGCGTAGTTCTCGAGATATATCAAGATATTTAAAAGTTCCGAAGCCGCACCAACATAATAGAGATACAGAAACACCGTGGCCCCTTCCTTTCAGATAACTCTGCTCTATTGCGAGCTGGAAATGCCACTTCCAGTTTAGCTGTGCAGAAGAAGAACAACAAGAAGAAGAAATATCTCGAAATATGTCCGTCAGGCCCCTTCCCTTGAGATATATCTGCAAATATCTCGGAAACGAAGCGAGCTATGGCAAAATGTTAAGAGACCTTTTTTGTAGATAATTATGTCTCCTACAAGTTATGTTCTATGAAATTTTTTGATCAGAAGCGTAGTTTTCGAGATATATCGAGATATTTAAAAGTTCCGAAGCCGCACCAACATAATAGAGATACAGAAACACCGTGGCCCCTTTCTTTGAGATAACTCTGCACTATTGCGAGCTGCAAATGCCACTTCCAGCTAAGCTGTGCAGAAGAAGAACAACAAGAAGAAGAAATATCTCGAAATATGTCCGTCAGGCCCCTTCCCTTGAGATAAATCTGCATATATCTCGGAAACGAAGCGAGCTATGGCAAAATGTTAAGAGACCTTTTTTGTAGAGAATGAAGTTTTCTACTTTTTATGTTCTATGATATTTTTTGATCAGATGCGTTGTTCTCGAGATATATCAAGATATTTAAAAGTTCCGAAGCTGCACCAACATAATAGAGATACAGAAACACCGTGGCCCCTTTCTTTGAGATAACTCTGCACTATTGCGAGCTGCAAATGCCACTTCCAGCTTAGCTGTGCAGAAGAAGAACAACAAGAAGAAGAAATATCTCGAAATATGTCCGTCAGGCCCCTTCCCTTGAGATATATCTGCAAATATCTCGGAAACGAAGCGAGCTATGGCAAAATGTTAATAGACCTTTTTTGTAGAGAATTATGTCTCCTACAAGTTATGTTCTATGATATTTTTTGATCAGAAGCGTAGTTTTCGAGATATATCGAGATATTTAAAAGTTCCGAAGACGCACCAACATAATAGAGATACAGAAACACCGTGGCCCCTTTCTTTGAGATAACTCTGCACTAGTGCGAGCCGCAAATGCCACTTCCAGCTTAGCTGTGCAGAAGAAGAACAACAAGAAGAAGAAATATCTCGAAATATGTCCGTCAGGCCCCTTCCCTTGAGATGAATCTGCAAATATCTCGGAAACGAAGCGAGCTATGGCAAAATGTTAAGAGACCTTTTTTGTAGAGAATTAAGTTTCCTACTTTCTATGTTCTATGATATTTTTTGATCAGATGCGTACTTCTCGAGATATATCAAGATATTTAAAAGTTCCGAAGTCGCACCAACATAATAGAGATACAGAAACACCGTGGCCCCTTTCTTTGAGATAACTCTGCACTAGTGCGAGCCGCAAATGCCACTTCCAGCTTAGCTGTGCAGAAGAAGAACAACAAGAAGAAGAAATATCTCGAATTATGTCCGTCAGGCCCCTTCCCTTGAGATAAATCTGCAAATATCTCGGAAACGAAGCGAGCTATGGCAAAATGTTAAGAGACTTTATTTGTAGAGAATTAAGTTTCCTACTTTTTATGTTCTATGATATTTTTTGATCAGATGCGTAGTTCTCGAGATATATCGAGATATTTAAAAGTTCCGAAGCCGCACCAACATAATAGAGATACAGAAACAGCGTGGCCCCTTTCTTTGAGATAACTCTGCACTAGTGCGAGCCGCAAAAGCCACCTCCAGCTTAGCTGTGCAGAAGAAGAACAACAAGAAGAAGAAATATCTCGAAATATGTCCGTCAGGCCCCTTCCCTCGAGATAAATCTGCAAATATCTCGGAAACGAAGCGAGCTATGGCAAAATGTTAAGAGACCTTTTTTGTAGAGAATTAAGTTTCCTACTTTTTATGTTCTATGGTATTTTTTGATCAGATGCGTAGTTCTCGAGATATATCAAGATATTTAAAAGTTCCGAAGCCGCACCAACATAATAGAGATACAGCAACACCGTGGCCCCTTTCTTTCCGATAACTCTGCGCTATTGCGAGCTGGAAACGCCACTTCCAGTTTAGCTGTGCAGAAGAAGAACAACAAGAAGAAGAAATATCTCGAAATATGTCCGTCAGGCCCCTTCCCTTGAGATATATCTGCAAATATCTCGGAAACGAAACGAGCTATGGCAAAATGTTAAGAGACCTTTTTTGTAGAGAATTATGTTTCCTACAATTTATGTTGTATGATATTTTTTGATCAGAAGCGTAGTTTTCGAGATATATCGAGATATTTAAAAGTTCCGAAGCCGCACCAACATAATAGAGATACAGAAACACCGTGGCCCCTTTCTTTCAGATAACTCTGCACTAGTGCGAGCCGCAAATGCCACTTCCAGCATAGCTGTGCAGAAGAAGAACAACAAGAAGAAGAAATATCTCGAAATATGTCCGTCAGGCCCCTTCCCTCGAGATATATCTGCAAATATCTCGGAAACGAAGCGAGCTATGGCAAAATGTTCAGAGACCTTTTTTGTAGAGAATTAAGTTTCCTACTTTTTATGTTCTATGATATTTTTTGATCATATGCGTAGTTCTCGAGATATATCAAGATGTTTAAAAGTTCCGAAGCCGCACCAACATAATAGAGATACAGAAACACCGTGGCCCCTTTCTTTGAGATAACTCTGCACTTGTGCGAGCCGCAAATGCCACTTCCAGCTTAGCTGTGCAGAAGAAGAACAACAAGAGGAAGAAATATCTCGAAATATGTCCGTCAGGCCCCTTCCCTTGAGATAAATCTGCATATATCTCGGAAACCAAGCGAGCTATGGCAAAATGTTAAGAGACCTTTTTTGTAGAGAATTAAGTTTCCTACTTTTTATGTTCTATGATATTTTTTGATCAGATGCGTAGTTCTCGAGATATATCAAGATATTTAAAAGTTCCGAAGCCGCACCAACATAATAGAGATACAGAAACACCGTGGCCCCTTTCTTTGAGATAACTATGCACTATTGCGAGCTGCAAATGCCACTTCCAGCTTAGCTGTGCAGAAGAAGAACAACAAGAAGAAGAAATATCTCGAAATATGTCCGTCAGGCCCCTTCCCTTGAGATAAATCTGCCAATATCTCGGAAACGAAGCGAGCTATGGCAAAATGTCAAGAGACCTTTTTTGTAGAGAATTAAGTTTCCTACTTTTTATGTTCTATGATATTTTTTGATCAGATGCGTAGATCTCGAGATATATCAAGATATTTAAAAGTTCCGAAGCTGCACCAACATAATAGAGGTACAGAAACACCGTGGCCGCTTTCTTTGAGATAACTCTGCACTATTGCGAGCTGCAAATGCCACTTCCAGCTTAGATGTGCAGAAGAAGAACAACAAGAAGAAGAAATATCTCGAAATATGTCCGTCAGGCCCCATCCCTTGAGATACATCTGCAAATATCTCGGAAACGAAGCGAGCTATGGCAAAATGTTAAGAGACCTTTCTTGTAGAGAATTAAGTTTCCTACTTTTTATGTTCTATGATATTTTTTGATTAGATGCGTAGTTCTCGAGATATATCAAGATATTTAAAAGTTCCGAAGCCGCACCAACATAATAGAGATACAGAAACACCGTGGACCCTTTCTTTGAGATAACTCTGCACTATTGCGAGCTGCAAATGCCACTTCCAGCTTAGCTGTGCAGAAGAAGAACAACAAGAAGAAGAAATATCTCGAAATATGTCCGTCAGGCCCCTTCCCTTGAGATGAATCTGCAAATATCTCGGAAACGAAGCGAGCTATGGCATAATGTTAAGAGACCTTTTTTGTAGAGAATTAAGTTTCCTACTTTTTATGTTCTATGATATTTTTTGATCAGATGCGTAGTTCTCGAGATATATCAAGATATTTAAAAGTTCCGAAGCCGCACCAACATAATAGAGATACAGAAACACCGTGGCCCCTTTCTTTGAGATAACTCTGCACTATTGCGAGCTGGAAATGCCACTTCCAGTTTAGCTGTGCAGAAGAAGAACAACAAGAAGAAGAAATATCTCGAAATATGTCCGTCAGGCCCCTTCCCTTGAGATATATCTGCAAATATCTCGGAAACGAAACGAGCTATGGCAAAATGTTAAGAGACCTTTTTTGTAGAGAATTAAGTTTCCTACCTTTTATGTTCTATGATATTTTTCGATCAGATGCGTAGTTCTCGAGATATATCAAGATATTTAAAAGTTCCGAAGCCGCACCAACATAATAGAGATACAGAAACACCGTGGCCCCTTTCTTTGAGATAACTATGCACTATTGCGAGCTGCAAATGCCACTTCCAGCTTAGCTGTGCAGAAGAAGAACAACAAGAAGAAGAAATATCTCGAAATATGTCCGTCAGGCCCCTTCCCTTGAGATGAATCTGCAAATATCTCGGAAACGAAGCGAGCTATGGCATAATGTTAAGAGACCTTTTTTGTAGAGAATTAAGTTTCCTACTTTTTATGTTCTATGATATTTTTTGATCAGATGCGTAGTTCTCGAGATATATCAAGATATTTAAAAGTTCCGAAGCCGCACCAACATAATAGAGATACAGAAACACCGTGGCCCCTTTCTTTGAGATAACTCTGCACTATTGCGAGCTGGAAATGCCACTTCCAGTTTAGCTGTGCAGAAGAAGAACAACAAGAAGAAGAAATATCTCGAAATATGTCCGTCAGGCCCCTTCCCTTGAGATATATCTGCAAATATCTCGGAAACGAAACGAGCTATGGCAAAATGTTAAGAGACCTTTTTTGTAGAGAATTAAGTTTCCTACCTTTTATGTTCTATGATATTTTTTGATCAGATGCGTAGTTCTCGAGATATATCAAGATATTTAAAAGTTCCGAAGCCGCACCAACATAATAGAGATACAGAAACACCGTGGCCCCTTTCTTTGAGATAACTATGCACTATTGCGAGCTGCAAATGCCACTTCCATCTTAGCTGTGCAGAAGAAGAACAACAAGAAGAAGAAATATCTCGAAATATGTCCATCAGGCCCCTTCCCTTGAGATAAATCTGCAAATACCTCGAAAACGAAGCGAGCTATGGCAAAATGTTAAGAGACCTTTCTTATAGAGAATTAAGTTTCCTACTTTTTATGTCGTATGATATTTTTTGATCAGATGCGTAGTTCTCGAGATATATCAAGATATTTAAAAGTTCCGAAGCCGCACCAACATAATAGAGATACAGAAACACCGTGGCCCCTTTCTTTGAGATAACTCTGCACTAGTGCGAGCCGCAAATGCCATTCCAGCTTAGCTGTGCAGAAGAAGAACAACAAGAAGAAGAAATATCTCGAAATATGTCCGTCAGGCCCCTTCCCTTGAGATAAATCTGCCAATATCTCGGAAACAAAGCGAGCTATGGCAAAATGTTAAGAGACCTTTCTTGTAGAGAATTAAGTTTCCTACTTTTTATGTTCTATGATATTTTTTGATTAGATGCGTAGTTCTCGAGATATATCAAGATATTTAAAAGTTCCGAAGCCGCACCAACATAATAGAGATACAGAAACACCGTGGACCATTTCTTTGAGATAACTCTGCACTATTGCGAGCTGCAAATGCCACTTCCAGCTTAGCTGTGCAGAAGAAGAACAACAAGAAGAAGAAATATCTCGAAATATGTCCGTCAGGCCCCTTCCCTTGAGATAAATCTGCAAATATCTCGGAAACGAAGCGAGCTATGGCATAACGTTAAGAGACCTTTTTTGTAGAGAATTAAGTTTCCTACTTTTTATGTTCTATGATATTTTTTGATCAGATGCGTAGTTCTCGAGATATATCAAGATATTTAAAAGTTCCGAAGCCGCACCAACATAATAGAGATACAGAAACACCGTGGCCCCTTTCTTTGAGATAACTATGCACTATTGCGAGCTGCAAATGCCACTTCCAGCTTAGCTGTGCAGAAGAAGAACAACAAGAAGAAGAAATATCTCGAAATATGTCCGTCAGGCCCCTTCCCTTGAGATAAATCTGCCAATATCTCGGAAACGAAGCGAGCTATGGCAAAATGTCAAGAGACCTTTTTTGTAGAGAATTAAGTTTCCTACTTTTTATGTTCTATGATATTTTTTGATCAGATGCGTAGTTCTCGAGATATATCAAGATATTTAAAAGTTCCGAAGCCGCACCAACATAATAGAGATACAGAAACACCGTGGCCCCTTTCTTTGAGATAACTCTGCACTATTGCGAGCTGGAAATGCCACTTCCAGTTTAGCTGTGCAGAAGAAGAACAACAAGAAGAAGAAATATCTCGAAATATGTCCGTCAGGCCCCTTCCCTTGAGATAAATCTGCAAATACCTCGAAAACGAAGCGAGCTATGGCAAAATGTTAAGAGACCTTTCTTATAGAGAATTAAGTTTCCTACTTTTTATGTCGTATGATATTTTTTGATCAGATGCGTAGTTCTCGAGATATATCAAGATATTTAAAAGTTCCGAAGCCGCACCAACATAATAGAGATACAGAAACACCGTGGCCCCTTTCTTTGAGATAACTCTGCACTAGTGCGAGCCGCAAATGCCATTCCAGCTTAGCTGTGCAGAAGAAGAACAACAAGAAGAAGAAATATCTCGAAATATGTCCGTCAGGCCCCTTCCCTTGAGATAAATCTGCCAATATCTCGGAAACAAAGCGAGCTATGGCAAAATGTTAAGAGACCTTTTTTGTAGAGAATTAAGTTTCCTACTTTTTATGTTCTATGATATTTTTTGATTAGATGCGTAGTTCTCGAGATATATCAAGATATTTAAAAGTTCCGAAGCCGCACCAACATAATAGAGATACAGAAACACCGTGGACCCTTTCTTTGAGATAACTCTGCACTATTGCGAGCTGCAAATGCCACTTCCAGCTTAGCTGTGCAGAAGAAGAACAACAAGAAGAAGAAATATCCCGAAATATGTCCGTCAGGCCCCTTCCCTTGAGATAAATCTGCAAATATCTCGGAAACGAAGCGAGCTATGGCATAATGTTAAGAGACCTTTTTTGTAGAGAATTAAGTTTCCTACTTTTTATGTTCTATGATATTTTTTGATCAGATGCGTAGTTCTCGAGATATATCAAGATATTTAAAAGTTCCGAAGCCGCACCAACATAATAGAGATACAGAAACACCGTGGCCCCTTTCTTTGAGATAACTATGCACTATTGCGAGCTGCAAATGCCACTTCCAGCTTAGCTGTGCAGAAGAAGAACAACAAGAAGAAGAAATATCTCGAAATATGTCCGTCAGGCCCCTTCCCTTGATATAAATCTGCCAATATCTCGGAAACGAAGCGAGCTATGGCAAAATGTCAAGAGACCTTTTTTGTAGAGAATTAAGTTTCCTACTTTTTATGTTCTATGATATTTTTTGATCAGATGCGTAGTTCTCGAGATATATCAAGATATTTAAAAGTTCCGAAGCCGCACCAACATAATAGAGATACAGAAACACCGTGGCCCCTTTCTTTGAGATAACTCTGCACTATTGCGAGCTGGAAATGCCACTTCCAGTTTAGCTGTGCAGAAGAAGAACAACAAGAAGAAGAAATATCTCGAAATATGTCCGTCAGGCCCCTTCCCTTGAGATATATCTGCAAATATCTCGGAAACGAAACGAGCTATGGCAAAATGTTAAGAGACCTTTTTTGTAGAGAATTATGTTTCCTACAATTTATGTTATATGATATTTTTTGATCAGAAGCGTAGTTTTCGAGATATATCGAGATATTTAAAAGTTCCGAAGCCGCACCAACATAATAGAGATACAGAAACACCGTGGCCCCTTTCTTTGAGATAACTCTGCACGATTGCGAGCTGGAAATGCCACTTCCAGTTTAGCTGTGCAGAAGAAGAACAACAAGAAGAAGAAATATCTCGAAATATGTCCATCAGGACCCTTCCCTTGAGATAAATCTGCAAATATCTCGGAAACGAAGCGAGCTATGGCAAAATGTTAAGAGACCTTTTTTGTAGAGAATTAAGTTTCCTACCTTTTATGTTCTATGATATTTTTTGATCAGATGCGTAGTTCTCGAGATATATCAAGATATTTAAAAGTTCCGAAGCCGCACCAACATAATAGAGATACAGAAACACCGTGGCCCCTTTCTTTGAGATAACTATGCACTATTGCGAGCTGCAAATGCCACTTCCAGCTTAGCTGTGCAGAAGAAGAACAACAAGAAGAAGAAATATCTCGAAATATGTCCGTCAGGCCCCTTCCCTTGAGATAAATCTGCAAATACCTCGAAAACGAAGCGAGCTATGGCAAAATGTTAAGAGACCTTTCTTGTAGAGAATTAAGTTTCCTACTTTTTATGTCGTATGACATTTTTTGATCAGATGCGTAGTTCTCGAGATATATCAAGATATTTAAAAGTTCCGAAGCCGCACCAACATAATAGAGATACAGAAACACCGTGGCCCCTTTCTTTGAGATAACTCTGCACTAGTGCGAGCCGCAAATGCCACTTCCAGCTTAGCTGTGCAGAAGAAGAACAACAAGAAGAAGAAATATCTCGAAATATGTCCGTCAGGCCCCTTCCCTTGAGATAAATCTGCCAATATCTCGGAAACAAAGCGAGCTCTGGCAAAATGTTGAGAGACCTTTTTTGTAGAGAATTAAGTTTCCTACTTTTTATCTTCTATGATATTTTTTGATCAGATGCGTAGATCTCGAGATATATCAAGATATTTAAAAGTTCCGAAGCTGCACCAACATAATAGAGGTACAGAAACACCGTGGCCGCTTTCTTTGAGATAACTCTGCACTATTGCGAGCTGCAAATGCCACTTCCAGCTTAGATGTGCAGAAGAAGAACAACAAGAAGAAGAAATATCTCGAAATATGTCCGTCAGACCCCATCCCTTGAGATAAATCTGCAAATATCTCGGAAACGAAGCGAGCTATGGCAAAATGTTAAGAGACCTTTCTTGTAGAGAATTAAGTTTCCTACTTTTTATGTTCTATGATATTTTTTGATCAGATGCGTAGTTCTCGAGATATATCAAGATATTTAAAAGTTCCGAAGCCGCACCAACATAATAGAGATACAGAAACACCGTGGCCCCTTTCTTTGCGATAACTCTGCACTATTGCGAGCTGCAGATGCCACTTCCAGCTTAGCTGTGCAGAAGAATAACAACAAGAAGAAGAAATATCTCGAAATATGTCCGTCAGGCCCCTTCCCTTGAGATAAATCTGCAAATATCTCGGAAACGAAGCGGGCTATGGCAAAATGTTAAGAGACCTTATTTGTAGAGAATTAAGTTTCCTACTTTTTATGTTTTATGATATTTTTTGATCAGATGCGTAGTTCTCGAGATATATCAAGATATTTAAAAGTTCCGAAGCCGCACCAACATAATAGAGATACAGAAACACCGTGGCCCCTTTCTTTGAGATAACTCTGCACTAGTGCGAGCCGCAAATGCCACTTCCAGCTTAGCTGTGCAGAAGAAGAACAACAAGAAGAAGAAATATCTCGAAATATGTCCGTCAGGCCCCTTCCCTTGAGATAAATCTGCCAATATCTCGGAAACAAAGCGAGCTATGGCAAAATGTTAAGAGACCTTTTTTGTAGAGAATTAAGTTTCCTACTTTTTATCTTCTATGATATTTTTTGATCAGATGCGTAGATCTCGAGATATATCAAGATATTTAAAAGTTCCGAAGCTGCACCAACATAATAGAGGTACAGCAACACCGTGGCCGCTTTCTTTGAGATAACTCTGCACTATTGCGAGCTGCAAATGCCACTTCCAGCTTAGATGTGCAGAAGAAGAACAACAAGAAGAAGAAATATCTCGAAATATGTCCGTCAGGCCCCATCCCTTGAGATAAATCTGCAAATATCTCGGAAACCAAGCGAGCTATGGCAAAATGTTAAGAGACCTTTCTTGTAGAGAATTAAGTTTCCTACTTTTTATGTTCTATGATATTTTTTGATCAGATGCGTAGTTCTCGAGATATATCAAGATATTTAAAAGTTCCGAAGCCGCACCAACATAATAGAGATACAGAAACACCGTGGACCCTTTCTTGGAGATAACTCTGCACTATTGCGAGCTGGAAATGCCACTTCCAGTTTAGCTGTGCAGAAGAAGAACAACAAGAAGAAGAAATATCTCGAAATATGTCCGTCAGGCCCCTTCCCTTGAGATAAATCAGCAAATATCTCGGAAACGAAGTGAGCTATGGCATAATGTTAAGAGACCTTTTATGTAGAGAATTAAGTTTCCTACTTTTTATGTTCTATGATATTTTTTGATCAGATGCGTAGTTCTCGAGATATATCAAGATATTTAAAAGTTCCGAAGCCGCACCAACATAATAGAGATACAGAAACACCGTGGCCCCTTTCTTTGAGATAACTCTGCACTATTGCGAGCTGGAAATGCCACTTCCAGTTTAGCTGTGCAGAAGAAGAAGAACAAGAAGAAGAAATATCTCGAAATATGTCCGTCAGGGCCCTTCCCTTGAGATATATCTGCAAATATCTCGGAAACGAAACGAGCTATGGCAAAATGTTAAGAGACCTTTTTTGTAGAGAATTATGTTTCCTACAATTTATGTTCTATGATATTTTTTGATCAGAAGCGTAGTTTTCGAGATATATCGAGATATTTAAAAGTTCCGAAGCCGCACCAACATAATAGAGATCCAGAAACACCGTGGCCCCTTTCTTTGAGATAACTCTGCACTATTGCGAGCTGGAAATGCCACTTCCAGTTTAGCTGTGCAGAAGAAGAAGAACAAGAAGAAGAAATATCTCGAAATATGTCCGTCAGGCCCCTTCCCTTGAGATATATCTGCAAATATCTCGGAAACGAAACGAGCTATGGCAAAATGTTAAGAGACCTTTTTTGTAGAGAATTATGTTTCCTACAATTTATGTTCTATGATATTTTTTGATCAGAAGCGTAGTTTTCGAGATATATCGAGATATTTAAAAGTTCCGAAGCCGCACCAACATAATAGAGATCCAGAAACACCGTGGCCCCTTTCTTTGAGATAACTCTGCACTAGTGCGAGCCGCAAATGCCACTTCCAGCTTAGCTGTGCAGAAGAAGAACAACAAGAAGAAGAAATATCTCGAAATATGTCCGTCAGGCCCCTTCCCTCGAGATAAATCTGCAAATATCTCGGAAACGAAGCGAGCTATGGCAAAATGTTAAGAGACCTTTGTTGTAGAGAATTAAGTTTCCTACTTTTTATGTTCTATGATATTTTTTGATCAGATGCGTTGTTCTCGAGATATATCAAGATATTTAAAAGTTCCGAAGCCGCACCAACATAATAGAGATACAGAAACACCGTGGCCCCTTTCTTTGAGATAACTATGCACTATTGCGAGCTGCAAATGCCACTTCCAGCTTAGCTGTGCAGAAGAAGAACAACAAGAAGAAGAAGTATCTCGAAATATGTCCGTCAGGCCCCTTCCCTTGAGATAAATCTGCCAATATCTCGGAAACAAAGCGAGCTATGGCAAAATGTTAAGAGACCTTTTTTGTAGAGAATTAAGTTTCCTACTTTTTATCTTCTATGATATTTTTTGATCAGATGCGTAGATCTCGAGATATATCAAGATATTTAAAAGTTCCGAAGCTGCACCAACATAATAGAGGTACAGCAACACCGTGGCCGCTTTCTTTGAGATAACTCTGCACTATTGCGAGCTGCAAATGCCACTTCCAGCTTAGATGTGCAGAAGAAGAACAACAAGAAGAAGAAATATCTCGAAATATGTCCGTCAGGCCCCATCCCTTGAGATAAATCTGCAAATATCTCGGAAACGAAGCGAGCTATGGCAAAATGTTAAGAGACCTTTCTTGTAGAGAATTAAGTTTCCTACTTTTTATGTTCTATGATATTTTTTGATCAGATGCGTAGTTCTCGAGATATATCAAGATATTTAAAAGTTCCGAAGCCGCACCAACATAATAGAGATACAGAAACACCGTGGACCCTTTCTTGGAGATAACTCTGCACTATTGCGAGCTGCAAATGCCACTTCCAGCTTAGCTGTGCAGAAGAAGAACAACAAGAAGAAGAAATATCTCGAAATATGTCCGTCAGGCCCCTTCCCTTGAGATAACTCTGCAAATATCTCCGAAACGAAGCGAGCTATGGCAAAATGTTAAGAGACCTTATTTGTAGGGAATTAAGTTTCCTACTTTTTATGTTCTATGATATTTTTTGATCAGATGCGTAGTTCTCGAGATATATCAAGATATTTAAAAGTTCCGAAGCCGCACCAACATAATAGAGATACAGAAACACCGTGGCCTCTTTCTTTGAGATAACTCTGCACTATTGCGAGCTGGAAATGCCACTTCCAGTTTAGCTGTGCAGAAGAAGAACAACAAGAAGAAGAAATATCTCGAAATATGTCCGTCAGGCCCCTTCCCTTGAGATAAATCAGCAAATATCTCGGAAACGAAGTGAGCTATGGCATAATGTTAAGAGACCTTTTTTGCAGAGAATTAAGTTTCCTACTTTTTATGTTCTATGATATTTTTTGATCAGATGCGTAGTCCTCGAGATATATCAAGATATTTAAAAGTTCCGAAGCCGCACCAACATAATAGAGATACAGAAACACCGTGGCCCCTTTCTTTGAGATAACTATGCACTATTGCGAGCTGGAAATGCCACTTCCAGTTTAGCTGTGCAGAAGAAGAACAACAAGAAGAAGAAATATCTCGAAATATGTCCGTCAGGCCCCTTCCCTTGAGATATATCTGCAAATATCTCGGAAACGAAACGAGCTATGGCAAAATGTTAAGAGACCTTTTTTGTAGAGAATTATGTTTCCTACAATTTATGTTCTATGATATTTTTTGATCAGAAGCGTAGTTTTCGAGATATATCGAGATATTTAAAAGTTCCGAAGCCGCACCAACATAATAGAGATCCAGAAACACCGTGGCCCCTTTCTTTGAGATAACTCTGCACTAGTGCGAGCCGCAAATGCCACTTCCAGCTTAGCTGTGCAGAAGAAGAACAACAAGAAGAAGAAATATCTCGAAATATGTCCGTCAGGCCCCTTCCCTCGAGATAAATCTGCAAATATCTCGGAAACGAAGCGAGCTATGGCAAAATGTTAAGAGACCTTTGTTGTAGAGAATTAAGTTTCCTACTTTTTATGTTCTATGATATTTTTTGATCAGATGCGTTGTTCTCGAGATATATCAAGATATTTAAAAGTTCCGAAGCCGCACCAACATAATAGAGATACAGAAACACCGTGGCCCCTTTCTTTGAGATAACTCTGCACTATTGCGAGCTGCAAATGCCACTTCCAGCTTAGCTGTGCAGAAGAAGAACAACAAGAAGAAGAAATAACACGAAATATGTCCGTTAGGCCCCTTCCCTTGAGATATATCTGCAAATATCTCGGAAACGAAGCGAGCTATGGCAAAATGTTAAGAGACCTTTTTTGTAGAGAATTAAGTTTCCTACTTTTTATGTTCTATGATATTTTTTGATCAGATGCGTAGTTCTCGAGATATATCAAGATATTTAAAAGTTCCGAAGCCGCACCAACATAATAGAGATACAGAAACACCGTGGCCCCTTTCTTTGAGATAACTATGCACTATTGCGAGCTGCAAATGCCACTTCCAGCTTAGCTGTGCAGAAGAAGAACAACAAGAAGAAGAAATATCTCGAAATATGTCCGTCAGGCCCCTTCCCTTGAGATAAATCTGCCAATATCTCGGAAACAAAGCGAGCTATGGCAAAATGTTAAGAGACCTTTTTTGTAGAGAATTAAGTTTCCTACTTTTTATCTTCTATGATATTTTTTGATCAGATGCGTAGATCTCGAGATATATCAAGATATTTAAAAGTTCCGAAGCTGCACCAACATAATAGAGGTACAGCAACACCGTGGCCGCTTTCTTTGGGATAACTCTGCACTATTGCGAGCTGCAAATGCCACTTCCAGCTTAGATGTGCAGAAGAAGAACAACAAGAAGAAGAAATATCTCGAAATATGTCCGTCAGGCCCCATCCCTTGAGATAAATCTGCAAATATCTCGGAAACGAAGCGAGCTATGGCGAAATGTTAAGAGACCTTTCTTGTAGAGAATTAAGTTTCCTACTTTTTATGTTCTATGATATTTTTTGATCAGATGCGTAGTTCTCGAGATATATCAAGATATTTAAAAGTTCCGAAGCCGCACCAACATAATAGAGATACAGAAACACCGTGGACCCTTTCTTGGAGATAACTCTGCACTATTGCGAGCTGCAAATGCCACTTCCAGCTTAGCTGTGCAGAAGAAGAACAACAAGAAGAAGAAATATCTCGAAATATGTCCGTCAGGCCCCTTCCCTTGAGATAAATCTGCAAATATCTCCGAAACGAAGCGAGCTATGGCAAAATGTTAAGAGACCTTATTTGTAGGGAATTAAGTTTCCTACTTTTTATGTTCTATGATATTTTTTGATCAGATGCGTAGTTCTCGAGATATATCAAGATATTTAAAAGTTCCGAAGCCGCACCAACATAATAGAGATACAGAAACACCGTGGCCTCTTTCTTTGAGATAACTCTGCACTATTGCGAGCTGGAAATGCCACTTCCAGTTTAGCTGTGCAGAAGAAGAACAACAAGAAGAAGAAATATCTCGAAATATGTCCGTCAGGCCCCTTCCCTTGAGATAAATCAGCAAATATCTCGGAAACGAAGTGAGCTATGGCATAATGTTAAGAGACCTTTTTTGTAGAGAATTAAGTTTCCTACTTTTTATGTTCTATGATATTTTTTGATCAGATGCGTAGTTCTCGAGATATATCAAGATATTTAAAAGTTCCGAAGCCGCACCAACATAATAGAGATACAGAAACACCGTGGCCCCTTTCTTTGAGATAACTCTGCACTATTGCGAGCTGGAAATGCCACTTCCAGTTTAGCTGTGCAGAAGAAGAACAACAAGAAGAAGAAATATCTCGAAATATGTCCGTCAGGCCCCTTCCCTTGAGATATATCTGCAAATATCTCGGAAACGAAACGAGCTATGGCAAAATGTTAAGAGACCTTTTTTGTAGAGAATTATGTTTCCTACAATTTATGTTCTATGATATTTTTTGATCAGAAGCGTAGTTTTCGAGATATATCGAGATATTTAAAAGTTCCGAAGCCGCACCAACATAATAGAGATCCAGAAACACCGTGGCCCCTTTCTTTGAGATAACTCTGCACTAGTGCGAGCCGCAAATGCCACTTCCAGCTTAGCTGTGCAGAAGAAGAACAACAAGAAGAAGAAGTATCTCGAAATATGTCCGTCAGGCCCCTTCCCTTGAGATAAATCTGCCAATATCTCGGAAACAAAGCGAGCTATGGCAAAATGTTAAGAGACCTTTTTTGTAGAGAATTAAGTTTCCTACTTTTTATCTTCTATGATATTTTTTGATCAGATGCGTAGATCTCGAGATATATCAAGATATTTAAAAGTTCCGAAGCTGCACCAACATAATAGAGGTACAGCAACACCGTGGCCGCTTTCTTTGAGATAACTCTGCACTATTGCGAGCTGCAAATGCCACTTCCAGCTTAGATGTGCAGAAGAAGAACAACAAGAAGAAGAAATATCTCGAAATATGTCCGTCAGGCCCCATCCCTTGAGATAAATCTGCAAATATCTCGGAAACGAAGCGAGCTATGGCAAAATGTTAAGAGACCTTTCTTGTAGAGAATTAAGTTTCCTACTTTTTATGTTCTATGATATTTTTTGATCAGATGCGTAGTTCTCGAGATATATCAAGATATTTAAAAGTTCCGAAGCCGCACCAACATAATAGAGATACAGAAACACCGTGGACCCTTTCTTGGAGATAACTCTGCACTATTGCGAGCTGCAAATGCCACTTCCAGCTTAGCTGTGCAGAAGAAGAACAACAAGAAGAAGAAATATCTCGAAATATGTCCGTCAGGCCCCTTCCCTTGAGATAACTCTGCAAATATCTCCGAAAGGAAGCGAGCTATGGCAAAATGTTAAGAGACCTTATTTGTAGGGAATTAAGTTTCCTACTTTTTATGTTCTATGATATTTTTTGATCAGATGCGTAGTTCTCGAGATATATCAAGATATTTAAAAGTTCCGAAGCCGCACCAACATAATAGAGATACAGAAACACCGTGGCCTCTTTCTTTGAGATAACTCTGCACTATTGCGAGCTGGAAATGCCACTTCCAGTTTAGCTGTGCAGAAGAAGAACAACAAGAAGAAGAAATATCTCGAAATATGTCCGTCAGGCCCCTTCCCTTGAGATAAATCAGCAAATATCTCGGAAACGAAGTGAGCTATGGCATAATGTTAAGAGACCTTTTTTGCAGAGAATTAAGTTTCCTACTTTTTATGTTCTATGATATTTTTTGATCAGATGCGTAGTCCTCGAGATATATCAAGATATTTAAAAGTTCCGAAGCCGCACCAACATAATAGAGATACAGAAACACCGTGGCCCCTTTCTTTGAGATAACTCTGCACTATTGCGAGCTGGAAATGCCACTTCCAGTTTAGCTGTGCAGAAGAAGAACAACAAGAAGAAGAAATATCTCGAAATATGTCCGTCAGGCCCCTTCCCTTGAGATATATCTGCAAATATCTCGGAAACGAAACGAGCTATGGCAAAATGTTAAGAGACCTTTTTTGTAGAGAATTATGTTTCCTACAATTTATGTTCTATGATATTTTTTGATCAGAAGCGTAGTTTTCGAGATATATCGAGATATTTAAAAGTTCCGAAGCCGCACCAACATAATAGAGATCCAGAAACACCGTGGCCCCTTTCTTTGAGATAACTCTGCACTAGTGCGAGCCGCAAATGCCACTTCCAGCTTAGCTGTGCAGAAGAAGAACAACAAGAAGAAGAAATATCTCGAAATATGTCCGTCAGGCCCCTTCCCTCGAGATAAATCTGCAAATATCTCGGAAACGAAGCGAGCTATGGCAAAATGTTAAGAGACCTTTGTTGTAGAGAATTAAGTTTCCTACTTTTTATGTTCTATGATATTTTTTGATCAGATGCGTTGTTCTCGAGATATATCAAGATATTTAAAAGTTCCGAAGCCGCACCAACATAATAGAGATACAGAAACACCGTGGCCCCTTTCTTTGAGATAACTCTGCACTATTGCGAGCTGCAAATGCCACTTCCAGCTTAGCTGTGCAGAAGAAGAACAACAAGAAGAAGAAATAACACGAAATATGTCCGTTAGGCCCCTTCCCTTGAGATATATCTGCAAATATCTCGGAAACGAAGCGAGCTATGGCAAAATGTTAAGAGACCTTTTTTGTAGAGAATTAAGTTTCCTACTTTTTATGTTCTATGATATTTTTTGATCAGATGCGTAGTTCTCGAGATATATCAAGATATTTAAAAGTTCCGAAGCCGCACCAACATAATAGAGATACAGAAACACCGTGGCCCCTTTCTTTGAGATAACTATGCACTATTGCGAGCTGCAAATGCCACTTCCAGCTTAGCTGTGCAGAAGAAGAACAACAAGAAGAAGAAATATCTCGAAATATGTCCGTCAGGCCCCTTCCCTTGAGATAAATCTGCCAATATCTCGGAAACAAAGCGAGCTATGGCAAAATGTTAAGAGACCTTTTTTGTAGAGAATTAAGTTTCCTACTTTTTATCTTCTATGATATTTTTTGATCAGATGCGTAGATCTCGAGATATATCAAGATATTTAAAAGTTCCGAAGCTGCACCAACATAATAGAGGTACAGCAACACCGTGGCCGCTTTCTTTGGGATAACTCTGCACTATTGCGAGCTGCAAATGCCACTTCCAGCTTAGATGTGCAGAAGAAGAACAACAAGAAGAAGAAATATCTCGAAATATGTCCGTCAGGCCCCATCCCTTGAGATAAATCTGCAAATATCTCGGAAACGAAGCGAGCTATGGCAAAATGTTAAGAGACCTTTCTTGTAGAGAATTAAGTTTCCTACTTTTTATGTTCTATGATATTTTTTGATCAGATGCGTAGTTCTCGAGATATATCAAGATATTTAAAAGTTCCGAAGCCGCACCAACATAATAGAGATACAGAAACACCGTGGACCCTTTCTTGGAGATAACTCTGCACTATTGCGAGCTGCAAATGCCACTTCCAGCTTAGCTGTGCAGAAGAAGAACAACAAGAAGAAGAAATATCTCGAAATATGTCCGTCAGGCCCCTTCCCTTGAGATAAATCTGCAAATATCTCCGAAACGAAGCGAGCTATGGCAAAATGTTAAGAGACCTTATTTGTAGGGAATTAAGTTTCCTACTTTTTATGTTCTATGATATTTTTTGATCAGATGCGTAGTTCTCGAGATATATCAAGATATTTAAAAGTTCCGAAGCCGCACCAACATAATAGAGATACAGAAACACCGTGGCCTCTTTCTTTGAGATAACTCTGCACTATTGCGAGCTGGAAATGCCACTTCCAGTTTAGCTGTGCAGAAGAAGAACAACAAGAAGAAGAAATATCTCGAAATATGTCCGTCAGGCCCCTTCCCTTGAGATAAATCAGCAAATATCTCGGAAACGAAGTGAGCTATGGCATAATGTTAAGAGACCTTTTTTGTAGAGAATTAAGTTTCCTACTTTTTATGTTCTATGATATTTTTTGATCAGATGCGTAGTTCTCGAGATATATCAAGATATTTAAAAGTTCCGAAGCCGCACCAACATAATAGAGATACAGAAACACCGTGGCCCCTTTCTTTGAGATAACTCTGCACTATTGCGAGCTGGAAATGCCACTTCCAGTTTAGCTGTGCAGAAGAAGAACAACAAGAAGAAGAAATATCTCGAAATATGTCCGTCAGGCCCCTTCCCTTGAGATATATCTGCAAATATCTCGGAAACGAAACGAGCTATGGCAAAATGTTAAGAGACCTTTTTTGTAGAGAATTATGTTTCCTACAATTTATGTTCTATGATATTTTTTGATCAGAAGCGTAGTTTTCGAGATATATCGAGATATTTAAAAGTTCCGAAGCCGCACCAACATAATAGAGATCCAGAAACACCGTGGCCCCTTTCTTTGAGATAACTCTGCACTATTGCGAGCTGCAAATGCCACTTCCAGCTTAGCTGTGCAGAAGAAGAACAACAAGAAGAAGAAATAACACGAAATATGTCCGTTAGGCCCCTTCCCTTGAGATATATCTGCAAATATCTCGGAAACGAAGCGAGCTTTGGCAAAATGTTAAGAGACCTTTTTTGTAGAGAATTAAGTTTCCTACTTTTTATGTTCTATGATATTTTTTGATCAGATGCGTAGTTCTCGAGATATATCAAGATATTTAAAAGTTCCGAAGCCGCACCAACATAATAGAGATACAGAAACACCGTGGCCCCTTTCTTTGAGATAACTATGCACTATTGCGAGCTGCAAATGCCACTTCCAGCTTAGCTGTGCAGAAGAAGAACAACAAGAAGAAGAAATATCTCGAAATATGTCCGTCAGGCCCCTTCCCTTGAGATAAATCTGCAAATATCTCGGAAACGAAGCGAACTATGGCAAAATGTTAAGAGACCTTTTTTGTAGAGAATTAAGTTTCCTACTTTTTATGTTCTATGATATTTTTTGATCAGATGCGTAGTTCTCGAGATATATCAAGATATTTAAAAGTTCCGAAGCCGCACCAACATAATAGAGATACAGAAACACCGTGGCCCCTTTCTTCGAGATAACTCTGCACTATTGCGAGCTGCAAATGCCACTTGCAGCTTAGCTGTGCAGAGGAAGAACAACAAGAAGAAGAAGTATCTCGAAATATGTCCGTCAGGCCCGTTCCTTTGAGCTGAATCTGCACATATCTCGGAAACGAAGCGAGCTATGGCAAAATGTTAAGAGACGTTTTTTGTACAGAATTATGTTTCCTACAATTTATGTTCTATGATATTTTTTGATCAGAAGCGTAGTTTTCGAGATATATCGAGATATTTAAAAGTTCCGAAGCCGCACCAACATAATAGAGATACAGAAACACCGTGGCCCCTTTCTTTGAGATTACTCTGCACTATTGCGAGCTGCAAATGCCACTTCCAGCTTAGCTGTGCAGAGGAAGAACAACAAGAAGAAGAAATATCTCGAAATATGTCCGTCAGGCCCCTTCCCTTGAGATAAATCTGCAAATATCTCGGAAACGAAGCGAGCTATGGCAAAATGATAAGAGACCTTTTTTGTAGAGAATTAAGTTTCCTACTTTTTATGTTCTATGATATTTTTTGATCAGATGCGTAGTTCTCGAGATATATCAAGATATTTAAAAGTTCCGAAGCCGCACCAACATAATAGAGATACAGAAACACCGTGGCCCCTTTCTTTGAGATAACTATGCACTATTGCGAGCTGCAAATGCCACTTCCAGCTTAGCTGTGCAGAAGAAGAACAACAAGAAGAAGAAATATCTCGAAATATGTCCGTCAGGCCCCTTCCCTTGAGATAAATCTGCCAATATCTCGGAAACAAAGCGAGCTATGGCAAAATGTTGAGAGACCTTTTTTGTAGAGAATTAAGTTTCCTACTTTTTATCTTCTATGATATTTTTTGATCAGATGCGTAGATCTCGAGATATATCAAGATATTTAAAAGTTCCGAAGCTGCACCAACATAATAGAGGTACAGCAACACCGTGGCCGCTTTCTTTGAGATAACTCTGCACTATTGCGAGCTGCAAATGCCACTTCCAGCTTAGATGTGCAGAAGAAGAACAACAAGAAGAAGAAATATCTCGAAATATGTCCGTCAGGCCCCTTCCCTTGAGATAAATCTGCAAATATCTCCGAAACGAAGCGAGCTATGGCAAAATGTTAAGAGACCTTATTTGTAGGGAATTAAGTTTCCTACTTTTTATGTTCTATGATATTTTTTGATCAGATGCGTAGTTCTCGAGATATATCAAGATATTTAAAAGTTCCGAAGCCGCACCAACATAATAGAGATACAGAAACACCGTGGCCTCTTTCTTTGAGATAACTCTGCACTATTGCGAGCTGGAAATGCCACTTCCAGTTTAGCTGTGCAGAAGAAGAACAACAAGAAGAAGAAATATCTCGAAATATGTCCGTCAGGCCCCTTCCCTTGAGATAAATCAGCAAATATCTCGGAAACGAAGTGAGCTATGGCATAATGTTAAGAGACCTTTTTTGTAGAGAATTAAGTTTCCTACTTTTTATGTTCTATGATATTTTTTGATCAGATGCGTAGTTCTCGAGATATATCAAGATATTTAAAAGTTCCGAAGCCGCACCAACATAATAGAGATACAGAAACACCGTGGCCCCTTTCTTTGAGATAACTCTGCACTATTGCGAGCTGGAAATGCCACTTCCAGTTTAGCTGTGCAGAAGAAGAACAACAAGAAGAAGAAATATCTCGAAATATGTCCGTCAGGCCCCTTCCCTTGAGATATATCTGCAAATATCTCGGAAACGAAACGAGCTATGGCAAAATGTTAAGAGACGTTTTTTGTACAGAATTATGTTTCCTACAATTTATGTTCTATGATATTTTTTGATCAGAAGCGTAGTTTTCGAGATATATCGAGATATTTAAAAGTTCCGAAGCCGCACCAACATAATAGAGATACAGAAACACCGTGGCCCCTTTCTTTGAGATAACTCTGCACTATTGCGAGCTGCAAATGCCACTTCCAGCTTAGCTGTGCAGAAGAAGAACAACAAGAAGAAGAAATAACACGAAATATGTCCGTTAGGCCCCTTCCCTTGAGATATATCTGCAAATATCTCGGAAACGAAGCGAGCTATGGCAAAATGTTAAGAGACCTTTTTTGTAGAGAATTAAGTTTCCTACTTTTTATGTTCTATGATATTTTTTGATCAGATGCGTAGTTCTCGAGATATATCAAGATATTTAAAAGTTCCGAAGCCGCACCAACATAATAGAGATACAGAAACACCGTGGCCCCTTTCTTTGAGATAACTATGCACTATTGCGAGCTGCAAATGCCACTTCCAGCTTAGCTGTGCAGAAGAAGAACAACAAGAAGAAGAAATATCTCGAAATATGTCCGTCAGGCCCCTTCCCTTGAGATAAATCTGCCAATATCTCGGAAACAAAGCGAGCTATGGCAAAATGTTAAGAGACCTTTTTTGTAGAGAATTAAGTTTCCTACTTTTTATCTTCTATGATATTTTTTGATCAGATGCGTAGATCTCGAGATATATCAAGATATTTAAAAGTTCCGAAGCTGCACCAACATAATAGAGGTACAGCAACACCGTGGCCGCTTTCTTTGGGATAACTCTGCACTATTGCGAGCTGCAAATGCCACTTCCAGCTTAGATGTGCAGAAGAAGAACAACAAGAAGAAGAAATATCTCGAAATATGTCCGTCAGGCCCCATCCCTTGAGATAAATCTGCAAATATCTCGGAAACGAAGCGAGCTATGGCAAAATGTTAAGAGACCTTTCTTGTAGAGAATTAAGTTTCCTACTTTTTAGGTTCTATGATATTTTTTGATCAGATGCGTAGTTCTCGAGATATATCAAGATATTTAAAAGTTCCGAAGCCGCACCAACATAATAGAGATACAGAAACACCGTGGACCCTTTCTTGGAGATAACTCTGCACTATTGCGAGCTGCAAATGCCACTTCCAGCTTAGCTGTGCAGAAGAAGAACAACAAGAAGAAGAAATATCTCGAAATATGTCCGTCAGGCCCCTTCCCTTGAGATAAATCTGCAAATATCTCCGAAACGAAGCGAGCTATGGCAAAATGTTAAGAGACCTTATTTGTAGGGAATTAAGTTTCCTACTTTTTATGTTCTATGATATTTTTTGATCAGATGCGTAGTTCTCGAGATATATCAAGATATTTAAAAGTTCCGAAGCCGCACCAACATAATAGAGATACAGAAACACCGTGGCCTCTTTCTTTGAGATAACTCTGCACTATTGCGAGCTGGAAATGCCACTTCCAGTTTAGCTGTGCAGAAGAAGAACAACAAGAAGAAGAAATATCTCGAAATATGTCCGTCAGGCCCCTTCCCTTGAGATAAATCAGCAAATATCTCGGAAACGAAGTGAGCTATGGCATAATGTTAAGAGACCTTTTTTGTAGAGAATTAAGTTTCCTACTTTTTATGTTCTATGATATTTTTTGATCAGATGCGTAGTTCTCGAGATATATCAAGATATTTAAAAGTTCCGAAGCCGCACCAACATAATAGAGATACAGAAACACCGTGGCCCCTTTCTTTGAGATAACTCTGCACTATTGCGAGCTGGAAATGCCACTTCCAGTTTAGCTGTGCAGAAGAAGAACAACAAGAAGAAGAAATATCTCGAAATATGTCCGTCAGGCCCCTTCCCTTGAGATATATCTGCAAATATCTCGGAAACGAAACGAGCTATGGCAAAATGTTAAGAGACCTTTTTTGTAGAGAATTATGTTTCCTACAATTTATGTTCTATGATATTTTTTGATCAGAAGCGTAGTTTTCGAGATATATCGAGATATTTAAAAGTTCCGAAGCCGCACCAACATAATAGAGATCCAGAAACACCGTGGCCCCTTTCTTTGAGATAACTCTGCACTATTGCGAGCTGCAAATGCCACTTCCAGCTTAGCTGTGCAGAAGAAGAACAACAAGAAGAAGAAATAACACGAAATATGTCCGTTAGGCCCCTTCCCTTGAGATATATCTGCAAATATCTCGGAAACGAAGCGAGCTTTGGCAAAATGTTAAGAGACCTTTTTTGTAGAGAATTAAGTTTCCTACTTTTTATGTTCTATGATATTTTTTGATCAGATGCGTAGTTCTCGAGATATATCAAGATATTTAAAAGTTCCGAAGCCGCACCAACATAATAGAGATACAGAAACACCGTGGCCCCTTTCTTCGAGATAACTCTGCACTATTGCGAGCTGCAAATGCCACTTGCAGCTTAGCTGTGCAGAGGAAGAACAACAAGAAGAAGAAGTATCTCGAAATATGTCCGTCAGGCCCGTTCCTTTGAGCTGAATCTGCACATATCTCGGAAACGAAGCGAGCTATGGCAAAATGTTAAGAGACGTTTTTTGTACAGAATTATGTTTCCTACAATTTATGTTCTATGATATTTTTTGATCAGAAGCGTAGTTTTCGAGATATATCGAGATATTTAAAAGTTCCGAAGCCGCACCAACATAATAGAGATACAGAAACACCGTGGCCCCTTTCTTTGAGATTACTCTGCACTATTGCGAGCTGCAAATGCCACTTCCAGCTTAGCTGTGCAGAGGAAGAACAACAAGAAGAAGAAATATCTCGAAATATGTCCGTCAGGCCCCTTCCCTTGAGATAAATCTGCAAATATCTCGGAAACGAAGCGAGCTATGGCAAAATGATAAGAGACCTTTTTTGTAGAGAATTAAGTTTCCTACTTTTTATGTTCTATGATATTTTTTGATCAGATGCGTAGTTCTCGAGATATATCAAGATATTTAAAAGTTCCGAAGCCGCACCAACATAATAGAGATACAGAAACACCGTGGCCCCTTTCTTTGAGATAACTATGCACTATTGCGAGCTGCAAATGCCACTTCCAGCTTAGCTGTGCAGAAGAAGAACAACAAGAAGAAGAAATATCTCGAAATATGTCCGTCAGGCCCCTTCCCTTGAGATAAATCTGCCAATATCTCGGAAACAAAGCGAGCTATGGCAAAATGTTAAGAGACCTTTTTTGTAGAGAATTAAGTTTCCTACTTTTTATCTTCTATGATATTTTTTGATCAGATGCGTAGATCTCGAGATATATCAAGATATTTAAAAGTTCCGAAGCTGCACCAACATAATAGAGGTACAGCAACACCGTGGCCGCTTTCTTTGGGATAACTCTGCACTATTGCGAGCTGCAAATGCCACTTCCAGCTTAGATGTGCAGAAGAAGAACAACAAGAAGAAGAAATATCTCGAAATATGTCCGTCAGGCCCCATCCCTTGAGATAAATCTGCAAATATCTCGGAAACGAAGCGAGCTATGGCAAAATGTTAAGAGACCTTTCTTGTAGAGAATTAAGTTTCCTACTTTTTATGTTCTATGATATTTTTTGATCAGATGCGTAGTTCTCGAGATATATCAAGATATTTAAAAGTTCCGAAGCCGCACCAACATAATAGAGATACAGAAACACCGTGGACCCTTTCTTGGAGATAACTCTGCACTATTGCGAGCTGCAAATGCCACTTCCAGCTTAGCTGTGCAGAAGAAGAACAACAAGAAGAAGAAATATCTCGAAATATGTCCGTCAGGCCCCTTCCCTTGAGATAAATCTGCAAATATCTCCGAAACGAAGCGAGCTATGGCAAAATGTTAAGAGACCTTATTTGTAGGGAATTAAGTTTCCTACTTTTTATGTTCTATGATATTTTTTGATCAGATGCGTAGTTCTCGAGATATATCAAGATATTTAAAAGTTCCGAAGCCGCACCAACATAATAGAGATACAGAAACACCGTGGCCTCTTTCTTTGAGATAACTCTGCACTATTGCGAGCTGGAAATGCCACTTCCAGTTTAGCTGTGCAGAAGAAGAACAACAAGAAGAAGAAATATCTCGAAATATGTCCGTCAGGCCCCTTCCCTTGAGATAAATCAGCAAATATCTCGGAAACGAAGTGAGCTATGGCATAATGTTAAGAGACCTTTTTTGTAGAGAATTAAGTTTCCTACTTTTTATGTTCTATGATATTTTTTGATCAGATGCGTAGTTCTCGAGATATATCAAGATATTTAAAAGTTCCGAAGCCGCACCAACATAATAGAGATACAGAAACACCGTGGCCCCTTTCTTTGAGATAACTCTGCACTATTGCGAGCTGGAAATGCCACTTCCAGTTTAGCTGTGCAGAAGAAGAACAACAAGAAGAAGAAATATCTCGAAATATGTCCGTCAGGCCCCTTCCCTTGAGATATATCTGCAAATATCTCGGAAACGAAACGAGCTATGGCAAAATGTTAAGAGACCTTTTTTGTAGAGAATTATGTTTCCTACAATTTATGTTCTATGATATTTTTTGATCAGAAGCGTAGTTTTCGAGATATATCGAGATATTTAAAAGTTCCGAAGCCGCACCAACATAATAGAGATCCAGAAACACCGTGGCCCCTTTCTTTGAGATAACTCTGCACTATTGCGAGCTGCAAATGCCACTTCCAGCTTAGCTGTGCAGAAGAAGAACAACAAGAAGAAGAAATAACACGAAATATGTCCGTTAGGCCCCTTCCCTTGAGATATATCTGCAAATATCTCGGAAACGAAGCGAGCTTTGGCAAAATGTTAAGAGACCTTTTTTGTAGAGAATTAAGTTTCCTACTTTTTATGTTCTATGATATTTTTTGATCAGATGCGTAGTTCTCGAGATATATCAAGATATTTAAAAGTTCCGAAGCCGCACCAACATAATAGAGATACAGAAACACCGTGGCCCCTTTCTTTGAGATAACTATGCACTATTGCGAGCTGCAAATGCCACTTCCAGCTTAGCTGTGCAGAAGAAGAACAACAAGAAGAAGAAATATCTCGAAATATGTCCGTCAGGCCCCTTCCCTTGAGATAAATCTGCAAATATCTCGGAAACGAAGCGAACTATGGCAAAATCTTAAGAGACCTTTTTTGTAGAGAATTAAGTTTCCTACTTTTTATGTTCTATGATATTTTTTGATCAGATGCGTAGTTCTCGAGATATATCAAGATATTTAAAAGTTCCGAAGCCGCACCAACATAATAGAGATACAGAAACACCGTGGCCCCTTTCTTCGAGATAACTCTGCACTATTGCGAGCTGCAAATGCCACTTGCAGCTTAGCTGTGCAGAGGAAGAACAACAAGAAGAAGAAGTATCTCGAAATATGTCCGTCAGGCCCGTTCCTTTGAGCTGAATCTGCACATATCTCGGAAACGAAGCGAGCTATGGCAAAATGTTAAGAGACGTTTTTTGTACAGAATTATGTTTCCTACAATTTATGTTCTATGATATTTTTTGATCAGAAGCGTAGTTTTCGAGATATATCGAGATATTTAAAAGTTCCGAAGCCGCACCAACATAATAGAGATACAGAAACACCGTGGCCCCTTTCTTTGAGATTACTCTGCACTATTGCGAGCTGCAAATGCCACTTCCAGCTTAGCTGTGCAGAGGAAGAACAACAAGAAGAAGAAATATCTCGAAATATGTCCGTCAGGCCCCTTCCCTTGAGATAAATCTGCAAATATCTCGGAAACGAAGCGAGCTATGGCAAAATGATAAGAGACCTTTTTTGTAGAGAATTAAGTTTCCTACTTTTTATGTTCTATGATATTTTTTGATCAGATGCGTAGTTCTCGAGATATATCAAGATATTTAAAAGTTCCGAAGCCGCACCAACATAATAGAGATACAGAAACACCGTGGCCCCTTTCTTTGAGATAACTATGCACTATTGCGAGCTGCAAATGCCACTTCCAGCTTAGCTGTGCAGAAGAAGAACAACAAGAAGAAGAAATATCTCGAAATATGTCCGTCAGGCCCCTTCCCTTGAGATAAATCTGCCAATATCTCGGAAACAAAGCGAGCTATGGCAAAATGTTGAGAGACCTTTTTTGTAGAGAATTAAGTTTCCTACTTTTTATCTTCTATGATATTTTTTGATCAGATGCGTAGATCTCGAGATATATCAAGATATTTAAAAGTTCCGAAGCTGCACCAACATAATAGAGGTACAGCAACACCGTGGCCGCTTTCTTTGAGATAACTCTGCACTATTGCGAGCTGCAAATGCCACTTCCAGCTTAGATGTGCAGAAGAAGAACAACAAGAAGAAGAAATATCTCGAAATATGTCCGTCAGGCCCCTTCCCTTGAGATAAATCTGCAAATATCTCCGAAACGAAGCGAGCTATGGCAAAATGTTAAGAGACCTTATTTGTAGGGAATTAAGTTTCCTACTTTTTATGTTCTATGATATTTTTTGATCAGATGCGTAGTTCTCGAGATATATCAAGATATTTAAAAGTTCCGAAGCCGCACCAACATAATAGAGATACAGAAACACCGTGGCCTCTTTCTTTGAGATAACTCTGCACTATTGCGAGCTGGAAATGCCACTTCCAGTTTAGCTGTGCAGAAGAAGAACAACAAGAAGAAGAAATATCTCGAAATATGTCCGTCAGGCCCCTTCCCTTGAGATAAATCAGCAAATATCTCGGAAACGAAGTGAGCTATGGCATAATGTTAAGAGACCTTTTTTGTAGAGAATTAAGTTTCCTACTTTTTATGTTCTATGATATTTTTTGATCAGATGCGTAGTTCTCGAGATATATCAAGATATTTAAAAGTTCCGAAGCCGCACCAACATAATAGAGATACAGAAACACCGTGGCCCCTTTCTTTGAGATAACTCTGCACTATTGCGAGCTGGAAATGCCACTTCCAGTTTAGCTGTGCAGAAGAAGAACAACAAGAAGAAGAAATATCTCGAAATATGTCCGTCAGGCCCCTTCCCTTGAGATATATCTGCAAATATCTCGGAAACGAAACGAGCTATGGCAAAATGTTAAGAGACCTTTTTTGTAGAGAATTATGTTTCCTACAATTTATGTTCTATGATATTTTTTGATCAGAAGCGTAGTTTTCGAGATATATCGAGATATTTAAAAGTTCCGAAGCCGCACCAACATAATAGAGATACAGAAACACCGTGGCCTCTTTCTTTGAGATAACTCTGCACTATTGCGAGCTGGAAATGCCACTTCCAGTTTAGCTGTGCAGAAGAAGAACAACAAGAAGAAGAAATATCTCGAAATATGTCCGTCAGGCCCCTTCCCTTGAGATAAATCAGCAAATATCTCGGAAACGAAGTGAGCTATGGCATAATGTTAAGAGACCTTTTTTGCAGAGAATTAAGTTTCCTACTTTTTATGTTCTATGATATTTTTTGATCAGATGCGTAGTCCTCGAGATATATCAAGATATTTAAAAGTTCCGAAGCCGCACCAACATAATAGAGATACAGAAACACCGTGGCCCCTTTCTTTGAGATAACTCTGCACTATTGCGAGCTGCAAATGCCACTTCCAGCTTAGCTGTGCAGAAGAAGAACAACAAGAAGAAGAAATAACACGAAATATGTCCGTTAGGCCCCTTCCCTTGAGATATATCTGCAAATATCTCGGAAACGAAGCGAGCTTTGGCAAAATGTTAAGAGACCTTATTTGTAGGGAATTAAGTTTCCTACTTTTTATGTTCTATGATATTTTTTGATCAGATGCGTAGTTCTCGAGATATATCAAGATATTTAAAAGTTCCGAAGCCGCACCAACATAATAGAGATACAGAAACACCGTGGCCTCTTTCTTTGAGATAACTCTGCACTATTGCGAGCTGGAAATGCCACTTCCAGTTTAGCTGTGCAGAAGAAGAACAACAAGAAGAAGAAATATCTCGAAATATGTCCGTCAGGCCCCTTCCCTTGAGATAAATCAGCAAATATCTCGGAAACGAAGTGAGCTATGGCATAATGTTAAGAGACCTTTTCTGTAGAGAATTAAGTTTCCTACTTTTTATGTTCTATGATATTTTTTGATCAGATGCGTAGTTCTCGAGATATATCAAGATATTTAAAAGTTCCGAAGCCGCACCAACATAATAGAGATACAGAAACACCGTGGCCCCTTTCTTTGAGATAACTCTGCACTATTGCGAGCTGGAAATGCCACTTCCAGTTTAGCTGTGCAGAAGAAGAACAACAAGAAGAAGAAATATCTCGAAATATGTCCGTCAGGCCCCTTCCCTTGAGATATATCTGCAAATATCTCGGAAACGAAACGAGCTATGGCAAAATGTTAAGAGACCTTTTTTGTAGAGAATTATGTTTCCTACAATTTATGTTCTATGATATTTTTTGATCAGAAGCGTAGTTTTCGAGATATATCGAGATATTTAAAAGTTCCGAAGCCGCACCAACATAATAGAGATACAGAAACACCGTGGCCTCTTTCTTTGAGATAACTCTGCACTATTGCGAGCTGGAAATGCCACTTCCAGTTTAGCTGTGCAGAAGAAGAACAACAAGAAGAAGAAATATCTCGAAATATGTCCGTCAGGCCCCTTCCCTTGAGATAAATCAGCAAATATCTCGGAAACGAAGTGAGCTATGGCATAATGTTAAGAGACCTTTTTTGCAGAGAATTAAGTTTCCTACTTTTTATGTTCTATGATATTTTTTGATCAGATGCGTAGTCCTCGAGATATATCAAGATATTTAAAAGTTCCGAAGCCGCACCAACATAATAGAGATACAGAAACACCGTGGCCCCTTTCTTTGAGATAACTCTGCACTATTGCGAGCTGCAAATGCCACTTCCAGCTTAGCTGTGCAGAAGAAGAACAACAAGAAGAAGAAATAACACGAAATATGTCCGTTAGGCCCCTTCCCTTGAGATATATCTGCAAATATCTCGGAAACGAAGCGAGCTTTGGCAAAATGTTAAGAGACCTTTTTTGTAGAGAATTAAGTTTCCTACTTTTTATGTTCTATGATATTTTTTGATCAGATGCGTAGTTCTCGAGATATATCAAGATATTTAAAAGTTCCGAAGCCGCACCAACATAATAGAGATACAGAAACACCGTGGCCCCTTTCTTTGAGATAACTATGCACTATTGAGAGCTGCAAATGCCACTTCCAGCTTAGCTGTGCAGAAGAAGAACAACAAGAAGAAGAAATATCTCGAAATATGTCCGTCAGGCCCCTTCCCTTGAGATAAATCTGCAAATATCTCGGAAACGAAGCGAACTATGGCAAAATGTTAAGAGACCTTTTTTGTAGAGAATTAAGTTTCCTACTTTTTATGTTCTATGATATTTTTTGATCAGATGCGTAGTTCTCGAGATATATCAAGATATTTAAAAGTTCCGAAGCCGCACCAACATAATAGAGATACAGAAACACCGTGGCCCCTTTCTTTGAGATAACTCTGCACTATTGCGAGCTGCAAATGCCACTTCCAGCTTAGCTGTGCAGAGGAAGAACAACAAGAAGAAGAAGTATCTCGAAATATGTCCGTCAGGCCCGTTCCTTTGAGCTGAATCTGCACATATCTCGGAAACGAAGCGAGCTATGGCAAAATGTTAAGAGACGTTTTTTGTACAGAATTATGTTTCCTACAATTTATGTTCTATGATATTTTTTGATCAGAAGCGTAGTTTTCGAGATATATCGAGATATTTAAAAGTTCCGAAGCCGCACCAACATAATAGAGATGCAGAAACACCGTGGCCCCTTTCTTTGAGATTACTCTGCACTATTGCGAGCTGCAAATGCCACTTCCAGCTTAGCTGTGCAGAGGAAGAACAACAAGAAGAAGAAATATCTCGAAATATGTCCGTCAGGCCCCTTCCCTTGAGATAAATCTGCAAATATCTCGGAAACGAAGCGAGCTATGGCAAAATGATAAGAGACCTTTTTTGTAGAGAATTAAGTTTCCTACTTTTTATGTTCTATGATATTTTTTGATCAGATGCGTAGTTCTCGAGATATATCAAGATATTTAAAAGTTCCGAAGCCGCACCAACATAATAGAGATACAGAAACACCGTGGCCCCTTTCTTCGAGATAACTCTGCACTAGTGCGAGCCGCAAATGCCACTTCCAGCTTAGCTGTGCAGAAGAAGAACAACAAGAAGAAGAAATATCTCGAAATATGTCCGTCAGGCCCCTTCCCTTGAGATAAATCTGCAAATATCTCGGAAACGAAGCGAGCTATGGCAAAATGTTAAGAGACCTTTTTTGTAGAGAATTAAGTTTCCTACTTTTTATGTTCTATGATATTTTTTGATCAGATGCGCAGTTCTCGAGATATATCAAGATATTTAAAAGTTCCGAAGCCGCACCAACATAATAGAGATACAGAAACACCGTGGCCCCCTTCTTTGAGATAACTCTGCACTATTGCGAGCCGCAAATGCCACTTCCAGCTTAGCTGTGCAGAAGAAGGACAACAAGAAGAAGAAATATCTCGAAATATGTCCGTCAGGCCCCTTCCCTTGAGATAAATCTGCAAATATCTCGGAAACGAAGCGAGCTATGGCAAAATGTTTAGAGACCTTTTTTGTAGAGAATTAAGTTTCCTACTTTTTATGTTCTATGATATTTTTTGATCAGATGCGTAGTTCTCGAGATATATCAAGATATTTAAAAGTTC
Source organism: Osmia lignaria lignaria (assembly GCF_051020975.1). Classification (NCBI taxonomy): domain Eukaryota; kingdom Metazoa; phylum Arthropoda; class Insecta; order Hymenoptera; family Megachilidae; genus Osmia; species Osmia lignaria. The sequence continues at coordinate 6,551,453 of NW_027478166.1, forward strand.
CGAAGCCGCACCAACATAATAGAGATACAGAAACACCGTGGCCCCTTTCTTTGAGATAACTCTGCACTATTGCGAGCTGCAAATGCCACTTCCAGCTTAGCTGTGCAGAGGAAGAACAACAAGAAGAAGAAGTATCTCGAAATATGTCCGTCAGGCCCGTTCCTTTAAGCTGAATCTGCACATATCTCGGAAACGAAGCGAGCTATGGCAAAATGTTAAGAGACGTTTTTTGTACAGAATTATGTTTCCTACAATTTATGTTCTATGATATTTTTTGATCAGAAGCGTAGTTTTCGAGATATATCGAGATATTTAAAAGTTCCGAAGCCGCACCAACATAATAGAGATACAGAAACACCGTGGCCCCTTTCTTCGAGATAACTCTGCACTAGTGCGAGCCGCAAATGCCACTTTCAGCTTAGCTGTGCAGAAGAAGAACAACAAGAAGAAGAAATATCTCGAAATATGTCCGTCAGGCCCCTTCCCTTGAGATAAATCTGCAAATATCGCGGAAACGAAGCGAGCTATGGCAAAATGTTAAGAGATCTTTTTTGTAGAGAATTAAGTTTCCTACTTTTTATGTTCTATGATATTTTTTGATCAGATGCGTAGTTCTCGAGATATATCAAGATATTTAAAAGTTCCGAAGCCGCACCAACATAATAGAGATACAGAAACACCGTGGCCCCTTTCTTTGAGATTACTCTGCACTATTGCGAGCTGCAAATGCCACTTCCAGCTTAGCTGTGCAGAGGAAGAACAACAAGAAGAAGAAATATCTCGAAATATGTCCGTCAGGCCCCTTCCCTTGAGATAAATCTGCAAATATCTCGGAAACGAAGCGAGCTACGGCAAAAAGTTAAGAGACGTTTTTTTGTAGAAAATTAGGTTTCCTACTTTTTATGTTCTATGATATTTTTTGATCAGATGCGTAGTTCTCGAGATATATCAAGATATTTAAAAGTTCCGAAGCTGCACCAACATAATAGAGGTACAGAAACACCGTGGCCTCTTTCTTTGAGATAACTCTGCACTATTGCGAGCTGCAAATGCCACTTCCAGCTTAGCTGTGCAGAGGAAGAACAACAAGAAGAAGAAATATCTCGAAATATGTCCGTCAGGCCCGTTCCTTTGAGCTGAATCTGCAAATATCTCGGAAACGAAGCGAGCTATGGCAAAATGTTAAGACACGTTTTTTGTAGAGAATTATGTTTCCTACAATTTATGTTCTATGATGTTTTTTGATCAGAAGCGTAGTTTTCGAGATATATCGAGATATTTAAAAGTTCCGAAGCCGCACCAACATAATAGAGATACAGAAACAACGTGGCCCCTTTCTTTGAGATAACTCTGCACTAGTGCGAGCCGCAAATGCCACTTCCAGCTTAGCTGTGCAGAAGAAGGACAACAAGAAGAAGAAATATCTCGAAATATGTCCGTCAGGCCCCTTCCCTTGAGATAAATCTGCAAACATCTCGGAAACGAAGCGAGCTATGGCAAAATGTTAAGAGACCTTTTTTGTAGAGAATTAAGTTTCCTACTTTTTATGTTCTATGATATTTTTTGATCAGAAGCGTAGTTCTCGAGATATATCGAGATATTTAAAAGTTCCGAAGCCGCACCAACATAATAGAGATACAGAAACACCGTGGCCCCTTTCTTTGAGATAACTCTGCACTAGTGCGAGCCGCAAATGCCACTTCCAGCTTAGCTGTGCAGAAGAAGAACAACAAGAAGAAGAAATATCTCGAAATATGTCCGTCAGGCCCCTTCCCTTGAGATAAATCTGCAAATATCTCGGAAACGAAGCGAGCTATGGCAAAATGTTAAGAGACCTTTTTTGTAGAGAATTAAGTTACCTACTTTTTATGTTCTATGATATTTTTTGATCAGATGCGTAGTTCTCGAGATATATCAAGCTATTTAAAAGTTCCGAAGCTGCACCAACATAATAGAGGTACAGAAACACCGTGGCCTCTTTCTTTGAGATAACTCTGCACTATTGCGAGCTGCAAATGCCACTTCCAGCTTAGCTGTGCAGAGGAAGAACAACAAGAAGAAGAAATATCTCGAAATATGTCCGTCAGGCCCGTTCCTTTGAACTGAATCTGCAAATATCTCGGAAACGAAGCGAGCTATGGCAAAATGTTAAGATACGTTTTTTGTAGAGAATTATGTCTCCTACAATTTATGTTCTATGATGTTTTTTGATCAGAAGCGTAGTTTTCGAGATATATCGAGATATTTAAAAGTTCCGAAACCGCACCAACATAATAGAGATACAGAAACAACGTGGCCCCTTTCTTTGAGATAACTCTGCACTGGTGCGAGCCGCAAATGCCACTTCCAGCTTAGCTGTGCAGAAGAAGGACAACAAGAAGAAGAAATATCTCGAAATATGTCCGTCAGGCCCCTTCACTTGAGATAAATCTGCAAATATCTCGGAAACGAAGCGAGCTATGGCAAAATGTTAAGAGACCTTTTTTGTAGAGAATTAAGTTTCCTACTTTTTATGTTCTATGATATTTTTTGATCAGATGCGTAGTTCTCGAGATATATCAAGATATTTAAAAGTTCCGAAGCCGCACCAACATAATAGAGATACAGAAACACCGTGGCCCCTCTCTTTGAGATAACTCTGCACTATTGCGAGCTGGAAATGCCACTTCCAGTTTAGCTGTGCAGAAGAAGAACAACAAGAAGAAGAAATATCTCGAAATATGTCCGTTAGGCCCCTTCCCTTGAGATAAATCTGCAAATATCTCGGAAACGAAGCGAGCTATGGCAAAATGTTCAGAGACCTTTTTTGTAGAGAATTAAGTTTCCTACTTTTTATGTTCTATGATATTTTTTGATCAGATGCGTAGTTCTCGAGATATATCAAGATATTTAACAGTTCCGAAGCCGCACCAACATAATAGAGATACAGAAACACCGTGGCCCCTTTCTTTGAGATAACTCTGCACTAGTGCGAGCCGCAAATGCCACTTCCAGCTTAGCTATGCAGAAGAAGAACAACAAGAAGAAGAAATATCTCGAAATATGTCCGTCAGGCCCCTTCCCTTGAGATAAATCTGCAAATATCTCGGAAACGAAACGAGCTATGGCAAAATGTTAAGAGACGTTTTTTGTAGAGAATTATGTTTCCTACAATTTGTGTTCTATGATGTTTTTTGATCAGAAGCGTAGTTTTCGAGATATATCGAGATATTTAAAAGTTCCGAAGCCGCACCAACATAATAGAGATACAGAAACAACGTGGCCCCTTTCTTTGAGATAACTCTGCACTAGTGCGAGCCGCAAATGCCACTTCCAGCTTAGCTGTGCAGAAGAAGGACAACAAGAAGAAGAAATATCTCGAAATATGTCCGTCAGGCCCCTTCCCTTGAGATAAATCTGCAAATATCTCGGAAACCAAGCGAGCTATGGCAAAATGTTAAGAGACCTTTTTTGTAGAGAATTAAGTTTCCTACTTTTTATGTTCTATGATATTTTTTGATCAGATGCGTAGTTCTCGAGATATATCAAGATATTTAAAAGTTCCGAAGCTGCACCAACATAATAGGGGTACAGAAACACCGTGGCCTCTTTCTTTGAGATAACTCTGCACTATTGCGAGCTGCAAATGCCACTTCCAGCTTAGCTGTGCAGAGGAAGAACAACAAGAAGAAGAAATATCTCGAAATATGTCCGTCAGGCCCGTTCCTTTGAGCTGAATCTGCAAATATCTCGGAAACGAAGCGAGCTATGGCAAAATGTTAAGAGACGTTTTTTGTAGAGAATTATGTTTCCTACAATTTGTGTTCTATGATGTTTTTTGATCAGAAGCGTAGTTTTCGAGATATATCGAGATATTTAAAAGTTCCGAAGCCGCACCAACATAATAGAGATACAGAAACAACGTGGCCCCTTTCTTTGAGATAACTCTGCACTAGTGCGAGCCGCAAATGCCACTTCCAGCTTAGCTGTGCAGAAGAAGGACAACAAGAAGAAGAAATATCTCGAAATATGTCCGTCAGGCCCCTTCCCTTGAGATAAATCTGCAAATATCTCGGAAACCAAGCGAGCTATGGCAAAATGTTAAGAGACCTTTTTTGTAGAGAATTAAGTTTCCTACTTTTTATGTTCTATGATATTTTTTGATCAGATGCGTAGTTCTCGAGATATATCAAGATATTTAAAAGTTCCGAAGCCGCACCAACATAATAGAGATACAGAAACACCGTGGCCCCTTTCTTTGAGATAACTCTGCACTAGTGCGAGCCGCAATTGCCACTTCCAGCTTAGCTGTGCAGAGGAAGAACAACAAGAAGAAGAAATATCTCGAAATATGTCCGTCAGGCCCCTTCCCTTGAGATAAATCTGCAAATATCTCGGGAACGAAGCGAGCTATGGCAAAATGTTAAGAGACGTTTTTTGTACAGAATTATGTTTCCTACAATTTATGTTCTATGATATTTTTTGATCAGAAGCGTAGTTTTCGAGATATATCGAGATATTTAAAAGTTCCGAAGCCGCACCAACATAATAGAGATACAGAAACAACGTGGCCCCTTTCTTTGAGATAACTCTGCACTAGTGCGAGCCGCAAATGCCACTTCCAGCTTAGCTGTGCAGAAGAAGGACAACAAGAAGAAGAAATATCTCGAAATATGTCCGTCAGGCCCCTTCCCTTGAGATAAATCTGCAAACATCTCGGAAACGAAGCGAGCTATGGCAAAATGTTAAGAGACCTTTTTTGTAGAGAATTAAGTTTCCTACTTTTTATGTTCTATGATATTTTTTGATCAGAAGCGTAGTTCTCGAGATATATCGAGATATTTAAAAGTTCCGAAGCCGCACCAACATAATAGAGATACAGAAACACCGTGGCCCCTTTCTTTGAGATAACTCTGCACTAGTGCGAGCCGCAAATGCCACTTCCAGCTTAGCTGTGCAGAAGAAGAACAACAAGAAGAAGAAATATCTCGAAATATGTCCGTCAGGCCCCTTCCCTTGAGATAAATCTGCAAATATCTCGGAAACGAAGCGAGCTATGGCAAAATGTTAAGAGACCTTTTTTGTAGAGAATTAAGTTTCCTACTTTTTATGTTCTATGATATTTTTTGATCAGATGCGTAGTTCTCGAGATATATCAAGATATTTAAAAGTTCCGAAGCTGGACCAACATAATAGAGGTACAGAAACACCGTGGCCTCTTTCTTTGAGATAACTCTGCACTATTGCGAGCTGCAAATGCCACTTCCAGCTTAGCTGTGCAGAGGAAGAACAACAAGAAGAAGAAATATCTCGAAATATGTCCGTCAGGCCCGTTCCTTTGAACTGAATCTGCAAATATCTCGGAAACGAAGCGAGCTATGGCAAAATGTTAAGACACGTTTTTTGTAGACAATTATGTCTCCTACAATTTATGTTCTATGATGTTTTTTGATCAGAAGCGTAGTTTTCGAGATATATCGAGATATTTAAAAGTTCCGAAACCGCACCAACATAATAGAGATACAGAAACAACGTGGCCCCTTTCTTTGAGATAACTCTGCACTGGTGCGAGCCGCAAATGCCACTTCCAGCTTAGCTGTGCAGAAGAAGGACAACAAGAAGAAGAAATATCTCGAAATATGTCCGTCAGGCCCCTTCACTTGAGATAAATCTGCAAATATCTCGGAAACGAAGCGAGCTATGGCAAAATGTTAAGAGACCTTTTTTGTAGAGAATTAAGTTTCCTACTTTTTATGTTCTATGATATTTTTTGATCAGATGCGTAGTTCTCGAGATATATCAAGATATTTAAAAGTTCCGAAGCCGCACCAACATAATAGAGATACAGAAACACCGTGGCCCCTCTCTTTGAGATAACTCTGCACTATTGCGAGCTGGAAATGCCACTTCCAGTTTAGCTGTGCAGAAGAAGAACAACAAGAAGAAGAAATATCTCGAAATATGTCCGTTAGGCCCCTTCCCTTGAGATAAATCTGCAAATATCTCGGAAACGAAGCGAGCTATGGCAAAATGTTCAGAGACCTTTTTTGTAGAGAATTAAGTTTCCTACTTTTTATGTTCTATGATATTTTTTGATCAGATGCGTAGTTCTCGAGATATATCAAGATATTTAAAAGTTCCGAAGCCGCACCAACATAATAGAGATACAGAAACACCGTGGCCCCTCTCTTTGAGATAACTCTGCACTATTGAGAGCTGCAAATGCCACTTCCAGCTTAGCTGTGCAGAGGAAGAACAACAAGAAGAAGAAATATCTCGAAATATGTCCGTCAGGCCCGTTCCTTTGAGCTGAATCTGCAAATATCTCGGAAACGAAGCGAGCTATGGCAAAATGTTAAGAGACGTTTTTTGTAGAGAATTATGTTTCCTACAATTTGTGTTCTATGATGTTTTTTGATCAGAAGCGTAGTTTTCGAGATATATCGAGATATTTAAAAGTTCCGAAGCCGCACCAACATAATAGAGATACGGAAACAACGTGGCCCCTTTCTTTGAGATAACTCTGCACTAGTGCGAGCCGCAAATGCCACTTCCAGCTTAGCTGTGCAGAAGAAGGACAACAAGAAGAAGAAATATCTCGAAATATGTCCGTCAGGCCCCTTCCCTTGAGATAAATCTGCAAACATCTCGGAAACGAAGCGAGCTATGGCAAAATGTTAAGAGCCCTTTTTTGTAGAGAATTAAGTTTCCTACTTTTTATGTTCTATGATATTTTTTGATCAGAAGCGTAGTTCTCGAGATATATCGAGATATTTAAAAGTTCCGAAGCCGCACCAACATAATAGAGATACAGAAACACCGTGGCCCCTTTCTTTGAGATAACTCTGCACTAGTGCGAGCCGCAAATGCCACTTCCAGCTTAGCTGTGCAGAAGAAGAACAACAAGAAGAAGAAATATCTCGAAATATGTCCGTCAGGCCCCTTCCCTTGAGATAAATCTGCAAATATCTCGGAAACGAAGCGAGCTATGGCAAAATGTTAAGAGACCTTTTTTGTAGAGAATTAAGTTTCCTACTTTTTATGTTCTATGATATTTTTTGATCAGATGCGTAGTTCTCGAGATATATCAAGATATTTAAAAGTTCCGAAGCTGCACCAACATAATAGAGGTACAGAAACACCGTGGCCTCTTTCTTTGAGATAACTCTGCACTATTGCGAGCTGCAAATGCCACTTCCAGCTTAGCTGTGCAGAGGAAGAACAACAAGAAGAAGAAATATCTCGAAATATGTCCGTCAGGCCCGTTCCTTTGAACTGAATCTGCAAATATCTCGGAAACGAAGCGAGCTATGGCAAAATGTTAAGACACGTTTTTTGTAGACAATTATGTCTCCTACAATTTATGTTCTATGATGTTTTTTGATCAGAAGCGTAGTTTTCGAGATATATCGAGATATTTAAAAGTTCCGAAACCGCACCAACATAATAGAGATACAGAAACAACGTGGCCCCTTTCTTTGAGATAACTCTGCACTGGTGCGAGCCGCAAATGCCACTTCCAGCTTAGCTGTGCAGAAGAAGGACAACAAGAAGAAGAAATATCTCGAAATATGTCCGTCAGGCCCCTTCACTTGAGATAAATCTGCAAATATCTCGGAAACGAAGCGAGCTATGGCAAAATGTTAAGAGACCTTTTTTGTAGAGAATTAAGTTTCCTACTTTTTATGTTCTATGATATTTTTTGATCAGATGCGTAGTTCTCGAGATATATCAAGATATTTAAAAGTTCCGAAGCCGCACCAACATAATAGAGATACAGAAACACCGTGGCCCCTCTCTTTGAGATAACTCTGCACTATTGCGAGCTGGAAATGCCACTTCCAGTTTAGCTGTGCAGAAGAAGAACAACAAGAAGAAGAAATATCTCGAAATATGTCCGTTAGGCCCCTTCCCTTGAGATAAATCTGCAAATATCTCGGAAACGAAGCGAGCTATGGCAAAATGTTCAGAGACCTTTTTTGTAGAGAATTAAGTTTCCTACTTTTTATGTTCTATGATATTTTTTGATCAGATGCGTAGTTCTCGAGATATATCAAGATATATATAAGTTCCGAAGCCGCACCAACATAATAGAGATACAGAAACACCGTGGCCCCTTTCTTTGAGATAACTCTGCACTAGTGCGAGCCGCAAATGCCACTTCCAGCTTAGCTATGCAGAAGAAGAACAACAAGAAGAAGAAATATCTCGAAATATGTCCGTCAGGCCCCTTCCCTTGAGATAAATCTGCAAATATCTCGGAAACGAAACGAGCTATGGCAAAATGTTAAGAGACCTTTTTTGTAGAGAATTAAGTTTCCTACTTTTTATGTTCTATGATATTTTTTGATCAGATGCGTAGTTCTCGAGATATATCAAGATATTTAAAAGTTCCGAAGCCGCACCAACATAATAGAGATACAGAAACACCGTGGCCCCTTTCTTTGAGATAACTCTGCACTAGTGCGAGCCGCAATTGCCACTTCCAGCTTAGCTGTGCAGAGGAAGAACAACAAGAAGAAGAAATATCTCGAAATATGTCCGTCAGGCCCCTTCCCTTGAGATAAATCTGCAAATATCTCGGAAACGAAGCGAGCTATGGCAAAATGTTAAGAGACGTTTTTTGTACAGAATTATGTTTCCTACAATTTATGTTCTATGATATTTTTTGATCAGAAGCGTAGTTTTCGAGATATATCGAGATATTTAAAAGTTCCGAAGCCGCACCAACATAATAGAGATACAGAAACAACGTGGCCCCTTTCTTTGAGATAACTCTGCACTAGTGCGAGCCGCAAATGCCACTTCCAGCTTAGCTGTGCAGAAGAAGGACAACAAGAAGAAGAAATATCTCGAAATATGTCCGTCAGGCCCCTTCCCTTGAGATAAATCTGCAAACATCTCGGAAACGAAGCGAGCTATGGCAAAATGTTAAGAGACCTTTTTTGTAGAGAATTAAGTTTCCTACCTTTTATGTTCTATGATATTTTTTGATCAGAAGCGTAGTTCTCGAGATATATCGAGATATTTAAAAGTTCCGAAGCCGCACCAACATAATAGAGATACAGAAACACCGTGGCCCCGTTCTTTGAGATAACTCTGCACTAGTGCGAGCCGCAAATGCCACTTCCAGCTTAGCTGTGCAGAAGAAGAACAACAAGAAGAAGAAATATCTCGAAATATGTCCGTCAGGCCCCTTCCCTTGAGATAAATCTGCAAATATCTCGGAAACGAAGCGAGCTATGGCAAAATGTTAAGAGACCTTTTTTGTAGAGAATTAAGTTTCCTACTTTTTATGTTCTATGATATTTTTTGATCAGATGCGTAGTTCTCGAGATATATCAAGATATTTAAAAGTTCCGAAGCTGCACCAACATAATAGAGGTACAGAAACACCGTGGCCTCTTTCTTTGAGATAACTCTGCACTATTGCGAGCTGCAAATGCCACTTCCAGCTTAGCTGTGCAGAGGAAGAACAACAAGAAGAAGAAATATCTCGAAATATGTCCGTCAGGCCCGTTCCTTTGAACTGAATCTGCAAATATCTCGGAAACGAAGCGAGCTATGGCAAAATGTTAAGACACGTTTTTTGTAGAGAATTATGTCTCCTACAATTTATGTTCTATGATGTTTTTTGATCAGAAGCGTAGTTTTCGAGATATATCGAGATATTTAAAAGTTCCGAAACCGCACCAACATAATAGAGATACAGAAACAACGTGGCCCCTTTCTTTGAGATAACTCTGCACTGGTGCGAGCCGCAAATGCCACTTCCAGCTTAGCTGTGCAGAAGAAGGACAACAAGAAGAAGAAATATCTCGAAATATGTCCGTCAGGCCCCTTCACTTGAGATAAATCTGCAAATATCTCGGAAACGAAGCGAGCTATGGCAAAATGTTAAGAGACCTTTTTTGTAGAGAATTAAGTTTCCTACTTTTTATGTTCTATGATATTTTTTGATCAGATGCGTAGTTCTCGAGATATATCAAGATATTTAAAAGTTCCGAAGCCGCACCAACATAATAGAGATACAGAAACACCGTGGCCCCTCTCTTTGAGATAACTCTGCACTATTGCGAGCTGGAAATGCCACTTCCAGTTTAGCTGTGCAGAAGAAGAACAACAAGAAGAAGAAATATCTCGAAATATGTCCGTTAGGCCCCTTCCCTTGAGATAAATCTGCAAATATCTCGGAAACGAAGCGAGCTATGGCAAAATGTTCAGAGACCTTTTTTGTAGAGAATTAAGTTTCCTACTTTTTATGTTCTATGATATTTTTTGATCAGATGCGTAGTTCTCGAGATATATCAAGATATTTAACAGTTCCGAAGCCGCACCAACATAATAGAGATACAGAAACACCGTGGCCCCTTTCTTTGAGATAACTCTGCACTAGTGCGAGCCGCAAATGCCACTTCCAGCTTAGCTATGCAGAAGAAGAACAACAAGAAGAAGAAATATCTCGAAATATGTCCGTCAGGCCCCTTCCCTTGAGATAAATCTGCAAATATCTCGGAAACGAAACGAGCTATGGCAAAATGTTAAGAGACGTTTTTTGTAGAGAATTATGTTTCCTACAATTTGTGTTCTATGATGTTTTTTGATCAGAAGCGTAGTTTTCGAGATATATCGAGATATTTAAAAGTTCCGAAGCCGCACCAACATAATAGAGATACAGAAACAACGTGGCCCCTTTCTTTGAGATAACTCTGCACTAGTGCGAGCCGCAAATGCCACTTCCAGCTTAGCTGTGCAGAAGAAGGACAACAAGAAGAAGAAATATCTCGAAATATGTCCGTCAGGCCCCTTCCCTTGAGATAAATCTGCAAATATCTCGGAAACCAAGCGAGCTATGGCAAAATGTTAAGAGACCTTTTTTGTAGAGAATTAAGTTTCCTACTTTTTATGTTCTATGATATTTTTTGATCAGATGCGTAGTTCTCGAGATATATCAAGATATTTAAAAGTTCCGAAGCCGCACCAACATAATAGAGATACAGAAACACCGTGGCCCCTTTCTTTGAGATAACTCTGCACTAGTGCGAGCCGCAATTGCCACTTCCAGCTTAGCTGTGCAGAGGAAGAACAACAAGAAGAAGAAATATCTCGAAATATGTCCGTCAGGCCCCTTCCCTTGAGATAAATCTGCAAATATCTCGGAAACGAAGCGAGCTATGGCAAAATGTTAAGAGACGTTTTTTGTACAGAATTATGTTTCCTACAATTTATGTTCTATGATATTTTTTGATCAGAAGCGTAGTTTTCGAGATATATCGAGATATTTAAAAGTTCCGAAGCCGCACCAACATAATAGAGATACAGAAACACCGTGGCCCCTTTCTTTGAGATAACTCTGCACTAGTGCGAGCCGCAAATGCCACTTCCAGCTTAGCTGTGCAGAAGAAGAACAACAAGAAGAAGAAATATCTCGAAATATGTCCGTCAGGCCCCTTCCCTTGAGATAAATCTGCAAATATCTCTGAAACGAAGCGAGCTCTGGCAAAATGTTAAGAGACGTTTTTTGTAGAGAATTATGTTTCCTACAATTTATGTGCTATGATATTTTTTGATCAGAAGCGTAGTTTTCGAGATATATCGAGATATTTAAAAGTTCCGAAGCCGCACCAACATAATAGAGATACAGAAACACCGTGGCCCCTTTCTTTGAGATAACTCTGCACTAGTGCGAGCCGCAAATGCCACTTCCAGCTTAGCTGTGCAGAAGAAGAACACCAAGAAGAAGAAATATCTCGAAATATGTCCGTTAGGCCGCTTCCCTTCAGATAAATGTGCAAATATCTCGGAAACGAAGCGAGCTATGGCAAAATGTTGAGGGACCTTTTTTGTAGAGAATTAAGTTTCCTACTATTTATGTTCTATGATATTTTTTGATCAGATGCGTAGTTCTCGAGATATATCAAGATATTTAAAAGTTCCGAAGCCGCACCAACATAATAGAGATACGGAAACACCGTGGCCCCTTTCTTTGAGACAACTCTGCACTAGTGCGAGCCGCAAATGCCACTTCCAGCTTAGCTGTGCAGAAGAAGAACAACAAGAAGAAGAAATATCTCGAAATATGTCCGTCAGGCCCCTTCCCTTGAGATAAATCTGCAAATATCTCGGAAACGAAGCGAGCTATGGCAAAATGTTAAGAGACCTTTTTTGTAGAGAATTAAGTTTCCTACTTTTTATGTTCTATGATATTTTTTGATCAGATGCGTAGTTCTCGAGATATATCAAGATATTTAAAAGTTCCGAAGCTGCACCAACATAATAGGGGTACAGAAACACCGTGGCCTCTTTCTTTGAGATAACTCTGCACTATTGCGAGCTGCAAATGCCACTTCCAGCTTAGCTGTGCAGAGGAAGAACAACAAGAAGAAGAAATATCTCGAAATATGTCCGTCAGGCACGTTCCTTTGAGCTGAATCTGCAAATATCTCGGAAACGAAGCGAGCTATGGCAAAATGTTAAGAGACGTTTTTTGTAGAGAATTATGTTTCCTACAATTTGTGTTCTATGATGTTTTTTGATCAGAAGCGTAGTTTTCGAGATATATCGAGATATTTAAAAGTTCCGAAGCCGCACCAACATAATAGAGATACAGAAACAACGTGGCCCCTTTCTTTGAGATAACTCTGCACTAGTGCGAGCCGCAAATGCCACTTCCAGCTTAGCTGTGCAGAAGAAGGACAACAAGAAGAAGAAATATCTCGAAATATGTCCGTCAGGCCCCTTCCCTTGAGATAAATCTGCAAATATCTCGGAAACCAAGCGAGCTATGGCAAAATGTTAAGAGACCTTTTTTGTAGAGAATTAAGTTTCCTACTTTTTATGTTCTATGATATTTTTTGATCAGATGCGTAGTTCTCGAGATATATCAAGATATTTAAAAGTTCCGAAGCCGCACCAACATAATAGAGATACAGAAACACCGTGGCCCCTTTCTTTGAGATAACTCTGCACTAGTGCGAGCCGCAATTGCCACTTCCAGCTTAGCTGTGCAGAGGAAGAACAACAAGAAGAAGAAATATCTCGAAATATGTCCGTCAGGCCCCTTCCCTTGAGATAAATCTGCAAATATCTCGGAAACGAAGCGAGCTATGGCAAAATGTTAAGAGACCTTTTTTGTAGAGAATTAAGTTTCCTACTTTTTATGTTCTATGATATTTTTTGATCAGATGCGTAGTTCTCGAGATATATCAAGATATTTAAAAGTTCCGAAGCTGCACCAACATAATAGGGGTACAGAAACACCGTGGCCTCTTTCTTTGAGATAACTCTGCACTATTGCGAGCTGCAAATGCCACTTCCAGCTTAGCTGTGCAGAGGAAGAACAACAAGAAGAAGAAATATCTCGAAATATGTCCGTCAGGCCCGTTCCTTTGAGCTGAATCTGCAAATATCTCGGAAACGAAGCGAGCTATGGCAAAATGTTAAGAGACGTTTTTTGTAGAGAATTATGTTTCCTACAATTTGTGTTCTATGATGTTTTTTGATCAGAAGCGTAGTTTTCGAGATATATCGAGATATTTAAAAGTTCCGAAGCCGCACCAACATAATAGAGATACAGAAACAACGTGGCCCCTTTCTTTGAGATAACTCTGCACTAGTGCGAGCCGCAAATGCCACTTCCAGCTTAGCTGTGCAGAAGAAGGACAACAAGAAGAAGAAATATCTCGAAATATGTCCGTCAGGCCCCTTCCCTTGAGATAAATCTGCAAATATCTCGGAAACCAAGCGAGCTATGGCAAAATGTTAAGAGACCTTTTTTGTAGAGAATTAAGTTTCCTACTTTTTATGTTCTATGATATTTTTTGATCAGATGCGTAGTTCTCGAGATATATCAAGATATTTAAAAGTTCCGAAGCCGCACCAACATAATAGAGATACAGAAACACCGTGGCCCCTTTCTTTGAGATAACTCTGCACTAGTGCGAGCCGCAATTGCCACTTCCAGCTTAGCTGTGCAGAGGAAGAACAACAAGAAGAAGAAATATCTCGAAATATGTCCGTCAGGCCCCTTCCCTTGAGATAAATCTGCAAATATCTCGGAAACGAAGCGAGCTATGGCAAAATGTTAAGAGACGTTTTTTGTACAGAATTATGTTTCCTACAATTTATGTTCTATGATATTTTTTGATCAGAAGCGTAGTTTTCGAGATATATCGAGATATTTAAAAGTTCCGAAGCCGCACCAACATAATAGAGATACAGAAACAACGTGGCCCCTTTCTTTGAGATAACTCTGCACTAGTGCGAGCCGCAAATGCCACTTCCAGCTTAGCTGTGCAGAAGAAGGACAACAAGAAGAAGAAATATCTCGAAATATGTCCGTCAGGCCCCTTCCCTTGAGATAAATCTGCAAACATCTCGGAAACGAAGCGAGCTATGGCAAAATGTTAAGAGACCTTTTTTGTAGAGAATTAAGTTTCCTACCTTTTATGTTCTATGATATTTTTTGATCAGAAGCGTAGTTCTCGAGATATATCGAGATATTTAAAAGTTCCGAAGCCGCACCAACATAATAGAGATACAGAAACACCGTGGCCCCTTTCTTTGAGATAACTCTGCACTAGTGCGAGCCGCAAATGCCACTTCCAGCTTAGCTGTGCAGAAGAAGAACAACAAGAAGAAGAAATATCTCGAAATATGTCCGTCAGGCCCCTTCCCTTGAGATAAATCTGCAAATATCTCGGAAACGAAGCGAGCTATGGCAAAATGTTAAGAGACCTTTTTTGTAGAGAATTAAGTTTCCTACTTTTTATGTTCTATGATATTTTTTGATCAGATGCGTAGTTCTCGAGATATATCAAGATATTTAAAAGTTCCGAAGCTGCACCAACATAATAGAGGTACAGAAACACCGTGGCCTCTTTCTTTGAGATAACTCTGCACTATTGCGAGCTGCAAATGCCACTTCCAGCTTAGCTGTGCAGAGGAAGAACAACAAGAAGAAGAAATATCTCGAAATATGTCCGTCAGGCCCGTTCCTTTGAACTGAATCTGCAAATATCTCGGAAACGAAGCGAGCTATGGCAAAATGTTAAGACACGTTTTTTGTAGAGAATTATGTCTCCTACAATTTATGTTCTATGATGTTTTTTGATCAGAAGCGTAGTTTTCGAGATATATCGAGATATTTAAAAGTTCCGAAACCGCACCAACATAATAGAGATACAGAAACAACGTGGCCCCTTTCTTTGAGATAACTCTGCACTGGTGCGAGCCGCAAATGCCACTTCCAGCTTAGCTGTGCAGAAGAAGGACAACAAGAAGAAGAAATATCTCGAAATATGTCCGTCAGGCCCCTTCACTTGAGATAAATCTGCAAATATCTCGGAAACGAAGCGAGCTATGGCAAAATGTTAAGAGACCTTTTTTGTAGAGAATTAAGTTTCCTACTTTTTATGTTCTATGATATTTTTTGATCAGATGCGTAGTTCTCGAGATATATCAAGATATTTAAAAGTTCCGAAGCCGCACCAACATAATAGAGATACAGAAACACCGTGGCCCCTCTCTTTGAGATAACTCTGCACTATTGCGAGCTGGAAATGCCACTTCCAGTTTAGCTGTGCAGAAGAAGAACAACAAGAAGAAGAAATATCTCGAAATATGTCCGTTAGGCCCCTTCCCTTGAGATAAATCTGCAAATATCTCGGAAACGAAGCGAGCTATGGCAAAATGTTCAGAGACCTTTTTTGTAGAGAATTAAGTTTCCTACTTTTTATGTTCTATGATATTTTTTGATCAGATGCGTAGTTCTCGAGATATATCAAGATATTTAACAGTTCCGAAGCCGCACCAACATAATAGAGATACAGAAACACCGTGGCCCCTTTCTTTGAGATAACTCTGCACTAGTGCGAGCCGCAAATGCCACTTCCAGCTTAGCTATGCAGAAGAAGAACAACAAGAAGAAGAAATATCTCGAAATATGTCCGTCAGGCCCCTTCCCTTGAGATAAATCTGCAAATATCTCGGAAACGAAACGAGCTATGGCAAAATGTTAAGAGACGTTTTTTGTAGAGAATTATGTTTCCTACAATTTGTGTTCTATGATGTTTTTTGATCAGAAGCGTAGTTTTCGAGATATATCGAGATATTTAAAAGTTCCGAAGCCGCACCAACATAATAGAGATACAGAAACAACGTGGCCCCTTTCTTTGAGATAACTCTGCACTAGTGCGAGCCGCAAATGCCACTTCCAGCTTAGCTGTGCAGAAGAAGGACAACAAGAAGAAGAAATATCTCGAAATATGTCCGTCAGGCCCCTTCCCTTGAGATAAATCTGCAAATATCTCGGAAACCAAGCGAGCTATGGCAAAATGTTAAGAGACCTTTTTTGTAGAGAATTAAGTTTCCTACTTTTTATGTTCTATGATATTTTTTGATCAGATGCGTAGTTCTCGAGATATATCAAGATATTTAAAAGTTCCGAAGCCGCACCAACATAATAGAGATACAGAAACACCGTGGCCCCTTTCTTTGAGATAACTCTGCACTAGTGCGAGCCGCAATTGCCACTTCCAGCTTAGCTGTGCAGAGGAAGAACAACAAGAAGAAGAAATATCTCGAAATATGTCCGTCAGGCCCCTTCCCTTGAGATAAATCTGCAAATATCTCGGAAACGAAGCGAGCTATGGCAAAATGTTAAGAGACGTTTTTTGTACAGAATTATGTTTCCTACAATTTATGTTCTATGATATTTTTTGATCAGAAGCGTAGTTTTCGAGATATATCGAGATATTTAAAAGTTCCGAAGCCGCACCAACATAATAGAGATACAGAAACACCGTGGCCCCTTTCTTTGAGATAACTCTGCACTAGTGCGAGCCGCAAATGCCACTTCCAGCTTAGCTGTGCAGAAGAAGAACAACAAGAAGAAGAAATATCTCGAAATATGTCCGTCAGGCCCCTTCCCTTGAGATAAATCTGCAAATATCTCTGAAACGAAGCGAGCTCTGGCAAAATGTTAAGAGACGTTTTTTGTAGAGAATTATGTTTCCTACAATTTATGTGCTATGATATTTTTTGATCAGAAGCGTAGTTTTCGAGATATATCGAGATATTTAAAAGTTCCGAAGCCGCACCAACATAATAGAGATACAGAAACACCGTGGCCCCTTTCTTTGAGATAACTCTGCACTAGTGCGAGCCGCAAATGCCACTTCCAGCTTAGCTGTGCAGAAGAAGAACACCAAGAAGAAGAAATATCTCGAAATATGTCCGTTAGGCCGCTTCCCTTCAGATAAATGTGCAAATATCTCGGAAACGAAGCGAGCTATGGCAAAATGTTGAGGGACCTTTTTTGTAGAGAATTAAGTTTCCTACTATTTATGTTCTATGATATTTTTTGATCAGATGCGTAGTTCTCGAGATATATCAAGATATTTAAAAGTTCCGAAGCCGCACCAACATAATAGAGATACAGAAACACCGTGGCCCCTTTCTTTGAGACAACTCTGCACTAGTGCGAGCCGCAAATGCCACTTCCAGCTTAGCTGTGCAGAAGAAGAACAACAAGAAGAAGAAATATCTCGAAATATGTCCGTCAGGCCCCTTCCCTTGAGATAAATCTGCAAATATCTCGGAAACGAAGCGAGCTATGGCAAAATGTTAAGAGACCTTTTTTGTAGAGAATTAAGTTTCCTACTTTTTATGTTCTATGATATTTTTTGATCAGATGCGTAGTTCTCGAGATATATCAAGATATTTAAAAGTTCCGAAGCCGCACCAACATAATAGAGATACAGAAACACCGTGGCCCCTTTCTTTGAGATAACTCTGCACTATTGCGAGCTGCAAATGCCACGTCCAGCTTAGCTGTGCAGAGGAAGAAGAACAAGAAGAAGAAGTATCTCGAAATATGTCCGTCAGGCCCGTTCCTTTGAGCTGAATCTGCACATATCTCGGAAACGAAGCGAGCTATGGCAAAATGTTAAGAGACGTTTTTTGTAGAGAATTATGTTTCCTACAATTTATGTGCTATGATATTTTTTGATCAAAAGCGTAGTTTTCGAGATATATCGAGATATTTAAAAGTTCCGAAGCCGCACCAACATAATAGAGATACAGAAACACCGTGGCCCCTTTCTTTGAGATAACTCTGCACTAGTGCGAGCCGCAAATGCCACTTCCAGCTTAGCTGTGCAGAAGAAGAACAACAAGAAGAAGAAATATCTCGAAATATGTCCGTCAGGCCCCTTCCCTTGAGATAAATCTGCAAATATCTCTGAAACGAAGCGAGCTATGGCAAAATGTTAAGAGACGTTTTTTGTAGAGAATTAAGTTTCCTACTTTTTATGTTCTATGATATTTTTTGATCAGATGCGTAGTTCTCGAGATATATCAAGATATTTAAAAGTTCCGAAGCTGCACCAACATAATAGAGGTACAGAAACACCGTGGCCTCTTTCTTTGAGATAACTCTGCACTATTGCGAGCTGCAAATGCCACTTCCAGCTTAGCTGTGCAGAGGAAGAACAACAAGAAGAAGAAATATCTCGAAATATGTCCGTCAGGCCCGTTCCTTTGAACTGAATCTGCAAATATCTCGGAAACGAAGCGAGCTATGGCAAAATGTTAAGACACGTTTTTTGTAGAGAATTATGTCTCCTACAATTTATGTTCTATGATGTTTTTTGATCAGAAGCGTAGTTTTCGAGATATATCGAGATATTTAAAAGTTCCGAAACCGCACCAACATAATAGAGATACAGAAACAACGTGGCCCCTTTCTTTGAGATAACTCTGCACTGGTGCGAGCCGCAAATGCCACTTCCAGCTTAGCTGTGCAGAAGAAGGACAACAAGAAGAAGAAATATCTCGAAATATGTCCGTCAGGCCCCTTCACTTGAGATAAATCTGCAAATATCTCGGAAACGAAGCGAGCTATGGCAAAATGTTAAGAGACCTTTTTTGTAGAGAATTAAGTTTCCTACTTTTTATGTTCTATGATATTTTTTGATCAGATGCGTAGTTCTCGAGATATATCAAGATATTTAAAAGTTCCGAAGCCGCACCAACATAATAGAGATACAGAAACACCGTGGCCCCTCTCTTTGAGATAACTCTGCACTATTGCGAGCTGGAAATGCCACTTCCAGTTTAGCTGTGCAGAAGAAGAACAACAAGAAGAAGAAATATCTCGAAATATGTCCGTTAGGCCCCTTCCCTTGAGATAAATCTGCAAATATCTCGGAAACGAAGCGAGCTATGGCAAAATGTTCAGAGACCTTTTTTGTAGAGAATTAAGTTTCCTACTTTTTATGTTCTATGATATTTTTTGATCAGATGCGTAGTTCTCGAGATATATCAAGATATTTAACAGTTCCGAAGCCGCACCAACATAATAGAGATACAGAAACACCGTGGCCCCTTTCTTTGAGATAACTCTGCACTAGTGCGAGCCGCAAATGCCACTTCCAGCTTAGCTATGCAGAAGAAGAACAACAAGAAGAAGAAATATCTCGAAATATGTCCGTCAGGCCCCTTCCCTTGAGATAAATCTGCAAATATCTCGGAAACGAAACGAGCTATGGCAAAATGTTAAGAGACGTTTTTTGTAGAGAATTATGTTTCCTACAATTTGTGTTCTATGATGTTTTTTGATCAGAAGCGTAGTTTTCGAGATATATCGAGATATTTAAAAGTTCCGAAGCCGCACCAACATAATAGAGATACAGAAACAACGTTGCCCCTTTCTTTGAGATAACTCTGCACTAGTGCGAGCCGCAAATGCCACTTCCAGCTTAGCTGTGCAGAAGAAGGACAACAAGAAGAAGAAATATCTCGAAATATGTCCGTCAGGCCCCTTCCCTTGAGATAAATCTGCAAATATCTCGGAAACCAAGCGAGCTATGGCAAAATGTTAAGAGACCTTTTTTGTAGAGAATTAAGTTTCCTACTTTTTATGTTCTATGATATTTTTTGATCAGATGCGTAGTTCTCGAGATATATCAAGATATTTAAAAGTTCCGAAGCCGCACCAACATAATAGAGATACAGAAACACCGTGGCCCCTTTCTTTGAGATAACTCTGCACTAGTGCGAGCCGCAATTGCCACTTCCAGCTTAGCTGTGCAGAGGAAGAACAACAAGAAGAAGAAATATCTCGAAATATGTCCGTCAGGCCCCTTCCCTTGAGATAAATCTGCAAATATCTCGGAAACGAAGCGAGCTATGGCAAAATGTTAAGAGACGTTTTTTGTACAGAATTATGTTTCCTACAATTTATGTTCTATGATATTTTTTGATCAGAAGCGTAGTTTTCGAGATATATCGAGATATTTAAAAGTTCCGAAGCCGCACCAACATAATAGAGATACAGAAACACCGTGGCCCCTTTCTTTGAGATAACTCTGCACTAGTGCGAGCCGCAAATGCCACTTCCAGCTTAGCTGTGCAGAAGAAGAACAACAAGAAGAAGAAATATCTCGAAATATGTCCGTCAGGCCCCTTCCCTTGAGATAAATCTGCAAATATCTCTGAAACGAAGCGAGCTCTGGCAAAATGTTAAGAGACGTTTTTTGTAGAGAATTATGTTTCCTACAATTTATGTGCTATGATATTTTTTGATCAGAAGCGTAGTTTTCGAGATATATCGAGATATTTAAAAGTTCCGAAGCCGCACCAACATAATAGAGATACAGAAACACCGTGGCCCCTTTCTTTGAGATAACTCTGCACTAGTGCGAGCCGCAAATGCCACTTCCAGCTTAGCTGTGCAGAAGAAGAACACCAAGAAGAAGAAATATCTCGAAATATGTCCGTTAGGCCGCTTCCCTTCAGATAAATGTGCAAATATCTCGGAAACGAAGCGAGCTATGGCAAAATGTTGAGGGACCTTTTTTGTAGAGAATTAAGTTTCCTACTATTTATGTTCTATGATATTTTTTGATCAGATGCGTAGTTCTCGAGATATATCAAGATATTTAAAAGTTCCGAAGCCGCACCAACATAATAGAGATACAGAAACACCGTGGCCCCTTTCTTTGAGACAACTCTGCACTAGTGCGAGCCGCAAATGCCACTTCCAGCTTAGCTGTGCAGAAGAAGAACAACAAGAAGAAGAAATATCTCGAAATATGTCCGTCAGGCCCCTTCCCTTGAGATAAATCTGCAAATATCTCGGAAACGAAACGAGCTATGGCAAAATGTTAAGAGACCTTTTTTGTAGAGAATTAAGTTTCCTACTTTTTATGTTCTATGATATTTTTTGATCAGATGCGTAGTTCTCGAGATATATCAAGATATTTAAAAGTTCCGAAGCTGCACCAACATAATAGGGGTACAGAAACACCGTGGCCTCTTTCTTTGAGATAACTCTGCACTATTGCGAGCTGCAAATGCCACTTCCAGCTTAGCTGTGCAGAGGAAGAACAACAAGAAGAAGAAATATCTCGAAATATGTCCGTCAGGCCCGTTCCTTTGAGCTGAATCTGCAAATATCTCGGAAACGAAGCGAGCTATGGCAAAATGTTAAGAGACGTTTTTTGTAGAGAATTATGTTTCCTACAATTTGTGTTCTATGATGTTTTTTGATCAGAAGCGTAGTTTTCGAGATATATCGAGATATTTAAAAGTTCCGAAGCCGCACCAACATAATAGAGATACAGAAACAACGTGGCCCCTTTCTTTGAGATAACTCTGCACTAGTGCGAGCCGCAAATGCCACTTCCAGCTTAGCTGTGCAGAAGAAGGACAACAAGAAGAAGAAATATCTCGAAATATGTCCGTCAGGCCCCTTCCCTTGAGATAAATCTGCAAATATCTCGGAAACCAAGCGAGCTATGGCAAAATGTTAAGAGACCTTTTTTGTAGAGAATTAAGTTTCCTACTTTTTATGTTCTATGATATTTTTTGATCAGATGCGTAGTTCTCGAGATATATCAAGATATTTAAAAGTTCCGAAGCCGCACCAACATAATAGAGATACAGAAACACCGTGGCCCCTTTCTTTGAGATAACTCTGCACTAGTGCGAGCCGCAATTGCCACTTCCAGCTTAGCTGTGCAGAGGAAGAACAACAAGAAGAAGAAATATCTCGAAATATGTCGGTCAGGCCCCTTCCCTTGAGATAAATCTGCAAATATCTCGGGAACGAAGCGAGCTATGGCAAAATGTTAAGAGACGTTTTTTGTACAGAATTATGTTTCCTACAATTTATGTTCTATGATATTTTTTGATCAGAAGCGTAGTTTTCGAGATATATCGAGATATTTAAAAGTTCCGAAGCCGCACCAACATAATAGAGATACAGAAACAACGTGGCCCCTTTCTTTGAGATAACTCTGCACTAGTGCGAGCCGCAAATGCCACTTCCAGCTTAGCTGTGCAGAAGAAGGACAACAAGAAGAAGAAATATCTCGAAATATGTCCGTCAGGCCCCTTCCCTTGAGATAAATCTGCAAACATCTCGGAAACGAAGCGAGCTATGGCAAAATGTTAAGAGACCTTTTTTGTAGAGAATTAAGTTTCCTACTTTTTATGTTCTATGATATTTTTTGATCAGAAGCGTAGTTCTCGAGATATATCGAGATATTTAAAAGTTCCGAAGCCGCACCAACATAATAGAGATACAGAAACACCGTGGCCCCTTTCTTTGAGATAACTCTGCACTAGTGCGAGCCGCAAATGCCACTTCCAGCTTAGCTGTGCAGAAGAAGAACAACAAGAAGAAGAAATATCTCGAAATATGTCCGTCAGGCCCCTTCCCTTGAGATAAATCTGCAAATATCTCGGAAACGAAGCGAGCTATGGCAAAATGTTAAGAGACCTTTTTTGTAGAGAATTAAGTTTCCTACTTTTTATGTTCTATGATATTTTTTGATCAGATGCGTAGTTCTCGAGATATATCAAGATATTTAAAAGTTCCGAAGCTGCACCAACATAATAGAGGTACAGAAACACCGTGGCCTCTTTCTTTGAGATAACTCTGCACTATTGCGAGCTGCAAATGCCACTTCCAGCTTAGCTGTGCAGAGGAAGAACAACAAGAAGAAGAAATATCTCGAAATATGTCCGTCAGGCCCGTTCCTTTGAACTGAATCTGCAAATATCTCGGAAACGAAGCGAGCTATGGCAAAATGTTAAGACACGTTTTTTGTAGACAATTATGTCTCCTACAATTTATGTTCTATGATGTTTTTTGATCAGAAGCGTAGTTTTCGAGATATATCGAGATATTTAAAAGTTCCGAAACCGCACCAACATAATAGAGATACAGAAACAACGTGGCCCCTTTCTTTGAGATAACTCTGCACTGGTGCGAGCCGCAAATGCCACTTCCAGCTTAGCTGTGCAGAAGAAGGACAACAAGAAGAAGAAATATCTCGAAATATGTCCGTCAGGCCCCTTCACTTGAGATAAATCTGCAAATATCTCGGAAACGAAGCGAGCTATGGCAAAATGTTAAGAGACCTTTTTTGTAGAAAATTAAGTTTCCTACTTTTTATGTTCTATGATATTTTTTGATCAGATGCGTAGTTCTCGAGATATATCAAGATATTTAAAAGTTCCGAAGCCGCACCAACATAATAGAGATACAGAAACACCGTGGCCCCTCTCTTTGAGATAACTCTGCACTATTGCGAGCTGGAAATGCCACTTCCAGTTTAGCTGTGCAGAAGAAGAACAACAAGAAGAAGAAATATCTCGAAATATGTCCGTTAGGCCCCTTCCCTTGAGATAAATCTGCAAATATCTCGGAAACGTAGCGAGCTATGGCAAAATGTTCAGAGACCTTTTTTGTAGAGAATTAAGTTTCCTACTTTTTATGTTCTATGATATTTTTTGATCAGATGCGTAGTTCTCGAGATATATCAAGATATATAAAAGTTCCGAAGCCGCACCAACATAATAGAGATACAGAAACACCGTGGCCCCTTTCTTTGAGATAACTCTGCACTAGTGCGAGCCGCAAATGCCACTTCCAGCTTAGCTATGCAGAAGAAGAACAACAAGAAGAAGAAATATCTCGAAATATGTCCGTCAGGCCCCTTCCCTTGAGATAAATCTGCAAATATCTCGGAAACGAAACGAGCTATGGCAAAATGTTAAGAGACCTTTTTTGTAGAGAATTAAGTTTCCTACTTTTTATGTTCTATGATATTTTTTGATCAGATGCGTAGTTCTCGAGATATATCAAGATATTTAAAAGTTCCGAAGCTGCACCAACATAATAGGGGTACAGAAACACCGTGGCCTCTTTCTTTGAGATAACTCTGCACTATTGCGAGCTGCAAATGCCACTTCCAGCTTAGCTGTGCAGAGGAAGAACAACAAGAAGAAGAAATATCTCGAAATATGTCCGTCAGGCCCGTTCCTTTGAGCTGAATCTGCAAATATCTCGGAAACGAAGCGAGCTATGGCAAAATGTTAAGAGACGTTTTTTGTAGAGAATTATGTTTCCTACAATTTGTGTTCTATGATGTTTTTTGATCAGAAGCGTAGTTTTCGAGATATATCGAGATATTTAAAAGTTCCGAAGCCGCACCAACATAATAGAGATACAGAAACAACGTGGCCCCTTTCTTTGAGATAACTCTGCACTAGTGCGAGCCGCAAATGCCACTTCCAGCTTAGCTGTGCAGAAGAAGGACAAGAAGAAGAAGAAATATCTCGAAACATGTCCGTCAGGCCCCTTCCCTTGAGATAAATCTGCAAATATCTCGGAAACCAAGCGAGCTATGGCAAAATGTTAAGAGACCTTTTTTGTAGAGAATTAAGTTTCCTACTTTTTATGTTCTATGATATTTTTTGATCAGATGCGTAGTTCTCGAGATATATCAAGATATTTAAAAGTTCCGAAGCCGCACCAACATAATAGAGATACAGAAACACCGTGGCCCCTTTCTTTGAGATAACTCTGCACTAGTGCGAGCCGCAATTGCCACTTCCAGCTTAGCTGTGCAGAGGAAGAACAACAAGAAGAAGAAATATCTCGAAATATGTCCGTCAGGCCCCTTCCCTTGAGATAAATCTGCAAATATCTCGGAAACGAAGCGAGCTATGGCAAAATGTTAAGAGACGTTTTTTGTACAGAATTATGTTTCCTACAATTTATGTTCTATGATGTTTTTTGATCAGAAGCGTAGTTTTCGAGATATATCGAGATATTTAAAAGTTCCGAAACCGCACCAACATAATAGAGATACAGAAACAACGTGGCCCCTTTCTTTGAGATAACTCTGCACTGGTGCGAGCCGCAAATGCCACTTCCAGCTTAGCTGTGCAGAAGAAGGACAACAAGAAGAAGAAATATCTCGAAATATGTCCGTCAGGCCCCTTCACTTGAGATAAATCTGCAAATATCTCGGAAACGAAGCGAGCTATGGCAAAATGTTAAGAGACCTTTTTTGTAGAGAATTAAGTTTCCTACTTTTTATGTTCTATGATATTTTTTGATCAGATGCGTAGTTCTCGAGATATATCAAGATATTTAAAAGTTCCGAAGCCGCACCAACATAATAGAGATACAGAAACACCGTGGCCCCTCTCTTTGAGATAACTCTGCACTATTGCGAGCTGGAAATGCCACTTCCAGTTTAACTGTGCAGAAGAAGAACAACAAGAAGAAGAAATATCTCGAAATATGTCCGTTAGGCCCCTTCCCTTGAGATAAATCTGCAAATATCTCGGAAACGAAGCGAGCTATGGCAAAATGTTCAGAGACCTTTTTTGTAGAGAATTAAGTTTCCTACTTTTTATGTTCTATGATATTTTTTGATCAGATGCGTAGTTCTCGAGATATATCAAGATATTTAACAGTTCCGAAGCCGCACCAACATAATAGAGATACAGAAACACCGTGGCCCCTTTCTTTGAGATAACTCTGCACTAGTGCGAGCCGCAAATGCCACTTCCAGCTTAGCTATGCAGAAGAAGAACAACAAGAAGAAGAAATATCTCGAAATATGTCCGTCAGGCCCCTTCCCTTGAGATAAATCTGCAAATATCTCGGAAACGAAACGAGCTATGGCAAAATGTTAAGAGACGTTTTTTGTAGAGAATTATGTTTCCTACAATTTGTGTTCTATGATGTTTTTTGATCAGAAGCGTAGTTTTCGAGATATATCGAGATATTTAAAAGTTCCGAAGCCGCACCAACATAATAGAGATACAGAAACAACGTGGCCCCTTTCTTTGAGATAACTCTGCACTAGTGCGAGCCGCAAATGCCACTTCCAGCTTAGCTGTGCAGAAGAAGGACAACAAGAAGAAGAAATATCTCGAAATATGTCCGTCAGGCCCCTTCCCTTGAGATAAATCTGCAAATATCTCGGAAACCAAGCGAGCTATGGCAAAATGTTAAGAGACCTTTTTTGTAGAGAATTAAGTTTCCTACTTTTTATGTTCTATGATATTTTTTGATCAGATGCGTAGTTCTCGAGATATATCAAGATATTTAAAAGTTCCGAAGCCGCACCAACATAATAGAGATACAGAAACACCGTGGCCCCTTTCTTTGAGATAACTCTGCACTAGTGCGAGCCGCAATTGCCACTTCCAGCTTAGCTGTGCAGAGGAAGAACAACAAGAAGAAGAAATATCTCGAAATATGTCCGTCAGGCCCCTTCCCTTGAGATAAATCTGCAAATATCTCGGAAACGAAGCGAGCTATGGCAAAATGTTAAGAGACGTTTTTTGTACAGAATTATGTTTCCTACAATTTATGTTCTATGATATTTTTTGATCAGAAGCGTAGTTTTCGAGATATATCGAGATATTTAAAAGTTCCGAAGCCGCACCAACATAATAGAGATACAGAAACACCGTGGCCCCTTTCTTTGAGATAACTCTGCACTAGTGCGAGCCGCAAATGCCACTTCCAGCTTAGCTGTGCAGAAGAAGAACAACAAGAAGAAGAAATATCTCGAAATATGTCCGTCAGGCCCCTTCCCTTGAGATAAATCTGCAAATATCTCTGAAACGAAGCGAGCTCTGGCAAAATGTTAAGAGACGTTTTTTGTAGAGAATTATGTTTCCTACAATTTATGTGCTATGATATTTTTTGATCAGAAGCGTAGTTTTCGAGATATATCGAGATATTTAAAAGTTCCGAAGCCGCACCAACATAATAGAGATACAGAAACACCGTGGCCCCTTTCTTTGAGATAACTCTGCACTAGTGCGAGCCGCAAATGCCACTTCCAGCTTAGCTGTGCAGAAGAAGAACACCAAGAAGAAGAAATATCTCGAAATATGTCCGTTAGGCCGCTTCCCTTCAGATAAATGTGCAAATATCTCGGAAACGAAGCGAGCTATGGCAAAATGTTGAGGGACCTTTTTTGTAGAGAAATAAGTTTCCTACTATTTATGTTCTATGATATTTTTTGATCAGATGCGTAGTTCTCGAGATATATCAAGATATTTAAAAGTTCCGAAGCCGCACCAACATAATAGAGATACAGAAACACCGTGGCCCCTTTCTTTGAGACAACTCTGCACTAGTGCGAGCCGCAAATGCCACTTCCAGCTTAGCTGTGCAGAAGAAGAACAACAAGAAGAAGAAATATCTCGAAATATGTCCGTCAGGCCCCTTCCCTTGAGATAAATCTGCAAATATCTCGGAAACGAAGCGAGCTATGGCAAAATGTTAAGAGACCTTTTTTGTAGAGAATTAAGTTTCCTACTTTTTATGTTCTATGATATTTTTTGATCAGATGCGTAGTTCTCGAGATATATCAAGATATTTAAAAGTTCCGAAGCCGCACCAACATAATAGAGATACAGAAACACCGTGGCCCCTTTCTTTGAGATAACTCTGCACTATTGCGAGCTGCAAATGCCACGTCCAGCTTAGCTGTGCAGAGGAAGAAGAACAAGAAGAAGAAGTATCTCGAAATATGTCCGTCAGGCCCGTTCCTTTGAGCTGAATCTGCACATATCTCGGAAACGAAGCGAGCTATGGCAAAATGTTAAGAGACGTTTTTTGTAGAGAATTATGTTTCCTACAATTTATGTGCTATGATATTTTTTGATCAAAAGCGTAGTTTTCGAGATATATCGAGATATTTAAAAGTTCCGAAGCCGCACCAACATAATAGAGATACAGAAACACCGTGGCCCCTTTCTTTGAGATAACTCTGCACTAGTGCGAGCCGCAAATGCCACTTCCAGCTTAGCTGTGCAGAAGAAGAACAACAAGAAGAAGAAATATCTCGAAATATGTCCGTCAGGCCCCTTCCCTTGAGATAAATCTGCAAATATCTCTGAAACGAAGCGAGCTATGGCAAAATGTTAAGAGACGTTTTTTGTAGACAATTATGTTTCCTACAATTTATGTGCTATGATATTTTTTGATCAGAAGCGTAGTTTTCGAGATATATCGAGATATTTAAAAGTTCCGAAGCCGCACCAACATAATAGAGATACAGAAACACCGTGGCCCCTTTCTTTGAGATAACTCTGCACTAGTGCGAGCCGCAAATGCCACTTCCAGCTTAGCTGTGCAGAAGAAGAACAACAACAAGAAGAAATATCTCGAAATATGTCCGTTAGGCCGCTTCCCTTGAGAGAAATGTGCAAATATCTCGGAAACGAAGCGAGCTATGGCAAAATGTTGAGGGACCTTTTTTGTAGAGAATTAAGTTTCCTACTATTTATGTTCTATGATATTTTTTGATCAGATGCGTAGTTCTCGAGATATATCAAGATATTTAAAAGTTCCGAAGCCGCACCAACATAATAGAGATACAGAAACACCGTGGCCCCTTTCTTTGAGATAACTCTGCACTAGTGCGAGCCGCAAATGCCACTTCCAGCTTAGCTGTGCAGAAGAAGAACACCAAGAAGAAGAAATATCTCGAAATATGTCCGTTAGGCCGCTTCCCTTCAGATAAATGTGCAAATATCTCGGAAACGAAGCGAGCTATGGCAAAATGTTGAGGGACCTTTTTTGTAGAGAATTAAGTTTCCTACTTTTTATGTTCTATGATATTTTTTGATCAGATGCGTAGTTCTCGAGATATATCAAGATATTTAAAAGTTCCGAAGCCGCACCAACATAATAGAGATACAGAAACACCGTGGCCCCTTTCTTTGAGATAACTCTGCACTAGTGCGAGCTGCAAATGCCACTTCCAGCTTAGCTGTGCAGAAGAAGAACAACAAGAAGAAGAAATATCTCGAAATATGTCCGTCAGGCCCCTTCCCTTGAGATAAATCTGCAAATATCTCGGAAACGAAGCGAGCTATGGCAAAATGTTAAGAGACCTTTTTTGTAGAGAATTAAGTTTCCTACTTTTTATGTTCTATGATATTTTTTGATCAGATGCGTAGTTCTCGAGATATATCAAGATATTTAAAAGTTCCGAAGCCGCACCAACATAATAGAGATACAGAAACACCGTGGCCCCTTTCTTTGAGATAACTCTGCACTATTGCGAGCTGCAAATGCCACGTCCAGCTTAGCTGTGCAGAGGAAGAAGAACAAGAAGAAGAAGTATCTCGAAATATGTCCGTCAGGCCCGTTCCTTTGAGCTGAATCTGCACATATCTCGGAAACGAAGCGAGCTATGGCAAAATGTTAAGAGACGTTTTTTGTAGAGAATTATGTTTCCTACAATTTATGTGCTATGATATTTTTTGATCAAAAGCGTAGTTTTCGAGATATATCGAGATATTTAAAAGTTCCGAAGCCGCACCAACATAATAGAGATACAGAAACACCGTGGCCCCTTTCTTTGAGATAACTCTGCACTAGTGCGAGCCGCAAATGCCACTTCCAGCTTAGCTGTGCAGAAGAAGAACAACAAGAAGAAGAAATATCTCGAAATATGTCCGTCAGGCCCCTTCCCTTGAGATAAATCTGCAAATATCTCTGAAACGAAGCGAGCTATGGCAAAATGTTAAGAGACGTTTTTTGTAGAGAATTATGTTTTCTACAATTTATGTGCTATGATATTTTTTGATCAGAAGCGTAGTTTTCGAGATATATCGAGATATTTAAAAGTTCCGAAGCCGCACCAACATAATAGAGATACAGAAACACCGTGGCCCCTTTCTTTGAGATAACTCTGCACTAGTGCGAGCCGCAAATGCCACTTCCAGCTTAGCTGTGCAGAAGAAGAACAACAAGAAGAAGAAATATCTCGAAATATGTCCGTTAGGCCGCTTCCCTTGAGAGAAATGTGCAAATATCTCGGAAACGAAGCGAGCTATGGCAAAATGTTGAGGGACCTTTTTTGTAGAGAATTAAGTTTCCTACTATTTATGTTCTATGATATTTTTTGATCAGATGCGTAGTTCTCGAGATATATCAAGATATTTAAAAGTTCCGAAGCCGCACCAACATAATAGAGATACAGAAACACCGTGGCCCCTTTCTTTGAGATAACTCTGCACTAGTGCGAGCCGCAAATGCCACTTCCAGCTTAGCTGTGCAGAAGAAGAACAACAGGAAGAAGAAATATCTCGAAATATGTCCGTCAGGCCCCTTCCCTTGAGATAAATCTGCAAATATCTCGGAAACGAAGCGAGCTATGGCAAAATGTTAAGAGACCTTTTTTGTACAGAATTAAGTTTCCTACTTTTTATGTTCTATGATATTTTTTGATCAGATGCGTAGTTCTCGAGATATATCAAGATATTTAAAAGTTCCGAAGCCGCACCAACATAATAGAGATACAGAAACACCGTGGCCCCTTTCTTTGAGATAACTCTGCACTAGTGCGAGCCGCAAATGCCACTTCCAGCTTAGCTGTGCAGAAGAAGAACAACAAGAAGAAGAAATATCTCGAAATATGTCCGTTAGGCCGCTTCCCTTGAGATAAATGTGCAAATATCTCGGAAACGAAGCGAGCTATGGCAAAATGTTGAGGGACCTTTTTTGTAGAGAATTATGTTTCCTACAATTTATGTGCTATGATATTTTTTGATCAAAAGCGTAGTTTTCGAGATATATCGAGATATTTAAAAGTTCCGAAGCCGCACCAACATAATAGAGATACAGAAACACCGTGGCCCCTTTCTTTGAGATAACTCTGCACTAGTGCGAGCCGCAAATGCCACTTCCAGCTTAGCTGTGCAGAAGAAGAACAACAAGAAGAAGAAATATCTCGAAATATGTCCGTCAGGCCCCTTCCCTTGAGATAAATCTGCAAATATCTCTGAAACGAAGCGAGCTATGGCAAAATGTTAAGAGACGTTTTTTGTAGAGAATTATGTTTTCTACAATTTATGTGCTATGATATTTTTTGATCAGAAGCGTAGTTTTCGAGATATATCGAGATATTTAAAAGTTCCGAAGCCGCACCAACATAATAGAGATACAGAAACACCGTGGCCCCTTTCTTTGAGATAACTCTGCACTAGTGCGAGCCGCAAATGCCACTTCCAGCTTAGCTGTGCAGAAGAAGAACAACAAGAAGAAGAAATATCTCGAAATATGTCCGTTAGGCCGCTTCCCTTGAGAGAAATGTGCAAATATCTCGGAAACGAAGCGAGCTATGGCAAAATGTTGAGGGACCTTTTTTGTAGAGAATTAAGTTTCCTACTATTTATGTTCTATGATATTTTTTGATCAGATGCGTAGTTCTCGAGATATATCAAGATATTTAAAAGTTCCGAAGCCGCACCAACATAATAGAGATACAGAAACACCGTGGCCCCTTTCTTTGAGATAACTCTGCACTAGTGCGAGCCGCAAATGCCACTTCCAGCTTAGCTGTGCAGAAGAAGAACAACAGGAAGAAGAAATATCTCGAAATATGTCCGTCAGGCCCCTTCCCTTGAGATAAATCTGCAAATATCTCGGAAACGAAGCGAGCTATGGCAAAATGTTAAGAGACCTTTTTTGTACAGAATTAAGTTTCCTACTTTTTATGTTCTATGATATTTTTTGATCAGATGCGTAGTTCTCGAGATATATCAAGATATTTAAAAGTTCCGAAGCCGCACCAACATAATAGAGATACAGAAACACCGTGGCCCCTTTCTTTGAGATAACTCTGCACTAGTGCGAGCCGCAAATGCCACTTCCAGCTTAGCTGTGCAGAAGAAGAACAACGAGAAGAAGAAATATCTCGAAATATGTCCGTTAGGCCGCTTCCCTTGAGATAAATGTGCAAATATCTCGGAAACGAAGCGAGCTATGGCAAAATGTTGAGGGACCTTTTTTGTAGAGAATTAAGTTTCCTACTATTTATGTTCTATGATATTTTTTGATCAGATGCGTAGTTCTCGAGATATATCAAGATATTTAAAAGTTCCGAAGCCGCACCAACATAATAGAGATACAGAAACACCGTGGCCCCTTTCTTTGAGATTACTCTGCACTATTGCGAGCTGCAAATGCCACTTCCAGCTTAGCTGTGCAGAGGAAGAACAACAAGAAGAAGAAATATCTCCAAATATGTCAGTCAGGCCCCTTCCCTTGAGATAAATCTGCAAATATCTCGGAAACGAAGCGAGCTATGGCAAAATGTTAAGAGACCTTTTTTGTAGAGAATTAAGTTTCCTACTTTTTATGTTCTATGATATTTTTTGATCAGATGCGTAGTTCTCGAGATATATCAAGATATTTAAAAGTTCCGAAGCCGCACCAACATAATAGAGATACAGAAACACCGTGGCCCCTTTCTTTGAGATAACTCTGCACTATTGCGAGCTGCAAATGCCACTTCCAGCTTAGCTGTGCAGAAGAAGGACAACAAGAAGAAGAAATATCTCGAAATATGTCCGTCAGGCCCCTTCCCTTGAGATAAATCTGCAAATATTTCGGAAACGAAGCGAGCTATGGCAAAATGTTAAGAGACCTTTTTTGTAGAGAATTAAGTTTCCTACTTTTTATGTTCTATGATATTTTTTAATCAGATGCGTAGTTCTCGAGATATATCAAGATATTTAAAAGTTCCGAAGCCGCACCAACATAATAGAGATACAGAAACACCGTGGCCCCTTTCTTTGAGATAACTCTGCACTATTGCGAGCTGCAAATGCCACTTCCAGCTTAGCTGTGCAGAGGAAGAACAACAAGAAGAAGAAGTATCTCGAAATATGTCCGTCAGGCCCCTTCCCTTGAGATAAATCTGCAAATATCTCGGAAACGAAGCGAGCTATGGCAAAATGTTAAGAGACCTTTTTTGTAGAGAATTAAGTTTCCTACTTTTTATGTTCTATGATATTTTTTGATCAGATGCGTAGTTCTCGAGATATATCAAGATATTTAAAAGTTCCGAAGCCGCACCAACATAATAGAGATACAGAAACACCGTGGCCCCTTTCTTTGAGATAACTCTGCACTAGTGCGAGCCGCAAATGCCACTTCCAGCTTAGCTGTGCAGAGGAAGAACAACAAGAAGAAGAAATATCTCGAAATATGTCCGTCAGGCCCCTTCCCTTGAGATAAATCTGCAAATATCTCGGAAACGAAGCGAGCTATGGCAAAATGGTAAGAGACCTTCTTTGTAGAGAATTAAGTTTCCTACTTTTTATGTGCTATGATATTTTTTGATCAGAAGCGTAGTTTTCGAGATATATCGAGATATTTAAAAGTTCCGAAGCCGCACCAACATAATAGAGATACAGAAACACCGTGGCCCCTTTCTTTGAGATAACTCTGCACTAGTGCGAGCCGCAAATGCCACTTCCAGCTTAGCTGTGCAGAAGAAGAACAACAGGAAGAAGAAATATCTCGAAATATGTCCGTCAGGCCCCTTCCCTTGAGATAAATCTGCAAATATCTCGGAAACGAAGCGAGCTATGGCAAAATGTTAAGAGACCTTTTTTGTAGAGAATTAAGTTTCCTACTTTTTATGTTCTATGATATTTTTTGATCAGATGCGTAGTTCTCGAGATATATCAAGATATTTAAAAGTTCCGAAGCCGCACCAACATAATAGAGATACAGAAACACCGTGGCCCCTTTCTTTGAGATAACTCTGCACTAGTGCGAGCCGCAAATGCCACTTCCAGCTTAGCTGTGCAGAGGAAGAACAACAAGAAGAAGAAATATCTCGAAATATGTCCGTCAGGCCCCTTCCCTTGAGATAAATCTGCAAATATCTCGGAAACGAAGCGAGCTATGGCAAAATGTTAAGAGACGTTTTTTGTACAGAATTATGTTTCCTACAATTTATGTTCTATGATATTTTTTGATCAGAAGCGTAGTTTTCGAGATATATCGAGATATTTAAAAGTTCCGAAGCCGCACCAACATAATAGAGATACAGAAACACCGTGGCCCCTTTCTTTGAGATAACTCTGCACTAGTGCGAGCCGCAAATGCCACTTCCAGCTTAGCTGTGCAGAAGAAGAACAACAAGAAGAAGAAATATCTCGAAATATGTCCGTCAGGCCCCTTCCCTTGAGATAAATCTGCAAATATCTCGGAAACGAAGCGAGCTATGGCAAAATGTTAAGAGACCTTTTTTGTAGAGAATTAAGTTTCCTACTTTTTATGTGCTATGATATTTTTTGATCAGAAGCGTAGTTTTCGAGATATATCGAGATATTTAAAAGTTCCGAAGCCGCACCAACATAATAGAGATACAGAAACACCGTGGCCCCTTTCTTTGAGATAACTCTGCACTAGTGCGAGCCGCAAATGCCACTTCCAGCTTAGCTGTGCAGAAGAAGAACAACAAGAAGAAGAAATATCTCGAAATATGTCCGTTAGGCCGCTTCCCTTGAGATAAATGTGCAAATATCTCGGAAACGAAGCGAGCTATGGCAAAATGTTGAGGGACCTTTTTTGTAGAGAATTAAGTTTCCTACTATTTATGTTCTATGATATTTTTTGATCAGATGCGTAGTTCTCGAGATATATCAAGATATTTAAAAGTTCCGAAGCCGCACCAACATAATAGAGATACAGAAACACCGTGGCCCCTTTCTTTGAGATAACTCTGCACTATTGCGAGCTGCAAATGCCACTTCCAGCTTAGCTGTGCAGAGGAAGAACAACAAGAAGAAGAAGTATCTCGAAATATGTCCGTCAGGCCCGTTCCTTTGAGCTGAATCTGCACATATCTCGGAAACGAAGCGAGCTATGGCAAAATGTTAAGAGACGTTTTTTGTACAGAATTATGTTTCCTACAATTTATGTTCTATGATATTTTTTGATCAGAAGCGTAGTTTTCGAGATATATCGAGATATTTAAAAGTTCCGAAGCCGCACCAACATAATAGAGATACAGAAACACCGTGGCCCCTTTCTTTGAGATAACTCTGCACTAGTGCGAGCCGCAAATGCCACTTCCAGCTTAGCTGTGCAGAAGAAGAACAACAGGAAGAAGAAATATCTCGAAATATGTCCGTCAGGCCCCTTCCCTTGAGATAAATCTGCAAATATCTCGGAAACGAAGCGAGCTATGGCAAAATGTTAAGAGACCTTTTTTGTAGAGAATTAAGTTTCCTACTTTTTATGTTCTATGATATTTTTTGATCAGATGCGTAGTTCTCGAGATATATCAAGATATTTAAAAGTTCCGAAGCCGCACCAACATAATAGAGATACAGAAACACCGTGGCCCCTTTCTTTGAGATAACTCTGCACTAGTGCGAGTCGCAAATGCCACTTCCAACTTAGCTGTGCAGAAGAAGAACAACAAGAAGAAGAAATATCTCGAAATATGTCCGTCAGGCCCCTTCCCTTGAGATAAATCTGCAAATATCTCGGAAACGAAGCGAGCTATGGCAAAATGTTAAGAGACCTTTTTTGTAGAGAATTAAGTTTCCTACTTTTTATGTTCTATGATATTTTTTGATCAGATGCGTAGTTCTCGAGATATATCAAGATATTTAAAAGTTCCGAAGCCGCACCAACATAATAGAGATACAGAAACACCGTGGCCCCTTCCTTTGAGATAACTCTGCACTATTGCGAGCTGCAAATGCCACTTCCAGCTTAGCTGTGCAGAAGAAGGACAACAAGAAGAAGAAATATCTCGAAATATGTCCGTCAGGCCCCTTCCCTTGAGATATATCTGCAAATATCTCGGAAACGAAGCGAGCTATGGCAAAATGTTAAGAGACCTTTTTTGTAGAGAATTAAGTTTCCTACTTTTTATGTTCTATGATATTTTTTGATCAGATGCGTAGTTCTCGAGATATATCAAGATATTTAAAAGTTCCGAAGCCGCACCAACATAATAGAGATACAGAAACACCGTGGCCCCTTTCTTTGAGATAACTCTGCACTATTGCGAGCTGCAAATGCCACTTCCAGCTTAGCTGTGCAGAGGAAGAACAACAAGAAGAAG
Source organism: Osmia lignaria lignaria (assembly GCF_051020975.1). Lineage (NCBI taxonomy): Eukaryota > Metazoa > Arthropoda > Insecta > Hymenoptera > Megachilidae > Osmia > Osmia lignaria. Next base: position 6,587,647 of record NW_027478166.1, read on the forward strand.
AAGTATCTCGAAATATGTCCGTCAGGCCCGTTCCTTTGAGCTGAATCTGCACATATCTCGGAAACGAAGCGAGCTATGGCAAAATGTTAAGAGACGTTTTTTGTACAGAATTATGTTTCCTACAATTTATGTTCTATGATATTTTTTGATCACAAGCGTAGTTTTCGAGATATATCGAGATATTTAAAAGTTCCGAAGCCGCACCAACATAATAGAGATACAGAAACACCGTGGCCCCTTTCTTTGAGATAACTCTGCACTAGTGCGAGCCGCAAATGCCACTTCCAGCTTAGCTGTGCAGAAGAAGAACAACAAGAAGAAGAAATATCTCGAAATATGTCCGTCAGGCCCCTTCCCTTGAGATAAATCTGCAAATATCTCGGAAACGAAGCGAGCTATGGCAAAATGTTAAGAGAACTTTTTTGTAGAGAACTAAGTTTGCTACTTTTTATGTTCTACGATATTTTTTGATCAGATGCGTAGTTCTCGAGATATATCAAGATATTTAAAAGTTCCGAAGCCGCACCAACATAATAGAGATACAGAAACACCGTGGCCCCTTTCTTTGAGATTACTCTGCACTAGTGCGAGCCGCAAATGCCACTTCCAACTTAGCTGTGCAGAAGAAGAACAACAAGAAGAAGAAATATCTCGAAATATGTCCGTCAGGCCCCTTCCCTTGAGATAAATCTGCAAATATCTCGGAAACGAAGCGAGCTATGGCAAAATGTTAAGAGACCTTTTTTGTAGAGAATTAAGTTTCCTACTTTTTATGTTCTATGATATTTTTTGATCAGATGCGTAGTTCTCGAGATATATCAAGATATTTAAAAGTTCCGAAGCCGCACCAACATAATAGAGATACAGAAACACCGTGGCCCCTTTCTTTGAGATTACTCTGCACTATTGCGAGCTGCAAATGCCACTTCCAGCATAGCTGTGCAGAGGAAGAACAACAAGAAGAAGAAATATCTCGAAATATGTCCGTCAGGCCCCTTCCCTTGAGATAAATCTGCAAATATCTCGGAAACGAAGCGAGCTATGGCAAAATGTTAAGAGACCTTTTTTGTAGAGAATTAAGTTTCCTACTTTTTATGTTCTATGATATTTTTTGATCAGATGCGTAGTTCTCGAGATATATCAAGATATTTAAAAGTTCCGAAGCCGCACCAACATAATAGAGATACAGAAACACCGTGGCCCCCTTCTTTGAGATAACTCTGCACTATTGCCAGCTGCAAATGCCACTTCCAGCTTAGCTGTGCAGAGGAAGAACAACAAGAAGAAGAAATATCTCGAAATATGTCCGTCAGGCCCCTTCCCTTGAGATAAATCTGCAAATATCTCGGAAACGAAGCGAGCTATGGCAAAATGATAAGACACCTTTTTTGTAGAGAATTAAGTTTCCTACTTTTTATGTTCTATGATATTTTTTGATCAGATGCGTAGTTCTCGAGATATATCAAGATATTTAAAAGTTCCGAAGCCGCACCAACATAATAGAGATACAGAAACACCGTGGCCCCTTTCTTCGAGATAACTCTGCACTAGTGCGAGCCGCAAATGCCACTTCCAGCTTAGCTGTGCAGAAGAAGAACAACAAGAAGAAGAAATATCTCGAAATGTGTCCGTTAGGCCGCTTCCCTTGAGATAAATGTGCAAATATCTCGGAAACGAAGCGAGCTATGGCAAAATGTTGAGGGACCTTTTTTGTAGAGAATTCAGTTTCCTACTATTTATGTTCTATGATATTTTTTGATCAGATGCGTAGTTCTCGAGATATATCAAGATATTTAAAAGTTCCGAAGCCGCACCAACATAATAGAGATACAGAAACACCGTGGCCCCTTTCTTTGAGATAACTCTGCACTAGTGCGAGCCGCAAATGCCACTTCCAGCTTAGCTGTGCAGAAGAAGAACAACAGGAAGAAGAAATATCTGGAAATATGTCCGTCAGGCCCCTTCCCTTGAGATAAATCTGCAAATATCTCGGAAACGAAGCGAGCTATGGCAAAATGTTAAGAGACTTTTTTTGTAGAGAATTAAGTTTCCTACTTTTTATGTTCTATGATATTTTTTGATCAGATGCGTAGTTCTCGAGATATATCAAGATATTTAAAAGTTCCGAAGCCGCACCAACATAATAGAGATACCGAAACACCGTGGCCCCTTTCTTTGAGATAACTCTGCACTAGTGCGAGCCGCAAATGCCACTTCCAACTTAGCTGTGCAGAAGAAGAACAACAAGAAGAAGAAATATCTCGAAATATGTCCGTCAGGCCCCTTCCCTTGAGATAAATCTGCAAATATCTCGGAAACGAAGCGAGCTATGGCAAAATGTTAAGAGACCTTTTTTGTAGAGAATTAAGTTTCCTACTTTTTATGTTCTATCATATTTTTTGATCAGATGCGTAGTTCTCGAGATATATCAAGATATTTAAAAGTTCCGAAGCCGCACCAACATAATAGAGATACAGAAACACCGTGGCCCCTTTCTTTGAGATAACTCTGCACTAGTGCGAGCCGCAAATGCCACTTCCAGCTTAGCTGTGCAGAAGAAGAACAACAAGAAGAAGAAATATCTCGAAATATGTCCGTCAGGCCCCTTCCCTTGAGATAAATCTGCAAATATCTCGGAAACGAAGCGAGCTATGGCAAAATGTTAAGAGACGTTTTTTGTAGAGAATTATGTTTCCTACAATTTATGTGCTATGATATTTTTTGATCAGAAGCGTAGTTTTCGAGATATATCGAGATATTTAAAAGTTCCGAAGCCGCACCAACATAATAGAGATACAGAAACACCGTGGCCCCTTTCTTTGAGATAACTCTGCACTAGTGCGAGCCGCAAATGCCACTTCCAGCTTAGCTGTGCAGAAGAAGAACAACAAGAAGAAGAAATATCTCGAAATATGTCCGTTAGGCCGCTTCCCTTGAGATAAATGTGCAAATATCTCGGAAACGAAGCGAGCTATGGCAAAATGTTGAGGGACCTTTTTTGTAGAGAATTAAGTTTCCTACTATTTATGTTCTATGATATTTTTTGATCAGATGCGTAGTTCTTGAGATATATCAAGATATTTAAAAGTTCCGAAGCCGCACCAACATAATAGAGATACAGAAACAGCGTGGCCCCTGTCTTTGAGATAACTCTGCACTAGTGCGAGCCGCAAATGCCACTTCCAGCTTAGCTGTGCAGAAGAAGAACAACAGGAAGAAGAAATATCTCGAAATATGTCCGTCAGGCCCCTTCCCTTGAGATAAATCTGCAAATATCTCGGAAACGAAGCGAGCTATGGCAAAACGTTAAGAGACCTTCTTTGTAGAGAATTAAGTTTCCTACTTTTTATGTTCTATGATATTTTTTGATCAGATGCGGAGTTCTCGAGATATATCAAGATATTTAAAAGTTCCGAAGCCGCACCAACATAATAGAGATACAGAAACACCGTGGCCCCTTTCTTTGAGATTACTCTGCACTATTGCGAGCTGCAAATGCCACTTCCAGCTTAGCTGTGCAGAGGAAGAACAACAAGAAGAAGAAATATCTCGAAATATGTCCGTCAGGCCCCTTCCCTTGAGATAAATCTGCAAATATCTCGGAAACGAAGCGAGCTATGGCAAAATGATAAGAGACCTTTTTTGTAGAGAATTAAGTTTCCTACTTTTTATGTTCTATGATATTTTTTGATCAGATGCGTAGTTCTCGAGATATATCAAGATATTTAAAAGTTCCGAAGCCGCACCAACATAATAGAGATACAGAAACACCGTGGCCCCCTTCTTTGAGATAACTCTGCACTATTGCCAGCTGCAAATGCCACTTCCAGCTTAGCTGTGCAGAGGAAGAACAACAAGAAGAAGAAATATCTCGAAATATGTCCGTCAGGCCCCTTCCCTTGAGATAAATCTGCAAATATCTCGGAAACGAAGCGAGCTATGGCAAAATCTTAAGAGAACTTTTTTGTAGAGAATTAAGTTTCCTACTTTTTATGTTCTATGATATTTTTTGATCAGATGCGTAGTTCTCGAGATATATCAAGATATTTAAAAGTTCCGAAGCCGCACCAACATAATAGAGATACAGAAACACCGTGGCCCCTTTCTTCGAGATAACTCTGCACTAGTGCGAGCCGCAAATGCCACTTCCAGCTTAGCTGTGCAGAAGAAGAACAACAAGAAGAAGAAATATCTCGAAATATGTCCGTCAGGCCCCTTCCCTTGAGATAAATCTGCAAATATCTCGGAACCGAAGCGAGCTATGGCAAAATGTTAAGGGAGCTTTTTTGTAGAGAATTAAGTTTCCTACTTTTTATGTTCTATGATATTTTTTGATCAGATGCGTAGTTCTCGAGATATATCAAGATATTTAAAAGTTCCGAAGCCGCACCAACATAATAGAGATACAGAAACACCGTGGCCCCTTTCTTTGAGATTACTCTGCACTATTGCGAGCTGCCAATGCCACTTCCAGCTTAGCTGTGCAGAGGAAGAACAACAAGAAGAAGAAATATCTCGAAATATGTCCGTCAGGCCCCTTCCCTTGAGATAAATCTGCAAATATCTCGGAAACGAAGCGAGCTATGGGAAAATGTTAAGAGACCTTTTTTGTAGAGAATTAAGTTTCCTACTTTTTATGTTCTATGATATTTTTTGATCAGATGCGTAGTTCTCGAGATATATCAAGATATTTAAAAGTTCCGAAGCCGCACCAACATAATAGAGATACAGAAACACCGTGGCCCCTTTCTTCGAGATAACTCTGCACTAGTGCAAGCCGCAAATGCCACTTCCAGCTTAGCTGTGCAGAAGAAGAACAACAAGAAGAAGAAATATCTCGAAATATGTCCGTCAGGCCCCTTCCCTTGAGATAAATCTGCAAATATCTCGGAAACGAAGCGAGCTATGGCAAAATGTTAAGAGACCTTTTTTGTAGAGAATTAAGTTTCCTACTTTTTATGTTGTATGATATTTTTTGATCAGATGCGTAGTTCTCGAGATATATCAAGATATTTAAAAGTTCCGAAGCCGCACCAACATAATAGAGATACAGAAACACCGTGGCCCCTTTCTTTGAGATTACTCTGCACTATTGCGAGCTGCAAATGCCACTTCCAGCTTAGCTGTGCAGAAGAAGAACAACAAGAAGAAGAAATATCTCGAAATATGTCCGTCAGGCCCCTTCCCTTGAGATAAATCTGCAAATATCTCGGAAACGAAGCGAGCTTTGGCAAAATGTAAAGAGACCTTTTTTGTAGAGAATTAAGTTTCCTACTTTTTATGTTCTATGATATTTTTTGATCAGATGCGTAGTTCTCGAGATATATCAAGATATTTAAAAGTTCCGAAGCCGCACCAACATAATAGAGATACAGAAACACCGTGGCCCCTTTCTTTGAGATTACTCTGCACTATTGCGAGCTGCAAATGCCACTTCCAGCTTAGCTGTGCAGAAGAAGAACAACAAGAAGAAGAAATATCTCGAAATATGTCCGTCAGGCCCGTTCCTTTGAGCTGAATCTGCAAATATCTCGGAAACGAAGCGAGCTATGGCAAAATGTTAAGAGACGTTTTTTGTAGAGAATTATGTTTCCTACAATTTATGTTCTATGATATTTTTTGATCAGATGCGTAGTTCTCGAGATATATCAAGATATGTAAAAGTTCCGAAGCCGCACCAACATAATAGAGATACAGAAACACCGTGGCCCCCTTCTTTGAGATAACTCTGCACTATTGCCAGCTGCAAATGCCACTTCCAGCTTAGCTGTGCAGAGGAAGAACAACAAGAAGAAGAAATATCTCGAAATATGTCCGTCAGGCCCCTTCCCTTGAGATATATCTGCAAATATCTCGGAAACGAAGCGAGCTATGGCAAAATGTTAAGAGACCTTTTTTGTAGAGAATTATGTTTCCTACAATTTATGTTCTATGATATTTTTTGATCAGAAGCGTAGTTTTCGAGATATATCGAGATATTTAAAAGTTCCGAAGCCGCACCAACATAATAGAGATACAGAAACACCGTGGCCGCTTTCTTTGAGATAACTCTGCACTAGTGCGAGCCGCAAATGCCACTTCCAGCTTAGCTGTGCAGAAGAAGAACAACAAGAAGAAGAAATATCTCGAAATATGTCCGTCAGGCCCCTTCCCTTGAGATAAATCTGCAAATATCTCGGAAACGAAGCGAGCTATGGCAAAATGTTAAGAGACCTTTTTTGTAGAGAATTATGTCTCCTACAATTTATGTTCTATGATATTTTTTGATCAGAAGCGTAGTTTTCGAGATATATCGAGATATTTAAAAGTTCCGAAGCCGCACCAACATAATAGAGATACAGAAACACCGTGGCCCCTTTCTTTGAGATAACTCTGCACTAGTGCGAGCCGCAAATGCCACTTCCAGCTCAGCTGTGCAGAAGAAGAACAACAAGAAGAAGAAATATCTCGAAATATGTCCGTCAGGCCCCTTCCCTTGAGATAAATCTGCAAATATCTCGGAAACGAAGAGAGCTATGGCAAAATGTTAAGAGACCTTTTTTGTAGAGAATTAAGTTTCCTACTTTTCATGTTCTATGATATTTTTTGATCAGATGCGTAGTTCTCGAGATATATCAAGATATTTAAAAGTTCCGAAGCCGCACCAACATAATAGAGATACAGAAACACCGTGGCCCCTTTCTTTGAGATAACTCTGCACTAGTGCGAGCCGCAAATGCCACTTCCAGCTTAGCTGTGCAGAAGAGGAACAACAAGAAGAAGAAATATCTCGAAATATGTCCGTCAGGCCCCTTACCTTGAGATAAATCTGCAAATATCTCGGAAACGAAGCGAGCTATGGCAAAATGTTAAGAGACCTTTTTTGTAGAGAATTAAGTTTGCTACGTTTTATGTTCTATGATATTTTTTGATCAGATGCGTAGTTCTCGAGATATATCAAGATATTTAAAAGTTCCGAAGCCGCACCAACATAATCGGGATACAGAAACACCGTGCCCCTCTCTTTGAGATAACTCTGCACTATTGCGAGCTGGAAATGCCACTTCCAGTTTAGCTGTGCAGAAGAAGAACAACAAGAAGAAGAAATATCTGGAAATATGTCCGTTAGGCCCCTTCCCTTGAGATAAATCTGCAAATATCTCGGAAACGAAGCGAGCTATGGCAAAATGTTAAGAGACTTTTTTGTAGAGAATTAAGTTTCCTACTTTTTATGTTCTATGATATTTTTTGATCAGATGCGTAGTTCTCGAGATATATCAAGATATTTAAAAGTTCCGAAGCTGCAACAACATAATAGAGGTGCAGAAACACCGTGGCCTCTTTCTTTGAGATAACTCTGCACTATTGCGAGCTGCAAATGCCACTTTCAGCTTAGCTGTGCAGAAGAAGAACAACAAGAAGAAGAAATATCTCGAAATATGTCCGTCAGGCCCCTTCCCTTGAGATAAATCTGCAAATATCTCGGAAACGAAGAGAGCTATGGCAAAATGTTAAGAGACCTTTTTTGTAGAGAATTAGGTTTCCTACTTTTTATGTTCTATGATATTTTTTGATCAGATGCGTAGTTCTCGAGATATATCAAGATATTTAAAAGTTCCGAAGCCGCACCAACATAATAGAGATACAGAAACACCGTGGCCCCTTTCTTTGAGATAACTCTGCACTATTGCGAGCTGTAAATGCCACTTCCAGCTTAGCTGTGCAGAAGAAGAACAACAAGAAGAAGAAATATCTCGAAATATGTCCGTCAGGCCCCTTCCCTTGAGATATATCTGCAAATATCTCGGAGACGAAGCGAGCTATGGCAAAATGTTAAGAGACCTTTTTTGTAGCGAATTAAGTTTCCTACTTTTTATGTTCTATGATATTTTTTGATCAGATGCGTAGTTCTCGAGATATATCAAGATATTTAAAAGTTCCGAAGCCGCACCAACATAATAGAGATACAGAAACACCGTGGCCCCTTTCTTTCAGATAGCTATGCACTATTGCGAGCTGCAAATGCCACTTCCAGCTTAGCTGTGCAGAAGAGGAACAACAAGAAGAAGAAATATCTCGAAATATGTCCGTCAGGCCCCTTACCTTGAGATAAATCTGCAAATATCTCGGAAACGAAGCGAGCTATGGCAAAATGTTAAGAGACCTTTTTTGTAGAGAATTAAGTTTCCTACTTTTTATCTTCTATGATATTTTTTGATCAGACGCGTAGTTCTCGAGATATATCAAGATATTTAAAAGTTCCGAAGCCGCACCAACATAATCGGGATACAGAAACACCGTGCCCCTCTCTTTGAGATAACTCTGCACTATTGCGAGCTGGAAATGCCACTTCCAGTTTAGCTGTGCAGAAGAAGAACAACAAGAAGAAGAAATATCTGGAAATATGTCCGTTAGGCCCCTTCCCTTGAGATAAATCTGCAAATATCTCGGAAACGAAGCGAGCTATGGCAAAATGTTAAGAGACTTTTTTGTAGAGAATTAAGTTTCCTACTTTTTATGTTCTATGATATTTTTTGATCAGATGCGTAGTTCTCGAGATATATCAAGATATTTAAAAGTTCCGAAGCTGCAACAACATAATAGAGGTGCAGAAACACCGTGGCCTCTTTCTTTGAGATAACTCTGCACTATTGCGAGCTGCAAATGCCACTTTCAGCTTAGCTGTGCAGAAGAAGAACAACAAGAAGAAGAAATATCTCGAAATATGTCCGTCAGGCCCCTTCCCTTGAGATAAATCTGCAAATATCTCGGAAACGAAGAGAGCTATGGCAAAATGTTAAGAGACCTTTTTTGTAGAGAATTAGGTTTCCTACTTTTTATGTTCTATGATATTTTTTGATCAGATGCGTAGTTCTCGAGATATATCAAGATATTTAAAAGTTCCGAAGCCGCACCAACATAATAGAGATACAGAAACACCGTGGCCCCTTTCTTTGAGATAACTCTGCACTATTGCGAGCTGTAAATGCCACTTCCAGCTGAGCTGTGCAGAAGAAGAACAACAAGAAGAAGAAATATCTCGAAATATGTCCGTCAGGCCCCTTCCCTTGAGATATATCTGCAAATATCTCGGAGACGAAGCGAGCTATGGCAAAATGTTAAGAGACCTTTTTTGTAGCGAATTAAGTTTCCTACTTTTTATGTTCTATGATATTTTTTGATCAGATGCGTAGTTCTCGAGATATATCAAAATATTTAAAAGTTCCGAAGCCGCACCAACATAATAGAGATACAGAAACACCGTGGCCCCTTTCTTTCAGATAGCTATGCACTATTGCGAGCTGCAAATGCCACTTCCAGCTTAGCTGTGCAGAAGAGGAACAACAAGAAGAAGAAATATCTCGAAATATGTCCGTCAGGCCCCTTACCTTGAGATAAATCTGCAAATATCTTGGAAACGAAGCGAGCTATGGCAAAATGTTAAGAGACCTTTTTTGTAGAGAATTAAGTTTCCTACTTTTTATCTTCTATGATATTTTTTGATCAGACGCGTAGTTCTCGAGATATATCAAGATATTTAAAAGTTCCGAAGCCGCACCAACATAATCGGGATACAGAAACACCGTGCCCCTCTCTTTGAGATAACTCTGCACTATTGCGAGCTGGAAATGCCACTTCCAGTTTAGCTGTGCAGAAGAAGAACAACAAGAAGAAGAAATATCTGGAAATATGTCCGTTAGGCCCCTTCCCTTGAGATAAATCTGCAAATATCTCGGAAACGAAGCGAGCTATGGCAAAATGTTAACAGACTTTTTTGTAGAGAATTAAGTTTCCTACTTTTTATGTTCTATGATATTTTTTGATCAGATGCGTAGTTCTCGAGATATATCAAGATATTTAAAAGTTCCGAAGCTGCAACAACATAATAGAGGTGCAGAAACACCGTGGCCTCTTTCTTTGAGATAACTCTGCACTATTGCGAGCTGCAAATGCCACTTTCAGCTTAGCTGTGCAGAAGAAGAACAACAAGAAGAAGAAATATCTCGAAATATGTCCGTCAGGCCCCTTCCCTTGAGATAAATCTGCAAATATCTCGGAAACGAAGAGAGCTATGGCAAAATGTTAAGAGACCTTTTTTGTAGAGAATTAGGTTTCCTACTTTTTATGTTCTATGATATTTTTTGATCAGATGCGTAGTTCTCGAGATATATCAAGATATTTAAAAGTTCCGAAGCCGCACCAACATAATAGAGATACAGAAACACCGTGGCCCCTTTCTTTGAGATAACTCTGCACTATTGCGAGCTGTAAATGCCACTTCCAGCTTAGCTGTGCAGAAGAAGAACAACAAGAAGAAGAAATATCTCGAAATATGTCCGTCAGGCCCCTTCCCTTGAGATATATCTGCAAATATCTCGGAGACGAAGCGAGCTATGGCAAAATGTTAAGAGACCTTTTTTGTAGAGAATTATGTTTCCTACTTTTTATGTATTATGATATTTTTTGATCAGACGCGTAGTTCTCGAGATATATCAAGATATTTAAAAGTTCCGAAGCCGCACCAACATAATAGAGATACAGAAACACCGTGGCCCCTTTCTTTGAGATAACTCTGCACTATTGCGACCTGGAAATGCCACTTCCAGCTTAGCTGTGCAGAAGAAGAACAACAAGAAGAAGAAATATCTCGAAATATGTCCGTCAGGCCCCTTCCCTTGAGATATATCTGCAAATATCTCGGAAACGAAGCGAGCTATGGCAAAATGTTAAGAGACCTTTTTTGTAGAGAATTAAGTTTCCTACTTTTAATGTTCTATGATATTTTTGGATCAGATGCGTAGTTCTCGAGATATATCAAGATATTTAAAAGTTCCGAAGCCGCACCAACATAATAGAGATACAGAAACACCGTGGCCCCTTTCTTTCAGATAACTATGCACTAGTGCGAGCCGCAAATGCCACTTCCAGCTTAGCTGTGCAGAACAAGAACAACAAGAAGAAGAAATATCTCGAAATATGTCCGTCAGGCACCTTCCCTTGAGATAAATCTGCAAATATCTCGGAAACGAAGCGAGCTATTGCAAAATGTTAAGAGACCTTTTTTGTAGCGAATTGAGTTTCCTACTTTTTATGTTCTATGATATTTTTTGATCAGATGCGTAGTTCTCGAGATATATCAAAATATTTAAAAGTTCCGAAGCCGCACCAACATAATAGAGATACAGAAACACCGTGGCCCCTTTCTTTCAGATAACTATGCACTATTGCGAGCTGCAAATGCCACTTCCAGCTTAGCTGTGCAGAAGAAGAACAACAAGAAGAAGAAATATCTCGAAATATGTCCGTCAGGCCCCTTCCCTTGAGATAAATCTGCAAATATCTCGGAAACGAAGAGAGCTATGGCAAAATGTTAAGAGACCTTTTTTGTAGAGAATTAGGTTTCCTACTTTTTATGTTCTATGATATTTTTTGATCAGATGCGTAGTTCTCGAGATATATCAAGATATTTAAAAGTTCCGAAGCCGCACCAACATAATAGAGATACAGAAACACCGTGGCCCCTTTCTTTGAGATAACTCTGCACTATTGCGAGCTGTAAATGCCACTTCCAGCTTAGCTGTGCAGAAGAAGAACAACAAGAAGAAGAAATATCTCGAAATATGTCCGTCAGGCCCCTTCCCTTGAGATATATCTGCAAATATCTCGGAGACGAAGCGAGCTATGGCAAAATGTTAAGAGACCTTTTTTGTAGAGAATTATGTTTCCTACTTTTTATGTATTATGATATTTTTTGATCAGACGCGTAGTTCTCGAGATATATCAAGATATTTAAAAGTTCCGAAGCCGCACCAACATAATAGAGATACAGAAACACCGTGGCCCCTTTCTTTGAGATAACTCTGCACTATTGCGACCTGGAAATGCCACTTCCAGCTTAGCTGTGCAGAAGAAGAACAACAAGAAGAAGAAATATCTCGAAATATGTCCGTCAGGCCCCTTCCCTTGAGATATATCTGCAAATATCTCGGAAACGAAGCGAGCTATGGCAAAATGTTAAGAGACCTTTTTTGTAGAGAATTATGTTTCCTACAATTTATGTTCTATGATATTTTTTGATCAGAAGCGTAGTTTTCGAGATATATCGAGATATTTAAAAGTTCCGAAGCCGCACCAACATAATAGAGATACAGAAACACCGTGGCCCCTTTCTTTGAGATAACTCTGCACTAGTGCGAGCCGCAAATGCCACTTCCAGCTTAGCTGTGCAGAACAAGAACAACAAGAAGAAGAAATATCTCGAAATATGTCCGTCAGGCACCTTCCCTTGAGATAAATCTGCAAATATCTCGGAAACGAAGCGAGCTATTGCAAAATGTTAAGAGACCTTTTTTGTAGCGAATTGAGTTTCCTACTTTTTATGTTCTATGATATTTTTTGATCAGATGCGTAGTTCTCGAGATATATCAAGATATTTAAAAGTTCCGAAGCCGCACCAACATAATAGAGATACAGAAACACCGTGGCCCCTTTCTTTCAGATAACTATGCACTATTGCGAGCTGCAAATGCCACTTCCAGCTTAGCTGTGCAGAAGAAGAACAACAAGAAGAAGAAATATCTCGAAATATGTCCGTCAGGCCCCTTCCCTTGAGATAAATCTGCAAATATCTCGGAAACGAAGCGAGCTATGGCAAAATGTTAAGAGACCTTTTTTGTAGAGAATTAAGTTTCCTACTTTGTATGTTATATGATATTTTTTGATCAGACGCGTAGTTCTCGAGATATATCAAGATATTTAAAAGTTCCGAAGCCGCACCAACATAATAGACATACAGAAACACCGTGGCTCCTTTGTTTGAGATAACTCTGCACTATTGCGACCTGGAAATGCCACTTCCAGTTTAGCTGTGCAGAAGAAGAACAACAAGAAGAAGAAATATCTCGAAATATGTCCGTTAGGCCCCTTCCCTTGAGATACATCTGCAAATATCTCGGAAACAAAGCGAGCTATGGCAAAATGTTAAGAGACCTTTTTTGTAGAGAATTAAGTTTCCTACGTTTTATGTTCTATGATATTTTTTGATCAGATGCGTAGTTCTCGAGATATATCAAGATATTTAAAAGTTCCGAAGCCGCACCAACATAATCGGGATACAGAAACACCGTGCCCCTCTCTTTGAGATAACTCTGCACTATTGCGAGCTGGAAATGCCACTTCCAGTTTAGCTGTGCAGAAGAAGAACAACAAGAAGAAGAAATATCTGGAAATATGTCCGTTAGGCCCCTTCCCTTGAGATAAATCTGCAAATATCTCGGAAACGAAGCGAGCTATGGCAAAATGTTAAGAGACCTTTTTTGTAGAGAATTAGGTTTCCTACTTTTTATGTTCTATGATATTTTTTGATCAGATGCGTAGTTCTCGAGATATATCAAGATATTTAAAAGTTCCGAAGCCGCACCAACATAATAGAGATACAGAAACACCGTGGCTTCTTTCTTTGAGATAACTCTGCACTATTGCGAGCTGCAAATGCCACTTTCAGCTTAGCTGTGCAGAAGAAGAACAACAAGAAGAAGAAATATCTCGAAATATGTCCGTCAGGCCCCTTCCCTTGAGATAAATCTGCAAATATCTCGGAAACGAAGAGAGCTATGGCAAAATGTTAAGAGACCTTTTTTGTAGAGAATTAGGTTTCCTACTTTTTATGTTCTATGATATTTTTTGATCAGATGCGTAGTTCTCGAGATATATCAAGATATTTAAAAGTTCCGAAGCCGCACCAACATAATAGAGATACAGAAACACCGTGGCCCCTTTCTTTGAGATAACTCTGCACTATTGCGAGCTGTAAATGCCACTTCCAGCTTAGCTGTGCAGAAGAAGAACAACAAGAAGAAGAAATATCTCGAAATATGTCCGTCAGGCCCCTTCCCTTGAGATATATCTGCAAATATCTCGGAGACGAAGCGAGCTATGGCAAAATGTTAAGAGACCTTTTTTGTAGAGAATTATGTTTCCTACTTTTTATGTATTATGATATTTTTTGATCAGACGCGTAGTTCTCGAGATATATCAAGATATTTAAAAGTTCCGAAGCCGCACCAACATAATAGAGATACAGAAACACCGTGGCCCCTTTCTTTGAGATAACTCTGCACTATTGCGACCTGGAAATGCCACTTCCAGCTTAGCTGTGCAGAAGAAGAACAACAAGAAGAAGAAATATCTCGAAATATGTCCGTCAGGCCCCTTCCCTTGAGATATATCTGCAAATATCTCGGAAACGAAGCGAGCTATGGCAAAATGTTAAGAGACCTTTTTTGTAGAGAATTCTGTTTCCTACAATTTATGTTCTATGATATTTTTTGATCAGAAGCGTAGTTTTCGAGATATATCGAGATATTTAAAAGTTCCGAAGCCGCACCAACATAATAGAGATACAGAAACACCGTGGCCCCTTTCTTTGAGATAACTCTGCACTAGTGCGAGCCGCAAATGCCACTTCCAGCTTAGCTGTGCAGAAGAAGAACAACAAGAAGAAGAAATATCTCGAAATATGTCCGTCAGGCACCTTCCCTTGAGATAAATCTGCAAATATCTCGGAAACGAAGCGAGCTATTGCAAAATGTTAAGAGACCTTTTTTGTAGCGAATTGAGTTTCCTACTTTTTATGTTCTATGATATTTTTTGATCAGATGCGTAGTTCTCGAGATATATCAAGATATTTAAAAGTTCCGAAGCCGCACCAACATAATAGAGATACAGAAACACCGTGGCCCCTTTCTTTCAGATAACTATGCACTATTGCGAGCTGCAAATGCCACTTCCAGCTTAGCTGTGCAGAAGAAGAACAACAAGAAGAAGAAATATCTCGAAATATGTCCGTCAGGCCCCTTCCCTTGAGATAAATCTGCAAATATCTCGGAAACGAAGCGAGCTATGGCAAAATGTTAAGAGACCTTTTTTGTAGAGAATTAAGTTTCCTACTTTGTATGTTATATGATATTTTTTGATCAGACGCGTAGTTCTCGAGATATATCAAGATATTTAAAAGTTCCGAAGCCGCACCAACATAATAGAGATACAGAAACACCGTGGCCCCTTTCTTTGAGATATCTCTGCACTATTGCGAGCTGCAAATGCCACTTCCAGCTTAGCTGCGCAGAAGAAGAACAACAAGAAGAAGAAATATCTCGAAATATGTCCGTCAGGCCCCTTCCCTTGAGATATATCTGCAAATATCTCGGAAACGAAGCGAGCTATGGCAAAATGTTAAGAGACCTTTTTTGTAGAGAATTATGTTTCCTACAATTTATGTTCTATGATATTTTTTGATCAGATGCGTAGTTCTCGAGATATACCAAGATATTTAAAAGTTCCGAAGCCGCACCAACATAATAGAGATACAGAAACACCGTGGCCCCTTTCTTTGAGATAACTCTGCACTATTGCGAGCTGCAAATGCCACTTCCAGCTTAGCTGTGCAGGGGAAGAACAACAAGAAGAAGGAATATCTCGAAATATGTCCGTCAGGCCAGTTCCTTTGAGCTGAATCTGCAAATATCTCGGAAACGAAGCGAGCTATGGCAAAATGTTAAGAGACGTTTTTTGTAGAGAATTATGTTTCCTACAATTTATGTTCTATGATATTTTTTGATCAGAAGCGTAGTTTTCGAGATATATCGAGATATTTAAAAGTTCCGAAGCCGCACCAACATAATAGAGATACAGAAACACCGTGGCCCCTTTCTTTGAGATAACTCTGCACTAGTGCGAGCCGCACATGCCACTTCCAGCTTAGCTGTGCAGAACAAGAACAACAAGAAGAAGAAATATCTCGAAATATGTCCGTCAGGCACCTTCCCTTGAGATAAATCTGCAAATATCTCGGAAACGAAGCGAGCTATTGCAAAATGTTAAGAGACCTTTTTTGTAGAGAATTGAGTTTCCTACTTTTTATGTTCTATGATATTTTTTGATCAGATGCGTAGTTCTCGAGATATATCAAGATATTTAAAAGTTCCGAAGCCGCACCAACATAATAGAGATACAGAAACACCGTGGCCCCTTTCTTTGAGATAGCTCTGCACTAGTGCGAGCTGCAAATGCCACTTCCAGCTTAGCTGTGCAGAAGAAGAACAACAAGAAGAAGAAATATCTCGAAATATGTCCGTCAGGCCCCTTCCCTTGAGATAAATCTGCAAATATCTCGGAAACGAAGCGAGCTATGGCAAAATGTTAAGAGACCTTTTTTGTAGAGAAGTAAGTTTCCTACTTTTCATGTTCTATGATATTTTTTGATCAGATGCGTAGTTCTCGAGATATATCAAGATATTTAAAAGTTCCGAAGCCGCACCAACATAATAGAGATACAGAAACACCGCGGCCCCTTTCTTTGAGATAACTCTGCACTATTGCGAGCTGTAAATGCCACTTCCAGCTTAGCTGTGCAGAAGAAGAACAACAAGAAGAAGAAATATCTCGAAGTATGTCCGTCAGGCCCCTTCCCTTGAGATATATCTGCAAATATCTCGGAAACGAAGCGAGCTATGGCAAAATGTTAAGAGACCTTTTTTGTAGAGAATTATGTTTCCTACAATTTATGTTCTATGATATTTTTTGATCAGAAGCGTAGTTTTCGAGATATATCGAGATATTTAAAAGTTCCGAAGCCGCACCAACATAATAGAGATACAGAAACACCGTGGCCCCTTTCTTTGAGATAACTCTGCACTAGTGCGAGCCGCAAATGCCACTTCCAGCTTAGCTGTGCAGAAGAAGAACAACAAGAAGAAGAAATATCTCGAAATATGTCCGTCAGGCCCCTTCCCTTGAGATAAATCTGCAAATATCTCGGAAACGAAGCGAGCTATGGCAAAATGTTAACAGACCTTTTTTGTAGAGAATTAAGTTTCCTACTTTTTATGTAGTATGATATTTTTTGATCAGATGCGTAGTTCTCGAGATATATCAAGATATTTAAAAGTTCCGAAGCCGCACCAACATAATAGAGATACAGAAACACCGTGGCCCCTTTCTTTGGGATAACTCTGCACTATTGCGAGCTGCAAATGCCACTTCCAGCTTAGCTGTGCAGAACAAGAACAACAAGAAGAAGAAATATCTCGAAATATGTCCGTCAGGCCCCTTCCCTTGAGATATATCTGCAAATATCTCGGAAACGAAGCGAGCTATGGCAAAATGTTAAGAGACCTTTTTTGTAGAGAATTATGTCTCCTACAATTTATGTTCTATGATATTTTTTGATCAGAAGCGTAGTTTTCGAGATATATCGAGATATTTAAAAGTTCCGAAGCCGCACCAACATAATAGAGATACAGAAACACCGTGGCCCCTTTCTTTGAGATAACTCTGCACTAGTGCGAGCCGCAAATGCCACTTCCAGCTCAGCTGTGCAGAAGAAGAACAACAAGAAGAAGAAATATCTCGAAATATGTCCGTCAGGCCCCTTCCCTTGAGATAAATCTGCAAATATCTCGGAAACGAAGCGAGCTATCGCAAAATGTTAAGAGACCTTTTTTGTAGAGAATTATGTTTCCTACAATTTATGTTCTACGAAATTTTTTGATCAGAAGCGTAGTTTTGGAGATATATCGAGATATTTAAAAGTTCCGAAGCCGCACCAACATAATAGAGATACAGAAACACCGTGGCCCCTTTCTTTGAGATAACTCTGCACTAGTGCGAGCTGCAAGTGCCACTTCCAGCTTAGCTGTGCAGAAGAAGAACAACAAGAAGAAGAAATATCTCGAAATATGTCCGTCAGGCCCCTTCCCTTGAGATAAATCTGCAAATATCTCGGAAACGAAGCGAGCTATGGCAAAATGTTAAGAGACCTTTTTTGTAGAGAATTAAGTTTCCTACTTTTTATGTTCTATGATATTTTTTGATCAGATGCGTAGTTCTCGAGATATATCAAGATATTTAAAAGTTCCGAAGCCGCACCAACATAATAGAGATACAGAAACACCGTGGCCCCTTTCTTTGAGATAACTCTGCACTATTGCGAGCTGCAAATGCCACTTCCAGCTTAGCTGTGCAGAGGAAGAACAACAAGAAGAAGAAATATCTCGAAATATGTCCGTCAGGCCAGTTCCTTTGAGCTGAATCTGCAAATATCTCGGAAACGAAGCGAGCTATGGCAAAATGTTAAGAGACGTTTTTTGTAGAGAATTATGTTTCCTACAATTTATGTTCTATGATATTTTTTGATCAGAAGCGTAGTTTTCGAGATATATCGAGATATTTAAAAGTTCCGAAGCCGCACCAACATAATAGGGATACAGAAACACCGTGGCCCCTTTCTTTGAGATAACTCTGCACTATTGCGAGCTGCAAATGCCACTTCGAGCTTAGCTGTGCAGAAGAAGAACAACAAGAAGAAGAAATATCTCGAAATATGTCCGTCAGGCCCCTTCCCTTGAGATAAATCTGCAAATATCTCGGAAACGAAGCGAGCTATGGCAAAATGTTAAGAGACCTTTTTTGTAGAGAATTAAGTTTCCTACTTTTTATGTTCTATGATATTTTTTGATCAGATGCGTAGTTCTCGAGATATATCAAGATATTTAAAAGTTCCGAAGCCGCACCAACATAATAGAGATACAGAAACACCGTGGCCCCTTTCTTTGAGATAACTCTGCACTAGTGCGAGCCGCAAATGCCACTTCCAGCTTAGCTGTGCAGAAGAAGAACAACAAGAAGAAGAAATATCTCGAAATATGTCCGTCAGGCCCCTTCCCTTGAGATAAATCTGCAAATATCTCGGAAACGAAGAGAGCTATGGCAAAATGTTAAGAGACCTTTTTTGTAGAGAATTAAGTTTCCTACTTTTCATGTTCTATGATATTTTTTGATCAGATGCGTAGTTCTCGAGATATATCAAGATATTTAAAAGTTCCGAAGCCGCACCAACATAATAGAGATACAGAAACACCGTGGCCCCTTTCTTTGAGATAACTCTGCACTAGTGCGAGCCGCAAATGCCACTTCCAGCTTAGCTGTGCAGAAGAAGAACAACAAGAAGAAGAAATATCTCGAAATATGTCCGTCAGGCCACTTCCCTTGAGATAAATCTGCAAATATCTCGGAAACGAAGCGAGCTATGGCAAAATGTTAAGAGACCTTTTTTGTAGAGAATTATGTTTCCTACAATTTATGTTCTATGATATTTTTTGATCAGAAGCGTAGTTTTCGAGATATATCGAGATATTTAAAAGTTCCGAAGCCGCAACAACATAATAGAGATACAGAAACACCGTGGCCCCTTTCTTTGAGATAACTCTGCACTAGTGCGAGCCGCAAATGCCACTTCCAGCTTAGCTGTGCAGAAGAAGAACAACAAGAAGAAGAAATATCTCGAAATATGTCCGTCAGGCCCCTTCCCTTGAGATAAATCTGCAAATATCTCGGAAACGAAGCGAGCTATGGCAAAATGTTAAGAGACCTTTTTTGTAGAGAATTAAGTTTCCTACTTTTTATCTTCTATGATATTTTTTGATCAGACGCGTAGTTCTCGAGATATATCAAGATATTTAAAAGTTCCGAAGCCGCACCAACATAATCGGGATACAGAAACACCGTGCCCCTCTCTTTGAGATAACTCTGCACTATTGCGAGCTGGAAATGCCACTTCCAGTTTAGCTGTGCAGAAGAAGAACAACAAGAAGAAGAAATATCTGGAAATATGTCCGTTAGGCCCCTTCCCTTGAGATAAATCTGCAAATATCTCGGAAACGAAGCGAGCTATGGCAAAATGTTAACAGACTTTTTTGTAGAGAATTAAGTTTCCTACTTTTTATGTTCTATGATATTTTTTGATCAGATGCGTAGTTCTCGAGATATATCAAGATATTTAAAAGTTCCGAAGCTGCAACAACATAATAGAGGTGCAGAAACACCGTGGCCTCTTTCTTTGAGATAACTCTGCACTATTGCGAGCTGCAAATGCCACTTTCAGCTTAGCTGTGCAGAAGAAGAACAACAAGAAGAAGAAATATCTCGAAATATGTCCGTCAGGCCCCTTCCCTTGAGATAAATCTGCAAATATCTCGGAAACGAAGAGAGCTATGGCAAAATGTTAAGAGACCTTTTTTGTAGAGAATTAGGTTTCCTACTTTTTATGTTCTATGATATTTTTTGATCAGATGCGTAGTTCTCGAGATATATCAAGATATTTAAAAGTTCCGAAGCCGCACCAACATAATAGAGATACAGAAACACCGTGGCCCCTTTCTTTGAGATAACTCTGCACTATTGCGAGCTGTAAATGCCACTTCCAGCTTAGCTGTGCAGAAGAAGAACAACAAGAAGAAGAAATATCTCGAAATATGTCCGTCAGGCCCCTTCCCTTGAGATATATCTGCAAATATCTCGGAGACGAAGCGAGCTATGGCAAAATGTTAAGAGACCTTTTTTGTAGAGAATTCTGTTTCCTACTTTTTATGTATTATGATATTTTTTGATCAGACGCGTAGTTCTCGAGATATATCAAGATATTTAAAAGTTCCGAAGCCGCACCAACATAATAGAGATACAGAAACACCGTGGCCCCTTTCTTTGAGATAACTCTGCACTATTGCGACCTGGAAATGCCACTTCCAGCTTAGCTGTGCAGAAGAAGAACAACAAGAAGAAGAAATATCTCGAAATATGTCCGTCAGGCCCCTTCCCTTGAGATATATCTGCAAATATCTCGGAAACGAAGCGAGCTATGGCAAAATGTTAAGAGACCTTTTTTGTAGAGAATTCTGTTTCCTACAATTTATGTTCTATGATATTTTTTGATCAGAAGCGTAGTTTTCGAGATATATCGAGATATTTAAAAGTTCCGAAGCCGCACCAACATAATAGAGATACAGAAACACCGTGGCCCCTTTCTTTGAGATAACTCTGCACTAGTGCGAGCCGCAAATGCCACTTCCAGCTTAGCTGTGCAGAAGAAGAACAACAAGAAGAAGAAATATCTCGAAATATGTCCGTCAGGCACCTTCCCTTGAGATAAATCTGCAAATATCTCGGAAACGAAGCGAGCTATTGCAAAATGTTAAGAGACCTTTTTTGTAGCGAATTGAGTTTCCTACTTTTTATGTTCTATGATATTTTTTGATCAGATGCGTAGTTCTCGAGATATATCAAGATATTTAAAAGTTCCGAAGCCGCACCAACATAATAGAGATACAGAAACACCGTGGCCCCTTTCTTTCAGATAACTATGCACTATTGCGAGCTGCAAATGCCACTTTCAGCTTAGCTGTGCAGAAGAAGAACAACAAGAAGAAGAAATATCTCGAAATATGTCCGTCAGGCCCCTTCCCTTGAGATAAATCTGCAAATATCTCGGAAACGAAGAGAGCTATGGCAAAATGTTAAGAGACCTTTTTTGTAGAGAATTAGGTTTCCTACTTTTTATGTTCTATGATATTTTTTGATCAGATGCGTAGTTCTCGAGATATATCAAGATATTTAAAAGTTCCGAAGCCGCACCAACATAATAGAGATACAGAAACACCGTGGCCCCTTTCTTTGAGATAACTCTGCACTATTGCGAGCTGTAAATGCCACTTCCAGCTTAGCTGTGCAGAAGAAGAACAACAAGAAGAAGAAATATCTCGAAATATGTCCGTCAGGCCCCTTCCCTTGAGATATATCTGCAAATATCTCGGAGACGAAGCGAGCTATGGCAAAATGTTAAGAGACCTTTTTTGTAGAGAATTCTGTTTCCTACAATTTATGTTCTATGATATTTTTTGATCAGAAGCGTAGTTTTCGAGATATATCGAGATATTTAAAAGTTCCGAAGCCGCACCAACATAATAGAGATACAGAAACACCGTGGCCCCTTTCTTTGAGATAACTCTGCACTAGTGCGAGCCGCAAATGCCACTTCCAGCTTAGCTGTGCAGAACAAGAACAACAAGAAGAAGAAATATCTCGAAATATGTCCGTCAGGCACCTTCCCTTGAGATAAATCTGCAAATATCTCGGAAACGAAGCGAGCTATTGCAAAATGTTAAGAGACCTTTTTTGTAGCGAATTGAGTTTCCTACTTTTTATGTTCTATGATATTTTTTGATCAGATGCGTAGTTCTCGAGATATATCAAGATATTTAAAAGTTCCGAAGCCGCACCAACATAATAGAGATACAGAAACACCGTGGCCCCTTTCTTTCAGATAACTATGCACTATTGCGAGCTGCAAATGCCACTTCCAGCTTAGCTGTGCAGAAGAAGAACAACAAGAAGAAGAAATATCTCGAAATATGTCCGTCAGGCCCCTTCCCTTGAGATAAATCTGCAAATATCTCGGAAACGAAGCGAGCTATGGCAAAATGTTAAGAGACCTTTTTTGTAGAGAATTAAGTTTCCTACTTTTTATGTTCTATGATATTTTTTGATCAGATGCGTAGTTCTCGAGATATATCAAGATATTTAAAAGTTCCGAAGCCGCACCAACATAATAGAGATACAGAAACACCGTGGCCCCTTTCTTTGAGATAACTCTGCACTATTGCGAGCTGCAAATGCCACGTCCAGCTTAGCTGTGCAGAGGAAGAAGAACAAGAAGAAGAAGTATCTCGAAATATGTCCGTCAGGCCCGTTCCTTTGAGCTGAATCTGCACATATCTCGGAAACGAAGCGAGCTATGGCAAAATGTTAAGAGACGTTTTTTGTAGAGAATTATGTTTCCTACAATTTATGTGCTATGATATTTTTTGATCAAAAGCGTAGTTTTCGAGATATATCGAGATATTTAAAAGTTCCGAAGCCGCACCAACATAATAGAGATACAGAAACACCGTGGCCCCTTTCTTTGAGATAACTCTGCACTAGTGCGAGCCGCAAATGCCACTTCCAGCTTAGCTGTGCAGAAGAAGAACAACAAGAAGAAGAAATATCTCGAAATATGTCCGTCAGGCCCCTTCCCTTGAGATAAATCTGCAAATATCTCGGAAACGAAGCGAGCTATGGCAAAATGTTAACAGACCTTTTTTGTAGAGAATTAAGTTTCCTACTTTTTATGTAGTATGATATTTTTTGATCAGATGCGTAGTTCTCGAGATATATCAAGATATTTAAAAGTTCCGAAGCCGCACCAACATAATAGAGATACAGAAACACCGTGGCCCCTTTCTTTGGGATAACTCTGCACTATTGCGAGCTGCAAATGCCACTTCCAGCTTAGCTGTGCAGAACAAGAACAACAAGAAGAAGAAATATCTCGAAATATGTCCGTCAGGCCCCTTCCCTTGAGATATATCTGCAAATATCTCGGAAACGAAGCGAGCTATGGCAAAATGTTAAGAGACCTTTTTTGTAGAGAATTATGTCTGCTACAATTTATGTTCTATGATATTTTTTGATCAGAAGCGTAGTTTTCGAGATATATCGAGATATTTAAAAGTTCCGAAGCCGCACCAACATAATAGAGATACAGAAACACCGTGGCCCCTTTCTTTGAGATAACTCTGCACTATTGCGAGCTGCAAATGCCACTTCCAGCTTAGCTGTGCAGAGGAAGAACAACAAGAAGAAGAAATATCTCGAAATATGTCCGTCAGGCCAGTTCCTTTGAGCTGAATCTGCAAATATCTCGGAAACGAAGCGAGCTATGGCAAAATGTTAAGAGACGTTTTTTGTAGAGAATTATGTTTCCTACAATTTATGTTCTATGATATTTTTTGATCAGAAGCGTAGTTTTCGAGATATATCGAGATATTTAAAAGTTCCGAAGCCGCACCAACATAATAGGGATACAGAAACACCGTGGCCCCTTTCTTTGAGATAACTCTGCACTATTGCGAGCTGCAAATGCCACTTCGAGCTTAGCTGTGCAGAAGAAGAACAACAAGAAGAAGAAATATCTCGAAATATGTCCGTCATACCCCTTCCCTTGAGATGAATCTGCAAATATCTCGGAAACGAAGCGAGCTATGGCAAAATGTTAAGAGACCTTTTTTGTAGAGAATAATATTTCCTACAATTTACGTTCTATGATATTTTTTGATCAGAAGCGTAGTTTTCGAGATATATCGAGATATTTAAAAGTTCCGAAGCCGCACCAACATAATAGAGATACAGAAACACCGTGGCCCCTTTCTTTGAGATAACTCTGCACTATTGCGACCTGCAAATGCCACTTCCAGCTCAGCTGTGCAGAAGAAGAACAACAAGAAGAAGAAATATCTCGAAATATGTCCGTCAGGCCCCTTCCCTTGAGATAAATCTGCAAATATCTCGGAAACGAAGCGAGCTATGGCAAAATGTTAAGAGACCTTTTTTGTAGAGAATTAAGTTTCCTACTTTTTATGTTCTATGATATTTTTTGATCAGATGCGTAGTTCTCGAGATATATCAAGATATTTAAAAGTTCCGAAGCCGCACCAACATAATAGAGATACAGAAACACCGTGGCCCCTTTCTTTGAGATAACTCTGCACTAGTGCGAGCCGCAAATGCCACTTCCAGCTTAGCTGTGCAGAAGAAGAACAACAAGAAGAAGAAATATCTCGAAATATGTCCGTCAGGCCCCTTCCCTTGAGATAAATCTGCAAATATCTCGGAAACGAAGAGAGCTATGGCAAAATGTTAAGAGACCTTTTTTGTAGAGAATTAAGTTTCCTACTTTTCATGTTCTATGATATTTTTTGATCAGATGCGTAGTTCTCGAGATATATCAAGATATTTAAAAGTTCCGAAGCCGCACCAACATAATAGAGATACAGAAACACCGTGGCCCCTTTCTTTGAGATAACTCTGCACTAGTGCGAGCCGCAAATGCCACTTCCAGCTTAGCTGTGCAGAAGAAGAACAACAAGAAGAAGAAATATCTCGAAATATGTCCGTCAGGCCACTTCCCTTGAGATAAATCTGCAAATATCTCGGAAACGAAGCGAGCTATGGCAAAATGTTAAGAGACCTTTTTTGTAGAGAATTATGTTTCCTACAATTTATGTTCTATGATATTTTTTGATCAGAAGCGTAGTTTTCGAGATATATCGAGATATTTAAAAGTTCCGAAGCCGCACCAACATAATAGAGATACAGAAACACCGTGGCCCCTTTCTTTGAGATAACTCTGCACTATTGCGAGCTGCAAATGCCACTTCCAGCTTAGCTGTGCAGAGGAAGAACAACAAGAAGAAGAAATATCTCGAAATATGTCCGTCAGGCCAGTTCCTTTGAGCTGAATCTGCAAATATCTCGGAAACGAAGCGAGCTATGGCAAAATGTTAAGAGACGTTTTTTGTAGAGAATTATGTTTCCTACAATTTATGTTCTATGATATTTTTTGATCAGAAGCGTAGTTTTCGAGATATATCGAGATATTTAAAAGTTCCGAAGCCGCACCAACATAATAGGGATACAGAAACACCGTGGCCCCTTTCTTTGAGATAACTCTGCACTATTGCGAGCTGCAAATGCCACTTCGAGCTTAGCTGTGCAGAAGAAGAACAACAAGAAGAAGAAATATCTCGAAATATGTCCGTCATACCCCTTCCCTTGAGATGAATCTGCAAATATCTCGGAAACGAAGCGAGCTATGGCAAAATGTTAAGAGACCTTTTTTGTAGAGAATAATATTTCCTACAATTTACGTTCTATGATATTTTTTGATCAGAAGCGTAGTTTTCGAGATATATCGAGATATTTAAAAGTTCCGAAGCCGCACCAACATAATAGAGATACAGAAACACCGTGGCCCCTTTCTTTGAGATAACTCTGCACTATTGCGACCTGCAAATGCCACTTCCAGCTCAGCTGTGCAGAAGAAGAACAACAAGAAGAAGAAATATCTCGAAATATGTCCGTCAGGCCCCTTCCCTTGAGATAAATCTGCAAATATCTCGGAAACGAAGCGAGCTATGGCAAAATGTTAAGAGACCTTTTTTGTAGAGAATTAAGTTTCCTACTTTTTATGTTCTATGATATTTTTTGATCAGATGCGTAGTTCTCGAGATATATCAAGATATTTAAAAGTTCCGAAGCCGCACCAACATAATAGAGATACAGAAACACCGTGGCCCCTTTCTTTGAGATAACTCTGCACTAGTGCGAGCCGCAAATGCCACTTCCAGCTTAGCTGTGCAGAAGAAGAACAACAAGAAGAAGAAATATCTCGAAATATGTCCGTCAGGCCCCTTCCCTTGAGATAAATCTGCAAATATCTCGGAAACGAAGAGAGCTATGGCAAAATGTTAAGAGACCTTTTTTGTAGAGAATTAAGTTTCCTACTTTTCATGTTCTATGATATTTTTTGATCAGATGCGTAGTTCTCGAGATATATCAAGATATTTAAAAGTTCCGAAGCCGCACCAACATAATAGAGATACAGAAACACCGTGGCCCCTTTCTTTGAGATAACTCTGCACTAGTGCGAGCCGCAAATGCCACTTCCAGCTTAGCTGTGCAGAAGAAGAACAACAAGAAGAAGAAATATCTCGAAATATGTCCGTCAGGCCACTTCCCTTGAGATAAATCTGCAAATATCTCGGAAACGAAGCGAGCTATGGCAAAATGTTAAGAGACCTTTTTTGTAGAGAATTATGTTTCCTACAATTTATGTTCTATGATATTTTTTGATCAGAAGCGTAGTTTTCGAGATATATCGAGATATTTAAAAGTTCCGAAGCCGCACCAACATAATAGAGATACAGAAACACCGTGGCCCCTTTCTTTGAGATAACTCTGCACTATTGCGAGCTGCAAATGCCACTTCCAGCTTAGCTGTGCAGAAGAAGAACAACAAGAAGAAGAAATATATCGAAATATGTCCGTCAGGCCCCTTCCCTTGAGATAAATCTGCAAATATCTCGGAAACCAAGAGAGCTATGGCAAAATGATAAGAGACCTTTTTTGTAGAGAATTAAGTTGCCTACTTTTTATGTTCTATGATATTTTTTGATCAGATGCGTAGTTCTCGAGATATATCAAGATATTTAAAAGTTCCGAAGCCGCACCAACATAATAGAGATTCAGAAACACCGTGGCCCCTTTCTTTGAGATAACTCTGCACTATTGCGAGCTGCAAATGCCACTTCCAGCTTAGCTGTGCAGAGGAAGAACAACAAGAATAAGAAATATCTCGAAATATGTCCGTCAGGCCAGTTCCTTTGAGCTGAATCTGCAAATATCTCGGAAACGAAGCGAGCTATGGCAAAATGTTAACAGACTTTTTTGTAGAGAATTAAGTTTCCTACTTTTTATGTTCGATGATATTTTTTGATCAGATGCGTAGTTCTCGAGATATATCAAGATATTTAAAAGTTCCGAAGCTGCACCAACATAATAGAGGTACAGAAACACCGTGGCCTCTTTCTTTGAGATAACTCTGCACTATTGCGAGCTTCAAATGCCGCTTCGAGCTTAGCTGTGCAGAAGAAGAACAACAAGAAGAAGAAATATCTCGAAATATGTCCGTCAGACCCCTTCCCTTGAGATGAATCTGCAAATATCTCGGAAACGAAGCGAGCTATGGCAAAATGTTAAGAGACCTTTCTTGTAGAGAATTAAGTTTCCTACTTTTTATGTTCTACGACATTTTTTGATCAGATGCGTAGTTCTCGAGATATATCAAGATATTTAAAAGTTCCGAAGCCGCACCAACATAATAGAGATACAGAAACACCGTGGCCCCTTTCTTTAAGATAACTCTGCACTATTGCGAGCTGCAAATGCCACTTCCAGCTTAGCTGTGCAGAGGAAGAACAACAAGAAGAAGAAATATCTCGAAATATGTCCGTCAGGCCAGTTCCTTTGAGCTGTATCTGCAAATATCTCGGAAACGAAGCGAGCTATGGCAAAATGTTAAGAGACCTTTTTTGTAGAGAATTAAGTTTCCTACTTTTTATGTTCGATGATATTTTTTGATCAGATGCGTAGTTCTCGAGATATATCAAGATATTTAAAAGTTCCGAAGCTGCACCAACATAATAGAGGTAAAGAAACACCGTGGCCTCTTTCTTTGAGATAACTCTGCACTATTGCGAGCTGCAAATGCCACTTCGAGCTTAGCTGTGCAGAAGAAGAACAATAAGAAGAAGAAATATCTCGAAATATGTCCGTCAGGCCCCTTCCCTTGAGATAAATCTGCAAATATCTCGGAAACGAAGAGAGCTATGGCAAAATGTTAAGAGACCTTTTTTGTAGAGAATTAAGTTTCCTACTTTTCATGTTCTATGATATTTTTTGATCAGATGCGTAGCTCTCGAGATATATCAAGATATTTAAAAGTTCCGAAGCCGCACCAACATAATAGGGATACAGAAACACCGTGGCCCCTTTCTTTGAGATAACTCTGCACTAGTGCGAGCCGCAAATGCCACTTCCAGCTTAGCTGTGCAGAAGAAGAACAACAAGAAGAAGAAATATCTCGAAATATGGCCGTCAGGCCCCTTCCCTTGAGATAAATCTGCAAATATCTCGGAAACGAAGCGAGCTATGGCAAAATGTTAAGATACGTTTTTTGTAGAGAATTATGTTTCCTACAATTTACGTTCTATGATATTTTTTGATCAGAAGCGTAGTTTTCGAGATATATCGAGATATTTAAAAGTTCCGAAGCCGCACCAACATAATAGAGATACAGAAACACCGTGGCCCCTTTCTTTGAGATAACTCTGCACTAGTGCGAGCCGCAAATGCCACTTCCAGCTTAGCTGTGCAGAAGAAGAAGAACAAGAAGAAGAAATATCTCGAAATATGTCCGTCAGGCCCCTTCCCTTGAGATAAATCTGCAAATATCTCGGAAACGAAGCGAGCTATGGCAAAATGTTAAGAGACCTTTTTTGTAGAGAATTATGTTTCCTACAATTTATGTTCTATGATATTTTTTGATCAGAAGCGTAGTTTTCGAGATATATCGAGATATTTAAAAGTTCCGAAGCCGCACCAACATAATAGAGATACAGAAACACCGTGGCCCCTTTCTTTGAGATAACTCTGCACTACTGCGACCTGCAAATGCCACTTCCAGCTCAGCTGTGCAGAAGAAGAACAACAAGAAGAAGAAATATCTCGAAATATGTCCGTCAGGCCCCTTCCCTTGAGATAAATCTGCAAATATCTCGGAAACGAAGCGAGCTATGGCAAAATGTTAAGAGACCTTTTTTGTAGAGTATTAAGTTTCCTACTTTTTATGTTCTATGATATTTTTTGATCAGATGCGTAGTTCTCGAGATATATCAAGATATTTAAAAGTTCCGAAGCCGCACCAACATAATAGAGATACAGAAACACCGTGGCCCCTTTCATTGAGATAACTCTGCACTATTGCGAGCTGGAAATGCCACTTCCAGCTTAGCTGTGCAGAAGAAGAACAACAAGAAGAAGAAATATCTCGAAATATGTCCGTCAGGCCACTTCCCTTGAGATAAATCTGCAAATATCTCGGAAACGAAGCGAGCTATGGCAAAATGTTAAGAGACCTTTTTTGTAGAGAATTAAGTTTCCTACTTTTTATGTTCGATGATATTTTTTGATCAGATGCGTAGTTCTCGAGATATATCAAGATATTTAAAAGTTCCGAAGCTGCACCAACATAATAGAGGTACAGAAACACCGTGGCCTCTTTCTTTGAGATAACTCTGCACTATTGCGAGCTTCAAATGCCGCTTCGAGCTTAGCTGTGCAGAAGAAGAACAACAAGAAGAAGAAATATCTCGAAATATGTCCGTCAGACCCCTTCCCTTGAGATGAATCTGCAAATATCTCGGAAACGAAGCGAGCTATGGCAAAATGTTAAGAGACCTTTTTTGTAGAGAATAATGTTTCCTACAATTTACGTTCTATGATATTTTTTGATCAGAAGCGTAGTTTTCGAGATATATCGAGATATTTAAAAGTTCCGAAGCCGCACCAACATAATAGAGATACAGAAACACCGTGGCCCCTTTCTTTGAGATAACTCTGCACTATTGCGACCTGCAAATGCCACTTCCAGCTCAGCTGTGCAGAAGATGAACAACAAGAAGAAGAAATATCTCGAAATATGTCCGTCAGGCCCCTTCCCTTGAGATAAATCTGCAAATATCTCGGAAACGAAGCGAGCTATGGCAAAATGTTAAGAGACCTTTTTTGTAGAGAATTAAGTTTCCTACTTTTTATGTTCTATGATATTTTTTGATCAGATGCGTAGTTCTCGGGATATATCAAGATATTTAAAAGTTCCGAAGCCGCACCAACATAATAGAGATACAGAAACACCGTGGCCCCTTTCTTTGAGATAACTCTGCACTATTGCGAGCTGGAAATGCCACTTCCAGTTTAGCTGTGCAGAAGAAGAACAACAAGAAGAAGAAATATCTCGAAATATGTCCGTTAGACCCCTTCCCTTGAGATAAATCTGCAAATATCTCGGAAACGAAGCGAGCTATGGCAAAATGTTAAGAGACCTTTTTTGTAGAGAATTAAGTTTTCTACTTTTTATGTTCTATGATATTTTTTGATCAGAAGCGTAGTTTTCGAGATATATCGAGATATTTAAAAGTTCCGAAACCGCACCAACATAATAGAGGTACAGAAACACCGTGGCCTCTTTCTTTGAGATAACTCTGCACTATTGCGAGCTTCAAATGCCGCTTCGAGCTTAGCTGTGCAGAAGAAGAACAACAAGAAGAAGAAATATCTCGAAATATGTCCGTCAGACCCCTTCCCTTGAGATGAATCTGCAAATATCTCGGAAACGAAGCGAGCTATGGCAAAATGTTAAGAGACCTTTTTTGTAGAGAATAATGTTTCCTACAATTTACGTTCTATGATATTTTTTGATCAGAAGCGTAGTTTTCGAGATATATCGAGATATTTAAAAGTTCCGAAGCCGCACCAACATAATAGAGATACAGAAACACCGTGGCCCCTTTCTTTGAGATAACTCTGCACTATTGCGACCTGCAAATGCCACTTCCAGCTTAGCTGTGCAGAAGAAGAACAACAAGAAGAAGAAATATCTCGAAATATGTCCGTCAGGCCCCTTCCCTTGAGATAAATCTGCAAATATCTCGGAAACGAAGCGAGCTATGGCAAAATGTTAAGAGACCTTTTTTGTAGAGAATTAAGTTTCCTACTTTTTATGTTCGATGATATTTTTTGATCAGATGCGTAGTTCTCGAGATATATCAAGATATTTAAAAGTTCCGAAGCTGCACCAACATAATAGAGGTACAGAAACACCGTGGCCTCTTTCTGTGAGATAACTCTGCACTATTGCGAGCTTCAAATGCCGCTTCGAGCTTAGCTGTGCAGAAGAAGAACAACAAGAAGAAGAAATATCTCGAAATATGTCCGTCAGACCCCTTCCCTTGAGATGAATCTGCAAATATCTCGGAAACGAAGCGAGCTATGGCAAAATGTTAAGAGACCTTTCTTGTAGAGAATTAAGTTTCCTACTTTTTATGTTCTACGACATTTTTTGATCAGATGCGTAGTTCTCGAGATATATCAAGATATTTAAAAGCTCCGAAGCCGCACCAACATAATAGAGATACAGAAACACCGTGGCCCCTTTCTTTAAGATAACTCTGCACTATTGCGAGCTGCAAATGCCACTTCCAGCTTAGCTGTGCAGAGGAAGAACAACAAGAAGAAGAAATATCTCGAAATATGTCCGTCAGGCCAGTTCCTTTGAGCTGTATCTGCAAATATCTCGGAAACGAAGCGAGCTATGGCAAAATGTTAAGAGACCTTTTTTGTAGAGAATTAAGTTTCCTACTTTTTATGTTCGATGATATTTTTTGATCAGATGCGTAGTTCTCGAGATATATCAAGATATTTAAAAGTTCCGAAGCTGCACCAACATAATAGAGGTAAAGAAACACCGTGGCCTCTTTCTTTGAGATAACTCTGCACTATTGCGAGCTGCAAATGCCACTTCGAGCTTAGCTGTGCAGAAGAAGAAATATCTCGAAATATGTCCGTCAGGCCCCTTCCCTTGAGATAAATCTGCAAATATCTCGGAAACGAAGAGAGCTATGGCAAAATGTTAAGAGACCTTTTTTGTAGAGAATTAAGTTTCCTACTTTTCATGTTCTATGATATTTTTTGATCAGATGCGTAGCTCTCGAGATATATCAAGATATTTAAAAGTTCCGAAGCCGCACCAACATAATAGGGATACAGAAACACCGTGGCCCCTTTCTTTGAGATAACTCTGCACTAGTGCGAGCCGCAAATGCCACTTCCAGCTTAGCTGTGCAGAAGAAGAACAACAAGAAGAAGAAATATCTCGAAATATGGCCGTCAGGCCCCTTCCCTTGAGATAAATCTGCAAATATCTCGGAAACGAAGCGAGCTATGGCAAAATGTTAAGATACGTTTTTTGTAGAGAATTATGTTTCCTACAATTTACGTTCTATGATATTTTTTGATCAGAAGCGTAGTTTTCGAGATATATCGAGATATTTAAAAGTTCCGAAGCCGCACCAACATAATAGAGATACAGAAACACCGTGGCCCCTTTCTTTGAGATAACTCTGCACTAGTGCGAGCCGCAAATGCCACTTCCAGCTTAGCTGTGCAGAAGAAGAAGAACAAGAAGAAGAAATATCTCGAAATATGTCCGTCAGGCCCCTTCCCTTGAGATAAATCTGCAAATATCTCGGAAACGAAGCGAGCTATGGCAAAATGTTAAGAGACCTTTTTTGTAGAGAATTATGTTTCCTACAATTTATGTTCTATGATATTTTTTGATCAGAAGCGTAGTTTTCGAGATATATCGAGATATTTAAAAGTTCCGAAGCCGCACCAACATAATAGAGATACAGAAACACCGTGGCCCCTTTCTTTGAGATAACTCTGCACTACTGCGACCTGCAAATGCCACTTCCAGCTCAGCTGTGCAGAAGAAGAACAACAAGAAGAAGAAATATCTCGAAATATGTCCGTCAGGCCCCTTCCCTTGAGATAAATCTGCAAATATCTCGGAAACGAAGCGAGCTATGGCAAAATGTTAAGAGACCTTTTTTGTAGAGTATTAAGTTTCCTACTTTTTATGTTCTATGATATTTTTTGATCAGATGCGTAGTTCTCGAGATATATCAAGATATTTAAAAGTTCCGAAGCCGCACCAACATAATAGAGATACAGAAACACCGTGGCCCCTTTCATTGAGATAACTCTGCACTATTGCGAGCTGGAAATGCCACTTCCAGCTTAGCTGTGCAGAAGAAGAACAACAAGAAGAAGAAATATCTCGAAATATGTCCGTCAGGCCACTTCCCTTGAGATAAATCTGCAAATATCTCGGAAACGAAGCGAGCTATGGCAAAATGTTAAGAGACCTTTTTTGTAGAGAATTAAGTTTCCTACTTTTTATGTTCGATGATATTTTTTGATCAGATGCGTAGTTCTCGAGATATATCAAGATATTTAAAAGTTCCGAAGCTGCACCAACATAATAGAGGTACAGAAACACCGTGGCCTCTTTCTTTGAGATAACTCTGCACTATTGCGAGCTTCAAATGCCGCTTCGACCTTAGCTGTGCAGAAGAAGAACAACAAGAAGAAGAAATATCTCGAAATATGTCCGTCAGACCCCTTCCCTTGAGATAAATCTGCAAATATCTCGGAAACGAAGCGAGCTATGGCAAAATGTTAAGAGACCTTTTTTGTAGAGAATAATGTTTCCTACAATTTACGTTCTATGATATTTTTTGATCAGAAGCGTAGTTTTCGAGATATATCGAGATATTTAAAAGTTCCGAAGCCGCACCAACATAATAGAGATACAGAAACACCGTGGCCCCTTTCTTTGAGATAACTCTGCACTATTGCGACCTGCAAATGCCACTTCCAGCTCAGCTGTGCAGAAGATGAACAACAAGAAGAAGAAATATCTCGAAATATGTCCGTCAGGCCCCTTCCCTTGAGATAAATCTGCAAATATCTCGGAAACGAAGCGAGCTATGGCAAAATGTTAAGAGACCTTTTTTGTAGAGAATTAAGTTTCCTACTTTTTATGTTCTATGATATTTTTTGATCAGATGCGTAGTTCTCGGGATATATCAAGATATTTAAAAGTTCCGAAGCCGCACCAACATAATAGAGATACAGAAACACCGTGGCCCCTTTCTTTGAGATAACTCTGCACTATTGCGAGCTGGAAATGCCACTTCCAGTTTAGCTGTGCAGAAGAAGAACAACAAGAAGAAGAAATATCTCGAAATATGTCCGTTAGACCCCTTCCCTTGAGATAAATCTGCAAATATCTCGGAAACGAAGCGAGCTATGGCAAAATGTTAAGAGACCTTTTTTGTAGAGAATTAAGTTTTCTACTTTTTATGTTCTATGATATTTTTTGATCAGAAGCGTAGTTTTCGAGATATATCGAGATATTTAAAAGTTCCGAAACCGCACCAACATAATAGAGGTACAGAAACACCGTGGCCTCTTTCTTTGAGATAACTCTGCACTATTGCGAGCTTCAAATGCCGCTTCGAGCTTAGCTGTGCAGAAGAAGAACAACAAGAAGAAGAAATATCTCGAAATATGTCCGTCAGACCCCTTCCCTTGAGATGAATCTGCAAATATCTCGGAAACGAAGCGAGCTATGGCAAAATGTTAAGAGACCTTTTTTGTAGAGAATAATGTTTCCTACAATTTACGTTCTATGATATTTTTTGATCAGAAGCGTAGTTTTCGAGATATATCGAGATATTTAAAAGTTCCGAAGCCGCACCAACATAATAGAGATACAGAAACACCGTGGCCCCTTTCTTTGAGATAACTCTGCACTATTGCGACCTGCAAATGCCACTTCCAGCTTAGCTGTGCAGAAGAAGAACAACAAGAAGAAGAAATATCTCGAAATATGTCCGTCAGGCCCCTTCCCTTGAGATAAATCTGCAAATATCTCGGAAACGAAGCGAGCTATGGCAAAATGTTAAGAGACCTTTTTTGTAGAGAATTAAGTTTCCTACTTTTTATGTTCGATGATATTTTTTGATCAGATGCGTAGTTCTCGAGATATATCAAGATATTTAAAAGTTCCGAAGCTGCACCAACATAATAGAGGTACAGAAACACCGTGGCCTCTTTCTGTGAGATAACTCTGCACTATTGCGAGCTTCAAATGCCGCTTCGAGCTTAGCTGTGCAGAAGAAGAACAACAAGAAGAAGAAATATCTCGAAATATGTCCGTCAGACCCCTTCCCTTGAGATGAATCTGCAAATATCTCGGAAACGAAGCGAGCTATGGCAAAATGTTAAGAGACCTTTTTTGTAGAGAATAATGTTTCCTACAATTTACGTTCTATGATATTTTTTGATCAGAAGCGTAGTTTTCGAGATATATCGAGATATTTAAAAGTTCCGAAGCCGCACCAACATAATAGAGATACAGAAACACCGTGGCCCCTTTCTTTGAGATAACTCTGCACTATTGCGACCTGCAAATGCCACTTCCAGCTCAGCTGTGCAGAAGAAGAACAACAAGAAGAAGAAATATCTCGAAATATGTCCGTCAGGCCCCTTCCCTTGAGATAAATCTGCAAATATCTCGGAAACGAAGCGAGCTATGGCAAAATGTTAAGTGACCTTTTTTGTAGAGAATTAAGTTTCCTACTTTTTATGTTCTATGACATTTTTTGATCAGAAGCGTAGTTTTCGAGATATATCGAGATATTTAAAAGTTCCGAAGCCGCACCAACATAATAGAGATACAGAAACACCGTGGCCCCTTTCTTTGAGATAACTCTGCACTATTGCGACCTGCAAATGCCACTTCCAGCTCAGCTGTGCAGAAGAAGAACAACAAGAAGAAGAAATATCTCGAAATATGTCCGTCAGGCCCCTTCCCTTGAGATAAATCTGCAAATATCTCGGAAACGAAGCGAGCTATGGCAAAATGTTAAGAGACCTTTTTTGTAGAGAATTAAGTTTCCTACTTTTTGTGTTCTATGATATTTTTTGATCAGATGCGTAGTTCTCGAGATATATCAAGATATTTAAAAGTTCCGAAGCCGCACCAACATAATAGAGATACAGAAACACCGTGGCCCCTTTCTTTGAGATAACTCTGCACTATTGCGAGCTGGAAATGCCACTTCCAGTTTAGCTGTGCAGAAGAAGAACAACAAGAAGAAGAAATATCTCGAAATATGTCCGTTAGGCCCCTTCCCTTGAGATAAATCTGCAAATATCTCGGAAACGAAGCGAGCTATGGCAAAATGTTAAGAGACCTTTTTTGTAGAGAATTATGTTTCCTACAATTTATGTTCTATGATATTTTTTGATCAGATGCGTAGTTCTCGAGATATATCAAGATATTTAAAAGTTCCGAAGCCGCACCAACATAATAGAGATACAGAAACACCGTGGCCCCTCTCTTTGAGATAACTCTGCACTATTGCGAGCTGCAAATGCCACTTCCAGCTTAGCTGTGCAGAAGAAGAACAACAAGAAGAAGAAATATCTCGAAATATGTCCGTCAGGCCCCTTCCCTTGAGATAAATCTGCAAATATCTCGGAAACGAAGCGAGCTATGGCAAAATGTTTAGAGACCTTTCTTGTAGAGAATCAAGTTTCCTACTTTTTATGTAGTATGATATTTTTTGATCGGATGCGTAGTTCTCGAGATATATCAAGATATTTAAAAGTTCCGAAGCCGCACCAACATAATAGAGATACACAAACACCGTGGCCCCTTTCTTTGGGATAACTCTGCACTATTGCGAGCTGCAAATGCCACTTCCAGCTTAGCTGTGCAGAAGAAGAACAACAAGAAGAAGAAATATCTCGAAATATGTCCGTCAGGCCACTTCCCTTGAGATAAATCTGCAAATATCTCGGAAACGAAGCGAGCTATGGCAAAATGTTAAGAGACCTTTTTTGTAGAGAATTAAGTTTCCTACTTTTTATGTTCGATGATATTTTTTGATCAGATGCGTAGTTCTCGAGATATATCAAGATATTTAAAAGTTCCGAAGCAGCACCAACATAATAGAGGTACAGAAACACCGTGGCCTCTTTCTTTGAGATAACTCTGCACTAGTGCGAGCCGCAAATGCCACTTCCAGCTTAGCTGTGCAGAGGAAGAACAACAAGAAGAAGAAATATCTCGAAATATGTCCGTCAGGCCAGTTCCTTTGAGCTGAATCTGCAAATATCTCGGAAACGAAGCGAGCTATGGCAAAATGTTAAGAGACGTTTTTTGTAGAGAATTATGTTTCCTACAATTTATGTTCTATGATATTTTTTGATCAGAAGCGTAGTTTTCGAGATATATCGAGATACTTAAAAGTTCCGAAGCCGCACCAACATATTAGAGATACAGAAACACCGTGGCCCCTTTCTTTGAGATAACTGTGCACTAGTGCGAGCCGCAAATGCCACTTCCAGCTTAGCTGTGCAGAAGAAGAACAACAAGAAGAAGAAATATCTCGAAATATGTCCGTCAGGCCCCTTCCCTTGAGATAAATCTGCAAATATCTCGGAAACGAAGCGAGCTATGGCAAAATGTTAAGAGACCTTTTTTGTAGAGTATTAAGTTTCCTACTTTTTATGTTCTATGATATTTTTTGATCAGATGCGTAGTTCTCGAGATATATCAAGATATTTAAAAGTTCCGAAGCCGCACCAACATAATAGAGATACAGAAACACCGTGGCCCCTTTCATTGAGATAACTCTGCACTATTGCGAGCTGGAAATGCCACTTCCAGCTTAGCTGTGCAGAAGAAGAACAACAAGAAGAAGAAATATCTCGAAATATGTCCGTCAGGCCACTTCCCTTGAGATAAATCTGCAAATATCTCGGAAACAAAGCGAGCTATGGCAAAATGTTAAGAGACCTTTTTTGTAGAGAATTAAGTTTGCTACTTTTTATGTTCGATGATATTTTTTGATCAGATGCGTAGTTCTCGAGATATATCAAGATATTTAAAAGTTCCGAAGCTGCACCAACATAATAGAGGTACAGAAACACCGTGGCCTCTTTCTTTGAGATAACTCTGCACTATTGCGAGCTTCAAATGCCGCTTCGAGCTTAGCTGTGCAGAAGAAGAACAACAAGAAGAAGAAATATCTCGAAATATGTCCGTCAGACCCCTTCCCTTGAGATGAATCTGCAAATATCTCGGAAACGAAGCGAGCTATGGCAAAATGTTAAGAGACCTTTTTTGTAGAGAATAATGTTTCCTACAATTTACGTTCTATGATATTTTTTGATCAGAAGCGTAGTTTTCGAGATATATCGAGATATTTAAAAGTTCCGAAGCCGCACCAACATAATAGAGATACAGAAACACCGTGGCCCCTTTCTTTGAGATAACTCTGCACTATTGCGACCTGCAAATGCCACTTCCAGCTTAGCTGTGCAGAAGAAGAACAACAAGAAGAAGAAATATCTCGAAATATGTCCGTCAGGCCCCTTCCCTTGAGATAAATCTGCAAATATCTCGGAAACGAAGCGAGCTATGGCAAAATGTTAAGAGACCTTTTTTGTAGAGAATTAAGTTTCCTACTTTTTGTGTTCTATGATATTTTTTGATCAGATGCGTAGTTCTCGAGATATATCAAGATATTTAAAAGTTCCGAAGCCGCACCAACATAATAGAGATACAGAAACACCGTGGCCCCTCTCTTTGAGATAACTCTGCACTATTGCGAGCTGCAAATGCCACTTCCAGCTTAGCTGTGCAGAAGAAGAACAACAAGAAGAAGAAATATCTCGAAATATGTCCGTCAGGCCCCTTCCCTTGAGATAAATCTGCAAATATCTCGGAAACGAAGCGAGCTATGGCAAAATGTTAAGAGACCTTTTTTGTAGAGAATTATGTTTCCTACAATTTATGTTCTATGATATTTTTTGATCAGATGCGTAGTTCTCGAGATATATCAAGATATTTAAAAGTTCCGAAGCCGCACCAACATAATAGAGATACAGAAACACCGTGGCCCCTCTCTTTGAGATAACTCTGCACT
Source organism: Osmia lignaria lignaria (assembly GCF_051020975.1). NCBI lineage: Eukaryota > Metazoa > Arthropoda > Insecta > Hymenoptera > Megachilidae > Osmia > Osmia lignaria. The sequence continues at coordinate 6,626,523 of NW_027478166.1, forward strand.
ATTGCGAGCTGCAAATGCCACTTCCAGCTTAGCTGTGCAGAAGAAGAACAACAAGAAGAAGAAATATCTCGAAATATGTCCGTCAGGCCCCTTCCCTTGAGATAAATCTGCAAATATCTCGGAAACGAAGCGAGCTATGGCAAAATGTTTAGAGACCTTTCTTGTAGAGAATCAAGTTTCCTACTTTTTATGTAGTATGATATTTTTTGATCGGATGCGTAGTTCTCGAGATATATCAAGATATTTAAAAGTTCCGAAGCCGCACCAACATAATAGAGATACACAAACACCGTGGCCCCTTTCTTTGGGATAACTCTGCACTATTGCGAGCTGCAAATGCCACTTCCAGCTTAGCTGTGCAGAAGAAGAACAACAAGAAGAAGAAATATCTCGAAATATGTCCGTCAGGCCACTTCCCTTGAGATAAATCTGCAAATATCTCGGAAACGAAGCGAGCTATGGCAAAATGTTAAGAGACCTTTTTTGTAGAGAATTAAGTTTCCTACTTTTTATGTTCGATGATATTTTTTGATCAGATGCGTAGTTCTCGAGATATATCAAGATATTTAAAAGTTCCGAAGCAGCACCAACATAATAGAGGTACAGAAACACCGTGGCCTCTTTCTTTGAGATAACTCTGCACTAGTGCGAGCCGCAAATGCCACTTCCAGCTTAGCTGTACAGAGGAAGAACAACAAGAAGAAGAAATATCTCGAAATATGTCCGTCAGGCCAGTTCCTTTGAGCTGAATCTGCAAATATCTCGGAAACGAAGCGAGCTATGGCAAAATGTTAAGAGACGTTTTTTGTAGAGAATTATGTTTCCTACAATTTATGTTCTATGATATTTTTTGATCAGAAGCGTAGTTTTCGAGATATATCGAGATACTTAAAAGTTCCGAAGCCGCACCAACATATTAGAGATACAGAAACACCGTGGCCCCTTTCTTTGAGATAACTGTGCACTAGTGCGAGCCGCAAATGCCACTTCCAGCTTAGCTGTGCAGAAGAAGAACAACAAGAAGAAGAAATATCTCGAAATATGTCCGTCAGGCCCCTTCCCTTGAGATAAATCTGCAAATATCTCGGAAACGAAGCGAGCTATGGCAAAATGTTAAGAGACCTTTTTTGTAGAGTATTAAGTTTCCTACTTTTTATGTTCTATGATATTTTTTGATCAGATGCGTAGTTCTCGAGATATATCAAGATATTTAAAAGTTCCGAAGCCGCACCAACATAATAGAGATACAGAAACACCGTGGCCCCTTTCATTGAGATAACTCTGCACTATTGCGAGCTGGAAATGCCACTTCCAGCTTAGCTGTGCAGAAGAAGAACAACAAGAAGAAGAAATATCTCGAAATATGTCCGTCAGGCCACTTCCCTTGAGATAAATCTGCAAATATCTCGGAAACAAAGCGAGCTATGGCAAAATGTTAAGAGACCTTTTTTGTAGAGAATTAAGTTTGCTACTTTTTATGTTCGATGATATTTTTTGATCAGATGCGTAGTTCTCGAGATATATCAAGATATTTAAAAGTTCCGAAGCTGCACCAACATAATAGAGGTACAGAAACACCGTGGCCTCTTTCTTTGAGATAACTCTGCACTATTGCGAGCTTCAAATGCCGCTTCGAGCTTAGCTGTGCAGAAGAAGAACAACAAGAAGAAGAAATATCTCGAAATATGTCCGTCAGACCCCTTCCCTTGAGATGAATCTGCAAATATCTCGGAAACGAAGCGAGCTATGGCAAAATGTTAAGAGACCTTTTTTGTAGAGAATAATGTTTCCTACAATTTACGTTCTATGATATTTTTTGATCAGAAGCGTAGTTTTCGAGATATATCGAGATATTTAAAAGTTCCGAAGCCGCACCAACATAATAGAGATACAGAAACACCGTGGCCCCTTTCTTTGAGATAACTCTGCACTATTGCGACCTGCAAATGCCACTTCCAGCTTAGCTGTGCAGAAGAAGAACAACAAGAAGAAGAAATATCTCGAAATATGTCCGTCAGGCCCCTTCCCTTGAGATAAATCTGCAAATATCTCGGAAACGAAGCGAGCTATGGCAAAATGTTAAGAGACCTTTTTTGTAGAGAATTAAGTTTCCTACTTTTTGTGTTCTATGATATTTTTTGATCAGATGCGTAGTTCTCGAGATATATCAAGATATTTAAAAGTTCCGAAGCCGCACCAACATAATAGAGATACAGAAACACCGTGGCCCCTCTCTTTGAGATAACTCTGCACTATTGCGAGCTGCAAATGCCACTTCCAGCTTAGCTGTGCAGAAGAAGAACAACAAGAAGAAGAAATATCTCGAAATATGTCCGTCAGGCCCCTTCCCTTGAGATAAATCTGCAAATATCTCGGAAACGAAGCGAGCTATGGCAAAATGTTTAGAGACCTTTCTTGTAGAGAATCAAGTTTCCTACTTTTTATGTAGTATGATATTTTTTGATCGGATGCGTAGTTCTCGAGATATATCAAGATATTTAAAAGTTCCGAAGCCGCACCAACATAATAGAGATACACAAACACCGTGGCCCCTTTCTTTGGGATAACTCTGCACTATTGCGAGCTGCAAATGCCACTTCCAGCTTAGCTGTGCAGAAGAAGAACAACAAGAAGAAGAAATATCTCGAAATATGTCCGTCAGGCCACTTCCCTTGAGATAAATCTGCAAATATCTCGGAAACGAAGCGAGCTATGGCAAAATGTTAAGAGACCTTTTTTGTAGAGAATTAAGTTTCCTACTTTTTATGTTCGATGATATTTTTTGATCAGATGCGTAGTTCTCGAGATATATCAAGATATTTAAAAGTTCCGAAGCAGCACCAACATAATAGAGGTACAGAAACACCGTGGCCTCTTTCTTTGAGATAACTCTGCACTAGTGCGAGCCGCAAATGCCACTTCCAGCTTAGCTGTGCAGAGGAAGAACAACAAGAACAAGAAATATCTCGAAATATGTCCGTCAGGCCAGTTCCTTTGAGATGAATCTGCAAATATCTCGGAAACGAAGCGAGCTATGGCAAAATGTTAAGAGACGTTTTTTGTAGAGAATTATGTTTCCTACAATTTATGTTCTATGATATTTTTTGATCAGAAGCGTAGTTTTCGAGATATATCGAGATACTTAAAAGTTCCGAAGCCGCACCAACATATTAGAGATACAGAAACACCGTGGCCCCTTTCTTTGAGATAACTGTGCACTAGTGCGAGCCGCAAATGCCACTTCCAGCTTAGCTGTGCAGAAGAAGAACAACAAGAAGAAGAAATATCTCGAAATATGTCCGTCAGGCCCCTTCCCTTGAGATAAATCTGCAAATATCTCGGAAACGAAGCGAGCTATGGCAAAATGTTAAGAGACCTTTTTTGTAGAGTATTAAGTTTCCTACTTTTTATGTTCTATGATATTTTTTGATCAGATGCGTAGTTCTCGAGATATATCAAGATATTTAAAAGTTCCGAAGCCGCACCAACATAATAGAGATACAGAAACACCGTGGCCCCTTTCATTGAGATAACTCTGCACTATTGCGAGCTGGAAATGCCACTTCCAGCTTAGCTGTGCAGAAGAAGAACAACAAGAAGAAGAAATATCTCGAAATATGTCCGTCAGGCCACTTCCCTTGAGATAAATCTGCAAATATCTCGGAAACAAAGCGAGCTATGGCAAAATGTTAAGAGACCTTTTTTGTAGAGAATTAAGTTTGCTACTTTTTATGTTCGATGATATTTTTTGATCAGATGCGTAGTTCTCGAGATATATCAAGATATTTAAAAGTTCCGAAGCTGCACCAACATAATAGAGGTACAGAAACACCGTGGCCTCTTTCTTTGAGATAACTCTGCACTATTGCGAGCTTCAAATGCCGCTTCGAGCTTAGCTGTGCAGAAGAAGAACAACAAGAAGAAGAAATATCTCGAAATATGTCCGTCAGACCCCTTCCCTTGAGATGAATCTGCAAATATCTCGGAAACGAAGCGAGCTATGGCAAAATGTTAAGAGACCTTTTTTGTAGAGAATAATGTTTCCTACAATTTACGTTCTATGATATTTTTTGATCAGAAGCGTAGTTTTCGAGATATATCGAGATATTTAAAAGTTCCGAAGCCGCACCAACATAATAGAGATACAGAAACACCGTGGCCCCTTTCTTTGAGATAACTCTGCACTATTGCGACCTGCAAATGCCACTTCCAGCTTAGCTGTGCAGAAGAAGAACAACAAGAAGAAGAAATATCTCGAAATATGTCCGTCAGGCCCCTTCCCTTGAGATAAATCTGCAAATATCTCGGAAACGAAGCGAGCTATGGCAAAATGTTAAGAGACCTTTTTTGTAGAGAATTAAGTTTCCTACTTTTTATGTTCGATGATATTTTTTGATCAGATGCGTAGTTCTCGAGATATATCAAGATATTTAAAAGTTCCGAAGCTGCACCAACATAATAGAGGTACAGAAACACCGTGGCCTCTTTCTTTGAGATAACTCTGCACTATTGCGAGCTTCAAATGCCGCTTCGAGCTTAGCTGTGCAGAAGAAGAACAACAAGAAGAAGAAATATCTCGAAATATGTCCGTCAGACCCCTTCCCTTGAGATGAATCTGCAAATATCTCGGAAACGAAGCGAGCTATGGCAAAATGTTAAGAGACCTTTTTTGTAGAGAATAATGTTTCCTACAATTTACGTTCTATGATATTTTTTGATCAGAAGCGTAGTTTTCGAGATATATCGAGATATTTAAAAGTTCCGAAGCCGCACCAACATAATAGAGATACAGAAACACCGTGGCCCCTTTCTTTGAGATAACTCTGCACTATTGCGACCTGCAAATGCCACTTCCAGCTCAGCTGTGCAGAAGAAGAACAACAAGAAGAAGAAATATCTCGAAATATGTCCGTCAGGCCCCTTCCCTTGAGATAAATCTGCAAATATCTCGGAAACGAAGCGAGCTATGGCAAAATGTTAAGTGACCTTTTTTGTAGAGAATTAAGTTTCCTACTTTTTATGTTCTATGACATTTTTTGATCAGAAGCGTAGTTTTCGAGATATATCGAGATATTTAAAAGTTCCGAAGCCGCACCAACATAATAGAGATACAGAAACACCGTGGCCCCTTTCTTTGAGATAACTCTGCACTATTGCGACCTGCAAATGCCACTTCCAGCTCAGCTGTGCAGAAGAAGAACAACAAGAAGAAGAAATATCTCGAAATATGTCCGTCAGGCCCCTTCCCTTGAGATAAATCTGCAAATATCTCGGAAACGAAGCGAGCTATGGCAAAATGTTTAGAGACCTTTCTTGTAGAGAATCAAGTTTCCTACTTTTTATGTAGTATGATATTTTTTGATCAGATGCGTAGTTCTCGAGATATATCAAGATATTTAAAAGTTCCGAAGCCGCACCAACATAATAGAGATACAGAAACACCGTGGCCCCTTTCTTTGGGATAACTCTGCACTATTGCGAGCTGCAAATGCCACTTCCAGCTTAGCTGTGCAGAAGAAGAACAACAAGAAGAAGAAATATCTCGAAATATGTCCGTCAGGCCACTTCCCTTGAGATAAATCTGCAAATATCTCGGAAACGAAGCGAGCTATGGCAAAATGTTAAGAGACCTTTTTTGTAGAGAATTAAGTTTCCTACTTTTTATGTTCGATGATATTTTTTGATCAGATGCGTAGTTCTCGAGATATATCAAGATATTTAAAAGTTCCGAAGCAGCACCAACATAATAGAGGTACAGAAACACCGTGGCCTCTTTCTTTGAGATAACTCTGCACTTTTGCGAGCTGCAAATGCCGCTTCGAGCTTAGCTGTGCAGAAGAAGAACAACAAGAAGAAGAAATATCTCGAAATATGTCCGTCAGACCCCTTCCCTTGAGATGAATCTGCAAATATCTCGGAAACGAAGCGAGCTATGGCAAAATGTTAAGAGACCTTTTTTGTAGAGAATAATGTTTCCTACAATTTACGTTCTATGATATTTTTTGATCAGAAGCGTAGTTTTCGAGATATATCGAGATATTTAAAAGTTCCGAAGCCGCACCAACATAATAGAGATACAGAAACACCGTGGCCCCTTTCTTTGAGATAACTCTGCACTATTGCGACCTGCAAATGCCACTTCCAGCTCAGCTGTGCAGAAGAAGAACAACAAGAAGAAGAAATATCTCGAAATATGTCCGTCAGGCCCCTTCCCTTGAGATAAATCTGCAAATATCTCGGAAACGAAGCGAGCTATGGCAAAATGTTAAGTGACCTTTTTTGTAGAGAATTAAGTTTCCTACTTTTTATGTTCTATGACATTTTTTGATCAGAAGCGTAGTTTTCGAGATATATCGAGATATTTAAAAGTTCCGAAGCCGCACCAACATAATAGAGATACAGAAACACCGTGGCCCCTTTCTTTGAGATAACTCTGCACTATTGCGACCTGCAAATGCCACTTCCAGCTCCGCTGTGCAGAAGAAGAACAACAAGAAGAAGAAATATCTCGAAATATGTCCGTCAGGCCCCTTCCCTTGAGATAAATCTGCAAATATCTCGGAAACGAAGCGAGCTATGGCAAAATGTTAAGAGACCTTTTTTGTAGAGAATTAAGTTTCCTACTTTTTGTGTTCTATGATATTTTTTGATCAGATGCGTAGTTCTCGAGATATATCAAGATATTTAAAAGTTCCGAAGCCGCACCAACATAATAGAGATACAGAAACACCGTGGCCCCTTTCTTTGAGATAACTCTGCACTATTGCGAGCTGGAAATGCCACTTCCAGTTTAGCTGTGCAGAAGAAGAACAACAAGAAGAAGAAATATCTCGAAATATGTCCGTTAGGCCCCTTCCCTTGAGATAAATCTGCAAATATCTCGGAAACGAAGCGAGCTATGGCAAAATGTTAAGAGACCTTTTTTGTAGAGAATTAAGTTTCCTACTTTTTGTGTTCTATGATATTTTTTGATCAGATGCGTAGTTCTCGAGATATATCAAGATATTTAAAAGTTCCGAAGCCGCACCAACATAATAGAGATACAGAAACACCGTGGCCCCTCTCTTTGAGATAACTCTGCACTATTGCGAGCTGCAAATGCCACTTCCAGCTTAGCTGTGCAGAAGAAGAACAACAAGAAGAAGAAATATCTCGAAATATGTCCGTCAGGCCCCTTCCCTTGAGATAAATCTGCAAATATCTCGGAAACGAAGCGAGCTATGGCAAAATGTTTAGAGACCTTTCTTGTAGAGAATCAAGTTTCCTACTTTTTATGTAGTATGATATTTTTTGATCAGATGCGTAGTTCTCGAGATATATCAAGATATTTAAAAGTTCCGAAGCCGCACCAACATAATAGAGATACAGAAACACCGTGGCCCCTTTCTTTGGGATAACTCTGCACTATTGCGAGCTGCAAATGCCACTTCCAGCTTAGCTGTGCAGAAGAAGAACAACAAGAAGAAGAAATATCTCGAAATATGTCCGTCAGGCCACTTCCCTTGAGATAAATCTGCAAATATCTCGGAAACGAAGCGAGCTATGGCAAAATGTTAAGAGACCTTTTTTGTAGAGAATTAAGTTTCCTACTTTTTATGTTCGATGATATTTTTTGATCAGATGCGTAGTTCTCGAGATATATCAAGATATTTAAAAGTTCCGAAGCAGCACCAACATAATAGAGGTACAGAAACACCGTGGCCTCTTTCTTTGAGATAACTCTGCACTTTTGCGAGCTGCAAATGCCGCTTCGAGCTTAGCTGTGCAGAAGAAGAACAACAAGAAGAAGAAATATCTCGAAATATGTCCGTCAGACCCCTTCCCTTGAGATGAATCTGCAAATATCTCGGAAACGAAGCGAGCTATGGCAAAATGTTAAGAGACCTTTTTTGTAGAGAATAATGTTTCCTACAATTTACGTTCTATGATATTTTTTGATCAGAAGCGTAGTTTTCGAGATATATCGAGATATTTAAAAGTTCCGAAGCCGCACCAACATAATAGAGATACAGAAACACCGTGGCCCCTTTCTTTGAGATAACTCTGCACTATTGCGACCTGCAAATGCCACTTCCAGCTCAGCTGTGCAGAAGAAGAACAACAAGAAGAAGAAATATCTCGAAATATGTCCGTCAGGCCCCTTCCCTTGAGATAAATCTGCAAATATCTCGGAAACGAAGCGAGCTATGGCAAAATGTTAAGTGACCTTTTTTGTAGAGAATTAAGTTTCCTACTTTTTATGTTCTATGACATTTTTTGATCAGAAGCGTAGTTTTCGAGATATATCGAGATATTTAAAAGTTCCGAAGCCGCACCAACATAATAGAGATACAGAAACACCGTGGCCCCTTTCTTTGAGATAACTCTGCACTATTGCGACCTGCAAATGCCACTTCCAGCTCCGCTGTGCAGAAGAAGAACAACAAGAAGAAGAAATATCTCGAAATATGTCCGTCAGGCCCCTTCCCTTGAGATAAATCTGCAAATATCTCGGAAACGAAGCGAGCTATGGCAAAATGTTAAGAGACCTTTTTTGTAGAGAATTAAGTTTCCTACTTTTTGTGTTCTATGATATTTTTTGATCAGATGCGTAGTTCTCGAGATATATCAAGATATTTAAAAGTTCCGAAGCCGCACCAACATAATAGAGATACAGAAACACCGTGGCCCCTTTCTTTGAGATAACTCTGCACTATTGCGAGCTGGAAATGCCACTTCCAGTTTAGCTGTGCAGAAGAAGAACAACAAGAAGAAGAAATATCTCGAAATATGTCCGTTAGGCCCCTTCCCTTGAGATAAATCTGCAAATATCTCGGAAACGAAGCGAGCTATGGCAAAATGTTAAGAGACCTTTTTTGTAGAGAATTAAGTTTCCTACTTTTTGTGTTCTATGATATTTTTTGATCAGATGCGTAGTTCTCGAGATATATCAAGATATTTAAAAGTTCCGAAGCCGCACCAACATAATAGAGATACAGAAACACCGTGGCCCCTCTCTTTGAGATAACTCTGCACTATTGCGAGCTGCAAATGCCACTTCCAGCTTAGCTGTGCAGAAGAAGAACAACAAGAAGAAGAAATATCTCGAAATATGTCCGTCAGGCCCCTTCCCTTGAGATAAATCTGCAAATATCTCGGAAACGAAGCGAGCTATGGCAAAATGTTAAGAGACCTTTTTTGTAGAGAATTAAGTTTCCTACTTTTTATGTTCTATGATATTTTTTGATCAGATGCGTAGTTCTCGAGATATATCAAGATATTTAAAAGTTCCGAAGCCGCACCAACATAATAGAGATACAGAAACACCGTGGCCCCTTTCTTTGAGATAACTCTGCACTAGTGCGAGCCGCAAATGCCACTTCCAGCTTAGCTGTGCAGAAGAAGAACAACAAGAAGAAGAAATATCTCGAAATATGTCCGTCAGGCCCCTTCCCTTGAGATAAATCTGCAAATATCTCGGAAACCAAGCGAGCTATGGCAAAATGTTAAGAGACCTTTTTTGTAGAGAATTATGTTTCCTACAATTTATGTTCTATGATATTTTTTGATCAGAAACGTAGTTTTCGAGATATATCGAGATATTTAAAAGTTACGAAACCGCACCAACATAATAGAGATACAGAAACACCGTGGCCCCTTTCTTTGAGATAACTCTGCACTATTGCGAGCTGTAAATGCCACTTCCAGCTTAGCTGTGCAGAAGAAGAACAACAAGAAGAAGAAATATCTCGAAATATGTCCGTCAGGCCCCTGCCCTTGAGATATATCTGCAAATATCTCGGAAACCAAGCGAGCTATGGCAAAATGTTAAGAGACCTTTTTTGTAGAGAATTATGTTTCCTACAATTTATGTTCTATGATATTTTTTGATCAGAAGCGTAGTTTTCGAGATATATCTAGATATTTAAAAGTTACGAAGCCGCACCAACATAATAGAGATACAGAAACACCGTGGCCCCTTTCTTTGAGATAACTCTGCACTATTGCGAGCTGCAAATGCCACTTCCAGCTTAGCTGTGCAGAGGAAGAACAACAAGGAGAAGAAATATCTCGAAATATGTCCGTCAGGCCAGTTCCTTTGAGCTGAATCTGCAAATATCTCGGAAACGAAGCGAGCTATGGCAAAATGTTAAGAGACGTTTTTTGTAGAGAATTATGTTTCCTACAATTTATGTTCTATGATATTTTTTGATCAGAAGCGTAGTTTTCGAGATATATCGAGATACTTAAAAGATCCGAAGCCGCACCAACATATTAGAGATACAGAAACACCGTGGCCCCTTTCTTTGAGATAACTGTGCACTAGTGCGAGCCGCAAATGCCACTTCCAGCTTAGCTGTGCAGAAGAAGAACAAGAAGAAGAAACTTCTCGAAATATGTCCATCAGGCCCCTTCCCTTGAGATAAATCTGCAAATATCTCGGAAACGAAGCGAGCTATGGCAAAATGTTAAGAGACCTTTTTTGTAGAGAATTATGTTTCCTACTTTTTATGTTCTATGATATTTTTTGATCAGACGCGTAGTTCTCGAGATATATCAAGATATTTAAAAGTTCCGAAGCCGCACCAACATAATAGAGATACAGAAACACCGTGGCCCCTTTCTTTGAGATATCTCTGCACTATTGCGAGCTGCAAATGCCACTTCCAGCTTAGCTGTGCAGAAGAAGAACAACAAGAAGAAGAAATATTTCGAAATATGTCCGTCAGGCCCCTTCCCTTGAGATAAATCTGCAAATATCTCGGAAACGAAGCGAGCTATGGCAAAATGTTAAGAGACCTTTTTTGTAGAGAATTAAGTTTCCTACTTTTTATGTTCTATGATATTTTTTGATCAGATGCGTAGTTCTCGAGATATATCAAGATATTTAAAAGTTCCGAAGCCGCACCAACATAATAGAGATACAGAAACACCGTGGCCCCTTTCTTTGAGATAACTCTGCACTATTGCGAGCTGTAAATGCCACTTCCAGCTTAGCTGTGCAGAAGAAGAACAACAAGAAGAAGAAATATCTCGAAATATGTCCGTCAGGCCCCTGCCCTTGAGATATATCTGCAAATATCTCGGAAACCAAGCGAGCTATGGCAAAATGTTAAGAGACCTTTTTTGTAGAGAATTATGTTTCCTACAATTTATGTTCTATGATATTTTTTGATCAGAAGCGTAGTTTTCGAGATATATCTAGATATTTAAAAGTTACGAAGCCGCACCAACATAATAGAGATACAGAAACACCGTGGCCCCTTTCTTTGAGATAACTCTGCAATAGTGCGAGCCGCAAATGCCACTTCCAGCTCAGCTGTGCAGAAGAAGAACAACAGGAAGAAGAAATATTTCGAAATATGTCCGTCAGGCCCCTTCCCTTGAGATAAATCTGCAAATATCTCGGAAACGAAGCGAGCTATGGCAAAATGTTAAGAGACCTTTTTTGTAGAGAATTAAGTTTCCTACTTTTTATGTTCTATGATATTTTTTGATCAGATGCGTAGTTCTCGAGATATATCAAGATATTTAAAAGTTCCGAAGCCGCACCAACATAATAGAGATACAGAAACACCGTGGCTCCTTTCTTTGAGATAACTCTGCACTATTGCGAGCCGCAAATGCCACTTCCAGCTTAGCTGTGCAGAAGAAGAACAACAAGAAGAAGAAATATCTCGAAATATGTCCGTTAGGCCCCTTCCCTTGAGATAAATCTGCAAATATCTCGGAAACGAAGCGAGCTATGGCAAAATGTTAAGAGACCTTTTTTGTAGAGAATTAAGTTTCCTACTTTTTATGTTCTATGATCTTTTTTGATCAGATGCGCAGTTCTCGAGATATATCAAGATATTTAAAAGTTCCGAAGCCGCACCAACATAATAGAGATACAGAAACACCGTGGCCCCTTTCTTTGAGATAACTCTGCACTATTGCGAGCTGTAAATGCCACTTCCAGCTTAGCTGTGCAGAAGAAGAACAACAAGAAGAAGAAATATCTCGAAATATGTCCGTCAGGCCCCTGCCCTTGAGATATATCTGCAAATATCTCGGAAACGAAGCGAGCTATGGCAAAATGTTGAGAGACCTTTTTTGTAGAGAATTATGTTTCCTACAATTTATGTTCTATGATATTTTTTGATTAGAAGCGTAGTTTTCGAGATATATCGAGATATTTAAAAGTTCCGAAGCCGCACCAACATAATAGAGATACAGAAACACCGTGGCCCCTTTCTTTGAGATAACTCTGCAATAGTGCGAGCCGCAAATGCCACTTCCAGCTTAGCTGTGCAGAAGAAGAACAACAAGAAGAAGAAATATCTCGAAATATGTCCGTCAGGCCCCTTCCCTTGAGATAAATCTGCAAATATCTCGGAAACGAAGCGAGCTATGGCAAAATGTTAAGAGAGCTTTTTTGTAGAGAATTATGTTTCCTACAATTTATGTTCTATGATATTTTTTGATCAGAAGCGTAGTTTTCGAGATATATCGAGATATTTAAAAGTTCCAAAGCCGCACCAACATAATAGAGATACAGAAACACCGTGGCCCCTTTCTTTGAGATAACTCTGCACTAGTGCGAGCCGCAAATGCCACTTCCAGCTTAGCTGTGCAGAAGAAGAACAACAAGAAGAAGAAATATCTCGAAATATGTCCGTCAGGCCCCTTCCCTTGAGATAAATCTGCAAATATCTCGGAAACGAAGCGAGCTATGGCAAAATGTTAAGAGACCTTTTTTGTAGAGAATTAAGTTTCCTACTTTTTATGTTCTATGATATTTTTTGATCAGATGCGTAGTTCTCGAGATATATCAAGATATTTAAAAGTTCCGAAGCCGCACCAACATAATAGAGATACAGAAACACCGTGGCCCCTTTCTTTGAGATAACTCTGCATTATTGCGAGCTGCAAATGCCACTTCCAGCGTAGCTGTGCAGAGGAAGAACAACAAGAAAAAGAAGTATCTCGAAATATGTCCGTCAGGCCCGTTCCTTTGAGCTGAATCTGCAAATATCTCGGAAACGAAGCGAGCTATGGCAAAATGTTAAGAGACGTTTTTTGTAGAGAATTATGTTTTCTACAATTTATGTTCTATGATATTTTTTGATCAGAAGCGTAGTTTTCGAGATATATCGAGATATTTAAAAGTTCCGAAGCCGCACCAACATAATAGAGATACAGAAACACCGTGGCCCCTTTCTTTGAGATAACTCTGCACTAGTGCGAGCTGCAAATGCCACTTCCAGCTTAGCTGTGCAGAAGAAGAACAACAAGAAGAAGAAATATCTCGAAATATGTCCGTCAGGCCCCTTCCCTTGAGATAAATCTGCAAATATCTCGGAAACGAAGCGAGCTATGGCAAAATGTTAAGAGACCTTTTTTGTAGAGAATTAAGTTTCCTACTTTTTGTGTTCTATGATATTTTTTGATCAGATGCGTAGTTCTCGAGATATATCAAGATATTTAAAAGTTCCGAAGCCGCACCAACATAATAGAGATACAGAAACACCGTGGCCCCTCTCTTTGAGATAACTCTGCACTATTGCGAGCTGCAAATGCCACTTCCAGCTTAGCTGTGCAGAAGAAGAACAACAAGAAGAAGAAATATCTCGAAATATGTCCGTCAGGCCCCTTCCCTTGAGATAAATCTGCAAATATCTCGGAAACGAAGCGAGCTATGGCAAAATGTTTAGAGACCTTTCTTGTAGAGAATCAAGTTTCCTACTTTTTATGTAGTATGATATTTTTTGATCGGATGCGTAGTTCTCGAGATATATCAAGATATTTAAAAGTTCCGAAGCCGCACCAACATAATAGAGATACACAAACACCGTGGCCCCTTTCTTTGGGATAACTCTGCACTATTGCGAGCTGCAAATGCCACTTCCAGCTTAGCTGTGCAGAAGAAGAACAACAAGAAGAAGAAATATCTCGAAATATGTCCGTCAGGCCACTTCCCTTGAGATAAATCTGCAAATATCTCGGAAACGAAGCGAGCTATGGCAAAATGTTAAGAGACCTTTTTTGTAGAAAATTAAGTTTCCTACTTTTTATGTTCGATGATATTTTTTGATCAGATGCGTAGTTCTCGAGATATATCAAGATATTTAAAAGTTCCGAAGCAGCACCAACATAATAGAGGTACAGAAACACCGTGGCCTCTTTCTTTGAGATAACTCTGCACTAGTGCGAGCCGCAAATGCCACTTCCAGCTTAGCTGTGCAGAGGAAGAACAACAAGAAGAAGAAATATCTCGAAATATGTCCGTCAGGCCAGTTCCTTTGAGCTGAATCTGCAAATATCTCGGAAACGAAGCGAGCTATGGCAAAATGTTAAGAGACGTTTTTTGTAGAGAATTATGTTTCCTACAATTTATGTTCTATGATATTTTTTGATCAGAAGCGTAGTTTTCGAGATATATCGAGATACTTAAAAGTTCCGAAGCCGCACCAACATATTAGAGATACAGAAACACCGTGGCCCCTTTCTTTGAGATAACTGTGCACTAGTGCGAGCCGCAAATGCCACTTCCAGCTTAGCTGTGCAGAAGAAGAACAACAAGAAGAAGAAATATCTCGAAATATGTCCGTCAGGCCCCTTCCCTTGAGATAAATCTGCAAATATCTCGGAAACGAAGCGAGCTATGGCAAAATGTTAAGAGACCTTTTTTGTAGAGTATTAAGTTTCCTACTTTTTATGTTCTATGATATTTTTTGATCAGATGCGTAGTTCTCGAGATATATCAAGATATTTAAAAGTTCCGAAGCCGCACCAACATAATAGAGATACAGAAACACCGTGGCCCCTTTCATTGAGATAACTCTGCACTATTGCGAGCTGGAAATGCCACTTCCAGCTTAGCTGTGCAGAAGAAGAACAACAAGAAGAAGAAATATCTCGAAATATGTCCGTCAGGCCACTTCCCTTGAGATAAATCTGCAAATATCTCGGAAACAAAGCGAGCTATGGCAAAATGTTAAGAGACCTTTTTTGTAGAGAATTAAGTTTGCTACTTTTTATGTTCGATGATATTTTTTGATCAGATGCGTAGTTCTCGAGATATATCAAGATATTTAAAAGTTCCGAAGCTGCACCAACATAATAGAGGTACAGAAACACCGTGGCCTCTTTCTTTGAGATAACTCTGCACTATTGCGAGCTTCAAATGCCGCTTCGAGCTTAGCTGTGCAGAAGAAGAACAACAAGAAGAAGAAATATCTCGAAATATGTCCGTCAGACCCCTTCCCTTGAGATGAATCTGCAAATATCTCGGAAACGAAGCGAGCTATGGCAAAATGTTAAGAGACCTTTTTTGTAGAGAATAATGTTTCCTACAATTTACGTTCTATGATATTTTTTGATCAGAAGCGTAGTTTTCGAGATATATCGAGATATTTAAAAGTTCCGAAGCCGCACCAACATAATAGAGATACAGAAACACCGTGGCCCCTTTCTTTGAGATAACTCTGCACTATTGCGACCTGCAAATGCCACTTCCAGCTTAGCTGTGCAGAAGAAGAACAACAAGAAGAAGAAATATCTCGAAATATGTCCGTCAGGCCCCTTCCCTTGAGATAAATCTGCAAATATCTCGGAAACGAAGCGAGCTATGGCAAAATGTTAAGAGACCTTTTTTGTAGAGAATTAAGTTTCCTACTTTTTATGTTCGATGATATTTTTTGATCAGATGCGTAGTTCTCGAGATATATCAAGATATTTAAAAGTTCCGAAGCTGCACCAACATAATAGAGGTACAGAAACACCGTGGCCTCTTTCTTTGAGATAACTCTGCACTATTGCGAGCTTCAAATGCCGCTTCGAGCTTAGCTGTGCAGAAGAAGAACAACAAGAAGAAGAAATATCTCGAAATATGTCCGTCAGACCCCTTCCCTTGAGATGAATCTGCAAATATCTCGGAAACGAAGCGAGCTATGGCAAAATGTTAAGAGACCTTTTTTGTAGAGAATAATGTTTCCTACAATTTACGTTCTATGATATTTTTTGATCAGAAGCGTAGTTTTCGAGATATATCGAGATATTTAAAAGTTCCGAAGCCGCACCAACATAATAGAGATACAGAAACACCGTGGCCCCTTTCTTTGAGATAACTCTGCACTATTGCGACCTGCAAATGCCACTTCCAGCTCAGCTGTGCAGAAGAAGAACAACAAGAAGAAGAAATATCTCGAAATATGTCCGTCAGGCCCCTTCCCTTGAGATAAATCTGCAAATATCTCGGAAACGAAGCGAGCTATGGCAAAATGTTAAGTGACCTTTTTTGTAGAGAATTAAGTTTCCTACTTTTTATGTTCTATGACATTTTTTGATCAGAAGCGTAGTTTTCGAGATATATCGAGATATTTAAAAGTTCCGAAGCCGCACCAACATAATAGAGATACAGAAACACCGTGGCCCCTTTCTTTGAGATAACTCTGCACTATTGCGACCTGCAAATGCCACTTCCAGCTCAGCTGTGCAGAAGAAGAACAACAAGAAGAAGAAATATCTCGAAATATGTCCGTCAGGCCCCTTCCCTTGAGATAAATCTGCAAATATCTCGGAAACGAAGCGAGCTATGGCAAAATGTTTAGAGACCTTTCTTGTAGAGAATCAAGTTTCCTACTTTTTATGTAGTATGATATTTTTTGATCAGATGCGTAGTTCTCGAGATATATCAAGATATTTAAAAGTTCCGAAGCCGCACCAACATAATAGAGATACAGAAACACCGTGGCCCCTTTCTTTGGGATAACTCTGCACTATTGCGAGCTGCAAATGCCACTTCCAGCTTAGCTGTGCAGAAGAAGAACAACAAGAAGAAGAAATATCTCGAAATATGTCCGTCAGGCCACTTCCCTTGAGATAAATCTGCAAATATCTCGGAAACGAAGCGAGCTATGGCAAAATGTTAAGAGACCTTTTTTGTAGAGAATTAAGTTTCCTACTTTTTATGTTCGATGATATTTTTTGATCAGATGCGTAGTTCTCGAGATATATCAAGATATTTAAAAGTTCCGAAGCAGCACCAACATAATAGAGGTACAGAAACACCGTGGCCTCTTTCTTTGAGATAACTCTGCACTTTTGCGAGCTGCAAATGCCGCTTCGAGCTTAGCTGTGCAGAAGAAGAACAACAAGAAGAAGAAATATCTCGAAATATGTCCGTCAGACCCCTTCCCTTGAGATGAATCTGCAAATATCTCGGAAACGAAGCGAGCTATGGCAAAATGTTAAGAGACCTTTTTTGTAGAGAATAATGTTTCCTACAATTTACGTTCTATGATATTTTTTGATCAGAAGCGTAGTTTTCGAGATATATCGAGATATTTAAAAGTTCCGAAGCCGCACCAACATAATAGAGATACAGAAACACCGTGGCCCCTTTCTTTGAGATAACTCTGCACTATTGCGACCTGCAAATGCCACTTCCAGCTCAGCTGTGCAGACGAAGAACAACAAGAAGAAGAAATATCTCGAAATATTCCGTCAGGCCCCTTCCCTTGAGATAAATCTGCAAATATCTCGGAAACGAAGCGAGCTATGGCAAAATGTTAAGTGACCTTTTTTGTAGAGAATTAAGTTTCCTACTTTTTATGTTCTATGACATTTTTTGATCAGAAGCGTAGTTTTCGAGATATATCGAGATATTTAAAAGTTCCGAAGCCGCACCAACATAATAGAGATACAGAAACACCGTGGCCCCTTTCTTTGAGATAACTCTGCACTATTGCGACCTGCAAATGCCACTTCCAGCTCCGCTGTGCAGAAGAAGAACAACAAGAAGAAGAAATATCTCGAAATATGTCCGTCAGGCCCCTTCCCTTGAGATAAATCTGCAAATATCTCGGAAACGAAGCGAGCTATGGCAAAATGTTAAGAGACCTTTTTTGTAGAGAATTAAGTTTCCTACTTTTTGTGTTCTATGATATTTTTTGATCAGATGCGCAGTTCTCGAGATATATCAAGATATTTAAAAGTTCCGAAGCCGCACCAACATAATAGAGATACAGAAACACCGTGGCCCCTTTCTTTGAGATAACTCTGCACTATTGCGAGCTGGAAATGCCACTTCCAGTTTAGCTGTGCAGAAGAAGAACAACAAGAAGAAGAAATATCTCGAAATATGTCCGTTAGGCCCCTTCCCTTGAGATAAATCTGCAAATATCTCGGAAACGAAGCGAGCTATGGCAAAATGTTAAGAGACCTTTTTTGTAGCGAATTATGTTTCCTACAATTTATGTTCTATGATATTTTTTGATCAGATGCGTAGTTCTCGAGATATATCAAGATATTTAAAAGTTCCGAAGCCGCACCAACATAATAGAGATACAGAAACACCGTGGCCCCTCTCTTTGAGATAACTCTGCACTATTGCGAGCTGCAAATGCCACTTCCAGCTTAGCTGTGCAGAAGAAGAACAACAAGAAGAAGAAATATCTCGAAATATGTCCGTCAGGCCCCTTCCCTTGAGATAAATCTGCAAATATCTCGGAAACGAAGCGAGCTATGGCAAAATGTTTAGAGACCTTTCTTGTAGAGAATCAAGTTTCCTACTTTTTATGTAGTATGATATTTTTTGATCAGATGCGTAGTTCTCGAGATATATCAAGATATTTAAAAGTTCCGAAGCCGCACCAACATAATAGAGATACAGAAACACCGTGGCCCCTTTCTTTGGGATAACTCTGCACTATTGCGAGCTGCAAATGCCACTTCCAGCTTAGCTGTGCAGAAGAAGAACAACAAGAAGAAGAAATATCTCGAAATATGTCCGTCAGGCCACTTCCCTTGAGATAAATCTGCAAATATCTCGGAAACGAAGCGAGCTATGGCAAAATGTTAAGTGACCTTTTTTGTAGAGAATTAAGTTTCCTACTTTTTATGTTCTATGACATTTTTTGATCAGAAGCGTAGTTTTCGAGATATATCGAGATATTTAAAAGTTCCGAAGCCGCACCAACATAATAGAGATACAGAAACACCGTGGCCCCTTTCTTTGAGATAACTCTGCACTATTGCGACCTGCAAATGCCACTTCCAGCTCCGCTGTGCAGAAGAAGAACAACAAGAAGAAGAAATATCTCGAAATATGTCCGTCAGGCCCCTTCCCTTGAGATAAATCTGCAAATATCTCGGAAACGAAGCGAGCTATGGCAAAATGTTAAGAGACCTTTTTTGTAGAGAATTAAGTTTCCTACTTTTTGTGTTCTATGATATTTTTTGATCAGATGCGTAGTTCTCGAGATATATCAAGATATTTAAAAGTTCCGAAGCCGCACCAACATAATAGAGATACAGAAACACCGTGGCCCCTTTCTTTGAGATAACTCTGCACTATTGCGAGCTGGAAATGCCACTTCCAGTTTAGCTGTGCAGAAGAAGAACAACAAGAAGAAGAAATATCTCGAAATATGTCCGTTAGGCCCCTTCCCTTGAGATAAATCTGCAAATATCTCGGAAACGAAGCGAGCTATGGCAAAATGTTAAGAGACCTTTTTTGTAGAGAATTATGTTTCCTACAATTTATGTTCTATGATATTTTTTGATCAGATGCGTAGTTCTCGAGATATATCAAGATATTTAAAAGTTCCGAAGCCGCACCAACATAATAGAGATACAGAAACACCGTGGCCCCTCTCTTTGAGATAACTCTGCACTATTGCGAGCTGCAAATGCCACTTCCAGCTTAGCTGTGCAGAAGAAGAACAACAAGAAGAAGAAATATCTCGAAATATGTCCGTCAGGCCCCTTCCCTTGAGATAAATCTGCAAATATCTCGGAAACGAAGCGAGCTATGGCAAAATGTTTAGAGACCTTTCTTGTAGAGAATCAAGTTTCCTACTTTTTATGTAGTATGATATTTTTTGATCAGATGCGTAGTTCTCGAGATATATCAAGATATTTAAAAGTTCCGAAGCCGCACCAACATAATAGAGATACAGAAACACCGTGGCCCCTTTCTTTGAGATAACTCTGCACTATTGCGACCTGCAAATGCCACTTCCAGCTCAGCTGTGCAGAAGAAGAACAACAAGAAGAAGAAATATCTCGAAATATGTCCGTCAGGCCCCTTCCCTTGAGATAAATCTGCAAATATCTCGGAAACGAAGCGAGCTATGGCAAAATGTTAAGAGACCTTTTTTGTAGAGAATTATGTTTCCTACTTTTTATGTTCTATGATATTGTTTGATCAGACGCGTAGTTCTCGAGATATATCAAGATATTTAAAAGTTCCGAAGCCGCACCAACATAATAGAGATACAGAAACACCGTGGCCCCTTTCTTTGAGATATCTCTGCACTATTGCGAGCTGCAAATGCCACTTCCAGCTTAGCTGTGCAGAAGAAGAACAACAAGAAGAAGAAATATTTCGAAATATGTCCGTCAGGCCCCTTCCCTTGAGATAAATCTGCAAATATCTCGGAAACGAAGCGAGCTATGGCAAAATGTTAAGAGACCTTTTTTGTAGAGAATTAAGTTTCCTACTTTTTATGTTCTATGATATTTTTTGATCAGATGCGTAGTTCTCGAGATATATCAAGATATTTAAAAGTTCCGAAGCCGCACCAACATAATAGAGATACAGAAACACCGTGGCCCCTTTCTTTGAGATAACTCTGCACTAGTGCGAGCCGCAAATGCCACTTCCAGCTTAGCTGTGCAGAAGAAGAACAACAAGAAGAAGAAATATCTCGAAATATGTCCGTCAGGCCCCTTCCCTTGAGATAAATCTGCAAATATCTCGGAAACCAAGCGAGCTATGGCAAAATGTTAAGAGACCTTTTTTGTAGAGAATTATGTTTCCTACAATTTATGTTCTATGATATTTTTTGATCAGAAACGTAGTTTTCGAGATATATCGAGATATTTAAAAGTTACGAAACCGCACCAACATAATAGAGATACAGAAACACCGTGGCCCCTTTCTTTGAGATAACTCTGCACTATTGCGAGCTGTAAATGCCACTTCCAGCTTAGCTGTGCAGAAGAAGAACAACAAGAAGAAGAAATATCTCGAAATATGTCCGTCAGGCCCCTGCCCTTGAGATATATCTGCAAATATCTCGGAAACGAAGCGAGCTATGGCAAAATGTTAAGAGACCTTTTTTGTAGAGAATTATGTTTCCTACAATTTATGTTCTATGATATTTTTTGATCAGAAGCGTAGTTTTCGAGATATATCTAGATATTTAAAAGTTACGAAGCCGCACCAACATAATAGAGATACAGAAACACCGTGGCCCCTTTCTTTGAGATAACTCTGCACTATTGCGAGCTGCAAATGCCACTTCCAGCTTAGCTGTGCAGAGGAAGAACAACAAGGAGAAGAAATATCTCGAAATATGTCCGTCAGGCCAGTTCCTTTGAGCTGAATCTGCAAATATCTCGGAAACGAAGCGAGCTATGGCAAAATGTTAAGAGACGTTTTTTGTAGAGAATTATGTTTCCTACAATTTATGTTCTATGATATTTTTTGATCAGAAGCGTAGTTTTCGAGATATATCGAGATACTTAAAAGATCCGAAGCCGCACCAACATATTAGAGATACAGAAACACCGTGGCCCCTTTCTTTGAGATAACTGTGCACTAGTGCGAGCCGCAAATGCCACTTCCAGCTTAGCTGTGCAGAAGAAGAACAAGAAGAAGAAACTTCTCGAAATATGTCCATCAGGCCCCTTCCCTTGAGATAAATCTGCAAATATCTCGGAAACGAAGCGAGCTATGGCAAAATGTTAAGAGACCTTTTTTGTAGAGAATTATGTTTCCTACTTTTTATGTTCTATGATATTTTTTGATCAGACGCGTAGTTCTCGAGATATATCAAGATATTTAAAAGTTCCGAAGCCGCACCAACATAATAGAGATACAGAAACACCGTGGCCCCTTTCTTTGAGATATCTCTGCACTATTGCGAGCTGCAAATGCCACTTCCAGCTTAGCTGTGCAGAAGAAGAACAACAAGAAGAAGAAATATTTCGAAATATGTCCGTCAGGCCCCTTCCCTTGAGATAAATCTGCAAATATCTCGGAAACGAAGCGAGCTATGGCAAAATGTTAAGAGACCTTTTTTGTAGAGAATTAAGTTTCCTACTTTTTATGTTCTATGATATTTTTTGATCAGATGCGTAGTTCTCGAGATATATCAAAATATTTAAAAGTTCCGAAGCCGCACCAACATAATACAGATACAGAAACACCGTGGCCCCTTTCTTTGAGATAACTCTGCACTAGTGCGAGCCGCAAATGCCACTTCCAGCTTAGCTGTGCAGAAGAAGAACAACAAGAAGAAGAAATATCTCGAAATATGTCCGTCAGGCCCCTTCCCTTGAGATAAATCTGCAAATATCTCGGAAACCAAGCGAGCTATGGCAAAATGTTAAGAGACCTTTTTTGTAGAGAATTATGTTTCCTACAATTTATGTTCTATGATATTTTTTGATCAGAAACGTAGTTTTCGAGATATATCGAGATATTTAAAAGTTACGAAGCCGCACCAACATAATAGAGATACAGAAACACCGTGGCCCCTTTCTTTGAGATAACTCTGCAATAGTGCGAGCCGCAAATGCCACTTCCAGCTTAGCTGTGCAGAAGAAGAACAACAGGAAGAAGAAATATTTCGAAATATGTCCGTCAGGCCCCTTCCCTTGAGATAAATCTGCAAATATCTCGGAAACGAAGCGAGCTATGGCAAAATGTTAAGAGACCTTTTTTGTAGAGAATTAAGTTTCCTACTTTTTATGTTCTATGATATTTTTTGATCAGATGCGTAGTTCTCGAGATATATCAAGATATTTAAAAGTTCCGAAACCGCACCAACATAATAGAGATACAGAAACACCGTGGCCCCTTTCTTTGAGATAACTCTGCACTATTGCGAGCTGTAAATGCCACTTCCAGCTTAGCTGTGCAGAAGAAGAACAACAAGAAGAAGAAATATCTCGAAATATGTCCGTCAGGCCCCTGCCCTTGAGATATATCTGCAAATATCTCGGAAACCAAGCGAGCTATGGCAAAATGTTAAGAGACCTTTTTTGTAGAGAATTATGTTTCCTACAATTTATGTTCTATGATATTTTTTGATCAGAAGCGTAGTTTTCGAGATATATCTAGATACTTAAAAGTTACGAAGCCGCACCAACATAATAGAGATACAGAAACACCGTGGCCCCTTTCTTTGAGATAACTCTGCAATAGTGCGAGCCGCAAATGCCACTTCCAGCTCAGCTGTGCAGAAGAAGAACAACAGGAAGAAGAAATATTTCGAAATATGTCCGTCAGGCCCCTTCCCTTGAGATAAATCTGCAAATATCTCGGAAACGAAGCGAGCTATGGCAAAATGTTAAGAGACCTTTTTTGTAGAGAATTAAGTTTCCTACTTTTTATGTTCTATGATATTTTTTGATCAGATGCGTAGTTCTCGAGATATATCAAGATATTTAAAAGTTCCGAAGCCGCACCAACATAATAGAGATACAGAAACACCGTGGCTCCTTTCTTTGAGATAACTCTGCACTATTGCGAGCCGCAAATGCCACTTCCAGCTTAGCTGTGCAGAAGAAGAACAACAAGAAGAAGAAATATCTCGAAATATGTCCGTTAGGCCCCTTCCCTTGAGATAAATCTGCAAATATCTCGGAAACGAAGCGAGCTATGGCAAAATGTTAAGAGACCTTTTTTGTAGAGAATTAAGTTTCCTACTTTTTATGTTCTATGATCTTTTTTGATCAGATGCGCAGTTCTCGAGATATATCAAGATATTTAAAAGTTCCGAAGCCGCACCAACATAATAGAGATACAGAAACACCGTGGCCCCTTTCTTTGAGATAACTCTGCACTATTGCGAGCTGTAAATGCCACTTCCAGCTTAGCTGTGCAGAAGAAGAACAACAAGAAGAAGAAATATCTCGAAATATGTCCGTCAGGCCCCTGCCCTTGAGATATATCTGCAAATATCTCGGAAACGAAGCGAGCTATGGCAAAATGTTGAGAGACCTTTTTTGTAGAGAATTATGTTTCCTACAATTTATGTTCTATGATATTTTTTGATTAGAAGCGTAGTTTTCGAGATATATCGAGATATTTAAAAGTTCCGAAGCCGCACCAACATAATAGAGATACAGAAACACCGTGGCCCCTTTCTTTGAGATAACTCTGCAATAGTGCGAGCCGCAAATGCCACTTCCAGCTTAGCTGTGCAGAAGAAGAACAACAAGAAGAAGAAATATCTCGAAATATGTCCGTCAGGCCCCTTCCCTTGAGATAAATCTGCAAATATCTCGGAAACGAAGCGAGCTATGGCAAAATGTTAAGAGAGCTTTTTTGTAGAGAATTATGTTTCCTACAATTTATGTTCTATGATATTTTTTGATCAGAAGCGTAGTTTTCGAGATATATCGAGATATTTAAAAGTTCCAAAGCCGCACCAACATAATAGAGATACAGAAACACCGTGGCCCCTTTCTTTGAGATAACTCTGCACTAGTGCGAGCCGCAAATGCCACTTCCAGCTTAGCTGTGCAGAAGAAGAACAACAAGAAGAAGAAATATCTCGAAATATGTCCGTCAGGCCCCTTCCCTTGAGATAAATCTGCAAATATCTCGGAAACGAAGCGAGCTATGGCAAAATGTTAAGAGACCTTTTTTGTAGAGAATTAAGTTTCCTACTTTTTATGTTCTATGATATTTTTTGATCAGATGCGTAGTTCTCGAGATATATCAAGATATTTAAAAGTTCCGAAGCCGCACCAACATAATAGAGATACAGAAACACCGTGGCCCCTTTCTTTGAGATAACTCTGCATTATTGCGAGCTGCAAATGCCACTTCCAGCGTAGCTGTGCAGAGGAAGAACAACAAGAAAAAGAAGTATCTCGAAATATGTCCGTCAGGCCCGTTCCTTTGAGCTGAATCTGCAAATATCTCGGAAACGAAGCGAGCTATGGCAAAATGTTAAGAGACGTTTTTTGTAGAGAATTATGTTTTCTACAATTTATGTTCTATGATATTTTTTGATCAGAAGCGTAGTTTTCGAGATATATCGAGATATTTAAAAGTTCCGAAGCCGCACCAACATAATAGAGATACAGAAACACCGTGGCCCCTTTCTTTGAGATAACTCTGCACTAGTGCGAGCTGCAAATGCCACTTCCAGCTTAGCTGTGCAGAAGAAGAACAACAAGAAGAAGAAATATCTCGAAATATGTCCGTCACGCCCCTTCCCTTGAGATAAATCTGCAAATATCTCGGAAACGAAGCGAGCTATGGCAAAATGTTTAGAGACCTTTCTTGTAGAGAATTAAGTTTCCTACTTTTTATGTAGTATGATATTTTTTGATCAGATGCGTAGTTCTCGAGATATATCAAGATATTTAAAAGTTCCGAAGCCGCACCAACATAATAGAGGTACAGAAACACCGTGGCCCCTTTCTTTGAGATAACCCTGCACGATTGCGCGCTGGAAATGCCACTTCCAGTTTAGCTGTGCAGAAGAAGAACAACAAGAAGAAGAAATATCTCGAAATATGTCCATCAGGACCCTTCCCTTGAGATAAATCTGCAAATATCTCGGAAACGAAGCGAGCTATGGAAAAATGTTAAGAGACCTTTTTTGTAGAGAATCATGTTTCCTACAATTTATGTTCTATGATATTTTTTGATCAGAAGCGTAGTTTTCGAGATATATTGAGATACTTAAAAGTTCCGAAGCCGCACCAACATAATAGAGATACAGACACACCGTGGCCCCTTTCTTTGGGATAACTCTGCACTATTGCGAGCTGCAAATGCCACTTCCAGCTTAGCTGTGCAGAAGAAGAACAACAAGAAGAAGAAATATCTCGAAATATGTCCGTCAGGCCACTTCCCTTGAGATAAATCTGCAAATATCTCGGAAACGAAGCTAGCTATGGCAAAATGTTAAGAGACCTTTTTTGTAGACAATTAAGTTTCCTACTTTTTATGTTCGATGATATTTTTTGATCAGATGCGTAGTTCTCGAGATATATCAAGATATTTAAAAGTTCCGAAGCTGCACCAACATAATAGAGGTACAGAAACACCGTGGCCTCTTTCTTTGAGATAACTCTGCACTTTTGCGAGCTGCAAATGCCACTTCGAGCTTAGCTGTGCAGAAGAAGAACAACAAGAAGAAGAAATATCTCGAAATATGTCCGTCAGACCTCTTCCCTTGAGATGAATCTGCAAATACCTCGGAAACGAAGCGAGCTATGGCAAAATGTTAAGAAACCTTTTTTGTAGAGAATAATGTTTCCTACAATTTACGTTCTATGATATTTTTTGATCAGAAGCGTAGTTCTCGAGATATATCAAGATATTTAAAAGTTCCGAAGCCGCACCAACATAATAGAGATACAGAAACACCGTGGCCCCTTTCTTTGAGATAACTCTGCACTAGTGCGAGCCGCAAATGCCACTTCCAGCTTAGCTGTGCAGAAGAAGAACAACAAGAAGAAGAAATATCTCGAAACATGTCCGTCAGGCCCCTTCCCTTGAGATAAATATGCAAATATCTCGGAAACGAAGCGAGCTATGGCAAAATGTTAAGAGACCTTTTTTGTAGAGAATTAAGTTTCCTACTTTTTACGTTCTATGATATTTTTTGATCAGATGCGTAGTTCTCGAGATATATCAAGATATTTAAAAGTTCCGAGGCCGCACCAACATACAGAAACATAGAGATACAGAAACACCGTGGCCCCTTTCTTTGAGATAACTCTGCACTATTGCGAGGTGCAAATGCCACTTCCAGCTTAGCTGTGCAGAAGAAGAACAACAAGAAGAAGAAATATCTCGAAATATGTCCGTCAGACCTCTTCCCTTGAGATGAATCTGCAAATATCTCGGAAACGAAGCGAGCTATGGCAAAGTGTTAAGAGACCTTTTTTGTAGAGAATAATGTTTCCTACAATTTACGTTCTATGATATTTTTTGATCAGAAGCGTAGTTCTCGAGATATATCAAGATATTTAAAAGTTCCGAGGCCGCACCAACATAATAGAGATACAGAAACACCGTGGCCCCTTTCTTTGAGATAACTCTGCACTATTGCGAGCTGCAAATGCCACTTCCAGCTTAGCTGTGCAGAGGAAGAACAACAAGAAGAAGAAATATCTCGAAATATGTCCGTCAGGCCAGTTCCTTTGAGTTGAATCTGCAAATATCTCGGAAACGAAGCGAGCTATGGCAAAATGTTAAGAGACGTTTTTTGTAGAGAATTATGTTTCCTACAATTTATGTTCTATGATATTTTTTGATCAGAAGCGTAGTTTTCGAGATATATCGAGATATTTAAAAGTTCCGAAGCCGCACCAACATAATAGAGATACAGAAACACCGTGGCCCCTTTCTTTGAGATAACTCTGCACTAGTGCGAGCCGCAAATGCCACTTCCAGCTTAGCTGTGCAGAAGAAGAACAACAAGAAGAAGAAATATCTCGAAATATGTCCGACAGGCCCCTTCCCTTGAGATAAATCTGCAAATATCTCGGAAACGAAGCGAGCTATGGCGAAATGTTAAGAGACCTTTTTTGTAGAGAATTAAGTTTCCTACTTTTTATCTTGTATGATATTTTTTGATCAGATGCGTAGTTCTCGAGATATATCAAGATATTTAAAAGTTCCGAAGCCGCACCAACATAATAGAGATACAGAAACACCGTGGCCCCTCTCTTTGAGATAACTCTGCACTATTGCGAGCTGCAAATGCCACTTCGAGCTTAGCTGTGCAGAAGAAGAACAACAAGAAGAAGAAATATCTCGAAATATGTCCGTCAGACCCCTTCCCTTGAGATCAATCTGCAAATATCTCGGAAACGAAGCGAGCTATGGCAAAATATTAAGAGACCTTTTTTGTAGAGAATAATGTTTCCTACGATTTACGTTCTATGATATTTTTTGATCAGAAGCGTAGTTCTCGAGATATATCAAGATATTTAAAAGTTCCGAAGACGCACCAATATAATAGAGATACAGAAACACCGGGGCCCCTTTCTTTGAGATAACTGTGCACTAGTGCGAGCCGCGAATGCCACTTCCAGCTTAGCTGTGCAGAAGAAGAACAACAAGAAGAAGAAATATCTCGAAATATGTCCGTCAGGCCCCTTCCCTTGAGATATATCTGCAAATATCTCGGAAACGAAGCGAGCTATGGCAAAATGTTAAGAGACCGTTTTTGTAGAGAATAATGTTTCCTACAATTTACGTTCTATGATATTTTTTGATCAGAAGCGTAGTTCTCGAGATATATCAAGATATTTAAAAGTTCCGAAGACGCACCAACATAATAGAGATACAGAAACACCGTGGCCCCTTTCTTTGAGATAACTCTGCACTATTGCGAGCTGCAAATGCCACTTCCAGCTTAGCTGTGCAGAAGAAGAACAACAAGAAGAAGAAATATCTCGAAATATGTCCGTCAGGCCCCTTCCCTTGAGATAAATCTGCAAATATCTCGGAAACGAAGAGAGCTATGGCAAAATGTTAAGAGACCTTTTTTGTAGAGAATTAAGTTTCCTACTTTTTATCTTGTATGATATTTTTTGATCAGATGCGTAGTTCTCGAGATATATCAAGATATTTAAAAGTTCCGAAGCCGCACCAACATAATAGAGATACAGAAACACCGTGGCCCCTCTCTTTGAGATAACTCTGCACTATTGCGAGCTGCAAATGCCACTTCGAGCTTAGCTGTGCAGAAGAAGAACAACAAGAAGAAGAAATATCTCGAAATATGTCCGTCAGACCCCTTCCCTTGAGATCAATCTGCAAATATCTCGGAAACGAAGCGAGCTATGGCAAAATATTAAGAGACCTTTTTTGTAGAGAATAATGTTTCCTACAATTTACGTTCTATGATATTTTTTGATCAGAAGCGTAGTTCTCGAGATATATCAAGATATTTAAAAGTTCCGAAGACGCACCAACATAATAGAGATACAGAAACACCGGGGCCCCTTTCTTTGAGATAACTGTGCACTAGTGCGAGCCGCGAATGCCACTTCCAGCTTAGCTGTGCAGAAGAAGAACAACAAGAAGAAGAAATATCTCGAAATATGTCCGTCAGGCCCCTTCCCTTGAGATATATCTGCAAATATCTCGGAAACGAAGCGAGCTATGGCAAAATGTTAAGAGACCGTTTTTGTAGAGAATAATGTTTCCTACAATTCACGTTCTATGATATTTTTTGATCAGAAGCGTAGTTCTCGAGATATATCCAGATATTTAAAAGTTCCGAAGACGCACCAACATAATAGAGATACAGAAACACCGTGGCCCCTTTCTTTGAGATAACTCTGCACTATTGCGAGCTGCAAATGCCACTTCCAGCTTAGCTGTGCAGAAGAAGAACAACAAGAAGAAGAAATATCTCGAAATATGTCCGTCAGGCCCCTTCCCTTGAGATAAATCTGCAAATATCTCGGAAACGAAGAGAGCTATGGCAAAATGTTAAGAGACCTTTTTTGTAGAGAATTAAGTTTCCTACTTTTCATGTTCTATGATATTTTTTGATCAGATGCGTAGTTCTCGAGATATATCAAGATATTTAAAAGTTCCGAAGCCGCACCAACATAATAGAGATACAGAAACACCGTGGCCCCTTTCTTTGAGATAACTCTGCACTATTGCGAGCTGTAAATGCCACTTCCAGCTTAGCTGTGCAGAAGAAGAACAACAAGAAGAAGAAATATCTCGAAATATGTCCGTCAGGCCCCTTCCCTTGAGATATATCTGCAAATATCTCGGAAACGAAGCGAGCTATGGCAAAATGTTAAGAGACCTTTTTTGTAGAGAATTATCTTTCCTACAATTTATGTTCTATGATATTTTTTGATCAGAAGCGTAGTTTTCGAGATATATCGAGATATTTAAAAGTTCCGAAGCCGCACCAACATAATAGAGATACAGAAACACCGTGGCCCCTTTCTTTGAGATAACTCTGCACTATTGCGAGCTGCAAATGCCACTTCCAGCTTAGCTGTGCTGAGGAAGAACAACAAGAAGAAGAAGTATCTCGAAATATGTCCGTCAGGCCCGTTCCTTTGAGCTGAATCTGCAAATATCTCGGAAACGACGCGAGCTATGGCAAAATGTTAAGAGACGTTTTTTGTAGAGAATTATGTTTCCTACAATTTATGTTCTATGATATTTTTTGATCAGAAGCGTAGTTTTCGAGATATATCGAGATATTTAAAAGTTCCGAAGCCGCACCAACATAATAGAGATACAGAAACACCGTGGCCCCTTTCTTTGAGATAACTCTGCACTAGTGCGAGCCGCAAATGCCACTTCCAGCTTAGCTGTGCAGAAGAAGAACAACAAGAAGAAGAAATATCTCGAAATATGTCCGACAGGCCCCTTCCCTTGAGATAAATCTGCAAATATCTCGGAAACGAAGCGAGCTATGGCGAAATGTTAAGAGACCTTTTTTGTAGAGAATTAAGTTTCCTACTTTTTATCTTCTATGATATTTTTTGATCAGATGCGTAGTTCTCGAGATATATCAAGATATTTAAAAGTTCCGAAGCCGCACCAACATAATAGAGATACAGAAACACCGTGGCCCCTCTCTTTGAGATAACTCTGCACTATTGCGAGCTGCAAATGCCACTTCGAGCTTAGCTGTGCAGAAGAAGAACAACAAGAAGAAGAAATATCTCGAAATATGTCCGTCAGACCCCTTCCCTTGAGATCAATCTGCAAATATCTCGGAAACGAAGCGAGCTATGGCAAAATATTAAGAGACCTTTTTTGTAGAGAATAATGTTTCCTACAATTTACGTTCTATGATATTTTTTGATCAGAAGCGTAGTTCTCGAGATATATCAAGATATTTAAAAGTTCCGAAGCCGCACCAACATAATAGAGATACAGAAACACCGTGGCCCCTTTCTTTGAGATAACTCTGCACTAGTGCGAGCCGCAAATGCCACTTCCAACTTAGCTGTGCAGAAGAAGAACAACAAGAAGAAGAAATATCTCGAAATATGTCCGTCAGGCCCCTTCCCTTGAGATAAATATGCAAATATCTCGGAAACGAAGCGAGCTATGGCAAAATGTTAAGAGACCGTTTTTGTAGAGAATTAAGTTTCCTACTTTTTATGTTCTATGATATTTTTTGATCAGACGCGTAGTTCTCGAGATATATCAAGATATTTAAAAGTTCCGAAGCCGCACCAATATAATAGAGATACAGAAACACCGTGGCCCCTTTCTTTGAGATAACTCTGCACTATTGCGAGCTGCAAATGCCACTTCCAGCTTAGCTGTGCAGAAGAAGAACAACAAGAAGAAGAAATATCTCGACATATGTCCGTCAGGCCCCTTCCCTTGAGATAAATCTGCAAATATCTCGGAAACGAAGAGAGCTATGGCAAAATGTTAAGAGACCTTTTTTGTAGAGAATTAAGTTTCCTACTTTTCATGTTCTATGATATGTTTTGATCAGATGCGTAGTTCTCGAGATGTATCAAGATATTTAAAAGTTCCGAAGCCGCACCAACATAATAGAGATACAGAAACACCGTGGCCCCTTTCTTTGAGATAACTCTGCACTATTGCGAGCTGTAAATGCCACTTCCAGCTTAGCTGTGCAGAAGAAGAACAACAAGAAGAAGAAATATCTCGAAATATGTCCGTCAGGCCCCTTCCCTTGAGATATATCTGCAAATATCTCGGAAACGAAGCGAGCTATGGCGAAATGTTAAGAGACCTTTTTTGTAGAGAATTAAGTTTCCTACTTTTTATCTTCTATGATATTTTTTGATCAGATGCGTAGTTCTCGAGATATATCAAGATATTTAAAAGTTCCGAAGCCGCACCAACATAATAGAGATACAGAAAAACCGTGGCCCCTCTCTTTGAGATAACTCTGCACTATTGCGAGCTGCAAATGCCACTTCCAGCTTAGCTGTGCAGAAGAAGAACAACAAGAAGAAGAAATATCTCGAAATATGTCCGTCAGGCCCCTTCCCTTGAGATAAATCTGCAAATATCTCGGAAACAAAGCGAGCTATGGCGAAATGTTAAGAGACCTTTTTTGTAGAGAATTAAGTTTCCTACTTTTTATCTTCTATGATATTTTTTGATCAGATGCGTAGTTCTCGAGATATATCAAGATATTTAAAAGTTCCGAAGCCGCACCAACATAATAGAGATACAGAAACACCGTGGCCCCTCTGTTTGAGATAACTCTGCACTATTGCGAGCTGCAAATGCCACTTCCAGCTTAGCTGTGCAGAAGAAGAACAACAAGAAGAAGAAATATCTCGATATATGTCCGTCACGCCCCTTCCCTTGAGATAAATCTGCAAATATCTCGGATACGAAGCGAGCTATGGCAAAATGTTTAGAGACCTTTCTTGTAGAGAATTAAGTTTCCTACTTTTTATGTAGTATGATATTTTTTGATCAGATGCGTAGTTCTCGAGATATATCAAGATATTTAAAAGTTCCGAAGCCGCACCAACATAATAGAGATACAGAAACAACGTGGCCCCTCTGTTTGAGATAACTCTGCACTATTGCGAGCTGCAAATGCCACTTCCAGCTTAGCTGTGCAGAAGAAGAACCACAAGAAGAAGAAATATCTCGATATATGTCCGTCACGCCCCTTCCCTTGAGATAAATCTGCAAATATCTCGGAAACGAAGCGAGCTATGGCAAAATGTTTAGAGACCTTTCTTGTAGAGAATTAAGTTTCCTACTTTTTATGTAGTATGATATTTTTTGATCAGATGCGTAGTTCTCGAGATATATCAAGATATTTAAAAGTTCCGAAGCCGCACCAACATAATAGAGATACAGAAACACCGTGGCCCCTTTCTTTGAGATAACTCTGCACTATTGCGAGCTGGAAATGCCACTTCCAGTTTAGCTGTGCAGAAGAAGAACAACAAGAAGAAGAAATATCTCGAAATATGTCCGTCAGGCCCCTTCCCTTGAGATAAATCTGCAAATATCTCGGAAACGAAGAGAGCTATGGCAAAATGTTAAGAGACCTTTTTTGTAGAGAATTAAGTTTCCTACTTTTCATGTTCTATGATATGTTTTGATCAGATGCGTAGTTCTCGAGATGTATCAAGATATTTAAAAGTTCCGAAGCCGCACCAACATAATAGAGATACAGAAACACCGTGGCCCCTTTCTTTGAGATAACTCTGCACTATTGCGAGCTGTAAATGCCACTTCCAGCTTAGCTGTGCAGAAGAAGAACAACAAGAAGAAGAAATATCTCGAAATATGTCCGTCAGGCCCCTTCCCTTGAGATATATCTGCAAATATCTCGGAAACGAAGCGAGCTATGGCGAAATGTTAAGAGACCTTTTTTGTAGAGAATTAAGTTTCCTACTTTTTATCTTCTATGATATTTTTTGATCAGATGCGTAGTTCTCGAGATATATCAAGATATTTAAAAGTTCCGAAGCCGCACCAACATAATAGAGATACAGAAACACCGTGGCCCCTCTGTTTGAGATAACTCTGCACTATTGCGAGCTGCAAATGCCACTTCCAGCTTAGCTGTGCAGAAGAAGAACAACAAGAAGAAGAAATATCTCGATATATGTCCGTCACGCCCCTTCCCTTGAGATAAATCTGCAAATATCTCGGAAACGAAGCGAGCTATGGCAAAATGTTTAGAGACCTTTCTTGTAGAGAATTAAGTTTCCTACTTTTTATGTAGTATGATATTTTTTGATCAGATGCGTAGTTCTCGAGATATATCAAGATATTTAAAAGTTCCGAAGCCGCACCAACATAATAGAGATACAGAAACAACGTGGCCCCTCTGTTTGAGATAACTCTGCACTATTGCGAGCTGCAAATGCCACTTCCAGCTTAGCTGTGCAGAAGAAGAACCACAAGAAGAAGAAATATCTCGATATATGTCCGTCACGCCCCTTCCCTTGAGATAAATCTGCAAATATCTCGGAAACGAAGCGAGCTATGGCAAAATGTTTAGAGACCTTTCTTGTAGAGAATTAAGTTTCCTACTTTTTATGTAGTATGATATTTTTTGATCAGATGCGTAGTTCTCGAGATATATCAAGATATTTAAAAGTTCCGAAGCCGCACCAACATAATAGAGATACAGAAACACCGTGGCCCCTTTCTTTGAGATAACTCTGCACTATTGCGAGCTGGAAATGCCACTTCCAGTTTAGCTGTGCAGAAGAAGAACAACAAGAAGAAGAAATATCTCGAAATATGTCCGTTAGGCCCCTTCCTTGAGATAAATCTGCAAATATCTCGGAAACGAAGCGAGCTATGGCAAAATGTTAAGAGACCTTTTTTGTAGAGAATTAAGTTTCCTACTTTTTACGTTCTATGATATTTTTTGATCAGAAGCGTAGTTTTCGAGATATATCGAGATATTTAAAAGTTCCGAAGCCGCACCAACATAATAGAGATACAGAAACACCGTGGCTCCTTTCTTTGAGATAACTCTGCACTAGTGCGAGCCGCAAATGCCACTTCCAGCTTAGCTGTGCAGAAGAAGAACAACAAGAAGAAGAAATATCTCGAAATATGTCCGTCAGGCCCCTTCCCTTGAGATAAATATGCAAATATCTCGGAAACGAAGCGAGCTATGGCAAAATGTTAAGAGACCTTTTTTGTAGAGAATTAAGTTTCCTACTTTTTATGTTCTATGATATTTTTTGATCAGATGCGTAGTTCTCGAGATATATCAAGATATTTAAAAGTTCCGAAGCCGCACCAACATAATAGAGATACAGAAACACCGTGGCCCCTTTCTTGGAGATAACTCTGCACTATTGCGAGCTGCAAATGCCACTTCCAGCTTAGCTGTGCAGAGGAAGAACAACAAGAAGAAGAAATATCTCGAAATATGTCCGTCAGGCCAGTTCCTTTGAGCTGAATCTGCAAATATCTCGGAAACGAAGCGAGCTATGGCGAAATGTTAAGAGACCTTTTTTGTAGAGAATTAAGTTTCCTACTTTTTATCTTCTATGATATTTTTTGATCAGATGCGTAGTTCTCTAGATATATCAAGATATTTAAAAGCTCCGAAGCCGCACCAACATAATAGAGATACAGAAACACCGTGGCCCCTCTGTTTGAGATAACTCTGCACTATTGCGAGCTGCAAATGCCACTTCCAGCTTAGCTGTGCAGAAGAAGAACAATAAGAAGAAGAAATATCTCGATATATGTCCGTCACGCCCCTTCCCTTGAGATAAATCTGCAAATATCTCGGAAACGAAGCGAGCTATGGCAAAATGTTTAGAGACCTTTCTTGTAGAGAATTAAGTTTCCTACTTTTTATGTAGTATGATATTTTTTGATCAGATGCGTAGTTCTCGAGATATATCAAGATATTTAAAAGTTCCGAAGCCGCACAAACATAATAGAGATACAGAAACACCGTGGCCCCTTTCTTGGAGATAACTCTGCACTATTGCGAGCTGCAAATGCCACTTCCAGCTTAGCTGTGCAGAGGAAGAACAACAAGAAGAAGAAATATCTCGAAATATGTCCGTCAGGCCAGTTCCTTTGAGCTGAATCTGCAAATATCTCGGAAACGAAGCGAGCTATGGCGAAATGTTAAGAGACCTTTTTTGTAGAGAATTAAGTTTCCTACTTTTTATCTTCTATGATATTTTTTGATCAGATGCGTAGTTCTCTAGATATATCAAGATATTCAAAAGTTCCGAAGCCGCACCAACATAATAGAGATACAGAAACACCGTGGCCCCTCTGTTTGAGATAACTCTGCACTATTGCGAGCTGCAAATGCCACTTCCAGCTTAGCTGTGCAGAAGAAGAACAATAAGAAGAAGAAATATCTCGATATATGTCCGTCACGCCCCTTCCCTTGAGATAAATCTGCAAATATCTCGGAAACGAAGCGAGCTATGGCAAAATGTTAAGAGACCTTTTTTGTAGAGAATTAAGTTTCCTACTTTTTATGTTCTATGATATTTTTTGATCAGATGCGCAGTTCTCGAGATATATCAAGATATTTAAAAGTTCCGAAGCCGCACCAACATAATAGAGATACAGAAACACCGTGGCCCCTTTCTTTGAGATAACTCTGCACTATTGCGAGCTGCAAATGCCACTTCCAGCTTAGCTGTGCAGAAGAAGAACAACAAGAAGAAGAAATATCTCGAAATATGTCCGTCACGCCCCTTCCCTTGAGATAAATCTGCAAATATCTCGGCAACGAAGCGAGCTATGGCAAAATGTTAAGAGACCTTTTTTGTAGAGAATTATGTTTCCTACAATTTATGTTCTATGATATTTTTTGATCAGAAGCGTAGTTTTCGAGATATATTGAGATATTTAAAAGTTCCGAAGCCGCACCAACATAATAGAGATACAGACACACCGTGGCCCCTTTCTTTGGGATAACTCTGCACTATTGCGAGCTGCAAATGCCACTTCCAGCTTAGCTGTGCAGAAGAAGAACAACAAGAAGAAGAAATATCTCGAAATATGTCCGTCAGGCCACTTCCCTTGAGATAAATCTGCAAATATCTCGGAAACGAAGAGAGCTATGGCAAAATGTTAAGAGACCTTTTTTGTAGAGAATTAAGTTTCCTACTTTTCATGTTCTATGATATGTTTTGATCAGATGCGTAGTTCTCGAGATGTATCAAGATATTTAAAAGTTCCGAAGCCGCACCAACATAATAGAGATACAGAAACACCGTGGCCCCTTTCTTTGAGATAACTCTGCACTATTGCGAGCTGTAAATGCCACTTCCAGCTTAGCTGTGCAGAAGAAGAACAACAAGAAGAAGAAATATCTCGAAATATGTCCGTCAGGCCCCTTCCCTTGAGATATATCTGCAAATATCTCGGAAACGAAGCGAGCTATGGCGAAATGTTAAGAGACCTTTTTTGTAGAGAATTAAGTTTCCTACTTTTTATCTTCTATGATATTTTTTGATCAGATGCGTAGTTCTCGAGATATATCAAGATATTTAAAAGTTCCGAAGCCGCACCAACATAATAGAGATACAGAAACACCGTGGCCCCTCTGTTTGAGATAACTCTGCACTATTGCGAGCTGCAAATGCCACTTCCAGCTTAGCTGTGCAGAAGAAGAACAACAAGAAGAAGAAATATCTCGATATATGTCCGTCACGCCCCTTCCCTTGAGATAAATCTGCAAATATCTCGGAAACGAAGCGAGCTATGGCAAAATGTTTAGAGACCTTTCTTGTAGAGAATTAAGTTTCCTACTTTTTATGTAGTATGATATTTTTTGATCAGATGCGTAGTTCTCGAGATATATCAAGATATTTAAAAGTTCCGAAGCCGCACCAACATAATAGAGATACAGAAACAACGTGGCCCCTCTGTTTGAGATAACTCTGCACTATTGCGAGCTGCAAATGCCACTTCCAGCTTAGCTGTGCAGAAGAAGAACCACAAGAAGAAGAAATATCTCGATATATGTCCGTCACGCCCCTTCCCTTGAGATAAATCTGCAAATATCTCGGAAACGAAGCGAGCTATGGCAAAATGTTTAGAGACCTTTCTTGTAGAGAATTAAGTTTCCTACTTTTTATGTAGTATGATATTTTTTGATCAGATGCGTAGTTCTCGAGATATATCAAGATATTTAAAAGTTCCGAAGCCGCACCAACATAATAGAGATACAGAAACACCGTGGCCCCTCTCTTTGAGATAACTCTGCACTATTGCGAGCTGGAAATGCCACTTCCGGTTTAGCTGTGCAGAAGAAGAACAACAAGAAGAAGAAATATCTCGAAATATGTCCGTTAGGCCCCTTCCTTGAGATAAATCTGCAAATATCTCGGAAACGAAGCGAGCTATGGCAAAATGTTAAGAGACCTTTTTTGTAGAGAATTAAGTTTCCTACTTTTTACGTTCTATGATATTTTTTGATCAGAAGCGTAGTTTTCGAGATATATCGAGATATTTAAAAGTTCCGAAGCCGCACCAACATAATAGAGATACAGAAACACCGTGGCTCCTTTCTTTGAGATAACTCTGCACTAGTGCGAGCCGCAAATGCCACTTCCAGCTTAGCTGTGCAGAAGAAGAACAACAAGAAGAAGAAATATCTCGAAATATGTCCGTCAGGCCAGTTCCTTTGAGCTGAATCTGCAAATATCTCGGAAACGAAGCGAGCTATGGCGAAATGTTAAGAGACCTTTTTTGTAGAGAATTAAGTTTCCTACTTTTTATCTTCTATGATATTTTTTGATCAGATGCGTAGTTCTCTAGATATATCAAGATATTTAAAAGTTCCGAAGCCGCACCAACATAATAGAGATACAGAAACACCGTGGCCCCTCTGTTTGAGATAACTCTGCACTATTGCGAGCTGCAAATGCCACTTCCAGCTTAGCTGTGCAGAAGAAGAACAATAAGAAGAAGAAATATCTCGATATATGTCCGTCACGCCCCTTCCCTTGAGATAAATCTGCAAATATCTCGGAAACGAAGCGAGCTATGGCAAAATGTTTAGAGACCTTTCTTGTAGAGAATTAAGTTTCCTACTTTTTATGTAGTATGATATTTTTTGATCAGATGCGTAGTTCTCGAGATATATCAAGATATTTAAAAGTTCCGAAGCCGCACCAACATAATAGAGATACAGAAACACCGTGGCCCCTTTCTTGGAGATAACTCTGCACTATTGCGAGCTGCAAATGCCACTTCCAGCTTAGCTGTGCAGAGGAAGAACAACAAGAAGAAGAAATATCTCGAAATATGTCCGTCAGGCCAGTTCCTTTGAGCTGAATCTGCAAATATCTCGGAAACGAAGCGAGCTATGGCGAAATGTTAAGAGACCTTTTTTGTAGAGAATTAAGTTTCCTACTTTTTATCTTCTATGATATTTTTTGATCAGATGCGTAGTTCTCTAGATATATCAAGATATTCAAAAGTTCCGAAGCCGCACCAACATAATAGAGATACAGAAACACCGTGGCCCCTCTGTTTGAGATAACTCTGCACTATTGCGAGCTGCAAATGCCACTTCCAGCTTAGCTGTGCAGAAGAAGAACAACAAGAAGAAGAAATATCTCGAAATATGTCCGTCAGGCCACTTCCCTTGAGATAAATCTGCAAATATCTCGGAAACGAAGCGAGCTATGGCAAAATGTTAAGAGACCTTTTTTGTAGAGAATTAAGTTTCCTACTTTTTATGTTCGATGATATTTTTTGATCAGATGCGTAGTTCTCGAGATATATCAAGATATTTAAAAGTTCCGAAGCTGCACCAACATAATAGAGGTACAGAAACACCGTGGCCTCTTTCTTTGAGATAACTCTGCACTATTGCGAGCTGCAAATGCCACTTCGAGCTTAGCTGTGCAGAAGAAGAACAACAAGAAGAAGAAATATCTCGAAATATGTCCGTCAGACCTTTTCCCTTGAGATGAATCTGCAAATATCTCGGAAACGAAGCGAGCTATGGCAAAATGTTAAGAAACCTTTTTTGTAGAGAATAATGTTTCCTACAATTTACGTTCTATGATATTTTTTGATCAGAAGCGTAGTTCTCGAGATATATCAAGATATTTAAAAGTTCCGAAGCCGCACCAACATAATAGAGATACAGAAACACCGTGGCCCCTTTCTTTGAGATAACTCTGCACTAGTGCGAGCCGCAAATGCCACTTCCAGCTTAGCTGTGCAGAAGAAGAACAACAAGAAGAAGAAATATCTCGAAACATGTCCGTCAGGCCCCTTCCCTTGAGATAAATATGCAAATATCTCGGAAACGAAGCGAGCTATGGCAAAGTGTTAAGAGACCTTTTTTGTAGAGAATAATGTTTCCTAAAATTTACGTTCTATGATATTTTTTGATCAGAAGCGTAGTTCTCGAGATATATCAAGATATTTAAAAGTTCCGAGGCCGCACCAACATAATAGAGATACAGAAACACCGTGGCCCCTTTCTTTGAGATAACTCTGCACTATTGCGAGCTGCAAATGCCACTTCCAGCTTAGCTGTGCAGAGGAAGAACAACAAGAAGAAGAAATATCTCGAAATATGTCCGTCAGGCCAGTTCCTTTGAGTTGAATCTGCAAATATCTCGGAAACGAAGCGAGCTATGGCAAAATGTTAAGAGACGTTTTTTGTAGAGAATTATGTTTCCTACAATTTATGTTCTATGATATTTTTTGATCAGAAGCGTAGTTTTCGAGATATATCGAGATATTTAAAAGTTCCGAAGCCGCACCAACATAATAGAGATACAGAAACACCGTGGCCCCTTTCTTTGAGATAACTCTGCACTATTGCGAGCTGCAAATGCCACTTCCAGCTTAGCTGTGCAGAGGAAGAACAACAAGAAGAAGAAGTATCTCGAAATATGTCCGTCAGGCCCGTTCCTTTGAGCTGAATCTGCAAATATCTCGGAAACGAAGCGAGCTATGGCAAAATGTTAAGAGACAGTTTTTGTAGAGAATTAAGTTTCCTACTTTTTATGTTCTATGATATTTTTTGATCAGACGAGTAGTTCTCGAGATATATCAAGATATTTAAAAGTTCCGAAGCCGCACCAACATAATAGAGATACAGAAACACCGTGGCCCCTTTCTTTGAGATAACTCTGCTCTATTGCGAGCGGCAAATGCCACTTCGAGCTTAGCTGTGCAGAAGAAGAACAACAAGAAGAAGAAATATCTCGAAATATGTCCGTCAGGCCCCTTCCCTTGAGATAAATCTGCAAATATCTCGGAAACGAAGAGAGCTATGGCAAAATGTTAAGAGACCTTTTTTGTAGAGAATTAAGTTTCCTACTTTTCATGTTCTATGATATTTTTTGATCAGATGCGTAGTTCTCGAGATATATCAAGATATTTAAAAGTTCCGAAGCCGCACCAACATAATAGAGATACAGAAACACCGTGGTCCCTTTCTTTGAGATAACTCTGCACTATTGCGAGCTGTAAATGCCACTTCCAGCTTAGCTGTGCAGAAGAAGAACAACAAGAAGAAGAAATATCTCGAAATATGTCCGTCAGGCCCCTTCCCTTGAGATATATCTGCAAATATCTCGGAAACGAAGCGAGCTATGGCAAAATGTTAAGAGACAGTTTTTGTAGAGAATTAAGTTTCCTACTTTTTATGTTCTATGATATTTTTTGATCAGACGAGTAGTTCTCGAGATATATCGAGATATTTAAAAGTTCCGAAGCCGCACCAACATAATAGAGATACAGAAACACCGTGGCCCCTTTCTTTGAGATAACTCTGCACTAGTGCGAGCCGCAAATGCCACTTCCAGCTTAGCTGTGCAGAAGAAGAACAACAAGAAGAAGAAATATCTCGAAATATGTCCGTCAGGCCCCTTCCCTTGAGATAAATATGCAAATATCTCGGAAACGAAGCGAGCTATGGCAAAATGTTAAGAGACCTTTTTTGTAGAGAATTAAGTTTCCTACTTTTTATGTTCTATGATATTTTTTGATCAGATGCGTAGTTCTCGAGATATATCAAGATATTTAAAAGTTCCGAAGCCGCACCAACATAATAGAGATACAGAAACACCGTGGCCCCTTTCTTTGAGATAACTCTGCACTATTGCGAGCTGCAAATGCCACTTCCAGCTTAGCTGTGCAGAGGAAGAACAACAAGAAGAAGAAATATCTCGAAATATGTCCGTCAGGCCAGTTCCTTTGAGCTGAATCTGCAAATATCTCGGAAACGAAGCGAGCTATGGCAAAATGTTAAGAGACGTTTTTTGTAGACAATTATGTTTCCTACAATTTATGTTCTATGATATTTTGTGATCAGAAGCGTAGTTTTCGAGATATATCGAGATATTTAAAAGTTCCGAAGACGCACCAACATAATAGAGATACAGAAACACCGTGGCCCCTTTCTTTGAGATAACTGTGCACTAGTGCGAGCCGCTAATGCCACTTCCAGCTTAGCTGTGCAGAAGAAGAACAACAAGAAGAAGAAATATCTCGAAATATGTCCGTCAGGCCCCTTCCCTTGAGATATATCTGCAAATATCTCGGAAACGAAGCGAGCTATGGCAAAATGTTAAGAGACAGTTTTTGTAGAGAATTAAGTTTCCTACTTTTTATGTTCTATGATATTTTTTGATCAGACGAGTAGTTCTCGAGATATATCAAGATATTTAAAAGTTCCGAAGCCGCACCAACATAATAGAGATACAGAAACACCGTGGCCCCTTTCTTTGAGATAACTCTGCTCGATTGCGAGCTGCAAATGCCACTTCCAGCTTAGCTGTGCAGAAGAAGAACAACAACAAGAAGAAATATCTCGAAATATGTCCGTCAGGCCCCTTCCCTTGAGATAAATCTGCAAATATCTCGGAAACGAAGAGCTATGGCAAAATGTTAAGAGACCTTTTTTGTAGAGAATTAAGTTTCCTACTTTTCATGTTCTATGATATTTTTTGATCAGATGCGTAGTTCTCGAGATATATCAAGATATTTAAAAGTTCCGAAGCCGCACCAACATAATAGAGATACAGAAACACCGTGGTCCCTTTCTTTGAGATAACTCTGCACTATTGCGAGCTGGAAATGCCACTTCCAGTTTAGCTGTGCAGAAGAAGAACATCAAGAAGAAGAAATATCTCGAAATATGTCCGTTAGGCCCCTTCCCTTGAGATAAATCTGCAAATATCTCGGAAACGAAGCGAGCTATGGCAAAATGTTAGGAGACCTTTTTTGTAGAGAATTAAGTTTCCTACTTTTTATGTTCTATGATATTTTTTGATCAGATGCGCAGTTCTCGAGATATATCAAGATATTTAAAAGTTCCGAAGCCGCACCAACATAATAGAGATACAGAAACACCGTGGCCCCTTTCTTTGAGATAACTCTGCACTAGTGCGAGCCGCAAATGCCACTTCCAGCTTAGCTGTGCAGAAGAAGAACAACAAGAAGACGAAATATCTCGAAATATGTCCGTCAGGCCCCTTCCCTTGAGATAAATCTGCAAATATCTCGGAAACGAAGCGAGCTATGGCAAAATGTTAAGAGACCTTTTTTGTAGAGAATTAAGTTTCCTACTTTTTATGTTCTATGATATTTTTTGATCAGATGCGTAGTTCTCGAGATATATCAAGATATTTAAAAGTTCCGAAGCCGCACCAACATAATAGAGATACAGAAACACCGTGGCCCCTTTCTTTGAGATAACTCTGCACTATTGCGAGCTGGAAATGCCACTTCCAGTTTAGCTGTGCAGAAGAAGAACATCAAGAAGAAG
Organism: Osmia lignaria lignaria; assembly: GCF_051020975.1. Lineage (NCBI taxonomy): Eukaryota > Metazoa > Arthropoda > Insecta > Hymenoptera > Megachilidae > Osmia > Osmia lignaria. The sequence goes on from NW_027478166.1 coordinate 6,669,728, forward strand.
AAATATCTCGAAATATGTCCGTTAGGCCCCTTCCCTTGAGATAAATCTGCAAATATCTCGGAAACGAAGCGAGCTATGGCAAAATGTTAAGAGACCTTTTTTGTAGAGAATTAAGTTTCCTACTTTTTATATTCTATGATATTTTTTGATCAGAAGCGTAGTTTTCGAGATATATCGAGATATTTAAAAGTTCCGAAGCCGCACCAACATAATAGAGATACAGAAACACCGTGGCCCCTTTCTTTGAGATAATTCTGCACTAGTGCGAGCCGCAAATGCCACTTCCAGCTTAGCTGTGCAGAAGAAGAACAACAAGAAGAAGAAATATCTCGAAATATGTCCGTCAGGCCCCTTCCCTTGAGATAAATCTGCAAATATCTCGGAAACGAAGAGAGCTATGGCAAAATGTTAAGAGACCTTTTTTGTAGAGAATTAAGTTTCCTACTTTTTATGTTCTATGATATTTTTTGATCAGATGCGTAGTTCTCGAGATATATCAAGATATTTAAAAGTTCCGAAGCCGCACCAACATAATAGAGATACAGAAACACCGTGGCCCCTTTCTTTGAGATAACTCTGCACTATTGCGAGCTGGAAATGCCACTTCCAGTTTAGCTGTGCAGAAGAAGAACATCAAGAAGAAGAAATATCTCGAAATATGTCCGTTAGGCCCCTTCCCTTGAGATAAATCTGCAAATATCTCGGAAACGAAGCGAGCTATGGCAAAATATTTAGAGACCTTTTTTGTAGAGAATTAAGTTTCCTACTTTTTATGTTCTATGATATTTTATGATCAGATGCGCAGTTCTCGAGATATATCAAGATATTTAAAAGTTCCGGAGCCGCACCAACATAATAGAGATACAGAAACACCGTGGCCCCTTTCTTTGAGATAACTCTGCACTATTGCGAGCTGGAAATGCCACTTCCAGTTTAGCTGTGCAGAAGAAGAACAACAAGAAGAAGAAATATCTCGAAATATGTCCGTTAGGCCCCTTCCCTTGAGATAAATCTGCAAATATCTCGGAAACGAAGCGAGCTATGGCAAAATGTTAAGAGACCTTTTTTGTAGAGAATTAAGTTTCCTACTTTTTATGTTCTATGATATTTTTTGATCAGACGCGTAGTTCTCGAGATATATCAAGATATTTAAAAGTTCCAAAGCCGCACCAACATAATAGAGATACAGAAACACCGTGGCCCCTTTCTTTGAGATAACTCTGCACTAGTGCGAGCCGCAAATGCCACTTCCAGCTTAGCTGTGCAGAAGAAGAACAACAAGAAGAAGAAATATCTCGAAATATGTCCGTCAGGCCCCTTCCCTTGAGATAAATATGCAAATATCTCGGAAACGAAGCGAGCTATGGCAAAATGTTAAGAGACCTTTTTTGTAGAGAATTAAGTTTCCTACTTTTTATGTTCTATGATATTTTTTGATCAGACGCGTAGTTCTCGAGATATATCAAGATATTTAAAAGTTCCGAAGCCGCACCAACATAATAGAGATACAGAAACACCGTGGCCCCTTTCTTAGAGATAACTCTGCACTATTGCGAGCTGCAAATGCCACTTCCAGCTTAGCTGTGCAGAGGAAGAACAACAAGAAGAAGAAATATCTCGAAATATGTCCGTCAGGCCAGTTCCTTTGAGCTGAATCTGCAAATATCTCGGAAACGAAGCGAGCTATGGCAAAATGTTAAGAGACGTTTTTTGTAGAGAATTATGTTTCCTACAATTTATATTCTATGATATTTTTTGATCAGAAGCGTAGTTTTCGAGATATATCGAGATATTTAAAAGTTCCGAAGACGCACCAACATAATAGAGATACAGAAACACCGTGGCCCCTTTCTTTGAGATAACTGTGCACTAGTGCGAGCCGCAAATGCCACTTCCAGCTTAGCTGTGCAGAAGAAGAACAACAAGAAGAAGAAATATCTCGAAATATGTCCGTCAGGCCTCTTCCCTTGAGATAAATCTGCAAATATCTCGGAAACGAAGCGAGCTATGGCAAAATGTTAAGAGACCTTTTTTGTAGAGAATTAGGTTTCCTACTTTTTATCTTCTATGATATTTTTTGATCAGATGCGTAGTTCTCGAGATATATCAAGATATTTAAAAGTTCCGAAGCCGCACCAACATAATAGAGATACAGAAACACCGTGGCCCCTTTCTTTGAGATAACTCTGCACTATTGCGAGCTGCAAATGCCACTTCCAGCTTAGCTGTGCAGAAGAAGAACAACAAGAAGAAGAAATATCTCGAAATATGTCCGTCAGGCCCCTTCCCTTGAGATAAATCTGGAAATATCTCGGAAACGAAGAGAGCTATGGCAAAATGTTAAGAGACCTTTTTTGTAGAGAATTATGTTTCCTACAATTTATGTTCTATGATATTTTTTGATCAGAAGCGTAGTTTTCGAGATATATCGAGATACTTAAAAGTTCCGAAGCCGCACCAACATAATAGAGATACAGAAACACCGTGGCCCCTTTCTTTGAGATAACTGTGCACTAGTGCGAGCCGCAAATGCCACTTCCAGCTTAGCTGTGCAGAAGAAGAACAACAAGAAGAAGAAATATCTCGAAATATGTCCGTCAGGCCCCTTCCCTTGAGATAAATCTGCAAATATCTCGGAAACGAAGCGAGCTATGGCAAAATGTTAAGAGACCTTTTTTGTAGAGAATTAGGTTTCCTACTTTTTATGTTCTATGATATTTTTTGATCAGATGCGTAGTTCTCGAGATATATCAAGATATTTAAAAGTTCCGAAGCCGCACCAACATAATAGAGATACAGAAACACGGTGGCCCCTTTCTTTGAGATAACTCTGCACTATTGCGAGCTGCAAATGCCACTTCCAGCTTAGCTGTGCAGAAGAAGAACAACAAGAAGAAGAAATATCTCGAAATATGTCCGTCAGACCCCTTCCCTTGAGATAAATCTGCAAATATCTCGGAAACGAAGCGAGCTATGGCAAAATGTTAAGAGACCTTTTTTCTAGAGAATTATGTTTCCTACAATTTAGCTTCTATGATATTTTTTGATCAGAAGCGTAGTTTTCGAGATATATCGAGATATTTAAAAGTTCCGAAGCCGCAGTAACATAATAGAGATACAGAAACACCGTGGCTCCTTTCTTTGAGATAACTCTGCACTATTGCGCGCTGCAAATGCCACTTCCAGCTTAGCTGTGCAGAAGAAGAACAACAAGAAGAAGAAATATCTCGAAATATGTCCGTCAGGCCCCTTCCCTTGAGATAAATCTGCAAATATCTCGGAAACGAAGCGAGCTATGGCAAAATGTTAAGAGACCTTTTTTGTAGAGAATTAAGTTTCCTACTTTTTATGTTGTATGATATTTTTTGATCAGATGCGTAGTTCTCGAGATATATCAAGATATTTAAAAGTTCCGAAGCCGCACCAACATAATAGAGATTCAGAAACACCGTGGCCCCTTTCTTTGAGATAACTCTGCACTATTGCGAGTTGCAAATGCCGCTTCCAGCTTAGCTGTGCAGAAGAAGAACAACAAGAATAAGAAATATTTCGAAATATGTCCGTCAGGCCCCTTCCCTTGAGATAGATCTGCAAATATCTCGGAAACGAAGCGAGCTATGGCAAAATGTTAAGAGACCTTTTTTGTAGAGAATTATGTTTCCTACAATTTACCTTCTATGATATTTTTTGATCAGAAGCGTAGTTTTCGAGATATATCGAGATACTTAAAAGTTCCGAAGCCGCACCAACATAATAGAGATACAGAAACACCGTGGCCCCTTTCTTTGAGATAACTGTGCACTAGTGCGAGCCGCAAATGCCACTTCCAGCTTAGCTGTGCAGAAGAAGAACAACAAGAAGAAGAAATATCTCGAAATATGTCCGTCAGGCCCCTTCCCTTGAGATAAATCTGCAAATATCTCGGAAACGAAGCGAGCTATGGCAAAATGTTAAGAGACCTTTTTTGTAGAGAATTAGGTTTCCTACTTTTTATCTTCTATGATATTTTTTGATCAGATGCGTAGTTCTCGAGATATATCAAGATATTTAAAAGTTCCGAAGCCGCACCAACATAATAGAGATACAGAAACACCGTGGCCCCTTTCTTTGAGCTAACTCTGCACTAGTGCGAGCCGCAAATGCCACTTCCAGCTTAGCTGTGCAGAAGAAGAACAACAAGAAGAAGAAATATCTCGAAATATGTCCGTCAGGCCCCTTCCCTTGAGATAAATCTGCAAATATCTCGGAAACGAAGCGAGCTATGGCAAAATGTTAAGAGACCTTTTTTGTAGAGAATTAAGTTTCCTACTTTTTATGTTCTATGATATTTTTTGATCAGATGCGCAGTTCTCGAGATATATCAAGATATTTAAAAGTTCCGAAGCCGCACCAACATAATAGAGATACAGAAACACCGTGGCCCCTTTCTTTGAGATAACTCTGCACTATTGCGAGCTGCAAATGCCACTTCCAGCTTAGCTGTGCAGAAGAAGAACAACAAGAAGAAGAAATATCTCGAAATATGTCCGTCAGGCCCCTTCCCTTGAGATAAATCTGGAAATATCTCGGAAACGAAGAGAGCTATGGCAAAATGTTAAGAGACCTTTTTTGTAGACAATTAAATTTCCTACTTTTTATGTTCTATGATATTTTTTGATCAGATGCGTAGTTCTCGAGATATATCAAGATATTTAAAAGTTCCGAAGCCGCACCAACATAATAGAGATACAGAAACACCGTGGCCCCTTTCTTTGAGATAACTCTGCACTATTGCGAGCTGCAAATGCCACTTCCAGCTTAGCTGTGCAGAAGAAGAACAACAAGAAGAAGAAATATCTCGAAATATGTCCGTCAGGCCCCTTCCCTTGAGATAAATCTGCAAATATCTCGGAAACGAAGAGAGCTATGGCAAAATGTTAAGAGACCTTTTTTGTAGAGAATTAAGTTTCCTACTTTTCATGTTCTATGATATTTTTTGATCAGATGCGTAGTTCTCGAGATATATCAAGATATTTAAAAGTTCCGAAGCCGCACCAACATAATAGAGATACAGAAACACCGTGGCCCCTTTCTTTGAGATAACTCTGCACTATTGCGAGCTGCAAATGCCACTTCCAGCTTAGCTGTGCAGAAGAAGAACAACAAGAAGAAGAAATATCTCGAAATATGTCCGTCAGACCCCTTCCCTCGAGATACATCTGCAAATATCTCGGAAACGAAGAGAGCTATGGCAAAATGTTAAGAGACCTTTTTTGTAGAGAATTAAGTTTCCTACTTTTCATGTTCTATGATATTTTTTGATCAGATGCGTAGTTCTCGAGATATATCAAGATATTTAAAAGTTCCGAAGCCGCACCAACATAATAGAGATACAGAAACACCGTGGCCCCTTTCTTTGAGATAACTCTGCACTATTGCGAGCTGCAAATGCCACTTCCAGCTTAGCTGTGCAGAAGAAGAACAACAAGAAGAAGAAATATCTCGAAATATGTCCGTCAGGCCCCTTTCCTTGAGATAAATCTGCAAATATCTCGGAAACGAAGCGAGCTATGGCAAAATGTTAAGAGACCATATTTGTAGAGAATTAAGTTTCCTACTTTTTATGTTCTATGGTATTTTTTGATCAGATGCGTAGTTCTCGAGATATATCAAGATATTTAAAAGTTCCGAAGCCGCACCAACATAATAGAGATACAGAAACACCGTGGCCCCTTTCTTTGAGATAACTCTGCACTATTGCGAGCTGCAAATGCCACTTCCAGCTTAGCTGTGCAGAAGAAGAACAACAAGAAGAAGAAATATCTCGAAATATGTCCGTTAGGCCCCTTCCCTTGAGATAAATCTGCAAATATCTCGGAAACGAAGAGAGCTATGGCAAAATGTTAAGAGACCTTTTTTGTAGACAATTAAGTTTCCTACTTTTTATGTTCTATGATATTTTTTGATCAGATGCGTAGTTCTCGAGATATATCAAGATGTTTAAAAGTTCCGAAGCCGCACCAACATAATAGAGATACAGAAACACCGTGGCCCCTTTCTTTGAGATAACTCTGCACTATTGCGAGCTGCAAATGCCACTTCCAGCTTAGCTGTGCAGAAGAAGAACAACAAGAAGAAGAAATATCTCGAAATATGTCCGTCAGGCCCCTTCCCTTGAGATAAATCTGCAAATATCTCGGAAACGAAGAGAGCTATTTCAAAATGTTAAGAGACCTTTTTTGTAGAGAATTAAGTTTCCTACTTTTCATGTTCTATGATATTTTTTGATCAGATGCGTAGTTCTCGAGATATATCAAGATATTTAAAAGTTCCGAAGCCGCACCAACATAATAGAGATACAGAAACACCGTGGCCCCTTTCTTTGAGATAACTCTGCACTATTGCGAGCTGCAAATGCCACTTCCAGCTTAGCTGTGCAGAAGAAGAACAACAAGAAGAAGAAATATCTCGAAATATGTCCGTCAGACCCCTTCCCTCGAGATAAATCTGCAAATATCTCGGAAACGAAGAGAGCTATGGCAAAATGTTAAGAGACCTTTTTTGTAGAGAATTAAGTTTCCTACTTTTCATGTTCTATGATATTTTTTGATCAGATGCGTAGTTCTCGAGATATATCAAGATATTTAAAAGTTCCGAAGCCGCACCAACATAATAGAGATACAGAAACACCGTGGCCCCTTTCTTTGAGATAACTCTGCACTATTGCGAGCTGCAAATGCCACTTCCAGCTTAGCTGTGCAGAAGAAGAACAACAAGAAGAAGAAATATCTCGAAATATGTCCGTCAGGCCCCTTTCCTTGAGATAAATCTGCAAATATCTCGGAAACGAAGCGAGCTATGGCAAAATGTTAAGAGACCTTATTTGTAGAGAATTAAGTTTCCTACTTTTTATGTTCTATGGTATTTTTTGATCAGATGCGTAGTTCTCGAGATATATCAAGATATTTAAAAGTTCCGAAGCCGCACCAACATAATAGAGATACAGAAACACCGTGGCCCCTTTCTTTGAGATAACTCTGCACTATTGCGAGCTGCAAATGCCACTTCCAGCTTAGCTGTGAAGAAGAAGAACAACAAGAAGAAGAAATATCTCGAAATATGTCCGTCAGGCCCCTTCCCTTGAGATAAATCTGCAAATATCTCGGAAACGAAGCGAGCTATGGCAAAATGTTAAGAGACCTTTTTTGTAGAGAATTATGTTTCCTACAATTTACGTTCTCTGATATTTTTTGATCAGAAGCGTAGTTTTCGAGATATATCGAGATATTTAAAAGTTCCGAAGCCGCACCAACATAATAGAGATACACAAACACCGTGGCCCCTTTCTTCGAGATAACTCTGCACTATTGCGAGCTGCAAATGCCACTTCCAGCTTAGCTGTGCAGAAGAAGAACAACAAGAAGAAGAAATATCTGGAAATATGTCCGTCAGGCCCCTTCCCTTGAGATAAATCTGCAACTATCTCGGAAACCAAGCGAGCTATGGCAAAATGTTAAGAGACCTTATTTGTAGAGAATTAAGTTTCCTACTTTTTATGTTCTACGATATTTTTTGATCAGATGCGTAGTTCTCGAGATATATCAAGATATTTAAAAGTTCCGAAGCCGCACCAACATAATAGAGATACAGAAACACCGTGGCCCCTTTCTTTGAGCTAACTCTGCACTAGTGCGAGCCGCAAATGCCACTTCCAGCTTAGCTGTGCAGAAGAAGAACAACAAGAAGAAGAAATATCTCGAAATATGTCCGTTAGGCCCCTTCCCTTGAGATAAATCTGCAAATATCTCGGAAACGAAGAGAGCTATGGCAAAATGTTAAGAGACCTTTTTTGTAGACAATTAAGTTTCCTACTTTTTATGTTCTATGATATTTTTTGATCAGATGCGTAGTTCTCGAGATATATCAAGATATTTAAAAGTTCCGAAGCCGCACCAACATAATAGAGATACAGAAACACCGTGGCCCCTTTCTTTGAGATAACTCTGCACTATTGCGAGCTGCAAATGCCACTTCCAGCTTAGCTGTGCAGAAGAAGAACAACAAGAAGAAGAAATATCTCGAAATATGTCCGTCAGGCCCCTTCCCTTGAGATAAATCTGCAAATATCTCGGAAACGAAGAGAGCTATTTCAAAATGTTAAGAGACCTTTTTTGTAGAGAATTAAGTTTCCTACTTTTCATGTTCTATGATATTTTTTGATCAGATGCGTAGTTCTCGAGATATATCAAGATATTTAAAAGTTCCGAAGCCGCACCAACATAATAGAGATACAGAAACACCGTGGCCCCTTTCTTTGAGATAACTCTGCACTATTGCGAGCTGCAAATGCCACTTCCAGCTTAGCTGTGCAGAAGAAGAACAACAAGAAGAAGAAATATCTCGAAATATGTCCGTCAGACCCCTTCCCTCGAGATAAATCTGCAAATATCTCGGAAACGAAGAGAGCTATGGCAAAATGTTAAGAGACCTTTTTTGTAGAGAATTAAGTTTCCTACTTTTCATGTTCTATGATATTTTTTGATCAGATGCGTAGTTCTCGAGATATATCAAGATATTTAAAAGTTCCGAAGCTGCACCAACATAATAGAGATACAGAAACACCGTGGCCCCTTTCTTTGAGATAACTCTGCACTATTGCGAGCTGCAAATGCCACTTCCAGCTTAGCTGTGCAGAAGAAGAACAACAAGAAGAAGAAATATCTCGAAATATGTCCGTCAGGCCCCTTCCCTTGAGATAAATCTGCAAATATCTCGGAAACGAAGCGAGCTATGGCAAAATGTTAAGAGACCTTATTTGTAGAGAATTAAGTTTCCTACTTTTTATGTTCTATGGTATTTTTTGATCAGATGCGTAGTTCTCGAGATATATCAAGATATTTAAAAGTTCCGAAGCCGCACCAACATAATAGAGATACAGAAACACCGTGGCCCCTTTCTTTGAGATAACTCTGCACTATTGCGAGCTGCAAATGCCACTTCCAGCTTAGCTGTGAAGAAGAAGAACAACAAGAAGAAGAAATATCTCGAAATATGTCCGTCAGGCCCCTTCCCTTGAGATAAATCTGCAAATATCTCGGAAACGAAGCGAGCTATGGCAAAATGTTAAGAGACCTTTTTTGTAGAGAATTATGTTTCCTACAATTTACGTTCTCTGATATTTTTTGATCAGAAGCGTAGTTTTCGAGATATATCGAGATATTTAAAAGTTCCGAAGCCGCACCAACATAATAGAGATACAGAAACACCGTGGCCCCTTTCTTTGAGATAACTCTGCACTATTGCGAGCTGCAAATGCCACTTCCAGCTTAGCTGTGCAGAAGAAGAACAACAAGAAGAAGAAATATCTCGAAATATGTCCGTCAGGCCCCTTCCCTTGAGCTAAATCTGCAAATATCTCGGAAACGAAGCGAGCTATGGCAAAATGTTAAGAGACCTTTTTTGTAGAGAATTAAGTTTCCTACTTTTTATGTTCTATGATATTTTTTGATCAGATGCGTAGTTCTCGAGATATATCAAGATATTTAAAAGTTCCGAAGCCGCACCAACATAATAGAGATACAGAAACACCGTGGCCGCTTTGTTTGCGATAACTCTGCACTATTGCGAGCTGCAAATGCCACTTCCAGCTTAGCTGTGCAGAAGAAGAACAACAAGAAGAAGAAATATCTCGAAATATGTCCGTCAGGCCCCTTCCCTTGAGATAAATCTGTAAATATCTCGGAAACGAAGCGAGCTATGGCAAAATGTTAAGAGACCTTTTTTGTAGAGAATTAAGTTTCCTACTTTCTTTGTTCTATGATATTTTTCGATCAGAGGCGTAGTTCTCGAGATATATCAAGATATTTAAAAGTTCCGAAGCCGCACCAACATAATAGAGATACAGAAACACCGTGGCCCCTCTCTTTGAGAGAACTCTGCACGATTGCGAGCTGGAAATGCCACTTCCAGTTTAGCTGTGCAGAAGAAGAACAACAAGAAGAAGAAATATCTCGAAATATGTCCGTCAGGCCCCTTCCGTTGAGATAAATCTGCAAATATCTCGGAAACGAAGCGAGCTATGGCAAAATGTTAAGAGACCTTTTTTGTAGAGAATTAAGTTTCCTACTTTTTATGTTCTATGATATTTTTTGATCAGATGCGTAGTTCTCGAGATATATCAAGATATTTAAAAGCTCCGAAGCTGCACCAACATAATAGAGGTACAGAAACACCGTGGCCCCTTTCTTTGAGATAACTCTGCACTATTGCGAGCTGCAAATGCCACTTCCAGCTTAGCTGTGCAGAAGAAGAACAACAAGAATAAGAAATATTTCGAAATATGTCCGTCAGGCCCCTTCCCTTGAGATAAATCTGCAAATATCTCGGAAACGAAGCGAGCTACGGCAAAATGTTAAGCGACCTTTTTTGTAGAAAATTAGGTTTCCTACTTTTTATGTTCTATGATATTTTTTGATCAGATGCGTAGTTCTCGAGATATATCAAGATATTTAAAAGTTCCGAAGCCGCACCAACATAATAGAGATACACAAACACCGTGGCCCCTTTCTTCGAGATAACTCTGCACTATTGCGAGCTGCAAATGCCACTTCCAGCTTAGCTGTGCAGAAGAAGAACAACAAGAAGAAGAAATATCTGGAAATATGTCCGTCAGGCCCCTTCCCTTGAGATAAATCTGCAACTATCTCGGAAACCAAGCGAGCTATGGCAAAATGTTAAGACACCTTATTTGTAGAGAATTAAGTTTCCTACTTTTTATGTTCTACGATATTTTTTGATCAGATGCGTAGTTCTCGAGATATATCAAGATATTTAAAAGTTCCGAAGCCGCACCAACATAATAGAGATACAGAAACACCGTGGCCCCTTTCTTTGAGATAACTCTGCACTATTGCGCGCTGCAAATGCCACATCCAGCTTAGCTGTACAGAAGAAGAACAACGAGAAGAAGAAATATCTCGAAATATGTCCGTCAGGCCCCTTCCCTTGAGATAAATCTGCAAATATCTCGGAAACGAAGCGAGCTATGGCAAAATGTTAAGAGACCTTTTTTGTAGAGAATTAAGTTTCCTACTTTTTATGTTCTATGATATTTTTTGATCAGATGCGTAGTTCTCGAGATATATCAAGATATTTAAAAGCTCCGAAGCTGCACCAACATAATAGAGGTACAGAAACACCGTGGCCCCTCTCTTTGAGATAACTCTGCACGATTGCGAGCTGGAAATGCCACTTCCAGTTTAGCTGTGCAGAAGAAGAACAACAAGAAGAAGAAATATCTCGAAATATGTCCGTCAGGACCCTTCCCTTGAGATAAATCTGCAAATATCTCGGAAACGAAGCGAGCTATGGCAAAATGTTAAGAGACCTTTTTTGTAGAGAATTATGTTTCCTACAATTTAGGTTCTCTGATATTTTTTGATCAGAAGCGTAGTTTTCGAGATATATCGAGATATTTAAAAGTTCCGAAGCCGCACCAACATAATAGAGATACAGAAACACCGTGGCCCCTTTCTTTGAGATAACTCTGCACTATTGCGACCTGCAAATGCCACTTCCAGCTTAGCTGTGCAGAAGAGGAACAACAAGAAGAAGAAATATCTCGAAATATGTCCGTCAGGCCCCTTCCCTTGAGATAAATCTGCAAATATCTCGGAAACGAAGCGAGCTACGGCAAAATGTTAAGAGACCTTTTTTGTAGAAAGTTAGGTTTCCTACTTTTTATGTTCTATGATATTTTTCGATCAGAGGCGTAGTTCTCGAGATATATCAAGATATTTAAAAGTTCCGAAGCCGCACCAACATAATAGAGATACAGAAACACCGTGGCCCCTTTCTTTGAGATAACTCTGCACGATTGCGAGCTGGAAATGCCACTTCCAGTTTAGCTGTGCAGAAGAAGAACAACAAGAAGAAGAAATATCTCGAAATATGTCCATCAGGACCCTTCCCTTGAGATAAATCTGCAAATATCTCGGAAACGAAGCGAGCTATGGCAAAATATTAGGAGACCTTTTTTGTAGAGAATTATGTTTCCTACAATTTATGTTCTATGATATTTTTTGATCAGAAGCGTAGTTTTCGAGATATATCGAGATATTTAAAAGTTCCGAAGCCGCACCAACATAATAGAGGTACAGAAACACCGTGGCCCCTCTCTTTGAGATAACTCTGCACGATTGCGAGCTGGAAATGCCACTTCCAGTTTAGCTGTGCAGAAGAAGAACAACAAGAAGAAGAAATATCTCGAAATATGTCCGTCAGGACCCTTCCCTTGAGATAAATCTGCAAATATCTCGGAAACGAAGCGAGCTATGGCAAAATGTTAAGAGACCTTTTTTCTAGAGAATTATGTTTCCTACAATTTAGGTTCTCTGATATTTTTTGATCAGAAGCGTAGTTTTCGAGATATATCGAGATATTTAAAAGTTCCGAAGCCGCACCAACATAATAGAGATACAGAAACACCGTGGCCCCTTTCTTTGAGATAACTCTGCACTATTGCGACCTGCAAATGCCACTTCCAGCTTAGCTGTGCAGAAGAGGAACAACAAGAAGAAGAAATATCTCGGAATATGTCCGTCAGGCCCCTTCCCTTGAGCTAAATCTGCAAATATCTCGGAAACGATGCCAGCTACGGGAAAATGTTAAGAGACCTTTTTTGTAGAGAATTAAGTTTCCTACTTTTTATGTTCTATGATATTTTTTGATCAGATGCGTAGTTCTCGAGATATATCAAGATATTTAAAAGTTCCGAAGCCGCACCAACATAATAGAGATACAGAAACAACGTGGCCCCTTTCTTTGAGATAACTCTGCACTATTGCGAGCTGCAAATGCCACTTCCAGCTTAGCTGTGCAGAAGAAGAACAACAAGAAGAAGAAATATCTCGAAATATGTCCGTCAGGCCCCTTCCCTTGAGATAAATCTGCAAATATCTCGGAAACGAAGCGAGCTACGGCAAAATGTTAAGAGACCTTTTTTGTAGAAAGTTAGGTTTCCTACTTTTTATGTTCTATGATATTTTTCGATCAGAGGCGTAGTTCTCGAGATATATCAAGATATTTAAAAGTTCCGAAGCCGCACCAACATAATAGAGATACAGAAACACCGTGGCCCCTTTCTTTGAGATAACTCTGCACGATTGCGAGCTGGAAATGCCACTTCCAGTTTAGCTGTGCAGAAGAAGAACAACAAGAAGAAGAAATATCTCGAAATATGTCCATCAGGACCCTTCCCTTGAGATATATCTGCAAATATCTCGGAAACGAAGCGAGCTATGGCAAAATATTAGGAGACCTTTTTTGTAGAGAATTATGTTTCCTACAATTTATGTTCTATGATATTTTTTGATCAGAAGCGTAGTTTTCGAGATATATCGAGATATTTAAAAGTTCCGAAGCCGCACCAACATAATAGAGATACGGAAACACCGTGGCCCCTTTCTTTGGGATAACTCTGCACTATTGCGAGCTGGAAATGCCACTTCCAGTTTAGCTGTGCAGAAGAAGAACAACAAGAAGAAGAAATATCTCGAAATATGTCCGTCAGGACCCTTCCCTTGAGATAAATCTGCAAATATCTCGGAAACGAAGCGAGCTATTGCAAAACGTTAAGAGACCTTTTTTGTAGAGAATTAAGTTTCCTACTTTTTATGTTCTATGATATTTTTTGATCAGATGCGTAGTTCTCGAGATATATCAAGATATTGAAAAGCTCCGAAGCTGCACCAACATAATAGAGGTACAGAAACACCGTGGCCCCTTTCTTTAAGATAACTCGGCACTATTGCGAGCTGCAAACGCCACTTCCAGCTTAGCTGTGCAGAAGAAGAACAACAAGAATAAGAAATATTTCGAAATATGTCCGTCAGGCCCCTTCCCTTGAGATAAATCTGCAAATATCTCGGAAACGAAGCGAGCTACGGCAAAATGTTAAGAGACCTTTTTTGTAGAAAATTAGGTTTCCTACTTTTTATGTTCTATGATATTTTTTGATCAGATGCGTAGTTCTCGAGATATATCAAGATATTTAAAAGTTCCGAAGCCGCACCAACATAATAGAGATACAGAAACACCGTGGCCGCTTTCTTTGCGATAACTCTGCACTATTGCGAGCTGCAAATGCCACTTCCAGCTTAGCTGTGCAGAAGAAGAACAACAAGAAGAAGAAATATCTGGAAATATGTCCGTCAGGCCCCTTCCCTTGAGATAAATCTGCAACTATCTCGGAAACCAAGCGAGCTATGGCAAAATGTTAAGAGACCTTTTTTGTAGAGAATTAAGTTTCCTACTTTTTATGTTATATGATATTTTTTGATCAGATGCGTAGTTCTCGAGATATAGCAAGATATTTAAAAGTTCCGAAGCCGCACCAACATAATAGAGATACAGAAACACCGTGGCCCCTTTCTTTGAGATAACTCTGCACTACTGCGAGCTGCAAATGCCACTTCCAGCTTAGCTGTGCAGAAGAAGAACAACAAGAACAAGAAATATCTCGGAATATGTCGTCAGGCCCCTTCCCTTGAGCTAAATCTGCAAATATCTCGGAAACGATGCCAGCTATGGGAAAATGTTAAGAGACCTTTTTTGTAGAGAATTAAGTTTCCTACTTTCTATGTTCTATGATATTTTTTGATCAGATGCGTAGTTTTCGAGATATATCGAGATATTTAAAAGTTCCGAAGCCGCACCAACATAATAGAGATACAGAAACATCGTGGCCCCTTTCTTTGGGATAACTCTGCACTATTGCGAGTTGGAAATGCCACTTCCAGTTTAGCTGTGCAGAAGAAGAACAACAAGAAGAAGAAATATCTCGAAATATGTCCGTCAGGACCCTTCCCTTGAGATAAATCTGCAAATATCTCGGAAACGAAGCGAGCTATTGCAAAATGTTAAGAGACCTTTTTTGTAGCGAATTAAGGTTCCTACTTTTTATGTTCTATGATATTTTTTGATCAGATGCGTAGTTCTCGAGATATATCAAGATATTTAAAAGTTCCGAAGCCGCACCAACATAATAGAGATACAGAAACACCGTGGCCCCTTTCTTTCAGATAGCTATGCACTATTGCGAGCTGCAAATGCCACTTCCAGCTTAGCTGTGCAGAAGAAGAACAACAAGAAGAAGAAATATCTCGAAATATGTCCGTCAGGCCCCTTACCTTGAGATAAATCTGCAAATATCTCGGAAACGAAGCGAGCTATGGCAAAATGTTAAGAGACCTTTTTTGTAGAGAATTAAGTTTCCTACTTTTTATCTTCTATGATATTTTCTGATCAGATGCGTAGTTCTCGAGATATATCAAGATATTTAAAAGTTCCGAAGCCGCACCAACATAATAGAGATACAGAAACACCGTGGCCCCTCTCTTTGAGATAACTCTGCACAATTGCGAGCTGCAAATGCCACTTCCAGCTTAGCTGTGCAGAAGAAGAACAACAAGAAGAAGAAATATCTCGAAATATGTCCGTCAGGACCCTTCCCTTGAGATAAATCTGCAAATATCTCGGAAACGAAGAGAGCTATGGCAAAATGATAAGAGACCTTTTTTGTAGAGAATTAAGTTTCCTACTTTTTATGTTCTATGATATTTTTTGATCAGATGCGTAGTTCTCGAGATATATCAAGATATTTAAAAGTTCCGAAGCCGCACCAACATAATAGAGATACAGAAACACCGTGGCCCCTTTCTTTGAGATAACTCTGCACTATTGCGAGCTGCAAATGCCACTTCCAGCTTAGCTGTGCAGAGGAAGAACAACAAGAAGAAGAAATATCTCGAAATATGTCCGTCAGGCCAGTTCCTTTGAGCTGAATCTGCAAATATCTCGGAAACGAAGCGAGCTATGGCAAAATGTTAAGAGACATTTTTTGTAGAGAATTAAGTTTCCTACTTTTTATGTTCTATGATATTTTTCGATCAGAGGCGTAGTTCTCGAGATATATCAAGATATTTAAAAGTTCCGAAGCCGCACCAACATAATAGAGATACAGAAACACCGTGGCCCCTCTCTTTGAGATAACTCTGCACTATTGCGAGCTGGAAATGCCACTTCCAGCTTAGCTGTGCAGAAGAGGAACAACAAGAAGAAGAAATATCTCGAAATATGTCCGTCAGGCCCCTTCCCTTGAGATATATCTGCAAATATCTCGGAAACGAAGCGAGCTATGGCAAAATGTTAAGAGACCTTTTTTGTAGAGAATTAAGTTTCCTACGTTTTATGTTCTATGATATTTTTTGATCAGATGCGTAGTTCTCGAGATATATCAAGATATTTAAAAGTTCCGAAGCCGCACCAACATAATAGAGATACAGAAACACCGTGGCCCCTTTCTTTGAGATAACTCTGCACTATTGCGAGCTGCAAATGCCACTTCCAGCTTAGCTGTGCAGAAGAAGAACAACAAGAAGAAGAAATATCTCGAAATATGTCCGTCAGGCCCCTTCCCTTGAGATAAATCTGCAAATATCTCGGAAACGAAGAGAGCTATGGCAAAATGATAAGAGACCTTTTTTGTAGAGAATTAAGTTTCCTACTTTTTATGTTCTATGATATTTTTTGATCAGATGCGTAGTTCTCGAGATATATCAAGATATTTAAAAGTTCCGAAGCCGCACAAACATAATAGAGATACAGAAACACCGTGGCCCCTTTCTTTGAGATAACTCTGCACTATTGCGAGCTGCAAATGCCACTTCCAGCTTAGCTGTGCAGAGGAAGAACAACAAGAAGAAGAAATATCTCGAAATATGTCCGTCAGGCCAGTTCCTTTGAGCTGAATCTGCAAATATCTCGGAAACGAAGCGAGCTATGGCAAAATGTTAAGAGACGTTTTTTGTAGAGAATTATGTTTCCTACAATTTATGTTCTATGATATTTTTTGATCAGAAGCGTAGTTTTCGAGATATATCGAGATATTTAAAAGTTCCGAAACCGCACCAACATAATAGAGATACAGAAACACCGTGGCCCCTTTCTTTGAGATAACTCTGCACTAGTGCGAGCCGCAAATGCCACTTCCAGCTTAGCTGTGCAGAAGAAGAACAACAAGAAGAAGAAATATCTCGAAATATGTCCGTCAGGCCCCTTCCCTTGAAGATAAATCTGCAAATATCTCGGAAACGAAGCGAGCTATGGCAAAATGTTAAGAGACCTTTTTTGTAGAGAATTGAGTTTCCTACTTTTTATGTTCTATGAATTTTTTTGATCAGATGCGTAGTTCTCGAGATATATCAAGATATTTAAAAGTTCCGAAGCCGCACCAACATAATAGAGATACAGAAACACCGTGGCCCCTTTCTTTGAGATAACTCTGCACTATTGCGAGCTGCAAATGCCACTTCTAGCTTAGCTGTGCAGAGGAAGAACAACAAGAAGAAGAAATATCTCGAAATATGTCCGTCAGGCCAGTTCCTTTGAGCTGAATCTGCAAATATCTCGGAAACGAAGCGAGCTATGGCAAAATGTTAAGAGACGTTTTTTGTAGAGAATTATGTTTCCTACAATTTATGTTCTATGATATTTTTTGATCAGAAGCGTAGTTTTCGAGATATATCGAGATATTTAAAAGTTCCGAAGCCGCACCAACATAATAGAGATACAGAAACACCGTGGCCCCTTTCTTTGAGATAACTCTGCACTAGTGCGAGCCGCAAATGCCACTTCCAGCTTAGCTGTGCAGAAGAAGAACAACAAGAAGAAGAAATATCTCGAAATATGTCCGTCAGGCCCCTTCCCTTAGGATAAATCTGCAAATATCTCGGAAACGAAGCGAGCTATTGCAAAATGTTAAGAGACCTTTTTTGTAGAGAATTGAGTTTCCTACTTTTTATGTTCTATGAAATTTTTTGATCAGATGCGTAGTTCTCGAGATATATCAAGATATTTAAAAGTTAAGAAGCCGCACCAACATAATAGAGATACAGAAACACCGTGGCTCCTTTCTTTGAGATAACTCTGCACTATTGCGACCTGGAAATGCCGCTTCCAGTTTAGCTGTGCAGAAGAAGAACAACAAGAAGAAGAAATATCTCGAAATATGTCCGTTAGGCCCCTTCCCTTGAGATAAATCTGCAAATATCTCGGAAACGAAGCGAGCTATGGCAAAATGTTAAGAGACCTTTTTTGTAGAGAATTAAGTTTCCTACGTTTTATGTTCTATGATATTTTTTGATCAGATGCGTAGTTCTCGAGATATATCAAGATATTTAAAAGTTCCGAAGCCGCACCAACATAATAGAGATACAGAAACACCGTGGCCCCTTTCTTTGAGATAACTCTGCACTATTGCGAGCTGCAAATGCCACTTCCAGCTTAGCTGTGCAGAAGAAGAACAACAAGAAGAAGAAATATCTCGAAATATGTCCGTCAGGCCCCTTCCCTTGAGATAAATCTGCAAATATCTCGGAAACGAAGAGAGCTATGGCAAAATGATAAGAGACCTTTTTTGTAGAGCATTAAGTTTCCTACTTTTTATGTTCTATGATATTTTTTGATCAGATGCGTAGTTCTCGAGATATATCAAGATATTTAAAAGTTCCGAAGCCGCACCAACATAATAGAGATACAGAAACACCGTGGCCCCTTTCTTTGAGATAACTCTGCACTATTGCGAGCTGCAAATGCCACTTCCAGCTTAGCTGTGCAGAGGAAGAACAACAAGAAGAAGAAATATCTCGAAATATGTCCGTCAGGCCAGTTCCTTTGAGCTGAATCTGCAAATATCTCGGAAACGAAGCGAGCTATGGCAAAATGTTAAGAGACATTTTTTGTAGAGAATTAAGTTTCCTACTTTTTATGTTCTATGATATTTTTCGATCAGAGGCGTAGTTCTCGAGATATATCAAGATATTTAAAAGTTCCGAAGCCGCACCAACATAATAGAGATACAGAAACACCGTGGCCCCTCTCTTTGAGATAACTCTGCACTATTGCGAGCTGGAAATGCCACTTCCAGCTTAGCTGTGCAGAAGAGGAACAACAAGAAGAAGAAATATCACGAAATATGTCCGTCAGGCCCCTTCCCTTGAGATAAATCTGCAAATATCTCGGAAACGAAGCGAGCTATGGCAAAATGTTAAGAGACCTTTTTTGTAGAGAATTAAGTTTCCTACGTTTTATGTTCTATGATATTTTTTGATCAGATGCGTAGTTCTCGAGATATATCAAGATATTTAAAAGTTCCGAAGCCGCACCAACATAATAGAGATACAGAAACACCGTGGCCCCTTTCTTTGAGATAACTCTGCACTATTGCGAGCTGCAAATGCCACTTCCAGCTTAGCTGTGCAGAAGAAGAACAACAAGAAGAAGAAATATCTCGAAATATGTCCGTCAGGCCCCTTCCCTTGAGATAAATCTGCAAATATCTCGGAAACGAAGAGAGCTATGGCAAAATGATAAGAGACCTTTTTTGTAGAGAATTAAGTTTCCTACTTTTTATGTTCTATGATATTTTTTGATCAGATGCGTAGTTCTCGAGATATATCAAGATATTTAAAAGTTCCGAAGCCGCACAAACATAATAGAGATACAGAAACACCGTGGCCCCTTTCTTTGAGATAACTCTGCACTATTGCGAGCTGCAAATGCCACTTCCAGCTTAGCTGTGCAGAGGAAGAACAACAAGAAGAAGAAATATCTCGAAATATGTCCGTCAGGCCAGTTCCTTTGAGCTGAATCTGCAAATATCTCGGAAACGAAGCGAGCTATGGCAAAATGTTAAGAGACGTTTTTTGTAGAGAATTATGTTTCCTACAATTTATGTTCTATGATATTTTTTGATCAGAAGCGTAGTTTTCGAGATATATCGAGATATTTAAAAGTTCCGAAACCGCACCAACATAATAGAGATACAGAAACACCGTGGCCCCTTTCTTTGAGATAACTCTGCACTAGTGCGAGCCGCAAATGCCACTTCCAGCTTAGCTGTGCAGAAGAAGAACAACAAGAAGAAGAAATATCTCGAAATATGTCCGTCAGGCCCCTTCCCTTGAAGATAAATCTGCAAATATCTCGGAAACGAAGCGAGCTATGGCAAAATGTTAAGAGACCTTTTTTGTAGAGAATTGAGTTTCCTACTTTTTATGTTCTATGAAATTTTTTGATCAGATGCGTAGTTCTCGAGATATATCAAGATATTTAAAAGTTCCGAAGCCGCACCAACATAATAGAGATACAGAAACACCGTGGCCCCTTTCTTTGAGATAACTCTGCACTATTGCGAGCTGCAAACGCCACTTCTAGCTTAGCTGTGCAGAGGAAGAACAACAAGAAGAAGAAATATCTCGAAATATGTCCGTCAGGCCAGTTCCTTTGAGCTGAATCTGCAAATATCTCGGAAACGAAGCGAGCTATGGCAAAATGTTAAGAGACGTTTTTTGTAGAGAATTATGTTTCCTACAATTTATGTTCTATGATATTTTTTGATCAGAAGCGTAGTTTTCGAGATATATCGAGATATTTAAAAGTTCCGAAGCCGCACCAACATAATAGAGATACAGAAACACCGTGGCCCCTTTCTTTGAGATAACTCTGCACTAGTGCGAGCCGCAAATGCCACTTCCAGCTTAGCTGTGCAGAAGAAGAACAACAAGAAGAAGAAATATCTCGAAATATGTCCGTCAGGCCCCTTCCCTTAGGATAAATCTGCAAATATCTCGGAAACGAAGCGAGCTATTGCAAAATGTTAAGAGACCTTTTTTGTAGAGAATTGAGTTTCCTACTTTTTATGTTCTATGAAATTTTTTGAGCAGATGCGTAGTTCTCGAGATATATCAAGATATTTAAAAGTTAAGAAGCCCCACCAACATAATAGAGATACAGAAACACCGTGGCTCCTTTCTTTGAGATAACTCTGCACTATTGCGACCTGGAAATGCCGCTTCCAGTTTAGCTGTGCAGAAGAAGAACAACAAGAAGAAGAAATATCTCGAAATATGTCCGTTAGGCCCCTTCCCTTGAGATAAATCTGCAAATATCTCGGAAACGAAGCGAGCTATGGCAAAATGTTGAGAGACATTTTTTGTAGAGAATTAAGTTTCCTACTTTTTATGTTCTATGATATTTTTCGATCAGAGGCGTAGTTCTCGAGATATATCAAGATATTTAAAAGTTCCGAAGCCGCACCAACATAATAGAGATACAGAAACACCGTGGCCCCTCTCTTTGAGATAACTCTGCACTATTGCGAGCTGCAAATGCCACTTCCAGCTTAGCTGTGCAGAAGAAGAACAACAAGAAGAAGAAATATCTCGAAATATGTCCGTTAGGCCCCTTCCCTTGAGATAAATCTGCAAATATCTCGGAAACGAAGCGAGCTATGGCCAAATGTTAAGAGACCTTTTTTGTAGAGAATTAAGTTTCCTACGTTTTATGTTCTATGATATTTTTTGATCAGATGCGTAGTTCTCGAGATATATCAAGATATTTAAAAGTTCCGAAGCCGCACCAACATAATAGAGATACAGAAACACCGTGGCCCCTTTCTTTGAGATAACTTTGCACTATTGCGAGCTGCAAATGCCACTTCCAGCTTAGCTGTGCAGAAGAAGAACAACAAGAAGAAGAAATATCTCGAAATATGTCCGTCAGGCCCCTTCCCTTGAGATAAATCTGCAAATATCTCGGAAACGAAGAGAGCTATGGCAAAATGATAAGAGACCTTTTTTGTAGAGAATTAAGTTTCCTACTTTTTATGTTCTATGATATTTTTTGATCAGATGCGTAGTTCTCGAGATATATCAAGATATTTAAAAGTTCCGAAGCCGCACCAACATAATAGAGATACAGAAACACCGTGGCCCCTTTCTTTGAGATAACTCTGCACTATTGCGAGCTGCAAATGCCACTTCTAGCTTAGCTGTGCAGAGGAAGAACAACAAGAAGAAGAAATATCTCGAAATATGTCCGTCAGGCCAGTTCCTTTGAGCTGAATCTGCAAATATCTCGGAAACGAAGCGAGCTATGGCAAAATGTTAAGAGACGTTTTTTGTAGAGAATTATGTTTCCTACAATTTATGTTCTATGATATTTTTTGATCAGAAGCGTAGTTTTCGAGATATATCGAGATATTTAAAAGTTCCGAAGCCGCACCAACATAATAGAGATACAGAAACACCGTGGCCCCTTTCTTTGAGATAACTCTGCACTAGTGCGAGCCGCAAATGCCACTTCCAGCTTAGCTGTGCAGAAGAAGAACAACAAGAAGAAGAAATATCTCGAAATATGTCCGTCAGGCCCCTTCCCTTAGGATAAATCTGCAAATATCTCGGAAACGAAGCGAGCTATTGCAAAATGTTAAGAGACCTTTTTTGTAGAGAATTGAGTTTCCTACTTTTTATGTTCTATGAAATTTTTTGATCAGATGCGTAGTTCTCGAGATATATCAAGATATTTAAAAGTTAAGAAGCCGCACCAACATAATAGAGATACAGAAACACCGTGGCTCCTTTCTTTGAGATAACTCTGCACTATTGCGACCTGGAAATGCCGCTTCCAGTTTAGCTGTGCAGAAGAAGAACAACAAGAAGAAGAAATATCTCGAAATATGTCCGTTAGGCCCCTTCCCTTGAGATAAATCTGCAAATATCTCGGAAACGAAGCGAGCTATGGCAAAATGTTAAGAGACCTTTTTTGTAGAGAATTAAGTTTCCTACGTTTTATGTTCTATGATATTTTTTGATCAGATGCGTAGTTCTCGAGATATATCAAGATATTTAAAAGTTCCGAAGCCGCACCAACATAATAGAGATACAGAAACACCGTGGCCCCTTTCTTTGAGATAACTCTGCACTATTGCGAGCTGCAAATGCCACTTCCAGCTTAGCTGTGCAGAAGAAGAACAACAAGAAGAAGAAATATCTCGAAATATGTCCGTCAGGCCCCTTCCCTTGAGATA
This sequence comes from Osmia lignaria lignaria, assembly GCF_051020975.1. Lineage (NCBI taxonomy): Eukaryota > Metazoa > Arthropoda > Insecta > Hymenoptera > Megachilidae > Osmia > Osmia lignaria. Next base: position 6,692,634 of record NW_027478166.1, read on the forward strand.
AATCTGCAAATATCTCGGAAACGAAGAGAGCTATGGCAAAATGATAAGAGACCTTTTTTGTAGAGAATTAAGTTTCCTACTTTTTATGTTCTATGATATTTTTTGATCAGATGCGTAGTTCTCGAGATATATCAAGATATTTAAAAGTTCCGAAGCCGCACCAACATAATAGAGATACAGAAACACCGTGGCCCCTTTCTTTGAGATAACTCTGCACTATTGCGAGCTGCAAATGCCACTTCCAGCTTAGCTGTGCAGAGGAAGAACAACAAGAAGAAGAAATATCTCGAAATATGTCCGTCAGGCCAGGTCCTTTGAGCTGAATCTGCAAATATCTCGGAAACGAAGCGAGCTATGGCAAAATGTTAAGAGACATTTTTTGTAGAGAATTAAGTTTCCTACTTTTTATGTTCTATGATATTTTTCGATCAGAGGCGTAGTTCTCGAGATATATCAAGATATTTAAAAGTTCCGAAGCCGCACCAACATAATAGAGATACAGAAACACCGTGGCCCCTCTCTTTGAGATAACTCTGCACTATTGCGAGCTGCAAATGCCACTTCCAGCTTAGCTGTGCAGAAGAAGAACAACAAGAAGAAGAAATATCTCGAAATATGTCCGTCAGGCCCCTTCCCTTGAGATAAATCTGCAAATATCTCGGAAACGAAGAGAGCTATGGCAAAATGATAAGAGACCTTTTTTGTAGAGAATTAAGTTTCCTACTTTTTATGTTCTATGATATTTTTTGATCAGATGCGTAGTTCTCGAGATATATCAAGATATTTAAAAGTTCCGAAGCCGCACCAACATAATAGAGATACAGAAACACCGTGGCCCCTTTCTTTGAGATAACTCTGCACTATTGCGAGCTGCAAATGCCACTTCCAGCTTAGCTGTGCAGAGGAAGAACAACAAGAAGAAGAAATATCTCGAAATATGTCCGTCAGGCCAGTTCCTTTGAGCTGAATCTGCAAATATCTCGGAAACGAAGCGAGCTATGGCAAAATGTTAAGAGACGTTTTTTGTAGAGAATTATGTTTCCTACAATTTATGTTCTATGATATTTTTTGATCAGAAGCGTAGTTTTCGAGATATATCGAGATATTTAAAAGTTCCGAAGCCGCACCAACATAATAGAGATACAGAAACACCGTGACCCCTTTCTTTGAGATAACTCTGCACTAGTGCGAGCCGCAAATGCCACTTCCAGCTTAGCTGTGCAGAAGAAGAACAACAAGAAGAAGAAATATCTCGAAATATGTCCGTCAGGCCAGTTCCTTTGAGCTGAATCTGCAAATATCTCGGAAACGAAGCGAGCTATGGCAAAATGTTAAGAGACGTTTTTTGTAGAGAATTATGTTTCCTACAATTTATGTTCTATGATATTTTTTGATCAGAAGCGTAGTTTTCGAGATATATCGAGATATTTAAAAGTTCCGAAGCCGCACCAACATAATAGAGATACAGAAACACCGTGGCCCCTTTCTTTGAGATAACTCTGCACTAGTGCGAGCCGCAAATGCCACTTCCAGCTTAGCTGTGCAGAAGAAGAACAACAAGAAGAAGAAATATCTCGAAATATGTCCGTCAGGCCCCTTCCCTTGAGATAAATCTGCAAATATCTCGGAAACGAAGCGAGCTATTGCAAAATGTTAAGAGACCTTTTTTGTAGAGAATTGAGTTTCCTACTTTTTATGTTCTATCAAATTTTTTGATCAGATGCGTAGTTCTCGAGATATATCAAGATATTTAAAAGTTAAGAAGCCGCACCAACATAATAGAGATACAGAAACACCGTGGCCCCTTTCTTTGAGATAACTCTGCACTATTGCGAGCTGCAAATGCCACTTCCAGCTTAGCTGTGCAGAAGAAGAACAACAAGAAGAAGAAATATCACGAAATATGTCCGTTAGGCCCCTTCCCGTGAGATAAATCTGCAAATATCTCGGAAACGAAGCGAGCTATGGCAAAATGTTAAGAGACCTTTTTTGTAGCGAATTAAGTTTCCTACTTTTTATGTTCTATGATATTTTTTGATCAGATGCGTAGTTCTCGAGATATATCAAGATATTTAAAAGTTCCGAAGCCGCACCAACATAATAGAGATACAGAAACACCGTGGCCCCTTTCTTTCAGATAGCTATGCACTATTGCGAGCTGCAAATGCCACTTCCAGCTTAGCTGTGCAGAAGAAGAACAACAAGAAGAAGAAATATCTCGAAATATGTCCGTCAGGCCCCTTACCTTGAGATAAATCTGCAAATATCTCGGAAACGAAGCGAGCTATGGCAAAATGTTAAGAGACGTTTTTTGTAGAGAATTAAGTTTCCTACTTTTTATCTTGTCTGATATTCTCTGATCAGATGCGTAGTTCTCGAGATATATCAAGATATTTAAAAGTTCCGAAGCCGCACCAACATAATAGAGATACAGAAACACCGTGGCCCCTCTCTTTGAGATAACTCTGCACAATTGCGAGCTGCAAATGCCACTTCCAGCTTAGCTGTGCAGAAGAGGAACAACAAGAAGAAGAAATATCTCGAAATATGTCCGTCAGGCCCCTTCCCTTGAGATAAATCTGCAAATATCTCGGAAACGAAGCGAGCTATGGCAAAATGTTAAGAGACCTTTTTTGTAGCGAATTAAGTTTCCTACTTTTTATGTTCTATGATATTTTTTGATCAGATGCGTAGTTCTCGAGATATATCAAGATATTTAAAAGTTCCGAAGCCGCACCAACATAATAGAGATACAGAAACACCGTGGCCCCTTTCTTTCAGATAGCTATGCACTATTGCGAGCTGCAAATGCCACTTCCAGCTTAGCTGTGCAGAAGAAGAACAACAAGAAGAAGAAATATCTCGAAATATGTCCGTCAGGCCCCTTACCTTGAGATAAATCTGCAAATATCTCGGAAACGAAGCGAGCTATGGCAAAATGTTAAGAGACCTTTTTTGTAGAGAATTAAGTTTCCTACTTTTTATCTTGTCTGATATTCTCTGATCAGATGCGTAGTTCTCGAGATATATCAAGATATTTAAAAGTTCCGAAGCCGCACCAACATAATAGAGATACAGAAACACCGTGGCCCCTCTCTTTGAGATAACTCTGCACAATTGCGAGCTGCAAATGCCACTTCCAGCTTAGCTGTGCAGAAGAGGAACAACAAGAAGAAGAAATATCTCGAAATATGTCCGTCAGGCCCCTTCCCTTGAGATAAATCTGCAAATATCTCGGAAACGAAGCGAGCTATGGCAAAATGTTAAGAGACCTTTTTTGTAGCGAATTAAGTTTCCTACTTTTTATGTTCTATGATATTTTTTGATCAGATGCGTAGTTCTCGAGATATATCAAGATATTTAAAAGTTCCGAAGCCGCACCAACATAATAGAGATACAGAAACACCGTGACCCTTTTCTTTGAGATAACTCTGCACTAGTGCGAGCCGCAAATGCCACTTCCAGCTTAGCTGTGCAGAAGAAGAACAACAAGAAGAAGAAATATCTCGAAATATGTCCGTCAGGCCCCTTCCCTTGAGATAAATCTGCAAATATCTCGGAAACGAAGAGAGCTATGGCAAAATGTTAAGAGACCTTTTTTGTAGAGAATTAAGTTTCCTGCAATTTATGTTCTATGATATTTTTTGATCAGAAGCGTAGTTTTCGAGATATATCGAGATATTTAAAAGTTCCGAAGCCGCACCAACATAATAGGGATGCAGAAACACCGTGGCCCCTTTCTTTGAGATAACTCTGCACTAGTGCGAGCCGCAAATGCCACTTCCAGCTTAGCTGTGCAGAAGAAGAACAACAAGAAGAAGAAATATCTCGAAATATGTCCGTCAGGCCAGTTCCTTTGAGCTGAATCTGCAAATATCTCGGAAACGAAGCGAGCTATGGCAAAATGTTAAGAGACGTTTTTTGTAGAGAATTATGTTTCCTACAATTTATGTTATATGATATTTTTTGATCCGAAGTGTAGTTTTCGAGATATATCAAGATATTTAAAAGTTCCGAAGCCGCACCAACATAATAGAGATACAGAAACACCGTGGCCCCTCTCTTTGAGATAACTCTGCACTATTGCGAGCTGGAAATGCCACTTCCAGTTTAGCTGTGCAGAAGAAGAACAACAAGAAGAAGAAATATCTCGAAATATGTCCGTTAGGCCCCTTCCCTTGAGATAAATCTGCAAATATCTCGGAAACGAAGCGAGCTATGGCAAAATGTTAGGAGACCTTTTTTGTAGAGAATTAAGTTTCCTACTTTTTATGTTCTATGATATTTTTTGATCAGATGCGTAGTTCTCGAGATATATCAAGATATTTAAAAGTTCCGAAGCCGCACCAACATAATAGAGATACAGAAACACCGTGGCCCCTTTCTTTGAGATAACTCTGCACTGTTGCGAGCTGTAAATGCCACTTCCAGCTTAGCTGTGCAGAAGAAGAACAACAAGAAGAAGAAATATCTCGAAATATGTCCGTCAATCCCCTTCCCTTGAGATATATCTGCAAATATCTCGGAAACGAAGCGAGCTATGGCAAAACGTTAAGAGACCTTTTTTGTAGAGAATTATGTTTCCTACAATTTATGTTGTATGATATTTTTTGATCAGAAGCGTAGTTTTCGAGATATATCGAGATATTTAAAAGTTCCGAAGCCGCACCAACATAATAGAGATACAGAAACACCGTGGCCCCTTTCTTTGAGATAACTCTGCACTATTGCGCGCTGCAAATGCCACTTCCAGCTTAGCTGTGCAGAAGAAGAACAACAAGAAGAAGAAATATCTCGAAATATGTCCGTCAGGCCCCTTCCCTTGAGATAAATCTGCAAATATCTCGGAAACGAAGAGAGCTATGGCGAAATGTTAAGAGACCTTTTTTGTAGAGAATTAAGTTTCCTACTTTTCATGTTCTATGGTATTTTTTGATCAGATGCGTAGTTCTCGAGATATATCAAGATATTTAAAAGTTCCGAAGCCGCACCAACATAATAGAGATACAGAAACACCCTGGCCCCTGTCTTTGAGATAACTCTGCACTATTGCGAGCTGCAAATGCCACTTCCAGCTTAGCTGTGCAGAAGAAGAACAACAAGAAGAAGAAATATCTCGAAATATGTCCGTCAGGCCCCTTCCCTTGAGATAAATCTGCAAATATCTCGGAAACGAAGCGAGCTATGGCAAAATGTTTAGAGACCTTTCTTGTAGAGAATTAAGTTTCCTACTTTTTATGTAGTATGATATTTTTTGATCAGATGCGTAGTTTTCGAGATATATCGAGATATTTAAAAGTTCCGAAGCCGCACCAACATAATAGGGATACAGAAACACCGTGGCCCCTTTCTTTGGGATAACTCTGCACTAGTGCGAGCCGCAAATGCCACTTCCAGCTTAGCTGTGCAGAAGAAGAACAACAAGAAGAAGAAATATCTCGAAATATGTCCGTCAGACCCCTTCCCTTGAGATGAATCTGCAAATATCTCGGAAACGAAGCGAGCTTGGCAAAACGTTTAGAGACCTTTTTTGTAGAGAATAATATTTCCTACAATTTACGTTCTATGATATTTTTTGATCAGAAGCGTAGTTTTCGAGATATATCGAGATATTTAAAAGTTCCGAAGCCGCACCAACATAATAGAGATACAGAAACACCGTGGCCCCTTTCTTTGAGATAACTCTGCACTATTGCGCGCTGCAAATGCCACTTCCAGCTTAGCTGTGCAGAAGAAGAACAACAAGAAGAAGAAATATCTCGAAATATGTCCGTCAGGCCCCTTCCCTTGAGATAAATCTGCAAATATCTCGGAAACGAAGCGAGCTATGGCAAAATGTTAAGAGACCTTTTTTGTAGAGAATAATGTTTCCTACAATTTACGTTCTATGATATTTTTTAATCAGAAGCGTAGTTTTCGAGATATATCGAGATATTTAAAAGTTCCGAAGCCGCACCAACATAATAGAGATACAGAAACACCGTGGCCCCTTTCTTTGAGATAACTCTGCACTATTGCGACCTGCAAATGCCACTTCCAGCTCAGCTGTGCAGAATAAGAACAACAAGAAGAAGAAATATCTCGAAATATGTCCGTCAGGCCCCTTCCCTTGAGATAAATCTGCAAATATCTCGGAAACGAAGCGAGCTATGGCAAAATCTTAAGAGACCTTTTTTGTAGAGAATTATGTTTCCTACAATTTATGTTCTATGATATTTTTTGATCAGAAGCGTAGTTTTCGAGATATATCGAGATATTTAAAAGTTCCGAAGCCGCACCAACATAATAGGGATACAGAAACACCGTGGCCCCTTTCTTTGAGATAACTCTGCACTAGTGCGAGCCGCAAATGCCACTTCCAGCTTAGCTGTGCAGAAGAAGAACAACAAGAAGAAGAAATATCTCGAAATATGTCCGTCAGGACCCTTCCCTTGAGATAAATCTGCAAATATCTCGGAAACGAAGCGAGCTATTGCAAAACGTTTAGAGACCTTTTTTGTAGAGAATTAAGTTTCCTACTTTTTATGTTCGATGATATTTTTTGATCAGATGCGTAGTTCTCGAGATATATCAAGATATTTAAAAGTTCCGAAGCTGCACCAACATAATAGAGGTACAGAAACACCGTGGCCTCTTTCTTTGAGATAACTCTGCACTATTGCGAGCGGGAAATGCCACTTCGAGCTTAGCTGTGCAGAAGAAGAACAACAAGAAGAAGAAATATCTCGAAATATGTCCGTCAGACCCCTTCCCTTGAGATGAACCTGCAAATATCTCGGAAACGAAGCGAGCTATGGCAAAATGTTAAGAGACCTTTTTTGTAGAGAATTAAGTTTCCTACTTTTTATGTTCTACGATATTTTTTGATCAGATGCGTAGTTCTCGAGATATATCAAGATATTTAAAAGTTCCGAAGCCGCACCAACATAATAGAGGTACAGAAACACCGTGGCCTCTTTCTTTGAGATAACTCTGCACTATTGCGAGCTGCAAATGCCACTTCGAGCTTAGCTGTGCAGAAGAAGAACAACAAGAAGAAGAAATATCTCGAAATATGTCCGTCAGACCCCTGCCCTTGAGATGAATCTGCAAATATCTCGGAAACGAAGCGAGCTATGGCAAAATGTTAAGAGACCTTTTTTGTAGAGAATTAAGTTTCCTACTTTTTATGTTCGATGATATTTTTTGATCAGATGCGTAGTTCTCGAGATATATCAAGATATTTAAAAGTTCCGAAGCTGCACCAACATAATAGAGGTACAGAAACACCGTGGCCTCTTTCTTTGAGATAACTCTGCACTATTGCGAGCTGCAAATGCCACTTCGAGCTTAGCTGTGCAGAAGAAGAACAACAAGAAGAAGAAATATCTCGAAATATGTCCGTCAGACCCCTTCCCTTGAGATGAATCTGCAAATATCTCGGAAACGAAGCGAGCTATGGCAAAATGTTAAGAGACCTTTTTTGTAGAGAATTATGTTTCCTACTTTTTATGTTCTATGATATTTTTTGATCAGACGCGTAGTTCTCGAGATATATCAAGATATTTAAAAGTTCCGAAGCCGCACCAACATAATAGAGATACAGAAACACCGTGGCCCCTTTCTTTGAGATAACTCTGCACTATTGCGAGCTGCAAATGCCACTTCCAGCTTAGCTGTGCAGAAGAAGAACAACAAGAAGAAGAAATATCTCGAAATATGTCCGTCAGGCCCCTTCCCTTGAGATAAATCTGCAAATATCTCGGAAACGAAGAGAGCTATGGCGAAATGTTAAGAGACCTTTTTTGTAGAGAATTAAGTTTCCTACTTTTCATGTTCTATGGTATTTTTTGATCAGATGCGTAGTTCTCGAGATATATCAAGATATTTAAAAGTTCCGAAGCCGCACCAACATAATAGAGATACAGAAACACCCTGGCCCCTGTCTTTGAGATAACTCTGCACTATTGCGAGCTGCAAATGCCACTTCCAGCTTAGCTGTGCAGAAGAAGAACAACAAGAAGAAGAAATATCTCGAAATATGTCCGTCAGGCCCCTTCCCTTGAGATAAATCTGCAAATATCTCGGAAACGAAGCGAGCTATGGCAAAATGTTTAGAGACCTTTCTTGTAGAGAATTAAGTTTCCTACTTTTTATGTAGTATGATATTTTTTGATCAGATGCGTAGTTTTCGAGATATATCGAGATATTTAAAAGTTCCGAAGCCGCACCAACATAATAGAGATACAGAAACACCGTGGCCCCTTTCTTTGAGATAACTCTGCACTATTGCGAGCTGCAAATGCCACTTCCAGCTTAGCTGTGCAGAAGAAGAACAACAAGAAGAAGAAATATCTCGAAATATGTCCGTCAGGCCCCTTCCCTTGAGATAAATCTGCAAATATCTCGGAAACGAAGCGAGCTATGGCAAAATGTTAAGAGACCTTTTTTGTAGAGAATTAAGTTTCCTACTTTTTATGTTCTATGATATTTTTTGATCAGATGCGTAGTTCTCGAGATATATCAAGATATTTAAAAGTTCCGAAGCCGCACCAACATAATAGAGATACAGAAACACCGTGGCCCCTTTCTTTGGGATAACTCTGCACTATTGCGAGCTGCAAATGCCACTTCCAGCTTAGCTGTGCAGAACAAGAACAACAAGAAGGAGAAATATCTCGAAATATGTCCGTCAGGCCACTTCCCTTGAGATAAATCTGCAAATATCTCGGAAACGAAGCGAGCTATGGCAAAATGTTGAGAGACCTTTTTTGTAGAGAATTAAGTTTGCTACTTTTTATGTTCGATGATATTTTTTGATCAGATGCGTAGTTCTCGAGATATATCAAGATATTTAAAAGTTCCGAAGCTGCACCAACATAATAGAGATACAGAAACACCGTGGCCCCTTTCTTTGAGATAACTCTGCACTATTGCGAGCTGCAAATGCCACTTCCAGCTTAGCTGTGCAGAAGAAGAACAACAAGAAGAAGAAATATCTCGAAATATGTCCGTCAGACCCCTTCCCTTGAGATGAATCTGCAAATATCTCGGAAACGAAGCGAGCTATGGCAAGATGATAAGAGACCTTTTTTGTAGAGAATAATGTTTCCTACAATTTACGTTCTATGATATTTTTTGATCAGAAGCGTAGTTTTCGAGATATATCGAGATATTTAAAAGTTCCGAAGCCGCACCAACATAATAGAGATACAGAAACACCGTGGCCCCTTTCTTTGAGATAACTCTGCACTATTGCGACCTGCAAATGCCACTTCCAGCTTAGCTGTGCAGAAGAAGAACAACAAGAAGAAGAAATATCTCGAAATATGTCCGTCAGGCCCCTTCCCTTGAGATAAATCTGCAAATATCTCGGAAACGAAGCGAGCTATGGCAAAATGTTAAGAGACCTTTTTTGTAGAGAATTGAGTTTCCTACTTTTTATGTTCTATGATATTTTTTGATCAGATGCGTAGTTCTCGAGATATATCAAGATATTTAAAAGTTCCGAAGCCGCACCAACATAATAGAGATACAGAAACACCGTGGCCCCTTTCTTTGAGATAACTCTATACTATTGCGAGCTGCAAATGCCACTTCCAGCTTAGATGTGCAGAGGAAGAACAACAAGAAGAAGAAATATCTCGAAATATGTCCGTCAGGCCAGTTCCTTTGAGCTGAATCTGCAAATATCTCGGAAACGGAGCGATCTATGGCAAAATGTTAAGAGACGTTTTTTGTAGAGAATTATGTTTCCTACAATTTATGTTCTATGATATTTTTTGATCAGAAGCGTAGTTTTCGAGATATATCGAGATATTTAAAAGTTCCGAAGCCGCACCAACATAATAGGGATACAGAAACACCGTGGCCCCTTTCTTTGAGATAACTCTGCACTAGTGCGAACCGCAAATGCCACTTCCAGCTTAGCTGTGCAGAAGAAGAACAACAAGAAGAAGAAATATCTCGAAATATGTCCGTCAGGCCCCTTCCCTTGAGATAAATCTGCAAATATCTCGGAAACAAAGCGAGGTATGGCTAAATGTTAAGAGACCTTTTTTGTAGAGAATTATGTTTCCTACAATTTATGTTCTATGATATTTTTTGATCAGATGCGTAGTTCTCGAGATATATCAAGATATTTAAAAGTTCCGAAGCCACACCAACATAATAGAGATACAGAAACACCGTGGCCCCTTTCTTTGAGATAACTCTGCACTATTGCGAGCTGTAAATGCCACTTCCAGCTTAGCTGTGCAGAAGAAGAACAACAAGAAGAAGAAATATCTCGAAATATGTCCGTCAGGCCCCTTCCCTTGAGATGAATCTGCAAATATCTCGGAAACGAAGCGAGCTATGGCAAAATGTTAAGAGACCTTTTTTGTAGAGAATTAAGTTTCCTACTTTTTATGTTCTATGATATTTTTTGATCAGATGCGTAGTTCTCGAGATATATCAAGATATTTAAAAGTTCCGAAGCCGCACCAACATAATAGAGATACAGAAACACCGTGGCCCCTTTCTTTGAGATAACTCTGCACTAGTGCGAACCGCAAATGCCACTTCCAGCTTAGCTGTGCAGAAGAAGAACAACAAGAAGAAGAAATATCTCGAAATATGTCCGTCAGGCCCCTTCCCTTGAGATAAATCTGCAAATATCTCGGAAACAAAGCGAGGTATGGCTAAATGTTAAGAGACCTTTTTTGTAGAGAATTATGTTTCCTACAATTTATGTTCTATGATATTTTTTGATCAGATGCGTAGTTCTCGAGATATATCAAGATATTTAAAAGTTCCGAAGCCACACCAACATAATAGAGATACAGAAACACCGTGGCCCCTTTCTTTGAGATAACTCTGCACTATTGCGAGCTGTAAATGCCACTTCCAGCTTAGCTGTGCAGAAGAAGAACAACAAGAAGAAGAAATATCTCGAAATATGTCCGTCAGGCCCCTTCCCTTGAGATGAATCTGCAAATATCTCGGAAACGAAGCGAGCTATGGCAAAATGTTAAGAGACCTTTTTTGTAGAGAATTAAGTTTCCTACTTTTTATGTTCTATGATATTTTTTGATCAGATGCGTAGTTCTCGAGATATATCAAGATATTTAAAAGTTCCGAAGCCGCACCAACATAATAGAGATACAGAAACACCGTGGCCCCTTTCTTTGAGATAACTCTGCACTATTGCGAGCTGCAAATGCCACTTCCAGCTTAGCTGTGCAGAGGAAGAACAACAAGAAGAAGAAGTATCTCGAAATATGTCCGTCAGGCCCGTTCCTTTGAGCTGAATCTGCAAATATCTCGGAAACGAAGCGAGCTATGGCAAAATGTTAAGATACGTTTTTTGTAGAGAATTATGTTTCCTACAATTTATGTTCTATGATATTTTTTGATCAGAAGCGTAGTTTTCGAGATATATCGAGATATTTAAAAGTTCCGAAGCCGCATCAACATAATAGAGATACAGAAACACCGTGGCCCCTTTCTTTGAGATAACTCTGCACTAGTGCGAGCTGCAAATGCCACTTCCAGCTTAGCTGTGCAGAAGAAGAACAACAAGAAGAAGAAATATCTCGAAATATGTCCGTCAGGCCCCTTCCCTTGAGATAAATCTGCAAATATCTCGGAAACGAAGCGAGCTATGGCAAAATGTTAAGAGACGTTTTTTGTAGAGAATTATGTTTCCTACAATTTATGTTCTATGATATTTTTTGATCAGAAGCGTAGTTTTCGAGATATATCGAGATATTTAAAAGTTCCGAAGCCGCACCAACATAATAGAGATACAGAAACACCGTGGCCCCTTTCTTTGAGATAACTCTGCACTATTGCGACCTGCAAATGCCACTTCCAGCTCAGCTGTGCAGAAGAAGAACAACAAGAAGAAGAAATATCTCGAAATATGTCCGTCAGGCCCCTTCCCTTGAGATAAATCTGCAAATATCTCGGAAACGAAGCGAGCTATGGCAAAATGTTAAGAGACCTTTTTTGTAGAGAATTAAGTTTCCTACTTTTTATGTTCTATGATATTTTTTGATCAGATGCGTAGTTCTCGAGATATATCAAGATATTTAAAAGTTCCGAAGCCGCACCAACATAATAGCGATACAGAAACACCGTGGCCCCTTTCTTTGAGATAACTCTGCACTATTGCGAGCTGGAAATGCCACTTCCAGTTTAGCTGTGCAGAAGAAGAACAACAAGAAGAAGAAATATCTCGAAATATGTCCGTCAGGCCCCTTCCCTTGAGATATATCTGCAAATATCTCGGAAACGAAGCGAGCTATGGCAAAATGTTAAGAGACCTTTTTTGTAGAGAATTATGTTTCCTACAATTTATGTTCTATGATATTTTTTGATCAGAAGCGTAGTTTTCGAGATATATCGAGATATTTAAAAGTTCCGAAGCCGCACCAACATAATAGAGATACAGAAACACCGTGGCCCCTTTCTTTGAGATAACTCTGCACTATTGCGACCTGCAAATGCCACTTCCAGCTCAGCTGTGCAGAAGAAGAACAACAAGAAGAAGAAATATCTCGAAATATGTCCGTTAGGCCCCTTCCCTTCAGATAAATCTGCAAATATCTCGGAAACGAAGCGAGCTATGGCAAAATGTTAAGAGACGTTTTTTGTAGAGAATTATGTTTCCTACAATTTATGTTCTATGATATTTTTTGATCCGAAGCGTAGTTTTCGAGATATATCGAGATATTTAAAAGTTCCGAAGCCGCACCAACATAATAGGGATACAGAAACACCGTGGCCCCTTTCTTTGGGATAACTCTGCACTAGTGCGAGCCGCAAATGCCACTTCCAGCTTAGCTGTGCAGAAGAAGAACAACAAGAAGAAGAAATATCTCGAAATATGTCCGTCAGACCCCTTCCCTTGAGATGAATCTGCAAATATCTCGGAAACGAAGCGAGCTATGGCAAAACGTTAAGAGACCTTTTTTGTAGAGAATAATATTTCCTACAATTTACGTTCTATGATATTTTTTGATCAGAAGCGTAGTTTTCGAGATATATCGAGATATTTAAAAGTTCCGAAGCCGCACCAACATAATAGAGATACAGAAACACCGTGGCCCCTTTCTTTGAGATAACTCTGCACTATTGCGCGCTGCAAATGCCACTTCCAGCTTAGCTGTGCAGAAGAAGAACAACAAGAAGAAGAAATATCTCGAAATATGTCCGTCAGGCCCCTTCCCTTGAGATAAATCTGCAAATATCTCGGAAACGAAGCGAGCTATGGCAAAATGTTAAGAGACCTTTTTTGTAGAGAATAATGTTTGCTACAATTTACGTTCTATGATATTTTTTAATCAGAAGCGTAGTTTTCGAGATATATCGAGATATTTAAAAGTTCCGAAGCCGCACCAACATAATAGAGATACAGAAACACCGTGGCCCCTTTCTTTGAGATAACTCTGCACTATTGCGACCTGCAAATGCCACTTCCAGCTCAGCTGTGCAGAATAAGAACAACAAGAAGAAGAAATATCTCGAAATATGTCCGTCAGGCCCCTTCCCTTGAGATAAATCTGCAAATATCTCGGAAACGAAGCGAGCTATGGCAAAATGTTAAGAGACCTTTTTTGTAGAGAATTATGTTTCCTACAATTTATGTTCTATGATATTTTTTGATCAGAAGCGTAGTTTTCGAGATATATCGAGATATTTAAAAGTTCCGAAGCCGCACCAACATAATAGGGATACAGAAACACCGTGGCCCCTTTCTTTGAGATAACTCTGCACTAGTGCGAGCCGCAAATGCCACTTCCAGCTTAGCTGTGCAGAAGAAGAACAACAAGAAGAAGAAACATCTCGAAATATGTCCGTCAGGACCCTTCCCTTGAGATAAATCTGCAAATATCTCGGAAACGAAGCGAGCTATTGCAAAACGTTGAGAGACCTTTTTTGTAGAGAATTAAGTTTCCTACTTTTTATGTTCGATGATATTTTTTGATCAGATGCGTAGTTCTCGAGATATATCAAGATATTTAAAAGTTCCGAAGCTGCACCAACATAATAGAGGTACAGAAACACCGTGGCCTCTTTCGTTGAGATAACTCTGCACTATTGCGAGCGGGAAATGCCACTTCGAGCTTAGCTGTGCAGAAGAAGAACAACAAGAAGAAGAAATATCTCGAAATATGTCCGTCAGACCCCTTCCCTTGAGATGAACCTGCAAATATCTCGGAAACGAAGCGAGCTATGGCAAAATGTTAAGAGACCTTTTTTGTAGAGAATTAAGTTTCCTACTTTTTATGTTCTACGATATTTTTTGATCAGATGCGTAGTTCTCGAGATATATCAAGATATTTAAAAGTTCCGAAGCCGCACCAACATAATAGAGGTACAGAAACACCGTGGCCTCTTTCTTTGAGATAACTCTGCACTATTGCGAGCTGCAAATGCCACTTCGAGCTTAGCTGTGCAGAAGAAGAACAACAAGAAGAAGAAATATCTCGAAATATGTCCGTCAGACCCCAGCCCTTGAGATGAATCTGCAAATATCTCGGAAACGAAGCGAGCTATGGCAAAATGTTAAGAGACCTTTTTTGTAGAGAATTAAGTTTCCTACTTTTTATGTTCGATGATATTTTTTGATCAGATGCGTAGTTCTCGAGATATATCAAGATATTTAAAAGTTCCGAAGCTGCACCAACATAATAGAGGTACAGAAACACCGTGGCCTCTTTCTTTGAGATAACTCTGCACTATTGCGAGCTGCAAATGCCACTTCGAGCTTAGCTGTGCAGAAGAAGAACAACAAGAAGAAGAAATATCTCGAAATATGTCCGTCAGACCCCTTCCCTTGAGATGAATCTGCAAATATCTCGGAAACGAAGCGAGCTATGGCAAAATGTTAAGAGACCTTTTTTGTAGAGAATTATGTTTCCTACTTTTTATGTTCTATGATATTTTTTGATCAGACGCGTAGTTCTCGAGATATATCAAGATATTTAAAAGTTCCGAAGCCGCACCAACATAATAGAGATACAGAAACACCGTGGCCCCTTTCTTTGAGATAACTCTGCACTATTGCGAGCTGCAAATGCCACTTCCAGCTTAGCTGTGCAGAAGAAGAACAACAAGAAGAAGAAATATCTCGAAATATGTCCGTCAGGCCCCTTCCCTTGAGATAAATCTGCAAATATCTCGGAAACGAAGAGAGCTATGGCGAAATGTTAAGAGACCTTTTTTGTAGAGAATTAAGTTTCCTACTTTTCATGTTCTATGGTATTTTTTGATCAGATGCGTAGTTCTCGAGATATATCAAGATATTTAAAAGTTCCGAAGCCGCACCAACATAATAGAGATACAGAAACACCCTGGCCCCTGTCTTTGAGATAACTCTATACTATTGCGAGCTGCAAATGCCACTTCCAGCTTAGCTGTGCAGAAGAAGAACAACGAGAAGAAGAAATATCTCGAAATATGTCCGTCAGGCCCCTTCCCTTGAGATAAATCTGCAAATATCTCGGAAACGAAGCGAGCTATGGCAAAATGTTTAGAGACCTTTCTTGTAGAGAATTAAGTTTCCTACTTTTTATGTAGTATGATATTTTTTGATCAGATGCGTAGTTTTCGAGATATATCGAGATATTTAAAAGTTCCGAAGCCGCACCAACATAATAGAGATACAGAAACACCGTGGCCCCTTTCTTTGAGATAACTCTGCACTATTGCGAGCTGCAAATGCCACTTCCAGCTTAGCTGTGCAGAAGAAGAACAACAAGAAGAAGAAATATCTCGAAATATGTCCGTCAGGCCCCTTCCCTTGAGATAAATCTGCAAATATCTCGGAAACGAAGCGAGCTATGGCAAAAGGTTAAGAGACCTTTTTTGTAGAGAATAATGTTTCCTACAATTTGCGTTCTATGATATTTTTTGATCAGAAGCGTAGTTTTCGAGATATATCGAGATATTTAAAAGTTCCGAAGCCGCACCAACATAATAGAGATACAGAAACACCGTGGCCCCTTTCTTTGAGATAACTCTGCACTATTGCGACCTGCAAATGCCACTTCCAGCTCAGCTGTGCAGAAGAAGAACAACAAGAAGAAGAAATATCTCGAAATATGTCCGTCAGGCCCCTTCCCTTGAGATAAATCTGCAAATATCTCGGAAACGAAGCGAGCTATGGCAAAATGTTAAGAGACCTTTTTTGTAGAGAATTAAGTTTCCTACTTTTTATGTTCTATGATATTTTTTGATCAGATGCGTAGTTCTCGAGATATATCAAGATATTTAAAAATTCCGAAGCCACACCAACATAATAGAGATACAGAAACACCGTGGCCCCTTTCTTTGAGATAACTCTGCACTATTGCGAGCTGTAAATGCCACTTCCAGCTTAGCTGTGCAGAAGAAGAACAACAAGAAGAAGAAATATCTCGAAATATGTCCGTCAGGCCCCTTCCCTTGAGATAAATCTGCAAATATCTCGGAAACGAAGCGAGCTATGGCAAAATGTTAAGAGACCTTTTTTGTAGAGAATTAAGTTTCCTACTTTTTATGTTCTATGAGATTTTTTGATCAGAAGCGTAGTTTTCGAGATATATCGAGATATTTAAAAGTTCCGAAGCCGCACCAACATAATAGAGATACAGAAACACCGTGGCCCCTTTCTTTGAGATAACTCTGCACTAGTGCGAGCTGCAAATGCCACTTCCAGCTTAGCTGTGCAGAAGAAGAACAACAAGAAGAAGAAATATCTCGCAATATGTCCGTCAGGCCCCTTCCCTTGAGATAAATCTGCAAATATCTCGGAAACGAAGCGAGCTGTGGCAAAATGTTAAGAGACCTTTTTTGTAGAGAATTAAGTTTCCTACTTTTTATGTTCTATGATATTTTTTGAGCAGATGCGTAGTTCTCGAGATATATCAAGATATTTAAAAGTTCCGAAGCCGCACCAACATAATAGAGATACAGAAACACCGTGGCCCCTTTCTTTGAGATAACTCTGCACTATTGCGAGCTGTAAATGCCACTTCCAGCTTAGCTGTGCAGAAGAAGAACAACAAGAAGAAGAAATATCTCGAAATATGTCCGTCAGGCCCCTACCCTTGAGATAAATCTGCAAATATCTCGGAAACGAAGCGAGCTATGGCAAAATGTTAAGAGACCTTTTTTGTAGAGAATAATGTTTCCTACAATTTACGTTCTATGATATTTTTTGATCAGAAGCGTAGTTTTCGAGATATATCGAGATATTTAAAAGTTCCGAAGCCGCACCAACATAATAGAGATACAGAAACACCGTGGCCCCTTTCTTTGAGATAACTCTGCACTATTGCGACCTGCAAATGCCACTTCCAGCTCAGCTGTGCAGAAGAAGAACAACAAGAAGAAGAAATATCTCGAAATATGTCCGTCAGGCCCCTTCCCTTGAGATAAATCTGCAAATATCTCGGAAACGAAGCGAGCTATGGCAAAATGTTAAGAGACCTTTTTTGTAGAGAATTAAGTTTCCTACTTTTTATGTTCTATGATATTTTTTGATCAGATGCGTAGTTCTCGAGATATATCAAGATATTTAAAAGTTCCGAAGCCGCACCAACATAATAGAGATACAGAAACACCGTGGCCCCTTTCTATGAGATAACTCTGCACTATTGCGAGCTGGAAATGCCACTTCCAGTTTAGCTGTGCAGAAGAAGAACAACAAGAAGAAGAAATATCTCGAAATATGTCCGTTAGGCCCCTTCCCTTGAGATAAATCTGCAAATATCTCGGAAACGAAGCGAGCTATGGCAAAATGTTAAGAGACCTTTTTTGTAGAGAATTAAGTTTCCTACTTTTTATGTTCTATGATATTTTTTGATCAGATGCGTAGTTCTGGAGATATATCAAGATATTTAAAAGTTCCGAAGCCGCACCAACATAATAGAGATACAGAAACACCGTGGCCCCTTTCTTTGGGATAACTCTGCACTATTGCGAGCTGCAAATGCCACTTCCAGCTTAGCTGTGCAGAACAAGAACAACAAGAAGGAGAAATATCTCGAAATATGTCCGTCAGGCCACTTCCCTTGAGATAAATCTGCAAATATCTCGGAAACGAAGCGAGCTATGGCAAAATGTTGAGAGACCTTTTTTGTAGAGAATTAAGTTTCCTACTTTTTATGTTCGATGATATTTTTTGATCAGATGCGTAGTTCTCGAGATATATCAAGATATTTAAAAGTTCCGAAGCTGCACCAACATAATAGAGATACAGAAACACCGTGGCCCCTTTCTTTGAGATAACTCTGCACTATTGCGAGCTGCAAATGCCACTTCCAGCTTAGCTGTGCAGAAGAAGAACAACAAGAAGAAGAAATATCTCGAAATATGTCCGTCAGACCCCTTCCCTTGAGATGAATCTGCAAATATCTCGGAAACGAAGCGAGCTATGGCAAGATGTTAAGAGACCTTTTTTGTAGAGAATAATGTTTCCTACAATTTACGTTCTATGATATTTTTTGAACAGAAGCGTAGTTTTCGAGATATATCGAGATATTTAAAAGTTCCGAAGCCGCACCAACATAATAGAGATACAGAAACACCGTGGCCCCTTTCTTTGAGATAACTCTGCACTATTGCGACCTGCAAATGCCACTTCCAGCTCAGCTGTGCAGAAGAAGAACAACAAGAAGAAGAAATATCTCGAAATATGTCCGTCAGGCCCCTTCCCTTGAGATAAATCTGCAAATATCTCGGAAACGAAGCGAGCTATGGCAAAATGTTAAGAGACCTTTTTTGTAGAGAATTGAGTTTCCTACTTTTTATGTTCTATGATATTTTTTGATCAGATGCGTAGTTCTCGAGATATATCAAGATATTTAAAAGTTCCGAAGCCGCACCAACATAATAGAGATACAGAAACACCGTGGCCCCTTTCTTTGAGATAACTCTGCACTATTGCGAGCTGCAAATGCCACTTCCAGCTTAGATGTGCAGAGGAAGAACAACAAGAAGAAGAAATATCTCGAAATATGTCCGTCAGGCCAGTTCCTTTGAGCTGAATCTGCAAATATCTCGGAAACGGAGCGATCTATGGCAAAATGTTAAGAGACGTTTTTTGTAGAGAATTATGTTTCCTACAATTTATGTTCTATGATATTTTTTGATCAGAAGCGTAGTTTTCGAGATATATCGAGATATTTAAAAGTTCCGAAGCCGCACCAACATAATAGGGATACAGAAACACCGTGGCCCCTTTCTTTGAGATAACTCTGCACTAGTGCGAACCGCAAATGCCACTTCCAGCTTAGCTGTGCAGAAGAAGAACAACAAGAAGAAGAAATATCTCGAAATATGTCCGTCAGGCCCCTTCCCTTGAGATAAATCTGCAAATATCTCGGAAACAAAGCGAGGTATGGCTAAATGTTAAGAGACCTTTTTTGTAGAGAATTATGTTTCCTACAATTTATGTTCTATGATATTTTTTGATCAGATGCGTAGTTCTCGAGATATATCAAGATATTTAAAAGTTCCGAAGCCACACCAACATAATAGAGATACAGAAACACCGTGGCCCCTTTCTTTGAGATAACTCTGCACTATTGCGAGCTGTAAATGCCACTTCCAGCTTAGCTGTGCAGAAGAAGAACAACAAGAAGAAGAAATATCTCGAAATATGTCCGTCAGGCCCCTTCCCTTGAGATGAATCTGCAAATATCTCGGAAACGAAGCGAGCTATGGCAAAATGTTAAGAGACCTTTTTTGTAGAGAATTAAGTTTCCTACTTTTTATGTTCTATGATATTTTTTGATCAGATGCGTAGTTCTCGAGATATATCAAGATATTTAAAAGTTCCGAAGCCGCACCAACATAATAGAGATACAGAAACACCGTGGCCCCTTTCTTTGAGATAACTCTGCACTATTGCGAGCTGCAAATGCCACTTCCAGCTTAGCTGTGCAGAGGAAGAACAACAAGAAGAAGAAGTATCTCGAAATATGTCCGTCAGGCCCGTTCCTTTGAGCTGAATCTGCAAATATCTCGGAAACGAAGCGAGCTATGGCAAAATGTTAAGATACGTTTTTTGTAGAGAATTATGTTTCCTACAATTTATGTTCTATGATATTTTTTGATCAGAAGCGTAGTTTTCGAGATATATCGAGATATTTAAAAGTTCCGAAGCCGCACCAACATAATAGAGATACAGAAACACCGTGGCCCCTTTCTTTGAGATAACTCTGCACTAGTGCGAGCTGCAAATGCCACTTCCAGCTTAGCTGTGCAGAAGAAGAACAACAAGAAGAAGAAATATCTCGAAATATGTCCGTCAGGCCCCTTCCCTTGAGATAAATCTGCAAATATCTCGGAAACGAAGCGAGCTATGGCAAAATGTTAAGAGACCTTTTTTGTAGAGAATTATGTTTCCTACAATTTATGTTCTATGATATTTTTTGATCAGAAGCGTAGTTTTCGAGATATATCGAGATATTTAAAAGTTCCGAAGCCGCACCAACATAATAGAGATACAGAAACACCGTGGCCCCTTTCTTTGAGATAACTCTGCACTATTGCGACCTGCAAATGCCACTTCCAGCTCAGCTGTGCAGAAGAAGAACAACAAGAAGAAGAAATATCTCGAAATATGTCCGTCAGGCCCCTTCCCTTGAGATAAATCTGCAAATATCTCGGAAACGAAGCGAGCTATGGCAAAATGTTAAGAGACCTTTTTTGTAGAGAATTAAGTTTCCTACTTTTTATGTTCTATGATATTTTTTGATCAGATGCGTAGTTCTCGAGATATATCAAGATATTTAAAAGTTCCGAAGCCGCACCAACATAATAGAGATACAGAAACACCGTGGCCCCTTTCTTTGAGATAACTCTGCACTATTGCGAGCTGGAAATGCCACTTCCAGTTTAGCTGTGCAGAAGAAGAACAACAAGAAGAAGAAATATCTCGAAATATGTCCGTCAGGCCCCTTCCCTTGAGATATATCTGCAAATATCTCGGAAACGAAGCGAGATATGGCAAAATGTTAAGAGACCTTTTTTGTAGAGAATTAAGTTTCCTACTTTTCATGTTCTATGATATTTTTTGATCAGATGCGTAGTTCTCGAGATATATCAAGATATTTAAAAGTTCCGAAGCCGCACCAACATAATAGAGATACAGAAACACCGTGGCCCCTTTCTTTGAGATAACTCTGCACTATTGCGAGCTGTAAATGCCACTTCCAGCTTAGCTGTGCAGAAGAAGAACAACAAGAAGAAGAAATATCTCGAAATATGTCCGTCACGCCCCTTCCCTTGAGATATATCTGCAAATATCTCGGAAACAAAGCGAGCTATGGCAAAATGTGAAGAGACCTTTTTTGTAGAGAATTATGTTTCCTACAATTTATGTTCTATGATATTTTTTGATCAGAAGCGTAGTTTTCGAGATATATCGAGATATTTAAAAGTTCCGAAGCCGCACCAACATAATAGAGATACAGAAACACCGTGGCCCCTTTCTTTGAGATAACTCTGCACTATTGCGACCTGCAAATGCCACTTCCAGCTCAGCTGTGCAGAAGAAGAACAACAAGAAGAAGAAATATCTCGAAATATGTCCGTTAGGCCCCTTCCCTTCAGATAAATCTGCAAATATCTCGGAAACGAAGCGAGCTATGGCAAAATGTTAAGAGAACTTTTTTGTAGAGAATTAAGTTTCCTACTTTTCATGTTCTATGATATTTTTTGATCAGATGCGTAGTTCTCGAGATATATCAAGATATTTAAAAGTTCCGAAGCCGCACCAACATAATAGAGATACAGAAACACCGTGGCCCCTTTCTTTGGGATAACTCTGCACTATTGCGAGCTGCAAATGCCACTTCCAGCTTAGCTGTGCAGAAGAAGAACAACAAGAAGAAGAAATATCTCGAAATATGTCCGTCAGGCCACTTCCCTTGAGATAAATCTGCAAATATCTCGGAAACGAAGCGAGCTATGGCAAAATGTTAAGAGACCTTTTTTGTAGAGAATTAAGTTTCCTACTTTTTATGTTCGATGATATTTTTTGATCAGATGCGTAGTTCTCGAGATATATCAAGATATTTAAAAGTTCCGAAGCTGCACCAACATAATAGAGGTACAGAAACACCGTGGCCTCTCTCTTTGAGATAACTCTGCACTATTGCGAGCTGCAAATGCCGCTTCGAGCTTAGCTGTGCAGAAGAAGAACAACAAGAAGAAGAAATATCTCGAAATATGTCCGTTAGGCCCCTTCCCTTCAGATAAATCTGCAAATATCTCGGAAACGAAGCGAGCTATGGCAAAATGTTAAGAGACCTTTTTTGTAGAGAATTAAGTTTCCTACTTTTCATGTTCTATGATATTTTTTGATCAGATGCGTAGTTCTCGAGATATATCAAGATATTTAAAAGTTCCGAAGCCGCACCAACATAATAGAGATACAGAAACACCGTGGCCCCTTTCTTTGAGATAACTCTGCACTATTGCGAGCTGTAAATGCCACTTCCAGCTTAGCTGTGCAGAAGAAGAACAACAAGAAGAAGAAATATCTCGAAATATGTCCGTCACGCCCCTTCCCTTGAGATATATCTGCAAATATCTCGGAAACAAAGCGAGCTATGGCAAAATGTGAAGAGACCTTTTTTGTAGAGAATTATGTTTCCTACAATTTATGTTCTATGATATTTTTTGATCAGAAGCGTAGTTTTCGAGATATATCGAGATATTTAAAAGTTCCGAAGCCGCACCAACATAATAGAGATACAGAAACACCGTGGCCCCTTTCTTTGAGATAACTCTGCGCTATTGCGAGCTGCAAATGCCACTTCCAGCTTAGCTGTGCAGAAGAAGAACAACAAGAAGAAGAAATATCTCGAAATATGTCCGTCAGGCCCCTTCCCTTGAGATAAATCTGCAAATATCTCGGAAACGAAGCGAGCTATGGCAAAATGTTTAGAGACCTTTCTTGTAGAGAATTAAGTTTCCTACTTTTTATGTAGTATGATATTTTTTGATCAGATGCGTAGTTCTCGAGATATATCAAGATATTTAAAAGTTCCGAAGCCGCACCAACATAATAGAGATACAGAAACACCGTGGCCCCTTTCTTTGGGATAACTCTGCACTATTGCGAGCTGCAAATGCCACTTCCAGCTTAGCTGTGCAGAAGAAGAACAACAAGAAGAAGAAATATCTCGAAATATGTCCGTCAGGCCACTTCCCTTGAGATAAATCTGCAAATATCTCGGAAACGAAGCGAGCTATGGCAAAATGTTAAGAGACCTTTTTTGTAGAGAATTAAGTTTCCTACTTTTTATGTTCGATGATATTTTTTGATCAGATGCGTAGTTCTCGAGATATATCAAGATATTTAAAAGTTCCGAAGCCGCACCAACATAATAGAGATACAGAAACACCGTGGCCCCTTACTTTGAGATAACTCTGCACTATTGCGAGCTGTAAATGCCACTTCCAGCTTAGCTGTGCAGAAGAAGAACAACAAGAAGAAGAAATATCTCGAAATATGTCCGTCACGCCCCTTCCCTTGAGATATATCTGCAAATATCTCGGAAACGAAGCGAGCTATGGCAAAATGTTAAGAGACCTTTTTTGTAGAGAATTATGTTTCCTACAATTTATGTTCTATGATATTTTTTGATCAGAAGCGTAGTTTTCGAGATATATCGAGATATTTAAAAGTTCCGAAGCCGCACCAACATAATAGAGATACAGAAACACCGTGGCCCCTTTCTTTGAGATAACTCTGCACTAGTGAGAGCCGCAAATGCCACTTCCAGCTTAGCTGTGCAGAAGAAGAACAACAAGAAGAAGAAATATCTCGAAATATGTCCGTCAGGCCCCTTCCCTTGAGATAAATCTGCAAATATCTCGGAAACGAAGCGAGCTATGGCAAAATGTTAAGAGACCTTTTTTGTAGAGAATTAAGTTTCCTACTTTTTATGTTCTATGATATTTTTTGATCAGAAGCGTAGTTTTCGAGATATATCGAGATATTTAAAAGTTCCGAAGCCGCACCAACATAATAGAGATACAGAAACACCGTGGCCCCTTTCTTCGAGATAACTCTGCACTAGTGCGAGCTGCAAATGCCACTTCCAGCTTAGCTGTGCAGAAGAAGAACAACAAGAAGAAGAAATATCTCGAAATATGTCCGTCAGGCCCCTTCCCTTGAGATAAATCTGCTAATATCTCGGAAACGAAGCGAGCTATGGCAAAATATTCGGAGACCTTTTTTGTAGAGAATTAAGTTTCCTACTTTTTATGTTCTATGATATTTTTTGATCAGATGCGTAGTTCTCGAGATATATCAAGATATTTAAAAGTTCCGAAGCCGCACCAACATAATAGAGATACAGAAACACCGTGGCCCCTTTCTTTGAGATAACTCTGCACTATTGCGAGCTGCAAATGCCACTTCCAGCTTAGCTGTGCAGAGGAAGAACAACAAGAAGAAGAAGTATCTCGAAATATGTCCGTCAGGCCCGTTCCTTTGAGCTGAATCTGCAAATATCTCGGAAACGAAGCGAGCTATGGCAAAATGTTAAGATACGTTTTTTGTAGAGAATTATGTTTCCTACAATTTATGTTCTATGATATTTTTTGATCAGAAGCGTAGTTTTCGAGATATATCGAGATATTTAAAAGTTCCGAAGCCGCACCAACATAATAGAGATACAGAAACACCGTGGCCCCTTTCTTTGAGATAACTCTGCACTATTGCGACCTGCAAATGCCACATCCAGCTCAGCTGTGCAGAAGAAGAACAACAAGAAGAAGAAATATCTCGAAATATGTCCGTCAGGCCCCTTCCCTTGAGATAAATCTGCTAATATCTCGGAAACGAAGCGAGCTATGGCAAAATATTCGGAGACCTTTTTTGTAGAGAATTAAGTTTCCTACTTTTTATGTTCTATGATATTTTTTGATCAGATGCGTAGTTCTCGAGATATATCAAGATATTTAAAAGTTCCGAAGCCGCACCAACATAATAGAGATACAGAAACACCGTGGCCCCTTTCTTTGAGATAACTCTGCACTATTGCGAGCTGCAAATGCCACTTCCAGCTTAGCTGTGCAGAGGAAGAACAACAAGAAGAAGAAGTATCTCGAAATATGTCCGTCAGGCCCGTTCCTTTGAGCTGAATCTGCAAATATCTCGGAAACGAAGCGAGCTATGGCAAAATGTTAAGATACGTTTTTTGTAGAGAATTATGTTTCCTACAATTTATGTTCTATGATATTTTTTGATCAGAAGCGTAGTTTTCGAGATATATCGAGATATTTAAAAGTTCCGAAGCCGCACCAACATAATAGAGATACAGAAACACCGTGGCCCCTTTCTTTGAGATAACTCTGCACTATTGCGACCTGCAAATGCCACATCCAGCTCAGCTGTGCAGAAGAAGAACAACAAGAAGAAGAAATATCTCGAAATATGTCCGTCAGGCCCCTTCCCTTGAGATAAATCTGCAAATATCTCGGAAACGAAGCGAGCTATGGCAAAATGTTAAGAGACCTTTTTTGTAGAGAATTAAGTTTCCTACTTTTTATGTTCTATGATATTTTTTGATCAGATGCGTAGTTCTCGAGATATATCAAGATATTTAAAAGTTCCGAAGCCGCACCAACATAATAGAGATACAGAAACACCGTGGCCCCTTTCTTTGAGATAACTCTGCACTATTGCGAGCTGCAAATGCCACTTCCAGCTTAGCTGTGCAGAGGAAGAACAACAAGAAGAAGAAATATCTCGAAATATGTCCGTCAGGCCAGTTCCTTTGAGCTGAATCTGCAAATATCTCGGAAACGAAGCGATCTATGGCAAAATGTTAAGAGACGTTTTTTGTAGAGAATTATGTTTCCTACAATTTATGTTCTATGATATTTTTTGATCAGAAGCGTAGTTTTCGAGATATATCGAGATATTTAAAAGTTCCGAAGCCGCACCAACATAATAGGGATACAGAAACACCGTGGCCCCTTTCTTTGAGATAACTCTGCACTAGTGCGAGCCGCAAATGCCACTTCCAGCTTAGCTGTGCAGAAGAAGAACAACAAGAAGAAGAAATATCTCGAAATATGTCCGTCAGGCCCCTTCCCTTGAGATAAATCTGCAAATATCTCGGAAACGAAGCGAGCTATGGCAAAATGTTAAGAGACCTTTTTTGTAGAGAATTATGTTTCCTACAATTTATGTTCTATGATATTTTTTGATCAGATGCGTAGTTCTCGAGATATATCAAGATATTTAAAAGTTCCGAAGCCACACCAACATAATAGAGATACAGAAACACCGTGGCCCCTTTCTTTGAGATAACTCTGCACTATTGCGAGCTGTAAATGCCACTTCCAGCTTAGCTGTGCAGAAGAAGAACAACAAGAAGAAGAAATATCTCGAAATATGTCCGTCAGGCCCCTTCCCTTGAGATAAATCTGCAAATATCTCGGAAACGAAGCGAGCTATGGCAAAATGTTAAGAGACCTTTTTTGTAGAGAATTAAGTTTCCTACTTTTTATGTTCTATGATATTTTTTGATCAGAAGCGTAGTTTTCGAGATATATCGAGATATTTAAAAGTTCCGAAGCCGCACCAACATAATAGAGATACAGAAACACCGTGGCCCCTTTCTTTGAGATAACTCTGCACTAGTGCGAGCTGCAAATGTCACTTCCAGCTTAGCTGTGAAGAAGAAGAACAACAAGAAGAAGAAATATCTCGAAATATGTCCGTCAGGCCCCTTCCCTTGAGATAAATCTGCAAATATCTCGGAAACGAAGCGAGCTATGGCAAAATGTTAAGACACCTTTTTTGTAGAGAATTAAGTTTCCTACTGTTTATGTTCTATGATATTTTTTGATCAGAAGCGTAGTTTTCGAGATATATCGAGATATTTAAAAGTTCCGAAGCCGCACCAACATAATAGAGATACAGAAACACCGTGGCCCCTTTCTTTGAGATAACTCTGCACTAGTGCGAGCTGCAAATGCCACTTCCAGCTTAGCTGTGAAGAAGAAGAACAACAAGAAGAAGAAATATCTCGAAATATGTCCGTCAGGCCCCTTCCCTTGAGATAAATCTGCAAATATCTCGAAACGAAGCGAGCTATGGCAAAATCTTAAGAGACCTTTTTTGTAGAGAATTAAGTTTCCTACTTTTTATGTTGTATGATATTTTTTGATCAGATGCGTAGTTCTCGAGATATATCAAGATATTTAAAAGTTCCGAAGCCGCACCAACATAATAGAGATACAGAAACACCGTGGCCCCTTTCTTTGAGATAACTCTGCACTATTGCGAGCTGTAAATGCCACTTGAAGCTTAGCTGTGCAGAAGAAGAACAACAAGAAGAAGAAATATCTCGAAATATGTCCGTCAGGCCCCTTCCCTTGAGATAAATCTGCAAATATCTCGGAAACGAAGCGAGCTATGGCAAAATGTTAAGAGACCTTTTTTGTAGAGAATAATGTTTCCTACAATTTACGTTCTATGATATTTTTTGATCAGAAGCGTAGTTTTCGAGATATATCGAGATATTTAAAAGTTCCGAAGCCGCACCAACATAATAGAGATACAGAAACACCGTGGCCCCTTTCTTTGAGATAACTCTGCACTATTGCGACCTGCAAATGCCACTTCCAGCTCAGCTGTGCAGAAGAAGAACAACAAGAAGAAGAAATATCTCGAAATATGTCCGTCAGGCCACTTCCCTTGAGATAAATCTGCAAATATCTCGGAAACGAAGCGAGCTATGGCAAAATGTTAAGAGACCTTTTTTGTAGAGAATTAAGTTTCCTACTTTTTATGTTCGATGATATTTTTTGATCAGATGCGTAGTTCTCGAGATATATCAAGATATTTAAAAGTTCCGAAGCTGCACCAACATAATAGAGGTACAGAAACACCGTGGCCTCTTTCTTTGAGATAACTCTGCACTATTGCGAGCTGCAAATGCCGCTTCGAGCTTAGCTGTGCAGAAGAAGAACAACAAGAAGAAGAAATATCTCGAAATATGTCCGTTAGGCCCCTTCCCTTCAGATAAATCTGCAAATATCTCGGAAACGAAGCGAGCTATGGCAAAATGTTAAGAGACCTTTTTTGTAGAGAATTAAGTTTCCTACTTTTCATGTTCTATGATATTTTTTGATCAGATGCGTAGTTCTCGAGATATATCAAGATATTTAAAAGTTCCGAAGCCGCACCAACATAATAGAGATACAGAAACACCGTGGCCCCTTTCTTTGAGATAACTCTGCACTATTGCGAGCTGTAAATGCCACTTCCAGCTTAGCTGTGCAGAAGAAGAACAACAAGAAGAAGAAATATCTCGAAATATGTCCGTCACGCCCCTTCCCTTGAGATATATCTGCAAATATCTCGGAAACAAAGCGAGCTATGGCAAAATGTTAAGAGACCTTTTTTGTAGAGAATTATGTTTCCTACAATTTATGTTCTATGATATTTTTTGATCAGAAGCGTGGTTTTCGAGATATATCGAGATATTTAAAAGTTCCGAAGCCGCACCAACATAATAGAGATACAGAAACACCGTGGCCCCTTTCTTTGAGATAACTCTGCGCTATTGCGAGCTGCAAATGCCACTTCCAGCTTAGCTGTGCAGAAGAAGAACAACAAGAAGAAGAAATATCTCGAAATATGTCCGTCAGGCCCCTTCCCTTGAGATAAATCTGCAAATATCTCGGAAACGAAGCGAGCTATGGCAAAATGTTTAGAGACCTTTCTTGTAGAGAATTAAGTTTCCTACTTTTTATGTAGTATGATATTTTTTGATCAGATGCGTAGTTCTCGAGATATATCAAGATATTTAAAAGTTCCGAAGCCGCACCAACATAATAGAGATACAGAAACACCGTGGCCCCTTTCTTTGGGATAACTCTGCACTATTGCGAGCTGCAAATGCCACTTCCAGCTTAGCTGTGCAGAAGAAGAACAACAAGAAGAAGAAATATCTCGAAATATGTCCGTCAGGCCACTTCCCTTGAGATAAATCTGCAAATATCTCGGAAACGAAGCGAGCTATGGCAAAATGTTAAGAGACCTTTTTTGTAGAGAATTAAGTTTCCTACTTTTTATGTTCGATGATATTTTTTGATCAGATGCGTAGTTCTCGAGATATATCAAGATATTTAAAAGTTCCGAAGCCGCACCAACATAATAGAGATACAGAAACACCGTGGCCCCTTACTTTGAGATAACTCTGCACTATTGCGAGCTGTAAATGCCACTTCCAGCTTAGCTGTGCAGAAGAAGAACAACAAGAAGAAGAAATATCTCGAAATATGTCCGTCACGCCCCTTCCCTTGAGATATATCTGCAAATATCTCGGAAACGAAGCGAGCTATGGCAAAATGTTAAGAGACCTTTTTTGTAGAGAATTATGTTTCCTACAATTTATGTTCTATGATATTTTTTGATCAGAAGCGTAGTTTTCGAGATATATCGAGATATTTAAAAGTTCCGAAGCCGCACCAACATAATAGAGATACAGAAACACCGTGGCCCCTTTCTTTGAGATAACTCTGCACTAGTGAGAGCCGCAAATGCCACTTCCAGCTTAGCTGTGCAGAAGAAGAACAACAAGAAGAAGAAATATCTCGAAATATGTCCGTCAGGCCCCTTCCCTTGAGATAAATCTGCAAATATCTCGGAAACGAAGCGAGCTATGGCAAAATGTTAAGAGACCTTTTTTGTAGAGAATTAAGTTTCCTACTTTTTATGTTCTATGATATTTTTTGATCAGAAGCGTAGTTTTCGAGATATATCGAGATATTTAAAAGTTCCGAAGCCGCACCAACATAATAGAGATACAGAAACACCGTGGCCCCTTTCTTCGAGATAACTCTGCACTAGTGCGAGCTGCAAATGCCACTTCCAGCTTAGCTGTGCAGAAGAAGAACAACAAGAAGAAGAAATATCTCGAAATATGTCCGTCAGGCCCCTTCCCTTGAGATAAATCTGCTAATATCTCGGAAACGAAGCGAGCTATGGCAAAATATTAGGAGACCTTTTTTGTAGAGAATTATGTTTCCTACAATTTATGTTCTATGATATTTTTTGATCAGATGCGTAGTTCTCGAGATATATCAAGATATTTAAAAGTTCCGAAGCCACACCAACATAATAGAGATACAGAAACACCGTGGCCCCTTTCTTTGAGATAACTCTGCACTATTGCGAGCTGTAAATGCCACTTCCAGCTTAGCTGTGCAGAAGAAGAACAACAAGAAGAAGAAATATCTCGAAATATGTCTGTCAGGCCCCTTCCCTTGAGATAAATCTGCAAATATCTCGGAAACGAAGCGAGCTATGGCAAAATGTTAAGAGACCTTTTTTGTAGAGAATTAAGTTTCCTACTTTTTATGTTCTATGATATTTTTTGATCAGAAGCGTAGTTTTCGAGATATATCGAGATATTTAAAAGTTCCGAAGCCGCACCAACATAATAGAGATACAGAAACACCGTGGCCCCTTTCTTTGAGATAACTCTGCACTAGTGCGAGCTGCAAATGCCACTTCCAGCTTAGCTGTGAAGAAGAAGAACAACAAGAAGAAGAAATATCTCGAAATATGTCCGTCAGGCCCCTTCCCTTGAGATAAATCTGCAAATATCTCGGAAACGAAGCGAGCTATGGCAAAATGTTAAGACACCTTTTTTGTAGAGAATTAAGTTTCCTACTTTTTATGTTCTATGATATTTTTTGATCAGATGCGTAGTTCTCGAGATATATCAAGATATTTAAAAGTTCCGAAGCCGCACCAACATAATAGAGATACAGAAACACCGTGGCCCCTTTCTTTGAGATAACTCTGCACTATTGCGAGCTGTAAATGCCACTTCCAGCTTAGCTGTGCAGAAGAAGAACAACAAGAAGAAGAAATATCTCGAAATATGTCCGTCAGGCCCCTTCCCTTGAGATAAATCTGCAAATATCTCGGAAACGAAGCGAGCTATGGCAAAATGTTAAGAGACCTTTTTTGTAGAGAATTAAGTTTCCTACTGTTTATGTTCTATGATATTTTTTGATCAGAAGCGTAGTTTTCGAGATATATCGAGATATTTAAAAGTTCCGAAGCCGCACCAACATAATAGAGATACAGAAACACCGTGGCCCCTTTCTTTGAGATAACTCTGCACTAGTGCGAGCTGCAAATGCCACTTCCAGCTTAGCTGTGAAGAAGAAGAACAACAAGAAGAAGAAATATCTCGAAATATGTCCGTCAGGCCCCTTCCCTTGAGATAAATCTGCAAATATCTCGAAACGAAGCGAGCTATGGCAAAATCTTAAGAGACCTTTTTTGTAGAGAATAATGTTTCCTACAATTTACGTTCTATGATATTTTTTGATCAGAAGCGTAGTTTTCGAGATATATCGAGATATTTAAAAGTTCCGAAGCCGCACCAACATAATAGAGATACAGAAACACCGTGGCCCCTTTCTTTGAGATAACTCTGCACTATTGCGACCTGCAAATGCCACTTCCAGCTCAGCTGTGCAGAAGAAGAACAACAAGAAGAAGAAATATCTCGAAATATGTCCGTCAGGCCCCTTCCCTTGAGATAAATCTGCAAATATCTCGGAAACGAAGCGAGCTATGGCAAAATGTTAAGAGACCTTTTTTGTAGAGAATTAAGTTTCCTACTTTTTATGTTCTATGATATTTTTTGATCAGATGCGTAGTTCTCGAGATATATCAAGATATTTAAAAGTTCCGAAGCCGCACCAACATAATAGAGATACAGAAACACCGTGGCCCCTTTCTTTGAGATAACTCTGCACTATTGCGAGCTGTAAATGCCACTTCCAGCTTAGCTGTGCAGAAGAAGAACAACAAGAAGAAGAAATATCTCGAAATATGTCCGTCAGACCCCTTCCCTTGAGATGAATCTGCAAATATCTCGGAAACGAACCGAGCTATGGCAAAATGTTAAGAGACCTTTTTTGTAGAGAATAATGTTTCCTACAATTTACGTTCTATGATATTTTTTGATCAGAAGCGTAGTTTTCGAGATATATCGAGATATTTAAAAGTTCCGAAGCCGCACCAACATAATAGAGATACAGAAACACCGTGGCCCCTTTCTTTGAGATAACTCTGCACTATTGCGACCTGCAAATGCCACTTCCAGCTCAGCTGTGCAGAAGAAGAACAACAAGAAGAAGAAATATCTCGAAATATGTCCGTCAGGCCCCTTCCCTTGAGATAAATCTGCAAATATCTCGGAAACGAAGCGAGCTATGGAAAAATGTTAAGAGACCTTTTTTGTAGGGAATTAAGTTTCCTACTTTTTATGTTCTGTGATATTTTTTGATCAGATGCGTAGTTCTCGAGATATATCAAGATATTTAAAAGTTCCGAAGCCGCACCAACATAATAGAGATACAGAAACACCGTGGCCCCTTTCTTTGAGATAACTCTGCACTATTGCGAGCTGGAAATGCCACTTCCAGTTTAGCTGTGCAGAAGAAGAACAACAAGAAGAAGAAATATCTCGAAATATGTCCGTTAGGCCCCTTCCCTTGAGATAAATCTGCAAATATCTCGGAAACGAAGCGAGCTATGGCAAAATGTTAAGAGACCTTTTTTGTAGAGAATTAAGTTTCCTACTTTTTACGTTCTATGATATTTTTTGATCAGATGCGTAGTTCTCGAGATATATCAAGATATTTAAAAGTTCCGAAGCCGCACCAACATAATAGAGATACAGAAACACCGTGGCCCCTTTCTTTGAGATAACTCTGCACTAGTGCGAGCTGCAAATGCCACTTCCAGCTTAGCTGTGAAGAAGAAGAACAACAAGAAGAAGAAATATCTCGAAATATGTCCGTCAGGCCCCTTCCCTTGAGATAAATCTGCAAATATCTCGGAAACGAAGCGAGCTATGGCAAAATGTTAAGAGACCTTTTTTGTAGAGAATTAAGTTTCCTACTTTTTATGTTCTATGATATTTTTTGATCAGATGCGTAGTTCTCGAGATATATCAAGATATTTAAAAGTTCCGAAGCCGCACCAACATAATAGAGATACAGAAACACCGTGGCCCCTTTCTTTGAGATAACTCGGCACTATTGCGAGCTGTAAATGCCACTTCCAGCTTAGCTGTGCAGAAGAAGAACAACAAGAAGAAGAAATATCTCGAAATATGTCCGTCAGGCCCCTTCCCTTGAGATAAATCTGCAAATATCTCGGAAACGAAGCGAGCTATGGCAAAATGTTAAGAGACCTTTTTTGTAGAGAATAATGTTTCCTACAATTTACGTTCTATGATATTTTTTGATCAGAAGCGTAGTTTTCGAGATATATCGAGATATTTAAAAGTTCCGAAGCCGCACCAACATAATAGAGATACAGAAACACCGTGGCCCCTTTCTTTGAGATAACTCTGCACTATTGCGACCTGCAAATGCCACTTCCAGCTCAGCTGTGCAGAAGAAGAACAACAAGAAGAAGAAATATCTCGAAATATGTCCGTCAGGCCCCTTCCCTTGAGATAAATCTGCAAATATCTCGGAAACGAAGCGAGCTATGGCAAAATGTTAAGAGACCTTTTTTGTAGAGAATTAAGTTTCCTACTTTTTATGTTCTATGATATTTTTTGATCAGATGCGTAGTTCTCGAGATATATCAAGATATTTAAAAGTTCCGAAGCCGCACCAACATAATAGAGATACAGAAACACCGTGGCCCCTTTCTTTGAGATAACTCTGCACTATTGCGAGCTGGAAATGCCACTTCCAGTTTAGCTGTGCAGAAGAAGAACAACAAGAAGAAGAAATATCTCGAAATATGTCCGTTAGGCCCCTTCCCTTCAGATAAATCTGCAAATATCTCGGAAACGAAGCGAGCTATGGCAAAATGTTAAGAGACCTTTTTTGTAGAGAATTAAGTTTCCTACTTTTCATGTTCTATGA
The DNA here is from genome assembly GCF_051020975.1 of Osmia lignaria lignaria. Lineage (NCBI taxonomy): Eukaryota > Metazoa > Arthropoda > Insecta > Hymenoptera > Megachilidae > Osmia > Osmia lignaria. The sequence continues at coordinate 6,726,537 of NW_027478166.1, forward strand.
TATTTTTTGATCACATGCGTAGTTCTCGAGATATATCAAGATATTTAAAAGTTCCGAAGCCGCACCAACATAATAGAGATACAGAAACACCGTGGCCCCTTTCTTTGAGATAACTCTGCACTATTGCGAGCTGTAAATGCCACTTCCAGCTTAGCTGTGCAGAAGAAGAACAACAAGAAGAAGAAATATCTCGAAATATGTCCGTCAGGCCCCTTCCCTTGAGATATATCTGCAAATATCTCGGAAACGAAGCGAGCTATGGCAAAATGTTAAGAGACCTTTTTTGTAGAGAATTATGTTTCCTACAATTTATGTTCTATGATATTTTTTGATCAGAAGCGTAGTTTTCGAGATATATCGAGATATTTAAAAGTTCCGAAGCCGCACCAACATAATAGAGATACAGAAACACCGTGGCCCCTTTCTTTGAGATAACTCTGCACTAGTGAGAGCCGCAAATGCCACTTCCAGCTTAGCTGTGCAGAAGAAGAACAACAAGAAGAAGAAATATCTCGAAATATGTCCGTCAGGCCCCTTCCCTTGAGATAAATCTGCAAATATCTCGGAAATGAAGCGAGCTATGGCAAAATGTTAAGAGACCTTTTTTGTAGAGAATTAAGTTTCCTACTTTTTATGTTCTATGATATTTTTTGATCAGATGCGTAGTTCTCGAGATATATCAAGATATTTAAAAGTTCCGAAGCCGCACCAACATAATAGAGATACAGAAACACCGTGGCCCCTTTCTTTGAGATAACTCTGCACTATTGCGAGCTGTAAATGCCACTTCCAGCTTAGCTGTGCAGAAGAAGAACAACAAGAAGAAGAAATATCTCGAAATATGTCCGTCAGGCCCCTTCCCTTGAGATATATCTGCAAATATCTCGGAAACGAAGCGAGCTATGGCAAAATGTTAAGAGACCTTTTTTGTAGAGAATTATGTTTCCTACAATTTATGTTCTATGATATTTTTTGATCAGAAGCGTAGTTTTCGAGATATATCGAGATATTTAAAAGTCCCGAAGCCGCACCAACATAATAGAGATACAGAAACACCGTGGCCCCTTTCTTTGAGATAACTCTGCACTATTGCGAGCTGCAAATGCCGCTTCGAGCTTAGCTGTGCAGAAGAAGAACAACAAGAAGAAGAAATATCTCGAAATATGTCCGTCAGACCCCTTCCCTTGAGATGAATCTGCAAATATCTCGGAAACGAACCGAGCTATGGCAAAATGTTAAGAGACCTTTTTTGTAGAGAATAATGTTTCCTACAATTTACGTTCTATGATATTTTTTGATCAGAAGCGTAGTTTTCGAGATATATCGAGATATTTAAAAGTTCCGAAGCCGCACCAACATAATAGAGATACAGAAACACCGTGGCCCCTTTCTTTGAGATAACTCTGCACTATTGCGACCTGCAAATGCCACTTCCAGCTCAGCTGTGCAGAAGAAGAACAACAAGAAGAAGAAATATCTCGAAATATGTCCGTCAGGCCCCTTCCCTTGAGATAAATCTGCAAATATCTCGGAAACGAAGCGAGCTATGGAAAAATGTTAAGAGACCTTTTTTGTAGGGAATTAAGTTTCCTACTTTTTATGTTCTATGATATTTTTTGATCAGATGCGTAGTTCTCGAGATATATCAAGATATTTAAAAGTTCCGAAGCCGCACCAACATAATAGAGATACAGAAACACCGTGGCCCCTTTCTTTGAGATAACTCTGCACTATTGCGAGCTGCAAATGCCACTTCCAGCTTAGCTGTGCAGAAGAAGAACAACAAGAAGAAGAAATATCTCGAAATATGTCCGTTAGGCCCCTTCCCTTCAGATAAATCTGCAAATATCTCGGAAACGAAGCGAGCTATGGCAAAATGTTAAGAGACCTTTTTTGTAGAGAATTAAGTTTCCTACTTTTCATGTTCTATGATATTTTTTGATCAGATGCGTAGTTCTCGAGATATATCAAGATATTTAAAAGTTCCGAAGCCGCACCAACATAATAGAGATACAGAAACACCGTGGCCCTTTTCTTTGAGATAACTCTGCACTATTGCGAGCTGTAAATGCCACTTCCAGCTTAGCTGTGCAGAAGAAGAACAACAAGAAGAAGAAATATCTCGAAATATGTCCGTCACGCCCCTTCCCTTGAGATATATCTGCAAATATCTCGGAAACGAAGCGAGCTATGGCAAAATGTTAAGAGACCTTTTTTGTAGAGAATTATGTTTCCTACAATTTATGTTCTATGATATTTTTTGATCAAAAGCGTAGTTTTCGAGATATATCGAGATATTTAAAAGTTCCGAAGCCGCACCAACATAATAGAGATACAGAAACACCGTGGCCCCTTTCTTTGAGATAACTCTGCACTAGTGAGAGCCGCAAATGCCACTTCCAGCTTAGCTGTGCAGAAGAAGAACAACAAGAAGAAGAAATATCTCGAAATATGTCCGTCAGGCCCCTTCCCTTGAGATAAATCTGCAAATATCTCGGAAACGAAGCGAGCTATGGCAAAATGTTAAGAGACCTTTTTTGTAGAGAATTAAGTTTCCTACAATTTACGTTCTATGATATTTTTTGATCAGAAGCGTAGTTTTCGAGATATATCGAGATATTTAAAAGTTCCGAAGCCGCACCAACATAATAGAGATACAGAAACACCGTGGCCCCTTTCTTTGAGATAACTCTGCACTATTGCGACCTGCAAATGCCACTTCCAGCTCAGCTGTGCAGAAGAAGAACAACAAGAAGAAGAAATATCTCGAAATATGTCCGTCAGGCCCCTTCCCTTGAGATAAATCTGCAAATATCTCGGAAACGAAGCGAGCTATGGAAAAATGTTAAGAGACCTTTTTTGTAGGGAATTAAGTTTCCTACTTTTTATGTTCTATGATATTTTTTGATCAGATGCGTAGTTCTCGAGATATATCAAGATATTTAAAAGTTCCGAAGCCGCACCAACATAATAGAGATACAGAAACACCGTGGCCCCTTTCTTTGAGATAACTCTGCACTATTGCGAGCTGGAAATGCCACTTCCAGTTTAGCTGTGCAGAAGAAGAACAACAAGAAGAAGAAATATCTCGAAATATGTCCGTTAGGCCCCTTCCCTTGAGATAAATCTGCAAATATCTCGGAAACGAAGCGAGCTATGGCAAAATGTTAAGAGACCTTTTTTGTAGAGAATTAAGTTTCCTACTTTTTATGTTCTATGATATTTTTTGATCAGAAGCGTAGTTTTCGAGATATATCGAGATATTTAAAAGTTCCGAAGCCGCACCAACATAATAGAGATACAGAAACACCGTGGCCCCTTTCTTTGAGATAACTCTGCACTATTGCGAGCTGCAAATGCCACTTCCAGCTTAGCTGTGCAGAAGAAGAACAACAAGAAGAAGAAATATCTCGAAATATGTCCGTTAGGCCCCTTCCCTTCAGATAAATCTGCAAATATCTCGGAAACGAAGCGAGCTATGGCAAAATGTTAAGAGACCTTTTTTGTAGAGAATTAAGTTTCCTACTTTTCATGTTCTATGATATTTTTTGATCAGATGCGTAGTTCTCGAGATATATCAAGATATTTAAAAGTTCCGAAGCCGCACCAACATAATAGAGATACAGAAACACCGTGGCCCCTTTCTTTGAGATAACTCTGCACTATTGCGAGCTGTAAATGCCACTTCCAGCTTAGCTGTGCAGAAGAAGAACAACAAGAAGAAGAAATATCTCGAAATATGTCCGTCACGCCCCTTCCCTTGAGATATATCTGCAAATATCTCGGAAACGAAGCGAGCTATGGCAAAATGTTAAGAGACCTTTTTTGTAGAGAATTATGTTTCCTACAATTTATGTTCTATGATATTTTTTGATCAAAAGCGTAGTTTTCGAGATATATCGAGATATTTAAAAGTTCCGAAGCCGCACCAACATAATAGAGATACAGAAACACCGTGGCCCCTTTCTTTGAGATAACTCTGCACTAGTGAGAGCCGCAAATGCCACTTCCAGCTTAGCTGTGCAGAAGAAGAACAACAAGAAGAAGAAATATCTCGAAATATGTCCGTCAGGCCCCTTCCCTTGAGATAAATCTGCAAATATCTCGGAAACGAAGCGAGCTATGGCAAAATGTTAAGAGACCTTTTTTGTAGAGAATTAAGTTTCCTACTTTTTATGTTCTATGATATTTTTTGATCAGAAGCGTAGTTTTCGAGATATATCGAGATATTTAAAAGTTCCGAAGCCGCACCAACATAATAGAGATACAGAAACACCGTGGCCCCTTTCTTTGAGATAACTCTGCACTAGTGCGAGCTGCAAATGCCACTTCCAGCTTAGCTGTGCAGAAGAAGAACAACAAGAAGAAGAAATATCTCGAAATATGTCCGTCAGGCCCCTTCCCTTGAGATAAATCTGCAAATATCTCGGAAACGAAGCGAGCTATGGCAAAATATTAGGAGACCTTTTTTGTAGAGAATTAAGTTTCCTACTTTTTATGTTCTATGATATTTTTTGATCAGATGCGTAGTTCTCGAGATATATCAAGATATTTAAAAGTTCCGAAGCCGCACCAACATAATAGAGATACAGAAACACCGTGGCCCCTTTCTTTGAGATAACTCTGCACTATTGCGAGCTGCAAATGCCACTTCCAGCTTAGCTGTGCAGAGGAAGAACAACAAGAAGAAGAAGTATCTCGAAATATGTCCGTCAGGCCCGTTCCTTTGAGCTGAATCTGCAAATATCTCGGAAACGAAGCGAGCTATGGCAAAATGTTAAGATACGTTTTTTGTAGAGAATTATGTTTCCTACCATTTATGTTCTATGATATTTTTTGATCAGATGCGTAGTTCTCGAGATATATCGAGATATTTAAAAGTTCCGAAGCCGCACCAACATAATAGAGATACAGAAACACCGTGGCCCCTTTCTTTGAGATAACTCTGCACTATTGCGAGCTGTAAATGCCACTTCCAGCTTAGCTGTGCAGAAGAAGAACAACAAGAAGAAGAAATATCTCGAAATATGTCCGTCAGGCCCCTTCCCTTGAGATATATCTGCAAATATCTCGGAAACGAAGCGAGCTATGGCAAAATGTTAAGAGACCTTTTTTGTAGAGAATTATGTTTCCTACAATTTATGTTCTATGATATTTTTTGATCAGAAGCGTAGTTTTCGAGATATATCGAGATATTTAAAAGTCCCGAAGCCGCACCAACATAATAGAGATACAGAAACACCGTGGCCCCTTTCTTTGAGATAACTCTGCACTATTGCGAGCTGCAAATGCCGCTTCGAGCTTAGCTGTGCAGAAGAAGAACAACAAGAAGAAGAAATATCTCGAAATATGTCCGTCAGACCCCTTCCCTTGAGATGAATCTGCAAATATCTCGGAAACGAACCGAGCTATGGCAAAATGTTAAGAGACCTTTTTTGTAGAGAATAATGTTTCCTACAATTTACGTTCTATGATATTTTTTGATCAGAAGCGTAGTTTTCGAGATATATCGAGATATTTAAAAGTTCCGAAGCCGCACCAACATAATAGAGATACAGAAACACCGTGGCCCCTTTCTTTGAGATAACTCTGCACTATTGCGACCTGCAAATGCCACTTCCAGCTCAGCTGTGCAGAAGAAGAACAACAAGAAGAAGAAATATCTCGAAATATGTCCGTCAGGCCCCTTCCCTTGAGATAAATCTGCAAATATCTCGGAAACGAAGCGAGCTATGGAAAAATGTTAAGAGACCTTTTTTGTAGGGAATTAAGTTTCCTACTTTTTATGTTCTATGATATTTTTTGATCAGATGCGTAGTTCTCGAGATATATCAAGATATTTAAAAGTTCCGAAGCCGCACCAACATAATAGAGATACAGAAACACCGTGGCCCCTTTCTTTGAGATAACTCTGCACTATTGCGAGCTGGAAATGCCACTTCCAGTTTAGCTGTGCAGAAGAAGAACAACAAGAAGAAGAAATATCTCGAAATATGTCCGTTAGGCCCCTTCCCTTGAGATAAATCTGCAAATATCTCGGAAACGAAGCGAGCTATGGCAAAATGTTAAGAGACCTTTTTTGTAGAGAATTAAGTTTCCTACTTTTTATGTTCTATGATATTTTTTGATCAGAAGCGTAGTTTTCGAGATATATCGAGATATTTAAAAGTTCCGAAGCCGCACCAACATAATAGAGATACAGAAACACCGTGGCCCCTTTCTTTGAGATAACTCTGCACTATTGCGAGCTGCAAATGCCACTTCCAGCTTAGCTGTGCAGAAGAAGAACAACAAGAAGAAGAAATATCTCGAAATATGTCCGTTAGGCCCCTTCCCTTCAGATAAATCTGCAAATATCTCGGAAACGAAGCGAGCTATGGCAAAATGTTAAGAGACCTTTTTTGTAGAGAATTAAGTTTCCTACTTTTCATGTTCTATGATATTTTTTGATCAGATGCGTAGTTCTCGAGATATATCAAGATATTTAAAAGTTCCGAAGCCGCACCAACATAATAGAGATACAGAAACACCGTGGCCCCTTTCTTTGAGATAACTCTGCACTATTGCGAGCTGTAAATGCCACTTCCAGCTTAGCTGTGCAGAAGAAGAACAACAAGAAGAAGAAATATCTCGAAATATGTCCGTCACGCCCCTTCCCTTGAGATATATCTGCAAATATCTCGGAAACGAAGCGAGCTATGGCAAAATGTTAAGAGACCTTTTTTGTAGAGAATTATGTTTCCTACAATTTATGTTCTATGATATTTTTTGATCAAAAGCGTAGTTTTCGAGATATATCGAGATATTTAAAAGTTCCGAAGCCGCACCAACATAATAGAGATACAGAAACACCGTGGCCCCTTTCTTTGAGATAACTCTGCACTAGTGAGAGCCGCAAATGCCACTTCCAGCTTAGCTGTGCAGAAGAAGAACAACAAGAAGAAGAAATATCTCGAAATATGTCCGTCAGGCCCCTTCCCTTGAGATAAATCTGCAAATATCTCGGAAACGAAGCGAGCTATGGCAAAATGTTAAGAGACCTTTTTTGTAGAGAATTAAGTTTCCTACTTTTTATGTTCTATGATATTTTTTGATCAGAAGCGTAGTTTTCGAGATATATCGAGTTATTTAAAAGTTCCGAAGCCGCACCAACATAATAGAGATACAGAAACACCGTGGCCCCTTTCTTTGAGATAACTCTGCACTAGTGCGAGCTGCAAATGCCACTTCCAGCTTAGCTGTGCAGAAGAAGAACAACAAGAAGAAGAAATATCTCGAAATATGTCCGTCAGGCCCCTTCCCTTGAGATAAATCTGCAAATATCTCGGAAACGAAGCGAGCTATGGCAAAATATTAGGAGACCTTTTTTGTAGAGAATTAAGTTTCCTACTTTTTATGTTCTATGATATTTTTTGATCAGATGCGTAGTTCTCGAGATATATCAAGATATTTAAAAGTTCCGAAGCCGCACCAACATAATAGAGATACAGAAACACCGTGGCCCCTTTCTTTGAGATAACTCTGCACTATTGCGAGCTGCAAATGCCACTTCCAGCTTAGCTGTGCAGAGGAAGAACAACAAGAAGAAGAAGTATCTCGAAATATGTCCGTCAGGCCCGTTCCTTTGAGCTGAATCTGCAAATATCTCGGAAACGAAGCGAGCTATGGCAAAATGTTAAGATACGTTTTTTGTAGAGAATTATGTTTCCTACCATTTATGTTCTATGATATTTTTTGATCAGAAGCGTAGTTTTCGAGATATATCGAGATATTTAAAAGTTCCGAACCCGCACCAACATAATAGAGATACAGAAACACCGTGGCCCCTTTCTTTGAGATAACTCTGCACTAGTGCGAGCCGCAAATGCCACTTCCAGCTTAGCTGTGCAGAAGAAGAACAACAAGAAGAAGAAATATCTCGAAATATGTCCGTCAGGCCCCTTCCCTTGAGATAAATCTGCAAATATCTCGGAAACGAAGCGAGCTATGGCAAAATGTTAAGAGACCTTTTTTGTAGAGAATTATGTTTCCTACAATTTATGTTCTATGATATTTTTTGATCAGAAGCGTAGTTTTCGAGATATATCGAGATATTTAAAAGTTCCGAAGCCGCACCAACATAATCGAGATACAGAAACACCGTGGCCCCTTTCTTTGAGATAACTCTGCACTATTGCGACCTGCAAATGCCACTTCCAGCTCAGCTGTGCAGAAGAAGAACAACAAGAAGAAGAAATATCTCGAAATATGTCCGTTAGGCCCCTTCCCTTCAGATAAATCTGCAAATATCTCGGAAACGAAGCGAGCTATGGCAAAATGTTAAGAGACCTTTTTTGTAGAGAATTAAGTTTCCTACTTTTCATGTTCTATGATATTTTTTGATCAGATGCGTAGTTCTCGAGATATATCAAGATATTTAAAAGTTCCGAAGCCGCACCAAGATAATAGAGATACAGAAACACCGTGGCCCCTTACTTTGAGATAACTCTGCACTATTGCGAGCTGTAAATGCCACTTCCAGCTTAGCTGTGCAGAAGAAGAACAACAAGAAGAAGAAATATCTCGAAATATGTCCGTCACGCCCCTTCCCTTGAGATATATCTGCAAATATCTCGGAAACGAAGCGAGCTATGGCAAAATGTTAAGAGACCTTTTTTGTAGAGAATTATGTTTCCTACAATTTATCTTCTATGATATTTTTTGATCAGAAGCGTAGTTTTCGAGATATATCGAGATATTTAAAAGTTCCGAAGCCGCACCAACATAATAGAGGTACAGAAACACCGTGGCCTCTTTCTTTGAGATAACTCTGCACTATTGCGAGCTGCAAATGCCGCTTCGAGCTTAGCTGTGCAGAAGAAGAACAACAAGAAGAAGAAATATCTCGAAATATGTCCGTTAGGCCCCTTCCCTTCAGATAAATCTGCAAATATCTCGGAAACGAAGCGAGCTATGGCAAAATGTTAAGAGACCTTTTTTGTAGAGAATTAAGTTTCCTACTTTTCATGTTCTATGATATTTTTTGATCAGATGCGTAGTTCTCGAGATATATCAAGATATTTAAAAGTTCCGAAGCCGCACCAACATAATAGAGATACAGAAACACCGTGGCCCCTTTCTTTGAGATAACTCTGCACTATTGCGAGCTGTAAATGCCACTTCCAGCTTAGCTGTGCAGAAGAAGAACAACAAGAAGAAGAAATATCTCGAAATATGTCCGTCACGCCCCTTCCCTTGAGATATATCTGCAAATATCTCGGAAACGAAGCGAGCTATGGCAAAATGTTAAGAGACCTTTTTTGTAGAGAATTATGTTTCCTACAATTTATGTTCTATGATATTTTTTGATCAAAAGCGTAGTTTTCGAGATATATCGAGATATTTAAAAGTTCCGAAGCCGCACCAACATAATAGAGATACAGAAACACCGTGGCCCCTTTCTTTGAGATAACTCTGCACTAGTGAGAGCCGCAAATGCCACTTCCAGCTTAGCTGTGCGGAAGAAGAACAACAAGAAGAAGAAATATCTCGAAATATGTCCGTCACGCCCCTTCCCTTGAGATATATCTGCAAATATCTCGGAAACGAAGCGAGCTATGGCAAAATGTTAAGAGACCTTTTTTGTAGAGAATTATGTTTCCTACAATTTATGTTCTATGATATTTTTTGATCAGAAGCGTAGTTTTCGAGATATATCGAGATATTTAAAAGTTCCGAAGCCGCACCAACATAATAGAGATACAGAAACACCGTGGCCCCTTTCTTTGAGATAACTCTGCACTAGTGAGAGCCGCAAATGCCACTTCCAGCTTAGCTGTGCAGAAGAAGAACAACAAGAAGAAGAAATATCTCGAAATATGTCCGTCAGGCCCCTTCCCTTGAGATAAATCTGCAAATATCTCGGAAACGAAGCGAGCTATGGCAAAATGTTAAGAGACCTTTTTTGTAGAGAATTAAGTTTCCTACTTTTTATGTTCTATGATATTTTTTGATCAGAAGCGTAGTTTTCGAGATATATCGAGATATTTAAAAGTTCCGAAGCCGCACCAACATAACAGAGATACAGAAACACCGTGGCCCCTTTCTTTGAGATAACTCTGCACTATTGCGAGCTGCAAATGCCACTTCCAGCTTAGCTGTGCAGAGGAAGAACAACAAGAAGAAGAAGTATCTCGAAATATGTCCGTCAGGCCCGTTCCTTTGAGCTGAATCTGCAAATATCTCGGAAACGAAGCGAGCTATGGCAAAATGATAAGATACGTTTTTTGTAGAGAATTATGTTTCCTACAATTTATGTTCTATGATATTTTTTGATCAGAAGCGTAGTTTTCGAGATATATCGAGATATTTAAAAGTTCCGAAGCCGCACCAACATAATAGAGATACAGAAACACCGTGGCCCCTTTCTTTGAGATAACTCTGCACTATTGCGACCTGCAAATGCCACTTCCAGCTCAGCTGTGCAGAAGAAGAACAACAAGAAGAAGAAATATCTCGAAATATGTCCGTCAGGCCCCTTCCCTTGAGATAAATCTGCAAATATCTCGGAAACGAAGCGAGCTATGGCAAAATGTTAAGAGACCTTTTTTGTAGAGAATTAAGTTTCCTACTATTTATGTTCTATGATATTTTTTGATCAGATGCGTAATTCTCGAGATATATCAAGATATTTAAAAGTTCCGAAGCCGCACCAACATAATAGAGATACAGAAACACCGTGGCCCCTTTCTTTGAGATAACTCTGCACTATTGCGACCTGCAAATGCCACTTCCAGCTCAGCTGTGCAGAAGAAGAACAACAAGAAGAAGAAATATCTCGAAATATGTCCGTCAGGCCCCTTCCCTTGAGATAAATCTGCAAATATCTCGGAAACGAAGCGAGCTATGGCAAAATGTTAAGAGACCTTTTTTGTAGAGAATTAAGTTTCCTACTATTTATGTTCTATGATATTTTTTGATCAGATGCGTAGTTCTCGAGATATATCAAGATATTTAAAAGTTCCGAAGCCGCACCAACATAATAGAGATACAGAAACACCGTGGCCCCTTTCTTTGAGATAACTCTGCACTATTGCGAGCTGGAAATGCCACTTCCAGCTCAGCTGTGCAGAAGAAGAACAACAAGAAGAAGAAATATCTCGAAATATGTCCGTCAGGCCCCTTCCCTTGAGATATATCTGCAAATCTCTCGGAAACGAAGCGAGCTATGGCAAAATGTTAAGAGACCTTTTTTGTAGAGAATTATGTTTCCTACAATTTATGTTCTATGATATTTTTTGATCAGAAGCGTAGTTTTCGAGATATATCGAGATATTTAAAAGTTCCGAAGCCGCACCAACATAATAGAGATACAGAAACACCGTGGCCCCTTTCTTTGAGATAACTCTGCACTAGTGCGAGCCGCAAATGCCACTTCCAGCTTAGCTGTGCAGAAGAAGAACAACAAGAAGAAGAAATATCTCGAAATATGTCCGTCAGGCCCCTTCCCTTGAGATAAATCTGCAAATATCTCGGAAACCAAGCGAGCTATGGCAAAATGTTAAGAGACCTTTTTTGTAGAGAATTAAGTTTCCTACTTTTTATGTTCTATGATATTTTTTGATCAGATGCGTAGTTCTCGAGATATATCGAGATATTTAAAAGTTCCGAAGCCGCACCAACATAATAGAGATACAGAAACACCGTGGCCCCTTTCTTTGAGATAACTCTGCACTAGTGCGAGCCGCAAATGCCACTTCCAGCTTAGCTGTGCAGAAGAAGAACAACAAGAAGAAGAAATATCTCGAAATATGTCCGTCAGGCCCCTTCCCTGGAGATAGATCTGCAAATATCTCGGAAACGAAGCGAGCTATGGCAAAATGTTAAGAGACCTTTTTTGTAGAGAATTAAGTTTCCTACTTTTCATGTTCTATGATATTTTTTGATCAGATGCGTAGTTCTCGAGATATATCAAGATATTTGAAAGTTCCGAAGCCGCACCAACATAATAGAGATACAGAAACACCGTGGCCCCTTTCGTTGAGATAACTCTGCACTGTTGCGAGCTGCAAATGCCACTTCCAGCTTAGCTGTGCAGAAGAAGAACAACAAGAAGAAGAAATATCTCGAAATACGTCCGTCAGGCCCCTTCCCTTGAGATAAATCTGCAAATATCTCGGAAACGAAGAGAGCTATGGCAAAATGTTAAGAGACCTTTTTTGTAGAGAATTAAGTTTCCTACTTTTCATGTTCTATGATATTTTTTGATCAGATGCGTAGTTCTCGAGATATATCAAGATATTTAAAAGTTCCGAAGCCGCACCAACATAATAGAGATACAGAAACACCGTGGCCCCTTTCTTTGAGATAACTCTGAACTATTGCGAGCTGCAAATGCCACTTCCAGCTTAGCTGTGCAGAAGAAGAACAACAAGAAGAAGAAATATCTCGAAATATGTCCGCCAGGCCCCTTCCCTTGAGATAAATCTGCAAATATCTCGGAAACGAAGAGAGCTATGGCAAAATGTTAAGAGACCTGTTTTGTAGAGAATTAAGTTTCCTACTTTTCATGTTCTATGATATTTTTTGATCAGATGCGTAGTTCTCGAGATATATCAAGATATTTGAAAGTTCCGAAGCCGCACCAACATAATAGAGATACAGAAACACCGTGGCCCCTTTCTTTGAGATAACTCTGCACTGTTGCGAGCTGTAAATGCCACTTCCAGCTTAGCTGTGCAGAAGAAGAACAACAAGAAGAAGAAATATCTCGAAATATGTCCGTCAGGCCCCTTCCCTTGAGATATATCTGCAAATATCTCGGAAACGAAGCGAGCTATGGCAAAATGTTAAGAGACCTTTTTTGTAGAGAATTATGCTTCCTACAATTTATGTTCTATGATATTTTTTGATCAGAAGCGTAGTTTTCGAGATATATCGAGATATTTAAACGTTCCGAAGCCGCACCAACATAATAGAGATACAGAAACACCGTGGCCCCTTTCGTTGAGATAACTCTGCACTAGTGCGAGGGGCAAATGCCACTTCCAGCTTAGCTGTGCAGAAGAAGAACAACAAGAAGAAGAAATATCTCGAAATATGTCCGTCAGGCCCCTTCCCTTGAGATAAATCTGCAAATATCTCGGAAACGAAGCGAGCTATGGCAAAATGTTAAGAGACCTTTTTTGTAGAGAATTAAGTTTCCTACTTTTTATGTTCTATGATATTTTTTGATCAGATGCGTAGTTCTCGAGATATATCAAGATATTTAAAAGTTCCGAAGCCGCACCAACATAATAGAGATACAGAAACACCGTGGCCCCTTTCTTTGAGATAACTCTGCACTATGGCGAGCTGCAAATGCCACTTCCAGCTTAGCTGTGCAGAGGAAGAACAACAAGAAGAAGAAATATCTCGAAATATGTCCGTCAGGCCAGTTCCTTTGAGCTGAATCTGCAAATATCTCGGAAACGAAGCGAGCTATGGCAAAATGTTAAGAGACGTTTTTTGTAGAGAATTATGTTTCCTACCATTTATGTTCTATGATATTTTTTGATCAGAAGCGTAGTTTTCGAGATATATCGAGATATTTAAAAGTTCCGAAGCCGCACCAACATGATAGAGATACAGAAACACCGTGGCCCCTTTCTTTGAGATAACTCTGCACTAGTGCGAGCCGCAAATGCCACTTCCAGCTTAGCTGTGCAGAAGAAGAACAACAAGAAGAAGAAATATCTCGAAATATGTCCGTCAGGCCCCTTCCCTTGAGATAAATCTGCAAATATCTCGGAAACGAAGCGAGCTATGGCAAAATGTTGAGAGACCTTTTTTGTAGAGAATTATGTTTCCTACAATTTAGGTTCTATGATATTTTTTGATCAGAAGCGTAGTTTTCGAGATATATCGAGATATTTAAAAGTTCCGAAGCCGCACCAACATAATAGAGATACAGAAACACCGTGGCCCCTTTCTTTGAGATAACTCCGCACCATTGCGAGCTGCAAATGCCACTTCCAGCTTAGCTGTGCAGAAGAAGAACAACAAGAAGAAGAAATATCTCGAAATACGTCCGTCAGGCCCCTTCCCTTGAGATACATCTGCAAATATCTCGGAAACGAAGAGAGCTATGGCAAAATGTTAAGAGACCTGTTTTGTAGAGAATTCAGTTTCCTACTTTTCATGTTCTATGATATTTTTTGATCAGATGCGTAGTTCTCGAGATATATCAAGATATTTGAAAGTTCCGAAGCCGCACCAACATAATAGAGATACAGAAACACCGTGGCCCCTTTCTTTGAGATAACTCTGCACTGTTGCGAGCTGTAAATGCCACTTCCAGCTTAGCTGTGCAGAAGAAGAACAACAAGAAGAAGAAATATCTCGAAATATGTCCGTCAGGCCCCTTCCCTTGAGATATATCTGCAAATATCTCGGAAACGAAGCGAGCTATGGCAAAATGTTAAGAGACCTTTTTTGTAGAGAATTATGCTTCCTACAATTTATGTTCTATGATATTTTTTGATCAGAAGCGTAGTTTTCGAGATATATCGAGATATTTAAACGTTCCGAAGCCGCACCAACATAATAGAGATACAGAAACACCGTGGCCCCTTTCGTTGAGATAACTCTGCACTAGTGCGAGGGGCAAATGCCACTTCCAGCTTAGCTGTGCAGAAGAAGAACAACAAGAAGAAGAAATATCTCGAAATATGTCCGTCAGGCCCCTTCCCTTGAGAAAAATCTGCAAATATCTCGGAAACGAAGCGAGCTATGGCAAAATGTTAAGAGACCTTTTTTGTAGAGAATTAAGTTTCCTACTTTTTATGTTCTATGATATTTTTTGATCAGATGCGTAGTTCTCGAGATATATCAAGATATTTAAAAGTTCCGAAGCCGCACCAACATAATAGAGATACAGAAACACCGTGGCCCCTTTCTTTGAGATAACTCTGCACTATGGCGAGCTGCAAATGCCACTTCCAGCTTAGCTGTGCAGAGGAAGAACAACAAGAAGAAGAAATATCTCGAAATATGTCCGTCAGGCCAGTTCCTTTGAGCTGAATCTGCAAATATCTCGGAAACGAAGCGAGCTATGGCAAAATGTTAAGAGACGTTTTTTGTAGAGAATTATGTTTCCTACAATTTATGTTCTATGATATTTTTTGATCAGAAGCGTAGTTTTCGAGATATATCGAGATATTTAAAAGTTCCGAAGCCGCACCAACATGATAGAGATACAGAAACACCGTGGCCCCTTTCTTTGAGATAACTCTGCACTAGTGCGAGCCGCAAATGCCACTTCCAGCTTAGCTGTGCAGAAGAAGAACAACAAGAAGAAGAAATATCTCGAAATATGTCCGTCAGGCCCCTTCCCTTGAGATAAATCTGCAAATATCTCGGAAACGAAGCGAGCTATGGCAAAATGTTAAGAGACCTTTTTTGTAGAGAATTAAGTTTCCTACTTTTTATGTTCTATGATATTTTTTGATCAGATGCGTAGTTCTCGAGATATATCAAGATATTTAAAAGTTCCGAAGCCGCACCAACATAATAGAGATACAGAAACACCGTGGCCCCTTTCTTTGAGATAACTCTGCACTATTGCGAGCTGCAAATGCCACTTCCAGCTTAGCTGTGCAGAGGAAGAACAACAAGAAGAAGAAATATCTCGAAATATGTCCGTCAGGCCAGTTCCTTTGAGCTGAATCTGCAAATATCTCGGAAACGAAGCGAGCTATGGCAAAATGTTAAGAGACGTTTTTTGTAGAGAATTAAGTTTCCTACTTTTTATGTTCGATGATATTTTTTGATCAGATGCGTAGTTTTCGAGATATATCGAGATATTTAAAAGTTCCGAAGACGCACCAACATAATAGAGATACAGAAACACCGTGGCCCCTTTCTTTGAGATAACTGTGCGCTAGTGCGAGCCGCAAATGCCACTTCCAGCTTAGCTGTGCAGAAGAAGAACAACAAGAAGAAGAAATATCTCGAAATATGTCCGTCAGGCCCCTTCCCTTGAGATATATCTGCAAATATCTCGGAAACGAAGTGAGCTATGGCAAAATGTTAAGAGACCGTTTTTGTAGAGAATAATGTTTCCTACAATTTACGTTCTATGATATTTTTTGATCAGAAGCGTAGTTTTCGAGATATATCAAGATATTTAAAAGTTCCGAAGCCGCACCAACATAATAGAGATACAGAAACACCGTGGCCCCTTTCGTTGAGATAACTCTGCACTAGTGCGAGCCGCAAATGCCACTTCCAGCTTAGCTGTGCAGAAGAAGAACAACAAGAAGAAGAAATATCTCGAAATATGTCCGTCAGGCCCCTTCCCTTGAGATAAATCTGCAAATATCTCGGAAACGAAGAGAGCTATGGCAAAATGTTAAGAGACCTTTTTTGTAGAGAATTAAGTTTCCTACTTTTCATGTTCTATGATATTTTTTGATCAGATGCGTAGTTCTCGAGATATATCAAGGTATTTAAAAGTTCCGAAGCCGCACCAACATAATAGAGATACAGAAACACCGTGGCCCCTTTCTTTGAGATAACTCAGAACTATTGCGAGCTGCAAATGCCACTTCCAGCTTAGCTGTGCAGAAGAAGAACAACAAGAAGAAGAAATATCTCGAAATATGTCCGCCAGGCCCCTTCCCTTGAGATAAATCTGCAAATATCTCGGAAACGAAGAGAGCTATGGCAAAATGTTAAGAGACCTGTCTTGTAGAGAATTAAGTTTCCTACTTTTCATGTTCTATGATATTTTTTGATCAGATGCGTAGTTCTCGAGATATATCAAGATATTTAAAAGTTCCGAAGCCGCACCAACATAATAGAGATACAGAAACACCGTGGCCCCTTTCTTTGAGATAACTCTGCACTATGGCGAGCTGCAAATGCCACTTCCAGCTTAGCTGTGCAGAGGAAGAACAACAAGAAGAAGAAATATCTCGAAATATGTCCGTCAGGCCAGTTCCTTTGAGCTGAATCTGCAAATATCTCGGAAACGAAGCGAGCTATGGCAAAATGTTAAGAGACGTTTTTTGTAGAGAATCATGTTTCCTACAATTTATGTTCTATGATATTTTTTGATCAGAAGCGTAGTTTTCGAGATATGTCGAGATATTTAAAAGTTCCGAAGCCGCACCAACATGATAGAGTTACAGAAACACCGTGGCCCCTTTCTTTGAGATAACTCTGCACTATTGCGAGCTGCAAATGCCACTTCCAGCTTAGCTGTGCAGAGGAAGAACAACAAGAAGAAGAAATATCTCGAAATATGTCCGTCAGGCCAGTTCCTTTGAGCTGAATCTGCAAATATCTCGGAAACGAAGCGAGCTATGGCAAAATGTTAAGAGACGTTTTTTGTAGAAAATTATGTTTCCTACAATTTATGTTCTATGATATTTTTTGATCAGAAGCGTAGTTTTCGAGATATATCGAGATATTTAAAAGTTCCGAAGCCGCACCAACATAATAGGGATACAGAAACACCGTGGCCCCTTTCTTTGAGATAACTCTGCACTAGTGCGAGCCGCAAATGCCACTTCCAGCTTAGCTGTGCAGAAGAAGAACAACAAGAAGAAGAAATATCTCGAAATATGTCCGTCAGGCCCCTTCCCTTGAGATAAATCTGCAAATATCTCAGAAACGAAGCGAGCTATGGCAAAATGTTAAGAGACCTTTTTTGTAGAGAATTATGTTTTCTACAATTTATGTTCTATGATATTTTTTGATCAGAAGCGTAGTTTTCGAGATATATCGAGATATTTAAAAGTTCCGAAGCCGCACCAACATAATAGAGATACAGAAACACCGTGGCCCCTTTCTTTGAGATAACTCTGCACTAGTGCGAGCTGCAAATGCCACTTCCAGCTTAGCTGTGCAGAAGAAGAACAACAAGAAGAAGAAATATCTCGAAATATGTCCGTCAGGCCCCTTCCCTTGAGATAAATCTGCAAATATCTCGGAAACGAAGCGAGCTATGGCAAAATGTTAAGAGACCTTTTTTGTAGAGAATTAAGTTTCCTACTTTTTATGTTCTATGATGTTTTTTGATCAGATGCGTAGTTCTCGAGATATATCAAGATATTTAAAAGTTCCGAAGCCGCACCAACATAATAGAGATACAGAAACACCGTGGCCCCTTTCTTTGAGATAACTCTGCACTAGTGCGAGCCGCAAATGCCACTTCCAGCTTAGCTGTGCAGAAGAAGAACAACAAGAAGAAGAAATATCTCGAAATATGTCCAACAGGCCCCTTCCCTTGAGCTGAATCTGCAAATATCTCGGAAACGAAGCGAGCTATGGCAAAATGTTAAGAGACGTTTTTTGTAGAAAATTATGTTTCCTACAATTTATGTTCTATGATATTTTTTGATCAGAAGCGTAGTTTTCGAGATATATCGAGATATTTAAAAGTTCCGAAGCCGCACCAACATAATAGGGATACAGAAACACCGTGGCCCCTTTCTTTGAGATAACTCTGCACTAGTGCGAGCCGCAAATGCCACTTCCAGCTTAGCTGTGCAGAAGAAGAACAACAAGAAGAAGAAATATCTCGAAATATGTCCGTCAGGCCCCTTCCCTTGAGATAAATCTGCAAATATCTCGGAAACGAAGCGAGCTATGGCAAAATGTTAAGAGACCTTTTTTGTAGAGAATTATATTTTCTACAATTTATGTTCTATGATATTTTTTGATCAGAAGCGTAGTTTTCGAGATATATCGAGATATTTAAAAGTTCCGAAGCCGCACCAACATAATAGAGATACAGAAACACCGTGGCCCCTTTCTTTGAGATAACTCTGCACTAGTGCGAGCTGCAAATGCCACTTCCAGCTTAGCTGTGCAGAAGAAGAACAACAGGAAGAAGAAATATCTCGAAATATGTCCGTCAGACCCCTTCCCCTGAGATGAATCTGCAAATATCTCGGAAACGAAGCGAGCTATGGCAAAATGTTAAGAGACCTTTTTTGTAGAGAATAATGTTTCCTACAATTTACGTTCTATGATATTTTTCGATCAGAAGCGTAGTTCTCGAGATATATCAAGATATTTAAAAGTTCCGAAGCCGCACCAACATAATAGAGATACAGAAACACCGTGGCCCCTTTCTTTGAGATAACTCTGCACTAGTGCGAGCCGCAAATGCCACTTCCAGCTTAGCTGTGCAGAAGAAGAACAACAAGAAGAAGAAATATCTCGAAATATGTCCGTCAGGCCCCTTCCCTTGAGATAAATATGCAAATATCTCGGAAACGAAGCGAGCTATAGCAAAATGTTAAGAGACCGTTGTTGTAGAGAATTAAGTTTCCTACTTTTTATGTTCTATGATATTTTTTGATCAGACGCGTAGTTCTCGAGATATATCAAGATATTTAAAAGTTCCGAAGCCGCACCAACATAATAGAGATACAGAAACACCGTGGCCCCTTTCTTTGAGATAACTCTGCACTATTGCGAGCTGCAAATGCCACTTCCAGCTTAGCTGTGCAGAAGAAGAACAACAAGAAGAAGAAATATCTCGAAATATGTCCGTCAGGCCCCTTCCCTTGAGATAAATATGCAAATATCTCGGAAACGAAGCGAGCTATGGCAAAATGTTAAGCGACCTTTTTTGTAGAGAATTAAGTTTTCTACTTTTTATGTTCTATGATATTTTTTGATCAGATGCTTAGTTCTCGAGATATATCAAGATATTTAAAAGTTCCGAAGCCGCACCAACATAATAGAGATACAGAAACACCGTGGCCCCTTTCTGTGAGATAACTCTGCAATATTGCGAGCTGCAAATGCCACTTCCAGCTTAGCTGTGCAGAGGAAGAACAACAAGAAGAAGAAATATCTCGAAATATGTCCGTCAGGCCAGTTCCTTTGAGCTGAATCTGCAAATATCTCGGAAACGAAGCGAGCTATGGCAAAATGTTAAGAGACCTTTTTTGTAGAGAATTAAGTTTCCTACTTTTTATGTTCGATGATATTTTTTGATCAGATGCGTAGTTCTCGAGATATATCAAGATATTTAAAAGTTCCGAAGCTGCACCAACATAATAGAGGTACAGAAACACCGTGGCCTCTTTCTTTGAGATAACTCTGCACTATTGCGAGCTGCAAATGCCACTTCGAGCTTAGCTGTGCAGAAGAAGAACAACAAGAAGAAGAAATATCTCGAAATATGTCCGTCAGACCCCTTCCCTTGAGATGTATCTGCAAATATCTCGGAAACGAAGCGAGCTATGGCAAAATGTTAAGAGACCTTTTTTGTAGAGAATAATGTTTCCTACAATTTACGTTCTATGATATTTTTTGATCAGAAGCGTAGTTTTCGAGATATATCGAGATATTTAAAAGTTCCGAAGACGCACCAACATAATAGAGATACAGAAACACCGTGGCCCCTTTCTTTGAGATAACTCTGCACTAGTGCGAGCCGCAAATGCCACTTCCAGCTTAGCTGTGCAGAAGAAGAACAACAAGAAGAAGAAATATCTCGAAATATGTCCGTCAGGCCCCTTCCCTTGAGATAAATCTGCAAATATCTCGGAAATGAAGCGAGCTATGGCAAAATGTTGAGAGACCTTTTTTGTAGAGAATTATGTTTCCTACAATTTAGGTTCTATGATATTTTTTGATCAGAAGCGTAGTTTTCGAGATATATCGAGATATTTAAAAGTTCCGAAGCCGCACCAACATAATAGAGATACAGAAACACCGTGGCCCCTTTCTTTGAGATAACTCCGCACCATTGCGAGCTGCAAATGCCACTTCCAGCTTAGCTGTGCAGAAGAAGAACAACAAGAAGAAGAAATATCTCGAAATACGTCCGTCAGGCCCCTTCCCTTGAGATAAATCTGCAAATATCTCGGAAACGAAGAGAGCTATGGCAAAATGTTAAGAGACCTTTTTTGTAGAGAATTAAGTTTCCTACTTTTCATGTTCTATGATATTTTTTGATCAGATGCGTAGTTCTCGAGATATATCAAGATATTTAAAAGTTCCGAAGCCGCACCAACATAATAGAGATACAGAAACACCGTGGCCCCTTTCTTTGAGATAACTCTGAACTATTGCGAGCTGCAAATGCCACTTCCAGCTTAGCTGTGCAGAAGAAGAACAACAAGAAGAAGAAATATCTCGAAATATGTCCGCCAGGCCCCTTCCCTTGAGATAAATCTGCAAATATCTCGGAAACGAAGAGAGCTATGGCAAAATGTTAAGAGACCTGTTTTGTAGAGAATTAAGTTTCCTACTTTTCATGTTCTATGATATTTTTTGATCAGATGCGTAGTTCTCGAGATATATCAAGATATTTGAAAGTTCCGAAGCCGCACCAACATAATAGAGATACAGAAACACCGTGGCCCCTTTCTTTGAGATAACTCTGCACTGTTGCGAGCTGTAAATGCCACTTCCAGCTTAGCTGTGCAGAAGAAGAACAACAAGAAGAAGAAATATCTCGAAATATGTCCGTCAGGCCCCTTCCCTTGAGATATATCTGCAAATATCTCGGAAACGAAGCGAGCTATGGCAAAATGTTAAGAGACCTTTTTTGTAGAGAATTATGCTTCCTACAATTTATGTTCTATGATATTTTTTGATCAGAAGCGTAGTTTTCGAGATATATCGAGATATTTAAACGTTCCGAAGCCGCACCAACATAATAGAGATACAGAAACACCGTGGCCCCTTTCGTTGAGATAACTCTGCACTAGTGCGAGGGGCAAATGCCACTTCCAGCTTAGCTGTGCAGAAGAAGAACAACAAGAAGAAGAAATATCTCGAAATATGTCCGTCAGGCCCCTTCCCTTGAGAAAAATCTGCAAATATCTCGGAAACGAAGCGAGCTATGGCAAAATGTTAAGAGACCTTTTTTGTAGAGAATTAAGTTTCCTACTTTTTATGTTCTATGATATTTTTTGATCAGATGCGTAGTTCTCGAGATATATCAAGATATTTAAAAGTTCCGAAGCCGCACCAACATAATAGAGATACAGAAACACCGTGGCCCCTTTCTTTGAGATAACTCTGCACTATGGCGAGCTGCAAATGCCACTTCCAGCTTAGCTGTGCAGAGGAAGAACAACAAGAAGAAGAAATATCTCGAAATATGTCCGTCAGGCCAGTTCCTTTGAGCTGAATCTGCAAATATCTCGGAAACGAAGCGAGCTATGGCAAAATGTTAAGAGACGTTTTTTGTAGAGAATTATGTTTC
Organism: Osmia lignaria lignaria; assembly: GCF_051020975.1. Classification (NCBI taxonomy): domain Eukaryota; kingdom Metazoa; phylum Arthropoda; class Insecta; order Hymenoptera; family Megachilidae; genus Osmia; species Osmia lignaria. The sequence continues at coordinate 6,748,735 of NW_027478166.1, forward strand.
CTACAATTTATGTTCTATGATATTTTTTGATCAGAAGCGTAGTTTTCGAGATATATCGAGATATTTAAAAGTTCCGAAGCCGCACCAACATGATAGAGATACAGAAACACCGTGGCCCCTTTCTTTGAGATAACTCTGCACTAGTGCGAGCCGCAAATGCCACTTCCAGCTTAGCTGTGCAGAAGAAGAACAACAAGAAGAAGAAATATCTCGAAATATGTCCGTCAGGCCCCTTCCCTTGAGATAAATCTGCAAATATCTCGGAAACGAAGCGAGCTATGGCAAAATGTTAAGAGACCTTTTTTGTAGAGAATTAAGTTTCCTACTTTTTATGTTCTATGATATTTTTTGATCAGATGCGTAGTTCTCGAGATATATCAAGATATTTAAAAGTTCCGAAGCCGCACCAACATAATAGAGATACAGAAACACCGTGGCCCCTTTCTTTGAGATAACTCTGCACTATGGCGAGCTGCAAATGCCACTTCCAGCTTAGCTGTGCAGAGGAAGAACAACAAGAAGAAGAAATATCTCGAAATATGTCCGTCAGGCCAGTTCCTTTGAGCTGAATCTGCAAATATCTCGGAAACGAAGCGAGCTATGGCAAAATGTTAAGAGACGTTTTTTGTAGAGAATTATGTTTCCTACAATTTATGTTCTATGATATTTTTTGATCAGAAGCGTAGTTTTCGAGATATATCGAGATATTTAAAAGTTCCGAAGCCGCACCAACATGATAGAGATACAGAAACACCGTGGCCCCTTTCTTTGAGATAACTCTGCACTAGTGCGAGCCGCAAATGCCACTTCCAGCTTAGCTGTGCAGAAGAAGAACAACAAGAAGAAGAAATATCTCGAAATATGTCCGTCAGGCCCCTTCCCTTGAGATAAATCTGCAAATATCTCGGAAACGAAGCGAGCTATGGCAAAATGTTGAGAGACCTTTTTTGTAGAGAATTATGTTTCCTACAATTTAGGTTCTATGATATTTTTTGATCAGAAGCGTAGTTTTCGAGATATATCGAGATATTTAAAAGTTCCGAAGCCGCACCAACATAATAGAGATACAGAAACACCGTGGCCCCTTTCTTTGAGATAACTCCGTACCATTGCGAGCTGCAAATGCCACTTCCAGCTTAGCTGTGCAGAAGAAGAACAACAAGAAGAAGAAATATCTCGAAATATGTCCGCCAGGCCCCTTCCCTTGAGATAAATCTGCAAATATCTCGGAAACGAAGAGAGCTATGGCAAAATGTTAAGAGACCTGTTTTGTAGAGAATTAAGTTTCCTACTTTTCATGTTCTATGATATTTTTTGATCAGATGCGTAGTTCTCGAGATATATCAAGATATTTGAAAGTTCCGAAGCCGCACCAACATAATAGAGATACAGAAACACCGTGGCCCCTTTCTTTGAGATAACTCTGCACTGTTGCGAGCTGTAAATGCCACTTCCAGCTTAGCTGTGCAGAAGAAGAACAACAAGAAGAAGAAATATCTCGAAATATGTCCGTCAGGCCCCTTCCCTTGAGAAAAATCTGCAAATATCTCGGAAACGAAGCTAGCTATGGCAAAATGTTAAGAGACCTTTTTTGTAGAGAATTAAGTTTCCTACTTTTTATGTTCTATGATATTTTTTGATCAGATGCGTAGTTCTCGAGATATATCAAGATATTTAAAAGTTCCGAAGCCGCACCAACATAATAGAGATACAGAAACACCGTGGCCCCTTTCTTTGAGATAACTCTGCACTATGGCGAGCTGCAAATGCCACTTCCAGCTTAGCTGTGCAGAGGAAGAACAACAAGAAGAAGAAATATCTCGAAATATGTCCGTCAGGCCAGTTCCTTTGAGCTGAATCTGCAAATATCTCGGAAACGAAGCGAGCTATGGCAAAATGTTGAGAGACCTTTTTTGTAGAGAATTATGTTTCCTACAATTTAGGTTCTATGATATTTTTTGATCAGAAGCGTAGTTTTCGAGATATATCGAGATATTTAAAAGTTCCGAAGCCGCACCAACATAATAGAGATACAGAAACACCGTGGCCCCTTTCTTTGAGATAACTCCGTACCATTGCGAGCTGCAAATGCCACTTCCAGCTTAGCTGTGCAGAAGAAGAACAACAAGAAGAAGAAATATCTCGAAATATGTCCGCCAGGCCCCTTCCCTTGAGATAAATCTGCAAATATCTCGGAAACGAAGAGAGCTATGGCAAAATGTTAAGAGACCTGTTTTGTAGAGAATTAAGTTTCCTACTTTTCATGTTCTATGATATTTTTTGATCAGATGCGTAGTTCTCGAGATATATCAAGATATTTGAAAGTTCCGAAGCCGCACCAACATAATAGAGATACAGAAACACCGTGGCCCCTTTCTTTGAGATAACTCTGCACTGTTGCGAGCTGTAAATGCCACTTCCAGCTTAGCTGTGCAGAAGAAGAACAACAAGAAGAAGAAATATCTCGAAATATGTCCGTCAGGCCCCTTCCCTTGAGAAAAATCTGCAAATATCTCGGAAACGAAGCTAGCTATGGCAAAATGTTAAGAGACCTTTTTTGTAGAGAATTAAGTTTCCTACTTTTTATGTTCTATGATATTTTTTGATCAGATGCGTAGTTCTCGAGATATATCAAGATATTTAAAAGTTCCGAAGCCGCACCAACATAATAGAGATACAGAAACACCGTGGCCCCTTTCTTTGAGATAACTCTGCACTATGGCGAGCTGCAAATGCCACTTCCAGCTTAGCTGTGCAGAGGAAGAACAACAAGAAGAAGAAATATCTCGAAATATGTCCGTCAGGCCAGTTCCTTTGAGCTGAATCTGCAAATATCTCGGAAACGAAGCGAGCTATGGCAAAATGTTAAGAGACGTTTTTTGTAGAGAATTATGTTTCCTACAATTTATGTTCTATGATATTTTTTGATCAGAAGCGTAGTTTTCGAGATATATCGAGATATTTAAAAGTTCCGAAGCCGCACCAACATGATAGAGATACAGAAACACCGTGGCCCCTTTCTTTGAGATAACTCTGCACTAGTGCGAGCCGCAAATGCCACTTCCAGCTTAGCTGTGCAGAAGAAGAACAACAAGAAGAAGAAATATCTCGAAATATGTCCGTCAGGCCCCTTCCCTTGAGATAAATCTGCAAATATCTCGGAAACGAAGCGAGCTATGGCAAAATGTTAAGAGACCTTTTTTGTAGAGAATTAAGTTTCCTACTTTTTATGTTCTATGATATTTTTTGATCAGATGCGTAGTTCTCGAGATATATCAAGATATTTAAAAGTTCCGAAGCCGCACCAACATAATAGAGATACAGAAACACCGTGGCCCCTTTCTTTGAGATAACTCTGCACTATGGCGAGCTGCAAATGCCACTTCCAGCTTAGCTGTGCAGAGGAAGAACAACAAGAAGAAGAAATATCTCGAAATATGTCCGTCAGGCCAGTTCCTTTGAGCTGAATCTGCAAATATCTCGGAAACGAAGCGAGCTATGGCAAAATGTTAAGAGACGTTTTTTGTAGAGAATTATGTTTCCTACAATTTATGTTCTATGATATTTTTTGATCAGAAGCGTAGTTTTCGAGATATATCGAGATATTTAAAAGTTCCGAAGCCGCACCAACATGATAGAGATACAGAAACACCGTGGCCCCTTTCTTTGAGATAACTCTGCACTAGTGCGAGCCGCAAATGCCACTTCCAGCTTAGCTGTGCAGAAGAAGAACAACAAGAAGAAGAAATATCTCGAAATATGTCCGTCAGGCCCCTTCCCTTGAGATAAATCTGCAAATATCTCGGAAACGAAGCGAGCTATGGCAAAATGTTAAGAGACGTTTTTTGTAGAGAATTAAGTTTCCTACTTTTTATGTTCGATGATATTTTTTGATCAGATGCGTAGTTTTCGAGATATATCGAGATATTTAAAAGTTCCGAAGACGCACCAACATAATAGAGATACAGAAACACCGTGGCCCCTTTCTTTGAGATAACTGTGCGCTAGTGCGAGCCGCAAATGCCACTTCCAGCTTAGCTGTGCAGAAGAAGAACAACAAGAAGAAGAAATATCTCGAAATATGTCCGTCAGGCCCCTTCCCTTGAGATATATCTGCAAATATCTCGGAAACGAAGTGAGCTATGGCAAAATGTTAAGAGACCGTTTTTGTAGAGAATAATGTTTCCTACAATTTACGTTCTATGATATTTTTTGATCAGAAGCGTAGTTTTCGAGATATATCAAGATATTTAAAAGTTCCGAAGCCGCACCAACATAATAGAGATACCGAAACACCGTGGCCCCTTTCGTTGAGATAACTCTGCACTAGTGCGAGCCGCAAATGCCACTTCCAGCTTAGCTGTGCAGAAGAAGAACAACAAGAAGAAGAAATATCTCGAAATATGTCCGTCAGGCCCCTTCCCTTGAGATAAATCTGCAAATATCTCGGAAACGAAGAGAGCTATGGCAAAATGTTAAGAGACCTTTTTTGTAGAGAATTAAGTTTCCTACTTTTCATGTTCTATGATATTTTTTGATCAGATGCGTAGTTCTCGAGATATATCAAGGTATTTAAAAGTTCCGAAGCCGCACCAACATAATAGAGATACAGAAACACCGTGGCCCCTTTCTTTGAGATAACTCAGAACTATTGCGAGCTGCAAATGCCACTTCCAGCTTAGCTGTGCAGAAGAAGAACAACAAGAAGAAGAAATATCTCGAAATATGTCCGCCAGGCCCCTTCCCTTGAGATAAATCTGCAAATATCTCGGAAACGAAGAGAGCTATGGCAAAATGTTAAGAGACCTGTTTTGTAGAGAATTAAGTTTCCTACTTTTCATGTTCTATGATATTTTTTGATCAGATGCGTAGTTCTCGAGATATATCAAGATATTTAAAAGTTCCGAAGCCGCACCAACATAATAGAGATACAGAAACACCGTGGCCCCCTTCTTTGAGATAACTCTGCACTGTTGCGAGCTGTAAATGCCACTTCCAGCTTAGCTGTGCAGAAGAAGAACAACAAGAAGAAGAAATATCTCGAAATATGTCCGTCAGGCCAGTTCCTTTGAGCTGAATCTGCAAATATCTCGGAAACGAAGCGAGCTATGGCAAAATGTTAAGAGACGTTTTTTGTAGAGAATTAAGTTTCCTACTTTTTATGTTCGATGATATTTTTTGATCAGATGCGTAGTTTTCGAGATAGATCGAGATATTTAAAAGTTCCGAAGACGCACCAACATAATAGAGATACAGAAACACCGTGGCCCCTTTCTTTGAGATAACTCTGCACTATTGCGAGCTGCAAATGCCACTTCCAGCTTAGCTGTGCAGAAGAAGAACAACAAGAAGAAGAAATATCTCGAAATATGTCCGTCAGGCCCCTTCCCTTGAGATAAATATGCAAATATCTCGGAAACGAAGCGAGCTATGGCAACATGTTAAGCGACCTTTTTTGTAGAGAATTAAGTTTCCTACTTTTTACGTTCTATGATATTTTTTGATCAGATGCTTAGTTCTCGAGATATATCAAGATATTTAAAAGTTCCGAAGCCGCACCAACATAATAGAGATACAGAAACACCGTGGCCCCTTTCTGTGAGATAACTCTGCAATATTGCGAGCTGCAAATGCCACTTCCAGCTTAGCTGTGCAGAGGAAGAACAACAAGAAGAAGAAATATCTCGAAATATGTCCGTCAGGCCCCTTCCCTTGAGATAAATCTGCAAATATCTCGGAAACGAAGAGAGCTATGGCAAAATGTTAAGAGACCTTTTTTGTAGAGAATTATGTTTCCTACAATTTATGTTCTATGATATTTTTTGATCAGAAGCGTAGTTTTCGAGATATATCGAGATATTTAAAAGTTCCGAAGCCGCACCAACATAATAGAGATACAGAAACACCGTGGCCCCTTTCTTTGAGATAACTCTGCACTAGTGCGAGCCGCAAATGCCACTTCCAGCTTAGCTGTGCAGAAGAAGAACAACAAGAAGAAGAAATATCTCGAAATATGTCCGTCAGGCCCCTTCCCTTGAGATAAATATGCAAATATCTCGGAAACGAAGCGAGCTATGGCAACATGTTAAGCGACCTTTTTTGTAGAGAATTAAGTTTCCTACTTTTTATGTTCGATGATATTTTTTGATCAGATGCTTAGTTCTCGAGATATATCAAGATATTTAAAAGTTCCGAAGCCGCACCAACATAATAGAGATACAGAAACACCGTGGCCCCTTTCTTTGAGATAAACCTGCAAATATCTCGGAAAGGAAGCGAGCTATGGCAAAATGTTAAGAGACCTTTTTTGTAGAGAATTAAGTTTCCTACTTTTTATGTTCTATGATATTTTTTGATCAGATGCGTAGTTCTCGAGATATATCAAGATATTTAAAAGCTCCGAAGCTGCACCAACATAATAGAGGTACAGAAACACCGTGGCCCCTTTCTTTGAGATAACTCTGCACTATTGCGAGCTGCAAATGCCACTTCCAGCTTAGCTGTGCAGAAGAAGAACAAGAAGAAGAAGAAATATCTCGAAATATGTCCGTCAGGACCCTTCCCTTGAGATAAACCTGCAAATATCTCGGAAACGAAGCGAGCTATGGCAAAATGTTAAGAGACCGTTGTTGTAGAGAATTAAGTTTCCTACTTTTTATGTTCTATGATATTTTTTGATCAGAAGCGTAGTTTTCGAGATATATCGAGATATTTAAAAGTTCCGAAGCCGCACCAACATAATAGAGATACAGAAACACCGTGGCCCCTTTCTTTGAGATAACTCTGCACTAGTGCGAGCCGCAAATGCCACTTCCAGCTTAGCTGTGCAGAAGAAGAACAACAAGAAGAAGAAATATCTCGAAATATGTCCGTCAGGCCCCTTCCCTTGAGATAAATATGCAAATATCTCGGAAACGAAGCGAGCTGTGGCAAAATGTTAAGAGACCGTTGTTGTAGAGAATTAAGTTTCCTACTTTTTATGTTCTATGATATTTTTTGATCAGACGCGTAGTTCTCGAGATATATCAAGATATTTAAAAGTTCCGAAGCCGCACCAACATAATAGAGATACAGAAACACCGTGGCCCCTTTCTTTGAGATAACTCTGCACTATTGCGAGCTGCAAATGCCACTTCCAGCTTAGCTGTGCAGAAGAAGAACAACAAGAAGAAGAAATATCTCGAAATATGTCCGTCAGGCCCCTTCCCTTGAGATAAATATGCAAATATCTCGGAAACGAAGCGAGCTATGGCAACATGTTAAGCGACCTTTTTTGTAGAGAATTAAGTTTCCTACTTTTTACGTTCTATGATATTTTTTGATCAGATGCTTAGTTCTCGAGATATATCAAGATATTTAAAAGTTCCGAAGCCACACCAACATAATAGAGATACAGAAACACCGTGGCCCCTTTCTGTGAGATAACTCTGCAATATTGCGAGCTGCAAATGCCACTTCCAGCTTAGCTGTGCAGAGGAAGAACAACAAGTAGAAGAAATATCTCGAAATATGTCCGTCAGGCCCCTTCCCTTGAGATAAATCTGCAAATATCTCGGAAACGAAGAGAGCTATGGCAAAATGTTAAGAGACCTTTTTTGTAGAGAATTATATTTCCTACAATTTATGTTCTATGATATTTTTTGATCAGAAGCGTAGTTTTCGAGATATATCGAGATATTTAAAAGTTCCGAAGCCGCACCAACATAATAGAGATACAGAAACACCGTGGCCCCTTTCTTTGAGATAACTCTGCACTAGTGCGAGCCGCAAATGCCACTTCCAGCTTAGCTGTGCAGAAGAAGAACAACAAGAAGAAGAAATATCTCGAAATATGTCCGTCAGGCCCCTTCCCTTGAGATAAATATGCAAATATCTCGGAAACGAAGCGAGCTATGGCAAAATGTTAAGAGACCGTTGTTGTAGAGAATTAAGTTTCCTACTTTTTATGTTCTATGATATTTTTTGATCAGACGCGTAGTTCTCGAGATATATCAAGATATTTAAAAGTTCCGATGCCGCACCAACATAATAGAGATACAGAAACACCGTGGCCCCTTTCTTTGAGATAACTCTGCACTATTGCGAGCTGCAAATGCCACTTCCAGCTTAGCTGTGCAGAAGAAGAACAACAAGAAGAAGAAATATCTCGAAATATGTCCGTCAGGCCCCTTCCCTTGAGATAAATCTGCAAATATCTCGGAAACGAAGAGAGCTATGGCAAAATGTTAAGAGACCTTTTTTGTAGAGTATTATGTTTCCTACAATTTATGTTCTATGATATTTTTTGATCAGAAGCGTAGTTTTCGAGATATATCGAGATATTTAAAAGTTCCGAAGCCGCACCAACATAATAGAGATACAGAAACACCGTGGCCCCTTTCTTTGAGATAACTCTGCACTAGTGCGAGCCGCAAATGCCACTTCCAGCTTAGCTGTGCAGAAGAAGAACAACAAGAAGAAGAAATATCTCGAAATATGTCCGTCAGGCCCCTTCCCTTGAGATATATATGCAAATACCTCGGAAACGAAGCGAGCTGTGGCAAAATGTTAAGAGACAGTTGTTGTAGAGAATTAAGTTTCCTACTTTTTATGTTCTATGATATTTTTTGATCAGACGCGTAGTTCTCGAGATATATCAAGATATTTAAAAGTTCCGAAGCCGCACCAACATAATAGAGATACAGAAACACCGTGGCCCCTTTCTTTGAGATAACTCTGCACTATTGCGAGCTGCAAATGCCACTTCCAGCTTAGCTGTGCAGAAGAAGAACAACAAGAAGAAGAAATATCTCGAAATATGTCCGTCAGGCCCCTTCCCTTGAGATAAATCTGCAAATATCTCGGAAACGAAGAGAGCTATGGCAAAATGTTAAGAGACCTTTTTTGTAGAGAATTAAGTTTCCTACTTTTTATGTTCTATGATATTTTTTGATCAGATGCGTAGTTCTCGAGATATATCAAGATATTTAAAAGTTCCGAAGCCGCACCAACATAATAGAGATACAGAAACACCGTGGCCCCTTTCTTTGACATAACTCTGCACTAGTGCGAGCCGCAAATGCCACTTCCAGCTTAGCTGTGCAGAAGAAGAACAACAAGAAGAAGAAATATCTCGAAATATGTCCGTCAGGCCCCTTCCCTTGAGATAAATCTGCAAATATCTCGGAAACGAAGCGAGCTATGGCAAAATGTTAAGAGACCTTTTTTGTAGAGAATTATGTTTCCTACAATTTATGTTCTATGATATTTTTTGATCAGAAGCGTAGTTTTCGAGATATATCGAGATATTTAAAAGTTCCGAAGCCGCACCAACATAATAGAGATACAGAAACACCGTGGCCCCTTTCTTTGAGATAACTCTGCACTAGTGCGAGCCGCAAATGCCACTTCCAGCTTAGCTGTGCAGAAGAAGAACAACAAGAAGAAGAAATATCTCGCAATATGTCCGTCAGGCCCCTTCCCTTGAGATAAATATGCAAATATCTCGGAAACGAAGCGAGCTATGGCAAAATGTTAAGAGACCTTTTTTGTAGAGAATTAAGTTTCCTACTTTTTATGTTCTATGATATTTTTTGATCAGATGCGTAGTTCTCGAGATATATCAAGATATTTAAAAGTTCCGAAGCCGCACCAACATAATAGAGATACAGAAACACCGTGGCCCCTTTCTTTGAGATAACTCTGCACTAGTGCGAGCCGCAAATGCCACTTCCAGCTTAGCTGTGCAGAAGAAGAACAACAAGAAGAAGAAATATCTCGAAATATGTCCGTCAGGCCCCTTCCCTTGAGATAAATCTGCAAATATCTCGGAAACGAAGCGAGCTATGGCAAAATGTTAAGAGACCTTTTTTGTAGAGAATTATGTTTCCTACAATTTATGTTCTATGATATTTTTTGATCAGAAGCGTAGTTTTCGAGATATATCGAGATATTTAAAAGTTCCGAAGCCGCACCAACATAATAGAGATACAGAAACACCGTGGCCCCTTTCTTTGAGATAACTCTGCACTAGTGCGAGCCGCAAATGCGACTTCCAGCTTAGCTGTGCAGAAGAAGAACAACAAGAAGAAGAAATATCTCGAAATATGTCCGTCAGGCCCCTTCCCTTGAGATAAATATGCAAATATCTCGGAAACGAAGCGAGCTATGGCAAAATGTTAAGAGACCTTTTTTGTAGAGAATTAAGTTTCCTACTTTTTATGTTCTATGATATTTTTTGATCAGATACGTAGTTCTCGAGATATATCAAGATATTTAAAAGTTCCGAAGCCGCACCAACATAATAGAGATACAGAAACACCGTGGCCCCTTTCTCTGAGATAACTCTGCACTAGTGCGAGCCGCAAATGCCACTTCCAGCTTAGCTGTGCAGAAGAAGAACAACAAGAAGAAGAAATATCTCGAAATATGTCCGTCAGGCCCCTTCCCTTGAGATATATATGCAAATATCTCGGAAACGAAGCGAGCTGTGGCAAAATGTTAAGAGACAGTTGTTGTAGAGAATTAAGTTTCCTACTTTTTATGTTCTATGATATTTTTTGATCAGACGCGTAGTTCTCGAGATATATCAAGATATTTAAAAGTTCCGAAGCCGCACCAACATAATAGAGATACAGAAACACCGTGGCCCCTTTCTTTGAGATAACTCTGCACTATTGCGAGCTGCAAATGCCACTTCCAGCTTAGCTGTGCAGAAGAAGAACAACAAGAAGAAGAAATATCTCGAAATATGTCCGTCAGGCCCCTTCCCTTGAGATAAATATGCAAATATCTCGGAAACGAAGCGAGCTATGGCAAAATGTTAAGCGACCTTTTTTGTAGAGAATTAAGTTTCCTACTTTTTATGTTCTATGATATTTTTTGATCAGATGCTTAGTTCTCGAGATATATCAAGATATTTAAAAGTTCCGAAGCCGCACCAACATAATAGAGATACAGAAACACCGTGGCCCCTTTCTTTGAGATAACTCTGCACTATAGCGAGCTGCAAATGCCACTTCCAGCTTAGCTGTGCAGAAGAAGAACAACAAGAAGAAGAAATATCTCGAAATATGTCCGTCAGGCCCCTTCCCTTGAGATAAATCTGCAAATATCTCGGAAACGAAGAGAGCTATGGCAAAATGTTAAGAGACCTTTTTTGTAGAGAATTATGTTTCCTACAATTTATGTTCTATGATATTTTTTGATCAGAAGCGTAGTTTTCGAGATATATCGAGATATTTAAAAGTTCCGAAGCCGCACCAACATAATAGAGATACAGAAACACCGTGGCCCCTTTCTTTGAGATAACTCTGCACTAGTGCGAGCCGCAAATGCCACTTCCAGCTTAGCTGTGCAGAAGAAGAACAACAAGAAGAAGAAATATCTCGAAATATGTCCGTCAGGCCCCTTCCCTTGAGATAAATCTGCAAATATCTCGGAAACGAAGCGAGCTATGGCAAAATGTTAAGAGACCTTTTTTGTAGAGAATTAAGTTTCCTACCTTTTATGTTTTATGATATCTTTGATCAGATGCGTAGTTCTCGAGATATATCAAGATATTTAATAGTTCCGAAGCCGCACCAACATAATAGAGATACAGAAACACCGTGGCCCCTTTCTTTGAGATAACTCTGCACTATTGCGCGCTGCAAATGCCACTTCCAGCTTAGCTGTGCAGAACAAGAACAACAAAAAGAAGAAATATCTCGAAATATGTCCGTCAGGCCCCTTCCCTTGAGATAAATCTGCAAATATCTCGGAAACGAAGCGAGCTATGGCAAAATGTTAAGAGACCTTTTTTGTAGAGAATTATGTTTCCTACAATTTATGTTCTATGATATTTTTTGATCAGAAGCGTAGTTTTCGAGATATATCGAGATATTTAAAAGTTCCGAAGCCGCACCAACATAATAGAGATACAGAAACACCGTGGCCCCTTTCTTTGAGATAACTCTGCACTAGTGCGAGCCGCAAATGCCACTTCCAGCTTAGCTGTGCAGAAGAAGAACAACAAGAAGAAGAAATATCTCGAAATATGTCCGTCAGGCCCCTTCCCTTGAGATAAATATGCAAATATCTCGGAAACGAAGCGAGCTATGGCAAAATGTTAAGAGACCTTTTTTGTAGAGAATGAAGTTTCCTACTTTTTATGTTCTATGATATTTTTTGATCAGATGCGTAGTTCTCGAGATATATCAAGATATTTAAAAGTTCCGAAGCCGCACCAACATAATAGAGATACAGAAACACCGTGGCCCCTTTCTTTGACATAACTCTGCACTAGTGCGAGCCGCAAATGCCACTTCCAGCTTAGCTGTGCAGAAGAAGAACAACAAGAAGAAGAAATATCTCGAAATATGTCCGTCAGGCCCCTTCCCTTGAGATAAATCTGCAAATATCTCGGAAACGAAGCGAGCTATGGCAAAATGTTAAGAGACCTTTTTTGTAGAGAATTATGTTTCCTACAATTTATGTTCTATGATATTTTTTGATCAGAAGCGTAGTTTTCGAGATATATCGAGATATTTAAAAGTTCCGAAGCCGCACCAACATAATAGAGATACAGAAACACCGTGGCCCCTTTCTTTGAGATAACTCTGCACTAGTGCGAGCCGCAAATGCCACTTCCAGCTTAGCTGTGCAGAAGAAGAACAACAAGAAGAAGAAATATCTCGCAATATGTCCGTCAGGCCCCTTCCCTTGAGATAAATATGCAAATATCTCGGAAACGAAGCGAGCTATGGCAAAATGTTAAGAGACCTTTTTTGTAGAGAATTAAGTTTCCTACTTTTTATGTTCTATGATATTTTTTGATCAGATGCGTAGTTCTCGAGATATATCAAGATATTTAAAAGTTCCGAAGCCGCACCAACATAATAGAGATACAGAAACACCGTGGCCCCTTTCTTTGAGATAACTCTGCACTAGTGCGAGCCGCAAATGCCACTTCCAGCTTAGCTGTGCAGAAGAAGAACAACAAGAAGAAGAAATATCTCGAAATATGTCCGTCAGGCCCCTTCCCTTGAGATAAATCTGCAAATATCTCGGAAACGAAGCGAGCTATGGCAAAATGTTAAGAGACCTTTTTTGTAGAGAATTATGTTTCCTACAATTTATGTTCTATGATATTTTTTGATCAGAAGCGTAGTTTTCGAGATATATCGAGATATTTAAAAGTTCCGAAGCCGCACCAACATAATAGAGATACAGAAACACCGTGGCCCCTTTCTTTGAGATAACTCTGCACTAGTGCGAGCCGCAAATGCGACTTCCAGCTTAGCTGTGCAGAAGAAGAACAACAAGAAGAAGAAATATCTCGAAATATGTCCGTCAGGCCCCTTCCCTTGAGATAAATATGCAAATATCTCGGAAACGAAGCGAGCTATGGCAAAATGTTAAGAGACCTTTTTTGTAGAGAATTAAGTTTCCTACTTTTTATGTTCTATGATATTTTTTGATCAGATACGTAGTTCTCGAGATATATCAAGATATTTAAAAGTTCCGAAGCCGCACAAACATAATAGAGATACAGAAACACCGTGGCCCCTTTCTCTGAGATAACTCTGCACTAGTGCGAGCCGCAAATGCCACTTCCAGCTTAGCTGTGCAGAAGAAGAACAACAAGAAGAAGAAATATCTCGAAATATGTCCGTCAGGCCCCTTCCCTTGAGATATATATGCAAATATCTCGGAAACGAAGCGAGCTGTGGCAAAATGTTAAGAGACAGTTGTTGTAGAGAATTAAGTTTCCTACTTTTTATGTTCTATGATATTTTTTGATCAGACGCGTAGTTCTCGAGATATATCAAGATATTTAAAAGTTCCGAAGCCGCACCAACATAATAGAGATACAGAAACACCGTGGCCCCTTTCTTTGAGATAACTCTGCACTATTGCGAGCCGCAAATGCCACTTCCAGCTTAGCTGTGCAGAAGAAGAACAACAAGAAGAAGAAATATCTCGAAATATGTCCGTCAGGCCCCTTCCCTTGAGATAAATCTGCAAATATCTCGGAAACGAAGAGAGCTATGGCAAAATGTTAAGAGACCTTTTTTGTAGAGAATTATGTTTCCTACAATTTATGTTCTATGATATTTTTTGATCAGAAGCGTAGTTTTCGAGATATATCGAGATATTTAAAAGTTCCGAAGCCGCACCAACATAATAGAGATACAGAAACACCGTGGCCCCTTTCTTTGAGATAACTCTGCACTAGTGCGAGCCGCACGTGCCACTTCCAGCTTAGCTGTGCAGAAGAAGAACAACAAGAAGAAGAAATATCTCGAAATATGTCCGTCAGGCCCCTTCCCTTGAGATAAATATGCAAATATCTCGGAAACGAAGCGAGCTATGGCAAAATGTTAAGCGACCTTTTTTGTAGAGAATTAAGTTTCCTACTTTTTATGTTCTATGATATTTTTTGATCAGATGCTTAGTTCTCGAGATATATCAAGATATTTAAAAGTTCCGAAGCCGCACCAACATAATAGAGATACAGAAACACCGTGGCCCCTTTCTGTGAGATAACTCTGCAATATTGCGAGCTGCAAATGCCACTTCCAGCTTAGCTGTGCAGAGGAAGAACAACAAGAAGAAGAAATATCTCGAAATATGTCCGTCAGGCCAGTTCCTTTGAGCTGAATCTGCAAATATCTCGGAAACGAAGCGAGCTATGGCAAAATGTTAAGAGACCTTTTTTGTAGAGAATTAAGTTTCCTACTTTTTATGTTCTATGATATTTTTTGATCAGATGCGTAGTTCTCGAGATATATCAAGATATTTAAAAGTTCCGAAGCCGCACCAACATAATAGAGATACAGAAACACCGTGGCCCCTTTCTTTGAGATAACTCTGCACTATGGCGAGCTGCAAATGCCACTTCCAGCTTAGCTGTGCAGAGGAAGAACAACAAGAAGAAGAAATATCTCGAAATATGTCCGTCAGGCCAGTTCCTTTGAGCTGAATCTGCAAATATCTCGGAAACGAAGCGAGCTATGGCAAAATGTTAAGAGACGTTTTTTGTAGAGAATTATGTTTCCTACAATTTATGTTCTATGATATTTTTTGATCAGAAGCGTAGTTTTCGAGATATATCGAGATATTTAAAAGTTCCGAAGCCGCACCAACATAATAGAGATACAGAAACACCGTGGCCCCTTTCTTTGAGATAACTCTGCACTAGTGCGAGCTGCAAATGCCACTTCCAGCTTAGCTGTGCAGAGGAAGAACAACAAGAAGAAGAAATATCTCGAAATATGTCCGTTAGGCCCCTTCCCTTGAGATAAATCTGCAAATATCTCGGAAACGAAGCGAGCTATGGCAAAATGTTAAGAGACCTTTTTTGTAGAGAATTAAGTTTCCTACTTTTTATGTTCTATGATATTTTTTGATCAGAAGCGTAGTTTTCGAGATATATCGAGATATTTAAAAGTTCCGAAGCCGCACCAACATAATATAGAAACAGAAACACCGTGGCCCCTTTCTTTGAGATAACTCTGCACTAGTGCGAGCCGCAAATGCCACTTCCAGCTTAGCTGTGCAGAAGAAGAACAACAAGAAGAAGAAATATCTCGAAATATGTCCGTCAGGCCCCTTCCCTTGAGATAAATATGCAAATATCTCGGAAACGAAGCGAGCTATGGCAAAATGTTAAGAGACCTTTTTTGTAGAGAATTAAGTTTCCTACCTTTTATGTTCTATGATATTTTTTGATCAGATGCGTAGTTCTCGAGATATATCAAGATATTTAAAAGTTCCGAAGCCGCACCAACATAATAGAGATACAGAAACACCGTGGCCCCTTTCTTTGAGATAACTCTGCACTATTGCGAGCTGCAAATGCCACTTCCAGCTTAGCTGTGCAGAGGAAGAACAACAAGAAGAAGAAATATCTCGAAATATGTCCGTCAGGCCCCTTCCCTTGAGATATATCTGCAAATATCTCGGAAACGAAGCGAGCTATGGCAAAATGTTAAGAGACCTTTTTTGTAGAGAATTATGTTTCCTACAATTTATGTTCTATGATATTTTTTGATCAGAAGCGTAGTTTTCGAGATATATCGAGATATTTAAAAGTTCCGAAGCCGCACCAACATAATAGAGATACAGAAACACCGTGGCCCCTTTCTTTGAGATAACTCTGCACTAGTGCGAGCCGCAAATGCCACTTCCAGCTTAGCTGTGCAGAAGAAGAACAACAAGAAGAAGAAATATCTCGAAATATGTCCGTCAGGCCCCTTCCCTTGAGATAAATATGCAAATATCTCGGAAACGAAGCGAGCTATGGCAAAATGTTAAGAGACCTTTTTTGTAGAGAATTAAGTTTCCTACTTTTTATGTTCTATGATATTTTTTGATCAGATGCGTAGTTCTCGAGATATATCAAGATATTTAAAAGTTCCGAAGCCGCACCAACATAATAGAGATACAGAAACACCGTGGCCCCTTTCTTTGACATAACTCTGCACTAGTGCGAGCCGCAAATGCCACTTCCAGCTTAGCTGTGCAGAAGAAGAACAACAAGAAGAAGAAATATCTCGAAATATGTCCGTCAGGCCCCTTCCCTTGAGATAAATCTGCAAATATCTCGGAAACGAAGCGAGCTATGGCAAAATGTTAAGAGACCTTTTTTGTAGAGAATTATGTTTCCTACAATTTATGTTCTATGATATTTTTTGATCAGAAGCGTAGTTTTCGATATATATCGAGATATTTAAAAGTTCCGAAGCCGCACCATCATAATAGAGATACAGAAACACCGTGGCCCCTTTCTTTGAGATAACTCTGCACTAGTGCGAGCTGCAAATGCCACTTCCAGCTTAGCTGTGCAGAGGAAGAACAACAAGAAGAAGAAATATCTCGAAATATGTCCGTCAGGCCCCTTCCCTTGAGATATATCTGCAAATATCTCGGAAACGAAGCGAGCTATGGCAAAATGTTAAGAGAGCTTTTTTGTAGAGAATTATGTTTCCTACAATTTATGTTGTATGATATTTTTTGATCAGAAGCGTAGTTCTCGAGATATATCAAGATATTTAAAAGTTCCGAAGCCGCACCAACATAATAGAGATACAGAAACACCGTGGCCCCTTTCTTTGAGATAACTCTGCACTAGTGCGAGCCGCAAATACCACTTCCAGCTTAGCTGTGCAGAAGAAGAACAACAAGAAGAAGAAATATCTCGAAATATGTCCGTCAGGCCCCTTCCCTTGAGATAAATCTGCAAATATCTCGGAAACGAAGCGAGCTATAGCAAAATGTTAAGAGACCTTTTTTGTAGAGAATCAAGTTTCCTACTTTTTATGTTCTATGATATTTTTTGATCAGATGCGTAGTTCTCGAGATATATCAAGATATTTAAAAGTTCCGAAGCCGCACCAACATAATAGAGATACAGAAACACCGTGGCCCCTTTCTTTGAGATAACTCTGCACTATTGCGAGCTGGAAATGCCACTTCCAGTTTAGCTGTGCAGAAGAAGAACAACAAGAAGAAGAAATATCTCGAAATATGTCCGTTAGGCCCCTTCCCTTGAGATAAATCTGCAAATATCTCGGAAACGAAGCGAGCTATGGCAAAATGTTGAGAGACCTTTTTTGTAGAGAATTAAGTTTCCTACTTTTTATGTTCTATGATATTTTTTGATCAGAAGCGTAGTTTTCGAGATATATCGAGATATTTAAAAGTTCCGAAGCCGCACCAACATAATAGAGATACAGAAACACCGTGGCCCCTTTCTTTGAGATAACTCTGCACTAGTGCGAGCCGCAAATGCCACTTCCAGCTTAGCTGTGCAGAAGAAGAACAACAAGAAGAAGAAATATCTCGAAATATGTCCGTCAGGCCCCTTCCCTTGAGATAAATATGCAAATATCTCGGAAACGAAGCGAGCTATGGCAAAATGTTAAGAGACCTTTTTTGTAGAGAATTAAGTTTCCTACTTTTTATGTTCTATGATATTTTTTGATCAGATACGTAGTTCTCGAGATATATCAAGATATTTAAAAGTTCCGAAGCCGCACAAACATAATAGAGATACAGAAACACCGTGGCCCCTTTCTCTGAGATAACTCTGCACTAGTGCGAGCCGCAAATGCCACTTCCAGCTTAGCTGTGCAGAAGAAGAACAACAAGAAGAAGAAATATCTCGAAATATGTCCGTCAGGCCCCTTCCCTTGAGATATATATGCAAATATCTCGGAAACGAAGCGAGCTGTGGCAAAATGTTAAGAGACAGTTGTTGTAGAGAATTAAGTTTCCTACTTTTTATGTTCTATGATATTTTTTGATCAGACGCGTAGTTCTCGAGATATATCAAGATATTTAAAAGTTCCGAAGCCGCACCAACATAATAGAGATACAGAAACACCGTGGCCCCTTTCTTTGAGATAACTCTGCACTATTGCGAGCCGCAAATGCCACTTCCAGCTTAGCTGTGCAGAAGAAGAACAACAAGAAGAAGAAATATCTCGAAATATGTCCGTTAGGCCCCTTCCCTTGAGATAAATCTGCAAATATCTCGGAAACGAAGCGAGCTATGGCAAAATGTTGAGAGACCTTTTTTGTAGAGAATTAAGTTTCCTACTTTTTATGTTCTATGATATTTTTTGATCAGAAGCGTAGTTTTCGAGATATATCGAGATATTTAAAAGTTCCGAAGCCGCACCAACATAATAGAGATACAGAAACACCGTGGCCCCTTTCTTTGAGATAACTCTGCACTAGTGCGAGCCGCAAATGCCACTTCCAGCTTAGCTGTGCAGAAGAAGAACAACAAGAAGAAGAAATATCTCGAAATATGTCCGTCAGGCCCCTTCCCTTGAGATAAATATGCAAATATCTCGGAAACGAAGCGAGCTATGGCAAAATGTTAAGAGACCTTTTTTGTAGAGAATTAAGTTTCCTACTTTTTATGTTCTATGATATTTTTTGATCAGATACGTAGTTCTCGAGATATATCAAGATATTTAAAAGTTCCGAAGCCGCACAAACATAATAGAGATACAGAAACACCGTGGCCCCTTTCTCTGAGATAACTCTGCACTAGTGCGAGCCGCAAATGCCACTTCCAGCTTAGCTGTGCAGAAGAAGAACAACAAGAAGAAGAAATATCTCGAAATATGTCCGTCAGGCCCCTTCCCTTGAGATATATATGCAAATATCTCGGAAACGAAGCGAGCTGTGGCAAAATGTTAAGAGACAGTTGTTGTAGAGAATTAAGTTTCCTACTTTTTATGTTCTATGATATTTTTTGATCAGACGCGTAGTTCTCGAGATATATCAAGATATTTAAAAGTTCCGAAGCCGCACCAACATAATAGAGATACAGAAACACCGTGGCCCCTTTCTTTGAGATAACTCTGCACTATTGCGAGCCGCAAATGCCACTTCCAGCTTAGCTGTGCAGAAGAAGAACAACAAGAAGAAGAAATATCTCGAAATATGTCCGTCAGGCCCCTACCCTTGAGATAAATCTGCAAATATCTCGGAAACGAAGAGAGCTATGGCAAAATGTTAAGAGACCTTTTTTGTAGAGAATTATGTTTCCTACAATTTATGTTCTATGATATTTTTTGATCAGAAGCGTAGTTTTCGAGATATATCGAGATATTTAAAAGTTCCGAAGCCGCACCAACATAATAGAGATACAGAAACACCGTGGCCCCTTTCTTTGAGATAACTCTGCACTAGTGCGAGCCGCACGTGCCACTTCCAGCTTAGCTGTGCAGAAGAAGAACAACAAGAAGAAGAAATATCTCGAAATATGTCCGTCAGGCCCCTTCCCTTGAGATAAATATGCAAATATCTCGGAAACGAAGCGAGCTATGGCAAAATGTTAAGCGACCTTTTTTGTAGAGAATTAAGTTTCCTACTTTTTATGTTCTATGATATTTTTTGATCAGATGCTTAGTTCTCGAGATATATCAAGATATTTAAAAGTTCCGAAGCCGCACCAACATAATAGAGATACAGAAACACCGTGGCCCCTTTCTGTGAGATAACTCTGCAATATTGCGAGCTGCAAATGCCACTTCCAGCTTAGCTGTGCAGAGGAAGAACAACAAGAAGAAGAAATATCTCGAAATATGTCCGTCAGGCCAGTTCCTTTGAGCTGAATCTGCAAATATCTCGGAAACGAAGCGAGCTATGGCAAAATGTTAAGAGACCTTTTTTGTAGAGAATTAAGTTTCCTACTTTTTATGTTCTATGATATTTTTTGATCAGATGCGTAGTTCTCGAGATATATCAAGATATTTAAAAGTTCCGAAGCCGCACCAACATAATAGAGATACAGAAACACCGTGGCCCCTTTCTTTGAGATAACTCTGCACTATGGCGAGCTGCAAATGCCACTTCCAGCTTAGCTGTGCAGAGGAAGAACAACAAGAAGAAGAAATATCTCGAAATATGTCCGTCAGGCCAGTTCCTTTGAGCTGAATCTGCAAATATCTCGGAAACGAAGCGAGCTATGGCAAAATGTTAAGAGACGTTTTTTGTAGAGAATTATGTTTCCTACAATTTATGTTCTATGATATTTTTTGATCAGAAGCGTAGTTTTCGAGATATATCGAGATATTTAAAAGTTCCGAAGCCGCACCAACATAATAGAGATACAGAAACACCGTGGCCCCTTTCTTTGAGATAACTCTGCACTAGTGCGAGCTGCAAATGCCACTTCCAGCTTAGCTGTGCAGAGGAAGAACAACAAGAAGAAGAAATATCTCGAAATATGTCCGTTAGGCCCCTTCCCTTGAGATAAATCTGCAAATATCTCGGAAACGAAGCGAGCTATGGCAAAATGTTAAGAGACCTTTTTTGTAGAGAATTAAGTTTCCTACTTTTTATGTTCTATGATATTTTTTGATCAGAAGCGTAGTTTTCGAGATATATCGAGATATTTAAAAGTTCCGAAGCCGCACCAACATAATATAGAAACAGAAACACCGTGGCCCCTTTCTTTGAGATAACTCTGCACTAGTGCGAGCCGCAAATGCCACTTCCAGCTTAGCTGTGCAGAAGAAGAACAACAAGAAGAAGAAATATCTCGAAATATGTCCGTCAGGCCCCTTCCCTTGAGATAAATATGCAAATATCTCGGAAACGAAGCGAGCTATGGCAAAATGTTAAGAGACCTTTTTTGTAGAGAATTAAGTTTCCTACCTTTTATGTTCTATGATATTTTTTGATCAGATGCGTAGTTCTCGAGATATATCAAGATATTTAAAAGTTCCGAAGCCGCACCAACATAATAGAGATACAGAAACACCGTGGCCCCTTTCTTTGAGATAACTCTGCACTATTGCGAGCTGCAAATGCCACTTCCAGCTTAGCTGTGCAGAGGAAGAACAACAAGAAGAAGAAATATCTCGAAATATGTCCGTCAGGCCCCTTCCCTTGAGATATATCTGCAAATATCTCGGAAACGAAGCGAGCTATGGCAAAATGTTAAGAGACCTTTTTTGTAGAGAATTATGTTTCCTACAATTTATGTTCTATGATATTTTTTGATCAGAAGCGTAGTTTTCGAGATATATCGAGATATTTAAAAGTTCCGAAGCCGCACCAACATAATAGAGATACAGAAACACCGTGGCCCCTTTCTTTGAGATAACTCTGCACTAGTGCGAGCCGCAAATGCCACTTCCAGCTTAGCTGTGCAGAAGAAGAACAACAAGAAGAAGAAATATCTCGAAATATGTCCGTCAGGCCCCTTCCCTTGAGATAAATATGCAAATATCTCGGAAACGAAGCGAGCTATGGCAAAATGTTAAGAGACCTTTTTTGTAGAGAATTAAGTTTCCTACTTTTTATGTTCTATGATATTTTTTGATCAGATGCGTAGTTCTCGAGATATATCAAGATATTTAAAAGTTCCGAAGCCGCACCAACATAATAGAGATACAGAAACACCGTGGCCCCTTTCTTTGACATAACTCTGCACTAGTGCGAGCCGCAAATGCCACTTCCAGCTTAGCTGTGCAGAAGAAGAACAACAAGAAGAAGAAATATCTCGAAATATGTCCGTCAGGCCCCTTCCCTTGAGATAAATCTGCAAATATCTCGGAAACGAAGCGAGCTATGGCAAAATGTTAAGAGACCTTTTTTGTAGAGAATTATGTTTCCTACAATTTATGTTCTATGATATTTTTTGATCAGAAGCGTAGTTTTCGATATATATCGAGATATTTAAAAGTTCCGAAGCCGCACCATCATAATAGAGATACAGAAACACCGTGGCCCCTTTCTTTGAGATAACTCTGCACTAGTGCGAGCTGCAAATGCCACTTCCAGCTTAGCTGTGCAGAGGAAGAACAACAAGAAGAAGAAATATCTCGAAATATGTCCGTCAGGCCCCTTCCCTTGAGATATATCTGCAAATATCTCGGAAACGAAGCGAGCTATGGCAAAATGTTAAGAGAGCTTTTTTGTAGAGAATTATGTTTCCTACAATTTATGTTGTATGATATTTTTTGATCAGAAGCGTAGTTCTCGAGATATATCAAGATATTTAAAAGTTCCGAAGCCGCACCAACATAATAGAGATACAGAAACACCGTGGCCCCTTTCTTTGAGATAACTCTGCACTAGTGCGAGCCGCAAATACCACTTCCAGCTTAGCTGTGCAGAAGAAGAACAACAAGAAGAAGAAATATCTCGAAATATGTCCGTCAGGCCCCTTCCCTTGAGATAAATCTGCAAATATCTCGGAAACGAAGCGAGCTATAGCAAAATGTTAAGAGACCTTTTTTGTAGAGAATCAAGTTTCCTACTTTTTATGTTCTATGATATTTTTTGATCAGATGCGTAGTTCTCGAGATATATCAAGATATTTAAAAGTTCCGAAGCCGCACCAACATAATAGAGATACAGAAACACCGTGGCCCCTTTCTTTGAGATAACTCTGCACTATTGCGAGCTGGAAATGCCACTTCCAGTTTAGCTGTGCAGAAGAAGAACAACAAGAAGAAGAAATATCTCGAAATATGTCCGTTAGGCCCCTTCCCTTGAGATAAATCTGCAAATATCTCGGAAACGAAGCGAGCTATGGCAAAATGTTGAGAGACCTTTTTTGTAGAGAATTAAGTTTCCTACTTTTTATGTTCTATGATATTTTTTGATCAGAAGCGTAGTTTTCGAGATATATCGAGATATTTAAAAGTTCCGAAGCCGCACCAACATAATAGAGATACAGAAACACCGTGGCCCCTTTCTTTGAGATAACTCTGCACTAGTGCGAGCCGCAAATGCCACTTCCAGCTTAGCTGTGCAGAAGAAGAACAACAAGAAGAAGAAATATCTCGAAATATGTCCGTCAGGCCCCTTCCCATGAGATATATCTGCAAATATCTCGGAAACGAAGCGAGCTATGGCAAAATGTTAAGAGACCTTTTTTGTAGAGAATTATGTTTCCTACAATTTATGTTGTATGATATTTTTTGATCAGAAGCGTAGTTTTCGAGATATATCGAGATATTTAAAAGTTCCGAAGCCGCACCAACATAATAGAGATACAGAAACACCGTGGCCCATTTCTTTGAGATAACTCTGCACTAGTGCGAGCCGCAAATGCCACTTCCAGCTTAGCTGTGCAGAAGAAGAACAACAAGAAGAAGAAATATCTCCAAATATGTCCGTCAGGCCCCTTCCCATGAGATATATCTGCAAATATCTCGGAAACGAAGCGAGCTATGGCAAAATGTTAAGAGACCTTTTTTGTAGAGAATTATGTTTCCTACAATTTATGTTGTATGATATTTTTTGATCAGAAGCGTAGTTTTCGAGATATATCGAGATATTTAAAAGTTCCGAAGCCGCACCAACATAATAGAGATACAGAAACACCGTGGCCCCTTTCTTTGAGATAACTCTGCACTATTGCGAGCTGCAAATGCCACTTCCAGCTTAGCTGTGCAGAGGAAGAACAACAAGAAGAAGAAATATCTCGAAATATGTCCGTCAGGCCCCTTCCCTTGAGATATATCTGCAAATATCTCGGAAACGAAGCGAGCTATGGCAAAATGTTAAGAGACCTTTTTTGTAGAGAATTATGTTTCCTACAATTTATGTTGTATGATATTTTTTGATCAGAAGCGTAGTTTTCGAGATATATCGAGATATTTAAAAGTTCCGAAGCCGCACCAACATAATAGAGATACAGAAACACCGTGGCCCCTTTCTTTGAGATAACTCTGCACTAGTGCGAGCCGCAAATGCCACTTCCAGCTTAGCTGTGCAGAAGAAGAACAACAAGAAGAAGAAATATCTCGAAATATGTCCGTCAGGCCCCTTCCCTTGAGATAAATATGCAAATATCTCGGAAACGAAGCGAGCTATGGCAAAATGTTAAGAGACCTTTTTTGTAGAGAATTAAGTTTCCTACTTTTTATGTTCGATGATATTTTTTGATCAGATGCGTAGTTCTCGAGATATATCAAGATATTTAAAAGTTCCGAAGCTGCACCAACATAATAGAGGTACAGAAACACCGTGGCCTCTTTCTTTGAGATAACTCTGCACTATTGCGAGCTGCAAATGCCACTTCGAGCTTAGCTGTGCAGAAGAAGAACAACAAGAAGAAGAAATATCTCGAAATATGTCCGTCAGACCCCTTCCCTTGAGATGAATCTGCAAATATCTCGGAAACGAAGCGAGCTATGGCAAAATGTTAAGAGACCTTTTTTGTAGAGAATAATGTTTCCTACAATTTACGTTCTATGATATTTTTTGATCAGAAGCGTAGTTCTCGAGATATATCAAGATATTTAAAAGTTCCGAAGCCGCACCAACATAATAGAGATACAGAAACACCGTGGCCCCTTTCTTTGAGATAACTCTGCACTAGTGCGAGCCGCAAATGCCACTTCCAGCTTAGCTGTGCAGAAGAAGAACAACAAGAAGAAGAAATATCTCGAAATATGTCCGTCAGGCCCCTTCCCTTGAGATAAATATGCAAATATCTCGGAAACGAAGCGAGCTATGGCAAAATGTTAAGAGACCTTTTTTGTAGAGAATTAAGTTTCCTACTTTTTATGTTCGATGATATTTTTTGATCAGATGCGTAGTTCTCGAGATATATCAAGATATTTAAAAGTTCCGAAGCTGCACCAACATAATAGAGGTACAGAAACACCGTGGCCTCTTTCTTTGAGATAACTCTGCACTATTGCGAGCTGCAAATGCCACTTCGAGCTTAGCTGTGCAGAAGAAGAACAACAAGAAGAAGAAATATCTCGAAATATGTCCGTCAGACCCCTTCCCTTGAGATGAATCTGCAAATATCTCGGAAACGAAGCGAGCTATGGCAAAATGTTAAGAGACCTTTTTTGTAGAGAATAATGTTTCCTACAATTTACGTTGTATGATATTTTTTGATCAGAAGCGTAGTTTTCGAGATATATCGAGATATTTAAAAGTTCCGAAGCCGCACCAACATAATAGAGATACAGAAACACCGTGGCCCCTTTCTTTGAGATAACTCTGCACTAGTGCGAGCCGCAAATGCCACTTCCAGCTTAGCTGTGCAGAAGAAGAACAACAAGAAGAAGAAATATCTCGAAATATGTCCGTCAGGCCCCTTCCCTTGAGATAAATATGCAAATATCTCGGAAACAAAGCGAGCTATGGCAAAATGTTAAGAGACCTTTTTTGTAGAGAATTAAGTTTCCTACTTTTTATGTTCGATGATATTTTTTGATCAGATGCGTAGTTCTCGAGATATATCAAGATATTTAAAAGTTCCGAAGCTGCACCAACATAATAGAGGTACAGAAACACCGTGGCCTCTTTCTTTGAGATAACTCTGCACTATTGCGAGCTGCAAATGCCACTTCGAGCTTAGCTGTGCAGAAGAAGAACAACAAGAAGAAGAAATATCTCGAAATATGTCCGTCAGACCCCTTCCCTTGAGGTGAATCTGCAAATATCTCGGAAACGAAGCGAGCTATGGCAAAATGTTAAGAGACCTTTTTTGTAGAGAATAATGTTTCCTACAATTTACGTTCTATGATATTTTTTGATCAGAAGCGTAGTTCTCGAGATATATCAAGATATTTAAAAGTTCCGAAGCCGCACCAACATAATAGAGATACAGAAACACCGTGGCCCCTTTCTTTGAGATAACTCTGCACTAGTGCGAGCCGCAAATGCCACTTCCAGCTTAGCTGTGCAGAAGAAGAACAACAAGAAGAAGAAATATCTCGAAATATGTCCGTCAGGCCCCTTCCCTTGAGATAAATATGCAAATATCTCGGAAACGAAGCGAGCTATGGCAAAATGTTAAGAGACCTTTTTTGTAGAGAATTAAGTTTCCTACTTTTGATGTTTTATGATATTTTTTGATCAGATGCGTAGTTCTCGAGATATATCAAGATATTTAAAAGTTCCGATGCCGCACCAACATAATAGAGATACAGAAACACCGTGGCCCCTTTCTTTGAGATAACTCTGCACTAGTGCGAGCGGCAAATGCCACTTCCAGCTTAGCTGTGCAGAAGAAGAACAACAAGAAGAAGAAATATCTCGAAATATGTCCGTCAGGTCACTTCCCTCGAGATAAATCTGCAAATATCTCGGAAACGAAGCGAGCTATGGCAAAATGTTAAGAGACCTTTTTTGTAGAGAATTAAGTTCCCTACTTTTTATGTTCGATGATATTTTTTGATCAGATGCGTAGTTCTCGAGATATATCAAGATATTTAAAAGTTCCGAAGCTGCACCAACATAATAGAGGTACAGAAACACCGTGGCCTCTTTCTTTGAGATAACTCTGCACTATTGCGAGCTGCAAATGCCACTTCGAGCTTAGCTGTGCAGAAGAAGAACAACAAGAAGAAGAAATATCTCGAAATATGTCCGTCAGGCCCGTTCCCTTGAGATAAATATGCAAATATCTCGGAAACGAAGAGAGCTATGGCAAAATGTTAAGAGACCTTTTTTGTAGAGAATTATGTTTCCTACAATTTATGTTCTATGATATTTTTTGATCAGAAGCGTAGTTCTCGAGATATATCAAGATATTTAAAAGTTCCGAAGCTGCACCAACATAATAGAGATACAGAAACACCGTGGCCCCTTTCTTTGAGATAACTCTGCACTAGTGCGAGCCGCAAATGCCACTTCCAGCTTAGCTGTGCAGAAGAAGAACAACAAGAAGAAGAAATATCTCGAAATATGTCCGTCAGGCCCCTTCCCTTGAGATAAATATGCAAATATCTCGGAAACAAAGCGAGCTATGGCAAAATGTTAAGAGACCTTTTTTGTAGAGAATTAAGTTTCCTACTTTTTATGTTCGATGATATTTTTTGATCAGATGCGTAGTTCTCGAGATATATCAAGATATTTAAAAGTTCCGAAGCTGCACCAACATAATAGAGGTACAGAAACACCGTGGCCTCTTTCTTTGAGATAACTCTGCACTATTGCGAGCTGCAAATGCCACTTCGAGCTTAGCTGTGCAGAAGAAGAACAACAAGAAGAAGAAATATCTCGAAATATGTCCGTCAGACCCCTTCCCTTGAGATGAATCTGCAAATATCTCGGAAACGAAGCGAGATATGGCAAAATGTTAAGAGACCTTTTTTGTAGAGAATAATGTTTCCTACAATTTACGTTCTATGATATTTTTTGATCAGAAGCGTAGTTCTCGAGATATATCAAGATATTTAAAAGTTCCGAAGCCGCACCAACATAATACAGATACAGAAACACCGTGGCCCCTTTCTTTGAGATAACTCTGCACTAGTGCGAGCGGCAAATGCCACTTCCAGCTTAGCTGTGCAGAAGAAGAACTACAAGAAGAAGAAATATCTCGAAATATGTCCGTCAGGCCACTTCCCTTGAGATAAATCTGCAAATATCTCGGAAACGAAGCGAGCTATGGCAAAATGTTAAGAGACCTTTTTTGTAGAGAATTAAGTTTCCTACTTTTTATGTTCGATGATATTTTTTGATCAGATGCGTAGTTCACGAGATATATCAAGATATTTAAAAGTTCCGAAGCTGCACCAACATAATAGAGGTACAGAAACACCGTGGCCTCTTTCTTTGAGATAACTCTGCACTATTGCGAGCTGCAAATGCCACTTCGAGCTTAGCTGTGCAGAAGAAGAACAACAAGAAGAAGAAATATCTCGAAATATGTCCGTCAGGCCCGTTCCCTTGAGATAAATATGCAAATATCTCGGAAACGAAGCGAGCTATGGCAAAATGTTAAGAGACCGTTGTTGTAGAGAATTAAGTTTCCTACTTTTTATGTTCTATGATATTTTTTGATCAGACGCGTAGTTCTCGAGATATATCAAGATATTTAAAAGTTCCGATGCCGCACCAACATAATAGAGATACAGAAACACCGTGGCCCCTTTCTTTGAGATAACTCTGCACTATTGCGAGCTGCAAATGCCACTTCCAGCTTAGCTGTGCAGAAGAAGAACAACAAGAAGAAGAACAAATATCTCGAAATATGTCCGTCAGGCCCCTTCCCTTGAGATAAATCTGCAAATATCTCGGAAACGAAGAGAGCTATGGCAAAATGTTAAGAGACCTTTTTGGTAGAGAATTATGTTTCCTACAATTTATGTTCTATGATATTTTTTGATCAGAAGCGTAGTTCTCGAGATATATCAAGATATTTAAAAGTTCCGAAGCTGCACCAACATAATAGAGGTACAGAAACACCGTGGCCTCTTTCTTTGAGATAACTCTGCACTATTGCGAGCTGCAAATGCCACTTCGAGCTTAGCTGTGCAGAAGAAGAACAACAAGAAGAAGAAATATCTCGAAATATGTCCGTCAGGCCCGTTCCCTTGAGATAAATATGCAAATATCTCGGAAACGAAGAGAGCTATGGCAAAATGTTAAGAGACCTTTTTTGTAGAGAATTATGTTTCCTACAATCTATGTTCTATGATATTTTTTGATCAGAAGCGTAGTTTTCGAGATATATCGAGATATTTAAAAGTTCCGAAGCCGCACCAACATAATAGAGATACAGAAACACCGTGGCCCCTTTCTTTGAGATAACTCTGCACTAGTGCGAGCCGCAAATGCCACTTCCAGCTTAGCTGTGCAGAAGAAGAACAACAAGAAGAAGAAATATCTCGAAATATGTCAGTTAGGCCCCTTCCCTTGAGATAAATCTGCAAATATCTCGGAAACGAAGCGAGCTATGGCAAAATGTTAAGAGACCTTTTTTGTAGAGAATTAAGTTTCCTACTTTTTATGTTCTATGATATTTTTTGATCAGAAGCGTAGTTTTCGAGATATATCGAGATATTTAAAAGTTCCGAAGCCGCACCAACATAATAGAGATACAGAAACACCGTGGCCCCTTTCTTTGAGATAACTCTGCACTAGTGCGAGCCGCAAATGCCACTTCCAGCTTAGCTGTGCAGAAGAAGAACAACAAGAAGAAGAAATATCTCGAAATATGTCCGTCAGGCCCCTTCCCTTGCGATATATCTGCAAATATCTCGGAAACGAAGCGAGCTATGGCAAAATCTTAAGAGACCTTTTTTGTAGAGAATTATGTTTCCTACAATTTCTGTTGTATGATATTTTTTTGATCAGAAGCGTAGTTTTCGACATATATCGAGATATTTAAAAGTTCCGATGCCGCACCAACATAATAGAGATACAGAAACACCGTGGCCCCTTTCTTTGAGAGAACTCTGCACTAGTGCGAGCCGCAAATGCCACTTCCAGCTTAGCTGTGCAGAAGAAGAACAACAAGAAGAAGAAATATCTCGAAATATGTCCGGCAGGCCCCTTCCCTTGAGATAAATATGCAAATATCTCGGAAACCAAGCGAGCTATGGCAAAATGTTAAGAGACCTTTTTTGTAGAGAATTAAGTTTCCTACTTTTGATGTTCTATGATATTTTTTGATCAGATGCGTAGTTCTCGAGATATCTCAAGATATTTAAAAGTTCCGAAGCCGCACCAACATAATAGAGATACAGAAACACCGTGGCCCCTTTCTTTGAGATAACTCTGCACTAGTGCGAGCCGCAAATGCCACTTCCAGCTTAGCTGTGCAGAAGAAGAACAACAAGAAGAAGAAATATCTCGAAATATGTCCGTCAGGCCCGTTCCCTTGAGATAAATATGCAAATATCTCGGAAACGAAGCGAGCTATGGCAAAATGTTAAGAGACCGTTGTTGTAGAGAATTAAGTTTCCTACTTTTTATGTTCTATGATATTTTTTGATCAGACGCGTAGTTCTCGAGATATATCAAGATATTTAAAAGTTCCGATGCCGCACCAACATAATAGAGATACAGAAACACCGTGGCCTCTTTCTTTGAGATAACTCTGCACTATTGCGAGCTGCAAATGCCACTTCGAGCTTAGCTGTGCAGAAGAAGAACAACAAGAAGAAGAAATATCTCGAAATATGTCCGTCAGACCCCTTCCCTTGAGATGAATCTGCAAATATCTCGGAAACGAAGCGAGCTATGGCAAAATGTTAAGAGACCTTTTTTGTAGAGAATAATGTTTCCTACAATTTACGTTCTATGATATTTTTTGATCAGAAGCGTAGTTCTCGAGATATATCAAGATATTTAAAAGTTCCGAAGCCGCACCAACATAATAGAGATACAGAAACACCGTGGCCCCTTTCTTTGAGATAACTCTGCACTAGTGCGAGCCGCAAATGCCACTTCCAGCTTAGCTGTGCAGAAGAAGAACAACAAGAAGAAGAAATATCTCGAAATATGTCCGTCAGGCCCCTTCCCTTGAGATAAATATGCAAATATCTCGGAAACGAAGCGAGCTATGGCAAAATGTTAAGAGACCTTTTTTGTAGAGAATTATGTTTCCTACAATTTATGTTCTATGATATTTTTTGATCAGAAGCGTAGTTCTCGAGATATATCAAGATATTTAAAAGTTCCGAAGCTGCACCAACATAATAGAGGTACAGAAACACCGTGGCCTCTTTCTTTGAGATAACTCTGCACTATTGCGAGCTGCAAATGCCACTTCGAGCTTAGCTGTGCAGAAGAAGAACAACAAGAAGAAGAAATATCTCGAAATATGTCCGTCAGGCCCGTTCCCTTGAGATAAATATGCAAATATCTCGGAAACGAAGCGAGCTATGGCAAAATGTTAAGAGGCCGTTGTTGTAGAGAATTAAGTTTCCTACTTTTTATGTTCTATGATATTTTTTGATCAGAAGCGTAGTTTTCGAGATATATCGAGATATTTAAAAGTTCCGAAGCCGCACCAACATAATAGAGATACAGAAACACCGTGGCCCCTTTCTTTGAGATAACTCTGCACTAGTGCGAGCCGCAAATGCCACTTCCAGCTTAGCTGTGCAGAAGAAGAACAACAAGAAGAAGAAATATCTCGAAATATGTCCGTCAGGCCCCTTCCCTTGAGATATATCTGCAAATATCTCGGAAACGAAGCGAGCTATGGCAAAATGTTAAGAGACCTTTTTTGTAGAGAATTATGTTTCCTACAATTTCTGTTGTATGATATTTTTTGATCAGAAGCGTAGTTTTCGACATATATCGAGATATTTAAAAGTTCCGAAGCCGCACCAACATAATAGAGATACAGAAACACCGTGGCCCCTTTCTTTGAGAGAACTCTGCACTAGTGCGAGCCGCAAATGCCACTTCCAGCTTAGCTGTGCAGAAGAAGAACAACAAGAAGAAGAAATATCTCGAAATATGTCCGTCAGGCCCCTTCCCTTGAGATAAATATGCAAATATCTCGGAAACGAAGCGAGCTATGGCAAAATAGTAAGAGACCTTTTTTGTAGAGAATTAAGTTTCCTACTTTTTATGTTCTATGATATTTTTTGATCAGATGCGTAGTTCTCGAGATATCTCAAGATATTTAAAAGTTCCGAAGCCGCACCAACATAATAGAGATACAGAAACACCGTGGCCCCTTTCTTTGAGATAACTCTGCACTAGTGCGAGCCGCAAATGCCACTTCCAGCTTAGCTGTGCAGAAGAAGAACAACAAGAAGAAGAAATATCTCGAAATATGTCCGTCAGGCCCCTTCCCTTGAGATAAATCTGCAAATATCTCGGAAACGAAGCGAGCTATGGCAAAATGTTAAGAGACCTTTTTTGTAGAGAATTATGTTTCCTACAATTTCTGTTGTATGATATTTTTTGATCAGAAGCGTAGTTTTCGACATATATCGAGATATTTAAAAGTTCCGAAGCCGCACCAACATAATAGAGATACAGAAACACCGTGGCCCCTTTCTTTGAGAGAACTCTGCACTAGTGCGAGCCGCAAATGCCACTTCCAGCTTAGCTGTGCAGAAGAAGAACAACAAGAAGAAGAAATATCTCGAAATATGTCCGTTAGGCCCCTTCCCTTGAGATAAATCTGCAAATATCTCGGAAACGAAGCGAGCTATGGCAAAATGTTAAGAGACCTTTTTTGTAGAGAATTAAGTTTCCTACTTTTTATGTTCTATGATATTTTTTGATCAGAAGCGTAGTTTTCGAGATATATCGAGATATTTAAAAGTTCCGAAGCCGCACCAACATAATAGAGATACAGAAACACCGTGGCCCCTTTCTTTGAGATAACTCTGCACTAGTGCGAGCCGCAAATGCCACTTCCAGCTTAGCTGTGCAGAAGAAGAACAACAAGAAGAAGAAATATCTCGAAATATGTCCGTCAGGCCCCTTCCCTTGCGATATATCTGCAAATATCTCGGAAACGAAGCGAGCTATGGCAAAATCTTAAGAGACCTTTTTTGTAGAGAATTATGTTTCCTACAATTTCTGTTGTATGATATTTTTTTGATCAGAAGCGTAGTTTTCGACATATATCGAGATATTTAAAAGTTCCGATGCCGCACCAACATAATAGAGATACAGAAACACCGTGGCCCCTTTCTTTGAGAGAACTCTGCACTAGTGCGAGCCGCAAATGCCACTTCCAGCTTAGCTGTGCAGAAGAAGAACAACAAGAAGAAGAAATATCTCGAAATTTGTCCGGCAGGCCCCTTCCCTTGAGATAAATATGCAAATATCTCGGAAACGAAGCGAGCTATGGCAAAATGTTAAGAGACCTTTTTTGTAGAGAATTAAGTTTCCTACTTTTGATGTTCTATGATATTTTTTGATCAGATGCGTAGTTCTCGAGATATCTCAAGATATTTAAAAGTTCCGAAGCCGCACCAACATAATAGAGATACAGAAACACCGTGGCCCCTTTCTTTGAGATAACTCTGCACTAGTGCGAGCCGCAAATGCCACTTCCAGCTTAGCTGTGCAGAAGAAGAACAACAAGAAGAAGAAATATCTCGAAATATGTCCGTCAGGCCCGTTCCCTTGAGATAAATATGCAAATATCTCGGAAACGAAGCGAGCTATGGCAAAATGTTAAGAGACCGTTGTTGTAGAGAATTAAGTTTCCTACTTTTTATGTTCTATGATATTTTTTGATCAGACGCGTAGTTCTCGAGATATATCAAGATATTTAAAAGTTCCGATGCCGCACCAACATAATAGAGATACAGAAACACCGTGGCCTCTTTCTTTGAGATAACTCTGCACTATTGCGAGCTGCAAATGCCACTTCGAGCTTAGCTGTGCAGAAGAAGAACAACAAGAAGAAGAAATATCTCGAAATATGTCCGTCAGACCCCTTCCCTTGAGATGAATCTGCAAATATCTCGGAAACGAAGCGAGCTATGGCAAAATGTTAAGAGACCTTTTTTGTAGAGAATAATGTTTCCTACAATTTACGTTCTATGATATTTTTTGATCAGAAGCGTAGTTCTCGAGATATATCAAGATATTTAAAAGTTCCGAAGCCGCACCAACATAATAGAGATACAGAAACACCGTGGCCCCTTTCTTTGAGATAACTCTGCACTAGTGCGAGCCGCAAATGCCACTTCCAGCTTAGCTGTGCAGAAGAAGAACAACAAGAAGAAGAAATATCTCGAAATATGTCCGTCAGGCCCCTTCCCTTGAGATAAATATGCAAATATCTCGGAAACGAAGCGAGCTATGGCAAAATGTTAAGAGACCTTTTTTGTAGAGAATTATGTTTCCTACAATTTATGTTCTATGATATTTTTTGATCAGAAGCGTAGTTCTCGAGATATATCAAGATATTTAAAAGTTCCGAAGCTGCACCAACATAATAGAGGTACAGAAACACCGTGGCCTCTTTCTTTGAGATAACTCTGCACTATTGCGAGCTGCAAATGCCACTTCGAGCTTAGCTGTGCAGAAGAAGAACAACAAGAAGAAGAAATATCTCGAAATATGTCCGTCAGGCCCGTTCCCTTGAGATAAATATGCAAATATCTCGGAAACGAAGCGAGCTATGGCAAAATGTTAAGAGGCCGTTGTTGTAGAGAATTAAGTTTCCTACTTTTTATGTTCTATGATATTTTTTGATCAGAAGCGTAGTTTTCGAGATATATCGAGATATTTAAAAGTTCCGAAGCCGCACCAACATAATAGAGATACAGAAACACCGTGGCCCCTTTCTTTGAGATAACTCTGCACTAGTGCGAGCCGCAAATGCCACTTCCAGCTTAGCTGTGCAGAAGAAGAACAACAAGAAGAAGAAATATCTCGAAATATGTCCGTCAGGCCCCTTCCCTTGAGATATATCTGCAAATATCTCGGAAACGAAGCGAGCTATGGCAAAATGTTAAGAGACCTTTTTTGTAGAGAATTATGTTTCCTACAATTTCTGTTGTATGATATTTTTTGATCAGAAGCGTAGTTTTCGACATATATCGAGATATTTAAAAGTTCCGAAGCCGCACCAACATAATAGAGATACAGAAACACCGTGGCCCCTTTCTTTGAGAGAACTCTGCACTAGTGCGAGCCGCAAATGCCACTTCCAGCTTAGCTGTGCAGAAGAAGAACAACAAGAAGAAGAAATATCTCGAAATATGTCCGTCAGGCCCCTTCCCTTGAGATAAATATGCAAATATCTCGGAAACGAAGCGAGCTATGGCAAAATAGTAAGAGACCTTTTTTGTAGAGAATTAAGTTTCCTACTTTTTATGTTCTATGATATTTTTTGATCAGATGCGTAGTTCTCGAGATATCTCAAGATATTTAAAAGTTCCGAAGCCGCACCAACATAATAGAGATACAGAAACACCGTGGCCCCTTTCTTTGAGATAACTCTGCACTAGTGCGAGCCGCAAATGCCACTTCCAGCTTAGCTGTGCAGAAGAAGAACAACAAGAAGAAGAAATATCTCGAAATATGTCCGTCAGGCCCCTTCCCTTGAGATAAATCTGCAAATATCTCGGAAACGAAGCGAGCTATGGCAAAATGTTAAGAGACCTTTTTTGTAGAGAATTATGTTTCCTACAATTTCTGTTGTATGATATTTTTTGATCAGAAGCGTAGTTTTCGACATATATCGAGATATTTAAAAGTTCCGAAGCCGCACCAACATAATAGAGATACAGAAACACCGTGGCCCCTTTCTTTGAGAGAACTCTGCACTAGTGCGAGCCGCAAATGCCACTTCCAGCTTAGCTGTGCAGAAGAAGAACAACAAGAAGAAGAAATATCTCGAAATATGTCCGTCAGGCCCCTTCCCTTGAGATAAATATGCAAATATCTCGGAAACGAAGCGAGCTATGGCAAAATAGTAAGAGACCTTTTTTGTAGAGAATTAAGTTTCCTACTTTTTATGTTCTATGATATTTTTTGATCAGATGCGTAGTTCTCGAGATATCTCAAGATATTTAAAAGTTCCGAAGCCGCACCAACATAATAGAGATACAGAAACACCGTGGCCCCTTTCTTTGAGATAACTCTGCACTAGTGCGAGCCGCAAATGCCACTTCCAGCTTAGCTGTGCAGAAGAAGAACAACAAGAAGAAGAAATATCTCGAAATATGTCCGTCAGGCCCCTTCCCTTGAGATAAATCTGCAAATATCTCGGAAACGAAGCGAGCTATGGCAAAATGTTAAGAGACCTTTTTTGTAGAGAATTAAGTTTCCTACTTTTTATGTTCTATGATATTTTTTGATCAGAAGCGTAGTTTTCGAGATATATCGAGATATTTAAAAGTTCCGAAGCCGCACCAACATAATAGAGATACAGAAACAACGTGGCCCCTTTCTTTGAGATAACTCTGCACGATTGCGAGCTGGAAATGCCACTTCCAGCTTAGCTGTGCAGAAGAAGAACAACAAGAAGAAGAAATATCTCGAAATATGTCCGTCAGGCCCCTTCCCTTGAGATAAATATGCAAATATCTCGGAAACGAAGCGAGCTATGGCAAAATGTTAAGAGACCTTTTTTGTAGAGAATTAAGTTTCGTACTTTTTATGTTCTATGATATTTTTTGATCAGATGCGTAGTTCTCGAGATATATCAAGATATTTAAAAGTTCCGAAGCCGCACCAACATAATAGAGATACAGAAACACCGTGGCCCCTTTCTTTGAGATAACTCTGCACTAGTGCGAGCGGCAAATGCCACTTCCAGCTTAGCTGTGCAGAAGAAGAACAACAAGAAGAAGAAATATCTCGAAATATGTCCGTCAGGCCACTTCCCTTGAGATAAATCTGCAAATATCTCGGAAACGAAGCGAGCTATGGCAAAATGTTAAGAGACCTTTTTTGTAGAGAATTAAGTTTCCTACTTTTTATGTTCTATGATATTTTTTGATCAGATGCTTAGTTCTCGAGATATATCAAGATATTTAAAAGTTCCGAAGCCGCACCAACATAATAGAGATACAGAAACACCGTGGCCCCTTTCTGTGAGATAACTCTGCAATATTGCGAGCTGCAAATGCCACTTCCAGCTTAGCTGTGCAGAGGAAGAACAACAAGAAGAAGAAATATCTCGAAATATGTCCGTCAGGCCAGTTCCTTTGAGCTGAATCTGCAAATATCTCGGAAACGAAGCGAGCTATGGCAAAATGTTAAGAGACCTTTTTTGTAGAGAATTAAGTTTCCTACTTTTTATGTTCGATGATATTTTTTGATCAGATGCGTAGTTCTCGAGATATATCAAGATATTTAAAAGTTCCGAAGCTGCACCAACATAATAGAGGTACAGAAACACCGTGGCCTCTTTCTTTGAGATAACTCTGCACTATTGCGAGCCGCAAATGCCACTTCCAGCTTAGCTGTGCAGAAGAAGAACAACAAGAAGAAGAAATATCTCGAAATATGTCCGTCAGGCCCCTTCCCTTGAGATAAATATGCAAATATCTCGGAAACGAAGCGAGCTATGGCAAAATGTTAAGAGACCTTTTTTGTAGAGAATTAAGTTTCCTACCTTTTATGTTCTATGATATTTTTTGATCAGATGCGTAGTTCTCGAGATATATCAAGATATTTAAAAGTTCCGAAGCCGCACCAACATAATAGAGATACAGAAACACCGTGGCCCCTTTCTTTGAGATAACTCTGCACTATTGCGAGCTGTAAATGCCACTTCCAGCTTAGCTGTGCAGAAGAAGAACAACAAGAAGAAGAAATATCTCGAAATATGTCCGTCAGGCCCCTTCCCTTGAGATATATCTGCAAATATCTCGGAAACGAAGCGAGCTATGGCAAAATGTTAAGAGACCTTTTTTGTAGAGAATTATGTTTCCTACAATTTATGTTCTATGATATTTTTTGATCAGAAGCGTAGTTTTCGAGATATATCGAGATATTTAAAAGTTCCGAAGCCGCACCAACATAATAGAGATACAGAAACACCGTGGCCCCTTTCTTTGAGATAACTCTGCACTAGTGCGAGCCGCAAATGCCACTTCCAGCTTAGCTGTGCAGAAGAAGAACAACAAGAAGAAGAAATATCTCGAAATATGTCCGTCAGGCCCCTTCCCTTGAGATAAATATGCAAATATCTCGGAAACGAAGCGAGCTATGGCAAAATGTTAAGAGACATTTTTTGTAGAGAATTATGTTTCCTACAATTTATGTTCTATGATATTTTTTGATCAGAAGCGTAGTTTTCGAGATATATCGAGATATTTAAAAGTTCCGAAGCCGCACCAACATAATAGAGATACAGAAACACCGTGGCCCCTTTCTTTGAGATAACTCTGCACTAGTGCGAGCGGCAAATGCCACTTCCAGCTTAGCTGTGCAGAAGAAGAACAACAAGAAGAAGAAATATCTCGAAATATGTCCGTCAGGCCACTTCCCTTGAGATAAATCTGCAAATATCTCGGAAACGAAGCGAGCTATGGCAAAATGTTAAGAGACCTTTTTTGTAGAAAATTAAGTTTCCTACTTTTTATGTTCTATGATATTTTTTGATCAGATGCTTAGTTCTCGAGATATATCAAGATATTTAAAAGGTCCGAAGCCGCACCAACATAATAGAGATACAGAAACACCGTGGCCCCTTTCTGTGAGATAACTCTGCAATATTGCGAGCTGCAAATGCCACTTCCAGCTTAGCTGTGCAGAGGAAGAACAACAAGAAGAAGAAATATCTCGAAATATGTCCGTCAGGCCAGTTCCTTTGAGCTGAATCTGCAAATATCTCGGAAACGAAGCGAGCTATGGCAAAATGTTAAGAGACCTTTTTTGTAGAGAATTAAGTTTCCTACTTTTTATGTTCGATGATATTTTTTGATCAGATGCGTAGTTCTCGAGATATATCAAGATATTTAAAAGTTCCGAAGCTGCACCAACATAATAGAGGTACAGAAACACCGTGGCCTCTTTCTTTGAGATAACTCTGCACTATTGCGAGCCGCAAATGCCACTTCCAGCTTAGCTGTGCAGAAGAAGAACAACAAGAAGAAGAAATATCTCGAAATATGTCCGTCAGGCCCCTTCCCTTGAGATAAATATGCAAATATCTCGGAAACGAAGCGAGCTATGGCAAAATGTTAAGAGACCTTTTTTGTAGAGAATTAAGTTTCCTACCTTTTATGTTCTATGATATTTTTTGATCAGATGCGTAGTTCTCGAGATATATCAAGATATTTAAAAGTTCCGAAGCCGCACCAACATAATAGAGATACAGAAACACCGTGGCCCCTTTCTTTGAGATAACTCTGCACTATTGCGAGCTGTAAATGCCACTTCCAGCTTAGCTGTGCAGAAGAAGAACAACAAGAAGAAGAAATATCTCGAAATATGTCCGTCAGGCCCCTTCCCTCGAGATATATCTGCAAATATCTCGGAAACGAAGCGAGCTATGGCAAAATGTTAAGAGACCTTTTTTGTAGAGAATTATGTTTCCTACAATTTATGTTCTATGATATTTTTTGATCAGAAGCGTAGTTTTCGAGATATATCGAGATATTTAAAAGTTCCGAAGCCGCACCAACATAATAGAGATACAGAAACACCGTGGCCCCTTTCTTTGAGATAACTCTGCACTAGTGCGAGCCGCAAATGCCACTTGCAGCTTAGCTGTGCAGAAGAAGAACAACAAGAAGAAGAAATATCTCGAAATATGTCCGTCAGGCCAGTTCCTTTGAGCTGAATCTGCAAATATCTCGGAAACGAAGCGAGCTATGGCAAAATGTTAAGAGACCTTTTTTGTAGAGAATTAAGTTTCCTACTTTTTATGTTCTATGATATTTTTTGATCAGATGCGTAGTTCTCGAGATATATCAAGATATTTAAAAGTTCCGAAGCCGCACCAACATAATAGAGATACAGAAACACCGTGGCCCCTTTCTTTGAGATAACTCTGCACTATTGCGAGCTGGAAATGCCACTTCCAGTTTAGCTGTGCAGAAGAAGAACAACAAGAAGAAGAAATATCTCGAAATATGTACGTTAGGCCCCTTCCCTTGAGATAAATCTGCAAATATCTCGGAAACGAAGCGAGCTATGGCAAAATGTTAAGAGACCTTTTTTGTAGAGAATTAAGTTTCCTACTTTTTATGTTCTATGATATTTTTTGATCAGAAGCGTAGTTTTCGAGATATATCGAGATATTTAAAAGTTCCGAAGCCGCACCAACATAATAGAGATACAGAAACACCGTGGCCCCTTTCTTTGAGATAACTCTGCACTAGTGCGAGCCGCAAATGCCACTTCCAGCTTAGCTGTGCAGAAGAAGAACAACAAGAAGAAGAAATATCTCGAAATATGTCCGTCAGGCCCCTTCCCTTGAGATAAATATGCAAATATCTCGGAAACGAAGCGAGCTATGGCAAAATGTTAAGAGACCTTTTTTGTAGAGAATTAAGTTTCCTACTTTTTATGTTCTATGATATTTTTTGATCAGATGCGTAGTTCTCGAGATATATCAAGATATTTAAAAGTTCCGAAGCCGCACCAACATAATAGAGATACAGAAACACCGTGGCCCCTTTCTTTGAGATAACTCTGCACTATTGCGAGCTGGAAATGCCACTTCCAGCTTAGCTGTGCAGAGGAAGAACAACAAGAAGAAGAAATATCTCGAAATATGTCCGTCAGGCCCCTTCCCTTGAGATATATCTGCAAATATCTCGGAAACGAAGCGAGCTATGGCAAAATGTTAAGAGACATTTTTTGTAGAGAATTATGTTTCCTACAATTTATGTTCTATGATATTTTTTGATCAGAAGCGTAGTTTTCGAGATATATCGAGATATTTAAAAGTTCCGAAGCCGCACCAACATAATAGAGATACAGAAACACCGTGGCCCCTTTCTTTGAGATAACTCTGCACTAGTGCGAGCGGCAAATGCCACTTCCAGCTTAGCTGTGCAGAAGAAGAACAACAAGAAGAAGAAATATCTCGAAATATGTCCGTCAGGCCCCTTCCCTTGAGATAAATATGCAAATATCTCGGAAACGAAGCGAGCTATGGCAAAATGTTAAGAGACCTTTTTTGTAGAGAATTAAGTTTCCTACTTTTTATGTTCTATGATATTTTTTGATCAGATGCGTAGTTCTCGAGATATATCAAGATATTTAAAAGTTCCGAAGCCGCACCAACATAATAGAGATACAGAAACACCGTGGCCCCTTTCTTTGAGATAACTCTGCACTATTGCGAGCTGGAAATGCCACTTCCAGTTTAGCTGTGCAGAAGAAGAACAACAAGAAGAAGAAATATCTCGAAATATGTCCGTCAGGCCCCTTCCCTTGAGATAAATATGCAAATATCTCGGAAACGAAGCGAGCTATGGCAAAATGTTAAGAGACCTTTTTTGTAGAGAATTAAGTTTCATACTTTTTATGTTCTATGATATTTTTTGATCAGATGCGTAGTTCTCGAGATATATCAAGATATTTAAAAGTTCCGAAGCCGCACCAACATAATAGAGATACAGAAACACCGTGGCCCCTTTCTTTGAGATAACTCTGCACTATTGCGAGCTGGAAATGCCACTTCCAGTTTAGCTGTGCAGAAGAAGAACAACAAGAAGAAGAAATATCTCGAAATATGTCCGTTAGGCCCCTTCCCTTGAGATAAATCTGCAAATATCTCGGAAACGAAGCGAGCTATGGCAAAATGTTAAGAGACCTTTTTTGTAGAGAATTAAGTTTTCTACTTTTTATGTTCTATGATATTTTTTGATCAGAAGCGTAGTTTTCGAGATATATCGAGATATTTAAAAGTTCCGAAGCCGCACCAACATAATAGAGATACAGAAACACCGTGGCCCCTTTCTTTGAGATAACTCTGCACTATTGCGAGCTGGAAATGCCACTTCCAGTTTAGCTGTGCAGAAGAAGAACAACAAGAAGAAGAAATATCTCGAAATATGTCCGTTAGGCCCCTTCCCTTGAGATAAATCTGCAAATATCTCGGAAACGAAGCGAGCTATGGCAAAATGTTAAGAGACCTTTTTTGTAGAGAATTAAGTTTCCTACTTTTGATGTTCTATGATATTTTTTGATCAGATGCGTAGTTTTCGAGATATATCGAGATATTTAAAAGTTCCGAAGCCGCACCAACATAATAGAGATACAGAAACACCGTGGCCCCTTTCTTTGAGATAACTCTGCACTAGTGCGAGCCGCAAATGCCACTTCCAGCTTAGCTGTGCAGAAGAAGAACAACAAGAAGAAGAAATATCTCGAAATATGTCCGTCAGGCCCCTTCCCTTGAGATAAATATGCAAATATCTCGGAAACGAAGCGAGCTATGGCAAAATGTTAAGAGACCTTTTTTGTAGAGAATTAAGTTTCCTACTTTTTATGTTCTATGATATTTTTTGATCAGATGCGTAGTTCTCGAGATATATCAAGATATTTAAAAGTTCCGAAGCCGCACCAACATAATAGAGATACAGAAACACCGTGGCCCCTTTCTTTGAGATAACTCTGCACTAGTGCGAGCCGCAAATGCCACTTCCAGCTTAGCTGTGCAGAAGAAGAACAACAAGAAGAAGAAATATCTCGAAATATGTCCGTCAGGCCCCTTCCCTTGAGATAAATCTGCAAATATCTCGGAAACGAAGCGAGCTATGGGAAAATGTTAAGAGACCTTTTTTGTAGAGAATTAAGTTTCCTACTTTTTATGTTCTATGATATTTTTTGATCAGATGCGTAGTTCTCGAGATATATCAGGATATTTAAAAGTTCCGAAGCCGCACCAACATAATAGAGATACAGAAACACCGTGGCCCCTTTCTTTGAGATAACTCTGCACTATTGCGAGCTGGAAATGCCACTTCCAGTTTAGCTGTGCAGAAGAAGAACAACAAGAAGAAGAAATATCTCGAAATATGTCCGTCAGGCCCCTTCCCTTGAGATAAATATGCAAATATCTCGGAAACGAAGCGAGCTATGGCAAAATGTTAAGAGACCTTTTTTGTAGAGAATTAAGTTTCCTACTTTTTATGTTCTATGATATTTTTTGATCAGATGCGTAGTTCTCGAGATATATCAAGATATTTAAAAGTTCCGAAGCCGCACCAACATAATAGAGATACAGAAACACCGTGGCCCCTTTCTTTGAGATAACTCTGCACTATTGCGAGCTGCAAATGCCACTTCCAGCTTAGCAGTGCAGAGGAAGAACAACAAGAAGAAGAAATATCTCGAAATATGTCCGTCAGGCCCCTTCCCTTGAGATAAATATGCAAATATCTCGGAAACGAAGCGAGCTATGGCAAAATGTTAAGAGACCTTTTTTGTAGAGAATTAAGTTTCCTACTTTTTATGTTCTATGATATTTTTTGATCAGATGCGTAGTTCTCGAGATATATCGAGATATTTAAAAGTTCCGAAGCCGCACCAACATAATAGAGATACAGAAACACCGTGGCCCCTTTCTTTGAGATAACTCTGCACTAGTGCGAGCCGCAAATGCCACTTCCAGCTTAGCTGTGCAGAAGAAGAACAACAAGAAGAAGAAATATCTCGAAATATGTCCGTCAGGCCCCTTCCCTTGAGATAAATATGCAAATATCTCGGAAACGAAGCGAGCTATGGCAAAATGTTAAGAGTCCTTTTTTGTAGAGAATTAAGTTTCCTACTTTTTATGTTCTATGATATTTTTTGATCAGATGCGTAGTTCTCGAGATATATCAAGATATTTAAAAGTTCCGAAGCCGCACCAACATAATAGAGATACAGAAACACCGTGGCCCCTTTCTTTGAGATAACTCTGCACTATTGCGAGCTGCAAATGCCACTTCCAGCTTAGCAGTGCAGAGGAAGAACAACAAGAAGAAGAAATATCTCG
Source organism: Osmia lignaria lignaria (assembly GCF_051020975.1). Classification (NCBI taxonomy): domain Eukaryota; kingdom Metazoa; phylum Arthropoda; class Insecta; order Hymenoptera; family Megachilidae; genus Osmia; species Osmia lignaria. The sequence continues at coordinate 6,792,308 of NW_027478166.1, forward strand.
AAATATGTCCGTCAGGCCCCTTCCCTTGAGATAAATATGCAAATATCTCGGAAACGAAGCGAGCTATGGCAAAATGTTAAGAGACCTTTTTTGTAGAGAATTAAGTTTCCTACTTTTTATGTTCTATGATATTTTTTGATCAGATGCGTAGTTCTCGAGATATATCGAGATATTTAAAAGTTCCGAAGCCGCACCAACATAATAGAGATACAGAAACACCGTGGCCCCTTTCTTTGAGATAACTCTGCACTAGTGCGAGCCGCAAATGCCACTTCCAGCTTAGCTGTGCAGAAGAAGAACAACAAGAAGAAGAAATATCTCGAAATATGTCCGTCAGGCCCCTTCCCTTGAGATAAATATGCAAATATCTCGGAAACGAAGCGAGCTATGGCAAAATGTTAAGAGTCCTTTTTTGTAGAGAATTAAGTTTCCTACTTTTTATGTTCTATGATATTTTTTGATCAGATGCGTAGTTCTCGAGATATATCAAGATATTTAAAAGTTCCGAAGCCGCACCAACATAATAGAGATACAGAAACACCGTGGCCCCTTTCTTTGAGATAACTCTGCACTATTGCGAGCTGGAAATGCCACTTCCAGTTTAGCTGTGCAGAAGAAGAACAACAAGAAGAAGAAATATCTCGAAATATGTACGTTAGGCCCCTTCCCTTGAGATAAATCTGCAAATATCTCGGAAACGAAGCGAGCTATGGCAAAATGTTAAGAGACCTTTTTTGTAGAGAATTAAGTTTCCTACTTTTTATGTTCTATGATATTTTTTGATCAGAAGCGTAGTTTTCGAGATATATCGAGATATTTAAAAGTTCGGAAGCCGCACCAACATAATAGAGATACAGAAACACCGTGGCCCCTTTCTTTGAGATAACTCTGCACTAGTGCGAGCCGCAAATGCCACTTCCAGCTTAGCTGTGCAGAAGAAGAACAACAAGAAGAAGAAATATCTCGAAATATGTCCGTCAGGCCCCTTCCCTTGAGATAAATATGCAAATATCTCGGAAACGAAGCGAGCTATGGCAAAATGTTAAGAGACCTTTTTTGTAGAGAATTAAGTTTCCTACAATTTATGTTCTATGATATTTTTTGATCAGAAGCGTAGTTTTCGAGATATATCGAGATATTTAAAAGTTCCGAAGCCGCACCAACATAATAGAGATACAGAAACACCGTGGCCCCTTTCTTTGAGATAACTCTGCACTAGTGCGAGCGGCAAATGCCACTTCCAGCTTAGCTGTGCAGAAGAAGAACAACAAGAAGAAGAAATATCTCGAAATATGTCCGTCAGGCCCCTTCCCTTGAGATAAATATGCAAATATCTCGGAAACGAAGCGAGCTATGGCAAAATGTTAAGAGACCTTTTTTGTAGAGAATTAAGTTTCCTACTTTTTATGTTCTATGATATTTTTTGATCAGATGCGTAGTTCTCGAGATATATCAAGATATTTAAAAGTTCCGAAGCCGCACCAACATAATAGAGATACAGAAACACCGTGGCCCCTTTCTTTGAGATAACTCTGCACTATTGCGAGCTGGAAATGCCACTTCCAGTTTAGCTGTGCAGAAGAAGAACAACAAGAAGAAGAAATATCTCGAAATATGTCCGTCAGGCCCCTTCCCTTGAGATAAATATGCAAATATCTCGGAAACGAAGCGAGCTATGGCAAAATGTTAAGAGACCTTTTTTGTAGAGAATTAAGTTTCATACTTTTTATGTTCTATGATATTTTTTGATCAGATGCGTAGTTCTCGAGATATATCAAGATATTTAAAAGTTCCGAAGCCGCACCAACATAATAGAGATACAGAAACACCGTGGCCCCTTTCTTTGAGATAACTCTGCACTATTGCGAGCTGGAAATGCCACTTCCAGTTTAGCTGTGCAGAAGAAGAACAACAAGAAGAAGAAATATCTCGAAATATGTCCGTTAGGCCCCTTCCCTTGAGATAAATCTGCAAATATCTCGGAAACGAAGCGAGCTATGGCAAAATGTTAAGAGACCTTTTTTGTAGAGAATTAAGTTTTCTACTTTTTATGTTCTATGATATTTTTTGATCAGAAGCGTAGTTTTCGAGATATATCGAGATATTTAAAAGTTCCGAAGCCGCACCAACATAATAGAGATACAGAAACCCCGTGGCCCCTTTCTTTGAGATAACTCTGCACTAGTGCGAGCCGCAAATGCCACTTCCAGCTTAGCTGTGCAGAAGAAGAACAACAAGAAGAAGAAATATCTCGAAATATGTCCGTCAGGCCAGTTCCTTTGAGCTGAATCTGCAAATATCTCGGAAACGAAGCGAGCTATGGCAAAATGTTAAGAGACCTTTTTTGTAGAGAATTAAGTTTCCTACTTTTTATGTTCTATGATATTTTTTGATCAGATGCGTAGTTCTCGAGATATATCAAGATATTTAAAAGTTCCGAAGCCGCACCAACATAATAGAGATACAGAAACACCGTGGCCCCTTTCTTTGAGATAACTCTGCACTATTGCGAGCTGGAAATGCCACTTCCAGTTTAGCTGTGCAGAAGAAGAACAACAAGAAGAAGAAATATCTCGAAATATGTCCGTTAGGCCCCTTCCCTTGAGATAAATCTGCAAATATCTCGGAAACGAAGCGAGCTATGGCAAAATGTTAAGAGACCTTTTTTGTAGAGAATTAAGTTTCCTACTTTTGATGTTCTATGATATTTTTTGATCAGATGCGTAGTTTTCGAGATATATCGAGATATTTAAAAGTTCCGAAGCCGCACCAACATAATAGAGATACAGAAACACCGTGGCCCCTTTCTTTGAGATAACTCTGCACTAGTGCGAGCCGCAAATGCCACTTCCAGCTTAGCTGTGCAGAAGAAGAACAACAAGAAGAAGAAATATCTCGAAATATGTCCGTCAGGCCCCTTCCCTTGAGATAAATATGCAAATATCTCGGAAACGAAGCGAGCTATGGCAAAATGTTAAGAGACCTTTTTTGTAGAGAATTAAGTTTCCTACTTTTTATGTTCTATGATATTTTTTGATCAGATGCGTAGTTCTCGAGATATATCAAGATATTTAAAAGTTCCGAAGCCGCACCAACATAATAGAGATACAGAAACACCGTGGCCCCTTTCTTTGAGATAACTCTGCACTATTGCGAGCTGCAAATGCCACTTCCAGCTTAGCAGTGCAGAGGAAGAACAACAAGAAGAAGAAATATCTCGAAATATGTCCGTCAGGCCCCTTCCCTTGAGATAAATATGCAAATATCTCGGAAACGAAGCGAGCTATGGCAAAATGTTAAGAGACCTTTTTTGTAGAGAATTAAGTTTCCTACTTTTTATGTTCTATGATATTTTTTGATCAGATGCGTAGTTCTCGAGATATATCGAGATATTTAAAAGTTCCGAAGCCGCACCAACATAATAGAGATACAGAAACACCGTGGCCCCTTTCTTTGAGATAACTCTGCACTAGTGCGAGCCGCAAATGCCACTTCCAGCTTAGCTGTGCAGAAGAAGAACAACAAGAAGAAGAAATATCTCGAAATATGTCCGTCAGGCCCCTTCCCTTGAGATAAATATGCAAATATCTCGGAAACGAAGCGAGCTATGGCAAAATGTTAAGAGTCCTTTTTTGTAGAGAATTAAGTTTCCTACTTTTTATGTTCTATGATATTTTTTGATCAGATGCGTAGTTCTCGAGATATATCAAGATATTTAAAAGTTCCGAAGCCGCACCAACATAATAGAGATACAGAAACACCGTGGCCCCTTTCTTTGAGATAACTCTGCACTATTGCGAGCTGGAAATGCCACTTCCAGTTTAGCTGTGCAGAAGAAGAACAACAAGAAGAAGAAATATCTCGAAATATGTACGTTAGGCCCCTTCCCTTGAGATAAATCTGCAAATATCTCGGAAACGAAGCGAGCTATGGCAAAATGTTAAGAGACCTTTTTTGTAGAGAATTAAGTTTCCTACTTTTTATGTTCTATGATATTTTTTGATCAGAAGCGTAGTTTTCGAGATATATCGAGATATTTAAAAGTTCGGAAGCCGCACCAACATAATAGAGATACAGAAACACCGTGGCCCCTTTCTTTGAGATAACTCTGCACTAGTGCGAGCCGCAAATGCCACTTCCAGCTTAGCTGTGCAGAAGAAGAACAACAAGAAGAAGAAATATCTCGAAATATGTCCGTCAGGCCCCTTCCCTTGAGATAAATATGCAAATATCTCGGAAACGAAGCGAGCTATGGCAAAATGTTAAGAGACCTTTTTTGTAGAGAATTAAGTTTCCTACTTTTTATGTTCTATGATATTTTTTGATCAGATGCGTAGTTCTCGAGATATATCAAGATATTTAAAAGTTCCGAAGCCGCACCAACATAATAGAGATACAGAAACACCGTGGCCCCTTTCTTTGAGATAACTCTGCACTATTGCGAGCTGGAAATGCCACTTCCAGCTTAGCTGTGCAGAGGAAGAACAACAAGAAGAAGAAATATCTCGAAATATGTCCGTCAGGCCCCTTCCCTTGAGATATATCTGCAAATATCTCGGAAACGAAGCGAGCTATGGCAAAATGTTAAGAGACATTTTTTGTAGAGAATTATGTTTCCTACAATTTATGTTCTATGATATTTTTTGATCAGAAGCGTAGTTTTCGAGATATATCGAGATATTTAAAAGTTCCGAAGCCGCACCAACATAATAGAGATACAGAAACACCGTGGCCCCTTTCTTTGAGATAACTCTGCACTAGTGCGAGCGGCAAATGCCACTTCCAGCTTAGCTGTGCAGAAGAAGAACAACAAGAAGAAGAAATATCTCGAAATATGTCCGTCAGGCCCCTTCCCTTGAGATAAATATGCAAATATCTCGGAAACGAAGCGAGCTATGGCAAAATGTTAAGAGACCTTTTTTGTAGAGAATTAAGTTTCCTACTTTTTATGTTCTATGATATTTTTTGATCAGATGCGTAGTTCTCGAGATATATCAAGATATTTAAAAGTTCCGAAGCCGCACCAACATAATAGAGATACAGAAACACCGTGGCCCCTTTCTTTGAGATAACTCTGCACTATTGCGAGCTGGAAATGCCACTTCCAGTTTAGCTGTGCAGAAGAAGAACAACAAGAAGAAGAAATATCTCGAAATATGTCCGTTAGGCCCCTTCCCTTGAGATAAATCTGCAAATATCTCGGAAACGAAGCGAGCTATGGCAAAATGTTAAGAGACCTTTTTTGTAGAGAATTAAGTTTTCTACTTTTTATGTTCTATGATATTTTTTGATCAGAAGCGTAGTTTTCGAGATATATCGAGATATTTAAAAGTTCCGAAGCCGCACCAACATAATAGAGATACAGAAACCCCGTGGCCCCTTTCTTTGAGATAACTCTGCACTAGTGCGAGCCGCAAATGCCACTTCCAGCTTAGCTGTGCAGAAGAAGAACAACAAGAAGAAGAAATATCTCGAAATATGTCCGTCAGGCCAGTTCCTTTGAGCTGAATCTGCAAATATCTCGGAAACGAAGCGAGCTATGGCAAAATGTTAAGAGACCTTTTTTGTAGAGAATTAAGTTTCCTACTTTTTATGTTCTATGATATTTTTTGATCAGATGCGTAGTTCTCGAGATATATCAAGATATTTAAAAGTTCCGAAGCCGCACCAACATAATAGAGATACAGAAACACCGTGGCCCCTTTCTTTGAGATAACTCTGCACTATTGCGAGCTGGAAATGCCACTTCCAGTTTAGCTGTGCAGAAGAAGAACAACAAGAAGAAGAAATATCTCGAAATATGTCCGTTAGGCCCCTTCCCTTGAGATAAATCTGCAAATATCTCGGAAACGAAGCGAGCTATGGCAAAATGTTAAGAGACCTTTTTTGTAGAGAATTAAGTTTCCTACTTTTGATGTTCTATGATATTTTTTGATCAGATGCGTAGTTTTCGAGATATATCGAGATATTTAAAAGTTCCGAAGCCGCACCAACATAATAGAGATACAGAAACACCGTGGCCCCTTTCTTTGAGATAACTCTGCACTAGTGCGAGCCGCAAATGCCACTTCCAGCTTAGCTGTGCAGAAGAAGAACAACAAGAAGAAGAAATATCTCGAAATATGTCCGTCAGGCCCCTTCCCTTGAGATAAATATGCAAATATCTCGGAAACGAAGCGAGCTATGGCAAAATGTTAAGAGACCTTTTTTGTAGAGAATTAAGTTTCCTACTTTTTATGTTCTATGATATTTTTTGATCAGATGCGTAGTTCTCGAGATATATCAAGATATTTAAAAGTTCCGAAGCCGCACCAACATAATAGAGATACAGAAACACCGTGGCCCCTTTCTTTGAGATAACTCTGCACTATTACGAGCTGGAAATGCCACTTCCAGTTTAGCTGTGCAGAAGAAGAACAACAAGAAGAAGAAATATCTCGAAATATGTCCGTCAGGCCCCTTCCCTTGAGATAAATATGCAAATATCTCGGAAACGAAGCGAGCTATGGCAAAATGTTAAGAGACCTTTTTTGTAGAGAATTAAGTTTCCTACTTTTTATGTTCTATGATATTTTTTGATCAGATGCGTAGTTCTCGAGATATATCAAGATATTTAAAAGTTCCGAAGCCGCACCAACATAATAGAGATACAGAAACACCGTGGCCCCTTTCTTTGAGATAACTCTGCACTATTGCGAGCTGCAAATGCCACTTCCAGCTTAGCTGTGCAGAGGAAGAACAACAAGAAGAAGAAATATCTCGAAATATGTCCGTCAGGCCCCTTCCCTTGAGATAAATATGCAAATATCTCGGAAACGAAGCGAGCTATGGCAAAATGTTGAGAGACCTTTTTTGTAGAGAATTAAGTTTCCTACTTTTTATGTTCTATGATATTTTTTGATCAGATGCGTAGTTCTCGAGATATATCGAGATATTTAAAAGTTCCGAAGCCGCACCAACATAATAGAGATACAGAAACACCGTGGCCCCTTTCTTTGAGATAACTCTGCACTAGTGCGAGCCGCAAATGCCACTTCCAGCTTAGCTGTGCAGAAGAAGAACAACAAGAAGAAGAAATATCTCGAAATATGTCCGTCAGGCCCCTTCCCTTGAGATAAATATGCAAATATCTCGGAAACGAAGCGAGCTATGGCAAAATGTTAAGAGTCCTTTTTTGTAGAGAATTAAGTTGCCTACTTTTTATGTTCTATGATATTTTTTGATCAGATGCGTAGTTCTCGAGATATATCAAGATATTTAAAAGTTCCGAAGCCGCACCAACATAATAGAGATACAGAAACACCGTGGCCCCTTTCTTTGAGATAACTCTGCACTAGTGCGAGCCGCAAATGCCACTTCCAGCTTAGCTGTGCAGAAGAAGAACAACAAGAAGAAGAAATATCTCGAAATATGTCCGTCAGGCCCCTTCCCTTGAGATAAAGCTGCAAATATCTCGGAAACGAAGCGAGCTATGGGAAAATGTTAAGAGACCTTTTTTGTAGAGAATTAAGTTTCCTACTTTTTATGTTCTATGATATTTTTTGATCAGATGCGTAGTTCTCGAGATATATCAAGATATTTAAAAGTTCCGAAGCCGCACCAACATAATAGAGATACAGAAACACCGTGGCCCCTTTCTTTGAGATAACTCTGCACTATTGCGAGCTGGAAATGCCACTTCCAGTTTAGCTGTGCAGAAGAAGAACAACAAGAAGAAGAAATATCTCGAAATATGTCCGTCAGGCCCCTTCCCTTGAGATAAATATGCAAATATCTCGGAAACGAAGCGAGCTATGGCAAAATGTTAAGAGACCTTTTTTGTAGAGAATTAAGTTTCCTACTTTTTATGTTCTATGATATTTTTTGATCAGATGCGTAGTTCTCGAGATATATCAAGATATTTAAAAGTTCCGAAGCCGCACCAACATAATAGAGATACAGAAACACCGTGGCCCCTTTCTTTGAGATAACTCTGCACTATTGCGAGCTGCAAATGCCACTTCCAGCTTAGCTGTGCAGAGGAAGAACAACAAGAAGAAGAAATATCTCGAAATATGTCCGTCAGGCCCCTTCCCTTGAGATATATCTGCAAATATCTCGGAAACGAAGCGAGCTATGGCAAAATGTTAAGAGACATTTTTTGTAGAGAATTATGTTTCCTACAATTTATGTTCTATGATATTTTTTGATCAGAAGCGTAGTTTTCGAGATATATCGAGATATTTAAAAGTTCCGAAGCCGCACCAACATAATAGAGATACAGAAACACCGTGGCCCCTTTCTTTGAGATAACTCTGCACTAGTGCGAGCGGCAAATGCCACTTCCAGCTTAGCTGTGCAGAAGAAGAACAACAAGAAGAAGAAATATCTCGAAATATGTCCGTCAGGCCCCTTCCCTTGAGATAAATATGCAAATATCTCGGAAACGAAGCGAGCTATGGCAAAATGTTAAGAGACCTTTTTTGTAGAGAATTAAGTTTCCTACTTTTTATGTTCTATAATATTTTTTGATCAGATGCGTAGTTCTCGAGATATATCAAGATATTTAAAAGTTCCGAAGCCGCACCAACATAATAGAGATACAGAAACACCGTGGCCCCTTTCTTTGAGATAACTCTGCACTATTGCGAGCTGGAAATGCCACTTCCAGTTTAGCTGTGCAGAAGAAGAACAACAAGAAGAAGAAATATCTCGAAATATGTCCGTCAGGCCCCTTCCCTTGAGATAAATATGCAAATATCTCGGAAACGAAGCGAGCTATGGCAAAATGTTAAGAGACCTTTTTTGTAGAGAATTAAGTTTCATACTTTTTATGTTCTATGATATTTTTTGATCAGATGCGTAGTTCTCGAGATATATCAAGATATTTAAAAGTTCCGAAGCCGCACCAACATAATAGAGATACAGAAACACCGTGGCCCCTTTCTTTGAGATAACTCTGCACTATTGCGAGCTGGAAATGCCACTTCCAGTTTAGCTGTGCAGAAGAAGAACAACAAGAAGAAGAAATATCTCGAAATATGTCCGTTAGGCCCCTTCCCTTGAGATAAATCTGCAAATATCTCGGAAACGAAGCGAGCTATGGCAAAATGTTAAGAGACCTTTTTTGTAGAGAATTAAGTTTCCTACTTTTTATGTTCTATGACATTTTTTTATCAGAAGCGTAGTTTTCGAGATATATCGAGATATTTAAAAGTTCCGAAGCCGCACCAACATAATAGAGATACAGAAACCCCGTGGCCCCTTTCTTTGAGATAACTCTGCACTAGTGCGAGCCGCAAATGCCACTTCCAGCTTAGCTGTGCAGAAGAAGAACAACAAGAAGAAGAAATATCTCGAAATATGTCCGTCAGGCCAGTTCCTTTGAGCTGAATCTGCAAATATCTCGGAAACGAAGCGAGCTATGGCAAAATGTTAAGAGACCTTTTTTGTAGAGAATTAAGTTTCCTACAATTTATGTTCTATGATATTTTTTGATCAGAAGCGTAGTTTTCGAGATACATCGAGATATTTAAAAGTTCCGAAGCCGCACCAACATAATAGAGATACAGAAACACCGTGGCCCCTTTCTTTGAGATAACTCTGCACTAGTGCGAGCCGCAAATGCCACTTCCAGCTTAGCTGTGCAGAAGAAGAACAACAAGAAGAAGAAATATCTCGAAATATGTCCGTCAGGCCCCTTCCCTTGAGATAAATCTGCAAATATCTCGGAAACGAAGCGAGCTATGGCAAAATGTTAAGAGACCTTCTTTGTAGGGAATTAAGTTTCCTACTTTTTATGTTCTATGATATTTTTTGATCAGATGCGTAGTTCTCGAGATATATCAAGATATTTAAAAGTTCCGAAGCCGCACCAACATAATAGAGATACAGAAACACCGTGGCCCCTTTCTTTGAGATAACTCTGCACTATTGCGAGCTGCAAATGCCACTTCCAGCTTAGCTGTGCAGAGGAAGAACAACAAGAAGAAGAATGATCTCGAAATATGTCCGTCAGGCCAGTTCCTTTGAGCTGAATCTGCAAATATCTCGGAAACGGAGCAAGCTATGGCAAAATGTTAAGAGACGTTTTTTATAGAGAATTATGTTTCCTACAATTTATGTTCTATGATATTTTTTGATCAGAAGCGTAGTTTTCGAGATATATCGAGATATTTAAAAATTCCGAAGCCGCACCAACATAATAGGGATACAGAAACACCGTGGCCCCTTTCTTTGAGATAACTCTGCACTATTGCGAGCTGGAAATGCCACTTCCAGTTTAGCTGTGCAGAAGAAGAACAACAAGAAGAAGAAATATCTCGAAATATGTCCGTTAGGCCCCTTCCCGTGAGATAAATCTGCAAATATCTCGGAAACGAAGCGAGCTATGGCAAAATGTTAAGAGACCTCTTTTGTAGAGAATTAAGTTTCCTACTTTTTATGTTCTATGATATTTTTTGATCAGATGCGTAGTTCTCGAGATATATCAAGATATTTAAAAGTTCCGAAGCCGCACCAACATAATAGAGATACAGAAACACCGTGGCCCCTTTCTTTGAGATAACTCTGCACTATTGCGAGCTGCAAATGCCACTTCCAGCTTAGCTGTGCAGAAGAAGAACAACAAGAAGAAGAAATATCTCGAAATATGTCCGTCAGGCCCCTTCCCTTGAGATATATCTGCAAATATCTCGGAAACGAAGCGAGCTATGGCAAAATGTTAAGAGACCTTTTTTGTAGAGAATTATGTTTCCTACAATTTATGTTCTATGATATTTTTTGATCAGAAGCGTAGTTTTCGAGATATATCGAGATATTTAAAAGTTCCGAAGCCGCACCAACATAATAGAGATACAGAAACACCGTGGCCCCTTTCTTTGAGATAACTCTGCACTAGTGCGAGCCGCAAATGCCACTTCCAGCTTAGCTGTGCAGAAGAAGAACAACAAGAAGAAGAAATATCTCGAAATATGTCCGTCAGGCCCCTTCCCTTGAGATAAATCTGCAAATATCTCGGAAACGAAGCGAGCTATGGCAAAATGTTAAGAGACCTTTTTTGTAGAGAATTAAGTTTCCTACTTTTTATGTTCTATGATATTTTTTGATCAGATGCGTAGTTCTCGAGATATATCAAGATATTTAAAAGTTCCGAAGCCGCACCAACATAATAGAGATACAGAAACACCGTGGCCCCTTTCTTTGAGATAACTCTGCACTATTGCGAGCTGTAAATGCCACTTCCAGCTTAGCTGTGCAGAAGAAGAACAACAAGAAGAAGAAATATCTCGAAATATGTCCGTCAGGCCCCTTCCCTTGAGATATATCTGCAAATTTCTCTGAAACGAAGCGAGCTATGGCAAAATGTTAAGAGACCTTTTTTGTAGAGAATTATGTTTCCTACAATTTATGTTCTATGATATTTTTTAATCAGAAGCGTAGTTTTCGAGATACATCGAGATATTTAAAAGTTCCGAAGCCGCACCAACATAATAGAGATACAGAAACACCGTGGCCCCTTTCTTTGAGATAACTCTGCACTAGTGCGAGCCGCAAATGCCACTTCCAGCTTAGCTGTGCAGAAGAAGAACAACAAGAAGAAGAAATATCTCGAAATATGTCCGTCAGGCCCCTTCCCTTGAGATAAATCTGCAAATATCTCGGAAACGAAGCGAGCTATGGCAAAATGTTAAGAGACCTTCTTTGTAGGGAATTAAGTTGCCTACTTTTTATGTTCTATGATATTTTTTGATCAGATGCGTAGTTCTCGAGATATATCGAGATATTTAAAAGTTCCGAAGCCGCACCAACATAATAAGGATACAGAAACACCGTGGCCCCTTTCTTTGAGATAACTCTGCACTAGTGCGAGCCGCAAATGCCACTTCCAGCTTAGCTGTGCAGAAGAAGAACAACAAGAAGAAGAAATATCTCGAAATATGTCCGTCAGGCCCCTTCCCTTGAGATAAATCTGCAAATATCTCGGAAACGAAGCGAGCTATGGCAAAATGTTAAGAGACCCTTTTTGTAGAGAATTAAGTTTCCTACTTTTTATGTTCTATGATATTTTTTGATCAGATGCGTAGTTCTCGAGATATATCAAGATATTTAAAAGTTCCGAAGCCGCACCAACATAATAGAGATACAGAAACACCGTGGCCCCTTTCTTTGAGATAACTCTGCACTATTGCGAGCTGTAAATGCCACTTCCAGCTTAGCTGTGCAGAAGAAGAACAACAAGAAGAAGAAATATCTCGAAATATGTCCGTCAGGCCCCTTCCCTTGAGATATATCTGCAAATTTCTCTGAAACGAAGCGAGCTATGGCAAAATGTTAAGAGACCTTTTTTGTAGAGAATTATGTTTCCTACAATTTATGTTCTATGATATTTTTTGATCAGAAGCGTAGTTTTCGAGATACATCGAGATATTTAAAAGTTCCGAAGCCGCACCAACATAATAGAGATACAGAAACACCGTAGCCCCTTTCTTTGAGATAACTCTGCACTAGTGCGAGCCGCAAATGCCACTTCCAGCTTAGCTGTGCAGAAGAAGAACAACAAGAAGAAGAAATATCTCGAAATATGTCCGTCAGGCCCCTTCCCTTGAGATAAATCTGCAAATATCTCGGAAACGAAGCGAGCTATGGCAAAATGTTAACAGACCTTCTTTGTAGGGAATTAAGTTTCCTACTTTTTATGTTCTATGATATTTTTTGATCAGATGCGTAGTTCTCGAGATATATCAAGATATTTAAAAGTTCCGAAGCCGCACCAACATAATAGAGATACAGAAACACCGTGGCCCCTTTCTTTGAGATAACTCTGCACTATTGCGAGCTGCAAATGCCACTTCCAGCTTAGCTGTGCAGAGGAAGAACAACAAGAAGAAGAATGATCTCGAAATATGTCCGTCAGGCCAGTTCCTTTGAGCTGAATCTGCAAATATCTCGGAAACGAAGCGAGCTATGGCAAAATGTTAAGAGACGTTTTTTATAGAGAATTATGTTTCCTACAATTTATGTTCTATGATATTTTTTGATCAGAAGCGTAGTTTTCGAGATATATCGAGATATTTAAAAATTCCGAAGCCGCACCAACATAATAGGGATACAGAAACACCGTGGCCCCTTTCTTTGAGATAACTCTGCACTATTGCGAGCTGGAAATGCCACTTCCAGTTTAGCTGTGCAGAAGAAGAACAAGAAGAAGAAGAAATATCTCGAAATATGTCCGTTAGGCCCCTTCCCGTGAGATAAATCTGCAAATATCTCGGAAACGAAGCGAGCTATGGCAAAATGTTAAGACACCTCTTTTGTAGAGAATTAAGTTTCCTACTTTTTATGTTCTATGATATTTTTTGATCAGATGCGTAGTTCTCGAGATATATCAAGATATTTAAAAGTTCCGAAGCCGCACCAACATAATAGAGATACAGAAACACCGTGGCCCCTTTCTTTGAGATAACTCTGCACTATTGCGAGCTGCAAATGCCACTTCCAGCTTAGCTGTGCAGAAGAAGAACAACAAGAAGAAGAAATATCTCGAAATATGACCGTCAGGCCAGTTCCTTTGAGCTGAATCTGCAAATATCTCGGAAACGAAGCGAGCTATGGCAAAATGTTAAGAGACCGTTTTTGTAGAGAATTAAGTTTCCTACTTTTCATGTTCTATGATATTTTTTGATCAGACGCGTAGTTCTCGAGATATATCAAGATATTTAAAAGTTCCGAAGCCGCACCAACATAATAGAGATACAGAAACACCGTGGCCCCTTCCTTTGAGATAACTCTGCACTAGTGCGAGCCGCAAATGCCACTTCCAGCTTAGCTGTGCAGAAGAAGAACAACAAGAAGAAGAAATATCTCGAAATATGTCCGTCAGGCCCCTTCCCTTGAGATAAATCTGCAAATATCTCGGAAACGAAGCGAGCTATGGCAAAATGTTAAGAGACCTTTTTTGTAGAGAATTAAGTTTCCTACTTTTTATCTTCTATGATATTTTTTGATCAGATGCGTAGTTCTCGAGATATATCAAGATATTTAAAAGTTCCGAAGCCGCACCAACATAATAGAGATACAGAAACACCGTGGCCCCTCTCTTTGAGATAACTCTGCACTATTGCGAGCTGCAAATGCCACTTCCAGCTTAGCTGTGCAGAGGAAGAACAACAAGAAGAAGAAATATCTCGAAATATGTCCGTCAGGCCCCTTCCCTTGAGATATATCTGCAAATATCTCGGAAACGAAGCGAGCTATGGCAAAATGTTAAGAGAGCTTTTTTGTAGAGAATTATGTTTCCTACAATTTATGTTCTATGATATTTTTTGATCAGAAGCGTAGTTTTCGAGATACATCGAGATATTTAAAAGTTCCGAAGCCGCACCAACATAATAGAGATACAGAAACACCGTGGCCCCTTTCTTTGAGATAACTCTGCACTAGTGCGAGCCGCAAATGCCACTTCCAGCTTAGCTGTGCAGAAGAAGAACAACAAGAAGAACAAATATCTCGAAATATGTCCGTCAGGCCCCTTCCCTTGAGATAAATCTGCAAATATCTCGGAAACGAAGCGAGCTATGGCAAAATGTTAAGAGACCTTTTTTGTAGAGAATTAAGTTTCCTACTTTTTATGTTCTATGATATTTTTTGATCAGAAGCGTAGTTTTCGAGATATATCGAGATATTTAAAAGTTCCGAAGCCGCACCAACATAATAGGGATACAGAAACACCGTGGCCCCTTTCTTTGAGATAACTCTGCACTATTGCGAGCTGGAAATGCCACTTCCAGTTTAGCTGTACAGAAGAAGAACAACAAGAAGAAGAAATATCTCGAAATATGTCCATTAGGCCCCTTCCCGTGAGATAAATCTGCAAATATCTCGGAAACGAAGCGAGCTATGGCAAAATGTTAAGAGACCTCTTTTGTAGAGAATTAAGTTTCCTACTTTTTATGTTCTAAGATATTTTTTGATCAGATGCGTAGTTCTCGAGATATATCAAGATATTTAAAAGTTCCGAAGCCGCACCAACATAATAGAGGTACAGAAACACCGTGGCCCCTTTCTTTGGGATAACTCTGCACTATTGCGAGCTGCAAATGCCACTTCCAGCTTAGCTGTGCAGAAGAAGAACAAGAAGAAGAAGAAATATCTCGAAATATGTCCGTCAGACCCCTTCCCTTGAGATGAATCTGCAAATATCTCGGAAACGAAGCGAGCTATGGCAGAATGTTAAGAGACCTTTTTTGTAGAGAATAATGTTTCCTACAATTTATGTTCTATGATATTTTTTGATCAGAAGCGTAGTTTTCGAGATATATCGAGATATTTAAAAGTTCCGAAGCCGCACCTACATAATAGAGATACAGAAACACCGTGGCTCCTTTCTTTGAGATAACTCTGCACTATTGCGAGCTGGAAATGCCACTTCCAGTTTAGCTGTGCAGAAGAAGAACAACAAGAAGAAGAAATATCTCGAAATATGTCCGTTAGGCCCCTTCCCTTGAGATAAATCTGCAAATATCTCGGAAACGAAGCGAGCTATGGCAAAATGTTAAGAGACCTTTTTTGTAGAGAATTAAGTTTCCTACTTTTTATGTTCTATGATATTTTTTGATCAGATGCGTAGTTCTCGAGATATATCAAGATATTTAAAAGTTCCGAAGCCGCACCAACATAATAGAGATACAGAAACACCGTGGCCCCTTTCTTTGAGATAACTCTGCACTATTGCGAGCTGCAACTGCCACTTCCAGCTTAGCTGTGCAGAAGAAGAACAACAAGAAGAAGAAATATCTCGAAATATGTCCGTCAGGCCCCTTCCCTTGAGATATATCTGCAAATATCTCGGAAACGAAGCGAGCTATGGCAAAATGTTAAGAGACCTTTTTTGTAGAGAATTATGTTTCCTACAATTTAGGTTCTATGATATTTTTTGATCAGAAGCGTAGTTTTCGAGATATATCAAGATATTTAAAAGTTCCGAAGCCGCACCTACATAATAGAGATACAGAAACACCGTGGCCCCTTTCTTTGAGATAACTCTGCACTATTGCGAGCTGGAAATGCCACTTCCAGTTTAGCTGTGCAGAAGAAGAACAACAAGAAGAAGAAATATCTCGAAATATGTCCGTTAGGCCCCTTCCCTTGAGATAAATCTGCAAATATCTCGGAAACGAAGAGAGCTATGGCAAAATGTTAAGAGACCTTTTTTGTAGAGAATTAAGTTTCCTACTTTTCATGTTCTATGATATTTTTTGATCAGATGCGTAGTTCTCGAGATATATCAAGATATTTAAAAGTTCCGAACCCGCACCAACATAATAGAGATACAGAAACACCGTGGCCCCTTTCTTTGAGATAACTCTGCACTATTGCGAGCTGTCAATGCCAGTTCCAGCTTAGCTGTGCAGAAGAAGAACAACAAGAAGAAGAAATATCTCGAAATATGTCCGTCAGGCCCCTTCCCTTGAGATATATCTGCAAATATCTCGGAAACGAAGCGAGCTATGGCAAAATGTTGAGAGACCTTTTTTGTAGAGAATTATGCTTCCTACAATTTATGTTCTATGATATTTTTTGATCAGAAGCGTAGTTTTCGAGATATATCGAGATATTTAAAAGTTCCGAAGCCGCACCAACATAATAGAGATACAGAAACACCGTGGCTCCTTCCTTTGAGATAACTCTGCACTAGTGCGAGCCGCAAATGCCACTTCCAGCTTAGCTGTGCAGAAGAACAACAACAAGAAGAAGAAATATCTCGAAATATGTCCGTCAGGCCCCTTCCCTTGAGATAAATCTGCACATATCTCGGAAACGGAGCGAGCTATGGCAAAATGTTAAGAGACCTTTTTTGTAGAGAATTAAGTTTCCTACATTTTACGTTCTATGATATTTTTCGATCAGAGGCGTAGTTCTTGAGATATATCAAGATATTTAAAAGTTCCGAAGCCGCACCAACATAATAGAGATACAGAAACACCGTGGCCCCTTTCTTTGGGATAACTCTGCACTATTGCGAGCTGCAAATGCCACTTCCAGCTTAGCTGTGCAGAAGAAGAACAACAAGAAGAAGAAATATCTCGAAATATGTCCGTCAGGCCAGTTCCTTTGAGTTGAATCTGCAAATATCTCGGAAACGAAGCGAGCTATGGCAAAATGTTAAGAGACCTTTTTTGTAGAGAATTATGTTTCCTACAATTTATGTTCTATGATATTTTTTGATCAGAAGCGTAGTTTTCGAGATATATCGAGATATTTAAAAGTTCCGAAGCCGCACCAACATAATAGAGATACAGAAACACCGTGGCCCCTTTCTTTGAGATAACTCTGCACTAGTGCGAGCCGCAAATGCCACTTCCAGCTTAGCTGTGCAGAAGAAGAACAACAAGAAGAAGAAATATCTCGAAATATGTCCGTCAGGCCCCTTCCCTTGAGATAAATCTGCACATATCTCGGAAACGGAGCGAGCTATGGCAAAATGTCAAGAGACCTTTTGTGTAGAGAATTAAGTTTCCTACTTTTTATCTTCTATGATATTTTTTGATCAGATGCGTAGTTCTCGAGATATATCAAGATATTTAAAAGTTCCGAAGCCGCACCAACATAATAGAGATACAGAAACACCGTGGCCCCTCTCTTTGAGATAACTCTGCACTATTGCGAGCTGGAAATGCCACTTCCAGTTTAGCTGTGCAGAAGAAGAACAACAAGAAGAAGAAATATCTCGAAATATGTCCGTCAGGCCAGTTCCTTTGAGTTGAATCTGCAAATATCTCGGAAACGAAGCGAGCTATGGCAAAATGTTAAGACACCTTTTTTGTAGAGAATTATGTTTCCTACAATTTATGTTCTATGATATTTTTTGATCAGAAGCGTAGTTCTCGAGATATATCAAGATATTTAAAAGTTCCGAAGCCGCACCAACATAATAGAGATACAGAAACACCGTGGCCCCTTTCTTTGAGATAACTCTGCACTAGTGCGAGCCGCAAATGCCACTTCCAGCTTAGCTGTGCAGAAGAAGAACAACAAGAAGAAGAAATATCTCGAAATATGTCCGTCAGGCCCCTTCCCTTGAGATAAATATGCAAATATCTCGGAAACGAAGCGAGCTATGGCAAAATGTTAAGAGACCTTTTTTGTAGAGAATTAAGTTTCCTACTTTTTATGTTCTATGATATTTTTTGATCAGATGCGTAGTTCTCGAGATATATCAAGATATTTAAAAGTTCCGAAGCCGCACCAACATAATAGAGATACAGAAACACCGTGGCCCCTTTCTTTGAGATAACTCTGCACTATTGCGAGCTGCAAATGCCACTTCCAGCTTAGCTGTGCAGAGGAAGAACAACAAGAAGAAGAAATATCTCGAAATATGTCCGTCAGGCCAGTTCCTTTGAGTTGAATCTGCAAATATCTCGGAAACGAAGCGAGCTATGGCAAAATGTTAAGAGACCTTTTTTGTAGAGAATTATGTTTCCTACAATTTATGTTCTATGATATTTTTTGATCAGAAGCGTAGTTTTCGAGATATATCGAGATATTTAAAAGTTCCGAAGCCGCACCAACATAATAGAGATACAGAAACACCGTGGCCCCTTTCTTTGAGATAACTCTGCACTAGTGCGAGCCGCAAATGCCAGTTCCAGCTTAGCTGTGCAGAAGAAGAACAACAAGAAGAAGAAATATCTCGAAATATGTCCGTCAGGCCCCTTCCCTTGAGATAAATCTGCACATATCTCGGAAACGAAGCGAGCTATGGCAAAATGTGAAGAGACCTTTTGTGTAGAGAATTAAGTTTCCTACTTTTTATCTTCTATGATATTTTTTGATCAGATGCGTAGTTCTCGAGATATATCAAGATATTTAAAAGTTCCGAAGCCGCACCAACATAATAGAGATACAGAAACACCGTGGCCCCTCTCTTTGAGATAACTCTGCACTATTGCGAGCTGGAAATGCCACTTCCAGTTTAGCTGTGCAGAAGAAGAACAACAAGAAGAAGAAACATCTCGAAATATGTCCGTTAGGCCCCTTCCCTTGAGATAAATGTGCAAATATCTCGGAAACGAAGCGAGCTATGGCAAAATGTTAACAGACCTGTTTTGTAGAGAATTAAGTTTCCTACTTTTTACGTTCTATGATACTTTTTGATCAGATGCGTAGTTCTCGAGATATATCAAGATATTTAAAAGTTCCGAAGCCGCACCAACATAATAGAGATACAGAAACACCGTGGCCCCTTTCTTTGAGATAACTCTGCACTAGTGCGAGCCGCAAATGCCACTTCCAGCTTAGCTGTGCAGAAGAAGAACAACAAGAAGAAGAAGTATCTCGAAATATGTCCGTCAGGCCCGTTCCTTTGAGCTGAATCTGCAAATATCTCGGAAACGAAGCGAGCTATGGCAAAATGTTAAGAGACGTTTTTTGTAGAGAATTATGTTTCCTACAATTTATGTTCTATGATATTTTTTGATCAGAAGCGTAGTTTTCGAGATATATCGAGATATTTAAAAGTTCCGAAGCCGCACCAACATAATAGAGATACAGAAACACCGTGGCCCCTTTCTTTGAGATAACTCTGCACGATTGCGAGCTGGAAATGCCACTTCCAGTTTAGCTGTGCAGAAGAAGAACAACAAGAAGAAGAAATATCTCGAAATATGTCCATCAGGACCCTTCCCTTGAGATAAATCTGCAAATATCTCGGAAACGAAGCGAGCTATGGCAAAATGTTAAGAGACCTTTTTTGTAGAGAACTAAGTTTCCTACTTTTTATGTTCGATGATATTTTTTGATCAGATGCGTAGTTCTCGAGATATATCAAGATATTTAAAAGTTCCGAAGACGCACCAACATAATAGAGATACAGAAACACCGTGGCCCCTTTCTTTGAGATAACTGTGCACTAGTGCGAGCCGCAAATGCCACTTCCAGGTTAGCTGTGCAGAAGAAGAGCAACAAGAAGAAGAAATATCTCGAAATATGTCCGTCAGGCCCCTTCCCTTGAGATATATCTGCAAATATCTCGGAAACGAAGCGAGCCATGGCAAAATGTTAAGAGACCGTTTTTGTAGAGAATTAAGTTTCCTACTTTTTATGTTCTATGATATTTTTTGATCAGACGCGTAGTTCTCGAGATATATCAAGATATTTAAAAGTTCCGAAGCCGCACCAACATAATAGAGATACAGAAACACCGTGGCCCCTTTCTTTGAGATAACTCTGCACTATTGCGAGCTGCAAATGCCACTTCCAGCTAAGCTGTGCAGAAGAAGAACAACAAGAAGAAGAAATATCTCGAAATATGTCCGTCAGGCCCCTTCCCTTGAGATAAATCTGCAAATATCTCGGAAACGAAGAGAGCTATGGCAAAATGTTAGGAGACCTTTTTTGTAGAGAATTAAGTTTCCTACTTTTCATGTTCTATGATATTTTTTGATCAGATGCGTAGTTCTCGAGATATATCAAGATATTTAAAAGTTCCGAAGCCGCACCAACATAATAGAGATACAGAAACACCGTGGCCCCTTTCTTTGAGATAACTCTGCACTATTGCGAGCTGTAAATGCCACTTCCAGTTTAGCTGTGCAGAAGAAGAACAACAAGAAGAAGAAATATCTCGAAATATGTCCGTCAGGCCCCTTCCCTTGAGATATATCTGCAAATATCTCGGAAACGAAGCGAGCTATGGCAAAATGTTAAGAGACCTTTTTTGTAGAGAATTAAGTTTCCTACTTTTTACGTTCTATGATATTTTTTAATCAGATGCGTAGTTCTCGAGATATATAAAGATATTTTAAAGTTCCGAAGCCGCACCAACATAATAGAGATACAGAAACACCGTGGCCCCTTTCTTCGAGATAACTCTGCACTATTGCGAGCTGCAAATGCCACTTCCAGCTTAGCTGTGCAGAAGAAGAACAACAAGAAGAAGAAATATCTCGAAAAATGTCCGTCAGGCCCCTTCCCTTGAGATAAATCTGCAAATATCTCGGAAACGAAGCGAGCTATGGCAAAATGTTAAGAGACCTTATTTGTAGAGAATTAAGTTTCCTACTTTTTATGTTCTATGATATTTTTTGATCAGATGCGTAGTTCTCGAGATATATCAAGATATTTAAAAGTTCCGAAGCCGCACCAACATAATAGAGATACAGAAACACCGTGGCCCCTTTCTTTCAGATAACTCTGCACTATTGCGAGCTGCAAATGCCACTTCCAGCTTAGCTGTGCAGAAGAAGAACAACAAGAAGAAGAAATATCTCGAAATATGTCCGTCAGGCCCCTTCCCTTGAGATAAATCTGCAAATATCTCGGAAACGAAGCGAGCTATGGCAAAATGTTAAGAGACCTTATTTGTGGAGAATTAAGTTTCCTACTTTTTATGTTCTATGATATTATTTGATCAGATGCGTAGTTCTCGAGATATATCAAGATATTTAAAAGTTCCGAAGCCGCACCAACATAATAGAGATACAGAAACACCGTGGCCCCTTTCTTTGAGATAACTCTGCACTATTGCGAGCTGCAAATGCCACTTCCAGCTTAGCTGTGCAGAAGAAGAACAACAAGAAGAAGAAATATCTCGAAATATGTCCGTCAGGCCCCTTCCCTTGAGATAAATCTGCATATATCTCGGAAGCGAAGCGAGCTATGGCAAAATGTTAAGAGACCTTTTTTGTAGAGAATTATGTTTCCTACAATTTATGTTCTATGATATTTTTTGATCAGAAGCGTAGTTTTCGAGATATATCAAGATATTTAAAAGTTCCGAAGCCGCACCAACATAATAGAGATACAGAAACACCGCGGCCCCTTTCTTTCAGATAACTCGGCACTACTGCGAGCTGGAAATGCCACTTCCAGTTTAGCTGTGCAGAAGAAGAACAACAAGAAGAAGAAATATCTCGAAATATGTCCGTCAGGCCCCTTCCCACGAGATAAATCTGCAAATATCTCGGAAACGAAGCGAGCTATGGCAAAATGTTAAGAGACCTTTTTTGTAGAGAATTAAGTTTCCTACTTTTTATGTTCTATGATATTTTTTGATCAGGTGCGTAGTTCTCGAGATATATCAAGATATTTAAAAGTTCCGAAGCCGCACCAACATAATAGAGATACAGAAACACCGTGGCCCCTTTCTTTGAGATAACTCTGCACTATTGCGAGCTGCAAATGCCACTTCCAGCTTAGCTGTGCAGAAGAAGAACAACAAGAAGAAGAAATATCTCGAAATATGTCCGTCAGGCCCCTTCCCTTGAGATAAATCTGCAAATATCTCGGAAACGAAGCGAGCTATGGCAAAATGTTAAGAGACCTTATTTGTGGAGAATTAAGTTTCCTACTTTTTATGTTCTATGATATTATTTGATCAGATGCGTAGTTCTCGAGATATATCAAGATATTTAAAAGTTCCGAAGCCGCACCAACATAATAGAGATACAGAAACACCGTGGCCCCTTTCTTTGAGATAACTCGTCACTATTGCGAGCTGCAAATGCCACTTCCAGGTTAGCTGTGCAGAAGAAGAACAACAAGAAGAAGAAATATCTCGAAATATGTCCGTCAGGCCCCTTCCCTCAAGATAAATCTGCAAATATCTCGGAAAGGAAGCGAGCTATGGCAAAATGTTAAGAGACCTTTTTTGTAGAGAATTAAGTTTCCTACTTTTTATGTTCTATGATATTTTTTGATCAGGTGCGTAGTTCTCGAGATATATCAAGATATTTAAAAGTTCCGAAGCCGCACCAACATAATAGAGATACAGAAACACCGTGGCCCCTTTCTTTGAGATAACTCTGCACTATTGCGAGCTGCAAATGCCACTTCCAGCTTAGCTGTGCAGAAGAAGAACAACAAGAAGAAGAAATATCTCGAAATATGTCCGTCAGGCCCCTTCCCTTGAGATAAATCTGCAAATATCTCGGAAACGAAGCGAGCTATGGCAAAATGTTAAGAGACCTTATTTGTGGAGAACTAAGTTTCCTACTTTTTATGTTCTATGATATTATTTGATCAGATGCGTAGTTCTCGAGATATATCAAGATATTTAAAAGTTCCGAAGCCGCACCAACATAATAGAGATACAGAAACACCGTGGCCCCTTTCTTTGAGATAACTCGTCACTATTGCGAGCTGCAAATGCCACTTCCAGGTTAGCTGTGCAGAAGAAGAACAACAAGAAGAAGAAATATCTCGAAATATGTCCGTCAGGCCCCTTCCCTCAAGATAAATCTGCAAATATCTCGGAAAGGAAGCGAGCTATGGCAAAATGTTAAGAGACCTTTTTTGTAGAGAATTAAGTTTCCTACTTTTTATGTTCTATGATATTTTTTGATCGGATGCGTAGCTCTCGAGATATATCAAGATATTTAAAAGTTCCGAAGCCGCACCAACATAATAGAGATACAGAAACACCGTGGCCCCTTTCTTTGAGATAACTCTGCACTATTGCGAGCTGCAAATGCCACTTCCAGCTTAGCTGTGCAGAAGAAGACCAACAAGAAGAAGAAATATCTCGAAATATGTCCGTCAGGCCCCTTCCCTTGAGATAAATCTGCAAATATCTTGGAAATGAGGCGAGCTATGGCAAAATGTTAAGAGACCTTTTTTGTAGAGAATTAAGTTTCCTACTTTTTATGTTCTATGATATTTTTTGATCAGATGCGTAGTTCTCGAGATATATCAAGATATTTAAAAGTTCCGAAGCCGCACCAACATAATAGAGATACAGAAACACCGTGGCCCCTTTCTTTGAGATAACTCTGCACTATTGCGAGCTGCAAATGCCACTTCCAGCTTAGCTGTGCAGAAGAAGAACAACAAGAAGAAGAAATATCTCGAAATATGTCCGTCAGGCCCCTTCCCTCAAGATAAATCTGCAAATATCTCGGAAAGGAAGCGAGCTATGGCAAAATGTTAAGAGACCTTTTTTGTAGAGAATTAAGTTTCCTACTTTTTATGTTCTATGATGTTTTTTGATCGGATGCGTAGCTCTCGAGATATATCAAGATATTTAAAAGTTCCGAAGCCGCACCAACATAATAGAGATACAGAAACACCGTGGCCCCTTTCTTTGAGATAACTCTGCACTATTGCGAGCTGCAAATGCCACTTCCAGCTTAGCTGTGCAGAAGAAGACCAACAAGAAGAAGAAATATCTCGAAATATGTCCGTCAGGCCCCTTCCCTTGAGATAAATCTGCAAATATCTTGGAAACGAGGCGAGCTATGGCAAAATGTTAAGAGACCTTTTTTGTAGAGAATTAAGTTTCCTACTTTTTATGTTCTATGATATTTTTTGATCAGATGCGTAGTTCTCGAGATATATCAAGATATTTAAAAGTTCCGAAGCCGCACCAACATAATAGAGATACTGAAACACCGTGGCCCCTTTCTTTGAGATAACTCTGCACTATTGCGAGCTGCAAATGCCACTTCCAGCTTAGCTGTGCAGAAGAAGAACAACAAGAAGAAGAAATATCTCGAAATATGTCCGTCAGGCCCCTTCCCTTGATATAAATCTGCAAATATCTCGGAAACGAAGCGAGCTATGGCAAAATGTTAAGCGACTTTATTTGTAGAGAATTAAGTTTCCTACTTTTTACGTTCTATGATATTCTTTAATCAGATGCGTAGTTCTCGAGATATATAAAGATATTTTAAAGTTCCGAAGCCGCACCAACATAATAGAGATACAGAAACACCGTGGCCCCTTTCTTTGAGATAACTCTGCACTATTGCGAGCTGTAAATGCCACGTCCAGCTTAGCTGTGCAGAAGAAGAACAACAAGAAGAAGAAATATCTCGAAATATGTCCGTCAGGCCCCTTCCCTCGAGATAAATCTGCAAATATCTCGGAAACGAAGCGAGCTATGGCAAAATGTTAAGAGACCTTTTTTGTAGAGAATTAAGTTTCCTACTTTTTATGTTCTATGCTATTTTTTGATCGGATGTGTAGCTCTCGAGATATATCAAGATATTTAAAAGTTCCGAAGCCGCACCAACATAATAGAGATACAGAAACACCGTGGCCCCTTTCTTTGAGATAACTCTGCACTATTGCGAGCTGCAAATGCCACTTCCAGCTTAGCTGTGCAGAAGAAGACCAACAAGAAGAAGAAATATCTCGAAATATGTCCGTCAGGCCCCTTCCCTTGAGATAAATCTGCAAATATCTCGGAAACGAAGCGAGCTATGGCAAAATGTTAAGAGACCTTATTTGTGGAGAATTAAGTTTCCTACTTTTTACGTTCTATGATATTTTTTAATCAGATGCGTAGTTCTCGAGATATATAAAGATATTTTAAAGTTCCGAAGCCGCACCAACATAATAGAGATACAGAAACACCGTGGCCCCTTTCTTCGAGATAACTCTGCACTATTGCGAGCTGCAAATGCCACTTCCAGCTTAGCTGTGCAGAAGAAGAACAACAAGAAGAAGAAATATCTCGAAAAATGTCCGTCAGGCCCCTTCCCTTGAGATAAGTCTGCAAATATCTCGGAAACGAAGCGAGCTATGGCAAAATGTTGAGGGACCTTATTTGTAGAGAATTAAGTTTCCTACTTTTTATGTTCTATGATATTTTTTGATCAGATGCGTAGTTCTCGAGATATATCAAGATATTTAAAAGTTCCGAAGCCGCACCAACATAATAGAGATACAGAAACACCGTGGCCCCTTTCTTTGAGATAACTCGTCACTATTGCGAGCTGCAAATGCCACTTCCAGCTTAGCTGTGCAGAAGAAGAACAACAAGAAGAAGAAATATCTCGAAATATGTCCGTCAGGCCCCTTCCCTTGAGATAAATCTGCATATATCTCGGAAGCGAAGCGAGCTATGGCAAAATGTTAAGAGACCTTTTTTGTAGAGAATTATGTTTCCTACAATTTATGTTCTATGATATTTTTTGATCAGAAGCGTAGTTTTCGAGATATATCAAGATATTTAAAAGTTCCGAAGCCGCACCAACATAATAGAGATACAGAAACACCGTGGCCCCTTTCTTTCAGATAACTCTGCACCATTGCGAGCTGGAAATGCCACTTCCAGTTTAGCTGTGCAGAAGAAGAACAACAAGAAGATGAAATATCTCGAAATATGTCCGTCAGGCCCCTTCCCTTGAGATAAATCTGCATATATCTCGGAAACGAAGCGAGCTATGGCAAAATGTTGAGAGACCTTTTTTGTAGAGAATTAAGTTTTCTACTTTTTATGTTCTATGATATTTTTTGATCAGATGCGTAGTTCTCGAGATATATCAAGATATTTAAAAGTTCCGAAGCCGCACCAACATAATAGAGATACAGAAACACCGTGGCCCCTTTCTTTGAGATAACTCGGCACTACTGCGAGCTGGAAATGCCACTTCCAGCTTAGCGCTGCAGAAGAAGACCAACAGGAAGAAGATATATCTCGAAATATGTCCGTCAGGCCCCTTCCCTTGAGATAAATCTGCAAATATCTCGGAAACGAAGCGAGCTATGGCAAAATGTTAAGAGACCTTATTTGTGGAGAATTAAGTTTCCTACTTTTTATGTTCTATGATATTATTTGATCAGATGCGTAGTTCTCGAGATATATCAAGATATTTAAAAGTTCCGAAGCCGCACCAACATAATAGAGATACAGAAACACCGTGGCCCCTTTCTTTGAGATAACTCGTCACTATTGCGAGCTGCAAATGCCACTTCCAGCTTAGCTGTGCAGAAGAAGAACAACAAGAAGAAGAAATATCTCGAAATATGTCCGTCAGGCCCCTTCCCTTGAGATAAATCTGCATATATCTCGGAAGCGAAGCGAGCTATGGCAAAATGTTAAGAGACCTTTTTTGTAGAGAATTATGTTTCCTACAATTTATGTTCTATGATATTTTTTGATCAGAAGCGTAGTTTTCGAGATATATCAAGATATTTAAAAGTTCCGAAGCCGCACCAACATAATAGAGATACAGAAACACCGTGGCCCCTTTCTTTCAGATAACTCTGCACTATTGCGAGCTGGAAATGCCACTTCCAGTTTAGCTGTGCAGAAGAAGAACAACAAGAAGAAGAAATATCTCGAAATATGTCCGTCAGGCCCCTTCCCTTGAGATAAATCTGCATATATCTCGGAAACGAAGCGAGCTATGGCAAAATGTTGAGAGACCTTTTTTGTAGAGAATTAAGTTTTCTACTTTTTATGTTCTATGATATTTTTTGATCAGATGCGTAGTTCTCGAGATATATCAAGATATTTAAAAGTTCCGAAGCCGCACCAACATAATAGAGATACAGAAACACCGTGGCCCCTTTCTTTGAGATAACTCGGCACTACTGCGAGCTGGAAATGCCACTTCCAGTTTAGCTGTGCAGAAGAAGAACAACAAGAAGAAGAAATATCTCGAAATATGTCCGTCAGGCCCCTTCCCTTGAGATAAATCTGCAAGTATCTTGAAAACGAAGCGAGCTATGGCAAAATGTTAAGAGACCTTTTTTGTAGAGAATTAAGTTTCCTACTTTTTATGTTCTATGATATTTTTTGATCAGATGCGTAGTTCTCGAGATATATCAAGATATTTAAAAGTTCCGAAGCCGCACCAACATAATAGAGATACAGAAACACCGTGGCCCCTTTCTTTGAGATAACTCTGCACTATTGCGAGCTGCAAATGCCACTTCCAGCTTAGCTGTGCAGAAGAAGAACAACAAGAAGAAGAAATATCTCGAAATATGTCCGTCAGGCCCCTTCCCTTGAGATAAATCTGCAAATATCTCGGAAACGAAGCGAGCTATGGCAAAATGTTAAGCGACTTTATTTGTAGAGAATTAAGTTTCCTACTTTTTACGTTCTATGATATTTTTTAATCAGATGCGTAGTTCTCGAGATATATAAAGATATTTTAAAGTTCCGAAGCCGCACCAACATAATAGAGGTACAGAAACACCGTGGCCCCTTTCTTCGAGATAACTCTGCACTATTGCGAGCTGCAAATGCCACTTCCAGCTTAGCTGTGCAGAAGAAGAACAACAAGAAGAAGAAATATCTCGAAATATGTCCGTCAGGCCCCTTCCCTTGAGATAAATCTGCATATATCTCGGAAACGAAGCGAGCTATGGCAAAATGTTGAGAGACCTTTTTTGTAGAGAATTAAGTTTTCTACTTTTTATGTTCTATGATATTTTTTGATCAGATGCGTAGTTCTCGAGATATATCAAGATATTTAAAAGTTCCGAAGCCGCACCAACATAATAGAGATACAGAAACACCGTGGCCCCTTTCTTTGAGATAACTCTGCACTATTGCGAGCTGTAAATGCCACGTCCAGCTTAGCTGTGCAGAAGAAGAACAACAAGAAGAAGAAATATCTCGAAATATGTCCGTCAGGCCCCTTCCCTCGAGATAAATCTGCAAATATCTCGGAAACGAAGCGAGCTATGGCAAAATGTTAAGAGACCTTTTTTGTAGAGAATTAAGTTTCCTACTTTTTATGTTCTATGATATTTTTTGATCGGATGCGTAGCTCTCGAGATATATCAAGATATTTAAAAGTTCCGAAGCCGCACCAACATAATAGAGATACAGAAACACCGTGGCCCCTTTCTTTGAGATAACTCTGCACTATTGCGAGCTGCAAATGCCACTTCCAGCTTAGCTGTGCAGAAGAAGACCAACAAGAAGAAGAAATATCTCGAAATATGTCCGTCAGGCCCCTTCCCTTGAGATAAATCTGCATATATCTCGGAAACGAAGCGAGCTATGGCAAAATGTTGAGAGACCTTTTTTGTAGAGAATTAAGTTTTCTACTTTTTATGTTCTATGATATTTTTTGATCAGATGCGTAGTTCTCGAGATATATCAAGATATTTAAAAGTTCCGAAGCCGCACCAACATAATAGAGATACAGAAACACCGTGGCCCCTTTCTTTGAGATAACTCGGCACTACTGCGAGCTGGAAATGCCACTTCCAGTTTAGCTGTGCAGAAGAAGAACAACAAGAAGAAGAAATATCTCGAAATATGTCCGTCAGGCCCCTTCCCTTGAGATAAATCTGCAAGTATCTTGAAAACGAAGCGAGCTATGGCAAAATGTTAAGAGACCTTTTTTGTAGAGAATTAAGTTTCCTACTTTTTATGTTCTATGATATTTTTTGATCAGATGCGTAGTTCTCGAGATATATCAAGATATTTAAAAGTTCCGAAGCCGCACCAACATAATAGAGATACAGAAACACCGTGGCCCCTTTCTTTGAGATAACTCTGCACTATTGCGAGCTGCAAATGCCACTTCCAGCTTAGCTGTGCAGAAGAAGAACAACAAGAAGAAGAAATATCTCGAAATATGTCCGTCAGGCCCCTTCCCTTGAGATAAATCTGCAAATATCTCGGAAACGAAGCGAGCTATGGCAAAATGTTAAGCGACTTTATTTGTAGAGAATTAAGTTTCCTACTTTTTACGTTCTATGATATTTTTTAATCAGATGCGTAGTTCTCGAGATATATAAAGATATTTTAAAGTTCCGAAGCCGCACCAACATAATAGAGGTACAGAAACACCGTGGCCCCTTTCTTCGAGATAACTCTGCACTATTGCGAGCTGCAAATGCCACTTCCAGCTTAGCTGTGCAGAAGAAGAACAACAAGAAGAAGAAATATCTCGAAATATGTCCGTCAGGCCCCTTCCCTTGAGATAAATCTGCATATATCTCGGAAACGAAGCGAGCTATGGCAAAATGTTGAGAGACCTTTTTTGTAGAGAATTAAGTTTTCTACTTTTTATGTTCTATGATATTTTTTGATCAGATGCGTAGTTCTCGAGATATATCAAGATATTTAAAAGTTCCGAAGCCGCACCAACATAATAGAGATACAGAAACACCGTGGCCCCTTTCTTTGAGATAACTCTGCACTATTGCGAGCTGTAAATGCCACGTCCAGCTTAGCTGTGCAGAAGAAGAACAACAAGAAGAAGAAATATCTCGAAATATGTCCGTCAGGCCCCTTCCCTCGAGATAAATCTGCAAATATCTCGGAAACGAAGCGAGCTATGGCAAAATGTTAAGAGACCTTTTTTGTAGAGAATTAAGTTTCCTACTTTTTATGTTCTATGATATTTTTTGATCGGATGCGTAGCTCTCGAGATATATCAAGATATTTAAAAGTTCCGAAGCCGCACCAACATAATAGAGATACAGAAACACCGTGGCCCCTTTCTTTGAGATAACTCTGCACTATTGCGAGCTGCAAATGCCACTTCCAGCTTAGCTGTGCAGAAGAAGACCAACAAGAAGAAGAAATATCTCGAAATATGTCCGTCAGGCCCCTTCCCTTGAGATAAATCTGCATATATCTCGGAAACGAAGCGAGCTATGGCAAAATGTTGAGAGACCTTTTTTGTAGAGAATTAAGTTTTCTACTTTTTATGTTCTATGATATTTTTTGATCAGATGCGTAGTTCTCGAGATATATCAAGATATTTAAAAGTTCCGAAGCCGCACCAACATAATAGAGATACAGAAACACCGTGGCCCCTTTCTTTGAGATAACTCTGCACTATTGCGAGCTGTAAATGCCACGTCCAGCTTAGCTGTGCAGAAGAAGAACAACAAGAAGAAGAAATATCTCGAAATATGTCCGTCAGGCCCCTTCCCTCGAGATAAATCTGCAAATATCTCGGAAACGAAGCGAGCTATGGCAAAATGTTAAGAGACCTTTTTTGTAGAGAATTAAGTTTCCTACTTTTTATGTTCTATGATATTTTTTGATCGGATGCGTAGCTCTCGAGATATATCAAGATATTTAAAAGTTCCGAAGCCGCACCAACATAATAGAGATACAGAAACACCGTGGCCCCTTTCTTTGAGATAACTCTGCACTATTGCGAGCTGCAAATGCCACTTCCAGCTTAGCTGTGCAGAAGAAGACCAACAAGAAGAAGAAATATCTCGAAATATGTCCGTCAGGCCCCTTCCCTTGAGATAAATCTGCATATATCTCGGAAACGAAGCGAGCTATGGCAAAATGTTGAGAGACCTTTTTTGTAGAGAATTAAGTTTTCTACTTTTTATGTTCTATGATATTTTTTGATCAGATGCGTAGTTCTCGAGATATATCAAGATATTTAAAAGTTCCGAAGCCGCGCCAACATAATAGAGATACAGAAACACCGTGGCCCCTTTGTTTGAGATAACTCGGCACTGCTGCGAGCTGGAAATGCCACTTCCAGTTTAGCTGTGCAGAAGAAGAACAACAAGAAGAAGAAATATCTCGAAAAATGTCCGTCAGGCCCCTTCCCTTGAGATAAATCTGCAAATATCTCGGAAACGAAGCGAGCTATGGCAAAATGTTGAGAGACCTTATTTGTAGAGAATTAAGTTTCCTACTTTTTATGTTCTATGATATTTTTTGATCAGATGCGTAGTTCTCGAGATATATCAAGATATTTAAAAGTTCCGAAGCCGCACCAACATAATAGAGATACAGAAACACCGTGGCCCCTTTCTTTGAGATAACTCTGCACTATTGCGAGCTGTAAATGCCACGTCCAGCTTAGCTGTGCAGAAGAAGAACAACAAGAAGAAGAAATATCTCGAAATATGTCCGTCAGGCCCCTTCCCTTGAGATAAATCTGCATATATCTCGGAAGCGAAGCGAGCTATGGCAAAATGTTAAGAGACCTTTTTTGTAGAGAATTATGTTTCCTACAATTTATGTTCTATGATATTTTTTGATCAGAAGCGTAGTTTTCGAGATATATCAAGATATTTAAAAGTTCCGAAGCCGCACCAACATAATAGAGATACAGAAACACCGTGGCCCCTTTCTTTCAGATAACTCTGCACTATTGCGAGCTGGAAATGCCACTTCCAGTTTAGCTGTGCAGAAGAAGAACAACAAGAAGAAGAAATATCTCGAAAAATGTCCGTCAGGCCCCTTCCCTTGAGATAAATCTGCAAATATCTCGGAAACGAAGCGAGCTATGGCAAAATGTTGAGAGACCTTATTTGTAGAGAATTAAGTTTCCTACTTTTTATGTTCTATGATATTTTTTGATCAGATGCGTAGTTCTCGAGATATATCAAGATATTTAAAAGTTCCGAAGCCGCACCAACATAATAGAGATACAGAAACACCGTGGCCCCTTTCTTTGAGATAACTCTGCACTATTGCGAGCTGTAAATGCCACGTCCAGCTTAGCTGTGCAGAAGAAGAACAACAAGAAGAAGAAATATCTCGAAATATGTCCGTCAGGCCCCTTCCCTCGAGATAAATCTGCAAATATCTCGGAAACGAAGCGAGCTATGGCAAAATGTTAAGAGACCTTTTTTGTAGAGAATTAAGTTTCCTACTTTTTATGTTCTATGATATTTTTTGATCGGATGCGTAGCTCTCGAGATATATCAAGATATTTAAAAGTTCCGAAGCCGCACCAACATAATAGAGATACAGAAACACCGTGGCCCCTTTCTTTGAGATAACTCGTCACTATTGCGAGCTGCAAATGCCACTTCCAGCTTAGCTGTGCAGAAGAAGAACAACAAGAAGAAGAAATATCTCGAAATATGTCCGTCAGGCCCCTTCCCTTGAGATAAATCTGCATATATCTCGGAAGCGCAGCGAGCTATGGCAAAATGTTAAGAGACCTTTTTTGTAGAGAATTATGTTTCCTACAATTTATGTTCTATGATATTTTTTGATCAGAAGCGTAGTTTTCGAGATATATCAAGATATTTAAAAGTTCCGAAGCCGCACCAACATAATAGAGATACAGAAACACCGTGGCCCCTTTCTTTCAGATAACTCTGCACTATTGCGAGCTGGAAATGCCACTTCCAGTTTAGCTGTGCAGAAGAAGAACAACAAGAAGAAGAAATATCTCGAAAAATGTCCGTCAGGCCCCTTCCCTTGAGATAAATCTGCAAATATCTCGGAAACGAAGCGAGCTATGGCAAAATGTTGAGAGACCTTATTTGTAGAGAATTAAGTTTCCTACTTCTTATGTTCTATGATATTTTTTGATCAGATGCGTAGTTCTCGAGATATATCAAGATATTTAAAAGTTCCGAAGCCGCACCAACATAATAGAGATACAGAAACACCGTGGCCCCTTTCTTTGAGATAACTCTGCACTATTGCGAGCTGTAAATGCCACGTCCAGCTTAGCTGTGCAGAAGAAGAACAACAAGAAGAAGAAATATCTCGAAATATGTCCGTCAGGCCCCTTCCCTTGAGATAAATCTGCATATATCTCGGAAACGAAGCGAGCTATGGCAAAATGCTGAGAGACCTTTTTTGTAGAGAATTAAGTTTTCTACTTTTTATGTTCTATGATATTTCTTGATCAGATGCGTAGTTCTCGAGATATATCAAGATATTTAAAAGTTCCGAAGCCGCACCAACATAATAGAGATACAGAAACACCGTGGCCCCTTTCTTTGAGATAACTCGGCACTACTGCGAGCTGGAAATGCCACTTCCAGCTTAGCGCTGCAGAAGAAGACCAACAAGAAGAAGAAATATCTCGAAATATGTCCGTCAGGCCCCTTCCCTTGAGATAAATCTGCAAATATCTCGGAAACGAAGCGAGCTATGGCAAAATGTTAAGAGACCTTATTTGTGGAGAATTAAGTTTCCTACTTTTTATGTTCTATGATATTATTTGATCAGATGCGTAGTTCTCGAGATATATCAAGATATTTAAAAGTTCCGAAGCCGCACCAACATAATAGAGATACAGAAACACCGTGGCCCCTTTCTTTGAGATAACTCGTCACTATTGCGAGCTGCAAATGCCACTTCCAGCTTAGCTGTGCAGAAGAAGAACAACAAGAAGAAGAAATATCTCGAAATATGTCCGTCAGGCCCCTTCCCTTGAGATAAATCTGCATATATCTCGGAAGCGAAGCGAGCTATGGCAAAATGTTAAGAGACCTTTTTTGTAGAGAATTATGTTTCCTACAATTTATGTTCTATGATCTTTTTTGATCAGAAGCGTAGTTTTCGAGATATATCAAGATATTTAAAAGTTCCGAAGCCGCACCAACATAATAGAGATACAGAAACACCGTGGCCCCTTTCTTTCAGATAACTCTGCACTATTGCGAGCTGGAAATGCCACTTCCAGTTTAGCTGTGCAGAAGAAGAACAACAAGAAGAAGAAATATCTCGAAATATGTCCGTCAGGCCCCTTCCCTTGAGATAAATCTGCATATATCTCGGAAACGAAGCGAGCTATGGCAAAATGTTGAGAGACCTTTTTTGTAGAGAATTAAGTTTTCTACTTTTTATGTTCTATGATATTTTTTGATCAGATGCGTAGTTCTCGAGATATATCAAGATATTTAAAAGTTCCGAAGCCGCACCAACATAATAGAGATACAGAAACACCGTGGCCCCTTTCTTTGAGATAACTCTGCACTATTACGAGCTGCAAATGCCACTTCCAGCTTAGCTGTGCAGAAGAAGAACAACAAGAAGAAGAAATATCTCGAAATATGTCCGTCAGGCCCCTTCCCTTGAGATAAATCTGCAAATATCTCGGAAACGAAGCGAGCTATGGCAAAATGTTAAGAGACCTTATTTGTAGAGAATTAAGTTTCCTACTTTTTATGTTCTATGATATTTTTTGATCAGATGCGTAGTTCTCGAGATATATCAAGATATTTAAAAGTTCCGAAGCCGCACCAACATAATAGAGATACAGAAACACCGTGGCCCCTTTCTTTGAGATAACTCTGCGCTATTGCGAGCTGGAAATGCCACTTCCAGTTTAGCTGTGCAGAAGAAGAACAACAAGAAGAGGAAATATCTCGAAATATGTCCGTCAGGCCCCTTCCCTTGAGATATATCTGCAAATATCTCGGAAACGAAACGAGCTATGGCAAAATGTTAAGAGAAGTTTTTTGTAGAGAATTATGTTTCCTACAATTTATGTTCTATGATATTTTTTGATCAGAAGCGTAGTTTTCGAGATATATCGAGATATTTAAAAGATCCGAAGCTGCACAAACATAATAGAGATACAGAAACACCGTGGCCCCTTTCTTTGAGATAACTCTGCACTAGTGCGAGCCGCAAATGCCGCCTCCAGCTTAGCTGTGCAGAAGAAGAACAACAAGAAGAAGAAATATCTCGAAATATGTCCGTCAGGCCCCTTCCCTTGAGATAAATCTGCAAATATCTCGGAAACGAAGCGAGCTATGGCAAAATGTTGAGAGACCTTATTTGTAGAGAATTAAGTTTCCTACTTTTTATGTTCTATGATATTTTTTGATCAGATGCGTAGTTCTCGAGATATATCAAGATATTTAAAAGTTCCGAAGCCGCACCAACATAATAGAGATACAGAAACACCGTGGCCCCTTTCTTTGAGATAACTCTGCACTATTGCGAGCTGTAAATGCCACGTCCAGCTTAGCTGTGCAGAAGAAGAACAACAAGAAGAAGAAATATCTCGAAATATGTCCGTCAGGCCCCTTCCCTCGAGATAAATCTGCTAATATCTCGGAAACGAAGCGAGCTATGGCAAAATGTTAAGAGACCTTTTTTGTAGAGAATTAAGTTTCCTACTTTTTATGTTCTATGATATTTTTTGATCGGATGCGTAGCTCTCGAGATATATCAAGATATTTAAAAGTTCCGAAGCCGCACCAACATAATAGAGATACAGAAACACCGTGGCCACTTTCTTTGAGATAACTCTGCACTATTGCGAGCTGCAAATGCCACTTCCAGCTTAGCTGTGCAGAAGAAGACCAACAAGATGAAGAAATATCTCGAAATATGTCCGTCAGGCCCCTTCCCTTGAGATAAATCTGCAAATATCTCGGAAACGAAGCGAGCTATGGCAAAATGTTAAGAGACCTTATTTGTGGAGAATTAAGTTTCCTACTTTTTACGTTCTATGATATTTTTTAATCAGATGCGTAGTTCTCGAGATATATAAAGATATTTTAAAGTTCCGAAGCCGCACCAACATAATAGAGATACAGAAACACCGTGGCCCCTTTCTTCGAGATAACTCTGCACTATTGCGAGCTGCAAATGCCACTTCCAGCTTAGCTGTGCAGAAGAAGAACAACAAGAAGAAGAAATATCTCGAAAAATGTCCGTCAGGCCCCTTCCCTTGAGATAAATCTGCAAATATCTCGGAAACGAAGCGAGCTATGGCAAAATGTTGAGAGACCTTATTTGTAGAGAATTAAGTTTCCTACTTTTTATGTTCTATCATATTTTTTGATCAGATGCGTAGTTCTCGAGATATATCAAGATATTTAAAAGTTCCGAAGCCGCACCAACATAATAGAGATACAGAAACACCGTGGCCCCTTTCTTTGAGATAACTCGTCACTATTGCGAGCTGCAAATGCCACTTCCAGCTTAGCTGTGCAGAAGAAGAACAACAAGAAGAAGAAATATCTCGAAATATGTCCGTCAGGCCCCTTCCCTTGAGATAAATCTGCATATATCTCGGAAGCGAAGCGAGCTATGGCAAAATGTTAAGAGACCTTTTTTGTAGAGAATTATGTTTCCTACAATTTATGTTCTATGATATTTTTTGATCAGAAGCGTAGTTTTCGAGATATATCAAGATATTTAAAAGTTCCGAAGCCGCACCAACATAATAGAGATACAGAAACACCGTGGCCCCTTTCTTTCAGATAACTCTGCACTATTGCGAGCTGGAAATGCCACTTCCAGTTTAGCTGTGCAGAAGAAGAACAACAAGAAGAAGAAATATCTCGAAATATGTCCGTCAGGCCCCTTCCCTTGAGATAAATCTGCATATATCTCGGAAACGAAGCGAGCTATGGCAAAATGTTGAGAGACCTTTTTTGTAGAGAATTAAGTTTTCTACTTTTTATGTTCTATGATATTTTTTGATCAGATGCGTAGTTCTCGAGATATATCAAGATATTTAAAAGTTCCGAAGCCGCACCAACATAATAGAGATACAGAAACACCGTGGCCCCTTTCTTTGAGATAACTCGGCAC
The DNA here is from genome assembly GCF_051020975.1 of Osmia lignaria lignaria. Taxonomy (NCBI): domain Eukaryota; kingdom Metazoa; phylum Arthropoda; class Insecta; order Hymenoptera; family Megachilidae; genus Osmia; species Osmia lignaria. Next base: position 6,829,266 of record NW_027478166.1, read on the forward strand.
TACTGCGAGCTGGAAATGCCACTTCCAGCTTAGCGCTGCAGAAGAAGACCAACAAGAAGAAGAAATATCTCGAAATATGTCCGTCAGGCCCCTTCCCTTGAGATAAATCTGCAAATATCTCGGAAACGAAGCGAGCTATGGCAAAATGTTAAGAGACCTTATTTGTGGAGAATTAAGTTTCCTACTTTTTATGTTCTATGATATTATTTGATCAGATGCGTAGTTCTCGAGATATATCAAGATATTTAAAAGTTCCGAAGCCGCACCAACATAATAGAGATACAGAAACACCGTGGCCCCTTTCTTTGAGATAACTCGTCACTATTGCGAGCTGCAAATGCCACTTCCAGCTTAGCTGTGCAGAAGAAGAACAACAAGAAGAAGAAATATCTCGAAATATGTCCGTCAGGCCCCTTCCCTTGAGATAAATCTGCATATATCTCGGAAGCGAAGCGAGCTATGGCAAAATGTTAAGAGACCTTTTTTGTAGAGAATTATGTTTCCTACAATTTATGTTCTATGATATTTTTTGATCAGAAGCGTAGTTTTCGAGATATATCAAGATATTTAAAAGTTCCGAAGCCGCACCAACATAATAGAGATACAGAAACACCGTGGCCCCTTTCTTTCAGATAACTCTGCACTATTGCGAGCTGGAAATGCCACTTCCAGTTTAGCTGTGCAGAAGAAGAACAACAAGAAGATGAAATATCTCGAAATATGTCCGTCAGGCCCCTTCCCTTGAGATAAATCTGCATATATCTCGGAAACGAAGCGAGCTATGGCAAAATGTTGAGAGACCTTTTTTGTAGAGAATTAAGTTTTCTACTTTTTATGTTCTATGATATTTTTTGATCAGATGCGTAGTTCTCGAGATATATCAAGATATTTAAAAGTTCCGAAGCCGCACCAACATAATAGAGATACAGAAACACCGTGGCCCCTTTCTTTGAGATAACTCGGCACTACTGCGAGCTGGAAATGCCACTTCCAGTTTAGCTGTGCAGAAGAAGAACAACAAGAAGAAGAAATATCTCGAAATATGTCCGTCAGGCCCCTTCCCTTGAGATAAATCTGCAAATATCTCGGAAACGAAGCGAGCTATGGCAAAATGTTAAGAGACCTTATTTGTGGAGAATTAAGTTTCCTACTTTTTACGTTCTATGATATTTTTTAATCAGATGCGTAGTTCTCGAGATATATAAAGATATTTTAAAGTTCCGAAGCCGCACCAACATAATAGAGATACAGAAACACCGTGGCCCCTTTCTTCGAGATAACTCTGCACTATTGCGAGCTGCAAATGCCACTTCCAGCTTAGCTGTGCAGAAGAAGAACAACAAGAAGAAGAAATATCTCGAAAAATGTCCGTCAGGCCCCTTCCCTTGAGATAAATCTGCAAATATCTCGGAAACGAAGCGAGCTATGGCAAAATGTTGAGAGACCTTATTTGTAGAGAATTAAGTTTCCTACTTTTTATGTTCTATCATATTTTTTGATCAGATGCGTAGTTCTCGAGATATATCAAGATATTTAAAAGTTCCGAAGCCGCACCAACATAATAGAGATACAGAAACACCGTGGCCCCTTTCTTTGAGATAACTCGTCACTATTGCGAGCTGCAAATGCCACTTCCAGCTTAGCTGTGCAGAAGAAGAACAACAAGAAGAAGAAATATCTCGAAATATGTCCGTCAGGCCCCTTCCCTTGAGATAAATCTGCATATATCTCGGAAGCGAAGCGAGCTATGGCAAAATGTTAAGAGACCTTTTTTGTAGAGAATTATGTTTCCTACAATTTATGTTCTATGATATTTTTTGATCAGAAGCGTAGTTTTCGAGATATATCAAGATATTTAAAAGTTCCGAAGCCGCACCAACATAATAGAGATACAGAAACACCGTGGCCCCTTTCTTTCAGATAACTCTGCACTATTGCGAGCTGGAAATGCCACTTCCAGTTTAGCTGTGCAGAAGAAGAACAACAAGAAGAAGAAATATCTCGAAATATGTCCGTCAGGCCCCTTCCCTTGAGATAAATCTGCATATATCTCGGAAACGAAGCGAGCTATGGCAAAATGTTGAGAGACCTTTTTTGTAGAGAATTAAGTTTTCTACTTTTTATGTTCTATGATATTTTTTGATCAGATGCGTAGTTCTCGAGATATATCAAGATATTTAAAAGTTCCGAAGCCGCACCAACATAATAGAGATACAGAAACACCGTGGCCCCTTTCTTTGAGATAACTCGGCACTACTGCGAGCTGGAAATGCCACTTCCAGCTTAGCGCTGCAGAAGAAGACCAACAAGAAGAAGAAATATCTCGAAATATGTCCGTCAGGCCCCTTCCCTTGAGATAAATCTGCAAATATCTCGGAAACGAAGCGAGCTATGGCAAAATGTTAAGAGACCTTATTTGTGGAGAATTAAGTTTCCTACTTTTTATGTTCTATGATATTATTTGATCAGATGCGTAGTTCTCGAGATATATCAAGATATTTAAAAGTTCCGAAGCCGCACCAACATAATAGAGATACAGAAACACCGTGGCCCCTTTCTTTGAGATAACTCGTCACTATTGCGAGCTGCAAATGCCACTTCCAGCTTAGCTGTGCAGAAGAAGAACAACAAGAAGAAGAAATATCTCGAAATATGTCCGTCAGGCCCCTTCCCTTGAGATAAATCTGCATATATCTCGGAAGCGAAGCGAGCTATGGCAAAATGTTAAGAGACCTTTTTTGTAGAGAATTATGTTTCCTACAATTTATGTTCTATGATATTTTTTGATCAGAAGCGTAGTTTTCGAGATATATCAAGATATTTAAAAGTTCCGAAGCCGCACCAACATAATAGAGATACAGAAACACCGTGGCCCCTTTCTTTCAGATAACTCTGCACTATTGCGAGCTGGAAATGCCACTTCCAGTTTAGCTGTGCAGAAGAAGAACAACAAGAAGATGAAATATCTCGAAATATGTCCGTCAGGCCCCTTCCCTTGAGATAAATCTGCATATATCTCGGAAACGAAGCGAGCTATGGCAAAATGTTGAGAGACCTTTTTTGTAGAGAATTAAGTTTTCTACTTTTTATGTTCTATGATATTTTTTGATCAGATGCGTAGTTCTCGAGATATATCAAGATATTTAAAAGTTCCGAAGCCGCACCAACATAATAGAGATACAGAAACACCGTGGCCCCTTTCTTTGAGATAACTCGGCACTACTGCGAGCTGGAAATGCCACTTCCAGTTTAGCTGTGCAGAAGAAGAACAACAAGAAGAAGAAATATCTCGAAATATGTCCGTCAGGCCCCTTCCCTTGAGATAAATCTGCAAGTATCTTGGAAACGAAGCGAGCTATGGCAAAATGTTAAGAGACCTTTTTTGTAGAGAATTAAGTTTCCTACTTTTTATGTTCTATGATATTTTTTGATCAGATGCGTAGTTCTCAAGATATATCAAGATATTTAAAAGTTCCGAAGCCGCACCAACATAATAGAGATACAGAAACACCGTGGCCCCTTTCTTTGAGATAACTCTGCACTATTGCGAGCTGCAAATGCCACTTCCAGCTTAGCTGTGCAGAAGAAGAACAACAAGAAGAAGAAATATCTCGAAATATGTCCGTCAGGCCCCTTCCCTTGAGATAAATCTGCATATATCTCGGAAACGAAGCGAGCTATGGCAAAATGTTGAGAGACCTTTTTTGTAGAGAATTAAGTTTTCTACTTTTTATGTTCTATGATATTTTTTGATCAGATGCGTAGTTCTCGAGATATATCAAGATATTTAAAAGTTCCGAAGCCGCACCAACATAATAGAGATACAGAAACACCGTGGCCCCTTTCTTTGAGATAACTCGGCACTACTGCGAGCTGGAAATGCCACTTCCAGTTTAGCTGTGCAGAAGAAGAACAACAAGAAGAAGAAATATCTCGAAATATGTCCGTCAGGCCCCTTCCCTTGAGATAAATCTGCAAGTATCTTGAAAACGAAGCGAGCTATGGCAAAATGTTAAGAGACCTTTTTTGTAGAGAATTAAGTTTCCTACTTTTTATGTTCTATGACATTTTTTGATCAGATGCGTAGTTCTCGAGATATATCAAGATATTTAAAAGTTCCGAAGCCGCACCAACATAATAGAGATACAGAAACACCGTGGCCCCTTTCTTTGAGATAACTCTGCACTATTACGAGCTGCAAATGCCACTTCCAGCTTAGCTGTGCAGAAGAAGAACAACAAGAAGAAGAAATATCTCGAAATATGTCCGTCAGGCCCCTTCCCTTGAGATAAATCTGCAAATATCTCGGAAACGAAGCGAGCTATGGCAAAATGTTAAGAGACCTTATTTGTAGAGAATTAAGTTTCCTACTTTTTATGTTCTATGATATTTTTTGATCAGATGCGTAGTTCTCGAGATATATCAAGATATTTAAAAGTTCCGAAGCCGCACCAACATAATAGAGATACAGAAACACCGTGGCCCCTTTCTTTGAGATAACTCTGCGCTATTGCGAGCTGGAAATGCCACTTCCAGTTTAGCTGTGCAGAAGAAGAACAACAAGAAGAGGAAATATCTCGAAATATGTCCGTCAGGCCCCTTCCCTTGAGATATATCTGCAAATATCTCGGAAACGAAACGAGCTATGGCAAAATGTTAAGAGAAGTTTTTTGTAGAGAATTATGTTTCCTACAATTTATGTTCTATGATATTTTTTGATCAGAAGCGTAGTTTTCGAGATATATCGAGATATTTAAAAGATCCGAAGCTGCACAAACATAATAGAGATACAGAAACACCGTGGCCCCTTTCTTTGAGATAACTCTGCACTAGTGCGAGCCGCAAATGCCGCCTCCAGCTTAGCTGTGCAGAAGAAGAACAACAAGAAGAAGAAATATCTCGAAATATGTCCGTCAGGCCCCTTCCCTTGAGATAAATCTGCAAATATCTCGGAAACGAAGCGAGCTATGGCAAAATGTTAAGAGACCTTATTTGTAGAGAATTAAGTTTCCTACTTTTTATGTTCTATGATATTTTTTGATCAGATGCGTAGTTCTCGAGATATATCAAGATATTTAAAAGTTCCGAAGCCGCACCAACAAAATAGAGATACAGAAACACCGTGGCCCCTTTCTTTGAGATAACTCTGCGCTATTGCGAGCTGGAAATGCCACTTCCAGTTTAGCTGTGCAGAAGAAGAACAACAAGAAGAAGAAATATCTCGAAATATGTCCATCAGGACCCTTCCCTTGAGATAAATCTGCAAATATCTCGGAAACGAAGCGAGCTATTGCAAAACGTTAAGAGACCTTTTTTGTAGAGAATTAAGTTTCCTACTTTTTATGTTCTATGATATTTTTTGATCAGATGCGTAGTTCTCGAGATATATCAAGATATTTAAAAGCTCCGAAGCTGCACCAACATAATAGAGGTACAGAAACACCGTGGCCCCTTTCTTTGAGATAACTCTGCACTATTGCGAGCTGCAAATGCCACTTCCAGCTTAGCTGTGCAGAAGAAGAACAACAAGAAGAAGAAATATCTCGAAATATGTCCGTCAGGCCCCTTCCCTTGAGATAAATCTGCATATATCTCGGAAACGAAGCGAGCTATGGCAAAATGCTGAGAGACCTTTTTTGTAGAGAATTAAGTTTTCTACTTTTTATGTTCTATGATATTTTTTGATCAGATGCGTAGTTCTCGGTGATATATCAAGATATTTAAAAGTTCCGAAGCCGCACCAACATAATAGAGATACAGAAACACCGTGGCCCCTTTCTTTGAGATAACTCGGCACTACTGCGAGCTGGAAATGCCACTTCCAGTTTAGCTGTGCAGAAGAAGAACAACAAGAAGAAGAAATATCTCGAAATATGTCCGTCAGGCCCCTTCCCTTGAGATAAATCTGCAAGTATCTTGAAAACGAAGCGAGCTATGGCAAAATGTTAAGAGACCTTTTTTGTAGAGAATTAAGTTTCCTACTTTTTATGTTCTATGATATTTTTTGATCAGATGCGTAGTTTTCGAGATATATCAAGATATTTAAAAGTTCCGAAGCCGCACCAACATAATAGAGATACAGAAACACCGTGGCCCCTTTCTTTGAGATAACTCTGCACTATTGCGAGCCGCGAATGCCGCCTCCAGCTTAGCTGTGCAGAAGAAGAACAACAAGAAGAAGAAATATCTCGAAATATGTCCATCAGGACCCTTCCCTTGAGATAAATCTGCAAATATCTCGGAAACGAAGCGAGCTATTGCAAAACGTTAAGAGACCTTTTTTGTAGAGAATTAAGTTTCCTACTTTTTATGTTCTATGATATTTTTTGATCAGATGCGTAGTTCTCGAGATATATCAAGATATTTAAAAGCTCCGAAGCTGCACCAACATAATAGAGGTACAGAAACACCGTGGCCCCTTTCTTTGAGATAACTCTGCACTATTGCGAGCTGCAAATGCCACTTCCAGCTTAGCTGTGGAGAAGAAGAACAACAAGAAGAAGAAATATCTCGAAATATGTCCGTCAGGCCCCTTCCCTTGAGATAAATCCGCAAATATCTCGGAAACGAAGCGAGCTATGGCAAAATGTTAAGAGACCTTTTTTGTAGAGAATTAAGTTTCCTACTTTTTATCTTCTATGATATTTTCTGATCAGATTCGTAGTTCTCGAGATATATCAAGATATTTAAAAGTTCCGAAGCCGCACCAACATAATAGAGATACAGAAACACCGTGGCCCCTCTCTTTGAGACAACTCTGCACAATTGCGAGCTGCAAATGCCACTTTCAGCTTAGCTGTGCAGAAGAAGAACAACAAGAAGAAGAAATATCTCGAAATATGTCCGTCAGGCCCCTTCCCTTGAGATAAATCTGCAAATATCTCGGAAACGAAGCGAGCTATGGCAAAATGTTAAGAGACCTTTTTTGTATGGAATTATGTTTCCTACTTTTTATGTTGTATGATATTTTTTGATCAGACGCGTAGTTCTCGAGATATATCAAGATATTTAAAAGTTCCGAAGCCGCACCAACATAATAGAGATACAGAAACACCGTGGCTCCTTTCTTTTAGATAACTCTGCACTATTGCGACCTGGAAATGCCACTTCCAGTTTAGCTGTGCAGAAGAAGAACAACAAGAAGAAGAAATATCACGAAATATGTCCGTTAGGCCCCTTCCCTTGAGATAAATCTGCAAATATCTCGGAAACGAAGCGAGCTATGGCAAAATGTTAAGAGACCTTTTTGTAGCGAATTAAGTTTCCTACTTTTTATGTTCTATGATATTTTTTGATCAGATGCGTAGTTCTCGAGATATATCAATATATTCAAAAGTTCCGAAGCCGCACCAACATAATAGAGATACAGAAACACCGTGGCCCCTTTCATTGAGTTAACTCTGCACTAGTGCGAGCCGCAAATGCCACTTCCAGCTTAGCTGTGCAGAAGAAGAACAACAAGAAGAAGAAATATCTCGAAATATGTCCGTCAGGCCCCTTCCCTTCAGATAAATCTGCAAATATCTCGGAAACGAAGCGAGCTATGGCAAAATGTTAAGAGACCTTTTTTGTAGAGAATTAAGTTTCCTACTTTTTATCTTCTATGATATTTTCTGATCAGATTCGTAGTTCTCGAGATATATCAAGATATTTAAAAGTTCCGAAGCCGCACCAACATAATAGAGATACAGAAACACCGTGGCCCCTCTCTTTGAGATAACTCTGCACAATTGCGAGCTGCAAATGCCACTTCCAGCTTAGCTGTGCAGAAGAAGAACAACAAGAAGAAGAAATATCTCGAAATATGTCCGTCAGGCCCCTTCCCCTGAGATACTTCTGCAAATATCTCGGAAACGAAGCGAGCTATTGCAAAATGTTAAGAGACCTTTTTTGTAGAGAATTGAGTTTCCTACTTTTTATGTTGTATGATATTTTTTGATCAGATGCGTAGTTCTCGAGATATATCAAGATATTTAAAAGTTCCGAAGCCGCACCAACATAATAGAGATACAGAAACACCGTGGCCCCTCTCTTTGAGATAACTCTGCACTATTGCGAGCTGGAAATGCCACTTCCAGTTTAGCTGTGCAGAAGAAGAACAACAAGAAGAAGAAATATCTCGAAATATGTCCGTTAGGCCCCTTCCCTTGAGATAAATCTGCAAATATCTCGGAAACGAAGCGAGCTATGGCAAAATCTTACGAGACTTTTTTGTAGAGAATTAAGTTTCCTACTTTTTATGTTCTATGATATTTTTTGATCAGATGCGTAGTTCTCGAGATATATCGAGATATTTAAAAGTTCCGAAGCCGCACCAACATAATAGAGATACAGAAACACCGTGGCCCCTTTCTTTGAGATAACTCTGCACTATTGCGAGCTGCAAATGCCACTTCCAGCTTAGCTGTGCAGAGGAAGAACAACAAGAAGAAGAAATATCTCGAAATATGTCCGTCAGGCCAGTTCCTTTGAGCTGAATCTGCAAATATCTCGGAAACGAAGCGAGCTATGGCAAAATGTTAAGAGACGTTTTTTGTAGAGAATTATGTTTCCTACAATTTATGTTCTATGATATTTTTTGATCAGAAGCGTAGTTTTCGAGATATATCGAGATATTTAAAAGTTCCGAAGCCGCACCAACATAATAGGGATACAGAAACACCGTGGCCCCTTTCTTTGAGATAACTCTGCAGTATTGCGAGCTGTAAATGCCACTTCCAGCTTAGCTGTGCAGGAGAAGAACAACAAGAAGAAGAAATATCTCGAAATATGTCCGTCAGGCCCCTTCCCTTGAGATAAATCTGCAAATATCTCGGAAACGAAGCGAGCTATGGCAAAATGTTAAGAGACCTTTTTTGTAGAGAATTAAGTTTCCTACTTTTTATGTTCTATGATATTTTTTGATCAGATGCGTAGTTCTCGAGATATATCAAGATGTTTAAAAGTTCCGAAGCCGCACCAACATAATAGAGATACAGAAACACCGTGGCCCCTATCTTTGAGATAACTCTGCAGTATTGCGAGCTGTAAATGCCACTTCCAGCTTAGCTGTGCAGGAGAAGAACAACAAGAAGGAGAAATATCTCGAAATATGTCCGTCAGGCCCCTTCCCTTGAGATATATCTGCAAATATCTCGGAAACGAAGCGAGCTATGGCAAAATGTTAAGAGACCTTTTTTGTAGAGAATTATGTTTCCTACAATTTATGTTCTATGATATTTTTTGATCAGAAGCGTCGTTTTCGAGATATATCGAGATATTTAAAAGTTCCAAAGCCGCACCAACATAATAGAGATACAGAAACACCGTGGCCCCTTTCTTTGAGATAACTCTGCACTAGTGCGAGCCGCAAATGCCACTTCCAGCTTAGCTGTGCAGAAGAAGAACAACAAGAAGAAGAAATATCTCGAAATATGTCCGTCAGGCCCCTTCCCTTGAGATAAATCTGCAAATATCTCGGAAACGAAGCGAGCTATGGCAAAATGTTGAGAGACCTTTTTTGTAGAGAATTAAGTTTCCTACTTTTTATGTTCTATGATATTTTTTGATCAGATGCGTAGTTCTCGAGATATATCAAGATATTTAAAAGTTCCGAAGCCGCACCAACATAATAGAGATACAGAAACACCGTGGCCCCTCTCTTTGAGATAACTCTGCACTATTGCGAGCTGGAAATGCCACTTCCAGTTTAGCTGTGCAGAAGAAGAACAACAAGAAGAAGAAATATCTCGAAATATGTCCGTCAGGCCCCTTCCCTTGAGATAAATCTGCAATTATCTCGGAAACGAAGCGAGCTATGACAAAATGTTAAGAGACCTTTTTTGTAGAGAATTATGTTTCCTACTTTTTATGTTCTATGATATTTTTTGATCAGATGCGTAGTTCTCGAGATATATCAAGATATTTAAAAGTTCCGAAGCCGCACCAACATAATAGAGATACAGAAACACTGTGGCCCCTTTCTTTGAGATAACTCTGCACTATTGCGAGCTGTAAATGCCACTTCCAGCTTAGCTGTGCAGAAGAAGAACAACAAGAAGAAGAAATATCTCGAAATATGTCCGTCAGGCCCCTTCCCTTGAGATATATCTGCAAATATCTCGGAAACGAAGAGAGCTATGGCAAAATGTTAAGAGACCTTTTTTGTAGAGAATTAAGTTTCCTACTTTTTATGTTCTATGATATTTTTTGATCTGATGCGTAGTTCTCGAGATATATCAAGATATTTAAAAGTTCCGAAGCCGCACCAACATAATAGAGATACAGAAACACCGTGGCCCCTTTCTTTGAGATAACTCTGCACTATTGCGAGCTGCAAATGCCACTTCCAGCTTAGCTGTGCAGAGGAAGAACAACAAGAAGAAGAAATATCTCGAAATATGTCCGTCAGGCCAGTTCCTTTGAGCTGAATCTGCAAATATCTCGGAAACGAAGCGAGCTATGGCAAAATGTTAGGAGACCTTTTTTGTATAGAATTAAGTTTCCTACTTTTTATGTTCTATGATATTTTTTGATCAGATGCGTAGTTCTCGAGATATATCAAGATATTTAAAAGTTCCGAAGCCGCACCAACATAATAGAGATACAGAAACACCGTGGCCCCTTTCTTTGAGATAACTCTGCACTATTGCGAGCTGTTAATGCCACTTCCAGCTTAGCTGTGCAGAAGAAGAACAACAAGAAGAAGACATATCTCGAAATATGTCCGTCAGGCCCCTTCCCTTGAGATAAATCTGCAAATATCTCGGAAACGAAGCGAGCTATGGCAAAATGTTGAGGGACCTTTTTTGTAGAGAATTAAGTTTCCTACGTTTTATGTTCTATGATATTTTTTGATCAGAAGCGTAGTTTTCGAGATATATCGAGATATTTAAAAGTTCCAAAGCCGCACCAACATAATAGAGATACAGAAACACCGTGGCCCCTTTCTTTGAGATAACTCTGCACTATTGCGAGCTGCAAATGCCACTTCCACCTTAGCTGTGCAGAGGAAGAACAACAAGAAGAAGAAATATCTCGAAATATGTCCGTCAGGCCAGTTCCTTTGAGCTGAATCTGCAAATATCTCGGAAACGAAGCGAGCTATGGCAAAATGTTAAGAGACGTTTTTTGTAGAGAATTATGTTTCCTACAATTTATGTTCTATGATATTTTTTGATCAGAAGCGTAGTTTTCGAGATATATCGAGATATTTAAAAGTTCCGAAGCCGCACCAACATAATAGGGATACAGAAACAACGTGGCCCCTTTCTTTGAGATAACTCTGCAGTATTGCGAGCCGTAAATGCCACTTCCAGCTTAGCTGTGCAGAAGAAGAACAACAAGAAGAAGAAATATCTCGAAATATGTCCGTCAGGCCCCTTCCCCTGAGATACTTCTGCAAATATCTCGGAAACGAAGCGAGCTATTGCAAAATGTTAAGAGACCTTTTTTGTAGAGAATTGAGTTTCCTACTTTTTATGTTGTATGATATTTTTTGATCAGATGCGTAGTTCTCGAGATATATCAAGATATTTAAAAGTTCCGAAGCCGCACCAACATAATAGAGATACAGAAACACCGTGGCCCCTCTCTTTGAGATAACTCTGCACTATTGCGAGCTGGAAATGCCACTTCCAGTTTAGCTGTGCAGAAGAAGAACAACAAGAAGAAGAAATATCTCGAAATATGTCCGTTAGGCCCCTTCCCTTGAGATAAATCTGCAAATATCTCGGAAACGAAGCGAGCTATGGCAAAATCTTACGAGACTTTTTTGTAGAGAATTAAGTTTCCTACTTTTTATGTTCTATGATATTTTTTGATCAGATGCGTAGTTCTCGAGATATATCGAGATATTTAAAAGTTCCGAAGCCGCACCAACATAATAGAGATACAGAAACACCGTGGCCCCTTTCTTTGAGATAACTCTGCACTATTGCGAGCTGCAAATGCCACTTCCAGCTTAGCTGTGCAGAGGAAGAACAACAAGAAGAAGAAATATCTCGAAATATGTCCGTCAGGCCAGTTCCTTTGAGCTGAATCTGCAAATATCTCGGAAACGAAGCGAGCTATGGCAAAATGTTAAGAGACGTTTTTTGTAGAGAATTATGTTTCCTACAATTTATGTTCTATGATATTTTTTGATCAGAAGCGTAGTTTTCGAGATATATCGAGATATTTAAAAGTTCCGAAGCCGCACCAACATAATAGAGATACAGAAACACCGTGGCCCCTTTCTTTGAGATAACTCTGCACTATTGCGAGCTGTAAATGCCACTTCCAGCTTAGCTGTGCAGAAGAAGAACAACAAGAAGAAGAAATATCTCGAAATATGTCCGTCAGGCCCCTTCCCTTGAGATATATCTGCAAATATCTCGGAAACGAAGAGAGCTATGGCAAAATGTTAAGAGACCTTTTTTGTAGAGAATTATGTTTCCTACTTTTTATGTTCTATGATATTTTTTGATCAGATGCGTAGTTCTCGAGATATATCAAGATATTTAAAAGTTCCGAAGCCGCACCAACATAATAGAGATACAGAAACACCGTGGCCCCTTTCTTTGAGATAACTCTGCAGTATTGCGAGCTGTAAATGCCACTTCCAGCTTAGCTGTGCAGAGGAAGAACAACAAGAAGAAGAAATATCTCGAAATATGTCCGTCAGGCCCCTTCCCTTGAGATAAATCTGCAAATATCTCGGAAACGAAGCGAGCTATGGCAAAATGTTAAGAGACCTTTTTTGTAGAGAATTAAGTTTCCTACTTTTTATGTTCTATGATATTTTTTGATCAGATGCGTAGTTCTCGAGATATATCAAGATGTTTAAAAGTTCCGAAGCCGCACCAACATAATAGAGATACAGAAACACCGTGGCCCCTTTCTTTGAGATAACTCTGCAGTATTGCGAGCTGTAAATGCCACTTCCAGCTTAGCTGTGCAGGAGAAGAACAACAAGAAGGAGAAATATCTCGAAATATGTCCGTCAGGCCCCTTCCCTTGAGATATATCTGCAAATATCTCGGAAACGAAGCGAGCTATGGCAAAATGTTAAGAGACCTTTTTTGTAGAGAATTATGTTTCCTACAATTTATGTTCTATGATATTTTTTGATCAGAAGCGTCGTTTTCGAGATATATCGAGATATTTAAAAGTTCCAAAGCCGCACCAACATAATAGAGATACAGAAACACCGTGGCCCCTTTCTTTGAGATAACTCTGCACTAGTGCGAGCCGCAAATGCCACTTCCAGCTTAGCTGTGCAGAAGAAGAACAACAAGAAGAAGAAATATCTCGAAATATGTCCGTCAGGCCCCTTCCCTTGAGATAAATCTGCAAATATCTCGGAAACGAAGCGAGCTATGGCAAAATGTTGAGAGACCTTTTTTGTAGAGAATTAAGTTTCCTACTTTTTATGTTCTATGATATTTTTTGATCAGATGCGTAGTTCTCGAGATATATCAAGATATTTAAAAGTTCCGAAGCCGCACCAACATAATAGAGATACAGAAACACCGTGGCCCCTCTCTTTGAGATAACTCTGCACTATTGCGAGCTGGAAATGCCACTTCCAGTTTAGCTGTGCAGAAGAAGAACAACAAGAAGAAGAAATATCTCGAAATATGTCCGTTAGGCCCCTTCCCTTGAGATAAATCTGCAAATATCTCGGAAACGAAGCGAGCTATGGCAAAATCTTACGAGACTTTTTTGTAGAGAATTAAGTTTCCTACTTTTTATGTTCTATGATATTTTTTGATCAGATGCGTAGTTCTCGAGATATATCGAGATATTTAAAAGTTCCGAAGCCGCACCAACATAATAGAGATACAGAAACACCGTGGCCCCTTTCTTTGAGATAACTCTGCACTATTGCGAGCTGCAAATGCCACTTCCAGCTTAGCTGTGCAGAGGAAGAACAACAAGAAGAAGAAATATCTCGAAATATGTCCGTCAGGCCAGTTCCTTTGAGCTGAATCTGCAAATATCTCGGAAACGAAGCGAGCTATGGCAAAATGTTAAGAGACGTTTTTTGTAGAGAATTATGTTTCCTACAATTTATGTTCTATGATATTTTTTGATCAGAAGCGTAGTTTTCGAGATATATCGAGATATTTAAAAGTTCCGAAGCCGCACCAACATAATAGAGATACAGAAACACCGTGGCCCCTTTCTTTGAGATAACTCTGCACTATTGCGAGCTGTAAATGCCACTTCCAGCTTAGCTGTGCAGAAGAAGAACAACAAGAAGAAGAAATATCTCGAAATATGTCCGTCAGGCCCCTTCCCTTGAGATATATCTGCAAATATCTCGGAAACGAAGAGAGCTATGGCAAAATGTTAAGAGACCTTTTTTGTAGAGAATTATGTTTCCTACTTTTTATGTTCTATGATATTTTTTGATCAGATGCGTAGTTCTCGAGATATATCAAGATATTTAAAAGTTCCGAAGCCGCACCAACATAATAGAGATACAGAAACACCGTGGCCCCTTTCTTTGAGATAACTCTGCAGTATTGCGAGCTGTAAATGCCACTTCCAGCTTAGCTGTGCAGAGGAAGAACAACAAGAAGAAGAAATATCTCGAAATATGTCCGTCAGGCCCCTTCCCTTGAGATAAATCTGCAAATATCTCGGAAACGAAGCGAGCTATGGCAAAATGTTAAGAGACCTTTTTTGTAGAGAATTAAGTTTCCTACTTTTTATGTTCTATGATATTTTTTGATCAGATGCGTAGTTCTCGAGATATATCAAGATGTTTAAAAGTTCCGAAGCCGCACCAACATAATAGAGATACAGAAACACCGTGGCCCCTTTCTTTGAGATAACTCTGCAGTATTGCGAGCTGTAAATGCCACTTCCAGCTTAGCTGTGCAGGAGAAGAACAACAAGAAGAAGAAATATCTCGAAATATGTCCGTCAGGCCCCTTCCCTTGAGATAAATCTGCAAATATCTCGGAAACGAAGCGAGCTATGGCAAAATGTTAAGAGACCTTTTTTGTAGAGAATTATGTTTCCTACAATTTATGTTCTATGATATTTTTTGATCAGAAGCGTCGTTTTCGAGATATATCGAGATATTTAAAAGTTCCGAAGCCGCACCAACATAATAGAGATACAGAAACACCGTGGCCCCTATCTTTGAGATAACTCTGCAGTATTGCGAGCTGTAAATGCCACTTCCAGCTTAGCTGTGCAGGAGAAGAACAACAAGAAGGAGAAATATCTCGAAATATGTCCGTCAGGCCCCTTCCCTTGAGATATATCTGCAAATATCTCGGAAACGAAGCGAGCTATGGCAAAATCTTACGAGACTTTTTTGTAGAGAATTAAGTTTCCTACTTTTTATGTTCTATGATATTTTTTGATCAGATGCGTAGTTCTCGAGATATATCGAGATATTTAAAAGTTCCGAAGCCGCACCAACATAATAGAGATACAGAAACACCGTGGCCCCTTTCTTTGAGATAACTCTGCACTATTGCGAGCTGCAAATGCCACTTCCAGCTTAGCTGTGCAGAGGAAGAACAACAAGAAGAAGAAATATCTCGAAATATGTCCGTCAGGCCAGTTCCTTTGAGCTGAATCTGCAAATATCTCGGAAACGAAGCGAGCTATGGCAAAATGTTAAGAGACGTTTTTTGTAGAGAATTATGTTTCCTACAATTTATGTTCTATGATATTTTTTGATCAGAAGCGTAGTTTTCGAGATATATCGAGATATTTAAAAGTTCCGAAGCCGCACCAACATAATAGAGATACAGAAACACCGTGGCCCCTTTCTTTGAGATAACTCTGCACTATTGCGAGCTGTAAATGCCACTTCCAGCTTAGCTGTGCAGAAGAAGAACAACAAGAAGAAGAAATATCTCGAAATATGTCCGTCAGGCCCCTTCCCTTGAGATATATCTGCAAATATCTCGGAAACGAAGAGAGCTATGGCAAAATGTTAAGAGACCTTTTTTGTAGAGAATTATGTTTCCTACTTTTTATGTTCTATGATATTTTTTGATCAGATGCGTAGTTCTCGAGATATATCAAGATATTTAAAAGTTCCGAAGCCGCACCAACATAATAGAGATACAGAAACACCGTGGCCCCTTTCTTTGAGATAACTCTGCAGTATTGCGAGCTGTAAATGCCACTTCCAGCTTAGCTGTGCAGAGGAAGAACAACAAGAAGAAGAAATATCTCGAAATATGTCCGTCAGGCCCCTTCCCTTGAGATAAATCTGCAAATATCTCGGAAACGAAGCGAGCTATGGCAAAATGTTAAGAGACCTTTTTTGTAGAGAATTAAGTTTCCTACTTTTTATGTTCTATGATATTTTTTGATCAGATGCGTAGTTCTCGAGATATATCAAGATGTTTAAAAGTTCCGAAGCCGCACCAACATAATAGAGATACAGAAACACCGTGGCCCCTTTCTTTGAGATAACTCTGCAGTATTGCGAGCTGTAAATGCCACTTCCAGCTTAGCTGTGCAGGAGAAGAACAACAAGAAGGAGAAATATCTCGAAATATGTCCGTCAGGCCCCTTCCCTTGAGATATATCTGCAAATATCTCGGAAACGAAGCGAGCTATGGCAAAATGTTAAGAGACCTTTTTTGTAGAGAATTATGTTTCCTACAATTTATGTTCTATGATATTTTTTGATCAGAAGCGTCGTTTTCGAGATATATCGAGATATTTAAAAGTTCCAAAGCCGCACCAACATAATAGAGATACAGAAACACCGTGGCCCCTTTCTTTGAGATAACTCTGCACTAGTGCGAGCCGCAAATGCCACTTCCAGCTTAGCTGTGCAGAAGAAGAACAACAAGAAGAAGAAATATCTCGAAATATGTCCGTCAGGCCCCTTCCCTTGAGATAAATCTGCAAATATCTCGGAAACGAAGCGAGCTATGGCAAAATGTTGAGAGACCTTTTTTGTAGAGAATTAAGTTTCCTACTTTTTATGTTCTATGATATTTTTTGATCAGATGCGTAGTTCTCGAGATATATCAAGATATTTAAAAGTTCCGAAGCCGCACCAACATAATAGAGATACAGAAACACCGTGGCCCCTCTCTTTGAGATAACTCTGCACTATTGCGAGCTGGAAATGCCACTTCCAGTTTAGCTGTGCAGAAGAAGAACAACAAGAAGAAGAAATATCTCGAAATATGTCCGTTAGGCCCCTTCCCTTGAGATAAATCTGCAAATATCTCGGAAACGAAGCGAGCTATGGCAAAATCTTACGAGACTTTTTTGTAGAGAATTAAGTTTCCTACTTTTTATGTTCTATGATATTTTTTGATCAGATGCGTAGTTCTCGAGATATATCGAGATATTTAAAAGTTCCGAAGCCGCACCAACATAATAGAGATACAGAAACACCGTGGCCCCTTTCTTTGAGATAACTCTGCACTATTGCGAGCTGCAAATGCCACTTCCAGCTTAGCTGTGCAGAGGAAGAACAACAAGAAGAAGAAATATCTCGAAATATGTCCGTCAGGCCAGTTCCTTTGAGCTGAATCTGCAAATATCTCGGAAACGAAGCGAGCTATGGCAAAATGTTAAGAGACGTTTTTTGTAGAGAATTATGTTTCCTACAATTTATGTTCTATGATATTTTTTGATCAGAAGCGTAGTTTTCGAGATATATCGAGATATTTAAAAGTTCCGAAGCCGCACCAACATAATAGAGATACAGAAACACCGTGGCCCCTTTCTTTGAGATAACTCTGCACTATTGCGAGCTGTAAATGCCACTTCCAGCTTAGCTGTGCAGAAGAAGAACAACAAGAAGAAGAAATATCTCGAAATATGTCCGTCAGGCCCCTTCCCTTGAGATATATCTGCAAATATCTCGGAAACGAAGAGAGCTATGGCAAAATGTTAAGAGACCTTTTTTGTAGAGAATTATGTTTCCTACTTTTTATGTTCTATGATATTTTTTGATCAGATGCGTAGTTCTCGAGATATATCAAGATATTTAAAAGTTCCGAAGCCGCACCAACATAATAGAGATACAGAAACACCGTGGCCCCTTTCTTTGAGATAACTCTGCAGTATTGCGAGCTGTAAATGCCACTTCCAGCTTAGCTGTGCAGAGGAAGAACAACAAGAAGAAGAAATATCTCGAAATATGTCCGTCAGGCCCCTTCCCTTGAGATAAATCTGCAAATATCTCGGAAACGAAGCGAGCTATGGCAAAATGTTAAGAGACCTTTTTTGTAGAGAATTAAGTTTCCTACTTTTTATGTTCTATGATATTTTTTGATCAGATGCGTAGTTCTCGAGATATATCAAGATGTTTAAAAGTTCCGAAGCCGCACCAACATAATAGAGATACAGAAACACCGTGGCCCCTTTCTTTGAGATAACTCTGCAGTATTGCGAGCTGTAAATGCCACTTCCAGCTTAGCTGTGCAGGAGAAGAACAACAAGAAGGAGAAATATCTCGAAATATGTCCGTCAGGCCCCTTCCCTTGAGATATATCTGCAAATATCTCGGAAACGAAGCGAGCTATGGCAAAATGTTAAGAGACCTTTTTTGTAGAGAATTATGTTTCCTACAATTTATGTTCTATGATATTTTTTGATCAGAAGCGTCGTTTTCGAGATATATCGAGATATTTAAAAGTTCCAAAGCCGCACCAACATAATAGAGATACAGAAACACCGTGGCCCCTTTCTTTGAGATAACTCTGCACTAGTGCGAGCCGCAAATGCCACTTCCAGCTTAGCTGTGCAGAAGAAGAACAACAAGAAGAAGAAATATCTCGAAATATGTCCGTCAGGCCCCTTCCCTTGAGATAAATCTGCAAATATCTCGGAAACGAAGCGAGCTATGGCAAAATGTTGAGAGACCTTTTTTGTAGAGAATTAAGTTTCCTACTTTTTATGTTCTATGATATTTTTTGATCAGATGCGTAGTTCTCGAGATATATCAAGATATTTAAAAGTTCCGAAGCCGCACCAACATAATAGAGATACAGAAACACCGTGGCCCCTCTCTTTGAGATAACTCTGCACTATTGCGAGCTGGAAATGCCACTTCCAGTTTAGCTGTGCAGAAGAAGAACAACAAGAAGAAGAAATATCTCGAAATATGTCCGTCAGGCCCCTTCCCTTGAGATAAATCTGCAAATATCTCGGAAACGAAGCGAGCTATGACAAAATGTTAAGAGACCTTTTTTGTAAAGAATTATGTTTCCTACTTTTTATGTTCTATGATATTTTTTGATCAGATGCGTAGTTCTCGAGATATATCAAGATATTTAAAAGTTCCGAAGCCGCACCAACATAATAGAGATACAGAAACACCGTGGCCCCTTTCTTTGAGATAACTCTGCACTATTGCGAGCTGTAAATGCCACTTCCAGCTTAGCTGTGCAGAAGAAGAACAACAAGAAGAAGAAATATCTCGAAATATGTCCGTCAGGCCCCTTCCCTTGAGATATATCTGCAAATATCTCGGAAACGAAGAGAGCTATGGCAAAATGTTAAGAGACCTTTTTTGTAGAGAATTAAGTTTCCTACTTTTTATGTTCTATGATATTTTTTGATCTGATGCGTAGTTCTCGAGATATATCAAGATATTTAAAAGTTCCGAAGCCGCACCAACATAATAGAGATACAGAAACACCGTGGCCCCTTTCTTTGAGATAACTCTGCACTATTGCGAGCTGCAAATGCCACTTCCAGCTTAGCTGTGCAGAGGAAGAACAACAAGAAGAAGAAATATCTCGAAATATGTCCGTCAGGCCAGTTCCTTTGAGCTGAATCTGCAAATATCTCGGAAATGAAGCGAGCTATGGCAAAATGTTAGGAGACCTTTTTTGTAGAGAATTAAGTTTCCTACTTTTTATGTTCTATGATATTTTTTGATCAGATGCGTAGTTCTCGAGATATATCAAGATATTTAAAAGTTCCGAAGCCGCACCAACATAATAGAGATACAGAAACACCGTGGCCCCTTTCTTTGAGATAACTCTGCACTATTGCGAGCTGTTAATGCCACTTCCAGCTTAGCTGTGCAGAAGAAGAACAACAAGAAGAAGACATATCTCGAAATATGTCCGTCAGGCCCCTTCCCTTGAGATAAATCTGCAAATATCTCGGAAACGAAGCGAGCTATGGCAAAATGTTGAGGGACCTTTTTTGTAGAGAATTAAGTTTCCTACGTTTTATGTTCTATGATATTTTTTGATCAGAAGCGTAGTTTTCGAGATATATCGAGATATTTAAAAGTTCCAAAGCCGCACCAACATAATAGAGATACAGAAACACCGTGGCCCCTTTCTTTGAGATAACTCTGCACTATTGCGAGCTGCAAATGCCACTTCCAGCTTAGCTGTGCAGAGGAAGAACAACAAGAAGAAGAAATATCTCGAAATATGTCCGTCAGGCCAGTTCCTTTGAGCTGAATCTGCAAATATCTCGGAAACGAAGCGAGCTATGGCAAAATGTTAAGAGACCTTTTGTGTAGAGAATTAAGTTTCCTACTTTTTATGTTCTATGATATTTTTTGATCTGATGCGTAGTTCTCGAGATATATCAAGATATTTAAAAGTTCCGAAGCCGCACCAACATAATAGAGATACAGAAACACCGTGGCCCCTTTCTTTGAGATAACTCTGCACTATTGCGAGCTGTAAATGCCACTTCCAGCTTAGCTGTGCAGAAGAAGAACAACAAGAAGAAGAAATATCTCGAAATATGTCCGTCAGGCCCCTTCCCTTGAGATATATCTGCAAATATCTCGGAAACGAAGCGAGCTATGGCAAAATGTTAAGAGACCTTTTTTGTAGAGAATTAAGTTTCCTACTTTTTATGTTCTATGATATTTTTTGATCAGATGCGTAGTTCTCGAGATATATCAAGATATTTAAAAGTTCCGAAGCCGCACCAACATAATAGAGATACAGAAACACCGTGGCCCCTTTCTTTGAGATAACTCTGCACTATTGCGAGCTGTAAATGCCACTTCCAGCTTAGCTGTGCAGAAGAAGAACAACAAGAAGAAGAAATATCTCGAAATATGTCCGTCAGGCCCCTTCCCTTGAGATATATCTGCAAATATCTCGGAAACGAAGAGAGCTATGGCAAAATGTTAAGAGACCTTTTTTGTAGAGAATTAAGTTTCCTACTTTTTATCTTCTATGATATTTTTTGATCTGATGCGTAGTTCTCGAGATATATCAAGATATTTAAAAGTTCCGAAGCCGCACCAACATAATAGAGATACAGAAACACCGTGGCCCCTTTCTTTGAGATAACTCTGCACTATTGCGAGGTGCAACTGCCACTTCCAGCTTAGCTGTGCAGAGGAAGAACAACAAGAAGAAGAAATATCTCGAAATATGTCCGTCAGGCCAGTTCCTTTGAGCTGAATCTGCAAATATCTCGGAAACGAAGTGAGCTATGGCAAAATGTTGAGAGACGTTTTTTGTAGAGAATTATGTTTCCTACAATTTATGTTCTATGATATTTTTTGATCAGAAGCGTAGTTTTCGAGATATATCGAGATATTTAAAAGTTCCGAAGCCGCACCAACATAATAGGGATACAGAAACACCGTGGCCCCTTTCTTTGAGATAAATCTGCAGTATTGCGAGCTCTAAATGCCACTTCCAGCTTAGCTGTGCAGAAGAAGAACAACAAGAAGAAGAAATATCTCGAAATATGTCCGTCAGGCCCCTTCCCTTGAGATAAATCTGCAAATATCTCGGAAACGAAGAGAGCTATGGCAAAATGTTAAGAGACCTTTTGTGTAGAGAATTAAGTTTCCTACTTTTTATGTTCTATGATATTTTTTGATCTGATGCGTAGTTCTCGAGATATATCAAGATATTTAAAAGTTCCGAAGCCGCACCAACATAATAGAGATACAGAAACACCGTGGCCCCTTTCTTTGAGATAACTCTGCACTATTGCGAGCTGTAAATGCCACTTCCAGCTTAGCTGTGCAGAAGAAGAACAACAAGAAGAAGAAATATCTCGAAATATGTCCGTCAGGCCCCTTACCTTGAGATATATCTGCAAATATCTCGGAAACGAAGCGAGCTATGGCAAAATGTTAAGAGACCTTTTTTGTAGAGAATTATGTTTCCTACAATTTATGTTCTACGATATTTTTTGATCAGAAGCGTAGTTTTCGAGATATATCGAGATATTTAAAAGTTCCGAAGCCGCACCAACATAATAGAGATACAGAAACACCGTGGCCCCTTTCGTTGAGATAACTCTGCACTAGTGCGAGCCGCAAATGCCACTTCCAGCTTAGCTGTGCAGAAGAAGAACAACAAGAAGAAGAAATATCTCGAAATATGTCCGTCAGGCCCCTTCCCTTGAGATAAATCTGCAAATATCTCGGAAACGAAGAGAGCTATGGCAAAATGTTAAGAGACCTTTTGTGTAGAGAATTAAGTTTCCTACTTTTTATGTCCTATGATATTTTTTGATCTGATGCGTAGTTCTCGAGATATATCAAGATATTTAAAAGTTCCGAAGCCGCACCAACATAATAGAGATACAGAAACACCGTGGCCCCTTTCTTTGAGATAACTCTGCACTATTGCGAGCTGTAAATGCCACTTCCAGCTTAGCTGTGCAGAAGAAGAACAACAAGAAGAAGAAATATCTCGAAATATGTCCGTCAGGCCCCTTCCCTTGAGATATATCTGCAAATATCTCGGAAACGAAGCGAGCTATGGCAAAATGTTAAGAGACCTTTTTTGTAGCGAATTAAGTTTCCTACTTTTTATGTTCTATGATATTTTTTGATCAGATGCGTAGTTCTCGAGATATATCAAGATATTTAAAAGTTCCGAAGCCGCACCAACATAATAGAGATACAGAAACACCGTGGCCCCTTTCTTTGAGATAACTCTGCACTATTGCGAGCTGTAAATGCCACTTCCAGCTTAGCTGTGCAGAAGAAGAACAACAAGAAGAAGACATATCTCGAAATATGTCCGTCAGGCCCCTTCCCTTGAGATATATCTGCAAATATCTCGGAAACGAAGCGAGCTATGGCAAAATGTTAAGAGACCTTTTTGTAGAGAATTATGTTTCCTACAATTTATGTTCTATGATATTTTTTGATCAGAAGCGTAGTTTTCGAGATATATCGAGATATTTAAAAGTTCCAAAGCCGCACCAACATAATAGAGATACAGAAACACCGTGGCCCCTTTCTTTGAGATAACTCTGCACTATTGCGAGGTGCAAATGCCACTTCCAGCTTAGCTGTGCAGAGGAAGAACAACAAGAAGAAGAAATATCTCGAAATATGTCCGTCAGGCCAGTTCCTTTGAGCTGAATCTGCAAATATCTCGGAAACGAAGTGAGCTATGGCAAAATGTTGAGAGACGTTTTTTGTAGAGAATTATGTTTCCTACAATTTATGTTCTATGATATTTTTTGATCAGAAGCGTAGTTTTCGAGATATATCGAGATATTTAAAAGTTCCGAAGCCGCACCAACATAATAGGGATACAGAAACACCGTGGCCCCTTTCTTTGAGATAAATCTGCAGTATTGCGAGCTGTAAATGCCACTTCCAGCTTAGCTGTGCAGAAGAAGAACAACAAGAAGAAGAAATATCTCGAAATATGTCCGTCAGGCCCCTTCCCTTGAGATAAATCTGCAAATATCTCGGAAACGAAGAGAGCTATGGCAAAATGTTAAGAGACCTTTTGTGTAGAGAATTAAGTTTCCTACTTTTTATGTTCTATGATATTTTTTGATCTGATGCGTAGTTCTCGAAATATATCAAGATATTTAAAAGTTCCGAAGCCGCACCAACATAATAGAGATACAGAAACACCGTGGCCCCTTTCTTTGAGATAACTCTGCACTATTGCGAGCTGTAAATGCCACTTCCAGCTTAGCTGTGCAGAAGAAGAACAACAAGAAGAAGAAATATCTCGAAATATGTCCGTCAGGCCCCTTCCCTTGAGATATATCTGCAAATATCTCGGAAACGAAGCGAGCTATGGCAAAATGTTAAGAGACCTTTTTTGTAGAGAATTATGTTTTCTACAATTTATGTTCTATGATATTTTTTGATCAGAAGCGTAGTTTTCGAGATATATCGAGATATTTAAAAGTTCCGAAGCCGCACCAACATAATAGAGATACAGAAACACCGTGGCCCCTTTCGTTGAGATAACTCTGCACTAGTGCGAGCCGCAAATGCCACTTCCAGCTTAGCTGTGCAGAAGAAGAACAACAAGAAGAAGAAATATCTCGAAATATGTCCGTCAGGCCCCTTCCCTTGAGATAAATCTGCAAATATCTCGGAAACGAAGAGAGCTATGGCAAAATGTTAAGAGACCTTTTGTGTAGAGAATTAAGTTTCCTACTTTTTATGTCCTATGATATTTTTTGATCTGATGCGTAGTTCTCGAGATATATCAAGATATTTAAAAGTTCCGAAGCCGCACCAACATAATAGAGATACAGAAACACCGTGGCCCCTTTCTTTGAGATAACTCTGCACAATTGCGAGCTGTAAATGCCACTTCCAGCTTAGCTGTGCAGAAGAAGAACAACAAGAAGAAGAAATATCTCGAAATATGTCCGTCAGGCCCCTTCCCTTGAGATATATCTGCAAATATCTCGGAAACGAAGCGAGCTATGGCAAAATGTTAAGAGACCTTTTTTGTAGAGAATTAAGTTTCCTACTTTTTATGTTCTATGATATTTTTTGATCAGATGCGTAGTTCTCGAGATATATCAAGATATTTAAAAGTTCCGAAGCCGCACCAACATAATAGAGATACAGAAACACCGTGGCCCCTTTCTTTGAGATAACTCTGCACTATTGCGAGCTGTAAATGCCACTTCCAGCTTAGCTGTGCAGAAGAAGAACAACAAGAAGAAGAAATATCTCGAAATATGTCCGTCAGGCCCCTTCCCTTGAGATATATCTGCAAATATCTCGGAAACCAAGCAAGCTATGGCAAAATGTTAAGAGACCTTTTTTGTAGAGAATTAAGTTTCCTACTTTTTATGTTCTATGATATTTTTTGATCAGATGCGTAGTTCTCGAGATATATCAAGATATTTAAAAGTTCCGAAGCCGCACCAACATAATAGAGATACAGAAACACCGTGGCCCCGTTCTTTGAGATAACTCTGCACTATTGCGAGCTGTAAATGCCACTTCCAGCTTAGCTGTGCAGAAGAAGAACAACAAGAAGAAGAAATATCTCGAAATATGTCCGTCAGGCCCCTTCCCTTGAGATATATCTGCAAATATCTCGGAAACGAAGAGAGCTATGGCAAAATGTTAAGAGACCTTTTTTGTAGAGAATTAAGTTTCCTACTTTTTATGTTCTATGATAATTTTTGATCTGATGCGTAGTTCTCGAGATATATCAAGATATTTAAAAGTTCCGAAGCCGCACCAACATAATAGAGATGCAGAAACACCGTGGCCCCTTTCTTTGAGATAACTCTGCACTATTGCGAGCTGTAAATGCCACTTCCAGCTTAGCTGTGCAGAAGAAGAACAACAAGAAGAAGACATATCTCGAAATATGTCCGTCAGGCCCCTTCCCTTGAGATATATCTGCAAATATCTCGGAAACGAAGCGAGCTATGGCAAAATGTTAAGAGACCTTTTTGTAGAGAATTATGTTTCCTACAATTTATGTTCTATGATATTTTTTGATCAGAAGCGTAGTTTTCGAGATATATCGAGATATTTAAAAGTTCCAAAGCCGCACCAACATAATAGAGATACAGAAACACCGTGGCCCCTTTCTTTGAGATAACTCTGCACTATTGCGAGCTGCAAATGCCACTTCCAGCTTAGCTGTGCAGAGGAAGAACAACAAGAAGAAGAAATATCTCGAAATATGTCCGTCAGGCCAGTTCCTTTGAGCTGAATCTGCAAATATCTCGGAAACGAAGTGAGCTATGGCAAAATGTTGAGAGACCTTTTTTGTAGAGAATTATGTTTCCTACAATTTATGTTCTATGATATTTTTTGATCAGAAGCGTAGTTTTCGAGATATATCGAGATATTTAAAAGTTCCGAAGCCGCACCAACATAATAGAGATACAGAAACACCGTGGCCCCTTTCGTTGAGATAACTCTGCACTAGTGCGAGCCGCAAATGCCACTTCCAGCTTAGCTGTGCAGAAAAAGAACAACAAGAAGAAGAAATATCTCGAAATATGTCCGTCAGGCCCCTTCCCTTGAGATATATCTGCAAATATCTCGGAAACGAAGCGAGCTATGGCAAAATGTTAAGAGACCTTTTTTGTAGAGAATTAAGTTTCCTACTTTTTATGTTCTATGATATTTTTTGATCAGATGCGTAGTTCTCGAGATATATCAAGATATTTAAAAGTTCCGAAGCCGCACCAACATAATAGAGATACAGAAACACCGTGGCCCCTTTCTTTGACATAACTCTGCACTATTGCGAGCTGTAAATGCCACTTCCAGCTTAGCTGTGCAGAAGAAGAACAACAAGAAGAAGAAATATCTCGAAATATGTCCGTCAGGCCCCTTCCCTTGAGATATATCTGCAAATATCTCGGAAACCAAGCGAGCGATGGCAAAATGTTAAGAGACCTTTTTTGTAGGGAATTAAGTTTCCTACTTTTTATGTTCTATGATATTTTTTGATCAGATGCGTAGTTCTCGAGATATATCAAGATATTTAAAAGTTCCGAAGCCGCACCAACATAATAGAGATACAGAAACACCGTGGCCCCTTTCTTTGAGATAACTCTGCACTATTGCGAGCTGTAAATGCCACTTCCAGCTTAGCTGTGCAGAAGAAGAACAACAAGAAGAAGAAATATCTCGAAATATGTCCGTCAGGCCCCTTCCCTTGAGATATATCTGCAAATATCTCGGAAACGAAGAGAGCTATGGCAAAATGTTAAGAGACCTTTTTTGTAGAGAATTAAGTTTCCTACTTTTTATGTTCTATGATAATTTTTGATCTGATGCGTAGTTCTCGAGATATATCAAGATATTTAAAAGTTCCGAAGCCGCACCAACATAATAGAGATACAGAAACACCGTGGCCCCTTTCTTTGAGATAACTCTGCACTATTGCGAGCTGTAAATGCCACTTCCAGCTTAGCTGTGCAGAAGAAGAACAACAAGAAGAAGACATATCTCGAAATATGTCCGTCAGGCCCCTTCCCTTGAGATATATCTGCAAATATCTCGGAAACGAAGCGAGCTATGGCAAAATGTTGAGAGACCTTTTTGTAGAGAATTATGTTTCCTACAATTTATGTTCTATGATATTTTTTGATCAGAAGCGTAGTTTTCGAGATATATCGAGATATTTAAAAGTTCCAAAGCCGCACCAACATAATAGAGATACAGAAACACCGTGGCCCCTTTCTTTGAGATAACTCTGCACTATTGCGAGCTGCAAATGCCACTTCCAGCTTAGCTGTGCAGAGGAAGAACAACAAGAAGAAGAAATATCTCGAAATATGTCCGTCAGGCCAGTTCCTTTGAGCTGAATCTGCAAATATCTCGGAAACGAAGTGAGCTATGGCAAAATGTTGAGAGACGTTTTTTGTAGAGAATTATGTTTCCTACAATTTATGTTCTATGATATTTTTTGATCAGAAGCGTAGTTTTCGAGATATATCGAGATATTTAAAAGTTCCGAAGCCGCACCAACATAATAGGGATACAGAAACACCGTGGCCCCTTTCTTTGAGATAAATCTGCAGTATTGCGAGCTGTAAATGCCACTTCCAGCTTAGCTGTGCAGAAGAAGAACAACAAGAAGAAGAAATATCTCGAAATATGTCCGTCAGGCCCCTTCCCTTGAGATAAATCTGCAAATATCTCGGAAACGAAGAGAGCTATGGCAAAATGTTAAGAGACCTTTTGTGTAGAGAATTAAGTTTCCTACTTTTTATGTTCTATGATATCTTTTGATCTGATGCGTAGTTCTCGAGATATATCAAGATATTTAAAAGTTCCGAAGCCGCACCAACATAATAGAGATACAGAAACACCGTGGCCCCTTTCTTTGAGATAACTCTGCACTATTGCGAGCTGTAAATGCCACTTCCAGCTTAGCTGTGCAGAAGAAGAACAACAAGAAGAAGAAATATCTCGAAATATGTCCGTCAGGCCCCTTCCCTTGAGATATATCTGCAAATATCTCGGAAACGAAGAGAGCTATGGCAAAATGTTAAGAGACCTTTTTTGTAGAGAATTAAGTTTCCTACTTTTTATGTTCTATGATATTTTTTGATCTGATGCGTAGTTCTCGAGATATATCAAGATATTTAAAAGTTCCGAAGCCGCACCAACCTAATAGAGATACAGAAACACCGTGGCCCCTTTCTTTGAGATAACTCTGCACTATTGCGAGCTGTAAATGCAACTCCAGCTTAGCTGTGCAGAAGAAGAACAACAAGAAGAAGACATATCTCGAAATATGTCCGTCAGGCCCCTTCCCTTGAGATATATCTGCAAATATCTCGGAAACGAAGTGAGCTATGGCAAAATGTTAAGAGACCTTTTTTGTAGAGAATTATGTTTCCTACAATTTATGTTCTATGATATTTTTTGATCAGAAGCGTAGTTTTCGAGATATATCGAGATATTTAAAAGTTCCAAAGCCGCACCAACATAATAGAGATACAGAAACACCGTGGCCCCTTTCTTTGAGATAACTCTGCACTATTGCGAGCTGCAAATGCCACTTCCAGCTTAGCTGTGCAGAGGAAGAACAACAAGAAGAAGAAATATCTCGAAATATGTCCGTCAGGCCAGTTCCTTTGAGCTGAATCTGCAAATATCTCGGAAACGAAGCGAGCTATGGCAAAATGTTAAGAGACGTTTTTTGTAGAGAATTATGTTTCCTACAATTTATGTTCTATGATATTTTTTGATCAGAAGCGTAGTTTTCGAGATATATCGAGATATTTAAAAGTTCCGAAGCCGCACCAACATAATAGAGATACAGAAACACCGTGGCCCCTTTCTTTGAGATAAATCTGCACTATTGCGAGCTGTAAATGCCACTTCCAGCTTAGCTGTGCAGAAGAAGAACAACAAGAAGAAGAAATATCTCGAAATATGTCCGTCAGGCCCCTTCCCTTGAGATAAATCTGCAAATATCTCGGAAACGAAGAGAGCTATGGCAAAATGTTAAGAGACCTTTTGTGTAGAGAATTAAGTTTCCTACTTTTTATGTTCTATGATATCTTTTGATCTGATGCGTAGTTCTCGAGATATATCAAGATATTTAAAAGTTCCGAAGCCGCACCAACATAATAGAGATACAGAAACACCGTGGCCCCTTTCTTTGAGATAACTCTGCACTATTGCGAGCTGTAAATGCCACTTCCAGCTTAGCTGTGCAGAAGAAGAACAACAAGAAGAAGAAATATCTCGAAATATGTCCGTCAGGCCCCTTCCCTTGAGATATATCTGCAAATATCTCGGAAACGAAGCGAGCTATGGCAAAATGTTAAGAGACCTTTTTTGTAGAGAATTATGTTTCCTACAATTTATGTTCTATGATATTTTTTGATCAGAAGCGTAGTTTTCGAGATATATCGAGATATTTAAAAGTTCCGAAGCCGCACCAACATAATAGAGATACAGAAACACCGTGGCCCCTTTCGTTGAGATAACTCTGCACTAGTGCGAGCCGCAAATGCCACTTCCAGCTTAGCTGTGCAGAAGAAGAACAACAAGAAGAAGAAATATCTCGAAATATGTCCGTCAGGCCCCTTCCCTTGAGATAAATCTGCAAATATCTCGGAAACGAAGAGAGCTATGGCAAAATGTTAAGAGACCTTTTGTGTAGAGAATTAAGTTTCCTACTTTTTATGTCCTATGATATTTTTTGATCTGATGCGTAGTTCTCGAGATATATCAAGATATTTAAAAGTTCCGAAGCCGCACCAACATAATAGAGATACAGAAACACCGTGGCCCCTTTCTTTGAGATAACTCTGCACTATTGCGAGCTGTAAATGCCACTTCCAGCTTAGCTGTGCAGAAGAAGAACAACAAGAAGAAGAAATATCTCGAAATATGTCCGTCAGGCCCCTTCCCTTGAGATATATCTGCAAATATCTCGGAAACGAAGCGAGCTATGGCAAAATGTTAAGAGACCTTTTTTGTAGAGAATTATGTTTCCTACAATTTATGTTCTATGATATTTTTTGATCAGAAGCGTGGTTTTCGAGATATATCGAGATATTTAAAAGTTCCGAAGCCGCACCAACATAATAGAGATACAGAAACACCGTGGCCCCTTTCGTTGAGATAATTCTGCACTATTGCGAGCCGCAAATGCCACTTCCAGCTTAGCTGTGCAGAAGAAGAACAACAAGAAGAAGAAATATCTCGAAATATGTCCGTCAGGCCCCTTCCCTTGAGATATATCTGCAAATATCTCGGAAACGAAGCGAGCTATGGCAAAATGTTAAGAGACCTTTTTTGTAGAGAATTAAGTTTCCTACTTTTTATGTTCTATGATATTTTTTGATCAGATGCGTAGTTCTCGAGATATATCAAGATATTTAAAAGTTCCGAAGCCGCACCAACATAATAGAGATACAGAAACACCGTGGCCCCTTTCTTTGAGATAACTCTGCACTATTGCGAGCTGTAAATGCCACTTCCAGCTTAGCTGTGCAGAAGAAGAACAACAAGAAGAAGAAATATCTCGAAATATGTCCGTCAGGCCCCTTCCCTTGAGATATATCTGCAAATATCTCGGAAACGAAGAGAGCTATGGCAAAATGTTAAGAGACCTTTTTTGTAGAGAATTAAGTTTCCTACTTTTTATGTTCTATGATATTTTTTGATCTGATGCGTAGTTCTCGAGATATATCAAGATATTTAAAAGTTCCGAAGCCGCACCAACCTAATAGAGATACAGAAACACCGTGGCCCCTTTCTTTGAGATAACTCTGCACTATTGCGAGCTGTAAATGCAACTCCAGCTTAGCTGTGCAGAAGAAGAACAACAAGAAGAAGACATATCTCGAAATATGTCCGTCAGGCCCCTTCCCTTTAGATATATCTGCAAATATCTCGGAAACGAAGCGAGCTATGGCAAAATGTTAAGAGACCTTTTTTGTAGAGAATTATGTTTCCTACAATTTATGTTCTATGATATTTTTTGATCAGAAGCGTAGTTTTCGAGATATATCGAGATATTTAAAAGTTCCGAAGCCGCACCAACATAATAGAGATACAGAAACACCGTGGCCCCTTTCGTTGAGATAACTCTGCACTAGTGCGAGCCGCAAATGCCACTTCCAGCTTAGCTGTGCAGAAGAAGAACAACAAGAAGAAGAAATATCTCGAAATATGTCCGTCAGGCCAGTTCCTTTGAGCTGAATCTGCAAATATCTCGGAAACGAAGCGAGCTATGGCAAAATGTTAAGAGACGTTTTTTGTAGAGAATTATGTTTCCTACAATTTATGTTCTATGATATTTTTTGATCAGAAGCGTAGTTTTCGAGATATATCGAGATATTTAAAAGTTCCGAAGCCGCACCAACATAATAGAGATACAGAAACACCGTGGCCCCTTTCTTTGAGATAAATCTGCACTATTGCGAGCTGTAAATGCCACTTCCAGCTTAGCTGTGCAGAAGAAGGACAACAAGAAGAAGAAATATCTCGAAATATGTCCGTCAGGCCCCTTCCCTTGAGATAAATCTGCAAATATCTCGGAAACGAAGAGAGCTATGGCAAAATGTTAAGAGACCTTTTGTGTAGAGAATTAAGTTTCCTACTTTTTATGTTCTATGATATCTTTTGATCTGATGCGTAGTTCTCGAGATATATCAAGATATTTAAAAGTTCCGAAGCCGCACCAACATAATAGAGATACAGAAACACCGTGGCCCCTTTCTTTGAGATAACTCTGCACTATTGCGAGCTGTAAATGCCACTTCCAGCTTAGCTGTGCAGAAGAAGAACAACAAGAAGAAGAAATATCTCGAAATATGTCCGTCAGGCCCCTTCCCTTTAGATATATCTGCAAATATCTCGGAAACGAAGCGAGCTATGGCAAAATGTTAAGAGACCTTTTTTGTAGAGAATTATGTTTCCTACAATTTATGTTCTATGATATTTTTTGATCAGAAGCGTAGTTTTCGAGATATATCGAGATATTTAAAAGTTCCGAAGCCGCACCAACATAATAGAGATACAGAAACACCGTGGCCCCTTTCGTTGAGATAACTCTGCACTAGTGCGAGCCGCAAATGCCACTTCCAGCTTAGCTGTGCAGAAGAAGAACAACAAGAAGAAGAAATATCTCGAACTATGTCCGTCAGGCCCCTTCCCTTGAGATAAATCTGCAAATATCTCGGAAACGAAGAGAGCTATGGCAAAATGTTAAGAGACCTTTTGTGTAGAGAATTAAGTTTCCTACTTTTTATGTCCTATGATATTTTTTGATCTGATGCGTAGTTCTCGAGATATATCAAGATATTTAAAAGTTCCGAAGCCGCACCAACATAATAGAGATACAGAAACACCGTGGCCCCTTTCTTTGAGATAACTCTGCACTATTGCGAGCTGTAAATGCCACTTCCAGCTTAGCTGAGCAGAAGAAGAACAACAAGAAGAAGAAATATCTCGAAATATGTCCGTCAGGCCCCTTCCCTTGAGATATATCTGCAAATATCTCGGAAACGAAGCGAGCTATGGCAAAATGTTAAGAGACCTTTTTTGTAGAGAATTATGTTTCCTACAATTTATGTTCTATGATATTTTTTGATCAGAAGCGTAGTTTTCGAGATATATCGAGATATTTAAAAGTTCCGAAGCCGCACCAACATAATAGAGATACAGAAACACCGTGGCCCCTTTCGTTGAGATAACTCTGCACTAGTGCGAGCCGCAAATGCCACTTCCAGCTTAGCTGTGCAGAAGAAGAACAACAAGAAGAAGAAATATCTCGAAATATGTCCGTCAGGCCCCTTCCCTTGAGATATATCTGCAAATATCTCGGAAACGAAGCGAGCTATGGCAAAATGCTAAGAGACCTTTTTTGTAGAGAATTAAGTTTCCTACTTTTTATGTTCTATGATATTTTTTGATCAGATGCGTAGTTCTCGAGATATATCAAGATATTTAAAAGTTCCGAAGCCGCACCAACATAATAGAGATACAGAAACACCGTGGCCCCTTTCTTTGAGATAACTCTGCACTATTGCGAGCTGTAAATGCCACTTCCAGCTTAGCTGTGCAGAAGAAGAACAACAAGAAGAAGAAATATCTCGAAATATGTCCGTCAGGCCCCTTCCCTTGAGATATATCTGCAAATATCTCGGAAACGAAGAGAGCTATGGCAAAATGTTAAGAGACCTTTTTTGTAGAGAATTAAGTTTCCTACTTTTTATGTTCTATGATATTTTTTGATCTGATGCGTAGTTCTCGAGATATATCAAGATATTTAAAAGTTCCGAAGCCGCACCAACCTAATAGAGATACAGAAACACCGTGGCCCCTTTCTTTGAGATAACTCTGCACTATTGCGAGCTGTAAATGCAACTCCAGCTTAGCTGTGCAGAAGAAGAACAACAAGAAGAAGACATATCTCGAAATATGTCCGTCAGGCCCCTTCCCTTGAGATATATCTGCAAATATCTCGGAAACGAAGTGAGCTATGGCAAAATGTTAAGAGACCTTTTTTGTAGAGAATTATGTTTCCTACAATTTATGTTCTATGATATTTTTTGATCAGAAGCGTAGTTTTCGAGATATATCGAGATATTTAAAAGTTCCAAAGCCGCACCAACATAATAGAGATACAGAAACACCGTGGCCCCTTTCTTTGAGATAACTCTGCACTATTGCGAGCTGCAAATGCCACTTCCAGCTTAGCTGTGCAGAGGAAGAACAACAAGAAGAAGAAATATCTCGAAATATGTCCGTCAGGCCAGTTCCTTTGAGCTGAATCTGCAAATATCTCGGAAACGAAGTGAGCTATGGCAAAATGTTGAGAGACGTTTTTTGTAGAGAATTATGTTTCCTACAATTTATGTTCTATGATATTTTTTGATCAGAAGCGTAGTTTTCGAGATATATCGAGATATTTAAAAGTTCCGAAGCCGCACCAACATAATAGGGATACAGAAACACCGTGGCCCCTTTCTTTGAGATAAATCTGCAGTATTGCGAGCTGTAAATGCCACTTCCAGCTTAGCTGTGCAGAAGAAGAACAACAAGAAGAAGAAATATCTCGAAATATGTCCGTCAGGCCCCTTCCCTTGAGATAAATCTGCAAATATCTCGGAAACGAAGAGAGCTATGGCAAAATGTTAAGAGACCTTTTGTGTAGAGAATTAAGTTTCCTACTTTTTATGTTCTATGATATCTTTTGATCTGATGCGTAGTTCTCGAGATATATCAAGATATTTAGAAGTTCCGAAGCCGCACCAACATAATAGAGATACAGAAACACCGTGGCCCCTTTCTTTGAGATAACTCTGCACTATTGCGAGCTGTAAATGCCACTTCCAGCTTAGCTGTGCAGAAGAAGAACAACAAGAAGAAGAAATATCTCGAAATATGTCCGTCAGGCCCCTTCCCTTTAGATATATCTGCAAATATCTCGGAAACGAAGCGAGCTATGGCAAAATGTTAAGAGACCTTTTTTGTAGAGAATTATGTTTCCTACAATTTATGTTCTATGATATTTTTTGATCAGAAGCGTAGTTTTCGAGATATATCGAGATATTTAAAAGTTCCGAAGCCGCACCAACATAATAGAGATACAGAAACACCGTGGCCCCTTTCGTTGAGATAACTCTGCACTAGTGCGAGCCGCAAATGCCACTTCCAGCTTAGCTGTGCAGAAGAAGAACAACAAGAAGAAGAAATATCTCGAAATATGTCCGTCAGGCCCCTTCCCTTGAGATAAATCTGCAAATATCTCGGAAACGAAGAGAGCTATGGCAAAATGTTAAGAGACCTTTTGTGTAGAGAATTAAGTTTCCTACTTTTTATGTCCTATGATATTTTTTGATCTGATGCGTAGTTCTCGAGATATATCAAGATATTTAAAAGTTCCGAAGCCGCACCAACATAATAGAGATACAGAAACACCGTGGCCCCTTTCTTTGAGATAACTCTGCACTATTGCGAGCTGTAAATGCCACTTCCAGCTTAGCTGTGCAGAAGAAGAACAACAAGAAGAAGAAATATCTCGAAATATGTCCGTCAGGCCCCTTCCCTTGAGATATATCTGCAAATATCTCGGAAACGAAGCGAGCTATGGCAAAATGTTAAGAGACGTTTTTTGTAGAGAATTATGTTTCCTACAATTTATGTTCTATGATATTTTTTGATCAGAAGCGTAGTTTTCGAGATATATCGAGATATTTAAAAGTTCCGAAGCCGCACCAACATAATAGAGATACAGAAACACCGTGGCCCCTTTCTTTGAGATAAATCTGCACTATTGCGAGCTGTAAATGCCACTTCCAGCTTAGCTGTGCAGAAGAAGAACAACAAGAAGAAGAAATATCTCGAAATATGTCCGTCAGGCCCCTTCCCTTGAGATAAATCTGCAAATATCTCGGAAACGAAGAGAGCTATGGCAAAATGTTAAGAGACCTTTTGTGTAGAGAATTAAGTTTCCTACTTTTTATGTTCTATGATATCTTTTGATCTGATGCGTAGTTCTCGAGATATATCAAGATATTTAAAAGTTCCGAAGCCGCACCAACATAATAGAGATACAGAAACACCGTGGCCCCTTTCTTTGAGATAACTCTGCACTATTGCGAGCTGTAAATGCCACTTCCAGCTTAGCTGTGCAGAAGAAGAACAACAAGAAGAAGAAATATCTCGAAATATGTCCGTCAGGCCCCTTCCCTTGAGATATATCTGCAAATATCTCGGAAACGAAGCGAGCTATGGCAAAATGTTAAGAGACCTTTTTTGTAGAGAATTATGTTTCCTACAATTTATGTTCTATGATATTTTTTGATCAGAAGCGTAGTTTTCGAGATATATCGAGATATTTAAAAGTTCCGAAGCCGCACCAACATAATAGAGATACAGAAACACCGTGGCCCCTTTCGTTGAGATAACTCTGCACTAGTGCGAGCCGCAAATGCCACTTCCAGCTTAGCTGTGCAGAAGAAGAACAACAAGAAGAAGAAATATCTCGAAATATGTCCGTCAGGCCCCTTCCCTTGAGATAAATCTGCAAATATCTCGGAAACGAAGAGAGCTATGGCAAAATGTTAAGAGACCTTTTGTGTAGAGAATTAAGTTTCCTACTTTTTATGTCCTATGATATTTTTTGATCTGATGCGTAGTTCTCGAGATATATCAAGATATTTAAAAGTTCCGAAGCCGCACCAACATAATAGAGATACAGAAACACCGTGGCCCCTTTCTTTGAGATAACTCTGCACTATTGCGAGCTGTAAATGCCACTTCCAGCTTAGCTGTGCAGAAGAAGAACAACAAGAAGAAGAAATATCTCGAAATATGTCCGTCAGGCCCCTTCCCTTGAGATATATCTGCAAATATCTCGGAAACGAAGCGAGCTATGGCAAAATGTTAAGAGACCTTTTTTGTAGAGAATTATGTTTCCTACAATTTATGTTCTATGATATTTTTTGATCAGAAGCGTGGTTTTCGAGATATATCGAGATATTTAAAAGTTCCGAAGCCGCACCAACATAATAGAGATACAGAAACACCGTGGCCCCTTTCGTTGAGATAATTCTGCACTATTGCGAGCCGCAAATGCCACTTCCAGCTTAGCTGTGCAGAAGAAGAACAACAAGAAGAAGAAATATCTCGAAATATGTCCGTCAGGCCCCTTCCCTTGAGATATATCTGCAAATATCTCGGAAACGAAGCGAGCTATGGCAAAATGTTAAGAGACCTTTTTTGTAGAGAATTAAGTTTCCTACTTTTTATGTTCTATGATATTTTTTGATCAGATGCGTAGTTCTCGAGATATATCAAGATATTTAAAAGTTCCGAAGCCGCACCAACATAATAGAGATACAGAAACACCGTGGCCCCTTTCTTTGAGATAACTCTGCACTATTGCGAGCTGTAAATGCCACTTCCAGCTTAGCTGTGCAGAAGAAGAACAACAAGAAGAAGAAATATCTCGAAATATGTCCGTCAGGCCCCTTCCCTTGAGATATATCTGCAAATATCTCGGAAACGAAGAGAGCTATGGCAAAATGTTAAGAGACCTTTTTTGTAGAGAATTAAGTTTCCTACTTTTTATGTTCTATGATATTTTTTGATCTGATGCGTAGTTCTCGAGATATATCAAGATATTTAAAAGTTCCGAAGCCGCACCAACCTAATAGAGATACAGAAACACCGTGGCCCCTTTCTTTGAGATAACTCTGCACTATTGCGAGCTGTAAATGCAACTCCAGCTTAGCTGTGCAGAAGAAGAACAACAAGAAGAAGACATATCTCGAAATATGTCCGTCAGGCCCCTTCCCTTTAGATATATCTGCAAATATCTCGGAAACGAAGCGAGCTATGGCAAAATGTTAAGAGACCTTTTTTGTAGAGAATTATGTTTCCTACAATTTATGTTCTATGATATTTTTTGATCAGAAGCGTAGTTTTCGAGATATATCGAGATATTTAAAAGTTCCGAAGCCGCACCAACATAATAGAGATACAGAAACACCGTGGCCCCTTTCGTTGAGATAACTCTGCACTAGTGCGAGCCGCAAATGCCACTTCCAGCTTAGCTGTGCAGAAGAAGAACAACAAGAAGAAGAAATATCTCGAAATATGTCCGTCAGGCCAGTTCCTTTGAGCTGAATCTGCAAATATCTCGGAAACGAAGCGAGCTATGGCAAAATGTTAAGAGACGTTTTTTGTAGAGAATTATGTTTCCTACAATTTATGTTCTATGATATTTTTTGATCAGAAGCGTAGTTTTCGAGATATATCGAGATATTTAAAAGTTCCGAAGCCGCACCAACATAATAGAGATACAGAAACACCGTGGCCCCTTTCTTTGAGATAAATCTGCACTATTGCGAGCTGTAAATGCCACTTCCAGCTTAGCTGTGCAGAAGAAGGACAACAAGAAGAAGAAATATCTCGAAATATGTCCGTCAGGCCCCTTCCCTTGAGATAAATCTGCAAATATCTCGGAAACGAAGAGAGCTATGGCAAAATGTTAAGAGACCTTTTGTGTAGAGAATTAAGTTTCCTACTTTTTATGTTCTATGATATCTTTTGATCTGATGCGTAGTTCTCGAGATATATCAAGATATTTAAAAGTTCCGAAGCCGCACCAACATAATAGAGATACAGAAACACCGTGGCCCCTTTCTTTGAGATAACTCTGCACTATTGCGAGCTGTAAATGCCACTTCCAGCTTAGCTGTGCAGAAGAAGAACAACAAGAAGAAGAAATATCTCGAAATATGTCCGTCAGGCCCCTTCCCTTTAGATATATCTGCAAATATCTCGGAAACGAAGCGAGCTATGGCAAAATGTTAAGAGACCTTTTTTGTAGAGAATTATGTTTCCTACAATTTATGTTCTATGATATTTTTTGATCAGAAGCGTAGTTTTCGAGATATATCGAGATATTTAAAAGTTCCGAAGCCGCACCAACATAATAGAGATACAGAAACACCGTGGCCCCTTTCGTTGAGATAACTCTGCACTAGTGCGAGCCGCAAATGCCACTTCCAGCTTAGCTGTGCAGAAGAAGAACAACAAGAAGAAGAAATATCTCGAACTATGTCCGTCAGGCCCCTTCCCTTGAGATAAATCTGCAAATATCTCGGAAACGAAGAGAGCTATGGCAAAATGTTAAGAGACCTTTTGTGTAGAGAATTAAGTTTCCTACTTTTTATGTCCTATGATATTTTTTGATCTGATGCGTAGTTCTCGAGATATATCAAGATATTTAAAAGTTCCGAAGCCGCACCAACATAATAGAGATACAGAAACACCGTGGCCCCTTTCTTTGAGATAACTCTGCACTATTGCGAGCTGTAAATGCCACTTCCAGCTTAGCTGAGCAGAAGAAGAACAACAAGAAGAAGAAATATCTCGAAATATGTCCGTCAGGCCCCTTCCCTTGAGATATATCTGCAAATATCTCGGAAACGAAGCGAGCTATGGCAAAATGTTAAGAGACCTTTTTTGTAGAGAATTATGTTTCCTACAATTTATGTTCTATGATATTTTTTGATCAGAAGCGTAGTTTTCGAGATATATCGAGATATTTAAAAGTTCCGAAGCCGCACCAACATAATAGAGATACAGAAACACCGTGGCCCCTTTCGTTGAGATAACTCTGCACTAGTGCGAGCCGCAAATGCCACTTCCAGCTTAGCTGTGCAGAAGAAGAACAACAAGAAGAAGAAATATCTCGAAATATGTCCGTCAGGCCCCTTCCCTTGAGATATATCTGCAAATATCTCGGAAACGAAGCGAGCTATGGCAAAATGCTAAGAGACCTTTTTTGTAGAGAATTAAGTTTCCTACTTTTTATGTTCTATGATATTTTTTGATCAGATGCGTAGTTCTCGAGATATATCAAGATATTTAAAAGTTCCGAAGCCGCACCAACATAATAGAGATACAGAAACACCGTGGCCCCTTTCTTTGAGATAACTCTGCACTATTGCGAGCTGTAAATGCCACTTCCAGCTTAGCTGTGCAGAAGAAGAACAACAAGAAGAAGAAATATCTCGAAATATGTCCGTCAGGCCCCTTCCCTTGAGATATATCTGCAAATATCTCGGAAACGAAGAGAGCTATGGCAAAATGTTAAGAGACCTTTTTTGTAGAGAATTAAGTTTCCTACTTTTTATGTTCTATGATATTTTTTGATCTGATGCGTAGTTCTCGAGATATATCAAGATATTTAAAAGTTCCGAAGCCGCACCAACCTAATAGAGATACAGAAACACCGTGGCCCCTTTCTTTGAGATAACTCTGCACTATTGCGAGCTGTAAATGCAACTCCAGCTTAGCTGTGCAGAAGAAGAACAACAAGAAGAAGACATATCTCGAAATATGTCCGTCAGGCCCCTTCCCTTGAGATATATCTGCAAATATCTCGGAAACGAAGTGAGCTATGGCAAAATGTTAAGAGACCTTTTTTGTAGAGAATTATGTTTCCTACAATTTATGTTCTATGATATTTTTTGATCAGAAGCGTAGTTTTCGAGATATATCGAGATATTTAAAAGTTCCAAAGCCGCACCAACATAATAGAGATACAGAAACACCGTGGCCCCTTTCTTTGAGATAACTCTGCACTATTGCGAGCTGCAAATGCCACTTCCAGCTTAGCTGTGCAGAGGAAGAACAACAAGAAGAAGAAATATCTCGAAATATGTCCGTCAGGCCAGTTCCTTTGAGCTGAATCTGCAAATATCTCGGAAACGAAGTGAGCTATGGCAAAATGTTGAGAGACGTTTTTTGTAGAGAATTATGTTTCCTACAATTTATGTTCTATGATATTTTTTGATCAGAAGCGTAGTTTTCGAGATATATCGAGATATTTAAAAGTTCCGAAGCCGCACCAACATAATAGGGATACAGAAACACCGTGGCCCCTTTCTTTGAGATAAATCTGCAGTATTGCGAGCTGTAAATGCCACTTCCAGCTTAGCTGTGCAGAAGAAGAACAACAAGAAGAAGAAATATCTCGAAATATGTCCGTCAGGCCCCTTCCCTTGAGATAAATCTGCAAATATCTCGGAAACGAAGAGAGCTATGGCAAAATGTTAAGAGACCTTTTGTGTAGAGAATTAAGTTTCCTACTTTTTATGTTCTATGATATCTTTTGATCTGATGCGTAGTTCTCGAGATATATCAAGATATTTAGAAGTTCCGAAGCCGCACCAACATAATAGAGATACAGAAACACCGTGGCCCCTTTCTTTGAGATAACTCTGCACTATTGCGAGCTGTAAATGCCACTTCCAGCTTAGCTGTGCAGAAGAAGAACAACAAGAAGAAGAAATATCTCGAAATATGTCCGTCAGGCCCCTTCCCTTTAGATATATCTGCAAATATCTCGGAAACGAAGCGAGCTATGGCAAAATGTTAAGAGACCTTTTTTGTAGAGAATTATGTTTCCTACAATTTATGTTCTATGATATTTTTTGATCAGAAGCGTAGTTTTCGAGATATATCGAGATATTTAAAAGTTCCGAAGCCGCACCAACATAATAGAGATACAGAAACACCGTGGCCCCTTTCGTTGAGATAACTCTGCACTAGTGCGAGCCGCAAATGCCACTTCCAGCTTAGCTGTGCAGAAGAAGAACAACAAGAAGAAGAAATATCTCGAAATATGTCCGTCAGGCCCCTTCCCTTGAGATAAATCTGCAAATATCTCGGAAACGAAGAGAGCTATGGCAAAATGTTAAGAGACCTTTTGTGTAGAGAATTAAGTTTCCTACTTTTTATGTCCTATGATATTTTTTGATCTGATGCGTAGTTCTCGAGATATATCAAGATATTTAAAAGTTCCGAAGCCGCACCAACATAATAGAGATACAGAAACACCGTGGCCCCTTTCTTTGAGATAACTCTGCACTATTGCGAGCTGTAAATGCCACTTCCAGCTTAGCTGTGCAGAAGAAGAACAACAAGAAGAAGAAATATCTCGAAATATGTCCGTCAGGCCCCTTCCCTTGAGATATATCTGCAAATATCTCGGAAACGAAGCGAGCTATGGCAAAATGTTAAGAGACTTTTTTGTAGAGAATTATGTTTCCTACAATTTATGTTCTATGATATTTTTTGATCAGAAGCGTAGTTTTCGAGATATATCGAGATATTTAAAAGTTCCGAAGCCGCACCAACATAATAGAGATACAGAAACACCGTGGCCCCTTTCGTTGAGATAACTCTGCACTAGTGCGAGCCGCAAATGCCACTTCCAGCTTAGCTGTGCAGAAGAAGAACAACAAGAAGAAGAAATATCTCGAAATATGTCCGTCAGGCCCCTTCCCTTGAGATATATCTGCAAATATCTCGCAAACGAAGCGAGCTATGGCAAAATGCTAAGAGACCTTTTTTGTAGAGAATTAAGTTTCCTACTTTTTATGTTCTATGATATTTTTTGATCAGATGCGTAGTTCTCGAGATATATCAAGATATTTAAAAGTTCCGAAGCCGCACCAACATAATAGAGATACAGAAACACCGTGGCCCCTTTCTTTGAGATAACTCTGCACTATTGCGAGCTGTAAATGCCACTTCCAGCTTAGCTGTGCAGAAGAAGAACAACAAGAAGAAGAAATATCTCGAAATATGTCCGTCAGGCCCCTTCCCTTGAGATATATCTGCAAATATCTCGGAAACGAAGAGAGCTATGGCAAAATGTTAAGAGACCTTTTTTGTAGAGAATTAAGTTTCCTACTTTTTATGTTCTATGATATTTTTTGATCTGATGCGTAGTTCTCGAGATATATCAAGATATTTAAAAGTTCCGAAGCCGCACCAACCTAATAGAGATACAGAAACACCGTGGCCCCTTTCTTTGAGATAACTCTGCACTATTGCGAGCTGTAAATGCAACTCCAGCTTAGCTGTGCAGAAGAAGAACAACAAGAAGAAGACATATCTCGAAATATGTCCGTCAGGCCCCTTCCCTTGAGATATATCTGCAAATATCTCGGAAACGAAGTGAGCTATGGCAAAATGTTAAGAGACCTTTTTTGTAGAGAATTATGTTTGCTACAATTTATGTTCTATGATATTTTTTGATCAGAAGCGTAGTTTTCGAGATATATCGAGATATTTAAAAGTTCCAAAGCCGCACCAACATAATAGAGATACAGAAACACCGTGGCCCCTTTCTTTGAGATAACTCTGCACTATTGCGAGCTGCAAATGCCACTTCCAGCTTAGCTGTGCAGAGGAAGAACAACAAGAAGAAGAAATATCTCGAAATATGTCCGTCAGGCCAGTTCCTTTGAGCTGAATCTGCAAATATCTCGGAAACGAAGCGAGCTATGGCAAAATGTTAAGAGACGTTTTTTGTAGAGAATTATGTTTCCTACAATTTATGTTCTATGATATTTTTTGATCAGAAGCGTAGTTTTCGAGATATATCGAGATATTTAAAAGTTCCGAAGCCGCACCAACATAATAGAGATACAGAAACACCGTGGCCCCTTTCTTTGAGATAACTCTGCACTATTGCGAGCTGTAAATGCCACTTCCAGCTTAGCTGTGCAGAAGAAGAACAACAAGAAGAAGAAATATCTCGAAATATGTCCGTCAGGCCCCTTCCCTTGAGATATATCTGCAAATATCTCGGAAACGAAGCGAGCTATGGCAAAATGTTAAGAGACCTTTTTTGTAGAGAATTAAGTTTCCTACTTTTTATGTTCTATGATATTTTTTGATCAGATGCGTAGTTCTCGAGATATATCAAGATATTTAAAAGTTCCGAAGCCGCACCAACATAATAGAGATACAGAAACACCGTGGCCCCTTTCTTTGAGATAACTCTGCACTATTGCGAGCTGTAAATGCCACTTCCAGCTTAGCTGTGCAGAAGAAGAACAACAAGAAGAAGAAATATCTCGAAATATGTCCGTCAGGCCCCTTCCCTTGAGATATATCTGCAAATATCTCGGAAACGAAGAGAGCTATGGCAAAATGTTAAGAGACCTTTTTTGTAGAGAATTAAGTTTCCTACTTTTTATGTTCTATGATAATTTTTGATCTGATGCGTAGTTCTCGAGATATATCAAGATATTTAAAAGTTCCGAAGCCGCACCAACAT
Organism: Osmia lignaria lignaria; assembly: GCF_051020975.1. Lineage (NCBI taxonomy): Eukaryota > Metazoa > Arthropoda > Insecta > Hymenoptera > Megachilidae > Osmia > Osmia lignaria. The sequence continues at coordinate 6,872,993 of NW_027478166.1, forward strand.
AATAGAGATACAGAAACACCGTGGCCCCTTTCTTTGAGATAACTCTGCACTATTGCGAGCTGTAAATGCCACTTCCAGCTTAGCTGTGCAGAAGAAGAACAACAAGAAGAAGACATATCTCGAAATATGTCCGTCAGGCCCCTTCCCTTGAGATATATCTGCAAATATCTCGGAAACGAAGCGAGCTATGGCAAAATGTTAAGAGACCTTTTTGTAGAGAATTATGTTTCCTACAATTTATGTTCTATGATATTTTTTGATCAGAAGCGTAGTTTTCGAGATATATCGAGATATTTAAAAGTTCCAAAGCCGCACCAACATAATAGAGATACAGAAACACCGTGGCCCCTTTCTTTGAGATAACTCTGCACTATTGCGAGCTGCAAATGCCACTTCCAGCTTAGCTGTGCAGAGGAAGAACAACAAGAAGAATAAATATCTCGAAATATGTCCGTCAGGCCAGTTCCTTTGAGCTGAATCTGCAAATATCTCGGAAACGAAGTGAGCTATGGCAAAATGTTGAGAGACGTTTTTTGTAGAGAATTATGTTTCCTACAATTTATGTTCTATGATATTTTTTGATCAGAAGCGTAGTTTTCGAGATATATCGAGATATTTAAAAGTTCCGAAGCCGCACCAACATAATAGGGATACAGAAACACCGTGGCCCCTTTCTTTGAGATAAATCTGCAGTATTGCGAGCTGTAAATGCCACTTCCAGCTTAGCTGTGCAGAAGAAGAACAACAAGAAGAAGAAATATCTCGAAATATGTCCGTCAGGCCCCTTCCCTTGAGATAAATCTGCAAATATCTCGGAAACGAAGAGAGCTATGGCAAAATGTTAAGAGACCTTTTGTGTAGAGAATTAAGTTTCCTACTTTTTATGTTCTATGATATCTTTTGATCTGATGCGTAGTTCTCGAGATATATCAAGATATTTAAAAGTTCCGAAGCCGCACCAACATAATAGAGATACAGAAACACCGTGGCCCCTTTCTTTGAGATAACTCTGCACTATTGCGAGCTGTAAATGCCACTTCCAGCTTAGCTGTGCAGAAGAAGAACAACAAGAAGAAGAAATATCTCGAAATATGTCCGTCAGGCCCCTTCCCTTGAGATATATCTGCAAATATCTCGGAAACGAAGCGAGCTATGGCAAAATGTTAAGAGACCTTTTTTGTAGAGAATTATGTTTCCTACAATTTATGTTCTATGATATTTTTTGATCAGAAGCGTAGTTTTCGAGATATATCGAGATATTTAAAAGTTCCGAAGCCGCACCAACATAATAGAGATACAGAAACACCGTGGCCCCTTTCGTTGAGATAACTCTGCACTAGTGCGAGCCGCAAATGCCACTTCCAGCTTAGCTGTGCAGAAGAAGAACAACAAGAAGAAGAAATATCTCGAAATATGTCCGTCAGGCCCCTTCCCTTGAGATAAATCTGCAAATATCTCGGAAACGAAGAGAGCTATGGCAAAATGTTAAGAGACCTTTTGTGTAGAGAATTAAGTTTCCTACTTTTTATGTCCTATGATATTTTTTGATCTGATGCGTAGTTCTCGAGATATATCAAGATATTTAAAAGTTCCGAAGCCGCACCAACATAATAGAGATACAGAAACACCGTGGCCCCTTTCTTTGAGATAACTCTGCACTATTGCGAGCTGTAAATGCCACTTCCAGCTTAGCTGTGCAGAAGAAGAACAACAAGAAGAAGAAATATCTCGAAATATGTCCGTCAGGCCCCTTCCCTTGAGATAAATCTGCAAATATCTCGGAAACGAAGAGAGCTATGGCAAAATGTTAAGAGACCTTTTGTGTAGAGAATTAAGTTTCCTACTTTTTATGTCCTATGATATTTTTTGATCTGATGCGTAGTTCTCGAGATATATCAAGATATTTAAAAGTTCCGAAGCCGCACCAACATAATAGAGATACAGAAACACCGTGGCCCCTTTCTTTGAGATAACTCTGCACTATTGCGAGCTGTAAATGCCACTTCCAGCTTAGCTGTGCAGAAGAAGAACAACAAGAAGAAGAAATATCTCGAAATATGTCCGTCAGGCCCCTTCCCTTGAGATATATCTGCAAATATCTCGGAAACGAAGCGAGCTATGGCAAAATGTTAAGAGACCTTTTTTGTAGAGAATTATGTTTCCTACAATTTATGTTCTATGATATTTTTTGATCAGAAGCGTAGTTTTCGAGATATATCGAGATATTTAAAAGTTCCGAAGCCGCACCAACATAATAGAGATACAGAAACACCGTGGCCCCTTTCTTTGAGATAACTCTGCACTATTGCGAGCTGTAAATGCCACTTCCAGCTTAGCTGTGCAGAAGAAGAACAACAAGAAGAAGAAATATCTCGAAATATGTCCGTCAGGCCCCTTCCCTTGAGATATATCTGCAAATATCTCGGAAACGAAGCGAGCTATGGCAAAATGTTAAGAGACCTTTTTTGTAGAGAATTAAGTTTCCTACTTTTTATGTTCTATGATATTTTTTGATCAGATGCGTAGTTCTCGAGATATATCAAGATATTTAAAAGTTCCGAAGCCGCACCAACATAATAGAGATACAGAAACACCGTGGCCCCTTTCTTTGAGATAACTCTGCACTATTGCGAGCTGTAAATGCCACTTCCAGCTTAGCTGTGCAGAAGAAGAACAACAAGAAGAAGAAATATCTCGAAATATGTCCGTCAGGCCCCTTCCCTTGAGATATATCTGCAAATATCTCGGAAACGAAGAGAGCTATGGCAAAATGTTAAGAGACCTTTTTTGTAGAGAATTAAGTTTCCTACTTTTTATGTTCTATGATAATTTTTGATCTGATGCGTAGTTCTCGAGATATATCAAGATATTTAAAAGTTCCGAAGCCGCACCAACATAATAGAGATACAGAAACACCGTGGCCCCTGTCTTTGAGATAACTCTGCACTATTGCGAGCTGTAAATGCCACTTCCAACTTAGCTGTGCAGAAGAAGAACAACAAGAAGAAGACATATCTCGAAATATGTCCGTCAGGCCCCTTCCCTTGAGATATATCTGCAAATATCTCGGAAACGAAGCGAGCTATGGCAAAATGTTAAGAGACCTTTTTGTAGAGAATTATGTTTCCTACAATTTATGTTCTATGATATTTTTTGATCAGAAGCGTAGTTTTCGAGATATATCGAGATATTTAAAAGTTCCAAAGCCGCACCAACATAATAGAGATACAGAAACACCGTGGCCCCTTTCTTTGAGATAACTCTGCACTATTGCGAGCTGCAAATGCCACTTCCAGCTTAGCTGTGCAGAGGAAGAACAACAAGAAGAAGAAATATCTCGAAATATGTCCGTCAGGCCAGTTCCTTTGAGCTGAATCTGCAAATATCTCGGAAACGAAGTGAGCTATGGCAAAATGTTGAGAGACGTTTTTTGTAGAGAATTATGTTTCCTACAATTTATGTTCTATGATATTTTTTGATCAGAAGCGTAGTTTTCGAGATATATCGAGATATTTAAAAGTTCCGAAGCCGCACCAACATAATAGGGATACAGAAACACCGTGGCCCCTTTCTTTGAGATAAATCTGCAGTATTGCGAGCTGTAAATGCCACTTCCAGCTTAGCTGTGCAGAAGAAGAACAACAAGAAGAAGAAATATCTCGAAATATGTCCGTCAGGCCAGTTCCTTTGAGCTGAATCTGCAAATATCTCGGAAACGAAGCGAGCTATGGCAAAATGTTAAGAGACGTTTTTTGTAGAGAATTAAGTTTCCTACTTTTTATGTTGTATGATATTTTTTGATCTGATGCGTAGTTCTCGAGATATATCAAGATATTTAAAAGTTCCGAAGCCGCACCAACATAATAGAGATACAGAAACACCGTGGCCCCTTTCTTTGAGATAACTCTGCACTATTGCTAGCTGTAAATGTCACTTCCAGCTTAGCTGTGCAGAAGAAGAACAACAAGAAGAAGACATATCTCGAAATATGTCCGTCAGGCCCCTTCCCTTGAGATATATCTGCAAATATCTCGGAAACGAAGCGAGCTATGGCAAAATGTTAAGAGACCTTTTTTGTAGAGAATTATGTTTCCTACAATTTATGTTCTATGATATTTTTTGATCAGATGCGTAGTTCTCGAGATATATCAAGATATTTAAAAGTTCCGAAGCCGCACCAACATAATAGAGATACAGAAACACCGTGGCCCCTTTCTTTGAGATAACTCTGCACTATTGCGAGCCGCAAATGCCACTTCCAGCTTAGCTGTGCAGAAGAAGAACAACAAGAAGAAGAAATATCTCGAAATATGTCCGTCAGGCCCCTTCCCTTGAGATAAATCTGCAAATATCTCGGAAACGAAGCGAGCTATGGCAAAATGTTGAGAGACCTTTTTTGTAGAGAACTGAGTTTCCTACGTTTTATGTTCTATGATATTTTTTGATCAGATGCGTAGTTCTCGAGATATATCAAGATATTTAAAAGTTCCGAAGCCGCACCAACATAATAGAGATACAGAAACACCGTGGCCCCTTTCTTTTAGATAACTCTGCACTATTGCGAGCTGCAAATGCCACTTCCAGCTTAGCTGTGCAGAAGAAGAACATCAAGAAGAAGAAATATCTCGAAATATGTCCGTCAGGCCCCTTCCCTTGAGGTAAATCTGCAAATATCTCGGAAACGAAGAGAGCTATGGCAAAATGTTAAGCGACCTTTTTTGTAGAGAATTAAGTTTCCTACGTTTTATGTTCTATGATATTTTTTGATCAGATGCGTAGTTCTCGAGATATATCAAGATATTTAAAAGTTCCGAAGCCGTACCAACATAATAGAGATACAGAAACACCGTGGCCCCTTTCTTTGAGATAACTCTGCACTATTGCGAGCTGCAAATGCCACTTCCAGCTTAGCTGTGCAGAAGAAGAACATCAAGAAGAAGAAATATCTCGAAATATGTCCGTCAGGCCCCTTCCCTTGAGATAAATCTGCAAATATCTCGGAAACGAAGAGAGCTATGGTAAAATGTTAAGAGACCTTTTTTGTAGAGAATTAAGTTTCCTACTTTTTATGTTGTATGATATTTTTTGATCTGATGCGTAGTTCTCGAGATATATCAAGATATTTAAAAGTTCCGAAGCCGCACCAACATAATAGAGATACAGAAACACCGTGGCCCCTTTCTTTGAGATAACTCTGCACTATTGCGAGCTGCAAATGCCACTTCCAGCTTAGCTGTGCAGAGGAAGAACAGCAAGAAGAAGAAATATCTCGAAATATGTCCGTCAGGCCAGTTCCTTTGAGCTGAATCTGCAAATATCTCGGAAACGAAGCGAGCTATGGCAAAATGTTAAGAGACGTTTTTTGTAGAGAATTATGTTTCCTACAATTTATGTTCTATGATATTTTTTGATCAGAAGCGTAGTTTTCGAGATATATCGAGATATTTAAAAGTTCCGAAGCCGCACCAACATAATAGAGATACAGAAACACCGTGGCCCCTTTCGTTGAGATAACTCTGTACTAGTGCGAGCCGCAAATGCCACTTCCAGCTTAGCTGTGCAGAAGAAGAACAACAAGAAGAAGAAATATCTCGAAATATGTCCGTCAGGCCCCTTCCCTTGAGATATATCTGCAAATATCTCGGAAACGAAGCGAGCTATGGCAAAATGTTAAGAGACCTTTTTTGTAGAGAATTAAGTTTCCTACTTTTTATGTTCTATGATATTTTTTGATCAGATGCGTAGTTCTCCAGATATATCAAGATATTTAAAAGTTCCGAAGCCGCACCAACATAATAGAGATACAGAAACACCGTGGCCCCTTTCTTTGAGATAACTCTGCACTATTGCGAGCTGTAAATGCCACCTCCAGCTTAGCTGTGCAGAAGAAGAACAACAAGAAGAAGAAATATCTCGAAATATGTCCGTCAGGCCCCTTCCCTTGAGATATATCTGCAAATATCTCGGAAACGAAGCGAGCTATGGCAAAATGTTAAGAGACCTTTTTTGTAGAGAATTATGTTTGGTACAATTTATGTTCTATGATATTTTTTGGTCAGAAGCGTAGTTTTCGAGATATATCGAGATATTTAAAAGTTCCAAAGCCGCACCAACATAATAGAGATACAGAAACACCGTGGCCCCTTTCTTTGAGATAACTCTGCACTAGTGCGAGCCGCAAATGCCACTTCCAGCTTAGCTGTGCAGAAGAAGAACAACAAGAAGAAGAAATATCTCGAAATATGTCCGTCAGGCCCCTTCCCTTGAGATAAATCTGCAAATATCTCGGAAACGAAGCGAGCTATGGCAAAATGTTGAGAGACCTTTTTTGTAGAGAATTAAGTTTCCTACGTTTTATGTTCTATGATATTTTTTGATCAGATGCGTAGTTCTCGAGATATATCAAGATATTTAAAAGTTCCGAAGCCGCACCAACATAATAGAGATACAGAAACACCGTGGCCCCTTTCTTTGAGATAACTCTGCACTATTGCGAGCTGCAAATGCCACTTCCAGCTTAGCTGTGCAGAAGAAGAACATCAAGAAGAAGAAATATCTCGAAATATGTCCGTCAGGCCCCTTCCCTTGAGATAAATCTGCAAATATCTCGGAAACGAAGAGAGCTATGGCAAAATGTTAAGAGACCTTTTTTGTAGAGAATTGAGTTTCCTACTTTTTATGTTCTATGATATTTTTTGATCTGATGCGTAGTTCTCGAGATATATCAAGATATTTAAAAGTTCCGAAGCTGCACCAACATAATAGAGATACAGAAACACCGTGGCCCCTTTCTTTGAGATAACTCTGCACTATTGCGAGCCGCAAATGCCACTTCCAGCTTAGCTGTGCAGAAGAAGAACAACAAGAAGAAGAAATATCTCGAAATATGTCCGTCAGGCCCCTTCCCTTGAGATAAATCTGCAAATATCTCGGAAACGAAGCGAGCTATGGCAAAATGTTGAGAGACCTTTTTTGTAGAGAACTAAGTTTCCTACGTTTTATGTTCTATGATATTTTTTGATCAGATGCGTAGTTCTCGAGATATATCAAGATATTTAAAAGTTCCGAAGCCGCACCAACATAATAGAGATACAGAAACACCGTGGCCCCTTTCTTTTAGATAACTCTGCACTATTGCGAGCTGCAAATGCCACTTCCAGCTTAGCTGTGCAGAAGACGAACATCAAGAAGAAGAAATATCTCGAAATATGTCCGTCAGGCCCCTTCCCTTGAGGTAAATCTGCAAATATCTCGGAAACGAAGAGAGCTATGGCAAAATGTTAAGCGACCTTTTTTGTAGAGAATTAAGTTTCCTACTTTTTATGTTCTATGATATTTTTTGATCTGATGCGTAGTTCTCGAGATATATCAAGATATTTAAAAGTTCCGAAGCCGCACCAACATAATAGAGATACAGAAACACCGTGGCCCCTTTCTTTGAGATAACTCTGCACTATTGCGAGCCGCAAATGCCACTTCCAGCTTAGCTGTGCAGAAGAAGAACAACAAGAAGAAGAAATATCTCGAAATATGTCCGTCAGGCCCCTTCCCTTGAGATAAATCTGCAAATATCTCGGAAATGAAGCGAGCTATGGCAAAATGTTGAGAGACCTTTTTTGTAGAGAATTAAGTTTCCTACGTTTTATGTTGTATGATATTTTTTGATCAGATGCGTAGTTCTCGAGATATATCAAGATATTTAAAAGTTCCGAAGCCGCACCAACATAATAGAGATACAGAAACACCGTGGCCCCTTTCTTTGAGATAACTCTGCACTATTGCGAGCTGCAAATGCCACTTCCAGCTTAGCTGTGCAGAAGAAGAACATCAAGAAGAAGAAATATCTCGAAATATGTCCGTCAGGCCCCTTCCCTTGAGATAAATCTGCAAATATCTCGGAAACGAAGAGAGCTATGGCAAAATGTTAAGAGACCTTTTTTGTAGAGAATTAAGTTTCCTACTTTTTATGTTCTATGATATTTTTTGATCTGATGCGTAGTTCTCGAGATATATCAAGATATTTAAAAGTTCCGAAGCCGCACCAACATAATAGAGATACAGAAACACCGTGGCCCCTTTCTTTGAGATAACTCTGCACTATTGCGAGCTGTAAATGCCACTTCCAGCTTAGCTGTGCAGAAGAAGAACAACAAGAAGAAGACATCTCGAAATATGTCCGTCAGGCCCCTTCCCTTGAGATATATCTGCAAATATCTCGGAAACGAAGCGAGCTATGGCAAAATGTTAAGAGACCTTTTTTGTAGAGAATTATGTTTCCTACAATTTATGTTCTATGATATTTTTTGATCAGAAGCGTAGTTTTCGAGATATATCGAGATATTTAAAGGTTCCAAAGCCGCACCAACATAATAGAGATACAGAAACACCGTGGCCCCTTGCTTTGAGATAACTCTGCACTATTGCGAGCTGCAAATGCCACTTCCAGCTTAGCTGTGCAGAGGAAGAACAACAAGAAGAAGAAATATCTCGAAATATGTCCGTCAGGCCAGTTCCTTTGAGCTGAATCTGCAAATATCTCGGAAACGAAGCGAGCTATGGCAAAATGTTAAGAGACGTTTTTTGTAGAGAATTATGTTTCCTACAATTTATGTTCTACGATATTTTTTGATCAGAAGCGTAGTTTTCGAGATATATCGAGATATTTAAAAGTTCCGAAGCCGCACCAACATAATAGGGATACAGAAACACCGTGGCCCCTTTCTTTGAGATAACTCTGCAGTATTGCGAGCTGTAAATGCCACTTCCAGCTTAGCTGTGCAGAAGAAGAACAACAAGAAGAAGAAATATCTCGAAATATGTCCGTCAGGCCCCTTCCCTTGAGATAAATCTGCAAATATCTCGGAAACGAAGAGAGCTATGGCAAAATGTTAAGAGACCTTTTGTGTAGAGAATTAAGTTTCCTACTTTTTATGTTCTATGATATTTTTTGATCTGATGCGTAGTTCTCGAGATATATCAAGATATTTAAAAGTTCCGAAGCCGCACCAACATAATAGAGATACAGAAACACCGTGGCCCCTTTCTTTGAGATAACTCTGCACTATTGCGAGCTGTAAATGCCACTTCCAGCTTAGCTGTGCAGAAGAAGAACAACAAGAAGAAGAAATATCTCGAAATATGTCCGTCAGGCCCCTTCCCTTGAGATATATCTGCAAATATCTCGGAAACGAAGCGAGCTATGGCAAAATGTTAAGAGACCTTTTTTGTAGAGAATTATGTTTCCTACAATTTATGTTCTATGATATTTTTTGATCAGAAGCGTAGTTTTCGAGATATATCGAGATATTTAAAAGTTCCGAAGCCGCACCAACATAATAGAGATACAGAAACACCGTGGCCCCTTTCGTTGAGATAACTCTGCACTAGTGCGAGCCGCAAATGCCACTTCCAGCTTAGCTGTGCAGAAGAAGAACAACAAGAAGAAGAAATATCTCGAAATATGTCCGTCAGGCCCCTTCCCTTGAGATATATCTGCAAATATCTCCGAAACGAAGCGAGCTATGGCAAAATGTTAAGAGACCTTTTTTGTAGAGAATTAAGTTTCCTACTTTTTATGTTCTATGATATTTTTTGATCAGATGCGTAGTTCTCGAGATATATCAAGATATTTAAAAGTTCCAAAGCCGCACCAACATAATAGAGATACGGAAACACCGTGGCCCCTTTCTTTGAGATAACTCTGCACTATTGCGAGCTGTAAATGCCACTTCCAGCTTAGCTGTGCAGAAGAAGAACAACAAGAAGAAGAAATATCTCGAAATATGTCCGTCAGGCCCCTTCCCTTGAGATATATCTGCAAATATCTCGGAAACGAAGAGAGCTATGGCAAAATGTTAAGAGACCTTTTTTGTAGAGAATTAAGTTTCCTACTTTTTATGTTCTATGATATTTTTTGATCTGATGCGTAGTTCTCGAGATATATCAAGATATTTAAAAGTTCCGAAGCCGCACCAACATAATAGAGATACAGAAACACCGTGGCCCCTTTCTTTGAGATAACTCTGCACTATTGCGAGCAGTAAATGCCACTTCCAGCTTAGCTGTGCAGAAGAAGAACAACAAGAAGAAGACATATCTCGAAATATGTCCGTCAGGCCCCTTCCCTTGAGATATATCTGCAAATATCTCGGAAACGAAGCGAGCTATGGCAAAATGTTAAGAGACCTTTTTTGTAGAGAATTAAGTTTCCTACTTTTTATGTTCTATGATATTTTTTGATCAGATGCGTAGTTCTCGAGATATATCAAGATATTTAAAAGTTCCGAAGCCGCACCAACATAATAGAGATACAGAAACACCGTGGCCCCTTTCTTTGAGATAACTCTGCACTATTGCGAGCTGTAAATGCCACTTCCAGCTTAGCTGTGCAGAAGAAGAACAACAAGAAGAAGAAATATCTCGAAATATGTCCGTCAGGCCCCTTCCCTTGAGATATATCTGCAAATATCTCGGAAACGAAGCGAGCTATGGCAAAATGTTAAGAGACCTTTTTTGTAGAGAATTACGTTTCGTACAATTTATGTTCTATGATATTTTTTGGTCAGAAGCGTAGTTTTCGAGATATATCGAGATATTTAAAAGTTCCAAAGCCGCACCAACATAATAGAGATACAGAAACACCGTGGCCCCTTTCTTTGAGATAACTCTGCACTAGTGCGAGCCGCAAATGCCACTTCCAGCTTAGCTGTGCAGAAGAAGAACAACAAGAAGAAGAAATATCTCGAAATATGTCCGTCAGGCCCCTTCCCTTGAGATAAATCTGCAAATATCTCGGAAACGAAGCGAGCTATGGCAAAATGTTGAGAGACCTTTTTTGTAGAGAATTAAGTTTCCTACGTTTTATGTTGTATGATATTTTTTGATCAGATGCGTAGTTCTCGAGATATATCAAGATATTTAAAAGTTCCGAAGCCGCACCAACATAATAGAGATACAGAAACACCGTGGCCCCTTTCTTTGAGATAACTCTGCACTATTGCGAGCTGCAAATGCCACTTCCAGCTTAGCTGTGCAGAAGAAGAACAACAAGAAGAAGAAATATCTCGAAATATGTCCGTCAGGCCCCTTCCCTTGAGATAAATCTGCAAATATCTCGGAAACGAAGAGAGCTATGGCAAAATGTTAAGAGACCTTTTTTGTAGAGAATTAAGTTTCCTACTTTTCATGTTCTATGATATTTTTTGATCAGATGCGTAGTTCTCGAGATATATCAAGATATTTAAAAGTTCCGAAGCCGCACCAACATAATAGAGATACAGAAACACCGTGGCCCCTTTCTTTGAGATAACTCTGCACTATTGCGAGCTGCAAATGCCACTTCCAGCTTAGCTGTGCAGGAGAAGAACATCAAGAAGAAGAAATATCTCGAACTATGTCCGTCAGGCCCCTTCCCTTGAGATAAATCTGCAAATATCTCGGAAACGAAGCGAGCTATGGCAAAATGTTAAGAGACCTCTTTTGTAGAGAATTATGTTTCCTACAATTTAAGTTCTATGATATTTTTTGATCAGAAGCGTAGTTTTCGAGATATATCGAGATATTTAAAAGTTCCAAAGCCGCACCAACATAATAGAGATACAGAAACACCGTGGCCCCTTTCTTTGAGATAACTCTGCAATATTGCGAGCTGCAAATGCCACTTCCAGCTTAGCTGTGCAGAGGAAGAACAACAAGAAGAAGAAATATCTCGAAATATGTCCGTCAGGCCAGTTCCTTTGAGCTGAATCTGCAAATATCTCGGAAACGAAGCGAGCTATGGCAAAATGTTAAGAGACGTTTTTTGTAGAGAATTATGTTTCCTACAATTTATGTTCTATGATATTTTTTGATCAGAAGCGTAGTTTTCGAGATATATCGAGATATTTAAAAGTTCCGAAGCCGCACGAACATAATAGGGATACAGAAACACCGTGGCCCCTTTCTTTCAGATAACTCTGCAGTATTGCGAGCTGTAAATGCCACTTCCAGCTTAGCTGTGCAGAAGAAGAACAACAAGAAGAAGAAATATCTCGAAATATGTCCGTCAGGCCCCTTCCCTTGAGATAAATCTGCAAATATCTCGGAAACGAAGAGAGCTATGGCAAAATGTTGAGAGACCTTTTGTGTAGAGAATTAAGTTTCCTACAATTTATGTTCTATGATATTTTTTGATCAGAAGCGTAGTTTTCGAGATATATCGAGATATTTAAAAGTTCCGAAGCTGCACCAACATAATAGAGATACAGAAACACCGTGGCCCCTTTCTTTGAGATAACTGTGCACTAGTGCGAGCCGCAAATGCCACTTCCAGCTTAGCTGTGCAGAAGAAGAACAACAAGAAGAAGAAATATCTCGAAATATGTCCGTCAGGCCCCTTCCCTTGAGATAAATCTGCAAATATCTCGGAAACGAAGCGAGCTATGGCAAAATGTTAAGAGACCTCTTTTGTAGAGAATTAAGCTTCCTACTTTTTATGTTCTATGATATTTTTTGATCAGATGCGTAGTTCTCGAGATATATCAAGATATTTAAAAGTTCCGAAGCCGCACCAACATAATAGAGATACAGAAACACCGTGGCCCCTTTCTTTGAGATAACTCTGCACTATTGCGAGCTGCAAATGCCACTTCCAGCTTAGCTGTGCAGAAGAAGAACAACAAGAAGAAGAAATATCTCGAAATATGTCCGTCAGGCCCCTTCCCTTGAGATAAATCTGCAAATATCTCGGAAACGAAGAGAGCTATGGCAAAATGTTAAGAGACCTTTTTTGTAGAGAATTATGTTTCCTACAATTTATGTTCTATGATATTTTTTGATCAGAAGCGTAGTTTTCGAGATATATCGAGATATTTAAAAGTTCCGAAGCCGCACCAACATAATAGAGATACAGAAACACCGTGGCCCCTTTCTTTGAGATAACTCTGCACTAGTGCGAGCCGCAAATGCCACTTCCAGCTTAGCTGTGCAGAAGAAGAACAACAAGAAGAAGAAATATCTCGAAATATGTCCGTCAGGCCCCTTCCCTTGAGATAAATCTGCAAATATCTCGGAAACGAAGCGAGCTATGGCAAAATGTTGAGAGACCTCTTTTGTAGAGAATTAAGCTTCCTACTTTTTATGTTCTATGATATTTTTTGATCAGATGCGTAGTTCTCGAGATATATCAAGATATTTAAAAGTTCCGAAGCCGCACCAACATAATAGAGATACAGAAACACCGTGGCCCCTTTCTTTGAGATAACTCTGCACTATTGCGCGCTGTAAATGCCACTTCTAGCTTAGCTGTGCAGAAGAAGAACAACAAGAAGAAGAAATATCTCGAAATATGTCCGTCAGGCCCCTTCCCTTGAGATAAATCTGCAAATATCTCGGAAACGAAGAGAGCTATGGCAAAATGTTAAGAGACCTTTTTTGTAGAGAATTAAGTTTCCTACAATTCATGTTCTATGATATTTTTTGATCAGAAGCGTAGTTTTCGAGATATATCGAGATATTTAAAAGTTCCGAAGCCGCACCAACATAATAGAGATACAGAAACACCGTGGCCCCTTTCGTTGAGATAACTCCGCACTAGTACGAGCCGCAAATGCCACTTCCAGCTTAGCTGTGCAGAAGAAGAACAACAAGAAGAAGAAATATCTCGAAATATGTCCGTCAGGCCCCTTCCCTTGAGATAAATCTGCAAATATCTCGGAAACGAAGCGAGCTATGGCAAAATGTTAAGAGACCTTTTTTGTAGAGAATTAAGTTTCCTACTTTTTATGTTGTATGATATTTTTGATCAGATGCGTAGTTCTCGAGATATATCAAGATATCTAAAAGTTCCGAAGCCGCACCAACATAATAGAGATACAGAAACACCGTGGCCCCATTCTTTGAGATAACTCAGCACTATTGCGACCTGCAAATGCCACTTCCAGCTCAGCTGTGCAGAAGAAGAACAACAAGAAGAAGAAATATCTCGAAATATGTCCGTCAGGCCCCTTCCCTTGAGATAAATCTGCAAATATCTCGGAAACGAAGCGAGTTATGGCAAAATGTTAAGAGACCGTTTTTGTAGAGAATTAAGTTTCCTACTTTTTATGTTCTATGATATTTTTTGATCAGATGCGTAGTTCTCGAGATATATCAAGATACTTAAAAGTTCCGAAGCCGCACCAACATAATAGAGATACAGAAACACCGTGGCCCCTTTCTTTGAGATAACTCTGCGTTATTGCGAGCTGCAAATGCCACTTCCAGCTTAGCTGTGCAGAAGAAGAACAACAAGAAGAAGAAATATCTCGAAATATGTCCGTCAGGCCCCTTCCCTTGAGATATATCTGCAAATATCTCGGAAACGAAGCGAGCTATGGCAAAATGTTAAGAGACCTTTTTTGTAGAGAATTATGTTTCCTACAATATAGGTTCTATGATATTTTTTGACCAGAAGCGTAGTTTTCGAGATATATCGAGATATTTAAAAGTTCCGAAGCCGCACCAACATAATAGAGATACAGAAACACCGTGGCCCCTTTCTTTGAGATAACTCTGCACTAGTGCGAGCCGCAAATGCCACTTCCAGCTTAGCTGTGCAGAAGAAGAACAACAAGAAGAAGAAATATCTCGAAATATGTCCGTCAGGCCCCTTCCCTTGAGATAAATCTGCAAATATCTCGGAAACGAAGCGAGCTATGGCAAAATGTTTAGAGACCTTTCTTGTAGAGAATTAAGTTTCCTACTTTTTATGTAGTATGATATTTTTTGATCAGATGCGTAGTTCTCGAGATATATCAAGATATTTAAAAGTTCCGAAGCCGCACCAACATAATAGAGATACAGAAACACCGTGGCCCCTTTCTTTGAGATAACTCTGCACGATTGCGAGCTGGAAATGCCACTTCCAGTTTAGCTGTGCAGAAGAAGAACAACAAGAAGAAGAAATATCTCGAAATATGTCCATCAGGACCCTTCCCTTGAGATAAATCTGCAAATATCTCGGAAACGAAGCGAGCTATGGCAAAATGTTAAGAGACCTTTTTTGTAGAGAATAATGTTTCCTACAATTTACTTTCTATGACATTTTTTGATCAGAAGCGTAGTTTTCGAGATATATCGAGATATTTAAAAGTTCCGAAGCCGCACCAACATAATAGAGATACAGAAACACCGTGGCCCCTTTCTTTGAGATAACTCTGCACTATTGCGACCTGCAAATGCCACTTCCAGCTCAGCTGTGCAGAAGAAGAACAACAAGAAGAAGAAATATCTCGAAATATGTCCGTCAGGCCCCTTCCCTTGAGATAAATATGCAAATATCTCGGAAACGAAGCGAGCTATGGCAAAATGTTAAGAGACCTTTTTTGTAGAGAATTAAGCTTCCTACTTTTTATGTTCTATGATATTTTTTGATCAGATGCGTAGTTCTCGAGATATATCAAGATATTTAAAAGTTCCGAAGCAGCACCAACATAATAGAGATGCAGAAACACCGTGGCCTCTTTCTTTGAGATAACTCTGCACTATTGCGAGCTGCAAATGCCACTTCCAGCTTAGCTGTGCAGAGGAAGAACAACAAGAAGAAGAAGTATCTCGAAATATGTCCGTCAGGCCCGTTCCTTTGAGCTGAATCTGCAAATATCTCGGAAACGAAGCGAGCTATGGCAAAATGTTAAGAGACGTTTTTTGTAGAGAATTATGTTTCCTACAATTTATGTTCTATGATATTTTTTGATCAGAAGCGTAGTTTTCGAGATATATCGAGATATTTAAAAGTTCCGAAGCCGCACCAACATAATAGAGATACAGAAACACCGTGGCCCCTTTCTTTGAGATAACTCTGCGTTATTGCGAGCTGCAAATGCCACTTCCAGCTTAGCTGTGCAGAAGAAGAACAACAAGAAGAAGAAATATCTCGAAATATGTCCGTCAGGCCCCTTCCCTTGAGATATATCTGCAAATATCTCGGAAACGAAGCGAGCTATGGCAAAATGTTAAGAGACCTTTTTTGTAGAGAATTATGTTTCCTACAATATAGGTTCTATGATATTTTTTGACCAGAAGCGTAGTTTTCGAGATATATCGAGATATTTAAAAGTTCCGAAGCCGCACCAACATAATAGAGATACAGAAACACCGTGGCCCCTTTCTTTGAGATAACTCTGCACTAGTGCGAGCCGCAAATGCCACTTCCAGCTTAGCTGTGCAGAAGAAGAACAACAAGAAGAAGAAATATCTCGAAATATGTCCGTCAGGCCCCTTCCCTTGAGATAAATCTGCA
Source organism: Osmia lignaria lignaria (assembly GCF_051020975.1). Lineage (NCBI taxonomy): Eukaryota > Metazoa > Arthropoda > Insecta > Hymenoptera > Megachilidae > Osmia > Osmia lignaria. Next base: position 6,889,251 of record NW_027478166.1, read on the forward strand.
AATATCTCGGAAACGAAGCGAGCTATGGCAAAATGTTTAGAGACCTTTCTTGTAGAGAATTAAGTTTCCTACTTTTTATGTAGTATGATATTTTTTGATCAGATGCGTAGTTCTCGAGATATATCAAGATATTTAAAAGTTCCGAAGCCGCACCAACATAATAGAGATACAGAAACACCGTGGCCCCTTTCTTTGAGATAACTCTGCACGATTGCGAGCTGGAAATGCCACTTCCAGTTTAGCTGTGCAGAAGAAGAACAACAAGAAGAAGAAATATCTCGAAATATGTCCATCAGGACCCTTCCCTTGAGATAAATCTGCAAATATCTCGGAAACGAAGCGAGCTATGGCAAAATGTTAAGAGACCTTTTTTGTAGAGAATAATGTTTCCTACAATTTACGTTCTATGACATTTTTTGATCAGAAGCGTAGTTTTCGAGATATATCGAGATATTTAAAAGTTCCGAAGCCGCACCAACATAATAGAGATACAGAAACACCGTGGCCCCTTTCTTTGAGATAACTCTGCACTATTGCGACCTGCAAATGCCACTTCCAGCTCAGCTGTGCAGAAGAAGAACAACAAGAAGAAGAAGTATCTCGAAATATGTCCGTCAGGCCAGTTCCTTTGAGCTGAATCTGCAAATATCTCGGAAACGAAGCGAGCTATGGCAAAATGTTAAGAGACGATTTTTGTAGAGAATTATGTTTCCTACAATTTATGTTCTATGATATTTTTTGATCAGAAGCGTAGTTTTCGAGATATATCGAGATATTTAAAAGTTCCGAAGCCGCACCAACATAATAGAGATACAGAAACACCGTGGCCCCTTTCTTTGAGATAACTCTGCACTATTGCGACCTGCAAATGCCACTTCCAGCTCAGCTGTGCAGAAGAAGAACAACAAGAAGAAGAAATATCTCGAAATATGTCCGTCAGGCCCCTTCCCTTGAGATAAATCTGCAAATATCTCGGAAACGAAGCGAGCTATGGCAAAATGTTAAGAGACCTTTTTTGTAGAGAACTAAGTTTCCTACTTTTTATGTTCTATGATATTTTTTGATCAGATGCGTAGTTCTCGAGATATATCAAGATATTTAAAAGTTCCGAAGCCGCACCAACATAATAGAGATACAGAAACACCGCGGCCCCTTCCTTTGAGATAACTCTGCACTATTGCGAGCTGTAAATGCCACTTCCAGCTTAGCTGTGCAGAAGAAGAACAACAAGAAGAAGAAATATCTCGAAATATGTCCGGCAGGCCCCTTCCCTTGAGATAAATCTGCAAATATCTCGGAAACGAAGAGAGCTATGGCAAAATGTTAAGAGACCTTTTGTGTAGAGAATTAAGTTTCCTACTTTTTATGTTCTATGATATCTTTTGATCTGATGCGTAGTTCTCGAGATATATCAAGATATTTAAAAGTTCCGAAGCCGCACCAACATAATAGAGATACAGAAACACCGTGGCCCCTTTCTTTGAGATAACTCTGCACTATTGCGAGCTGTAAATGCCACTTCCAGCTTAGCTGTGCAGAAGAAGAACAACAAGAAGAAGAAATATCTCGAAATATGTCCGTCAGGCCCCTTCCCTTGAGATATATCTGCAAATATCTCGGAAACGAAGAGAGCTATGGCAAAATGTTAAGAGACCTTTTTTGTAGAGAATTAAGTTTCCTACTTTTTATGTTCTATGATATTTTTTGATCTGATGCGTAGTTCTCGAGATATATCAAGATATTTAAAAGTTCCGAAGCCGCACCAACCTAATAGAGATACAGAAACACCGTGGCCCCTTTCTTTGAGATAACTCTGCACTATTGCGAGCTGTAAATGCAACTCCAGCTTAGCTGTGCAGAAGAAGAACAACAAGAAGAAGACATATCTCGAAACATGTCCGTCAGGCCCCTTCCCTTGAGATATATCTGCAAATATCTCGGAAACGAAGTGAGCTATGGCAAAATGTTAAGAGACCTTTTTTGTAGAGAATTATGTTTCCTACAATTTATGTTCTATGATATTTTTTGATCAGAAGGGTAGTTTTCGAGATATATCGAGATATTTAAAAGTTCCAAAGCCGCACCAACATAATAGAGATACAGAAACACCGTGGCCCCTTTCTTTGAGATAACTCTGCACTATTGCGAGCTGCAAATGCCACTTCCAGCTTAGCTGTGCAGAGGAAGAACAACAAGAAGAAGAAATATCTCGAAATATGTCCGTCAGGCCAGTTCCTTTGAGCTGAATCTGCAAATATCTCGGAAACGAAGCGAGCTATGGCAAAATGTTAAGAGACGTTTTTTGTAGAGAATTATGTTTCCTACAATTTATGTTCTATGATATTTTTTGATCAGAAGCGTAGTTTTCGAGATATATCGAGATATTTAAAAGTTCCGAAGCCGCACCAACATAATAGAGATACAGAAACACCGTGGCCCCTTTCTTTGAGATAAATCTGCACTATTGCGAGCTGTAAATGCCACTTCCAGCTTAGCTGTGCAGAAGAAGAACAACAAGAAGAAGAAATATCTCGAAATATGTCCGTAAGGCCCCTTCCCTTGAGATAAATCTGCAAATATCTCGGAAACGAAGAGAGCTATGGCAAAATGTTAAGAGACCTTTTGTGTAGAGAATTAAGTTTCCTACTTTTTATGTTCTATGATATCTTTTGATCTGATGCGTAGTTCTCGAGATATATCAAGATATTTAAAAGTTCCGAAGCCGCACCAACATAATAGAGATACAGAAACACCGTGGCCCCTTTCTTTGAGATAACTCTGCACTATTGCGAGCTGTAAATGCCACTTCCAGCTTAGCTGTGCAGAAGAAGAACAACAAGAAGAAGAAATATCTCGAAATATGTCCGTCAGGCCCCTTCCCTTGAGATATATCTGCAAATATCTCGGAAACGAAGCGAGCTATGGCAAAATGTTAAGAGACCTTTTTTGTAGAGAATTATGTTTCCTACAATATAGGTTCTATGATATTTTTTGACCAGAAGCGTAGTTTTCGAGATATATCGAGATATTTAAAAGTTCCGAAGCCGCACCAACATAATAGAGATACAGAAACACCGTGGCCCCTTTCTTTGAGATAACTCTGCACTAGTGCGAGCCGCAAATGCCACTTCCAGCTTAGCTGTGCAGAAGAAGAACAACAAGAAGAAGAAATATCTCGAAATATGTCCGTCAGGCCCCTTCCCTTGAGATAAATCTGCAAATATCTCGGAAACGAAGCGAGCTATGGCAAAATGTTTAGAGACCTTTCTTGTAGAGAATTAAGTTTCCTACTTTTTATGTAGTATGATATTTTTTGATCAGATGCGTAGTTCTCGAGATATATCAAGATATTTAAAAGTTCCGAAGCCGCACCAACATAATAGAGATACAGAAACACCGTGGCCCCTTTCTTTGAGATAACTCTGCACGATTGCGAGCTGGAAATGCCACTTCCAGTTTAGCTGTGCAGAAGAAGAACAACAAGAAGAAGAAATATCTCGAAATATGTCCATCAGGACCCTTCCCTTGAGATAAATCTGCAAATATCTCGGAAACGAAGCGAGCTATGGCAAAATGTTAAGAGACCTTTTTTGTAGAGAATAATGTTTCCTACAATTTACGTTCTATGACATTTTTTGATCAGAAGCGTAGTTTTCGAGATATATCGAGATATTTAAAAGTTCCGAAGCCGCACCAACATAATAGAGATACAGAAACACCGTGGCCCCTTTCTTTGAGATAACTCTGCACTATTGCGACCTGCAAATGCCACTTCCAGCTCAGCTGTGCAGAAGAAGAACAACAAGAAGAAGAAGTATCTCGAAATATGTCCGTCAGGCCAGTTCCTTTGAGCTGAATCTGCAAATATCTCGGAAACGAAGCGAGCTATGGCAAAATGTTAAGAGACGATTTTTGTAGAGAATTATGTTTCCTACAATTTATGTTCTATGATATTTTTTGATCAGAAGCGTAGTTTTCGAGATATATCGAGATATTTAAAAGTTCCGAAGCCGCACCAACATAATAGAGATACAGAAACACCGTGGCCCCTTTCTTTGAGATAACTCTGCACTATTGCGACCTGCAAATGCCACTTCCAGCTCAGCTGTGCAGAAGAAGAACAACAAGAAGAAGAAATATCTCGAAATATGTCCGTCAGGCCCCTTCCCTTGAGATAAATCTGCAAATATCTCGGAAACGAAGCGAGCTATGGCAAAATGTTAAGAGACCTTTTTTGTAGAGAACTAAGTTTCCTACTTTTTATGTTCTATGATATTTTTTGATCAGATGCGTAGTTCTCGAGATATATCAAGATATTTAAAAGTTCCGAAGCCGCACCAACATAATAGAGATACAGAAACACCGCGGCCCCTTCCTTTGAGATAACTCTGCACTATTGCGAGCTGTAAATGCCACTTCCAGCTTAGCTGTGCAGAAGAAGAACAACAAGAAGAAGAAATATCTCGAAATATGTCCGGCAGGCCCCTTCCCTTGAGATAAATCTGCAAATATCTCGGAAACGAAGAGAGCTATGGCAAAATGTTAAGAGACCTTTTGTGTAGAGAATTAAGTTTCCTACTTTTTATGTTCTATGATATCTTTTGATCTGATGCGTAGTTCTCGAGATATATCAAGATATTTAAAAGTTCCGAAGCCGCACCAACATAATAGAGATACAGAAACACCGTGGCCCCTTTCTTTGAGATAACTCTGCACTATTGCGAGCTGTAAATGCCACTTCCAGCTTAGCTGTGCAGAAGAAGAACAACAAGAAGAAGAAATATCTCGAAATATGTCCGTCAGGCCCCTTCCCTTGAGATATATCTGCAAATATCTCGGAAACGAAGAGAGCTATGGCAAAATGTTAAGAGACCTTTTTTGTAGAGAATTAAGTTTCCTACTTTTTATGTTCTATGATATTTTTTGATCTGATGCGTAGTTCTCGAGATATATCAAGATATTTAAAAGTTCCGAAGCCGCACCAACCTAATAGAGATACAGAAACACCGTGGCCCCTTTCTTTGAGATAACTCTGCACTATTGCGAGCTGTAAATGCAACTCCAGCTTAGCTGTGCAGAAGAAGAACAACAAGAAGAAGACATATCTCGAAACATGTCCGTCAGGCCCCTTCCCTTGAGATATATCTGCAAATATCTCGGAAACGAAGTGAGCTATGGCAAAATGTTAAGAGACCTTTTTTGTAGAGAATTATGTTTCCTACAATTTATGTTCTATGATATTTTTTGATCAGAAGGGTAGTTTTCGAGATATATCGAGATATTTAAAAGTTCCAAAGCCGCACCAACATAATAGAGATACAGAAACACCGTGGCCCCTTTCTTTGAGATAACTCTGCACTATTGCGAGCTGCAAATGCCACTTCCAGCTTAGCTGTGCAGAGGAAGAACAACAAGAAGAAGAAATATCTCGAAATATGTCCGTCAGGCCAGTTCCTTTGAGCTGAATCTGCAAATATCTCGGAAACGAAGCGAGCTATGGCAAAATGTTAAGAGACGTTTTTTGTAGAGAATTATGTTTCCTACAATTTATGTTCTATGATATTTTTTGATCAGAAGCGTAGTTTTCGAGATATATCGAGATATTTAAAAGTTCCGAAGCCGCACCAACATAATAGAGATACAGAAACACCGTGGCCCCTTTCTTTGAGATAAATCTGCACTATTGCGAGCTGTAAATGCCACTTCCAGCTTAGCTGTGCAGAAGAAGAACAACAAGAAGAAGAAATATCTCGAAATATGTCCGTAAGGCCCCTTCCCTTGAGATAAATCTGCAAATATCTCGGAAACGAAGAGAGCTATGGCAAAATGTTAAGAGACCTTTTGTGTAGAGAATTAAGTTTCCTACTTTTTATGTTCTATGATATCTTTTGATCTGATGCGTAGTTCTCGAGATATATCAAGATATTTAAAAGTTCCGAAGCCGCACCAACATAATAGAGATACAGAAACACCGTGGCCCCTTTCTTTGAGATAACTCTGCACTATTGCGAGCTGTAAATGCCACTTCCAGCTTAGCTGTGCAGAAGAAGAACAACAAGAAGAAGAAATATCTCGAAATATGTCCGTCAGGCCCCTTCCCTTGAGATATATCTGCAAATATCTCGGAAACGAAGCGAGCTATGGCAAAATGTTAAGAGACGTTTTTTGTAGAGAATTATGTTTCCTACAATTTATGTTCTATGATATTTTTTGATCAGAAGCGTAGTTTTCGAGATATATCGAGATATTTAAAAGTTCCGAAGCCGCACCAACATAATAGAGATACAGAAACACCGTGGCCCCTTTCTTTGAGATAAATCTGCACTATTGCGAGCTGTAAATGCCACTTCCAGCTTAGCTGTGCAGAAGAAGAACAACAAGAAGAAGAAATATCTCGAAATATGTCCGTAAGGCCCCTTCCCTTGAGATAAATCTGCAAATATCTCGGAAACGAAGAGAGCTATGGCAAAATGTTAAGAGACCTTTTGTGTAGAGAATTAAGTTTCCTACTTTTTATGTTCTATGATATCTTTTGATCTGATGCGTAGTTCTCGAGATATATCAAGATATTTAAAAGTTCCGAAGCCGCACCAACATAATAGAGATACAGAAACACCGTGGCCCCTTTCTTTGAGATAACTCTGCACTATTGCGAGCTGTAAATGCCACTTCCAGCTTAGCTGTGCAGAAGAAGAACAACAAGAAGAAGAAATATCTCGAAATATGTCCGTCAGGCCCCTTCCCTTGAGATATATCTGCAAATATCTCGGAAACGAAGCGAGCTATGGCAAAATGTTAAGAGACCTTTTTTGTAGAGAATTATGTTTCCTACAATTTATGTTCTATGATATTTTTTGATCAGAAGCGTAGTTTTCGAGATATATCGAGATATTTAAAAGTTCCGAAGCCGCACCAACATAATAGAGATACAGAAACACCGTGGCCCCTTTCGTTGAGATAACTCTGCACTAGTGCGAGCCGCAAATGCCACTTCCAGCTTAGCTGTGCAGAAGAAGAACAACAAGAAGAAGAAATATCTCGAAATATGTCCGTCAGGCCCCTTCCCTTGAGATAAATCTGCAAATATCTCGGAAACGAAGAGAGCTATGGCAAAATGTTAAGAGACCTTTTGTGTAGAGAATTAAGTTTCCTACTTTTTATGTCCTATGATATTTTTTGATCTGATGCGTAGATCTCGAGATATATCAAGATATTTAAAAGTTCCGAAGCCGCACCAACATAATAGAGATACAGAAACACCGTGGCCCCTTTCTTTGAGATAACTCTGCACTATTGCGAGCTGTAAATGCCACTTCCAGCTTAGCTGTGCAGAAGAAGAACAACAAGAAGAAGAAATATCTCGAAATATGTCCGTCAGGCCCCTTCCCTTGAGATATATCTGCAAATATCTCGGAAACGAAGCGAGCTATGGCAAAATGTTAAGAGACCTTTTTTGTAGAGAATTATGTTTCCTACAATTTATGTTCTATGATATTTTTTGATCAGAAGCGTAGTTTTCGAGATATATCGAGATATTTAAAAGTTCCGAAGCCGCACCAACATAATAGAGATACAGAAACACCGTGGCCCCTTTCGTTGAGATAACTCTGCACTATTGCGAGCCGCAAATGCCACTTCCAGCTTAGCTGTGCAGAAGAAGAACAACAAGAAGAAGAAATATCTCGAAATATGTCCGTCAGGCCCCTTCCCTTGAGATATATCTGCAAATATCTCGGAAACGAAGCGAGCTATGGCAAAATGTTAAGAGACCTTTTTTGTAGAGAATTAAGTTTCCTACTTTTTATGTTCTATGATATTTTTTGATCAGATGCGTAGTTCTCGAGATATATCAAGATATTTAAAAGTTCCGAAGCCGCACCAACATAATAGAGATACAGAAACACCGTGGCCCCTTTCTTTGAGATAACCCTGCACTATTGCGAGCTGTAAATGCCACTTCCAGCTTAGCTGTGCAGAAGAAGAACAACAAGAAGAAGAAATATCTCGAAATATGTCCGTCAGGCCCCTTCCCTTGAGATATATCTGCAAATATCTCGGAAACGAAGAGAGCTATGGCAAAATGTTAAGAGACCTTTTTTGTAGAGAATTAAGTTTCCTACTTTTTATGTTCTATGATATTTTTTGATCTGATGCGTAGTTCTCGAGATATATCAAGATATTTAAAAGTTCCGAAGCCGCACCAACCTAATAGAGATACAGAAACACCGTGGCCCCTTTCTTTGAGATAACTCTGCACTATTGCGAGCTGTAAATGCAACTCCAGCTTAGCTGTGCAGAAGAAGAACAACAAGAAGAAGACATATCTCGAAATATGTCCGTCAGGCCCCTTCCCTTGAGATATATCTGCAAATATCTCGGAAACGAAGTGAGCTATGGCAAAATGTTAAGAGACCTTTTTTGTAGAGAATTATGTTTCCTACAATTTATGTTCTATGATATTTTTTGATCAGAAGCGTAGTTTTCGAGATATATCGAGATATTTAAAAGTTCCAAAGCCGCACCAACATAATAGAGATACAGAAACACCGTGGCCCCTTTCTTTGAGATAACTCTGCACTATTGCGAGCTGCAAATGCCACTTCCAGCTTAGCTGTGCAGAGGAAGAACAACAAGAAGAAGAAATATCTCGAAATATGTCCGTCAGGCCAGTTCCTTTGAGCTGAATCTGCAAATATCTCGGAAACGAAGCGAGCTATGGCAAAATGATAAGAGACGTTTTTTGTAGAGAATTATGTTTCCTACAATTTATGTTCGATGATATTTTTTGATCAGAAGCGTAGTTTTCGAGATATATCGAGATATTTAAAAGTTCCGAAGCCGCACCAACATAATAGAGATACAGAAACACCGTGGCCCCTTTCTTTGAGATAAATCTGCACTATTGCGAGCTGTAAATGCCACTTCCAGCTTAGCTGTGCAGAAGAAGAACAACAAGAAGAAGAAATATCTCGAAATATGTCCGTCAGGCCCCTTCCCTTGAGATAAATCTGCAAATATCTCGGAAACGAAGAGAGCTATGGCAAAATGTTAAGAGACCTTTTGTGTAGAGAATTAAGTTTCCTACTTTTTATGTTCTATGATATCTTTTGATCTGATGCGTAGTTCTCGAGATATATCAAGATATTTAAAAGTTCCGAAGCCGCACCAACATAATAGAGATACAGAAACACCGTGGCCCCTTTCTTTGAGATAACTCTGCACTATTGCGAGCTGTAAATGCCACTTCCAGCTTAGCTGTGCAGAAGAAGAACAACAAGAAGAAGAAATATCTCGAAATATGTCCGTCAGGCCCCTTCCCTTTAGATATATCTGCAAATATCTCGGAAACGAAGCGAGCTATGGCAAAATGTTAAGAGACCTTTTTTGTAGAGAATTATGTTTCCTACAATTTATGTTCTATGATATTTTTTGATCAGAAGCGTAGTTTTCGAGATATATCGAGATATTTAAAAGTTCCGAAGCCGCACCAACATAATAGAGATACAGAAACACCGTGGCCCCTTTCGTTGAGATAACTCTGCACTAGTGCGAGCCGCAAATGCCACTTCCAGCTTAGCTGTGCAGAAGAAGAACAACAAGAAGAAGAAATATCTCGAAATATGTCCGTCAGGCCAGTTCCTTTGAGCTGAATCTGCAAATATCTCGGAAACGAAGCGAGCTATGGCAAAATGTTAAGAGACGTTTTTTGTAGAGAATTATGTTTCCTACAATTTATGTTCTATGATATTTTTTGATCAGAAGCGTAGTTTTCGAGATATATCGAGATATTTAAAAGTTCCGAAGCCGCACCAACATAATAGAGATACAGAAACACCGTGGCCCCTTTCTTTGAGATAAATCTGCACTATTGCGAGCTGTAAATGCCACTTCCAGCTTAGCTGTGCAGAAGAAGGACAACAAGAAGAAGAAATATCTCGAAATATGTCCGTCAGGCCCCTTCCCTTGAGATAAATCTGCAAATATCTCGGAAACGAAGAGAGCTATGGCAAAATGTTAAGAGACCTTTTGTGTAGAGAATTAAGTTTCCTACTTTTTATGTTCTATGATATCTTTTGATCTGATGCGTAGTTCTCGAGATATATCAAGATATTTAAAAGTTCCGAAGCCGCACCAACATAATAGAGATACAGAAACACCGTGGCCCCTTTCTTTGAGATAACTCTGCACTATTGCGAGCTGTAAATGCCACTTCCAGCTTAGCTGTGCAGAAGAAGAACAACAAGAAGAAGAAATATCTCGAAATATGTCCGTCAGGCCCCTTCCCTTGAGATATATCTGCAAATATCTCGGAAACGAAGCGAGCTATGGCAAAATGTTAAGAGACCTTTTTTGTAGAGAATTATGTTTCCTACAATTTATGTTCTATGATATTTTTTGATCAGAAGCGTAGTTTTCGAGATATATCGAGATATTTAAAAGTTCCGAAGCCGCACCAACCTAATAGAGATACAGAAACACCGTGGCCCCTTTCTTTGAGATAACTCTGCACTATTGCGAGCTGTAAATGCAACTCCAGCTTAGCTGTGCAGAAGAAGAACAACAAGAAGAAGACATATCTCGAAATATGTCCGTCAGGCCCCTTCCCTTGAGATATATCTGCAAATATCTCGGAAACGAAGTGAGCTATGGCAAAATGTTAAGAGACCTTTTTTGTAGAGAATTATGTTTCCTACAATTTATGTTCTATGATATTTTTTGATCAGAAGGGTAGTTTTCGAGATATATCGAGATATTTAAAAGTTCCAAAGCCGCACCAACATAATAGAGATACAGAAACACCGTGGCCCCTTTCTTTGAGATAACTCTGCACTATTGCGAGCTGCAAATGCCACTTCCAGCTTAGCTGTGCAGAGGAAGAACAACAAGAAGAAGAAATATCTCGAAATATGTCCGTCAGGCCAGTTCCTTTGAGCTGAATCTGCAAATATCTCGGAAACGAAGCGAGCTATGGCAAAATGTTAAGAGACGTTTTTTGTAGAGAATTATGTTTCCTACAATTTATGTTCTATGATATTTTTTGATCAGAAGCGTAGTTTTCGAGATATATCGAGATATTTAAAAGTTCCGAAGCCGCACCAACATAATAGAGATACAGAAACACCGTGGCCCCTTTCTTTGAGATAAATCTGCACTATTGCGAGCTGTAAATGCCACTTCCAGCTTAGCTGTGCAGAAGAAGAACAACAAGAAGAAGAAATATCTCGAAATATGTCCGTCAGGCCCCTTCCCTTGAGATAAATCTGCAAATATCTCGGAAACGAAGAGAGCTATGGCAAAATGTTAAGAGACCTTTTGTGTAGAGAATTAAGTTTCCTACTTTTTATGTTCTATGATATCTTTTGATCTGATGCGTAGTTCTCGAGATATATCAAGATATTTAAAAGTTCCGAAGCCGCACCAACATAATAGAGATACAGAAACACCGTGGCCCCTTTCTTTGAGATAACTCTGCACTATTGCGAGCTGTAAATGCCACTTCCAGCTTAGCTGTGCAGAAGAAGAACAACAAGAAGAAGAAATATCTCGAAATATGTCCGTCAGGCCCCTTCCCTTGAGATATATCTGCAAATATCTCGGAAACGAAGCGAGCTATGGCAAAATGTTAAGAGACCTTTTTTGTAGAGAATTATGTTTCCTACAATTTATGTTCTATGATATTTTTTGATCAGAAGCGTAGTTTTCGAGATATATCGAGATATTTAAAAGTTCCGAAGCCGCACCAACATAATAGAGATACAGAAACACCGTGGCCCCTTTCGTTGAGATAACTCTGCACTAGTGCGAGCCGCAAATGCCACTTCCAGCTTAGCTGTGCAGAAGAAGAACAACAAGAAGAAGAAATATCTCGAAATATGTCCGTCAGGCCCCTTCCCTTGAGATAAATCTGCAAATATCTCGGAAACGAAGAGAGCTATGGCAAAATGTTAAGAGACCTTTTGTGTAGAGAATTAAGTTTCCTACTTTTTATGTCCTATGATATTTTTTGATCTGATGCGTAGTTCTCGAGATATATCAAGATATTTAAAAGTTCCGAAGCCGCACCAACATAATAGAGATACAGAAACACCGTGGCCCCTTTCTTTGAGATAACTCTGCACTATTGCGAGCTGTAAATGCCACTTCCAGCTTAGCTGTGCAGAAGAAGAACAACAAGAAGAAGAAATATCTCGAAATATGTCCGTCAGGCCCCTTCCCTTGAGATATATCTGCAAATATCTCGGAAACGAAGCGAGCTATGGCAAAATGTTAAGAGACCTTTTTTGTAGAGAATTATGTTTCCTACAATTTATGTTCTATGATATTTTTTGATCAGAAGCGTAGTTTTCGAGATATATCGAGATATTTAAAAGTTCCGAAGCCGCACCAACATAATAGAGATACAGAAACACCGTGGCCCCTTTCGTTGAGATAACTCTGCACTATTGCGAGCCGCAAATGCCACTTCCAGCTTAGCTGTGCAGAAGAAGAACAACAAGAAGAAGAAATATCTCGAAATATGTCCGTCAGGCCCCTTCCCTTGAGATATATCTGCAAATATCTCGGAAACGAAGCGAGCTATGGCAAAATGTTAAGAGACCTTTTTTGTAGAGAATTAAGTTTCCTACTTTTTATGTTCTATGATATTTTTTGATCAGATGCGTAGTTCTCGAGATATATCAAGATATTTAAAAGTTCCGAAGCCGCACCAACATAATAGAGATACAGAAACACCGTGGCCCCTTTCTTTGAGATAACTCTGCACTATTGCGAGCTGTAAATGCCACTTCCAGCTTAGCTGTGCAGAAGAAGAACAACAAGAAGAAGAAATATCTCGAAATATGTCCGTCAGGCCCCTTCCCTTGAGATATATCTGCAAATATCTCGGAAACGAAGAGAGCTATGGCAAAATGTTAAGAGACCTTTTTTGTAGAGAATTAAGTTTCCTACTTTTTATGTTCTATGATATTTTTTGATCTGATGCGTAGTTCTCGAGATATATCAAGATATTTAAAAGTTCCGAAGCCGCACCAACCTAATAGAGATACAGAAACACCGTGGCCCCTTTCTTTGAGATAACTCTGCACTATTGCGAGCTGTAAATGCAACTCCAGCTTAGCTGTGCAGAAGAAGAACAACAAGAAGAAGACATATCTCGAAATATGTCCGTCAGGCCCCTTCCCTTGAGATATATCTGCAAATATCTCGGAAACGAAGTGAGCTATGGCAAAATGTTAAGAGACCTTTTTTGTAGAGAATTATGTTTCCTACAATTTATGTTCTATGATATTTTTTGATCAGAAGCGTAGTTTTCGAGATATATCGAGATATTTAAAAGTTCCAAAGCCGCACCAACATAATAGAGATACAGAAACACCGTGGCCCCTTTCTTTGAGATAACTCTGCACTATTGCGAGCTGCAAATGCCACTTCCAGCTTAGCTGTGCAGAGGAAGAACAACAAGAAGAAGAAATATCTCGAAATATGTCCGTCAGGCCAGTTCCTTTGAGCTGAATCTGCAAATATCTCGGAAACGAAGCGAGCTATGGCAAAATGATAAGAGACGTTTTTTGTAGAGAATTATGTTTCCTACAATTTATGTTCTATGATATTTTTTGATCAGAAGCGTAGTTTTCGAGATATATCGAGATATTTAAAAGTTCCGAAGCCGCACCAACATAATAGAGATACAGAAACACCGTGGCCCCTTTCTTTGAGATAAATCTGCACTATTGCGAGCTGTAAATGCCACTTCCAGCTTAGCTGTGCAGAAGAAGAACAACAAGAAGAAGAAATATCTCGAAATATGTCCGTCAGGCCCCTTCCCTTGAGATAAATCTGCAAATATCTCGGAAACGAAGAGAGCTATGGCAAAATGTTAAGAGACCTTTTGTGTAGAGAATTAAGTTTCCTACTTTTTATGTTCTATGATATCTTTTGATCTGATGCGTAGTTCTCGAGATATATCAAGATATTTAAAAGTTCCGAAGCCGCACCAACATAATAGAGATACAGAAACACCGTGGCCCCTTTCTTTGAGATAACTCTGCACTATTGCGAGCTGTAAATGCCACTTCCAGCTTAGCTGTGCAGAAGAAGAACAACAAGAAGAAGAAATATCTCGAAATATGTCCGTCAGGCCCCTTCCCTTTAGATATATCTGCAAATATCTCGGAAACGAAGCGAGCTATGGCAAAATGTTAAGAGACCTTTTTTGTAGAGAATTATGTTTCCTACAATTTATGTTCTATGATATTTTTTGATCAGAAGCGTAGTTTTCGAGATATATCGAGATATTTAAAAGTTCCGAAGCCGCACCAACATAATAGAGATACAGAAACACCGTGGCCCCTTTCGTTGAGATAACTCTGCACTAGTGCGAGCCGCAAATGCCACTTCCAGCTTAGCTGTGCAGAAGAAGAACAACAAGAAGAAGAAATATCTCGAAATATGTCCGTCAGGCCAGTTCCTTTGAGCTGAATCTGCAAATATCTCGGAAACGAAGCGAGCTATGGCAAAATGTTAAGAGACGTTTTTTGTAGAGAATTATGTTTCCTACAATTTATGTTCTATGATATTTTTTGATCAGAAGCGTAGTTTTCGAGATATATCGAGATATTTAAAAGTTCCGAAGCCGCACCAACATAATAGAGATACAGAAACACCGTGGCCCCTTTCTTTGAGATAAATCTGCACTATTGCGAGCTGTAAATGCCACTTCCAGCTTAGCTGTGCAGAAGAAGGACAACAAGAAGAAGAAATATCTCGAAATATGTCCGTCAGGCCCCTTCCCTTGAGATAAATCTGCAAATATCTCGGAAACGAAGAGAGCTATGGCAAAATGTTAAGAGACCTTTTGTGTAGAGAATTAAGTTTCCTACTTTTTATGTTCTATGATATCTTTTGATCTGATGCGTAGTTCTCGAGATATATCAAGATATTTAAAAGTTCCGAAGCCGCACCAACATAATAGAGATACAGAAACACCGTGGCCCCTTTCTTTGAGATAACTCTGCACTATTGCGAGCTGTAAATGCCACTTCCAGCTTAGCTGTGCAGAAGAAGAACAACAAGAAGAAGAAATATCTCGAAATATGTCCGTCAGGCCCCTTCCCTTTAGATATATCTGCAAATATCTCGGAAACGAAGCGAGCTATGGCAAAATGTTAAGAGACCTTTTTTGTAGAGAATTATGTTTCCTACAATTTATGTTCTATGATATTTTTTGATCAGAAGCGTAGTTTTCGAGATATATCGAGATATTTAAAAGTTCCGAAGCCGCACCAACATAATAGAGATACAGAAACACCGTGGCCCCTTTCGTTGAGATAACTCTGCACTAGTGCGAGCCGCAAATGCCACTTCCAGCTTAGCTGTGCAGAAGAAGAACAACAAGAAGAAGAAATATCTCGAACTATGTCCGTCAGGCCCCTTCCCTTGAGATAAATCTGCAAATATCTCGGAAACGAAGAGAGCTATGGCAAAATGTTAAGAGACCTTTTGTGTAGAGAATTAAGTTTCCTACTTTTTATGTCCTATGATATTTTTTGATCTGATGCGTAGTTCTCGAGATATATCAAGATATTTAAAAGTTCCGAAGCCGCACCAACATAATAGAGATACAGAAACACCGTGGCCCCTTTCTTTGAGATAACTCTGCACTATTGCGAGCTGTAAATGCCACTTCCAGCTTAGCTGTGCAGAAGAAGAACAACAAGAAGAAGAAATATCTCGAAATATGTCCGTCAGGCCCCTTCCCTTGAGATATATCTGCAAATATCTCGGAAACGAAGCGAGCTATGGCAAAATGTTAAGAGACCTTTTTTGTAGAGAATTATGTTTCCTACAATTTATGTTCTATGATATTTTTTGATCAGAAGCGTAGTTTTCGAGATATATCGAGATATTTAAAAGTTCCGAAGCCGCACCAACATAATAGAGATACAGAAACACCGTGGCCCCTTTCGTTGAGATAACTCTGCACTAGTGCGAGCCGCAAATGCCACTTCCAGCTTAGCTGTGCAGAAGAAGAACAACAAGAAGAAGAAATATCTCGAAATATGTCCGTCAGGCCCCTTCCCTTGAGATGTATCTGCAAATATCTCGGAAACGAAGCGAGCTATGGCAAAATGCTAAGAGACCTTTTTTGTAGAGAATTAAGTTTCCTACTTTTTATGTTCTATGATATTTTTTGATCAGATGCGTAGTTCTCGAGATATATCAAGATATTTAAAAGTTCCGAAGCCGCACCAACATAATAGAGATACAGAAACACCGTGGCCCCTTTCTTTGAGATAACTCTGCACTATTGCGAGCTGTAAATGCCACTTCCAGCTTAGCTGTGCAGAAGAAGAACAACAAGAAGAAGAAATATCTCGAAATATGTCCGTCAGGCCCCTTCCCTTGAGATATATCTGCAAATATCTCGGAAACGAAGAGAGCTATGGCAAAATGTTAAGAGACCTTTTTTGTAGAGAATTAAGTTTCCTACTTTTTATGTTCTATGATATTTTTTGATCTGATGCGTAGTTCTCGAGATATATCAAGATATTTAAAAGTTCCGAAGCCGCACCAACCTAATAGAGATACAGAAACACCGTGGCCCCTTTCTTTGAGATAACTCTGCACTATTGCGAGCTGTAAATGCAACTCCAGCTTAGCTGTGCAGAAGAAGAACAACAAGAAGAAGACATATCTCGAAATATGTCCGTCAGGCCCCTTCCCTTGAGATATATCTGCAAATATCTCGGAAACGAAGTGAGCTATGGCAAAATGTTAAGAGACCTTTTTTGTAGAGAATTATGTTTCCTACAATTTATGTTCTATGATATTTTTTGATCAGAAGCGTAGTTTTCGAGATATATCGAGATATTTAAAAGTTCCAAAGCCGCACCAACATAATAGAGATACAGAAACACCGTGGCCCCTTTCTTTGAGATAACTCTGCACTATTGCGAGCTGCAAATGCCACTTCCAGCTTAGCTGTGCAGAGGAAGAACAACAAGAAGAAGAAATATCTCGAAATATGTCCGTCAGGCCAGTTCCTTTGAGCTGAATCTGCAAATATCTCGGAAACGAAGCGAGCTATGGCAAAATGATAAGAGACGTTTTTTGTAGAGAATTATGTTTCCTACAATTTATGTTCTATGATATTTTTTGATCAGAAGCGTAGTTTTCGAGATATATCGAGATATTTAAAAGTTCCGAAGCCGCACCAACATAATAGAGATACAGAAACACCGTGGCCCCTTTCTTTGAGATAAATCTGCACTATTGCGAGCTGTAAATGCCACTTCCAGCTTAGCTGTGCAGAAGAAGAACAACAAGAAGAAGAAATATCTCGAAATATGTCCGTCAGGCCCCTTCCCTTGAGATAAATCTGCAAATATCTCGGAAACGAAGAGAGCTATGGCAAAATGTTAAGAGACCTTTTGTGTAGAGAATTAAGTTTCCTACTTTTTATGTTCTATGATATCTTTTGATCTGATGCGTAGTTCTCGAGATATATCAAGATATTTAAAAGTTCCGAAGCCGCACCAACATAATAGAGATACAGAAACACCGTGGCCCCTTTCTTTGAGATAACTCTGCACTATTGCGAGCTGTAAATGCCACTTCCAGCTTAGCTGTGCAGAAGAAGAACAACAAGAAGAAGAAATATCTCGAAATATGTCCGTCAGGCCCCTTCCCTTTAGATATATCTGCAAATATCTCGGAAACGAAGCGAGCTATGGCAAAATGTTAAGAGACCTTTTTTGTAGAGAATTATGTTTCCTACAATTTATGTTCTATGATATTTTTTGATCAGAAGCGTAGTTTTCGAGATATATCGAGATATTTAAAAGTTCCGAAGCCGCACCAACATAATAGAGATACAGAAACACCGTGGCCCCTTTCGTTGAGATAACTCTGCACTAGTGCGAGCCGCAAATGCCACTTCCAGCTTAGCTGTGCAGAAGAAGAACAACAAGAAGAAGAAATATCTCGAAATATGTCCGTCAGGCCAGTTCCTTTGAGCTGAATCTGCAAATATCTCGGAAACGAAGCGAGCTATGGCAAAATGTTAAGAGACGTTTTTTGTAGAGAATTATGTTTCCTACAATTTATGTTCTATGATATTTTTTGATCAGAAGCGTAGTTTTCGAGATATATCGAGATATTTAAAAGTTCCGAAGCCGCACCAACATAATAGAGATACAGAAACACCGTGGCCCCTTTCTTTGAGATAAATCTGCACTATTGCGAGCTGTAAATGCCACTTCCAGCTTAGCTGTGCAGAAGAAGGACAACAAGAAGAAGAAATATCTCGAAATATGTCCGTCAGGCCCCTTCCCTTGAGATAAATCTGCAAATATCTCGGAAACGAAGAGAGCTATGGCAAAATGTTAAGAGACCTTTTGTGTAGAGAATTAAGTTTCCTACTTTTTATGTTCTATGATATCTTTTGATCTGATGCGTAGTTCTCGAGATATATCAAGATATTTAAAAGTTCCGAAGCCGCACCAACATAATAGAGATACAGAAACACCGTGGCCCCTTTCTTTGAGATAACTCTGCACTATTGCGAGCTGTAAATGCCACTTCCAGCTTAGCTGTGCAGAAGAAGAACAACAAGAAGAAGAAATATCTCGAAATATGTCCGTCAGGCCCCTTCCCTTTAGATATATCTGCAAATATCTCGGAAACGAAGCGAGCTATGGCAAAATGTTAAGAGACCTTTTTTGTAGAGAATTATGTTTCCTACAATTTATGTTCTATGATATTTTTTGATCAGAAGCGTAGTTTTCGAGATATATCGAGATATTTAAAAGTTCCGAAGCCGCACCAACATAATAGAGATACAGAAACACCGTGGCCCCTTTCGTTGAGATAACTCTGCACTAGTGCGAGCCGCAAATGCCACTTCCAGCTTAGCTGTGCAGAAGAAGAACAACAAGAAGAAGAAATATCTCGAACTATGTCCGTCAGGCCCCTTCCCTTGAGATAAATCTGCAAATATCTCGGAAACGAAGAGAGCTATGGCAAAATGTTAAGAGACCTTTTGTGTAGAGAATTAAGTTTCCTACTTTTTATGTCCTATGATATTTTTTGATCTGATGCGTAGTTCTCGAGATATATCAAGATATTTAAAAGTTCCGAAGCCGCACCAACATAATAGAGATACAGAAACACCGTGGCCCCTTTCTTTGAGATAACTCTGCACTATTGCGAGCTGTAAATGCCACTTCCAGCTTAGCTGTGCAGAAGAAGAACAACAAGAAGAAGAAATATCTCGAAATATGTCCGTCAGGCCCCTTCCCTTGAGATATATCTGCAAATATCTCGGAAACGAAGCGAGCTATGGCAAAATGTTAAGAGACCTTTTTTGTAGAGAATTATGTTTCCTACAATTTATGTTCTATGATATTTTTTGATCAGAAGCGTAGTTTTCGAGATATATCGAGATATTTAAAAGTTCCGAAGCCGCACCAACATAATAGAGATACAGAAACACCGTGGCCCCTTTCGTTGAGATAACTCTGCACTAGTGCGAGCCGCAAATGCCACTTCCAGCTTAGCTGTGCAGAAGAAGAACAACAAGAAGAAGAAATATCTCGAAATATGTCCGTCAGGCCCCTTCCCTTGAGATGTATCTGCAAATATCTCGGAAACGAAGCGAGCTATGGCAAAATGCTAAGAGACCTTTTTTGTAGAGAATTAAGTTTCCTACTTTTTATGTTCTATGATATTTTTTGATCAGATGCGTAGTTCTCGAGATATATCAAGATATTTAAAAGTTCCGAAGCCGCACCAACATAATAGAGATACAGAAACACCGTGGCCCCTTTCTTTGAGATAACTCTGCACTATTGCGAGCTGTAAATGCCACTTCCAGCTTAGCTGTGCAGAAGAAGAACAACAAGAAGAAGAAATATCTCGAAATATGTCCGTCAGGCCCCTTCCCTTGAGATATATCTGCAAATATCTCGGAAACGAAGAGAGCTATGGCAAAATGTTAAGAGACCTTTTTTGTAGAGAATTAAGTTTCCTACTTTTTATGTTCTATGATATTTTTTGATCTGATGCGTAGTTCTCGAGATATATCAAGATATTTAAAAGTTCCGAAGCCGCACCAACCTAATAGAGATACAGAAACACCGTGGCCCCTTTCTTTGAGATAACTCTGCACTATTGCGAGCTGTAAATGCAACTCCAGCTTAGCTGTGCAGAAGAAGAACAACAAGAAGAAGACATATCTCGAAATATGTCCGTCAGGCCCCTTCCCTTGAGATATATCTGCAAATATCTCGGAAACGAAGTGAGCTATGGCAAAATGTTAAGAGACCTTTTTTGTAGAGAATTATGTTTCCTACAATTTATGTTCTATGATATTTTTTGATCAGAAGCGTAGTTTTCGAGATATATCGAGATATTTAAAAGTTCCAAAGCCGCACCAACATAATAGAGATACAGAAACACCGTGGCCCCTTTCTTTGAGATAACTCTGCACTATTGCGAGCTGCAAATGCCACTTCCAGCTTAGCTGTGCAGTGGAAGAACAACAAGAAGAAGAAATATCTCGAAATATGTCCGTCAGGCCAGTTCCTTTGAGCTGAATCTGCAAATATCTCGGAAACGAAGTGAGCTATGGCAAAATGTTGAGAGACGTTTTTTGTAGAGAATTATGTTTCCTACAATTTATGTTCTATGATATTTTTTGATCAGAAGCGTAGTTTTCGAGATATATCGAGATATTTAAAAGTTCCGAAGCCGCACCAACATAATAGGGATACAGAAACACCGTGGCCCCTTTCTTTGAGATAAATCTGCAGTATTGCGAGCTGTAAATGCCACTTCCAGCTTAGCTGTGCAGAAGAAGAACAACAAGAAGAAGAAATATCTCGAAATATGTCCGTCAGGCCCCTTCCCTTGAGATAAATCTGCAAATATCTCGGAAACGAAGAGAGCTATGGCAAAATGTTAAGAGACCTTTTGTGTAGAGAATTAAGTTTCCTACTTTTTATGTTCTATGATATCTTTTGATCTGATGCGTAGTTCTCGAGATATATCAAGATATTTAGAAGTTCCGAAGCCGCACCAACATAATAGAGATACAGAAACACCGTGGCCCCTTTCTTTGAGATAACTCTGCACTATTGCGAGCTGTAAATGCCACTTCCAGCTTAGCTGTGCAGAAGAAGAACAACAAGAAGAAGAAATATCTCGAAATATGTCCGTCAGGCCCCTTCCCTTTAGATATATCTGCAAATATCTCGGAAACGAAGCGAGCTATGGCAAAATGTTAAGAGACCTTTTTTGTAGAGAATTATGTTTCCTACAATTTATGTTCTATGATATTTTTTGATCAGAAGCGTAGTTTTCGAGATATATCGAGATATTTAAAAGTTCCGAAGCCGCACCAACATAATAGAGATACAGAAACACCGTGGCCCCTTTCGTTGAGATAACTCTGCACTAGTGCGAGCCGCAAATGCCACTTCCAGCTTAGCTGTGCAGAAGAAGAACAACAAGAAGAAGAAATATCTCGAAATATGTCCGTCAGGCCCCTTCCCTTGAGATAAATCTGCAAATATCTCGGAAACGAAGAGAGCTATGGCAAAATGTTAAGAGACCTTTTGTGTAGAGAATTAAGTTTCCTACTTTTTATGTCCTATGATATTTTTTGATCTGATGCGTAGTTCTCGAGATATATCAAGATATTTAAAAGTTCCGAAGCCGCACCAACATAATAGAGATACAGAAACACCGTGGCCCCTTTCTTTGAGATAACTCTGCACTATTGCGAGCTGTAAATGCCACTTCCAGCTTAGCTGTGCAGAAGAAGAACAACAAGAAGAAGAAATATCTCGAAATATGTCCGTCAGGCCCCTTCCCTTGAGATATATCTGCAAATATCTCGGAAACGAAGCGAGCTATGGCAAAATGTTAAGAGACTTTTTTGTAGAGAATTATGTTTCCTACAATTTATGTTCTATGATATTTTTTGATCAGAAGCGTAGTTTTCGAGATATATCGAGATATTTAAAAGTTCCGAAGCCGCACCAACATAATAGAGATACAGAAACACCGTGGCCCCTTTCGTTGAGATAACTCTGCACTAGTGCGAGCCGCAAATGCCACTTCCAGCTTAGCTGTGCAGAAGAAGAACAACAAGAAGAAGAAATATCTCGAAATATGTCCGTCAGGCCCCTTCCCTTGAGATATATCTGCAAATATCTCGGAAACGAAGCGAGCTATGGCAAAATGTTAAGAGACCTTTTTTGTAGAGAATTAAGTTTCCTACTTTTTATGTTCTATGATATTTTTTGATCAGATGCGTAGTTCTCGAGATATATCAAGATATTTAAAAGTTCCGAAGCCGCACCAACATAATAGAGATACAGAAACACCGTGGCCCCTTTCTTTGAGATAACTCTGCACTATTGCGAGCTGCAAATGCCACTTCCAGCTTAGCTGTGCAGAGGAAGAACAACAAGAAGAAGAAATATCTCGAAATATGTCCGTCAGGCCCCTTCCCTTGAGATAAATCTGCAAATATCTCGGAAACGAAGCGAGCTATGGCAAAATGTTGAGAGACGTTTTTTGTAGAGAATTAAGTTTCCTACGTTTTATGTTCTATGATATTTTTTGATCAGATGCGTAGTTCTCGAGATATATCAAGATATTTAAACGTTCCGAAGCCGCACCAACATAATAGAGATACAGAAACACCGTGGCCCCTTTCTTTGAGATAACTCTGCACTATTGCGAGCCGCAAATGCCACTTCCAGCTTAGCTGTGCAGAAGAAGAACAACAAGAAGAAGAAATATCTCGAAATATGTCCGTCAGGCCCCTTCCCTTGAGATAAATCTGCAAATATCTCGGAAACGAAGCGAGCTATGGCAAAATGTTGAGAGACCTTTTTTGTAGAGAACTGAGTTTCCTACGTTTTATGTTCTATGATATTTTTTGATCAGATGCGTAGTTCTCGAGATATATCAAGATATTTAAAAGTTCCGAAGCCGCACCAACATAATAGAGATACAGAAACACCGTGGCCCCTTTCTTTTAGATAACTCTGCACTATTGCGAGCTGCAAATGCCACTTCCAGCTTAGCTGTGCAGAAGAAGAACATCAAGAAGAAGAAATATCTCGAAATATGTCCGTCAGGCCCCTTCCCTTGAGGTAAATCTGCAAATATCTCGGAAACGAAGAGAGCTATGGCAAAATGTTAAGCGACCTTTTTTGTAGAGAATTAAGTTTCCTACTTTTTATGTTCTATGATATTTTTTGATCTGATGCGTAGTTCTCGAGATATATCAAGATATTTAAAAGTTCCGAAGCCGCACCAACATAATAGAGATACAGAAACACCGTGGCCCCTTTCTTTGAGATAACTCTGCACTATTGCGAGCCGCAAATGCCACTTCCAGCTTAGCTGTGCAGAAGAAGAACAACAAGAAGAAGAAATATCTCGAAATATGTGCGTCAGGCCCCTTCCCTTGAGATAAATCTGCAAATATCTCGGAAATGAAGCGAGCTATGGCAAAATGTTGAGAGACCTTTTTTGTAGAGAATTAAGTTTCCTACGTTTTATGTTCTATGATATTTTTTGATCAGATGCGTAGTTCTCGAGATATATCAAGATATTTAAAAGTTCCGAAGCCGCACCAACATAATAGAGATACAGAAACACCGTGGCCCCTTTCTTTGAGATAACTCTGCACTATTGCGAGCTGCAAATGCCACTTCCAGCTTAGCTGTGCAGAAGAAGAACATCAAGAAGAAGAAATATCTCGAAATATGTCCGTCAGGCCCCTTCCCTTGAGATAAATCTGCAAATATCTCGGAAACGAAGAGAGCTATGGTAAAATGTTAAGAGACCTTTTTTGTAGAGAATTAAGTTTCCTACTTTTTATGTTGTATGATATTTTTTGATCTGATGCGTAGTTCTCGAGATATATCAAGATATTTAAAAGTTCCGAAGCCGCACCAACATAATAGAGATACAGAAACACCGTGGCCCCTTTCTTTGAGATAACTCTGCACTATTGCTAGCTGTAAATGTCACTTCCAGCTTAGCTGTGCAGAAGAAGAACAACAAGAAGAAGACATATCTCGAAATATGTCCGTCAGGCCCCTTCCCTTGAGATATATCTGCAAATATCTCGGAAACGAAGCGAGCTATGGCAAAATGTTAAGAGACCTTTTTTGTAGAGAATTATGTTTCCTACAATTTATGTTCTATGATATTTTTTGATCAGAAGCGTAGTTTTCGAGATATATCGAGATATTTAAAAGCTCCAAAGCCGCACCAACATAATAGAGATACAGAAACACCGTGGCCCCTTTCTTTGAGATAACTCTGCACTATTGCGAGCTGCAAATGCCACTTCCAGCTTAGCTGTGCAGAGGAAGAACAGCAAGAAGAAGAAATATCTCGAAATATGTCCGTCAGGCCAGTTCCTTTGAGCTGAATCTGCAAATATCTCGGAAACGAAGCGAGCTATGGCAAAATGTTAAGAGACGTTTTTTGTAGAGAATTATGTTTCCTACAATTTATGTTCTATGATATTTTTTGATCAGAAGCGTAGTTTTCGAGATATATCGAGATATTTAAAAGTTCCGAAGCCGCACCAACATAATAGAGATACAGAAACACCGTGGCCCCTTTCGTTGAGATAACTCTGTACTAGTGCGAGCCGCAAATGCCACTTCCAGCTTAGCTGTGCAGAAGAAGAACAACAAGAAGAAGAAATATCTCGAAATATGTCCGTCAGGCCCCTTCCCTTGAGATATATCTGCAAATATCTCGGAAACGAAGCGAGCTATGGCAAAATGTTAAGAGACCTTTTTTGTAGAGAATTAAGTTTCCTACTTTTTATGTTCTATGATATTTTTTGATCAGATGCGTAGTTCTCCAGATATATCAAGATATTTAAAAGTTCCGAAGCCGCACCAACATAATAGAGATACAGAAACACCGTGGCCCCTTTCTTTGAGATAACTCTGCACTATTGCGAGCTGTAAATGCCACCTCCAGCTTAGCTGTGCAGAAGAAGAACAACAAGAAGAAGAAATATCTCGAAATATGTCCGTCAGGCCCCTTCCCTTGAGATATATCTGCAAATATCTCGGAAACGAAGCGAGCTATGGCAAAATGTTAAGAGACCTTTTTTGTAGAGAATTATGTTTGGTACAATTTATGTTCTATGATATTTTTTGGTCAGAAGCGTAGTTTTCGAGATATATCGAGATATTTAAAAGTTCCAAAGCCGCACCAACATAATAGAGATACAGAAACACCGTGGCCCCTTTCTTTGAGATAACTCTGCACTAGTGCGAGCCGCAAATGCCACTTCCAGCTTAGCTGTGCAGAAGAAGAACAACAAGAAGAAGAAATATCTCGAAATATGTCCGTCAGGCCCCTTCCCTTGAGATAAATCTGCAAATATCTCGGAAACGAAGCGAGCTATGGCAAAATGTTGAGAGACCTTTTTTGTAGAGAATTAAGTTTCCTACGTTTTATGTTCTATGATATTTTTTGATCAGATGCGTAGTTCTCGAGATATATCAAGATATTTAAAAGTTCCGAAGCCGCACCAACATAATAGAGATACAGAAACACCGTGGCCCCTTTCTTTGAGATAACTCTGCACTATTGCGAGCTGCAAATGCCACTTCCAGCTTAGCTGTGCAGAAGAAGAACATCAAGAAGAAGAAATATCTCGAAATATGTCCGTCAGGCCCCTTCCCTTGAGATAAATCTGCAAATATCTCGGAAACGAAGAGAGCTATGTCAAAATGTTAAGAGACCTTTTTTGTAGAGAATTATGTTTGGTACAATTTATGTTCTATGATATTTTTTGGTCAGAAGCGTAGTTTTCGAGATATATCGAGATATTTAAAAGTTCCAAAGCCGCACCAACATAATAGAGATACAGAAACACCGTGGCCCCTTTCTTTGAGATAACTCTGCACTAGTGCGAGCCGCAAATGCCACTTCCAGCTTAGCTGTGCAGAAGAAGAACAACAAGAAGAAGAAATATCTCGAAATATGTCCGTCAGGCCCCTTCCCTTGAGATAAATCTGCAAATATCTCGGAAACGAAGCGAGCTATGGCAAAATGTTGAGAGACCTTTTTTGTAGAGAACTAAGTTTCCTACGTTTTATGTTCTATGATATTTTTTGATCAGATGCGTAGTTCTCGAGATATATCAAGATATTTAAAAGTTCCGAAGCCGCACCAACATAATAGAGATACAGAAACACCGTGGCCCCTTTCTTTTAGATAACTCTGCACTATTGCGAGCTGCAAATGCCACTTCCAGCTTAGCTGTGCAGAAGACGAACATCAAGAAGAAGAAATATCTCGAAATATGTCCGTCAGGCCCCTTCCCTTGAGGTAAATCTGCAAATATCTCGGAAACGAAGAGAGCTATGGCAAAATGTTAAGCGACCTTTTTTGTAGAGAATTAAGTTTCCTACTTTTTATGTTCTATGATATTTTTTGATCTGATGCGTAGTTCTCGAGATATATCAAGATATTTAAAAGTTCCGAAGCCGCACCAACATAATAGAGATACAGAAACACCGTGGCCCCTTTCTTTGAGATAACTCTGCACTATTGCGAGCCGCAAATGCCACTTCCAGCTTAGCTGTGCAGAAGAAGAACAACAAGAAGAAGAAATATCTCGAAATATGTCCGTCAGGCCCCTTCCCTTGAGATAAATCTGCAAATATCTCGGAAATGAAGCGAGCTATGGCAAAATGTTGAGAGACCTTTTTTGTAGAGAATTAAGTTTCCTACGTTTTATGTTGTATGATATTTTTTGATCAGATGCGTAGTTCTCGAGATATATCAAGATATTTAAAAGTTCCGAAGCCGCACCAACATAATAGAGATACAGAAACACCGTGGCCCCTTTCTTTGAGATAACTCTGCACTATTGCGAGCTGCAAATGCCACTTCCAGCTTAGCTGTGCAGAAGAAGAACATCAAGAAGAAGAAATATCTCGAAATATGTCCGTCAGGCCCCTTCCCTTGAGATAAATCTGCAAATATCTCGGAAACGAAGAGAGCTATGGCAAAATGTTAAGAGACCTTTTTTGTAGAGAATTAAGTTTCCTACTTTTTATGTTCTATGATATTTTTTGATCTGATGCGTAGTTCTCGAGATATATCAAGATATTTAAAAGTTCCGAAGCCGCACCAACATAATAGAGATACAGAAACACCGTGGCCCCTTTCTTTGAGATAACTCTGCACTATTGCGAGCTGTAAATGCCACTTCCAGCTTAGCTGTGCAGAAGAAGAACAACAAGAAGAAGACATCTCGAAATATGTCCGTCAGGCCCCTTCCCTTGAGATATATCTGCAAATATCTCGGAAACGAAGCGAGCTATGGCAAAATGTTAAGAGACCTTTTTTGTAGAGAATTATGTTTCCTACAATTTATGTTCTATGATATTTTTTGATCAGAAGCGTAGTTTTCGAGATATATCGAGATATTTAAAGGTTCCAAAGCCGCACCAACATAATAGAGATACAGAAACACCGTGGCCCCTTGCTTTGAGATAACTCTGCACTATTGCGAGCTGCAAATGCCACTTCCAGCTTAGCTGTGCAGAGGAAGAACAACAAGAAGAAGAAATATCTCGAAATATGTCCGTCAGGCCAGTTCCTTTGAGCTGAATCTGCAAATATCTCGGAAACGAAGCGAGCTATGGCAAAATGTTAAGAGACGTTTTTTGTAGAGAATTATGTTTCCTACAATTTATGTTCTATGATATTTTTTGATCAGAAGCGTAGTTTTCGAGATATATCGAGATATTTAAAAGTTCCGAAGCCGCACCAACATAATAGGGATACAGAAACACCGTGGCCCCTTTCTTTGAGATAACTCTGCAGTATTGCGAGCTGTAAATGCCACTTCCAGCTTAGCTGTGCAGAAGAAGAACAACAAGAAGAAGAAATATCTCGAAATATGTCCGTCAGGCCCCTTCCCTTGAGATAAATCTGCAAATATCTCGGAAACGAAGAGAGCTATGGCAAAATGTTAAGAGACCTTTTGTGTAGAGAATTAAGTTTCCTACTTTTTATGTTCTATGATATTTTTTGATCTGATGCGTAGTTCTCGAGATATATCAAGATATTTAAAAGTTCCGAAGCCGCACCAACATAATAGAGATACAGAAACACCGTGGCCCCTTTCTTTGAGATAACTCTGCACTATTGCGAGCTGTAAATGCCACTTCCAGCTTAGCTGTGCAGAAGAAGAACAACAAGAAGAAGAAATATCTCGAAATATGTCCGTCAGGCCCCTTCCCTTGAGATATATCTGCAAATATCTCGGAAACGAAGCGAGCTATGGCAAAATGTTAAGAGACCTTTTTTGTAGAGAATTATGTTTCCTACAATTTATGTTCTATGATATTTTTTGATCAGAAGCGTAGTTTTCGAGATATATCGAGATATTTAAAAGTTCCGAAGCCGCACCAACATAATAGAGATACAGAAACACCGTGGCCCCTTTCGTTGAGATAACTCTGCACTAGTGCGAGCCGCAAATGCCACTTCCAGCTTAGCTGTGCAGAAGAAGAACAACAAGAAGAAGAAATATCTCGAAATATGTCCGTCAGGCCCCTTCCCTTGAGATATATCTGCAAATATCTCCGAAACGAAGCGAGCTATGGCAAAATGTTAAGAGACCTTTTTTGTAGAGAATTAAGTTTCCTACTTTTTATGTTCTATGATATTTTTTGATCAGATGCGTAGTTCTCGAGATATATCAAGATATTTAAAAGTTCCAAAGCCGCACCAACATAATAGAGATACGGAAACACCGTGGCCCCTTTCTTTGAGATAACTCTGCACTATTGCGAGCTGTAAATGCCACTTCCAGCTTAGCTGTGCAGAAGAAGAACAACAAGAAGAAGAAATATCTCGAAATATGTCCGTCAGGCCCCTTCCCTTGAGATATATCTGCAAATATCTCGGAAACGAAGAGAGCTATGGCAAAATGTTAAGAGACCTTTTTTGTAGAGAATTAAGTTTCCTACTTTTTATGTTCTATGATATTTTTTGATCTGATGCGTAGTTCTCGAGATATATCAAGATATTTAAAAGTTCCGAAGCCGCACCAACATAATAGAGATACAGAAACACCGTGGCCCCTTTCTTTGAGATAACTCTGCACTATTGCGAGCAGTAAATGCCACTTCCAGCTTAGCTGTGCAGAAGAAGAACAACAAGAAGAAGACATATCTCGAAATATGTCCGTCAGGCCCCTTCCCTTGAGATATATCTGCAAATATCTCGGAAATGAAGCGAGCTATGGCAAAATGTTAAGAGACCTTTTTTGTAGAGAATTAAGTTTCCTACTTTTTATGTTCTATGATATTTTTTGATCAGATGCGTAGTTCTCGAGATATATCAAGATATTTAAAAGTTCCGAAGCCGCACCAACATAATAGAGATACAGAAACACCGTGGCCCCTTTCTTTGAGATAACTCTGCACTATTGCGAGCTGTAAATGCCACTTCCAGCTTAGCTGTGCAGAAGAAGAACAACAAGAAGAAGAAATATCTCGAAATATGTCCGTCAGGCCCCTTCCCTTGAGATATATCTGCAAATATCTCGGAAACGAAGCGAGCTATGGCAAAATGTTAAGAGACCTTTTTTGTAGAGAATTACGTTTCGTACAATTTATGTTCTATGATATTTTTTGGTCAGAAGCGTAGTTTTCGAGATATATCGAGATATTTAAAAGTTCCAAAGCCGCACCAACATAATAGAGATACAGAAACACCGTGGCCCCTTTCTTTGAGATAACTCTGCACTAGTGCGAGCCGCAAATGCCACTTCCAGCTTAGCTGTGCAGAAGAAGAACAACAAGAAGAAGAAATATCTCGAAATATGTCCGTCAGGCCCCTTCCCTTGAGATAAATCTGCAAATATCTCGGAAACGAAGCGAGCTATGGCAAAATGTTGAGAGACCTTTTTTGTAGAGAATTAAGTTTCCTACGTTTTATGTTGTATGATATTTTTTGATCAGATGCGTAGTTCTCGAGATATATCAAGATATTTAAAAGTTCCGAAGCCGCACCAACATAATAGAGATACAGAAACACCGTGGCCCCTTTCTTTGAGATAACTCTGCACTATTGCGAGCTGCAAATGCCACTTCCAGCTTAGCTGTGCAGAAGAAGAACAACAAGAAGAAGAAATATCTCGAAATATGTCCGTCAGGCCCCTTCCCTTGAGATAAATCTGCAAATATCTCGGAAACGAAGAGAGCTATGGCAAAATGTTAAGAGACCTTTTTTGTAGAGAATTAAGTTTCCTACTTTTCATGTTCTATGATATTTTTTGATCAGATGCGTAGTTCTCGAGATATATCAAGATATTTAAAAGTTCCGAAGCCGCACCAACATAATAGAGATACAGAAACACCGTGGCCCCTTTCTTTGAGATAACTCTGCACTATTGCGAGCTGCAAATGCCACTTCCAGCTTAGCTGTGCAGGAGAAGAACATCAAGAAGAAGAAATATCTCGAACTATGTCCGTCAGGCCCCTTCCCTTGAGATAAATCTGCAAATATCTCGGAAACGAAGCGAGCTATGGCAAAATGTTAAGAGACCTCTTTTGTAGAGAATTATGTTTCCTACAATTTAAGTTCTATGATATTTTTTGATCAGAAGCGTAGTTTTCGAGATATATCGAGATATTTAAAAGTTCCAAAGCCGCACCAACATAATAGAGATACAGAAACACCGTGGCCCCTTTCTTTGAGATAACTCTGCAATATTGCGAGCTGCAAATGCCACTTCCAGCTTAGCTGTGCAGAGGAAGAACAACAAGAAGAAGAAATATCTCGAAATATGTCCGTCAGGCCCCTTCCCTTGAGATATATCTGCAAATATCTCGGAAACGAAGCGAGCTATGGCAAAATGTTAAGAGACCTTTTTTGTAGAGAATTACGTTTCGTACAATTTATGTTCTATGATATTTTTTGGTCAGAAGCGTAGTTTTCGAGATATATCGAGATATTTAAAAGTTCCAAAGCCGCACCAACATAATAGAGATACAGAAACACCGTGGCCCCTTTCTTTGAGATAACTCTGCACTAGTGCGAGCCGCAAATGCCACTTCCAGCTTAGCTGTGCAGAAGAAGAACAACAAGAAGAAGAAATATCTCGAAATATGTCCGTCAGGCCCCTTCCCTTGAGATAAATCTGCAAATATCTCGGAAACGAAGCGAGCTATGGCAAAATGTTGAGAGACCTCTTTTGTAGAGAATTATGTTTCCTACAATTTAAGTTCTATGATATTTTTTGATCAGAAGCGTAGTTTTCGAGATATATCGAGATATTTAAAAGTTCCAAAGCCGCACCAACATAATAGAGATACAGAAACACCGTGGCCCCTTTCTTTGAGATAACTCTGCAATATTGCGAGCTGCAAATGCCACTTCCAGCTTAGCTGTGCAGAGGAAGAACAACAAGAAGAAGAAATATCTCGAAATATGTCCGTCAGGCCAGTTCCTTTGAGCTGAATCTGCAAATATCTCGGAAACGAAGCGAGCTATGGCAAAATGTTAAGAGACGTTTTTTGTAGAGAATTATGTTTCCTACAATTTATGTTCTATGATATTTTTTGATCAGAAGCGTAGTTTTCGAGATATATCGAGATATTTAAAAGTTCCGAAGCCGCACGAACATAATAGGGATACAGAAACACCGTGGCCCCTTTCTTTCAGATAACTCTGCAGTATTGCGAGCTGTAAATGCCACTTCCAGCTTAGCTGTGCAGAAGAAGAACAACAAGAAGAAGAAATATCTCGAAATATGTCCGTCAGGCCCCTTCCCTTGAGATAAATCTGCAAATATCTCGGAAACGAAGAGAGCTATGCCAAAATGTTGAGAGACCTTTTGTGTAGAGAATTAAGTTTCCTACAATTTATGTTCTATGATATTTTTTGATCAGAAGCGTAGTTTTCGAGATATATCGAGATATTTAAAAGTTCCGAAGCCGCACCAACATAATAGAGATACAGAAACACCGTGGCCCCTTTCTTTGAGATAACTCTGCACTAGTGCGAGCCGCAAATGCCACTTCCAGCTTAGCTGTGCAGAAGAAGAACAACAAGAAGAAGAAATATCTCGAAATATGTCCGTCAGGCCCCTTCCCTTGAGATAAATCTGCAAATATCTCGGAAACGAAGCGAGCTATGGCAAAATGTTAAGAGACCTCTTTTGTAGAGAATTAAGCTTCCTACTTTTTATGTTCTATGATATTTTTTGATCAGATGCGTAGTTCTCGAGATATATCAAGATATTTAAAAGTTCCGAAGCCGCACCAACATAATAGAGATACAGAAACACCGTGGCCCCTTTCTATGAGATAACTCTGCACTATTGCGGGCTGTAAATGCCACTTCCAGCTTAGCTGTGCAGAAGAAGAACAACAAGAAGAAGAAATATCTCGAAATATGTCCGTCAGGCCCCTTCCCTTGAGATATATCTGCAAATATCTCGGAAACGAAGCGAGCTATGACAAAATGTTAAGAGACCTTTTTTGTAGAGAATTATGTTTCCTACAATTTATGTTCTATGATATTTTTTGATCAGAAGCGTAGTTTTCGAGATATATCGAGATATTTAAAAGTTCCGAAGCCGCACCAACATAATAGAGATACAGAAACACCGTGGCCCCTTTCTTTGAGATAACTCTGCACTAGTGCGAGCCGCAAATGCCACTTCCAGCTTAGCTGTGCAGAAGAAGAACAACAAGAAGAAGAAATATCTGGAAATATGGCCGTCAGGCCCCTTCCCTTGAGATAAATCTGCAAATATCTCGGAAACGAAGCGAGCAATGGCAAAATGTTAAGAGACCTTTTTTGTAGAGAATTATGTTTCCTACTTTTTATGTTCTATGATATTTTTTGATCAGATGCGTAGTTCTCGAGATATATCAAGATATTTAAAAGTTCCGAAGCCGCACCAACATAATAGAGATACAGAAACACCGTGGCCCCTTTCTTTGAGATAACTCTGCACTATTGCGAGCTGCAAATGCCACTTCCAGCTTAGCTGTGCAGAAGAAGAACAACAAGAAGAAGAAATATCTCGAAATATGTCCGTCAGGCCCCTTCCCTTGAGATAAATCTGCAAATATCTCGGAAACGAAGAGAGCTATGGCAAAATGTTAAGAGACCTTTTTTGTAGAGAATTATGTTTCCTACAATTTATGTTCTATGATATTTTTTGATCAGAAGCGTAGTTTTCGAGATATATCGAGATATTTAAAAGTTCCGAAGCCGCACCAACATAATAGAGATACAGAAACACCGTGGCCCCTTTCTTTGAGATAACTCTGCACTAGTGCGAGCCGCAAATGCCACTTCCAGCTTAGCTGTGCAGAAGAAGAACAACAAGAAGAAGAAATATCTCGAAATATGTCCGTCAGGCCCCTTCCCTTGAGATAAATCTGCAAATATCTCGGAAACGAAGCGAGCTATGGCAAAATGTTGAGAGACCTCTTTTGTAGAGAATTAAGCTTCCTACTTTTTATGTTCTATGATATTTTTTGATCAGATGCGTAGTTCTCGAGATATATCAAGATATTTAAAAGTTCCGAAGCCGCACCAACATAATAGAGATACAGAAACACCGTGGCCCCTTTCTTTGAGATAACTCTGCACTATTGCGCGCTGTAAATGCCACTTCTAGCTTAGCTGTGCAGAAGAAGAACAACAAGAAGAAGAAATATCTCGAAATATGTCCGTCAGGCCCCTTCCCTTGAGATAAATCTGCAAATATCTCGGAAACGAAGAGAGCTATGGCAAAATGTTAAGAGACCTTTTTTGTAGAGAATTAAGTTTCCTACAATTCATGTTCTATGATATTTTTTGATCAGAAGCGTAGTTTTCGAGATATATCGAGATATTTAAAAGTTCCGAAGCCGCACCAACATAATAGAGATACAGAAACACCGTGGCCCCTTTCGTTGAGATAACTCCGCACTAGTACGAGCCGCAAATGCCACTTCCAGCTTAGCTGTGCAGAAGAAGAACAACAAGAAGAAGAAATATCTCGAAATATGTCCGTCAGGCCCCTTCCCTTGAGATAAATCTGCAAATATCTCGGAAACGAAGCGAGCTATGGCAAAATGTTAAGAGACCTTTTTTGTAGAGAATTAAGTTTCCTACTTTTTATGTTGTATGATATTTTTGATCAGATGCGTAGTTCTCGAGATATATCAAGATATCTAAAAGTTCCGAAGCCGCACCAACATAATAGAGATACAGAAACACCGTGGCCCCATTCTTTGAGATAACTCAGCACTATTGCGACCTGCAAATGCCACTTCCAGCTCAGCTGTGCAGAAGAAGAACAACAAGAAGAAGAAATATCTCGAAATATGTCCGTCAGGCCCCTTCCCTTGAGATAAATCTGCAAATATCTCGGAAACGAAGCGAGTTATGGCAAAATGTTAAGAGACCGTTTTTGTAGAGAATTAAGTTTCCTACTTTTTATGTTCTATGATATTTTTTGATCAGATGCGTAGTTCTCGAGATATATCAAGATACTTAAAAGTTCCGAAGCCGCACCAACATAATAGAGATACAGAAACACCGTGGCCCCTTTCTTTGAGATAACTCTGCGTTATTGCGAGCTGCAAATGCCACTTCCAGCTTAGCTGTGCAGAAGAAGAACAACAAGAAGAAGAAATATCTCGAAATATGTCCGTCAGGCCCCTTCCCTTGAGATATATCTGCAAATATCTCGGAAACGAAGCGAGCTATGGCAAAATGTTAAGAGACCTTTTTTGTAGAGAATTATGTTTCCTACAATATAGGTTCTATGATATTTTTTGACCAGAAGCGTAGTTTTCGAGATATATCGAGATATTTAAAAGTTCCGAAGCCGCACCAACATAATAGAGATACAGAAACACCGTGGCCCCTTTCTTTGAGATAACTCTGCACTAGTGCGAGCCGCAAATGCCACTTCCAGCTTAGCTGTGCAGAAGAAGAACAACAAGAAGAAGAAATATCTCGAAATATGTCCGTCAGGCCCCTTCCCTTGAGATAAATCTGCAAATATCTCGGAAACGAAGCGAGCTATGGCAAAATGTTTAGAGACCTTTCTTGTAGAGAATTAAGTTTCCTACTTTTTATGTAGTATGATATTTTTTGATCAGATGCGTAGTTCTCGAGATATATCAAGATATTTAAAAGTTCCGAAGCCGCACCAACATAATAGAGATACAGAAACACCGTGGCCCCTTTCTTTGAGATAACTCTGCACGATTGCGAGCTGGAAATGCCACTTCCAGTTTAGCTGTGCAGAAGAAGAACAACAAGAAGAAGAAATATCTCGAAATATGTCCATCAGGACCCTTCCCTTGAGATAAATCTGCAAATATCTCGGAAACGAAGCGAGCTATGGCAAAATGTTAAGAGACCTTTTTTGTAGAGAATAATGTTTCCTACAATTTACTTTCTATGACATTTTTTGATCAGAAGCGTAGTTTTCGAGATATATCGAGATATTTAAAAGTTCCGAAGCCGCACCAACATAATAGAGATACAGAAACACCGTGGCCCCTTTCTTTGAGATAACTCTGCACTATTGCGACCTGCAAATGCCACTTCCAGCTCAGCTGTGCAGAAGAAGAACAACAAGAAGAAGAAATATCTCGAAATATGTCCGTCAGGCCCCTTCCCTTGAGATAAATATGCAAATATCTCGGAAACGAAGCGAGCTATGGCAAAATGTTAAGAGACCTTTTTTGTAGAGAATTAAGCTTCCTACTTTTTATGTTCTATGATATTTTTTGATCAGATGCGTAGTTCTCGAGATATATCAAGATATTTAAAAGTTCCGAAGCAGCACCAACATAATAGAGATGCAGAAACACCGTGGCCTCTTTCTTTGAGATAACTCTGCACTATTGCGAGCTGCAAATGCCACTTCCAGCTTAGCTGTGCAGAGGAAGAACAACAAGAAGAAGAAGTATCTCGAAATATGTCCGTCAGGCCCGTTCCTTTGAGCTGAATCTGCAAATATCTCGGAAACGAAGCGAGCTATGGCAAAATGTTAAGAGACGTTTTTTGTAGAGAATTATGTTTCCTACAATTTATGTTCTATGATATTTTTTTATCAGAAGCGTAGTTTTCGAGATATATCGAGATATTTAAAAGTTCCGAAGCCGCACCAACATAATAGAGATACAGAAACACCGTGGCCCCTTTCTTTGAGATAACTCTGCGTTATTGCGAGCTGCAAATGCCACTTCCAGCTTAGCTGTGCAGAAGAAGAACAACAAGAAGAAGAAATATCTCGAAATATGTCCGTCAGGCCCCTTCCCTTGAGATATATCTGCAAATATCTCGGAAACGAAGCGAGCTATGGCAAAATGTTAAGAGACCTTTTTTGTAGAGAATTATGTTTCCTACAATATAGGTTCTATGATATTTTTTGACCAGAAGCGTAGTTTTCGAGATATATCGAGATATTTAAAAGTTCCGAAGCCGCACCAACATAATAGAGATACAGAAACACCGTGGCCCCTTTCTTTGAGATAACTCTGCACTAGTGCGAGCCGCAAATGCCACTTCCAGCTTAGCTGTGCAGAAGAAGAACAACAAGAAGAAGAAATATCTCGAAATATGTCCGTCAGGCCCCTTCCCTTGAGATAAATCTGCAAATATCTCGGAAACGAAGCGAGCTATGGCAAAATGTTTAGAGACCTTTCTTGTAGAGAATTAAGTTTCCTACTTTTTATGTAGTATGATATTTTTTGATCAGATGCGTAGTTCTCGAGATATATCAAGATATTTAAAAGTTCCGAAGCCGCACCAACATAATAGAGATACAGAAACACCGTGGCCCCTTTCTTTGAGATAACTCTGCACGATTGCGAGCTGGAAATGCCACTTCCAGTTTAGCTGTGCAGAAGAAGAACAACAAGAAGAAGAAATATCTCGAAATATGTCCATCAGGACCCTTCCCTTGAGATAAATCTGCAAATATCTCGGAAACGAAGCGAGCTATGGCAAAATGTTAAGAGACCTTTTTTGTAGAGAATAATGTTTCCTACAATTTACGTTCTATGACATTTTTTGATCAGAAGCGTAGTTTTCGAGATATATCGAGATATTTAAAAGTTCCGAAGCCGCACCAACATAATAGAGATACAGAAACACCGTGGCCCCTTTCTTTGAGATAACTCTGCACTATTGCGACCTGCAAATGCCACTTCCAGCTCAGCTGTGCAGAAGAAGAACAACAAGAAGAAGAAGTATCTCGAAATATGTCCGTCAGGCCAGTTCCTTTGAGCTGAATCTGCAAATATCTCGGAAACGAAGCGAGCTATGGCAAAATGTTAAGAGACGATTTTTGTAGAGAATTATGTTTCCTACAATTTATGTTCTATGATATTTTTTGATCAGAAGCGTAGTTTTCGAGATATATCGAGATATTTAAAAGTTCCGAAGCCGCACCAACATAATAGAGATACAGAAACACCGTGGCCCCTTTCTTTGAGATAACTCTGCACTATTGCGACCTGCAAATGCCACTTCCAGCTCAGCTGTGCAGAAGAAGAACAACAAGAAGAAGAAATATCTCGAAATATGTCCGTCAGGCCCCTTCCCTTGAGATAAATCTGCAAATATCTCGGAAACGAAGCGAGCTATGGCAAAATGTTAAGAGACCTTTTTTGTAGAGAACTAAGTTTCCTACTTTTTATGTTCTATGATATTTTTTGATCAGATGCGTAGTTCTCGAGATATATCAAGATATTTAAAAGTTCCGAAGCCGCACCAACATAATAGAGATACAGAAACACCGCGGCCCCTTCCTTTGAGATAACTCTGCACTATTGCGAGCTGTAAATGCCACTTCCAGCTTAGCTGTGCAGAAGAAGAACAACAAGAAGAAGAAATATCTCGAAATATGTCCGGCAGGCCCCTTCCCTTGAGATATATCTGCAAATATCTCGGAAACGAAGCGAGCTATGGCAAAATGTTAAGAGACCTTTTTTGTAGAGAATTAAGTTTCCTACTTTTTATGTTCTATGATATTTTTTGATCAGATGCGTAGTTCTCGAGATATATCAAGATATTTAAAAGTTCCGGAGCCGCACCAACATAATAGAGATACAGAAACACCGTGGCCCCTTTCTTTGTGATAACTCTGCACTATTGCGAGCTGCAAATGCCACTTCCAGCTTAGCTGTGCAGAGGAAGAACAACAAGAAGAAGAAATATCTCGAAATATGTCCGTCAGGCCAGTTCCTTTGAGCTGAATCTGCAAATATCTCGGAAACGAAGCGAGCTATGGCAAAATGTTAAGAGACGTTTTTTGTAGTGAATTATGTTTCCTACAATTTATGTTCTATGATATTTTTTGATCAGAAGCGTAGTTTTCGAGATATATCGAGATATTTAAAAGTTCCGAAGCCGCACCAACATAATAGAGATACAGAAACACCGTGGCCCCTTTCTTTGAGATAACTCTGCACTAGTGCGAGCCGCAAATGCCACTTCCAGCTTAGCTGTGCAGAAGAAGAACAACAAGAAGAAGAAATATCTCGAAATATGTCCGACAGGCCCCTTCCCTTGAGATAAATCTGCAAATATCTCGGAAACGAAGCGAGCTATGGCGAAATGTTAAGAGACCTTATTTGTAGAGAATTAAGTTTCCTACTTTTTATGTTCTATGATATTTTTTGATCAGATGCGTAGTTCTCGAGATATATCAAGATATTTAAAAGTTCCGAAGCCGCACCAACATAATAGAGATACAGAAACACCGTGGCCCCTTTCTTTGAGATAACTCTGCACTATTGCGAGCTGCAAATGCCACTTCCAGCTTAGCTGTGCAGAGGAAGAACAACAAGAAGAAGAAATATCTCGAAATATGTCCGTCAGGCCAGTTCCT
The DNA here is from genome assembly GCF_051020975.1 of Osmia lignaria lignaria. Classification (NCBI taxonomy): domain Eukaryota; kingdom Metazoa; phylum Arthropoda; class Insecta; order Hymenoptera; family Megachilidae; genus Osmia; species Osmia lignaria. The sequence goes on from NW_027478166.1 coordinate 6,928,186, forward strand.
TTGAGCTGAATCTGCAAATATCTCGGAAACGAAGCGAGCTATGGCAAAATGTTAAGAGACGTTTTTTGTAGAGAATTATGTTTCCTACAATTTATGTTCTATGATATTTTTTGATCAGAAGCGTAGTTTTCGAGATATATCGAGATATTTAAAAGTTCCGAAGCCGCACCAACATAATAGAGATACAGAAACACCGTGGCTCCTTTCTTTGAGATAACTCTGCACTAGTGCGAGCCGCAAATGCCACTTCCAGCTTAGCTGTGCAGAAGAAGAACAACAAGAAGAAGAAATATCTCGAAATATGTCCGTGAGGCCCCTTCCCTTGAGATAAATCTGCAAATATCTCGGAAACCAAGCGAGCTATGGCAAAATGTTAAGAGACCTTATTTGTAGAGAATTAAGTTTCCTACTTTTTATGTTCTATGATATTTTTAGATCAGATGCGTAGTTCTCGAGATATATCAAGATATTTAAAAGTTCCGAAGCCGCACCAACATAATAGAGATACAGAAACACCGTGGCCCCTTTCTTTGAGATAACTCTGAACTATTGCGAGCTGCAAATGCCACTTCCAGCTTAGCTGTGCAGAAGAAGAACAACAAGAAGAAGAAATATCTCGAAATATGTCCGCCAGGCCCCTTCCCTTGAGATAAATCTGCAAATATCTCGGAAACGAAGCGAGCTATGGCAAAATGTTAAGAGACCTTTTTTGTAGAGAATTAAGTTTCCTACTTTTTATGTTCTATGATATTTTTCGATCAGAGGCGTAGTTCTCGAGATATATCAAGATATTTAAAAGTTCCGAAGCCGCACCAACATAATAGAGATACAGAAACACCGTGGCCCCTTTCTTTGAGATATCTCTGCACTATTGCGAGCTGCAAATGCCACTTCCAGCTTAGCTGTGCAGAAGATGAACAACAAGAAGAAGAAATATCTCGAAATATGTCTGTGAGGCCCCTTCCCTTGAGATAAATCTGCAAATATCTCGGAAACGAAGCGAGCTATGGCAAAATGTTAAGAGACCTTTTTTGTAGAGAATTAAGTTTCCTACTTTTTATGTTCTATGATATTTTTCGATCAGAGGCGTAGTTCTCGAGATATATCAAGATATTTAAAAGTTCCGAAGCCGCACCAACATTATAGAGATACAGAAACACCGTGGCCCCTTTCTTTGAGATAACTCTGCACGATTGCGAGCTGGAAATGCCACTTCCAGTTTAGCTGTGCAGAAGAAGAACAACAAGAAGAAGAAATATGTCGAAATATGTCCGTCAGGCCCGTTCCTTTGAGCTGAATCTGCAAATATCTCGGAAACGAAGCGAGCTATGGCAAAATGTTAAGAGACGTTTTTTGTAGAGAATTATGTTTCCTACAATTTATGTTCTATGATATTTTTTGATCAGAAGCGTAGTTTTCGAGATATATCGAGATATTTAAAAGTTCCGAAGCCGCACCAACATAATAGAGATACAGAAACACCGTGGCCCCTTTCTTTGAGATAACTCTGCACTAGTGCGAGCCGCAAATGCCACTTCCAGCTTAGCTGTGCAGAAGAAGAACAACAAGAAGAAGAAATATCTCGAAATATGTCCGACAGGCCCCTTCCCTTGAGATAAATCTGCAAATATCTCGGAAACGAAGCGAGCTATGGCGAAATGTTAAGAGACCTTATTTGTAGAGAATTAAGTTTCCTACTTTTTATGTTCTATGATATTTTTTGATCAGATGCGTAGTTCTCGAGATATATCAAGATATTTAAAAGTTCCGAAGCCGCACCAACATAATAGAGATACAGAAACACCGTGGCCCCTTTCTTTGAGATAACTCTGCACTATTGCGAGCTGCAAATGCCACTTCCAGCTTAGCTGTGCAGAGGAAGAACAACAAGAAGAAGAAATATCTCGAAATATGTCCGTCAGGCCAGTTCCTTTGAGCTGAATCTGCAAATATCTCGGAAACGAAGCGAGCTATGGCAAAATGTTAAGAGACGTTTTTTGTAGAGAATTATGTTTCCTACAATTTATGTTCTATGATATTTTTTGATCAGAAGCGTAGTTTTCGAGATATATCGAGATATTTAAAAGTTCCGAAGCCGCACCAACATAATAGAGATACAGAAACACCGTGGCTCCTTTCTTTGAGATAACTCTGCACTAGTGCGAGCCGCAAATGCCACTTCCAGCTTAGCTGTGCAGAAGAAGAACAACAAGAAGAAGAAATATCTCGAAATATGTCCGTGAGGCCCCTTCCCTTGAGATAAATCTGCAAATATCTCGGAAACCAAGCGAGCTATGGCAAAATGTTAAGAGACCTTATTTGTAGAGAATTAAGTTTCCTACTTTTTATGTTCTATGATATTTTTAGATCAGATGCGTAGTTCTCGAGATATATCAAGATATTTAAAAGTTCCGAAGCCGCACCAACATAATAGAGATACAGAAACACCGTGGCCCCTTTCTTTGAGATAACTCTGAACTATTGCGAGCTGCAAATGCCACTTCCAGCTTAGCTGTGCAGAAGAAGAACAACAAGAAGAAGAAATATCTCGAAATATGTCCGCCAGGCCCCTTCCCTTGAGATAAATCTGCAAATATCTCGGAAACGAAGCGAGCTATGGCAAAATGTTAAGAGACCTTTTTTGTAGAGAATTATGTTTCCTACAATTTAGGTTCTATGATATTTTTTGATCAGAAGCGTAGTTTTCGAGATATATCGAGATATTTAAAAGTTCCGAAGCCGCACCAACATAATAGAGATACAGAAACACCGTGGCCCCTTTCGTTGAGATAACTGTGCACTAGTGCGAGCCGCAAATGCCACTTCCAGCTTAGCTGTGCAGAAGAAGAACAACAAGAAGAAGAAATATCTCGAAATATGCCCGTCAGGCCCCTTCCCTTGAAATATATCTGCAAATATCTCGGAAACGAAGCGGGCTATGGCAAAATGTTAAGAGACCGTTTTTGTAGAGAATTAAGTTTCCTACTTTTTATGTTCTATGATATTTTTTGATCAGACGCGTAGTTCTCGAGATATATCAAGATATTTAAAAGTTCCGAAGCCGCACCAACATAATAGAGATACAGAAACACCGTGGCCCCTTTCGTTGAGATAACTCTGCACTAGTGCGAGCCGCAAATGCCACTTCCAGCTTAGCTGTGCAGAAGAAGAACAACAAGAAGAAGAAATATCTCGAAATACGTCCGTCAGGCCCCTTCCCTTGAGATAAATCTGCAAATATCTCGGAAACGAAGAGAGCTATGGCAAAATGTTAAGAGACCTTTTTTGTAGAGAATTAAGTTTCCTACTTTTCATGTTCTATGATATTTTTTGATCAGATGCGTAGTTCTCGAGATATATCAAGATATTTAAAAGTTCCGAAGCCGCACCAACATAATAGAGATACAGAAACACCGTGGCCCCTTTCTTTGAGATAACTCTGAACTATTGCGAGCTGCAAATGCCACTTCCAGCTTAGCTGTGCAGAAGAAGAACAACAAGAAGAAGAAATATCTCGAAATATGTCCGCCAGGCCCCTTCCCTTGAGATAAATCTGCAAATATCTCGGAAACGAAGCGAGCTATGGCAAAATGTTAAGAGACCTTTTTTGTAGAGAATTAAGTTTCCTACTTTTTATGTTCTATGATATTTTTCGATCAGAGGCGTAGTTCTCGAGATATATCAAGATATTTAAAAGTTCCGAAGCCGCACCAACATAATAGAGATACAGAAACACCGTGGCCCCTTTCTTTGAGATATCTCTGCACTATTGCGAGCTGCAAATGCCACTTCCAGCTTAGCTGTGCAGAAGATGAACAACAAGAAGAAGAAATATCTCGAAATATGTCTGTGAGGCCCCTTCCCTTGAGATAAATCTGCAAATATCTCGGAAACCAAGCGAGCTATGGCAAAATGTTAAGAGACCTTTTTTGTAGAGAATTATGTTTCCTACAATTTAGGTTCTATGATATTTTTTGATCAGAAGCGTAGTTTTCGAGATATATCGAGATATTTAAAAGTTCCGAAGCCGCACCAACATAATAGAGATACAGAAACACCGTGGCCCCTTTCGTTGAGATAACTGTGCACTAGTGCGAGCCGCAAATGCCACTTCCAGCTTAGCTGTGCAGAAGAAGAACAACAAGAAGAAGAAATATCTCGAAATATGCCCGTCAGGCCCCTTCCCTTGAAATATATCTGCAAATATCTCGGAAACGAAGCGGGCAATGGCAAAATGTTAAGAGACCGTTTTTGTAGAGAATTAAGTTTCCTACTTTTTATGTTCTATGATATTTTTTGATCAGACGCGTAGTTCTCGAGATATATCAAGATATTTAAAAGTTCCGAAGCCGCACCAACATAATAGAGATACAGAAACACCGTGGCCCCTTTCGTTGAGATAACTCTGCACTAGTGCGGGCCGCAAATGCCACTTCCAGCTTAGCTGTGCAGAAGAAGAACAACAAGAAGAAGAAATATCTCGAAATACGTCCGTCAGGCCCCTTCCCTTGAGATAAATCTGCAAATGTCTCGGAAACGAAGAGAGCTATGGCAAAATGTTAAGAGACCTTTTTTGTAGAGAATTAAGTTTCCTACTTTTCATGTTCTATGATATTTTTTGATCAGATGCGTAGTTCTCGAGATATATCAAGATATTTAAAAGTTCCGAAGCCGCACCAACATAATAGAGATACAGAAACACCGTGGCCCCTTTCTTTGAGATAACTCTGAACTATTGCGAGCTGCAAATGCCACTTCCAGCTTAGCTGTGCAGAAGAAGAACAACAAGAAGAAGAAATATCTCGAAATATGTCCGCCAGGCCCCTTCCCTTGAGATAAATCTGCAAATATCTCGGAAACGAAGCGAGCTATGGCAAAATGTTAAGGGACCTTTTTTGTAGAGAATTAAGTTTCCTACTTTTTATGTTCTATGATATTTTTCGATCAGAGGCGTAGTTCTCGAGATTATCAAGATATTTAAAAGTTCCGAAGCCGCACCAACATAATAGAGATACAGAAACACCGTGGCCCCTTTCTTTGAGATATCTCTGCACTATTGCGAGCTGCAAATGCCACTTCCAGCTTAGCTGTGCAGAAGATGAACAACAAGAAGAAGAAATATCTCGAAATATGTCTGTGAGGCCCCTTCCCTTGAGATAAATCTGCAAATATCTCGGAAACCAAGCGAGCTATGGCAAAATGTTAAGAGACCTTATTTGTAGAGAATTAAGTTTCCTACTTTTTATGTTCTATGATATTTTTTGATCAGATGCGTAGTTCTCGAGATATATCAAGATATTTAAAAGTTCCGAAGCCGCACCAACATAATAGAGATACAGAAACACCGTGGCCCCTTTCTTTGAGATAACTCTGCACTATTGCGAGCTGGAAATGCCACTTCCAGTTTAGCTGTGCAGAAGAAGAACAACAAGAAGAAGAAATATCTCGGAATATGTTCGTTAGGCCCCTTCCCTTGAGATAAATCTGCAAATATCTCGGAAACGAAGCGAGCTATGGCAAAATGTTAAGAGACCTTTTTTGTAGAGAATTATGTTTCCTACAATTTAGGTTCTATGATATTTTTTGATCAGAAGCGTAGTTTTCGAGATATATCGAGATATTTAAAAGTTCCGAAGCCGCACCAACATAATAGAGATACAGAAACACCGTGGCCCCTTTCTTTGAGATAACTCTGCACCATTGCGAGCTGCAAATGCCACTTCCAGCTTAGCTGTGCAGAGCAAGAACAACAAGAAGAACAAATATCTCGAAATATGTCCGTCAGGCCAGTTCCTTTGAGCTGAATCTGCAAATATCTCAGAAACGAAGCGAGCTGTGGCAAAATGTTAAGAGACGTTTTTTGTAGAGAATTATGTTTCCTACTTTTTATGTTCAATGACATTTTTTGATCAGACGCGTAGTTCTCGAGATATATCAAGATATTTAAAAGTTCTGAAGCCGCACCAACATAATAGAGATACAGAAACACCGTGGCCCCTTTCTTTGAGATAACTCTGCACTATTGCGAGCTGCAAATGCCACTTCCAGCTTAGCTGTGCAGAAGAAGAACAACAAGAAGAAGAAATATCTCGAAATATGTCCGTCAGGCCAGTTCCTTTGAGGTGAATCTGCAAATATCTCGGAAACGAAGCGAGCTATGGCAAAATGTTAAGAGACCTTTTCTGTAGAGAATTATGTTTCCTACAATTTATGTTCTATGATATTTTTTGATCAGAAGCGTAGTTTTCGAGATATATCGAGATATTTAAAAGTTCCGAAGACGCACCAACATAATAGAGATACAGAAACACCGTGGCCCCTTTCTTTGAGATAACTGTGCACTAGTGCGAGCCGCAAATGCCACTTCCAGCTTAGCTGTGCAGAAGAAGAACAACAAGAAGAAGAAATATCTCGAAATATGCCCGTCAGGCCCCTTCCCTTGAAATATATCTGCAAATATCTCGGAAACGAAGCGGGCTATGGCAAAATGTTAAGAGACCGTTTTTGTAGAGAATTAAGTTTCCTACTTTTTATGTTCTATGATATTTTTTGATCAGACGCGTAGTTCTCGAGATATATCAAGATATTTAAAAGTTCCGAAGCCGCACCAACATAATAGAGATACAGAAACACCGTGGCCCCTTTCTTTGAGATAACTCTGCACTATTGCGAGCTGCAAATGCCACTTCCAGCTTAGCTGTGCAGAGGAAGAACAACAAGAAGAAGAAATATCTCGAAATATGTCCGTCAGGCCAGTTCCTTTGAGCTGAATCTGCAAATATCTCGGAAACGAAGCGAGCTATGGCAAAATGTTAAGTGACCTTTTTTGTAGAGAATTAAGTTTCCTACTTTTTATGTTCTATGATATTTTTTGATCAGATGCGTAGTTCTCGAGATATATCAAGATATTTAAAAGTTCCGAAGCCGCACCAACATAATAGAGATACAGAAACACCGTGGCCCCTTTCTTTGAGATAACTCTACACTATTGCGCGCTGCAAATGCCACTTCCAGCTTAGCTGTGCAGAAGAAGAACAACAAGAAGAAGAAATATCTCGAAATATGTCCGTCAGGCCAGTTCCTTTGAGCTGAATCTGCAAATATCTCGGAAACGAAGCGAGCTATGGCAAAATGTTAAGTGACCTTTTTTGTAGAGAATTAAGTTTCCTACTTTTTATGTTCTATGATATTTTTTGATCAGATGCGTAGTTCTCGAGATATATCAAGATATTTAAAAGTTCCGAAGCCGCACCAACATAATAGAGATACAGAAACACCGTGGCCCCTTTCTTTGAGATAACTCTACACTATTGCGCGCTGCAAATGCCACTTCCAGCTTAGCTGTGCAGAAGAAGAACAACAAAAAGAAGAAATATCTCGAAATATGTCCGTCAGGCCCCTTCCCTTGAGATAAATCTGCAAATATCTCGGAAACGAAGCGAGCTATGGCAAAATGTTAAGAGACCTTTTTTGTAGAGAATTAAGTTTCCTACTTTTTATGTTCTATGATATTTTTCGATCAGAGGCGTAGTTCTCGAGATATATCAAGATATTTAAAAGTTCCGAAGCCGCACCAACATAATAGAGATACAGAAACACCATGGCCCCTTTCTTTGAGATAACTCTGCACGATTGCGAGCTGGAAATGCCACTTCCAGTTTAGCTGTGCAGAAGAAGAACAACAAGAAGAAGAAATATCTCGAAATATGTCCATCAGGACCCTTCCCTTGAGATAAATCTGCAAATATCTCGGAAACGAAGCGAGCTATGGCAAAATGTTAAGAGACCTTTTTTGTAAAGAATTATGTTTCCTACAATTTATGTTCTATGATATTTTTTGATCAGAAGCGTAGTTTTCGAGATATATCGAGATATTTAAAAGTTCCGAAGCCGCACCAACATAATAGAGATACAGAAACACCGTGGCGCCTTTCTTTGGGATAACTCTGCACGATTGCGAGCTGCAAATGCCACTTCCAGCTTAGCTGTGCAGAAGAAGAACAACAAGAAGAAGAAATATCTCGAAATATGTCCGTCAGGCCAGTTCCCTTGAGATAAATCTGCAAATATCTCGGAAACGAAGCGAGCTATGGCAAAATGTTAAGCGACCTTTTTTGTAAAGAATTATGTTTCCTACAATTTATGTTCTATGATATTTTTCGATCAGAGGCGTAGTTCTCGAGATATATCAAGATATTTAAAAGTTCCGAAGCCGCACCAACATAATAGAGATACAGAAACACCATGGCCCCTTTCTTTGAGATAACTCTGCACGATTGCGAGCTGGAAATGCCACTTCCAGTTTAGCTGTGCAGAAGAAGAACAACAAGAAGAAGAAATATCTCGAAATATGTCCATCAGGACCCTTCCCTTGAGATAAATCTGCAAATATCTCGGAAACGAAGCGAGCTATGGCAAAATGTTAAGAGACCTTTTTTGTAAAGAATTAAGTTTCCTACTTTTTATGTTCTATGATATTTTTCGATCAGAGGCGTAGTTCTCGAGATATATCAAGATATTTAAAAGTTCCGAAGCCGCACCAACATAATAGAGATACAGAAACACCATGGCCCCTTTCTTTGAGATAACTCTGCACGATTGCGAGCTGGAAATGCCACTTCCAGTTTAGCTGTGCAGAAGAAGAACAACAAGAAGAAGAAATATCTCGAAATATGTCCATCAGGACCCTTCCCTTGAGATAAATCTGCAAATATCTCGGAAACGAAGCGAGCTATGGCAAAATGTTAAGAGACCTTTTTTGTAAAGAATTATGTTTCCTACAATTTATGTTCTATGATATTTTTTGATCAGAAGCGTAGTTTTCGAGATATATCGAGATATTTAAAAGTTCCGAAGCCGCACCAACATAATAGAGATACAGAAACACCGTGGCCCCTTTCTTTGGGATAACTCTGCACGATTGCGAGCTGCAAATGCCACTTCCAGCTTAGCTGTGCAGAAGAAGAACAACAAGAAGAAGAAATATCTCGAAATATGTCCGTCAGGCCACTTCCCTTGAGATAAATCTGCAAATATCTCGGAAACGAAGCGAGCTATGGCAAAATGTTAAGCGACCTTTTTTGTAAAGAATTATGTTTCCTACAATTTATGTTCTATGATATTTTTTGATCAGAAGCGTAGTTTTCGAGATATATCGAGATATTTAAAAGTTCCGAAGCCGCACCAACATAATAGAGATACAGAAACACCGTGGCCCCTTTCTTTGGGATAACTCTGCACTATTGCGAGCTGCAAATGCCACTTCCAGCTTAGCTGTGCAGAAGAAGAACAACAAGAAGAAGAAATACCTCGAAATATGTCCGTCAGGCCACTTCCCTTGAGATAAATCTGCAAATATCTCGGAAACGAAGCGAGCTATGGCAAAATGTTAAGAGACCTTTTTTGTAGAGAATTAAGTTTCCTACTTTTTATGTTCGATGATATTTTTTGATCAGATGCGTAGTTCTCGAGATATATCAAGATATTTAAAAGTTCCGAAGCTGCACCAACATAATAGAGGTACAGAAACACCGCGGCCTCTTTCTTTGAGATAACTCTGCACTATTGCGAGCTGCAAATGCCACTTCGAGCTTAGCTGTGCAGAAGAAGAACAACAAGAAGAAGAAATATCTCGAAATATGTCCGTCAGACCCCTTCCCCTGAGATGAATCTGCAAATATCTCGGAAACGAAGCGAGCTATGGCAAAATGTTAAGAGACCTTTTTTGTAGAGAATAATGTTTCCTACAATTTACGTTCTATGATATTTTTTGATCAGAAGCGTAGTTCTCGAGATATATCAAGATATTTGAAAGTTCCGAAGCCGCACCAACATAATAGAGATACAGAAACACCGTGGCCCCTTTCTTTGAGATAACTCTGCACTAGTGCGAGCCGCAAATGCCACTTCCAGCTTAGCTGTGCAGAAGAAGAACAACAAGAAGAAGAAATATCTCGAAATATGTCCGTCAGGCCCCTTCCCTTGAGATAAATATGCAAATATCTCGGAAACGAAGCGAGCTATGGCAAAATGTTAAGAGACCGTTGTTGTAGAGAATTAAGTTTCCTACTTTTTATGTTCTATGATATTTTTTGATCAGACGCGTAGTTCTCGAGATATATCAAGATATTTAAAAGTTCCGATGCCGCACCAACATAATAGAGATACAGAAACACCGTGGCCGCTTTCTTTGAGATAACTCTGCACTATTGCGAGCTGGAAATGCCACTTCCAGTTTAGCTGTGCAGAAGAAGAACAACAAGAAGAAGAAATATCTCGAAATATGTCCGTTAGGCCCCTTCCCGTGAGATAAATCTGCAAATATCTCGGAAACGAAGCGAGCTATGGCAAAATGTTAAGAGACCTTTTTTGTAGAGAATTAAGTTTCCTACTTTTCATGTTCTATGATATTTTTTGATCAGATGCGTAGTTCTCGAGATATATCAAGATATTTAAAAGTTCCGAAGCCGCACCAACATAATAGAGATACAGAAACACCGTGGCCCCTTTCTTTGAGATAACTCTGAACTATTGCGAGCTGCAAATGCCACTTCCAGCTTAGCTGTGCAGAAGAAGAACAACAAGAAGAAGAAATATCTCGAAATATGTCCGCCAGGCCCCTTCCCTTGAGATAAATCTGCAAATATCTCGGAAACGAAGAGAGCTATGGCATAATGTTAAGAGACCTGTTTTGTAGAGAATTAAGTTTCCTAGTTTTCATGTTCTATGATATTTTTTGATCAGATGCGTAGTTCTCGAGATATATCAAGTTATTTAAAAGTTCCGAAGCCGCACCAACATAATAGAGATACAGAAACACCATGGCCCCTTTCTTTGAGATAACTCTGCACTATTGCGCGCTGCAAATGCCACTTCCAGCTTAGCTGTGCAGAAGAAGAACAACAAGAAGAAGAAATATCTCGAAATATGTCCGTCAGGCCCCTTCCCTTGAGATAAATCTGCAAATATCTCGGAAACGAAGAGAGCTATGGCAAAATGTTAAGAGACCTTTTTTGTAGAGAATTATGTTTCCTACAATTTATGTTCTATGATATTTTTTGATCAGAAGCGTAGTTTTCGAGATATATCGAGATATTTAAAAGTTCCGAAGCCGCACCAACAAAATAGAGATACAGAAACACCGTGGCCCCTTTCTTTGAGATAACTCTGCACTAGTGCGAGCCGCAAATGCCACTTCCAGCTTAGCTGTGCAGAAGAAGAACAACAAGAAGAAGAAATATCTCGAAATATGTCCGTCAGGCCCCTTCCCTTGAGATAAATATGCAAATATCTCGGAAACGAAGCGAGCTATGGCAAAATGTTAAGAGACCGTTGTTGTAGAGAATTAAGTTTCCTACTTTTTATGTTCTATGATATTTTTTGATCAGACGCGTAGTTCTCGAGATATATCAAGATATTTAAAAGTTCCGATGCCGCACCAACATAATAGAGATACAGAAACACCGTGGCCCCTTTCTTTGAGATAACTCTGCACTATTGCGAGCTGCAAATGCCACTTCCAGCTTAGCTGTGCAGAAGAAGAACAACAAGAAGAAGAAATATCTCGAAATATGTCCGTCAGGCCCCTTCCCTTGAGATAAATCTGCAAATATCTCGGAAACGAAGAGAGCTATGGCAAAATGTTAAGAGACCTTTTTTGTAGAGAATTATGTGTCCTACAATTTATGTTCTATGATATTTTTTGATCAGAAGCGTAGTTTTCGAGATATATCGAGATATTTAAAAGTTCCGAAGCCGCACCAACATAATAGAGATACAGAAACACCGTGGCCCCTTTCTTTGAGATAACTCTGCACTAGTGCGAGCCGCAAATGCCACTTCCAGCTTAGCTGTGCAGAAGAAGAACAACAAGAAGAAGAAATATCTCGAAATATGTCCGTCAGGCCCCTTCCCTTGAGATAAATATGCAAATATCTCGGAAACGAAGCGAGCTGTGGCAAAATGTTAAGAGACCGTTGTTGTAGAGAATTAAGTTTCCTACTTTTTATGTTCTATGATATTTTTTGATCAGACGCGTAGTTCTCGAGATATATCAAGATATTTAAAAGTTCCGAAGCCGCACCAACATAATAGAGATACAGAAACACCGTGGCCCCTTTCTTTGAGATAACTCTGCACTATTGCGAGCTGCAAATGCCACTTCCAGCTTAGCTGTGCAGAAGAAGAACAACAAGAAGAAGAAATATCTCGAAATATGTCCGTCAGGCCCCTTCCCTTGAGATAAATCTGCAAATATCTCGGAAACGAAGAGAGCTATGGCAAAATGTTAAGAGACCTTTTTTGTAGAGAATTATGTTTCCTACAATTTTTGTTCTATGATATTTTTTGATCAGAAGCGTAGTTTTCGAGATATATCGAGATATTTAAAAGTTCCGAAGCCGCACCAACATAATAGAGATACAGAAACACCGTGGCCCCTTTCTTTGAGATAACTCTGCACTAGTGCGAGCCGCAAATGCCACTTCCAGCTTAGCTGTGCAGAAGAAGAACAACAAGAAGAAGAAATATCTCGAAATATGTCCGTCAGGCCCCTTCCCTTGAGATAAATATGCAAATATCTCGGAAACGAAGCGAGCTATGGCAAAATGTTAAGCGACCTTTTTTGTAGAGAATTAAGTTTCCTACTTATTATGTTCTATGATATTTTTTGATCAGATGCTTAGTTCTCGAGATATATCAAGATATTTAAAAGTTCCGAAGCCGCACCAACATAATAGAGATACAGAAACACCGTGGCCCCTTTCTGTGAGATAACTCTGCAATATTGCGAGCTGCAAATGCCACTTCCAGCTTAGCTGTGCAGAGGAAGAACAACAAGAAGAAGAAATATCTCGAAATATGTCCGTCAGGCCAGTTCCTTTGAGCTGAATCTGCAAATATCTCGGAAACGAAGCGAGCTATGGCAAAATGTTAAGAGACCTTTTTTGTAGAGAATTAAGTTTCCTACTTTTTATGTTCTATGATATTTTTTGATCAGAAGCGTAGTTTTCGAGATATATCGAGATATTTAAAAGTTCCGAAGCCGCACCAACATAATAGAGATACAGAAACACCGTGGCCCCTTTCTTTGAGATAACTCTGCACTAGTGCGAGCCGCAAATGCCACTTCCAGCTTAGCTGTGCAGAAGAAGAACAACAAGAAGAAGAAATATCTCGAAATATGTCCGTCAGGCCCCTTCCCTTGAGATAAATCTGCAAATATCTCGGAAACGAAGCGAGCTATGGCAAAATGTTAAGAGACCTTTTTTGTAGAGAATTAAGTTTCCTACCTTTTATGTTTTATGATATCTTTGATCAGATGCGTGGTTCTCGAGATATATCAAGATATTTAAAAGTTCCGAAGCCGCACCAACATAATAGAGATACAGAAACACCGTGGCCCCTTTCTTTGAGATAACTCTGCACTATTGCGCGCTGCAAATGCCACTTCCAGCTTAGCTGTGCAGAACAAGAACAACAAAAAGAAGAAATATCTCGAAATATGTCCGTCAGACCCCTTCCCTTGAGATAAATCTGCAAATATCTCGGAAACGAAGCGAGCTATGGCAAAATGTTAAGAGACCTTTTTTGTAGAGAATTATGTTTCCTACTTTTTATGTTCTATGATATTTTTTGATCAGATGCGTAGTTCTCGAGATATATCAAGATATTTAAAAGTTCCGAAGCCGCACCAACATAATAGAGATACAGAAACACCGTGGCCCCTTTCTTTGAGATAACTCTGCACCAGTGCGAGCCGCAAATGCCACTTCCAGCTTAGCTGTGCAGAAGAAGAACAACAAGAAGAAGAAATATCTCGAAATATGTCCGTCAGGCCCCTTCCCTTGAGATAAATCTGCAAATATCTCGGAAACGGAGCGAGCTATGGCAAAATGTTAAGAGACCTTTTTTGTAGAGAATTAAGTTTCCTACTTTTTATGTTCTATGATATTTTTTGATCAGATGCGTAGTTCTCGAGATATATCAAGATATTTAAAAGTTCCGAAGCCGCACCAACATAATAGAGATACAGAAACACCGTGGCCCCTTTCTTTGAGATAACTCTGCACTATTGCGAGCTGGAAATGCCACTTCCAGTTTAGCTGTGCAGAAGAAGAACAACAAGAAGAAGAAATATCTCGAAATATGTCCGTTAGGCCCCTTCCCTTGAGATAAATCTGCAAATATCTCGGAAACGAAGCGAGCTATGGCAAAATATTAAGAGACCTTTTTTGTAGAGAATTAAGTTTCCTACTTTTTATGTTCTATGATATTTTTTGATCAGAAGCGTAGTTTTCGAGATATATCGAGATATTTAAAAGTTCCGAAGCCGCACCAACATAATAGAGATACAGAAACACCGTGGCCTCTTTCTTTGAGATAACTCTGCACTAGTGCGAGCCGCAAATGCCACTTCCAGCTTAGCTGTGCAGAAGAAGAACAACAAGAAGAAGAAATATCTCGAAATATGTCCGTCAGGCCCCTTCCCTTGAGATAAATATGCAAATATCTCGGAAACGAAGCGAGCTATGGCAAAATGTTAAGAGACCTTTTTTGTAGAGAATTAAGTTTCCTACTTTTTATGTTCTATGATATTTTTTGATCAGAAGCGTAGTTTTCGAGATATATCGAGATATTTAAAAGTTCCGAAGCCGCACCAACATAATAGAGATACAGAAACACCGTGGCCCCTTTCTTTGAGATAACTCTGCACTATTGCGAGCTGGAAATGCCACTTCCAGTTTAGCTGTGCAGAAGAAGAACAACAAGAAGAAGAAATATCTCGAAATATGTCCGTCAGGCCCCTTCCCTTGAGATGAATCTGCTAATATCTCGGAAACGAAGCGAGCTATGGCAAAATGTTAAGAGACCTTTTTTGTAGAGAATAATGTTTCCTACAATTTACGTTCTATGATATTTTTTGATCAGAAGCGTAGTTCTCGAGATATATCAAGATATTTAAAAGTTCCGAAGCCGCACCAACATAATACAGATACAGAAACACCGTGGCCCCTTTCTTTGAGATAACTCTGCACTAGTGCGAGCCGCAAATGCCACTTCCAGCTTAGCTGTGCAGAAGAAGAACAACAAGAAGAAGAAATATCTCGAAATATGTCCGTCAGGCCCCTTCCCTTGTGATAAATATGCAAATATCTCGGAAACAAAGCGAGCTATGGCAAAATGTTAAGAGACCTTTTTTGTAGAGAATTAAGTTTCCTACTTTTTATGTTCGATGATATTTTTTGATCAGATGCGTAGTTCTCGAGATATATCAAGATATTTAAAAGTTCCGAAGCTGCACCAACATAATAGAGGTACAGAAACACCGTGGCCTCTTTCTTTGAGATAACTCTGCACTATTGCGAGCTGCAAATGCCACTTCGAGCTTAGCTGTGCAGAAGAAGAACAACAAGAAGAAGAAATATCTCGAAATATGTCCGTCAGGCCCCTTCCCTTGTGATAAATATGCAAATATCTCGGAAACAAAGCGAGCTATGGCAAAATGTTAAGAGACCGTTTTTGTAGAGAATTAAGTTTCCTACTTTTTATGTTCGATGATATTTTTTGATCAGATGCGTAGTTCTCGAGATATATCAAGATATTTAAAAGTTCCGAAGCTGCACCAACATAATAGAGGTACAGAAACACCGTGGCCTCTTTCTTTGAGATAACTCTGCACTATTGCGAGCTGCAAATGCCACTTCGAGCTTAGCTGTGCAGAAGAAGAACAACAAGAAGGAGAAATATCTCGAAATATGTCCGTCAGACCCCTTCCCTTGAGATGAATCTGCAAATATCTCGGAAACGAAGCGAGCTATGGCAAAATGTTAAGAGACCTTTTTTGTAGAGAATAATGTTTCCTACTTTTTATGTTCTATGATATTTTTTGATCAGAAGCGTAGTTTTCGAGATATATCGAGATATTTAAAAGTTCCGAAGCCGCACCAACATAATAGAGATACAGAAACACCGTGGCCCCTTTCTTTGAGATAACTCTGCACTATTGCGAGCTGGAAATGCCACTTCCAGTTTAGCTGTGCAGAAGAAGAACAACAAGAAGAAGAAATATCTCGAAATATGTCCGTCAGGCCCCTTCCCTTGAGATGAATCTGCTAATATCTCGGAAACGAAGCGAGCTATGGCAAAATGTTAAGAGACCTTTTTTGTAGAGAATAATGTTTCCTACAATTTACGTTCTATGATATTTTTTGATCAGAAGCGTAGTTCTCGAGATATATCAAGATATTTAAAAGTTCCGAAGCCGCACCAACATAATAGAGATACAGAAACACCGTGGCCCCTTTCTGTGAGATAACTCTGCAATATTGCGAGCTGCAAATGCCACTTCCAGCTTAGCTGTGCAGAGGAAGAACAACAAGAAGAAGAAATATCTCGAAATATGTCCGTCAGGCCAGTTCCTTTGAGCTGAATCTGCAAATATCTCGGAAACGAAGCGAGCTATGGCAAAATGTTAAGAGACCTTTTTTGTAGAGAATTAAGTTTCCTACTTTTTATGTTCTATGATATTTTTTGATCAGAAGCGTAGTTTTCGAGATATATCGAGATATTTAAAAGTTCCGAAGCCGCACCAACATAATAGAGATACAGAAACACCGTGGCCCCTTTCTTTGAGATAACTCTGCACTAGTGCGAGCCGCAAATGCCACTTCCAGCTTAGCTGTGCAGAAGGAGAACAACAAGAAGAAGAAATATCTCGAAATATGTCCGTCAGGCCCCTTCCCTTGAGATAAATCTGCAAATATCTCGGAAACGAAGCGAGCTATGGCAAAATGTTAAGAGACCTTTTTTGTAGAGAATTAAGTTTCCTACCTTTTATGTTTTATGATATCTTTGATCAGATGCGTGGTTCTCGAGATATATCAAGATATTTAAAAGTTCCGAAGCCGCACCAACATAATAGAGATACAGAAACACCGTGGCCCCTTTCTTTGAGATAACTCTGCACTATTGCGCGCTGCAAATGCCACTTCCAGCTTAGCTGTGCAGAACAAGAACAACAAAAAGAAGAAATATCTCGAAATATGTCCGTCAGACCCCTTCCCTTGAGATAAATCTGCAAATATCTCGGAAACGAAGCGAGCTATGGCAAAATGTTAAGAGACCTTTTTTGTAGAGAATTATGTTTCCTACTTTTTATGTTCTATGATATTTTTTGATCAGATGCGTAGTTCTCGAGATATATCAAGATATTTAAAAGTTCCGAAGCCGCACCAACATAATAGAGATACAGAAACACCGTGGCCCCTTTCTTTGAGATAACTCTGCACCAGTGCGAGCCGCAAATGCCACTTCCAGCTTAGCTGTGCAGAAGAAGAACAACAAGAAGAAGAAATATCTCGAAATATGTCCGTCAGGCCCCTTCCCTTGAGATAAATCTGCAAATATCTCGGAAACGGAGCGAGCTATGGCAAAATGTTAAGAGACCTTTTTTGTAGAGAATTAAGTTTCCTACTTTTTATGTTCTATGATATTTTTTGATCAGATGCGTAGTTCTCGAGATATATCAAGATATTTAAAAGTTCCGAAGCCGCACCAACATAATAGAGATACAGAAACACCGTGGCCCCTTTCTTTGAGATAACTCTGCACTATTGCGAGCTGGAAATGCCACTTCCAGTTTAGCTGTGCAGAAGAAGAACAACAAGAAGAAGAAATATCTCGAAATATGTCCGTTAGGCCCCTTCCCTTGAGATAAATCTGCAAATATCTCGGAAACGAAGCGAGCTATGGCAAAATATTAAGAGACCTTTTTTGTAGAGAATTAAGTTTCCTACTTTTTATGTTCTATGATATTTTTTGATCAGAAGCGTAGTTTTCGAGATATATCGAGATATTTAAAAGTTCCGAAGCCGCACCAACATAATAGAGATACAGAAACACCGTGGCCTCTTTCTTTGAGATAACTCTGCACTAGTGCGAGCCGCAAATGCCACTTCCAGCTTAGCTGTGCAGAAGAAGAACAACAAGAAGAAGAAATATCTCGAAATATGTCCGTCAGGCCCCTTCCCATGAGATATATCTGCAAATATCTCGGAAACGAAGCGAGCTATGGCAAAATGTTAAGAGACCTTTTTTGTAGAGAATTATGTTTCCTACAATTTATGTTGTATGATATTTTTTGATCAGAAGCGTAGTTTTCGAGATATATCGAGATATTTAAAAGTTCCGAAGCCGCACCAACATAATAGAGATACAGAAACACCGTGGCCCCTTTCTTTGAGATAACTCTGCACTAGTGCGAGCCGCAAATGCCACTTCCAGCTTAGCTGTGCAGAAGAAGAACAACAAGAAGAAGAAATATCTCGAAATATGTCCGTCAGGCCCCTTCCCTTGAGATAAATATGCAAATATCTCGGAAACGAAGCGAGCTATGGCAAAATGTTAAGAGACCTTTTTTGTAGAGAATTAAGTTTCCTACTTTTTATGTTCTATGATATTTTTTGATCAGAAGCGTAGTTTTCGAGATATATCGAGATATTTAAAAGTTCCGAAGCCGCACCAACATAATAGAGATACAGAAACACCGTGGCCCCTTTCTTTGAGATAACTCTGCACTATTGCGAGCTGGAAATGCCACTTCCAGTTTAGCTGTGCAGAAGAAGAACAACAAGAAGAAGAAATATCTCGAAATATGTCCGTCAGGCCCCTTCCCTTGAGATGAATCTGCTAATATCTCGGAAACGAAGCGAGCTATGGCAAAATGTTAAGAGACCTTTTTTGTAGAGAATAATGTTTCCTACAATTTACGTTCTATGATATTTTTTGATCAGAAGCGTAGTTCTCGAGATATATCAAGATATTTAAAAGTTCCGAAGCCGCACCAACATAATACAGATACAGAAACACCGTGGCCCCTTTCTTTGAGATAACTCTGCACTAGTGCGAGCCGCAAATGCCACTTCCAGCTTAGCTGTGCAGAAGAAGAACAACAAGAAGAAGAAATATCTCGAAATATGTCCGTCAGGCCCCTTCCCTTGTGATAAATATGCAAATATCTCGGAAACAAAGCGAGCTATGGCAAAATGTTAAG
Source organism: Osmia lignaria lignaria (assembly GCF_051020975.1). Lineage (NCBI taxonomy): Eukaryota > Metazoa > Arthropoda > Insecta > Hymenoptera > Megachilidae > Osmia > Osmia lignaria. The sequence continues at coordinate 6,947,237 of NW_027478166.1, forward strand.
AGACCTTTTTTGTAGAGAATTAAGTTTCCTACTTTTTATGTTCGATGATATTTTTTGATCAGATGCGTAGTTCTCGAGATATATCAAGATATTTAAAAGTTCCGAAGCTGCACCAACATAATAGAGGTACAGAAACACCGTGGCCTCTTTCTTTGAGATAACTCTGCACTATTGCGAGCTGCAAATGCCACTTCGAGCTTAGCTGTGCAGAAGAAGAACAACAAGAAGAAGAAATATCTCGAAATATGTCCGTCAGGCCCCTTCCCTTGTGATAAATATGCAAATATCTCGGAAACAAAGCGAGCTATGGCAAAATGTTAAGAGACCGTTTTTGTAGAGAATTAAGTTTCCTACTTTTTATGTTCGATGATATTTTTTGATCAGATGCGTAGTTCTCGAGATATATCAAGATATTTAAAAGTTCCGAAGCTGCACCAACATAATAGAGGTACAGAAACACCGTGGCCTCTTTCTTTGAGATAACTCTGCACTATTGCGAGCTGCAAATGCCACTTCGAGCTTAGCTGTGCAGAAGAAGAACAACAAGAAGGAGAAATATCTCGAAATATGTCCGTCAGACCCCTTCCCTTGAGATGAATCTGCAAATATCTCGGAAACGAAGCGAGCTATGGCAAAATGTTAAGAGACCTTTTTTGTAGAGAATAATGTTTCCTACAATTTACGTTCTATGATATTTTTTGATCAGAAGCGTAGTTCTCGAGATATATCAAGATATTTAAAAGTTCCGATGCCGCACCAACATAATAGAGATACAGAAACACCGTGGCCCCTTTCTTTGAGATAACTCTGCATTAGTGCGAGCCGCAAATGCCACTTCCAGCTTAGCTGTGCAGAAGAAGAACAACAAGAAGAAGAAATATCTCGAATAATGTCCGTCAGGCCCCTTCCCTTGAGATAAATCTGCAAATATCTCGGAAACGAAGCGAGCTATGGCAAAATGTTAAGAGACCTTTTTTGTAGAGAATCAAGTTTCCTACTTTTTATGTTCGATGATATTTTTTGATCAGATGCGTAGTTCTCGAGATATATCAAGATATTTAAAAGTTCCGAAGCTGCACCAACATAATAGAGGTACAGAAACACCGTGGCCTCTTTCTTTGAGATAACTCTGCACTATTGCGAGCTGCAAATGCCACTTCGAGCTTAGCTGTGCAGAAGAAGAACAACAAGAAGAAGAAATATCTCGAAATATGTCCGTCAGGCCCGTTCCCTTGAGATAAATATGCAAATATCTCGGAAACGAAGCGAGCTATGGCAAAATGTTAAGAGACCGTTGTTGTAGAGAATTAAGTTTCCTACTTTTTATGTTCTATGATATTTTTTGATCAGACGCGTAGTTCTCGAGATATATCAAGATATTTAAAAGTTCCGATGCCGCACCAACATAATAGAGATACAGAAACACCGTGGCCCCTTTCTTTGAGATAACTCTGCACTATTGCGAGCTGCAAATGCCACTTCCAGCTTAGCTGTGCAGAAGAAGAAGAACAAGAAGAAGAAATATCTCGAAATATGTCCGTCAGGCCCCTTCCCTTGAGATAAATCTGCAAATATCTCGGAAACGAAGAGAGCTATGGCAAAATGTTAAGAGACCTTTTTTGTAGAGAATTATGTTTCCTACAATTTCTGTTCTATGATATTTTTTGATCAGAAGCGTAGTTTTCGAGATATATCGAGATATTTAAAAGTTCCGAAGCCGCACCAACATAATAGAGATACAGAAACACCGTGGCCCCTTTCTTTGAGATAACTCTGCACTAGTGCGAGCCGCAAATGCCACTTCCAGCTTAGCTGTGCAGAAGAAGAACAACAAGAAGAAGAAATATCTCGAAATATGTCCGTTAGGCCCCTTCCCTTGAGATAAATCTGCAAATATCTCGGAAACGAAGCGAGCTATGGCAAAATGTTAAGAGACCTTTTTTGTAGAGAATTAAGTTTCCTACTTTTTATGTTCTATGATATTTTTTGATCAGAAGCGTAGTTTTCGAGATATATCGAGATATTTAAAAGTTCCGAAGCCGCACCAACATAATAGAGATACAGAAACACCGTGGCCCCTTTCTTTGAGATAACTCTGCACTAGTGCGAGCCGCAAATGCCACTTCCAGCTTAGCTGTGCAGAAGAAGAACAACAAGAAGAAGAAATATCTCGAAATATGTCCGTCAGGCCCCTTCCCTTGAGATATATCTGCAAATATCTCGGAAACGAAGCGAGCTATGGCAAAATGTTTAGAGACCTTTTTTGTAGAGAATTATGTTTCCTACAATTTATGTTCTATGATATTTTTTGATCAGAAGCGTAGTTTTCGAGATATATCGAGATATTTAAAAGTTCCGAAGCCGCACCAACATAATAGAGATACAGAAACACCGTGGCCCCTTTCTTTGAGATAACTCTGCACTAGTGCGAGCCGCAAATGCCACTTCCAGCTTAGCTGTGCAGAAGAAGAACAACAAGAAGAAGAAATATCTCGAAATATGTCCGTCAGGCCCCTTCCCTTGAGATAAATATGCAAATATCTCGGAAACGAAGCGAGCTATGGCAAAATGTTAAGAGACCTTTTTTGTAGAGAATTAAGTTTCCTACTTTTTATGTTCTATGATATTTTTTGATCAGATGCGTAGTTTTCGAGATATATCGAGATATTTAAAAGTTCCGAAGCCGCACCAACATAATAAGGATACAGAAACACCGTGGCCCCTTTCTTTGAGATAACTCTGCACTAGTGCGAGCCGCAAATGCCACTTCCAGCTTAGCTGTGCAGAAGAAGAACAACAAGAAGAAGAAATATCTCGAAATATGTCCGTCAGGCCCCTTCCCTTGAGATAAATCTGCAAATATCTCGGAAACGAAGCGAGCTATGGCAAAATGTTAAGAGACATTTTTTATAGAGAATTATGTTTCCTACAATTTATGTTCTATGATATTTTTTGATCAGAAGCGTAGTTTTCGAGATATATCGAGATATTTAAAAGTTCCGAAGCCGCACCAACATAATAGAGATACAGAAACACCGTGGCCCCTTTCTTTGAGATAACTCTGCACTAGTGCGAGCCGCAAATGCCACTTCCAGCTTAGCTGTGCAGAAGAAGAACAACAAGAAGAAGAAATATCTCGAAATATGTCCGTCAGGCCCCTTCCCTTGAGATAAATCTGCAAATATCTCGGAAACGAAGCGAGCTATGGCAAAATGTTAAGAGACCTTTTTTGTAGAGAATTAAGTTTCCTACTTTTTATGTTCTATGATATTTTTTGATCAGAAGCGTAGTTTTCGAGATATATCGAGATATTTAAAAGTTCCGAAGCCGCACCAACATAATAGAGATACAGAAACACCGTGGCCCCTTTCTTTGAGATAACTCTGCACTAGTGCGAGCCGCAAATGCCACTTCCAGCTTAGCTGTGCAGAAGAAGAACAACAAGAAGAAGAAATATCTCGAAATATGTCCGTCAGGGCCCTTCCCTTGAGATAAATATGCAAATATCTCGGAAACGAAGCGAGCTATGGCAAAATGTTGAGAGACCTTTTTTGTAGATAATTAAGTTTCCTACTTTTTATGTTCTATGATATTTTTTGATCAGATGCGTAGTTTTCGAGATATATCGAGATATTTAAAAGTTCCGAAGCCGCACCAACATAATAAGGATACAGAAACACCGTGGCCCCTTTCTTTGAGATAACTCTGCACTAGTGCGAGCCGCAAATGCCACTTCCAGCTTAGCTGTGCAGAAGAAGAACAACAAGAAGAAGAAATATCTCGAAATATGTCCGTCAGGCCCCTTCCCTTGAGATAAATCTGCAAATATCTCGGAAACGAAGCGAGCTATGGCAAAATGTTAAGAGACCGTTTTTGTAGAGAATTAAGTTTCCTACTTTTCAGGTTCTATGATATTTTTTGATCAGACGCGTAGTTCTCGAGATATATCAAGATATTTAAAAGTTCCGAAGCCGCACCAACATAATAGAGATACAGAAACACCGTGGCCCCTTTCTTTGAGATAACTCTGCACTAGTGCGAGCCGCAAATGCCACTTCCAGCTTAGCTGTGCAGAAGAAGAACAACAAGAAGAAGAAATATCTCGAAATATGTCCGTCAGGCCCCTTCCCTTGAGATAAATCTGCAAATATCTCGGAAACGAAGCGAGCTATGGCAAAATGTTAAGAGACCTTTTTTGTAGAGAAATAAGTTTCCTACTTTTTATCTTCTATGATATTTTTTGATCAGATGCGTAGTTCTCGAGATATATCAAGATATTTAAAAGTTCCGAAGCCGCACCAACATAATAGAGATACAGAAACACCGTGGCCCCTCTCTTTGAGATAACTCTGCACTATTGCGAGCTGCAAATGCCACTTCCAGCTTAGCTGTGCAGAGGAAGAACAACAAGAAGAAGAAATATCTCGAAATATGTCCGTCAGGCCCCTTCCCTTGAGATATATCTGCAAATATCTCGGAAACGAAGCGAGCTATGGCAAAATGTTAAGAGACCGTTTTTGTAGAGAATTATGTTTCCTACAATTTATGTTCTATGATATTTTTTGATCAGAAGCGTAGTTTTCGAGATACATCGAGATATTTAAAAGTTCCGAAGCCGCACCAACATAATAGAGATACAGAAACACCGTGGCCCCTTTCTTTGAGATAACTCTGCACTAGTGCGAGCCGCAAATGCCACTTCCAGCTTAGCTGTGCAGAAGAAGAACAACAAGAAGAAGAAATATCTCGAAATATGTCCGTCAGGCCCCTTCCCTTGAGATAAATCTGCAAATATCTCGGAAATGAAGCGAGCTATGGCAAAATGTTAAGAGACCTTTTTTGTAGAGAATTAAGTTTCCTACTTTTTATGTTCTATGATATTTTTTGATCAGATGCGTAGTTCTCGAGATATATCAAGATATTTAAAAGTTCCGAAGCCGCACCAACATAATAGAGATACAGAAACACCGTGGCCCCTTTCTTTGAGATAACTCTGCACTATTGCGAGCTGCAAATGCCACTTCCAGCTTAGCTGTGCAGAAGAAGAACAACAAGAAGAAGAAATATCTCGAAATATGTCCGTCAGGCCAGTTCCTTTGAGCTGAATCTGCAAATATCTCGGAAACGAAGCGAGCTATGGCAAAATGTTAAGAGACGTTTTTTATAGAGAATTATGTTTCCTACAATTTATGTTCTATGATATTTTTTGATCAGAAGCGTAGTTTTCGAGATATATCGAGATATTTAAAAGTTCCGAAGCCGCACCAACATAATAGGGATACAGAAACACCGTGGCCCCTTTCTTTGAGATAACTCTGCACTATTGCGAGCTGGAAATGCCACTTCCAGTTTAGCTGTACAGAACAAGAACAACAAGAAGAAGAAATATCTCGAAATATGTCCATTAGGCCCCTTCCCGTGAGATAAATCTGCAAATATCTCGGAAACGAAGCGAGCTATGGCAAAATGTTAAGAGACCTCTTTTGTAGAGAATTAAGTTTCCTACTTTTTATGTTCTATGATATTTTTTGATCAGATGCGTAGTTCTCGAGATATATCAAGATATTTAAAAGTTCCGAAGCCGCACCAACATAATAGAGATACAGAAACACCGTGGCCCCTTTCTTTGAGATAACTCTGCACTATTGCGAGCTGCAAATGCCACTTCCAGCTTAGCTGTGCAGAGGAAGAACAACAAGAAGAAGAAATATCTCGAAATACGTCCGTCAGGCCCCTTCCCTTGAGATAAATCTGCAAATATCTCGGAAACGAAGCGAGCTATGGCAAAATGTTTAGAGACCTTTCTTGTAGAGAATTAAGTTTCCTACTTTTTATGTAGTATGATATTTTTAGATCAGATGCGTAGTTCTCGAGATATATCAAGATATTTAAAAGTTCCGAAGTCGCACCAACATGATAGAGATACAGAAACACCGTGGCCCCTTTCTTTGAGATAACTCTGCACTATTGCGCGCTGCAAATGCCACTTCCAGCTTAGCTGTGCAGAAGAAGAACAACAAGAAGAAGAAATATCTCGAAATATGTCCGTCAGGCCCCTTCCCTTGAGATAAATCTGCAAATATCTCGGAAACGAAGCGAGCTATGGCAAAATGTTAAGAGACCTTTTTTGTAGAGAATTAAGTTTCCTACTTTTTATGTTCTATGATATTTTTCGATCAGAGGCGTAGTTCTCGAGATATATCAAGATATTTAAAAGTTCCGAAGCCGCACCAACATAATAGAGATACAGAAACACCGTGGCCCCTTTCTTTGAGATAACTCTGCACTATTGCGAGCTGCAAATGCCACTTCCAGCTTAGCTGTGCAGAGGAAGAACAACAAGAAGAAGAAATATCTCGAAATATGTCCGTCAGGCCAGTTCCTTTGAGCTGAATCTGCAAATATCTCGGAAACGAAGCGAGCTATGGCAAAATGTTAAGAGACGTTTTTTGTAGAGAATTATGTTTCCTACAATTTATGTTCTATGATATTTTTTGATCAGAAGCGTAGTTTTCGAGATATATCGAGATATTTAAAAGTTCCGAAGACGCACCAACATAATAGAGATACAGAAACACCGTGGCCCCTTTCTTTGAGATAACTGTGCACTAGTGCGAGCCGCAAATGCCACTTCCAGCTTAGCTGTGCAGAAGAAGAACAACAAGAAGAAGAAATATCTCGACATATGTCCGTCAGCCCCTTCCCTTGAGATATATGTGCAAATATCTCGGAAACGAAGCGAGCTATGGCAAAATGTTAAGAGACCTTTTTTGTAGAGAATTAAGTTTCCTACTTTTTATGTTCTATGATATTTTTTGATCAGATGCGTAGTTCTCGAGATATATCAAGATATTTAAAAGTTCCGAAGCCGCACCAACATAATAGAGATACAGAAACACCGTGGCCCCTTTCTTTGAGATAACTCTGCACTATTGCGAGCTTCAAATGCCACTTCCAGCTTAGCTGTGCAGAGGAAGAACAACAAGAAGAAGAAATATCTCGAAATATGTCCGTCAGGCCAGTTCCTTTGAGCTGAATCTGCAAATATCTCGGAAACGAAGCGAGCTATGGCAAAATGTTAAGAGACGTTTTTTGTAGAGAATTATGTTTCCTACAATTTATGTTCTATGATATTTTTTGATCAGAAGCGTAGTTTTCGAGATATATCGAGATATTTAAAAGTTCCGGACACGCACCAACATAATAGAGATACAGAAACACCGTGGCCCCTTTCTTTGAGATAACTGTGCACTAGTGCGAGCCGCAAATGCCACTTCCAGCTTAGCTGTGCAGAAGAAGAACAACAAGAAGAAGAAATATCTCGAAATATGTCCGTCAGGCCCCTTCCCTTGAGATATATGTGCAAATATCTCGGAAACGAAGCGAGCTATGGCAAAATGTTAAGAGACCGTTTTTGTAGAGAATTATGTTTCCTACAATTTATGTTCTATGATATTTTTTGATCAGATGCGTAGTTCTCGAGATATATCAAGATATTTAATAGTTCCGAACCCGCACCAACATAATAGAGATACAGAAACACCGTGGCCCCTTTCTTTGAGATAACTCTGCACTATTGCGAGCTGCAAATGCCACTTCCAGCTTAGCTGTGCAGAGGAAGAACAACAAGAAGAAGAAATATCTCGAAATATGTCCGTCAGGCCAGTTCCTTTGAGCTGAATCTGCAAATATCTCGGAAACGAAGCGAGCTATGGCAAAATGTTAAGAGACGTTTTTTGTAGAGAATTATGTTTCCTACAATTTATGTTCTATGATATTTTTTGATCAGAAGCGTAGTTTTCGAGATATATCGAGATATTTAAAAGTTCCGGAGACGCACCAACATAATAGACATACAGAAACACCGTGGCCCCTTTCTTTGAGATAACTGTGCACTAGTGCGAGCCGCAAATGCCACTTCCAGCTTAGCTGTGCAGAAGAAGAACAACAAGAAGAAGAAATATCTCGAAATATGTCCGTCAGGCCCCTTCCCTTGAGATAAATCTGCAAATATCTCGGAAACGAAGCGAGCTATGGCAAAATGTTAAGAGACCTTTTTTGTAGAGAATTAAGTTTCCTACTTTTTATCTTCTATGATATTTTTTGATCAGATGCGTAGTTCTCGAGATATATCAAGATATTTAAAAGTTCCGAAGCCGCACCAACATAATAGAGATACAGAAACACCGTGGCCCCTTTCTTTGAGATAACTCGGCACTACTGCGAGCTGGAAATGCCACTTCCAGTTTAGCTGTGCAGAAGAAGAACAACAAGAAGAAGAAATATCTCGAAATATGTCCGTCAGGCCCCTTCCCTCGAGATAAATCTGCAAATATCTCGGAAACGAAGCGAGCTATGGCAAAATGTTGAGAGACCTTTTTTGTAGAGAATTAAGTTTCCTACTTTTTATGTTCTATGATATTTTTTGATCAGATGCGTAGTTCTCGAGATATATCAAGATATTTAAAAGTTCCGAAGCCGCACCAACATAATAGAGATACAGAAACACCGTGGCCCCTTTCTTTGAGATAACTCTGCACTATTGCGAGCTGCAAATGCCACTTCCAGCTTAGCTGTGCAGAAGAAGAACAACAAGAAGAAGAAATATCTCGAAATATGTCCGTCAGGCCCCTTCCCTTGAGATAAATCTGCATATATCTCGGAAACGAAGCGAGCTATGGCAAAATGTTGAGAGACCTTTTTTGTAGAGAATTAAGTTTTCTACTTTTTATGTTCTATGATATTTTTTGATCAGATGCGTAGTTCTCGAGATATATCAAGATATTTGAAAGTTCCGAAGCCGCACCAACATAATAGAGATACAGAAACACCGTGGCCCCTTTGTTTGAGATAACTCTGCACTATTGCGAGCTGCAAATGCCACTTCCAGCTTAGCTGTGCAGAAGAAGACCAACAAGAAGAAGAAATGTCTCGAAATATGTCCGTCAGGCCCCTTCCCTTGAGATAAATCTGCAAATATCTCGGAAACGAAGCGAGCTATGGCAAAATGTTAAGAGACCTTATTTGTGGAGAATTAAGTTTCCTACTTTTTATGTTCTATGATATTATTTGATCAGATGCGTAGTTCTCGAGATATATCAAGATATTTAAAAGTTCCGAAGCCGCACCAACATAATAGAGATACAGAAACACCGTGGCCCCTTTCTTTGAGATAACTCTGCACTATTGCGAGCTGCAAATGCCACTTCCAGCTTAGCTGTGCAGAAGAAGAACAACAAGAAGAAGAAATATCTCGAAATATGTCCGTCAGGCCCCTTCTCTTGAGATAAATCTGCAAATATCTCGGAAACGAAGCGAGCTATGGCAAAATGTTAAGCGACTTTATTTGTAGAGAATTAAGTTTCCTACTTTTTACGTTCTATGATATTTTTTAATCAGATGCGTAGTTCTCGAGATATATAAAGATATTTTAAAGTTCCGAAGCCGCACCAACATAATAGAGATACAGAAACACCGTGGCCCCTTTCTTCGAGATAACTCTGCACTATTGCGAGCTGCAAATGCCACTTCCAGCTTAGCTGTGCAGAAGAAGAACAACAAGAAGAAGAAATATCTCGAAAAATGTCCGTCAGGCCCCTTCCCTTGAGATAAATCTGCAAATATCTCGGAAACGAAGCGAGCTATGGCAAAATGTTAAGAGACCTTATTTGTAGAGAATTAAGTTTCCTACTTTTTATGTTCTATGATATTTTTTGATCAGATGCGTAGTTCTCGAGATATATCAAGATATTTAAAAGTTCCGAAGCCGCACCAACATAATAGAGATACAGAAACACCGTGGCCCCTTTCTTTGAGATAACTCTGCACTATTGCGAGCTGCAAATGCCACTTCCAGCTTAGCTGTGCAGAAGAAGAACAACAAGAAGAAGAAATATCTCGAAATATGTCCGTCAGGCCCCTTCCCTTGAGATAAATCTGCATATATCTCGGAAACGAAGCGAGCTATGGCAAAATGTTGAGAGACCTTTTTTGTAGAGAATTAAGTTTTCTACTTTTTATGTTCTATGATATTTTTTGATCAGATGCGTAGTTCTCGAGATATATCAAGATATTTAAAAGTTCCGAAGCCGCACCAACATAATAGAGATACAGAAACACCGTGGCCCCTTTCTTTGAGATAACTCTGCACTATTGCGAGCTGCAAATGCCACTTCCAGCTTAGCTGTGCAGAAGAAGAACAACAAGAAGAAGAAATATCTCGAAATATGTCCGTCAGGCCCCTTCCCTTGAGATAAATCTGCAAATATCTCGGAAACGAAGCGAGCTATGGCAAAATGTTAAGCGACTTTATTTGTAGAGAATTAAGTTTCCTACTTTTTACGTTCTATGATATTTTTTAATCAGATGCGTAGTTCTCGAGATATATAAAGATATTTTAAAGTTCCGAAGCCGCACCAACATAATAGAGATACAGAAACACCGTGGCCCCTTTCTTTGAGATAACTCTGCACTACTGCGAGCTGCAAATGCCACTTCCAGCTTAGCTGTGCAGAAGAAGAACAACAAGAAGAAGAAATATCTCGAGATATGTCCGTCAGGCCCCTTCCCTTGAGATAAATCTGCATATATCTCGGAAACGAAGCGAGCTATGGCAAAATGTTGAGAGACCTTTTTTGTAGAGAATTAAGTTTTCTACTTTTTATGTTCTATGATATTTTTTGATCAGATGCGTAGTTCTCGAGATATATCAAGATATTTAAAAGTTCCGAAGCCGCACCAACATAATAGAGATACAGAAACACCGTGGCCCCTTTCTTTGAGATAACTCTGCACTATTGCGAGCTGCAAATGCCACTTCCAGCTTAGCTGTGCAGAAGAAGAACAACAAGAAGAAGAAATATCTCGAAATATGTCCGTCAGGCCCCTTCCCTTGAGATAAATCTGCATATATCTCGGAAACGAAGCGAGCTATGGCAAAATGTTGAGAGACCTTTTTTGTAGAGAATTAAGTTTTCTACTTTTTATGTTCTATGATATTTTTTGATCAGATGCGTAGTTCTCGAGATATATCAAGATATTTGAAAGTTCCGAAGCCGCACCAACATAATAGAGATACAGAAACACCGTGGCCCCTTTCTTTGAGATAACTCGGCACTACTGCGAGCTGGAAATGCCACTTCCAGTTTAGCTGTGCAGAAGAAGAACAACAAGAAGAAGAAATATCTCGAAATATGTCCGTCAGGCCCCTTCCCTCGAGATAAATCTGCAAATATCTCGGAAACGAAGCGAGCTATGGCAAAATGTTAAGAGACCTTTTTTGTAGAGAATTAAGTTTCCTACTTTTTATGTTCTATGATATTTTTTGATCAGATGCGTAGTTCTCGAGATATATCAAGATATTTAAAAGTTCCGAAGCCGCACCAACATAATAGAGATACAGAAACACCGTGGCCCCTTTGTTTGAGATAACTCTGCACTATTGCGAGCTGCAAATGCCACTTCCAGCTTAGCTGTGCAGAAGAAGACCAACAAGAAGAAGAAATATCTCGAAATATGTCCGTCAGGCCCCTTCCCTTGAGATAAATCTGCAAATATCTCGGAAACGAAGCGAGCTATGGCAAAATGTTAAGAGACCTTATTTGTGGAGAATTAAGTTTCCTACTTTTTATGTTCTATGATATTATTTGATCAGATGCGTAGTTCTCGAGATATATCAAGATATTTAAAAGTTCCGAAGCCGCACCAACATAATAGAGATACAGAAACACCGTGGCCCCTTTCTTTGAGATAACTCTGCACTATTGCGAGCTGCAAATGCCACTTCCAGCTTAGCTGTGCAGAAGAAGAACAACAAGAAGAAGAAATATCTCGAAATATGTCCGTCAGGCCCCTTCCCTTGAGATAAATCTGCATATATCTCGGAAACGAAGCGAGCTATGGCAAAATGTTGAGAGACCTTTTTTGTAGAGAATTAAGTTTTCTACTTTTTATGTTCTATGATATTTTTTGATCAGATGCGTAGTTCTCGAGATATATCAAGATATTTAAAAGTTCCGAAGCCGCACCAACATAATAGAGATACAGAAACACCGTGGCCCCTTTCTTTGAGATAACTCTGCACTATTGCGAGCTGCAAATGCCACTTCCAGCTTAGCTGTGCAGAAGAAGAACAACAAGAAGAAGAAATATCTCGAAATATGTCCGTCAGGCCCCTTCCCTTGAGATAAATCCGCATATATCTCGGAAACGAAGCGAGCTATGGCAAAATGTTGAGAGACCTTTTTTGTAGAGAATTAAGTTTTCTACTTTTTATGTTCTATGATATTTTTTGATCAGATGCGTAGTTCTCGAGATATATCAAGATATTTGAAAGTTCCGAAGCCGCACCAACATAATAGAGATACAGAAACACCGTGGCCCCTTTCTTTGAGATAACTCGGCACTACTGCGAGCTGGAAATGCCACTTCCAGTTTAGCTGTGCAGAAGAAGAACAACAAGAAGAAGAAATATCTCGAAATATGTCCGTCAGGCCCCTTCCCTCGAGATAAATCTGCAAATATCTCGGAAACGAAGCGAGCTATGGCAAAATGTTAAGAGACCTTTTTTGTAGAGAATTAAGTTTCCTACTTTTTATGTTCTATGATATTTTTTGATCAGATGCGTAGTTCTCGAGATATATCAAGATATTTAAAAGTTCCGAAGCCGCACCAACATAATAGGGATACAGAAACACCGTGGCCCCTTTCTTTGAGATAAATCTGCAGTATTGCGAGCTGTAAATGCCACTTCCAGCTTAGCTGTGCAGAAGAAGAACAACAAGAAGAAGAAATATCTCGAAATATGTCCGTCAGGCCCCTTCCCTTGAGATAAATCTGCAAATATCTCGGAAACGAAGCGAGCTATGGCAAAATGTTAAGAGACCTCTTTTGTAGAGAATTAAGCTTCCTACTTTTTATGTTCTATGATATTTTTTGATCAGATGCGTAGTTCTCGAGATATATCAAGATATTTAAAAGTTCCGAAGCCGCACCAACATAATAGAGATACAGAAACACCGTGGCCCCTTTCTTTCAGATAACTATGCACTATTGCGAGCTGCAAATGCCACTTCCAGCTTAGCTGTGCAGAAGAGCAACAAGAAGAAGAAATATCTCGAAATATGTCCGTCAGGCCCCTTCCCTTGAGATAAATCTGCAAATATCTCGGAAACGAAGAGAGCTATGGCAAAATGTTAAGAGACCTTTTTTGTAGAGAATTAAGTTTCCTACTTTTTATGTTCTATGATATTTTTTGATTAGATGCGTAGTTCTCGAGATATATCAAGATATTTAAAAGTTCCGAAGCCGCACCAACATAATAGAGATACAGAAACACCGTGGCCCCTTTCTTTCAGATAACTATGCACTATTGCGAGCTGCAAATGCCACTTCCAGCTTAGCTGTGCAGAAGAGCAACAAGAAGAAGAAATATCTCGAAATATGTCCGTCAGGCCCCTTCCCTTGAGATAAATCTGCAAATATCTCGGAAACGAAGAGAGCTATGGCAAAATGTTAAGAGACCTTTTTTGTAGAGAATTAAGTTTCCTACAATTTATGTTCTATGATATTTTTTGATCAGAAGCGTAGTTTTCGAGATATATCGAGATATTTAAAAGTTCCGAAGCCGCACCAACATAATAGAGATACAGAAACACCGTGGCCCCTTTCGTTGAGATAACTCTGCACTAGTGCGAGCCGCAAATGCCACTTCCAGCTTAGCTGTGCAGAAGAAGAACAACAAGAAGAAGAAATATCTCGAAATATGTCCGTCAGGCCCCTTCCCTTGAGATAAATCTGCAAATATCTCGGAAACGAAGCGAGCTATGGCAAAATGTTAAGAGACCACTTTTGTAGAGAATTAAGCTTCCTACTTTTTATGTTCTATTATATTTTTTGATCAGATGCGTAGTTCTCGAGATATATCAAGATATCTAAAAGTTCCGAAGCCGCACCAACATAATAGAGATACAGAAACACCGTGGCCCCTTTCTTTGAGATAACTCTGCACTATTGCGCGCTGTAAATGCCACTTCCAGCTTAGCTGTGCAGAAGAAGAACAACAAGAAGAAGAAATATCTCGAAATATGTCCGTCAGGCCCCTTCCCTTGAGATAAATCTGCAAATATCTCGGAAACGAAGCGAGCTATGGCAAAATGTTAAGAGACCTCTTTTGTAGAGAATTAAGCTTCCTACTTTTTATGTTCTATGATATTTTTTGATCAGATGCGTAGTTCTCGAGATATATCAAGATATTTAAAAGTTCCGAAGCCGCACCAACATAATAGAGATACAGAAACACCGTGGCCCCTTTCTTTGAGATAACTCTGCACTAGTGCGAGCCGCAAATGCCACTTCCAGCTTAGCTGTGCAGAAGAAGAACAAGAAGAAGAAGAAATATCTCGAAATATGTCCGTCAGGCCCCTTCCCTTGAGATAAATCTGCAAATATCTCGGAAACGAAGCGAGCTATGGCAAAATGTTAAGAGACCTCTTTTGTAGAGAATTAAGCTTCCTACTTTTTATGTTCTATGATATTTTGTGATCAGATGCGTAGTTCTCGAGATATATCAAGATATTTAAAAGTTCCGAAGCCGCACCAACATAATAGAGATACAGAAACACCGTGGCCCCTTTCTTTGAGATAACTCTGCACTATTGCGCGCTGTAAATGCCACTTCCAGCTTAGCTGTGCAGAAGAAGAACAACAAGAAGAAGAAATATCTCGAAATATGTCCGTCAGGCCCCTTCCCTTGAGATAAATCTGCAAATATCTCGGAAACGAAGCGAGCTATGGCAAAATGTTAAGAGACCTATTTTGTAGAGAATTAAGTTTCCTACTTTTTATGTTCTATGATATTTTTTGATCAGATGCGTAGTTCTCGAGATATATCAAGATATTTAAAAGTTCCGAAGCCGCACCAACATAATAGAGATACAGAAACACCGTGGCCCCTTTCTTTGAGATCACTCTGCACTATTGCGAGCTGCAAATGCCACTTCCAGCTTAGCTGTGCAGAAGAAGAACAACAAGAAGAAGAAATATCTCGAAATATGTCCGTCAGGCCCCTTCCCTTGAGATAAATCTGCAAATATCTCGGAAACGAAGAGAGCTATGGCAAAATGTTAAGAGACCTTTTTTGTAGAGAATTAAGTTTCCTACTTTTTATGTTCTATGATATTTTTTGATTAGATGCGTAGTTCTCGAGATATATCAAGATATTTAAAAGTTCCGAAGCCGCACCAACATAATAGAGATACAGAAACACCGTGGCCCCTTTCTTTCAGATAACTATGCACTATTGCGAGCTGCAAATGCCACTTCCAGCTTAGCTGTGCAGAAGAGCAACAAGAAGAAGAAATATCTCGAAATATGTCCGTCAGGCCCCTTCCCTTGAGATAAATCTGCAAATATCTCGGAAACGAAGAGAGCTATGGCAAAATGTTAAGAGACCTTTTTTGTAGAGAATTAAGTTTCCTACTTTTTATGTTCTATGATATTTTTTGATTAGATGCGTAGTTCTCGAGATATATCAAGATATTTAAAAGTTCCGAAGCCGCACCAACATAATAGAGATACAGAAACACCGTGGCCCCTTTCTTTCAGATAACTATGCACTATTGCGAGCTGCAAATGCCACTTCCAGCTTAGCTGTGCAGAAGAGCAACAAGAAGAAGAAATATCTCGAAATATGTCCGTCAGGCCCCTTCCCTTGAGATAAATCTGCAAATATCTCGGAAACGAAGAGAGCTATGGCAAAATGTTAAGAGACCTTTTTTGTAGAGAATTAAGTTTCCTACAATTTATGTTCTATGATATTTTTTGATCAGAAGCGTAGTTTTCGAGATATATCGAGATATTTAAAAGTTCCGAAGCCGCACCAACATAATAGAGATACAGAAACACCGTGGCCCCTTTCGTTGAGATAACTCTGCACTAGTGCGAGCCGCAAATGCCACTTCCAGCTTAGCTGTGCAGAAGAAGAACAACAAGAAGAAGAAATATCTCGAAATATGTCCGTCAGGCCCCTTCCCTTGAGATAAATCTGCAAATATCTCGGAAACGAAGCGAGCTATGGCAAAATGTTAAGAGACCACTTTTGTAGAGAATTAAGCTTCCTACTTTTTATGTTCTATGATATTTTTTGATCAGATGCGTAGTTCTCGAGATATATCAAGATATCTAAAAGTTCCGAAGCCGCACCAACATAATAGAGATACAGAAACACCGTGGCCCCTTTCTTTGAGATAACTCTGCACTATTGCGCGCTGTAAATGCCACTTCCAGCTTAGCTGTGCAGAAGAAGAACAACAAGAAGAAGAAATATCTCGAAATATGTCCGTCAGGCCCCTTCCCTTGAGATAAATCTGCAAATATCTCGGAAACGAAGCGAGCTATGGCAAAATGTTAAGAGACCTTTTTTGTAGAGAATTAAGTTTCCTACTTTTTATGTTCTATGATATTTTTTGATCAGATGCGTAGTTCTCGAGATATATCAAGATATTTAAAAGTTCCGAAGCCGCACCAACATAATAGAGATACAGAAACACCGTGGCCCCTTTCTTTGAGATAACTCTGCACTATTGCGAGCTGCAAATGCCACTTCCAGCTTAGCTGTGCAGAAGAAGAACAACAAGAAGAAGAAATATCTCGAAATATGTCCGTCAGGCCCCTTCCCTTGAGATAAATCTGCAAATATCTCGGAAACGAAGAGAGCTATGGCAAAATGTTAAGAGACCTTTTTTGTAGAGAATTATGTTTCCTACAATTTATGTTCTATGATATTTTTTGATCAGAAGCGTAGTTTTCGAGATATATCGAGATATTTAAAAGTTCCGAAGCCGCACCAACATAATAGAGATACAGAAACACCGTGGCCCCTTTCTTTGACATAACTCTGCACTAGTGCGAGCCGCAAATGCCACTTCCAGCTTAGCTGTGCAGAAGAAGAACAACAAGAAGAAGAAATATCTCGAAATATGTCCGTCAGGCCCCTTCCCTTGAGATATATCTGCAAATATCTCGGAAACGAAGCGAGCTATGACAAAATGCTAAGAGACCTTTTTTGTAGAGAATTATGTTTCCTACAATTTATGTTCTATGATATTTTTTGATCAGAAGCGTAGTTTTCGAGATATATCGAGATATTTAAAAGTTCCGAAGCCGCCCCAACATAATAGAGATACAGAAACACCGTGGCCCCTTTCTTTGAGATAACTCTGCACTAGTGCGAGCCGCAAATGCCACTTCCAGCTTAGCTGTGCAGAAGAAGAACAACAAGAAGAAGAAATATCTCGAAATATGTCCGTCAGGCCCCTTCCCTTGAGATAAATCTGCAAATATCTCGGAAACGAAGAGAGCTATGGCAAAATGTTAAGAGACCTTTTTTGTAGAGAATTAAGTTTCCTACTTTTTATGTTCTATGATATTTTTTGATCAGATGCGTAGTTCTCGAGATATATCAAGATATCTAAAAGTTCCGAAGCCGCACCAACATAATAGACATACAGAAACACCGTGGCCCCTTTCTTTCAGATAACTATGCACTATTGCGAGCTGCAAATGCCAGTTCCAGCTTTGCTGTGCAGAAGAACAACAAGAAGAAGAAATATCTCGAAATATGTCCGTCAGGCCCCTTCCCTTGAGATAAATCTGCAAATATCTCGGAAACGAAGAGAGCTATGGCAAAATGTTAAGAAACCTTTTTTGTAGAGAATTAAGTTTCCTAATATTTATGTTCTATGATATTTTTTGATCAGAAGCGTAGTTTTCGAGATATATCGAGATATTTAAAAGTTCCGAAGCCGCACCAACATAATAGAGATACAGAAACACCGTGGCCCCTTTCGTTGAGATAACTCTGCACTAGTGCGAGCCGCAAATGCCACTTCCAGCTTAGCTGTGCAGAAGAAGAACAACAAGAAGAAGAAATATCTCGAAATATGTCCGTCAGGCCCCTTCCCTTGAGATAAATCTGCAAATATCTCGGAAACGAAGAGAGCTATGGCAAAATGTTAAGAGACCTTTTTTGTAGAGAATTAAGTTTCCTACAATTTATGTTCTATGATATTTTTTGATCAGAAGCGTAGTTTTCGAGATATATCGAGATATTTAAAAGTTCCGAAGCCGCACCAACATAATAGAGATACAGAAACACCGTGGCCCCTTTCGTTGAGATAACTCTGCACTAGTGCGAGCCGCAAATGCCACTTCCAGCTTAGCTGTACAGAAGAAGAACAACAAGAAGAAGAAATATCTCGAAATATGTCCGTCAGGCCCCTTCCCTTGAGATAAATCTGCAAATATCTCGGAAACGAAGCGAGCTATGGCAAAATGTTAAGAGACCTTTTTTGTAGAGAATTAAGTTTCCTACTTTTTATGTTCTATGATATTTTTTGATCAGATGCGTAGTTCTCGAGATATATCAAGATATCTAAAAGTTCCGAAGCCGCACCAACATAATAGAGATACAGAAACACCGTGGCCCCTTTCTTTGAGATAACTCTGCACTATTGCGAGCTGCAAATGCCACTTCCAGCTTAGCTGTGCAGAAGAAGAACAACAAGAAGAAGAAATATCTCGAAATATGTCCGTCAGGCCCCTTCCCTTGAGATAAATCTGCAAATATCTCGGAAACGAAGAGAGCTATGGCAAAATGTTAAGAGACCTCTTTTGTAGAGAATTAAGCTTCCTACTTTTTATGTTCTATGATATTTTTTGATCAGATGCGTAGTTCTCGAGATATATCAAGATATCTAAAAGTTCCGAAGCCGCACCAACATAATAGAGATACAGAAACACCGTGGCCCCTTTCTTTGAGATAACTCTGCACTATTGCGCGCTGTAAATGCCACTTCCAGCTTAGCTGTGCAGAAGAAGAACAACAAGAAGAAGAAATATCTCGAAATATGTCCGTCAGGCCCCTTCCCTTGAGATAAATCTGCAAATATCTCGGAAACGAAGCGAGCTATGGCAAAATGTTAAGAGACCTTTTTTGTAGAGAATTAAGTTTCCTACTTTTTATGTTCTATGATATTTTTTGATCAGATGCGTAGTTCTCGAGATATATCAAGATATTTAAAAGTTCCGAAGCCGCACCAACATAATAGAGATACAGAAACACCGTGGCCCCTTTCTTTGAGATAACTCTGCACTATTGCGAGCTGCAAATGCCACTTCCAGCTTAGCTGTGCAGAAGAAGAACAACAAGAAGAAGAAATATCTCGAAATATGTCCGTCAGGCCCCTTCCCTTGAGATAAATCTGCAAATATCTCGGAAACGAAGAGAGCTATGGCAAAATGTTAAGAGACCTTTTTTGTAGAGAATTAAGTTTGCTACAATTTATGTTCTATGATATTTTTTGATCAGAAGCGTAGTTTTCGAGATATATCGAGAGATTTAAAAGTTCCGAAGCCGCACCAACATAATAGAGATACAGAAACACCGTGGCCCCTTTCGTTGAGATAACTCTGCACTAGTGCGAGCCGCAAATGCCACTTCCAGCTTAGCTGTGCAGAAGAAGAACAACAAGAAGAAGAAATATCTCGAAATATGTCCGTCAGGCCCCTTCCCTTGAGATAAATCTGCAAATATCTCGGAAACGAAGCGAGCTATGGCAAAATGTTAAGAGACCTCTTTTGTAGAGAATTAAGCTTCCTACTTTTTATGTTCTATGATATTTTTTGATCAGATGCGTAGTTCTCGAGATATATCAAGATATCTAAAAGTTCCGAAGCCGCACCAACATAATAGAGATACAGAAACACCGTGGCCCCTTTCTTTGAGATAACTCTGCACTATTGCGCGCTGTAAATGCCACTTCCAGCTTAGCTGTGCAGAAGAAGAACAACAAGAAGAAGAAATATCTCGAAATATGTCCGTCAGGCCCCTTCCCTTGAGATAAATCTGCAAATATCTCGGAAACGAAGCGAGCTATGGCAAAATGTTAAGAGACCTTTTTTGTAGAGAATTAAGTTTCCTACTTTTTATGTTCTATGATATTTTTTGATCAGATGCGTAGTTCTCGAGATATATCAAGATATTTAAAAGTTCCGAAGCCGCACCAACATAATAGAGATACAGAAACACCGTGGCCCCTTTCTTTGAGATAACTCTGCACTATTGCGAGCTGCAAATGCCACTTCCAGCTTAGCTGTGCAGAAGAAGAACAACAAGAAGAAGAAATATCTCGAAATATGTACGTCAGGCCCCTTCCCTTGAGATAAATCTGCAAATATCTCGGAAACGAAGCGAGCTATGGCAAAATGTTAAGAGACCTCTTTTGTAGAGAATTAAGCTTCCTACTTTTTATGTTCTATGATATTTTTTGATCAGATGCGTAGTTCTCGAGATATATCAAGATATCTAAAAGTTCCGAAGCCGCACCAACATAATAGAGATACAGAAACACCGTGGCCCCTTTCTTTGAGATAACTCTGCACTATTGCGCGCTGTAAATGCCACTTCCAGCTTAGCTGTGCAGAAGAAGAACAACAAGAAGAAGAAATATCTCGAAATATGTCCGTCAGGCCCCTTCCCTTGAGATATATCTGCAAATATCTCGGAAACGAAGCGAGCTATGACAAAATGCTAAGAGACCTTTTTTGTAGAGAATTATGTTTCCTACAATTTATGTTCTATGATATTTTTTGATCAGAAGCGTAGTTTTCGAGATATATCGAGATATTTAAAAGTTCCGAAGCCGCACCAACATAATAGAGATACAGAAACACCGTGGCCCCTTTCTTTGAGATAACTCTGCACTAGTGCGAGCCGCAAATGCCACTTCCAGCTTAGCTGTGCAGAAGAAGAACAACAAGAAGAAGAAATATCTCGAAATATGTCCGTCAGGCCCCTTCCCTTGAGATAAATCTGCAAATATCTCGGAAACGAAGCGAGCTATGGCAAAATGTTAAGATACCTTTTTTGTAGAGAATTAAGTTTCCTACTTTTTATGTTCTATGATATTTTTTGATCAGATGCGTAGTTCTCGAGATATATCAAGATATCTAAAAGTTCCGAAGCCGCACCAACATAATAGACATACAGAAACACCGTGGCCCCGTTCTTTCAGATAACTATGCACTATTGCGAGCTGCAAATGCCAGTTCCAGCTTTGCTGTGCAGAAGAACAACAAGAAGAAGAAATATCTCGAAATATGTCCGTCAGGCCCCTTCCCTTGAGATAAATCTGCAAATATCTCGGAAACGAAGAGAGCTATGGCAAAATGTTAAGAGACCTTTTTTGTAGAGAATTAAGTTTCCTACAATTTATGTTCTATGATATTTTTTGATCAGAAGCGTAGTTTTCGAGATATATCGAGATATTTAAAAGTTCCGAAGCCGCACCAACATAATAGAGATACAGAAACACCGTGGCCCCTTTCGTTGAGATAACTCTGCACTAGTGCGAGCCGCAAATGCCACTTCCAGCTTAGCTGTGCAGAAGAAGAACAACAAGAAGAAGAAATATCTCGAAATATGTCCGTCAGGCCCCTTCCCTTGAGATAAATCTGCAAATATCTCGGAAACGAAGAGAGCTATGGCAAAATGTTAAGAGACCTTTTTTGTTGAGAATTAAGTTTCCTACAATTTATGTTCTATGATATTTTTTGATCAGAAGCGTAGTTTTCGAGATATATCGAGATATTTAAAAGTTCCGAAGCCGCACCAACATAATAGAGATACAGAAACACCGTGGCCCCTTTCGTTGAGATAACTCTGCACTAGTGCGAGCCGCAAATGCCACTTCCAGCTTAGCTGTGCAGAAGAAGAACAACAAGAAGAAGAAATATCTCGAAATATGTCCGTCAGGCCCCTTCCCTTGAGATAAATCTGCAAATATCTCGGAAACGAAGCGAGCTATGGCAAAATGTTAAGAGACCTTTTTTGTAGAGAATTAAGTTTCCTACTTTTTATGTTCTATGATATTTTTTGATCAGATGCGTAGTTCTCGAGATATATCAAGATATCTAAAAGTTCCGAAGCCGCACCAACATAATAGACATACAGAAACACCGTGGCCCCTTTCTTTCAGATAACTATGCACTATTGCGAGCTGCAAATGCCAGTTCCAGCTTTGCTGTGCAGAAGAACAACAAGAAGAAGAAATATCTCGAAATATGTCCGTCAGGCCCCTTCCCTTGAGATAAATCTGCAAATATCTCGGAAACGAAGAGAGCTATGGCAAAATGTTAAGAGACCTTTTTTGTAGAGAATTAAGTTTGCTACAATTTATGTTCTATGATATTTTTTGATCAGAAGCGTAGTTTTCGAGATATATCGAGATATTTAAAAGTTCCGAAGCCGCACCAACATAATAGAGATACAGAAACACCGTGGCCCCTTTCGTTGAGATAACTCTGCACTAGTGCGAGCCGCAAATGCCACTTCCAGCTTAGCTGTGCAGAAGAAGAACAACAAGAAGAAGAAATATCTCGAAATATGTCCGTCAGGCCCCTTCCCTTGAGATAAATCTGCAAATATCTCGGAAACGAAGAGAGCTATGGCAAAATGTTAAGAGACCTCTTTTGTAGAGAATTAAGCTTCCTACTTTTTATGTTCTATGATATTTTTTGATCAGATGCGTAGTTCTCGAGATATATCAAGATATCTAAAAGTTCCGAAGCCGCACCAACATAATAGAGATACAGAAACACCGTGGCCCCTTTCTTTGAGATAACTCTGCACTATTGCGCGCTGTAAATGCCACTTCCAGCTTAGCTGTGCAGAAGAAGAACAACAAGAAGAAGAAATATCTCGAAATATGTCCGTCAGGCCCCTTCCCTTGAGATAAATCTGCAAATATCTCGGAAACGAAGCGAGCTATGGCAAAATGTTAAGAGACCTTTTTTGTAGAGAATTAAGTTTCCTACTTTTTATGTTCTATGATATTTTTTGATCAGATGCGTAGTTCTCGAGATATATCAAGATATTTAAAAGTTCCGAAGCCGCACCAACATAATAGAGATACAGAAACACCGTGGCCCCTTTCTTTGAGATAACTCTGCACTATTGCGAGCTGCAAATGCCACTTCCAGCTTAGCTGTGCAGAAGAAGAACAACAAGAAGAAGAAATATCTCGAAATATGTCCGTCAGGCCCCTTCCCTTGAGATAAATCTGCAAATATCTCGGAAACGAAGAGAGCTATGGCAAAATGTTAAGAGACCTTTTTTGTAGAGAATTAAGTTTGCTACAATTTATGTTCTATGATATTTTTTGATCAGAAGCGTAGTTTTCGAGATATATCGAGAGATTTAAAAGTTCCGAAGCCGCACCAACATAATAGAGATACAGAAACACCGTGGCCCCTTTCGTTGAGATAACTCTGCACTAGTGCGAGCCGCAAATGCCACTTCCAGCTTAGCTGTGCAGAAGAAGAACAACAAGAAGAAGAAATATCTCGAAATATGTCCGTCAGGCCCCTTCCCTTGAGATAAATCTGCAAATATCTCGGAAACGAAGCGAGCTATGGCAAAATGTTAAGAGACCTCTTTTGTAGAGAATTAAGCTTCCTACTTTTTATGTTCTATGATATTTTTTGATCAGATGCGTAGTTCTCGAGATATATCAAGATATCTAAAAGTTCCGAAGCCGCACCAACATAATAGAGATACAGAAACACCGTGGCCCCTTTCTTTGAGATAACTCTGCACTATTGCGCGCTGTAAATGCCACTTCCAGCTTAGCTGTGCAGAAGAAGAACAACAAGAAGAAGAAATATCTCGAAATATGTCCGTCAGGCCCCTTCCCTTGAGATAAATCTGCAAATATCTCGGAAACGAAGCGAGCTATGGCAAAATGTTAAGAGACCTTTTTTGTAGAGAATTAAGTTTCCTACTTTTTATGTTCTATGATATTTTTTGATCAGATGCGTAGTTCTCGAGATATATCAAGATATTTAAAAGTTCCGAAGCCGCACCAACATAATAGAGATACAGAAACACCGTGGCCCCTTTCTTTGAGATAACTCTGCACTATTGCGAGCTGCAAATGCCACTTCCAGCTTAGCTGTGCAGAAGAAGAACAACAAGAAGAAGAAATATCTCGAAATATGTACGTCAGGCCCCTTCCCTTGAGATAAATCTGCAAATATCTCGGAAACGAAGCGAGCTATGGCAAAATGTTAAGAGACCTCTTTTGTAGAGAATTAAGCTTCCTACTTTTTATGTTCTATGATATTTTTTGATCAGATGCGTAGTTCTCGAGATATATCAAGATATCTAAAAGTTCCGAAGCCGCACCAACATAATAGAGATACAGAAACACCGTGGCCCCTTTCTTTGAGATAACTCTGCACTATTGCGCGCTGTAAATGCCACTTCCAGCTTAGCTGTGCAGAAGAAGAACAACAAGAAGAAGAAATATCTCGAAATATGTCCGTCAGGCCCCTTCCCTTGAGATATATCTGCAAATATCTCGGAAACGAAGCGAGCTATGACAAAATGCTAAGAGACCTTTTTTGTAGAGAATTATGTTTCCTACAATTTATGTTCTATGATATTTTTTGATCAGAAGCGTAGTTTTCGAGATATATCGAGATATTTAAAAGTTCCGAAGCCGCACCAACATAATAGAGATACAGAAACACCGTGGCCCCTTTCTTTGAGATAACTCTGCACTAGTGCGAGCCGCAAATGCCACTTCCAGCTTAGCTGTGCAGAAGAAGAACAACAAGAAGAAGAAATATCTCGAAATATGTCCGTCAGGCCCCTTCCCTTGAGATAAATCTGCAAATATCTCGGAAACGAAGCGAGCTATGGCAAAATGTTAAGATACCTTTTTTGTAGAGAATTAAGTTTCCTACTTTTTATGTTCTATGATATTTTTTGATCAGATGCGTAGTTCTCGAGATATATCAAGATATCTAAAAGTTCCGAAGCCGCACCAACATAATAGACATACAGAAACACCGTGGCCCCGTTCTTTCAGATAACTATGCACTATTGCGAGCTGCAAATGCCAGTTCCAGCTTTGCTGTGCAGAAGAACAACAAGAAGAAGAAATATCTCGAAATATGTCCGTCAGGCCCCTTCCCTTGAGATAAATCTGCAAATATCTCGGAAACGAAGAGAGCTATGGCAAAATGTTAAGAGACCTTTTTTGTAGAGAATTAAGTTTCCTACAATTTATGTTCTATGATATTTTTTGATCAGAAGCGTAGTTTTCGAGATATATCGAGATATTTAAAAGTTCCGAAGCCGCACCAACATAATAGAGATACAGAAACACCGTGGCCCCTTTCGTTGAGATAACTCTGCACTAGTGCGAGCCGCAAATGCCACTTCCAGCTTAGCTGTGCAGAAGAAGAACAACAAGAAGAAGAAATATCTCGAAATATGTCCGTCAGGCCCCTTCCCTTGAGATAAATCTGCAAATATCTCGGAAACGAAGAGAGCTATGGCAAAATGTTAAGAGACCTTTTTTGTTGAGAATTAAGTTTCCTACAATTTATGTTCTATGATATTTTTTGATCAGAAGCGTAGTTTTCGAGATATATCGAGATATTTAAAAGTTCCGAAGCCGCACCAACATAATAGAGATACAGAAACACCGTGGCCCCTTTCGTTGAGATAACTCTGCACTAGTGCGAGCCGCAAATGCCACTTCCAGCTTAGCTGTGCAGAAGAAGAACAACAAGAAGAAGAAATATCTCGAAATATGTCCGTCAGGCCCCTTCCCTTGAGATAAATCTGCAAATATCTCGGAAACGAAGCGAGCTATGGCAAAATGTTAAGAGACCTTTTTTGTAGAGAATTAAGTTTCCTACTTTTTATGTTCTATGATATTTTTTGATCAGATGCGTAGTTCTCGAGATATATCAAGATATCTAAAAGTTCCGAAGCCGCACCAACATAATAGACATACAGAAACACCGTGGCCCCTTTCTTTCAGATAACTATGCACTATTGCGAGCTGCAAATGCCAGTTCCAGCTTTGCTGTGCAGAAGAACAACAAGAAGAAGAAATATCTCGAAATATGTCCGTCAGGCCCCTTCCCTTGAGATAAATCTGCAAATATCTCGGAAACGAAGAGAGCTATGGCAAAATGTTAAGAGACCTTTTTTGTAGAGAATTAAGTTTGCTACAATTTATGTTCTATGATATTTTTTGATCAGAAGCGTAGTTTTCGAGATATATCGAGATATTTAAAAGTTCCGAAGCCGCACCAACATAATAGAGATACAGAAACACCGTGGCCCCTTTCGTTGAGATAACTCTGCACTAGTGCGAGCCGCAAATGCCACTTCCAGCTTAGCTGTGCAGAAGAAGAACAACAAGAAGAAGAAATATCTCGAAATATGTCCGTCAGGCCCCTTCCCTTGAGATAAATCTGCAAATATCTCGGAAACGAAGCGAGCTATGGCAAAATGTTAAGAGACCTCTTTTGTAGAGAATTAAGCTTCCTACTTTTTATGTTCTATGATATTTTTTGATCAGATGCGTAGTTCTCGAGATATATCAAGATATCTAAAAGTTCCGAAGCCGCACCAACATAATAGAGATACAGAAACACCGTGGCCCCTTTCTTTGAGATAACTCTGCACTATTGCGCGCTGTAAATGCCACTTCCAGCTTAGCTGTGCAGAAGAAGAACAACAAGAAGAAGAAATATCTCGAAATATGTCCGTCAGGCCCCTTCCCTTGAGATAAATCTGCAAATATCTCGGAAACGAAGCGAGCTATGGCAAAATGTTAAGAGACCTTTTTTGTAGAGAATTAAGTTTCCTACTTTTTATGTTCTATGATATTTTTTGATCAGATGCGTAGTTCTCGAGATATATCAAGATATTTAAAAGTTCCGAAGCCGCACCAACATAATAGAGATACAGAAACACCGTGGCCCCTTTCTTTGAGATAACTCTGCACTATTGCGAGCTGCAAATGCCACTTCCAGCTTAGCTGTGCAGAAGAAGAACAACAAGAAGAAGAAATATCTCGAAATATGTACGTCAGGCCCCTTCCCTTGAGATAAATCTGCAAATATCTCGGAAACGAAGGGAGCTATGGCAAAATGTTAAGAGACCTCTTTTGTAGAGAATTAAGCTTCCTACTTTTTATGTTCTATGATATTTTTTGATCAGATGCGTAGTTCTCGAGATATATCAAGATATCTAAAAGTTCCGAAGCCGCACCAACATAATAGAGATACAGAAACACCGTGGCCCCTTTCTTTGAGATAACTCTGCACTATTGCGCGCTGTAAATGCCACTTCCAGCTTAGCTGTGCAGAAGAAGAACAACAAGAAGAAGAAATATCTCGAAATATGTCCGTCAGGCCCCTTCCCTTGAGATATATCTGCAAATATCTCGGAAACGAAGCGAGCTATGACAAAATGCTAAGAGACCTTTTTTGTAGAGAATTATGTTTCCTACAATTTATGTTCTATGATATTTTTTGATCAGAAGCGTAGTTTTCGAGATATATCGAGATATTTAAAAGTTCCGAAGCCGCACCAACATAATAGAGATACAGAAACACCGTGGCCCCTTTCTTTGAGATAACTCTGCACTAGTGCGAGCCGCAAATGCCACTTCCAGCTTAGCTGTGCAGAAGAAGAACAACAAGAAGAAGAAATATCTCGAAATATGTCCGTCAGGCCCCTTCCCTTGAGATAAATCTGCAAATATCTCGGAAACGAAGCGAGCTATGGCAAAATGTTAAGATACCTTTTTTGTAGAGAATTAAGTTTCCTACTTTTTATGTTCTATGATATTTTTTGATCAGATGCGTAGTTCTCGAGATATATCAAGATATCTAAAAGTTCCGAAGCCGCACCAACATAATAGACATACAGAAACACCGTGGCCCCGTTCTTTCAGATAACTATGCACTATTGCGAGCTGCAAATGCCACTTCCAGCTTAGCTGTGCAGAAGAAGAACAACAAGAAGAAGAAATATCTCGAAATATGTACGTCAGGCCCCTTCCCTTGAGATAAATCTGCAAATATCTCGGAAACGAAGCGAGCTATGGCAAAATGTTAAGAGACCTCTTTTGTAGAGAATTAAGCTTCCTACTTTTTATGTTCTATGATATTTTTTGATCAGATGCGTAGTTCTCGAGATATATCAAGATATCTAAAAGTTCCGAAGCCGCACCAACATAATAGAGATACAGAAACACCGTGGCCCCTTTCTTTGAGATAACTCTGCACTATTGCGCGCTGTAAATGCCACTTCCAGCTTAGCTGTGCAGAAGAAGAACAACAAGAAGAAGAAATATCTCGAAATATGTCCGTCAGGCCCCTTCCCTTGAGATATATCTGCAAATATCTCGGAAACGAAGCGAGCTATGACAAAATGCTAAGAGACCTTTTTTGTAGAGAATTATGTTTCCTACAATTTATGTTCTATGATATTTTTTGATCAGAAGCGTAGTTTTCGAGATATATCGAGATATTTAAAAGTTCCGAAGCCGCACCAACATAATAGAGATACAGAAACACCGTGGCCCCTTTCTTTGAGATAACTCTGCACTAGTGCAGGCCGCAAATGCCACTTCCAGCTTAGCTGTGCAGAAGAAGAACAACAAGAAGAAGAAATATCTCGAAATATGTCCGTCAGGCCCCTTCCCTTGAGATAAATCTGCAAATATCTCGGAAACGAAGCGAGCTATGGCAAAATGTTAAGATACCTTTTTTGTAGAGAATTAAGTTTCCTACTTTTTATGTTCTATGATATTTTTTGATCAGATGCGTAGTTCTCGAGATATATCAAGATATCTAAAAGTTCCGAAGCCGCACCAACATAATAGACATACAGAAACACCGTGGCCCCGTTCTTTCAGATAACTATGCACTATTGCGAGCTGCAAATGCCAGTTCCAGCTTTGCTGTGCAGAAGAACAACAAGAAGAAGAAATATCTCGAAATATGTCCGTCAGGCCCCTTCCCTTGAGATAAATCTGCAAATATCTCGGAAACGAAGAGAGCTATGGCAAAATGTTAAGAGACCTTTTTTGTAGAGAATTAAGTTTCCTACAATTTATGTTCTATGATATTTTTTGATCAGAAGCGTAGTTTTCGAGATATATCGAGATATTTAAAAGTTCCGAAGCCGCACCAACATAATAGAGATACAGAAACACCGTGGCCCCTTTCGTTGAGATAACTCTGCACTAGTGCGAGCCGCAAATGCCACTTCCAGCTTAGCTGTGCAGAAGAAGAACAACAAGAAGAAGAAATATCTCGAAATATGTCCGTCAGGCCCCTTCCCTTGAGATAAATCTGCAAATATCTCGGAAACGAAGAGAGCTATGGCAAAATGTTAAGAGACCTTTTTTGTTGAGAATTAAGTTTCCTACAATTTATGTTCTATGATATTTTTTGATCAGAAGCGTAGTTTTCGAGATATATCGAGATATTTAAAAGTTCCGAAGCCGCACCAACATAATAGAGATACAGAAACACCGTGGCCCCTTTCGTTGAGATAACTCTGCACTAGTGCGAGCCGCAAATGCCACTTCCAGCTTAGCTGTGCAGAAGAAGAACAACAAGAAGAAGAAATATCTCGAAATATGTCCGTCAGGCCCCTTCCCTTGAGATAAATCTGCAAATATCTCGGAAACGAAGCGAGCTATGGCAAAATGTTAAGAGACCTTTTTTGTAGAGAATTAAGTTTCCTACTTTTTATGTTCTATGATATTTTTTGATCAGAAGCGTAGTTTTCGAGATATATCGAGATATTTAAAAGTTCCGAAGCCGCACCAACATAATAGAGATACAGAAACACCGTGGCCCCTTTCGTTGAGATAACTCTGCACTAGTGCGAGCCGCAAATGCCACTTCCAGCTTAGCTGTGCAGAAGAAGAACAACAAGAAGAAGAAATATCTCGAAATATGTCCGTCAGGCCCCTTCCCTTGAGATAAATCTGCAAATATCTCGGAAACGAAGCGAGCTATGGCAAAATGTTAAGAGACCTCTTTTGTAGAGAATTAAGCTTCCTACTTTTTATGTTCTATGATATTTTTTGATCAGATGCGTAGTTCTCGAGATATATCAAGATATCTAAAAGTTCCGAAGCCGCACCAACATAATAGAGATACAGAAACACCGTGGCCCCTTTCTTTGAGATAACTCTGCACTATTGCGCGCTGTAAATGCCACTTCCAGCTTAGCTGTGCAGAAGAAGAACAACAAGAAGAAGAAATATCTCGAAATATGTCCGTCAGGCCCCTTCCCTTGAGATAAATCTGCAAATATCTCGGAAACGAAGCGAGCTATGGCAAAATGTTAAGAGACCTTTTTTGTAGAGAATTAAGTTTCCTACTTTTTATGTTCTATGATATTTTTTGATCAGATGCGTAGTTCTCGAGATATATCAAGATATTTAAAAGTTCCGAAGCCGCACCAACATAATAGAGATACAGAAACACCGTGGCCCCTTTCTTTGAGATAACTCTGCACTATTGCGAGCTGCAAATGCCACTTCCAGCTTAGCTGTGCAGAAGAAGAACAACAAGAAGAAGAAATATCTCGAAATATGTCCGTCAGGCCCCTTCCCTTGAGATAAATCTGCAAATATCTCGGAAACGAAGCGAGCTATGGCAAAATGTTAAGAGACCTCTTTTGTAGAGAATTAAGCTTCCTACTTTTTATGTTCTATGATATTTTTTGATCAGATGCGTAGTTCTCGAGATATATCAAGATATCTAAAAGTTCCGAAGCCGCACCAACATAATAGAGATACAGAAACACCGTGGCCCCTTTCTTTGAGATAACTCTGCACTATTGCGCGCTGTAAATGCCACTTCCAGCTTAGCTGTGCAGAAGAAGAACAACAAGAAGAAGAAATATCTCGAAATATGTCCGTCAGGCCCCTTCCCTTGAGATAAATCTGCAAATATCTCGGAAACGAAGCGAGCTATGGCAAAATGTTAAGAGACCTTTTTTGTAGAGAATTAAGTTTGCTACAATTTACGTTCTATGATATTTTTTGATCAGAAGCGTAGTTTTCGAGATATATCGAGATATTTAAAAGTTCCGAAGCCGCACCAACATAATAGAGATACAGAAACACCGTGGCCCCTTTCGTTGAGATAACTCTGCACTAGTGCGAGCCGCAAATGCCACTTCCAGCTTAGCTGTGCAGAAGAAGAACAACAAGAAGAAGAAATATCTCGAAATATGTCCGTCAGGCCCCTTCCCTTGAGATAAATCTGCAAATATCTCGGAAACGAAGCGAGCTATGGCAAAATGTTAAGAGACCTCTTTTGTAGAGAATTAAGCTTCCTACTTTTTATGTTCTATGATATTTTTTGATCAGATGCGTAGTTCTCGAGATATATCAAGATATCTGAAAGTTCCGAAGCCGCACCAACATAATAGAGATACAGAAACACCGTGGCCCCTTTCTTTGAGATAACTCTGCACTATTGCGCGCTGTAAATGCCACTTCCAGCTTAGCTGTGCAGAAGAAGCACAACAAGAAGAAGAAATATCTCGAAATATGTCCGTCAGGCCCCTTCCCTTGAGATAAATCTGCAAATATCTCGGAAACGAAGCGAGCTATGGCAAAATGTTAAGAGACCTTTTTTGTAGAGAATTAAGTTTCCTACTTTCTATGTTCTATGATATTTTTTGATCAGATGCGTAGTTCTCGAGATATATCAAGATATTTAAAAGTTCCGAAGCCGCACCAACATAATAGAGATACAGAAACACCGTGGCCCCTTTCTTTGAGATAACTCTGCACTATTGCGAGCTGCAAATGCCACTTCCAGCTTAGCTGTGCAGAAGAAGAACAACAAGAAGAAGAAATATCTCGAAATATGTCCGTCAGGCCCCTTCCCTTGAGATAAATCTGCAAATATCTCGGAAACGAAGCGAGCTATGGCAAAATGTTAAGAGACCTCTTTTGTAGAGAATTAAGCTTCCTACTTTTTATGTTCTATGATATTTTTTGATCAGATGCGTAGTTCTCGAGATATATCAAGATATCTAAAAGTTCCGAAGCCGCACCAACATAATAGAGATACAGAAACACCGTGGCCCCTTTCTTTGAGATAACTCTGCACTATTGCGCGCTGTAAATGCCACTTCCAGCTTAGCTGTGCAGAAGAAGAACAACAAGAAGAAGAAATATCTCGAAATATGTCCGTCAGGCCCCTTCCCTTGAGATAAATCTGCAAATATCTCGGAAACGAAGCGAGCTATGGCAAAATGTTAAGAGACCTTTTTTGTAGAGAATTAAGTTTCCTACTTTTTATGTTGTATGATATTTTTTGATCAGATGCGTAGTTCTCGAGATATATCAAGATATTTAAAAGTTCCGAAGCCGCACCAACATAATAGAGATACAGAAACACCGTGGCCCCTTTCTTTGAGATAACTCTGCACTATTGCGAGCTGCAAATGCCACTTCCAGCTTAGCTGTGCAGAAGAAGAACAACAAGAAGAAGAAATATCTCGAAATATGTCCGTCAGGCCCCTTCCCTTGAGATAAATCTGCAAATATCTCGGAAACGAAGAGAGCTATGGCAAAATGTTAAGAGACCTTTTTTGTAGAGAATTATGTTTCCTACAATTTATGTTCTATGATATTTTTTGATCAGAAGCGTAGTTTTCGAGATATATCGAGATATTTAAAAGTTCCGAAGCCGCACCAACATAATAGAGATACAGAAACACCGTGGCCCCTTTCTTTGAGATAACTCTGCACTAGTGCGAGCCGCAAATGCCACTTCCAGCTTAGCTGTGCAGAAGAAGAACAACAAGAAGAAGAAATATCTCGAAATATGTCCGTCAGGCCCCTTCCCTTGAGATAAATCTGCAAATATCTCGGAAACGAAGAGAGCTATGGCAAAATGTTAAGAGACCTTTTTTGTAGAGAATTAAGTTTCCTACTTTTTATGTTCTATGATATTTTTTGATCAGATGCGTAGTTCTCGAGATATATCAAGATATCTAAAAGTTCCGAAGCCGCACCAACATAATAGACATACAGAAACACCGTGGCCCCTTTCTTTCAGATAACTATGCACTATTGCGAGCTGCAAATGCCAGTTCCAGCTTTGCTGTGCAGAAGAACAACAAGAAGAAGAAATATCTCGAAATATGTCCGTCAGGCCCCTTCCCTTGAGATAAATCTGCAAATATCTCGGAAACGAAGAGAGCTATGGCAAAATGTTAAGAAACCTTTTTTGTAGAGAATTAAGTTTCCTAATATTTATGTTCTATGATATTTTTTGATCAGAAGCGTAGTTTTCGAGATATATCGAGATATTTAAAAGTTCCGAAGCCGCACCAACATAATAGAGATACAGAAACACCGTGGCCCCTTTCGTTGAGATAACTCTGCACTAGTGCGAGCCGCAAATGCCACTTCCAGCTTAGCTGTGCAGAGGAAGAACAACAAGAAGAAGAAATATCTCGAAATATGTCCGTCAGGCCCCTTCCCTTGAGATAAATCTGCAAATATCTCGGAAACGAAACGAGCTATGGCAAAATGTTAAGAGACCTCTTTTGTAGAGAATTAAGCTTCCTACTTTTTATGTTCTATGATATTTTTTGATCAGATGCGTAGTTCTCGAGATATATCAAGATATTTAAAAGTTCCGAAGCCGCACCAACATAATAGAGATACAGAAACACCGTGGCCCCTTTCTTTGAGATAACTCTGCACTATTGCGCGCTGTAAATGCCACTTCCAGCTTAGCTGTGCAGAAGAAGAACAACAAGAAGAAGAAATATCTCGAAATATGTCCGTCAGGCCCCTTCCCTTGAGATATATCTGCAAATATCTCGGAAACGAAGCGAGCTATGACAAAATGCTAAGAGACCTTTTTTGTAGAGAATTATGTTTCCTACAATTTATGTTCTATGATATTTTTTGATCAGAAGCGTAGTTTTCGAGATATATCGAGATATTTAAAAGTTCCGAAGCCGCACCAACATAATAGAGATACAGAAACACCGTGGCCCCTTTCTTTGAGATAACTCTGCACTAGTGCGAGCCGCAAATGCCACTTCCAGCTTAGCTGTGCAGAAGAAGAACAACAAGAAGAAGAAATATCTCGAAATATGTCCGTCAGGCCCCTTCCCTTGAGATAAATCTGCAAATATCTCGGAAACGAAGCGAGCTATGGCAAAATGTTAAGATACCTTTTTTGTAGAGAATTAAGTTTCCTACTTTTTATGTTCTATGATATTTTTTGATCAGATGCGTAGTTCTCGAGATATATCAAGATATCTAAAAGTTCCGAAGCCGCACCAACATAATAGACATACAGAAACACCGTGGCCCCGTTCTTTCAGATAACTATGCACTATTGCGAGCTGCAAATGCCAGTTCCAGCTTTGCTGTGCAGAAGAACAACAAGAAGAAGAAATATCTCGAAATATGTCCGTCAGGCCCCTTCCCTTGAGATAAATCTGCAAATATCTCGGAAACGAAGAGAGCTATGGCAAAATGTTAAGAGACCTTTTTTGTAGAGAATTAAGTTTCCTACAATTTATGTTCTATGATATTTTTTGATCAGAAGCGTAGTTTTCGAGATATATCGAGATATTTAAAAGTTCCGAAGCCGCACCAACATAATAGAGATACAGAAACACCGTGGCCCCTTTCGTTGAGATAACTCTGCACTAGTGCGAGCCGCAAATGCCACTTCCAGCTTAGCTGTGCAGAAGAAGAACAACAAGAAGAAGAAATATCTCGAAATATGTCCGTCAGGCCCCTTCCCTTGAGATAAATCTGCAAATATCTCGGAAACGAAGAGAGCTATGGCAAAATGTTAAGAGACCTTTTTTGTTGAGAATTAAGTTTCCTACAATTTATGTTCTATGATATTTTTTGATCAGAAGCGTAGTTTTCGAGATATATCGAGATATTTAAAAGTTCCGAAGCCGCACCAACATAATAGAGATACAGAAACACCGTGGCCCCTTTCGTTGAGATAACTCTGCACTAGTGCGAGCCGCAAATGCCACTTCCAGCTTAGCTGTGCAGAAGAAGAACAACAAGAAGAAGAAATATCTCGAAATATGTCCGTCAGGCCCCTTCCCTTGAGATAAATCTGCAAATATCTCGGAAACGAAGCGAGCTATGGCAAAATGTTAAGAGACCTTTTTTGTAGAGAATTAAGTTTCCTACTTTTTATGTTCTATGATATTTTTTGATCAGATGCGTAGTTCTCGAGATATATCAAGATATCTAAAAGTTCCGAAGCCGCACCAACATAATAGACATACAGAAACACTGTGGCCCCTTTCTTTCAGATAACTATGCACTATTGCGAGCTGCAAATGCCAGTTCCAGCTTTGCTGTGCAGAAGAACAACAAGAAGAAGAAATATCTCGAAATATGTCCGTCAGGCCCCTTCCCTTGAGATAAATCTGCAAATATCTCGGAAACGAAGAGAGCTATGGCAAAATGTTAAGAGACCTTTTTTGTAGAGAATTAAGTTTCCTACAATTTATGTTCTATGATATTTTTTGATCAGAAGCGTAGTTTTCGAGATATATCGAGATATTTAAAAGTTCCGAAGCCGCACCAACATAATAGAGATACAGAAACACCGTGGCCCCTTTCGTTGAGATAACTCTGCACTAGTGCGAGCCGCAAATGCCACTTCCAGCTTAGCTGTGCAGAAGAAGAACAACAAGAAGAAGAAATATCTCGAAATATGTCCGTCAGGCCCCTTCCCTTGAGATAAATCTGCAAATATCTCGGAAACGAAGAGAGCTATGGCAAAATGTTAAGAGACCTTTTTTGTAGAGAATTAAGTTTCCTACTTTTTATGTTCTATGATATTTTTTGATCAGATGCGTAGTTCTCGAGATATATCAAGATATCTAAAAGTTCCGAAGCCGCACCAACATAATAGAGATACAGAAACACCGTGGCCCCTTTCTTTGAGATAACTCTGCACTATTGCGAGCTGCAAATGCCACTTCCAGCTTAGCTGTGCAGAAGAAGAACAACAAGAAGAAGAAATATCTCGAAATATGTCCGTCAGGCCCCTTCCCTTGAGATAAATCTGCAAATATCTCGGAAACAAAGAGAGCTATGGCAAAATGTTAAGAGACCTTTTTTGTAGAGAATTAAGTTTCCTACTTTTTATGTTCTATGATATTTTTTGATTAGATGCGTAGTTCTCGAGATATATCAAGATATTTAAAAGTTCCGAAGCCGCACCAACATAATAGACATACAGAAACACCGTGGCCCCTTTCTTTCAGATAACTATGCACTATTGCGAGCTGCAAATGCCACTTCCAGCTTAGCTGTGCAGAAGAACAACAAGAAGAAGAAATATCTCGAAATATGTCCGTCAGGCCCCTTCCCTTGAGATAAATCTGCAAATATCTCGGAAACGAAGAGAGCTATGGCAAAATGTTCAGAGACCTTTTTTGTAGAGAATTAAGTTTCCTACAATTTATGTTCTATGATATTTTTTGATCAGAAGCGTAGTTTTCGAGATATATCGAGATATTTAAAAGTTCCGAAGCCGCACCAACATAATAGAGATACAGAAACACCGTGGCCCCTTTCTTTGAGATAACTCTGCACTAGTGCGAGCCGCAAATGCCACTTCCAGCTTAGCTGTGCAGAAGAAGAACAACAAGAAGAAGAAATATCTCGAAATATGTCCGTCAGGCCCCTTCCCTTGAGATAAATCTGCAAATATCTCGGAAACGAAGCGAGCTATGGCAAAATGTTAAGAGACCTTTTTTGTAGAGAATTAAGTTTCCTACTTTTTATCTTCTATGATATTTTTTGATCAGATGCGTAGTTCTCGAGATATATTAAGATATTTAAAAGTTCCGAAGCCGCACCAACATAATAGAGATACAGAAACACCGTGGCCCCTTTCTTTGAGATAACTCTGCACTATTGCGAGCTGTAAATGCCACTTCCAGCTTAGCTGTGCAGAAGAAGAACAACAAGAAGAAGAAATATCTCGAAATATGTCCGTCAGGCCCCTTCCCTTGCGATATATCTGCAAATATCTCGGAAACGAAGCGAGCTATGGCAAAATGTTAAGAGACCTTTTTTGTAGAGAATTAAGTTTCCTACTTTTTATGTTCTATGATATTTTTTGATCAGATGCGTAGTTCTCGAGATATATCAAGATATCTAAAAGTTCCGAAGCCGCACCAACATAATAGACATACAGAAACACCGTGGCCCCTTTCTTTCAGATAACTATGCACTATTGCGAGCTGCAAATGCCAGTTCCAGCTTTGCTGTGCAGAAGAACAACAAGAAGAAGAAATATCTCGAAATATGTCCGTCAGGCCCCTTCCCTTGAGATAAATCTGCAAATATCTCGGAAACGAAGAGAGCTATGGCAAAATGTTAAGAAACCTTTTTTGTAGAGAATTAAGTTTCCTAATATTTATGTTCTATGATATTTTTTGATCAGAAGCGTAGTTTTCGAGATATATCGAGATATTTAAAAGTTCCGAAGCCGCACCAACATAATAGAGATACAGAAACACCGTGGCCCCTTTCGTTGAGATAACTCTGCACTAGTGCGAGCCGCAAATGCCACTTCCAGCTTAGCTGTGCAGAGGAAGAACAACAAGAAGAAGAAATATCTCGAAATATGTCCGTCAGGCCCCTTCCCTTGAGATAAATCTGCAAATATCTCGGAAACGAAACGAGCTATGGCAAAATGTTAAGAGACCTCTTTTGTAGAGAATTAAGCTTCCTACTTTTTATGTTCTATGATATTTTTTGATCAGATGCGTAGTTCTCGAGATATATCAAGATATTTAAAAGTTCCGAAGCCGCACCAACATAATAGAGATACAGAAACACCGTGGCCCCTTTCTTTGAGATAACTCTGCACTATTGCGCGCTGTAAATGCCACTTCCAGCTTAGCTGTGCAGAAGAAGAACAACAAGAAGAAGAAATATCTCGAAATATGTCCGTCAGGCCCCTTCCCTTGAGATATATCTGCAAATATCTCGGAAACGAAGCGAGCTATGACAAAATGCTAAGAGACCTTTTTTGTAGAGAATTATGTTTCCTACAATTTATGTTCTATGATATTTTTTGATCAGAAGCGTAGTTTTCGAGATATATCGAGATATTTAAAAGTTCCGAAGCCGCACCAACATAATAGAGATACAGAAACACCGTGGCCCCTTTCTTTGAGATAACTCTGCACTAGTGCGAGCCGCAAATGCCACTTCCAGCTTAGCTGTGCAGAAGAAGAACAACAAGAAGAAGAAATATCTCGAAATATGTCCGTCAGGCCCCTTCCCTTGAGATAAATCTGCAAATATCTCGGAAACGAAGCGAGCTATGGCAAAATGTTAAGATACCTTTTTTGTAGAGAATTAAGTTTCCTACTTTTTATGTTCTATGATATTTTTTGATCAGATGCGTAGTTCTCGAGATATATCAAGATATCTAAAAGTTCCGAAGCCGCACCAACATAATAGACATACAGAAACACCGTGGCCCCGTTCTTTCAGATAACTATGCACTATTGCGAGCTGCAAATGCCAGTTCCAGCTTTGCTGTGCAGAAGAACAACAAGAAGAAGAAATATCTCGAAATATGTCCGTCAGGCCCCTTCCCTTGAGATAAATCTGCAAATATCTCGGAAACGAAGAGAGCTATGGCAAAATGTTAAGAGACCTTTTTTGTAGAGAATTAAGTTTCCTACAATTTATGTTCTATGATATTTTTTGATCAGAAGCGTAGTTTTCGAGATATATCGAGATATTTAAAAGTTCCGAAGCCGCACCAACATAATAGAGATACAGAAACACCGTGGCCCCTTTCGTTGAGATAACTCTGCACTAGTGCGAGCCGCAAATGCCACTTCCAGCTTAGCTGTGCAGAAGAAGAACAACAAGAAGAAGAAATATCTCGAAATATGTCCGTCAGGCCCCTTCCCTTGAGATAAATCTGCAAATATCTCGGAAACGAAGAGAGCTATGGCAAAATGTTAAGAGACCTTTTTTGTTGAGAATTAAGTTTCCTACAATTTATGTTCTATGATATTTTTTGATCAGAAGCGTAGTTTTCGAGATATATCGAGATATTTAAAAGTTCCGAAGCCGCACCAACATAATAGAGATACAGAAACACCGTGGCCCCTTTCGTTGAGATAACTCTGCACTAGTGCGAGCCGCAAATGCCACTTCCAGCTTAGCTGTGCAGAAGAAGAACAACAAGAAGAAGAAATATCTCGAAATATGTCCGTCAGGCCCCTTCCCTTGAGATAAATCTGCAAATATCTCGGAAACGAAGCGAGCTATGGCAAAATGTTAAGAGACCTTTTTTGTAGAGAATTAAGTTTCCTACTTTTTATGTTCTATGATATTTTTTGATCAGATGCGTAGTTCTCGAGATATATCAAGATATCTAAAAGTTCCGAAGCCGCACCAACATAATAGACATACAGAAACACCGTGGCCCCTTTCTTTCAGATAACTATGCACTATTGCGAGCTGCAAATGCCAGTTCCAGCTTTGCTGTGCAGAAGAACAACAAGAAGAAGAAATATCTCGAAATATGTCCGTCAGGCCCCTTCCCTTGAGATAAATCTGCAAATATCTCGGAAACGAAGAGAGCTATGGCAAAATGTTAAGAGACCTTTTTTGTAGAGAATTAAGTTTCCTACAATTTATGTTCTATGATATTTTTTGATCAGAAGCGTAGTTTTCGAGATATATCGAGATATTTAAAAGTTCCGAAGCCGCACCAACATAATAGAGATACAGAAACACCGTGGCCCCTTTCGTTGAGATAACTCTGCACTAGTGCGAGCCGCAAATGCCACTTCCAGCTTAGCTGTGCAGAAGAAGAACAACAAGAAGAAGAAATATCTCGAAATATGTCCGTCAGGCCCCTTCCCTTGAGATAAATCTGCAAATATCTCGGAAACGAAGAGAGCTATGGCAAAATGTTAAGAGACCTTTTTTGTAGAGAATTAAGTTTCCTACTTTTTATGTTCTATGATATTTTTTGATCAGATGCGTAGTTCTCGAGATATATCAAGATATCTAAAAGTTCCGAAGCCGCACCAACATAATAGAGATACAGAAACACCGTGGCCCCTTTCTTTGAGATAACTCTGCACTATTGCGAGCTGCAAATGCCACTTCCAGCTTAGCTGTGCAGAAGAAGAACAACAAGAAGAAGAGATATCTCGAAATATGTCCGTCAGGCCCCTTCCCTTGAGATAAATCTGCAAATATCTCGGAAACAAAGAGAGCTATGGCAAAATGTTAAGAGACCTTTTTTGTAGAGAATTAAGTTTCCTACTTTTTATGTTCTATGATATTTTTTGATTAGATGCGTAGTTCTCGAGATATATCAAGATATTTAAAAGTTCCGAAGCCGCACCAACATAATAGACATACAGAAACACCGTGGCCCCTTTCTTTCAGATAACTATGCACTATTGCGAGCTGCAAATGCCACTTCCAGCTTAGCTGTGCAGAAGAACAACAAGAAGAAGAAATATCTCGAAATATGTCCGTCAGGCCCCTTCCCTTGAGATAAATCTGCAAATATCTCGGAAACGAAGAGAGCTATGGCAAAATGTTCAGAGACCTTTTTTGTAGAGAATTAAGTTTCCTACAATTTATGTTCTATGATATTTTTTGATCAGAAGCGTAGTTTTCGAGATATATCGAGATATTTAAAAGTTCCGAAGCCGCACCAACATAATAGAGATACAGAAACACCGTGGCCCCTTTCTTTGAGATAACTCTGCACTAGTGCGAGCCGCAAATGCCACTTCCAGCTTAGCTGTGCAGAAGAAGAACAACAAGAAGAAGAAATATCTCGAAATATGTCCGTCAGGCCCCTTCCCTTGAGATAAATCTGCAAATATCTCGGAAACGAAGCGAGCTATGGCAAAATGTTAAGAGACCTTTTTTGTAGAGAATTAAGTTTCCTACTTTTTATCTTCTATGATATTTTTTGATCAGATGCGTAGTTCTCGAGATATATTAAGATATTTAAAAGTTCCGAAGCCGCACCAACATAATAGAGATACAGAAACACCGTGGCCCCTTTCTTTGAGATAACTCTGCACTATTGCGAGCTGTAAATGCCACTTCCAGCTTAGCTGTGCAGAAGAAGAACAACAAGAAGAAGAAATATCTCGAAATATGTCCGTCAGGCCCCTTCCCTTGCGATATATCTGCAAATATCTCGGAAACGAAGCGAGCTATGGCAAAATGTTAAGAGACCTTTTTTGTAGAGAATTAAGTTTCCTACTTTTTATGTTCTATGATATTTTTTGATCAGATGCGTAGTTCTCGAGATATATCAAGATATTTAAAAGTTCCGAAGCCGCACCAACATAATAGAGA
Organism: Osmia lignaria lignaria; assembly: GCF_051020975.1. Classification (NCBI taxonomy): domain Eukaryota; kingdom Metazoa; phylum Arthropoda; class Insecta; order Hymenoptera; family Megachilidae; genus Osmia; species Osmia lignaria. Next base: position 6,988,525 of record NW_027478166.1, read on the forward strand.
TACAGAAACACCGTGGCCCCTTTCTTTGAGATAACTCTGCACTATTGCGAGCTGCAAATGCCACTTCCAGCTTAGCTGTGCAGAGGAAGAACAACAAGAAGAAGAAATATCTCGAAATATGTCCGTCAGGCCAGTTCCTTTGAGTTGAATCTGCAAATATCTCGGAAACGAAGCGAGCTATGGCAAAATGTTAAGAGACGTTTTTTGTAGAGAATTATGTTTCCTACAATTCATGTTCTATGATATTTTTTGATCAGAAGCGTAGTTTTCGAGATATATCGAGATATTTAAAAGTTCCGAAGCCGCACCAACATAATAGGGATACAGAAACACCGTGGCCCCTTTCTTTGAGATAACTCTGCACTAGTGCGAGCCGCAAATGCCACTTCCAGCTTAGCTGTGCAGAAGAAGAACAACAAGAAGAAGAAATATCTCGAAATATGTCCGTCAGGCCCCTTCCCTAGAGATAAATCTGCAAATATCTCGGAAACGAAGCGAGCTATGGCAAAATGTTAAGAGACCTTTTTTGTAGAGAATTAAGTTTCCTACTTTCTATGTTCTATGATATTTTTTGATCAGATGCGTAGTTTTCGAGATATATCGAGATATTTAAAAGTTCCGAAGCCGCACCAACATAATAGAGATACAGAAACACCGTGGCCCCTTTCGTTGAGATAACTCTGCACTAGTGCGAGCCGCAAATGCCACTTCCAGCTTAGCTGTACAGAAGAAGAACAACAAGAAGAAGAAATATCTCGAAATATGTCCGTCAGGCCCCTTCCCTTGAGATAAATCTGCAAATATCTCGGAAACGAAGCGAGCTATGGCAAAATGTTAAGAGACCTTTTTTGTAGAGAATTAAGTTTCCTACTTTTTATGTTCTATGATATTTTTTGATCAGATGCGTAGTTCTCGAGATATATCAAGATATCTAAAAGTTCCGAAGCCGCACCAACATAATAGAGATACAGAAACACCGTGGCCCCTTTCTTTGAGATAACTCTGCACTATTGCGAGCTGCAAATGCCACTTCCAGCTTAGCTGTGCAGAAGAAGAACAACAAGAAGAAGAAATATCTCGAAATATGTCCGTCAGGCCCCTTCCCTTGAGATAAATCTGCAAATATCTCGGAAACGAAGAGAGCTATGGCAAAATGTTAAGAGACCTTTTTTGTAGAGAATTAAGTTTCCTACTTTTTATGTTCTATGATATTTTTTGATTAGATGCGTAGTTCTCGAGATATATCAAGATATTTAAAAGTTCCGAAGCCGCACCAACATAATAGACATACAGAAACACCGTGGCCCCTTTCTTTCAGATAACTATGCACTATTGCGAGCTGCAAATGCCACTTCCAGCTTAGCTGTGCAGAAGAACAACAAGAAGAAGAAATATCTCGAAATATGTCCGTCAGGCCCCTTCCCTTGAGATAAATCTGCAAATATCTCGGAAACGAAGAGAGCTATGGCAAAATGTTCAGAGACCTTTTTTGTAGAGAATTAAGTTTCCTACAATTTATGTTCTATGATATTTTTTGATCAGAAGCGTAGTTTTCGAGATATATCGAGATATTTAAAAGTTCCGAAGCCGCACCAACATAATAGAGATACAGAAACACCGTGGCCCCTTTCTTTGAGATAACTCTGCACTAGTGCGAGCCGCAAATGCCACTTCCAGCTTAGCTGTGCAGAAGAAGAACAACAAGAAGAAGAAATATCTCGAAATATGTCCGTCAGGCCCCTTCCCTTGAGATAAATCTGCAAATATCTCGGAAACGAAGCGAGCTATGGCAAAATGTTAAGAGACCTTTTTTGTAGAGAATTAAGTTTCCTACTTTTTATCTTCTATGATATTTTTTGATCAGATGCGTAGTTCTCGAGATATATTAAGATATTTAAAAGTTCCGAAGCCGCACCAACATAATAGAGATACAGAAACACCGTGGCCCCTTTCTTTGAGATAACTCTGCACTATTGCGAGCTGTAAATGCCACTTCCAGCTTAGCTGTGCAGAAGAAGAACAACAAGAAGAAGAAATATCTCGAAATATGTCCGTCAGGCCCCTTCCCTTGCGATATATCTGCAAATATCTCGGAAACGAAGCGAGCTATGGCAAAATGTTAAGAGACCTTTTTTGTAGAGAATTAAGTTTCCTACTTTTTATGTTCTATGATATTTTTTGATCAGATGCGTAGTTCTCGAGATATATCAAGATATTTAAAAGTTCCGAAGCCGCACCAACATAATAGAGATACAGAAACACCGTGGCCCCTTTCTTTGAGATAACTCTGCACTATTGCGAGCTGCAAATGCCACTTCCAGCTTAGCTGTGCAGAGGAAGAACAACAAGAAGAAGAAATATCTCGAAATATGTCCGTCAGGCCAGTTCCTTTGAGTTGAATCTGCAAATATCTCGGAAACGAAGCGAGCTATGGCAAAATGTTAAGAGACGTTTTTTGTAGAGAATTATGTTTCCTACAATTCATGTTCTATGATATTTTTTGATCAGAAGCGTAGTTTTCGAGATATATCGAGATATTTAAAAGTTCCGAAGCCGCACCAACATAATAGGGATACAGAAACACCGTGGCCCCTTTCTTTGAGATAACTCTGCACTAGTGCGAGCCGCAAATGCCACTTCCAGCTTAGCTGTGCAGAAGAAGAACAACAAGAAGAAGAAATATCTCGAAATATGTCCGTCAGGCCCCTTCCCTAGAGATAAATCTGCAAATATCTCGGAAACGAAGCGAGCTATGGCAAAATGTTAAGAGACCTTTTTTGTAGAGAATTAAGTTTCCTACTTTCTATGTTCTATGATATTTTTTGATCAGATGCGTAGTTCTCGAGATATATCAAGATATTTAAAAGTTCCGAAGCCGCACCAACATAATAGAGATACAGAAACACCGTGGCCCCTTTCTTTGAGATAACTCTGCACGATTGCGAGCTGGAAATGCCACTTCCAGTTTAGCTGTGCAGAAGAAGAACAACAAGAAGAAGAAATATCTCGAAATATGTCCATCAGGACCCTTCCCTTGAGATAAATCTGCAAATATCTCGGAAACGAAGCGAGCTATGGCAAAATGTTAAGAGACCTTTTTTGTAGAGAATAATGTTTGCTACAATTTACGATCTATGATATTTTTTGATCAGAAGCGTAGTTTTCGAGATATATCGAGATATTTAAAAGTTCCGAAGCCGCACCAACATAATAGAGATACAGAAACACCGTGGCCCCTTTCTTTGAGATAACTCTGCACGATTGCGAGCTGGAAATGCCACTTCCAGTTTAGCTGTGCAGAAGAAGAACAACAAAAAGAAGAAATATCTCGAAATATGTCCATCAGGACCCTTCCCTTGAGATAAATCTGCAAATACCTTGAAACGAAGCGAGCTATGGCAAAATGTTAAGAGACCTTTTTTGTAGAGAATAATGTTTCCTACAATTTACGTTCTATGACATTTTTTGATCAGAAGCGTAGTTTTCGAGATATATCGAGATACTTAAAAGTTCCGAAGCCGCACCAACATAATAGAGATACAGAAACACCGTGGCCCCTTTCTTTGAGATAACTCTGCACTATTGCGACCTGCAAATGCCACTTCCAGCTCAGCTGTGCAGAAGAAGAACAACAAGAAGAAGAAATATCTCGAAATATGTCCGTCAGGCCCCTTCCCTTGAGATAAATCTGCAAATATCTCGGAAACGAAGCGAGCTATGGCAAAATGTTAAGAGACCTCTTTGTAGAGAATTAAGCTTCCTACTTTTTATGTTCTATGATATTTTTTGATCAGATGCGTAGTTCTCGAGATATATCAAGATATTTAAAAGTTCTGAAGCCGCACCAACATAATAGAGATACAGAAACACCGTGGCCTCTTTCTTTGAGATAACTCTGCACTATTGCGAGCTGCAAATGCCACTTCCAGCTTAGCTGTGCAGAGGAAGAACAACAAGAAGAAGAAGTATCTCGAAATATGTCCGTCAGGCCCGTTCCTTTGAGCTGAATCTGCAAATATCTCGGAAACGAAGCGAGCTATGGCAAAATGTTAAGAGACGTTTTTTGTAGAGAATTATGTTTCCTACAATTTATGTTCTATGATATTTTTTGATCAGAAGCGTAGTTTTCGAGATATATCGAGATATTTAAAAGTTCCGAAGCCGCACCAACATAATAGAGATACAGAAACACCGTGGCCCCTTTCTTTGAGATAACTCTGCACTATTGCGACCTGCAAATGCCACTTCCAGCTCAGATGTGCAGAAGAAGAACAACAAGAAGAAGAAATATCTCGAAATATGACCGTCAGGCCCCTTCCCTTGAGATAAATCTGCAAATATCTCGGAAACGAAGCGAGCTATGGCAAAATGTTAAGAGACCGTTTTTGTAGAGAATTAAGTTTCCTACTTTTTATGTTCTATGATATTTTTTTATCAGATGCGTAGTTCTCGAGATATATCAAGATATTTAAAAGTTCCGAAGCCGCACCAACATAATAGAGATACAGAAACACCGTGGCCCCTTTCTTTGAGATAACTCTGCACGATTGCGAGCTGGAAATGCCACTTCCAGTTTAGCTGTGCAGAAGAAGAACAACAAGAAGAAGAAATATATCGAAACATGTCCATCAGGACCCTTCCCTTGAGATAAATCTGCAAATATCTCGGAAACGAAGCGAGCTATGGCAAAATGTTTAGAGACCTTTCTTGTAGAGAATTAAGTTTCCTACTTTTTATGTAGTATGATATTTTTTGATCAGATGCGTAGTTCTCGAGATATATCAAGATATTTAAAAGTTCCGAAGCCGCACCAACATAATAGAGATACAGAAACACCGTGGCCCCTTTCGTTGAGATAACTCTGCACTAGTGCGAGCCGCAAATGCCACTTCCAGCTTAGCTGTGCAGAAGAAGAACAACAAGAAGAAGAAATATCTCGAAATATGTCCGTCAGGCCCCTTCCCTTGAGATAAATCTGCAAATATCTCGGAAACGAAGAGAGCTATGGCAAAATGTTAAGAGACCTTTTTTGTAGAGAATTAAGTTTCCTACTTTTTATGTTCTATGATATTTTTTGATCAGATGCGTAGTTCTCGAGATATATCAAGATATCTAAAAGTTCCGAAGCCGCACCAACATAATAGAGATACAGAAACACCGTGGCCCCTTTCTTTGAGATAACTCTGCACTATTGCGAGCTGCAAATGCCACTTCCAGCTTAGCTGTGCAGAAGAAGAACAACAAGAAGAAGAAATATCTCGAAATATGTCCGTCAGGCCCCTTCCCTTGAGATAAATCTGCAAATATCTCGGAAACAAAGAGAGCTATGGCAAAATGTTAAGAGACCTTTTTTGTAGAGAATTAAGTTTCCTACTTTTTATGTTCTATGATATTTTTTGATTAGATGCGTAGTTCTCGAGATATATCAAGATATTTAAAAGTTCCGAAGCCGCACCAACATAATAGACATACAGAAACACCGTGGCCCCTTTCTTTCAGATAACTATGCACTATTGCGAGCTGCAAATGCCACTTCCAGCTTAGCTGTGCAGAAGAACAACAAGAAGAAGAAATATCTCGAAATATGTCCGTCAGGCCCCTTCCCTTGAGATAAATCTGCAAATATCTCGGAAACGAAGAGAGCTATGGCAAAATGTTCAGAGACCTTTTTTGTAGAGAATTAAGTTTCCTACAATTTATGTTCTATGATATTTTTTGATCAGAAGCGTAGTTTTCGAGATATATCGAGATATTTAAAAGTTCCGAAGCCGCACCAACATAATAGAGATACAGAAACACCGTGGCCCCTTTCTTTGAGATAACTCTGCACTAGTGCGAGCCGCAAATGCCACTTCCAGCTTAGCTGTGCAGAAGAAGAACAACAAGAAGAAGAAATATCTCGAAATATGTCCGTCAGGCCCCTTCCCTTGAGATAAATCTGCAAATATCTCGGAAACGAAGCGAGCTATGGCAAAATGTTAAGAGACCTTTTTTGTAGAGAATTAAGTTTCCTACTTTTTATCTTCTATGATATTTTTTGATCAGATGCGTAGTTCTCGAGATATATTAAGATATTTAAAAGTTCCGAAGCCGCACCAACATAATAGAGATACAGAAACACCGTGGCCCCTTTCTTTGAGATAACTCTGCACTATTGCGAGCTGTAAATGCCACTTCCAGCTTAGCTGTGCAGAAGAAGAACAACAAGAAGAAGAAATATCTCGAAATATGTCCGTCAGGCCCCTTCCCTTGCGATATATCTGCAAATATCTCGGAAACGAAGCGAGCTATGGCAAAATGTTAAGAGACCTTTTTTGTAGAGAATTAAGTTTCCTACTTTTTATGTTCTATGATATTTTTTGATCAGATGCGTAGTTCTCGAGATATATCAAGATATTTAAAAGTTCCGAAGCCGCACCAACATAATAGAGATACAGAAACACCGTGGCCCCTTTCTTTGAGATAACTCTGCACTATTGCGAGCTGCAAATGCCACTTCCAGCTTAGCTGTGCAGAGGAAGAACAACAAGAAGAAGAAATATCTCGAAATATGTCCGTCAGGCCAGTTCCTTTGAGTTGAATCTGCAAATATCTCGGAAACGAAGCGAGCTATGGCAAAATGTTAAGAGACGTTTTTTGTAGAGAATTATGTTTCCTACAATTCATGTTCTATGATATTTTTTGATCAGAAGCGTAGTTTTCGAGATATATCGAGATATTTAAAAGTTCCGAAGCCGCACCAACATAATAGGGATACAGAAACACCGTGGCCCCTTTCTTTGAGATAACTCTGCACTAGTGCGAGCCGCAAATGCCACTTCCAGCTTAGCTGTGCAGAAGAAGAACAACAAGAAGAAGAAATATCTCGAAATATGTCCGTCAGGCCCCTTCCCTAGAGATAAATCTGCAAATATCTCGGAAACGAAGCGAGCTATGGCAAAATGTTAAGAGACCTTTTTTGTAGAGAATTAAGTTTCCTACTTTCTATGTTCTATGATATTTTTTGATCAGATGCGTAGTTTTCGAGATATATCGAGATATTTAAAAGTTCCGAAGCCGCACCAACATAATAGAGATACAGAAACACCGTGGCCCCTTTCGTTGAGATAACTCTGCACTAGTGCGAGCCGCAAATGCCACTTCCAGCTTAGCTGTACAGAAGAAGAACAACAAGAAGAAGAAATATCTCGAAATATGTCCGTCAGGCCCCTTCCCTTGAGATAAATCTGCAAATATCTCGGAAACGAAGCGAGCTATGGCAAAATGTTAAGAGACCTTTTTTGTAGAGAATTAAGTTTCCTACTTTTTATGTTCTATGATATTTTTTGATCAGATGCGTAGTTCTCGAGATATATCAAGATATCTAAAAGTTCCGAAGCCGCACCAACATAATAGAGATACAGAAACACCGTGGCCCCTTTCTTTGAGATAACTCTGCACTATTGCGAGCTGCAAATGCCACTTCCAGCTTAGCTGTGCAGAAGAAGAACAACAAGAAGAAGAAATATCTCGAAATATGTCCGTCAGGCCCCTTCCCTTGAGATAAATCTGCAAATATCTCGGAAACGAAGAGAGCTATGGCAAAATGTTAAGAGACCTTTTTTGTAGAGAATTAAGTTTCCTACTTTTTATGTTCTATGATATTTTTTGATTAGATGCGTAGTTCTCGAGATATATCAAGATATTTAAAAGTTCCGAAGCCGCACCAACATAATAGACATACAGAAACACCGTGGCCCCTTTCTTTCAGATAACTATGCACTATTGCGAGCTGCAAATGCCACTTCCAGCTTAGCTGTGCAGAAGAACAACAAGAAGAAGAAATATCTCGAAATATGTCCGTCAGGCCCCTTCCCTTGAGATAAATCTGCAAATATCTCGGAAACGAAGAGAGCTATGGCAAAATGTTCAGAGACCTTTTTTGTAGAGAATTAAGTTTCCTACAATTTATGTTCTATGATATTTTTTGATCAGAAGCGTAGTTTTCGAGATATATCGAGATATTTAAAAGTTCCGAAGCCGCACCAACATAATAGAGATACAGAAACACCGTGGCCCCTTTCTTTGAGATAACTCTGCACTAGTGCGAGCCGCAAATGCCACTTCCAGCTTAGCTGTGCAGAAGAAGAACAACAAGAAGAAGAAATATCTCGAAATATGTCCGTCAGGCCCCTTCCCTTGAGATAAATCTGCAAATATCTCGGAAACGAAGCGAGCTATGGCAAAATGTTAAGAGACCTTTTTTGTAGAGAATTAAGTTTCCTACTTTTTATCTTCTATGATATTTTTTGATCAGATGCGTAGTTCTCGAGATATATTAAGATATTTAAAAGTTCCGAAGCCGCACCAACATAATAGAGATACAGAAACACCGTGGCCCCTTTCTTTGAGATAACTCTGCACTATTGCGAGCTGTAAATGCCACTTCCAGCTTAGCTGTGCAGAAGAAGAACAACAAGAAGAAGAAATATCTCGAAATATGTCCGTCAGGCCCCTTCCCTTGCGATATATCTGCAAATATCTCGGAAACGAAGCGAGCTATGGCAAAATGTTAAGAGACCTTTTTTGTAGAGAATTAAGTTTCCTACTTTTTATGTTCTATGATATTTTTTGATCAGATGCGTAGTTCTCGAGATATATCAAGATATTTAAAAGTTCCGAAGCCGCACCAACATAATAGAGATACAGAAACACCGTGGCCCCTTTCTTTGAGATAACTCTGCACTATTGCGAGCTGCAAATGCCACTTCCAGCTTAGCTGTGCAGAGGAAGAACAACAAGAAGAAGAAATATCTCGAAATATGTCCGTCAGGCCAGTTCCTTTGAGTTGAATCTGCAAATATCTCGGAAACGAAGCGAGCTATGGCAAAATGTTAAGAGACGTTTTTTGTAGAGAATTATGTTTCCTACAATTCATGTTCTATGATATTTTTTGATCAGAAGCGTAGTTTTCGAGATATATCGAGATATTTAAAAGTTCCGAAGCCGCACCAACATAATAGGGATACAGAAACACCGTGGCCCCTTTCTTTGAGATAACTCTGCACTAGTGCGAGCCGCAAATGCCACTTCCAGCTTAGCTGTGCAGAAGAAGAACAACAAGAAGAAGAAATATCTCGAAATATGTCCGTCAGGCCCCTTCCCTAGAGATAAATCTGCAAATATCTCGGAAACGAAGCGAGCTATGGCAAAATGTTAAGAGACCTTTTTTGTAGAGAATTAAGTTTCCTACTTTCTATGTTCTATGATATTTTTTGATCAGATGCGTAGTTCTCGAGATATATCAAGATATTTAAAAGTTCCGAAGCCGCACCAACATAATAGAGATACAGAAACACCGTGGCCCCTTTCTTTGAGATAACTCTGCACGATTGCGAGCTGGAAATGCCACTTCCAGTTTAGCTGTGCAGAAGAAGAACAACAAGAAGAAGAAATATCTCGAAATATGTCCATCAGGACCCTTCCCTTGAGATAAATCTGCAAATATCTCGGAAACGAAGCGAGCTATGGCAAAATGTTAAGAGACCTTTTTTGTAGAGAATAATGTTTGCTACAATTTACGATCTATGATATTTTTTGATCAGAAGCGTAGTTTTCGAGATATATCGAGATATTTAAAAGTTCCGAAGCCGCACCAACATAATAGAGATACAGAAACACCGTGGCCCCTTTCTTTGAGATAACTCTGCACGATTGCGAGCTGGAAATGCCACTTCCAGTTTAGCTGTGCAGAAGAAGAACAACAAAAAGAAGAAATATCTCGAAATATGTCCATCAGGACCCTTCCCTTGAGATAAATCTGCAAATACCTTGAAACGAAGCGAGCTATGGCAAAATGTTAAGAGACCTTTTTTGTAGAGAATAATGTTTCCTACAATTTACGTTCTATGACATTTTTTGATCAGAAGCGTAGTTTTCGAGATATATCGAGATACTTAAAAGTTCCGAAGCCGCACCAACATAATAGAGATACAGAAACACCGTGGCCCCTTTCTTTGAGATAACTCTGCACTATTGCGACCTGCAAATGCCACTTCCAGCTCAGCTGTGCAGAAGAAGAACAACAAGAAGAAGAAATATCTCGAAATATGTCCGTCAGGCCCCTTCCCTTGAGATAAATCTGCAAATATCTCGGAAACGAAGCGAGCTATGGCAAAATGTTAAGAGACCTCTTTGTAGAGAATTAAGCTTCCTACTTTTTATGTTCTATGATATTTTTTGATCAGATGCGTAGTTCTCGAGATATATCAAGATATTTAAAAGTTCTGAAGCCGCACCAACATAATAGAGATACAGAAACACCGTGGCCTCTTTCTTTGAGATAACTCTGCACTATTGCGAGCTGCAAATGCCACTTCCAGCTTAGCTGTGCAGAGGAAGAACAACAAGAAGAAGAAGTATCTCGAAATATGTCCGTCAGGCCCGTTCCTTTGAGCTGAATCTGCAAATATCTCGGAAACGAAGCGAGCTATGGCAAAATGTTAAGAGACGTTTTTTGTAGAGAATTATGTTTCCTACAATTTATGTTCTATGATATTTTTTGATCAGAAGCGTAGTTTTCGAGATATATCGAGATATTTAAAAGTTCCGAAGCCGCACCAACATAATAGAGATACAGAAACACCGTGGCCCCTTTCTTTGAGATAACTCTGCACTATTGCGACCTGCAAATGCCACTTCCAGCTCAGATGTGCAGAAGAAGAACAACAAGAAGAAGAAATATCTCGAAATATGACCGTCAGGCCCCTTCCCTTGAGATAAATCTGCAAATATCTCGGAAACGAAGCGAGCTATGGCAAAATGTTAAGAGACCGTTTTTGTAGAGAATTAAGTTTCCTACTTTTTATGTTCTATGATATTTTTTTATCAGATGCGTAGTTCTCGAGATATATCAAGATATTTAAAAGTTCCGAAGCCGCACCAACATAATAGAGATACAGAAACACCGTGGCCCCTTTCTTTGAGATAACTCTGCACGATTGCGAGCTGGAAATGCCACTTCCAGTTTAGCTGTGCAGAAGAAGAACAACAAGAAGAAGAAATATATCGAAACATGTCCATCAGGACCCTTCCCTTGAGATAAATCTGCAAATATCTCGGAAACGAAGCGAGCTATGGCAAAATGTTTAGAGACCTTTCTTGTAGAGAATTAAGTTTCCTACTTTTTATGTAGTATGATATTTTTTGATCAGATGCGTAGTTCTCGAGATATATCAAGATATTTAAAAGTTCCGAAGCCGCACCAACATAATAGAGATACAGAAACACCGTGGCCCCTTTCTTTGAGATAACTCTGCACTATTGCGACCTGCAAATGCCACTTCCAGCTCAGCTGTGCAGAAGAAGAACAACAAGAAGAAGAAATATCTCGAAATATGTCCGTCAGGCCCCTTCCCTTGAGATAAATCTGCAAATATCTCGGAAACGAAGCGAGCTATGGCAAAATGTTAAGATACCTTTTTTGTAGAGAATTAAGTTTCCTACTTTTTATGTTCTATGATATTTTTTGATCAGATGCGTAGTTCTCGAGATATATCAAGATATTTAAAAGTTCCGAAGCCGCACCAACATAATAGAGATACATAAACACCGTGGCCCCTTTCTTTGAGATAACTCTGCACTATTGCGAGCTGCAAATGCCACTTCCAGCTTAGCTGTGCAGAGGAAGAACAACAAGAAGAAGAAGTATCTCGAAATATGTCCGTCAGGCCCGTTCCTTTGAGCTGAATCTGCAAATATCTCGGAAACGAAGCGAGCTATGGCAAAATGTTTAGAGACCTTTCTTGTAGAGAATTAAGTTTCCTACTTTTTATGTAGTATGATATTTTTTGATCAGATGCGTAGTTCTCGAGATATATCAAGATATTTAAAAGTTCCGAAGCCGCACCAACATAATAGAGATACAGAAACACCGTGGCCCCTTTCTTTGAGATAACTCTGCACTATTGCGAGCCGCAAATGCCGCTTCCAGCTTAGCTGTGCAGAAGAAGAACAACAAGAAGAGGAAATATCTCGAAATATGTCCGTTAGGCCCCTTCCCTTGAGATAAATCTGCAAATATCTCGGAAACGAAGCGAGCTATGGCAAAATGTTAAGATACCTTTTTTGTAGAGAATTATGTTTCCTACAATTTATGTTCTATGATATTTTTTGATCAGAAGCGTAGTGTTCGAGATATATCGAGATATTTAAAAGTTCCGAAGCCGCACCAACATAATAGAGATACAGAAACACCGTGGCCCCTTTCTTTGAGATAACTCTGCACTATTGCGACCTGCAAATGCCACTTCCAGCTCAGCTGTGCAGAAGAAGAACAACAAGAAGAAGAAATATCTCGAAATATGTCCGTCAGGCCCCTTCCCTTGAGATAAATCTGCAAATATCTCGGAAACGAAGCGAGCTATGGCAAAATGTTAAGAGACCTTTTTTGTAGAGAATTAAGTTTCCTACTTTTTATGTTCTATGATATTTTTTGATCAGATGCGTAGTTCTCGAGATATATCAAGATATTTAAAAGTTCCGAAGCCGCACCAACATAATAGAGATACAGAAACACCGTGGGCCCTTTCTTTGAGATAACTCTGCACTATTGCGAGCTGCAAATGCCACTTCCAGCTTAGCTGTACAGAGGAAGAACAACAAGAAGAAGAAGTATCTCGAAATATGTCCGTCAGGCCCGTTTTTTTGAGCTGAATCTGCAAATATCTCGGAAACGAAGCGAGCTATGGCAAAATGTTAAGAGACGTTTTTTGTAGAGAATTATGTTTCCTACAATTTATGTTCTATGATATTTTTTGATCAGAAGCGTAGTTTTCGAGATATATCGAGATATTTAAAAGTTCCGAAGCCGCACCAACATAATAGAGATACAGAAACACATTGGCCCCTTTCTTTGAGATAACTCTGCACTAGTGCGAGCCGCAAATGCCACTTCCAGCTTAGCTGTGCAGAAGAAGAACAACAAGAAGAAGAAATATCTCGAAATATGTCCGTCAGGCCCCTTCCCTTGAGATAAATCTGCAAATATCTCGGAAACGAAGCGAGCTATGGCAAAATGTTAAGAGACCGTTTTTGTAGAGAATTAAGTTTCCTACTTTTTATGTTCTATGATATTTTTTGATCAGATGCGTAGTTCTCGAGATATATCAAGATATTTAAAAGTTCCGAAGCCGCACCAACATAATAGAGATACAGAAACACCGTGGCTCCTTTCTTTGAGATAAGTCTGCACTAGTGCGAGCCGCAAATGCCACTTCCAGCTTAGCTGTGCAGAAGAAGAACAACAAGAAGAAGAAATATCTCGAAATATGTCCGTCAGGCCAGTTCCTTTGAGCTGAATCTCCAAATATCTCGGAAACGAAGCGAGCTATGGCAAAACGTTAAGAGACGTTTTTTGTAGAGAATTATGTTTCCTACAATTTATGTTCTATGATATTTTTTGATCAGAAGCGTAGTTTTCGAGATATATCGAGATATTTAAAAGTTCCGAAGCCGCACCAACATAATAGGGATACAGAAACACCGTGGCCCCTTTCTTTGAGATAACTCTGCACTAGTGCGAGCCGCAAGTGCCACTTCCAGCTTAGCTGTGCAGAAGAAGAACAACAAGAAGAAGAAATATCTCGAAATATGTCCGTCAGGCGCCTTCCCTTGAGATAAATCTGCAAATATCTCGGAAACGAAGCGAGCTATGGCAAAATGTTAAGAGACCTTTTTTGTAGAAAATTAGGTTTCCTACTTTTTATGTTCTATGATATTTTTTGATCAGATGCGTAGTTCTCGAGATATATTAAGATATTTAAAAGTTCCGAAGCCGCACCAACATAATAGAGATACAGAAACACCGTGGCCCCTTTCTTTGAGATAACTCTGCACTATTGCGAGCTGTAAATGCCAACTCCAGCTTAGCTGTGCAGAAGAAGAACAACAAGAAGAAGATATATCTCGAAATATGTCCGTCAGGCCCCTGCCCTTGAGATATATCTGCAAATATCTCGGAAACGAAGCGAGCTATGGCAAAATGTTAAGAGACCTTTTTTGTAGAGAATTATGTTTCCTACAATTTATGTTCTATGATATTTTTTGATCAGATGCGTAGTTCTCGAGATATATCAAGATATTTAAAAGTTCCGAAGCCGCACCAACATAATAGAGATACAGAAACACCGTGGCTCCTTTCTTTGAGATAAGTCTGCACTAGTGCGAGCCGCAAATGCCACTTCCAGCTTAGCTGTGCAGAAGAAGAACAACAAGAAGAAGAAATATCTCGAAATATGTCCGTCAGGCCAGTTCCTTTGAGCTGAATCTGCAAATATCTCGGAAACGAAGCGAGCTATGGCAAAATGTTAAGAGACGTTTTTTGTAGAGAATTATGTTTCCTACAATTTATGTTCTATGATATTTTTTGATCAGAAGCGTAGTTTTCGAGATATATCGAGATATTTAAAAGTTCCGAAGCCGCACCAACATAATAGGGATACAGAAACACCGTGGCCCCTTTCTTTGAGATAACTCTGCACTAGTGCGAGCCGCAAGTGCCACTTCCAGCTTAGCTGTGCAGAAGAAGAACAACAAGAAGAAGAAATATCTCGAAATATGTCCGTCAGGCGCCTTCCCTTGAGATAAATCTGCAAATATCTCGGAAACGAAGCGAGCTATGGCAAAATGTTAAGAGACCTTTTTTGTAGAAAATTAGGTTTCCTACTTTTTATGTTCTATGATATTTTTTGATCAGATGCGTAGTTCTCGAGATATATTAAGATATTTAAAAGTTCCGAACCCGCACCAACATAATAGAGATACAGAAACACCGTGGCCCCTTTCTTTGAGATAACTCTGCACTATTGCGAGCTGTAAATGCCAACTCCAGCTTAGCTGTGCAGAAGAAGAACAACAAGAAGAAGAAATATCTCGAAATATGTCCGTCAGGCCCCTGCCCTTGAGATATATCTGCAAATATCTCGGAAACGAAGCGAGCTATGGCAAAATGTTAAGAGACCTTTTTTGTAGAGAATTATGTTTCCTACAATTTATGTTCTATGATATTTTTTGATCAGATGCGTAGTTCTCGAGATATATCAAGATATTTAAAAGTTCCGAAACCGCACCAACATAACAGAGATACAGAAACACCGTGGCCCCTTTCTTTGACATAACTCTGCACAAGTGCGAGCCGCAAATGCCGCTTCCAGCTTAGCTGTGCAGAAGAAGAACAACAAGAAGAAGAAATATCTCGAAATATGTCCGTTAGGCCCCTTCCCTTGAGATAAATCTGCAAATATCTCGGAAACGAAGCGAGCTATGGCAAAATGTTGAAAGACCTTTTTTGTAGAGAATTAAGTTTCCTACATTTTATGTTCTATGATATTTTCTGATCAGATGCGTAGTTCTCGAGATATATCAAGATATTTAAAAGTTCCGAAGCCGCCCCAACATAATAGAGATACAGAAACACCGTGGCCCCTTTCTTTGAGATAACTCTGCACTATTGCGAGCTGCAAATGCCACTTCCAGCTTAGCTGTGCAGAGGAAGAACAACAAGAAGAAGAAATATCTCGAAATATGTCCGTCAGGCCAGTTCCTTTGAGCTGAATCTGCAAATATCTCGGAAACGAAGCGAGCTATGGCAAAATGTTAAGAGACGTTTTTTGTAGAGAATTATGTTTCCTACAATTTATGTTCTATGATATTTTTTGATCAGATGCGTAGTTCTCGAGATATATTAAGATATTTAAAAGTTCCGAAGCCGCACCAACATAATAGAGATACAGAAACACCGTGGCCCCTTTCTTTGAGATAACTCTGCACTATTGCGAGCTGCAAATGCCACTTCCAGCTTAGCTGTGCAGAAGAAGAACAACAAGAAGAAGAAGTATCTCGAAATATGTCCGTCAGGCCCCTTCCCTTGAGATAAATCTGCAAATATCTCGGAAACGAAGCGAGCTATGGCAAAATGTTAAGAGACCTTTTTTGTAGAGAATTAAGTTTCCTACTTTTTACGTTCTATGATATTTTTTGATCAGATGCGTAGTTCTCGAGATATATTAAGATATTTAAAAGTTCCGAAGCCGCACCAACATAATAGAGATACAGAAACACCGTGGCCCCTTTCTTTGAGATAACTCTGCACTATTGCGAGGTGCAAATGCCACTTCCAGCTTAGCTGTGCAGAAGAAGAACAACAAGAAGAAGAAGTATCTCGAAATATGTCCGTCAGGCCCCTTCCCTTGAGATAAATCTGCAAATATCTCGGAAACGAAGAGAGCTATGGCAAAATGTTAAGAGACCTTTTTTGTAGAGAATTATGTTTCCTACAATTTATGTTCTATGATATTTTTTGATCAGAAGCGTAGTGTTCGAGATATATCGAGATATTTAAAAGTTCCGAAGCCGCACCAACATAATAGAGATACAGAAACACCGTGGCCCCTTTCTTTGAGATAACTCTGCACTATTGCGAGCTGCAAATGCCACTTCCAGCTTAGCTGTGCAGAGGAAGAACAAGAAGAAGAAGAAGTATCTCGAAATATGTCCGTCAGGCCCGTTTTTTTGAGCTGAATCTGCAAATATCTCGGAAACGAAGCGAGCTATGGCAAAATGTTAAGAGACGTTTTTTGTAGAGAATTATGTTTCCTACAATTTATGTTCTATGATATTTTTTGATCAGAAGCGTAGTTTTCGAGATATATCGAGATATTTAAAAGTTCCGAAGCCGCACCAACATAATAGAGATACAGAAACACCGTGGCCCCTTTCTTTGAGATAACTCTGCACTAGTGCGAGCCGCAAATGCCACTTCCAGCTTAGCTGTGCAGAAGAAGAACAACAAGAAGAAGAAATATCTCGAAATATGTCCGTCAGGCCCCTTCCCTTGAGATAAATCTGCAAATATCTCAGAAACGAAGCGAGCTATGGCAAAATGTTAAGAGACCGTTTTTGTAGAGAATTAAGTTTCCTACTTTTTATGTTCTATGATATTTTTTGATCAGATGCGTAGTTCTCGAGATATATCAAGATATTTAAAAGTTCCGAAGCCGCACCAACATAATAGAGATACAGAAACACCGTGGCTCCTTTCTTTGAGATAAGTCTACACTAGGGCGAGCCGCAAATGCCACTTCCAGCTTAGCTGTGCAGAAGAAGAACAACAAGAAGAAGAAATATCTCGAAATATGTCCGTCAGGCCCCTTCCCTTGAGATAAATCTGCAAATATCTCGGAAACGAAGCGAGCTATGGCAAAATGTTGAGAGACCTTTTTTGTAGAGAATTAAGTTTCCTACTTTTTATGTTCTATGATATTTTTCGATCAGAGGCGTAGTTCTCGAGATATATCAAGATATTTAAAAGTTCCGAAGCCGCACCAACATAATAGAGATACAGAAACACCGTGGCCCCTTTCTTTGAGATAACTCTGCACGATTGCGAGCTGGAAATGCCACTTCCAGTTTAGCTGTGCAGAAGAAGAACAACAAGAAGAAGAAATATCTCGAAATATGTCCGTCAGGCCAGTTCCTTTGAGCTGAATCTGCAAATATCTCGGAAACGAAGCGAGCTATGGCAAAATGTTAAGAGACGTTTTTTGTAGAGAATTATGTTTCCTACAATTTATGTTCTATGATATTTTTTGATCAGAAGCGTAGTTTTCGAGATATATCGAGATATTTAAAAGTTCCGAAGCCGCACCAACATAATAGGGATACAGAAACACCGTGGCCCCTTTCTTTGAGATAACTCTGCACCAGTGCGAGCCGCAAATGCCACTTCCAGCTTAGTTGTGCAGAAGAAGAACAACAAGAAGAAGAAATATCTCGAAATATGTCCGTCAGGCGCCTTCCCTTGAGATAAATCTGCAAATATCTCGGAAACGAAGCGAGCTATGGCAAAATGTTAAGAGACCTTTTTTGTAGAAAATTAGGTTTCCTACTTTTTATGTTCTATGATATTTTTTGATCAGATGCGTAGTTCTCGAGATATATCAAGATATTTAAAAGTTCCGAAGCCGCACCAACATAATAGAGATACAGAAACACCGTGGCCCCTTTCTTTGAGATAACTCTGCACTATTGCGAGCTGCAAATGCCACTTCCAGCTTAGCTGTGCAGAAGAAGAACAACAAGAAGAAGAAATATCTCGAAATATGTCCGGCAGGCCCCTTCCCTTGAGATAAATCTGCAAATATCTCGGAAACGAAGCGAGCTATGGCAAAATGTTAAGAGACCGTTTTTGTAGAGAATTAAGTTTCCTACTTTTTATGTTCTATGATATTTTTTGATCAGATGCGTAGTTCTCGAGATATATCAAGATATTTAAAAGTTCCGAAGCCGCACCAACATAATAGAGATACAGAAACACCGTGGCCCCTTTCTTTGAGATAACTCTGCACTATTGCGAGCTGCAAATGCCACTTCCAGCTTAGCTGTGCAGAGGAAGAACAACAAGAAGAAGAAGTATCTCGAAATATGTCCGTCAGGCCCGTTCCTTTGAGCTGAATCTGCAAATATCTCGGAAACGAAGCGAGCTATTGCAAAATGTTAAGAGACGTTTTTTGTAGAGAATTAAGTTTCCTACTTTTTATGTTCTATGATATTTTTCGATCAGAGGCGTAGTTCTCGAGATATATCAAGATATTTAAAAGTTCCGAAGCCGCACCAACATAATAGAGATACAGAAACACCGTGGCCCCTTTCTTTGAGATAACTCTGCACTATTGCGAGCTGCAAATGCCACTTCCAGCTTAGCTGTGCAGAAGAAGAACAACAAGAAGAAGAAATATCTCGAAATATGTCCGTCAGGCCCCTGCCCTTGAGATATATCTGCAAATATCTCGGAAACGAAGCGAGCTATGGCAAAATGTTAAGAGACCCTTTTTGTAGAGAATTATGTTTCCTACAATTTATGTTCTATGATATTTTTTGATCAGAAGCGTAGTTTTCGAGATATATCGAGATATTTAAAGGTTCCGAAGCTGCACCAACATAATAGAGATACAGAAACACCGTGGCCCCTTTCTTTGAGATAACTCTGCACTAGTGCGAGCCGCAAATGCCACTTCCAGCTTAGCTGTGCAGAAGAAGAACAACAAGAAGAAGAAATATCTCGAAATATGTCCGTCAGGCCCCTTCCCTTGAGATAAATCTGCAAATATCTCGGAAACGAAGCGAGCTATGGCAAAATGTTAAGAGACCTTTTTTGTAGAGAATTAGGTTTCCTACTTTTTATGTTCTATGATATTTTTTGATCAGATGCGTAGTTCTCGAGATATATCAAGATATTTAAAAGTTCCGAAGCCGCACCAACATAATAGAGATACAGAAACACCGTGGCCCCTTTCTTTGAGCTAACTCTGCACTAGTGCGAGCCGCAAATGCCACTTCCAGCTTAGCTGTGCAGAAGAAGAACAACAAGAAGAAGAAATATCTCGAAATATGTCCGTCAGGGCCCTTCCCTTGAGATAAATCTGCAAATATCTCGGAAACGAAGCGAGCTATGGCAAAATGTTAAGAGACCTTTTTTGTAGAGAATTAAGTTTCCTACTTTTTATGTTCTATGATATTTTTTGATCAGATGCGCAGTTCTCGAGATATATCAAGATATTTAAAAGTTCCGAAGCCGCACCAACATAATAGAGATACAGAAACACCGTGGCCCCTTTCTTTGAGATAACTCTGCACTATTGCGAGCTGCAAATGCCACTTCCAGCTTAGCTGTGCAGAAGAAGAACAACAAGAAGAAGAAATATCTCGAAATATGTCCGTCAGGCCCCTTCCCTTGAGATAAATCTGGAAATATCTCGGAAACGAAGAGAGCTATGGCAAAATGTTAAGAGCCCTTTTTTGTAGAGAATTAAGTTTCCTACTTTTTATCTTCTATGATATTTTTCGATCAGAGGCGTAGTTCTCGAGATATATCAAGATATTTAAAAGTTCCGAAGCCGCACCAACATAATAGAGATACAGAAACACCGTGGCCCCTTTCTTTGAGATAACTCTGCACGATTGCGAGCTGGAAATGCCACTTCCAGTTTAGCTGTGCAGAAGAAGAGCAACAAGAAGAAGAAATATCTCGAAATATGTCCGTCAGGCCAGTTCCTTTGAGCTGAATCTGCAAATATCTCGGAAACGAAGCGAGCTATGGCAAAATGTTAAGAGACGTTTTTTGTAGAGAATTATGTTTCCTACAATTTATGTTCTATGATATTTTTTGATCAGAAGCGTAGTTTTCGAGATATATCGAGATATTTAAAAGTTCCGAAGCCGCACCAACATAATAGGGATACAGAAACACCGTGGCCCCTTTCTTTGAGATAACTCTGCACTAGTGCGAGCCGCAAATGCCACTTCCAGCTTAGCTGTGCAGAAGAAGAACAACAAGAAGAAGAAATATCTCGAAATATGTCCGTCAGGCGCCTTCCCTTGAGATAAATCTGCAAATATCTCGGAAACGAAGCGAGCTATGGCAAAATGTTAGGAGACCTTTTTTGTAGAAAATTAGGTTTTCTACTTTTTATGTTCTATGATATTTTTTGATCAGATGCGTAGTTCTCGAGATATATCAAGATATTTAAAAGTTCCGATGCCGCACCAACATAATAGAGATACAGAAACACCGTGGCCCCTTTCTTTGAGATAACTCTGCACTAGTGCGAGCCGCAAATGCCACTTCCAGCTTAGCTGTGCAGAAGAAGAACAACAAGAAGAAGAAATATCTCGAAATATGTCCGTCAGGCGCCTTCCCTTGAGATAAATCTGCAAATATCTCGGAAACGAAGCGAGCTATGGCAAAATGTTAGGAGACCTTTTTTGTAGAAAATTAGGTTTCCTACAATTTATGTTCTATGATATTTTTTGATCAGATGCGTAGTTCTCGAGATATATCAAGATATTTAAAAGTTCCGAAACCACACCAGCATAACAGAGATACTGAAACACCGTGGCCCCTTTCTTTGAGATAACTCTGCACTAGTGCGAGCCGCAAATGCCGCTTCCAGCTTAGCTGTGCAGAAGAAGAACAACAAGAAGAAGAAATATCTCGAAATATGTCCGTTAGGCCCCTTCCCTTGAGATAAATCTGCAAATATCTCGGAAACGAAGCGAGCTATGGCAAAATGTTAAGAGACCTTTTTTGTAGAGAATTAAGTTTCCTACATTTTATGTTCTATGATATTTTTTGATCAGATGCGTAGTTCTCGAGATATATTAAGATATTTAAAAGTTCCGAAGCCGCACCAACATAATAGAGATACAGAAACACCGTGGCCCCTTTCTTTGAGATAACTCTGCACTATTGCGAGCTGCAAATGCCACTTCCAGCTTAGCTGTGCAGAAGAAGAACAACAAGAAGAAGAAGTATCTCGAAATATGTCCGTCAGGCCCCTTCCCTTGAGATAAATCTGCAAATATCTCGGAAACGAAGCGAGCTATGGCAAAATGTTAAGAGACCTTTTTTGTAGAGAATTAAGTTTCCTACTTTTTATGTTCTATGATATTTTTTGATCAGATGCGTAGTTCTCGAGATATATTAAGATATTTAAAAGTTCCGAAGCCGCACCAACATAATAGAGATACAGAAACACCGTGGCCCCTTTCTTTGAGATAACTCTGCACTATTGCGAGCTGCAAATGCCACTTCCAGCTTAGCTGTGCAGAAGAAGAACAACAAGAAGAAGAAGTATCTCGAAATATGTCCGTCAGGCCCCTTCCCTTGAGATAAATCTGCAAATATCTCGGAAACGAAGAGAGCTATGGCAAAATGTTAAGAGACCTTTTTTGTAGAGAATTAAGTTTGCTACTTTTTATGTTCTATGATATTTTTTGATCAGAAGCGTAGTTTTCGAGATATATCGAGATATTTAAAGGTTCCGAAGCCGCACCAACATAATAGAGATACAGAAACACCGTGGCCCCTTTCTTTGAGATAACTCTGCACTAGTGCGAGCCGCAAATGCCACTTCCAGCTTAGCTGTGCAGAAGAAGAACAACAAGAAGAAGAAATATCTCGAAATATGTCCGTCAGGCCCCTTCCCTTGAGATAAATCTGCAAATATCTCGGAAACGAAGCGAGCTATGGCAAAATGTTAAGAGACCTTTTTTGTAGAGAATTAGGTTTCCTACTTTTTATGTTCTATGATATTTTTTGATCAGATGCGTAGTTCCCGAGATATATCAAGATATTTAAAAGTTCGGAAGCCGCACCAACATAATAGAGATACAGAAACACCGTGGCCCCTTTCTTTGAGCTAACTCTGCACTAGTGCGAGCCGCAAATGCCAGTTCCAGCTTAGCTGTGCAGAAGAAGAACAACAAGAAGAAGAAATATCTCGAAATATGTCCGTCAGGCCCCTTCCCTTGAGATAAATCTGGAAATATCTCGGAAACGAAGAGAGCTATGGCAGAATGTTAAGAGACCTTTTTTGTAGAGAATTAAGTTTCCTACTTTTTACGTTCTATGACATTTTTTGATCAGATGCGTAGTTCTCGAGATATATCAAGATATTTAAAAGTTCCGAAGCCGCACCAACATAATAGAGATACAGAAACACCGTGGTCCCTTTCTTTGAGATAACTCTGCACTATTGCGAGCTGTAAATGCCACTTCCAGCTTAGCTGTGCAGAAGAAGAACAACAAGAAGAAGAAATATCTCGAAATATGTCCGTCAGGCCCCTTCCCTTGAGATATATCTGCAAATATCTCGGAAACGAAGCGAGCTATGGCAAAATGTTAAGAGACCTTTTTTGTCGAGAATTATGTTTCCTACAATTTATGTTCTATGATATTTTTTGATCAGAAGCGTAGTTTTCGAGATATATCGAGATATTTAAAAGTTCCGAAGCCGCACCAACATAATAGAGATACAGAAACACCGTGGCCCCTTTCTTTGAGATGACTCTGCACTATTGCGAGCTGCAAATGCCACTTCCAGCTTAGCTGTGCAGAAGAAGAACAACAAGAAGAAGAAATATCTCGAAATATGTCCGTCAGGCCCCTTCCCTTGAGATAAATCTGGAAATATCTCGGAAACGAAGAGAGCTATGGCAAAATGTTAAGAGACCTTTTTTGTAGAGAATTAAGTTTCCTACTTTTTACGTTCTATGATATTTTTTGATCAGAAGCGTAGTTTTCGAGATATATCGAGATATTTAAAAGTTCCGAAGCCGCACCAACATAATAGAGATACAGAAACACCGTGGCCCCTTTCTTTGAGATGACTCTGCACTCTTGCGAGCTGGAAATGCCACTTCCAGTTTAGCTGTGCAGAAGAAGAACAACAAGAAGAAGAAATATCTCGAAATATGTCCGTCAGGCCCCTTCCCTTGAGATAAATCTGCAAATATCTCGGAAACGAAGAGAGCTATGGCAAAATGTTAAGAGACCTTTTTTGTAGAGAATTAAGTTTCCTGCTTTTTATGTTCTATGATATTTTTTGATCAGATGCGTAGTTCTCGAGATATATCAAGATATTTAAAAGTTCCGAAGCCGCACCAACATAATAGAGATACAGAAACACCGTGGCCCCTTTCTTTGAGATAACTCTGCACTATTGCGAGCTGCAAATGCCACTTCCAGCTTAGCTGTGCAGAAGAGGAACAACAAGAAGAAGAAATATCTCGGAATATGTCCGTCAGGCCCCTTCCCTTGAGATAAATCTGCAAATATCTCGGAAACGATGCCAGCTATGGGAAAATGTTAAGAGACCTTTTTTGTAGAGAATTAAGTTTCCTACTTTTTATCTTCTATGATATTTTTTGATCAGATGCGTAGTTCTAGAGATATATCAAGATATTTAAAAGTTCCGAAGCCGCACCAACATAATAGAGATACAGAAACACCGTGGCCCCTTTCTTTGAGATAACTGTGCACTAGTGCGAGCCGCAAATGCCACTTCCAGCTTAGCTGTGCAGACGAAGAACAACAAGAAGAAGAAATATCTCGAAATATGTCCGTCAGGCCCCTTCCCTTGTGATATATCTGCAAATATCTCGGAAACGAAGCGAGCTATGGCAAAATGTTAAGAGACCTTTTTTGTAGAGAATTAAGTTTCCTACTTTTTATGTTCTATGATATTTTTTGATCAGATGCGTAGTTCTCGAGATATATCAAGATATTTAAAAGTTCCGAAGCCGCACCAACATAATAGAGATACAGAAACACCGTGGCCCCTTTCTTTGAGATAACTCTGCACTATTGCGAGCTGTAAATGCCACTTCCAGCTTAGCTGTGCAGAAGAAGAACAACAAGAAGAAGAAATATCTCGAAATATGTCCGTCAGGCCCCAGCCCTTGAGATACATCTGCAAATATCTCGGAAACGAAGCGAGCTATGGCAAAATGTTAAGAGACCTTTTTTGTAGAGAATTATGTTTCCTACAATTTATGTTCTATGATATTTTTTGATCAGAAGCGTAGTTTTCGAGATATATCGAGATATTTAAAGGTTCCGAAGCCGCACCAACATAATAGAGATACAGAAACACCGTGGCCCCTTTCTTTGAGATAACTCTGCACTAGTGCGAGCCGCAAATGCCACTTCCAGCTTAGCTGTGCAGAAGAAGAACAACAAGAAGAAGAAATATCTCGAAATATGTCCGTCAGGCCCCTTCCCTTGAGATAAATCTGCAAATATCTCGGAAACGAAGCGAGCTATGGCAAAATGTTAAGAGACCTTTTTTGTAGAGAATTAGGTTTGCTACTTTTTATGTTCTATGATATTTTTTGATCAGATGCGTAGTTCTCGAGATATATCAAGATATTTAAAAGTTCCGAAGCCGCACCAACATAATAGAGATACAGAAACACCGTGGCCCCTTTCTTTGAGCTAACTCTGCACTAGTGCGAGCCGCAAATGCCACTTCCAGCTTAGCTGTGCAGAAGAAGAACAACAAGAAGAAGAAATATCTCGAAATATGTCCGTCAGGCCCCTTCCCTTGAGATAAATCTGCAAATATCTCGGAAACGAAGCGAGCTATGGCAAAATGTTAAGAGACCTTTTTTGTAGAGAATTAAGTTACCTACTTTTTATGTTCTATGATATTTTTTGATCAGATGCGCAGTTCTCGAGATATATCAAGATATTTAAAAGTTCCGAAGCCGCACCAACATAATAGAGATACAGAAACACCGTGGCCCCTTTCTTTGAGATAACTCTGCACTATTGCGAGCTGCAAATGCCACTTCCAGCTTAGCTGTGCAGAAGAAGAACAACAAGAAGAAGAAATATCTCGAAATATGTCCGTCAGGCCCCTTCCCTTGAGATAAATCTGCAAATATCTCGGAAACGAAGAGAGCTATGGCAAAATGTTAAGAGACCTTTTTTGTAGAGAATTATGTTTCCTACAATTTATGTTGTATGATATTTTTTGATCAGAAGCGTAGTGTTCGAGATATATCGAGATATTTAAAAGTTCCGAAGCCGCACCAACATAATAGAGATACAGAAACACCGTGGCCCCTTTCTTTGAGATAACTCTGCACTATTGCGAGCTGCAAATGCCACTTCCAGCTTAGCTGTGCAGAGGAAGAACAAGAAGAAGAAGAAGTATCTCGAAATATGTCCGTCAGGCCCGTTTTTTTGAGCTGAATCTGCAAATATCTCGGAAACGAAGCGAGCTATGGCAAAATGTTAAGAGACGTTTTTTGTAGAGAATTATGTTTCCTACAATTTATGTTCTATGATATTTTTTGATCAGAAGCGTAGTTTTCGAGATATATCGAGATATTTAAAAGTTCCGAAGCCGCACCAACATAATAGAGATACAGAAACACCGTGGCCCCTTTCTTTGAGATAACTCTGCACTAGTGCGAGCCGCAAATGCCACTTCCAGCTTAGCTGTGCAGAAGAAGAACAACAAGAAGAAGAAATATCTCGAAATATGTCCGTCAGGCCCCTTCCCTTGAGATAAATCTGCAAATATCTCAGAAACGAAGCGAGCTATGGCAAAATGTTAAGAGACCGTTTTTGTAGAGAATTAAGTTTCCTACTTTTTATGTTCTATGATATTTTTTGATCAGATGCGTAGTTCTCGAGATATATCAAGATATTTAAAAGTTCCGAAGCCGCACCAACATAATAGAGATACAGAAACACCGTGGCTCCTTTCTTTGAGATAAGTCTACACTAGGGCGAGCCGCAAATGCCACTTCCAGCTTAGCTGTGCAGAAGAAGAACAACAAGAAGAAGAAATATCTCGAAATATGTCCGTCAGGCCCCTTCCCTTGAGATAAATCTGCAAATATCTCGGAAACGAAGCGAGCTATGGCAAAATGTTGAGAGACCTTTTTTGTAGAGAATTAAGTTTCCTACTTTTTATGTTCTATGATATTTTTCGATCAGAGGCGTAGTTCTCGAGATATATCAAGATATTTAAAAGTTCCGAAGCCGCACCAACATAATAGAGATACAGAAACACCGTGGCCCCTTTCTTTGAGATAACTCTGCACGATTGCGAGCTGGAAATGCCACTTCCAGTTTAGCTGTGCAGAAGAAGAACAACAAGAAGAAGAAATATCTCGAAATATGTCCGTCAGGCCAGTTCCTTTGAGCTGAATCTGCAAATATCTCGGAAACGAAGCGAGCTATGGCAAAATGTTAAGAGACGTTTTTTGTAGAGAATTATGTTTCCTACAATTTATGTTCTATGATATTTTTTGATCAGAAGCGTAGTTTTCGAGATATATCGAGATATTTAAAAGTTCCGAAGCCGCACCAACATAATAGGGATACAGAAACACCGTGGCCCCTTTCTTTGAGATAACTCTGCACCAGTGCGAGCCGCAAATGCCACTTCCAGCTTAGTTGTGCAGAAGAAGAACAACAAGAAGAAGAAATATCTCGAAATATGTCCGTCAGGCGCCTTCCCTTGAGATAAATCTGCAAATATCTCGGAAACGAAGCGGGCTATGGCAAAATGTTAAGAGACCTTTTTTGTAGAAAATTAGGTTTCCTACTTTTTATGTTCTATGATATTTTTTGATCAGATGCGTAGTTCTCGAGATATATTAAGATATTTAAAAGTTCCGAAGCCGCACCAACATAATAGAGATACAGAAACACCGTGGCCCCTTTCTTTGAGATAACTCTGCACTAGTGCGAGCCGCAAATGCCACTTCCAGCTTAGCTGTGCAGAAGAAGAACAACAAGAAGAAGAAATATCTCGAAATATGTCCGTCAGGCCCCTTCCCTTGAGATAAATCTGCAAATATCTCAGAAACGAAGCGAGCTATGGCAAAATGTTAAGAGACCGTTTTTGTAGAGAATTAAGTTTCCTACTTTTTATGTTCTATGATATTTTTTGATCAGATGCGTAGTTCTCGAGATATATCAAGATATTTAAAAGTTCCGAAGCCGCACCAACATAATAGAGATACAGAAACACCGTGGCTCCTTTCTTTGAGATAAGTCTACACTAGGGCGAGCCGCAAATGCCACTTCCAGCTTAGCTGTGCAGAAGAAGAACAACAAGAAGAAGAAATATCTCGAAATATGTCCGTCAGGCCCCTTCCCTTGAGATAAATCTGCAAATATCTCGGAAACGAAGCGAGCTATGGCAAAATGTTGAGAGACCTTTTTTGTAGAGAATTAAGTTTCCTACTTTTTATGTTCTATGATATTTTTCGATCAGAGGCGTAGTTCTCGAGATATATCAAGATATTTAAAAGTTCCGAAGCCGCACCAACATAATAGAGATACAGAAACACCGTGGCCCCTTTCTTTGAGATAACTCTGCACGATTGCGAGCTGGAAATGCCACTTCCAGTTTAGCTGTGCAGAAGAAGAACAACAAGAAGAAGAAATATCTCGAAATATGTCCGTCAGGCCAGTTCCTTTGAGCTGAATCTGCAAATATCTCGGAAACGAAGCGAGCTATGGCAAAATGTTAAGAGACGTTTTTTGTAGAGAATTATGTTTCCTACAATTTATGTTCTATGATATTTTTTGATCAGAAGCGTAGTTTTCGAGATATATCGAGATATTTAAAAGTTCCGACGCCGCACCAACATAATAGGGATACAGAAACACCGTGGCCCCTTTCTTTGAGATAACTCTGCACCAGTGCGAGCCGCAAATGCCACTTCCAGCTTAGTTGTGCAGAAGAAGAACAACAAGAAGAAGAAATATCTCGAAATATGTCCGTCAGGCGCCTTCCCTTGAGATAAATCTGCAAATATCTCGGAAACGAAGCGAGCTATGGCAAAATGTTAAGAGACCTTTTTTGTAGAAAATTAGGTTTCCTACTTTTTATGTTCTATGATATTTTTTGATCAGATGCGTAGTTCTCGAGATATATTAAGATATTTAAAAGTTCCGAAGCCGCACCAACATAATAGAGATACAGAAACACCGTGGCTCCTTTCTTTGAGATAACTCTGCACTAGTGCGAGCCGCAAATGCCACTTCCAGCTTAGCTGTGCAGAAGAAGAACAACAAGAAGAAGAAATATCTCGAAATATGTCCGTCAGGCCCCTTCCCTTGAGATAAATCTGCAAATATCTCGGAAACGAAGCGAGCTATGGCAAAATGTTAAGAGACCGTTTTTGTAGAGAATTAAGTTTCCTACTTTTTATGTTCTATGATATTTTTTGATCAGATGCGTAGTTCTCGAGATATATCAAGATATTTAAAAGTTCCGAAGCCGCACCAACATAATAGAGATACAGAAACACCGTGGCTCCTTTCTTTGAGATAAGTCTGCACTAGTGCGAGCTGGAAATGCCACTTCCAGTTTAGCTGTGCAGAAGAAGAACAACAAGAAGAAGAAATATCTCGAAATATGTCCATCAGGACCCTTCCCTTGAGATAAATCTGCAAATATCTCGGAAACGAAGCGAGCTATGGCAAAATGTTAAGAGACCTTTTTTGTAGAGAATTAAGTTTCCTACTTTTTATGTTCTATGATATTTTTTGATCAGATGCGTAGTTCTCGAGATATATCAAGATATTTAAAAGTTCCGAAGCCGCACCAACATAATAGAGATACAGAAACACCGTGGCCCCTTTCTTTGAGATAACTCTGCACTATTGCGAGCTGCAAATGCCACTTCCAGCTTAGCTGTGCAGAAGAAGAACAACAAGAAGAAGAAATATCTCGAAATATGTCCGGCAGGCCCCTTCCCTTGAGATAAATCTGCAAATATCTCGGAAACGAAGCGAGCTATGGCAAAATGTTAAGAGACCGTTTTTGTAGAGAATTAAGTTTCCTACTTTTTATGTTCTATGATATTTTTTGATCAGATGCGTAGTTCTCGAGATATATCAAGATATTTAAAAGTTCCGAAGCCGCACCAACATAATAGAGATACAGAAACACCGTGGCCCCTTTCTTTGAGATAACTCTGCACTATTGCGAGCTGCAAATGCCACTTCCAGCTTAGCTGTGCAGAGGAAGAACAACAAGAAGAAGAAGTATCTCGAAATATGTCCGTCAGGCCCGTTCCTTTGAGCTGAATCTGCAAATATCTCGGAAACGAAGCGAGCTATTGCAAAATGTTAAGAGACGTTTTTTGTAGAGAATTAAGTTTCCTACTTTTTATGTTCTATGATATTTTTCGATCAGAGGCGTAGTTCTCGAGATATATCAAGATATTTAAAAGTTCCGAAGCCGCACCAACATAATAGAGATACAGAAACACCGTGGCCCCTTTCTTTGAGATAACTCTGCACTATTGCGAGCTGCAAATGCCACTTCCAGCTTAGCTGTGCAGAAGAAGAACAACAAGAAGAAGAAATATCTCGAAATATGTCCGTCAGGCCCCTGCCCTTGAGATATATCTGCAAATATCTCGGAAACGAAGCGAGCTATGGCAAAATGTTAAGAGACCCTTTTTGTAGAGAATTATGTTTCCTACAATTTATGTTCTATGATATTTTTTGATCAGAAGCGTAGTTTTCGAGATATATCGAGATATTTAAAGGTTCCGAAGCTGCACCAACATAATAGAGATACAGAAACACCGTGGCCCCTTTCTTTGAGATAACTCTGCACTAGTGCGAGCCGCAAATGCCACTTCCAGCTTAGCTGTGCAGAAGAAGAACAACAAGAAGAAGAAATATCTCGAAATATGTCCGTCAGGCCCCTTCCCTTGAGATAAATCTGCAAATATCTCGGAAACGAAGCGAGCTATGGCAAAATGTTAAGAGACCTTTTTTGTAGAGAATTAGGTTTCCTACTTTTTATGTTCTATGATATTTTTTGATCAGATGCGTAGTTCTCGAGATATATCAAGATATTTAAAAGTTCCGAAGCCGCACCAACATAATAGAGATACAGAAACACCGTGGCCCCTTTCTTTGAGCTAACTCTGCACTAGTGCGAGCCGCAAATGCCACTTCCAGCTTAGCTGTGCAGAAGAAGAACAACAAGAAGAAGAAATATCTCGAAATATGTCCGTCAGGGCCCTTCCCTTGAGATAAATCTGCAAATATCTCGGAAACGAAGCGAGCTATGGCAAAATGTTAAGAGACCTTTTTTGTAGAGAATTAAGTTTCCTACTTTTTATGTTCTATGATATTTTTTGATCAGATGCGCAGTTCTCGAGATATATCAAGATATTTAAAAGTTCCGAAGCCGCACCAACATAATAGAGATACAGAAACACCGTGGCCCCTTTCTTTGAGATAACTCTGCACTATTGCGAGCTGCAAATGCCACTTCCAGCTTAGCTGTGCAGAAGAAGAACAACAAGAAGAAGAAATATCTCGAAATATGTCCGTCAGGCCCCTTCCCTTGAGATAAATCTGGAAATATCTCGGAAACGAAGAGAGCTATGGCAAAATGTTAAGAGCCCTTTTTTGTAGAGAATTAAGTTTCCTACTTTTTATCTTCTATGATATTTTTCGATCAGAGGCGTAGTTCTCGAGATATATCAAGATATTTAAAAGTTCCGAAGCCGCACCAACATAATAGAGATACAGAAACACCGTGGCCCCTTTCTTTGAGATAACTCTGCACGATTGCGAGCTGGAAATGCCACTTCCAGTTTAGCTGTGCAGAAGAAGAGCAACAAGAAGAAGAAATATCTCGAAATATGTCCGTCAGGCCAGTTCCTTTGAGCTGAATCTGCAAATATCTCGGAAACGAAGCGAGCTATGGCAAAATGTTAAGAGACCTTTTTTGTAGAAAATTAGGTTTCCTTCAATTTATGTTCTATGATATTTTTTGATCAGAAGCGTAGTTTTCGAAATATATCGAGATATTTAAAAGTTCCGAAGCCGCACCAACATAATAGGGATACAGAAACACCGTGGCCCCTTTCTTTGAGATAACTCTGCACTAGTGCGAGCCGCAAATGCCACTTCCAGCTTAGCTGTGCAGAGGAAGAACAACAAGAAGAAGAAATATCGCGAAATATGTCCGTCAGGCGCCTTCCCTTGAGATAAATCTGCAAATATCTCGGAAACGAAGCGAGCTATGGCAAAATGTTAAGAGACCTTTTTTGTAGAAAATTAGGTTTCCTACAATTTATGTTCTATGATATTTTTTGATCAGATGCGTAGTTCTCGAGATATATCAAGATATTTAAAAGTTCCGAAACCACACCAGCATAACAGAGATACTGAAACACCGTGGCCCCTTTCTTTGAGATAACTCTGCACTAGTGCGAGCCGCAAATGCCGCTTCCAGCTTAGCTGTGCAGAAGAAGAACAACAAGAAGAAGAAATATCTCGAAATATGTCCGTTAGGCCCCTTCCCTTGAGATAAATCTGCAAATATCTCGGAAACGAAGCGAGCTATGGCAAAATGTTAAGAGACCTTTTTTGTAGAGAATTAAGTTTCCTACATTTTATGTTCTATGATATTTTTTGATCAGATGCGTAGTTCTCGAGATATATTAAGATATTTAAAAGTTCCGAAGCCGCACCAACATAATAGAGATACAGAAACACCGTGGCCCCTTTCTTTGAGATAACTCTGCACTATTGCGAGCTGCAAATGCCACTTCCAGCTTAGCTGTGCAGAAGAAGAACAACAAGAAGAAGAAGTATCTCGAAATATGTCCGTCAGGCCCCTTCCCTTGAGATAAATCTGCAAATATCTCGGAAACGAAGCGAGCTATGGCAAAATGTTAAGAGACCTTTTTTGTAGAGAATTAAGTTTCCTACTTTTTATGTTCTATGATATTTTTTGATCAGATGCGTAGTTCTCGAGATATATTAAGATATTTAAAAGTTCCGAAGCCGCACCAACATAATAGAGATACAGAAACACCGTGGCCCCTTTCTTTGAGATAACTCTGCACTATTGCGAGCTGCAAATGCCACTTCCAGCTTAGCTGTGCAGAAGAAGAACAACAAGAAGAAGAAGTATCTCGAAATATGTCCGTCAGGCCCCTTCCCTTGAGATAAATCTGCAAATATCTCGGAAACGAAGAGAGCTATGGCAAAATGTTAAGAGACCTTTTTTGTAGAGAATTAAGTTTGCTACTTTTTATGTTCTATGATATTTTTTGATCAGAAGCGTAGTTTTCGAGATATATCGAGATATTTAAAGGTTCCGAAGCCGCACCAACATAATAGAGATACAGAAACACCGTGGCCCCTTTCTTTGAGATAACTCTGCACTAGTGCGAGCCGCAAATGCCACTTCCAGCTTAGCTGTGCAGAAGAAGAACAACAAGAAGAAGAAATATCTCGAAATATGTCCGTCAGGCCCCTTCCCTTGAGATAAATCTGCAAATATCTCGGAAACGAAGCGAGCTATGGCAAAATGTTAAGAGACCTTTTTTGTAGAGAATTAGGTTTCCTACTTTTTATGTTCTATGATATTTTTTGATCAGATGCGTAGTTCCCGAGATATATCAAGATATTTAAAAGTTCGGAAGCCGCACCAACATAATAGAGATACAGAAACACCGTGGCCCCTTTCTTTGAGCTAACTCTGCACTAGTGCGAGCCGCAAATGCCAGTTCCAGCTTAGCTGTGCAGAAGAAGAACAACAAGAAGAAGAAATATCTCGAAATATGTCCGTCAGGCCCCTTCCCTTGAGATAAATCTGGAAATATCTCGGAAACGAAGAGAGCTATGGCAGAATGTTAAGAGACCTTTTTTGTAGAGAATTAAGTTTCCTACTTTTTACGTTCTATGACATTTTTTGATCAGATGCGTAGTTCTCGAGATATATCAAGATATTTAAAAGTTCCGAAGCCGCACCAACATAATAGAGATACAGAAACACCGTGGTCCCTTTCTTTGAGATAACTCTGCACTATTGCGAGCTGTAAATGCCACTTCCAGCTTAGCTGTGCAGAAGAAGAACAACAAGAAGAAGAAATATCTCGAAATATGTCCGTCAGGCCCCTTCCCTTGAGATATATCTGCAAATATCTCGGAAACGAAGCGAGCTATGGCAAAATGTTAAGAGACCTTTTTTGTCGAGAATTATGTTTCCTACAATTTATGTTCTATGATATTTTTTGATCAGAAGCGTAGTTTTCGAGATATATCGAGATATTTAAAAGTTCCGAAGCCGCACCAACATAATAGAGATACAGAAACACCGTGGCCCCTTTCTTTGAGATGACTCTGCACTATTGCGAGCTGCAAATGCCACTTCCAGCTTAGCTGTGCAGAAGAAGAACAACAAGAAGAAGAAATATCTCGAAATATGTCCGTCAGGCCCCTTCCCTTGAGATAAATCTGGAAATATCTCGGAAACGAAGAGAGCTATGGCAAAATGTTAAGAGACCTCTTTTGTAGAGAATTAAGTTTCCTACTTTTTACGTTCTATGATATTTTTTGATCAGAAGCGTAGTTTTCGAGATATATCGAGATATTTAAAAGTTCCGAAGCCGCACCAACATAATAGAGATACAGAAACACCGTGGCCCCTTTCTTTGAGATGACTCTGCACTCTTGCGAGCTGGAAATGCCACTTCCAGTTTAGCTGTGCAGAAGAAGAACAACAAGAAGAAGAAATATCTCGAAATATGTCCGTCAGGCCCCTTCCCTTGAGATAAATCTGCAAATATCTCGGAAACGAAGAGAGCTATGGCAAAATGTTAAGAGACCTTTTTTGTAGAGAATTAAGTTTCCTGCTTTTTATGTTCTATGATATTTTTTGATCAGATGCGTAGTTCTCGAGATATATCAAGATATTTAAAAGTTCCGAAGCCGCACCAACATAATAGAGATACAGAAACACCGTGGCCCCTTTCTTTGAGATAACTCTGCACTATTGCGAGCTGCAAATGCCACTTCCAGCTTAGCTGTGCAGAAGAGGAACAACAAGAAGAAGAAATATCTCGGAATATGTCCGTCAGGCCCCTTCCCTTGAGATAAATCTGCAAATATCTCGGAAACGATGCCAGCTATGGGAAAATGTTAAGAGACCTTTTTTGTAGAGAATTAAGTTTCCTACTTTTTATCTTCTATGATATTTTTTGATCAGATGCGTAGTTCTAGAGATATATCAAGATATTTAAAAGTTCCGAAGCCGCACCAACATAATAGAGATACAGAAACACCGTGGCCCCTTTCTTTGAGATAACTGTGCACTAGTGCGAGCCGCAAATGCCACTTCCAGCTTAGCTGTGCAGACGAAGAACAACAAGAAGAAGAAATATCTCGAAATATGTCCGTCAGGCCCCTTCCCTTGTGATATATATGCAAATATCTCGGAAACGAAGCGAGCTATGGCAAAATGTTAAGAGACCTTTTTTGTAGAGAATTAAGTTTCCTACTTTTTATGTTCTATGATATTTTTTGATCAGATGCGTAGTTCTCGAGATATATCAAGATATTTAAAAGTTCCGAAGCCGCACCAACATAATAGAGATACAGAAACACCGTGGCCCCTTTCTTTGAGATAACTCTGCACTATTGCGAGCTGTAAATGCCACTTCCAGCTTAGCTGTGCAGAAGAAGAACAACAAGAAGAAGAAATATCTCGAAATATGTCCGTCAGGCCCCAGCCCTTGAGATATATCTGCAAATATCTCGGAAACGAAGCGAGCTATGGCAAAATGTTAAGAGACCTTTTTTGTAGAGAATTATGTTTCCTACAATTTATGTTCTATGATATTTTTTGATCAGAAGCGTAGTTTTCGAGATATATCGAGATATTTAAAGGTTCCGAAGCCGCACCAACATAATAGAGATACAGAAACACCGTGGCCCCTTTCTTTGAGATAACTCTGCACTAGTGCGAGCCGCAAATGCCACTTCCAGCTTAGCTGTGCAGAAGAAGAACAACAAGAAGAAGAAATATCTCGAAATATGTCCGTCAGGCCCCTTCCCTTGAGATAAATCTGCAAATATCTCGGAAACGAAGCGAGCTATGGCAAAATGTTAAGAGACCTTTTTTGTAGAGAATTAGGTTTGCTACTTTTTATGTTCTATGATATTTTTTGATCAGATGCGTAGTTCTCGAGATATATCAAGATATTTAAAAGTTCCGAAGCCGCACCAACATAATAGAGATACAGAAACACCGTGGCCCCTTTCTTTGAGCTAACTCTGCACTAGTGCGAGCCGCAAATGCCACTTCCAGCTTAGCTGTGCAGAAGAAGAACAACAAGAAGAAGAAATATCTCGAAATATGTCCGTCAGGCCCCTTCCCTTGAGATAAATCTGCAAATATCTCGGAAACGAAGCGAGCTATGGCAAAATGTTAAGAGACCTTTTTTGTAGAGAATTAAGTTACCTACTTTTTATGTTCTATGATATTTTTTGATCAGATGCGCAGTTCTCGAGATATATCAAGATATTTAAAAGTTCCGAAGCCGCACCAACATAATAGAGATACAGAAACACCGTGGCCCCTTTCTTTGAGATAACTCTGCACTATTGCGAGCTGCAAATGCCACTTCCAGCTTAGCTGTGCAGAAGAAGAACAACAAGAAGAAGAAATATCTCGAAATATGTCCGTCAGGCCCCTTCCCTTGAGATAAATCTGCAAATATCTCGGAAACGAAGAGAGCTATGGCAAAATGTTAAGAGACCTTTTTTGTAGAGAATTAAGTTTCCTACTTTTTACGTTCTATGACATTTTTTGATCAGATGCGTAGTTCTCGAGATATATCAAGATATTTAAAAGTTCCGAAGCCGCACCAACATAATAGAGATACAGAAACACCGTGGTCCCTTTCTTTGAGATAACTCTGCACTATTGCGAGCTGTAAATGCCACTTCCAGCTTAGCTGTGCAGAAGAAGAACAACAAGAAGAAGAAATATCTCGAAATATGTCCGTCAGGCCCCTTCCCTCGAGATAAATCTGCAAATATCTCGGAAACGAAGCGAGCTATGGCAAAATGTTAAGAGACCTTTTTTGTAGAGAATTAAGTTTCCTACTTTATATGTTCTATGATATTTTTTGATCGGATGCGTAGTTCTCGAGATATATCAAGATATTTAAAAGTTCCGAAGCCGCACCAACATAATAGAGATACAGAAACACCGTGGCTCCTTTCTTTGAGATAACTCTGCACTATTGCGAGCTGGAAATGCCACTTCCAGTTTAGCTGTGCAGAAGAAGAACAACAAGAAGAAGAAATATCTCGAAATATGTCCGTGAGGCCCCTTCCCTTGAGATAAATCTGGAAATATGTCGGAAACGAAGAGAGCTATGGCAAAATGTTAAGAGACCTTTTTTGTAGAGAATTAAGTTTCCTACTTTTTACGTTCTATGACATTTTTTGATCAGATGCGTAGTTCTCGAGATATATCAAGATATTTAAAAGTTCCGAAGCCGCACCAACATAATAGAGATACAGAAACACCGTGGCCCCTTTCTTTGAGATAACTCTGCACTAGTGCGAGCCGCAAATGCCACTTACAGCTTAGCTGTGCAGAAGAAGAACAACAGGAAGAAGAAATATCTCGAAATATGTCCGTTAGGCCCCTTCCCTTGAGATAAATCTGCAAATATCTCGGAAACGAAGCGAGCTATGGCAAAATGTTAAGAGACCTTTTTTGTAGAGAATTAAGTTTCCTACTTTTTATGTTCTATGATATTTTTTGATCAGATGCGTAGTTCTCGAGATATATTAAGATATTTAAAAGTTCCGCAGCCGCACCAACATAATAGAGATACAGAAACACCGTGGCCCCTTTCTTTGAGATAACTCTGCACTATTGCGAGCTGCAAATGCCACTTCCAGCTTAGCTGTGCCGAAGAAGAACAACAAGAAGAAGAAGTATCTCGAAATATGTCCGTCAGGCCCCTTCCCTTGAGATAAATCTGCAAATATCTCGGAAACGAAGAGAGCTATGGCAAAATGTTAAGAGACCTTTTTTGTAGAGAATTAAGTTTCCTACTTTTTATGTTCTATGATATTTTTTGATCAGATGCGTAGTTCTCGAGATATATCAAGATATTTAAAAGTTCCGAAGCCGCACCAACATAATAGAGATACAGAAACACCGTGGCCCCTTTCTTTGAGATAACTCTGCACTATTGCGAGCTGTAAATGCCACTTCCAGCTTAGCTGTGCAGAAGAAGAACAACAAGAAGAAGAAATATCTCGAAATATGTCCGTCAGGCCCCAGCCCTTGAGATATATCTGCAAATATCTCGGAAACGAAGCGAGCTATGGCAAAATGTTAAGAGACCTTTTTTGTAGAGAATTATGTTTCCTACAATTTATGTTCTATGATATTTTTTGATCAGAAGCGTAGTTTTCGAGATATATCGAGATATTTAAAGGTTCCGAAGCCGCACCAACATAATAGAGATACAGAAACACCGTGGCCCCTTTCTTTGAGATAACTCTGCACTAGTGCGAGCCGCAAATGCCACTTCCAGCTTAGCTGTGCAGAAGAAGAACAACAAGAAGAAGAAATATCTCGAAATATGTCCGTCAGGCCCCTTCCCTTGAGATAAATCTGCAAATATCTCGGAAACGAAGCGAGCTATGGCAAAATGTTAAGAGACCTTTTTTGTAGAGAATTAGGTTTGCTACTTTTTATGTTCTATGATATTTTTTGATCAGATGCGTAGTTCTCGAGATATATCAAGATATTTAAAAGTTCCGAAGCCGCACCAACATAATAGAGATACAGAAACACCGTGGCCCCTTTCTTTGAGCTAACTCTGCACTAGTGCGAGCCGCAAATGCCACTTCCAGCTTAGCTGTGCAGAAGAAGAACAACAAGAAGAAGAAATATCTCGAAATATGTCCGTCAGGCCCCTTCCCTTGAGATAAATCTGCAAATATCTCGGAAACGAAGCGAGCTATGGCAAAATGTTAAGAGACCTTTTTTGTAGAGAATTAAGTTTCCTACTTTTTATGTTCTATGATATTTTTTGATCAGATGCGCAGTTCTCGAGATATATCAAGATATTTAAAAGTTCCGAAGCCGCACCAACATAATAGAGATACAGAAACACCGTGGCCCCTTTCTTTGAGATAACTCTGCACTATTGCGAGCTGCAAATGCCACTTCCAGCTTAGCTGTGCAGAAGAAGAACAACAAGAAGAAGAAATATCTCGAAATATGTCCGTCAGGCCCCTTCCCTTGAGATAAATCTGCAAA
Organism: Osmia lignaria lignaria; assembly: GCF_051020975.1. Lineage (NCBI taxonomy): Eukaryota > Metazoa > Arthropoda > Insecta > Hymenoptera > Megachilidae > Osmia > Osmia lignaria. The sequence goes on from NW_027478166.1 coordinate 7,026,987, forward strand.
TATCTCGGAAACGAAGAGAGCTATGGCAAAATGTTAAGAGACCTTTTTTGTAGAGAATTAAGTTTCCTACTTTTTACGTTCTATGACATTTTTTGATCAGATGCGTAGTTCTCGAGATATATCAAGATATTTAAAAGTTCCGAAGCCGCACCAACATAATAGAGATACAGAAACACCGTGGTCCCTTTCTTTGAGATAACTCTGCACTATTGCGAGCTGTAAATGCCACTTCCAGCTTAGCTGTGCAGAAGAAGAACAACAAGAAGAAGAAATATCTCGAAATATGTCCGTCAGGCCCCATCCCTTGAGATAACTCTGCAAATATCTCGGAAACGAAGAGAGCTATGGCAAAATGTTAAGAGACCTTTTTTGTAGAGAATTAAGTTTCCTACTTTTCATGTTCTATGATATTTTTTGATCAGATGCGTAGTTCTCGAGATATATCAAGATATTTAAAAGTTCCGAAGCCGCACCAACATAATAGAGATACAGAAACACCGTGGCCCCTTTCTTTGAGATAACTCTGCACTATTGCGAGCTGTAAATGCCACTTCCAGCTTAGCTGTGCAGAAGAAGAACAACAAGAAGAAGAAATATCTCGAAATATGTCCGTCAGGCCCCTTCCCTTGAGATATATCTGCAAATATCTCGGAAACGAAGCGAGCTATGGCAAAATGTTAAGAGACCTTTTTTGTAGAGAATTAAGTTTCCTCCTTTTTATGTTCTATGATATTTTTTGATCAGATGCGTAGTTGTCGAGATATATCAAGATATTTAAAAGTTCCGAAGCCGCACCAACATAATAGAGATACAGAAACACCGTGGCCCCTTTCTTTGAGATAACTCTGCACGATTGCGAGCTGGAAATGCCACTTCCAGTTTAGCTGTGCAGAAGAAGAACAACAAGGAGAAGAAATATCTCGAAATATGTCCATCAGGACCCTTCCCTTGAGATAAATCTGCAAATATCTCGGAAACGAAGCGAGCTATGGCAAAATGTTAAGAGACCTTTTTTGTAGAGAATTAAGTTTCCTACTTTTTATGTTCTATGATATTTTTTGATCAGATGCGTAGTTCTCGAGATATATCAAGATATTTAAAAGTTCCGAAGCCGCACCAACATAATAGAGATACAGAAACACCGTGGCCCCTCTCTTTGAGATAACTCTGCACTATTGCGAGCTGCAAATGCCACTTCCAGCTTAGCTGTGCAGAAGAAGAACAACAAGAATAAGAAATATTTCGAAATATGTCCGTCAGGCCCCTTCCCTTGAGATAAATCTGCAAATATCTCGGAAACGAAGCGGGCTACGGCAAAATGTTAAGAGACCTTTTTTGTAGAGAATTAGGTTTCCTACTTTTTATGTTCTATGATATTTTTTGATCAGATGCGTAGTTCTCGAGATATATCAAGATATTTAAAAGTTCCGAAGCCGCACCAACATAATAGAGATACAGAAACACCGTGGCCCCTTTCTTTGAGATAACTCTGCACTATTGCGAGCTGCAAATGCCACTTCCAGCTTAGCTGTGCAGAGGAAGAACAACAAGAAGAAGAAGTATCTCGAAATATGTCCGTCAGGCCCGTTCCTTTGAGCTGAATCTGCAAATATCTCGGAAACGAAGCGAGCTATGGCAAAATGTTAAGAGACGTTTTTTGTAGTGAATTATGTTTCCTACAATTTATGTTCTATGATATTTTTTGATCAGAAGCGTAGTTTTCGAGATATATCGAGATATTTAAAAGTTCCGAAGCCGCACCAACATAATAGAGATACAGAAACACCGTGGCTCCTTTCTTTGAGATAACTCTGCACTAGTACGAGCCGCAAGTGCCACTTCCAGCTTAGCTGTGCAGAAGAAGAACAACAAGAAGAAGAAATATCTCGAAATATGTCCGTCAGGCCCCTTCCCTTGAGATAAATCTGCAAATATCTCGGAAACGAAGCGAGCTATGGCAAAATGTTAAGAGACCTTTTTTGTAGAGAATTAAGTTTCCTACTTTTTATGTTCTATGATATTTTTTGATCAGATGCGTAGTTCTCGAGATATATCAAGATATTTAAAAGTTCCGAAGCCGCACCAACATAATAGAGATACAGAAACACCGTGGCCCCTTTCTTTGAGATAACTCTGCACGATTGCGAGCTGGAAATGCCACTTCCAGTTTAGCTGTGCAGAAGAAGAACAACAAGAAGAAGAAATATCTCGAAATATGTCCATCAGGACCCTTCCCTTGAGATAAATCTGCAAATATCTCGGAAACGAAGCGAGCTATGGCAAAATGTTAAGAGACCTTTTTTGTAGAGAATTAAGTTTCCTACTTTTTATGTTCTATGATATTTTTTGATCAGATGCGTAGTTCTCGAGATATATCAAGATATTTAAAAGTTCCGAAGCCGCACCAACATAATAGAGATACAGAAACACCGTGGCCCCTCTCTTTGAGATAACTCTGCACTATTGCGAGCTGCAAATGCCACTTCCAGCTTAGCTGTGCAGAAGAAGAACAACAAGAATAAGAAATATTTCGAAATATGTCCGTCAGGCCCCTTCCCTTGAGATAAATCTGCAAATATCTCGGAAACGAAGCGGGCTACGGCAAAATGTTAAGAGACCTTTTTTGTAGAAAATTAGGTTTCCTACTTTTTATCTTCTATGATATTTTTTGATCAGATGCGTAGTTCTCGAGATATATCAAGATATTTAAAAGTTCCGAAGCCGCACCAACATAATAGAAATACAGAAACACCGTGGCCCCTTTCTTTGAGATAACTCTGCACTATTGTGAGCTGCAAATGCCACTTCCAGCTTAGCTGTGCAGAGGAAGAACAACAAGAAGAAGAAGTATCTCGAAATATGTCCGTCAGGCCCGTTCCTTTGAGCTGAATCTGCAAATATCTCGGAAACGAAGCGAGCTATGGCAAAATGTTAAGAGACGTTTTTTGTAGTGAATTATGTTTCCTACAATTTATGTTCTATAATATTTTTTGATCAGAAGCGTAGTTTTCGAGATATATCGAGATATTTAAAAGTTCCGAAGCCGCACCAACATAATAGAGATACAGAAACACCGTGGCTCCTTTCTTTGAGATAACTCTGCACTAGTACGAGCCGCAAATGCCACTTCCAGCTTAGCTGTGCAGAAGAAGAACAACAAGAAGAAGAAATATCTCGAAATATGTCCGTCAGGCCCCTTCCCTTGAGATAAATCTGCAAATATCTCGGAAACGAAGCGAGCTATGGCAAAATGTTAAGAGACCTTTTTTGTAGAGAATTAAGTTTCCTACTTTTTATGTTCTATGATATTTTTTGATCAGATGCGTAGTTCTCGAGATATATCAAGATATTTAAAAGTTCCGAAGCCGCACCAACATAATAGAGATACAGAAACACCGTGGCCCCTTTCTTTGAGATAACTCTGCACTATTGCGAGCTGCAAATGCCACTTCCAGCTTAGCTGTGCAGAGGAAGAACAACAAGAAGAAGTATCTCGAAATATGTCCGTCAGGCCCGTTCCTTTGAGCTGAATCTGCAAATATCTCGGAAACGAAGCGAGCTATGGCAAAATGTTAAGAGACGTTTTTTGTAGTGAATTATGTTTCCTACAATTTATGTTCTATGATATTTTTTGATCAGAAGCGTAGTTTTCGAGATATATCGAGATATTTAAAAGTTCCGAAGCCGCACCAACATAATAGAGATACAGAAACACCGTGGCTCCTTTCTTTGAGATAACTCTGCACTAGTACGAGCCGCAAATGCCACTTCCAGCTTAGCTGTGCAGAAGAAGAACAACAAGAAGAAGAAATATCTCGAAATATGTCCGTCAGGCCCCTTCCCTTGAGATAAATCTGCAAATATCTCGGAAACGAAGCGGGCTATGGCAAAATGTTAAGAGACCTTTTTTGTAGAGAATTAAGTTTCCTACTTTTTATGTTCTATGATATTTTTTGATCAGATGCGTAGTTCTCGAGATATATCAAGATATTTAAAAGTTCCGAAGCCGCACCAACATAATAGAGATACAGAAACACCGTGGCCCCTTTCTTTGAGATAACTCTGCACTATTGCGAGCTGCAAATGCCACTTCCAGCTTAGCTGTGCAGAGGAAGAACAACAAGAAGAAGAAGTATCTCGAAATATGTCCGTCAGGCCCGTTCCTTTGAGCTGAATCTGCAAATATCTCGGAAACGAAGCGAGCTATGGCAAAATGTTAAGAGACGTTTTTTGTAGTGAATTATGTTTCCTACAATTTATGTTCTATGATATTTTTTGATCAGAAGCGTAGTTTTCGAGATATATCGAGATATTTAAAAGTTCCGAAGCCGCACCAACATAATAGAGATACAGAAACACCGTGGCTCCTTTCTTTGAGATAACTCTGCACTAGTACGAGCCGCAAATGCCACTTCCAGCTTAGCTGTGCAGAAGAAGAACAACAAGAAGAAGAAATATCTCGAAATATGTCCGTCAGGCCCCTTCCCTTGAGATAAATCTGCAAATATCTCGGAAACGAAGCGAGCTATGGCAAAATGTTAAGAGACCTTTTTTGTAGAGAATTAAGTTTCCTACTTTTTATGTTCTATGATATTTTTTGATCAGATGCGTAGTTCTCGAGATATATCAAGATATTTAAAAGTTCCGAAGCCGCACCAACATAATAGAGATACAGAAACACCGTGGCCCCTTTCTTTGAGATAACTCTGCACTATTGCGAGCTGCAAATGCCACTTCCAGCTTAGCTGTGCAGAGGAAGAACAACAAGAAGAAGAAGTATCTCGAAATATGTCCGTCAGGCCCGTTCCTTTGAGCTGAATCTGCAAATATCTCGGAAACGAAGCGAGCTATGGCAAAATGTTAAGAGACGTTTTTTGTAGTGAATTATGTTTCCTACAATTTATGTTCTATGATATTTTTTGATCAGATGCGTAGTTTTCGAGATATATCGAGATATTTAAAAGTTCCGAAGCCGCACCAACATAATAGAGATACAGAAACACCGTGGCTCCTTTCTTTGAGATAACTCTGCACTAGTACGAGCCGCAAATGCCACTTCCAGCTTAGCTGTGCAGAAGAAGAACAACAAGAAGAAGAAATATCTCGAAATATGTCCGTCAGGCCCCTTCCCTTGAGATAAATCTGCAAATATCTCGGAAACGAAGCGAGCTATGGCAAAATGTTAAGAGACCTTTTTTGTAGAGAATTAAGTTTCCTACTTTTTATGTTCTATGATATTTTTTGATCAGATGCGTAGTTCTCGAGATATATCAAGATATTTAAAAGTTCCGAAGCCGCACCAACATAATAGAGATACAGAAACACCGTGGCCCCTTTCTTTGAGATAACTCTGCACTATTGCGAGCTGCAAATGCCACTTCCAGCTTAGCTGTGCAGAGGAAGAACAACAAGAAGAAGAAGTATCTCGAAATATGTCCGTCAGGCCCGTTCCTTTGAGCTGAATCTGCAAATATCTCGGAAACGAAGCGAGCTATGGCAAAATGTTAAGAGACGTTTTTTGTAGTGAATTATGTTTCCTACAATTTATGTTCTATGATATTTTTCGATCAGAGGCGTAGTTCTCGAGATATATCAAGATATTTAAAAGTTCCGAAGCCGCACCAACATAATAGAGATACGGAAACACCGTGACCCCTTTCTTTGGGATAACTCTGCACTATTGCGAGCTGGAAATGCCACTTCCAGTTTAGCTGTGCAGAAGAAGAACAACAAGAAGAAGATATATCTCGAAATATGTCCGTCAGGCCCCTTCCCTTGAGATAAATCTGCAAATATCTCGGAAACGAAGCGAGCTATGGCAAAATGTTAAGAGACCTTTTTTGTAGAGAATTAAGTTTCCTACTTTTTATGTTCTATGATATTTTTCGATCAGAGGCGTAGTTCTCGAGATATATCAAGATATTTAAAAGTTCCGAAGCCGCACCAACATAATAGAGATACAGAAACACCGTGGCCCCTTTCTTTGAGATAACTCTGCACGATTGCGAGCTGGAAATGCCACTTCCAGTTTAGCTGTGCAGAAGAAGAACAACAAGAAGAAGAAATATCTCGAAATATGTCCATCAGGACCCTTCCCTTGAGATAAATCTGCAAATATCTCGGAAACGAAGCGAGCTACGGCAAAATGTTAAGCGACCTTTTTTGTAGAAAATTAGGTTTCCTACTTTTTATGTTCTATGATATTTTTTGATCAGATGCGTAGTTCTCGAGATATATCAAGATATTTAAAAGTTCCGAAGCCGCACCAACATAATAGAGATACAGAAACACCGTGGCCCCTTTCTTTGAGATAACTCTGCACGATTGCGAGCTGGAAATGCCACTTCCAGTTTAGCTGTGCAGAAGAAGAACAACAAGAAGAAGAAATATCTCGAAATATGTCCATCAGGACCCTTCCCTTGAGATAAATCTGCAAATATCTCGGAAACGAAGCGAGCTATAGCAAAATGTTAAGAGACCTTTTTTGTAGAGAATTAAGTTTCCTACTTTTTATGTTCTATGATATTTTTTGATCAGATGCGTAGTTCTCGAGATATATCAAGATATTTAAAAGTTCCGAAGCCGCACCAACATAATAGAGATACAGAAACACCGTGGCCCCTTTCTTTGAGATAACTCTGCACTATTGCGAGCTGCAAATGCCACTTCCAGCTTAGCTGTGCAGAGGAAGAACAACAAGAAGAAGAAGTATCTCGAAATATGTCCGTCAGGCCCGTTCCTTTGAGCTGAATCTGCAAATATCTCGGAAACGAAGCGAGCTATGGCAAAATGTTAAGAGACGTTTTTTGTAGTGAATTATGTTTCCTACAATTTATGTTCTATGATATTTTTTGATCAGAAGCGTAGTTTTCGAGATATATCGAGATATTTAAAAGTTCCGAAGCCGCACCAACATAATAGAGATACAGAAACACCGTGGCTCCTTTCTTTGAGATAACTCTGCACTAGTACGAGCCGCAAATGCCACTTCCAGCTTAGCTGTGCAGAAGAAGAACAAGAAGAAGAAGAAATATCTCGAAATATGTCCATCAGGACCCTTCCCTTGAGATAAATCTGCAAATATCTCGGAAACGAAGCGAGCTATGGCAAAATGTTAAGAGACCTTTTTTGTAGAGAATTAAGTTTCGTACTTTTTATGTTCTATGATATTTTTCGATCAGAGGCGTAGTTCTCGAGATATATCAAGATATTTAAAAGTTCCGAAGCCGCACCAACATAATAGAGATACAGAAACACCGTGGCCCCTTTCTTTGCGATAACTCTGCACGATTGCGAGCTGGAAATGCCACTTCCAGTTTAGCTGTGCAGAAGAAGAACAAGAAGAAGAAGAAATATCTCGAAATATGTCCATCAGGACCCTTCCCTTGAGATAAATCTGCAAATATCTCGGAAACGAAGCGAGCTATGGCAAAATGTTAAGAGACCTTTTTTGTAGAGAATTAAGTTTCGTACTTTTTATGTTCTATGATATTTTTCGATCAGAGGCGTAGTTCTCGAGATATATCAAGATATTTAAAAGTTCCGAAGCCGCACCAACATAATAGAGATACAGAAACACCGTGGACCCTTTCTTTGAGATAACTCTGCACGATTGCGAGCAGGAAATGCCACTTCCAGTTTAGCTGTGCAGAAGAAGAACAACAAGAAGAAGAAATATCTCGAAATATGTCCGTCGGGACCCTTCCCTTGAGATAAATCTGCAAATATCTCGGAAACGAAGCGAGCTATGGCAAAATGTTAAGAGACCTTTTTTGTAGAGAATTATGTTTCCTACTTTTTATGTTCTATGATATTTTTCGATCAGAGGCGTAGTTCTCGAGATATATCAAGATATTTAAAAGTTCCGAAGCCGCACCAACATAATAGAGATACAGAAACACCGTGGCCCCTTTCTTTGAGATAACTCTGCACGATTGCGAGCTGGAAATGCCACTTCCAGTTTAGCTGTGCAGAAGAAGAACAACAAGAAGAAGAAATATCTCGAAATATGTCCATCAGGACCCTTCCCTTGAGATAAATCTGCAAATATCTCGGAAACGAAGCGAGCTATGGCAAAATGTTAAGAGACCTTTTTTGTAGAGAATTAGGTTTCCTACTTTTTATGTTCTATGATATTTTTCGATCAGAGGCGTAGTTCTCGAGATATATCAAGATATTTAAAAGTTCCGAAGCCGCACCAACATAATAGAGATACAGAAACACCGTGGCCCCTTTCTTTGAGATAACTCTGCACGATTGCGAGCAGGAAATGCCACTTCCAGTTTAGCTGTGCAGAAGAAGAACAACAAGAAGAAGAAATATCTCGAAATATGTCCGTCGGGACCCTTCCCTTGAGATAAATCTGCAAATATCTCGGAAACGAAGCGAGCTATGGCAAAATGTTAAGAGACCTTTTTTGTAGAGAATTATGTTTCCTACTTTTTATGTTCTATGATATTTTTCGATCAGAGGCGTAGTTCTCGAGATATATCGAGATATTTAAAAGTTCCGAAGCCGCACCAACATAATAGAGATACGGAAACACCGTGACCCCTTTCTTTGGGATAACTCTGCACTATTGCGAGCTGGAAATGCCACTTCCAGTTTAGCTGTGCAGAAGAAGAACAACAAGAAGAAGAAATATCTCGAAATATGTCCGTCAGGCCCCTTCCCTTGAGATAAATCTGCAAATATCTCGGAAACGAAGCGAGCTATGGCAAAATGTTAAGAGACCTTTTTTGTAGAGAATTAAGTTTCCTACTTTTTATCTTCTATGATATTTTTCGATCAGAGGCGTAGTTCTCGAGATATATCAAGATATTTAAAAGTTCCGAAGCCGCACCAACATAATAGAGATACAGAAACACCGTGGCCCCTTTCTTTGAGATAACTCTGCACGATTGCGAGCTGGCAATGCCACTTCCAGTTTAGCTGTGCAGAAGAAGAACAACAAGAAGAAGAAATATCTCGAAATATGTCCATCAGGACCCTTCCCTTGAGATAAATCTGCAAATATCTCGGAAACGAAGCGAGCTACGGCAAAATGTTAAGCGACCTTTTTTGTAGAAAATTAGGTTTCCTACTTTTTATGTTCTATGATATTTTTTGATCAGATGCGTAGTTCTCGAGATATATCAAGATATTTAAAAGCTCCGAAGCTGCACCAACATAATAGAGGTACAGAAACACCGTGGCCCCTTTCTTTGAGATAACTCTGCACTATTGCGAGCTGCAAATGCCACTTCCAGCTTAGCTGTGCAGAAGAAGAACAACAAGAATAAGAAATATTTCGAAATATGTCCGTCAGGCCCCTTCCCTTGAGATAAATCTGCAAATATCTCGGAAACGAAGCGAGCTACGGCAAAATGTTAAGCGACCTTTTTTGTAGAAAATTAGGTTTCCTACTTTTTATGTTCTATGATATGTTTTGATCAGATGCGTAGTTCTCGAGATATATCAAGATATTTAAAAGTTCCGAAGACGCACCAACATAATACAGATACAGAAACACCGTGGCCCCTTTCTTTGAGATAACTCTGCACTATTGCGAGCTGCAAATGCCACTTCCAGCTTAGCTGTGCAGAAGAAGAACAACAAGAAGAAGAAATATCTGGAAATATGTCCGTCAGGCCCCTTCCCTTGAGATAAATCTGCAAATACCTCGGAAACCAAGCGAGCTATGGCAAGATGTTAAGAGACCTTATTTGTAGAGAATTAAGTTTCCTACTTTTTATGTTCTACGATATTTTTTGATCAGATGCGTAGTTCTCGAGATATATCAAGATATTTAAAAGTTCCGAAGCGGCACCAACATAATAGAGATACAGAAACACCGTGGCCCCTTTCTTTGAGGTAACTCTGCACTATTGCGAGCTGCAAATGCCACTTCCAGCTTAGCTGTGCAGAAGAAGAACAACAAGAAGAAGAAATATCTCGAAATATGTCCCTCAGGCCCCTTCCCTTGAGATAAATCTGCAAATATCTCGGAAACCAAGCGAGCTATGGCAAAATGTTAAGAGACCTTATTTGTAGAGAATTAAGTTTCCTACTTTTTATGTTCTACGATATTTTTTGATCAGATGCGTAGTTCTCGAGATATATCAAGATACTTAAAAGTTCCGAAGCCGCACCAACATAATAGAGATACAGAAACACCGTGGCCCCTTTCTTTGAGATAACTCTGCACTATTGCGAGCTGCAAATGCCACTTCCAGCTTAGCTGTGCAGAAGAAGAACAACAAGAACAAGAAATATCTCGAAATATGTCCGTCAGGCCCCTTCCCTTGAGATAAATCTGCAAATATCTCGGAAACGAAGCGAGCTATGGCAAAATGTTAAGAGACCTTTTTTGTAGAGAATTATGTTTCCTACAATTTACGTTCTGTGATATTTTTTGATCAGAAGCGTAGTTTTCGAGATATATCGAGATATTTAAAAGTTCCGAAGCCGCACCAACATAATAGAGATACAGAAACACCGTGGCCCCTTTCTTTGAGATAACTCTGCACTATTGCGACCTGCAAATGCCACTTCCAGCTTAGCTGTGCAGAAGAGGAACAACAAGAAGAAGAAATATTTCGGAATATGTCGTCAGGCCCTTCCCTTGAGATAAATCTGCAAATATCTCGGAAACGATGCCAGCTATCGGAAAATGTTAAGAGACCTTTTTTGTAGAGAATTAAGTTTCCTACTTTTTATGTTCTATGATATTTTTTGATCAGATGCGTAGTTTTCGAGATATATCGAGATATTTAAGAGTTCCGAAGCCGCACCAACATAATAGAGATACAGAAACATCGTGGCCCCTTTCTTTGGGATAACTCTGCACTATTGCGAGTTGGAAATGCCACTTCCAGTTTAGCTGTGCAGAAGAAGAACAACAAGAAGAAGAAATATCTCGAAATATGTCCGTCAGGACCCTTCCCTTGAGATAAATCTGCAAATATCTCGGAAACGAAGCGAGCTACGGCAAAATGTTAAGAGACCTTTTTTGTAGAAAATTAGGATTCCTACTTTTTATGTTCTATGATATTTTTTGAACAGATGCGTAGTTCTCGAGATATATCAAGATATTTAAAAGTTCCGAAGCGGCACCAACATAATAGAGATACAGAAACACCGTGGCCCCTTTCTTTGAGGTAACTCTGCACTATTGCGAGCTGCAAATGCCACTTCCAGCTTAGCTGTGCAGAAGAAGAACAACAAGAAGAAGAAATATCTCGAAATATGTCCCTCAGGCCCCTTCCCTTGAGATAAATCTGCAAATATCTCGGAAACGAAGCGAGCTACGGCAAAATGTTAAGAGACCTTTTTTGTAGAAAATTAGGATTCCTACTTTTTATGTTCTATGATATTTTTTGACCAGATGCGTAGTTCTCGAGATATATCAAGATATTTAAAAGTTCCGAAGCCGCACTAACATAATAGAGATACAGAAACACCGTGGCCCCTTTCTTTGAGATAACTCTGCACTATTGCGAGCTGCAAATGCCACTTCCAGCTTAGCTGTGCAGAAGAAGAACAACAAGAACAAGAAATATCTCGAAATATGTCCGTCAGGCCCCTTCCCTTGAGATAAATCTGCAAATATCTCGGAAACGAAGCGAGCTATGGCAAAATGTTAAGAGACCTTTTTTGTAGAGAATTATGTTTCCTACAATTTACGTTCTGTGATATTTTTTGATCAGAAGCGTAGTTTTCGAGATATATCGAGATATTTAAAAGTTCCGAAGCCGCACCAACATAATAGAGATACAGAAACACCGTGGCCCCTTTCTTTGAGATAACTCTGCACTATTGCGACCTGCAAATGCCACTTCCAGCTTAGCTGTGCAGAAGAGGAACAACAAGAAGAAGAAATATTTCGGAATATGTCGTCAGGCCCCTTCCCTTGAGCTAAATCTGCAAATATCTCGGAAACGATGCCAGCTATCGGAAAATGTTAAGAGACCTTTTTTGTAGAGAATTAAGTTTCCTACTTTTTATGTTCTATGATATTTTTTGATCAGATGCGTAGTTTTCGAGATATATCGAGATATTTAAGAGTTCCGAAGCCGCACTAACATAATAGAGATACAGAAACACCGTGGCCCCTTTCTTTGAGATAACTCTGCACTATTGCGAGCTGCAAATGCCACTTCCAGCTTAGCTGTGCAGAAGAAGAACAACAAGAACAAGAAATATCTCGAAATATGTCCGTCAGGCCCCTTCCCTTGAGATAAATCTGCAAATATCTCGGAAACGAAGCGAGCTATGGCAAAATGTTAAGAGACCTTTTTTGTAGAGAATTATGTTTCCTACAATTTACGTTCTGTGATATTTTTTGATCAGAAGCGTAGTTTTCGAGATATATCGAGATATTTAAAAGTTCCGTAGCCGCACCAACATAATAGAGATACAGAAACACCGTGGCCCCTTTCTTTGAGATAACTCTGCACTATTGCGACCTGCAAATGCCACTTCCAGCTTAGCTGTGCAGAAGAGGAACAACAAGAAGAAGAAATATTTCGGAATATGTCGTCAGGCCCCTTCCCTTGAGCTAAATCTGCAAATATCTCGGAAACGATGCCAGCTATCGGAAAATGTTAAGAGACCTTTTTTGTAGAGAATTAAGTTTCCTACTTTTTATGTTCTATGATATTTTTTGATCAGATGCGTAGTTTTCGAGATATATCGAGATATTTAAGAGTTCCGAAGCCGCACCAACATAATAGAGATACAGAAACATCGTGGCCCCTTTCTTTGAGGTAACTCTGCACTATTGCGAGCTGCAAATGCCACTTCCAGCTTAGCTGTGCAGAAGAAGAACAACAAGAAGAAGAAATATCTCGAAATATGTCCCTCAGGCCCCTTCCCTTGAGATAAATCTGCAAATATCTCGGAAACGAAGCGAGCTACGGCAAAATGTTAAGAGACCTTTTTTGTAGAAAATGAGGATTCCTACTTTTTATGCTCTATGATATTTTTTGACCAGATGCGTAGTTCTCGAGATATATCAAGATATTTAAAAGTTCCGAAGCGGCACCAACATAATAGAGATACAGAAACACCGTGGCCCCTTTCTTTGAGGTAACTCTGCACTATTGCGAGCTGCAAATGCCACTTCCAGCTTAGCTGTGCAGAAGAAGAACAACAAGAAGAAGAAATATCTCGAAATATGTCCCTCAGGCCCCTTCCCTTGAGATAAATCTGCAAATATCTCGGAAACGAAGCGAGCTACGGCAAAATGTTAAGAGACCTTTTTTGTAGAAAATTAGGATTCCTACTTTTTATGCTCTATGATATTTTTTGACCAGATGCGTAGTTCTCGAGATATATCAAGATATTTAAAAGTTCCGAAGCCGCACTAACATAATAGAGATACAGAAACACCGTGGCCCCTTTCTTTGAGATAACTCTGCACTATTGCGCGCTGCAAATGCCACTTCCAGCTTAGCTGTGCAGAAGAAGAACAACAAGGAGAAGAAATATCTCGAAATATGTCCGTCAGGCCCCTTCCCTTGAGATAAATCTGCAAATATCTCGGAAACGAAGCGAGCTATGGCAAAATGTTAAGAGACCTTTTTTGTAGAGAATTAAGTTTCCTACTTTTTATGTTCTATGATATTTTTTGATCAGATGCGTAGTTCTCGAGATATATCAAGATATTTAAAAGTTCCGAAGCCGCACCAACATAATAGAGATACAGAAACACCGTGGCCCCTTTCTTTGAGATAACTCTGCACTATTGCGAGCTGCAAATGCCACTTCCAGCTTAGCTGTGCAGAAGAAGAGCAACAAGAAGAAGAAATATCTGGAAATATGTCCGTCAGGCCCCTTCCCTTGAGATAAATCTGCAAATATCTCGGAAACGAAGCGAGCTACGGCAAAATGTTAAGAGACCTTTTTTGTAGAAAATTAGGATTCCTACTTTTTATGTTCTATGATATTTTTTGAACAGATGCGTAGTTCTCGAGGTATATCAAGATATTTAAAAGTTCCGAAGCCGCACCAACATAATAGAGATACAGAAACACCGTGGCCCCTTTCTTTGAGATAACTCTGCACTACTGCGAGCTGCAAATGCCACTTCCAGCTTAGCTGTGCAGAAGAAGAACAACAAGAAGAAGAAATATCTCGAAATATGTCCGTCAGGCCCCTTCCCTTGGGATAAATCTGCAAATATCTCGGAAACGAAGCGAGCTATGGCAAAATGTTAAGAGACCTTTTTTGTAGAGAATTAAGTTTCCTACTTTTTATGTTCTATGATATTTTTTGATCAGATGCGTAGTTCTCGAGATATATCAAGATATTTAAAAGTTCCGAAGCCGCACCAACATAATAGAGATACAGAAACACCGTGGCCCCTTTCTTTGAGATAACTCTGCACTACTGCGACCTGCAAATGCCACTTCCAGCTTAGCTGTGCAGAAGAGGAACAACAAGAAGAAGAAATATCTCGGAATATGTCCGTCAGGCCCCTTCCCTTGAGATAAATCTGCAAATATCTCGGAAACGAAGCGAGCTATGGCAAAATGTTAAGAGACCTTTTTTGTAGAGAATTATGTTTCCTACAATTTATGTTCTATGATATTTTTTGATCAGAAGCGTAGTTTTCGAGATATATCGAGATATTTAAAAGTTCCGAAGCCGCACCAACATAATAGAGATACAGAAACATCGTGGCCCCTTTCTTTGAGATAACTCTGCACTATTGCGCGCTGCAAATGCCACTTCCAGCTTAGCTGTGCAGAAGAAGAACAACAAGAAGAAGAAATATCTGGAAATATGTCCGTCAGGCCCCTTCCCTTGAGATAAATCTGCAAATATCTCGGAAACGAAGCGAGCTACGGCAAAATGTTAAGAGACCTTTTTTGTAGAAAATTAGGATTCCTACTTTTTATGTTCTATGATATTTTTTGAACAGATGCGTAGTTCTCGAGATATATCAAGATATTTAAAAGTTCCGAAGCCGCACCAGCATAATAGAGATACAGAAACACCGTGGCCCCTTTCTTTGAGATAACTCTGCACTATTGCGCGCTGCAAATGGCACTTCCAGCTTAGCTGTGCAGAAGAAGAACAACAAGAAGAAGAAATATCTCGAAATATGTCCGTCAGGCCCCTTCTCTTGAGATAAATCTGCAAATATCTCGGAAACGAAGCGAGCTATTGCAAATCGTTAAGAGACCTTTTTTGTAGAGAATTAAGTTTGCTACTTTTTATGTTCTATGATATTTTTTGATCAGATGCGTAGTTCTCGAGATATATCAAGATATTTAAAAGTTCCGAAGCCGCACCAACATAATAGAGATACAGAAACACCGTGGCCCCTTTCTTTGAGATAACTCTGCACTATTGCGAGCTGCAAATGCCACTTCCAGCTTAGCTGTGCAGAAGAAGAACAACAAGAAGAAGAAATATCTCGAAATATGTCCGTCAGGCCCCTTCCCTTGAGATAAATCTGCAAATATCTCGGAAACGAAGCGAGCTATGGCAAAATGTTAAGAGACCTTTTTTGTAGAGAATTATGTTTCCTACAATTTATGTTCTATGATATTTTTTGATCAGAAGCGTAGTTTTCGAGATATATCGAGATATTTAAAAGTTCCGAAGCCGCACCAACATAATAGAGATACAGAAACATCGTGGCCCCTTTCTTTGGGATAACTCTGCACTATTGCGAGCTGGAAATGCCACTTCCAGTTTAGCTGTGCAGAAGAAGAACAACAAGAAGAAGAAATATCTCGAAATATGTCCGTCAGGACCCTTCCCTTGAGATAAATCTGCAAATATCTCGGAAACGAAGCGAGCTATTGCAAAACGTTAAGCGACCTTTTTTGTAGAGAATTAAGTTTCCTACTTTTTATGTTCTATGATATTTTTTGATCAGATGCGTAGTTCTCGAGATATATCAAGATATTTAAAAGTTCCGAAGCCGCACCAACATAATAGAGATACAGAAACACCGTGGCCCCTTTCTTTGAGATAACTCTGCACTATTGCGAGCTGCAAATGCCACTTCCAGCTTAGCTGTGCAGAAGAAGAACAACAAGAAGAAGAAATATCTGGAAATATGTCCGTCAGGCCCCTTCCCTTGAGATAAATCTGCAAATATCTCGGAAACGAAGCGAGCTACGGCAAAATGTTAAGAGACCTTTTTTGTAGAAAATTAGGATTCCTACTTTTTATGTTCTATGATATTTTTTGAACAGATGCGTAGTTCTCGAGATATATCAAGATATTTAAAAGTTCCGAAGCGGCACCAACATAATAGAGATACAGAAACACCGTGGCCCCTTTCTTTGAGGTAACTCTGCACTATTGCGAGCTGCAAATGGCACTTCCAGCTTAGCTGTGCAGAAGAAGAACAACAAGGAGAAGAAATATCTCGAAATATGTCCGTCAGGCCCCTTCCCTTGAGATAAATCTGCAAATATCTCGGAAACGAAGCGAGCTATGGCAAAATGTTAAGAGACCTTTTTTGTAGAGAATTAAGTTTCCTACTTTTTATGTTCTATGATATTTTTTGATCAGATGCGTAGTTCTCGAGATATATCAAGATATTTAAAAGTTCCGAAGCCGCACCAACATAATAGAGATACAGAAACACCGTGGCCCCTTTCTTTGAGATAACTCTGCACTATTGCGAGCTGCAAATGCCACTTCCAGCTTAGCTGTGCAGAAGAAGAGCAACAAGAAGAAGAAATATCTGGAAATATGTCCGTCAGGCCCCTTCCCTTGAGATAAATCTGCAAATATCTCGGAAACGAAGCGAGCTACGGCAAAATGTTAAGAGACCTTTTTTGTAGAAAATTAGGATTCCTACTTTTTATGTTCTATGATATTTTTTGAACAGATGCGTAGTTCTCGAGGTATATCAAGATATTTAAAAGTTCCGAAGCCGCACCAACATAATAGAGATACAGAAACACCGTGGCCCCTTTCTTTGAGATAACTCTGCACTACTGCGAGCTGCAAATGCCACTTCCAGCTTAGCTGTGCAGAAGAAGAACAACAAGAAGAAGAAATATCTCGAAATATGTCCGTCAGGCCCCTTCCCTTGGGATAAATCTGCAAATATCTCGGAAACGAAGCGAGCTATGGCAAAATGTTAAGAGACCTTTTTTGTAGAGAATTAAGTTTCCTACTTTTTATGTTCTATGATATTTTTTGATCAGATGCGTAGTTCTCGAGATATATCAAGATATTTAAAAGTTCCGAAGCCGCACCAACATAATAGAGATACAGAAACACCGTGGCCCCTTTCTTTGAGATAACTCTGCACTACTGCGACCTGCAAATGCCACTTCCAGCTTAGCTGTGCAGAAGAGGAACAACAAGAAGAAGAAATATCTCGGAATATGTCCGTCAGGCCCCTTCCCTTGAGATAAATCTGCAAATATCTCGGAAACGAAGCGAGCTATGGCAAAATGTTAAGAGACCTTTTTTGTAGAGAATTATGTTTCCTACAATTTATGTTCTATGATATTTTTTGATCAGAAGCGTAGTTTTCGAGATATATCGAGATATTTAAAAGTTCCGAAGCCGCACCAACATAATAGAGATACAGAAACATCGTGGCCCCTTTCTTTGGGATAACTCTGCACTATTGCGAGCTGGAAATGCCACTTCCAGTTTAGCTGTGCAGAAGAAGAACAACAAGAAGAAGAAATATCTCGAAATATGTCCGTCAGGACCCTTCCCTTGAGATAAATCTGCAAATATCTCGGAAACGAAGCGAGCTATTGCAAAACGTTAAGCGACCTTTTTTGTAGAGAATTAAGTTTCCTACTTTTTATGTTCTATGATATTTTTTGATCAGATGCGTAGTTCTCGAGATATATCAAGATATTTAAAAGTTCCGAAGCCGCACCAACATAATAGAGATACAGAAACACCGTGGCCCCTTTCTTTGAGATAACTCTGCACTATTGCGAGCTGCAAATGCCACTTCCAGCTTAGCTGTGCAGAAGAAGAACAACAAGAAGAAGAAATATCTGGAAATATGTCCGTCAGGCCCCTTACCTTGAGATAAATCTGCAAATATCTCGGAAACGAAGCGAGCTACGGCAAAATGTTAAGAGACCCTTTTTGTAGAAAATTAGGATTCCTACTTTTTATGTTCTATGATATTTTTTGAACAGATGCGTAGTTCTCGAGATATATCAAGATATTTAAAAGTTCCGAAGCGGCACCAACATAATAGAGATACAGAAACACCGTGGCCCCTTTCTTTGAGGTAACTCTGCACTATTGCGAGCTGCAAATGGCACTTCCAGCTTAGCTGTGCAGAAGAAGAACAACAAGAAGAAGAAATATCTCGAAATATGTCCCTCAGGCCCCTTCCCTTGAGATAAATCTGCAAATATCTCGGAAACGAAGCGAGCTACGGCAAAATGTTAAGAGACCTTTTTTGTAGAAAATTAGGATTCCTACTTTTTATGCTCTATGATATTTTTTGACCAGATGCGTAGTTCTCGAGATATATCAAGATATTTAAAAGTTCCGAAGCCGCACTAACATAATAGAGATACAGAAACACCGTGGCCCCTTTCTTTGAGATAACTCTGCACTATTGCGCGCTGCAAATGCCACTTCCAGCTTAGCTGTGCAGAAGAAGAACAACAAGGAGAAGAAATATCTCGAAATATGTCCGTCAGGCCCCTTCCCTTGAGATAAATCTGCAAATATCTCGGAAACGAAGCGAGCTATGGCAAAATGTTAAGAGACCTTTTTTGTAGAGAATTAAGTTTCCTACTTTTTATGTTCTATGATATTTTTTGATCAGATGCGTAGTTCTCGAGATATATCAAGATATTTAAAAGTTCCGAAGCCGCACCAACATAATAGAGATACAGAAACACCGTGGCCCCTTTCTTTGAGATAACTCTGCACTATTGCGAGCTGCAAATGCCACTTCCAGCTTAGCTGTGCAGAAGAAGAGCAACAAGAAGAAGAAATATCTGGAAATATGTCCGTCAGGCCCCTTCCCTTGAGATAAATCTGCAAATATCTCGGAAACGAAGCGAGCTACGGCAAAATGTTAAGAGACCTTTTTTGTAGAAAATTAGGATTCCTACTTTTTATGTTCTATGATATTTTTTGAACAGATGCGTAGTTCTCGAGGTATATCAAGATATTTAAAAGTTCCGAAGCCGCACCAACATAATAGAGATACAGAAACACCGTGGCCCCTTTCTTTGAGATAACTCTGCACTACTGCGAGCTGCAAATGCCACTTCCAGCTTAGCTGTGCAGAAGAAGAACAACAAGAAGAAGAAATATCTCGAAATATGTCCGTCAGGCCCCTTCCCTTGGGATAAATCTGCAAATATCTCGGAAACGAAGCGAGCTATGGCAAAATGTTAAGAGACCTTTTTTGTAGAGAATTAAGTTTCCTACTTTTTATGTTCTATGATATTTTTTGATCAGATGCGTAGTTCTCGAGATATATCAAGATATTTAAAAGTTCCGAAGCCGCACCAACATAATAGAGATACAGAAACACCGTGGCCCCTTTCTTTGAGATAACTCTGCACTACTGCGACCTGCAAATGCCACTTCCAGCTTAGCTGTGCAGAAGAGGAACAACAAGAAGAAGAAATATCTCGGAATATGTCCGTCAGGCCCCTTCCCTTGAGATAAATCTGCAAATATCTCGGAAACGAAGCGAGCTATGGCAAAATGTTAAGAGACCTTTTTTGTAGAGAATTATGTTTCCTACAATTTATGTTCTATGATATTTTTTGATCAGAAGCGTAGTTTTCGAGATATATCGAGATATTTAAAAGTTCCGAAGCCGCACCAACATAATAGAGATACAGAAACATCGTGGCCCCTTTCTTTGGGATAACTCTGCACTATTGCGAGCTGGAAATGCCACTTCCAGTTTAGCTGTGCAGAAGAAGAACAACAAGAAGAAGAAATATCTCGAAATATGTCCGTCAGGACCCTTCCCTTGAGATAAATCTGCAAATATCTCGGAAACGAAGCGAGCTATTGCAAAACGTTAAGCGACCTTTTTTGTAGAGAATTAAGTTTCCTACTTTTTATGTTCTATGATATTTTTTGATCAGATGCGTAGTTCTCGAGATATATCAAGATATTTAAAAGTTCCGAAGCCGCACCAACATAATAGAGATACAGAAACACCGTGGCCCCTTTCTTTGAGATAACTCTGCACTATTGCGAGCTGCAAATGCCACTTCCAGCTTAGCTGTGCAGAAGAAGAACAACAAGAAGAAGAAATATCTGGAAATATGTCCGTCAGGCCCCTTCCCTTGAGATAAATCTGCAAATATCTCGGAAACGAAGCGAGCTACGGCAAAATGTTAAGAGACCTTTTTTGTAGAAAATTAGGATTCCTACTTTTTATGTTCTATGATATTTTTTGAACAGATGCGTAGTTCTCGAGATATATCAAGATATTTAAAAGTTCCGAAGCCGCACCAGCATAATAGAGATACAGAAACACCGTGGCCCCTTTCTTTGAGATAACTCTGCACTATTGCGCGCTGCAAATGGCACTTCCAGCTTAGCTGTGCAGAAGAAGAACAACAAGAAGAAGAAATATCTCGAAATATGTCCGTCAGGCCCCTTCTCTTGAGATAAATCTGCAAATATCTCGGAAACGAAGCGAGCTATTGCAAATCGTTAAGAGACCTTTTTTGTAGAGAATTAAGTTTGCTACTTTTTATGTTCTATGATATTTTTTGATCAGATGCGTAGTTCTCGAGATATATCAAGATATTTAAAAGTTCCGAAGCCGCACCAACATAATAGAGATACAGAAACACCGTGGCCCCTTTCTTTGAGATAACTCTGCACTATTGCGAGCTGCAAATGCCACTTCCAGCTTAGCTGTGCAGAAGAAGAACAACAAGAAGAAGAAATATCTCGAAATATGTCCGTCAGGCCCCTTCCCTTGAGATAAATCTGCAAATATCTCGGAAACGAAGCGAGCTATGGCAAAATGTTAAGAGACCTTTTTTGTAGAGAATTAAGTTTCCTACTTTTTATGTTCTATGATATTTTTTGATCAGATGCGTAGTTCTCGAGATATATCAAGATATTTAAAAGTTCCGAAGCCGCACCAACATAATAGAGATACAGAAACACCGTGGCCCCTTTCTTTGAGGTAACTCTGCACTATTGCGACCTGCAAATGCCACTTCCAGCTTAGCTGTGCAGAAGAAGAACAACAAGAAGAAGAAATATCTCGAAATATGTCCGTCAGGCCCCTTCCCTTGGGATAAATCTGCAAATATCTCGGAAACCAAGCGAGCTATGGCAAAATGTTAAGAGACCTTTTTTGTAGAGAATTAAGTTTCCTACTTTTTATGTTCTATGATATTTTTTGATCAGATGCCTAGTTCTAGAGATATATCCAGATATTTAAAAGTTCCGAAGCGGCACCAACATAATAGAGATACAGAAACACCGTGGCCCCTTTCTTTGAGGTAACTCTGCACTATTGCGACCTGCAAATGCCACTTCCAGCTTAGCTGTGCAGAAGAAGAACAACAAGAAGAAGAAATATCTCGAAATATGTCCCTCAGGCCCCTTCCCTTGAGATAAATCTGCAAATATCTCGGAAACCAAGCGAGCTATGGCATAATGTTAAGAGACCTTATTTGTAGAGAATTAAGTTTCCTACTTTTTATGTTCTACGATATTTTTTGATCAGATGCGTAGTTCTCGAGATATATCAAGATATTTAAAAGTTCCGAAGCCGCACCAACATAATAGAGATACAGAAACACCGTGGCCCCTCTCTTTGAGATAACTCTGCACAATTGCGAGCTGCAAATGCCACTTCCAGCTTAGCTGTGGAGAAGAAGAAGAACAAGAAGAAGAAATATCTCGAAATATGTCCGTCAGGCTCCTTCCCTTGAGATAAATCTGCAAATATCTCGGAAACGAAGCCAGCTATGGCAAAATGTTAAGAGACCTTTTTTGTAGAGAATTATGTTTCCTACAATTTATGTTCTATGATATTTTTTGATCAGAAGCGTAGTTTTCGAGATATATCGAGATATTTAAAAGTTCCGAAGCCGCACCAACATAATAGAGATACAGAAACATCGTGGCCCCTTTCTTTGGGATAACTCTGCACTATTGCGAGCTGGAAATGCCACTTCCAGTTTAGCTGTGCAGAAGAAGAACAACAAGAAGAAGAAATATCCCGAAATATGTCCGTCAGGACCCTTCCCTTGAGATAAATCTGCAAATATCTCGGAAACGAAGCGAGCTCTTGCAAAACGTTAAGAGACCTTTTTTGTAGAGAATTAAGTTTCCTACTTTTTATGTTCTATGATATTTTCTGATCAGATGCGTAGTTCTCGAGATATATCAAGATATTTAAAAGTTCCGAAGCCGCACCAACATAATAGAGATACAGAAACACCGTGGCCCCTCTCTTTGAGATAACTCTGCACTATTGCGAGCTGCAAATGCCACTTCCAGCTTAGCTGTGCAGAAGAAGAACAACAAGAAGAAGAAATATCTGGAAATATGTCCGTCAGGCCCCTTCCCTTGAGATAAATCTGCAAATATCTCGGAAACGAAGCGAGCTACGGCAAAATGTTAAGAGACCTTTTTTGTAGAAAATTTGGATTCCTACTTTTTATGTTCTATGATATTTTTTGAACAGATGCGTAGTTCTCGAGATATATCAAGGTATTTAAAAGTTCCGAAGCCGCACCAACATAATAGAGATACAGAAACACCGTGGCCCCTTTCTTTGAGATAACTCTGCACTATTGCGCGCTGCAAATGGCACTTCCAGCTTAGCTGTGCAGAAGAAGAACAACAAGAAGAAGAAATATCTCGAAATATGTCCGTCAGGCCCCTTCCCTTGAGATAAATCTGCAAATATCTCGGAAACCAAGCGAGCTATGGCAAAATGTTAGGAGACCTTATTTGTAGAGAATTAAGTTTCCTACTTTTTATGTCCTACGATATTTTTTGATCAGATGCGTAGTTCTCGAGATATATCGAGATATTTAAAAGTTCCGAAGCCGCACCAACATAATAGAGATACAGAAACACCGTGGCCCCTTTCTTTGGGATAACTCTGCACTATTGCGAGCTGGAAATGCCACTTCCAGTTTAGCTGTGCAGAAGAAGAACAACAAGAAGAAGAAATATCTCTAAATATGTCCGTCAGGACCCTTCCCTTGAGATAAATCTGCAAATATCTCGGAAACGAAGCGAGCTATTGCAAAACGTTAAGAGACCTTTTTTGTAGAGACTTAAGTTTCCTACTTTTTATGTTCTATGATATTTTTTGATCAGATGCGTAGTTCTCGAGATATATCAAGATATTTAAAAGTTCCGAAGCCGCACCAACATAATAGAGATACAGAAACACCGTGGCCCCTTTCTTTGAGATAACTCTGCACTATTGCGAGCTGCAAATGCCACTTCCAGCTTAGCTGTGCAGAAGAAGAACAACAAGAAGAAGAAATATCTGGAAATATGTCCGTCAAGCCCCTTCCCTTGAGATAAATCTGCAAATATCTCGGAAACGAAGCGAGCTACGGCAAAATGTTAAGAGACCTTTTTTGTAGAAAATTTGGATTCCTACTTTTTATGTTCTATGATATTTTTTGAACAGATGCGTAGTTCTCGAGATATATCAAGATATTTAAAAGTTCCGAAGCCGCACCAACATAATAGAGATACAGAAACACCGTGGCCCCTTTCTTTGAGATAACTCTGCACTATTGCGCGCTGCAAATGGCACTTCCAGCTTAGCTGTGCAGAAGAAGAACAACAAGAAGAAGAAATATCTCGAAATATGTCCGTCAGGCCCCTTCCCTTGAGATAAATCTGCAAATATCTCGGAAACCAAGCGAGCTATGGCAAAATGTTAAGAGACCTTATTTGTAGAGAATTAAGTTTCCTACTTTTTATGTCCTACGATATTTTTTGATCAGATGCGTAGTTCTCGAGATATATCGAGATATTTAAAAGTTCCGAGGCCGCACCAACATAATAGAGATACAGAAACACCGTGGCCCCTTTCTTTGGGATAACTCTGCACTATTGCGAGCTGGAAATGCCACTTCCAGTTTAGCTGTGCAGAAGAAGAACAACAAGAAGAAGAAATATCTCTAAATATGTCCGTCAGGACCCTTCCCTTGAGATAAATCTGCAAATATCTCGGAAACGAAGCGAGCTATTGCAAAACGTTAAGAGACCTTTTTTGTAGAGAATTAAGTTTCCTACTTTTTATGTTCTATGATATTTTTTGATCAGATGCGTAGTTCTCGAGATATATCAAGATATTTAAAAGTTCCGAAGCCGCACCAACATAATAGAGATACAGAAACACCGTGGCCCCTTTCTTTGAGATAACTCTGCACTATTGCGAGCTGCAAATGCCACTTCCAGCTTAGCTGTGCAGAAGAAGAACAACAAGAAGAAGAAATATCTGGAAATATGTCCGTCAGGCCCGTTCCCTTGAGATAAATCTGCAAATATCTCCGAAACGAAGCGAGCTACGGCAAAATGTTAAGAGACCTTTTTTGTAGAAAATTAGGATTCCTACTTTTTATGTTCTATGATATTTTTTGAACAGATGCGTAGTTCTCGAGGTATATCAAGATATTTAAAAGTTCCGAAGCCGCACCAACATAATAGAGATACAGAAACACCGTGGCCCCTTTCTTTGAGATAACTCTGCACTACTGCGAGCTGCAAATGCCACTTCCAGCTTAGCTGTGCAGAAGAAGAACAACAAGAAGAAGAAATATCTCGAAATATGTCCGTCAGGCCCCTTCCCTTGGGATAAATCTGCAAATATCTCGGAAACGAAGCGAGCTATGGCAAAATGTTAAGAGACCTTTTTTGTAGAGACTTAAGTTTCCTACTTTTTATGTTCTATGATATTTTTTGATCAGATGCCTAGTTCTCGAGATATATCCAGATATTTAAAAGTTCCGAAGCGGCACCAACATAATAGAGATACAGAAACACCGTGGCCCCTTTCTTTGAGGTAACTCTGCACTATTGCGACCTGCAAATGCCACTTCCAGCTTAGCTGTGCAGAAGAAGAACAACAAGAAGAAGAAATATCTCGAAATATGTCCCTCAGGCCCCTTCCCTTGAGATAAATCTGCAAATATCTCGGAAACCAAGCGAGCTATGGCAAAATGTTAAGAGACCTTATTTGTAGAGAATTAAGTTTCCTACTTTTTATGTTCTACGATATTTTTTGATCAGATGCGTAGTTCTCGAGATATATCAAGATATTTAAAAGTTCCGAAGCCGCACCAACATAATAGAGATACAGAAACACCGTGGCCCCTCTCTTTGAGATAACTCTGCACAATTGCGAGCTGCAAATGCCACTTCCAGCTTAGCTGTGGAGAAGAAGAAGAACAAGAAGAAGAAATATCTCGAAATATGTCCGTCAGGCTCCTTCCCTTGAGATAAATCTGCAAATATCTCGGAAACGAAGCGAGCTACGGCAAAATGTTAAGAGACCTTTTTTGTAGAAAATTTGGATTCCTACTTTCTATGTTCTATGATATTTTTTGAACAGATGCGTAGTTCTCGAGATATATCAAGATATTTAAAAGTTCCGAAGCCGCACCAACATAATAGAGATACAGAAACACCGTGGCCCCTTTCTTTGAGATAACTCTGCACTATTGCGCGCTGCAAATGGCACTTCCAGCTTAGCTGTGCAGAAGAAGAACAACAAGAAGAAGAAATATCTCGAAATATGTCCGTCAGGCCCCTTCCCTTGAGATAAATCTGCAAATATCTCGGAAACGAAGCGAGCTATGGCAAAATGTTAAGAGACCTTTTTTGTAGAGAATTAAGTTTCCTACTTTTTATGTTCTATGATATTTTTTGATCAGATGCGTAGTTCTCGAGATATATCCAGATATTTAAAAGTTCCGAAGCGGCACCAACATAATAGAGATACAGAAACACCGTGGCCCCTTTCTTTGAGATAACTCTGCACTATTGCGAGCTGGAAATGCCACTTCCAGCTTAGCTGTGCAGAAGAAGAACAACAAGAAGAAGAAATATCTCGAAATATGTCCGTCAGGCCCCTTCCCTTGAGATAAATCTGCAATTATCTCGGAAACGAAGCGAGCTATGGCAAAATCTTAAGAGACCTTTTTTGTAGAGAATTATGTTTCCTACAATTTACGTTCTCTGATATTTTTTGATCAGAAGCGTAGTTTTCGAGATATATCGAGATATTTAAAAGTTCCGAAGCCGCACCAACATAATAGACATACAGAAACACCGTGGCCCCTTTCTTTGGGATAACTCTGCACTATTGCGAGCTGGAAATGCCACTTCCAGTTTAGCTGTGCAGAAGAAGAACAACAAGAAGATGAAATATCTCGAAATATGTCCGTCAGGACCCTTCCCTTGAGATAAATCTGCAAATATCTCGGAAACGAAGCGAGCTATTGCAAAACGTTAAGAGACCTTTTTTGTAGAAAATTAAGTTTCCTACTTTTTATGTTGTATGATATTTTTTGATCAGATGCGTAGTTCTCGAGATATATCAAGATATTTAAAAGCTCCGAAGCTGCACCAACATAATAGAGGTACAGAAACACCGTGGCCCCTTTCTTTGAGATAACTCTGCACTATTGCGAGCTGCAAATGCCACTTCCAGCTTAGCTGTGCAGAAGAAGAACAACAAGAATAAGAAATATTTCGAAATACGTCCGTCAGGCCCCTTCCCTTGAGATAAATCTGCAAATATCTCGGAAACGAAGCGAGCTACGGCAAAATGTTAAGAGACCTTTTTTGTAGAAAATTAGGTTTCCTACTTTTTATGTTCTAGGATATTTTTTGATCAGATGCGTAGTTCTCGAGATATATCAAGATATTTAAAAGTTCCGAAGCCGCACCAACATAATACAGATACAGAAACACCGTGGCCCCTTTCTTTGCGATAACTCTGCACTATTGCGAGCTGCAAATGCCACTTCCAGCTTAGCTGTGCAGAAGAAGAACAACAAGAAGAAGAAATATCTCGAAATATGTCCGTCAGGCCCCTTCCCTTGAGATAAATCTGCAAATACCTCGGAAACCAAGCGAGCTATGGCAAAATGTTAAGAGACCTTTTTTGTAGAGAATTAAGTTTCCTACTTTTTACGTTCTATGATATTTTTCGATCAGAGGCGTAGTTCTCGAGATATATCAAGATATTTAAAAGTTCCGAAGCCGCACCAACATAATAGAGATACAGAAACACCGTGGCCCCTTTCTTTGAGATAACTCTGCACGATTGCGAGCTGGAAATGCCACTTCCAGTTTAGCTGCGCAGAAGAAGAACAACAAGAAGAAGAAATATCTCGAAATATGTCCATCAGGACCCTTCCCTTGAGATAAATCTGCAAATATCTCGGAAACGAAGCGAGCTATGGCAAAATGTTAAGAGACCTTTTTTGTAGAGAATTATGTTCCCTACAATTTATGTTCTATGATATTTTTTGATCAGATGCGTAGTTCTCGAGATATATCAAGATATTTAAAAGTTCCGAAGCCGCACCAACATAATAGAGATACAGAAACACCGTGGCCCCTTTCTTTGCGATAACTCTGCACTATTGCGAGCTGCAAATGCCACTTCCAGCTTAGCTGTGCAGAAGAAGAACAACAAGAAGAAGAAATATCTCGAAATATGTCCGTCAGGCCCCTTCCCTTGAGATATATCTGCAAATATCTCGGAAACAAAGCGAGCTATGGCAAAATGTTAAGAGACCTTTTTTGTAGAGAATTATGTTTCCTACAATTTATATTCTATGATATTTTTTGATCAGAAGCGTAGTTTTCGAGATATATCGAGATATTTAAAAGTTCCGAAGCCGCACCAACATAATAGAGATACAGAAACACCGTGGCCCCTTTCTTTCAGATAACTATGCACTATTGCGAGCTGCAAATGCCACTTCCAGCTTAGCTGTGCAGAAGAAGAACAACAAGAAGAAGAAATATCTCGAAATATGTCCGTCAGGCCCCTTACCTTGAGATAAATCTGCAAATATCTCGGAAACGAAGCGAGCTATGGCAAAATGTTAAGAGACCTTTTTTGTAGAGAATTATGTTTCCTACAATTTATGTTCTATGATATTTTTTGATCAGAAGCGTAGTTTTCGAGATATATCGAGATATTTAAAAGTTCCGAAGCCGCACCAACATAATAGAGATACAGAAACACCGTGGCCCCTTTCTTTGGGATAACTCTGCACTATTGCGAGCTGGAAATGCCACTTCCAGTTTAGCTGTGCAGAAGAAGAACAACAAGAAGAAGAAATATCTCGAAATATGTCCGTCAGGACCCTTCCCTTGAGATAAATCTGCAAATATCTCGGAAACGAAGCGAGCTATTGCAAAACGTTAAGAGACCTTTTTTGTAGAGAATTAAGTTTCCTACTTTTTATGTTCTATGATATTTTTTGATCAGATGCGTAGTTCTCGAGATATATCAAGATATTTAAAAGCTCCGAAGCTGCACCAACATAACAGAGGTACAGAAACACCGTGGCCCCTTTCTTTGAGATAACTTTGCACTATTGCGAGCTGCAAATGCCACTTCCAGCTTAGCTGTGCAGAAGATGAACAACAAGAAGAAGAAATATCTCGAAATATGTCCGTCGGCCCCTTCCCTTGAGATAAATCTGCAAATATCTCGGAAACGAAGCGAGCTACGGCAAAATGTTAAGAGACCTTTTTTGTAGAGAATTCAGTTTCCTACTTTTTATGTTGTATGATATTTTTCGATCAGAGGCGTAGTTCTCGAGATATATCAAGATATTTAAAAGTTCCGAAGCCGCACCAACATAATAGAGATACAGAAACACCGTGGCCCCTCTCTTTGAGATAACTCTGCACAATTGCGAGCTGCAAATGCCACTTCCAGCTTAGCTGTGGAGAAGAAGAAGAACAAGAAGAAGAAATATCTCGAAATATGTCCGTCAGGCTCCTTCCCTTGAGATAAATCTGCAAATATCTCGGAAACGAAGCGAGCTACGGCAAAATGTTAAGAGACCTTTTTTGTAGAAAATTTGGATTCCTACTTTCTATGTTCTATGATATTTTTTGAACAGATGCGTAGTTCTCTAGATATATCAAGATATTTAAAAGTTCCGAAGCCGCACCAACATAATAGAGATACAGAAACACCGTGGCCCCTTTCTTTGAGATAACTCTGCACTATTGCGCGCTGCAAATGGCACTTCCAGCTTAGCTGTGCAGAAGAAGAACAACAAGAAGAAGAAATATCTCGAAATATGTCCGTCAGGCCCCTTCCCTTGAGATAAATCTGCAAATATCTCGGAAACGAAGCGAGCTATGGCAAAATGTTAAGAGACCTTTTTTGTAGAGAATTAAGTTTCCTACTTTTTATGTTCTATGATATTTTTTGATCAGATGCGTAGTTCTCGAGATATATCCAGATATTTAAAAGTTCCGAAGCGGCACCAACATAATAGAGATACAGAAACACCGTGGCCCCTTTCTTTGAGATAACTCTGCACTATAGCGAGCTGGAAATGCCACTTCCAGCTTAGCTGTGCAGAAGAAGAACAACAAGAAGAAGAAATATCTCGAAATATGTCCGTCAGGCCCCTTCCCTTGAGATAAATCTGCAATTATCTCGGAAACGAAGCGAGCTATGGCAAAATCTTAAGAGACCTTTTTTGTAGAGAATTATGTTTCCTACAATTTACGTTCTCTGATATTTTTTGATCAGAAGCGTAGTTTTCGAGATATATCGAGATATTTAAAAGTTCCGAAGCCGCACCAACATAATAGACATACAGAAACACCGTGGCCCCTTTCTTTGGGATAACTCTGCACTATTGCGAGCTGGAAATGCCACTTCCAGTTTAGCTGTGCAGAAGAAGAACAACAAGAAGATGAAATATCTCGAAATATGTCCGTCAGGACCCTTCCCTTGAGATAAATCTGCAAATATCTCGGAAACGAAGCGAGCTATTGCAAAACGTTAAGAGACCTTTTTTGTAGAAAATTAAGTTTCCTACTTTTTATGTTGTATGATATTTTTTGATCAGATGCGTAGTTCTCGAGATATATCAAGATATTTAAAAGCTCCGAAGCTGCACCAACATAATAGAGGTACAGAAACACCGTGGCCCCTTTCTTTGAGATAACTCTGCACTATTGCGAGCTGCAAATGCCACTTCCAGCTTAGCTGTGCAGAAGAAGAACAACAAGAATAAGAAATATTTCGAAATACGTCCGTCAGGCCCCTTCCCTTGAGATAAATCTGCAAATATCTCGGAAACGAAGCGAGCTACGGCAAAATGTTAAGAGACCTTTTTTGTAGAAAATTAGGTTTCCTACTTTTTATGTTCTAGGATATTTTTTGATCAGATGCGTAGTTCTCGAGATATATCAAGATATTTAAAAGTTCCGAAGCCGCACCAACATAATACAGATACAGAAACACCGTGGCCCCTTTCTTTGCGATAACTCTGCACTATTGCGAGCTGCAAATGCCACTTCCAGCTTAGCTGTGCAGAAGAAGAACAACAAGAAGAAGAAATATCTCGAAATATGTCCGTCAGGCCCCTTCCCTTGAGATAAATCTGCAAATACCTCGGAAACCAAGCGAGCTATGGCAAAATGTTAAGAGACCTTTTTTGTAGAGAATTAAGTTTCCTACTTTTTACGTTCTATGATATTTTTCGATCAGAGGCGTAGTTCTCGAGATATATCAAGATATTTAAAAGTTCCGAAGCCGCACCAACATAATAGAGATACAGAAACACCGTGGCCCCTTTCTTTGAGATAACTCTGCACGATTGCGAGCTGGAAATGCCACTTCCAGTTTAGCTGTGCAGAAGAAGAACAACAAGAAGAAGAAATATCTCGAAATATGTCCATCAGGACCCTTCCCTTGAGATAAATCTGCAAATATCTCGGAAACGAAGCGAGCTATGGCAAAATGTTAAGAGACCTTTTTTGTAGAGAATTATGTTCCCTACAATTTATGTTCTATGATATTTTTTGATCAGATGCGTAGTTCTCGAGATATATCAAGATATTTAAAAGTTCCGAAGCCGCACCAACATAATAGAGATACAGAAACACCGTGGCCCCTTTCTTTGCGATAACTCTGCACTATTGCGAGCTGCAAATGCCACTTCCAGCTTAGCTGTGCAGAAGAAGAACAACAAGAAGAAGAAATATCTCGAAATATGTCCGTCAGGCCCCTTCCCTTGAGATATATCTGCAAATATCTCGGAAACAAAGCGAGCTATGGCAAAATGTTAAGAGACCTTTTTTGTAGAGAATTATGTTTCCTACAATTTATATTCTATGATATTTTTTGATCAGAAGCGTAGTTTTCGAGATATATCGAGATATTTAAAAGTTCCGAAGCCGCACCAACATAATAGAGATACAGAAACACCGTGGCCCCTTTCTTTCAGATAACTATGCACTATTGCGAGCTGCAAATGCCACTTCCAGCTTAGCTGTGCAGAAGAAGAACAACAAGAAGAAGAAATATCTCGAAATATGTCCGTCAGGCCCCTTACCTTGAGATAAATCTGCAAATATCTCGGAAACGAAGCGAGCTATGGCAAAATGTTAAGAGACCTTTTTTGTAGAGAATTATGTTTCCTACAATTTATGTTCTATGATATTTTTTGATCAGAAGCGTAGTTTTCGAGATATATCGAGATATTTAAAAGTTCCGAAGCCGCACCAACATAATAGAGATACAGAAACACCGTGGCCCCTTTCTTTGGGATAACTCTGCACTATTGCGAGCTGGAAATGCCACTTCCAGTTTAGCTGTGCAGAAGAAGAACAACAAGAAGAAGAAATATCTCGAAATATGTCCGTCAGGACCCTTCCCTTGAGATAAATCTGCAAATATCTCGGAAACGAAGCGAGCTATTGCAAAACGTTAAGAGACCTTTTTTGTAGAGAATTAAGTTTCCTACTTTTTATGTTCTATGATATTTTTTGATCAGATGCGTAGTTCTCGAGATATATCAAGATATTTAAAAGCTCCGAAGCTGCACCAACATAACAGAGGTACAGAAACACCGTGGCCCCTTTCTTTGAGATAACTTTGCACTATTGCGAGCTGCAAATGCCACTTCCAGCTTAGCTGTGCAGAAGATGAACAACAAGAAGAAGAAATATCTCGAAATATGTCCGTCGGCCCCTTCCCTTGAGATAAATCTGCAAATATCTCGGAAACGAAGCGAGCTACGGCAAAATGTTAAGAGACCTTTTTTGTAGAGAATTCAGTTTCC
The DNA here is from genome assembly GCF_051020975.1 of Osmia lignaria lignaria. Classification (NCBI taxonomy): domain Eukaryota; kingdom Metazoa; phylum Arthropoda; class Insecta; order Hymenoptera; family Megachilidae; genus Osmia; species Osmia lignaria. The sequence goes on from NW_027478166.1 coordinate 7,059,245, forward strand.
TACTTTTTATGTTGTATGATATTTTTCGATCAGAGGCGTAGTTCTCGAGATATATCAAGATATTTAAAAGTTCCGAAGCCGCACCAACATAATAGAGGTACAGAAACACCGTGGCCCCTTTCTTTGAGATAACTCTGCACTATTGCGAGCTGCAAATGCCACTTCCAGCTTAGCTGTGCAGAAGAAGAACAACAAGAATAAGAAATATTTCGAAATATGTCCGTCAGGCCCCTTCCCTTGAGATAAATCTGCAAATATCTCGGAAACGAAGCGAGATACGGCAAAATGTTAAGAGACCTTTTTTGTAGAGAATTAAGTTTCCTACTTTTTATGTTCTATGATATTTTTAGATCAGAGGCGTAGTTCTCGAGATATATCAAGATATTTAAAAGTTCCGAAGCCGCACCAACATAATAGAGATACAGAAACACCGTGGCCCCTTTCTTTGCGATAACTCTGCACTATTGCGAGCTGCAAATGCCACTTCCAGCTTAGCTGTGCAGAAGAAGAACAACAAGAAGAAGAAATATCTCGAAATATGTCCGTCAGGCCCCTTACCTTGAGATAAATCTGCAAATATCTCGGAAACGAAGCGAGCTATGGCAAAATGTTAAGAGACCTTTTTTGTAGAGAATTAAGTTTCCTACTTTTTATCTTCTATGATATTTTCTGACCAGATTCGTAGTTCTCGAGATATATCAAGATATTTAAAAGTTCCGAAGCCGCACCAACATAATAGAGATACAGAAACACCGTGGCCCCTCTCTTTGAGATAACTCTGCACAATTGCGAGCTGCAAATGCCACTTCCAGCTTAGCTGTGCAGAAGAAGAACAACAAGAAGAAGAAATATCTCGAAATATGTCCGTCAGGCCCCTTCCCTTGAGATAAATCGGCAAGTATCTCGGAAACGAAGCGAGCTATGGCAAAATGTTAAGAGACCTTTTTTGTAGAGAATTATGTTTCTTACAATTTATGTTCTATGATATTTTTTGATCAGATGAGTAGTTCTCGAGATATATCAAGATATTTAAAAGTTCCGAAGCCGCACCAACATAATAGAGGTACAGAAACACCGTGGCCCCTTTCTTTGAGATAACTCTGCACGATTGCGAGCTGGAAATGCCACTTCCAGCTTAGCTGTGCAGAAGAGGAACAACAAGAAGAAGAAATATCTCGGAATATGTCCGTCAGGCCCCTTCCCTTGAGATAAATCTGCAAATATCTCGGAAACGATGCCAGCTATGGGAAAATGTTAAGAGACCTTTTTTGTAGAGAATTAAGTTTCCTACTTTTTATCTTCTATGATATTTTCTGACCAGATTCGTAGTTCTCGAGATATATCAAGATATTTAAAAGTTCCGAAGCCGCACCAACATAATAGAGATACAGAAACACCGTGGCCCCTCTCTTTGAGATAACTCTGCACAATTGCGAGCTGCAAATGCCACTTCCAGCTTAGCTGTGCAGAAGAAGAACAACAAGAAGAAGAAATATCTCGAAATATGTCCGTCAGGCCCCTTCCCTTGAGATAAATCGGCAAGTATCTCGGAAACGAAGCGAGCTATGGCAAAATGTTAAGAGACCTTTTTTGTAGAGAATTATGTTTCCTACAATTTATGTTCTATGATATTTTTTGATCAGATGCGTAGTTCTCGAGATATATCAAGATATTTAAAAGTTCCGAAGCCGCACCAACATAATAGAGATACAGAAACACCGTGGCCCCTCTCTTTGAGATAACTCTGCACTATTGCGAGCTGCAAATGCCACTTCCAGCTTAGCTGTGCAGAAGAAGAACAACAAGAAGAAGAAATATCTCGAAATATGTCCGTCAGGCCCCTTCCCTTGAGATAAATCTGCAAATATCTCGGAAACGAAGAGAGCTATGGCAAAATGATGAGAGACCTTTTTTGTAGAGAATTAAGTTGCCTACTTTTTATGTTCTATGATATTTTTTGATCAGATGCGTAGTTTTCGAGATATATCGAGATATTTAAAAGTTCCGAAGCCGCACCAACATAATAGAGATACAGAAACACCGTGGCCCCTTTCTTTGAGATAACTCTGCACTAGTGCGAGCCGCAAATGCCACTTCCAGCTTAGCTGTGCAGAAGAAGAACAACAAGAAGAAGAAATATCTCGAAATATGTCCGTCAGGCCCCTTCCCTTGAGATAAATCTGCAAATATCTCGGAAACGAAGAGAGCTATGGCAAAATGATAAGAGACCTTTTTTGTAGAGAATTAAGTTGCCTACTTTTTATGTTCTATGATATTTTTTGATCAGATGCGTAGTTTTCGAGATATATCGAGATATTTAAAAGTTCCGAAGCCGCACCAACATAATAGAGATACAGAAACACCGTGGCCCCTTTCTTTGAGATAACTCTGCACTAGTGCGAGCCGCAAATGCCACTTCCAGCTTAGCTGTGCAGAAGAAGAACAACAAGAAGAAGAAATATCTCGAAATATGTCCGTCAGACCCCTTCCCTTGAGATGAATCTGCAAATATCTCGGAAACGAAGCGAGCTATGGCAAAATGTTAAGAGACCTTTTTTGTAGAGAATAATGTTTCCTACAATTTACGTTCTATGATATTTTTTGATCAGAAGCGTAGTTTTCGAGATATATCGAGATATTTACAAGTTCCGAAGCCGCACCAACATAATAGAGATACAGAAACACCGTGGCCCCTTTCTTTGAGATAACTCTGCACTATTGCGACCTGCAAATGCCACTTCCAGCTCAGCTGTGCAGAAGAAGAACAACAAGAAGAAGAAATATCTCGAAATATGTCCGTCAGGCCCCTTCCCTTGAGATAAATCTGCAAATATCTCGGAAACGAAGCGAGCTATGGCAAAATGTTAAGAGACCTTTTTTGTAGAGAATTAAGTTTCCTACTTTTTATGTTCTATGACATTTTTTGATCAGATGCGTAGTTCTCGAGATATATCAAGATATTTAAAAGTTCCGAAGCCGCACCAACATAATAGAGATACAGAAACACCGTGGCCCCTTTCTTTAAAATATCGCTGCACTATTGCGAGCTGCAAATGCCACTTCCAGCTTAGCTGCGCAGAAGAAGAACAACAAGAAGAAGAAATATCTCGAAATATGTCCGTCAGGCCCCTTCCCTTGAGATATATCTGCAAATATCTCGGAAACGAAGCGAGCTATGGCAAAATGTTAAGAGACCTTTTTTGTAGAGAATTGAGTTTCCTACTTTTTATGTTCTATGATATTTTTTGATCAGATGCGTAGTTCTCGAGATATATCAAGATATTTAAAAGTTAAGAAGCCGCACCAACATAATAGAGATACAGAAACACCGTGGCCCCTTTCTTTGAGATAACTCTGCACTATTGCGAGCTGCAAATGCCACTTCCAGCTTAGCTGTGCAGAAGAAGAACAACAAGAAGAAGAAATATCACGAAATATGTCCGTTAGGCCCCTTCCCTTGAGATAAATCTGCAAATATCTCGGAAACGAAGCGAGCTATGGCAAAATGTTAAGAGACCTTTTTTGTAGCGAATTAAGTTTCCTACTTTTTATGTTCTATGATATTTTTTGATCAGATGCGTAGTTCTCGAGATATATCAAGATAGTTAAAAGTTCCGAAGCCGCACCAACATAATAGAGATACAGAAACACCGTGGCCCCTTTCTTTGAGATAACTCTGCACTATTGCGAGCTGCAAATGCCACTTCCAGCTTAGCTGTGCAGAAGAAGAACAACAAGAAGAAGAAATATCTCGAAATATGTCCGTCAGGCCCCTTCCCTTGAGATAAAAATCTGCAAATATCTCGGAAACGAAGAGAGCTATGGCAAAATGATAAGAGACGTTTTTTGTAGAGAATTATGTTTCCTACAATTTATGTTCTATGATATTTTTTGATTAGAAGCGTAGTTTTCGAGATATATCGAGATATTTAAAAGTTCCGAAGCCGCACCAACATAATAGAGATACAGAAACACCGTGGCCCCTTTCTTTGAGATAACTCTGCACTAGTGCGAGCCGCAAATGCCACTTCCAGCTTAGCTGTGCAGAACAAGAACAACAAGAAGAAGAAATATCTCGAAATATGTCCGTCAGGCCCCTTCCCTTGAGATAAATCTGCAAATATCTCGGAAACGAAGCGAGCTATTGCAAAATGTTAAGAGACCTTTTTTGTAGAGAATTGAGTTTCCTACTTTTTATGTTCTATGATATTTTTTGATCAGATGCGTAGTTCTCGAGATATATCAAGATATTTAAAAGTTCCGAAGCCGCACCAACATAATAGAGATACAGAAACACCGTGGCCCCTTTCGTTGAGATAACTCTGCACTATTGCGAGCCGCAAATGCCACTTCCAGCTTAGCTGTGCAGAAGAAGAACAACAAGAAGAAGAAATATCTCGAAATATGTCCGTCAGGCCCCTTCCCTTGAGATAAATCTGCAAATATCTCGGAAACGAAGCGAGCTATGGCAAAATGTTAAGAGACCTTTTTTGTAGAGAATTAAGTTTCCTACTTTTTATGTTCTATGATATTTTTTGATCAGATGCGTAGTTCTCGAGATATATCAAGATATTCAAAAGTTCCGAAGCCGCACCAACATAATAGAGATACAGAAACACCGTGGCCCCTTTCTTAGAGATAACTCTGCACTATTGCGAGCTGCAAATGCCACTTCCAGCTTAGCTGTGCAGAGGAAGAACAACAAGAAGAAGAAATATCTCGAAATATGTCCGTCAGGCCAGTTCCTTTGAGCTGAATCTGCAAATATCTCGGAAACGAAGCGAGCTATGGCAAAATGTTAAGAGACCTTTTTTGTAGCGAATTAAGTTTCCTACTTTTTATGTTCTATGATATTTTTTGATCAGATGCGTAGTTCTCGAGATATATCAAGATATTTAAAAGTTCCGAAGCCGCACCAACATAATAGAGATACAGAAACACCGTGGCCCCTTTCTTTCAGATAGCTATGCACTATTGCGAGCTGCAAATGCCTCTTCCAGCTTAGCTGTGCAGAAGAAGAACAACAAGAAGAAGAAATATCTCGAAATATGTCCGTCAGGCCCCTTCCCTTGAGATAAATCTGCAAATATCTCGGAAACGAAGAGAGCTATGGCAAAATGTTAAGAGACCTTTTTTGTAGAGAATTAGGTTTCCTACTTTTTATGTTCTATGATATTTTTTGATCAGATGCGTAGTTCTCGAGATATATCAAGATATTTAAAAGTTCCGAAGCCGCACCAACATAATAGAGATACAGAAACACCGTGGCCCCTTTCTTTGAGATAACTCTGCACTATTGCGAGCTGCAAATGCCACTTCCAGCTTAGCTGTGCAGAAGAAGAACAACAAGAAGAAGAAATATCTCGAAATATGTCCGTCAGGCCCCTTCCCTTGAGATAAATCTGCAAATATCTCGGAAACGAAGAGAGCTATGGCAAAATGATGAGAGACCTTTTTTGTAGAGAATTAAGTTGCCTACTTTTTATGTTCTATGATATTTTTTGATCAGATGCGTACTTTTCGAGATATATCGAGATATTTAAAAGTTCCGAAGCCGCACCAACATAATAGAGATACAGAAACACCGTGGCCCCTTTCTTTGAGATAACTCTGCACTAGTGCGAGCCGCAAATGCCACTTCCAGCTTAGCTGTGCAGAAGAAGAACAACAAGAAGAAGAAATATCTCGAAATATGTCCGTCAGGCCCCTTCCCTTGAGATAAATCTGCAAATATCTCGGAAACGAAGAGAGCTATGGCAAAATGATAAGAGACCTTTTTTGTAGAGAATTAAGTTGCCTACTTTTTATGTTCTATGATATTTTTTGATCAGATGCGTAGTTTTCGAGATATATCGAGATATTTAAAAGTTCCGAAGCCGCACCAACATAATATAGATACAGAAACACCGTGGCCCCTTTCTTTGAGATAACTCTGCACTAGTGCGAGCCGCAAATGCCACTTCCAGCTTAGCTGTGCAGAAGAAGAACAACAAGAAGAAGAAATATCTCGAAATATGTCCGTCAGGCCCCTTCCCTTGAGATAAATCTGCAAATATCTCGGAAACGAAGCGAGCTATGGCAAAATGTTAAGAGACCTTATGTGTAGAGAATTAAGTTTCCTACTTTTTATGTTCTATGGTATTTTTTGATCAGATGCGTAGTTCTCGAGATATATCAAGATATTTAAAAGTTCCGAAGCCGCACCAACATAATAGAGATACAGAAACACCGTGGCCCCTCTCTTTGAGATAACTCTGCACTATTGCGAGCTGGAAATGCCACTTCCAGTTTAGCTGTGCAGAAGAAGAACAACAAGAAGAAGAAATATCTCGAAATATGTCCGTTAGGCCCCTTCCCTTGAGATAAATCAGCAAATATCTCGGAAACGAAGCGAGGTATGGCAAAATGTTAACAGACTTTTTTGTAGAGAATTAAGTTTCCTACTTTTTATGTTCTATGATATTTTTTGATCAGACGCGTAGTTCTCGAGATATATCAAGATATTTAAAAGTTCCGAAGCCGCACCAACATAATAGAGATACAGAAACACCGTGGCCCCTTTCTTTGAGATAACTCTGCACTATTGCGAGCTGCAAATGCCACTTCCAGCTTAGCTGTGCAGAAGAAGAACAACAAGAAGAAGAAATATCTCGAAATATGTCCGTCAGGCCCCTTCCCTTGAGATAAATCTGCAAATATCTCGGAAACGAAGAGAGCTATGGCAAAATGATAAGAGACCTTTTTTGTAGAGAATTAAGTTGCCTACTTTTTATGTTCTATGATATTTTTTGATCAGATGCGTAGTTTTCGAGATATATCGAGATATTTAAAAGTTCCGAAGCCGCACCAACATAATAGAGATACAGAAACACCGTGGCCCCTTTCTTTGAGATAACTCTGCACTATTGCGAGCTGCAAATGCCACTTCCAGCTTAGCTGTGCAGAAGAAGAACAACAAGAAGAAGAAATATCTCGAAATATGTCCGTCAGGCCCCTTCCCTTGAGATAAATCTGCAAATATCTCGGAAACGAAGAGAGCTATGGCAAAATGATGAGAGACCTTTTTTGTAGAGAATTAAGTTGCCTACTTTTTATGTTCTATGATATTTTTTGATCAGATGCGTACTTTTCGAGATATATCGAGATATTTAAAAGTTCCGAAGCCGCACCAACATAATAGAGATACAGAAACACCGTGGCCCCTTTCTTTGAGATAACTCTGCACTAGTGCGAGCCGCAAATGCCACTTCCAGCTTAGCTGTGCAGAAGAAGAACAACAAGAAGAAGAAATATCTCGAAATATGTCCGTCAGGCCCCTTCCCTTGAGATAAATCTGCAAATATCTCGGAAACGAAGAGAGCTATGGCAAAATGATAAGAGACCTTTTTTGTAGAGAATTAAGTTGCCTACTTTTTATGTTCTATGATATTTTTTGATCAGATGCGTAGTTTTCGAGATATATCGAGATATTTAAAAGTTCCGAAGCCGCACCAACATAATATAGATACAGAAACACCGTGGCCCCTTTCTTTGAGATAACTCTGCACTAGTGCGAGCCGCAAATGCCACTTCCAGCTTAGCTGTGCAGAAGAAGAACAACAAGAAGAAGAAATATCTCGAAATATGTCCGTCAGGCCCCTTCCCTTGAGATAAATCTGCAAATATCTCGGAAACGAAGCGAGCTATGGCAAAATGTTAAGAGACCTTATGTGTAGAGAATTAAGTTTCCTACTTTTTATGTTCTATGGTATTTTTTGATCAGATGCGTAGTTCTCGAGATATATCAAGATATTTAAAAGTTCCGAAGCCGCACCAACATAATAGAGATACAGAAACACCGTGGCCCCTCTCTTTGAGATAACTCTGCACTATTGCGAGCTGGAAATGCCACTTCCAGTTTAGCTGTGCAGAAGAAGAACAACAAGAAGAAGAAATATCTCGAAATATGTCCGTTAGGCCCCTTCCCTTGAGATAAATCTGCAAATATCTCGGAAACGAAGCGAGGTATGGCAAAATGTTAACAGACTTTTTTGTAGAGAATTAAGTTTCCTACTTTTTATGTTCTATGATATTTTTTGATCAGACGCGTAGTTCTCGAGATATATCAAGATATTTAAAAGTTCCGAAGCCGCACCAACATAATAGAGATACAGAAACACCGTGGCCCCTTTCTTTGAGATAACTCTGCACTATTGCGAGCTGCAAATGCCACTTCCAGCTTAGCTGTGCAGAAGAAGAACAACAAGAAGAAGAAATATCTCGAAATATGTCCGTCAGGCCCCTTCCCTTGAGATAAATCTGCAAATATCTCGGAAACGAAGAGAGCTATGGCAAAATGATAAGAGACCTTTTTTGTAGAGAATTAAGTTGCCTACTTTTTATGTTCTATGATATTTTTTGATCAGATGCGTAGTTTTCGAGATATATCGAGATATTTAAAAGTTCCGAAGCCGCACCAACATAATAGAGATACAGAAACACCGTGGCCCCTTTCTTTGAGATAACTCTGCACTAGTGCGAGCCGCAAATGCCACTTCCAGCTTAGCTGTGCAGAAGAAGAACAACAAGAAGAAGAAATATCTCGAAATATGTCCGTCAGGCCCCTTCCCTTGAGATAAATCTGCAAATATCTCGGAAACGAAGAGAGCTATGGCAAAATGATAAGAGACCTTTTTTGTAGAGAATTAAGTTGCCTACTTTTTATGTTCTATGATATTTTTTGATCAGATGCGTAGTTTTCGAGATATATCGAGATATTTAAAAGTTCCGAAGCCGCACCAACATAATAGAGATACAGAAACACCGTGGCCCCTTTCTTTGAGATAACTCTGCACTAGTGCGAGCCGCAAATGCCACTTCCAGCTTAGCTGTGCAGAAGAAGAACAACAAGAAGAAGAAATATCTCGAAATATGTCCGTCAGACCCCTTCCCTTGAGATGAATCTGCAAATATCTCGGAAACGAAGCGAGCTATGGCAAAATGTTAAGAGACCTTTTTTGTAGAGAATAATGTTTCCTACAATTTACGTTCTATGATATTTTTTGATCAGAAGCGTAGTTTTCGAGATATATCGAGATATTTACAAGTTCCGAAGCCGCACCAACATAATAGAGATACAGAAACACCGTGGCCCCTTTCTTTGAGATAACTCTGCACTATTGCGACCTGCAAATGCCACTTCCAGCTCAGCTGTGCAGAAGAAGAACAACAAGAAGAAGAAATATCTCGAAATATGTCCGTCAGGCCCCTTCCCTTGAGATAAATCTGCAAATATCTCGGAAACGAAGCGAGCTATGGCAAAATGTTAAGAGACCTTTTTTGTAGAGAATTAAGTTTCCTACTTTTTATGTTCTATGACATTTTTTGATCAGATGCGTAGTTCTCGAGATATATCAAGATATTTAAAAGTTCCGAAGCCGCACCAACATAATAGAGATACAGAAACACCGTGGCCCCTTTCTTTATGATAACTCTACACTATTGCGAGCTGCAAATGCCACTTCCAGCTTAGCTGTGCAGAGGAAGAACAACAAGAAGAAGAAATATCTCGAAATATGTCCGTCAGGCCAGTTCCTTTGAGCTGAATCTGCAAATATCTCGGAAACGAAGCGAGCTATGGCAAAATGTTAAGAGACCTTTTTTGTAGAGAATTAAGTTTCCTACTTTTCATGTTCTATGATATTTTTTGATCAGATGCGTAGTTCTCGAGATATATCAAGATATTTAAAAGTTCCGAAACCGCACCAACATAATAGAGATACAGAAACACCGTGGCCCCTTTCTTTGAGATAACTCTGCACTATTGCGAGCTAGAAATGCCACTTCCAGTTTAGCTGTGCAGAAGAAGAACAACAAGAAGAAGAAATATCTCGAAATATGTCCGTTAGGCCCCTTCCCTTGAGATAAATCTGCAAATATCTCGGAAACGAAGCGAGCTATGGCAAAATGTTAAGAGACCTTTTTTGTAGAGAATTAAGTTTCCTACTTTTTATGTTCTATGATATTTTTTGATCAGAAGCGTAGTTTTCGAGATATATCGAGATATTTAAAAGTTCCGAAGCCGCACCAACATAATAGAGATACAGAAACACCGTGGCCCCTTTCTTTGAGATAACTCTGCACTATTGCGAGCTGCAAATGCCACTTCCAGCTTAGCTGTGCAGAAGAAGAACAACAAGAAGAAGAAATATCTCGAAATATGTCCGTCAGGCCCCTTCCCTTGAGATAAATATGCAAATATCTCGGAAACGAAGCGAGCTATGGCAAAATGTTAAGAGACCTTTTTTGTAGAGAATTAAGTTTCCTACTTTTCATGTTCTATGATATTTTTTGATCAGATGCGTAGCTCTCGAGATATATCAAGATATTTAAAAGTTCCGAAGCGGCACCAACATAATAGAGGTACAGAAACACCGTGGCCCCTTTCTTTGAGATAACTCTGCACTATTGCGAGCTGCAAATGCCACTTCCAGCTTAGCTGTGCAGAGGAAGAACAACAAGAAGAAGAAATATCTCGAAATATGTCCGTCAGGCCAGTTCCTTTGAGCTGAATCTGCAAATATCTCGGAAACGAAGCGAGCTATGGCAAAATGTTTAGAGACCTTTTTTGTAGAGAATTATGCTTCCTACAATTTATGTTCTATGATATTTTTTGATCAGAAGCGTAGTTTTCGAGATATATCGAGATATTTAAAAGTTCCGAAGCCGCACCAACATAATAGAGATACAGAAACACCGTGGCCCCTTTCGTTGAGATAACTCTGCACTAGTGCGAGCCGCAAATGCCACTTCCAGCTTAGCTGTGCAGAAGAAGAACAACAAGAAGAAGAAATATCTCGAAATATGTCCGTCAGGCCCCTTCCCTTGAGATAAATATGCAAATATCTCGGAAACGAAGCGAGCTATGGCAAAATGTTAAGAGACCTTTTTTGTAGAGAATTAAGTTTCCTACTTTTCATGTTCTATGATATTTTTTGATCAGATGCGTAGCTCTCGAGATATATCAAGATATTTAAAAGTTCCGAAGCGGCACCAACATAATAGAGGTACAGAAACACCGTGGCCCCTTTCTTTGAGATAACTCTGCACTATTGCGAGCTGCAAATGCCACTTCCAGCTTAGCTGTGCAGAAGAAGAACAACAAGAAGAAGAAATATCTCGAAATATGTCCGTCAGGCCCCTTCCCTTGAGATAAATCTGCAAATATCTCGGAAACGAAGCGAGCTATGGCAAAATGTTAAGAGACCTTTTTTGTAGAGAATTAAGTTTCCTACTTTTTATGTTCTATGATATTTTTTGATCAGATGCGTAGTTCTCGAGATATATCAAGATATTTAAAAGTTCCGAAGCCGCACCAACATAATAGAGATACAGAAACACCGTGGCCCCTTTCTTCGAGATAACTCTGCACTATTGCGAGCCGCAAATGCCACTTCCAGCTTAGCTGTGCAGAGGAAGAACAACAAGAAGAAGAAGTATCTCGAAATATGTCCGTCAGGCCCGTTCCTTTGAGCTGAATCTGCAAATATCTCGGAAACGAAGCGAGCTATGGCAAAATGTTAAGATACGTTTTTTGTAGAGAATTATGTTTCCTACAATTTATGTTCTATGATATTTTTTGATCAGAAGCGTAGTTTTCGAGATATATCGAGATATTTAAAAGTTCCGAAGCCGCACCAACATAATAGAGATACAGAAACACCGTGGCCCCTTTCTTTGAGATAACTCTGCACTAGTGCGAGCCGCAAATGCCACTTCCAGCTTAGCTGTGCAGAAGAAGAACAACAAGAAGAAGAAATATCTCGAAATATGTCCGTCAGACCCCTTCCCTTGAGATGAATCTGCAAATATCTCGGAAACGAAGCGAGCTATGGCAGAATGTTAAGAGACCTTTTTTGTAGAGAATAATGTTTCCTACAATTTATGTTCTATGATATTTTTTGATCAGAAGCGTAGTTTTCGAGATATATCGAGATATTTAAAAGTTCCGAAGCCGCACCTACATAATAGAGATACAGAAACACCGTGGCCCCTTTCTTTGAGATAACTCTGCACTATTGCGAGCTGGAAATGCCACTTCCAGTTTAGCTGTGCAGAAGAAGAACAACAAGAAGAAGAAATATCTCGAAATATGTCCGTTAGGCCCCTTCCCTTGAGATAAATCTGCAAATATCTCGGAAACGAAGCGAGCTATGGCAAAATGTTAAGAGACCTTTTTTGTAGAGAATTAAGTTTCCTACTTTTTATGTTCTATGATATTTTTTGATCAGATGCGTAGTTCTCGAGATATATCAAGATATTTAAAAGTTCCGAAGCCGCACCAACATAATAGAGATACAGAAACACCGTGGCCCCTTTCTTTGAGATAACTCTGCACTATTGCGAGCTGCAACTGCCACTTCCAGCTTAGCTGTGCAGAAGAAGAACAACAAGAAGAAGAAATATCTCGAAATATGTCCGTTAGGCCCCTTCCCTTGAGATAAATCTGCAAATATCTCGGAAACGAAGCGAGCTATGGCAAAATGTTAAGAGACCTTTTTTGTAGCGAATTAAGTTTCCTACTTTTTATGTTCTATGATATTTTTTGATCAGACGCGTAGTTCTCGAGATAGATCAAGATACTTAAAAGTTCCGAAGCCGCACCAACATAATAGAGATACAGAAACACCGTGGCCCCTCTCTTTGAGATAACTCTGCACTATTGCGAGCTGCAAATGCCACTTCCAGCTTAGCTGTGCAGAAGAAGAACAACAAGAAGAAGAAATATCTCGAAATATGTCCGTCAGGCCCCTTCCCTTGAGATAAATCTGCAAATATCTCGGAAACGAAGCGAGCTATGGCAAAATGTTTAGAGACCTTTTTTGTAGAGAATTATGTTTCCTACAATTTATGCTGTATGATATTTTTTGATCGGAAGCGTAGTTTTCGAGATATATCGAGATATTTAAAAGTTCCGAAGCCGCACCAACATAATAGAGATACAGAAACACCGTGGCCCCTTTCTTTGGGATAACTCTGCACTATTGCGAGCTGCAAATGCCACTTCCAGCTTAGCTGTGCAGAAGAAGAACAACAAGAAGAAGAAATATCTCGAAATATGTCCGTCAGGCCCCTTCCCTTGAGATAAATATGCAAATATCTCGGAAACGAAGCGAGCTATGGCAAAATGTTAAGAGACCTTTTTTGTAGAGAATTAAGTTTCCTACTTTTCATGTTCTATGATATTTTTTGATCAGATGCGTAGCTCTCGAGATATATCAAGATATTTAAAAGTTCCGAAGCGGCACCAACATAATAGAGGTACAGAAACACCGTGGCCCCTTTCTTTGAGATAACTCTGCACTATTGCGAGCTGCAAATGCCACTTCCAGCTTAGCTGTGCAGAAGAAGAACAACAAGAAGAAGAAATATCTCGAAATATGTCCGTCAGGCCAGTTCCTTTGAGCTGAATCTGCAAATATCTCGGAAACGAAGCGAGCTATGGCAAAATGTTAAGAGACCTTTTTTGTAGAGAATTAAGTTTCCTACTTTTCATGTTCTATGATATTTTTTGATCAGATGCGTAGTTCTCGAGATATATCAAGATATTTAAAAGTTCCGAAACCGCACCAACATAATAGAGATACAGAAACACCGTGGCCCCTTTCTTTGAGATAACTCTGCACTATTGCGAGCTCGAAATGCCACTTCCAGTTTAGCTGTGCAGAAGAAGAACAACAAGAAGAAGAAATATCTCGAAATATGTCCGTTAGGCCCCTTCCCTTGAGATAAATCTGCAAATATCTCGGAAACGAAGCGAGCTATGGCAAAATGTTAAGAGACCTTTTTTGTAGAGAATTAAGTTTCCTACTTTTTATGTTCTATGTTTTTTTTTGATCAGAAGCGTAGTTTTCGAGATATATCGAGATATTTAAAAGTTCCGAAGCCGCACCAACATAATAGAGATACAGAAACACCGTGGCCCCTTTCTTTGAGATAACTCTGCACTATTGCGAGCTGCAAATGCCACTTCCAGCTTAGCTGTGCAGAAGAAGAACAACAAGAAGAAGAAATATCTCGAAATATGTCCGTCAGGCCCCTTCCCTTGAGATAAATATGCAAATATCTCGGAAACGAAGCGAGCTATGGCAAAATGTTAAGAGACCTTTTTTGTAGAGAATTAAGTTTCCTACTTTTCATGTTCTATGATATTTTTTGATCAGATGCGTAGCTCTCGAGATATATCAAGATATTTAAAAGTTCCGAAGCGGCACCAACATAATAGAGGTACAGAAACACCGTGGCCCCTTTCTTTGAGATAACTCTGCACTATTGCGAGCTGCAAATGCCACTTCCAGCTTAGCTGTGCAGAGGAAGAACAACAAGAAGAAGAAATATCTCGAAATATGTCCGTCAGGCCAGTTCCTTTGAGCTGAATCTGCAAATATCTCGGAAGCGAAGCGAGCTATGGCAAAATGTTTAGAGACCTTTTTTGTAGAGAATTATGCTTCCTACAATTTATGTTCTATGATATTTTTTGATCAGAAGCGTAGTTTTCGAGATATATCGAGATATTTAAAAGTTCCGAAGCCGCACCAACATAATAGAGATACAGAAACACCGTGGCCCCTTTCGTTGAGATAACTCTGCACTAGTGCGAGCCGCAAATGCCACTTCCAGCTTAGCTGTGCAGAAGAAGAACAACAAGAAGAAGAAATATCTCGAAATATGTCCGTCAGGCCCCTTCCCTTGAGATAAACATGCAAATATCTCGGAAACGAAGCGAGCTATGGCAAAATGTTAAGAGACCTTTTTTGTAGAGAATTAAGTTTCCTACTTTTCATGTTCTATGATATTTTTTGATCAGATGCGTAGCTCTCGAGATATATCAAGATATTTAAAAGTTCCGAAGCGGCACCAACATAATAGAGGTACAGAAACACCGTGGCCCCTTTCTTTGAGATAACTCTGCACTATTGCGAGCTGCAAATGCCACTTCCAGCTTAGCTGTGCAGAAGAAGAACAACAAGAAGAAGAAATATCTCGAAATATGTCCGTCAGGCCCCTTCCCTTGAGATAAATCTGCAAATATCTCGGAAACGAAGCGAGCTATGGCAAAATGTTAAGAGACCTTTTTTGTAGAGAATTAAGTTTCCTACTTTTTATGTTCTATGATATTTTTTGATCAGATGCGTAGTTCTCGAGATATATCAAGATATTTAAAAGTTCCGAAGCCGCACCAACATAATAGAGATACAGAAACACCGTGGCCCCTTTCTTCGAGATAACTCTGCACTATTGCGAGCCGCAAATGCCACTTCCAGCTTAGCTGTGCAGAGGAAGAACAACAAGAAGAAGAAGTATCTCGAAATATGTCCGTCAGGCCCGTTCCTTTGAGCTGAATCTGCAAATATCTCGGAAACGAAGCGAGCTATGGCAAAATGTTAAGATACGTTTTTTGTAGAGAATTATGTTTCCTACAATTTATGTTCTATGATATTTTTTGATCAGAAGCGTAGTTTTCGAGATATATCGAGATATTTAAAAGTTCCGAAGCCGCACCAACATAATAGAGATACAGAAACACCGTGGCCCCTTTCGTTGAGATAACTCTGCACTAGTGCGAGCCGCAAATGCCACTTCCAGCTTAGCTGTGCAGAAGAAGAACAACAAGAAGAAGAAATATCTCGAAATATGTCCGTCAGGCCCCTTCCCTTGAGATAAACATGCAAATATCTCGGAAACGAAGCGAGCTATGGCAAAATGTTAAGAGACCTTTTTTGTAGAGAATTAAGTTTCCTACTTTTCATGTTCTATGATATTTTTTGATCAGATGCGTAGGTCTCGAGATATATCAAGATATTTAAAAGTTCCGAAGCGGCACCAACATAATAGAGGTACAGAAACACCGTGGCCCCTTTCTTTGAGATAACTCTGCACTATTGCGAGCTGCAAATGCCACTTCCAGCTTAGCTGTGCAGAAGAAGAACAACAAGAAGAAGAAATATCTCGAAATATGTCCGTCAGGCCCCTTCCCTTGAGATAAATCTGCAAATATCTCGGAAACGAAGCGAGCTATGGCAAAATGTTAAGAGACCTTTTTTGTAGAGAATTAAGTTTCCTACTTTTTATGTTCTATGATATTTTTTGATCAGATGCGTAGTTCTCGAGATATATCAAGATATTTAAAAGTTCCGAAGCCGCACCAACATAATAGAGATACAGAAACACCGTGGCCCCTTTCTTCGAGATAACTCTGCACTATTGCGAGCCGCAAATGCCACTTCCAGCTTAGCTGTGCAGAGGAAGAACAACAAGAAGAAGAAGTATCTCGAAATATGTCCGTCAGGCCCGTTCCTTTGAGCTGAATCTGCAAATATCTCGGAAACGAAGCGAGCTATGGCAAAATGTTAAGATACGTTTTTTGTAGAGAATTATGTTTCCTACAATTTATGTTCTATGATATTTTTTGATCAGAAGCGTAGTTTTCGAGATATATCGAGATATTTAAAAGTTCCGAAGCCGCACCAACATAATAGAGATACAGAAACACCGTGGCCCCTTTCTTTGAGATAACTCTGCACTAGTGCGAGCCGCAAATGCCACTTCCAGCTTAGCTGTGCAGAAGAAGAACAACAAGAAGAAGAAATATCTCGAAATATGTCCGTCAGGCCCCTTCCCTTGAGATAAATCTGCAAATATCTCGGAAACGAAGCGAGCTATGGCAAAATGTTAAGAGACCTTTTTTGTAAAGAATTATGTTTCCTACAATTTATGTTCTATGATATTTTTTGATCAGAAGCGTAGTTTTCGAGATATATCGAGATATTTAAAAGTTCCGAAGCCGCACCAACATAATAGAGATACAGAAACACCGTGGCCCCTTTCTTTGAGATAACTCTGCACTATTGCGACCTGCAAATGCCACTTCCAGCTCAGCTGTGCAGAAGAAGAACAACAAGAAGAAGAAATGTCTCGAAATATGTCCGTCAGGCCCCTTCCCTTGAGATAAATCTGCAAATATCTCGGAAACGAAGCGAGCTATGGCAAAATGTTAAGAGACCTTTTTTGTAGAGAATTAAGTTTCCTACTTTTCATGTTCTATGATATTTTTTGATCAGATGCGTAGCTCTCGAGATATATCAAGATATTTAAAAGTTCCGAAGCGGCACCAACATAATAGAGGTACAGAAACACCGTGGCCCCTTTCTTTGAGATAACTCTGCACTATTGCGAGCTGCAAATGCCACTTCCAGCTTAGCTGTGCAGAGGAAGAACAACAAGAAGAAGAAATATCTCGAAATATGTCCGTCAGGCCAGTTCCTTTGAGCTGAATCTGCAAATATCTCGGAAACGAAGCGAGCTATGGCAAAATGTTTAGAGACCTTTTTTGTAGAGAATTATGCTTCCTACAATTTATGTTCTATGATGTTTTTTGATCAGAAGCGTAGTTTTCGAGATATATCGAGATATTTAAAAGTTCCGAAGCCGCACCAACATAATGGAGATACAGAAACACCGTGGCCCCTTTCGTTGAGATAACTCTGCACTAGTGCGAGCCGCAAATGCCACTTCCAGCTTAGCTGTGCAGAAGAAGAACAACAAGAAGAAGAAATATCTCGAAATATGTCCGTCAGGCCCCTTCCCTTGAGATAAATATGCAAATATCTCGGAAACGAAGCGAGCTATGGCAAAATGTTAAGAGACCTTTTTTGTAGAGAATTAAGTTTCCTACTTTTCATGTTCTATGATATTTTTTGATCAGATGCGTAGCTCTCGAGATATATCAAGATATTTAAAAGTTCCGAAGCGGCACCAACATAATAGAGGTACAGAAACACCGTGGCCCCTTTCTTTGAGATAACTCTGCACTATTGCGAGCTGCAAATGCCACTTCCAGCTTAGCTGTGCAGAGGAAGAACAACAAGAAGAAGAAATATCTCGAAATATGTCCGTCAGGCCAGTTCCTTTGAGCTGAATCTGCAAATATCTCGGAAACGAAGCGAGCTATGGCAAAATGTTTAGAGACCTTTTTTGTAGAGAATTATGTTTCCTACAATTTATGTTCTATGATATTTTTTCATCAGAAGCGTAGTTTTCGAGATATATCGAGATATTTAAAAGTTCCGAAGCCGCACCAACATAATAGAGATACAGAAACACCGTGGCCCCTTTCTTTGAGATAACTCTGCACTAGTGAGAGCCGCAAATGCCACTTCCAGCTTAGCTGTGCAGAAGAAGAACAACAAGAAGAAGAAATATCTCGAAATATGTCCGTCAGGCCCCTTCCCTTGAGATAAATCTGCAAATATCTCGGAAACGAAGCGAGCTATGGCAAAATGTTAAGAGACCTTTTTTGTAGAGAATTAAGTTTCCTACTTTTTATGTTCTATGATATTTTTTGATCAGATGCGTAGTTCTCGAGATATATCAAGATATTTAAAAGTTCCGAAGCCGCACCAACATAATAGAGATACAGAAACACCGTGGCCCCTTTCTTTGAGATAACTCTGCACTATTGCGAGCCGCAAATGCCACTTCCAGCTTAGCTCTGCAGAGGAAGAACAACAAGAAGAAGAAGTATCTCGAAATATGTCCGTCAGGCCCGTTCCTTTGAGCTGAATCTGCAAATATCTCGGAAACGAAGCGAGCTATGGCAAAATGTTAAGATACGTTTTTTGTAGAGAATTATGTTTCCTACAATTTATGTTCTATGATATTTTTTGATCAGAAGCGTAGTTTTCGAGATATATCGAGATATTTAAAAGTTCCGAAGCCGCACCAACATAATAGAGATACAGAAACACCGTGGCCCCTTTCTTTGAGATAACTCTGCACTAGTGCGAGCCGCAAATGCCACTTCTAGCTTAGCTGTGCAGAAGAAGAACAACAAGAAGAAGAAATATCTCGAAATATGTCCGTCAGGCCCCTTCCCTTGAGATAAATCTGCAAATATCTCGGAAACGAAGCGAGCTATGGCAAAATGTTAAGAGACCTTTTTTGTAAAGAATTATGTTTCCTACAATTTATGTTCTATGATATTTTTTGATCAGAAGCGTAGTTTTCGAGATATATCGAGATATTTAAAAGTTCCGAAGCCGCACCAACATAATAGAGATACAGAAACACCGTGGCCCCTTTCTTTGAGATAACTCTGCACTATTGCGACCTGCAAATGCCACTTCCAGCTCAGCTGTGCAGAAGAAGAACAACAAGAAGAAGAAATATCTCGAAATATGTCCGTCAGGCCCCTTCCCTTGAGATAAATCTGCAAATATCTCGGAAACGAAGCGAGCTATGGCAAAATGTTAAGAGACCTTTTTTGTAGAGAATTAAGTTTCCTACTTTTTATGTTCTATGATATTTTTTGATCAGATGCGTAGTTCTCGAGATATATCAAGATATTTAAAAGTTCCGAAGCCGCACCAACATAATAGAGATACAGAAACACCGTGGCCCCTTTCTTTGAGATAACTCTGCACTATTGCGAGCTGGAAATGCCACTTCCAGCTTAGCTGTGCAGAAGAAGAACAACAAGAAGAAGAAATATCTCGAAATATGTCCGTTAGGCCCCTTCCCTTGAGATAAATCTGCAAATATCTCGGAAACGAAGCGAGCTATGGCAAAATGTTAAGAGACCTTTTTTGTAGAGAACTAAGTTTCCTACTTTTTATGTTCTATGACATTTTTTGATCAGAAGCGTAGTTTTCGAGATATATCGAGATATTTAAAAGTTCCGAAGCCGCACCAACATAATAGAGATACAGAAACACCGTGCCCCTTTCATTGAGATAACTCTGCACTATTGCGAGCTGGAAATGCCACTTCCAGCTTAGCTGTGCAGAAGAAGAACAACAAGAAGAAGAAATATCTCGAAATATGTCCGTCAGGCCACTTCCCTTGAGATAAATCTGCAAATATCTCGGAAACGAAGCGAGCTATGGCAAAATGTTAAGAGACCTTTTTTGTAGAGAATTAAGTTTCCTACTTTTTATGTTCGATGATATTTTTTGATCAGATGCGTAGTTCTCGAGATATATCAAGATATTTAAAAGTTCCGAAGCTGCACCAACATAATAGAGGTACAGAAACACCGTGGCCTCTTTCTTTGAGATAACTCTGCACTATTGCGAGCTGCAAATGCCGCTTCGAGCTTAGCTGTGCAGAAGAAGAACAACAAGAAGAAGAAATATCTCGAAATATGTCCGTCAGACCCCTTCCCTTGAGATGAATCTGCAAATATCTCGGAAACGAAGCGAGCTATGGCAAAATGTTAAGAGACCTTTTTTGTAGAGAATAATGTTTCCTACAATTTACGTTCTATGATATTTTTTGATCAGAAGCGTAGTTTTCGAGATATATCGAGATATTTAAAAGTTCCGAAGCCGCACCAACATAATACAGATACAGAAACACCGTGGCCCCTTTCTTTGAGATAACTCTGCACTAGTGCGAGCCGCAAATGCCACTTCCAGCTTAGCTGTGCAGAAGAAGAACAACAAGAAGAAGAAATATCTCGAAATATGTCCGTCAGGCCCCTTCCCTTGAGATAAATCTGCAAATATCTCGGAAACGAAGCGAGGTATGGCAAAATGTTAAGAGACCTTTTTTGTAGAGAATTAAGTTTCCTACTTTTTATGTTCTATGATATTTTTTGATCAGATGCGTAGTTCTCGAGATATATCAAGATATTTAAAAGTTCCGAAGCCGCACCAACATAATAGAGATACAGAAACACCGTGGCTCCTTTCTTTGAGATAACTCTGCACTATTGCGAGCTGGAAATGCCACTTCCAGTTTAGCTGTGCAGAAGAAGAACAACAAGAAGAAGAAATATCTCGAAATATGTCCGTTAGGCCCCTTCCCTTGAGATATATCTGCAAATATCTCGGAAACGAAGCGAGCTATGACAAAATGTTAAGAGACCTTTTTTGTAGAGAATTATGTTTCCTACAATTTATGTTCTATGATATTTTTTGATCAGATACGTAGTTCTCGAGATATATCAAGATATTTAAAAGTTCCGAAGCTGCACCAACATAATAGAGGTACAGAAACACCGTGGCCCCTTTCTTTGAGATAACTCTGCAATAGTGCGAGCCGCAAATGCCACTTCCAGCTTAGCTGTGCAGAAGAAGAACAACAAGAAGAAGAAATATTTCGAAATATGTCCGACAGGCCCCTTCCCTTGAGATAAATCTGCAAATATCTCGGAAACGAAGCGAGCTATGGCGAAATGTTAAGAGATCTTTTTTGTAGAGAATTAAGTTTCCTACTTTTTATCTTCTATGATATTTTTTGATCAGATGCGTAGTTCTCGAGATATATCAAGATATTTAAAAGTGCCGAAGCCGCACCAACATAATACAGATACAGAAACACCGTGGCCCCTTTCTTTGAGATAACTCTGCACTAGTGCGAGCCGCCAATGCCATTTCCAGCTTAGCTGTGCAGAAGAAGAACAACAAGAAGAAGAAATATCTCGAAATATGTCCGTCAGGCCCCTTCCCTAGAGATAAATCTGCAAATATCTCGGAAACGAAGCGAGCTATGGCAAAATGTTAAGAGACCTTTTTTGTAGAGAATTAAGTTTCCTACTTTCTATGTTCTATGATATTTTTTGATCAGATGCGTAGTTCTCGAGATATATCAAGATATTTAAAAGTTCCGAAGCCGCACCAACATAATACAGATACAGAAACACCGTGGCCCCTTTCTTTGAGATAACTCTGCACTAGTGCGAGCCGCAAATGCCACTTCCAGCTTAGCTGTGCAGAAGAAGAACAACAAGAAGAAGAAATATCTCGAAATATGTCCGTCAGGCCCCTTCCCTTGAGATAAATCTGCAAATATCTCGGAAACGAAGCGAGGTATGGCAAAATGTTAAGAGACCTTTTTTGTAGAGAATTAAGTTTCCTACTTTTTATGTTCTATGATATTTTTTGATCAGATGCGTAGTTCTCGAGATATATCAAGATATTTAAAAGTTCCGAAGCCGCACCAACATAATAGAGATACAGAAACACCGTGGCTCCTTTCTTTGAGATAACTCTGCACTATTGCGAGCTGGAAATGCCACTTCCAGTTTAGCTGTGCAGAAGAAGAACAACAAGAAGAAGAAATATCTCGAAATATGTCCGTTAGGCCCCTTCCCTTGAGATATATCTGCAAATATCTCGGAAACGAAGCGAGCTATGACAAAATGTTAAGAGACCTTTTTTGTAGAGAATTATGTTTCCTACAATTTATGTTCTATGATATTTTTTGATCAGAAGCGTAGTTTTCGAGATATATCGAGATATTTAAAAGTTCCGAAGCCGCACCAACATAATAGAGATACAGAAACACCGTGGCCCCTTTCTTTGAGATAACTCTGCACTAGTGCGAGCCGCAAATGCCACTTCCAGCTTAGCTGTGCAGAAGAAGAACAACAAGAAGAAGAAATATCTCGAAATATGTCCGTCAGGCCCCTTCCCTTGAGATAAATCTGCAAATATCTCGGAAACGAAGCGAGCTATGGCAAAATGTTAAGAGACCTCTTTTGTAGAGAATTAAGTTTCCTACTTTTTATGTTCTATGATATTTTTTGATCAGATGCGTAGTTCTCGAGATATATCAAGATATTTAAAAGTTCCGAAGCCGCACCAACATAATAGAGATACAGAAACACCGTGGCCCCTTTCTTTGAGATAACTCTGCACTATTGCGAGCTGTAAATGCCACTTCCAGGTTAGCTGTGCAGAAGAAGAACAACAAGAAGAAGAAATATCTCGAAATATGTCCGTCAGGCCCCTTCCCTTGAGATATATCTGCAAATATCTCAGAAACGAAGCGAGCTATGACAAAATGTTAAGAGACCTTTTTTGTAGAGAATTATGTTTCCTACAATTTATGATCTATGATATTTTTTGATCAGAAGCGTAGTTTTCGAGATATATCGAGATATTTAAAAGTTCCGAAGCCGCACCAACATAATAGAGATACAGAAACACCGTGGCCCCTTTCTTTGAGATAACTCTGCACTAGTGCGAGCCGCAAATGCCATTTCCAGCTTAGCTGTGCAGAAGAAGAACAACAAGAAGAAGAAATATCTCGAAATATGTCCGTCAGGCCCCTTCCCTTGAGATAAATCTGCAAATATCTCGGAAACGAAGCGAGCTATGGCAAAATGTTAAGAGACCTCTTTTGTAGAGAATTAAGTTTCCTACTTTTTATGTTCTATGATATTTTTTGATCAGATGCGTAGTTCTCGAGATATATCAAGATATTTAAAAGTTCCGAAGCCGCACCAACATAATAGAGATACAGAAACACCGTGGCCCCTTTCTTTGAGATAACTCTGCACTATTGCGAGCTGTAAATGCCACTTCCAGGTTAGCTGTGCAGAAGAAGAACAACAAGAAGAAGAAATATCTCGAAATATGTCCGTCAGGCCCCTTCCCTTGAGATATATCTGCAAATATCTCAGAAACGAAGCGAGCTATGACAAAATGTTAAGAGACCTTTTTTGTAGAGAATTATGTTTCCTACAATTTATGATCTATGATATTTTTTGATCAGAAGCGTAGTTTTCGAGATATATCGAGATATTTAAAAGTTCCGAAGCCGCACCAACATAATAGAGATACAGAAACACCGTGGCCCCTTTCTTTGAGATAACTCTGCACTAGTGCGAGCCGCAAATGCCACTTCCAGCTTAGCTGTGCAGAAGAAGAACAACAAGAAGAAGAAATATCTCGAAATATGTCCGTCAGGCCCCTTCCCTTGAGATAAATCTGCAAATATCTCGGAAACGAAGCGAGCTATGGCAAAATGTTAAGAGACCTTTTTTGTAGAGAATTATGTTTCCTACTTTTTATGTTCTGTGATATTTTTTGATCAGACGCGTAGCTCTCGAGATATATCAAGATATTTAAAAGTTCCGAAGCCGCACCAACATAATAGAGAT
Organism: Osmia lignaria lignaria; assembly: GCF_051020975.1. Lineage (NCBI taxonomy): Eukaryota > Metazoa > Arthropoda > Insecta > Hymenoptera > Megachilidae > Osmia > Osmia lignaria. The sequence goes on from NW_027478166.1 coordinate 7,083,171, forward strand.
ACAGAAACACCCTGGCCCCTTTCTTTGAGATAACTCTGCACTAGTGCGAGCCGCAAATGCCACTTCCAGCTTAGCTGTGCAGAAGAAGAACAACAAGAAGAAGAAATATCTCGAAATATGTCCGTCAGGCCCCTTCCCTTGAGATAAATCTGCAAATATCTCGGAAACGAAGCGAGCTATGGCAAAATGTTAAGAGACCTTTTTTGTAGAGCATTAAGTTTCCTACTTTTTATCTTCTATGATATTTTTTGATCAGATGCGTAGTTCTCGAGATATATCAAGATATTTAAAAGTTCCGAAGCCGCACCAACATAATAGAGATACAGAAACACCGTGGCCCCTTTCTTTGAGATAACTCTGCACTATTGCGAGCTGTAAATGCCACTTCCAGCTTAGCTGTGCAGAAGAAGAACAACAAGAAGAAGAAATATCTCGAAATATGTCCGTCAGGCCCCTTCCCTTGAGATATATCTGCAAATATCTCGGAAACGAAGCGAGCTATGGCAAAATGTTAAGAGACCTTTTTTGTAGAGAATTATGTTTCCTACAATTTATGTTCTATGATATTCTTTGATCAGATGCGTAGTTCTCGAGATATATCAAGATATTTAAAAGTTCCGAAGCCGCACCAACATAATAGAGATACAGAAACACCGTGGCCCCTTTCTTTGAGATAACTCTGCACTATTGCGAGCTGCAAATGCCACTTCCAGCTTAGCTGTGCAGAAGAAGAACATCAAGAAGAAGAAATATCTCGATTAATGTCCGTCAGGCCCCTTCCCTTGAGATAAATCTGCAAATATCTCGGAAACGAAGAGGGCTATGGCAAAATGTTAAGAGACCTTTTTTGTAGAGAATTAAGTTTCCTACTTTTTATGTTCTATGATATTTTTTTATCTGATGCGTAGTTCTCGAGATATATCAAGATATTTAAAAGTTCCGAAGCCGCACCAACATAATAGAGATACAGAAACACCGTGGCCCCTTTCTTTGAGATAACTCTGCACTATTGCGAGCTGTAAATGCCACTTCCAGCTTAGCTGTGCAGAAGAAGAACAACAAGAAGAAGAAATATCTCGAAATATGTCCGTCAGGCCCCTTCCCTTGAGATAAATCTGCACATATCTCGGAAACGAAGCGAGCTATGGCAAAATGTTAAGAGACCTTTTTTGTAGAGAATTAAGTTTCCTACTTTTTATGTTCTACGATATTTTTTGATCAGATGCGTAGTTCTCGAGATATATCAAGATATTTAAAAGTTCCGAAACCGCACCAACATAATAGAGATACAGAAACACCGTGACCCCTTTCTTTGAGATAACTCTGCACTAGTGCGAGCCGCAAATGCCACTTCCAGCTTAGCTGTGCAGAAGAAGAACAACAAGAAGAAGAAATATCTCGAAATATGTCCGTCAGGCCCCTTCCCTTGAGATAAATCTGCAAATATCTCGGAAACGAAGCGAGCTATGGCAAAATGTTAAGAGACCTTTTTTGTAGAGCATTAAGTTTCCTACTTTTTATCTTGTATGATATTTTTTGATCAGATGCGTAGTTCTCGAGATATATCAAGATATTTAAAAGTTCCGAAGCCGCACCAACATAATAGAGATACAGAAACACCGTGGCCCCTCTCTTTGAGATAACTCTGCACTATTGCGAGCTGGAAATGCCACTTCCAGTTTAGCTGTGCAGAAGAAGAACAACAAGAAGAAGAAATATCTCGAAATATGTCCGTTAGGCCCCTTCCCTTGAGATAAATCTGCAAATATCTCGGAATCGAAGCGAGCTATGGCAAAATGTTAAGAGACCTTTTTTGTAGAGAATTATGTTTCCTACAATTTATGTTCTACGATATTTTTTGATCAGAAGCGTAGTTTTCGAGATATATCGAGATATTTAAAAGTTCCGAAGCCGCACCAACATAATAGAGATACAGAAACACCGTGGCCCCTTTCTTTGAGATAACTCTGCACTATTGCGAGCTGCAAATGCCACTTCCAGCTTAGCTGTGCAGAAGAAGAACAACAAGAAGAAGAAATATCTCGAAATATGTCCGTCAGGCCCCTTCCCTTGAGATAAATCTGCAAATATCTCGAAAACGAAGCGAGCTATGGCAAAATGTTAAGAGACCTTTTTTGTAGAGAATTAGGTTTCCTACTTTTTATGTTCTATGATATTTTTTGATCAGATGCGTAGTTCTCGAGATATATCAAGATATTTAAAAGTTCCGAAGCCGCACCAACATAATAGAGATACAGAAACGCCGTGGCCCCTTTCTTTGAGATAACTCTGCACTATTGCGAGCTGCAAATGCCACTTCCAGCTTAGCTGTGCAGAGGAAGAACAACAAGAAGAAGAAATATCGCGAAATATGTCCGTCCGGCCAGTTCCTTTGAGATGAATCTGCAAATATCTCGGAAACGAAGAGAGCTATGGCAAAATGTTAAGAGACGTTTTTTGTAGAGAATTATGTTTCCTACAATTTATGTTCTATGATATTTTTTGATCAGAAGCGTAGTTTTCGAGATATATCGAGATATTTAAAAGTTCCGAAGCCGCACCAACATAATAGGGATACAGAAACACCGTGGCCCCTTTCTTTGAGATAACTCTGCACTAGTGAGAGGCGCAAATGCCACTTCCAGCTTAGCTGTGCAGAAGAAGAACAACAAGAAGAAGAAATATCTCGAAATATGTCCGTCAGGCCCCTTCCCTTGAGATAAATCTGCAAATATCTCGGAAACGAAGCGAGCTATGGCAAAATGTTAAGAGACCTTATTTGTGGAGAATTAAGTTTCCTACTTTTTATGTTCTATGATATTATTTGATCAGATGCGTAGTTCTCGAGATATATCAAGATATTTAAAAGTTCCGAAGCCGCACCAACATAATAGAGATACAGAAACACCGTGGCCCCTTTCTTTGAGATAACTCTGCACTATTGCGAGCTGCAAATGCCACTTCCAGCTTAGCTGTGCAGAAGAAGAACAACAAGAAGAAGAAATATCTCGAAATATGTCCGTCAGGCCCCTTCCCTTGAGATAAATCTGTAAATATCACGGAAACGAAGCGAGCTATGGCAAAATGTTAAGAGACCTTTTTTGTAGAGAATTAAGTTTCCTACTTTTTATGTTCTATGATATTTTTTGATCAGATGCGTAGTTCTCGAGATATATGAAGATATCTAAAAGTTCCGAAGCCGCACCAACATAATAGAGATACAGAAACACCGTGGCCCCTTTCTTCGAGATAACTCTGCACTATTGCGAGCTGCAAATACCACTTCCAGCTTAGCTGTGCAGAAGAAGAACAACAAGAAGAAGAAATATCTCGAAAAATGTCCGTCAGGCCCCTTCCCTTGAGATAAATCCGCAAATATCTCGGAAACGAAGCGAGCTATGGCAAAATGTTAAGAGACCTTATTTGTAGAGAATTAAGTTTCCTACTTTTTATGTTCTATGATATTTTTTGATCAGATGCGTAGTTCTCGAGATATATCAAGATACTTAAAAGTTCCGAAGCCGCACCAACATAATAGAGATACAGAAACACCGTGGCCCCTTTCTTTGAGATAACTCTGCGCTATTGCGAGCTGGAAATGCCACTTCCAGTTTAGCTGTGCAGAAGAAGAACAACAAGAAGAGGAAATATCTCGAAATATGTCCGTCAGGCCCCTTCCCTTGAGATATATCTGCAAATATCTCGGAAACGAAACGAGCTATGGCAAAATGTTAAGAGACCTTTTTTGTAGAGAATTATGTTTGCTACAATTTATGTTCTATGACATTTTTGATCAGAAGCGTAGTTTTCGAGATATATCGAGATATTTAAAAGATCCGAAGCTGCACCAACATAATAGAGATACAGAAACACCGTGGCCCCTTTCTTTGAGATAACTCTGCACTAGTGCGAGCCGCAAATGCCGCTTCCAGCTTAGCTGTGCAGAAGAAGAACAACAAGAAGAAGAAATATCTCGAAATATGTCCGTCAGGCCCCTTCCCTCGAGATAAATCTGCAAATATCTCGGAAACGAAGCGAGCTATGGCAAAATGTTAAGAGACCTTTTTTGTAGAGAATTAAGTTTCCCACAATTTAGGTTCTATGATATTTTTTGATCAGAAGCGTAGTTTTCGAGATATATCGAGATATTTAAAAGATCCGAAGCCGCACCAACATAATAGAGATACAGAAACACCGTGGCCCCTTTCTTTGAGATAACTCTGCACCATTGCGAGCTGCAAATGCCACTTCCAGCTTAGCTGTGCAGAAGAAGACCAACAAGAAGAAGAAATATCTCGAAATATGTCCGTCAGGCCCCTTCCCTTGAGATAAATCTGCAAATATCTCGGAAACGAAGCGAGCTATGGCAAAATGTTAAGAGACCTTATTTGTAGAGAATTAAGTTTCCTACTTTTTGTGTTCTATGATATTTTTTGATCAGATGCGTAGTTCTCGAGATATATCAAGATACTTAAAAGTTCCGAAGCCGCACCAACATAATAGAGATACAGAAACACCGTGGCCCCTTTCTTTGAGATAACTCTGCGCTATTGCGAGCTGGAAATGCCACTTCCAGTTTAGCTGTGCAGAAGAAGAACAACAAGAAGAAGAAATATCTCGAAATATGTCCGTCAGGCCCCATCCCTCGAGATAAATCTGCAAATATCTCGGAAACGAAGCGAGCTATGGCAAAATGTTAAGAGACCTTTTTTGTAGAGAATTAAGTTTCCCACAATTTAGGTTCTATGATATTTTTTGATCAGAAGCGTAGTTTTCGAGATATATCGAGATATTTAAAAGATCCGAAGCCGCACCAACATAATAGAGATACAGAAACACCGTGGCCCCTTTCTTTGAGATAACTCTGCACCATTGCGAGCTGCAAATGCCACTTCCAGCTTAGCTGTGCAGAAGAAGACCAACAAGAAGAAGAAATATCTCGAAATATGTCCGTCAGGCCCCTTCCCTTGAGATAAATCTGCAAATATCGCGGAAACGAAGCGAGCTATGGCAAAATGTTAAGAGACCTTATTTGTAGAGAATTAAGTTTCCTACTTTTTATGTTCTATGATATTATTTGATCAGATGCGTAGTTCTCGAGATATATCAAGATATTTAAAAGTTCCGAAGCCGCACCAACATAATAGAGATACAGAAACACCGTGGCCCCTTTCTTTCAGATAACTCTGCACTATTGCGAGCTGGAAATGCCACTTCCTGTTTAGCTGTGCAGAAGAAGAACAACAAGAAGAAGAAATATCCCGAAATATGTCCGTCAGGCCCCTTCCCTTGAGATAAATCTGCATATATCTCGGAAACGAAGCGAGCTATGGCAAAATGTTAAGAGACCTTTTTGGTAGAGAATGAAGTTTCCTACTTTTTATGTTCTATGATATTATTTGATCAGATGCGTAGTTCTCGAGATATATCAAGATATTTAAAAGTTCCGAAGCCGCACCAACATAATAGAGATACAGAAACACCGTGGCCCCTTTCTTTCAGATAACTCTGCACTATTGCGAGCTGGAAATGCCACTTCCTGTTTAGCTGTGCAGAAGAAGACCAACAAGAAGAAGAAATATCTCGAAATATGTCCGTCAGGCCCCTTCCCTTGAGATAAATCTGCAAATATCTCGGAAACGAAGCGAGCTACGGCAAAATGTTAAGCGACTTTATTTGTAGAGAATTAAGTTTCCTACTTTTTACGTTGTATGATATTTTTGATCAGATGCGTAGTTCTCGAGATATATCAAGATATTTTAAAGTTCCGAAGCCGCACCAACATAATAGAGATACAGAAACACCGTGACCCCTTTCTTTGAGATAACTCTGCACTACTGCGAGCTGGAAATGCCACTTCCAGTTTAGCTGTGCAGAAGAAGAACAACAAGAAGAAGAAATATCTCGAAAAATGTCCGTCAGGCCCCTTCCCTTGAGATAAATCTGCAAATATCTCGGAAACGAAGCGAGCTATGGCAAAATGTTAAGAGACCTTATTTGTAGAGAATTAAGTTTCCTACTTTTGATGTTCTGTGATATTTTTTGATCAGATGCGTAGTTCTCGAGATATATCAAGATACTTAAAAGTTCCGAAGCCGCACCAACATAATACAGATACAGAAACACCGTGGCCCCTTTCTTTGAGATAACTCTGCGCTATTGCGAGCTGGAAATGCCACTTCCAGTTTAGCTGTGCAGAAGAAGAACAACAAGAAGAGGAAATATCTCGAAATATGTCCGTCAGGCCCCTTCCCTTGAGATATATCTGCAAATATCTCGGAAACGAAACGAGCTATCGCAAAATGTTAAGAGACCTTTTTTGTAGAGAATTATGTTTCCTACAATTTATGTTCTATGACATTTTTTGATCAGAAGCGTAGTTTTCGAGATATATCGAGATATTTAAAAGATCCGAAGCTGCACCAACATAATAGAGATACAGAAACACCGTGGCCCCTTTCTTTGAGATAACTCTGCACTAGTGCGAGCCGCAAATGCCGCTTCCAGCTTAGCTGTGCAGAAGAAGAACAACAAGAAGAAGAAATATCTCGAAATATGTCCGTCAGGCCCCTTCCCTCGAGATAAATCTGCAAATATCTCGGAAACGAAGCGAGCTATGGCAAAATGTTAAGAGACCTTTTTTGTAGAGAATTAAGTTTCCCACAATTTAGGTTCTATGATATTTTTTGATCAGAAGCGTAGTTTTCGAGATATATCGAGATATTTAAAAGATCCGAAGCCGCACCAACATAATAGAGATACAGAAACACCGTGGCCCCTTTCTTTGAGATAACTCTGCACCATTGCGAGCTGCAAATGCCACTTCCAGCTTAGCTGTGCAGAAGAAGACCAACAAGAAGAAGAAATATCTCGAAATATGTCCGTCAGGCCCCTTCCCTTGAGATAAATCTGCAAATATCTCGGAAACGAAGCGAGCTATGGCAAAATGTTAAGAGACCTTTTTTGTAGAGAATTAAGTTTCCTACTTTTTATGTTCTATGATATTTTTTGATCAGATGCGTAGTTCTCGAGATATATCAAGATATCTAAAAGTTCCGAAGCCGCACCAACATAATAGAGATACAGAAACACCGTGGCCCCTTTCTTCGAGATAACTCTGCACTATTGCGAGCTGCAAATGCCACTTCCAGCTTAGCTGTGCAGAAGAAGAACAACAAGAAGAAGAAATATCTCGAAAAATGTCCGTCAGGCCCCTTCCCTTGAGATAAATCTGCAAATATCTCGGAAACGAAGCGAGCTATGGCAAAATGTTAAGAGACCTTATTTGTAGAGAATTAAGTTTCCTACTTTTTATGTTCTATGATATTTTTTGATCAGATGCGTAGTTCTCGAGATATATCAAGATACTTAAAAGTTCCGAAGCCGCACCAACATAATAGAGATACAGAAACACCGTGGCCCCTTTCTTTGAGATAACTCTGCGCTATTGCGAGCTGGAAATGCCACTTCCAGTTTAGCTGTGCAGAAGAAGAACAACAAGAAGAAGAAATATCTCGAAATATGTCCGTCAGGCCCCATCCCTCGAGATAAATCTGCAAATATCTCGGAAACGAAGCGAGCTATGGCAAAATGTTAAGAGACCTTTTTTGTAGAGAATTAAGTTTCCCACAATTTAGGTTCTATGATATTTTTTGATCAGGAGCGTAGTTTTCGAGATATATCGAGATATTTAAAAGATCCGAAGCCGCACCAACATAATAGAGATACAGAAACACCGTGGCCCCTTTCTTTGAGATAACTCTGCACCATTGCGAGCTGCAAATGCCACTTCCAGCTTAGCTGTGCAGAAGAAGACCAACAAGAAGAAGAAATATCTCGAAATATGTCCGTCAGGCCCCTTCCCTTGAGATAAATCTGCAAATATCGCGGAAACGAAGCGAGCTATGGCAAAATGTTAAGACACCTTATTTGTAGAGAATTAAGTTTCCTACTTTTTATGTTCTATGATATTTTTTGATCAGATGCGTAGTTCTCGAGATATATCAAGATATTTAAAAGTTCCGAAGCCGCACCAACATAATAGAGATACAGAAACACCGTGGCCCCTTTCTTTGAGATAACTCTGCACTATTGCGAGCTGCAAATGCCACTTCCAGCTTAGCTGTGCAGAAGAAGACCAACAAGAAGAAGAAATATCTCGAAATATGTCCGTCAGGCCCCTTCCCTTGAGATAAATCTGCAAATATCTCGGAAACGAAGCGAGCTATGGCAAAATGTTAAGAGACCTTATTTGTAGAGAATTAAGTTTCCTACTTTTTATGTTCTATGATATTATTTGATCAGATGCGTAGTTCTCGAGATATATCAAGATATTTAAAAGTTCCGAAGCCGCACCAACATAATAGAGATACAGAAACACCGTGGCCCCTTTCTTTCAGATAACTCTGCACTATTGCGAGCTGGAAATGCCACTTCCTGTTTAGCTGTGCAGAAGAAGAACAACAAGAAGAAGAAATATCCCGAAATATGTCCGTCAGGCCCCTTCCCTTGAGATAAATCTGCATATATCTCGGAAACGAAGCGAGCTATGGCAAAATGTTAAGAGACCTTTTTGGTAGAGAATGAAGTTTCCTACTTTTTATGTTCTATGATATTTTTTGATCAGATGCGTAGTTCTCGAGATATATCAAGATATTTAAAAGTTCCGAAGCCGCACCAACATAATAGAGATACAGAAACACCGTGGCCCCTTTCTTTGAGATAACTCTGCACTATTGCGAGCTGCAAATGCCACTTCCAGCTTAGCTGTGCAGAAGAAGAACAACAAGAAGAAGAAATATCCCGAAATATGTCCGTCAGGCCCCTTCCCTTGAGATAAATCTGCATATATCTCGGAAACGAAGCGAGCTATGGCAAAATGTTAAGAGACCTTTTTGGTAGAGAATGAAGTTTCCTACTTTTTATGCTCTATGATATTTTTTGATCAGATGCGTAGTTCTCGAGATATATCAAGATATTTAAAAGTTCCGAAGCCGCACCAACATAATAGAGATACAGAAACACCGTGGCCCCTTTCTTTGAGATAACTCTGCACTATTGCGAGCTGCAAATGCCACTTCCAGCTTAGCTGTGCAGAAGAAGACCAACAAGAAGAAGAAATATCTCGAAATATGTCCGTCAGGCCCCTTCCCTTGAGATAAATCTGCAAATATCTCGGAAACGAAGCGAGCTATGGCAAAATGTTAAGAGACCTTTTTTGTAGAGAATTAAGTTTCCTACTTTTTATGTTCTATGATATTTTTTAATCAGATGCGTAGTTCTCGAGATATATAAAGATATTTTAAAGTTCCGAAGCCGCACCAACATAATAGAGATACAGAAACACCGTGGCCCCTTTCTTCGAGATAACTCTGCACTATTGCGAGCTGCAAATGCCACTTCCAGCTTAGCTGTGCAGAAGGAGAACAACAAGAAGAAGAAATATCTCGAAAAATTTCCGTCAGGCCCCTTCCCTTGAGATAAATCTGCAAATATCTCGGAAACGAAGCGAGCTATGGCAAAATGTTAAGAGACCTTATTTGTAGAGAATTAAGTTTCCTACTTCTTATGTTCTATGATATTTTTTGATCAGATGCGTAGTTCTCGAGATATATCAAGATATTTAAAAGTTCCGAAGCCGCACCAACATAATAGAGATACAGAAACACCGTGGCCCCTTTCTTTGAGATAACTCTGCACTATTGCGAGCTGTAAATGCCTCGTCCAGCTTAGCTGTGCAGAAGAAGAACAACAAGAAGAAGAAATATCTCGAAATATGTCCGTCAGGCCCCTTCCCTCGAGATAAATCTGCAAATATCTCGGAAACGAAGCGAGCTATGGCAAAATGTTAAGAGACCTTTTTTGTAGAGAACTAAGTTTCCTACTTTTTATGTTGTATGATATTTTTTGATCGGATGCGTAGTTCTCGAGATATATCAAGATATTTAAAAGTTCCGAAGCCGCACCAACATAATAGAGATACAGAAACACCGTGGCCCCTTTCTTTGAGATAACTCTGCACTATTGCGAGCTGCAAATGTCACTTCCAGCTTAGCTGTGCAGAAGAAGAACAACAAAAAGAAGAAATATCTCGAAATATGTCCGTCAGGCCCCTTCCCTTGAGATAAATCTGCAAATATCTCGGAAACGAAGCGAGCTATGGCAAAATGTTAAGAGACCTCTTTTGTAGAGAATTAAGTTTCCTACTTTTTATGTTCTATGATATTTTTCGATCAGATGCGTAGTTCTCGAGATATATCAAGATATTTAAAAGCTCCGAAGCTGCACCAACATAATAGAGGTACAGAAACACCGTGGCCCCTTTCTTTGAGATAACTCTGCACTATTGCGAGCTGCAAATGCCACTTCCAGCTTAGCTGTGGAGAAGAAGAACAACAAGAATAAGAAATATTTCGAAATATGTCCGTCAGGCCCCTTCCCTTGAGATAAATCTGCAAATATCTCGGAAACGAAGCGAGCTACGGCAAAATGTTAAGAGACCTTTTTTGTAGAAAATTAGGTTTCCTACTTTTTATGTTCTATGATATTTTTTGATCAGATGCGTAGTTCTCGAGATATATCAAGATATTTAAAAGTTCCGAAGCCGCACCAACATAATAGAGATACAGAAACACCGTGGCCCCTTTCTTTGCGATAACTCTGCACTATTGCGAGCTGCAAATGCCACTTCCAGCTTAGCTGTGCAGAAGAAGAACAACAAGAAGAAGAAATATCTCGAAATATGTGCGTCAGGCCCCTTCCCTTGAGATAAATCTGCAAATATCTCGGAAACGAAGCGAGCTATGGCAAAATGTTAAGAGACCTCTTTTGTAGAGAATTAAGTTTCCTACTTTTTATGTTCTATGATATTTTTCGATCAGATGCGTAGTTCTCGAGATATATCAAGATATTTAAAAGTTCCGAAGCCGCACCAACATAATAGAGATACAGACACACCGTGGCCCCTTTCTTTGAGATAACTCTGCACTATTGCGAGCTGCAAATGCCACTTCCAGCTTAGCTGTGCAGAAGAAGAACAACAAGAAGAAGAAATATCTCGAAATATGTCCGTCAGGCCCCTTCCCTTGAGATAAATCTGCAAATATCTCGGAAACGAAGCGAGCTATGGCAAAATGTTAAGAGACCTGTTTTGTAGAGAATTAAGTTTCCTACTTTTTATGTTCTATGATATTTTTCGATCAGATGCGTAGTTCTCGAGATATATCAAGATATTTAAAAGTTCCGAAGCCGCACCAACATAATAGAGATACAGAAACACCGTGGCCCCTTTCTTTGAGATAACTCTGCACTATTGCGAGCTGCAAATGCCACTTCCAGCTTAGCTGTGCAGAAGAAGAACAACAAGAAGAAGAAATATCTCGAAATGTGTCCGACAGACCCCTTCCCTTGAGATAAATCTGCAAATATCTCGGAAACGAAGCGAGCTACGGCAAAATGTTAAGAGACCTTTTTTGTAGGAAATTAGGTTTCCTACTTTTTATCTTCTATGATATTTTTTGATCAGGTGCGTAGTTCTCGAGATATATCAAGATATTTAAAAGTTCCGAAGCCGTACCATCATAATAGAGATACAGAAACACCGTGGCCCCTTTCTTCGCGATAACTCTGCACTATTGCGAGCTGCAAATGCCACTTCCAGCTTAGCTGTGCCGAAGAAGAACAACAAGAAGAAGAAATATCTCGAAATATGTCCGTCAGGCCCCTTCCCTTGAGATAAATCTGCAAATATGTCGGAAACGAAGCGAGCTATGGCAAAATGTTAAGAGACCTTTTTTGTAGAGAATTAAGTTTCCTACTTTTTATGTTCTATGATATTTTTCGATCAGAGGCGTAGTTCTCGAGATATATCAAGATATTTCAAAGTTCCGAAGCCGCACCAACATAATAGAGATACAGAAACACCGTGGCCCCTTTCTTTGAGATAACTCTGCACGATTGCGAGCTGGAAATGCCACTTCCAGTTTAGCTGTGCAGAAGAAGAACAACAAGAAGAAGAAATATCTCGAAATATGTCCATCAGGACCCTCCCCTTGAGATAAATCTGCAAATATCTCGGAAACGAAGCGAGCTATTGCAAAACATTCAGAGACCTTTTTTGTAGAGAATTAAGTTTCCTACTTTTTATGTTCTATGATATTTTTTGATCAGATGCGTAGTTCTCGAGATATATCAAGATATTTAAAAGCTCCGAAGCTGCACCAACATAATAGAGGTACAGAAACACCGTGGCCCCTTTCTTTGAGATAACTCTGCACTATTGCGAGCTGCAAATGCCACTTCCAGCTTAGCTCTGGAGAAGAAGAACAACAAGAATAAGAAATATTTCGAAATATGTCCGTCAGGCCCCTTCCCTTGAGATAAATCTGCAAATATCTCGGAAACGAAGCGAGCTACGGCAAAATGTTAAGAGACCTTTTTTGTAGAAAATTAGGTTTCCTACTTTTTATCTTCTATGATATTTTTTGATCAGATGCGTAGTTCTCGAGATATATCAAGATATTTAAAAGTTCCGAAGCCGCACCAACATAATAGAGATACAGAAACACCGTGGCCCCTTTCTTTGCGATAACTCTGCACTATTGCGAGCTGCAAATGCCACTTCCAGCTTAGCTGTGCAGAAGAAGAACAACAAGAAGAAGAAATATCTCGAAATATGTCCGTCAGGCCCCTTCCCTTGAGATAAATCTGCAAATATCTCGGAAACGAAGCGAGCTATGCCAAAATGTTAAGAGACCTTATTTGTAGAGAATTAAGTTTCCTACTTTTTATGTTCTATGATATTTTTTGATGAGATGCGTAGTTCTCGAGATATATCGAGATATTTAAAAGTTCCGAAGCCGCACCAACATAATAGAGATACAGAAACACCGTGGCCCCTTTCTTTGAGATAACTGTGCACTATTGCGAGCTGCAAATGCCACTTCCAGCTTAGCTGTGCAGAAGAAGAACAACAAGAAGAAGAAATATCTCGAAATATGTCCGTCAGGCCCCTTCCCTTGAGATAAATCTGCAAATATCGCGGAAACGAAGCGAGCTATGGCAAAATGTTAAGAGACCTTTTTTGTAGAGAATTAAGTTTCCTACTTTTTATCTTCTATGATATTTTCTGATCAGATTCGTAGTTCTCGAGATATATCAAGATATTTAAAAGTTCCGAAGCCGCACCAACATAATAGAGATACAGAAACACCGTGGCCCCTCTCTTTGAGATAACTCTGCACAATTGCGAGCTGCAAATGCCACTTCCAGCTTAGCTGTGCAGAAGAAGAACAACAAGAAGAAGAAATATCTCGAAATATGTCCGTCAGGCCCCTTCCCTTGAGATAAATCGGCAAGTATCTCGGAAACGAAGCGAGCTATGGCAAAATGTTGAGAGACCTTTTTTGTAGAGAATTAAGTTTGCTACTTTTTATGTTCTATGATATTTTTTGATCAGATGCGTAGATCTCGAGATATATCAAGATATTTAAAAGTTCCGAAGCCGCACCAACATAATAGAGATACAGAAACACCGTGGCCCCTTTCTTTGAGAAAACTCTGCACTATTGCGAGCTGCAAATGCCACTTCCAGTTTAGCTGTGCAGAAGAAGAACAACAAGAAGAAGAAATATCTCGAAATATGTCCGTTAGGCCCCTTCCCTTGAGATAAATCGGCAAGTATCTCGGAAACGAAGCGAGCTATGGCAAAATGTTGAGAGACCTTTTTTGTAGAGAATTAAGTTTCCTACTTTCTATGTTCTATGATATTTTTTGATCAGATGCGTAGATCTCGAGATATATCAAGATATTTAAAAGTTCCGAAGCCGCACCAACATAATAGAGATACAGAAACACCGTGGCCCCTTTCTTTGAGATAACTCTGCACTATTGCGAGCTGTAAATGCCTCGTCCAGCTTAGCTGTGCAGAAGAAGAACAACAAGAAGAAGAAATATCTCGAAATATGTCCGTCAGGCCCCTTCCCTCGAGATAAATCTGCAAATATCTCGGAAACGAAGCGAGCTATGGCAAAATGTTAAGAGACCTTTTTTGTAGAGAATTAAGTTTCCTACTTTTTATGTTCTATGATATTTTTTGATCGGATGCGTAGCTCTCGAGATATATCAAGATATTTAAAAGTTCCGAAGCCGCACCAACATAATAGAGATACAGAAACACCGTGGCCCCTTTCTTTGAGATAACTCTGCACTATTGCGAGCTGCAAATGCCACTTCCAGCTTAGCTGTGCAGAAGAAGAACAACAAGAAGAAGAAATATCTCGAAATATGTCCGTCAGGCCCCTTCCCTCGAGATAAATCTGCAAATATCTCGGAAACGAAGCGAGCTATGGCAAAATGTTAAGAGACCTTTTTTGTAGAGAATTAAGTTTCCTACTTTTTATGTTCTATGATATTTTTTGATCGGATGCGTAGTTCTCGAGATATATCAAGATATTTAAAAGTTCCGAAGCCGCACCAACATAATAGAGATACAGAAACACCGTGGCCCCTTTCTTTGAGATAACTCTGCACTATTGCGAGCTGCAAATGCCACTTCCAGCTTAGCTGTGCAGAAGAAGAACAACAAAAAGAAGAAATATCTCGAAATATGTCCGTCAGGCCCCTTCCCTTGAGATAAATCTGCAAATATCTCGGAAACGAAGCGAGCTATGGGAAAATGTTAAGAGACCTCTTTTGTAGAGAATTAAGTTTCCTACTTTTTATGTTCTATGATATTTTTCGATCAGATGCGTAGTTCTCGAGATATATCAAGATATTTAAAAGTTCCGAAGCCGCACCAACATAATAGAGATACAGACACACCGTGGCCCCTTTCTTTGAGATAACTCTGCACTATTGCGAGCTGCAAATGCCACTTCCAGCTTAGCTGTGCAGAAGAAGAACAACAAGAAGAAGAAATATCTCGAAATATGTCCGTCAGGCCCCTTCCCTTGAGATAAATCTGCAAATATCTCGGAAACGAAGCGAGCTACGGCAAAATGTTAAGAGACCTTTTTTGTAGAAAATTAGGTTTCCTACTTTTTATGTTCTATGATATTTTTTGATCAGATGCGTAGTTCTCGAGATATATCAAGATATTTAAAAGTTCCGAAGCCGCACCAACATAATAGAGATACAGAAACACCGTGGCCCCTTTCTTTGCGATAACTCTGCACTATTGCGAGCTGCAAATGCCACTTCCAGCTTAGCTGTGCAGAAGAAGAACAACAAGAAGAAGAAATATCTCGAAATATGTCCGTCAGGCCCCTTCCCTTGAGATAAATCTGCAAATATCTCGGAAACGAAGCGAGCTATGGCAAAATGTTAAGAGACCTCTTTTGTAGAGAATTAAGTTTCCTACTTTTTATGTTCTATGATATTTTTTGATCAGATGCGTAGTTCTCGAGATATATCAAGATATTTAAAAGTTGCGAAGCCGTACCAACATAATAGAGGTACAGAAACACCGTGGCCCCTTTCTTTGAGATAACTCTGCACTATTGCGAGCTGCAAATGCCACTTCCAGCTTAGCTGTGGAGAAGAAGAACAACAAGAAGAAGAAATATCTCGAAATATGTCCGTCAGGCCCCTTCCCTTGAGATAAATCTGCAAATATCTCGGAAACGAAGCGAGCTATGCCAAAATGTTAAGAGACCTTATTTGTAGAGAATTAAGTTTCCTACTTTTTATGTTCTATGATATTTTTTGATGAGATGCGTAGTTCTCGAGATATATCGAGATATTTAAAAGTTCCGAAGCCGCACCAACATAATAGAGATACAGAAACACCGTGGCCCCTTTCTTTGAGATAACTGTGCACTATTGCGAGCTGCAAATGCCACTTCCAGCTTAGCTGTGCAGAAGAAGAACAACAAGAAGAAGAAATATCTCGAAATATGTCCGTCAGGCCCCTTCCCTTGAGATAAATCTGCAAATATCTCGGAAACGAAGCGAGCTATGGCAAAATGTTAAGAGACCTTTTTTGTAGAGAATTAAGTTTCCTACTTTTTATCTTCTATGATATTTTCTGATCAGATTCGTAGTTCTCGAGATGTATCAAGATATTTAAAAGTTCCGAAGCCGCACCAACATAATAGAGATACAGAAACACCGTGGCCCCTCTCTTTGAGATAACTCTGCACTATTGCGAGCTGGAAATGCCACTTCCAGTTTAGCTGTGCAGAAGAAGAACAACAAGAAGAAGAAATATCTCGAAATATGTCCGTCAGGCCCCTTCCCTTGAGATAAATCTGCAAGTATCTCGGAAACGAAGCGAGCTATGGCAAAATGTTGAGAGACCTTTTTTGTAGAGAATTAAGTTTCCTACTTTTTATGTTCTATGATATTTTTTGATCAGATGCGTAGATCTCGAGATATATCAAGATATTTAAAAGTTCCGAAGCCGCACCAACATAATAGAGATACAGAAACACCGTGGCCCCTTTCTTTGAGATAACTCTGCACTATTGCGAGCTGCAAATGCCACTTCCAGCTTAGCTGTGCAGAAGAAGAACAACAAGAAGAAGAAATATCTCGAAATATGTCCGTCAGGCACCTTCCCTTGAGATATATCTGCAAATATCTCGGAAACGAAGCGAGCTATGGCAAAATGTTAAGAGACCTTTTTTGTATGGAATTATGTTTCCTACTTTTTATGTTCTGTGATATTTTTTGATCAGACGCGTAGTTCTCGAGATATATCAAGATATTTAAAAGTTCCGAAGCCGCACCAACATAATAGAGATACAGAAACACCGTGGCCCCTTTCTTTGAGATAACTCTGCACTAGTGCGAGCCGCAAATGCCACTTCCAGCTTAGCTGTGCAGAAGAAGAACAACAAGAAGAAGAAATATCTCGAAATATGTCCGTCAGGCCCCTTCCCTTGAGATAAATCTGCAAATATCTCGGAAACGAAGCGAGCTATGGCAAAATGTTAAGAGACCTTTTTTGTAGAGAATTAAGTTTCCTACTTTTTATCTTCTATGATATTTTCTGATCAGATTCGTAATTCTCGAGATATATCAAGATATTTAAAAGTTCCGAAGCCGCACCAACATAATAGAGATACAGAAACACCGTGGCCCCTCTCTTTGAGATAACTCTGCACTATTGCGAGCTGGAAATGCCACTTCCAGTTTAGCTGTGCAGAAGAAGAACAACAAGAAGAAGAAATATCTCGAAATATGTCCGTCAGGCCCCTTCCCTTGAGATAAATCTGCAAGTATCTCGGAAACGAAGCGAGCTATGGCAAAATGTTGAGAGACCTTTTTTGTAGAGAATTAAGTTTCCTACTTTTTATGTTCTATGATATTTTTTGATCAGATGCGTAGATCTCGAGATATATCAAGATATTTAAAAGTTCCGAAGCCGCACCAACATAATAGAGATACAGAAACACCGTGGCCCCTTTCTTTGAGATAACTCTGCACTATTGCGAGCTGCAAATGCCACTTCCAGCTTAGCTGTGCAGAAGAAGAACAACAAGAAGAAGAAATATCTCGAAATATGTCCGTCAGGCACCTTCCCTTGAGATATATCTGCAAATATCTCGGAAACGAAGCGAGCTATGGCAAAATGTTAAGAGACCTTTTTTGTATGGAATTATGTTTCCTACTTTTTATGTTCTGTGATATTTTTTGATCAGACGCGTAGTTCTCGAGATATATCAAGATATTTAAAAGTTCCGAAGCCGCACCAACATAATAGAGATACAGAAACACCGTGGCCCCTTTCTTTGAGATAACTCTGCACTAGTGCGAGCCGCAAATGCCACTTCCAGCTTAGCTGTGCAGAAGAAGAACAACAAGAAGAAGAAATATCTCGAAATATGTCCATCAGGCCCCTTCCCTTGAGATAAATCTGCAAATATCTCGGAAACGAAGCGAGCTATGGCAAAATGTTGAGAGACCTTTTTTGTAGAGAATTAAGTTTCCTACTTTTTATGTTCTATGATATTTTTTGATCAGATGCGTAGTTCTCGAGATATATCAAGATATTTAAAAGTTCCGAAGCCGCACCAACATAATAGAGATACAGAAACACCGTGGCCCCTCTCTTTGAGATAACTCTGCACTATTGCGAGCTGGAAATGCCACTTCCAGTTTAGCTGTGCAGAAGAAGAACAACAAGAAGAAGAAATATCTCGAAATATGTCCGTCAGGCCCCTTCCCTTGAGATAAATCTGCAAATATCTCGGAAACGAAGCGAGCTATGGCAAAATGTTAAGAGTCCTTTTTTGTAGAGAATTATGTTTCCTACAATTTATGTTCTATGATATTTTTTGATCAGAAGCGTAGTTTTCGAGATATATCGAGATATTTAAAACTTCCGAAGCCGCACCAACATAATAGAGATACAGAAACACCGTGGCCCCTTTCTTTGAGATAACTCTGCACTAGTGCGAGCCGCAAATGCCACTTCCAGCTTAGCTGTGGAGAAGAAGAACAACAAGAAGAAGAAATATCTCGAAATATGTCCGTCAGGCCCCTTCCCTTGAGATAAATCTGCAAATATCTCGGAAACGAAGCGAGCTATGGTAAAATGTTAAGAGACCTTTTTTGTAGAGAATTATGTTTCCTACTTTTTATGTTCTATGATATTTTTTGATCAGACGCGTAGCTCTCGAGATATATCAAGATATTTAAAAGTTCCGAAGCCGCACCAACATAATAGAGATACAGAAACACCGTGGCCCCTTTCTTTGAGATAACTCTGCACTAGTGCGAGCCGCAAATGCCACTTCCAGCTTAGCTGTGCAGAAGAAGAACAACAAGAAGAAGAAATATCTCGAAATATGTCCGTCAGGCCCCTTCCCTTGAGATAAATCTGCAAATATCTCGGAAACGAAGCGAGCTATGGTAAAATGTTAAGAGACCTTTTTTGTAGAGAATTAAGTTTCCTACTTTTTATGTTCTATGATATTTTTTGATCAGATGCGTAGTTCTCGAGATATATCAAGATATTTAAAAGTTCCGAAGCCGCACCAACATAATAGAGATACAGAAACACCGTGGCCCCTTTGTTTGAGATAACTCTGCACTAGTGCGAGCCGCAAATGCCACTTCCAGCTTAGCTGTGCAGAAGAAGAACAACAAGAAGAACAAATATCTCGAAATATGTCCGTCAGGCCACTTCCCTTGAGATAAATCTGCAAATATCTCGGAAACGAAGCGAGCTATGGCAAAATGTTAAGAGACCTTTTTTGTAGAGAATTATGTTTCCTACTTTTTATGTTCTATGATATTTTTTGATCAGACGCGTAGCTCTCGAGATATATCAAGATATTTAAAAGTTCCGAAGCCGCACCAACATAATAGCGATACAGAAACACCGTGGCCCCTCTCTTTGAGATAACTCTGCACTATTGCGAGCTGGAAATGCCACTTCCAGTTTAGCTGTGCAGAAGAAGAACAACAAGAAGAAGAAATATCTCGAAATATGTCCGTTAGGCCCCTTCCCTTGAGATAAATCTGCAAATATCTCCGAAACGAAGCGCACTATGGCAAAATTTTAAGAGACCTTTTTTGTAGAGAATTATGTTTCCTACTTTTTATGTTCTACGATATTTTTTGATCAGACGCGTAGCTCTCGAGATATATCAAGATATTTAAAAGTTCCGAAGCCGCACCAACATAATAGAGATACAGAAACACCGTGGCCCCTCTCTTTGAGATAACTCTGCACTATTGCGAGCTGGAAATGCCACTTCCAGTTTAGCTGTGCAGAAGAAGAACAACAAGAAGAGGAAATATCTCGAAACATGTCCGTTAGGCCCCTTCCCTTGAGATAAATCTGCAAATATCTCGGAAACGAAGCGAGCTATGGCAAAATGTTAAGAGACCTTTTTTGTAGAGAATTATGTTTCCTACTTTTTATGTTCTATGATATTTTTTGATCAGATGCGTAGTTCTGGAGATATATCAAGATATTTAAAAGTTCCGAAGCCGCACCAACATAATAGAGATACAGAAACACCGAGGCCCCTTTCTTTGAGATAACTCTGCACTATTGCGAGCTGCAAATGCCACTTCCAGCTTAGCTGTGCAGAGGAAGAACAACAAGAAGAAGAAATATCTCGAAATATGTCCGTCAGGCCAGTTCCTTTGAGATGAATCTGCAAATATCTCGGAAACGAAGCGAGCTATGGCAAAATGTTAAGAGACGTTTTTTGTAGAGAATTATGTTTCCTACAATTTATGTTCTATGATATTTTTTGATCAGAAGCGTAGTTTTCGAGATATATCGAGATATTTAAAAGTTCCGAAGCCGCACCAACATAATAGGGATACAGAAACACCGTGGCCCCTTTCTTTGAGATAACTCTGCACTAGTGCGAGCCGCAAATGCCACTTCCAGCTTAGCTGTGCAGAAGAAGAACAACAAGAAGAAGAAATATCTCGAAATATGTCCGTCAGGCCCCTTCCCTTGAGATAAATCTGCAAATATCTCGGAAACGAAGCGAGCTATGGCAAAATGTTAAGAGACCTTTTTTGTAGAGAATTAAGTTTCCTACTTTTTATGTTCTATGATATTTTTTGATCAGATGCGTAGTTCTCGAGATATATCAAGATATTTAAAAGTTCCGAAGCCGCACCAACATAATAGAGATACAGAAACACCGTGGCCCCTCTCTTTGAGATAACTCTGCACTATTGCGAGCTGGAAATGCCACTTCCAGTTTAGCTGTGCAGAAGAAGAACAACAAGAAGAAGAAATATCTCGAAATATGTCCGTTAGGCCCCTTCCCTTGAGATAAATCGGCAAGTATCTCGGAAACGAAGCGAGCTATGGCAAAATGTTGAGAGACCTTTTTTGTAGAGAATTAAGTTTCCTACTTTTTATGTTCTATGATATTTTTTGATCAGATGCGTAGATCTCGAGATATATCAAGATATTTAAAAGTTCCGAAGCCGCACCAACATAATAGAGATACAGAAACACCGTGGCCCCTTTCTTTGAGATAACTCTGCACTATTGCGAGCTGCAAATGCCACTTCCAGCTTAGCTGTGCAGAAGAAGAACAACAAGAAGAAGAAATATCTCGAAATATGTCCGTCAGGCCCCTTCCCTTGAGATAAATCTGCAAATATCTCGGAAACGAAGCGAGCTATGGCAAAATGTTAAGAGACCTTTTTTGTATGGAATTATGTTTCCTACTTTTTATGTTCTATGATATTTTTTGATCAGACGCGTAGTTCTCGAGATATATCAAGATATTTAAAAGTTCCGAAGCCGCACCAACATAATAGAGATACAGAAACACCGTGGCCCCTCTCTTTGAGATAACTCTGCACTATTGCGAGCTGGAAATGCCACTTCCAGTTTAGCTGTGCAGAAGAAGAACAACAAGAAGAAGAAATATCTCGAAATATGTCCGTCAGGCCCCTTCCCTTGAGATAAATCTGCAAATATCTCGGAAACGAAGCGAGCTATGGCAAAATGTTAAGAGTCCTTTTTTGTAGAGAATTATGTTTCCTACAATTTATGTTCTATGATATTTTTTGATCAGAAGCGTAGTTTTCGAGATATATCGAGATATTTAAAACTTCCGAAGCCGCACCAACATAATAGAGATACAGAAACACCGTGGCCCCTTTCTTTGAGATAACTCTGCACTAGTGCGAGCCGCAAATGCCACTTCCAGCTTAGCTGTGGAGAAGAAGAACAACAAGAAGAAGAAATATCTCGAAATATGTCCGTCAGGCCCCTTCCCTTGAGATAAATCTGCAAATATCTCGGAAACGAAGCGAGCTATGGTAAAATGTTAAGAGACCTTTTTTGTAGAGAATTATGTTTCCTACTTTTTATGTTCTATGATATTTTTTGATCAGACGCGTAGCTCTCGAGATATATCAAGATATTTAAAAGTTCCGAAGCCGCACCAACATAATAGAGATACAGAAACACCGTGGCCCCTTTCTTTGAGATAACTCTGCACTAGTGCGAGCCGCAAATGCCACTTCCAGCTTAGCTGTGCAGAAGAAGAACAACAAGAAGAAGAAATATCTCGAAATATGTCCGTCAGGCCCCTTCCCTTGAGATAAATCTGCAAATATCTCGGAAACGAAGCGAGCTATGGTAAAATGTTAAGAGACCTTTTTTGTAGAGAATTAAGTTTCCTACTTTTTATGTTCTACGATATTTTTTGATCAGATGCGTAGTTCTCGAGATATATCAAGATATTTAAAAGTTCCGAAGCCGCACCAACATAATAGAGATACAGAAACACCGTGGCCCCTTTGTTTGAGATAACTCTGCACTAGTGCGAGCCGCAAATGCCACTTCCAGCTTAGCTGTGCAGAAGAAGAACAACAAGAAGAACAAATATCTCGAAATATGTCCGTCAGGCCACTTCCCTTGAGATAAATCTGCAAATATCTCGGAAACGAAGCGAGCTATGGCAAAATGTTAAGAGACCTTTTTTGTAGAGAATTATGTTTCCTACTTTTTATGTTCTATGATATTTTTTGATCAGACGCGTAGCTCTCGAGATATATCAAGATATTTAAAAGTTCCGAAGCCGCACCAACATAATAGCGATACAGAAACACCGTGGCCCCTCTCTTTGAGATAACTCTGCACTATTGCGAGCTGGAAATGCCACTTCCAGTTTAGCTGTGCAGAAGAAGAACAACAAGAAGAAGAAATATCTCGAAATATGTCCGTTAGGCCCCTTCCCTTGAGATAAATCTGCAAATATCTCCGAAACGAAGCGCACTATGGCAAAATTTTAAGAGACCTTTTTTGTAGAGAATTATGTTTCCTACTTTTTATGTTCTACGATATTTTTTGATCAGACGCGTAGCTCTCGAGATATATCAAGATATTTAAAAGTTCCGAAGCCGCACCAACATAATAGAGATACAGAAACACCGTGGCCCCTCTCTTTGAGATAACTCTGCACTATTGCGAGCTGGAAATGCCACTTCCAGTTTAGCTGTGCAGAAGAAGAACAACAAGAAGAGGAAATATCTCGAAACATGTCCGTTAGGCCCCTTCCCTTGAGATAAATCTGCAAATATCTCGGAAACGAAGCGAGCTATGGCAAAATGTTAAGAGACCTTTTTTGTAGAGAATTATGTTTCCTACTTTTTATGTTCTATGATATTTTTTGATCAGATGCGTAGTTCTCGAGATATATCAAGATATTTAAAAGTTCCGAAGCCGCACCAACATAATAGAGATACAGAAACACCGTGGCCCCTTTCTTTGAGATAACTCTGCACTATTGCGAGCTGCAAATGCCACTTCCAGCTTAGCTGTGCAGAGGAAGAACAACAAGAAGAAGAAATATCTCGAAATATGTCCGTCAGGCCAGTTCCTTTGAGATGAATCTGCAAATATCTCGGAAACGAAGCGAGCTATGGCAAAATGTTAAGAGACGTTTTTTGTAGAGAATTATGTTTCCTACAATTTATGTTCTATGATATTTTTTGATCAGAAGCGTAGTTTTCGAGATATATCGAGATATTTAAAAGTTCCGAAGCCGCACCAACATAATAGGGATACAGAAACACCGTGGCCCCTTTCTTTGAGATAACTCTGCACTAGTGCGAGCCGCAAATGCCACTTCCAGCTTAGCTGTGCAGAAGAAGAACAACAAGAAGAAGAAATATCTCGAAATATGTCCGTCAGGCCCCTTCCCTTGAGATAAATCTGCAAATATCTCGGAAACGAAGCGAGCTATGGCAAAATGTTAAGAGACCTTTTTTGTAGAGAATTAAGTTTCCTACTTTTTATGTTCTATGATATTTTTTGATCAGATGCGTAGTTCTCGAGATATATCAAGATATTTAAAAGTTCCGAAGCCGCACCAACATAATAGAGATACAGAAACACCGTGGCACCTCTCTTTGAGATAACTCTGCACTATTGCGAGCTGGAAATGCCACTTCCAGTTTAGCTGTGCAGAAGAAGAACAACAAGAAGAAGAAATATCTCGAAATATGTCCGTTAGGCCCCTTCCCTTGAGATAAATCGGCAAGTATCTCGGAAACGACGCGAGCTATGGCAAAATGTTGAGAGACCTTTTTTGTAGAGAATTAAGTTTCCTACTTTTTATGTTCTATGATATTTTTTGATCAGATGCGTAGATCTCGAGATATATCAAGATATTTAAAAGTTCCGAAGCCGCACCAACATAATAGAGATACAGAAACACCGTGGCCCCTTTCTTTGAGATAACTCTGCACTATTGCGAGCTGCAAATGCCACTTCCAGCTTAGCTGTGCAGAAGAAGAACAACAAGAAGAAGAAATATCTCGAAATATGTCCGTCAGGCCCCTTCCCTTGAGATAAATCTGCAAATATCTCGGAAACGAAGCGAGCTATGGCAAAATGTTAAGAGACCTTTTTTGTATGGAATTATGTTTCCTACTTTTTATGTTCTATGATATTTTTTGATCAGACGCGTAGTTCTCGAGATATATCAAGATATTTAAAAGTTCCGAAGCCGCACCAACATAATAGAGATACAGAAACACCGTGGCCCCTTTCTTTGAGATAACTCTGCACTATTGCGAGCTGCAAATGCCACTTCCAGCTTAGCTGTGCAGAAGAAGAACAACAAGAAGAAGAAATATCTCGAAATATGTCCGTCAGGCCCCTTCCCTTGAGATAAATCTGCAAATATCTCGGAAACGAAGAGAGCTATGGCAAAATGTTAAGAGACCTTTTTTGTAGAGAATTAAGTTTCCTACTTTTTATGTTCTATGATATTTTTGGATCAGATGCGTAGTTCTCGAGATATATCAAGATATTTAAAAGTTCCGAAGCCGCACCAACATAATAGAGATACAGAAACACCGTGGCCCCTTTCTTTGAGATAACTCTGCACTAGTGCGAGCCGCAAATGCCACTTCCAGCTTAGCTGTGCAGAAGAAGAACAACAAGAAGAAGAAATATCTCGAAATATGTCCGTCAGGCCACTTCCCTTGAGATAAATCTGCAAATATCTCGGAAACGAAGCGAGCTATGGCAAAATGTTAAGAGACCTTTTTTGTATGGAATTAGGTTTCCTACTTTTTATGTTCTATGATATTTTTTGATCAGATGCGTAGTTCTCGAGATATATCAAGATATTTAAAAGTTCCGAAGCCGCACCAACATAATAGAGATACAGAAACACCGTGGCCCCTTTCTTTGAGATAACTCTGCACTATTGCGAGCTGCAAATGCCACTTCCAGCTTAGCGTGCAGAAGAAGAACAACAAGAAGAAGAAATATCTCGAAATGTGTCCGTCAGGCCCCTTCCCTTGAGATAAATCTGCAAATATCTCGGAAACGAAGAGAGCTATGGCAAAATGTTAAGAGACCTTTTTTGTAGAGAATTAAGTTTCCTACTTTTTATGTTCTATGATATTTTTTGATCAGACGCGTAGTTCTCGAGATATATCAAGATATTTAAAAGTTCCGAAGCCGCACCAACATAATAGAGATACAGAAACACCGTGGCCCCTTTCTTTGAGATAACTCTGTACTATTGCGAGCTGGAAATGCCACTTCCAGTTTAGCTGTGCAGAAGAAGAACAACAAGAAGAAGAAATATCTCGAAATATGTCCGTTAGGCCCCTTCCCTTGAGATATATCTGCAAATATCTCGGAAACGAAGCGAGCTATGGCAAAATGTTAAGAGACGTTTTTTGTAGAGAATTATGTTTCCAACAATTTATGTTCTATGATATTTTTTGATCAGAAGCGTAGTTTTCGAGATATATCGAGATATTTAAAAGTTCCGAAGCAGCACCAACATAATAGAGATACAGAAACACCGTGGCCCCTTTCTTTGAGATAACTCTGCACTAGTGCGAGCCGCAAATGCCACTTCCAGCTTAGCTGTGCAGAAGAAGAACAACAAGAAGAAGAAATATCTCGAAATATGTCCGTCAGGCCCCTTCCCTTGAGATAAATCTGCAAATATCTCGGAAACGAAGAGAGCTATGGCAAAATGTTAAGAGACCTTTTTTGTAGAGAATTAAGTTTCCTACTTTTTATGTTCTATGATATTTTTTGATCAGATGCGTAGTTCTCGAGATATATCAAGATATTTAAAAGTTCCGAAGCCGCACCAACATAATAGAGATACAGAAACACCGTGGCCCCTTTCTTTCAGATAACTATGCACTATTGCGAGCTGTAAATGCCACTTCCAGCTTAGCTGTGCAGAAGAAGAACAACAAGAAGAAGAAATATCTCGAAATATGTCCGTCAGGCCCCTTACCTTGAGATAAATCTGCAAATATCTCGGAAACGAAGCGAGCTATGGCAAAATGTTAAGAGACGTTTTTTGTAGAGAATTAAGTTTCCTACTTTTTACCTTCTATGATATTTTCTGATCAGATGCGTAGTTCTCGAGATATATCAAGATATTTAAAAGTTCCGAAGCCGCACCAACATAATAGAGATACAGAAACACCGTGGCCCCTTTCTTTGAGATAACTCTGCACTAGTGCGAGCCGCAAATGCCACTTCCAGCTTAGCTGTGCAGAAGAAGAACAACAAGAAGAAGAAATATCTCGAAATATGTCCGTCAGGCCCCTTCCCTTGAGATAAATATGCAAATATCTCGGAAACGAAGCGAGCTATGGCAAAATGTTAAGAGACCTTTTTTGTAGAGAATTAAGTTTCCTACTTTTTATGTCCTATGATATTTTTTGATCAGATGCGTAGTTCTCGAGATATATCAAGATATTTAAAAGTTCCGAAGCCGCACCAACATAATAGAGATACAGAAACACCGTGGCCCCTTTCTTTGAGATAACTCTGCACTATTGCGAGCTGCAAATGCCACTTCCAGCTTAGCTGTGCAGAGGAAGAACAAGAAGAAGAAGAAGTATCTCGAAATATGTCCGTCAGGCCAGTTCCTTTGAGTTGAATCTGCAAATATCTCGGAAACGAAGCGAGCTATGGCAAAATGTTAAGAGACGTTTTTTGTAGAGAATTATGTTTCCTACAATTTATGTTCTATGATATTTTTTAATCAGAAGCGTAGATTTCGAGATATATCGAGATATTTAAAAGTTCCGAAGACGCACCAACATAATAGAGATACAGAAACACCGTGGCCCCTTTCTTTGAGATAACTGTGCACTAGTGCGAGCCGCAAATGCCACTTCCAGCTTAGCTGTGCAGAAGAAGAACAACAAGAAGAAGAAATATCTCGAAATATGTCCGTCAGGCCCCTTCCCTTGAGATATATCTGCAAATATCTCGGAAACGAAGCGAGCTATGGCAAAATGTTAAGAGACCGTTTTTGTAGAGAATTAAGTTTCCTACTTTTTATGTTCTATGATATTTTTTGATCAGAAGCGTAGTTTTCGAGATATATCGAGATATTTAAAAGTTCCGAAGCCGCACCAACATAATAGAGATACAGAAACACCGTGGCCCCTTTCTTTGAGATAACTCTGCGCTAGTGCGAGCCGCAAATGCCACTTCCAGCTTAGCTGTGCAGAGGAAGAACAACAAGAAGAAGAAGTATCTCGAAATATGTCCGTCAGGCCCGTTCCTTTGAGCTGAATCTGCAAATATCTCGGAAACGAAGCGAGCTATGGCAAAATGTTAAGAGACGTTTTTTGTAGAGAATTAAGTTTCCTACTTTTTATGTTCTATGATATTTTTTGATCAGATGCGTAGTTCTCGAGATATATCAAGATATTTAAAAGTTCCGAAGCCGCACCAACATAATAGAGATACAGAAACACCGTGGCCCCTTTCTTCGAGATAACTCTGCACTATTGCGAGCTGCAAATGCCACTTCCAGCTTAGCTGTGCAGAAGAAGAACAACAAGAAGAAGAAATATCTCGAAAAATGTCCGTCAGGCCCCTTCCCTTGAGATATATCTGCAAATATCTCGGAAACGAAGCGAGCTATGGCAAAATGTTAAGAGACCTTATTTGTAGAGAATTAAGTTTCCTACTTTTTATGTTCTATGATATTTTTTGATCAGATGCGTAGTTCTCGAGATATATCAAGATATTTAAAAGTTCCGAAGCCGCACCAACATAATAGAGATACAGAAACACCGTGGCCCCTTTCTTTGAGATAACGCTGCACTATTGCGAGCTGTAAATGCCACTTCCAGCTTAGCTGTGCAGAAGAAGAACAACAAGAAGAAGAAATATCTCGAAATATGTCCGTCAGACCCCTTCCCTTGAGATAAATCTGCAAATATCTCGGAAACGAAGCGAGCTATGGCAAAATGTTGAGAGACCTTTTTTGTAGAGAATTATGTTTCCCACAATTTACGTTCTATGATATTTTTTGATCAGAAGCGTAGTTTTCGAGATATATCGAGATATTTAAAAGATCCGAAGCCGCACCAACATAATAGAGATACAGAAACACCGTGGCCCCTTTCTTCGAGATAACTCTGCACTATTGCGAGCTGCAACTGCCACTTCCAGCTTAGCTGTGCAGAAGAAGACCAACAAGAAGAAGAAATATCTCGAAATATGTCCGTCAGGCCCCTTCCCTTGAGATAAATCTGCAAATATGTCGAAAACGAAGCGAGCTATGGCAAAATGTTAAGAGACCTTATTTGTGGAGAATTAAGTTTCCTACTTTTTATGTTCTATGATATTATTTGATCAGATGCGTAGTTCTCGAGATATATCAAGATATTTAAAAGTTCCGAAGCCGCACCAACATAATAGAGATACAGAAACACCGTGGCCCCTTTCTTTGAGATAACTCTGCACTATTGCGAGCTGCAAATGCCACTTCCAGCTTAGCTGTGCAGAAGAAGAACAACAAGAAGAAGAAATATCTCGAAATATGTCCGTCAGGCCCCTTCCCTTGCGATAAATCTGCATATATCTCGGAAGCGAAGCGAGCTATGGCAAAATGTTAAGAGACCTTTTTAGTAGAGAATTATGTTTCCTACAATTTATGTTCTATGATATTTTTTGATCAGAAGCGTAGTTTTCGAGATATATCAAGATATTTAAAAGTTCCGAAGCCGCACCAACATAATAGAGATACAGAAACACCGTGGCCCCTTTCTTTCAGATAACTCTGCACTATTGCGAGCTGGAAATGCCGCTTCCAGTTTAGCTGTGCAGAAGAAGAACAACAAGAAGAAGAAATATCTCGAAATATGTCCGTCAGGCCCCTTCCCTTGAGATAAATCTGCATATATCTCGGAAACGAAGCGAGCTAAGGTAAAATGTTGAGAGACCTTTTTTGTAGAGAATTAAGTTTTCTACTTTTTATGTTCTATGATATTTTTTGATCAGATGCGTAGTTCTCGAGATATATCAAGATATTTAAAAGTTCCGAAGCTGCACCAACATAATAGAGGTACAGAAACACCGTGGCCTCTTTCTTTGAGATAACTCTGCACTATTGCGAGCTGCAAATGCCACTTCGAGCTTAGCTGTGCAGAAGAAGAACAACAAGAAGAAGAAATATCTCGAAATATGTCCGTCACACCCCTTCCCTTGAGATGAATCTGCAAATATCTCGGAAACGAAGCGAGCTATGGCAAAATGTTAAGAGACCTTTTTTGTAGAGAATAATGTTTCCTACAATTTACGTTCTATGATATTTTTTGATCAGAAGCGTAGTTCTCGAGATATATCAAGATATTTAAAAGTTCCGAAGCCGCACCAACATAATAGAGATACAGAAACACCGTGGCCCCTTTCTTTGAGATAACTCTGCACTAGTGCGAGCCGCAAATGCCACTTCCAGCTTAGCTGTGCAGAAGAAGAACAACAAGAAGAAGAAATATCTCGAAATATGTCCGTCAGGCCCCTTCCCTTGAGATAAACATGCAAATATCTCGGAAACGAAGCGAGCTATGGCAAAATGTTAAGAGACCTTTTTTGTAGAGAATTAAGTTTCCTACTTTTTATATCCTATGATATTTTTTGATCAGATGCGTAGTTCTCGAGATATATCAAGATATTTAAAAGTTCCGAAGCCGCACCAACATAATAGAGATACAGAAACACCGTGGCCACTTTCTTTGAGATAACTCTGCACTATTGCGAGCTGCAGATGCCACTTCCAGCTTAGCTGTGCAGAGGAAGACCAACAAGAAGAAAAAATATCTCGAAATATGTCCGTCAGGCCAGTTCCTTTGAGCTGAATCTGCAAATATCTCGGAAACGAAGCGAGCTATGGCAAAATGTTAATGCACGTTTCTTGTAGAGAATTATGTTTCCTACAATTTATGTTCTATGATATTTTTTGATCAGAAGCGTAGTTCTCGAGATATATCAAGATATTTAAAAGTTCCGAAGCCGCACCAACATAATAGAGATACAGAAACACCGTGGCCCCTCTCTTTGAGATAACTCTGCACAATTGCGAGCTGCAAATGCCACTTCCAGCTTAGCTGTGCAGAAGAAGAACAACAAGAAGAAGAAATATTTCGAAATATGTCCGTCAGGCCCCTTCCCTTGAGATAAATGTGCAAATATCTCGGAAACGAAGCGAGCTACGGCAAAATGTTAAGAGACCTCTTTTGTAGAAAATTAGGTTTCCTACTTTTTATGTTCTATGATATTTTTTGATCAGATGCGTAGTTCTCGAGATATATCAAGATATTTAAAAGTTCCGAAGCTGCACCAACATAATAGAGGTACAGAAACACCGTGGCCTCTTTCTTTGAGATAACTCTGCACTTTTGCGAGCTGCAAATGCCACTTCCAGCTTAGCTGTGCAGAAGAGGAACAACAAGAAGAAGAAATATCTCCGAATATGTTCGTCAGGCCCCTTCCCTTGAGCTAAATCTGCAAATATCTCGGAAACGATGCCAGCTATGGGAAAATGTTAAGAGACCTTTTTTGTAGAGAATTAAGTTTCCTACTTTTTATGTTCTATGATATTTTCTGATCAGATGCGTAGTTCTCGAGATATATCAAGATATTTAAAATTTCCGAAGCCGCACCAACATAATAGAGATACAGAAACACCGTGGCCCCTTTCTTTGAGATAACTCTGCACTATTGCGAGCTGCAAATGCCACTTCCAGCTTAGCTGTGCAGAAGAAGAACAACAAGAAGAAGAAATATCTCGAAATATGTCCGTCAGGCCCCTTCCCTTGAGATAAATCTGGAAATATCTCGGAAACGAAGAGAGCTATGGCAAAATGTTAAGAGACCTTTTTTGTAGAGAATTAAGTGTCCTACTTTTTATGTTCTATGATATTTTTTGATCAGATGCGTAGTTCTCGAGATATATCAAGATATTTAAAAGTTCCGAAGCCCCACCAACATAATAGAGATACAGAAACACCGTGGCCCCTTTCCTTGAGATAACTCTGCACTATTGCGAGCTGCAAATGCCACTTCCAGCTTAGCTGTGCAGAGGAAGAACAACAAGAAGAAGAAATATCTCGAAATATGTCCGTCAGGCCAGTTCCTTTGAGCTGAATCTGCAAATATCTCGGAAACGAAGCGAGCTATGGCAAAATGTTAAGAGACCTTTTTTGTAGAGAATTATGTTTCCTACACTTTATGTTCTATGATATTTTTTGATCAGAAGCGTAGTTTTCGAGATATATCGAGATATTTAAAAGTTCCGAAGCCGCACCAACATAATAGCGATACAGAAACACCGTGGCCTCTTTCTCTGAGATAACTCTACACTATTGCGAGCTGCAAATGTCACTTCCAGCTTAGCTGTGCAGAAGAAGAACAACAAGAAGAAGAAATATCTCGAAATGTGTCCGTCAGGCCCCTTCCCTTGAGATAAATCTGCAAATATCTCGGAAACGAAGAGAGCTATGGCAAAATGTTAAGAGACCTTTTTTGTAGAGAATTAAGTTTCCTACCTTTTATGTTCTATGATATTTTTTGATCAGATGCGTAGTTCTCGAGATATATCAAGATATTTAAAAGTTCCGAAGCCGCACCAACATAATAGAGATACAGAAACACCGTGGCCCCTTTCTTTGAGATAACTCTGTACTATTGCGAGCTGGAAATGCCACTTCCAGTTTAGCTGTGCAGAAGAAGAACAACAAGAAGAAGAAATATCTCGAAATATGTCCGTTAGGCCCCTTCCCTTGAGATAAATCTGCAAATATCTCGGAAACGAAGCGAGCTATGGCAAAATGTTAAGAGACGTTTTTTGTAGAGAATTATGTTTCCTACAATTTATGTTCTATGATATTTTTTGATCAGAAGCGTAGTTTTCGAGATATATCGAGATATTTAAAAGTTCCGAAGCCGCAGTAACATAATAGAGATACAGAAACACCGTGGCTCCTTTCTTTGAGATAACTCTGCACTATTGCGCGCTGCAAATGCCACTTCCAGCTTAGCTGTGCAGAAGAAGAACAACAAGAAGAAGAAATATCTCGAAATATGTCCGTCAGGCCCCTTCCCTTGAGATAAATCTGCAAATATCTCGGAAACGAACCGAGCTATGGCAAAATGTTAAGAGACCTTTTTTGTAGAGAATTATGTTTCCTACACTTTATGTTCTATGATATTTTTTGATCAGAAGCGTAGTTTTCGAGATATATCGAGATATTTAAAAGTTCCGAAGCCGCACCAACATAATAGAGATACAGAAACACCGTGGCCCCTCTCTTTGAGATAACTCTGCACAATTGCGAGCTGCAAATGCCACTTCCAGCTTAGCTGTGCAGAAGAAGAACAACAAGAAGAAGAAATATTTCGAAATATGTCCGTCAGGCCCCTTCCCTTGAGATAAATGTGCAAATATCTCGGAAACGAAGCGAGCTACGGCAAAATGTTAAGAGACCTCTTTTGTAGAAAATTAGGTTTCCTACTTTTTATGTTCTATGATATTTTTTGATCAGATGCGTAGTTCTCGAGATATATCAAGATATTTAAAAGTTCCGAAGCTGCACCAACATAATAGAGGTACAGAAACACCGTGGCCTCTTTCTTTGCGATAACTCTGCACTTTTGCGAGCTGCAAATGCCACTTCCAGCTTAGCTGTGCAGAAGAGGAACAACAAGAAGAAGAAATATCTCCGAATATGTTCGTCAGGCCCCTTCCCTTGAGCTAAATCTGCAAATATCTCGGAAACGATGCCAGCTATGGGAAAATGTTAAGAGACCTTTTTTGTAGAGAATTAAGTTTCCTACTTTTTATGTTCTATGATATTTTCTGATCAGATGCGTAGTTCTCGAGATATATCAAGATATTTAAAATTTCCGAAGCCGCACCAACATAATAGAGATACAGAAACACCGTGGCCCCTTTCTTTGAGATAACTCTGCACTATTGCGAGCTGCAAATGCCACTTCCAGCTTAGCTGTGCAGAAGAAGAACAACAAGAAGAAGAAATATCTCGAAATATGTCCGTCAGGCCCCTTCCCTTGAGATAAATCTGGAAATATCTCGGAAACGAAGAGAGCTATGGCAAAATGTTAAGAGACCTTTTTTGTAGAGAATTAAGTGTCCTACTTTTTATGTTCTATGATATTTTTTGATCAGATGCGTAGTTCTCGAGATATATCAAGATATTTAAAAGTTCCGAAGCCCCACCAACATAATAGAGATACAGAAACACCGTGGCCCCTTTCCTTGAGATAACTCTGCACTATTGCGAGCTGCAAATGCCACTTCCAGCTTAGCTGTGCAGAGGAAGAACAACAAGAAGAAGAAATATCTCGAAATATGTCCGTCAGGCCAGTTCCTTTGAGCTGAATCTGCAAATATCTCGGAAACGAAGCGAGCTATGGCAAAATGTTAAGAGACCTTTTTTGTAGAGAATTATGTTTCCTACACTTTATGTTCTATGATATTTTTTGATCAGAAGCGTAGTTTTCGAGATATATCGAGATATTTAAAAGTTCCGAAGCCGCACCAACATAATAGCGATACAGAAACACCGTGGCCTCTTTCTCTGAGATAACTCTACACTATTGCGAGCTGCAAATGTCACTTCCAGCTTAGCTGTGCAGAAGAAGAACAACAAGAAGAAGAAATATCTCGAAATGTGTCCGTCAGGCCCCTTCCCTTGAGATAAATCTGCAAATATCTCGGAAACGAAGAGAGCTATGGCAAAATGTTAAGAGACCTTTTTTGTAGAGAATTAAGTTTCCTACCTTTTATGTTCTATGATATTTTTTGATCAGATGCGTAGTTCTCGAGATATATCAAGATATTTAAAAGTTCCGAAGCCGCACCAACATAATAGAGATACAGAAACACCGTGGCCCCTTTCTTTGAGATAACTCTGTACTATTGCGAGCTGGAAATGCCACTTCCAGTTTAGCTGTGCAGAAGAAGAACAACAAGAAGAAGAAATATCTCGAAATATGTCCGTTAGGCCCCTTCCCTTGAGATAAATCTGCAAATATCTCGGAAACGAAGCGAGCTATGGCAAAATGTTAAGAGACGTTTTTTGTAGAGAATTATGTTTCCTACAATTTATGTTCTATGATATTTTTTGATCAGAAGCGTAGTTTTCGAGATATATCGAGATATTTAAAAGTTCCGAAGCCGCACCAACATAATAGAGATACAGAAACACCGTGGCCTCTTTCTCTGAGATAACTCTACACTATTGCGAGCTGCAAATGTCACTTCCAGCTTAGCTGTGCAGAAGAAGAACAACAAGAAGAAGAAATATTTCGAAATATGTCCGTCAGGCCCCTTCCCTTGAGATAAATGTGCAAATATCTCGGAAACGAAGCGAGCTACGGCAAAATGTTAAGAGACCTCTTTTGTAGAAAATTAGGTTTCCTACTTTTTATGTTCTATGATATTTTTTGATCAGATGCGTAGTTCTCGAGATATATCAAGATATTTAAAAGTTCCGAAGCTGCACCAACATAATAGAGGTACAGAAACACCGTGGCCTCTTTCTTTGAGATAACTCTGCACTTTTGCGAGCTGCAAATGCCACTTCCAGCTTAGCTGTGCAGAAGAGGAACAACAAGAAGAAGAAATATCTCGGAATATGTTCGTCAGGCCCCTTCCCTTGAGCTAAATCTGCAAATATCTCGGAAACGATGCCAGCTATGGGAAAATGTTAAGAGACCTTTTTTGTAGAGAATTAAGTTTCCTACTTTTTATGTTCTATGATATTTTTTGATCAGATGCGTAGTTCTCGAGATATATCAAGATATTTAAAAGTTCCGAAGCCGCACCAACATAATAGAGATACAGAAACACCGTGGCCCCTCTCTTTGAGATAACTCGGCACTATTGCGAGCTGGAAATGCCACTTCCAGTTTAGCTGTGCAGAAGAAGAACAACAAGAAGAAGAAATATCTCGAAATATGTCCGTCAGGCCCCTTACCTTGAGATAAATCTGCAAATATCTCGGAAACGAAGCGAGCTATGGCAAAATGTTAAGAGACCTTTTTTGTAGAGAATTAAGTTTCCTACTTTTTATCTTCTATGATATTTTCTGATCAGATGCGTAGTTCTCGAGATATATCAAGATATTTAAAAGTTCCGAAGCCGCACCAACATAATAGAGATACAGAAACACCGTCGCCCCTCTCTTTGAGATAACTCTGCACAATTGCGAGCTGCAAATGCCACTTCCAGCTTAGCTGTGCAGAAGAGGAACAACAAGAAGAAGAAATATCTCGAAATATGTCCGTCAGGCCCCTTCCCTTGAGATAAATCTGCAAATATCTCGGAAACGAAGCGAGCTATGGCAAAATGTTAAGAGACCTTTTTTGTAGAGAATTATGTTTCCTACTTTTTATGTTCTATGATATTTTTTGATCACACGCGTGGTTCTCGAGATATATCAAGATATTTAAAAGTTCCGAAGCCGCACCAACATAATAGAGATACAGAAACACCGTGGCTCCTTTCTTTGAGATAACTCTGCACTATTGCGACCTGGAAATGCCACTTCCAGTTTAGCTGTGCAGAAGAAGAACAACAAGAAGAAGAAATATCTCGAAATATGTCCGTTAGGCCCCTTCCCTTGAGATAACTCTGCAAATATCTCGGAAACGAAGCGAGCTATGGCAAAATGTTAAGAGACCTTTTTTGTAGAGAATTAAGTTTCCTACGTTTTATGTTCTATGATATTTTTTGATCAGATGCGTAGTTCTCGAGATATATCAAGATATTTAAAAGTTCCGAAGCCGCACCAACATAATAGAGATACAGAAACACCGTGGACCCTTTCTTTGAGATAACTCTGCACTATTGCGAGCTGCAAATGCCACTTCCAGCTTAGCTGTGCAGAAGAAGAACAACAAGAAGAAGAAATATCTCGAAATATGTCCGTCAGGCCCCTTCCCTTGAGATAAATCTGCAAATATCTCGGAAACGAAGAGAGCTATGGCAAAATGATAAGAGACCTTTTTTGTAGAGAATTAAGTTTCCTACTTTTTATGTTCTATGATATTTTTCGATCAGAGGCGTAGTTCTCGAGATATATCAAGATATTTAAAAGTTCCGAAGCCGCACCAACATAATAGAGATACAGAAACACCGTGGCCCCTCTCTTTGAGATAACTCGGCACTATTGCGAGCTGGAAATGCCACTTCCAGTTTAGCTGTGCAGAAGAAGAACAACAAGAAGAAGAAATATCTCGAAATATGTCCGTCAGGCCCCTTACCTTGAGATAAATCTGCAAATATCTCGGAAACGAAGCGAGCTATGGCAAAATGTTAAGAGACCTTTTTTGTAGAGAATTAAGTTTCCTACTTTTTATCTTCTATGATATTTTCTGATCAGATGCGTAGTTCTCGAGATATATCAAGATATTTAAAAGTTCCGAAGCCGCACCAACATAATAGAGATACAGAAACACCGTCGCCCCTCTCTTTGAGATAACTCTGCACAATTGCGAGCTGCAAATGCCACTTCCAGCTTAGCTGTGCAGAAGAGGAACAACAAGAAGAAGAAATATCTCGAAATATGTCCGTCAGGCCCCTTCCCTTGAGATAAATCTGCAAATATCTCGGAAACGAAGCGAGCTATGGCAAAATGTTAAGAGACCTTTTTTGTAGAGAATTATGTTTCCTACTTTTTATGTTCTATGATATTTTTTGATCACACGCGTGGTTCTCGAGATATATCAAGATATTTAAAAGTTCCGAAGCCGCACCAACATAATAGAGATACAGAAACACCGTGGCTCCTTTCTTTGAGATAACTCTGCACTATTGCGACCTGGAAATGCCACTTCCAGTTTAGCTGTGCAGAAGAAGAACAACAAGAAGAAGAAATATCTCGAAATATGTCCGTTAGGCCCCTTCCCTTGAGATAACTCTGCAAATATCTCGGAAACGAAGCGAGCTATGGCAAAATGTTAAGAGACCTTTTTTGTAGAGAATTAAGTTTCCTACGTTTTATGTTCTATGATATTTTTTGATCAGATGCGTAGTTCTCGAGATATATCAAGATATTTAAAAGTTCCGAAGCCGCACCAACATAATAGAGATACAGAAACACCGTGGCCCCTTTCTTTGAGATAACTCTGCACTATTGCGAGCTGCAAATGCCACTTCCAGCTTAGCTGTGCAGAAGAAGAACAACAAGAAGAAGAAATATCTCGAAATATGTCCGTCAGGCCCCTTCCCTTGAGATAAATCTGCAAATATCTCGGAAACGAAGAGAGCTATGGCAAAATGATAAGAGACCTTTTTTGTAGAGAATTAAGTTTCCTACTTTTTATGTTCTATGATATTTTTTGATCAGATGCGTAGTTCTCGAGATATATCAAGATATTTAAAAGTTCCGAAGCCGCACCAACATAATAGAGATACAGAAACACCGTGGCCCCTTTCTTTGAGATAACTCTGCACTATTGCGAGCTGCAAATGCCACTTCCAGCTTAGCTGTGCAGAGGAAGAACAACAAGAAGAAGAAATATCTCGAAATATGTCCGTCAGGCCAGTTCCTTTGAGCTGAATCTGCAAATATCTCGGAAACGAAGCGAGCTATGGCAAAATGTTAAGAGACATTTTTTGTAGAGAATTAAGTTTCCTACTTTTTATGTTCTATGATATTTTTCGATCAGAGGCGTAGTTCTCGAGATATATCAAGATATTTAAAAGTTCCGAAGCCGCACCAACATAATAGAGATACAGAAACACCGTGGCCCCTCTCTTTGAGATAACTCTGCACTATTGCGAGCTGGAAATGCCACTTCCAGTTTAGCTGTGCAGAAGAAGAACAACAAGAAGAAGAAATATCTCGAAATATGTCCGTCAGGCCCCTTACCTTGAGATAAATCTGCAAATATCTCGGAAACGAAGCGAGCTATGGCAAAATGTTAAGAGACCTTTTTTGTAGAGAATTAAGTTTCCTACTTTTTATCTTCTATGATATTTTCTGATCAGATGCGTAGTTCTCGAGATATATCAAGATATTTAAAAGTTCCGAAGCCGCACCAACATAATAGAGATACAGAAACACCGTCGCCCCTCTCTTTGAGATAACTCTGCACAATTGCGAGCTGCAAATGCCACTTCCAGCTTAGCTGTGCAGAAGAGGAACAACAAGAAGAAGAAATATCTCGAAATATGTCCGTCAGGCCCCTTCCCTTGAGATAAATCTGCAAATATCTCGGAAACGAAGCGAGCTATGGCAAAATGTTAAGAGACCTTTTTTGTAGAGAATTATGTTTCCTACTTTTTATGTTCTATGATATTTTTTGATCACACGCGTGGTTCTCGAGATATATCAAGATATTTAAAAGTTCCGAAGCCGCACCAACATAATAGAGATACAGAAACACCGTGGCTCCTTTCTTTGAGATAACTCTGCACTATTGCGACCTGGAAATGCCACTTCCAGTTTAGCTGTGCAGAAGAAGAACAACAAGAAGAAGAAATATCTCGAAATATGTCCGTTAGGCCCCTTCCCTTGAGATAAATCTGCAAATATCTCGGAAACGAAGCGAGCTATGGCCAAATGTTAAGAGACCTTTTTTGTAGAGAATTAAGTTTGCTACGTTTTATGTTCTATGATATTTTTTGATCAGATGCGTAGTTCTCGAGATATATCAAGATATTTAAAAGTTCCGAAGCCGCACCAACATAATAGAGATACAGAAACACCGTGGACCCTTTCTTTGAGATAACTCTGCACTATTGCGAGCTGCAAATGCCACTTCCAGCTTAGCTGTGCAGAAGAAGAACAACAAGAAGAAGAAATATCTCGAAATATGTCCGTCAGGCCCCTTCCCTTGAGATAAATCTGCAAATATCTCGGAAACGAAGAGAGCTATGGCAAAATGATAAGAGACCTTTTTTGTAGAGAATTAAGTTTCCTACTTTTTATGTTCTATGATATTTTTTGATCAGATGCGTAGTTCTCGAGATATATCAA
Organism: Osmia lignaria lignaria; assembly: GCF_051020975.1. Classification (NCBI taxonomy): domain Eukaryota; kingdom Metazoa; phylum Arthropoda; class Insecta; order Hymenoptera; family Megachilidae; genus Osmia; species Osmia lignaria. The sequence continues at coordinate 7,122,411 of NW_027478166.1, forward strand.
GATATTTAAAAGTTCCGAAGCCGCACCAACATAATAGAGATACAGAAACACCGTGGCCCCTTTCTTTGAGATAACTCTGCACTGTTGCGAGCTGCAAATGCCACTTCCAGCTTAGCTGTGCAGAGGAAGAACAACAAGAAGAAGAAATATCTCGAAATATGTCCGTCAGGCCAGTTCCTTTGAGCTGAATCTGCAAATATCTCGGAAACGAAGCGAGCTATGGCAAAATGTTAAGAGACGTTTTTTGTAGAGAATTATGTTTCCTACAATTTATGTTCTATGATATTTTTTGATCAGAAGCGTAGTTTTCGAGATATATCGAGATATTTAAAAGTTCCGAAGCCGCACCAACATAATAGAGATACAGAAACACCGTGGCCCCTTTCTTTGAGATAACTCTGCACTAGTGCGAGCCGCAAATGCCACTTCCAGCTTAGCTGCGCAGAAGAAGAACAACAAGAAGAAGAAATATCTCGAAATATGTCCGTCAGGCCCCTTCCCTTGAGATAAATCTGCAAATATCTCGGAAACGAAGCGAGCTATTGCAAAATGTTAAGAGACCTTTTTTGTAGAGAATTGAGTTTCCTACTTTTTATGTTCTATGAAATTTTTTGATCAGATGCGTAGTTCTCGAGATATATCAAGATATTTAAAAGTTAAGAAGCCGCACCAACATAATAGAGATACAGAAACACCGTGGCCCCTTTCTTTGAGATAACTCTGCACTATTGCGAGCTGCAAATGCCACTTCCAGCTTAGCTGTGCAGAAGAAGAACAACAAGAAGGAGAAATATCTCGAAATATGTCCGTTAGGCCCCTTCCCTTGAGATAAATCTGCAAATATCTCGGAAACGAAGCGAGCTATGGCAAAATGTTAAGAGACCTTTTTTGTAGAGAATTAAGTTTCCTACGTTTTATGTTCTATGATATTTTTTGATCAGATGCGTAGTTCTCGAGATATATCAAGATATTTAAAAGTTCCGAAGCCGCACCAACATAATAGAGATACAGAAACACCGTGGACCCTTTCTTTGAGATAACTCTGCACTATTGCGAGCTGCAAATGCCACTTCCAGCTTAGCTGTGCAGAAGAAGAACAACAAGAAGAAGAAATATCTCGAAATATGTCCGTCAGGCCCCTTCCCTTGAGATAAATCTGCAAATATCTCGGAAACGAAGAGAGCTATGGCAAAATGATAAGAGACCTTTTTTGTAGAGAATTAAGTTTCCTACTTTTTATGTTCTATGATATTTTTTGATCAGATGCGTAGTTCTCGAGATATATCAAGATATTTAAAAGTTCCGAAGCCGCACCAACATAATAGAGATACAGAAACACCGTGGCCCCTTTCTTTGAGATAACTCTGCACTATTGCGAGCTGCAAATGCCACTTCCAGCTTAGCTGTGCAGAGGAAGAACAACAAGAAGAAGAAATATCTCGAAATATGTCCGTCAGGCCAGTTCCTTTGAGCTGAATCTGCAAATATCTCGGAAACGAAGCGAGCTATGGCAAAATGTTAAGAGACGTTTTTTGTAGAGAATTATGTTTCCTACAATTTATGTTCTATGATATTTTTTGATCAGAAGCGTAGTTTTCGAGATATATCGAGATATTTAAAAGTTCCGAAGCCGCACCAACATAATAGAGATACAGAAACACCGTGGCCCCTTTCTTTGAGATAACTCTGCACTAGTGCGAGCCGCAAATGCCACTTCCAGCTTAGCTGCGCAGAAGAAGAACAACAAGAAGAAGAAATATCTCGAAATATGTCCGTCAGGCCCCTTCCCTTGAGATAAATCTGCAAATATCTCGGAAACGAAGCGAGCTATTGCAAAATGTTAAGAGACCTTTTTGGAGAGAATTGAGTTTCCTACTTTTTATGTTCTATGAAATTTTTTGATCAGATGCGTAGTTCTCGAGATATATCAAGATATTTAAAAGTTAAGAAGCCGCACCAACATAATAGAGATACAGAAACACCGTGGCCCCTTTCTTTGAGATAACTCTGCACTATTGCGAGCTGCAAATGCCACTTCCAGCTTAGCTGTGCAGAAGAAGAACAACAAGAAGGAGAAATATCTCGAAATATGTCCGTTAGGCCCCTTCCCTTGAGATAAATCTGCAAATATCTCGGAAACGAAGCGAGCTATGGCAAAATGTTAAGAGACCTTTTTTGTAGAGAATTAAGTTTCCTACGTTTTATGTTCTATGATATTTTTTGATCAGATGCGTAGTTCTCGAGATATATCAAGATATTTAAAAGTTCCGAAGCCGCACCAACATAATAGAGATACAGAAACACCGTGGACCCTTTCTTTGAGATAACTCTGCACTATTGCGAGCTGCAAATGCCACTTCCAGCTTAGCTGTGCAGAAGAAGAACAACAAGAAGAAGAAATATCTCGAAATATGTCCGTCAGGCCCCTTCCCTTGAGATAAATCTGCAAATATCTCGGAAACGAAGAGAGCTATGGCAAAATGATAAGAGACCTTTTTTGTAGAGAATTAAGTTTCCTACTTTTTATGTTCTATGATATTTTTTGATCAGATGCGTAGTTCTCGAGATATATCAAGATATTTAAAAGTTCCGAAGCCGCACCAACATAATAGAGATACAGAAACACCGTGGCCCCTTTCTTTGAGATAACTCTGCACTATTGCGAGCTGCAAATGCCACTTCCAGCTTAGCTGTGCAGAGGAAGAACAACAAGAAGAAGAAATATCTCGAAATATGTCCGTCAGGCCAGTTCCTTTGAGCTGAATCTGCAAATATCTCGGAAACGAAGCGAGCTATGGCAAAATGTTAAGAGACGTTTTTTGTAGAGAATTATGTTTCCTACAATTTATGTTCTATGATATTTTTTGATCAGAAGCGTAGTTTTCGAGATATATCGAGATATTTAAAAGTTCCGAAGCCGCACCAACATAATAGAGATACAGAAACACCGTGGCCCCTTTCTTTGAGATAACTCTGCACTAGTGCGAGCCGCAAATGCCACTTCCAGCTTAGCTGCGCAGAAGAAGAACAACAAGAAGAAGAAATATCTCGAAATATGTCCGTCAGGCCCCTTCCCTTGAGATAAATCTGCAAATATCTCGGAAACGAAGCGAGCTATTGCAAAATGTTAAGAGACCTTTTTTGTAGAGAATTGAGTTTCCTACTTTTTATGTTCTATGAAATTTTTTGATCAGATGCGTAGTTCTCGAGATATATCAAGATATTTAAAAGTTAAGAAGCCGCACCAACATAATAGAGATACAGAAACACCGTGGCCCCTTTCTTTGAGATAACTCTGCACTATTGCGAGCTGCAAATGCCACTTCCAGCTTAGCTGTGCAGAAGAAGAACAACAAGAAGAAGAAATATCTCGAAATATGTCCGTTAGGCCCCTTCCCTTGAGATAAATCTGCAAATATCTCGGAAACGAAGCGAGCTATGGCAAAATGTTAAGAGACCTTTTTTGTAGAGAATTAAGTTTCCTACGTTTTATGTTCTATGATATTTTTTGATCAGATGCGTAGTTCTCGAGATATATCAAGATATTTAAAAGTTCCGAAGCCGCACCAACATAATAGAGATACAGAAACACCGTGGCCCCTTTCTTTGAGATAACTCTGCACTATTGCGAGCTGCAAATGCCACTTCCAGCTTAGCTGTGCAGAAGAAGAACAACAAGAAGAAGAAATATCTCGAAATATGTCCGTCAGGCCCCTTCCCTTGAGATAAATCTGCAAATATCTCGGAAACGAAGAGAGCTATGGCAAAATGATAAGAGACCTTTTTTGTAGAGAATTAAGTTTCCTACTTTTTATGTTCTATGATATTTTTTGATCAGATGCGTAGTTCTCGAGATATATCAACATATTTAAAAGTTCCGAAGCCGCACCAACATAATAGAGATACAGAAACACCGTGGCCCCTTTCTTTGAGATAACTCTGCACTATTGCGAGCTGCAAATGCCACTTCCAGCTTAGCTGTGCAGAGGAAGAACAACAAGAAGAAGAAATATCTCGAAATATGTCCGTCAGGCCAGTTCCTTTGAGCTGAATCTGCAAATATCTCGGAAACGAAGCGAGCTATGGCAAAATGTTAAGAGACATTTTTTGTAGAGAATTAAGTTTCCTACTTTTTATGTTCTATGATATTTTTCGATCAGAGGCGTAGTTCTCGAGATATATCAAGATATTTAAAAGTTCCGAAGCCGCACCAACATAATAGAGATACAGAAACACCGTGGCCCCTCTCTTTGAGATAACTCTGCACTATTGCGAGCTGGAAATGCCACTTCCAGTTTAGCTGTGCAGAAGAAGAACAACAAGAAGAAGAAATATCTCGAAATATGTCCGTCAGGCCCCTTACCTTGAGATAAATCTGCAAATATCTCGGAAACGAAGCGAGCTATGGCAAAATGTTAAGAGACCTTTTTTGTAGAGAATTAAGTTTCCTACTTTTTATCTTCTATGATATTTTCTGATCAGATGCGTAGTTCTCGAGATATATCAAGATATTTAAAAGTTCCGAAGCCGCACCAACATAATAGAGATACAGAAACACCGTCGCCCCTCTCTTTGAGATAACTCTGCACAATTGCGAGCTGCAAATGCCACTTCCAGCTTAGCTGTGCAGAAGAGGAACAACAAGAAGAAGAAATATCTCGAAATATGTCCGTCAGGCCCCTTCCCTTGAGATAAATCTGCAAATATCTCGGAAACGAAGCGAGCTATGGCAAAATGTTAAGAGACCTTTTTTGTAGAGAATTATGTTTCCTACTTTTTATGTTCTATGATATTTTTTGATCACACGCGTGGTTCTCGAGATATATCAAGATATTTAAAAGTTCCGAAGCCGCACCAACATAATAGAGATACAGAAACACCGTGGCTCCTTTCTTTGAGATAACTCTGCACTATTGCGACCTGGAAATGCCACTTCCAGTTTAGCTGTGCAGAAGAAGAACAACAAGAAGAAGAAATATCTCGAAATATGTCCGTTAGGCCCCTTCCCTTGAGATAAATCTGCAAATATCTCGGAAACGAAGCGAGCTATGGCAAAATGTTAAGAGACCTTTTTTGTAGAGAATTAAGTTTGCTACGTTTTATGTTCTATGATATTTTTTGATCAGATGCGTAGTTCTCGAGATATATCAAGATATTTAAAAGTTCCGAAGCCGCACCAACATAATAGAGATACAGAAACACCGTGGACCCTTTCTTTGAGATAACTCTGCACTATTGCGAGCTGCAAATGCCACTTCCAGCTTAGCTGTGCAGAAGAAGAACAACAAGAAGAAGAAATATCTCGAAATATGTCCGTCAGGCCCCTTCCCTTGAGATAAATCTGCAAATATCTCGGAAACGAAGAGAGCTATGGCAAAATGATAAGAGACCTTTTTTGTAGAGAATTAAGTTTCCTACTTTTTATGTTCTATGATATTTTTTGATCAGATGCGTAGTTCTCGAGATATATCAAGATATTTAAAAGTTCCGAAGCCGCACCAACATAATAGAGATACAGAAACACCGTGGCCCCTTTCTTTGAGATAACTCTGCACTATTGCGAGCTGCAAATGCCACTTCCAGCTTAGCTGTGCAGAGGAAGAACAACAAGAAGAAGAAATATCTCGAAATATGTCCGTCAGGCCAGTTCCTTTGAGCTGAATCTGCAAATATCTCGGAAACGAAGCGAGCTATGGCAAAATGTTAAGAGACGTTTTTTGTAGAGAATTATGTTTCCTACAATTTATGTTCTATGATATTTTTTGATCAGAAGCGTAGTTTTCGAGATATATCGAGATATTTAAAAGTTCCGAAGCCGCACCAACATAATAGAGATACAGAAACACCGTGGCCCCTTTCTTTGAGATAACTCTGCACTAGTGCGAGCCGCAAATGCCACTTCCAGCTTAGCTGCGCAGAAGAAGAACAACAAGAAGAAGAAATATCTCGAAATATGTCCGTCAGGCCCCTTCCCTTGAGATAAATCTGCAAATATCTCGGAAACGAAGCGAGCTATTGCAAAATGTTAAGAGACCTTTTTTGTAGAGAATTGAGTTTCCTACTTTTTATGTTCTATGAAATTTTTTGATCAGATGCGTAGTTCTCGAGATATATCAAGATATTTAAAAGTTAAGAAGCCGCACCAACATAATAGAGATACAGAAACACCGTGGCCCCTTTCTTTGAGATAACTCTGCACTATTGCGAGCTGCAAATGCCACTTCCAGCTTAGCTGTGCAGAAGAAGAACAACAAGAAGAAGAAATATCTCGAAATATGTCCGTTAGGCCCCTTCCCTTGAGATAAATCTGCAAATATCTCGGAAACGAAGCGAGCTATGGCAAAATGTTAAGAGACCTTTTTTGTAGAGAATTAAGTTTCCTACGTTTTATGTTCTATGATATTTTTTGATCAGATGCGTAGTTCTCGAGATATATCAAGATATTTAAAAGTTCCGAAGCCGCACCAACATAATAGAGATACAGAAACACCGTGGACCCTTTCTTTGAGATAACTCTGCACTATTGCGAGCTGCAAATGCCACTTCCAGGTTAGCTGTGCAGAAGAAGAACAACAAGAAGAAGAAATATCTCGAAATATGTCCGTCAGGCCCCTTCCCTTGAGATAAATCTGCAAATATCTCGGAAACGAAGAGAGCTATGGCAAAATGATAAGAGACCTTTTTTGTAGAGAATTAAGTTTCCTACTTTTTATGGTCTATGATATTTTTTGATCAGATGCGTAGTTCTCGAGATATATCAAGATATTTAAAAGTTCCGAAGCCGCACCAACATAATAGAGATACAGAAACACCGTGGACCCTTTCTTTGAGATAACTCTGCACTATTGCGAGCTGCAAATGCCACTTCCAGCTTAGCTGTGCAGAAGAAGAACAACAAGAAGAAGAAATATCTCGAAATATGTCCGTCAGGCCCCTTCCCTTGAGATAAATCTGCAAATATCTCGGAAACGAAGAGAGCTATGGCAAAATGATAAGAGACCTTTTTTGTAGAGAATTAAGTTTCCTACTTTTTATGTTCTATGATATTTTTTGATCAGATGCGTAGTTCTCGAGATATATCAAGATATTTAAAAGTTCCGAAGCCGCACCAACATAATAGAGATACAGAAACACCGTGGACCCTTTCTTTGAGATAACTCTGCACTATTGCGAGCTGCAAATGCCACTTCCAGCTTAGCTGTGCAGAAGAAGAACAACAAGAAGAAGAAATATCTCGAAATATGTCCGTCAGGCCCCTTCCCTTGAGATAAATCTGCAAATATCTCGGAAACGAAGAGAGCTATGGCAAAATGATAAGAGACCTTTTTTGTAGAGAATTAAGTTTCCTACTTTTTATGTTCTATGATATTTTTTGATCAGATGCGTAGTTCTCGAGATATATCAAGATATTTAAAAGTTCCGAAGCCGCACCAACATAATAGAGATACAGAAACACCGTGGCCCCTTTCTTTGAGATAACTCTGCACTATTGCGAGCTGCAAATGCCACTTCCAGCTTAGCTGTGCAGAGGAAGAACAACAAGAAGAAGAAATATCTCGAAATATGTCCGTCAGGCCAGTTCCTTTGAGCTGAATCTGCAAATATCTCGGAAACGAAGCGAGCTATGGCAAAATGTTAAGAGACGTTTTTTGTAGAGAATTATGTTTCCTACAATTTATGTTCTATGATATTTTTTGATCAGAAGCGTAGTTTTCGAGATATATCGAGATATTTAAAAGTTCCGAAGCCGCACCAACATAATAGAGATACAGAAACACCGTGGCCCCTTTCTTTGAGATAACTCTGCACTAGTGCGAGCCGCAAATGCCACTTCCAGCTTAGCTGCGCAGAAGAAGAACAACAAGAAGAAGAAATATCTCGAAATATGTCCGTCAGGCCCCTTCCCTTGAGATAAATCTGCAAATATCTCGGAAACGAAGCGAGCTATTGCAAAATGTTAAGAGACCTTTTTTGTAGAGAATTGAGTTTCCTACTTTTTATGTTCTATGAAATTTTTTGATCAGATGCGTAGTTCTCGAGATATATCAAGATATTTAAAAGTTAAGAAGCCGCACCAACATAATAGAGATACAGAAACACCGTGGCCCCTTTCTTTGAGATAACTCTGCACTATTGCGAGCTGCAAATGCCACTTCCAGCTTAGCTGTGCAGAAGAAGAACAACAAGAAGAAGAAATATCTCGAAATATGTCCGTTAGGCCCCTTCCCTTGAGATAAATCTGCAAATATCTCGGAAACGAAGCGAGCTATGGCAAAATGTTAAGAGACCTTTTTTGTAGAGAATTAAGTTTCCTACGTTTTATGTTCTATGATATTTTTTGATCAGATGCGTAGTTCTCGAGATATATCAAGATATTTAAAAGTTCCGAAGCCGCACCAACATAATAGAGATACAGAAACACCGTGGACCCTTTCTTTGAGATAACTCTGCACTATTGCGAGCTGCAAATGCCACTTCCAGCTTAGCTGTGCAGAAGAAGAACAACAAGAAGAAGAAATATCTCGAAATATGTCCGTCAGGCCCCTTCCCTTGAGATAAATCTGCAAATATCTCGGAAACGAAGAGAGCTATGGCAAAATGATAAGAGACCTTTTTTGTAGAGAATTAAGTTTCCTACTTTTTATGGTCTATGATATTTTTTGATCAGATGCGTAGTTCTCGAGATATATCAAGATATTTAAAAGTTCCGAAGCCGCACCAACATAATAGAGATACAGAAACACCGTGGACCCTTTCTTTGAGATAATTCTGCACTATTGCGAGCTGCAAATGCCACTTCCAGCTTAGCTGTGCAGAAGAAGAACAACAAGAAGAAGAAATATCTCGAAATATGTCCGTCAGGCCCCTTCCCTTGAGATAAATCTGCAAATATCTCGGAAACGAAGAGAGCTATGGCAAAATGATGAGAGACCTTTTTTGTAGAGAATTAAGTTTCCTACTTTTTATGTTCTATGATATTTTTTGATCAGATGCGTAGTTCTCGAGATATATCAAGATATTTAAAAGTTCCGAAGCCGCACCAACATAATAGAGATACAGAAACACCGTGGCCCCTTTCTTTGAGATAACTCTGCACTATTGCGAGCTGCAAATGCCACTTCCAGCTTAGCTGTGCAGAGGAAGAACAACAAGAAGAAGAAATATCTCGAAATATGTCCGTCAGGCCAGTTCCTTTGAGCTGAATCTGCAAATATCTCGGAAACGAAGCGAGCTATGGCAAAATGTTAAGAGACGTTTTTTGTAGAGAATTATGTTTCCTACAATTTATGTTCTATGATATTTTTTGATCAGAAGCGTAGTTTTCGAGATATATCGAGATATTTAAAAGTTCCGAAGCCGCACCAACATAATAGAGATACAGAAACACCGTGGCCCCTTTCTTTGAGATAACTCTGCACTAGTGCGAGCCGCAAATGCCACTTCCAGCTTAGCTGCGCAGAAGAAGAACAACAAGAAGAAGAAATATCTCGAAATATGTCCGTCAGGCCCCTTCCCTTGAGATAAATCTGCAAATATCTCGGAAACGAAGCGAGCTATTGCAAAATGTTAAGAGACCTTTTTTGTAGAGAATTGAGTTTCCTACTTTTTATGTTCTATGAAATTTTTTGATCAGATGCGTAGTTCTCGAGATATATCAAGATATTTAAAAGTTAAGAAGCCGCACCAACATAATAGAGATACAGAAACACCGTGGCCCCTTTCTTTGAGATAACTCTGCACTATTGCGAGCTGCAAATGCCACTTCCAGCTTAGCTGTGCAGAAGAAGAACAACAAGAAGAAGAAATATCTCGAAATATGTCCGTTAGGCCCCTTCCCTTGAGATAAATCTGCAAATATCTCGGAAACGAAGCGAGCTATGGCAAAATGTTAAGAGACCTTTTTTGTAGAGAATTAAGTTTCCTACGTTTTATGTTCTATGATATTTTTTGATCAGATGCGTAGTTCTCGAGATATATCAAGATATTTAAAAGTTCCGAAGCCGCACCAACATAATAGAGATACAGAAACACCGTGGCCCCTTTCTTTGAGATAACTCTGCACTATTGCGCGCTGCAAATGCCACTTCCAGCTTAGCTGTGCAGAAGAAGAACAACAACAAGAAGAAATATCTCGAAATATGTCCGTCAGGCCCCTTCCCTTGAGATAAATCTGCAAATATCTCGGAAACGAAGCGAGCTATGGCAAAATGTTAAGAGACCTTTTTTGTAGAGAATTAAGTTTCCTACTTTTTATGTTGTATGATATTTTTTGATCAGATGCGTAGTTCTCGAGATATATCCAGATATTTAAAAGTTCCGAAGCGGCACAAACATAATAGAGATACAGAAACACCGTGGCCCCTTTCTTTGAGGTAACTCTGCACTATTGCGAGCTGCAAATGCCACTTCCAGCTTAGCTGTGCGGAAGAAGAACAACAAGAAGAAGAAATATCTCGAAATATGTCCCTCAGGCCCCTTCCCTTGAGATAAATCTGCAAATATCTCGGAAACGAAGCGAGCTATGGCAAAATGTTAAGAGACCTTTTTTGTAGAGAATTATGTTTCCTACAATTTACGTTCTCTGATATTTTTTGATCAGAAGCGTAGTTTTCGAAATATATCGAGATATTTAAAAGTTCCGAAGCCGCACCAACATAATAGAGATACAGAAACACCGTGGCCCCTTTCTTTGGGATAACTCTGCACTATTGCGAGCTGGAAATGCCACTTCCAGTTTAGCTGTGCAGAAGAAGAACAACAAGAAGATGAAATATCTCGAAATATGTCCGTCAGGACCCTTCCCTTGAGATAAATCTGCAAATATCTCGGAAACGAAGCGAGCTATTGCAAAACGTTAAGAGACCTTTTTTGTAGAGAATTTAGTTTCCTACTTTTTATGTTCTATGATATTTTTTGATCAGATGCGTAGTTCTCGAGATATATCAAGATATTTAAAAGCTCCGAAGCTGCACCAACATAATAGAGGTACAGAAACACCGTGGCCCCTTTCTTTGAGATAACTCTGCACTATTGCGAGCTGCAAATGCCACTTCCAGCTTAGCTGTGCAGAAGAAGAACAACAAGAAGAAGAAATATCTCGAAATATGTCCGTCAGGCCCCTTCCCTTGAGATATATCTGCAAATATCTCGGAAACGAGGAGAGCTATGGCAAAATGATAAGAGACCTTTTTTGTAGAGAATTAAGTTTCCTACTTTTTATGTTCTATGATATTTTTTGATCAGATGCGTAGTTCTCGAGATATATCAAGATATTTAAAAGTTCCGAAGCCGCACCAACATAATAGAGATACAGAAACACCGTGGCCCCTTTCTTTGAGATAACTCTGCACTATTGCGAGCTGCAAATGCCACTTCCAGCTTAGCTGTGCAGAGGAAGAACAACAAGAAGAAGAAATATCTCGAAATATGTCCGTCAGGCCAGTTCCTTTGAGCTGAATCTGCAAATATCTCGGAAACGAAGCGAGCTATGGCAAAATGTTAAGAGACGTTTTTTGTAGAGAATTATGTTTCCTACAATTTATGTTCTATGATATTTTTTGATCAGATGCGTAGTTCTCGAGATATATCAAGATATTTAAAAGTTCCGAAGCCGCACCAACATAATAGAGATACAGAAACACCGTGGCCCCTTTCTTTGAGATAACTCGGCACTACTGCGAGCTGGAAATGCCACTTCCAGTTTAGCTGTGCAGAAGAAGAACAACAAGAAGAAGAAATATCTCGAAATATGTCCGTCAGGCCCCTTCCCTTGAGATAAATCTGCAAGTATCTTGGAAACGAAGCGAGCTATGGCAAAATGTTAAGAGACCTTTTTTGTAGAGAATTAAGTTTCCTACTTTTTATGTTCTATGATATTTTTTGATCAGATGCGTAGTTCTCGAGATATATCAAGATATTTAAAAGTTCCGAAGCCGCACCAACATAATAGAGATACAGAAACACCGTGGCCCCTTTCTTTGAGATAACTCTGCACTATTGCGAGCTGCAAATGCCACTTCCAGCTTAGCTGTGCAGAAGAAGAACAACAAGAAGAAGAAATATCTCGAAATATGTCCGTCAGGCCCCTTCCCTTGAGATAAATCTGCATATATCTCGGAAACGAAGCGAGCTATGGCAAAATGTTGAGAGACCTTTTTTGTAGAGAATTAAGTTTTCTACTTTTTATGTTCTATGATATTTTTTGATCAGATGCGTAGTTCTCGAGATATATCAAGATATTTAAAAGTTCCGAAGCCGCACCAACATAATAGAGATACAGAAACACCGTGGCCCCTTTCTTTGAGATAACTCTGCACTATTGCGAGCTGCAAATGCCACTTCCAGCTTAGCTGTGCAGAAGAAGAACAACAAGAAGAAGAAATATCTCGAAATATGTCCGTCAGGCCCCTTCCCTTGAGATAAATCTGCAAATATCTCGGAAACGAAGAGAGCTATGGCAAAATGATGAGAGACCTTTTTTGTAGAGAATTAAGTTTCCTACTTTTTATGTTCTATGATATTTTTTGATCAGATGCGTAGTTCTCGAGATATATCAAGATATTTAAAAGTTCCGAAGCCGCACCAACATAATAGAGATACAGAAACACCGTGGCCCCTTTCTTTGAGATAACTCTGCACTATTGCGAGCTGCAAATGCCACTTCCAGCTTAGCTGTGCAGAGGAAGAACAACAAGAAGAAGAAATATCTCGAAATATGTCCGTCAGGCCAGTTCCTTTGAGCTGAATCTGCAAATATCTCGGAAACGAAGCGAGCTATGGCAAAATGTTAAGAGACGTTTTTTGTAGAGAATTATGTTTCCTACAATTTATGTTCTATGATATTTTTTGATCAGAAGCGTAGTTTTCGAGATATATCGAGATATTTAAAAGTTCCGAAGCCGCACCAACATAATAGAGATACAGAAACACCGTGGCCCCTTTCTTTGAGATAACTCTGCACTAGTGCGAGCCGCAAATGCCACTTCCAGCTTAGCTGCGCAGAAGAAGAACAACAAGAAGAAGAAATATCTCGAAATATGTCCGTCAGGCCCCTTCCCTTGAGATAAATCTGCAAATATCTCGGAAACGAAGCGAGCTATTGCAAAATGTTAAGAGACCTTTTTTGTAGAGAATTGAGTTTCCTACTTTTTATGTTCTATGAAATTTTTTGATCAGATGCGTAGTTCTCGAGATATATCAAGATATTTAAAAGTTAAGAAGCCGCACCAACATAATAGAGATACAGAAACACCGTGGCCCCTTTCTTTGAGATAACTCTGCACTATTGCGAGCTGCAAATGCCACTTCCAGCTTAGCTGTGCAGAAGAAGAACAACAAGAAGAAGAAATATCTCGAAATATGTCCGTTAGGCCCCTTCCCTTGAGATAAATCTGCAAATATCTCGGAAACGAAGCGAGCTATGGCAAAATGTTAAGAGACCTTTTTTGTAGAGAATTAAGTTTCCTACGTTTTATGTTCTATGATATTTTTTGATCAGATGCGTAGTTCTCGAGATATATCAAGATATTTAAAAGTTCCGAAGCCGCACCAACATAATAGAGATACAGAAACACCGTGGCCCCTTTCTTTGAGATAACTCTGCACTATTGCGCGCTGCAAATGCCACTTCCAGCTTAGCTGTGCAGAAGAAGAACAACAACAAGAAGAAATATCTCGAAATATGTCCGTCAGGCCCCTTCCCTTGAGATAAATCTGCAAATATCTCGGAAACGAAGCGAGCTATGGCAAAATGTTAAGAGACCTTTTTTGTAGAGAATTAAGTTTCCTACTTTTTATGTTGTATGATATTTTTTGATCAGATGCGTAGTTCTCGAGATATATCCAGATATTTAAAAGTTCCGAAGCGGCACAAACATAATAGAGATACAGAAACACCGTGGCCCCTTTCTTTGAGGTAACTCTGCACTATTGCGAGCTGCAAATGCCACTTCCAGCTTAGCTGTGCGGAAGAAGAACAACAAGAAGAAGAAATATCTCGAAATATGTCCCTCAGGCCCCTTCCCTTGAGATAAATCTGCAAATATCTCGGAAACGAAGCGAGCTATGGCAAAATGTTAAGAGACCTTTTTTGTAGAGAATTATGTTTCCTACAATTTACGTTCTCTGATATTTTTTGATCAGAAGCGTAGTTTTCGAAATATATCGAGATATTTAAAAGTTCCGAAGCCGCACCAACATAATAGAGATACAGAAACACCGTGGCCCCTTTCTTTGGGATAACTCTGCACTATTGCGAGCTGGAAATGCCACTTCCAGTTTAGCTGTGCAGAAGAAGAACAACAAGAAGATGAAATATCTCGAAATATGTCCGTCAGGACCCTTCCCTTGAGATAAATCTGCAAATATCTCGGAAACGAAGCGAGCTATTGCAAAACGTTAAGAGACCTTTTTTGTAGAGAATTTAGTTTCCTACTTTTTATGTTCTATGATATTTTTTGATCAGATGCGTAGTTCTCGAGATATATCAAGATATTTAAAAGCTCCGAAGCTGCACCAACATAATAGAGGTACAGAAACACCGTGGCCCCTTTCTTTGAGATAACTCTGCACTATTGCGAGCTGCAAATGCCACTTCCAGCTTAGCTGTGCAGAAGAAGAACAACAAGAAGAAGAAATATCTCGAAATATGTCCGTCAGGCCCCTTCCCTTGAGATATATCTGCAAATATCTCGGAAACGAAGAGAGCTATGGCAAAATGATAAGAGACCTTTTTTGTAGAGAATTAAGTTTCCTACTTTTTATGTTCTATGATATTTTTTGATCAGATGCGTAGTTCTCGAGATATATCAAGATATTTAAAAGTTCCGAAGCCGCACCAACATAATAGAGATACAGAAACACCGTGGCCCCTTTCTTTGAGATAACTCTGCACTATTGCGAGCTGCAAATGCCACTTCCAGCTTAGCTGTGCAGAGGAAGAACAACAAGAAGAAGAAATATCTCGAAATATGTCCGTCAGGCCAGTTCCTTTGAGCTGAATCTGCAAATATCTCGGAAACGAAGCGAGCTATGGCAAAATGTTAAGAGACGTTTTTTGTAGAGAATTATGTTTCCTACAATTTATGTTCTATGATATTTTTTGATCAGATGCGTAGTTCTCGAGATATATCAAGATATTTAAAAGTTCCGAAGCCGCACCAACATAATAGAGATACAGAAACACCGTGGCCCCTTTCTTTGAGATAACTCGGCACTACTGCGAGCTGGAAATGCCACTTCCAGTTTAGCTGTGCAGAAGAAGAACAACAAGAAGAAGAAATATCTCGAAATATGTCCGTCAGGCCCCTTCCCTTGAGATAAATCTGCAAGTATCTTGGAAACGAAGCGAGCTATGGCAAAATGTTAAGAGACCTTTTTTGTAGAGAATTAAGTTTCCTACTTTTTATGTTCTATGATATTTTTTGATCAGATGCGTAGTTCTCGAGATATATCAAGATATTTAAAAGTTCCGAAGCCGCACCAACATAATAGAGATACAGAAACACCGTGGCCCCTTTCTTTGAGATAACTCTGCACTATTGCGAGCTGCAAATGCCACTTCCAGCTTAGCTGTGCAGAAGAAGAACAACAAGAAGAAGAAATATCTCGAAATATGTCCGTCAGGCCCCTTCCCTTGAGATAAATCTGCATATATCTCGGAAACGAAGCGAGCTATGGCAAAATGTTGAGAGACCTTTTTTGTAGAGAATTAAGTTTTCTACTTTTTATGTTCTATGATATTTTTTGATCAGATGCGTAGTTCTCGAGATATATCAAGATATTTAAAAGTTCCGAAGCCGCACCAACATAATAGAGATACAGAAACACCGTGGCCCCTTTCTTTGAGATAACTCTGCACTATTGCGAGCTGCAAATGCCACTTCCAGCTTAGCTGTGCAGAAAAAGAACAACAAGAAGAAGAAATATCTCGAAATATGTCCGTCAGGCCCCTTCCCTTGAGATAAATCTGCATATATCTCGGAAACGAAGCGAGCTATGGCAAAATGTTGAGAGACCTTTTTTGTAGAGAATTAAGTTTTCTACTTTTTATGTTCTATGATATTTTTTGATCAGATGCGTAGTTCTCGAGATATATCAAGATATTTAAAAGTTCCGAAGCCGCACCAACATAATAGAGATACAGAAACACCGTGGCCCCTTTCTTTGAGATAACTCGGCACTACTGCGAGCTGGAAATGCCACTTCCAGTTTAGCTGTGCAGAAGAAGAACAACAAGAAGAAGAAATATCTCGAAATATGTCCGTCAGGCCCCTTCCCTTGAGATAAATCTGCAAGTATCTTGGAAACGAAGCGAGCTATGGCAAAATGTTAAGAGACCTTTTTTGTAGAGAATTAAGTTTCCTACTTTTTATGTTCTATGATATTTTTTGATCAGATGCGTAGTTCTCGAGATATATCAAGATATTTAAAAGTTCCGAAGCCGCACCAACATAATAGAGATACAGAAACACCGTGGCCCCTTTCTTTGAGATAACTCTGCACTATTGCGAGCTGCAAATGCCACTTCCAGCTTAGCTGTGCAGAAGAAGAACAACAAGAAGAAGAAATATCTCGAAATATGTCCGTCAGGCCCCTTCCCTTGAGATAAATCTGCATATATCTCGGAAACGAAGCGAGCTATGGCAAAATGTTGGGAGACCTTTTTTGTAGAGAATTAAGTTTTCTACTTTTTATGTTCTATGATATTTTTTGATCAGATGCGTAGTTCTCGAGATATATCAAGATATTTAAAAGTTCCGAAGCCGCACCAACATAATAGAGATACAGAAACACCGTGGCCCCTTTCTTTGAGATAACTCTGCACTATTGCGAGCTGCAAATGCCACTTCCAGCTTAGCTGTGCAGAAAAAGAACAACAAGAAGAAGAAATATCTCGAAATATGTCCGTCAGGCCCCTTCCCTTGAGATAAATCTGCATATATCTCGGAAACGAAGCGAGCTATGGCAAAATGTTGAGAGACCTTTTTTGTAGAGAATTAAGTTCTCTACTTTTTATGTTCTATGATATTTTTTGATCAGATGCGTAGTTCTCGAGATATATCAAGATATTTGAAAGTTCCGAAGCCGCACCAACATAATAGAGATACAGAAACACCGTGGCCCCTTTCTTTGAGATAACTCGGCACTACTGCGAGCTGGAAATGCCACTTCCAGTTTAGCTGTGCAGAAGAAGACCAACAAGAAAAAGAAATATCTCGAAATATGTCCGTCAGGCCCCTTCCCTTGAGATAAATCTGCAAATATCTCGGAAACGAAGCGAGCTATGGCAAAATGTTAAGAGACCTTATTTGTGGAGAATCAAGTTTCCTACTTTTTATGTTCTATGATATTATTTGATCAGATGCGCAGTTCTCGAGATATATCAAGATATTTAAAAGTTCCGAAGCCGCACCAACATAATAGAGATACAGAAACACCGTGGCCCCTTTCTTTGAGATAACTCGTCACTATTGCGAGCTGCAAATGCCACTTCCAGCTTAGCTGTGCAGAAGAAGAACAACAAGAAGAAGAAATATCTCGAAATATGTCCGTCAGGCCCCTTCCCTTGAGATAAATCTGCAAATATCTCGGAAACGAAGCGAGCTATGGCAAAATGTTAAGCGACTTTATTTGTAGAGAATTAAGTTTCCTACTTTTTACGTTCTATGATATTCTTTAATCAGATGCGTAGTTCTCGAGATATATAAAGATATTTTAAAGTTCCGAAGCCGCACCAACATAATAGAGATACAGAAACACCGTGGCCCCTTTCTTCGAGATAACTCTGCACTATTGCGAGCTGCAAATGCCACTTCTAGCTTAGCTGTGCAGAAGAAGAACAACAAGAAGAAGAAATATCTCGAAAAATGTCCGTCAGGCCCCTTCCCTTGAGATAAATCTGCAAATATCTCGGAAACGAAGCGAGCTATGGCAAAATGTTGAGAGACCTTATTTGTAGAGAATTAAGTTTCCTACTTTTTATGTTCTGTGATATTTTTTGATCAGATGCGTAGTTCTCGAGATATATCAAGATATTTAAAAGTTCCGAAGCCGCACCAACATAATAGAGATACAGAAACACCGTGGCCCCTTTCTTTGAGATAACTCTGCACTATTGCGAGCTGTAAATGCCACGTCCAGCTTAGCTGTGCAGAAGAAGAACAACAAGAAGAAGAAATATCTCGAAATATGTCCGTCAGGCCCCTTCCCTCGAGATAAATCTGCAAATATCTCGGAAACGAAGCGAGCTATGGCAAAATGTTAAGAGACCTTTTTTGTAGAGAATTAAGTTTCCTACTTTTTATGTTCTATGATATTTTTTGATCGGATGCGTAGCTCTCGAGATATATCAAGATATTTAAAAGTTCCGAAGCCGCACCAACATAATAGAGATACAGAAACACCGTGGCCCCTTTCTTTGAGATAACTCTGCACTATTGCGAGCTGCAAATGCCACTTCCAGCTTAGCTGTGCAGAAGAAGACCAACAAGAAGAAGAAATATCTCGAAATATGACCGTCAGGCCCCTTCCCTTGAGATAAATCTGCAAATATCTCGGAAACGAAGCCAGCTATGGCAAAATGTTAAGAGACCTTATTTGTGGAGAATTAAGTTTCCTACTTTTTATGTTCTATGATATTATTTGATCAGATGCGTAGTTCTCGAGATATATCAAGATATTTAAAAGTTCCGAAGCCGCACCAACATAATAGAGATACAGAAACACCGTGGCCCCTTTCTTTGAGATAACTCGGCACTACTGCGAGCTGGAAATGCCACTTCCAGTTTAGCTGTGCAGAAGAAGAACAACAAGAAGAAGAAATATCTCGAAATATGTCCGTCAGGCCCCTTCCCTTGAGATAAATCTGCAAGTATCTTGAAAACGAAGCGAGCTATGGCAAAATGTTAAGAGACCTTTTTTGTAGAGAATTAAGTTTCCTACTTTTTATGTTCTATGATATTTTTTGATCAGATGCGTAGTTCTCGAGATATATCAAGATATTTAAAAGTTCCGAAGCCGCACCAACATAATAGAGATACAGAAACACCGTGGCCCCTTTCTTTGAGATAACTCTGCACTATTGCGAGCTGCAAATGCCACTTCCAGCTTAGCTGTGCAGAAGAAGAACAACAAGAAGAAGAAATATCTCGAAATATGTCCGTCAGGCCCCTTCCCTTGAGATAAATCTGCAAATATCTCGGAAACGAAGCGAGCTATGGCAAAATGTTGAGAGACCTTATTTGTAGAGAATTAAGTTTCCTACTTTTTATGTTCTGTGATATTTTTTGATCAGATGCGTAGTTCTCGAGATATATCAAGATATTTAAAAGTTCCGAAGCCGCACCAACATAATAGAGATACAGAAACACCGTGGCCCCTTTCTTTGAGATAACTCTGCACTATTGCGAGCTGTAAATGCCACGTCCAGCTTAGCTGTGCAGAAGAAGAACAACAAGAAGAAGAAATATCTCGAAATATGTCCGTCAGGCCCCTTCCCTCGAGATAAATCTGCAAATATCTCGGAAACGAAGCGAGCTATGGCAAAATGTTAAGAGACCTTTTTTGTAGAGAATTAAGTTTCCTACTTTTTATGTTCTATGATATTTTTTGATCGGATGCGTAGCTCTCGAGATATATCAAGATATTTAAAAGTTCCGAAGCCGCACCAACATAATAGAGATACAGAAACACCGTGGCCCCTTTCTTTGAGATAACTCTGCACTATTGCGAGCTGCAAATGCCACTTCCAGCTTAGCTGTGCAGAAGAAGACCAACAAGAAGAAGAAATATCTCGAAATATGTCCGTCAGGCCCCTTCCCTTGAGATAAATCTGCATATATCTCGGAAACGAAGCGAGCTATGGCAAAATGTTGAGAGACCTTTTTTGTAGAGAATTAAGTTTTCTACTTTTTATGTTCTATGATATTTTTTGATCAGATGCGTAGTTCTCGAGATATATCAAGATATTTAAAAGTTCCGAAGGCGCACCAACATAATAGAGATACAGAAACACCGTGGCCCCTTTCTTTGAGATAACTCTGCACTATTGCGAGCTGTAAATGCCACGTCCAGCTTAGCTGTGCAGAAGAAGAACAACAAGAAGAAGAAATATCTCGAAATATGTCCGTCAGGCCCCTTCCCTCGAGATAAATCTGCAAATATCTCGGAAACGAAGCGAGCTATGGCAAAATGTTAAAAGACCTTTTTTGTAGAGAATTAAGTTTCCTACTTTTTATGTTCTATGATATTTTTTGATCGGATGCGTAGCTCTCGAGATATATCAAGATATTTAAAAGT
Organism: Osmia lignaria lignaria; assembly: GCF_051020975.1. Classification (NCBI taxonomy): domain Eukaryota; kingdom Metazoa; phylum Arthropoda; class Insecta; order Hymenoptera; family Megachilidae; genus Osmia; species Osmia lignaria. The sequence goes on from NW_027478166.1 coordinate 7,142,709, forward strand.
TCCGAAGCCGCACCAACATAATAGAGATACAGAAACACCGTGGCCCCTTTCTTTGAGATAACTCTGCACTATTGCGAGCTGCAAATGCCACTTCCAGCTTAGCTGTGCAGAAGAAGAACAACAAGAAGAAGAAATATCTCGAAATATGTCCGTCAGGCCCCTTCCCTTGAGATAAATCTGCATATATCTCGGAAGCGAAGCGAGCTATGGCAAAATGTTAAGAGACCTTTTTTGTAGAGAATTATGTTTCCTACAATTTATGTTCTATGATATTTTTTGATCAGAAGCGTAGTTTTCGAGATATATCAAGATATTTAAAAGTTCCGAAGCCGCACCAACATAATAGAGATACAGAAACACCGTGGCCCCTTTCTTTCAGATAACTCTGCACTATTGCGAGCTGGAAATGCCACTTCCAGTTTAGCTGTGCAGAAGAAGAACAACAAGAAGAAGAAATATCTCGAAAAATGTCCGTCAGGCCCCTTCCCTTGAGATAAATCTGCAAATATCTCGGAAACGAAGCGAGCTATGGCAAAATGTTGAGAGACCTTATTTGTAGAGAATTAAGTTTCCTACTTTTTATGTTCTATGATATTTTTTGATCAGATGCGTAGTTCTCGAGATATATCAAGATATTTAAAAGTTCCGAAGCCGCACCAACATAATAGAGATACAGAAACACCGTGGCCCCTTTCTTTGAGATAACTCTGCACTATTGCGAGCTGTAAATGCCACGTCCAGCTTAGCTGTGCAGAAGAAGAACAACAAGAAGAAGAAATATCTCGAAATATGTCCGTCAGGCCCCTTCCCTCGAGATAAATCTGCAAATATCTCGGAAACGAAGCGAGCTATGGCAAAATGTTAAGAGACCTTTTTTGTAGAGAATTAAGTTTCCTACTTTTTATGTTCTATGATATTTTTTGATCGGATGCGTAGCTCTCGAGATATATCAAGATATTTAAAAGTTCCGAAGCCGCACCAACATAATAGAGATACAGAAACACCGTGGCCCCTTTCTTTGAGATAACTCTGCACTATTGCGAGCTGCAAATGCCACTTCCAGCTTAGCTGTGCAGAAGAAGACCAACAAGAAGAAGAAATATCTCGAAATATGTCCGTCAGGCCCCTTCCCTTGAGATAAATCTGCAGATATCTCGGAAACGAAGCGAGCTATGGCAAAATGTTAAGAGACCTTATTTGTGGAGAATTAAGTTTCCTACTTTTTATGTTCTATGATATTTTTTGATCAGATGCGTAGTTCTCGAGATATATCAAGATATTTTAAAGTTCCGAAGCCGCACCAACATAATAGAGATACAGAAACACCGTGGCCCCTTTCTTTGAGATAACTCTGCGCTATTGCGAGCTGGAAATGCCACTTCCAGTTTAGCTGTGCAGAAGAAGAACAACAAGAAGAGGAAATATCTCGAAATATGTCCGTCAGGCCCCTTCCCTTGAGATATATCTGCAAATATCTCGGAAACGAAACGAGCTATGGCAAAATGTTAAGAGAAGTTTTTTCTAGAGAATTATGTTTCCTACAATTTATGTTCTATGATATTTTTTGATCAGAAGCGTAGTTTTCGAGATATATCGAGATATTTAAAAGATCCGAAGCTGCACAAACATAATAGAGATACAGAAACACCGTGGCCCCTTTCTTTGAGATAACTCTGCACTAGTGCGAGCCGCAAATGCCGCCTCCAGCTTAGCTGTGCAGAAGAAGAACAACAAGAAGAAGAAATATCTCGAAATATGTCCGTCAGGCCCCTTCCCTTGAGATAAATCTGCAAATATCTCGGAAACGAAGCGAGCTATGGCAAAATGTTAAGAGACCTTATTTGTAGAGAATTAAGTTTCCTACTTTTTATGTTCTATGATATTTTTTGATCAGATGCGTAGTTCTCGAGATATATCAAGATATTTAAAAGTTCCGAAGCCGCACCAACATAATAGAGATACAGAAACACCGTGGCCCCTTTCTTTGAGATAACTCTGCGCTATTGCGAGCTGGAAATGCCACTTCCAGTTTAGCTGTGCAGAAGAAGAACAACAAGAAGAAGAAATATCTCGAAATATGTCCATCAGGACCCTTCCCTTGAGATAAATCTGCAAATATCTCGGAAACGAAGCGAGCTATTGCAAAACGTTAAGAGACCTTTTTTGTAGAGAATTAAGTTTCCTACTTTTTATGTTCTATGATATTTTTTGATCAGATGCGTAGTTCTCGAGATATATCAAGATATTTAAAAGCTCCGAAGCTGCACCAACATAATAGAGGTACAGAAACACCGTGGCCCCTTTCTTTGAGATAACTCTGCACTATTGCGAGCTGCAAATGCCACTTCCAGCTTAGCTGTGGAGAAGAAGAACAACAAGAAGAAGAAATATCTCGAAATATGTCCGTCAGGCCCCTTCCCTTGAGATAAATCCGCAAATATCTCGGAAACGAAGCGAGCTATGGCAAAATGTTAAGAGACCTTTTTTGTAGAGAATTAAGTTTCCTACTTTTTATCTTCTATGATATTTTCTGATCAGATTCGTAGTTCTCGAGATATATCAAGATATTTAAAAGTTCCGAAGCCGCACCAACATAATAGAGATACAGAAACACCGTGGCCCCTTTCTTTCAGATAACTCTGCACTATTGCGAGCTGGAAATGCCACTTCCAGTTTAGCTGTGCAGAAGAAGAACAACAAGAAGAAGAAATATCTCGAAAAATGTCCGTCAGGCCCCTTCCCTTGAGATAAATCTGCAAATATCTCGGAAACGAAGCGAGCTATGGCAAAATGTTGAGAGACCTTATTTGTAGAGAATTAAGTTTCCTACTTTTTATGTTCTATGATATTTTTTGATCAGATGGGTAGTTCTCGAGATATATCAATATTTAAAAGTTCCGAAGCCGCACCAACATAATAGAGATACAGAAACACCGTGGCCCCTTTCTTTGAGATAACTCGTCACTATTGCGAGCTGCAAATGCCACTTCCAGCTTAGCTGTGCAGAAGAAGAACAACAAGAAGAAGAAATATCTCGAAATATGTCCGTCAGGCCCCTTCCCTTGAGATAAATCTGCATATATCTCGGAAGCGAAGCGAGCTATGGCAAAATGTTAAGAGACCTTTCTTGTAGAGAATTATGTTTCCAACAATTTATGTTCTATGATATTTTTTGATCAGAAGCGTAGTTTTCGAGATATATCAAGATATTTAAAAGTTCCGAAGCCGCACCAACATAATAGAGATACAGAAACACCGTGGCCCCTTTCTTTCAGATAACTCTGCACTATTGCGAGCTGGAAATGCCACTTCCAGTTTAGCTGTGCAGAAGAAGAACAACAAGAAGAAGAAATATCTCGAAATATGTCCGTCAGGCCCCTTCCCTTGAGATAAATCTGCATATATCTCGGAAGCGAAGCGAGCTATGGCAAAATGTTAAGAGACCTTTTTTGTAGAGAATTATGTTTCCTACAATTTATGTTCTATGATATTTTTTGATCAGAAGCGTAGTTTTCGAGATATATCAAGATATTTAAAAGTTCCGAAGCCGCACCAACATAATAGAGATACAGAAACACCGTGGCCCCTTTCTTTCAGATAACTCTGCACTATTGCGAGCTGGAAATGCCACTTCCAGTTTAGCTGTGCAGAAGAAGAACAACAAGAAGAAGAAATATCTCGAAATATGTCCGTCAGGCCCCTTCCCTTGAGATAAATCTGCATATATCTCGGAAACGAAGCGAGCTATGGCAAAATGTTGAGAGACCTTTTTTGTAGAGAATTAAGTTTTCTACTTTTTATGTTCTATGATATTTTTTGATCAGATGCGTAGTTCTCGAGATATATCAAGATATTTAAAAGTTCCGAAGCCGCACCAACATAATAGAGATACAGAAACACCGTGGCCCCTTTCTTTGAGATAACTCGGCACTACTGCGAGCTGGAAATGCCACTTCCAGTTTAGCTGTGCAGAAGAAGAACAACAAGAAGAAGAAATATCTCGAAATATGTCCGTCAGGCCCCTTCCCTTGAGATAAATCTGCAAGTATCTTGGAAACGAAGCGAGCTATGGCAAAATGTTAAGAGACCTTTTTTGTAGAGAATTAAGTTTCCTACTTTTTATGTTCTATGATATTTTTTGATCAGATGCGTAGTTCTCAAGATATATCAAGATATTTAAAAGTTCCGAAGCCGCACCAACATAATAGAGATACAGAAACACCGTGGCCCCTTTCTTTGAGATAACTCTGCACTATTGCGAGCTGCAAATGCCACTTCCAGCTTAGCTGTGCAGAAGAAGAACAACAAGAAGAAGAAATATCTCGAAATATGTCCGTCAGGCCCCTTCCCTTGAGATAAATCTGCATATATCTCGGAAACGAAGCGAGCTATGGCAAAATGTTGAGAGACCTTTTTTGTAGAGAATTAAGTTTTCTACTTTTTATGTTCTATGATATTTTTTGATCAGATGCGTAGTTCTCGAGATATATCAAGATATTTAAAAGTTCCGAAGCCGCACCAACATAATAGAGATACAGAAACACCGTGGCCCCTTTCTTTGAGATAACTCGGCACTACTGCGAGCTGGAAATGCCACTTGCAGTTTAGCTGTGCAGAAGAAGAACAACAAGAAGAAGAAATATCTCGAAATATGTCCGTCAGGCCCCTTCCCTTGAGATAAATCTGCAAGTATCTTGAAAACGAAGCGAGCTATGGCAAAATGTTAAGAGACCTTTTTTGTAGAGAATTAAGTTTCCTACTTTTTATGTTCTATGATATTTTTTGATCAGATGCGTAGTTCTCGAGATATATCAAGATATTTAAAAGTTCCGAAGCCGCACCAACATAATAGAGATACAGAAACACCGTGGCCCCTTTCTTTGAGATAACTCTGCACTATTGCGAGCTGCAAATGCCACTTCCAGCTTAGCTGTGCAGAAGAAGAACAACAAGAAGAAGAAATATCTCGAAATATGTCCGTCAGGCCCCTTCCCTTGAGATAAATCCGCAAATATCTCGGAAACGAAGCGAGCTATGGCAAAATGTTAAGAGACCTTTTTTGTAGAGAATTAAGTTTCCTACTTTTTATCTTCTATGATATTTTCTGATCAGATTCGTAGTTCTCGAGATATATCAAGATATTTAAAAGTTCCGAAGCCGCACCAACATAATAGAGATACAGAAACACCGTGGCCCCTCTCTTTGAGATAACTCTGCACAATTGCGAGCTGCAAATGCCACTTCCAGCTTAGCTGTGCAGAAGAAGAACAACAAGAAGAAGAAATATCTCGAAATATGTCCGTCAGGCCCCTTCCCTTGAGATAAATCGGCAAGTATCTCGGAAACGAAGCGAGCTTTGGCAAAATGTTAAGAGACCTTTTTTGTAGAGAATTAAGTTTCCTACTTTTTATGTTCTATGATATTTTTTGATCAGATGCGTAGATCTCGAGATATATCAAGATATTTAAAAGTTCCGAAGCCGCACCAACATAATAGAGATACAGAAACACCGTGGCCCCTTTCTTTGAGATAACTCTGCACTATTGCGAGCTGCAAATGCCACTTCCAGCTTAGCTGTGCAGAAGAAGAACAACAAGAAGAAGAAATATCTCGAAATATGTCCGTCAGGCCCCTTCCCTTGAGATAAATCTGCAAATATCTCGGAAACGAAGCGAGCTATGGCAAAATGTTAAGAGACCTTTTTTGTATGGAATTATGTTTCCTACTTTTTATGTTCCATGATATTTTTTGATCAGATGCGTAGTTCTCGAGATATATCAAGATATTTAAAAGTTCTGAAGCTGCACCAACATAATAGAGATACAGAAACACCGTGGCCCCTTTCTTTGAGATAACTCTGCACTAGTGCGAGCCGCAAATGCCACTTCCAGCTTAGCTGTGCAGAAGAAGAACAACAAGAAGAAGAAATATCTGGAAATATGTCCGTTAGGCCCCTTCCCTTGAGATAAATCTGCAAATATCTCGGAAACAAAGCGAGCTATGGCAAAATGTTGAGAGACCTTTTTTGTAGAGAATTAAGTTTCCTACTATTTATGTTCTATGATAGTTTTGGATCAGATGCGTAGTTCTCGAGATATATCAAGATATTTAAAAGTTCCGAAGCCGCACCAACATAATAGAGATACAGAAACACCGTGGCCCCTTTTTTTGAGATAACTCTGCACTAGTGCGAGCCGCAAATGCCACTTCCAGCTTAGCTGTGCAGAAGAAGAACAACAAGAAGAAGAAATATCTCGAAATATGTCCGTCAGGCCCCTTCCCCTGAGATACTTCTGCAAATATCTCGGAAACGAAGCGAGCTATTGCAAAATATTAAGAGACCTTTTTTGTAGAGAATTGAGTTTCCTACTTTTTATGTTGTATGATATTTTTTGATCAGATGCGTAGTTCTCGAGATATATCGAGATATTTAAAAGTTCCGAAGCCGCACCAACATAATAGAGATACAGAAACACCGTGGCCCCTCTCTTTGAGATAACTCTGCACTATTGCGAGCTGCAAATGCCACTTCCAGCTTAGCTGTGCAGAGGAAGAACAACAAGAAGAAGAAATATCTCGAAATATGTCCGTCAGGCCCCTTCCCTTGAGATAAATCTGCAAATATCTCGGAAACGAAGCGAGCTATGACAAAATGTTAAGAGACCTTTTTTGTAGAGAATTATGTTTCCTACTTTTTATGTTCTATGATATTTTTTGATCAGATGCGTAGTTCTCGAGATATATCAAGATATTTAAAAGTTCCGAAGCCGCACCAACATAATAGAGATACAGAAACACCGTGGCCCCTTTCTTTGAGATAACTCTGCACTATTGCGAGCTGTAAATGCCACTTCCAGCTTAGCTGTGCAGAAGAAGAACAACAAGAAGAAGAAATATCTCGAAATATGTCCGTCAGGCCCCTTCCCTTGAGATATATCTGCAAATATCTCGGAAACGAAGAGAGCTATGGCAAAATGTTAAGAGACCTTTTTTGTAGAGAATTAAGTTTCCTACTTTTTATGTTCTATGATATTTTTTGATCTGATGCGTAGTTCTCGAGATATATCAAGATATTTAAAAGTTCCGAAGCCGCACCAACATAATAGAGATACAGAAACACCGTGGCCCCTCTCTTTGAGATAACTCTGCACAATTGCGAGCTGCAAATGCCACTTCGAGCTTAGCTGTGCAGAAGAAGAACAACAAGAAGAAGAAATATCTCGAAATATGTCCGTCAGGCCCCTTCCCTTGAGATAAATCTGCAAATATCTCGGAAACGAAGCGAGCTATGGCAAAATGTTGAGAGACCTTTTTTGTAGAGAATTAAGTTTCCTACGTTTTATGTTCTATGATATTTTTTGATCAGATGCGTAGTTCTCGAGATATATCAAGATATTTAAAAGTTCCGAAGCCGCACCAACATAATAGAGATACAGAAACACCGTGGCCCCTCTCTTTGAGATAACTCTGCACTATTGCGAGCTGGAAATGCCACTTCCAGTTTAGCTGTGCAGAAGAAGAACAACAAGAAGAAGAAATATCTCGAAATATGTCCGTCAGGCCCCTTCCCTTGAGATAAATCTGCAAATATCTCGGAAACGAAGCGAGCTATGACAAAATGTTAAGAGATCTTTTTTGTAGAGAATTATGTTTCCTACTTTTTATGTTCTATGATATTTTTTGATCAGATGCGTAGTTCTCGAGATATATCAAGATATTTAAAAGTTCCGAAGCCGCACCAACATAATAGAGATACAGAAACACCGTGGCCCCTTTCTTTGAGATAACTCTGCACTATTGCGAGCTGTAAATGCCACTTCCAGCTTAGCTGTGCAGAAGAAGAACAACAAGAAGAAGAAATATCTCGAAATATGTCCGTCAGGCCCCTTCCCTTGAGATATATCTGCAAATATCTCGGAAACGAAGAGAGCTATGGCAAAATGTTAAGAGACCTTTTTTGTAGAGAATTAAGTTTCCTACTTTTTATGTTCTATGATATTTTTTGATCTGATGCGTAGTTCTCGAGATATATCAAGATATTTAAAAGTTCCGAAGCCGCACCAACATAATAGAGATACAGAAACACCGTGGCCCCTTTCTTTGAGATAACTCTGCACTAGTGCGAGCCGCAAATGCCACTTCCAGCTTAGCTGTGCAGAAGAAGAACAACAAGAAGAAGAAATATCTGGAAATATGTCCGTTAGGCCCCTTCCCTTGAGATAAATCTGCAAATATCTCGGAAACAAAGCGAGCTATGGCAAAATGTTGAGAGACCTTTTTTGTAGAGAATTAAGTTTCCTACTATTTATGTTCTATGATAGTTTTGGATCAGATGCGTAGTTCTCGAGATATATCAAGATATTTAAAAGTTCCGAAGCCGCACCAACATAATAGAGATACAGAAACACCGTGGCCCCTTTTTTTGAGATAACTCTGCACTAGTGCGAGCCGCAAATGCCACTTCCAGCTTAGCTGTGCAGAAGAAGAACAACAAGAAGAAGAAATATCTCGAAATATGTCCGTCAGGCCCCTTCCCCTGAGATACTTCTGCAAATATCTCGGAAACGAAGCGAGCTATTGCAAAATATTAAGAGACCTTTTTTGTAGAGAATTGAGTTTCCTACTTTTTATGTTGTATGATATTTTTTGATCAGATGCGTAGTTCTCGAGATATATCGAGATATTTAAAAGTTCCGAAGCCGCACCAACATAATAGAGATACAGAAACACCGTGGCCCCTCTCTTTGAGATAACTCTGCACTATTGCGAGCTGCAAATGCCACTTCCAGCTTAGCTGTGCAGAGGAAGAACAACAAGAAGAAGAAATATCTCGAAATATGTCCGTCAGGCCAGTTCCTTTGAGCTGAATCTGCAAATATCTCGGAAACGAAGCGAGCTATGGCAAAATGTTAAGAGACGTTTTTTGTAGAGAATTATGTTTCCTACAATTTATGTTCTATGATATTTTTTGATCAGAAGCGTAGTTTTCGAGATATATCGAGATATTTAAAAGTTCCGAAGCCGCACCAACATAATAGGGATACAGAAACACCGTGGCCCCTTTCTTTGAGATAACTCTGCAGTATTGCGAGCTGTAAATGCCACTTCCAGCTTAGCTGTGCAGGAGAAGAACAACAAGAAGAAGAAATATCTCGAAATATGTCCGTCAGGCCCCTTCCCTTGAGATAAATCTGCAAATATCTCGAAAACGAAGCGAGCTATGGCAAAATGTTAAGAGACCTTTTTTGTAGAGAATTAAGTTTCCTACTTTTTATGTTCTATGATATTTTTTGATCAGATGCGTAGTTCTCGAGATATATCAAGATGTTTAAAAGTTCCGAAGCCGCACCAACATAATAGAGATACAGAAACACCGTGGCCCCTATCTTTGAGATAACTCTGCAGTATTGCGAGCTGTAAATGCCACTTCCAGCTTAGCTGTGCAGGAGAAGAACAACAAGAAGGAGAAATATCTCGAAATATGTCCGTCAGGCCCCTTCCCTTGAGATATATCTGCAAATATCTCGGAAACGAAGCGAGCTATGGCAAAATGTTAAGAGACCTTTTTTGTAGAGAATTATGTTTCCTACAATTTATGTTCTATGATATTTTTTGATCAGAAGCGTCGTTTTCGAGATATATCGAGATATTTAAAAGTTCCAAAGCCGCACCAACATAATAGAGATACAGAAACACCGTGGCCCCTTTCTTTGAGATAACTCTGCACTAGTGCGAGCCGCAAATGCCACTTCCAGCTTAGCTGTGCAGAAGAAGAACAACAAGAAGAAGAAATATCTCGAAATATGTCCGTCAGGCCCCTTCCCTTGAGATAAATCTGCAAATATCTCGGAAACGAAGCGAGCTATGGCAAAATGTTGAGAGACCTTTTTTGTAGAGAATTAAGTTTCCTACTTTTTATGTTCTATGATATTTTTTGATCAGATGCGTAGTTCTCGAGATATATCAAGATATTTAAAAGTTCCGAAGCCGCACCAACATAATAGAGATACAGAAACACCGTGGCCCCTCTCTTTGAGATAACTCTGCACTATTGCGAGCTGGAAATGCCACTTCCAGTTTAGCTGTGCAGAAGAAGAACAACAAGAAGAAGAAATATCTCGAAATATGTCCGTCAGGCCCCTTCCCTTGAGATAAATCTGCAAATATCTCGGAAACGAAGCGAGCTATGACAAAATGTTAAGAGACCTTTTTTGTAGAGAATTATGTTTCCTACTTTTTATGTTCTATGATATTTTTTGATCAGATGCGTAGTTCTCGAGATATATCAAGATATTTAAAAGTTCCGAAGCCGCACCAACATAATAGAGATACAGAAACACCGTGGCCCCTTTCTTTGAGATAACTCTGCACTATTGCGAGCTGTAAATGCCACTTCCAGCTTAGCTGTGCAGATGAAGAACAACAAGAAGAAGAAATATCTCGAAATATGTCCGTCAGGCCCCTTCCCTTGAGATATATCTGCAAATATCTCGGAAACGAAGAGAGCTATGGCAAAATGTTAAGAGACCTTTTTTGTAGAGAATTAAGTTTCCTACTTTTTATGTTCTATGATATTTTTTGATCTGATGCGTAGTTCTCGAGATATATCAAGATATTTAAAAGTTCCGAAGCCGCACCAACATAATAGAGATACAGAAACACCGTGGCCCCTCTCTTTGAGATAACTCTGCACAATTGCGAGCTGCAAATGCCACTTCGAGCTTAGCTGTGCAGAAGAAGAACAACAAGAAGAAGAAATATCTCGAAATATGTCCGTCAGGCCAGTTCCTTTGAGCTGAATCTGCAAATATCTCGGAAACGAAGCGAGCTATGGCAAAATGTTAGGAGACCTTTTTTGTAGAGAATTAAGTTTCCTACTTTTTATGTTCTATGATATTTTTTGATCAGATGCGTAGTTCTCGAGATATATCAAGATGTTTAAAAGTTCCGAAGCCGCACCAACATAATAGAGATACAGAAACACCGTGGCCCCTATCTTTGAGATAACTCTGCAGTATTGCGAGCTGTAAATGCCACTTCCAGCTTAGCTGTGCAGGAGAAGAACAACAAGAAGGAGAAATATCTCGAAATATGTCCGTCAGGCCCCTTCCCTTGAGATATATCTGCAAATATCTCGGAAACGAAGCGAGCTATGGCAAAATGTTAAGAGACCTTTTTTGTAGAGAATTCTGTTTCCTACAATTTATGTTCTATGATATTTTCTGATCAGAAGCGTCGTTTTCGAGATATATCGAGATATTTAAAAGTTCCAAAGCCGCACCAACATAATAGAGATACAGAAACACCGTGGCCCCTTTCTTTGAGATAACTCTGCACTAGTGCGAGCCGCAAATGCCACTTCCAGCTTAGCTGTGCAGAAGAAGAACAACAAGAAGAAGAAATATCTCGAAATATGTCCGTCAGGCCCCTTCCCTTGAGATAAATCTGCAAATATCTCGGAAACGAAGCGAGCTATGGGAAAATGTTGAGAGACCTTTTTTGTAGAGAATTAAGTTTCCTACTTTTTATGTTCTATGATATTTTTTGATCAGATGCGTAGTTCTCGAGATATATCAAGATATTTAAAAGTTCCGAAGCCGCACCAACATAATAGAGATACAGAAACACCGTGGCCCCTCTCTTTGAGATAACTCTGTACTATTGCGAGCTGGAAATGCCACTTCCAGTTTAGCTGTGCAGAAGAAGAACAACAAGAAGAAGAAATATCTCGAAATATGTCCGTCAGGCCCCTTCCCTTGAGATAAATCTGCAAATATCTCGGAAACGAAGCGAGCTATGACAAAATGTTAAGAGATCTTTTTTGTAGAGAATTATGTTTCCTACTTTTTATGTTCTATGATATTTTTTGATCAGATGCGTAGTTCTCGAGATATATCAAGATATTTAAAAGTTCCGAAGCCGCACCAACATAATAGAGATACAGAAACACCGTGGCCCCTTTCTTTGAGATAACTCTGCACTATTGCGAGCTGTAAATGCCACTTCCAGCTTAGCTGTGCAGAAGAAGAACAACAAGAAGAAGAAATATCTCGAAATATGTCCGTCAGGCCCCTTCCCTTGAGATATATCTGCAAATATCTCGGAAACGAAGAGAGCTATGGCAAAATGTTAAGAGACCTTTTTTGTAGAGAATTAAGTTTCCTACTTTTTATGTTCTATGATATTTTTTGATCTGATGCGTAGTTCTCGAGATATATCAAGATATTTAAAAGTTCCGAAGCCGCACCAACATAATAGAGATACAGAAACACCGTGGCCCCTTTCTTTGAGATAACTCTGCACTATTGCGAGCTGCAAATGCCACTTCCAGCTTGGCTGTGCAGAGGAAGAACAACAAGAAGAAGAAATATCTCGAAATATGTCCGTCAGGCCAGTTCCTTTGAGCTGAATCTGCAAATATCTCGGAAACGAAGCGAGCTATGGCAAAATGTTAAGAGACGTTTTTTGTAGAGAATTATGTTTCCTACAATTTATGTTCTATGATATTTTTTGATCAGAAGCGTAGTTTTCGAGATATATCGAGATATTTAAAAGTTCCGAAGCCGCACCAACATAATAGGGATACAGAAACAACGTGGCCCCTTTCTTTGAGATAACTCTGCAGTATTGCGAGCTGTAAATGCCACTTCCAGCTTAGCTGTGCAGAAGAAGAACAACAAGAAGAAGAAATATCTCGAAATATGTCCGTCAGGCCCCTTCCCTTGAGATAAATCTGCAAATATCTCGGAAACGAAGAGAGCTATGGCAAAATGTTAAGAGACCTTTTGTGTAGAGAATTAAGTTTCCTACTTTTTATGTTCTATGATATTTTTTGATCTGATGCGTAGTTCTCGAGATATATCAAGATATTTAAAAGTTCCGAAGCCGCACCAACATAATAGAGATACAGAAACACCGTGGCCCCTTTCTTTGAGATAACTCTGCACTATTGCGAGCTGTAAATGCCACTTCCAGCTTAGCTGTGCAGAAGAAGAACAACAAGAAGAAGAAATATCTCGAAATATGTCCGTCAGGCCCCTTCCCTTGAGATATATCTGCAAATATCTCGGAAACGAAGCGAGCTATGGCAAAATGTTGAGAGACCTTTTTTGTAGAGAATTATGTTTCCTACAATTTATGTTCTATGATATTTTTTGATCAGAAGCGTAGTTTTCGAGATATATCGAGATATTTAAAAGTTCCGAAGCCGCAACAACATAATAGAGATACAGAAACACCGTGGCCCATTTCGTTGAGATAACTCTGCACTAGTGCGAGCCGCAAATGCCACTTCCAGCTTAGCTGTGCAGAAAAAGAACAACAAGAAGAAGAAATATCTCGAAATATGTCCGTCAGGCCCCTTCCCTTGAGATATATCTGCAAATATCTCGGAAACGAAGCGAGCTATGGCAAAATGTTAAGAGACCTTCTTTGTAGAGAATTAAGTTTCCTACTTTTTATGTTCTATGATATTTTTTGATCAGATGCGTAGTTCTCGAGATATATCAAGATATTTAAAAGTTCCGAGCCGCACCAACATAATAGAGATACAGAAACACCGTGGCCCCTTTCTTTGAGATAACTCTGCACTATTGCGAGCTGTAAATGCCACTTCCAGCTTAGCTGTGCAGAAGAAGAACAACAAGAAGAAGAAATATCTCGAAATATGTCCGTCAGGCCCCTTCCCTTGAGATATATCTGCAAATATCTCGGAAACGAAGCGAGCTATGGCAAAATGTTAAGAGACCTTTTTTGTAGAGAATTAAGTTTCCTACTTTTTATGTTCTATGATATTTTTTGATCAGATGCGTAGTTCTCGAGATATATCAAGATATTTAAAAGTTCCGAAGCCGCACCAACATAATAGAGATACAGAAACACCGTGGCTCCTTTCTTTGAGATAACTCTGCACTATTGCGAGCTGTAAATGCCACTTCCAGCTTAGCTGTGCAGAAGAAGAACAACAAGAAGAGGAAATATCTCGAAATATGTCCGTCAGGCCCCTTCCCTTGAGATATATCTGCAAATATCTCGGAAACGAAGAGAGCTATGGCAAAATGTTAAGAGACCTTTTTTGTAGAGAATTAAGTTTCCTACTTTTTATGTTCTATGATAATTTTTGATCTGATGCGTAGTTCTCGAGATATATCAAGATATTTAAAAGTTCCGAAGCCGCACCAACATAATAGAGATACAGAAACACCGTGGCCCCTTTCTTTGAGATAACTCTGCACTATTGCGAGCTGTAAATGCCACTTCCAGCTTAGCTGTGCAGAAGAAGAACAACAAGAAGAAGAAATATCTCGAAATATGTCCGTCAGGCCCCTTCCCTTGAGATATATCTGCAAATATCTCGGAAACGAAGCGAGCTATGGCAAAATGTTGAGAGACCTTTTTTGTAGAGAACTGAGTTTCCTACGTTTTATGTTCTATGATATTTTTTGATCAGATGCGTAGTTCTCGAGATATATCAAGATATTTAAAAGTTCCGAAGCCGCACCAACATAATAGAGATACAGAAACACCGTGGCCCCTTTCTTTTAGATAACTCTGCACTATTGCGAGCTGCAAATGCCACTTCCAGCTTAGCTGTGCAGAAGAAGAACATCAAGAAGAAGAAATATCTCGAAATATGTCCGTCAGGCCCCTTCCCTTGAGGTAAATCTGCAAATATCTCGGAAACGAGGAGAGCTATGGCAAAATGTTAAGCGACCTTTTTTGTAGAGAATTAAGTTTCCTACTTTTTATGTTCTATGATATTTTTTGATCTGATGCGTAGTTCTCGAGATATATCAAGATATTTAAAAGTTCCGAAGCCGCACCAACATAATAGAGATACACAAACACCGTGGCCCCTTTCTTTGAGATAACTCTGCACTATTGCTAGCTGTAAATGCCACTTCCAGCTTAGCTGTGCAGAAGAAGAACAACAAGAAGAAGACATATCTCGAAATATGTCCGTCAGGCCCCTTCCCTTGAGATATATCTGCAAATATCTCGGAAACGAAGCGAGCTATGGCAAAATGTTAAGAGACGTTTTTTGTAGAGAATTATGTTTCCTACAATTTATGTTCTATGATATTTTTTGATCAGAAGCGTAGTTTTCGAGATATATCGAGATATTTAAAAGTTCCGAAGCCGCACCAACATAATAGGGATACAGAAACACCGTGGCCCCTTTCTTTGAGATAAATCTGCAGTATTGCGAGCTGTAAATGCCACTTCCAGCTTAGCTGTGCAGAAGAAGAACAACAAGAAGAAGAAATATCTCGAAATATGTCCGTCAGGCCCCTTCCCTTGAGATAAATCTGCAAATATCTCGGAAACGAAGAGAGCTATGGCAAAATGTTAAGAGACCTTTTGTGTAGAGAATTAAGTTTCCTACTTTTTATGTTCTATGATATCTTTTGATCTGATGCGTAGTTCTCGAGATATATCAAGATATTTAAAAGTTCCGAAGCCGCACCAACATAATAGATACACAGAAACACCGTGGCCCCTTTCTTTGAGATAACTCTGCACTATTGCGAGCTGTAAATGCCACTTCCAGCTTAGCTGTGCAGAAGAAGAACAACAAGAAGAAGAAATATCTCGAAATATGTCCGTCAGGCCCCTTCCCTTGAGATATATCTGCAAATATCTCGGAAACGAAGCGAGCTATGGCAAAATGTTAAGAGACCTTTTTTGTAGAGAATTATGTTTCCTACAATTTATGTTCTATGATATTTTTTGATCAGAAGCGTAGTTTTCGAGATATATCGAGATATTTAAAAGTTCCGAAGCCGCACCAACATAATAGAGATACAGAAACACCGTGGACCCTTTCGTTGAGATAACTCTGCACTAGTGCGAGCCGCAAATGCCACTTCCAGCTTAGCTGTGCAGAAGAAGAACAACAAGAAGAAGAAATATCTCGAAATATGTCCGTCAGGCCCCTTCCCTTGAGATATATCTGCAAATATCTCGGAAACGAAGCGAGCTATGGCAAAATGTTAAGAGACCTTTTTTGTAGAGAATTAAGTTTCCTACTTTTTATGTTCTATGATATTTTTTGATCAGATGCGTAGTTCTCGAGATATATCAAGATATTTAAAAGTTCCGAAGCCGCACCAACATAATAGAGATACAGAAACACCGTGGCCCCTTTCTTTGAGATAACTCTGCACTATTGCGAGCTGTAAATGCCACCTCCAGCTTAGCTGTGCAGAAGAAGAACAACAAGAAGAAGAAATATCTCGAAATATGTCCGTCAGGCCCCTTCCCTTGAGATATATCTGCAAATATCTCGGAAACGAAGCGAGCTATGGCAAAATGTTAAGAGACCTTTTTTGTAGAGAATTATGTTTGGTACAATTTATGTTCTATGATATTTTTTGGTCAGAAGCGTAGTTTTCGAGATATATCGAGATATTTAAAAGTTCCAAAGCCGCACCAACATAATAGAGATACAGAAACACCGTGGCCCCTTTCTTTGAGATAACTCTGCACTAGTGCGAGCCGCAAATGCCACTTCCAGCTTAGCTGTGCAGAAGAAGAACAACAAGAAGAAGAAATATCTCGAAATATGTCCGTCAGGCCCCTTCCCTTGAGATAAATCTGCAAATATCTCGGAAACGAAGCGAGCTATGGCAAAATGTTGAGAGACCTTTTTTGTAGAGAATTAAGTTTCCTACGTTTTATGTTCTATGATATTTTTTGATCAGATGCGTAGTTCTCGAGATATATCAAGATATTTAAAAGTTCCGAAGCCGCACCAACATAATAGAGATACAGAAACACCGTGGCCCCTTTCTTTGAGATAACTCTGCACTATTGCGAGCTGCAAATGCCACTTCCAGCTTAGCTGTGCAGAAGAAGAACATCAAGAAGAAGAAATATCTCGAAATATGTCCGTCAGGCCAGTTCCTTTGAGCTGAATCTGCAAATATCTCGGAAACGAAGCGAGCTATGGCAAAATGTTAGGAGACCTTTTTTGTAGAGAATTAAGTTTCCTACTTTTTATGTTCTATGATATTTTTTGATCAGATGCGTAGTTCTCGAGATATATCAAGATATTTAAAAGTTCCGAAGCCGCACCAACATAATAGAGATACAGAAACACCGTGGCCCCTTTCTTTGAGATAACTCTGCACTATTGCGAGCTGTTAATGCCACTTCCAGCTTAGCTGTGCAGAAGAAGAACAACAAGAAGAAGACATATCTCGAAATATGTCCGTCAGGCCCCTTCCCTTGAGATAAATCTGCAAATATCTCGGAAACGAAGCGAGCTATGGCAAAATGTTGAGGGACCTTTTTTGTAGAGAATTAAGTTTCCTACGTTTTATGTTCTATGATATTTTTTGATCAGAAGCGTAGTTTTCGAGATATATCGAGATATTTAAAAGTTCCAAAGCCGCACCAACATAATAGAGATACAGAAACACCGTGGCCCCTTTCTTTGAGATAACTCTGCACTATTGCGAGCTGCAAATGCCACTTCCAGCTTAGCTGTGCAGAGGAAGAACAACAAGAAGAAGAAATATCTCGAAATATGTCCGTCAGGCCAGTTCCTTTGAGCTGAATCTGCAAATATCTCGGAAACGAAGCGAGCTATGGCAAAATGTTAAGAGACGTTTTTTGTAGAGAATTATGTTTCCTACAATTTATGTTCTATGATATTTTTTGATCAGAAGCGTAGTTTTCGAGATATATCGAGATATTTAAAAGTTCCGAAGCCGCACCAACATAATAGGGATACAGAAACAACGTGGCCCCTTTCTTTGAGATAACTCTGCAGTATTGCGAGCTGTAAATGCCACTTCCAGCTTAGCTGTGCAGAAGAAGAACAACAAGAAGAAGAAATATCTCGAAATATGTCCGTCAGGCCCCTTCCCTTGAGATAAATCTGCAAATATCTCGGAAACGAAGAGAGCTATGGCAAAATGTTAAGAGACCTTTTGTGTAGAGAATTAAGTTTCCTACTTTTTATGTTCTATGATATTTTTTGATCTGATGCGTAGTTCTCGAGATATATCAAGATATTTAAAAGTTCCGAAGCCGCACCAACATAATAGAGATACAGAAACACCGTGGCCCCTTTCTTTGAGATAACTCTGCACTATTGCGAGCTGTAAATGCCACTTCCAGCTTAGCTGTGCAGAAGAAGAACAACAAGAAGAAGAAATATCTCGAAATATGTCCGTCAGGCCCCTTCCCTTGAGATATATCTGCAAATATCTCGGAAACGAAGCGAGCTATGGCAAAATGTTAAGAGACCTTTTTTGTAGAGAATTATGTTTCCTACAATTTATGTTCTATGATATTTTTTGATCAGAAGCGTAGTTTTCGAGATATATCGAGATATTTAAAAGTTCCGAAGCCGCACCAACATAATAGAGATACAGAAACACCGTGGCCCATTTCGTTGAGATAACTCTGCACTAGTGCGAGCCGCAAATGCCACTTCCAGCTTAGCTGTGCAGAAAAAGAACAACAAGAAGAAGAAATATCTCGAAATATGTCCGTCAGGCCCCTTCCCTTGAGATATATCTGCAAATATCTCGGAAACGAAGCGAGCTATGGCAAAATGCTAAGAGACCTTCTTTGTAGAGAATTAAGTTTCCTACTTTTTATGTTCTATGATATTTTTTGATCAGATGCGTAGTTCTCGAGATATATCAAGATATTTAAAAGTTCCGAGCCGCACCAACATAATAGAGATACAGAAACACCGTGGTCCCTTTCTTTGAGATAACTCTGCACTATTGCGAGCTGTAAATGCCACTTCCAGCTTAGCTGTGCAGAAGAAGAACAACAAGAAGAAGAAATATCTCGAAATATGTCCGTCAGGCCCCTTCCCTTGAGATATATCCGCAAATATCTCGGAAACGAAGCGAGCTATGGCAAAATGTTAAGAGACCTTTTTTGTAGAGAATTAAGTTTCCTACTTTTTATGTTCTATGATATTTTTTGATCAGATGCGTAGTTCTCGAGATATATCAAGATATTTAAAAGTTCCGAAGCCGCACCAACATAATAGAGATACAGAAACACCGTGGCCCCTTTCTTTGAGATAACTCTGCACTATTGCGAGCTGTAAATGCCACTTCCAGCTTAGCTGTGCAGAAGAAGAACAACAAGAAGAAGAAATATCTCGAAATATGTCCGTCAGGCCCCTTCCCTTGAGATATATCTGCAAATATCTCGGAAACGAAGAGAGCTATGGCAAAATGTTAAGAGACCTTTTTTGTAGAGAATTAAGTTTCCTACTTTTTATGTTCTATGATAATTTTTGATCTGATGCGTAGTTCTCGAGATATATCAAGATATTTAAAAGTTCCGAAGCCGCACCAACATAATAGAGATACAGAAACACCGTGGCCCCTTTCTTTGAGATAACTCTGCACTATTGCGAGCTGTAAATGCCACTTCCAGCTTAGCTGTGCAGAAGAAGAACAACAAGAAGAAGACATATCTCGAAATATGTCCGTCAGGCCCCTTCCCTTGAGATATATCTGCAAATATCTCGGAAACGAAGCGAGCTATGGCAAAATGTTAAGAGACCTTTTTGTAGAGAATTATGTTTCCTACAATTTATGTTCTATGATATTTTTTGATCAGAAGCGTAGTTTTCGAGATATATCGAGATATTTAAAAGTTCCAAAGCCGCACCAACATAATAGAGATACAGAAACACCGTGGCCCCTTTCTTTGAGATAACTCTGCACTATTGCGAGCTGCAAATGCCACTTCCAGCTTAGCTGTGCAGAGGAAGAACAACAAGAAGAAGAAATATCTCGAAATATGTCCGTCAGGCCAGTTCCTTTGAGCTGAATCTGCAAATATCTCGGAAACGAAGTGAGCTATGGCAAAATGTTGAGAGACGTTTTTTGTAGAGAATTCTGTTTCCTACAATTTATGTTCTATGATATTTTTTGATCAGAAGCGTAGTTTTCGAGATATATCGAGATATTTAAAAGTTCCGAAGCCGCACCAACATAATAGGGATACAGAAACACCGTGGCCCCTTTCTTTGAGATAAATCTGCAGTATTGCGAGCTGTAAATGCCACTTCCAGCTTAGCTGTGCAGAAGAAGAACAACAAGAAGAAGAAATATCTCGAAATATGTCCGTCAGGCCCCTTCCCTTGAGATATATCTGCAAATATCTCGGAAACGAAGCGAGCTATGGCAAAATGTTAAGAGACCTTTTTTGTAGAGAATTAAGTTTCCTACTTTTTATGTTCTATGATATTTTTTGATCAGATGCGTAGTTCTCGAGATATATCAAGATACTTAAAAGTTCCGAAGCCGCACCAACATAATAGAGATACAGAAACACCGTGGCCCCTTTCTTTGAGATAACTCTGCACTATTGCGAGCTGTAAATGCCACTTCCAGCTTAGCTGTGCAGAAGAAGAACAACAAGAAGAAGAAATATCTCGAAATATGTCCGTCAGGCCCCTTCCCTTGAGATATATCTGCAAATATCTCGGAAACGAAGCGAGCTATGGCAAAATGTTGAGAGACCTTTTTTGTAGAGAACTGAGTTTCCTACGTTTTATGTTCTATGATATTTTTTGATCAGATGCGTAGTTCTCGAGATATATCAAGATATTTAAAAGTTCCGAAGCCGCACCAACATAATAGAGATACAGAAACACCGTGGCCCCTTTCTTTTAGATAACTCTGCACTATTGCGAGCTGCAAATGCCACTTCCAGCTTAGCTGTGCAGAAGAAGAACATCAAGAAGAAGAAATATCTCGAAATATGTCCGTCAGGCCCCTTCCCTTGAGGTAAATCTGCAAATATCTCGGAAACGAAGAGAGCTATGGCAAAATGTTAAGCGACCTTTCTTGTAGAGAATTAAGTTTCCTACTTTTTATGTTCTATGATATTTTTTGATCTGATGCGTAGTTCTCGAGATATATCAAGATATTTAAAAGTTCCGAAGCCGCACCAACATAATAGAGATACACAAACACCGTGGCCCCTTTCTTTGAGATAACTCTGCACTATTGCGAGCCGCAAATGCCACTTCCAGCTTAGCTGTGCAGAAGAAGAACAACAAGAAGAAGAAATATCTCGAAATATGTCCGTCAGGCCCCTTCCCTTGAGATAAATCTGCAAATATCTCGGAAATGAAGCGAGCTATGGCAAAATGTTGAGAGACCTTTTCTGTAGAGAATTAAGTTTCCTACGTTTTATGTTCTATGATATTTTTTGATCAGATGCGTAGTTCTCGAGATATATCAAGATATTTAAAAGTTCCGAAGCCGCACCAACATAATAGAGATACAGAAACACCGTGGCCCCTTTCTTTGAGATAACTCTGCACTATTGCGAGCTGCAAATGCCACTTCCAGCTTAGCTGTGCAGAAGAAGAACATCAAGAAGAAGAAATATCTCGAAATATGTCCGTCAGGCCCCTTCCCTTGAGATAAATCTGCAAATATCTCGGAAACGAAGAGAGCTATGGCAAAATGTTAAGAGACCTTTTTTGTAGAGAATTAAGTTTCCTACTTTTTATGTTCTATGATATTTTTTGATCTGATGCGTAGTTCTCGAGATATATCAAGATATTTAAAAGTTCCGAAGCCGCACCAACATAATAGAGATACAGAAACACCGTGGCCCCTTTCTTTGAGATAACTCTGCACTATTGCGAGCTGTAAATGCCACTTCCAGCTTAGCTGTGCAGAAGAAGAACAACAAGAAGAAGACATATCTCGAAATATGTCCGTCAGGCCCCTTCCCTTGAGATATATCTGCAAATATCTCGGAAACGAAGCGAGCTATGGCAAAATGTTAAGAGACCTTTTTTGTAGAGAATTATGTTTCCTACAATTTATGTTCTATGATATTTTTTGATCAGAAGCGTAGTTTTCGAGATATATCGAGATATTTAAAAGTTCCAAAGCCGCACCAACATAATAGAGATACAGAAACACCGTGGCCCCTTGCTTTGAGATAACTCTGCACTATTGCGAGCTGCAAATGCCACTTCCAGCTTAGCTGTGCAGAGGAAGAACAACAAGAAGAAGAAATATCTCGAAATATGTCCGTCAGGCCAGTTCCTTTGAGCTGAATCTGCAAATATCTCGGAAACGAAGCGAGCTATGGCAAAATGTTAAGAGACGTTTTTTGTAGAGAATTATGTTTCCTACAATTTATGTTCTATGATATTTTTTGATCAGAAGCGTAGTTTTCGAGATATATCGAGATATTTAAAAGTTCCGAAGCCGCACCAACATAATAGGGATACAGAAACACCGTGGCCCCTTTCTTTGAGATAACTCTGCAGTATTGCGAGCTGTAAATGCCACTTCCAGCTTAGCTGTGCAGAAGAAGAACAACAAGAAGAAGAAATATCTCGAAATATGTCCGTCAGGCCCCTTCCCTTGAGATAAATCTGCAAATATCTCGGAAACGAAGAGAGCTATGGCAAAATGTTAAGAGACCTTTTGTGTAGAGAATTAAGTTTCCTACTTTTTATGTTCTATGATATTTTTTGATCTGATGCGTAGTTCTCGAGATATATCAAGATATTTAAAAGTTCCGAAGCCGCACCAACATAATAGAGATACAGAAACACCGTGGCCCCTTTCTTTGAGATAACTCTGCACTATTGCGAGCTGTAAATGCCACTTCCAGCTTAGCTGTGCAGAAGAAGAACAACAAGAAGAAGAAATATCTCGAAATATGTCCGTCAGGCCCCTTCCCTTGAGATATATCTGCAAATATCTCGGAAACGAAGCGAGCTATGGCAAAATGTTAAGAGACCTTTTTTGTAGAGAATTATGTTTCCTACAATTTATGTTCTACGATATTTTTTGATCAGAAGCGTAGTTTTCGAGATATATCGAGATATTTAAAAGTTCCGAAGCCGCACCAACATAATAGAGATACAGAAACACCGTGGCCCCTTTCGTTGAGATAACTCTGCACTAGTGCGAGCCGCAAATGCCACTTCCAGCTTAGCTGTGCAGAAGAAGAACAACAAGAAGAAGAAATATCTCGAAATATGTCCGTCAGGCCCCTTCCCTTGAGATAAATCTGCAAATATCTCGGAAACGAAGAGAGCTATGGCAAAATGTTAAGAGACCTTTTTTGTAGAGAATTAAGTTTCCTACTTTTCATGTTCTATGATATTTTTTGATCAGATGCGTAGTTCTCGAGATATATCAAGATATTTAAAAGTTCCGAAGCCGCACCAACATAATAGAGATACAGAAACACCGTGGCCCCTTTCTTTGAGATAACTCTGCACTATTGCGAGCTGCAAATGCCACTTCCAGCTTAGCTGTGCAGGAGAAGAACATCAAGAAGAAGAAATATCTCGAAATATGTCCGTCAGGCCCCTTCCCTTGAGATCAATCTGCAAATATCTCGGAAACGAAGCGAGCTATGGCAAAATGTTAAGAGACCTCTTTTGTAGAGAATTATGTTTCCTATAATTTAAGTTCTATGATATTTTTTGATCAGAAGCGTAGTTTTCGAGATATATCGAGATATTTAAAAGTTCCGAAGCCGCACCAACATAATAGAGATACAGAAACACCGTGGCCTCTTTCTTTGAGATAACTCTGCACTATTGCGAGCTGCAAATGCCACTTCCAGCTTAGCTGTGCAGAGGAAGAACAACAAGAAGAAGAAGTATCTCGAAATATGTCCGTCAGGCCCGTTCCTTTGAGCTGAATCTGCAAATATCTCGGAAGCGAAGCGAGCTATGGCAAAATGTTAAGAGACGTTTTTTGTAGAGAATTATGTTTCCTACAATTTATGTTCTATGATATTTTTTGATCAGAAGCGTAGTTTTCGAGATATATCGAGATATTTAAAAGTTCCGAAGCCGCACCAACATAATAGAGATACAGAAACACCGTGGCCCCTTTCTTTGAGATAACTCTGCACTAGTGCGAGCCGCAAATGCCACTTCCAGCTTAGCTGTGCAGAGGAAGAACAACAAGAAGAAGAAATATCTCGAAATATGTCCGTCAGGCCAGTTCCTTTGAGCTGAATCTGCAAATATCTCGGAAACGAAGTGAGCTATGGCAAAATGTTGAGAGACGTTTTTTGTAGAGAATTATGTTTCCTACAATTTATGTTCTATGATATTTTTTGATCAGAAGCGTAGTTTTCGAGATATATCGAGATATTTAAAAGTTCCGAAGCCGCACCAACATAATAGGGATACAGAAACACCGTGGCCCCTTTCTTTGAGATAAATCTGCAGTATTGCGAGCTGTAAATGCCACTTCCAGCTTAGCTGTGCAGAAGAAGAACAACAAGAAGAAGAAATATCTCGAAATATGTCCGTCAGGCCCCTTCCCTTGAGATATATCTGCAAATATCTCGGAAACGAAGCGAGCTATGGCAAAATGTTAAGAGACCTTTTTTGTAGAGAATTAAGTTTCCTACTTTTTATGTTCTATGATATTTTTTGATCAGATGCGTAGTTCTCGAGATATATCAAGATACTTAAAAGTTCCGAAGCCGCACCAACATAATAGAGATACAGAAACACCGTGGCCCCTTTCTTTGAGATAACTCTGCACTATTGCGAGCTGTAAATGCCACTTCCAGCTTAGCTGTGCAGAAGAAGAACAACAAGAAGAAGAAATATCTCGAAATATGTCCGTCAGGCCCCTTCCCTTGAGATATATCTGCAAATATCTCGGAAACGAAGCGAGCTATGGCAAAATGTTGAGAGACCTTTTTTGTAGAGAACTGAGTTTCCTACGTTTTATGTTCTATGATATTTTTTGATCAGATGCGTAGTTCTCGAGATATATCAAGATATTTAAAAGTTCCGAAGCCGCACCAACATAATAGAGATACAGAAACACCGTGGCCCCTTTCTTTTAGATAACTCTGCACTATTGCGAGCTGCAAATGCCACTTCCAGCTTAGCTGTGCAGAAGAAGAACATCAAGAAGAAGAAATATCTCGAAATATGTCCGTCAGGCCCCTTCCCTTGAGGTAAATCTGCAAATATCTCGGAAACGAAGAGAGCTATGGCAAAATGTTAAGCGACCTTTCTTGTAGAGAATTAAGTTTCCTACTTTTTATGTTCTATGATATTTTTTGATCTGATGCGTAGTTCTCGAGATATATCAAGATATTTAAAAGTTCCGAAGCCGCACCAACATAATAGAGATACACAAACACCGTGGCCCCTTTCTTTGAGATAACTCTGCACTATTGCGAGCCGCAAATGCCACTTCCAGCTTAGCTGTGCAGAAGAAGAACAACAAGAAGAAGAAATATCTCGAAATATGTCCGTCAGGCCCCTTCCCTTGAGATAAATCTGCAAATATCTCGGAAATGAAGCGAGCTATGGCAAAATGTTGAGAGACCTTTTTTGTAGAGAATTAAGTTTCCTACGTTTTATGTTCTATGATATTTTTTGATCAGATGCGTAGTTCTCGAGATATATCAAGATATTTAAAAGTTCCGAAGCCGCACCAACATAATAGAGATACAGAAACACCGTGGCCCCTTTCTTTGAGATAACTCTGCACTATTGCGAGCTGCAAATGCCACTTCCAGCTTAGCTGTGCAGAAGAAGAACATCAAGAAGAAGAAATATCTCGAAATATGTCCGTCAGGCCCCTTCCCTTGAGATAAATCTGCAAATATCTCGGAAACGAAGAGAGCTATGGCAAAATGTTAAGAGACCTTTTTTGTAGAGAATTAAGTTTCCTACTTTTTATGTTCTATGATATTTTTTGATCTGATGCGTAGTTCTCGAGATATATCAAGATATTTAAAAGTTCCGAAGCCGCACCAACATAATAGAGATACAGAAACACCGTGGCCCCTTTCTTTGAGATAACTCTGCACTATTGCGAGCTGTAAATGCCACTTCCAGCTTAGCTGTGCAGAAGAAGAACAACAAGAAGAAGACATATCTCGAAATATGTCCGTCAGGCCCCTTCCCTTGAGATAAATCTGCAAATATCTCGGAAACGAAGAGAGCTATGGCAAAATGTTAAGAGACCTTTTTTGTAGAGAATTAAGTTTCCTACTTTTTATGTTCTATGATATTTTTTGATCTGATGCGTAGTTCTCGAGATATATCAAGATATTTAAAAGTTCCGAAGCCGCACCAACATAATAGAGATACAGAAACACCGTGGCCCCTTTCTTTGAGATAACTCTGCACTATTGCGAGCTGTAAATGCCACTTCCAGCTTAGCTGTGCAGAAGAAGAACAACAAGAAGAAGACATATCTCGAAATATGTCCGTCAGGCCCCTTCCCTTGAGATATATCTGCAAATATCTCGGAAACGAAGCGAGCTATGGCAAAATGTTAAGAGACCTTTTTTGTAGAGAATTATGTTTCCTACAATTTATGTTCTATGATATTTTTTGATCAGAAGCGTAGTTTTCGAGATATATCGAGATATTTAAAAGTTCCAAAGCCGCACCAACATAATAGAGATACAGAAACACCGTGGCCCCTTGCTTTGAGATAACTCTGCACTATTGCGAGCTGCAAATGCCACTTCCAGCTTAGCTGTGCAGAGGAAGAACAACAAGAAGAAGAAATATCTCGAAATATGTCCGTCAGGCCAGTTCCTTTGAGCTGAATCTGCAAATATCTCGGAAACGAAGCGAGCTATGGCAAAATGTTAAGAGACGTTTTTTGTAGAGAATTATGTTTCCTACAATTTATGTTCTATGATATTTTTTGATCAGAAGCGTAGTTTTCGAGATATATCGAGATATTTAAAAGTTCCGAAGCCGCACCAACATAATAGGGATACAGAAACACCGTGGCCCCTTTCTTTGAGATAACTCTGCAGTATTGCGAGCTGTAAATGCCACTTCCAGCTTAGCTGTGCAGAAGAAGAACAACAAGAAGAAGAAATATCTCGAAATATGTCCGTCAGGCCCCTTCCCTTGAGATAAATCTGCAAATATCTCGGAAACGAAGAGAGCTATGGCAAAATGTTAAGAGACCTTTTGTGTAGAGAATTAAGTTTCCTACTTTTTATGTTCTATGATATTTTTTGATCTGATGCGTAGTTCTCGAGATATATCAAGATATTTAAAAGTTCCGAAGCCGCACCAACATAATAGAGATACAGAAACACCGTGGCCCCTTTCTTTGAGATAACTCTGCACTATTGCGAGCTGTAAATGCCACTTCCAGCTTAGCTGTGCAGAAGAAGAACAACAAGAAGAAGAAATATCTCGAAATATGTCCGTCAGGCCCCTTCCCTTGAGATATATCTGCAAATATCTCGGAAACGAAGCGAGCTATGGCAAAATGTTAAGAGACCTTTTTTGTAGAGAATTATGTTTCCTACAATTTATGTTCTACGATATTTTTTGATCAGAAGCGTAGTTTTCGAGATATATCGAGATATTTAAAAGTTCCGAAGCCGCACCAACATAATAGAGATACAGAAACACCGTGGCCCCTTTCGTTGAGATAACTCTGCACTAGTGCGAGCCGCAAATGCCACTTCCAGCTTAGCTGTGCAGAAGAAGAACAACAAGAAGAAGAAATATCTCGAAATATGTCCGTCAGGCCCCTTCCCTTGAGATATATCTGCAAATATCTCCGAAACGAAGCGAGCTATGGCAAAATGTTAAGAGACCTTTTTTGTAGAGAATTAAGTTTCCTACTTTTTATGTTCTATGATATTTTTTGATCAGATGCGTAGTTCTCGAGATATATCAAGATATTTAAAAGTTCCAAAGCCGCACCAACATAATAGACATACGGAAACACCGTGGCCCCTTTCTTTGAGATAACTCTGCACTATTGCGAGCTGTAAATGCCACTTCCAGCTTAGCTGTGCAGAAGAAGAACAACAAGAAGAAGAAATATCTCGAAATATGTCCGTCAGGCCCCTTCCCTTGAGATAAATCTGCAAATATCTCGGAAACGAAGAGAGCTATGGCAAAATGTTAAGAGACCTTTTTTGTAGAGAATTAAGTTTCCTACTTTTCATGTTCTATGATATTTTTTGATCAGATGCGTAGTTCTCGAGATATATCAAGATATTTAAAAGTTCCGAAGCCGCACCAACATAATAGAGATACAGAAACACCGTGGCCCCTTTCTTTGAGATAACTCTGCACTATTGCGAGCTGCAAATGCCACTTCCAGCTTAGCTGTGCAGGAGAAGAACATCAAGAAGAAGAAATATCTCCAAATATGTCCGTCAGGCCCCTTCCCTTGAGATAAATCTGCAAATATCTCGGAAACGAAGCGAGCTATGGCAAAATGTTAAGAGACCTCTTTTGTAGAGAATTATGTTTCCTACAATTTAAGTTCTATGATATTTTTTGATCAGAAGCGTAGTTTTCGAGATATATCGAGATATTTAAAAGTTCCAAAGCCGCACCAACATAATAGAGATACAGAAACACCGTGGCCCCTTTCTTTGAGATAACTCTGCAATATTGCGAGCTGCAAATGCCACTTCCAGCTTAGCTGTGCAGAAGAAGAACAACAAGAAGAAGAAATATCTCGAAATATGTCCGTCAGGCCCCTTCCCTTGAGATATATCTGCAAATATCTCGGAAACGAAGCGAGCTATGGCAAAATGTTAAGAGACCTTTTTTGTAGAGAATTAAGTTTCCTACAATATAGGTTCTATGATATTTTTTGATCAGAGGCGTAGTTCTCGAGATATATCAAGATATTTAAAAGTTCCGAAGCCGCACCAACATAATAGAGATACAGAAACACCGTGGCCTCTTTCTTTGAGATAACTCTGCACTATTGCGAGCTGCAAATGCCACTTCCAGCTTAGCTGTGCAGAGGAAGAACAACAAGAAGAAGAAGTATCTCGAAATATGTCCGTCAGGCCCGTTCCTTTGAGCTGAATCTGCAAATATCTCGGAAGCGAAGCGAGCTATGGCAAAATGTTAAGAGACGTTTTTTGTAGAGAATTATGTTTCCTACAATTTATGTTCTATGATATTTTTTGATCAGAAGCGTAGTTTTCGAGATATATCGAGATATTTAAAAGTTCCGAAGCCGCACCAACATAATAGAGATACAGAAACACCGTGGCCCCTTTCTTTGAGATAACTCTGCACTAGTGCGAGCCGCAAATGCCACTTCCAGCTTAGCTGTGCAGAGGAAGAACAACAAGAAGAAGAAGTATCTCGAAATATGTCCGTCAGGCCCGTTCCTTTGAGCTGAATCTGCAAATATCTCGGAAGCGAAGCGAGCTATGGCAAAATGTTAAGAGACGTTTTTTGTAGAGAATTATGTTTCCTACAATTTATGTTCTATGATATTTTTTGATCAGAAGCGTAGTTTTCGAGATATATCGAGATATTTAAAAGTTCCGAAGCCGCACCAACATAATAGAGATACAGAAACACCGTGGCCCCTTTCTTTGAGATAACTCTGCACTAGTGCGAGCCACAAATGCCACTTCCAGCTTAGCTGTGCAGAAGAAGAACAACAAGAAGAAGAAATATCTCGAAGTATGTCCGACAGGCCCCTTCCCTTGAGATAAATCTGCAAATATCTCGGAAACGAAGCGAGCTATGGCGAAATGTTAAGAGACCTTTTTTGTAGAGAATTAAGTTTCCTACTTTTTATGTTCTATGATATTTTTTGATCAGATGCGTAGTTCTCGAGATATATCAAGATATTTAAAAGTTCCGAAGCCGCACCAACATAATAGAGATATAGAAACACCGTGGCCCCTTTCTTTGAGATAACTCTGCACTATTGCGAGCTGCAAATGCCACTTCCAGCTTAGCTGTGCAGAAGAAGAACAACAAGAAGAAGAAATATCTCGAAATATGTCCGTCAGGCCCCTTCCCTTGAGATATATCTGCAAATATCTCGGAAACGAAGCGAGCTATGGCAAAATGTTAAGAGACCTTTTTTGTAGAGAATTATGTTTCCTACAATATAGGTTCTATGATATTTTTTGACCAGAAGCGTAGTTTTCGAGATATATCGAGATATTTAAAAGTTCCGAAGCCGCACCAACATAATAGAGATACAGAAACACCGTGGCCCCTTTCTTTGAGATAACTCTGCACTAGTGCGAGCCGCAAATGCCACTTCCAGCTTAGCTGTGCAGAAGAAGAACAACAAGAAGAAGAAATATCTCGAAATATGTCCGTCAGGCCCCTTCCCTTGAGATAAATCTGCAAATATCTCGGAAACGAAGCGAGCTATGGCAAAATGTTTAGAGACCTTTTTTGTAGAGAAATAAGTTTCCTACTTTTTATCTTCTATGATATTTTTTGATCAGATGCGTAGTTCTCGAGATATATCAAGATATTTAAAAGTTCCGAAGCCGCACCAACATAATAGAGATACAGAAACACCGTGGCCCCTTTCTTTGAGATAACTCTGCACGATTGCGAGCTGGAAATGCCACTTCCAGTTTAGCTGTGCAGAAGAAGAACAACAAGAAGAAGAAATATCTCGAAATATGTCCATCAGGACCCTTCCCTTGAGATAAATCTGCAAATATCTCGGAAACGAAGCGAGCTATGGCAAAATGTTAAGAGAACTTTTTTGTAGAGAATAATGTTTCCTACAATTTACGTTCTATGACATTTTTTGATCAGAAGCGTAGTTTTCGAGATATATCGAGATATTTAAAAGTTCCGAAGCCGCACCAACATAATAGAGATACAGAAACACCGTGGCCCCTTTCTTTGAGATAACTCTGCACTATTGCGACCTGCAAATGCCACTTCCAGCTCAGCTGTGCAGAAGAAGAACAACAAGAAGAAGAAATATCTCGAAATATGTCCGTCAGGCCCCTTCCCTTGAGATAAATCTGCAAATATCTCGGAAACGAAGCGAGCTATGGCAAAATGTTAAGAGACCTTTTTTGTAGAGAATTAAGTTTCCTACTTTTTATCCTCTATGATATTTTTTGATCAGATGCGTAGTTCTCGAGATATATCAAGATATTTAAAAGTTCCGAAGCCGCACCAACATAATAGAGATACAGAAACACCGTGGCCCCTTTCTTTGAGATAACTCTGCACGATTGCGGGCTGGAAATGCCACTTCCAGTTTAGCTGTGCAGAAGAAGAACAACAAGAAGAAGAAATATCTCGAAATATGTCCATCAGGACCCTTCCCTTGAGATAAATCTGCAAATATCTCGGAAACGAAGCGAGCTATGGCAAAATGTTAAGCGACCCTTTTTGTAGAGAATTAAGTTTCCTACTTTTTATGTTCTATGATATTTTTTGATCAGATGCGTAGTTCTCGAGATATATCAAGATATTTAAAAGTTCCGAAGCCGCACCAACATAATAGAGATACAGAAACACCGCGGCCCCTTCCTTTGAGATAACTCTGCACTATTGCGAGCTGCAAATGCCACTTCCAGCTTAGCTGTGCAGAGGAAGAACAACAAGAAGAAGAAGTATCTCGAAATATGTCCGTCAGGCCCGTTCCTTTGAGCTGAATCTGCAAATATCTCGGAAACGAAGCGAGCTATGGCAAAATGTTAAGAGACGTTTTTTGTAGAGAATTATGTTTCCTACAATTTATGTTCTATGATATTTTTCGATCAGAAGCGTAGTTTTCGAGATATATCGAGATATTTAAAAGTTCCGAAGCCGCACCAAGATAATAGAGATACAGAAACACCGTGGCTCCTTTCTTTGACATAACTCTGCACTAGTGCGAGCCGCAAATGCCACTTCCAGCTTAGCTGTGCAGAAGAAGAACAACAAGAAGAAGAAATATCTCGAAATATGTCCGTCAGGCCCCTTCCCTTGAATTAAATCTGCAAATATCTCGGAAACGAAGCGAGCTATGGCAAAATGTTAAGAGACCTTTTTTGTAGAGAATTAAGTTTCCTACTTTTTATCTTCTATGATATTTTTTGATCAGATGCGTAGTTCTCGAGATATATCAAGATATTTAAAAGTTCCGAAGCCGCACCAACATAATAGAGATACAGAAACACCGTGGCCCCTTTCTTTGAGATAACTCTGCACTAGTGCGAGCCGCAAATGCCACTTCCAGCTTAGCTGTGCAGAAGAAGAACAACAAGAAGAAGAAATATCTCGAAATATGTCCGTCAGGCCCCTTCCCTTGAGATAAATCTGCAAATATCTCGGGAACGAAGCGAGCTATGGCAAAATGTTAAGAGACCTTTTTTGTAGAGAATTAAGTTTCCTACTTTTTATGTTCTATGATATTTTTTGATCAGATGCGTAGTTCTCGAGATATATCAAGATATTTAAAAGTTCCGAAGCCGCACCAACATAATAGAGATACAGAAACACCGTGGCCCCTTTCTTTGAGAT
This sequence comes from Osmia lignaria lignaria, assembly GCF_051020975.1. Taxonomy (NCBI): domain Eukaryota; kingdom Metazoa; phylum Arthropoda; class Insecta; order Hymenoptera; family Megachilidae; genus Osmia; species Osmia lignaria. Next base: position 7,174,963 of record NW_027478166.1, read on the forward strand.
AACTCTGCACTATTGCGAGCTGCAAATGCCACTTCCAGCTTAGCTGTGCAGAGGAAGAACAACAAGAAGAAGAAGTATCTCGAAATATGTCCGTCAGGCCCGTTCCTTTGAGCTGAATCTGCAAATATCTCGGAAACGAAGCGAGCTATGGCAAAATGTTAAGAGACGTTTTTTGTAGTGAATTATGTTTCCTACAATTTATGTTCTATGATATTTTTTGATCAGAAGCGTAGTTTTCGAGATATATCGAGATATTTAAAAGTTCCGAAGCCGCACCAACATAATAGAGATACAGAAACACCGTGGCTCCTTTCTTTGAGATAACTCTGCACTAGTGCGAGCCGCAAATGCCACTTCCAGCTTAGCTGTGCAGAAGAAGAACAACAAGAAGAAGAAATATCTCGAAATATGTCCGTCAGGCCCCTTCCCTTGAGATAAATCTGCAAATCTCTCGGGAACGAAGCGAGCTATGGCAAAATGTTAAGAGACCTTTTTTGTAGAGAATTAAGTTTCCTACTTTTTATGTTCTATGATATTTTTTGATCAGATGCGTAGTTCTCGAGATATATCAAGATATTTAAAAGTTCCGAAGCCGCACCAACATAATAGAGATACAGAAACACCGTGGCCCCTTTCTTTGAGATAACTCTGCACTATTGCGAGCTGCAAATGCCACTTCCAGCTTAGCTGTGCAGAGGAAGAACAACACGAAGAAGAAGTATCTCGAAATATGTCCGTCAGGCCCGTTCCTTTGAGCTGAATCTGCAAATATCTCGGAAACGAAGCGAGCTATGGCAAAATGTTAAGAGACGTTTTTTGTAGTGAATTATGTTTCCTACAATTTATGTTCTATGATATTTTTTGATCAGAAGCGTAGTTTTCGAGATATATCGAGATATTTAAAAGTTCCGAAGCCGCACAAACATAATAGAGATACAGAAACACCGTGGCTCCTTTCTTTGAGATAACTCTGCACTAGTGCGAGCCGCAAATGCCACTTCCAGCTTAGCTGTGCAGAAGAAGAACAACAAGAAGAAGAAATATCTCGAAATATGTCCGTCAGGCCCCTTCCCTTGAGATAAATCTGCAAATATCTCGGGAACGAAGCGAGCTATGGCAAAATGTTAAGAGACCTTTTTTGTAGAGAACTAACTTTCCTACTTTTTATGTTCTATGATATTTTTTGATCAGATGCGTAGTTCTCGAGATATATCAAGATATTTAAAAGTTCCGAAGCCGCACCAACATAATAGAGATACAGAAACACCGCGGCCCCTTCCTTTGAGATAACTCTGCACTATTGCGAGCTGCAAATGCCACTTCCAGCTTAGCTGTGCAGAGGAAGAACAACAAGAAGAAGAAGTATCTCGAAATATGTCCGTCAGGCCCGTTCCTTTGAGCTGAATCTGCAAATATCTCGGAAACGAAGCGAGGTAATGGCAAAATGTTAAGAGACGTTTTTTGTAGAGAATTATGTTTCCTACAATTTATGTTCTATGATATTTTTCGATCAGAAGCGTAGTTTTCGAGATATATCGAGATATTTAAAAGTTCCGAAGCCGCACCAAGATAATAGAGATACAGAAACACCGTGGCTCCTTTCTTTGAGATAACTCTGCACTAGTGCGAGCCGCAAATGCCACTTCCAACTTAGCTGTGCAGAAGAAGAACAACAAGAAGAAGAAATATCTCGAAATATGTCCGTCAGGCCCCTTCCCTTGAACTAAATCTGCAAATATCTCGGAAACGAAGCGAGCTATGGCAAAATGTTAAGAGACCTTTTTTGTAGAGAATTAAGTTTCCTACTTTTTATGTTCTATGATATTTTTCGATCAGACGCGTAGTTCTCGAGATATATCGAGATATTTAAAAGTTCCGAAGCCGCACCAACATAATAGAGATACAGAAACACCGTGGCCCCTTTCTTTGAGATAACTCTGCACTAGTGCGAGCCGCAAATGCCACTTCCAGCTCAGCTGTGCAGAAGAAGAACAACAAGAAGAAGAAATATCTCGAAATATGTCCGTCAGGCCCCTTCCCTTGAGATAAATCTGCAAATATCTCGGGAACGAAGCGAGCTATGGCAAAATGATAAGAGACCTTTTTTGTAGAGAATTAAGTTTCCTACTTTTTATGTTCTATGATATTTTTTGATCAGATGCGTAGTTCTCGAGATATATCAAGATATTTAAAAGTTCCGAAGCCGCACCAACATAATAGAGATACAGAAACACCGTGGCCCCTTTCTTTGAGATAACTCTGCACTATTGCGAGCTGCAAATGCCACTTCCAGCTTAGCTGTGCAGAGGAAGAACAACAAGAAGAAGAAGTATCTCGAAATATGTCCGTCAGGCCCGTTCCTTTGAGCTGAATCTGCAAATATCTCGGAAACGAAGCGAGCTATGGCAAAATGTTAAGAGACGTTTTTTGTAGTGAATTATGTTTCCTACAATTTATGTTCTATGATATTTTTTGATCAGAAGCGTAGTTTTCGAGATATATCGAGATATTTAAAAGTTCCGAAGCCGCACCAACATAATAGAGATACAGAAACACCGTGGCCCCTTTCTTTGAGATAACTCTGCACTATTGCGAGCTGCAAATGCCACTTCCAGCTTAGCTGTGCAGAAGAAGAACAACAAGAAGAAGAAATATCTCGAAATATGTCCGTCAGGCCCCTTCCCTTGAGATAAATCTGCAAATATCTCGGAAACGAAGAGAGCTATGGCAAAATGTTAAGAGACTTTTTTTGTAGAGAATTAAGTTTCCTACTTTTCATGCTCTATGATATTTTTTAATCAGATGCGTAGTTCTCGAGATATATCAAGATATTTAAAAGTTCCGAAGCAGCACCAACATAATAGAGATACAGAAACACCGTGGCCCCTTTCTTTGAGATAACTCTGCACTATTGCGAGCTGCAAATGCCACTTCCAGCTTAGCTGTGCAGAGGAAGAACAACAAGAAGAAGAAATATCTCGAAATATGTCCGTCAGGCCAGTTCCTTTGAGCTGAATCTGCAAATATCTCGGAAACGAAGCGAGCTATGGCAAAATGTTAAGAGACGATTTTTGTAGAGAATTATGTTTCCTACAATTTATGTTCTATGATATTTTTTGATCAGAAGCGTAGTTTTCGAGATATATCGAGATATTTAAAAGTTCCGAAGCCGCACCAACATAATAGAGATACAGAAACACCGTGGCCCCTTTCTTTGAGATAACTCTGCACTATTGCGACCTGCAAATGCCACTTCCAGCTCAGCTGTGCAGAAGAAGAACAACAAGAAGAAGAAATATCTCGAAATATGTCCGTCAGGCCCCTTCCCTTGAGATAAATCTGCAAATATCTCGGAAACGAAGCGAGCTATGGCAAAATGTTAAGAGACCTTTTTTGTAGAGAACTAGGTTTCCTACTTTTTATGTTCTATGATATTTTTTGATCAGATGCGTAGTTCTCGAGATATATCAAGATATTTAAAAGTTCCGAAGCCGCACCAACATAATAGAGATACAGAAACACCGCGGCCCCTTCCTTTGAGATAACTCTGCACTATTGCGAGCTGCAAATGCCACTTCCAGCTTAGCTGTGCAGAGGAAGAACAACAAGAAGAAGAAGTATCTCGAAATATGTCCGTCAGGCCCGTTCCTTTGAGCTGAATCTGCAAATATCTCGGAAACGAAGCGAGCTATGGCAAAATGTTAAGAGACGTTTTTTGTAGAGAATTAAGTTTCCTACTTTTCATGTTCTATGATATTTTTTGATCAGATGCGTAGTTCTCGAGATATATCAAGATATTTAAAAGTTCCGAAGCAGCACCAACATAATAGAGATACAGAAACACCGTGGCCCCTTTCTTTGAGATAACTCTGCACTATTGCGAGCTGTAAATGCCACTTCCAGCTTAGCTGTGCAGAAGAAGAACAACAAGAAGAAGAAATATCTCGAAATATGTCCGGCAGGCCCCTTCCCTTGAGATATATCTGCAAATATCTCGGAAACGAAGCGAGCTATGGCAAAATGTTAAGAGACCTTTTTTGTAGAGAATTAAGTTTCCTACTTTTTATGTTCTATGATATTTTTTGATCAGATGCGTAGTTCTCGAGATATATCAAGATATTTAAAAGTTCCGAAGCCGCACCAACATAATAGAGATACAGAAACACCGTGGCCCCTTCCTTTGAGATAACTCTGCACTATTGCGAGCTGCAAATGCCACTTCCAGCTTAGCTGTGCAGAGGAAGAACAACAAGAAGAAGAAATATCTCGAAATATGTCCGTCAGGCCAGTTCCTTTGAGCTGAATCTGCAAATATCTCGGAAACGAAGCGAGCTATGGCAAAATGTTAAGAGACGTTTTTTGTAGTGAATTATGTTTCCTACAATTTATGTTCTATGATATTTTTTGATCAGAAGCGTAGTTTTCGAGATATATCGAGATATTTAAAAGTTCCGAAGCCGCACCAACATAATAGAGATACAGAAACACCGTGGCTCCTTTCTTTGAGATAACTCTGCACTAGTGCGAGCCGCAAATGCCACTTCCAGCTTAGCTGTGCAGAAGAAGAACAACAAGAAGAAGAAATATCTCGAAATATGTCCGTCAGGCCCCTTCCCTTGAGATAAATCTGCAAATATCTCGGAAACGAAGCGAGCTATGGCAAAATGTTAAGAGACCTTTTTTGTAGAGAATTAAGTTTCCTACTTTTTATGTTCTATGATATTTTTCGATCAGAGGCGTAGTTCTCGAGATATATCAAGATATTTAAAAGTTCCGAAGCCGCACCAACATTATAGAGATACAGAAACACCGTGGCCCCTTTCTTTGAGATAACTCTGCACGATTGCGAGCTGGAAATGCCACTTCCAGTTTAGCTGTGCAGAAGAAGAACAACAAGAAGAAGAAATATCTCGAAATATGTCCGTCAGGCCCGTTCCTTTGAGCTGAATCTGCAAATATCTCGGAAACGAAGCGAGCTATGGCAAAATGTTAAGAGACGTTTTTTGTAGAGAATTATGTTTCCTACAATTTATGTTCTATGATATTTTTTGATCAGAAGCGTAGTTTTCGAGATATATCGAGATATTTAAAAGTTCCGAAGCCGCACCAACATAATAGAGATACAGAAACACCGTGGCCCCTTTCTTTGAGATAACTCTGCACTAGTGCGAGCCGCAAATGCCACTTCCAGCTTAGCTGTGCAGAAGAAGAACAACAAGAAGAAGAAATATCTCGAAATATGTCCGTGAGGCCCCTTCCCTTGAGATAAATCTGCAAATATCTCGGAAACCAAGCGAGCTATGGCAAAATGTTAAGAGACCTTATTTGTAGAGAATTAAGTTTCCTACTTTTTATGTTCTATGATATTTTTAGATCAGATGCGTAGTTCTCGAGATATATCAAGATATTTAAAAGTTCCGAAGCCGCACCAACATAATAGAGATACAGAAACACCGTGGCCCCTTTCTTTGAGATAACTCTGAACTATTGCGAGCTGCAAATGCCACTTCCAGCTTAGCTGTGCAGAAGAAGAACAACAAGAAGAAGAAATATCTCGAAATATGTCCGCCAGGCCCCTTCCCTTGAGATAAATCTGCAAATATCTCGGAAACGAAGCGAGCTATGGCAAAATGTTAAGAGACCTTTTTTGTAGAGAATAATGTTTCCTACAATTTACGTTCTATGATATTTTTTGATCAGAAGCGTAGTTCTCGAGATATATCAAGATATTTAAAAGTTCCGAAGCCGCACCAACATAATAGAGATACAGAAACACCGTGGCCCCTTTCTTTGAGATAACTCTGCACTAGTGCGAGCCGCAAATGCCACTTCCAGCTTAGCTGTGCAGAAGAAGAACAACAAGAAGAAGAAATATCTCGAAATATGTCCGTCAGGCCCCTTCCCTTGAGATAAATATGCAAATATCTCGGAAACGAAGCGAGCTATGGCAAAATGTTAAGAGACCGTTGTTGTAGAGAATTAAGTTTCCTACTTTTTATGTTCTATGATATTTTTTGATCAGACGCGTAGTTCTCGAGATATATCAAGATATTTAAAAGTTCCGATGCCGCACCAACATAATAGAGATACAGAAACACCGTGGCCCCTTTCTTTGAGATAACTCTGCACTATTGCGAGCTGCAAATGCCACTTCCAGCTTAGCTGTGCAGAAGAAGAACAACAAGAAGAAGAAATATCTCGAAATATGTCCGTCAGGCCCCTTCCCTTGAGATAAATCTGCAAATATCTCGGAAACGAAGAGAGCTATGGCAAAATGTTAAGAGACCTTTTTTGTAGAGAATTAAGTTTCCTACTTTTCATGTTCTATGATATTTTTTGATCAGATGCGTAGTTCTCGAGATATATCAAGATATTTAAAAGTTCCGAAGCCGCACCAACATAATAGAGATACAGAAACACCGTGGCCCCTTTCTTTGAGATAACTCTGAACTATTGCGAGCTGCAAATGCCACTTCCAGCTTAGCTGTGCAGAAGAAGAACAACAAGAAGAAGAAATATCTCGAAATATGTCCGCCAGGCCCCTTCCCTTGAGATAAATCTGCAAATATCTCGGAAACGAAGAGAGCTATGGCAAAATGTTAAGAGACCTGTTTTGTAGAGAATTAAGTTTCCTAGTTTTCATGTTCTATGATATTTTTTGATCAGATGCGTAGTTCTCGAGATATATCAAGATATTTAAAAGTTCCGAAGCCGCACCAACATAATAGAGATACAGAAACACCATGGCCCCTTTCTTTGAGATAACTCTGCACTATTGCGCGCTGCAAATGCCACTTCCAGCTTAGCTGTGCAGAAGAAGAACAACAAAAAGAAGAAATATCTCGAAATATGTCCGTCAGGCCCCTTCCCTTGAGATAAATCTGCAAATATCTCGGAAACGAAGCGAGCTATGGCAAAATGTTAAGAGACCTTTTTTGTAGAGAATTAAGTTTCCTACTTTTTATGTTCTATGATATTTTTCGATCAGAGGCGTAGTTCTCGAGATATATCAAGATATTTAAAAGTTCCGAAGCCGCACCAACGTAATAGAGATACAGAAACACCATGGCCCCTTTCTTTGAGATAACTCTGCATGATTGCGAGCTGGAAATGCCACTTCCAGTTTAGCTGTGCAGAAGAAGAACAACAAGAAGAAGAAATATCTCGAAATATGTCCATCAGGACCCTTCCCTTGAGGTATATCTGCAAATATCTCGGAAACGAAGCGAGCTATGGCAAAATGTTAAGAGACCTTTTTTGTAAAGAATTATGTTTCCTACAATTTATGTTCTATGATATTTTTTGATCAGAAGCGTAGTTTTCGAGATATATCGAGATATTTAAAAGTTCCGAAGCCGCACCAACATAATAGAGATACAGAAACACCGTGGCCCCTTTCTTTGGGATAACTCTGCACTATTGCGAGCTGCAAATGCCACTTCCAGCTTAGCTGTGCAGAAGAAGAACAACAAGAAGAAGAAATATCTCGAAATATGTCCGTCAGGCCACTTCCCTTGAGATAAATCTGCAAATATCTCGGAAACGAAGCGAGCTATGGCAAAATGTTAAGAGACCGTTTTTGTAGAGAATTAAGTTTCCTACTTTTTATGTTCGATGATATTTTTTGATCAGATGCGTAGTTCTCGAGATATATCAAGATATTTAAAAGTTCCGAAGCTGCACCAACATAATAGAGGTACAGAAACACCGTGGCCTCTTTCTTTGAGATAACTCTGCACTATTGCGAGCTGCAAATGCCACTTCGAGCTTAGCTGTGCAGAAGAAGAACAACAAGAAGAAGAAATATCTCGAAATATGTCCGTCAGACCCCTTCCCCTGAGATGAATCTGCAAATATCTCGGAAACGAAGCGAGCTATGGCAAAATGTTAAGAGACCTTTTTTGTAGAGAATAATGTTTCCTACAATTTACGTTCTATGATATTTTTTGATCAGAAGCGTAGTTCTCGAGATATATCAAGATATTTAAAAGTTCCGAAGCCGCACCAACATAATAGAGATACAGAAACACCGTGGCCCCTTTCTTTGAGATAACTCTGCACTAGTGCGAGCCGCAAATGCCACTTCCAGCTTAGCTGTGCAGAAGAAGAACAACAAGAAGAAGAAATATCTCGAAATATGTCCGTCAGGCCCCTTCCCTTGAGATAAATATGCAAATATCTCGGAAACGAAGCGAGCTATGGCAAAATGTTAAGAGACCGTTGTTGTAGAGAATTAAGTTTCCTACTTTTTATGTTCTATGATATTTTTTGATCAGACGCGTAGTTCTCGAGATATATCAAGATATTTAAAAGTTCCGATGCCGCACCAACATAATAGAGATACAGAAACACCGTGGCCCCTTTCTTTGAGATAACTCTGCACTATTGCGAGCTGCAAATGCCACTTCCAGCTTAGCTGTGCAGAAGAAGAACAACAAGAAGAAGAAATATCTCGAAATATGTCCGTCAGGCCCCTTCCCTTGAGATAAATATGCAAATATCTCGGAAACGAAGCGAGCTATGGCAAAATCTTAAGAGACCTTTTTTGTAGAGAATTAAGTTTCCTACTTTTCATGTTCTATGATATTTTTTGATCAGATGCGTAGTTCTCGAGATATATCAAGATATTTAAAAGTTCCGAAGCCGCACCAACATAATAGAGATACAGAAACACCGTGGCCCCTTTCTTTGAGATAACTCTGAACTATTGCGAGCTGCAAATGCCACTTCCAGCTTAGCTGTGCAGAAGAAGAACAACAAGAAGAAGAAATATCTCGAAATATGTCCGCCAGGCCCCTTCCCTTGAGATAAATCTGCAAATATCTCGGAAACGAAGAGAGCTATGGCAAAATGTTAAGAGACCTGTTTTGTAGAGAATTAAGTTTCCTGGTTTTCATGTTCTATGATATTTTTTGATCAGATGCGTAGTTCTCGAGATATATCAAGTTATTTAAAAGTTCCGAAGCCGCACCAACATAATAGAGATACAGAAACACCATGGCCCCTTTCTTTGAGATAACTCTGCACTATTGCGCGCTGCAAATGCCACTTCCAGCTTAGCTGTGCAGAAGAAGAACAACAAAAAGAAGAAATATCTCGAAATATGTCCGTCAGGCCCCTTCCCTTGAGATAAATCTGCAAATATCTCGGAAACGAAGCGAGCTATGGCAAAATGTTAAGAGACCTTTTTTGTAGAGAATTAAGTTTCCTACTTTTTATGTTCTATGATATTTTTCGATCAGAGGCGTAGTTCTCGAGATATATCAAGATATTTAAAAGTTCCGAAGCCGCACCAACATAATAGAGATACAGAAACACCATGGCCCCTTTGTTTGAGATAACTCTGCACGATTGCGAGCTGGAAATGCCACTTCCAGTTTAGCTGTGCAGAAGAAGAACAACAAGAAGAAGAAATATCTCGAAATATGTCTATCAGGACCCTTCCCTTGAGATAAATCTGCAAATATCTCGGAAACGAAGTGAGCTATGGCAAAATGTTAAGAGACCTTTTTTGTAAAGAATTATGTTTGCTACAATTTATGTTCTATGATATTTTTTGATCAGAAGCGTAGTTTTCGAGATATATCGAGATATTTAAAAGTTCCGAAGCCGCACCAACATAATAGAGATACAGAAAGACCGTGGCCCCTTTCTTTGGGATAACTCTGCACTATTGCGAGCTGCAAATGCCACTTCCAGCTTAGCTGTGCAGAAGAAGAACTACAAGAAGAAGAAATATCTCGAAATATGTCCGTCAGGCCACTTCCCTTGAGATAAATCTGCAAATATCTCGGAAACGAAGCGAGCTATGGCAAAATGTTAAGAGACCTTTTTTGTAGAGAATTAAGTTTCCTACTTTTTATGTTCGATGATATTTTTTGATCAGATGCGTAGTTCTCGAGATGTATCAAGATATTTAAAAGTTCCGAAGCTGCACCAACATAATAGAGGTACAGAAACACCGTGGCCTCTTTCTTTGAGATAACTCTGCACTATTGCGAGCTGCAAATGCCACTTCGAGCTTAGCTGTGCAGAAGAAGAACAACAAGAAGAAGAAATATCTCGAAATATGTCCGTCAGACCCCTTCCCCTGAGATGAATCTGCAAATATCTCGGAAACGAAGCGAGCTATGGCAAAATGTTAAGAGACCTTTTTTGTAGAGAATAATGTTTCCTACAATTTACGTTCTATGATATTTTTTGATCAGAAGCGTAGTTCTCGAGATATATCAAGATATTTAAAAGTTCCGAAGCCGCACCAACATAATAGAGATACAGAAACACCGTGGCCCCTTTCTTTGAGATAACTCTGCACTAGTGCGAGCCGCAAATGCCACTTCCAGCTTAGCTGTGCAGAAGAAGAACAACAAGAAGAAGAAATATCTCGAAATATGTCCGTCAGGCCCCTTCCCTTGAGATAAATATGCAAATATCTCGGAAACGAAGCGAGCTATGGCAAAATGTTAAGAGACCGTTGTTGTAGAGAATTAAGTTTCCTACTTTTTATGTTCTATGATATTTTTTGATCAGACGCGTAGTTCTCGAGATATATCAAGATATTTAAAAGTTCCGATGCCGCACCAACATAATAGAGATACAGAAACACCGTCGCCCCTTTCTTTGAGATAACTCTGCACTATTGCGAGCTGCAAATGCCACTTCCAGCTTAGCTGTGCAGAAGAAGAACAACAAGAAGAAGAAATATCTCGAAATATGTCCGTCAGGCCCCTTCCCTTGAGATAAATCTGCAAATATCTCGGAAACGAAGAGAGCTATGGCAAAATGTTAAGAGACCTTTTTTGTAGAGAATTATGTTTCCTACAATTTATGTTCTATGATATTTTTTGATCAGAAGCGTAGTTTTCGAGATATATCGAGATATTTAAAAGTTCCGAAGCCGCACCAACATAATAGAGATACAGAAACACCGTGGCCCCTTTCTTTGAGATAACTCTGCACTAGTGCGAGCCGCAAATGCCACTTCCAGCTTAGCTGTGCAGAAGAAGAACAACAAGAAGAAGAAATATCTCGAAATATGTCCGTCAGGCCCCTTCCCTTGAGATAAATATGCAAATATCTCGGAAACGAAGCGAGCTATGGCAAAATGTTAAGAGACCGTTGTTGTAGAGAATTAAGTTTCCTACTTTTTATGTTCTATGATATTTTTTGATCAGACGCGTAGTTCTCGAGATATATCAAGATATTTAAAAGTTCCGATGCCGCACCAACATAATAGAGATACAGAAACACCGTGGCCCCTTTCTTTGAGATAACTCTGCACTATTGCGAGCTGCAAATGCCACTTCCAGCTTAGCTGTGCAGAAGAAGAACAACAAGAAGAAGAAATATCTCGAAATATGTCCGTCAGGCCCCTTCCCTTGAGATAAATCTGCAAATATCTCGGAAACGAAGAGAGCTATGGCAAAATGTTAAGAGACCTTTTTTGTAGAGAATTATGTTTCCTACAATTTATGTTCTATGATATTTTTTGATCAGAAGCGTAGTTTTCGAGATATATCGAGATATTTAAAAGTTCCGAAGCCGCACCAACATAATAGAGATACAGAAACACCGTGGCCCCTTTCTTTGAGATAACTCTGCACTAGTGCGAGCCGCAAATGCCACTTCCAGCTTAGCTGTGCAGAAGAAGAACAACAAGAAGAAGAAATATCTCGAAATATGTCCGTCAGGCCCCTTCCCTTGAGATAAATATGCAAATATCTCGGAAACGAAGCGAGCTATGGCAAAATGTTAAGCGACCTTTTTTGTAGAGAATTAAGTTTCCTACTTTTTATGTTCTATGATATTTTTTGATCAGATGCTTAGTTCTCGAGATATATCAAGATATTTAAAAGTTCCGAAGCCGCACCAACATAATAGAGATACAGAAACACCGTGGCCCCTTTCTGTGAGATAACTCTGCAATATTGCGAGCTGCAAATGCCACTTCCAGCTTAGCTGTGCAGAGGAAGAACAACAAGAAGAAGAAATATCTCGAAATATGTCCGTCAGGCCCCTTCCCTTGAGATAAATCTGCAAATATCTCGGAAACGAAGCTAGCTATGGCAAAATGTTAAGAGACCTTTTTTGTAGAGAATTATGTTTCCTACAATTTATGTTCTATGATATTTTTTGATCAGAAGCGTAGTTTTCGAGATATATCGAGATATTTAAAAGTTCCGAAGCCGCACCAACATAATAGAGATACAGAAACACCGTGGCCCCTTTCTTTGAGATAACTCTGCACTAGTGCGAGCCGCAAATGCCACTTCCAGCTTAGCTGTGCAGAAGAAGAACAACAAGAAGAAGAAATATCTCGAAATATGTCCGTCAGGCCCCTTCCCTTGAGATAAATCTGCAAATATCTCGGAAACGGAGCGAGCTATGGCAAAATGTTAAGAGACCTTTTTTGTAGAGAATTAAGTTTCCTACTTTTTATGTTCTATGATATTTTTTGATCAGATGCGTAGTTCTCGAGATATATCAAGATATTTAAAAGTTCCGAAGCCGCACCAACATAATAGAGATACAGAAACACCGTGGCCCCTTTCTTTGAGATAACTCTGCACTATTGCGAGCTGGAAATGCCACTTCCAGTTTAGCTGTGCAGAAGAAGAACAACAAGAAGAAGAAATATCTCGAAATATGTCCGTTAGGCCCCTTCCCTTGAGATAAATCTGCAAATATCTCGGAAACGAAGCGAGCTATGGCAAAATGTTAAGAGACCTTTTTTGTAGAGAATTAAGTTTCCTACTTTTTATGTTCTATGATATTTTTTGATCAGAAGCGTAGTTTTCGAGATATATCGAGATATTTAAAAGTTCCGAAGCCGCACCAACATAATAGAGATACAGAAACACCGTGGCCTCTTTCTTTGAGATAACTCTGCACTAGTGCGAGCCGCAAATGCCACTTCCAGCTTAGCTGTGCAGAAGAAGAACAACAAGAAGAAGAAATATCTCGAAATATGTCCGTCAGGCCCCTTCCCATGAGATATATCTGCAAATATCTCGGAAACGAAGCGAGCTATGGCAAAATGTTTAGAGACCTTTTTTGTAGAGAATTATGTTTCCTACAATTTATGTTGTATGATATTTTTGATCAGAAGCGTAGTTTTCGAGATATATCGAGATATTTAAAAGTTCCGAAGCCGCACCAACATAATAGAGATACAGAAACACCGTGGCCCCTTTCTTTGAGATAACTCTGCACTAGTGCGAGCCGCAAATGCCACTTCCAGCTTAGCTGTGCAGAAGAAGAACAACAAGAAGAAGAAATATCTCGAAATATGTCCGTCAGGCCCCTTCCCATGAGATATATCTGCAAATATCTCGGAAACGAAGCGAGCTATGGCAAAATGTTAAGAGACCTTTTTTGTAGAGAATTATGTTTCCTACAATTTATGTTCTATGATATTTTTTGATCAGATGCGTAGTTCTCGAGATATATCAAGATATTTAAAAGTTCCGAAGCCGCACCAACATAATAGAGATACAGAAACACCGTGGCCCCTTTCTTTGAGATAACTCTGCACTAGTGCGAGCCGCAAATGCCACTTCCAGCTTAGCTGTGCAGAAGAAGAACAACAAGAAGAAGAAATATCTCGAAATATGTCCGTCAGGCCCCTTCCCTTGAGATAAATATGCAAATATCTCGGAAACGAAGCGAGCTATGGCAAAATGTTAAGAGACCTTTTTTGTAGAGAATTAAGTTTCCTACTTTTTATGTTCTATGATATTTTTTGATCAGATGCGTAGTTCTCGAGTTATATCAAGATATTTAAAAGTTCCGAAGCCGCACCAACATAATAGAGATACAGAAACACCGTGGCCCCTTTCTTTGAGATAACTCTGCACTATTGCGAGCTGCAAATGCCACTTCCAGCTTAGCTGTGCAGTGGAAGAACAACAAGAAGAAGAAATATCTCGAAATATGTCCGTCAGGCCCCTTCCCTTGAGATATATCTGCAAATATCTCGGAAACGAAGCGAGCTATGGCAAAATGTTAAGAGACCTTTTTTGTAGAGAATTATGTTTCCTACAATTTATGTTCTATGATATTTTTTGATCAGAAGCGTAGTTTGCGAGATATATCGAGATATTTAAAAGTTCCGAAGCCGCACCAACATAATAGAGATACAGAAACACCGTGGCCCCTTTCTTTGAGATAACTCTGCACTAGTGCGAGCCGCAAATGCCACTTCCAGCTTAGCTGTGCAGAAGAAGAACAACAAGAATAAGAAATATCTCGAAATATGTCCGTCAGGCCCCTTCCCTTGAGATAAATATGCAAATATCTCGGAAACGAAGCGAGCTATGGCAAAATGTTAAGAGACCTTTTTTGTAGAGAATTAAGTTTCCTACTTTTTATGTTCTATGATATTTTTTGATCAGAAGCGTAGTTTTCGAGATATATCGAGATATTTAAAAGTTCCGAAGCCGCACCAACATAATAGAGATACAGAAACAACGTGGCCCCTTTCTTTGAGATAACTCTGCACTAGTGCGAGCCGCAAATGCCACTTCCAGCTTAGCTGTGCAGAAGAAGAACAACAAGAAGAAGAAATATCTATAAATATGTCCGTCAGGCCCCTTCCCTTCAGATAAATATGCAAATATCTCGGAAACGAAGCGAGCTATGGCAAAATGTTAAGAGACCTTTTTTGTAGAGAATGAAGTTTCCTACTTTTTATGTTCGATGATATTTTTTGATCAGATGCGTAGTTCTCGAGATATATCAAGATATTTAAAAGTTCCGAAGCTGCACCAACATAATAGAGGTACAGAAACACCGTGGCCTCTTTCTTTGAGATAACTCTGCACTATTGCGAGCTGCAAATGCCACTTCGAGCTTAGCTGTGCAGAAGAAGAACAACAAGAAGAAGAAATATCTCGAAATATGTCCGTCAGACCCCTTCCCTTGAGATGAATCTGCAAATATCTCGGAAACGAAGCGAGCTATGGCAAAATGTTAAGAGACCTTTTTTGTAGAGAATTAAGTTTCCTACTTTTTATGTTGTATGATATTTTTTGATCAGATGCGTAGTTCTCGAGTTATATCAAGATATTTAAAAGTTCCGAAGCCGCACCAACATAATAGAGATACAGAAACACCGTGGCCCCTTTCTTTGAGATAACTCTGCACTATTGCGAGCTGCAAATGCCACTTCCAGCTTAGCTGTGCAGTGGAAGAACAACAAGAAGAAGAAATATCTCGAAATATGTCCGTCAGGCCCCTTCCCTTGAGATATATCTGCAAATATCTCGGAAACGAAGCGAGCTATACCAAAATGTTAAGAGACCTTTTTTATAGAGAATTATGTTTCCTACAATTTATGTTCTATGATATTTTTTGATCAGAAGCGTAGTTTTCGAGATATATCGAGATATTTAAAAGTTCCGAAGCCGCACCAACATAATAGAGATACAGAAACACCGTGGCCCCTTTCTTTGAGATAACTCTGCACTAGTGCGAGCCGCAAATGCCACTTCCAGCTTAGCTGTGCAGAAGAAGAACAACAAGAAGAAGAAATATCTCGAAATATGTCCGTCAGGCCCCTTCCCTTGAGATAAATATGCAAATATCTCGGAAACGAAGCGAGCTATGGCAAAATGTTAAGAGACCTTTTTTGTAGGGAATTAAGTTTCCTACTTTTTATGTTCTATGATATTTTTTGATCAGAAGCGTAGTTTTCGAGATACATCGAGATATTTAAAAGTTCCGAAGCCGCACCAACATAATAGAGATACAGAAACAACGTGGCCCCTTTCTTTGAGATAACTCTGCACTAGTGCGAGCCGCAAATGCCACTTCCAGCTTAGCTGTGCAGAAGAAGAACAACAAGAAGAAGAAATATCTCGAAATATGTCCGTCAGGCCCCTTCCCTTGAGATAAATATGCAAATATCTCGGAAACGAAGCGAGCTATGGCAAAATGTTAAGAGACCTTTTTTGTAGAGAATTAAGTTTCCTACTTTTTATGTTCGATG
This sequence comes from Osmia lignaria lignaria, assembly GCF_051020975.1. Classification (NCBI taxonomy): domain Eukaryota; kingdom Metazoa; phylum Arthropoda; class Insecta; order Hymenoptera; family Megachilidae; genus Osmia; species Osmia lignaria. Next base: position 7,190,951 of record NW_027478166.1, read on the forward strand.
ATATTTTTTGATCAGATGCGTAGTTCTCGAGATATATCAAGATATTTAAAAGTTCCGATGCCGCACCAACATAATAGAGATACAGAAACACCGTGGCCCCTTTCTTTGAGATAACTCTGCACTAGTGCGAGCCGCAAATGCCACTTCCAGCTTAGCTGTGCAGAAGAAGAACAACAAGAAGAAGAAATATCTCGAAATATGTCCGTCAGGCCCCTTCCCTTGAGATAAATCTGCAAATATCTCGGAAACGAAGCGAGCTATGGCAAAATGTTAAGAGACCTTTTTTGTAGAGAATTATGTTTCCTACAATTTATGTTCGATGATATTTTTTGATCAGATGCGTAGTTCTCGAGATATATCAAGATATTTAAAAGTTCCGAAGCCGCACCAACATAATAGAGATACAGAAACACCGTGGCCTCTTTCTTTGAGATAACTCTGCAGTATTGCGAGCTGCAAATGCCACTTCGAGCTTAGCTGTGCAGAAGAAGAACAACAAGAAGAAGAAATATCTCGAAATATGTCCGTCAGACCCCTTCCCTTGAGATGAATCTGCAAATATCTCGGAAACGAAGCGAGCTATGGCAAAATGTTAAGAGACCTTTTTTGTAGAGAATAATGTTTCCTACAATTTACGTTCTATGATATTTTTTGATCAGAAGCGTAGTTCTCGAGATATATCAAGATATTTAAAAGTTCCGAAGCCGCACCAACATAATAGAGATACAGAAACACCGTGGCCCCTTTCTTTGAGATAACTCTGCACTAGTGCGAGCCGCAAATGCCACTTCCAGCTTAGCTGTGCAGAAGAAGAACAACAAGAAGAAGAAATATCTCGAAATATGTCCGTCAGGCCCCTTCCCTTGAGATAAATATGCAAATATCTCGGAAACGAAGCGAGCTATGGCAAAATGTTAAGAGACCTTTTTTGTAGAGAATTAAGTTTCCTACTTTTTATGTTGTATGATATTTTTTGATCAGAAGCGTAGTTTTCGAGATATATCGAGATATTTAAAAGTTCCGAAGCCGCACCAACATAATAGAGATACAGAAACACCGTGGCCCCTTTCTTTGAGATAACTCTGCACTAGTGCGAGCCGCAAATGCCACTTCCAGCTTAGCTGTGCAGAAGAAGAACAACAAGAAGAAGAAATATCTCGAAATATGTCCGTCAGGCCCCTTCCCTTGTGATAAATATGCAAATATCTCGGAAACAAAGCGAGCTATGGCAAAATGTTAAGAGACCTTTTTTGTAGAGAATTAAGTTTCCTACTTTTTATGTTCGATGATATTTTTTGATCAGATGCGTAGTTCTCGGGATATATCAAGATATTTAAAAGTTCCGAAGCTGCACCAACATAATAGAGGTACAGAAACACCGTGGCCTCTTTCTTTGAGATAACTCTGCACTATTGCGAGCTGCAAATGCCACTTCGAGCTTAGCTGTGCAGAAGAAGAACAACAAGAAGGAGAAATATCTCGAAATATGTCCGTCAGACCCCTTCCCTTGAGATGAATCTGCAAATATCTCGGAAACGAAGCGAGCTATGGCAAAATGTTAAGAGACCTTTTTTGTAGAGAATAATGTTTCCTACAATTTACGTTCTATGATATTTTTTGATCAGAAGCGTAGTTCTCGAGATATATCAAGATATTTAAAAGTTCCGAAGCCGCACCAACATAATAGAGATACAGAAACACCGTGGCCCCTTTCTTTGAGATAACTCTGCACTAGTGCGAGCCGCAAATGCCACTTCCAGCTTAGCTGTGCAGAAGAAGAACAACAAGAAGAAGAAATATCTCGAAATATGTCCGTCAGGCCCCTTCCCTTGAGATAAATATGCAAATATCTCGGAAACGAAGCGAGCTATGGCAAAATGTTAAGAGACCTTTTTTGTAGAGAATTAAGTTTCCTACTTTTTATGTTCTATGATATTTTTTGATCAGATGCGTAGTTCTCGAGATATATCAAGATATTTAAAAGTTCCGAAGCCGCACCAACATAATAGAGATACAGAAACACCGTGGCCCCTTTCTTTGAGATAACTCTGCACTATTGCGAGCTGGAAATGCCACTTCCAGTTTAGCTGTGCAGAAGAAGAACAACAAGAAGAAGAAATATCTCGAAATATGTCCGTCAGGCCCCTTCCCTTGAGATATATCTGCAAATATCTCGGAAACGAAGCGAGCTATGGCAAAATGTTAAGAGACCTTTTTTGTAGAGAATTATGTTTCCTACAATTTATGTTGTATGATATTTTTTGATCAGAAGCGTAGTTTTCGAGATATATCGAGATATTTAAAAGTTCCGAAGCCGCACCAACATAATAGAGATACAGAAACACCGTGGCCCCTTTCTTTGAGGTAACTCTGCACTAGTGCGAGCCGCAAATGCCACTTCCAGCTTAGCTGTGCAGAAGAAGAACAACAAGAAGAAGAAATATCTCGAAATATGTCCGTCAGGCCCCTTCCCTTGTGATAAATATGCAAATATCTCGGAAACAAAGCGAGCTATGGCAAAATGTTAAGAGACCTTTTTTGTAGAGAATTAAGTTTCCTACTTTTTATGTTCGATGATATTTTTTGATCAGATGCGTAGTTCTCGAGATATATCAAGATATTTAAAAGTTCCGAAGCTGCACCAACATAATAGAGGTACAGAAACACCGTGGCCTCTTTCTTTGAGATAACTCTGCACTATTGCGAGCTGCAAATGCCACTTCGAGCTTAGCTGTGCAGAAGAAGAACAACAAGAAGGAGAAATATCTCGAAATATGTCCGTCAGACCCCTTCCCTTGAGATGAATCTGCAAATATCTCGGAAACGAAGCGAGCTATGGCAAAATGTTAAGAGACCTTTTTTGTAGAGAATAATGTTTCCTACAATTTACGTTCTATGATATTTTTTGATCAGAAGCGTAGTTCTCGAGATATATCAAGATATTTAAAAGTTCCGAAGCCGCACCAACATAATAGAGATACAGAAACACCGTGGCCCCTTTCTTTGAGATAACTCTGCACTAGTGCGAGCCGCAAATGCCACTTCCAGCTTAGCTGTGCAGAAGAAGAACAACAAGAAGAAGAAATATCTCGAAATATGTCCGTCAGGCCCCTTCCCTTGAGATAAATATGCAAATATCTCGGAAACGAAGCGAGCTATGGCAAAATGTTAAGAGACCTTTTTTGTAGAGAATTAAGTTTCCTACTTTTTATGTTGTATGATATTTTTTGATCAGAAGCGTAGTTTTCGAGATATATCGAGATATTTAAAAGTTCCGAAGCCGCACCAACATAATAGAGATACAGAAACACCGTGGCCCCTTTCTTTGAGATAACTCTGCACTAGTGCGAGCCGCAAATGCCACTTCCAGCTTAGCTGTGCAGAAGAAGAACAACAAGAAGAAGAAATATCTCGAAATATGTCCGTCAGGCCCCTTCCCTTGTGATAAATATGCAAATATCTCGGAAACAAAGCGAGCTATGGCAAAATGTTAAGAGACCTTTTTTGTAGAGAATTAAGTTTCCTACTTTTTATGTTCGATGATATTTTTTGATCAGATGCGTAGTTCTCGGGATATATCAAGATATTTAAAAGTTCCGAAGCTGCACCAACATAATAGAGGTACAGAAACACCGTGGCCTCTTTCTTTGAGATAACTCTGCACTATTGCGAGCTGCAAATGCCACTTCGAGCTTAGCTGTGCAGAAGAAGAACAACAAGAAGGAGAAATATCTCGAAATATGTCCGTCAGACCCCTTCCCTTGAGATGAATCTGCAAATATCTCGGAAACGAAGCGAGCTATGGCAAAATGTTAAGAGACCTTTTTTGTAGAGAATAATGTTTCCTACAATTTACGTTCTATGATATTTTTTGATCAGAAGCGTAGTTCTCGAGATATATCAAGATATTTAAAAGTTCCGAAGCCGCACCAACATAATAGAGATACAGAAACACCGTGGCCCCTTTCTTTGAGATAACTCTGCACTAGTGCGAGCCGCAAATGCCACTTCCAGCTTAGCTGTGCAGAAGAAGAACAACAAGAAGAAGAAATATCTCGAAATATGTCCGTCAGGCCCCTTCCCTTGAGATAAATATGCAAATATCTCGGAAACGAAGCGAGCTATGGCAAAATGTTAAGAGACCTTTTTTGTAGAGAATTAAGTTTCCTACTTTTTATGTTCTATGATATTTTTTGATCAGATGCGTAGTTCTCGAGATATATCAAGATATTTAAAAGTTCCGAAGCCGCACCAACATAATAGAGATACAGAAACACCGTGGCCCCTTTCTTTGAGATAACTCTGCACTATTGCGAGCTGGAAATGCCACTTCCAGTTTAGCTGTGCAGAAGAAGAACAACAAGAAGAAGAAATATCTCGAAATATGTCCGTCAGGCCCCTTCCCTTGAGATATATCTGCAAATATCTCGGAAACGAAGCGAGCTATGGCAAAATGTTAAGAGACCTTTTTTGTAGAGAATTATGTTTCCTACAATTTATGTTGTATGATATTTTTTGATCAGAAGCGTAGTTTTCGAGATATATCGAGATATTTAAAAGTTCCGAAGCCGCACCAACATAATAGAGATACAGAAACACCGTGGCCCCTTTCTTTGAGATAACTCTGCACTAGTGCGAGCCGCAAATGCCACTTCCAGCTTAGCTGTGCAGAAGAAGAACAACAAGAAGAAGAAATATCTCGAAATATGTCCGTCAGGCCCCTTCCCTTGTGATAAATATGCAAATATCTCGGAAACAAAGCGAGCTATGGCAAAATGTTAAGAGACCTTTTTTGTAGAGAATTAAGTTTCCTACTTTCTATGTTCGATGATATTTTTTGATCAGATGCGTAGTTCTCGAGATATATCAAGATATTTAAAAGTTCCGAAGCTGCACCAACATAATAGAGGTACAGAAACACCGTGGCCTCTTTCTTTGAGATAACTCTGCACTATTGCGAGCTGCAAATGCCACTTCGAGCTTAGCTGTGCAGAAGAAGAACAACAAGAAGGAGAAATATCTCGAAATATGTCCGTCAGACCCCTTCCCTTGAGATGAATCTGCAAATATCTCGGAAACGAAGCGAGCTATGGCAAAATGTTAAGAGACCTTTTTTGTAGAGAATAATGTTTCCTACAATTTACGTTCTATGATATTTTTTGATCAGAAGCGTAGTTCTCGAGATATATCAAGATATTTAAAAGTTCCGAAGCCGCACCAACATAATAGAGATACAGAAACACCGTGGCCCCTTTCTTTGAGATAACTCTGCACTAGTGCGAGCCGCAAATGCCACTTCCAGCTTAGCTGTGCAGAAGAAGAACAACAAGAAGAAGAAATATCTCGAAATATGTCCGTCAGGCCCCTTCCCTTGAGATAAATATGCAAATATCTCGGAAACGAAGCGAGCTATGGCAAAATGTTAAGAGACCTTTTTTGTAGAGAATTAAGTTTCCTACTTTTTATGTTCTATGATATTTTTTGATCAGATGCGTAGTTCTCGAGATATATCAAGATATTTAAAAGTTCCGAAGCCGCACCAACATAATAGAGATACAGAAACACCGTGGCCCCTTTCTTTGAGATAACTCTGCACTATTGCGAGCTGGAAATGCCACTTCCAGTTTAGCTGTGCAGAAGAAGAACAACAAGAAGAAGAAATATCTCGAAATATGTCCGTTAGGCCCCTTCCCTTGAGATAAATCTGCAAATATCTCGGAAACGAAGCGAGCTATGGCAAAATGTTAAGAGACCTTTTGTGTAGAGAATCAAGTTTCCTACTTTTTATGTTCGATGATATTTTTTGATCAGATGCGTAGTTCTCGAGATATATCAAGATATTTAAAAGTTCCGAAGCTGCACCAACATAATAGAGGTACAGAAACACCGTGGCCTCTTTCTTTGAGATAACTCTGCACTATTGCGAGCTGCAAATGCCACTTCGAGCTTAGCTGTGCAGAAGAAGAACAACAAGAAGAAGAAATATCTCGAAATATGTCCGTCAGGCCCGTTCCCTTGAGATAAATATGCAAATATCTCGGAAACGAAGCGAGCTATGGCAAAATGTTAAGAGACCGTTGTTGTAGAGAATTAAGTTTCCTACTTTTTATGTTCTATGATATTTTTTGATCAGACGCGTAGTTCTCGAGATATATCAAGATATTTAAAAGTTCCGATGCCGCACCAACATAATAGAGATACAGAAACACCGTGGCCCCTTTCTTTGAGATAACTCTGCACTATTGCGAGCTGCAAATGCCACTTCCAGCTTAGCTGTGCAGAAGAAGAACAACAAGAAGAAGAAATATCTCGAAATATGTCCGTCAGGCCCCTTCCCTTGAGATAAATCTGCAAATATCTCGGAAACGAAGAGAGCTATGGCAAAATGTTAAGAGACCTTTTTTGTAGAGAATTATGTTTCCTACAATTTATGTTCTATGATATTTTTTGATCAGAAGCGTAGTTTTCGAGATATATCGAGATATTTAAAAGTTCCGAAGCCGCACCAACATAATAGAGATACAGAAACACCGTGGCCCCTTTCTTTGAGATAACTCTGCACTAGTGCGAGCCGCAAATGCCACTTCCAGCTTAGCTGTGCAGAAGAAGAACAACAAGAAGAAGAAATATCTCGAAATATGTCCGTTAGGCCCCTTCCCTTGAGATAAATCTGCAAATATCTCGGAAACGAAGCGAGCTATGGCAAAATGTTAAGAGACCTTTTTTGTAGAGAATTAAGTTTCCTACTTTTTATGTTCTATGATATTTTTTGATCAGAAGCGTAGTTTTCGAGATATATCGAGATATTTAAAAGTTCCGAAGCCGCACCAACATAATAGAGATACAGAAACAACGTGGCCCCTTTCTTTGAGATAACTCTGCACTAGTGCGAGCCGCAAATGCCACTTCCAGCTTAGCTGTGCAGAAGAAGAACAACAAGAAGAAGAAATATCTCGAAATATGTCCGTCAGGCCCCTTCCCTTGAGATATATCTGCAAATATCTCGGAAACGAAGCGAGCTATGGCAAAATGTTAAGAGACCTTTTTTGTAGAGAATTATGTTTCCTACAATTTATGTTCTATGATATTTTTTGATCAGAAGCGTAGTTTTCGAGATATATCGAGATATTTAAAAGTTCCGAAGCCGCACCAACATAATAGAGATACAGAAACACCGTGGCCCCTTTCTTTGAGATTACTCTGCACTAGTGCGAGGCGCAAATGCCACTTCCAGCTTAGCTGTGCAGAAGAAGAACAACAAGAAGAAGAAATATCTCGAAATATGTCCGTCAGGCCCCTTCCCTTGAGATAAATATGCAAATATCTCGGAAACGAAGCGAGCTATGGCAAAATGTTAAGAGACCTTTTTTGTAGATAATTAAGTTTCCTACTTTTTATGTTCTATGATATTTTTTGATCAGATGCGTAGTTCTCGAGATATATCAAGATATTTAAAAGTTCCGAAGCCGCACCAACATAATAGAGATACAGAAACACCGTGGCCCCTTTCTTTGAGATAACTCTGCACTATTGCGAGCTGGAAATGCCACTTCCAGTTTAGCTGTGCAGAAGAAGAACAACAAGAAGAAGAAATATCTCGAAATATGTCCGTCAGGCCCCTTCCCTTGAGATAAATATGCAAATATCTCGGAAACGAAGCGAGCTATGGCAAAATGTTAAGAGACCTTTTTTGTAGAGAATTAAGTTTCCTACTTTTTATGTTCTATGATATTTTTTGATCAGATGCGTAGTTCTCGAGATATATCGAGATATTTAAAAGTTCCGAAGCCGCACCAACATAATAGAGATACAGAAACACCGTGGCCCCTTTCTTTGAGATAACTCTGCACTAGTGCGAGCCGCAAATGCCACTTCCAGCTTAGCTGTGCAGAGGAAGAACAACAAGAAGAAGAAATATCTCGAAATATGTCCGTCAGGCCCCTTCCATTGAGATATATCTGCAAATATCTCGGAAACGATGCGAGCTATGGCAAAATGTTAAGAGACATTTTTTGTAGAGAATTATGTTTCCTACTTTTTATGTTCTATGATATTTTTTGATCAGATGCGTAGTTCTCGAGATATATCAAGATATTTAAAAGTTCCGAAGCCGCACCAACATAATAGAGATACAGAAACACCGTGGCCCCTTTCTTTGAGATAACTCTGCACTAGTGCGAGCCGCAAATGCCACTTCCAGCTTAGCTGTGCAGAGGAAGAACAACAAGAAGAAGAAATATCTCGAAATATGTCCGTCAGGCCCCTTCCCTTGAGATAAATCTGCAAATATCTCGGAAACGAAGCGAGCTATGGCAAAATGTTAAGAGACCTTTTTTGTAGAGAATTAAGTTTCCTACTTTTTATGTTCTATGATATTTTTTGATCAGATGCGTAGTTCTCGAGATATATCAAGATATTTAAAAGTTCCGAAGCCGCACCAACATAATAGAGATACAGAAACACCGTGGCCCCTTTCTTTGAGATAACTCTGCACTATTGCGAGCTGGAAATGCCACTTCCAGTTTAGCTGTGCAGAAGAAGAACAACAAGAAGAAGAAATATCTCGAAATATGTCCGTCAGGCCCCTTCCCTTGAGATAAATATGCAAATATCTCGGAAACGAAGCGAGCTATGGCAAAATGTTAAGAGACCGTTGTTGTAGAGAATTAAGTTTCCTACTTTTTATGTTCTATGATATTTTTTGATCAGACGCGTAGTTCTCGAGATATATCAAGATATTTAAAAGTTCCGATGCCGCACCAACATAATAGAGATACAGAAACACCGTGGCCCCTTTCTTTGAGATAACTCTGCACTATTGCGAGCTGCAAATGCCACTTCCAGCTTAGCTGTGCAGAAGAAGAACAACAAGAAGAAGAAATATCTCGAAATATGTCCGTCAGGCCCCTTCCCTTGAGATAAATCTGCAAATATCTCGGAAACGAAGAGAGCTATGGCAAAATGTTAAGAGACCTTTTTTGTAGAGAATTATGTTTCCTACAATTTATGTTCTATGATATTTTTTGATCAGAAGCGTAGTTTTCGAGATATATCGAGATATTTAAAAGTTCCGAAGCCGCACCAACATAATAGAGATACAGAAACACCGTGGCCCCTTTCTTTGAGATAACTCTGCACTAGTGCGAGCCGCAAATGCCACTTCCAGCTTAGCTGTGCAGAAGAAGAACAACAAGAAGAAGAAATATCTCGAAATATGTCCGTCAGGCCCCTTCCCTTGAGATAAATATGCAAATATCTCGGAAACGAAGCGAGCTATGGCAAAATGTTAAGCGACCTTTTTTGTAGAGAATTAAGTTTCCTACTTTTTATGTTCTATGATATTTTTTGATCAGATGCTTAGTTCTCGAGATATATCAAGATATTTAAAAGTTCCGAAGCCGCACCAACATAATAGAGATACAGAAACACCGTGGCCCCTTTCTGTGAGATAACTCTGCAATATTGCGAGCTGCAAATGCCACTTCCAGCTTAGCTGTGCAGAGGAAGAACAACAAGAAGAAGAAATATCTCGAAATATGTCCGTCAGGCCCCTTCCCTTGAGATAAATCTGCAAATATCTCGGAAACGAAGCTAGCTATGGCAAAATGTTAAGAGACCTTTTTTGTAGAGAATTATGTTTCCTACAATTTATGTTCTATGATATTTTTTGATCAGAAGCGTAGTTTTCGAGATATATCGAGATATTTAAAAGTTCCGAAGCCGCACCAACATAATAGAGATACAGAAACACCGTGGCCCCTTTCTTTGAGATAACTCTGCACTAGTGCGCGCCGCAAATGCGACTTCCAGCTTAGCTGTGCAGAAGAAGAACAACAAGAAGAAGAAATATCTCGAAATATGTCCGTCAGGCCCCTTCCCTTGAGATAAATATGCAAATATCTCGGAAACGAAGCGAGCTATGGCAAAATCTTAAGAGACCTTTTTTGTAGAGAATTAAGTTTCCTACTTTTTATGTTCTATGATATTTTTTGATCAGATGCGTAGTTCTCGAGATATATCAAGATATTTAAAAGTTCCGAAGCCGCACCAACATAATAGAGATACAGAAACACCGTGGCCCCTTTCTTTGAGATAACTCTGCACTAGTGCGAGCCGCAAATGCCACTTCCAGCTTAGCTGTGCAGAAGAAGAACAACAAGAAGAAGAAATATCTCGAAATATGTCCGTCAGGCCCCTTCCCATGAGATATATCTGCAAATATCTCGGAAACGAAGCGAGCTATGGCAAAATGTTTAGAGACCTTTTTTGTAGAGAATTATGTTTCCTACAATTTATGTTGTATGATATTTTTGATCAGAAGCGTAGTTTTCGAGATATATCGAGATATTTAAAAGTTCCGAAGCCGCACCAACATAATAGAGATACAGAAACACCGTGGCCCCTTTCTTTGAGATAACTCTGCACTAGTGCGAGCCGCAAATGCCACTTCCAGCTTAGCTGTGCAGAAGAAGAACAACAAGAAGAAGAAATATCTCGAAATATGTCCGTCAGGCCCCTTCCCATGAGATATATCTGCAAATATCTCGGAAACGAAGCGAGCTATGGCAAAATGTTAAGAGACCTTTTTTGTAGAGAATTATGTTTCCTACAATTTATGTTCTATGATATTTTTTGATCAGATGCGTAGTTCTCGAGATATATCAAGATATTTAAAAGTTCCGAAGCCGCACCAACATAATAGAGATACAGAAACACCGTGGCCCCTTTCTTTGAGATAACTCTGCACTAGTGCGAGCCGCAAATGCCACTTCCAGCTTAGCTGTGCAGAAGAAGAACAACAAGAAGAAGAAATATCTCGAAATATGTCCGTCAGGCCCCTTCCCTTGAGATAAATATGCAAATATCTCGGAAACGAAGCGAGCTATGGCAAAATGTTAAGAGACCTTTTTTGTAGAGAATTAAGTTTCCTACTTTTTATGTTCTATGATATTTTTTGATCAGATGCGTAGTTCTCGAGTTATATCAAGATATTTAAAAGTTCCGAAGCCGCACCAACATAATAGAGATACAGAAACACCGTGGCCCCTTTCTTTGAGATAACTCTGCACTATTGCGAGCTGCAAATGCCACTTCCAGCTTAGCTGTGCAGTGGAAGAACAACAAGAAGAAGAAATATCTCGAAATATGTCCGTCAGGCCCCTTCCCTTGAGATATATCTGCAAATATCTCGGAAACGAAGCGAGCTATGGCAAAATGTTAAGAGACCTTTTTTGTAGAGAATTATGTTTCCTACAATTTATGTTCTATGATATTTTTTGATCAGAAGCGTAGTTTGCGAGATATATCGAGATATTTAAAAGTTCCGAAGCCGCACCAACATAATAGAGATACAGAAACACCGTGGCCCCTTTCTTTGAGATAACTCTGCACTAGTGCGAGCCGCAAATGCCACTTCCAGCTTAGCTGTGCAGAAGAAGAACAACAAGAATAAGAAATATCTCGAAATATGTCCGTCAGGCCCCTTCCCTTGAGATAAATATGCAAATATCTCGGAAACGAAGCGAGCTATGGCAAAATGTTAAGAGACCTTTTTTGTAGAGAATTAAGTTTCCTACTTTTTATGTTCTATGATATTTTTTGATCAGAAGCGTAGTTTTCGAGATATATCGAGATATTTAAAAGTTCCGAAGCCGCACCAACATAATAGAGATACAGAAACAACGTGGCCCCTTTCTTTGAGATAACTCTGCACTAGTGCGAGCCGCAAATGCCACTTCCAGCTTAGCTGTGCAGAAGAAGAACAACAAGAAGAAGAAATATCTATAAATATGTCCGTCAGGCCCCTTCCCTTCAGATAAATATGCAAATATCTCGGAAACGAAGCGAGCTATGGCAAAATGTTAAGAGACCTTTTTTGTAGAGAATGAAGTTTCCTACTTTTTATGTTCGATGATATTTTTTGATCAGATGCGTAGTTCTCGAGATATATCAAGATATTTAAAAGTTCCGAAGCTGCACCAACATAATAGAGGTACAGAAACACCGTGGCCTCTTTCTTTGAGATAACTCTGCACTATTGCGAGCTGCAAATGCCACTTCGAGCTTAGCTGTGCAGAAGAAGAACAACAAGAAGAAGAAATATCTCGAAATATGTCCGTCAGACCCCTTCCCTTGAGATGAATCTGCAAATATCTCGGAAACGAAGCGAGCTATGGCAAAATGTTAAGAGACCTTTTTTGTAGAGAATTAAGTTTCCTACTTTTTATGTTGTATGATATTTTTTGATCAGATGCGTAGTTCTCGAGTTATATCAAGATATTTAAAAGTTCCGAAGCCGCACCAACATAATAGAGATACAGAAACACCGTGGCCCCTTTCTTTGAGATAACTCTGCACTATTGCGAGCTGCAAATGCCACTTCCAGCTTAGCTGTGCAGTGGAAGAACAACAAGAAGAAGAAATATCTCGAAATATGTCCGTCAGGCCCCTTCCCTTGAGATATATCTGCAAATATCTCGGAAACGAAGCGAGCTATACCAAAATGTTAAGAGACCTTTTTTATAGAGAATTATGTTTCCTACAATTTATGTTCTATGATATTTTTTGATCAGAAGCGTAGTTTTCGAGATATATCGAGATATTTAAAAGTTCCGAAGCCGCACCAACATAATAGAGATACAGAAACACCGTGGCCCCTTTCTTTGAGATAACTCTGCACTAGTGCGAGCCGCAAATGCCACTTCCAGCTTAGCTGTGCAGAAGAAGAACAACAAGAAGAAGAAATATCTCGAAATATGTCCGTCAGGCCCCTTCCCTTGAGATAAATATGCAAATATCTCGGAAACGAAGCGAGCTATGGCAAAATGTTAAGAGACCTTTTTTGTAGAGAATTAAGTTTCCTACTTTTTATGTTCGATGATATTTTTTGATCAGATGCGTAGTTCTCGAGATATATCAAGATATTTAAAAGTTCCGATGCCGCACCAACATAATAGAGATACAGAAACACCGTGGCCCCTTTCTTTGAGATAACTCTGCACTAGTGCGAGCCGCAAATGCCACTTCCAGCTTAGCTGTGCAGAAGAAGAACAACAAGAAGAAGAAATATCTCGAAATATGTCCGTCAGGCCCCTTCCCTTGAGATAAATCTGCAAATATCTCGGAAACGAAGCGAGCTATGGCAAAATGTTAAGAGACCTTTTTTGTAGAGAATTATGTTTCCTACAATTTATGTTCGATGATATTTTTTGATCAGATGCGTAGTTCTCGAGATATATCAAGATATTTAAAAGTTCCGAAGCCGCACCAACATAATAGAGATACAGAAACACCGTGGCCTCTTTCTTTGAGATAACTCTGCAGTATTGCGAGCTGCAAATGCCACTTCGAGCTTAGCTGTGCAGAAGAAGAACAACAAGAAGAAGAAATATCTCGAAATATGTCCGTCAGACCCCTTCCCTTGAGATGAATCTGCAAATATCTCGGAAACGAAGCGAGCTATGGCAAAATGTTAAGAGACCTTTTTTGTAGAGAATAATGTTTCCTACAATTTACGTTCTATGATATTTTTTGATCAGAAGCGTAGTTCTCGAGATATATCAAGATATTTAAAAGTTCCGAAGCCGCACCAACATAATAGAGATACAGAAACACCGTGGCCCCTTTCTTTGAGATAACTCTGCACTAGTGCGAGCCGCAAATGCCACTTCCAGCTTAGCTGTGCAGAAGAAGAACAACAAGAAGAAGAAATATCTCGAAATATGTCCGTCAGGCCCCTTCCCTTGAGATAAATATGCAAATATCTCGGAAACGAAGCGAGCTATGGCAAAATGTTAAGAGACCTTTTTTGTAGAGAATTAAGTTTCCTACTTTTTATGTTGTATGATATTTTTTGATCAGAAGCGTAGTTTTCGAGATATATCGAGATATTTAAAAGTTCCGAAGCCGCACCAACATAATAGAGATACAGAAACACCGTGGCCCCTTTCTTTGAGATAACTCTGCACTAGTGCGAGCCGCAAATGCCACTTCCAGCTTAGCTGTGCAGAAGAAGAACAACAAGAAGAAGAAATATCTCGAAATATGTCCGTCAGGCCCCTTCCCTTGTGATAAATATGCAAATATCTCGGAAACAAAGCGAGCTATGGCAAAATGTTAAGAGACCTTTTTTGTAGAGAATTAAGTTTCCTACTTTTTATGTTCGATGATATTTTTTGATCAGATGCGTAGTTCTCGGGATATATCAAGATATTTAAAAGTTCCGAAGCTGCACCAACATAATAGAGGTACAGAAACACCGTGGCCTCTTTCTTTGAGATAACTCTGCACTATTGCGAGCTGCAAATGCCACTTCGAGCTTAGCTGTGCAGAAGAAGAACAACAAGAAGGAGAAATATCTCGAAATATGTCCGTCAGACCCCTTCCCTTGAGATGAATCTGCAAATATCTCGGAAACGAAGCGAGCTATGGCAAAATGTTAAGAGACCTTTTTTGTAGAGAATAATGTTTCCTACAATTTACGTTCTATGATATTTTTTGATCAGAAGCGTAGTTCTCGAGATATATCAAGATATTTAAAAGTTCCGAAGCCGCACCAACATAATAGAGATACAGAAACACCGTGGCCCCTTTCTTTGAGATAACTCTGCACTAGTGCGAGCCGCAAATGCCACTTCCAGCTTAGCTGTGCAGAAGAAGAACAACAAGAAGAAGAAATATCTCGAAATATGTCCGTCAGGCCCCTTCCCTTGAGATAAATATGCAAATATCTCGGAAACGAAGCGAGCTATGGCAAAATGTTAAGAGACCTTTTTTGTAGAGAATTAAGTTTCCTACTTTTTATGTTCTATGATATTTTTTGATCAGATGCGTAGTTCTCGAGATATATCAAGATATTTAAAAGTTCCGAAGCCGCACCAACATAATAGAGATACAGAAACACCGTGGCCCCTTTCTTTGAGATAACTCTGCACTATTGCGAGCTGGAAATGCCACTTCCAGTTTAGCTGTGCAGAAGAAGAACAACAAGAAGAAGAAATATCTCGAAATATGTCCGTCAGGCCCCTTCCCTTGAGATATATCTGCAAATATCTCGGAAACGAAGCGAGCTATGGCAAAATGTTAAGAGACCTTTTTTGTAGAGAATTATGTTTCCTACAATTTATGTTGTATGATATTTTTTGATCAGAAGCGTAGTTTTCGAGATATATCGAGATATTTAAAAGTTCCGAAGCCGCACCAACATAATAGAGATACAGAAACACCGTGGCCCCTTTCTTTGAGATAACTCTGCACTAGTGCGAGCCGCAAATGCCACTTCCAGCTTAGCTGTGCAGAAGAAGAACAACAAGAAGAAGAAATATCTCGAAATATGTCCGTCAGGCCCCTTCCCTTGTGATAAATATGCAAATATCTCGGAAACAAAGCGAGCTATGGCAAAATGTTAAGAGACCTTTTTTGTAGAGAATTAAGTTTCCTACTTTTTATGTTCGATGATATTTTTTGATCAGATGCGTAGTTCTCGAGATATATCAAGATATTTAAAAGTTCCGAAGCTGCACCAACATAATAGAGGTACAGAAACACCGTGGCCTCTTTCTTTGAGATAACTCTGCACTATTGCGAGCTGCAAATGCCACTTCGAGCTTAGCTGTGCAGAAGAAGAACAACAAGAAGGAGAAATATCTCGAAATATGTCCGTCAGACCCCTTCCCTTGAGATGAATCTGCAAATATCTCGGAAACGAAGCGAGCTATGGCAAAATGTTAAGAGACCTTTTTTGTAGAGAATAATGTTTCCTACAATTTACGTTCTATGATATTTTTTGATCAGAAGCGTAGTTCTCGAGATATATCAAGATATTTAAAAGTTCCGAAGCCGCACCAACATAATAGAGATACAGAAACACCGTGGCCCCTTTCTTTGAGATAACTCTGCACTAGTGCGAGCCGCAAATGCCACTTCCAGCTTAGCTGTGCAGAAGAAGAACAACAAGAAGAAGAAATATCTCGAAATATGTCCGTCAGGCCCCTTCCCTTGAGATAAATATGCAAATATCTCGGAAACGAAGCGAGCTATGGCAAAATGTTAAGAGACCTTTTTTGTAGAGAATTAAGTTTCCTACTTTTTATGTTGTATGATATTTTTTGATCAGAAGCGTAGTTTTCGAGATATATCGAGATATTTAAAAGTTCCGAAGCCGCACCAACATAATAGAGATACAGAAACACCGTGGCCCCTTTCTTTGAGATAACTCTGCACTAGTGCGAGCCGCAAATGCCACTTCCAGCTTAGCTGTGCAGAAGAAGAACAACAAGAAGAAGAAATATCTCGAAATATGTCCGTCAGGCCCCTTCCCTTGTGATAAATATGCAAATATCTCGGAAACAAAGCGAGCTATGGCAAAATGTTAAGAGACCTTTTTTGTAGAGAATTAAGTTTCCTACTTTTTATGTTCGATGATATTTTTTGATCAGATGCGTAGTTCTCGGGATATATCAAGATATTTAAAAGTTCCGAAGCTGCACCAACATAATAGAGGTACAGAAACACCGTGGCCTCTTTCTTTGAGATAACTCTGCACTATTGCGAGCTGCAAATGCCACTTCGAGCTTAGCTGTGCAGAAGAAGAACAACAAGAAGGAGAAATATCTCGAAATATGTCCGTCAGACCCCTTCCCTTGAGATGAATCTGCAAATATCTCGGAAACGAAGCGAGCTATGGCAAAATGTTAAGAGACCTTTTTTGTAGAGAATAATGTTTCCTACAATTTACGTTCTATGATATTTTTTGATCAGAAGCGTAGTTCTCGAGATATATCAAGATATTTAAAAGTTCCGAAGCCGCACCAACATAATAGAGATACAGAAACACCGTGGCCCCTTTCTTTGAGATAACTCTGCACTAGTGCGAGCCGCAAATGCCACTTCCAGCTTAGCTGTGCAGAAGAAGAACAACAAGAAGAAGAAATATCTCGAAATATGTCCGTCAGGCCCCTTCCCTTGAGATAAATATGCAAATATCTCGGAAACGAAGCGAGCTATGGCAAAATGTTAAGAGACCTTTTTTGTAGAGAATTAAGTTTCCTACTTTTTATGTTCTATGATATTTTTTGATCAGATGCGTAGTTCTCGAGATATATCAAGATATTTAAAAGTTCCGAAGCCGCACCAACATAATAGAGATACAGAAACACCGTGGCCCCTTTCTTTGAGATAACTCTGCACTATTGCGAGCTGGAAATGCCACTTCCAGTTTAGCTGTGCAGAAGAAGAACAACAAGAAGAAGAAATATCTCGAAATATGTCCGTCAGGCCCCTTCCCTTGAGATATATCTGCAAATATCTCGGAAACGAAGCGAGCTATGGCAAAATGTTAAGAGACCTTTTTTGTAGAGAATTATGTTTCCTACAATTTATGTTGTATGATATTTTTTGATCAGAAGCGTAGTTTTCGAGATATATCGAGATATTTAAAAGTTCCGAAGCCGCACCAACATAATAGAGATACAGAAACACCGTGGCCCCTTTCTTTGAGATAACTCTGCACTAGTGCGAGCCGCAAATGCCACTTCCAGCTTAGCTGTGCAGAAGAAGAACAACAAGAAGAAGAAATATCTCGAAATATGTCCGTCAGGCCCCTTCCCTTGTGATAAATATGCAAATATCTCGGAAACAAAGCGAGCTATGGCAAAATGTTAAGAGACCTTTTTTGTAGAGAATTAAGTTTCCTACTTTTTATGTTCGATGATATTTTTTGATCAGATGCGTAGTTCTCGAGATATATCAAGATATTTAAAAGTTCCGAAGCTGCACCAACATAATAGAGGTACAGAAACACCGTGGCCTCTTTCTTTGAGATAACTCTGCACTATTGCGAGCTGCAAATGCCACTTCGAGCTTAGCTGTGCAGAAGAAGAACAACAAGAAGGAGAAATATCTCGAAATATGTCCGTCAGACCCCTTCCCTTGAGATGAATCTGCAAATATCTCGGAAACGAAGCGAGCTATGGCAAAATGTTAAGAGACCTTTTTTGTAGAGAATAATGTTTCCTACAATTTACGTTCTATGATATTTTTTGATCAGAAGCGTAGTTCTCGAGATATATCAAGATATTTAAAAGTTCCGAAGCCGCACCAACATAATAGAGATACAGAAACACCGTGGCCCCTTTCTTTGAGATAACTCTGCACTAGTGCGAGCCGCAAATGCCACTTCCAGCTTAGCTGTGCAGAAGAAGAACAACAAGAAGAAGAAATATCTCGAAATATGTCCGTCAGGCCCCTTCCCTTGAGATAAATATGCAAATATCTCGGAAACGAAGCGAGCTATGGCAAAATGTTAAGAGACCTTTTTTGTAGAGAATTAAGTTTCCTACTTTTTATGTTCTATGATATTTTTTGATCAGATGCGTAGTTCTCGAGATATATCAAGATATTTAAAAGTTCCGAAGCCGCACCAACATAATAGAGATACAGAAACACCGTGGCCCCTTTCTTTGAGATAACTCTGCACTATTGCGAGCTGGAAATGCCACTTCCAGTTTAGCTGTGCAGAAGAAGAACAACAAGAAGAAGAAATATCTCGAAATATGTCCGTTAGGCCCCTTCCCTTGAGATAAATCTGCAAATATCTCGGAAACGAAGCGAGCTATGGCAAAATGTTAAGAGACCTTTTGTGTAGAGAATCAAGTTTCCTACTTTTTATGTTCGATGATATTTTTTGATCAGATGCGTAGTTCTCGAGATATATCAAGATATTTAAAAGTTCCGAAGCTGCACCAACATAATAGAGGTACAGAAACACCGTGGCCTCTTTCTTTGAGATAACTCTGCACTATTGCGAGCTGCAAATGCCACTTCGAGCTTAGCTGTGCAGAAGAAGAACAACAAGAAGAAGAAATATCTCGAAATATGTCCGTCAGGCCCCTTCCCTTGAGATAAATCTGCAAATATCTCGGAAACGAAGAGAGCTATGGCAAAATGTTAAGAGACCTTTTTTGTAGAGAATTATGTTTCCTACAATTTATGTTCTATGATATTTTTTGATCAGAAGCGTAGTTTTCGAGATATATCGAGATATTTAAAAGTTCCGAAGCCGCACCAACATAATAGAGATACAGAAACACCGTGGCCCCTTTCTTTGAGATAACTCTGCACTAGTGCGAGCCGCAAATGCCACTTCCAGCTTAGCTGTGCAGAAGAAGAACAACAAGAAGAAGAAATATCTCGAAATATGTCCGTTAGGCCCCTTCCCTTGAGATAAATCTGCAAATATCTCGGAAACGAAGCGAGCTATGGCAAAATGTTAAGAGACCTTTTTTGTAGAGAATTAAGTTTCCTACTTTTTATGTTCTATGATATTTTTTGATCAGAAGCGTAGTTTTCGAGATATATCGAGATATTTAAAAGTTCCGAAGCCGCACCAACATAATAGAGATACAGAAACAACGTGGCCCCTTTCTTTGAGATAACTCTGCACTAGTGCGAGCCGCAAATGCCACTTCCAGCTTAGCTGTGCAGAAGAAGAACAACAAGAAGAAGAAATATCTCGAAATATGTCCGTCAGGCCCCTTCCCTTGAGATATATCTGCAAATATCTCGGAAACGAAGCGAGCTATGGCAAAATGTTAAGAGACCTTTTTTGTAGAGAATTATGTTTCCTACAATTTATGTTCTATGATATTTTTTGATCAGAAGCGTAGTTTTCGAGATATATCGAGATATTTAAAAGTTCCGAAGCCGCACCAACATAATAGAGATACAGAAACACCGTGGCCCCTTTCTTTGAGATAACTCTGCACTAGTGCGAGCCGCAAATGCCACTTCCAGCTTAGCTGTGCAGAAGAAGAACAACAAGAAGAAGAAATATCTCGAAATATGTCCGTCAGGCCCCTTCCCTTGAGATAAATATTCAAATATCTCGGAAACGAAGCGAGCTATGGCAAAATGTTAAGAGACCTTTTTTGTAGAGAATTAAGTTTCCTACTTTTTATGTTCTATGATATTTTTTGATCAGATGCGTAGTTCTCGAGATATATCAAGATATTTAAAAGTTCCGAAGCCGCACCAACATAATAGAGATACAGAAACACCGTGGCCCCTTTCTTTGAGATAACTCTGCACTATTGCGAGCTGGAAATGCCACTTCCAGTTTAGCTGTGCAGAAGAAGAACAACAAGAAGAAGGAATATCTCGAAATATGTCCGTTAGGCCCCTTCCCTTGAGATAAATCTGCAAATATCTCGGAAACGAAGCGAGCTATGGCAAAATGTTAAGAGACCTTTTTTGTAGAGAATTAAGTTTCCTACTTTTTATGTTCTATGATATTTTTTGATCAGAAGCGTAGTTTTCGAGATATATCGAGATATTTAAAAGTTCCGAAGCCGCACCAACATAATAGAGATACAGAAACACCGTGGCCCCTTTCTTTGAGATTACTCTGCACTAGTGCGAGGCGCAAATGCCACTTCCAGCTTAGCTGTGCAGAAGAAGAACAACAAGAAGAAGAAATATCTCGAAATATGTCCGTCAGGCCCCTTCCCTTGAGATAAATATGCAAATATCTCGGAAACGAAGCGAGCTATGGCAAAATGTTAAGAGACCTTTTTTGTAGATAATTAAGTTTCCTACTTTTTATGTTCTATGATATTTTTTGATCAGATGCGTAGTTCTCGAGATATATCAAGATATTTAAAAGTTCCGAAGCCGCACCAACATAATAGAGATACAGAAACACCGTGGCCCCTTTCTTTGAGATAACTCTGCACTATTGCGAGCTGGAAATGCCACTTCCAGTTTAGCTGTGCAGAAGAAGAACAACAAGAAGAAGAAATATCTCGAAATATGTCCGTCAGGCCCCTTCCCTTGAGATAAATATGCAAATATCTCGGAAACGAAGCGAGCTATGGCAAAATGTTAAGAGACCTTTTTTGTAGAGAATTAAGTTTCCTACTTTTTATGTTCTATGATATTTTTTGATCAGATGCGTAGTTCTCGAGATATATCGAGATATTTAAAAGTTCCGAAGCCGCACCAACATAATAGAGATACAGAAACACCGTGGCCCCTTTCTTTGAGATAACTCTGCACTAGTGCGAGCCGCAAATGCCACTTCCAGCTTAGCTGTGCAGAGGAAGAACAACAAGAAGAAGAAATATCTCGAAATATGTCCGTCAGGCCCCTTCCATTGAGATATATCTGCAAATATCTCGGAAACGATGCGAGCTATGGCAAAATGTTAAGAGACATTTTTTGTAGAGAATTATGTTTCCTACTTTTTATGTTCTATGATATTTTTTGATCAGATGCGTAGTTCTCGAGATATATCAAGATATTTAAAAGTTCCGAAGCCGCACCAACATAATAGAGATACAGAAACACCGTGGCCCCTTTCTTTGAGATAACTCTGCACTAGTGCGAGCCGCAAATGCCACTTCCAGCTTAGCTGTGCAGAGGAAGAACAACAAGAAGAAGAAATATCTCGAAATATGTCCGTCAGGCCCCTTCCCTTGAGATAAATCTGCAAATATCTCGGAAACGAAGCGAGCTATGGCAAAATGTTAAGAGACCTTTTTTGTAGAGAATTAAGTTTCCTACTTTTTATGTTCTATGATATTTTTTGATCAGATGCGTAGTTCTCGAGATATATCAAGATATTTAAAAGTTCCGAAGCCGCACCAACATAATAGAGATACAGAAACACCGTGGCCCCTTTCTTTGAGATAACTCTGCACTATTGCGAGCTGGAAATGCCACTTCCAGTTTAGCTGTGCAGAAGAAGAACAACAAGAAGAAGAAATATCTCGAAATATGTCCGTCAGGCCCCTTCCCTTGAGATAAATATGCAAATATCTCGGAAACGAAGCGAGCTATGGCAAAATGTTAAGAGACCTTTTTTGTAGAGAATTAAGTTTCCTACTTTTTATGTTCTATGATATTTTTTGATCAGATGCGTAGTTCTCGAGATATATCAAGATATTTAAAAGTTCCGAAGCCGCACCAACATAATAGAGATACAGAAACACCGTGGCCCCTTTCTTTGAGATAACTCTGCACTATTGCGAGCTGCAAATGCCACTTCCAGCTTAGCTGTGCAGAGGAAGAACAACAAGAAGAAGAAATATCTCGAAATATGTCCGTCAGGCCCCTTCCCTTGAGATATATCTGCAAATATCTCGGAAACGAAGCGAGCTATGGCAAAATGTTAAGAGACATTTTTTGTAGAGAATTATGTTTCCTACAATTTATGTTCTATGATATTCTTTGATCAGAAGCGTAGTTTTCGAGATATATCAAGATATTTAAAAGTTCCGAAGCCGCACCAACATAATAGGGATACAGAAACACCGTGGCCCCTTTCTTTGAGATAACTCTGCACTAGTGCGAGCCGCAAATGCCACTTCCAGCTTAGCTGTGCAGAAGAAGAACAACAAGAAGAAGAAATATCTCGAAATATGTCCGTCAGGCCCCTTCCCTTGAGATAAATCTGCAAATATCTCGGAAACGAAGCGAGCTATGGCAAAATGTTAAGAGACCTTTTTTGTAGAGAATTAAGTTTCCTACTTTTTATGTTCTATGATATTTTTGGATCAGATGCGTAGTTCTCGAGATATATCAAGATATTTAAAAGTTCCGAAGCCGCACCAACATAATAGAGATACAGAAACACCGTGGCCCCTTTCTTTGAGATCACTCTGCACTATTGCGAGCTGCAAATGCCACTTCCAGCTTAGCTGTGCAGAGGAAGAACAACAAGAAGAAGAAATATCTCGAAATATGTCCGTCAGGCCAGTTCCTTTGAGCTGAATCTGCAAATATCTCGGAAACGAAGCGAGCTATGGCAAAATGTTAAGAGACGTTTTTTGTAGAGAATTATGTTTCCTACAATTTATGTTCTATGATATTTTTTGATCAGAAGCGTAGTTTTCGAGATATATCGAGATATTTAAAAGTTCCGAAGACGCACCAACATAATAGAGATACAGAAACACCGTGGCCCCTTTCTTTGAGATAACTGTGCACTAGTGCGAGCCGCAAATGCCACTTCCAGCTTAGCTGTGCAGAAGAAGAACAACAAGAAGAAGAAATATCTCGACATATGTCCGTCAGGCCCCTTCCCTTGAGATATATGTGCAAATATCTCGGAAACGAAGCGAGCTATGGCAAAATGTTAAGAGACCTTTTTTGTAGAGAATTAAGTTTCCTACTTTTTATGTTCTATGATATTTTTTGATCAGATGCGTAGTTCTCGAGATATATCAAGATATTTAAAAGTTCCGAAGCCGCACCAACATAATAGAGATACAGAAACACCGTGGCCCCTTTCTTTGAGATAACTCTGCACTATTGCGAGCTGCAAATGCCACTTCCAGCTTAGCTGTGCAGAGGAAGAACAACAAGAAGAAGAAATATCTCGAAATATGTCCGTCAGGCCAGTTCCTTTGAGCTGAATCTGCAAATATCTCGGAAACGAAGCGAGCTATGGCAAAATGTTAAGAGACGTTTTTTGTAGAGAATTATGTTTCCTACAATTTATGTTGTATGATATTTTTTGATCAGAAGCGTAGTTTTCGAGATATATCGAGATATTTAAAAGTTCCGGAGACGCACCAACATAATAGAGATACAGAAACACCGTGGCCCCTTTCTTTGAGATAACTGTGCACTAGTGCGAGCCGCAAATGCCACTTCCAGCTTAGCTGTGCAGAAGAAGAACAACATGAAGAAGAAATATCTCGAAATATGTCCGTCAGGCCCCTTCCCTTGAGATATATGTGCAAATATCTCGGAAACGAAGCGAGCTATGGCAAAATGTTAAGAGACCTTTTTTGTAGAGAATTAAGTTTCCTACTTTTTATGTTGTATGATATTTTTTGATCAGATGCGTAGTTCTCGAGATATATCGAGATATTTAAAAGTTGCGAAGCCGCACCTACATAATAGAGATACAGAAACACCGTGGCCCCTTTCTTTGAGATAACTCTGCACTATTGCGAGCTGGAAATGCCACTTCCAGTTTAGCTGTGCAGAAGAAGAACAACAAGAAGAAGAAATATCTCGAAATATGTCCGTTAGGCCCCTTCCCTTGAGATAAATCTGCAAATATCTCGGAAACGAAGCGAGCTATGGCAAAATGTTAAGAGACCTTTTTTGTAGAGAATTAAGTTTCCTACTTTTTATGTTGTATGATATTTTTTGATCAGATGCGTAGTTCTCGAGATATATCAAGATATTTAAAAGTTCCGAAGCCGCACCAACATAATAGAGATACAGAAACACCGTGGCCCCTTTCTTTGAGATAACTCTGCACTATTGCGAGCTGCAAATGCCACTTCCAGCTTAGCTGTGCAGAAGAAGAACAACAAGAAGAAGAAATATCTCGAAATATGTCCGTCAGGCCCCTTCCCTTGAGATATATCTGCAAATATCTCGGAAACGAAGCGAGCTATGGCAAAATGTTAAGAGACCTTTTTTGTAGAGAATTATGTTTCCTACAATTTAGGTTCTATGATATTTTTTGATCAGAAGCGTAGTTTTCGAGATATATCGAGATATTTAAAGGTTCCGAAGCCGCACCAACATAATAGAGATACAGAAACACCGTGGCTCCTTCCTTTGAGATAACTCTGCACTAGTGCGAGCCGCAAATGCCACTTCCAGCTTAGCTGTGCAGAAGAAGAACAACAAGAAGAAGAAATATCTCGAAATATGTCCGTCAGGCCCCTTCCCTTGAGATAAATCTGCAAATATCTCGGAAACGAAGCGAGCTATGGCAAAATGTTAAGAGACCTTTTTTGTAGAGAATTAAGTTTTCTACTTTTTATGTTCTATGATATTTTTCGATCAGAGGCGTAGTTCTTGAGATATATCAAGATATTTAAAAGTTCCGAAGCCGGACCAACATAATAGAGATACAGAAACACCGTGGCCCCTTTCTTTGGGATAACTCTGCACTATTGCGAGCCGCAAATGCCACTTCCAGCTTAGCTGTGCAGAAGAAGAACAACAAGAAGAAGAAATATCTCGAAATATGTCCGTCAGGCCAGTTCCTTTGAGTTGAATCTGCAAATATCTCGGAAACGAAGCGAGCTATGGCAAAATGTTAAGAGACCTTTTGTGTAGAGAATTATGTTTCCTACAATTTATGTTCTATGATATTTTTTGATCAGAAGCGTAGTTTTCGAGATATATCGAGATATTTAAAAGTTCCGAAGCCGCACCAACATAATAGAGATACAGAAACACCGTGGCCCCTTTCTTTGAGATAACTCTGCACTATTGCGAGCTGCAAATGCCACTTCCAGCTTAGCTGTGCAGAAGAAGAACAACAAGAAGAAGAAATATCTCGAAATATGTCCGTCAGACCCCTTCCCTTGAGATGAATCTGCAAATATCTCGGAAACGAAGCGAGCTATGGCAAAATGTTAAGAGACCTTTTTTGTAGAGAATAATGTTTCCTACAATTTACGTTCTATGATATTTTTTGATCAGAAGCGTAGTTTTCGAGATATATCGAGATATTTAAAAGTTGCGAAGCCGCACCTACATAATAGAGATACAGAAACACCGTGGCCCCTTTCTTTGAGATAACTCTGCACTATTGCGAGCTGGAAATGCCACTTCCAGTTTAGCTGTGCAGAAGAAGAACAACAAGAAGAAGAAATATCTCGAAATATGTCCGTTAGGCCCCTTCCCTTGAGATACATCTGCAAATATCTCGGAAACGAAGCGAGCTATGGCAAAATGTTAAGAGACCTTTTTTGTAGAGAATTAAGTTTCCTACTTTTTATGTTGTATGATATTTTTTGATCAGATGCGTAGTTCTCGAGATATATCAAGATATTTAAAAGTTCCGAAGCCGCACCAACATAATAGAGATACAGAAACACCGTGGCCCCTTTCTTTGAGATAACTCTGCACTATTGCGAGCTGCAAATGCCACTTCCAGCTTAGCTGTGCAGAAGAAGAACAACAAGAAGAAGAAATATCTCGAAATATGTCCGTCAGGCCCCTTCCCTTGAGATATATCTGCAAATATCTCGGAAACGAAGCGAGCTATGGCAAAATGTTAAGAGACCTTTTTTGTAGAGAATTATGTTTCCTACAATTTAGGTTCTATGATATTTTTTGATCAGAAGCGTAGTTTTCGAGATATATCGAGATATTTAAAAGTTCCGAAGCCGCACCAACATAATAGAGATACAGAAACACCGTGGCCCCTTTCTTTGAGATAACTCTGCACTAGTGCGAGCCGCAAATGCCACTTCCAGCTTAGCTGTGCAGAAGAAGAACAACAAGAAGAAGAAATATCTCGAAATATGTCCGTCAGGCCCCTTCCCTTGAGATAAATATGCAAATACCTCGGAAACGAAGCGAGGTATGGCAAAATGTTAAGAGACCTTTTTTGTAGAGAATTAAGTTTCCTACTTTTCATGTTCTATGATATTTTTTGATCAGACGCGTAGTTCTCGAGATATATCAAGATATTTAAAAGTTCCGAAGCCGCACCAACATAATAGAGATACAGAAACACCGTGGCCCCTTTCTTTGAGATAACTCTGCACTATTGCGAGCTGCAAATGCCACTTCCAGCTTAGCTGTGCAGAAGAAGAACAACAAGAAGAAGAAATATCTCGAAATATGTCCGTCAGGCCCCTTCCCTTGAGATAAATCTGCAAATATCTCGGAAACGAAGAGAGCCATGGCAAAATGTTAAGAGACCTTGTTTGTAGAGAATTAAGTTTCCTACTTTTCATGTTCTATGATATTTTTTGATCAGATGCGTAGTTCTCGAGATATATCAAGATATTTAAAAGATCCGAACCCGCACCAACATAATAGAGATACAGAAACACCGTGGCCCCTTTCTTTGAGATAACTCTGCACTATTGCGAGCTGTAAATGCCACTTCCAGCTTAGCTGTGCAGAAGAAGAACAACAAGAAGAAGAAATATCTCGAAATATGTCCGTCAGGCCCCTTCCCTTGAGATATATCTGCAAATATCTCGGAAACGAAGCGAGCTATGGCAAAATGTTGAGAGACCTTTTTTGTAGAGAATTATGCTTCCTACAATTTATGTTCTATGATATTTTTTGATCAGAAGCGTAGTTTTCGAGATATATCGAGATATTTAAAAGTTCCGAAGCCGCACCAACATAATAGAGATACAGAAACACCGTGGCCCCTTTCGTTGAGATAACTCTGCACTAGTGCGAGCCGCAAATGCCACTTCCAGCTTAGTTGTGCAGAAGAAGAACAACAAGAAGAAGAAATATCTCGAAATATGTCCGTCAGGCCCCTTCCCTTGAGATAAATCTGCAAATATCTCGGAAACGAAGCGAGCTATGGCAAAATGTTAAGAGACCTTTTTTGTAGAGAATTAAGTTTCCTACTTTTTATGTTCTATGATATTTTTTGATCAGATGCGTAGTTCTCGAGATATATCAAGATATTTAAAAGTTCCGAAGCCGCACCAACATGATAGAGATACAGAAACACCGTGGCCCCATTCTTTGAGATAACTCTGCACTATTGCGAGCTGCAAATGCCACTTCCAGCTTAGCTGTGCAGAGGAAGAACAACAAGAAGAAGAAGTATCTCGAAATATGTCCGTCAGGCCCGTTCCTTTGAGCTGAATCTGCAAATATCTCGGAAACGAAGCGAGCTATGGCAAAATGTTAAGAGACGTTTTTTGTAGAGAATTATGTTTCCTACAATTTATGTTCTATGATATTTTTTGATCAGAAGCGTAGTTTTCGAGATATATCGAGATATTTAAAAGTTCCGAAGCCGCACCAACATAATAGAGATACAGAAACACCGTGGCTCCTTCCTTTGAGATAACTCTGCACTAGTGCGAGCTGCAAATGCCACTTCCAGCTTAGCTGTGCAGAAGAAGAACAACAAGAAGAAGAAATATCTCGAAATATGTCCGTCAGGCCCCTTCCCTTGAGATATATCTGCAAATATCTCGGAAACGAAGCGAGCTATGGCAAAATGTTGAGAGACCTTTTTTGTAGAGAATTATGCTTCCTACAATTTATGTTCTATGATATTTTTTGATCAGAAGCGTAGTTTTCGAGATATATCGAGATATTTAAAAGTTCCGAAGCCGCACCAACATAATAGAGATACAGAAACACCGTGGCCCCTTTCGTTGAGATAACTCTGCACTAGTGCGAGCCGCAAATGCCACTTCCAGCTTAGTTGTGCAGAAGAAGAACAACAAGAAGAAGAAATATCTCGAAATATGTCCGTCAGGCCCCTTCCCTTGAGATAAATCTGCAAATATCTCGGAAACGAAGCGAGCTATGGCAAAATGTTAAGAGACCTTTTTTGTAGAGAATTAAGTTTCCTACTTTTTATGTTCTATGATATTTTTTGATCAGATGCGTAGTTCTCGAGATATATCAAGATATTTAAAAGTTCCGAAGCCGCACCAACATGATAGAGATACAGAAACACCGTGGCCCCATTCTTTGAGATAACTCGGCACTATTGCGAGCTGCAAATGCCACTTCCAGCTTAGCTGTGCAGAGGAAGAACAACAAGAAGAAGAAGTATCTCGAAATATGTCCGTCAGGCCCGTTCCTTTGAGCTGAATCTGCAAATATCTCGGAAACGAAGCGAGCTATGGCAAAATGTTAAGAGACGTTTTTTGTAGAGAATTATGTTTCCTACAATTTATGTTCTATGATATTTTTTGATCAGAAGCGTAGTTTTCGAGATATATCGAGATATTTAAAAGTTCCGAAGCCGCACCAACATAATAGAGATACAGAAACACCGTGGCTCCTTCCTTTGAGATAACTCTGCACTAGTGCGAGCCGCAAATGCCACTTCCAGCTTAGCTGTGCAGAAGAAGAACAACAAGAAGAAGAAATATCTCGAAATATGTCCGTCAGGCCCCTTCCCTTGAGATAAATCTGCAAATATCTCGGAAACGAAGCGAGCTATGGCAAAATGTTAAGAGACCTTTTTTGTAGAGAATTAAGTTTTCTACTTTTTATGTTCTATGATATTTTTCGATCAGAGGCGTAGTTCTTGAGATATATCAAGATATTTAAAAGTTCCGAAGCCGCACCAACATAATAGAGATACAGAAACACCGTGGCCCCTTTCTTTGGGATAACTCTGCACTATTGCGAGCTGCAAATGCCACTTCCAGCTTAGCTGTGCAGAAGAAGAACAACAAGAAGAAGAAATATCTCGAAATATGTCCGTCAGGCCAGTTCCTTTGAGTTGAATCTGCAAATATCTCGGAAACGAAGCGAGCTATGGCAAAATGTTAAGAGACCTTTTTTGTAGAGAATTATGTTTCCTACAATTTATGTTCTATGATATTTTTTGATCAGAAGCGTAGTTTTCGAGATATATCGAGATATTTAAAAGTTCCGAAGCCGCACCAACATAATAGAGATACAGAAACACCGTGGCCCCTTTCTTTGAGATAACTCTGCACTAGTGCGAGCCGCAAATGCCACTTCCAGCTTAGCTGTGCAGAAGAAGAACAACAAGAAGAAGAAATATCTCGAAATATGTCCGTCAGGCCAGTTCCTTTGAGCTGAATCTGCAAATATCTCGGAAACGAAGCGAGCTATGGCAAAATGTTAAGAGACCTTTTGTGTAGAGAATTATGTTTCCTACAATTTATGTTCTATGATATTTTTTGATCAGAAGCGTAGTTTTCGAGATATATCGAGATATTTAAAAGTTCCGAAGCCGCACCAACATAATAGAGATACAGAAACACCGTGGCCCCTTTCTTTGAGATAACTCTGCACTAGTGCGAGCCGCAAATGCCACTTCCAGCTTAGCTGTGCAGAAGAAGAACAACAAGAAGAAGAAATATCTCGAAATATGTCCGTCAGGCCCCTTCCCTTGAGATATATCTGCACATATCTCGGAAACGAAGCGAGCTATGGCAAAATGTCAAGAGACCTTTTGTGTAGAGAATTAAGTTTCCTACTTTTCATGTTCTATGATATTTTTTGATCAGATGCGTAGTTCTCGAGATATATCAAGATATTTAAAAGTTCCGAAGCCGCACCAACATGATAGAGATACAGAAACACCGTGGCCCCATTCTTTGAGATAACTCTGCACTATTGCGAGCTGCAAATGCCACTTCCAGCTTAGCTGTGCAGAGGAAGAACAACAAGAAGAAGAAGTATCTCGAAATATGTCCGTCAGGCCCGTTCCTTTGAGCTGAATCTGCAAATATCTCGGAAACGAAGCGAGCTATGGCAAAATGTTAAGAGACGTTTTTTGTAGAGAATTATGTTTCCTACAATTTATGTTCTATGATATTTTTTGATCAGAAGCGTAGTTTTCGAGATATATCGAGATATTTAAAAGTTCCGAAGCCGCACCAACATAATAGAGATACAGAAACACCGTGGCCCCTTTCTTTGAGATAACTCTGCACTAGTGCGAGCCGCAAATGCCACTTCCAGCTTAGCTGTGCAGAAGAAGAACAACAAGAAGAAGAAATATCTCGAAATATGTCCGTCAGGCCAGTTCCTTTGAGTTGAATCTGCAAATATCTCGGAAACGAAGCGAGCTATGGCAAAATGTTAAGAGACCTTTTGTGTAGAGAATTATGTTTCCTACAATTTATGTTCTATGATATTTTTTGATCAGAAGCGTAGTTTTCGAGATATATCGAGATATTTAAAAGTTCCGAAGCCGCACCAACATAATAGAGATACAGAAACACCGTGGCCCCTTTCTTTGAGATAACTCTGCACTAGTGCGAGCCGCAAATGCCACTTCCAGCTTAGCTGTGCAGAAGAAGAACAACAAGAAGAAGAAATATCTCGAAATATGTCCGTCAGGCCCCTTCCCTTGAGATATATCTGCACATATCTCGGAAACGAAGCGAGCTATGGCAAAATGTCAAGAGACCTTTTGTGTAGAGAATTAAGTTTCCTACTTTTCATGTTCTATGATATTTTTTGATCAGATGCGTAGTTCTCGAGATATATCAAGATATTTAAAAGTTCCGAAGCCGCACCAACATAATAGAGATACAGAAACACCGTGGCCCCTTTTTTTTGAGATAACTCTGCACTAGTGCGAGCCGCAAATGCCACTTCCAGCTTAGCTGTGCAGAAGAAGAACAACAAGAAGAAGAAGTATCTCGAAATATGTCCGTCAGGCCCGTTCCTTTGAGCTGAATCTGCAAATATCTCGGAAACGAAGCGAGCTATGGCAAAATGTTAAGAGACGTTTTTTGTAGAGAATAATGTTTCCTACAATTTACGTTCTATGATATTTTTTGATCAGAAGCGTAGTTCTCGAGATATATCAAGATATTTAAAAGTTCCGAAGACGCACCAACATAATAGAGATACAGAAACACCGTGGCCCCTTTCTTTGAGATAACTGTGCACTAGTGCGAGCCGCAAATGCCACTTCCAGCTTAGCTGTGCAGAAGAAGAGCAACAAGAAGAAGAAATATCTCGAAATATGTCCGTCAGGCCCCTTCCCTTGAGATATATCTGCAAATATCTCGGAAACGAAGCGGGCCATGGCAAAATGTTAAGAGACCTTTTTTGTAGAGAATTATGTTTCCTACAATTTATGTTCTATGATATTTTTTGATCAGAAGCGTAGTTTTCGAGATATATCGAGATATTTAAAAGATCCGAAGCTGCACCAACATAATAGAGATACAGAAACACCGTGGCCCCTTTCTTTGAGATAACTCTGCACTAGTGCGAACCGCAAATGCCGCTTCCAGCTCAGCTGTGCAGAAGAAGAACAACAAGAAGAAGAAATATCTCGAAATATGTCCGTCAGGCCCCTTCCCTTGAGATAAATCTGCAAATATCTCGGAAACGAAGCGAGCTATGGCAAAATGTTAAGAGACCTTTTTTGTAGAGAATTAAGTTTTCTACTTTTTATGTTCTATGATATTTTTCGATCAGAGGCGTAGTTCTTGAGATATATCAAGATATTTAAAAGTTCCGAAGCCGGACCAACATAATAGAGATACAGAAACACCGTGGCCCCTTTCTTTGGGATAACTCTGCACTATTGCGAGCCGCAAATGCCACTTCCAGCTTAGCTGTGCAGAAGAAGAACAACAAGAAGAAGAAATATCTCGAAATATGTCCGTCAGGCCAGTTCCTTTGAGTTGAATCTGCAAATATCTCGGAAACGAAGCGAGCTATGGCAAAATGTTAAGAGACCTTTTGTGTAGAGAATTATGTTTCCTACAATTTATGTTCTATGATATTTTTTGATCAGAAGCGTAGTTTTCGAGATATATCGAGATATTTAAAAGTTCCGAAGCCGCACCAACATAATAGAGATACAGAAACACCGTGGCCCCTTTCTTTGAGATAACTCTGCACTATTGCGAGCTGCAAATGCCACTTCCAGCTTAGCTGTGCAGAAGAAGAACAACAAGAAGAAGAAATATCTCGAAATATGTCCGTCAGACCCCTTCCCTTGAGATGAATCTGCAAATATCTCGGAAACGAAGCGAGCTATGGCAAAATGTTAAGAGACCTTTTTTGTAGAGAATAATGTTTCCTACAATTTACGTTCTATGATATTTTTTGATCAGAAGCGTAGTTTTCGAGATATATCGAGATATTTAAAAGTTGCGAAGCCGCACCTACATAATAGAGATACAGAAACACCGTGGCCCCTTTCTTTGAGATAACTCTGCACTATTGCGAGCTGGAAATGCCACTTCCAGTTTAGCTGTGCAGAAGAAGAACAACAAGAAGAAGAAATATCTCGAAATATGTCCGTTAGGCCCCTTCCCTTGAGATACATCTGCAAATATCTCGGAAACGAAGCGAGCTATGGCAAAATGTTAAGAGACCTTTTTTGTAGAGAATTAAGTTTCCTACTTTTTATGTTGTATGATATTTTTTGATCAGATGCGTAGTTCTCGAGATATATCAAGATATTTAAAAGTTCCGAAGCCGCACCAACATAATAGAGATACAGAAACACCGTGGCCCCTTTCTTTGAGATAACTCTGCACTATTGCGAGCTGCAAATGCCACTTCCAGCTTAGCTGTGCAGAAGAAGAACAACAAGAAGAAGAAATATCTCGAAATATGTCCGTCAGGCCCCTTCCCTTGAGATATATCTGCAAATATCTCGGAAACGAAGCGAGCTATGGCAAAATGTTAAGAGACCTTTTTTGTAGAGAATTATGTTTCCTACAATTTAGGTTCTATGATATTTTTTGATCAGAAGCGTAGTTTTCGAGATATATCGAGATATTTAAAAGTTCCGAAGCCGCACCAACATAATAGAGATACAGAAACACCGTGGCCCCTTTCTTTGAGATAACTCTGCACTAGTGCGAGCCGCAAATGCCACTTCCAGCTTAGCTGTGCAGAAGAAGAACAACAAGAAGAAGAAATATCTCGAAATATGTCCGTCAGGCCCCTTCCCTTGAGATAAATATGCAAATACCTCGGAAACGAAGCGAGGTATGGCAAAATGTTAAGAGACCTTTTTTGTAGAGAATTAAGTTTCCTACTTTTCATGTTCTATGATATTTTTTGATCAGACGCGTAGTTCTCGAGATATATCAAGATATTTAAAAGTTCCGAAGCCGCACCAACATAATAGAGATACAGAAACACCGTGGCCCCTTTCTTTGAGATAACTCTGCACTATTGCGAGCTGCAAATGCCACTTCCAGCTTAGCTGTGCAGAAGAAGAACAACAAGAAGAAGAAATATCTCGAAATATGTCCGTCAGGCCCCTTCCCTTGAGATAAATCTGCAAATATCTCGGAAACGAAGAGAGCCATGGCAAAATGTTAAGAGACCTTTTTTGTAGAGAATTAAGTTTCCTACTTTTCATGTTCTATGATATTTTTTGATCAGATGCGTAGTTCTCGAGATATATCAAGATATTTAAAAGATCCGAACCCGCACCAACATAATAGAGATACAGAAACACCGTGGCCCCTTTCTTTGAGATAACTCTGCACTATTGCGAGCTGTAAATGCCACTTCCAGCTTAGCTGTGCAGAAGAAGAACAACAAGAAGAAGAAATATCTCGAAATATGTCCGTCAGGCCCCTTCCCTTGAGATATATCTGCAAATATCTCGGAAACGAAGCGAGCTATGGCAAAATGTTGAGAGACCTTTTTTGTAGAGAATTATGCTTCCTACAATTTATGTTCTATGATATTTTTTGATCAGAAGCGTAGTTTTCGAGATATATCGAGATATTTAAAAGTTCCGAAGCCGCACCAACATAATAGAGATACAGAAACACCGTGGCCCCTTTCGTTGAGATAACTCTGCACTAGTGCGAGCCGCAAATGCCACTTCCAGCTTAGTTGTGCAGAAGAAGAACAACAAGAAGAAGAAATATCTCGAAATATGTCCGTCAGGCCCCTTCCCTTGAGATAAATCTGCAAATATCTCGGAAACGAAGCGAGCTATGGCAAAATGTTAAGAGACCTTTTTTGTAGAGAATTAAGTTTCCTACTTTTTATGTTCTATGATATTTTTTGATCAGATGCGTAGTTCTCGAGATATATCAAGATATTTAAAAGTTCCGAAGCCGCACCAACATGATAGAGATACAGAAACACCGTGGCCCCATTCTTTGAGATAACTCTGCACTATTGCGAGCTGCAAATGCCACTTCCAGCTTAGCTGTGCAGAGGAAGAACAACAAGAAGAAGAAGTATCTCGAAATATGTCCGTCAGGCCCGTTCCTTTGAGCTGAATCTGCAAATATCTCGGAAACGAAGCGAGCTATGGCAAAATGTTAAGAGACGTTTTTTGTAGAGAATTATGTTTCCTACAATTTATGTTCTATGATATTTTTTGATCAGAAGCGTAGTTTTCGAGATATATCGAGATATTTAAAAGTTCCGAAGCCGCACCAACATAATAGAGATACAGAAACACCGTGGCTCCTTCCTTTGAGATAACTCTGCACTAGTGCGAGCCGCAAATGCCACTTCCAGCTTAGCTGTGCAGAAGAAGAACAACAAGAAGAAGAAATATCTCGAAATATGTCCGTCAGGCCCCTTCCCTTGAGATAAATCTGCAAATATCTCGGAAACGAAGCGAGCTATGGCAAAATGTTAAGAGACCTTTTTTGTAGAGAATTAAGTTTTCTACTTTTTATGTTCTATGATATTTTTCGATCAGAGGCGTAGTTCTTGAGATATATCAAGATATTTAAAAGTTCCGAAGCCGCACCAACATAATAGAGATACAGAAACACCGTGGCCCCTTTCTTTGGGATAACTCTGCACTATTGCGAGCTGCAAATGCCACTTCCAGCTTAGCTGTGCAGAAGAAGAACAACAAGAAGAAGAAATATCTCGAAATATGTCCGTCAGGCCAGTTCCTTTGAGTTGAATCTGCAAATATCTCGGAAACGAAGCGAGCTATGGCAAAATGTTAAGAGACCTTTTTTGTAGAGAATTATGTTTCCTACAATTTATGTTCTATGATATTTTTTGATCAGAAGCGTAGTTTTCGAGATATATCGAGATATTTAAAAGTTCCGAAGCCGCACCAACATAATAGAGATACAGAAACACCGTGGCCCCTTTCTTTGAGATAACTCTGCACTAGTGCGAGCCGCAAATGCCACTTCCAGCTTAGCTGTGCAGAAGAAGAACAACAAGAAGAAGAAATATCTCGAAATATGTCCGTCAGGCCAGTTCCTTTGAGCTGAATCTGCAAATATCTCGGAAACGAAGCGAGCTATGGCAAAATGTTAAGAGACCTTTTGTGTAGAGAATTATGTTTCCTACAATTTATGTTCTATGATATTTTTTGATCAGAAGCGTAGTTTTCGAGATATATCGAGATATTTAAAAGTTCCGAAGCCGCACCAACATAATAGAGATACAGAAACACCGTGGCCCCTTTCTTTGAGATAACTCTGCACTAGTGCGAGCCGCAAATGCCACTTCCAGCTTAGCTGTGCAGAAGAAGAACAACAAGAAGAAGAAATATCTCGAAATATGTCCGTCAGGCCCCTTCCCTTGAGATATATCTGCACATATCTCGGAAACGAAGCGAGCTATGGCAAAATGTCAAGAGACCTTTTGTGTAGAGAATTAAGTTTCCTACTTTTCATGTTCTATGATATTTTTTGATCAGATGCGTAGTTCTCGAGATATATCAAGATATTTAAAAGTTCCGAAGCCGCACCAACATGATAGAGATACAGAAACACCGTGGCCCCATTCTTTGAGATAACTCTGCACTATTGCGAGCTGCAAATGCCACTTCCAGCTTAGCTGTGCAGAGGAAGAACAACAAGAAGAAGAAGTATCTCGAAATATGTCCGTCAGGCCCGTTCCTTTGAGCTGAATCTGCAAATATCTCGGAAACGAAGCGAGCTATGGCAAAATGTTAAGAGACGTTTTTTGTAGAGAATTATGTTTCCTACAATTTATGTTCTATGATATTTTTTGATCAGAAGCGTAGTTTTCGAGATATATCGAGATATTTAAAAGTTCCGAAGCCGCACCAACATAATAGAGATACAGAAACACCGTGGCTCCTTCCTTTGAGATAACTCTGCACTAGTGCGAGCCGCAAATGCCACTTCCAGCTTAGCTGTGCAGAAGAAGAACAACAAGAAGAAGAAATATCTCGAAATATGTCCGTCAGGCCCCTTCCCTTGAGATAAATCTGCAAATATCTCGGAAACGAAGCGAGCTATGGCAAAATGTTAAGAGACCTTTTTTGTAGAGAATTAAGTTTTCTACTTTTTATGTTCTATGATATTTTTCGATCAGAGGCGTAGTTCTTGAGATATATCAAGATATTTAAAAGTTCCGAAGCCGCACCAACATAATAGAGATACAGAAACACCGTGGCCCCTTTCTTTGGGATAACTCTGCACTATTGCGAGCTGCAAATGCCACTTCCAGCTTAGCTGTGCAGAAGAAGAACAACAAGAAGAAGAAATATCTCGAAATATGTCCGTCAGGCCAGTTCCTTTGAGTTGAATCTGCAAATATCTCGGAAACGAAGCGAGCTATGGCAAAATGTTAAGAGACCTTTTTTGTAGAGAATTATGTTTCCTACAATTTATGTTCTATGATATTTTTTGATCAGAAGCGTAGTTTTCGAGATATATCGAGATATTTAAAAGTTCCGAAGCCGCACCAACATAATAGAGATACAGAAACACCGTGGCCCCTTTCTTTGAGATAACTCTGCACTAGTGCGAGCCGCAAATGCCACTTCCAGCTTAGCTGTGCAGAAGAAGAACAACAAGAAGAAGAAATATCTCGAAATATGTCCGTCAGGCCAGTTCCTTTGAGCTGAATCTGCAAATATCTCGGAAACGAAGCGAGCTATGGCAAAATGTTAAGAGACCTTTTGTGTAGAGAATTATGTTTCCTACAATTTATGTTCTATGATATTTTTTGATCAGAAGCGTAGTTTTCGAGATATATCGAGATATTTAAAAGTTCCGAAGCCGCACCAACATAATAGAGATACAGAAACACCGTGGCCCCTTTCTTTGAGATAACTCTGCACTAGTGCGAGCCGCAAATGCCACTTCCAGCTTAGCTGTGCAGAAGAAGAACAACAAGAAGAAGAAATATCTCGAAATATGTCCGTCAGGCCCCTTCCCTTGAGATATATCTGCACATATCTCGGAAACGAAGCGAGCTATGGCAAAATGTCAAGAGACCTTTTGTGTAGAGAATTAAGTTTCCTACTTTTCATGTTCTATGATATTTTTTGATCAGATGCGTAGTTCTCGAGATATATCAAGATATTTAAAAGTTCCGAAGCCGCACCAACATGATAGAGATACAGAAACACCGTGGCCCCATTCTTTGAGATAACTCTGCACTATTGCGAGCTGCAAATGCCACTTCCAGCTTAGCTGTGCAGAGGAAGAACAACAAGAAGAAGAAGTATCTCGAAATATGTCCGTCAGGCCCGTTCCTTTGAGCTGAATCTGCAAATATCTCGGAAACGAAGCGAGCTATGGCAAAATGTTAAGAGACGTTTTTTGTAGAGAATAATGTTTCCTACAATTTACGTTCTATGATATTTTTTGATCAGAAGCGTAGTTCTCGAGATATATCAAGATATTTAAAAGTTCCGAAGACGCACCAACATAATAGAGATACAGAAACACCGTGGCCCCTTTCTTTGAGATAACTGTGCACTAGTGCGAGCCGCAAATGCCACTTCCAGCTTAGCTGTGCAGAAGAAGAGCAACAAGAAGAAGAAATATCTCGAAATATGTCCGTCAGGCCCCTTCCCTTGAGATATATCTGCAAATATCTCGGAAACGAAGCGGGCCATGGCAAAATGTTAAGAGACCTTTTTTGTAGAGAATTATGTTTCCTACAATTTATGTTCTATGATATTTTTTGATCAGAAGCGTAGTTTTCGAGATATATCGAGATATTTAAAAGATCCGAAGCTGCACCAACATAATAGAGATACAGAAACACCGTGGCCCCTTTCTTTGAGATAACTCTGCACTAGTGCGAACCGCAAATGCCGCTTCCAGCTCAGCTGTGCAGAAGAAGAACAACAAGAAGAAGAAATATCTCGAAATATGTCCGTCAGGCCCCTTCCCTCGAGATAAATCTGCAAATATCTCGGAAACGAAGCGAGCTATGGCAAAATGTTAAGAGACCTTTTTTGTAGAGAATTAAGTTTCCTACTTTTTATGTTCTATGATATTTTTTGATCGGATGCGTAGTTCTCGAGATATATCAAGATATTTAAAAGTTCCGAAGCCGCACCAACATAATAGAGATACAGAAACACCGTGGCCCCTTTCTTTGAGATAACTCTGCACTAGTGCGAGCCGCAAATGCCGCTTCCAGCTTAGCTGTGCAGAAGAAGAACAACAAGGAGAAGAAATATCTCGAAATATGTCCGTCAGGCCCCTTCCCTCGAGATAAATCTGCAAATATCTCGGAAACGAAGCGAGCTATGGCAAAATGTTAAGAGACCTTTTTTGTAGAGAATTAAGTTTCCTACTTTTTATGTTCTATGATATTTTTTGATCGGATGCGTAATTCTCGAGATATATCAAGATATTTAAAAGTTCCGAAGCCGCACCAACATAATAGAGATACAGAAACACCGTGGCCCCTTTCTTTGAGATAACTCTGCACTATTGCGAGCTGCAAATGCCACTTCCAGCTTTGCTGTGCAGAAGAAGAACAACAAGAAGAAGAAATATCTGGAAATATGTCCGTCAGGCCCCTTCCCTTGAGATAAATCTGCAAATATCTCGGAAACGAAGCGAGCTACGGCAAAATGTTAAGAGACCTTTTTGGTAGAGAATGAAGTTTCCTACTTTTTATGTTCTATGATATTTTTTGATCAGATGCGTAGTTCTCGAGATATATCAAGATATTTAAAAGTTCCGAAGCCGCACCAACATAATAGAGATACAGAAACACCGTGGCCCCTTTCTTTGAGATAACTCTGCACTATTGCGAGCTGCAAATGCCACTTCCAGCTTAGCTGTGCAGAAGAAGAACAACAAGAAGAAGAAATATCTCGAAATATGTCCGTCAGGCCCCTTCCCTTGAGATAAATCTGCAAATATCTCGGAAACAAAGCGAGCTATGGCAAAATGTTAAGCGACTTTATTTGTAGAGAATTAAGTTTCCTACTTTTTACGTTCTATGATATTTTTTGATCAGATGCGTGGTTCTCGAGATATATCAAGATATTTTAAAGTTCCGAAGCCGCACCAACATAATAGAGATACAGAAACACCGTGGCCCCTTTCTTTGAGATAACTCTGCACTACTGCGAGCTGGAAATGCCACTTCCAGTTTAGCTGTGCAGAAGAAGAACAACAAGAAGAAGAAATATCTCGAAATATGTCCGTCAGGCGCCTTCCCTTGAGATAAATCTGCAAATATCTCGGAAACGAAGCGAGCTATGGCAAAATGTTAAGAGACCTTTTTTGTTGAGAATTAAGTTTCCTACTTTTTATGTTCCATGATATTTTTTGATCAGATGCGTAGTTCTCGAGATATATCAAGATATTTAAAAGTTCCGAAGCCGCACCAACATAATAGAGATACAGAAACACCGTGGCCCCTTTCTTTGAGATAACTCTGCACTATTGCGAGCTGTAAATGCCACGTCCAGCTTAGCTGTGCAGAAGAAGAACAACAAGAAGAAGAAATAGCTCGAAATATGGCCGGCAGGCCCCTTCCCTCGAGATAAATCTGCAAATATCTCGGAAACGAAGCGAGCTATCGCAAAATGTTAAGAGACCTTTTTTGTAGAGAATTAAGTTTCCTACTTTTTATGTTCTATGATATTTTTTGATCGGATGCGTAGTTCTCGAGATATATCAAGCTATTTAAAAGTTCCGAAGCCGCACCAACATAATAGAGATACAGAAACACCGTGGCCCCTTTCTTTGAGATAACTCTGCACTATTGCGAGCTGCAAATGCCACTTCCAGCTTAGCTGTGCAGAAGAAGAACAACAAGAAGAAGAAATATCTCGAAATATGTCCGTCAGACCCCTTTCCTTGAGATAAATCTGCAAATATCTCGGAAACGAAGCGAGCTATGGCAAAATGTTAAGAGACCTTTTTTGTAGAGAATTATGTTTCCCACAATTTACGTTCTATGATATTTTTTGATCAGAAGCGTAGTTTTCGAGATATATCGAGATATTTAAAAGATCCGAAGCCGCACCAACATAATAGAGATACAGAAACACCGTGGCCCCTTTCTTCGAGATAACTCTGCACTATTGCGAGCTGCAAATGCCACTTCCAGCTTAGCTGTGCAGAAGAAGACCAACAAGAAGAAGAAATATCTCGAAATATGTCCGTCAGGCCCCTTCCCTTGAGATAAATCTGC
Source organism: Osmia lignaria lignaria (assembly GCF_051020975.1). NCBI lineage: Eukaryota > Metazoa > Arthropoda > Insecta > Hymenoptera > Megachilidae > Osmia > Osmia lignaria. The sequence goes on from NW_027478166.1 coordinate 7,231,757, forward strand.
AAGTATCTTGGAAACGAAGCGAGCTATGGCAAAATGTTAAGAGACCTTTTTTGTAGAGAATTAAGTTTCCTACTTTTTATGTTCTATGATATTTTTTGATCAGATGCGTAGTTCTCGAGATATATCAAGATATTTAAAAGTTCCGAAGCCGCACCAACATAATAGAGATACAGAAACACCGTGGCCCCTTTCTTTGAGATAACTCTGCACTATTGCGAGCTGCAAATGCCACTTCCAGCTTAGCTGTGCAGAAGAAGAACAACAAGAAGAAGAAATATCTCGAAATATGTCCGTCAGGCCCCTTCCCTTGAGATATATCTGCAAATATCTCGGAAACGAAACGAGCTATGGCAAAATGTTGAGAGACCTTTTTTGTAGAGAATTATGTTTCCTACAATTTATGTTCTATGATATTTTTTGATCAGAAGCGTAGTTTTCGAGATATATCGAGATATTTAAAAGATCCGAAGCTGCACCAACATAATAGAGATACAGAAACACCGTGGCCCCTTTCTTTGAGATAACTCTGCACTAGTGCGAGCCGCAAATGCCGCTTCCAGCTCAGCTGTGCAGAAGAAGAACAACAAGAAGAAGAAATATCTCGAAATATGTCCGTCAGGCCCCTTCCCTCGAGATAAATCTGCAAATATCTCGGAAACGAAGCGAGCTATGGCAAAATGTTAAGAGACCTTTTTTGTAGAGAATTAAGTTTCCTACTTTTTATGTTCTATGATATTTTTTGATCGGATGCGTAGTTCTCGAGATATATCAAGATATTTAAAAGTTCCGAAGCCGCACCAACATAATAGAGATACAGAAACACCGTGGCCCCTTTCTTTGAGATAACTCTGCACTAGTGCGAGCCGCAAATGCCGCTTCCAGCTTAGCTGTGCAGAAGAAGAACAACAAGGAGAAGAAATATCTCGAAATATGTCCGTCAGGCCCCTTCCCTCGAGATAAATCTGCAAATATCTCGGAAACGAAGCGAGCTATGGCAAAATGTTAAGAGACCTTTTTTGTAGAGAATTAAGTTTCCTACTTTTTATGTTCTATGATATTTTTCGATCGGATGCGTAGTTCTCGAGATATATCAAGATATTTAAAAGTTCCGAAGCCGCACCAACATAATAGAGATACAGAAACACCGTGGCCCCTTTCTTTGAGATAACTCTGCACTATTGCGAGCTGCAAATGCCACTTCCAGCTTTGCTGTGCAGAAGAAGAACAACAAGAAGAAGAAATATCTGGAAATATGTCCGTCAGGCCCCTTCCCTTGAGATAAATCTGCAAATATCTCGGAAACGAAGCGAGCTACGGCAAAATGTTAAGAGACCTTTTTGGTAGAGAATGATGTTTCCTACTTTTTATGTTCTATGATATTTTTTGATCAGATGCGTAGTTCTCGAGATATATCAAGATATTTAAAAGTTCCGAAGCCGCACCAACATAATAGAGATACAGAAACACCGTGGCCCCTTTCTTTGAGATAACTCTGCACTATTGCGAGCTGCAAATGCCACTTCCAGCTTAGCTGTGCAGAAGAAGAACAACAAGAAGAAGAAATATCTCGAAATATGTCCGTCAGGCCCCTTCCCTTGAGATAAATCTGCAAATATCTCGGAAACAAAGCGAGCTATGGCAAAATGTTAAGCGACTTTATTTGTAGAGAATTAAGTTTCCTACTTTTTACGTTCTATGATATTTTTTGATCAGATGCGTGGTTCTCGAGATATATCAAGATATTTTAAAGTTCCGAAGCCGCACCAACATAATAGAGATACAGAAACACCGTGGCCCCTTTCTTTGAGATAACTCTGCACTACTGCGAGCTGGAAATGCCACTTCCAGTTTAGCTGTGCAGAAGAAGAACAACAAGAAGAAGAAATATCTCGAAATATGTCCGTCAGGCCCCTTCCCTTGAGATAAATCTGCAAATATCTCGGAAACGAAGCGAGCTATGGAAAATGTTAAGAGACCTTTTTTGTTGAGAATTAAGTTTCCTACTTTTTATGTTCCATGATATTTTTTGATCAGATGCGTAGTTCTCGAGATATATCAAGATATTTAAAAGTTCCGAAGCCGCGCCAACATAATAGAGATACAGAAACACCGTGGCCCCTTTCTTTGAGATAACTCTGCACTATTGCGAGCTGTAAATGCCACGTCCAGCTTAGCTGTGCAGAAGAAGAACAACAAGAAGAAGAAATATCTCGAAATATGGCCGTCAGGCCCCTTCCCTCGAGATAAATCTGCAAATATCTCGGAAACGAAGCGAGCTATGGCAAAATGTTAAGAGACCTTTTTTGTAGAGAATTAAGTTTCCTACTTTTTATGTTCTATGATATTTTTTGATCGGATGCGTAGTTCTCGAGATATATCAAGCTATTTAAAAGTTCCGAAGCCGCACCAACATAATAGAGATACAGAAACACCGTGGCCCCTTTCTTTGAGATAACTCTGCACTATTGCGAGCTGCAAATGCCACTTCCAGCTTAGCTGTGCAGAAGAAGAACAACAAGAAGAAGAAATATCTCGAAATATGTCCGTCAGGCCCCTTCCCTTGAGATAAATCTGCAAATATCTCGGAAACGAAGCGAGCTATGGCAAAATGTTAAGAGACCTTATTTGTGGAGAATTAAGTTTCCTACTTTTTATGTTCTATGATATTATTTGATCAGATGCGTAGTTCTCGAGATATATCAAGATATTTAAAAGTTCCGAAGCCGCACCAACATAATAGAGATACAGAAACACCGTGGCCCCTTTCTTTGAGATAACTCTGCACTATTGCGAGCTGCAAATGCCACTTCCAGCTTAGCTGTGCAGAAGAAGAACAACAAGAAGAAGAAATATCTCGAAATATGTCCGTCAGGCCCCTTCCCTTGAGATAAATCTGCATATATCTCGGAAGCGAAGCGAGCTATGGCAAAATGTTAAGAGACCTTTTTTGTAGAGAATTATGTTTCCTACAATTTATGTTCTATGATATTTTTTGATCAGAAGCGTAGTTTTTGAGATATATCAAGATATTTAAAAGTTCCGAAGCCGCACCAACATAATAGAGATACAGAAACACCGTGGCCCCTTTCTTTCAGATAACTCTGCACTATTGCGAGCTGGAAATGCCACTTCCAGTTTAGCTGTGCAGAAGAAGAACAACAAGAAGAAGAAATATCTCGAAATATGTCCGTCAGGCCCCTTCCCTTGAGATAAGTCTGCATATATCTCGGAAACGAAGCGAGCTATGGCAAAATGTTGAGAGACCTTTTTTGTAGAGAATTAAGTTTTCTACTTTTTATGTTCTATGATATTTTTTGATCAGATGCGTAGTTCTCGAGATATATCAAGATATTTAAAAGTTCCGAAGCCGCACCAACATAATAGAGATACAGAAACACCGTGGCCCCTTTCTTTGAGATAACTCTGCACTATTGCGAGCTGCAAATGCCACTTCCAGCTTAGCTGTGCAGAAGAAGAACAACAAGAAGAAGAAATATCTCGAAATATGTCCGTCAGGCCCCTTCCCTTGAGATAAATCTGCATATATCTCGGAAACGAAGCGAGCTATGGCAAAATGTTGAGAGACCTTTTTTGTAGAGAATTAAGTTTTCTACTTTTTATGTTCTATGATATTTTTTGATCAGATGCGTAGTTCTCGAGATATATCAAGATATTTGAAAGTTCCGAAGCCGCACCAACATAATAGAGATACAGAAACACCGTGGCCCCTTTCTTTGAGATAACTCGGCACTACTGCGAGCTGGAAATGCCACTTCCAGTTTAGCTGTGCAGAAGAAGAACAACAAGAAGAAGAAATATCTCGAAATATGTCCGTCAGGCCCCTTCCCTCGAGATAAATCTGCAAATATCTCGGAAACGAAGCGAGCTATGGCAAAATGTTAAGAGACCTTTTTTGTAGAGAATTAAGTTTCCTACTTTTTATGTTCTATGATATTTTTTGATCAGATGCGTAGTTCTCGAGATATATCAAGATATTTAAAAGTTCCGAAGCCGCACCAACATAATAGAGATACAGAAACACCGTGGCCCCTTTGTTTGAGATAACTCTGCACTATTGCGAGCTGCAAATGCCACTTCCAGCTTAGCTGTGCAGAAGAAGACCAACAAGAAGAAGAAATATCTCGAAATATGTCCGTCAGGCCCCTTCCCTTGAGATAAATCTGCAAATATCTCGGAAACGAAGCGAGCTATGGCAAAATGTTAAGAGACCTTATTTGTGGAGAATTAAGTTTCCTACTTTTTATGTTCTATGATATTATTTGATCAGATGCGTAGTTCTCGAGATATATCAAGATATTTAAAAGTTCCGAAGCCGCACCAACATAATAGAGATACAGAAACACCGTGGCCCCTTTCTTTGAGATAACTCTGCACTATTGCGAGCTGCAAATGCCACTTCCAGCTTAGCTGTGCAGAAGAAGAACAACAAGAAGAAGAAATATCTCGAAATATGTCCGTCAGGCCCCTTCCCTTGAGATAAATCTGCATATATCTCGGAAACGAAGCGAGCTATGGCAAAATGTTGAGAGACCTTTTTTGTAGAGAATTAAGTTTTCTACTTTTTATGTTCTATGATATTTTTTGATCAGATGCGTAGTTCTCGAGATATATCAAGATATTTAAAAGTTCCGAAGCCGCACCAACATAATAGAGATACAGAAACACCGTGGCCCCTTTCTTTGAGATAACTCTGCACTATTGCGAGCTGCAAATGCCACTTCCAGCTTAGCTGTGCAGAAGAAGAACAACAAGAAGAAGAAATATCTCGAAATATGTCCGTCAGGCCCCTTCCCTTGAGATAAATCTGCAAATATCTCGGAAACGAAGCGAGCTATGGCAAAATGTTAAGCGACTTTATTTGTAGAGAATTAAGTTTCCTACTTTTTACGTTCTATGATATTTTTTAATCAGATGCGTAGTTCTCGAGATATATAAAGATATTTTAAAGTTCCGAAGCCGCACCAACATAATAGAGATACAGAAACACCGTGGCCCCTTTCTTCGAGATAACTCTGCACTATTGCGAGCTGCAAATGCCACTTCCAGCTTAGCTGTGCAGAAGAAGAACAACAAGAAGAAGAAATATCTCGAAAAATGTCCGTCAGGCCCCTTCCCTTGAGATAAATCTGCAAATATCTCGGAAACGAAGCGAGCTATGGCAAAATGTTAAGAGACCTTATTTGTAGAGAATTAAGTTTCCTACTTTTTATGTTCTATGATATTTTTTGATCAGATGCGTAGTTCTCGAGATATATCAAGATATTTAAAAGTTCCGAAGCCGCACCAACATAATAGAGATACAGAAACACCGTGGCCCCTTTCTTTGAGATAACTCTGCACTATTGCGAGCTGCAAATGCCACTTCCAGCTTAGCTGTGCAGAAGAAGACCAACAAGAAGAAGAAATATCTCGAAATATGTCCGTCAGACCCCTTCCCTTGAGATAAATCTGCAAATATCTCGGAAACGAAGCGAGCTATGGCAAAATGTTAAGAGACCTTATTTGTGGAGAATTAAGTTTCCTACTTTTTATGTTCTATGATATTATTTGATCAGATGCGTAGTTCTCGAGATATATCAAGATATTCAAAAGTTCCGAAGCCGCACCAACATAATAGAGATACAGAAACACCGTGGCCCCTTTCTTTGAGATAACTCTGCACTATTGCGAGCTGCAAATGCCACTTCCAGCTTAGCTGTGCAGAAGAAGAACAACAAGAAGAAGAAATATCTCGAAATATGTCCGTCAGGCCCCTTCCCTTGAGATAAATCTGCATATATCTCGGAAGCGAAGCGAGCTATGGCAAAATGTTAAGAGACCTTTTTTGTAGAGAATTAAGTTTCCTACTTTTTATGTTCTATGATATTTTTTGATCAGATGCGTAGTTCTCGAGATATATCAAGATATTTAAAAGTTCCGAAGCCGCACCAACATAATAGAGATACAGAAACACCGTGGCCCCTTTCTTTGAGATAACTCTGCACTATTGCGAGCTGCAAATGCCACTTCCAGCTTAGCTGTGCAGAAGAAGAACAACAAGAAGAAGAAATATCTCGAAATATGTCCGTCAGGCCCCTTCCCTCGAGATAAATCTGCAAATATCTCGGAAACGAAACGAGCTATGGCAAAATGTTAAGAGACCTTTTTTGTAGAGAATTATGTTTCCTACAATTTATGTTCTATGATATTTTTTGATCAGAAGCGTAGTTTTCGAGATATATCGAGATATTTAAAAGATCCGAAGCTGCACCAACATAATAGAGATACAGAAACACCGTGGCCCCTTTCTTTGAGATAACTCTGCACTAGTGCGAGCCGCAAATGCCGCTTCCAGCTTAGCTGTGCAGAAGAAGAACAACAAGAAGAAGAAATATCTCGAAATATGTCCGTCAGGCCCCTTCCCTTGAGATAAATCTGCAAATATCTCGGAAACGAAGCGAGCTATGGCAAAATGTTAAGAGACCTTATTTGTAGAGAATTAAGTTTCCTACTTTTTATGTTCTATGATATTTTTTGATCAGATGCGTAGTTCTCGAGATATATCAAGATATTTAAAAGTTCCGAAGCCGCACCAACATAATAGAGATACAGAAACACCGTGGCCCCTTTCTTTGAGATAACTCTGCGCTATTGCGAGCTGGAAATGCCACTTCCAGTTTAGCTGTGCAGAAGAAGAACAACAAGAAGAGGAAATATCTCGAAATATGTCCGTCAGGCCCCTTCCCTTGAGATATATCTGCAAATATCTCGGAAACGAAACGAGCTATGGCAAAATGTTAAGAGACCTTTTTTGTAGAGAATTATGTTTCCTACAATTTATGTTCTATGATATTTTTTGATCAGAAGCGTAGTTTTCGAGATATATCGAGATATTTAAAAGATCCGAAGCTGCACCAACATAATAGAGTTACAGAAACACCGTGGCCCCTTTCTTTGGGATAACTCTGCACTATTGCGAGCTGCAAATGCCACTTCCAGCTTAGCTGTGCAGAAGAAGAACAACAAGAATAAGAAATATTTCGAAATATGTCCGTCAGGCCCCTTCCCTTGAGATAAATCTGCAAATATCTCGGAAACTAAGCGAGCTACGGCAAAAAGTTAAGAGACCTTTTTTGTAGAAAATTAGGTTTCCTACTTTTTATGTTCTATGATATTTTTTGATCAGATGCGTAGTTCTCGAGATATATCAAGATATTTAAAAGTTCCGAAGCCGCACCAACATAATAGAGATACAGAAACACCGTGGCCCCTTTCTTTGCGATAACTCTGCACTATTGCGAGCTGCAAATGCCACTTCCAGCTTAGCTGTGCAGAAGAAGAACAACAAGAAGATGAAATATCTCGAAATATGTCCGTCAGGCCCATTCCCTTGAGATAAATCTGCAAATATCTCGGAAACGAAGCGAGCTATGGCAAAATGTTAAGAGACCTTTTTTGTAGAGAATTAAGTTTCCTACTTTTTATCTTCTATGATATTTTCTGATCAGATTCGTAGTTCTCGAGATATATCAAGATATTTAAAAGTTCCGAAGCCGCACCAACATAATAGAGATACAGAAACACCGTGGCCCCTCTCTTTGAGATAACTCTGCACAATTGCGAGCTGCAAATGCCACTTCCAGCTTAGCTGTGCAGAAGAAGAACAACAAGAAGAAGAAATATCTCGAAATATGTCCGTCAGGCCCCTTCCCTTGAGATAAATCGGCAAGTATCTCGGAAACGAAGCGAGCTATTGCAAAATGTTGAGAGACCTTTTTTGTAGAGAATTAAGTTTCCTACTTTTTATGTTCTATGATATTTTTTGATCAGATGCGTAGATCTCGAGATATATCGAGATATTTAAAAGTTCCGAAGCCGCACCAACATAATAGGGATACAGAAACACCGTGGCCCCTTTCTTTGAGATAACTCTGCAGTATTGCGAGCTGTAAATGCCACTTCCAGCTTAGCTGTGCAGGAGAAGAACAACAAGAAGAAGAAATATCTCGAAATATGTCCGTCAGGCCCCTTCCCTTGAGATATATCTGCAAATATCTCGGAAACGAAGCGAGCTATGGCAAAATGTTAAGAGACCTTTTTTGTAGAGAATTATGTTTCCTACAATTTATGTTCTATGATATTTTTTGATCAGAAGCGTAGTTCTCGAGATATATCAAGATATTTAAAAGTTCCGAAGCCGCACCAACATAATAGAGATACAGAAACACCGTGGCCCCTTTCTTTGAGATAACTCTGCACTATTGCGAGCTGCAAATGCCACTTCCAGCTTAGCTGTGCAGAGGAAGAACAACAAGAAGAAGAAATATCTCGAAATATGTCCGTCAGGCCAGTTCCTTTGAGCTGAATCTGCAAATATCTCGGAAACGAAGCGAGCTATGGCAAAATGTTAAGAGACGTTTTTTGTAGAGAATTATGTTTCGTACAATTTATGTTCTATGATATTTTTTGATCAGAAGCGTAGTTTTCGAGATATATCGAGATATTTAAAAGTTCCGAAGCCGCACCAACATAATAGGGATACAGAAACACCGTGGCCCCTTTCTTTGAGATAACTCTGCACTAGTGCGAGCCGCAAATGCCACTTCCAGCTTAGCTGTGCAGAAGAAGAACAACAAGAAGAAGAAATATCTCGAAATATGTCCGTCAGGCCCCTTCCCTTGAGATAAATCTGCAAATATCTCGGAAACGAAGCGAGCTATGGCAAAATGTTAAGAGACCTTTTTTGTAGAGAATTAAGTTTCCTACTTTTTATGTTCTATGATATTTTTTGATCAGATGCGTAGTTCTCGAGATATATCAAGATGTTTAAAAGTTCCGAAGCCGCACCAACATAATAGAGATACAGAAACACCGTGGCCCCTATCTTTGAGATAACTCTGCAGTATTGCGAGCTGTAAATGCCACTTCCAGCTTAGCTGTGCAGGAGAAGAACAACAAGAAGGAGAAATATCTCGAAATATGTCCGTCAGGCCCCTTCCCTTGAGATATATCTGCAAATATCTCGGAAACGAAGCGAGCTATGGCAAAATGTTAAGAGACCTTTTTTGTAGAGAATTATGTTTCCTACAATTTATGTTCTATGATATTTTTTGATCAGAAGCGTCGTTTTCGAGATATATCGAGATATTTAAAAGTTCCGAAGCCGCACCAACATAATAGAGATACAGAAACAGCGTGGCCCCTTTCTTTGAGATATCTCTGCACTATTGCGAGCTGCAAATGCCACTTCCAGCTTAGCTGCGCAGAAGAAGAACAACAAGAAGAAGAAGTATCTCGAAATATGTCCGTCAGGCCCCTTCCCTTGAGATAAATCTGCAAATATCTCGGAAACGAAGCGAGCTATGGCAAAATGTTAAGAGACCTTATTTGCAGAGAATTAAGTTTCCTACTTTTTATGTTCTATGATATTTTTTGATCAGATGCGTAGTTCTCGAGATATATCAAGATATTTAAAAGTTCCGAAACCGCACCAACATAATAGAGATACAGAAACACGGTGGCCCCTTTCTTTGAGATAACTCTGCACTAGTGCGAGCCGCAAATGCCACTTCCAGCTTAGCTGTGCAGAAGAAGAACAACAAGAAGAAGAAATATCTCGAAATATGTCCGTCAGGCCCCTTCCCTTGAGATAAATCTGCAAATCTCTCGGAAACGAAGCGAGCTATGGCAAAATGTTAAGAGACCTTATTTGTAGAGAATTAAGTTTCCTACTTTTTATGTTCTATGATATTTTTTGATCAGATGCGTAGTTCTCGAGATATATCAAGATATTTAAAAGTTCCGAAGCCGCACCAACATAATAGAGATACAGAAACACCGTGGCCCCTTTCTTTGAGATAACTCTGCGCTATTGCGAGCTGGAAATGCCACTTCCAGTTTAGCTGTGCAGAAGAAGAACAACAAGAAGAGGAAATATCTCGAAATATGTCCGTCAGGCCCCTTCCCTTGAGATATATCTGCAAATATCTCGGAAACGAAACGAGCTATGGCAAAATGTTAAGAGACCTTTTTTGTAGAGAATTATGTTTCCTACAATTTATGTTCTATGATATTTTTTGATCAGAAGCGTAGTTTTCGAGATATATCGAGATATTTAAAAGATCCGAAGCTGCACCAACATAATAGAGGTACAGAAACACCGTGGCCCCTTTCTTTGAGATAACTCTGCACTATTGCGAGCTGCAAATGCCACTTCCAGCTTAGCTGTGCAGAAGAAGAACAACAAGAAGAAGAAATATCTCGAAATATGTCCGTCAGGCCCCTTCCCTTGAGATAAATCTGCAAATATCTCGGAAACGAAGCGAGCTATGGCAAAATGTTAAGAGACCTTTTTTGTAGAGAATTAAGTTTCCTACTTTTTATGTTCTATGATATTTTTTGATCAGATGCGTAGTTCTCGAGATATATCAAGATATTTAAAAGTTCCGAAGCCGCACCAACATAATGGAGATACAGAAACACCGTGGCCCCTTTCTTTGAGATAACTCTGCACTATTGCGAGCTGCAAATGCCACTTCCAGCTTAGCTGTGCAGAGGAAGAACAACAAGAAGAAGAAATATCTCGAAATATGTCCGTCAGGCCAGTTCCTTTGAGCTGAATCTGCAAATATCTCGGAAACGAAGCGAGCTATGGCAAAATGTTAAGAGACGTTTTTTGTAGAGAATTATGTTTCCTACAATTTATGTTCTATGATATTTTTTGATCAGAAGCGTAGTTTTCGAGATATATCGAGATATTTAAAAGTTCCGAAGCCGCACCAACATAATAGGGATACAGAAACACCGTGGCCCCTTTCTTTGAGATAACTCTGCACTAGTGCGAGCCGCAAATGCCACTTCCAGCTTAGCTGTGCAGAAGAAGAACAACAAGAAGAAGAAATATCTCGAAATATGTCCGTCAGGCCCCTTCCCTTGAGATAAATCTGCAAATATCTCGGAAACGAAGCGAGCTATGGCAAAATGTTAAGAGACCTTTTTTGTAGAGAATTAAGTTTCCTACTTTTTATGTTCTATGATATTTTTTGATCAGATGCGTAGTTCTCGAGATATATCAAGATATTTAAAAGTTCCGAAGCCGCACCAACATAATGGAGATACAGAAACACCGTGGCCCCTTTCTTTGAGATAACTCTGCACTATTGCGAGCTGCAAATGCCACTTCCAGCTTAGCTGTGCAGAGGAAGAACAACAAGAAGAAGAAATATCTCGAAATATGTCCGTCAGGCCAGTTCCTTTGAGCTGAATCTGCAAATATCTCGGAAACGAAGCGAGCTATGGCAAAATGTTAAGAGACGTTTTTTGTAGAGAATTATGTTTCCTACAATTTATGTTCTATGATATTTTTTGATCAGAAGCGTAGTTTTCGAGATATATCGAGATATTTAAAAGTTCCGAAGCCGCACCAACATAATAGGGATACAGAAACACCGTGGCCCCTTTCTTTGAGATAACTCTGCACTAGTGCGAGCCGCAAATGCCACTTCCAGCTTAGCTGTGCAGAAGAAGAACAACAAGAAGAAGAAATATCTCGAAATATGTCCGTCAGGCCCCTTCCCTTGAGATAAATCTGCAAATATCTCGGAAACGAAGCGAGCTATGGCAAAATGTTAAGAGACCTTTTTTGTAGAGAATTAAGTTTCCTACTTTTTATGTTCTATGATATTTTTTGATCAGATGCGTAGTTCTCGAGATATATCAAGATGTTTAAAAGTTCCGAAGCCGCACCAACATAATAGAGATACAGAAACACCGTGGCCCCTATCTTTGAGATAACTCTGCAGTATTGCGAGCTGTAAATGCCACTTCCAGCTTAGCTGTGCAGGAGAAGAACAACAAGAAGGAGAAATATCTCGAAATATGTCCGTCAGGCCCCTTCCCTTGAGATATATCTGCAAATATCTCGGAAACGAAGCGAGCTATGGCAAAATGTTAAGAGACCTTTTTTGTAGAGAATTATGTTTCCTACAATTTATGTTCTATGATATTTTTTGATCAGAAGCGTCGTTTTCGAGATATATCGAGATATTTAAAAGTTCCAAAGCCGCACCAACATAATAGAGATACAGAAACACCGTGGCCCCTTTCTTTGAGATAACTCTGCACTAGTGCGAGCCGCAAATGCCACTTCCAGCTTAGCTGTGCAGAAGAAGAACAACAAGAAGAAGAAATATCTCGAAATATGTCCGTCAGGCCCCTTCCCTTGAGATAAATCTGCAAATATCTCGGAAACGAAGCGAGCTATGGCAAAATGTTGAGAGACCTTTTTTGTAGAGAATTAAGTTTCCTACTTTTTATGTTCTATGATATTTTTTGATCAGATGCGTAGTTCTCGAGATATATCAAGATATTTAAAAGTTCCGAAGCCGCACCAACATAATAGAGATACAGAAACACCGTGGCCCCTCTCTTTGAGATAACTCTGCACTATTGCGAGCTGGAAATGCCACTTCCAGTTTAGCTGTGCAGAAGAAGAACAACAAGAAGAAGAAATATCTCGAAATATGTCCGTCAGGCCCCTTCCCTTGAGATAAATCTGCAAATATCTCGGAAACGAAGCGAGCTATGGCAAAATGTTAAGAGACCTTTTTTGTAGAGAATTATGTTTCCTACAATTTATGTTCTATGATATTTTTTGATCAGAAGCGTAGTTTTCGAGATATATCGAGATATTTAAAAGTTCCGAAGCCGCACCAACATAATAGAGATACAGAAACACCGTGGCCCCTTTCTTTGAGATAACTCTGCACTAGTGCGAGCCGCAAATGCCACTTCCAGCTTAGCTGTGCAGAAGAAGAACAACAAGAAGAAGAAATATCTCGAAATATGTCCGTCAGGCCCCTTCCCTTGAGATAAATCTGCAAATATCTCGGAAACGAAGCGAGCTATGGCAAAATGTTAAGAGACCTTTTTTGTAGAGAATTAAGTTTCCTACTTTTTATGTTCTATGATATTTTTTGATCCGATGCGTAGTTCTCGAGATATATCAAGATATTTAAAAGTTCCGAAGCCGCACCAACATAATAGAGATACAGAAACACCGTGGCCCCTTTCTTTGAGATAACTCTGCACTATTGCGAGCTGCAAATGCCACTTCCAGCTTAGCTGTGCAGCAGAAGAACAACAAGAAGAAGAAATATCTCGAAATATGTCCGTCAGGCCACTTCCCTTGAGATATATCTGGAAATATCTCGGAAACGAAGCGAGCTATGGCAAAATGTTAAGAGACCTTTTTTGTAGAGAATTAAGTTTCCTACTTTTTATGTTCTATGATATTTTTTGATCAGACGCGTAGCTCTCGAGATATATCAAGATATTTAAAAGTTCCGAAGCCGCACCAACATAATAGAGATACAGAAACACCGTGGCCCCTCTCTTTGAGATAACTCTGCACTAGTGCGAGCCGCAAATGCCGCTTCCAGCTTAGCTGTGCAGAAGAAGAACAACAAGAAGAAGAAATATCTCGAAATATGTCCGTCAGGCCCCTTCCCTTGAGATAAATCTGCAAATATCTCGGAAACGAAGCGAGCTATGGCAAAATGTTAAGATACCTTATTTGTAGAGAATTAAGTTTCCTACTTTTTATGTTCTATGATATTTTTTGATCAGATGCGTAGTTCTCGAGATATATCAAGATATTTAAAAGTTCCGAAGCCGCACCAACATAATAGAGATACAGAAACACCGTGGCCCCTTTCTTTGAGATAACTCTGCGCTATTGCGAGCTGGAAATGCCACTTCCAGTTTAGCTGTGCAGAAGAAGAACAACAAGAAGAGGAAATATCTCGAAATATGTCCGTCAGGCCCCTTCCCTTGAGATATATCTGCAAATATCTCGGAAACGAAACGAGCTATGGCAAAATGTTAAGAGACCTTTTTTGTAGAGAATTATGTTTCCTACAATTTATGTTCTATGATAGTTTTTGATCAGAAGCGTAGTTTTCGAGATATATCGAGATATTTAAAAGATCCGAAGCTGCACCAACATAATAGAGATACAGAAACACCGTGGCCCCTTTCTTTGAGATAACTCTGCACTATTGCGAGCTGCAAATGCCACTTCCAGCTTAGCTGTGCAGAAGAAGAACAACAAGAAGAAGAAATATCTCGAAATATGTCCGTCAGGCCCCTTCCCTTGAGATAAATCTGCAAATATCTCGGAAACGAAGCGAGCTATGGCAAAATGTTAAGAGACCTTTTTTGTAGAGAATTATGTTTCCTACAATTTATGTTCTATGATATTTTTTGATCAGAAGCGTAGTTTTCGAGATATATCGAGATATTTAAAAGTTCCGAAGCCGCACCAACATAATAGAGATACAGAAACACCGTGGCCCCTTTCTTTGAGATAACTCTGCACTAGTGCGAGCCGCAAATGCCACTTCCAGCTTAGCTGTGCAGAAGAAGAACAACAAGAAGAAGAAATATCTCGAAATATGTCCGTCAGGCCCCTTCCCTTGAGATAAATCTGCAAATATCTCGGAAACGAAGCGAGCTATGGCAAAATGTTAAGAGACCTTTTTTGTAGAGAATTAAGTTTCCTACTTTTTATGTTCTATGATATTTTTTGATCCGATGCGTAGTTCTCGAGATATATCAAGATATTTAAAAGTTCCGAAGCCGCACCAACATAATAGAGATACAGAAACACCGTGGCCCCTTTCTTTGAGATAACTCTGCACTATTGCGAGCTGCAAATGCCACTTCCAGCTTAGCTGTGCAGCAGAAGAACAACAAGAAGAAGAAATATCTCGAAATATGTCCGTCAGGCCACTTCCCTTGAGATATATCTGGAAATATCTCGGAAACGAAGCGAGCTATGGCAAAATGTTAAGAGACCTTTTTTGTAGAGAATTAAGTTTCCTACTTTTTATGTTCTATGATATTTTTTGATCAGACGCGTAGCTCTCGAGATATATCAAGATATTTAAAAGTTCCGAAGCCGCACCAACATAATAGAGATACAGAAACACCGTGGCCCCTCTCTTTGAGATAACTCTGCACTAGTGCGAGCCGCAAATGCCGCTTCCAGCTTAGCTGTGCAGAAGAAGAACAACAAGAAGAAGAAATATCTCGAAATATGTCCGTCAGGCCCCTTCCCTTGAGATAAATCTGCAAATATCTCGGAAACGAAGCGAGCTATGGCAAAATGTTAAGATACCTTATTTGTAGAGAATTAAGTTTCCTACTTTTTATGTTCTATGATATTTTTTGATCAGATGCGTAGTTCTCGAGATATATCAAGATATTTAAAAGTTCCGAAGCCGCACCAACATAATAGAGATACAGAAACACCGTGGCCCCTTTCTTTGAGATAACTCTGCGCTATTGCGAGCTGGAAATGCCACTTCCAGTTTAGCTGTGCAGAAGAAGAACAACAAGAAGAGGAAATATCTCGAAATATGTCCGTCAGGCCCCTTCCCTTGAGATATATCTGCAAATATCTCGGAAACGAAACGAGCTATGGCAAAATGTTAAGAGACCTTTTTTGTAGAGAATTATGTTTCCTACAATTTATGTTCTATGATAGTTTTTGATCAGAAGCGTAGTTTTCGAGATATATCGAGATATTTAAAAGATCCGAAGCTGCACCAACATAATAGAGATACAGAAACACCGTGGCCCCTTTCTTTGAGATAACTCTGCACTATTGCGAGCTGCAAATGCCACTTCCAGCTTAGCTGTGCAGAAGAAGAACAACAAGAAGAAGAAATATCTCGAAATATGTCCGTCAGACCCCTTCCCTTGAGATAAATCTGCAAATATCTCGGAAACGAAGCGAGCTACGGCAAAATGTTAAGAGACCTTTTTTGTAGAAAATTAGGTTTCCTACTTTTTATGTTCTATGATATTTTGTGATCAGATGCGTAGTTCTCGAGATATATCAAGATATTTAAAAGTTCCGAAGCCGCACCAACATAATAGAGATACAGAAACACCGTGGCCCCTTTCTTTGCGATAACTCTGCACTATTGCGAGCTGCAAATGCCACTTCCAGCTTAGCTGTGCAGAAGAAGAACAACAAGAAGAAGAAATACCTCGAAATATGTCCGTCAGGCCCCTTCCCTTGAGATAAATCTGCAAATATCTCGGAAACGAAGCGAGCTATGGCAAAATGTTAAGAGACCTTTTTTGTAGAGAATTAAGTTTCCTACTTTTTATGTTCTATGATATTTTTCGATCAGAGGCGTAGTTCTCGAGATATATCAAGATATTTAAAAGTTCCGAAGCCGCACCAACATAATAGAGATACAGAAACACCGTGGCCCCTTTCTTTGAGATAACTCTGCACGATTGCGAGCTGGAAATGCCACTTCCAGTTTAGCTGTGCAGAAGAAGAACAACAAGAAGAAGAAATATCTCGAAATATGTCCATCAGGACCCTTCCCTTGAGATAAATCTGCAAATATCTCGGAAACGAAGCGAGCTATTGCAAAACGTTAAGAGACCTTTTTTGTAGAGAATTAAGTTTCCTACTTTTTATGTTCTATGATATTTTTTGATCAGATGCGTAGTTCTCGAGATATATCAAGATATTTAAAAGCTCCGAAGCTGCACCAACATAATAGAGGTACAGAAACACCGTGGCCCCTTTCTTTGAGATAACTCTGCACTATTGCGAGCTGCAAATGCCACTTCCAGCTTAGCTGTGGAGAAGAAGAACAACAAGAATAAGAAATATTTCGAAATATGTCCGTCAGGCCCCTTCCCTTGAGATAAATCTGCAAATATCTCGGAAACTAAGCGAGCTACGGCAAAAAGTTAAGAGACCTTTTTTGTAGAAAATTAGGTTTCCTACTTTTTATGTTCTATGATAATTTTTGATCAGATGCGTAGTTCTCGAGATATATCAAGATATTTAAAAGTTCCGAAGCCGCACCAACATAATAGAGATACAGAAACACCGTGGCCCCTTTCTTTGCGATAACTCTGCACTATTGCGAGCTGCAAATGCCACTTCCAGCTTAGCTGTGCAGAAGAAGAACAACAAGAAGATGAAATATCTCGAAATATGTCCGTCAGGCCCATTCCCTTGAGATAAATCTGCAAATATCTCGGAAACAAAGCGAGCTATGCCAAAATGTTAAGAGACCTTATTTGTAGAGAATTAAGTTTCCTACTTTTTATGTTCTACGATATTTTTTGATCAGATGCGTAGTTCTCGAGATATATCGAGATATTTAAAAGTTCCGAAGCCGCACCAACATAATAGAGATACAGAAACACCGTGGCCCCTTTCTTTGAGATAACTGTGCACTATTGCGAGCTGCAAATGCCACTTCCAGCTTAGCTGTGCAGAAGAAGAACAACAAGAAGAAGAAATATCTCGAAATATGTCCGTCAGGCCCCTTCCCTTGAGATAAATCTGCAAATATCTCGGAAACGAAGCGAGCTATGGCAAAATGTTAAGAGACCTTTTTTGTAGAGAATTATGTTTCCTACAATTTATGTTCTATGATATTTTTTGATCAGAAGCGTAGTTTTCGAGATATATCGAGATATTTAAAAGTTCCGAAGCCGCACCAACATAATAGAGATACAGAAACACCGTGGCCCCTTTCTTTGAGATAACTCTGCACTAGTGCGAGCCGCAAATGCCACTTCCAGCTTAGCTGTGCAGAAGAAGAACAACAAGAAGAAGAAATATCTCGAAATATGTCCGTCAGGCCCCTTCCCTTGAGATAAATCTGCAAATATCTCGGAAACGAAGCGAGCTATGGCAAAATGTTAAGAGACCTTTTTTGTAGAGAATTAAGTTTCCTACTTTTTATGTTCTATGATATTTTTTGGTCCGATGCGTAGTTCTCGAGATATATCAAGATATTTAAAAGTTCCGAAGCCGCACCAACATAATAGAGATACAGAAACACCGTGGCCCCTTTCTTTGAGATAACTCTGCACTATTGCGAGCTGCAAATGCCACTTCCAGCTTAGCTGTGCAGCAGAAGAACAACAAGAAGAAGAAATATCTCGAAATATGTCCGTCAGGCCACTTCCCTTGAGATATATCTGGAAATATCTCGGAAACGAAGCGAGCTATGGCAAAATGTTAAGAGACCTTTTTTGTAGAGAATTAAGTTTCCTACTTTTTATGTTCTATGATATTTTTTGATCAGACGCGTAGCTCTCGAGATATATCAAGATATTTAAAAGTTCCGAAGCCGCACCAACATAATAGAGATACAGAAACACCGTGGCCCCTCTCTTTGAGATAACTCTGCACTAGTGCGAGCCGCAAATGCCGCTTCCAGCTTAGCTGTGCAGAAGAAGAACAACAAGAAGAAGAAATATCTCGAAATATGTCCGTCAGGCCCCTTCCCTTGAGATAAATCTGCAAATATCTCGGAAACGAAGCGAGCTATGGCAAAATGTTAAGATACCTTATTTGTAGAGAATTAAGTTTCCTACTTTTTATGTTCTATGATATTTTTTGATCAGATGCGTAGTTCTCGAGATATATCAAGATATTTAAAAGTTCCGAAGCCGCACCAACATAATAGAGATACAGAAACACCGTGGCCCCTTTCTTTGAGATAACTCTGCGCTATTGCGAGCTGGAAATGCCACTTCCAGTTTAGCTGTGCAGAAGAAGAACAACAAGAAGAGGAAATATCTCGAAATATGTCCGTCAGGCCCCTTCCCTTGAGATATATCTGCAAATATCTCGGAAACGAAACGAGCTATGGCAAAATGTTAAGAGACCTTTTTTGTAGAGAATTATGTTTCCTACAATTTATGTTCTATGATAGTTTTTGATCAGAAGCGTAGTTTTCGAGATATATCGAGATATTTAAAAGATCCGAAGCTGCACCAACATAATAGAGATACAGAAACACCGTGGCCCCTTTCTTTGAGATAACTCTGCACTATTGCGAGCTGCAAATGCCACTTCCAGCTTAGCTGTGCAGAAGAAGAACAACAAGAAGAAGAAATATCTCGAAATATGTCCGTCAGACCCCTTCCCTTGAGATAAATCTGCAAATATCTCGGAAACGAAGCGAGCTACGGCAAAATGTTAAGAGACCTTTTTTGTAGAAAATTAGGTTTCCTACTTTTTATGTTCTATGATATTTTGTGATCAGATGCGTAGTTCTCGAGATATATCAAGATATTTAAAAGTTCCGAAGCCGCACCAACATAATAGAGATACAGAAACACCGTGGCCCCTTTCTTTGCGATAACTCTGCACTATTGCGAGCTGCAAATGCCACTTCCAGCTTAGCTGTGCAGAAGAAGAACAACAAGAAGAAGAAATACCTCGAAATATGTCCGTCAGGCCCCTTCCCTTGAGATAAATCTGCAAATATCTCGGAAACGAAGCGAGCTATGGCAAAATGTTAAGAGACCTTTTTTGTAGAGAATTAAGTTTCCTACTTTTTATGTTCTATGATATTTTTCGATCAGAGGCGTAGTTCTCGAGATATATCAAGATATTTAAAAGTTCCGAAGCCGCACCAACATAATAGAGATACAGAAACACCGTGGCCCCTTTCTTTGAGATAACTCTGCACGATTGCGAGCTGGAAATGCCACTTCCAGTTTAGCTGTGCAGAAGAAGAACAACAAGAAGAAGAAATATCTCGAAATATGTCCATCAGGACCCTTCCCTTGAGATAAATCTGCAAATATCTCGGAAACGAAGCGAGCTATTGCAAAACGTTAAGAGACCTTTTTTGTAGAGAATTAAGTTTCCTACTTTTTATGTTCTATGATATTTTTTGATCAGATGCGTAGTTCTCGAGATATATCAAGATATTTAAAAGCTCCGAAGCTGCACCAACATAATAGAGGTACAGAAACACCGTGGCCCCTTTCTTTGAGATAACTCTGCACTATTGCGAGCTGCAAATGCCACTTCCAGCTTAGCTGTGGAGAAGAAGAACAACAAGAATAAGAAATATTTCGAAATATGTCCGTCAGGCCCCTTCCCTTGAGATAAATCTGCAAATATCTCGGAAACTAAGCGAGCTACGGCAAAAAGTTAAGAGACCTTTTTTGTAGAAAATTAGGTTTCCTACTTTTTATGTTCTATGATAATTTTTGATCAGATGCGTAGTTCTCGAGATATATCAAGATATTTAAAAGTTCCGAAGCCGCACCAACATAATAGAGATACAGAAACACCGTGGCCCCTTTCTTTGCGATAACTCTGCACTATTGCGAGCTGCAAATGCCACTTCCAGCTTAGCTGTGCAGAAGAAGAACAACAAGAAGATGAAATATCTCGAAATATGTCCGTCAGGCCCATTCCCTTGAGATAAATCTGCAAATATCTCGGAAACAAAGCGAGCTATGCCAAAATGTTAAGAGACCTTATTTGTAGAGAATTAAGTTTCCTACTTTTTATGTTCTACGATATTTTTTGATCAGATGCGTAGTTCTCGAGATATATCGAGATATTTAAAAGTTCCGAAGCCGCACCAACATAATAGAGATACAGAAACACCGTGGCCCCTTTCTTTGAGATAACTGTGCACTATTGCGAGCTGCAAATGCCACTTCCAGCTTAGCTGTGCAGAAGAAGAACAACAAGAAGAAGAAATATCTCGAAATATGTCCGTCAGGCCCCTTCCCTTGAGATAAATCTGCAAATATCTCGGAAACGAAGCGAGCTATGGCAAATTGTTAAGAGACCTTTTTTGTAGAGAATTAAGTTTCCTACTTTTTATCTTCTATGATATTTTCTGATCAGATTCGTAGTTCTCGAGATATATCAAGATATTTAAAAGTTCCGAAGCCGCACCAACATAATAGAGATACAGAAACACCGTGGCCCCTCTCTTTGAGATAACTCTGCACAATTGCGAGCTGCAAATGCCACTTCCAGCTTAGCTGTGCAGAAGAAGAACAACAAGAAGAAGAAATATCTCGAAATATGTCCGTCAGGCCCCTTCCCTTGAGATAAATCGGCAAGTATCTCGGAAACGAAGCGAGCTATGGCAAAATGTTGAGAGACCTTTTTTGTAGAGAATTAAGTTTCCTACTTTTTATGTTCTATGATATTTTTTGATCAGATGCGTAGATCTCGAGATATATCAAGATATTTAAAAGTTCCGAAGCCGCACCAACATAATAGAGATACAGAAACACCGTGGCCCCTTTCTTTGAGATAACTCTGCACTATTGCGGGCTGCAAATGCCACTTCCAGCTTAGCTGTGCAGAAGAAGAACAACAAGAAGAAGAAATATCTCGAAATATGTCCGTCAGGCCCCTTCCCTTGAGATAAATCTGCAAATATCTCGGAAACGAAGCGAGCTATGGCAAAATGTTAAGAGACCTTTTTTGTATGGAATTATGTTTCCTACTTTTTATGTTCTATGATATTTTTTGATCAGATGCGTAGTTCTCGAGATATATCAAGATATTTAAAAGTTCCGAAGCCGCACCAACATAATAGAGATACAGAAACACCGTGGCCCCTTTCTTTGAGATAACTCTGCACTATTGCGAGCTGCAAATGCCACTTCCAGCTTAGCTGTGCAGAGGAAGAACAACAAGAAGAAGAAATATCTCGAAATATGTCCGTCAGGCCAGTCCCTTTGAGCTGAATCTGCAAATATCTCGGAAACGAAGCGAGCTATGGCAAAATGTTAAGAGACGTTTTTTGTAGAGAATTATGTTTCCTACAATTTATGCTCTATGATATTTTTTGATCAGAAGCGTAGTTCTCGAGATATATCGAGATATTTAAAAGTTCCGAAGCCGCACCAACATAATAGAGATACAGAAACACCGTGGCCCCTTTCTTTGAGATAACTCTGCACTAGTGCGAGCCGCAAATGCCACTTCCAGCTTAGCTGTGCAGAAGAAGAACAAGAAGAAGAAGAAATATCTCGAAATATGTCCGTCAGGCCCCTTCCCTTGAGATAAATCTGCAAATATCTCGGAAACGAAGCGAGCTATGGCAAAATGTTAAGAGACCTCTTTTGTAGAGAATTAAGCTTCCTACTTTTTATGTTCTATGATATTTTTTGATCAGATGCGTAGTTCTCGAGATATATCAAGATATTTAAAAGTTCCGAAGCCGCACCAACATAATAGAGATACAGAAACACCGTGGCCCCTTTCTTTGAGATAACTCTGCACTATTGCGCGCTGTAAATGCCACTTCCAGCTTAGCTGTGCAGAAGAAGAACAACAAGAAGAAGAAATATCTCGAAATATGTCCGTCAGGCCCCTTCCCTTGAGATATATCTGCAAATATCTCGGAAACGAAGCGAGCTATGACAAAATGTTAAGAGACCTTTTTTGTAGAGAATTATGTTTCCTACACTTTATGTTCTATGATATTTTTTGATCAGAAGCGTAGTTTTCGAGATATATCGAGATATTTAAAAGTTCCGAAGCCGCACCAACATAATAGAGATACAGAAACACCGTGGCCCCTTTCTTTGAGATAACTCTGCACTAGTGCGAGCCGCAAATGCCACTTCCAGCTTAGCTGTGCAGAAGAAGAACAACAAGAAGAGGAAATATCTCGAAATATGTCCGTCAGGCCCCTTCCCTTGAGATAAATCTGCAAATATCTCGGAAACGAAGCGAGCTATGGCAAAATGTTAAGAGACCTATTTTGTAGAGAATTAAGTTTCCTACTTTTTATGCTCTATGATATTGTTGCGACGGTGAGAAGTTTCCGCTCTTTCGATGCATCGACTGCTTCTTGATGTATCGAAAGAGCCATCGACTGCTCCGTCCGAAGCTGTCAACGAATCACGATGTGAAGCTATCCCAAGTTTCGAGCGGAAACACGTCATCGGATGCTTGAGGTCTCTTAGACAACCGCGCGGCTTTTGATAATCAGAATGTTTCGGGAACCCGACCTGTACGGATCTATTGCTTAAGAACTCCTTTGTAATCGAAATATAGACAGTCTAGTTTGCTTCGTCTCTATTTATTTTACGATGGAAAGTGTTAGCTCCACTCCCCGGCGCAACATTGGCGCAGTCGGTAGGACAATTAGAACCCGGTCTTCAGCCGGGGATGAGGTTTCTCCCGAAACTTTGGAGACACTTTTCGAGGGCCTGCAAAGGAACATCTCCATGCAGTTTAGGGAGCAGCAGCGCGATTTTAATGCTCGTTGGGAAAAGGAGCGCTCTCGCGCAGAAGAGAAACAGCAAGAGGAAAGAACGGCTTCTTCAGCGATTCAGAAGGCGTTGGAAGAACGGATGGCAGCGATGGAAAGCAGTTATCAGGTTTTATCGTCCAATTTTCAACTATTTTTAGAAAAGTTTTCGGCCACGGCAGTCCGTGATGGGGATCGCGAGGCCCTTCTTGTTAATCCTTCCACTTCTGCTGGTCTCGCGATACCCCAGCCTTCACCTCCGGTCTCTCAACAGGGAGTGTCTGGTGTGTCGCGGAACGTTTCCGATTTAGGCTACGTTCTGAAACCACCAAAGTTTGAAGGTAAAACTAACTGGGAGGAGTTTAAACTCCAGTTTGAGGCGATTGCAGGGGCAAATCGTTGGGATGAGCCAAGGAAGGCCTTGGCCTTGGTTGCATCACTCGAGGGACCGGCGCGGAGTATTTTGACTTCTCTTTCCGTTGAAAAACAGACTGATTTTCCCGCGTTAATTTCGGCCCTTGCGTTCCGTTATGGAACGAAAAATTTTGAGAACCTTAATTATGTGAAGTTCCAAAATTATAAGCAACGGAAAGGGGAATCTATTTCCGATCTAGCCACGGAGATTGAGAGGCTGGCACAGGCCGCTTTTTGCGAATGCCCTTTAGAAATTAGAGACAAGCTTGCCGCCTCACAATTTGTTTCCTCACTGGCTAATGAGGAAATGAAACGGATGCTGAGGCTCGGGGGTTTCACATCTCTCAGGGCTGCTGTTATCAGGGCTCTGGAGATTGAAGCAGTCGAGTCAATGGCTAATACATCCGATATAAAAAAAGAAACATTTTCTAAACCGTTTTATTCTTCGGAGAGGGTTTCCGGAAGGAGAGAAATGAGAAGACCGGCAAAACGGAAGCTTGAAAAACAGGAGATAGAATGCTGGAATTGCAAGGAGAAGGGTCATATGTGGCGGAATTGCCCGAAAAAGAGAAAAGAAGAGTTTTCAACGAAGAAGGGAAACGGGAAGAAGTCGGCGTAGAGGGGCATCCTCCGGCTTCACCTTTGTCCGCCCCCGTCGTACGAAGAGTTGCCGGAAATGTTTTGTCCTGCGTCGAGGGATTCGTCGCAGAAAAGAAGTGCCCCATAATACTTGACACGGGTTCAAGTTTAAATCTACTGGATGTAAAGAAGTTTGGAAGTAATAACGAATTTGGCGCGGTGGGAACGGAAAAACTCTTTGATCCCCAAATTTTCTCCATCTCTGGGGAAAAATTACCGATTTATGGAAAGCAGCGATCCTTGGTAACAATCGGGACTCTGAGCACCGAAGAAGATTTCCTCCTTATCGATATGGCAGAACAGTGTATTCTGGGAACGAATTTCCTCAATAAGCATTCTTGTCAGCTGGACTTTATCTTGGGAAAGCTTTGTATAAAACACCATGGTGAAGTTGATTTTCTAAGAAGTAATTTGATAAAAAAACCGTTGGCATTTGGCACAAGAAGGGAAGAGGATTCCGTTCCGGAGTATCTTCAAGAATTGTACATACGCAGCGGAAAAGATTTGAATGAAGAGCAACGGTTTACATTTAGGAATTTGCTTCTTGAATTTAAAGACATTTTTGCCAAAAATTCAGAAGAAGTAGGAAAATGTAGTGTAGTCCAGCATAAAATTGACACAGGAACTTGTTCGCCGATTAAACAACCCCCACGACGTTTACCGTTACACCGCCGAGATGAAGTTGAGGAACTTCTTATGAAAATGGAACGGCAAGGGGTAATTGAGAAGTCAAAGAGTCCATGGTCTTCGCCAATTGTCCTGGTCAAGAAGAAGGACGGGAGTACCAGGTTTTGTGTGGATTATCGTCGTCTCAACGAGGTTACAAAAAAGGATTCATATCCGTTGCCAAGGATCGAGGATACTCTGGATGCGGTGGCCGGTTCAACGTGGTTCACGACGCTGGATTTACAAAGTGGATATTGGCAGATCTTAGTTGATGATGAAGATAAGGAGAAGACCGCCTTTTGCGTTGGCACAGGACTATGGCAATTTAAAGTCATGCCCTTCGGACTTTGTAACGCTCCAGCTACTTTCGAGCGTTTGATGGAAAATGTTTTACAAGGATTGAACTGGAAGATTTGTCTTGTTTATTTGGATGACGTAATCATTTTTGCGAAAAGTTTCGATCAAGAGATTGAGCATATAAAAGTTGTATTCTCCCGCTTGCGCGACGCCAAACTTCTACTGAGCCCGAAGAAATGTAATTTCTTTTGCCGGGAGGTCAGGTATTTGGGGCACATAGTCTCTGAGGATGGAGTGAAGACGGATCCGGAGAAGATTTCAGCGGTACAGAATTGGCCGATCCCGAAGAACAGGACTGAACTGCGAAGTTTCCTGGGTCTCTGCTCCTACTATAGGAAATTTGTGAAGGGTTTCTCTTCCATTGCGAAACCTTTACATCGTCTGACTGAAGACAAAGTGCTTTTCCGTTGGTCAGAAGAATGCCAAGGTGCTTTTGAAGAATTGAAGAGACATCTTGTGGAAGCTCCAATTCTAGCCTATCCACAACATGAAACGGATTTCATTCTTGATACGGATGCGTCAAATGATGCAATTGGAGCAGTCCTCTCTCAGTTCCAGGAAGGACAAGAGAAGGTTATAGCATTTTTCTCTAAAACATTAGGGAAGGCTGAGAGGAATTATTGTGTGACTAGAAGAGAGTTGTTGGCTATTGTAAAATCCATAGAACATTTTCATCATTATCTTTATGGACGAAGATTTCTGATAAGAACTGATCACGCTTCTTTGAGATGGCTGCTCTCTTTCAAGAATCCCGAAGGGCAGACTGCGAGGTGGATTGAACGTTTGCAAGAGTATGATTTTGAAATTAAGCATCGAGAGGGAAAGAATCACGGAAATGCAGACAGTCTTTCGAGAAGACCCTGTGAAACTGCACAATGCAAGCCTTGTACTCGTCTGGAGGAAAAGGAACAGAAAAAGGGAAATCACATCCTCAGAACGGTTTGTAAACCTGAGAATTTTGAAGAATGGATAGAAGATCAACAGAAAGACGAGGATATTGGTTTTATTTACGAAAGAAAGAGGGAAGGTCATAAACCGGATTGGCAGGAGATTTCCGCTCTTTCTTCTGGGGCAAAGTTTCTCTGGGCACTTTGGGACTCTTTGGAAATTCATCAGGATTTGTTGTTTCGAAGATGGGAGTCCGTTGATGGAAATGAAGTGGATAGACTATTGATTGTACCGAAGAGTAAAGTCGAAGAGGTTCTTCAGGAATGCCACAATGCGTCGTCTGGAGGACATTTCGGAATACGTAAGACCCTGGCCAAGGTTCGACGGCGGTTTTTCTGGCTTAATCACCGAAGAGATGTGGAAGATTGGTGTCGACGATGTCATCGTTGTACGGCGAAGAAAGGTCCTTCGGGGAAGGGAAGAGGACTCATGAAGGTCTACAACGTAGGGGCACCTTTCGAGAGGATCGCGCTCGACGTTGTTGGTCCCTTACCAAGGTCTTCTTCTGGAAACAAGTACGCGCTGGTTGTGGTGGATTATTTCACGAAGTGGCCAGAGGTGGTTCCGCTTCCGAACCAGCAAGCGACGACAATTTCCACGGCCCTGATGAGGGAGGTGATAAGTCGGCATGGAGTACCGTTGGAGCTTCATTCTGATCAGGGTCGCAGTTTTGAGTCAACTGTCTTTAAAGAGTTGATGAAGATGTTGGGGATAAAGAAAACGAGAACAACTCCCTTGCACCCTCAGTCAGATGGACTCGTAGAACGGTTGATACGGACCTTGATGCAGTATTTATCCCAATTTGTGGCGGAACATCAAAAAGATTGGGATGAGTGGATTCCGACATTTTTATTGGCCTATCGTTCTTCTCGACATGAAATTACTCAGAATAGTCCTTCAATGCTTCTGATGGGGCGTGAGTTACGTTTGCCTTTGGATCTGCTCAGAGGAACTATTGCCTTGGATCATAAAGAAGAAACTGTTTACATCGAGGAAACCAGAAAGAAGATTGAAGAGATTCACAAATTCGTTCGTCATCGTATGCGAATTTGTGCGGAAAAGACAAAATCCTGGTATGATTCTTTTGCGAGACCAATTTCCTTTATTCCTGGGGACAAGGTGTGGTTTTACAATCCCCGAAGAACGAAGGGAAAATGTCCCAAACTCCAGTTTGATTGGGAAGGACCCTACGAAGTAATGAACCGGTTAAATGAACTAATCTATCGCATATTTCGCTCCCCAAAGTCCAAACCTAAGGTGGTTCACGTGAATCGTTTGGCCCCTTATGAACATTCACGGGGAAGTATCACCTAAGAAGGAAAGGATCTAGATTAGAAGACTGAGGAGGGTGTTTCTGACGTCTTCGTCCAAGAAGAAGGCGCTTCGTCGGACAGAGCCAGGGTGAGGTTTCTTTCAGCCACGGTAAACTTGCTGGCTACGCGTGTCTAAACGATGGAGGCAGTGTTGTTCTCCTCGGAGGAGGAGGGCTTCCCCTCAGCCGGTGTCCCGTTTATTTTTAATTTTTGTATTCGGGGTTCTGGTCATCGGACTGCGTAGTTGTGGTATGCTCCAGACCACCAGACCATCGAGGAAAGATTTTGCTTGATGGCTGGGGAGCATCCCCCGGTGGAGTGGACCCGTCGGACTGGGGGTTTCTTCATCCGAGAAGACTTTGAGAGGAAGGCGTGAAGGCCCTGGGAATCAAGAGGAAGGGCGAAGAACAGTCAGGACCTCCTCGAAGAAAGAAGAATGCTAAGAAGAATTAGAAAATTTGAGCGCATTCTAAGATGACCTGTCCACACTGAACCGGCGTCTTGCTCAGGGTTTTTGAGTGGTTTTCCCCTGAGACGAAGGACAAATGTCAAGACGTTAGCTGCCTGTTGGGGCCACTTAGGTAAATGTTACGTCTTTGGTTTTTACCTCCTTTCAGGCAGAGGTATTAGAGAAGAGGTTAGCAGCCATGAGAGACTGACAGCACGAGGTTAGAAACCATAGCTTGAATTGGCTCGATGAGCGGCTTTACATGAAGATGGTCACAAGGATGAAGATGGTCGCGGTCGGGACGACCGCTTATTGAAGGAGGGGAGCAATGTTGCGACGGTGAGAAGTTTCCGCTCTTTCGATGCATCGACTGCTTCTTGATGTATCGAAAGAGCCATCGACTGCTCCGTCCGAAGCTGTCAACGAATCACGATGTGAAGCTATCCCAAGTTTCGAGCGGAAACACGTCATCGGATGCTTGAGGTCTCTTAGACAACCGCGCGGCTTTTGATAATCAGAATGTTTCGGGAACCCGACCTGTACGGATCTATTGCTTAAGAACTCCTTTGTAATCGAAATATAGACAGTCTAGTTTGCTTCGTCTCTATTTATTTTACGATGGAAAGTGTTAGCTCCACTCCCCGGCGCAACAATATTTTTTGATTAGATGCGTAGTTCTCGAGATATATCAAGATATTTAAAAGTTCCGAAGCCGCACCAACATAATAGAGATACAGAAACACCGTGGCCCCTTTCTTTCAGATAACTATGCACTATTGCGAGCTGCAAATGCCACTTCCAGCTTAGCTGTGCAGAAGAGCAACAAGAAGAAGAAATATCTCGAAATATGTCCGTCAGGCCCCTTCCCTTGAGATAAATCTGCAAATATCTCGGAAACGAAGAGAGCTATGGCAAAATGTTAAGAGACCTTTTTTGTAGAGAATTAAGTTTCCTACAATTTATGTTCTATGATATTTTTTGATCAGAAGCGTAGTTTTCGAGATATATCGAGATATTTAAAAGTTCCGAAGCCGCACCAACATAATAGAGATACAGAAACACCGTGGCCCCTTTCGTTGAGATAACTCTGCACTAGTGCGAGCCGCAAATGCCACTTCCAGCTTAGCTGTGCAGAAGAAGAACAACAAGAAGAAGAAATATCTCGAAATATGTCCGTCAGGCCCCTTCCCTTGAGATAAATCTGCAAATATCTCGGAAACGAAGCGAGCTATGGCAAAATGTTAAGAGACCTCTTTTGTAGAGAATTAAGCTTCCTACTTTTTATGTTCTATGATATTTTTTGATCAGATGCGTAGTTCTCGAGATATATCAAGATATCTAAAAGTTCCGAAGCCGCACCAACATAATAGAGATACAGAAACACCGTGGCCCCTTTCTTTGAGATAACTCTGCACTATTGCGCGCTGTAAATGCCACTTCCAGCTTAGCTGTGCAGAAGAAGAACAACAAGAAGAAGAAATATCTCGAAATATGTCCGTCAGGCCCCTTCCCTTGAGATAAATCTGCAAATATCTCGGAAACGAAGCGAGCTATGGCAAAATGTTAAGAGACCTTTTTTGTAGAGAATTAAGTTTCCTACTTTTTATGTTCTATGATATTTTTTGATCAGATGCGTAGTTCTCGAGATATATCAAGATATTTAAAAGTTCCGAAGCCGCACCAACATAATAGAGATACAGAAACACCGTGGCCCCTTTCTTTGAGATAACTCTGCACTATTGCGAGCTGCAAATGCCACTTCCAGCTTAGCTGTGCAGAAGAAGAACAACAAGAAGAAGAAATATCTCGAAATATGTCCGTCAGGCCCCTTCCCTTGAGATAAATCTGCAAATATCTCGGAAACGAAGAGAGCTATGGCAAAATGTTAAGAGACCTTTTTTGTAGAGAATTATGTTTCCTACAATTTATGTTCTATGATATTTTTTGATCAGAAACGTAGTTTTCGAGATATATCGAGAGATTTAAAAGTTCCGAAGCCGCACCAACATAATAGAGATACAGAAACACCGTGGCCCCTTTCTTTGAGATAACTCTGCACTAGTGCGAGCCGCAAATGCCACTTCCAGCTTAGCTGTGCAGAAGAAGAACAACAAGAAGAAGAAATATCTCGAAATATGTCCGTCAGGCCCCTTCCCTTGAGATATATCTGCAAATATCTCGGAAACGAAGCGAGCTATGACAAAATGCTAAGAGACCTTTTTTGTAGAGAATTATGTTTCCTACAATTTACATTCTATGATATTTTTTGATCAGAAGCGTAGTTTTCGAGATATACCGAGATATTTAAAAGTTCCGAAGCCGCCCCAACATAATAGAGATACAGAAACACCGTGGCCCCTTTCTTTGAGATAACTCTGCACTAGTGCGAGCCGCAAATGCCACTTCCAACTTAGCTGTGCAGAAGAAGAACAACAAGAAGAAGAAATATCTCGAAATATGTCCGTCAGGCCCCTTCCCTTGAGATAAATCTGCAAATATCTCGGAAACGAAGAGAGCTATGGCAAAATGTTAAGAGACCTTTTTTGTAGAGAATTAAGTTTCCTACTTTTTATGTTCTATGATATTTTTTGATCAGATGCGTGGTTCTCGAGATATATCAAGATATATAAAAGTTCCGAAGCCGCACCAACATAATAGACATACAGAAACACCGTGGCCCCTTTCTTTCAGATAACTATGCACTATTGCGAGCTGCAAATGCCAGTTCCAGCTTTGCTGTGCAGAAGAACAACAAGAAGAAGAAATATCTCGAAATATGTCCGTCAGGCCCCTTCCCTTGAGATAAATCTGCAAATATCTCGGAAACGAAGAGAGCTATGGCAAAATGTTAAGAAACCTTTTTTGTAGAGAATTAAGTTTCCTAATATTTATGTTCTATGATATTTTTTGATCAGAAGCGTAGTTTTCGAGATATATCGAGATATTTAAAAGTTCCGAAGCCGCACCAACATAATAGAGATACAGAAACACCGTGGCCCCTTTCGCTGAGATAACTCTGCACTAGTGCGAGCCGCAAATGCCACTTCCAGCTTAGCTGTGCAGAAGAAGAACAACAAGAAGAAGAAATATCTCGAAATATGTCCGTCAGGCCCCTTCCCTTGAGATAAATCTGCAAATATCTCGGAAACGAAGAGAGCTATGGCAAAATGTTAAGAGACCTTTTTTGTAGAGAATTAAGTTTCCTACAATTTATGTTCTATGATATTTTTTGATCTGATGCGTAGTTCTCGAGATATATCAAGATATTTAAAAGTTCCGAAGCCGCACCAACATAATAGAGATACAGAAACACCGTGGCCCCTTTCTTTGAGATAACTCTGCACTATTGCGAGCTGTAAATGCCACTTCCAGCTTAGCTGTGCAGAAGAAGAACAACAAGAAGAAGACATATCTCGAAATATGTCCGTCAGGCCCCTTCCCTTGAGATATATCTGCAAATATCTCGGAAACGAAGCGAGCTATGGCAAAATGTTAAGATACCTTTTTTGTAGAGAATTATGTTTCCTACACTTTATGTTCTATGATATTTTTTGATCAGAAGCGTAGTTTTCGAGATATATCGAGATATTTAAAAGTTCCGAAGCCGCACCAACATAATAGAGATACAGAAACACCGTGGCCCCTTTCTTTGAGATAACTCTGCACTAGTGCGAGCCGCAAATGCCACTTCCAGCTTAGCTGTGCAGAAGAAGAACAACAAGAAGAAGAAATATCTCGAAATATGTCCGTCAGGCCCCTTCCCTTGAGATAAATCTGCAAATATCTCGGAAACGAAGCGAGCTATGGCAAAATGTTAAGAGACCTATTTTGTAGAGAATTAAGTTTCCTACTTTTTATGTTCTATGATATTTTTTGATTAGATGCGTAGTTCTCGAGATATATCAAGATATTTAAAAGTTCCGAAGCCGCACCAACATAATAGAGATACAGAAACACCGTGGCCCCTTTCTTTCAGATAACTATGCACTATTGCGAGCTGCAAATGCCACTTCCAGCTTAGCTGTGCAGAAGAGCAACAAGAAGAAGAAATATCTCGAAATATGTCCGTCAGGCCCCTTCCCTTGAGATAAATCTGCAAATATCTCGGAAACGAAGAGAGCTATGGCAAAATGTTAAGAGACCTTTTTTGTAGAGAATTAAGTTTCCTACAATTTATGTTCTATGATATTTTTTGATCAGAAGCGTAGTTTTCGAGATATATCGAGATATTTAAAAGTTCCGAAGCCGCACCAACATAATAGAGATACAGAAACACCGTGGCCCCTTTCGTTGAGATAACTCTGCACTAGTGCGAGCCGCAAATGCCACTTCCAGCTTAGCTGTGCAGAAGAAGAACAACAAGAAGAAGAAATATCTCGAAATATGTCCGTCAGGCCCCTTCCCTTGAGATAAATCTGCAAATATCTCGGAAACGAAGCGAGCTATGGCAAAATGTTAAGAGACCTCTTTTGTAGAGAATTAAGCTTCCTACTTTTTATGTTCTATGATATTTTTTGATCAGATGCGTAGTTCTCGAGATATATCAAGATATCTAAAAGTTCCGAAGCCGCACCAACATAATAGAGATACAGAAACACCGTGGCCCCTTTCTTTGAGATAACTCTGCACTATTGCGCGCTGTAAATGCCACTTCCAGCTTAGCTGTGCAGAAGAAGAACAACAAGAAGAAGAAATATCTCGAAATATGTCCGTCAGGCCCCTTCCCTTGAGATAAATCTGCAAATATCTCGGAAACGAAGCGAGCTATGGCAAAATGTTAAGAGACCTTTTTTGTAGAGAATTAAGTTTCCTACTTTTTATGTTCTATGATATTTTTTGATCAGATGCGTAGTTCTCGAGATATATCAAGATATTTAAAAGTTCCGAAGCCGCACCAACATAATAGAGATACAGAAACACCGTGGCCCCTTTCTTTGAGATAACTCTGCACTATTGCGAGCTGCAAATGCCACTTCCAGCTTAGCTGTGCAGAAGAAGAACAACAAGAAGAAGAAATATCTCGAAATATGTCCGTCAGGCCCCTTCCCTTGAGATAAATCTGCAAATATCTCGGAAACGAAGAGAGCTATGGCAAAATGTTAAGAGACCTTTTTTGTAGAGAATTATGTTTCCTACAATTTATGTTCTATGATATTTTTTGATCAGAAACGTAGTTTTCGAGATATATCGAGAGATTTAAAAGTTCCGAAGCCGCACCAACATAATAGAGATACAGAAACACCGTGGCCCCTTTCTTTGAGATAACTCTGCACTAGTGCGAGCCGCAAATGCCACTTCCAGCTTAGCTGTGCAGAAGAAGAACAACAAGAAGAAGAAATATCTCGAAATATGTCCGTCAGGCCCCTTCCCTTGAGATATATCTGCAAATATCTCGGAAACGAAGCGAGCTATGACAAAATGCTAAGAGACCTTTTTTGTAGAGAATTATGTTTCCTACAATTTACGTTCTATGATATTTTTTGATCAGAAGCGTAGTTTTCGAGATATATCGAGATATTTAAAAGTTCCGAAGCCGCCCCAACATAATAGAGATACAGAAACACCGTGGCCCCTTTCTTTGAGATAACTCTGCACTAGTGCGAGCCGCAAATGCCACTTCCAGCTTAGCTGTGCAGAAGAAGAACAACAAGAAGAAGAAATATCTCGAAATATGTCCGTCAGGCCCCTTCCCTTGAGATAAATCTGCAAATATCTCGGAAACGAAGAGAGCTATGGCAAAATGTTAAGAGACCTTTTTTGTAGAGAATTAAGTTTCCTACTTTTTATGTTCTATGATATTTTTTGATCAGATGCGTGGTTCTCGAGATATATCAAGATATATAAAAGTTCCGAAGCCGCACCAACATAATAGACATACAGAAACACCGTGGCCCCTTTCTTTCAGATAACTATGCACTATTGCGAGCTGCAAATGCCAGTTCCAGCTTTGCTGTGCAGAAGAACAACAAGAAGAAGAAGTATCTCGAAATATGTCCGTCAGGCCCCTTCCCTTGAGATAAATCTGCAAATATCTCGGAAACGAAGAGAGCTATGGCAAAATGTTAAGAAACCTTTTTTGTAGAGAATTAAGTTTCCTAATATTTATGTTCTATGATATTTTTTGATCAGAAGCGTAGTTTTCGAGATATATCGAGATATTTAAAAGTTCCGAAGCCGCACCAACATAATAGAGATACAGAAACACCGTGGCCCCTTTCGCTGAGATAACTCTGCACTAGTGCGAGCCGCAAATGCCACTTCCAGCTTAGCTGTGCAGAAGAAGGACAACAAGAAGAAGAAATATCTCGAAATATGTCCGTCAGGCCCCTTCCCTTGAGATAAATCTGCAAATATCTCGGAAACGAAGAGAGCTATGGCAAAATGTTAAGAGACCTTTTTTGTAGAGAATTAAGTTTCCTACAATTTATGTTCTATGATATTTTTTGATCTGATGCGTAGTTCTCGAGATATATCAAGATATTTAAAAGTTCCGAAGCCGCACCAACATAATAGAGATACAGAAACACCGTGGCCCCTTTCTTTGAGATAACTCTGCACTATTGCGAGCTGTAAATGCCACTTCCAGCTTAGCTGTGCAGAAGAAGAACAACAAGAAGAAGACATATCTCGAAATATGTCCGTCAGGCCCCTTCCCTTGAGATATATCTGCAAATATCTCGGAAACGAAGCGAGCTATGGCAAAATGTTAAGATACCTTTTTTGTAGAGAATTATGTTTCCTACAATTTATGTTCTATGATATTTTTTGATCAGAAGCGTAGTTTTCGAGATATATCGAGATATTTAAAAGTTCCAAAGCCGCACCAACATAATAGAGATACAGAAACACCGTGGCCCCTTTCTTTGAGATAACTCTGCACTATTGCGAGCTGCAAATGCCACTTCCAGCTTAGCTGTGCAGAGGAAGAACAACAAGAAGAAGAAATATCTCGAAATATGTCCGTCAGGCCAGTTCCTTTGAGCTGAATCTGCAAATATCTCGGAAACGAAGCGAGCTATGGCAAAATGTTGAGAGACGTTTTTTGTAGAGAATTATGTTTCCTACAATTTATGTTCTATGATATTTTTTGATCAGAAGCGTAGTTTTCGAGATATATCGAGATATTTAAAAGTTCCGAAGCCGCACCAACATAATAGGGATACAGAAACACCGTGGCCCCTTTCTTTGAGATAAATCTGCAGTATTGCGAGCTGTAAATGCCACTTCCAGCTTAGCTGTGCAGAAGAAGAACAACAAGAAGAAGAAATATCTCGAAATATGTCCGTCAGGCCCCTTCCCTTGAGATAAATCTGCAAATATCTCGGAAACGAAGCGAGCTATGGCAAAATGTTAAGAGACCTCTTTTGTAGAGAATTAAGCTTCCTACTTTTTATGTTCTATGATATTTTTTGATCAGATGCGTAGTTCTCGAGATATATCAAGATATTTAAAAGTTCCGAAGCCGCACCAACATAATAGAGATACAGAAACACCGTGGCCCCTTTCTTTCAGATAACTATGCACTATTGCGAGCTGCAAATGCCACTTCCAGCTTAGCTGTGCAGAAGAGCAACAAGAAGAAGAAATATCTCGAAATATGTCCGTCAGGCCCCTTCCCTTGAGATAAATCTGCAAATATCTCGGAAACGAAGAGAGCTATGGCAAAATGTTAAGAGACCTTTTTTGTAGAGAATTAAGTTTCCTACAACTTATGTTCTATGATATTTTTTGATCAGAAGCGTAGTTTTCGAGATATATCGAGATATTTAAAAGTTCCGAAGCCGCACCAACATAATAGAGATACAGAAACACCGTGGCCCCTTTCGTTGAGATAACTGTGCACTAGTGCGAGCCGCAAATGCCACTTCCAGCTTAGCTGTGCAGAAGAAGAACAACAAGAAGAAGAAATATCTCGAAATATGTCCGTCAGGCCCCTTCCCTTGAGATAAATCTGCAAATATCTCGGAAACGAAGCGAGCTATGGCAAAATGTTAAGAGACCTCTTTTGTAGAGAATTAAGCTTCCTACTTTTTATGTTCTATGATATTTTTTGATCAGATGCGTAGTTCTCGAGATATATCAAGATATTTAAAAGTTCCGAAGCCGCACCAACATAATAGAGATACAGAAACACCGTGGCCCCTTTCTTTGAGATAAGTCTGCACTATTGCGAGCTGCAAATGCCACTTCCAGCTTAGCTGTGCAGAAGAAGAACAACAAGAAGAAGAAATATCTCGAAATATGTCCGTCAGGCCCCTTCCCTTGAGATAAATCTGCAAATATCTCGGAAACGAAGAGAGCTATGGCAAAATGTTAAGAGACCTTTTTTGTAGAGAATTAAGTTTCCTACTTTTTATGTTCTATGATATTTTTTGATTAGATGCGTAGTTCTCGAGATATATCAAGATATTTAAAAGTTCCGAAGCCGCACCAACATAATAGAGATACAGAAACACCGTGGCCCCTTTCTTTCAGATAACTATGCACTATTGCGAGCTGCAAATGCCACTTCCAGCTTAGCTGTGCAGAAGAGCAACAAGAAGAAGAAATATCTCGAAATATGTCCGTCAGGCCCCTTCCCTTGAGATAAATCTGCAAATATCTCGGAAACGAAGAGAGCTATGGCAAAATGTTAAGAGACCTTTTTTGTAGAGAATTAAGTTTCCTACAATTTATGTTCTATGATATTTTTTGATCAGAAGCGTAGTTTTCGAGATATATCGAGATATTTAAAAGTTCCGAAGCCGCACCAACATAATAGAGATACAGAAACACCGTGGCCCCTTTCGTTGAGATAACTCTGCACTAGTGCGAGCCGCAAATGCCACTTCCAGCTTAGCTGTGCAGAAGAAGAACAACAAGAAGAAGAAATATCTCGAAATATGTCCGTCAGGCCCCTTCCCTTGAGATAAATCTGCAAATATCTCGGAAACGAAGCGAGCTATGGCAAAATGTTAAGAGACCTCTTTTGTAGAGAATTAAGCTTCCTACTTTTTATGTTCTATGATATTTTTTGATCAGATGCGTAGTTCTCGAGATATATCAAGATATCTAAAAGTTCCGAAGCCGCACCAACATAATAGAGATACAGAAACACCGTGGCCCCTTTCTTTGAGATAACTCTGCACTATTGCGCGCTGTAAATGCCACTTCCAGCTTAGCTGTGCAGAAGAAGAACAACAAGAAGAAGAAATATCTCGAAATATGTCCGTCAGGCCCCTTCCCTTGAGATAAATCTGCAAATATCTCGGAAACGAAGCGAGCTATGGCAAAATGTTAAGAGACCTTTTTTGTAGAGAATTAAGTTTCCTACTTTTTATGTTCTATGATATTTTTTGATCAGATGCGTAGTTCTCGAGATATATCAAGATATTTAAAAGTTCCGAAGCCGCACCAACATAATAGAGATACAGAAACACCGTGGCCCCTTTCTTTGAGATAACTCTGCACTATTGCGAGCTGCAAATGCCACTTCCAGCTTAGCTGTGCAGAAGAAGAACAACAAGAAGAAGAAATATCTCGAAATATGTCCGTCAGGCCCCTTCCCTTGAGATAAATCTGCAAATATCTCGGAAACGAAGAGAGCTATGGCAAAATGTTAAGAGACCTTTTTTGTAGAGAATTATGTTTCCTACAATTTATGTTCTATGATATTTTTTGATCAGAAGCGTAGTTTTCGAGATATATCGAGATATTTAAAAGTTCCGAAGCCGCACCAACATAATAGAGATACAGAAACACCGTGGCCCCTTTCGCTGAGATAACTCTGCACTAGTGCGAGCCGCAAATGCCACTTCCAGCTTAGCTGTGCAGAAGAAGAACAACAAGAAGAAGAAATATCTCGAAATATGTCCGTCAGGCCCCTTCCCTTGAGGTAAATCTGCAAATATCTAGGAAACGAAGAGAGCTATGGCAAAATGTTAAGAGACCTTTTTTGTAGAGAATTAAGTTTCCTACAATTTATGTTCTATGATATTTTTTGATCAGAAGCGTAGTTTTCGAGATATATCGAGATATTTAAAAGTTCCGAAGCCGCACCAACATAATAGAGATACAGAAACACCGTGGCCCCTTTCGTTGAGATAACTCTGCACTAGTGCGAGCCGCAAATGCCACTTCCAGCTTAGCTGTACAGAAGAAGAACAACAAGAAGAAGAAATATCTCGAAATATGTCCGTCAGGCCCCTTCCCTTGAGATAAATCTGCAAATATCTCGGAAACGAAGCGAGCTATGGCAAAATGTTAAGAGACCTTTTTTGTAGAGAATTAAGTTTCCTACTTTTTATGTTCTATGATATTTTTTGATCAGATGCGTAGTTCTCGAGATATATCAAGATATCTAAAAGTTCCGAAGCCGCACCAACATAATAGAGATACAGAAACACCGTGGCCCCTTTCTTTGAGATAACTCTGCACTATTGCGAGCTGCAAATGCCACTTCCAGCTTAGCTGTGCAGAAGAAGAACAACAAGAAGAAGAAATATCTCGAAATATGTCCGTCAGGCCCCTTCCCTTGAGATAAATCTGCAAATATCTCGGAAACGAAGAGAGCTATGGCAAAATGTTAAGAGACCTCTTTTGTAGAGAATTAAGCTTCCTACTTTTTATGTTCTATGATATTTTTTGATCAGATGCGTAGTTCTCGAGATATATCAAGATATCTAAAAGTTCCGAAGCCGCACCAACATAATAGAGATACAGAAACACCGTGGCCCCTTTCTTTGAGATAACTCTGCACTATTGCGCGCTGTAAATGCCACTTCCAGCTTAGCTGTGCAGAAGAAGAACAACAAGAAGAAGAAATATCTCGAAATATGTCCGTCAGGCCCCTTCCCTTGAGATAAATCTGCAAATATCTCGGAAACGAAGAGAGCTATGGCAAAATGTTAAGAGACCTTTTTTGTAGAGAATTATGTTTCCTACAATTTATGTTCTATGATATTTTTTGATCAGAAGCGTAGTTTTCGAGATATATCGAGAGATTTAAAAGTTCCGAAGCCGCACCAACATAATAGAGATACAGAAACACCGTGGCCCCTTTCTTTGAGATAACTCTGCACTAGTGCGAGCCGCAAATGCCACTTCCAGCTTAGCTGTGCAGAAGAAGAACAACAAGAAGAAGAAATATCTCGAAATATGTCCGTCAGGCCCCTTCCCTTGAGATATATCTGCAAATATCTCGGAAACGAAGCGAGCTATGACAAAATGCTAAGAGACCTTTTTTGTAGAGAATTATGTTTCCTACAATTTATGTTCTATGATATTTTTTGATCAGAAGCGTAGTTTTCGAGATATATCGAGATATTTAAAAGTTCCGAAGCCGCCCCAACATAATAGAGATACAGAAACACCGTGGCCCCTTTCTTTGAGATAACTCTGCACTAGTGCGAGCCGCAAATGCCACTTCCAGCTTAGCTGTGCAGAAGAAGAACAACAAGAAGAAGAAATATCTCGAAATATGTCCGTCAGGCCCCTTCCCTTGAGATAAATCTGCAAATATCTCGGAAACGAAGAGAGCTATGGCAAAATGTTAAGAGACCTTTTTTGTAGAGAATTAAG
This sequence comes from Osmia lignaria lignaria, assembly GCF_051020975.1. Lineage (NCBI taxonomy): Eukaryota > Metazoa > Arthropoda > Insecta > Hymenoptera > Megachilidae > Osmia > Osmia lignaria. The sequence goes on from NW_027478166.1 coordinate 7,271,182, forward strand.
TTTCCTACTTTTTATGTTCTATGATATTTTTTGATCAGAAGCGTAGTTTTCGAGATATATCAAGATATTTAAAAGTTCCGAAGCCGCACCAACATAATAGAGATACAGAAACACCGTGGCCCCTTTCTTTGAGATAACTCTGCACTATTGCGAGCTGCAAATGCCACTTCCAGCTTAGCTGTGCGGAACAAGAACAACAAGAAGAAGAAATATCTCGAAATATGTCCGTCAGGCCCCTTCCCTTGAGATAAATCTGCAAATATCTCGGAAACGAAGAGAGCTATGGCAAAATGCTAAGAGACCTTTTTTGTAGAGAATTAAGTTTCCTACTTTTTATGTTCTATGATATTTTTTGATTAGATGCGTAGTTCTCGAGATATATCAAGATATTTAAAAGTTCCGAAGCCGCACCAACATAATAGAGATACAGAAACACCGTGGCCCCTTTCTTTCAGATAACTATGCACTATTGCGAGCTGCAAATGCCACTTCCAGCTTAGCTGTGCAGAAGAGCAACAAGAAGAAGAAATATCTCGAAATATGTCCGTCAGGCCCCTTCCCTTGAGATAAATCTGCAAATATCTCGGAAACGAAGAGAGCTATGGCAAAATGTTAAGAGACCTTTTTTGTAGAGAATTAAGTTTGCTACAATTTATGTTCTATGATATTTTTTGATCAGAAGCGTAGTTTTCGAGATATATCGAGATATTTAAAAGTTCCGAAGCCGCACCAACATAATAGAGATACAGAAACACCGTGGCCCCTTTCGTTGAGATAACTCTGCACTAGTGCGAGCCGCAAATGCCACTTCCAGCTTAGCTGTGCAGAAGAAGAACAACAAGAAGAAGAAATATCTCGAAATATGTCCGTCAGGCCCCTTCCCTTGAGATAAATCTGCAAATATCTCGGAAACGAAGCGAGCTATGGCAAAATGTTAAGAGACCTCTTTTGTAGAGAATTAAGCTTCCTACTTTTTATGTTCTATGATATTTTTTGATCAGATGCGTAGTTCTCGAGATATATCAAGATATCTAAAAGTTCCGAAGCCGCACCAACATAATAGAGATACAGAAACACCGTGGCCCCTTTCTTTGAGATAACTCTGCACTATTGCGCGCTGTAAATGCCACTTCCAGCTTAGCTGTGCAGAAGAAGAACAACAAGAAGAAGAAATATCTCGAAATATGTCCGTCAGGCCCCTTCCCTTGAGATAAATCTGCAAATATCTCGGAAACGAAGCGAGCTATGGCAAAATGTTAAGAGACCTTTTTTGTAGAGAATTAAGTTTCCTACTTTTTATGTTCTATGATATTTTTTGATCAGATGCGTAGTTCTCGAGATATATCAAGATATTTAAAAGTTCCGAAGCCGCACCAACATAATAGAGATACAGAAACACCGTGGCCCCTTTCTTTGAGATAACTCTGCACTATTGCGAGCTGCAAATGCCACTTCCAGCTTAGCTGTGCAGAAGAAGAACAACAAGAAGAAGAAATATCTCGAAATATGTCCGTCAGGCCCCTTCCCTTGAGATAAATCTGCAAATATCTCGGAAACGAAGAGAGCTATGGCAAAATGTTAAGAGACCTTTTTTGTAGAGAATTATGTTTCCTACAATTTATGTTCTATGATATTTTTTGATCAGAAGCGTAGTTTTCGAGATATATCGAGAGATTTAAAAGTTCCGAAGCCGCACCAACATAATAGAGATACAGAAACACCGTGGCCCCTTTCTTTGAGATAACTCTGCACTAGTGCGAGCCGCAAATGCCACTTCCAGCTTAGCTGTGCAGAAGAAGAACAACAAGAAGAAGAAATATCTTGAAATATGTCCGTCAGGCCCCTTCCCTTGAGATATATCTGCAAATATCTCGGAAACGAAGCGAGCTATGACAAAATGCTAAGAGACCTTTTTTGTAGAGAATTATGTTTCCTACAATTTATCTTCTATGATATTTTTTGATCAGAAGCGTAGTTTTCGAGATATATCGAGATATTTAAAAGTTCCGAAGCCGCCCCAACATAATAGAGATACAGAAACACCGTGGCCCCTTTCTTTGAGATAACTCTGCACTAGTGCGAGCCGCAAATGCCACTTCCAGCTTAGCTGTGCAGAAGAAGAACAACAAGAAGAAGAAATATCTCGAAATATGTCCGTCAGGCCCCTTCCCTTGAGATAAATCTGCAAATATCTCGGAAACGAAGAGAGCTATGGCAAAATGTTAAGAGACCTTTTTTGTAGAGAATTAAGTTTCCTACTTTTTATGTTCTATGATATTTTTTGATCAGATGCGTAGTTCTCGAGATATATCAAGATATCTAAAAGTTCCGAAGCCGCACCAACATAATAGACATACAGAAACACCGTGGCCCCTTTCTTTCAGATAACTATGCACTATTGCGAGCTGCAAATGCCAGTTCCAGCTTTGCTGTGCAGAAGAACAACAAGAAGAAGAAATATCTCGAAATATGTCCGTCAGGCCCCTTCCCTTGAGATAAATCTGCAAATATCTCGGAAACGAAGAGAGCTATGGCAAAATGTTAAGAAACCTTTTTTGTAGAGAATTAAGTTTCCTAATATTTATGTTCTATGATATTTTTTGATCAGAAGCGTAGTTTTCGAGATATATCGAGATATTTAAAAGTTCCGAAGCCGCACCAACATAATAGAGATACAGAAACACCGTGGCCCCTTTCGCTGAGATAACTCTGCACTAGTGCGAGCCGCAAATGCCACTTCCAGCTTAGCTGTGCAGAAGAAGAACAACAAGAAGAAGAAATATCTCGAAATATGTCCGTCAGGCCCCTTCCCTTGAGGTAAATCTGCAAATATCTAGGAAACGAAGAGAGCTATGGCAAAATGTTAAGAGACCTTTTTTGTAGAGAATTAAGTTTCCTACAATTTATGTTCTATGATATTTTTTGATCAGAAGCGTAGTTTTCGAGATATATCGAGATATTTAAAAGTTCCGAAGCCGCACCAACATAATAGAGATACAGAAACACCGTGGCCCCTTTCGTTGAGATAACTCTGCACTAGTGCGAGCCGCAAATGCCACTTCCAGCTTAGCTGTACAGAAGAAGAACAACAAGAAGAAGAAATATCTCGAAATATGTCCGTCAGGCCCCTTCCCTTGAGATAAATCTGCAAATATCTCGGAAACGAAGCGAGCTATGGCAAAATGTTAAGAGACCTTTTTTGTAGAGAATTAAGTTTCCTACTTTTTATGTTCTATGATATTTTTTGATCAGATGCGTAGTTCTCGAGATATATCAAGATATCTAAAAGTTCCGAAGCCGCACCAACATAATAGAGATACAGAAACACCGTGGCCCCTTTCTTTGAGATAACTCTGCACTATTGCGAGCTGCAAATGCCACTTCCAGCTTAGCTGTGCAGAAGAAGAACAACAAGAAGAAGAAATATCTCGAAATATGTCCGTCAGGCCCCTTCCCTTGAGATAAATCTGCAAATATCTCGGAAACGAAGAGAGCTATGGCAAAATGTTAAGAGACCTCTTTTGTAGAGAATTAAGCTTCCTACTTTTTATATTCTATGATATTTTTTGATCAGATGCGTAGTTCTCGAGATATATCAAGATATCTAAAAGTTCCGAAGCCGCACCAACATAATAGAGATACAGAAACACCGTGGCCCCTTTCTTTGAGATAACTCTGCACTATTGCGCGCTGTAAATGCCACTTCCAGCTTAGCTGTGCAGAAGAAGAACAACAAGAAGAAGAAATATCTCGAAATATGTCCGTCAGGCCCCTTCCCTTGAGATAAATCTGCAAATATCTCGGAAACGAAGAGAGCTATGGCAAAATGTTAAGAGACCTCTTTTGTAGAGAATTAAGCTTCCTACTTTTTATATTCTATGATATTTTTTGATCAGATGCGTAGTTCTCGAGATATATCAAGATATCTAAAAGTTCCGAAGCCGCACCAACATAATAGAGATACAGAAACACCGTGGCCCCTTTCTTTGAGATAACTCTGCACTATTGCGCGCTGTAAATGCCACTTCCAGCTTAGCTGTGCAGAAGAAGAACAACAAGAAGAAGAAATATCTCGAAATATGTCCGTCAGGCCCCTTCCCTTGAGATAAATCTGCAAATATCTCGGAAACGAAGCGAGCTATGGCAAAATGTTAAGAGACCTTTTTTGTAGAGAATTAAGTTTCCTACTTTTTATGTTCTATGATATTTTTTGATCAGATGCGTAGTTCTCGAGATATATCAAGATATTTAAAAGTTCCGAAGCCGCACCAACATAATAGAGATACAGAAACACCGTGGCCCCTTTCTTTGAGATAACTCTGCACTATTGCGAGCTGCAAATGCCACTTCCAGCTTAGCTGTGCAGAAGAAGAACAACAAGAAGAAGAAATATCTCGAAATATGTCCGTCAGGCCCCTTCCCTTGAGATAAATCTGCAAATATCTCGGAACCGAAGAGAGCTATGGCAAAATGTTAAGAGACCTTTTTTGTAGAGAATTATGTTTCCTACAATTTATGTTCTATGATATTTTTTGATCAGAAGCGTAGTTTTCGAGATATATCGAGATATTTAAAAGTTCCGAAGCCGCACCAACATAATAGAGATACAGAAACACCGTGGCCCCTTTCTTTGAGATAACTCTGCACTAGTGCGAGCCGCAAATGCCACTTCCAGCTTAGCTGTGCAGAAGAAGAACAACAAGAAGAAGAAATATCTCGAAATATGTCCGTCAGGCCCCTTCCCTTGAGATAAATCTGCAAATATCTCGGAAACGAAGCGAGCTATGGCAAAATGTTAAGAGACCTATTTTGTAGAGAATTAAGTTTCCTACTTTTTATGTTCTATGATATTTTTTGATCAGATGCGTAGTTCTCGAGATATATCAAGATATTTAAAAGTTCCGAAGCCGCACCAACATAATAGAGATACAGAAACACCGTGGCCCCTTTCTTTGAGATAACTCTGCACTATTGCGAGCTGCAAATGCCACTTCCAGCTTAGCTGTGCGGAACAAGAACAACAAGAAGAAGAAATATCTCGAAATATGTCCGTCAGGCCCCTTCCCTTGAGATAAATCTGCAAATATCTCGGAAACGAAGAGAGCTATGGCAAAATGCTAAGAGACCTTTTTTGTAGAGAATTAAGTTTCCTACTTTTTATGTTCTATGATATTTTTTGATTAGATGCGTAGTTCTCGAGATATATCAAGATATTTAAAAGTTCCGAAGCCGCACCAACATAATAGAGATACAGAAACACCGTGGCCCCTTTCTTTCAGATAACTATGCACTATTGCGAGCTGCAAATGCCACTTCCAGCTTAGCTGTGCAGAAGAGCAACAAGAAGAAGAAATATCTCGAAATATGTCCGTCAGGCCCCTTCCCTTGAGATAAATCTGCAAATATCTCGGAAACGAAGAGAGCTATGGCAAAATGTTAAGAGACCTTTTTTGTAGAGAATTAAGTTTGCTACAATTTATGTTCTATGATATTTTTTGATCAGAAGCGTAGTTTTCGAGATATATCGAGATATTTAAAAGTTCCGAAGCCGCACCAACATAATAGAGATACAGAAACACCGTGGCCCCTTTCGTTGAGATAACTCTGCACTAGTGCGAGCCGCAAATGCCACTTCCAGCTTAGCTGTGCAGAAGAAGAACAACAAGAAGAAGAAATATCTCGAAATATGTCCGTCAGGCCCCTTCCCTTGAGATAAATCTGCAAATATCTCGGAAACGAAGCGAGCTATGGCAAAATGTTAAGAGACCTCTTTTGTAGAGAATTAAGCTTCCTACTTTTTATGTTCTATGATATTTTTTGATCAGATGCGTAGTTCTCGAGATATATCAAGATATCTAAAAGTTCCGAAGCCGCACCAACATAATAGAGATACAGAAACACCGTGGCCCCTTTCTTTGAGATAACTCTGCACTATTGCGCGCTGTAAATGCCACTTCCAGCTTAGCTGTGCAGAAGAAGAACAACAAGAAGAAGAAATATCTCGAAATATGTCCGTCAGGCCCCTTCCCTTGAGATAAATCTGCAAATATCTCGGAAACGAAGCGAGCTATGGCAAAATGTTAAGAGACCTTTTTTGTAGAGAATTAAGTTTCCTACTTTTTATGTTCTATGATATTTTTTGATCAGATGCGTAGTTCTCGAGATATATCAAGATATTTAAAAGTTCCGAAGCCGCACCAACATAATAGAGATACAGAAACACCGTGGCCCCTTTCTTTGAGATAACTCTGCACTATTGCGAGCTGCAAATGCCACTTCCAGCTTAGCTGTGCAGAGGAAGAACAACAAGAAGAAGAAATATCTCGAAATATGTCCGTCAGGCTAGTTCCTTTGAGCTGAATCTGCAAATATCTCGGAAACGAAGCGAGCTATGGCAAAATGTTAAGAGACGTTTTTTGTAGAGAATTATGTTTCCTACAATTTATGTTCTATGATATTTTGTGATCAGAAGCGTAGTTTTCGAGATATATCGAGATATTTAAAAGTTCCGAAGCCGCACCAACATAATAGGGATACAGAAACACCGTGGCCCCTTTCTTTGAGATAAATCTGCAGTATTGCGAGCTGTAAATGCCACTTCCAGCTTAGCTGTGCAGAAGAAGAACAACAAGAAGAAGAAATATCTCGAAATATGTCCGTCAGGCCCCTTCCCTTGAGATAAATCTGCAAATATCTCGGAAACGAAGCGAGCTATGGCAAAATGTTAAGAGACCTCTTTTGTAGAGAATTAAGCTTCCTACTTTTTATGTTCTATGATATTTTTTGATCAGATGCGTGGTTCTCGAGATATATCAAGATATTTAAAAGTTCCGAAGCCGCACCAACATAATAGAGATACAGAAACACCGTGGCCCCTTTCTTTGAGATAACTCTGCACTAGTGCGAGCCGCAAATGCCACTTCCAGCTTAGCTGTGCAGAAGAAGAACAAGAAGAAGAAGAAATATCTCGAAATATGTCCGTCAGGCCCCTTCCCTTGAGATAAATCTGCAAATATCTCGGAAACGAAGGGAGCTATGGCAAAATGTTAAGAGACCTCTTTTGTAGAGAATTAAGCTTCCTACTTTTTATGTTGTATGATATTTTTTGATCAGATGCGTAGTTCTCGAGATATATCAAGATATTTAAAAGTTCCGAAGCCGCACCAACATAATAGAGATACAGAAACACCGTGGCCCCTTTCTTTGAGATAACTCTGCACTATTGCGCGCTGTAAATGCCACTTCCAGCTTAGCTGTGCAGAAGAAGAACAACAAGAAGAAGAAATATCTCGAAATATGTCCGTCAGGCCCCTTCCCTTGAGATATATCTGCAAATATCTCGGAAACGAAGCGAGCTATGACAAAATGTTAAGAGACCTTTTTTGTAGAGAATTATGTTTCCTACAATTTATGTTCTATGATATTTTTTGATCAGAAGCGTAGTTTTCGAGATATATCGAGATATTTAAAAGTTCCGAAGCCGCACCAACATAATAGAGATACAGAAACACCGTGGCCCCTTTCTTTGAGATAACTCTGCACTAGTGCGAGCCGCAAATGCCACTTCCAGCTTAGCTGTGCAGAAGAAGAACAACAAGAAGAAGAAATATCTCGAAATATGTCCGTCAGGCCCCTTCCCTTGAGATAAATCTGCAAATATCTCGGAAACGAAGCGAGCTATGGCAAAATGTTAAGAGACCTATTTTGTAGAGAATTAAGTTTCCTACTTTTTATGTTCTATGATATTTTTTGATCAGATGCGTAGTTCTCGAGATATATCAAGATATTTAAAAGTTCCGAAGCCGCACCAACATAATAGAGATACAGAAACACCGTGGCCCCTTTCTTTGAGATAACTCTGCACTATTGCGAGCTGCAAATGCCACTTCCAGCTTAGCTGTGCAGAAGAAGAACAACAAGAAGAAGAAATATCTCGAAATATGTCCGTCAGGCCCCTTCCCTTGAGATAAATCTGCAAATATCTCGGAAACGAAGCGAGCTATGGCAAAATGTTAAGAGACCTCTTTTGTAGAGAATTAAGCTTCCTACTTTTTATGTTCTATGATATTTTTTGATCAGATGCGTAGTTCTCGAGATATATCAAGATATCTAAAAGTTCCGAAGGCGCACCAACATAATAGAGATACAGAAACACCGTGGCCCCTTTCTTTGAGATAACTCTGCACTATTGCGCGCTGTAAATGCCACTTCCAGCTTAGCTGTGCAGAAGAAGAACAACAAGAAGAAGAAATATCTCGAAATATGTCCGTCAGGCCCCTTCCCTTGAGATAAATCTGCAAATATCTCGGAAACGAAGCGAGCTATGGCAAAATATTAAGAGACCTTTTTTGTAGAGAATTAAGTTTCCTACTTTTTATGTTCTATGATATTTTTTGATCAGATGCGTAGTTCTCGAGATATATCAAGATATTTAAAAGTTCCGAAGCCGCACCAACATAATAGAGATACAGAAACACCGTGGCCCCTTTCTTTGAGATAACTCTGCACTATTGCGAGCTGCAAATGCTACTTCCAGCTTAGCTGTGCAGAAGAAGAACAACAAGAAGAAGAAATATCTCGAAATATGTCCGTCAGGCCCCTTCCCTTGAGATAAATCTGCAAATATCTCGGAAACGAAGAGAGCTATGGCAAAATGTTAAGAGACCTTTTTTGTAGAGAATTATGTTTCCTACAATTTATGTTCTATGATATTTTTTGATCAGAAGCGTAGTTTTCGAGATATATCGAGATATTTAAAAGTTCCGAAGCCGCACCAACATAATAGAGATACAGAAACACCGTGGCCCCTTTCTTTGAGATAACTCTGCACTAGTGCGAGCCGCAAATGCCACTTCCAGCTTAGCTGTGCAGAAGAAGAACAACAAGAAGAAGAAATATCTCGAAATATGTCCGTCAGGCCCCTTCCCTTGAGATATATCTGCAAATATCTCGGAAACGAAGCGAGCTATGACAAAATGCTAAGAGACCTTTTTTGTAGAGAATTATGTTTCCTACAATTTATGTTCTATGATATTTTTTGATCAGAAGCGTAGTTTTCGAGATATATCGAGATATTTAAAAGTTCCGAAACCGCCCCAACATAATAGAGATACAGAAACACCGTGGCCCCTTTCTTTGAGATAACTCTGCACTAGTGCGAGCCGCAAATGCCACTTCCAGCTTAGCTGTGCAGAAGAAGAACAACAAGAAGAAGAAATATCTCGAAATATGTCCGTCAGGCCCCTTCCCTTGAGATAAATCTGCAAATATCTCGGAAACGAAGAGAGCTATGGCAAAATGTTAAGAGACCTTTTTTGTAGAGAATTAAGTTTCCTACTTTTTATGTTCTATGATATTTTTTGATCAGATGCGTAGTTCTCGAGATATATCAAGATATCTAAAAGTTCCGAAGCCGCACCAACATAATAGACATACAGAAACACCGTGGCCCCTTTCTTTCAGATAACTATGCACTATTGCGAGCTGCAAATGCCAGTTCCAGCTTTGCTGTGCAGAAGAACAACAAGAAGAAGAAATATCTCGAAATATGTCCGTCAGGCCCCTTCCCTTGAGATAAATCTGCAAATATCTCGGAAACGAAGAGAGCTATGGCAAAATGTTAAGAAACCTTTTTTGTAGAGAATTAAGTTTCCTAATATTTATGTTCTATGATATTTTTTGATCAGAAGCGTAGTTTTCGAGATATATCGAGATATTTAAAAGTTCCGAAGCCGCACCAACATAATAGAGATACAGAAACACCGTGGCCCCTTTCTTTGAGATAACTCTGCACTATTGCGAGCTGCAAATGCTACTTCCAGCTTAGCTGTGCAGAAGAAGAACAACAAGAAGAAGAAATATCTCGAAATATGTCCGTCAGGCCCCTTCCCTTGAGATAAATCTGCAAATATCTCGGAAACGAAGAGAGCTATGGCAAAATGTTAAGAGACCTTTTTTGTAGAGAATTATGTTTCCTACAATTTATGTTCTATGATATTTTTTGATCAGAAGCGTAGTTTTCGAGATATATCGAGATATTTAAAAGTTCCGAAGCCGCACCAACATAATAGAGATACAGAAACACCGTGGCCCCTTTCTTTGAGATAACTCTGCACTAGTGCGAGCCGCAAATGCCACTTCCAGCTTAGCTGTGCAGAAGAAGAACAACAAGAAGAAGAAATATCTCGAAATATGTCCGTCAGGCCCCTTCCCTTGAGATATATCTGCAAATATCTCGGAAACGAAGCGAGCTATGACAAAATGCTAAGAGACCTTTTTTGTAGAGAATTATGTTTCCTACAATTTATGTTCTATGATATTTTTTGATCAGAAGCGTAGTTTTCGAGATATATCGAGATATTTAAAAGTTCCGAAGCCGCCCCAACATAATAGAGATACAGAAACACCGTGGCCCCTTTCTTTGAGATAACTCTGCACTAGTGCGAGCCGCAAATGCCACTTCCAGCTTAGCTGTGCAGAAGAAGAACAACAAGAAGAAGAAATATCTCGAAATATGTCCGTCAGGCCCCTTCCCTTGAGATAAATCTGCAAATATCTCGGAAACGAAGAGAGCTATGGCAAAATATTAAGAGACCTTTTTTGTAGAGAATTAAGTTTCCTACTTTTTATGTTCTATGATATTTTTTGATCAGATGCGTAGTTCTCGAGATATATCAAGATATCTAAAAGTTCCGAAGCCGCACCAACATAATAGAGATACAGAAACAACGTGGCCCCTTTCTTTGAGATAACTCTGCACTATTGCGAGCTGCAAATGCCACTTCCAGCTTAGCTGTGCAGAAGAAGAACAACAAGAAGAAGAAATATCTCGAAATATGTCCGTCAGGCCCCTTCCCTTGAGATAAATCTGCAAATATCTCGGAAACGAAGAGAGCTATGGCAAAATGTTAAGAGACCTCTTTTGTAGAGAATTAAGCTTCCTACTTTTTATGTTCTATGATATTTTTTGATCAGATGCGTAGTTCTCGAGATATATCAAGATATCTAAAAGTTCCGAAGCCGCACCAACATAATAGAGATACAGAAACACCGTGGCCCCTTTCTTTGAGACAACTCTGCACTATTGCGCGCTGTAAATGCCACTTCCAGCTTAGCTGTGCAGAAGAAGAACAACAAGAAGAAGAAATATCTCGAAATATGTCCGTCAGGCCCCTTCCCTTGAGATAAATCTCTCAAATATCTCGGAAACGAAGCGAGCTATGGCAAAATGTTAAGAGACCTTTTTTGTAGAGAATTAAGTTTCCTACTTTTTATGTTCTATGATATTTTTTGATCAGATGCGTAGTTCTCGAGATATATCAAGATATCTAAAAGTTCCGAAGCCGCACCAACATAATAGAGATACAGAAACACCGTGGCCCCTTTCTTTGAGATAACTCTGCACTATTGCGCGCTGTAAATGCCACTTCCAGCTTAGCTGTGCAGAAGAAGAACAACAAGAAGAAGAAATATCTCGAAATATGTCCGTCAGGCCCCTTCCCTTGAGATAAATCTGCAAATATCTCGGAAACGAAGCGAGCTATGGCAAAATGTTAAGAGACCTTTTTTGTAGAGAATTAAGTTTCCTACTTTTTATGTTCTATGATATTTTTTGATCAGATGCGTAGTTCTCGAGATATATCAAGATATTTAAAAGTTCCGAAGCCGCACCAACATAATAGAGATACAGAAACACCGTGGCCCCTTTCTTTGAGATAACTCTGCACTATTGCGAGCTGCAAATGCCACTTCCAGCTTAGCTGTGCAGAAGAAGAACAACAAGAAGAAGAAATATCTCGAAATATGTCCGTCAGGCCCCTTCCCTTGAGATAAATCTGCAAATATCTCGGAACCGAAGAGAGCTATGGCAAAATGTGAAGAGACCTTTTTTGTAGAGAATTATGTTTCCTACAATTTATGTTCTATGATATTTTTTGATCAGAAGCGTAGTTTTCGAGATATATCGAGATATTTAAAAGTTCCGAAGCCGCACCAACATAATAGAGATACAGAAACACCGTGGCCCCTTTCTTTGAGATAACTCTGCACTAGTGCGAGCCGCAAATGCCACTTCCAGCTTAGCTGTGCAGAAGAAGAACAACAAGAAGAAGAAATATCTCGAAATATGTCCGTCAGGCCCCTTCCCTTGAGATAAATCTGCAAATATCTCGGAAACGAAGCGAGCTATGGCAAAATGTTAAGAGACCTATTTTGTAGAGAATTAAGTTTCCTACTTTTTATGTTCTATGATATTTTTTGATCAGATGCGTAGTTCTCGAGATATATCAAGATATTTAAAAGTTCCGAAGCCGCACCAACATAATAGAGATACAGAAACACCGTGGCCCCTTTCTTTGAGATAACTCTGCACTATTGCGAGCTGCAAATGCCACTTCCAGCTTAGCTGTGCGGAAGAAGAACAACAAGAAGAAGAAATATCTCGAAATATGTCCGTCAGGCCCCTTCCCTTGAGATAAATCTGCAAATATCTCGGAAACGAAGAGAGCTATGGCAAAATGTTAAGAGACCTTTTTTGTAGAGAATTAAGTTTCCTACTTTTTATGTTCTATGATATTTTTTGATTAGATGCGTAGTTCTCGAGATATATCAAGATATTTAAAAGTTCCGAAGCCGCACCAACATAATAGAGATACAGAAACACCGTGGCCCCTTTCTTTCAGATAACTATGCACTATTGCGAGCTGCAAATGCCACTTCCAGCTTAGCTGTGCAGAAGAGCAACAAGAAGAAGAAATATCTCGAAATATGTCCGTCAGGCCCCTTCCCTTGAGATAAATCTGCAAATATCTCGGAAACGAAGGGAGCTATGGCAAAATGTTAAGAGACCTTTTTTGTAGAGAATTAAGTTTGCTACAATTTATGTTCTATGATATTTTTTGATCAGAAGCGTAGTTTTCGAGATATATCGAGATATTTAAAAGTTCCGAAGCCGCACCAACATAATAGAGATACAGAAACACCGTGGCCCCTTTCGTTGAGATAACTCTGCACTAGTGCGAGCCGCAAATGCCACTTCCAGCTTAGCTGTGCAGAAGAAGAACAACAAGAAGAAGAAATATCTCGAAATATGTCCGTCAGGCCCCTTCCCTTGAGATAAATCTGCAAATATCTCGGAAACGAAGCGAGCTATGGCAAAATGTTAAGAGACCTCTTTTGTAGAGAATTAAGCTTCCTACTTTTTATGTTCTATGATATTTTTTGATCAGATGCGTAGTTCTCGAGATATATCAAGATATCTAAAAGTTCCGAAGCCGCACCAACATAATAGAGATACAGAAACACCGTGGCCCCTTTCTTTGAGATAACTCTGCACTATTGCGCGCTGTAAATGCCACTTCCAGCTTAGCTGTGCAGAAGAAGAACAACAAGAAGAAGAAATATCTCGAAATATGTCCGTCAGGCCCCTTCCCTTGAGATAAATCTGCAAATATCTCGGAAACGAAGCGAGCTATGGCAAAATGTTAAGAGACCTTTTTTGTAGAGAATTAAGTTTCCTACTTTTTATGTTCTATGATATTTTTTGATCAGATGCGTAGTTCTCGAGATATATCAAGATATTTAAAAGTTCCGAAGCCGCACCAACATAATAGAGATACAGAAACACCGTGGCCCCTTTCTTTGAGATAACTCTGCACTATTGCGAGCTGCAAATGCCACTTCCAGCTTAGCTGTGCAGAAGAAGAACAACAAGAAGAAGAAATATCTCGAAATATGTCCGTCAGGCCCCTTCCCTTGAGATATATCTGCAAATATCTCGGAAACGAAGCGAGCTATGACAAAATGCTAAGAGACCTTTTTTGTAGAGAATTATGTTTCCTACAATTTATGTTCTATGATATTTTTTGATCAGAAGCGTAGTTTTCGAGATATATCGAGATATTTAAAAGTTCCGAAGCCGCCCCAACATAATAGAGATACAGAAACACCGTGGCCCCTTTCTTTGAGATAACTCTGCACTAGTGCGAGCCGCAAATGCCACTTCCAGCTTAGCTGTGCAGAAGAAGAACAACAAGAAGAAGAAATATCTCGAAATATGTCCGTCAGGCCCCTTCCCTTGAGATAAATCTGCAAATATCTCGGAAACGAAGAGAGCTATGGCAAAATGTTAAGAGACCTTTTTTGTAGAGAATTAAGTTTCCTACTTTTTATGTTCTATGATATTTTTTGATCAGATGCGTAGTTCTCGAGATATATCAAGATATCTAAAAGTTCCGAAGCCGCACCAAGATAATAGACATACAGAAACACCGTGGCCCCTTTCTTTCAGATAACTATGCACTATTGCGAGCTGCAAATGCCAGTTCCAGCTTTGCTGTGCAGAAGAACAACAAGAAGAAGAAATATCTCGAAATATGTCCGTCAGGCCCCTTCCCTTGAGATAAATCTGCAAATATCTCGGAAACGAAGAGAGCTATGGCAAAATGTTAAGAAACCTTTTTTGTAGAGAATTAAGTTTCCTAATATTTATGTTCTATGATATTTTTTGATCAGAAGCGTAGTTTTCGAGATATATCGAGATATTTAAAAGTTCCGAAGCCGCACCAACATAATAGAGATACAGAAACACCGTGGCCCCTTTCGTTGAGATAACTCTGCACTAGTGCGAGCCGCAAATGCCACTTCCAGCTTAGCTGTGCAGAAGAAGAACAACAAGAAGAAGAAATATCTCGAAATATGTCCGTCAGGCCCCTTCCCTTGAGATAAATCTGCAAATATCTCGGAAACGAAGAGAGCTATGGCAAAATGTTAAGAGACCTTTTTTGTAGAGAATTAAGTTTCCTACAATTTATGTTCTATGATATTTTTTGATCAGAAGCGTAGTTTTCGAGATATATCGAGATATTTAAAAGTTCCGAAGCCGCACCAACATAATAGAGATACAGAAACACCGTGGCCCCTTTCGTTGAGATAACTCTGCACTAGTGCGAGCCGCAAATGCCACTTCCAGCTTAGCTGTACAGAAGAAGAACAACAAGAAGAAGAAATATCTCGAAATATGTCCGTCAGGCCCCTTCCCTTGAGATAAATCTGCAAATATCTCGGAAACGAAGCGAGCTATGGCAAAATGTTAAGAGACCTCTTTTGTAGAGAATTAAGCTTCCTACTTTTTATGTTCTATGATATTTTTTGATCAGATGCGTAGTTCTCGAGATATATCAAGATATCTAAAAGTTCCGAAGCCGCACCAACATAATAGAGATACAGAAACACCGTGGCCCCTTTCTTTGAGATAACTCTGCACTATTGCGCGCTGTAAATGCCACTTCCAGCTTAGCTGTGCAGAAGAAGAACAACAAGAAGAAGAAATATCTCGAAATATGTCCGTCAGGCCCCTTCCCTTGAGATAAATCTGCAAATATCTCGGAAACGAAGCGAGCTATGGCAAAATGTTAAGAGACCTTTTTTGTAGAGAATTAAGTTTCCTACTTTTTATGTTCTATGATATTTTTTGATCAGATGCGTGGTTCTCGAGATATATCAAGATATTTAAAAGTTCCGAAGCCGCACCAACATAATAGAGATACAGAAACACCGTGGCCCCTTTCTTTGAGATAACTCTGCACTATTGCGAGCTGCAAATGCCACTTCCAGCTTAGCTGTGCAGAAGAAGAACAACAAGAAGAAGAAATATCTCGAAATATGTCCGTCAGGCCCCTTCCCTTGAGATAAATCTGCAAATATCTCGGAACCGAAGAGAGCTATGGCAAAATGTTAAGAGACCTTTTTTGTAGAGAATTATGTTTCCTACAATTTATGTTCTATGATATTTTTTGATCAGAAGCGTAGTTTTCGAGATATATCGAGATATTTAAAAGTTCCGAAGCCGCACCAACATAATAGAGATACAGAAACACCGTGGCCCCTTTCTTTGAGATAACTCTGCACTAGTGCGAGCCGCAAATGCCACTTCCAGCTTAGCTGTGCAGAAGAAGAACAACAAGAAGAAGAAATATCTCGAAATATGTCCGTCAGGCCCCTTCCCTTGAGATAAATCTGCAAATATCTCGGAAACGAAGCGAGCTATGGCAAAATGTTAAGAGACCTCTTTTGTAGAGAATTAAGCTTCCTACTTTTTATGTTCTATGATATTTTTTGATCAGATGCGTAGTTCTCGAGATATATCAAGATATTTAAAAGTTCCGAAGCCGCACCAACATAATAGAGATACAGAAACACCGTGGCCCCTTTCTTTGAGATAACTCTGCACTATTGCGCGCTGTAAATGCCACATCCAGCTTAGCTGTGCAGAAGAAGAACAACAAGAAGAAGAAATATCTCGAAATATGTCCGTCAGGCCAGTTCCTTTGAGCTGAATCTGCAAATATCTCGGAAACGAAGCGAGCTATGGCAAAATGTTAAGAGACGTTTTTTGTAGAGAATTATGTTTCCTACAATTTATGTTCTATGATATTTTTTGATCAGAAGCGTAGTTTTCGAGATATATCGAGATATTTAAAAGTTCCGAAGCCGCACCAACATAATAGAGATACAGAAACACCGTGGCCCCTTTCTTTGAGATAACTCTGCACTATTGCGACCTGCAAATGCCACTTCCAGCTCAGCTGTGCAGAAGAAGAACAACAAGAAGAAGAAATATCTCGAAATATGTCCGTCAGGCCCCTTCCCTTGAGATAAATCTGCAAATATCTCGGAAACGAAGCGAGCTATGGCAAAATGTTAAGAGACCGTTTTTGTAGAGAATTAAGTTTCCTACTTTTTATGTTGTATGATATTTTTTGATCAGATGCGTAGTTCTCGAGATATATCAAGATACTTAAAAGTTCCGAAGCCGCACCAACATAATAGAGATACAGAAACACCGTGGCCCCTTTCTTTGAGATAACTCTGCGTTATTGCGAGCTGCAAATGCCACTTCCACCTTAGCTGTGCAGAAGAAGAACAACAAGAAGAAGAAGTATCTCGAAATATGTCCGTCAGGCCCCTTCCCTTGAGATATATCTGCAAATATCTCGGAAACGAAGCGAGCTATGGCAAAATGTTAAGAGACCTTTTTTGTAGAGAATTATGTTTCATACAATATAGGTTCTATGATATTTTTTGACCAGAAGCGTAGTTTTCGAGATATATCGAGATATTTAAAAGTTCCGAAGCCGCACCAACATAATAGAGATACAGAAACACCGTGGCCCCTTTCTTTGAGATAACTCAGCACTAGTGCGAGCCGCAAATGCCACTTCCAGCTTAGCTGTGCAGAAGAAGAACAACAAGAAGAAGAAATATCTCGAAATATGTCCGTCAGGCCCCTTCCCTTGAGATAAATCTGCAAATATCTCGGAAACGAAGCGAGCTATGGCAAAATGTTTAGAGACCTTTCTTGTAGAGAATTAAGTTTCCTACTTTTTATGTAGTATGATATTTTTTGATCAGATGCGTAGTTCTCGAGATATATCAAGATATTTAAAAGTTCCGAAGCCGCACCAACATAATAGAGATACAGAAACACCGTGGCCCCTTTCTTTGAGATAACTCTGCGTTATTGCGAGCTGCAAATGCCACTTCCAGCTTAGCTGTGCAGAAGAAGAACAACAAGAAGAAGAAGTATCTCGAAATATGTCCGTCAGGCCCGTTCCTTTGAGCTGAATCTGCAAATATCTCGGAAACGAAGCGAGCTATGGCAAAATGTTAAGAGACGTTTTTTGTAGAGAATTATGTTTCCTACAATTTATGTTCTATGATATTTTTTGATCAGAAGCGTAGTTTTCGAGATATATCGAGATATTTAAAAGTTCCGAAGCCGCACCAACATAATAGAGATACAGAAACACCGTGGCCCCTTTCTTTGAGATAACTCTGCACTAGTGCGAGCCGCAAATGCCACTTCCAGCTTAGCTGTGCAGAAGAAGAACAACAAGAAGAAGAAATATCTCGAAATATGTCCGACAGGCCCCTTCCCTTGAGATAAATCTGCAAATATCGCGGAAACGAAGCGAGCTATGGCGAAATGTTAAGAGACCTTTTTTGTAGAGAATTAAGTTTCCTACTTTTTATCTTCTATGATATTTTTTGATCAGATGCGTAGTTCTCGAGATATATCAAGATATTTAAAAGTTCCGAAGCCGCACCAACATAATAGAGATACAGAAACACCGTGGCCCCTTTCTTTGAGATAACTCTGCACTATTGCGCGCTGCAAATGCCACTTCCAGCTTAGCTGTGCAGAAGAAGAACAACAAGAAGAAGAAATATCTCGAAATATGTCCATCAGGACCCTTCCCTTGAGATAAATCTGCAAATATCTCGGAAACGAAGCGAGCTATGGCAAAATGTTAAGAGACCTTTTTTGTAGAGAATAATGTTTGCTACAATTTACGTTCTATGATATTTTTTGATCAGAAGCGTAGTTTTCGAGATATATCGAGATATTTAAAAGTTCCGAAGCCGCACCAACATAATAGAGATACAGAAACACCGTGGCCCCTTTCTTTGAGATAACTCTGCACTATTGCGACCTGCAAATGCCACTTCCAGCTCAGCTGTGCAGAAGAAGAACAACAAGAAGAAGAAATATCTCGAAATATGTCCGTCAGGCCCCTTCCCTTGAGATAAATCTGCAAATATCTCGGAAACGAAGCGAGCTATGGCAAAATGTTAAGAGACCGTTTTTGTAGAGAATTAAGTTTCCTACTTTTTATGTTCTATGATATTTTTTGATCAGATGCGTAGTTCTCGAGATATATCAAGATACTTAAAAGTTCCGAAGCCGCACCAACATAATAGAGATACAGAAACACCGTGGCCCCTTTCTTTGAGATAACTCTGCGTTATTGCGAGCTGCAAATGCCACTTCCAGCTTAGCTGTGCAGAAGAAGAACAACAAGAAGAAGAAGTATCTCGAAATATGTCCGTCAGGCCCCTTCCCTTGAGATATATCTGCAAATATCTCGGAAACGAAGCGAGCTATGGCAAAATGTTAAGAGACCTTTTTTGTAGAGAATTATGTTTCATACAATATAGGTTCTATGATATTTTTTGACCAGAAGCGTAGTTTTCGAGATATATCGAGATATTTAAAAGTTCCGAAGCCGCACCAACATAATAGAGATACAGAAACACCGTGGCCCCTTTCTTTGAGATAACTCTGCACTAGTGCGAGCCGCAAATGCCACTTCCAGCTTAGCTGTGCAGAAGAAGAACAACAAGAAGAAGAAATATCTCGAAATATGTCCGTCAGGCCCCTTCCCTTGAGATAAATCTGCAAATATCTCGGAAACGAAGCGAGCTATGGCAAAATGTTTAGAGACCTTTCTTGTAGAGAATTAAGTTTCCTACTTTTTATGTAGTATGATATTTTTTGATCAGATGCGTAGTTCTCGAGATATATCAAGATATTTAAAAGTTCCGAAGCCGCACCAACATAATAGAGATACAGAAACACCGTGGCCCCTTTCTTTGAGATAACTCTGCACGATTGCGAGCTGGAAATGCCACTTCCAGTTTAGCTGTGCAGAAGAAGAACAACAAGAAGAAGAAATATCTCGAAATATGTCCATCAGGACCCTTCCCTTGAGATAAATCTGCAAATATCTCGGAAACGAAGCGAGCTATGGCAAAATGTTAAGAGACCTTTTTTGTAGAGAATAATGTTTCCTACAATTTACGTTCTATGACATTTTTTGATCAGAAGCGTAGTTTTCGAGATATATCGAGATACTTAAAAGTTCCGAAGCCGCACCAACATAATAGAGATACAGAAACACCGTGGCCCCTTTCTTTGAGATAACTCTGCACGATTGCGAGCTGGAAATGCCACTTCCAGTTTAGCTGTGCAGAAGAAGAACAACAAGAAGAAGAAATATCTCGAAATATGTCCGACAGGCCCCTTCCCTTGAGATAAATCTGCAAATATCGCGGAAACGAAGCGAGCTATGGCGAAATGTTAAGAGACCTTTTTTGTAGAGAATTAAGTTTCCTACTTTTTATCTTCTATGATATTTTTTGATCAGATGCGTAGTTCTCGAGATATATCAAGATATTTAAAAGTTCCGAAGCCGCACCAACATAATAGAGATACAGAAACACCGTGGCCCCTTTCTTTGAGATAACTCTGCACTATTGCGCGCTGCAAATGCCACTTCCAGCTTAGCTGTGCAGAAGAAGAACAACAAGAAGAAGAAATATCTCGAAATATGTCCATCAGGACCCTTCCCTTGAGATAAATCTGCAAATATCTCGGAAACGAAGCGAGCTATGGCAAAATGTTAAGAGACCTTTTTTGTAGAGAATAATGTTTGCTACAATTTACGTTCTATGATATTTTTTGATCAGAAGCGTAGTTTTCGAGATATATCGAGATATTTAAAAGTTCCGAAGCCGCACCAACATAATAGAGATACAGAAACACCGTGGCCCCTTTCTTTGAGATAACTCTGCACTATTGCGACCTGCAAATGCCACTTCCAGCTCAGCTGTGCAGCAGAAGAACAACAAGAAGAAGAAATATCTCGAAATATGTCCGTCAGGCCCCTTCCCTTGAGATAAATCTGCAAATATCTCGGAAACGAAGCGAGCTATGGCAAAATGTTAAGAGACCGTTTTTGTAGAGAATTAAGTTTCCTACTTTTTATGTTCTATGATATTTTTTGATCAGATGCGTAGTTCTCGAGATATATCAAGATACTTAAAAGTTCCGAAGCCGCACCAACATAATAGAGATACAGAAACACCGTGGCCCCTTTCTTTGAGATAACTCTGCGTTATTGCGAGCTGCAAATGCCACTTCCAGCTTAGCTGTGCAGAAGAAGAACAACAAGAAGAAGAAGTATCTCGAAATATGTCCGTCAGGCCCCTTCCCTTGAGATATATCTGCAAATATCTCGGAAACGAAGCGAGCTATGGCAAAATGTTAAGAGACCTTTTTTGTAGAGAATTATGTTTCATACAATATAGGTTCTATGATATTTTTTGACCAGAAGCGTAGTTTTCGAGATATATCGAGATATTTAAAAGTTCCGAAGCCGCACCAACATAATAGAGATACAGAAACACCGTGGCCCCTTTCTTTGAGATAACTCTGCACTAGTGCGAGCCGCAAATGCCACTTCCAGCTTAGCTGTGCAGAAGAAGAACAACAAGAAGAAGAAATATCTCGAAATATGTCCGTCAGGCCCCTTCCCTTGAGATAAATCTGCAAATATCTCGGAAACGAAGCGAGCTATGGCAAAATGTTTAGAGACCTTTCTTGTAGAGAATTAAGTTTCCTACTTTTTATGTAGTATGATATTTTTTGATCAGATGCGTAGTTCTCGAGATATATCAAGATATTTAAAAGTTCCGAAGCCGCACCAACATAATAGAGATACAGAAACAGCGTGGCCCCTTTCTTTGAGATAACTCTGCACGATTGCGAGCTGGAAATGCCACTTCCAGTTTAGCTGTGCAGAAGAAGAACAACAAGAAGAAGAAATATCTCGAAATATGTCCATCAGGACCCTTCCCTTGAGATAAATCTGCAAATATCTCGGAAACGAAGCGAGCTATGGCAAAATGTTAAGAGACCTTTTTTGTAGAGAATAATGTTTCCTACAATTTACGTTCTATGACATTTTTTGATCAGAAGCGTAGTTTTCGAGATATATCGAGATACTTAAAAGTTCCGAAGCCGCACCAACATAATAGAGATACAGAAACACCGTGGCCCCTTTCTTTGAGATAACTCTGCACGATTGCGAGCTGGAAATGCCACTTCCAGTTTAGCTGTGCAGAAGAAGAACAACAAGAAGAAGAAATATCTCGAAATATGTCCATCAGGACCCTTCCCTTGAGATAAATCTGCAAATATCTCGGAAACGAA
The DNA here is from genome assembly GCF_051020975.1 of Osmia lignaria lignaria. Taxonomy (NCBI): domain Eukaryota; kingdom Metazoa; phylum Arthropoda; class Insecta; order Hymenoptera; family Megachilidae; genus Osmia; species Osmia lignaria. Next base: position 7,293,014 of record NW_027478166.1, read on the forward strand.
GCGAGCTATGGCAAAATGTTAAGAGACCTTTTTTGTAGAGAATAATGTTTCCTACAATTTACGTTCTATGACATTTTTTGATCAGAAGCGTAGTTTTCGAGATATATCGAGATACTTAAAAGTTCCGAAGCCGCACCAACATAATAGAGATACAGAAACACCGTGGCCCCTTTCTTTGAGATAACTCTGCACTATTGCGACCTGCAAATGCCACTTCCAGCTCAGCTGTGCAGAAGAAGAACAACAAGAAGAAGAAATATCTCGAAATATGTCCGTCAGGCCCCTTCCCTTGAGATAAATCTGCAAATATCTCGGAAACGAAGCGAGCTATGGCAAAATGTTAAGAGACCTTTTTTGTAGAGAATTAAGCTTCCTACTTTTTATGTTCTATGATATTTTTTGATCAGATGCGTAGTTCTCGAGATATATCAAGATATTTAAAAGTTCTGAAGCCGCACCAACATAATAGAGATACAGAAACACCGTGGCCTCTTTCTTTGAGATAACTCTGCACTATTGCGAGCTGCAAATGCCACTTCCAGCTTAGCTGTGCAGAGGAAGAACAACAAGAAGAAGAAGTATCTCGAAATATGTCCGTCAGGCCCCTTCCCTTGAGATAAATCTGCAAATATCTCGGAAACGAAGAGAGCTATGGCAAAATGTTAAGAGACCTTTTTTGTAGAGAATTAAGTTTCCTACAATTTATGTTCTATGATATTTTTTGATCAGAAGCGTAGTTTTCGAGATATATCGAGATATTTAAAAGTTCCGAAGCCGCACCAACATAATAGAGATACAGAAACACCGTGGCCCCTTTCGTTGAGATAACTCTGCACTAGTGCGAGCCGCAAATGCCACTTCCAGCTTAGCTGTACAGAAGAAGAACAACAAGAAGAAGAAATATCTCGAAATATGTCCGTCAGGCCCCTTCCCTTGAGATAAATCTGCAAATATCTCGGAAACGAAGCGAGCTATGGCAAAATGTTAAGAGACCTTTTTTGTAGAGAATTAAGTTTCCTACTTTTTATGTTCTATGATATTTTTTGATCAGATGCGTAGTTCTCGAGATATATCAAGATATCTAAAAGTTCCGAAGCCGCACCAACATAATAGAGATACAGAAACACCGTGGCCCCTTTCTTTGAGATAACTCTGCACTATTGCGAGCTGCAAATGCCACTTCCAGCTTAGCTGTGCAGAAGAAGAACAACAAGAAGAAGAAATATCTCGAAATATGTCCGTCAGGCCCCTTCCCTTGAGATAAATCTGCAAATATCTCGGAAACCAAGAGAGCTATGGCAAAATGTTAAGAGACCTCTTTTGTAGAGAATTAAGCTTCCTACTTTTTATGTTCTATGATATTTTTTGATCAGATGCGTAGTTCTCGAGATATATCAAGATATCTAAAAGTTCCGAAGCCGCACCAACATAATAGAGATACAGAAACACCGTGGCCCCTTTCTTTGAGATAACTCTGCACTATTGCGCGCTGTAAATGCCACTTCCAGCTTAGCTGTGCAGAAGAAGAACAACAAGAAGAAGAAATATCTCGAAATATGTCCGTCAGGCCCCTTCCCTTGAGATAAATCTGCAAATATCTCGGAAACGAAGCGAGCTATGGCAAAATGTTAAGAGACCTTTTTTGTAGAGAATTAAGTTTCCTACTTTTTATGTTCTATGATATTTTTTGATCAGATGCGTGGTTCTCGAGATATATCAAGATATTTAAAAGTTCCGAAGCCGCACCAACATAATAGAGATACAGAAACACCGTGGCCCCTTTCTTTGAGATAACTCTGCACTATTGCGAGCTGCAAATGCCACTTCCAGCTTAGCTGTGCAGAAGAAGAACAACAAGAAGAAGAAATATCTCGAAATATGTCCGTCAGGCCCCTTCCCTTGAGATAAATCTGCAAATATCTCGGAACCGAAGAGAGCTATGGCAAAATGTTAAGAGACCTTTTTTGTAGAGAATTATGTTTCCTACAATTTATGTTCTATGATATTTTTTGATCAGAAGCGTAGTTTTCGAGATATATCGAGATATTTAAAAGTTCCGAAGCCGCACCAACATAATAGAGATACAGAAACACCGTGGCCCCTTTCTTTGAGATAACTCTGCACTAGTGCGAGCCGCAAATGCCACTTCCAGCTTAGCTGTGCAGAAGAAGAACAACAAGAAGAAGAAATATCTCGAAATATGTCCGTCAGGCCCCTTCCCTTGAGATAAATCTGCAAATATCTCGGAAACGAAGCGAGCTATGGCAAAATGTTAAGAGACCTCTTTTGTAGAGAATTAAGCTTCCTACTTTTTATGTTCTATGATATTTTTTGATCAGATGCGTAGTTCTCGAGATATATCAAGATATTTAAAAGTTCCGAAGCCGCACCAACATAATAGAGATACAGAAACACCGTGGCCCCTTTCTTTGAGATAACTCTGCACTATTGCGCGCTGTAAATGCCACATCCAGCTTAGCTGTGCAGAAGAAGAACAACAAGAAGAAGAAATATCTCGAAATATGTCCGTCAGGCCAGTTCCTTTGAGCTGAATCTGCAAATATCTCGGAAACGAAGCGAGCTATGGCAAAATGTTAAGAGACGTTTTTTGTAGAGAATTATGTTTCCTACAATTTATGTTCTATGATATTTTTTGATCAGAAGCGTAGTTTTCGAGATATATCGAGATATTTAAAAGTTCCGAAGCCGCACCAACATAATAGGGATACAGAAACACCGTGGCCCCTTTCTTTGAGATAACTCTGCACTAGTGCGAGCCGCAAATGCCACTTCCAGCTTAGCTGTGCAGAAGAAGAACAACAAGAAGAAGAAATATCTCGAAATATGTCCGTCAGGCCCCTTCCCTTGAGATAAATCTGCAAATATCTCGGAAACGAAGCGAGCTATGGCAAAATGTTAAGAGACCTTTTTTGTAGAGAATTAAGTTTCCTACTTTTTATCTTCTACGATATTTTTTGATCAGATGCGTAGTTCTCGAGATATATCAAGATATTTAAAAGTTCCGAAGCCGCACCAACATAATAGAGATACAGAAACACCGTCGCCCCTTTCTTTGAGATAACTCCGCACTATTGCGCGCTGCAAATGCCACTTCCAGCTTAGCTGTGCAGAAGAAGAACAACAAGAAGAAGAAATATCTCGAAATATGTCCGTCAGGCCCCTTCCCTTGAGATAAATCTGCAAATATCTCGGAAACGAAGCGAGCTATGGCAAAATGTTAAGAGACCTTTTTTGTAGAGAATTAAGTTTCCTACAATTTATGTTCTATGATATTTTTTGATCAGAAGCGTAGTTTTCGAGATATATCGAGATATTTAAAAGTTCCGAAGCCGCACCAACATAATAGAGATACAGAAACACCGTGGCCCCTTTCTTTGAGATAACTCTGCACGATTGCGAGCTGGAAATGCCACTTCCAGTTTAGCTGTGCAGAAGAAGAACAACAAGAAGAAGAAATATCTCGAAATATGTCCATCAGGACCCTTCCCTTGAGATAAATCTGCAAATATCTCGGAAACGAAGCGAGCTATGGCAAAATGTTAAGAGACCTTTTTTGTAGAGAATAATGTTTGCTACAATTTACGTTCTATGATATTTTTTGATCAGAAGCGTAGTTTTCGAGATATATCGAGATATTTAAAAGTTCCGAAGCCGCACCAACATAATAGAGATACAGAAACACCGTGGCCCCTTTCTTTGAGATAACTCTGTACTATTGCGACCTGCAAATGCCACTTCCAGCTCAGCTGTGCAGAAGAAGAACAACAAGAAGAAGAAATATCTCGAAATATGTCCGTCAGGCCCCTTCCCTTGAGATAAATCTGCAAATATCTCGGAAACGAAGCGAGCTATGGCAAAATGTTAAGAGACCGTTTTTGTAGAGAATTAAGTTTCCTACTTTTTATGTTCTATGATATTTTTTGATCAGATGCGTAGTTCTCGAGATATATCAAGATACTTAAAAGTTCCGAAGCCGCACCAACATAATAGAGATACAGAAACACCGTGGCCCCTTTCTTTGAGATAACTCTGCGTTATTGCGAGCTGCAAATGCCACTTCCACCTTAGCTGTGCAGAAGAAGAACAACAAGAAGAAGAAGTATCTCGAAATATGTCCGTCAGGCCCCTTCCCTTGAGATATATCTGCAAATATCTCGGAAACGAAGCGAGCTATGGCAAAATGTTAAGAGACCTTTTTTGTAGAGAATTATGTTTCATACAATATAGGTTCTATGATATTTTTTGACCAGAAGCGTAGTTTTCGAGATATATCGAGATATTTAAAAGTTCCGAAGCCGCACCAACATAATAGAGATACAGAAACACCGTGGCCCCTTTCTTTGAGATAACTCAGCACTAGTGCGAGCCGCAAATGCCACTTCCAGCTTAGCTGTGCAGAAGAAGAACAACAAGAAGAAGAAATATCTCGAAATATGTCCGTCAGGCCCCTTCCCTTGAGATAAATCTGCAAATATCTCGGAAACGAAGCGAGCTATGGCAAAATGTTTAGAGACCTTTCTTGTAGAGAATTAAGTTTCCTACTTTTTATGTAGTATGATATTTTTTGATCAGATGCGTAGTTCTCGAGATATATCAAGATATTTAAAAGTTCCGAAGCCGCACCAACATAATAGAGATACAGAAACACCGTGGCCCCTTTCTTTGAGATAACTCTGCACGATTGCGAGCTGGAAATGCCACTTCCAGTTTAGCTGTGCAGAAGAAGAACAACAAGAAGAAGAAATATCTCGAAATATGTCCATCAGGACCCTTCCCTTGAGATAAATCTGCAAATATCTCGGAAACGAAGCGAGCTATGGCAAAATGTTAAGAGACCTTTTTTGTAGAGAATAATGTTTCCTACAATTTACGTTCTATGACATTTTTTGATCAGAAGCGTAGTTTTCGAGATATATCGAGATACTTAAAAGTTCCGAAGCCGCACCAACATAATAGAGATACAGAAACACCGTGGCCCCTTTCTTTGAGATAACTCTGCACTATTGCGACCTGCAAATGCCACTTCCAGCTCAGCTGTGCAGAAGAAGAACAACAAGAAGAAGAAATATCTCGAAATATGTCCGTCAGGCCCCTTCCCTTGAGATAAATCTGCAAATATCTCGGAAACGAAGCGAGCTATGGCAAAATGTTAAGAGACCTTTTTTGTAGAGAATTAAGCTTCCTACTTTTTATGTTCTATGATATTTTTTGATCAGATGCGTAGTTCTCGAGATATATCAAGATATTTAAAAGTTCTGAAGCCGCACCAACATAATAGAGATACAGAAACACCGTGGCCTCTTTCTTTGAGATAACTCTGCACTATTGCGAGCTGCAAATGCCACTTCCAGCTTAGCTGTGCAGAGGAAGAACAACAAGAAGAAGAAGTATCTCGAAATATGTCCGTCAGGCCCGTTCCTTTGAGCTGAATCTGCAAATATCTCGGAAACGAAGCGAGCTATGGCAAAATGTTAAGAGACGTTTTTTGTAGAGAATTATGTTTCCTACAATTTATGTTCTATGATATTTTTTGATCAGAAGCGTAGTTTTCGAGATATATCGAGATATTTAAAAGTTCCGAAGCCGCACCAACATAATAGAGATACAGAAACACCGTGGCCCCTTTCTTTGAGATAACTCTGCACTAGTGCGAGCCGCAAATGCCACTTCCAGCTTAGCTGTGCAGAAGAAGAACAACAAGAAGAAGAAATATCTCGAAATATGTCCGACAGGCCCCTTCCCTTGAGATAAATCTGCAAATATCGCGGAAACGAAGCGAGCTATGGCGAAATGTTAAGAGACCTTTTTTGTAGAGAATTAAGTTTCCTACTTTTTATCTTCTATGATATTTTTTGATCAGATGCGTAGTTCTCGAGATATATCAAGATATTTAAAAGTTCCGAAGCCGCACCAACATAATAGAGATACAGAAACACCGTGGCCCCTTTCTTTGAGATAACTCTGCACTATTGCGCGCTGCAAATGCCACTTCCAGCTTAGCTGTGCAGAAGAAGAACAACAAGAAGAAGAAATATCTCGAAATATGTCCCTCAGGACCCTTCCCTTGAGATAAATCTGCAAATATCTCGGAAACGAAGCGAGCTATGGCAAAATGTTAAGAGACCTTTTCTGTAGAGAATAATGTTTGCTACAATTTACGTTCTATGATATTTTTTGATCAGAAGCGTAGTTTTCGAGATATATCGAGATATTTAAAAGTTCCGAAGCCGCACCAACATAATAGAGATACAGAAACACCGTGGCCCCTTTCTTTGAGATAACTCTGCACTATTGCGACCTGCAAATGCCACTTCCAGCTCAGCTGTGCAGAAGAAGAACAACAAGAAGAAGAAATATCTCGAAATATGTCCGTCAGGCCCCTTCCCTTGAGATAAATCTGCAAATATCTCGGAAACGAAGCGAGCTATGGCAAAATGTTAAGAGACCGTTTTTGTAGAGAATTAAGTTTCCTACTTTTTATGTTCTATGATATTTTTTGATCAGATGCGTAGTTCTCGAGATATATCAAGATACTTAAAAGTTCCGAAGCCGCACCAACATAATAGAGATACAGAAACACCGTGGCCCCTTTCTTTGAGATAACTCTGCGTTATTGCGAGCTGCAAATGCCACTTCCAGCTTAGCTGTGCAGAAGAAGAACAACAAGAAGAAGAAGTATCTCGAAATATGTCCGTCAGGCCCCTTCCCTTGAGATATATCTGCAAATATCTCGGAAACGAAGCGAGCTATGGCAAAATGTTAAGAGACCTTTTTTGTAGAGAATTATGTTTCATACAATATAGGTTCTATGATATTTTTTGACCAGAAGCGTAGTTTTCGAGATATATCGAGATATTTAAAAGTTCCGAAGCCGCACCAACATAATAGAGATACAGAAACACCGTGGCCCCTTTCTTTGAGATAACTCTGCACTAGTGCGAGCCGCAAATGCCACTTCCAGCTTAGCTGTGCAGAAGAAGAACAACAAGAAGAAGAAATATCTCGAAATATGTCCGTCAGGCCCCTTCCCTTGAGATAAATCTGCAAATATCTCGGAAACGAAGCGAGCTATGGCAAAATGTTTAGAGACCTTTCTTGTAGAGAATTAAGTTTCCTACTTTTTATGTAGTATGATATTTTTTGATCAGATGCGTAGTTCTCGAGATATATCAAGATATTTAAAAGTTCCGAAGCCGCACCAACATAATAGAGATACAGAAACACCGTGGCCCCTTTCTTTGAGATAACTCTGCACGATTGCGAGCTGGAAATGCCACTTCCAGTTTAGCTGTGCAGAAGAAGAACAACAAGAAGAAGAAATATCTCGAAATATGTCCATCAGGACCCTTCCCTTGAGATAAATCTGCAAATATCTCGGAAACGAAGCGAGCTATGGCAAAATGTTAAGAGACCTTTTTTGTAGAGAATAATGTTTCCTACAATTTACGTTCTATGACATTTTTTGATCAGAAGCGTAGTTTTCGAGATATATCGAGATACTTAAAAGTTCCGAAGCCGCACCAACATAATAGAGATACAGAAACACCGTGGCCCCTTTCTTTGAGATAACTCTGCACTATTGCGACCTGCAAATGCCACTTCCAGCTCAGCTGTGCAGAAGAAGAACAACAAGAAGAAGAAATATCTCGAAATATGTCCGTCAGGCCCCTTCCCTTGAGATAAATCTGCAAATATCTCGGAAACGAAGCGAGCTATGGCAAAATGTTAAGAGACCTTTTTTGTAGAGAATTAAGCTTCCTACTTTTTATGTTCTATGATATTTTTTGATCAGATGCGTAGTTCTCGAGATATATCAAGATATTTAAAAGTTCTGAAGCCGCACCAACATAATAGAGATACAGAAACACCGTGGCCCCTTTCTTTGAGATAACTCTGCACGATTGCGAGCTGGAAATGCCACTTCCAGTTTAGCTGTGCAGAAGAAGAACAACAAGAAGAAGAAATATCTCGAAATATGTCCATCAGGACCCTTCCCTTGAGATAAATCTGCAAATATCTCGGAAACGAAGCGAGCTATGGCAAAATGTTAAGAGACCTTTTTTGTAGAGAATAATGTTTCCTACAATTTACGTTCTATGACATTTTTTGATCAGAAGCGTAGTTTTCGAGATATATCGAGATACTTAAAAGTTCCGAAGCCGCACCAACATAATAGAGATACAGAAACACCGTGGCCCCTTTCTTTGAGATAACTCTGCACTATTGCGACCTGCAAATGCCACTTCCAGCTCAGCTGTGCAGAAGAAGAACAACAAGAAGAAGAAATATCTCGAAATATGTCCGTCAGGCCCCTTCCCTTGAGATAAATCTGCAAATATCTCGGAAACGAAGCGAGCTATGGCAAAATGTTAAGAGACCTTTTTTGTAGAGAATTAAGCTTCCTACTTTTTATGTTCTATGATATTTTTTGATCAGATGCGTAGTTCTCGGGATATATCAAGATATTTAAAAGTTCTGAAGCCGCACCAACATAATAGAGATACAGAAACACCGTGGCCTCTTTCTTTGAGATAACTCTGCACTATTGCGAGCTGCAAATGCCACTTCCAGCTTAGCTGGGCAGAGGAAGAACAACAAGAAGAAGAAGTATCTCGAAATATGTCCGTCAGGCCCGTTCCTTTGAGCTGAATCTGCAAATATCTCGGAAACGAAGCGAGCTATGGCAAAATGTTAAGAGACGTTTTTTGTAGAGAATTATGTTTCCTACAATTTATGTTCTATGATATTTTTTGATCAGAAGCGTAGTTTTCGAGATATATCGAGATATTTAAAAGTTCCGAAGCCGCACCAACATAATAGAGATACAGAAACACCGTGGCCCCTTTCTTTGAGATAACTCTGCACTAGTGCGAGCCGCAAATGCCACTTCCAGCTTAGCTGTGCAGAAGAAGAACAACAAGAAGAAGAAATATCTCGAAATATGTCCGACAGGCCCCTTCCCTTGAGATAAATCTGCAAATATCGCGGAAACGAAGCGAGCTATGGCGAAATGCTAAGAGACCTTTTTTGTAGAGAATTAAGTTTCCTACTTTTTATCTTCTATGATATTTTTTGATCAGATGCGTAGTTCTCGAGATATATCAAGATATTTAAAAGTTCCGAAGCCGCACCAACATAATAGAGATACAGAAACACCGTGGCCCCTTTCTTTGAGATAACTCTGCACTATTGCGCGCTGCAAATGCCACTTCCAGCTTAGCTGTGCAGAAGAAGAACAACAAGAAGAAGAAATATCTCGAAATATGTCCATCAGGACCCTTCCCTTGAGATAAATCTGCAAATATCTCGGAAACGAAGCGAGGTATGGCAAAATGTTAAGAGACCTTTTTTGTAGAGAATAATGTTTGCTACAATTTACGTTCTATGATATTTTTTGATCAGAAGCGTAGTTTTCGAGATATATCGAGATATTTAAAAGTTCCGAAGCCGCACCAACATAATAGAGATACAGAAACACCGTGGCCCCTTTCTTTGAGATAACTCTGCACTATTGCGACCTGCAAATGCCACTTCCAGCTCAGCTGTGCAGAAGAAGAACAACAAGAAGAAGAAATATCTCGAAATATGACCGTCAGGCCCCTTCCCTTGAGATAAATCTGCAAATATCTCGGAAACGAAGCGAGCTATGGCAAAATGTTAAGAGACCGTTTTTGTAGAGAATTAAGTTTCCTACTTTTTATGTTCTATGATATTTTTTTATCAGATGCGTAGTTCTCGAGATATATCAAGATATTTAAAAGTTCCGAAGCCGCACCAACATAATAGAGATACAGAAACACCGTGGCCCCTTTCTTTGAGATAACTCTGCACGATTGCGAGCTGGAAATGCCACTTCCAGTTTAGCTGTGCAGAAGAAGAACAACAAGAAGAAGAAATATATCGAAATATGTCCATCAGGACCCTTCCCTTGAGATAAATCTGCAAATATCTCGGAAACGAAGCGAGCTATGGCAAAATGTTTAGAGACCTTTCTTGTAGAGAATTAAGTTTCCTACTTTTTATGTAGTATGATATTTTTTGATCAGATGCGTAGTTCTCGAGATATATCAAGATATTTAAAAGTTCCGAAGCCGCACCAACATAATAGAGATACAGAAACACCGTGGCCCCTTTCTTTGAGATAACTCTGCACGATTGCGAGCTGGAAATGCCACTTCCAGTTTAGCTGTGCAGAAGAAGAACAACAAGAAGAAGAAATATATCGAAATATGTCCATCAGGACCCTTCCCTTGAGATAAATCTGCAAATATCTCGGAAACGAAGCGAGCTATGGCAAAATGTTAAGAGACCTTTTTTGTAGAGAATAATGTTTCCTACAATTTACGTTCTATGACATTTTTTGATCAGAAGCGTAGTTTTCGAGATATATCGAGATATTTAAAAGTTCCGAAGCCGCACCAACATAATAGAGATACAGAAACACCGTGGCCCCTTTCTTTGAGATAACTCTGCACTATTGCGACCTGCAAATGCCACTTCCAGCTCAGCTGTGCAGAAGAAGAACAACAAGAAGAAGAAATATCTCGAAATATGTCCGTCAGGCCCCTTCCCTTGAGATAAATCTGCAAATATCTCGGAAACGAAGCGAGCTATGGCAAAATGTTAAGATACCTTTTTTGTAGAGAATTAAGTTTCCTACTTTTTATGTTCTATGATATTTTTTGATCAGATGCGTAGTTCTCGAGATATATCAAGATATTTAAAAGTTCCGAAGCCGCACCAACATAATAGAGATACAGAAACACCGTGGCCCCTTTCTTTGAGATAACTCTGCACTATTGCGAGCTGCAAATGCCACTTCCAGCTTAGCTGTGCAGAGGAAGAACAACAAGAAGAAGAAGTATCTCGAAATATGTCCGTCAGGCCCGTTCCTTTGAGCTGAATCTGCAAATATCTCGGAAACGAAGCGAGCTATGGCAAAATGTTTAGAGACCTTTCTTGTAGAGAATTAAGTTTCCTACTTTTTATGTAGTATGATATTTTTTGATCAGATGCGTAGTTCTCGAGATATATCAAGATATTTAAAAGTTCCGAAGCCGCACCAACATAATAGAGATACAGAAACACCGTGGCCCCTTTCTTTGAGATAACTCTGCACGATTGCGAGCTGGAAATGCCACTTCCAGTTTAGCTGTGCAGAAGAAGAACAACAAGAAGAAGAAATATATCGAAATATGTCCATCAGGACCCTTCCCTTGAGATAAATCTGCAAATATCTCGGAAACGAAGCGAGCTATGGCAAAATGTTAAGAGACGTTTTTTGTAGAGAATTATGTTTCCTACAATTTATGTTCTATGATATTTTTTGATCAGAAGCGTAGTTTTCGAGATATATCGAGATATTTAAAAGTTCCGAAGCCGCACCAACATAATAGAGATACAGAAACACCGTGGCCCGTTTCTTTGAGATAACTCTGCACGATTGCGAGCTGGAAATGCCACTTCCAGTTTAGCTGTGCAGAAGAAGAACAACAAGACGAAGAAATATCTCGAAATATGTCCATCAGGACCCTTCCCTTGAGATAAATCTGCAAATATCTCGGAAACGAAGCGAGCTATGGCAAAATGTTAAGAGACCTTTTTTGTAGAGAATAATGTTTCCTACAATTTACGTCCTATGATATTTTTTGATCAGAAGCGTAGTTTTCGAGATATATCGAAATATTTAAAAGTTCCGAAGCCGCACCAACATAATAGAGATACAGAAACACCGTGGCCCCTTTCTTTGAGATAACTCTGCACTAGTGCGAGCCGCAAATGCCACTTCCAGCTTAGCTGTGCAGAAGAAGAACAACAAGAAGAAGAAATATCTCGAAATATGTCCGTCAGGCCCCTTCCCTTGAGATAAATCTGCAAATATCTCGGGAACGAAGCGAGCTATGGCAAAATGTTAAGAGACCTTTTTTGTAGAGAATTAAGTTTCCTACTTTTTATGTTCTATGATATTTTTTGATCAGATGCGTAGTTCTCGAGATATATCAAGATATTTAAAAGTTCCGAAGCCGCACCAACATAATAGAGATACAGAAACACCGTGGCCCCTTTCTTTGAGATAACTCTGCACTATTGCGAGCTGCAAATGCCACTTCCAGCTTAGCTGTGCAGAGGAAGAACAACAAGAAGAAGAAGTATCTCGAAATATGTCCGTCAGGCCCGTTCCTTTGAGCTGAATCTGCAAATATCTCGGAAACGAAGCGAGCTATGGCAAAATGTTAAGAGACGTTTTTTGTAGAGAATTATGTTTCCTACAATTTATGTTCTATGATATTTTTTGATCAGAAGCGTAGTTTTCGAGATATATCGAGATATTTAAAAGTTCCGAAGCCGCACCAACATAATAGAGATACAGAAACACCGTGGCCCCTTTCTTTGAGATAACTCTGCACTAGTGCGAGCCGCAAATGCCACTTCCAGCTTAGCTGTGCAGAAGAAGAACAACAAGAAGAAGAAATATCTCGAAATATGTCCGTCAGGCCCCTTCCCTTGAGATAAATCTGCAAATATCTCGGAAACGAAGCGAGCTATGGCAAAATGTTAAGAGACCGTTTTTGTAGAGAATTAAGTTTCCTACTTTTTATGTTCTATGATATTTTTTGATCAGATGCGTAGTTCTCGAGATATATCAAGATATTTAAAAGTTCCGAAGCCGCACCAACATAATAGAGATACAGAAACACCGTGGCTCCTTTCTTTGAGATAAGTCTACACTAGTGCGAGCCGCAAATGCCACTTCCAGCTTAGCTGTGCAGAAGAAGAACAACAAGAAGAAGAAATATCTCGAAATATGTCCGTCAGGCCCCTTCCCTTGAGATAAATCTGCAAATATCTCGGAAACGAAGCGAGCTATGGCAAAATGTTGAGAGACCTTTTTTGTAGAGAATTAAGTTTCCTACTTTTTATGTTCTATGATATTTTTCGATCAGAGGCGTAGTTCTCGAGATATATCAAGATATTTAAAAGTTCCGAAGCCTCACCAACATAATAGAGATACAGAAACACCGTGGCCCCTTTCTTTGAGATAACTCTGCACGATTGCGAGCTGGAAATGCCACTTCCAGTTTAGCTGTGCAGAAGAAGAACAACAAGAAGAAGAAATATCTCGAAATATGTCCGTCAGGCCAGTTCCTTTGAGCTGAATCTGCAAATATCTCGGAAACGAAGCGAGCTATGGCAAAATGTTAAGAGACGTTTTTTGTAGAGAATTATGTTTCCTACAATTTATGTTCTATGATATTATTTGATCAGGAGCGTAGTTTTCGAGATATATCGAGATATTTAAAAGTTCCGAAGCCGCACCAACATAATAGGGATACAGAAACACCGTGGCCCCTTTCTTTGAGATAACTCTGCACTAGTGCGAGCCGCAAGTGCCACTTCCAGCTTAGCTGTGCAGAAGAAGAACAACAAGAAGAAGAAATATCTCGAAATATGTCCGTCAGGCGCCTTCCCTTGAGATAAATATGCAAATATCTCGGAAACGAAGCGAGCTATGGCAAAATGTTAAGAGACCTTTTTTGTAGAAAATTAGGTTTCCTACTTTTTATGTTCTATGATATTTTTTGATCAGATGCGTAGTTCTCGAGATATATTAAGATATTTAAAAGTTCCGAAGCCGCACCAACATAATAGAGATACAGAAACACCGTGGGCCCTTTCTTTGAGATAACTCTGCACTATTGCGAGCTGTAAATGCCACCTCCAGCTTAGCTGTGCAGAAGAAGAACAACAAGAAGAAGAAATATCTCGAAATATGTCCGTCAGGCCCCTGCCCTTGAGATATATCTGCAAATATCTCGGAAACGAAGCGAGCTATGGCAAAATGTTAAGAGACCTTTTTTGTAGAGAATTATGTTTCCTACAATTTATGTTCTATGATATTTTTTGATCAGATGCGTAGTTCTCGAGATATATCAAGATATTTAAAAGTTCCGAAACCGCACCAACATAACAGAGATACAGAAACACCGTGGCCCCTTTCTTTGAGATAACTCTGCACTAGTGCGAGCCGCAAATGCCGCTTCCAGCTTAGCTGTGCAGAAGAAGAACAACAAGAAGAAGAAATATCTCGAAATATGTCCGTTAGGCCCCTTCCCTTGAGATAAATCTGCAAATATCTCGGAAACGAAGCGAGCTATGGCAAAATGTTAAGAGACCTTTTTTGTAGAGAATTAAGTTTCCTACATTTTATGTTGTATGATATTTTTTGATCAGATGCGTAGTTCTCGAGATATATCAAGATATTTAAAAGTTCCGAAGCCGCACCAACATAATAGAGATACAGAAACACCGTGGCCCCTTTCTTTGAGATAACTCTGCACTATTGCGAGCTGCAAATGCCACTTCCAGCTTAGCTGTGCAGAGGAAGAACAACAAGAAGAAGAAGTATCTCGAAATATGTCCGTCAGGCCCGCTCCTTTGAGCTGAATCTGCAAATATCTCGGAAACGAAGCGAGCTATGGCAAAATGTTAAGAGACGTTTTTTGTAGTGAATTATGTTTCCTACAATTTATGTTCTATGATATTTTTTGATCAGATGCGTAGTTCTCGAGATATATTAAGATATTTAAAAGTTCCGAAGCCGCACCAACATAATAGAGATACAGAAACACCGTGGCTCCTTTCTTTGAGATAACTCTGCACTATTGCGAGCTGCAAATGCCACTTCCAGCTTAGCTGTGCAGAAGAAGAACAACAAGAAGAAGAAGTATCTCGAAATATGTCCGTCAGGCCCCTTCCCTTGAGATAAATCTGCAAATATCTCGGAAACGAAGCGAGCTATGGCAAAATGTTAAGAGACCGTTTTTGTAGAGAATTAAGTTTCCTACTTTTTATGTTCTATGATATTTTTTGATCAGATGCGTAGTTCTCGAGATATATCAAGATATTTAAAAGTTCCGAAGCCGCACCAACATAATAGAGATACAGAAACACCGTGGCTCCTTTCTTTGAGATAAGTCTGCACTAGTGCGAGCTGGAAATGCCACTTCCAGTTTAGCTGTGCAGAAGAAGAACAACAAGAAGAAGAAATATCTCGAAATATGTCCATCAGGACCCTTCCCTTGAGATAAATCTGCAAATATCTCGGAAACGAAGCGAGCTATGGCAAAATGTTAAGAGACCTTTTTTGTAGAGAATTAAGTTTCCTACTTTTTATGTTCTATGATATTTTTTGATCAGATGCGTAGTTCTCGAGATATATTAAGATATTTAAAAGTTCCGAAGCCGCACCAACATAATAGAGATACAGAAACACCGTGGCCCCTTTCTTTGAGATAACTCTGCACTATTGCGAGCTGTAAATGCCACCTCCAGCTTAGCTGTGCAGAAGAAGAACAACAAGAAGAAGAAATATCTCGAAATATGTCCGTCAGGCCCCTGCCCTTGAGATATATCTGCAAATATCTCGGAAACGAAGCGAGCTATGGCAAAATGTTAAGAGACCTTTTTTGTAGAGAATTATGTTTCCTACAATTTATGTTCTATGATATTTTTTGATCAGATGCGTAGTTCTCGAGATATATCAAGATATTTAAAAGTTCCGAAACCGCACCAACATAACAGAGATACAGAAACACCGCGGCCCCTTTCTTTGAGATAACTCTGCACTAGTGCGAGCCGCAAATGCCGCTTCCAGCTTAGCTGTGCAGAAGAAGAACAACAAGAAGAAGAAATATCTCGAAATATGTCCGTTAGGCCCCTTCCCTTGAGATAAATCTGCAAATATCTCGGAAACGAAGCGAGCTATGGCAAAATATTAAGAGACCTTTTTTGTAGAGAATTAAGTTTCCTACTTTTTATGTTCTATGATATTTTTTGATCAGATGCGTAGTTCTCGAGATATATCAAGATATTTAAAAGTTCCGAAGCCGCACCAACATAATAGAGATACAGAAACACCGTGGCCCCTTTCTTTGAGATAACTCTGCACTATTGCGAGCTGTAAATGCCACTTCCAGCTTAGCTGTGCAGAAGAAGAAGAACAAGAAGAAGAAATATCTCGAAATATGTCCGTCAGGCCCCTGCCCTTGAGATATATCTGCAAATATCTCGGAAAAGAAGCGAGCTATGGCAAAATGTTAAGAGACCTTTTTTGTAGAGAATTATGTTTCCTACAATTTATGTTCTATGATATTTTTTGATCAGAAGCGTAGTTTTCGAGATATATCGAGATATTTAAAGGTTCCGAAGCCGCACCAACATAATAGAGATACAGAAACACCGTGGCCCCTTTCTTTGAGATAACTCTGCACTATTGCGAGCTGCAAATGCCACTTCCAGCTTAGCTGTGCAGAGGAAGAACAAGAAGAAGAAGAAGTATCTCGAAATATGTCCGTCAGGCCCGTTCCTTTGAGCTGAATCTGCAAATATCTCGGAAACGAAGCGAGCTATGGCAAAATGTTAAGAGACGTTTTTTGTAGTGAATTATGTTTCCTACAATTTATGTTCTATGATATTTTTTGATCAGAAGCGTAGTTTTCGAGATATATCGAGATATTTAAAAGTACCGAAGCCGCACCAACATAATAGAGATACAGAAACACCGTGGCTCCTTTCTTTGAGATAACTCTGCACTAGTGCGAGCCGCAAATGCCACTTCCAGCTTAGCTGTGCAGAAGAAGAACAACAAGAAGAAGAAATATCTCGAAATATGTCCGTCAGGCCCCTTTCCTTGAGATAAATCTGCAAATATCTCGGAAACGAAGCGAGCTATGGCAAAATGTTAAGAGACCGTTTTTGTAGAGAATTAAGTTTCCTACTTTTTATGTTCTATGATATTTTTTGATCAGATGCGTAGTTCTCGAGATATATCAAGATATTTAAAAGTTCCGAAGCCGCACCAACATAATAGAGATACAGAAACACCGTGGCTCCTTTCTTTGAGATAAGTCTGCACTAGTGCGAGCTGGAAATGCCACTTCCAGTTTAGCTGTGCAGAAGAAGAACAACAAGAAGAAGAAATATCTCGAAATATGTCCATCAGGACCCTTCCCTTGAGATAAATCTGCAAATATCTCGGAAACGAAGCGAGCTATGGCAAAATGTTAAGAGACCTTTTTTGTAGAGAATTAAGTTTCCTACTTTTTATGTTCTATGATATTTTTTGATCAGATGAGTAGTTCTCGAGATATATCAAGATATTTAAAAGTTCCGAAGCCGCACCAACATAATAGAGATACAGAAACACCGTGGCCCCTTTCTTTGAGATAACTCTGCACTATTGCGAGCTGCAAATGCCACTTCCAGCTTAGCTGTGCAGAAGAAGAACAACAAGAAGAAGAAATATCTCGAAATATGTCCGTCAGGCCCCTTCCCTTGAGATAAATATGCAAATATCTCGGAAACGAAGCGAGCTATGGCAAAATGTTAAGAGACCTTTTTTGTAGAGAATTATGTTTCCTACAATTTATGTTCTATGATATTTTTTGATCAGATGCGTAGTTCTCGAGATATATCAAGATATTTAAAAGTTCCGAAACCGCACCAACATAACAGAGATACAGAAACACCGTGGCCCCTTTCTTTGAGATAACTCTGCACTAGTGCGAGCCGCAAATGCCGCTTCCAGCTTAGCTGTGCAGAAGAAGAACAACAAGAAGAAGAAATATCTCGAAATATGTCCGTTAGGCCCCTTCCCTTGAGATAAATCTGCAAATATCTCGGAAACGAAGCGAGCTATGGCAAAATGTTAAGAGACCTTTTTTGTAGAGAATTAAGTTTCCTACATTTTATGTTGTATGATATTTTTTGATCAGATGCGTAGTTCTCGAGATATATCAAGATATTTAAAAGTTCCGAAGCCGCACCAACATAATAGAGATACAGAAACACCGTGGCCCCTTTCTTTGAGATAACTCTGCACTATTGCGAGCTGCAAATGCCACTTCCAGCTTAGCTGTGCAGAGGAAGAACAACAAGAAGAAGAAGTATCTCGAAATATGTCCGTCAGGCCCGCTCCTTTGAGCTGAATCTGCAAATATCTCGGAAACGAAGCGAGCTATGGCAAAATGTTAAGAGACGTTTTTTGTAGTGAATTATGTTTCCTACAATTTATGTTCTATGATATTTTTTGATCAGATGCGTAGTTCTCGAGATATATTAAGATATTTAAAAGTTCCGAAGCCGCACCAACATAATAGAGATACAGAAACACCGTGGCTCCTTTCTTTGAGATAACTCTGCACTATTGCGAGCTGCAAATGCCACTTCCAGCTTAGCTGTGCAGAAGAAGAACAACAAGAAGAAGAAGTATCTCGAAATATGTCCGTCAGGCCCCTTCCCTTGAGATAAATCTGCAAATATCTCGGAAACGAAGCGAGCTATGGCAAAATGTTAAGAGACCGTTTTTGTAGAGAATTAAGTTTCCTACTTTTTATGTTCTATGATATTTTTTGATCAGATGCGTAGTTCTCGAGATATATCAAGATATTTAAAAGTTCCGAAGCCGCACCAACATAATAGAGATACAGAAACACCGTGGCTCCTTTCTTTGAGATAAGTCTGCACTAGTGCGAGCTGGAAATGCCACTTCCAGTTTAGCTGTGCAGAAGAAGAACAACAAGAAGAAGAAATATCTCGAAATATGTCCATCAGGACCCTTCCCTTGAGATAAATCTGCAAATATCTCGGAAACGAAGCGAGCTATGGCAAAATGTTAAGAGACCTTTTTTGTAGAGAATTAAGTTTCCTACTTTTTATGTTCTATGATATTTTTTGATCAGATGCGTAGTTCTCGAGATATATTAAGATATTTAAAAGTTCCGAAGCCGCACCAACATAATAGAGATACAGAAACACCGTGGCCCCTTTCTTTGAGATAACTCTGCACTATTGCGAGCTGTAAATGCCACCTCCAGCTTAGCTGTGCAGAAGAAGAACAACAAGAAGAAGAAATATCTCGAAATATGTCCGTCAGGCCCCTGCCCTTGAGATATATCTGCAAATATCTCGGAAACGAAGCGAGCTATGGCAAAATGTTAAGAGACCTTTTTTGTAGAGAATTATGTTTCCTACAATTTATGTTCTATGATATTTTTTGATCAGATGCGTAGTTCTCGAGATATATCAAGATATTTAAAAGTTCCGAAACCGCACCAACATAACAGAGATACAGAAACACCGCGGCCCCTTTCTTTGAGATAACTCTGCACTAGTGCGAGCCGCAAATGCCGCTTCCAGCTTAGCTGTGCAGAAGAAGAACAACAAGAAGAAGAAATATCTCGAAATATGTCCGTTAGGCCCCTTCCCTTGAGATAAATCTGCAAATATCTCGGAAACGAAGCGAGCTATGGCAAAATATTAAGAGACCTTTTTTGTAGAGAATTAAGTTTCCTACTTTTTATGTTCTATGATATTTTTTGATCAGATGCGTAGTTCTCGAGATATATCAAGATATTTAAAAGTTCCGAAGCCGCACCAACATAATAGAGATACAGAAACACCGTGGCCCCTTTCTTTGAGATAACTCTGCACTATTGCGAGCTGTAAATGCCACTTCCAGCTTAGCTGTGCAGAAGAAGAAGAACAAGAAGAAGAAATATCTCGAAATATGTCCGTCAGGCCCCTGCCCTTGAGATATATCTGCAAATATCTCGGAAAAGAAGCGAGCTATGGCAAAATGTTAAGAGACCTTTTTTGTAGAGAATTATGTTTCCTACAATTTATGTTCTATGATATTTTTTGATCAGAAGCGTAGTTTTCGAGATATATCGAGATATTTAAAGGTTCCGAAGCCGCACCAACATAATAGAGATACAGAAACACCGTGGCCCCTTTCTTTGAGATAACTCTGCACTATTGCGAGCTGCAAATGCCACTTCCAGCTTAGCTGTGCAGAGGAAGAACAAGAAGAAGAAGAAGTATCTCGAAATATGTCCGTCAGGCCCGTTCCTTTGAGCTGAATCTGCAAATATCTCGGAAACGAAGCGAGCTATGGCAAAATGTTAAGAGACGTTTTTTGTAGTGAATTATGTTTCCTACAATTTATGTTCTATGATATTTTTTGATCAGAAGCGTAGTTTTCGAGATATATCGAGATATTTAAAAGTACCGAAGCCGCACCAACATAATAGAGATACAGAAACACCGTGGCTCCTTTCTTTGAGATAACTCTGCACTAGTGCGAGCCGCAAATGCCACTTCCAGCTTAGCTGTGCAGAAGAAGAACAACAAGAAGAAGAAATATCTCGAAATATGTCCGTCAGGCCCCTTTCCTTGAGATAAATCTGCAAATATCTCGGAAACGAAGCGAGCTATGGCAAAATGTTAAGAGACCGTTTTTGTAGAGAATTAAGTTTCCTACTTTTTATGTTCTATGATATTTTTTGATCAGATGCGTAGTTCTCGAGATATATCAAGATATTTAAAAGTTCCGAAGCCGCACCAACATAATAGAGATACAGAAACACCGTGGCTCCTTTCTTTGAGATAAGTCTGCACTAGTGCGAGCTGGAAATGCCACTTCCAGTTTAGCTGTGCAGAAGAAGAACAACAAGAAGAAGAAATATCTCGAAATATGTCCATCAGGACCCTTCCCTTGAGATAAATCTGCAAATATCTCGGAAACGAAGCGAGCTATGGCAAAATGTTAAGAGACCTTTTTTGTAGAGAATTAAGTTTCCTACTTTTTATGTTCTATGATATTTTTTGATCAGATGAGTAGTTCTCGAGATATATCAAGATATTTAAAAGTTCCGAAGCCGCACCAACATAATAGAGATACAGAAACACCGTGGCCCCTTTCTTTGAGATAACTCTGCACTATTGCGAGCTGCAAATGCCACTTCCAGCTTAGCTGTGCAGAAGAAGAACAACAAGAAGAAGAAATATCTCGAAATATGTCCGTCAGGCCCCTTCCCTTGAGATAAATATGCAAATATCTCGGAAACGAAGCGAGCTATGGCAAAATGTTAAGAGACCTTTTTTGTACAAAATTATGTTTCCTACTTTTTATGTTCTATGATATTTTTTGATCAGATGCGTAGTTCTCGAGATATATTAAGATATTTAAAAGTTCCGAAGCCGCACCAACATAATAGAGATACAGAAACACCGTGGCCCCTTTCTTTGAGATAACTCTGCACTATTGCGAGCTGTAAATGCCACCTCCAGCTTAGCTGTGCAGAAGAAGAACAACAAGAAGAAGAAATATCTCGAAATATGTCCGTCAGGCCCCTGCCCTTGAGATATATCTGCAAATATCTCGGAAACGAAGCGAGCTATGGCAAAATGTTAAGAGACCTTTTTTGTAGAGAATTATGTTTCCTACAATTTATGTTCTATGATATTTTTTGATCAGATGCGTAGTTCTCGAGATATATCAAGATATTTAAAAGTTCCGAAACCGCACCAACATAACAGAGATACAGAAACACCGTGGCCCCTTTCTTTGAGATAACTCTGCACTAGTGCGAGCCGCAAATGCCGCTTCCAGCTTAGCTGTGCAGAAGAAGAACAACAAGAAGAAGAAATATCTCGAAATATGTCCGTTAGGCCCCTTCCCTTGAGATAAATCTGCAAATATCTCGGAAACGAAGCGAGCTATGGCAAAATATTAAGAGACCTTTTTTGTAGAAAATTAAGTTTCCTACATTTTATGTTCTATGATATTTTTTGATCAGATGCGTAGTTCTCGAGATATATTAAGATATTTAAAAGTTCCGAAGCCGCACCAACATAATAGAGATACAGAAACACCGTGGCCCCTTTCTTTGAGATAACTCTGCACTATTGCGAGCTGCAAATGCCACTTCCAGCTTAGCTGTGCAGAAGAAGAACAACAAGAAGAAGAAGTATCTCGAAATATGTCCGTCAGGCCCCTTCCCTTGAGATAAATCTGCAAATATCTCGGAAACGAAGCGCGCTATGGCAAAATGTTAAGAGACCTTTTTTGTAGAGAATTAAGTTTCCTACTTTTTACGTTCTATGATATTTTTTGATCAGATGCGTAGTTCTCGAGATATATTAAGATATTTAAAAGTTCCGAAGCCGCACCAACATAATAGAGATACAGAAACACCGTGGCCCCTTTCTTTGAGATAACTCTGCACTATTGCGAGCTGCAAATGCCACTTCCAGCTTAGCTGTGCAGAAGAAGAACAACAAGAAGAAGAAGTATCTCGAAATATGTCCGTCAGGCCCCTTCCCTTGAGATAAATCTGCAAATATCTCGGAAACGAAGAGAGCTATGGCAAAATGTTAAGAGACCTTTTTTGTAGAGAATTAAGTTTCCTACTTTTTATGTTCTATGATATTTTTTGATCAGATGCGTAGTTCTCGAGATATATCAAGATATTTAAAAGTTCCGAAGCCGCACCAACATAATAGAGATACAGAAACACCGTGGCCCCTTTCTTTGAGATAACTCTGCACTATTGCGAGCTGTAAATGCCACTTCCAGCTTAGCTGTGCAGAAGAAGAACAACAAGAAGAAGAAATATCTCGAAATATGTCCGTCAGGCCCCTGCCCTTGAGATATATCTGCAAATATCTCGGAAACGAAGCGAGCTATGGCAAAATGTTAAGAGACCTTTTTTGTAGAGAATTATGTTTCCTACAATTTATGTTCTATGATATTTTTTGATCAGAAGCGTAGTTTTCGAGATATATCGAGATATTTAAAGGTTCCGAAGCCGCACCAACATAATAGAGATACAGAAACACCGTGGCCCCTTTCTTTGAGATAACTCTGCACTATTGCGAGCTGCAAATGCCACTTCCAGCTTAGCTGTGCAGAGGAAGAACAACAAGAAGAAGAAGTATCTCGAAATATGTCCGTCAGGCCCGTTCCTTTGAGCTGAATCTGCAAATATCTCGGAAACGAAGCGAGCTATGGCAAAATGTTAAGAGACGTTTTTTGTAGTGAATTATGTTTCCTACAATTTATGTTCTATGATATTTTTTGATCAGATGCGTAGTTCTCGAGATATATTAAGATATTTAAAAGTTCCGAAGCCGCACCAACATAATAGAGATACAGAAACACCGTGGCTCCTTTCTTTGAGATAACTCTGCACTATTGCGAGCTGCAAATGCCACTTCCAGCTTAGCTGTGCAGAAGAAGAACAACAAGAAGAAGAAGTATCTCGAAATATGTCCGTCAGGCCCCTTCCCTTGAGATAAATCTGCAAATATCTCGGAAACGAAGAGAGCTATGGCAAAATGTTAAGAGACCTTTTTTGTAGAGAATTAAGTTTCCTACTTTTTATGTTCTATGATATTTTTTGATCAGATGCGTAGTTCTCGAGATATATCAAGATATTTAAAAGTTCCGAAGCCGCACCAACATAATAGAGATACAGAAACACCGTGGCCCCTTTCTTTGAGATAACTCTGCACTATTGCGAGCTGCAAATGCCACTTCCAGCTTAGCTGTGCAGAGGAAGAACAAGAAGAAGAAGAAGTATCTCGAAATATGTCCGTCAGGCCCGTTCCTTTGAGCTGAATCTGCAAATATCTCGGAAACGAAGCGAGCTATGGCAAAATGTTAAGAGACGTTTTTTGTAGTGAATTATGTTTCCTACAATTTATGTTCTATGATATTTTTTGATCAGAAGCGTAGTTTTCGAGATATATCGAGATATTTAAAAGTTCCGAAGCCGCACCAACATAATAGAGATACAGAAACACCGTGGCTCCTTTCTTTGAGATAACTCTGCACTAGTGCGAGCCGCAAATGCCACTTCCAGCTTAGCTGTGCAGAAGAAGAACAACAAGAAGAAGAAATATCTCGAAATATGTCCGTCAGGCCCCTTCCCTTGAGATAAATCTGCAAATATCTCGGAAACGAAGCGAGCTATGGCAAAATGTTAAGAGACCGTTTTTGTAGAGAATTAAGTTTCCTACTTTTTACGTTCTATGATATTTTTTGATCAGATGCGTAGTTCTCGAGATATATCAAGATATTTAAAAGTTCCGAAGCCGCACAAACATAATAGAGATACAGAAACACCGTGGCCCCTTTCTTTGAGATAACTCTGCACTATTGCGAGCTGCAAATGCCACTTCCAGCTTAGCTGTGCAGAAGAAGAACAACAAGAAGAAGAAATATCTCGAAATATGTCCGTCAGGCCCCTTCCCTTGAGATAAATATGCAAATATCTCGGAAACGAAGCGAGCTATGGCAAAATGTTAAGAGACCTTTTTTGTACAAAATTATGTTTCCTACTTTTTATGTTCTATGATATTTTTTGATCAGATGCGTAGTTCTCGAGATATATTAAGATATTTAAAAGTTCCGAAGCCGCACCAACATAATAGAGATACAGAAACACCGTGGCCCCTTTCTTTGAGATAACTCTGCACTAGTGCGAGCCGCAAATGCCGCTTCCAGCTTAGCTGTGCAGAAGAAGAACAACAAGAAGAAGAAATATCTCGAAATATGTCCGTTAGGCCCCTTCCCTTGAGATAAATCTGCAAATATCTCGGAAACGAAGCGAGCTATGGCAAAATATTAAGAGACCTTTTTTGTAGAGAATTAAGTTTCCTACATTTTATGTTCTATGATATTTTTTGATCAGATGCGTAGTTCTCGAGATATATTAAGATATTTAAAAGTTCCGAAGCCGCACCAACATAATAGAGATACAGAAACACCGTGGCCCCTTTCTTTGAGATAACTCTGCACTATTGCGAGCTGCAAATGCCACTTCCAGCTTAGCTGTGCAGAAGAAGAACAACAAGAAGAAGAAGTATCTCGAAATATGTCCGTCAGGCCCCTTCCCTTGAGATAAATCTGCAAATATCTCGGAAACGAAGCGCGCTATGGCAAAATGTTAAGAGACCTTTTTTGTAGAGAATTAAGTTTCCTACTTTTTACGTTCTATGATATTTTTTGATCAGATGCGTAGTTCTCGAGATATATTAAGATATTTAAAAGTTCCGAAGCCGCACCAACATAATAGAGATACAGAAACACCGTGGCCCCTTTCTTTGAGATAACTCTGCACTATTGCGAGCTGCAAATGCCACTTCCAGCTTAGCTGTGCAGAAGAAGAACAACAAGAAGAAGAAGTATCTCGAAATATGTCCGTCAGGCCCCTTCCCTTGAGATAAATCTGCAAATATCTCGGAAACGAAGAGAGCTATGGCAAAATGTTAAGAGACCTTTTTTGTAGAGAATTAAGTTTCCTACTTTTTATGTTCTATGATATTTTTTGATCAGATGCGTAGTTCTCGAGATATATCAAGATATTTAAAAGTTCCGAAGCCGCACCAACATAATAGAGATACAGAAACACCGTGGCCCCTTTCTTTGAGATAACTCTGCACTATTGCGAGCTGTAAATGCCACTTCCAGCTTAGCTGTGCAGAAGAAGAACAACAAGAAGAAGAAATATCTCGAAATATGTCCGTCAGGCCCCTGCCCTTGAGATATATCTGCAAATATCTCGGAAACGAAGCGAGCTATGGCAAAATGTTAAGAGACCTTTTTTGTAGAGAATTATGTTTCCTACAATTTATGTTCTATGATATTTTTTGATCAGAAGCGTAGTTTTCGAGATATATCGAGATATTTAAAGGTTCCGAAGCCGCACCAACATAATAGAGATACAGAAACACCGTGGCCCCTTTCTTTGAGATAACTCTGCACTATTGCGAGCTGCAAATGCCACTTCCAGCTTAGCTGTGCAGAGGAAGAACAACAAGAAGAAGAAGTATCTCGAAATATGTCCGTCAGGCCCGTTCCTTTGAGCTGAATCTGCAAATATCTCGGAAACGAAGCGAGCTATGGCAAAATGTTAAGAGACGTTTTTTGTAGTGAATTATGTTTCCTACAATTTATGTTCTATGATATTTTTTGATCAGATGCGTAGTTCTCGAGATATATTAAGATATTTAAAAGTTCCGAAGCCGCACCAACATAATAGAGATACAGAAACACCGTGGCTCCTTTCTTTGAGATAACTCTGCACTATTGCGAGCTGCAAATGCCACTTCCAGCTTAGCTGTGCAGAAGAAGAACAACAAGAAGAAGAAGTATCTCGAAATATGTCCGTCAGGCCCCTTCCCTTGAGATAAATCTGCAAATATCTCGGAAACGAAGAGAGCTATGGCAAAATGTTAAGAGACCTTTTTTGTAGAGAATTAAGTTTCTTACTTTTTATGTTCTATGATATTTTTTGATCAGATGCGTAGTTCTCGAGATATATCAAGATATTTAAAAGTTCCGAAGCCGCACCAACATAATAGAGATAC
The DNA here is from genome assembly GCF_051020975.1 of Osmia lignaria lignaria. Classification (NCBI taxonomy): domain Eukaryota; kingdom Metazoa; phylum Arthropoda; class Insecta; order Hymenoptera; family Megachilidae; genus Osmia; species Osmia lignaria. The sequence continues at coordinate 7,319,249 of NW_027478166.1, forward strand.
AGAAACACCGTGGCTCCTTTCTTTGAGATAACTCTGCACTAGTGCGAGCCGCAAATGCCACTTCCAGCTTAGCTGTGCAGAAGAAGAACAACAAGAAGAAGAAATATCTCGAAATATGTCCGTCAGGCCCCTTCCCTTGAGATAAATCTGCAAATATCTCGGAAACGAAGCGAGCTATGGCAAAATGTTAAGAGACCTTTTTTGTAGAGAATTAAGTTTCCTACTTTTTATGTTCTATGATATTTTTTGATCAGATGCGCAGTTCTCGAGATATATCAAGATATTTAAAAGTTCCGAAGCCGCACCAACATAATAGAGATACAGAAACACCGTGGCCCCTTTCTTTGAGATAACTCTGCACTATTGCGAGCTGCAAATGCCACTTCCAGCTTAGCTGTGCAGAAGAAGAACAACAAGAAGAAGAAATATCTCGAAATATGTCCGTCAGGCCCCTTCCCTTGAGATAAATCTGCAAATATCTCGGAAACGAAGAGAGCTATGGCAAAATGTTAAGAGACCTTTTTTGTAGAGAATTAAGTTTCCTACTTTTTACGTTCTATGACATTTTTTGATCAGATGCGTAGTTCTCGAGATATATCAAGATATTTAAAAGTTCCGAAGCCGCACCAACATAATAGAGATACAGAAACACCGTGGTCCCTTTCTTTGAGATAACTCTGCACTATTGCGAGCTGTAAATGCCACTTCCAGCTTAGCTGTGCAGAAGAAGAACAACAAGAAGAAGAAGTATCTCGAAATATGTCCGTCAGGCCCCTTCCCTTGAGATAACTCTGCAAATATCTCGGAAACGAAGAGAGCTATGGCAAAATGTTAAGAGACCTTTTTTGTAGAGAATTAAGTTTCCTACTTTTCATGTTCTATGATATTTTTTGATCAGATGCGTAGTTCTCGAGATATATCAAGATATTTAAAAGTTCCGAAGCCGCACCAACATAATAGAGATACAGAAACACCGTGGCCCCTTTCTTTGAGATAACTCTGCACTATTGCGAGCTGTAAATGCCACTTCCAGCTTAGCTGTGCAGAAGAAGAACAACAAGAAGAAGAAATATCTCGAAATATGTCCGTCAGGCCCCTTCCCTTGAGATATATCTGCAAATATCTCGGAAACGAAGCGAGCTATGGCAAAATGTTAAGAGACCTTTTTTGTAGAGAATTAAGTTTCCTACTTTTTATGTTCTATGATATTTTTTGATCAGATGCGTAGTTCTCGAGATATATCAAGATATTTAAAAGTTCCGAAGCCGCACCAACATAATAGAGATACAGAAACACCGTGGCCCCTTTCTTTGAGATAACTCTGCACTATTGCGAGCTGCAAATGCCACTTCCAGCTTAGCTGTGCAGAGGAAGAACAACAAGAAGAAGAAGTATCTCGAAATATGTCCGTCAGGCCCGTTCCTTTGAGCTGAATCTGCAAATATCTCGGAAACGAAGCGAGCTATGGCAAAATGTTAAGAGACGTTTTTTGTAGTGAATTATGTTTCCTACAATTTATGTTCTATGATATTTTTTGATCAGAAGCGTAGTTTTCGAGATATATCGAGATATTTAAAAGTTCCGAAGCCGCACCAACATAATAGAGATACAGAAACACCGTGGCTCCTTTCTTTGAGATAACTCTGCACTAGCACGAGCCGCAAGTGCCACTTCCAGCTTAGCTGTGCAGAAGAAGAACAACAAGAAGAAGAAATATCTCGAAATATGTCCGTCAGGCCCCTTCCCTTGAGATAAATCTGCAAATATCTCGGAAACGAAGCGAGCTATGGCAAAATGTTAAGAGACCTTTTTTGTAGAGAATTAACTTTCCTACTTTTTATGTTCTATGATATTTTTTGATCAGATGCGTAGTTCTCGAGATATATCAAGATATTTAAAAGTTCCGAAGCCGCACCAACATAATAGAGATACAGAAACACCGTGGCCCCTCTCTTTGAGATAACTCTGCACTATTGCGAGCTGCAAATGCCACTTCCAGCTTAGCTGTGCAGAAGAAGAACAACAAGAATAAGAAATATTTCGAAATATGTCCGTCAGGCCCCTTCCCTTGAGATAAATCTGCAAATATCTCGGAAACGAAGCGGGCTACGGCAAAATGTTAAGAGACCTTTTTTGTAGAAAATTAGGTTTCCTACTTTTTATGTTCTATGATATTTTTTGATCAGATGCGTAGTTCTCGAGATATATCAAGATATTTAAAAGTTCCGAAGCCGCACCAACATAATAGAGATACAGAAACACCGTGGCCCCTTTCTTTGAGATAACTCTGCACTATTGCGAGCTGCAAATGCCACTTCCAGCTTAGCTGTGCAGAGGAAGAACAACAAGAAGAAGAAGTATCTCGAAATATGTCCGTCAGGCCCGTTCCTTTGAGCTGAATCTGCAAATATCTCGGAAACGAAGCGAGCTATGGCAAAATGTTAAGAGACCTTTTTTGTAGAGAATTAAGTTTCCTACTTTTTATGTTCTATGATATTTTTCGATCAGAGGCGTAGTTCTCGAGATATATCAAGATATTTAAAAGTTCCGAAGCCGCACCAACATAATAGAGATACAGAAACACCGTGGCCCCTCTCTTTGAGATAACTCTGCACGATTGCGAGCAGGAAATGCCACTTCCAGTTTAGCTGTGCAGAAGAAGAACAACAAGAAGATGAAATATCTCGAAATATGTCCGTCAGGACCCTTCCCTTGAGATACATCTGCAAATATCTCGGAAACGAAGCGAGCTATGGCAAAATGTTAAGAGACCTTTTTTGTAGAGAATTATGTTTCCTACTTTTTATGTTCTATGATATTTTTCGATCAGAGGCGTAGTTCTCGAGATATATCAAGATATTTAAAAGTTCCGAAGCCGCACCAACATAATAGAGATACAGAAACACCGTGGCCCCTTTCTTTGAGATAACTCTGCACGATTGCGAGCTGGAAATGCCACTTCCAGTTTAGCTGTGCAGAAGAAGAACAACAAGAAGAAGAAATATCTCGAAATATGTCCATCAGGACCCTTCCCTTGAGATAAATCTGCAAATATCTCGGAAACGAAGCGAGCTATGGCAAAATGTTAGGAGACCTTTTTTGTAGAGAATTATGTTTCCTACAATTTATGTTCTATGATATTTTTTGATCAGAAGCGTAGTTTTCGAGATATATCGAGATATTTAAAAGTTCCGAAGCCGCACCAACATAATAGAGATACGGAAACACCGTGACCCCTTTCTTTGGGATAACTCTGCACTATTGCGAGCTGGAAATGCCACTTCCAGTTTAGCTGTGCAGAAGAAGAACAACAAGAAGAAGAAATATCTCGAAATATGTCCGTCAGGCCCCTTCCCTTGAGATAAATCTGCAAATATCTCGGAAACGAAGCGAGCTATGGCAAAATGTTAAGAGACCTTTTTTGTAGAGAATTAAGTTTCCTACTTTTTATGTTCTATGATATTTTTCGATCAGAGGCGTAGTTCTCGAGATATATCAAGATATTTAAAAGTTCCGAAGCCGCACCAACATAATAGAGATACAGAAACACCGTGGCCCCTTTCTTTGAGATAACTCTGCACGATTGCGAGCTGGAAATGCCACTTCCAGTTTAGCTGTGCAGAAGAAGAACAACAAGAAGAAGAAATATCTCGAAATATGTCCATCAGGACCCTTCCCTTGAGATAAATCTGCAAATATCTCGGAAACGAAGCGAGCTACGGCAAAATGTTAAGCGACCTTTTTTGTAGAAAATTAGGTTTCCTACTTTTTATGTTCTATGATATTTTTTGATCAGATGCGTAGTTCTCGAGATATATCAAGATATTTAAAAGTTCCGAAGCCGCACCAACATAATAGAGATACAGAAACACCGTAGCCCCTTTCTTTGAGATAACTCTGCACGATTGCGAGCTGGAAATGCCACTTCCAGTTTAGCTGTGCAGAAGAAGAACAACAAGAAGAAGAAATATCTCGAAATATGTCCATCAGGACCCTTCCCTTGAGATAAATCTGCAAATATCTCGGAAACGAAGCGAGCTATGGCAAAATGTTAAGAGACCTTTTTTGTAGAGAATTAAGTTTCCTACTTTTTATGTTCTATGATATTTTTTGATCAGATGCGTAGTTCTCGAGATATATCAAGATATTTAAAAGTTCCGAAGCCGCACCAACATAATAGAGATACAGAAACACCGTGGCCCCTCTCTTTGAGATAACTCTGCACTATTGCGAGCTGCAAATGCCACTTCCAGCTTAGCTGTGCAGAAGAAGAACAACAAGAAGAAGAAATATCTCGAAATATGTCCATCAGGACCCTTCCCTTGAGATAAATCTGCAAATATCTCGGAAACAAAGCGAGCTATGGCAAAATGTTAAGAGACCTTTTTTGTAGAGAATTAAGTTTCCTACTTTTTATGTTCTATGATATTTTTCGATCAGAGGCGTAGTTCTCGAGATATATCAAGATATTTAAAAGTTCCGAAGCCGCACCAACATAATAGAGATACAGAAACACCGTGGCCCCTCTCTTTGAGATAACTCTGCACGATTGCGAGCAGGAAATGCCACTTCCAGTTTAGCTGTGCAGAAGAAGAACAACAAGAAGATGAAATATCTCGAAATATGTCCGTCAGGACCCTTCCCTTGAGATACATCTGCAAATATCTCGGAAACGAAGCGAGCTATGGCAAAATGTTAAGAGACCTTTTTTGTAGAGAATTATGTTTCCTACTTTTTATGTTCTATGATATTTTTCGATCAGAGGCGTAGTTCTCGAGATATATCAAGATATTTAAAAGTTCCGAAGCCGCACCAACATAATAGAGATACAGAAACACCGTGGCCCCTTTCTTTGAGATAACTCTGCACGATTGCGAGCTGGAAATGCCACTTCCAGTTTAGCTGTGCAGAAGAAGAACAACAAGAAGAAGAAATATCTCGAAATATGTCCATCAGGACCCTTCCCTTGAGATAAATCTGCAAATATCTCGGAAACGAAGCGAGCTATGGCAAAATGTTAGGAGACCTTTTTTGTAGAGAATTATGTTTCCTACAATTTATGTTCTATGATATTTTTTGATCAGAAGCGTAGTTTTCGAGATATATCGAGATATTTAAAAGTTCCGAAGCCGCACCAACATAATAGAGATACGGAAACACCGTGACCCCTTTCTTTGGGATAACTCTGCACTATTGCGAGCTGGAAATGCCACTTCCAGTTTAGCTGTGCAGAAGAAGAACAACAAGAAGAAGAAATATCTCGAAATATGTCCGTCAGGCCCCTTCCCTTGTGATAAATCTGCAAATATCTCGGAAACGAAGCGAGCTATGGCAAAATGTTAAGAGACCTTTTTTGTAGAGAATTAAGTTTCCTACTTTTTATGTTCTATGATATTTTTCGATCAGAGGCGTAGTTCTCGAGATATATCAAGATATTTAAAAGTTCCGAAGCCGCACCAACATAATGGAGATACAGAAACACCGTGGCCCCTTTCTTTGAGATAACTCTGCACGATTGCGAGCTGGAAATGCCACTTCCAGTTTAGCTGTGCAGAAGAAGAACAACAAGAAGAAGAAATATCTCGAAATATGTCCATCAGGACCCTTCCCTTGAGATAAATCTGCAAATATCTCGGAAACGAAGCGAGCTACGGCAAAATGTTAAGCGACCTTTTTTGTAGAAAATTAGGTTTCCTACTTTTTATGTTCTATGATATTTTTTGATCAGATGCGTAGTTCTCGAGATATATCAAGATATTTAAAAGTTCCGAAGCCGCACCAACATAATAGAGATACAGAAACACCGTGGCCCCTTTCTTTGAGATAACTCTGCACGTTTGCGAGCTGGAAATGCCACTTCCAGTTTAGCTGTGCAGAAGAAGAACAACAAGAAGAAGAAATATCTCGAAATATGTCCATCAGGACCCTTCCCTTGAGATAAATCTGCAAATATCTCGGAAACGAAGCGAGCTATGGCAAAATGTTAAGAGACCTTTTTTGTAGAGAATTAAGTGTCCTACTTTTTGTGTTCTATGATATTTTTTGATCAGATACGTAGTTCTCGAGATATATCAAGATATTTAAAAGTTCCGAAGCCGCACCAACATAATAGAGATACAGAAACACCGTGGCCCCTCTCTTTGAGATAACTCTGCACTATTGCGAGCTGCAAATGCCACTTCCAGCTTAGCTGTGCAGAATAAGAACAACAAGAATAAGAAATATTTCGAAATATGTCCGTCAGGCCCCTTCCCTTGAGATAAATCTGCAAATATCTCGGAAACGAAGCGGGCTACGGCAAAATGTTAAGAGACCTTTTTTGTAGAAAATTAGGTTTCCTACGTTTTATGTTCTATGATATTTTTTGATCAGATGCGTAGTTCTCGAGATATATCAAGATATTTAAAAGTTCCGAAGCCGCACCAACATAATAGAGATACAGAAACACCGTGGCCCCTTTCTTTGAGATAACTCTGCACTTTTGCGAGCTGCAAATGCCACTTCCAGCTTAGCTGTGCAGAGGAAGAACAACAAGAAGAAGAAGTATCTCGAAATATGTCCGTCAGGCCCGTTCCTTTGAGCTGAATCTGCAAATATCTCGGAAACGAAGCGAGCTATGGCAAAATGTTAAGAGACGTTTTTTGTAGTGAATTATGTTTCCTACAATTTATGTTCTATGATATTTTTTGATCAGAAGCGTAGTTTTCGAGATATATCGAGATATTTAAAAGTTCCGAAGCCGCACCAACATAATAGAGATACAGAAACACCGTGGCTCCTTTCTTTGAGATAACTCTGCACTAGTACGAGCCGCAAATGCCACTTCCAGCTCAGCTGTGCAGAAGAAGAACAACAAGAAGAAGAAATATCTCGAAATATGTCCGTCAGGCCCCTTCCCTTGAGATAAATCTGCAAATATCTCGGAAACGAAGCGAGCTATGGCAAAATGTTAAGAGACCTTTTTTGTAGAGAATTAAGTTTCCTACTTTTTATGTTCTATGATATTTTTCGATCAGAGGCGTAGTTCTCGAGATATATCAAGATATTTAAAAGTTCCGAAGCCGCACCAACATAATAGAGATACAGAAACACCGTGGCCCCTTTCTTTGAGATAACTCTGCACGATTGCGAGCTGGAAATGCCACTTCCAGTTTAGCTGTGCAGAAGAAGAACAACAAGAAGAAGAAATATCTCGAAATATGTCCATCAGGACCCTTCCCTTGAGATAAATCTGCAAATATCTCGGAAACGAAGCGAGCTACGGCAAAATGTTAAGCGACCTTTTTTGTAGAAAATTAGGTTTCCTACTTTTTATGTTCTATGATATTTTTTGATCAGATGCGTAGTTCTCGAGATATATCAAGATATTTAAAAGTTCCGAAGCCGCACCAACATAATAGAGATACAGAAACACCGTAGCCCCTTTCTTTGAGATAACTCTGCACGATTGCGAGCTGGAAATGCCACTTCCAGTTTAGCTGTGCAGAAGAAGAACAACAAGAAGAAGAAATATCTCGAAATATGTCCATCAGGACCCTTCCCTTGAGATAAATCTGCAAATATCTCGGAAACGAAGCGAGCTATGGCAAAATGTTAAGAGACCTTTTTTGTAGAGAATTAAGTTTCCTACTTTTTATGTTCTATGATATTTTTTGATCAGATGCGTAGTTCTCGAGATATATCAAGATATTTAAAAGTTCCGAAGCCGCACCAACATAATAGAGATACAGAAACACCGTGGCCCCTCTCTTTGAGATAACTCTGCACTATTGCGAGCTGCAAATGCCACTTCCAGCTTAGCTGTGCAGAAGAAGAACAACAAGAAGAAGAAATATCTCGAAATATGTCCATCAGGACCCTTCCCTTGAGATAAATCTGCAAATATCTCGGAAACAAAGCGAGCTATGGCAAAATGTTAAGAGACCTTTTTTGTAGAGAATTAAGTTTCCTACTTTTTATGTTCTATGATATTTTTCGATCAGAGGCGTAGTTCTCGAGATATATCAAGATATTTAAAAGTTCCGAAGCCGCACCAACATAATAGAGATACAGAAACACCGTGGCCCCTCTCTTTGAGATAACTCTGCACGATTGCGAGCAGGAAATGCCACTTCCAGTTTAGCTGTGCAGAAGAAGAACAACAAGAAGATGAAATATCTCGAAATATGTCCGTCAGGACCCTTCCCTTGAGATACATCTGCAAATATCTCGGAAACGAAGCGAGCTATGGCAAAATGTTAAGAGACCTTTTTTGTAGAGAATTATGTTTCCTACTTTTTATGTTCTATGATATTTTTCGATCAGAGGCGTAGTTCTCGAGATATATCAAGATATTTAAAAGTTCCGAAGCCGCACCAACATAATAGAGATACAGAAACACCGTGGCCCCTTTCTTTGAGATAACTCTGCACGATTGCGAGCTGGAAATGCCACTTCCAGTTTAGCTGTGCAGAAGAAGAACAACAAGAAGAAGAAATATCTCGAAATATGTCCATCAGGACCCTTCCCTTGAGATAAATCTGCAAATATCTCGGAAACGAAGCGAGCTATGGCAAAATGTTAGGGGACCTTTTTTGTAGAGAATTATGTTTCCTACAATTTATGTTCTATGATATTTTTTGATCAGAAGCGTAGTTTTCGAGATATATCGAGATATTTAAAAGTTCCGAAGCCGCACCAACATAATAGAGATACGGAAACACCGTGACCCCTTTCTTTGGGATAACTCTGCACTATTGCGAGCTGGAAATGCCACTTCCAGTTTAGCTGTGCAGAAGAAGAACAACAAGAAGAAGAAATATCTCGAAATATGTCCGTCAGGCCCCTTCCCTTGTGATAAATCTGCAAATATCTCGGAAACGAAGCGAGCTATGGCAAAATGTTAAGAGACCTTTTTTGTAGAGAATTAAGTTTCCTACTTTTTATGTTCTATGATATTTTTCGATCAGAGGCGTAGTTCTCGAGATATATCAAGATATTTAAAAGTTCCGAAGCCGCACCAACATAATAGAGATACAGAAACACCGTGGCCCCTTTCTTTGAGATAACTCTGCACGATTGCGAGCTGGAAATGCCACTTCCAGTTTAGCTGTGCAGAAGAAGAACAACAAGAAGAAGAAATATCTCGAAATATGTCCATCAGGACCCTTCCCTTGAGATAAATCTGCAAATATCTCGGAAACGAAGCGAGCTACGGCAAAATGTTAAGCGACCTTTTTTGTAGAAAATTAGGTTTCCTACTTTTTATGTTCTATGATATTTTTTGATCAGATGCGTAGTTCTCGAGATATATCAAGATATTTAAAAGTTCCGAAGCCGCACCAACATAATAGAGATACAGAAACACCGTGGCCCCTTTCTTTGAGATAACTCTGCACGATTGCGAGCTGGAAATGCCACTTCCAGTTTAGCTGTGCAGAAGAAGAGCAACAAGAAGAAGAAATATCTCGAAATATGTCCATCAGGACCCTTCCCTTGAGATAAATCTGCAAATATCTCGGAAACGAAGCGAGCTATGGCAAAATGTTAAGAGACCTTTTTTGTAGAGAATTACGTGTCCTACTTTTTATGTTCTATGATATTTTTTGATCAGATGCGTAGTTCTCGAGATATATCAAGATATTTAAAAGTTCCGAAGCCGCACCAACATAATAGAGATACAGAAACACCGTGGCCCCTCTCTTTGAGATAACTCTGCACTATTGCGAGCTGCAAATGCCACTTCCAGCTTAGCTGTGCAGAATAAGAACAACAAGAATAAGAAATATTTCGAAATATGTCCGTCAGGCCCCTTCCCTTGAGATAAATCTGCAAATATCTCGGAAACGAAGCGGGCTACGGCAAAATGTTAAGAGACCTTTTTTGTAGAAAATTAGGTTTCCTACGTTTTATGTTCTATGATATTTTTTGATCAGATGCGTAGTTCTCGAGATATATCAAGATATTTAAAAGTTCCGAAGCCGCACCAACATAATAGAGATACAGAAACACCGTGGCCCCTTTCTTTGAGATAACTCTGCACTATTGCGAGCTGCAAATGCCACTTCCAGCTTAGCTGTGCAGAGGAAGAACAACAAGAAGAAGAAGTATCTCGAAATATGTCCGTCAGGCCCGTTCCTTTGAGCTGAATCTGCAAATATCTCGGAAACGAAGCGAGCTATGGCAAAATGTTAAGAGACGTTTTTTGTAGTGAATTATGTTTCCTACAATTTATGTTCTATGATATTTTTTGATCAGAAGCGTAGTTTTCGAGATATATCGAGATATTTAAAAGTTCCGAAGCCGCACCAACATAATAGAGATACAGAAACACCGTGGCTCCTTTCTTTGAGATAACTCTGCACTAGTACGAGCCGCAAATGCCACTTCCAGCTTAGCTGTGCAGAAGAAGAACAACAAGAAGAAGAAATATCTCGAAATATGTCCGTCAGGCCCCTTCCCTTGAGATAAATCTGCAAATATCTCGGAAACGAAGCGAGCTATGGCAAAATGTTAAGAGACCTTTTTTGTAGAGAATTAAGTTTCCTACTTTTTATGTTCTATGATATTTTTTGATCAGATGCGTAGTTCTCGAGATATATCAAGATATTTAAAAGTTCCGAAGCCGCACCAACATAATAGAGATACAGAAACACCGTGGCCCCTTTCTTTGAGATAACTCTGCACGATTGCGAGCTGGAAATGCCACTTCCAGTTTAGCTGTGCAGAAGAAGAACAACAAGAAGAAGAAATATCTCGAAATATGTCCATCAGGACCCTTCCCTTGAGATAAATCTGCAAATATCTCGGAAACGAAGCGAGCTATGGCAAAATGTTAAGAGACCTTTTTTGTAGAGAATTAAGTTTCCTACTTTTTATGTTCTATGATATTTTTTGATCAGATGCGTAGTTCTCGAGATATATCAAGATATTTGAAAGTTCCGAAGCCGCACCAACATAATAGAGATACAGAAACACCGTGGCCCCTCTCTTTGAGATAACTCTGCACTATTGCGAGCTGCAAATGCCACTTCCAGCTTAGCTGTGCAGAAGAAGAACAACAAGAATAAGAAATATATCGAAATATGTCCGTCAGGCCCCTTCCCTTGAGATAAATCTGCAAATATCTCGGAAACGAAGCGAGCTATGGCAAAATGTTAAGAGACGTTTTTTGTAGTGAATTATGTTTCCTACAATTTATGTTCTATGATATTTTTTGATCAGAGGCGTAGTTCTCGAGATATATCAAGATATTTAAAAGTTCCGAAGCCGCACCAACATAATAGAGATACAGAAACACCGTGGCTCCTTTCTTTGAGATAACTCTGCACTAGTACGAGCCGCAAATGCCACTTCCAGCTTAGCTGTGCAGAAGAAGAACAACAAGAAGAAGAAATATCTCGAAATATGTCCGTCAGGCCCCTTCCCTTGAGATAAATCTGCAAATATCTCGGAAACGAAGCGAGCTATGGCAAAATGTTAAGAGACCTTTTTTGTAGAGAATTAAGTTTCCTACTTTTTATGTTCTATGATATTTTTTGATCAGATGCGTAGTTCTCGAGATATATCAAGATATTTAAAAGTTCCGAAGCCGCACCAACATAATAGAGATACAGAAACACCGTGGCCCCTTTCTTTGAGATAACTCTGCACTATTGCGAGCTGCAAATGCCACTTCCAGCTTAGCTGTGCAGAGGAAGAACAACAAGAAGAAGAAGTATCTCGAAATATGTCCGTCAGGCCCGTTCCTTTGAGCTGAATCTGCAAATATCTCGGAAACGAAGCCAGCTATGGCAAAATGTTAAGAGACGTTTTTTGTAGTAAATTATGTTTCCTACAATTTATGTTCTATGATATTTTTTGATCAGAAGCGTAGTTTTCGAGATATATCGAGATATTTAAAAGTTCCGAAGCCGCACCAACATAATAGAGATACAGAAACACCGTGGCTCCTTTCTTTGAGATAACTCTGCACTATTGCGAGCTGCAAATGCCACTTCCAGCTTAGCTGTGCAGAAGAAGAACAACAAGAATAAGAAATATATCGAAATATGTCCGTCAGGCCCCTTCCCTTGAGATAAATCTGCAAATATCTCGGAAACGAAGCGAGCTATGGCAAAATGTTAAGAGACGTTTTTTGTAGTGAATTATGTTTCCTACAATTTATGTTCTATGATATTTTTTGATCAGAGGCGTAGTTCTCGAGATATATCAAGATATTTAAAAGTTCCGAAGCCGCACCAACATAATAGAGATACAGAAACACCGTGGCTCCTTTCTTTGAGATAACTCTGCACTAGTACGAGCCGCAAATGCCACTTCCAGCTTAGCTGTGCAGAAGAAGAACAACAAGAAGAAGAAATATCTCGAAATATGTCCGTCAGGCCCCTTCCCTTGAGATAAATCTGCAAATATCTCGGAAACGAAGCGAGCTATGGCAAAATGTTAAGAGACCTTTTTTGTAGAGAATTAAGTTTCCTACTTTTTATGTTCTATGATATTTTTCGATCAGAGGCGTAGTTCTCGAGATATATCAAGATATTTAAAAGTTCCGAAGCCGCACCAACATAATAGAGATACAGAAACACCGTGGCGCCTTTCTTTGCGATAACTCTGCACGATTGCGAGCTGGAAATGCCACTTCCAGTTTAGCTGTGCAGAAGAAGAACAACAAGAAGAAGAAATATCTCGAAATATGTCCATCAGGACCCTTCCCTTGAGATAAATCTGCAAATATCTCGGAAACGAAGCGAGCTATGGCAAAATGTTAAGAGACCTTTTTTGTAGAGAATTAAGTTTCGTACTTTTTATGTTCTATGATATTTTTCGATCAGAGGCGTAGTTCTCGAGATATATCAAGATATTTAAAAGTTCCGAAGCCGCACCAACATAATAGAGATACAGAAACACCGTGGCCCCTTTCTTTGAGATAACTCTGCACGATTGCGAGCAGGAAATGCCACTTCCAGTTTAGCTGTGCAGAAGAAGAACAACAAGAAGAAGAAATATCTCGAAATATGTCCGTCGGGACCCTTCCCTTGAGATAAATCTGCAAATATCTCGGAAACGAAGCGAGCTATGGCAAAATGTTAAGAGACCTTTTTTGTAGAGAATTATGTTTCCTACTTTTTATGTTCTATGATATTTTTCGATCAGAGGCGTAGTTATCGAGATATATCAAGATATTTAAAAATTCCGAAGCCGCACCAACATAATAGAGATACAGAAACACCGTGGCCCCTTTCTTTGAGATAACTCTGCACGATTGCGAGCTGGAAATGCCACTTCCAGTTTAGCTGTGCAGAAGAAGAACAACAAGAAGAAGAAATATCTCGAAATATGTCCATCAGGACCCTTCCCTTGAGATAAATCTGCAAATATCTCGGAAACGAAGCGAGCTATGGCAAAATGTTAAGAGACCTTTTTTGTAGAGAATTAAGTTTCCTACTTTTTATGTTCTATGATATTTTTCGATCAGAGGCGTAGTTCTCGAGATATATCAAGATATTTAAAAGTTCCGAAGCCGCACCATCATAATAGAGATACAGAAACACCGTGGCCCCTTTCTTTGAGATAACTCTGCACGATTGCGAGCAGGAAATGCCACTTCCAGTTTAGCTGTGCAGAAGAAGAACAACAAGAAGAAGAAATATCTCGAAATATGTCCGTCGGGACCCTTCCCTTGAGATAAATCTGCAAATATCTCGGAAACGAAGCGAGCTATGGCAAAATGTTAAGAGACCTTTTTTGTAGAGAATTAAGTTTCCTACTTTTTATGTTCTATGATATTTTTCGATCAGAGGCGTAGTTCTCGAGATATATCAAGATATTTAAAAGTTCCGAAGCCGCACCAACATAATAGAGATACAGAAACACCGTGGCCCCTTTCTTTGAGATAACTCGGCACGATTGCGAGCTGGAAATGCCACTTCCAGTTTAGCTGTGCAGAAGAAGAACAACAAGAAGAAGAAATATCTCGAAATATGTCCATCAGGACCCTTCCCTTGAGATAAATCTGCAAATATCTCGGAAACGAAGCGAGCTACGGCAAAATGTTAAGCGACCTTTTTTGTAGAAAATTAGGTTTCCTACTTTTTATGTTCTATGATATTTTTTGATCAGATGCGTAGTTCTCGAGATATATCAAGATATTTAAAAGCTCCGAAGCTGCACCAACATAATAGAGGTACAGAAACACCGTGGCCCCTTTCTTTGAGATAACTCTGCACTATTGCGAGCTGCAAATGCCACTTCCAGCTTAGCTGTGCAGAAGAAGAACAACAAGAATAAGAAATATTTCGAAATATGTCCGTCAGGCCCCTTCCCTTGAGATAAATCTGCAAATATCTCGGAAACGAAGCGAGCTACGGCAAAATGTTAAGCGACCTTTTTTGTAGAAAATTAGGTTTCCTACTTTTTATGTTCTATGATATGTTTTGATCAGATGCGTAGTTCTCGAGATATATCAAGATATTTAAAAGTTCCGAAGACGCACCAACATAATACAGATACAGAAACACCGTGGCCCCTTTCTTTGAGATAACTCTGCACTATTGCGAGCTGCAAATGCCACTTCCAGCTTAGCTGTGCAGAAGAAGAACAACAAGAAGAAGAAATATCTGGAAATATGTCCGTCAGGCCCCTTCCCTTGAGATAAATCTGCAAATACCTCGGAAACCAAGCGAGCTATGGCAAGATGTTAAGAGACCTTATTTGTAGAGAATTAAGTTTCCTACTTTTTATGTTCTACGATATTTTTTGATCAGATGCGTAGTTCTCGAGATATATCAAGATATTTAAAAGTTCCGAAGCGGCACCAACATAATAGAGATACAGAAACACCGTGGCCCCTTTCTTTGAGGTAACTCTGCACTATTGCGAGCTGCAAATGCCACTTCCAGCTTAGCTGTGCAGAAGAAGAACAACAAGAAGAAGAAATATCTCGAAATATGTCCCTCAGGCCCCTTCCCTTGAGATAAATCTGCAAATATCTCGGAAACCAAGCGAGCTATGGCAAAATGTTAAGAGACCTTATTTGTAGAGAATTAAGTTTCCTACTTTTTATGTTCTACGATATTTTTTGATCAGATGCGTAGTTCTCGAGATATATCAAGATACTTAAAAGTTCCGAAGCCGCACCAACATAATAGAGATACAGAAACACCGTGGCCCCTTTCTTTGAGATAACTCTGCACTATTGCGAGCTGCAAATGCCACTTCCAGCTTAGCTGTGCAGAAGAAGAACAACAAGAACAAGAAATATCTCGAAATATGTCCGTCAGGCCCCTTCCCTTGAGATAAATCTGCAAATATCTCGGAAACGAAGCGAGCTATGGCAAAATGTTAAGAGACCTTTTTTGTAGAGAATTATGTTTCCTACAATTTACGTTCTGTGATATTTTTTGATCAGAAGCGTAGTTTTCGAGATATATCGAGATATTTAAAAGTTCCGAAGCCGCACCAACATAATAGAGATACAGAAACACCGTGGCCCCTTTCTTTGAGATAACTCTACACTATTGCGACCTGCAAATGCCACTTCCAGCTTAGCTGTGCAGAAGAGGAACAACAAGAAGAAGAAATATTTCGGAATATGTCGTCAGGCCCCTTCCCTTGAGCTAAATCTGCAAATATCTCGGAAACGATGCCAGCTATCGGAAAATGTTATGAGACCTTTTTTGTAGAGAATTAAGTTTCCTACTTTTTATGTTCTATGATATTTTTTGATCAGATGCGTAGTTTTCGAGATATATCGAGATATTTAAGAGTTCCGAAGCCGCACCAACATAATAGAGATACAGAAACATCATGGCCCCTTTCTTTGGGATAACTCTGCACTATTGCGAGTTGGAAATGCCACTTCCAGTTTAGCTGTGCAGAAGAAGAACAACAAGAAGAAGAAATATCTCGAAATATGTCCGTCAGGACCCTTCCCTTGAGATAAATCTGCAAATATCTCGGAAACCAAGCGAGCTATGGCAAAATGTTAAGAGACCTTATTTGTAGAGAATTAAGTTTCCTACTTTTTATGTTCTACGATATTTTTTGATCAGATGCGTAGTTCTCGAGATATATCAAGATACTTAAAAGTTCCGAAGCCGCACCAACATAATAGAGATACAGAAACACCGTGGCCCCTTTCTTTGAGATAACTCTGCACTATTGCGAGCTGCAAATGCCACTTCCAGCTTAGCTGTGCAGAAGAAGAACAACAAGAACAAGAAATATCTCGAAATATGTCCGTCAGGCCCCTTCCCTTGAGATAAATCTGCAAATATCTCGGAAACGAAGCGAGCTATGGCAAAATGTTAAGAGACCTTTTTTGTAGAGAATTATGTTTCCTACAATTTACGTTCTGTGATATTTTTTGATCAGAAGCGTAGTTTTCGAGATATATCGAGATATTTAAAAGTTCCGAAGCCGCACCAACATAATAGAGATACAGAAACACCGTGGCCCCTTTCTTTGAGATAACTCTGCACTATTGCGACCTGCAAATGCCACTTCCAGCTTAGCTGTGCAGAAGAGGAACAACAAGAAGAAGAAATATTTCGGAATATGTCGTCAGGCCCCTTCCCTTGAGCTAAATCTGCAAATATCTCGGAAACGATGCCAGCTATCGGAAAATGTTAAGAGACCTTTTTTGTAGAGAATTAAGTTTCCTACTTTTTATGTTCTATGATATTTTTTGATCAGATGCGTAGTTTTCGAGATATATCGAGATATTTAAGAGTTCCGAAGCCGCACCAACATAATAGAGATACAGAAACATCATGGCCCCTTTCTTTGGGATAACTCTGCACTATTGCGAGTTGGAAATGCCACTTCCAGTTTAGCTGTGCAGAAGAAGAACAACAAGAAGAAGAAATATCTCGAAATATGTCCGTCAGGACCCTTCCCTTGAGATAAATCTGCAAATATCTCGGAAACCAAGCGAGCTATGGCAAAATGTTAAGAGACCTTATTTGTAGAGAATTAAGTTTCCTACTTTTTATGTTCTACGATATTTTTTGATCAGATGCGTAGTTCTCGAGATATATCAAGATACTTAAAAGTTCCGAAGCCGCACCAACATAATAGAGATACAGAAACACCGTGGCCCCTTTCTTTGAGATAACTCTGCACTATTGCGAGCTGCAAATGCCACTTCCAGCTTAGCTGTGCAGAAGAAGAACAACAAGAACAAGAAATATCTCGAAATATGTCCGTCAGGCCCCTTCCCTTGAGATAAATCTGCAAATATCTCGGAAACGAAGCGAGCTATGGCAAAATGTTAAGAGACCTTTTTTGTAGAGAATTATGTTTCCTACAATTTACGTTCTGTGATATTTTTTGATCAGAAGCGTAGTTTTCGAGATATATCGAGATATTTAAAAGTTCCGAAGCCGCACCAACATAATAGAGATACAGAAACACCGTGGCCCCTTTCTTTGAGATAACTCTGCACTATTGCGACCTGCAAATGCCACTTCCAGCTTAGCTGTGCAGAAGAGGAACAACAAGAAGAAGAAATATTTCGGAATATGTCGTCAGGCCCCTTCCCTTGAGCTAAATCTGCAAATATCTCGGAAACGATGCCAGCTATCGGAAAATGTTAAGAGACCTTTTTTGTAGAGAATTAAGTTTCCTACTTTTTATGTTCTATGATATTTTTTGATCAGATGCGTAGTTTTCGAGATATATCGAGATATTTAAGAGTTCCGAAGCCGCACCAACATAATAGAGATACAGAAACATCATGGCCCCTTTCTTTGGGATAACTCTGCACTATTGCGAGTTGGAAATGCCACTTCCAGTTTAGCTGTGCAGAAGAAGAACAACAAGAAGAAGAAATATCTCGAAATATGTCCGTCAGGACCCTTCCCTTGAGATAAATCTGCAAATATCTCGGAAACGAAGCGAGCTACGGCAAAATGTTAAGAGACCTTTTTTGTAGAAAATTAGGATTCCTACTTTTTATGTTCTATGATATTTTTTGAACAGATGCGTAGTTCTCGAGATATATCAAGATATTTAAAAGTTCCGAAGCGGCACCAACATAATAGAGATACAGAAACACCGTGGCCCCTTTCTTTGAGGTAACTCTGCACTATTGCGAGCTGCAAATGCCACTTCCAGCTTAGCTGTGCAGAAGAAGAACAACAAGAAGAAGAAATATCTCGAAATATGTCCCTCAGGCCCCTTCCCTTGAGATAAATCTGCAAATATCTCGGAAACGAAGCGAGCTACGGCAAAATGTTAAGAGACCTTTTTTGTAGAAAATTAGGATTCCTACTTTTTATGCTCTATGATATTTTTTGACCAGATGCGTAGTTCTCGAGATATATCAAGATATTTAAAAGTTCCGAAGCCGCACTAACATAATAGAGATACAGAAACACCGTGGCCCCTTTCTTTGAGATAACTCTGCACTATTGCGAGCTGCAAATGCCACTTCCAGCTTAGCTGTGCAGAGGAAGAACAACAAGAAGAAGAAGTATCTCGAAATATGTCCGTCAGGCCCGTTCCTTTGAGCTGAATCTGCAAATATCTCGGAAACGAAGCGAGCTATGGCAAAATGTTAAGAGACGTTTTTTGTAGTGAATTATGTTTCCTACAATCTATGTTCTATGATATTTTTTGATCAGAAGCGTAGTTTTCGAGATATATCGAGATATTTAAAAGTTCCGAAGCCGCACCAACATAATAGAGATACAGAAACACCGTGGCTCCTTTCTTTGAGATAACTCTGCACTAGTACGAGCCGCAAATGCCACTTCCGGCTCAGCTGTGCAGAAGAAGAACAACAAGAAGAAGAAATATCTCGAAATATGTCCGTCAGGCCCCTTCCCTTGAGATAAATCTGCAAATATCTCGGAAACGAAGCGAGCTATGGCAAAATGTTAAGAGACCTTTTTTGTAGAGAATTATGTTTCCTACAATTTACGTTCTGTGATATTTTTTGATCAGAAGCGTAGTTTTCGAGATATATCGAGATATTTAAAAGTTCCGAAGCCGCACTAACATAATAGAGATACAGAAACACCGTGGCCCCTTTCTTTGAGATAACTCTGCACTATTGCGAGCTGCAAATGCCACTTCCAGCTTAGCTGTGCAGAGGAAGAACAACAAGAAGAAGAAGTATCTCGAAATATGTCCGTCAGGCCCGTTCCTTTGAGCTGAATCTGCAAATATCTCGGAAACGAAGCGAGCTATGGCAAAATGTTAAGAGACGTTTTTTGTAGTGAATTATGTTTCCTACAATTTATGTTCTATGATATTTTTTGATCAGAAGCGTAGTTTTCGAGATATATCGAGATATTTAAAAGTTCCGAAGCCGCACCAACATAATAGAGATACAGAAACACCGTGGCTCCTTTCTTTGAGATAACTCTGCACTAGTACGAGCCGCAAATGCCACTTCCGGCTCAGCTGTGCAGAAGAAGAACAACAAGAAGAAGAAATATCTCGAAATATGTCCGTCAGGCCCCTTCCCTTGAGATAAATCTGCAAATATCTCGGAAACGAAGCGAGCTATGGCAAAATGTTAAGAGACCTTTTTTGTAGAGAATTATGTTTCCTACAATTTACGTTCTGTGATATTTTTTGATCAGAAGCGTAGTTTTCGAGATATATCGAGATATTTAAAAGTTCCGAAGCCGCACCAACATAATAGAGATACAGAAACACCGTGGCCCCTTTCTTTGAGATAACTCTGCACTATTGCGACCTGCAAATGCCACTTCCAGCTTAGCTGTGCAGAAGAGGAACAACAAGAAGAAGAAATATTTCGGAATATGTCGTCAGGCCCCTTCCCTTGAGCTAAATCTGCAAATATCTCGGAAACGATGCCAGCTATCGGAAAATGTTAAGAGACCTTTTTTGTAGAGAATTAAGTTTCCTACTTTTTATGTTCTATGATATTTTTTGATCAGATGCGTAGTTTTCGAGATATATCGAGATATTTAAGAGTTCCGAAGCCGCACCAACATAATAGAGATACAGAAACATCGTGGCCCCTTTCTTTGGGATAACTCTGCACTATTGCGAGTTGGAAATGCCACTTCCAGTTTAGCTGTGCAGAAGAAGAACAACAAGAAGAAGAAATATCTCGAAATATGTCCGTCAGGACCCTTCCCTTGAGATAAATCTGCAAATATCTCGGAAACGAAGCGAGCTACGGCAAAATGTTAAGAGACCTTTTTTGTAGAAAATTAGGATTCCTACTTTTTATGTTCTATGATATTTTTTGAACAGATGCGTAGTTCTCGAGATATATCAAGATATTTAAAAGTTCCGAAGCGGCACCAACATAATAGAGATACAGAAACACCGTGGCCCCTTTCTTTGAGGTAACTCTGCACTATTGCGAGCTGCAAATGCCACTTCCAGCTTAGCTGTGCAGAAGAAGAACAACAAGAAGAAGAAGTATCTCGAAATATGTCCCTCAGGCCCCTTCCCTTGAGATAAATCTGCAAATATCTCGGAAACCAAGCGAGCTACGGCAAAATGTTAAGAGACCTTTTTTGTAGAAAATTAGGATTCCTACTTTTTATGCTCTATGATATTTTTTGACCAGATGCGTAGTTCTCGAGATATATCAAGATATTTAAAAGTTCCGAAGCCGCACTAACATAATAGAGATACAGAAACACCGTGGCCCCTTTCTTTGAGATAACTCTGCACTATTGCGAGCTGCAAATGCCACTTCCAGCTTAGCTGTGCAGAGGAAGAACAACAAGACGAAGAAGTATCTCGAAATATGTCCGTCAGGCCCGTTCCTTTGAGCTGAATCTGCAAATATCTCGGAAACGAAGCGAGCTATGGCAAAATGTTAAGAGACGTTTTTTGTAGTGAATTATGTTTCCTACAATTTATGTTCTATGATATTTTTTGATCAGAAGCGTAGTTTTCGAGATATATCGAGATATTTAAAAGTTCCGAAGCCGCACCAACATAATAGAGATACAGAAACACCGTGGCCCCTTTCTTTGAGATAACTCTGCACGATTGCGAGCTGGAAATGCCACTTCCAGTTTAGCTGTGCAGAAGAAGAACAACAAGAAGAAGAAATATCTCGAAATATGTCCATCAGGACCCTTCCCTTGAGATAAATCTGCAAATATCTCGGAAACGAAGCGAGCTATGGCAAAATGTTAAGAGACCTTTTTTGTAGAGAATTAAGTTTCCTACTTTTTATGTTCTATGATATTTTTCGATCAGAGGCGTAGTTCTCGAGATATATCAAGATATTTAAAAGTTCCGAAGCCGCACCAACATAATAGAGATACAGAAACACCGTGGCCCCTTTCTTTGAGATAACTCTGCACGATTGCGAGCAGGAAATGCCACTTCCAGTTTAGCTGTGCAGAAGAAGAACAACAAGAAGAAGAAATATCTCGAAATATGTCCGTCGGGACCCTTCCCTTGAGATAAATCTGCAAATATCTCGGAAACGAAGCGAGCTATGGCATAATGTTAAGAGACCTTTTTTGTAGAGAATTATGTTTCCTACTTTTTATGTTCTATGATATTTTTCGATCAGAGGCGTAGTTCTCGAGATATATCGAGATATTTAAAAGTTCCGAAGCCGCACCAACATAATAGAGATACGGAAACACCGTGACCCCTTTCTTTGGGATAACTCTGCACTATTGCGAGCTGGAAATGCCACTTCCAGTTTAGCTGTGCAGAAGAAGAACAACAAGAAGAAGAAATATCTCGAAATATGTCCGTCAGGCCCCTTCCCTTGAGATAAATCTGCAAATATCTCGGAAACGAAGCGAGCTATGGCAAAATGTTAAGAGACCTTTTTTGTAGAGAATTAAGTTTCCTACTTTTTATGTTCTATGATATTTTTCGATCAGAGGCGTAGTTCTCGAGATATATCAAGATATTTAAAAGTTCCGAAGCCGCACCAACATAATAGAGATACAGAAACACCGTGGCCCCTTTCTTTGAGATAACTCTGCACGATTGCGAGCTGGAAATGCCACTTCCAGTTTAGCTGTGCAGAAGAAGAACAACAAGAAGAAGAAATATCTCGAAATATGTCCATCAGGACCCTTCCCTTGAGATAAATCTGCAAATATCTCGGAAACGAAGCGAGCTACGGCAAAATGTTAAGCGACCTTTTTTGTAGAAAATTAGGTTTCCTACTTTTTATGTTCTATGATATTTTTTGATCAGATGCGTAGTTCTCGAGATATATCAAGATATTTAAAAGCTCCGAAGCTGCACCAACATAATAGAGGTACAGAAACACCGTGGCCCCTTTCTTTGAGATAACTCTGCACAATTGCGAGCTGCAAATGCCACTTCCAGCTTAGCTGTGCAGAAGAAGAACAACAAGAATAAGAAATATTTCGAAATATGTCCGTCAGGCCCCTTCCCTTGAGATAAATCTGCAAATATCTCGGAAACGAAGCGAGCTACGGCAAAATGTTAAGCGACCTTTTTTGTAGAAAATTAGGTTTCCTACTTTTTATGTTCTATGATATGTTTTGATCAGATGCGTAGTTCTCGAGATATATCAAGATATTTAAAAGTTCCGAAGACGCACCAACATAATACAGATACAGAAACACCGTGGCCCCTTTCTTTGAGATAACTCTGCACTATTGCGAGCTGCAAATGCCACTTCCAGCTTAGCTGTGCAGAAGAAGAACAACAAGAAGAAGAAATATCTGGAAATATGTCCGTCAGGCCCCTTCCCTTGAGATAAATCTGCAAATACCTCGGAAACCAAGCGAGCTATGGCAAGATGTTAAGAGACCTTATTTGTAGAGAATTAAGTTTCCTACTTTTTATGTTCTACGATATTTTTTGATCAGATGCGTAGTTCTCGAGATATATCAAGATATTTAAAAGTTCCGAAGCGGCACCAACATAATAGAGATACAGAAACACCGTGGCCCCTTTCTTTGAGATAACTCTGCACTATTGCGAGCTGCAAATGCCACTTCCAGCTTAGCTGTGCAGAAGAAGAACAACAAGAATAAGAAATATTTCGAAATATGTCCGTCAGGCCCCTTCCCTTGAGATAAATCTGCAAATATCTCGGAAACGAAGCGAGCTACGGCAAAATGTTAAGCGACCTTTTTTGTAGAAAATTAGGTTTCCTACTTTTTATGTTCTATGATATGTTTTGATCAGATGCGTAGTTCTCGAGATATATCAAGATATTTAAAAGTTCCGAAGACGCACCAACATAATACAGATACAGAAACACCGTGGCCCCTTTCTTTGAGATAACTCTGCACTATTGCGAGCTGCAAATGCCACTTCCAGCTTAGCTGTGCAGAAGAAGAACAACAAGAAGAAGAAATATCTGGAAATATGTCCGTCAGGCCCCTTCCCTTGAGATAAATCTGCAAATACCTCGGAAACCAAGCGAGCTATGGCAAGATGTTAAGAGACCTTATTTGTAGAGAATTAAGTTTCCTACTTTTTATGTTCTACGATATTTTTTGATCAGATGCGTAGTTCTCGAGATATATCAAGATATTTAAAAGTTCCGAAGCGGCACCAACATAATAGAGATACAGAAACACCGTGGCCCCTTTCTTTGAGATAACTCTGCACTATTGCGAGCTGCAAATGCCACTTCCAGCTTAGCTGTGCAGAAGAAGAACAACAAGAACAAGAAATATCTCGAAATATGTCCGTCAGGCCCCTTCCCTTGAGATAAATCTGCAAATATCTCGGAAACGAAGCGAGCTATGGCAAAATGTTAAGAGACCTTTTTTGTAGAGAATTATGTTTCCTACAATTTACGTTCTGTGATATTTTTTGATCAGAAGCGTAGTTTTCGAGATATATCGAGATATTTAAAAGTTCCGAAGCCGCACCAACATAATAGAGATACAGAAACACCGTGGCCCCTTTCTTTGAGATAACTCTGCACTATTGCGACCTGCAAATGCCACTTCCAGCTTAGCTGTGCAGAAGAGGAACAACAAGAAGAAGAAATATTTCGGAATATGTCGTCAGGCCCCTTCCCTTGAGCTAAATCTGCAAATATCTCGGAAACGATGCCAGCTATCGGAAAATGTTAAGAGACCTTTTTTGTAGAGAATTAAGTTTCCTACTTTTTATGTTCTATGATATTTTTTGATCAGATGCGTAGTTTTCGAGATATATCGAGATATTTAAGAGTTTCGAAGCCGCACCAACATAATAGAGATACAGAAACATCGTGGCCCCTTTCTTTGGGATAACTCTGCACTATTGCGAGTTGGAAATGCCACTTCCAGTTTAGCTGTGCAGAAGAAGAACAACAAGAAGAAGAAATATCTCGAAATATGTCCGTCAGGACCCTTCCCTTGAGATAAATCTGCAAATATCTCGGAAACGAAGCGAGCTACGGCAAAATGTTAAGAGACCTTTTTTGTAGAAAATTAGGATTCCTACTTTTTATGTTCTATGATATTTTTTGAACAGATGCGTAGTTCTCGAGATATATCAAGATATTTAAAAGTTCCGAAGCGGCACCAACATAATAGAGATACAGAAACACCGTGGCCCCTTTCTTTGAGGTAACTCTGCACTATTGCGAGCTGCAAATGCCACTTCCAGCTTAGCTGTGCAGAAGAAGAACAACAAGAAGAAGAAATATCTCGAAATATGTCCCTCAGGCCCCTTCCCTTGAGATAAATCTGCAAATATCTCGGAAACGAAGCGAGCTACGGCAAAATGTTAAGAGACCTTTTTTGTAGAGAATTAAGTTTCCTACTTTTTATCTTTTATGATATTTTCTGATCAGATTCGTAGTTCTCGAGATATATCAAGATATTTAAAAGTTCCGAAGCCGCACCAACATAATAGAGATACAGAAACACCGTGGCCCCTCTCTTTGAGATAACTCTGCACAATTGCGAGCTGCAAATGCCACTTCCAGCTTAGCTGTGCAGAAGAAGAACAACAAGAAGAAGAAATATCTCGAAATATGTCCGTCAGGCCCCTTCCCTTGAGATAAATCGGCAAGTATCTCGGAAACGAAGCGAGCTATGGCAAAATGTTAAGAGACCTTTTTTGTAGACAATTATGTTTCCTACAATTTATGTTCTATGATATTTTTTGATCAGATGCGTAGTTCTCGAGATATATCAAGATATTTAAAAGTTCCGAAGCCGCACCAACATAATAGAGATACAGAAACACCGTGGCCCCTTTCTTTGAGATAACTCTGCACTATTGCGAGCTGGAAATGCCACTTCCAGTTTAGCTGTGCAGAAGAAGAACAACAAGAAGAAGAAATATCTCGAAATATGTCCGTTAGGCCCCTTCCCTTGAGATAAATCTGCAAATATCTCGGAAACGAAGCGAGCTATGGCAAAATGTTAACAGACTTTTTTGTAGAGAATTAAGTTTCCTACTTTTTATGTTCTATGGTATTTTTTGATCAGATGCGTAGTTCTCGAGATATATCAAGATATTTAAAAGTTCCGAAGCCGCACCAACATAATAGAGATACAGAAACACCGTGGCCCCTCTCTTTGAGATAACTCTGCACTATTGCGAGCTGGAAATGCCACTTCCAGTTTAGCTGTGCAGAAGAAGAACAACAAGAAGAAGAAATATCTCGAAATATGTCCGTTAGGCCCCTTCCCTTGAGATAAATCTGCAAATATCTCGGAAACGAAGCGAGGTATGGCAAAATGTTAACAGACTTTTTTGTAGAGAATTAAGTTTCCTACTTTTTATGTTCTATGATATTTTTTGATCAGACGCGTAGTTCTCGAGATATATCAAGATATTTAAAAGTTCCGAAGCGGCACCAACATAATAGAGATACAGAAACACCGTGGCCCCTTTCTTTGAGATAACTCTGCACTATTGCGAGCTGCAAATGCCACTTCCAGCTTAGCTGTGCAGAAGAAGAACAACAAGAAGAAGAAATATCTCGAAATATGTCCGTCAGGCCCCTTCCCTTGAGATATATCTGCAAATATCTCGGAAACGAAGCGAGCTATGACAAAATGTTAAGAGACCTTTTTTGTAGAGAATTATGTTTCCTACACTTTATGTTCTATGATATTTTTTGATCAGAAGCGTAGTTTTCGAGATATATCGAGATATTTAAAAGTTCCGAAGCCGCACCAACATAATAGAGATACAGAAACACCGTGGCCCCTTTCTTTGAGATAACTCTGCACTAGTGCGAGCCGCAAATGCCACTTCCAGCTTAGCTGTGCAGAAGAAGAACAACAAGAAGAGGAAATATCTCGAAATATGTCCGTCAGGCCCCTTCCCTTGAGATAAATCTGCAAATATCTCGGAAACGAAGCGAGCTATGGCAAAATGTTAAGAGACCTATTTTGTAGAGAATTAAGTTTCCTACTTTTTATGTTCTATGATATTTTTTGATTAGATGCGTAGTTCTCGAGATATATCAAGATATTTAAAAGTTCCGAATCCGCACCAACATAATAGAGATACAGAAACACCGTGGCCCCTTTCTTTCAGATAACTATGCACTATTGCGAGCTGCAAATGCCACTTCCAGCTTAGCTGTGCAGAAGAAGAACAACAAGAAGAAGAAATATCTCGAAATATGTCCGTCAGGCCCCTTCCCTTGAGATAAATCTGCAAATATCTCGGAAACGAAGAGAGCTATGGCAAAATGTTAAGAGACCTTTTTTGTAGAGAATTATGTTTCCTACAATTTATGTTCTATGATATTTTTTGATCAGAAACGTAGTTTTCGAGATATATCGAGAGATTTAAAAGTTCCGAAGCCGCACCAACATAATAGAGATACAGAAACACCGTGGCCCCTTTCTTTGAGATAACTCTGCACTAGTGCGAGCCGCAAATGCCACTTCCAGCTTAGCTGTGCAGAAGAAGAACAACAAGAAGAAGAAATATCTCGAAATATGTCCGTCAGGCCCCTTCCCTTGAGATATATCTGCAAATATCTCGGAAACGAAGCGAGCTATGACAAAATGCTAAGAGACCTTTTTTGTAGAGAATTATGTTTCCTACAATTTACATTCTATGATATTTTTTGATCAGAAGCGTAGTTTTCGAGATATATCGAGATATTTAAAAGTTCCGAAGCCGCCCCAACATAATAGAGATACAGAAACACCGTGGCCCCTTTCTTTGAGATAACTCTGCACTAGTGCGAGCCGCAAATGCCACTTCCAGCTTAGCTGTGCAGAAGAAGAACAACAAGAAGAAGAAATATCTCGAAATATGTCCGTCAGGCCCCTTCCCTTGAGATAAATCTGCAAATATCTCGGAAACGAAGAGAGCTATGGCAAAATGTTAAGATACCTTTTTTGTAGAGAATTATGTTTCCTACACTTTATGTTCTATGATATTTTTTGATCAGAAGCGTAGTTTTCGAGATATATCGAGATATTTAAAAGTTCCGAAGCCGCACCAACATAATAGAGATACAGAAACACCGTGGCCCCTTTCTTTGAGATAACTCTGCACTAGTGCGAGCCGCAAATGCCACTTCCAGCTTAGCTGTGCAGAAGAAGAACAACAAGAAGAAGAAATATCTCGAAATATGTCCGTCAGGCCCCTTCCCTTGAGATATATCTGCAAATATCTCGGAAACGAAGCGAGCTATGGCATAATGTTAAGAGACCTTTTTTGTAGAGAATTATGTTTCCTACTTTTTATGTTCTATGATATTTTTTGATCAGATGCGTAGTTCTCGAGATATATCAAGATATTTAAAAGCTCCGAAGCTGCACCAACATAATAGAGGTACAGAAACACCGTGGCCCCTTTCTTTGAGATAACTCTGCACAATTGCGAGCTGCAAATGCCACTTCCAGCTTAGCTGTGCAGAAGAAGAACAACAAGAATAAGAAATATTTCGAAATATGTCCGTCAGGCCCCTTCCCTTGAGATAAATCTGCAAATATCTCGGAAACGAAGCGAGCTACGGCAAAATGTTAAGCGACCTTTTTTGTAGAAAATTAGGTTTCCTACTTTTTATGTTCTATGATATGTTTTGATCAGATGCGTAGTTCTCGAGATATATCAAGATATTTAAAAGTTCCGAAGACGCACCAACATAATACAGATACAGAAACACCGTGGCCCCTTTCTTTGAGATAACTCTGCACTATTGCGAGCTGCAAATGCCACTTCCAGCTTAGCTGTGCAGAAGAAGAACAACAAGAAGAAGAAATATCTGGAAATATGTCCGTCAGGCCCCTTCCCTTGAGATAAATCTGCAAATACCTCGGAAACCAAGCGAGCTATGGCAAGATGTTAAGAGACCTTATTTGTAGAGAATTAAGTTTCCTACTTTTTATGTTCTACGATATTTTTTGATCAGATGCGTAGTTCTCGAGATATATCAAGATATTTAAAAGTTCCGAAGCGGCACCAACATAATAGAGATACAGAAACACCGTGGCCCCTTTCTTTGAGATAACTCTGCACTATTGCGAGCTGCAAATGCCACTTCCAGCTTAGCTGTGCAGAAGAAGAACAACAAGAACAAGAAATATCTCGAAATATGTCCGTCAGGCCCCTTCCCTTGAGATAAATCTGCAAATATCTCGGAAACGAAGCGAGCTATGGCAAAATGTTAAGAGACCTTTTTTGTAGAGAATTATGTTTCCTACAATTTACGTTCTGTGATATTTTTTGATCAGAAGCGTAGTTTTCGAGATATATCGAGATATTTAAAAGTTCCGAAGCCGCACCAACATAATAGAGATACAGAAACACCGTGGCCCCTTTCTTTGAGATAACTCTGCACTATTGCGACCTGCAAATGCCACTTCCAGCTTAGCTGTGCAGAAGAGGAACAACAAGAAGAAGAAATATTTCGGAATATGTCGTCAGGCCCCTTCCCTTGAGCTAAATCTGCAAATATCTCGGAAACGATGCCAGCTATCGGAAAATGTTAAGAGACCTTTTTTGTAGAGAATTAAGTTTCCTACTTTTTATGTTCTATGATATTTTTTGATCAGATGCGTAGTTTTCGAGATATATCGAGATATTTAAGAGTTTCGAAGCCGCACCAACATAATAGAGATACAGAAACATCGTGGCCCCTTTCTTTGGGATAACTCTGCACTATTGCGAGTTGGAAATGCCACTTCCAGTTTAGCTGTGCAGAAGAAGAACAACAAGAAGAAGAAATATCTCGAAATATGTCCGTCAGGACCCTTCCCTTGAGATAAATCTGCAAATATCTCGGAAACGAAGCGAGCTACGGCAAAATGTTAAGAGACCTTTTTTGTAGAAAATTAGGATTCCTACTTTTTATGTTCTATGATATTTTTTGAACAGATGCGTAGTTCTCGAGATATATCAAGATATTTAAAAGTTCCGAAGCGGCACCAACATAATAGAGATACAGAAACACCGTGGCCCCTTTCTTTGAGGTAACTCTGCACTATTGCGAGCTGCAAATGCCACTTCCAGCTTAGCTGTGCAGAAGAAGAACAACAAGAAGAAGAAATATCTCGAAATATGTCCCTCAGGCCCCTTCCCTTGAGATAAATCTGCAAATATCTCGGAAACGAAGCGAGCTACGGCAAAATGTTAAGAGACCTTTTTTGTAGAGAATTAAGTTTCCTACTTTTTATCTTTTATGATATTTTCTGATCAGATTCGTAGTTCTCGAGATATATCAAGATATTTAAAAGTTCCGAAGCCGCACCAACATAATAGAGATACAGAAACACCGTGGCCCCTCTCTTTGAGATAACTCTGCACAATTGCGAGCTGCAAATGCCACTTCCAGCTTAGCTGTGCAGAAGAAGAACAACAAGAAGAAGAAATATCTCGAAATATGTCCGTCAGGCCCCTTCCCTTGAGATAAATCGGCAAGTATCTCGGAAACGAAGCGAGCTATGGCAAAATGTTAAGAGACCTTTTTTGTAGACAATTATGTTTCCTACAATTTATGTTCTATGATATTTTTTGATCAGATGCGTAGTTCTCGAGATATATCAAGATATTTAAAAGTTCCGAAGCCGCACCAACATAATAGAGATACAGAAACACCGTGGCCCCTTTCTTTGAGATAACTCTGCACTATTGCGAGCTGGAAATGCCACTTCCAGTTTAGCTGTGCAGAAGAAGAACAACAAGAAGAAGAAATATCTCGAAATATGTCCGTTAGGCCCCTTCCCTTGAGATAAATCTGCAAATATCTCGGAAACGAAGCGAGCTATGGCAAAATGTTAACAGACTTTTTTGTAGAGAATTAAGTTTCCTACTTTTTATGTTCTATGGTATTTTTTGATCAGATGCGTAGTTCTCGAGATATATCAAGATATTTAAAAGTTCCGAAGCCGCACCAACATAATAGAGATACAGAAACACCGTGGCCCCTCTCTTTGAGATAACTCTGCACTATTGCGAGCTGGAAATGCCACTTCCAGTTTAGCTGTGCAGAAGAAGAACAACAAGAAGAAGAAATATCTCGAAATATGTCCGTTAGGCCCCTTCCCTTGAGATAAATCTGCAAATATCTCGGAAACGAAGCGAGGTATGGCAAAATGTTAACAGACTTTTTTGTAGAGAATTAAGTTTCCTACTTTTTATGTTCTATGATATTTTTTGATCAGACGCGTAGTTCTCGAGATATATCAAGATATTTAAAAGTTCCGAAGCGGCACCAACATAATAGAGATACAGAAACACCGTGGCCCCTTTCTTTGAGATAACTCTGCACTATTGCGAGCTGCAAATGCCACTTCCAGCTTAGCTGTGCAGAAGAAGAACAACAAGAAGAAGAAATATCTCGAAATATGTCCGTCAGGCCCCTTCCCTTGAGATATATCTGCAAATATCTCGGAAACGAAGCGAGCTATGACAAAATGTTAAGAGACCTTTTTTGTAGAGAATTATGTTTCCTACACTTTATGTTCTATGATATTTTTTGATCAGAAGCGTAGTTTTCGAGATATATCGAGATATTTAAAAGTTCCGAAGCCGCACCAACATAATAGAGATACAGAAACACCGTGGCCCCTTTCTTTGAGATAACTCTGCACTAGTGCGAGCCGCAAATGCCACTTCCAGCTTAGCTGTGCAGAAGAAGAACAACAAGAAGAGGAAATATCTCGAAATATGTCCGTCAGGCCCCTTCCCTTGAGATAAATCTGCAAATATCTCGGAAACGAAGCGAGCTATGGCAAAATGTTAAGAGACCTATTTTGTAGAGAATTAAGTTTCCTACTTTTTATGTTCTATGATATTTTTTGATTAGATGCGTAGTTCTCGAGATATATCAAGATATTTAAAAGTTCCGAAGCCGCACCAACATAATAGAGATACAGAAACACCGTGGCCCCTTTCTTTCAGATAACTATGCACTATTGCGAGCTGCAAATGCCACTTCCAGCTTAGCTGTGCAGAAGAAGAACAACAAGAAGAAGAAATATCTCGAAATATGTCCGTCAGGCCCCTTCCCTTGAGATAAATCTGCAAATATCTCGGAAACGAAGAGAGCTATGGCAAAATGTTAAGAGACCTTTTTTGTAGAGAATTATGTTTCCTACAATTTATGTTCTATGATATTTTTTGATCAGAAACGTAGTTTTCGAGATATATCGAGAGATTTAAAAGTTCCGAAGCCGCACCAACATAATAGAGATACAGAAACACCGTGGCCCCTTTCTTTGAGATAACTCTGCACTAGTGCGAGCCGCAAATGCCACTTCCAGCTTAGCTGTGCAGAAGAAGAACAACAAGAAGAAGAAATATCTCGAAATATGTCCGTCAGGCCCCTTCCCTTGAGATATATCTGCAAATATCTCGGAAACGAAGCGAGCTATGACAAAATGCTAAGAGACCTTTTTTGTAGAGAATTATGTTTCCTACAATTTACATTCTATGATATTTTTTGATCAGAAGCGTAGTTTTCGAGATATATCGAGATATTTAAAAGTTCCGAAGCCGCCCCAACATAATAGAGATACAGAAACACCGTGGCCCCTTTCTTTGAGATAACTCTGCACTAGTGCGAGCCGCAAATGCCACTTCCAGCTTAGCTGTGCAGAAGAAGAACAACAAGAAGAAGAAATATCTCGAAATATGTCCGTCAGGCCCCTTCCCTTGAGATAAATCTGCAAATATCTCGGAAACGAAGAGAGCTATGGCAAAATGTTAAGAGACCTTTTTTGTAGAGAATTAAGTTTCCTACTTTTTATGTTCTATGATATTTTTTGATCAGATGCGTGGTTCTCGAGATATATCAAGATATATAAAAGTTCCGAAGCCGCACCAACATAATAGACATACAGAAACACCGTGGCCCCTTTCTTTCAGATAACTATGCACTATTGCGAGCTGCAAATGCCAGTTCCAGCTTTGCTGTGCAGAAGAACAACAAGAAGAAGAAATATCTCGAAATATGTCCGTCAGGCCCCTTCCCTTGAGATAAATCTGCAAATATCTCGGAAACGAAGAGAGCTATGGCAAAATGTTAAGAAACCTTTTTTGTAGAGAATTAAGTTTCCTAATATTTATGTTCTATGATATTTTTTGATCAGAAGCGTAGTTTTCGAGATATATCGAGATATTTAAAAGTTCCGAAGCCGCACCAACATAATAGAGATACAGAAACACCGTGGCCCCTTTCGCTGAGATAACTCTGCACTAGTGCGAGCCGCAAATGCCACTTCCAGCTTAGCTGTGCAGAAGAAGAACAACAAGAAGAAGAAATATCTCGAAATATGTCCGTCAGGCCCCTTCCCTTGAGATAAATCTGCAAATATCTCGGAAACGAAGAGAGCTATGGCAAAATGTTAAGAGACCTTTTTTGTAGAGAATTAAGTTTCCTACAATTTATGTTCTATGATATTTTTTGATCTGATGCGTAGTTCT
Source organism: Osmia lignaria lignaria (assembly GCF_051020975.1). Classification (NCBI taxonomy): domain Eukaryota; kingdom Metazoa; phylum Arthropoda; class Insecta; order Hymenoptera; family Megachilidae; genus Osmia; species Osmia lignaria. The sequence continues at coordinate 7,352,024 of NW_027478166.1, forward strand.
CGAGATATATCAAGATATTTAAAAGTTCCGAAGCCGCACCAACATAATAGAGATACAGAAACACCGTGGCCCCTTTCTTTGAGATAACTCTGCACTATTGCGAGCTGTAAATGCCACTTCCAGCTTAGCTGTGCAGAAGAAGAACAACAAGAAGAAGACATATCTCGAAATATGTCCGTCAGGCCCCTTCCCTTGAGATATATCTGCAAATATCTCGGAAACGAAGCGAGCTATGGCAAAATGTTAAGATACCTTTTTTGTAGAGAATTATGTTTCCTACACTTTATGTTCTATGATATTTTTTGATCAGAAGCGTAGTTTTCGAGATATATCGAGATATTTAAAAGTTCCGAAGCCGCACCAACATAATAGAGATACAGAAACACCGTGGCCCCTTTCTTTGAGATAACTCTGCACTAGTGCGAGCCGCAAATGCCACTTCCAGCTTAGCTGTGCAGAAGAAGAACAACAAGAAGAAGAAATATCTCGAAATATGTCCGTCAGGCCCCTTCCCTTGAGATAAATCTGCAAATATCTCGGAAACGAAGCGAGCTATGGCAAAATGTTAAGAGACCTATTTTGTAGAGAATTAAGTTTCCTACTTTTTATGTTCTATGATATTTTTTGATTAGATGCGTAGTTCTCGAGATATATCAAGATATTTAAAAGTTCCGAAGCCGCACCAACATAATAGAGATACAGAAACACCGTGGCCCCTTTCTTTCAGATAACTATGCACTATTGCGAGCTGCAAATGCCACTTCCAGCTTAGCTGTGCAGAAGAGCAACAAGAAGAAGAAATATCTCGAAATATGTCCGTCAGGCCCCTTCCCTTGAGATAAATCTGCAAATATCTCGGAAACGAAGAGAGCTATGGCAAAATGTTAAGAGACCTTTTTTGTAGAGAATTAAGTTTCCTACAATTTATGTTCTATGATATTTTTTGATCAGAAGCGTAGTTTTCGAGATATATCGAGATATTTAAAAGTTCCGAAGCCGCACCAACATAATAGAGATACAGAAACACCGTGGCCCCTTTCGTTGAGATAACTCTGCACTAGTGCGAGCCGCAAATGCCACTTCCAGCTTAGCTGTGCAGAAGAAGAACAACAAGAAGAAGAAATATCTCGAAATATGTCCGTCAGGCCCCTTCCCTTGAGATAAATCTGCAAATATCTCGGAAACGAAGCGAGCTATGGCAAAATGTTAAGAGACCTCTTTTGTAGAGAATTAAGCTTCCTACTTTTTATGTTCTATGATATTTTTTGATCAGATGCGTAGTTCTCGAGATATATCAAGATATCTAAAAGTTCCGAAGCCGCACCAACATAATAGAGATACAGAAACACCGTGGCCCCTTTCTTTGAGATAACTCTGCACTATTGCGCGCTGTAAATGCCACTTCCAGCTTAGCTGTGCAGAAGAAGAACAACAAGAAGAAGAAATATCTCGAAATATGTCCGTCAGGCCCCTTCCCTTGAGATAAATCTGCAAATATCTCGGAAACGAAGCGAGCTATGGCAAAATGTTAAGAGACCTTTTTTGTAGAGAATTAAGTTTCCTACTTTTCATGTTCTATGATATTTTTTGATCAGATGCGTAGTTCTCGAGATATATCAAGATATTTAAAAGTTCCGAAGCCGCACCAACATAATAGAGATACAGAAACACCGTGGCCCCTTTCTTTGAGATAACTCTGCACTATTGCGAGCTGCAAATGCCACTTCCAGCTTAGCTGTGCAGAAGAAGAACAACAAGAAGAAGAAATATCTCGAAATATGTCCGTCAGGCCCCTTCCCTTGAGATAAATCTGCAAATATCTCGGAAACGAAGAGAGCTATGGCAAAATGTTAAGAGACCTTTTTTGTAGAGAATTATGTTTCCTACAATTTATGTTCTATGATATTTTTTGATCAGAAACGTAGTTTTCGAGATATATCGAGAGATTTAAAAGTTCCGAAGCCGCACCAACATAATAGAGATACAGAAACACCGTGGCCCCTTTCTTTGAGATAACTCTGCACTAGTGCGAGCCGCAAATGCCACTTCCAGCTTAGCTGTGCAGAAGAAGAACAACAAGAAGAAGAAATATCTCGAAATATGTCCGTCAGGCCCCTTCCCTTGAGATATATCTGCAAATATCTCGGAAACGAAGCGAGCTATGACAAAATGCTAAGAGACCTTTTTTGTAGAGAATTATGTTTCCTACAATTTACGTTCTATGATATTTTTTGATCAGAAGCGTAGTTTTCGAGATATATCGAGATATTTAAAAGTTCCGAAGCCGCCCCAACATAATAGAGATACAGAAACACCGTGGCCCCTTTCTTTGAGATAACTCTGCACTAGTGCGAGCCGCAAATGCCACTTCCAGCTTAGCTGTGCAGAAGAAGAACAACAAGAAGAAGAAATATCTCGAAATATGTCCGTCAGGCCCCTTCCCTTGAGATAAATCTGCAAATATCTCGGAAACGAAGAGAGCTATGGCAAAATGTTAAGAGACCTTTTTTGTAGAGAATTAAGTTTCCTACTTTTTATGTTCTATGATATTTTTTGATCAGATGCGTGGTTCTCGAGATATATCAAGATATATAAAAGTTCCGAAGCCGCACCAACATAATAGACATACAGAAACACCGTGGCCCCTTTCTTTCAGATAACTATGCACTATTGCGAGCTGCAAATGCCAGTTCCAGCTTTGCTGTGCAGAAGAACAACAAGAAGAAGAAATATCTCGAAATATGTCCGTCAGGCCCCTTCCCTTGAGATAAATCTGCAAATATCTCGGAAACGAAGAGAGCTATGGCAAAATGTTAAGAAACCTTTTTTGTAGAGAATTAAGTTTCCTAATATTTATGTTCTATGATATTTTTTGATCAGAAGCGTAGTTTTCGAGATATATCGAGATATTTAAAAGTTCCGAAGCCGCACCAACATAATAGAGATACAGAAACACCGTGGCCCCTTTCGCTGAGATAACTCTGCACTAGTGCGAGCCGCAAATGCCACTTCCAGCTTAGCTGTGCAGAAGAAGAACAACAAGAAGAAGAAATATCTCGAAATATGTCCGTCAGGCCCCTTCCCTTGAGATAAATCTGCAAATATCTCGGAAACGAAGAGAGCTATGGCAAAATGTTAAGAGACCTTTTTTGTAGAGAATTAAGTTTCCTACAATTTATGTTCTATGATATTTTTTGATCTGATGCGTAGTTCTCGAGATATATCAAGATATTTAAAAGTTCCGAAGCCGCACCAACATAATAGAGATACAGAAACACCGTGGCCCCTTTCTTTGAGATAACTCTGCACTATTGCGAGCTGTAAATGCCACTTCCAGCTTAGCTGTGCAGAAGAAGAACAACAAGAAGAAGACATATCTCGAAATATGTCCGTCAGGCCCCTTCCCTTGAGATATATCTGCAAATATCTCGGAAACGAAGCGAGCTATGGCAAAATGTTAAGATACCTTTTTTGTAGAGAATTATGTTTCCTACAATTTATGTTCTATGATATTTTTTGATCAGAAGCGTAGTTTTCGAGATATATCGAGATATTTAAAAGTTCCAAAGCCGCACCAACATAATAGAGATACAGAAACACCGTGGCCCCTTTCTTTGAGATAACTCTGCACTATTGCGAGCTGCAAATGCCACTTCCAGCTTAGCTGTGCAGAGGAAGAACAACAAGAAGAAGAAATATCTCGAAATATGTCCGTCAGGCCAGTTCCTTTGAGCTGAATCTGCAAATATCTCGGAAACGAAGCGAGCTATGGCAAAATGTTGAGAGACGTTTTTTGTAGAGAATTATGTTTCCTACAATTTATGTTCTATGATATTTTTTGATCAGAAGCGTAGTTTTCGAGATATATCGAGATATTTAAAAGTTCCGAAGCCGCACCAACATAATAGGGATACAGAAACACCGTGGCCCCTTTCTTTGAGATAAATCTGCAGTATTGCGAGCTGTAAATGCCACTTCCAGCTTAGCTGTGCAGAAGAAGAACAACAAGAAGAAGAAATATCTCGAAATATGTCCGTCAGGCCCCTTCCCTTGAGATAAATCTGCAAATATCTCGGAAACGAAGCGAGCTATGGCAAAATGTTAAGAGACCTCTTTTGTAGAGAATTAAGCTTCCTACTTTTTATGTTCTATGATATTTTTTGATCAGATGCGTAGTTCTCGAGATATATCAAGATATTTAAAAGTTCCGAAGCCGCACCAACATAATAGAGATACAGAAACACCGTGGCCCCTTTCTTTGAGATAACTCTGCACTATTGCGAGCTGCAAATGCCACTTCCAGCTTAGCTGTGCAGAAGAGCAACAAGAAGAAGAAATATCTCGAAATATGTCCGTCAGGCCCCTTCCCTTGAGATAAATCTGCAAATATCTCGGAAACGAAGAGAGCTATGGCAAAATGTTAAGAGACCTTTTTTGTAGAGAATTAAGTTTCCTACAACTTATGTTCTATGATATTTTTTGATCAGAAGCGTAGTTTTCGAGATATATCGAGATATTTAAAAGTTCCGAAGCCGCACCAACATAATAGAGATACAGAAACACCGTGGCCCCTTTCGTTGAGATAACTCTGCACTAGTGCGAGCCGCAAATGCCACTTCCAGCTTAGCTGTGCAGAAGAAGAACAACAAGAAGAAGAAATATCTCGAAATATGTCCGTCAGGCCCCTTCCCTTGAGATAAATCTGCAAATATCTCGGAAACGAAGCGAGCTATGGCAAAATGTTAAGAGACCTCTTTTGTAGAGAATTAAGCTTCCTACTTTTTATGTTCTATGATATTTTTTGATCAGATGCGTAGTTCTCGAGATATATCAAGATATTTAAAAGTTCCGAAGCCGCACCAACATAATAGAGATACAGAAACACCGTGGCCCCTTTCTTTGAGATAAGTCTGCACTATTGCGAGCTGCAAATGCCACTTCCAGCTTAGCTGTGCAGAAGAAGAACAACAAGAAGAAGAAATATCTCGAAATATGTCCGTCAGGCCCCTTCCCTTGAGATAAATCTGCAAATATCTCGGAAACGAAGAGAGCTATGGCAAAATGTTAAGAGACCTTTTTTGTAGAGAATTAAGTTTCCTACTTTTTATGTTCTATGATATTTTTTGATTAGATGCGTAGTTCTCGAGATATATCAAGATATTTAAAAGTTCCGAAGCCGCACCAACATAATAGAGATACAGAAACACCGTGGCCCCTTTCTTTCAGATAACTATGCACTATTGCGAGCTGCAAATGCCACTTCCAGCTTAGCTGTGCAGAAGAGCAACAAGAAGAAGAAATATCTCGAAATATGTCCGTCAGGCCCCTTCCCTTGAGATAAATCTGCAAATATCTCGGAAACGAAGAGAGCTATGGCAAAATGTTAAGAGACCTTTTTTGTAGAGAATTAAGTTTCCTACAATTTATGTTCTATGATATTTTTTGATCAGAAGCGTAGTTTTCGAGATATATCGAGATATTTAAAAGTTCCGAAGCCGCACCAACATAATAGAGATACAGAAACACCGTGGCCCCTTTCGTTGAGATAACTCTGCACTAGTGCGAGCCGCAAATGCCACTTCCAGCTTAGCTGTGCAGAAGAAGAACAACAAGAAGAAGAAATATCTCGAAATATGTCCGTCAGGCCCCTTCCCTTGAGATAAATCTGCAAATATCTCGGAAACGAAGCGAGCTATGGCAAAATGTTAAGAGACCTCTTTTGTAGAGAATTAAGCTTCCTACTTTTTATGTTCTATGATATTTTTTGATCAGATGCGTAGTTCTCGAGATATATCAAGATATCTAAAAGTTCCGAAGCCGCACCAACATAATAGAGATACAGAAACACCGTGGCCCCTTTCTTTGAGATAACTCTGCACTATTGCGCGCTGTAAATGCCACTTCCAGCTTAGCTGTGCAGAAGAAGAACAACAAGAAGAAGAAATATCTCGAAATATGTCCGTCAGGCCCCTTCCCTTGAGATAAATCTGCAAATATCTCGGAAACGAAGCGAGCTATGGCAAAATGTTAAGAGACCTTTTTTGTAGAGAATTAAGTTTCCTACTTTTTATGTTCTATGATATTTTTTGATCAGATGCGTAGTTCTCGAGATATATCAAGATATTTAAAAGTTCCGAAGCCGCACCAACATAATAGAGATACAGAAACACCGTGGCCCCTTTCTTTGAGATAACTCTGCACTATTGCGAGCTGCAAATGCCACTTCCAGCTTAGCTGTGCAGAAGAAGAACAACAAGAAGAAGAAATATCTCGAAATATGTCCGTCAGGCCCCTTCCCTTGAGATAAATCTGCAAATATCTCGGAAACGAAGAGAGCTATGGCAAAATGTTAAGAGACCTTTTTTGTAGAGAATTATGTTTCCTACAATTTATGTTCTATGATATTTTTTGATCAGAAGCGTAGTTTTCGAGATATATCGAGAGATTTAAAAGTTCCGAAGCCGCACCAACATAATAGAGATACAGAAACACCGTGGCCCCTTTCTTTGAGATAACTCTGCACTAGTGCGAGCCGCAAATGCCACTTCCAGCTTAGCTGTGCAGAAGAAGAACAACAAGAAGAAGAAATATCTCGAAATATGTCCGTCAGGCCCCTTCCCTTGAGATATATCTGCAAATATCTCGGAAACGAAGCGAGCTATGACAAAATGCTAAGAGACCTTTTTTGTAGAGAATTATGTTTCCTACAATTTATGTTCTATGATATTTTTTGATCAGAAGCGTAGTTTTCGAGATATATCGAGATATTTAAAAGTTCCGAAGCCGCCCCAACATAATAGAGATACAGAAACACCGTGGCCCCTTTCTTTGAGATAACTCTGCACTAGTGCGAGCCGCAAATGCCACTTCCAGCTTAGCTGTGCAGAAGAAGAACAACAAGAAGAAGAAATATCTCGAAATATGTCCGTCAGGCCCCTTCCCTTGAGATAAATCTGCAAATATCTCGGAAACGAAGAGAGCTATGGCAAAATGTTAAGAGACCTTTTTTGTAGAGAATTAAGTTTCCTACTTTTTATGTTCTATGATATTTTTTGATCAGATGCGTAGTTCTCGAGATATATCAAGATATCTAAAAGTTCCGAAGCCGCACCAACATAATAGACATACAGAAACACCGTGGCCCCTTTCTTTCAGATAACTATGCACTATTGCGAGCTGCAAATGCCAGTTCCAGCTTTGCTGTGCAGAAGAACAACAAGAAGAAGAAATATCTCGAAATATGTCCGTCAGGCCCCTTCCCTTGAGATAAATCTGCAAATATCTCGGAAACGAAGAGAGCTATGGCAAAATGTTAAGAAACCTTTTTTGTAGAGAATTAAGTTTCCTAATATTTATGTTCTATGATATTTTTTGATCAGAAGCGTAGTTTTCGAGATATATCGAGATATTTAAAAGTTCCGAAGCCGCACCAACATAATAGAGATACAGAAACACCGTGGCCCCTTTCGCTGAGATAACTCTGCACTAGTGCGAGCCGCAAATGCCACTTCCAGCTTAGCTGTGCAGAAGAAGAACAACAAGAAGAAGAAATATCTCGAAATATGTCCGTCAGGCCCCTTCCCTTGAGGTAAATCTGCAAATATCTAGGAAACGAAGAGAGCTATGGCAAAATGTTAAGAGACCTTTTTTGTAGAGAATTAAGTTTCCTACAATTTATGTTCTATGATATTTTTTGATCAGATGCGTAGTTCTCGAGATATATCAAGATATCTAAAAGTTCCGAAGCCGCACCAACATAATAGAGATACAGAAACACCGTGGCCCCTTTCTTTGAGATAACTCTGCACTATTGCGAGCTGCAAATGCCACTTCCAGCTTAGCTGTGCAGAAGAAGAACAACAAGAAGAAGAAATATCTCGAAATATGTCCGTCAGGCCCCTTCCCTTGAGATAAATCTGCAAATATCTCGGAAACGAAGAGAGCTATGGCAAAATGTTAAGAGACCTCTTTTGTAGAGAATTAAGCTTCCTACTTTTTATGTTCTATGATATTTTTTGATCAGATGCGTAGTTCTCGAGATATATCAAGATATCTAAAAGTTCCGAAGCCGCACCAACATAATAGAGATACAGAAACACCGTGGCCCCTTTCTTTGAGATAACTCTGCACTATTGCGCGCTGTAAATGCCACTTCCAGCTTAGCTGTGCAGAAGAAGAACAACAAGAAGAAGAAATATCTCGAAATATGTCCGTCAGGCCCCTTCCCTTGAGATAAATCTGCAAATATCTCGGAAACGAAGCGAGCTATGGCAAAATGTTAAGAGACCTTTTTTGTAGAGAATTAAGTTTCCTACTTTTTATGTTCTATGATATTTTTTGATCAGATGCGTAGTTCTCGAGATATATCAAGATATTTAAAAGTTCCGAAGCCGCACCAACATAATAGAGATACAGAAACACCGTGGCCCCTTTCTTTGAGATAACTCTGCACTATTGCGAGCTGCAAATGCCACTTCCAGCTTAGCTGTGCAGAAGAAGAACAACAAGAAGAAGAAATATCTCGAAATATGTCCGTCAGGCCCCTTCCCTTGAGATAAATCTGCAAATATCTCGGAACCGAAGAGAGCTATGGCAAAATATTAAGAGACCTTTTTTGTAGAGAATTATGTTTCCTACAATTTATGTTCTATGATATTTTTTGATCAGAAGCGTAGTTTTCGAGATATATCGAGATATTTAAAAGTTCCGAAGCCGCACCAACATAATAGAGATACAGAAACACCGTGGCCCCTTTCTTTGAGATAACTCTGCACTAGTGCGAGCCGCAAATGCCACTTCCAGCTTAGCTGTGCAGAAGAAGAACAACAAGAAGAAGAAATATCTCGAAATATGTCCGTCAGGCCCCTTCCCTTGAGATAAATCTGCAAATATCTCGGAAACGAAGCGAGCTATGGCAAAATGTTAAGAGACCTATTTTGTAGAGAATTAAGTTTCCTACTTTTTATGTTCTATGATATTTTTTGATCAGATGCGTAGTTCTCGAGATATATCAAGATATTTAAAAGTTCCGAAGCCGCACCAACATAATAGAGATACAGAAACACCGTGGCCCCTTTCTTTGAGATAACTCTGCACTATTGCGAGCTGCAAATGCCACTTCCAGCTTAGCTGTGCGGAACAAGAACAACAAGAAGAAGAAATATCTCGAAATATGTCCGTCAGGCCCCTTCCCTTGAGATAAATCTGCAAATATCTCGGAAACGAAGAGAGCTATGGCAAAATGCTAAGAGACCTTTTTTGTAGAGAATTAAGTTTCCTACTTTTTATGTTCTATGATATTTTTTGATTAGATGCGTAGTTCTCGAGATATATCAAGATATTTAAAAGTTCCGAAGCCGCACCAACATAATAGAGATACAGAAACACCGTGGCCCCTTTCTTTCAGATAACTATGCACTATTGCGAGCTGCAAATGCCACTTCCAGCTTAGCTGTGCAGAAGAGCAACAAGAAGAAGAAATATCTCGAAATATGTCCGTCAGGCCCCTTCCCTTGAGATAAATCTGCAAATATCTCGGAAACGAAGAGAGCTATGGCAAAATGTTAAGAGACCTTTTTTGTAGAGAATTAAGTTTGCTACAATTTATGTTCTATGATATTTTTTGATCAGAAGCGTAGTTTTCGAGATATATCGAGATATTTAAAAGTTCCGAAGCCGCACCAACATAATAGAGATACAGAAACACCGTGGCCCCTTTCGTTGAGATAACTCTGCACTATTGCGAGCTGCAAATGCCACTTCCAGCTTAGCTGTGCAGAAGAAGAACAACAAGAAGAAGAAATATCTCGAAATATGTCCGTCAGGCCCCTTCCCTTGAGATAAATCTGCAAATATCTCGGAACCGAAGAGAGCTATGGCAAAATGTTAAGAGACCTTTTTTGTAGAGAATTATGTTTCCTACAATTTATGTTCTATGATATTTTTTGATCAGAAGCGTAGTTTTCGAGATATATCGAGATATTTAAAAGTTCCGAAGCCGCACCAACATAATAGAGATACAGAAACACCGTGGCCCCTTTCGTTGAGATAACTCTGCACTATTGCGAGCTGCAAATGCCACTTCCAGCTTAGCTGTGCAGAAGAAGAACAACAAGAAGAAGAAATATCTCGAAATATGTCCGTCAGGCCCCTTCCCTTGAGATAAATCTGCAAATATCTCGGAACCGAAGAGAGCTATGGCAAAATGTTAAGAGACCTTTTTTGTAGAGAATTATGTTTCCTACAATTTATGTTCTATGATATTTTTTGATCAGAAGCGTAGTTTTCGAGATATATCGAGATATTTAAAAGTTCCGAAGCCGCACCAACATAATAGAGATACAGAAACACCGTGGCCCCTTTCTTTGAGATAACTCTGCACTAGTGCGAGCCGCAAATGCCACTTCCAGCTTAGCTGTGCAGAAGAAGAACAACAAGAAGAAGAAATATCTCGAAATATGTCCGTCAGGCCCCTTCCCTTGAGATAAATCTGCAAATATCTCGGAAACGAAGCGAGCTATGGCAAAATGTTAAGAGACCTATTTTGTAGAGAATTAAGTTTCCTACTTTTTATGTTCTATGATATTTTTTGATCAGATGCGTAGTTCTCGAGATATATCAAGATATTTAAAAGTTCCGAAGCCGCACCAACATAATAGAGATACAGAAACACCGTGGCCCCTTTCTTTGAGATAACTCTGCACTATTGCGAGCTGCAAATGCCACTTCCAGCTTAGCTGTGCGGAACAAGAACAACAAGAAGAAGAAATATCTCGAAATATGTCCGTCAGGCCCCTTCCCTTGAGATAAATCTGCAAATATCTCGGAAACGAAGAGAGCTATGGCAAAATGCTAAGAGACCTTTTTTGTAGAGAATTAAGTTTCCTACTTTTTATGTTCTATGATATTTTTTGATTAGATGCGTAGTTCTCGAGATATATCAAGATATTTAAAAGTTCCGAAGCCGCACCAACATAATAGAGATACAGAAACACCGTGGCCCCTTTCTTTCAGATAACTATGCACTATTGCGAGCTGCAAATGCCACTTCCAGCTTAGCTGTGCAGAAGAGCAACAAGAAGAAGAAATATCTCGAAATATGTCCGTCAGGCCCCTTCCCTTGAGATAAATCTGCAAATATCTCGGAAACGAAGAGAGCTATGGCAAAATGTTAAGAGACCTTTTTTGTAGAGAATTAAGTTTGCTACAATTTATGTTCTATGATATTTTTTGATCAGAAGCGTAGTTTTCGAGATATATCGAGATATTTAAAAGTTCCGAAGCCGCACCAACATAATAGAGATACAGAAACACCGTGGCCCCTTTCGTTGAGATAACTCTGCACTAGTGCGAGCCGCAAATGCCACTTCCAGCTTAGCTGTGCAGAAGAAGAACAACAAGAAGAAGAAATATCTCGAAATATGTCCGTCAGGCCCCTTCCCTTGAGATAAATCTGCAAATATCTCGGAAACGAAGCGAGCTATGGCAAAATGTTAAGAGACCTCTTTTGTAGAGAATTAAGCTTCCTACTTTTTATGTTCTATGATATTTTTTGATCAGATGCGTAGTTCTCGAGATATATCAAGATATCTAAAAGTTCCGAAGCCGCACCAACATAATAGAGATACAGAAACACCGTGGCCCCTTTCTTTGAGATAACTCTGCACTATTGCGCGCTGTAAATGCCACTTCCAGCTTAGCTGTGCAGAAGAAGAACAACAAGAAGAAGAAATATCTCGAAATATGTCCGTCAGGCCCCTTCCCTTGAGATAAATCTGCAAATATCTCGGAAACGAAGCGAGCTATGGCAAAATGTTAAGAGACCTTTTTTGTAGAGAATTAAGTTTCCTACTTTTTATGTTCTATGATATTTTTTGATCAGATGCGTAGTTCTCGAGATATATCAAGATATTTAAAAGTTCCGAAGCCGCACCAACATAATAGAGATACAGAAACACCGTGGCCCCTTTCTTTGAGATAACTCTGCACTATTGCGAGCTGCAAATGCCACTTCCAGCTTAGCTGTGCAGAGGAAGAACAACAAGAAGAAGAAATATCTCGAAATATGTCCGTCAGGCTAGTTCCTTTGAGCTGAATCTGCAAATATCTCGGAAACGAAGCGAGCTATGGCAAAATGTTAAGAGACGTTTTTTGTAGAGAATTATGTTTTCTACAATTTATGTTCTATGATATTTTGTGATCAGAAGCGTAGTTTTCGAGATATATCGAGATATTTAAAAGTTCCGAAGCCGCACCAACATAATAGGGATACAGAAACACCGTGGCCCCTTTCTTTGAGATAAATCTGCAGTATTGCGAGCTGTAAATGCCACTTCCAGCTTAGCTGTGCAGAAGAAGAACAACAAGAAGAAGAAATATCTCGAAATATGTCCGTCAGGCCCCTTCCCTTGAGATAAATCTGCAAATATCTCGGAAACGAAGCGAGCTATGGCAAAATGTTAAGAGACCTCTTTTGTAGAGAATTAAGCTTCCTACTTTTTATGTTCTATGATATTTTTTGATCAGATGCGTAGTTCTCGAGATATATCAAGATATTTAAAAGTTCCGAAGCCGCACCAACATAATAGAGATACAGAAACACCGTGGCCCCTTTCTTTGAGATAACTCTGCACTAGTGCGAGCCGCAAATGCCACTTCCAGCTTAGCTGTGCAGAAGAAGAACAAGAAGAAGAAGAAATATCTCGAAATATGTCCGTCAGGCCCCTTCCCTTGAGATAAATCTGCAAATATCTCGGAAACGAAGGGAGCTATGGCAAAATGTTAAGAGACCTCTTTTGTAGAGAATTAAGCTTCCTACTTTTTATGTTCTATGATATTTTTTGATCAGATGCGTAGTTCTCGAGATATATCAAGATATTTAAAAGTTCCGAAGCCGCACCAACATAATAGAGATACAGAAACACCGTGGCCCCTTTCTTTGAGATAACTCTGCACTATTGCGCGCTGTAAATGCCACTTCCAGCTTAGCTGTGCAGAAGAAGAACAACAAGAAGAAGAAATATCTCGAAATATGTCCGTCAGGCCCCTTCCCTTGAGATATATCTGCAAATATCTCGGAAACGAAGCGAGCTATGACAAAATGTTAAGAGACCTTTTTTGTAGAGAATTATGTTTCCTACAATTTATGTTCTATGATATTTTTTGATCAGAAGCGTAGTTTTCGAGATATATCGAGATATTTAAAAGTTCCGAAGCCGCACCAACATAATAGAGATACAGAAACACCGTGGCCCCTTTCTTTGAGATAACTCTGCACTAGTGCGAGCCGCAAATGCCACTTCCAGCTTAGCTGTGCAGAAGAAGAACAACAAGAAGAAGAAATATCTCGAAATATGTCCGTCAGGCCCCTTCCCTTGAGATAAATCTGCAAATATCTCGGAAACGAAGCGAGCTATGGCAAAATGTTAAGAGACCTATTTTGTAGAGAATTAAGTTTCCTACTTTTTATGTTCTATGATATTTTTTGATCAGATGCGTAGTTCTCGAGATATATCAAGATATTTAAAAGTTCCGAAGCCGCACCAACATAATAGAGATACAGAAACACCGTGGCCCCTTTCTTTGAGATAACTCTGCACTATTGCGAGCTGCAAATGCCACTTCCAGCTTAGCTGTGCAGAAGAAGAACAACAAGAAGAAGAAATATCTCGAAATATGTCCGTCAGGCCCCTTCCCTTGAGATAAATCTGCAAATATCTCGGAAACGAAGAGAGCTATGGCAAAATGTTAAGAGACCTTTTTTGTAGAGAATTAAGTTTCCTACTTTTTATGTTCTATGATATTTTTTGATTAGATGCGTAGTTCTCGAGATATATCAAGATATTTAAAAGTTCCGAAGCCGCACCAACATAATAGAGATACAGAAACACCGTGGCCCCTTTCTTTCAGATAACTATGCACTATTGCGAGCTGCAAATGCCACTTCCAGCTTAGCTGTGCAGAAGAGCAACAAGAAGAAGAAATATCTCGAAATATGTCCGTCAGGCCCCTTCCCTTGAGATAAATCTGCAAATATCTCGGAAACGAAGAGAGCTATGGCAAAATGTTAAGAGACCTTTTTTGTAGAGAATTAAGTTTCCTACAATTTATGTTCTATGATATTTTTTGATCAGAAGCGTAGTTTTCGAGATATATCGAGATATTTAAAAGTTCCGAAGCCGCACCAACATAATAGAGATACAGAAACACCGTGGCCCCTTTCGTTGAGATAACTCTGCACTAGTGCGAGCCGCAAATGCCACTTCCAGCTTAGCTGTGCAGAAGAAGAACAACAAGAAGAAGAAATATCTCGAAATATGTCCGTCAGGCCCCTTCCCTTGAGATAAATCTGCAAATATCTCGGAAACGAAGCGAGCTATGGCAAAATGTTAAGAGACCTCTTTTGTAGAGAATTAAGCTTCCTACTTTTTATGTTCTATGATATTTTTTGATCAGATGCGTAGTTCTCGAGATATATCAAGATATCTAAAAGTTCCGAAGGCGCACCAACATAATAGAGATACAGAAACACCGTGGCCCCTTTCTTTGAGATAACTCTGCACTATTGCGCGCTGTAAATGCCACTTCCAGCTTAGCTGTGCAGAAGAAGAACAACAAGAAGAAGAAATATCTCGAAATATGTCCGTCAGGCCCCTTCCCTTGAGATAAATCTGCAAATATCTCGGAAACGAAGCGAGCTATGGCAAAATATTAAGAGACCTTTTTTGTAGAGAATTAAGTTTCCTACTTTTTATGTTCTATGATATTTTTTGATCAGATGCGTAGTTCTCGAGATATATCAAGATATTTAAAAGTTCCGAAGCCGCACCAACATAATAGAGATACAGAAACACCGTGGCCCCTTTCTTTGAGATAACTCTGCACTATTGCGAGCTGCAAATGCTACTTCCAGCTTAGCTGTGCAGAAGAAGAACAACAAGAAGAAGAAATATCTCGAAATATGTCCGTCAGGCCCCTTCCCTTGAGATAAATCTGCAAATATCTCGGAAACGAAGAGAGCTATGGCAAAATGTTAAGAGACCTTTTTTGTAGAGAATTATGTTTCCTACAATTTATGTTCTATGATATTTTTTGATCAGAAGCGTAGTTTTCGAGATATATCGAGATATTTAAAAGTTCCGAAGCCGCACCAACATAATAGAGATACAGAAACACCGTGGCCCCTTTCTTTGAGATAACTCTGCACTAGTGCGAGCCGCAAATGCCAATTCCAGCTTAGCTGTGCAGAAGAAGAACAACAAGAAGAAGAAATATCTCGAAATATGTCCGTCAGGCCCCTTCCCTTGAGATAAATCTGCAAATATCTCGGAAACGAAGAGAGCTATGGCAAAATGTTAAGAGACCTTTTTTGTAGAGAATTATGTTTCCTACAATTTATGTTCTATGATATTTTTTGATCAGAAGCGTAGTTTTCGAGATATATCGAGATATTTAAAAGTTCCGAAGCCGCACCAACATAATAGAGATACAGAAACACCGTGGCCCCTTTCTTTGAGATAACTCTGCACTAGTGCGAGCCGCAAATGCCACTTCCAGCTTAGCTGTGCAGAAGAAGAACAACAAGAAGAAGAAATATCTCGAAATATGTCCGTCAGGCCCCTTCCCTTGAGATATATCTGCAAATATCTCGGAAACGAAGCGAGCTATGACAAAATGCTAAGAGACCTTTTTTGTAGAGAATTATGTTTCCTACAATTTATGTTCTATGATATTTTTTGATCAGAAGCGTAGTTTTCGAGATATATCGAGATATTTAAAAGTTCCGAAACCGCCCCAACATAATAGAGATACAGAAACACCGTGGCCCCTTTCTTTGAGATAACTCTGCACTAGTGCGAGCCGCAAATGCCACTTCCAGCTTAGCTGTGCAGAAGAAGAACAACAAGAAGAAGAAATATCTCGAAATATGTCCGTCAGGCCCCTTCCCTTGAGATAAATCTGCAAATATCTCGGAAACGAAGAGAGCTATGGCAAAATGTTAAGAGACCTTTTTTGTAGAGAATTAAGTTTCCTACTTTTTATGTTCTATGATATTTTTTGATCAGATGCGTAGTTCTCGAGATATATCAAGATATCTAAAAGTTCCGAAGCCGCACCAACATAATAGACATACAGAAACACCGTGGCCCCTTTCTTTCAGATAACTATGCACTATTGCGAGCTGCAAATGCCAGTTCCAGCTTTGCTGTGCAGAAGAACAACAAGAAGAAGAAATATCTCGAAATATGTCCGTCAGGCCCCTTCCCTTGAGATAAATCTGCAAATATCTCGGAAACGAAGAGAGCTATGGCAAAATGTTAAGAAACCTTTTTTGTAGAGAATTAAGTTTCCTAATATTTATGTTCTATGATATTTTTTGATCAGAAGCGTAGTTTTCGAGATATATCGAGATATTTAAAAGTTCCGAAGCCGCACCAACATAATAGAGATACAGAAACACCGTGGCCCCTTTCTTTGAGATAACTCTGCACTATTGCGAGCTGCAAATGCTACTTCCAGCTTAGCTGTGCAGAAGAAGAACAACAAGAAGAAGAAATATCTCGAAATATGTCCGTCAGGCCCCTTCCCTTGAGATAAATCTGCAAATATCTCGGAAACGAAGAGAGCTATGGCAAAATGTTAAGAGACCTTTTTTGTAGAGAATTATGTTTCCTACAATTTATGTTCTATGATATTTTTTGATCAGAAGCGTAGTTTTCGAGATATATCGAGATATTTAAAAGTTCCGAAGCCGCACCAACATAATAGAGATACAGAAACACCGTGGCCCCTTTCTTTGAGATAACTCTGCACTAGTGCGAGCCGCAAATGCCACTTCCAGCTTAGCTGTGCAGAAGAAGAACAACAAGAAGAAGAAATATCTCGAAATATGTCCGTCAGGCCCCTTCCCTTGAGATATATCTGCAAATATCTCGGAAACGAAGCGAGCTATGACAAAATGCTAAGAGACCTTTTTTGTAGAGAATTATGTTTCCTACAATTTATGTTCTATGATATTTTTTGATCAGAAGCGTAGTTTTCGAGATATATCGAGATATTTAAAAGTTCCGAAGCCGCCCCAACATAATAGAGATACAGAAACACCGTGGCCCCTTTCTTTGAGATAACTCTGCACTAGTGCGAGCCGCAAATGCCACTTCCAGCTTAGCTGTGCAGAAGAAGAACAACAAGAAGAAGAAATATCTCGAAATATGTCCGTCAGGCCCCTTCCCTTGAGATAAATCTGCAAATATCTCGGAAACGAAGAGAGCTATGGCAAAATATTAAGAGACCTTTTTTGTAGAGAATTAAGTTTCCTACTTTTTATGTTCTATGATATTTTTTGATCAGATGCGTAGTTCTCGAGATATATCAAGATATCTAAAAGTTCCGAAGCCGCACCAACATAATAGAGATACAGAAACAACGTGGCCCCTTTCTTTGAGATAACTCTGCACTATTGCGAGCTGCAAATGCCACTTCCAGCTTAGCTGTGCAGAAGAAGAACAACAAGAAGAAGAAATATCTCGAAATATGTCCGTCAGGCCCCTTCCCTTGAGATAAATCTGCAAATATCTCGGAAACGAAGAGAGCTATGGCAAAATGTTAAGAGACCTCTTTTGTAGAGAATTAAGCTTCCTACTTTTTATGTTCTATGATATTTTTTGATCAGATGCGTAGTTCTCGAGATATATCAAGATATCTAAAAGTTCCGAAGCCGCACCAACATAATAGAGATACAGAAACACCGTGGCCCCTTTCTTTGAGATAACTCTGCACTAGTGCGAGCCGCAAATGCCACTTCCAGCTTAGCTGTGCAGAAGAAGAACAACAAGAAGAAGAAATATCTCGAAATATGTCCGTCAGGCCCCTTCCCTTGAGATATATCTGCAAATATCTCGGAAACGAAGCGAGCTATGACAAAATGCTAAGAGACCTTTTTTGTAGAGAATTATGTTTCCTACAATTTATGTTCTATGATATTTTTTGATCAGAAGCGTAGTTTTCGAGATATATCGAGATATTTAAAAGTTCCGAAGCCGCCCCAACATAATAGAGATACAGAAACACCGTGGCCCCTTTCTTTGAGATAACTCTGCACTAGTGCGAGCCGCAAATGCCACTTCCAGCTTAGCTGTGCAGAAGAAGAACAACAAGAAGAAGAAATATCTCGAAATATGTCCGTCAGGCCCCTTCCCTTGAGATAAATCTGCAAATATCTCGGAAATGAAGAGAGCTATGGCAAAATATTAAGAGACCTTTTTTGTAGAGAATTAAGTTTCCTACTTTTTATGTTCTATGATATTTTTTGATCAGATGCGTAGTTCTCGAGATATATCAAGATATCTAAAAGTTCCGAAGCCGCACCAACATAATAGAGATACAGAAACAACGTGGCCCCTTTCTTTGAGATAACTCTGCACTATTGCGAGCTGCAAATGCCACTTCCAGCTTAGCTGTGCAGAAGAAGAACAACAAGAAGAAGAAATATCTCGAAATATGTCCGTCAGGCCCCTTCCCTTGAGATAAATCTGCAAATATCTCGGAAACGAAGAGAGCTATGGCAAAATGTTAAGAGACCTCTTTTGTAGAGAATTAAGCTTCCTACTTTTTATGTTCTATGATATTTTTTGATCAGATGCGTAGTTCTCGAGATATATCAAGATATCTAAAAGTTCCGAAGCCGCACCAACATAATAGAGATACAGAAACACCGTGGCCCCTTTCTTTGAGATAACTCTGCACTATTGCGCGCTGTAAATGCCACTTCCAGCTTAGCTGTGCAGAAGAAGAACAACAAGAAGAAGAAATATCTCGAAATATGTCCGTCAGGCCCCTTCCCTTGAGATAAATCTGCAAATATCTCGGAAACGAAGCGAGCTATGGCAAAATGTTAAGAGACCTTTTTTGTAGAGAATTAAGTTTCCTACTTTTTATGTTCTATGATATTTTTTGATCAGATGCGTAGTTCTCGAGATATATCAAGATATCTAAAAGTTCCGAAGCCGCACCAACATAATAGAGATACAGAAACACCGTGGCCCCTTTCTTTGAGATAACTCTGCACTATTGCGCGCTGTAAATGCCACTTCCAGCTTAGCTGTGCAGAAGAAGAACAACAAGAAGAAGAAATATCTCGAAATATGTCCGTCAGGCCCCTTCCCTTGAGATAAATCTGCAAATATCTCGGAAACGAAGCGAGCTATGGCAAAATGTTAAGAGACCTTTTTTGTAGAGAATTAAGTTTCCTACTTTTTATGTTCTATGATATTTTTTGATCAGATGCGTAGTTCTCGAGATATATCAAGATATTTAAAAGTTCCGAAGCCGCACCAACATAATAGAGATACAGAAACACCGTGGCCCCTTTCTTTGAGATAACTCTGCACTATTGCGAGCTGCAAATGCCACTTCCAGCTTAGCTGTGCAGAAGAAGAACAACAAGAAGAAGAAATATCTCGAAATATGTCCGTCAGGCCCCTTCCCTTGAGATAAATCTGCAAATATCTCGGAACCGAAGAGAGCTATGGCAAAATGTTAAGAGACCTTTTTTGTAGAGAATTATGTTTCCTACAATTTATGTTCTATGATATTTTTTGATCAGAAGCGTAGTTTTCGAGATATATCGAGATATTTAAAAGTTCCGAAGCCGCACCAACATAATAGAGATACAGAAACACCGTGGCCCCTTTCGTTGAGATAACTCTGCACTAGTGCGAGCCGCAAATGCCACTTCCAGCTCAGCTGTGCAGAAGAAGAACAACAAGAAGAAGAAATATCTCGAAATATGTCCGTCAGGCCCCTTCCCTTGAGATAAATCTGCAAATATCTCGGAAACGAAGCGAGCTATGGCAAAATGTTAAGAGACCTCTTTTGTAGAGAATTAAGCTTCCTACTTTTTATGTTCTATGATATTTTTTGATCAGATGCGTAGTTCTCGAGATATATCAAGATATCTAAAAGTTCCGAAGCCGCACCAACATAATAGAGATACAGAAACACCGTGGCCCCTTTCTTTGAGATAACTCTGCACTATTGCGCGCTGTAAATGCCACTTCCAGCTTAGCTGTGCAGAAGAAGAACAACAAGAAGAAGAAATATCTCGAAATATGTCCGTCAGGCCCCTTCCCTTGAGATAAATCTGCAAATATCTCGGAAACGAAGCGAGCTATGGCAAAATGTTAAGAGACCTTTTTTGTAGAGAATTAAGTTTCCTACTTTTTATGTTCTATGATATTTTTTGATCAGATGCGTAGTTCTCGAGATATATCAAGATATTTAAAAGTTCCGAAGCCGCACCAACATAATAGAGATACAGAAACACCGTGGCCCCTTTCTTTGAGATAACTCTGCACTATTGCGAGCTGCAAATGCCACTTCCAGCTTAGCTGTGCAGAAGAAGAACAACAAGAAGAAGAAATATCTCGAAATATGTCCGTCAGGCCCCTTCCCTTGAGATATATCTGCAAATATCTCGGAAACGAAGCGAGCTATGACAAAATGCTAAGAGACCTTTTTTGTAGAGAATTATGTTTCCTACAATTTATGTTCTATGATATTTTTTGATCAGAAGCGTAGTTTTCGAGATATATCGAGATATTTAAAAGTTCCGAAGCCGCCCCAACATAATAGAGATACAGAAACACCGTGGCCCCTTTCTTTGAGATAACTCTGCACTAGTGCGAGCCGCAAATGCCACTTCCAGCTTAGCTGTGCAGAAGAAGAACAACAAGAAGAAGAAATATCTCGAAATCTGTCCGTCAGGCCCCTTCCCTTGAGATAAATCTGCAAATATCTCGGAAACGAAGAGAGCTATGGCAAAATGTTAAGAGACCTTTTTTGTAGAGAATTAAGTTTCCTACTTTTTATGTTCTATGATATTTTTTGATCAGATGCGTAGTTCTCGAGATATATCAAGATATCTAAAAGTTCCGAAGCCGCACCAAGATAATAGACATACAGAAACACCGTGGCCCCTTTCTTTCAGATAACTATGCACTATTGCGAGCTGCAAATGCCAGTTCCAGCTTTGCTGTGCAGAAGAACAACAAGAAGAAGAAATATCTCGAAATATGTCCGTCAGGCCCCTTCCCTTGAGATAAATCTGCAAATATCTCGGAAACGAAGAGAGCTATGGCAAAATGTTAAGAAACCTTTTTTGTAGAGAATTAAGTTTCCTAATATTTATGTTCTATGATATTTTTTGATCAGAAGCGTAGTTTTCGAGATATATCGAGATATTTAAAAGTTCCGAAGCCGCACCAACATAATAGAGATACAGAAACACCGTGGCCCCTTTCGTTGAGATAACTCTGCACTAGTGCGAGCCGCAAATGCCACTTCCAGCTTAGCTGTGCAGAAGAAGAACAACAAGAAGAAGAAATATCTCGAAATATGTCCGTCAGGCCCCTTCCCTTGAGATAAATCTGCAAATATCTCGGAAACGAAGAGAGCTATGGCAAAATGTTAAGAGACCTTTTTTGTAGAGAATTAAGTTTCCTACAATTTATGTTCTATGATATTTTTTGATCAGAAGCGTAGTTTTCGAGATATATCGAGATATTTAAAAGTTCCGAAGCCGCACCAACATAATAGAGATACAGAAACACCGTGGCCCCTTTCGTTGAGATAACTCTGCACTAGTGCGAGCCGCAAATGCCACTTCCAGCTTAGCTGTACAGAAGAAGAACAACAAGAAGAAGAAATATCTCGAAATATGTCCGTCAGGCCCCTTCCCTTGAGATAAATCTGCAAATATCTCGGAAACGAAGCGAGCTATGGCAAAATGTTAAGAGACCTTTTTTGGAGAGAATTAAGTTTCCTACTTTTTATGTTCTATGACATTTTTTGATCAGAAGCGTAGTTTTCGAGATATATCGAGATACTTATAAGTTCCGAAGCCGCACCAACATAATAGAGATACAGAAACACCGTGGCCCCTTTCTTTGAGATAACTCTGCACTAGTGCGAGCCGCAAATGCCACTTCCAGCTTAGCTGTGCAGAAGAAGAACAACAAGAAGAAGAAATATCTCGAAATATGTCCGACAGGCCCCTTCCCTTGAGAAAAATCTGCAAATATCGCGGAAACGAAGCGAGCTATGGCGAAATGTTAAGAGACCTTTTTTGTAGAGAATTAAGCTTCCTACTTTTTATGTTCTATGATATTTTTTGATCAGATGCGTAGTTCTCGAGATATATCAAGATATCTAAAAGTTCCGAAGCCGCACCAACATAATAGAGATACAGAAACACCGTGGCCCCTTTCTTTGAGATAACTCTGCACTATTGCGCGCTGTAAATGCCACTTCCAGCTTAGCTGTGCAGAAGAAGAACAACAAGAAGAAGAAATATCTCGAAATATGTCCGTCAGGCCCCTTCCCTTGAGATAAATCTGCAAATATCTCGAAAACGAAGCGAGCTATGGCAAAATGTTAAGAGACCTTTTTTGTAGAGAATTAAGTTTCCTACTTTTTATGTTCTATGATATTTTTTGATCAGATGCGTAGTTCTCGAGATATATCAAGATATTTAAAAGTTCCGAAGCCGCACCAACATAATAGAGATACAGAAACACCGTGGCCCCTTTCTTTGAGATAACTCTGCACTATTGCGAGCTGCAAATGCCACTTCCAGCTTAGCTGTGCAGAAGAAGAACAACAAGAAGAAGAAATATCTCGAAATATGTCCGTCTGGCCCCTTCCCTTGAGATAAATCTGCAAATATCTCGGAACCGAAGAGAGCTATGGCAAAATGTTAAGAGACCTTTTTTGTAGAGAATTATGTTTCCTACAATTTATGTTCTATGATATTTTTTGATCAGAAGCGTAGTTTTCGAGATATATCGAGATATTTAAAAGTTCCGAAGCCGCACCAACATAATAGAGATACAGAAACACCGTGGCCCCTTTCTTTGAGATAACTCTGCACTAGTGCGAGCCGCAAATGCCACTTCCAGCTTAGCTGTGCAGAAGAAGAACAACAAGAAGAAGAAATATCTCGAAATATGTCCGTCAGGCCCCTTCCCTTGAGATAAATCTGCAAATATCTCGGAAACGAAGCGAGCTATGGCAAAATGTTAAGAGACCTCTTTTGTAGAGAATTAAGCTTCCTACTTTTTATGTTCTATGATATTTTTTGATCAGATGCGTAGTTCTCGAGATATATCAAGATATTTAAAAGTTCCGAAGCCGCACCAACATAATAGAGATACAGAAACACCGTGGCCCCTTTCTTTGAGATAACTCTGCACTATTGCGCGCTGTAAATGCCACATCCAGCTTAGCTGTGCAGAAGAAGAACAACAAGAAGAAGAAATATCTCGAAATATGTCCGTCAGGCCAGTTCCTTTGAGCTGAATCTGCAAATATCTCGGAAACGAAGCGAGCTATGGCAAAATGTTAAGAGACGTTTTTTGTAGAGAATTATGTTTCCTACAATTTATGTTCTATGATATTTTTTGATCAGAAGCGTAGTTTTCGAGATATATCGAGATATTTAAAAGTTCCGAAGCCGCACCAACATAATAGGGATACAGAAACACCGTGGCCCCTTTCTTTGAGATAACTCTGCACTAGTGCGAGCCGCAAATGCCACTTCCAGCTTAGCTGTGCAGAAGAAGAACAACAAGAAGAAGAAATATCTCGAAATATGTCCGTCAGGCCCCTTCCCTTGAGATAAATCTGCAAATATCTCGGAAACGAAGCGAGCTATGGCAAAATGTTAAGAGACCTTTTTTGTAGAGAATTAAGTTTCCTACTTTTTATCTTCTACGATATTTTTTGATCAGATGCGTAGTTCTCGAGATATATCAAGATATTTAAAAGTTCCGAAGCCGCACCAACATAATAGAGATACAGAAACACCGTCGCCCCTTTCTTTGAGATAACTCTGCACTATTGCGCGCTGCAAATGCCACTTCCAGCTTAGCTGTGCAGAAGAAGAACAACAAGAAGAAGAAATATCTCGAAATATGTCCGTCAGGCCCCTTCCCTTGAGATAAATCTGCAAATATCTCGGAAACGAAGCGAGCTATGGCAAAATGTTAAGAGACCTTTTTTGTAGAGAATTAAGTTTCCTACAATTTATGTTCTATGATATTTTTTGATCAGAAGCGTAGTTTTCGAGATATATCGAGATATTTAAAAGTTCCGAAGCCGCACCAACATAATAGAGATACAGAAACACCGTGGCCCCTTTCTTTGAGATAACTCTGCACGATTGCGAGCTGGAAATGCCACTTCCAGTTTAGCTGTGCAGAAGAAGAACAACAAGAAGAAGAAATATCTCGAAATATGTCCATCAGGACCCTTCCCTTGAGATAAATCTGCAAATATCTCGGAAACGAAGCGAGCTATGGCAAAATGTTAAGAGACCTTTTTTGTAGAGAATAATGTTTGCTACAATTTACGTTCTATGATATTTTTTGATCAGAAGCGTAGTTTTCGAGATATATCGAGATATTTAAAAGTTCCGAAGCCGCACCAACATAATAGAGATACAGAAACACCGTGGCCCCTTTCTTTGAGATAACTCTGCACTATTGCGACCTGCAAATGCCACTTCCAGCTCAGCTGTGCAGAAGAAGAACAACAAGAAGAAGAAATATCTCGAAATATGTCCGTCAGGCCCCTTCCCTTGAGATAAATCTGCAAATATCTCGGAAACGAAGCGAGCTATGGCAAAATGTTAAGAGACCGTTTTTGTAGAGAATTAAGTTTCCTACTTTTTATGTTCTATGATATTTTTTGATCAGATGCGTAGTTCTCGAGATATATCAAGATACTTAAAAGTTCCGAAGCCGCACCAACATAATAGAGATACAGAAACACCGTGGCCCCTTTCTTTGAGATAACTCTGCGTTATTGCGAGCTGCAAATGCCACTTCCACCTTAGCTGTGCAGAAGAAGAACAACAAGAAGAAGAAGTATCTCGAAATATGTCCGTCAGGCCCCTTCCCTTGAGATATATCTGCAAATATCTCGGAAACGAAGCGAGCTATGGCAAAATGTTAAGAGACCTTTTTTGTAGAGAATTATGTTTCATACAATATAGGTTCTATGATATTTTTTGACCAGAAGCGTAGTTTTCGAGATATATCGAGATATTTAAAAGTTCCGAAGCCGCACCAACATAATAGAGATACAGAAACACCGTGGCCCCTTTCTTTGAGATAACTCAGCACTAGTGCGAGCCGCAAATGCCACTTCCAGCTTAGCTGTGCAGAAGAAGAACAACAAGAAGAAGAAATATCTCGAAATATGTCCGTCAGGCCCCTTCCCTTGAGATAAATCTGCAAATATCTCGGAAACGAAGCGAGCTATGGCAAAATGTTTAGAGACCTTTCTTGTAGAGAATTAAGTTTCCTACTTTTTATGTAGTATGATATTTTTTGATCAGATGCGTAGTTCTCGAGATATATCAAGATATTTAAAAGTTCCGAAGCCGCACCAACATAATAGAGATACAGAAACACCGTGGCCCCTTTCTTTGAGATAACTCTGCACGATTGCGAGCTGGAAATGCCACTTCCAGTTTAGCTGTGCAGAAGAAGAACAACAAGAAGAAGAAATATCTCGAAATATGTCCATCAGGACCCTTCCCTTGAGATAAATCTGCAAATATCTCGGAAACGAAGCGAGCTATGGCAAAATGTTAAGAGACCTTTTTTGTAGAGAATAATGTTTCCTACAATTTACGTTCTATGACATTTTTTGATCAGAAGCGTAGTTTTCGAGATATATCGAGATACTTAAAAGTTCCGAAGCCGCACCAACATAATAGAGATACAGAAACACCGTGGCCCCTTTCTTTGAGATAACTCTGCACTATTGCGACCTGCAAATGCCACTTCCAGCTCAGCTGTGCAGAAGAAGAACAACAAGAAGAAGAAATATCTCGAAATATGTCCGTCAGGCCCCTTCCCTTGAGATAAATCTGCAAATATCTCGGAAACGAAGCGAGCTATGGCAAAATGTTAAGAGACCTTTTTTGTAGAGAATTAAGCTTCCTACTTTTTATGTTCTATGATATTTTTTGATCAGATGCGTAGTTCTCGAGATATATCAAGATATTTAAAAGTTCTGAAGCCGCACCAACATAATAGAGATACAGAAACACCGTGGCCCCTTTCTTTGAGATAACTCTGCACGATTGCGAGCTGGAAATGCCACTTCCAGTTTAGCTGTGCAGAAGAAGAACAACAAGAAGAAGAAATATCTCGAAATATGTCCATCAGGACCCTTCCCTTGAGATAAATCTGCAAATATCTCGGAAACGAAGCGAGCTATGGCAAAATGTTAAGAGACCTTTTTTGTAGAGAATAATGTTTCCTACAATTTACGTTCTATGACATTTTTTGATCAGAAGCGTAGTTTTCGAGATATATCGAGATACTTAAAAGTTCCGAAGCCGCACCAACATAATAGAGATACAGAAACACCGTGGCCCCTTTCTTTGAGATAACTCTGCACTATTGCGACCTGCAAATGCCACTTCCAGCTCAGCTGTGCAGAAGAAGAACAACAAGAAGAAGAAATATCTCGAAATATGTCCGTCAGGCCCCTTCCCTTGAGATAAATCTGCAAATATCTCGGAAACGAAGCGAGCTATGGCAAAATGTTAAGAGACCTTTTTTGTAGAGAATTAAGCTTCCTACTTTTTATGTTCTATGATATTTTTTGATCAGATGCGTAGTTCTCGAGATATATCAAGATATTTAAAAGTTCTGAAGCCGCACCAACATAATAGAGATACAGAAACACCGTGGCCTCTTTCTTTGAGATAACTCTGCACTATTGCGAGCTGCAAATGCCACTTCCAGCTTAGCTGTGCAGAGGAAGAACAACAAGAAGAAGAAGTATCTCGAAATATGTCCGTCAGGCCCGTTCCTTTGAGCTGAATCTGCAAATATCTCGGAAACGAAGCGAGCTATGGCAAAATGTTAAGAGACGTTTTTTGTAGAGAATTATGTTTCCTACAATTTATGTTCTATGATATTTTTTGATCAGAAGCGTAGTTTTCGAGATATATCGAGATATTTAAAAGTTCCGAAGCCGCACCAACATAATAGAGATACAGAAACACCGTGGCCCCTTTCTTTGAGATAACTCTGCACTAGTGCGAGCCGCAAATGCCACTTCCAGCTTAGCTGTGCAGAAGAAGAACAACAAGAAGAAGAAATATCTCGAAATATGTCCGACAGGCCCCTTCCCTTGAGATAAATCTGCAAATATCGCAGAAACGAAGCGAGCTATGGCGAAATGTTAAGAGACCTTTTTTGTAGAGAATTAAGTTTCCTACTTTTTATCTTCTATGATATTTTTTGATCAGATGCGTAGTTCTCGAGATATATCAAGATATTTAAAAGTTCCGAAGCCGCACCAACATAATAGAGATACAGAAACACCGTGGCCCCTTTCTTTGAGATAACTCTGCACTATTGCGCGCTGCAAATGCCACTTCCAGCTTAGCTGTGCAGAAGAAGAACAACAAGAAGAAGAAATATCTCGAAATATGTCCATCAGGACCCTTCCCTTGAGATAAATCTGCAAATATCTCGGAAACGAAGCGAGCTATGGCAAAATGTTAAGAGACCTTTTTTGTAGAGAATAATGTTTGCTACAATTTACGTTCTATGATATTTTTTGATCAGAAGCGTAGTTTTCGAGATATATCGAGATATTTAAAAGTTCCGAAGCCGCACCAACATAATAGAGATACAGAAACACCGTGGCCCCTTTCTTTGAGATAACTCTGCACTATTGCGACCTGCAAATGCCACTTCCAGCTCAGCTGTGCAGAAGAAGAACAACAAGAAGAAGAAATATCTCGAAATATGTCCGTCAGGCCCCTTCCCTTGAGATAAATCTGCAAATATCTCGGAAACTAAGCGAGCTATGGCAAAATGTTAAGAGACCGTTTTTGTAGAGAATTAAGTTTCCTACTTTTTATGTTCTATGATATTTTTTGATCAGATGCGTAGTTCTCGAGATATATCAAGATACTTAAAAGTTCCGAAGCCGCACCAACATAATAGAGATACAGAAACACCGTGGCCCCTTTCTTTGAGATAACTCTGCGTTATTGCGAGCTGCAAATGCCACTTCCAGCTTAGCTGTGCAGAAGAAGAACAACAAGAAGAAGAAGTATCTCGAAATATGTCCGTCAGGCCCCTTCCCTTGAGATATATCTGCAAATATCTCGGAAACGAAGCGAGCTATGGCAAAATGTTAAGAGACCTTTTTTGTAGAGAATTATGTTTCATACAATATAGGTTCTATGATATTTTTTGACCAGAAGCGTAGTTTTCGAGATATATCGAGATATTTAAAAGTTCCGAAGCCGCACCAACATAATAGAGATACAGAAACACCGTGGCCCCTTTCTTTGAGATAACTCTGCACTAGTGCGAGCCGCAAATGCCACTTCCAGCTTAGCTGTGCAGAAGAAGAACAACAAGAAGAAGAAATATCTCGAAATATGTCCGTCAGGCCCCTTCCCTTGAGATAAATCTGCAAATATCTCGGAAACGAAGCGAGCTATGGCAAAATGTTTAGAGACCTTTCTTGTAGAGAATTAAGTTTCCTACTTTTTATGTAGTATGATATTTTTTGATCAGATGCGTAGTTCTCGAGATATATCAAGATATTTAAAAGTTCCGAAGCCGCACCAACATAATAGAGATACAGAAACACCGTGGCCCCTTTCTTTGAGATAACTCTGCACGATTGCGAGCTGGAAATGCCACTTCCAGTTTAGCTGTGCAGAAGAAGAACAACAAGAAGAAGAAATATCTCGAAATATGTCCATCAGGACCCTTCCCTTGAGATAAATCTGCAAATATCTCGGAAACGAAGCGAGCTATGGCAAAATGTTAAGAGACCTTTTTTGTAGAGAATAATGTTTCCTACAATTTACGTTCTATGACATTTTTTGATCAGAAGCGTAGTTTTCGAGATATATCGAGATACTTAAAAGTTCCGAAGCCGCACCAACATAATAGAGATACAGAAACACCGTGGCCCCTTTCTTTGAGATAACTCTGCACTATTGCGACCTGCAAATGCCACTTCCAGCTCAGCTGTGCAGAAGAAGAACAACAAGAAGAAGAAATATCTCGAAATATGTCCGTCAGGCCCCTTCCCTTGAGATAAATCTGCAAATATCTCGGAAACGAAGCGAGCTATGGCAAAATGTTAAGAGACCTTTTTTGTAGAGAATTAAGCTTCCTACTTTTTATGTTCTATGATATTTTTTGATCAGATGCGTAGTTCTCGAGATATATCAAGATATTTAAAAGTTCTGAAGCCGCACCAACATAATAGAGATACAGAAACACCGTGGCCCCTTTCTTTGAGATAACTCTGCACGATTGCGAGCTGGAAATGCCACTTCCAGTTTAGCTGTGCAGAAGAAGAACAACAAGAAGAAGAAATATCTCGAAATATGTCCATCAGGACCCTTCCCTTGAGATAAATCTGCAAATATCTCGGAAACGAAGCGAGCTATGGCAAAATGTTAAGAGACCTTTTTTGTAGAGAATAATGTTTCCTACAATTTACGTTCTATGACATTTTTTGATCAGAAGCGTAGTTTTCGAGATATATCGAGATACTTAAAAGTTCCGAAGCCGCACCAACATAATAGAGATACAGAAACACCGTGGCCCCTTTCTTTGAGATAACTCTGCACTATTGCGACCTGCAAATGCCACTTCCAGCTCAGCTGTGCAGAAGAAGAACAACAAGAAGAAGAAATATCTCGAAATATGTCCGTCAGGCCCCTTCCCTTGAGATAAATCTGCAAATATCTCGGAAACGAAGCGAGCTATGGCAAAATGTTAAGAGACCTTTTTTGTAGAGAATTAAGCTTCCTACTTTTTATGTTCTATGATATTTTTTGATCAGATGCGTAGTTCTCGAGATATATCAGGATATTTAAAAGTTCTGAAGCCGCACCAACATAATAGAGATACAGAAACACCGTGGCCTCTTTCTTTGAGATAACTCTGCACTATTGCGAGCTGCAAATGCCACTTCCAGCTTAGCTGTGCAGAGGAAGAACAACAAGAAGAAGAAGTATCTCGAAATATGTCCGTCAGGCCCGTTCCTTTGAGCTGAATCTGCAAATATCTCGGAAACGAAGCGAGCTATGGCAAAATGTTAAGAGACGTTTTTTGTAGAGAATTATGTTTCCTACAATTTATGTTCTATGATATTTTTTGATCAGAAGCGTAGTTTTCGAGATATATCGAGATATTTAAAAGTTCCGAAGCCGCACCAACATAATAGAGATACAGAAACACCGTGGCCCCTTTCTTTGAGATAACTCTGCACTAGTGCGAGCCGCAAATGCCACTTCCAGCTTAGCTGTGCAGAAGAAGAACAACAAGAAGAAGAAATATCTCGAAATATGTCCGACAGGCCCCTTCCCTTGAGATAAATCTGCAAATATCGCGGAAACGAAGCGAGCTATGGCGAAATGTTAAGAGACCTTTTTTGTAGAGAATTAAGTTTCCTACTTTTTATCTTCTATGATATTTTTTGATCAGATGCGTAGTTCTCGAGATATATCAAGATATTTAAAAGTTCCGAAGCCGCACCAACATAATAGAGATACAGAAACACCGTGGCCCCTTTCTTTGAGATAACTCTGCACTATTGCGCGCTGCAAATGCCACTTCCAGCTTAGCTGTGCAGAAGAAGAACAACAAGAAGAAGAAATATCTCGAAATATGTCCATCAGGACCCTTCCCTTGAGATAAATCTGCAAATATCTCGGAAACGAAGCGAGGTATGGCAAAATGTTAAGAGACCTTTTTTGTAGAGAATAATGTTTGCTACAATTTACGTTCTATGATATTTTTTGATCAGAAGCGTAGTTTTCGAGATATATCGAGATATTTAAAAGTTCCGAAGCCGCACCAACATAATAGAGATACAGAAACACCGTGGCCCCTTTCTTTGAGATAACTCTGCACTATTGCGACCTGCAAATGCCACTTCCAGCTCAGCTGTGCAGAAGAAGAACAACAAGAAGAAGAAATATCTCGAAATATGACCGTCAGGCCCCTTCCCTTGAGATAAATCTGCAAATATCTCGGAAACGAAGCGAGCTATGGCAAAATGTTAAGAGACCGTTTTTGTAGAGAATTAAGTTTCCTACTTTTTATGTTCTATGATATTTTTTTATCAGATGCGTAGTTCTCGAGATATATCAAGATATTTAAAAGTTCCGAAGCCGCACCAACATAATAGAGATACAGAAACACCGTGGCCCCTTTCTTTGAGATAACTCTGCACGATTGCGAGCTGGAAATGCCACTTCCAGTTTAGCTGTGCAGAAGAAGAACAACAAGAAGAAGAAATATATCGAAATATGTCCATCAGGACCCTTCCCTTGAGATAAATCTGCAAATATCTCGGAAACGAAGCGAGCTATGGCAAAATGTTTAGAGACCTTTCTTGTAGAGAATTAAGTTTGCTACTTTTTATGTAGTATGATATTTTTTGATCAGATGCGTAGTTCTCGAGATATATCAAGATATTTAAAAGTTCCGAAGCCGCACCAACATAATAGAGATACAGAAACACCGTGGCCCCTTTCTTTGAGATAACTCTGCACGATTGCGAGCTGGAAATGCCACTTCCAGTTTAGCTGTGCAGAAGAAGAACAACAAGAAGAAGAAATATATCGAAATATGTCCATCAGGACCCTTCCCTTGAGATAAATCTGCAAATATCTCGGAAACGAAGCGAGCTATGGCAAAATGTTAAGAGACCTTTTTTGTAGAGAATAATGTTTCCTACAATTTACGTTCTATGACATTTTTTGATCAGAAGCGTAGTTTTCGAGATATATCGAGATATTTAAAAGTTCCGAAGCCGCACCAACATAATAGAGATACAGAAACACCGTGGCCCCTTTCTTTGAGATAACTCTGCACTATTGCGACCTGCAAATGCCACTTCCAGCTCAGCTGTGCAGAAGAAGAACAACAAGAAGAAGAAATATCTCGAAATATGTCCGTCAGGCCCCTTCCCTTGAGATAAATCTGCAAATATCTCGGAAACGAAGCGAGCTATGGCAAAATGTTAAGATACCTTTTTTGTAGAGAATTAAGTTTCCTACTTTTTATGTTCTATGATATTTTTTGATCAGATGCGTAGTTCTCGAGATATATCAAGATATTTAAAAGTTCCGAAGCCGCACCAACATAATAGAGATACAGAAACACCGTGGCCCCTTTCTTTGAGATAACTCTGCACTATTGCGAGCTGCAAATGCCACTTCCAGCTTAGCTGTGCAGAGGAAGAACAACAAGAAGAAGAAGTATCTCGAAATATGTCCGTCAGGCCCGTTCCTTTGAGCTGAATCTGCAAATATCTCGGAAACGAAGCGAGCTATGGCAAAATGTTTAGAGACCTTTCTTGTAGAGAATTAAGTTTCCTACTTTTTATGTAGTATGATATTTTTTGATCAGATGCGTAGTTCTCGAGATATATCAAGATATTTAAAAGTTCCGAAGCCGCACCAACATAATAGAGATACAGAAACACCGTGGCCCCTTTCTTTGAGATAACTCTGCACGATTGCGAGCTGGAAATGCCACTTCCAGTTTAGCTGTGCAGAAGAAGAACAACAAGAAGAAGAAATATATCGAAATATGTCCATCAGGACCCTTCCCTTGAGATAAATCTGCAAATATCTCGGAAACGAAGCGAGCTATGGCAAAATGTTAAGAGACGTTTTTTGTAGAGAATTATGTTTCCTACAATTTATGTTCTATGATATTTTTTGATCAGAAGCGTAGTTTTCGAGATATATCGAGATATTTAAAAGTTCCGAAGCCGCACCAACATAATAGAGATACAGAAACACCGTGGCCCCTTTCTTTGAGATAACTCTGCACGATTGCGAGCTGGAAATGCCACTTCCAGTTTAGCTGTGCAGAAGAAGAACAACAAGACGAAGAAATATCTCGAAATATGTCCATCAGGACCCTTCCCTTGAGATAAATCTGCAAATATCTCGGAAACGAAGCGAGCTATGGCAAAATGTTAAGAGACCTTTTTTGTAGAGAATAATGTTTCCTACAATTTACGTCCTATGATATTTTTTGATCAGAAGCGTAGTTTTCGAGATATATCGAAATATTTAAAAGTTCCGAAGCCGCACCAACATAATAGAGATACAGAAACACCGTGGCCCCTTTCTTTGAGATAACTCTGCACTATTGCGAGCTGCAAATGCCACTTCCAGCTTAGCTGTGCAGAGGAAGAACAACAAGAAGAAGAAGTATCTCGAAATATGTCCGTCAGGCCCGTTCCTTTGAGCTGAATCTGCAAATATCTCGGAAACGAAGCGAGCTATGGCAAAATGTTAAGAGACGTTTTTTGTAGAGAATTATGTTTCCTACAATTTATGTTCTATGATATTTTTTGATCAGAAGCGTAGTGTTCGAGATATATCGAGATATTTAAAAGTTCCGAAGCCGCACCAACATAATAGAGATACAGAAACACCGTGGCCCCTTTCTTTGAGATAACTCTGCACTATTGCGACCTGCAAATGCCACTTCCAGCTCAGCTGTGCAGAAGAAGAACAACAAGAAGAAGAAATATCTCGAAATATGTCCGTCAGGCCCCTTCCCTTGAGATAAATCTGCAAATATCTCGGAAACGAAGCGAGCTATGGCAAAATGTTAAGAGACCTTTTTTGTAGAGAATTAAGTTTCCTACTTTTTATGTTCTATGATATTTTTTGATCAGATGCGTAGTTCTCGAGATATATCAAGATATTTAAAAGTTCCGAAGCCGCACCAACATAATAGAGATACAGAAACACCGTGGCCCCTTCCTTTGAGATAACTCTGCACGATTGCGAGCTGGAAATGCCACTTCCAGTTTAGCTGTGCAGAAGAAGAACAACAAGAAGAAGAAATATATCGAAATATGTCCATCAGGACCCTTCCCTTGAGATAAATCTGCAAATATCTCGGAAACGAAGCGAGCTATGGCAAAATGTTAAGAGACGTTTTTTGTAGAGAATTATGTTTCCTACAATTTATGTTCTATGATATTTTTTGATCAGATGCGTAGTTCTCGAGATATATCAAGATATTTAAAAGTTCTGAAGCCGCACCAACATAATAGAGATACAGAAACACCGTGGCCCCTTTCTTTGAGATAACTCTGCACTATTGCGAGCTGCAAATGCCACTTCCAGCTTAGCTGTGCAAAGGAAGAACAACAAGAAGAAGAAATATCTCGAAATATGTCCGTCAGGCCAGTTCCTTTGAGCTGAATCTGCAAATATCTCGGAAACGAAGCGAGCTATGGCAAAATGTTAAGAGACGTTTTTTGTAGAGAATTATGTTTCCTACAATTTATGTTCTATGATATTTTTTGATCAGATGCGTAGTTCTCGAGATATATTAAGATATTTAAAAGTTCCGAAGCCGCACCAACATAATAGAGATACAGAAACACCGTGGCCCCTTTCTTTGAGATAACTCTGCACTATTGCGAGCTGCAAATGCCACTTCCAGCTTAGCTGTGCAGAGGAAGAACAAGAAGAAGAAGAAGTATCTCGAAATATGTCCGTCAGGCCCGTTTTTTTGAGCTGAATCTGCAAATATCTCGGAAACGAAGCGAGCTATGGCAAAATGTTAAGAGACGTTTTTTGTAGAGAATTATGTTTCCTACAATTTATGTTCTATGATATTTTTTGATCAGAAGCGTAGTTTTCGAGATATATCGAGATATTTAAAAGTTCCGAAGCCGCACCAACATAATAGAGATACAGAAACACCGTGGCCCCTTTCTTTGAGATAACTCTGCACTAGTGCGAGCCGCAAATGCCACTTCCAGCTTAGCTGTGCAGAAGAAGAACAACAAGAAGAAGAAATATCTCGAAATATGTCCGTCAGGCCCCTTCCCTTGAGATAAATCTGCAAATATCTCGGAAACGAAGCGAGCTATGGCAAAATGTTAAGAGACCGTTTTTGTAGAGAATTAAGTTTCCTACTTTTTATGTTCTATGATATTTTTTGATCAGATGCGTAGTTCTCGAGATATATCAAGATATTTAAAAGTTCCGAAGCCGCACCAACATAATAGAGATACAGAAACACCGTGGCTCCTTTCTTTGAGATAAGTCTACACTAGTGCGAGCCGCAAATGCCACTTCCAGCTTAGCTGTGCAGAAGAAGAACAACAAGAAGAAGAAATATCTCGAAATATGTCCGTCAGGCCCCTTCCCTTGAGATAAATCTGCAAATATCTCGGAAACGAAGCGAGCTATGGCAAAATGTTGAGAGACCTTCTTTGTAGAGAATTAAGTTTCCTACTTTTTATGTTCTATGATATTTTTCGATCAGAGGCGTAGTTCTCGAGATATATCAAGATATTTAAAAGTTCCGAAGCCTCACCAACATAATAGAGATACAGAAACACCGTGGCCCCTTTCTTTGAGATAACTCTGCACGATTGCGAGCTGGAAATGCCACTTCCAGTTTAGCTGTGCAGAAGAAGAACAACAAGAAGAAGAAATATCTCGAAATATGTCCGTCAGGCCAGTTCCTTTGAGCTGAATCTGCAAATATCTCGGAAACGAAGCGAGCTATGGCAAAATGTTAAGAGACGTTTTTTGTAGAGAATTATGTTTCCTACAATTTATGTTCTATGATATTTTTTGATCAGAAGCGTAGTTTTCGAGATATATCGAGATATTTAAAAGTTCCGAAGCCGCACCAACATAATAGGGATACAGAAACACCGTGGCCCCTTTCTTTGAGATAACTCTGCACTAGTGCGAGCCGCAAATGCCACTTCCAGCTTAGCTGTGCAGAAGAAGAACAACAAGAAGAAGAAATATCTCGAAATATGTCCGTCAGGCGCCTTCCCTTGAGATAAATCTGCAAATATCTCGGAAACGAAGCGAGCTATGGCAAAATGTTAAGAGACCTTTTTTGTAGAAAATTAGGTTTCCTACTTTTTATGTTCTATGATATTTTTTGGCCAGATGCGTAGTTCTCGAGATATATCAAGATATTTAAAAGTTCCGAAGCCGCACCAACATAATAGAGATACAGAAACACCGTGGCCCCTTTCTTTGAGATAACTCTGCACTATTGCGAGCTGTAAATGCCACTTCCAGCTTAGCTGTGCAGAAGAAGAACAACAAGAAGAAGAAATATCTCGAAATATGTCCGTCAGGCCAGTTCCTTTGAGCTGAATCTGCAAATATCTCGGAAACGAAGCGAGCTATGGCAAAATGTTAAGAGACGTTTTTTGTAGAGAATTATGTTTCCTACAATTTATGTTCTATGATATTATTTGATCAGAAGCGTAGTTTTCGAGATATATCGAGATATTTAAAAGTTCCGAAGCCGCACCAACATAATAGGGATACAGAAACACCGTGGCCCCTTTCTTTGAGATAACTCTGCACTAGTGCGAGCCGCAAGTGCCACTTCCAGCTTAGCTGTGCAGAAGAAGAACAACAAGAAGAAGAAATATCTCGAAATATGTCCGTCAGGCGCCTTCCCTTGAGATAAATCTGCAAATATCTCGGAAACGAAGCGAGCTATGGCAAAATGTTAAGAGACCTTTTTTGTAGAAAATTAGGTTTCCTACTTTTTATGTTCTATGATATTTTTTGATCAGATGCGTAGTTCTCGAGATATATTAAGATATTTAAAAGTTCCGAAGCCGCACCAACATAATAGAGATACAGAAACACCGTGGCCCCTTTCTTTGAGATAACTCTGCACTATTGCGAGCTGTAAATGCCACCTCCAGCTTAGCTGTGCAGAAGAAGAACAACAAGAAGAAGAAATATCTCGAAATATGTCCGTCAGGCCCCTGCCCTTGAGATATATCTGCAAATATCTCGGAAACGAAGCGAGCTATGGCAAAATGTTAAGAGACCTTTTTTGTAGAGAATTATGTTTCCTACAATTTATGTTCTATGATATTTTTTGATCAGATGCGTAGTTCTCGAGATATATCAAGATATTTAAAAGTTCCGAAACCGCACCAACATAACAGAGATACAGAAACACCGTGGCCCCTTTCTTTGAGATAACTCTGCACTAGTGCGAGCCGCAAATGCCGCTTCCAGCTTAGCTGTGCAGAAGAAGAACAACAAGAAGAAGAAATATCTCGAAATATGTCCGTTAGGCCCCTTCCCTTGAGATAAATCTGCAAATATCTCGGAAACGAAGCGAGCTATGGCAAAATGTTAAGAGACCTTTTTTGTAGAGAATTAAGTTTCCTACATTTTATGTTGTATGATATTTTTTGATCAGATGCGTAGTTCTCGAGATATATCAAGATATTTAAAAGTTCCGAAGCCGCACCAACATAATAGAGATACAGAAACACCGTGGCCCCTTTCTTTGAGATAACTCTGCACTATTGCGAGCTGCAAATGCCACTTCCAGCTTAGCTGTGCAGAGGAAGAACAACAAGAAGAAGAAGTATCTCGAAATATGTCCGTCAGGCCCGCTCCTTTGAGCTGAATCTGCAAATATCTCGGAAACGAAGCGAGCTATGGCAAAATGTTAAGAGACGTTTTTTGTAGTGAATTATGTTTCCTACAATTTATGTTCTATGATATTTTTTGATCAGATGCGTAGTTCTCGAGATATATTAAGATATTTAAAAGTTCCGAAGCCGCACCAACATAATAGAGATACAGAAACACCGTGGCTCCTTTCTTTGAGATAACTCTGCACTATTGCGAGCTGCAAATGCCACTTCCAGCTTAGCTGTGCAGAAGAAGAACAACAAGAAGAAGAAGTATCTCGAAATATGTCCGTCAGGCCCCTTCCCTTGAGATAAATCTGCAAATATCTCGGAAACGAAGCGAGCTATGGCAAAATGTTAAGAGACCGTTTTTGTAGAGAATTAAGTTTCCTACTTTTTATGTTCTATGATATTTTTTGATCAGATGCGTAGTTCTCGAGATATATCAAGATATTTAAAAGTTCCGAAGCCGCACCAACATAATAGAGATACAGAAACACCGTGGCTCCTTTCTTTGAGATAAGTCTGCACTAGTGCGAGCTGGAAATGCCACTTCCAGTTTAGCTGTGCAGAAGAAGAACAACAAGAAGAAGAAATATCTCGAAATATGTCCATCAGGACCCTTCCCTTGAGATAAATCTGCAAATATCTCGGAAACGAAGCGAGCTATGGCAAAATGTTAAGAGACCTTTTTTGTAGAGAATTAAGTTTCCTACTTTTTATGTTCTATGATATTTTTTGATCAGATGCGTAGTTCTCGAGATATATTAAGATATTTAAAAGTTCCGAAGCCGCACCAACATAATAGAGATACAGAAACACCGTGGCCCCTTTCTTTGAGATAACTCTGCACTATTGCGAGCTGTAAATGCCACCTCCAGCTTAGCTGTGCAGAAGAAGAACAACAAGAAGAAGAAATATCTCGAAATATGTCCGTCAGGCCCCTGCCCTTGAGATATATCTGCAAATATCTCGGAAACGAAGCGAGCTATGGCAAAATGTTAAGAGACCTTTTTTGTAGAGAATTATGTTTCCTACAATTTATGTTCTATGATATTTTTTGATCAGATGCGTAGTTCTCGAGATATATCAAGATATTTAAAAGTTCCGAAACCGCACCAACATAACAGAGATACAGAAACACCGCGGCCCCTTTCTTTGAGATAACTCTGCACTAGTGCGAGCCGCAAATGCCGCTTCCAGCTTAGCTGTGCAGAAGAAGAACAACAAGAAGAAGAAATATCTCGAAATATGTCCGTTAGGCCCCTTCCCTTGAGATAAATCTGCAAATATCTCGGAAACGAAGCGAGCTATGGCAAAATATTAAGAGACCTTTTTTGTAGAGAATTAAGTTTCCTACATTTTATGTTCTATGATATTTTTTGATCAGATGCGTAGTTCTCGAGATATATTAAGATATTTAAAAGTTCCGAAGCCGCACCAACATAATAGAGATACAGAAACACCGTGGCCCCTTTCTTTGAGATAACTCTGCACTATTGCGAGCTGCAAATGCCACTTCCAGCTTAGCTGCGCAGAAGAAGAACAACAAGAAGAAGAAGAATCTCGAAATATGTCCGTCAGGCCCCTTCCCTTGAGATAAATCTGCAAATATCTCGGAAACGAAGCGCGCTATGGCAAAATGTTAAGAGACCTTTTTTGTAGAGAATTAAGTTTCCTACTTTTTACGTTCTATGATATTTTTTGATCAGATGCGTAGTTCTCGAGATATATTAAGATATTTAAAAGTTCCGAAGCCGCACCAACATAATAGAGATACAGAAACACCGTGGCCCCTTTCTTTGAGATAACTCTGCACTATTGCGAGCTGTAAATGCCACTTCCAGCTTAGCTGTGCAGAAGAAGAACAACAAGAAGAAGAAATATCTCGAAATATGTCCGTCAGGCCCCTGCCCTTGAGATATATCTGCAAATATCTCGGAAAAGAAGCGAGCTATGGCAAAATGTTAAGAGACCTTTTTTGTAGAGAATTATGTTTCCTACAATTTATGTTCTATGATATTTTTTGATCAGAAGCGTAGTTTTCGAGATATATCGAGATATTTAAAGGTTCCGAAGCCGCACCAACATAATAGAGATACAGAAACACCGTGGCCCCTTTCTTTGAGATAACTCTGCACTATTGCGAGCTGCAAATGCCACTTCCAGCTTAGCTGTGCAGAGGAAGAACAAGAAGAAGAAGAAGTATCTCGAAATATGTCCGTCAGGCCCGTTCCTTTGAGCTGAATCTGCAAATATCTCGGAAACGAAGCGAGCTATGGCAAAATGTTAAGAGACGTTTTTTGTAGTGAATTATGTTTCCTACAATTTATGTTCTATGATATTTTTTGATCAGAAGCGTAGTTTTCAAAGATATATCGAGATATTTAAAAGTACCGAAGCCGCACCAACATAATAGAGATACAGAAACACCGTGGCTCCTTTCTTTGAGATAACTCTGCACTAGTGCGAGCCGCAAATGCCACTTCCAGCTTAGCTGTGCAGAAGAAGAACAACAAGAAGAAGAAATATCTCGAAATATGTCCGTCAGGCCCCTTCCCTTGAGATAAATCTGCAAATATCTCGGAAACGAAGCGAGCTATGGCAAAATGTTAAGAGACCGTTTTTGTAGAGAATTAAGTTTCCTACTTTTTATGTTCTATGATATTTTTTGATCAGATGCGTAGTTCTCGAGATATATCAAGATATTTAAAAGTTCCGAAGCCGCACCAACATAATAGAGATACAGAAACACCGTGGCTCCTTTCTTTGAGATAAGTCTGCACTAGTGCGAGCTGGAAATGCCACTTCCAGTTTAGCTGTGCAGAAGAAGAACAACAAGAAGAAGAAATATCTCGAAATATGTCCATCAGGACCCTTCCCTTGAGATAAATCTGCAAATATCTCGGAAACGAAGCGAGCTATGGCAAAATGTTAAGAGACCTTTTTTGTAGAGAATTAAGTTTCCTACTTTTTATGTTCTATGATATTTTTTGATCAGATGAGTAGTTCTCGAGATATATCAAGATATTTAAAAGTTCCGAAGCCGCACCAACATAATAGAGATACAGAAACACCGTGGCCCCTTTCTTTGAGATAACTCTGCACTATTGCGAGCTGCAAATGCCACTTCCAGCTTAGCTGTGCAGAAGAAGAACAACAAGAAGAAGAAATATCTCGAAATATGTCCGTCAGGCCCCTTCCCTTGAGATAAATATGCAAATATCTCGGAAACGAAGCGAGCTATGGCAAAATGTTAAGAGACCTTTTTTGTACAAAATTATGTTTCCTACTTTTTATGTTCTATGATATTTTTTGATCAGATGCGTAGTTCTCGAGATATATTAAGATATTTAAAAGTTCCGAAGCCGCACCAACATAATAGAGATACAGAAACACCGTGGCCCCTTTCTTTGAGATAACTCTGCACTATTGCGAGCTGTAAATGCCACCTCCAGCTTAGCTGTGCAGAAGAAGAACAACAAGAAGAAGAAATATCTCGAAATATGTCCGTCAGGCCCCTGCCCTTGAGATATATCTGCAAATATCTCGGAAACGAAGCGAGCTATGGCAAAATGTTAAGAGACCTTTTTTGTAGAGAATTATGTTTCCTACAATTTATGTTCTATGATATTTTTTGATCAGATGCGTAGTTCTCGAGATATATCAAGATATTTAAAAGTTCCGAAACCGCACCAACATAACAGAGATACAGAAACACCGTGGCCCCTTTCTTTGAGATAACTCTGCACTAGTGCGAGCCGCAAATGCCGCTTCCAGCTTAGCTGTGCAGAAGAAGAACAACAAGAAGAAGAAATATCTCGAAATATGTCCGTTAGGCCCCTTCCCTTGAGATAAATCTGCAAATATCTCGGAAACGAAGCGAGCTATGGCAAAATATTAAGAGACCTTTTTTGTAGAAAATTAAGTTTCCTACATTTTATGTTCTATGATATTTTTTGATCAGATGCGTAGTTCTCGAGATATATTAAGATATTTAAAAGTTCCGAAGCCGCACCAACATAATAGAGATACAGAAACACCGTGGCCCCTTTCTTTGAGATAACTCTGCACTATTGCGAGCTGCAAATGCCACTTCCAGCTTAGCTGTGCAGAAGAAGAACAACAAGAAGAAGAAGTATCTCGAAATATGTCCGTCAGGCCCCTTCCCTTGAGATAAATCTGCAAATATCTCGGAAACGAAGCGCGCTATGGCAAAATGTTAAGAGACCTTTTTTGTAGAGAATTAAGTTTCCTACTTTTTACGTTCTATGATATTTTTTGATCAGATGCGTAGTTCTCGAGATATATTAAGATATTTAAAAGTTCCGAAACCGCACCAACATAACAGAGATACAGAAACACCGTGGCCCCTTTCTTTGAGATAACTCTGCACTAGTGCGAGCCGCAAATGCCGCTTCCAGCTTAGCTGTGCAGAAGAAGAACAACAAGAAGAAGAAATATCTCGAAATATGTCCGTTAGGCCCCTTCCCTTGAGATAAATCTGCAAATATCTCGGAAACGAAGCGAGCTATGGCAAAATATTAAGAGACCTTTTTTGTAGAGAATTAAGTTTCCTACATTTTATGTTCTATGATATTTTTTGATCAGATGCGTAGTTCTCGAGATATATTAAGATATTTAAAAGTTCCGAAGCCGCACCAACATAATAGAGATACAGAAACACCGTGGCCCCTTTCTTTGAGATAACTCTGCACTATTGCGAGCTGCAAATGCCACTTCCAGCTTAGCTGCGCAGAAGAAGAACAACAAGAAGAAGAAGAATCTCGAAATATGTCCGTCAGGCCCCTTCCCTTGAGATAAATCTGCAAATATCTCGGAAACGAAGCGCGCTATGGCAAAATGTTAAGAGACCTTTTTTGTAGAGAATTAAGTTTCCTACTTTTTACGTTCTATGATATTTTTTGATCAGATGCGTAGTTCTCGAGATATATTAAGATATTTAAAAGTTCCGAAGCCGCACCAACATAATAGAGATACAGAAACACCGTGGCCCCTTTCTTTGAGATAACTCTGCACTATTGCGAGCTGCAAATGCCACTTCCAGCTTAGCTGTGCAGAAGAAGAACAACAAGAAGAAGAAGTATCTCGAAATATGTCCGTCAGGCCCCTTCCCTTGAGATAAATCTGCAAATATCTCGGAAACGAAGAGAGCTATGGCAAAATGTTAAGAGACCTTTTTTGTAGAGAATTAAGTTTCCTACTTTTTATGTTCTATGATATTTTTTGATCAGATGCGTAGTTCTCGAGATATATCAAGATATTTAAAAGTTCCGAAGCCGCACCAACATAATAGAGATACAGAAACACCGTGGCCCCTTTCTTTGAGATAACTCTGCACTATTGCGAGCTGTAAATGCCACTTCCAGCTTAGCTGTGCAGAAGAAGAACAACAAGAAGAAGAAATATCTCGAAATATGTCCGTCAGGCCCCTGCCCTTGAGATATATCTGCAAATATCTCGGAAAAGAAGCGAGCTATGGCAAAATGTTAAGAGACCTTTTTTGTAGAGAATTATGTTTCCTACAATTTATGTTCTATGATATTTTTTGATCAGAAGCGTAGTTTTCGAGATATATCGAGATATTTAAAGGTTCCGAAGCCGCACCAACATAATAGAGATACAGAAACACCGTGGCCCCTTTCTTTGAGATAACTCTGCACTATTGCGAGCTGCAAATGCCACTTCCAGCTTAGCTGTGCAGAGGAAGAACAAGAAGAAGAAGAAGTATCTCGAAATATGTCCGTCAGGCCCGTTCCTTTGAGCTGAATCTGCAAATATCTCGGAAACGAAGCGAGCTATGGCAAAATGTTAAGAGACGTTTTTTGTAGTGAATTATGTTTCCTACAATTTATGTTCTATGATATTTTTTGATCAGAAGCGTAGTTTTCGAGATATATCGAGATATTTAAAAGTACCGAAGCCGCACCAACATAATAGAGATACAGAAACACCGTGGCTCCTTTCTTTGAGATAACTCTGCACTAGTGCGAGCCGCAAATGCCACTTCCAGCTTAGCTGTGCAGAAGAAGAACAACAAGAAGAAGAAATATCTCGAAATATGTCCGTCAGGCCCCTTCCCTTGAGATAAATCTGCAAATATCTCGGAAACGAAGCGAGCTATGGCAAAATGTTAAGAGACCTTTTTTGTA
Organism: Osmia lignaria lignaria; assembly: GCF_051020975.1. Classification (NCBI taxonomy): domain Eukaryota; kingdom Metazoa; phylum Arthropoda; class Insecta; order Hymenoptera; family Megachilidae; genus Osmia; species Osmia lignaria. The sequence goes on from NW_027478166.1 coordinate 7,395,727, forward strand.
GAGAATTAAGTTTCCTACTTTTTATGTTCTATGATATTTTTTGATCAGATGAGTAGTTCTCGAGATATATCAAGATATTTAAAAGTTCCGAAGCCGCACCAACATAATAGAGATAAAGAAACACCGTGGCCCCTTTCTTTGAGATAACTCTGCACTATTGCGAGCTGCAAATGCCACTTCCAGCTTAGCTGTGCAGAAGAAGAACAACAAGAAGAAGAAATATCTCGAAATATGTCCGTCAGGCCCCTTCCCTTGAGATAAATATGCAAATATCTCGGAAACGAAGCGAGCTATGGCAAAATGTTAAGAGACCTTTTTTGTACAAAATTATGTTTCCTACTTTTTATGTTCTATGATATTTTTTGATCAGATGCGTAGTTCTCGAGATATATTAAGATATTTAAAAGTTCCGAAGCCGCACCAACATAATAGAGATACAGAAACACCGTGGCCCCTTTCTTTGAGATAACTCTGCACTATTGCGAGCTGTAAATGCCACCTCCAGCTTAGCTGTGCAGAAGAAGAACAACAAGAAGAAGAAATATCTCGAAATATGTCCGTCAGGCCCCTGCCCTTGAGATATATCTGCAAATATCTCGGAAACGAAGCGAGCTATGGCAAAATGTTAAGAGACCTTTTTTGTAGAGAATTATGTTTCCTACAATTTATGTTCTATGATATTTTTTGATCAGATGCGTAGTTCTCGAGATATATCAAGATATTTAAAAGTTCCGAAACCGCACCAACATAACAGAGATACAGAAACACCGTGGCCCCTTTCTTTGAGATAACTCTGCACTAGTGCGAGCCGCAAATGCCGCTTCCAGCTTAGCTGTGCAGAAGAAGAACAACAAGAAGAAGAAATATCTCGAAATATGTCCGTTAGGCCCCTTCCCTTGAGATAAATCTGCAAATATCTCGGAAACGAAGCGAGCTATGGCAAAATGTTAAGAGACGTTTTTTGTAGTGAATTATGTTTCCTACAATTTATGTTCTATGATATTTTTTGATCAGATGCGTAGTTCTCGAGATATATTAAGATATTTAAAAGTTCCGAAGCCGCACCAACATAATAGAGATACAGAAACACCGTGGCTCCTTTCTTTGAGATAACTCTGCACTATTGCGAGCTGCAAATGCCACTTCCAGCTTAGCTGTGCAGAAGAAGAACAACAAGAAGAAGAAGTATCTCGAAATATGTCCGTCAGGCCCCTTCCCTTGAGATAAATCTGCAAATATCTCGGAAACGAAGAGAGCTATGGCAAAATGTTAAGAGACCTTTTTTGTAGAGAATTAAGTTTCCTACTTTTTATGTTCTATGATATTTTTTGATCAGATGCGTAGTTCTCGAGATATATCAAGATATTTAAAAGTTCCGAAGCCGCACCAACATAATAGAGATACAGAAACACCGTGGCCCCTTTCTTTGAGATAACTCTGCACTATTGCGAGCTGCAAATGCCACTTCCAGCTTAGCTGTGCAGAGGAAGAACAAGAAGAAGAAGAAGTATCTCGAAATATGTCCGTCAGGCCCGTTCCTTTGAGCTGAATCTGCAAATATCTCGGAAACGAAGCGAGCTATGGCAAAATGTTAAGAGACGTTTTTTGTAGTGAATTATGTTTCCTACAATTTATGTTCTATGATATTTTTTGATCAGAAGCGTAGTTTTCGAGATATATCGAGATATTTAAAAGTTCCGAAGCCGCACCAACATAATAGAGATACAGAAACACCGTGGCTCCTTTCTTTGAGATAACTCTGCACTAGTGCGAGCCGCAAATGCCACTTCCAGCTTAGCTGTGCAGAAGAAGAACAACAAGAAGAAGAAATATCTCGAAATATGTCCGTCAGGCCCCTTCCCTTGAGATAAATCTGCAAATATCTCGGAAACGAAGCGAGCTATGGCAAAATGTTAAGAGACCGTTTTTGTAGAGAATTAAGTTTCCTACTTTTTATGTTCTATGATATTTTTTGATCAGATGCGTAGTTCTCGAGATATATCAAGATATTTAAAAGTTCCGAAGCCGCACAAACATAATAGAGATACAGAAACACCGTGGCCCCTTTCTTTGAGATAACTCTGCACTATTGCGAGCTGCAAATGCCACTTCCAGCTTAGCTGTGCAGAAGAAGAACAACAAGAAGAAGAAATATCTCGAAATATGTCCGTCAGGCCCCTTCCCTTGAGATAAATATGCAAATATCTCGGAAACGAAGCGAGCTATGGCAAAATGTTAAGAGACCTTTTTTGTACAAAATTATGTTTCCTACTTTTTATGTTCTATGATATTTTTTGATCAGATGCGTAGTTCTCGAGATATATTAAGATATTTAAAAGTTCCGAAGCCGCACCAACATAATAGAGATACAGAAACACCGTGGCCCCTTTCTTTGAGATAACTCTGCACTAGTGCGAGCCGCAAATGCCGCTTCCAGCTTAGCTGTGCAGAAGAAGAACAACAAGAAGAAGAAATATCTCGAAATATGTCCGTTAGGCCCCTTCCCTTGAGATAAATCTGCAAATATCTCGGAAACGAAGCGAGCTATGGCAAAATATTAAGAGACCTTTTTTGTAGAGAATTAAGTTTCCTACATTTTATGTTCTATGATATTTTTTGATCAGATGCGTAGTTCTCGAGATATATTAAGATATTTAAAAGTTCCGAAGCCGCACCAACATAATAGAGATACAGAAACACCGTGGCCCCTTTCTTTGAGATAACTCTGCACTATTGCGAGCTGCAAATGCCACTTCCAGCTTAGCTGTGCAGAAGAAGAACAACAAGAAGAAGAAGTATCTCGAAATATGTCCGTCAGGCCCCTTCCCTTGAGATAAATCTGCAAATATCTCGGAAACGAAGCGCGCTATGGCAAAATGTTAAGAGACCTTTTTTGTAGAGAATTAAGTTTCCTACTTTTTACGTTCTATGATATTTTTTGATCAGATGCGTAGTTCTCGAGATATATTAAGATATTTAAAAGTTCCGAAGCCGCACCAACATAATAGAGATACAGAAACACCGTGGCCCCTTTCTTTGAGATAACTCTGCACTATTGCGAGCTGCAAATGCCACTTCCAGCTTAGCTGTGCAGAAGAAGAACAACAAGAAGAAGAAGTATCTCGAAATATGTCCGTCAGGCCCCTTCCCTTGAGATAAATCTGCAAATATCTCGGAAACGAAGAGAGCTATGGCAAAATGTTAAGAGACCTTTTTTGTAGAGAATTAAGTTTCCTACTTTTTATGTTCTATGATATTTTTTGATCAGATGCGTAGTTCTCGAGATATATCAAGATATTTAAAAGTTCCGAAGCCGCACCAACATAATAGAGATACAGAAACACCGTGGCCCCTTTCTTTGAGATAACTCTGCACTAGTGCGAGCCGCAAATGCCGCTTCCAGCTTAGCTGTGCAGAAGAAGAACAACAAGAAGAAGAAATATCTCGAAATATGTCCGTTAGGCCCCTTCCCTTGAGATAAATCTGCAAATATCTCGGAAACGAAGCGAGCTATGGCAAAATATTAAGAGACCTTTTTTGTAGAGAATTAAGTTTCCTACATTTTATGTTCTATGATATTTTTTGATCAGATGCGTAGTTCTCGAGATATATTAAGATATTTAAAAGTTCCGAAGCCGCACCAACATAATAGAGATACAGAAACACCGTGGCCCCTTTCTTTGAGATAACTCTGCACTATTGCGAGCTGCAAATGCCACTTCCAGCTTAGCTGTGCAGAAGAAGAACAACAAGAAGAAGAAGTATCTCGAAATATGTCCGTCAGGCCCCTTCCCTTGAGATAAATCTGCAAATATCTCGGAAACGAAGCGCGCTATGGCAAAATGTTAAGAGACCTTTTTTGTAGAGAATTAAGTTTCCTACTTTTTACGTTCTATGATATTTTTTGATCAGATGCGTAGTTCTCGAGATATATTAAGATATTTAAAAGTTCCGAAGCCGCACCAACATAATAGAGATACAGAAACACCGTGGCCCCTTTCTTTGAGATAACTCTGCACTATTGCGAGCTGCAAATGCCACTTCCAGCTTAGCTGTGCAGAAGAAGAACAACAAGAAGAAGAAGTATCTCGAAATATGTCCGTCAGGCCCCTTCCCTTGAGATAAATCTGCAAATATCTCGGAAACGAAGAGAGCTATGGCAAAATGTTAAGAGACCTTTTTTGTAGAGAATTAAGTTTCCTACTTTTTATGTTCTATGATATTTTTTGATCAGATGCGTAGTTCTCGAGATATATCAAGATATTTAAAAGTTCCGAAGCCGCACCAACATAATAGAGATACAGAAACACCGTGGCCCCTTTCTTTGAGATAACTCTGCACTAGTGCGAGCCGCAAATGCCGCTTCCAGCTTAGCTGTGCAGAAGAAGAACAACAAGAAGAAGAAATATCTCGAAATATGTCCGTTAGGCCCCTTCCCTTGAGATAAATCTGCAAATATCTCGGAAACGAAGCGAGCTATGGCAAAATATTAAGAGACCTTTTTTGTAGAGAATTAAGTTTCCTACATTTTATGTTCTATGATATTTTTTGATCAGATGCGTAGTTCTCGAGATATATTAAGATATTTAAAAGTTCCGAAGCCGCACCAACATAATAGAGATACAGAAACACCGTGGCCCCTTTCTTTGAGATAACTCTGCACTATTGCGAGCTGCAAATGCCACTTCCAGCTTAGCTGTGCAGAAGAAGAACAACAAGAAGAAGAAGTATCTCGAAATATGTCCGTCAGGCCCCTTCCCTTGAGATAAATCTGCAAATATCTCGGAAACGAAGCGCGCTATGGCAAAATGTTAAGAGACCTTTTTTGTAGAGAATTAAGTTTCCTACTTTTTACGTTCTATGATATTTTTTGATCAGATGCGTAGTTCTCGAGATATATTAAGATATTTAAAAGTTCCGAAGCCGCACCAACATAATAGAGATACAGAAACACCGTGGCCCCTTTCTTTGAGATAACTCTGCATTATTGCGAGCTGCAAATGCCACTTCCAGCTTAGCTGTGCAGAAGAAGAACAACAAGAAGAAGAAGTATCTCGAAATATGTCCGTCAGGCCCCTTCCCTTGAGATAAATATGCAAATATCTCGGAAACGAAGCGAGCTATGGCAAAATGTTAAGAGACCTTTTTTGTACAAAATTATGTTTCCTACTTTTTATGTTCTATGATATTTTTTGATCAGATGCGTAGTTCTCGAGATATATTAAGATATTTAAAAGTTCCGAAGCCGCACCAACATAATAGAGATACAGAAACACCGTGGCCCCTTTCTTTGAGATAACTCTGCACTATTGCGAGCTGTAAATGCCACCTCCAGCTTAGCTGTGCAGAAGAAGAACAACAAGAAGAAGAAATATCTCGAAATATGTCCGTCAGGCCCCTGCCCTTGAGATATATCTGCAAATATCTCGGAAACGAAGCGAGCTATGGCAAAATGTTAAGAGACCTTTTTTGTAGAGAATTATGTTTCCTACAATTTATGTTCTATGATATTTTTTGATCAGATGCGTAGTTCTCGAGATATATCAAGATATTTAAAAGTTCCGAAACCGCACCAACATAACAGAGATACAGAAACACCGTGGCCCCTTTCTTTGAGATAACTCTGCACTAGTGCGAGCCGCAAATGCCGCTTCCAGCTTAGCTGTGCAGAAGAAGAACAACAAGAAGAAGAAATATCTCGAAATATGTCCGTTAGGCCCCTTCCCTTGAGATAAATCTGCAAATATCTCGGAAACGAAGCGAGCTATGGCAAAATGTTAAGAGACGTTTTTTGTAGTGAATTATGTTTCCTACAATTTATGTTCTATGATATTTTTTGATCAGATGCGTAGTTCTCGAGATATATTAAGATATTTAAAAGTTCCGAAGCCGCACCAACATAATAGAGATACAGAAACACCGTGGCTCCTTTCTTTGAGATAACTCTGCACTATTGCGAGCTGCAAATGCCACTTCCAGCTTAGCTGTGCAGAAGAAGAACAACAAGAAGAAGAAGTATCTCGAAATATGTCCGTCAGGCCCCTTCCCTTGAGATAAATCTGCAAATATCTCGGAAACGAAGAGAGCTATGGCAAAATGTTAAGAAACCTTTTTTGTAGAGAATTAAGTTTCCTACTTTTTATGTTCTATGATATTTTTTGATCAGATGCGTAGTTCTCGAGATATATCAAGATATTTAAAAGTTCCGAAGCCGCACCAACATAATAGAGATACAGAAACACCGTGGCCCCTTTCTTTGAGATAACTCTGCACTATTGCGAGCTGCAAATGCCACTTCCAGCTTAGCTGTGCAGAGGAAGAACAAGAAGAAGAAGAAGTATCTCGAAATATGTCCGTCAGGCCCGTTCCTTTGAGCTGAATCTGCAAATATCTCGGAAACGAAGCGAGCTATGGCAAAATGTTAAGAGACGTTTTTTGTAGTGAATTATGTTTCCTACAATTTATGTTCTATGATATTTTTTGATCAGAAGCGTAGTTTTCGAGATATATCGAGATATTTAAAAGTTCCGAAGCCGCACCAACATAATAGAGATACAGAAACACCGTGGCTCCTTTCTTTGAGATAACTCTGCACTAGTGCGAGCCGCAAATGCCACTTCCAGCTTAGCTGTGCAGAAGAAGAACAACAAGAAGAAGAAATATCTCGAAATATGTCCGTCAGGCCCCTTCCCTTGAGATAAATCTGCAAATATCTCGGAAACGAAGCGAGCTATGGCAAAATGTTAAGAGACCGTTTTTGTAGAGAATTAAGTTTCCTACTTTTTATGTTCTATGATATTTTTTGATCAGATGCGTAGTTCTCGAGATATATCAAGATATTTAAAAGTTCCGAAGCCGCACAAACATAATAGAGATACAGAAACACCGTGGCCCCTTTCTTTGAGATAACTCTGCACTATTGCGAGCTGCAAATGCCACTTCCAGCTTAGCTGTGCAGAAGAAGAACAACAAGAAGAAGAAATATCTCGAAATATGTCCGTCAGGCCCCTTCCCTTGAGATAAATATGCAAATATCTCGGAAACGAAGCGAGCTATGGCAAAATGTTAAGAGACCTTTTTTGTACAAAATTATGTTTCCTACTTTTTATGTTCTATGATATTTTTTGATCAGATGCGTAGTTCTCGAGATATATTAAGATATTTAAAAGTTCCGAAGCCGCACCAACATAATAGAGATACAGAAACACCGTGGCCCCTTTCTTTGAGATAACTCTGCACTAGTGCGAGCCGCAAATGCCGCTTCCAGCTTAGCTGTGCAGAAGAAGAACAACAAGAAGAAGAAATATCTCGAAATATGTCCGTTAGGCCCCTTCCCTTGAGATAAATCTGCAAATATCTCGGAAACGAAGCGAGCTATGGCAAAATATTAAGAGACCTTTTTTGTAGAGAATTAAGTTTCCTACATTTTATGTTCTATGATATTTTTTGATCAGATGCGTAGTTCTCGAGATATATTAAGATATTTAAAAGTTCCGAAGCCGCACCAACATAATAGAGATACAGAAACACCGTGGCCCCTTTCTTTGAGATAACTCTGCACTATTGCGAGCTGCAAATGCCACTTCCAGCTTAGCTGTGCAGAAGAAGAACAACAAGAAGAAGAAGTATCTCGAAATATGTCCGTCAGGCCCCTTCCCTTGAGATAAATCTGCAAATATCTCGGAAACGAAGCGCGCTATGGCAAAATGTTAAGAGACCTTTTTTGTAGAGAATTAAGTTTCCTACTTTTTACGTTCTATGATATTTTTTGATCAGATGCGTAGTTCTCGAGATATATTAAGATATTTAAAAGTTCCGAAGCCGCACCAACATAATAGAGATACAGAAACACCGTGGCCCCTTTCTTTGAGATAACTCTGCACTATTGCGAGCTGCAAATGCCACTTCCAGCTTAGCTGTGCAGAAGAAGAACAACAAGAAGAAGAAGTATCTCGAAATATGTCCGTCAGGCCCCTTCCCTTGAGATAAATCTGCAAATATCTCGGAAACGAAGAGAGCTATGGCAAAATGTTAAGAGACCTTTTTTGTAGAGAATTAAGTTTCCTACTTTTTATGTTCTATGATATTTTTTGATCAGATGCGTAGTTCTCGAGATATATCAAGATATTTAAAAGTTCCGAAGCCGCACCAACATAATAGAGATACAGAAACACCGTGGCCCCTTTCTTTGAGATAACTCTGCACTATTGCGAGCTGTAAATGCCACTTCCAGCTTAGCTGTGCAGAAGAAGAACAACAAGAAGAAGAAATATCTCGAAATATGTCCGTCAGGCCCCTGCCCTTGAGATATATCTGCAAATATCTCGGAAACGAAGCGAGCTATGGCAAAATGTTAAGAGACCTTTTTTGTAGAGAATTATGTTTCCTACAATTTATGTTCTATGATATTTTTTGATCAGAAGCGTAGTTTTCGAGATATATCGAGATATTTAAAGGTTCCGAAGCCGCACCAACATAATAGAGATACAGAAACACCGTGGCCCCTTTCTTTGAGATAACTCTGCACTATTGCGAGCTGCAAATGCCACTTCCAGCTTAGCTGTGCAGAGGAAGAACAACAAGAAGAAGAAGTATCTCGAAATATGTCCGTCAGGCCCGTTCCTTTGAGCTGAATCTGCAAATATCTCGGAAACGAAGCGAGCTATGGCAAAATGTTAAGAGACGTTTTTTGTAGTGAATTATGTTTCCTACAATTTATGTTCTATGATATTTTTTGATCAGATGCGTAGTTCTCGAGATATATTAAGATATTTAAAAGTTCCGAAGCCGCACCAACATAATAGAGATACAGAAACACCGTGGCTCCTTTCTTTGAGATAACTCTGCACTATTGCGAGCTGCAAATGCCACTTCCAGCTTAGCTGTGCAGAAGAAGAACAACAAGAAGAAGAAGTATCTCGAAATATGTCCGTCAGGCCCCTTCCCTTGAGATAAATCTGCAAATATCTCGGAAACGAAGAGAGCTATGGCAAAATGTTAAGAGACCTTTTTTGTAGAGAATTAAGTTTCTTACTTTTTATGTTCTATGATATTTTTTGATCAGATGCGTAGTTCTCGAGATATATCAAGATATTTAAAAGTTCCGAAGCCGCACCAACATAATAGAGATACAGAAACACCGTGGCTCCTTTCTTTGAGATAACTCTGCACTAGTGCGAGCCGCAAATGCCACTTCCAGCTTAGCTGTGCAGAAGAAGAACAACAAGAAGAAGAAATATCTCGAAATATGTCCGTCAGGCCCCTTCCCTTGAGATAAATCTGCAAATATCTCGGAAACGAAGCGAGCTATGGCAAAATGTTAAGAGACCTTTTTTGTAGAGAATTAAGTTTCCTACTTTTTATGTTCTATGATATTTTTTGATCAGATGCGCAGTTCTCGAGATATATCAAGATATTTAAAAGTTCCGAAGCCGCACCAACATAATAGAGATACAGAAACACCGTGGCCCCTTTCTTTGAGATAACTCTGCACTATTGCGAGCTGCAAATGCCACTTCCAGCTTAGCTGTGCAGAAGAAGAACAACAAGAAGAAGAAATATCTCGAAATATGTCCGTCAGGCCCCTTCCCTTGAGATAAATCTGCAAATATCTCGGAAACGAAGAGAGCTATGGCAAAATGTTAAGAGACCTTTTTTGTAGAGAATTAAGTTTCCTACTTTTTACGTTCTATGACATTTTTTGATCAGATGCGTAGTTCTCGAGATATATCAAGATATTTAAAAGTTCCGAAGCCGCACCAACATAATAGAGATACAGAAACACCGTGGTCCCTTTCTTTGAGATAACTCTGCACTATTGCGAGCTGTAAATGCCACTTCCAGCTTAGCTGTGCAGAAGAAGAACAACAAGAAGAAGAAGTATCTCGAAATATGTCCGTCAGGCCCCTTCCCTTGAGATAACTCTGCAAATATCTCGGAAACGAAGAGAGCTATGGCAAAATGTTAAGAGACCTTTTTTGTAGAGAATTAAGTTTCCTACTTTTCATGTTCTATGATATTTTTTGATCAGATGCGTAGTTCTCGAGATATATCAAGATATTTAAAAGTTCCGAAGCCGCACCAACATAATAGAGATACAGAAACACCGTGGCCCCTTTCTTTGAGATAACTCTGCACTATTGCGAGCTGTAAATGCCACTTCCAGCTTAGCTGTGCAGAAGAAGAACAACAAGAAGAAGAAATATCTCGAAATATGTCCGTCAGGCCCCTTCCCTTGAGATATATCTGCAAATATCTCGGAAACGAAGCGAGCTATGGCAAAATGTTAAGAGACCTTTTTTGTAGAGAATTAAGTTTCCTACTTTTTATGTTCTATGATATTTTTTGATCAGATGCGTAGTTCTCGAGATATATCAAGATATTTAAAAGTTCCGAAGCCGCACCAACATAATAGAGATACAGAAACACCGTGGCCCCTTTCTTTGAGATAACTCTGCACTATTGCGAGCTGCAAATGCCACTTCCAGCTTAGCTGTGCAGAGGAAGAACAACAAGAAGAAGAAGTATCTCGAAATATGTCCGTCAGGCCCGTTCCTTTGAGCTGAATCTGCAAATATCTCGGAAACGAAGCGAGCTATGGCAAAATGTTAAGAGACGTTTTTTGTAGTGAATTATGTTTCCTACAATTTATGTTCTATGATATTTTTTGATCAGAAGCGTAGTTTTCGAGATATATCGAGATATTTAAAAGTTCCGAAGCCGCACCAACATAATAGAGATACAGAAACACCGTGGCTCCTTTCTTTGAGATAACTCTGCACTAGTACGAGCCGCAAGTGCCACTTCCAGCTTAGCTGTGCAGAAGAAGAACAACAAGAAGAAGAAATATCTCGAAATATGTCCGTCAGGCCCCTTCCCTTGAGATAAATCTGCAAATATCTCGGAAACGAAGCGAGCTATGGCAAAATGTTAAGAGACCTTTTTTGTAGAGAATTAACTTTCCTACTTTTTATGTTCTATGATATTTTTTGATCAGATGCGTAGTTCTCGAGATATATCAAGATATTTAAAAGTTCCGAAGCCGCACCAACATAATAGAGATACAGAAACACCGTGGCCCCTCTCTTTGAGATAACTCTGCACTATTGCGAGCTGCAAATGCCACTTCCAGCTTAGCTGTGCAGAAGAAGAACAACAAGAATAAGAAATATTTCGAAATATGTCCGTCAGGCCCCTTCCCTTGAGATAAATCTGCAAATATCTCGGAAACGAAGCGGGCTACGGCAAAATGTTAAGAGACCTTTTTTGTAGAAAATTAGGTTTCCTACTTTTTATGTTCTATGATATTTTTTGATCAGATGCGTAGTTCTCGAGATATATCAAGATATTTAAAAGTTCCGAAGCCGCACCAACATAATAGAGATACAGAAACACCGTGGCCCCTTTCTTTGAGATAACTCTGCACTATTGCGAGCTGCAAATGCCACTTCCAGCTTAGCTGTGCAGAGGAAGAACAACAAGAAGAAGAAGTATCTCGAAATATGTCCGTCAGGCCCGTTCCTTTGAGCTGAATCTGCAAATATCTCGGAAACGAAGCGAGCTATGGCAAAATGTTAAGAGACGTTTTTTGTAGTGAATTATGTTTCCTACAATTTATGTTCTATGATATTTTTTGATCAGAAGCGTAGTTTTCGAGATATATCGAGATATTTAAAAGTTCCGAAGCCGCACCAACATAATAGAGATACAGAAACACCGTGGCTCCTTTCTTTGAGATAACTCTGCACTAGTACGAGCCGCAAATGCCGCTTCCAGCTTAGCTGTGCAGAAGAAGAACAACAAGAAGAAGAAATATCTCGAAATATGTCCGTTAGGCCCCTTCCCTTGAGATAAATCTGCAAATATCTCGGAAACGAAGCGAGCTATGGCAAAATATTAAGAGACCTTTTTTGTAGAGAATTAAGTTTCCTACATTTTATGTTCTATGATATTTTTTGATCAGATGCGTAGTTCTCGAGATATATTAAGATATTTAAAAGTTCCGAAGCCGCACCAACATAATAGAGATACAGAAACACCGTGGCCCCTTTCTTTGAGATAACTCTGCACTATTGCGAGCTGCAAATGCCACTTCCAGCTTAGCTGTGCAGAAGAAGAACAACAAGAAGAAGAAGTATCTCGAAATATGTCCGTCAGGCCCCTTCCCTTGAGATAAATCTGCAAATATCTCGGAAACGAAGCGCGCTATGGCAAAATGTTAAGAGACCTTTTTTGTAGAGAATTAAGTTTCCTACTTTTTACGTTCTATGATATTTTTTGATCAGATGCGTAGTTCTCGAGATATATTAAGATATTTAAAAGTTCCGAAGCCGCACCAACATAATAGAGATACAGAAACACCGTGGCCCCTTTCTTTGAGATAACTCTGCACTATTGCGAGCTGCAAATGCCACTTCCAGCTTAGCTGTGCAGAAGAAGAACAACAAGAAGAAGAAGTATCTCGAAATATGTCCGTCAGGCCCCTTCCCTTGAGATAAATCTGCAAATATCTCGGAAACGAAGAGAGCTATGGCAAAATGTTAAGAGACCTTTTTTGTAGAGAATTAAGTTTCCTACTTTTTATGTTCTATGATATTTTTTGATCAGATGCGTAGTTCTCGAGATATATCAAGATATTTAAAAGTTCCGAAGCCGCACCAACATAATAGAGATACAGAAACACCGTGGCCCCTTTCTTTGAGATAACTCTGCACTAGTGCGAGCCGCAAATGCCGCTTCCAGCTTAGCTGTGCAGAAGAAGAACAACAAGAAGAAGAAATATCTCGAAATATGTCCGTTAGGCCCCTTCCCTTGAGATAAATCTGCAAATATCTCGGAAACGAAGCGAGCTATGGCAAAATATTAAGAGACCTTTTTTGTAGAGAATTAAGTTTCCTACATTTTATGTTCTATGATATTTTTTGATCAGATGCGTAGTTCTCGAGATATATTAAGATATTTAAAAGTTCCGAAGCCGCACCAACATAATAGAGATACAGAAACACCGTGGCCCCTTTCTTTGAGATAACTCTGCACTATTGCGAGCTGCAAATGCCACTTCCAGCTTAGCTGTGCAGAAGAAGAACAACAAGAAGAAGAAGTATCTCGAAATATGTCCGTCAGGCCCCTTCCCTTGAGATAAATCTGCAAATATCTCGGAAACGAAGCGCGCTATGGCAAAATGTTAAGAGACCTTTTTTGTAGAGAATTAAGTTTCCTACTTTTTACGTTCTATGATATTTTTTGATCAGATGCGTAGTTCTCGAGATATATTAAGATATTTAAAAGTTCCGAAGCCGCACCAACATAATAGAGATACAGAAACACCGTGGCCCCTTTCTTTGAGATAACTCTGCACTATTGCGAGCTGCAAATGCCACTTCCAGCTTAGCTGTGCAGAAGAAGAACAACAAGAAGAAGAAGTATCTCGAAATATGTCCGTCAGGCCCCTTCCCTTGAGATAAATCTGCAAATATCTCGGAAACGAAGAGAGCTATGGCAAAATGTTAAGAGACCTTTTTTGTAGAGAATTAAGTTTCCTACTTTTTATGTTCTATGATATTTTTTGATCAGATGCGTAGTTCTCGAGATATATCAAGATATTTAAAAGTTCCGAAGCCGCACCAACATAATAGAGATACAGAAACACCGTGGCCCCTTTCTTTGAGATAACTCTGCACTATTGCGAGCTGTAAATGCCACTTCCAGCTTAGCTGTGCAGAAGAAGAACAACAAGAAGAAGAAATATCTCGAAATATGTCCGTCAGGCCCCTGCCCTTGAGATATATCTGCAAATATCTCGGAAACGAAGCGAGCTATGGCAAAATGTTAAGAGACCTTTTTTGTAGAGAATTATGTTTCCTACAATTTATGTTCTATGATATTTTTTGATCAGAAGCGTAGTTTTCGAGATATATCGAGATATTTAAAGGTTCCGAAGCCGCACCAACATAATAGAGATACAGAAACACCGTGGCCCCTTTCTTTGAGATAACTCTGCACTATTGCGAGCTGCAAATGCCACTTCCAGCTTAGCTGTGCAGAGGAAGAACAACAAGAAGAAGAAGTATCTCGAAATATGTCCGTCAGGCCCGTTCCTTTGAGCTGAATCTGCAAATATCTCGGAAACGAAGCGAGCTATGGCAAAATGTTAAGAGACGTTTTTTGTAGTGAATTATGTTTCCTACAATTTATGTTCTATGATATTTTTTGATCAGATGCGTAGTTCTCGAGATATATTAAGATATTTAAAAGTTCCGAAGCCGCACCAACATAATAGAGATACAGAAACACCGTGGCTCCTTTCTTTGAGATAACTCTGCACTATTGCGAGCTGCAAATGCCACTTCCAGCTTAGCTGTGCAGAAGAAGAACAACAAGAAGAAGAAGTATCTCGAAATATGTCCGTCAGGCCCCTTCCCTTGAGATAAATCTGCAAATATCTCGGAAACGAAGAGAGCTATGGCAAAATGTTAAGAGACCTTTTTTGTAGAGAATTAAGTTTCTTACTTTTTATGTTCTATGATATTTTTTGATCAGATGCGTAGTTCTCGAGATATATCAAGATATTTAAAAGTTCCGAAGCCGCACCAACATAATAGAGATACAGAAACACCGTGGCTCCTTTCTTTGAGATAACTCTGCACTAGTGCGAGCCGCAAATGCCACTTCCAGCTTAGCTGTGCAGAAGAAGAACAACAAGAAGAAGAAATATCTCGAAATATGTCCGTCAGGCCCCTTCCCTTGAGATAAATCTGCAAATATCTCGGAAACGAAGCGAGCTATGGCAAAATGTTAAGAGACCTTTTTTGTAGAGAATTAAGTTTCCTACTTTTTATGTTCTATGATATTTTTTGATCAGATGCGCAGTTCTCGAGATATATCAAGATATTTAAAAGTTCCGAAGCCGCACCAACATAATAGAGATACAGAAACACCGTGGCCCCTTTCTTTGAGATAACTCTGCACTATTGCGAGCTGCAAATGCCACTTCCAGCTTAGCTGTGCAGAAGAAGAACAACAAGAAGAAGAAATATCTCGAAATATGTCCGTCAGGCCCCTTCCCTTGAGATAAATCTGCAAATATCTCGGAAACGAAGAGAGCTATGGCAAAATGTTAAGAGACCTTTTTTGTAGAGAATTAAGTTTCCTACTTTTTACGTTCTATGACATTTTTTGATCAGATGCGTAGTTCTCGAGATATATCAAGATATTTAAAAGTTCCGAAGCCGCACCAACATAATAGAGATACAGAAACACCGTGGTCCCTTTCTTTGAGATAACTCTGCACTATTGCGAGCTGTAAATGCCACTTCCAGCTTAGCTGTGCAGAAGAAGAACAACAAGAAGAAGAAGTATCTCGAAATATGTCCGTCAGGCCCCTTCCCTTGAGATAACTCTGCAAATATCTCGGAAACGAAGAGAGCTATGGCAAAATGTTAAGAGACCTTTTTTGTAGAGAATTAAGTTTCCTACTTTTCATGTTCTATGATATTTTTTGATCAGATGCGTAGTTCTCGAGATATATCAAGATATTTAAAAGTTCCGAAGCCGCACCAACATAATAGAGATACAGAAACACCGTGGCCCCTTTCTTTGAGATAACTCTGCACTATTGCGAGCTGTAAATGCCACTTCCAGCTTAGCTGTGCAGAAGAAGAACAACAAGAAGAAGAAATATCTCGAAATATGTCCGTCAGGCCCCTTCCCTTGAGATATATCTGCAAATATCTCGGAAACGAAGCGAGCTATGGCAAAATGTTAAGAGACCTTTTTTGTAGAGAATTAAGTTTCCTACTTTTTATGTTCTATGATATTTTTTGATCAGATGCGTAGTTCTCGAGATATATCAAGATATTTAAAAGTTCCGAAGCCGCACCAACATAATAGAGATACAGAAACACCGTGGCCCCTTTCTTTGAGATAACTCTGCACTATTGCGAGCTGCAAATGCCACTTCCAGCTTAGCTGTGCAGAGGAAGAACAACAAGAAGAAGAAGTATCTCGAAATATGTCCGTCAGGCCCGTTCCTTTGAGCTGAATCTGCAAATATCTCGGAAACGAAGCGAGCTATGGCAAAATGTTAAGAGACGTTTTTTGTAGTGAATTATGTTTCCTACAATTTATGTTCTATGATATTTTTTGATCAGAAGCGTAGTTTTCGAGATATATCGAGATATTTAAAAGTTCCGAAGCCGCACCAACATAATAGAGATACAGAAACACCGTGGCTCCTTTCTTTGAGATAACTCTGCACTAGTACGAGCCGCAAGTGCCACTTCCAGCTTAGCTGTGCAGAAGAAGAACAACAAGAAGAAGAAATATCTCGAAATATGTCCGTCAGGCCCCTTCCCTTGAGATAAATCTGCAAATATCTCGGAAACGAAGCGAGCTATGGCAAAATGTTAAGAGACCTTTTTTGTAGAGAATTAACTTTCCTACTTTTTATGTTCTATGATATTTTTTGATCAGATGCGTAGTTCTCGAGATATATCAAGATATTTAAAAGTTCCGAAGCCGCACCAACATAATAGAGATACAGAAACACCGTGGCCCCTCTCTTTGAGATAACTCTGCACTATTGCGAGCTGCAAATGCCACTTCCAGCTTAGCTGTGCAGAAGAAGAACAACAAGAATAAGAAATATTTCGAAATATGTCCGTCAGGCCCCTTCCCTTGAGATAAATCTGCAAATATCTCGGAAACGAAGCGGGCTACGGCAAAATGTTAAGAGACCTTTTTTGTAGAAAATTAGGTTTCCTACTTTTTATGTTCTATGATATTTTTTGATCAGATGCGTAGTTCTCGAGATATATCAAGATATTTAAAAGTTCCGAAGCCGCACCAACATAATAGAGATACAGAAACACCGTGGCCCCTTTCTTTGAGATAACTCTGCACTATTGCGAGCTGCAAATGCCACTTCCAGCTTAGCTGTGCAGAGGAAGAACAACAAGAAGAAGAAGTATCTCGAAATATGTCCGTCAGGCCCGTTCCTTTGAGCTGAATCTGCAAATATCTCGGAAACGAAGCGAGCTATGGCAAAATGTTAAGAGACGTTTTTTGTAGTGAATTATGTTTCCTACAATTTATGTTCTATGATATTTTTTGATCAGAAGCGTAGTTTTCGAGATATATCGAGATATTTAAAAGTTCCGAAGCCGCACCAACATAATAGAGATACAGAAACACCGTGGCTCCTTTCTTTGAGATAACTCTGCACTAGTACGAGCCGCAAGTGCCACTTCCAGCTTAGCTGTGCAGAAGAAGAACAACAAGAAGAAGAAATATCTCGAAATATGTCCGTCAGGCCCCTTCCCTTGAGATAAATCTGCAAATATCTCGGAAACGAAGCGAGCTATGGCAAAATGTTAAGAGACCTTTTTTGTAGAGAATTAAGTTTCCTACTTTTTATGTTCTATGATATTTTTTGATCAGATGCGTAGTTCTCGAGATATATCAAGATATTTAAAAGTTCCGAAGCCGCACCAACATAATAGAGATACAGAAACACCGTGGCCCCTTTCTTTGAGATAACTCTGCACGATTGCGAGCTGGAAATGCCACTTCCAGTTTAGCTGTGCAGAAGAAGAACAACAAGAAGAAGAAATATCTCGAAATATGTCCATCAGGACCCTTCCCTTGAGATAAATCTGCAAATATCTCGGAAACGAAGCGAGCTATGGCAAAATATTAAGAGACCTTTTTTGTAGAGAATTAAGTTTCCTACTTTTTATGTTCTATGATATTTTTTGATCAGATGCGTAGTTCTCGAGATATATCAAGATATTTAAAAGTTCCGAAGCCGCACCAACATAATAGAGATACAGAAACACCGTGGCCCCTCTCTTTGAGATAACTCTGCACTATTGCGAGCTGCAAATGCCACTTCCAGCTTAGCTGTGCAGATGAAGAACAACAAGAATAAGAAATATTTCGAAATATGTCCGTCAGGCCCCTTCCCTTGAGATAAATCTGCAAATATCTCGGAAACGAAGCGGGCTACGGCAAAATGTTAAGAGACCTTTTTTGTAGAAAATTAGGTTTCCTACTTTTTATCTTCTATGATATTTTTTGATCAGATGCGTAGTTCTCGAGATATATCAAGATATTTAAAAGTTCCGAAGCCGCACCAACATAATAGAAATACAGAAACACCGTGGCCCCTTTCTTTGAGATAACTCTGCACTATTGCGAGCTGCAAATGCCACTTCCAGCTTAGCTGTGCAGAGGAAGAACAACAAGAAGAAGAAGTATCTCGAAATATGTCCGTCAGGCCCGTTCCTTTGAGCTGAATCTGCAAATATCTCGGAAACGAAGCGAGCTATGGCAAAATGTTAAGAGACGTTTTTTGTAGTGAATTGTGTTTCCTACAATTTATGTTCTATAATATTTTTTGATCAGAAGCGTAGTTTTCGAGATATATCGAGATATTTAAAAGTTCCGAAGCCGCACCAACATAATAGAGATACAGAAACACCGTGGCTCCTTTCTTTGAGATAACTCTGCACTAGTACGAGCCGCAAATGCCACTTCCAGCTTAGCTGTGCAGAAGAAGAACAACAAGAAGAAGAAATATCTCGAAATATGTCCGTCAGGCCCCTTCCCTTGAGATATATCTGCAAATATCTCGGAAACGAAGCGAGCTATGGCAAAATGTTAAGAGACCTTTTTTGTAGAGAATTAAGTTTCCTACTTTTTATGTTCTATGATATTTTTTGATCAGATGCGTAGTTCTCGAGATATATCAAGATATTTAAAAGTTCCGAAGCCGCACCAACATAATAGAGATACAGAAACACCGTGGCCCCTCTCTTTGAGATAACTCTGCACTATTGCGAGCTGCAAATGCCACTTCCAGCTTAGCTGTGCAGAAGAAGAACAACAAGAATAAGAAATATTTCGAAATATGTCCGTCAGGCCCCTTCCCTTGAGATAAATCTGCAAATATCTCGGAAACGAAGCGGGCTACGGCAAAATGTTAAGAGACCTTTTTTGTAGAAAATTAGGTTTCCTACTTTTTATGTTCTATGATATTTTTTGATCAGATGCGTAGTTCTCGAGATATATCAAGATATTTAAAAGTTCCGAAGCCGCACCAACATAATAGAGATACAGAAACACCGTGGCCCCTTTCTTTGAGATAACTCTGCACGATTGCGAGCTGGAAATGCCACTTCCAGTTTAGCTGTGCAGAAGAAGAACAACAAGAAGAAGAAATATCTCGAAATATGTCCATCAGGACCCTTCCCTTGAGATAAATCTGCAAATATCTCGGAAACGAAGCGAGCTATGGCAAAATGTTAGGAGACCTTTTTTGTAGAGAATTATGTTTCCTACAATTTATGTTCTATGATATTTTTTGATCAGAAGCGTAGTTTTCGAGATATATCGAGATATTTAAAAGTTCCGAAGCCGCACCAACATAATAGAGATACGGAAACACCGTGACCCCTTTCTTTGGGATAACTCTGCACTATTGCGAGCTGGAAATGCCACTTCCAGTTTAGCTGTGCAGAAGAAGAACAACAAGAAGAAGAAATATCTCGAAATATGTCCGTCAGGCCCCTTCCCTTGTGATAAATCTGCAAATATCTCGGAAACGAAGCGAGCTATGGCAAAATGTTAAGAGACCTTTTTTGTAGAGAATTAAGTTTCCTACTTTTTATGTTCTATGATATTTTTCGATCAGAGGCGTAGTTCTCGAGATATATCAAGATATTTAAAAGTTCCGAAGCCGCACCAACATAATAGAGATACAGAAACACCGTGGCCCCTTTCTTTGAGATAACTCTGCACGATTGCGAGCTGGAAATGCCACTTCCAGTTTAGCTGTGCAGAAGAAGAACAACAAGAAGAAGAAATATCTCGAAATATGTCCATCAGGACCCTTCCCTTGAGATAAATCTGCAAATATCTCGGAAACGAAGCGAGCTACGGCAAAATGTTAAGCGACCTTTTTTGTAGAAAATTAGGTTTCCTACTTTTTATGTTCTATGATATTTTTTGATCAGATGCGTAGTTCTCGAGATATATCAAGATATTTAAAAGTTCCGAAGCCGCACCAACATAATAGAGATACAGAAACACCGTGGCCCCTTTCTTTGAGATAACTCTGCACGTTTGCGAGCTGGAAATGCCACTTCCAGTTTAGCTGTGCAGAAGAAGAACAACAAGAAGAAGAAATATCTCGAAATATGTCCATCAGGACCCTTCCCTTGAGATAAATCTGCAAATATCTCGGAAACGAAGCGAGCTATGGCAAAATGTTAAGAGACCTTTTTTGTAGAGAATTAAGTGTCCTACTTTTTATGTTCTATGATATTTTTTGATCAGATGCGTAGTTCTCGAGATATATCAAGATATTTAAAAGTTCCGAAGCCGCACCAACATAATAGAGATACAGAAACACCGTGGCCCCTCTCTTTGAGATAACTCTGCACTATTGCGAGCTGCAAATGCCACTTCCAGCTTAGCTGTGCAGAATAAGAACAACAAGAATAAGAAATATTTCGAAATATGTCCGTCAGGCCCCTTCCCTTGAGATAAATCTGCAAATATCTCGGAAACGAAGCGGGCTACGGCAAAATGTTAAGAGACCTTTTTTGTAGAAAATTAGGTTTTCTACGTTTTATGTTCTATGATATTTTTTGATCAGATGCGTAGTTCTCGAGATATATCAAGATATTTAAAAGTTCCGAAGCCGCACCAACATAATAGAGATACAGAAACACCGTGGCCCCTTTCTTTGAGATAACTCTGCACTTTTGCGAGCTGCAAATGCCACTTCCAGCTTAGCTGTGCAGAGGAAGAACAACAAGAAGAAGAAGTATCTCGAAATATGTCCGTCAGGCCCGTTCCTTTGAGCTGAATCTGCAAATATCTCGGAAACGAAGCGAGCTATGGCAAAATGTTAAGAGACGTTTTTTGTAGTGAATTATGTTTCCTACAATTTATGTTCTATGATATTTTTTGATCAGAAGCGTAGTTTTCGAGATATATCGAGATATTTAAAAGTTCCGAAGCCGCACCAACATAATAGAGATACAGAAACACCGTGGCTCCTTTCTTTGAGATAACTCTGCACTAGTACGAGCCGCAAATGCCACTTCCAGCTCAGCTGTGCAGAAGAAGAACAACAAGAAGAAGAAATATCTCGAAATATGTCCGTCAGGCCCCTTCCCTTGAGATAAATCTGCAAATATCTCGGAAACGAAGCGAGCTATGGCAAAATGTTAAGAGACCTTTTTTGTAGAGAATTAAGTTTCCTACTTTTTATGTTCTATGATATTTTTCGATCAGAGGCGTAGTTCTCGAGATATATCAAGATATTTAAAAGTTCCGAAGCCGCACCAACATAATAGAGATACAGAAACACCGTGGCCCCTTTCTTTGAGATAACTCTGCACGATTGCGAGCTGGAAATGCCACTTCCAGTTTAGCTGTGCAGAAGAAGAACAACAAGAAGAAGAAATATCTCGAAATATGTCCATCAGGACCCTTCCCTTGAGATAAATCTGCAAATATCTCGGAAACGAAGCGAGCTACGGCAAAATGTTAAGCGACCTTTTTTGTAGAAAATTAGGTTTCCTACTTTTTATGTTCTATGATATTTTTTGATCAGATGCGTAGTTCTCGAGATATATCAAGATATTTAAAAGTTCCGAAGCCGCACCAACATAATAGAGATACAGAAACACCGTAGCCCCTTTCTTTGAGATAACTCTGCACGATTGCGAGCTGGAAATGCCACTTCCAGTTTAGCTGTGCAGAAGAAGAACAACAAGAAGAAGAAATATCTCGAAATATGTCCATCAGGACCCTTCCCTTGAGATAAATCTGCAAATATCTCGGAAACGAAGCGAGCTATGGCAAAATGTTAAGAGACCTTTTTTGTAGAGAATTAAGTTTCCTACTTTTTATGTTCTATGATATTTTTTGATCAGATGCGTAGTTCTCGAGATATATCAAGATATTTAAAAGTTCCGAAGCCGCACCAACATAATAGAGATACAGAAACACCGTGGCCCCTCTCTTTGAGATAACTCTGCACTATTGCGAGCTGCAAATGCCACTTCCAGCTTAGCTGTGCAGAAGAAGAACAACAAGAAGAAGAAATATCTCGAAATATGTCCATCAGGACCCTTCCCTTGAGATAAATCTGCAAATATCTCGGAAACAAAGCGAGCTATGGCAAAATGTTAAGAGACCTTTTTTGTAGAGAATTAAGTTTCCTACTTTTTATGTTCTATGATATTTTTCGATCAGAGGCGTAGTTCTCGAGATATATCAAGATATTTAAAAGTTCCGAAGCCGCACCAACATAATAGAGATACAGAAACACCGTGGCCCCTCTCTTTGAGATAACTCTGCACGATTGCGAGCAGGAAATGCCACTTCCAGTTTAGCTGTGCAGAAGAAGAACAACAAGAAGATGAAATATCTCGAAATATGTCCGTCAGGACCCTTCCCTTGAGATACATCTGCAAATATCTCGGAAACGAAGCGAGCTATGGCAAAATGTTAAGAGACCTTTTTTGTAGAGAATTATGTTTCCTACTTTTTATGTTCTATGATATTTTTCGATCAGAGGCGTAGTTCTCGAGATATATCAAGATATTTAAAAGTTCCGAAGCCGCACCAACATAATAGAGATACAGAAACACCGTGGCCCCTTTCTTTGAGATAACTCTGCACGATTGCGAGCTGGAAATGCCACTTCCAGTTTAGCTGTGCAGAAGAAGAACAACAAGAAGAAGAAATATCTCGAAATATGTCCATCAGGACCCTTCCCTTGAGATAAATCTGCAAATATCTCGGAAACGAAGCGAGCTATGGCAAAATGTTAGGAGACCTTTTTTGTAGAGAATTATGTTTCCTACAATTTATGTTCTATGATATTTTTTGATCAGAAGCGTAGTTTTCGAGATATATCGAGATATTTAAAAGTTCCGAAGCCGCACCAACATAATAGAGATACGGAAACACCGTGACCCCTTTCTTTGGGATAACTCTGCACTATTGCGAGCTGGAAATGCCACTTCCAGTTTAGCTGTGCAGAAGAAGAACAACAAGAAGAAGAAATATCTCGAAATATGTCCGTCAGGCCCCTTCCCTTGTGATAAATCTGCAAATATCTCGGAAACGAAGCGAGCTATGGCAAAATGTTAAGAGACCTTTTTTGTAGAGAATTAAGTTTCCCACTTTTTATGTTCTATGATATTTTTCGATCAGAGGCGTAGTTCTCGAGATATATCAAGATATTTAAAAGTTCCGAAGCCGCACCAACATAATAGAGATACAGAAACACCGTGGCCCCTTTCTTTGAGATAACTCTGCACGATTGCGAGCTGGAAATGCCACTTCCAGTTTAGCTGTGCAGAAGAAGAACAACAAGAAGAAGAAATATCTCGAAATATGTCCATCAGGACCCTTCCCTTGAGATAAATCTGCAAATATCTCGGAAACGAAGCGAGCTACGGCAAAATGTTAAGCGACCTTTTTTGTAGAAAATTAGGTTTCCTACTTTTTATGTTCTATGATATTTTTTGATCAGATGCGTAGTTCTCGAGATATATCAAGATATTTAAAAGTTCCGAAGCCGCACCAACATAATAGAGATACAGAAACACCGTGGCCCCTTTCTTTGAGATAACTCTGCACGATTGCGAGCTGGAAATGCCACTTCCAGTTTAGCTGTGCAGAAGAAGAACAACAAGAAGAAGAAATATCTCGAAATATGTCCATCAGGACCCTTCCCTTGAGATAAATCTGCAAATATCTCGGAAACGAAGCGAGCTATGGCAAAATGTTAGGAGACCTTTTTTGTAGAGAATTATGTTTCCTACAATTTATGTTCTATGATATTTTTTGATCAGAAGCGTAGTTTTCGAGATATATCGAGATATTTAAAAGTTCCGAAGCCGCACCAACATAATAGAGATACGGAAACACCGTGACCCCTTTCTTTGGGATAACTCTGCACTATTGCGAGCTGGAAATGCCACTTCCAGTTTAGCTGTGCAGAAGAAGAACAACAAGAAGAAGAAATATCTCGAAATATGTCCGTCAGGCCCCTTCCCTTGTGATAAATCTGCAAATATCTCGGAAACGAAGCGAGCTATGGCAAAATGTTAAGAGACCTTTTTTGTAGAGAATTAAGTTTCCTACTTTTTATGTTCTATGATATTTTTCGATCAGAAGCGTAGTTTTCGAGATATATCGAGATATTTAAAAGTTCCGAAGCCGCACCAACATAATAGAGATACAGAAACACCGTGGCTCCTTTCTTTGAGATAACTCTGCACTAGTACGAGCCGCAAATGCCACTTCCAGCTTAGCTGTGCAGAAGAAGAACAACAAGAAGAAGAAATATCTCGAAATATGTCCGTCAGGCCCCTTCCCTTGAGATAAATCTGCAAATATCTCGGAAACGAAGCGAGCTATGGCAAAATGTTAAGAGACCTTTTTTGTAGAGAATTAAGTTTCCTACTTTTTATGTTCTATGATATTTTTTGATCAGATGCGTAGTTCTCGAGATATATCAAGATATTTAAAAGTTCCGAAGCCGCACCAACATAATAGAGATACAGAAACACCGTGGCCCCTTTCTTTGAGATAACTCTGCACGATTGCGAGCTGGAAATGCCACTTCCAGTTTAGCTGTGCAGAAGAAGAACAACAAGAAGAAGAAATATCTCGAAATATGTCCATCAGGACCCTTCCCTTGAGATAAATCTGCAAATATCTCGGAAACGAAGCGAGCTATGGCAAAATGTTAAGAGACCTTTTTTGTAGAGAATTAAGTTTCCTACTTTTTATGTTCTATGATATTTTTTGATCAGATGCGTAGTTCTCGAGATATATCAAGATATTTGAAAGTTCCGAAGCCGCACCAACATAATAGAGATACAGAAACACCGTGGCCCCTCTCTTTGAGATAACTCTGCACTATTGCGAGCTGCAAATGCCACTTCCAGCTTAGCTGTGCAGAAGAAGAACAACAAGAATAAGAAATATTTCGAAATATGTCCGTCAGGCCCCTTCCCTTGAGATAAATCTGCAAATATCTCGGAAACGAAGCGGGCTACGGCAAAATGATAAGAGACCTTTTTTGTAGAAAATTACGTTTCCTACTTTTTATGTTCTATGATATTTTTTGATCAGATGCGTAGTTCTCGAGATATATCAAGATATTTAAAAGTTCCGAAGCCGCACCAACATAATAGAGATACAGAAACACCGTGGCCCCTTTCATTGAGATAACTCTGCACTATTGCGAGCTGCAAATGCCACTTCCAGCTTAGCTGTGCAGAGGAAGAACAACAAGAAGAAGAAGTATCTCGAAATATGTCCGTCAGGCCCGTTCCTTTGAGCTGAATCTGCAAATATCTCGGAAACGAAGCGAGCTATGGCAAAATGTTAAGAGACGTTTTTTGTAGTGAATTATGTTTCCTACAATTTATGTTCTATGATATTTTTTGATCAGAGGCGTAGTTCTCGAGATATATCAAGATATTTAAAAGTTCCGAAGCCGCACCAACATAATAGAGATACAGAAACACCGTGGCTCCTTTCTTTGAGATAACTCTGCACTAGTACGAGCCGCAAATGCCACTTCCAGCTTAGCTGTGCAGAAGAAGAACAACAAGAAGAAGAAATATCTCGAAATATGTCCGTCAGGCCCCTTCCCTTGAGATAAATCTGCAAATATCTCGGAAACGAAGCGAGCTATGGCAAAATGTTAAGAGACCTTTTTTGTAGAGAATTAAGTTTCCTACTTTTTATGTTCTATGATATTTTTTGATCAGATGCGTAGTTCTCGAGATATATCAAGATATTTAAAAGTTCCGAAGCCGCACCAACATAATAGAGATACAGAAACACCGTGGCCCCTTTCTTTGAGATAACTCTGCACGATTGCGAGCTGGAAATGCCACTTCCAGTTTAGCTGTGCAGAAGAAGAACAACAAGAAGAAGAAATATCTCGAAATATGTCCATCAGGACCCTTCCCTTGAGATAAATCTGCAAATATCTCGGAAACGAAGCGAGCTATGGCAAAATGTTAAGAGACCTTTTTTGTAGAGAATTAAGTTTCCTACTTTTTATGTTCTATGATATTTTTTGATCAGATGCGTAGTTCTCGAGATATATCAAGATATTTAAAAGTTCCGAAGCCGCACCAACATAATAGAGATACAGAAACACCGTGGCCCCTCTCTTTGAGATAACTCTGCACTATTGCGAGCTGCAAATGCCACTTCCAGCTTAGCTGTGCAGAAGAAGAACAACAAGAATAAGAAATATTTCGAAATATGTCCGTCAGGCCCCTTCCCTTGAGATAAATCTGCAAATATCTCGGAAACGAAGCGGGCTACGGCAAAATGATAAGAGACCTTTTTTGTAGAAAATTACGTTTCCTACTTTTTATGTTCTATGATATTTTTTGATCAGATGCGTAGTTCTCGAGATATATCAAGATATTTAAAAGTTCCGAAGCCGCACCAACATAATAGAGATACAGAAACACCGTGGCCCCTTTCATTGAGATAACTCTGCACTATTGCGAGCTGCAAATGCCACTTCCAGCTTAGCTGTGCAGAGGAAGAACAACAAGAAGAAGAAGTATCTCGAAATATGTCCGTCAGGCCCGTTCCTTTGAGCTGAATCTGCAAATATCTCGGAAACGAAGCGAGCTATGGCAAAATGTTAAGAGACGTTTTTTGTAGTAAATTATGTTTCCTACAATTTATGTTCTATGATATTTTTTGATCAGAAGCGTAGTTTTCGAGATATATCGAGATATTTAAAAGTTCCGAAGCCGCACCAACATAATAGAGATACAGAAACACCGTGGCTCCTTTCTTTGAGATAACTCTGCACTAGTACGAGCCGCAAATGCCACTTCCAGCTTAGCTGTGCAGAAGAAGAACAACAAGAACAAGAAATATCTCGAAATATGTCCGTCAGGCCCCTTCCCTTGAGATAAATCTGCAAATATCTCGGAAACGAAGCGAGCTATGGCAAAATGTTAAGAGACGTTTTTTGTAGTGAATTATGTTTCCTACAATTTATGTTCTATGATATTTTTTGATCAGAGGCGTAGTTCTCGAGATATATCAAGATATTTAAAAGTTCCGAAGCCGCACCAACATAATAGAGATACAGAAACACCGTGGCTCCTTTCTTTGAGATAACTCTGCACTAGTACGAGCCGCAAATGCCACTTCCAGCTTAGCTGTGCAGAAGAAGAACAACAAGAAGAAGAAATATCTCGAAATATGTCCGTCAGGCCCCTTCCCTTGAGATAAATCTGCAAATATCTCGGAAACGAAGCGAGCTATGGCAAAATGTTAAGAGACCTTTTTTGTAGAGAATTAAGTTTCCTACTTTTTATGTTCTATGATATTTTTTGATCAGATGCGTAGTTCTCGAGATATATCAAGATATTTAAAAGTTCCGAAGCCGCACCAACATAATAGAGATACAGAAACACCGTGGCCCCTTTCTTTGAGATAACTCTGCACGATTGCGAGCTGGAAATGCCACTTCCAGTTTAGCTGTGCAGAAGAAGAACAACAAGAAGAAGAAATATCTCGAAATATGTCCATCAGGACCCTTCCCTTGAGATAAATCTGCAAATATCTCGGAAACGAAGCGAGCTATGGCAAAATGTTAAGAGACCTTTTTTGTAGAGAATTAAGTTTCCTACTTTTTATGTTCTATGATATTTTTTGATCAGATGCGTAGTTCTCGAGATATATCAAGATATTTAAAAGTTCCGAAGCCGCACCAACATAATAGAGATACAGAAACACCGTGGCCCCTCTCTTTGAGATAACTCTGCACTATTGCGAGCTGCAAATGCCACTTCCAGCTTAGCTGTGCAGAAGAAGAACAACAAGAATAAGAAATATTTCGAAATATGTCCGTCAGGCCCCTTCCCTTGAGATAAATCTGCAAATATCTCGGAAACGAAGCGGGCTACGGCAAAATGATAAGAGACCTTTTTTGTAGAAAATTACGTTTCCTACTTTTTATGTTCTATGATATTTTTTGATCAGATGCGTAGTTCTCGAGATATATCAAGATATTTAAAAGTTCCGAAGCCGCACCAACATAATAGAGATACAGAAACACCGTGGCCCCTTTCATTGAGATAACTCTGCACTATTGCGAGCTGCAAATGCCACTTCCAGCTTAGCTGTGCAGAGGAAGAACAACAAGAA
Source organism: Osmia lignaria lignaria (assembly GCF_051020975.1). Lineage (NCBI taxonomy): Eukaryota > Metazoa > Arthropoda > Insecta > Hymenoptera > Megachilidae > Osmia > Osmia lignaria. The sequence goes on from NW_027478166.1 coordinate 7,423,954, forward strand.
GAAGAAGTATCTCGAAATATGTCCGTCAGGCCCGTTCCTTTGAGCTGAATCTGCAAATATCTCGGAAACGAAGCGAGCTATGGCAAAATGTTAAGAGACGTTTTTTGTAGTAAATTATGTTTCCTACAATTTATGTTCTATGATATTTTTTGATCAGAAGCGTAGTTTTCGAGATATATCGAGATATTTAAAAGTTCCGAAGCCGCACCAACATAATAGAGATACAGAAACACCGTGGCTCCTTTCTTTGAGATAACTCTGCACTAGTACGAGCCGCAAATGCCACTTCCAGCTTAGCTGTGCAGAAGAAGAACAACAAGAAGAAGAAATATCTCGAAATATGTCCGTCAGGCCCCTTCCCTTGAGATAAATCTGCAAATATCTCGGAAACGAAGCGAGCTATGGCAAAATGTTAAGAGACCTTTTTTGTAGAGAATTAAGTTTCCTACTTTTTATGTTCTATGATATTTTTCGATCAGAGGCGTAGTTCTCGAGATATATCAAGATATTTAAAAGTTCCGAAGCCGCACCAACATAATAGAGATACAGAAACACCGTGGCGCCTTTCTTTGCGATAACTCTGCACGATTGCGAGCTGGAAATGCCACTTCCAGTTTAGCTGTGCAGAAGAAGAACAACAAGAAGAAGAAATATCTCGAAATATGTCCATCAGGACCCTTCCCTTGAGATAAATCTGCAAATATCTCGGAAACGAAGCGAGCTATGGCAAAATGTTAAGAGACCTTTTTTGTAGAGAATTAAGTTTCCTACTTTTTATGTTCTATGATATTTTTCGATCAGAGGCGTAGTTCTCGAGATATATCAAGATATTTAAAAGTTCCGAAGCCGCACCAACATAATAGAGATACAGAAACACCGTGGCCCCTTTCTTTGAGATAACTCTGCACGATTGCGAGCAGGAAATGCCACTTCCAGTTTAGCTGTGCAGAAGAAGAACAACAAGAAGAAGAAATATCTCGAAATATGTCCGTCGGGACCCTTCCCTTGAGATAAATCTGCAAATATCTCGGAAACGAAGCGAGCTATGGCAAAATGTTAAGAGACCTTTTTTGTAGAGAATTAAGTTTCCTACTTTTTATGTTCTATGATATTTTTCGATCAGAGGCGTAGTTCTCGAGATATATCAAGATATTTAAAAGTTCCGAAGCCGCACCAACATAATAGAGATACAGAAACACCGTGGCCCCTTTCTTTGAGATAACTCTGCACGATTGCGAGCTGGAAATGCCACTTCCAGTTTAGCTGTGCAGAAGAAGAACAACAAGAAGAAGAAATATCTCGAAATATGTCCATCAGGACCCTTCCCTTGAGATAAATCTGCAAATATCTCGGAAACGAAGCGAGCTACGGCAAAATGTTAAGCGACCTTTTTTGTAGAAAATTAGGTTTCCTACTTTTTATGTTCTATGGTATTTTTTGATCAGATGCGTAGTTCTCGAGATATATCAAGATATTTAAAAGCTCCGAAGCTGCACCAACATAATAGAGGTACAGAAACACCGTGGCCCCTTTCTTTGAGATAACTCTGCACTATTGCGAGCTGCAAATGCCACTTCCAGCTTAGCTGTGCAGAAGAAGAACAACAAGAATAAGAAATATTTCGAAATATGTCCGTCAGGCCCCTTCCCTTGAGATAAATCTGCAAATATCTCGGAAACGAAGCGAGCTACGGCAAAATGTTAAGCGACCTTTTTTGTAGAAAATTAGGTTTCCTACTTTTTATGTTCTATGATATGTTTTGATCAGATGCGTAGTTCTCGAGATATATCAAGATATTTAAAAGTTCCGAAGACGCACCAACATAATACAGATACAGAAACACCGTGGCCCCTTTCTTTGAGATAACTCTGCACTATTGCGAGCTGCAAATGCCACTTCCAGCTTAGCTGTGCAGAAGAAGAACAACAAGAAGAAGAAATATCTGGAAATATGTCCGTCAGGCCCCTTCCCTTGAGATAAATCTGCAAATACCTCGGAAACCAAGCGAGCTATGGCAAGATGTTAAGAGACCTTATTTGTAGAGAATTAAGTTTCCTACTTTTTATGTTCTACGATATTTTTTGATCAGATGCGTAGTTCTCGAGATATATCAAGATATTTAAAAGTTCCGAAGCGGCACCAACATAATAGAGATACAGAAACACCGTGGCCCCTTTCTTTGAGGTAACCCTGCACTATTGCGAGCTGCAAATGCCACTTCCAGCTTAGCTGTGCAGAAGAAGAACAACAAGAAGAAGAAATATCTCGAAATATGTCCCTCAGGCCCCTTCCCTTGAGATAAATCTGCAAATATCTCGGAAACCAAGCGAGCTATGGCAAAATGTTAAGAGACCTTATTTGTAGAGAATTAAGTTTCCTACTTTTTATGTTCTACGATATTTTTTGATCAGATGCGTAGTTCTCGAGATATATCAAGATACTTAAAAGTTCCGAAGCCGCACCAACATAATAGAGATACAGAAACACCGTGGCCCCTTTCTTTGAGATAACTCTGCACTATTGCGAGCTGCAAATGCCACTTCCAGCTTAGCTGTGCAGAAGAAGAACAACAAGAACAAGAAATATCTCGAAATATGTCCGTCAGGCCCCTTCCCTTGAGATAAATCTGCAAATATCTCGGAAACGAAGCGAGCTATGGCAAAATGTTAAGAGACCTTTTTTGTAGAGAATTATGTTTCCTACAATTTACGTTCTGTGATATTTTTTGATCAGAAGCGTAGTTTTCGAGATATATCGAGATATTTAAAAGTTCCGAAGCCGCACCAACATAATAGAGATACAGAAACACCGTGGCCCCTTTCTTTGAGATAACTCTGCACTATTGCGACCTGCAAATGCCACTTCCAGCTTAGCTGTGCAGAAGAGGAACAACAAGAAGAAGAAATATTTCGGAATATGTCGTCAGGCCCCTTCCCTTGAGCTAAATCTGCAAATATCTCGGAAACGATGCCAGCTATCGGAAAATGTTAAGAGACCTTTTTTGTAGAGAATTAAGTTTCCTACTTTTTATGTTCTATGATATTTTTTGATCAGATGCGTAGTTTTCGAGATATATCGAGATATTTAAGAGTTCCGAAGCCGCACCAACATAATAGAGATACAGAAACATCGTGGCCCCTTTCTTTGGGATAACTCTGCACTATTGCGAGTTGGAAATGCCACTTCCAGTTTAACTGTGCAGAAGAAGAACAACAAGAAGAAGAAATATCTCGAAATATGTCCGTCAGGACCCTTCCCTTGAGATAAATCTGCAAATATCTCGGAAACGAAGCGAGCTACGGCAAAATGTTAAGAGACCTTTTTTGTAGAAAATTAGGATTCCTACTTTTTATGTTCTATGATATTTTTTGAACAGATGCGTAGTTCTCGAGATATATCAAGATATTTAAAAGTTCCGAAGCGGCACCAACATAATAGAGATACAGAAACACCGTGGCCCCTTTCTTTGAGGTAACTCTGCACTATTGCGAGCTGCAAATGCCACTTCCAGCTTAGCTGTGCAGAAGAAGAACAACAAGAAGAAGAAATATCTCGAAATATGTCCCTCAGGCCCCTTCCCTTGAGATAAATCTGCAAATATCTCGGAAACGAAGCGAGCTACGGCAAAATGTTAAGAGACCTTTTTTGTAGAAAATTAGGATTCCTACTTTTTATGCTCTATGATATTTTTTGACCAGATGCGTAGTTCTCGAGATATATCAAGATATTTAAAAGTTCCGAAGCCGCACTAACATAATAGAGATACAGAAACACCGTGGCCCCTTTCTTTGAGATAACTCTGCACTATTGCGAGCTGCAAATGCCACTTCCAGCTTAGCTGTGCAGAGGAAGAACAACAAGAAGAAGAAGTATCTCGAAATATGTCCGTCAGGCCCGTTCCTTTGAGCTGAATCTGCAAATATCTCGGAAACGAAGCGAGCTATGGCAAAATGTTAAGAGACGTTTTTTGTAGTGAATTATGTTTCCTACAATTTATGTTCTATGATATTTTTTGATCAGAAGCGTAGTTTTCGAGATATATCGAGATATTTAAAAGTTCCGAAGCCGCACCAACATAATAGAGATACAGAAACACCGTGGCTCCTTTCTTTGAGATAACTCTGCACTAGTACGAGCCGCAAATGCCACTTCCGGCTCAGCTGTGCAGAAGAAGAACAACAAGAAGAAGAAATATCTCGAAATATGTCCGTCAGGCCCCTTCCCTTGAGATAAATCTGCAAATATCTCGGAAACGAAGCGAGCTATGGCAAAATGTTAAGAGACCTTTTTTGTAGAGAATTATGTTTCCTACAATTTACGTTCTGTGATATTTTTTGATCAGAAGCGTAGTTTTCGAGATATATCGAGATATTTAAAAGTTCCGAAGCCGCACCAACATAATAGAGATACAGAAACACCGTGGCCCCTTTCTTTGAGATAACTCTGCACTATTGCGACCTGCAAATGCCACTTCCAGCTTAGCTGTGCAGAAGAGGAACAACAAGAAGAAGAAATATTTCGGAATATGTCGTCAGGCCCCTTCCCTTGAGCTAAATCTGCAAATATCTCGGAAACGATGCCAGCTATCGGAAAATGTTAAGAGACCTTTTTTGTAGAGAATTAAGTTTCCTACTTTTTATGTTCTATGATATTTTTTGATCAGATGCGTAGTTTTCGAGATATATCGAGATATTTAAAAGTTCCGAAGCGGCACCAACATAATAGAGATACAGAAACACCGTGGCCCCTTTCTTTGAGGTAACTCTGCACTATTGCGAGCTGCAAATGCCACTTCCAGCTTAGCTGTGCAGAAGAAGAACAACAAGAAGAAGAAATATCTCGAAATATGTCCCTCAGGCCCCTTCCCTTGAGATAAATCTGCAAATATCTCGGAAACGAAGCGAGCTACGGCAAAATGTTAAGAGACCTTTTTTGTAGAAAATTAGGATTCCTACTTTTTATGCTCTATGATATTTTTTGACCAGATGCGTAGTTCTCGAGATATATCAAGATATTTAAAAGTTCCGAAGCCGCACTAACATAATAGAGATACAGAAACACCGTGGCCCCTTTCTTTGAGATAACTCTGCACTATTGCGAGCTGCAAATGCCACTTCCAGCTTAGCTGTGCAGAGGAAGAACAACAAGAAGAAGAAGTATCTCGAAATATGTCCGTCAGGCCCGTTCCTTTGAGCTGAATCTGCAAATATCTCGGAAACGAAGCGAGCTATGGCAAAATGTTAAGAGACGTTTTTTGTAGTGAATTATGTTTCCTACAATTTATGTTCTATGATATTTTTTGATCAGAAGCGTAGTTTTCGAGATATATCGAGATATTTAAAAGTTCCGAAGCCGCACCAACATAATAGAGATACAGAAACACCGTGGCTCCTTTCTTTGAGATAACTCTGCACTAGTACGAGCCGCAAATGCCACTTCCAGCTCAGCTGTGCAGAAGAAGAACAACAAGAAGAAGAAATATCTCGAAATATGTCCGTCAGGCCCCTTCCCTTGAGATAAATCTGCAAATATCTCGGAAACGAAGCGAGCTATGGCAAAATGTTAAGAGACCTTTTTTGTAGAGAATTAAGTTTCCTACTTTTTATGTTCTATGATATTTTTTGATCAGATGCGTAGTTCTCGAGATATATCAAGATATTTAAAAGTTCCGAAGCCGCACCAACATAATAGAGATACAGAAACACCGTGGCCCCTTTCTTTGAGATAACTCTGCACGATTGCGAGCTGGAAATGCCACTTCCAGTTTAGCTGTGCAGAAGAAGAACAACAAGAAGAAGAAATATCTCGAAATATGTCCATCAGGACCCTTCCCTTGAGATAAATCTGCAAATATCTCGGAAACGAAGCGAGCTATGGCAAAATGTTAAGAGACCTTTTTTGTAGAGAATTAAGTTTCCTACTTTTTATGTTCTATGATATTTTTTGATCAGATGCGTAGTTCTCGAGATATATCAAGATATTTAAAAGTTCCGAAGCCGCACCAACATAATAGAGATACAGAAACACCGTGGCCCCTCTCTTTGAGATAACTCTGCACTATTGCGAGCTGCAAATGCCACTTCCAGCTTAGCTGTGCAGAAGAAGAACAACAAGAATAAGAAATATTTCGAAATATGTCCGTCAGGCCCCTTCCCTTGAGATAAATCTGCAAATATCTCGGAAACCAAGCGGGCTACGGCAAAATGATAAGAGACCTTTTTTGTAGAAAATTACGTTTCCTACTTTTTATGTTCTATGATATTTTTTGATCAGATGCGTAGTTCTCGAGATATATCAAGATATTTAAAAGTTCCGAAGCCGCACCAACATAATAGAGATACAGAAACACCGTGGCCCCTTTCTTTGAGATAACTCTGCACGATTGCGAGCAGGAAATGCCACTTCCAGTTTAGCTGTGCAGAAGAAGAACAACAAGAAGAAGAAATATCTCGAAATATGTCCGTCGGGACCCTTCCCTTGAGATAAATCTGCAAATATCTCGGAAACGAAGCGAGCTATGGCAAAATGTTAAGAGACCTTTTTTGTAGAGAATTATGTTTCCTACTTTTTATGTTCTATGATATTTTTCGATCAGAGGCGTAGTTCTCGAGATATATCAAGATATTTAAAAGTTCCGAAGCCGCACCAACATAATAGAGATACAGAAACACCGTGGCCCCTTTCTTTGAGATAACTCTGCACGATTGCGAGCTGGAAATGCCACTTCCAGTTTAGCTGTGCAGAAGAAGAACAACAAGAAGAAGAAATATCTCGAAATATGTCCATCAGGACCCTTCCCTTGAGATAAATCTGCAAATATCTCGGAAACGAAGCGAGCTATGGCAAAATGTTAAGAGACCTTTTTTGTAGAGAATTAAGTTTCCTACTTTTTATGTTCTATGATATTTTTCGATCAGAGGCGTAGTTCTCGAGATATATCAAGATATTTAAAAGTTCCGAAGCCGCACCAACATAATAGAGATACAGAAACACCGTGGCCCCTTTCTTTGAGATAACTCTGCACGATTGCGAGCAGGAAATGCCACTTCCAGTTTAGCTGTGCAGAAGAAGAACAACAAGAAGAAGAAATATCTCGAAATATGTCCGTCGGGACCCTTCCCTTGAGATAAATCTGCAAATATCTCGGAAACGAAGCGAGCTATGGCATAATGTTAAGAGACCTTTTTTGTAGAGAATTATGTTTCCTACTTTTTATGTTCTATGATATTTTTCGATCAGAGGCGTAGTTCTCGAGATATATCGAGATATTTAAAAGTTCCGAAGCCGCACCAACATAATAGAGATACGGAAACACCGTGACCCCTTTCTTTGGGATAACTCTGCACTATTGCGAGCTGGAAATGCCACTTCCAGTTTAGCTGTGCAGAAGAAGAACAACAAGAAGAAGAAATATCTCGAAATATGTCCGTCAGGCCCCTTCCCTTGAGATAAATCTGCAAATATCTCGGAAACGAAGCGAGCTATGGCAAAATGTTAAGAGACCTTTTTTGTAGAGAATTAAGTTTCCTACTTTTTATGTTCTATGATATTTTTCGATCAGAGGCGTAGTTCTCGAGATATATCAAGATATTTAAAAGTTCCGAAGCCGCACCAACATAATAGAGATACAGAAACACCGTGGCCCCTTTCTTTGAGATAACTCTGCACGATTGCGAGCTGGAAATGCCACTTCCAGTTTAGCTGTGCAGAAGAAGAACAACAAGAAGAAGAAATATCTCGAAATATGTCCATCAGGACCCTTCCCTTGAGATAAATCTGCAAATATCTCGGAAACGAAGCGAGCTACGGCAAAATGTTAAGCGACCTTTTTTGTAGAAAATTAGGTTTCCTACTTTTTATGTTCTATGATATTTTTTGATCAGATGCGTAGTTCTCGAGATATATCAAGATATTTAAAAGCTCCGAAGCTGCACCAACATAATAGAGGTACAGAAACACCGTGGCCCCTTTCTTTGAGATAACTCTGCACAATTGCGAGCTGCAAATGCCACTTCCAGCTTAGCTGTGCAGAAGAAGAACAACAAGAATAAGAAATATTTCGAAATATGTCCGTCAGGCCCCTTCCCTTGAGATAAATCTGCAAATATCTCGGAAACGAAGCGAGCTACGGCAAAATGTTAAGCGACCTTTTTTGTAGAAAATTAGGTTTCCTACTTTTTATGTTCTATGATATGTTTTGATCAGATGCGTAGTTCTCGAGATATATCAAGATATTTAAAAGTTCCGAAGACGCACCAACATAATACAGATACAGAAACACCGTGGCCCCTTTCTTTGAGATAACTCTGCACTATTGCGAGCTGCAAATGCCACTTCCAGCTTAGCTGTGCAGAAGAAGAACAACAAGAAGAAGAAATATCTGGAAATATGTCCGTCAGGCCCCTTCCCTTGAGATAAATCTGCAAATACCTCGGAAACCAAGCGAGCTATGGCAAGATGTTAAGAGACCTTATTTGTAGAGAATTAAGTTTCCTACTTTTTATGTTCTACGATATTTTTTGATCAGATGCGTAGTTCTCGAGATATATCAAGATATTTAAAAGTTCCGAAGCGGCACCAACATAATAGAGATACAGAAACACCGTGGCCCCTTTCTTTGAGGTAACTCTGCACTATTGCGAGCTGCAAATGCCACTTCCAGCTTAGCTGTGCAGAAGAAGAACAACAAGAAGAAGAAATATCTCGAAATATGTCCCTCAGGCCCCTTCCCTTGAGATAAATCTGCAAATATCTCGGAAACCAAGCGAGCTATGGCAAAATGTTAAGAGACCTTATTTGTAGAGAATTAAGTTTCCTACTTTTTATGTTCTACGATATTTTTTGATCAGATGCGTAGTTCTCGAGATATATCAAGATACTTAAAAGTTCCGAAGCCGCACCAACATAATAGAGATACAGAAACACCGTGGCCCCTTTCTTTGAGATAACTCTGCACTATTGCGAGCTGCAAATGCCACTTCCAGCTTAGCTGTGCAGAAGAAGAACAACAAGAACAAGAAATATCTCGAAATATGTCCGTCAGGCCCCTTCCCTTGAGATAAATCTGCAAATATCTCGGAAACGAAGCGAGCTATGGCAAAATGTTAAGAGACCTTTTTTGTAGAGAATTATGTTTCCTACAATTTACGTTCTGTGATATTTTTTGATCAGAAGCGTAGTTTTCGAGATATATCGAGATATTTAAAAGTTCCGAAGCCGCACCAACATAATAGAGATACAGAAACACCGTGGCCCCTTTCTTTGAGATAACTCTGCACTATTGCGACCTGCAAATGCCACTTCCAGCTTAGCTGTGCAGAAGAGGAACAACAAGAAGAAGAAATATTTCGGAATATGTCGTCAGGCCCCTTCCCTTGAGCTAAATCTGCAAATATCTCGGAAACGATGCCAGCTATCGGAAAATGTTAAGAGACCTTTTTTGTAGAGAATTAAGTTTCCTACTTTTTATGTTCTATGATATTTTTTGATCAGATGCGTAGTTTTCGAGATATATCGAGATATTTAAGAGTTCCGAAGCCGCACCAACATAATAGAGATACAGAAACATCGTGGCCCCTTTCTTTGGGATAACTCTGCACTATTGCGAGTTGGAAATGCCACTTCCAGTTTAGCTGTGCAGAAGAAGAACAACAAGAAGAAGAAATATCTCGAAATATGTCCGTCAGGACCCTTCCCTTGAGATAAATCTGCAAATATCTCGGAAACGAAGCGAGCTACGGCAAAATGTTAAGAGACCTTTTTTGTAGAAAATTAGGATTCCTACTTTTTATGTTCTATGATATTTTTTGAACAGATGCGTAGTTCTCGAGATATATCAAGATATTTAAAAGTTCCGAAGCGGCACCAACATAATAGAGATACAGAAACACCGTGGCCCCTTTCTTTGAGGTAACTCTGCACTATTGCGAGCTGCAAATGCCACTTCCAGCTTAGCTGTGCAGAAGAAGAACAACAAGAAGAAGAAATATCTCGAAATATGTCCCTCAGGCCCCTTCCCTTGAGATAAATCTGCAAATATCTCGGAAACGAAGCGAGCTACGGCAAAATGTTAAGAGACCTTTTTTGTAGAAAATTAGGATTCCTACTTTTTATGCTCTATGATATTTTTTGACCAGATGCGTAGTTCTCGAGATATATCAAGATATTTAAAAGTTCCGAAGCCGCACTAACATAATAGAGATACAGAAACACCGTGGCCCCTTTCTTTGAGATAACTCTGCACTATTGCGCGCTGCAAATGCCACTTCCAGCTTAGCTGTGCAGAAGAAGAACAACAAGGAGAAGAAATATCTCGAAATATGTCCGTCAGGCCCCTTCCCTTGAGATAAATCTGCAAATATCTCGGAAACGAAGCGAGCTATGGCAAAATGTTAAGAGACCTTTTTTGTAGAGAATTAAGTTTCTTACTTTTCATGTTCTATGATATTTTCTGATCAGATTCGTAGTTCTCGAGATATATCAAGATATTTAAAAGTTCCAAAGCCGCACCAACATAATAGAGATACAGAAACACCGTGGCCCCTTTCTTTGAGATGACTCTGCACTATTGCGAGCTGCAAATGCCACTTCCAGCTTAGCTGTGCAGAAGAAGAACAACAAGAAGAAGAAATATCTCGAAATATGTCCGTTAGGCCCCTTCCCTTGAGATAAATCTGCAAATATCTCGGAAACGAAGCGAGCTATGGCAAAATGTTAACAGACTTTTTTGTAGAGAATTAAGTTTCCTACTTTTTATGTTCTATGGTATTTTTTGATCAGATGCGTAGTTCTCGAGATATATCAAGATATTTAAAAGTTCCGAAGCCGCACCAACATAATAGAGATACAGAAACACCGTGGCCCCTCTCTTTGAGATAACTCTGCACTATTGCGAGCTGGAAATGCCACTTCCAGTTTAGCTGTGCAGAAGAAGAACAACAAGAAGAAGAAATATCTCGAAATATGTCCGTTAGGCCCCTTCCCTTGAGATAAATCTGCAAATATCTCGGAAACGAAGAGAGCTATGGCAAAATGATAAGAGACCTTTTTTGTAGAGAATTAAGTTGCCTACTTTTTATGTTCTATGATATTTTTTGATCAGATGCGTAGTTTTCGAGATATATCGAGATATTTAAAAGTTCCGAAGCCGCACCAACATAATAGAGATACAGAAACACCGTGGCCCCTTTCTTTGAGATAACTCTGCACTAGTGCGAGCCGCAAATGCCACTTCCAGCTTAGCTGTGCAGAAGAAGAACAACAAGAAGAAGAAATATCTCGAAATATGTCCGTCAGGCCCCTTCCCTTGAGATAAATCTGCAAATATCTCGGAAACGAAGAGAGCTATGGCAAAATGATAAGAGACCTTTTTTGTAGAGAATTAAGTTGCCTACTTTTTATGTTCTATGATATTTTGTGATCAGATGCGTAGTTTTCGAGATATATCGAGATATTTAAAAGTTCCGAAGCCGCATCAACATAATAGAGATACAGAAACACCGTGGCCCCTTTCTTTGAGATAACTCTGCACTAGTGCGAGCCGCAAATGCCACTTCCAGCTTAGCTGTGCAGAAGAAGAACAACAAGAAGAAGAAATATCTCGAAATATGTCCGTCAGGCCCCTTCCCTTGAGATAAATCTGCAAATATCTCGGAAACGAAGCGAGCAATTGCAAAATGTTAAGAGACCTTTTTTGTAGAGAATTGAGTTTCCTACTTTTTATGTTCTATGAAATTTTTTGATCAGATGCGTAGTTCTCGAGATATATCAAGATATTTAAAAGTTAAGAAGCCGCACCAACATAATAGAGATACAGAAACACCGTGGCCCCTTTCTTTGAGATAACTCTGCACTATTGCGAGCTGCAAATGCCACTTCCAGCTTTGCTGTGCAGAAGAAGAACAACAAGAAGAAGAAATATCACGAAATATGTCCGTTAGGCCCCTTCCCTTGAGATAAATCTGCAAATATCTCGGAAACGAAGCGAGCTATGGCAAAATGTTAAGAGACCTTTTTTGTAGAGAATTAAGTTTCCTACTTTTTATGTTCTATGATATTTTTTGATCAGAAGCGTAGTTTTCGAGATATATCGAGATATTTAAAAGTTCCGAAGCCGCACCAACATAATATAGATACAGAAACACCGTGGCCCCTCTCTTTGAGATAACTCTGCACTATTGCGAGCTGGAAATGCCACTTCCAGTTTAGCTGTGCAGAAGAAGAACAACAAGAAGAAGAAATATCTCGAAATATGTCCGTTAGGCCCCTTCCCTTGAGATAAATCTGCAAATATCTCGGAAACGAAGCGAGGTATGGCAAAATGTTAACAGACTTTTTTGTAGAGAATTAAGTTTCCTACTTTTTATGTTCTATGGTATTTTTTGATCAGATGCGTAGTTCTCGAGATATATCAAGATATTTAAAAGTTCCGAAGCCGCACCAACATAATAGAGATACCGAAACACCGTGGCCCCTTTCTTTGAGATAACTCTGCACTATTGCGAGCTGCAAATGCCACTTCCAGCTTAGCTGTGCAGAAGAAGAACAACAAGAAGAAGAAATATCTCGAAATATGTCCGTCAGGCCCCTTCCCTTGAGATAAATCTGCAAATATCTCGGAAACGAAGAGAGCTATGGCAAAATGATAAGAGACCTTTTTTGTAGAGAATTAAGTTGCCTACTTTTTATGTTCTATGATATTTTTTGATCAGATGCGTAGTTTTCGAGATATATCGAGATATTTAAAAGTTCCGAAGCCGCACCAACATAATAGAGATACAGAAACACCGTGGCCCCTTTCTTTGAGATAACTCTGCACTAGTGCGAGCCGCAAATGCCACTTCCAGCTTAGCTGTGCAGAAGAAGAACAACAAGAAGAAGAAATATCTCGAAATATGTCCGTCAGGCCCCTTCCCTTGAGATAAATCTGCAAATATCTCGGAAACGAAGCGAGCTATCGCAAAATGTTAAGAGACCTTTTTTGTAGCGAATTAAGTTTCCTACTTTTTATGTTCTATGATATTTTTTGATCAGACGCGTAGTTCTCGAGATATATCAAGATATTTAAAAGTTCCGAAGCCGCACCAACATAATAGAGATACAGAAACACCGTGGCTCCTTTCTTTGAGATAACTCTGCACTATTGCGACCTGGAAATGCCACTTCCAGTTTAGCTGTGCAGAAGAAGAACAACACGAAGAAGAAATATCTCGAAATATGTCCGTTAGGCCCCTTCCCTTGAGATAAATCTGCAAATATCTCGGAAACGAAGCGAGCTATGGCAAAATGTTAAGAGACCTTTTTTGGAGAGAATTAAGTTTCCTACGTTTTATGTTCTATGATATTTTTTGATCAGATGCGTAGTTCTCGAGATATATCAAGATATTTAAAAGTTCCGAAGCCGCACCAACATAATAGAGATACAGAAACACCGTGGCCCCTTTCTTTGAGATAACTCTGCACTATTGCGAGCTGCAAATGCCACTTCCAGCTTAGCTGTGCAGAAGAAGAACAACAAGAAGAAGAAATATCTCGAAATATGTCCGTCAGGCCCCTTCCCTTGAGATAAATCTCCAAATATCTCGGAAACGAAGAGAGCTATGGCAAAATGATAAGAGACCCTTTTTGTAGAGAATTAAGTTTCCTACTTTTTATGTTCTATGATATTTTTTGATCAGATGCGTAGTTCTCGAGATATATCAAGATATTTAAAAGTTCCGAAGCCGCACCAACATAATAGAGATACAGAAACACCGTGGCCCCTTTCTTTGAGATAACTCTGCACTATTGCGAGCTGCAAATGCCACTTCCAGCTTAGCTGTGCAGAAGAAGAACAACAAGAAGAAGAAATATCACGAAATATGTCCGTTAGGCCCCTTCCCTTGAGATAAATCTGCAAATATCTCGGAAACGAAGCGAGCTATGGCAAAATGTTAAGAGACCTTTTTTGTAGCGAATTAAGTTTCCTACTTTTTATGTTCTATGATATTTTTTGATCAGACGCGTAGTTCTCGAGATATATCAAGATATTTAAAAGTTCCGAAGCCGCACCAACATAATAGAGATACTGAAACACCGTGGCCCCTTTCTTTGAGATAACTCTGCACTATTGCGAGCTGCAAATGCCACTTCCAGCTTAGCTGTGCAGAAGAAGAACAACAAGAAGAAGAAATATCTCGAAATATGTCCGTCAGGCCCCTTCCCTTGAGATAAATCTGCAAATATCTCGGAAACGAAGCGAGCTATGGCAAAATGTTAACAGACTTTTTTGTAGAGAATTAAGTTTCCTACTTTTTATGTTCTATGATATTTTTTGATCAGACGCGTAGTTCTCGAGATATATCAAGATATTTAAAAGTTCCGAAGCCGCACCAACATAATAGAGATACAGAAACACCGTGGCCCCTTTCTTTGAGATAACTCTGCACTAGTGCGAGCCGCAAATGCCACTTCCAGCTTAGCTGTGCAGAAGAAGAGCAACAAGAAGAAGAAATATCTCGAAATATGTCCGTCAGGCCCCTTACCTTGAGATAAATCTGCAAATGTCTCGGAAACGAAGCGAGCTATGGCAAAATGTTAAGAGACCTTTTTTGTAGAGAATTACGTTTCCTACTTTTTATCTTCTATGATATTTTCTGATCAGATGCGTAGTTCTCGAGATATATCAAGATATTTAAAAGTTCCGAAGCCGCACCAACATAATAGAGATACAGAAACACCGTGGCCCCTTTCGTTGAGATAACTCTGCACTATTGCGAGCCGCAAATGCCACTTCCAGCTTAGCTGTGCAGAAGAAGAACAACAAGAAGAAGAAATATCTCGAAATATGTCCGTCAGGCCCCTTCCCTTGAGATAAATCTGCGAATATCTCGGAAACGAAGCGAGCTATGGCAAAATGTTAAGAGACCTTTTTTGTAGAGAATTAAGTTTCCTACTTTTTATGTTCTATGATATTTTTTGATCAGATGCGTAGTTCTCGAGATATATCAAGATATTCAAAAGTTCCGAAGCCGCACCAACATAATAGAGATACAGAAACACCGTGGCCCCTTTCTTTGAGATAACTCTGCACTATTGCGAGCTGCAAATGCCACTTCCAGCTTAGCTGTGCAGAGGAAGAACAACAAGAAGAAGAAATATCTCGAAATATGTCCGTCAGGCCAGTTCCTTTGAGCTGAATCTGCAAATATCTCGGAAACGAAGCGAGCTATGGCAAAATGTTAAGAGACCTTTTTTGTAGCGAATTAAGTTTCCTACTTTTTATGTTCAATGATATTTTTTGATCAGATGCGTAGTTCTCGAGATATATCAAGATATTTAAAAGTTCCGAAGCCGCACCAACATAATAGAGATACAGAAACACCGTGGCCCCTTTCTTTCAGATAGCTATGCACTATTGCGAGCTGCAAATGCCTCTTCCAGCTTAGCTGTGCAGAAGAAGAACAACAAGAAGAAGAAATATCTCGAAATATGTCCGTCAGGCCCCTTCCCTTGAGATAAATCTGCAAATGTCTCGGAAACGAAGCGAGCTATGGCAAAATGTTAAGAGACCTTTTTTGTAGAGAATTACGTTTCCTACTTTTTATCTTCTATGATATTTTCTGATCAGATGCGTAGTTCTCGAGATATATCAAGATATTTAAAAGTTCCGAAGCCGCACCAACATAATAGAGATACAGAAACACCGTGGCCCCTTTCGTTGAGATAACCCTGCACTATTGCGAGCCGCAAATGCCACTTCCAGCTTAGCTGTGCAGAAGAAGAACAACAAGAAGAAGAAATATCTCGAAATATGTCCGTCAGGCCCCTTCCCTTGAGATAAATCTGCAAATATCTCGGAAACGAAGCGAGCTATGGCAAAATGTTAAGAGACCTTTTTTGTAGAGAATTAAGTTTCCTACTTTTTATGTTCTATGATATTTTTTGATCAGATGCGTAGTTCTCGAGATATATCAAGATATTCAAAAGTTCCGAAGCCGCACCAACATAATAGAGATACAGAAACACCGTGGCCCCTTTCTTTGAGATAACTCTGCACTATTGCGAGCTGCAAATGCCACTTCCAGCTTAGCTGTGCAGAGGAAGAACAACAAGAAGAAGAAATATCTCGAAATATGTCCGTCAGGCCAGTTCCTTTGAGCTGAATCTGCAAATATCTCGGAAACGAAGCGAGCTATGGCAAAATGTTAAGAGACCTTTTTTGTAGCGAATTAAGTTTCCTACTTTTTATGTTCAATGATATTTTTTGATCAGATGCGTAGTTCTCGAGATATATCAAGATATTTAAAAGTTCCGAAGCCGCACCAACATAATAGAGATACAGAAACACCGTGGCCCCTTTCTTTCAGATAGCTATGCACTATTGCGAGCTGCAAATGCCTCTTCCAGCTTAGCTGTGCAGAAGAAGAACAACAAGAAGAAGAAATATCTCGAAATATGTCCGTCAGGCCCCTTCCCTTGAGATAAATCTGCAAATATCTCGGAAACCAAGAGAGCTATGGCAAAATGTTAAGAGACCTTTTTTGTAGAGAATTAGGTTTCCTACTTTTTATGTTCTATGATATTTTTTGATCAGATGCGTAGTTCTCGAGATATATCAAGATATTTAAAAGTTCCGAAGCCGCACCAACATAATAGAGATACAGAAACACCGTGGCCCCTTTCGTTGAGATAACTCTGCACTAGTGCGAGCCGCAAATGCCACTTCCAGCTTAGCTGTGCAGAAGAAGAACAACAAGAAGAAGAAATATCTCGAAATATGTCCGTCAGGCCCCTTCCCTTGAGATAAATCTGCAAATATCTCGGAAACGAAGCGAGCTATGGCAAAATGTTAAGAGACCTTTTTTGTAGAGAATTAAGTTTCCTACTTTGTATGTTCTATGATATTTTTTGATCAGACGCGTAGTTCTCGAGATATATCAAGATATTTAAAAGTTCCGAAGCCGCACCAACATAATAGAGATACAGAAACACCGTGGCCCCTTTCTTTAAAATATCTCTGCACTATTGCGAGCTGCAAATGCCACTTCCAGCTTAGCTGTGCAGAAGAAGAACAACAAGAAGAAGAAATATCACGAAATATGTCCGTTAGGCCCCTTCCCTTGAGATAAATCTGCAAATATCTCGGAAACGAAGCGAGCTATGGCAAAATGTTAAGAGACCTTTTTTGTAGCGAATTAAGTTTCCTACTTTTTATGTTCTATGATATTTTTTGATCAGACGCGTAGTTCTCGAGATATATCAAGATATTTAAAAGTTCCGAAGCCGCACCAACATAATAGAGATACTGAAACACCGTGGCCCCTTTCTTTGAGATAACTCTGCACTATTGCGAGCTGCAAATGCCACTTCCAGCTTAGCTGTGCAGAAGAAGAACAACAAGAAGAAGAAATATCTCGAAATATGTCCGTCAGGCCCCTTCCCTTGAGATAAATCTGCAAATATCTCGGAAACGAAGCGAGCTATGGCAAAATGTTAACAGACTTTTTTGTAGAGAATTAAGTTTCCTACTTTTTATGTTCTATGATATTTTTTGATCAGACGCGTAGTTCTCGAGATATATCAAGATATTTAAAAGTTCCGAAGCCGCACCAACATAATAGAGATACAGAAACACCGTGGCCCCTTTCTTTGAGATAACTCTGCACTAGTGCGAGCCGCAAATGCCACTTCCAGCTTAGCTGTGCAGAAGAAGAGCAACAAGAAGAAGAAATATCTCGAAATATGTCCGTCAGGCCCCTTACCTTGAGATAAATCTGCAAATGTCTCGGAAACGAAGCGAGCTATGGCAAAATGTTAAGAGACCTTTTTTGTAGAGAATTACGTTTCCTACTTTTTATCTTCTATGATATTTTCTGATCAGATGCGTAGTTCTCGAGATATATCAAGATATTTAAAAGTTCCGAAGCCGCACCAACATAATAGAGATACAGAAACACCGTGGCCCCTTTCGTTGAGATAACTCTGCACTATTGCGAGCCGCAAATGCCACTTCCAGCTTAGCTGTGCAGAAGAAGAACAACAAGAAGAAGAAATATCTCGAAATATGTCCGTCAGGCCCCTTCCCTTGAGATAAATCTGCGAATATCTCGGAAACGAAGCGAGCTATGGCAAAATGTTAAGAGACCTTTTTTGTAGAGAATTAAGTTTCCTACTTTTTATGTTCTATGATATTTTTTGATCAGATGCGTAGTTCTCGAGATATATCAAGATATTCAAAAGTTCCGAAGCCGCACCAACATAATAGAGATACAGAAACACCGTGGCCCCTTTCTTTGAGATAACTCTGCACTATTGCGAGCTGCAAATGCCACTTCCAGCTTAGCTGTGCAGAGGAAGAACAACAAGAAGAAGAAATATCTCGAAATATGTCCGTCAGGCCAGTTCCTTTGAGCTGAATCTGCAAATATCTCGGAAACGAAGCGAGCTATGGCAAAATGTTAAGAGACCTTTTTTGTAGCGAATTAAGTTTCCTACTTTTTATGTTCAATGATATTTTTTGATCAGATGCGTAGTTCTCGAGATATATCAAGATATTTAAAAGTTCCGAAGCCGCACCAACATAATAGAGATACAGAAACACCGT
This sequence comes from Osmia lignaria lignaria, assembly GCF_051020975.1. NCBI lineage: Eukaryota > Metazoa > Arthropoda > Insecta > Hymenoptera > Megachilidae > Osmia > Osmia lignaria. The sequence goes on from NW_027478166.1 coordinate 7,442,537, forward strand.
GGCCCCTTTCTTTCAGATAGCTATGCACTATTGCGAGCTGCAAATGCCTCTTCCAGCTTAGCTGTGCAGAAGAAGAACAACAAGAAGAAGAAATATCTCGAAATATGTCCGTCAGGCCCCTTCCCTTGAGATAAATCTGCAAATGTCTCGGAAACGAAGCGAGCTATGGCAAAATGTTAAGAGACCTTTTTTGTAGAGAATTACGTTTCCTACTTTTTATCTTCTATGATATTTTCTGATCAGATGCGTAGTTCTCGAGATATATCAAGATATTTAAAAGTTCCGAAGCCGCACCAACATAATAGAGATACAGAAACACCGTGGCCCCTTTCGTTGAGATAACTCTGCACTATTGCGAGCCGCAAATGCCACTTCCAGCTTAGCTGTGCAGAAGAAGAACAACAAGAAGAAGAAATATCTCGAAATATGTCCGTCAGGCCCCTTCCCTTGAGATAAATCTGCAAATATCTCGGAAACGAAGCGAGCTATGGCAAAATGTTAAGAGACCTTTTTTGTAGAGAATTAAGTTTCCTACTTTTTATGTTCTATGATATTTTTTGATCAGATGCGTAGTTCTCGAGATATATCAAGATATTCAAAAGTTCCGAAGCCGCACCAACATAATAGAGATACAGAAACACCGTGGCCCCTTTCTTTGAGATAACTCTGCACTATTGCGAGCTGCAAATGCCACTTCCAGCTTAGCTGTGCAGAGGAAGAACAACAAGAAGAAGAAATATCTCGAAATATGTCCGTCAGGCCAGTTCCTTTGAGCTGAATCTGCAAATATCTCGGAAACGAAGCGAGCTATGGCAAAATGTTAAGAGACCTTTTTTGTAGCGAATTAAGTTTCCTACTTTTTATGTTCAATGATATTTTTTGATCAGATGCGTAGTTCTCGAGATATATCAAGATATTTAAAAGTTCCGAAGCCGCACCAACATAATAGAGATACAGAAACACCGTGGCCCCTTTCTTTCAGATAGCTATGCACTATTGCGAGCTGCAAATGCCTCTTCCAGCTTAGCTGTGCAGAAGAAGAACAACAAGAAGAAGAAATATCTCGAAATATGTCCGTCAGGCCCCTTCCCTTGAGATAAATCTGCAAATATCTCGGAAACGAAGAGAGCTATGGCAAAATGTTAAGAGACCTTTTTTGTAGAGAATTAGGTTTCCTACTTTTTATGTTCTATGATATTTTTTGATCAGATGCGTAGTTCTCGAGATATATCAAGATATTTAAAAGTTCCGAAGCCGCACCAACATAATAGAGATACAGAAACACCGTGGCCCCTTTCGTTGAGATAACTCTGCACTAGTACGAGCCGCAAATGCCACTTCCAGCTTAGCTGTGCAGAAGAAGAACAACAAGAAGAAGAAATATCTCGAAATATGTCCGTCAGGCCCCTTCCCTTGAGATAAATCTGCAAATATCTCGGAAACGAAGCGAGCTATGGCAAAATGTTAAGAGACCTTTTTTGTAGAGAATTAAGTTTCCTACTTTGTATGTTCTATGATATTTTTTGATCAGACGCGTAGTTCTCGAGATATATCAAGATATTTAAAAGTTCCGAAGCCGCACCAACATAATAGAGATACAGATACACCGTGGCCCCTTTCTTTAAAATATCTCTGCACTATTGCGAGCTGCAAATGCCACTTCCAGCTTAGCTGCGCAGAAGAAGAACAACAAGAAGAAGAAATATCTCGAAATATGTCCGTCAGGCCCCTTCCCTTGAGATATATCTGCAAATATCTCGGAAACGAAGCGAGCTATGGCAAAATGTTAAGAGACCTTTTTTGTAGAGAATTGAGTTTCCTACTTTTTATGTTCTATGATATTTTTTGATCAGATGCGTAGTTCTCGAGATATATCAAGATATTTAAAAGTTAAGAAGCCGCACCAACATAATAGAGATACAGAAACACCGTGGCCCCTTTCTTTGAGATAACTCTGCACTATTGCGAGCTGCAAATGCCACTTCCAGCTTAGCTGTGCAGAAGAAGAACAACAAGAAGAAGAAATATCACGAAATATGTCCGTTAGGCCCATTCCCTTGAGATAAATCTGCAAATATCTCGGAAACGAAGCGAGCTATGGCAAAATGTTAAGAGACCTTTTTTGTAGCGAATTAAGTTTCCTACTTTTTATGTTCTATGATATTTTTTGATCAGATGCGTAGTTCTCGAGATATATCAAGATATTTAAAAGTTCCGAAGCCGCACCAACATAATAGAGATACAGAAACACCGTGGCCCCTTTCTTTCAGATAGCTATGCACTATTGCGAGCTGCAAATGCCTCTTCCAGCTTAGCTGTGCAGAAGAAGAACAACAAGAAGAAGAAATATCTCGAAATATGTCCGTCAGGCCCCTTCCCTTGAGATAAATCTGCAAATATCTCGGAAACGAAGAGAGCTATGGCAAAATGTTAAGAGACCTTTTTTATAGAGAATTAGGTTTCCTACTTTTTATGTTCTATGATATTTTTTGATCAGATGCGTAGTTCTCGAGATATATCAAGATATTTAAAAGTTCCGAAGCCGCACCAACATAATAGAGATACAGAAACACCGTGGCCCCTTTCTTTGAGATAACTCTGCACTATTGCGAGCTGTAAATGCCACTTCCAGTTAAGCTGTGCAGAAGAAGAACAACAAGAAGAAGAAATATCTCGAAATATGTCCGTCAGGCCCCTTCCCTTGAGATATATCTGCAAATATCTCGGAAACGAAGCGAGCTATGGCAAAATGTTAAGAGACCTTTTTTGTAGAGAATTATGTTTCCTACAATTTATGTTATATGATATTTTTTGTTCAGAAGCGTAGTTTTCGAGATATATCGAGATATTTAAAAGTTCCGAAGCCGCACCAACATAATAGAGATACAGAAACACCGTGGCCCCTTTCGTTGAGATAACTCTGCACTAGTGCGAGCCGCAAATGCCACTTCCAGCTTAGCTGTGCAGAAGAAGAACAACAAGAAGAAGAAATATCTCGAAATATGTCCGTCAGGCCCCTTCCCTTGAGATAAATCTGCAAATATCTCGGAAACGAAGCGAGCTATGGCAAAATGTTAAGAGACCTTTTTTGTAGAGAATTAAGTTTCCTACTTTGTATGTTCTATGATATTTTTTGATCAGACGCGTAGTTCTCGAGATATATCAAGATATTTAAAAGTTCCGAAGCCGCACCAACATAATAGAGATACAGAAACACCGTGGCCCCTTTCTTTAAAATATCTCTGCACTATTGCGAGCTGCAAATGCCACTTCCAGCTTAGCTGCGCAGAAGAAGAACAACAAGAAGAAGAAATATCTCGAAATATGTCCGTCAGGCCCCTTCCCTTGAGATATATCTGCAAATATCTCGGAAACGAAGCGAGCTATGGCAAAATGTTAAGAGACCTTTTTTGTAGAGAATTGAGTTTCCTACTTTTTATGTTCTATGATATTTTTTGATCAGATGCGTAGTTCTCGAGATATATCAAGATATTTAAAAGTTAAGAAGCCGCACCAACATAATAGAGATACAGAAACACCGTGGCCCCTTTCTTTGAGATAACTCTGCACTATTGCGAGCTGCAAATGCCACTTCCAGCTTAGCTGTGCAGAAGAAGAACAACAAGAAGAAGAAATATCACGAAATATGTCCGTTAGGCCCCTTCCCTTGAGATAAATCTGCAAATATCTCGGAAACGAAGCGAGCTATGGCAAAATGTTAAGAGACCTTTTTTGTAGCGAATTAAGTTTCCTACTTTTCATGTTCTATGATATTTTTTGATCAGATGCGTAGTTCTCGAGATATATCAAGATATTTAAAAGTTCCAAAGCCGCACCAACATAATAGAGATACAGAAACACCGTGGCCCCTTTCTTTGAGATGACTCTGCACTATTGCGAGCTGCAAATGCCACTTCCAGCTTAGCTGTGCAGAAGAAGAACAACAAGAAGAAGAAATATCTCGAAATATGTCCGTCAGGCCCCTTCCCTTGAGATAAATCTGCAAATATCTCGGAAACGAAGAGAGCTATGGCAAAATGATAAGAGACCTTTTTTGTAGAGAATTAAGTTTCCTACTTTTTATGTTCTAGGATATTTTTTGATCAGATGCGTAGTTCTCGAGATATATCAAGATATTTAAAAGTTCCGAAGCCGCACCAACATAATAGAGATACAGAAACACCGTGGCCCCTTTCTTTGAGATAACTCTGCACTATTGCGAGCTGCAAATGCCACTTCCAGCTTAGCTGTGCAGAGGAAGAACAACAAGAAGAAGAAATATCTCGAAATATGTCCGTCAGGCCCCTTCCCTTGAGATAAATCTGCAAATATCTCGGAAACGAAGCGAGCTATGGCAAAATGTTAAGAGACCTTTCTTGTAGAGAATTAAGTTTCCTACTTTGTATGTTGTATGATATTTTTTGATCAGACGCGTAGTTCTCGAGATATATCAAGATATTTAAAAGTTCCGAAGCCGCACCAACATAATAGAGATACAGAAACACCGTGGCCCCTTTCTTTAAAATATCGCTGCACTATTGCGAGCTGCAAATGCCACTTCCAGCTTAGCTGCGCAGAAGAAGAACAACAAGAAGAAGAAATATCTCGAAATATGTCCGTCAGGCCCCTTCCCTTGAGATATATCTGCAAATATATCGGAAACGAAGCGAGCTATGGCAAAATCTTAAGAGACCTTTTTTGTAGAGAATTGAGTTTCCTACTTTTTATGTTCTATGATATTTTTTGATCAGATGCGTAGTTCTCGAGATATATCAAGATATTTAAAAGTTAAGAAGCCGCACCAACATAATAGAGATACAGAAACACCGTGGCCCCTTTCTTTGAGATAACTCTGCACTATTGCGAGCTGCAAATGCCACTTCCAGCTTAGCTGTGCAGAAGAAGAACAACAAGAAGAAGAAATATCACGAAATATGTCCGTTAGGCCCCTTCCCTTGAGATAAATCTGCAAATATCTCGGAAACGAAGCGAGCTATGGCAAAATGTTAAGAGACCTTTTTTGTAGCGAATTAAGTTTCCTACTTTTTATGTTCTATGATATTTTTTGATCAGATGCGTAGTTCTCGAGATATATCAAGATATTTAAAAGTTCCGAAGCCGCACCAACATAATAGAGATACAGAAACACCGTGGCCCCTTTCTTTGAGATAACTCTGCACTATTGCGAGCTGCAAATGCCACTTCCAGCTTAGCTGTGCAGAAGAAGAACAACAAGAAGAAGAAATATCTCGAAATATGTCCGTCAGGCCCCTTCCCTTGAGATAAATCTGCAAATATCTCGGAAACGAAGAGAGCTATGGCAAAATGATAAGAGACCTTTTTTGTAGAGAATTAAGTTTCCTACTTTTTATGTTCTATGATATTTTTTGATCAGATGCGTAGTTCTCGAGATATATCAAGATATTTAAAAGTTCCGAAGCCGCACCAACATAATAGAGATACAGAAACACCGTGGCCCCTTTCTTTGAGATAACTCTGCACTATTGCGAGCTGCAAATGCCACTTCCAGCTTAGCTGTGCAGAGGAAGAACAACAAGAAGAAGAAATATCTCGAAATATGTCCGTCAGGCCAGTTCCTTTGAGCTGAATCTGCAAATATCTCGGAAACGAAGCGAGCTATGGCAAAATGTTAAGAGACGTTTTTTGTAGAGAATTATGTTTCCTACAATTTATGTTCTATGATATTTTTTGATTAGAAGCGTAGTTTTCGAGATATATCGAGATATTTAAAAGTTCCGAAGCCGCACCAACATAATAGAGATACAGAAACACCGTGGCCCCTTTCTTTGAGATAACTCTGCACTAGTGCGAGCCGCAAATGCCACTTCCAGCTTAGCTGTGCAGAACAAGAACAACAAGAAGAAGAAATATCTCGAAATATGTCCGTCAGGCCCCTTCCCTTGAGATAAATCTGCAAATATCTCGGAAACGAAGCGAGCTATTGCAAAATGTTAAGAGACCTTTTTTGTAGAGAATTGAGTTTCCTACTTTTTATGTTCTATGATATTTTTTGATCAGATGCGTAGTTCTCGAGATATATCAAGATATTTAAAAGTTCCGAAGCCGCACCAACATAATAGAGATACAGAAACACCGTGGCCCCTTTCGTTGAGATAACTCTGCACTATTGCGAGCCGCAAATGCCACTTCCAGCTTAGCTGTGCAGAAGAAGAACAACAAGAAGAAGAAATATCTCGAAATATGTCCGTCAGGCCCCTTCCCTTGAGATAAATCTGCAAATATCTCGGAAACGAAGCGAGCTATGGCAAAATGTTAAGAGACCTTTTTTGTAGAGAATTAAGTTTCCTACTTTTTATGTTCTATGATATTTTTTGATCAGATGCGTAGTTCTCGAGATATATCAAGATATTCAAAAGTTCCGAAGCCGCACCAACATAATAGAGATACAGAAACACCGTGGCCCCTTTCTTTGAGATAACTCTGCACTATTGCGAGCTGCAAATGCCACTTCCAGCTTAGCTGTGCAGAGGAAGAACAACAAGAAGAAGAAATATCTCGAAATATGTCCGTCAGGCCAGTTCCTTTGAGCTGAATCTGCAAATATCTCGGAAACAAAGCGAGCTATGGCAAAATGTTAAGAGACCTTTTTTGTAGCGAATTAAGTTTCCTACTTTTTATGTTCTATGATATTTTTTGATCAGATGCGTAGTTCTCGAGATATATCAAGATATTTAAAAGTTCCGAAGCCGCACCAACATAATAGAGATACAGAAACACCGTGGCCCCTTTCTTTCAGATAGCTATGCACTATTGCGAGCTGCAAATGCCTCTTCCAGCTTAGCTGTGCAGAAGAAGAACAACAAGAAGAAGAAATATCTCGAAATATGTCCGTCAGGCCCCTTCCCTTGAGATAAATCTGCAAATATCTCGGAAACGAAGAGAGCTATGGCAAAATGTTAAGAGACCTTTTTTGTAGAGAATTAGGTTTCCTACTTTTTATGTTCTATGATATTTTTTGATCAGATGCGTAGTTCTCGAGATATATCAAGATATTTAAAAGTTCCGAAGCCGCACCAACATAATAGAGATACAGAAACACCGTGGCCCCTTTCTTTGAGATAACTCTGCACTATTGCGAGCTGTAAATGCCACTTCCAGTTAAGCTGTGCAGAAGAAGAACAACAAGAAGAAGAAATATCTCGAAATATGTCCGTCAGGCCCCTTCCCTTGAGATATATCTGCAAATATCTCGGAAACGAAGCGAGCTATGGCAAAATGTTAAGAGACCTTTTTTGTAGAGAATTATGTTTCCTACAATTTATGTTCTATGATATTTTTTGTTCAGAAGCGTAGTTTTCGAGATATATCGAGATATTTAAAAGTTCCGAAGCCGCACCAACATAATAGAGATACAGAAACACCGTGGCCCCTTTCTTTGAGATAACTCTGCACTATTGCGAGCTGCAAATGCCACTTCCAGCTTAGCTGTGCAGAGGAAGAACAACAAGAAGAAGAAATATCTCGAAATATGTCCGTCAGGCCAGTTCCTTTGAGCTGAATCTGCAAATATCTCGGAAACGAAGCGAGCTATGGCAAAATGTTAAGAGACGTTTTTTGTAGAGAATTATGTTTCCTACAATTTATGTTCTATGATATTTTTTGATTAGAAGCGTAGTTTTCGAGATATATCGAGATATTTAAAAGTTCCGAAGCCGCACCAACATAATAGAGATACAGAAACACCGTGGCCCCTTTCTTTGAGATAACTCTGCACTAGTGCGAGCCGCAAATGCCACTTCCAGCTTAGCTGTGCAGAACAAGAACAACAAGAAGAAGAAATATCTCGAAATATGTCCGTCAGGCCCCTTCCCTTGAGATAAATCTGCAAATATCTCGGAAACGAAGCGAGCTATTGCAAAATGTTAAGAGACCTTTTTTGTAGAGAATTGAGTTTCCTACTTTTTATGTTCTATGATATTTTTTGATCAGATGCGTAGTTCTCGAGATATATCAAGATATTTAAAAGTTAAGAAGCCGCACCAACATAATAGAGATACAGAAACACCGTGGCCCCTTTCTTTGAGATATCTCTGCACTATTGCGAGCTGCAAATGCCACTTCCAGCTTAGCTGCGCAGAAGAAGAACAACAAGAAGAAGAAATATCTCGAAATATGTCCGTCAGGCCCCTGCCCTTGAGATATATCTGCAAATATCTCGGAAACGAAGCGAGCTATGGCAAAATGTTAACAGACCTTTTTTGTAGAGAATTATGTTTCCTACAATTTATCTTCTATGATATTTTTTGATCAGATGCGTAGTTCTCGAGATATATCAAGATATTTAATAGTTCCGAAGCCGCACCAACATAATAGAGATACAGAAACACCGTGGCCCCTTTCGTTGAGATAACTCTGCACTATTGCGAGCCGCAAATGCCACTTCCAGCTTAGCTGTGCAGAAGAAGAACAACAAGAAGAAGAAATATCTCGAAATATGTCCGTCAGGCCCCTTCCCTTGAGATAAATCTGCAAATATCTCGGAAACGAAGCGAGCTATGGCAAAATGTTAAGAGACCTTTTTTGTAGAGAATTAAGTTTCCTACTTTTTATGTTCTATGATATTTTTTGATCAGATGCGTAGTTCTCGAGATATATCAAGATATTCAAAAGTTCCGAAGCCGCACCAACATAATAGAGATACAGAAACACCGTGGCCCCTTTCTTTGAGATAACTCTGCACTATTGCGAGCTGCAAATGCCACTTCCAGCTTAGCTGTGCAGAGGAAGAACAACAAGAAGAAGAAATATCTCGAAATATGTCCGTCAGGCCAGTTCCTTTGAGCTGAATCTGCAAATATCTCGGAAACAAAGCGAGCTATGGCAAAATGTTAAGAGACCTTTTTTGTAGCGAATTAAGTTTCCTACTTTTTATGTTCTATGATATTTTTTGATCAGATGCGTAGTTCTCGAGATATATCAAGATATTTAAAAGTTCCGAAGCCGCACCAACATAATAGAGATACAGAAACACCGTGGCCCCTTTCTTTCAGATAGCTATGCACTATTGCGAGCTGCAAATGCCTCTTCCAGCTTAGCTGTGCAGAAGAAGAACAACAAGAAGAAGGAATATCTCGAAATATGTCCGTCAGGCCCCTTCCCTTGAGATAAATCTGCAAATATCTCGGAAACGAAGAGAGCTATGGCAAAATGTTAAGAGACCTTTTTTGTAGAGAATTAGGTTTCCTACTTTTTATGTTCTATGATATTTTTTGATCAGATGCGTAGTTCTCGAGATATATCAAGATATTTAAAAGTTCCGAAGCCGCACCAACATAATAGAGATACAGAAACACCGTGGCCCCTTTCTTTGAGATAACTCTGCACTATTGCGAGCTGTAAATGCCACTTCCAGTTAAGCTGTGCAGAAGAAGAACAACAAGAAGAAGAAATATCTCGAAATATGTCCGTCAGGCCCCTTCCCTTGAGATATATCTGCAAATATCTCGGAAACGAAGCGAGCTATCGCAAAATGTTAAGAGACCTTTTTTGTAGAGAATTATGTTTCCTACAATTTATGTTCTATGATATTTTTTGTTCAGAAGCGTAGTTTTCGAGATATATCGTGATATTTAAAAGTTCCGAAGCCGCACCAACATAATAGAGATACAGAAACACCGTGGCCCCTTTCTTTGAGATAACTCTGCACTATTGCGAGCTGCAAATGCCACTTCCAGCTTAGCTGTGCAGAGGAAGAACAACAAGAAGAAGAAATATCTCGAAATATGTCCGTCAGGCCAGTTCCTTTGAGCTGAATCTGCAAATATCTCGGAAACGAAGCGAGCTATGGCAAAATGTTAAGAGACGTTTTTTGTAGAGAATTATGTTTCCTACAATTTATGTTCTATGATATTTTTTGATTAGAAGCGTAGTTTTCGAGATATATCGAGATATTTAAAAGTTCCGAAGCCGCACCAACATAATAGAGATACAGAAACACCGTGGCCCCTTTCTTTGAGATAACTCTGCACTAGTGCGAGCCGCAAATGCCACTTCCAGCTTAGCTGTGCAGAACAAGAACAACAAGAAGAAGAAATATCTCGAAATATGTCCGTCAGGTCCCTTCCCTTGAGATAAATCTGCAAATATCTCGGAAACGAAGCGAGCTATTGCAAAATGTTAAGAGACCTTTTTTGTAGAGAATTGAGTTTCCTACTTTTTATGTTCTATGATATTTTTTGATCAGATGCGTAGTTCTCGAGATATATCAAGATATTTAAAAGTTAAGAAGCAGCACCAACATAATAGAGATACAGAAACACCGTGGCCCCTTTCTTTCAGATATCTCTGCACTATTGCGAGCTGCAAATGCCACTTCCAGCTTAGCTGCGCAGAAGAAGAACAACAAGAAGAAGAAATATCTCGAAATATGTCCGTCAGGCCCCTGCCCTTGAGATATATCTGCAAATATCTCGGAAACGAAGCGAGCTATGGCAAAATGTTAACAGACCTTTTTTGTAGAGAATTATGTTTCCTACAATTTATCTTCTATGATATTTTTTGATCAGATGCGTAGTTCTCGAGATATATCAAGATATTTAAAAGTTCCGAAGCCGCACCAACATAATAGAGATACAGAAACACCGTGGCCCCTTTCTTTGAGATAACTCTGCACTATTGCGAGCTGTAAATGCCACTTCCAGCTTAGCTGTGCAGAAGAAGAACAACAAGAAGAAGAAATATCTCGAAATATGTCCGTCAGGCCCCTTCCCTTGAGATAAATCTGCAAATATCTCGGAAACGAAGCGGGCTATGGCAAAATGTTAAGAGACCTTTTTTGTAGAGAATTAAGTTTCCTACTTTTTATGTTCTATGATATTTTTTGATCAGATGCGTAGTTCTCGAGATATATCAAGATATTTAAAAGTTCCGAAGCCGCACCAACATAATAGAGATACAGAAACACCGTGGCCCCTTTCTTTGAGATAACTCTGCACTATTGCGAGCTGCAAATGCCACTTCCAGCTTAGCTGTGCAGAGGAAGAACAACAAGAAGAAGAAATATCTCGAAATATGTCCGTCAGGCCAGTTCCTTTGAGCTGAATCTGCAAATATCTCGGAAACCAAGCGAGCTATGGCAAAATGTTAAGAGACGTTTTTTGTAGAGAATTATGTTTCCTACAATTTATGTTCTATGATATTTTTTGATCAGAAGCGTAGTTTTCGAGATATATCGAGATATTTAAAAGTTCCGAAGCCGCACCAACATAATAGGGATACAGAAACACCGTGGCCCCTTTCTTTGAGATAACTCTGCACTAGTGCGACCCGCAAATGCCACTTCCAGCTTAGCTGTGCAGAAGAAGAACAACAAGAAGAAGAAATATCTCGAAATATGTCCGTCAGGCCCCTTCCCTTGAGATAAATCTGCAAATATCTCGGAAACGAAGCGAGCTATGGCAAAATGTTAAGAGACCTTTTTTGTAGAGAATTAGGTTTCCTACTTTTTATGCTCTATGATATTTTTTGATCAGATGCGTAGTTCTCGAGATATATCAAGATATTTAAAAGTTCCGAAGCCGCACCAACATAATAGAGATACAGAAACACCGTGGCCCCTTTCTTTGAGAAAACTCTGCACTATTGCGAGCTGTAAATGCCACTTCCAGCTTAGCTGTGCAGAAGAAGAACAACAAGAAGAAGAAATATCTCGAAATATGTCCGTCAGGCCAGTTCCTTTGAGCTGAATCTGCAAATATCTCGGAAACGAAGCGAGCTATGGCAAAATGTTAAGAGACGTTTTTTGTAGAGAATTATGTTTCCTACAATATATGTTCTATGATATTTTTTGATCAGAAGCGTAGTTTTCGAGATATATCGAGATATTTAAAAGTTCCGAAGCCGCACCAACATAATAGGGATACAGACACACAGTGGCCCCTTTCTCTGAGATAACTCTGCACTAGTGCGAGCCGCAAATGCCACTTCCAGCTTAGCTGTGCAGAAGAAGAACAACAAGAAGAAGAAATATCTCGAAATATGTCCGTCAGGCCACTTCCCTTGAGATAAATCTGCAAATATCTCGGAAACGAAGCGAGCTATGGCAAAATGTTAAGAGACGTTTTTTGTAGAGAATTATGTTTCCTACAATTTATGTTCTATGATATTTTTTGATCAGAAGCGTAGTTTTCGAGATATATCGAGATATTTAAAAGTTCCGAAGCCGCACCAACATAATAGAGATACAGAAACACCGTGGCCCCTTTCTTTGAGATAACTCTGCACTAGTGCGAGCCGCAAATGCCACTTCCAGCTTAGCTGTGCAGAAGAAGAGCAACAAGAAGAAGAAATATCTCGAAATATGTCCGACAGGCCCCTTCCCTTGAGATAAATCTGCAAATATCTCGGAAACGAAGCGAGCTATGGCGAAATGTTAAGAGACCTTTTTTGTAGAGAATTAAGTTTCCTACTTTTTATCTTGTATGATATTTTTTGGTCAGATGCGTAGTTCTCGAGATAGATCAAGATACTTAAAAGTTCCGAAGCCGCACCAACATAATAGAGATACAGAAACACCGTGGCCCCTCTCTTTGAGATAACTCTGCACTATTGCGAGCTGCAAATGCCACTTCCAGCTTAGCTGTGCAGAAGAAGAACAACAAGAAGAAGAAATAACTCGAAATATGTCCGTCAGGCCCCTTCCCTTGAGATAAATCTGCAAATATCTCGGAAACGAAGCGAGCTATGGCAAAATGTTTACAGACCTTTCTGGTAGAGAATTAAGTTTCCTACTTTTTATGTAGTATGATATTTTTTGATCAGATGCGTAGTTCTCGAGATATATCAAGATATTTAAAAGTTCCGAAGCCGCACCAACATAATAGAGATACAGAAACACCGTGGCCCCTTTCTTTGAGATAACTCTGCACTATTGCGCGCTACAAATGCCACTTCCAGCTTAGCTGTGCAGAAGAAGAACAACAAGAAGAAGAAATATCTCGAAATATGTCCGTCAGGCCCCTTCCCTTGAGATAAATCTGCAAATATCTCGGAAACGAAGCGAGCTATGGCAAAATGTTTAGAGACCTTTTTTGTAGAGAATTATGTTTCCTACAATTTATGCTGTATGATATTTTTTGATCGGAAGCGTAGTTTTCGAGATATATCGAGATATTTAAAAGTTCCGAAGCCGCACCAACATAATAGAGATACAGAAACACCGTGGCCCCTTTCTTTGGGATAACTCTGCACTATTGCGAGCTGCAAATGCCACTTCCAGCTTAGCTGTGCAGAAGAAGAACAACAAGAAGAAGAAATATCTCGAAATATGTCCGTCAGGCCACTTCCCTTGAGATAAATCTGCAAATATCTCGGAAACGAAGCGAGCTATGGCAAAATGTTAAGAGACCTTTTTTGTAGAGAATTAAGTTTCCTACTTTTTATGTTCGATGATATTTTTTGATCAGATGCGTAGTTCTCGAGATATATCAAGATATTTACAAGTTCCGAAGCCGCACCAACATAATAGAGATACAGAAACACCGTGGCCCCTTTCTTTGAGATAACTCTGCACTATTGCGGCCTGCAAATGCCACTTCCAGCTCAGCTGTGCAGAAGAAGAACAACAAGAAGAAATATCTCGAAATATGTCCGTCAGGCCCCTTCCCTTGAGATAAATCTGCAAATATCTCGGAAACGAAGCGAGCTATGGCAAAATGTTAAGAGACCTTTTTTGTAGAGAATTAAGTTTCCTACTTTTCATGTTCTATGATATTTTTTGATCAGATGCGTAGCTCTCGAGATATATCAAGATATTTAAAAGTTCCGAAGCCGCACCAACATAATAGAGGTACAGAAACACCGTGGCCCCTTTCTTTGAGATAACTGTGCACTAGTGCGAGCCGCAAATGCAACTTCCAGCTTAGCTGTGCAGAAGAAGAACAACAAGAAGAAGAAATATCTCGAAATATGTCCGTCAGGCCCCTTCCCTTGAGATATATCTGCAAATATCTCGGAAACGAAGCGAGCTATGGCAAAATGTTAAGAGACCGTTTTTGTAGAGAATTATGTTTCCTACTTTTTATGTTCTATGATATTTTTTGATCAGACGCGTAGTTCTCGAGATATATCAAGATATTTAAAAGTTCCGCAGCTGCACCAACATAATAGAGGTACAGAAACACCGTGGCCTCTTTCTTTGAGATAACTCTGCACTATTGCGAGCTGCAAATGCCGCTTCGAGCTTAGCTGTGCAGAAGAAGAACAACAAGAAGAAGAAATATCTCGAAATATGTCCGTCAGACCCCTTCCCTTGAGATGAATCTGCAAATATCTCGGAAACGAAGCGAGCTATGGCAAAATGTTAAGAGACCTTTTTTGTAGAGAATAATGTTTCCTACAATTTACGTTCTATGATATTTTTTGATCAGAAGCGTAGTTTTCGAGATATATCGAGATATTTAAAAGTTCCGAAGCCGCACCAACATAATAGAGATACAGAAACACCGTGGCCCCTTTCTTTGAGATAACTCTGCACTAGTGCGAGCTGCAAATGCCACTTCCAGCTTAGCTGTGCAGAAGAAGAACAACAAGAAGAAGAAATATCTCGAAATATGTCCGTCAGGCCCCTTCCCTTGAGATAAATCTGCAAATATCTCGGAAACGAAGCGAGCTATGGCAAAATCTTAAGAGACCTTTCTTGTAGAGAATTATGTTTCCTACAATTTATGTTCTATGATATTTTTTGATCAGAAGCGTAGTTTTCGAGATATATCGAGATATTTAAAAGTTCCGAAGCCGCACCAACATAATAGAGATACAGAAACACCGTGGCCCCTTTCTTTGGGATAACTCTGCACTATTGCGAGCTGCAAATGCCACTTCCAGCTTAGCTGTGCAGAAGAAGAACAACAAGAAGAAGAAATATCTCGAAATATGTCCGTCAGGCCACTTCCCTTGAGATAAATCTGCAAATATCTCGGAAACGAAGCGAGCTATGGCAAAATGTTAAGAGACCTTTTTTGTAGAGAATTAAGTTTCCTACTTTTTATGTTCGATGATATTTTTTGATCAGATGCGTAGTTCTCGAGATATATCATGATATTTAAAAGTTCCGAAGCTGCACCAACATAATAGAGGTACAGAAACACCGTGGCCTCTTTCTTTGAGATAACTCTGCACTATTGCGAGCTGCAAATGCCACTTCGAGCTTAGCTGTGCAGAAGAAGAACAACAAGAAGAAGAAATATCTCGAAATATGTCCGTCAGACCCCTTCCCTTGAGATGAATCTGCAAATATCTCGGAAACAAAGCGAGCTATGGCAAAATGTTAAGAGACCTTTTTTGTAGAGAATAATGTTTCCTACAATTTACGTTCTATGATATTTTTTGATCAGAAGCGTAGTTCTCGAGATATATCAAGATATTTAAAAGTTCCGAAGCCGCACCAACATAATAGAGATACAGAAACACCGTGGCCCCTTTCTTTGAGATAACTCTGCACTAGTGCGAGCCGCAAATGCCACTTCCAGCTTAGCTGTGCAGAAGAAGAACAAGAAGAAGAAGAAATATCTCGAAATATGTCCGTCAGGCCCCTTCCCTTGAGATAAATCTGCAAATATCTCGGAAACGAAGCGAGCTATGGCAAAATCTTAAGAGACCTTTCTTGTAGAGAATTAAGTTTCCTACTTTTTATGTAGTATGATATTTTTTGATCAGATGCGTAGTTCTCGGGATATATCAAGATATTTAAAAGTTCCGAAGCCGCACCAACATAATAGAGATACAGAAACACCGTGGCCCCTTTCTTTGAGATAACTCTGCACTATTGCGCGCTGCAAATGCCACTTCCAGCTTAGCTGTGCAGAAGAAGAACAACAAGAAGAAGAAATATCTCGAAATATGTCCGTCAGGCCACTTCCCTTGAGATAAATCTGCAAATATCTCGGAAACGAAGCGAGCTATGGCAAAATGTTAAGAGACCTTTTTTGTAGAGAATTAAGTTTCCTACTTTTTATGTTCGATGATATTTTTTGATCAGAGGCGTAGTTCTCGAGATATATCAAGATATTTAAAAGTTCCGAAGCCGCACCAACATAATAGAGATACAGAAACACCATGGCCCCTTTCTTTGAGATAACTCTGCACGATTGCGAGCTGGAAATGCCACTTCCAGTTTAGCTGTGCAGAAGAAGAACAACAAGAAGAAGAAATATCTCGAAATATGTCCATCAGGACCCTTCCCTTGAGATAAATCTGCAAATATCTCGGAAACGAAGCGAGCTATGGCAAAATGTTAAGAGACCTTTTTTGTAAAGAATTATGTTTCCTACAATTTATGTTCTATGATATTTTTTGATCAGAAGCGTAGTTTTCGAGATATATCGAGATATTTAAAAGTTCCGAAGCCGCACCAACATAATAGAGATACAGAAACACCGTGGCCCCTTTCTTTGGGATAACTCTGCACTATTGCGAGCTGCAAATGCCACTTCCAGCTTAGCTGTGCAGAAGAAGAACAACAAGAAGAAGAAATATCTCGAAATATGTCCGTCAGGCCACTTCCCTTGAGATAAATCTGCAAATATCTCGGAAACGAAGCGAGCTATGGCAAAATGTTAAGAGACCTTTTTTGTAGAGAATTAAGTTTCCTACTTTTTATGTTCGATGATATTTTTTGATCAGAGGCGTAGTTCTCGAGATATATCAAGATATTTAAAAGTTCCGAAGCCGCACCAACATAATAGAGATACAGAAACACCATGGCCCCTTTCTTTGAGATAACTCTGCACGAGTGCGAGCTGGAAATGCCACTTCCAGTTTAGCTGTGCAGAAGAAGAACAACAAGAAGAAGAAATATCTCGAAATATGTCCATCAGGACCCTTCCCTTGAGATAAATCTGCAAATATCTCGGAAACGAAGCGAGCTATGGCAAAATGTTAAGAGACCTTTTTTGTAAAGAATTATGTTTCCTACAATTTATGTTCTATGATATTTTTTGATCAGGAGCGTAGTTTTCGAGATATATCGAGATATTTAAAAGTTCCGAAGCCGCACCAACATAATAGAGATACAGAAACACCGTGGCCCCTTTCTTTGGGATAACTCTGCACTATTGCGAGCTGCAAATGCCACTTCCAGCTTAGCTGTGCAGAAGAAGAACAACAAGAACAAGAAATATCTCGAAATATGTCCGTCAGGCCACTTCCCTTGAGATAAATCTGCAAATATCTCGGAAACGAAGCGAGCTATGGCAAAATGTTAAGAGACCTTTTTTGTAGAGAATTAAGTTTCCTACTTTTTACGTTCGATGATATTTTTTGATCAGATGCGTAGTTCTCGAGATATATCAAGATATTTAAAAGTTCCGAAGCTGCACCAACATAATAGAGGTACAGAAACACCGTGGCCTCTTTCTTTGAGATAACTCTGCACTATTGCGAGCTGCAAATGCCACTTCCAGCTTAGCTGTGCAGAAGAAGAACAACAAGAAGAAGAAATATCTCGAAATATGTCCGTCAGGCCCCTTCCCTTGAGATAAATCGGCAAGTATCTCGGAAACGAAGCGAGCTATGGCAAAATGTTAAGAGACCTTTTCTGTAGAGAATTAAGTTTTCTACTTTTTATGTTCGATGATATTTTTTGATCAGATGCGTAGTTCTCGAGATATATCAAGATATTTAAAAGTCCTGAAGCTGCACCAACTTAATAGAGATACAGAAACACCGTGGCCCCTTTCTTTGAGATAACTCTGCACTAGTGCGAGCCGCAAATGCCACTTCCAGCTTAGCTGTGCAGAAGAAGAACAACAAGAAGAAGAAATATCTGGAAATATGTCCGTTAGGCCCCTTCCCTTGAGATAAATCTGCAAATATCTCGGAAACGAAGCGAGCTATGGCAAAATGTTAAGAGACCTTTTTTGTAGAGAATTATGTTTCCTACTTTTTATGTTCTATGATATTTTTTGATCAGACGCGTAGTTCTCGAGATATATCAAGATATTTAACAGTTCCGAAGCCGCACCAACATAATAGAGATACAGAAACACCGTGGCCCCTTTCTTTGAGATAACTCTGCACTATTGCGAGCTGGAAATGCCACTTCCAGTTTAGCTGTGCAGAAGAAGAACAACAAGAAGAAGAAATATCTCGGAATATGTTCGTTAGGCCCCTTCCCTTGAGATAAATCTGCAAATATCTCGGAAACGAAGCGAGCTATGGCAAAATGTTAAGAGACCTTTTTTGTAAAGAATTATGTTTCCTACAATTTATGTTCTATGATATTTTTTGATCAGGAGCGTAGTTTTCGAGATATATCGAGATATTTAAAAGTTCCGAAGCCGCACCAACATAATAGAGATACAGAAACACCGTGGCCCCTTTCTTTCAGATAACTCTGCACTATTGCGAGCTGCAAATGCCACTTCCAGCTTAGCTGTGCAGAAGAAGAACAACAAGAAGAAGAAATATCTCGAAATATGTCCGTCAGGCCCCTTCCCTTGAGATATATCTGCAAATATCTCGGAAACGAAGCAAGCTATGGCAAAATCTTAAGAGACCTTTTTTGTAGAGAATTATGTTTCCTACAATTTAGGTTCTATGATATTTTTTGATCAGAAGCGTAGTTTTCGAGATATATCGAGATATTTAAAAGTTCCGAAGCCGCACCAACATAAGAGAGATACAGAAACACCGTGGCCTCTTTCTTTGAGATAACTCTGCACTATTGCGAGCTGCAAATGCCACTTCGAGCTTAGCTGTGCAGAAGAAGAACAACAAGAAGAAGAAATATCTCGAAATATGTCCGTCAGACCCCTTCCCTTGAGATAAATCTGCAAATATCTCGGGAACGAAGACAGCTATGGCAAAATGTTAAGAGACCTTTTTGGTAGAGAATTAAGTTTCCTACTTTTCATGTTCTATGATATTTTTTGATCAGATGCGTAGTTCTCGAGATATATCAAGATATTTAAAAGTTCCGAAGCCGCACCAACATAATAGAGATACAGAAACACCGTGGCCCCTTTCTTTGAGATAACTCTGCACTATTGCGAGCTGCAAATGCCACTTCCAGCTTAGCTGTGCAGAAGAAGAACAACAAGAAGAAGAAATATCTCGAAATATGTCCGTCAGGCCCCTTCCCTTGAGATATATCTGCAAATATCTCGGAAACGAAGCGAGCTATGGCAAAATGTTAAGAGACCTTTTTTGTAGAGAATTAAGTTTCCTACTTCTTATGTTCGATGATATTTTTTGATCAGATGCGTAGTTCTCGAGATATATCAAGATATTTAAAAGTTCCGAAGCTGCACCAACATAATAGAGGTACAGAAACACCGTGGCCTCTTTCTTTGAGATAACTCTGCACTATTGCGAGCTGCAAATGCCACTTCGAGCTTAGCTGTGCAGAAGAAGAACAACAAGAAGAAGAAATATCTCGAAATATGTCCGTCAGACCCCTTCCCTTGAGATGAATCTGCAAATATCTCGGAAACGAAGCGAGCTATGGCAAAACGTTAAGAGACCTTTTTTGTAGAGAATTAAGTTTCCTACTTTTTATGTTCTATGACATTTTTTGATCAGACGCGTAGTTCTCGAGATATATCAAGATATTTAAAAGTTCCGAAGCCGCACCAACATAATAGAGATACAGAAACACCGTGGCCCCTTTCTTTGAGATAACTCTGCACTATTGCGAGCTGCAAATGCCACTTCCAGCTTAGCTGTGCAGAAGAAGAACAAGAAGAAGAAGAAATATCTCGAAATATGTCCGTCAGGCCCCTTCCCTTGAGATATATCTGCAAATATCTCGGAAACGAAGCGAGCTATGGCAAAATGTTAAGAGACCTTTTTTGTAGAGAATTAAGTTTCCTACTTTTTATGTTCTATGATATTTTTTGATCAGATGCGTAGTTCTCGAGATATATCAAGATATTTAAAAGTTCCGAAGCCGCACCAACATAATAGAGATACAGAAACACCGTGGCCCCTTTCTTTGAGATAACTCTGCACCATTGCGAGCTGCAAATGCCACTTCCAGCTTAGCTGTGCAGAGCAAGAACAACAAGAAGAAGAAATATCTCGAAATATGTCCGTCAGGCCAGTTCCTTTGAGATGAATCTGCAAATATCTCGGAAACGAAGCGAGCTATGGCAAAATGTTAAGAGACGTTTTTTGTAGAGAATTATGTTTCCTACAATTTATGTTCTATGATATTTTTTGATCAGAAGCGTAGTTCTCGAGATATATCAAGATATTTAAAAGTTCCGAAGCCGCACCAACATAATAGAGATACAGAAACACCGTGGCCCCTTTCGTTGAGATAACTCTGCACTAGTGCGAGCCGCAAATGCCACTTCCAGCTTAGCTGTGCAGAAGAAGAACAACAAGAAGAAGAAATATCTCGAAATATGTCCGTCAGGCCCCTTCCCTTGAGATAAATCTGCAAATATCTCGGAAACGAAGAGAGCTATGGCAAAATGTTAAGAGACCTTTTTTGTAGAGAATTAAGTTTCCTACTTTTCATGTTCTATGATATTTTTTGATCAGATGCGTAGTTCTCGAGATATATCAAGATATTTAAAAGTTCCGAAGCCGCACCAACATAATAGAGATACAGAAACACCGTGGCCCCTTTCTTTGAGATAACTCTGCACTGTTGCGAGCTGTAAATGCCACTTCCAGCTTAGCTGTGCAGAAGAAGAACAACAAGAAGAAGAAATATCTCGAAATATGCCCGTCAGGCCCCTTCCCTTGAGATAAATCTGCAAATATCTCGGAAACGAAGCGAGCTATGGCAAAATGTTAAGAGAGCTTTTTTGTAGAGAATTATGTTTTCTACAATTTATGTTCTATGATATTTTTTGATCAGAAGCGTAGTTTTCGAGATATATCGAGATATTTAAAAGTTCCGAAGCCGCACCAACATAATAGAGATACAGAAACACCGTGGCCCCTTTCTTTGAGATAACTCTGCACTAGTGCGAGCTGCAAATGCCACTTCCAGCTTAGCTGTGCAGAAGAAGAACAACAAGAAGAAGAAATATCTCGAAATATGTCCGTCAGGCCCCTTCCCATGAGATAAATCTGCAAATATCTCGGAAACGAAGCGAGCTATGGCAAAATCTTAAGAGACCTTTCTTGTAGAGAATTAAGTTTCCTACTTTTTATGTAGTATGATATTTTTTGATCAGATGCGTAGTTCTCGAGATATATCAAGATATTTAAAAGTTCCGAAGCCGCACCAACATAATAGAGATACAGAAACACCGTGGCCCCTTTCTTTGAGATAACTCTGCACCATTGCGAGCTGCAAATGCCACTTCCAGCTTAGCTGTGCAGAGCAAGAACAACAAGAAGAAGAAATATCTCGAAATATGTCCGTCAGGCCAGTTCCTTTGAGCTGAATCTGCAAATATCTCGGAAACGAAGCGAGCTATGGCAAAATGTTAAGAGACGTTTTTTGTAGAGAATTATGTTTCCTACAATTTATGTTCTATGATATTTTTTGATCAGAAGCGTAGTTTTCGAGATATATCGAGATACTTAAAAGTTCCGAAGCCGCACCAACATAATAGAGGTACAGAAACACCGTGGCCCCTTTCTTTGAGATAACTGTGCACTAGTGCGAGCCGCAAATGCCACTTCCAGCTTAGCTGTGCAGAAGAAGAACAACAAGAAGAAGAAATATCTCGAAATATGCCCGTCAGGCCCCTTCCCTTGAGATAAATCTGCAAATATCTCGGAAACGAAGCGAGCTATGACAAAATGTTAAGAGAGCTTTTTTGTAGAGAATTATGTTTTCTACAATTTATGTTCTATGATATTTTTTGATCAGAAGCGTAGTTTTCGAGATATATCGAGATATTTAAAAGTTCCGAAGCCGCACCAACATAATAGAGATACAGAAACACCGTGGCCCCTTTCTTTGAGATAACTCTGCACTAGTGCGAGCTGCAAATGCCACTTCCAGCTTAGCTGTGCAGAAGAAGAACAACAAGAAGAAGAAATATCTCGAAATATGTCCGTCAGGCCCCTTCCCTTGAGATAAATCTGCAAATATCTCGGAAACGAAGCGAGCTATGGCAAAATCTTAAGAGACCTTTTTTGTAGAGAATTAAGTTTCCTACTTTTTATGTTGGATGATATTTTTTGATCAGATGCGTAGTTCTCGAGATATATCATGATATTTAAAAGTTCCGAAGCTGCACCAACATAATAGAGGTACAGAAACACCGTGGCCTCTTTCTTTGAGATAACTCTGCACTATTGCGAGCTGCAAATGCCACTTCGAGCTTAGCTGTGCAGAAGAAGAACAACAAGAAGAAGAAATATCTCGAAATATGTCCGTCAGACCCCTTCCCTTGAGATGAATCTGCAAATATCTCGGAAACAAAGCGAGCTATGGCAAAATGTTAAGAGACCTTTTTTGTAGAGAATAATGTTTCCTACAATTTACGTTCTATGATATTTTTTGATCAGAAGCGTAGTTCTCGAGATATATCAAGATATTTAAAAGTTCCGAAGCCGCACCAACATAATAGAGATACAGAAACACCGTGGCCCCTTTCTTTGAGATAACTCTGCACTATTGCGCGCTGCAAATGCCACTTCCAGCTTAGCTGTGCAGAAGAAGAACAACAAGAAGAAGAAATATCTCGAAATATGTCCGTCAGGCCACTTCCCTTGAGATAAATCTGCAAATATCTCGGAAACGAAGCGAGCTATGGCAAAATGTTAAGAGACCTTTTTTGTAGAGAATTAAGTTTCCTACTTTTTATGTTCGATGATATTTTTTGATCAGAGGCGTAGTTCTCGAGATATATCAAGATATTTAAAAGTTCCGAAGCCGCACCAACATAATAGAGATACAGAAACACCATGGCCCCTTTCTTTGAGATAACTCTGCACGATTGCGAGCTGGAAATGCCACTTCCAGTTTAGCTGTGCAGAAGAAGAACAACAAGAAGAAGAAATATCTCGAAATATGTCCGTCAGGCCAGTTCCTTTGAGATGAATCTGCAAATATCTCGGAAACGAAGCGAGCTATGGCAAAATGTTAAGAGACGTTTTTTGTAGAGAATTATGTTTCCTACAATTTATGTTCTATGATATTTTTTGATCAGAAGCGTAGTTCTCGAGATATATCAAGATATTTAAAAGTTCCGAAGCCGCACCAACATAATAGAGATACAGAAACACCGTGGCCCCTTTCGTTGAGATAACTCTGCACTAGTGCGAGCCGCAAATGCCACTTCCAGCTTAGCTGTGCAGAAGAAGAACAACAAGAAGAAGAAATATCTCGAAATATGTCCGTCAGGCCCCTTCCCTTGAGATAAATCTGCAAATATCTCGGAAACGAAGAGAGCTATGGCAAAATGTTAAGAGACCTTTTTTGTAGAGAATTAAGTTTCCTACTTTTCATGTTCTATGATATTTTTTGATCAGATGCGTAGTTCTCGAGATATATCAAGATATTTAAAAGTTCCGAAGCCGCACCAACATAATAGAGATACAGAAACACCGTGGCCCCTTTCTTTGAGATAACTCTGCACTGTTGCGAGCTGTAAATGCCACTTCCAGCTTAGCTGTGCAGAAGAAGAACAACAAGAAGAAGAAATATCTCGAAATATGCCCGTCAGGCCCCTTCCCTTGAGATAAATCTGCAAATATCTCGGAAACGAAGCGAGCTATGGCAAAATGTTAAGAGACCTTTTTTGTAGAGAATAATGTTTCCTACAATTTACGTTCTATGATATTTTTTGATCAGAAGCGTAGTTCTCGAGATATATCAAGATATTTAAAAGTTCCGAAGCCGCACCAACATAATAGAGATACAGAAACACCGTGGCCCCTTTCTTTGAGATAACTCTGCACTAGTGCGAGCCGCAAATGCCACTTCCAGCTTAGCTGTGCAGAAGAAGAACAAGAAGAAGAAGAAATATCTCGAAATATGTCCGTCAGGCCCCTTCCCTTGAGATAAATCTGCAAATATCTCGGAAACGAAGCGAGCTATGGCAAAATCTTAAGAGACCTTTCTTGTAGAGAATTAAGTTTCCTACTTTTTATGTAGTATGATATTTTTTGATCAGATGCGTAGTTCTCGGGATATATCAAGATATTTAAAAGTTCCGAAGCCGCACCAACATAATAGAGATACAGAAACACCGTGGCCCCTTTCTTTGAGATAACTCTGCACTATTGCGCGCTGCAAATGCCACTTCCAGCTTAGCTGTGCAGAAGAAGAACAACAAGAAGAAGAAATATCTCCAAATATGTCCGTCAGGCCACTTCCCTTGAGATAAATCTGCAAATATCTCGGAAACGAAGCGAGCTATGGCAAAATGTTAAGAGACCTTTTTTGTAGAGAATTAAGTTTCCTACTTTTTATGTTCGATGATATTTTTTGATCAGAGGCGTAGTTCTCGAGATATATCAAGATATTTAAAAGTTCCGAAGCCGCACCAACATAATAGAGATACAGAAACACCATGGCCCCTTTCTTTGAGATAACTCTGCACGATTGCGAGCTGGAAATGCCACTTCCAGTTTAGCTGTGCAGAAGAAGAACAACAAGAAGAAGAAATATCTCGAAATATGTCCATCAGGACCCTTCCCTTGAGATAAATCTGCAAATATCTCGGAAACGAAGCGAGCTATGGCAAAATGTTAAGAGACCTTTTTTGTAAAGAATTATGTTTCCTACAATTTATGTTCTATGATATTTTTTGATCAGAAGCGTAGTTTTCGAGATATATCGAGATATTTAAAAGTTCCGAAGCCGCACCAACATAATAGAGATACAGAAACACCGTGGCCCCTTTCTTTGGGATAACTCTGCACTATTGCGAGCTGCAAATGCCACTTCCAGCTTAGCTGTGCAGAAGAAGAACAACAAGAAGAAGAAATATCTCGAAATATGTCCGTCAGGCCACTTCCCTTGAGATAAATCTGCAAATATCTCGGAAACGAAGCGAGCTATGGCAAAATGTTAAGAGACCTTTTTTGTAGAGAATTAAGTTTCCTACTTTTTATGTTCGATGATATTTTTTGATCAGAGGCGTAGTTCTCGAGATATATCAAGATATTTAAAAGTTCTGAAGCCGCACCAACATAATAGAGATACAGAAACACCATGGCCCCTTTCTTTGAGATAACTCTGCACGATTGCGAGCTGGAAATGCCACTTCCAGTTTAGCTGTGCAGAAGAAGAACAACAAGAAGAAGAAATATCTCGAAATATGTCCATCAGGACCCTTCCCTTGAGATAAATCTGCAAATATCTCGGAAACGAAGCGAGCTATGGCAAAATGTTAAGAGACCTTTTTTGTAAAGAATTATGTTTCCTACAATTTATGTTCTATGATATTTTTTGATCAGGAGCGTAGTTTTCGAGATATATCGAGATATTTAAAAGTTCCGAAGCCGCACCAACATAATAGAGATACAGAAACACCGTGGCCCCTTTCTTTGGGATAACTCTGCACTATTGCGAGCTGCAAATGCCACTTCCAGCTTAGCTGTGCAGAAGAAGAACAACAAGAACAAGAAATATCTCGAAATATGTCCGTCAGGCCACTTCCCTTGAGATAAATCTGCAAATATCTCGGAAACGAAGCGAGCTATGGCAAAATGTTAAGAGACCTTTTTTGTAGAGAATTAAGTTTCCTACTTTTTATGTTCTATGATATTTTTTGATCAGATGCGTAGTTCTCGAGATATATCAAGATATTTAAAAGTTCCGAAGCCGCACCAACATAATAGAGATACAGAAACACCGTGGCCCCTTTCTTTGAGATAACTCTGCACTAGTGCGAGCCGCAAATGCCACTTCCAGCTTAGCTGTGCAGAAGAAGAACAACAAGAAGAAGAAATATCTCGAAATATGTCCGTCAGGCCCCTTCCCTTGAGATAAATATGCAAATATCTCGGAAACGAAGCGAGCTATGGCAAAATGTTAAGAGACCTTTTTTGTAGAGAATTAAGTTTCCTACCTTTTATGTTCTATGATATTTTTTGATCAGATGCGTAGTTCTCGAGATATATCAAGATATTTAAAAGTTCCGAAGCCGCACCAACATAATAGAGATACAGAAACACCGTGGCCCCTTTCTTTGAGATAACTCTGCACTATTGCGAGCCGCAAATGCCACTTCCAGCTTAGCTGTGCAGAGGAAGAACAACAAGAAGAAGAAATATCTCGAAATATGTCCGTCAGGCCCCTTCCCTTGAGATATATCTGCAAATATCTCGGAAACGAAGCGAGCCATGGCAAAATGTTAAGAGACCTTTTTTGTAGAGAATTAAGTTTCCTACTTTTCATGTTCTATGATATTTTTTGATCAGATGCGTAGTTCTCGAGATATATCAAGATATTTAAAAGTTCCGAAGCCGCACCAACATAATAGAGATACAGAAACACCGTGGCCCCTTTCTTTGAGATAACTCTGCACTATTGCGAGCTGCAAATGCCACTTCCAGCTTAGCTGTGCAGAGGAAGAACAACAAGAAGAAGAAATATCTCGAAATATGTCCGTCAGGCCCCTTCCCTTGAGATATATCTGCAAATATCTCGGAAACGAAGCGAGCTATGGCAAAATGTTAAGAGACGTTTTTTGTAGAGAATTATGTTTCCTACAATTTATGTTCTATGATATTTTTTTATCAGAAGCGTAGTTTTCGAGATATATCGAGATATTTAAAAGTTCCGAAGACGCACCAACATAATAGAGATACAGAAACACCGTGGCCCCTTTCTTTGAGATAACTGTGCACTAGTGCGAGCCGCAAATGCCACTTCCAGCTTAGCTGTGCAGAAGAAGAACAACAAGAAGGAGAAATATCTCGAAATATGTCCGTCAGGCCCCTTCCCTTGAGATATATGTGCAAATATCTCGGAAACGAAGCGAGCTATGGCAAAATGTTAAGAGACGTTTTTTGTAGAGAATTATGTTTCCTACAATTTATGTTCTATGATATTTTTTGATCAGAAGCGTAGTTTTCGAGATATATCGAGATATTTAAAAGTTCCGAAGACGCACCAACATAATAGAGATACAGAAACACCGTGGCCCCTTTCTTTGAGATAACTGTGCACTAGTGCGAGCCGCAAATGCCACTTCCAGCTTAGCTGTGCAGAAGAAGAACAACAAGAAGAAGAAATATCTCGAAATATGTCCGTCAGGCCCCTTCCCTTGAGATATATGTGCAAATATCTCGGAAACGAAGCGAGCTATGGCAAAATGTTAAGAGACCGTTTTTGTAGAGAATTAAGTTTCCTACTTTTCATGTTCTATGATATTTTTTGATCAGACGCGTAGTTCTCGAGATATATCAAGATATTTAAAAGTTCCGAAGCCGCACCAACATAATAGAGATACAGAAACACCGTGGCCCCTTTCTTTGAGATAACTCTGCACTATTGCGAGCTGCAAATGCCACTTCCAGCTTAGCTGTGCAGAAGAAGAACAACAAGAAGAAGAAATATCTCGAAATATGTCCGTCAGGCCCCTTCCCTTGAGATAAATCTGCAAATATCTCGGAAACGAAGCGAGCTATGGCAAAATGTTAAGAGACCTTATTTGTAGAGAATTAGGTTTCCTACTTTTTATGTTCTATGATATTATTTGATCAGATGCGTAGTTCTCGAGATATATCAAGATATTTAAAAGTTCCGAAGCCGCACCAACATAATAGAGATACAGAAACACCGTGGCCCCTTTCTTTCAGATAACTCTGCACTATTGCGAGCTGGAAATGCCACTTCCAGTTTAGCTGTGCAGAAGAAGAACAACAAGAAGAAGAAATATCCCGAAATATGTCCGTCAGGCCCCTTCCCTTGAGATAAATCTGCATATATCTCGGAAACGAAGCGAGCTATGGCAAAATGTTAAGAGACCTTTTTGGTAGAGAATTAAGTTTCCTACTTTTTATGTTCTATGATATTATTTGATCAGATGCGTAGTTCTCGAGATATATCAAGATATTTAAAAGTTCCGAAGCCGCACCAACATAATAGAGATACAGAAACACCGTGGCCCCTTTCTTTCAGATAACTCTGCACTATTGCGAGCTGGAAATGCCACTTCCAGTTTAGCTGTGCAGAAGAAGAACAACAAGAAGAAGAAATATCCCGAAATATGTCCGTCAGGCCCCTTCCCTTGAGATAAATCTGCATATATTCCGGAAACGAAGCGAGCTATGGCAAAATGTTAAGAGACCTTTTTGGTAGAGAATGAAGTTTCCTACTTTTTATGTTCTATGATATTTTTTGATCAGATGCGTAGTTCTCGAGATATATCAAGATATTTAAAAGTTCCGAAGCCGCACCAACATAATAGAGATACAGAAACACCGTGGCCCCTTTCTTTGAGATAACTCTGCACTATTGCGAGCTGCAAATGCCACTTCCAGCTTAGCTGTGCAGAAGAAGAACAACAAGAAGAAGAAATATCTCGAAATATGTCCGTCAGACCCCTTCCCTTGAGATGAATCTGCAAATATCTCGGAAACGAAGCGAGCTATGGCAAAATGTTAAGAGACCTTTTTTGTAGAGAATAATGTTTCCTACAATTTACGTTCTATGATATTTTTTGATCAGAGGCGTAGTTCTCGAGATATATCAAGATATTTAAAAGTTCCGAAGCCGCACCAACATAATAGAGATACAGAAACACCATGGCCCCTTTCTTTGAGATAACTCTGCACGATTGCGAGCTGGAAATGCCACTTCCAGTTTAGCTGTGCAGAAGAAGAACAACAAGAAGAAGAAATATCTCGAAATATGTCCATCAGGACCCTTCCCTTGAGATAAATCTGCAAATATCTCGGAAACGAAGCGAGCTATGGCAAAATGTTAAGAGACCTTTTTTGTAAAGAATTATGTTTCCTACAATTTATGTTCTATGATATTTTTTGATCAGGAGCGTAGTTTTCGAGATATATCGAGATATTTAAAAGTTCCGAAGCCGCACCAACATAATAGAGATACAGAAACACCGTGGCCCCTTTCTTTGGGATAACTCTGCACTATTGCGAGCTGCAAATGCCACTTCCAGCTTAGCTGTGCAGAAGAAGAACAACAAGAACAAGAAATATCTCGAAATATGTCCGTCAGGCCACTTCCCTTGAGATAAATCTGCAAATATCTCGGAAACGAAGCGAGCTATGGCAAAATGTTAAGAGACCTTTTTTGTAGAGAATTAAGTTTCCTACTTTTTATGTTCGATGATATTTTTTGATCAGATGCGTAGTTCTCGAGATATATCAAGATATTTAAAAGTTCCGAAGCTGCACCAACATAATAGAGGTACAGAAACACCGTGGCCTCTTTCTTTGAGATAACTCTGCACTATTGCGAGCTGCAAATGCCACTTCGAGCTTAGCTGTGCAGAAGAAGAACAACAAGAAGAAGAAATATCTCGAAATATGTCCGTCAGACCCCTTCCCTTGAGATGAATCTGCAAATATCTCGGAAACGAAGCGAGCTATGGCAAAATGTTAAGAGACCTTTTTTGTAGAGAATGATGTTTCCTACAATTTACGTTCTATGATATTTTTTGATCAGAAGCGTAGTTTTCGAGATATATCGAGATATTTAAAAGTTCCGAAGGCGCACCAACATAATAGAGATACAGAAACACCGTGGCCCCTTTCTTTGAGATAACTCTGCACTAGTGCGAGCCGCAAATGCCACTTCCAGCTTAGCTGTGCAGAAGAAGAACAACAAGAAGAAGAAATATCTCGAAATATGTCCGTTAGGCCCCTTCCCTTGAGATAAATCTGCAAATATCTCGGAAACGAAGCGAGCTATGGCAAAATGTTAAGAGACCTTTTTTGTAGCGAATTAAGTTTCCTACTTTTTATGTTCTATGATATTTTTTGATCAGAAGCGTAGTTTTCGAGATATATCGAGATATTTAAAAGTTCCGAAGCCGCACCAACATAATAGAGATACAGAAACACCGTGGCCCCTTTCTTTGAGATAACTCTGCACTAGTGCGAGCCGCAAATGCCACTTCCAGCTTAGCTGTGCAGAAGAAGAACAACAAGAAGAAGAAATATCTCGAAATATGTCCGTCAGGCCCCTTCCCTTGAGATAAATATGCAAATATCTCGGAAACGAAGCGAGCTATGGCAAAATGTTAAGAGACCTTTTTTGTAGAGAATTAAGTTTCCTACTTTTTATGTTCTATGATAATTTTTGATCAGATGCGTAGTTCTCGAGATATATCAAGATATTTAAAAGTTCCGAAGCCGCACCAACATAATAGAGATACAGAAACACCGTGGCCCCTTTCTTTGAGATAACTCTGCACTATTGCGAGCTGCAAATGCCACTTCCAGCTTAGCTGTGCAGAGGAAGAACAACAAGAAGAAGAAATAACTCGAAATATGTCCGTCAGGCCCCTTCCCTTGAGATATATCTGCAAATATCTCGGAAACGAAGCGAGCTATGGCAAAATGTTGAGAGACCTTTTTTGTAGAGAATTATGTTTCCTACAATTTATGTTCTATGATATTTTTTGATCAGAAGCGTAGTTTTCGAGATATATCGAGATATTTAAAAGTTCCGAAGCCGCACCAACATAATAGAGATACAGAAACACCGTGGCCCCTTTCTTTGAGATAACTCTGCACTAGTGCGAGCCGCAAATGCCACTTCCAGCTTAGCTGTGCAG
The DNA here is from genome assembly GCF_051020975.1 of Osmia lignaria lignaria. NCBI lineage: Eukaryota > Metazoa > Arthropoda > Insecta > Hymenoptera > Megachilidae > Osmia > Osmia lignaria. The sequence continues at coordinate 7,473,193 of NW_027478166.1, forward strand.
AAGAAGAACAACAAGAAGAAGAAATATCTCCAAATATGTCCGTCAGGCCCCTTCCCTTGAGATAAATATGCAAATATCTCGGAAACGAAGCGAGCTATGGCAAAATGTTAAGAGACCTTTTTTGTAGAGAATTATGTTTCCTACAATTTATGTTCTATGATATTTTTTGATCAGAAGCGTAGTTTTCGAGATATATCGAGATATTTAAAAGTTCCGAAGCCGCACCAACATAATAGAGATACAGAAACACCGTGGCCCCTTTCTTTGAGATAACTCTGCACTAGTGCGAGCCGCAAATGCCACTTCCAGCTTAGCTGTGCAGAAGAAGAACAACAAGAAGAAGAAATATCTCCAAATATGTCCGTCAGGCCCCTTCCCTTGAGATAAATATGCAAATATCTCGGAAAGGAAGCGAGCTATGGCAAAATGTTAAGAGACCTTTTTTGTAGAGAATTAAGTTTCCTACTTTTTATGTTCTATGATATTTTTTGATCAGATGCGTAGTTCTCGAGATATATCAAGATATTTAAAAGTTCCGAAGCCGCACCAACATAATAGAGATACAGAAACACCGTGGCCCCTTTCTTTGAGATAACTCTGCACTAGTGCGAGCCGCAAATGCCACTTCCAGCTTAGCTGTGCAGAAGAAGAACAACAAGAAGAAGAAATATCTCGAAATATGTCCGTCAGGCCCCTTCCCTTGAGATAAATCTGCAAATATCTCGGAAACGAAGCGAGCTATGGCAAAATGTTAAGAGACCTTTTTTGTAGAGAATTAAGTTTCCTACTTTTTATGTTCTATGATATTTTTTGATCAGATGCGTAGTTCTCGAGATATATCAAGATATTTAAAAGTTCCGAAGCCGCACCAACATAATAGAGATACAGAAACACCGTGGCCCCTTTCTTTGAGATAACTCTGCACTAGTGCGAGCCGCAAATGCCACTTCCAGCTTAGCTGTGCAGAAGAAGAACAACAAGAAGAAGAAATATCTCGAAATATGTCCGTCAGGCCCCTTCCCTTGAGATAAATATGCAAATATCTCGGAAACGAAGCGAGCTATGGCAAAATGTTAAGAGACCTTTTTTGTAGAGAATTAAGTTTCCTACCTTTTATGTTCTATGATATTTTTTGATCAGATGCGTAGTTCTCGAGATATATCAAGATATTTAAAAGTTCCGAAGCCGCACCAACATAATAGAGATACAGAAACACCGTGGCCCCTTTCTTTGAGATAACTCTGCACTATTGCGAGCCGCAAATGCCACTTCCAGCTTAGCTGTGCAGAGGAAGAACAACAAGAAGAAGAAATATCTCGAAATATGTCCGTCAGGCCCCTTCCCTTGAGATATATCTGCAAATATCTCGGAAACGAAGCGAGCCATGGCAAAATGTTAAGAGACCTTTTTTGTAGAGAATTAAGTTTCCTACTTTTCATGTTCTATGATATTTTTTGATCAGATGCGTAGTTCTCGAGATATATCAAGATATTTAAAAGTTCCGAAGCCGCACCAACATAATAGAGATACAGAAACACCGTGGCCCCTTTCTTTGAGATAACTCTGCACTATTGCGAGCTGCAAATGCCACTTCCAGCTTAGCTGTGCAGAGGAAGAACAACAAGAAGAAGAAATATCTCGAAATATGTCCGTCAGGCCCCTTCCCTTGAGATATATCTGCAAATATCTCGGAAACGAAGCGAGCTATGGCAAAATGTTAAGAGACGTTTTTTGTAGAGAATTATGTTTCCTACAATTTATGTTCTATGATATTTTTTTATCAGAAGCGTAGTTTTCGAGATATATCGAGATATTTAAAAGTTCCGAAGACGCACCAACATAATAGAGATACAGAAACACCGTGGCCCCTTTCTTTGAGATAACTGTGCACTAGTGCGAGCCGCAAATGCCACTTCCAGCTTAGCTGTGCAGAAGAAGAACAACAAGAAGGAGAAATATCTCGAAATATGTCCGTCAGGCCCCTTCCCTTGAGATATATGTGCAAATATCTCGGAAACGAAGCGAGCTATGGCAAAATGTTAAGAGACGTTTTTTGTAGAGAATTATGTTTCCTACAATTTATGTTCTATGATATTTTTTGATCAGAAGCGTAGTTTTCGAGATATATCGAGATATTTAAAAGTTCCGAAGACGCACCAACATAATAGAGATACAGAAACACCGTGGCCCCTTTCTTTGAGATAACTGTGCACTAGTGCGAGCCGCAAATGCCACTTCCAGCTTAGCTGTGCAGAAGAAGAACAACAAGAAGAAGAAATATCTCGAAATATGTCCGTCAGGCCCCTTCCCTTGAGATATATGTGCAAATATCTCGGAAACGAAGCGAGCTATGGCAAAATGTTAAGAGACCGTTTTTGTAGAGAATTAAGTTTCCTACTTTTCATGTTCTATGATATTTTTTGATCAGACGCGTAGTTCTCGAGATATATCAAGATATTTAAAAGTTCCGAAGCCGCACCAACATAATAGAGATACAGAAACACCGTGGCCCCTTTCTTTGAGATAACTCTGCACTATTGCGAGCTGCAAATGCCACTTCCAGCTTAGCTGTGCAGAAGAAGAACAACAAGAAGAAGAAATATCTCGAAATATGTCCGTCAGGCCCCTTCCCTTGAGATAAATCTGCAAATATCTCGGAAACGAAGCGAGCTATGGCAAAATGTTAAGAGACCTTTTTTGTAGAGAATTAAGTTTCCTACTTTTTATGTTCTATGATATTTTCTGATCAGATGCGTAGTTCTCGAGATATATCAAGATATTTAAAAGTTCCGAAGCCGCACCAACATGATAGAGATACAGAAACACCGTGGCCCCATTCTTTGAGATAACTCTGCACTATTGCGAGCTGCAAATGCCACTTCCAGCTTAGCTGTGCAGAGGAAGAACAACAAGAAGAAGAAGTATCTCGAAATATGTCCGTCAGGCCCGTTCCTTTGAGCTGAATCTGCAAATATCTCGGACACGAAGCGAGCTATGGCAAAATGTTAAGAGACGTTTTTTGTAGAGAATTATGTTTCCTACAATTTATGTTCTATGATATTTTTTGATCAGAAGCGTAGTTTTCGAGATATATCGAGATATTTAAAAGATCCGAAGCCGCACCAACATAATAGAGATACAGAAACACCGTGGCCCCTTTCTTTGAGATAACTCTGCACCATTGCGAGCTGCAAATGCCACTTCCAGCTTAGCTGTGCAGAAGAAGACCAACAAGAAGAAGAAATATCTCGAAATATGTCCGTCAGGCCCCTTCCCTTGAGATAAATCTGCAAATATCTCGGAAACGAAGCGAGCTATGGCAAAATGTTAAGAGACCTTATTTGTAGAGAATTAAGTTTCCTACTTTTTATGTTCTATGATATTATTTGATCAGATGCGTAGTTCTCGAGATATATCAAGATATTTAAAAGTTCCGAAGCCGCACCAACATAATAGAGATACAGAAACACCGTGGCCCCTTTCTTTCAGATAACTCTGCACTATTGCGAGCTGGAAATGCCACTTCCAGTTTAGCTGTGCAGAAGAAGAACAACAAGAAGAAGAAATATCCCGAAATATGTCCGTCAGGCCCCTTCCCTTGAGATAAATCTGCATATATCTCGGAAACGAAGCGAGCTATGGCAAAATGTTAAGAGACCTTTTTGGTAGAGAATTAAGTTTCCTACTTTTTATGTTCTATGATATTATTTGATCAGATGCGTAGTTCTCGAGATATATCAAGATATTTAAAAGTTCCGAAGCCGCACCAACATAATAGAGATACAGAAACACCGTGGCCCCTTTCTTTCAGATAACTCTGCACTATTGCGAGCTGGAAATGCCACTTCCAGTTTAGCTGTGCAGAAGAAGAACAACAAGAAGAAGAAATATCCCGAAATATGTCCGTCAGGCCCCTTCCCTTGAGATAAATCTGCATATATTCCGGAAACGAAGCGAGCTATGGCAAAATGTTAAGAGACCTTTTTGGTAGAGAATGAAGTTTCCTACTTTTTATGTTCTATGATATTTTTTCATCAGATGCGTAGTTCTCGAGATATATCAAGATATTTAAAAGTTCCGAAGCCGCACCAACATAATAGAGATACAGAAACACCGTGGCCCCTTTCTTTGAGATAACTCTGCACTATTGCGAGCTGCAAATGCCACTTCCAGCTTAGCTGTGCAGAAGAAGAACAACAAGAAGAAGAAATATCTCGAAATATGTCCGTCAGACCCCTTCCCTTGAGATGAATCTGCAAATATCTCGGAAACGAAGCGAGCTATGGCAAAATGTTAAGAGACCTTTTTTGTAGAGAATAATGTTTCCTACAATTTACGTTCTATGATATTTTTTGATCAGAAGCGTAGTTTTCGAGATATATCGAGATATTTAAAAGTTCCGAAGGCGCACCAACATAATAGAGATACAGAAACACCGTGGCCCCTTTCTTTGAGATAACTCTGCACTAGTGCGAGCCGCAAATGCCACTTCCAGCTTAGCTGTGCAGAAGAAGAACAACAAGAAGAAGAAATATCTCGAAATATGTCCGTTAGGCCCCTTCCCTTGAGATAAATCTGCAAATATCTCGGAAACGAAGCGAGCTATGGCAAAATGTTAAGAGACCTTTTTTGTAGAGAATTATGTTTCCTACTTTTTATGTTCTATGATATTTTTTGATCAGAAGCGTAGTTTTCGAGATATATCGAGATATTTAAAAGTTCCGAAGCCGCACCAACATAATAGAGATACAGAAACACCGTGGCCCCTTTCTTTGAGATAACTCTGCACTAGTGCGAGCCGCAAATGCCACTTCCAGCTTAGCTGTGCAGAAGAAGAACAACAAGAAGAAGAAATATCTCGAAATATGTCCGTCAGGCCCCTTCCCTTGAGATAAATATGCAAATATCTCGGAAACGAAGCGAGCTATGGCAAAATGTTAAGAGACCTTTTTTGTAGAGAATTAAGTTTCCTACTTTTTATGTTGTATGATAATTTTTGATCAGATGCGTAGTTCTCGAGATATATCAAGATATTTAAAAGTTCCGAAGCCGCACCAACATAATAGAGATACAGAAACACCGTGGCCCCTTTCTTTGAGATAACTGTGCACTAGTGCGAGCCGCAAATGCCACTTCCAGCTTAGCTGTGCAGAAGAAGAACAACAAGAAGGAGAAATATCTCGAAATATGTCCGTCAGGCCCCTTCCCTTGAGATATATGTGCAAATATCTCGGAAACGAAGCGAGCTATGGCAAAATGTTAAGAGACGTTTTTTGTAGAGAATTATGTTTCCTACAATTTATGTTCTATGATATTTTTTGATCAGAAGCGTAGTTTTCGAGATATATCGAGATATTTAAAAGTTCCGAAGACGCACCAACATAATAGAGATACAGAAACACCGTGGCCCCTTTCTTTGAGATAACTGTGCACTAGTGCGAGCCGCAAATGCCACTTCCAGCTTAGCTGTGCAGAAGAAGAACAACAAGAAGAAGAAATATCTCGAAATATGTCCGTCAGGCCCCTTCCCTTGAGATATATGTGCAAATATCTCGGAAACGAAGCGAGCTATGGCAAAATGTTAAGAGACCGTTTTTGTAGAGAATTAAGTTTCCTACTTTTCATGTTCTATGATATTTTTTGATCAGACGCGTAGTTCTCGAGATATATCAAGATATTTAAAAGTTCCGAAGCCGCACCAACATAATAGAGATACAGAAACACCGTGGCCCCTTTCTTTGAGATAACTCTGCACTATTGCGAGCTGCAAATGCCACTTCCAGCTTAGCTGTGCAGAAGAAGAACAACAAGAAGAAGAAATATCTCGAAATATGTCCGTCAGGCCCCTTCCCTTGAGATAAATCTGCAAATATCTCGGAAACGAAGCGAGCTATGGCAAAATGTTAAGAGACCTTTTTTGTAGAGAATTAAGTTTCCTACTTTTTATGTTCTATGATATTTTCTGATCAGATGCGTAGTTCTCGAGATATATCAAGATATTTAAAAGTTCCGAAGCCGCACCAACATGATAGAGATACAGAAACACCGTGGCCCCATTCTTTGAGATAACTCTGCACTATTGCGAGCTGCAAATGCCACTTCCAGCTTAGCTGTGCAGAGGAAGAACAACAAGAAGAAGAAGTATCTCGAAATATGTCCGTCAGGCCCGTTCCTTTGAGCTGAATCTGCAAATATCTCGGACACGAAGCGAGCTATGGCAAAATGTTAAGAGACGTTTTTTGTAGAGAATTATGTTTCCTACAATTTATGTTCTATGATATTTTTTGATCAGAAGCGTAGTTTTCGAGATATATCGAGATATTTAAAAGATCCGAAGCCGCACCAACATAATAGAGATACAGAAACACCGTGGCCCCTTTCTTTGAGATAACTCTGCACCATTGCGAGCTGCAAATGCCACTTCCAGCTTAGCTGTGCAGAAGAAGACCAACAAGAAGAAGAAATATCTCGAAATATGTCCGTCAGGCCCCTTCCCTTGAGATAAATCTGCAAATATCTCGGAAACGAAGCGAGCTATGGCAAAATGTTAAGAGACCTTATTTGTAGAGAATTAAGTTTCCTACTTTTTATGTTCTATGATATTATTTGATCAGATGCGTAGTTCTCGAGATATATCAAGATATTTAAAAGTTCCGAAGCCGCACCAACATAATAGAGATACAGAAACACCGTGGCCCCTTTCTTTCAGATAACTCTGCACTATTGCGAGCTGGAAATGCCACTTCCAGTTTAGCTGTGCAGAAGAAGAACAACAAGAAGAAGAAATATCCCGAAATATGTCCGTCAGGCCCCTTCCCTTGAGATAAATCTGCATATATCTCGGAAACGAAGCGAGCTATGGCAAAATGTTAAGAGACCTTTTTGGTAGAGAATTAAGTTTCCTACTTTTTATGTTCTATGATATTATTTGATCAGATGCGTAGTTCTCGAGATATATCAAGATATTTAAAAGTTCCGAAGCCGCACCAACATAATAGAGATACAGAAACACCGTGGCCCCTTTCTTTCAGATAACTCTGCACTATTGCGAGCTGGAAATGCCACTTCCAGTTTAGCTGTGCAGAAGAAGAACAACAAGAAGAAGAAATATCCCGAAATATGTCCGTCAGGCCCCTTCCCTTGAGATAAATCTGCATATATTCCGGAAACGAAGCGAGCTATGGCAAAATGTTAAGAGACCTTTTTGGTAGAGAATGAAGTTTCCTACTTTTTATGTTCTATGATATTTTTTCATCAGATGCGTAGTTCTCGAGATATATCAAGATATTTAAAAGTTCCGAAGCCGCACCAACATAATAGAGATACAGAAACACCGTGGCCCCTTTCTTTGAGATAACTCTGCACTATTGCGAGCTGCAAATGCCACTTCCAGCTTAGCTGTGCAGAAGAAGAACAACAAGAAGAAGAAATATCTCGAAATATGTCCGTCAGACCCCTTCCCTTGAGATGAATCTGCAAATATCTCGGAAACGAAGCGAGCTATGGCAAAATGTTAAGAGACCTTTTTTGTAGAGAATAATGTTTCCTACAATTTACGTTCTATGATATTTTTTGATCAGAAGCGTAGTTTTCGAGATATATCGAGATATTTAAAAGTTCCGAAGGCGCACCAACATAATAGAGATACAGAAACACCGTGGCCCCTTTCTTTGAGATAACTCTGCACTAGTGCGAGCCGCAAATGCCACTTCCAGCTTAGCTGTGCAGAAGAAGAACAACAAGAAGAAGAAATATCTCGAAATATGTCCGTTAGGCCCCTTCCCTTGAGATAAATCTGCAAATATCTCGGAAACGAAGCGAGCTATGGCAAAATGTTAAGAGACCTTTTTTGTAGAGAATTATGTTTCCTACTTTTTATGTTCTATGATATTTTTTGATCAGAAGCGTAGTTTTCGAGATATATCGAGATATTTAAAAGTTCCGAAGCCGCACCAACATAATAGAGATACAGAAACACCGTGGCCCCTTTCTTTGAGATAACTCTGCACTAGTGCGAGCCGCAAATGCCACTTCCAGCTTAGCTGTGCAGAAGAAGAACAACAAGAAGAAGAAATATCTCGAAATATGTCCGTCAGGCCCCTTCCCTTGAGATAAATATGCAAATATCTCGGAAACGAAGCGAGCTATGGCAAAATGTTAAGAGACCTTTTTTGTAGAGAATTAAGTTTCCTACTTTTTATGTTGTATGATAATTTTTGATCAGATGCGTAGTTCTCGAGATATATCAAGATATTTAAAAGTTCCGAAGCCGCACCAACATAATAGAGATACAGAAACACCGTGGCCCCTTTCTTTGAGATAACTCTGCACTATTGCGAGCTGCAAATGCCACTTCCAGCTTAGCTGTGCAGAGGAAGAACAACAAGAAGAAGAAATAACTCGAAATATGTCCGTCAGGCCCCTTCCCTTGAGATATATCTGCAAATATCTCGGAAACGAAGCGAGCTATGGCAAAATGTTAAGAGACCTTTTTTGTAGAGAATTATGTTTCCTACAATTTATGTTCTACGATATTTTTTGATCAGAAGCGTAGTTTTCGAGATATATCGAGATATTTAAAAGTTCCGAAGCCGCACCAACATAATAGAGATACAGAAACACCGTGGCCCCTTTCTTTGAGATAACTCTGCACTAGTGCGAGCCGCAAATGCCACTTCCAGCTTAGCTGTGCAGAAGAAGAACAACAAGAAGAAGAAATATCTCGAAATATGTCCGTCAGGCCCCTTCCCTTGAGATAAATATGCAAATATCTCGGAAACGAAGCGAGCTATGGCAAAATGTTAAGAGACCTTTTTTGTAGAGAATTAAGTTTCCTACTTTTTATGTTCTATGATATTTTTTGATCAGATGCGTAGTTCTCGAGATATATCAAGATATTTAAAAGTTCCGAAGCCGCACCAACATAATAGAGATACAGAAACACCGTGGCCCCTTTCTTTGAGATAACTCTGCACTAGTGCGAGCCGCAAATGCCACTTCCAGCTTAGCTGTGCAGAAGAAGAACAACAAGAAGAAGAAATATCTCGAAATATGTCCGTCAGGCCCCTTCCCTTGAGATAAATATGCAAATATCTCGGAAACGAAGCGAGCTATGGCAAAATGTTAAGAGACCTTTTTTGTAGAGAATTAAGTTTCCTACTTTTTATGTTGTATGATAATTTTTGATCAGATGCGTAGTTCTCGAGATATATCAAGATATTTAAAAGTTCCGAAGCCGCACCAACATAATAGAGATACAGAAACACCGTGGCCCCTTTCTTTGAGATAACTCTGCACTATTGCGAGCTGCAAATGCCACTTCCAGCTTAGCTGTGCAGAGGAAGAACAACAAGAAGAAGAAATAACTCGAAATATGTCCGTCAGGCCCCTTCCCTTGAGATATATCTGCAAATATCTCGGAAACGAAGCGAGCTATGGCAAAATGTTAAGAGACCTTTTTTGTAGAGAATTATGTTTCCTACAATTTATGTTCTACGATATTTTTTGATCAGAAGCGTAGTTTTCGAGATATATCGAGATATTTAAAAGTTCCGAAGCCGCACCAACGTAATAGAGATACAGAAACACCGTGGCCCCTTTCTTTGAGATAACTCTGCACTAGTGCGAGGCGCAAATGCCACTTCCAGCTTAGCTGTACAGAGGAAGAACAACAAGAAGAAGAAATATCTCGAAATATGTCCGTCAGGCCCCTTCCCTTGAGATATATCTGCAAATATCTCGGAAACGAAGCGAGCCATGGCAAAATGTTAAGAGACCTTTTTTGTAGAGAATTAAGTTTCCTACTTTTCATGTTCTATGATATTTTTTGATCAGATGCGTAGTTCTCGAGATATATCAAGATATTTAAAAGTTCCGAAGCCGCACCAACATAATAGAGATACAGAAACACCGTGGCCCCTTTCTTTGAGATAACTCTGCACTATTGCGAGCTGCAAATGCCACTTCCAGCTTAGCTGTGCAGAGGAAGAACAACAAGAAGAAGAAATATCTCGAAATATGTCCGTCAGACCCCTTCCCTTGAGATGAATCTGCAAATATCTCGGAAACGAAGCGAGCTATGGCAAAATGTTAAGAGACCTTTTTTGTAGAGAATAATGTTTCCTACAATTTACGTTCTATGATATTTTTTGATCAGAAGCGTAGTTTTCGAGATATATCGAGATATTTAAAAGTTCCGAAGGCGCACCAACATAATAGAGATACAGAAACACCGTGGCCCCTTTCTTTGAGATAACTCTGCACTAGTGCGAGCCGCAAATGCCACTTCCAGCTTAGCTGTGCAGAAGAAGAACAACAAGAAGAAGAAATATCTCGAAATATGTCCGTTAGGCCCCTTCCCTTGAGATAAATCTGCAAATATCTCGGAAACGAAGCGAGCTATGGCAAAATGTTAAGAGACCTTTTTTGTAGAGAATTAAGTTTCCTACTTTTTATGTTCTATGATATTTTTTGATCAGAAGCGTAGTTTTCGAGATATATCGAGATATTTAAAAGTTCCGAAGCCGCACCAACATAATAGAGATACAGAAACACCGTGGCCCCTTTCTTTGAGATAACTCTGCACTAGTGCGAGCCGCAAATGCCACTTCCAGCTTAGCTGTGCAGAAGAAGAACAACAAGAAGAAGAAATATCTCGAAATATGTCCGTCAGGCCCCTTCCCTTGAGATAAATATGCAAATATCTCGGAAACGAAGCGAGCTATGGCAAAATGTTAAGAGACCTTTTTTGTAGAGAATTAAGTTTCCTACTTTTTATGTTCTATGATAATTTTTGATCAGATGCGTAGTTCTCGAGATATATCAAGATATTTAAAAGTTCCGAAGCCGCACCAACATAATAGAGATACAGAAACACCGTGGCCCCTTTCTTTGAGATAACTCTGCACTATTGCGAGCTGCAAATGCCACTTCCAGCTTAGCTGTGCAGAGGAAGAACAACAAGAAGAAGAAATAACTCGAAATATGTCCGTCAGGCCCCTTCCCTTGAGATATATCTGCAAATATCTCGGAAACCAAGCGAGCTATGGCAAAATGTTAAGAGACCTTTTTTGTAGAGAATTATGTTTCCTACAATTTATGTTCTACGATATTTTTTGATCAGAAGCGTAGTTTTCGAGATATATCGAGATATTTAAAAGTTCCGAAGCCGCACCAACATAATAGAGATACAGAAACACCGTGGCCCCTTTCTTTGAGATAACTCTGCACTAGTGCGAGCCGCAAATGCCACTTCCAGCTTAGCTGTGCAGAAGAAGAACAACAAGAAGAAGAAATATCTCGAAATATGTCCGTCAGGCCCCTTCCCTTGAGATAAATATGCAAATATCTCGGAAACGAAGTGAGCTATGGCAAAATGTTAAGAGACCTTTTTTGTAGAGAATTAAGTTTCCTACCTTTTATGTTCTATGATATTTTTTGATCAGATGCGTAGTTCTCGAGATATATCAAGATATTTAAAAGTTCCGAAGCCGCACCAACATAATAGAGATACAGAAACACCGTGGCCCCTTTCTTTGAGATAACTCTGCACTATTGCGAGCCGCAAATGCCACTTCCAGCTTAGCTGTGCAGAGGAAGAACAACAAGAAGAAGAAATATCTCGAAATATGTCCGTCAGGCCCCTTCCCTTGAGATATATCTGCAAATATCTCGGAAACGAAGCGAGCCATGGCAAAATGTTAAGAGACCTTTTTTGTAGAGAATTAAGTTTCCTACTTTTCATGTTCTATGATATTTTTTGATCAGATGCGTAGTTCTCGAGATATATCAAGATATTTAAAAGTTCCGAAGCCGCACCAACATAATAGAGATACAGAAACACCGTGGCCCCTTTCTTTGAGATAACTCTGCACTATTGCGAGCTGCAAATGCCACTTCCAGCTTAGCTGTGCAGAGGAAGAACAACAAGAAGAAGAAATATCTCGAAATATGTCCGTCAGGCCCCTTCCCTTGAGATATATCTGCAAATATCTCGGAAACGAAGCGAGCTATGGCAAAATGTTAAGAGACCTTTTTTGTAGAGAATTAAGTTTCCTACTTTTTATGTTCTATGATATTTTTTGATCAGATGCGTAGTTCTCGAGATATATCAAGATATTTAAAAGTTCCGAAGCCGCACCAACATGATAGAGATACAGAAACACCGTGGCCCCATTCTTTGAGATAACTCTGCACTATTGCGAGCTGCAAATGCCACTTCCAGCTTAGCTGTGCAGAGGAAGAACAACAAGAAGAAGAAGTATCTCGAAATATGTCCGTCATGCCCGTTCCTTTGAGCTGAATCTGCAAATATCTCGGAAACGAAGCGAGCTATGGCAAAATGTTAAGAGACGTTTTTTGTAGAGAATTATGTTTCCTACAATTTATGTTCTATGATATTTTTTGATCAGAAGCGTAGTTTTCGAGATATATCGAGATATTTAAAAGATCCGAAGCCGCACCAACATAATAGAGATACAGAAACACCGTGGCCCCTTTCTTTGAGATAACTCTGCACCATTGCGAGCTGCAAATGCCACTTCCAGCTTAGCTGTGCAGAAGAAGACCAACAAGAAGAAGAAATATCTCGAAATATGTCCGTCAGGCCCCTTCCCTTGAGATAAATCTGCAAATATCTCGGAAACGAAGCGAGCTATGGCAAAATGTTAAGAGACCTTATTTGTAGAGAATTAAGTTTCCTACTTTTTATGTTCTATGATATTATTTGATCAGATGCGTAGTTCTCGAGATATATCAAGATATTTAAAAGTTCCGAAGCCGCACCAACATAATAGAGATACAGAAACACCGTGGCCCCTTTCTTTCAGATAACTCTGCACTATTGCGAGCTGGAAATGCCACTTCCAGTTTAGCTGTGCAGAAGAAGAACAACAAGAAGAAGAAATATCCCGAAATATGTCCGTCAGGCCCCTTCCCTTGAGATAAATCTGCATATATCTCGGAAACGAAGCGAGCTATGGCAAAATGTTAAGAGACCTTTTTGGTAGAGAATTAAGTTTCCTACTTTTTATGTTCTATGATATTATTTGATCAGATGCGTAGTTCTCGAGATATATCAAGATATTTAAAAGTTCCGAAGCCGCACCAACATAATAGAGATACAGAAACACCGTGGCCCCTTTCTTTCAGATAACTCTGCACTATTGCGAGCTGGAAATGCCACTTCCAGTTTAGCTGTGCAGAAGAAGAACAACAAGAAGAAGAAATATCCCGAAATATGTCCGTCAGGCCCCTTCCCTTGAGATAAATCTGCATATATCTCGGAAACGAAGCGAGCTATGGCAAAACGTTAAGAGACCTTTTTGGTAGAGAATGAAGTTTCCTACTTTTTATGTTCTATGATATTTTTTGATCAGATGCGTAGTTCTCGAGATATATCAAGATATTTAAAAGTTCCGAAGCCGCACCAACATAATAGAGATACAGAAACACCGTGGCCCCTTTCTTTGAGATAACTCTGCACTATTGCGAGCTGCAAATGCCACTTCCAGCTTAGCTGTGCAGAAGAAGAACAACAAGAAGAAGAAATATCTCGAAATATGTCCGTCAGGCCCCTTCCCTTGAGGTAAATCTGCAAATATCTCGGAAACGAAGCGAGCTATGGCAAAATGTTAAGAGACCTTTTTTGTAGAGAATTAAGTTTCCTACTTTTTATGTTCTATGATATTTTTTGATCAGATGCGTAGTTCTCGAGATATATCAAGATATTTAAAAGTTCCGAAGCCGCACCAACATGATAGAGATACAGAAACACCGTGGCCCCATTCTTTGAGATAACTCTGCACTATTGCGAGCTGCAAATGCCACTTCCAGCTTAGCTGTGCAGAGGAAGAACAACAAGAAGAAGAAGTATCTCGAAATATGTCCGTCAGGCCCGTTCCTTTGAGCTGAATCTGCAAATATCTCGGAAACGAAGCGAGCTATGGCAAAATGTTAAGAGACGTTTTTTGTAGAGAATTATGTTTCCTACAATTTATGTTCTATGATATTTTTTGATCAGAAGCGTAGTTTTCGAGATATATCGAGATATTTAAAAGATCCGAAGCCGCACCAACATAATAGAGATACAGAAACACCGTGGCCCCTTTCTTTGAGATAACTCTGCACCATTGCGAGCTGCAAATGCCACTTCCAGCTTAGCTGTGCAGAAGAAGACCAACAAGAAGAAGAAATATCTCGAAATATGTCCGTCAGGCCCCTTCCCTTGAGATAAATCTGCAAATATCTCGGAAACGAAGCGAGCTATGGCAAAATGTTAAGAGACCATATTTGTAGAGAATTAAGTTTCCTACTTTTTATGTTCTATGATATTTTTTGATCAGAAGCGTAGTTTTCGAGATATATCGAGATATTTAAAAGATCCGAAGCTGCACCAACATAATAGAGATACAGAAACACCGTGGCCCCTTTCTTTGAGATAACTCTGCACTAGTGCGAGCCGCAAATGCCGCTTCCAGCTTAGCTGTGCAGAAGAAGAACAACAAGAAGAAGAAATATCTCGAAATATGTCCGTCAGGCCCCTTCCCTCGAGATAAATCTGCAAATATCTCGGAAACGAAGCGAGCTATGGCAAAATGTTAAGAGACCTTTTTTGTAGAGAATTAAGTTTCCTACTTTTTATGTTCTATGATATTTTTTGATCGGATGCGTAGTTCTCGAGATATATCAAGATATTTAAAAGTTCCGAAGCCGCACCAACATAATAGAGATACAGAAACACCGTGGCCCCTTTCTTTGAGATAACTCTGCACTATTGCGAGCTGCAAATGCCACTTCCAGCTTAGCTGTGCAGAAGAAGAACAACAAAAAGAAGAAATATCTCGAAATATGTCCGTCAGGCCCCTTCCCTTGAGATAAATCTGCAAATATCTCGGAAACGAAGCGAGCTATGGCAAAATGTTAAGAGACCTTATTTGTAGAGAATTAAGTTTCCTACTTTTTATGTTCTATGATATTTTTTGATCAGATGCGTAGTTGTCGAGATATATCAAGATATTTAGAAGTTCCGAAGCCGCACCAACATAATAGAGATACAGAAACACCGTGGCCCCTTTCTTTGAGATAACTCTGCACTATTGCGAGCTGTAAATGCCACGTCCAGCTTAGCTGTGCAGAAGAAGAACAACAAGAAGAAGAAAAATCTCGAAATATGTCCGTCAGGCCAGCTCCCTTGAGATAAATCTGCAAATATCTTGGAAACGAAGCGAGCTATGGCAAAATGTTAAGCGACTTTATTCGTAGAGAATTAAGTTTCCTACTTTTTACGTTCTATGATATTTTTTAATCAGATGCGTAGTTCTCGAGATATATAAAGATATTTTAAAGTTCCGAAGCCGCACCAACATAATAGAGATACAGAAACACCGTGGCCCCTTTCTTCGAGATAACTCTGCACTATTGCGAGCTGCAAATGCCACTTCCAGCTTAGCTGTGCAGAAGAAGAACAACAAGAAGAAGAAATATCTCGAAATATGTCCGTCAGGCCAGTTCCTTTGAGCTGAATCTGCAAATATCTCGGAAACGAAGCGAGCTATGGCAAAATGTTAAGAGACCTTTTTTGTAGAGAATTATGTTTCCTACTTTTTATGTTCTATGATATTTTTTGATCAGACGCGTAGCTCTCGAGATATATCAAGATATTTAAAAGTTCCGAAGCCGCACCAACATAATAGAGATACAGAAACACCGTGGCCCCTCTCTTTGAGATAACTCTGCACTATTGCGAGCTGGAAATGCCACTTCCAGTTTAGCTGTGCAGAAGAAGAACAACAAGAAGAAGAAATATCTCGAAATATGTCCGTCAGGCCACTTACCTTGAGATAAATCTGCAAATATCTCGGAAACGAAGCGAGCTATGGCAAAATGTTAAGAGACCTTATTTGTAGAGAATTAAGTTTCCTACTTTTTATGTTCTATGATATTATTTGATCAGATGCGTAGTTCTCGAGATATATCAAGATATTTAAAAGTTCCGAAGCCGCACCAACATAATAGAGATACAGAAACACCGTGGCCCCTTTCTTTCAGATAACTCTGCACTATTGCGAGCTGGAAATGCCACTTCCAGTTTAGCTGTGCAGAAGAAGAACAACAAGAAGAAGAAATATCCCGAAATATGTCCGTCAGGCCCCTTCCCTTGAGATAAATCTGCATATATCTCGGAAACGAAGCGAGCTATGGCAAAATGTTAAGAGACCTTTTTGGTAGAGAATTAAGTTTCCTACTTTTTATGTTCTATGATATTATTTGATCAGATGCGTAGTTCTCGAGATATATCAAGATATTTAAAAGTTCCGAAGCCGCACCAACATAATAGAGATACAGAAACACCGTGGCCCCTTTCTTTCAGATAACTCTGCACTATTGCGAGCTGGAAATGCCACTTCCAGTTTAGCTGTGCAGAAGAAGAACAACAAGAAGAAGAAATATCCCGAAATATGTCCGTCAGGCCCCTTCCCTTGAGATAAATCTGCATATATCTCGGAAACGAAGCGAGCTATGGCAAAACGTTAAGAGACCTTTTTGGTAGAGAATGAAGTTTCCTACTTTTTATGTTCTATGATATTTTTTGATCAGATGCGTAGTTCTCGAGATATATCAAGATATTTAAAAGTTCCGAAGCCGCACCAACATAATAGAGATACAGAAACACCGTGGCCCCTTTCTTTGAGATAACTCTGCACTATTGCGAGCTGCAAATGCCACTTCCAGCTTAGCTGTGCAGAAGAAGAACAACAAGAAGAAGAAATATCTCGAAATATGTCCGTCAGGCCCCTTCCCTTGAGGTAAATCTGCAAATATCTCGGAAACGAAGCGAGCTATGGCAAAATGTTAAGAGACCTTTTTTGTAGAGAATTAAGTTTCCTACTTTTTATGTTCTATGATATTTTTTGATCAGATGCGTAGTTCTCGAGATATATCAAGATATTTAAAAGTTCCGAAGCCGCACCAACATGATAGAGATACAGAAACACCGTGGCCCCATTCTTTGAGATAACTCTGCACTATTGCGAGCTGCAAATGCCACTTCCAGCTTAGCTGTGCAGAGGAAGAACAACAAGAAGAAGAAGTATCTCGAAATATGTCCGTCAGGCCCGTTCCTTTGAGCTGAATCTGCAAATATCTCGGAAACGAAGCGAGCTATGGCAAAATGTTAAGAGACGTTTTTTGTAGAGAATTATGTTTCCTACAATTTATGTTCTATGATATTTTTTGATCAGAAGCGTAGTTTTCGAGATATATCGAGATATTTAAAAGATCCGAAGCCGCACCAACATAATAGAGATACAGAAACACCGTGGCCCCTTTCTTTGAGATAACTCTGCACCATTGCGAGCTGCAAATGCCACTTCCAGCTTAGCTGTGCAGAAGAAGACCAACAAGAAGAAGAAATATCTCGAAATATGTCCGTCAGGCCCCTTCCCTTGAGATAAATCTGCAAATATCTCGGAAACGAAGCGAGCTATGGCAAAATGTTAAGAGACCATATTTGTAGAGAATTAAGTTTCCTACTTTTTATGTTCTATGATATTTTTTGATCAGAAGCGTAGTTTTCGAGATATATCGAGATATTTAAAAGATCCGAAGCTGCACCAACATAATAGAGATACAGAAACACCGTGGCCCCTTTCTTTGAGATAACTCTGCACTAGTGCGAGCCGCAAATGCCGCTTCCAGCTTAGCTGTGCAGAAGAAGAACAACAAGAAGAAGAAATATCTCGAAATATGTCCGTCAGGCCCCTTCCCTCGAGATAAATCTGCAAATATCTCGGAAACGAAGCGAGCTATGGCAAAATGTTAAGAGACCTTTTTTGTAGAGAATTAAGTTTCCTACTTTTTATGTTCTATGATATTTTTTGATCGGATGCGTAGTTCTCGAGATATATCAAGATATTTAAAAGTTCCGAAGCCGCACCAACATAATAGAGATACAGAAACACCGTGGCCCCTTTCTTTGAGATAACTCTGCACTATTGCGAGCTGCAAATGCCACTTCCAGCTTAGCTGTGCAGAAGAAGAACAACAAAAAGAAGAAATATCTCGAAATATGTCCGTCAGGCCCCTTCCCTTGAGATAAATCTGCAAATATCTCGGAAACGAAGCGAGCTATGGCAAAATGTTAAGAGACCTTATTTGTAGAGAATTAAGTTTCCTACTTTTTATGTTCTATGATATTTTTTGATCAGATGCGTAGTTGTCGAGATATATCAAGATATTTAGAAGTTCCGAAGCCGCACCAACATAATAGAGATACAGAAACACCGTGGCCCCTTTCTTTGAGATAACTCTGCACTATTGCGAGCTGTAAATGCCACGTCCAGCTTAGCTGTGCAGAAGAAGAACAACAAGAAGAAGAAAAATCTCGAAATATGTCCGTCAGGCCAGCTCCCTTGAGATAAATCTGCAAATATCTTGGAAACGAAGCGAGCTATGGCAAAATGTTAAGCGACTTTATTCGTAGAGAATTAAGTTTCCTACTTTTTACGTTCTATGATATTTTTTAATCAGATGCGTAGTTCTCGAGATATATAAAGATATTTTAAAGTTCCGAAGCCGCACCAACATAATAGAGATACAGAAACACCGTGGCCCCTTTCTTCGAGATAACTCTGCACTATTGCGAGCTGCAAATGCCACTTCCAGCTTAGCTGTGCAGAAGAAGAACAACAAGAAGAAGAAATATCTCGAAATATGTCCGTCAGGCCAGTTCCTTTGAGCTGAATCTGCAAATATCTCGGAAACGAAGCGAGCTATGGCAAAATGTTAAGAGACCTTTTTTGTAGAGAATTATGTTTCCTACTTTTTATGTTCTATGATATTTTTTGATCAGACGCGTAGCTCTCGAGATATATCAAGATATTTAAAAGTTCCGAAGCCGCACCAACATAATAGAGATACAGAAACACCGTGGCCCCTCTCTTTGAGATAACTCTGCACTATTGCGAGCTGGAAATGCCACTTCCAGTTTAGCTGTGCAGAAGAAGAACAACAAGAAGAAGAAATATCTCGAAATATGTCCGTCAGGCCACTTACCTTGAGATAAATCTGCAAATATCTCGGAAACGAAGCGAGCTATGGCAAAATGTTAAGAGACGTTTTTTGTAGAGAATTAAGTTTCCTACTTTTTATCTTCTATGATATTTTCTGATCAGATGCGTAGTTCTCGAGATATATCAAGATATTTAAAAGTTCCGAAGCCGCACCAACATAATAGAGATACAGAAACACCGTGGCCCCTTTCTTTGAGATAACTCTGCACTAGTGCGAGCCGCAAATGCCACTTCCAGCTTAGCTGTGCAGAAGAAGAACAACAAGAAGAAGAAATATCTCGAAATATGTCCGTCAGGCCACTTCCCTTGAGATAAATCTGCAAATATCTCGGAAACGAAGCGAGCTATGGCAAAATGTTAAGAGACCTTTTTTGTAGAGAATTATGTTTCCTACTTTTTATGTTCTATGATATTTTTTGATCAGACGCGTAGCTCTCGAGATATATCAAGATATTTAAAAGTTCCGAAGCCGCACCAACATAATAGAGATACAGAAACACCGTGGCCCCTCTCTTTGAGATAACTCTGCACTATTGCGAGCTGGAAATGCCACTTCCAGTTTAGCTGTGCAGAAGAAGAACAACAAGAAGAAGAAATATCTCGAAATATGTCCGTTAGGCCCCTTCCCTTGAGATAAATCTGCAAATATCTCGGAAACGAAGCGAGCTATGGCAAAATGTTAAGAGACCTTTTTTGTAGAGAATTATGTTTCCTACTTTTTATGTTGTATGATATTTTTTGATCAGACGCGTAGCTCTCGAGATATATCAAGATATTTAAAAGTTCCGAAGCCGCACCAACATAATAGAGATACAGAAACACCGTGGCCCCTCTCTTTGAGATAACTCTGCACTATTGCGAGCTGGAAATGCCACTTCCAGTTTAGCTGTGCAGAAGAAGAACAACAAGAAGATGAAATATCTCGAAATATGTCCGTTAGGCCCCTTCCCTTGAGATAAATCTGCAAATATCTCGGAAACGAAGCGAGCTATGGCAAAATGTTAAGAGACCTTTTTTGTAGAGAATTATGTTTCCTACAATTTATGTTCTATCATATTTTTTGATCAGAAGCGTAGTTTTCGAGATATATCGAGATATTTAAAAGTTCCGAAGCCGCACCAACATAATAGAGATACAGAAACACCGTGGCCCCTTTCTTTGAGATAACTCTGCACTAGTGCGAGCCGCAAATGCCACTTCCAGCTTAGCTGTGCAGAAGAAGAACAACAAGAAGAAGAAATATCTCGAAATATGTCCGTCAGGCCCCTTCCCTTGAGATAAATCTGCAAATATCTCGGAAACGAAGCGAGCTATGGCAAAATGTTGAGAGACCTTTTTTGTAGAGAATTAAGTTTCCTACTTTTTATGTTCTATGATATTTTTTGATCAGATGCGTAGTTCTCGAGATATATCAAGATATTTAAAAGTTCCGAAGCCGCACCAACATAATAGAGATACAGAAACACCGTGGCCCCTTTCTTTGAGATAACTCTGCACTATTGCGAGCTGCAAATGCCACTTCCAGCTTAGCTGTGCAGAGGAAGAACAACAAGAAGAAGAAATATCTCGAAATATGTCCGTCAGGCCAGTTCCTTTGAGCTGAATCTGCAAATATCTCGGAAACGAAGCGAGCTATGGCAAAATGTTAAGAGACCTTTTTTGTAGAGAATTATGTTTCCTACTTTTTATGTTCTATGATATTTTTTGATCAGACGCGTAGCTCTCGAGATATATCGAGATATTTAAAAGTTCCGAAGCCGCACCAACATAATAGAGATACAGAAACACCGTGGCCCCTCTCTTTGAGATAACTCTGCACTATTGCGAGCTGGAAATGCCACTTCCAGTTTAGCTGTGCAGAAGAAGAACAACAAGAAGAAGAAATATCTCGAAATATGTCCGTCAGGCCCCTTCCCTTGAGATAAATCTGCAAATATCTCGGAAACGAAGCGAGCTATGGCAAAATGTTAAGAGACCTTTTTTGTAGAGAATTAAGTTTCCTACTTTCTATGTTCTATGATATTTTTTGATCAGATGCGTAGTTCTCGAGATATATCAAGATATTTAAAAGTTCCGAAGCCGCACCAACATAATAGAGATACAGAAACACCGTGGCCCCTTTCTTTGAGATAACTCTGCACTATTGCGAGCTGCAAATGCCACTTCCAGCTTAGCTGTGCAGAGGAAGAACAACAAGAAGAAGAAATATCTCGAAATATGTCCGTCAGGCCAGTTCCTTTGAGCTGAATCTGCAAATATCTCGGAAACGAAGCGAGCTATGGCAAAATGTTAAGAGACCTTTTTTGTAGAGAATTATGTTTCCTACTTTTTATGTTCTATGATGTTTTTGATCAGACGCGTAGCTCTCGAGATATATCGAGATATTTAAAAGTTCCGAAGCCGCACCAACATAATAGAGATACAGAAACACCGTGGCCCCTCTCTTTGAGATAACTCTGCACTATTGCGAGCTGGAAATGCCACTTCCAGTTTAGCTGTGCAGAAGAAGAACAACAAGAAGAAGAAATGTCTCGAAATATGTCCGTCAGGCCCCTTCCCTTGAGATAAATCTGCAAATATCTCGGAAACGAAGCGAGCTATGGCAAAATGTTAAGAGACCTTTTTTGTAGAGAATTAAGTTTCCTACTTTTTATGTTCTATGATATTTTTTGATCAGATGCGTAGTTGTCGAGATATATCAAGATATTTAGAAGTTCCGAAGCCGCACCAACATAATAGAGATACAGAAACACCGTGGCCCCTTTCTTTGAGATAACTCTGCACTATTGCGAGCTGTAAATGCCACGTCCAGCTTAGCTGTGCAGAAGAAGAACAACAAGAAGAAGAAAAATCTCGAAATATGTCCGTCAGGCCAGCTCCCTTGAGATAAATCTGCAAATATCTTGGAAACGAAGCGAGCTATGGCAAAATGTTAAGCGACTTTATTCGTAGAGAATTAAGTTTCCTACTTTTTACGTTCTATGATATTTTTTAATCAGATGCGTAGTTCTCGAGATATATAAAGATATTTTAAAGTTCCGAAGCCGCACCAACATAATAGAGATACAGAAACACCGTGGCCCCTTTCTTCGAGATAACTCTGCACTATTGCGAGCTGCAAATGCCACTTCCAGCTTAGCTGTGCAGAAGAAGAACAACAAGAAGAAGAAATATCTCGAAATATGTCCGTCAGGCCAGTTCCTTTGAGCTGAATCTGCAAATATCTCGGAAACGAAGCGAGCTATGGCAAAATGTTAAGAGACCTTTTTTGTAGAGAATTATGTTTCCTACTTTTTATGTTCTATGATATTTTTTGATCAGACGCGTAGCTCTCGAGATATATCAAGATATTTAAAAGTTCCGAAGCCGCACCAACATAATAGAGATACAGAAACACCGTGGCCCCTCTCTTTGAGATAACTCTGCACTATTGCGAGCTGGAAATGCCACTTCCAGTTTAGCTGTGCAGAAGAAGAACAACAAGAAGAAGAAATATCTCGAAATATGTCCGTCAAGCCACTTACCTTGAGATAAATCTGCAAATATCTCGGAAACGAAGCGAGCTATGGCAAAATGTTAAGAGACGTTTTTTGTAGAGAATTAAGTTTCCTACTTTTTATCTTCTATGATATTTTCTGATCAGATGCGTAGTTCTCGAGATATATCAAGATATTTAAAAGTTCCGAAGCCGCACCAACATAATAGAGATACAGAAACACCGTGGCCCCTTTCTTTGAGATAACTCTGCACTAGTGCGAGCCGCAAATGCCACTTCCAGCTTAGCTGTGCAGAAGAAGAACAACAAGAAGAAGAAATATCTCGAAATATGTCCGTCAGGCCACTTCCCTTGAGATAAATCTGCAAATATCTCGGAAACGAAGCGAGCTATGGCAAAATGTTAAGAGACCTTTTTTGTAGAGAATTATGTTTCCTACTTTTTATGTTCTATGATATTTTTTGATCAGACGCGTAGCTCTCGAGATATATCAAGATATTTAAAAGTTCCGAAGCCGCACCAACATAATAGAGATACAGAAACACCGTGGCCCCTCTCTTTGAGATAACTCTGCACTATTGCGAGCTGGAAATGCCACTTCCAGTTTAGCTGTGCAGAAGAAGAACAACAAGAAGAAGAAATATCTCGAAATATGTCCGTTAGGCCCCTTCCCTTGAGATAAATCTGCAAATATCTCGGAAACGAAGCGAGCTATGGCAAAATGTTAAGAGACCTTTTTTGTAGAGAATTATGTTTCCTACTTTTTATGTTGTATGATATTTTTTGATCAGACGCGTAGCTCTCGAGATATATCAAGATATTTAAAAGTTCCGAAGCCGCACCAACATAATAGAGATACAGAAACACCGTGGCCCCTCTCTTTGAGATAACTCTGCACTATTGCGAGCTGGAAATGCCACTTCCAGTTTAGCTGTGCAGAAGAAGAACAACAAGAAGATGAAATATCTCGAAATATGTCCGTTAGGCCCCTTCCCTTGAGATAAATCTGCAAATATCTCGGAAACGAAGCGAGCTATGGCAAAATGTTAAGAGACCTTTTTTGTAGAGAATTATGTTTCCTACAATTTATGTTCTATCATATTTTTTGATCAGAAGCGTAGTTTTCGAGATATATCGAGATATTTAAAAGTTCCGAAGCCGCACCAACATAATAGAGATACAGAAACACCGTGGCCCCTTTCTTTGAGATAACTCTGCACTAGTGCGAGCCGCAAATGCCACTTCCAGCTTAGCTGTGCAGAAGAAGAACAACAAGAAGAAGAAATATCTCGAAATATGTCCGTCAGGCCCCTTCCCTTGAGATAAATCTGCAAATATCTCGGAAACGAAGCGAGCTATGGCAAAATGTTGAGAGACCTTTTTTGTAGAGAATTAAGTTTCCTACTTTTTATGTTCTATGATATTTTTTGATCAGATGCGTAGTTCTCGAGATATATCAAGATATTTAAAAGTTCCGAAGCCGCACCAACATAATAGAGATACAGAAACACCGTGGCCCCTTTCTTTGAGATAACTCTGCACTATTGCGAGCTGCAAATGCCACTTCCAGCTTAGCTGTGCAGAGGAAGAACAACAAGAAGAAGAAATATCTCGAAATATGTCCGTCAGGCCAGTTCCTTTGAGCTGAATCTGCAAATATCTCGGAAACGAAGCGAGCTATGGCAAAATGTTAAGAGACCTTTTTTGTAGAGAATTATGTTTCCTACTTTTTATGTTCTATGATATTTTTTGATCAGACGCGTAGCTCTCGAGATATATCGAGATATTTAAAAGTTCCGAAGCCGCACCAACATAATAGAGATACAGAAACACCGTGGCCCCTCTCTTTGAGATAACTCTGCACTATTGCGAGCTGGAAATGCCACTTCCAGTTTAGCTGTGCAGAAGAAGAACAACAAGAAGAAGAAATATCTCGAAATATGTCCGTCAGGCCCCTTCCCTTGAGATAAATCTGCAAATATCTCGGAAACGAAGCGAGCTATGGCAAAATGTTAAGAGACCTTTTTTGTAGAGAATTAAGTTTCCTACTTTCTATGTTCTATGATATTTTTTGATCAGATGCGTAGTTCTCGAGATATATCAAGATATTTAAAAGTTCCGAAGCCGCACCAACATAATAGAGATACAGAAACACCGTGGCCCCTTTCTTTGAGATAACTCTGCACTATTGCGAGCTGCAAATGCCACTTCCAGCTTAGCTGTGCAGAGGAAGAACAACAAGAAGAAGAAATATCTCGAAATATGTCCGTCAGGCCAGTTCCTTTGAGCTGAATCTGCAAATATCTCGGAAACGAAGCGAGCTATGGCAAAATGTTAAGAGACCTTTTTTGTAGAGAATTATGTTTCCTACTTTTTATGTTCTATGATGTTTTTGATCAGACGCGTAGCTCTCGAGATATATCGAGATATTTAAAAGTTCCGAAGCCGCACCAACATAATAGAGATACAGAAACACCGTGGCCCCTCTCTTTGAGATAACTCTGCACTATTGCGAGCTGGAAATGCCACTTCCAGTTTAGCTGTGCAGAAGAAGAACAACAAGAAGAAGAAATGTCTCGAAATATGTCCGTCAGGCCCCTTCCCTTGAGATAAATCTGCAAATATCTCGGAAACGAAGCGAGCTATGGCAAAATGTTAAGAGACCTTTTTTGTAGAGAATTAAGTTTCCTACTTTTTATGTTCTATGATATTTTTTGATCAGATGCGTAGTTCTCGAGATATATCAAGATATTTAAAAGTTCCGAAGCCGCACCAACATAATAGAGATACAGAAACACCGTGGCCCCTTTCTTTGAGATAACTCTGCACTATTGCGAGCTGCAAATGCCACTTCCAGCTTAGCTGTGCAGAGGAAGAACAACAAGAAGAAGAAATATCTCGAAATATGTCCGTCAGGCCAGTTCCTTTGAGCTGAATCTGCAAATATCTCGGAAACGAAGCGAGCTATGGCAAAATGTTAAGAGACGTTTTTTGTAGAGAATTATGTTTCCTACAATTTATGTTCTATGATATTTTTTGATCAGAAGCGTAGTTTTCGAGATATATCGAGATATTTAAAAGTTCCGAAGCCGCACCAACATAATAGGGATACAGAAACACCGTGGCCCCTTTCTTTGAGATAACTCTGCACTAGTGCGAGCCGCAAATGCCACTTCCAGCTTAGCTGTGCAGAAGAAGAACAACAAGAAGAAGAAATATCTCGAAATATGTCCGTCAGGCCCCTTCCCTTGAGATAAATCTGCAAATATCTCGGAAACGAAGCGAGCTATGGCAAAATGTTAAGAGACCTTTTTTGTAGAGAATTAAGTTTCCTACTTTTTATGTTCTATGATGTTTTTTGATCAGATGCGTAGTTCTCGAGATATATCAAGATATTTAAAAGTTCCGAAGCCGCACCAACATAATAGAGATACAGAAACACCGTGGCCCCTTTCTTTGAGATAACTCTGCAGTATTGCGAGCTGTAAATGCCACTTCCAGCTTAGCTGTGCAGGAGAAGAACAACAAGAAGAAGAAATATCTCGAAATATGTCCGTCAGGCCCCTTCCCTTGAGATATATCTGCAAATATCACGGAAACGAAGCGAGCTATGGCAAAATGTTAAGAGACCTTTTTTGTAGAGAATTATGTTTCCTACAATTTATGTTCTATGATATTTTTTGATCAGAAGCGTAGTTTTCGAGATATATCGAGATATTTAAAAGTTCCAAAGCCGCACCAACATAATAGAGATACAGAAACACCGTGGCCCCTCTCTTTGAGATAACTCTGCACTATTGCGAGCTGGAAATGCCACTTCCAGTTTAGCTGTGCAGAAGAAGAACAACAAGAGGAAGAAATATCTCGAAATATGTCCGTCAGGCCCCTTCCCTTGAGATAAATCTGCAAATATCTCGGAAACGAAGCGAGCTATGGTAAAATGTTAAGAGACCTTTTCTGTAGAGAATTAAGTTTCCTACTTTTTATGTTCTATGATATTTTTTGATCAGATGCGTAGTTCTCGAGATATATCAAGATATTTAAAAGTTCCGAAGCCGCACCAACATAATAGAGATACAGAAACACCGTGGCCCCTTTCTTTGAGATAACTCTGCACTATTGCGAGCTGCAAATGCCACTTCCAGCTTAGCTGTGCAGAGGAAGAACAACAAGAAGAAGAAATATCTCGAAATATGTCCGTCAGGCCAGTTCCTTTGAGCTGAATCTGCAAATATCTCGGAAACGAAGCGAGCTATGGCAAAATGTTAGGAGACGTTTTTTGTAGAGAATTATGTTTCCTACAATTTATGTTCTATGATATTTTTTGATCAGAAGCGTAGTTTTCGAGATATATCGTGATATTTAAAAGTTCCGAAGCCGCACCAACATAATAGGGATACAGAAACACCGTGGCCCCTTTCTTTGAGATAACTCTGCACTAGTGCGAGCCGCAAATGCCACTTCCAGCTTAGCTGTGCAGAAGAAGAACAACAAGAAGAAGAAATATCTCGAAATATGTCCGTCAGGCCCCTTCCCTTGAGATAAATCTGCAAATATCTCGGAAACGAAGCGAGCTATGGCAAAATGTTGAGAGACCTTTTTTGTAGAGAATTAAGTTTCCTACTTTTTATGTTCTATGATATTTTTTGATCAGATGCGTAGTTCTCGAGATATATCAAGATATTTAAAAGTTCCGAAGCCGCACCAACATAATAGAGATACAGAAACACCGTGGCCCCTCTCTTTGAGATAACTCTGCACTATTGCGAGCTGGAAATGCCACTTCCAGTTTAGCTGTGCAGAAGAAGAACAACAAGAAGAAGAAATATCTCGAAATATGTCCGTTAGGCCACTTCCCTTGAGATAAATCTGCAAATATCTCGGAAACGAAGCGAGCTATGGCAAAATGTTAAGAGACCTTTTTTGTAGAGAATTATGTTTCCTACAATTTATGTTCTATGATATTTTTTGATCAGAAGCGTAGTTTTCGAGATATATCGAGATATTTAAAAGTTCCGAAGCCGCACCAACATAATAGAGATACAGAAACACCGTGGCCCCTTTCTTACAGATAACTCTGCACTATTGCGAGCTGCAAATGCCACTTCCAGCTTAGCTGTGCAGAGGAAGAACAACAAGAAGAAGAAATATCTCGAAATATGTCCGTCAGGCCAGTTCCTTTGAGCTGAATCTGCAAATATCTCGGAAACGAAGCGAGCTATGGCAAAATGTTAAGAGACGTTTTTTGTAGAGAATTATGTTTCCTACAATTTATGTTCTATGATATTTTTTGATCAGAAGCGTAGTTTTCGAGATATATCGAGATATTTAAAAGTTCCGAAGCCGCACCAACATAATAGAGATACAGAAACACCGTGGCCCCTTTCTTTGAGATAACTCTGCACTATTGCGAGCTGCAAATGCCACTTCCAGCTTAGCTGTGCAGAAGAAGAACATCAAGAAGAAGAAATATCTCGAAATATGTCCGTCAGGCCCCTTCCCTTGAGATAAATCTGCAAATATCTCGGAAACGAAGAGAGCTATGGCAAAATGTTAAGAGACCTTTTTTGTAGAGAATTAAGTTTCCTACTTTTTATGTTCTATGATGTTTTTTGATCTGATGCGTAGTTCTCGAGATATATCAAGATATTTAAAAGTTCCGAAGCCCCACCAACATAATAGAGATACAGAAACACCGTGGCCCCTTTCTTTGAGATAACTCTGCACTATTGCGAGCTGTAAATGCCACTTCCAGCTTAGCTGTGCAGAAGAAGCACAACAAGAAGAAGAAATATCTCGAAATATGTCCGTCAGGCCCCTTCCCTTGAGATAATTCTGCAAATATCTCGGAAACGAAGCGAGCTATGGCAAAATGTTAAGAGACCTCTTTTGTAGAGAATTAAGCTTCCTACTTTTTATGTCCTATGATATTTTTTGATCAGATGCGTAGTTCTCGAGATATATCAAGATATTTAAAAGTTCCGAAGCCGCACCAACATAATAGAGATACAGAAACACCGTGGCCCCTTTCTTTGAGATAACTCTGCACTATTGCGCGCTGTAAATGCCACTTCCAGCTTAGCTGTGCAGAAGAAGAACAACAAGAAGAAGAAATATCTCGAAATATGTCCGTCAGGCCCCTTCCCTTGAGATATATCTGCAAATATCTCGGAAACGAAGCGAGCTATGACAAAATGTTAAGAGACCTTTTTTGTAGAGAATTATGTTTCCTACAATTTATGTTCTATGATATTTTTTGATCAGAAGCGTAGTTTTCGAGATATATCGAGATATTTAAAAGTTCCGAAGCCGCACCAACATAATAGAGATACAGAAACACCGTGGCCCCTTTCTTTGAGATAACTCTACACTAGTGCGAGCCGCAAATGCCACTTCCAGCTTAGCTGTGCAGAAGAAGAACAACAAGAAGAAGAAATATCTCGAAATATGTCCGTCAGGCCCCTTCCCTTGAGATAAATCTGCAAATATCTCGGAAACGAAGCGAGCTATGGCAAAATGTTAAGAGACCTTTTTTGTAGAGAATTATGTTTCGTACAATTTATCTTCTATGATATTTTTTGGTGAGAAGCGTAGTTTTCGAGATATATCGAGATATTTAAAAGTTCCAAAGCCGCACCAACATAATAGAGATACAGAAACACCGTGGCCCCTTTCTTTGAGATAACTCTGCACTAGTGCGAGCCGCAAATGCCACTTCCAGCTTAGCTGTGCAGAAGAAGAACAACAAGAAGAAGAAATATCTCGAAATATGTCCGTCAGGCCCCTTCCCTTGAGATAAATCTGCAAATATCTCGGAAACGAAGCGAGCTATGGCAAAATGTTAAGAGACCTTTTTTGTAGAGAATTATGTTTCGTACAATTTATGTTCTATGATGTTTTTTGGTGAGAAGCGTAGTTTTCGAGATATATCGAGATATTTAAAAGTTCCAAAGCCGCACCAACATAATAGAGATACAGAAACACCGTGGCCCCTTTCTTTGAGATAACTCTGCACTAGTGCGAGCCGCAAATGCCACTTCCAGCTTAGCTGTGCAGAAGAAGAACAACAAGAAGAAGAAATATCTCGAAATATGTCCGTCAGGCCCCTTCCCTTGAGATAAATCTGCAAATATCTCGGAAACGAAGCGAGCTATGGCAAAATGTTGAGAGACCTTTTTTGTAGAGAATTAAGTTTCCTACGTTTTATGTTCTATGATATTTTTTGATCAGATGCGTAGTTCTCGAGATATATCAAGATATTTAAAAGTTCCGAAGCCGCACCAACATAATAGAGATACAGAAACACCGTGGCCCCTTTCTTTGAGATAACTCTGCACTATTGCGAGCTGTAAATGCCACTTCCAGCTTAGCTGTGCAGAAGAAGAACAACAAGAAGAAGACATATCTCGAAATATGTCCGTCAGGCCCCTTCCCTTGAGATATATCTGCAAATATCTCGGAAACGAAGCGAGCTATGGCAAAATGTTAAGAGACCTTTTTTGTAGAGAATTATGTTTCCTACAATTTATGTTCTATGATATTTTTTGATCAGAAGCGTAGTTTTCGAGATATATCGAGATATTTAAAAGTTCCAAAGCCGCACCAACATAATAGAGATACAGAAACACCGTGGCCCCTTTCTTTGAGATAACTCTGCACTATTGCGAGCTGCAAATGCCACTTCCAGCTTAGCTGTGCAGAGGAGGAACAACAAGAAGAAGAAATATCTCGAAATATGTCCGTCAGGCCAGTTCCTTTGAGCTGAATCTGCAAATATCTCGGAAACGAAGCGAGCTATGGCAAAATGTTAAGAGACGTTTTTTGTAGAGAATTATGTTTCCTACAATTTATGTTCTATGATATTTTTTGATCAGAAGCGTAGTTTTCGAGATATATCGAGATATTTAAAAGTTCCAAAGCCGCACCAACATAATAGAGATACAGAAACACCGTGGCCCCTTTCTTTGAGATAACTCTGCACTATTGCGAGCTGCAAATGCCACTTCCAGCTTAGCTGTGCAGAAGAAGAACAACAAGAAGAAGAAATATCTCGAAATATGTCCGTCAGGCCCCTTCCCTTGAGATAAATCTGCAAATATCTCGGAAACGAAGAGAGCTATGGCAAAATGTTAAGAGACCTTTTGTGTAGAGAATTAAGTTTCCTACTTTTTATGTTCTATGATATTTTTTGATCTGATGCGTAGTTCTCGAGATATATCAAGATATTTAAAAGTTCCGAAGCCGCACCAACATAATAGAGATACAGAAACACCGTGGCCCCGTTCTTTGAGATAACTCTGCACTATTGCGAGCTGTAAATGCCACTTCCAGCTTAGCTGTGCAGAAGAAGAACAACAAGAAGAAGAAATATCTCGAAATATGTCCGTCAGGCCCCTTCCCTTGAGATATATCTGCAAATATCTCGGAAACGAAGCGAGCTATGGCAAAATGTTAAGAGACCTTTTTTGTAGAGAATTATGTTTCCTACAATTTATGTTCTATGATATTTTTTGATCAGAAGCGTAGTTTTCGAGATATATCGAGATATTTAAAAGTTCCGAAGCCGCGCCAACATAATAGAGATACAGAAACACCGTGGCCCCTTTCGTTGAGATAACTCTGCACTAGTGCGAGCCGCAAATGCCACTTCCAGCTTAGCTGTGCAGAAGAAGAACAACAAGAAGAAGAAATATCTCGAAATATGTCCGTCAGGCCCCTTCCCTTGAGATATATCTGCAAATATCTCGGAAACGAAGCGAGCTATGGCAAAATGTTAAGAGACCTTTTTTGTAGAGAATTATGTTTCGTACAATTTATGTTCTATGATATTTTTTGGTCAGAAGCGTAGTTTTCGAGATATATCGAGATATTTAAAAGTTCCAAAGCCGCACCAACATAATAGAGATACAGAAACACCGTGGCCCCTTTCTTTGAGATAACTCTGCACTAGTGCGAGCCGCAAATGCCACTTCCAGCTTAGCTGTGCAGAAGAAGAACAACAAGAAGAAGAAATATCTCGAAATATGTCCGTCAGGCCCCTTCCCTTGAGATAAATCTGCAAATATCTCGGAAACGAAGCGAGCTATGGCAAAATGTTGAGAGACCTTTTTTGTAGAGAATTAAGTTTCCTACGTTTTATGTTCTATGATATTTTTTGATCAGATGCGTAGTTCTCGAGATATATCAAGATATTTAAAAGTTCCGAAGCCGCACCAACATAATAGAGATACAGAAACACCGTGGCCCCTTTCTTTGAGATAACTCTGCACTATTGCGAGCTGCAAATGCCACTTCCAGCTTAGCTGTGCAGAAGAAGAACATCAAGAAGAAGAAATATCTCGAAATATGTCCGTCAGGCCCCTTCCCTTGAGATAAATCTGCAAATATCTCGGAAACGAAGAGAGCTATGGCAAAATGTTAAGAGACCTTTTTTGTAGAGAATTAAGTTTCCTACTTTTTATGTTCTATGATATTTTTTGATCTGATGCGTAGTTCTCGAGATATATCAAGATATTTAAAAGTTCCGAAGCCGCACCAACATAATAGAGATACAGAAACACCGTGGCCCCTTTCTTTGAGATAACTCTGCACTATTGCGAGCTGTAAATGCCACTTCCAGCTTAGCTGTGCAGAAGAAGCACAACAAGAAGAAGAAATATCTCGAAATATGTCCGTCAGGCCCCTTCCCTTGAGATATATCTGCAAATATCTCGGAAACGAAGCGAGCTATGGCAAAATGTTAAGAGACCTTTTTTGTAGAGAATTATGTTTCCTACAATTTATGTTCTATGATATTTTTTGATCAGAAGCGTAGTTTTCGAGATATATCGAGATATTTAAAAGTTCCGAAGCCGCGCCAACATAATAGAGATACAGAAACACCGTGGCCCCTTTCGTTGAGATAACTCTGCACTAGTGCGAGCCGCAAATGCCACTTCCAGCTTAGCTGTGCAGAAGAAGAACAACAAGAAGAAGAAATATCTCGAAATATGTCCGTCAGGCCCCTTCCCTTGAGATATATCTGCAAATATCTCGGAAACGAAGCGAGCTATGGCAAAATGTTAAGAGACCTTTTTTGTAGAGAATTATGTTTCGTACAATTTATGTTCTATGATATTTTTTGGTCAGAAGCGTAGTTTTCGAGATATATCGAGATATTTAAAAGTTCCAAAGCCGCACCAACATAATAGAGATACAGAAACACCGTGGCCCCTTTCTTTGAGATAACTCTGCACTAGTGCGAGCCGCAAATGCCACTTCCAGCTTAGCTGTGCAGAAGAAGAACAACAAGAAGAAGAAATATCTCGAAATATGTCCGTCAGGCCCCTTCCCTTGAGATAAATCTGCAAATATCTCGGAAACGAAGCGAGCTATGGCAAAATGTTGAGAGACCTTTTTTGTAGAGAATTAAGTTTCCTACGTTTTATGTTCTATGATATTTTTTGATCAGATGCGTAGTTCTCGAGATATATCAAGATATTTAAAAGTTCCGAAGCCGCACCAACATAATAGAGATACAGAAACACCGTGGCCCCTTTCTTTGAGATAACTCTGCACTATTGCGAGCTGCAAATGCCACTTCCAGCTTAGCTGTGCAGAAGAAGAACATCAAGAAGAAGAAATATCTCGAAATATGTCCGTCAGGCCCCTTCCCTTGAGATAAATCTGCAAATATCTCGGAAACGAAGAGAGCTATGGCAAAATGTTAAGAGACCTTTTTTGTAGAGAATTAAGTTTCCTACTTTTTATGTTCTATGATATTTTTTGATCTGATGCGTAGTTCTCGAGATATATCAAGATATTTAAAAGTTCCGAAGCCGCACCAACATAATAGAGATACAGAAACACCGTGGCCCCTTTCTTTGAGATAACTCTGCACTATTGCGAGCTGTAAATGCCACTTCCAGCTTAGCTGTGCAGAAGAAGCACAACAAGAAGAAGAAATATCTCGAAATATGTCCGTCAGGCCCCTTCCCTTGAGATATATCTGCAAATATCTCGGAAACGAAGCGAGCTATGACAAAATGTTAAGAGACCTTTTTTGTAGAGAATTATGTTTCCTACAATTTATGTTCTATGATATTTTTTGATCAGAAGCGTAGTTTTCGAGATATATCGAGATATTTAAAAGTTCCGAAGCCGCACCAACATAATAGAGATACAGAAACACCGTGGCCCCTTTCTTTGAGATAACTCTGCACTAGTGCGAGCCGCAAATGCCACTTCCAGCTTAGCTGTGCAGAAGAAGAACAACAAGAAGAAGAAATATCTCGAAATATGTCCGTCAGGCCCCTTCCCTTGAGATAAATCTGCAAATATCTCGGAAACGAAGCGAGCTATGGCAAAATGTTAAGAGACCTTTTTTGTAGAGAATTATGTTTCGTACAATTTATGTTCTATGATATTTTTTGGTGAGAAGCGTAGTTTTCGAGATATATCGAGATATTTAAAAGTTCCAAAGCCGCACCAACATAATAGAGATACAGAAACACCGTGGCCCCTTTCTTTGAGATAACTCTGCACTAGTGCGAGCCGCAAATGCCACTTCCAGCTTAGCTGTGCAGAAGAAGAACAACAAGAAGAAGAAATATC
This sequence comes from Osmia lignaria lignaria, assembly GCF_051020975.1. Taxonomy (NCBI): domain Eukaryota; kingdom Metazoa; phylum Arthropoda; class Insecta; order Hymenoptera; family Megachilidae; genus Osmia; species Osmia lignaria. Next base: position 7,507,351 of record NW_027478166.1, read on the forward strand.
TCGAAATATGTCCGTCAGGCCCCTTCCCTTGAGATAAATCTGCAAATATCTCGGAAACGAAGCGAGCTATGGCAAAATGTTGAGAGACCTTTTTTGTAGAGAATTAAGTTTCCTACGTTTTATGTTCTATGATATTTTTTGATCAGATGCGTAGTTCTCGAGATATATCAAGATATTTAAAAGTTCCGAAGCCGCACCAACATAATAGAGATACAGAAACACCGTGGCCCCTTTCTTTGAGATAACTCTGCACTATTGCGAGCTGTAAATGCCACTTCCAGCTTAGCTGTGCAGAAGAAGAACAACAAGAAGAAGACATATCTCGAAATATGTCCGTCAGGCCCCTTCCCTTGAGATATATCTGCAAATATCTCGGAAACGAAGCGAGCTATGGCAAAATGTTAAGAGACCTTTTTTGTAGAGAATTATGTTTCCTACAATTTATGTTCTATGATATTTTTTGATCAGAAGCGTAGTTTTCGAGATATATCGAGATATTTAAAAGTTCCAAAGCCGCACCAACATAATAGAGATACAGAAACACCGTGGCCCCTTTCTTTGAGATAACTCTGCACTATTGCGAGCTGCAAATGCCACTTCCAGCTTAGCTGTGCAGAGGAGGAACAACAAGAAGAAGAAATATCTCGAAATATGTCCGTCAGGCCAGTTCCTTTGAGCTGAATCTGCAAATATCTCGGAAACGAAGCGAGCTATGGCAAAATGTTAAGAGACGTTTTTTGTAGAGAATTATGTTTCCTACAATTTATGTTCTATGATATTTTTTGATCAGAAGCGTAGTTTTCGAGATATATCGAGATATTTAAAAGTTCCGAAGCCGCACCAACATAATAGAGATACAGAAACACCGTGGCCCCTTTCTTTGAGATAACTCTGCACTATTGCGAGCTGCAAATGCCACTTCCAGCTTAGCTGTGCAGAGGAAGAACAACAAGAAGAAGAAATATCTCGAAATATGTCCGTCAGGCCAGTTCCTTTGAGCTGAATCTGCAAATATCTCGGAAACGAAGCGAGCTATGGCAAAATGTTAAGAGACGTTTTTTGTAGAGAATTATGTTTCCTACAATTTATGTTCTATGATATTTTTTGATCAGAAGCGTAGTTTTCGAGATATATCGAGATATTTAAAAGTTCCGAAGCCGCACCAACATAATAGGGATACAGAAACACCGTGGCCCCTTTCTTTGAGATAACTCTGCAGTATTGCGAGCTGTAAATGCCACTTCCAGCTTAGCTGTGCAGAAGAAGAACAACAAGAAGAAGAAATATCTCGAAATATGTCCGTCAGGCCCCTTCCCTTGAGATAAATCTGCAAATATCTCGGAAACGAAGAGAGCTATGGCAAAATGTTAAGAGACCTTTTGTGTAGAGAATTAAGTTTCCTACTTTTTATGTTCTATGATATTTTTTGATCTGATGCGTAGTTCTCGAGATATATCAAGATATTTAAAAGTTCCGAAGCCGCACCAACATAATAGAGATACAGAAACACCGTGGCCCCGTTCTTTGAGATAACTCTGCACTATTGCGAGCTGTAAATGCCACTTCCAGCTTAGCTGTGCAGAAGAAGAACAACAAGAAGAAGAAATATCTCGAAATATGTCCGTCAGGCCCCTTCCCTTGAGATATATCTGCAAATATCTCGGAAACGAAGCGAGCTATGGCAAAATGTTAAGAGACCTTTTTTGTAGAGAATTATGTTTCCTACAATTTATGTTCTATGATATTTTTTGATCAGAAGCGTAGTTTTCGAGATATATCGAGATATTTAAAAGTTCCGAAGCCGCACCAACATAATAGAGATACAGAAACACCGTGGCCCCTTTCGTTGAGATAACTCTGCACTAGTGCGAGCCGCAAATGCCACTTCCAGCTTAGCTGTGCAGAAGAAGAACAACAAGAAGAAGAAATATCTCGAAATATGTCCGTCAGGCCCCTTCCCTTGAGATATATCTGCAAATATCTCGGAAACGAAGCGAGCTATGGCAAAATGTTAAGAGACCTTTTTTGTAGAGAATTATGTTTCGTACAATTTATGTTCTATGATATTTTTTGGTCAGAAGCGTAGTTTTCGAGATATATCGAGATATTTAAAAGTTCCAAAGCCGCACCAACATAATAGAGATACAGAAACACCGTGGCCCCTTTCTTTGAGATAACTCTGCACTAGTGCGAGCCGCAAATGCCACTTCCAGCTTAGCTGTGCAGAAGAAGAACAACAAGAAGAAGAAATATCTCGAAATATGTCCGTCAGGCCCCTTCCCTTGAGATAAATCTGCAAATATCTCGGAAACGAAGCGAGCTATGGCAAAATGTTGAGAGACCTTTTTTGTAGAGAATTAAGTTTCCTACGTTTTATGTTCTATGATATTTTTTGATCAGATGCGTAGTTCTCGAGATATATCAAGATATTTAAAAGTTCCGAAGCCGCACCAACATAATAGAGATACAGAAACACCGTGGCCCCTTTCTTTGAGATAACTCTGCACTATTGCGGGCTGCAAATGCCACTTCCAGCTTAGCTGTGCAGAAGAAGAACATCAAGAAGAAGAAATATCTCGAAATATGTCCGTCAGGCCCCTTCCCTTGAGATAAATCTGCAAATATCACGGAAACGAAGAGAGCTATGGCAAAATGGTAAGAGACCTTTTTTGTAGAGAATTAAGTTTCCTACTTTTTATTTTCTATGATATTTTTTGATCTGATGCGTAGTTCTCGAGATATATCAAGATATTTAAAAGTTCCGAAGCCGCACCAACATAATAGAGATACAGAAACACCGTGGCCCCTTTCTTTGAGATAACTCTGCACTATTGCGAGCTGCAAATGCCACTTCCAGCTTAGCTGTGCAGAAGAAGAACATCAAGAAGAAGAAATATCTCGAAATATGTCCGTCAGGCCCCTTCCCTTGAGATAAATCTGCAAATATCACGGAAACGAAGAGAGCTATGGCAAAATGGTAAGAGACCTTTTTTGTAGAGAATTAAGTTTCCTACTTTTTATGTTCTATGATATTTTTTGATCTGATGCGTAGTTCTCGAGATATATCAAGATATTTAAAAGTTCCGAAGCCGCACCAACATAATAGAGATACAGAAACACCGTGGCCCCTTTCTTTGAGATAACTCTGCACTATTGCGAGCTGTAAATGCCACTTCCAGCTTAGCTGTGCAGAAGAAGAACAACAAGAAGAAGACATATCTCGAAATATGTCCGTCAGGCCCCTTCCCTTGAGATATATCTGCAAATATCTCGGAAACGAAGCGAGCTATGGCAAAATGTTGAGAGACCTTTTTTGTAGAGAATTATGTTTCCTACAATTTATGTTCTATGATATTTTTTGATCAGAAGCGTAGTTTTCGAGATATATCGAGATATTTAAAAGTTCCAAAGCCGCACCAACATAATAGAGATACAGAAACACCGTGGCCCCTTTCTTTGAGATAACTCTGCACTATTGCGAGCTGCAAATGCCACTTCCAGCTTAGCTGTGCAGAGGAAGAACAACAAGAAGAAGAAATATCTCGAAATATGTCCGTCAGGCCAGTTCCTTTGAGCTGAATCTGCAAATATCTCGGAAACGAAGCGAGCTATGGCAAAATGTTAAGAGACGTTTTTTGTAGAGAATTATGTTTCCTACAATTTATGTTCTATGATATTTTTTGATCAGAAGCGTAGTTTTCGAGATCTATCGAGATATTTAAAAGTTCTGAAGCCGCACCAACATAATAGGGATACAGAAACACCGTGGCCCCTTTCTTTGAGATAACTCTGCAGTATTGCGAGCTGTAAATGCCACTTCCAGCTTAGCTGTGCAGAAGAAGAACAACAAGAAGAAGAAATATCTCGAAATATGTCCGTCAGGCCCCTTCCCTTGAGATAAATCTGCAAATATCTCGGAAACGAAGAGAGCTATGGCAAAATGTTAAGAGACCTTTTGTGTAGAGAATTAAGTTTCCTACTTTTTATGTTCTATGATATTTTTTGATCTGATGCGTAGTTCTCGAGATATATCAAGATATTTAAAAGTTCCGAAGCCGCACCAACATAATAGAGATACAGAAACACCGTGGCCCCTTTCGTTGAGATAACTCTGCACTACTGCGAGCTGTAAATGCCACTTCCAGCTTAGCTGTGCAGAAGAAGAACAACAAGAAGAAGAAATATCTCGAAATATGTCCGTCAGGCCCCTTCCCTTGAGATAAATCTGCAAATATCTCGGAAACGAAGCGAGCTATGGCAAAATGTTGAGAGACCTTTTTTGTAGAGAATTAAGTTTCCTACGTTTTATGTTCTATGATATTTTTTGATCAGATGCGTAGTTCTCGAGATATATCAAGATATTTAAAAGTTCCGAAGCCGCACCAACATAATAGAGATACAGAAACACCGTGGCCCCTTTCTTTGAGATAACTCTGCACTATTGCGCGCTGTAAATGCCACTTCCAGCTTAGCTGTGCAGAAGAAGAACAACAAGAAGAAGAAATATCTCGAAATATGTCCGTCAGGCCCCTTCCCTTGAGATATATCTGCAAATATCTCGGAAACGAAGCGAGCTATGGCAAAATGTTGAGACACCTTTTTTGTAGAGAATTAAGTTTCCTACGTTTTATGTTCTATGATATTTTTTGATCAGATGCGTAGTTCTCGAGATATATCAAGATATTTAAAAGTTCCAAAGCCGCACCAACATAATAGAGATACAGAAACACCGTGGCCCCTTTCTTTGAGATAACTCTGCACTATTGCGAGCTGTAAATGCCACTTCCAGCTTAGCTGTGCAGAAGAAGAACAACAAGAAGAAGACATATCTCGAAATATGTCCGTCAGGCCCCTTCCCTTGAGATATATCTGCAAATATCTCGGAAACGAAGCGAGCTATGGCAAAATGTTAAGAGACCTTTTTTGTAGAGAATTATGTTTCCTACAATTTATGTTCTATGATATTTTTTGATCAGAAGCGTAGTTTTCGAGATATATCGAGATATTTAAAAGTTCCAAAGCCGCACCAACATAATAGAGATACAGAAACACCGTGGCCCCTTTCTTTGAGATAACTCTGCACTATTGCGAGCTGCAAATGCCACTTCCAGCTTAGCTGTGCAGAGGAAGAACAACAAGAAGAAGAAATATCTCGAAATATGTCCGTCAGGCCAGTTCCTTTGAGCTGAATCTGCAAATATCTCGGAAACGAAGCGAGCTATGGCAAAATGTTAAGAGACGTTTTTTGTAGAGAATTATGTTTCCTACAATTTATGTTCTATGATATTTTTTGATCAGAAGCGTAGTTTTCGAGATATATCGAGATATTTAAAAGTTCCAAAGCCGCACCAACATAATAGAGATACAGAAACACCGTGGCCCCTTTCTTTGAGATAACTCTGCACTATTGCGAGCTGCAAATGCCACTTCCAGCTTAGCTGTGCAGAGGAAGAACAACAAGAAGAAGAAATATCTCGAAATATGTCCGTCAGGCCAGTTCCTTTGAGCTGAATCTGCAAATATCTCGTAAACGAAGCGAGCTATGGCAAAATGTTAAGAGACCTTTTTTGTAGAGAATTATGTTTCCTACAATTTATGTTCTATGATATTTTTTGATCAGAAGCGTAGTTTTCGCGATATATCGAGATATTTAAAAGTTCCGAAGCCGCACCAACATAATAGAGATACAGAAACACCGTGGCCCCTTTCGTTGAGATAACTCTGCACTAGTGCGAGCCGCAAATGCCACTTCCAGCTTAGCTGTGCAGAAGAAGAACAACAAGAAGAAGAAATATCTCGAAATATGTCCGTCAGGCCCCTTCCCTTGAGATATATCTGCAAATATCTCGGAAACGAAGCGATCTATGGCAAAATGTTAAGAGACCTTTTTTGTAGAGAATTATGTTTCGTACAATTTATGTTCTATGATATTTTTTGGTCAGAAGCGTAGTTTTCGAGATATATCGAGATATTTAAAAGTTCCAAAGCCGCACCAACATAATAGAGATACAGAAACACCGTGGCCCCTTTCTTTGAGATAACTCTGCACTAGTGCGAGCCGCAAATGCCACTTCCAGCTTAGCTGTGCAGAAGAAGAACAACAAGAAGAAGAAATATCTCGAAATATGTCCGTCAGGCCCCTTCCCTTGAGATAAATCTGCAAATATCTCGGAAACGAAGCGAGCTATGGCAAAATGTTGAGAGACCTTTTTTGTAGAGAATTAAGTTTCCTACGTTTTATGTTCTATGATATTTTTTGATCAGATGCGTAGTTCTCGAGATATATCAAGATATTTAAAAGTTCCGAAGCCGCACCAACATAATAGAGATACAGAAACACCGTGGCCCCTTTCTTTGAGATAACTCTGCACTATTGCGGGCTGCAAATGCCACTTCCAGCTTAGCTGTGCAGAAGAAGAACATCAAGAAGAAGAAATATCTCGAAATATGTCCGTCAGGCCCCTTCCCTTGAGATAAATCTGCAAATATCACGGAAACGAAGAGAGCTATGGCAAAATGGTAAGAGACCTTTTTTGTAGAGAATTAAGTTTCCTACTTTTTATTTTCTATGATATTTTTTGATCTGATGCGTAGTTCTCGAGATATATCAAGATATTTAAAAGTTCCGAAGCCGCACCAACATAATAGAGATACAGAAACACCGTGGCCCCTTTCTTTGAGATAACTCTGCACTATTGCGAGCTGCAAATGCCACTTCCAGCTTAGCTGTGCAGAAGAAGAACATCAAGAAGAAGAAATATCTCGAAATATGTCCGTCAGGCCCCTTCCCTTGAGATAAATCTGCAAATATCACGGAAACGAAGAGAGCTATGGCAAAATGGTAAGAGACCTTTTTTGTAGAGAATTAAGTTTCCTACTTTTTATGTTCTATGATATTTTTTGATCTGATGCGTAGTTCTCGAGATATATCAAGATATTTAAAAGTTCCGAAGCCGCACCAACATAATAGAGATACAGAAACACCGTGGCCCCTTTCTTTGAGATAACTCTGCACTATTGCGAGCTGTAAATGCCACTTCCAGCTTAGCTGTGCAGAAGAAGAACAACAAGAAGAAGACATATCTCGAAATATGTCCGTCAGGCCCCTTCCCTTGAGATAAATCTGCAAATATCTCGGAAACGAAGCGAGCTATGGCAAAATGTTAAGAGACCTTTTTTGTAGAGAATTATGTTTCGTACAATTTATGTTCTATGATATTTTTTGGTGAGAAGCGTAGTTTTCGAGATATATCGAGATATTTAAAAGTTCCAAAGCCGCACCAACATAATAGAGATACAGAAACACCGTGGCCCCTTTCTTTGAGATAACTCTGCACTAGTGCGAGCCGCAAATGCCACTTCCAGCTTAGCTGTGCAGAAGAAGAACAACAAGAAGAAGAAATATCTCGAAATATGTCCGTCAGGCCCCTTCCCTTGAGATAAATCTGCAAATATCTCGGAAACGAAGCGAGCTATGGCAAAATGTTGAGAGACCTTTTTTGTAGAGAATTAAGTTTCCTACGTTTTATGTTCTATGATATTTTTTGATCAGATGCGTAGTTCTCGAGATATATCAAGATATTTAAAAGTTCCGAAGCCGCACCAACATAATAGAGATACAGAAACACCGTGGCCCCTTTCTTTGAGATAACTCTGCACTATTGCGAGCTGTAAATGCCACTTCCAGCTTAGCTGTGCAGAAGAAGAACAACAAGAAGAAGACATATCTCGAAATATGTCCGTCAGGCCCCTTCCCTTGAGATATATCTGCAAATATCTCGGAAACGAAGCGAGCTATGGCAAAATGTTAAGAGACCTTTTTTGTAGAGAATTATGTTTCCTACAATTTTTGTTCTATGATATTTTTTGATCAGAAGCGTAGTTTTCGAGATATATCGAGATATTTAAAAGTTCCAAAGCCGCACCAACATAATAGAGATACAGAAACACCGTGGCCCCTTTCTTTGAGATAACTCTGCACTATTGCGAGCTGCAAATGCCACTTCCAGCTTAGCTGTGCAGAGGAGGAACAACAAGAAGAAGAAATATCTCGAAATATGTCCGTCAGGCCAGTTCCTTTGAGCTGAATCTGCAAATATCTCGGAAACGAAGCGAGCTATGGCAAAATGTTAAGAGACGTTTTTTGTAGAGAATTATGTTTCCTACAATTTATGTTCTATGATATTTTTTGATCAGAAGCGTAGTTTTCGAGATATATCGAGATATTTAAAAGTTCCAAAGCCGCACCAACATAATAGAGATACAGAAACACCGTGGCCCCTTTCTTTGAGATAACTCTGCACTATTGCGAGCTGCAAATGCCACTTCCAGCTTAGCTGTGCAGAGGAAGAACAACAAGAAGAAGAAATATCTCGAAATATGTCCGTCAGGCCAGTTCCTTTGAGCTGAATCTGCAAATATCTCGGAAACGAAGCGAGCTATGGCAAAATGTTAAGAGACGTTTTTTGTAGAGAATTATGTTTCCTACAATTTATGTTCTATGATATTTTTTGATCAGAAGCGTAGTTTTCGAGATATATCGAGATATTTAAAAGTTCCGAAGCCGCACCAACATAATAGGGATACAGAAACACCGTGGCCCCTTTCTTTGAGATAACTCTGCAGTATTGCGAGCTGTAAATGCCACTTCCAGCTTAGCTGTGCAGAAGAAGAACAACAAGAAGAAGAAATATCTCGAAATATGTCCGTCAGGCCCCTTCCCTTGAGATAAATCTGCAAATATCTCGGAAACGAAGAGAGCTATGGCAAAATGTTAAGAGACCTTTTGTGTAGAGAATTAAGTTTCCTACTTTTTATGTTCTATGATATTTTTTGATCTGATGCGTAGTTCTCGAGATATATCAAGATATTTAAAAGTTCCGAAGCCGCACCAACATAATAGAGATACAGAAACACCGTGGCCCCGTTCTTTGAGATAACTCTGCACTATTGCGAGCTGTAAATGCCACTTCCAGCTTAGCTGTGCAGAAGAAGAACAACAAGAAGAAGAAATATCTCGAAATATGTCCGTCAGGCCCCTTCCCTTGAGATATATCTGCAAATATCTCGGAAACGAAGCGAGCTATGGCAAAATGTTAAGAGACCTTTTTTGTAGAGAATTATGTTTCCTACAATTTATGTTCTATGATATTTTTTGATCAGAAGCGTAGTTTTCGAGATATATCGAGATATTTAAAAGTTCCGAAGCCGCACCAACATAATAGAGATACAGAAACACCGTGGCCCCTTTCGTTGAGATAACTCTGCACTAGTGCGAGCCGCAAATGCCACTTCCAGCTTAGCTGTGCAGAAGAAGAACAACAAGAAGAAGAAATATCTCGAAATATGTCCGTCAGGCCCCTTCCCTTGAGATATATCTGCAAATATCTCGGAAACGAAGCGAGCTATGGCAAAATGTTAAGAGACCTTTTTTGTAGAGAATTATGTTTCGTACAATTTATGTTCTATGATATTTTTTGGTCAGAAGCGTAGTTTTCGAGATATATCGAGATATTTAAAAGTTCCAAAGCCGCACCAACATAATAGAGATACAGAAACACCGTGGCCCCTTTCTTTGAGATAACTCTGCACTAGTGCGAGCCGCAAATGCCACTTCCAGCTTAGCTGTGCAGAAGAAGAACAACAAGAAGAAGAAATATCTCGAAATATGTCCGTCAGGCCCCTTCCCTTGAGATAAATCTGCAAATATCTCGGAAACGAAGCGAGCTATGGCAAAATGTTGAGAGACCTTTTTTGTAGAGAATTAAGTTTCCTACGTTTTATGTTCTATGATATTTTTTGATCAGATGCGTAGTTCTCGAGATATATCAAGATATTTAAAAGTTCCGAAGCCGCACCAACATAATAGAGATACAGAAACACCGTGGCCCCTTTCTTTGAGATAACTCTGCACTATTGCGGGCTGCAAATGCCACTTCCAGCTTAGCTGTGCAGAAGAAGAACATCAAGAAGAAGAAATATCTCGAAATATGTCCGTCAGGCCCCTTCCCTTGAGATAAATCTGCAAATATCACGGAAACGAAGAGAGCTATGGCAAAATGGTAAGAGACCTTTTTTGTAGAGAATTAAGTTTCCTACTTTTTATTTTCTATGATATTTTTTGATCTGATGCGTAGTTCTCGAGATATATCAAGATATTTAAAAGTTCCGAAGCCGCACCAACATAATAGAGATACAGAAACACCGTGGCCCCTTTCTTTGAGATAACTCTGCACTATTGCGAGCTGCAAATGCCACTTCCAGCTTAGCTGTGCAGAAGAAGAACATCAAGAAGAAGAAATATCTCGAAATATGTCCGTCAGGCCCCTTCCCTTGAGATAAATCTGCAAATATCACGGAAACGAAGAGAGCTATGGCAAAATGGTAAGAGACCTTTTTTGTAGAGAATTAAGTTTCCTACTTTTTATGTTCTATGATATTTTTTGATCTGATGCGTAGTTCTCGAGATATATCAAGATATTTAAAAGTTCCGAAGCCGCACCAACATAATAGAGATACAGAAACACCGTGGCCCCTTTCTTTGAGATAACTCTGCACTATTGCGAGCTGTAAATGCCACTTCCAGCTTAGCTGTGCAGAAGAAGAACAACAAGAAGAAGACATATCTCGAAATATGTCCGTCAGGCCCCTTCCCTTGAGATATATCTGCAAATATCTCGGAAACGAAGCGAGCTATGGCAAAATGTTGAGAGACCTTTTTTGTAGAGAATTATGTTTCCTACAATTTATGTTCTATGATATTTTTTGATCAGAAGCGTAGTTTTCGAGATATATCGAGATATTTAAAAGTTCCAAAGCCGCACCAACATAATAGAGATACAGAAACACCGTGGCCCCTTTCTTTGAGATAACTCTGCACTATTGCGAGCTGCAAATGCCACTTCCAGCTTAGCTGTGCAGAGGAAGAACAACAAGAAGAAGAAATATCTCGAAATATGTCCGTCAGGCCAGTTCCTTTGAGCTGAATCTGCAAATATCTCGGAAACGAAGCGAGCTATGGCAAAATGTTAAGAGACGTTTTTTGTAGAGAATTATGTTTCCTACAATTTATGTTCTATGATATTTTTTGATCAGAAGCGTAGTTTTCGAGATCTATCGAGATATTTAAAAGTTCTGAAGCCGCACCAACATAATAGGGATACAGAAACACCGTGGCCCCTTTCTTTGAGATAACTCTGCAGTATTGCGAGCTGTAAATGCCACTTCCAGCTTAGCTGTGCAGAAGAAGAACAACAAGAAGAAGAAATATCTCGAAATATGTCCGTCAGGCCCCTTCCCTTGAGATAAATCTGCAAATATCTCGGAAACGAAGAGAGCTATGGCAAAATGTTAAGAGACCTTTTGTGTAGAGAATTAAGTTTCCTACTTTTTATGTTCTATGATATTTTTTGATCTGATGCGTAGTTCTCGAGATATATCAAGATATTTAAAAGTTCCGAAGCCGCACCAACATAATAGAGATACAGAAACACCGTGGCCCCTTTCGTTGAGATAACTCTGCACTACTGCGAGCTGTAAATGCCACTTCCAGCTTAGCTGTGCAGAAGAAGAACAACAAGAAGAAGAAATATCTCGAAATATGTCCGTCAGGCCCCTTCCCTTGAGATAAATCTGCAAATATCTCGGAAACGAAGCGAGCTATGGCAAAATGTTGAGAGACCTTTTTTGTAGAGAATTAAGTTTCCTACGTTTTATGTTCTATGATATTTTTTGATCAGATGCGTAGTTCTCGAGATATATCAAGATATTTAAAAGTTCCGAAGCCGCACCAACATAATAGAGATACAGAAACACCGTGGCCCCTTTCTTTGAGATAACTCTGCACTATTGCGCGCTGTAAATGCCACTTCCAGCTTAGCTGTGCAGAAGAAGAACAACAAGAAGAAGAAATATCTCGAAATATGTCCGTCAGGCCCCTTCCCTTGAGATATATCTGCAAATATCTCGGAAACGAAGCGAGCTATGGCAAAATGTTGAGACACCTTTTTTGTAGAGAATTAAGTTTCCTACGTTTTATGTTCTATGATATTTTTTGATCAGATGCGTAGTTCTCGAGATATATCAAGATATTTAAAAGTTCCAAAGCCGCACCAACATAATAGAGATACAGAAACACCGTGGCCCCTTTCTTTGAGATAACTCTGCACTATTGCGAGCTGTAAATGCCACTTCCAGCTTAGCTGTGCAGAAGAAGAACAACAAGAAGAAGACATATCTCGAAATATGTCCGTCAGGCCCCTTCCCTTGAGATATATCTGCAAATATCTCGGAAACGAAGCGAGCTATGGCAAAATGTTAAGAGACCTTTTTTGTAGAGAATTATGTTTCCTACAATTTATGTTCTATGATATTTTTTGATCAGAAGCGTAGTTTTCGAGATATATCGAGATATTTAAAAGTTCCAAAGCCGCACCAACATAATAGAGATACAGAAACACCGTGGCCCCTTTCTTTGAGATAACTCTGCACTATTGCGAGCTGCAAATGCCACTTCCAGCTTAGCTGTGCAGAGGAAGAACAACAAGAAGAAGAAATATCTCGAAATATGTCCGTCAGGCCAGTTCCTTTGAGCTGAATCTGCAAATATCTCGGAAACGAAGCGAGCTATGGCAAAATGTTAAGAGACGTTTTTTGTAGAGAATTATGTTTCCTACAATTTATGTTCTATGATATTTTTTGATCAGAAGCGTAGTTTTCGAGATATATCGAGATATTTAAAAGTTCCAAAGCCGCACCAACATAATAGAGATACAGAAACACCGTGGCCCCTTTCTTTGAGATAACTCTGCACTATTGCGAGCTGCAAATGCCACTTCCAGCTTAGCTGTGCAGAGGAAGAACAACAAGAAGAAGAAATATCTCGAAATATGTCCGTCAGGCCAGTTCCTTTGAGCTGAATCTGCAAATATCTCGTAAACGAAGCGAGCTATGGCAAAATGTTAAGAGACCTTTTTTGTAGAGAATTATGTTTCCTACAATTTATGTTCTATGATATTTTTTGATCAGAAGCGTAGTTTTCGCGATATATCGAGATATTTAAAAGTTCCGAAGCCGCACCAACATAATAGAGATACAGAAACACCGTGGCCCCTTTCGTTGAGATAACTCTGCACTAGTGCGAGCCGCAAATGCCACTTCCAGCTTAGCTGTGCAGAAGAAGAACAACAAGAAGAAGAAATATCTCGAAATATGTCCGTCAGGCCCCTTCCCTTGAGATATATCTGCAAATATCTCGGAAACGAAGCGATCTATGGCAAAATGTTAAGAGACCTTTTTTGTAGAGAATTATGTTTCGTACAATTTATGTTCTATGATATTTTTTGGTCAGAAGCGTAGTTTTCGAGATATATCGAGATATTTAAAAGTTCCAAAGCCGCACCAACATAATAGAGATACAGAAACACCGTGGCCCCTTTCTTTGAGATAACTCTGCACTAGTGCGAGCCGCAAATGCCACTTCCAGCTTAGCTGTGCAGAAGAAGAACAACAAGAAGAAGAAATATCTCGAAATATGTCCGTCAGGCCCCTTCCCTTGAGATAAATCTGCAAATATCTCGGAAACGAAGCGAGCTATGGCAAAATGTTGAGAGACCTTTTTTGTAGAGAATTAAGTTTCCTACGTTTTATGTTCTATGATATTTTTTGATCAGATGCGTAGTTCTCGAGATATATCAAGATATTTAAAAGTTCCGAAGCCGCACCAACATAATAGAGATACAGAAACACCGTGGCCCCTTTCTTTGAGATAACTCTGCACTATTGCGGGCTGCAAATGCCACTTCCAGCTTAGCTGTGCAGAAGAAGAACATCAAGAAGAAGAAATATCTCGAAATATGTCCGTCAGGCCCCTTCCCTTGAGATAAATCTGCAAATATCACGGAAACGAAGAGAGCTATGGCAAAATGGTAAGAGACCTTTTTTGTAGAGAATTAAGTTTCCTACTTTTTATTTTCTATGATATTTTTTGATCTGATGCGTAGTTCTCGAGATATATCAAGATATTTAAAAGTTCCGAAGCCGCACCAACATAATAGAGATACAGAAACACCGTGGCCCCTTTCTTTGAGATAACTCTGCACTATTGCGAGCTGCAAATGCCACTTCCAGCTTAGCTGTGCAGAAGAAGAACATCAAGAAGAAGAAATATCTCGAAATATGTCCGTCAGGCCCCTTCCCTTGAGATAAATCTGCAAATATCACGGAAACGAAGAGAGCTATGGCAAAATGGTAAGAGACCTTTTTTGTAGAGAATTAAGTTTCCTACTTTTTATGTTCTATGATATTTTTTGATCTGATGCGTAGTTCTCGAGATATATCAAGATATTTAAAAGTTCCGAAGCCGCACCAACATAATAGAGATACAGAAACACCGTGGCCCCTTTCTTTGAGATAACTCTGCACTATTGCGAGCTGTAAATGCCACTTCCAGCTTAGCTGTGCAGAAGAAGAACAACAAGAAGAAGACATATCTCGAAATATGTCCGTCAGGCCCCTTCCCTTGAGATATATCTGCAAATATCTCGGAAACGAAGCGAGCTATGGCAAAATGTTGAGAGACCTTTTTTGTAGAGAATTATGTTTCCTACAATTTATGTTCTATGATATTTTTTGATCAGAAGCGTAGTTTTCGAGATATATCGAGATATTTAAAAGTTCCAAAGCCGCACCAACATAATAGAGATACAGAAACACCGTGGCCCCTTTCTTTGAGATAACTCTGCACTATTGCGAGCTGCAAATGCCACTTCCAGCTTAGCTGTGCAGAGGAAGAACAACAAGAAGAAGAAATATCTCGAAATATGTCCGTCAGGCCAGTTCCTTTGAGCTGAATCTGCAAATATCTCGGAAACGAAGCGAGCTATGGCAAAATGTTAAGAGACGTTTTTTGTAGAGAATTATGTTTCCTACAATTTATGTTCTATGATATTTTTCGATCAGAAGCGTAGTTTTCGAGATCTATCGAGATATTTAAAAGTTCTGAAGCCGCACCAACATAATAGGGATACAGAAACACCGTGGCCCCTTTCTTTGAGATAACTCTGCAGTATTGCGAGCTGTAAATGCCACTTCCAGCTTAGCTGTGCAGAAGAAGAACAACAAGAAGAAGAAATATCTCGAAATATGTCCGTCAGGCCCCTTCCCTTGAGATAAATCTGCAAATATCTCGGAAACGAAGAGAGCTATGGCAAAATGTTAAGAGACCTTTTGTGTAGAGAATTAAGTTTCCTACTTTTTATGTTCTATGATATTTTTTGATCTGATGCGTAGTTCTCGAGATATATCAAGATATTTAAAAGTTCCGAAGCCGCACCAACATAATAGAGATACAGAAACACCGTGGCCCCTTTCGTTGAGATAACTCTGCACTACTGCGAGCTGTAAATGCCACTTCCAGCTTAGCTGTGCAGAAGAAGAACAACAAGAAGAAGAAATATCTCGAAATATATCCGTCAGGCCCCTTCCCTTGAGATAAATCTGCAAATATCTCGGAAACGAAGCGAGCTATGGCAAAATGTTGAGAGACCTTTTTTGTAGAGAATTAAGTTTCCTACGTTTTATGTTCTATGATATTTTTTGATCAGATGCGTAGTTCTCGAGATATATCAAGATATTTAAAAGTTCCGAAGCCGCACCAACATAATAGAGATACAGAAACACCGTGGCCCCTTTCTTTGAGATAACTCTGCACTATTGCGCGCTGTAAATGCCACTTCCAGCTTAGCTGTGCAGAAGAAGAACAACAAGAAGAAGAAATATCTCGAAATATGTCCGTCAGGCCCCTTCCCTTGAGATATATCTGCAAATATCTCGGAAACGAAGCGAGCTATGGCAAAATGTTGAGAGACCTTTTTTGTAGAGAATTAAGTTTCCTACGTTTTATGTTCTATGATATTTTTTGATCAGATGCGTAGTTCTCGAGATATATCAAGATATTTAAAAGTTCCAAAGCCGCACCAACATAATAGAGATACAGAAACACCGTGGCCCCTTTCTTTGAGATAACTCTGCACTATTGCGAGCTGTAAATGCCACTTCCAGCTTAGCTGTGCAGAAGAAGAACAACAAGAAGAAGACATATCTCGAAATATGTCCGTCAGGCCCCTTCCCTTGAGATATATCTGCAAATATCTCGGAAACGAAGCGAGCTATGGCAAAATGTTAAGAGACCTTTTTTGTAGAGAATTATGTTTCCTACAATTTATGTTCTATGATATTTTTTGATCAGAAGCGTAGTTTTCGAGATATATCGAGATATTTAAAAGTTCCAAAGCCGCACCAACATAATAGAGATACAGAAACACCGTGGCCCCTTTCTTTGAGATAACTCTGCACTATTGCGAGCTGCAAATGCCACTTCCAGCTTAGCTGTGCAGAGGAAGAACAACAAGAAGAAGAAATATCTCGAAATATGTCCGTCAGGCCAGTTCCTTTGAGCTGAATCTGCAAATATCTCGGAAACGAAGCGAGCTATGGCAAAATGTTAAGAGACGTTTTTTGTAGAGAATTATGTTTCCTACAATTTATGTTCTATGATATTTTTTGATCAGAAGCGTAGTTTTCGAGATATATCGAGATATTTAAAAGTTCCAAAGCCGCACCAACATAATAGAGATACAGAAACACCGTGGCCCCTTTCTTTGAGATAACTCTGCACTATTGCGAGCTGCAAATGCCACTTCCAGCTTAGCTGTGCAGAGGAAGAACAACAAGAAGAAGAAATATCTCGAAATATGTCCGTCAGGCCAGTTCCTTTGAGCTGAATCTGCAAATATCTCGGAAACGAAGCGAGCTATGGCAAAATGTTAAGAGACGTTTTTTGTAGAGAATTATGTTTCCTACAATTTATGTTCTATGATATTTTTTGATCAGAAGCGTAGTTTTCGAGATCTATCGAGATATTTAAAAGTTCTGAAGCCGCACCAACATAATAGGGATACAGAAACACCGTGGCCCCTTTCTTTGAGATAACTCTGCAGTATTGCGAGCTGTAAATGCCACTTCCAGCTTAGCTGTGCAGAAGAAGAACAACAAGAAGAAGAAATATCTCGAAATATGTCCGTCAGGCCCCTTCCCTTGAGATAAATCTGCAAATATCTCGGAAACGAAGAGAGCTATGGCAAAATGTTAAGAGACCTTTTGTGTAGAGAATTAAGTTTCCTACTTTTTATGTTCTATGATATTTTTTGATCTGATGCGTAGTTCTCGAGATATATCAAGATATTTAAAAGTTCCGAAGCCGCACCAACATAATAGAGATACAGAAACACCGTGGCCCCTTTCGTTGAGATAACTCTGCACTACTGCGAGCTGTAAATGCCACTTCCAGCTTAGCTGTGCAGAAGAAGAACAACAAGAAGAAGAAATATCTCGAAATATGTCCGTCAGGCCCCTTCCCTTGAGATAAATCTGCAAATATCTCGGAAACGAAGCGAGCTATGGCAAAATGTTGAGAGACCTTTTTTGTAGAGAATTAAGTTTCCTACGTTTTATGTTCTATGATATTTTTTGATCAGATGCGTAGTTCTCGAGATATATCAAGATATTTAAAAGTTCCGAAGCCGCACCAACATAATAGAGATACAGAAACACCGTGGCCCCTTTCTTTGAGATAACTCTGCACTATTGCGCGCTGTAAATGCCACTTCCAGCTTAGCTGTGCAGAAGAAGAACAACAAGAAGAAGAAATATCTCGAAATATGTCCGTCAGGCCCCTTCCCTTGAGATATATCTGCAAATATCTCGGAAACGAAGCGAGCTATGGCAAAATGTTGAGAGACCTTTTTTGTAGAGAATTAAGTTTCCTACGTTTTATGTTCTATGATATTTTTTGATCAGATGCGTAGTTCTCGAGATATATCAAGATATTTAAAAGTTCCAAAGCCGCACCAACATAATAGAGATACAGAAACACCGTGGCCCCTTTCTTTGAGATAACTCTGCACTATTGCGAGCTGTAAATGCCACTTCCAGCTTAGCTGTGCAGAAGAAGAACAACAAGAAGAAGACATATCTCGAAATATGTCCGTCAGGCCCCTTCCCTTGAGATATATCTGCAAATATCTCGGAAACGAAGCGAGCTATGGCAAAATGTTAAGAGACCTTTTTTGTAGAGAATTATGTTTCCTACAATTTATGTTCTATGATATTTTTTGATCAGAAGCGTAGTTTTCGAGATATATCGAGATATTTAAAAGTTCCAAAGCCGCACCAACATAATAGAGATACAGAAACACCGTGGCCCCTTTCTTTGAGATAACTCTGCACTATTGCGAGCTGCAAATGCCACTTCCAGCTTAGCTGTGCAGAGGAAGAACAACAAGAAGAAGAAATATCTCGAAATATGTCCGTCAGGCCAGTTCCTTTGAGCTGAATCTGCAAATATCTCGGAAACGAAGCGAGCTATGGCAAAATGTTAAGAGACGTTTTTTGTAGAGAATTATGTTTCCTACAATTTATGTTCTATGATATTTTTTGATCAGAAGCGTAGTTTTCGAGATATATCGAGATATTTAAAAGTTCCAAAGCCGCACCAACATAATAGAGATACAGAAACACCGTGGCCCCTTTCTTTGAGATAACTCTGCACTATTGCGAGCTGCAAATGCCACTTCCAGCTTAGCTGTGCAGAGGAAGAACAACAAGAAGAAGAAATATCTCGAAATATGTCCGTCAGGCCAGTTCCTTTGAGCTGAATCTGCAAATATCTCGTAAACGAAGCGAGCTATGGCAAAATGTTAAGAGACCTTTTTTGTAGAGAATTATGTTTCCTACAATTTATGTTCTATGATATTTTTTGATCAGAAGCGTAGTTTTCGCGATATATCGAGATATTTAAAAGTTCCGAAGCCGCACCAACATAATAGAGATACAGAAACACCGTGGCCCCTATCGTTGAGATAACTCTGCACTAGTGCGAGCCGCAAATGCCACTTCCAGCTTAGCTGTGCAGAAGAAGAACAACAAGAAGAAGAAATATCTCGAAATATGTCCGTCAGGCCCCTTCCCTTGAGATATATCTGCAAATATCTCGGAAACGAAGCGATCTATGGCAAAATGTTAAGAGACCTTTTTTGTAGAGAATTATGTTTCGTACAATTTATGTTCTATGATATTTTTTGGTCAGAAGCGTAGTTTTCGAGATATATCGAGATATTTAAAAGTTCCAAAGCCGCACCAACATAATAGAGATACAGAAACACCGTGGCCCCTTTCTTTGAGATAACTCTGCACTAGTGCGAGCCGCAAATGCCACTTCCAGCTTAGCTGTGCAGAAGAAGAACAACAAGAAGAAGAAATATCTCGAAATATGTCCGTCAGGCCCCTTCCCTTGAGATAAATCTGCAAATATCTCGGAAACGAAGCGAGCTATGGCAAAATGTTGAGAGACCTTTTTTGTAGAGAATTAAGTTTCCTACGTTTTATGTTCTATGATATTTTTTGATCAGATGCGTAGTTCTCGAGATATATCAAGATATTTAAAAGTTCCGAAGCCGCACCAACATAATAGAGATACAGAAACACCGTGGCCCCTTTCTTTGAGATAACTCTGCACTATTGCGAGCTGCAAATGCCACTTCCAGCTTAGCTGTGCAGAAGAAGAACATCAAGAAGAAGAAATATCTCGAAATATGTCCGTCAGGCCCCTTCCCTTGAGATAAATCTGCAAATATCACGGAAACGAAGAGAGCTATGGCAAAATGGTAAGAGACCTTTTTTGTAGAGAATTAAGTTTCCTACTTTTTATTTTCTATGATATTTTTTGATCTGATGCGTAGTTCTCGAGATATATCAAGATATTTAAAAGTTCCGAAGCCGCACCAACATAATAGAGATACAGAAACACCGTGGCCCCTTTCTTTGAGATAACTCTGCACTATTGCGAGCTGCAAATGCCACTTCCAGCTTAGCTGTGCAGAAGAAGAACATCAAGAAGAAGAAGTATCTCGAAATATGTCCGTCAGGCCCCTTCCCTTGAGATAAATCTGCAAATATCACGGAAACGAAGAGAGCTATGGCAAAATGGTAAGAGACCTTTTTTGTAGAGAATTAAGTTTCCTACTTTTTATGTTCTATGATATTTTTTGATCTGATGCGTAGTTCTCGAGATATATCAAGATATTTAAAAGTTCCGAAGCCGCACCAACATAATAGAGATACAGAAACACCGTGGCCCCTTTCTTTGAGATAACTCTGCACTATTGCGAGCTGTAAATGCCACTTCCAGCTTAGCTGTGCAGAAGAAGAACAACAAGAAGAAGACATATCTCGAAATATGTCCGTCAGGCCCCTTCCCTTGAGATATATCTGCAAATATCTCGGAAACGAAGCGAGCTATGGCAAAATGTTGAGAGACCTTTTTTGTAGAGAATTATGTTTCCTACAATTTATGTTCTATGATATTTTTTGATCAGAAGCGTAGTTTTCGAGATCTATCGAGATATTTAAAAGTTCTGAAGCCGCACCAACATAATAGGGATACAGAAACACCGTGGCCCCTTTCTTTGAGATAACTCTGCAGTATTGCGAGCTGTAAATGCCACTTCCAGCTTAGCTGTGCAGAAGAAGAACAACAAGAAGAAGAAATATCTCGAAATATGTCCGTCAGGCCCCTTCCCTTGAGATAAATCTGCAAATATCTCGGAAACGAAGCGAGCTATGGCAAAATGTTAAGAGACCTCTTTTGTAGAGAATTAAGCTTCCTACTGTTTATGTTCTATGATATTTTTTGATCAGATGCGTAGTTCTCGAGATATATCAAGATATTTAAAAGTTCCGAAGCCGCACCAACATAATAGAGATACAGAAACACCGTGGCCCCTTTCTTTGAGATAACTCTGCACTATTGCGCGCTGTAAATGCCACTTCCAGCTTAGCTGTGCAGAAGAAGAACAACAAGAAGAAGAAATATCTCGAAATATGTCCGTCAGGCCCCTTCCCTTGAGATAAATCTGCAAATATCTCGGAAACGAAGCGAGCTATGGCAAAATGTTAAGAGACGTTTTTTGTAGAGAATTATGTTTCCTACAATTTATGTTCTATGATATTTTTTGATCAGAAGCGTAGTTTTCGAGATATATCGAGATATTTAAAAGTTCCAAAGCCGCACCAACATAATAGAGATACAGAAACACCGTGGCCCCTTTCTTTGAGATAACTCTGCACTATTGCGAGCTGCAAATGCCACTTCCAGCTTAGCTGTGCAGAGGAAGAACAACAAGAAGAAGAAATATCTCGAAATATGTCCGTCAGGCCAGTTCCTTTGAGCTGAATCTGCAAATATCTCGTAAACGAAGCGAGCTATGGCAAAATGTTAAGAGACCTTTTTTGTAGAGAATTATGTTTCCTACAATTTATGTTCTATGATATTTTTTGATCAGAAGCGTAGTTTTCGCGATATATCGAGATATTTAAAAGTTCCGAAGCCGCACCAACATAATAGAGATACGGAAACACCGTGGCCCCTTTCGTTGAGATAACTCTGCACTAGTGCGAGCCGCAAATGCCACTTCCAGCTTAGCTGTGCAGAAGAAGAACAACAAGAAGAAGAAATATCTCGAAATATGTCCGTCAGGCCCCTTCCCTTGAGATATATCTGCAAATATCTCGGAAACGAAGCGAGCTATGGCAAAATGTTAAGAGACCTTTTTTGTAGAGAATTATGTTTCGTACAATTTATGTTCTATGATATTTTTTGGTCAGAAGCGTAGTTTTCGAGATATATCGAGATATTTAAAAGTTCCAAAGCCGCACCAACATAATAGAGATACAGAAACACCGTGGCCCCTTTCTTTGAGATAACTCTGCACTAGTGCGAGCCGCAAATGCCACTTCCAGCTTAGCTGTGCAGAAGAAGAACAACAAGAAGAAGAAATATCTCGAAATATGTCCGTCAGGCCCCTTCCCTTGAGATAAATCTGCAAATATCTCGGAAACGAAGCGAGCTATGGCAAAATGTTGAGAGACCTTTTTTGTAGAGAATTAAGTTTCCTACGTTTTATGTTCTATGATATTTTTTGATCAGATGCGTAGTTCTCGAGATATATCAAGATATTTAAAAGTTCCGAAGCCGCACCAACATAATAGAGATACAGAAACACCGTGGCCCCTTTCTTTGAGATAACTCTGCACTATTGCGAGCTGCAAATGCCACTTCCAGCTTAGCTGTGCAGAAGAAGAACATCAAGAAGAAGAAATATCTCGAAATATGTCCGTCAGGCCCCTTCCCTTGAGATAAATCTGCAAATATCACGGAAACGAAGAGAGCTATGGCAAAATGGTAAGAGACCTTTTTTGTAGAGAATTAAGTTTCCTACTTTTTATTTTCTATGATATTTTTTGATCTGATGCGTAGTTCTCGAGATATATCAAGATATTTAAAAGTTCCGAAGCCGCACCAACATAATAGAGATACAGAAACACCGTGGCCCCTTTCTTTGAGATAACTCTGCACTATTGCGAGCTGCAAATGCCACTTCCAGCTTAGCTGTGCAGAGGAAGAACATCAAGAAGAAGAAATATCTCGAAATATGTCCGTCAGGCCCCTTCCCTTGAGATATATCTGCAAATATCTCGGAAACGAAGCGAGCTATGGCAAAATGTTAAGAGACCTTTTTTGTAGAGAATTATGTTTCCTACAATTTATGTTCTATGATATTTTTTGATCAGAAGCGTAGTTTTCGAGATATATCGAGATATTTAAAAGTTCCAAAGCCGCACCAACATAATAGAGATACAGAAACACCGTGGCCCCTTTCTTTGAGATAACTCTGCACTATTGCGAGCTGCAAATGCCACTTCCAGCTTAGCTGTGCAGAGGAAGAACAACAAGAAGAAGAAATATCTCGAAATATGTCCGTCAGGCCAGTTCCTTTGAGCTGAATCTGCAAATATCTCGGAAACGAAGCGAGCTATGGCAAAATGTTAAGAGACGTTTTTTGTAGAGAATTATGTTTCCTACAATTTATGTTCTATGATATTTTTTGATCAGAAGCGTAGTTTTCGAGATATATCGAGATATTTAAAAGTTCCAAAGCCGCACCAACATAATAGAGATACAGAAACACCGTGGCCCCTTTCTTTGAGATAACTCTGCACTATTGCGAGCTGCAAATGCCACTTCCAGCTTAGCTGTGCAGAGGAAGAACAACAAGAAGAAGAAATATCTCGAAATATGTCCGTCAGGCCAGTTCCTTTGAGCTGAATCTGCAAATATCTCGTAAACGAAGCGAGCTATGGCAAAATGTTAAGAGACCTTTTTTGTAGAGAATTATGTTTCCTACAATTTATGTTCTATGATATTTTTTGATCAGAAGCGTAGTTTTCGCGATATATCGAGATATTTAAAAGTTCCGAAGCCGCACCAACATAATAGAGATACAGAAACACCGTGGCCCCTTTCGTTGAGATAACTCTGCACTAGTGCGAGCCGCAAATGCCACTTCCAGCTTAGCTGTGCAGAAGAAGAACAACAAGAAGAAGAAATATCTCGAAATATGTCCGTCAGGCCCCTTCCCTTGAGATATATCTGCAAATATCTCGGAAACGAAGCGATCTATGGCAAAATGTTAAGAGACCTTTTTTGTAGAGAATTATGTTTCGTACAATTTATGTTCTATGATATTTTTTGGTCAGAAGCGTAGTTTTCGAGATATATCGAGATATTTAAAAGTTCCAAAGCCGCACCAACATAATAGAGATACAGAAACACCGTGGCCCCTTTCTTTGAGATAACTCTGCACTAGTGCGAGCCGCAAATGCCACTTCCAGCTTAGCTGTGCAGAAGAAGAACAACAAGAAGAAGAAATATCTCGAAATATGTCCGTCAGGCCCCTTCCCTTGAGATAAATCTGCAAATATCTCGGAAACGAAGCGAGCTATGGCAAAATGTTGAGAGACCTTTTTTGTAGAGAATTAAGTTTCCTACGTTTTATGTTCTATGATATTTTTTGATCAGATGCGTAGTTCTCGAGATATATCAAGATATTTAAAAGTTCCGAAGCCGCACCAACATAATAGAGATACAGAAACACCGTGGCCCCTTTCTTTGAGATAACTCTGCACTATTGCGAGCTGCAAATGCCACTTCCAGCTTAGCTGTGCAGAAGAAGAACATCAAGAAGAAGAAATATCTCGAAATATGTCCGTCAGGCCCCTTCCCTTGAGATAAATCTGCAAATATCACGGAAACGAAGAGAGCTATGGCAAAATGGTAAGAGACCTTTTTTGTAGAGAATTAAGTTTCCTACTTTTTATTTTCTATGATATTTTTTGATCTGATGCGTAGTTCTCGAGATATATCAAGATATTTAAAAGTTCCGAAGCCGCACCAACATAATAGAGATACAGAAACACCGTGGCCCCTTTCTTTGAGATAACTCTGCACTATTGCGAGCTGCAAATGCCACTTCCAGCTTAGCTGTGCAGAAGAAGAACATCAAGAAGAAGAAATATCTCGAAATATGTCCGTCAGGCCCCTTCCCTTGAGATAAATCTGCAAATATCACGGAAACGAAGAGAGCTATGGCAAAATGGTAAGAGACCTTTTTTGTAGAGAATTAAGTTTCCTACTTTTTATGTTCTATGATATTTTTTGATCTGATGCGTAGTTCTCGAGATATATCAAGATATTTAAAAGTTCCGAAGCCGCACCAACATAATAGAGATACAGAAACACCGTGGCCCCTTTCTTTGAGATAACTCTGCACTATTGCGAGCTGTAAATGCCACTTCCAGCTTAGCTGTGCAGAAGAAGAACAACAAGAAGAAGACATATCTCGAAATATGTCCGTCAGGCCCCTTCCCTTGAGATATATCTGCAAATATCTCGGAAACGAAGCGAGCTATGGCAAAATGTTGAGAGACCTTTTTTGTAGAGAATTATGTTTCCTACAATTTATGTTCTATGATATTTTTTGATCAGAAGCGTAGTTTTCGAGATCTATCGAGATATTTAAAAGTTCTGAAGCCGCACCAACATAATAGGGATACAGAAACACCGTGGCCCCTTTCTTTGAGATAACTCTGCAGTATTGCGAGCTGTAAATGCCACTTCCAGCTTAGCTGTGCAGAAGAAGAACAACAAGAAGAAGAAATATCTCGAAATATGTCCGTCAGGCCCCTTCCCTTGAGATAAATCTGCAAATATCTCGGAAACGAAGCGAGCTATGGCAAAATGTTAAGAGACCTCTTTTGTAGAGAATTAAGCTTCCTACTGTTTATGTTCTATGATATTTTTTGATCAGATGCGTAGTTCTCGAGATATATCAAGATATTTAAAAGTTCCGAAGCCGCACCAACATAATAGAGATACAGAAACACCGTGGCCCCTTTCTTTGAGATAACTCTGCACTATTGCGCGCTGTAAATGCCACTTCCAGCTTAGCTGTGCAGAAGAAGAACAACAAGAAGAAGAAATATCTCGAAATATGTCCGTCAGGCCCCTTCCCTTGAGATAAATCTGCAAATATCTCGGAAACGAAGCGAGCTATGGCAAAATGTTAAGAGACGTTTTTTGTAGAGAATTATGTTTCCTACAATTTATGTTCTATGATATTTTTTGATCAGAAGCGTAGTTTTCGAGATATATCGAGATATTTAAAAGTTCCAAAGCCGCACCAACATAATAGAGATACAGAAACACCGTGGCCCCTTTCTTTGAGATAACTCTGCACTATTGCGAGCTGCAAATGCCACTTCCAGCTTAGCTGTGCAGAGGAAGAACAACAAGAAGAAGAAATATCTCGAAATATGTCCGTCAGGCCAGTTCCTTTGAGCTGAATCTGCAAATATCTCGTAAACGAAGCGAGCTATGGCAAAATGTTAAGAGACCTTTTTTGTAGAGAATTATGTTTCCTACAATTTATGTTCTATGATATTTTTTGATCAGAAGCGTAGTTTTCGCGATATATCGAGATATTTAAAAGTTCCGAAGCCGCACCAACATAATAGAGATACAGAAACACCGTGGCCCATTTCGTTGAGATAACTCTGCACTAGTGCGAGCCGCAAATGCCACTTCCAGCTTAGCTGTGCAGAAGAAGAACAACAAGAAGAAGAAATATCTCGAAATATGTCCGTCAGGCCCCTTCCCTTGAGATATATCTGCAAATATCTCGGAAACGAAGCGAGCTATGGCAAAATGTTAAGAGACCTTTTTTGTAGAGAATTATGTTTCGTACAATTTATGTTCTATGATATTTTTTGGTCAGAAGCGTAGTTTTCGAGATATATCGAGATATTTAAAAGTTCCAAAGCCGCACCAACATAATAGAGATACAGAAACACCGTGGCCCCTTTCTTTGAGATAACTCTGCACTAGTGCGAGCCGCAAATGCCACTTCCAGCTTAGCTGTGCAGAAGAAGAACAACAAGAAGAAGAAATATCTCGAAATATGTCCGTCAGGCCCCTTCCCTTGAGATAAATCTGCAAATATCTCGGAAACGAAGCGAGCTATGGCAAAATGTTGAGAGACCTTTTTTGTAGAGAATTAAGTTTCCTACGTTTTATGTTCTATGATATTTTTTGATCAGATGCGTAGTTCTCGAGATATATCAAGATATTTAAAAGTTCCGAAGCCGCACCAACATAATAGAGATACAGAAACACCGTGGCCCCTTTCTTTGAGATAACTCTGCACTATTGCGAGCTGCAAATGCCACTTCCAGCTTAGCTGTGCAGAAGAAGAACATCAAGAAGAAGAAATATCTCGAAATATGTCCGTCAGGCCCCTTCCCTTGAGATAAATCTGCAAATATCACGGAAACGAAGAGAGCTATGGCAAAATGGTAAGAGACCTTTTTTGTAGAGAATTAAGTTTCCTACTTTTTATTTTCTATGATATTTTTTGATCTGATGCGTAGTTCTCGAGATATATCAAGATATTTAAAAGTTCCGAAGCCGCACCAACATAATAGAGATACAGAAACACCGTGGCCCCTTTCTTTGAGATAACTCTGCACTATTGCGAGCTGCAAATGCCACTTCCAGCTTAGCTGTGCAGAGGAAGAACATCAAGAAGAAGAAATATCTCGAAATATGTCCGTCAGGCCCCTTCCCTTGAGATAAATCTGCAAATATCACGGAAACGAAGAGAGCTATGGCAAAATGGTAAGAGACCTTTTTTGTAGAGAATTAAGTTTCCTACTTTTTATGTTCTATGATATTTTTTGATCTGATGCGTAGTTCTCGAGATATATCAAGATATTTAAAAGTTCCGAAGCCGCACCAACATAATAGAGATACAGAAACACCGTGGCCCCTTTCTTTGAGATAACTCTGCACTATTGCGAGCTGTAAATGCCACTTCCAGCTTAGCTGTGCAGAAGAAGAACAACAAGAAGAAGACATATCTCGAAATATGTCCGTCAGGCCCCTTCCCTTGAGATATATCTGCAAATATCTCGGAAACGAAGCGAGCTATGGCAAAATGTTGAGAGACCTTTTTTGTAGAGAATTATGTTTCCTACAATTTATGTTCTATGATATTTTTTGATCAGAAGCGTAGTTTTCGAGATATATCGAGATGTTTAAAAGTTCCAAAGCCGCACCAACATAATAGAGATACAGAAACACCGTGGCCCCTTTCTTTGAGATAACTCTGCACTATTGCGAGCTGCAAATGCCACTTCCAGCTTAGCTGTGCAGAGGAAGAACAACAAGAAGAAGAAATATCTCGAAATATGTCCGTCAGGCCAGTTCCTTTGAGCTGAATCTGCAAATATCTCGGAAACGAAGCGAGCTATGGCAAAATGTTAAGAGACGTTTTTTGTAGAGAATTATGTTTCCTACAATTTATGTTCTATGATATTTTTTGATCAGAAGCGTAGTTTTCGAGATCTATCGAGATATTTAAAAGTTCTGAAGCCGCACCAACATAATAGGGATACAGAAACACCGTGGCCCCTTTCTTTGAGATAACTCTGCAGTATTGCGAGCTGTAAATGCCACTTCCAGCTTAGCTGTGCAGAAGAAGAACAACAAGAAGAAGAAATATCTCGAAATATGTCCGTCAGGCCCCTTCCCTTGAGATAAATCTGCAAATATCTCGGAAACGAAGAGAGCTATGGCAAAATGTTAAGAGACCTTTTGTGTAGAGAATTAAGTTTCCTACTTTTTATGTTCTATGATATTTTTTGATCTGATGCGTAGTTCTCGAGATATATCAAGATATTTAAAAGTTCCGAAGCCGCACCAACATAATAGAGATACAGAAACACCGTGGCCCCTTTCGTTGAGATAACTCTGCACTACTGCGAGCTGTAAATGCCACTTCCAGCTTAGCTGTGCAGAAGAAGAACAACAAGAAGAAGAAATATCTCGAAATATGTCCGTCAGGCCCCTTCCCTTGAGATATATCTGCAAATATCTCGGAAACGAAGCGAGCTATGGCAAAATGTTAAGAGAGCTTTTTTGTAGAGAATTATGTTTCCTACAATTTATGTTCTATGATATTTTTTGATCAGAAGCGTAGTTTTCGAGATATATCGAGATATGTAAAAGTTCCGAAGCCGCACCAACATAATAGAGATACAGAAACACCGTGGCCCCTTTCGGTGAGATAACTCTGCACTAGTGCGAGCCGCAAATGCCACTTCCAGCTTAGCTGTGCAGAAGACGAACAACAAGAAGAAGAAATATCTCGAAATATGTCCGTCAGGCCCCTTCCCTTGAGATATATCTGCAAATATCTCGGAAACGAAGCGAGCTATGGCAAAATGTTAAGAGACCTTTTTTGTAGAGAATTATGTTTCGTACAATTTATGTTCTATGATATTTTTTGGTCAGAAGCGTAGTTTTCGAGATATATCGAGATATTTAAAAGTTCCAAAGCCGCACCAACATAATAGAGATACAGAAACACCGTGGCCCCTTTCGTTGAGATAACTCTGCACTAGTGCGAGCCGCAAATGCCACTTCCAGCTTAGCTGTGCAGAAGAAGAACAACAAGAAGAAGAAATATCTCGAAATATGTCCGTCAGGCCCCTTCCCTTGAGATAAATCTGCAAATATCTCGGAAACGAAGCGAGCTATGGCAAAATGTTAAGAGACCTCTTTTGTAGAGAATTAAGCTTCCTACTGTTTATGTTCTATGATATTTTTTGATCAGATGCGTAGTTCTCGAGATATATCAAGATATTTAAAAGTTCCGAAGCCGCACCAACATAATAGAGATACAGAAACACCGTGGCCCCTTTCTTTGAGATAACTCTGCACTATTGCGCGCTGTAAATGCCACTTCCAGCTTAGCTGTGCAGAAGAAGAACAACAAGAAGAAGAAATATCTCGAAATATGTCCGTCAGGCCCCTTCCCTTGAGATAAATCTGCAAATATCTCGGAAACGAAGAGAGCTATGGCAAAATGTTAAGAGACCTTTTTTGTAGAGAATTAAGTTTCCTACTTTTTATGGTCTATGATATTTTTTGATTAGATGCGTAGTTCTCGAGATATATCAAGATATTTAAAAGTTCCGAAGCCGCACCAACATAATAGAGATACAGAAACACCGTGGCCCCTTACTTTCAGATAACTATGCACTATTGCGAGCTGCAAATGCCAGTTCCAGCTTAGCTGTGCAGAAGAACAACAAGAAGAAGAAATATCTCGAAATATGTCCGTCAGGCCCCTTCCCTTGAGATAAATCTGCAAATATCTCGGAAACGAAGCGAGCTATGGCAAAATGTTGAGAGACCTTTTTTGTAGGGAATTAAGTTTCCTACAATTTATGTTCTATGATATTTTTTGATCAGATGCATAGTTCTCGAGATATATCAAGATATTTAAAAGTTCCGAAGCCGCACCAACATAATAGAGATACAGAAACACCGTGGCCCCTTTCTTTGAGATAACTCTGCACTATTGCGAGCTGTAAATGCCACTTCCAGCTTAGCTGTGCAGAAGAAGAACAACAAGAAGAAGAAATATCTCGAAATATGTCCGTCAGGCCCCTTCCCTTGAGATAAATCTGCAAATATCTCGGAAACGAAGCGAGCTATGGCAAAATGTTAAGAGACCTTTTTTGTAGAGAATTAAGTTTCCTACTTTTTATGTTCTATGATATTTTTTGATCAGATGCGTAGTTCTCGAGATATATTAAGATATCTAAAAGTTCCGAAGCCACACCAACATAATAGAGATACAGAAACACCGTGGCCCCTTTCTTTGAGATAACTCTGCACTATTGCGAGCTGCAAATGCCACTTCCAGCTTAGCTGTGCAGAAGAAGAACAACAAGAAGAAGAAATATCTCGAAATATGTCCGTCAGGCCCCTTCCCTTGAGATAAATCTGCAAATATCTCGGAAACGAAGCGAGCTATGGCAAAATGTTAAGAGACCTTTTTTGTAGGGAATTAAGTTTCCTACAATTTATGTTCTATGATATTTTTTGATCAGATGCATAGTTCTCGAGATATATCAAGATATTTAAAAGTTCCGAAGCCGCACCAACATAATAGAGATACAGAAACACCGTGGCCCCTTCCTTTGAGATAACTCTGCACCATTGCGAGCTGTAAATGCCACTTCCAGCTTAGCTGTGCAGAAGAAGAACAACAAGAAGAAGAAATATCTCGAAATATGTCCGTCAGGCCCCTTCCCTTGAGATAAATCTGCAAATATCTCGGAAACGAAGCGAGCTATGGCAAAATGTTAAGAGACCTTTTTTGTAGAGAATTAAGTTTCCTACTTTTTATGTTCTATGATATTTTTTGATCAGATGCGTAGTTCTCGAGATATATCAAGATATCTAAAAGTTCCGAAGCCGCACCAACATAATAGAGATACAGAAACACCGTGGCCCCTTTCTTTGAGATAACTCTGCACTATTGCGAGCTGCAAATGCCACTTCCAGCTTAGCTGTGCAGAAGAAGAACAACAAGAAGAAGAAATATCTCGAAATATGTCCGTCAGGCCCCTTCCCTTGAGATATATCTGCAAATATCTCGGAAACGAAGAGAGCTATGGCAAAATGTTAAGAGACCTTTTTTGTAGAGAATTAAGTTTCCTACTTTTTATGTTCCATGATATTTTTTGATTAGATGCGTAGTTCTCGAGATATATCAAGATATTTAAAAGTTCCGAAGCCGCACCAAGATAATAGAGATACAGAAACACCGTGGCCCCTTTCTTTCAGATAACTATGCACTATTGCGAGCTGCAAATGCCACTTCCAGCTTAGCTGTGCAGAAGAACAACAAGAAGAAGAAATATCTCGAAATATGTCCGTCAGGCCCCTTCCCTTGAGATAAATCTGCAAATATCTCGGAAACGAAGAGAGCTATGGCAAAATCTTAAGAGACCTTTTTTGTAGAGAATTAAGTTTCCTACAATTTATGTTCTATGATATTTTTTGATCAGATGCGTAGTTCTCGAGATATATCAAGATATCTAAAAGTTCCGAAGCCGCACCAACATAATAGAGATACAGAAACACCGTGGCCCCTTTCTTTGAGATAACTCTGCACTATTGCGAGCTGCAAATGCCACTTCCAGCTTAGCTGTGCAGAAGAACAACAAGAAGAAGAAATATCTCGAAATATGTCCGTCAGGCCCCTTCCCTTGAGATAAATCTGCAAATATCTCGGAAACGAAGCGAGCTATGGCAAAATGTTAAG
The DNA here is from genome assembly GCF_051020975.1 of Osmia lignaria lignaria. Taxonomy (NCBI): domain Eukaryota; kingdom Metazoa; phylum Arthropoda; class Insecta; order Hymenoptera; family Megachilidae; genus Osmia; species Osmia lignaria. The sequence goes on from NW_027478166.1 coordinate 7,538,982, forward strand.
AGACCTTTTTTGTAGAGAATTAAGTTTCCTACTTTTTATGTTCTATGATATTTTTTGATCAGATGCGTAGTTCTCGAGATATATCAAGATATCTAAAAGTTCCGAAGCCGCACCAACATAATAGAGATACAGAAACACCGTGGCCCCTTTCTTTGAGATAACTCTGCACTATTGCGAGCTGCAAATGCCACTTCCAGCTTAGCTGTGCAGAAGAAGAACAACAAGAAGAAGAAATATCTCGAAATATGTCCGTCAGGCCCCTTCCCTTGAGATATATCTGCAAATATCTCGGAAACGAAGAGAGCTATGGCAAAATGTTAAGAGACCTTTTTTGTAGAGAATTAAGTTTCCTACTTTTTATGTTCTATGATATTTTTTGATTAGATGCGTAGTTCTCGAGATATATCAAGATATTTAAAAGTTCCGAAGCCGCACCAACATAATAGAGATACAGAAACACCGTGGCCCCTTACTTTCAGATAACTATGCACTATTGCGAGCTGCAAATGCCACTTCCAGCTTAGCTGTGCAGAAGAACAACAAGAAGAAGAAATATCTCGAAATATGTCCGTCAGGCCCCTTCCCTTGAGATAAATCTGCAAATATCTCGGAAACGAAGCGAGCTATGGCAAAATGTTTAGAGACCTTTTTTGTAGAGAATTAAGTTTCCTACTTTTTATGTTCTATGATATTTTTTGATCAGATGCGTAGTTCTCGAGATATATCAAGATATTTAAAAGTTCCGAAGCCGCACCAACATAATAGAGATACAGAAACACCGCGGCCCCTTTCTTTGAGATAACTCTGCACTATTGCGAGCTGCAAATGCCACTTCCAGCTTAGCTGTGCAGAGGAAGAACAACAAGAAGAAGAAATATCTCGAAATATGTCCGTCAGGCCAGTTCCTTTGAGCTGAATCTGCAAATATCTGGGAAACGAAGCGAGCTATGGCAAAATGTTAAGAGACGTTTTTTATAGAGAGTTATGTTTCCTACAATTTATGTTCTATGATATTTTTTGATCAGAGGCGTAGTTTTCGAGATATATCGAGATATTTAAAAGTTCCGAAGCCGCACCAACATAATAGGGATACAGAAACACCGTGGCCCCTTTCTTTGAGATAACTCTGCACTAGTGCGAGCCGCAAATGCCACTTCCAGCTTAGCTGTGCAGAAGAAGAACAACAAGAAGAAGAAATATCTCGAAATATGTCCGTCAGGCCCCTTCCCTTGAGATAAATCTGCAAATATCTCGGAAACGAAGAGAGCTATGGCAAAATGTTAAGAGACCTTTTTTGTAGAGAATTAAGTTTCCTACAATTTATGTTCTATGATATTTTTTGATCAGAAGCGTAGTTTTCGAGATATATCGAGATATTTAAAAGTTCCGAAGCCGCACCAACATAATAGAGATACAGAAACACCGTGGCCCCTTTCGTTGAGATAACTCTGCACTAGTGCGAGCCGCAAATGCCACTTCCAGCTTAGCTGTGCAGAAGAAGAACAACAAGAAGAAGAAATATCTCGAAATATGTCCGTCAGGCCCCTTCCCTTGAGATAAATCTGCAAATATCTCGGAAACGAAGCGAGCTATGGCAAAATGTTAAGAGACCTTTTTTGTAGAGAATTAAGTTTCCTACTTTTTATGTTCTATGATATTTTTTGATCAGATGCGTAGTTCTCGAGATATATCAAGATATCTAAAAGTTCCGAAGCCGCACCAACATAATAGAGATACAGAAACACCGTGGCCCCTTTCTTTGAGATAACTCTGCACTATTGCGAGCTGCAAATGCCACTTCCAGCTTAGCTGTGCAGAAGAAGAACAACAAGAAGAAGAAATATCTCGAAATATGTCCGTCAGGCCCCTTCCCTTGAGATATATCTGCAAATATCTCGGAAACGAAGAGAGCTATGGCAAAATGTTAAGAGACCTTTTTTGTAGAGAATTAAGTTTCCTACTTTTTATGTTCTATGATATTTTTTGATTAGATGCGTAGTTCTCGAGATATATCAAGATATTTAAAAGTTCCGAAGCCGCACCAACATAATAGAGATACAGAAACACCGTGGCCCCTTACTTTCAGATAACTATGCACTATTGCGAGCTGCAAATGCCACTTCCAGCTTAGCTGTGCAGAAGAACAACAAGAAGAAGAAATATCTCGAAATATGTCCGTCAGGCCCCTTCCCTTGAGATAAATCTGCAAATATCTCGGAAACGAAGCGAGCTATGGCAAAATGTTAAGAGACCTTTTTTGTAGGGAATTAAGTTTCCTACAATTTATGTTCTATGATATTTTTTGATCAGATGCATAGTTCTCGAGATATATCAAGATATTTAAAAGTTCCGAAGCCGCACCAACATAATAGAGATACAGAAACACCGTGGCCCCTTTCGTTGAGATAACTCTGCACTAGTGCGAGCCGCAAATGCCACTTCCAGCTTAGCTGTGCAGAAGAAGAACAACAAGAAGAAGAAATATCTCGAAATATGTCCGTCAGGCCCCTTCCCTTGAGATAAATCTGCAAATATCTCGGTAACGAAGCGAGCTATGGCAAAATGTTAAGAGACCTTTTTTGTAGAGAATTAAGTTTCCTACAATTTATGTTCTATGATATTTTTTGATCAGAAGCGTAGTTTTCGAGATATATCGAGATATTTAAAAGTTCCGAAGCCGCACCAACATAATAGAGATACAGAAACACCGTGGCCCCTTTCGTTGAGATAACTCTGCACTAGTGCGAGCCGCAAATGCCACTTCCAGCTTAGCTGTGCAGAAGAAGAACAACAAGAAGAAGAAATATCTCGAAATATGTCCGTCAGGCCCCTTCCCTTGAGATAAATCTGCAAATATCTCGGTAACGAAGCGAGCTATGGCAAAATGTTAAGAGACCTTTTTTGTAGAGAATTAAGTTTGCTACTTTTTATGTTCTATGATATTTTTTGATCAGATGCGTAGTTCTCGAGATATATCAAGATATTTAAAAGTTCCGAAGCCGCACCAACATAATAGAGATACAGAAACACCGTGGCCCCTTTCTTTGAGATAACTCTGCACTATTGCGAGCTGCAAATGCCACTTCCAGCTTAGCTGTGCAGAGGAAGAACAACAAGAAGAAGAAATATCTCGAAATATGTCCGTCAGGCCAGTTCCTTTGAGCTGAATCTGCAAATATCTCGGAAACGAAGCGAGCTATGGCAAAATGTTGGGAGACCTTTTTTGTAGAGAATTAAGTTTCCTACTTTTTATGTTCTATGATATTTTTTGATCAGATGCGTAGTTCTCGAGATATATCAAGATATTTAAAAGTTCCGAAGCCGCATCAACATAACAGAGATACAGAAACACCGTGGCCCCTTTCTTTGAGATAACTCTGCACTATTGCGAGCTGCAAATGCCACTTCCAGCTTAGCTGTGCAGAAGAATAACAACAAGAAGAAGAAATATCTCGAAATATGTCCGTCAGGCCCCTTCCCTTGAGATAAATCTGCAAATATCTCGGAAACGAAGAGAGCTATGGCAAAATGTTAAGAGACCTTTTTTGTAGAGAATTAAGTTTCCTACTTTTTATGTTCTATGATATTTTTTGATTAGATGCGTAGTTCTCGAGATATATCAAGATATTTAAAAGTTCCGAAGCCGCACCAACATAATAGAGATACAGAAACACCGTGGCCCCTTTCTTTCAGATAACTATGCACTATTGCGAGCTGCAAATGCCACTTCCAGCTTAGCTGTGCAGAAGAACAACAAGAAGAAGAAATATCTCGAAATATGTCCGTCAGGCCCCTTCCCTTGAGATAAATCTGCAAATATCTCGGAAACGAAGAGAGCTATGGCAAAATGTTAAGAGACCTTTTTTGTAGAGAATTAAGTTTCCTACAATTTATGTTCTATGATATTTTTTGATCAGAAGCGTAGTTTTCGAGATATATCGAGATATTTAAAAGTTCCGAAGCCGCACCAACATAATAGAGATACAGAAACACCGTGGCCCCTTTCGTTGAGATAACTCTGCACTAGTGCGAGCCGCAAATGCCACTTCCAGCTTAGCTGTGCAGAAGAAGAACAACAAGAAGAAGAAATATCTCTAAATATGTCCGTCAGGCCCCTTCCCTTGAGATAAATCTGCAAATATCTCGGAAACGAAGCGAGCTATGGCAAAATGTTCAGAGACCTTTTTTGTAGAGAATTAAGTTTCCTACTTTTTATGTTCCATGATATTTTTTGATTAGATGCGTAGTTCTCGAGATATATCAAGATATTTAAAAGTTCCGAAGCCGCACCAACATAATAGAGATACAGAAACACCGTGGCCCCTTTCTTTGAGATAACTCTGCACTATTGCGAGCTGTAAATGCCACTTCCAGCTTAGCTGTGCAGAAGAAGAACAAGAAGAAGAAATATCTCGAAATATGTCCGTCAGGCCCCTTCCCTTGAGATAAATCTGCAAATATCTCGGTAACGAAGCGAGCTATGGCAAAATCTTAAGAGACCTTTTTTGTAGAGAATTAAGTTTCCTACTTTTTATGTTCTATGATATTTTTTGATCAGATGCGCAGTTCTCGAGATATATCAAGATATTTAAAAGTTCCGAAGCCGCACCAACATAATAGAGATACAGAAACACCGTGGCCCCTTTCTTTGAGATAACTCTGCACTATTGCGAGCTGCAAATGCCACTTCCAGCTGAGCTGTGCAGAGGAAGAACAACAAGAAGAAGAAATATCTCGAAATATGTCCGTCAGGCCAGTTCCTTTGAGCTGAATCTGCAAATATCTGGGAAACGAAGCGAGCTATGGCAAAATGATAAGAGACGTTTTTTATAGAGAATTATGTTTCCTACAATTTATGTTCTATGATATTTTTTGATCAGAGGCGTAGTTTTCGAGATATATCGAGATATTTAAAAGTTCCGAAGCCGCACCAACATAATAGGGATACAGAAACACCGTGGCCCCTTTCTTTGAGATAACTCTGCACTAGTGCGAGCCGCAAATGCCACTTCCAGCTTAGCTGTGCAGAAGAAGAACAACAAGAAGAAGAAATATCTCGAAATATGTCCGTCAGGCCCCTTCCCTTGAGATAAATCTGCAAATATCTCGGAAACGAAGAGAGCTATGGCAAAATGTTAAGAGACCTTTTTTGTAGAGAATTAAGTTTCCTACTTTTTATGTTCTATGATATTTTTTGATTAGATGCGTAGTTCTCGAGATATATCAAGATATTTAAAAGTTCCGAAGCCGCACCAACATAATAGAGATACAGAAACACCGTGGCCCCTTTCTTTCAGATAACTATGCACTATTGCCAGCTGCAAATGCCACTTCCAGCTTAGCTGTGCAGAAGAACAACAAGAAGAAGAAATATCTCGAAATATGTCCGTCAGGCCCCTTCCCTTGAGATAAATCTGCAAATATCTCGGAAACGAAGAGAGCTATGGCAAAATGTTAAGAGACCTTTTTTGTAGAGAATTAAGTTTCCTACAATTTATGTTCTATGATATTTTTTGATCAGAAGCGTAGTTTTCGAGATATATCGAGATATTTAAAAGTTCCGAAGCCGCACCAACATAATAGAGATACAGAAACACCGTGGCCCCTTTCGTTGAGATAACTCTGCACTAGTGCGAGCCGCAAATGCCACTTCCAGCTTAGCTGTGCAGAAGAAGAACAACAAGAAGAAGAAATATCTCGAAATATGTCCGTCAGGCCCCTTCCCTTGAGATAAATCTGCAAATATCTCGGAAACGAAGCGAGCTATGGCAAAATGTTAAGAGACCTTTTTTGTAGAGAATTAAGTTTCCTACTTTTTATGTTCTATGATATTTTTTGATCAGATGCGTAGTTCTCGAGATATATCAAGATATCTAAAAGTTCCGAAGCCGCACCAACATAATAGAGATACAGAAACACCGTGGCCCCTTTCTTTGAGATAACTCTGCACTATTGCGAGCTGCAAATGCCACTTCCAGCTTAGCTGTGCAGAAGAAGAACAACAAGAAGAAGAAATATCTCGAAATATGTCCGTCAGGCCCCTTCCCTTGAGATAAATCTGCAAATATCTCGGAAACGAAGAGAGCTATGGCAAAATGTTAAGAGACCTTTTTTGTAGAGAATTAAGTTTCCTACTTTTTATGTTCTATGATATTTTTTGATTAGATGCGTAGTTCTCGAGATATATCAAGATATTTAAAAGTTCCGAAGCCGCACCAACATAATAGAGATACAGAAACACCGTGGCCCCTTTCTTTCAGATAACTATGCACTATTGCGAGCTGCAAATGCCACTTCCAGCTTAGCTGTGCAGAAGAACAACAAGAAGAAGAAATATCTCGAAATATGTCCGTCAGGCCCCTTCCCTTGAGATAAATCTGCAAATATCTCGGTAACGAAGCGAGCTATGGCAAAATGTTAAGAGACCTTTTTTGTAGAGAATTAAGTTTCCTACTTTTTATGTTCTATGATATTTTTTGATCAGATGCGTAGTTCTCGAGATATATCAAGATATCTAAAAGTTCCGAAGCCGCACCAACATAATAGAGATACAGAAACACCGTGGCCCCTTTCTTTGAGATAACTCTGCACTATTGCGAGCTGCAAATGCCACTTCCAGCTTAGCTGTGCAGAAGAAGAACAACAAGAAGAAGAAATATCTCGAAATATGTCCGTCAGGCCCCTTCCCTTGAGATATATCTGCAAATATCTCGGAAACGAAGAGAGCTATGGCAAAATGTTAAGAGACCTTTTTTGTAGAGAATTAAGTTTCCTACTTTTTATGTTCTATGATATTTTTTGATTAGATGCGTAGTTCTCGAGATATATCAAGATATTTAAAAGTTCCGAAGCCGCACCAACATAATAGAGATACAGAAACACCGTGGCCCCTTACTTTCAGATAACTATGCACTATTGCGAGCTGCAAATGCCACTTCCAGCTTAGCTGTGCAGAAGAACAACAAGAAGAAGAAATATCTCGAAATATGTCCGTCAGGCCCCTTCCCTTGAGATAAATCTGCAAATATCTCGGAAACGAAGCGAGCTATGGCAAAATGTTAAGAGACCTTTTTTGTAGGGAATTAAGTTTCCTACAATTTATGTTCTATGATATTTTTTGATCAGATGCATAGTTCTCGAGATATATCAAGATATTTAAAAGTTCCGAAGCCGCACCAACATAATAGAGATACAGAAACACCGTGGCCCCTTTCGTTGAGATAACTCTGCACTAGTGCGAGCCGCAAATGCCACTTCCAGCTTAGCTGTGCAGAAGAAGAACAACAAGAAGAAGAAATATCTCGAAATATGTCCGTCAGGCCCCTTCCCTTGAGATAAATCTGCAAATATCTCGGTAACGAAGCGAGCTATGGCAAAATGTTAAGAGACCTTTTTTGTAGAGAATTAAGTTTCCTACAATTTATGTTCTATGATATTTTTTGATCAGAAGCGTAGTTTTCGAGATATATCGAGATATTTAAAAGTTCCGAAGCCGCACCAACATAATAGAGATACAGAAACACCGTGGCCCCTTTCGTTGAGATAACTCTGCACTAGTGCGAGCCGCAAATGCCACTTCCAGCTTAGCTGTGCAGAAGAAGAACAACAAGAAGAAGAAATATCTCGAAATATGTCCGTCAGGCCCCTTCCCTTGAGATAAATCTGCAAATATCTCGGTAACGAAGCGAGCTATGGCAAAATGTTAAGAGACCTTTTTTGTAGAGAATTAAGTTTGCTACTTTTTATGTTCTATGATATTTTTTGATCAGATGCGTAGTTCTCGAGATATATCAAGATATTTAAAAGTTCCGAAGCCGCACCAACATAATAGAGATACAGAAACACCGTGGCCCCTTTCTTTGAGATAACTCTGCACTATTGCGAGCTGCAAATGCCACTTCCAGCTTAGCTGTGCAGAGGAAGAACAACAAGAAGAAGAAATATCTCGAAATATGTCCGTCAGGCCAGTTCCTTTGAGCTGAATCTGCAAATATCTCGGAAACGAAGCGAGCTATGGCAAAATGTTGGGAGACCTTTTTTGTAGAGAATTAAGTTTCCTACTTTTTATGTTCTATGATATTTTTTGATCAGATGCGTAGTTCTCGAGATATATCAAGATATTTAAAAGTTCCGAAGCCGCATCAACATAACAGAGATACAGAAACACCGTGGCCCCTTTCTTTGAGATAACTCTGCACTATTGCGAGCTGCAAATGCCACTTCCAGCTTAGCTGTGCAGAAGAATAACAACAAGAAGAAGAAATATCTCGAAATATGTCCGTCAGGCCCCTTCCCTTGAGATAAATCTGCAAATATCTCGGAAACGAAGAGAGCTATGGCAAAATGTTAAGAGACCTTTTTTGTAGAGAATTAAGTTTCCTACTTTTTATGTTCTATGATATTTTTTGATTAGATGCGTAGTTCTCGAGATATATCAAGATATTTAAAAGTTCCGAAGCCGCACCAACATAATAGAGATACAGAAACACCGTGGCCCCTTTCTTTCAGATAACTATGCACTATTGCGAGCTGCAAATGCCACTTCCAGCTTAGCTGTGCAGAAGAACAACAAGAAGAAGAAATATCTCGAAATATGTCCGTCAGGCCCCTTCCCTTGAGATAAATCTGCAAATATCTCGGAAACGAAGAGAGCTATGGCAAAATGTTAAGAGACCTTTTTTGTAGAGAATTAAGTTTCCTACAATTTATGTTCTATGATATTTTTTGATCAGAAGCGTAGTTTTCGAGATATATCGAGATATTTAAAAGTTCCGAAGCCGCACCAACATAATAGAGATACAGAAACACCGTGGCCCCTTTCGTTGAGATAACTCTGCACTAGTGCGAGCCGCAAATGCCACTTCCAGCTTAGCTGTGCAGAAGAAGAACAACAAGAAGAAGAAATATCTCTAAATATGTCCGTCAGGCCCCTTCCCTTGAGATAAATCTGCAAATATCTCGGAAACGAAGCGAGCTATGGCAAAATGTTCAGAGACCTTTTTTGTAGAGAATTAAGTTTCCTACTTTTTATGTTCCATGATATTTTTTGATTAGATGCGTAGTTCTCGAGATATATCAAGATATTTAAAAGTTCCGAAGCCGCACCAACATAATAGAGATACAGAAACACCGTGGCCCCTTTCTTTGAGATAACTCTGCACTATTGCGAGCTGTAAATGCCACTTCCAGCTTAGCTGTGCAGAAGAAGAACAAGAAGAAGAAATATCTCGAAATATGTCCGTCAGGCCCCTTCCCTTGAGATAAATCTGCAAATATCTCGGTAACGAAGCGAGCTATGGCAAAATCTTAAGAGACCTTTTTTGTAGAGAATTAAGTTTCCTACTTTTTATGTTCTATGATATTTTTTGATCAGATGCGCAGTTCTCGAGATATATCAAGATATTTAAAAGTTCCGAAGCCGCACCAACATAATAGAGATACAGAAACACCGTGGCCCCTTTCTTTGAGATAACTCTGCACTATTGCGAGCTGCAAATGCCACTTCCAGCTGAGCTGTGCAGAGGAAGAACAACAAGAAGAAGAAATATCTCGAAATATGTCCGTCAGGCCAGTTCCTTTGAGCTGAATCTGCAAATATCTGGGAAACGAAGCGAGCTATGGCAAAATGATAAGAGACGTTTTTTATAGAGAATTATGTTTCCTACAATTTATGTTCTATGATATTTTTTGATCAGAGGCGTAGTTTTCGAGATATATCGAGATATTTAAAAGTTCCGAAGCCGCACCAACATAATAGGGATACAGAAACACCGTGGCCCCTTTCTTTGAGATAACTCTGCACTAGTGCGAGCCGCAAATGCCACTTCCAGCTTAGCTGTGCAGAAGAAGAACAACAAGAAGAAGAAATATCTCGAAATATGTCCGTCAGGCCCCTTCCCTTGAGATAAATCTGCAAATATCTCGGAAACGAAGAGAGCTATGGCAAAATGTTAAGAGACCTTTTTTGTAGAGAATTAAGTTTCCTACTTTTTATGTTCTATGATATTTTTTGATTAGATGCGTAGTTCTCGAGATATATCAAGATATTTAAAAGTTCCGAAGCCGCACCAACATAATAGAGATACAGAAACACCGTGGCCCCTTTCTTTCAGATAACTATGCACTATTGCCAGCTGCAAATGCCACTTCCAGCTTAGCTGTGCAGAAGAACAACAAGAAGAAGAAATATCTCGAAATATGTCCGTCAGGCCCCTTCCCTTGAGATAAATCTGCAAATATCTCGGAAACGAAGAGAGCTATGGCAAAATGTTAAGAGACCTTTTTTGTAGAGAATTAAGTTTCCTACAATTTATGTTCTATGATATTTTTTGATCAGAAGCGTAGTTTTCGAGATATATCGAGATATTTAAAAGTTCCGAAGCCGCACCAACATAATAGAGATACAGAAACACCGTGGCCCCTTTCGTTGAGATAACTCTGCACTAGTGCGAGCCGCAAATGCCACTTCCAGCTTAGCTGTGCAGAAGAAGAACAACAAGAAGAAGAAATATCTCGAAATATGTCCGTCAGGCCCCTTCCCTTGAGATAAATCTGCAAATATCTCGGAAACGAAGCGAGCTATGGCAAAATGTTAAGAGACCTTTTTTGTAGAGAATTAAGTTTCCTACTTTTTATGTTCTATGATATTTTTTGATCAGATGCGTAGTTCTCGAGATATATCAAGATATCTAAAAGTTCCGAAGCCGCACCAACATAATAGAGATACAGAAACACCGTGGCCCCTTTCTTTGAGATAACTCTGCACTATTGCGAGCTGCAAATGCCACTTCCAGCTTAGCTGTGCAGAAGAAGAACAACAAGAAGAAGAAATATCTCGAAATATGTCCGTCAGGCCCCTTCCCTTGAGATAAATCTGCAAATATCTCGGAAACGAAGAGAGCTATGGCAAAATGTTAAGAGACCTTTTTTGTAGAGAATTAAGTTTCCTACTTTTTATGTTCTATGATATTTTTTGATTAGATGCGTAGTTCTCGAGATATATCAAGATATTTAAAAGTTCCGAAGCCGCACCAACATAATAGAGATACAGAAACACCGTGGCCCCTTTCTTTCAGATAACTATGCACTATTGCGAGCTGCAAATGCCACTTCCAGCTTAGCTGTGCAGAAGAACAACAAGAAGAAGAAATATCTCGAAATATGTCCGTCAGGCCCCTTCCCTTGAGATAAATCTGCAAATATCTCGGTAACGAAGCGAGCTATGGCAAAATGTTAAGAGACCTTTTTTGTAGAGAATTAAGTTTCCTACTTTTTATGTTCTATGATATTTTTTGATCAGATGCGTAGTTCTCGAGATATATCAAGATATTTAAAAGTTCCGAAGCCGCACCAACATAATAGAGATACAGAAACACCGTGGCCCCTTTCTTTGAGATAACTCTGCACTATTGCGAGCTGCAAATGCCACTTCCAGCTTAGCTGTGCAGAGGAAGAACAATAAGAAGAAGAAATATCTCGAAATATGTCCGTCAGGCCAGTTCCTTTGAGCTGAATCTGCAAATATCTCGGAAACGAAGCGAGCTATGGCAAAATGTTGAGAGACCTTTTTTGTAGCGAATTAAGTTTCCTACTTTTCATGTTCTATGATATTTTTTGATCAGATGCGTAGTTCTCGAGATATATCAAGATATTTAAAAGTTCCGAAGCCGCATCAACATAACAGAGATACAGAAACACCGTGGCCCCTTTCTTTGAGATAACTCTGCACTATTGCGAGCTGCAAATGCCACTTCCAGCTTAGCTGTGCAGAAGAATAACAACAAGAAGAAGAAATATCTCGAAATATGTCCGTCAGGCCCCTTCCCTTGAGATAAATCTGCAAATATCTCGGAAACGAAGAGAGCTATGGCAAAATGTTAAGAGACCTTTTTTGTAGAGAATTAAGTTTCCTACTTTTTATGTTCTATGATATTTTTTGATTAGATGCGTAGTTCTCGAGATATATCAAGATATTTAAAAGTTCCGAAGCCGCACCAACATAATAGAGATACAGAAACACCGTGGCCCCTTTCTTTCAGATAACTATGCACTATTGCGAGCTGCAAATGCCACTTCCAGCTTAGCTGTGCAGAAGAACAACAAGAAGAAGAAATATCTCGAAATATGTCCGTCAGGCCCCTTCCCTTGAGATAAATCTGCAAATATCTCGGAAACGAAGAGAGCTATGGCAAAATGTTAAGAGACCTTTTTTGTAGAGAATTAAGTTTCCTACAATTTATGTTCTATGATATTTTTTGATCAGAAGCGTAGTTTTCGAGATATATCGAGATATTTAAAAGTTCCGAAGCCGCACCAACATAATAGAGATACAGAAACACCGTGGCCCCTTTCGTTGAGATAACTCTGCACTAGTGCGAGCCGCAAATGCCACTTCCAGCTTAGCTGTGCAGAAGAAGAACAACAAGAAGAAGAAATATCTCGAAATATGTCCGTCAGGCCCCTTCCCTTGAGATAAATCTGCAAATATCTCGGAAACGAAGCGAGCTATGGCAAAATGTTCAGAGACCTTTTTTGTAGAGAATTAAGTTTCCTACTTTTTATGTTCTATGATATTTTTTGATCAGATGCGTAGTTCTCGAGATATATCAAGATATTTAAAAGTTCCGAAGCCGCACCAACATAATAGAGATACAGAAACACCGTGGCCCCTTTCGTTGAGATAACTCTGCACTAGTGCGAGCCGCAAATGCCACTTCCAGCTTAGCTGTGCAGAAGAAGAACAACAAGAAGAAGAAATATCTCGAAATATGTCCGTCAGGCCCCTTCCCTTGAGATAAATCTGCAAATATCTCGGAAACGAAGCGAGCTATGGCAAAATGTTAAGAGACCTTTTTTGTAGAGAATTAAGTTTCCTACTTTTTATGTTCTATGATATTTTTTGATCAGATGCGTAGTTCTCGAGATATATCAAGATATCTAAAAGTTCCGAAGCCGCACCAACATAATAGAGATACAGAAACACCGTAGCCCCTTTCTTTGAGATAACTCTGCACTATTGCGAGCTGCAAATGCCACTTCCAGCTTAGCTGTGCAGAAGAAGAACAACAAGAAGAAGAAATATCTCGAAATATGTCCGTCAGGCCCCTTCCCTTGAGATAAATCTGCAAATATCTCGGAAACGAAGAGAGCTATGGCAAAATGTTAAGAGACCTTTTTTGTAGAGAATTAAGTTTCCTACTTTTTATCTTCTATGATATTTTTTGATTAGATGCGTAGTTCTCGAGATATATCAAGATATTTAAAAGTTCCGAAGCCGCACCAACATAATAGAGATACAGAAACACCGTGGCCCCTTACTTTCAGATAACTATGCACTATTGCGAGCTGCAAATGCCACTTCCAGCTTAGCTGTGCAGAAGAACAACAAGAAGAAGAAATATCTCGAAATATGTCCGTCAGGCCCCTTCCCTTGAGATAAATCTGCAAATATCTCGGAAACGAAGCGAGCTATGGCAAAATGTTAAGAGACCTTTTTTGTAGAGAATTAAGTTTCCTACAATTTATGTTCTATGATATTTTTTCATCAGAAGCGTAGTTTTCGAGATATATCGAGATATTTAAAAGTTCCGAAGCCGCACCAACATAATAGAGATACAGAAACACCGTGGCCCCTTTCGTTGAGATAACTCTGCACTAGTGCGAGCCGCAAATGCCACTTCCAGCTTAGCTGTGCAGAAGAAGAACAACAAGAAGAAGAAATATCTCGAAATATGTCCGTCAGGCCCCTTCCCTTGAGATAAATCTGCAAATATCTCGGAAACGAAGCGAGCTATGGCAAAATGTTAAGAGACCTTTTTTGTAGAGAATTAAGTTTCCTACTTTTTATGTTCTATGATATTTTTTGATCAGATGCGTAGTTCTCGAGATATATCAAGATATCTAAAAGTTCCGAAGCCGCACCAACATAATAGAGATACAGAAACACCGTGGCCCCTTTCTTTGAGATAACTCTGCACTATTGCGAGCTGCAAATGCCACTTCCAGCTTAGCTGTGCAGAAGAAGAACAACAAGAAGAAGAAATATCTCGAAATATGTCCGTCAGGCCCCTTCCCTTGAGATATATCTGCAAATATCTCGGAAACGAAGAGAGCTATGGCAAAATGTTAAGAGACCTTTTTTGTAGAGAATTAAGTTTCCTACTTTTTATGTTCTATGATATTTTTTGATTAGATGCGTAGTTCTCGAGATATATCAAGATATTTAAAAGTTCCGAAGCCGCACCAACATAATAGAGATACAGAAACACCGTGGCCCCTTACTTTCAGATAACTATGCACTATTGCGAGCTGCAAATGCCACTTCCAGCTTAGCTGTGCAGAAGAACAACAAGAAGAAGAAATATCTCGAAATATGTCCGTCAGGCCCCTTCCCTTGAGATAAATCTGCAAATATCTCGGAAACGAAGCGAGCTATGGCAAAATGTTAAGAGACCTTTTTTGTAGGGAATTAAGTTTCCTACAATTTATGTTCTATGATATTTTTTGATCAGATGCATAGTTCTCGAGATATATCAAGATATTTAAAAGTTCCGAAGCCGCACCAACATAATAGAGATACAGAAACACCGTGGCCCCTTTCTTTGAGATAACTCTGCACTATTGCGAGCTGTAAATGCCACTTCCAGCTTAGCTGTGCAGAAGAAGAACAAGAAGAAGAAATATCTCGAAATATGTCCGTCAGGCCCCTTCCCTTGAGATAAATCTGCAAATATCTCGGTAACGAAGCGAGCTATGGCAAAATGTTAAGAGACCTTTTTTGTAGAGAATTAAGTTTCCTACTTTTTATGTTCTATGATATTTTTTGATCAGATGCGTAGTTCTCGAGATATATCAAGATATTTAAAAGTTCCGAAGCCGCACCAACATAATAGAGATACAGAAACACCGTGGCCCCTTTCTTTGAGATAACTCTGCACTATTGCGAGCTGCAAATGCCACTTCCAGCTGAGCTGTGCAGAGGAAGAACAACAAGAAGAAGAAATATCTCGAAATATGTCCGTCAGGCCAGTTCCTTTGAGCTGAATCTGCAAATATCTGGGAAACGAAGCGAGCTATGGCAAAATGATAAGAGACGTTTTTTATAGAGAATTATGTTTCCTACAATTTATGTTCTATGATATTTTTTGATCAGAGGCGTAGTTTTCGAGATATATCGAGATATTTAAAAGTTCCGAAGCCGCACCAACATAATAGGGATACAGAAACACCGTGGCCCCTTTCTTTGAGATAACTCTGCACTAGTGCGAGCCGCAAATGCCACTTCCAGCTTAGCTGTGCAGAAGAAGAACAACAAGAAGAAGAAATATCTCGAAATATGTCCGTCAGGCCCCTTCCCTTGAGATAAATCTGCAAATATCTCGGAAACGAAGAGAGCTATGGCAAAATGTTAAGAGACCTTTTTTGTAGAGAATTAAGTTTCCTACTTTTTATGTTCTATGATATTTTTTGATTAGATGCGTAGTTCTCGAGATATATCAAGATATTTAAAAGTTCCGAAGCCGCACCAACATAATAGAGATACAGAAACACCGTGGCCCCTTTCTTTCAGATAACTATGCACTATTGCCAGCTGCAAATGCCACTTCCAGCTTAGCTGTGCAGAAGAACAACAAGAAGAAGAAATATCTCGAAATATGTCCGTCAGGCCCCTTCCCTTGAGATAAATCTGCAAATATCTCGGAAACGAAGAGAGCTATGGCAAAATGTTAAGAGACCTTTTTTGTAGAGAATTAAGTTTCCTACAATTTATGTTCTATGATATTTTTTGATCAGAAGCGTAGTTTTCGAGATATATCGAGATATTTAAAAGTTCCGAAGCCGCACCAACATAATAGAGATACAGAAACACCGTGGCCCCTTTCGTTGAGATAACTCTGCACTAGTGCGAGCCGCAAATGCCACTTCCAGCTTAGCTGTGCAGAAGAAGAACAACAAGAAGAAGAAATATCTCGAAATATGTCCGTCAGGCCAGTTCCTTTGAGCTGAATCTGCAAATATCTCGGAAACGAAGCGAGCTATGGCAAAATGTTAAGAGACCTTTTTTGTAGAGAATTAAGTTTCCTACTTTTTATGTTCTATGATATTTTTTGATCAGATGCGTAGTTCTCGAGATATATCAAGATATCTAAAAGTTCCGAAGCCGCACCAACATAATAGAGATACAGAAACACCGTGGCCCCTTTCTTTGAGATAACTCTGCACTATTGCGAGCTGCAAATGCCACTTCCAGCTTAGCTGTGCAGAAGAAGAACAACAAGAAGAAGAAATATCTCGAAATATGTCCGTCAGGCCCCTTCCCTTGAGATAAATCTGCAAATATCTCGGAAACGAAGAGAGCTATGGCAAAATGTTAAGAGACCTTTTTTGTAGAGAATTAAGTTTCCTACTTTTTATGTTCTATGATATTTTTTGATTAGATGCGTAGTTCTCGAGATATATCAAGATATTTAAAAGTTCCGAAGCCGCACCAACATAATAGAGATACAGAAACACCGTGGCCCCTTTCTTTCAGATAACTATGCACTATTGCGAGCTGCAAATGCCACTTCCAGCTTAGCTGTGCAGAAGAACAACAAGAAGAAGAAATATCTCGAAATATGTCCGTCAGGCCCCTTCCCTTGAGATAAATCTGCAAATATCTCGGTAACGAAGCGAGCTATGGCAAAATGTTAAGAGACCTTTTTTGTAGAGAATTAAGTTTCCTACTTTTTATGTTCTATGATATTTTTTGATCAGATGCGTAGTTCTCGAGATATATCAAGATATTTAAAAGTTCCGAAGCCGCACCAACATAATAGAGATACAGAAACACCGTGGCCCCTTTCTTTGAGATAACTCTGCACTATTGCGAGCTGCAAATGCCACTTCCAGCTTAGCTGTGCAGAGGAAGAACAATAAGAAGAAGAAATATCTCGAAATATGTCCGTCAGGCCAGTTCCTTTGAGCTGAATCTGCAAATATCTCGGAAACGAAGCGAGCTATGGCAAAATGTTGAGAGACCTTTTTTGTAGCGAATTAAGTTTCCTACTTTTTATGTTCTATGATATTTTTTGATCAGATGCGTAGTTCTCGAGATATATCAAGATATTTAAAAGTTCCGAAGCCGCATCAACATAACAGAGATACAGAAACACCGTGGCCCCTTTCTTTGAGATAACTCTGCACTATTGCGAGCTGCAAATGCCACTTCCAGCTTAGCTGTGCAGAAGAATAACAACAAGAAGAAGAAATATCTCGAAATATGTCCGTCAGGCCCCTTCCCTTGAGATAAATCTGCAAATATCTCGGAAACGAAGAGAGCTATGGCAAAATGTTAAGAGACCTTTTTTGTAGAGAATTAAGTTTCCTACTTTTTATGTTCTATGATATTTTTTGATTAGATGCGTAGTTCTCGAGATATATCAAGATATTTAAAAGTTCCGAAGCCGCACCAACATAATAGAGATACAGAAACACCGTGGCCCCTTTCTTTCAGATAACTATGCACTATTGCGAGCTGCAAATGCCACTTCCAGCTTAGCTGTGCAGAAGAACAACAAGAAGAAGAAATATCTCGAAATATGTCCGTCAGGCCCCTTCCCTTGAGATAAATCTGCAAATATCTCGGAAACGAAGAGAGCTATGGCAAAATGTTAAGAGACCTTTTTTGTAGAGAATTAAGTTTCCTACAATTTATGTTCTATGATATTTTTTGATCAGAAGCGTAGTTTTCGAGATATATCGAGATATTTAAAAGTTCCGAAGCCGCACCAACATAATAGAGATACAGAAACACCGTGGCCCCTTTCGTTGAGATAACTCTGCACTAGTGCGAGCCGCAAATGCCACTTCCAGCTTAGCTGTGCAGAAGAAGAACAACAAGAAGAAGAAATATCTCGAAATATGTCCGTCAGGCCCCTTCCCTTGAGATAAATCTGCAAATATCTCGGAAACGAAGCGAGCTATGGCAAAATGTTCAGAGACCTTTTTTGTAGAGAATTAAGTTTCCTACTTTTTATGTTCTATGATATTTTTTGATCAGATGCGTAGTTCTCGAGATATATCAAGATATTTAAAAGTTCCGAAGCCGCACCAACATAATAGAGATACAGAAACACCGTGGCCCCTTTCGTTGAGATAACTCTGCACTAGTGCGAGCCGCAAATGCCACTTCCAGCTTAGCTGTGCAGAAGAAGAACAACAAGAAGAAGAAATATCTCGAAATATGTCCGTCAGGCCCCTTCCCTTGAGATAAATCTGCAAATATCTCGGAAACGAAGCGAGCTATGGCAAAATGTTAAGAGACCTTTTTTGTAGAGAATTAAGTTTCCTACTTTTTATGTTCTATGATATTTTTTGATCAGATGCGTAGTTCTCGAGATATATCAAGATATCTAAAAGTTCCGAAGCCGCACCAACATAATAGAGATACAGAAACACCGTAGCCCCTTTCTTTGAGATAACTCTGCACTATTGCGAGCTGCAAATGCCACTTCCAGCTTAGCTGTGCAGAAGAAGAACAACAAGAAGAAGAAATATCTCGAAATATGTCCGTCAGGCCCCTTCCCTTGAGATAAATCTGCAAATATCTCGGAAACGAAGAGAGCTATGGCAAAATGTTAAGAGACCTTTTTTGTAGAGAATTAAGTTTCCTACTTTTTATCTTCTATGATATTTTTTGATTAGATGCGTAGTTCTCGAGATATATCAAGATATTTAAAAGTTCCGAAGCCGCACCAACATAATAGAGATACAGAAACACCGTGGCCCCTTACTTTCAGATAACTATGCACTATTGCGAGCTGCAAATGCCACTTCCAGCTTAGCTGTGCAGAAGAACAACAAGAAGAAGAAATATCTCGAAATATGTCCGTCAGGCCCCTTCCCTTGAGATAAATCTGCAAATATCTCGGAAACGAAGCGAGCTATGGCAAAATGTTAAGAGACCTTTTTTGTAGAGAATTAAGTTTCCTACAATTTATGTTCTATGATATTTTTTCATCAGAAGCGTAGTTTTCGAGATATATCGAGATATTTAAAAGTTCCGAAGCCGCACCAACATAATAGAGATACAGAAACACCGTGGCCCCTTTCGTTGAGATAACTCTGCACTAGTGCGAGCCGCAAATGCCACTTCCAGCTTAGCTGTGCAGAAGAAGAACAACAAGAAGAAGAAATATCTCGAAATATGTCCGTCAGGCCCCTTCCCTTGAGATAAATCTGCAAATATCTCGGAAACGAAGCGAGCTATGGCAAAATGTTAAGAGACCTTTTTTGTAGAGAATTAAGTTTCCTACTTTTTATGTTCTATGATATTTTTTGATCAGATGCGTAGTTCTCGAGATATATCAAGATATCTAAAAGTTCCGAAGCCGCACCAACATAATAGAGATACAGAAACACCGTGGCCCCTTTCTTTGAGATAACTCTGCACTATTGCGAGCTGCAAATGCCACTTCCAGCTTAGCTGTGCAGAAGAAGAACAACAAGAAGAAGAAATATCTCGAAATATGTCCGTCAGGCCCCTTCCCTTGAGATATATCTGCAAATATCTCGGAAACGAAGAGAGCTATGGCAAAATGTTAAGAGACCTTTTTTGTAGAGAATTAAGTTTCCTACTTTTTATGTTCTATGATATTTTTTGATTAGATGCGTAGTTCTCGAGATATATCAAGATATTTAAAAGTTCCGAAGCCGCACCAACATAATAGAGATACAGAAACACCGTGGCCCCTTACTTTCAGATAACTATGCACTATTGCGAGCTGCAAATGCCACTTCCAGCTTAGCTGTGCAGAAGAACAACAAGAAGAAGAAATATCTCGAAATATGTCCGTCAGGCCCCTTCCCTTGAGATAAATCTGCAAATATCTCGGAAACGAAGCGAGCTATGGCAAAATGTTAAGAGACCTTTTTTGTAGGGAATTAAGTTTCCTACAATTTATGTTCTATGATATTTTTTGATCAGATGCATAGTTCTCGAGATATATCAAGATATTTAAAAGTTCCGAAGCCGCACCAACATAATAGAGATACAGAAACACCGTGGCCCCTTTCTTTGAGATAACTCTGCACTATTGCGAGCTGTAAATGCCACTTCCAGCTTAGCTGTGCAGAAGAAGAACAACAAGAAGAAGAAATATCTCGAAATATGTCCGTCAGGCCCCTTCCCTTGAGATAAATCTGCAAATATCTCGGAAACGAAGCGAGCTATGGCAAAATGTTCAGAGACCTTTTTTGTAGAGAATTAAGTTTCCTACTTTTTATGTTCTATGATATTTTTTGATCAGATGCGTAGTTCTCGAGATATATCAAGATATTTAAAAGTTCCGAAGCCGCACCAACATAATAGAGATACAGAAACACCGTGGCCCCTTTCTTTGAGATAACTCTGCACTATTGCGAGCTGCAAATGCCACTTCCAGCTTAGCTGTGCAGAGGAAGAACAACAAGAAGAAGAAATATCTCGAAATATGTCCGTCAGGCCAGTTCCTTTGAGCTGAATCTGCAAATATCTCGGAAACGAAGCGAGCTATGGCAAAATGTTAAGAGACGTTTTTTATAGAGAATTATGTTTCCTACAATTTATGTTCTATGATATTTTTTGATCAGAGGCGTAGTTTTCGAGATATATCGAGATATTTAAAAGTTCCGAAGCCGCACCAACATAATAGGGATACAGAAACACCGTGGCCCCTTTCTTTGAGATAACTCTGCACTAGTGCGAGCCGCAAATGCCACTTCCAGCTTAGCTGTGCAGAAGAAGAACAACAAGAAGAAGAAATATCTCGAAATATGTCCGTCAGGCCCCTTCCCTTGAGATAAATCTGCAAATATCTCGGAAACGAAGAGAGCTATGGCAAAATGTTAAGAGACCTTTTTTGTAGAGAATTAAGTTTCCTACTTTTTATGTTCTATGATATTTTTTGATTAGATGCGTAGTTCTCGAGATATATCAAGATATTTAAAAGTTCCGAAGCCGCACCAACATAATAGAGATACAGAAACACCGTGGCCCCTTTCTTTCAGATAACTATGCACTATTGCGAGCTGCAAATGCCACTTCCAGCTTAGCTGTGCAGAAGAACAACAAGAAGAAGAAATATCTCGAAATATGTCCGTCAGGCCCCTTCCCTTGAGATAAATCTGCAAATATCTCGGAAACGAAGAGAGCTATGGCAAAATGTTAAGAGACCTTTTTTGTAGAGAATTAAGTTTCCTACAATTTATGTTCTATGATATTTTTTGATCAGAAGCGTAGTTTTCGAGATATATCGAGATATTTAAAAGTTCCGAAGCCGCACCAACATAATAGAGATACAGAAACACCGTGGCCCCTTTCGTTGAGATAACTCTGCACTAGTGCGAGCCGCAAATGCCACTTCCAGCTTAGCTGTGCAGAAGAAGAACAACAAGAAGAAGAAATATCTCGAAATATGTCCGTCAGGCCCCTTCCCTTGAGATAAATCTGCAAATATCTCGGAAACGAAGCGAGCTATGGCAAAATGTTAAGAGACCTTTTTTGTAGAGAATTAAGTTTCCTACTTTTTATGTTCTATGATATTTTTTGATCAGATGCGTAGTTCTCGAGATATATCAAGATATCTAAAAGTTCCGAAGCCGCACCAACATAATAGAGATACAGAAACACCGTGGCCCCTTTCTTTCAGATAACTCTGCACTATTGCGAGCTGCAAATGCCACTTCCAGCTTAGCTGTGCAGAAGAAGAACAACAAGAAGAAGAAATATCTCGAAATATGTCCTTCAGGCCCCTTCCCTTGAGATAAATCTGCAAATATCTCGGAAACGAAGAGAGCTATGGCAAAATGTTAAGAGACCTTTTTTGTAGAGAATTAAGTTTCCTACTTTTTATGTTCTATGATATTTTTTGATTAGATGCGTAGTTCTCGAGATATATCAAGATATTTAAAAGTTCCGAAGCCGCACCAACATAATAGAGATACAGAAACACCGTGGCCCCTTTCTTTCAGATAACTATGCACTATTGCGAGCTGCAAATGCCACTTCCAGCTTAGCTGTGCAGAAGAACAACAAGAAGAAGAAATATCTCGAAATATGTCCGTCAGGCCCCTTCCCTTGAGATAAATCTGCAAATATCTCGGTAACGAAGCGAGCTATGGCAAAATGTTAAGAGACCTTTTTTGTAGAGAATTAAGTTTCCTACTTTTTATGTTCTATGATATTTTTTGATCAGATGCGTAGTTCTCGAGATATATCAAGATATTTAAAAGTTCCGAAGCCGCACCAACATAATAGAGATACAGAAACACCGTGGCCCCTTTCTTTGAGATAACTCTGCACTATTGCGAGCTGCAAATGCCACTTCCAGCTTAGCTGTGCAGAGGAAGAACAACAAGAAGAAGAAATATCTCGAAATATGTCCGTCAGGCCAGTTCCTTTGAGCTGAATCTGCAAATATCTCGGAAACGAAGCGAGCTATGGCAAAATGTTGAGAGACCTTTTTTGTAGAGAATTAAGTTTCCTACTTTTTATGTTCTATGATATTTTTTGATCAGATGCGTAGTTCTCGAGATATATCAAGATATTTAAAAGTTCCGAAGCCGCATCAACATAACAGAGATACAGAAACACCGTGGCCCCTTTCTTTGAGATAACTCTGCACTATTGCGAGCTGCAAATGCCACTTCCAGCTTAGCTGTGCAGAAGAATAACAACAAGAAGAAGAAATATCTCGAAATATGTCCGTCAGGCCCCTTCCCTTGAGATAAATCTGCAAATATCTCGGAAACGAAGAGAGCTATGGCAAAATGTTAAGAGACCTTTTTTGTAGAGAATTAAGTTTCCTACTTTTTATCTTCTATGATATTTTTTGATTAGATGCGTAGTTCTCGAGATATATCAAGATATTTAAAAGTTCCGAAGCCGCACCAACATAATAGAGATACAGAAACACCGTGGCCCCTTTCTTTCAGATAACTATGCACTATTGCGAGCTGCAAATGCCACTTCCAGCTTAGCTGTGCAGAAGAACAACAAGAAGAAGAAATATCTCGAAATATGTCCGTCAGGCCCCTTCCCTTGAGATAAATCTGCAAATATCTCGGAAACGAAGAGAGCTATGGCAAAATGTTAAGAGACCTTTTTTGTAGAGAATTAAGTTTCCTACAATTTATGTTCTATGATATTTTTTGATCAGAAGCGTAGTTTTCGAGATATATCGAGATATTTAAAAGTTCCGAAGCCGCACCAACATAATAGAGATACAGAAACACCGTGGCCCCTTTCGTTGAGATAACTCTGCACTAGTGCGAGCCGCAAATGCCACTTCCAGCTTAGCTGTGCAGAAGAAGAACAACAAGAAGAAGAAATATCTCGAAATATGTCCGTCAGGCCCCTTCCCTTGAGATAAATCTGCAAATATCTCGGAAACGAAGCGAGCTATGGCAAAATGTTCAGAGACCTTTTTTGTAGAGAATTAAGTTTCCTACTTTTTATGTTCTATGATATTTTTTGATCAGATGCGTAGTTCTCGAGATATATCAAGATATTTAAAAGTTCCGAAGCCGCACCAACATAATAGAGATACAGAAACACCGTGGCCCCTTTCTTTGAGATAACTCTGCACTAGTGCGAGCCGCAAATGCCACTTCCAGCTTAGCTGTGCAGAAGAAGAACAACAAGAAGAAGAAATATCTCGAAATATGTCCGTCAGGCCCCTTCCCTTGAGATAAATCTGCAAATATCTCGGAAACGAAGCGAGCTATGGCAAAATGTTCAGAGACCTTTTTTGTAGAGAATTAAGTTTCCTACTTTTTATGTTCTATGATATTTTTTGATCAGATGCGTAGTTCTCGAGATATATCAAGATATTTAAAAGTTCCGAAGCCGCACCAACATAATAGAGATACAGAAACACCGTGGCCCCTTTCTTTGAGATAACTCTGCACTATTGCGAGCTGTAAATGCCACTTCCAGCTTAGCTGTGCAGAAGAAGAACAACAAGAAGAAGAAATATCTCGAAATATGTCCGTCAGGCCCCTTCCCTTGAGATAAATCTGCAAATATCTCGGAAACGAAGCGACCTATGGCAAAATGTTAAGAGACCTTTTTTGTAGAGAATTAAGTTTCCTACTTTTTATGTTCTATGATATTTTTTGATCAGATGCGTAGTTCTCGAGATATATCAAGATATTTAAAAGTTCCGAAGCCGCACCAACATAATAGAGATACAGAAACACCGTGGCCCCTTTCTTTGAGATAACTCTGCACTAGTGCGAGCCGCAAATGCCACTTCCAGCTTAGCTGTGCAGAAGAAGAACAACAAGAAGAAGAAATATCTCGAAATATGTCCGTCAGGCCCCTTCCCTTGAGATAAATCTGCAAATATCTCGGAAACGAAGCGAGCTATGGCAAAATGTTAAGAGACCTTTTTTGTAGAGAATAATGTTTCCTACAATTTACGTTCTATGATATTTTTTGATCAGAAGCGTAGTTTTCGAGATATATCGAGATATTTAAAAGTTCCGAAGCCGCACCAACATAATAGAGATACAGAAACACCGTGGCCCCTTTCTTTGTGATAACTCTGCACTATTGCGACCTGCAAATGCCACTTCCAGCTTAGCTGTGCAGAAGAGGAACAACAAGAAGAAGAAATATCTCGGAATATGTCCGTCAGGCCCCTTCCCTTGAGATAAATCTGCAAATATCTCGGAAACCAAGCGAGCTATGGCAAAATGTTAAGAGACCGTTTTTGTAGAGAATTATGTTTCCTACAATTTATGTTCTATGATATTTTTTGATCAGAAGCGTAGTTTTCGAGATATATCGAGATATTTAAAAGTTCCGAAGCCGCACCAACATAATAGGGATACAGAAACACCGTGGCCCCTTTCTTTGAGATAACTCTGCACTAGTGCGAGCCGCAAATGCCACTTCCAGCTTAGCTGTGCAGAAGGAGAACAACAAGAAGAAGAAATATCTCGAAATATGTCCGTCAGGCCCCTTCCCTTGAGATAAATCTGCAAATATCTCGGAAACGAAGCGAGCTATGGCAAAATGTTCAGAGACCTTTTTTGTAGAGAATTAAGTTTCCTACTTTTTATGTTCTATGATATTTTTTGATCAGATGCGTAGTTCTCGAGATATATCAAGATATTTAAAAGTTCCGAAGCCGCACCAACATAATAGAGATACAGAAACACCGTGGCCCCTTTCTTTGAGATAACTCTGCACTATTGCGAGCTGCAAATGCCACTTCCAGCTTAGCTGTGCAGAGGAAGAACAACAAGAAGAAGAAATATCTCGAAATATGTCCGTCAGGCCAGTTCCTTTGAGCTGAATCTGCAAATATCTCGGAAACGAAGCGAGCTATGGCAAAATGTTAAGAGACGTTTTTTATAGAGAATTATGTTTCCTACAATTTATGTTCTATGATATTTTTTGATCAGAGGCGTAGTTTTCGAGATATATCGAGATATTTAAAAGTTCCGAAGCCGCACCAACATAATAGGGATACAGAAACACCGTGGCCCCTTTCTTTGAGATAACTCTGCACTAGTGCGAGCCGCAAATGCCACTTCCAGCTTAGCTGTGCAGAAGAAGAACAACAAGAAGAAGAAATATCTCGAAATATGTCCGTCAGGCCCCTTCCCTTGAGATAAATCTGCAAATACCTCGGAAACGAAGAGAGCTATGGCAAAATGTTAAGAGACCTTTTTTGTAGAGAATTAAGTTTCCTACTTTTTATGTTCTATGATATTTTTTGATTAGATGCGTAGTTCTCGAGATATATCAAGATATTTAAAAGTTCCGAAGCCGCACCAACATAATAGAGATACAGAAACACCGTGGCCCCTTTCTTTCAGATAACTATGCACTATTGCGAGCTGCAAATGCCACTTCCAGCTTAGCTGTGCAGAAGAACAACAAGAAGAAGAAATATCTCGAAATATGTCCGTCAGGCCCCTTCCCTTGAGATAAATCTGCAAATATCTCGGAAACGAAGCGAGCTATGGCAAAATGTTCAGAGACCTTTTTTGTAGAGAATTAAGTTTCCTACTTTTTATGTTCTATGATATTTTTTGATCAGATGCGTAGTTCTCGAGATATATCAAGATATTTAAAAGTTCCGAAGCCGCACCAACATAATAGAGATACAGAAACACCGTGGCCCCTTTCTTTGAGATAACTCTGCACTATTGCGAGCTGCAAATGCCACTTCCAGCTTAGCTGTGCAGAGGAAGAACAACAAGAAGAAGAAATATCTCGAAATATGTCCGTCAGGCCAGTTCCTTTGAGCTGAATCTGCAAATATCTCGGAAACGAAGCGAGCTATGGCAAAATGTTAAGAGACGTTTTTTATAGAGAATTATGTTTCCTACAATTTATGTTCTATGATATTTTTTGATCAGAGGCGTAGTTTTCGAGATATATCGAGATATTTAAAAGTTCCGAAGCCGCACCAACATAATAGGGATACAGAAACACCGTGGCCCCTTTCTTTGAGATAACTCTGCACTAGTGCGAGCCGCAAATGCCACTTCCAGCTTAGCTGTGCAGAAGAAGAACAACAAGAAGAAGAAATATCTCGAAATATGTCCGTCAGGCCCCTTCCCTTGAGATAAATCTGCAAATACCTCGGAAACGAAGAGAGCTATGGCAAAATGTTAAGAGACCTTTTTTGTAGAGAATTAAGTTTCCTACTTTTTATGTTCTATGATATTTTTTGATTAGATGCGTAGTTCTCGAGATATATCAAGATATTTAAAAGTTCCGAAGCCGCACCAACATAATAGAGATACAGAAACACCGTGGCCCCTTTCTTTCAGATAACTATGCACTATTGCGAGCTGCAAATGCCACTTCCAGCTTAGCTGTGCAGAAGAACAACAAGAAGAAGAAATATCTCGAAATATGTCCGTCAGGCCCCTTCCCTTGAGATAAATCTGCAAATATCTCGGAAACGAAGAGAGCTATGGCAAAATGTTAAGAGACCTTTTTTGTAGAGAATTAAGTTTCCTACAATTTATGTTCTATGATATTTTTTGATCAGAAGCGTAGTTTTCGAGATATATCGAGATATTTAAAAGTTCCGAAGCCGCACCAACATAATAGAGATACAGAAACACCGTGGCCCCTTTCGTTGAGATAACTCTGCACTAGTGCGAGCCGCAAATGCCACTTCCAGCTTAGCTGTGCAGAAGAAGAACAACAAGAAGAAGAAATATCTCGAAATATGTCCGTCAGGCCCCTTCCCTTGAGATAAATCTGCAAATATCTCGGAAACGAAGCGAGCTATGGCAAAATGTTAAGAGACCTTTTTTGTAGAGAATTAAGTTTCCTACTTTTTATGTTCTATGATATTTTTTGATCAGATGCGTAGTTCTCGAGATATATCAAGATATCTAAAAGTTCCGAAGCCGCACCAACATAATAGAGATACAGAAACACCGTGGCCCCTTTCTTTCAGATAACTCTGCACTATTGCGAGCTGCAAATGCCACTTCCAGCTTAGCTGTGCAGAAGAAGAACAACAAGAAGAAGAAATATCTCGAAATATGTCCGTCAGGCCCCTTCCCTTGAGATAAATCTGCAAATATCTCGGAAACGAAGAGAGCTATGGCAAAATGTTAAGAGACCTTTTTTGTAGAGAATTAAGTTTCCTACTTTTTATGTTCTATGATATTTTTTGATTAGATGCGTAGTTCTCGAGATATATCAAGATATTTAAAAGTTCCGAAGCCGCACCAACATAATAGAGATACAGAAACACCGTGGCCCCTTTCTTTCAGATAACTATGCACTATTGCGAGCTGCAAATGCCACTTCCAGCTTAGCTGTGCAGAAGAACAACAAGAAGAAGAAATATCTCGAAATATGTCCGTCAGGCCCCTTCCCTTGAGATAAATCTGCAAATATCTCGGTAACGAAGCGAGCTATGGCAAAATGTTAAGAGACCTTTTTTGTAGAGAATTAAGTTTCCTACTTTTTATGTTCTATGATATTTTTTGATCAGATGCGTAGTTCTCGAGATATATCAAGATATTTAAAAGTTCCGAAGCCGCACCAACATAATAGAGATACAGAAACACCGTGGCCCCTTTCTTTGAGATAACTCTGCACTATTGCGAGCTGCAAATGCCACTTCCAGCTTAGCTGTGCAGAGGAAGAACAACAAGAAGAAGAAATATCTCGAAATATGTCCGTCAGGCCAGTTCCTTTGAGCTGAATCTGCAAATATCTCGGAAACGAAGCGAGCTATGGCAAAATGTTGAGAGACCTTTTTTGTAGAGAATTAAGTTTCCTACTTTTTATGTTCTATGATATTTTTTGATCAGATGCGTAGTTCTCGAGATATATCAAGATATTTAAAAGTTCCGAAGCCGCATCAACATAACAGAGATACAGAAACACCGTGGCCCCTTTCTTTGAGATAACTCTGCACTATTGCGAGCTGCAAATGCCACTTCCAGCTTAGCTGTGCAGAAGAAGAACAACAAGAAGAAGAAATATCTCGAAATATGTCCGTCAGGCCCCTTCCCTTGAGATAAATCTGCAAATATCTCGGAAACGAAGCGAGCTATGGCAAAATGTTCAGAGACCTTTTTTGTAGAGAATTAAGTTTCCTACTTTTTATGTTCTATGATATTTTTTGATCAGATGCGTAGTTCTCGAGATATATCAAGATATTTAAAAGTTCCGAAGCCGCACCAACATAATAGAGATACAGAAACACCGTGGCCCCTTTCTTTGAGATAACTCTGCACTATTGCGAGCTGTAAATGCCACTTCCAGCTTAGCTGTGCAGAAGAAGAACAACAAGAAGAAGAAATATCTCGAAATATGTCCGTCAGGCCCCTTCCCTTGAGATAAATCTGCAAATATCTCGGAAACGAAGCGAGCTATGGCAAAATGTTGAGAGACCTTTTTTGTAGAGAATTAAGTTTCCTACTATTTATGTTCTATGATATTTTTGGATCAGATGCGTAGTTCTCGAGATATATCAAGATATTTAAAAGTTCCGAAGCCGCACCAACATAATAGAGATACAGAAACACCGTGGCCCCTTTCTTTGAGATAACTCTGCACTAGAGCGAGCCGCAAATGCCACTTCCAGCTTAGCTGTGCAGAAGAAGAACAACAAGAAGAAGAAATATCTCGAAATATGTCCGTCAGGCCCCTTCCCTTGAGATAAATCTGCAAATATCTCGGAAACGAAGCGAGCTATGGCAAAATGTTAAGAGACCTTTTTTGTAGAGAATTAAGTTTCCTACTTTCCATGTTCTATGATATTTTTTGATCAGATGCGTAGTTCTCGAGATATATCAAGATATTTAAAAGTTCCGAAGCCGCACCAACATAATAGAGATACAGAAACACCGTGGCCCCTTTCTTTGAGATAACTCTGCACTAGAGCTAGCCGCAAATGCCACTTCCAGCTTAGCTGTGCAGAAGAAGAACAACAAGAAGAAGAAATATCTCGAAATATGTCCGTCAGGCCCCTTCCCTTGAGATAAATCTGCAAATATCTCGGAAACGAAGCGAGCTATGGCAAAATGTTAAGAGACCTTTTTTGTAGAGAATTAAGTTTCCTACTTTCCATGTTCTATGATATTTTTTGATCAGATGCGTAGTTCTCGAGATATATCAAGATATTTAAAAGTTCCGAAGCCGCACCAACATAATAGAGATACAGAAACACCGTGGCCCCTTTCTTTGAGATAACTCTGCACTAGTGCGAGCTGCAAATGCCACTTCCAGCTTAGCTGTGCAGAAGAAGAACAACAAGAAGAAGAAATATCTCGAAATATGTCCGACAGGCCCCTTCCCTTGAGATAAATCTGCAAATATCTCGGAAACGAAGCGAGCTATGGCGAAATGTTAAGAGACCTTTTTTGTAGAGAATTATGTTTCCTACAATATAGGTTCTATGATATTTTTTGACCAGAAGCGTAGTTTTCGAGATATATCGAGATATTTAAAAGTTCCGAAGCCGCACCAACATAATAGAGATACAGAAACACCGTGGCCCCTTTCTTTGAGATAACTCTGCACTAGTGCGAGCCGCAAATGCCACTTCCAGCTTAGCTGTGCAGAAGAAGAACAACAAGAAGAAGAAATATCTCGAAATATGTCCGTCAGGCCCCTTCCCTTGAGATAAATCTGCAAATATCTCGGAAACGAAGAGAGCTATGGCAAAATGTTAAGAGACCTTTTTTGTAGAGAATTAAGTTTCCTACTTTTTATGTTCTATGATATTTTTTGATTAGATGCGTAGTTCTCGAGATATATCAAGATATTTAAAAGTTCCGAAGCCGCACCAACATAATAGAGATACAGAAACACCGTGGCCCCTTTCTTTCAGATAACTATGCACTATTGCGAGCTGCAAATGCCACTTCCAGCTTAGCTGTGCAGAAGAACAACAAGAAGAAGAAATATCTCGAAATATGTCCGTCAGGCCCCTTCCCTTGAGATAAATCTGCAAATATCTCGGAAACGAAGAGAGCTATGGCAAAATGTTAAGAGACCTTTTTTGTAGAGAATTAAGTTTCCTACAATTTATGTTCTATGATATTTTTTGATCAGAAGCGTAGTTTTCGAGATATATCGAGATATTTAAAAGTTCCGAAGCCGCACCAACATAATAGAGATACAGAAACACCGTGGCCCCTTTCGTTGAGATAACTCTGCACTAGTGCGAGCCGCAAATGCCACTTCCAGCTTAGCTGTGCAGAAGAAGAACAACAAGAAGAAGAAATATCTCGAAATATGTCCGTCAGGCCCCTTCCCTTGAGATAAATCTGCAAATATCTCGGAAACGAAGCGAGCTATGGCAAAATGTTAAGAGACCTTTTTTGTAGAGAATTAAGTTTCCTACTTTTTATGTTCTATGATATTTTTTGATCAGATGCGTAGTTCTCGAGATATATCAAGATATCTAAAAGTTCCGAAGCCGCACCAACATAATAGAGATACAGAAACACCGTGGCCCCTTTCTTTCAGATAACTCTGCACTATTGCGAGCTGCAAATGCCACTTCCAGCTTAGCTGTGCAGAAGAAGAACAACAAGAAGAAGAAATATCTCGAAATATGTCCTTCAGGCCCCTTCCCTTGAGATAAATCTGCAAATATCTCGGAAACGAAGAGAGCTATGGCAAAATGTTAAGAGACCTTTTTTGTAGAGAATTAAGTTTCCTACTTTTTATGTTCTATGATATTTTTTGATTAGATGCGTAGTTCTCGAGATATATCAAGATATTTAAAAGTTCCGAAGCCGCACCAACATAATAGAGATACAGAAACACCGTGGCCCCTTTCTTTCAGATAACTATGCACTATTGCGAGCTGCAAATGCCACTTCCAGCTTAGCTGTGCAGAAGAACAACAAGAAGAAGAAATATCTCGAAATATGTCCGTCAGGCCCCTTCCCTTGAGATAAATCTGCAAATATCTCGGTAACGAAGCGAGCTATGGCAAAATGTTAAGAGACCTTTTTTGTAGAGAATTAAGTTTCCTACTTTTTATGTTCTATGATATTTTTTGATCAGATGCGTAGTTCTCGAGATATATCAAGATATTTAAAAGTTCCGAAGCCGCACCAACATAATAGAGATACAGAAACACCGTGGCCCCTTTCTTTGAGATAACTCTGCACTATTGCGAGCTGCAAATGCCACTTCCAGCTTAGCTGTGCAGAGGAAGAACAACAAGAAGAAGAAATATCTCGAAATATGTCCGTCAGGCCAGTTCCTTTGAGCTGAATCTGCAAATATCTCGGAAACGAAGCGAGCTATGGCAAAATGTTGAGAGACCTTTTTTGTAGAGAATTAAGTTTCCTACTTTTTATGTTCTATGATATTTTTTGATCAGATGCGTAGTTCTCGAGATATATCAAGATATTTAAAAGTTCCGAAGCCGCATCAACATAACAGAGATACAGAAACACCGTGGCCCCTTTCTTTGAGATAACTCTGCACTATTGCGAGCTGCAAATGCCACTTCCAGCTTAGCTGTGCAGAAGAATAACAACAAGAAGAAGAAATATCTCGAAATATGTCCGTCAGGCCCCTTCCCTTGAGATAAATCTGCAAATATCTCGGAAACGAAGAGAGCTATGGCAAAATGTTAAGAGACCTTTTTTGTAGAGAATTAAGTTTCCTACTTTTTATCTTCTATGATATTTTTTGATTAGATGCGTAGTTCTCGAGATATATCAAGATATTTAAAAGTTCCGAAGCCGCACCAACATAATAGAGATACAGAAACACCGTGGCCCCTTTCTTTCAGATAACTATGCACTATTGCGAGCTGCAAATGCCACTTCCAGCTTAGCTGTGCAGAAGAACAACAAGAAGAAGAAATATCTCGAAATATGTCCGTCAGGCCCCTTCCCTTGAGATAAATCTGCAAATATCTCGGAAACGAAGAGAGCTATGGCAAAATGTTAAGAGACCTTTTTTGTAGAGAATTAAGTTTCCTACAATTTATGTTCTATGATATTTTTTGATCAGAAGCGTAGTTTTCGAGATATATCGAGATATTTAAAAGTTCCGAAGCCGCACCAACATAATAGAGATACAGAAACACCGTGGCCCCTTTCGTTGAGATAACTCTGCACTAGTGCGAGCCGCAAATGCCACTTCCAGCTTAGCTGTGCAGAAGAAGAACAACAAGAAGAAGAAATATCTCGAAATATGTCCGTCAGGCCCCTTCCCTTGAGATAAATCTGCAAATATCTCGGAAACGAAGCGAGCTATGGCAAAATGTTCAGAGACCTTTTTTGTAGAGAATTAAGTTTCCTACTTTTTATGTTCTATGATATTTTTTGATCAGATGCGTAGTTCTCGAGATATATCAAGATATTTAAAAGTTCCGAAGCCGCACCAACATAATAGAGATACAGAAACACCGTGGCCCCTTTCTTTGAGATAACTCTGCACTAGTGCGAGCCGCAAATGCCACTTCCAGCTTAGCTGTGCAGAAGAAGAACAACAAGAAGAAGAAATATCTCGAAATATGTCCGTCAGGCCCCTTCCCTTGAGATAAATCTGCAAATATCTCGGAAACGAAGCGAGCTATGGCAAAATGTTCAGAGACCTTTTTTGTAGAGAATTAAGTTTCCTACTTTTTATGTTCTATGATATTTTTTGATCAGATGCGTAGTTCTCGAGATATATCAAGATATTTAAAAGTTCCGAAGCCGCACCAACATAATAGAGATACAGAAACACCGTGGCCCCTTTCTTTGAGATAACTCTGCACTATTGCGAGCTGTAAATGCCACTTCCAGCTTAGCTGTGCAGAAGAAGAACAACAAGAAGAAGAAATATCTCGAAATATGTCCGTCAGGCCCCTTCCCTTGAGATAAATCTGCAAATATCTCGGAAACGAAGCGACCTATGGCAAAATGTTAAGAGACCTTTTTTGTAGAGAATTAAGTTTCCTACTTTTTATGTTCTATGATATTTTTTGATCAGATGCGTAGTTCTCGAGATATATCAAGATATTTAAAAGTTCCGAAGCCGCACCAACATAATAGAGATACAGAAACACCGTGGCCCCTTTCTTTGAGATAACTCTGCACTAGTGCGAGCCGCAAATGCCACTTCCAGCTTAGCTGTGCAGAAGAAGAACAACAAGAAGAAGAAATATCTCGAAATATGTCCGTCAGGCCCCTTCCCTTGAGATAAATCTGCAAATATCTCGGAAACGAAGCGAGCTATGGCAAAATGTTAAGAGACCTTTTTTGTAGAGAATAATGTTTCCTACAATTTACGTTCTATGATATTTTTTGATCAGAAGCGTAGTTTTCGAGATATATCGAGATATTTAAAAGTTCCGAAGCCGCACCAACATAATAGAGATACAGAAACACCGTGGCCCCTTTCTTTGTGATAACTCTGCACTATTGCGACCTGCAAATGCCACTTCCAGCTTAGCTGTGCAGAAGAGGAACAACAAGAAGAAGAAATATCTCGGAATATGTCCGTCAGGCCCCTTCCCTTGAGATAAATCTGCAAATATCTCGGAAACCAAGCGAGCTATGGCAAAATGTTAAGAGACCGTTTTTGTAGAGAATTATGTTTCCTACAATTTATGTTCTATGATATTTTTTGATCAGAAGCGTAGTTTTCGAGATATATCGAGATATTTAAAAGTTCCGAAGCCGCACCAACATAATAGGGATACAGAAACACCGTGGCCCCTTTCTTTGAGATAACTCTGCACTAGTGCGAGCCGCAAATGCCACTTCCAGCTTAGCTGTGCAGAAGGAGAACAACAAGAAGAAGAAATATCTCGAAATATGTCCGTCAGGCCCCTTCCCTTGAGATAAATCTGCAAATATCTCGGAAACGAAGCGAGCTATGGCAAAATGTTCAGAGACCTTTTTTGTAGAGAATTAAGTTTCCTACTTTTTATGTTCTATGATATTTTTTGATCAGATGCGTAGTTCTCGAGATATATCAAGATATTTAAAAGTTCCGAAGCCGCACCAACATAATAGAGATACAGAAACACCGTGGCCCCTTTCTTTGAGATAACTCTGCACTATTGCGAGCTGCAAATGCCACTTCCAGCTTAGCTGTGCAGAGGAAGAACAACAAGAAGAAGAAATATCTCGAAATATGTCCGTCAGGCCAGTTCCTTTGAGCTGAATCTGCAAATATCTCGGAAACGAAGCGAGCTATGGCAAAATGTTAAGAGACGTTTTTTATAGAGAATTATGTTTCCTACAATTTATGTTCTATGATATTTTTTGATCAGAGGCGTAGTTTTCGAGATATATCGAGATATTTAAAAGTTCCGAAGCCGCACCAACATAATAGGGATACAGAAACACCGTGGCCCCTTTCTTTGAGATAACTCTGCACTAGTGCGAGCCGCAAATGCCACTTCCAGCTTAGCTGTGCAGAAGAAGAACAACAAGAAGAAGAAATATCTCGAAATATGTCCGTCAGGCCCCTTCCCTTGAGATAAATCTGCAAATACCTCGGAAACGAAGAGAGCTATGGCAAAATGTTAAGAGACCTTTTTTGTAGAGAATTAAGTTTCCTACTTTTTATGTTCTATGATATTTTTTGATTAGATGCGTAGTTCTCGAGATATATCAAGATATTTAAAAGTTCCGAAGCCGCACCAACATAATAGAGATACAGAAACACCGTGGCCCCTTTCTTTCAGATAACTATGCACTATTGCGAGCTGCAAATGCCACTTCCAGCTTAGCTGTGCAGAAGAACAACAAGAAGAAGAAATATCTCGAAATATGTCCGTCAGGCCCCTTCCCTTGAGATAAATCTGCAAATATCTCGGAAACGAAGAGAGCTATGGCAAAATGTTAAGAGACCTTTTTTGTAGAGAATTAAGTTTCCTACAATTTATGTTCTATGATATTTTTTGATCAGAAGCGTAGTTTTCGAGATATATCGAGATATTTAAAAGTTCCGAAGCCGCACCAACATAATAGAGATACAGAAACACCGTGGCCCCTTTCGTTGAGATAACTCTGCACTAGTGCGAGCCGCAAATGCCACTTCCAGCTTAGCTGTGCAGAAGAAGAACAACAAGAAGAAGAAATATCTCGAAATATGTCCGTCAGGCCCCTTCCCTTGAGATAAATCTGCAAATATCTCGGAAACGAAGCGAGCTATGGCAAAATGTTAAGAGACCTTTTTTGTAGAGAATTAAGTTTCCTACTTTTTATGTTCTATGATATTTTTTGATCAGATGCGTAGTTCTCGAGATATATCAAGATATCTAAAAGTTCCGAAGCCGCACCAACATAATAGAGATACAGAAACACCGTGGCCCCTTTCTTTCAGATAACTCTGCACTATTGCGAGCTGCAAATGCCACTTCCAGCTTAGCTGTGCAGAAGAAGAACAACAAGAAGAAGAAATATCTCGAAATATGTCCGTCAGGCCCCTTCCCTTGAGATAAATCTGCAAATATCTCGGAAACGAAGAGAGCTATGGCAAAATGTTAAGAGACCTTTTTTGTAGAGAATTAAGTTTCCTACTTTTTATGTTCTATGATATTTTTTGATTAGATGCGTAGTTCTCGAGATATATCAAGATATTTAAAAGTTCCGAAGCCGCACCAACATAATAGAGATACAGAAACACCGTGGCCCCTTTCTTTCAGATAACTATGCACTATTGCGAGCTGCAAATGCCACTTCCAGCTTAGCTGTGCAGAAGAACAACAAGAAGAAGAAATATCTCGAAATATGTCCGTCAGGCCCCTTCCCTTGAGATAAATCTGCAAATATCTCGGTAACGAAGCGAGCTATGGCAAAATGTTAAGAGACCTTTTTTGTAGAGAATTAAGTTTCCTACTTTTTATGTTCTATGATATTTTTTGATCAGATGCGTAGTTCTCGAGATATATCAAGATATTTAAAAGTTCCGAAGCCGCACCAACATAATAGAGATACAGAAACACCGTGGCCCCTTTCTTTGAGATAACTCTGCACTATTGCGAGCTGCAAATGCCACTTCCAGCTTAGCTGTGCAGAGGAAGAACAACAAGAAGAAGAAATATCTCGAAATATGTCCGTCAGGCCAGTTCCTTTGAGCTGAATCTGCAAATATCTCGGAAACGAAGCGAGCTATGGCAAAATGTTGAGAGACCTTTTTTGTAGAGAATTAAGTTTCCTACTTTTTATGTTCTATGATATTTTTTGATCAGATGCGTAGTTCTCGAGATATATCAAGATATTTAAAAGTTCCGAAGCCGCACCAACATAATAGAGATACAGAAACACCGTGGCCCCTTTCTTTGAGATAACTCTGCACTATTGCGAGCTGTAAATGCCACTTCCAGCTTAGCTGTGCAGAAGAAGAACAACAAGAAGAAGAAATATCTCGAAATATGTCCGTCAGGCCCCTTCCCTTGAGATAAATCTGCAAATATCTCGGAAACGAAGCGAGCTATGGCAAAATGTTGAGAGACCTTTTTTGTAGAGAATTAAGTTTCCTACTATTTATGTTCTATGATATTTTTGGATCAGATGCGTAGTTCTCGAGATATATCAAGATATTTAAAAGTTCCGAAGCCGCACCAACATAATAGAGATACAGAAACACCGTGGCCCCTTTCTTTGAGATAACTCTGCACTAGAGCGAGCCGCAAATGCCACTTCCAGCTTAGCTGTGCAGAAGAAGAACAACAAGAAGAAGAAATATCTCGAAATATGTCCGTCAGGCCCCTTCCCTTGAGATAAATCTGCAAATATCTCGGAAACGAAGCGAGCTATGGCAAAATGTTAAGAGACCTTTTTTGTAGAGAATTAAGTTTCCTACTTTCCATGTTCTATGATATTTTTTGATCAGATGCGTAGTTCTCGAGATATATCAAGATATTTAAAAGTTCCGAAGCCGCACCAACATAATAGAGATACAGAAACACCGTGGCCCCTTTCTTTGAGATAACTCTGCACTAGAGCTAGCCGCAAATGCCACTTCCAGCTTAGCTGTGCAGAAGAAGAACAACAAGAAGAAGAAATATCTCGAAATATGTCCGTCAGGCCCCTTCCCTTGAGATAAATCTGCAAATATCTCGGAAACGAAGCGAGCTATGGCAAAATGTTAAGAGACCTTTTTTGTAGAGAATTAAGTTTCCTACTTTCCATGTTCTATGATATTTTTTGATCAGATGCGTAGTTCTCGAGATATATCAAGATATTTAAAAGTTCCGAAGCCGCACCAACATAATAGAGATACAGAAACACCGTGGCCCCTTTCTTTGAGATAACTCTGCACTAGTGCGAGCTGCAAATGCCACTTCCAGCTTAGCTGTGCAGAAGAAGAACAACAAGAAGAAGAAATATCTCGAAATATGTCCGACAGGCCCCTTCCCTTGAGATAAATCTGCAAATATCTCGGAAACGAAGCGAGCTATGGCGAAATGTTAAGAGACCTTTTTTGTAGAGAATTATGTTTCCTACAATATAGGTTCTATGATATTTTTTGACCAGAAGCGTAGTTTTCGAGATATATCGAGATATTTAAAAGTTCCGAAGCCGCACCAACATAATAGAGATACAGAAACACCGTGGCCCCTTTCTTTGAGATAACTCTGCACTAGTGCGAGCCGCAAATGCCACTTCCAGCTTAGCTGTGCAGAAGAAGAACAACAAGAAGAAGAAATATCTCGAAATATGTCCGTCAGGCCCCTTCCCTTGAGATAAATCTGCAAATATCTCGGAAACGAAGCGAGCTATGGCAAAATGTTTAGAGACCTTTCTTGTAGAGAATTAAGTTTCCTACTTTTTATGTAGTATGATATTTTTTGATCAGATGCGTAGTTCTCGAGATATATCAAGATATTTAAAAGTTCCGAAGCCGCACCAACATAATAGAGATACAGAAACACCGTGGCCCCTTTCTTTGAGATAACTCTGCACGATTGCGAGCTGGAAATGCCACTTCCAGTTTAGCTGTGCAGAAGAAGAACAACAAGAAGAAGAAATATCTCGAAATATGTCCATCAGGACCCTTCCCTTGAGATAAATCTGCAAATATCTCGGAAACGAAGCGAGCTATGGCAAAATGTTAAGAGACCTTTTTTGTAGAGAATAATGTTTCCTACAATTTACGCTCTATGACATTTTTTGATCAGAAGCGTAGTTTTCGAGATATATCGAGATATTTAAAAGTTCCGAAGCCGCACCAACATAATAGAGATACAGAAACACCGTGGCCCCTTTCTTTGAGATAACTCTGCACTATTGCGACCTGCAAATGCCACTTCCAGCTCAGCTGTGCAGAAGAAGAACAACAAGAAGAAGAAATATCTCGAAATATGTCCGTCAGGCCCCTTCCCTTGAGATAAATCTGCAAATATCTCGGAAACGAAGCGAGCTATGGCAAAATGTTAAGAGACCTTTTTTGTAGAGAATTAAGTTTCCTACTTTTTATGTTCTATGATATTTTTTGATCAGATGCGTAGTTCTCGAGATATATCAAGATATTTAAAAGTTCCGAAGCCGCACCAACATAATAGAGATACAGAAACACCGTGGCCCCTTTCTTTGAGATAACTCTGCACTATTGCGAGCTGCAAATGCCACTTCCAGCTTAGCTGTGCAGAGGAAGAACAACAAGAAGAAGAAGTATCTCGAAATATGTCCGTCAGGCCCGTTCCTTTGAGCTGAATCTGCAAATATCTCGGAAACGAAGCGAGCTATGGCAAAATGTTAAGAGACGTTTTTTGTAGAGAATTATGTTTCCTACAATTTATGTTCTATGATATTTTTTGATCAGAAGCGTAGTTTTCGAGATATATCGAGATATTTAAAAGTTCCGAAGCCGCACCAACATAATAGAGATACAGAAACACCGTGGCCCCTTTCTTTGAGATAACTCTGCACTATTGCGCGCTGCAAATGCCACTTCCAGCTTAGCTGTGCAGAAGAAGAACAACAAGAAGAAGAAATATCTCGAAATATGTCCGTCAGGCCCCTTCCCTTGAGATAAATCTGCAAATATCTCGGAAACGAAGCGAGCTATGGCAAAATGTTAAGAGACCTTTTTTGTAGAGAATTAAGTTTCCTACTTTTTATGTTCTATGATATTTTTCGATCAGAGGCGTAGTTCTCGAGATATATCAAGATATTTAAAAGTTCCGAAGCCGCACCAACATAATAGAGATACAGAAACACCGTGGCCCCTTTCTTTGAGATAACTCTGCACTATTGCGAGCTGTAAATGCCACTTCCAGCTTAGCTGTGCAGAAGAAGAACAACAAGAAGAAGAAATATCTCGAAATATGTCCGTCAGGCCCCATCCCTTGAGATATATCTGCAAATATCTCGGAAACGAAGCGAGCTATGGCAAAATGTTAAGAGACCTTTTTTGTAGAGAATTATGTTTCCTACAATTTAGGTTCTATGATATTTTTTGGTCAGAAGCGTAGTTTTCGAGATATATCGAGATATTTAAAAGTTCCGAAGCCGCACCAACATAATAGAGATACAGAAACACCGTGGCCCCTTTCTTTGAGATAACTCTGCACTAGTGCGAGCCGCAAATGCCACTTCCAGCTTAGCTGTGCAGAAGAAGAACAACAAGAAGAAGAAATATCTCGAAATATGTCGGTCAGGCCCCTTCCCTTGAGATAAATCTGCAAATATCTCGGGAACGAAGCGAGCTATGGCAAAATGTTAAGAGACCTTTTTTGTAGAGAATTAAGTTTCCTACTTTTTATGTTCTATGATA
Organism: Osmia lignaria lignaria; assembly: GCF_051020975.1. NCBI lineage: Eukaryota > Metazoa > Arthropoda > Insecta > Hymenoptera > Megachilidae > Osmia > Osmia lignaria. The sequence goes on from NW_027478166.1 coordinate 7,579,189, forward strand.
TTTTTCGATCAGAGGCGTAGTTCTCGAGATATATCAAGATATTTAAAAGTTCCGAAGCCGCACCAACATAATAGAGATACAGAAACACCGTGGCCCCTTTCTTTGAGATAACTCTGCACGATTGCGAGCTGGAAATGCCACTTCCAGTTTAGCTGTGCAGAAGAAGAACAACAAGAAGAAGAAATATCTCGAAATATGTCCATCAGGACCCTTCCCTTGAGATAAATCTGCAAATATCTCGGAAACGAAGCGAGCTATGGCAAAATGTTAAGAGACCTTTTTTGTAGAGAATTAAGTTTCCTACTTTTTATGTTCTATGATATTTTTCGATCAGAGGCGTAGTTCTCGAGATATATCAAGATATTTAAAAGTTCCGAAGCCGCACCAACATAATAGAGATACAGAAACACCGTGGCCCCTTTCTTTGAGATAACTCTGCACTATTGCGAGCTGTAAATGCCACTTCCAGCTTAGCTGTGCAGAAGAAGAACAACAAGAAGAAGAAATATCTCGAAATATGTCCGTCAGGCCCCTTCCCTTGAGATATATCTGCAAATATCTCGGAAACGAAGCGAGCTATGGCAAAATGTTAAGAGACCTTTTTTGTAGAGAATTATGTTTCCTACAATTTAGGTTCTATGATATTTTTTGGTCAGAAGCGTAGTTTTCGAGATATATCGAGATATTTAAAAGTTCCGAAGCCGCACCAACATAATAGAGATACAGAAACACCGTGGCCCCTTTCTTTGAGATAACTCTGCACTAGTGCGAGCCGCAAATGCCACTTCCAGCTTAGCTGTGCAGAAGAAGAACAACAAGAAGAAGAAATATCTCGAAATATGTCGGTCAGGCCCCTTCCCTTGAGATAAATCTGCAAATATCTCGGGAACGAAGCGAGCTATGGCAAAATGTTAAGAGACCTTTTTTGTAGAGAATTAAGTTTCCTACTTTTTACGTTCTATGATATTTTTCGATCAGAGGCGTAGTTCTCGAGATATATCAAGATATTTAAAAGTTCCGAAGCCGCACCAACATAATAGAGATACAGAAACACCGTGGCCCCTTTCTTTGAGATAACTCTGCACGATTGCGAGCTGGAAATGCCACTTCCAGTTTAGCTGTGCAGAAGAAGAACAACAAGAAGAAGAAATATCTCGAAATATGTCCATCAGGACCCTTCCCTTGAGATAAATCTGCAAATATCTCGGAAACGAAGCGAGCTATGGCAAAATGTTAAGAGACCTTTTTTGTAGAGAATTAAGTTTCCTACTTTTTATGTTCTATGATATTTTTTGATCAGATGCGTAGTTCTCGAGATATATCAAGATATTTAAAAGTTCCGAAGCCGCACCAACATAATAGAGATACAGAAACACCGTGGCCCCTTTCTTTGAGATAACTCTGCACTATTGCGAACTGCAAATGCCACTTCCAGCTCAGCTGTGCAGAGGAAGAACAACAAGAAGAAGAAGTATCTCGTAATATGTCCGTCAGGCCCGTTCCTTTGAGCTGAATCTGCAAATATCTCGGAAACGAAGCGAGCTATGGCAAAATGATAAGAGACGTTTTTTGTAGAGAATTATATTTCCTACAATTTAAGTTCTATGATATTTTTTGATCAGAAGCGTAGTTTTCGAGATATATCGAGATATTTAAAAGTTCCGAAGCCGCACCAACATAATAGAGATACAGAAACACCGTGGCCCCTTTCTTTGAGATAACTCTGCACTAGTGCGAGCCGCAAATGCCACTTCCAGCTTAGCTGTGCAGAAGAAGAACAGCAAGAAGAAGAAATATCTCGAAATATGTCCGACAGGCCCCTTCCCTTGAGATAAATCTGCAAATATCTCGGAAACCAAGCGAGCTATGGCGAAATGTTAACAGACGTTTTTGTAGAGAATTAAGTTTCCTACTTTTTATGTTCTATGATATTTTTCGATCAGAGGCGTAGTTCTCGAGATATATCAAGATATTTAAAAGCTCCGAAGCCGCACCAACATAATAGAGATACAGAAACACCGTGGCCCCTTTCTTTGAGATAACTCTGCACGATTGCGAGCTGGAAATGCCACTTCCAGTTTAGCTGTGCAGAAGAAGAACAACAAGAAGAAGAAATATCTCGAAATATGTCCATCAGGACCCTTCCCTTGAGATAAATCTGCAAATATCTCGGAAACGAAGCGAGCTATGGCAAAATGTTAAGAGACCATTTTTGTAGAGAATTAAGTTTCCTACTTTTTATGTTCTATGATATTTTTTGATCAGATGCGTAGTTCTCGAGATATATCAAGATATTTAAAAGTTCCGAAGCCGCACCAACATAATAGAGATACAGAAACACCGTGGCCCCTTTCTTTGAGATAACTCTGCACTATTGCGAGCTGTAAATGCCACTTCCAGCTTAGCTGTGCAGAAGAAGAACAACAAGAAGAAGAAATATCTCGAAATATGTCCGTCAGGCCCCTTCCCTTGAGATATATCTGCAAATATCTCGGAAACGAAGCGAGCTATGGCAAAATGTTAAGAGACCTTTTTTGTAGAGAATTATGTTTCCTACAATTTAGGTTCTATGATATTTTTTGGTCAGAAGCGTAGTTTTCGAGATATATCGAGATATTTAAAAGTTCCGAAGCCGCACCAACATAATAGAGATACAGAAACACCGTGGCCCCTTTCTTTGAGATAACTCTGCACTAGTGCGAGCCGCAAATGCCACTTCCAGCTTAGCTGTGCAGAAGAAGAACAACAAGAAGAAGAAATATCTCGAAATATGTCCGTCAGGCCCCTTCCCTTGAGATAAATCTGCAAATATCTCGGGAACGAAGCGAGCTATGGCAAAATGTTAAGAGACCTTTTTTGTGGAGAATTAAGTTTCCTACTTTTTATGTTCTATGATATTTTTTGATCAGATGCGTAGTTCTCGAGATATATCAAGATATTTAAAAGTTCCGAAGCCGCACCAACATAATAGAGATACAGAAACACCGTGGCCCCTTTCTTTGAGATAACTCTGCACTATTGCGAGCTGCAAATGCCACTTCCAGCTTAGCTGTGCAGAGGAAGAACAACAAGAAGAAGAAGTATCTCGAAATATGTCCGTCAGGCCCGTTCCTTTCAGCTGAATCTGCAAATATCTCGGAAACGAAGTGTGCTATGGCAAAATGTTAAGAGACGTTTTTTGTAGTGAATTATGTTTCCTACAATTTACGTTCTATGATATTTTTTGATCAGAAGCGTAGTTTTCGAGATATATCGAGATATTTAAAAGTTCCGAAGCCGCACCAACATAATAGAGATACAGAAACACCGTGGCTCCTTTCTTTGAGATAACTCTGCACTAGTGCGAGCCGCAAATGCCACTTCCAGCTTAGCTGTGCAGAAGAAGAACAACAAGAAGAAGAAATATCTCGAAATATGTCCGTCAGGCCCCTTCCCTTGAGATAAATCTGCAAATCTCTCGGAAACGAAGCGAGCTATGGCAAAATGTTAAGAGACCTTTTTTGTAGAGAATTAAGTTTCCTACTTTTTATGTTCTATGATATTTTTCGATCAGAGGCGTAGTTCTCGAGATATATCAAGATATTTAAAAGTTCCGAAGCCGCACCAACATAATAGAGATACAGAAACACCGTGGCCCCTTTCTTTGAGATAACTCTGCACGATTGCGAGCTGGAACTGCCACTTCCAGTTTAGCTGTGCAGAAGAAGAACAACAAGAAGAAGACATATCTCGAAATATGTCCGTCAGGCCCCTTCCCTTGAGATAAATCTGCAAATATCTCGGAAACGAAGAGAGCTATGGCAAAATATTAAGAGACCTTTTTTGTAGAGAATCAAGTTTCCTACTTTTCATCTTCTACGATATTTTTTGATCAGATGCGTAGTTCTCGAGATATATCAAGATATTTAAAAGTTCCGAAGCAGCACCAACATAATAGAGATACAGAAACACCGTGGCCCCTTTCTTTGAGATAACTCTGCACTATTGCGAGCTGTAAATGCCACTTCCAGCTTAGCTGTGCAGAAGAAGAACAACAAGAAGAAGAAATATCTCGAAATATGTCCGGCAGGCCCCTTCCCTTGAGATATATCTGCAAATATCTCGGAAACGAAGCGAGCTATGGCAAAATGTTAAGATACCTTTTTTGTAGAGAATTATGTTTCCTACAATTTATGTTCTATGATATTTTTTGATCAGATGCGTAGTTCTCGAGATATATCAAGATATTTAAAAGTTCCGAAGCCGCACCAACATAATAGAGATACAGAAACACCGTGGCCCCTTTCTTTGAGATAACTCTGCACTATTGCGAGCTGCAAATGCCACTTCCAGCTTAGCTGTGCAGAGGAAGAACAACAAGAAGAAGAAATATCTCGAAATATGTCCGTCAGGCCAGTTCCTTTGAGCTGAATCTGCAAATATCTCGGAAACGAAGCGAGCTATGGCAAAATGTTAAGAGACGTTTTTTGTAGAGAATTATGTTTCCTACAATTTATGTTCTATGATATTTTTTGATCAGAAGCGTAGTTTTCGAGATATATCGAGATATTTAAAAGTTCCGAAGCCGCACCAACATAATAGAGATACAGAAACACCGTGGCCCCTTTCTTTGAGATAACTCTGCACTATTGCGACCTGCAAATGCCACTTCCAGCTCAGCTGTGCAGAAGAAGAACAACAAGAAGAAGAAATATCTCGAAATATGTCCGTCAGGCCCCTTCCCTTGAGATAAATCTGCAAATATCTCGGAAACGAAGCGAGCTATGGCAAAATGTTAAGAGACCTTTTTTGTAGAGAATTGAGTTTCCTACTTTTTATGTTCTATGATATTTTTTGATCAGATGCGTAGTTCTCGAGATATATCAAGATATTTAAAAGTTCCGAAGCCGCACCAACATAATAGAGATACAGAAACACCGTGGCCCCTTCGTTTGAGATAACTCTGCACTATTGCGAGCTGCAAATGCCACTTCCAGCTTAGCTGTGCAGAGGAAACACAACAAGAAGAAGAAGTATCTCGAAATATGTCCGTCAGGCCAGTTCCTTTGAGCTGAATCTGCAAATATCTCGGAAACGAAGCGAGCTATGGCAAAATGTTAAGAGACGTTTTTTGTAGAGAATTATGTTTCCTACAATTTATGTTCTATGATATTTTTTGATCAGAAGCGTAGTTTTCGAGATATATCGAGATATTTAAAAGTTCCGAAGCCGCACCAACATAATAGAGATACAGAAACACCGTGGCCCCTTTCTTTGAGATAACTCTGCACTATTGCGAGCTGCAAATGCCACTTCCAGCTTAGCTGTGCAGAGGAAGAACAACAAGAAGAAGAAGTATCTCGAAATATGTCCGTCAGGCCCGTTCCTTTCAGCTGAATCTGCAAATATCTCGGAAACGAAGTGAGCTATGGCAAAATGTTAAGAGACGTTTTTTGTAGTGAATTATGTTTCCTACAATTTATGTTCTATGATATTTTTTGAACAGAAGCGTAGTTCTCGAGATACATTAAGATATTTAAAAGTTCCGAAGCCGCACCAACATAATAGAGATACAGAAACACCGTGGCCCCTTTCTTTGAGATAACTCTGCACTATTGCGAGCTGCAAATGCCACTTCCAGCTTAGCTGTGCAGAAGAAGAACAACAAGAAGAAGAAGTATCTCGAAATATGTCCGTCAGGCCCCTTCCCTTGAGATAAATCTGCAAATATCTCGGAAACGAAGCGAGCTATGGCAAAATGTTAAGAGACCTTTTTTGTAGAGAATTAAGTTTCCTACTTTTTATGTTCTATGATATTTTTTGATCAGATGCGTAGTTCTCGAGATATATTAAGATATTTAAAAGTTCCGAAGCCGCACCAACATAATAGAGATACAGAAACACCGTGGCCCCTTTCTTTTAGATAACTCTGCACTATTGCGAGCTGCAAATGCCACTTCCAGCTTAGCTGTGCAGAAGAAGAACAACAAGAAGAAGAAGTATCTCGAAATATGTCCGTCAGGCCCCTTCCCTTGAGATAAATCTGCAAATATCTCGGAAACGAAGAGAGCTATGGCAAAATGTTAAGAGACCTTTTTTGTAGAGAATTAAGTTTCCTACTTTTTATGTTCTATGATATTTTTTGATCAGATGCGTAGTTCTCGAGATATATCAAGATATTTAAAAGTTCCGAAGCCGCACCAACATAATAGAGATACAGAAACACCGTGGCCCCTTTCTTTGAGATAACTCTGCACTATTGCGAGCTGTAAATGCCACTTCCAGCTTAGCTGTGCAGAAGAAGAACAACAAGAAGAAGAAATATCTCGAAATATGTCCGTTAGGCCCCTTCCCTTGAGATAAATATGCAAATATCTCGGAAACGAAGCGAGCTATGGCAAAATGTTAAGAGACCTTTTTTGTAGAGAATTATGTTTCCTACAATTTACGTTCTATGATATTTTTTGATCAGAAGCGTAGTTTTCGAGATATATCGAGATATTTAAAAGTTCCGAAGCCGCACCAACATAATAGAGATACAGAAACACCGTGGCCCCTTTCTTTGAGATAAGTCTGCACTAGTGCGAGCCGCAAATGCCACTTCCAGCTTAGCTGTGCAGAAGAAGAACAACAAGAAGAAGAAATATCTCGAAATATGTCCGTCAGGCCAGTTCCTTTGAGCTGAATCTGCAAATATCTCGGAAACGAAGCGAGCTATGGCAAAATGTTAAGAGACGTTTTTTGTAGAGAATTATGTTTCCTACAATTTATGTTCTATGATATTTTTTGATCAGAAGCGTAGTTTTCGAGATATATCGAGATATTTAAAAGTTCCGAAGCCGCACCAACATAATAGGGATACAGAAACACCGTGGCCCCTTTCTTTGAGATAACTCTGCACTAGTGCGAGCCGCAAATGCCACTTCCTGCTTAGCTGTGCAGAAGAAGAACAACAAGAAGAAGAAATATCTCGAAATATGTCCGTCAGGCGCCTTCCCTTGAGATAAATCTGCAAATATCTCGGAAACGAAGCGAGGTATGGCAAAATGTTAAGAGACCTTTTTTGTAGAAAATTAGGTTTCCTACTTTTTATGTTGTATGATATTTTTTGATCAGATGCGTAGTTCTCGAGATATATCAAGATATTTAAAAGTTCCGAAGCCGCACCAACATAATAGAGGTACAGAAACACCGTGGCCCCTTTCTTTGAGATAACTCTGCACTATTGCGAGCTGTAAATGCCACTTCCAGCTTAGCTGTGCAGAAGAAGAACAACAAGAAGAAGAAATATCTCGAAATATGTCCGTCAGGCCAGTTCCTTTGAGCTGAATCTGCAAATATCTCGGAAACGAAGCGAGCTATGGCAAAATGTTAAGAGACGTTTTTTGTAGAGAATTATGTTTCCTACAATTTATGTTCTATGATATTTTTTGATCAGAAGCGTAGTTTTCGAGATATATCGAGATATTTAAAAGTTCCGAAGCCGCACCAACATAATAGGGATACAGAAACACCGTGGCCCCTTTCTTTGAGATAACTCTGCACTAGTGCGAGCCGCAAATGCCACTTCCAGCTTAGCTGTGCAGAAGAAGAACAACAAGAAGAAGAAATATCTCGAAATATGTCCGTCAGGCGCCTTCCCTTGAGATAAATCTGCAAATATCTCGGAAACGAAGCGAGCTATGGCAAAATGTTAAGAGACCTTTTTTGTAGAGAATTAAGTTTCCTACGTTTTATGTTCTATGATATTTTTTGATCAGATGCGTAGTTTTCGAGATATATCGAGATACTTAAAAGTTCCGAAGCCGCACCAACATAATAGAGATACAGAAACACCGTGGCCCCTTTCTTTGAGATAACTGTGCACTAGTGCGAGCCGCAAATGCCACTTCCAGCTTAGCTGTGCAGAAGAAAAACAACAAGAAGAAGAAATATCTCGAAATATGTCCGTCAGGCCCCTTCCCTTGAGATAAATCTGCAAATATCTCGGAAACCAAGCGAGCTATGGCAAAATGTTAAGAGACCTTTTTTGTACAGAATTATGTTTCCTACTTTTTATGTTCTATGATATTTTTTGATCAGATGCGTAGTTCTCGAGATATATCAAGATATTTAAAAGTTCCGAAACCGCACCAACATAACAGAGATACAGAAACACCGTGGCCCCTTTCTTTGAGATAACTCTGCACTAGTGCGAGCCGCAAATGCCGCTTCCAGCTTAGCTGTGCAGAAGAAGAACAACAAGAAGAAGAAATATCTCGAAATATGTCCGTTAGGCCCCTTCCCTTGAGATCAATCTGCAAATATCTCGGAAACGAAGCGAGCTATGGCAAAATGTTAAGAGACCTTTTTTGTAGAGAATTAAGTTTCCTACATTTTATGTTCTATGATATTTTTTGATCAGATGCGTAGTTCTCGAGATACATTAAGATATTTAAAAGTTCCGAAGCCGCACCAACATAATAGAGATACAGAAACACCGTGGCCCCTTTCTTTGAGATAACTCTGCACTATTGCGAGCTGCAAATGCCACTTCCAGCTTAGCTGTGCAGAAGAAGAACAACAAGAAGAAGAAGTATCTCGAAATATGTCCGTCAGGCCCCTTCCCTTGAGATAAATCTGCAAATATCTCGGAAACGAAGCGAGCTATGGCAAAATGTTAAGAGACCTTTTTTGTAGAGAATTAAGTTTCCTACTTTTTATGTTCTATGATATTTTTTGATCAGATGCGTAGTTCTCGAGATATATTAAGATATTTAAAAGTTCCGAAGCCGCACCAACATAATAGAGATACAGAAACACCGTGGCCCCTTTCTTTTAGATAACTCTGCACTATTGCGAGCTGCAAATGCCACTTCCAGCTTAGCTGTGCAGAAGAAGAACAACAAGAAGAAGAAGTATCTCGAAATATGTCCGTCAGGCCCTTCCCTTGAGATAAATCTGCAAATATCTCGGAAACGAAGAGAGCTATGGCAAAATGTTAAGAGACCTTTTTTGTAGAGAATTAAGTTTCCTACTTTTTATGTTCTATGATATTTTTTGATCAGATGCGTAGTTCTCGAGATATATCAAGATATTTAAAAGTTCCGAAGCCGCACCAACATAATAGAGATACAGAAACACCGTGGCCCCTTTCTTTGAGATAACTCTGCACTATTGCGAGCTGTAAATGCCACTTCCAGCTTAGCTGTGCAGAAGAAGAACAACAAGAAGAAGAAATATCTCGAAATATGTCCGTTAGGCCCCTTCCCTTGAGATAAATATGCAAATATCTCGGAAACGAAGCGAGCTATGGCAAAATGTTAAGAGACCTTTTTTGTAGAGAATTAAGTTTCCTACTTTTTATGTTCTATGATATTTTTTGATCAGATGCGTAGTTCTCGAGATATATCGAGATATTTAAAAGTTCCGAAGCCGCACCAACATAATAGAGGTACAGAAACACCGTGGCCTCTTTCTTTGAGATAACTCTGCACTATTGCGAGCTGCAAATGCCACTTCCAGCTTAGCTGTGCAGAAGAAGAACAACAAGAAGAAGAAATATCTCGAAATATGTCCATCAGGACCCTTCCCTTGAGATAAATCTGCAAATATCTCGGAAACGAAGCGAGCTATGGCAAAATGTTAAGAGACCTTTTTTGTAGAGAATTATGTTTCCTACAATTTACGTTCTATGATATTTTTTGATCAGAAGCGTAGTTTTCGAGATATATCGAGATATTTAAAAGTTCCGAAGCCGCACCAACATAATAGAGATACAGAAACACCGTGGCCCCTTTCTTTGAGATAAGTCTGCACTAGTGCGAGCCGCAAATGCCACTTCCAGCTTAGCTGTGCAGAAGAAGAACAACAAGAAGAAGAAATATCTCGAAATATGTCCGTCAGGCCAGTTCCTTTGAGCTGAATCTGCAAATATCTCGGAAACGAAGCGAGCTATGGCAAAATGTTAAGAGACGTTTTTTGTAGAGAATTATGTTTCCTACAATTCATGTTCTATGATATTTTTTGATCAGAAGCGTAGTTTTCGAGATATATCGAGATATTTAAAAGTTCCGAAGCCGCACCAACATAATAGGGATACAGAAACACCGTGGCCCCTTTCTTTGAGATAACTCTGCACTAGTGCGAGCCGCAAATGCCACTTCCAGCTTAGCTGTGCAGAAGAAGAACAACAAGAAGAAGAAATATCTCGAAATATGTCCGTCAGGCGCCTTCCCTTGAGATAAATCTGCAAATATCTCGGAAACGAAGCGAGGTATGGCAAAATGTTAAGAGACCTTTTTTGTAGAAAATTAGGTTTCCTACTTTTTATGTTCTATGATATTTTTTGATCAGATGCGTAGTTCTCGAGATATATCAAGATATTTAAAAGTTCCGAAGCCGCACCAACATAATAGAGGTACAGAAACACCGTGGCCCCTTTCTTTGAGATAACTCTGCACTATTGCGAGCTGTAAATGCCACTTCCAGCTTAGCTGTGCAGAAGAAGAACAACAAGAAGAAGAAATATCTCGAAATATGTCCGTCAGGCCAGTTCCTTTGAGCTGAATCTGCAAATATCTCGGAAACGAAGCGAGCTATGGCAAAATGTTAAGAGACGTTTTTTGTAGAGAATTATGTTTCCTACAATTTATGTTCTATGATATTTTTTGATCAGAAGCGTAGTTTTCGAGATATATCGAGATATTTAAAAGTTCCGAAGCCGCACCAACATAATAGGGATACAGAAACACCGTGGCCCCTTTCTTTGAGATAACTCTGCACTAGTGCGAGCCGCAAATGCCACTTCCAGCTTAGCTGTGCAGAAGAAGAACAACAAGAAGAAGAAATATCTCGAAATATGTCCGTCAGGCGCCTTCCCTTGAGATAAATCTGCAAATATCTCGGAAACGAAGCGAGCTATGGCAAAATGTTAAGAGACCTTTTTTGTAGAGAATTAAGTTTCCTACGTTTTATGTTCTATGATATTTTTTGATCAGATGCGTAGTTTTCGAGATATATCGAGATACTTAAAAGTTCCGAAGCCGCACCAACATAATAGAGATACAGAAACACCGTGGCCCCTTTCTTTGAGATAACTGTGCACTAGTGCGAGCCGCAAATGCCACTTCCAGCTTAGCTGTGCAGAAGAAAAACAACAAGAAGAAGAAATATCTCGAAATATGTCCGTCAGGCCCCTTCCCTTGAGATAAATCTGCAAATATCTCGGAAACCAAGCGAGCTATGGCAAAATGTTAAGAGACCTTTTTTGTACAGAATTATGTTTCCTACTTTTTATGTTCTATGATATTTTTTGATCAGATGCGTAGTTCTCGAGATATATCAAGATATTTAAAAGTTCCGAAACCGCACCAACATAACAGAGATACAGAAACACCGTGGCCCCTTTCTTTGAGATAACTCTGCACTAGTGCGAGCCGCAAATGCCGCTTCCAGCTTAGCTGTGCAGAAGAAGAACAACAAGAAGAAGAAATATCTCGAAATATGTCCGTTAGGCCCCTTCCCTTGAGATCAATCTGCAAATATCTCGGAAACGAAGCGAGCTATGGCAAAATGTTAAGAGACCTTTTTTGTAGAGAATTAAGTTTCCTACATTTTATGTTCTATGATATTTTTTGATCAGATGCGTAGTTCTCGAGATACATTAAGATATTTAAAAGTTCCGAAGCCGCACCAACATAATAGAGATACAGAAACACCGTGGCCCCTTTCTTTGAGATAACTCTGCACTATTGCGAGCTGCAAATGCCACTTCCAGCTTAGCTGTGCAGAAGAAGAACAACAAGAAGAAGAAGTATCTCGAAATATGTCCGTCAGGCCCCTTCCCTTGAGATAAATCTGCAAATATCTCGGAAACGAAGCGAGCTATGGCAAAATGTTAAGAGACCTTTTTTGTAGAGAATTAAGTTTCCTACTTTTTATGTTCTATGATATTTTTTGATCAGATGCGTAGTTCTCGAGATATATTAAGATATTTAAAAGTTCCGAAGCCGCACCAACATAATAGACATACAGAAACACCGTGGCCCCTTTCTTTTAGATAACTCTGCACTATTGCGAGCTGCAAATGCCACTTCCAGCTTAGCTGTGCAGAAGAAGAACAACAAGAAGAAGAAGTATCTCGAAATATGTCCGTCAGGCCCCTTCCCTTGAGATAAATCTGCAAATATCTCGGAAACGAAGAGAGCTATGGCAAAATGTTAAGAGACCTTTTTTGTAGAGAATTAAGTTTCCTACTTTTTATGTTCTATGATATTTTTTGATCAGATGCGTAGTTCTCGAGATATATCAAGATATTTAAAAGTTCCGAAGCCGCGCCAACATAATAGAGATACAGAAACACCGTGGCCCCTTTCTTTGAGATAACTCTGCACTATTGCGAGCTGTAAATGCCACTTCCAGCTTAGCTGTGCAGAAGAAGAACAACAAGAAGAAGAAATATCTCGAAATATGTCCGTTAGGCCCCTTCCCTTGAGATAAATATGCAAATATCTCGGAAACGAAGCGAGCTATGGCAAAATGTTAAGAGACCTTTTTTGTAGAGAATTAAGTTTCCTACTTTTTATGTTCTATGATATTTTTTGATCAGATGCGTAGTTCTCGAGATATATCGAGATATTTAAAAGTTCCGAAGCCGCACCAACATAATAGAGGTACAGAAACACCGTGGCCTCTTTCTTTGAGATAACTCTGCACTATTGCGAGCTGCAAATGCCACTTCCAGCTTAGCTGTGCAGAAGAAGAACAACAAGAAGAAGAAGTATCTCGAAATATGTCCATCAGGACCCTTCCCTTGAGATAAATCTGCAAATATCTCGGAAACGAAGCGAGCTATGGCAAAATGTTAAGAGACCTTTTTTGTAGAGAATTATGTTTCCTACAATTTACGTTCTATGATATTTTTTGATCAGAAGCGTAGTTTTCGAGATATATCGAGATATTTAAAAGTTCCGAAGCCGCACCAACATAATAGAGATACAGAAACACCGTGGCCCCTTTCTTTGAGATAACTCTGCACTATTGCGCGCTGCAAATGCCACTTCCAGCTTAGCTGTGCAGAAGAAGAACAACAAGAAGAAGAAATATCTCGAAATATGTCCGTCAGACCCCTTCCCTTGAGATAAATCTGCAAATATCTCGGAAACGAAGCGAGCAATGGCAAAATGTTAAGAGACCTTTTTTGTAGAGAATTATGTTTCCTACAATTTACGTTCTATGATCTTTTTCGATCAGAAGCGTAGTTTTCGAGATATATCGAGATATTTAAAAGTTCCGAAGCCGCTCCAACATAATAGAGATACAGAAACACCGTGGCCCCTTTCTTTGAGATAACTCTGCACTATTGCGACCTGCAAATGCCACTGCCAGCTTATCTGTGCAGAAGAAGAGCAACAAGAAGAAGAAATATCTCGAAATATGTCCGTCAGGCCCCATCCCTTGAGATAAATCTGCAAATATCTCGGAAACGATGCCAGCTATGGGAAAATGTTAAGAGACCTTTTTTGTAGAGAATTAAGTTTCCTACTTTTTATGTTCTATGATATTTTTTGATCAGATGCGTAGTTCTCGAGATATATCAAGATATTTAAAAGTTCCGAAGCCGCACCAACATAATAGAGATACAGAAACACCGTGGCCCCTTTCTTTGAGATAACTCTGCACTATTGCGAGCTGGAAATGCCACTTCCAGTTTAGCTGTGCAGAAGAAGAAGAACAAGAAGAAGAAATATCTCGAAATATGTCCGTCAGGCCCCTTCCCTTGAGATAAATCTGCAAATATCTCGGAAACGAAGCGAGCTATGGCAAAATGTTAAGAGACCTTTCTTGTAGAGAATTAAGTTTCCTTCTTTTTATGTTGTATGATATTTTTTGATCAGATGCGTAGTTCTCGAGATATATCAAGATATGTAAAAGTTCCGAAGCCGCACCAACATAATAGAGATACAGAAACACCGTGGCCCCTTTCTTTGAGATAACTCTGCACTATTGCGAGCTGGAAATGCCACTTCCAGTTTATCTGTGCAGAAGAAGAACAACAAGAAGAAGAAATATCTCGAAATATGTCCGTCAGGCCACTTCCCTTGAGATAAATCTGCAAATATCTCGGAAACGATGCGAGCTATGGCAAAATGTTAAGAGACCTTTTCTGTAGAGAATTAAGTTTCCTACCTTTTATGTTCTATGATATTTTTTGATCAGATGCGTAGTTCTCGAGATATATCAAGATATTTAAAAGTTCCGAAGCTGCACCAACATAATAGAGGTACAGAAACACCGTGGCCTCTTTCTTTGAGATAACTCTGCACTATTGCGAGCAGCAAATGCCACTTCGAGCTTAGCTGTGCAGAAGAAGAACAACAAGAAGAAGAAATATCTCGAAATATGTCCGTCAGACCCCTTCCCTTGAGATAAATCTGCAAATATCTCGGAAACGAAGCGAGCAATGGCAAAATGTTAAGAGACCTTTTTTGTAGAGAATTATGTTTCCTACAATTTACGTTCTATGATCTTTTTCGATCAGAAGCGTAGTTTTCGAGATATATCGAGATATTTAAAAGTTCCGAAGCCGCTCCAACATAATAGAGATACAGAAACACCGTGGCCCCTTTCTTTGAGATAACTCTGCACTATTGCGACCTGCAAATGCCACTGCCAGCTTATCTGTGCAGAAGAAGAGCAACAAGAAGAAGAAATATCTCGAAATATGTCCGTCAGGCCCCATCCCTTGAGATAAATCTGCAAATATCTCGGAAACGATGCCAGCTATGGGAAAATGTTAAGAGACCTTTTTTGTAGAGAATTAAGTTTCCTACTTTTTATGTTCTATGATATTTTGTGATCAGATGCGTAGTTCTCGAGATATATCAAGATATTTAAAAGTTCCGAAGCCGCACCAACATAATAGAGATACAGAAACACCGTGGCCCCTTTCTTTGAGATAACTCTGCACTATTGCGAGCTGGAAATGCCACTTCCAGTTTAGCTGTGCAGAAGAAGAAGAACAAGAAGAAGAAATATCTCGAAATATGTCCGTCAGGCCCCTTCCCTTGAGATAAATCTGCAAATATCTCGGAAACGAAGCGAGCTATGGCAAAATGTTAAGAGACCTTTCTTGTAGAGAATTAAGTTTCCTTCTTTTTATGTTGTATGATATTTTTTGATCAGATGCGTAGTTCTCGAGATATATCAACATATTTAAAAGCTCCGAAGCTGCACCAACATAATAGAGGTACAGAAACACCGTGGCCCCTTTCTTTGAGATAACTCTGCACTATTGCGAGCTGCAAATGCCACTTCCAGCTTAGCTGTGCAGAAGGAGAACAACAAGAATAAGAAATATTTCGAAATATGTCCGTCAGGCCCCTTCCCTTGAGATAAATCTGCAAATATCTCGGAAACGAAGCGAGCTGCGGCAAAATGTTAACAGACCTTTTTTGTAGAGAATTAAGTTTCCTACTTTTTATGTTCTATCATATTTTTTTATCAGATGCGTAGTTCTCGAGATATATCAACATATTTAAAAGTTCCGAAGCTGCACCAACATAATAGAGGTACAGAAACACCGTGGCCTCTTTCTTTGAGATAACTCTGCACTACTGCGAGCTGCAAATGCCACTTCCAGCTTAGCTGTGCAGAAGAGGAACAACAAGAAGAAGAAATATCTCGGAATATGTCCGTCAGGCCCCTTCCCTTGAGCTAAATCTGCAAATATCTCGGAAACGATGCCAGCTATGGGAAAATGTTAAGAGACCTTTTTTGTAGAGAATTAAGTTTCCTACTTTTTATGTTCTATGATATTTTTTGATCAGATGCGTAGTTCTCGAGATATATCAAGATATTTAAAAGTTCCGAAGCCGCACCAACATAATAGAGATACAGAAACACCGTGGCCCCTTTCTTTGAGATAACTCTGCACTATTGCGAGCTGGAAATGCCACTTCCAGTTTAGCTGTGCAGAAGAAGAAGAACAAGAAGAAGAAATATCTCGAAATATGTCCGTCAGGCCCCTTCCCTTGAGATAAATCTGCAAATATCTCGGAAACGAAGCGAGCTATGGCAAAATGTTAAGAGACCTTTCTTGTAGAGAATTAAGTTTCCTTCTTTTTATGTTGTATGATATTTTTTGATCAGATGCGTAGTTCTCGAGATATATCAACATATTTAAAAGTTCCGAAGCTGCACCAACATAATAGAGGTACAGAAACACCGTGGCCTCTTTCTTTGAGATAACTCTGCACTATTGCGAGCTGCAAATGCCACTTCCAGCTTAGCTGTGCAGAAGAGGAACAACAAGAAGAAGAAATATCTCGGAATATGTCCGTCAGGCCCCTTCCCTTGAGCTAAATCTGCAAATATCTCGGAAACGATGCCAGCTATGGGAAAATGTTAAGAGACCTTTTTTGTAGAGAATTATGTTTCCTACTTTGTATGTTCTATGATATTTGTTGATCAGTAGCGTAGTTTTCGAGATATTTCGAGATATTTAAAAGTTCCCAAGCCGCACCAACATAATAGAGATACAGAAACACCGTGGCCCCTTTCTTTGGGATAACTCTGCACTATTGCGAGCTGGAAATGCCACTTCCAGTTTAGCTGTGCAGAAGAAGAACAACAAGAAGAAGAAATATCTCGAAATATGTCCGTCAGGACCCTTCCCTTGAGATAAATCTGCAAATATCTCGGAAACGAAGCGAGCTATGGCAAGACGTTAAGAAACCTTTTTTGTAGAGAATTATGTTTCCTACAATTTATGTTCTATGATATTTTTTGATCAGAAGCGTAGTTCTCGAGATATATCAAGCTCCGAAGCTGCACCAACATAATAGAGGTACAGAAACACCGTGGCCCCTTTCTTTGAGATAACTCTGCACTATTGCGAGCTGCAAATGCCACTTCCAGCTTAGCTGCGCAGAAGAAGAACAACAAGAAGAAGAAGTATCTCGAAATATGTCCGTCAGGCCCCTTCCCTTGAGATAAATCTGCAAATATCTCGGAAACGAAGAGAACTATGGCAAAATGTTAAGAGACCTTTTTTGTAGAGAATTAAGTTTCCTACTTTTTATGTTCTATGATATTTTTTGATCAGATGCGTAGTTCTCGAGATATATCAAGATATTTAAAAGTTCCGAAGCCGCACCAACATAATAGAGATACAGAAACACCGTGGCCCCTTTCTTTGAGATAACTCTGCACTATTGCGAGCTGTAAATGCCACTTCCAGCTTAGCTGTGCAGAAGAAGAACAACAAGAAGAAGAAATATCTCGAAATATGTCCGTTAGGCCCCTTCCCTTGAGATAAATCTGCAAATATCTCGGAAACGAAGCGAGCTATGGCAAAATGTTAAGAGACCTTTTTTGTAGAGAATTAAGTTTCCTACTTTTTATGTTCTATGATATTTTTTGATCAGATGCGTAGTTCTCGAGATATATCAAGATATTTAAAAGTTCCGAAGCCGCACCAACATAATAGAGATACAGAAACACCGTGGCCCTTTCTTTGAGATAACTCTGCACTATTGCGAGCTGTAAATGCCACTTCAAGCTTAGCTGTGCAGAAGAAGAACAACAAGAAGAAGAAATATCTCGAAATATGTCCGTTAGGCCCCTTCCCTTGAGATAAATCTGCAAATATCTCGGAAACGAAGCGAGCTATGGCAAAATATTAAGAGACCTTTTTTGTAGAGAATTAAGTTTCCTACATTTTATGTTCTATGATATTTTTTGATCAGATGCGTAGTTCTCGAGATATATTAAGATATTTAAAAGTTCCGAAGCCGCACCAACATAATAGAGATACAGAAACACCGTGGCCCCTTTCTTTGAGATAACTCTGCACTATTGCGAGCTGCAAATGCCACTTCCAGCTTAGCTGTGCAGAAGAAGAACAACAAGAAGAAGAAATATCTCCAAATATGTCCGTCAGGACCCTTCCCTTGAGATAAATCTGCAAATATCTCGGAAACGAAGCGAGCTATTGCAAAACGTTAAAAGACCTTTTTTGTAGAGAATTAAGTTTCCTACTTTTTATGTTCTATGATATTTTTTGATCAGATGCGTAGCTCTCGAGATATATCAAGATATTTAAAAGCTCCGAAGCTGCACCAACATAATAGAGGTACAGAAACACCGTGGCCCCTTTCTTTGAGATAACTCTGCACTATAGCGAGCTGCAAATGCCACTTCCAGCTTAGCTGTGCAGAAGAAGAACAACAAGAATAAGAAATATTTCGAAATATGTCCGTCAGGCCCCTTCCCTTGAGATAAATCTGCAAATATCTCGGAAACGAAGCGAGCTACGGCAAAATGTTAAGAGACCTTTTTTGTAGAAAATTAGGTTTCCTACTTTTTATGTTCTATGATATTTTTTGATCAGATGCGTAGTTCTCGAGATATATCAAGATATTTAAAAGTTCCGAAGCCGCACCAACATAATAGAGATACAGAAACACCGTGGCCCCTTTCTTTGCGATAACTCTGCACTATTGCGAGCTGCAAATGCCACTTCCAGCTTAGCTGTGCAGAAGAAGAACAACAAGAAGAAGAAATATCTCGAAATATGTCCGTCAGGCCCCTTCCCTTGAGATAAATCTGCAAATATCTCGGAAACGAAGCGAGCTATGGCAAAATGTTAAGAGACCTTTTTTGTAGAGAATTAAGTTTCCTACTTTTTATGTTCTATGATATTTTTTGATCAGATGCGTAGTTCTCGAGATATATCAAGATATTTAAAAGTTCCGAAGCCGCACCAACATAATAGAGATACAGAAACACCGTGGCCCCTTTCTTTGAGATAACTCTGCACTATTGCGAGCTGCAAATGCCACTTCCAGCTTAGCTGCGCAGAAGAAGAACAACAAGAGGAAGAAGTATCTCGAAATATGTCCGTCAGGCCCCTTCCCTTGAGATAAATCTGCAAATATCTCGGAAACGAAGAGAGCTATCGCAAAATGTTAAGAGACCTTTTTTGTAGAGAATTAAGTTTCCTACTTTTTATGTTCTATGATATTTTTTGATCAGATGCGTAGTTCTCGAGATATATCAAGATATTTAAAAGTTCCGAAGCCGCACCAACATAATAGAGATACAGAAACACCGTGGCCCCTTTCTTTGAGATAACTCTGCACTATTGCGAGCTGTAAATGCCACTTCCAGCTTAGCTGTGCAGAAGAAGAACAAGAAGAAGAAGAAATATCTCGAAATATGTCCGTCAGGCCCCTGCCCTTGAGATATATCTGCAAATATCTCGGAAACGAAGCGAGCTATGGCAAAATGTTAAGAGACCTTTTTTGTAGAGAATTATGTTTCCTACAATTTATGTTCTATGATATTTTTTGATCAGAAGCGTAGTTTTCGAGATATATTGAGATATTTAAAGGTTCCGAAGCCGCACCAACATAATAGAGATACAGAAACACCGTGGCCCCTTTCTTTGAGATAACTCTGCACTATTGCGAGCTGCGAATGCCACTTCCAGCTTAGCTGTGCAGAAGAAGAACAACAAGAAGAAGAAATATCTCGAAATATGTCCGTCAGGCCCCTTCCCTTGAGATAAATCTGGAAATATCTCGGAAACGAAGAGAGCTATGGCAAAATGTTAAGAGACCTTTTTTGTAGAGAATTAAGTTTCCTACTTTTTACGTTCTATGACATTTTTTGATCAGATGCGTAGTTCTCGAGATATATCAAGATATTTAAAAGTTCCGAAGCCGCACCAACATAATAGAGATACAGAAACACCGTGGTCCCTTTCTTTGAGATAACTCTGCACTATTGCGAGCTGTAAATGCCACTTCCAGCTTAGCTGTGCAGAAGAAGAACAACAAGAAGAAGAAATATCTCGAAATATGTCCGTCAGGCCCCTTCCCTTGAGATATATCTGCAAATATCTCGGAAACGAAGCGAGCTATGGCAAAATGTTAAGAGACCTTATTTGTAGAGAATTAAGTTTCCTACTTTTTATGTTCTACGATATTTTTTGATCAGATGCGTAGTTCTCGAGATATATCAAGATATTTAAAAGTTCCGAAGCCGCACCAACATAATAGAGATACAGAAACACCGTGGCCCCTTTCTTTGACATAACTCTGCACTATTGCGAGCTGTAAATGCCACTTCCAGCTTAGCTGTGCAGAAGAAGAACAACAAGAAGAAGAAATATCTCGAAATATGTCCGTCAGGCCCTTGCCCTTGAGATATATCTGCAAATATCTCGGAAACGAAGCGAGCTATGGCAAAATGTTAAGAGACCTTTTTTGTACAGAATTATGTTTCCTACAATTTATGTTCTATGATATTTTTTGATCAGAAGCGTAGTTTTCGAGATATATTGAGATATTTAAAGGTTCCGAAGCCGCACCAACATAATAGAGATACAGAAACACCGTGGCCCCTTTCTTTGAGATAACTCTGCACTAGTGCGAGCCGCAAATGCCACTTCCAGCTTAGCTGTGCAGAAGAAGAACAACAAGAAGAAGAAATATCTCGAAATATGTCCGTCAGGCCCCTTCCCTTGAGATAAATCTGCAAATATCTCGGAAACGAAGCGAGCTATGGCAAAATGTTAAGAGACCTTTTTTGTAGAGAATTAGGTTTCCTACTTTTTATGTTCTATGATATTTTTTGATCAGATGCGTAGTTCTCGAGATATATCAAGATATTTAAAAGTTCCGAAGCCGCACCAACATAATAGAGATACAGAAACACCGTGGCCCCTTTCTTTGAGCTAACTCTGCACTAGTGCGTGCCGCAAATGCCACTTCCAGCTTAGCTGTGCAGAAGAAGAACAACAAGAAGAAGAAATATCTCGAAATATGTCCGTCAGGCCCCTTCCCTTGAGATAAATCTGCAAATATCTCGGAAACGAAGCGAGCTATGGCAAAATGTTAAGAGACCTTTTTTGTAGAGAATTTAGTTTCCTACTTTTTATGTTCTATGATATTTTTTGATCAGATGCGCAGTTCTCGAGATATATCAATATATTTAAAAGTTCCGAAGCCGCACCAACATAATAGAGATACAGAAACACCGTGGCCCCTTTCTTTGAGATAACTCTGCACTATTGCGAGCTGCAAATGCCACTTCCAGCTTAGCTGTGCAGAAGAAGAACAACAAGAAGAAGAAATATCTCGAAATATGTCCGTCAGGCCCCTTCCCTTGAGATAAATCTGCAAATATCTCGGAAACGAAGCGAGCTACGGCAAAATGTTAAGAGACCTTTTTTGTAGAAAATTAGGTTTCCTACTTTTTATGTTCTATGATATTTTTTGATCAGATGCGTAGTTCTCGAGATATATCAAGATATTTAAAAGTTCCGAAGCCGCACCAACATAATAGAGATACAGAAACACCGTGGCCCCTTTCTTTGAGATAACTCTGCACTATTGCGAGCTGTAAATGCCACTTCCAGCTTAGCTGTGCAGAAGAAGAACAAGAAGAAGAAGAAATATCTCGAAATATGTCCGTCAGGCCCCTGCCCTTGAGATATATCTGCAAATATCTCGGAAACGAAGCGAGCTATGGCAAAATGTTAAGAGACCTTTTTTGTAGAGAATTATGTTTCCTACAATTTATGTTCTATGATATTTTTTGATCAGAAGCGTAGTTTTCGAGATATATTGAGATATTTAAAGGTTCCGAAGCCGCACCAACATAATAGAGATACAGAAACACCGTGGCCCCTTTCTTTGAGATAACTCTGCACTATTGCGAGCTGCGAATGCCACTTCCAGCTTAGCTGTGCAGAAGAAGAACAACAAGAAGAAGAAATATCTCGAAATATGTCCGTCAGGCCCCTTCCCTTGAGATAAATCTGGAAATATCTCGGAAACGAAGAGAGCTATGGCAAAATGTTAAGAGACCTTTTTTGTAGAGAATTAAGTTTCCTACTTTTTACGTTCTATGACATTTTTTGATCAGATGCGTAGTTCTCGAGATATATCAAGATATTTAAAAGTTCCGAAGCCGCACCAACATAATAGAGATACAGAAACACCGTGGTCCCTTTCTTTGAGATAACTCTGCACTATTGCGAGCTGTAAATGCCACTTCCAGCTTAGCTGTGCAGAAGAAGAACAACAAGAAGAAGAAATATCTCGAAATATGTCCGTCAGGCCCCTTCCCTTGAGATATATCTGCAAATATCTCGGAAACGAAGCGAGCTATGGCAAAATGTTAAGAGACCTTATTTGTAGAGAATTAAGTTTCCTACTTTTTATGTTCTACGATATTTTTTGATCAGATGCGTAGTTCTCGAGATATATCAAGATATTTAAAAGTTCCGAAGCCGCACCAACATAATAGAGATACAGAAACACCGTGGCCCCTTTCTTTGACATAACTCTGCACTATTGCGAGCTGTAAATGCCACTTCCAGCTTAGCTGTGCAGAAGAAGAACAACAAGAAGAAGAAATATCTCGAAATATGTCCGTCAGGCCCCTGCCCTTGAGATATATCTGCAAATATCTCGGAAACGAAGCGAGCTATGGCAAAATGTTAAGAGACCTTTTTTGTACAGAATTATGTTTCCTACAATTTATGTTCTATGATATTTTTTGATCAGAAGCGTAGTTTTCGAGATATATTGAGATATTTAAAGGTTCCGAAGCCGCACCAACATAATAGAGATACAGAAACACCGTGGCCCCTTTCTTTGAGATAACTCTGCACTAGTGCGAGCCGCAAATGCCACTTCCAGCTTAGCTGTGCAGAAGAAGAACAACAAGAAGAAGAAATATCTCGAAATATGTCCGTCAGGCCCCTTCCCTTGAGATAAATCTGCAAATATCTCGGAAACGAAGCGAGCTATGGCAAAATGTTAAGAGACCTTTTTTGTAGAGAATTAGGTTTCCTACTTTTTATGTTCTATGATATTTTTTGATCAGATGCGTAGTTCTCGAGATATATCAAGATATTTAAAAGTTCCGAAGCCGCACCAACATAATAGAGATACAGAAACACCGTGGCCCCTTTCTTTGAGCTAACTCTGCACTAGTGCGTGCCGCAAATGCCACTTCCAGCTTAGCTGTGCAGAAGAAGAACAACAAGAAGAAGAAATATCTCGAAATATGTCCGTCAGGCCCCTTCCCTTGAGATAAATCTGCAAATATCTCGGAAACGAAGCGAGCTATGGCAAAATGTTAAGAGACCTTTTTTGTAGAGAATTTAGTTTCCTACTTTTTATGTTCTATGATATTTTTTGATCAGATGCGCAGTTCTCGAGATATATCAATATATTTAAAAGTTCCGAAGCCGCACCAACATAATAGAGATACAGAAACACCGTGGCCCCTTTCTTTGAGATAACTCTGCACTATTGCGAGCTGCAAATGCCACTTCCAGCTTAGCTGTGCAGAAGAAGAACAACAAGAAGAAGAAATATCTCGAAATATGTCCGTCAGGCCCCTTCCCTTGAGATAAATCTGCAAATATCTCGGAAACGAAGCGAGCTACGGCAAAATGTTAAGAGACCTTTTTTGTAGAAAATTAGGTTTCCTACTTTTCATGTTCTATGATATTTTTTGATCAGATGCGTAGTTCTCGAGATATATCAAGATATTTAAAAGTTCCGAAGCCGCACCAACATAATAGAGATACAGAAACACCGTGGCCCCTTTCTTTGAGATAACTCTGCACTATTGCGAGCTGTAAATGCCACTTCCAGCTTAGCTGTGCAGAAGAAGAACAACAAGAAGAAGAAATATCTCGAAATATGTCCGTCAGGCCCCTTCCCTTGAGATAAATCTGCAAATATCTCGGAAACGAAGCGAGCTACGGCAAAATGTTAAGAGACCTTTTTTGTAGAAAATTAGGTTTCCTACTTTTTATGTTCTATGATATTTTTTGATCAGATGCGTAGTTCTCGAGATATATCAAGATATTTAAAAGTTCCGAAGCCGCACCAACATAATAGAGATACAGAAACACCGTGGCCCCTTTCTTTGAGATAACTCTGCACTATTGCGAGCTGTAAATGCCACTTCCAGCTTAGCTGTGCAGAAGAAGAACAACAAGAAGAAGAAATATCTCGAAATATGTCCGTCAGGCCCCTGCCCTTGAGATATATCTGCAAACATCTCGGAAACGAAGCGAGCTATGGCAAAATGTTAAGAGACCTTTTTTGTAGAGAATTATGTTTCCTACAATTTATGTTCTATGATATTTTTTGATCAGAAGCGTAGTTTTCGAGATATATTGAGATATTTAAAGGTTCCGAAGCCGCACCAACATAATAGAGATACAGAAACACCGTGGCCCCTTTCTTTGAGATAACTCTGCACTAGTGCGAGCCGCAAATGCCACTTCCAGCTTAGCTGTGCAGAAGGAGAACAACAAGAAGAAGAAATATCTCGAAATATGTCCGTCAGGCCCCTTCCCTTGAGATAAATCTGCAAATATCTCGGAAACGAAGCGAGCTATGGCAAAATGTTAAGAGACCTTTTTTGTAGAGAATTAAGTTTCCTACTTTTTATGTTCTATGATATTTTTTGATCAGATGCGCAGTTCTCGAGATATATCAATATATTTAAAAGTTCCGAAGCCGCACCAACATAATAGAGATACAGAAACACCGTGGCCCCTTTCTTTGAGATAACTCTGCACTACTGCGAGCTGCAAATGCCACTTCCAGCTTAGCTGTGCAGAAGAAGAACAACAAGAAGAAGAAATATCTCGAAATATGTCCGTCAGGCCCCTTCCCTTGAGATAAATCTGCAAATATCTCGGAAACGAAGAGAGCTATGGCAAAATGTTAAGAGACCTTTTTTGTAGAGAATTAAGTTTCCTACTTTTCATGTTCTATGATATTTTTTGATCAGATGCGTAGTTCTCGAGATATATCAAGATATTTAAAAGTTCCGAAGCCGCACCAACATAATAGAGATACAGAAACACCGTGGCCCCTTTCTTTGAGATAACTCTGCACTATTGCGAGCTGTAAATGCCACTTCCAGCTTAGCTGTGCAGAAGAAGAACAACAAGAAGAAGAAATATCTCGAAATATGTCCGTCTGGCCCCTTCCCTTGAGATAAATCTGCAAATATCTCGGAAACGAAGCGAGCTATGGCAAAATGTTAAGAGACCTTTTTTGTAGAGAATTAAGTTTCCTACTTTTTATGTTCTATGATATTTTTTGATCAGATGCGCAGTTCTCGAGATATATCAATATATTTAAAAGTTCCGAAGCCGCACCAACATAATAGAGATACAGAAACACCGTGGCCCCTTTCTTTGAGATAACTCTGCACTATTGCGAGCTGCAAATGCCACTTCCAGCTTAGCTGTGCAGAAGAAGAACAACAAGAAGAAGAAATATCTCGAAATATGTCCGTCAGGCCCCTTCCCTTGAGATAAATCTGGAAATATCTCGGAAACGAAGAGAGCTATGGCAAAATGTTAAGAGACCTTTTTTGTAGAGAATTAAGTTTCCTACTTTTTACGCTCTATGACATTTTTTGATCAGATGCGTAGTTCTCGAGATATATCAAGATATTTAAAAGTTCCGAAGCCGCACCAACATAATAGAGATACAGAAACACCGTGGTCCCTTTCTTTGAGATAACTCTGCACTATTGCGAGCTGTAAATGCCACTTCCAGCTTAGCTGTGCAGAAGAAGAACAACAAGAAGAAGAAATATCTCGAAATATGTCCGTCAGGCCCCTTCCCTTGAGATATATCTGCAAATATCTCGGAAACGAAGCGAGCTATGGCAAAATGTTAAGAGACCTTTTTTGTCGAAAATTATGTTTCCTACAATTTATGTTCTATGATATTTTTTGATCAGAAGCGTAGTTTTCGAGATATATCGAGATATTTAAAAGTTCCGAAGCCGCACCAGCATAATAGAGATACAGAAACACCGTGGCCCCTTTCATTGAGATGACTCTGCACTATTGCGAGCTGGAAATGCCACTTCCAGTTTAGCTGTGCAGAAGAAGAACAACAAGAAGAAGAAATATCTCGAAATATGTCCGTTAGGCCCCTTCCCTTGAGATAAATCTGCAAATATCTCGGAAACGAAGCGAGCTATGGCAAAATGTTAAGAGACCTTTTTTGTCGAGAATTATGTTTCCTACAATTTATGTTCTATGATATTTTTTGATCAGAAGCGTAGTTTTCGAGATATATCGAGATATTTAAAAGTTCCGAAGCCGCACCAACATAATAGAGATACAGAAACACCGTGGCCCCTTTCTTTGAGATGACTCTGCACTATTGCGAGCTGGAAATGCCACTTCCAGTTTAGCTGTGCAGAAGAAGAACAACAAGAAGAAGAAATATCTCGAAATATGTCCGTTAGGCCCCTTCCCTTGAGATAAATCTGCAAATATCTCGGAAACGAAGCGAGCTATGGCAAAATGTTAAGAGACCTTTTTTGTAAAGAATTAAGTTTCCTACTTTTTATGTTCTATGATATTTTTTGATCAGATGCGTAGTTCTCGAGATATATCAACATATTTAAAAGTTCCGAAGCCGCACCAACATAATAGAGATACAGAAACACCGTGGCCCCTTTCTTTGAGATAACTCTGCACTATTGCGAACTGCAAATGCCACTTCCAGCTTAGCTGTGCAGAAGAAGAACAACAAGAAGAAGAAATATCTTGAAATATGTCCGTCAGGCCCCTTCCCTTGAGATAAATCTGCAAATATCTCGGAAACCAAGAGAGCTATGGCAAAATGTTAAGAGACCTTTTTTGTAGAGAATTAAGTTTTCTACTTTTCATGTTCTATGATATTTTTTGATCAGATGCGTAGTTCTCGAGATATATCAAGATATTTAAAAGTTCCGAAGCCGCACCAACATAATAGAGATACAGAAACACCGTGGCCCCTTTCTTTGAGATAACTCTGCACTATTGCGAGCTGCAAATGCCACTTCCAGCTTAGCTGTGCAGAAGAAGAACAACAAGAAGAAGAAATATCTCGAAATATGTCCGTCAGGCCCCTTCCCTTGAGATAAATCTGGAAATATCTCGGAAACGAAGAGAGCTATGGCAAAATGTTAAGAGACCTTTTTTGTAGAGAATTAAGTTTCCTACTTTTTACGTTCTATGACATTTTTTGATCAGATGCGTAGTTCTCGAGATATATCAAGATATTTAAAAGTTCCGAAGCCGCACCAACATAATAGAGATACAGAAACACCGTGGCCCCTTTCTTTGAAATAACTCTGCACTATTGCGAGCTGCAAATGCCACTTCCAGCTTAGCTGTGCAGAAGAAGAACAACAAGAAGAAGAAATATCTCGAAATATGTCCGTCAGGCCCCTTCCCTTGAGATAAATCTGCAAATATCTCGGAAACGAAGAGAGCTATGGCAAAATATTAAGAGACCTTTTTTGTAGAGAATTAAGTTTCCTACTTTTCATGTTCTATGATATTTTTTGATCAGATGCGTAGTTCTCGAGATATATCAAGATATTTAAAAGTTCCGAAGCCGCACCAACATAATAGAGATACAGAAACACCGTGGCCCCCCTCTTTGAGATAACTCTGCACTATTGCGAGCTGCAAATGCCACTTCCAGCTTAGCTGTGCAGAAGAAGAACAACAAGAATAAGAAATATTTCGAAATATGTCCGTCAGGCCCCTTCCCTTGAGATAAATCTGCAAATATCTCGGAAACGAAGCGGGCTACGGCAAAATGTTAAGAGACCTTTTTTGTAGAAAATTAGGTTTCCTACTTTTTATGTTCTATGATATTTTTTGATCAGATGCGTAGTTCTCGAGATATATCAAGATATTTAAAAGTTCCGAAGCCGCACCAACATAATAGAGATACAGAAACACCGTGGCCCCTTTCTTTGAGATAACTCTGCACTATTGCGAGCTGCAAATGCCACTTCCAGCTTAGCTGTGCAGAGGAAGAACAACAAGAAGAAGAAGTATCCCGAAATATGTCCGTCAGGCCCGTTCCTTTGAGCTGAATCTGCAAATATCTCGGAAACGAAGCGAGCTATGGCAAAATGTTAAGAGACGTTTTTTGTAGTGAATTATGTTTCCTACAATTTATGTTCTATGATATTTTTTGATCAGAAGCGTAGTTTTCGAGATATATCGAGATATTTAAAAGTTCCGAAGCCGCACCAACATAATAGAGATACAGAAACACCGTGGCTCCTTTCTTTGAGATAACTCTGCACTAGTACGAGCCGCAAATGCCACTTCCAGCTTAGCTGTGCAGAAGAAGAACAACAAGAAGAAGAAATATCTCGAAATATGTCCGTCAGGCCCCTTCCCTTGAGATAAATCTGCAAATATCTCGGAAACGAAGCGAGCTATGGCAAAATGTTAAGAGACCTTTTTTGTAGAGAATTAAGTTTCCCACTTTTTATGTTATATGATATTTTTTGATCAGACGCGTAGTTCTCGAGATATATCAAGATATTTAAAAGTTCGGAAGCCGCACCAACATAATAGAGATACAGAAACACCGTGGCTCCTTTCTTTGAGATAACTCTGCACTATTGCGAGCTGCAAATGCCACTTCCAGCTTAGCTGTGCAGAAGAAGAACAACAAGAAGAAGAAATATCTCGAAATATGTCCGTCAGGCCCCTTCCCTTGAGATATATCTGCAAATATCTCGGGAACGAAGCGAGCTATGGCAAAATGTTAAGAGACCTTTTTTGTAGACAATTATGTTTCGTACAATTTATGTTCTATGATATTTTTTGATCAGATGCGTAGTTTTCGAGATATATCAAGATATTTAAAAGTTCCGAAGCCGCATCAACATAATAGAGATACAGAAACACCGTGGCCCCTTTCTTTGAGATAACTCTGCACTATTGCGAGCTGCAAATGCCACTTCCAGCTTAGCTGTGCAGAAGAAGAACAACAAGAAGAAGAAATATCTGGAAATATGTCCGTCAGGCCCCTTCCCTTGAGATAAATCTGCAAATATCTCGGAAACGAAGCGAGCTACGGCAAAATGTTAAGAGACCTTTTTTGAAGAAAATTAGGATTCCTACTTTTTATGTTCTATGATATTTTTTGACCAGATGCGTAGTTCTCGAGATATATCAAGATATTTAAAAGTTCCGAAGCCGCACTAACATAATAGAGATACAGAAACACCGTGGCCCCTTTCTTTGAGATAACTCTGCACTATTGCGCGCTGCAAATGCCACTTCCAGCTTAGCTGTGCAGAAGAAGAACAACAAGAAGAAGAAATATCTCGAAATATGTCCGTCAGGCCCCTTCCCTTGAGATAAATCTGCAAATATCTCGGAAACGAAGCGAGCTATGGCAAAATGTTAAGAGACCTTTTTTGTAGAGAATTAAGTTTCCTACTTTTTATGTTCTATGATATTTTTTGATCAGATGCGTAGTTCTCGAGATATATCAAGATATTTAAAAGTTCCGAAGCCGCACCAACATAATAGAGATACAGAAACACCGTGGCCCCTTTCTTTGAGATAACTCTGCACTACTGCGAGCTGCAAATGCCACTTCCAGCTTAGCTGTGCAGAAGAAGAACAACAAGAAGAAGAAATATCTCGAAATATGTCCGTCAGGCCCCTTCCCTTGAGATATATCTGCAAATATCTCGGAAACGAAGCGAGCTATGGCAAAATGTTAAGAGACCTTTTTTGTAGAGAATTATGTTTCCTACATTTTACGTTCTCTGATATTTTTTGATCAGAAGCGTAGTTTTCGAGATATATCGAGATATTTAAAAGTTCCGAAGCCGCACCAACATAATAGAGATACAGAAACACCGTGGCCCCTTTCTTTGAGATAACACTGCACTATTGCGACCTGCAAATGCCACTTCCAGCTTAGCTGTGCAGAAGAGGAACAACAAGAAGAAGAAATATCTCGGAATATGTCCGTCAGGCCCCTTCCCTTGAGATAAATCTGCAAATATCTCGGAAACGAAGCGAGCAATGGCAAAATGTTAAGAGACCTTTTTTGTAGAGAATTATGTTTCCTACAATTTATGTTCTCTGATATTTTTTGATCAGAAGCGTAGTTTTCGAGATATATCGAGATATTTAAAAGATCCGAAGCCGCACCAACATAATAGAGATACAGAAACACCGTGGCCCCTTTCTTTGAGATAACTCTGCACTATTGCGACCTGCAAATGCCACTTCCAGCTTAGCTGTGCAGAAGAGGAACAACAAGAAGAAGAAATATCTCGGAATATGTCCGTCAGGCCCCTTCCCTTGAGATAAATCTGCAAATATCTCGGAAACGAAGCGAGCAATGGCAAAATGTTAAGAGACCTTTTTTGTAGAGAATTATGTTTCCTACAATTTATGTTCTATGATATTTTTTGATCAGAAGCGTAGTTTTCGAGATATATCGAGATATTTAAAAGTTCCGAAGCCGCACCAACATAATAGAGATACAGAAACATCGTGGCCCCTTTCTTTGGGATAACTCTGCACCATTGCGAGCTGCAAATGCCACTTCCAGCTTAGCTGTGCAGAAGAAGAACAACAAGAAGAAGAAATATCTGGAAATATGTCCGTCAGGCCCCTTCCCTTGAGATAAATCTGCAAATATCTCGGAAAGGAAGCGAGCTACGGCAAAATGTTAAGAGACCTTTTTTGTAGAAAATTAGGATTCCTACTTTTTATGTTCTATGATATTTTTTGACCAGATGCGTAGTTCTCGAGATATATCAAGATATTTAAAAGTTCCGAAGCCGCACTAACATAATAGAGATACAGAAACACCGTGGCCCCTTTCTTTGAGATAACTCTGCACTATTGCGCGCTGCAAATGCCACTTCCAGCTTAGCTGTGCAGAAGAAGAACAACAAGAAGAAGAAATATCTCGAAATATGTCCGTCAGGCCCCTTCCCTTGAGATAAATCTGCAAATATCTCGGAAACGAAGCGAGCTATGGCAAAATGTTAAGAGACCTTTTTTGTAGAGAATTAAGTTTCCTACTTTTTATGTTCTATGATATTTTTTGATCAGATGCGTAGTTTTCGAGATATATCGAGATATTTAAAAGTTCCGAAGCCGCACCAACATAATAGAGATACAGAAACACCGTGGCCCCTTTCTTTGAGATAACTCTGCACTATTGCGAGCTGCAAATGCCACTTCCAGCGTAGCTGTGCAGAAGAAGAACAACAAGAAGAAGAAATATCTCGAAATATGTCCGTCAGGCCCCTTCCCTTGAGATAAATCTGCAAATATCTCGGAAACGAAGCGAGCTATGGCAAAATGTTAAGAGACCTTTTTTGCAGAGAATTAAGTTTCCTACTTTTTATGTTCTATGATATTTTTTGATCAGATGCGTAGTGCTCGAGATATATCCAGATATTTAAAAGTTCCGAAGCGGCACCAACATAATAGAGATACAGAAACACCGTGGCCCCTTTCTTTGAGGTAACTCTGCACTATTGCGAGCTGCAAATGCCACTTCCAGCTTAGCTGTGCAGAAGAAGAACAACAAGAAGAAGAAATATCTCGAAATATGTCCCTCAGGCCCCTTCCCTTGAGATAAATATGCAAATATCTCGGAAACCAAGGGAGCTATGGCAAAATGTTAAGAGACCTTATTTGTAGAGAATTAAGTTTCCTACTTTTTATGTTCTACGATATTTTTTGATCAGATGCGTAGTTCTCGAGATATATCAAGATATTTAAAAGTTCCGAAGCCGCACCAACATAATAGAGATACAGAAACACCGTGGCCCCTTTCTTTGAGATAACTCTGCACTACTGCGAGCTGCAAATGCCACTTCCAGCTTAGCTGTGCAGAAGAAGAACAACAAGAACAAGAAATATCTCGAAATATGTCCGTCAGGCCCCTCCCTTGAGATAAATCTGCAAATATCTCGGAAACGAAGCGAGCTATGGCAAAATGTTAAGAGACCTTTTTTGTAGAGAATTATGTTTCCTACAATTTACGTTCTCTGATATTTTTTGATCAGAAGCGTAGTTTTCGAGATATATCGAGATATTTAAAAGTTCCGAAGCCGCACCAACATAATAGAGATACAGAAACACCGTGGCCCCTTTCTTTGAGATAACTCTGCACTATTGCGAGCTGCAAATGCCACTTCCAGCGTAGCTGTGCAGAAGAAGAACAACAAGAAGAAGAAATATCTCGAAATATGTCCGTCAGGCCCCTTCCCTTGAGATAAATCTGCAAATATCTCGGAAACGAAGCGAACTATGGCAAAATCTTAAGAGACCTTTTTTGTAGAGAATTATGTTTCCTACAATTTACGTTCTCTGATATTTTTTGATCAGAAGCGTAGTTTTCGAGATATATCGAGATATTTAAAAGTTCCGAAGCCGCACCAACATAATAGAGATACAGAAACACCGTGGCCCCTTTCTTTGAGATAACTCTGCACTATTGCGAGCTGCAAATGCCACTTCCAGCTTAGCTGTGCAGAAGAAGAACAACAAGAAGAAGAAATATCTCGAAATATGTCCCTCAGGCCCCTTCCCTTGAGATAAATCTGCAAATATCTCGGAAACCAAGCGAGCTATGGCAAAATGTTAAGAGACCTTATTTGTAGAGAATTAAGTTTCCTACTTTTTATGTTCTACGATATTTTTTGATCAGATGCGTAGTTCTCGAGATATATCAAGATATTTAAAAGTTCCGAAGCCGCACCAACATAATAGAGATACAGAAACACCGTGGCCCCTTTCTTTGAGATAACTCTGCACTATTGCGACCTGCAAATGCCACTTCCAGCTTAGCTGTGCAGAAGAAGAACAACAAGAAGAAGAAATATCTCGAAATATGTCCGTCAGGCCCCTTCCCTTGAGATAAATCTGCAAATATCTCGGAAACGAAGCGAGCTATGGCAAAATCTTAAGAGACCTTTTTTGTAGAGAATTATGTTTCCTACAATTTACGTTCTATGATATTTTTTGACCAGATGCGTAGTTCTCGAGATATATCAAGATATTTAAAAGTTCCGAAGCCGCACTAACATAATAGAGATACAGAAACACCGTGGCCCCTTTCTTTGAGATAACTCTGCACTATTGCGCGCTGCAAATGCCACTTCCAGCTTAGCTGTGCAGAAGAAGAACAACAAGAAGAAGAAATATCTCGAAATATGTCCCTCAGGCCCCTTCCCTTGAGATAAATCTGCAAATATCTCGGAAACCAAGCGAGCTATGGCAAAATGTTAAGAGACCTTATTTGTAGAGAATTAAGTTTCCTACTTTTTATGTTCTACGATATTTTTTGATCAGATGCGTAGTTCTCGAGATATATCAAGATATTTAAAAGTTCCGAAGCCGCACCAACATAATAGAGATACAGAAACACCGTGGCCCCTTTCTTTGAGATAACTCTGCACTATTGCGAGCTGCAAATGCCACTTCCAGCTTAGCTGTGCAGAAGAAGAACAACAAGAAGAAGAAATATCTCGAAATATGTCCGTCAGGCCCCTTCCCTTGAGATAAATCTGCAAATATCTCGGAAACGAAGCGAGCTATGGCAAAATCTTAAGAGACCTTTTTTGTAGAGAATTATGTTTCCTACAATTTACGTTCTCTGATATTTTTTGATCAGAAGCGTAGTTTTCGAGATATATCGAGATATTTAAAAGTTCCGAAGCCGCACCAACATAATAGAGATACAGAAACACCGTGGCCCCTTTCTTTGAGATAACTCTGCACTATTGCGAGCTGCAAATGCCACTTCCAGCTTAGCTGTGCAGAAGAAGAACAACAAGAACAAGAAATATCTCGAAATATGTCCGTCAGGCCCCTCCCTTGAGATATATCTGCAAATATCTCGGAAACGAAGCGAGCTATGGCAAAATGTTAAGAGACCTTTTTTGTAGAGAATTATGTTTCCTACAATTTACGTTCTCTGATATTTTTTGATCAGAAGCGTAGTTTTCGAGATATATCGAGATATTTAAAAGTTCCGAAGCCGCACCAACATAATAGAGATACAGAAACACCGTGGCCCCTTTCTTTGAGATAACTCTGCACTATTGCGAGCTGCAAATGCCACTTCCAGCGTAGCTGTGCAGAAGAAGAACAACAAGAAGAAGAAATATCTCGAAATATGTCCGTCAGGCCCCTTCCCTTGAGATAAATCTGCAAATATCTCGGAAACGAAGCGAACTATGGCAAAATCTTAAGAGACCTTTTTTGTAGAGAATTATGTTTCCTACAATTTACGTTCTCTGATATTTTTTGATCAGAAGCGTAGTTTTCGAGATATATCGAGATATTTAAAAGTTCCGAAGCCGCACCAACATAATAGAGATACAGAAACACCGTGGCCCCTTTCTTTGAGATAACTCTGCACTATTGCGAGCTGCAAATGCCCCTTCCAGCTTAGCTCTGCAGAAGAAGAACAACAAGAAGAAGAAATATCTCGAAATATGTCCCTCAGGCCCCTTCCCTTGAGATAAATCTGCAAATATCTCGGAAACCAAGCGAGCTATGGCAAAATGTTAAGAGACCTTATTTGTAGAGAATTAAGTTTCCTACTTTTTATGTTCTACGATATTTTTTGATCAGATGCGTAGTTCTCGAGATATATCAAGATATTTAAAAGTTCCGAAGCCGCACCAACATAATAGAGATACAGAAACACCGTGGCCCCTTTCTTTGAGATAACTCTGCACTATTGCGACCTGCAAATGCCACTTCCAGCTTAGATGTGCAGAAGAAGAACAACAAGAAGAAGAAATATCTCGAAATATGTCCGTCAGGCCCCTTCCCTTGAGATAAATCTGCAAATATCTCGGAAACGAAGCGAGCTATGGCAAAATCTTAAGAGACCTTTTTTGTAGAGAATTATGTTTCCTACAATTTACGTTCTATGATATTTTTTGACCAGATGCGTAGTTCTCGAGATATATCAAGATATTTAAAAGTTCCGAAGCCGCACTAACATAATAGAGATACAGAAACACCGTGGCCCCTTTCTTTGAGATAACTCTGCACTATTGCGCGCTGCAAATGCCACTTCCAGCTTAGCTGTGCAGAAGAAGAACAACAAGAAGAAGAAATACCTCGGAATATGTCCGTCAGGCCCCTTCCCTTGAGATAAATCTGCAAATATCTCGGAAACGAAGCGAGCTATGGCAAAATGTTAAGAGACCTTTTTTGTAGAGAATTATGTTTCCTACAATTTATGTTCTATGATATTTTTTGATCAGAAGCGTAGTTTTCGAGATATATCGAGATATTTAAAAGTTCCGAAGCCGCACCAACATAATAGAGATACAGAAACATCGTGGCCCCTTTCTTTGGGATAACACTGCACTATTGCGAGCTGGAAATGCCACTTCCAGTTTAGCTGTGCAGAAGAAGAACAACAAGAAGAAGAAATATCTCGAAATATGTCCGTCAGGACCCTTCCCTTGAGATATATCTGCAAATATCTCGGAAACGAAGCGAGCTATTGCAAAACGTTAAGAGACCTTTTTTGTAGAGAATTAAGTTTCCTACTTTTTATGTTCTATGATATTTTTTGATCAGATGCGTAGTTCTCGAGATATATCAAGATATTTAAAAGTTCCGAAGCCGCACCAACATAATAGAGATACAGAAACACCGTGGCCCCTTTCTTTGAGATAATTCTGCACTATTGCGAGCTGCAAATGCCACTTCCAGCTTAGCTGTGCAGAAGAAGAACAACAAGAAGAAGAAATATCTGGAAATATGTCCGTCAGGCCCCTTCCCTTGAGATAAATCTGCAAATATCTCGGAAAGGAAGCGAGCTATGGCAAAATGTTAAGAGACCTTATTTGTAGAGAATTAAGTTTCCTACTTTTTATGTTCTACGATATTTTTTGATCAGATGCGTAGTTCTCGAGATATATCAAGATATTTAAAAGTTCCGAAGCCGCACCAACATAATAGAGATACAGAAACACCGTGGCCCCTTTCTTTGAGATAACTCTGCACTATTGCGAGCTGCAAATGCCACTTCCAGCTTAGCTGTGCAGAAGAAGAACAACAAGGAGAAGAAATATCTCGAAATATGTCCGTCAGGCCCCTTCCCTTGAGATAAATCTGCAAATATCTCGGAAACGAAGCGAACTATGGCAAAATCTTAAGAGACCTTTTTTGTAGAGAATTATGTTTCCTACAATTTACGTTCTCTGATATTTTTTGATCAGAAGCGTAGTTTTCGAGATATATCGAGATATTTAAAAGTTCCGAAGCCGCACCAACATAATAGAGATACAGAAACACCGTGGCCCCTTTCTTTGAGATAACTCTGCACTATTGCGAGCTGCAAATGCCACTTCCAGCTTAGCTGTGCAGAAGAAGAACAACAAGAAGAAGAAATATCTCGAAATATGTCCCTCAGGCCCCTTCCCTTGAGATATATCTGCAAATATCTCGGAAACCAAGCGAGCTATGGCAAAATGTTAAGAGACCTTATTTGTAGGGAATTAAGTTTCCTACTTTTTATGTTCTACGATATTTTTTGATCAGATGCGTAGTTCTCGAGATATATCAAGATATTTAAAAGTTCCGAAGCCGCACCAACATAATAGAGATACAGAAACACCGTGGCCCCTTTCTTTGAGATAACTCTGCACTATTGCGAGCTGCAAATGCCACTTCCAGCTTAGCTGTGCAGAAGAAGAACAACAAGAAGAAGAAATATCTCGAAATATGTCCGTCAGGCCCCTTCCCTTGAGATAAATCTGCAAATATCTCGGAAACGAAGCGAGCTATGGCAAAATCTTAAGAGACCTTTTTTGTAGAGAATTATGTTTCCTACAATTTACGTTCTATGATATTTTTTGATCAGAAGCGTAGTTTTCGAGATATATCGAGATATTTAAAAGTTCCGAAGCCGCACCAACATAATAGAGATACAGAAACACCGTGGCCCCTTTCTTTGAGATAACTCTGCACTATTGCGACCTGCAAATGCCACTTCCAGCTTAGCTGTGCAGAAGAAGAACAACAAGAAGAAGAAATATCTGGAAATATGTCCGTCAGGCCCCTTCCCTTGAGATAAATCTGCAAATATCTCGGAAACGAAGCGAGCTACGGCAAAATGTTAAGAGACCTTTTTTGTAGAAAATTAGGATTCCTACTTTTTATGTTCTATGATATTTTTTGAACAGATGCGTAGTTTTCGAGATATATCAAGATATTTAAAAGTTCCGAAGCCGCACTAACATAATAGAGATACAGAAACACCGTGGCCCCTTTCTTTGAGATAACTCTGCACTATTGCGAGCTGCAAATGCCACTTCCAGCTTAGCTGTGCAGAAGAAGAACAACAAGAAGAAGAAATATCTCGAAATATGTCCCTCAGGCCCCTTCCCTTGAGATAAATCTGCAAATATCTCGGAAACCAAGCGAGCTATGGCAAAATGTTAAGAGACCTTATTTGTAGAGAATTAAGTTTCCTACTTTTTATGTTCTACGATATTTTTTGATCAGATGCGTAGTTCTCGAGATATATCAAGATATTTAAAAGTTCCGAAGCCGCACCAACATAATAGAGATACAGAAACACCGTGGCCCCTTTCTTTGAGATAACTCTGCACTATTGCGAGCTGCAAATGCCACTTCCAGCTTAGCTGTGCAGAAGAAGAACAACAAGAAGAAGAAATATCTCGAAATATGTCCGTCAGGCCCCTTCCCTTGAGATAAATCTGCAAATATCTCGGAAACGAAGCGAGCTATGGCAAAATCTTAAGAGACCTTTTTTGTAGAGAATTATGTTTCCTACAATTTACATTCTATGATATTTTTTGACCAGATGCGTAGTTCTCGAGATATATCAAGATATTTAAAAGTTCCGAAGCCGCACTAACATAATAGAGATACAGAAACACCGTGGCCCCTTTCTTTGAGATAACTCTGCACTATTGCGCGCTGCAAATGCCACTTCCAGCTTAGCTGTGCAGAAGAAGAACAACAAGAAGAAGAAATATCTCGAAATATGTCCGTCAGGCCCCTTCCCTTGAGATAAATCTGCAAATATCTCGGAAACGAAGCGAGCTATGGCAAAATGTTAAGAGAACTTTTTTGTAGAGAATTAAGTTTCCTACTTTTTATGTTCTATGATATTTTTTGATCAGATGCGTAGTTCTCGAGATATATCAAGATATTTAAAAGTTCCGAAGCCGCACCAACATAATAGAGATACAGAAACACCGTGGCCCCTTTCTTTGAGATAACTCTGCACTACTGCGAGCTGCAAATGCCACTTCCAGCTTAGCTGTGCAGAAGAAGAACAACAAGAAGAAGAAATATCTCGAAATATGTCCGTCAGGCCCCTTCCCTTGAGATAAATCTGCAAATATCTCGGAAACGAAGCGAGCTATGGCAAAATCTTAAGAGACCTTTTTTGTAGAAAATAAAGTTTCCTACTTTTTATGTTTTATGATATTTTTTGATCAGATGCGTAGTTCTCGAGATATATCCAGATATTTAAAAGTTCCGAAGCGGCACCAACATAATAGAGATACAGAAACACCGTGGCCCCTTTCTTTGAGGTAACTCTGCACTATTGCGAGCTGCAAATGCCACTTCCAGCTTAGCTGTGCAGAAGAAGAACAACAAGAAGAAGAAATATCTCGAAATATGTCCCTCAGGCCCCTTCCCTTGAGATAAATCTGCAAATATCTCGGAAACCAAGCGAGCTATGGCAAAATGTTAAGAGACCTTATTTGTAGAGAATTAAGTTTCCTACTTTTTATGTTCTACGATATTTTTTGATCAGATGCGTAGTTCTCGAGATATATCAAGATATTTAAAAGTTCCGAAGCCGCACCAACATAATAGAGATACAGAAACACCGTGGCCCCTTTCTTTGAGATAAGTCTGCACTATTGCGAGCTGCAAATGCCACTTCCAGCTTAGCTATGCACAAGAAGAACAACAAGAAGAAGAAATATCTCGAAATATGTCCGTCAGGCCCCTTCCCTTGAGATAAATCTGCAAATATCTCGGAAACGAAGCGAGCTATGGCAAAATCTTAAGAGACCTTTTTTGTAGAGAATTATGTTTCCTACAATTTACGTTCTCTGATATTTTTTGATCAGAAGCGTAGTTTTCGAGATATATCGAGATATTTAAAAGTTCCGAAGCCGCACCAACATAATAGAGATACAGAAACACCGTGGCCCCTTTCTTTGAGATAACTCTGCACTATTGCGACCTGCAAATGCCACTTCCAGCTTAGCTGTGCAGAAGAGGAACAACAAGAAGAAGAAATATCTCGGAATATGTCCGTCAGGCCCCTTCCCTTGAGATAAATCTGCAAATATCTCGGAAACGAAGCGAGCTATGGCAAAATCTTGAGAGACCTTTTTTGTAGAGAATTATGTTTCCTACAATTTATGTTCTATGATATTTTTTGATCAGAAGCGTAGTTTTCGAGATATATCGAGATATTTAAAAGTTCCGAAGCCGCACCAACATAATAGAGATACAGAAACATCGTGGCCCCTTTCTTTGGGATAACTCTGCACTATTGCGAGCTGGAAATGCCACTTCCAGTTTAGCTGTGCAGAAGAAGAACAACAAGAAGAAGAAATATCTCGAAATATGTCCGTCAGGACCCTTCCCTTGAGATAAATCTGCAAATATCTCGGAAACGAAGCGAGCTAATGCAAAACGTTAAGAGACCTTTTTTGTAGAGAATTAAGTTTCCTACTTTTTATGTTCTATGATATTTTTTGATCAGATGCGTAGTTCTCGAGATATATCAAGATATTTAAAAGTTCCGAAGCCGCACCAACATAATAGAGATACAGAAACACCGTGGCCCCTTTCTTTGAGATAACTCTGCACTACTGCGAGCTGCAAATGCCACTTCCAGCTTAGCTGTGCAGAAGAAGAACAACAAGAAGAAGAAATATCTCGAAATATGTCCGTCAGGCCCCTTCCCTTGAGATAAATCTGCAAATATCTCGGAAACCAAGCGAGCTATGGCAAAATGTTAAGAGACCTTATTTGTAGAGAATTAAGTTTCCTACTTTTTATGTTCTACGATATTTTTTGATCAGATGCGTAGTTCTCGAGATATATCAAGATATTTAAAAGTTCCGAAGCCGCACCAACGTAATAGAGATACAGAAACACCGTGGCCCCTTTCTTTGAGATAACTCTGCACTATTGCGAGCTGCAAATGCCACTTCCAGTTTAGCTGTGCAGAAGAAGAACAACAAGAAGAAGAAATATCTCGAAATATGTCCGTCAGGCCCCTTCCCTTGAGATAAATCTGCAAATATCTCGGAAACGATGCGAGCTATGGCAAAATCTTAAGAGACCTTTTTTGTAGAGAATTATGTTTCCTACAATTTACGTTCTCTGATATTTTTTGATCAGAAGCGTAGTTTTCGAGATATATCGAGATATTTAAAAGTTCCGAAGCCGCACCAACATAATAGAGATACAGAAACACCGTGGCCCCTTTCTTTGAGATAACTCTGCACTATTGCGACCTGCAAATGCCACTTCCAGCTTAGCTGTGCAGAAGAAGAACAACAAGAAGAAGAAATATCTGGAAATATGTCCGTCAGGCCCCTTCCCTTGAGATAAATCTGCAAATATCTCGGAAAGGAAGCGAGCTATGGCAAAATGTTAAGAGACCTTATTTGTAGAGAATTAAGTTTCCTACTTTTTATGTTCTACGATATTTTTTGATCAGATGCGTAGTTCTCGAGATATATCAAGATATTTAAAAGTTCCGAAGCCGCACTAACATAATAGAGATACAGAAACACCGTGGCCCCTTTCTTTGAGATAACTCTGCACTATTGCGAGCTGCAAATGCCACTTCCAGCTTAGCTGTGCAGAAGAAGAACAACAAGAAGAAGAAATATCTCGAAATATGTCCCTCAGGCCCCTTCCCTTGAGATAAATCTGCAAATATCTCGGAAACCAAGCGAGCTATGGCAAAATGTTAAGAGACCTTATTTGTAGAGAATTAAGTTTCCTACTTTTTATGTTCTACGATATTTTTTGATCAGATGCGTAGTTCTCGAGATATATCAAGATATTTAAAAGTTCCGAAGCCGCACCAACATAATAG
This sequence comes from Osmia lignaria lignaria, assembly GCF_051020975.1. NCBI lineage: Eukaryota > Metazoa > Arthropoda > Insecta > Hymenoptera > Megachilidae > Osmia > Osmia lignaria. The sequence continues at coordinate 7,620,141 of NW_027478166.1, forward strand.
AGATACAGAAACACCGTGGCCCCTTTCTTTGAGATAACTCTGCACTATTGCGAGCTGCAAATGCCACTTCCAGCTTAGCTGTGCAGAAGAAGAACAACAAGAAGAAGAAATATCTCGAAATATGTCCGTCAGGCCCCTTCCCTTGAGATAAATCTGCAAATATCTCGGAAACGAAGCGAGCTATGGCAAAATCTTAAGAGACCTTTTTTGTAGAGAATTATGTTTCCTACAATTTACGTTCTATGATATTTTTTGACCAGATGCGTAGTTCTCGAGATATATCAAGATATTTAAAAGTTCCGAAGCCGCACTAACATAATAGAGATACAGAAACACCGTGGCCCCTTTCTTTGAGATAACTCTGCACTATTGCGCGCTGCAAATGCCACTTCCAGCTTAGCTGTGCAGAAGAAGAACAACAAGAAGAAGAAATATCTCGAAATATGTCCGTCAGGCCCCTTCCCTTGAGATAAATCTGCAAATATCTCGGAAACGAAGCGAGCTATGGCAAAATGTTAAGAGACCTTTTTTGTAGAGAATTAAGTTTCCTACTTTTTATGTTCTATGATATTTTTTGATCAGATGCGTAGTTCTCGAGATATATCAAGATATTTAAAAGTTCCGAAGCCGCACCAACATAATAGAGATACAGAAACACCGTGGCCCCTTTCTTTGAGATAACTCTGCACTACTGCGAGCTGCAAATGCCACTTCCAGCTTAGCTGTGCAGAAGAAGAACAACAAGAAGAAGAAATATCTCGAAATATGTCCGTCAGGCCCCTTCCCTTGAGATAAATCTGCAAATATCTCGGAAACCAAGCGAGCTATGGCAAAATGTTAAGAGACCTTATTTGTAGAGAATTAAGTTTCCTACTTTTTATGTTCTACGATATTTTTTGATCAGATGCGTAGTTCTCGAGATATATCAAGATATTTAAAAGTTCCGAAGCCGCACCAACGTAATAGAGATACAGAAACACCGTGGCCCCTTTCTTTGAGATAACTCTGCACTATTGCGAGCTGCAAATGCCACTTCCAGTTTAGCTGTGCAGAAGAAGAACAACAAGAAGAAGAAATATCTCGAAATATGTCCGTCAGGCCCCTTCCCTTGAGATAAATCTGCAAATATCTCGGAAACGATGCGAGCTATGGCAAAATCTTAAGAGACCTTTTTTGTAGAGAATTATGTTTCCTACAATTTACGTTCTCTGATATTTTTTGATCAGAAGCGTAGTTTTCGAGATATATCGAGATATTTAAAAGTTCCGAAGCCGCACCAACATAATAGAGATACAGAAACACCGTGGCCCCTTTCTTTGAGATAACTCTGCACTATTGCGACCTGCAAATGCCACTTCCAGCTTAGCTGTGCAGAAGAAGAACAACAAGAAGAAGAAATATCTGGAAATATGTCCGTCAGGCCCCTTCCCTTGAGATAAATCTGCAAATATCTCGGAAACGAAGCGAGCTATGGCAAAATGTTAAGAAACCTTTTTTGTAGAGAATTATGTTTCCTACAATTTATGTTCTATGATATTTTTTGATCAGAAGCGTAGTTTTCGAGATATATCGAGATATTTAAAAGTTCCGAAGCCGCACCAACATAATAGAGATACAGAAACATCGTGGCCCCTTTCTTTGGGATAACTCTGCACTATTGCGAGCTGGAAATGCCACTTCCAGTTTAGCTGTGCAGAAGAAGAACAACAAGAAGAAGAAATATCTCGAAATATGTCCGTCAGGACCCTTCCCTTGAGATAAATCTGCAAATATCTCGGAAACGAAGCGAGCTATTGCAAAACGTTAAGAGACCTTTTTTGTAGAGAATTAAGTTTCCTACTTTTTATGTTCTATGATATTTTTTGATCAGATGCGTAGTTCTCGAGATATATCAAGATATTTAAAAGTTCCGAAGCCGCACCAACATAATAGAGATACAGAAACACCGTGGCCCCTTTCTTTGAGATAATTCTGCACTATTGCGAGCTGCAAATGCCACTTCCAGCTTAGCTGTGCAGAAGAAGAACAACAAGAAGAAGAAATATCTGGAAATATGTCCGTCAGGCCCCTTCCCTTGAGATAAATCTGCAAATATCTCGGAAAGGAAGCGAGCTATGGCAAAATGTTAAGAGACCTTATTTGTAGAGAATTAAGTTTCCTACTTTTTATGTTCTACGATATTTTTTGATCAGATGCGTAGTTCTCGAGATATATCAAGATATTTAAAAGTTCCGAAGCCGCACCAACATAATAGAGATACAGAAACACCGTGGCCCCTTTCTTTGAGATAACTCTGCACTACTGCGAGCTGCAAATGCCACTTCCAGCTTAGCTGTGCAGAAGAAGAACAACAAGAAGAAGAAATATCTCGAAATATGTCCGTCAGGCCCCTTCCCTTGAGATAAATCTGCAAATATCTCGGAAACGAAGCGAGCTATGGCAAAATGTTAAGAGACCTTTTTTGTAGAGAATTATGTTTCCTACAATTTACGTTCTCTGATATTTTTTGATCAGAAGCGTAGTTTTCGAGATATATCGAGATATTTAAAAGTTCCGAAGCCGCACCAACATAATAGAGATACAGAAACACCGTGGCCCCTTTCTTTGAGATAACTCTGCACTATTGCGACCTGCAAATGCCACTTCCAGCTTAGCTGTGCAGAAGAAGAACAACAAGAAGAAGAAATATCTCGAAATATGTCCCTCAGGCCCCTTCCCTTGAGATAAATCTGCAAATATCTCGGAAACCAAGCGAGCTATGGCAAAATGTTAAGAGACCTTATTTGTGGAGAATTAAGTTTCCTACTTTTTATGTTCTACGATATTTTTTGATCAGATGCGTAGTTCTCGAGATATATCAAGATATTTAAAAGTTCCGAAGCCGCACCAACATAATAGAGATACAGAAACACCGTGGCCCCTTTCTTTGAGATAACTCTGCACTATTGCGAGCTGCAAATGCCACTTCCAGCTTAGCTGTGCAGAAGAAGAACAACAAGAAGAAGAAATATCTCGAAATATGTCCGTCAGGCCCCTTCCCTTGAGATAAAACTGCAAATATCTCGGAAACGAAGCGAGCTATGGCAAAATCTTAAGAGACCTTTTTTGTAGAGAATTATGTTTCCTACAATTTACGTTCTCTGATATTTTTTGATCAGAAGCGCAGTTTTCGAGATATATCGAGATATTTAAAAGTTCCGAAGCCGCACCAACATAATAGAGATACAGAAACACCGTGGCCCCTTTCTTTGAGATAACTCTGCACTATTGCGACCTGCAAATGCCACTTCCAGCTTAGCTGTGCAGAAGAGGAACAACAAGAAGAAGAAATATCTCGGAATATGTCCGTCAGGCCCCTTCCCTTGAGATAAATCTGCAAATATCTCGGAAACGAAGCGAGCTATGGCAAAATGTTAAGAGACCTTTTTTGTAGAGAATTATGTTTCCTACAATTTATGTTCTATGATATTTTTTGATCCGAAGCGTAGTTTTCGAGATATATCGACATACTTAAAAGTTCCGAAGCCGCACCAACATAATAGAGATACAGAAACATCGTGGCCCCTTTCTTTGGGATAACTCTGCACTATTGCGAGCTGGAAATGCCACTTCCAGTTTAGCTGTGCAGAAGAAGAACAACAAGAAGAAGAAATATCTCGAAATATGTCCGTCAGGACCCTTCCCTTGAGATAAATCTGCAAATATCTCGGAAACGAAGCGAGCTATTGCAAAACGTTAAGAGACCTTTTTTGTAGAGAATTAAGTTTCCTACTTTTTATGTTCTATGATATTTTTTGATCAGATGCGTAGTTCTCGAGATATATCAATATATTTAAAAGTTCCGAAGCCGCACCAACATAATAGAGATACAGAAACACCGTGGCCCCTTTCTTTGAGATAACTCTGCACTATTGCGAGCTGCAAATGCCACTTCCAGCTTAGCTGTGCAGAAGAAGAACAACAAGAAGAAGAAATATCTGGAAATATGTCCGTCAGGCCCCTTCCCATGAGATAAATCTGCAAATATCTCGGAAACGAAGCGAGCTACGGCAAAATGTTAAGAGACCTTTTTTGTAGAAAATTAGGATTCCTACTTTTTATGTTGTATGATATTTTTTGAACAGATGCGTAGTTCTCGAGATATATCAAGATATTTAAAAGTTCCGAAGCCGCACCAACATAATAGAGATACAGAAACACCGTGGCCCCTTTCTTTGAGATAACTCTGCACTATTGCGCGCTGCAAATGGCACTTCCAGCTTAGCTGTGCAGAAGAAGAACAACAAGAAGAAGAAATATCTCGAAATATGTCCGTCAGGCCCCTTCCCTTGAGATAAATCTGCAAATATCTCGGAAACGAAGCGAGCTATGGCAAAATGTTAAGAGACCTTATTTGTAGAGAATTAAGTTTCCTACTTTTTATGTTCTACGATATTTTTTGATCAGATGCGTAGTTCTCGAGATATATCAAGATATTTAAAAGTTCCGAAGCCGCACCAACATAATAGAGATACAGAAACACCGTGGCCCCTTTCTTTGAGATAACTCTGCACTATTGCGAGCTGCAAATGCCACTTCCAGCTTAGCTGTGCAGAAGAAGAACAACAAGAAGAAGAAATATCTCGAAATATGTCCCTCAGGCCCCTTCCCTTGAGATAAATCTGCAAATATCTCGGAAACCAAGCGAGCTATGGCAAAATGTTAAGAGACCTTATTTGTAGAGAATTAATTTTCCTACTTTTTATGTTCTACGATATTTTTTGATCAGATGCGTAGTTCTCGAGATATATCAAGATATTTAAAAGTTCCGAAGCCGCACCAACATAATAGAGATACAGAAACACCGTGGCCCCTTTCTTTGAGGTAACTCTGCACTACTGCGAGCTGCAAATGCCACTTCCAGCTTAGCTGTGCAGAAGAAGAACAACAAGAAGAAGAAATATCTCGGAATATGTCCGTCAGGCCCCTTCCCTTGAGATAAATCTGCAAATATCTCGGAAACCAAGCGAGCTATGGCAAAATGTTAAGAGACCTTTTTTGTAGAGAATTATGTTTCCTACAATTTATGTTCTATGATATTTTTTGATCAGAAGCGTAGTTTTCGAGATATATCGAGATATTTAAAAGTTCCGAAGCCGCACCAACATAATAGAGATACAGAAACACCGTGGCCCCTTTCTTTGAGATAATTCTGCACTATTGCGAGCTGCAAATGCCACTTCCAGCTTAGCTGTGCAGAAGAAGAACAACAAGAAGAAGAAATATCTGGAAATATGTCCGTCAGGCCCCTTCCCTTGAGATAAATCTGCAAATATCTCGGAAAGGAAGCGAGCTATGGCAAAATGTTAAGAGACCTTATTTGTAGAGAATTAAGTTTCCTACTTTTTATGTTCTACGATATTTTTTGATCAGATGCGTAGTTCTCGAGATATATCAAGATATTTAAAAGTTCCGAAGCCGCACCAACATAATAGAGATACAGAAACACCGTGGCCCCTTTCTTTGAGATAACTCTGCACTACTGCGAGCTGCAAATGCCACTTCCAGCTTAGCTGTGCAGAAGAAGAACAACAAGAAGAAGAAATATCTCGAAATATGTCCGTCAGGCCCCTTCCCTTGAGATAAATCTGCAAATATCTCGGAAACGAAGCGAGCTATGGCAAAATGTTAAGAGACCTTTTTTGTAGAGAATTATGTTTCCTACAATTTACGTTCTCTGATATTTTTTGATCAGAAGCGTAGTTTTCGAGATATATCGAGATATTTAAAAGTTCCGAAGCCGCACCAACATAATAGAGATACAGAAACACCGTGGCCCCTTTCGTTGAGATAACTCTGCACTATTGCGACCTGCAAATGCCACTTCCAGCTTAGCTGTGCAGAAGAAGAACAACAAGAAGAAGAAATATCTCGAAATATGTCCCTCAGGCCCCTTCCCTTGAGATAAATCTGCAAATATCTCGGAAACCAAGCGAGCTATGGCAAAATGTTAAGAGACCTTATTTGTGGAGAATTAAGTTTCCTACTTTTTATGTTCTACGATATTTTTTGATCAGATGCGTAGTTCTCGAGATATATCAAGATATTTAAAAGTTCCGAAGCCGCACCAACATAATAGAGATACAGAAACACCGTGGCCCCTTTCTTTGAGATAACTCTGCACTATTGCGAGCTGCAAATGCCACTTCCAGCTTAGCTGTGCAGAAGAAGAACAACAAGAAGAAGAAATATCTCGAAATATGTCCGTCAGGCCCCTTCCCGTGAGATAAAACTGCAAATATCTCGGAAACGAAGCGAGCTATGGCAAAATCTTAAGAGACCTTTTTTGTAGAGAATTATGTTTCCTACAATTTACGTTCTTTGATATTTTTTGATCAGAAGCGCAGTTTTCGAGATATATCGAGATATTTAAAAGTTCCGAAGCCGCACCAACATAATAGAGATACAGAAACACCGTGGCCCCTTTCTTTGAGATAACTCTGCACTATTGCGACCTGCAAATGCCACTTCCAGCTTAGCTGTGCAGAAGAGGAACAACAAGAAGAAGAAATATCTCGGAATATGTCCGTCAGGCCCCTTCCCTTGAGATAAATCTGCAAATATCTCGGAAACGAAGCGAGCTATGGCAAAATGTTAAGAGACCTTTTTTGTAGAGAATTATGTTTCCTACAATTTATGTTCTATGATATTTTTTGATCCGAAGCGTAGTTTTCGAGATATATCGACATACTTAAAAGTTCCGAAGCCGCACCAACATAATAGAGATACAGAAACATCGTGGCCCCTTTCTTTGGGATAACTCTGCACTATTGCGAGCTGGAAATGCCACTTCCAGTTTAGCTGTGCAGAAGAAGAACAACAAGAAGAAGAAATATCTCGAAATATGTCCGTCAGGACCCTTCCCTTGAGATAAATCTGCAAATATCTCGGAAACGAAGCGAGCTATTGCAAAACGTTAAGAGACCTTTTTTGTAGAGAATTAAGTTTCCTACTTTTTATGTTCTATGATATTTTTTGATCAGATGCGTAGTTCTCGAGATATATCAAGATATTTAAAAGTTCCGAAGCCGCACCAACATAATAGAGATACAGAAACACCGTGGCCCCTTTCTTTGAGATAACTCTGCACTATTGCGAGCTGCAAATGCCACTTCCAGCTTAGCTGTGCAGAAGAAGAACAACAAGAAGAAGAAATATCTGGAAATATGTCCGTCAGGCCCCTTCCCATGAGATAAATCTGCAAATATCTCGGAAACGAAGCGAGCTACGGCAAAATGTTAAGAGACCTTTTTTGTAGAAAATTAGGATTCCTACTTTTTATGTTGTATGATATTTTTTGAACAGATGCGTAGTTCCCGAGATATATCAAGATATTTAAAAGTTCCGAAGCCGCACCAACATAATAGAGATACAGAAACACCGTGGCCCCTTTCTTTGAGATAACTCTGCACTATTGCGCGCTGCAAATGGCACTTCCAGCTTAGCTGTGCAGAAGAAGAACAACAAGAAGAAGAAATATCTCGAAATATGTCCGTCAGGCCCCTTCCCTTGAGATAAATCTGCAAATATCTCGGAAACGAAGCGAGCTATGGCAAAATGTTAAGAGACCTTATTTGTAGAGAATTAAGTTTCCTACTTTTTATGTTCTACGATATTTTTTGATCAGATGCGTAGTTCTCGAGATATATCAAGATATTTAAAAGTTCCGAAGCCGCACCAACATAATAGAGATACAGAAACACCGTGGCCCCTTTCTTTGAGATAACTCTGCACTATTGCGAGCTGCAAATGCCACTTCCAGCTTAGCTGTGCAGAAGAAGAACAACAAGAAGAAGAAATATCTCGAAATATGTCCCTCAGGCCCCTTCCCTTGAGATAAATCTGCAAATATCTCGGAAACCAAGCGAGCTATGGCAAAATGTTAAGAGACCTTATTTGTAGAGAATTAATTTTCCTACTTTTTATGTTCTACGATATTTTTTGATCAGATGCGTAGTTCTCGAGATATATCAAGATATTTAAAAGTTCCGAAGCCGCACCAACATAATAGAGATACAGAAACACCGTGGCCCCTTTCTTTGAGGTAACTCTGCACTACTGCGAGCTGCAAATGCCACTTCCAGCTTAGCTGTGCAGAAGAAGAACAACAAGAAGAAGAAATATCTCGGAATATGTCCGTCAGGCCCCTTCCCTTGAGATAAATCTGCAAATATCTCGGAAACCAAGCGAGCTATGGCAAAATGTTAAGAGACCTTTTTTGTAGAGAATTATGTTTCCTACAATTTATGTTCTATGATATTTTTTGATCAGAAGCGTAGTTTTCGAGATATATCGAGATATTTAAAAGTTCCGAAGCCGCACCAACATAATAGAGATACAGAAACATCGTGGCCCCTTTCTTTGGGATAACTCTGCACTATTGCGAGCTGGAAATGCCACTTCCAGTTTAGCTGTGCAGAAGAAGAACAACAAGAAGAAGAAATATCTCGAAATATGTCCGTCAGGACCCTTCCCTTGAGATAAATCTGCAAATATCTCGGAAACGAAGCGAGCTATTGCAAAACGTTAAGAGACCTTTTTTGTAGAGAATTACGTTTCCTACTTTTTATGTTCTATGATACTTTTTTGATCAGATGCGTAGTTCTCGAGATATATCAAGATATTTAAAAGTTCCGAAGCCGCACCAACATAATAGAGATACAGAAACACCGTGGCCCCTTTCTTTGAGATAATTCTGCACTATTGCGAGCTGCAAATGCCACTTCCAGCTTAGCTGTGCAGAAGAAGAACAACAAGAAGAAGAAATATCTGGAAATATGTCCGTCAGGCCCCTTCCCTTGAGATAAATCTGCAAATATCTCGGAAAGGAAGCGAGCTATGGCAAAATGTTAAGAGACCTTATTTGTAGAGAATTAAGTTTCCTACTTTTTATGTTCTACGATATTTTTTGATCAGATGCGTAGTTCTCGAGATATATCAAGATATTTAAAAGTTCCGAAGCCGCACCAACATAATAGAGATACAGAAACACCGTGGCCCCTTTCTTTGAGATAACTCTGCACTATTGCGAGCTGCAAATGCCACTTCCAGCTTAGCTGTGCAGAAGAAGAACAACAAGAAGAAGAAATATCTCGAAATATGTCCGTCAGGCCCCTTCCCTTGAGATAAATCTGCAAATATCTCGGAAACGAAGCGAACTATGGCAAAATCTTAAGAGACCTTTTTTGTAGAGAATTATGTTTCCTACAATTTACGTTCTCTGATATTTTTTGATCAGAAGCGTAGTTTTCGAGATATATCGAGATATTTAAAAGTTCCGAAGCCGCACCAACATAATAGAGATACAGAAACACCGTGGCCCCTTTCTTTGAGATAACTCTGCACTATTGCGAGCTGCAAATGCCACTTCCAGCTTAGCTGTGCAGAAGAAGAACAACAAGAAGAAGAAATATCTCGAAATATGTCCCTCAGGCCCCTTCCCTTGAGATAAATCTGCAAATATCTCGGAAACCAAGCGAGCTATGGCAAAATGTTAAGAGACCTTATTTGTAGAGAATTAAGTTTCCTACTTTTGATGTTCTACGATATTTTTTGATCAGATGCGTAGTTCTCGAGATATATCAAGATATTTAAAAGTTCCGAAGCCGCACCAACATAATAGAGATACAGAAACACCGTGGCCCCTTTCTTTGAGATAACTCTGCACTATTGCGAGCTGCAAATGCCACTTCCAGCTTAGCTGTGCAGAAGAAGAACAACAAGAAGAAGAAATATCTCGAGATATGTCCGTCAGGCCCCTTCCCTTGAGATAAATCTGCAAATATCTCGGAAACGAAGCGAGCTATGGCAAAATCTTAAGAGACCTTTTTTGTAGAGAATTATGTTTCCTACAATTTACGTTCTATGATATTTTTTGACCAGATGCGTAGTTCTCGAGATATATCAAGATATTTAAAAGTTCCGAAGCCGCACTAACATAATAGAGATACAGAAACACCGTGGCCCCTTTCTTTGAGATAACTCTGCACTATTGCGCGCTGCAAATGCCACTTCCAGCTTAGCTGTGCAGAAGAAGAACAACAAGAAGAAGAAATATCTCGAAATATGTCCGTCAGGCCCCTTCCCTTGAGATAAATCTGCAAATATCTCGGAAACGAAGCGAGCTATGGCAAAATGTTAAGAGACCTTATTTGTAGAGAATTAAGTTTCCTACTTTTTATGTTCTACGATATTTTTTGATCAGATGCGTAGTTCTCGAGATATATCAAGATATTTAAAAGTTCCGAAGCCGCACCAACATAATAGAGATACAGAAACACCGTGGCCCCTTTCTTTGAGATAACTCTGCACTATTGCGAGCTGCAAATGCCACTTCCAGCTTAGCTGTGCAGAAGAAGAACAACAAGAAGAAGAAATATCTCGAAATATGTCCCTCAGGCCCCTTCCCTTGAGATAAATCTGCAAATATCTCGGAAACCAAGCGAGCTATGGCAAAATGTTAAGAGACCTTATTTGTAGAGAATTAATTTTCCTACTTTTTATGTTCTACGATATTTTTTGATCAGATGCGTAGTTCTCGAGATATATCAAGATATTTAAAAGTTCCGAAGCCGCACCAACATAATAGAGATACAGAAACACCGTGGCCCCTTTCTTTGAGGTAACTCTGCACTACTGCGAGCTGCAAATGCCACTTCCAGCTTAGCTGTGCAGAAGAAGAACAACAAGAAGAAGAAATATCTCGGAATATGTCCGTCAGGCCCCTTCCCTTGAGATAAATCTGCAAATATCTCGGAAACCAAGCGAGCTATGGCAAAATGTTAAGAGACCTTTTTTGTAGAGAATTATGTTTCCTACAATTTATGTTCTATGATATTTTTTGATCAGAAGCGTAGTTTTCGAGATATATCGAGATATTTAAAAGTTCCGAAGCCGCACCAACATAATAGAGATACAGAAACATCGTGGCCCCTTTCTTTGGGATAACTCTGCACTATTGCGAGCTGGAAATGCCACTTCCAGTTTAGCTGTGCAGAAGAAGAACAACAAGAAGAAGAAATATCTCGAAATATGTCCGTCAGGACCCTTCCCTTGAGATAAATCTGCAAATATCTCGGAAACGAAGCGAGCTATTGCAAAACGTTAAGAGACCTTTTTTGTAGAGAATTACGTTTCCTACTTTTTATGTTCTATGATACTTTTTTGATCAGATGCGTAGTTCTCGAGATATATCAAGATATTTAAAAGTTCCGAAGCCGCACCAACATAATAGAGATACAGAAACACCGTGGCCCCTTTCTTTGAGATAATTCTGCACTATTGCGAGCTGCAAATGCCACTTCCAGCTTAGCTGTGCAGAAGAAGAACAACAAGAAGAAGAAATATCTGGAAATATGTCCGTCAGGCCCCTTCCCTTGAGATAAATCTGCAAATATCTCGGAAAGGAAGCGAGCTATGGCAAAATGTTAAGAGACCTTATTTGTAGAGAATTAAGTTTCCTACTTTTTATGTTCTACGATATTTTTTGATCAGATGCGTAGTTCTCGAGATATATCAAGATATTTAAAAGTTCCGAAGCCGCACCAACATAATAGAGATACAGAAACACCGTGGCCCCTTTCTTTGAGATAACTCTGCACTATTGCGAGCTGCAAATGCCACTTCCAGCTTAGCTGTGCAGAAGAAGAACAACAAGAAGAAGAAATATCTCGAAATATGTCCGTCAGGCCCCTTCCCTTGAGATAAATCTGCAAATATCTCGGAAACGAAGCGAACTATGGCAAAATCTTAAGAGACCTTTTTTGTAGAGAATTATGTTTCCTACAATTTACGTTCTCTGATATTTTTTGATCAGAAGCGTAGTTTTCGAGATATATCGAGATATTTAAAAGTTCCGAAGCCGCACCAACATAATAGAGATACAGAAACACCGTGGCCCCTTTCTTTGAGATAACTCTGCACTATTGCGAGCTGCAAATGCCACTTCCAGCTTAGCTGTGCAGAAGAAGAACAACAAGAAGAAGAAATATCTCGAAATATGTCCCTCAGGCCCCTTCCCTTGAGATAAATCTGCAAATATCTCGGAAACCAAGCGAGCTATGGCAAAATGTTAAGAGACCTTATTTGTAGAGAATTAAGTTTCCTACTTTTGATGTTCTACGATATTTTTTGATCAGATGCGTAGTTCTCGAGATATATCAAGATATTTAAAAGTTCCGAAGCCGCACCAACATAATAGAGATACAGAAACACCGTGGCCCCTTTCTTTGAGATAACTCTGCACTATTGCGAGCTGCAAATGCCACTTCCAGCTTAGCTGTGCAGAAGAAGAACAACAAGAAGAAGAAATATCTCGAGATATGTCCGTCAGGCCCCTTCCCTTGAGATAAATCTGCAAATATCTCGGAAACGAAGCGAGCTATGGCAAAATCTTAAGAGACCTTTTTTGTAGAGAATTATGTTTCCTACAATTTACGTTCTATGATATTTTTTGACCAGATGCGTAGTTCTCGAGATATATCAAGATATTTAAAAGTTCCGAAGCCGCACTAACATAATAGAGATACAGAAACACCGTGGCCCCTTTCTTTGAGATAACTCTGCACTATTGCGCGCTGCAAATGCCACTTCCAGCTTAGCTGTGCAGAAGAAGAACAACAAGAAGAAGAAATATCTCGAAATATGTCCGTCAGGCCCCTTCCCTTGAGATAAATCTGCAAATATCTCGGAAACGAAGCGAGCTATGGCAAAATGTTAAGAGACCTTTTTTGTAGAGAATTAAGTTTCCTACTTTTTATGTTCTATGATATTTTTTGATCAGATGCGTAGTTCTCGAGATATATCAAGATATTTAAAAGTTCCGAAGCCGCACCAACATAATAGAGATACAGAAACACCGTGGCCCCTTTCTTTGAGATAACTCTGCACTACTGCGAGCTGCAAATGCCACTTCCAGCTTAGCTGTGCAGAAGAAGAACAACAAGAAGAAGAAATATCTCGAAATATGTCCGTCAGGCCCCTTCCCTTGAGATAAATCTGCAAATATCTCGGAAACGAAGCGAGCTATGGCAAAATGTTAAGAGACCTTTTTTGTAGAGAATTATGTTTCCTACAATTTACGTTCTCTGATATTTTTTGATCAGAAGCGTAGTTTTCGAGATATATCGAGATATTTAAAAGTTCCGAAGCCGCACCAACATAATAGAGATACAGAAACACCGTGGCCCCTTTCTTTGAGATAACTCTGCACTATTGCGACCTGCAAATGCCACTTCCAGCTTAGCTGTGCAGAAGAAGAACAACAAGAAGAAGAAATATCTCGAAATATGTCCCTCAGGCCCCTTCCCATGAGATAAATCTGCAAATATCTCGGAAACCAAGCGAGCTATGGCAAAATGTTAAGAGACCTTATTTGTGGAGAATTAAGTTTCCTACTTTTTATGTTCTATGATATTTTTTGATCAGATGCGTAGTTCTCGAGATATATCAAGATATTTAAAAGTTCCGAAGCCGCACCAACATAATAGAGATACAGAAACACCGTGGCCCCTTTCTTTGAGATAACTCTGCACTATTGCGAGCTGCAAATGCCACTTCCAGCTTAGCTGTGCAGAAGAAGAACAACAAGAAGAAGAAATATCTGGAAATATGTCCGTCAGGCCCCTTCCCTTGAGATAAATCTGCAAATATCTCGGAAACGAAGCGAGCTACGGCAAAATGTTAAGAGACCTTTTTTGTAGAAAATTAGGATTCCTACTTTTTATGTTGTATGATATTTTTTGAACAGATGCGTAGTTCTCGAGATATATCAAGATATTTAAAAGTTCCGAAGCCGCACCAACATAATAGAGATACAGAAACACCGTGGCCCCTTTCTTTGAGATAACTCTGCACTATTGCGCGCTGCAAATGGCACTTCCAGCTTAGCTGTGCAGCAGAAGAACAACAAGAAGAAGAAATATCTCGAAATATGTCCGTCAGGCCCCTTCCCTTGAGATAAATCTGCAAATATCTCAGAAACGAAGCGAGCTATGGCAAAATGTTAAGAGACCTTTTTTGTAGAGGATTAAGTTTCCTACTTTTTATGTTCTATGATATTTTTTGATCAGATGCGTAGTTCTCGAGATATATCAAGATATTTAAAAGTTCCGAAGCCGCACCAACATAATAGAGATACAGAAACACCGTGGCCCCTTTCTTTGAGATAACTCTGCACTACTGCGAGCTGCAAATGCCACTTCCAGCTTAGCTGTGCAGAAGAAGAACAACAAGAAGAAGAAATATCTCGAAATATGTCCGTCAGGCCCCTTCCCTTGGGATAAATCTGCAAATATCTCGGAAACGAAGCGAGCTATGGCAAAATGTTAAGAGACCTTTTTTGTAGAGAATTAAGTTTCCTACTTTTTATGTTCTATGATATTTTTTGATCAGATGCGTAGTTCTCGAGATATATCCAGATATTTAAAAGTTCCGAAGCGGCACCAACATAATAGAGATACAGAAACACCGTGGCCCCTTTCTTTGAGGTAACTCTGCACTATTGCGAGCTGCAAATGCCACTTCCAGCTTAGCTGTGCAGAAGAAGAACAACAAGAAGAAGAAATATCTCGAAATATGTCCCTCAGGCCCCTTCCCTTGAGATAAATCTGCAAATATCTCGGAAACCAAGCGAGCTATGGCAAAATGTTAAGAGACCTTATTTGTAGAGAATTAAGTTTCCTACTTTTTATGTTCTACGATATTTTTTGATCAGATGCGTAGTTCTCGAGATATATCAAGATATTTAAAAGTTCCGAAGCCGCACCAACATAATAGAGATACAGAAACACCGTGGCCCCTTTCTTTGAGATAACTCTGCACTATTGCGAGCTGCAAATGCCACTTCCAGCTTAGCTGTGCAGAAGAAGAACAACAAGAAGAAGAAATATCTCGAAATATGTCCCTCAGGCCCCTTCCCTTGAGATAAATCTGCAAATATCTCGGAAACCAGGCGAGCTATGGCAAAATGTTAAGAGACCTTATTTGTAGAGAATTAATTTTCCTACTTTTTATGTTCTACGATATTTTTTGATCAGATGCGTAGTTCTCGAGATATATCAAGATATTTAAAAGTTCCGAAGCCGCACCAACATAATAGAGATACAGAAACACCGTGGCCCCTTTCTTTGAGATAACTCTGCACTATTGCGAGCTGCAAATGCCACTTCCAGCTTAGCTGTGCAGAAGAAGAACAACAAGAAGAAGAAATATCTCGAAATATGTCCGTCAGGCCCCTTCCCTTGAGATAAATCTGCAAATATCTCGGAAACGAAGCGAGTTATGGCAAAATGTTAAGAGACCTTTTTTGTAGAGAATTAAGTTTCCTACTTTTTATCTTCTATGATATTTTTTGATCAGATGCGTAGTTCTCGAGATATGTCAAGATATTTAAAAGTTCCGAAGCCGCACCAACATAATAGAGATACAGAAACACCGTGGCCCCTTTCTTTGAGATAACTCTGCACTATTGCGAGCTGTAAATGCCACTTCCAGCTTAGCTGTGCAGAAGAAGCACAACAAGAACAAGAAATATCTCGAAATATGTCCGTCAGGCCCCTTCCCTTGAGATATATCTGCAAATATCTCGGAAACGAAGCGAGCTATGGCAAAATGTTAAGAGACCTTTTTTGTAGAGAATTATGTTTCCTACAATTTATGTTCTATGATATTTTTTGATCAGAAGCGTAGTTTTCGAGATATATCGAGATATTTAAAAGTTCCGAAGCCGCACCAACATAATAGAGATACAGAAACACCGTGGCCCCTTTCTTTCAGATAACTATGCACTATTGCGAGCTGCAAATGCCACTTCCAGCTTAGCTGTGCAGAAGAAGAACAACAAGAAGAAGAAATATCTCGAAATATGTCCGTCAGGCCCCTTACCATGAGATAAATCTGCAAATATCTCGGAAACGAAGCGAGCTATGGCAAAATGTTAAGAGACCTTTTTTGTAGAGAATTAAGTTTCCTACTTTTTATCTTCTATGATATTTTCTGATCAGATTCGTAGTTCTCGAGATATATCAAGATATTTAAAAGTTCCGAAGCCGCACCAACATAATAGAGATACAGAAACACCGTGGCCCCTCTCTTTGAGATAACTCTGCACAATTGCGAGCTGCAAATGCCACTTCCAGCTAAGCTGTGCAGAAGAAGAACAACAAGAAGAAGAAATATCTCGAAATATGTCAGTCAGGCCCCTTCCCTTGAGATAAATCGGCAAGTATCTCGGAAAGGAAGCGAGCTATGGCAAAATGTTAAGAGACCTTTTTTGTAGACAATTATGTTTCCTACAATTTATGTTCTATGATATTTTTTGATCAGATGCGTAGTTCTCGAGATATATCAAGATATTTAAAAGTTCCGAAGCCGCACCAACATAATAGAGATACAGAAACACCGTGGCCCCTCTCTTTGAGATAACTCTGCACTATTGCGAGCTGCAAATGCCACGTCCAGTTTAGCTGTGCAGAAGAAGAACAACAAGAAGAAGAAATATCTCGAAATATGTCCGTCAGGCCCCTTCCCTTGAGATAAATCTGCAAATATCTCGGAAACGAAGCGAGCTATGGCAAAATGTTAAGAGACCTTTTTTGTAGAGAATTATGTTTCCTACTTTTTATGTTCTATGATATTTTTTGATCAGACGCGTAGTTCTCGAGATATATCACGATATTTAAAAGTTCCGAAGCCGCACCAACATAATAGAGATACAGAAACACCGTGGCCCCTTTCTTTGAGATAACTCTGCACTATTGCGAGCTGCAAATGCCACTTCCAGCTTAGCTGTGCAGAAGAAGAACAACAAGAAGAAGAAATATCTCGAAATATGTCCGTCAGGCCCCTTACCTTGAGATAAATCTGCAAATATCTCGGAAACGAAGCGAGCTATGGCAAAATGTTAAGAGACCTTTTTTGTAGAGAATTAAGTTTCCTACTTTTTATCTTCTATGATATTTTCTGATCAGATGCGTAGTTCTCGAGATATATCAAGATATTTAAAAGTTCCGAAGCCGCACCAACATAATAGAGATACAGAAACACCGTGGCCCCTCTCTTTGAGATAACTCTGCACTATTGCGAGCTGGAAATGCCACTTCCAGTTTAGCTGTGCAGAAGAAGAACAACAAGAAGAAGAAATATCTCGAAATATGTCCGTCAGGACCCTTCCCTTGAGATAAATCTGCAAATATCTCGGAAACGAAGCGAGCTATTGCAAAACGTTAAGAGACCTTTTTTGTAGAGAACTAAGTTTCCTACTTTTTATATTCTATGATATTTTTTGATCAGATGCGTAGTTCTCGAGATATATCAAGATATTTAAAAGCTCCGAAGCTGCACCAACATAATAGAGGTAGAGAAACACCGTGGCCCCTTTCTTTGAGATAACTCTGCACTATTGCGAGCTGCAAATGCCACTTCCAGCTTAGCTGAGAAGAAGAAGAACAACAAGAAGAAGAAATATCTCGAAATATGTCCGTCGGCCCCTTCCCTTGAGATAAATCTGCAAATATCTCGGAAACGAAGCGAGCTATGGCAAAATGTTACGAGACCTTTTTTGTAGAGAATTCAGTTTCCTACTTTTTATGCTCTATGATATTTTTCGATCAGAGGCGTAGTTCTCGAGATATATCAAGATATTTAAAAGTTCCGAAGCCGCACCAACATAATAGAGATACAGAAACACCGTGGCCCCTTTCTTTCAGATAACTATGCACTATTGCGAGCTGCAAATGCCACTTCCAGCTTAGCTGTGCAGAAGAAGAACAACAAGAAGAAGAAATATCTCGAAATATGTCCGTCAGGCCCCTTACCATGAGATAAATCTGCAAATATCTCGGAAACGAAGCGAGCTATGGCAAAATGTTAAGAGACCTTTTTTGTAGAGAATTAAGTTTCCTACTTTTTATCTTCTATGATATTTTCTGATCAGATTCGTAGTTCTCGAGATATATCAAGATATTTAAAAGTTCCGAAGCCGCACCAACATAATAGAGATACAGAAACACCGTGGCCCCTCTCTTTGAGATAACTCTGCACAATTGCGAGCTGCAAATGCCACTTCCAGCTAAGCTGTGCAGAAGAAGAACAACAAGAAGAAGAAATATCTCGAAATATGTCAGTCAGGCCCCTTCCCTTGAGATAAATCGGCAAGTATCTCGGAAAGGAAGCGAGCTATGGCAAAATGTTAAGAGACCTTTTTTGTAGACAATTATGTTTCCTACAATTTATGTTCTATGATATTTTTTGATCAGATGCGTAGTTCTCGAGATATATCAAGATATTTAAAAGTTCCGAAGCCGCACCAACATAATAGAGATACAGAAACACCGTGGCCCCTCTCTTTGAGATAACTCTGCACTATTGCGAGCTGCAAATGCCACGTCCAGTTTAGCTGTGCAGAAGAAGAACAACAAGAAGAAGAAATATCTCGAAATATGTCCGTCAGGCCCCTTCCCTTGAGATAAATCTGCAAATATCTCGGAAACGAAGCGAGCTATGGCAAAATGTTAAGAGACCTTTTTTGTAGAGAATTATGTTTCCTACTTTTTATGTTCTATGATATTTTTTGATCAGACGCGTAGTTCTCGAGATATATCACGATATTTAAAAGTTCCGAAGCCGCACCAACATAATAGAGATACAGAAACACCGTGGCCCCTTTCTTTGAGATAACTCTGCACTATTGCGAGCTGCAAATGCCACTTCCAGCTTAGCTGTGCAGAAGAAGAACAACAAGAAGAAGAAATATCTCGAAATATGTCCGTCAGGCCCCTTACCTTGAGATAAATCTGCAAATATCTCGGAAACGAAGCGAGCTATGGCAAAATGTTAAGAGACCTTTTTTGTAGAGAATTAAGTTTCCTACTTTTTATCTTCTATGATATTTTCTGATCAGATGCGTAGTTCTCGAGATATATCAAGATATTTAAAAGTTCCGAAGCCGCACCAACATAATAGAGATACAGAAACACCGTGGCCCCTCTCTTTGAGATAACTCTGCACTATTGCGAGCTGGAAATGCCACTTCCAGTTTAGCTGTGCAGAAGAAGAACAACAAGAAGAAGAAATATCTCGAAATATGTCCGTCAGGACCCTTCCCTTGAGATAAATCTGCAAATATCTCGGAAACGAAGCGAGCTATTGCAAAACGTTAAGAGACCTTTTTTGTAGAGAATTAAGTTTCCTACTTTTTATATTCTATGATATTTTTTGATCAGATGCGTAGTTCTCGAGATATATCAAGATATTTAAAAGCTCCGAAGCTGCACCAACATAATAGAGGTAGAGAAACACCGTGGCCCCTTTCTTTGAGATAACTCTGCACTATTGCGAGCTGCAAATGCCACTTCCAGCTTAGCTGTGCAGAAGAAGAACAACAAGAAGAAGAAATATCTCGAAATATGTCCGTCAGGCCCCTTACCATGAGATAAATCTGCAAATATCTCGGAAACGAAGCGAGCTATGGCAAAATGTTAAGAGACCTTTTTTGTAGAGAATTAAGTTTCCTACTTTTTATCTTCTATGATATTTTCTGATCAGATTCGTAGTTCTCGAGATATATCAAGATATTTAAAAGTTCCGAAGCCGCACCAACATAATAGAGATACAGAAACACCGTGGCCCCTCTCTTTGAGATAACTCTGCACAATTGCGAGCTGCAAATGCCACTTCCAGCTAAGCTGTGCAGAAGAAGAACAACAAGAAGAAGATATATCTCGAAATATGTCAGTCAGGCCCCTTCCCTTGAGATAAATCGGCAAGTATCTCGGAAAGGAAGCGAGCTATGGCAAAATGTTAAGAGACCTTTTTTGTAGACAATTATGTTTCCTACAATTTATGTTCTATGATATTTTTTGATCAGATGCGTAGTTCTCGAGATATATCAAGATATTTAAAAGTTCCGAAGCCGCACCAACATAATAGAGATACAGAAACACCGTGGCCCCTCTCTTTGAGATAACTCTGCACTATTGCGAGCTGCAAATGCCACGTCCAGTTTAGCTGTGCAGAAGAAGAACAACAAGAAGAAGAAATATCTCGAAATATGTCCGTCAGGCCCCTTCCCTTGAGATAAATCTGCAAATATCTCGGAAACGAAGCGAGCTATGGCAAAATGTTAAGAGACCTTTTTTGTAGAGAATTATGTTTCCTACTTTTTATGTTCTATGATATTTTTTGATCAGACGCGTAGTTCTCGAGATATATCACGATATTTAAAAGTTCCGAAGCCGCACCAACATAATAGAGATACAGAAACACCGTGGCCCCTTTCTTTGAGATAACTCTGCACTATTGCGAGCTGCAAATGCCACTTCCAGCTTAGCTGTGCAGAAGAAGAACAACAAGAAGAAGAAATATCTCGAAATATGTCCGTCAGGCCCCTTACCTTGAGATAAATCTGCAAATATCTCGGAAACGAAGCGAGCTATGGCAAAATGTTAAGAGACCTTTTTTGTAGAGAATTAAGTTTCCTACTTTTTATCTTCTATGATATTTTCTGATCAGATGCGTAGTTCTCGAGATATATCAAGATATTTAAAAGTTCCGAAGCCGCACCAACATAATAGAGATACAGAAACACCGTGGCCCCTCTCTTTGAGATAACTCTGCACTATTGCGAGCTGGAAATGCCACTTCCAGTTTAGCTGTGCAGAAGAAGAACAACAAGAAGAAGAAATATCTCGAAATATGTCCGTCAGGACCCTTCCCTTGAGATAAATCTGCAAATATCTCGGAAACGAAGCGAGCTATTGCAAAACGTTAAGAGACCTTTTTTGTAGAGAATTAAGTTTCCTACTTTTTATATTCTATGATATTTTTTGATCAGATGCGTAGTTCTCGAGATATATCAAGATATTTAAAAGCTCCGAAGCTGCACCAACATAATAGAGGTAGAGAAACACCGTGGCCCCTTTCTTTGAGATAACTCTGCACTATTGCGAGCTGCAAATGCCACTTCCAGCTTAGCTGAGAAGAAGAAGAACAACAAGAAGAAGAAATATCTCGAAATATGTCCGTCGGCCCCTTCCCTTGAGATAAATCTGCAAATATCTCGGAAACGAAGCGAGCTATGGCAAAATGTTAAGAGACCTTTTTTGTAGAGAATTCAGTTTCCTACTTTTTATGCTCTATGATATTTTTCGATCAGAGGCGTAGTTCTCGAGATATATCAAGATATTTAAAAGTTCCGAAGCCGCACCAACATAATAGAGGTACAGAAACACCGTGGCCCCTTTCTTTGAGATAACTCTGCACTATTGCGCGCTGCAAATGCCACTTCCAGCTTAGCTGTGCAGAAGAAGAACAACAAGAATAAGAAATATTTCGAAATATGTCCGTCAGGCCCCTTCCCTTGAGATAAATCCGCAAATATCTCGGAAACGAAGCGAGCTACGGCAAAATGTTAAGAGACCTTTTTTGTAGAAAATTATGTTTCCTACAATTTATGTTCTATGATATTTTTTGAACAGATGCGTAGTTCTCGAGATATATCAAGATATTTAAAAGTTCCGAAGCCGCACCAACATAATAGAGATACAGAAACACCGTGGCCCCTTTCTTTCAGATAGCTATGCACTATTGCGAGCTGCAAATGCCACTTCCAGCTTAGCTGTGCAGAAGAGGAACAACAAGAAGAAGAAATATCTCGAAATATGTCCGTCAGGCCCCTTCCCTTGAGATAAATCTGCAAATATCTCGGAAACGAAGCGAGCTATGGCAAAATGTTAAGAGACCTTTTTTGTAGCGAATTGAGTTTCCTACTTTTTATGTTCTATGATATTTTTTGATCAGACGCGTAGTTCTCGAGATATATCAAGATATTTAAAAGTTCCGAAGCCGCACCAACATAATAGAGATACAGAAACACCGTGGCTCCTTTCTTTGAGATAACTCTGCACTATTGCGACCTGGAAATGCCACTTCCAGTTTAGCTGTGCAGAAGAAGAACAACAAGAAGAAGAAATATCTCGAAATATGTCCGTTAGGCCCGTTCCCTTGAGATAAATCTGCAAATATCTCGGAAACGAAGAGAGCTATGGCAAAATGATAAGAGACCTTTTTTGTAGAGAATTAAGTTGCCTACTTTTTATGTTCTATGATATTTTTTGATCAGATGCATAGTTTTCGAGATATATCGAGATATTTAAAAGTTCCGAAGCCGCACCAACATAATAGAGATACAGAAACACCGTGGCCCCTTTCTTTGAGATAACTCTGCACTAGTGCGAGCCGCAAATGCCACTTCCAGCTTAGCTGTGCAGAAGAAGAACAACAAGAAGAAGAAATATCTCGAAATATGTCCGTCAGGCCCCTTCCCTTGAGATAAATCTTCAAATATCTCGGAAACGAAGCGAGCTATTGCAAAATGTTAAGAGACCTTTTTTGTAGAGAATTAAGTTTCCTACTTTTTATGTTCTATGATATTTTTTGATCAGATGCGTAGTTCTCGAGATATATCAAGATATTTAAAAGTTCCGAAGCCGCACCAACATAATAGAGATACAGAAACACCGTGGCCCCTTTCTTTCAGATAGCTATGCACTATTGCGAGCTGCAAATGCCACTTCCAGCTTAGCTGTGCAGAAGAAGAACAACAAGAAGAAGAAATATCTCGAAATATGTCCGTCAGGCCCCTTACCTTGAGATAAATCTGCAAATATCTCGGAAACGAAGCGAGCTATGGCAAAATGTTAAGAGACCTTTTTTGTAGAGAATTAAGTTTCCTACTTTTTATCTTCTATGATATTTTCTGATCAGATGCGTAGTTCTCGAGATATATCAAGATATTTAAAAGTTAAGAAGCCGCACCAACATAATAGAGATACAGAAACACCGTGGCCCCTTTCTTTGAGATAACTCTGCACTATTGCGAGCTGCAAATGCCACTTCCAGCTTAGCTGTGCAGAAGAAGAACAACAAGAAGAAGAAATATCACGAAATATGTCCGTTAGGCCCCTTCCCTTGAGATAAATCTGCAAATATCTCGGAAACGAAGCGAGCTATGGCAAAATGTTAAGAGACCTTTTTTGTAGCGAATTAAGTTTCCTACTTTTTATGTTGTATGATATTTTTTGATCAGATGCGTAGTTCTCGAGATATATCAAGATATTTAAAAGTTCCGAAGCCGCACCAACATAATAGAGATACAGAAACACCGTGGCCCCTTTCTTTCAGATAGCTATGCACTATTGCGAGCTGCAAATGCCACTTCCAGCTTAGCTGTGCAGAAGAAGAACAACAAGAAGAAGAAATATCTCGAAATATGTCCGTCAGGCCCCTTACCTTGAGATAAATCTGCAAATATCTCGGAAACGAAGCGAGCTATGGCAAAATGTTAAGAGATCTTTTTTGTAGAGAATTAAGTTTCCTACTTTTTATCTTCTATGATATTTTCTGATCAGATGCGTGGTTCTCGAGATATATCGAGATATTTAAAAGTTCCGAAGCCGCACCAACATAATAGAGATACAGAAACACCGTGGCCCCTCTCTTTGAGATAACTCTGCACAATTGCGAGCTGCAAATGCCACTTCCAGCTTAGCTGTGCAGAAGAGGAACAACAAGAAGAAGAAATATCTCGAAATATGTCCGTCAGGCCCCTTCCCTTGAGATAAATCTGCAAATATCTCGGAAACGAAGCGAGCTATGGCAAAATGTTAAGAGACCTTTTTTGTAGCGAATTAAGTTTCCTACTTTTTATGTTCTATGATATTTTTTGATCAGACGCGTAGTTCTCGAGATATATCAAGATATTTAAAAGTTCCGAAGCCGCACCAACATAATAGAGATACAGAAACACCGTGGCCCCTTTCTTTGAGATAACTCTGCACTATTGCGAGCTGCAAATGCCACTTCCAGCTTAGCTGTGCAGAAGAAGAACAACAAGAAGAAGAAATAGCTCGAAATATGTCCGTCAGGCCAGTTCCTTTGAGCTGAATCTGCAAATATCTCGGAAACGAAGCGAGCTATAGCAAAATGTTAAGAGACGTTTTTTGTAGAGAATTATGTTTCCTACAATTTATGTTCTATGATATTTTTTGAACAGATGCGTAGTTCTCGAGATATATCAAGATATTTAAAAGTTCCGAAGCCGCACCAACATAATAGAGATACAGAAACACCGTGGCCCCTTTCTTTAAGATAGCTATGCACTATTGCGAGCTGCAAATGCCACTTCCAGCTTAGCTGTGCAGAAGAAGAACAACAAGAAGAAGAAATATCTCGAAATATGTCCGTCAGGCCCCTTACCTTGAGATAAATCTGCAAATATCTCGGAAACGAAGCGAGCTATGGCAAAATGTTAAGAGACCTTTTTTGTAGAGAATTAAGTTTCCTACTTTTTATCTTCTATGATATTTTCTGATCAGATGCGTAGTTCTCGAGATATATCAAGATATTTAAAAGTTCCGAAGCCGCACCAACATAATAGAGATACAGAAACACCGTGGCCCCTCTCTTTGAGATAACTCTGCACAATTGCGAGCTGCAAATGCCACTTCCAGCTTAGCTGTGCAGAAGAGGAACAACAAGAAGAAGAAATATCTCGAAATATGTCCGTCAGGCCCCTTCCCTTGAGATAAATCTGCAAATATCTCGGAAACGAAGCGAGCTATGGCAAAATGTTAAGAGACCTTTTTGTAGCGAATTAAGTTTCCTACTTTTTATGTTCTATGATATTTTTTGATCAGACGCGTAGTTCTCGAGATATATCAAGATATTTAAAAGTTCCGAAGCCGCACCAACATAATAGAGATACAGAAACACCGTGGCCCCTTTCTTTGAGATAACTCTGCACTATTGCGAGCTGCAAATGCCACTTCCAGCTTAGCTGTGCAGAAGAAGAACAACAAGAAGAAGAAATAGCTCGAAATATGTCCGTCAGGCCAGTTCCTTTGAGCTGAATCTGCAAATATCTCGGAAACGAAGCGAGCTATAGCAAAATGTTAAGAGACCTTTTTTGTAGAGAATTATGTTTCCTACAATTTATGTTCTATGATATTTTTTGAACAGATGCGTAGTTCTCGAGATATATCCAGATATTTAAAAGTTCCGAAGCCGCACCAACATAATAGAGATACAGAAACACCGTGGCCCCTTTCTTTCAGATAGCTATGCACTATTGCGAGCTGCAAATGCCACTTCCAGCTTAGCTGTGCAGAAGAAGAACAACAAGAAGAAGAAATATCTCGAAATATGTCCGTCAGGCCCCTTACCTTGAGATAAATCTGCAAATATCTCGGAAACGAAGCGAGCTATGGCAAAATGTTAAGAGACCTTTTTTGTAGAGAATTAAGTTTCCTACTTTTTATCTTCTATGATATTTTCTGATCAGATGCGTAGTTCTCGAGATATATCAAGATATTTAAAAGTTCCGAAGCCGCACCAACATAATAGAGATACAGAAACACCGTGGCCCCTCTCTTTGAGATAACTCTGCACAATTGCGAGCTGCAAATGCCACTTCCAGCTTAGCTGTGCAGAAGAGGAACAACAAGAAGAAGAAATATCTCGAAATATGTCCGTCAGGCCCCTTCCCTTGAGATAAATCTGCAAATATCTCGGAAACGAAGCGAGCTATGGCAAAATGTTAAGAGACCTTTTTTGTAGCGAATTAAGTTTCCTACTTTTTATGTTCTATGATATTTTTTGATCAGACGCGTAGTTCTCGAGATATATCAAGATATTTAAAAGTTCCGAAGCCGCACCAACATAATAGAGATACAGAAACACCGTGGCCCCTTTCTTTGAGATAACTCTGCACTATTGCGAGCTGCAAATGCCACTTCCAGCTTAGCTGTGCAGAAGAAGAACAACAAGAAGAAGAAATATCTCGAAATATGTCCGTCAGGCCCCTTCCCTTGAGATATATCTGCAAATATCTCGGAAACGAAGCGAGCGATGGCAAAATGATAAGAGACCTTTTTTGTAGAGAATTATGTTTCCTACAATTTATGTTCTATGGTATTTTTTGATCAGATGCGTAGTTCTCGAGGTATATCAAGATATTTAAAAGTTCCGAAGCCGCACCAACATAATAGAGATACAGAAACACCGTGGCCCCTTTCTTTGAGATAACTCTGCACTATTGCGAGCTGCAAATGCCACTTCCAGCTTAGCTGTGCAGAAGAAGAACAACAAGAAGAAGAAATATCTCGAAATATGTCCGTCAGGCCCCTTCCCTTGAGATAAATCTGCAAATATCTCGGAAACGAAGCGAGCTATTGCAAAATGTTAAGAGACCTTTTTTGTAGAGAATTGAGTTTCCTACTTTTTATGTTCTATGAAATTTTTTGATCAGATGCGTAGTTCTCGAGATATATCAAGATATTTAAAAGTTGAGAAGCCGCACCAACATAATAGAGATACAGAAACACCGTGGCCCCTTTCTTTGAGATAACTCTGCACTATTGCGAGCTGCAAATGCCACTTCCAGCTTAGCTGTGCAGAAGAAGAACAACAAGAAGAAGAAATATCACGAAATATGTCCGTTAGGCCCCTTCCCTTGAGATAAATCTGCAAATATCTCGGAAACGAAGCGAGCTATGGCAAAATGTTAAGAGACCTTTTTTGTAGCGAATTAAGTTTCCTACTTTTTATGTTCTATGATATTTTTTGATCAGATGCGTAGTTCTCGAGATATATCAAGATATTTAAAAGTTCCGAAGCCGCACCAACATAATAGAGATACAGAAACACCGTGGCCCCTTTCTTTCAGATAGCTATGCACTATTGCGAGCTGCAAATGCCACTTCCAGCTTAGCTGTGCAGAAGAAGAACAACAAGAAGAAGAAATATCTCGAAATATGTCCGTCAGGCCCCTTACCTTGAGATAAATCTGCAAATATCTCGGAAACGAAGCGAGCTATGGCAAAATGTTAAGAGACCTTTTTTGTAGAGAATTAAGTTTCCTACTTTTTATCTTCTATGATATTTTCTGATCAGATACGTAGTTCTCGAGATATATCAAGATATTTAAAAGTTCCGAAGCCGCACCAACATAATAGAGATACAGAAACACCGTGGCCCCTCTCTTTGAGATAACTCTGCACAATTGCGAGCTGCAAATGCCACTTCCAGCTTAGCTGTGCAGAAGAGGAACAACAAGAGGAAGAAATATCTCGAAATATGTCCGTCAGGCCCCTTCCCTTGAGATAAATCTGCAAATATCTCGGAAACGAAGCGAGCTATGGCAAAATGTTAAGAGACCTTTTTTGTACAGAATTATGTTTCCTACTCTTTATGTTCTATGATATTTTTTGATCAGACGCGTAGTTCTCGAGATATATCAAGATATTTAAAAGTTCCGAAGCCGCACCAACATAATAGAGATACAGAAACACCGTGGCCCCTCTCTTTGAGATAACTCTGCACTATTGCGAGCTGGAAATGCCACTTCCAGTTTAGCTGTGCAGAAGAAGAACAACAAGAAGAAGAAATATCTCGAAATATGTCCGTTAGGCCCCTTCCCTTGAGATAAATCTGCAAATATCTCGGAAACGAAGCGAGCTATGGCAAAATGTTAACAGACTTTTTTGTAGAGAATTAAGTTTCCTACTTTTTATGTTCTATGATATTTTTTGATCAGACGCGTAGTTCTCGAGATATATCAAGATATTTAAAAGTTCCGAAGCCGCACCAACATAATAGAGATACAGAAACACCGTGGCCCCTTTCTTTGAGATAACTCTGCACTATTGCGAGCTGCAAATGCCACTTCCAGCTTAGCTGTGCAGAAGAAGAACAACAAGAAGAAGAAATATCTCGAAATATGTCCGTCAGGCCAGTTCCTTTGAGCTGAATCTGCAAATATCTCGGAAACGAAGCGAGCTATGGCAAAATGTTAAGAGACGTTTTTTGTAGAGAATTATGTTTCCTACAATTTATGTTCTATGATATTTTTTGATCGGAAGCGTAGTTTTCGAGATATATCGAGATATTTAAAAGTTCCGAAGCCGCACCAACATAATAGAGATACAGAAACACCGTGGCCGCTTTCTTTGAGATAACTCTGCACTATTGCGAGCTGCAAATGCCACTTCCAGCTTAGCTGTGCAGAAGAAGAACAACAAGAAGAAGAAATATCACCAAATATGTCCGTTAGGCCCCTTCCCTTGAGATAAATCTGCAAATATCTCGGAAACGAAGCGAGCTATGGCAAAATGTTAAGAGATCTTTTTTGTAGGGAATTAAGTTTCCTACTTTTTATGTTCTATGATATTTTTTGAACAGATGCGTAGTTCTCGAGATATATCAAGATATTTAAAAGTTCCGAAGCCGCACCAATCTAATAGAGATACAGAAACACCGTGGCCCCTTTCTTTGAGATAACTCTGCACTAGTGCGAGCCGCAAATGCCACTTCCAGCTTAGCTGTGCAGAAGAAGAACAACAAGAAGAAGAAATATCTCGAAATATGTCCGTCAGGCCCCTTTCCTTGAGATAAATCTGCAAATATCTCGGAAACGAAGCGAGCTATGGCAAAATGTTAAGAGACCTTTTTTGTAGAGAATTAAGTTTCCTACGTTTTATGTTCTATGATATTTTTTGATCAGATGCGTAGTTCTCGAGATATATCAAGATATTTAAAAGTTCCGAAGCCGCACCAATCTAATAGAGATACAGAAACACCGTGGCCCCTTTCTTTGAGATAACTCTGCACTAGTGCGAGCCGCAAATGCCACTTCCAGCTTAGCTGTGCAGAAGAAGAACAACAAGAAGAAGAAATATCTCGAAATATGTCCGTCAGGCCCCTTCCCTTGAGATAAATCTGCAAATATCTCGGAAACGAAGAGAGCTATGGCAAAATGATGAGAGACCTTTTTTGTAGAGAATTAAGTTTTCTACTTTTTATGTTCTATGATATTTTTTGATCAGAAGCGCAGTTTTCGAGATATATCGAGATATTTAAAAGTTCCGAAGCCGCACCAACATAATAGAGATACAGAAACACCGTGGCCCCTTTCTTTGAGATAACTCTGCACTAGTGCGAGCCGCAAATGCCACTTCCAGCTTAGCTGTGCAGAAGAAGAACAACAAGAAGAAGAAATATCTCGAAATATGTCCGTCAGGCCCCTTCCCTTGAAATAAATCTGCAAATATCTCGGAAACGAAGCGAGCTATTGCAAAATGTTAAGAGACCTTTTTTGTAGAGAATTGAGTTTCCTACTTTTTATGTTCTATGAAATTTTTTGATCAGATGCGTAGTTCTCGAGATATATCAAGATATTTAAAAGTTAAGAAGCCGCACCAACATAATAGAGATACAGAAACACCGTGGCCCCTTTCTTTGAGATAACTCTGCACTATTGCGAGCTGCAAATGCCACTTCCAGCTTAGCTGTGCAGAAGAAGAACAACAAGAAGAAGAAATATCACGAAATATGTCCGTTAGGCCCCTTCACTTGACATAAATCTGCAAATATCTCGGAAACGAAGCGAGCTATGGCAAAATTTTAAGAGACCTTTTTTGTAGCGAATTAAGTTTCCTACTTTTTATGTTCTATGATATTTTTTGATCAGATGCGTAGTTCTCGAGATATATCAAGATATTTAAAAGTTCCGAAGCCGCACCAACATAATAGAGATACAGAAACACCGTGGCCCCTTTCTTTCAGATAGCTATGCTCTATTGCGAGCTGCAAATGCCACTTCCAGCTTAGCTGTGCAGAAGAAGAACAACAAGAAGAAGAAATATCTCGAAATATGTCCGTCAGGCCCCTTACCTTGAGATAAATCTGCAAATATCTCGGAAACGAAGCGAGCTATTGCAAAATGTTAAGAGACCTTTTTTGTAGAGAATTGAGTTTCCTACTTTTTATGTTCTATGAAATTTTTTGATCAGATGCGTAGTTCTCGAGATATATCAAGATATTTAAAAGTTAAGAAGCCGCACCAACATAATAGAGATACAGAAACACCGTGGCCCCTTTCTTTGAGATAACTCTGCACTATTGCGAGCTGGAAATGCCACTTGCAGCTTAGCTGTGCAGAAGAAGAACAACAAGAAGAAGAAATATCACGAAATATGTCCGTTAGGCCCCTTCCCTTGAGATAAATCTGCAAATATCTCGGAAACGAAGCGAGCTATGGCAAAATGTTAAGAGACCTTTTTTGTAGCGAATTAAGTTTCCTACTTTTTATCTTGTATGATATTTTCTGATCAGATGCGTAGTTCTCGAGATATATCAAGATATTTAAAAGTTCCGAAGCCGCACCAACATAATAGAGATACAGAAACACCGTGGCCCCTTTCTTTGAGATAACTCTGCACTATTGCGAGCTGCAAATGCCACTTCCAGCTTAGCTGTGCAGAAGAAGAACAACAAGAAGAAGAAATATCTCGAAATATGTCCGTCAGGCCCCTTCCCTTGAGATAAATCTGCAAATATCTCGGAAACGAAGAGAGCTATGGCAAAATGATAAGAGACCTTTTTTGTAGAGAATTAAGTTTCCTACTTTTTATGCTCTATGATATTTTTTGATCAGATGCGTAGTTCTCGAGATATATCAAGATATTTAAAAGTTCCGAAGCCGCACCAACATAATAGAGATACAGAAACACCGTGGCCCCTTTCTTTGAGATAACTCTGCACTATTGCGAGCTGCAAATGCCACTTCCAGCTTAGCTGTGCAGAGGAAGAACAACAAGAAGAAGAAATATCTCGAAATATGTCCGTCAGGCCAGTTCCTTTGAGCTGAATCTGCAAATCTCTCGGAAACGAAGCGAGCTATGGCAAAATGTTAAGAGACGTTTTTTGTAGAGAATTATGTTTCCTACAATTTATGTTCTATGATATTTTTTGATCAGAAGCGTAGTTTTCGAGATATATCGAGATATTTAAAAGTTCCGAAGCCGCACCAACATAATAGAGATACAGAAACACCGTGGCCCCTTTCTTTGAGATAACTCTGCACTAGTGCGAGCCGCAAATGCCACTTCCAGCTTAGCTGTGCAGAAGAAGAACAACAAGAAGAAGAAATATCTCGAAATATGTCCGTCAGGCCCCTTCCCTTGAGATAAATCTGCAAATATCTCGGAAACGAAGCGAGCTATTGCAAAATGTTAAGAGACCTTTTTTGTAGAGAATTGAGTTTCCTACTTTTTATGTTCTATGATATTTTCTGATCAGATGCGTAGTTCTCGAGATATATCAAGATATTTAAAAGTTCCGAAGCCGCACCAACATAATAGAGATACAGAAACACCGTGGCCCCTTTCTTTGAGATAACTCTGCACTATTGCGAGCTGCAAATGCCACTTCCAGCTTAGCTGTGCAGAGGAAGAACAACAAGAAGAAGAAATATCTCGAAATATGTCCGTCAGGCCAGTTCCTTTGAGCTGAATCTGCAAATCTCTCGGAAACGAAGCGAGCTATGGCAAAATGTTAAGAGACGTTTTTTGTAGAGAATTATGTTTCCTACAATTTATGTTCTATGATATTTTTTGATCAGAAGCGTAGTTTTCGAGATATATCGAGATATTTAAAAGTTCCGAAGCCGCACCAACATAATAGAGATACAGAAACACCGTGGCCCCTTTCTTTGAGATAACTCTGCACTAGTGCGAGCCGCAAATGCCACTTCCAGCTTAGCTGTGCAGAAGAAGAACAACAAGAAGAAGAAATATCTCGAAATATGTCCGTCAGGCCCCTTCCCTTGAGATAAATCTGCAAATATCTCGGAAACGAAGCGAGCTATTGCAAAATGTTAAGAGACCTTTTTTGTAGAGAATTGAGTTTCCTACTTTTTATGTTCTATGATATTTTCTGATCAGATGCGTAGTTCTCGAGATATATCAAGATATTTAAAAGTTCCGAAGCCGCACCAACATAATAGAGATACAGAAACACCGTGGCCCCTTTCTTTGAGATAACTCTGCACTATTGCGAGCTGCAAATGCCACTTCCAGCTTAGCTGTGCAGAGGAAGAACAACAAGAAGAAGAAATATCTCGAAATATGTCCGTCAGGCCAGTTCCTTTGAGCTGAATCTGCAAATCTCTCGGAAACGAAGCGAGCTATGGCAAAATGTTAAGAGACGTTTTTTGTAGAGAATTATGTTTCCTACAATTTATGTTCTATGATATTTTTTGATCAGAAGCGTAGTTTTCGAGATATATCGAGATATTTAAAAGTTCCGAAGCCGCACCAACATAATAGAGATACAGAAACACCGTGGCCCCTTTCTTTGAGATAACTCTGCACTAGTGCGAGCCGCAAATGCCACTTCCAGCTTAGCTGTGCAGAAGAAGAACAACAAGAAGAAGAAATATCTCGAAATATGTCCGTCAGGCCCCTTCCCTTGAGATAAATCTGCAAATATCTCGGAAACGAAGCGAGCTATTGCAAAATGTTAAGAGACCTTTTTTGTAGAGAATTGAGTTTCCTACTTTTTATGTTCTATGATATTTTTTGATCAGATGCGTAGTTCTCGAGATATATCAAGATATTTAAAAGTTCCGAAGCAGCACCAACATAATAGAGATACAGAAACACCGTGGCCCCTTTCTTTGAGATAACTCTGCACTATTGCGAGCTGCAAATGCCACTTCCAGCTTAGCTGTGCAGAAGAAGAACAACAAGAAGAAGAAATATCTCGAAATATGTCCGTCAGGCCCCTTCCCTTGAGATAAATCTGCAAATATCTCGGAAACGAAGAGAGCTATGGCAAAATGATAAGAGACCTTTTTTGTAGAGAATTAAGTTTCCTACTTTTTATGCTCTATGATATTTTTTGATCAGATGCGTAGTTCTCGAGATATATCAAGATATTTAAAAGTTCCGAAGCCGCACCAACATAATAGAGATACAGAAACACCGTGGCCCCTTTCTTTGAGATAACTCTGCACTATTGCGAGCTGCAAATGCCACTTCCAGCTTAGCTGTGCAGAGGAAGAACAACAAGAAGAAGAAATATCTCGAAATATGTCCGTCAGGCCAGTTCCTTTGAGCTGAATCTGCAAATCTCTCGGAAACGAAGCGAGCTATGGCAAAATGTTAAGAGACGTTTTTTGTAGAGAATTATGTTTCCTACAATTTATGTTCTATGATATTTTTTGATCAGAAGCGTAGTTTTCGAGATATATCGAGATATTTAAGAGTTCCGAAGCCGCACCAACATAATAGAGATACAGAAACACCGTGGCCCCTTTCTTTGAGATAACTCTGCACTAGTGCGAGCCGCAAATGCCACTTCCAGCTTAGCTGTGCAGAAGAAGAACAACAAGAAGAAGAAATATCTCGAAATATGTCCGTCAGGCCCCTTCCCTTGAGATAAATCTGCAAATATCTCGGAAACGAAGCGAGCTATTGCAAAATGTTAAGAGACCTTTTTTGTAGAGAATTGAGTTTCCTACTTTTTATGTTCTATGATATTTTCTGATCAGATGCGTAGTTCTCGAGATATATCAAGATATTTAAAAGTTCCGAAGCCGCACCAACATAATAGAGATACAGAAACACCGTGGCCCCTTTCTTTGAGATAACTCTGCACTATTGCGAGCTGCAAATGCCACTTCCAGCTTAGCTGTGCAGAGGAAGAACAACAAGAAGAAGAAATATCTCGAAATATGTCCGTCAGGCCAGTTCCTTTGAGCTGAATCTGCAAATCTCTCGGAAACGAAGCGAGCTATGGCAAAATGTTAAGAGACGTTTTTTGTAGAGAATTATGTTTCCTACAATTTATGTTCTATGATATTTTTTGATCAGAAGCGTAGTTTTCGAGATATATCGAGATATTTAAAAGTTCCGAAGCCGCACCAACATAATAGAGATACAGAAACACCGTGGCCCCTTTCTTTGAGATAACTCTGCACTAGTGCGAGCCGCAAATGCCACTTCCAGCTTAGCTGTGCAGAAGAAGAACAACAAGAAGAAGAAATATCTCGAAATATGTCCGTCAGGCCCCTTCCCTTGAGATAAATCTGCAAATATCTCGGAAACGAAGC
The DNA here is from genome assembly GCF_051020975.1 of Osmia lignaria lignaria. Taxonomy (NCBI): domain Eukaryota; kingdom Metazoa; phylum Arthropoda; class Insecta; order Hymenoptera; family Megachilidae; genus Osmia; species Osmia lignaria. The sequence goes on from NW_027478166.1 coordinate 7,654,126, forward strand.
GAGCTATTGCAAAATGTTAAGAGACCTTTTTTGTAGAGAATTGAGTTTCCTACTTTTTATGTTCTATGATATTTTTTGATCAGATGCGTAGTTCTCGAGATATATCAAGATATTTAAAAGTTAAGAAGCCGCACCAACATAATAGAGATACAGAAACACCGTGGCCCCTTTCTTTGAGATAACTCTGCACTATTGCGAGCTGCAAATGCCACTTCCAGCTTAGCTGTGCAGAAGAAGAACAACAAGAAGAAGAAATATCACGAAATATGTCCGTTAGGCCCCTTCCCTTGAGATAAATCTGCAAATATCTCGGAAACGAAGCGAGCTATGGCAAAATGTTAAGAGACCTTTTTTGTAGCGAATTAAGTTTCCTACTTTTTATGTTCTATGATATTTTTTGATCAGATGCGTAGTTCTCGAGATATATCAAGATATTTAAAAGTTCCGAAGCCGCACCAACATAATAGAGATACAGAAACACCGTGGCCCCTTTCTTTCAGATAGCTATGCACTATTGCGAGCTGCAAATGCCACTTCCAGCTTAGCTGTGCAGAAGAAGAACAACAAGAAGAAGAAATATCTCGAAATATGTCCGTCAGGCCCCTTACCTTGAGATAAATCTGCAAATATCTCGGAAACGAAGCGAGCTATGGCAAAATGTTAAGAGACCTTTTTTGTAGAGAATTAAGTTTCCTACGTTTTATGTTCTATGATATTTTTTGATCAGATGCGTAGTTCTCGAGATATATCAAGATATTTAAAAGTTCCGAAGCAGCACCAACATAATAGAGATACAGAAACACCGTGGCCCCTTTCTTTGAGATAACTCTGCACTATTGCGAGCTGCAAATGCCACTTCCAGCTTAGCTGTGCAGAAGAAGAACAACAAGAAGAAGAAATATCTCGAAATATGTCCGTCAGGCCCCTTCCCTTGAGATAAATCTGCAAATATCTCGGAAACGAAGAGAGCTATGGCAAAATGATAAGAGACCTTTTTTGTAGAGAATTAAGTTTCCTACTTTTTATGCTCTATGATATTTTTTGATCAGATGCGTAGTTCTCGAGATATATCAAGATATTTAAAAGTTCCGAAGCCGCACCAACATAATAGAGATACAGAAACACCGTGGCCCCTTTCTTTGAGATAACTCTGCACTATTGCGAGCTGCAAATGCCACTTCCAGCTTAGCTGTGCAGAGGAAGAACAACAAGAAGAAGAAATATCTCGAAATATGTCCGTCAGGCCAGTTCCTTTGAGCTGAATCTGCAAATCTCTCGGAAACGAAGCGAGCTATGGCAAAATGTTAAGAGACGTTTTTTGTAGAGAATTATGTTTCCTACAATTTATGTTCTATGATATTTTTTGATCAGAAGCGTAGTTTTCGAGATATATCGAGATATTTAAAAGTTCCGAAGCCGCACCAACATAATAGAGATACAGAAACACCGTGGCCCCTTTCTTTGAGATAACTCTGCACTAGTGCGAGCCGCAAATGCCACTTCCAGCTTAGCTGTGCAGAAGAAGAACAACAAGAAGAAGAAATATCTCGAAATATGTCCGTCAGGCCCCTTCCCTTGAGATAAATCTGCAAATATCTCGGAAACGAAGCGAGCTATTGCAAAATGTTAAGAGACCTTTTTTGTAGAGAATTGAGTTTCCTACTTTTTATGTTCTATGATATTTTCTGATCAGATGCGTAGTTCTCGAGATATATCAAGATATTTAAAAGTTCCGAAGCCGCACCAACATAATAGAGATACAGAAACACCGTGGCCCCTCTCTTTGAGATAACTCTGCACAATTGCGAGCTGCAAATGCCACTTCCAGCTTAGCTGTGCAGAAGAGGAACAACAAGAAGAAGAAATATCTCGAAATATGTCCGTCAGGCCCCTTCCCTTGAGATAAATCTGCAAATATCTCGGAAACGAAGCGAGCTATGGCAAAATGTTAAGAGACCTTTTTTGTAGAGAATTGAGTTTCCTACTTTTTATGTTCTATGAAATTTTTTGATCAGATGCGTAGTTCTCGAGATATATCAAGATATTTAAAAGTTAAGAAGCCGCACCAACATAATAGAGATACAGAAACACCGTGGCCCCTTTCTTTGAGATAACTCTGCACTATTGCGAGCTGGAAATGCCACTTGCAGTTTAGCTGTGCAGAAGAAGAACAACAAGAAGAAGAAATATCACGAAATATGTCCGTTAGGCCCCTTCCCTTGAGATAAATCTGCAAATATCTCGGAAACGAAGCGAGCTATGGCAAAATGTTAAGAGACCTTTTTTGTAGCGAATTAAGTTTCCTACTTTTTATCTTGTATGATATTTTCTGATCAGATGCGTAGTTCTCGAGATATATCAAGATATTTAAAAGTTCCGAAGCCGCACCAACATAATAGAGATACAGAAACACCGTGGCCCCTCTCTTTGAGATAACTCTGCACAATTGCGAGCTGCAAATGCCACTTCCAGCTTAGCTGTGCAGACGAGGAACAACAAGAAGAAGAAATATCTCGAAATATGTCCGTCAGGCCCCTTCCCTTGAGATAAATCTGCAAATATCTCGGAAACGAAGCGAGCTATGGCAAAATGTTAAGAGACCTTTTTTGTAGAGAATTATGTTTCCTACTTTTTATGTTGTATGATATTTTTTGATCAGACGCGTAGTTCTCGAGATATATCAAGATATTTAAAAGTTCCGAAGCCGCACCAACATAATAGAGATACAGAAACACCGTGGCTCCTTTCTTTGAGATAACTCTGCACTATTGCGACCTGGAAATGCCACTTCCAGTTTAGCTGTGCAGAAGAAGAACAACAGGAAGAAGAAATATCTCGAAATATGTCCGGTAGGCCCCTTCCCTTGAGATAAATCTGCAAATATCTCGGAAACGAAGCGAGCTATGGCAAAATGTTAAGAGACCTTTTTTGTAGAGAATTAAGTTTCCTACGTTTTATGTTCTATGATATTTTTTGATCAGATGCGTAGTTCTCGAGATATATCAAGATATTTAAAAGTTCCGAAGCAGCACCAACATAATAGAGATACAGAAACACCGTGGCCCCTTTCTTTGAGATAACTCTGCACTATTGCGAGCTGCAAATGCCACTTCCAGCTTAGCTGTGCAGAAGAAGAACAACAAGAAGAAGAAATATCTCGAAATATGTCCGTCAGGCCCCTTCCCTTGAGATAAATCTGCAAATATCTCGGAAACGAAGAGAGCTATGGCAAAATGATAAGAGACCTTTTTTGTAGAGAATTAAGTTTCCTACTTTTTATGCTCTATGATATTTTTTGATCAGATGCGTAGTTCTCGAGATATATCAAGATATTTAAAAGTTCCGAAGCCGCACCAACATAATAGAGATACAGAAACACCGTGGCCCCTTTCTTTGAGATAACTCTGCACTATTGCGAGCTGCAAATGCCACTTCCAGCTTAGCTGTGCAGAGGAAGAACAACAAGAAGAAGAAATATCTCGAAATATGTCCGTCAGGCCAGTTCCTTTGAGCTGAATCTGCAAATCTCTCGGAAACGAAGCGAGCTATGGCAAAATGTTAAGAGACGTTTTTTGTAGAGAATTATGTTTCCTACAATTTATGTTCTATGATATTTTTTGATCAGAAGCGTAGTTTTCGAGATATATCGAGATATTTAAAAGTTCCGAAGCCGCACCAACATAATAGAGATACAGAAACACCGTGGCCCCTTTCTTTGAGATAACTCTGCACTAGTGCGAGCCGCAAATGCCACTTCCAGCTTAGCTGTGCAGAAGAAGAACAACAAGAAGAAGAAATATCTCGAAATATGTCCGTCAGGCCCCTTCCCTTGAGATAAATCTGCAAATATCTCGGAAACGAAGCGAGCTACTGCAAAATGTTAAGAGACCTTTTTTGTAGAGAATTGAGTTTCCTACTTTTTATGTTCTATGATATTTTCTGATCAGATGCGTAGTTCTCGAGATATATCAAGATATTTAAAAGTTCCGAAGCCGCACCAACATAATAGAGATACAGAAACACCGTGGCCCCTCTCTTTGAGATAACTCTGCACAATTGCGAGCTGCAAATGCCACTTCCAGCTTAGCTGTGCAGAAGAGGAACAACAAGAAGAAGAAATATCTCGAAATATGTCCGTCAGGCCCCTTCCCTTGAGATAAATCTGCAAATATCTCGGAAACGAAGCGAGCTATGGCAAAATGTTAAGAGACCTTTTTTGTAGAGAATTATGTTTCCTACTTTTTATGTTCTATGATATTTTTTGATCAGACGCGTAGTTCTCGAGATATATCAAGATATTTAAAAGTTCCGAAGCCGCACCAACATAATAGAGATACAGAAACACCGTGGCTCCTTTCTTTGAGATAACTCTGCACTATTGCGACCTGGAAATGCCACTTCCAGTTTAGCTGTGCAGAAGAAGAACAACAAGAAGAAGAAATATCTCGAAATATGTCCGTTAGGCCCCTTCCCTTGAGATAAATCTGCAAATATCTCGGAAACGAAGCGAGCTATGGCAAAATGTTAAGAGACCTTTTTTGTAGAGAATTAAGTTTCCTACGTTTTATGTTCTATGATATTTTTTGATCAGATGCGTAGTTCTCGAGATATATCAAGATATTTAAAAGTTCCGAAGCAGCACCAACATAATAGAGATACAGAAACACCGTGGCCCCTTTCTTTGAGATAACTCTGCACTATTGCGAGCTGCAAATGCCACTTCCAGCTTAGCTGTGCAGAAGAAGAACAACAAGAAGAAGAAATATCTCGAAATATGTCCGTCAGGCCCCTTCCCTTGAGATAAATCTGCAAATATCTCGGAAACGAAGAGAGCTATGGCAAAATGATAAGAGACCTTTTTTGTAGAGAATTAAGTTTCCTACTTTTTATGCTCTATGATATTTTTTGATCAGACGCGTAGTTCTCGAGATATATCAAGATATTTAAAAGTTCCGAAGCCGCACCAACATAATAGAGATACAGAAACACCGTGGCCCCTTTCTTTGAGATAACTCTGCACTATTGCGAGCTGCAAATGCCACTTCCAGCTTAGCTGTGCAGAGGAAGAACAACAAGAAGAAGAAATATCTCGAAATATGTCCGTCAGGCCAGTTCCTTTGAGCTGAATCTGCAAATCTCTCGGAAACGAAGCGAGCTATGGCAAAATGTTAAGAGACGTCTTTTGTAGAGAATTATGTTTCCTACAATTTATGTTCTATGATATTTTTTGATCAGAAGCGTAGTTTTCGCGATATATCGAGATATTTAAAAGTTCCGAAGCCGCACCAACATAATAGAGATACAGAAACACCGTGGCCCCTTTCTTTGAGATAACTCTGCACTAGTGCGAGCCGCAAATGCCACTTCCAGCTTAGCTGTGCAGAAGAAGAACAACAAGAAGAAGAAATATCACGAAATATGTCCGTTAGGCCCCTTCCCTTGAGATAAATCTGCAAATATCTCGGAAACGAAGCGAGCTATGGCAAAATGTTAAGAGACCTTTTTTGTAGCGAATTAAGTTTCCTACTTTTTATCTTGTATGATATTTTCTGATCAGATGCGTAGTTCTCGAGATATATCAAGATATTTAAAAGTTCCGAAGCCGCACCAACATAATAGAGATACAGAAACACCGTGGCCCCTCTCTTTGAGATAACTCTGCACAATTGCGAGCTGCAAATGCCACTTCCAGCTTAGCTGTGCAGAAGGGGAACAACAAGAAGAAGAAATATCTCGAAATATGTCCGTCAGGCCCCTTCCCTTGAGATAAATCTGCAAATATCTCGGAAACGAAGCGAGCTATGGCAAAATGTTAAGAGACCTTTTTTGTAGAGAATTATGTTTCCTACTTTTTATGTTCTATGATATTTTTTGATCAGACGCGTAGTTCTCGAGATATATCAAGATATTTAAAAGTTCCGAAGCCGCACCAACATAATAGAGATACAGAAACACCGTGGCTCCTTTCTTTGAGATAACTCTGCACTATTGCGACCTGGAAATGCCACTTCCAGTTTAGCTGTGCAGAAGAAGAACAACAAGAAGAAGAAATATCTCGAAATATGTCCGTTAGGCCCCTTCCCTTGAGATAAATCTGCAAATATCTCGGAAACGAAGCGAGCTATGGCAAAATGTTAAGAGACCTTTTTTGTAGAGAATTAAGTTTCCTACGTTTTATGTTCTATGATATTTTTTGATCAGATGCGTAGTTCTCGAGATATATCAAGATATTTAAAAGTTCCGAAGCAGCACCAACATAATAGAGATACAGAAACACCGTGGCCCCTTTCTTTGAGATAACTCTGCACTATTGCGAGCTGCAAATGCCACTTCCAGCTTAGCTGTGCAGAAGAAGAACAACAAGAAGAAGAAATATCTCGAAATATGTCCGTCAGGCCCCTTCCCTTGAGATAAATCTGCAAATATCTCGGAAACGAAGAGAGCTATGGCAAAATGATAAGAGACCTTTTTTGTAGAGAATTAAGTTTCCTACTTTTTATGCTCTATGATATTTTTTGATCAGATGCGTAGTTCTCGAGATATATCAAGATATTTAAAAGTTCCGAAGCCGCACCAACATAATAGAGATACAGAAACACCGTGGCCCCTTTCTTTGAGATAACTCTGCACCATTGCGAGCTGCAAATGCCACTTCCAGCTTAGCTGTGCAGAGGAAGAACAACAAGAAGAAGAAATATCTCGAAATATGTCCGTCAGGCCAGTTCCTTTGAGCTGAATCTGCAAATCTCTCGGAAACGAAGCGAGCTATGGCAAAATGTTAAGAGACGTTTTTTGTAGAGAATTATGTTTCCTACAATTTATGTTCTATGATATTTTTTGATCAGAAGCGTAGTTTTCGAGATATATCGAGATATTTAAAAGTTCCGAAGCCGCACCAACATAATAGAGATACAGAAACACCGTGGCCCCTTTCTTTGAGATAACTCTGCACTAGTGCGAGCCGCAAATGCCACTTCCAGCTTAGCTGTGCAGAAGAAGAACAACAAGAAGAAGAAATATCTCGAAATATGTCCGTCAGGCCCCTTCCCTTGAGATAAATCTGCAAATATCTCGGAAACGAAGCGAGCTATTGCAAAATGTTAAGAGACCTTTTTTGTAGAGAATTGAGTTTCCTACTTTTTATGTTCTATGATATTTTCTGATCAGATGCGTAGTTCTCGAGATATATCAAGATATTTAAAAGTTCCGAAGCCGCACCAACATAATAGAGATACAGAAACACCGTGGCCCCTCTCTTTGAGATAACTCTGCACAATTGCGAGCTGCAAATGCCACTTCCAGCTTAGCTGTGCAGAAGAGGAACAACAAGAAGAAGAAATATCTCGAAATATGTCCGTCAGGCCAGTTCCTTTGAGCTGAATCTGCAAATCTCTCGGAAACGAAGCGAGCTATGGCAAAATGTTAAGAGACGTTTTTTGTAGAGAATTATGTTTCCTACAATTTATGTTCTATGATATTTTTTGATCAGAAGCGTAGTTTTCGAGATATATCGAGATATTTAAAAGTTCCGAAGCCGCACCAACATAATAGAGATACAGAAACACCGTGGCCCCTTTCTTTGAGATAACTCTGCACTAGTGCGAGCCGCAAATGCCACTTCCAGCTTAGCTGTGCAGAAGAAGAACAACAAGAAGAAGAAATATCACGAAATATGTCCGTTAGGCCCCTTCCCTTGAGATAAATCTGCAAATATCTCGGAAACGAAGCGAGCTATGGCAAAATGTTAAGAGACCTTTTTTGTAGCGAATTAAGTTTCCTACTTTTTATGTTCTATGATATTTTTTGATCAGATGCGTAGTTCTCGAGATATATCAAGATATTTAAAAGTTCCGAAGCCGCACCAACATAATAGAGATACAGAAACACCGTGGCCCCTTTCTTTCAGATAGCTATGCACTATTGCGAGATGCAAATGCCACTTCCAGCTTAGCTGTGCAGAAGAAGAACAACAAGAAGAAGAAATATCTGGAAATATGTCCGTCAGGCCCCTTACCTTGAGATAAATCTGCAAATATCTCGGAAACGAAGCGAGCTATGGCAAAATGTTGAGAGACCTTTTTTGTAGAGAATTAAGTTTCCTACTTTTTATCTTCTATGATATTTTCTGATCAGATGCGTAGTTCTCGAGATATATCAAGATATTTAAAAGTTCCGAAGCCGCACCAACATAATAGAGATACAGAAACACCGTGGCCCCTCTCTTTGAGATAACTCTGCACTATTGCGAGCTGCAAATGCCACTTCCAGCTTAGCTGTGCAGAAGAGGAACAACAAGAAGAAGAAATATCTCGGAATATGTCCGTCAGGCCCCTTCCCTTGAGATAAATCTGCAAATATCTCGGAAACGATGCCAGCTATGGGAAAATGTTAAGAGACCTTTTTTGTAGAGAATTAAGTTCCCTACTTTTTGTCTTCTATGATATTTTTTGATCAGATGCGTAGTTCTCGAGATATATCAAGATATTTAAAAGTTCCGAAGCCGCACCAACATAATAGAGATACAGAAACACCGTGGCCCTTTTCTTTGAGATAACTCTGCACTATTGCGAGCTGGAAATGCCACGTCCAGTTTAGCTGTGCAGAAGAAGAACAACAAGAAGAAGAAATATCTCGAAATATGTCCGTCAGGCCCCTTCCCTTGAGATAAATCTGCAAATATCTCGGAAACGAAGCGAGCTATGGCAAAATTTTAAGAGACCTTTTTTGTAGCGAATTAAGTTTCCTACTTTTTATGTTCTATGATATTTTTTGATCAGATGCGTAGTTCTCGAGATATATCAAGATATTTAAAAGTTCCGAAGCCGCACCAACATAATAGAGATACAGAAACACCGTGGCCCCTTTCTTTCAGATAGCTATGCACTATTGCGAGCTGCAAATGCCACTTCCAGCTTAGCTGTGCAGAAGAAGAACAACAAGAAGAAGAAATATCTCGAAATATGTCCGTCAGGCCCCTTACCTTGAGATAAATCTGCAAATATCTCGGAAACGAAGCGAGCTATTGCAAAATGTTAAGAGACCTTTTTTGTAGAGAATTGAGTTTCCTACTTTTTATGTTCTATGAAATTTTTTGATCAGATGCGTAGTTCTCGAGATATATCAAGATATTTAAAAGTTAAGAAGCCGCACCAACATAATAGAGATACAGAAACACCGTGGCCCCTTTCTTTGAGATAACTCTGCACTATTGCGAGCTGGAAATGCCACTTGCAGCTTAGCTGTGCAGAAGAAGAACAACAAGAAGAAGAAATATCACGAAATATGTCCGTTAGGCCCCTTCCCTTGAGATAAATCTGCAAATATCTCGGAAACGAAGCGAGCTATGGCAAAATGTTAAGAGACCTTTTTTGTAGCGAATTAAGTTTCCTACTTTTTATCTTGTATGATATTTTCTGATCAGATGCGTAGTTCTCGAGATATATCAAGATATTTAAAAGTTCCGAAGCCGCACCAACATAATAGAGATACAGAAACACCGTGGCCCCTCTCTTTGAGATAACTCTGCACAATTGCGAGCTGCAAATGCCACTTCCAGCTTAGCTGTGCAGAAGAGGAACAACAAGAAGAAGAAATATCTCGAAATATGTCCGTCAGGCCCCTTCCCTTGAGATAAATCTGCAAATATCTCGGAAACGAAGCGAGCTATGGCAAAATGTTAAGAGACCTTTTTTGTAGAGAATTATGTTTCCTACTTTTTATGTTCTATGATATTTTTTGATCAGACGCGTAGTTCTCGAGATATATCAAGATATTTAAAAGTTCCGAAGCCGCACCAACATAATAGAGATACAGAAACACCGTGGCTCCTTTCTTTGAGATAACTCTGCACTATTGCGACCTGGAAATGCCACTTCCAGTTTAGCTGTGCAGAAGAAGAACAACAAGAAGAAGAAATATCTCGAAATATGTCCGTTAGGCCCCTTCCCTTGAGATAAATCTGCAAATATCTCGGAAACGAAGCGAGCTATGGCAAAATGTTAAGAGACCTTTTTTGTAGAGAATTAAGTTTCCTACGTTTTATGTTCTATGATATTTTTTGATCAGATGCGTAGTTCTCGAGGTATATCAAGATATTTAAAAGTTCCGAAGCAGCACCAACATAATAGAGATACAGAAACACCGTGGCCCCTTTCTTTGAGATAACTCTGCACCATTGCGAGCTGCAAATGCCACTTCCAGCTTAGCTGTGCAGAGGAAGAACAACAAGAAGAAGAAATATCTCGAAATATGTCCGTCAGGCCAGTTCCTTTGAGCTGAATCTGCAAATCTCTCGGAAACGAAGCGAGCTATGGCAAAATGTTAAGAGACGTTTTTTGTAGAGAATTATGTTTCCTACAATTTATGTTCTATGATATTTTTTGATCAGAAGCGTAGTTTTCGAGATATATCGAGATATTTAAAAGTTCCGAAGCCGCACCAACATAATAGAGATACAGAAACACCGTGGCCCCTTTCTTTGAGATAACTCTGCACTAGTGCGAGCCGCAAATGCCACTTCCAGCTTAGCTGTGCAGAAGAAGAACAACAAGAAGAAGAAATATCTCGAAATATGTCCGTCAGGCCCCTTCCCTTGAGATAAATCTGCAAATATCTCGGAAACGAAGCGAGCTATTGCAAAATGTTAAGAGACCTTTTTTGTAGAGAATTGAGTTTCCTACTTTTTATGTTCTATGATATTTTCTGATCAGATGCGTAGTTCTCGAGATATATCAAGATATTTAAAAGTTCCGAAGCCGCACCAACATAATAGAGATACAGAAACACCGTGGCCCCTCTCTTTGAGATAACTCTGCACAATTGCGAGCTGCAAATGCCACTTCCAGCTTAGCTGTGCAGAAGAGGAACAACAAGAAGAAGAAATATCTCGAAATATGTCCGTCAGGCCAGTTCCTTTGAGCTGAATCTGCAAATCTCTCGGAAACGAAGCGAGCTATGGCAAAATGTTAAGAGACGTTTTTTGTAGAGAATTATGTTTCCTACAATTTATGTTCTATGATATTTTTTGATCAGAAGCGTAGTTTTCGAGATATATCGAGATATTTAAAAGTTCCGAAGCCGCACCAACATAATAGAGATACAGAAACACCGTGGCCCCTTTCTTTGAGATAACTCTGCACTAGTGCGAGCCGCAAATGCCACTTCCAGCTTAGCTGTGCAGAAGAAGAACAACAAGAAGAAGAAATATCACGAAATATGTCCGTTAGGCCCCTTCCCTTGAGATAAATCTGCAAATATCTCGGAAACGAAGCGAGCTATGGCAAAATGTTAAGAGACCTTTTTTGTAGCGAATTAAGTTTCCTACTTTTTATGTTCTATGATATTTTTTGATCAGATGCGTAGTTCTCGAGATATATCAAGATATTTAAAAGTTCCGAAGCCGCACCAACATAATAGAGATACAGAAACACCGTGGCCCCTTTCTTTCAGATAGCTATGCACTATTGCGAGATGCAAATGCCACTTCCAGCTTAGCTGTGCAGAAGAAGAACAACAAGAAGAAGAAATATCTGGAAATATGTCCGTCAGGCCCCTTACCTTGAGATAAATCTGCAAATATCTCGGAAACGAAGCGAGCTATGGCAAAATGTTGAGAGACCTTTTTTGTAGAGAATTAAGTTTCCTACTTTTTATCTTCTATGATATTTTCTGATCAGATGCGTAGTTCTCGAGATATATCAAGATATTTAAAAGTTCCGAAGCCGCACCAACATAATAGAGATACAGAAACACCGTGGCCCCTCTCTTTGAGATAACTCTGCACTATTGCGAGCTGCAAATGCCACTTCCAGCTTAGCTGTGCAGAAGAGGAACAACAAGAAGAAGAAATATCTCGGAATATGTCCGTCAGGCCCCTTCCCTTGAGATAAATCTGCAAATATCTCGGAAACGATGCCAGCTATGGGAAAATGTTAAGAGACCTTTTTTGTAGAGAATTAAGTTCCCTACTTTTTGTCTTCTATGATATTTTTTGATCAGATGCGTAGTTCTCGAGATATATCAAGATATTTAAAAGTTCCGAAGCCGCACCAACATAATAGAGATACAGAAACACCGTGGCCCTTTTCTTTGAGATAACTCTGCACTATTGCGAGCTGGAAATGCCACGTCCAGTTTAGCTGTGCAGAAGAAGAACAACAAGAAGAAGAAATATCTCGAAATATGTCCGTCAGGCCCCTTCCCTTGAGATAAATCTGCAAATATCTCGGAAACGAAGCGAGCTATGGCAAAATTTTAAGAGACCTTTTTTGTAGCGAATTAAGTTTCCTACTTTTTATGTTCTATGATATTTTTTGATCAGATGCGTAGTTCTCGAGATATATCAAGATATTTAAAAGTTCCGAAGCCGCACCAACATAATAGAGATACAGAAACACCGTGGCCCCTTTCTTTCAGATAGCTATGCACTATTGCGAGCTGCAAATGCCACTTCCAGCTTAGCTGTGCAGAAGAAGAACAACAAGAAGAAGAAATATCTCGAAATATGTCCGTCAGGCCCCTTACCTTGAGATAAATCTGCAAATATCTCGGAAACGAAGCGAGCTATTGCAAAATGTTAAGAGACCTTTTTTGTAGAGAATTGAGTTTCCTACTTTTTATGTTCTATGAAATTTTTTGATCAGATGCGTAGTTCTCGAGATATATCAAGATATTTAAAAGTTAAGAAGCCGCACCAACATAATAGAGATACAGAAACACCGTGGCCCCTTTCTTTGAGATAACTCTGCACTATTGCGAGCTGGAAATGCCACTTGCAGCTTAGCTGTGCAGAAGAAGAACAACAAGAAGAAGAAATATCACGAAATATGTCCGTTAGGCCCCTTCCCTTGAGATAAATCTGCAAATATCTCGGAAACGAAGCGAGCTATGGCAAAATGTTAAGAGACCTTTTTTGTAGCGAATTAAGTTTCCTACTTTTTATCTTGTATGATATTTTCTGATCAGATGCGTAGTTCTCGAGATATATCAAGATATTTAAAAGTTCCGAAGCCGCACCAACATAATAGAGATACAGAAACACCGTGGCCCCTCTCTTTGAGATAACTCTGCACAATTGCGAGCTGCAAATGCCACTTCCAGCTTAGCTGTGCAGAAGAGGAACAACAAGAAGAAGAAATATCTCGAAATATGTCCGTCAGGCCCCTTCCCTTGAGATAAATCTGCAAATATCTCGGAAACGAAGCGAGCTATGGCAAAATGTTAAGAGACCTTTTTTGTAGAGAATTATGTTTCCTACTTTTTATGTTCTATGATATTTTTTGATCAGACGCGTAGTTCTCGAGATATATCAAGATATTTAAAAGTTCCGAAGCCGCACCAACATAATAGAGATACAGAAACACCGTGGCTCCTTTCTTTGAGATAACTCTGCACTATTGCGACCTGGAAATGCCACTTCCAGTTTAGCTGTGCAGAAGAAGAACAACAAGAAGAAGAAATATCTCGAAATATGTCCGTTAGGCCCCTTCCCTTGAGATAAATCTGCAAATATCTCGGAAACGAAGCGAGCTATGGCAAAATGTTAAGAGACCTTTTTTGTAGAGAATTAAGTTTCCTACGTTTTATGTTCTATGATATTTTTTGATCAGATGCGTAGTTCTCGAGGTATATCAAGATATTTAAAAGTTCCGAAGCAGCACCAACATAATAGAGATACAGAAACACCGTGGCCCCTTTCTTTGAGATAACTCTGCACTATTGCGAGCTGCAAATGCCACTTCCAGCTTAGCTGTGCAGAAGAAGAACAACAAGAAGAAGAAATATCTCGAAATATGTCCGTCAGGCCCCTTCCCTTGAGATAAATCTGCAAATATCTCGGAAACGAAGAGAGCTATGGCAAAATGATAAGAGACCTTTTTTGTAGAGAATTAAGTTTCCTACTTTTTATGCTCTATGATATTTTTTGATCAGATGCGTAGTTCTCGAGATATATCAAGATATTTAAAAGTTCCGAAGCCGCACCAACATAATAGAGATACAGAAACACCGTGGCCCCTTTCTTTGAGATAACTCTGCACTATTGCGAGCTGCAAATGCCACTTCCAGCTTAGCTGTGCAGAGGAAGAACAACAAGAAGAAGAAATATCTCGAAATATGTCCGTCAGGCCAGTTCCTTTGAGCTGAATCTGCAAATCTCTCGGAAACGAAGCGAGCTATGGCAAAATGTTAAGAGACGTTTTTTGTAGAGAATTATGTTTCCTACAATTTATGTTCTATGATATTTTTTGATCAGAAGCGTAGTTTTCGAGATATATCGAGATATTTAAAAGTTCCGAAGCCGCACCAACATAATAGAGATACAGAAACACCGTGGCCCCTTTCTTTGAGATAACTCTGCACTAGTGCGAGCCGCAAATGCCACTTCCAGCTTAGCTGTGCAGAAGAAGAACAACAAGAAGAAGAAATATCTCGAAATATGTCCGTCAGGCCCCTTCCCTTGAGATAAATCTGCAAATATCTCGGAAACGAAGCGAGCTATTGCAAAATGTTAAGAGACCTTTTTTGTAGAGAATTGAGTTTCCTACTTTTTATGTTCTATGATATTTTCTGATCAGATGCGTAGTTCTCGAGATATATCAAGATATTTAAAAGTTCCGAAGCCGCACCAACATAATAGAGATACAGAAACACCGTGGCCCCTCTCTTTGAGATAACTCTGCACAATTGCGAGCTGCAAATGCCACTTCCAGCTTAGCTGTGCAGAAGAGGAACAACAAGAAGAAGAAATATCTCGAAATATGTCCGTCAGGCCCCTTCCCTTGAGATAAATCTGCAAATATCTCGGAAACGAAGCGAGCTATGGCAAAATGTTAAGAGACCTTTTTTGTAGAGAATTATGTTTCCTACTTTTTATCTTCTATGATATTTTCTGATCAGATGCGTAGTTCTCGAGATATATCAAGATATTTAAAAGTTCCGAAGCCGCACCAACATAATAGAGATACAGAAACACCGTGGCCCCTCTCTTTGAGATAACTCTGCACTATTGCGAGCTGCAAATGCCACTTCCAGCTTAGCTGTGCAGAAGAGGAACAACAAGAAGAAGAAATATCTCGGAATATGTCCGTCAGGCCCCTTCCCTTGAGATAAATCTGCAAATATCTCGGAAACGATGCCAGCTATGGGAAAATGTTAAGAGACCTTTTTTGTAGAGAATTAAGTTCCCTACTTTTTGTCTTCTATGATATTTTTTGATCAGATGCGTAGTTCTCGAGATATATCAAGATATTTAAAAGTTCCGAAGCCGCACCAACATAATAGAGATACAGAAACACCGTGGCCCTTTTCTTTGAGATAACTCTGCACTATTGCGAGCTGGAAATGCCACGTCCAGTTTAGCTGTGCAGAAGAAGAACAACAAGAAGAAGAAATATCTCGAAATATGTCCGTCAGGCCCCTTCCCTTGAGATAAATCTGCAAATATCTCGGAAACGAAGCGAGCTATGGCAAAATTTTAAGAGACCTTTTTTGTAGCGAATTAAGTTTCCTACTTTTTATGTTCTATGATATTTTTTGATCAGATGCGTAGTTCTCGAGATATATCAAGATATTTAAAAGTTCCGAAGCCGCACCAACATAATAGAGATACAGAAACACCGTGGCCCCTTTCTTTCAGATAGCTATGCACTATTGCGAGCTGCAAATGCCACTTCCAGCTTAGCTGTGCAGAAGAAGAACAACAAGAAGAAGAAATATCTCGAAATATGTCCGTCAGGCCCCTTACCTTGAGATAAATCTGCAAATATCTCGGAAACGAAGCGAGCTATTGCAAAATGTTAAGAGACCTTTTTTGTAGAGAATTGAGTTTCCTACTTTTTATGTTCTATGAAATTTTTTGATCAGATGCGTAGTTCTCGAGATATATCAAGATATTTAAAAGTTAAGAAGCCGCACCAACATAATAGAGATACAGAAACACCGTGGCCCCTTTCTTTGAGATAACTCTGCACTATTGCGAGCTGGAAATGCCACTTGCAGCTTAGCTGTGCAGAAGAAGAACAACAAGAAGAAGAAATATCACGAAATATGTCCGTTAGGCCCCTTCCCTTGAGATAAATCTGCAAATATCTCGGAAACGAAGCGAGCTATGGCAAAATGTTAAGAGACCTTTTTTGTAGCGAATTAAGTTTCCTACTTTTTATCTTGTATGATATTTTCTGATCAGATGCGTAGTTCTCGAGATATATCAAGATATTTAAAAGTTCCGAAGCCGCACCAACATAATAGAGATACAGAAACACCGTGGCCCCTCTCTTTGAGATAACTCTGCACAATTGCGAGCTGCAAATGCCACTTCCAGCTTAGCTGTGCAGAAGAGGAACAACAAGAAGAAGAAATATCTCGAAATATGTCCGTCAGGCCCCTTCCCTTGAGATAAATCTGCAAATATCTCGGAAACGAAGCGAGCTATGGCAAAATGTTAAGAGACCTTTTTTGTAGAGAATTATGTTTCCTACTTTTTATGTTCTATGATATTTTTTGATCAGACGCGTAGTTCTCGAGATATATCAAGATATTTAAAAGTTCCGAAGCCGCACCAACATAATAGAGATACAGAAACACCGTGGCTCCTTTCTTTGAGATAACTCTGCACTATTGCGACCTGGAAATGCCACTTCCAGTTTAGCTGTGCAGAAGAAGAACAACAAGAAGAAGAAATATCTCGAAATATGTCCGTTAGGCCCCTTCCCTTGAGATAAATCTGCAAATATCTCGGAAACGAAGCGAGCTATGGCAAAATGTTAAGAGACCTTTTTTGTAGAGAATTAAGTTTCCTACGTTTTATGTTCTATGATATTTTTTGATCAGATGCGTAGTTCTCGAGATATATCAAGATATTTAAAAGTTCCGAAGCAGCACCAACATAATAGAGATACAGAAACACCGTGGCCCCTTTCTTTGAGATAACTCTGCACTATTGCGAGCTGCAAATGCCACTTCCAGCTTAGCTGTGCAGAAGAAGAACAACAAGAAGAAGAAATATCTCGAAATATGTCCGTCAGGCCCCTTCCCTTGAGATAAATCTGCAAATATCTCGGAAACGAAGAGAGCTATGGCAAAATGATAAGAGACCTTTTTTGTAGAGAATTAAGTTTCCTACTTTTTATGCTCTATGATATTTTTTGATCAGATGCGTAGTTCTCGAGATATATCAAGATATTTAAAAGTTCCGAAGCCGCACCAACATAATAGAGATACAGAAACACCGTGGCCCCTTTCTTTGAGATAACTCTGCACTATTGCGAGCTGTAAATGCCACTTCCAGCTTAGCTGTGCAGAAGAAGAACAACAAGAAGAAGAAATATCTCGAAATATGTCCGTCAGGCCCCTTCCCTTGAGATATATCTGCAAATATCTCGGAAACGAAGCGAGCTATGGCAAAATGTTAAGACACCTTTTTTGTAGAGAATTATGTTTCCTACAATTTATGTTCTATGATATTTTTTGATCAGAAGCGTAGTTTTCGAGATATATCGAGATATTTAAAAGTTCCGAAGCCGCACCACCATAATAGAGATACAGAAACACCGTGGCCCCTTTCTTTGAGATATCTCTGCACTATTGCGAGCTGCAAATGCCACTTCCAGCTTAGCTGCGCAGAAAAAGAACAACAAGAAGAAGAAATATCTCGAAATATGTCCGTCAGGCCCCTTCCCTTGAGATAAATCTGCAAATATCTCGGAAACGAAGCGAGCTATGGCAAAATGTTAAGAGACCTTTTTTGTAGAGAATTATGTTTCCTACTTTTTATGTTCTATGATATTTTTTGATCAGACGCGTAGTTCTCGAGATATATCAAGATATTTAAAAGTTCCGAAGCCGCACCAACATAATAGAGATACAGAAACACCGTGGCCCCTTTCTTTGAGATAACTCTGCACTATTGCGAGCTGCAAATGCCACTTCCAGCTTAGCTGTGCAGAAGAAGAACAACAAGAAGAAGAAATATCTCGAAATATGTCCGTCAGGCCCCTTACCTTGAGATAAATCTGCAAATATCTCGGAAACGAAGCGAGCTATGGCAAAATGTTAAGAGACCTTTTTTGTAGAGAATTACGTTTCCTACTTTTTATCTTCTATGATATTTTCTGATCAGATGCGTAGTTCTCGAGATATATCAAGATATTTAAAAGTTCCGAAGCCGCACCAACATAATAGAGATACAGAAACACCGTGGCCCCTTTCTTTGAGATAACTCTGCACTATTGCGAGCTGCAAATGCCACTTTCAGCTTAGCTGTGCAGAGGAAGAACAACAAGAAGAAGAAATATCTCGAAATATGTCCGTCAGGCCCCTTCCCTTGAGATAAATCTGCAAATATCTCGGAAACGAAGCGAGCTATGGCAAAATGTTAAGAGACCTTTTTTGTAGAGAATTATGTTTCCTACAATTTATGTTCTATGATATTTTTTGATCAGAAGCGTAGTTTTCGAGATATATCGAGATATTTAAAAGTTCCGAAGCCGCACCAACATAATAGAGATACAGAAACACCGTGGCCCCTTTCTTTGAGATAACTCTGCACTAGTGCGAGCCGCAAATGCCACTTCCAGCTTAGCTGTGCAGAAGAAGAACAACAAGAAGAAGAAATATCTCGAAATATGTCCGTCAGGCCCCTTCCCTTGAGATAATTCTGCAAATATCTCGGAAACGAAGCGAGCTATGGCAAAATGTTAAGAGACCTTTTCTGTAGAGAATTAAGTTTTCTACTTTTTATGTTCCATGATATTTTTTGATCAGATGCGTAGTTCTCGAGATACATCAAGATATTTAAAAGTTCTGAAGCTGCACCAACATAATAGAGATACAGAAACACCGTGGCCCCTTTCTTTGAGATAACTCTGCACTAGTGCGAGCCGCAAATGCCACTTCCAGCTTAGCTGTGCAGAAGAAGAACAACAAGAAGAAGAAATATCTGGAAATATGTCCGTTAGGCCCCTTCCCTTGAGATAAATCTGCAAATATCTCGGAAACGAAGCGAGCTATGGCAAAATGTTGAGAGACCTTTTTTGTAGAGAATTAAGTTTCCTACTATTTATGTTCTATGATATTTTTGGATCAGATGCGTAGTTCTCGAGATATATCAAGATATTTAAAAGTTCCGAAGCCGCACCAGCATAATAGAGATACAGAAACACCGTGGCCCCTTTCTTTGAGATATCTCTGCACTATTGCGAGCTGCAAATGCCACTTCCAGCTTAGCTGCGCAGAAAAAGAACAACAAGAAGAAGAAATATCTCGAAATATGTCCGTCAGGCCCCTTCCCTTGAGATAAATCTGCAAATATCTCGGAAACGAAGCGAGCTATGGCAAAATGTTAAGAGACCTTTTTTGTAGAGAATTATGTTTCCTACTTTTTATGTTCTATGATATTTTTTGATCAGACGCGTAGTTCTCGAGATATATCAAGATATTTAAAAGTTCCGAAGCCGCACCAACATAATAGAGATACAGAAACACCGTGGCCCCTTTCTTTGAGATAACTCTGCACTATTGCGAGCTGCAAATGCCACTTCCAGCTTAGCTGTGCAGAAGAAGAACAACAAGAAGAAGAAATATCTCGAAATATGTCCGTCAGGCCCCTTACCTTGAGATAAATCTGCAAATATCTCGGAAACGAAGCGAGCTATGGCAAAATGTTAAGAGACCGTTTTTGTAGAGAATTATGTTTCCTACTTTTTATGTTCTATGATATTTTTTGATCAGACGCGTAGTTCTCGAGATATATCAAGATATTTAAAAGTTCCGAAGCCGCACCAACATAATAGAGATACAGAAACACCGTGGCCCCTTTCTTTGAGATAACTCTGCACTATTGCGAGCTGCAAATGCCACTTCCAGCTTAGCTGTGCAGAAGAAGAACAACAAGAAGAAGAAATATCTCGAAATATGTCCGCCAGGCCCCTTCCCTTGAGATAAATCTGCAAATATCTCGGAAACGAAGAGAGCTATGGCAAAATGTTAAGAGACCTTTTTTGTAGAGAATTAAGTTTTCTACTTTTCATGTTCTATGATATTTTTTGATCAGATGCGTAGTTCTCGAGATATATCAAGATATTTAAAAGTTCCGAAGCCGCACCAACATAATAGAGATACAGAAACACCGTGGCCCCTTTCTTTGAGATAACTCTGCACTATTGCGAGCTGTAAATGCCACTTCCAGCTTAGCTGTGCAGAAGAAGAACAACAAGAAGAAGAAATATCTCGAAATATGTCCGTCAGGCCCCTTCCCTTGAGATATATCTGCAAATATCTCGGAAACGAAGCGAGCTATGGCAAAATGTTAAGAGACCTTTTTTGTAGAGAATTATGTTTCCTACAATTTATGTTCTATGATATTTTTTGATCAGAAGCGTAGTTTTCGAGATATATCGAGATATTTAAAAGTTCCGAAGCCGCACCAACATAATAGAGATACAGAAACACCGTGGCCCCTTTCTTTGAGATAACTCTGCACTAGTGCGAGCCGCAAATGCCACTTCCAGCTTAGCTGTGCAGAAGAAGAACAACAAGAAGAAGAAATATCTCGAAATATGTCCGTCAGGCCCCTTCCCTTGAGATAAATCTGCAAATATCTCGGAAACGAAGCGAGCTATGGCAAAATGTTAAGAGACCTTTTTTGTAGAGAATTAAGTTTCCTACTTTTTATGTTCTATGATATTTTTTGATCAGATGCGTAGTTCTCGAGATATATCAAGATATTTAAAAGTTCCGAAGCCGCACCAACATAATAGGGATACCGAAACACCGTGGCCCCTTTCTTTGAGATAACTCTGCACTAGTGCGAGCCGCAAATGCCACTTCCAGCTTAGCTGTGCAGAAGAAGAACAACAAGAAGAAGAAATATCTCGAAATATGTCCGTCAGGCCCCTTCCCTTGAGATAAATCTGCAAATATCTCGGAAACGAAGCGAGCTATCGCAAAATGTTAAGAGACCTTTTTTGTAGAGAATTATGTTTCCTACAATTTATGTTCTATGATATTTTTTGATCAGAAGCGTAGTTTTCGAGATATATCGAGATATTTAAAAGTTCCGAAGCCGCACCAACATAATAGAGATACAGAAACATCGTGGCCCCTTTCTTTGGGATAACTCTGCACTATTGCGAGCTGGAAATGCCACTTCCAGTTTAGCTGTGCAGAAGAAGAACAACAAGAAGAAGAAATATCTCGAAATATATCCGTCAGGACCCTTCCCTTGAGATAAATCTGCAAATATCTCGGAAACGAAGCGAGCTATCGCAAAATGTTAAGAGACCTTTTTTGTAGAGAATTATGTTTCCTACAATTTATGTTCTATGATATTTTTTGATCAGAAGCGTAGTTTTCGAGATATATCGAGATATTTAAAAGTTCCGAAGCCGCACCAACATAATAGAGATACAGAAACATCGTGGCCCCTTTCTTTGGGATAACTCTGCACTATTGCGAGCTGGAAATGCCACTTCCAGTTTAGCTGTGCAGAAGAAGAACAACAAGAAGAAGAAATATCTCGAAATATATCCGTCAGGACCCTTCCCTTGAGATAAATCTGCAAATATCTCGGAAACGAAGCGAGCTATTGCAAAACGTTAAGAGACCTTTTTTGTAGAGAATTAAGTTTCCTACTTTTTATGTTGTATGATATTTTTTATCAGAAGCGTAGTTTTCGAGATATATCGAGATATTTAAAAGTTCCGAAGCCGCACCAACATAATAGAGATACAGAAACACCGTGGCCCCTTTCTTTGGGATAACTCTGCACTATTGCGAGCTGCAAATGCCACTTCCAGCTTAGCTGTGCAGAGGAAGAACAACAAGAAGAAGAAATATCTCGAAATATGTCCGTCAGGCCAGTTCCTTTGAGCTGAATCTGCAAATATCTCGGAAACGAAGCGAGCTATGGCAAAATGTTAAGAGACGTTTTTTGTAGAGAATTATGTTTCCTACAATTTATGTTCTATGATATTTTTTGGTCAGAAGCGTAGTTTTCGAGATATATCGAGATATTTAAAAGTTCCGAAGCCGCACCAACATAATAGAGATACAGAAACACCGTGGCCCCTTTCTTTGGGATAACTCTGCACTATTGCGAGCTGCAAATGCCACTTCCAGCTTAGCTGTGCAGAACAAGAACAACAAGAAGAAGAGATATCTCGAAATATGTCCGTCAGGCCCCTTCCCTTGAGATAAATCTGCAAATATCTCGGAAACGACGCGAGCTATGGCAAAATGTTAAGAGACCTTTTTTGTAGAGAATTATGTTTCCTACTTTTTATGTTCTATGATATTTTTTGATCAGACGCGTAGTTCTCGAGATATATCAAGATATTTAAAAGTTCCGAAGCCGCACCAACATAATAGAGATACAGAAACACCGTGGCCCCTTTCTTTGAGATATCTCTGCACTATTGCGAGCTGCAAATGCCACTTCCAGCTTAGCTGTGCAGAAGAAGAACAACAAGAAGAAGAAATACCTCGAAATATGTCCGTGAGGCCCCTTCCCTTGAGATAAATCTGCAAATATCTCGGAAACGAAGCGAGCTATGGCAAAATGTTAAGAGACCTTATTTGTAGAGAATTAAGTTTCCTACTTTTTATGTTCTATGATATTTTTTGATCAGATGCGTAGTTCTCGAGATATATCAAGATATTTAAAAGTTCCGAAGCCGCACCAACATAATAGAGATACAGAAACACCGTGGCCCCTTTCTTTGGGATAACTCTGCACTATTGCGAGCTGCAAATGCCACTTCCAGCTTAGCTGTGCAGAAGAAGAACAACAAGAAGAAGAAATATCTCGAAATATGTCCGTCAGGCCACTTCCCTTGAGATGAATCTGCAAATATCTCGGAAACGAAGCGAGCTATGGCAAAATGTTAAGAGACGTTTTTTGTAGAGAATTATGTTTCCTACAATTTATGTTCTATGATATTTTTTGATCAGAAGCGTAGTTTTCGAGATATATCGAGATACTTAAAAGTTCCGAAGCCGCACCAACATATTAGAGATACAGAAACACCGTGGCCCCTTTCTTTGAGATAACTCTGCAATAGTGCGAGCCGCAAATGCCACTTCCAGCTTAGCTGTGCAGAAGAAGAACAACAAGAAGAAGAAATATTTCGAAATATGTCCGTCAGGCCCCTTCCCTTGAGATAAATCTGCAAATATCTCGGAAACGAAGCGAGCTATGGCAAAATGTTAAGAGACCTTTTTTGTAGAGAATTAAGTTTCCTACTTTTTATGTTCTATGATATTTTTTGATCAGATGCGTAGTTCTCGAGATATATCAAGATATTTAAAAGTTCCGAAGCCGCACCAACATAATAGAGATACAGAAACACCGTGGCCCCTTTCTTTGAGATAACTCTGCACTATTGCGAGCTGCAAATGCCACTTCCAGCTTAGCTGTGCAGAGGAAGAACAACAAGAAGAAGAAATATCTCGAAATATGTCCGTCAGGCCAGTTCCTTTGAGCTGAATCTGCAAATATCTCGGAAACGAAGCGAGCTATGGCAAAATGTTAAGAGACCTTTTTTGTAGAGAATTATGTTTCCTACAATTTATGTTCTATGATATTTTTTGATCAGAAGCGTAGTTTTCGAGATATATCGAGATACTTAAAAGTTCCGAAGCCGCACCAACATATTAGAGATACAGAAACACCGTGGCCCCTTTCTTTGAGATAACTGTGCACTAGTGCGAGCCGCAAATGCCACTTCCAGCTTAGCTGTGCAGAAGAAGAACAACAAGAAGAAGAAATATCTCGAAATATGTCCGTCAGGCCCCTTCCCTTGAGATAAATCTGCAAATATCTCGGAAACGAAGCGAGCTATGGCAAAATGTTAAGAGACCTTTTTTGTAGAGAATTATGTTTCCTACTTTTTATGTTCTATGATATTTTTTGATCAGACGCGTAGTTCTCGAGATATATCAAGATATTTAAAAGTTCCGAAGCCGCACCAACATAATACAGATACAGAAACACCGTGGCCCCTTTCTTTGAGATAACTCTGCACTAGTGCGAGCCGCAAATGCCACTTCCAGCTTAGCTGTGCAGAAGAAGAACAACAAGAAGAAGAAATATCTCGAAATATGTCCGTCAGGCCCCTTCCCTTGAGATAAATCTGCAAATATCTCGGAAACGAAGCGAGCTATGGCAAAATGTTAAGAGACCTTTTTTGTAGAGAATTATGTTTCCTACTTTTTATGTTCTATGATATTTTTTGATCAGACGCGTAGTTCTCGAGATATATCAAGATATTTAAAAGTTCCGAAGCCGCACCAACATAATAGAGATACAGAAACACCGTGGCCCCTTTCTTTGAGATATCTCTGCACTATTGCGAGCCGCAAATGCCACTTCCAGCTTAGCTGTGCAGAAGAAGAACAACAAGAAGAAGAAATATCTCGAAATATGTCCGTCAGGCCCCTTCCCTTGAGATAAATCTGCAAATATCTCGGAAACGAAGCGAGCTATGGCAAAATGTTAAGAGACCTTTTTTGTAGAGAATTAAGTTTCCTACTTTTTATGTTCTATGATATTTTTTGATCAGATGCGTAGTTCGCGAGATACATCAAGATATTTAAAAGTTCCGAAACCGCACCAACATAATAGAGATACAGAAACACCGTGGCCCCTTTCTTTGAGATAACTCTGCACTATTGCGAGCTGTAAATGCCACTTCCAGCTTAGCTGTGCAGAAGAAGAACAACAAGAAGAAGAAATATCTCGAAATATGTCCGTCAGGCCCCTGCCCTTGAGATATATCTGCAAATATCTCGGAAACCAAGCGAGCTATGGCAAAATGTTAAGAGACCTTTTTTGTAGAGAATTATGTTTCCTACAATTTATGTTCCATGATATTTTTTGATCAGAAGCGTAGTTTTCGAGATATATCTAGATATTTAAAAGTTACGAAGCCGCACCAACATAATAGAGATACAGAAACACCGTGGCCCCTTTCTTTGAGATAACTCTGCAATAGTGCGAGCCGCAAATGCCACTTCCAGCTTAGCTGTGCAGAAGAAGAACAACAAGAAGAAGAAATATCTCGAAATATGTCCGTCAGGCCCCTTCCCTTGAGATAAATCTGCAAATATCTCGGAAACGAAGCGAGCTATGGCAAAATGTTAAGAGACCTTTTTTGTAGAGAATTAAGTTTCCTACTTTTTATGTTCTATGATATTTTTTGATCAGATGCGTAGTTCTCGAGATATATCAAGATATTTAAAAGTTCCGAAGCCGCACCAACATAATACAGATACAGAAACACCGTGGGCCCTTTCTTTGAGATATCTCTGCACTATTGCGAGCTGCAAATGCCACTTCCAGCTTAGCTGTGCAGAAGAAGAACAACAAGAAGAAGAAATATCTCGAAATATGTCCGTGAGGCCCCTTCCCTTGAGATAAATCTGCAAATATCTCGGAAACGAAGCGAGCTATGGCAAAATGTTAAGAGACCTTTTTTGTAGAGAATTAAGTTTCCTACTTTTTATGTTCTATGATATTTTTTGATCAGATGCGTAGTTCTCGAGATATATCAAGATATTTAAAAGTTCCGAAGCCGCACCAACATAATACAGATACAGAAACACCGTGGCCCCTTTCTTTGAGATAACTCTGCACTAGTGCGAGCCGCAAATGCCACTTCCAGCTTAGCTGTGCAGAAGAAGAACAACAAGAAGAAGAAATATCTCGAAATATGTCCGTCAGGCCCCTTCCCTTGAGATAAATCTGCAAATATCTCGGAAACGAGGCGAGCTATGGCAAAATGTTAAGAGACCTTTTTTGTAGAGAATTATGTTTCCTACTTTTTATGTTCTATGATATTTTTTGATCAGACGCGTAGTTCTCGAGATATATCAAGATATTTAAAAGTTCCGAAGCCGCACCAACATAATAGAGATACAGAAACACCGTGGCCCCTTTCTTTGAGATATCTCTGCACTATTGCGAGCCGCAAATGCCACTTCCAGCTTAGCTGTGCAGAAGAAGAACAACAAGAAGAAGAAATATCTCGAAATATGTCCGTCAGGCCCCTTCCCTTGAGATAAATCTGCAAATATCTCGGAAACGAAGCGAGCTATGGCAAAATGTTAAGAGACCTTTTTTGTAGAGAATTAAGTTTCCTACTTTTTATGTTCTATGATATTTTTTGATCAGATGCGTAGTTCTCGAGATATATCAAGATATTTAAAAGTTCCGAAACCGCACCAACATAATAGAGATACAGAAACACCGTGGCCCCTTTCTTTGAGATAACTCTGCACTATTGCGAGCTGTAAATGCCACTTCCAGCTTAGCTGTGCAGAAGAAGAACAACAAGAAGAAGAAATATCTCGAAATATGTCCGTCAGGCCCCTGCCCTTGAGATATATCTGCAAATATCTCGGAAACCAAGCGAGCTATGGCAAAATGTTAAGAGACCTTTTTTGTAGAGAATTATGTTTCCTACAATTTATGTTCTATGATATTTTTTGATCAGAAGCGTAGTTTTCGAGATATATCTAGATATTTAAAAGTTACGAAGCCGCACCAACATACTAGAGATACAGAAACACCGTGGCCCCTTTCTTTGAGATAACTCTGCAATAGTGCGAGCCGCAAATGCCACTTCCAGCTTAGCTGTGCAGAAGAAGAACAACAAGAAGAAGAAATATCTCGAAATATGTCCGTCAGGCCCCTTCCCTTGAGATAAATCTGCAAATATCTCGGAAACGAAGCGAGCTATGGCAAAATGTTAAGAGACCTTTTTTGTAGAGAATTAAGTTTCCTACTTTTTATGTTCTATGATATTTTTTGATCAGATGCGTAGTTCTCGAGATATATCAAGATATTTAAAAGTTCCGAAGCCGCACCAACATAATACAGATACAGAAACACCGTGGGCCCTTTCTTTGAGATAACTCTGCACTAGTGCGAGCCGCAAATGCCACTTCCAGCTTAGCTGTGCAGAAGAAGAACAACAAGAAGAAGAAATATCTCGAAATATGTCCGTCAGGCCCCTTCCCTTGAGATAAATCTGCAAATATCTCGGAAACGACGCGAGCTATGGCAAAATGTTAAGAGACCTTTTTTGTAGAGAATTATGTTTCCTACTTTTTATGTTCTATGATATTTTTTGATCAGACGCGTAGTTCTCGAGATATATCAAGATATTTAAAAGTTCCGAAGCCGCACCAACATAATAGAGATACAGAAACACCGTGGCCCCTTTCTTTGAGATATCTCTGCACTATTGCGAGCTGCAAATGCCACTTCCAGCTTAGCTGTGCAGAAGAAGAACAACAAGAAGAAGAAATATCTCGAAATATGTCCGTGAGGCCCCTTCCCTTGAGATAAATCTGCAAATATCTCGGAAACGAAGCGAGCTATGGCAAAATGTTAAGAGACCTTTTTTGTAGAGAATTAAGTTTCCTACTTTTTATGTTCTATGATATTTTTTGATCAGATGCGTAGTTCTCGAGATATATCAAGATATTTAAAAGTTCCGAAGCCGCACCAACATAATACAGATACAGAAACACCGTGGCCCCTTTCTTTGAGATAACTCTGCACTAGTGCGAGCCGCAAATGCCACTTCCAGCTTAGCTGTGCAGAAGAAGAACAACAAGAAGAAGAAATATCTCGAAATATGTCCGTCAGGCCCCTTCCCTTGAGATAAATCTGCAAATATCTCGGAAACGAGGCGAGCTATGGCAAAATGTTAAGAGACCTTTTTTGTAGAGAATTATGTTTCCTACTTTTTATGTTCTATGATATTTTTTGATCAGACGCGTAGTTCTCGAGATATATCAAGATATTTAAAAGTTCCGAAGCCGCACCAACATAATAGAGATACAGAAACACCGTGGCCCCTTTCTTTGAGATATCTCTGCACTATTGCGAGCCGCAAATGCCACTTCCAGCTTAGCTGTGCAGAAGAAGAACAACAAGAAGAAGAAATATCTCGAAATATGTCCGTCAGGCCCCTTCCCTTGAGATAAATCTGCAAATATCTCGGAAACGAAGCGAGCTATGGCAAAATGTTAAGAGACCTTTTTTGTAGAGAATTAAGTTTCCTACTTTTTATGTTCTATGATATTTTTTGATCAGATGCGTAGTTCTCGAGATATATCAAGATATTTAAAAGTTCCGAAACCGCACCAACATAATAGAGATACAGAAACACCGTGGCCCCTTTCTTTGAGATAACTCTGCACTATTGCGAGCTGTAAATGCCACTTCCAGCTTAGCTGTGCAGAAGAAGAACAACAAGAAGAAGAAATATCTCGAAATATGTCCGTCAGGCCCCTGCCCTTGAGATATATCTGCAAATATCTCGGAAACCAAGCGAGCTATGGCAAAATGTTAAGAGACCTTTTTTGTAGAGAATTATGTTTCCTACAATTTATGTTCTATGATATTTTTTGATCAGAAGCGTAGTTTTCGAGATATATCTAGATATTTAAAAGTTACGAAGCCGCACCAACATAATAGAGATACAGAAACACCGTGGCCCCTTTCTTTGAGATAACTCTGCAATAGTGCGAGCCGCAAATGCCACTTCCAGCTTAGCTGTGCAGAAGAAGAACAACAAGAAGAAGAAATATCTCGAAATATGTCCGTCAGGCCCCTTCCCTTGAGATATATCTGCAAATATCTCGGAAACGACGCGAGCTATGGCAAAATGTTAAGAGACCTTTTTTGTAGAGAATTATGTTTCCTACTTTTTATGTTCTATGATATTTTTTGATCAGACGCGTAGTTCTCGAGATATATCAAGATATTTAAAAGTTCCGAAGCCGCACCAACATAATAGAGATACAGAAACACCGTGGCCCCTTTCTTTGAGATATCTCTGCACTATTGCGAGCTGCAAATGCCACTTCCAGCTTAGCTGTGCAGAAGAAGAACAACAAGAAGAAGAAATATCTCGAAATATGTCCGTGAGGCCCCTTCCCTTGAGATAAATCTGCAAATATCTCGGAAACGAAGCGAGCTATGGCAAAATGTTAAGAGACCTTATTTGTAGAGAATTAAGTTTCCTACTTTTTATGTTCTATGATATTTTTTGATCAGATGCGTAGTTCTCGAGATATATCAAGATATTTAAAAGTTCCGAAACCGCACCAACATAATAGAGATACAGAAACACTGTGGCCCCTTTCTTTGAGATAACTCTGCACTATTGCGAGCTGTAAATGCCACTTCCAGCTTAGCTGTGCAGAAGAAGAACAACAAGAAGAAGAAAAGTCTCGAAATATGTCCGTCAGGCCCCTGCCCTTGAGATATATCTGCAAATATCTCGGAAACCAAGCGAGCTATGGCAAAATGTTAAGAGACCTTTTTTGTAGAGAATTATGTTTCCTACTTTTTATGTTCTATGATATTTTTTGATCAGACGCGTAGTTCTCGAGATATATCAAGATATTTAAAAGTTCCGAAGCCGCACCAACATAATAGAGATACAGAAACACCGTGGCCCCTTTCTTTGAGATATCTCTGCACTATTGCGAGCCGCAAATGCCACTTCCAGCTTAGCTGTGCAGAAGAAGAACAACAAGAAGAAGAAATATCTCGAAATATGTCCGTCAGGCCCCTTCCCTTGAGATAAATCTGCAAATATCTCGGAAACGAAGCGAGCTATGGCAAAATGTTAAGAGACCTTTTTTGTAGAGAATTAAGTTTCCTACTTTTTATGTTCTATGATATTTTTTGATCAGATGCGTAGTTCTCGAGATATATCGAGATATTTAAAAGTTCCGAAACCGCACCAACATAATAGAGATACAGAAACACCGTGGCCCCTTTCTTTGAGATAACTCTGCACTATTGCGAGCTGTAAATGCCACTTCCAGCTTAGCTGTGCAGAAGAAGAACAACAAGAAGAAGAAATATCTCGAAATATGTCCGTCAGGCCCCTGCCCTTGAGATATATCTGCAAATATCTCGGAAATCAAGCGAGCTATGGCAAAATGTTAAGAGACCTTTTTTGTAGAGAATTATGTTTCCTACAATTTATGTTCTATGATATTTTTTGATCAGAAGCGTAGTTTTCGAGATATATCTAGATATTTAAAAGTTACGAAGCCGCACCAACATAATACAGATACAGAAACACCGTGGCCCCTTTCTTTGAGATAACTCTGCACTAGTGCGAGCCGCAAATGCCACTTCCAGCTTAGCTGTGCAGAAGAAGAACAACAAGAAGAAGAAATATCTCGAAATATGTCCGTCAGGCCCCTTCCCTTGAGACAAATCTGCAAATATCTCGGAAACGACGCGAGCTATGGCAAAATGTTAAGAGACCTTTTTTGTAGAGAATTATGTTTCCTACTTTTTATGTTCTATGATATTTTTTGATCAGACGCGTAGTTCTCGAGATATATCAAGATATTTAAAAGTTCCGAAGCCGCACCAACATAATAGAGATACAGAAACACCGTGGCCCCTTTCTTTGAGATATCTCTGCACTATTGCGAGCTGCAAATGCCACTTCCAGCTTAGCTGTGCAGAAGAAGAACAACATGAAGAAGAAATATCTCGAAATATGTCCGTCAGGCCCCTGCCCTTGAGATATATCTGCAAATATCTCGGAAACCAAGCGAGCTATGGCAAAATGTTAAGAGACCTTTTTTGTAGAGAATTATGTTTCCTACAATTTATGTTCTATGATATTTTTTGATCAGAAGCGTAGTTTTCGAGATATATCTAGATATTTAAAAGTTACGAAGCCGCACCAACATAATAGAGATACAGAAACACCGTGGCCCCTTTCTTTGAGATAACTCTGCAATAGTGCGAGCGGCAAATGCCACTTCCAGCTTAGCTGTGCAGAAGAAGAACAACAAGAAGAAGAAATATCTCGAGATATGTCCGTCAGGCCCCTTCCCTTGAGATAAATCTGCAAATATCTCGGAAACGAAGCGAGCTATGGCAAAATGTTAAGAGACCTTTTTTGTAGAGAATTAGGTTTCCTACTTTTTATGTTCTATGATATTTTTTGATCAGATGCGTAGTTCTCGAGATATATCAAGATATTTAAAAGTTCCGAAGCCGCACCAACATAATACAGATACAGAAACACCGTGGCCCCTTTCTTTGAGATAACTCTGCACTAGTGCGAGCCGCAAATGCCACTTCCAGCTTAGCTGTGCAGAAGAAGAACAACAAGAAGAAGAAATATCTCGAAATATGTCCGTCAGGCCCCTTCCCTTGAGATAAATCTGCAAATATCTCGGAAACGAAGCGAGCTATGGCAAAATGTTAAGAGACCTTTTTTGTAGAGAATTAAGTTTCCTACTTTTTATGTTCTATGATATTTTTTGATCAGACGCGTACTTCTCGAGATATATCAAGATATTTAAAAGTTCCGAAGCCGCAACAACATAATAGAGATACAGAAACACCGTGGCCCCTTTCTTTGAGATATCTCTGCACTATTGCGAGCCGCAAATGCCACTTCCAGCTTAGCTGTGCAGAAGAAGAACAACAAGAAGAAGAAATATCTCGAAATATGTCCGTCAGGCCCCTTCCCTTGAGATAAATCTGCAAATATCTCGGAAACGAAGCGAGCTATGGCAAAATGTTAAGAGACCTTTTTTGTAGAGAATTAAGTTTCCTACTTTTTATGTTCTATGATATTTTTTGATCAGATGCGTAGTTCTCGAGATATATCAAGATATTTAAAAGTTCCGAAGCCGCACCAACATAATACAGATACAGAAACACCGTGGCCCCTTTCTTTGAGATAACTCTGCACTAGCGCGAGCCGCAAATGCCACTTCCAGCTTAGCTGTGCAGAAGAAGAACAACAAGAAGAAGAAATATCTCGAAATATGTCCGTCAGGCCCCTTCCCTTGAGACAAATCTGCAAATATCTCGGAAACGACGCGAGCTATGGCAAAATGTTAAGAGACCTTTTTTGTAGAGAATTATGTTTCCTACTTTTTATGTTCTATGATATTTTTTGATCAGACGCGTAGTTCTCGAGATATATCAAGATATTTAAAAGTTCCGAAGCCGCACCAACATAATAGAGATACAGAAACACCGTGGCCCCTTTCTTTGAGATATCTCTGCACTATTGCGAGCTGCAAATGCCACTTCCAGCTTAGCTGTGCAGAAGAAGAACAACAAGAAGAAGAAATATCTCGAAATATGTCCGTGAGGCCCCTTCCCTTGAGATAAATCTGCAAATATCTCGGAAACGAAGCGAGCTATGGCAAAATGTTAAGAGACCTTATTTGTAGAGAATTAAGTTTCCTACTTTTTATGTTCTATGATATTTTTTGATCAGATGCGTAGTTCTCGAGATATATCAAGATATTTAAAAGTTCCGAAACCGCACCAACATAATAGAGATACAGAAACACCGTGGCCCCTTTCTTTGAGATAACTCTGCACTATTGCGAGCTGTAAATGCCACTTCCAGCTTAGCTGTGCAGAAGAAGAACAACAAGAAGAAGAAATATCTCGAAATATGTCCGTCAGGCCCCTTCCCTTGAGATAAATCTGCAAATATCTCGGAAACGAAGCGAGCTATGGCAAAATGTTAAGAGACCTTTTTTGTAGAGAATTAAGTTTCCTACTTTTTATGTTCTATGATATTTTTTGATCAGATGCGTAGTTCTCGAGATATATCAAGATATTTAAAAGTTCCGAAGCCGCACCAACATAATACAGATACAGAAACACCGTGGCCCCTTTCTTTGAGATAACTCTGCACTAGTGCGAGCCGCAAATGCCACTTCCAGCTTAGCTGTGCAGAAGAAGAACAACAAGAAGAAGAAATATCTCGAAATATGTCCGTCAGGCCCCTTCCCTTGAGATAAATCTGCAAATATCTCGGAAACGAAGCGAACTATGGCAAAATGTTAAGAGACCTTTTTTGTAGAGAATTAAGTTTCCTACTTTTTATGTTCTATGATATTTTTTGATCAGATGCGTAGTTCTCGAGATATATCAAGATATTTAAAAGTTCCGAAGCCGCACCAACATAATACAGATACAGAAACACCGTGGCCCCTTTCTTTGAGATAACTCTGCACTAGTGCGAGCCGCAAATGCCACTTCCAGCTTAGCTGTGCAGAAGAAGAACAACAAGAAGAAGAAATATCTCGAAATATGTCCGTCAGGCCCCTTCCCTTGAGATAAATCTGCAAATATCTCGGAAACGAAGCGAGCTATGGCAAAATGTTAAGAGACCTTTTTTGTAGAGAATTAAGTTTCCTACTCTTTATGTTCTATGATATTTTTTGATCAGAAGCGTAGTTTTCGAGATATATCGAGATATTTAAAAGTTCCGAAGCCGCACCAACATAATAGAGATACAGAAACACCGTGGCCCCTTTCTTTGAGATAACTGTGCACTAGTGCGAGCCGCAAATGCCACTTCCAGCTTAGCTGTGCAGAAGAAGAACAACAAGAAGAAGAAATATCTCGAAATATGTCCGTCAGGCCCCTTCCCTTGAGATAAATCTGCAAATATCTCGGAAACGAAGCGAGCTATGGCAAAATGTTGAGAGACCTTTTTTGTAGAGAATTGTGTTTCCTACAATTTATGTTCTATGATATTTTTTGATCAGAAGCGTAGTTTTCGAGATATATCGAGATATTTAAAAGTTCCGAAGCCGCACCAACATAATAGAGATACAGAAACACCGTGGCCCCTTTCTTTGAGATAACTCTGCACTATTGCGAGCTGCAAATGCCACTTCCAGCTTAGCTGTGCAGAGGAAGAACAACAAGAAAAAGAAGTATCTCGAAATATGTCCGTCAGGCCCGTTCCTTTGAGCTGAATCTGCAAATATCTCGGAAACGAAGCGAGCTATGGCAAAATGTTAAGAGACGTTTTTTGTAGAGAATTATGTTTCCTACAATTTATGTTCTATGATATTTTTTGATCAGAAGCGTAGTTTTCGAGATATATCGAGATATTTAAAAGTTCCGAAGCCGCACCAACATAATAGAGATACAGAAACACCGTGGCCCCTTTCTTTGAGATAACTCTGCACTAGTGCGAGCCGCAAATGCCACTTCCAGCTTAGCTGTGCAGAAGAAGAACAACAAGAAGAAGAAATATCTCGAAATATGTCCGACAGGCCCCTTCCCTTGAGATAAATCTGCAAATATCTCGGAAACAAAGCGAGCTATGGCGAAATGTTAAGAGACCTTTTTTGTAGAGAATTAAGTTTCCTACTTTTTATCTTCTATGATATTTTTTGATCAGATGCGTAGTTCTCGAGATATATCAAGATATTTAAAAGTTCCGAAGCCGCACCAACATAATACAGATACAGAAACACCGTGGCCCCTTTCTTTGAGATAACTCTGCACTATTGCGAGCTGCAAATGCCACTTCCAGCTTAGCTGTGCAGAGGAAGAACAACAAGAAGAAGAAATATCTCGAAATATGTCCGTTATGCCCCTTCCCTTGAGATAAATCTGCAAATATCTCGGAAACGACGCGAGCTATGGCAAAATGTTAAGAGACCTTTTTTGTAGAGAATTAAGTTTCCTACTTTTTATGTTCTATGATATTTTTTGATCAGATGCGTAGTTCTCGACATATATCAAGATATTTAAAAGTTCCGAAGCCGCACCAACATAATAGAGATACAGAAACACCGTGGCCCCTTTCTTTGAGATAACTCTGCACTATTGCGAGCTGGAAATGCCACTTCCAGTTTAGCTGTGCAGAAGAAGAACAACAAGAAGAAGAAATATCTCGAAATATGTCCGTTAGGCCCCTTCCCTTGAGATAAATCTGCAAATATCTCGGAAACGAAGCGAGCTATGGCAAAATGTTAAGAGACCTTTTTTGTAGAGAATTAAGTTTCCTACTTTTTATGTTCTATGATATTTTTTGATCAGATGCGTAGTTCTCGAGATATATCAAGATATTTAAAAGTTCCGAAGCCGCACCAACATAATACAGATACAGAAACACCGTGGCCCCTTTCTTTGAGATATCTCTGCACTATTGCGAGCTGCAAATGCCACTTCCAGCTTAGCTGTGCAGAAGAAGAACAACAAGAAGAAGAAATATCTCGAAATATGTCCGTTAGGCCCCTTCCCTTGAGATAAATCTGCAAATATCTCGGAAACGAAGCGAGCTATGGCAAAATGTTAAGAGACCTTTTTTGTAGAGAATTAAGTTTCCTACTTTTTATGTTCTATGATATTTTTTGATCAGATGCGTAGTTCTCGAGATATATCAAGATATTTAAAAGTTCCGAAGCCGCACCAACATAATACAGATACAGAAACACCGTGGCCCCTTTCTTTGAGATAACTCTGCACTAGCGCGAGCCGCAAATGCCACTTCCAGCTTAGCTGTGCAGAAGAAGAACAACAAGAAGAAGAAATATCTCGAAATATGTCCGTCAGGCCCCTTCCCTTGAGACAAATCTGCAAATATCTCGGAAACGACGCGAGCTATGGCAAAATGTTAAGAGACCTTTTTTGTAGAGAATTATGTTTCCTACTTTTTATGTTCTATGATATTTTTTGATCAGACGCGTAGTTCTCGAGATATATCAAGATATTTAAAAGTTCCGAAGCCGCACCAACATAATAGAGATACAGAAACACCGTGGCCCCTTTCTTTGAGATATCTCTGCACTATTGCGAGCTGCAAATGCCACTTCCAGCTTAGCTGTGCAGAAGAAGAACAACAAGAAGAAGAAATATCTCGAAATATGTCCGTGAGGCCCCTTCCCTTGAGATAAATCTGCAAATATCTCGGAAACGAAGCGAGCTATGGCAAAATGTTAAGAGACCTTATTTGTAGAGAATTAAGTTTCCTACTTTTTATGTTCTATGATATTTTTTGATCAGATGCGTAGTTCTCGAGATATATCAAGATATTTAAAAGTTCCGAAACCGCACCAACATAATAGAGATACAGAAACACCGTGGCCCCTTTCTTTGAGATAACTCTGCACTAGTGCGAGCCGCAAATGCCACTTCCAGCTTAGCTGTGCAGAAGAAGAACAACAAGAAGAAGAAATATCTCGAAATATGTCCGTCAGGCCCCTTCCCTTGAGA
This sequence comes from Osmia lignaria lignaria, assembly GCF_051020975.1. Classification (NCBI taxonomy): domain Eukaryota; kingdom Metazoa; phylum Arthropoda; class Insecta; order Hymenoptera; family Megachilidae; genus Osmia; species Osmia lignaria. The sequence continues at coordinate 7,690,160 of NW_027478166.1, forward strand.
TAAATCTGCAAATATCTCGGAAACGAAGCGAGCTATGGCAAAATGTTAAGAGACCTTTTTTGTAGAGAATTAAGTTTCCTACTTTTTATGTTCTATGATATTTTTTGATCAGATGCGTAGTTCTCGAGATATATCAAGATATTTAAAAGTTCCGAAGCCGCACCAACATAATACAGATACAGAAACACCGTGGCCCCTTTCTTTGAGATAACTCTGCACTAGTGCGAGCCGCAAATGCCACTTCCAGCTTAGCTGTGCAGAAGAAGAACAACAAGAAGAAGAAATATCTCGAAATATGTCCGTCAGGCCCCTTCCCTTGAGATAAATCTGCAAATATCTCGGAAACGAAGCGAGCTATGGCAAAATGTTAAGAGACCTTTTTTGTAGAGAATTAAGTTTCCTACTCTTTATGTTCTATGATATTTTTTGATCAGAAGCGTAGTTTTCGAGATATATCGAGATATTTAAAAGTTCCGAAGCCGCACCAACATAATAGAGATACAGAAACACCGTGGCCCCTTTCTTTGAGATAACTGTGCACTAGTGCGAGCCGCAAATGCCACTTCCAGCTTAGCTGTGCAGAAGAAGAACAACAAGAAGAAGAAATATCTCGAAATATGTCCGTCAGGCCCCTTCCCTTGAGATAAATCTGCAAATATCTCGGAAACGAAGCGAGCTATGGCAAAATGTTCAGAGACCTTTTTTGTAGAGAATTGTGTTTCCTACAATTTATGTTCTATGATATTTTTTGATCAGAAGCGTAGTTTTCGAGATATATCGAGATATTTAAAAGTTCCGAAGCCGCACCAACATAATAGAGATACAGAAACACCGTGGCCCCTTTCTTTGAGATAACTCTGCACTATTGCGAGCTGCAAATGCCACTTCCAGCTTAGCTGTGCAGAGGAAGAACAACAAGAAAAAGAAGTATCTCGAAATATGTCCGTCAGGCCCGTTCCTTTGAGCTGAATCTGCAAATATCTCGGAAACGAAGCGAGCTATGGCAAAATGTTAAGAGACGTTTTTTGTAGAGAATTATGTTTCCTACAATTTATGTTCTATGATATTTTTTGATCAGAAGCGTAGTTTTCGAGATATATCGAGATATTTAAAAGTTCCGAAGCCGCACCAACATAATAGAGATACAGAAACACCGTGGCCCCTTTCTTTGAGATAACTCTGCACTAGTGCGAGCCGCAAATGCCACTTCCAGCTTAGCTGTGCAGAAGAAGAACAACAAGAAGAAGAAATATCTCGAAATATGTCCGACAGGCCCCTTCCCTTGAGATAAATCTGCAAATATCTCGGAAACAAAGCGAGCTATGGCGAAATGTTAAGAGACCTTTTTTGTAGAGAATTAAGTTTCCTACTTTTTATCTTCTATGATATTTTTTGATCAGATGCGTAGTTCTCGAGATATATCAAGATATTTAAAAGTTCCGAAGCCGCACCAACATAATACAGATACAGAAACACCGTGGCCCCTTTCTTTGAGATAACTCTGCACTATTGCGAGCTGCAAATGCCACTTCCAGCTTAGCTGTGCAGAGGAAGAACAACAAGAAGAAGAAATATCTCGAAATATGTCCGTTATGCCCCTTCCCTTGAGATAAATCTGCAAATATCTCGGAAACGACGCGAGCTATGGCAAAATGTTAGGAGACCTTTTTTGTAGAGAATTAAGTTTCCTACTTTTTATGTTCTATGATATTTTTTGATCAGATGCGTAGTTCTCGACATATATCAAGATATTTAAAAGTTCCGAAGCCGCACCAACATAATAGAGATACAGAAACACCGTGGCCCCTTTCTTTGAGATAACTCTGCACTATTGCGAGCTGGAAATGCCACTTCCAGTTTAGCTGTGCAGAAGAAGAACAACAAGAAGAAGAAATATCTCGAAATATGTCCGTTAGGCCCCTTCCCTTGAGATAAATCTGCAAATATCTCGGAAACGAAGCGAGCTATGGCAAAATGTTAAGAGACCTTTTTTGTAGAGAATTAAGTTTCCTACTTTTTATGTTCTATGATATTTTTTGATCAGATGCGTAGTTCTCGAGATATATCAAGATATTTAAAAGTTCCGAAGCCGCACCAACATAATACAGATACAGAAACACCGTGGCCCCTTTCTTTGAGATATCTCTGCACTATTGCGAGCTGCAAATGCCACTTCCAGCTTAGCTGTGCAGAAGAAGAACAACAAGAAGAAGAAATATCTCGAAATATGTCCGTCAGGCCCCTTCCCTTGAGATAAATCTGCAAATATCTCGGAAACGAAGCGAGCTATGGCAAAATGTTAAGAGACCTTTTTTGTAGAGAATTATGTTTCCTACTTTTTATGTTCTATGATATTTTTTTGATCAGACGCGTAGTTCTCGAGATATATCAAGATATTTAAAAGTTCCGAAGCCGCACCAACATAATACAGATACAGAAACACCGTGGCCCCTTTCTTTGAGATAACTGTGCACTAGTGCGAGCCGCAAATGCCACTTCCAGCTTAGCTGTGCAGAAGAAGAACAACAAGAAGAAGAAATATCTCGAAATATGTCCGTCAGGCCCCTTCCCTTGAGATAAATCTGCAAATATCTCGGAAACGAAGCGAGCTATGGCAAAATGTTAAGAGACCTTTTTTGTAGAGAATTATGTTTCCTACTTTTTATGTTCTATGATATTTTTTGATCAGACGCGTAGTTCTCGAGATATATCAAGATATTTAAAAGTTCCGAAGCCGCACCAACATAATAGAGATACAGAAACACCGTGGCCCCTTTCTTTGAGATATCTCTGCACTATTGCGAGCTGCAAATGCCACTTCCAGCTTAGCTGTGCAGAAGAAGAACAACAAGAAGAAGAAATATCTCGAAATATGTCCGTGAGGCCCCTTCCCTTGAGATAAATCTGCAAATATCTCGGAAACGAAGCGAGCTATGGCAAAATGTTAAGAGACCTTATTTGTAGAGAATAATGTTTCCTACAATTTACGTTCTATGATATTTTTTGATCAGAAGCGTAGTTTTCGAGATATATCGAGATATTTAAAAGTTCCGAAGCCGCACCAACATAATAGAGATACAGAAACACCGTGGCCCCTTTCTTTGAGATAACTCTGCACTAGTGCGAGCCGCAAATGCCACTTCCAGCTTAGCTGTGCAGAGGAAGAACAACAAGAAGAAGAAATATCTCGAAATATGTCCGTCAGGCCAGTTCCTTTGAGCTGAATCTGCAAATATCTCGGAAACGAAGCGAGCTATGGCAAAATGTTAAGAGACGTTTTTTGTAGAGAATTATGTTTCCTACAATTTATGTTCTATGATATTTTTTGATCAGAAGCGTAGTTTTCGAGATATATCAAGATATTTAAAAGTTCCGAAGCCGCACCAACATAATACAGATACAGAATCACCGTGGCCCCTTTCTTTGAGATATCTCTGCACTATTGCGAGCTGCAAATGCCACTTCCAGCTTAGCTGTGCAGAAGAAGAACAACAAGAAGAAGAAATATCTCGAAATATGTCCGTCAGGCCCCTTCCCTTGAGATAAATCTGCAAATATCTCGGAAACGAAGCGAGCTATGGCAAAATGTTAAGAGACCTTTTTTGTAGAGAATTATGTTTCCTACTTTTTATGTTCTATGATATTTTTTTGATCAGACGCGTAGTTCTCGAGATATATCAAGATATTTAAAAGTTCCGAAGCCGCACCAACATAATACAGATACAGAAACACCGTGGCCCCTTTCTTTGAGATAACTCTGCACTAGTGCGAGCCGCAAATGCCACTTCCAGCTTAGCTGTGCAGAAGAAGAACAACAAGAAGAAGAAATATCTCGAAATATGTCCGTCAGGCCCCTTCCCTTGAGATAAATCTGCAAATATCTCGGAAACGACGCGAGCTATGGCAAAATGTTAAGAGACCTTTTTTGTAGAGAATTATGTTTCCTACTTTTTATGTTCTATGATATTTTTTGATCAGACGCGTAGTTCTCGAGATATATCAAGATATTTAAAAGTTCCGAAGCCGCACCAACATAATAGAGATACAGAAACACCGTGGCCCCTTTCTTTGAGATATCTCTGCACTATTGCGAGCTGCAAATGCCACTTCCAGCTTAGCTGTGCAGAAGAAGAACAACAAGAAGAAGAAATATCTCGAAATATGTCCGTGAGGCCTCTTCCCTTGAGATAAATCTGCAAATATCTCGGAAACGAAGCGAGCTATGGCAAAATGTTAAGAGACCTTATTTGTAGAGAATTAAGTTTCCTACTTTTTATGTTCTATGATATTTTTTGATCAGATGCGTAGTTCTCGAGATATATCAAGATATTTAAAAGTTCCGAAGCCGCACCAACATAATAGAGATACAGAAACACCGTGGCCCCTTTCTTTGGGATAACTCTGCACTATTGCGAGCTGCAAATGCCACTTCCAGCTTAGCTGTGCAGAAGAAGAACAACAAGAAGAAGAAATATCTCGAAATATGTCCGTCAGGCCACTTCCCTTGAGATGAATCTGCAAATATCTCGGAAACGAAGCGAGCTATGGCAAAATGTTAAGAGACCTTTTTTGTAGAGAATAATGTTTCCTACAATTTACGTTCTATGATATTTTTTGATCAGAAGCGTAGTTTTCGAGATATATCGAGATATTTAAAAGTTCCGAAGCCGCACCAACATAATAGAGATACAGAAACACCGTGGCCCCTTTCTTTGAGATAACTCTGCACTATTGCGAGCTGCAAATGCCACTTCCAGCTTAGCTGTGCAGAGGAAGAACAACAAGAAGAAGAAATATCTCGAAATATGTCCGTCAGGCCAGTTCCTTTGAGCTGAATCTGCAAATATCTCGGAAACGAAGCGAGCTATGGCAAAATGTTAAGAGACCTTTTTTGTAGAGAATTATGTTTCCTACAATTTATGTTCTATGATATTTTTTGATCAGAAGCGTAGTTTTCGAGATATATCGAGATACTTAAAAGTTCCGAAGCCGCACCAACATATTAGAGATACAGAAACACCGTGGCCCCTTTCTTTGAGATAACTCTGCAATAGTGCGAGCCGCAAATGCCACTTCCAGCTTAGCTGTGCAGAAGAAGAACAACAAGAAGAAGAAATATTTCGAAATATGTCCGTCAGGCCCCTTCCCTTGAGATAAATCTGCAAATATCTCGGAAACGAAGCGAGCTATGGCAAAATGTTAAGAGACCTTTTTTGTAGAGAATTAAGTTTCCTACTTTTTATGTTCTATGATATTTTTTGATCAGATGCGTAGTTCTCGAGATATATCAAGATATTTACAAGTTCCGAAGCCGCACAAACATAATACAGATACAGAAACACCGTGGCCCCTTTCTTTGAGATAACTCTGCACTAGTGCGAGCCGCAAATGCCACTTCCAGCTTAGCTGTGCAGAAGAAGAACAACAAGAAGAAGAAATATCTCGAAATATGTCCGTCAGGCCCCTTTCCTTGAGATAAATCTGCAAATATCTCGGAAACCAAGCGAGCTATGGCAAAATGTTAAGAGACCTTTTTTGTAGAGAATTAAGTTTCCTACTTTTTGTGTTCTATGATATTTTTTGATCAGATGCGTAGTTCTCGAGATATATCAAGATATTTAAAAGTTCCGAAGCCGCACCAACATAATAGAGATACAGAAACACCGTGGCCCCTTTCTTTGAGATAACTCTGCACTATTGCGAGCTGCAAATGCCACTTCCAGCTTAGCTGTGCAGAGGAAGAACAACAAGAAGAAGAAATATCTCGAAATATGTCCGTCAGGCCAGTTCCTTTGAGCTGAATCTGCAAATATCTCGGAAACGAAGCGAGCTATGGCAAAATGTTAAGAGACCTTTTTTGTAGAGAATTATGTTTCCTACAATTTATGTTCTATGATATTTTTTGATCAGAAGCGTAGTTTTCGAGATATATCGAGATACTTAAAAGTTCCGAAGCCGCACCAACATATTAGAGATACAGAAACACCGTGGCCCCTTTCTTTGAGATAACTGTGCACTAGTGCGAGCCGCAAATGCCACTTCCAGCTTAGCTGTGCAGAAGGAGAACAACAAGAAGAAGAAATATCTCGAAATATGTCCGTCAGGCCCCTTCCCTTGAGATAAATCTGCAAATATCTCGGAAACGAAGCGAGCTATGGCAAAATGTTAAGAGACCTTTTTTGTAGAGAATTATGTTTCCTACTTTTTATGTTCTATGATATTTTTTGATCAGACGCGTAGTTCTCGAGATATATCAAGATATTTAAAAGTTCCGAAGCCGCACCAACATAATACAGATACAGAAACACCGTGGCCCCTTTCTTTGAGATAACTCTGCACAAGTGCGAGCCGCAAATGCCACTTCCAGCTTAGCTGTGCAGAAGAAGAACAACAAGAAGAAGAAATATCTCGAAATATGTCCGTCAGGCCCCTTTCCTTGAGATAAATCTGCAAATATCTCGGAAACGAAGCGAGCTATGGCAAAATGTTAAGAGACCTTTTTTGTAGAGAATTAAGTTTCCTACTTTTTATGTTCTATGATATTTTTTGATCAGATGCGTAGTTCTCGAGATATATCAAGATATTTAAAAGTTCCGAAGCCGCACCAACATAATAGAGATACAGAAACACCGTGGCCCCTTTCTTTGAGATAACTCTGCACTATTGCGAGCTGCAAATGCCACTTCCAGCTTAGCTGTGCAGAGGAAGAACAACAAGAAGAAGAAATATCTCGAAATATGTCCGTCAGGCCCCTTCCCTTGAGATAAATCTGCAAATATCTCGGAAACGAAGCGAGCTATGGCAAAATGTTAAGAGACCTTTTTTGTAGAGAATTAAGTTTCCTACTTTTTATGTTCTATGATATTTTTTGATCAGATGCGTAGTTCTCGAGATATATCAAGATATTTAAAAGTTCCGAAGCCGCACCAACATAATACAGATACAGAAACACCGTGGGCCCTTTCTTTGAGATAACTCTGCACTAGTGCGAGCCGCAAATGCCACTTCCAGCTTAGCTGTGCAGAAGAAGAACAACAAGAAGAAGAAATATCTCGAAATATGTCCGTCAGGCCCCTTCCCTTGAGATAAATCTGCAAATATCTCGGAAACGACGCGAGCTATGGCAAAATGTTAAGAGACCTTTTTTGTAGAGAATTATGTTTCCTACTTTTTATGTTCTATGATATTTTTTGATCAGACGCGTAGTTCTCGAGATATATCAAGATATTTAAAAGTTCCGAAGCCGCACCAACATAATAGAGATACAGAAACACCGTGGCCCCTTTCTTTGAGATAACTCTGCACTATTGCGAGCTGCAAATGCCACTTCCAGCTTAGCTGTGCAGAGGAAGAACAACAAGAAAAAGAAGTATCTCGAAATATGTCCGTCAGGCCCGTTCCTTTGAGCTGAATCTGCAAATATCTCGGAAACGAAGCGAGCTATCGCAAAATGTTAAGAGACATTTTTTGTAGAGAATTATGTTTCCTACAATTTATGTTCTATGATATTTTTTGATCAGAAGCGTAGTTTTCGAGATATATCGAGATATTTAAAAGTTCCGAAGCCGCACCAACATAATAGAGATACAGAAACACCGTGGCCCCTTTCTTTGAGATAACTCTGCACTAGTGCGAGCCGCAAATGCCACTTCCAGCTTAGCTGTGCAGAAGAAGAACAACAAGAAGAAGAAATATCTCGAAATATGTCCGACAGGCCCCTTCCCTTGAGATAAATCTGCAAATATCTCGGAAACGAAGCGAGCTATGGCGAAATGTTAAGAGACCTTTTTTGTAGAGAATTAAGTTTCCTACTTTTTATCTTCTATGATATTTTTTGATCAGATGCGTAGTTCTCGAGATATATCAAGATATTTAAAAGTTCCGAAGCCGCACCAACATAATACAGATACAGAAACACCGTGGCCCCTTTCTTTGAGATAACTCTGCACTAGTGCGAGCCGCAAATGCCACTTCCAGCTTAGCTGTGCAGAAGAAGAACAACAAGAAGAAGAAATATCTCGAAATATGTCCGACAGGCCCCTTCCCTTGAGATAAATCTGCAAATATCTCGGAAACGAAGCGAGCTATGGCGAAATGTTAAGAGACCTTTTTTGTAGAGAATTAAGTTTCCTACTTTTTATCTTCTATGATATTTTTTGATCAGATGCGTAGTTCTCGAGATATATCAAGATATTTAAAAGTTCCGAAGCCGCACCAACATAATACAGATACAGAAACACCGTGGCCCCTTTCTTTGAGATAACTCTGCACTAGTGCGAGCCGCAAATGCCACTTCCAGCTTAGCTGTGCAGAAGAAGAACAACAAGAAGAAGAAATATCTCGAAATATGTCCGTCAGGCCCCTTCCCTTGAGATAAATCTGCAAATATCTCGGAAACGAAGCGAGCTATGGCAAAATGTTAAGAGACCTTTTTTGTAGAGAATTAAGTTTCCTACTTTTTATGTTGTATGATATTTTTGGATCAGATGCGTAGTTCTCGAGATATATCAAGATATTTAAAAGTTCCGAAGCCGCACCAACATAATAGATACAGAAACACCGTGGCCCCTTTCTTTGAGATAACTCTGCACTATTGCGAGCTGCAAATGCCACTTCCAGCTTAGCTGTGCAGAAGAAGAACAACAAGAAGAAGAAATATCTCGAAATATGTCCGTCAGGCCCCTTCCCTTGAGATAAATCTGCAAATATCTCGGAAACGAAGCGAGCTATGGCAAAATGTTAAGAGACCTTTTTTGTAGAGAATTAAGTTTCCTACTTTTTATGTTCTATGATATTTTTTGATCAGATGCGTAGTTCTCGAGATATATCAAGATATTTAAAAGTTCCGAAGCCGCACCAACATAATAGAGGTACAGAAACACCGTGGCCTCTTTCTTTGAGATAACTCTGCACTATTGCGAGCTGCAAATGCCACTTCGAGCTTAGCTGTGCAGAAGAAGAACAACAAGAAGAAGAAATATCTCGAAATATGTCCGTCAGGCCCCTTCCCTTGAGATAAATCTGCAAATATCTCGGAAACGAAGAGAGCTATGGCAAAATGTTAAGAGACCTTTTTTGTAGAGAATTAAGTTTCCTACTTTTCATGTTCTATGATATTTTTTGATCAGATGCGTAGTTCTCGAGATATATCAAGATATTTAAAAGTTCCGAAGCCGCACCAACATAATAGAGATACAAAAACACCGTGGCCCCTTTCTTTGAGATAACTCTGCACTATTGCGAGCTGCAAATGCCACTTCCAGCTTAGCTGTGCAGAGGAAGAACAAGAAGAAGAAGAAATATCTCGAAATATGTCCGTCAGGCCAGTTCCTTTGAGCTGAATCTGCAAATATCTCGGAAACGAAACGAGCTATGGCAAAATATTAAGAGACCTTTTTTGTAGAGAATTATGTTTCCTACAATTTATGTTCTATGATATTTTTTGATCAGATGCGTAGTTCTCGAGATATATCAAGATATTTAAAAGTTCCGAAGCCGCACCAACATAATAGAGATACAGAAACACCGTGGCCCCTTTCTTTGAGATAACTCTGCACTATTGCGAGCTGCAAATGCCACTTCCAGCTTAGCTGTGCAGAAGAAGAACAACAAGAAGAAGAAATATCTGGAAATATGTCCGTCAGGCCCCTTCCCTTGAGATAATTCTGCAAATATCTCGGAAACGAAGCGAGCTACGGCAAAATGTTAAGAGACCTTTTTTGTAGAAAATTAGGTTTCCTACTTTTTATGTTCTATGATATTTTTTGATCAGATGCGTAGTTCTCGAGATATATCCTGATATTTAAAAGTTCCGAAGCGGCACCAACATAATAGAGATACAGAAACACCGTGGCCCCTTTCTTTGAGGTAACTCTGCACTATTGCGAGCTGCAAATGCCACTTCCAGCTTAGCTGTGCAGAAGAAGAACAACAAGAAGAAGGAATATCTCGAAATATGTCCGTCAGGCCCCTTCCCTTGAGATAAATCTGCAAATATCTCGGAAACCAAGCGAGCTATGGCAAAATGTTTAGAGACCTTATTTGTAGAGAATTAAGTTTCCTACTTTTTATGTTCTACGATATTTTTTGATCAGATGCGTAGTTCTCGAGATATATCAAGATATTTAAAAGTTCCGAAGCCGCACCAACATAATAGAGATACAGAAACACCGTGGCCCCTTTCTTTGAGATAACTCTGCACTATTGCGAGCTGCAAATGCCACTTCCAGCTCAGCTGTGCAGAAGAAGAACAACAAGAAGAAGAAATATCTCGAAATATGTCCGTCAGGCCCCTTCCCTTGAGATAAATCTGCAAATATCTCGGAAACGAAGCGAGCTATGGCAAAATGTTAAGAGACCTTTTTTGTAGAGAATTATGTTTCCTGCAATTTACGTTCTCTGATATTTTTTGATCAGAAGCGTAGTTTTCGAGATATATCGAGATATTTAAAAGTTCCGAAGCCGCACCAACATAATAGAGATACAGAAACACCGTGGCCCCTTTCTTTGAGATAACTGCACTATTGCGACCTGCAAATGCCACTTCCAGCTTAGCTGTGCAGAAGAGGAACAACAAGAAGAAGAAATATCTCGGAATATGTCCGTCAGGCCCCTTCCCTTGAGCTAAATCTGCAAATATCTCGGAAACGATGCCAGCTATGGGAAAATGTTAAGAGACCTTTTTTGTAGAGAATTAAGTTTCCTACTTTTTATGTTCTATGATATTTTTTGATCAGATGCGTAGTTCTCGAGATATATCAAGATATTTAAAAGCTCCGAAGCTGCACCAACATAATAGAGGTACAGAAACACCGTGGCCCCTTTCTTTGAGATAACTCTGCACTATTGCGAGCTGCAAATGCCACTTCCAGCTTAGCTGTGCAGAAGAAGAACAACAAGAATAAGAAATATTTCGAAATATGTCCGTCAGGCCCCTTCCCTTGAGATAAATCTGCAAATATCTCGGAAACCAAGCGAGCTATCGCAAAATGTTAAGAGACCTTATTTGTAGAGATTTAAGTTTCCTACTTTTTATGTTCTACGATATTTTTTGATCAGATGCGTAGTTCTCGAGATATATCAAGATATTTAAAAGTTCCGAAGCCGCACCAACATAATAGAGATACAGAAACACCGTGGCCCCTTTCTTTGAGATAACTCTGCACTATTGCGCGCTGCAAATGCCACTTCCAGCTTAGCTGTGCAGAAGAAGAACAACAAGAAGAAGAAATATCTCGAAATATGTCCGTCAGGCCCCTTCCCTTGAGATAAATCTGCAAATATCTCGGAAACGAAGCGAGCTACGGCAAAATGTTAAGAGACCTTTTTTGTAGAAAATTAGGTTTCCTACTTTTTATGTTCTATGATATTTTTTGATCAGATGCGTAGTTCTCGAGATATATCAAGATATTTAAAAGTTCCGAAGCCGCACCAACATAATAGAGATACAGAAACACCGCGGCCCCTTTCTTTGAGATAACTCTGCACTAGTGCGAGCCGCAAATGCCACTTCCAGCTTAGCTGTGCAGAAGAAGAACAACAAGAAGAAGAAATATCTCGAAATATGTCCGTCAGGCCCCTTCCCTTGAGATAAATCTGCAAATATCTCGGAAACGAAGCGAGCTATGGCAAAATGTTAAGAGACCTTTTTTGTAGAGAATTAAGTTTCCTACTTTTTATGTTGTATGATATTTTTGGATCAGATGCGTAGTTCTCGAGATATATCAAGATATTTAAAAGTTCCGAAGCCGCACCAACATAATAGATACAGAAACACCGTGGCCCCTTTCTTTGAGATAACTCTGCACTATTGCGAGCTGCAAATGCCACTTCCAGCTTAGCTGTGCAGAAGAAGAACAACAAGAAGAAGAAATATCTCGAAATATGTCCGTCAGGCCCCTTCCCTTGAGATAAATCTGCAAATATCTCGGAAACGAAGCGAGCTATGGCAAAATGTTAAGAGACCTTTTTTGTAGAGAATTAAGTTTCCTACTTTTTATGTTCTATGATATTTTTTGATCAGATGCGTAGTTCTCGAGATATATCAAGATATTTAAAAGTTCCGAAGCCGCACCAACATAATAGAGGTACAGAAACACCGTGGCCTCTTTCTTTGAGATAACTCTGCACTATTGCGAGCTGCAAATGCCACTTCGAGCTTAGCTGTGCAGAAGAAGAACAACAAGAAGAAGAAATATCTCGAAATATGTCCGTCAGGCCCCTTCCCTTGAGATAAATCTGCAAATATCTCGGAAACGAAGAGAGCTATGGCAAAATGTTAAGAGACCTTTTTTGTAGAGAATTAAGTTTCCTACTTTTCATGTTCTATGATATTTTTTGATCAGATGCGTAGTTCTCGAGATATATCAAGATATTTAAAAGTTCCGAAGCCGCACCAACATAATAGAGATACAAAAACACCGTGGCCCCTTTCTTTGAGATAACTCTGCACTATTGCGAGCTGCAAATGCCACTTCCAGCTTAGCTGTGCAGAGGAAGAACAAGAAGAAGAAGAAATATCTCGAAATATGTCCGTCAGGCCAGTTCCTTTGAGCTGAATCTGCAAATATCTCGGAAACGAAACGAGCTATGGCAAAATATTAAGAGACCTTTTTTGTAGAGAATTATGTTTCCTACAATTTATGTTCTATGATATTTTTTGATCAGATGCGTAGTTCTCGAGATATATCAAGATATTTAAAAGTTCCGAAGCCGCACCAACATAATAGAGATACAGAAACACCGTGGCCCCTTTCTTTGAGATAACTCTGCACTATTGCGAGCTGCAAATGCCACTTCCAGCTTAGCTGTGCAGAAGAAGAACAACAAGAAGAAGAAATATCTGGAAATATGTCCGTCAGGCCCCTTCCCTTGAGATAATTCTGCAAATATCTCGGAAACGAAGCGAGCTACGGCAAAATGTTAAGAGACCTTTTTTGTAGAAAATTAGGTTTCCTACTTTTTATGTTCTATGATATTTTTTGATCAGATGCGTAGTTCTCGAGATATATCCTGATATTTAAAAGTTCCGAAGCGGCACCAACATAATAGAGATACAGAAACACCGTGGCCCCTTTCTTTGAGGTAACTCTGCACTATTGCGAGCTGCAAATGCCACTTCCAGCTTAGCTGTGCAGAAGAAGAACAACAAGAAGAAGGAATATCTCGAAATATGTCCGTCAGGCCCCTTCCCTTGAGATAAATCTGCAAATATCTCGGAAACCAAGCGAGCTATGGCAAAATGTTTAGAGACCTTATTTGTAGAGAATTAAGTTTCCTACTTTTTATGTTCTACGATATTTTTTGATCAGATGCGTAGTTCTCGAGATATATCAAGATATTTAAAAGTTCCGAAGCCGCACCAACATAATAGAGATACAGAAACACCGTGGCCCCTTTCTTTGAGATAACTCTGCACTATTGCGAGCTGCAAATGCCACTTCCAGCTCAGCTGTGCAGAAGAAGAACAACAAGAAGAAGAAATATCTCGAAATATGTCCGTCAGGCCCCTTCCCTTGAGATAAATCTGCAAATATCTCGGAAACGAAGCGAGCTATGGCAAAATGTTAAGAGACCTTTTTTGTAGAGAATTATGTTTCCTGCAATTTACGTTCTCTGATATTTTTTGATCAGAAGCGTAGTTTTCGAGATATATCGAGATATTTAAAAGTTCCGAAGCCGCACCAACATAATAGAGATACAGAAACACCGTGGCCCCTTTCTTTGAGATAACTGCACTATTGCGACCTGCAAATGCCACTTCCAGCTTAGCTGTGCAGAAGAGGAACAACAAGAAGAAGAAATATCTCGGAATATGTCCGTCAGGCCCCTTCCCTTGAGCTAAATCTGCAAATATCTCGGAAACGATGCCAGCTATGGGAAAATGTTAAGAGACCTTTTTTGTAGAGAATTAAGTTTCCTACTTTTTATGTTCTATGATATTTTTTGATCAGATGCGTAGTTCTCGAGATATATCAAGATATTTAAAAGCTCCGAAGCTGCACCAACATAATAGAGGTACAGAAACACCGTGGCCCCTTTCTTTGAGATAACTCTGCACTATTGCGAGCTGCAAATGCCACTTCCAGCTTAGCTGTGCAGAAGAAGAACAACAAGAATAAGAAATATTTCGAAATATGTCCGTCAGGCCCCTTCCCTTGAGATAAATCTGCAAATATCTCGGAAACCAAGCGAGCTATCGCAAAATGTTAAGAGACCTTATTTGTAGAGATTTAAGTTTCCTACTTTTTATGTTCTACGATATTTTTTGATCAGATGCGTAGTTCTCGAGATATATCAAGATATTTAAAAGTTCCGAAGCCGCACCAACATAATAGAGATACAGAAACACCGTGGCCCCTTTCTTTGAGATAACTCTGCACTATTGCGCGCTGCAAATGCCACTTCCAGCTTAGCTGTGCAGAAGAAGAACAACAAGAAGAAGAAATATCTCGAAATATGTCCGTCAGGCCCCTTCCCTTGAGATAAATCTGCAAATATCTCGGAAACGAAGCGAGCTACGGCAAAATGTTAAGAGACCTTTTTTGTAGAAAATTAGGTTTCCTACTTTTTATGTTCTATGATATTTTTTGATCAGATGCGTAGTTCTCGAGATATATCAAGATATTTAAAAGTTCCGAAGCCGCACCAACATAATAGAGATACAGAAACACCGCGGCCCCTTTCTTTGCGATAACTCTGCACTATTGCGAGCTGCAAATGCCACTTCCAGCTTAGCTGTGCAGAAGAAGAACAACAAGAAGAAGAAATATCACGAAATATGTCCGTTAGGCCCCTTCCCTTGAGATAATTCTGCAAATATCTCGGAAACGAAGCGAGCTACGGCAAAATGTTAAGAGACCTTTTTTGTAGAGAATTATGTTTCCTACAATTTACGTTCTCTGATATTTTTTGATCAGAAGCGTAGTTTTCGAGATATATCGAGATATTTAAAAGTTCCGAAGCCGCACCAACATAATAGAGATACAGAAACACCGTGGCCCCTTTCTTTGAGATAACTCTGCACTATTGCGACCTGCAAATGCCACTTCCAGCTTAGCTGTGCAGAAGAGGAACAACAAGAAGAAGAAATATCTCGGAATATGTCCGTCAGGCCCCTTCCCTTGAGCTAAATCTGCAAATATCTCGGAAACGATGCCAGCTATGGGAAAATGTTAAGAGACCTTTTTTGTAGAGAATTAAGTTTCCTACTTTTTATGTTCTATGATATTTTTTGATCAGATGCGTAGTTCTCGAGATATATCAAGATATTTAAAAGTTCCGAAGCCGCACCAACATAATAGAGATACAGAAACACCGTGGCCCCTTTGTTTGCGATAACTCTGCACTATTGCGAGCTGCAAATGCCACTTCCAGCTTAGCTGTGCAGAAGAAGAACAACAAGAAGAAGAAATATCTCGAAATATGTCCGTCAGGCCCCTTCCCTTGAGATACATCTGCAAATATCTCGGAAACGAAGCGAGCTATGGCAAAATGTTAAGAGACCTTTTTTGTAGAGAATTAAGTTTCCTACTTTTTATGTTCTATGATATTTTTCGATCAGAGGCGTAGTTCTCGAGATATATCAAGATATTTAAAAGTTCCGAAGCCGCACCAACATAATAGAGATACAGAAACACCGTGGCCCCTTTCTTTGCGATAACTCTGCACTATTGCGAGCTGCAAATGCCACTTCCAGCTTAGCTGTGCAGAAGAAGAACAACAAGAAGAAGAAATATCACGAAATATGTCCGTTAGGCCCCTTCCCTTGAGCTAAATCTGCAAATATCTCGGAAACGATGCCAGCTATGGGAAAATGTTAAGAAACCTTTTTTGTAGAGAATTAAGTTTCCTACTTTTTATGTTCTGTGATATTTTTTGAGCAGATGCGTAGTTCTCGAGATATATCAAGATATTTAAAAGTTCCGAAGCCGCACCAACATAATACAGATACAGAAACACCGTGGCCCCTTTCTTTGAGATAACTCTGCACTATTGCGAGCTGCAAATGCCACTTCCAGCTTAGCTGTGCAGAGGAAGAACAACAAGAAGAAGAAATATCTCGAAATATGTCCGTCAGGCCAGTTCCTTTGAGTTGAATCTGCAAATATCTCGGAAACGAAGCGAGCTATGGCAAAATGTTAAGAGACGTTTTTTGTAGAGAATTATGTTTCCTACAATTTATGTTCTATGATATTTTTTGATCAGAAGCGTAGTTTTCGAGCTATATCGAGATATTTAAAAGTTCCGAAGCCGCACCAACATAATAGAGATACAGAAACACCGTGGCCCCTTTCTTTGAGATAACTCTGCACGATTGCGAGCTGGAAATGCCACTTCCAGTTTAGCTGTGCAGAAGAAGAACAACAAGAAGAAGAAATATCTCGAAATATGTCCATCAGGACCCTTCCCTTGAGATAAATCTGCAAATATCTCGGAAACGAAGCGAGCTATGGCAAAATGTTAAGAGACCTTTTTTGTAGAGAATTAAGTTTCCTACTTTTTATGTTCGATGATATTTTTTGATCAGATGCGTAGTTCTCGAGATATATCAAGATATTTAAAAGTTCCGAAGCTGCACCAACATAATAGAGGTACAGAAACACCGTGGCCTCTTTCTTTGAGATAACTCTGCACTATTGCGAGCTGCAAATGCCACTTCGAGCTTAGCTGTGCAGAAGAAGAACAACAAGAAGAAGAAATATCTCGAAATATGTCCGTCAGACCCCTTCCCTTGAGATGAATCTGCAAATATCTCGGAAACGAAGCGAGCTATGGCAAAATGTTAAGAGACCTTTTTTGTAGAGAATAATGTTTCCTACAATTTACGTTCTATGATATTTTTTGATCAGAAGCGTAGTTCTCGAGATATATCAAGATATTTAAAAGTTCCGAAGACGCACCAACATCATAGAGATACAGAAACACCGTGGCCCCTTTCTTTGAGATAACTGTGCACTAGTGCGAGCCGCAAATGCCACTTCCAGCTTAGCTGTGCAGAAGAAGAACAACAAGAAGAAGAAATATCTCGAAATATGTCCGTCAGGCCCCTTCCCTTGAGATATATCTGCAAATATCTCGGAAACGAAGCGAGCCATGGCAAAATGTTAAGAGACCGTTTTTGTAGAGAATTAAGTTTCCTACTTTTTATGTTCTATGATATTTTTTGATCAGACGCGTAGTTCTCGAGATATATCAAGATATTTAAAAGTTCCGAAGCCGCACCAACATAATAGAGATACAGAAACACCGTGGCCCCTTTCTTTGAGATAACTCTGCACTAGTGCGAGCCGCAAATGCCACTTCCAGCTTAGCTGTGCAGAAGAAGAACAACAAGAAGAAGAAGTATCTCGAAATATGTCCGTCAGGCCCGTTCCTTTGAGCTGAATCTGCAAATATCTCGGAAACGAAGCGAGCTATGGCAAAATGATAAGAGACGTTTTTTGTAGAGAATTATGTTTCCTACAATTTATGTTCTATGATATTTTTTGATCAGAAGCGTAGTTTTCGAGATATATCGAGATATTTAAAAGTTCCGAAGCCGCACCAACATAATAGAGATACAGAAACACCGTGGCCCCTTTCTTTGAGATAACTCTGCACGATTGCGAGCTGGAAATGCCACTTCCAGTTTAGCTGTGCAGAAGAAGAACAACAAGAAGAAGAAATATCTCGAAATATGTCCGTCAGGCCCCTTCCCTTGAGATAAATCTGCAAATATCTCGGAAACGAAGCGAGCTATGGCAAAATGTTAAGAGACCTCTTTTGTAGAGAATTAAGTTTCCTACTTTTTATGTTCTATGATATTTTTCGATCAGATGCGTAGTTCTCGAGATATATCGAGATATTTAAAAGTTCCGAAGCCGCACCAACATAATAGAGATACAGAAACACCGTGGCCCCTTTCTTTGAGATAACTCTGCACTATTGCGAGCTGCAAATGCCACTTCCAGCTTAGCTGTGCAGAAGAAGAACAACAAGAAGAAGAAATATCTCGAAATATGTCCGTCAGGCCCCTTCCCTTGAGATAAATCTGCAAATATCTCGGAAACGAAGCGAGCTATGGCAAAATGTTAAGAGACCTTTTTTGTAGAGAATTAAGTTTCCTACTTTTTATGTTGTATGATATTTTTTGATCAGATGCGTGGTTCTCGAGATATATCAAGATATCTAAAAGTTCCGAAGCCGCACCAACATAATAGAGATACAGAAACACCGTGGCCCCTTTCTTTGAGATAACTCTGCACTAGTGCGAGCTGCAAATGCCACTTCCAGCTTAGCTGTGCAGAAGAAGAACAACAAGAAGAAGAAATATCTCGAAATATGTCCGTCAGGCCCCTTCCCTTGAGATAAATCGGCATGTATCTCGGAAACGAAGCGAGCTATGGCAAAATGTTGAGAGACCTTTTTTGTAGAGAATTAAGTTTCCTACTTTTTATGTTCTATGATATTTTTTGATCAGATGCGTAGATCTCGAGATATATCAAGATATTTAAAAGTTCCGAAGCCGCACCAACATAATAGAGATACAGAAACACCGTGGCCCCTTTCTTTGAGATAACTCTGCACTATTGCGAGCTGCAAATGCCACTTCCAGCTTAGCTGTGCAGAAGAAGAAATATCTCGAAATATGTCCGTCAGGCCCCTTCCCTTGAGATAAATCTGCAAATATCTCGGAAACGAAGCGAGCTATGGCAAAATGTTAAGAGACCTTTTTTGTATGGAATTATGTTTCCTACTTTTTATGTTCTATGATATTTTTGGATCAGATGCGTAGTTCTCGAGATATATCAAGATATTTAAAAGTTCCGAAGCCGCACCAACATAATAGAGATACAGAAACACCGTGGCCCCTTTCTTTGAGATAACTCTGCGCTATTGCGAGCTGGAAATGCCACTTCCAGTTTAGCTGTGCAGAAGAAGAACAACAAGAAGAGGAAATATCTCGAAATATGTCCGTCAGGCCCCTTCCCTTGAGATAAATCTGCAAATATCTCGGAAACGAAGCGAGCTATGCCAAAATGCTAAGAGACCTTATTTGTAGAGAATTAAGTTTCCTACTTTTTATGTTCTATGATATTTTTTGATGAGATGCGTAGTTCTCGAGATATATCGAGATATTTAAAAGTTCCGAAGCCGCACCAACATAATAGAGATACAGAAACACCGTGGCCCCTTTCTTTGAGATAACTGTGCACTATTGCGAGCTGCAAATGCCACTTCCAGCTTAGCTGTGCAGAAGAAGAACAACAAGAAGAAGAAATATCTCGAAATATGTCCGTCAGGCCCCTTCCCTTGAGATAAATCTGCAAATATCTCGGAAACGAAGCGAGCTATGGCAAAATGTTAAGAGACCTTTTTTGTAGAGAATTAAGTTTCCTACTTTTTATCTTCTATGATATTTTCTGATCAGATTCGTAGTTCTCGAGATATATCAAGATATTTAAAAGTTCCGAAGCCGCACCAACATAATAGAGATACAGAAACACCGTGGCCCCTCTCTTTGAGATAACTCTGCACAATTGCGAGCTGCAAATGCCACTTCCAGCTTAGCTGTGCAGAAGAAGAACAACAAGAAGAAGAAATATCTCGAAATATGTCCGTCAGGCCCCTTCCCTTGAGATAAATCGGCAAGTATCTCGGAACCGAAGCGAGCTATGGCAAAATGTAGAGAGACCTTTTTTGTAGAGAATTAAGTTTCCTACTTTTTATGTTCTATGATATTTTTTGATCAGATGCGTAGATCTCGAGATATATCAAGATATTTAAAAGTTCCGAAGCCGCACCAACATAATAGAGATACAGAAACACCGTGGCCCCTTTCTTTGAGATAACTCTGCACTATTGCGAGCTGCAAATGCCACTTCCAGCTTAGCTGTGCAGAAGAACAAGAAGAAGAAGAAATATCTCGAAATATGTCCGTCAGGCCCCTTCCCTTGAGATAAATCTGCAAATATCTCGGAAACGAAGCGAGCTATGGCAAAATGTTAAGAGACCTTTTTTGTATGGAATTATGTTTCCTACTATTTATGTTCTATGATATTTTTTGATCAGACGCGTAGTTCTCGAGATATATCAAGATATTTAAAAGTTCCGAAGCCGCACCAACATAATAGAGATACAGAAACACCGTGGCTCCTTTCTTTTAGATAACTCTGCACTATTGCGACCTGGAAATGCCACTTCCAGTTTAGCTGTGCAGAAGAAGAACAACAAGAAGAAGAAATATCTCGAAATAAGTCCGTTAGGCCCCTTCCCTTGAGATAAATCTGCAAATATCTCGGAAACGAAGCGAGCTATGGCAAAATGTTAAGAGACCTTTTTTGTAGAGAATTAAGTTTCCTACGTTTTATGTTGTATGATATTTTTTGATCAGATGCGTAGTTCTCGAGATATATCAAGATATTTAAAAGTTCCGAAGCCGCACCAACATAATAGAGATACAGAAACACCGTGGCCCCTCTCTTTGAGATAACTCTGCACTATTGCGAGCTGCAAATGCCACTTCCAGTTTAGCTGTGCAGAAGAAGAAGAACAAGAAGAAGAAATATCTCGAAATATGTCCGTTAGGCCCCGTCCCTTGAGATAAATCGGCAAGTATCTCGGAAACGAAGCGAGCTATGGCAAAATGTTGAGAGACCTTTTTTGTAGAGAATTAAGTTTCCTACTTTTTATCTTCTATGATATTTTCTGATCAGATTCGTAGTTCTCGAGATATATCAAGATATTTAAAAGTTCCGAAGCCGCACCAACATAATAGAGATACAGAAACACCGTGGCCCCTCTCTTTGAGATAACTCTGCACAATTGCGAGCTGCAAATGCCACTTCCAGCTTAGCTGTGCAGAAGAAGAACAACAAGAAGAAGAAATATCTCGAAATATGTCCGTCAGGCCCCTTCCCTTGAGATAAATCTGCAAATATCTCGGAAACGAAGCGAGCTATGGCAAAATGTTAAGAGACCTTTTTTGTATGGAATTATGTTTCCTACTTTTTATGTTCTATGATATTTTTTGATCAGACGCGTAGTTCTCGAGATATATCAAGATATTTAAAAGTTCCGAAGCCGCACCAACATAATAGAGATACAGAAACACCGTGGCTCCTTTCTTTTAGATAACTCTGCACTATTGCGACCTGGAAATGCCACTTCCAGTTTAGCTGTGCAGAAGAAGAACAACAAGAAGAAGAAATATCTCGAAATAAGTCCGTTAGGCCCCTTCCCTTGAGATAAATCTGCAAATATCTCGGAAACGAAGCGAGCTATGGCAAAATGTTAAGAGACCTTTTTTGTAGAGAATTAAGTTTCCTACTTTTTATGTTCTATGATATTTTTTGATCAGATGCGTAGATCTCGAGATATATCAAGATATTTAAAAGTTCCGAAGCCGCACCAACATAATAGAGATACAGAAACACCGTGGCCCCTTTCTTTGAGATAACTCTGCACTATTGCGAGCTGCAAATGCCACTTCCAGCTTAGCTGTGCAGAAGAAGAACAACAAGAAGAAGAAATATCTCGAAATATGTCCGTCAGGCCCCTTCCCTTGAGATAAATCTGCAAATATCTCGGAAACGAAGCGAGCTATGGCAAAATGTTAAGAGACCTTTTTTGTATGGAATTATGTTTCCTACTTTTTATGTTCTATGATATTTTTTGATCAGACGCGTAGTTCTCGAGATATATCAAGATATTTAAAAGTTCCGAAGCCGCACCAACATAATAGAGATACAGAAACACCGTGGCTCCTTTCTTTTAGATAACTCTGCACTATTGCGACCTGGAAATGCCACTTCCAGTTTAGCTGTGCAGAAGAAGAACAACAAGAAGAAGAAATATCTCGAAATAAGTCCGTTAGGCCCCTTCCCTTGAGATAAATCTGCAAATATCTCGGAAACGAAGCGAGCTATGGCAAAATGTTAAGAGACCTTTTTTGTAGAGAATTAAGTTTCCTACTTTTTATGTTGTATGGTATTTTTTGATCAGATGCGTAGTTCTCGAGATATATCAAGATATTTAAAAGTTCCGAAGCCGCACCAACATAATAGAGATACAGAAACACCGTGGCCCCTTTCTTTGAGATAACTCTGCACTAGTGCGAGCCGCAAATGCCACTTCCAGCTTAGCTGTGCAGAAGAAGAACAACAAGAAGAAGAAATATCTCGAAATATGTCCGTCAGGCCCCTTCCCTTGAGATAAATCTGCAAATATCTCGGCAACCAAGCGAGCTATGGCGAAATGTTAAGAGACCTTTTTTGTAGAGAATTAAGTTTCCTACTTTTCATGTTCTATGATATTTTTTGATCAGATGCGTAGTTCTCGAGATATATCAAGATATTTAAAAGTTCCGAAGCCGCACCAACATAATAGAGATACAGAAACACCGTGGCCCCTTTCTTTGAGATAACTCTGCACGATTGCGAGCTGTAAATGCCACTTCCAGCTTAGCTGTGCAGAAGAAGGACAACAAGAAGAAGAAATATCTCGAAATATGTCCGTCAGGCCCCTTCCCTTGAGATAAATCTGCAAATATCTCGGAAACGAAGCGAGCTATGGCGAAATGTTAAGAGACCTTTTTTGTAGAGAATTAAGTTTCCTACTTTTCATGTTCTATGATATTTTTTGATCAGATGCGTAGTTCTCGAGATATATCAAGATATTTAAAAGTTCCGAAGCCGCACCAACATAATAGAGATACAGAAACACCGTGGCCCCTTTCTTTGAGATAACTCTGCACGATTGCGAGCTGTAAATGCCACTTCCAGCTTAGCTGTGCAGAAGAAGGACAACAAGAAGAAGAAATATCTCGAAATATGTCCGTCAGGCCCCTTCCCTTGAGATAAATCTGCAAATATCTCGGAAACGAAGCGAGCTATGGCAAAATGTTAAGAGACGGTTTTTATAGAGAATTATGTTTCCTACAATTTATGTTCTATGATATTTTTTGATCAGAAGCGTAGTTTTCGAGATATATCGATATATTTAAAAGTTCCGAAGCCGCACCAACATAATAGGGATACAGAAACACCGTGGCCCCTTTCTTTGAGATAACTCTGCACTAGTGCGAGCCGCAAATGCCACTTCCAGCTTAGCTGTGCAGAAGAAGAACAACAAGAAGAAGAAATATCTCGAAATATGTCGGTCAGGCCCCTTCCCTTGAGATATATCTGCAAATATCTCGGAAACGAAGCGAGCTATGGCAAAATGTTAAGAGACGTTTTTTGTAGAGAATTATGTTTCCTACAATTTATGTTCTATGATATTTTTTGATCAGAAGCGTAGTTTTCGAGATATATCGAGGTATTTAAAAGTTCCGAAGCCGCACCAACATAATAGAGATACAGAAACACCGTGGCCCCTTTCTTTGAGATAACTCTGCACTATTGCGAGCTGCAAATGCCACTTCCAGCTTAGCTGTGCAGAAGAAGAACAACAAGAAGAAGAAATATCTCGAAATATGTCCGTCAGGCCCCTTCCCTTGAGATAAATCTGCAAATATCTCGGAAACGAAGCGAGCTATGGCAAAATGTTAAGAGACCTTTTTTGTATGGAATTATGTTTCCTACTTTTTATGTTCTATGATATTTTTTGATCAGACGCGTAGTTCTCGAGATATATCAAGATATTTAAAAGTTCCGAAGCCGCACCAACATAATAGAGATACAGAAACACCGTGGCTCCTTTCTTTTAGATAACTCTGCACTATTGCGACCTGGAAATGCCACTTCCAGTTTAGCTGTGCAGAAGAAGAACAACAAGAAGAAGAAATATCTCGAAATAAGTCCGTTAGGCCCCTTCCCTTGAGATAAATCTGCAAATATCTCGGAAACGAAGCGAGCTATGGCAAAATGTTAAGAGACCTTTTTTGTAGAGAATTAAGTTTCCTACTTTTTATGTTGTATGGTATTTTTTGATCAGATGCGTAGTTCTCGAGTTATATCAAGATATTTAAAAGTTCCGAAGCCGCACCAACATAATAGAGATACAGAAACACCGTGGCCCCTTTCTTTGAGATAACTCTGCACTAGTGCGAGCCGCAAATGCCACTTCCAGCTTAGCTGTGCAGAAGAAGAACAACAAGAAGAAGAAATATCTCGAAATATGTCCGTCAGGCCCCTTCCCTTGAGATAAATCTGCAAATATCTCGGCAACCAAGCGAGCTATGGCGAAATGTTAAGAGACCTTTTTTGTAGAGAATTAAGTTTCCTACTTTTCATGTTCTATGATATTTTTTGATCAGATGCGTAGTTCTCGAGATATATCAAGATATTTAAAAGTTCCGAAGCCGCACCAACATAATAGAGATACAGAAACACCGTGGCCCCTTTCTTTGAGATAACTCTGCACGATTGCGAGCTGTAAATGCCACTTCCAGCTTAGCTGTGCAGAAGAAGGACAACAAGAAGAAGAAATATCTCGAAATATGTCCGTCAGGCCCCTTCCCTTGAGATAAATCTGCAAATATCTCGGAAACGAAGCGAGCTATGGCGAAATGTTAAGAGACCTTTTTTGTAGAGAATTAAGTTTCCTACTTTTCATGTTCTATGATATTTTTTGATCAGATGCGTAGTTCTCGAGATATATCAAGATATTTAAAAGTTCCGAAGCCGCACCAACATAATAGAGATACAGAAACACCGTGGCCCCTTTCTTTGAGATAACTCTGCACGATTGCGAGCTGTAAATGCCACTTCCAGCTTAGCTGTGCAGAAGAAGGACAACAAGAAGAAGAAATATCTCGAAATATGTCCGTCAGGCCCCTTCCCTTGAGATAAATCTGCAAATATCTCGGAAACGAAGCGAGCTATGGCAAAATGTTAAGAGACGGTTTTTATAGAGAATTATGTTTCCTACAATTTATGTTCTATGATATTTTTTGATCAGAAGCGTAGTTTTCGAGATATATCGATATATTTAAAAGTTCCGAAGCCGCACCAACATAATAGGGATACAGAAACACCGTGGCCCCTTTCTTTGAGATAACTCTGCACTAGTGCGAGCCGCAAATGCCACTTCCAGCTTAGCTGTGCAGAAGAAGAACAACAAGAAGAAGAAATATCTCGAAATATGTCGGTCAGGCCCCTTCCCTTGAGATATATCTGCAAATATCTCGGAAACGAAGCGAGCTATGGCAAAATGTTAAGAGACGTTTTTTGTAGAGAATTATGTTTCCTACAATTTATGTTCTATGATATTTTTTGATCAGAAGCGTAGTTTTCGAGATATATCGAGGTATTTAAAAGTTCCGAAGCCGCACCAACATAATAGAGATACAGAAACACCGTGGCCGCTTTCTTTGAGATAACTCTGCACTAGTGCGAGCCGCAAATGCCACTTCCAGCTTAGCTGTGCAGAAGAAGAACAACAAGAAGAAGAAATATCTCGAAATATGTCCGTCAGGCCCCTTCCCTTGAGATAAATCTGCAAATATCTCGGAAACGAAGCGAGCTATGGCAAAATGTTAAGAGACCTTTTTTGTAGAGAATTAAGTTTCCTACTTTTTATGTTCTATGATGTTTTTTGATCAGATGCGTAGTTCTCGAGATATATCAAGATATTTAAAAGTTCCGAAGCCGCACCAACATAATAGAGATACAGAAACACCGTGGCCCCTTTCCTTGAGATAACTCTGCACTATTGCGAGCTGCAAATGCCACTTCCAGCTTAGCTGTGCAGAGGAAGAACAACAAGAAGAAGAAATATCTCGAAATATGTCCGTCAGGCCAGTTCCTTTGAGCTGAATCTGCAAATATCTCGGAAACGAAGCGAGCTATGGCAAAATGTTAAGAGACGTTTTTTATAGAGAATTATGTTTCCTACAATTTATATTCTATGATATTTTTTGATCAGAAGCGTAGTTTTCGAGATATATCGAGATATTTAAAAGTTCCGAAGCCGCACCAACATAATAGAGATACAGAAACACCGTGGCCGCTTTCTTTGAGATAACTCTGCACTATTGCGAGCTGTAAATGCCACTTCCAGCTTAGCTGTGCAGAAGAAGAACAACAAGAAGAAGAAATATCTCGAAATATGTCCGTCAGGCCCCTTCCCTTGAGATAAATCTGCAAATATCTCGGAAACGAAGCGAGCTATGGCAAAATCTTAAGAGACCTTTTTTGTAGAGAATTAAGTTTCCTACTTTTTACGTTCTATGATATTTTTTGATCAGATGCGTAGTTCTCGAGATATATCAAGATATTTAAAAGTTCCGAAGCCGCACCAACATAATAGAGATACAGAAACAGCGTGGCCGCTTTCTTTGAGATAACTCTGCACTATTGCGAGCTGTAAATGCCACTTCCAGCTTAGCTGTGCAGAAGAAGAACAACAAGAAGAAGAAATATCTCGAAATATGTCCGTCAGGCCCCTTCCCTTGAGATAAATCTGCAAATATCTCGGAAACGAAGCGAGCTATGGCAAAATGTTAAGAGACCTTTTTTGTAGAGAATTAAGTTTCCTACTTTTTATGTTCTATGATGTTTTTTGATCAGATGCGTAGTTCTCGAGATATATCAAGATATTTAAAAGTTCCGAAGCCGCACCAACATAATAGAGATACAGAAACACCGTGGCCCCTTTCTTTGAGATAACTCTGCACTATTGCGAGCTGCAAATGCCACTTCCAGCTTAGCTGTGCAGAGGAAGAACAACAAGAAGAAGAAATATCTCGAAATATGTCCGTCAGGCCAGTTCCTTTGAGCTGAATCTGCAAATATCTCGGAAACGAAGCGAGCTATGGCAAAATCTTAAGAGACCTTTTTTGTAGAGAATTAAGTTTCCTACTTTTTATGTTCTATGATATTTTTTGATCAGATGCGTAGTTCTCGAGATATATCAAGATATTTAAAAGTTCCGAAGCCGCACCAACATAATAGAGATACAGAAACACCGTGGCCGCTTTCTTTGAGATAACTCTGCACTATTGCGAGCTGTAAATGCCGCTTCCAGCTTAGCTGTGCAGAAGAAGAACAACAAGAAGAAGAAATATCTCGAAATATGTCCGTCAGGCCCCTTCCCTTGAGATATATCTGCAAATATCTCGGAAACGAAGTGAGCTATGGCAAAATGTTAAGAGACCTTTTTTGTAGAGAATTCTGTTTCCTACAATTTATGTTCTATGATATTTTTTGATCAGAAGCGTAGTTTTCGAGATATATCGAGATATTTAAAAGTTCCGAAGCCGCACCAACATAATAGAGTTACAGAAACACCGTGGCCCCTTTCTTTGAGATAACTCTGCACTAGTGCGAGCCGCAAATGCCACTTCCAGCTTAGCTGTGCAGAAGAAGAACAACAAGAAGAAGAAATATCTCGAAATATGTCCGTCAGGCCCCTTCCCTTGAGATAAATCTGCAAATATCTCGGAAACGAAGCGAGCTATGGCAAAATGTTAAGAGACCTTTTTTGTAGAGAATTAAGTTTCCTACTTTTTATGTTCTATGATATTTTTTGATCAGATGCGTAGTTCTCGAGATATATCAAGATATTTAAAAGTTCCGAAGCCGCACCAACATAATAGAGATACAGAAACACCGTGGCCCCTTTCTTTGAGATAACTCTGCACTATTGCGAGCTGCAAATGCCACTTCCAGCTTAGCTGTGCAGAGGAAGAACAACAAGAAGAAGAAATATCTCGAAATATGTCCGTCAGGCCAGTTCCTTTGAGCTGAATCTGCAAATATCTCGGAAACGAAGCGAGCTATGGCAAAATGTTAAGAGACGTTTTTTGTAGAGAATTATGTTTCCTACAATTCATGTTCTATGATATTTTTTGATCAGAAGCGTAGTTTTCGAGATATATCGAGATATTTAAAAGTTCCGAAGCCGCACCAACATAATAGGGATACAGAAACACCGTGGCCCCTTTCTTTGAGATAACTCTGCACTAGTGCGAGCCGCAAATGCCACTTCCAGCTTAGCTGTGCAGAAGAAGAACAACAAGAAGAAGAAATATCTCGAAATATGTCCGTCAGGCCCCTTCCCTTCAGATAAATCTGCAAATATCTCGGAAACGAAGCGAGCTATGGCAAAATCTTAAGAGACCTTTTTTGTAGAGAATTAAGTTTCCTACTTTTTATGTTCTATGATATTTTTTGATCAGATGCGTAGTTCTCGAGATATATCAAGATATTTAAAAGTTCCGAAGCCGCACCAACATAATAGAGATACAGAAACACCGTGGCCCCTTTCTTTGAGATAACTCTGCACTATTGCGAGCTGTAAATGCCACTTCCAGCTTAGCTGTGCAGAAGAAGAACAACAAGAAGAAGAAATATCTCGAAATATGTCCGTCAGGCCCCTTCCCTTGAGATATATCTGCAAATATCTCGGAAACGAAGCGAGCTATGGCAAAATGTTAAGAGACCTTTTTTGTAGAGAATTAAGTTTCCTACTTTTTATGTTCTATGATATTTTTTGATCAGATGCGTAGTTCTCGAGATATATCAAGATATTTAAAAGTTCCGAAGCCGCACCAACATAATAGAGATACAGAAACACCGTGGCCCCTTTCTTTGAGATAACTCTGCACTATTGCGAGCTGCAAATGCCACTTCCAGCTTAGCTGTGCAGAGGAAGAACAACAAGAAGAAGAAGTATCTCGAAATATGTCCGTCAGGCCCGTTCCTTTGAGCTGAATCTGCAAATATCTCGGAAACGAAGCGAGCTATGGCAAAATGTTAAGAGACGTTTTTTGTAGAGAATTATGTTTCCTACAATTTATGTTCTATGATATTTTTTGATCAGAAGCGTAGTTTTCGAGATATATCGAGATATTTAAAAGTTCCGAAGCCGCACCAACATAATAGAGATACAGAAACACCGTGGCCCCTTTCTTTGAGATAACTCTGCACTAGTGCGAGCCGCAAATGCCACTTCCAGCTTAGCTGTGCAGAAGAAGAACAACAAGAAGAAGAAATATCTCGAAATATGTCCGACAGGCCCCTTCCCTTGAGATAAATCTGCAAATATCTCGGAAACGAAGCGAGCTATGGCAAAATGTTAAGAGACCTTTTTTGTAGAGAATAACGTTTCCTACAATTTATGTTCTATGATATTTTTTGATCAGAAGCGTAGTTTTCGAGATATATCGAGATATTTAAAAGTTCCGAAGCCGCACCAACATAATAGAGATACAGAAACACCGTGGCCCCTTTCTTTGAGATAACTCTGCACTATTGCGACCTGCAAATGCCACTTCCAGCTCAGCTGTGCAGAAGAAGAACAACAAGAAGAAGAAATATCTCGAAATATGTCCGTCAGGCCCCTTCCCTTGAGATAAATCTGCAAATATCTCGGAAACCAAGCGAGCTATGGCAAAATGTTAAGAGACCGTTTTTGTAGAGAATTAAGTTTCCTACTTTTTATGTTCTATGATATTTTTTGATCAGATGCGTGGTTCTCGAGATATATCAAGATATTTAAAAGTTCCGAAGCCGCACCAACATAATAGAGATACAGAAACACCGTGGCCCCTTTGTTTGAGATAACTCTGCACTATTGCGCGCTGCAAATGCCACTTCCAGCTTAGCTGTGCAGAAGAAGAACAACAAGAAGAAGAAATATCTCGAAATATGTCCGTCAGGCCCCTTCCCTTGAGATAAATCTGCAAATATCTCGGAAACGAAGCGAGCTATGGCAAAATGTTAAGAGACCGTTTTTGTAGAGAATTAAGTTTCCTACTTTTTATGTTCTATGATATTTTTTGATCAGATGCGTGGTTCTCGAGATATATCAAGATATTTAAAAGTTCCGAAGCCGCACCAACATAATAGAGATACAGAAACACCGTGGCCCCTTTCTTTGAGATAACTCTGCACTATTGCGCGCTGCAAATGCTACTTCCAGCTTAGCTGTGCAGAAGAAGAACAACAAGAAGAAGAAATATCTCGAAATATGTCCGTCAGGCCCCTTCCCTTGAGATAAATCTGCAAATATCTCGGAAACGAAGCGAGCTATGGCAAAATGTTAAGAGACCTTTTTTGTAGAGAATTAAGTTTCCTACTTTTTATGTTCTATGATATTTTTCGATCAGAGGCGTAGTTCTCGAGATATATCAAGATATTTAAAAGTTCCGAAGCCGCACCAACATAATAGAGATACAGAAACACCGTGGCCCCTTTCTTTGAGATAACTCTGCACGATTGCGAGCTGGAAATGCCACTTCCAGTTTAGCTGTGCAGAAGAAGAACAACAAGAAGAAGAAATATCTCGAAATATGTCCATCAGGACCCTTCCCTTGAGATAAATCTGCAAATATCTCGGAAACGAAGCGAGCTATGGCAAAATGTTAAGAGACCTTTTTTGTAAAGAATTAAGTTTCCTACTTTTTATGTTCTATGATATTTTTCGATCAGAGGCGTAGTTCTCGAGATATATCAAGATATTTAAAAGTTCCGAAGCCGCACCAACATAATAGAGATACAGAAACACCGTGGCCCCTTTCTTTGAGATAACTCTGCACTAGTGCGAGCTGGAAATGCCACTTCCAGTTTAGCTGTGCAGAAGAAGAACAACAAGAAGAAGAAATATCTCGAAATATGTCCATCAGGACCCTTCCCTTGAGATAAATCTGCAAATATCTCGGAAACGAAGCGAGCTATGGCAAAATGTTAAGAGACCTTTTTTGTAAAGAATTAAGTTTCCTACTTTTTATGTTCTATGATATTTTTCGATCAGAGGCGTAGTTCTCGAGATATATCAAGATATTTAAAAGTTCCGAAGCCGCACCAACATAATAGAGATACAGAAACACCGTGGCCCCTTTCTTTGAGATAACTCTGCACTAGTGCGAGCTGCAAATGCCACTTCCAGCTTAGCTGTGCAGAAGAAGAACAACAAGAAGAAGAAATATCTCGAAATATGTCCGTCAGGCCCCTTCCCTTGAGATAAATCTGCAAATATCTCGGAAACGAAGCGAGCTATGGCAAAATGTTGAGAGACCTTTTTTGTAGAGAATTAAGTTTCCTACATTTTATGTTCTATGATATTTTTCGATCAGTGGCGTAGTTCTGGAGATATATCAAGATATTTAAAAGTTCCGAAGCCGCACCAACATAATAGAGATACAGAAACACCGTGGCCCCTTTCTTTGAGATAACTCTGCACGATTGCGAGCTGGAAATGCCACTTCCAGTTTAGCTGTGCAGAAGAAGAACAACAAGAAGAAGAAATATGTCGAAATATGTCCATCAGGACCCTTCCCTTGAGATAAATCTGCAAATATCTCGGAAACGAAGAGAGCTATGGCAAAATGTTAAGAGACCTTTTTTGTAGAGAATTAAGTTTCCTACTTTTCATGTTCTATGATATTTTTTGATCAGATGCGTAGTTCTCGAGATATATCAAGATATTTAAAAGTTCCGAAGCAGCACCAACATAATAGAGATACAGAAACACCGTGGCCCCTTTCTTTGAGATAACTCTGCACTATTGCGAGCTGTAAATGCCACTTCCAGCTTAGCTGTGCAGAAGAAGAACAACAAGAAGAAGAAATATCTCGAAATATGTCCGGCAGGCCCCTTCCCTTGAGATATATCTGCAAATATCTCGGAAACGAAGCGAGCTATGGCAAAATGTTAAGATACCTTTTTTGTAGAGAATTATGTTTCCTAGAATTTATGTTCTATGATATTTTTTGATCAGATGCGTAGTTCTCGAGATATATCAAGATATTTAAAAGTTCCGAAGCCGCACCAACATAATAGAGATACAGAAACACCGTGGCCCCTTTCTTTGAGATAACTCTGCACTATTGCGAGCTGCAAATGCCACTTCCAGCTTAGCTGTGCAGAGGAAGAACAACACGAAGAAGAAATATCTCGAAATATGTCCGTCAGGCCAGTTCCTTTGAGCTGAATCTGCAAATATCTCGGAAACGAAGCGAGCTATGGCAAAATGTTAAGAGACGTTTTTTGTAGAGAATTATGTTTCCTACAATTTATGTTCTATGATATTTTTTGATCAGAAGCGTAGTTTTCGAGATATATCGAGATATTTAAAAGTTCCGAAGCCGCACCAACATAATAGAGATACAGAAACACCGTGGCCCCTTTCTTTGAGATAACTCTGCACTATTGCGACCTGCAAATGCCACTTCCAGCTCAGCTGTGCAGAAGAAGAACAACAAGAAGAAGAAATATCCCGAAATATGTCCGTCAGGCCCCTTCCCTTGAGATAAATCTGCAAATATCTCGGAAACGAAGCGAGCTATGGCAAAATGTTAAGAAAACTTTTTTGTAGAGAATTAAGTTTCCTACTTTTTATGTTCTATGATATTTTTTGATCAGATGCGTAGTTCTCGAGATATATCAAGATATTTAAAAGTTCCGAAGCCGCACCAACATAATAGAGATACAGAAACACCGTGGCCCCTTTCTTTGAGATAACTCTGCACTATTGCGAGCTGCAAATGCCACTTCCAGCTTAGCTGTGCAGAGGAAGAACAACAAGAAGAAGAAATATCTCGAAATATGTCCGTCAGGCCAGTTCCTTTGAGCTGAATCTGCAAATATCTCGGAAACGAAGCGAGCTATGGCAAAATGTTAAGAGACGTTTTTTGTAGAGAATTATGTTTCCTACAATTTATGTTCTATGATATTTTTTGATCAGAAGCGTAGTTTTCGAGATATATCGAGATATTTAAAAGTTCCGAAGCCGCACCAACATAATAGAGATACAGAAACACCGTGGCCCCTTTCTTTGAGATAACTCTGCACTAGTGCGAGCCGCAAATGCCACTTCCAGCTTAGCTGTGCAGAAGAAGAACAACAAGAAGAAGAAATATCTCGAAATATGTCCGACAGGCCCCTTCCCTTGAGATAAATCTGCAAATATCTCGGAAACGAAGCGAGCTATGGCAAAATGTTAAGAGACCTTTTTTGTAGAGAATAACGTTTCCTACAATTTATGTTCTATGATATTTTTTGATCAGAAGCGTAGTTTTCGAGATATATCGAGATATTTAAAAGTTCCGAAGCCGCACCAACATAATAGAGATACAGAAACACCGTGGCCCCTTTCTTTGAGATAACTCTGCACTATTGCGACCTGCAAATGCCACTTCCAGCTCAGCTGTGCAGAAGAAGAACAACAAGAAGAAGAAATATCTCGAAATATGTCCGTCAGGCCCCTTCCCTTGAGATAAATCTGCAAATATCTCGGAAACGAAGCGAGCTATGGCAAAATGTTAAGAGACCGTTTTTGTAGAGAATTAAGTTTCCTACTTTTTATGTTCTATGATATTTTTTGATCAGATGCGTGGTTCTCGAGATATATCAAGATATTTAAAAGTTCCGAAGCCGCACCAACATAATAGATATACAGAAACACCGTGGCCCCTTTCTTTGAGATAACTCTGCACTATTGCGAGCTGCA
This sequence comes from Osmia lignaria lignaria, assembly GCF_051020975.1. Taxonomy (NCBI): domain Eukaryota; kingdom Metazoa; phylum Arthropoda; class Insecta; order Hymenoptera; family Megachilidae; genus Osmia; species Osmia lignaria. The sequence continues at coordinate 7,723,535 of NW_027478166.1, forward strand.
AATGCCACTTCCAGCTTAGCTGTGCAGAGGAAGAACAACAAGAAGAAGAAATATCTCGAAATATGTCCGTCAGGCCAGTTCCTTTGAGCTGAATCTGCAAATATCTCGGAAACGAAGCGGGCTATGGCAAAATGTTAAGAGACTTTTTTTGTAGAGAATTATGTTTCCTACAATTTATGTTCTATGATATTTTTTGATCAGAAGCGTAGTTTTCGAGATATATCGAGATATTTAAAAGTTCCGAAGCCGCACCAACATAATAGAGATACAGAAACACCGTGGCCCCTTTCTTTGAGATAACTCTGCACTATTGCGACCTGCAAATGCCACTTCCAGCTCAGCTGTGCAGAAGAAGAACAACAAGAAGAAGAAATATCCCGAAATATGTCCGTCAGGCCCCTTCCCTTGAGATAAATCTGCAAATATCTCAGAAACGAAGCGAGCTATGGCAAAATGTTAAGAGACCTTTTTTGTAGAGAATTAAGTTTCCTACTTTTTATGTTCTATGATATTTTTTGATCAGATGCGTAGTTCTCGAGATATATCAAGATATTTAAAAGTTCCGAAGCCGCACCAACATAATAGAGATACAGAAACACCGTGGCCCCTTTCTTTGAGATAACTCTGCACTATTGCGAGCTGCAAATGCCACTTCCAGCTTAGCTGTGCAGAGGAAGAACAAGAAGAAGAAGAAGTATCTCGAAATATGTCCGTCAGGCCCGTTCCTTTGAGCTGAATCTGCAAATATCTCGGAAATGAAGCGAGCTATGGCAAAATGTTAAGAGACGTTTTTTGTAGAGAATTATGTTTCCTACAATTTATGTTCTATGATATTTTTTGATCAGAAGCGTAGTTTTCGAGATATATCGAGATATTTAAAAGTTCCGAAGCCGCACCAACATAATAGAGATACAGAAACACCGTGGCCCCTTTCTTTGAGATAACTCTGCACTAGTGCGAGCCGCAAATGCCACTTCCAGCTTAGCTGTGCAGAAGAAGAACAACAAGAAGAAGAAATATCTCGAAATATGTCCGGCAGGCCCCTTCCCTTGAGATATATCTGCAAATATCTCGGAAACGAAGCGAGCTATGGCAAAATGTTAAGATACCTTTTTTGTAGAGAATTATGTTTCCTAGAATTTATGTTCTATGATATTTTTTGATCAGATGCGTAGTTCTCGAGATATATCAAGATATTTAAAAGTTCCGAAGCCGCACCAACATAATAGAGATACAGAAACACCGTGGCCCCTTTCTTTGAGATAACTCTGCACTATTGCGAGCTGCAAATGCCACTTCCAGCTTAGCTGTGCAGAGGAAGAACAACACGAAGAAGAAATATCTCGAAATATGTCCGTCAGGCCAGTTCCTTTGAGCTGAATCTGCAAATATCTCGGAAACGAAGCGAGCTATGGCAAAATGTTAAGAGACGTTTTTTGTAGAGAATTATGTTTCCTACAATTTATGTTCTATGATATTTTTTGATCAGAAGCGTAGTTTTCGAGATATATCGAGATATTTAAAAGTTCCGAAGCCGCACCAACATAATAGAGATACAGAAACACCGTGGCCCCTTTCTTTGAGATAACTCTGCACTATTGCGACCTGCAAATGCCACTTCCAGCTCAGCTGTGCAGAAGAAGAACAACAAGAAGAAGAAATATCCCGAAATATGTCCGTCAGGCCCCTTCCCTTGAGATAAATCTGCAAATATCTCGGAAACGAAGCGAGCTATGGCAAAATGTTAAGAAAACTTTTTTGTAGAGAATTAAGTTTCCTACTTTTTATGTTCTATGATATTTTTTGATCAGATGCGTAGTTCTCGAGATATATCAAGATATTTAAAAGTTCCGAAGCCGCACCAACATAATAGAGATACAGAAACACCGTGGCCCCTTTCTTTGAGATAACTCTGCACTATTGCGAGCTGCAAATGCCACTTCCAGCTTAGCTGTGCAGAGGAAGAACAACAAGAAGAAGAAATATCTCGAAATATGTCCGTCAGGCCAGTTCCTTTGAGCTGAATCTGCAAATATCTCGGAAACGAAGCGAGCTATGGCAAAATGTTAAGAGACGTTTTTTGTAGAGAATTATGTTTCCTACAATTTATGTTCTATGATATTTTTTGATCAGAAGCGTAGTTTTCGAGATATATCGAGATATTTAAAAGTTCCGAAGCCGCACCAACATAATAGAGATACAGAAACACCGTGGCCCCTTTCTTTGAGATAACTCTGCACTATTGCGAGCTGCAAATGCCACTTCCAGCTTAGCTGTGCAGAGGAAGAACAACAAGAAGAAGAAATATCTCGAAATATGTCCGTCAGGCCAGTTCCTTTGAGCTGAATCTGCAAATATCTCGGAAACGAAGCGGGCTATGGCAAAATGTTAAGAGACTTTTTTTGTAGAGAATTATGTTTCCTACAATTTATGTTCTATGATATTTTTTGATCAGAAGCGTAGTTTTCGAGATATATCGAGATATTTAAAAGTTCCGAAGCCGCACCAACATAATAGAGATACAGAAACACCGTGGCCCCTTTCTTTGAGATAACTCTGCACTATTGCGACCTGCAAATGCCACTTCCAGCTCAGCTGTGCAGAAGAAGAACAACAAGAAGAAGAAATATCCCGAAATATGTCCGTCAGGCCCCTTCCCTTGAGATAAATCTGCAAATATCTCAGAAACGAAGCGAGCTATGGCAAAATGTTAAGAGACCTTTTTTGTAGAGAATTAAGTTTCCTACTTTTTATGTTCTATGATATTTTTTGATCAGATGCGTAGTTCTCGAGATATATCAAGATATTTAAAAGTTCCGAAGCCGCACCAACATAATAGAGATACAGAAACACCGTGGCCCCTTTCTTTGAGATAACTCTGCACTATTGCGAGCTGCAAATGCCACTTCCAGCTTAGCTGTGCAGAGGAAGAACAAGAAGAAGAAGAAGTATCTCGAAATATGTCCGTCAGGCCCGTTCCTTTGAGCTGAATCTGCAAATATCTCGGAAATGAAGCGAGCTATGGCAAAATGTTAAGAGACGTTTTTTGTAGAGAATTATGTTTCCTACAATTTATGTTCTATGATATTTTTTGATCAGAAGCGTAGTTTTCGAGATATATCGAGATATTTAAAAGTTCCGAAGCCGCACCAACATAATAGAGATACAGAAACACCGTGGCCCCTTTCTTTGAGATAACTCTGCACTAGTGCGAGCCGCAAATGCCACTTCCAGCTTAGCTGTGCAGAAGAAGAACAACAAGAAGAAGAAATATCTCGAAATATGTCCGACAGGCCCCTTCCCTTGAGATAAATCTGCAAATATCTCGGAAACGAAGCGAGCTATGGCAAAATGTTAAGAGACCTTTTTTGTAGAGAATAACGTTTCCTACAATTTATGTTCTATGATATTTTTTGATCAGAAGCGTAGTTTTCGAGATATATCGAGATATTTAAAAGTTCCGAAGCCGCACCAACATAATAGAGATACAGAAACACCGTGGCCCCTTTCTTTGAGATAACTCTGCACTATTGCGCGCTGCAAATGCCACTTCCAGCTTAGCTGTGCAGAAGAACAACAACAAGAAGAAGAAGTATCTCGAAATATGTCCGTCAGGCCCCTTCCCTTGAGATAAATCTGCAAATATCTCGGAAACGAAGCGAGCTATGGCAAAATGTTAAGAGACCGTTTTTGTAGAGAATTAAGTTTCCTACTTTTTATGTTCTATGATATTTTTTGATCAGATGCGTAGTTCTCGAGATATATCAAGATATTTAAAAGTTCCGAAGCCGCACCAACATAATAGAGATACAGAAACACCGTGGCCCCTTTCTTTGAGATAACTCTGCACTATTGCGAGATGCAAATGCCACTTCCAGCTTAGCTGTGCAGAAGAAGAACAACAAGAAGAAGAAATATCTCGAAATATGTCCGTCAGGCCCCTTCCCTTGAGATATATCTGCAAATATCTCGGAAACGAAGCGAGCTATGGCAAAATGTTAAGATACCATTTTTGTAGAGAATTATGTTTCCTACAATTTATGTTCTATGATATTTTTTGATCAGATGCGTAGTTCTCGAGATATATCAAGATATTTAAAAGTTCCGAAGCCGCACCAACATAATAGAGATACAGAAACACCGTGGCCCCTTTCTTTGAGATAACTCTGCACTATTGCGAGCTGCAAATGCCACTTCCAGCTTAGCTGTGCAGAGGAAGAACAACAAGAAGAAGAAATATCTCGAAATATGTCCGTCAGGCCAGTTCCTTTGAGCTGAATCTGCAAATATCTCGGAAACGAAGCGAGCTATGGCAAAATGTTAAGAGACGTTTTTTGTAGAGAATTATGTTTCCTACAATTTATGTTCTATGATATTTTTTGATCAGATGCGTAGTTCTCGAGATGTATCAAGATATTTAAAAGTTCCGAAGCCGCACCAACATAATAGAGATACAGAAACACCGTGGCCCCTTTCTTTGAGATAACTCTGCACTATTGCGCGCTGCAAATGCCACTTCCAGCTTAGCTGTGCAGAAGAACAACAACAAGAAGAAGAAGTATCTCGAAATATGTCCGTCAGGCCCCTTCCCTTGAGATAAATCTGCAAATATCTCGGAAACGAAGCGAGCTATGGCAAAATGTTAAGAGACCGTTTTGGTAGAGAATTAAGTTTCCTACTTTTTATGTTCTATGATATTTTTTGATCAGATGCGTAGTTCTCGAGATATATCAAGATATTTAAAAGTTCCGAAGCCGCACCAACATAATAGAGATACAGAAACACCGTGGCCCCTTTCTTTGAGATAACTCTGCACTATTGCGAGATGCAAATGCCACTTCCAGCTTAGCTGTGCAGAAGAAGAACAACAAGAAGAAGAAATATCTCAAAATATGTCCGTCAGGCCCCTTCCCTTGAGATATATCTGCAAATATCTCGGAAACGAAGCGAGCTATGGCAAAATGTTAAGAGACCTTTTTTGTAGAGAATTATGTTTGCTACAATTTAGGTTCTATGATATTTTTTGATCAGAAGCGTAGTTTTCGAGATATATCGAGATATTTAAAAGTTCCGAAGCCGCACCAACATAATAGAGATACAGAAACACCGTGGCCCCTTTCTTTGAGATAACTCTGCACTAGTGCGAGCCGCAAATGCCACTTCCAGCTTACCTGTGCAGAAGAAGAACAACAAGAAGAAGAAATATCTCGAAATATGTCCGTCAGGCCCCTTCCCTTGAGATAAATCTGCAAATATCTCGGGAACGAAGCGAGCTATGGCAAAATGTTAAGAGACCTTTTTTGTAGAGAATTAAGTTTCCTACTTTTTATGTTCTATGATATTTTTTGATCAGATGCGTAGTTCTCGAGATATATCAAGATATTTAAAGGTTCCGAAGCCGCACCAACATAATAGAGATACAGAAACACCGTGGCTCCTTTCGTTGTGATAACTCTGCACTAGTGCGAGCCGCAAATGCCACTTCCAGCTTAGCTGTGCAGAAGAAGAACAACAAGAAGAAGAAATATCTCGAAATATGTCCGTCAGGCCCCTTCCCTTGAGATAAATCTGCAAATATCTCGGAAACGAAGCGAGCTATGGCAAAATGTTAAGAGACCGTTTTTGTAGAGAATTAAGTTTCCTACTTTTTATGTTCTATGATATTTTTTGATCAGATGCGTAGTTCTCGAGATATATCAAGATATTTAAAAGTTCCGAAGCCGCACCAACATAATAGAGATACAGAAACACCGTGGCCCCTTTCTTTGAGATAACTCTGCACTATTGCGAGATGCAAATGCCACTTCCAGCTTAGCTGTGCAGAAGAAGAACAACAAGAAGAAGAAATATCTCAAAATATGTCCGTCAGGCCCCTTCCCTTGAGATATATCTGCAAATATCTCGGAAACGAAGCGAGCTATGGCAAAATGTTAAGAGACCTTTTTTGTAGAGAATTATGTTTCCTACAATTTAGGTTCTATGATATTTTTTGATCAGAAGCGTAGTTTTCGAGATATATCGAGATATTTAAAAGTTCCGAAGCCGCACCAACATAATAGAGATACAGAAACACCGTGGCCCCTTTCTTTGAGATAACTCTGCACTAGTGCGAGCCGCAAATGCCACTTCCAGCTTAGCTGTGCAGAAGAAGAACAACAAGAAGAAGAAATATCTCGAAATATGTCCGTCAGGCCCCTTCCCTTGAGATAAATCTGCAAATATCTCGGGAACGAAGCGAGCTATGGCAAAATGTTAAGAGACCTTTTTTGTAGAGAATTAAGTTTCCTACTTTTTATGTTCTATGATATTTTTTGATCAGATGCGTAGTTCTCGAGATATATCAAGATATTTAAAGGTTCCGAAGCCGCACCAACATAATAGAGATACAGAAACACCGTGGCTCCTTTCTTTGAGATAACTCTGCACTATCGCGAGCCGCAAATGCCACTTCCAGCTTAGCTGTGCAGAAGAAGAACAACAAGAAGAAGAAATATCTCGAAATATGTCCGTCAGGCCCCTTCCCTTGAGATAAATCTGCAAATATCTCGGAAACGAAGCGAGCTATGGCAAAATGTTAAGAGACCTTTTTTGTAGAGAATTAAGTTTGCTACTTTTTATGTTCTATGATATTTTTCGATCAGTGGCGTAGTTCTCGAGATATATCAAGATATTTAAAAGTTCCGAAGCCGCACCAACATAATAGAGATACAGAAACACCGTGGCCCCTTTCTTTGAGATAACTCTGCACTATTGCGAGCTGTAAATGCCACTTCCAGCTTAGCTGTGCAGAAGAAGAACAACAAGAAGAAGAAATATCTCGAAATATGTCCGGCAGGCCCCTTCCCTTGAGATATATCTGCAAATATCTCGGAAACGAAGCGAGCTATGGCAAAATGTTAAGATACCATTTTTGTAGAGAATTATGTTTCCTACAATTTATGTTCTATGATATTTTTTGATCAGATGCGTAGTTCTCGAGATATATCAAGATATTTAAAAGTTCCGAAGCCGCACCAACATAATAGAGATACAGAAACACCGTGGCCCCTTTCTTTGAGATAACTCTGCACTATTGCGAGCTGCAAATGCCACTTCCAGCTTAGCTGTGCAGAGGAAGAACAACAAGAAGAAGAAATATCTCGAAATATGTCCGTCAGGCCAGTTCCTTTGAGCTGAATCTGCAAATATCTCGGAAACGAAGCGAGCTATGGCAAAATGTTAAGAGACGTTTTTTGTAGAGAATTATGTTTCCTACAATTTATGTTCTATGATATTTTTTGATCAGATGCGTAGTTCTCGAGATGTATCAAGATATTTAAAAGTTCCGAAGCCGCACCAACATAATAGAGATACAGAAACACCGTGGCCCCTTTCTTTGAGATAACTCTGCACTATTGCGCGCTGCAAATGCCACTTCCAGCTTAGCTGTGCAGAAGAACAACAACAAGAAGAAGAAGTATCTCGAAATATGTCCGTCAGGCCCCTTCCCTTGAGATAAATCTGCAAATATCTCGGAAACGAAGCGAGCTATGGCAAAATGTTAAGAGACCGTTTTTGTAGAGAATTAAGTTTCCTACTTTTTATGTTCTATGATATTTTTTGATCAGATGCGTAGTTCTCGAGATATATCAAGATATTTAAAAGTTCCGAAGCCGCACCAACATAATAGAGATACAGAAACACCGTGGCCCCTTTCTTTGAGATAACTCTGCACTATTGCGAGATGCAAATGCCACTTCCAGCTTAGCTGTGCAGAAGAAGAACAACAAGAAGAAGAAATATCTCAAAATATGTCCGTCAGGCCCCTTCCCTTGAGATATATCTGCAAATATCTCGGAAACGAAGCGAGCTATGGCAAAATGTTAAGAGACCTTTTTTGTAGAGAATTATGTTTCCTACAATTTAGGTTCTATGATATTTTTTGATCAGAAGCGTAGTTTTCGAGATATATCGAGATATTTAAAAGTTCCGAAGCCGCACCAACATAATAGAGATACAGAAACACCGTGGCCCCTTTCTTTGAGATAACTCTGCACTAGTGCGAGCCGCAAATGCCACTTCCAGCTTAGCTGTGCAGAAGAAGAACAACAAGAAGAAGAAATATCTCGAAATATGTCCGTCAGGCCCCTTCCCTTGAGATAAATCTGCAAATATCTCGGGAACGAAGCGAGCTATGGCAAAATGTTAAGAGACCTTTTTTGTAGAGAATTAAGTTTCCTACTTTTTATGTTCTATGATATTTTTTGATCAGATGCGTAGTTCTCGAGATATATCAAGATATTTAAAGGTTCCGAAGCCGCACCAACATAATAGAGATACAGAAACACCGTGGCTCCTTTCTTTGAGATAACTCTGCACTAGTGCGAGCCGCAAATGCCACTTCCAGCTTAGCTGTGCAGAAGAAGAACAACAAGAAGAAGAAATATCTCGAAATATGTCCGTCAGGCCCCTTCCCTTGAGATAAATCTGCAAATATCTCGGAAACGAAGCGAGCTATGGCAAAATGTTAAGAGACCTTTTTTGTAGAGAATTAAGTTTGCTACTTTTTATGTTCTATGATATTTTTCGATCAGTGGCGTAGTTCTCGAGATATATCAAGATATTTAAAAGTTCCGAAGCCGCACCAACATAATAGAGATACAGAAACACCGTGGCCCCTTTCTTTGAGATAACTCTGCACTATTGCGAGCTGTAAATGCCACTTCCAGCTTAGCTGTGCAGAAGAAGAACAACAAGAAGAAGAAATATCTCGAAATATGTCCGGCAGGCCCCTTCCCTTGAGATATATCTGCAAATATCTCGGAAACGAAGCGAGCTATGGCAAAATGTTAAGATACCTTTTTTGTAGAGAATTATGTTTCCTACAATTTATGTTCTATGATATTTTTTGATCAGATGCGTAGTTCTCGAGATATATCAAGATATTTAAAAGTTCCGAAGCCGCACCAACATAATAGAGATACAGAAACACCGTGGCCCCTTTCTTTGAGATAACTCTGCACTATTGCGAGCTGCAAATGCCACTTCCAGCTTAGCTGTGCAGAGGAAGAACAACAAGAAGAAGAAATATCTCGAAATATGTCCGTCAGGCCAGTTCCTTTGAGCTGAATCTGCAAATATCTCGGAAACGAAGCGAGCTCTGGCAAAATGTTAAGAGACGTTTTTTGTAGAGAATTATGTTTCCTACAATTTATGTTCTATGATATTTTTTGATCAGAAGCGTAGTTTTCGAGATATATCGAGATATTTAAAAGTTCCGAAGCCGCACCAACATAATAGAGATACAGAAACACCGTGGCCCCTTTCTTTGAGATAACTCTGCACTATTGCGACCTGCAAATGCCACTTCCAGCTCAGCTGTGCAGAAGAAGAACAACAAGAAGAAGAAATATCTCGAAATATGTCCGTCAGGCCCCTTCCCTTGAGATAAATCTGCAAATATCTCGGAAACGAAGCGAGCTATGGCAGAATGTTAAGAGACCTTTTTTGTAGAGAATTAAGTTTCCTACTTTTTATGTTCTATGATATTTTTTGATCAGATGCGTAGTTCTCGAGATATATCAAGATATTTAAAAGTTCCGAAGCCGCACCAACATAATAGAGATACAGAAACACCGTGGCCCCTTTCTTTGAGATAACTCTGCACTATTGCGAGCTGCAAATGCCACTTCCAGCTTAGCTGTGCAGAGGAAGAACAACAAGGAGAAGAAGTATCTCGAAATATGTCCGTCAGGCCCGTTCCTTTGAGCTGAATCTGCAAATATCTCGGAAACGAAGCGAGCTATGGCAAAATGTTAAGAGACGTTTTTTGTAGAGAATTATGTTTCCTACAATTTATGTTCTATGATATTTTTTGATCAGAAGCGTAGTTTTCGAGATATATCGAGATATTTAAAAGTTCCGAAGCCGCACCAACATAATAGAGATACAGAAACACCGTGGCCCCTTTCTTTGAGATAACTCTGCACTAGTGCGAGCCGCAAATGCCACTTCCAGCTTAGCTGTGCAGAAGAAGAACAACAAGAAGAAGAAATATCTCGAAATATGTCCGACATGCCCCTTCCCTTGAGATATATCTGCAAATATCTCGGAAACGAAGCGAGCTATGGCGAAATGTTAAGAGACCTTTTTTGTAGAGAATTAAGTTTCCTACTTTTTATCTTCTATGATATTTTTTGATCAGATGCGTAGTTCTCGAGATGTATCAAGATATTTAAAAGTTCCGAAGCCGCACCAACATAATAGAGATACAGAAACACCGTGGCCCCTTTCTTTGAGATAACTCTGCACTATTGCGCGCTGCAAATGCCACTTCCAGCTTAGCTGTGCAGAAGAAGAACAACAAGAAGAAGAAATATCTCGAAATATGTCCGTCAGGCCCCTTCCCTTGAGATAAATCTGCAAATATCTCGGAAACGAAGCGAGCTATGGCAAAATGTTAAGAGACCTTTTTTGTAGAGAACTATGTTTCCTACAATTTAGGTTCTATGATATTTTTTGATCAGAAGCGTAGTTTTCGAGATATATCGAGATATTTAAAAGTTCCGAAGCCGCACCAACATAATAGAGATACAGAAACACCGTGGCCCCTTTCTTTGAGATAACTCTGCACTAGTGCGAGCCGCAAATGCCACTTCCAGCTTAGCTGTGCAGAAGAAGAACAACAAGAAGAAGAAATATCTCGAAATATGTCCGTCAGGCCCCTTCCCTTGAGATAAATCTGCAAATATCTCGGGAACGAAGCGAGCTATGGCAAAATGTTAAGAGACCTTTTTTGTAGAGAATTAAGTTTCCTACTTTTTATGTTCTATGATATTTTTCGATCAGAGGCGTAGTTCTCGAGATATATCAAGATATTTAAAAGTTCCGAAGCCGCACCAACATAATAGAGATACAGAAACACCGTGACCCTTTCTTTGAGATAACTCTGCACGATTGCGAGCTGGAAATGCCACTTCCAGTTTAGCTGTGCAGAAGAAGAACAACAAGAAGAAGAAATATCTCGAAATATGTCCGTCAGGCCAGTTCCTTTGAGCTGAATCTGCAAATATCTCGGAAACGAAGCGAGCTATGGCAAAATGTTAAGAGACGTTTTTTGTAGAGAATTATGTTTCCTACAATTTATGTTCTATGATATTTTTTGATCAGAAGCGTAGTTTTCGAGATATATGGAGATATTTAAAAGTTCCGAAGCCGCACCAACATAATAGGGATACAGAAACACCGTGGCCCCTTTCTTTGAGATAACTCTGCACTAGTGCGAGCCGCAAATGCCACTTCCAGCTTAGCTGTGCAGAAGAAGAACAACAAGAAGAAGAAATATCTCGAAATATGTCCGTCAGGCGCCTTCCCTTGAGATAAATCTGCAAATATCTCGGAAACGAAGCGAGCTATGGCAAAATGTTAAGAGACCTTTTTTGTAGAAAATTAGGTTTCCTACTTTTTATGTTCTATGATATTTTTTGATCAGATGCGTAGTTCTCGAGATATATCAAGATATTTACAAGTTCCGAAGCCGCACCAACATAATAGAGATACAGAAACACCGTGGCCCCTTTCTTTGAGATAACTCTGCACTATTGCGAGCTGTAAATGCCACTTCCAGCTTAGCTGTGCAAAAGAAGAACAACAAGAAGAAGAAATATCTCGAAATATGTCCGTCAGGCCCCTTCCCTTGAGATATATCTGCAAATATCTCGGAAACGAAGCGAGCTATGGCAAAATGTTAAGAGACCTTTTTTGTAGAGAATTCTGTTTCCTACAATTTATGTTCTATGATATTTTTTGATCAGAAGCGTAGTTTTCGAGATATATCGAGATATTTAAAAGTTCCGAAGCCGCACCAACATAATAGAGATACAGAAACACCGTGGCCCCTTTCCTTGGGATAACTCTGCACTATTGCGAGCTGCGAATGCCACTTCCAGCTTAGCTGTGCAGAAGAAGAACAACAAGAAGAAGAAATATCTCGAAATATGTCCGTCAGGCCCCTTCCCTTGAAATAAATCTGCAAATATCTCGGAAACGAAGCGAGCTATGGCAAAATGTTAAGAGACCTTTTTTGTAGAGAATTAAGTTTCCTACTTTTCATGTTCTATGATATTTTTCGATCAGAGGCGTAGTTCTCGAGATATATCAAGATATTTAAAAGTTCCGAAGCCGCACCAACATAATAGAGATACAGAAACACCGTGGCCCCTTTCCTTGAGATAACTCTGCACTATTGCGAGCTGCAAATGCCACTTCCAGCTTAGCTGTGCAGAAGAAGAACAACAAGAAGAAGAAGTATCTCGAAATATGTCCGTCAGGCCCCTTCCCTTGAGATAAATCTGCAAATATCTCGGAAACGAAGCGAGCTATGGCAAAATGTTAAGAGACCTTTTTTGTAGAGAATTAAGTTTCCTACTTTTTATGTTCTATGATATTTTTTGATCAGATGCGTAGTTCTCGAGATATATTAAGATATTTAAAAGTTCCGAAGCCGCACCAACATAATAGAGATACAGTAACACCGTGGCCCCTTTCTTTGAGATAACTCTGCACTAGTGCGAGCCGCAAATGCCGCTTCCAGCTTAGCTGTGCAGAAGAAGAACAACAAGAAGAAGAAATATCTCGAAATATGTCCGTTAGGCCCCTTCCCTTGAGATAAATCTGCAAATATCTCGGAAACGAAGCGAGCTATGGCAAAATGTTAAGAGACCTTTTTTGTAGAGAATTAAGTTTGCTACTTTTTATGTTCTATGATATTTTTCGATCAGTGGCGTAGTTCTCGAGATATATTAAGATATTTAAAAGTTCCGAAGCCGCACCAACATAATAGAGATACAGAAACACCGTGGCCCCTTTCTTTGAGATAACTCTGCACTATTGCGAGCTGCAAATGCCACTTCCAGCTTAGCTGTGCAGAAGAAGAACAACAAGAAGAAGAAGTATCTCGAAATATGTCCGTCAGGCCCCTTCCCTTGAGATAAATCTGCAAATATCTCGGAAACGAAGAGAGCTATGGCAAAATGTTAAGAGACCTTTTTTGTAGAGAATTAAGTTTCCTACTTTTTATGTTGTATGATATTTTTTGATCAGATGCGTAGTTCTCGAGATATTTCAAGATATTTAAAAGTTCCGAAGCCGCACCAACATAATAGAGATACAGAAACACCGTGGCCCCTTTCTTTGAGATAACTCTGCACTATTGCGAGCTGTAAATGCCACTTCCAGCTTAGCTGTGCAGAAGAAGAACAACAAGAAGAAGAAATATCTCGAAATATGTCCGTCAGGCCCCTGCCCTTGAGATATATCTGCAAATATCTCGGAAACGAAGCGAGCTATGGCAAAATGTTAAGAGACCTTTTTTGTAGAGAATTATGTTTCCTACAATTTATGTTCTATGATATTTTTTGATCAGAAGCGTAGTTTTCGAGATATATCGAGATATTTAAAGGTTCCGAAGCCGCACCAACATAATAGAGATACAGAAACACCGTGGCCCCTTTCTTTGAGATAACCCTGCACTAGTGCGAGCCGCAAATGCCACTTACAGCTTAGCTGTGCAGAAGAAGAACAACGAGAAGAAGAAATATCTCGAAATATGTCCGTCAGGCCCCTTCCCTTGAGATAAATCTGCAAATATCTCGGAAACGAAGCGAGCTATGGCAAAATGTTAAGCGACCTTTTTTGTAGAGAATTAAGTGTCCTACTTTTTATGTTCTATGATATTTTTTGATCAGATGCGTAGTTCTCGAGATATATCAAGATATTTAAAAGTTCCGAAGCCCCACCAACATAATAGAGATACAGAAACACCGTGGCCCCTTTCTTTGAGATAACTCTGCACTATTGCGAGCTGCAAATGCCACTTCCAGCTTAGCTGTGCAGAGGAAGAACAACAAGAAGAAGAAATATCTCGAAATATGTCCGTCAGGCCAGTTCCTTTGAGCTGAATCTGCAAATATCTCGGAAACGAAGCGAGCTATGGCAAAATGTTAAGAGACGTTTTTTGTAGAGAATTATGTTTCCTACAATTCATGTTCTGTGATATTTTTTGATCAGAAGCGTAGTTTTCGAGATATATCGAGATACTTAAAAGTTCCGAAGCCGCACCAACATAATAGAGATACAGAAACACCGTGGCCCCTTTCTTTGAGATATCTCTGCACTATTGCGAGCTGCAAATGCCACTTCCAGCTTAGCTGTGCAGAAGAAGAACAAGAAGAAGAAGAAATATCTCGAAATATGTCCGTGAGGCCCCTTCCCTTGAGATAAATCTGCAAATATCTCGGAAACGAAGCGAGCTATGGCAAAATGTTAAGAGACCTTTTTTGTAGAGAATTAAGTTTCCTACTTTTTATGTTCTATGATATTTTTTGATCAGATGCGTAGTTCTCGAGATATATTAAGATATTTAAAAGTTCCGAAGCCGCACCAACATAATAGAGATACAGAAACACCGTGGCCCCTTTCTTTGAGATAACTCTGCACTATTGCGAGCTGCAAATGCCACTTCCAGCTTAGCTGTGCAGAGGAAGAACAACAAGAAGAAGAAGTATCTCGAAATATGTCCGTCAGGCCCCTTCCCTTGAGATAAATCTGCAAATATCTCGGAAACGAAGCGAGCTATGGCAAAATGTTAAGAGATCTTTTTTGTAGAGAATTAAGTTTCCTACTTTTTATGTTCTATGATATTTTTTGATCAGATGCGTAGTTCTCGAGATATATCAAGATATTTAAAAGTTCCGAAGCCGCACCAACATAATAGAGATACAGAAACACCGTGGCCCCTTTCTTTGAGATAACTCTGCACTAGCGCGAGCCGCAAATGCCACTTACAGCTTAGCTGTGCAGAAGAAGAACAACGAGAAGAGGAAATATCTCGAAATATGTCCGTCAGGCCCCTTCCCTTGAGATACATCTGCAAATATCTCGGAAACGGAGAGAGGTATTGGCAAAATGTTAAGAGACCTTTTTTGTAGAGAATTAAGTTTCCTACTTTTTATGTTGTATGATATTTTTTGATCAGATGCGTAGTTCTCGAGATATTTCAAGATATTTAAAAGTTCCGAAGCCGCACCAACATAATAGAGATACAGAAACACCGTGGCCCCTTTCTTTGAGATAACTCTGCACTATTGCGAGCTGTAAATGCCACTTCCAGCTTAGCTGTGCAGAAGAAGAACAACAAGAAGAAGAAATATCTCGAAATATGTCCGTCAGGCCCCTGCCCTTGAGATATATCTGCAAATATCTCGGAAACGAAGCGAGCTATGGCAAAATGTTAAGAGACCTTTTTTGTAGAGAATTATGTTTCCTACAATTTATGTTCTATGATATTTTTTGATCAGAAGCGTAGTTTTCGAGATATATCGAGATATTTAAAGGTTCCGAAGCCGCACCAACATAATAGAGATACAGAAACACCGTGGCCCCTTTCTTTGAGATAACCCTGCACTAGTGCGAGCCGCAAATGCCACTTACAGCTTAGCTGTGCAGAAGAAGAACAACGAGAAGAAGAAATATCTCGAAATATGTCCGTCAGGCCCCTTCCCTTGAGATAAATCTGCAAATATCTCGGAAACGAAGCGAGCTATGGCAAAATGTTAAGCGACCTTTTTTGTAGAGAATTAAGTGTCCTACTTTTTATGTTCTATGATATTTTTTGATCAGATGCGTAGTTCTCGAGATATATCAAGATATTTAAAAGTTCCGAAGCCCCACCAACATAATAGAGATACAGAAACACCGTGGCCCCTTTCTTTGAGATAACTCTGCACTATTGCGAGCTGCAAATGCCACTTCCAGCTTAGCTGTGCAGAGGAAGAACAACAAGAAGAAGAAATATCTCGAAATATGTCCGTCAGGCCAGTTCCTTTGAGCTGAATCTGCAAATATCTCGGAAACGAAGCGAGCTATGGCAAAATGTTAAGAGACGTTTTTTGTAGAGAATTATGTTTCCTACAATTCATGTTCTGTGATATTTTTTGATCAGAAGCGTAGTTTTCGAGATATATCGAGATACTTAAAAGTTCCGAAGCCGCACCAACATAATAGAGATACAGAAACACCGTGGCCCCTTTCTTTGAGATATCTCTGCACTATTGCGAGCTGCAAATGCCACTTCCAGCTTAGCTGTGCAGAAGAAGAACAAGAAGAAGAAGAAATATCTCGAAATATGTCCGTGAGGCCCCTTCCCTTGAGATAAATCTGCAAATATCTCGGAAACGAAGCGAGCTATGGCAAAATGTTAAGAGACCTTTTTTGTAGAGAATTAAGTTTCCTACTTTTTATGTTCTATGATATTTTTTGATCAGATGCGTAGTTCTCGAGATATATTAAGATATTTAAAAGTTCCGAAGCCGCACCAACATAATAGAGATACAGAAACACCGTGGCCCCTTTCTTTGAGATAACTCTGCACTATTGCGAGCTGCAAATGCCACTTCCAGCTTAGCTGTGCAGAGGAAGAACAACAAGAAGAAGAAGTATCTCGAAATATGTCCGTCAGGCCCCTTCCCTTGAGATAAATCTGCAAATATCTCGGAAACGAAGCGAGCTATGGCAAAATGTTAAGAGATCTTTTTTGTAGAGAATTAAGTTTCCTACTTTTTATGTTCTATGATATTTTTTGATCAGATGCGTAGTTCTCGAGATATATCAAGATATTTAAAAGTTCCGAAGCCGCACCAACATAATAGAGATACAGAAACACCGTGGCCCCTTTCTTTGAGATAACTCTGCACTAGCGCGAGCCGCAAATGCCACTTACAGCTTAGCTGTGCAGAAGAAGAACAACGAGAAGAGGAAATATCTCGAAATATGTCCGTCAGGCCCCTTCCCTTGAGATACATCTGCAAATATCTCGGAAACGGAGAGAGGTATTGGCAAAATGTTAAGAGACCTTTTTTGTAGAGAATTAAGTTTCCTACTTTTCATGTTCTATGATATTTTTTGATCAGATGCGTAGTTCTCGAGATATATCAAGATATTTAAAAGTTCCGAAGCCGCACCAACATAATAGAGATACAGAAACACCGTGGCCCCTTTCTTTGAGATAACTCTGCACTATTGCGCGCTGCAAATGCCACTTCCAGTTTAGCTGTGCAGAAGAAGAACAACAAGAAGAAGAAATATCTCGAAATATGTACGTTAGGCCCCTTTCCTTGAGATAAATCTGCAAATATCTCGGAAACGAAGCGAGCTATGGCAAAATGTTAAGAGACCTTTTTTGTAGAGAATTAAGTTTCCTACTTTTTATGTTCTATGATATTTTTTGATCAGATGCGTAGTTCTCGAGATATATCAAGATATTTAAAAGTTCCGAAGCCGCACCAACATAATAGAGATACAGAAACACGGTGGCTCCTTTCTTTGAGATAACTCTGCACTATTGCGAGCTGGAAATGCCACTTCCAGTTTAGCTGTGCAGAAGAAGAACAACAAGAAGAAGAAATATCTCGAAATATGTCCGTTAGGCCCCTTCCCTTGAGATAAATCTGCAAATATCTCGGAAACGGAGAGAGGTATTGGCAAAATGTTAAGAGACCTTTTTTGTAGAGAATTAAGTTTCCTACTTTTCATGTTCTATGATATTTTTTGATCAGATGCGTAGTTCTCGAGATATATCAAGATATTTAAAAGTTCCGAAGCCGCACCAACATAATAGAGATACAGAAACACCGTGGCCCCTTTCTTTGAGATAACTCTGCACTATTGCGCGCTGCAAATGCCACTTCCCTTTTAGCTGTGCAGAAGAAGAACAACAAGAAGAAGAAATATCTCGAAATATGTCCGTCAGGCCCCTTCCCTTGAGATAAATCTGCAAATATCTCGGAAACGAAGCGAGCTATGGCAAAATGTTAAGAGACCTTTTTTGTAGAGAATTAAGTTTCCTGCTTTTTATGTTCTATGATATTTTTTGATCAGATGCGTAGTTCTCGAGATATATCAAGATATTTAAAAGTTCCGAAGCCGCACCAACATAATAGAGATACAGAAACACGGTGGCCCCTTTCTTTGAGATAACTCTGCACTATTGCGAGCTGCAAATGCCACTTCCAGCTTAGCTGTGCAGAAGAGGAACAACAAGAAGAAGAAATATCTCGGAATATGTCCGTCAGGCCCCTTCCCTTGAGATAAATCTGCAAATATCTCGGAAACGATGCCAGCTATGGGAAAATATTGAGAGACCTTTTTTGTAGAGAATTAAGTTTCCTACTTTTTATCTTCTATGATATTTTTTGATCAGATGCGTAGTTCTAGAGATATATCAAGATATTTAAAAGTTCCGAAGCCGCACCAACATAATAGAGATACAGAAACACCGTGGCCCCTTTCTTTGAGATAACTGTGCAATAGTGCGAGCCGCAAATGCCACTTCCAGCTTAGCTGTGCAGAAGAAGAACAACAAGAAGAAGAAATATCTCGAAATATGTCCGTCAGGCCCCTTCCCTTGAGATAAATCTGCAAATATCTCGGAAACGAAGCGAGCTATGGCAAAATGTTAAGAGACCTTTTTTGTAGAGAATTATGTTTCCTACAATTTATGTTCTATGATATTTTTTGATCAGAAGCGTAGTTTTCGAGATATATCGAGATATTTAAAGGTTCCGAAGCCGCACCAACATAATAGAGATACAGAAACACCGTGGTCCCTTTCTTTGAGATAACTCTGCACTAGTGCGAGCCGCAAATGCCACTTACAGCTTAGCTGTGCAGAAGAAGAACAACGAGAAGAAGAAATATCTCGAAATATGTCCGTCAGGCCCCTTCCCTTGAGATAAATCTGCAAATATCTCGGAAACGAAGCGAGCTATGGCAAAATGTTAAGCGACCTTTTTTGTAGAGAATTAAGTGTCCTACTTTTTATGTTCTATGATATTTTTTGATCAGATGCGTAGTTCTCGAGATATATCAAGATATTTAAAAGTTCCGAAGCCCCACCAACATAATAGAGATACAGAAACACCGTGGCCCCTTTCTTTGAGATAACTCTGCACTATTGCGAGCTGCAAATGCCACTTCCACCTTAGCTGTGCAGAGGAAGAACAACAAGAAGAAGAAATATCTCGAAATATGTCCGTCAGGCCAGTTCCTTTGAGCTGAATCTGCAAATATCTCGGAAACGAAGCGAGCTATGGCAAAATGTTAAGAGACGTTTTTTGTAGAGAATTAAGTTTCCTACTTTTTATGTTCTATGATATTTTTTGATCAGATGCGTAGTTCTCGAGATATATCAAGATATTTAAAGGTTCCGAAGCCGCACCAACATAATAGAGATACAGAAACACCGTGGCCCCTTTCTTTGAGATAACTCTGCACTATTGCGAGCTGTAAATGCCACTTCCAGCTTAGCTGTGCAGAAGAAGAACAACAAGAAGAAGAAATATCTCGAAATATGTCCGTCAGGCCCCTTCCCTTGAGATAAATCTGCAAATATCTCGGAAACGAAGCGAGCTATGGCAAAATGTTAAGAGACCTTTTTTGTAGAGAATTAAGTTTCCTACTTTTTATGTTCTATGATATTTTTTGATTAGATGCGTAGTTCTCGAGATATATTAAGATATTTAAAAGTTCCGAAGCCGCACCAACATAATAGAGATACAGAAACACCGTGGCCCCTTTCTTTGAGATAACTCTGCACTATTGCGAGCTGCAAATGCCACTTCCAGCTTAGCTGTGCAGAAGAAGAACAACGAGAAGAAGAAATATCTCGAAATATGTCCGTCAGGCCCCTTCCCTTGAGATAAATCTGCAAATATCTCGGAAACGAAGCGAGCTATGGCAAAATGTTAAGAGACCTTTTTTGTAGAGAATTAAGTTTCCTACATTTTATGTTCTATGATATTTTTTGATCAGATGCGTAGTTCTCGAGATATATCAAGATATTTAAAAGTTCCGAAGCCGCACCAACATAATAGAGATACAGAAACACCGTGGCTCCTTTCTTTGATATAACTCTGCACTATTGCGAGCTGGAAATGCCACTTCCAGTTTAGCTGTGCAGAAGAAGAACAACAAGAAGAAGAAATATCTCGAAATATGTCCGTTAGGCCCCTTCCCTTGAGATAAATCTGCAAATATCTCGGAAACGATGCCAGCTATGGGAAAATGTTGAGAGACCTTTTTTGTAGAGAATTAAGTTTCCTAATTTTTATCTTCTATGATATTTTTTGATCAGATGCGTAGTTCTAGAGATATATCAAGATATTTAAAAGTTCCGAAGCCGCACCAACATAATAGAGATACAGAAACACCGTGGCCCCTTTCTTTGAGATAACTGTGCACTAGTGCGAGCCGCAAATGCCACTTCCAGCTTAGCTGTGCAGAAGAAGAACAACAAGAAGAAGAAATATCTCGAAATATGTCCGTCAGGCCCCTTCCCTTGAGATAAATCTGCAAATATCTCGGAAACGGAGAGAGGTATTGCCAAAATGTTAAGAGACCTTTTTTGTAGAGAATTAAGTTTCCTACTTTTCATGTTCTATGATATTTTTTGATCAGATGCGTAGTTCTCGAGATATATCAAGATATTTAAAAGTTCCGAAGCCGCACCAACATAATAGAGATACAGAAACACCGTGGCCCCTTTCTTTGAGATAACTCTGCACTATTGCGCGCTGCAAATGCCACTTCCAGTTTAGCTGTGCAGAAGAAGAACAACAAGAAGAAGAAATATCTCGAAATATGTCCGTTAGGCCCCTTTCCTTGAGATAAATCTGCAAATATCTCGGAAACGAAGCGAGCTATGGCAAAATGTTAAGAGACCTTTTTTGTAGAGAATTAAGTTTCCTACTTTTTATGTTCTATGATATTTTTTGATCAGATGCGTAGTTCTCGAGATATATCAAGATATTTAAAAGTTCCGAAGCCGCACCAACATAATAGAGATACAGAAACACGGTGGCTCCTTTCTTTGAGATAACTCTGCACTATTGCGAGCTGGAAATGCCACTTCCAGTTTAGCTGTGCAGAAGAAGAACAACAAGAAGAAGAAATATCTCGAAATATGTCCGTTAGGCCCCTTCCCTTGAGATAAATCTGCAAATATCTCGGAAACGGAGAGAGGTATTGGCAAAATGTTAAGAGACCTTTTTTGTAGAGAATCAAGTTTCCTACTTTTCACGTTCTATGATATTTTTTGATCAGATGCGTAGTTCTCGAGATATATCAAGATATTTAAAAGTTCCGAAGCCGCACCAACATAATAGAGATACAGAAACACCGTGGCCCCTTTCTTTGAGATAACTCTGCACTATTGCGCGCTGCAAATGCCACTTCCATTTTAGCTGTGCAGAAGAAGAACAACAAAAAGAAGAAATATCTCGAAATATGTCCGTCAGGCCCCTTCCCTTGAGATAAATCTGCAAATATCTCGGAAACGAAGCGAGCTATGGCAAAATGTTAAGAGACCTTTTTTGTAGAGAATTAAGTTTCCTGCTTTTTATGTTCTATGATATTTTTTGATCAGATGCGTAGTTCTCGAGATATATCAAGATATTTAAAAGTTCCGAAGCCGCACCAACATAATAGAGATACAGAAACACCGTGGCCCCTTTCTTTGAGATAACTCTGCACTATTGCGAGCTGCAAATGCCACTTCCAGCTTAGCTGTGCAGAAGAGGAACAACAAGAAGAAGAAATATCTCGGAATATGTCCGTCAGGCCCCTTCCCTTGAGATAAATCTGCAAATATCTCGGAAACGATGCCAGCTATGGGAAAATATTGAGAGACCTTTTTTGTAGAGAATTAAGTTTCCTACTTTTTATCTTCTATGATATTTTTTGATCAGATGCGTAGTTCTCGAGATATATCAAGATATTTAAAAGTTCCGAAGCCGCACCAACATAATAGAGATACAGAAACACCGTGGCTCCTTTCTTTGAGATAACTCTGCACTATTGCGAGCTGGAAATGCCACTTCCAGTTTAGCTGTGCAGAAGAAGAACAACAAGAAGAAGAAATATCTCGAAATATGTCCGTTAGGCCCCTTTCCTTGAGATAAATCTGCAAATATCTCGGAAACGAAGCGAGCTATGGCAAAATGTTAAGAGACCTTTTTTGTAGAGAATTAAGTTTCCTACTTTTTATGTTCTATGATATTTTTTGATCAGATGCGTAGTTCTCGAGATATATCAAGATATTTAAAGGTTCCGAAGCCGCACCAACATAATAGAGATACAGAAACACCGTGGCCCCTTTCTTTGAGATAACTCTGCACTATTGCGAGCTGTAAATGCCACTTCCAGCTTAGCTGTGCAGAAGAAGAACAACAAGAAGAAGAAATATCTCGAAATATGTCCGTCAGGCCCCTTCCCTTGAGATAAATCTGCAAATATCTCGGAAACGAAGCGAGCTATGGCAAAATGTTAAGAGACCTTTTTTGTACAGAATTATGTTTCCTACTTTTTATGTTCTATGATATTTTTTGATCAGACGCGTAGTTCTCGAGATATATCAAGATATTTAAAAGTTCCGAAGCCGCACCAACATAATAGAGATACAGAAACACCGTGGCCCCTTTCTTTGAGATATCTCTGCACTATTGCGAGCTGCAAATGCCACTTCCAGCTTAGCTGTGCAGAAGAAGAACAACAAGAAGAAGAAATATCTCGAAATATGTCCGTGAGGCCCCTTCCCTTGAGATAAATCTGCAAATATCTCGGAAACGATGCCAGCTATGGGAAAATATTGAGAGACCTTTTTTGTAGAGAATTAAGTTTCCTACTTTTTATCTTCTATGATATTTTTTGATCAGATGCGTAGTTCTAGAGATATATCAAGATATTTAAAAGTTCCGAAGCCGCACCAACATAATAGAGATACAGAAACACCGTGGCCCCTTTCTTTGAGATAACTGTGCACTAGTGCGAGCCGCAAATGCCACTTCCAGCTTAGCTGTGCAGAAGAAGAACAACAAGAAGAAGAAATATCTCGAAATATGTCCGTCAGGCCCCTTCCCTTGAGATAAATCTGCAAATATCTCGGAAACGGAGAGAGGTATTGCCAAAATGTTAAGAGACCTTTTTTGTAGAGAATTAAGTTTCCTACTTTTCATGTTCTATGATATTTTTTGATCAGATGCGTAGTTCTCGAGATATATCAAGATATTTAAAAGTTCCGAAGCCGCACCAACATAATAGAGATACAGAAACACCGTGGCCCCTTTCTTTGAGATAACTCTGCACTATTGCGCGCTGCAAATGCCACTTCCAGTTTAGCTGTGCAGAAGAAGAACAACAAGAAGAAGAAATATCTCGAAATATGTCCGTTAGGCCCCTTTCCTTGAGATAAATCTGCAAATATCTCGGAAACGAAGCGAGCTATGGCAAAATGTTAAGAGACCTTTTTTGTAGAGAATTAAGTTTCCTACTTTTTATGTTCTATGATATTTTTTGATCAGATGCGTAGTTCTCGAGATATATCAAGATATTTAAAAGTTCCGAAGCCGCACCAACATAATAGAGATACAGAAACACGGTGGCTCCTTTCTTTGAGATAACTCTGCACTATTGCGAGCTGGAAATGCCACTTCCAGTTTAGCTGTGCAGAAGAAGAACAACAAGAAGAAGAAATATCTCGAAATATGTCCGTTAGGCCCCTTCCCTTGAGATAAATCTGCAAATATCTCGGAAACGGAGAGAGGTATTGGCAAAATGTTAAGAGACCTTTTTTGTAGAGAATCAAGTTTCCTACTTTTCACGTTCTATGATATTTTTTGATCAGATGCGTAGTTCTCGAGATATATCAAGATATTTAAAAGTTCCGAAGCCGCACCAACATAATAGAGATACAGAAACACCGTGGCCCCTTTCTTTGAGATAACTCTGCACTATTGCGCGCTGCAAATGCCACTTCCATTTTAGCTGTGCAGAAGAAGAACAACAAGAAGAAGAAATATCTCGAAATATGTCCGTCAGGCCCCTTCCCTTGAGATAAATCTGCAAATATCTCGGAAACGAAGCGAGCTATGGCAAAATGTTAAGAGACCTTTTTTGTAGAGAATTAAGTTTCCTGCTTTTTATGTTCTATGATATTTTTTGATCAGATGCGTAGTTCTCGAGATATATCAAGATATTTAAAAGTTCCGAAGCCGCACCAACATAATAGAGATACAGAAACACCGTGGCCCCTTTCTTTGAGATAACTCTGCACTATTGCGAGCTGCAAATGCCACTTCCAGCTTAGCTGTGCAGAAGAGGAACAACAAGAAGAAGAAATATCTCGGAATATGTCCGTCAGGCCCCTTCCCTTGAGATAAATCTGCAAATATCTCGGAAACGATGCCAGCTATGGGAAAATATTGAGAGACCTTTTTTGTAGAGAATTAAGTTTCCTACTTTTTATCTTCTATGATATTTTTTGATCAGATGCGTAGTTCTCGAGATATATCAAGATATTTAAAAGTTCCGAAGCCGCACCAACATAATAGAGATACAGAAACACCGTGGCTCCTTTCTTTGAGATAACTCTGCACTATTGCGAGCTGGAAATGCCACTTCCAGTTTAGCTGTGCAGAAGAAGAACAACAAGAAGAAGAAATATCTCGAAATATGTCCGTTAGGCCCCTTTCCTTGAGATAAATCTGCAAATATCTCGGAAACGAAGCGAGCTATGGCAAAATGTTAAGAGACCTTTTTTGTAGAGAATTAAGTTTCCTACTTTTTATGTTCTATGATATTTTTTGATCAGATGCGTAGTTCTCGAGATATATCAAGATATTTAAAGGTTCCGAAGCCGCACCAACATAATAGAGATACAGAAACACCGTGGCCCCTTTCTTTGAGATAACTCTGCACTATTGCGAGCTGTAAATGCCACTTCCAGCTTAGCTGTGCAGAAGAAGAACAACAAGAAGAAGAAATATCTCGAAATATGTCCGTCAGGCCCCTTCCCTTGAGATAAATCTGCAAATATCTCGGAAACGAAGCGAGCTATGGCAAAATGTTAAGAGACCTTTTTTGTACAGAATTATGTTTCCTACTTTTTATGTTCTATGATATTTTTTGATCAGACGCGTAGTTCTCGAGATATATCAAGATATTTAAAAGTTCCGAAGCCGCACCAACATAATAGAGATACAGAAACACCGTGGCCCCTTTCTTTGAGATATCTCTGCACTATTGCGAGCTGCAAATGCCACTTCCAGCTTAGCTGTGCAGAAGAAGAACAACAAGAAGAAGAAATATCTCGAAATATGTCCGTGAGGCCCCTTCCCTTGAGATAAATCTGCAAATATCTCGGAAACGATGCCAGCTATGGGAAAATATTGAGAGACCTTTTTTGTAGAGAATTAAGTTTCCTACTTTTTATCTTCTATGATATTTTTTGATCAGATGCGTAGTTCTAGAGATATATCAAGATATTTAAAAGTTCCGAAGCCGCACCAACATAATAGAGATACAGAAACACCGTGGCCCCTTTCTTTGAGATAACTGTGCACTAGTGCGAGCCGCAAATGCCACTTCCAGCTTAGCTGTGCAGAAGAAGAACAACAAGAAGAAGAAATATCTCGAAATATGTCCGTCAGGCCCCTTCCCTTGAGATAAATCTGCAAATATCTCGGAAACGAAGCGAGCTATGGCAAAATGTTAAGAGACCTTTTTTGTAGAGAATTATGTTTGCTACAATTTATGTTCTATGATATTTTTTGATCAGAAGCGTAGTTTTCGAGATATATCGAGATATTTAAAGGTTCCGAAGCCGCACCAACATAATAGAGATACAGAAACACCGTGGTCCCTTTCTTTGAGATAACTCTGCACTAGTGCGAGCCGCAAATGCCACTTACAGCTTAGCTGTGCAGAAGAAGAACAACGAGAAGAAGAAATATCTCGAAATATGTCCGTCAGGCCCCTTCCCTTGAGATAAATCTGCAAATATCTCGGAAACGAAGCGAGCTATGGCAAAATGTTAAGCGACCTTTTTTGTAGAGAATTAAGTGTCCTACTTTTTATGTTCTATGATATTTTTTGATCAGATGCGTAGTTCTCGAGATATATCAAGATATTTAAAAGTTCCGAAGCCCCACCAACATAATAGAGATACAGAAACACCGTGGCCCCTTTCTTTGAGATAACTGTGCACTAGTGCGAGCCGCAAATGCCACTTCCAGCTTAGCTGTGCAGAAGAAGAACAACAAGAAGAAGAAATATCTCGAAATATGTCCGTCAGGCCCCTTCCCTTGAGATAAATCTGCAAATATCTCGGAAACGGAGAGAGGTATTGCCAAAATGTTAAGAGACCTTTTTTGTAGAGAATTAAGTTTCCTACTTTTCATGTTCTATGATATTTTTTGATCAGATGCGTAGTTCTCGAGATATATCAAGATATTTAAAAGTTCCGAAGCCGCACCAACATAATAGAGATACAGAAACACCGTGGCCCCTTTCTTTGAGATAACTCTGCACTATTGCGCGCTGCAAATGCCACTTCCATTTTAGCTGTGCAGAAGAAGAACAACAAGAAGAAGAAATATCTCGAAATATGTCCGTCAGGCCCCTTCCCTTGAGATAAATCTGCAAATATCTCGGAAACGAAGCGAGCTATGGCAAAATGTTAAGAGACCTTTTTTGTAGAGAATTAAGTTTCCTGCTTTTTATGTTCTATGATATTTTTTGATCAGATGCGTAGTTCTCGAGATATATCAAGATATTTAAAAGTTCCGAAGCCGCACCAACATAATAGGGATACAGAAACACCGTGGCCCCTTTCTTTGAGATAACTCTGCACTATTGCGAGCTGCAAATGCCACTTCCAGCTTAGCTGTGCAGAAGAGGAACAACAAGAAGAAGAAATATCTCGGAATATGTCCGTCAGGCCCCTTCCCTTGAGATAAATCTGCAAATATCTCGGAAACGATGCCAGCTATGGGAAAATATTGAGAGACCTTTTTTGTAGAGAATTAGGTTTCCTACTTTTTATCTTCTATGATATTTTTTGATCAGACGCGTAGTTCTCGAGATATATCAAGATATTTAAAAGTTCCGAAGCCGCACCAACATAATAGAGATACAGAAACACCGTGGCCCCTTTCTTTGAGATATCTCTGCACTATTGCGAGCTTTAAATGCCACTTCCAGCTTAGCTGTGCAGAAGAAGAACAACAAGAAGAAGAAATATCTCGAAATATGTCCGTGAGGCCCCTTCCCTTGAGATAAATCTGCAAATATCTCGGAAACGAAGCGAGCTATGGCAAAATGTTAAGAGACCTTTTTTGTAGAGAATTAAGTTTCCTACTTTTTATGTTCTATGATATTTTTTGATCAGATGCGTAGTTCTCGAGATATATTAAGATATTTAAAAGTTCCGAAGCCGCACCAACATAATAGAGATACAGAAACACCGTGGCCCCTTTCTTTGAGATAACTCTGCACTATTGCGAGCTGCAAATGCCACTTCCAGCTTAGCTGTGCAGAAGAAGAACAACAAGAAGAAGAAGTATCTCGAAATATGTCCGTCAGGCCCCTTCCCTTGAGATAAATCTGCAAATATCTCGGAAACGAAGCGAGCTATGGCAAAATGTTAAGAGATCTTTTTTGTAGAGAATTAAGTTTCCTACTTTTTATGTTCTATGATATTTTTTGATCAGACGCGTAGTTCTCGAGATATATCAAGATATTTAAAAGTTCCGAAGCCGCACCAACATAATAGAGATACAGAAACACCGTGGCCCCTTTCTTTGAGATATCTCTGCACTATTGCGAGCTGCAAATGCCACTTCCAGCTTAGCTGTGCAGAAGAAGAACAACAAGAAGAAGAAATATCTCGAAATATGTCCGTGAGGCCCCTTCCCTTGAGATAAATCTGCAAATATCTCGGAAACGAAGCGAGCTATGGCAAAATGTTAAGAGACCTTTTTTGTAGAGAATTAAGTTTCCTACTTTTTATGCTCTATGATATTTTTTGATCAGATGCGTAGTTCTCGAGATATATTAAGATATTTAAAAGTTCCGAAGCCGCACCAACATAATAGAGATACAGAAACACCGTGGCCCCTTTCTTTGAGATAACTCTGCACTATTGCGAGCTGCAAATGCCACTTCCAGCTTAGCTGTGCAGAAGAAGAACAACAAGAAGAAGAAGTATCTCGAAATATGTCCGTCAGGCCCCTTCCCTTGAGATAAATCTGCAAATATCTCGGAAACGAAGCGAGCTATGGCAAAATGTTAAGAGATCTTTTTTGTAGAGAATTAAGTTTCCTACTTTTTATCTTCTATGATATTTTTTGATCAGATGCGTAGTTCTCGAGATATATCAAGATATTTAAAAGTTCCGAAGCCGCACCAACATAATAGAGATACAGAAACACCGTGGCCCCTTTCTTTGAGATAACTCTGCACTAGCGCGAGCCGCAAATGCCACTTACAGCTTAGCTGTGCAGAAGAAGAACAACAAGAAGAAGAAATATCTCGGAATATGTCCGTCAGGCCCCTTCCCTTGAGATAAATCTGCAAATATCTCGGAAACGATGCCAGCTATGGGAAAATATTGAGAGACCTTTTTTGTAGAGAATTAAGTTTCCTACTTTTTATCTTCTATGATATTTTTTGATCAGATGCGTAGTTCTCGAGATATATCAAGATATTTAAAAGTTCCGAAGCCGCACCAACATAATAGAGATACAGAAACACCGTGGCTCCTTTCTTTGAGATAACTCTGCACTATTGCGAGCTGGAAATGCCACTTCCAGTTTAGCTGTGCAGAAGAAGAACAACAAGAAGAAGAAATATCTCGAAATATGTCCGTTAGGCCCCTTTCCTTGAGATAAATCTGCAAATATCTCGGAAACGAAGCGAGCTATGGCAAAATGTTAAGAGACCTTTTTTGTAGAGAATTAAGTTTCCTACTTTTTATGTTCTATGATATTTTTTGATCAGATGCGTAGTTCTCGAGATATATCAAGATATTTAAAGGTTCCGAAGCCGCACCAACATAATAGAGATACAGAAACACCGTGGCCCCTTTCTTTGAGATAACTCTGCACTATTGCGAGCTGTAAATGCCACTTCCAGCTTAGCTGTGCAGAAGAAGAACAACAAGAAGAAGAAATATCTCGAAATATGTCCGTCAGGCCCCTTCCCTTGAGATAAATCTGCAAATATCTCGGAAACGAAGCGAGCTATGGCAAAATGTTAAGAGACCTTTTTTGTACAGAATTATGTTTCCTACTTTTTATGTTCTATGATATTTTTTGATCAGACGCGTAGTTCTCGAGATATATCAAGATATTTAAAAGTTCCGAAGCCGCACCAACATAATAGAGATACAGAAACACCGTGGCCCCTTTCTTTGAGATATCTCTGCACTATTGCGAGCTGCAAATGCCACTTCCAGCTTAGCTGTGCAGAAGAAGAACAACAAGAAGAAGAAATATCTCGAAATATGTCCGTGAGGCCCCTTCCCTTGAGATAAATCTGCAAATATCTCGGAAACGAAGCGAGCTATGGCAAAATGTTAAGAGACCTTTTTTGTAGAGAATTAAGTTTCCTACTTTTTATGTTCTATGATATTTTTTGATCAGATGCGTAGTTCTCGAGATATATTAAGATATTTAAAAGTTCCGAAGCCGCACCAACATAATAGAGATACAGAAACACCGTGGCCCCTTTGTTTGAGATAACTCTGCACTATTGCGAGCTGCAAATGCCACTTCCAGCTTAGCTGTGCAGAAGAAGAACAACAAGAAGAAGAAGTATCTCGAAATATGTCCGTCAGGCCCCTTCCCTTGAGATAAATCTGCAAATATCTCGGAAACGAAGCGAGCTATGGCAAAATGTTAAGAGATCTTTTTTGTAGAGAATTAAGTTTCCTACTTTTTATCTTCTATGATATTTTTTGATCAGATGCGTAGTTCTCGAGATATATCAAGATATTTAAAAGTTCCGAAGCCGCACCAACATAATAGAGATACAGAAACACCGTGGCCCCTTTCTTTGAGATAACTCTGCACTAGCGCGAGCCGCAAATGCCACTTACAGCTTAGCTGTGCAGAAGAAGAACAACGAGAAGAAGAAATATCTCGAAATATGTCCGTCAGGCCCCTTCCCTTGAGATAAATCTGCAAATATCTCGGAAACGAAGCGAGCTATGGCAAAATGTTAAGAGACCTTTTTTGTAGAGAATTAAGTTTCCTACATTTTATGTTCTATGATATTTTTTGATCAGATGCGTAGTTCTCGAGATATATCAAGATATTTAAAAGTTCCGAAGCCGCACCAACATAATAGAGATACAGAAACACCGTGGCTCCTTTCTTTGAGATAACTCTGCACTATTGCGAGCTGGAAATGCCACTTCCAGTTTAGCTGTGCAGAAGAAGAACAACAAGAAGAAGAAATATCTCGAAATATGTCCGTTAGGCCCCTTCCCTTGAGATAAATCTGCAAATATCTCGGAAACGATGCCAGCTATGGGAAAATGTTGAGAGACCTTTTTTGTAGAGAATTAAGTTTCCTAATTTTTATCTTCTATGATATTTTTTGATCAGATGCGTAGTTCTAGAGATATATCAAGATATTTAAAAGTTCCGAAGCCGCACCAACATAATAGAGATACAGAAACACCGTGGCCCCTTTCTTTGAGATAACTGTGCACTAGTGCGAGCCGCAAATGCCACTTCCAGCTTAGCTGTTGAGAAGAAGAGCAACAAGAAGAAGAAATATCTCGAAATATGTCCGTCAGGCCCCTTCCCTTGAGATAAATCTGCAAATATCTCGGAAACGGAGAGAGGTATTGGCAAAATGTTAAGAGACCTTTTTTGTAGAGAATTAAGTTTCCTACTTTTCATGTTCTATGATATTTTTTGATCAGATGCGTAGTTCTCGAGATATATCAAGATATTTAAAAGTTCCGAAGCCGCACCAACATAATAGAGATACAGAAACACCGTGGCCCCTTTCTTTGAGATAACTCTGCACTATTGCGCGCTGCAAATGCCACTTCCATTTTAGCTGTGCAGAAGAAGAACAACAAGAAGAAGAAATATCTCGAAATATGTCCGTCAGGCCCCTTCCCTTGAGATAAATCTGCAAATATCTCGGAAACGAAGCGAGCTATGGCAAAATGTTAAGAGACCTTTTTTGTAGAGAATTAAGTTTCCTGCTTTTTATGTTCTATGATATTTTTTGATCAGATGCGTAGTTCTCGAGATATATCAAGATATTTAAAAGTTCCGAAGCCGCACCAACATAATAGAGATACAGAAACACCGTGGCCCCTTTCTTTGAGATAACTCTGCACTATTGCGAGCTGCAAATGCCACTTCCAGCTTAGCTGTGCAGAAGAGGAACAACAAGAAGAAGAAATATCTCGGAATATGTCCGTCAGGCCCCTTCCCTTGAGATAAATCTGCAAATATCTCGGAAACGATGCCAGCTATGGGAAAATATTGAGAGACCTTTTTTGTAGAGAATTAAGTTTCCTACTTTTTATCTTCTATGATATTTTTTGATCAGATGCGTAGTTCTAGAGATATATCAAGATATTTAAAAGTTCCGAAGCCGCACCAACATAATAGAGATACAGAAACACCGTGGCCCCTTTCTTTGAGATAACTGTGCACTAGTGCGAGCCGCAAATGCCACTTCCAGCTTAGCTGTGCAGAAGAAGAACAACAAGAAGAAGAAATATCTCGAAATATGTCCGTCAGGCCCCTTCCCTTGAGATAAATCTGCAAATATCTCGGAAACGAAGCGAGCTATGGCAAAATGTTAAGAGACCTTTTTTGTAGAGAATTAAGTTTCCTGCTTTTTATGTTCTATGATATTTTTTGATCAGATGCGTAGTTCTCGAGATATATCAAGATATTTAAAAGTTCCGAAGCCGCACCAACATAATAGAGATACAGAAACACCGTGGCCCCTTTCTTTGAGATAACTCTGCACTATTGCGAGCTGCAAATGCCACTTCCAGCTTAGCTGTGCAGAAGAGGAACAACAAGAAGAAGAAATATCTCGGAATATGTCCGTCAGGCCCCTTCCCTTGAGATAAATCTGCAAATATCTCGGAAACGATGCCAGCTATGGGAAAATATTGAGAGACCTTTTTTGTAGAGAATTAAGTTTCCTACTTTTTATCTTCTATGATATTTTTTGATCAGATGCGTAGTTCTAGAGATATATCAAGATATTTAAAAGTTCCGAAGCCGCACCAACATAATAGAGATACAGAAACACCGTGGCCCCTTTCTTTGAGATAACTGTGCACTAGTGCGAGCCGCAAATGCCACTTCCAGCTTAGCTGTGCAGAAGAAGAACAACAAGAAGAAGAAATATCTCGAAATATGTCCGTCAGGCCCCTTCCCTTGAGATAAATCTGCAAATATCTCGGAAACGAAGCGAGCTATGGCAAAATGTTAAGAGACCCTTTTTGTAGAGAATTAAGTTTCCCACTTTTTATGTTCTATGATATTTTTTGATCAGACGCGTAGTTCTCGAGATATATCAAGATATTTAAAAGTTCCGAAGCCGCACCAACATAATAGAGATACAGAAACACCGTGGCCCCTTTCTTTGATATAACTCTGCACTAGTGCGAGCCGCAAATGCCGCTTCCAGCTTAGCTGTGCAGAAGAAGAACAACAAGAAGAAGAAATATCTCGAAATATGTCCGTCAGGCCCCTTCCCTCGAGATCAATCTGCAAATATCTCGGAAACGAAGCGAGCTATGGCAAAATGTTAAGAGACCTTTTTTGTAGAGAATTAAGTTTCCTACTTTTTATGTTGTATGATATTTTTTGATCGGATGCGTAGTTCTCGAGATATATCAAGATATTTAAAAGTTCCGAAGCCGCACCAACATAATAGAGATACAGAAACACCGTGGCCCCTTTCTTTGAGATAACTCTGCACTATTGCGAGCTGCAAATGCCACTTCCAGCTTAGCTGTGCAGAAGAAGAACAACAAAAAGAAGAAATATCTCGAAATATGTCCGTCAGGCCCCTTCCCTTGAGATAAATCTGCAAATATCTCGGAAACGAAGCGAGCTACCGCAAAATGTTAAGAGACCTTTTTTGTAGAAAATTAGGATTCCTACTTTTTATGTTCTATGATATTTTTTGAACAGATGCGTAGTTCTCGAGATATATCAAGATATTTAAAAGTTCCGAAGCCGCACCAACATAATAGAGATACAGAAACACCGTGGCCCCTTTCTTTGAGATAACTCTGTACTATTTCGAGCTGCAAATGCCACTTCCAGCTTAGCTGTGCAGAAGAAGAACAACAAGAAGAAGAAATATCCCGAAATATGTCCGTCAGGCCCCTTCCCTTGAGATAAATCTGCAAATATCTCGGAAACGAAGCGAGCTATGGCAAAATGTTATGAGACCTTATTTGTAGAGAATTAAGTTTCCTACTTTTTATGTTCTATGGTATTTTTTGATGAGATGCGTAGTTCTCGAGATATATCAAGATATTTAAAAGTTCCGAAGCCGCACCAACATAATAGAGATACAGAAACACCGTGGCCCCTTTCTTTGAGATAACTCTGCACTATTGCGAGCTGCAAATGCCACTTCCAGCTTAGCTGTGCAGAAGAAGAACAACAAGAAGAAGAAATATCTCGAAATATGTCCGTCAGGCCCCTTCCCTTGAGATAAATCTGCAAATATCTCGGAAACGAAGCGAGCTATGGCAAAATGTTCAGAGACCTTTTTTGTAGAGAATTATGTTTCCTACAATTTACGTTCTCTGATATTTTTTGATCAGAAGCGTAGTTTTCGAGATATATCGAGATATTTAAAAGTTCCGAAGCCGCACCAACATAATAGAGATACAGAAACACCGTGGCCCCTTTCTTTGAGATAACTCTGCACTATTGCGACCTGCAAATGCCACTTCCAGCTTAGCTGTGCAGAAGAGGAACAACAAGAAGAAGAAATATCTCGGAATATGTCCGTCAGGCCCCTTCCCCTGAGCTAAATCTGCAAATATCTCGGAAACGATGCCAGCTATGGGAAAATGTTAAGAGACCTTTTTTGTAGAGAATTAAGTTTCCTACTTTTTATGTTCTATGATATTTTTTGATCAGATGCGTAGTTCTCGAGATATATCAAGATATTTAAAAGTTCCGAAGCCGCACCAACATAATAGAGATACAGAAACACCGTGGCCCCTTTCTTTGAGATAACTCTGCACTATTGCGCGCTGCAAATGCCACTTCCAGCTTAGCTGTGCAGAAGAAGAACAACAAGAAGAAGAAATATCTCGAAATATGTCCGTCAGGCCCCTTCCCTTGAGATAAATCTGCAAATATCTCGGAAACGAAGCGAGCTATGGCAAAATGTTAAGAGACCTTTTTTGTAGAGAATTGAGTTTCCTACTTTTTATGTTCTATGATATTTTTTGATCAGATGCGTAGTTCTCGAGATATATCAAGATATTTAAAAGCTCCGAAGCTGCACCAACATAATAGAGGTACAGAAACACCGTGGCCCCTTTCTTTGAGATAACTCGGCACTATTGCGAGCTGCAAATGCCACTTCCAGCTTAGCTGTGCAGAAGAAGAACAACAAGAAGAAGAAATATCTCGAAATATGTCCGTGAGGCCCCTTCCCTTGAGATAAATCTGCAAATATCTCGGAAACGATGCCAGCTATGGGAAAATATTGAGAGACCTTTTTTGTAGAGAATTAAGTTTCCTACTTTTTATCTTCTATGATATTTTTTGATCAGATGCGTAGTTCTAGAGATATATCAAGATATTTAAAAGTTCCGAAGCCGCACCAACATAATAGAGATACAGAAACACCGTGGCCCCTTTCTTTGAGATAACTGTGCACTAGTGCGAGCCGCAAATGCCACTTCCAGCTTAGCTGTGCAGAAGAAGAACAACAAGAAGAAGAAATATCTCGAAATATGTCCGTCAGGCCCCTTCCCTTGAGATAAATCTGCAAATATCTCGGAAACGAAGCGAGCTATGGCAAAATGTTAAGAGACCTTTTTTGTAGAGAATTATGTTTGCTACAATTTATGTTCTATGATATTTTTTGATCAGAAGCGTAGTTTTCGAGATATATCGAGATATTTAAAGGTTCCGAAGCCGCACCAACATAATAGAGATACAGAAACACCGTGGTCCCTTTCTTTGAGATAACTCTGCACTAGTGCGAGCCGCAAATGCCACTTACAGCTTAGCTGTGCAGAAGAAGAACAACGAGAAGAAGAAATATCTCGAAATATGTCCGTCAGGCCCCTTCCCTTGAGATAAATCTGCAAATATCTCGGAAACGAAGCGAGCTATGGCAAAATGTTAAGCGACCTTTTTTGTAGAGAATTAAGTGTCCTACTTTTTATGTTCTATGATATTTTTTGATCAGATGCGTAGTTCTCGAGATATATCAAGATATTTAAAAGTTCCGAAGCCCCACCAACATAATAGAGATACAGAAACACCGTGGCCCCTTTCTTTGAGATAACTCTGCACTATTGCGAGCTGCAAATGCCACTTCCAGCTTAGCTGTGCAGAAGAAGAACAACAAGAAGAAGAAATATCTGGAAATATGTCCGTCAGGCCCCTTCCCTTGAGAAAGATCTGCAACTATCTCGGAAACCAAGCGAGCTATGGCAAAATGTTAAGAGACCTTATTTGTAGAGAATTAAGTTTCCTACTTTTTATGTTCTACGATATTTTTTGATCAGATGCGTAGTTCTCGAGATATATCAAGATATTTAAAAGTTCCGAAGCCGCACCAACATAATAGAGATACAGAAACACCGTGGCCCCTTTCTTTGAGATAACTCTGCACTATTGCGAGCTGCAAATGCCACTTCCAGCTTAGCTGTGCAGAAGAAGAACAACAAGAATAAGAAATATTTCGAAATATGTCCGTCAGGCCCCTTCCCTTGAGATAAATCTGCAAATATCTCGGAAACGAAGCGAGCTACGGCAAAATGTTAAGCGACCTTTTTTGTAGAAAATTAGGTTTCCTACTTTTTATGTTCTATGATATTTTTTGATCAGATGCGTAGTTCTCGAGATATATCAAGATATTTAAAAGTTCCGAAGCCGCACCAACATAATAGAGATACAGAAACACCGTGGCCCCTTTCTTTGAGATAACTCTGCACTATTGCGAGCTGCAAATGCCACTTCCAGCTTTGCTGTGCAGAAGAAGAACAACAAGAAGAAGAAATATCTGGAAATATGTCCTTCAGGCCTCTTCCCTTGAGATAAATCTGCAACTATCTCGGAAACCAAGCGAGCTATGGCAAAATGTTAAGAGACCTTATTTGTAGAGAATTAAGTTTCCTACTTTTTATGTTCTACGATATTTTTTGATCAGATGCGTAGTTCTCGAGATATATCAAGATATTTAAAAGTTCCGAAGCCGCACCAACATAATAGAGATACAGAAACACCGTGGCCCCTTTCTTTGAGATAACTCTGCACTATTGCGAGCTGCAAATGCCACTTCCAGCTTAGCTGTGCAGAAGAAGAACAACAAGAAGAAGAAATATCTCGAAATATGTCCGTCAGGCCCCTTCCCTTGAGATAAATCTGCAAATATCTCGGAAACGAAGCGAGCTATGGCAAAATGTTACGAGACCTTTTTTGTAGAGAATTATGTTTCCTACAATTTACGCTCTCTGATATTTTTTGATCAGAAGCGTAGTTTTCGAGATATATCAAGATATTTAAAAGTTCCGAAGCCGCACCAACATAATAGAGATACAGAAACACCGTGGCCCCTTTCTTTGAGATAACTCTGCACTATTGCGCGCTGCAAATGCCACTTCCAGCTTAGCTGTGCAGAAGAAGAACAACAAGAAGAAGAAATATCTCGAAATATGTCCGTCAGGCCCGTTCCCTTGAGATAAATCTGCAAATATCTCGGAAACGAAGCGAGGTATGGCAAAATGTTAAGAGACCTTTTTTGTAGAGAATTAGGTTTCCTACTTTTTATGTTCTATGATATTTTTTGATCAGATGCGTAGTTCTCGAGATATATCAAGATATTTAAAAGCTCCGAAGCTGCACCAACATAATAGAGGTACAGAAACACCGTGGCCCCTTTCTTTGAGATAACTCTGCACTATTGCGAGCTGTAAATGCCACTTCCAGCTTAGCTGTGCAGAAGAAGAACAACAAGAAGAAGAAATATCTCGAAATATGTCCGTCAGGACCCTTCCCTTGAGATAAATCTGCAAATATCTCGGAAACGAAGCGAGCTATGGCAAAATGTTAAGAGACCTTTTTTGTAGAGAATTATGTTTCCTACAATTTAGGTTCTCTGATATTTTTTGATCAGAAGCGTAGTTTTCGAGATATATCGAGATATTTAAAAGTTCCGAAGCCGCACCAACATAATAGAGCTACAGAAACACCGTGGCCCCTTTCTTTGAGATAACTCTGCACTATTGCGACCTGGAAATGCCACTTCCAGCTTAGCTGTGCAGAAGAGGAACAACAAGAAGAAGAAATATCTCGGAATATGTCCGTCAGGCCCCTTCCCTTGAGATAAATCTGTAAATATCTCGGAAACGAAGCGAGCTATGGCAAAATGTTAAGAGACCTTTTTTGTAGAGAATTAAGTTTCCTACTTTTTATGTTCTATGATATTTTTCGATCAGAGGCGTAGTTCTCGAGATATATCAAGATATTTAAAAGTTCCGAAGCCGCACCAACATAATAGAGATACAGAAACACCGTGGCCCCTCTCTTTGAGATAACTCTGCACGATTGCGAGCTGGAAATGCCACTTCCAGTTTAGCTGTGCAGAAGAAGAACAACAAGAAGAAGAAATATCTCGAAATATGTCCGTCAGGCCCCTTCCCTTGAGATAAATCTGCAAATATCTCGGAAACGAAGCGAGCTATTGCAAAATGTTAAGAGACCTTTTTTGTAGAGAATTAAGTTTCCTACTTTTTATGTTCTATGATATTTTTTGATCAGATGCGTAGTTCTCGAGATATATCAAGATATTTAAAAGCTCCGAAGCTGCACCAACATAATAGAGGTACAGAAACACCGTGGCCCCTTTCTTTGAGATAACTCTGCACTATTGCGAGCTGCAAATGCCACTTCCAGCTTAGCTGTGCAGAAGAAGAACAACAAGAATAAGAAATATTTCGAAATATGTCCATCAGGACCCTTCCCTTGAGATAAATCTGCAAATATCTCGGAAACGAAGCGAGCTATGGCAAAATGTTGGGAGACCTTTTTTGTAGAGAATTATGTTTCCTACAATTTATGTTGTATGATATTTTTTGATCAGAATCGTAGTTTTCGAGATATATCGAGATATTTAAAAGTTCCGAAGCCGCACCAACATAATAGAGATACGGAAACACCGTGGCCCCTTTCTTTGGGATAAATCTGCACTATTGCGAGCTGGAAATGCCACTTCCAGTTAAGCTGTGCAGAAGAAGAACAACAAGAAGAAGAAATATCTCGAAATATGACCGTCAGGACCCTTCCCTTGAGATAAATCTGCAAATATCTCGGAAACGAAGCGAGCTATGGCAAAATGTTAAGAGACCTTTTTTGTAGAGAATTAAGTTTCCTACTTTTTATGTTCTATGATATTTTTTGATCAGATGCGTAGTTCTCGAGATATAGCAAGATATTTAAAAGTTCCGAAGCCGCACCAACATAATAGAGATACAGAAACACCGTGGCCCCTTTCTTTGAGATAACTCTGCACTACTGCGAGCTGCAAATGCCACTTCCAGCTTAGCTGTGCAGAAGAAGAACAACAAGAAGAAGAAATATCTCGAAATATGTCCGTCAGGCCCCTTCCCTTGACATAAATCTGCAAATATCTCGGAAACGAAGCGAGCTATGGCAAAATGTTAAGAGACCTTTTTTGTAGAGAATTAAGTTTCCTACTTTTTATGTTCTATGATATTTTTCGATCAGAGGCGTAGTTCTCGAGATATATCAAGATATTTAAAAGTTCCGAAGCCGCACCAACATAATAGAGATACAGAAACACCGTGGCCCCTCTCTTTGAGATAACTCTGCACGATTGCGAGCTGGAAATGCCACTTCCAGTTTAGCTGTGCAGAAGAAGAACAACAAGAAGAAGAAATATCTCGAAATATGTCCGTCAGGCCCCTTCCCTTGAGATAAATCTGCAAATATCTCGGAAACGAAGCGAGCTATGGCAAAATGTTAAGAGACCTTTTTTGTAGAGAATTAAGTTTCCTACAATTTATGTTCTATGATATTTTTTGATCAGAAGCGTAGTTTTCGAGATATATCGAGATATTTAAAAGATCCGAAGCTGCACCAACATAATAGAGATACAGAAACACCGTGGCCCCTTTCTTTGAGATAACTCTGCACTATTGCGAGCTGCAAATGCCACTTCCAGCTTAGCTGTGCAGAAGAAGAACAACAAGAAGAAGGAATATCTCGAAAAATGTCCGTCAGGCCCCTTCCCTTGAGATAAATCTGCAAATATCTCGGAAACGAAGCGAGCTATGGCAAAATGTTGAGAGACCTTTTTTGTAGAGAATTAAGTTTTCTACTTTTTATGTTCTATGATATTTTTTGATCAGATGCGTAGTTCTCGAGATATATCAAGATATTTAAAAGTTCCGAAGCCGCACCAACATAATAGAGATACAGAAACACCGCGGCCCCTTTCTTTGAGATAACTCTGCACTATTGCGAGCTGCAAATGCCACTTCCAGCTTAGCTGTGCAGAAGAAGACCAACAAGAAGAAGAAATATCTCGAAATATGTCCGTCAGGCCCCTTCCCTTGAGATAAATCTGCAAATATCTCGGAAACGAAGCGAGCTATGGCAAAATGTTAAGAGACCTTATTTGTGGAGAATTAAGTTTCCTACTTTTTATGTTGTATGATATTATTTGATCAGATGCGTAGTTCTCGAGATATATCAAGATATTTAAAAGTTCCGAAGCCGCACCAACATAATAGAGATACAGAAACACCGTGGCCCCTTTCTTTGAGATAACTCTGCACTATTGCGAGCTGCAAATGCCACTTCCAGCTTAGCTGTGCAGAAGAAGAACAACAAGAAGAAGAAATATCTCGAAATATGTCCGTCAGGCCCCTTCCCTTGAGATAAATCTGCATATATCTCGGAAGCGAAGCGAGCTATGGCAAAATGTTAAGAGACCGTTTTTGTAGAGAATTATGTTTCCTACAATTTATGTTCTATGATATTTTTTGATCAGAAGCGTAGTTTTCGAGATATATCAAGATATTTAAAAGTTCCGAAGCCGCACCAACATAATAGAGATACAGAAACACCGTGGCCCCTTTCTTTCAGATAACTCTGCACTATTGCGAGCTGGAAATGCCACTTCCAGTTTAGCTGTGCAGAAGAAGAACAACAAGAAGAAGAAATATCTCGAAAAATGTCCGTCAGGCCCCTTCCCTTGAGATAAATCTGCAAATATCTCGGAAACGAAGCGAGCTATGGCAAAATGTTAAGAGACCTCTTTTGTAGAGAATTAAGTTTCCTATTTTTTATGTTCTATGATATTTTTCGATCAGATGCGTAGTTCTCGAGATATATCAAGATATTTAAAAGTTCCGAAGCCGCACCAACATAATAGAGATACAGACACACCGTGGCCCCTTTCTTTGAGATAACTCTGCACTATTGCGAGCTGCAAATGCCACTTCCAGCTTAGCTGTGCAGAAGAAGAACAACAAGAAGAAGAAATATCTGGAAATATGTCCGTCAGGCCCCTTCCCTTGAGATAAATCTGCAAATATCTCGGAAACGAAGCGAGCTACGGCAAAATGTTAAGAGACCTTTTTTGTAGAAAATTAGGATTCCTACTTTTTATGTTCATTGATATTTTTTGATCAGATGCGTAGTTCTCGAGATATATCAAGATATTTAAAAGTTCCGAAGCCGCACCAACATAATAGAGATACAGAAACACCGTGGCCCCTTTCTTTGCGATAACTCTGCACTATTGCGAGCTGCAAATGCCACTTCCAGCTTAGCTGTGCAGAAGAAGAACAACAAGAAGAAGAAATATCTCGAAATATGTCCGTCAGGCCCCTTCCCTTGAGATAAATCTGCAAATATCTCGGAAACGAAGCGAGCTATGGCAAAATGTTAAGCGACTTTATTTGTAGAGAATTAAGTTTCCTACTTTTTACGTTCTATGATATTTTTTAATCAGATGCGTAGTTCTCGAGATATATAAAGATATTTTAAAGTTCCGAAGCCGCACCAACATAATAGAGATACAGAAACACCGTGGCCCCTTTCTTTGAGATAACTCTGCGCTATTGCGAGCTGGAAATGCCACTTCCAGTTTAGCTGCGCAGAAGAAGAACAACAAGAAGAGGAAATATCTCGAAATATGTCCGTCAGGCCCCTTCCCTTGAGATATATCTGCAAATATCTCGGAAACGAAACGAGCTATGGCAAAATGTTAAGAGACCTTTTTTGTAGAGAATTATGTTTCCTACAATTTATGTTCTATGATATTTTTTGATCAGAAGCGTAGTTTTCGAGATATATCGAGATATTTAAAAGATCCGAAGCTGCACCAACATAATAGAGATACAGAAACACCGTGGCCCCTTTCTTTGAGATAACTCTGCACTAGTGCGAGCCGCAAATGCCGCTTCCAGCTTAGCTGTGCAGAAGAAGAACAACAAGAAGAAGAAATATCTGGAAATATGTCCGTCAGGCCCCTTCCCTTGAGATAAATCTGCAAATATCTCGGAAACGAAGCGAGGTACGGCAAAATGTTAAGAGACCTTTTTTGTAGAAAATTAGGATTCCTACTTTTTATGTTCTATGATATTTTTTGATCAGATGCGTAGTTCTCGAGATATATCAAGATATTTAAAAGTTCCGAAGCCGCACCAAAATAATAGAGATACAGAAACACCGTGGCCCCTTTCTTTGAGATAACTCTGCACTACTGCGAGCTGCAAATGCCACTTCCAGCTTAGCTGTGCAGAAGAAGAACAACAAGAAGAAGAAATATCTCGAAATATGTCCGTCAGGCCCCTTCCCTTGAGATAAATCTGCAAATATCTCGGAAACGAAGCGAGCTATGGCAAAATGTTAAGAGACCTGTTTTGTAGAGAATTAAGTTTCCTACTTTTTATGTTCTATGATATTTTTCGATCAGATGCGTAGTTCTCGAGATATATCAAGATATTTAAAAGTTCCGAAGCCGCACCAACATAATAGAGATACAGAAACACCGTGGCCCCTTTCTTTGAGATAACTCTGCACTATTGCGAGCTGCAAATGCCACTTCCAGCTTAGCTGTGCAGAAGAAGAACAACAAGAAGAAGAAATATCTCGAAATATGTCCGTCAGACCCCTTCCCTTGAGATAAATCTGCAAATATCTCGGAAACGAAGCGAGCTACGGCAAAATGTTAAGAGACCTTTTTTGTAGAAAATTAGGTTTCCTACTTTTTATGTTCTATGATATTTTTTGATCAGATG
This sequence comes from Osmia lignaria lignaria, assembly GCF_051020975.1. Lineage (NCBI taxonomy): Eukaryota > Metazoa > Arthropoda > Insecta > Hymenoptera > Megachilidae > Osmia > Osmia lignaria. The sequence continues at coordinate 7,765,929 of NW_027478166.1, forward strand.
CGTAGTTCTCGAGATATATCAAGATATTTAAAAGTTCCGAAGCCGCACCAACATAATAGAGATACAGAAACACCGTGGCCCCTTTCTTTGCGATAACTCTGCACTATTGCGAGCTGCAAATGCCACTTCCAGCTTAGCTGTGCAGAAGAAGAACAACAAGAATAAGAAATATTTCGAAATATGTCCGTCAGGCCCCTTCCCTTGAGATAAATCTGCAAATATCTCGGAAACGAAGCGAGCTACGGCAAAATGTTAAGAGACCTTTTTTGTAGAGAATTATGTTTCCTACAATTTAGGTTCTCCGATATTTTTTGATCAGAAGCGTAATTTTCGAGATATATCGAGATATTTAAAAGTTCCGAAGCCGCACCAACATAATAGAGATACAGAAACACCGTGGCCCCTTTCTTTGAAATAACTCTGCACTATTGCGACCTGCAAATGCCACTTCCAGCTTAGCTGTGCAGAAGAGGAACAACAAGAAGAAGAAATATCTCGGAATATGTCCGTCAGGCCCCTTCCCTTGAGCTAAATCTGCAAATATCTCGGAAACGATGCCAGCTATGGGAAAATGTTAAGAGACCTTTTTTGTAGAGAATTAAGTTTCCTACTTTTTATGTTGTATGATATTTTTTGATCAGATGCGTAGTTCTCGAGATATATCAAGATATTTAAAAGCTCCGAAGCTGCACCAACATAATAGAGGTACAGAAACACCGTGGCCCCTTTCCTTGAGATAACTCTGCACTATTGCGAGCTGCAAATGCCACTTCCAGCTTAGCTGTGCAGAAGAAGAACAACAAGAATAAGAAATATTTCGAAATATGTCCGTCAGGCCCCTTCCCTTGAGATAAATCTGCAAATATCTCGGAAACGAAGCGAGCTACGGCAAAATGTTAAGCGACCTTTTTTGTAGAAAATTAGGTTTCCTACTTTTTATGTTCTACGATATTTTTTGATCAGATGCGTAGTTCTCGAGATATATCAAGATATTTAAAAGTTCCGAAGCCGCACCAACATAATAGAGATACAGAAACACCGTGGCCCCTTTCTTTGAGATAACTCTGCACTATTGCGCGCTGCAAATGCCACTTCCAGCTTAGCTGTGCAGAAGAAGAACAACAAGAAGAAGAAATATCTCGAAATATGTCCGTCAGGCCCCTTCCCTTGAGATAAATCTGCAAATATCTCGGAAACGAAGCGAGCTATGGCAAAATGTTAAGAGACCTTTTTTGTAGAGAATTAAGTTTCCTACTTTTTATGTTCTATGATATTTTTTGATCAGATGCGTAGTTCTCGAGATATAGCAAGATATTTAAAAGTTCCGAAGCCGCACCAACATAATAGAGATACAGAAACACCGTGGCCCCTTTCTTTGAGATAACTCTGCACTACTGCGAGCTGCAAATGCCACTTCCAGCTTAGCTGTGCAGAAGAAGAACAACAAGAAGAAGAAATATCTCGAAATATGTCCGTCAGGCCCCTTCCCTTGAGATAAATCTGCAAATATCTCGGAAACGAAGCGAGCTATGGCAAAATGTTAAGAGACCTTTTTTGTAGAGAATTATGTTTCCTACAATTTACATTCTCTGATATTTTTTGATCAGAAGCGTAGTTTTCGAGATATATCGAGATATTTAAAAGTTCCGAAGCCGCACCAACATAATAGAGATACAGAAACACCGTGGCCCCTTTCTTTGAGATAACTCTGCACTATTGCGACCTGCAAATGCCACTTCCAGCTTAGCTGTGCAGAAGAGGAACAACAAGAAGAAGAAATATCTCGGAATATGTCGTCAGGCCCCTTCCCTTGAGCTAAATCTGCAAATATCTCGGAAACGATGCCAGCTATGGGAAAATGTTAAGAGACCTTTTTTGTAGAGAATTAAGTTTCCTACTTTTTATGTTCTACGATATTTTTTGATCAGATGCGTAGTTCTCGAGATATATCAAGATATTTAAAAGCTCCGAAGCCGCACCAACATAATAGAGATACAGAAACACCGTGGCCCCTTTCTTTGAGATAACTCTGCACTATTGCGAGCTGCAAATCCCACTTCCAGCTTAGCTGTGCTGAAGAAGAACAACAAGAAGAAGAAATATCTCGAAATATGTCCGTCAGGCCCCTTCCCTTGAGATAAATCTGCAAATATCTCGGAAACGAAGCGAGCTATGGCAAAATCTTAAGAGACCTTTTTTGTAGAGAATTATGTTTCCTACAATTTACGTTCTCTGATATTTTTTGATCAGAAGCGTAGTTTTCGAGATATATCGAGATATTTAAAAGTTCCGAAGCCGCACCAACATAATAGAGATACAGAAACACCGTGGCCCCTTTCTTTGAGATAACTCTGCACTATTGCGACCTGCAAATGCCACTTCCAGCTTAGCTGTGCAGAAGAGGAACAACAAGAAGAAGAAATATCTCGGAATATGTCCGTCAGGCCCCTTCCCTTGAGATAAATCTGCAAATATCTCGGAAACGAAGCGAGCTACGGCAAAATGTTAAGCGACCTTTTTTGTAGAAAATTAGGTTTCCTACTTTTTATGTTCTACGATATTTTTTGATCAGATGCGTAGTTCTCGAGATATATCAAGATATTTAAAAGTTCCGAAGCCGCACCAACATAATAGAGATACAGAAACACCGTGGCCCCTTTCTTTGAGATAACTCTGCACTATTGCGCGCTGCAAATGCCACTTCCAGCTTAGCTGTGCAGAAGAAGAACAACAAGAAGAAGAAATATCTCGAAATATGTCCGTCAGGCCCCTTCCCTTGAGATAAATCTGCAAATATCTCGGAAACGAAGCGAGCTATGGCAAAATGTTAAGAGACCTTTTTTGTAGAGAATTAAGTTTCCTACTTTTTATGTTCTATGATATTTTTTGATCAGATGCGTAGTTCTCGAGATATAGCAAGATATTTAAAAGTTCCGAAGCCGCACCAACATAATAGAGATACAGAAACACCGTGGCCCCTTTCTTTGAGATAACTCTGCACTACTGCGAGCTGCAAATGCCACTTCCAGCTTAGCTGTGCAGAAGAAGAACAACAAGAAGAAGAAATATCTCGAAATATGTCCGTCAGGCCCCTTCCCTTGAGATAAATCTGCAAATATCTCGGAAACGAAGCGAGCTATGGCAAAATGTTAAGAGACCTTTTTTGTAGAGAATTATGTTTCCTACAATTTACATTCTCTGATATTTTTTGATCAGAAGCGTAGTTTTCGAGATATATCGAGATATTTAAAAGTTCCGAAGCCGCACCAACATAATAGAGATACAGAAACACCGTGGCCCCTTTCTTTGAGATAACTCTGCACTATTGCGACCTGCAAATGCCACTTCCAGCTTAGCTGTGCAGAAGAGGAACAACAAGAAGAAGAAATATCTCGGAATATGTCGTCAGGCCCCTTCCCTTGAGCTAAATCTGCAAATATCTCGGAAACGATGCCAGCTATGGGAAAATGTTAAGAGACCTTTTTTGTAGAGAATTAAGTTTCCTACTTTTTATGTTCTACGATATTTTTTGATCAGATGCGTAGTTCTCGAGATATATCAAGATATTTAAAAGCTCCGAAGCCGCACCAACATAATAGAGATACAGAAACACCGTGGCCCCTTTCTTTGAGATAACTCTGCACTATTGCGAGATGCAAATCCCACTTCCAGCTTAGCTGTGCTGAAGAAGAACAACAAGAAGAAGAAATATCTCGAAATATGTCCGTCAGGCCCCTTCCCTTGAGATAAATCTGCAAATATCTCGGAAACGAAGCGAGCTATGGCAAAATCTTAAGAGACCTTTTTTGTAGAGAATTATGTTTCCTACAATTTACGTTCTCTGATATTTTTTGATCAGAAGCGTAGTTTTCGAGATATATCGAGATATTTAAAAGTTCCGAAGCCGCACCAACATAATAGAGATACAGAAACACCGTGGCCCCTTTCTTTGAGATAACTCTGCACTATTGCGACCTGCAAATGCCACTTCCAGCTTAGCTGTGCAGAAGAGGAACAACAAGAAGAAGAAATATCTCGGAATATGTCCGTCAGGCCCCTTCCCTTGAGATAAATCTGCAAATATCTCGGAAACGAAGCGAGCTATGGCAAAATGTTAAGAGACCTTTTTTGTAGAGAATTATGTTTCCTACAATTTATGTTCTATGATATTTTTTGATCAGAAGCGTAGTTTTCGAGATATATCGAGATATTTAAAAGTTCCGAAGCCGCACCAACATAATAGAGATACAGAAACATCGTGGCCCCTTTCTTTGGGATAACTCTGCACTATTGCGAGCTGGAAATGCCACTTCCAGTTTAGCTGTGCAGAAGAAGAACAACAAGAAGAAGAAATATCTCGAAATATGTCCGTCAGGACCCTTCCCTTGAGATAAATCTGCAAATATCTCGGAAACGAAGCGAGCTATTGCAAAACGTTAAGAGACCTTTTTTGTAGAGAATTAAGTTTCCTACTTTTTATGTTCTATGATATTTTTTGATCAGATGCGTAGTTCTCGAGATATATCAAGATATTTAAAAGTTCCGAAGCCGCACCAACATAATAGAGATACAGAAACACCGTGGCCCCTTTCTTTGAGATAACTCTGCACTATTGCGAGCTGCAAATGCCACTTCCAGCTTATCTGTGCAGAGGAAGAACAACAAGAAGAAGAAATATCTGGAAATATGTCCGTCAGGCCCCTTCCCTTGAGATAAATCTGCAAATATCTCGGAAACGAAGCGAGCTACGGCAAAATGTTAAGAGACCTTTTTTGTAGAAAATTAGGATTCCTACTTTTTATGTTCTATGATATTTTTTGAACAGATGCGTAGTTCTCGAGATATATCAAGATATTTAAAAGTTCCGAAGCCGCACCAACATAATAGAGATACAGAAACACCGTGGCCCCTTTCTTTGAGATAACTCTGCACTATTGCGAGCTGCAAATGCCACTTCCAGCTTAGCTGTGCAGAGGAAGAACAACAAGAAGAAGAAATATCTGGAAATATGTCCGTCAGGCCCCTTCCCTTGAGATAAATCTGCAAATATCTCGGAAACGAAGCGAGCTACGGCAAAATGTTAAGAGACCTTTTTTGTAGAAAATTAGGATTCCTACTTTTTATGTTCTATGATATTTTTTGAACAGATGCGTAGTTCTCGAGATATATCAAGATATTTAAAAGTTCCGAAGCCGCACCAACATAATAGAGATACAGAAACACCGTGGCCCCTTTCTTTGAGATAACTCTGCACTATTGCGCGCTGCAAATGGCACTTCCAGCTTAGCTGTGCAGAAGAAGAACAACAAGAAGAAGAAATATCTCGAAATATGTCCGTCAGGCCCCTTCCCTTGAGATAAATCTGCAAATATCTCGGAAACCAAGCGAGCTATGGCAAAATGTTAAGAGACCTTATTTGTAGAGAATTAAGTTTCCTACTTTTTATGTTCTACGATATTTTTTGATCAGATGCGTAGTTCTCGAGATATATCAAGATATTTAAAAGCTCCGAAGCCGCACCAACATAATAGAGATACAGAAACACCGTGGCCCCTTTCTTTGAGATAACTCTGCACTATTGCGAGCTGCAAATCCCACTTCCAGCTTAGCTGTGCTGAAGAAGAACAACAAGAAGAAGAAATATCTCGAAATATGTCCGTCAGGCCCCTTCCCTTGAGATAAATCTGCAAATATCTCGGAAACGAAGCGAGCTATGGCAAAATCTTAAGAGACCTTTTTTGTAGAGAATTATGTTTCCTGCAATTTACGTTCTCTGATATTTTTTGATCAGAAGCGTAGTTTTCGAGATATATCGAGATATTTAAAAGTTCCGAAGCCGCACCAACATAATAGAGATACAGAAACACCGTGGCCCCTTTCTTTGAGATAACTCTGCACTATTGCGACCTGCAAATGCCACTTCCAGCATAGCTGTGCAGAAGAGGAACAACAAGAAGAAGAAATATCTCGGAATATGTCCGTCAGGCCCCTTCCCTTGAGATAAATCTGCAAATATCTCGGAAACGAAGCGAGCTATGGCAAAATGTTAAGAGACCTTTTTTGTAGAGAATTATGTTTCCTACAATTTATGTTCTATGATATTTTTTGATCAGAAGCGTAGTTTTCGAGATATATCGAGATATTTAAAAGTTCCGAAGCCGCACCAACATAATAGAGATACAGAAACATCGTGGCCCCTTTCTTTGGGATAACTCTGCACTATTGCGAGCTGGAAATGCCACTTCCAGTTTAGCTGTGCAGAAGAAGAACAACAAGAAGAAGAAATATCTCGAAATATGTCCGTCAGGACCCTTCCCTTGAGATAAATCTGCAAATATCTCGGAAACGAAGCGAGCTATTGCAAAACGTTAAGAGACCTTTTTTGTAGAGAATTAAGTTTCCTACTTTTTATGTTCTATGATATTTTTTGATCAGATGCGTAGTTCTCGAGATATATCAAGATATTTAAAAGTTCCGAAGCCGCACCAACATAATAGAGATACAGAAACACCGTGGCCCCTTTCTTTGAGATAACTCTGCACTATTGCGAGCTGCAAATGCCACTTCCAGCTTATCTGTGCAGAGGAAGAACAACAAGAAGAAGAAATATCTCGAAATATGTCCGTCAGGCCCCTTCCCTTGAGATAAATCTGCAAATACCTCGGAAACGAAGAGAGCTATGGCAAAATGTTAAGAGACCTTTTTTGTAGAGAATTAAGTTTCCTACAATTTATGTTCTATGACATTTTTTGATCAGAAGCGTAGTTTTCGAGATATATCGAGATATTTAAAAGATCCGAAGCTGCACCAACATAATAGAGATACAGAAACACCGTGGCCCCTTTCTTTGAGATAACTCTGCACTATTGCGAGCTGCAAATGCCACTTCCAGCCTAGCTGTGCAGAAGAAGAACAACAAGAAGAAGGAATATCTCGAAAAATGTCCGTCAGGCCCCTTCCCTTGAGATAAATCTGCAAATATCTCGGAAACGAAGCGAGCTATGGCAAAATGTTGAGAGACCTTTTTTGTAGAGAATTAAGTTTTCTACTTTTTATGTTCTATGATATTTTTTGATCAGATGCGTAGTTCTCGAGATATATCAAGATATTTAAAAGTTCCGAAGCCGCACCAACATAATAGAGATACAGAAACACCGCGGCCCCTTTCTTTGAGATAACTCTGCACTATTGCGAGCTGCAAATGCCACTTCCAGCTTAGCTGTGCAGAAGAAGACCAACAAGAAGAAGAAATATCTCGAAATATGTCCGTCAGGCCCCTTCCCTTGAGATAAATCTGCAAATATCTCGGAAACGAAGCGAGCTATGGCAAAATGTTAAGAGACCTTATTTGTGGAGAATTAAGTTTCCTACTTTTTATGTTGTATGATATTATTTGATCAGATGCGTAGTTCTCGAGATATATCAAGATATTTAAAAGTTCCGAAGCCGCACCAACATAATAGAGATACAGAAACACCGTGGCCCCTTTCTTTGAGATAACTCTGCACTATTGCGAGCTGCAAATGCCACTTCCAGCTTAGCTGTGCAGAAGAAGAACAACAAGAAGAAGAAATATCTCGAAATATGTCCGTCAGGCCCCTTCCCTTGAGATAAATCTGCAAATATCTCGGAAACGAAGCGAGCTATGGCAAAATCTTAAGAGACCTTTTTTGTAGAGAATTATGTTTCCTACAATTTACGTTCTCTGATATTTTTTGATCAGAAGCGTAGTTTTCGAGATATATCGAGATATTTAAAAGTTCCGAAGCCGCACCAACATAATAGAGATACAGAAACACCGTGGCCCCTTTCTTTGGGATAACTCTGCACTATTGCGAGCTGGAAATGCCACTTCCACTTTAGCTGTGCAGAAGAAGAACAACAAGAAGAAGAAATATCTCGAAATATGTCCGTCAGGACCCTTCCCTTGAGATAAATCTGCAAATATCTCGGAAACGAAGCGAGCTATTGCAAAACGTTAAGAGACCTTTTTTGTAGAGAATTAAGTTTCCTACTTTTTATGTTCTATGATATTTTTTGATCAGATGCGTAGTTCTCGAGATATATCAAGATATTTAAAAGCTCCGAAGCTGCACCAACATAATAGAGGTACAGAAACACCGTGGCCCCTTTCTTTGAGATAACTCTGCACTATTGCGAGCTGCAAATGCCACTTCCAGCTTAGCTGTGCAGAAGAAGAACAACAAGAAGAAGAAATATCTCGAAATATGTCCGTCAGGACCCTTCCCTTGAGATAAATCTGCAAATATCTCGGAAACGAAGCGAGCTATTGCAAAACGTTAAGAGACCTTTTTTGTAGAGAATTAAGTTTCCTACTTTTTATGTTCTATGATATTTTTTGATCAGAAGCGTAGTTTTCGAGATATATCAAGATATTTAAAAGTTCCGAAGCCGCACCAACATAATAGAGATACAGAAACACCGTGGCCCCTTTCTTTCAGATAACTCTGCACTATTGCGAGCTGGAAATGCCACTTCCAGTTTAGCTGTGCAGAAGAAGAACAACAAGAAGAAGAAATATCTCGAAAAATGTCCGTCAGGCCCCTTCCCTTGAGATAAATCTGCAAATATCTCGGAAACGAAGCGAGCTATGGCAAAATGTTAAGAGACCTCTTTTGTAGAGAATTAAGTTTCCTATTTTTTATGTTCTATGATATTTTTCGATCAGATGCGTAGTTCTCGAGATATATCAAGATATTTAAAAGTTCCGAAGCCGCACCAACATAATAGAGATACAGACACACCGTGGCCCCTTTCTTTGAGATAACTCTGCACTATTGCGAGCTGCAAATGCCACTTCCAGCTTAGCTGTGCAGAAGAAGAACAACAAGAAGAAGAAATATCTGGAAATATGTCCGTCAGGCCCCTTCCCTTGAGATAAATCTGCAAATATCTCGGAAACGAAGCGAGCTACGGCAAAATGTTAAGAGACCTTTTTTGTAGAAAATTAGGATTCCTACTTTTTATGTTCATTGATATTTTTTGATCAGATGCGTAGTTCTCGAGATATATCAAGATATTTAAAAGTTCCGAAGCCGCACCAACATAATAGAGATACAGACACACCGTGGCCCCTTTCTTTGAGATAACTCTGCACTATTGCGAGCTGCAAATGCCACTTCCAGCTTAGCTGTGCAGAAGAAGAACAACAAGAAGAAGAAATATCTGGAAATATGTCCGTCAGGCCCCTTCCCTTGAGATAAATCTGCAAATATCTCGGAAACGAAGCGAGCTACGGCAAAATGTTAAGAGACCTTTTTTGTAGAAAATTAGGATTCCTACTTTTTATGTTCTATGATATTTTTTGATCAGATGCGTAGTTCTCGAGATATATCAAGATATTTAAAAGTTCCGAAGCCGCACCAAAATAATAGAGATACAGAAACACCGTGGCCCCTTTCTTTGAGATAACTCTGCACTACTGCGAGCTGCAAATGCCACTTCCAGCTTAGCTGTGCAGAAGAAGAACAACAAGAAGAAGAAATATCTCGAAATATGTCCGTCAGGCCCCTTCCCTTGAGATAAATCTGCAAATATCTCGGAAACGAAGCGAGCTATGGCAAAATGTTAAGAGACCTGTTTTGTAGAGAATTAAGTTTCCTACTTTTTATGTTCTATGATATTTTTCGATCAGATGCGTAGTTCTCGAGATATATCAAGATATTTAAAAGTTCCGAAGCCGCACCAACATAATAGAGATACAGAAACACCGTGGCCCCTTTCTTTGAGATAACTCTGCACTATTGCGAGCTGCAAATGCCACTTCCAGCTTAGCTGTGCAGAAGAAGAACAACAAGAAGAAGAAATATCTCGAAATATGTCCGTCAGGCCCCTTCCCTTGAGATAAATCTGCAAATATCTCGGAAACGAAGCGAGCTATGGCAAAATGTTAAGAGACCTCTTTTGTAGAGAATTAAGTTTCCTATTTTTTATGTTCTATGATATTTTTCGATCAGATGCGTAGTTCTCGAGATATATCAAGATATTTAAAAGTTCCGAAGCCGCACCAACATAATAGAGATACAGACACACCGTGGCCCCTTTCTTTGAGATAACTCTGCACTATTGCGAGCTGCAAATGCCACTTCCAGCTTAGCTGTGCAGAAGAAGAACAACAAGAAGAAGAAATATCTGGAAATATGTCCGTCAGGCCCCTTCCCTTGAGATAAATCTGCAAATATCTCGGAAACGAAGCGAGCTACGGCAAAATGTTAAGAGACCTTTTTTGTAGAAAATTAGGATTCCTACTTTTTATGTTCATTGATATTTTTTGATCAGATGCGTAGTTCTCGAGATATATCAAGATATTTAAAAGTTCCGAAGCCGCACCAACATAATAGAGATACAGACACACCGTGGCCCCTTTCTTTGAGATAACTCTGCACTATTGCGAGCTGCAAATGCCACTTCCAGCTTAGCTGTGCAGAAGAAGAACAACAAGAAGAAGAAATATCTGGAAATATGTCCGTCAGGCCCCTTCCCTTGAGATAAATCTGCAAATATCTCGGAAACGAAGCGAGCTACGGCAAAATGTTAAGAGACCTTTTTTGTAGAAAATTAGGATTCCTACTTTTTATGTTCTATGATATTTTTTGATCAGATGCGTAGTTCTCGAGATATATCAAGATATTTAAAAGTTCCGAAGCCGCACCAAAATAATAGAGATACAGAAACACCGTGGCCCCTTTCTTTGAGATAACTCTGCACTACTGCGAGCTGCAAATGCCACTTCCAGCTTAGCTGTGCAGAAGAAGAACAACAAGAAGAAGAAATATCTCGAAATATGTCCGTCAGGCCCCTTCCCTTGAGATAAATCTGCAAATATCTCGGAAACGAAGCGAGCTATGGCAAAATGTTAAGAGACCTGTTTTGTAGAGAATTAAGTTTCCTACTTTTTATGTTCTATGATATTTTTCGATCAGATGCGTAGTTCTCGAGATATATCAAGATATTTAAAAGTTCCGAAGCCGCACCAACATAATAGAGATACAGAAACACCGTGGCCCCTTTCTTTGAGATAACTCTGCACTATTGCGAGCTGCAAATGCCACTTCCAGCTTAGCTGTGCAGAAGAAGAACAACAAGAAGAAGAAATATCTCGAAATATGTCCGTCAGACCCCTTCCCTTGAGATAAATCTGCAAATATCTCGGAAACGAAGCGAGCTATTGCAAAACGTTAAGAGACCTTTTTTGTAGAGAATTAAGTTTCCTACTTTTTATGTTCTATGATATTTTTTGATCAGATGCGTAGTTCTCGAGATATATCAAGATATTTAAAAGTTCCGAAGCCGCACCAACATAATAGAGATACAGAAACACCGTGGCCCCTTTCTTTGAGATAACTCTGCACTATTGCGAGCTGCAAATGCCACTTCCAGCTTATCTGTGCAGAGGAAGAACAACAAGAAGAAGAAATATCTCGAAATATGTCCGTCAGGCCCCTTCCCTTGAGATAAATCTGCAAATACCTCGGAAACGAAGCGAGCTATGGCAAAATGTTAAGAGACCTTTTTTGTAGAGAATTAAGTTTCCTACAATTTATGTTCTATGACATTTTTTGATCAGAAGCGTAGTTTTCGAGATATATCGAGATATTTAAAAGATCCGAAGCTGCACCAACATAATAGAGATACAGAAACACCGTGGCCCCTTTCTTTGAGATAACTCTGCACTATTGCGAGCTGCAAATGCCACTTCCAGCCTAGCTGTGCAGAAGAAGAACAACAAGAAGAAGGAATATCTCGAAAAATGTCCGTCAGGCCCCTTCCCTTGAGATAAATCTGCAAATATCTCGGAAACGAAGCGAGCTATGGCAAAATGTTGAGAGACCTTTTTTGTAGAGAATTAAGTTTTCTACTTTTTATGTTCTATGATATTTTTTGATCAGATGCGTAGTTCTCGAGATATATCAAGATATTTAAAAGTTCCGAAGCCGCACCAACATAATAGAGATACAGAAACACCGCGGCCCCTTTCTTTGAGATAACTCTGCACTATTGCGAGCTGCAAATGCCACTTCCAGCTTAGCTGTGCAGAAGAAGACCAACAAGAAGAAGAAATATCTCGAAATATGTCCGTCAGGCCCCTTCCCTTGAGATAAATCTGCAAATATCTCGGAAACGAAGCGAGCTATGGCAAAATGTTAAGAGACCTTATTTGTGGAGAATTAAGTTTCCTACTTTTTATGTTGTATGATATTATTTGATCAGATGCGTAGTTCTCGAGATATATCAAGATATTTAAAAGTTCCGAAGCCGCACCAACATAATAGAGATACAGAAACACCGTGGCCCCTTTCTTTGAGATAACTCTGCACTATTGCGAGCTGCAAATGCCACTTCCAGCTTAGCTGTGCAGAAGAAGAACAACAAGAAGAAGAAATATCTCGAAATATGTCCGTCAGGCCCCTTCCCTTGGGATAAATCTGCATATATCTCGGAAGCGAAGCGAGCTATGGCAAAATGTTAAGAGACCTTTTTTGTAGAGAATTATGTTTCCTACAATTTATGTTCTATGATATTTTTTGATCAGAAGCGTAGTTTTCGAGATATATCAAGATATTTAAAAGTTCCGAAGCCGCACCAACATAATAGAGATACAGAAACACCGTGGCCCCTTTCTTTCAGATAACTCTGCACTATTGCGAGCTGGAAATGCCACTTCCAGTTTAGCTGTGCAGAAGAAGAACAACAAGAAGAAGAAATATCTCGAAAAATGTCCGTCAGGCCCCTTCCCTTGAGATAAATCTGCAAATATCTCGGAAACGAAGCGAGCTATGGCAAAATGTTAAGAGACCTCTTTTGTAGAGAATTAAGTTTCCTATTTTTTATGTTCTATGATATTTTTCGATCAGATGCGTAGTTCTCGAGATATATCAAGATATTTAAAAGTTCCGAAGCCGCACCAACATAATAGAGATACAGACACACCGTGGCCCCTTTCTTTGAGATAACTCTGCACTATTGCGAGCTGCAAATGCCACTTCCAGCTTAGCTGTGCAGAAGAAGAACAACAAGAAGAAGAAATATCTGGAAATATGTCCGTCAGGCCCCTTCCCTTGAGATAAATCTGCAAATATCTCGGAAACGAAGCGAGCTACGGCAAAATGTTAAGAGACCTTTTTTGTAGAAAATTAGGATTCCTACTTTTTATGTTCATTGATATTTTTTGATCAGATGCGTAGTTCTCGAGATATATCAAGATATTTAAAAGTTCCGAAGCCGCACCAACATAATAGAGATACAGACACACCGTGGCCCCTTTCTTTGAGATAACTCTGCACTATTGCGAGCTGCAAATGCCACTTCCAGCTTAGCTGTGCAGAAGAAGAACAACAAGAAGAAGAAATATCTGGAAATATGTCCGTCAGGCCCCTTCCCTTGAGATAAATCTGCAAATATCTCGGAAACGAAGCGAGCTACGGCAAAATGTTAAGAGACCTTTTTTGTAGAAAATTAGGATTCCTACTTTTTATGTTCTATGATATTTTTTGATCAGATGCGTAGTTCTCGAGATATATCAAGATATTTAAAAGTTCCGAAGCCGCACCAAAATAATAGAGATACAGAAACACCGTGGCCCCTTTCTTTGAGATAACTCTGCACTACTGCGAGCTGCAAATGCCACTTCCAGCTTAGCTGTGCAGAAGAAGAACAACAAGAAGAAGAAATATCTCGAAATATGTCCGTCAGGCCCCTTCCCTTGAGATAAATCTGCAAATATCTCGGAAACGAAGCGAGCTATGGCAAAATGTTAAGAGACCTGTTTTGTAGAGAATTAAGTTTCCTACTTTTTATGTTCTATGATATTTTTCGATCAGATGCGTAGTTCTCGAGATATATCAAGATATTTAAAAGTTCCGAAGCCGCACCAACATAATAGAGATACAGAAACACCGTGGCCCCTTTCTTTGAGATAACTCTGCACTATTGCGAGCTGCAAATGCCACTTCCAGCTTAGCTGTGCAGAAGAAGAACAACAAGAAGAAGAAATATCTCGAAATATGTCCGTCAGACCCCTTCCCTTGAGATAAATCTGCAAATATCTCGGAAACGAAGCGAGCTACGGCAAAATGTTAAGAGACCTTTTTTGTAGAAAATTAGGTTTCCTACTTTTTATGTTCTATGATATTTTTTGATCAGATGCGTAGTTCTCGAGATATATCAAGATATTTAAAAGTTCCGAAGCCGCACCAACATAATAGAGATACAGAAACACCGTGGCCCCTTTCTTTGCGATAACTCTGCACTATTGCGAGCTGCAAATGCCACTTCCAGCTTAGCTGTGCAGAAGAAGAACAACAAGAATAAGAAATATTTCGAAATATGTCCGTCAGGCCCCTTCCCTTGAGATAAATCTGCAAATATCTCGGAAACGAAGCGAGCTACGGCAAAATGTTAAGAGACCTTTTTTGTAGAGAATTATGTTTCCTACAATTTATGGTCTATGATATTTTTTGATCAGAAGCGTAGTTTTCGAGATATATCGAGATATTTAAAAGTTCCGAAGCCGCACCAACATAATAGAGATACAGAAACATCGTGGCCCCTTTCTTTGGGATAACTCTGCACTATTGCGAGCTGGAAATGCCACTTCCAGTTTAGCTGTGCAGAAGAAGAACAACAAGAAGAAGAAATATCTCGAAATATGTCCGTCAGGACCCTTCCCTTGAGATAAATCTGCAAATATCTCGGAAACGAAGCGAGCTATTGCAAAACGTTAACAGACCTTTTTTGTAGAGAATTAAGTTTCCTACTTTTTATGTTCTATGATATTTTTTGATCAGATGCGTAGTTCTCGAGATATATCAAGATATTTAAAAGTTCCGAAGCCGCACCAACATAATAGAGATACAGAAACACCGTGGCCCCTTTCTTTGAGATAACTCTGCACTATTGCGCGCTGCAAATGGCACTTCCAGCTTAGCTGTGCAGAAGAAGAACAACAAGAAGAAGAAATATCTCGAAATATGTCCGTCAGGCCCTTTCCGTTGAGATAAATCTGCAAATATCTCGGAAACCAAGCGAGCTATGGCAAAATGTTAAGAGACCTTATTTGTAGAGAATTAAGTTTCCTACTTTTTATGTTCTACGATATTTTTTGATCAGATGCGTAGTTCTCGAGATATATCAAGATATTTAAAAGCTCCGAAGCCGCACCAACATAATAGAGATACAGAAACACCGTGGCCCCTTTCTTTGAGATAACTCTGCACTATTGCGAGCTGCAAATCCCACTTCCAGCTTAGCTGTGCTGAAGAAGAACAACAAGAAGAAGAAATATCTCGAAATATGTCCGTCAGGCCCCTTCCCTTGAGATAAATCTGCAAATATCTCGGAAACGAAGCGAGCTATGGCAAAATCTTAAGAGACCTTTTTTGTAGAGAATTATGTTTCCTACAATTTACGTTCTCTGATATTTTTTGATCAGAAGCGTAGTTTTCGAGATATATCGAGATATTTAAAAGTTCCGAAGCCGCACCAACATAATAGAGATACAGAAACACCGTGGCCCCTTTCTTTGAGATAACTCTGCACTATTGCGACCTGCAAATGCCACTTCCAGCTTAGCTGTGCAGAAGAGGAACAACAAGAAGAAGAAATATCTCGGAATATGTCCGTCAGGCCCCTTCCCTTGAGATAAATCTGCAAATATCTCGGAAACGAAGCGAGCTATGGCAAAATGTTAAGAGACCTTTTTTGTAGAGAATTATGTTTCCTACAATTTATGTTCTATGATATTTTTTGATCAGAAGCGTAGTTTTCGAGATATATCGAGATATTTAAAAGTTCCGAAGCCGCACCAACATAATAGAGATACAGAAACATCGTGGCCCCTTTCTTTGGGATAACTCTGCACTATTGCGAGCTGGAAATGCCACTTCCAGTTTAGCTGTGCAGAAGAAGAACAACAAGAAGAAGAAATATCTCGAAATATGTCCGTCAGGACCCTTCCCTTGAGATAAATCTGCAAATATCTCGGAAACGAAGCGAGCTATTGCAAAACGTTAAGAGACCTTTTTTGTAGAGAATTAAGTTTCCTACTTTTTATGTTCTATGATATTTTTTGATCAGATGCGTAGTTCTCGAGATATATCAAGATATTTAAAAGTTCCGAAGCCGCACCAACATAATAGAGATACAGAAACACCGTGGCCCCATTCTTTGAGATAACTCTGCACCATTGCGAGCTGCAAATGCCACTTCCAGCTTATCTGTGCAGAGGAAGAACAACAAGAAGAAGAAATATCTGGAAATATGTCCGTCAGGCCCCTTCCCTTGAGATAAATCTGCAAATATCTCGGAAACGAAGCGAGCTACGGCAAAATGTTAAGAGACCTTTTTTGTAGAAAATTAGGATTCCTACTTTTTATGTTCTATGATATTTTTTGAACAGATGCATAGTTCTCGAGATATATCAAGATATTTAAAAGTTCCGAAGCCGCACCAACATAATAGAGATACAGAAACACCGTGGCCCCTTTCTTTGAGATAACTCTGCACTATTGCGAGCTGCAAATGCCACTTCCAGCTTAGCTGTGCAGAGGAAGAACAACAAGAAGAAGAAATATCTGGAAATATGTCCGTCAGGCCCCTTCCCTTGAGATAAATCTGCAAATATCTCGGAAACGAAGCGAGGTACGGCAAAATGTTAAGAGACCTTTTTTGTAGAAAATTAGGATTCCTACTTTTTATGTTCTATGATATTTTTTGAACAGATGCGTAGTTCTCGAGATATATCAAGATATTTAAAAGTTCCGAAGCCGCACCAACATAATAGAGATACAGAAACACCGTGGCCCCTTTCTTTGAGATAACTCTGCACTATTGCGCGCTGCAAATGGCACTTCCAGCTTAGCTGTGCAGAAGAAGAACAACAAGAAGAAGAAATATCTCGAAATATGTCCGTCAGGCCCCTTCCCTTGAGATAAATCTGCAAATATCTCGGAAACCAAGCGAGCTATGGCAAAATGTTAAGAGACCTTATTTGTAGAGAATTAAGTTTCCTACTTTTTATGTTCTACGATATTTTTTGATCAGATGCGTAGTTCTCGAGATATATCAAGATATTTAAAAGCTCCGAAGCCGCACCAACATAATAGAGATACAGAAACACCGTGGCCCCTTTCTTTGAGATAACTCTGCACTATTGCGAGCTGCAAATCCCACTTCCAGCTTAGCTGTGCTGAAGAAGAACAACAAGAAGAAGAAATATCTCGAAATATGTCCGTCAGGCCCCTTCCCTTGAGATAAATCTGCAAATATCTCGGAAACGAAGCGAGCTATGGCAAAATCTTAAGAGACCTTTTTTGTAGAGAATTATGTTTCCTACAATTTACGTTCTCTGATATTTTTTGATCAGAAGCGTAGTTTTCGAGATATATCGAGATATTTAAAAGTTCCGAAGCCGCACCAACATAATAGAGATACAGAAACACCGTGGCCCCTTTCTTTGAGATAACTCTGCACTATTGCGACCTGCAAATGCCACTTCCAGCTTAGCTGTGCAGAAGAGGAACAACAAGAAGAAGAAATATCTCGGAATATGTCCGTCAGGCCCCTTCCCTTGAGATAAATCTGCAAATATCTCGGAAACGAAGCGAGCTATGGCAAAATGTTAAGAGACCTTTTTTGTAGAGAATTATGTTTCCTACAATTTATGTTCTATGATATTTTTTGATCAGAAGCGTAGTTTTCGAGATATATCGAGATATTTAAAAGTTCCGAAGCCGCACCAACATAATAGAGATACAGAAACATCGTGGCCCCTTTCTTTGGGATAACTCTGCACTATTGCGAGCTGGAAATGCCACTTCCAGTTTAGCTGTGCAGAAGAAGAACAACAAGAAGAAGAAATATCTCGAAATATGTCCGTCAGGACCCTTCCCTTGAGATAAATCTGCAAATATCTCGGAAACGAAGCGAGCTATTGCAAAACGTTAAGAGACCTTTTTTGTAGAGAATTAAGTTTCCTACTTTTTATGTTCTATGATATTTTTTGATCAGATGCGTAGTTCTCGAGATATATCAAGATATTTAAAAGTTCCGAAGCCGCACCAACATAATAGAGATACAGAAACACCGTGGCCCCTTTCTTTGAGATAACTCTGCACCATTGCGAGCTGCAAATGCCACTTCCAGCTTATCTGTGCAGAGGAAGAACAACAAGAAGAAGAAATATCTGGAAATATGTCCGTCAGGCCCCTTCCCTTGAGATAAATCTGCAAATATCTCGGAAACGAAGCGAGCTACGGCAAAATATTAAGAGACCTTTTTTGTAGAAAATTAGGATTCCTACTTTTTATGTTCTATGATATTTTTTGAACAGATGCGTAGTTCTCGAGATATATCAAGATATTTAAAAGTTCCGAAGCCGCACCAACATAATAGAGATACAGAAACACCGTGGCCCCTTTCTTTGAGATAACTCTGCACTATTGCGAGCTGCAAATGCCACTTCCAGCTTAGCTGTGCAGAGGAAGAACAACAAGAAGAAGAAATATCTGGAAATATGTCCGTCAGGCCCCTTCCCTTGAGATAAATCTGCAAATATCTCGGAAACGAAGCGAGGTACGGCAAAATGTTAAGAGACCTTTTTTGTAGAAAATTAGGATTCCTACTTTTTATGTTCTATGATATTTTTTGAACAGATGCGTAGTTCTCGAGATATATCAAGATATTTAAAAGTTCCGAAGCCGCACCAACATAATAGAGATACAGAAACACCGTGGCCCCTTTCTTTGAGATAACTCTGCACTATTGCGCGCTGCAAATGGCACTTCCAGCTTAGCTGTGCAGAAGAAGAACAACAAGAAGAAGAAATATCTCGAAATATGTCCGTCAGGCCCCTTCCCTTGAGATAAATCTGCAAATATCTCGGAAACCAAGCGAGCTATGGCAAAATGTTAAGAGACCTTATTTGTAGAGAATTAAGTTTCCTACTTTTTATGTTCTACGATATTTTTTGATCAGATGCGTAGTTCTCGAGATATATCAAGATATTTAAAAGCTCCGAAGCCGCACCAACATAATAGAGATACAGAAACACCGTGGCCCCTTTCTTTGAGATAACTCTGCACTATTGCGAGCTGCAAATCCCACTTCCAGCTTAGCTGTGCTGAAGAAGAACAACAAGAAGAAGAAATATCTCGAAATATGTCCGTCAGGCCCCTTCCCTTGAGATAAATCTGCAAATATCTCGGAAACGAAGCGAGCTATGGCAAAATCTTAAGAGACCTTTTTTGTAGAGAATTATGTTTCCTGCAATTTACGTTCTCTGATATTTTTTGATCAGAAGCGTAGTTTTCGAGATATATCGAGATATTTAAAAGTTCCGAAGCCGCACCAACATAATAGAGATACAGAAACACCGTGGCCCCTTTCTTTGAGATAACTCTGCACTATTGCGACCTGCAAATGCCACTTCCAGCTTAGCTGTGCAGAAGAGGAACGACAAGAAGAAGAAATATCTCGGAATATGTCCGTCAGGCCCCTTCCCTTGAGATAAATCTGCAAATATCTCGGAAACGAAGCGAGCTATGGCAAAATGTTAAGAGACCTTTTTTGTAGAGAATTATGTTTCCTACAATTTATGTTCTATGATATTTTTTGATCAGAAGCGTAGTTTTCGAGATATATCGAGATATTTAAAAGTTCCGAAGCCGCACCAACATAATAGAGATACAGAAACATCGTGGCCCCTTTCTTTGGGATAACTCTGCACTATTGCGAGCTGGAAATGCCACTTCCAGTTTAGCTGTGCAGAAGAAGAACAACAAGAAGAAGAAATATCTCGAAATATGTCCGTCAGGACCCTTCCCTTGAGATAAATCTGCAAATATCTCGGAAACGAAGCGAGCTATTGCAAAACGTTAAGAGACCTTTTTTGTAGAGAATTAAGTTTCCTACTTTTTATGTTCTATGATATTTTTTGATCAGATGCGTAGTTCTCGAGATATATCAAGATATTTAAAAGTTCCGAAGCCGCACCAACATAATAGAGATACAGAAACACCGTGGCCCCTTTCTTTGAGATAACTCTGCACTATTGCGCGCTGCAAATGGCACTTCCAGCTTAGCTGTGCAGAAGAAGAACAACAAGAAGAAGAAATATCTCGAAATATGTCCGCCAGGCCCCTTCCCTTGAGATAAATCTGCAAATATCTCGGAAACCAAGCGAGCTATGGCAAAATGTTAAGAGACCTTATTTGTAGAGAATTAAGTTTCCTACTTTTTATGTTCTACGATATTTTTTGATCAGATGCGTAGTTCTCGAGATATATCAAGATATTTAAAAGCTCCGAAGCCGCACCAACATAATAGAGATACAGAAACACCGTGGCCCCTTTCTTTGAGATAACTCTGCACTATTGCGAGCTGCAAATCCCACTTCCAGCTTAGCTGTGCTGAAGAAGAACAACAAGAAGAAGAAATATCTCGAAATATGTCCGTCAGGCCCCTTCCCTTGAGATAAATCTGCAAATATCTCGGAAACGAAGCGAGCTATGGCAAAATCTTAAGAGACCTTTTTTGTAGAGAATTATGTTTCCTACAATTTACGTTCTCTGATATTTTTTGATCAGAAGCGTAGTTTTCGAGATATATCGAGATATTTAAAAGTTCCGAAGCCGCACCAACATAATAGAGATACAGAAACACCGTGGCCCCTTTCTTTGAGATAACTCTGCACTATTGCGACCTGCAAATGCCACTTCCAGCTTAGCTGTGCAGAAGAGGAACAACAAGAAGAAGAAATATCTCGGAATATGTCCGTCAGGCCCCTTCCCTTGAGATAAATCTGCAAATATCTCGGAAACGAAGCGAGCTATGGCAAAATGTTAAGAGACCTTTTTTGTAGAGAATTATGTTTCCTACAATTTATGTTCTATGATATTTTTTGATCAGAAGCGTAGTTTTCGAGATATATCGAGATATTTAAAAGTTCCGAAGCCGCACCAACATAATAGAGATACAGAAACATCGTGGCCCCTTTCTTTGGGATAACTCTGCACTATTGCGAGCTGGAAATGCCACTTCCAGTTTAGCTGTGCAGAAGAAGAACAACAAGAAGAAGAAATATCTCGAAATATGTCCGTCAGGACCCTTCCCTTGAGATAAATCTGCAAATATCTCGGAAACGAAGCGAGCTATTGCAAAACGTTAAGAGACCTTTTTTGTAGAGAATTAAGTTTCCTACTTTTTATGTTCTATGATATTTTTTGATCAGATGCGTAGTTCTCGAGATATATCAAGATATTTAAAAGTTCCGAAGCCGCACCAACATAATAGAGATACAGAAACACCGTGGCCCCTTTCTTTGAGATAACTCTGCACTATTGCGAGCTGCAAATGCCACTTCCAGCTTAGCTGTGCAGAAGAAGAACAACAAGAAGAAGAAATATCTGGAAATATGTCCGTCAGGCCCCTTCCCTTGAGATAAATCTGCAAATATCTCGGAAACGAAGCGAGCTACAGCAAAATGTTAAGAGACCTTTTTTGTAGAAAATTAGGATTCCTACTTTTTATGTTCTATGATATTTTTTGAACAGATGCGTAGTTCTCGAGATATATCAAGATATTTAAAAGTTCCGAAGCCGCACCAACATAATAGAGATACAGAAACACCGTGGCCCCTTTCTTTGAGATAACTCTGCACTATTGCGCGCTGCAAATGGCACTTCCAGCTTAGCTGTGCAGAAGAAGAACAACAAGAAGAAGAAATATCTCGAAATGTGTCCGTCAGGCCCCTTCCCTTGAGATAAATCTGCAAATATCTCGGAAACGAAGCGAGCTACGGCAAAATGTTAAGAGACCTTTTTTGTAGAAAATTAGCATTCCTACTTTTTATGTTCTATGATATTTTTTGAGCAGATGCGTAGTTCTCGAGATATATCAAGATATTTAAAAGTTCCGAAGCCGCACTAACATAATAGAGATACAGAAACACCGTGCCCCCTTTCTTTGAGATAACTCTGCACTATTGCGCGCTGCAAATGCCACTTCCAGCTTAGCTGTGCAGAAGAAGAACAACAAGAAGAAGAAGTATCTCGAAATATGTCCCTCAGGCCCCTTCCCTTGAGATAAATCTGCAAATATCTCGGAAACCAAGCGAGCTATGGCAAAATGTTAAGAGACCTTATTTGTAGAGAATTAAGTTTCCTACTTTTTATGTTCTACGATATTTTTTGATCAGATGCGTAGTTCTCGAGATATATCAAGATATTTAAAAGCTCCGAAGCCGCACCAACATAATAGAGATACAGAAACACCGTGGCCCCTTTCTTTGAGATAACTCTGCACTATTGCGAGCTGCAAATCCCACTTCCAGCTTAGCTGTGCTGAAGAAGAACAACAAGAAGAAGAAATATCTCGAAATATGTCCGTCAGGCCCCTTCCCTTGAGATAAATCTGCAAATATCTCGGAAACGAAGCGAGCTATGGCAAAATCTTAAGAGACCTTTTTTGTAGAGAATTATGTTTCCTACAATTTACGTTCTCTGATATTTTTTGATCAGAAGCGTAGTTTTCGAGATATATCGAGATATTTAAAAGTTCCGAAGCCGCACCAACATAATAGAGATACAGAAACACCGTGGCCCCTTTCTTTGAGATAACTCTGCACTATTGCGCGCTGCAAATGCCACTTCCAGCTTAGCTGTGCAGAAGAAGAACAACAAGAAGAAGAAGTATCTCGAAATATGTCCCTCAGGCCCCTTCCCTTGAGATAAATCTGCAAATATCTCGGAAACCAAGCGAGCTATGGCAAAATGTTAAGAGACCTTATTTGTAGAGAATTAAGTTTCCTACTTTTTATGTTCTACGATATTTTTTGATCAGATGCGTAGTTCTCGAGATATATCAAGATATTTAAAAGCTCCGAAGCCGCACCAACATAAAAGAGATACAGAAACACCGTGGCCCCTTTCTTTGAGATAACTCTGCACTATTGCGAGCTGCAAATCCCACTTCCAGCTTAGCTGTGCTGAAGAAGAACAACAAGAAGAAGAAATATCTCGAAATATGTCCGTCAGGCCCCTTCCCTTGAGATAAATCTGCAAATATCTCGGAAACGAAGCGAGCTATGGCAAAATCTTAAGAGACCTTTTTTGTAGAGAATTATGTTTCCTACAATTTACGTTCTCTGATATTTTTTGATCAGAAGCGTAGTTTTCGAGATATATCGAGATATTTAAAAGTTCCGAAGCCGCACCAACATAATAGAGATACAGAAACACCGTGGCCCCTTTCTTTGAGATAACTCTGCACTATTGCGACCTGCAAATGCCACTTCCAGCTTAGCTGTGCAGAAGAGGAACAACAAGAAGAAGAAATATCTCGGAATATGTCCGTCAGGCCCCTTCCCTTGAGATAAATCTGCAAATATCTCGGAAACGAAGCGAGCTATGGCAAAATGTTAAGAGACCTTTTTTGTAGAGAATTATGTTTCCTACAATTTATGTTCTATGATATTTTTTGATCAGAAGCGTAGTTTTCGAGATATATCGAGATATTTAAAAGTTCCGAAGCCGCACCAACATAATAGAGATACAGAAACATCGTGGCCCCTTTCTTTGGGATAACTCTGCACTATTGCGAGCTGCAAATGCCACTTCCAGCTTAGCTGTGCAGAAGAGGAACAACAAGAAGAAGAAATATCTCGGAATATGTCCGTCAGGCCCCTTCCCTTGAGATAAATCTGCAAATATCTCGGAAACGAAGCGAGCTATGGCAAAATGTTAAGAGACCTTTTTTGTAGAGAATTATGTTTCCTACAATTTATGTTCTATGATATTTTTTGATCAGAAGCGTAGTTTTCGAGATATATCGAGATATTTAAAAGTTCCGAAGCCGCACCAACATAATAGAGATACAGAAACATCGTGGCCCCTTTCTTTGGGATAACTCTGCACTATTGCGAGCTGGAAATGCCACTTCCAGTTGAGCTGTGCAGAAGAAGAACAACAAGAAGAAGAAATATCTCGAAATATGTCCGTCAGGACCCTTCCCTTGAGATAAATCTGCAAATATCTCGGAAACGAAGCGAGCTATTGCAAAACGTTAAGAGACCTTTTTTGTAGAGAATTAAGTTTCCTACTTTTTATGTTCTATGATATTTTTTGATCAGATGCGTAGTTCTCGAGATATATCAAGATATTTAAAAGTTCCGAAGCCGCACCAACATAATAGAGATACAGAAACATCGTGGCCCCTTTCTTTGGGATAACTCTGCACTATTGCGAGCTGGAAATGCCACTTCCAGTTTAGCTGTGCAGAAGAAGAACAACAAGAAGAAGAAATATCTCGAAATATGTCCGTCAGGACCCTTCCCTTGAGATAAATCTGCAAATATCTCGGAAACGAAGCGAGCTATTGCAAAACGTTAAGAGACCTTTTTTGTAGAGAATTAAGTTTCCTACTTTTTATGTTCTATGATATTTTTTGATCAGATGCGTAGTTCTCGAGATATATCAAGATATTTAAAAGTTCCGAAGCCGCACCAACATAATAGAGATACAGAAACACCGTGGCCCCTTTCTTTGAGATAACTCTGCACTATTGCGAGCTGCAAATGCCACTTCCAGCTTAGCTGTGCAGAAGAAGAACAACAAGAAGAAGAAATATCTGGAAATATGTCCGTCAGGCCCCTTCCCTTGAGATAAATCTGCAAATATCTCGGAAACGAAGCGAGCTACAGCAAAATGTTAAGAGACCTTTTTTGTAGAAAATTAGGATTCCTACTTTTTATGTTCTATGATATTTTTTGAACAGATGCGTAGTTCTCGAGATATATCAAGATATTTAAAAGTTCCGAAGCCGCACCAACATAATAGAGATACAGAAACACCGTGGCCCCTTTCTTTGAGATAACTCTGCACTATTGCGCGCTGCAAATGGCACTTCCAGCTTAGCTGTGCAGAAGAAGAACAACAAGAAGAAGAAATATCTCGAAATGTGTCCGTCAGGCCCCTTCCCTTGAGATAAATCTGCAAATATCTCGGAAACGAAGCGAGCTACGGCAAAATGTTAAGAGACCTTTTTTGTAGAAAATTAGGATTCCTACTTTTTATGTTCTATGATATTTTTTGACCAGATGCGTAGTTCTCGAGATATATCAAGATATTTAAAAGTTCCGAAGCCGCACTAACATAATAGAGATACAGAAACACCGTGCCCCCTTTCTTTGAGATAACTCTGCACTATTGCGCGCTGCAAATGCCACTTCCAGCTTAGCTGTGCAGAAGAAGAACAACAAGAAGAAGAAGTATCTCGAAATATGTCCCTCAGGCCCCTTCCCTTGAGATAAATCTGCAAATATCTCGGAAACCAAGCGAGCTATGGCAAAATGTTAAGAGACCTTATTTGTAGAGAATTAAGTTTCCTACTTTTTATGTTCTACGATATTTTTTGATCAGATGCGTAGTTCTCGAGATATATCAAGATATTTAAAAGCTCCGAAGCCGCACCAACATAATAGAGATACAGAAACACCGTGGCCCCTTTCTTTGAGATAACTCTGCACTATTGCGAGCTGCAAATCCCACTTCCAGCTTAGCTGTGCTGAAGAAGAACAACAAGAAGAAGAAATATCTCGAAATATGTCCGTCAGGCCCCTTCCCTTGAGATAAATCTGCAAATATCTCGGAAACGAAGCGAGCTATGGCAAAATCTTAAGAGACCTTTTTTGTAGAGAATTATGTTTCCTACAATTTACGTTCTCTGATATTTTTTGATCAGAAGCGTAGTTTTCGAGATATATCGAGATATTTAAAAGTTCCGAAGCCGCACCAACATAATAGAGATACAGAAACACCGTGGCCCCTTTCTTTGAGATAACTCTGCACTATTGCGACCTGCAAATGCCACTTCCAGCTTAGCTGTGCAGAAGAGGAACAACAAGAAGAAGAAATATCTCGGAATATGTCCGTCAGGCCCCTTCCCTTGAGATAAATCTGCAAATATCTCGGAAACGAAGCGAGCTATGGCAAAATGTTAAGAGACCTTTTTTGTAGAGAATTATGTTTCCTACAATTTATGTTCTATGATATTTTTTGATCAGAAGCGTAGTTTTCGAGATATATCGAGATATTTAAAAGTTCCGAAGCCGCACCAACATAATAGAGATACAGAAACATCGTGGCCCCTTTCTTTGGGATAACTCTGCACTATTGCGAGCTGCAAATGCCACTTCCAGCTTAGCTGTGCAGAAGAAGAACAACAAGAAGAAGAAATATCTGGAAATATGTCCGTCAGGCCCCTTCCCTTGAGATAAATCTGCAAATATCTCGGAAACGAAGCGAGCTACGGCAAAATGTTAAGAGACCTTTTTTGTAGAAAATTAGGATTCCTACTTTTTATGTTCTATGATATTTTTTGAACAGATGCGTAGTTCTCGAGATATATCAAGATATTTAAAAGTTCCGAAGCCGCACCAACATAATAGAGATACAGAAACACCGTGGCCCCTTTCTTTGAGATAACTCTGCACTATTGCGCGCTGCAAATGGCACTTCCAGCTTAGCTGTGCAGAAGAAGAACAACAAGAAGAAGAAACATCTCGAAATATGTCCGTCAGGCCCCTTCCCTTGAGATAAATCTGCAAATATCTCGGAAACCAAGCGAGCTATGGCAAAATGTTAAGAGACCTTATTTGTAGAAAATTAAGTTTCCTACTTTTTATGTTCTACGATATTTTTTGATCAGATGCGTAGTTCTCGAGATATATCAAGATATTTAAAAGCTCCGAAGCCGCACCAACATAATAGAGATACAGAAACACCGTGGCCCCTTTCTTTGAGATAACTCTGCACTATTGCGAGCTGCAAATGCCACTTCCAGCTTAGCTGTGCAGAAGAAGAACAACAAGATGAAGAAATATCTCGAAATATGTCCCTCAGGCCCCTTCCCTTGAGATAAATCTGCAAATATCTCGGAAACCAAGCGAGCTATGGCAAAATGTTAAGAGACCTTATTTGTAGAGAATTAAGTTTCCTACTTTTTATGTTCTACGATATTTTTTGATCAGATGCGTAGTTCTCGAGATATATCAAGATATTTAAAAGTTCCGAAGCCGCACCAACATAATAGAGATACAGAAACACCGTGGCCCCTTTCTTTGAGATAACTCTGCACTATTGCGAGCTGCAAATGCCACTTCCAGCTTAGCTGTGCAGAAGAAGAACAACAAGAAGAAGAAATATCTCGAAATATGTCCGTCAGGCCCCTTCCCTTGAGATAAATCTGCAAATATCTCGGAAACGAAGCGAGCTATGGCAAAATCTTAAGAGACCTTTTTTGTAGAGAATTATGTTTCCTACAATTTACGTTCTCTGATATTTTTTGATCAGAAGCGTAGTTTTCGAGATATATCGAGATATTTAAAAGTTCCGAAGCCGCACCAACATAATAGAGATACAGAAACACCGTGGCCCCTTTCTTTGAGATAACTCTGCACTACTGCGAGCTGGAAATGCCACTTCCAGTTTAGCTGTGCAGAAGAAGAACAACAAGAAGAAGAAACATCTCGAAATATGTCCATCAGGACCCTTCCCTTGAGATAAATCTGCAAATATCTCGGAAACGAAGCTAGCTATGGCAAAACGTTAAGAGACCTTTTTTGTAGAGAATTAAGTTTCCTACTTTTTATGTTGTATGATATTTTTTGATCAGATGCGTAGTTCTCGAGATATATCCAGATATTTAAAAGTTCCGAAGCGGCACCAACATAATAGAGATACAGAAACACCGTGGCCCCTTTCTTTGAGGTAACTCTGCACTATTGCGAGCTGCAAATGCCACTTCCAGCTTAGCTGTGCAGAAGAAGAACAACAAGATGAAGAAATATCTCGAAATATGTCCCTCAGGCCCCTTCCCTTGAGATAAATCTGCAAATATCTCGGAAACCAAGCGAGCTATGGCAAAATGTTAAGAGACCTTATTTGTAGAGAATTAAGTTTCCTACTTATTATGTTCTACGATATTTTTTGATCAGATGCGTAGTTCTCGAGATATATCAAGATATTTAAAAGTTCCGAAGCCGCACCAACATAATAGAGATACAGAAACACCGTGGCCCCTTTCTTTGAGATAACTCTGCACTATTGCGAGCTGCAAATGCCACTTCCAGCTTAGCTGTGCAGAAGAAGAACAACAAGAAGAAGAAATATCTCGAAGTATGTCCGTCAGGCCCCTTCCCTTGAGATAAATCTGCAAATATCTCGGAAACGAAGCGAGCTATGGCAAAATGTTAAGAGACCTTTTTCGTAGAGAATTATGTTTCCTACAATTTATGTTCTATGATATTTTTTGATCAGAAGCGTAGTTTTCGAGATATATCGAGATATTTAAAAGTGCCGAAGCCGCACCAACATAATAGAGATACAGAAACACCCTGGCCCCTTTCTTTGGGATAACTCTGCACTATTGCGAGCTGGAAATGCCACTTCCAGTTTAGCTGTGCAGAAGAAGAACAACAAGAAGAAGAAATATCTCGAAATATGTCCGTCAGGACCCTTCCCTTGAGATAAATCTGCAAATATCTCGGAAACGAAGCGAGCTATTGCAGAACGTTAAGAGACCTTTTTTGTAGAGAATTATGTTTCCTACAATTTACGTTCTATGATATTTTTTGATCAGAAACGTAGTTTTCGAGATATATCGAGATATTTAAAAGTTCCGAAGCCGCACCAACATAATAGAGATACAGAAACACCGTGGCCCCTTTCTTTGGGATAACTCTGCACTATTGCGAGCTGGAAATGCCACTTCCAGTTTAGCTGTGCAGAAGAAGAACAACAAGAAGAAGAAATATCTCGAAATATGTCCGTCGGCCCCTTCCCTTGAGATAAATCTGCAAATATCTCGGAAACCAAGCGAGCTATGGCAAAATGTTAAGAGACCTTATTTGTAGAGAATTAAGTTTCCTACTTATTATGTTCTACGATATTTTTTGATCAGATGCGTAGTTCTCGAGACATATCAAGGTATTTAAAAGTTCCGAAGCCGCACCAACATAATAGAGATACAGAAACACCGTGGCCCCTTTCTTTGAGATAACTCTGCACTATTGCGAGCTGCAAATGCCACTTCCAGCTTAGCTGTGCAGAAGAAGAACAACAAGAAGAAGAAATATCTCGAAATATGTCCGTCAGGCCCCTTCCCTTGAGATAAATCTGCAAATATCTCGGAAACGAAGCGAGCTATGGCAAAATCTTAAGAGACCTTTTTTGTAGAGAATTATGTTTCCTACAATTTACGTTCTCTGATATTTTTTGATCAGAAGCGTAGTTTTCGAGATATATCGAGATATTTAAAAGTTCCGAAGCCGCACCAACATAATAGAGATACAGAAACACCGTGGCCCCTTTCTTTGGGATAACTCTGCACTATTGCGAGCTGGAAATGCCACTTCCACTTTAGCTGTGCAGAAGAAGAACAACAAGAAGAAGAAATATCTCGAAATATGTCCGTCAGGACCCTTCCCTTGAGATAAATCTGCAAATATCTCGGAAACGAAGCGAGCTATTGCAAAACGTTAAGAGACCTTTTTTGTAGAGAATTAAGTTTCCTACTTTTTATGTTCTATGATATTTTTTGATCAGATGCGTAGTTCTCGAGATATATCAAGATATTTAAAAGCTCCGAAGCTGCACCAACATAATAGAGGTACAGAAACACCGTGGCCCCTTTCTTTGAGATAACTCTGCACTATTGCGAGCTGCAAATGCCACTTCCAGCTTAGCTGTGCAGAAGAAGAACAACAAGAAGAAGAAATATCTCGAAATATGTCCGTCGGCCCCTTCCCTTGAGATAAATCTGCAAATATCTCGGAAACGAAGCGAGCTATGGCAAAATGTTAAGAGACCTTTTTTGTAGAGAATTAAGTTTCCTACTTTTTATGTTCTATGATATTTTTCGATCAGAGGCGTAGTTCTCGAGATATATCAAGATATTTAAAAGTTCCGAAGCCGCACCAACATAATAGAGATACAGAAACACCGTGGCCCCTTTCTTTGAGATTACTCTGCACGATTGCGAGCTGGAAATGCCACTTCCAGTTTAGCTGTGCAGAAGAAGAACAACAAGAAGAAGAAATATCTCGAAATATGTCCATCAGGACCCTTCCCTTGAGATAAATCTGCAAATATCTCGGAAACGAAGCGAGCTATGGCAAAATGTTAAGAGACCTTTTTCGTAGAGAATTATGTTTCCTACAATTTATGTTCTATGATATTTTTTGATCAGAAGCGTAGTTTTCGAGATATATCGAGATATTTAAAAGTGCCGAAGCCGCACCAACATAATAGAGATACAGAAACACCGTGGCCCCTTTCTTTGGGATAACTCTGCACTATTGCGAGCTGGAAATGCCACTTCCAGTTTAGCTGTGCAGAAGAAGAACAACAAGAAGAAGAAATATCTCGAAATATGTCCGTCAGGACCCTTCCCTTGAGATAAATCTGCAAATATCTCGGAAACGAAGCGAGCTATTGCAAAACGTTAAGAGACCTTTTTTGTAGAGAATTATGTTTCCTACAATTTACGTTCTCTGATATTTTTTGATCAGAAGCGTAGTTTTCGAGATATATCGAGATATTTAAAAGTTCCGAAGCCGCACCAACATAATAGAGATACAGAAACACCGTGGCCCCTTTCTTTGAGATAACTCTGCACTACTGCGAGCTGGAAATGCCACTTCCAGTTTAGCTGTGCAGAAGAAGAACAACAAGAAGAAGAAACATCTCGAAATATGTCCATCAGGACCCTTCCCTTGAGATAAATCTGCAAATATCTCGGAAACCAAGCTAGCTATGGCAAAATGTTAAGAGACCTTTTTTGTAGAGAATTATGTTTCCTACAATTTATGTTCTATGATATTTTTTGATCAGAAACGTAGTTTTCGAGATATATCGAGATATTTAAAAGTTCCGAAGCCGCACCAACATAATAGAGATACAGAAACACCGTGGCCCCTTTCTTTGGGATAACTCTGCACTATTGCGAGCTGGAAATGCCACTTCCAGTTTAGCTGTGCAGAAGAAGAACAACAAGAAGAAGAAATATCTCGAAATATGTCCGTCAGGACCCTTCCCTTGAGATAAATCTGCAAATATCTCGGAAACGAAGCGAGCTATTGCAAAACGTTAAGAGACCTTTTTTGTAGCGAATTAAGTTTCCTACTTTTTATGTTCTATGATATTTTTTGATCAGATGCGTAGTTCTCGAGATATATCAAGATATTTAAAAGCTCCGAAGCTGCACCAACATAATAGAGGTACAGAAACACCGTGGCCCCTTTCTTTGAGATAACTCTGCACTATTGCGAGCTGCAAATGCCACTTCCAGCTTAGCTGTGCAGAAGAAGAACAACAAGAAGAAGAAATATCTCGAAATATGTCCGTCGGCCCCTTCCCTTGAGATAAATCTGCAAATATCTCGGAAACGAAGCGAGCTATGGCAAAATGTTAAGAGACCTTTTTTGTAGAGAATTAAGTTTCCTACTTTTTATGTTCTATGATATTTTTCGATCAGAGGCGTAGTTCTCGAGATATATCAAGATATTTAAAAGTTCCGAAGCCGCACCAACATAATAGAGATACAGAAACACCGTGGCCCCTTTCTTTGAGATTACTCTGCACGATTGCGAGCTGGAAATGCCACTTCCAGTTTAGCTGTGCAGAAGAAGAACAACAAGAAGAAGAAATATCTCGAAATATGTCCATCAGGACCCTTCCCTTGAGATAAATCTGCAAATATCTCGGAAACGAAGCGAGCTATGGCAAAATGTTAAGAGACCTTTTTCGTAGAGAATTATGTTTCCTACAATTTATGTTCTATGATATTTTTTGATCAGAAGCGTAGTTTTCGAGATATATCGAGATATTTAAAAGTGCCGAAGCCGCACCAACATAATAGAGATACAGAAACACCGTGGCCCCTTTCTTTGGGATAACTCTGCACTATTGCGAGCTGGAAATGCCACTTCCAGTTTAGCTGTGCAGAAGAAGAACAACAAGAAGAAGAAATATCTCGAAATATGTCCGTCAGGACCCTTCCCTTGAGATAAATCTGCAAATATCTCGGAAACGAAGCGAGCTATTGCAAAACGTTAAGAGACCTTTTTTGTAGAGAATTATGTTTCCTACAATTTACGTTCTCTGATATTTTTTGATCAGAAGCGTAGTTTTCGAGATATATCGAGATATTTAAAAGTTCCGAAGCCGCACCAACATAATAGAGATACAGAAACACCGTGGCCCCTTTCTTTGAGATAACTCTGCACTACTGCGAGCTGGAAATGCCACTTCCAGTTTAGCTGTGCAGAAGAAGAACAACAAGAAGAAGAAACATCTCGAAATATGTCCATCAGGACCCTTCCCTTGAGATAAATCTGCAAATATCTCGGAAACGAAGCTAGCTATGGCAAAATGTTAAGAGACCTTTTTTGTAGAGAATTATGTTTCCTACAATTTATGTTCTATGATATTTTTTGATCAGAAACGTAGTTTTCGAGATATATCGAGATATTTAAAAGTTCCGAAGCCGCACCAACATAATAGAGATACAGAAACACCGTGGCCCCTTTCTTTGGGATAACTCTGCACTATTGCGAGCTGGAAATGCCACTTCCAGTTTAGCTGTGCAGAAGAAGAACAACAAGAAGAAGAAATATCTCGAAATATGTCCGTCAGGACCCTTCCCTTGAGATAAATCTGCAAATATCTCGGAAACAAAGCGAGCTATTGCAAAACGTTAAGAGACCTTTTTTGTAGAGAATTAAGTTTCCTACTTTTTATGTTCTATGATATTTTTTGATCAGATGCGTAGTTCTCGAGATATATCAAGATATTTAAAAGCTCCGAAGCTGCACCAACATAATAGAGGTACAGAAACACCGTGGCCCCTTTCTTTGAGATAACTCTGCACTATTGCGAGCTGCAAATGCCACTTCCAGCTTAGCTGTGCAGAAGAAGAACAACAAGAAGAAGAAATATCTCGAAATATGTCCGTCGGCCCCTTCCCTTGAGATAAATCTGCAAATATCTCGGAAACGAAGCGAGCTATGGCAAAATGTTAAGAGACCTTTTTTGTAGAGAATTAAGTTTCCTACTTTTTATGTTCTATGATATTTTTCGATCAGAGGCGTAGTTCTCGAGATATATCAAGATATTTAAAAGTTCCGAAGCCGCACCAACATAATAGAGATACAGAAACACCGTGGCCCCTTTCTTTGAGATTACTCTGCACGATTGCGAGCTGGAAATGCCACTTCCAGTTTATCTGTGCAGAAGAAGAACAACAAGAAGAAGAAATATCTCGAAATATGTCCGTCAGGACCCTTCCCTTGAGATAAATCTGCAAATATCTCGGAAACGAAGCGAGCTATTGCAAAACGTTAAGAGACCTTTTTTGTAGAGAATTAT
Organism: Osmia lignaria lignaria; assembly: GCF_051020975.1. Taxonomy (NCBI): domain Eukaryota; kingdom Metazoa; phylum Arthropoda; class Insecta; order Hymenoptera; family Megachilidae; genus Osmia; species Osmia lignaria. Next base: position 7,799,369 of record NW_027478166.1, read on the forward strand.
GTTTCCTACAATTTACGTTCTCTGATATTTTTTGATCAGAAGCGTAGTTTTCGAGATATATCGAGATATTTAAAAGTTCCGAAGCCGCACCAACATAATAGAGATACAGAAACACCGTGGCCCCTTTCTTTGAGATAACTCTGCACTACTGCGAGCTGGAAATGCCACTTCCAGTTTAGCTGTGCAGAAGAAGAACAACAAGAGGAAGAAACATCTCGAAATATGTCCATCAGGACCCTTCCCTTGAGATAAATCTGCAAATATCTCGGAAACGAAGCTAGCTATGGCAAAATGTTAAGAGACCTTTTTTGTAGAGAATTATGTTTCCTACAATTCATGTTCTATGATATTTTTTGATCAGAAACGTAGTTTTCGAGATATATCGAGATATTTAAAAGTTCCGAAGCCGCACCAACATAATAGAGATACAGAAACACCGTGGCCCCTTTCTTTGGGATAACTCTGCACTATTGCGAGCTGGAAATGCCACTTCCAGTTTAGCTGTGCAGAAGAAGAACAACAAGAAGAAGAAATATCTCGAAATATGTCCGTCAGGACCCTTCCCTTGAGATAAATCTGCAAATATCTCGGAAACGAAGCGAGCTATTGCAAAACGTTAAGAGACCTTTTTTGGAGAGAATTAAGTTTCCTACTTTTTATGTTCTATGATATTTTTTGATCAGATGCGTAGTTCTCGAGATATATCAAGATATTTAAAAGCTCCGAAGCTGCACCAACATAATAGAGGTACAGAAACACCGTGGCCCCTTTCTTTGAGATAACTCTGCACTATTGCAAGCTGCAAATGCCACTTCCAGCTTAGCTGTGCAGAAGAAGAACAACAAGAAGAAGAAATATCTCGAAATATGTCCGTCGGCCCCTTCCCTTGAGATAAATCTGCAAATATCTCGGAAACGAAGCGAGCTATGGCAAAATGTTAAGAGACCTTTTTTGTAGAGAATTAAGTTTCCTACTTTTTATGTTCTATGATATTTTTCGATCAGAGGCGTAGTTCTCGAGATATATCAAGATATTTAAAAGTTCCGAAGCCGCACCAACATAATAGAGATACAGAAACACCGTGGCCCCTTTCTTTGAGATTACTCTGCACGATTGCGAGCTGGAAATGCCACTTCCAGTTTAGCTGTGCAGAAGAAGAACAACAAGAAGAAGAAATATCTCGAAATATGTCCATCAGGACCCTTCCCTTGAGATAAATCTGCAAATATCTCGGAAACGAAGCGAGCTATGGCAAAATGTTAAGAGACCTTTTTCGTAGAGAATTATGTTTCCTACAATTTATGTTCTATGATATTTTTTGATCAGAAGCGTAGTTTTCGAGATATATCGAGATATTTAAAAGTGCCGAAGCCGCACCAACATAATAGAGATACAGAAACACCGTGGCCCCTTTCTTTGGGATAACTCTGCACTATTGCGAGCTGGAAATGCCACTTCCAGTTTAGCTGTGCAGAAGAAGAACAACAAGAAGAAGAAATATCTCGAAATATGTCCGTCAGGACCCTTCCCTTGAGATAAATCTGCAAATATCTCGGAAACGAAGCGAGCTATTGCAAAACGTTAAGAGACCTTTTTTGTAGAGAATTATGTTTCCTACAATTTACGTTCTCTGATATTTTTTGATCAGAAGCGTAGTTTTCGAGATATATCGAGATATTTAAAAGTTCCGAAGCCGCACCAACATAATAGAGATACAGAAACACCGTGGCCCCTTTCTTTGAGATAACTCTGCACTACTGCGAGCTGGAAATGCCACTTCCAGTTTAGCTGTGCAGAAGAAGAACAACAAGAAGAAGAAACATCTCGAAATATGTCCATCAGGACCCTTCCCTTGAGATAAATCTGCAAATATCTCGGAAACGAAGCTAGCTATGGCAAAATGTTAAGAGACCTTTTTTGTAGAGAATTATGTTTCCTACAATTTATGTTCTATGATATTTTTTGATCAGAAACGTAGTTTTCGAGATATATCGAGATATTTAAAAGTTCCGAAGCCGCACCAACATAATAGAGATACAGAAACACCGTGGCCCCTTTCTTTGGGATAACTCTGCACTATTGCGAGCTGGAAATGCCACTTCCAGTTTAGCTGTGCAGAAGAAGAACAACAAGAAGATGAAATATCTCGAAATATGTCCGTCAGGACCCTTCCCTTGAGATAAATCTGCAAATATCTCGGAAACGAAGCGAGCTATTGCAAAACGTTAAGAGACCTTTTTTGTACAGAATTAAGTTTCCTACTTTTTATGTTCTATGATATTTTTTGATCAGATGCGTAGTTCTCGAGATATATCAAGATATTTAAAAGCTCCGAAGCTGCACCAACATAATAGAGGTACAGAAACACCGTGGCCCCTTTCTTTGAGATAACTCTGCACTATTGCGAGCTGCAAATGCCACTTCCAGCTTAGCTGTGCAGAAGAAGAACAACAAGAAGAAGAAATATCTCGAAATATGTCCGTCGGCCCCTTCCCTTGAGATAAATCTGCAAATATCTCGGAAACGAAGCGAGCTATGGCAAAATGTTAAGAGACCTTTTTTGTAGAGAATTAAGTTTCCTACTTTTTATGTTCTATGATATTTTTCGATCAGAGGCGTAGTTCTCGAGATATATCAAGATATTTAAAAGTTCCGAAGCCGCACCAACATAATAGAGATACAGAAACACCGTGGCCCCTTTCTTTGAGATTACTCTGCACGATTGCGAGCTGGAAATGCCACTTCCAGTTTAGCTGTGCAGAAGAAGAACAACAAGAAGAAGAAATATCTCGAAATATGTCCATCAGGACCCTTCCCTTGAGATAAATCTGCAAATATCTCGGAAACGAAGCGAGCTATGGCAAAATGTTAAGAGACCTTTTTCGTAGAGAATTATGTTTCCTACAATTTATGTTCTATGATATTTTTTGATCAGAAGCGTAGTTTTCGAGATATATCGAGATATTTAAAAGTGCCGAAGCCGCACCAACATAATAGAGATACAGAAACACCGTGGCCCCTTTCTTTGGGATAACTCTGCACTATTGCGAGCTGGAAATGCCACTTCCAGTTTAGCTGTGCAGAAGAAGAACAACAAGAAGAAGAAATATCTCGAAATATGTCCGTCAGGACCCTTCCCTTGAGATAAATCTGCAAATATCTCGGAAACGAAGCGAGCTATTGCAAAACGTTAAGAGACCTTTTTTGTAGAGAATTAAGTTTCCTACTTTTTATGTTGTATGATATTTTTTGATCAGATGCGTAGTTCTCGAGATATATCAAGATATTTAAAAGCTCCGAAGCTGCACCAACATAATAGAGGTACAGAAACACCGTGGCCCCTTTCTTTGAGATAACTCTGCACTATTGCGAGCTGCAAATGCCACTTCCAGCTTAGCTGTGCAGAAGAAGAACAACAAGAATAAGAAATATTTCGAAATATGTCCGTCAGGCCCCTTCCCTTGAGATAAATCTGCAAATATCTCGGAAACGAAGCGAGCTACGGCAAAATGTTAAGAGACCTTTTTTGTAGAAAATTAGGTTTCCTACTTTTTATGTTCTAGGATATTTTTTGATCAGAGGCGTAGTTCTCGAGATATATCAAGATGTTTAAAAGTTCCGAAGCCGCACCAACATAATAGAGATACAGAAACACCGTGGCCCCTTTCTTTGAGATTACTCTGCACGATTGCGAGCTGGAAATGCCACTTCCAGTTTAGCTGTGCAGAAGAAGAACAACAAGAAGAAGAAATATCTCGAAATATGTCCATCAGGACCCTTCCCTTGAGATAAATCTGCAAATATCTCGGAAACGAAGCGAGCTATGGCAAAATGTTAAGAGACCTTTTTCGTAGAGAATTATGTTTCCTACAATTTATGTTCTATGATATTTTTTGATCAGAAGCGTAGTTTTCGAGATATATCGAGATATTTAAAAGTGCCGAAGCCGCACCAACATAATAGAGATACAGAAACACCGTGGCCCCTTTCTTTGGGATAACTCTGCACTATTGCGAGCTGGAAATGCCACTTCCAGTTTAGCTGTGCAGAAGAAGAACAACAAGAAGAAGAAACATCTCGAAATATGTCCATCAGGACCCTTCCCTTGAGATAAATCTGCAAATATCTCGGAAACGAAGCTAGCTATGGCAAAATGTTAAGAGACCTTTTTTGTAGAGAATTATGTTTCCTACAATTTATGTTCTATGATATTTTTTGATCAGAAACGTAGTTTTCGAGATATATCGAGATATTTAAAAGTTCCGAAGCCGCACCAACATAATAGAGATACAGAAACACCGTGGCCCCTTTCTTTGGGATAACTCTGCACTATTGCGAGCTGGAAATGCCACTTCCAGTTTAGCTGTGCAGAAGAAGAACAACAAGAAGAAGAAATATCTCGAAATATGTCCGTCAGGACCCTTCCCTTGAGATAAATCTGCAAATATCTCGGAAACGAAGCGAGCTATTGCAAAACGTTAAGAGACCTTTTTTGTAGAGAATTAAGTTTCCTACTTTTTATGTTCTATGATATTTTTTGATCAGATGCGTAGTTCTCGAGATATATCAAGATATTTAAAAGTTCCGAAGCGGCACCAACATAATAGAGATACAGAAACACCGTGGCCCCTTTCTTTGAGGTAACTCTGCACTATTGCGAGCTGCAAATGCCACTTCCAGCTTAGCTGTGCAGAAGAAGAACAACAAGATAGAGAAATATCTCGAAATATGTCCCTCAGGCCCCTTCCCTTGAGATAAATCTGCAAATATCTCGGAAACCAAGCGAGCTATGGCAAAATGTTAAGAGACCTTATTTGTAGAGAATTAAGTTTCCTACTTATTATGTTCTACGATATTTTTTGATCAGATGCGTAGTTCTCGAGATATATCAAGATATTTAAAAGTTCCGAAGCCGCACCAACATAATAGAGATACAGAAACACCGTGGCCCCTTTCTTTGAGATAACTCTGCACTATTGCGAGCTGCAAATGCCACTTCCAGCTTAGCTGTGCAGAAGAAGAACAACAAGAAGAAGAAATATCTCGAAATATGTCCGTCAGGCCCCTTCCCTTGAGATAAATCTGCAAATATCTCGGAAACGAAGCGAGCTATGGCAAAATCTTAAGAGACCTTTTTTGTAGAGAATTATGTTTCCTACAATTTACGTTCTCTGATATTTTTTGATCAGAAGCGTAGTTTTCGAGATATATCGAGATATTTAAAAGTGCCGAAGCCGCACCAACATAATAGAGATACAGAAACACCGTGGCCCCTTTCTTTGGGATAACTCTGCACTATTGCGAGCTGGAAATGCCACTTCCAGTTTAGCTGTGCAGAAGAAGAACAACAAGAAGAAGAAACATCTCGAAATATGTCCATCAGGACCCTTCCCTTGAGATAAATCTGCAAATATCTCGGAAACGAAGCTAGCTATGGCAAAATGTTAAGAGACCTTTTTTGTAGAGAATTATGTTTCCTACAATTTATGTTCTATGATATTTTTTGATCAGAAACGTAGTTTTCGAGATATATCGAGATATTTAAAAGTTCCGTAGCCGCACCAACATAATAGAGATACAGAAACACCGTGGCCCCTTTCTTTGGGATAACTCTGCACTATTGCGAGCTGGAAATGCCACTTCCAGTTTAGCTGTGCAGAAGAAGAACAACAAGAAGAAGAAATATCTCGAAATATGTCCGTCAGGACCCTTCCCTTGAGATAAATCTGCAAATATCTCGGAAACGAAGCGAGCTATTGCAAAACGTTAAGAGACCTTTTTTGTAGAGAATTAAGTTTCCTACTTTTTATGTTCTATGATATTTTTTGATCAGATGCGTAGTTCTCGAGATATATCAAGATATTTAAAAGTTCCGAAGCGGCACCAACATAATAGAGATACAGAAACACCGTGGCCCCTTTCTTTGAGGTAACTCTGCACTATTGCGAGCTGCAAATGCCACTTCCAGCTTAGCTGTGCAGAAGAAGAACAACAAGATAGAGAAATATCTCGAAATATGTCCCTCAGGCCCCTTCCCTTGAGATAAATCTGCAAATATCTCGGAAACCAAGCGAGCTATGGCAAAATGTTAAGAGACCTTATTTGTAGAGAATTAAGTTTCCTACTTATTATGTTCTACGATATTTTTTGATCAGATGCGTAGTTCTCGAGATATATCAAGATATTTAAAAGTTCCGAAGCCGCACCAACATAATAGAGATACAGAAACACCGTGGCCCCTTTCTTTGAGATAACTCTGCACTATTGCGAGCTGCAAATGCCACTTCCAGCTTAGCTGTGCAGAAGAAGAACAACAAGAAGAAGAAATATCTCGAAATATGTCCGTCAGGCCCCTTCCCTTGAGATAAATCTGCAAATATCTCGGAAACGAAGCGAGCTATGGCAAAATCTTAAGAGACCTTTTTTGTAGAGAATTATGTTTCCTACAATTTACGTTCTCTGATATTTTTTGATCAGAAGCGTAGTTTTCGAGATATATCGAGATATTTAAAAGTTCCGAAGCCGCACCAACATAATAGAGATACAGAAACACCGTGGCCCCTTTCTGTGAGATAACTCTGCACTACTGCGAGCTGGAAATGCCACTTCCAGTTTAGCTGTGCAGAAGAAGAACAACAAGAAGAAGAAACATCTCGAAATATGTCCATCAGGACCCTTCCCTTGAGATAAATCTGCAAATATCTCGGAAACGAAGCTAGCTATGGCAAAATGTTAAGAGACCTTTTTTGTAGAGAATTATGTTTCCTACAATTTATGTTCTATGATATTTTTTGATCAGAAACGTAGTTTTCGAGATATATCGAGATATTTAAAAGTTCCGAAGCCGCACCAACATAATAGAGATACAGAAACACCGTGGCCCCTTTCTTTGGGATAACTCTGCACTATTGCGAGCTGGAAATGCCACTTCCAGTTTAGCTGTGCAGAAGAAGAACAACAAGAAGAAGAAATATCTCGAAATATGTCCGTCAGGACCCTTCCCTTGAGATAAATCTGCAAATATCTCGGAAACGAAGCGAGCTATTGCAAAACGTTAAGAGACCTTTTTTGTAGAGAATTAAGTTTCCTACTTTTTATGTTCTATGATATTTTTTGATCAGATGCGTAGTTCTCGAGATATATCAAGATATTTAAAAGTTCCGAAGCGGCACCAACATAATAGAGATACAGAAACACCGTGGCCCCTTTCTTTGAGGTAACTCTGCACTATTGCGAGCTGCAAATGCCACTTCCAGCTTAGCTGTGCAGAAGAAGAACAACAAGATAGAGAAATATCTCGAAATATGTCCCTCAGGCCCCTTCCCTTGAGATAAATCTGCAAATATCTCGGAAACCAAGCGAGCTATGGCAAAATGTTAAGAGACCTTATTTGTAGAGAATTAAGTTTCCTACTTATTATGTTCTACGATATTTTTTGATCAGATGCGTAGTTCTCGAGATATATCAAGATATTTAAAAGTTCCGAAGCCGCACCAACATAATAGAGATACAGAAACACCGTGGCCCCTTTCTTCGAGATAACTCTGCACTATTGCGAGCTGCAAATGCCACTTCCAGCTTAGCTGTGCAGAAGAAGAACAACAAGAAGAAGAAATATCTCGAAATATGTCCGTCAGGCCCCTTCCCTTGAGATAAATCTGCAAATATCTCGGAAACGAAGCGAGCTATGGCAAAATCTTAAGAGACCTTTTTTGTAGAGAATTATGTTTCCTACAATTTACGTTCTCTGATATTTTTTGATCAGAAGCGTAGTTTTCGAGATATATCGAGATATTTAAAAGTTCCGAAGCCGCACCAACATAATAGAGATACAGAAACACCGTGGCCCCTTTCTTTGGGATAACTCTGCACTATTGCGAGCTGGAAATGCCACTTCCAGTTTAGCTGTGCAGAAGAAGAACAACAAGAAGAAGAAATATCTCGAAATATGTCCGTCAGGACCCTTCCCTTGAGATAAATCTGCAAATATCTCGGAAACGAAGCGAGCTATTGCAAAACGTTAAGAGACCTTTTTTGTAGAGAATTAAGTTTCCTACTTTTTATGTTCTATGATATTTTTTGATCAGTTGCGTAGTTCTCGAGATATATCAAGATATTTAAAAGCTCCGAAGCTGCACCAACATAATAGAGGTACAGAAACACCGTGGCCCCTTTCTTTGAGATAACTCTGCACTATTGCGAGCTGCAAATGCCACTTCCAGCTTAGCTGTGCAGAAGAAGAACAACAAGAAGAAGAAATATCTCGAAATATGTCCTTCGGCCCCTTCCCTTGAGATAAATCTGCAAATATCTCGGAAACGAAGCGAGCTATGGCAAAATGTTAAGAGACCTTTTTTGTAGAGAATTAAGTTTCCTACTTTTTATGTTCTATGATATTTTTCGATCAGAGGCGTAGTTCTCGAGATATATCAAGATATTTAAAAGTTCCGAAGCCGCACCAACATAATAGAGATACAGAAACACCGTGGCCCCTTTCTTTGAGATTACTCTGCACGATTGCGAGCTGGAAATGCCACTTCCAGTTTAGCTGTGCAGAAGAAGAACAACAAGAAGAAGAAATATCTCGAAATATGTCCATCAGGACCCTTCCCTTGAGATAAATCTGCAAATATCTCGGAAACGAAGCGAGCTATGGCAAAATGTTAAGAGACCTTTTTCGTAGAGAATTATGTTTCCTACAATTTATGTTCTATGATATTTTTTGATCAGAAGCGTAGTTCTCGAGATATATCAAGATATTTAAAAGCTCCGAAGCTGCACCAACATAATAGAGGTACAGAAACACCGTGGCCCCTTTCTTTGAGATAACTCTGCACTATTGCGAGCTGCAAATGCCACTTCCAGCTTAGCTGTGCAGAAGAAGAACAACAAGAATAAGAAATATTTCGAAATATGTCCGTCAGGCCCCTTCCCTTGAGATAAATCTGCAAATATCTCGGAAACGAAGCGAGCTACGGCAAAATGTTAAGAGACCTTTTTTGTAGAAAATTAGGTTTCCTACTTTTTATGTTCTAGGATATTTTTTGATCAGATGCGTAGTTCTCGAGATATATCCAGATATTTAAAAGCTCCGAAGCTGCACCAACATAATAGAGGTACAGAAACACCGTGGCCCCTTTCTTTGAGATAACTCTGCACTATTGCGAGCTGCAAATGCCACTTCCAGCTTAGCTGTGCAGAAGAAGAACAACAAGAAGAAGAAATATCTCGAAATATGTCCGTCGGCCCCTTCCCTTGAGATAAATCTGCAAATATCTCGGAAACGAAGCGAGCTATGGCAAAATGTTAAGAGACCTTTTTTGTAGAGAATTAAGTTTCCTACTTTTTATGTTCTATGATATTTTTCGATCAGAGGCGTAGTTCTCGAGATATATCAAGATATTTAAAAGTTCCGAAGCCGCACCAACATAATAGAGATACAGAAACACCGTGGCCCCTTTCTTTGAGATTACTCTGCACGATTGCGAGCTGGAAATGCCACTTCCAGTTTAGCTGTGCAGAAGAAGAACAACAAGAAGAAGAAATATCTCGAAATATGTCCATCAGGACCCTTCCCTTGAGATAAATCTGCAAATATCTCGGAAACGAAGCGAGCTATGGCAAAATGTTGAGAGACCTTTTTCGTAGAGAATTATGTTTCCTACAATTTATGTTCTATGATATTTTTTGATCAGAAGCGTAGTTTTCGAGATATATCGAGATATTTAAAAGTGCCGAAGCCGCACCAACATAATAGAGATACAGAAACACCGTGGCCCCTTTCTTTGGGATAACTCTGCACTATTGCGAGCTGGAAATGCCACTTCCAGTTTAGCTGTGCAGAAGAAGAACAACAAGAAGAAGAAACATCTCGAAATATGTCCATCAGGACCCTTCCCTTGAGATAAATCTGCAAATATCTCGGAAACGAAGCTAGCTATGGCAAAATGTTAAGAGACCTTTTTTGTAGAGAATTATGTTTCCTACAATTTATGTTCTATGATATTTTTTGATCAGAAACGTAGTTTTCGAGATATATCGAGATATTTAAAAGTTCCGAAGCCGCACCAACATAATAGAGATACAGAAACACCGTGGCCCCTTTCTTTGGGATAACTCTGCACTATTGCGAGCTGGAAATGCCACTTCCAGTTTAGCTGTGCAGAAGAAGAACAACAAGAAGAAGAAATATCTCGAAATATGTCCGTCAGGACCCTTCCCTTGAGATAAATCTGCAAATATCTCGGAAACGAAGCGAGCTATTGCAAAACGTTAAGAGACCTTTTTTGTAGAGAATTAAGTTTTCTACTTTTTATGTTCTATGATATTTTTTGATCAGATGCGTAGTTCTCGAGATATATCAAGATATTTAAAAGTTCCGAAGCGGCACCAACATAATAGAGATACAGAAACACCGTGGCCCCTTTCTTTGAGGTAACTCTGCACTATTGCGAGCTGCAAATGCCACTTCCAGCTTAGCTGTGCAGAAGAAGAACAACAAGATAGAGAAATATCTCGAAATATGTCCCTCAGGCCCCTTCCCTTGAGATAAATCTGCAAATATCTCGGAAACCAAGCGAGCTATGGCAAAATGTTAAGAGACCTTATTTGTAGAGAATTAAGTTTCCTACTTATTATGTTCTACGATATTTTTTGATCAGATGCGTAGTTCTCGAGATATATCAAGATATTTAAAAGTTCCGAAGCCGCACCAACATAATAGAGATACAGAAACACCGTGGCCCCTTTCTTTGAGATAACTCTGCACTATTGCGAGCTGCAAATGCCACTTCCAGCTTAGCTGTGCAGAAGAAGAACAACAAGAAGAAGAAATATCTCGAAATATGTCCGTCAGGCCCCTTCCCTTGAGATAAATCTGCAAATATCTCGGAAACGAAGCGAGCTATGGCAAAATCTTAAGAGACCTTTTTTGTAGAGAATTATGTTTCCTACAATTTACGTTCTCTGATATTTTTTGATCAGAAGCGTAGTTTTCGAGATATATCGAGATATTTAAAAGTTCCGAAGCCGCACCAACATAATAGAGAAACAGAAACACCGTGGCCCCTTTCTGTGAGATAACTCTGCACTACTGCGAGCTGGAAATGCCACTTCCAGTTTAGCTGTGCAGAAGAAGAACAACAAGAAGAAGAAACATCTCGAAATATGTCCATCAGGACCCTTCCCTTGAGATAAATCTGCAAATATCTCGGAAACGAAGCTAGCTATGGCAAAATGTTAAGAGACCTTTTTTGTAGAGAATTATGTTTCCTACAATTTATGTTCTATGATATTTTTTGATCAGAAACGTAGTTTTCGAGATATATCGAGATATTTAAAAGTTCCGAAGCCGCACCAACATAATAGAGATACAGAAACACCGTGGCCCCTTTCTTTGGGATAACTCTGCACTATTGCGAGCTGGAAATGCCACTTCCAGTTTAGCTGTGCAGAAGAAGAACAACAAGAAGAAGAAGTATCTCGAAATATGTCCGTCAGGACCCTTCCCTTGAGATAAATCTGCAAATATCTCGGAAACGAAGCGAGCTATTGCAAAACGTTAAGAGACCTTTTTTGTAGAGAATTAAGTTTCCTACTTTTTATGTTCTATGATATTTTTTGATCAGATGCGTAGTTCTCGAGATATATCAAGATATTTAAAAGTTCCGAAGCGGCACCAACATAATAGAGATACAGAAACACCGTGGCCCCTTTCTTTGAGGTAACTCTGCACTATTGCGAGCCGCAAATGCCACTTCCAGCTTAGCTGTGCAGAAGAAGAACAACAAGATAGAGAAATATCTCGAAATATGTCCCTCAGGCCCCTTCCCTTGAGATAAATCTGCAAATATCTCGGAAACCAAGCGAGCTATGGCAAAATGTTAAGAGACCTTATTTGTAGAGAATTAAGTTTCCTACTTATTATGTTCTACGATATTTTTTGATCAGATGCGTAGTTCTCGAGATATATCAAGATATTTAAAAGTTCCGAAGCCGCACCAACATAATAGAGATACAGAAACACCGTGGCCCCTTTCTTTGAGATAACTCTGCACTATTGCGAGCTGCAAATGCCACTTCCAGCTTAGCTGTGCAGAAGAAGAACAACAAGAAGAAGAAATATCTCGAAATATGTCCGTCAGGCCCCTTCCCTTGAGATAAATCTGCAAATATCTCGGAAACGAAGCGAGCTATGGCAAAATCTTAAGAGACCTTTTTTGTAGAGAATTATGTTTCCTACAATTTACGTTCTCTGATATTTTTTGATCAGAAGCGTAGTTTTCGAGATATATCGAGATATTTAAAAGTTCCGAAGCCGCACCAACATAATAGAGATACAGAAACACCGTGGCCCCTTTCTTTGAGATAACTCTGCACTACTGCGAGCTGGAAATGCCACTTCCAGTTTAGCTGTGCAGAAGAAGAACAACAAGAAGAAGAAACATCTCGAAATATGTCCATCAGGACCCTTCCCTTGAGATAAATCTGCAAATATCTCGGAAACGAAGCTAGCTATGGCAAAATGTTAAGAGACCTTTTTTGTAGAGAATTATGTTTCCTACAATTTATGTTCTATGATATTTTTTGATCAGAAACGTAGTTTTCGAGATATATCGAGATATTTAAAAGTTCCGAAGCCGCACCAACATAATAGAGATACAGAAACACCGTGGCCCCTTTCTTTGGGATAACTCTGCACTATTGCGAGCTGGAAATGCCACTTCCAGTTTAGCTGTGCAGAAGAAGAACAACAAGAAGAAGAAATATCTCGAAATATGTCCGTCAGGACCCTTCCCTTGAGATAAATCTGCAAATATCTCGGAAACGAAGCGAGCTATTGCAAAACGTTAAGAGACCTTTTTTGTACAGAATTAAGTTTCCTACTTTTTATGTTCTATGATATTTTTTGATCAGATGCGTAGTTCTCGAGATATATCAAGATATTTAAAAGCTCCGAAGCTGCACCAACATAATAGAGGTACAGAAACACCGTGGCCCCTTTCTTTGAGATAACTCTGCACTATTGCGAGCTGCAAATGCCACTTCCAGCTTAGCTGTGCAGAAGAAGAACAACAAGAAGAAGAAATATCTCGAAATATGTCCGTCGGCCCCTTCCCTTGAGATAAATCTGCAAATATCTCGGAAACGAAGCGAGCTATGGCAAAATGTTAAGAGACCTTTTTTGTAGAGAATTAAGTTTCCTACTTTTTATGTTCTATGATATTTTTCGATCAGAGGCGTAGTTCTCGAGATATATCAAGATATTTAAAAGTTCCGAAGCCGCACCAACATAATAGAGATACAGAAACACCGTGGCCCCTTTCTTTGAGATTACTCTGCACGATTGCGAGCTGGAAATGCCACTTCCAGTTTAGCTGTGCAGAAGAAGAACAACAAGAAGAAGAAATATCTCGAAATATGTCCATCAGGACCCTTCCCTTGAGATAAATCTGCAAATATCTCGGAAAGGAAGCGAGCTATGGCAAAATGTTAAGAGACCTTTTTCGTAGAGAATTATGTTTCCTACAATTTATGTTCTATGATATTTTTTGATCAGAAGCGTAGTTTTCGAGATATATCGAGATATTTAAAAGTGCCGAAGCCGCACCAACATAATAGAGATACAGAAACACCGTGGCCCCTTTCTTTGGGATAACTCTGCACTATTGCGAGCTGGAAATGCCACTTCCAGTTTAGCTGTGCAGAAGAAGAACAACAAGAAGAAGAAATATCTCGAAATATGTCCGTCAGGACCCTTCCCTTGAGATAAATCTGCAAATATCTCGGAAACGAAGCGAGCTATTGCAAAACGTTAAGAGACCTTTTTTGTAGAGAATTAAGTTTCCTACTTTTTATGTTGTATGATATTTTTTGATCAGATGCGTAGTTCTCGAGATATATCAAGATATTTAAAAGCTCCGAAGCTGCACCAACATAATAGAGGTACAGAAACACCGTGGCCCCTTTCTTTGAGATAACTCTGCACTATTGCGAGCTGCAAATGCCACTTCCAGCTTAGCTGTGCAGAAGAAGAACAACAAGAATAAGAAATATTTCGAAATATGTCCGTCAGGCCCCTTCCCTTGAGATAAATCTGCAAATATCTCGGAAACGAAGCGAGCTACGGCAAAATGTTAAGAGACCTTTTTTGTAGAAAATTAGGTTTCCTACTTTTTATGTTCTAGGATATTTTTTGATCAGATGCGTAGTTCTCGAGATATATCCAGATATTTAAAAGTTCCGAAGCGGCACCAACATAATAGAGATACAGAAACACCGTGGCCCCTTTCTTTGAGGTAACTCTGCACTATTGCGAGCTGCAAATGCCACTTCCAGCTTAGCTGTGCAGAAGAAGAACAACAAGATGAAGAAATATCTCGAAATATGTCCCTCAGGCCCCTTCCCTTGAGATAAATCTGCAAATATCTCGGAAACCAAGCGAGCTATGGCAAAATGTTGACAGACCTTATTTGTAGAGAATTAAGTTTCCTACTTTTTATGTTCTACGATATTTTTTGATCAGATGCGTAGTTCTCGAGATATATCAAGATATTTAAAAGTTCCGAAGCCGCACCAACATAATAGAGATACAGAAACACCGTGGCCCCTTTCTTTGAGATAACTCTGCACTATTGCGAGCTGCAAATGCCACTTCCAGCTTAGCTGTGCAGAAGAAGAACAACAAGAAGAAGAAATATCTCGAAATATGTCCGTCAGGCCCCTTCCCTTGAGATAAATCTGCAAATATCTCGGAAATGAAGCGAGCTATGGCAAAATCTTAAGAGACCTTTTTGGTAGAGAATTATGTTTCCTACAATTTACGTTCTCTGATATTTTTTGATCAGAAGCGTAGTTTTCGAGATATATCGAGATATTTAAAAGTTCCGAAGCCGCACCAACATAATAGAGATACAGAAACACCGTGGCCCCTTTCTTTGAGATAACTCTGCACTATTGCGACCTGCAAATGCCACTTCCAGCTTAGCTGTGCAGAAGAAGAACAACAAGAAGAAGAAATATCTCGAAATATGTCCGTCAGGCCCCTTCCCTTGAGATAAATCTGCAAATATCTCGGAAACGAAGCGAGCTATGGCAAAATGTTAAGAGACCTTATTTGTAGAGAATTAAGTTTCCTACTTTTTATGTTCTATGATATTTTTTGATCAGATGCGTAGTTCTCGAGATATATCAAGATATTTAAAAGCTCCGAAGCTGCACCAACATAATAGAGGTACAGAAACACCGTGGCCCCTTTCTTTGAGATAACTCTGCACTATAGCGAGCTGCAAATGCCACTTCCAGCTTAGCTGTGCAGAAGAAGAACAACAAGAAGAAGAAATATCTCGAAATATGTCCGTCGGCCCCTTCCCTTGAGATAAATCTGCAAATATCTCGGAAACGAAGCGAGCTACGGCAAAATGTTAAGAGACCTTTTTTGTAGAAAATTAGGTTTCCTACTTTTTATGTTCTAGGATATTTTTTGATCAGATGCGTAGTTCTCGAGATATATCCAGATATTTAAAAGTTCCGAAGCGGCACCAACATAATAGAGATACAGAAACACCGTGGCCCCTTTCTTTGAGGTAACTCTGCACTATTGCGAGCTGCAAATGCCACTTCCAGCTTAGCTGTGCAGAAGAAGAACAACAAGATGAAGAAATATCTCGAAATATGTCCCTCAGGCCCCTTCCCTTGAGATAAATCTGCAAATATCTCGGAAACCAAGCGAGCTATGGCAAAATGTTGACAGACCTTATTTGTAGAGAATTAAGTTTCCTACTTTTTATGTTCTACGATATTTTTTGATCAGATGCGTAGTTCTCGAGATATATCAAGATATTTAAAAGTTCCGAAGCCGCACCAACATAATAGAGATACAGAAACACCGTGGCCCCTTTCTTTGAGATAACTCTGCACTATTGCGAGCTGCAAATGCCACTTCCAGCTTAGCTGTGCAGAAGAAGAACAACAAGAAGAAGAAATATCTCGAAATATGTCCGTCAGGCCCCTTCCCTTGAGATAAATCTGCAAATATCTCGGAAACGAAGCGAGCTATGGCAAAATCTTAAGAGACCTTTTTGGTAGAGAATTATGTTTCCTACAATTTACGTTCTCTGATATTTTTTGATCAGAAGCGTAGTTTTCGAGATATATCGAGATATTTAAAAGTTCCGAAGCCGCACCAACATAATAGAGATACAGAAACACCGTGGCCCCTTTCTTTGAGATAACTCTGCACTATTGCGACCTGCAAATGCCACTTCCAGCTTAGCTGTGCAGAAGAAGAACAACAAGAAGAAGAAATATCTCGAAATATGTCCGTCAGGCCCCTTCCCTTGAGATAAATCTGCAAATATCTCGGAAACGAAGCGAGCTATGGCAAAATGTTAAGAGACCTTATTTGTAGAGAATTAAGTTTCCTACTTTTTATGTTCTATGATATTTTTTGATCAGATGCGTAGTTCTCGAGATATATCAAGATATTTAAAAGCTCCGAAGCTGCACCAACATAATAGAGGTACAGAAACACCGTGGCCCCTTTCTTTGAGATAACTCTGCACTATAGCGAGCTGCAAATGCCACTTCCAGCTTAGCTGTGCAGAAGAAGAACAACAAGAAGAAGAAATATCTCGAAATATGTCCGTCGGCCCCTTCCCTTGAGATAAATCTGCAAATATCTCGGAAACGAAGCGAGCTATGGCAAAATGTTAAGACACCTTTTTCGTAGAGAATTATGTTTCCTACAATTTATGTTCTATGATATTTTTTGATCAGAAGCGTAGTTTTCGAGATATATCGAGATATTTAAAAGTGCCGAAGCCGCACCAACATAATAGAGATACAGAAACACCGTGGCCCCTTTCTTTGGGATAACTCTGCACTATTGCGAGCTGGAAATGCCACTTCCAGTTTACCTGTGCAGAAGAAGAACAACAAGAAGAAGAAATATCTCGAAATATGTCCGTCAGGACCCTTCCCTTGAGATAAATCTGCAAATATCTCGGAAACGAAGCGAGCTATTGCAAAACGTTAAGAGACCTTTTTTGTAGAGAATGAAGTTTCCTACTTTTTATGTTGTATGATATTTTTTGATCAGATGCGTAGTTCTCGAGATATATCAAGATATTTAAAAGCTCCGAAGCTGCACCAACATAATAGAGGTACAGAAACACCGTGGCCCCTTTCTTTGAGATAACTCTGCACTATTGCGAGCTGCAAATGCCACTTCCAGCTTAGCTGTGCAGAAGAAGAACAACAAGAATAAGAAATATTTCGAAATATGTCCGTCAGGCCCCTTCCCTTGAGATAAATTTGCAAATATCTCGGAAACGAAGCGAGCTACGGCAAAATGTTAAGAGACCTTTTTTGTAGAAAATTAGGTTTCCTACTTTTTATGTTCTAGGATATTTTTTGATCAGATGCGTAGTTCTCGAGATATATCCAGATATTTAAAAGTTCCGAAGCGGCACCAACATAATAGAGATACAGAAACACCGTGGCCCCTTTCTTTGAGGTAACTCTGCACTATTGCGAGCTGCAAATGCCACTTCCAGCTTAGCTGTGCAGAAGAAGAACAACAAGATGAAGAAATATCTCGAAATATGTCCCTCAGGCCCCTTCCCTTGAGATAAATCTGCAAATATCTCGGAAACCAAGCGAGCTATGGCAAAATGTTAAGAGACCTTATTTGTAGAGAATTAAGTTTCCTACTTTTTATGTTCTACGATATTTTTTGATCAAATGCGTAGTTCTCGAGATATATCAAGATATTTAAAAGTTCCGAAGCCGCACCAACATAATAGAGATACAGAAACACCGTGGCCCCTTTCTTTGAGATAACTCTGCACTATTGCGAGCTGCAAATGCCACTTCCAGCTTAGCTGTGCAGAAGAAGAACAACAAGAAGAAGAAATATCTCGAAATATGTCCGTCAGGCCCCTTCCCTTGAGATAAATCTGCAAATATCTCGGAAACGAAGCGAGCTATGGCAAAATCTTAAGAGACCTTTTTGGTAGAGAATTATGTTTCCTACAATTTACGTTCTCTGATATTTTTTGATCAGAAACGTAGTTTTCGAGATATATCGAGATATTTAAAAGTTCCGAAGCCGCACCAACATAATAGAGATACAGAAACACCGTGGCCCCTTTCTTTGAGATAACTCTGCACTATTGCGACCTGCAAATGCCACTTCCAGCTTAGCTGTGCAGAAGAAGAACAACAAGAAGAAGAAATATCTCGAAATATGTCCGTCAGGCCCCTTCCCTTGAGATAAATCTGCAAATATCTCGGAAACGAAGCGAGCTATGGCAAAATGTTAAGAGACCTTATTTGTAGAGAATTAAGTTTCCTACTTTTTATGTTCTACGACATTTTTTGATCAGATGCGTAGTTCTCGAGATATATCAAGATATTTAAAAGTTCCGAAGCCGCACCAACATAATAGAGATACAGAAACACCGTGGCCCCTTTCTTTGAGATAACTCTGCACTATTGCGAGCTGCAAATGCCACTTCCAGCTTAGCTGTGCAGAAGAAGAACAACAAGAAGAAGAAATATCTCGAAATATGTCCGACAGGCCCCTTCCCTTGAGATAAATCTGCAATTATCTCGGAAACGAAGCGAGCTATGGCAAAATCTTGAGAGACCTTTTTTGTAGAGAATTATGTTTCCTACAATTTACGTTCTCTGATATTTTTTGATCAGAAGCGTAGTGTTCGAGATATATCGAGATATTTAAAAGTTCCGAAGCCGCACCAACATAATAGAGATACAGAAACACCGTGGCCCCTTTCTTTGAGATAACTGTGCACTACTGCGAGCTGGAAATGCCACTTCCAGTTTAGCTGTGCAGAAGAAGAACAACAAGAAGAAGAAACATCTCGAAATATGTCCATCAGGACCCTTCCCTTGAGATAAATCTGCAAATATCTCGGAAACGAAGCTAGCTATGGCAAAATGTTAAGAGACCTTTTTTGTAGAGAATTATGTTTCCTACAATTTATGTTCTATGATATTTTTTGATCAGAAACGTAGTTTTCGAGATATATCGAGATATTTAAAAGTTCCGAAGCCGCACCAACATAATAGAGATACAGAAACACCGTGGCCCCTTTCTTTGGGATAACTCTGCACTATTCCGAGCTGGAAATGCCACTTCCAGTTTAGCTGTGCAGAAGAAGAACAACAAGAAGAAGAAATATCTCGAAATATGTCCGTCAGGACCCTTCCCTTGAGATAAATCTGCAAATATCTCGGAAACGAAGCGAGCTATTGCAAAACGTTAAGAGACCTTTTTTGTAGAGAATGAAGTTTCCTACTTTTTATGTTGTATGATATTTTTTGATCAGATGCGTAGTTCTCGAGATATATCAAGATATTTAAAAGCTCCGAAGCTGCACCAACATAATAGAGGTACAGAAACACCGTGGCCCCTTTCTTTGAGATAACTCTGCACTATTGCGAGCTGCAAATGCCACTTCCAGCTTAGCTGTGCAGAAGAAGAACAACAAGAATAAGAAATATTTCGAAATATGTCCGTCAGGCCCCTTCCCTTGAGATAAATTTGCAAATATCTCGGAAACGAAGCGAGCTACGGCAAAATGTTAAGAGACCTTTTTTGTAGAAAATTAGGTTTCCTACTTTTTATGTTCTAGGATATTTTTTGATCAGATGCGTAGTTCTCGAGATATATCCAGATATTTAAAAGTTCCGAAGCGGCACCAACATAATAGAGATACAGAAACACCGTGGCCCCTTTCTTTGAGGTAACTCTGCACTATTGCGAGCTGCAAATGCCACTTCCAGCTTAGCTGTGCAGAAGAAGAACAACAAGATGAAGAAATATCTCGAAATATGTCCCTCAGGCCCCTTCCCTTGAGATAAATCTGCAAATATCTCGGAAACCAAGCGAGCTATGGCAAAATGTTAAGAGACCTTATTTGTAGAGAATTAAGTTTCCTACTTTTTATGTTCTACGATATTTTTTGATCAAATGCGTAGTTCTCGAGATATATCAAGATATTTAAAAGTTCCGAAGCCGCACCAACATAATAGAGATACAGAAACACCGTGGCCCCTTTCTTTGAGATAACTCTGCACTATTGCGAGCTGCAAATGCCACTTCCAGCTTAGCTGTGCAGAAGAAGAACAACAAGAAGAAGAAATATCTCGAAATATGTCCGTCAGGCCCCTTCCCTTGAGATAAATCTGCAAATATCTCGGAAACGAAACGAGCTATGGCAAAATCTTAAGAGACCTTTTTGGTAGAGAATTATGTTTCCTACAATTTACGTTCTCTGATATTTTTTGATCAGAAACGTAGTTTTCGAGATATATCGAGATATTTAAAAGTTCCGAAGCCGCACCAACATAATAGAGATACAGAAACACCGTGGCCCCTTTCTTTGAGATAACTCTGCACTATTGCGACCTGCAAATGCCACTTCCAGCTTAGCTGTGCAGAAGAAGAACAACAAGAAGAAGAAATATCTCGAAATATGTCCGTCAGGCCCCTTCCCTTGAGATAAATCTGCAAATATCTCGGAAACGAAGCGAGCTATGGCAAAATGTTAAGAGACCTTATTTGTAGAGAATTAAGTTTCCTACTTTTTATGTTCTACGACATTTTTTGATCAGATGCGTAGTTCTCGAGATATATCAAGATATTTAAAAGTTCCGAAGCCGCACCAACATAATAGAGATACAGAAACACCGTGGCCCCTTTCTTTGAGATAACTCTGCACTATTGCGAGCTGCAAATGCCACTTCCAGCTTAGCTGTGCAGAAGAAGAACAACAAGAAGAAGAAATATCTCGAAATATGTCCGACAGGCCCCTTCCCTTGAGATAAATCTGCAATTATCTCGGAAACGAAGCGAACTATGGCAAAATCTTGAGAGACCTTTTTTGTAGAGAATTATGTTTCCTACAATTTACGTTCTCTGATATTTTTTGATCAGAAGCGTAGTTTTCGAGATATATCGAGATATTTAAAAGTTCCGAAGCCGCACCAACATAATAGAGATACAGAAACACCGTGGCCCCTTTCTTTGAGATAACTCTGCACTACTGCGAGCTGGAAATGCCACTTCCAGTTTAGCTGTGCAGAAGAAGAACAACAAGAAGAAGAAACATCTCGAAATATGTCCATCAGGACCCTTCCCTTGAGATAAATCTGCAAATATCTCGGAAACGAAGCTAGCTATGGCAAAATGTTAAGAGACCTTTTTTGTAGAGAATTATGTTTCCTACAATTTATGTTCTATGATATTTTTTGATCAGAAACGTAGTTTTCGAGATATATCGAGATATTTAAAAGTTCCGAAGCCGCACCAACATAATAGAGATACAGAAACACCGTGGCCCCTTTCTTTGGGATAACTCTGCACTATTCCGAGCTGGAAATGCCACTTCCAGTTTAGCTGTGCAGAAGAAGAACAACAAGAAGAAGAAATATCTCGAAATATGTCCGTCAGGACCCTTCCCTTGAGATAAATCTGCAAATATCTCGGAAACGAAGCGAGCTATTGCAAAACGTTAAGAGACCTTTTTTGTAGAGAATGAAGTTTCCTACTTTTTATGTTGTATGATATTTTTTGATCAGAAGCGTAGTTCTCGAGATATATCAAGATATTTAAAAGCTCCGAAGCTGCACCAACATAATAGAGGTACAGAAACACCGTGGCCCCTTTCTTTGAGATAACTCTGCACTATTGCGAGCTGCAAATGCCACTTCCAGCTTAGCTGTGCAGAAGAAGAACAACAAGAATAAGAAATATTTCGAAATATGTCCGTCAGGCCCCTTCCCTTGAGATAAATTTGCAAATATCTCGGAAACGAAGCGAGCTACGGCAAAATGTTAAGAGACCTTTTTTGTAGAAAATTAGGTTTCCTACTTTTTATGTTCTAGGATATTTTTTGATCAGATGCGTAGTTCTCGAGATATATCCAGATATTTAAAAGTTCCGAAGCGGCACCAACATAATAGAGATACAGAAACACCGTGGCCCCTTTCTTTGAGGTAACTCTGCACTATTGCGAGCTGCAAATGCCACTTCCAGCTTAGCTGTGCAGAAGAAGAACAACAAGATGAAGAAATATCTCGAAATATGTCCCTCAGGCCCCTTCCCTTGAGATAAATCTGCAAATATCTCGGAAACCAAGCGAGCTATGGCAAAATGTTAAGAGACCTTATTTGTAGAGAATTAAGTTTCCTACTTTTTATGTTCTACGATATTTTTTGATCAAATGCGTAGTTCTCGAGATATATCAAGATATTTAAAAGTTCCGAAGCCGCACCAACATAATAGAGATACAGAAACACCGTGGCCCCTTTCTTTGAGATAACTCTGCACTATTGCGAGCTGCAAATGCCACTTCCAGCTTAGCTGTGCAGAAGAAGAACAACAAGAAGAAGAAATATCTCGAAATATGTCCGTCAGGCCCCTTCCCTTGAGATAAATCTGCAAATATCTCGGAAACGAAACGAGCTATGGCAAAATCTTAAGAGACCTTTTTGGTAGAGAATTATGTTTCCTACAATTTACGTTCTCTGATATTTTTTGATCAGAAACGTAGTTTTCGAGATATATCGAGATATTTAAAAGTTCCGAAGCCGCACCAACATAATAGAGATACAGAAACACCGTGGCCCCTTTCTTTGAGATAACTCTGCACTATTGCGACCTGCAAATGCCACTTCCAGCTTAGCTGTGCAGAAGAAGAACAACAAGAAGAAGAAATATCTCGAAATATGTCCGTCAGGCCCCTTCCCTTGAGATAAATCTGCAAATATCTCGGAAACGAAGCGAGCTATGGCAAAATGTTAAGAGACCTTATTTGTAGAGAATTAAGTTTCCTACTTTTTATGTTCTACGACATTTTTTGATCAGATGCGTAGTTCTCGAGATATATCAAGATATTTAAAAGTTCCGAAGCCGCACCAACATAATAGAGATACAGAAACACCGTGGCCCCTTTCTTTGAGATAACTCTGCACTATTGCGAGCTGCAAATGCCACTTCCAGCTTAGCTGTGCAGAAGAAGAACAACAAGAAGAAGAAATATCTCGAAATATGTCCATCAGGACCCTTCCCTTGAGATAAATCTGCAAATATCTCGGAAACGAAGCGAGCTATGGCAAAATGTTAAGAGACCTTTTTCGTAGAGAATTATGTTTCCTACAATTTATGTTCTATGATATTTTTTGATCAGAAGCGTAGTTTTCGAGATATATCGAGATATTTAAAAGTGCCGAAGCCGCACCAACATAATAGAGATACAGAAACACCGTGGCCCCTTTCTTTGGGATAACTCTGCACTATTGCGAGCTGGAAATGCCACTTCCAGTTTAGCTGTGCAGAAGAAGAACAACAAGAAGAAGAAATATCTCGAAATATGTCCGTCAGGACCCTTCCCTTGAGATAAATCTGCAAATATCTCGGAAACGAAGCGAGCTATTGCAAAACGTTAAGAGACCTTTTTTGTAGAGAATTATGTTTCCTACAATTTACGTTCTCTGATATTTTTTGATCAGAAGCGTAGTTTTCGAGATATATCGAGATATTTAAAAGTTCCGAAGCCGCACCAACATAATAGAGATACAGAAACACCGTGGCCCCTTTCTTTGAGATAACTCTGCACTACTGCGAGCTGGAAATGCCACTTCCAGTTTAGCTGTGCAGAAGAAGAACAACAAGAAGAAGAAATATCTCGAAATATGTCCATCAGGACCCTTCCCTTGAGATAAATCTGCAAATATCTCGGAAACGAAGCGAGCTATGGCAAAATGTTAAGAGACCTTTTTTGTAGAGAATTATGTTCCCTACAATTTATGTTCTATGATATTTTTTGATCAGATGCGTAGTTCTCGAGATATATCAAGATATTTAAAAGCTCCGAAGCTGCACCAACATAATAGAGGTACAGAAACACCGTGGCCCCTTTCTTTGAGATAACTCTGCACTATTGCGAGCTGCAAATGCCACTTCCAGCTTAGCTGTGCAGAAGAAGAACAACAAGAAGAAGAAATATCTCGAAGTATGTCCGTCGGCCCCTTCCCTTGAGATAAATCTGCAAATATCTCGGAAACGAAGCGAGCTATGGCAAAATGTTAAGAGACCTTTTTTGTAGAGAATTAAGTTTCCTACTTTTTATGTTCTATGATATTTTTCGATCAGAGGCGTAGTTCTCGAGATATATCAAGATATTTAAAAGTTCCGAAGCCGCACCAACATAATAGAGATACAGAAACATCGTGGCCCCTTTCTTTGCGATAACTCTGCACTATTGCGAGCTGCAAATGCCACTTCCAGCTTAGCTGTGCAGAAGAAGAACAACAAGAAGAAGAAATATCTCGAAATATGTCCGTCAGGCCCCTTCCCTTGAGATAAATCTGCAAATACCTCGGAAACCAAGCGAGCTATGGCAAAATGTTAAGAGACCTTTTTTGTAGAGAATTAAGTTTCCTACTTTTTATGTTCTATGATATTTTTTGATCAGAAGCGTAGTTTTCGAGATATATCGAGATATTTAAAAGTGCCGAAGCCGCACCAACATAATAGAGATACAGAAACACCGTGGCCCCTTTCTTTGGGATAACTCTGCACTATTGCGAGCTGGAAATGCCACTTCCAGTTTAGCTGTGCAGAAGAAGAACAACAAGAAGAAGAAATATCTCGAAATATGTCCGTCAGGACCCTTCCCTTGAGATAAATCTGCAAATATCTCGGAAACGAAGCGAGCTATTGCAAAACGTTAAGAGACCTTTTTTGTAGAGAATTAAGTTTCCTACTTTTTATGTTGTATGATATTTTTTGATCAGATGCGTAGTTCTCGAGATATATCAAGATATTTAAAAGCTCCGAAGCTGCACCAACATAATAGAGGTACAGAAACACCGTGGCCCCTTTCTTTGAGATAACTCTGCACTATTGCGAGCTGCAAATGCCACTTCCAGCTTAGCTGTGCAGAAGAAGAACAACAAGAATAAGAAATATTTCGAAATATGTCCGTCAGGCCCCTTCCCTTGAGATAAATCTGCAAATATCTCGGAAACGAAGCGAGCTACGGCAAAATGTTAAGAGACCTTTTTTGTAGAAAATTAGGTTTCCTACTTTTTATGTTCTAGGATATTTTTTGATCAGATGCGTAGTTCTCGAGATATATCAAGATATTTAAAAGTTCCGAAGCCGCACCAACATAATAGAGATACAGAAACATCGTGGCCCCTTTCTTTGCGATAACTCTGCACTATTGCGAGCTGCAAATGCCACTTCCAGCTTAGCTGTGCAGAAGAAGAACAACAAGAAGAAGAAATATCTCGAAATATGTCCGTCAGGCCCCTTCCCTTGAGATAAATCTGCAAATACCTCGGAAACCAAGCGAGCTATGGCAAAATGTTAAGAGACCTTTTTTGTAGAGAATTAAGTTTCCTACTTTTTATGTTCTATGATATTTTTTGATCAGAAGCGTAGTTTTCGAGATATATCGAGATATTTAAAAGTGCCGAAGCCGCACCAACATAATAGAGATACAGAAACACCGTGGCCCCTTTCTTTGGGATAACTCTGCACTATTGCGAGCTGGAAATGCCACTTCCAGTTTAGCTGTGCAGAAGAAGAACAACAAGAAGAAGAAATATCTCGAAATATGTCCGTCAGGACCCTTCCCTTGAGATAAATCTGCAAATATCTCGGAAACGAAGCGAGCTATTGCAAAACGTTAAGAGACCTTTTTTGTAGAGAATTAAGTTTCCTACTTTTTATGTTGTATGATATTTTTTGATCAGATGCGTAGTTCTCGAGATATATCAAGATATTTAAAAGCTCCGAAGCTGCACCAACATAATAGAGGTACAGAAACACCGTGGCCCCTTTCTTTGAGATAACTCTGCACTATTGCGAGCTGCAAATGCCACTTCCAGCTTAGCTGTGCAGAAGAAGAACAACAAGAATAAGAAATATTTCGAAATATGTCCGTCAGGCCCCTTCCCTTGAGATAAATCTGCAAATATCTCGGAAACGAAGCGAGCTACGGCAAAATGTTAAGAGACCTTTTTTGTAGAAAATTAGGTTTCCTACTTTTTATGTTCTAGGATATTTTTTGATCAGATGCGTAGTTCTCGAGATATATCAAGATATTTAAAAGTTCCGAAGCCGCACCAACATAATAGAGATACAGAAACATCGTGGCCCCTTTCTTTGCGATAACTCTGCACTATTGCGAGCTGCAAATGCCACTTCCAGCTTAGCTGTGCAGAAGAAGAACAACAAGAAGAAGAAATATCTCGAAATATGTCCGTCAGGCCCCTTCCCTTGAGATAAATCTGCAAATACCTCGGAAACCAAGCGAGCTATGGCAAAATGTTAAGAGACCTTTTTTGTAGAGAATTAAGTTTCCTACTTTTTATGTTCTATGATATTTTTCGATCAGAGGCGTAGTTCTCGAGATATATCAAGATATTCAAAAGTTCCGAAGCCGCACCAACATAATAGAGATACAGAAACACCGTGGCCCCTTTCTTTGAGATAACTCTGCACGATTGCGAGCTGGAAATGCCACTTCCAGTTTAGCTGTGCAGAAGAAGAACAACAAGAAGAAGAAATATCTCGAAATATGTCCATCAGGACCCTTCCCTTGAGATAAATCTGCAAATATCTCGGAAACGAAGCGAGCTATGGCAAAATGTTAAGAGACCTTTTTTGTAGAGAATTAAGTTTCCTACTTTTTATGTTCTATGATATTTTTCGATCAGAGGCGTAGTTCTCGAGATATATCAAGATATTTAAAAGTTCCGAAGCCGCACCAACATAATAGAGATACAGAAACACCGTGGCCCCTTTCTTTGAGATAACTCTGCACGATTGCGAGCTGGAAATGCCACTTCCAGTTTAGCTGTGCAGAAGAAGAACAACAAGAAGAAGAAATATCTCGAAATATGTCCATCAGGACCCTTCCCTTGAGATAAATCTGCAAATATCTCGGAAACGAAGCGAGCTATGGCAAAATGTTAAGAGACCTTTTTTGTAGAGAATTATGTTCCCTACAATTTATGTTCTATGATATTTTTTGATCAGATGCGTAGTTCTCGAGATATATCAAGATATTTAAAAGTTCCGAAGCCGCACCAACATAATAGAGATACAGAAACACCGTGGCTCCTTTCTTTGAGATAACTCTGCACTAGTGCGAGCCGCAAATGCCACTTCCAGCTTAGCTGTGCAGAAGAAGAACAACAAGAAGAAGAAATATCTCGAAATATGTCCGTCAGGCCCCTTCCCTTGAGATAAATCTGCAAATATCTTGTAGGAAACATAATTCTCTACAAAAAAGATCTCTTAAGATTTTACCATAGCTCGCTTCGTTTCCGAGATATTTGCAGATTTATCTCAAGGGAAGGGGCCTGACGGACATATTTCGAGATATTTCTTCTTCTTGTTGTTCTTCTTCTGCACAGCTAAGCTGGAAGTGGCATTTGCAGCTCGCAATAGTGCAGAGTTATCTCAAAGAAAGGGGCCACGGTGTTTCTGTATCTCTATTATGTTGGTGCGGCTTCGGAACTTTTAAATATCTCGATATATCTCGAAAACTACGCTTCTGATCAAAAAATATCAGAGAACGTAAATTGTAGGAAACATAATTCTCTACAAAAAAGGTCTCTTACGATTTTGCCATAGCTCGCTTCGTTTCCGAGATATTTGCAGATGTATCTCAAGGGAAGGGGCCTGACGGACATATTTCGAGATATTTCTTCTTCTTGTTGTTCTTCTTCTGCACAGCTAAGCTGGAAGTGGCATTTGCAGCGCGTAATAGTGCAGAGTTATCTCAAAGAAAGGGGCCACGGTGTTTCTGTATCTCTATTATGTTGGTGCGGCTTCGGAACTTTTAAATATCTTGATATATCTCGAGAACTACGCATCTGTTCAAAAAATATCATAGAACATAAAAAGTAGGAAACTTAATTCTCTACAAATAAGGTCTCTTAACATTTTGCCATAGCTCGCTTGGTTTCCGAGATATTTGCAGATTTATCTCAAGGGAAGGGGCCTGAGGGACATATTTCGAGATATTTCTTCTTCTTGTTGTTCTTCTTCTGCACAGCTAAGCTGCAAGTGGCATTTGCAGCTCGCAATAGTGCAGAGTTACCTCAAAGAAAGGGGCCACGGTGTTTCTGTATCTCTATTATGTTGGTGCGGCTTCGGAACTTTTAAATATCTTGATATATCTCGAGAACTACGCATCTGTTCAAAAAATATCATAGAACATAAAAAGTAGGAATCCTAATTTTCTACAAAAACGGTCTCTTAACATTTTGCCGTAGCTCGCTTCGTTTCCGAGATATTTGCAGATTTATCTCAAGGGAAGGGGCCTGACGGACATATTTCCAGATATTTCTTCTTCTTGTTGTTCTTCTTCTGCACAGCTAAGCTGGAAGTGGCATTTGCAGCTCGCAATAGTGCAGAGTTATCTCAAAGAAAGGGGCCACGGTGTTTCTGTATCTCTATTATGTTGGTGCGGCTTCGGAACTTTTAAATATCTCGATATATCTCGAAAACTACGCTTCTGATCAAAAAATATCATAGAACATAAATTGTAGGAAACGTAATTCTCTACAAAAAAGGTCTCTTAAGATTTTGCCATAGCTCGCTTCGTTTCCGAGATATTTGCAGATTTATCTCAAGGGAAGGGGCCTGACGGACATATTTCGAGATATTTCTTCTTCTTGTTGTTCTTCTTCTGCACAGCTAAGCTGGAAGTGGCATTTGCAGCTCGCAATTGTGCAGAGTTATCTCAAAGGGAGGGGCCACGGTGTTTCTGTATCTCTATTATGTTGGTGCGGCTTCGGAACTTTTAAATATCTTGATATATCTCGAGAACTACGCATCTGATCAAAAAATATCGTAGAACATAAAAAGTAGGAAACTTAATTCTCTACAAATAAGGTCTCTTAACATTTTGCCATTGCTCGCTTGGTTTCCGAGATATTTGCAGATTTATCTCAAGGGAAGGGGCCTGAGGGACATATTTCGAGATATTTCTTCTTCTTGTTGTTCTTCTTCTGCACAGCTAAGCTAGAAGTGGCATTTGCAGGTCGCAATAGTGCAGAGTTATCTCAAAGAAAGGGGCCACGGTGTTTCTGTATCTCTATTATGTTGGTGCGGCTTCGGAACTTTTAAATATCTCGATATATCTCGAAAACTACGCTTCTGATCAAAAAATATCAGAGAACGTAAATTGTAGGAAACGTAATTCTCTACAAAAAAGGTCTCTTAAGATTTTGCCATAGCTCGCTTCGTTTCCGAGATATTTGCAGATTTATCTCAAGGGAAGGGGCCTGACGGACATATTTCGAGATATTTCTTCTTCTTGTTGTTCTTCTTCTGCACAGCTAAGCTGGAAGTGGCATTTGCAGCTCGCAATAGTGCAGAGTTATCTCAAAGAAAGGGGCCACGGTGTTTCTGTTTCTCTATTATGTTGGTGCGGCTTCGGAACTTTTAAATATCTTGATATATCTCGAGAACTACGCATCTGTTCAAAAAATATCATAGAACATAAAAAGTAGGAAACTTAATTCTCTACAAATAAGGTCTCTTAACATTTTGCCATAGCTCGCTTGGTTTCCGAGATATTTGCAGATTTATCTCAAGGGAAGGGGCCTGAGGGACATATTTCGAGATATTTCTTCTTCTTGTTGTTCTTCTTCTGCACAGCTAAGCTGGAAGTGGCATTTGCAGCTCGCAATAGTGCAGAGTTACCTCAAAGAAAGGGGCCACGGTGTTTCTGTATCTCTATTATGTTGGTGCGGCTTCGGAACTTTTAAATATCTTGATATATCTCGAGAACTACGCATCTGTTCAAAAAATATCATAGAACATAAAAAGTAGGAATCCTAATTTTCTACAAAAAAGGTCTCTTAACATTTTGCCGTAGCTCGCTTCGTTTCCGAGATATTTGCAGATTTATCTCAAGGGAAGGGGCCTGACGGACATATTTCCAGATATTTCTTCTTCTTGTTGTTCTTCTTCTGCACAGCTAAGCTGGAAGTGGCATTTGCAGCTCGCAATAGTGCAGAGTTATCTCAAAGAAAGGGGCCACGGTGTTTCTGTATCTCTATTATGTTGGTGCGGCTTCGGAACTTTTAAATATCTTGATATATCTCGAGAACTACGCATCTGATCAAAAAATATCATAGAACATAAAAAGTTGGAAACTTAATTCTCTACAAAAAAGGTCTCTTAACGTTTTGCAATAGCTCGCTTCGTTTCCGAGATATTTGCAGATTTATCTCAAGGGAAGGGACCTGACGGACATATTTCGAGATATTTCTTCTTCTTGTTGTTCTTCTTCTGCACAGCTAAACTGGAAGTGGCATTTCCAGCTCGCAATAGTGCAGAGTTATCCCAAAGAAAGGGGCCACGATGTTTCTGTATCTCTATTATGTTGGTGCGGCTTCGGAACTTTTAAATATCTCGATATATCTCGAAAACTACGCTTCTGATCAAAAAATATCATAGAACATAAATTGTAGGAAACATAATTCTCTACAAAAAAGGTCTCTTAACATTTTGCCATAGCTCGCTTCCTTTCCGAGATATTTGCAGATTTATCTCAAGGGAAGGGGCCTGACGGACATATTTCGAGATATTTCTTCTTCTTGTTGTTCTTCTTCTGCACAGCTAAGCTGGAAGTGGCATTTGCAGCTCGCAATTGTGCAGAGTTATCTCAAAGGGAGGGGCCACGGTGTTTCTGTATCTCTATTATGTTGGTGCGGCTTCGGAACTTTTAAATATCTTGATATATCTCGAGAACTACGCATCTGATCAAAAAATATCGTAGAACATAAAAAGTAGGAAACTTAATTCTCTACAAATAAGGTCTCTTAACATTTTGCCATAGCTCGCTTGGTTTCCGAGATATTTGCAGATTTATCTCAAGGGAAGGGGCCTGAGGGACATATTTCGAGATATTTCTTCTTCTTGTTGTTCTTCTTCTGCACAGCTAAGCTGGAAGTGGCATTTGCAGGTCGCAATAGTGCAGAGTTATCTCAAAGAAAGGGGCCACGGTGTTTCTGTATCTCTATTATGTTGGTGCGGCTTCGGAACTTTTAAATATCTCGATATATCTCGAAAACTACGCTTCTGATCAAAAAATATCAGAGAACGTAAATTGTAGGAAACATAATTCTCTACAAAAAAGGTCTCTTAACATTTTGCCATAGCTCGCTTCGTTTCCGAGATATTTGCAGATTTATCTCAAGGGAAGGGGCCTGACGGACATATTTCGAGATATTTCTTCTTCTTGTTGTTCTTCTTCTGCACAGCTAAGCTGGAAGTGGCATTTGCAGCTCGCAGTAGTGCAGAGTTATCTCAAAGAAAGGGGCCACGGTGTTTCTGTATCTCTATTATGTTGGTGCGGCTTCGGAACTTTTAAATATCTTGATATATCTCGAAAACTACGCTTCTGATCAAAAAATATCAGAGAACCTAAATTGTAGGAAACATAATTCTCTACAAAAAAGGTCTCTTAACATTTTGCCATAGCTCGCTTCGTTTCCGAGATATTTGCAGATTTATCTCAAGGGAAGGGGCCTGACGGACATATTTCGAGATATTTCTTCTTCTTGTTGTTCTTCTTCTGCACAGCTAAGCTGGAAGTGGCATTTGCAGCTCGCAATTGTGCAGAGTTATCTCAAAGGGAGGGGCCACGGTGTTTCTGTATCTCTATTATGTTGGTGCGGCTTCGGAACTTTTAAATATCTTGATATATCTCGAGAACTACGCATCTGATCAAAAAATATCGTAGAACATAAAAAGTAGGAAACTTAATTCTCTACAAATAAGGTCTCTTAACATTTTGCCATAGCTCGCTTGGTTTCCGAGATATTTGCAGATATATCTCAAGGGAAGGGGCCTGAGGGACATATTTCGAGATATTTCTTCTTCTTGTTGTTCTTCTTCTGCACAGCTAAGCTGGAAGTGGCATTTGCAGGTCGC
Organism: Osmia lignaria lignaria; assembly: GCF_051020975.1. Taxonomy (NCBI): domain Eukaryota; kingdom Metazoa; phylum Arthropoda; class Insecta; order Hymenoptera; family Megachilidae; genus Osmia; species Osmia lignaria. The sequence continues at coordinate 7,831,365 of NW_027478166.1, forward strand.
AATAGTGCAGAGTTATCTCAAAGAAAGGGGCCACGGTGTTTCTGTATCTCTATTATGTTGGTGCGGCTTCGGAACTTTTAAATATCTTGATATATCTCGAGAACTACGCATCTGATCAAAAAATATCGTAGAACATAAAAAGTAGGAAACTTAATTCTCTACAAATAAGGTCTCTTAACATTTTGCCATAGCTCGCTTGGTTTCCGAGATATTTGCAGATTTATCTCAAGGGAAGGGGCCTGAGGGACATATTTCGAGATATTTCTTCTTCTTGTTGTTCTTCTTCTGCACAGCTAAGCTGGAAGTGGCATTTGCAGGTCGCAATAGTGCAGAGTTATCTCAAAGAAAGGGGCCACGGTGTTTCTGTATCTCTATTATGTTGGTGCGGCTTCGGAACTTTTAAATATCTCGATATATCTCGAAAACTACGCTTCTGATCAAAAAATATCAGAGAACGTAAATTGTAGGAAACATAATTCTCTACAAAAAAGGTCTCTTAACATTTTGCCATAGCTCGCTTCGTTTCCGAGATATTTGCAGATTTATCTCAAGGGAAGGGGCCTGACGGACATATTTCGAGATATTTCTTCTTCTTGTTGTTCTTCTTCTGCACAGCTAAGCTGGAAGTGGCATTTGCAGCTCGCAGTAGTGCAGAGTTATCTCAAAGAAAGGGGCCACGGTGTTTCTGTATCTCTATTATGTTGGTGCGGCTTCGGAACTTTTAAATATCTTGATATATCTCGAAAACTACGCTTCTGATCAAAAAATATCAGAGAACCTAAATTGTAGGAAACATAATTCTCTACAAAAAAGGTCTCTCAACATTTTGCCATAGCTCACTTCGTTTCCGAGATATTTGCAGATTTATCTCAAGGGAAGGGGCCTGACGGACATATTTCGAGATATTTCTTCTTCTTGTTGTTCTTCTTCTGCACAGCTAAGCTGGAAGTGGCATTTGCAGCGCGCAATGGTGCAGAGTTATCTCAAAGAAAGGGGCCACGGTGTTTCTGTATCTCTATTATGTTAGTGCGGCTTCGGAACTTTTAAATATCTTGATATATCTCGAGAACTTCGCATCTGGTCAAAAAATATCATAGAACATAAAAAGTAGGAATCCTAATTTTCTACAAAAAAAGTCTCCTAACATTTTGCCGTAGCTCGCTTCGTTTCCGAGATATTTGCAGATTTATCTCAAGGGAAGGGGCCTGACGGACATATTTCGAGATATTTCTTCTTCTTGTTGTTCTTCTTCTGCACAGCTAAGCTGGAAGTGGCATTTGCAGCTCGCAGTAGTGCAGAGTTATCTCAAAGAAAGGGGCCACGGTGTTTCTGTATCTCTATTATGTTGGTGCGGCTTCGGAACTTTTAAATATCTTGCTATATCTCGAGAACTACGCATCTGATCAAAAAATATCATAGAACATAAAAAGTAGGAAACTTAATTCTCTACAAAAAAGGTCTCTTAACATTTTGCCATAGCTCGCTTCGTTTCCGAGATATTTGCAGATTTATCTCAAGGGAAGGGGCCTGACGGACATATTTCGAGATATTTCTTCTTCTTGTTGTTCTTCTTCTGCACAGCTAAGCTGGAAGTGGCATTTGCAGCGCGCAATAGTGCAGAGTTATCTCAAAGAAAGGGGCCACGGTGTTTCTGTATCTCTATTATGTTGGTGCGGCTTCGGAACTTTTAAATATCTTGATATATCTCGAGAACTACGCATCTGATCAAAAAATATCGTAGAACATAAAAAGTAGGAAACTTAATTCTCTACAAATAAGGTCTCTTAATATTTTGCCATAGCTCGCTTGGTTTCCGAGATATTTGCAGATTTATCTCAAGGGAAGGGGCCTGACGGACATATTTCCAGATATTTCTTCTTCTTGTTGTTCTTCTTCTGCACAGCTAAGCTGGAAGTGGCATTTGCAGCTCGCAATAGTGCAGAGTTATCTCAAAGAAAGGGGCCACGGTGTTTCTGTATCTGTATTATGTTGGTGCGGCTTCGGAACTTTTAAATATCTTGATATATCTCGAGAACTACGCATCTGATCAAAAAATATCGTAGAACATAAAAAGTAGGAAACCTAATTTTCTACAAAAAAGGTCGCTTAACATTTTGCCGTAGCTCGCTTCGTTTCCGAGATATTTGCAGATTTATCTCAAGGGAAGGGGCCTGACGGACATATTTCGAAATATTTCTTATTCTTGTTGTTCTTCTTCTGCACAGCTAAGCTGGAAGTGGCATTTGCAGCTCGCAATAGTGCAGAGTTATCTCAAAGAAAGGGGCCACGGTGTTTCTGTACCTCTATTATGTTGGTGCAGCTTCGGAGCTTTTAAATATCTTGATATATCTCGAGAACTACGCATCTGATCAAAAAATATCATAGAACATAAAAAGTAGGAAACTTAATTCTCTACAAAAAAGGTCTCTTAACGTTTTGCAATAGCTCGCTTCGTTTCCGAGATATTTGCAGATTTATCTCAAGGGAAGGGTCCTGACGGACATATTTCGAGATATTTCTTCTTCTTGTTGTTCTTCTTCTGCACAGCTAAACTGGAAGTGGCATTTCCAACTCGCAATAGTGCAGAGTTATCCCAAAGAAAGGGGCCACGATGTTTCTGTATCTCTATGATGTTGGTGCGGCTTCGGAACTTGTAAATATCTCGATATATCTCGAAAACTACGCATCTGATCAAAAAATATCATAGAACATAAAAAGTAGGAAACTTAATTCTCTACAAAAAAGGTCTCTTAACATTTTCCCATAGCTGGCATCGTTTCCGAGATATTTGCAGATTTAGCTCAAGGGAAGGGGCCTGACGACATATTCCGAGATATTTCTTCTTCTTGTTGTTCCTCTTCTGCACAGCTAAGCTGGAAGTGGCATTTGCAGCTTGCAATAGTGCAGAGTTATCGCAAAGAAAGGGGCCACGGTGTTTCTGTATCTCTATTATGTTGGTGCGGCTTCGGAACTTTTAAATATCTTGATATATCTCGAGAACTACGCATCTGATCAAAAAATATCATAGAACATAAAAAGTAGGAAACCTAATTTTCTACAAAAAAGGTCTCTTAACATTTTGCCGTAGCTCGCTTCGTTTCCGAGATATTTGCAGATTTATCTCAAGGGAAGGGGCCTGACGGACATATTTCGAGATATTTCTTCTTCTTGTTGTTCTTCTTCTGCACAGCTAAGCTGGAAGTGGCATTTGCAGCTCGCAATAGTGCAGAGTTATCTCAAAGAAAGGGGCCACGGTGTTTCTGTACCTCTATTATGTTGGTGCAGCTTCGGAGCTTTTAAATATCTTGATATATCTCGAGAACTACGCATCTGATCAAAAAATATCATAGAACATTAAAAGTAGGAAACTTTATTCTCTACAAAAAAGGTCTCTTAACATTTTGCCATAGCTCGCTTCGTTTCCGAGATATTTGCAGATATATCTCAAGGGAAGGGGCCTGACGGACATATTTCGAGATATTTCTTCTTCTTGTTGTTCTTCTTCTGCACAGCTAAGCTGGAAGTGGCATTTGCAGCGCGCAATAGTGCAGAGTTATCTCAAAGAAAGGGGCCACGGTGTTTCTGTATCTCTATTATGTTGGTGCGGCTTCGGAACTTTTAAATATCTTGATATATCTCGAAAACTACGCTTCTGATCAAAAAATATCAGAGAACGTAAATTGTAGGAAACATAATTCTCTACAATAAAGGTCTCTTAACATTTTGCCATAGCTCGCTTCGTTTCCGAGATATTTGCAGATTTATCTCAAGGGAAGGGGCCTGACGGACATATTTCGAGATATTTCTTCTTCTTGTTGTTCTTCTTCTGCACAGCTAAGCTGGAAGTGGCATTTGCAGCTCGCAATAGTGCAGAGTTATCTCAAAGAAAGGGGCCACGGTGTTTCTGTATCTCTATTATGTTGGTGCGGCTTCGGAACTTTTAAATATCTTGATATATCTCGAGAACTACGCATCTGATCAAAAAATATCGTAGAACATAAAAGGTAGGAAACTTAATTCTCTACAAATAAGGTCTCTTATCATTTTGCCATAGCCCGCTTGGTTTCCGAGATATTTGCAGATTTATCTCAAGGGAAGGGGCCTGACGGACATATTTCCAGATATTTCTTCTTCTTGTTGTTCTTCTTCTGCACAGCTAAGCTGGAAGTGGCATTTGCAGCTCGCAATAGTGCAGAGTTATCTCAAAGAAAGGGGCCACGGTGTTTCTGTATCTGTATTATGTTGGTGCGGCTTCGGCACTTTTAAATATCTTGATATATCTCGAGAACTACGCATCTGATCAAAAAATATCATAGAACATAAAAAGTAGGAAACCTAATTTTCTACAAAAAAGGTCGCTTAACATTTTGCCGTGGCTCGCTTCGTTTCCGAGATATTTGCAGATTTATCTCAAGGGAAGGGGCCTGACGGACATATTTCGAAATATTTCTTATTCTTGTTGTTCTTCTTCTGCACAGCTAAGCTGGAAGTGGCATTTGCAGCTCGCAATAGTGCAGAGTTATCCCAAAGAAAGGGGCCACGGTGTTTCCGTATCTCTATTATGTTGGTGCGGCTTCGGAACTTTTAAATATCTCGATATATCTCGAAAACTACGCTTCTGATCAAAAAATATCATAGAACATAAATTGTAGGAAACATAATTCTCTACAAAAAAGGTCTCCTAACATTTTGCCATAGCTCGCTTCGTTTCCGAGATATTTGCAGATTTATCTCAAGGGAAGGGTCCTGATGGACATATTTCGAGATATTTCTTCTTCTTGTTGTTCTTCTTCTGCACAGCTAAACTGGAAGTGGCATTTCCAGCTCGCAATCGTGCAGAGTTATCTCAAAGAAAGGGGCCACGGTGTTTCTGTATCTCTATTATGTTGGTGCGGCTTCGGAACTTTTAAATATCTTGATATATCTCGAGAACTACGCCTCTGATCGAAAAATATCATAGAACATAAAAAGTAGGAAACCTAATTTTCTACAAAAAAGGTCTCTTAACATTTTGCCGTAGCTCGCTTCGTTTCCGAGATATTTGCAGATTTATCTCAAGGGAAGGGGCCTGACGGACATATTTCGAAATATTTCTTATTCTTGTTGTTCTTCTTCTGCACAGCTAAGCTGGAAGTGGCATTTGCAGCTCGCAATAGTGCAGAGTTATCTCAAAGAAAGGGGCCACGGTGTTTCTGTACCTCTATTATGTTGGTGCAGCTTCGGAGCTTTTAAATATCTTGATATATCTCGAGAACTACGCATCTGATCAAAAAATATCATAGAACATAAAAAGTAGGAAACTTAATTCTCTACAAAAAAGGTCTCTTAACATTTTGCCATAGCTCGCTTCGTTTCCGAGATATTTGCAGATTTATCTCAAGGGAAGGGGCCTGACGGACATATTTCGAGATATTTCTTCTTCTTGTTGTTCTTCTTCTGCACAGCTAAGCTGGAAGTGGCATTTGCAGCGCGCAATAGTGCAGAGTTATCTCAAAGAAAGGGGCCACGTTGTTTCTGTATCTCTGTTATGTTAGTGCGGCTTCGGAACTTTTAAATATCTTGATATATCTCGAGAACGACGCATCTGATCAAAAAATATCATAGAACATAAAAAGTAGGAAACTTAATTCTCTACAAAAAAGGTCTCTTAACATTTTCCCATAGCTGGCATCGTTTCCGAGATATTTGCAGATTTAGCTCAAGGGAATGGGCCTGACGGACATATTCCGAGATATTTCTTCTTCTTGTTGTTCCTCTTCTGCACAGCTAAGCTGGAAGTGGCATTTGCAGGTCGCAATAGTGCAGAGTTATCTCAAAGAAAGGGGCCACGGTGTTTCTGTATCTCTACTATGTTGGTGCGGCTTCGGAACTTTTAAATATCTCGATATATCTCGAAAACTACGCTTCTGATCAAAAAATATCGGAGAACCTAAATTGTAGGAAACGTAATTCTCTACAAAAAAGGTCTCTTAACATTTTGCCATAGCTCGCTTCGTTTCCGAGATATTTGCAGATTTATCTCAAGGGAAGGGGCCTGACGGACATATTTCGAGATATTTCTTCTTCTTGTTGTTCTTCTTCTGCACAGCTAAGCTGGAAGTGGCATTTGCAGCTCGCAATAGTGCAGAGTTATCTCAAAGAAAGGGGCCACGGTGTTTCTGTATCTCTATTATGTTGGTGCGGCTTCGGAACTTTTAAATATCTTGCTATATCTCGAGAACTACGCATCTGATCAAAAAATATCATAGAACATAAAAAGTAGGAAACTTAATTCTCTACAAAAAAGGTCTCTTAACATTTTGCCATAGCTCGCTTCGTTTCCGAGATATTTGCAGATTTATCTCAAGGGAAGGGGCCTGACGGACATATTTCTAGATATTTCTTCTTCTTGTTGTTCTTCTTCTGCACAGCTAAGCTGGAAGTGGCATTTGCAGCGCGCAATAGTGCAGAGTTATATCAAAGAAAGGGGCCACGGTGTTTCTGTATCTCTATTATGTTGGTGCGGCTTCGGAACTTTTAAATATCTTGATATATCTCGAGAACTACGCATCTGATCAAAAAATATCGTAGAACATAAAAAGTAGGAAACTTAATTCTCTACAAATAACGTCTCTTAACATTTTGCCATAGCTCGCTTGGTTTCCGAGATATTTGCAGATTTATCTCAAGGGAAGGGGCCTGACGGACATATTTCCAGATATTTCTTCTTCTTGTTGTTCTTCTTCTGCACAGCTAAGCTGGAAGTGGCATTTGCAGCTCGCAATAGTGCAGAGTTATCTCAAAGAAAGGGGCCACGGTGTTTCTGTATCTGTATTATGTTGGTGCGCTTCGGAACTTTTAAATATCTTGATATATCTCGAGAACTACGCATCGGATCAAAAAATATCATAGAACATAAAAAGTAGGAAACCTAATTTTCTACAAAAAAGGTCTCTTAACATTTTGCCGTAGCTCGCTTCGTTTCCGAGATATTTGCAGATTTATCTCAAGGGAAGGGTCCTGACGGACATATTTCGAGATATTTCTTCTTCTTGTTGTTCTTCTTCTGCACAGCTAAACTGGAAGTGGCATTTCCAGCTCGCAATCGTGCAGAGTTATCTCAAAGAGAGGGGCCACGGTGTTTCTGTATCTCTATTATGTTGGTGCGGCTTCGGAACTTTTAAATATCTTGATATATCTCGAGAACTACGCCTCTGATCAAAAAATATCATAGAACATAAAAAGTAGGAAACTTAATTCTCTACAAAAAAGGTCTCTTAACATTTTGCCATAGCTCGCTTCGTTTCCGAGATATTTGCAGATTTATCTCAAGGGAAGGGGCCTGACGGACATATTTCGAGATATTTCTTCTTCTTGTTGTTCTTCTTCTGCACAGCTAAGCTGGAAGTGGCATTTGCAGCGCGCAATAGTGCAGAGTTATCTCAAAGAAAGGGGCCACGGTGTTTCTGTATCTCTATTATGTTGGTGCGGCTTCGGAACTTTTAAATATCTTGATATATCTCGAGAACTACGCATCTGATCAAAAAATATCGTAGAACATAAAAAGTAGGAAACTTAATTCTCTACAAATAAGGTCTCTTAACATTTTGCCATAGCTCGCTTGGATTCCGAGATATTTGCAGATTTATCTCAAGGGAAGGGGCCTGACGGACATATTTCCAGATATTTCTTCTTCTTGTTGTTCTTCTTCTGCACAGCTAAGCTGGAAGTGGCATTTGCAGCTCGCAATAGTGCAGAGTTATCTCAAAGAAAGGGGCCACGGTGTTTCTGTATCTGTATTATGTTGGTGCGGCTTCGGAACTTTTAAATATCTTGATATATCTCGAGAACTACGCATCTGATCAAAAAATATCATAGAACATAAAAAGTAGGAAACCTAATTTTCTACAAAAAAGGTCTCTTAACATTTTGCCGTAGCTCGCTTCGTTTCCGAGATATTTGCAGATTTATCTCAAGGGAAGGGTCCTGACGGACATATTTCGAGATATTTCTTCTTCTTGTTGTTCTTCTTCTGCACAGCTAAACTGGAAGTGGCATTTCCAGCTCGCAATCGTGCAGAGTTATCTCAAAGAGAGGGGCCACGGTGTTTCTGTATCTCTATTATGTTGGTGCGGCTTCGGAACTTTTAAATATCTTGATATATCTCGAGAACTACGCCTCTGATCGAAAAATATCATAGAACATAAAAAGTAGGAAACTTAATTCTCTACAAAAAAGGTCTCTTAACATTTTGCCATAGCTCGCTTCGTTTCCGAGATATTTACAGATTTATCTCAAGGGAAGGGGCCTGACGGACATATTTCGAGATATTTCTTCTTCTTGTTGTTCTTCTTCTGCACAGCTAAGCTGGAAGTGGCATTTCCAGCTCGCAATAGTGCAGAGTTATCGCAAAGAAAGGGGCCACGGTGTTTCTGTAGCTCTATTATGTTGGTGCGGCTTCGGAACTTTTAAATATCTTGATATATCTCGAGAACTACGCATCTGATCAAAAAATATCATAGAACATAAAAAGTAGGAAACCTAATTTTCTACAAAAAAGGTCTCTTAACATTTTGCCGTAGGTCGCTTCGTTTCCGAGATATTTGCAGATTTATCTCAAGGGAAGGGGCCTGACGGACATATTTCCAGATATTTCTTCTTCTTGTTGTTCTTCTTCTGCACAGCTAAGCTGGAAGTGGCATTTGCAGCTCGCAATAGTGCAGAGTTATCTCAAAGAAAGGGGCCACGGTGTTTCTGTACCTCTATTATGTTGGTGCGGCTTCGGAACTTTTAAATATCTTGATATATCTCGAGAACTACGCATCTGATCAAAAAATATCATAGAACATAAAAAGTAGGAAACTTAATTCTCTACAAAAAAGGTCTCTTAACATTTTCCCATAGCTGGCATCGTTTCCGAGATATTTGCAGATTTAGCTCAAGGGAAGGGGCCTGACGGACATATTCCGAGATATTTCTTCTTCTTGTTGTTCCTCTTCTGCACAGCTAAGCTGGAAGTAGCATTTGCAGGTCGCAATAGTGCAGAGTTATCTCAAAGAAAGGGGCCACGGTGTTTCTGTATCTCTATTATGTTGGTGCGGCTTCGGAACTTCTAAATATCTCGATATATCTCGAAAACTACGCTTCTGATCAAAAAATATCAGAGAACCTAAATTGTAGGAAACATAATTCTCTACAAAAAAGGTCTCTTAACATTTTGCCATAGCTCGCTTCGTTTCCGAGATATTTGCAGATTTATCTCAAGGGAAGGGGCCTGACGGACATATTTCGAGATATTTCTTCTTCTTGTTGTTCTTCTTCTGCACAGCTAAGCTGGAAGTGGCATTTGCAGCTCGCAATAGTGCAGAGTTATCTCAAAGAAAGGGGCCACGGTGTTTCTGTATCTCTATTATGTTGGTGCGGCTTCGGAACTTTTAAATATCTTGTTATATCTCGAGAACTACGCATCTGATCAAAAAATATCATAGAACATAAAAAGTAGGAAACTTAATTCTCTACAAAAAAGGTCTCTTAACATTTTGCCATAGCTCGCTTCGTTTCCGAGATATTTGCAGATTTATCTCAAGGGAAGGGGCCTGACGGACATATTTCGAGATATTTCTTCTTCTTGTTGTTCTTCTTCTGCACAGCTAAGCTGGAAGTGGCATTTGCAGCGCGCAATAGTGCAGAGTTATCTCAAAGAAAGGGGCCACGGTGTTTCTGTATCTCTATTATGTTGGTGCGGCTTCGGAACTTTTAAATATCTTGATATATCTCGAGAACTACGCATCTGATCAAAAAATATCGTAGAACATAAAAAGTAGGAAACTTAATTCTCTACAAATAAGGTCTCTTAACATTTTGCCATAGCTCGCTTGGTTTCCGAGATATTTGCAGATTTATCTCAAGGGAAGGGGCCTGACGGACATATTTCCAGATATTTCTTCTTCTTGTTGTTCTTCTTCTGCACAGCTAAGCTGGAAGTGGCATTTGCAGCTCGCAATAGTGCAGAGTTATCTCAAAGAAAGGGGCCACGGTGTTTCTGTATCTGTATTATGTTGGTGCGGCTTCGGAACTTTTAAATATCTTGATATATCTCGAGAACTACGCATCTGATCAAAAAATATCGTAGAACATAAAAAGTAGGAAACCTAATTTTCTACAAAAAAGGTCTCTTAACATTTTGCCGTAGCTCGCTTCGTTTCCGAGATATTTGCAGATTTATCTCAAGGGAAGGGTCCTGACGGACATATTTCGAGATATTTCTTCTTCTTGTTGTTCTTCTTCTGCACAGCTAAACTGGAAGTGGCATTTCCAGCTCGCAATCGTGCAGAGTTATCTCAAAGAGAGGGGCCACGGTGTTTCTGTATCTCTATTATGTTGGTGCGGCTTCGGAACTTTTAAATATCTTGATATATCTCGAGAAGTACGCCTCTGATCGAAAAATATCATAGAACATAAAAAGTAGGAAACTTAATTCTCTACAAAAAAGGTCTCTTAACATTTTGCCATAGCTCGCTTCGTTTCCGAGATATTTACAGATTTATCTCAAGGGAAGGGGCCTGACGGACATATTTCGAGATATTTCTTCTTCTTGTTGTTCTTCTTCTGCACAGCTAAGCTGGAAGTGGCATTTCCAGCTCGCAATAGTGCAGAGTTATCGCAAAGAAAGGGGCCACGGTGTTTCTGTAGCTCTATTATGTTGGTGCGGCTTCGGAACTTTTAAATATCTTGATATATCTCGAGAACTACGCATCTGATCAAAAAATATCGTAGAACATAAAAAGTAGGAAACTTAATTCTCTACAAATAAGGTCTCTTAACATTTTGCCATAGCTCGCTTGGTTTCCGAGATATTTGCAGATTTATCTCAAGGGAAGGGGCCTGACGGACATATTTCCAGATATTTCTTCTTCTTGTTGTTCTTCTTCTGCACAGCTAAGCTGGAAGTGGCATTTGCAGCTCGCAATAGTGCAGAGTTATCTCAAAGAAAGGGGCCACGGTGTTTCTGTATCTGTATTATGTTGGTGCGGCTTCGGAACTTTTAAATATCTTGATATATCTCGAGAACTACGCATCTGATCAAAAAATATCATAGAACATAAAAAGTAGGAAACCTAATTTTCTACAAAAAAGGTCTCTTAACATTTTGCCGTAGCTCGCTTCGTTTCCGAGATATTTGCAGATTTATCTCAAGGGAAGGGTCCTGACGGACATATTTCGAGATATTTCTTCTTCTTGTTGTTCTTCTTCTGCACAGCTAAACTGGAAGTGGCATTTCCAGCTCGCAATCGTGCAGAGTTATCTCAAAGAGAGGGGCCACGGTGTTTCTGTATCTCTATTATGTTGGTGCGGCTTCGGAACTTTTAAATATCTTGATATATCTCGAGAACTACGCCTCTGATCGAAAAATATCATAGAACATAAAAAGTAGGAAACTTAATTCTCTACAAAAAAGGTCTCTTAACATTTTGCCATAGCTCGCTTCGTTTCCGAGATATTTACAGATTTATCTCAAGGGAAGGGGCCTGACGGACATATTTCGAGATATTTCTTCTTCTTGTTGTTCTTCTTCTGCACAGCTAAGCTGGAAGTGGCATTTCCAGCTCGCAATAGTGCAGAGTTATCGCAAAGAAAGGGGCCACGGTGTTTCTGTAGCTCTATTATGTTGGTGCGGCTTCGGAACTTTTAAATATCTTGATATATCTCGAGAACTACGCATCTGATCAAAAAATATCATAGAACATAAAAAGTAGGAAACCTAATTTTCTACAAAAAAGGTCTCTTAACATTTTGCCGTAGCTCGCTTCGTTTCCGAGATATTTGCAGATTTATCTCAAGGGAAGGGGCCTGACGGACATATTTCCAGATATTTCTTCTTCTTGTTGTTCTTCTTCTGCACAGCTAAGCTGGAAGTGGCATTTGCAGCTCGCAATAGTGCAGAGTTATCTCAAAGAAAGGGGCCACGGTGTTTCTGTACCTCTATTATGTTGGTGCGGCTTCGGAACTTTTAAATATCTTGATATATCTCGAGAACTACGCATCTGATCAAAAAATATCATAGAACATAAAAAGTAGGAAACTTAATTCTCTACAAAAAAGGTCTCTTAACATTTTCCCATAGCTGGCATCGTTTCCGAGATATTTGCAGATTTAGCTCAAGGGAAGGGGCCTGACGGACATATTCCGAGATATTTCTTCTTCTTGTTGTTCCTCTTCTGCACAGCTAAGCTGGAAGTGGCATTTGCAGGTCGCAATAGTGCAGAGTTATCTCAAAGAAAGGGGCCACGGTGTTTCTGTATCTCTATTATGTTGGTGCGGCTTCGGAACTTTTAAATATCTCGATATATCTCGAAAACTACGCTTCTGATCAAAAAATATCAGAGAACCTAAATTGTAGGAAACATAATTCTCTACAAAAAAGGTCTCTTAACATTTTGCCATAGCTCGCTTCGTTTCCGAGATATTTGCAGATTTATCTCAAGGGAAGGGGCCTGACGGACATATTTCGAGATATTTCTTCTTCTTGTTGTTCTTCTTCTGCACAGCTAAGCTGGAAGTGGCATTTGCAGCTCGCAATAGTGCAGAGTTATCTCAAAGAAAGGGGCCACGGTGTTTCTGTATCTGTATTATGTTGGTGCGGCTTCGGAACTTTTAAATATCTTGATATATCTCGAGAACTACGCATCTGATCAAAAAATATCGTAGAACATAAAAAGTAGGAAACCTAATTTTCTACAAAAAAGGTCTCTTAACATTTTGCCGTAGCTCGCTTCGTTTCCGAGATATTTGCAGATTTATCTCAAGGGAAGGGTCCTGACGGACATATTTCGAGATATTTCTTCTTCTTGTTGTTCTTCTTCTGCACAGCTAAACTGGAAGTGGCATTTCCAGCTCGCAATCGTGCAGAGTTATCTCAAAGAGAGGGGCCACGGTGTTTCTGTATCTCTATTATGTTGGTGCGGCTTCGGAACTTTTAAATATCTTGATATATCTCGAGAAGTACGCCTCTGATCGAAAAATATCATAGAACATAAAAAGTAGGAAACTTAATTCTCTACAAAAAAGGTCTCTTAACATTTTGCCATAGCTCGCTTCGTTTCCGAGATATTTACAGATTTATCTCAAGGGAAGGGGCCTGACGGACATATTTCGAGATATTTCTTCTTCTTGTTGTTCTTCTTCTGCACAGCTAAGCTGGAAGTGGCATTTCCAGCTCGCAATAGTGCAGAGTTATCGCAAAGAAAGGGGCCACGGTGTTTCTGTAGCTCTATTATGTTGGTGCGGCTTCGGAACTTTTAAATATCTTGATATATCTCGAGAACTACGCATCTGATCAAAAAATATCGTAGAACATAAAAAGTAGGAAACTTAATTCTCTACAAATAAGGTCTCTTAACATTTTGCCATAGCTCGCTTGGTTTCCGAGATATTTGCAGATTTATCTCAAGGGAAGGGGCCTGACGGACATATTTCCAGATATTTCTTCTTCTTGTTGTTCTTCTTCTGCACAGCTAAGCTGGAAGTGGCATTTGCAGCTCGCAATAGTGCAGAGTTATCTCAAAGAAAGGGGCCACGGTGTTTCTGTATCTGTATTATGTTGGTGCGGCTTCGGAACTTTTAAATATCTTGATATATCTCGAGAACTACGCATCTGATCAAAAAATATCATAGAACATAAAAAGTAGGAAACCTAATTTTCTACAAAAAAGGTCTCTTAACATTTTGCCGTAGCTCGCTTCGTTTCCGAGATATTTACAGATTTATCTCAAGGGAAGGGGCCTGACGGACATATTTCGAGATATTTCTTCTTCTTGTTGTTCTTCTTCTGCACAGCTAAGCTGGAAGTGGCATTTCCAGCTCGCAATAGTGCAGAGGTATCGCAAAGAAAGGGGCCACGGTGTTTCTGTATCTCTATTATGTTGGTGCGGCTTCGGAACTTTTAAATATCTTGCTATATCTCGAGAACTACGCATCTGATCAAAAAATATCATAGAACATAAAAAGTAGGAAACTTAATTCTCTACAAAAAAGGTCTCTTAACATTTTGCCATAGCTCGCTTCGTTTCCGAGATATTTACAGATTTATCTCAAGGGAAGGGGCCTGACGGACATATTTCGAGATATTTCTTCTTCTTGTTGTTCTTCTTCTGCACAGCTAAGCTGGAAGTGGCATTTCCAGCTCGCAATAGTGCAGAGTTATCGCAAAGAAAGGGGCCACGGTGTTTCTGTAGCTCTATTATGTTGGTGCGGCTTCGGAACTTTTAAATATCTTGATATATCTCGAGAACTACGCATCTGATCAAAAAATATCGTAGAACATAAAAAGTAGGAAACTTAATTCTCTACAAATAAGGTCTCTTAACATTTTGCCATAGCTCGCTTGGTTTCCGAGATATTTGCAGATTTATCTCAAGGGAAGGGGCCTGACGGACATATTTCCAGATATTTCTTCTTCTTGTTGTTCTTCTTCTGCACAGCTAAGCTGGAAGTGGCATTTGCAGCTCGCAATAGTGCAGAGTTATCTCAAAGAAAGGGGCCACGGTGTTTCTGTATCTGTATTATGTTGGTGCGGCTTCGGAACTTTTAAATATCTTGATATATCTCGAGAACTACGCATCTGATCAAAAAATATCATAGAACATAAAAAGTAGGAAACCTAATTTTCTACAAAAAAGGTCTCTTAACATTTTGCCGTAGCTCGCTTCGTTTCCGAGATATTTACAGATTTATCTCAAGGGAAGGGGCCTGACGGACATATTTCGAGATATTTCTTCTTCTTGTTGTTCTTCTTCTGCACAGCTAAGCTGGAAGTGGCATTTCCAGCTCGCAATAGTGCAGAGGTATCGCAAAGAAAGGGGCCACGGTGTTTCTGTATCTCTATTATGTTGGTGCGGCTTCGGAACTTTTAAATATCTTGCTATATCTCGAGAACTACGCATCTGATCAAAAAATATCATAGAACATAAAAAGTAGGAAACTTAATTCTCTACAAAAAAGGTCTCTTAACATTTTGCCATAGCTCGCTTCGTTTCCGAGATATTTGCAGATTTATCTCAAGGGAAGGGGCCTGACAGACATATTTCGAGATATTTCTTCTTCTTGTTGTTCTTCTTCTGCACAGCTAAGCTGGAAGTGGCATTTGCAGCGCGCAATAGTGCAGAGTTATCTCAAAGAAAGGGGCCACGGTGTTTCTGTATCTCTATTATGTTGGTGCGGCTTCGGAACTTTTAAATAACTTGATATATCTCGAGAACTACGCATCTGATCAAAAAATATCGTAGAACATAAAAAGTAGGAAACTTAATTCTCTACAAATAAGGTCTCTTAACATTTTGCCATAGCTCGCTTGGTTTCCGAGATATTTGCAGATTTATCTCAAGGGAAGGGGCCTGACGGACATATTTCCAGATATTTCTTCTTCTTGTTGTTCTTCTTCTGCACAGCTAAGCTGGAAGTGGCATTTGCAGCTCGCAATAGTGCAGAGTTATCTCAAAGAAAGGGGCCACGGTGTTTCTGTATCTGTATTATGTTGGTGCGGCTTCGGAACTTTTAAATATCTTGATATATCTCGAGAACTACGCATCTGATCAAAAAATATCATAGAACATAAAAAGTAGGAAACCTAATTTTCTACAAAAAAGGTCTCTTAACATTTTGCCGTAGCTCGCTTCGTTTCCGAGATATTTACAGATTTATCTCAAGGGAAGGGGCCTGACGGACATATTTCGAGATATTTCTTCTTCTTGTTGTTCTTCTTCTGCACAGCTAAGCTGGAAGTGGCATTTCCAGCTCGCAATAGTGCAGAGGTATCGCAAAGAAAGGGGCCACGGTGTTTCTGTATCTCTATTATGTTGGTGCGGCTTCGGAACTTTTAAATATCTTGCTATATCTCGAGAACTACGCATCTGATCAAAAAATATCATAGAACATAAAAAGTAGGAAACTTAATTCTCTACAAAAAAGGTCTCTTAACATTTTGCCATAGCTCGCTTCGTTTCCGAGATATTTGCAGATTTATCTCAAGGGAAGGGGCCTGACGGACATATTTCGAGATATTTCTTCTTCTTGTTGTTCTTCTTCTGCACAGCTAAGCTGGAAGTGGCATTTGCAGCGCGCAATAGTGCAGAGTTATCTCAAAGAAAGGGGCCACGGTGTTTCTGTATCTCTATTATGTTGGTGCGGCTTCGGAACTTTTAAATAACTTGATATATCTCGAGAACTACGCATCTGATCAAAAAATATCGTAGAACATAAAAAGTAGGAAACTTAATTCTCTACAAATAAGGTCTCTTAACATTTTGCCATAGCTCGCTTGGTTTCCGAGGTATTTGCAGATTTATCTCAAGGGAAGGGGCCTGACGGACATATTTCCAGATATTTCTTCTTCTTGTTGTTCTTCTTCTGCACAGCTAAGCTGGAAGTGGCATTTGCAGCTCGCAATAGTGCAGAGTTATCTCAAAGAAAGGGGCCACGGTGTTTCTGTATCTGTATTATGTTGGTGCGGCTTCGGAACTTTTAAATATCTTGATATATCTCGAGAACTACGCATCTGATCAAAAAATATCATAGAACATAAAAAGTAGGAAACCTAATTTTCTACAAAAAAGGTCTCTTAACATTTTGCCGTAGCTCGCTTCGTTTCCGAGATATTTGTAGATTTATCTCAAGGGAAGGGTCCTGACGGACATATTTCGAGATATTTCTTCTTCTTGTTGTTCTTCTTCTGCACAGCTAAGCTGGAAGTGGCATTTGCAGCTCGCAATAGTGCAGAGTTATCTCAAAGAAAGGGGCCACGGTGTTTCTGTATCTCTATTATGTTGGTGCGGCTTCGGAACTTTTAAATATCCCGATATATCTCGAAAACTACGCTTCTGATCAAAAAATATCATAGAACATAAATTGTAGGAAACATAATTCTCGACAAAAAAGGTCTCTTAACATTTTGCCATAGCTCGCTTCGTTTCCGAGATATTTGCAGATTTATCTCAAGGGAAGGGGCCTGACGGACATATTTCGAGATATTTCTTCTTCTTGTTGTTCTTCTTCTGCACAGCTAAACTGGAAGTGGCATTTCCAGCTCGCAATAGTGCAGAGTCATCTCAAAGAAAGGGGCCACGGTGTTTCTGTATCTCTATTATGTTGGTGCGGCTTCGGAACTTTTAAATATCTCGATATATCTCGAAAACTACGCTTCTGATCAAAAAATATCATAGAACATAAATTGTAGGAAACATAATTCTCGACAAAAAAGGTCTCTTAACATTTTGCCATAGCTCGCTTCGTTTCCGAGATATTTGCAGATATATCTCAAGGGAAGGGGCCTGACGGACATATTTCGAGATATTTCTTCTTCTTGTTGTTCTTCTTCTGCACAGCTAAGCTGGATGTGGCATTTACAGCTCGCAATAGTGCAGAGTTATCTCAAAGAAAGGGGCCACGGTGTTTCTGTATCTCTATTATGTTGGTGCGGCTTCGGAACTTTTAAATATCTTGATATATCTCGAGAACTACGCATCTGATCAAAAAATATCATAGAACATGAAAAGTAGGAAACTTAATTCTCTACAAAAAAGGTCTCTTAACATTTTGCCATGGCTCTCTTCGTTTCCGAGATATTTGCAGATTTATCTCAAGGGAAGGGGCCTGACGGACATATTTCGAGATATTTCTTCTTCTTGTTGTTCTTCTTCTGCACAGCTAAGCTGGAAGTGGCATTTGCAGCTCGCAATAGTGCAGAGTTATCTCAAAGAAAGGGGCCACGGTGTTTCTGTATCTCTATTATGTTGGTGCGGCTTCGGAACTTTTAAATATCTTGATATATCTCGAGAACTACGCATCTGATCAAAAAATATCATAGAACATGCAAAGTAGGAAACTTATCTCTACAAAAAAGGTCTCTCAACATTTTGCCATAGCTCTCTTCGTTTCCGAGATATTTGCAGATTTATCTCAAGGGAAGGGGCCTGACGGACATATTTCGAGATATTTCTTCTTCTTGTTGTTCTTCTTCTGCACAGCTAAACTGGAAGTGGCATTTCCAGCTCGCAATAGTGCAGAGTCATCTCAAAGAAAGGGGCCACGGTGTTTCTGTATCTCTATTATGTTGGTGCGGCTTCGGAACTTTTAAATATCTCGATATATCTCGAAAACTACGCTTCTGATCAAAAAATATCATAGAACATAAATTGTAGGAAACATAATTCTCGACAAAAAAGGTCTCTTAACATTTTGCCATAGCTCGCTTCGTTTCCGAGATATTTGCAGATTTATCTCAAGGGAAGGGGCCTGACGGACATATTTCGAGATATTTCTTCTTCTTGTTGTTCTTCTTCTGCACAGCTAAGCTGGAAGTGGCATTTGCAGCGCGCAATAGTGCAGAGTTATCTCAAAGAAAGGGGCCACGGTGTTTCTGTATCTCTATTATGTTGGTGCGGCTTCGGAACTTTTAAATATCTTGATATATCTCGAGAACTACGCATCTGATCAAAAAATATCATAGAACATAAAAAGTAGGAAACTTAATTCTCTACAAAAAAGGTCTCTTAACATTTTGCCATAGCTCGCTTCGTTTCCGAGATATTTGCAGATTTATCTCAAGGGAAGGGGCCTAACGGACATATTTCGAGATATTTCTTCTTCTTGTTGTTCTTCTTCTGCACAGCTAAACTGGAAGTGGCATTTCCAGCTCGCAATAGTGCAGAGTCATCTCAAAGAAAGGGGCCACGGTGTTTCTGTATCTCTATTATGTTGGTGCGGCTTCGGAACTTTTAAATATCTCGATACATCTCGAAAACTACGCTTCTGATCAAAAAATATCATAGAACATAAATTGTAGGAAACATAATTCTCGACAAAAAAGGTCTCTTAACATTTTGCCATAGCTCGCTTCGTTTCCGAGATATTTGCAGATATATCTCAAGGGAAGGGGCCTGACGAACATATTTCGAGATATTTCTTCTTCTTGTTGTTCTTCTTCTGCACAGCTAAGCTGGAAGTGGCATTTACAGCTCGCAATAGTGCAGAGTTATCTCAAAGAAAGGGGCCACGGTGTTTCTGTATCTCTATTATGTTGGTGCGGCTTCGGAACTTTTAAATATCTTGATATATCTCGAGAACTACGCATCTGATCAAAAAATATCATAGAACATGCAAAGTAGGAAACTTAATTCTCTACAAAAAAGGTCTCTCAACATTTTGCCATAGCTCTCTTCGTTTCCGAGATATTTGCAGATTTATCTCAAGGGAAGGGGCCTGACGGACATATTTCGAGATATTTCTTCTTCTTGTTGTTCTTCTTCTGCACAGCTAAGCTGGAAGTGGCATTTGCAGCGCGCAATAGTGCAGAGTTATCTCAAAGAAAGGGGCCACGGTGTTTCTGTATCTCTATTATGTTGGTGCGGCTTCGGAACTTTTAAATATCTTGATATATCTCGAGAACTACGCATCTGATCAAAAAATATCATAGAACATAAAAAGTAGGAAACTTAATTCTCTACAAAAAAGGTCTCTTAACATTTTGCCATAGCTCGCTTCGTTTCCGAGATATTTGCAGATTTATCTCAAGGGAAGGGGCCTAACGGACATATTTCGAGATATTTCTTCTTCTTGTTGTTCTTCTTCTGCACAGCTAAACTGGAAGTGGCATTTCCAGCTCGCAATAGTGCAGAGTCATCTCAAAGAAAGGGGCCACGGTGTTTCTGTATCTCTATTATGTTGGTGCGGCTTCGGAACTTTTAAATATCTCGATATATCTCGAAAACTACGCTTCTGATCAAAAAATATCATAGAACATAAATTGTAGGAAACATAATTCTCGACAAAAAAGGTCTCTTAACATTTTGCCATAGCTCGCTTCGTTTCCGAGATATTTGCAGATATATCTCAAGGGAAGGGGCCTGACGGACATATTTCGAGATATTTCTTCTTCTTGTTGTTCTTCTTCTGCACAGCTAAGCTGGAAGTGGCATTTACAGCTCGCAATAGTGCAGAGTTATCTCAAAGAAAGGGGCCACGGTGTTTCTGTATCTCTATTATGTTGGTGCGGCTTCGGAACTTTTAAATATCTTGATATATCTCGAGAACTACGCATCTGATCAAAAAATATCATAGAACATGAAAAGTAGGAAACTTAATTCTCTACAAAAAAGGTCTCTTAACATTTTGCCATGGCTCTCTTCGTTTCCGAGATATTTGCAGATTTATCTCAAGGGAAGGGGCCTGACGGACATATTTCGAGATATTTCTTCTTCTTGTTGTTCTTCTTCTGCACAGCTAAGCTGGAAGTGGCATTTGCAGCTCGCAATAGTGCAGAGTTATCTCAAAGAAAGGGGCCACGGTGTTTCTGTATCTCTATTATGTTGGTGCGGCTTCGGAACTTTTAAATATCTTGATATATCTCGAGAACTACGCATCTGATCAAAAAATATCATAGAACATGAAAAGTAGGAAACTTAATTGTCTACAAAAAAGGTCTCTCAACATTTTGCCATAGCTCTCTTCGTTTCCGAGATATTTGCAGATTTATCTCAAGGGAAGGGGCCTGACGGACATATTTCGAGATATTTCTTCTTCTTGTTGTTCTTCTTCTGCACAGCTAAGCTGGAAGTGGCATTTGCGGCTCGCAATAGTGCAGAGTCATCTCAAAGAAAGGGGCCACGGTGTTTCTGTATCTCTATTATGTTGGTGCGGCTTCGGAACTTTTAAATATCTCGATATATCTCGAAAACTACGCTTCTGATCAAAAAATATCATAGAACATAGATTGTAGGAAACATAATTCTCGACAAAAAAGGTCTCTTAACATTTTGCCATAGCTCGCTTCGTTTCCGAGATATTTGCAGATATATCTCAAGGGAAGGGGCCTGACGGACATATTTCGAGATATTTCTTCTTCTTGTTGTTCTTCTTCTGCACAGCTAAGCTGGAAGTGGCATTTACAGCTCGCAATAGTGCAGAGTTATCTCAAAGAAAGGGGCCACGGTGTTTCTGTATCTCTATTATGTTGGTGCGGCTTCGGAACTTTTAAATATCTTGATATATCTCGAGAACTACGCATCTGATCAAAAAATATCATAGAACATGAAAAGTAGGAAACTTAATTCTCTACAAAAAAGGTCTCTTAACATTTTGCCATAGCCCTCTTCGTTTCCGAGATATTTGCAGATTTATCTCAAGGGAAGGGGCCTGACGGACATATTTCGAGATATTTCTTCTTCTTGTTGTTCTTCTTCTGCACAGCTAAGCTGGAAGTGGCATTTGCAGCTCGCAATAGTGCAGAGTTATCTCAAAGAAAGGGGCCACGGTGTTTCTGTATCTCTATTATGTTGGTGCGGCTTCGGAACTTTTAAATATCTTGATATATCTCGAGAACTACGCATCTGATCAAAAAATATCATAGAACATGAAAAGTAGGAAACTTAATTCTCTACAAAAAAGGTCTCTCAACATTTTGCCATAGCTCTCTTCGTTTCCGAGATATTTGCAGATTTATCTCAAGGGAAGGGGCCTGACGGACATATTTCGAGATATTTCTTCTTCTTGTTGTTCTTCTTCTGCACAGCTAAGCTGGAAGTGGCATTTGCGGCTCGCACTAGTGCAAAGTTATCTCAAAGAAAGGGGCCACGGTGTTTCTGTATCTCTATTATGTTGGTGCGGCTTCGGAACTTTTAAATATCTTGATATATCTCGAGAACTACGCATCTGATCAAAAAATATCATAGAACATAAAAAGTAGGAAACTTAATTCTCTACAAAAAAGGTCTCTTAACATTTTGCCATAGCTCGCTTCGTTTCCGAGATATTTGCAGATATATCTCAAGGGAAGGGGCCTAACGGACATATTTCGAGATATTTCTTCTTCTTGTTGTTCTTCTTCTGCACAGCTAAACTGGAAGTGGCATTTCCAGCTCGCAATAGTGCAGAGTCATCTCAAAGAAAGGGGCCACGGTGTTTCTGTATCTCTATTATGTTGGTGCGGCTTCGGAACTTTTAAATATCTTGATATATCTCGAGAACTACGCATCTGATCAAAAAATATCATAGAACATGCAAAGTAGGAAACTTAATTCTCTACAAAAAAGGTCTCTCAACATTTTGCCATAGCTCTCTTCGTTTCCGAGATATTTGCAGATTTATCTCAAGGGAAGGGGCCTGACGGACATATTTCGAGATATTTCTTCTTCTTGTTGTTCTTCTTCTGCACAGCTAAGCTGGAAGTGGCATTTGCAGCGCGCAATAGTGCAGAGTTATCTCAAAGAAAGGGGCCACGGTGTTTCTGTATCTCTATTATGTTGGTGCGGCTTCGGAACTTTTAAATATCTTGATATATCTCGAGAACTACGCATCTGATCAAAAAATATCATAGAACATAAAAAGTAGGAAACTTAATTCTCTACAAAAAAGGTCTCTTAACATTTTGCCATAGCTCGCTTCGTTTCCGAGATATTTGCAGATTTATCTCAAGGGAAGGGGCCTAACGGACATATTTCGAGATATTTCTTCTTCTTGTTGTTCTTCTTCTGCACAGCTAAACTGGAAGTGGCATTTCCAGCTCGCAATAGTGCAGAGTCATCTCAAAGAAAGGGGCCACGGTGTTTCTGTATCTCTATTATGTTGGTGCGGCTTCGGAACTTTTAAATATCTCGATATATCTCGAAAACTACGCTTCTGATCAAAAAATATCATAGAACATAAATTGTAGGAAACATAATTCTCGACAAAAAAGGTCTCTTAACATTTTGCCATAGCTCGCTTCGTTTCCGAGATATTTGCAGATATATCTCAAGGGAAGGGGCCTGACGGACATATTTCGAGATATTTCTTCTTCTTGTTGTTCTTCTTCTGCACAGCTAAGCTGGAAGTGGCATTTACAGCTCGCAATAGTGCAGAGTTATCTCAAAGAAAGGGGCCACGGTGTTTCTGTATCTCTATTATGTTGGTGCGGCTTCGGAACTTTTAAATATCTTGATATATCTCGAGAACTACGCATCTGATCAAAAAATATCATAGAACATGAAAAGTAGGAAACTTAATTCTCTACAAAAAAGGTCTCTTAACATTTTGCCATGGCTCTCTTCGTTTCCGAGATATTTGCAGATTTATCTCAAGGGAAGGGGCCTGACGGACATATTTCGAGATATTTCTTCTTCTTGTTGTTCTTCTTCTGCACAGCTAAGCTGGAAGTGGCATTTGCAGCTCGCAATAGTGCAGAGTTATCTCAAAGAAAGGGGCCACGGTGTTTCTGTATCTCTATTATGTTGGTGCGGCTTCGGAACTTTTAAATATCTTGATATATCTCGAGAACTACGCATCTGATCAAAAAATATCATAGAACATGAAAAGTAGGAAACTTAATTGTCTACAAAAAAGGTCTCTCAACATTTTGCCATAGCTCTCTTCGTTTCCGAGATATTTGCAGATTTATCTCAAGGGAAGGGGCCTGACGGACATATTTCGAGATATTTCTTCTTCTTGTTGTTCTTCTTCTGCACAGCTAAGCTGGAAGTGGCATTTGCGGCTCGCAATAGTGCAGAGTCATCTCAAAGAAAGGGGCCACGGTGTTTCTGTATCTCTATTATGTTGGTGCGGCTTCGGAACTTTTAAATATCTCGATATATCTCGAAAACTACGCTTCTGATCAAAAAATATCATAGAACATAGATTGTAGGAAACATAATTCTCGACAAAAAAGGTCTCTTAACATTTTGCCATAGCTCGCTTCGTTTCCGAGATATTTGCAGATATATCTCAAGGGAAGGGGCCTGACGGACATATTTCGAGATATTTCTTCTTCTTGTTGTTCTTCTTCTGCACAGCTAAGCTGGAAGTGGCATTTACAGCTCGCAATAGTGCAGAGTTATCTCAAAGAAAGGGGCCACGGTGTTTCTGTATCTCTATTATGTTGGTGCGGCTTCGGAACTTTTAAATATCTCGATATATCTCGAGAACTACGCATCTGATCAAAAAATATCATAGAACATGAAAAGTAGGAAACTTAATTCTCTACAAAAAAGGTCTCTTAACATTTTGCCATAGCCCTCTTCGTTTCCGAGATATTTGCAGATTTATCTCAAGGGAAGGGGCCTGACGGACATATTTCGAGATATTTCTTCTTCTTGTTGTTCTTCTTCTGCACAGCTAAGCTGGAAGTGGCATTTGCAGCTCGCAATAGTGCAGAGTTATCTCAAAGAAAGGGGCCACGGTGTTTCTGTATCTCTATTATGTTGGTGCGGCTTCGGAACTTTTAAATATCTTGATATATCTCGAGAACTACGCATCTGATCAAAAAATATCATAGAACATGAAAAGTAGGAAACTTAATTCTCTACAAAAAAGGTCTCTCAACATTTTGCCATAGCTCTCTTCGTTTCCGAGATATTTGCAGATTTATCTCAAGGGAAGGGGCCTGACGGACATATTTCGAGATATTTCTTCTTCTTGTTGTTCTTCTTCTGCACAGCTAAGCTGGAAGTGGCATTTGCGGCTCGCACTAGTGCAAAGTTATCTCAAAGAAAGGGGCCACGGTGTTTCTGTATCTCTATTATGTTGGTGCGGCTTCGGAACTTTTAAATATCTTGATATATCTCGAGAACTACGCATCTGATCAAAAAATATCATAGAACATAAAAAGTAGGAAACTTAATTCTCTACAAAAAAGGTCTCTTAACATTTTGCCATAGCTCGCTTCGTTTCCGAGATATTTGCAGATTCATCTCAAGGGAAGGGGCCTAACGGACATATTTCGAGATATTTCTTCTTCTTGTTGTTCTTCTTCTGCACAGCTAAACTGGAAGTGGCATTTCCAGCTCGCAATAGTGCAGAGTCATCTCAAAGAAAGGGGCCACGGTGTTTCTGTATCTCTATTATGTTGGTGCGGCTTCGGAACTTTTAAATATCTCGATATATCTCGAAAACTACGCTTCTGATCAAAAAATATCATAGAACATAAATTGTAGGAAACATAATTCTCGACAAAAAAGGTCTCTTAGCATTTTGCCATAGCTCGCTTCGTTTCCGAGATATTTGCAGATATATCTCAAGGGAAGGGGCCTGACGGACATATTTCGAGATATTTCTTCTTCTTGTTGTTCTTCTTCTGCACAGCTAAGCTGGAAGTGGCATTTACAGCTCGCAATAGTGCAGAGTTATCTCAAAGAAAGGGGCCACGGTGTTTCTGTATCTCTATTATGTTGGTGCGGCTTCGGAACTTTTAAATATCTTGATATATCTCGAGAACTACGCATCTGATCAAAAAATATCATAGAACATGAAAAGTAGGAAACTTAATTCTCTACAAAAAAGGTCTCTCAACATTTTGCCATAGCTCTCTTCGTTTCCGAGATATTTGCAGATTTATCTCAAGGGAAGGGGCCTGACGGACATATTTCGAGATATTTCTTCTTCTTGTTGTTCTTCTTCTGCACAGCTAAGCTGGAAGTGGCATTTGCAGCTCGCAATAGTGCAGAGTTATCTCAAAGAAAGGGGCCACGGTGTTTCTGTATCTCTATTATGTTGGTGCGGCTTCGGAACTTTTAAATATCTTGATATATCTCGAGAACTACGCATCTGATCAAAAAATATCATAGAACATAAAAAGTAGGAAACTTAATTCTCTACAAAAAAGGTCTGTTAACATTTTGCCATAGCTCGCTTCGTTTCCGAGATATTTGCAGATTTATCTCAAGGGAAGGGGCCTAACGGACATATTTCGAGATATTTCTTCTTCTTGTTGTTCTTCTTCTGCACAGCTAAACTGGAAGTGGCATTTCCAGCTCGCAATAGTGCAGAGTCATCTCAAAGAAAGGGGCCACGGTGTTTCTGTATCTCTATTATGTTGGTGCGGCTTCGGAACTTTTAAATATCTCGATATATCTCGAAAACTATGCTTCTGATCAAAAAATATCATAGAACATAAATTGTAGGAAACATAATTCTCGACAAAAAAGGTCTCTTAACATTTTGCCATAGCTCGCTTCGTTTCCGAGATATTTGCAGATATATCTCATAGAAGGGGCCTGACGGACATATTTCGAGATATTTCTTCTTCTTGTTGTTCTTCTTCTGCACAGCTAAGCTGGAAGTGGCATTTACAGCTCGCAATAGTGCAGAGTTATCTCAAAGAAAGGGGCCACGGTGTTTCTGTATCTCTATTATGTTGGTGCGGCTTCGGAACTTTTAAATATCTTGATATATCTCGAGAACTACGCATCTGATCAAAAAATGTCATAGAACGTAAAAAGTAGGAAACTTAATTCTCTACAAAAAAGGTCTCTTAACATTTTGCCATAGCTCTCTTCGTTTCCGAGATATTTCCAGATTTATCTCAAGGGAAGGGGCCTGACGGACATATTTCGAGATATTTCTTCTTCTTGTTGTTCTTCTTCTGCACAGCTGAGCTGGAAGTGGCATTTGCAGCTCGCAATAGTGCAGAGTTATCTCAAAGAAAGGGGCCACGGTGTTTCTGTATCTCTATTATGTTGGTGCGGCTTCGGAACCTTTAAATATCTCGATATATCTCGAAAACTACGCTTCTGATCAAAAAATATCATAGAACATAAATTGTAGGAAACATAATTCTCTACAAAAAAGGTCTCTTAACATTTTGCCATAGCTCGCTTCGTTTCCGAGATATTTGCAGATATATCTCAAGGGCAGGGGCCTGACGGACATATTTCGAGATATTTCTTCTTCTTGTTGTTCTTCTTCTGCACAGCTAAGCTGGAAGTGGCATTTACAGCTCGCAATAGTGCAGAGTTATCTCAAAGAAAGGGGCCACGGTGTTTCTGTATCTCTATTATGTTGGTGCGGCTTCGGAACTTTTAAATATCTTGATATATCTCGAGAACTACGCATCTGATCAAAAAATATCATAGAACATAAAAAGTAGGAAACTTAATTCTCTACAAAAAAGGTCTCTTAACATTTTGCCGTAGCTCTCTTCGTTTCCGAGATATTTGCAGATTTATCTCAAGGGAAGGGGCCTGACGGACATATTTCGAGATACTTCTTCTTCTTGTTGTTCTTCTTCTGCACAGCTAAGCTGGAAGTGGCATTTGCAGCTCGCAATAGTGCAGAGTTATCTCAAAGAAAGGGGCCACGGTGTTTCTGTATCTCTATTATGTTGGTGCGGCTTCGGAACTTTTAAATATCTCGATATATCTCGAAAACTACGCTTCTGATCAAAAAATATCATAGAACATAAATTGTAGGCAACATAATTCTCTACAAAAAAGGTCTCTCAACATTTTGCCATAGCTCGCTTCGTTTCCGAGATATTTGCAGATATATCTCAAGGGCAGGGGCCTGACGGACATATTTCGAGATACTTCTTCTTCTTGTTGTTCTTCTTCTGCACAGCTAAGCTGGAAGTGGCATTTGCAGCTCGCAATAGTGCAGAGTTATCTCAAAGAAAGGGGCCTCGGTGTTTCTGTATCTCTATTATGTTGGTGCGGCTTCGGAACTTTTAAATATCTTGATATATCTCGAGAACTACGCATCTGATCAAAAAATATCATAGAACATAAAAAGTAGGAAACCTAATTCTCTACAAAAAAGGTCTCTTAACATTTTGCCATAGCTCTCTTCGTTTCCGAGATATTTGCAGATATATCTCATAGAAGGGGCCTGACGGACATATTTCGAGATATTTCTTCTTCTTGTTGTTCTTCTTCTGCACAGCTAAGCTGGAAGTGGCATTTACAGCTCGCAATAGTGCAGAGTTATCTCAAAGAAAGGGGCCACGGTGTTTCTGTATCTCTATTATGTTGGTGCGGCTTCGGAACTTTTAAATATCTTGATATATCTCGAGAACTACGCATCTGATCAAAAAATGTCATAGAACGTAAAAAGTAGGAAACTTAATTCTCTACAAAAAAGGTCGCTTAACATTTTGCCATAGCTCTCTTCGTTTCCGAGATATTTCCAGATTTATCTCAAGGGAAGGGGCCTGACGGACATATTTCGAGATATTTCTTCTTCTTGTTGTTCTTCTTCTGCACAGCTGAGCTGGAAGTGGCATTTGCAGCTCGCAATAGTGCAGAGTTATCTCAAAGAAAGGGGCCACGGTGTTTCTGTATCTCTATTATGTTGGTGCGGCTTCGGAACTTTTAAATATCTTGATATATCTCGAGAACTGCGCATCTGATCAAAAAATATCATAGAACATAAAAAGTAGGAAACTTAATTCTCTACAAAAAAGGTCTCTTAACATTTTGCCATAGCTCTCTTCGTTTCCGAGATATTTGCAGATTTATCTCAAGGGAAGGGGCCTGACGGACATATTTCGAGATACTTCTTCTTCTTGTTGTTCTTCTTCTGCACAGCTAAGCTGGAAGTGGCATTTGCAGCTCGCAATAGTGCAGAGTTATCTCAAAGAAAGGGGCCACGGTGTTTCTGTATCTCTATTATGTTGGTGCGGCTTCGGAACTTTTAAATATCTCGATATATCTCGAAAACTACGCTTCTGATCAAAAAATATCATAGAACATAAATTGTAGGCAACATAATTCTCTACAAAAAAGGTCTCTCAACATTTTGCCATAGCTCGCTTCGTTTCCGAGATATTTGCAGATATATCTCAAGGGCAGGGGCCTGACGGACATATTTCGAGATACTTCTTCTTCTTGTTGTTCTTCTTCTGCACAGCTAAGCTGGAAGTGGCATTTGCAGCTCGCAATAGTGCAGAGTTATCTCAAAGAAAGGGGCCACGGTGTTTCTGTATCTCTATTATGTTGGTGCGGCTTCGGAACTTTTAAATATCTCGATATATCTCGAAAACTACGCATCTGATCAAAAAATGTCATAGAACGTAAAAAGTAGGAAACTTAATTCTCTACAAAAAAGGTCGCTTAACATTTTGCCATAGCTCTCTTCGTTTCCGAGATATTTCCAGATTTATCTCAAGGGAAGGGGCCTGACGGACATATTTCGAGATATTTCTTCTTCTTGTTGTTCTTCTTCTGCACAGCTGAGCTGGAAGTGGCATTTGCAGCTCGCAATAGTGCAGAGTTATCTCAAAGAAAGGGTCCACGGTGTTTCTGTATCTCTATTATGTTGGTGCGGCTTCGGAACTTTTAAATATCTTGATATATCTCGAGAACTGCGCATCTGATCAAAAAATATCATAGAACATAAAAAGTAGGAAACTTAATTCTCTACAAAAAAGGTCTCTTAACATTTTGCCATAGCTCGCTTCGTTTCCGAGATATTTGCAGATTTATCTCAAGGGAAGGGGCCTGACGGACATATTTCGAGATATTTCTTCTTCTTGTTGTTCTTCTTCTGCACAGCTAAGCTGGAAGTGGCATTTGCGGCTCGCACTAGTGCAGAGTTAGCGCAAAGAAAGGGGCCACGGTGTTTCTGTATCTCTATTATGTTGGTGCGGCTTCGGAACTTTTAAATATCTTGATATATCTCGAGAACTACGCATCTGATCAAAAAATATCATAGAACATAAAAAGTAGGAAACTTAATTCTCTACAAAAAAGGTCTCTTAACATTTTGCCATAGCTCTCTTCGTTTCCGAGATATTTGCAGATTTATCTCAAGGGAAGGGGCCTGACGGACATATTTCGAGATATTTCTTCTTCTTGTTGTTCTTCTTCTGCACAGCTGAGCTGGAAGTGGCATTTGCAGCTCGCAATAGTGCAGAGTTATCTCAAAGAAAGGGGCCACGGTGTTTCTGTATCTCTATTATGTTGGTGCGGCTTCGGAACTTTTAAATATCTTGATATATCTCGAGAACTGCGCATCTGATCAAAAAATATCATAGAACATAAAAAGTAGGAAACTTAATTATCTACAAAAAAGGTCTCTTAACATTTTGCCATAGCTCGCTTCGTTTCCGAGATATTTGCAGATTTATCTCAAGGGAAGGGGCCTGACGGACATATTTCGAGATATTTCTTCTTCTTGTTGTTCTTCTTCTGCACAGCTAAGCTGGAAGTGGCATTTGCGGCTCGCACTAGTGCAGAGTTAGCTCAAAGAAAGGGGCCACGGTGTTTCTGTATCTCTATTATGTTGGTGCGGCTTCGGAACTTTTAAATATCTTGATATATCTCGAGAACTACGCATCTGATCAAAAAATATCATAGAACATAAAAAGTAGGAAACCTAATTCTCTACAGAAAAGGTCTCTTAACATTTTGCCATAGCTCGCTTCGTTTCCGAGATATTTGCAGATTTATCTCAAGGGAAGAGGCCTGACGGACATATTTCGAGATATTTCTTCTTCTTGTTGTTCTTCTTCTGCACAGCTAAGCTGGAAGTGGCATTTGCGGCTCGCACTAGTGCAGAGTTATCTCAAAGAAAGGGGCCACGGTGTTTCTGTATCTCTATTATGTTGGTGCGGCTTCGGAACTTTTAAATATCTTGATATATCTCGAGAACTACGCATCTGATCAAAAAATATCATAGAACATAAAAGGTAGGAAACTTAATTCTCTACAAAAAAGGTCTCTTAACATTTTGCCATAGCTCTCTTCGTTTCCGAGATATTTGCAGATTTATCTCAAGGGAAGGGGCCTGACGGACATATTTCGAGATACTTCTTCTTCTTGTTGTTCTTCTTCTGCACAGCTAAGCTGGAAGTGGCATTTGCAGCTCGCAATAGTGCAGAGTTATCTCAAAGAAAGGGGCCACGGTGTTTCTGTATCTCTATTATGTTGGTGCGGCTTCGGAACTTTTAAATATCTTAATATATCTCGAGAACTACGCATCTGATCAAAAAATATCATAGAACATAAAAAGTAGGAAACTTAATTCTCTACAAAAAAGGTCTCTTAAGATTTTGCCATAGCTCGCTTCGTTTCCGAGATATTTGCAGATTTATCTCAAGGGAAGGGGCCTGACGGACATATTTCGAGATATTTCTTCTTCTTGTTGTTCTTCTTCTGCACAGCTAAGCTGGAAGTGGCATTTGCAGCTCGCAATAGTGCAGAGATATCTCAAAGAAAGGGGCCACGGTGTTTCTGTATCTCTATTATGTTGGTGCGGCTTCGGAACTTTTAAATATCTTGATATATCTCGAGAACTACGCGTGTGATCAAAAAATATCATAGAACATAAAAAGTAGGACACTTAATTCTCTACAAAAAAGGTCGCTTAACATTTTGCCATAGCTCGCTTCGTTTCCGAGATATTTGCATATTTATCTCAAGGGAAGGGGCCTGACGGACATATTTCGAGATATTTCTTCTTCTTGTTGTTCTTCTTCTGCACAGCTAAGCTGGAAGTGGCATTTGCGGCTCGCACTAGTGCAGAGTTATCTCAAAGAAAGGGGCCACGGTGTTTCTGTATCTCTATTGTGTTGGTGCGGCTTCGGAACTTTTAAATATCTCGATATATCTCGAAAACTACGCTTCTGATCAAAAAATATCATAGAACATAAATTGTAGGAAACATAATTCTCTACAAAAAAGGTCTCTCAACATTTTGCCATAGCTCGCTTCGTTTCCGAGATATTTGCAGATATATCTCAAGGGCAGGGGCCTGACGGACATATTTCGAGATATTTCTTCTTCTTGTTGTTCTTCTTCTGCACAGTTAAACTGGAAGTGGCATTTCCAGCTCGCAATAGTGCAGAGTTATCTCAAAGAAAGGAGCCACAGTGTTTCTGTATCTCTATTATGTTGGTGCGGCTTCGGAACTTTTAAATATCTTGATATATCTCGAGAACTACGCATCTAATCAAAAAATATCATAGAACATAAAATGTAGGAAACTTAATTCTCTACAAAAAAGGTCTCTTAACATTTTGCCATAGCTCGCTTCGTTTCCGAGATATTTGCAGATTTATCTCAAGGGAAGGGGCCTGACGGACATATTTCGAGATATTTCTTCTTCTCGTTGTTCTTCTTCTGCACAGCTAAGCTGTAAGTGGCATTTGCGGCTCGCACTAGTGCAGAGTTATCTCAAAGAAAGGGGCCACGGTGTTTCTGTATCTATTATGTTGGTGCGGCTTCGGAACCTTTAAATATCTCGATATATCTCGAAAACTACGCTTCTGATCAAAAAATATCATAGAACATAAATTGTAGGAAACATAATTCTCTACAAAAAAGGTCTCTTAACATTTTGCCATAGCTCGCTTCGTTTCCGAGATATTTGCAGATATATCTCAAGGGCAGGGGCCTGACGGACATATTTCGAGATATTTCTTCTTCTTGTTGTTCTTCTTCTGCACAGCTAAGCTGGAAGTGGCATTTACAGCTCGCAATAGTGCAGAGTTATCTCAAAGAAAGGGGCCACGGTGTTTCTGTATCTCTATTATGTTGGTGCGGCTTCGGAACTTTTAAATATCTTGATATATCTCGAGAACTACGCATCTGATCAAAAAATATCATAGAACATAAAAAGTAGGAAACTTAATTCTCTACGAAAAAGGTCTCTTAACATTTTGCCATAGCTCTCTTCGTTTCCGAGATATTTGCAGATTTATCTCAAGGGAAGGGGCCTGACGGACATATTTCGAGATACTTCTTCTTCTTGTTGTTCTTCTTCTGCACAGCTAAGCTGGAAGTGGCATTTGCAGCTCGCAATAGTGCAGAGTTATCTCAAAGAAAGGGGCCACGGTGTTTCTGTATCTCTATTATGTTGGTGCGGCTTCGGAACTTTTAAATATCTTAATATATCTCGAGAACTACGCATCTGATCAAAAAATATCATAGAACATAAAATGTAGGAAACTTAATTCTCTACAAAAAAGGTCTCTTAACATTTTGCCATAGCTCGCTTCGTTTCCGAGATATTTGCAGATTTATCTCAAGGGAAGGGGCCTAACGGACATATTTCGAGATATTTCTTCTTCTTGTTGTTCTTCTTCTGCACAGCTAAGCTGGAAGCGGCATTTGCGGCTCGCACTAGTGCAGAGTTATCTCAAAGAAAGGGGCCACGGTGTTTCTGTATCTCTATTATGTTGGTGCGGCTTCGGAACTTTTAAATATCTTGATATATCTCGAGAACTACGCCTCTGATCGAAAAATATCATAGAACATAAAAAGTAGGAAACTTAATTCTCTACAAAAAAGGTCTCTTAACATTTTGCCATAGCTCGCTTCGTTTCCGAGATATTTGCAGATTTATTTCAAGGGAAGGGGCCTGACGGACATATTTCGAGATATTTCTTCTTCTTGTTGTTCTTCTTCTGCACAGCTAAGCTGGAAGTGGCATTTGCAGCTCGCACTAGTGCAGAGTTATCTCAAAGAAAGGGGCCACGGTGTTTCTGCATCTCTATTATGTTGGTGCGGCTTCGGAACTTTTAAATATCTTGATATATCTCGAGAACTACGCGTCTGATCAAAAAATATCATAGAACATAAAAAGTAGGAAACATAATTCTGTACAAAAAAGGTCTCCTAACATTTTGCCATAGCTCGCTTCGTTTCCGAGATATTTGCAGATTTATCTCAAGGGCAGGGGCCTTACGGACATATTTCGAGATATTTCTTCTTCTTGTTGTTCTTCTTCTGCACAGCTAAACTGGAAGTGGCATTTCCAGCTCGCAATAGTGCAGAGTTATCTCAAAGAAAGGAGCCACGGTGTTTCTGTATCTCTATTATGTTGGTGCGGCTTCGGAACTTTTAAATATCTTGATATATCTCGAGAACTACGCATCTGATCAAAAAATATCATAGAACATAAAATGTAGGAAACTTAATTCTCTACAAAAAAGGTCTCTCAACATTTTGCAATAGCTCGCTTCGTTTCCGAGATATTTGCAGATTTATCTCAAGGGAAGGGGCCTGACGGACATATTTCGAGATATTTCTTCTTCTTGTTGTTCTTCTTCTGCACAGCTAAGCTGGAAGTGGCATTTGCAGCTCGCACTAGTGCAGAGTTATCTCAAAGAAAGGGGCCACGGTGTTTCTGTATCTCTATTATGTTGGTGCGGCTTCGGAACTTTTAAATATCTCGATATATCTCGAAAACTACGCTTCTGATCAAAAAATATCATAGAACATAAATTGTAGGAAACATAATTCTCTACAAAAAAGGTCTCTTAACATTTTGCCATAGCTCGCTTCGTTTCCGAGATATTTGCAGATATATCTCAAGGGAAGGGGCCTGACGGACATATTTCGAGATATTTCTTCTTCTTGTTGTTCTTCTTCTGCACAGCTAAGCTGGAAGTGGCATTTACAGCTCGCAATAGTGCAGAGTTATCTCAAAGAAAGGGGCCACGGTGTTTCTGTATCTCTATTATGTTGGTGCGGCTTCGGAACTTTTAAATATCTTGATATATCTCGAGAACTACGCATCTGATCAAAAAATATCATAGAACATAAAAAGTAGGAAACTTAATTCTCTACAAAAACGGTCTCTCAACATTTTGCCATAGCTCGCTTCGTTCCCGAGATATTTGCAGATTTATCTCAAGGGAAGGGGCCTGACGGACATATTTCGAGATATTTCTTCTTCTTGTTGTTCTTCTTCTGCACAGCTGAGCTGGAAGTGGCATTTGCAGGTCGCAATAGTGCAGAGTTATCTCAAAGAAAGGGGCCACGGTGTTTCTGTATCTCTATTATGTTGGTGCGGCTTCGGAACTTTTAAATATCTCGATATATCTCGAAAACTACGCTTCTGATCAAAAAATATCATAGAACGTAAATTGTAGGAAACATTATTCCCTACAAAAAAGGACTCTTAACATTTTGCCATAGCTCGCTTCGTTTCCGAGATATTTGCAGATTTATCTCAAGGGAAGGGTCCTGATGGACATATTTCGAGATATTTCTTCTTCTTGTTGTTCTTCTTCTGCACAGCTAAACTGGAAGTGGCATTTCCAGCTCGCAATCGTGCAGAGTTATCTCAAAGAAAGGGGCCACGGTGTTTCTGTATCTCTATTATGTTGGTGCGGCTTCGGAACTTTTAAATATCTTGATATATCTCGAGAACTACGCCTCTGATCGAAAAATATCATAGAACATAAAAAGTAGGAAACTTAATTTTCTACAAAAAAGGTCTCTTAACATTTTGCCATAGCTCGCTTCGGTTCCGAGATATTTGCAGATTTATCTCAAGGGAAGGGGCCTGACGGACATATTTCGAGATATTTCTTCTTCTTGTTGTTCTTCTTCTGCACAGCTAAGCTGGAAGTGGCATTTGCAGCGCGCAATAGTGCAGAGTTATCTCAAAGAAAGGGGCCACGGTGTTTCTGTATCTCTATTATGTTGGTGAGGCTTCGGAACTTTTAAATATCTCGATATATCTCGAAAACTACGCTTCTGATCAAAAAATATCGTAGAACATAAATTGTAGGAAACATAATTCTCTACAAAAAAGGTCTCTTAACATTTTGCCATAGCTCGCTTCGTTTCCGAGATATTTGCAGATTCAGCTCAAAGGAACGGGCCTGACGGACATATTTCGAGATACTTCTTCTTCTTGTTGTTCTTCCTCTGCACAGCTAAGCTGGAAGTGGCATTTGCAGCTCGCAATAGCGCAGAGTTATCTCAAAGAAAGGGGCCACGGTGTTTCTGTATCTCTATTATGTTGGTGCGGCTTCGGAACTTTTAAATATCTTGATATATCTCGAGAACTACGCATCTGATCAAAAAATATCATAGAACATAAAAAGTAGGAAACTTAATTCTCTACAAAAAAGGTCTCTTAACATTTTGCCATAGCTCGCTTCGTTCCCGAGATATTTGCAGATTTATCTCAAGGGAAGGGGCCTGACGGACATATTTCGAGATATTTCTTCTTCTTGTTGTTCTTCTTCTGCACAGCTAAGCTGGAAGTGGCATTTGCAGCTCGCAATAGTGCAGAGTTATCTCTAAGAAAGGGGCCACGGTGTATCTGTATCTCTATTATGTTGGTGCGGCTTCGGAACTTTTAAATATCTTGATATATCTCGAGAACCACGCATCTGATCAAAAAATATCATAGAACATAAAAAGTAGGAAACCTAATTCTCTACAAAAAAGGTCTCCTAACATTTTGCCATAGCTCGCTTCGTTCCCGAGATATTTGCAGATTCAGCTCAAAGGAACGGGCCTGACGGACATATTTCGAGATACTTCTTCCTCTTGTTGTTCTTCCTCTGCACAGTTAAGCTGGAAGTGGCATTTGCAGCTCGCAATAGTGCAGAGTTATCTCAAAGAAAGGGGCCACGGTGTTTCTGTATCTCTATTATGTTGGTGCGGCTTCGGAACTTTTAAATATCTTGATATATCTCGAGAACTACGCCTCTGATCGAAAAATATCATAGAACATAAAAAGTAGGAAACTTAATTCTCTACAAAAAAGGTCTCTCAACATTTTGCCATAGCTCGCTTCGTTTCCGAGATATTTGCAGATTTATCTCAAGGGAAGGGGCCTGACGGACATATTTCGAGATATTTCTTCTTCTTGTTGTTCTTCTTCTGCACAGCTAAGCTGGAAGTGGCATTTGCGGCTCGCACTAGTGCAGAGTATTCTCAAAGAAAGGAGCCACGGTGTTTCTGTATCTCTATTATGTTGGTGCGGCTTCGGAACTTTTAAATATCTTGATATATCTCGAGAACTACGCATCTGATCAAAAAATATCATAGAACATAAAAAGTAGGAAACTTAATTCTCTACAAAAAAGGTCTCTTAACATTTTGCCATAGCTCGCTTCGTTCCCGAGATATTTGCAGATTCAGCTCAAAGGAACGGGCCTGACGGACATATTTCGAGATACTTCTTCTTCTTCTTGTTCTTCCTCTGCACAGTTATGCTGGAAGTGGCATTTGCAGCTCGCAATAGTGCAGAGTTATCTCAAAGAAAGGGGCCACGGTGTTTCTGTATCTCTATTATGTTGGTGCGGCTTCGGAGCTTTTAAATATCTTGATATATCTCGAGAACTACGCCTCTGATCGAAAAATATCATAGAACATAAAAAGTAGGAAACTTAATTCTCTACAAAAAAGGTCTCTCAACATTTTGCCATAGCTCGCTTCGTTTCCGAGATATTTGTAGATTTATCTCAAGGGAAGGGGCCTGACGGACATATTTCGAGATATTTCTTCTTCTTGTTGTTCTTCTTCTGCACAGCTAAGCTGGAAGTGGCATTTGCGGCTCGCACTAGTGCAGAGTTTTCTCAAAGAAAGGAGCCACGGTGTTTCTGTATCTCTATTATGTTGGTGCGGCTTCGGAACTTTTAAATATCTCGATATATCTCGAAAACTACGCTTCTGATCAAAAAATATCATAGAACGTAAATTGTAGGAAACATTATTCTCTACAAAAAAGGTCTCTTAACATTTTGCCATAGCTCGCTTCGTTTCCGAGATATTTGCAGATTTATCTCAAGGGAAGGGTCCTGATGGACATATTTCGAGATATTTCTTCTTCGTGTTGTTCTTCTTCTGCACAGCTAAGCTGGAAGTGGCATTTGCAGCGCGCAATAGTGCAGAGTTATCTCAAAGAAAGGGGCCACGGTGTTTCTGTATCTCTATTATGTTGGTGCGGCTTCGGAACTTTTAAATATCTTGATATATCTCGAGAACTACGCATCTGATCAAAAAATATCATAGAACATAAAAAGTAGGAAACTTAATTCTCTACAAAAAAGGTCTCTTAACATTTTGCCATAGCTCGCTTCGTTCCCGAGATATTTGCAGATTTATCTCAAGGGAAGGGGCCTGACGGACATATTTCGAGATATTTCTTCTTCTTGTTGTTCTTCTTCTGCACAGCTAAGCTGGAAGTGGCATTTGCGGCTCGCACTAGTGCAGAGTTATCTCAAAGAAAGGAGCCACGGTGTTTCTGTATCTCTATTATGTTGGTGCGGCTTCGGAACTTTTAAATATCTCGATATATCTCGAAAACTACGCTTCTGATCAAAAAATATCATAGAACGTAAATTGTAGGAAACATAATTCTCTACAAAAAACGTCTCTTAACATTTTGCCATAGCTCGCTTCGTTTCCGAGATATTTGCAGATTCAGCTCAAAGGAACGGGCCTGACGGACATATTTCGAGATACTTCTTCTTCTTGTTGTTCTTCCTCTGCACAGCTAAGCTGGAAGTGGCATTTGCAGCTCGCAATAGTGCAGAGTTATCTCAAAGAAAGGGGCCACGGTGTTTCTGTATCTCTATTATGTTGGTGCGGCTTCGGAACTTTTAAATATCTTGATATATCTCGAGAACTACGCATCTGATCAAAAAATATGATAGAACATAATAAGTAGGAAACTTAATTCTCTACAAAAAAGGTCTCTTAACATTTTGCCATAGCTCGCTTCGTTTCCGAGATATGTGCAGATTTATCTCAAGGGAAGGGGCCTGACGGACATATTTCGAGATATTTCTTCTTCTTGTTGTTCTTCTTCTGCACAGCTAAACTGGAAGTGGCATTTCCAGCTCGCAATCGTGCAGAGTTATCTCAAAGAAAGGGGCCACGGTGTTTCTGTATCTCTATTATGTTGGTGCGGCTTCGGAACTTTTAAATATCTTGATATATCTCGAGAACTACGCATCTGATCAAAAAATATCGTAGAAGATAAAAAGTAGGAAACTTAATTCTCTACAAAAAAGGTCTCTTAACATTTCGCCATAGCTCGCTTCGTTTCCGAGATATTTGCAAATTTATCTCAAGGGAAGGGGCCTGTCGGACATATTTCGAGATATTTCTTCTTCTTGTTGTTCTTCTTCTGCACAGCTAAGCTGGAAGTGGCATTTGCGGCTCGCACTAGTGCAGAGTTATCTCAAAGAAAGGGGCCACGGTGTTTCTGTATCTCTATTATGTTGGTGCGGCTTCGGAACTTTTAAATATCTCGATATATCTCGAAAACTACGCTTCTGATCAAAAAATATGATAGAACATAAATTGTAGGAAACATAATTCTCTACAAAAAACGTCTCTTAACATTTTGCCATAGCTCGCTTCGTTTCCGAGATATTTGCAGATTCAGCTCAAAGGAACGGGCCTGACGGACATATTTCGAGATACTTCTTCTTCTTGTTGTTCTTCCTCTGCACAGCTAAGCTGGAAGTGGCATTTGCAGCTCGCAATAGTGCAGAGTTATCTCAAAGAAAGGGGCCACGGTGTTTCTGTATCTCTATTATGTTGGTGCGGCTTCGGAACTTTTAAATATCTTGATATATCTCGAGAACTACGCATCTGATCAAAAAATATCATAGAACATAAAAAGTATGAAACTTAATTCTCTACAAAAAAGGTCTCTTAACATTTTGCGATAGGTCGCTTCGTTTCCGAGATATTTGCAGATTTATCTCAAGGGAAGGGGCCTAACGGACATATTTCGAGATATTTCTTCTTCTTGTTGTCCTTCTTCTGCACAGCTAAACTGGAAGTGGCATTTCCAGCTCGCAATAGTGCAGAGTTATCTCAAAGAGAGGGGCCACGGTGTTTCTGTATCTCTATTATGTTGGTGCGGCTTCGGAACTTTTAAATATCTTGATATATCTCGAGAACTACGCATCTGAATAAAAAATATCATAGAAGATAAAAAGTAGGAAACTTAATTCTCTACAAAAAAGGTCTCTTAACATTTTGCCATAGCTCGCTTCGTTTCCGAGATATTTGCAGATTTATCTCAAGGGAAGGGGCCTGGCGGACATATTTCGAGATATTTCTTCTTCTTGTTGTTCTTCTTCTGCACAGCTAAGCTGGAAGTGGCATTTGCAGCTCGCACTAGTGCAGAGTTATCTCAAAGAAAGGGGCCACGGTGTTTCTGTATCTCTATTATGTTGGTGCGGCTTCGGAACTTTTAAATATCTCGATATATCTCGAAAACTACGCTTCTGATCAAAAAATATCATAGAACATAAATTGTAGGAAACATAATTCTCTACAAAAAACGTCTCTTAACATTTTGCCATAGCTCGCTTCGTTTCCGAGATATTTGCAGATTCAGCTCAAAGGAACGGGCCTGACGGACATATTTCGAGATACTTCTTCTTCTTGTTGTTCTTCTTCTGCACAGCTAAGCTGGAAGTGGCATTTGCAGCTCGCACTAGTGCAGAGTTATCTCAAAGAAAGGGGCCACGGTGTTTCTGTATCTCTATTATGTTGGTGCGGCTTCGGAACTTTTAAATATCTCGATATATCTCGAAAACTACGCTTCTGATCAAAAAATATCATAGAACATAAATTGTCGGAAACATAATTCTCTACAAAAAAGGTCTCTTAACATTTTGCCATAGCTCGCTTCGTTTCCGAGATATTTGCAGAATTATCTAAAGGGAAGGGGCCTGACGGACATATTTCGAGATATTTCTTCTTCTTGTTGTTCTTCTTCTGCACAGCTAAGCTGGAAGTGGCATTTACAGCTCGCAATAGTGCAGAGTTATCTCAAAGAAAGGGGCCACGGTGTTTCTGTATCTCTATTATGTTGGTGCGGCTTCGGAACTTTTAAATATCTTGATATATCTCGAGAACTACGCATCTGATCAAAAAATATCATAGAACATAAAAAGTAGGAAACTTAATTGTCTACAAAAAAGGTCTCTGAACATTTTGCCATAGGTCGCTTCGTTTCCGAGATATTTGCAGATTTATCTCAAGGGAAGGAGCCTAACGGAAATATTTCGAGATATTTCTTCTTCTTGTTGTTCTTCTTCTGCACAGCTAAGCTGGAAGTGGCATTTGCGGCTCGCACTAGTGCAGAGTTATCTCAAAGAAAGGGGCCACGGTGTTTCTGTATCCCTATTATGTTGGTGCGGCTTCGGAACTTTTAAATATCTCGATATATCTCGAGAACTACGCATCTGATCAAAAAATATCATAGAACATAAAAAGTAGGAAACTTAATTCTCTACAAAAAAGGTCTCTTAACATTTTGCCATAGGTCGCTTCGTTTCCGAGATATTTGCAGATTTATCTCAAGGGAAGGGGCCTAACGGACATATTTCGAGATATTTCTTCTTCTTGTTGTCCTTCTTCTGCACAGCTAAACTGGAAGTGGCATTTCCAGCTCGCAATAGTGCAGAGTTATCTCAAAGAGAGGGGCCACGGTGTTTCTGTATCTCTATTATGTTGGTGCGGCTTCGGAACTTTTAAATATCTTGATATATCTCGAGAACTACGCATCTGATCAAAAAATATCATAGGAGATAAAAAGTAGGAAACTTAATTCTCTACAAAAAAGGTCTGTTAGCATTTTGCCATAGCTCGCTTCGTTTCCGAGATATTTGCAGATATATCTCAAGGGAAGGGGCCTGACGGACATATTTCGAGATATTTCTTCTTCTTGTTGTTCTTCTTCTGCACAGCTAAGCTGGAAGTGGCATTTACAGCTCGCAATAGTGCAGAGTTATCTCAAAGAAAGGGACCACGGTGTTTCTGTATCTCTATTATGTTGGTGCGGCTTCGGAACTTTTAAATATCTTGATATATCTCGAGAACTACCCATCTGATCAAAAAATATCATAGAAGATAAAAAGTAGGAAACTTAATTCTCTACAAAAAAGGTCTGTTAACATTTTGCCATAGCTCGCTTCGTTTCCGAGATATTTGCAGATATATCTCAAGGGAAGGGGCCTGACGGACATATTTCGAGATATTTCTTCTTCTTGTTGTTCTTCTTCTGCACAGCTAAGCTGGAAGTGGCATTTGCGGCTCGCACTAGTGCAGAGTTATCTCAAAGAAAGGGGCCACGGTGTTTCTGTATCTCTATTATGTTGGTGCGGCTTCGGAACTTTTAAATATCTCGATATATCTCGAAAACTACGCTTCTGATCAAAAAATATCATAGAACATAAATTGTAGAAAACATAATTCTCTACAAAAAAGGTCTGTTAACATTTTGCCATAGCTCGCTTCGTTTCCGAGATATTTGCAGATATATCTCAAGGGAAGGGGCCTGACGGACATATTTCGAGATATTTCTTCTTCTTGTTGTTCTTCTTCTGCACAGCTAAGCTGGAAGTGGCATTTACAACTCGCAATAGTGCAGAGTTATCTCAAAGAAAGGGGCCACGGTGTTTCTGTATCTCTATTATGTTGGTGCGGCTTCGGAACTTTTAAATATCTTGATATATCTCGAGAACTACGCATCTGATCAAAAAATATCATAGAACATAAAAAGTAGGAAGCTTAATTCTCTACAAAAAAGGTCTCTTAACATTTTGCCATAGCTCGCTTGGTTTCCGAGATATTTGCAGATTTATCTCAAGGGAAGGGGCCTGACGGACATATTTCGAGATATTTCTTCTTCTTGTTGTTCTTCTTCTGCACAGCTAAGCTGGAAGTGGCATTTGCGGCTCGCACTAGTGCAGAGTTATCTCAAAGAAAGGGGCCACGGTGTTTCTGTATCTCTATTATGTGGTGCGGCTTCGGAACTTTTAAATATCTCGATATATCTCGAAAACTACGCTTCTGATCAAAAAATATCATAGAACATAAATTGTAGGAAAGATAATTCTCTACAAAAAACGTCTCTTAACATTTTGCCATAGCTCGCTTCGTTTCCGAGATATTTGCAGATTCAGCTCAAAGGAACGGGCCTGACGGACATATTTCGAGATACTTCTTCTTCTTGTTGTTCTTCCTCTGCACAGCTAAGCTGGAAGTGGCATTTGCAGCTCGCAATAGTGCAGAGTTATCTCAAAGAAAGGGGCCACGGTGTTTCTGTATCTCTATTATGTTGGTGCGGCTTCGGAACTTTTAAATATCTTGATATATCTCGAGAACTACGCATCTGATCAAAAAATATCATAGAACATAAAAAGTAGGAAACTTAATTCTCTACAAAAAAGGTCTCTTAACATTTTGCCATAGCTCGCTTGGTTTCCGAGATATTTGCAGATTTATCTCAAGGGAAGGGGCCTGACGGACATATTTCGAGATATTTCTTCTTCTTGTTGTTCTTCTTCTGCACAGCTAAGCTGGAAGTGGCATTTGCGGCTCGCACTAGTGCAGAGTTATCTCAAAGAAAGGGGCCACGGTGTTTCTGTATCTCTATTATGTTGGTGCGGCTTCGGAACTTTTAAATATCTTGATATATCTCGAGAACTACGCATCTGATCAAAAAATATCATAGAACATAAAAAGTAGGAAACTTAATTCTCTACAAAAAAGGTCTCTTAACATTTTGCCATAGGTCGCTTCGTTTCCGAGATATTTGCAGATTTATCTCAAGGGAAGGGGCCTGACGGACATATTTCGAGATATTTCTTCTTCTTGTTGTCCTTCTTCTGCACAGCTAAACTGGAAGTGGCATTTCCAGCTCGCAATAGTGCAGAGTTATCTCAAAGAGAGGG
This sequence comes from Osmia lignaria lignaria, assembly GCF_051020975.1. Lineage (NCBI taxonomy): Eukaryota > Metazoa > Arthropoda > Insecta > Hymenoptera > Megachilidae > Osmia > Osmia lignaria. The sequence continues at coordinate 7,874,533 of NW_027478166.1, forward strand.
GCCACGGTGTTTCTGTATCTCTATTATGTTGGTGCGGCTTCGGAACTTTTAAATATCTTGATATATCTCGAGAACTACGCATCTGATCAAAAAATATCATAGAACATAAAAAGTAGGAAACTTAATTCTCTACAAAAAAGGTCTCTTAACATTTTGCCATAGCTCGCTTGGTTTCCGAGATATTTGCAGATTTATCTCAAGGGAAGGGGCCTGACGGACATATTTCGAGATATTTCTTCTTCTTGTTGTTCTTCTTCTGCACAGCTAAGCTGGAAGTGGCACTTGCGGCTCGCACTAGTGCAGAGTTATCTCAAAGAACGGGGCCACGGTGTTTCTGTATCTCTATTATGTTGGTGCGGCTTCGGAACTTTTAAATATCTCGATATATCTCGAAAACTACGCTTCTGATCAAAAAATATCATAGAACATAAATTGTAGGAAAGATAATTCTCTACAAAAAACGTCTCTTAACATTTTGCCATAGCTCGCTTCGTTTCCGAGATATTTGCAGATTCAGCTCAAAGGAACTGGCCTGACGGACATATTTCGAGATATTTCTTCTTCTTGTTGTTCTTCCTCTGCACAGCTAAGCTGGAAGTGGCATTTGCAGCTCGCAACAGTGCAGAGTTATCTCAAAGAAAGGGGCCACGGTGTTTCTGTATCCCTATTATGTTGGTGCGGCTTCGGAACTTTTAAATATCTCGATATATCTCGAAAACTACGCTTCTGATCAAAAAATATCATAGAACATAAATTGTAGGAAACATAATTCTCTACAAAAAACGTCTCTTAACATTTTGCCATAGCTCGCTTCGTTTCCGAGATATTTGCAGATTCAGCTCAAAGGAACTGGCCTGACGGACATATTTCGAGATATTTCTTCTTCTTGTTGTTCTTCTTCTGCACAGCTAAGCTGGAAGTGGCATTTACAGCTCGCAATAGTGCAGAGTTATCTCAAAGAAAGGGGCCACGGTGTTTCTGTATCTCTATTATGTTGGTGCGGCTTCGGAACTTTTAAATATCTTGATATATCTCGAGAACTACGCATCTGATCAAAAAATATCATAGAACATAAATAGTAGGAAACATAATTCTCTACAAAAAACGTCTCTTAACATTTTGCCATAGCTCGCTTCGTTTCCGAGATATGTGCAGATTTATCTCAAGGGAAGGGGCCTGACGGACATAATTCGAGATATTTCTTCTTCTTGTTGTTCTTCTTCTGCACAGCTAAGCTGGAAGTGGCATTTGCGGCTCGCACTAGTGCAGAGTTATCTCAACGAAAGGGGCCACGGTGTTTCTGTATCTCTATTATGTTGGTGCGGCTTCGGAACTTTTAAATATCTCGATATATCTCGAAAACTACGCTTCTGATCAAAAATATCATACAACATAAATTGTAGGAAACATAATTCTCTACAAAAAAGGTCTCTCAACATTTTGCCATAGCTCGCTTCGTTTCCGAGATATTTGCAGATATATCTCAAGGGAAGGGGCCTGACGGACATATTTCGAGATATTTCTTCTTCTTGTTGTTCTTCTTCTGCACAGCTAAGCTGGAAGTGGCATTTACAGCTCGCAATAGTGCAGAGTTATCTCAAAGAAAGGGGCCACGGTGTTTCTGTATCTCTATTATGTTGGTGCGTCTTCGGCACTTTTAAATATCTCGATATATCTCGAAAACTACGCTTCTGATCAAAAAATATCATAGAACATAAATTGTAGGAAACATAATTCTCTACAAAAAACGTCTCTTAACATTTTGCCATAGCTCGCTTCGTTTCCGAGATATTTGCAGATTCAGCTCAAAGGAACTGGCCTGACGGACATATTTCGAGATATTTCTTCTTCTTGTTGTTCTTCCTCTGCACAGCTAAGCTGGAAGTGGCATTTGCAGCTCGCAATAGTGCAGAGTTATCTCAAAGAAAGGGGCCACGGTGTTTCTGTATCCCTATTATGTTGGTGCGGCTTCGGAACTTTTAAATATCTCGATATATCTCGAAAACTACGCTTCTGATCAAAAAATATCATAGAACATAAATTGTAGGAAACATAATTCTCTACAAAAAACGTCTCTTAACATTTTGCCATAGCTCGCTTCGTTTCCGAGATATTTGCAGATTCAGCTCAAAGGAACTGGCCTGACGGACATATTTCGAGATATTTCTTCTTCTTGTTGTTCTTCTTCTGCACAGCTAAGCTGGAAGTGGCATTTACAGCTCGCAATAGTGCAGAGTTATCTCAAAGAAAGGGGCCACGGTGTTTCTGTATCTCTATTATGTTGGTGCGGCTTCGGAACTTTTAAATATCTTGATATATCTCGAGAACTACGCATCTGATCAAAAAATATCATAGAACATAAAAAGTAGGAAACTTAATTCTCTACAAAAAAGGTCTCTTAAAATTTTGCCATAGCTCGCTTCGTTTCCGAGATATTTGCAGATTTATCTCAAGGGAAGGGGCCTGACGGACATATTTCGAGATATTTCTTCTTCTTGTTGTTCTTCTTCTGCACAGCTAAGCTGGAAGTGGCATTTACAGCTCGCAATAGTGCAGAGTTATCTCAAAGAAAGGGGCCACGGTGTTTCTGTATCTCTATTATGTTGGTGCGGCTTCGGAACTTTTAAATATCTTGATATATCTCGAGAACTACGCATCTGATCAAAAAATATCATAGAACATAAAAAGTAGGAAACTTAATTCTCTACAAAAAAGGTCTCTTAACATTTTGCCATAGGTCGCTTCGTTTCCGAGATATTTGCAGATTTATCTCAAGGGAAGGGGCCTAACGGACATATTTCGAGATATTTCTTCTTCTTGTTGTCCTTCTTCTGCTCAGCTAAACTGGAAGTGGCATTTCCAGCTCGCAATAGTGCAGAGTTATCTCAAAGAGAGGGGCCACGGTGTTTCTGTATCTCTATTATGTTGGTGCGGCTTCGGAACTTTTAAATATCTTGATATATCTCGAGAACTACGCATCTGATCAAAAAATATCATAGAAGATAAAAAGTAGGAAACTTAATTCTCTACAAAAAAGGTCTGTTAACATTTTGCCATAGCTCGCTTCGTTTCCGAGATATTTGCAGATATATCTCAAGGGAAGGGGCCTAACGGACATATTTCGAGATATTTCTTCTTCTTGTTGTTCTTCTTCTGCACAGCTAAGCTGGAAGTGGCATTTACAACTCGCAATAGTGCAGAGTTATCTCAAAGAAAGGGGCCACGGTGTTTCTGTATCTCTATTATGTTGGTGCGGCTTCGGAACTTTTAAATATCTTGATATATCTCGAGAACTACGCATCTGATCAAAAAATATCATAGAACATAAAAAGTAGGAAGCTTAATTCTCTACAAAAAAGGTCTCTTAACATTTTGCCATAGCTCGCTTGGTTTCCGAGATATTTGCAGATTTATCTCAAGGGAAGGGGCCTGACGGACATATTTCGAGATATTTCTTCTTCTTGTTGTTCTTCTTCTGCACAGCTAAGCTGGAAGTGGCATTTGCGGCTCGCACTAGTGCAGAGTTATCTCAAAGAAAGGGGCCACGGTGTTTCTGTATCTCTATTATGTGGTGCGGCTTCGGAACTTTTAAATATCTCGATATATCTCGAAAACTACGCTTCTGATCAAAAAATATCATAGAACATAAATTGTAGGAAAGATAATTCTCTACAAAAAACGTCTCTTAACATTTTGCCATAGCTCGCTTCGTTTCCGAGATATTTGCAGATTCAGCTCAAAGGAACGGGCCTGACGGACATATTTCGAGATACTTCTTCTTCTTGTTGTTCTTCCTCTGCACAGCTAAGCTGGAAGTGGCATTTGCAGCTCGCAATAGTGCAGAGTTATCTCAAAGAAAGGGGCCACGGTGTTTCTGTATCTCTATTATGTTGGTGCGGCTTCGGAACTTTTAAATATCTTGATATATCTCGAGAACTACGCATCTGATCAAAAAATATCATAGAACATAAAAAGTAGGAAACTTAATTCTCTACAAAAAAGGTCTCTTAACATTTTGCCATAGCTCGCTTGGTTTCCGAGATATTTGCAGATTTATCTCAAGGGAAGGGGCCTGACGGACATATTTCGAGATATTTCTTCTTCTTGTTGTTCTTCTTCTGCACAGCTAAGCTGGAAGTGGCATTTGCGGCTCGCACTAGTGCAGAGTTATCTCAAAGAAAGGGGCCACGGTGTTTCTGTATCTCTATTATGTTGGTGCGGCTTCGGAACTTTTAAATATCTTGATATATCTCGAGAACTACGCATCTGATCAAAAAATATCATAGAACATAAAAAGTAGGAAACTTAATTCTCTACAAAAAAGGTCTCTTAACATTTTGCCATAGGTCGCTTCGTTTCCGAGATATTTGCAGATTTATCTCAAGGGAAGGGGCCTGACGGACATATTTCGAGATATTTCTTCTTCTTGTTGTCCTTCTTCTGCACAGCTAAACTGGAAGTGGCATTTCCAGCTCGCAATAGTGCAGAGTTATCTCAAAGAGAGGGGCCACGGTGTTTCTGTATCTCTATTATGTTGGTGCGGCTTCGGAACTTTTAAATATCTTGATATATCTCGAGAACTACGCATCTGATCAAAAAATATCATAGAACATAAAAAGTAGGAAACTTAATTCTCTACAAAAAAGGTCTCTTAACATTTTGCCATAGCTCGCTTGGTTTCCGAGATATTTGCAGATTTATCTCAAGGGAAGGGGCCTGACGGACATATTTCGAGATATTTCTTCTTCTTGTTGTTCTTCTTCTGCACAGCTAAGCTGGAAGTGGCACTTGCGGCTCGCACTAGTGCAGAGTTATCTCAAAGAACGGGGCCACGGTGTTTCTGTATCTCTATTATGTTGGTGCGGCTTCGGAACTTTTAAATATCTCGATATATCTCGAAAACTACGCTTCTGATCAAAAAATATCATAGAACATAAATTGTAGGAAAGATAATTCTCTACAAAAAACGTCTCTTAACATTTTGCCATAGCTCGCTTCGTTTCCGAGATATTTGCAGATTCAGCTCAAAGGAACTGGCCTGACGGACATATTTCGAGATATTTCTTCTTCTTGTTGTTCTTCCTCTGCACAGCTAAGCTGGAAGTGGCATTTGCAGCTCGCAACAGTGCAGAGTTATCTCAAAGAAAGGGGCCACGGTGTTTCTGTATCCCTATTATGTTGGTGCGGCTTCGGAACTTTTAAATATCTCGATATATCTCGAAAACTACGCTTCTGATCAAAAAATATCATAGAACATAAATTGTAGGAAACATAATTCTCTACAAAAAACGTCTCTTAACATTTTGCCATAGCTCGCTTCGTTTCCGAGATATTTGCAGATTCAGCTCAAAGGAACTGGCCTGACGGACATATTTCGAGATATTTCTTCTTCTTGTTGTTCTTCTTCTGCACAGCTAAGCTGGAAGTGGCATTTACAGCTCGCAATAGTGCAGAGTTATCTCAAAGAAAGGGGCCACGGTGTTTCTGTATCTCTATTATGTTGGTGCGGCTTCGGAACTTTTAAATATCTTGATATATCTCGAGAACTACGCATCTGATCAAAAAATATCATAGAACATAAATAGTAGGAAACATAATTCTCTACAAAAAACGTCTCTTAACATTTTGCCATAGCTCGCTTCGTTTCCGAGATATGTGCAGATTTATCTCAAGGGAAGGGGCCTGACGGACATAATTCGAGATATTTCTTCTTCTTGTTGTTCTTCTTCTGCACAGCTAAGCTGGAAGTGGCATTTGCGGCTCGCACTAGTGCAGAGTTATCTCAACGAAAGGGGCCACGGTGTTTCTGTATCTCTATTATGTTGGTGCGGCTTCGGAACTTTTAAATATCTCGATATATCTCGAAAACTACGCTTCTGATCAAAAATATCATACAACATAAATTGTAGGAAACATAATTCTCTACAAAAAAGGTCTCTCAACATTTTGCCATAGCTCGCTTCGTTTCCGAGATATTTGCAGATATATCTCAAGGGAAGGGGCCTGACGGACATATTTCGAGATATTTCTTCTTCTTGTTGTTCTTCTTCTGCACAGCTAAGCTGGAAGTGGCATTTACAGCTCGCAATAGTGCAGAGTTATCTCAAAGAAAGGGGCCACGGTGTTTCTGTATCTCTATTATGTTGGTGCGTCTTCGGCACTTTTAAATATCTCGATATATCTCGAAAACTACGCTTCTGATCAAAAAATATCATAGAACATAAATTGTAGGAAACATAATTCTCTACAAAAAACGTCTCTTAACATTTTGCCATAGCTCGCTTCGTTTCCGAGATATTTGCAGATTCAGCTCAAAGGAACTGGCCTGACGGACATATTTCGAGATATTTCTTCTTCTTGTTGTTCTTCCTCTGCACAGCTAAGCTGGAAGTGGCATTTGCAGCTCGCAATAGTGCAGAGTTATCTCAAAGAAAGGGGCCACGGTGTTTCTGTATCCCTATTATGTTGGTGCGGCTTCGGAACTTTTAAATATCTCGATATATCTCGAAAACTACGCTTCTGATCAAAAAATATCATAGAACATAAATTGTAGGAAACATAATTCTCTACAAAAAACGTCTCTTAACATTTTGCCATAGCTCGCTTCGTTTCCGAGATATTTGCAGATTCAGCTCAAAGGAACTGGCCTGACGGACATATTTCGAGATATTTCTTCTTCTTGTTGTTCTTCTTCTGCACAGCTAAGCTGGAAGTGGCATTTACAGCTCGCAATAGTGCAGAGTTATCTCAAAGAAAGGGGCCACGGTGTTTCTGTATCTCTATTATGTTGGTGCGGCTTCGGAACTTTTAAATATCTTGATATATCTCGAGAACTACGCATCTGATCAAAAAATATCATAGAACATAAAAAGTAGGAAACTTAATTCTCTACAAAAAAGGTCTCTTAAAATTTTGCCATAGCTCGCTTCGTTTCCGAGATATTTGCAGATTTATCTCAAGGGAAGGGGCCTGACGGACATATTTCGAGATATTTCTTCTTCTTGTTGTTCTTCTTCTGCACAGCTAAGCTGGAAGTGGCATTTACAGCTCGCAATAGTGCAGAGTTATCTCAAAGAAAGGGGCCACGGTGTTTCTGTATCTCTATTATGTTGGTGCGGCTTCGGAACTTTTAAATATCTTGATATATCTCGAGAACTACGCATCTGATCAAAAAATATCATAGAACATAAAAAGTAGGAAACTTAATTCTCTACAAAAAAGGTCTCTTAACATTTTGCCATAGGTCGCTTCGTTTCCGAGATATTTGCAGATTTATCTCAAGGGAAGGGGCCTAACGGACATATTTCGAGATATTTCTTCTTCTTGTTGTCCTTCTTCTGCTCAGCTAAACTGGAAGTGGCATTTCCAGCTCGCAATAGTGCAGAGTTATCTCAAAGAGAGGGGCCACGGTGTTTCTGTATCTCTATTATGTTGGTGCGGCTTCGGAACTTTTAAATATCTTGATATATCTCGAGAACTACGCATCTGATCAAAAAATATCATAGAAGATAAAAAGTAGGAAACTTAATTCTCTACAAAAAAGGTCTGTTAACATTTTGCCATAGCTCGCTTCGTTTCCGAGATATTTGCAGATATATCTCAAGGGAAGGGGCCTAACGGACATATTTCGAGATATTTCTTCTTCTTGTTGTTCTTCTTCTGCACAGCTAAGCTGGAAGTGGCATTTACAGCTCGCAATAGTGCAGAGTTATCTCAAAGAAAGGGGCCACGGTGTTTCTGTATCTCTATTATGTTGGTGCGGCTTCGGAACTTTTAAATATCTTGATATATCTCGAGAACTACGCATCTGATCAAAAAATATCATAGAACATAAAAAGTAGGAAACTTAATTCTCTGCAAAAAAGGTCTCTTAACATTTTGCCATAGCTCGCTTGGTTTCCGAGATATTTGCAGATTTATCTCAAGGGAAGGGGCCTGACGGACATATTTCGAGATATTTCTTCTTCTTGTTGTTCTTCTTCTGCACAGCTAAGCTGGAAGTGGCATTTGCGGCTCGCACTAGTGCAGAGTTATCTCAAAGAACGGGGCCACGGTGTTTCTGTATCTCTATAATGTTGGTGCGGCTTCGGAACTTTTAAATATCTCGATATATCTCGAAAACTACGCTTCTGATCAAAAAATATCATAGAACATAAATTGTAGGAAAGATAATTCTCTACAAAAAACGTCTCTTAACATTTTGCCATAGCTCGCTTCGTTTCCGAGATATTTGCAGATTCAGCTCAAAGGAACGGGCCTGACGGACATATTTCGAGATACTTCTTCTTCTTGTTGTTCTTCCTCTGCACAGCTAAGCTGGAAGTGGCATTTGCAGCTCGCAATAGTGCAGAGTTATCTCAAAGAAAGGGGCCACGGTGTTTCTGTATCTCTATTATGTTGGTGCGGCTTCGGAACTTTTAAATATCTTGATATATCTCGAGAACTACGCATCTGATCAAAAAATATCATAGAACATAAAAAGTAGGAAACTTAATTCTCTACAAAAAAGGTCTCTTAAGATTTTGCCATAGCTCGCTTCGTTTCCGAGATATTTGCAGATTTATCTCAAGGGAAGGGGCCTGACGGACATATTTCGAGACATTTCTTCTTCTTGTTGTTCTTCTTCTGCACAGCTAAGCTGGAAGTGGCATTTACAGCTCGCAATAGTGCAGAGTTATCTCAAAGAAAGGGGCCACGGTGTTTCTGTATCTCTATTATGTTGGTGCGGCTTCGGAACTTTTAAATATCTTGATATATCTCGAGAACTACGCATCTGATCAAAAAATATCATAGAACATAAAAAGTAGGAAACTTAATTCTCTACAAAAAAGGTCTCTTAACGTTTTGCCATAGGTCGCTTCGTTTCCGAGATATTTGCAGATTTATCTCAAGGGAAGGGGCCTAACGGTCATATTTCGAGATATTTCTTCTTCTTGTTGTCCTTCTTCTGCACAGCTAAACCGGAAGTGGCATTTCCAGCTCGCAATAGTGCAGAGTTATCTCAAAGAGAGGGGCCACGGTGTTTCTGTATCTCTATTATGTTGGTGCGTCTTCGGAACTTTTAAATATCTCGATATATCTCGAAAACTACGCTTCTGATCAAAAAATATCATAGAACATAAATTGTAGGAAACATAATTCTCTACAAAAAACGTCTCTTAACATTTTGCCATAGCTCGCTTCGTTTCCGAGATATTTGCAGATTCAGCTCAAAGGAACTGGCCTGACGGACATATTTCGAGATATTTCTTCTTCTTGTTGTTCTTCCTCTGCACAGCTAAGCTGGAAGTGGCATTTACAGCTCGCAATAGTGCAGAGTTATCTCAAAGAAAGGGGCCACGGTGTTTCTGTATCTCTATTATGTTGGTGCGTCTTCGGAACTTTTAAATATCTCGATATATCTCGAGAACTACGCATCTGATCAAAAAATATCATAGAAGATAAATTGTAGGAAACATAATTCTCTACAAAAAAGGTCTCTCAACATTTTGCCATAGCTCGCTTCGTTTCCGAGATATTTGCAGATATATCTCAAGGGAAGGGGCCTGACGGACATATTTCGAGATATTTCTTCTTCTTGTTGTTCTTCTTCTGCACAGCTAAGCTGGAAGTGGCATTTACAGCTCGCAATAGTGCAGAGTTATCTCAAAGAAAGGGGCCACGGTGTTTCTGTATCTCTATTATGTTGGTGCGTCTTCGGAACTTTTAAATATCTCGATATATCTCGAAAACTACGCTTCTGATCAAAAAATATCATAGAACAGAAATTGTAGGAAACATAATTCTCTACAAAAAACGTCTCTTAACATTTTGCCATAGCTCGCTTCGTTTCCGAGATATTTGCAGATTCAGCTCAAAGGAACTGGCCTGACGGACATATTTCGAGATATTTCTTCTTCTTGTTGTTCTTCCTCTGCACAGCTAAGCTGGAAGTGGCATTTGCAGCTCGCAATAGTGCAGAGTTATCTCAAAGGGAGGGGCCACGGTTTTACTGTATCTCTATTATGTTGGTGCGGCTTCGGAACTTTTAAATATCTTGATATATCTCGAGAACTACGCATCTGATCAAAAAATATCATAGAACATAAAAAGTAGGAAACTTAATTCTCTACAAAAAAGGTCTCTCAACATTTTGCCATAGCTCGCTTCGTTTCCGAGATATTTGCAGATTTATCTCAAGGGAAGGGGCCTAACGGACATATTTCGAGATATTTCTTCTTCTTGTTGTTCTTCTTCTGCACAGCTAAGCTGGAAGTGGCATTTGCGGCTCGCACTATTGCAGAGTTATCTCAAAGAAAGGGGCCACGGTGTTTCTGTATCTCTATTATGTTGGTGCGGCTTCGGAACTTTTAAATATCTTGATATATCTCGAGAACTACGCGTGTGATCAAAAAATATCATTGAACATAAAAAGTAGGAAACATAATTCTCTACAAAAAAGGTCTCTTAACATTTTGCCATAGCTCGCTTCGTTTCCGAGATATTTGCAGATTTATCTCAAGGGAAGGGGCCTGACGGACATATTTCGAGATATTTCTTCTTCTTGTTGTTCTTCTTCTGCACAGCTAAGCTGGAAGTGGCATTTGCGGCTCGCACTAGTGCACAGTTATCTCAAAGAAAGGGGCCACGGTGTTTCTGTATCTCTATTATGTTGGTGCGGCTTCGGAACTTTTAAATATCTTGATATATCTCGAGAACTGCGCATCTGATCAAAAAATATCATAGAACATAAAAAGTAGGAAACTTAATTCTCTACAAAAAAGGTCTCTTAACATTTTGCCATAGCTCGCTTCGTTTCCGAGATATTTGCAGATTTATCTCAAGGGAAGGGGCCTAACGGACATATTTCGAGATATTTCTTCTTCTTGTTGTTCTTCTTCTGCACAGCTAAACTGGAAGTGGCATTTCCAGCTCGCAATAGTGCAGAGTTATCTCAAAGAAAGGGGCCACGGTGTTTCTGTATCTCTATTATGTTGGTGCGGCTTCGGAACTTTTAAATATCTTGATATATCTCGAGAACTACGCATCTGATCAAAAAATATCATAGAACATTATAAGTAGGAAACTTAATTCTCTACAAAAAAGGTCTCTTAACATTTTGCCATAGCTCGCGTCGTTTCCGAGATATTTGCAGATTTATCTCAAGGGAAGGGGCCTAACGGACATATTTCGAGATATTTCTTCTTCTTGTTGTTCTTCTTCTGCACAGCTAAACTGGAAGTGGCATTTCCAGCTCGCAATAGTGCAGAGTTATCTCAAAGAAAGGAGCCACGGTGTTTCTGTATCTCTATTATGTTGGTGCGGCTTCGGAACTTTTAAATATCTTGATATATCTCGAGAACTACGCATCTGATCAAAAAATATCATAGAACATAAAAAGTAGGAAACTTAATTCTCTACAAAAAAGGTCTCTTTACATTTTGCGATAGCTCGCTTCGTTTCCGAGATATTTGCAGATTTATCTCAAGGGAAGGGGCCTGTCGGACATATTTCGAGATATTTCTTCTTCTTGTTGTTCTTCTTCTGCACAGCTAAGCTGGAAGTGGCATTTGCGGCTCGCACTAGTGCAGAGTTATCTCAAAGAAAGGGGCCACGGTGTTTCTGTATCTCTATTATGTTGGTGCGGCTTCGGAACTTTTAAATATCTTGATATATCTCGAGAACTACGCTTCTGATCAAAAAATATTATAGAACATAAATTGTAGGAAACATAATTCTCTTAACATTTTGCGATAGCTCGCTTCGTTTCCGAGATATTTGCAGATACAGCTCAAAGGAACTGGCCTGACGGACATATTTCGAGATATTTCTTCTTCTTGTTGTTCTTCCACTGCACAGCTAAGCTGGAAGTGGCATTTGCAGCTCGCAATAGTGCAGAGTTATCTCAAAGAAAGGGGCCACGGTGTTTCTGTATCTCTATTATGTTGGTGCGGCTTCGGAACTTTTAAATATCTTGATATATCTCGAGAACTACGCATCTGATCAAAAAATATCATAGAACATAAAAAGTAGGAAACTTAATTCTCTACAAAAAAGGTCTCTTAACATTTTGCCATAGCTCGCTTCGTTTCCGAGATATTTGCAGGTTTATCTCAAGGGAAGGGGCCTAACGGACATATTTCGAGATATTTCTTCTTCTTGTTGTTCTTCTTCTGCACAGCTAAACTGGAAGTGGCATTTCCAGCTCGCAATAGTGCAGAGTTATCTCAAAGAAAGGAGCCACGGTGTTTCTGTATCTCTATTCTGTTGGTGCGGCTTCGGAACTTTTAAATATCTTGATATACCTCGAGAACTACGCATCTGATCAAAAAATATCATAGAACATAATAAGTAGGAAACTTAATTCTCTACAAAAAAGGTCTCTTAACATTTTGCCATAGCTCGCTTCGTTTCCGAGATATTTGCAGATATATCTCAAGGGAAGGGGCCTGACGGACATATTTCGAGATATTTCTTCTTCTTGTTGTTCTTCTTCTGCACAGCTAAGCTGAAAGTGGCATTTACAGCTCGCAATAGTGCAAAGTTATCTCAAAGAAAGGGGCCACGGTGTTTCTATATCTCTATTATGTTGGTGCGGCTTCGGAACTTTTAAATATCTCGATATATCTCGAAAACTACGCTTCTGATCAAAAAATATCATAGAACATAAATTGTAGGAAACTTAATTCTCTACAAAAAAGGTCTCTCAACATTTTGCCATAGCTCTCTTCGTTTCCGAGATATTTGCAGATTTATCTCAAGGGAAGGGGCCTGACGGACATATTTCGAGATATTTCTTATTCTTGTTGTTCTTCTTCTGCACAGCTAAGCTGGAAGTGGCATTTGCAGCTCGCAATAGTGCAGAATTATCTCAAAGAAAGGGGCCACGGTGTTTCTGTATCTCTATTATGTTGGTGCGGCTTCGGAACTTTTAAATATCTCGATATATCTCGAGAACTACGCATCTGATCAAAAAATATCATAGAACATAAAAAGTAGGAAACTTAATTCTCTACAAAAAAGGTCTCTTAACATTTTGCCATAGCTCTCTTCGTTTCCGAGATATTTGCAGATTTATCTCAAGGGAAGGGGCCTGACGGACATATTTCGAGATATTTCTTATTCTTGTTGTTCTTCTTCTGCACAGCTAAGCTGGAAGTGGCATTTGCAGCTCGCAATAGTGCAGAGTTATCTCAAAGAAAGGGGCCACGGTGTTTCTGTATCTCTATTATGTTGGTGCGGCTTCGGAACTTTTAAATATCTCGATATATCTCGAAAACTACGCTTCTGATCAAAAAATATCATAGAACATAAATTGTAGGAAACTTAATTCTCTACAAAAAAGGTCTCTTAACATTTTGCCATAGCTCTCTTCGTTTCCGAGATATTTGCAGATTTATCTCAAGGGAAGGGGCCTGACGGACATATTTCGAGATATTTCTTCTTCTTGTTGTTCTTCTTCTGCACAGCTAAGCTGGAAGTGGCATTTGCGGCTCGCACTAGTGCAGAGTTATCTCAAAGAAAGGGGCCACGGTGTTTCTGTATCTCTATTATGTTGGTGCGGCTTCGGAACTTTTAAATATCTTGATATATCTCGAGAACTACGCATCTGATCAAAAAATATCATAGAACATAAAAAGTAGGAAACTTAATTCTCTACAAAAAAGGTCTCTTAACATTTTGCCATAGCTCGCTTCGTTTCCGAGATATTTGCAGGTTTATCTCAAGGGAAGGGGCCTAACGGACATATTTCGAGATATTTCTTCTTCTTGTTGTTCTTCTTCTGCACAGCTAAACTGGAAGTGGCATTTCCAGCTCGCAATAGTGCAGAGTTATCTCAAAGAAAGGAGCCACGGTGTTTCTGTATCTCTATTCTGTTGGTGCGGCTTCGGAACTTTTAAATATCTTGATATACCTCGAGAACTACGCATCTGATCAAAAAATATCATAGAACATAATAAGTAGGAAACTTAATTCTCTACAAAAAAGGTCTCTTAACATTTTGCCATAGCTCGCTTCGTTTCCGAGATATTTGCAGATATATCTCAAGGGAAGGGGCCTGACGGACATATTTCGAGATATTTCTTCTTCTTGTTGTTCTTCTTCTGCACAGCTAAGCTGAAAGTGGCATTTACAGCTCGCAATAGTGCAAAGTTATCTCAAAGAAAGGGGCCACGGTGTTTCTATATCTCTATTATGTTGGTGCGGCTTCGGAACTTTTAAATATCTCGATATATCTCGAAAACTACGCTTCTGATCAAAAAATATCATAGAACATAAATTGTAGGAAACTTAATTCTCTACAAAAAAGGTCTCTCAACATTTTGCCATAGCTCTCTTCGTTTCCGAGATATTTGCAGATTTATCTCAAGGGAAGGGGCCTGACGGACATATTTCGAGATATTTCTTATTCTTGTTGTTCTTCTTCTGCACAGCTAAGCTGGAAGTGGCATTTGCAGCTCGCAATAGTGCAGAATTATCTCAAAGAAAGGGGCCACGGTGTTTCTGTATCTCTATTATGTTGGTGCGGCTTCGGAACTTTTAAATATCTTGATATATCTCGAGAACTACGCATCTGATCAAAAAATATCATAGAACATAAAAAGTAGGAAACTTAATTCTCTACAAAAAAGGTCTCTTAACATTTTGCCATAGCTCTCTTCGTTTCCGAGATATTTGCAGATTTATCTCAAGGGAAGGGGCCTGACGGACATATTTCGAGATATTTCTTATTCTTGTTGTTCTTCTTCTGCACAGCTAAGCTGGAAGTGGCATTTGCAGCTCGCAATAGTGCAGAGTTATCTCAAAGAAAGGGGCCACGGTGTTTCTGTATCTCTATTATGTTGGTGCGGCTTCGGAACTTTTAAATATCTCGATATATCTCGAAAACTACGCATCTGATCAAAAAATATCATAGAACATAAAAAGTAGGAAACTTAATTCTCTACAAAAAAGGTCTCTTAACATTTTGCCATAGCTCGCTTCGTTTCCGAGATATTTGCAGGTTTATCTCAAGGGAAGGGGCCTAACGGACATATTTCGAGATATTTCTTCTTCTTGTTGTTCTTCTTCTGCACAGCTAAGCTGGAAGTGGCATTTGCGGCTCGCACTAGTGCAGAGTTATCTCAAAGAAAGGGGCCACGGTGTTTCTGTATCTCTATTATGTTGGTGCGGCTTCGGAACTTTTAAATATCTCGATATAGCTCGAAAACTACGCTTCTGATCAAAAAATATCATAGAACATAAATTGTAGGAAACATAATTCTCTACAAAAAAGTTCTCTTAACATTTTGCCATAGCTCGCTTCGTTTCCGAGATATTTGCAGGTTTATCTCAAGGGAAGGGGCCTAACGGACATATTTCGAGATATTTCTTCTTCTTGTTGTTCTTCTTCTGCACAGCTAAGCTGGAAGTGGCATTTGCGGCTCGCAATAGTGCAGAGTTATCTCAAAGAAAGGGGCCACGGTGTTTCTGTATCTCTATTATGTTGGTGCGGCTTCGGAACTTTTAAATATCTTGATATATCTCGAGAACTACGCATCTGATCAAAAAATATCATAGAACATAAAAAGTAGGAAACTTAATTCTCTACAAAAACGGTCTCTTAACACTTTGCCATAGCTCGCTTCGTTTCCGAGATATTTGCAGATTTATCTCAAGGGAAGGGGCCTGACGGACATATTTCGAGATATTTCTTCTTCTTGTTGTTCTTCTTCTGCACAGCTAAGCTGGAAGTGGCATTTGCGGCTCGCACTAGTGCACAGTTATCTCAAAGAAAGGGGCACGGTGTTTCTGTATCTCTATTATGTTGGTGCGGCTTCGGAACTTTTAAATATCTCGATATATCTCGAAAACTACGCATCTGATCAAAAAATATCATAGAACATAAAAAGTAGGAAACTTAATTCTCTACAAAAAAGGTCTCTTAACATTTTGCCATAGCTCGCTTCGTTTCCGAGATATTTGCAGGTTTATCTCAAGGGAAGGGGCCTAACGGACATATTTCGAGATATTTCTTCTTCTTGTTGTTCTTCTTCTGCACAGCTAAGCTGGAAGTGGCATTTGCGGCTCGCACTAGTGCAGAGTTATCTCAAAGAAAGGGGCCACGGTGTATCTGTATCTCTATTATGTTGGTGCGGCTTCGGAACTTTTAAATATCTTGATATATCTCGAGAACTACGCATCTGATCAAAAAATATCATAGAACATAAAAAGTAGGAAACTTAATTCTCTACAAAAAAGGTCTCTTAACATTTTGCCATAGCTCGCTTCGTTTCCGAGATATTTGCAGATTTATCTCAAGGGAAGGGGCATGACGGACATATTTCGAGATATTTCTTCTTCTTGTTGTTCTTCTTCTGCACAGCTAAGCTGGAAGTGGCATTTGCGGCTCGCACTAGTGCAGAGTTATCTCAAAGAAAGGGGCCACGGTGTTTCTGTATCTCTATTATGTTGGTGCGGCTTCGGAACTTTTAAATATCTCGATATATCTCGAAAACTACGCTTCTGATCAAAAAATATCATAGAACATAAATTGTAGGAAACTTAATTCTCTACAAAAAAGGTCTCTTAACATTTTGCCATAGCTCTCTTCGTTTCCGAGATATTTGCAGATTTATCTCAAGGGAAGGGGCCTGACGGACATATTTCGAGATATTTCTTCTTCTTGTTGTTCTTCTTCTGCACAGCTAAGCTGGAAGTGGCATTTGCGGCTCGCACTAGTGCAGAGTTATCTCAAAGAAAGGGGCCACGGTGTTTCTGTATCTCTATTATGTTGGTGCGGCTTCGGAACTTTTAAATATCTTGATATATCTCGAGAACTACGCATCTGATCAAAAAATATCATAGAACATAAAAAGTAGGAAACTTAATTCTCTACAAAAAAGGTCTCTTAACATTTTGCCATAGCTCGCTTCGTTTCCGAGATATTTGCAGGTTTATCTCAAGGGAAGGGGCCTAACGGACATATTTCGAGATATTTCTTCTTCTTGTTGTTCTTCTTCTGCACAGCTAAACTGGAAGTGGCATTTCCAGCTCGCAATAGTGCAGAGTTATCTCAAAGAAAGGAGCCACGGTGTTTCTGTATCTCTATTCTGTTGGTGCGGCTTCGGAACTTTTAAATATCTTGATATACCTCGAGAACTACGCATCTGATTAAAAAATATCATAGAACATAATAAGTAGGAAACTTAATTCTCTACAAAAAAGGTCTCTTAACATTTTGCCATAGCTCGCTTCGTTTCCGAGATATTTGCAGATATATCTCAAGGGAAGGGGCCTGACGGACATATTTCGAGATATTTCTTCTTCTTGTTGTTCTTCTTCTGCACAGCTAAGCTGAAAGTGGCATTTACAGCTCGCAATAGTGCAAAGTTATCTCAAAGAAAGGGGCCACGGTGTTTCTATATCTCTATTATGTTGGTGCGGCTTCGGAACTTTTAAATATCTCGATATATCTCGAAAACTACGCTTCTGATCAAAAAATATCATAGAACATAAATTGTAGGAAACTTAATTCTCTACAAAAAAGGTCTCTCAACATTTTGCCATAGCTCTCTTCGTTTCCGAGATATTTGCAGATTTATCTCAAGGGAAGGGGCCTGACGGACATATTTCGAGATATTTCTTATTCTTGTTGTTCTTCTTCTGCACAGCTAAGCTGGAAGTGGCATTTGCAGCTCGCAATAGTGCAGAATTATCTCAAAGAAAGGGGCCACGGTGTTTCTGTATCTCTATTATGTTGGTGCGGCTTCGGAACTTTTAAATATCTTGATATATCTCGAGAACTACGCATCTGATCAAAAAATATCATAGAACATAAAAAGTAGGAAACTTAATTCTCTACAAAAAAGGTCTCTTAACATTTTGCCATAGCTCTCTTCGTTTCCGAGATATTTGCAGATTTATCTCAAGGGAAGGGGCCTGACGGACATATTTCGAGATATTTCTTATTCTTGTTGTTCTTCTTCTGCACAGCTAAGCTGGAAGTGGCATTTGCAGCTCGCAATAGTGCAGAGTTATCTCAAAGAAAGGGGCCACGGTGTTTCTGTATCTCTATTATGTTGGTGCGGCTTCGGAACTTTTAAATATCTCGATATATCTCGAAAACTACGCATCTGATCAAAAAATATCATAGAACATAAAAAGTAGGAAACTTAATTCTCTACAAAAAAGGTCTCTTAACATTTTGCCATAGCTCGCTTCGTTTCCGAGATATTTGCAGGTTTATCTCAAGGGAAGGGGCCTGACGGACATATTTCGAGATATTTCTTCTTCTTGTTGTTCTTCTTCTGCACAGCTAAGCTGGAAGTGGCATTTGCGGCTCGCACTAGTGCACAGTTATCTCAAAGAAAGGGGCACGGTGTTTCTGTATCTCTATTATGTTGGTGCGGCTTCGGAACTTTTAAATATCTCGATATATCTCGAAAACTACGCATCTGATCAAAAAATATCATAGAACATAAAAAGTAGGAAACTTAATTCTCTACAAAAAAGGTCTCTTAACATTTTGCCATAGCTCGCTTCGTTTCCGAGATATTTGCAGGTTTATCTCAAGGGAAGGGGCCTAACGGACATATTTCGAGATATTTCTTCTTCTTGTTGTTCTTCTTCTGCACAGCTAAGCTGGAAGTGGCATTTGCGGCTCGCACTAGTGCAGAGTTATCTCAAAGAAAGGGGCCACGGTGTTTCTGTATCTCTATTATGTTGGTGCGGCTTCGGAACTTTTAAATATCTCGATATAGCTCGAAAACTACGCTTCTGATCAAAAAATATCATAGAACATAAATTGTAGGAAACATAATTCTCTACAAAAAAGTTCTCTTAACATTTTGCCATAGCTCGCTTCGTTTCCGAGATATTTGCAGGTTTATCTCAAGGGAAGGGGCCTAACGGACATATTTCGAGATATTTCTTCTTCTTGTTGTTCTTCTTCTGCACAGCTAAGCTGGAAGTGGCATTTGCGGCTCGCAATAGTGCAGAGTTATCTCAAAGAAAGGGGCCACGGTGTTTCTGTATCTCTATTATGTTGGTGCGGCTTCGGAACTTTTAAATATCTTGATATATCTCGAGAACTACGCATCTGATCAAAAAATATCATAGAACATAAAAAGTAGGAAACTTAATTCTCTACAAAAACGGTCTCTTAACACTTTGCCATAGCTCGCTTCGTTTCCGAGATATTTGCAGATTTATCTCAAGGGAAGGGGCCTGACGGACATATTTCGAGATATTTCTTCTTCTTGTTGTTCTTCTTCTGCACAGCTAAGCTGGAAGTGGCATTTGCGGCTCGCACTAGTGCACAGTTATCTCAAAGAAAGGGGCACGGTGTTTCTGTATCTCTATTATGTTGGTGCGGCTTCGGAACTTTTAAATATCTCGATATATCTCGAAAACTACGCATCTGATCAAAAAATATCATAGAACATAAAAAGTAGGAAACTTAATTCTCTACAAAAAAGGTCTCTTAACATTTTGCCATAGCTCGCTTCGTTTCCGAGATATTTGCAGGTTTATCTCAAGGGAAGGGGCCTAACGGACATATTTCGAGATATTTCTTCTTCTTGTTGTTCTTCTTCTGCACAGCTAAGCTGGAAGTGGCATTTGCGGCTCGCACTAGTGCAGAGTTATCTCAAAGAAAGGGGCCACGGTGTATCTGTATCTCTATTATGTTGGTGCGGCTTCGGAACTTTTAAATATCTTGATATATCTCGAGAACTACGCATCTGATCAAAAAATATCATAGAACATAAAAAGTAGGAAACTTAATTCTCTACAAAAAAGGTCTCTTAACATTTTGCCATAGCTCGCTTCGTTTCCGAGATATTTGCAGATTTATCTCAAGGGAAGGGGCATGACGGACATATTTCGAGATATTTCTTCTTCTTGTTGTTCTTCTTCTGCACAGCTAAGCTGGAAGTGGCATTTGCGGCTCGCACTAGTGCAGAGTTATCTCAAAGAAAGGGGCCACGGTGTTTCTGTATCTCTATTATGTTGGTGCGGCTTCGGAACTTTTAAATATCTCGATATATCTCGAAAACTACGCTTCTGATCAAAAAATATCATAGAACATAAATTGTAGGAAACTTAATTCTCTACAAAAAAGGTCTCTTAACATTTTGCCATAGCTCTCTTCGTTTCCGAGATATTTGCAGATTTATCTCAAGGGAAGGGGCCTGACGGACATATTTCGAGATATTTCTTCTTCTTGTTGTTCTTCTTCTGCACAGCTAAGCTGGAAGTGGCATTTGCGGCTCGCACTAGTGCAGAGTTATCTCAAAGAAAGGGGCCACGGTGTTTCTGTATCTCTATTATGTTGGTGCGGCTTCGGAACTTTTAAATATCTTGATATATCTCGAGAACTACGCATCTGATCAAAAAATATCATAGAACATAAAAAGTAGGAAACTTAATTCTCTACAAAAAAGGTCTCTTAACATTTTGCCATAGCTCGCTTCGTTTCCGAGATATTTGCAGGTTTATCTCAAGGGAAGGGGCCTAACGGACATATTTCGAGATATTTCTTCTTCTTGTTGTTCTTCTTCTGCACAGCTAAACTGGAAGTGGCATTTCCAGCTCGCAATAGTGCAGAGTTATCTCAAAGAAAGGAGCCACGGTGTTTCTGTATCTCTATTCTGTTGGTGCGGCTTCGGAACTTTTAAATATCTTGATATACCTCGAGAACTACGCATCTGATTAAAAAATATCATAGAACATAATAAGTAGGAAACTTAATTCTCTACAAAAAAGGTCTCTTAACATTTTGCCATAGCTCGCTTCGTTTCCGAGATATTTGCAGATATATCTCAAGGGAAGGGGCCTGACGGACATATTTCGAGATATTTCTTCTTCTTGTTGTTCTTCTTCTGCACAGCTAAGCTGAAAGTGGCATTTACAGCTCGCAATAGTGCAAAGTTATCTCAAAGAAAGGGGCCACGGTGTTTCTATATCTCTATTATGTTGGTGCGGCTTCGGAACTTTTAAATATCTCGATATATCTCGAAAACTACGCTTCTGATCAAAAAATATCATAGAACATAAATTGTAGGAAACTTAATTCTCTACAAAAAAGGTCTCTCAAAATTTTGCCATAGCTCTCTTCGTTTCCGAGATATTTGCAGATTTATCTCAAGGGAAGGGGCCTGACGGACATATTTCGAGATATTTCTTATTCTTGTTGTTCTTCTTCTGCACAGCTAAGCTGGAAGTGGCATTTGCAGCTCGCAATAGTGCAGAATTATCTCAAAGAAAGGGGCCACGGTGTTTCTGTATCTCTATTATGTTGGTGCGGCTTCGGAACTTTTAAATATCTTGATATATCTCGAGAACTACGCATCTGATCAAAAAATATCATAGAACATAAAAAGTAGGAAACTTAATTCTCTACAAAAAAGGTCTCTTAACATTTTGCCATAGCTCTCTTCGTTTCCGAGATATTTGCAGATTTATCTCAAGGGAAGGGGCCTGACGGACATATTTCGAGATATTTCTTATTCTTGTTGTTCTTCTTCTGCACAGCTAAGCTGGAAGTGGCATTTGCAGCTCGCAATAGTGCAGAGTTATCTCAAAGAAAGGGGCCACGGTGTTTCTGTATCTCTATTATGTTGGTGCGGCTTCGGAACTTTTAAATATCTCGATATATCTCGAAAACTACGCATCTGATCAAAAAATATCATAGAACATAAAAAGTAGGAAACTTAATTCTCTACAAAAAAGGTCTCTTAACATTTTGCCATAGCTCGCTTCGTTTCCGAGATATTTGCAGGTTTATCTCAAGGGAAGGGGCCTGACGGACATATTTCGAGATATTTCTTCTTCTTGTTGTTCTTCTTCTGCACAGCTAAGCTGGAAGTGGCATTTGCGGCTCGCACTAGTGCACAGTTATCTCAAAGAAAGGGGCACGGTGTTTCTGTATCTCTATTATGTTGGTGCGGCTTCGGAACTTTTAAATATCTCGATATATCTCGAAAACTACGCATCTGATCAAAAAATATCATAGAACATAAAAAGTAGGAAACTTAATTCTCTACAAAAAAGGTCTCTTAACATTTTGCCATAGCTCGCTTCGTTTCCGAGATATTTGCAGGTTTATCTCAAGGGAAGGGGCCTAACGGACATATTTCGAGATATTTCTTCTTCTTGTTGTTCTTCTTCTGCACAGCTAAGCTGGAAGTGGCATTTGCGGCTCGCACTAGTGCAGAGTTATCTCAAAGAAAGGGGCCACGGTGTTTCTGTATCTCTATTATGTTGGTGCGGCTTCGGAACTTTTAAATATCTCGATATATCTCGAAAACTACGCTTCTGATCAAAAAATATCATAGAACATAAATTGTAGGAAACTTAATTCTCTACAAAAAAGGTCTCTTAACATTTTGCCATAGCTCGCTTCGTTTCCGAGATATTTGCAGATTTATCTCAAGGGAAGGGGCCTGACGGACATATTTCGAGATATTTCTTCTTCTTGTTGTTCTCCTTCTGCACAGCTAAGCTGGAAGTGGCATTTGCGGCTCGCACTAGTGCACAGTTATCTCAAAGAAAGGGGCCACGGTGTTTCTGTATCTCTATTATGTTGGTGCGGCTTCGGAACTTTTAAATATCTTGATATATCTCGAGAACTACGCATCTGATCAAAAAATATCATAGAACATAAAAAGTAGGAAACTTAATTCTCTACAGAAAAGGTCTCTTAACATTTTGCCATAGCTATCTTCGTTTCCGAGATATTTGCAGATTTATCTCAAGGGAAGGGGCCTGACGGACATATTTCGAGATATTTCTTATTCTTGTTGTTCTTCTTCTGCACAGCTAAGCTGGAAGTGGCATTTGCAGCTCGCAATAGTGCAGAGTTATCTCAAAGAAAGGGGCCACGGTGTTTCTGTATCTCTATTATGTTGGTGCGGCTTCGGAACTTTTAAATATCTTGATATATCTCGAGAACTACGCATCTGATCAAAAAATATCATAGAACATAAAAAGTAGGAAACTTAATTCTCTACAAAAACGGTCTCTTAACATTTTGCCATAGCTCGCTTCGTTTCCGAGATATTTGCAGATTTATCTCAAGGGAAGGGGCCTGACGGACATATTTCGAGATATTTCTTCTTCTTGTTGTTCTTCTTCTGCACAGCTAAGCTGGAAGTGGCATTTGCGGTTCGCACTAGTGCACAGTTATCTCAAAGAAAGGGGCCACGGTGTTTCTGTATCTCTATTATGTTGGTGCGGCTTCGGAACTTTTAAATATCTCGATATATCTCGAAAACTACGCATCTGATCAAAAAATATCATAGAACATAAAAAGTAGGAAAGTTAATTCTCTACAAAAAAGGTCTCTTAACATTTTGCCATAGCTCGCTTCGTTTCCGAGATATTTGCAGGTTTATCTCAAGGGAAGGGGCCTAACGGACATATTTCGAGATATTTCTTCTTCTTGTTGTTCTTCTTCTGCACAGCTAAGCTGGAAGTGGCATTTGCGGCTCGCACTAGTGCAGAGTTATCTCAAAGAAAGGGGCCACGGTGTTTCTGTATCTCTATTATGTTGGTGCGGCTTCGGAACTTTTAAATATCTCGATATATCTCGAGAACTACGCATCTGATCAAAAAATATCATAGAACATAAAAAGTAGGAAACTTAATTCTCTACAAAAAAGGTCTCTTAACATTTTGCCATAGCTCGCTTCGTTTCCGAGATATTTGCAGGTTTATCTCAAGGGAAGGGGCCTAACGGACATATTTCGAGATATTTCTTCTTCTTGTTGTTCTTCTTCTGCACAGCTAAACTGGAAGTGGCATTTCCAGCTCGCAATAGTGCAGAGTTATCTCAAAGAAAGGAGCCACGGTGTTTCTGTATCTCTATTCTGTTGGTGCGGCTTCGGAACTTTTAAATATCTTGATATACCTCGAGAACTACGCATCTGATTAAAAAATATCATAGAACATAATAAGTAGGAAACTTAATTCTCTACAAAAAAGGTCTCTTAACATTTTGCCATAGCTCGCTTCGTTTCCGAGATATTTGCAGATATATCTCAAGGGAAGGGGCCTGACGGACATATTTCGAGATATTTCTTCTTCTTGTTGTTCTTCTTCTGCACAGCTAAGCTGAAAGTGGCATTTACAGCTCGCAATAGTGCAAAGTTATCTCAAAGAAAGGGGCCACGGTGTTTCTATATCTCTATTATGTTGGTGCGGCTTCGGAACTTTTAAATATCTTGATATATCTCGAGAACTACGCATCTGATCAAAAAATATCATAGAACATAAAAAGTAGGAAACTTAATTCTCTACAGAAAAGGTCTCTTAACATTTTGCCATAGCTATCTTCGTTTCCGAGATATTTGCAGATTTATCTCAAGGGAAGGGGCCTGACGGACATATTTCGAGATATTTCTTATTCTTGTTGTTCTTCTTCTGCACAGCTAAGCTGGAAGTGGCATTTGCAGCTCGCAATAGTGCAGAGTTATCTCAAAGAAAGGGGCCACGGTGTTTCTGTATCTCTATTATGTTGGTGCGGCTTCGGAACTTTTAAATATCTTGATATATCTCGAGAACTACGCATCTGATCAAAAAATATCATAGAACATAAAAAGTAGGAAACTTAATTCTCTACAAAAACGGTCTCTTAACATTTTGCCATAGCTCGCTTCGTTTCCGAGATATTTGCAGATTTATCTCAAGGGAAGGGGCCTGACGGACATATTTCGAGATATTTCTTCTTCTTGTTGTTCTTCTTCTGCACAGCTAAGCTGGAAGTGGCATTTGCGGTTCGCACTAGTGCACAGTTATCTCAAAGAAAGGGGCCACGGTGTTTCTGTATCTCTATTATGTTGGTGCGGCTTCGGAACTTTTAAATATCTCGATATATCTCGAAAACTACGCATCTGATCAAAAAATATCATAGAACATAAAAAGTAGGAAAGTTAATTCTCTACAAAAAAGGTCTCTTAACATTTTGCCATAGCTCGCTTCGTTTCCGAGATATTTGCAGGTTTATCTCAAGGGAAGGGGCCTAACGGACATATTTCGAGATATTTCTTCTTCTTGTTGTTCTTCTTCTGCACAGCTAAGCTGGAAGTGGCATTTGCGGCTCGCACTAGTGCAGAGTTATCTCAAAGAAAGGGGCCACGGTGTTTCTGTATCTCTATTATGTTGGTGCGGCTTCGGAACTTTTAAATATCTCGATATATCTCGAGAACTACGCATCTGATCAAAAAATATCATAGAACATAAAAAGTAGGAAACTTAATTCTCTACAAAAAAGGTCTCTTAACATTTTGCCATAGCTCGCTTCGTTTCCGAGATATTTGCAGGTTTATCTCAAGGGAAGGGGCCTAACGGACATATTTCGAGATATTTCTTCTTCTTGTTGTTCTTCTTCTGCACAGCTAAACTGGAAGTGGCATTTCCAGCTCGCAATAGTGCAGAGTTATCTCAAAGAAAGGAGCCACGGTGTTTCTGTATCTCTATTCTGTTGGTGCGGCTTCGGAACTTTTAAATATCTTGATATACCTCGAGAACTACGCATCTGATTAAAAAATATCATAGAACATAAAAAGTAGGAAACTTAATTCTCTACAGAAAAGGTCTCTTAACATTTTGCCATAGCTATCTTCGTTTCCGAGATATTTGCAGATTTATCTCAAGGGAAGGGGCCTGACGGACATATTTCGAGATATTTCTTATTCTTGTTGTTCTTCTT
Organism: Osmia lignaria lignaria; assembly: GCF_051020975.1. Classification (NCBI taxonomy): domain Eukaryota; kingdom Metazoa; phylum Arthropoda; class Insecta; order Hymenoptera; family Megachilidae; genus Osmia; species Osmia lignaria. The sequence continues at coordinate 7,900,205 of NW_027478166.1, forward strand.
CTGCACAGCTAAGCTGGAAGTGGCATTTGCAGCTCGCAATAGTGCAGAGTTATCTCAAAGAAAGGGGCCACGGTGTTTCTGTATCTCTATTATGTTGGTGCGGCTTCGGAACTTTTAAATATCTTGATATATCTCGAGAACTACGCATCTGATCAAAAAATATCATAGAACATAAAAAGTAGGAAACTTAATTCTCTACAAAAACGGTCTCTTAACATTTTGCCATAGCTCGCTTCGTTTCCGAGATATTTGCAGATTTATCTCAAGGGAAGGGGCCTGACGGACATATTTCGAGATATTTCTTCTTCTTGTTGTTCTTCTTCTGCACAGCTAAGCTGGAAGTGGCATTTGCGGTTCGCACTAGTGCACAGTTATCTCAAAGAAAGGGGCCACGGTGTTTCTGTATCTCTATTATGTTGGTGCGGCTTCGGAACTTTTAAATATCTCGATATATCTCGAAAACTACGCATCTGATCAAAAAATATCATAGAACATAAAAAGTAGGAAAGTTAATTCTCTACAAAAAAGGTCTCTTAACATTTTGCCATAGCTCGCTTCGTTTCCGAGATATTTGCAGGTTTATCTCAAGGGAAGGGGCCTAACGGACATATTTCGAGATATTTCTTCTTCTTGTTGTTCTTCTTCTGCACAGCTAAGCTGGAAGTGGCATTTGCGGCTCGCACTAGTGCAGAGTTATCTCAAAGAAAGGGGCCACGGTGTTTCTGTATCTCTATTATGTTGGTGCGGCTTCGGAACTTTTAAATATCTCGATATATCTCGAGAACTACGCATCTGATCAAAAAATATCATAGAACATAAAAAGTAGGAAACTTAATTCTCTACAAAAAAGGTCTCTTAACATTTTGCCATAGCTCGCATCGTTTCCGAGATATTTGCAGGTTTATCTCAAGGGAAGGGGCCTAACGGACATATTTCGAGATATTTCTTCTTCTTGTTGTTCTTCTTCTGCACAGCTAAACTGGAAGTGGCATTTCCAGCTCGCAATAGTGCAGAGTTATCTCAAAGAAAGGAGCCACGGTGTTTCTGTATCTCTATTCTGTTGGTGCGGCTTCGGAACTTTTAAATATCTTGATATACCTCGAGAACTACGCATCTGATTAAAAAATATCATAGAACATAATAAGTAGGAAACTTAATTCTCTACAAAAAAGGTCTCTTAACATTTTGCCATAGCTCGCTTCGTTTCCGAGATATTTGCAGATATATCTCAAGGGAAGGGGCCTGACGGACATATTTCGAGATATTTCTTCTTCTTGTTGTTCTTCTTCTGCACAGCTAAGCTGAAAGTGGCATTTACAGCTCGCAATAGTGCAAAGTTATCTCAAAGAAAGGGGCCACGGTGTTTCTATATCTCTATTATGTTGGTGCGGCTTCGGAACTTTTAAATATCTCGATATATCTCGAAAACTACGCTTCTGATCAAAAAATATCATAGAACATAAATTGTAGGAAACTTAATTCTCTACAAAAAAGGTCTCTCAACATTTTGCCATAGCTCTCTTCGTTTCCGAGATATTTGCAGATTTATCTCAAGGGAAGGGGCCTGACGGACATATTTCGAGATATTTCTTATTCTTGTTGTTCTTCTTCTGCACAGCTAAGCTGGAAGTGGCATTTGCAGCTCGCAATAGTGCAGAATTATCTCAAAGAAAGGGGCCACGGTGTTTCTGTATCTCTATTATGTTGGTGCGGCTTCGGAACTTTTAAATATCTTGATATATCTCGAGAACTACGCATCTGATCAAAAAATATCATAGAACATAAAAAGTAGGAAACTTAATTCTCTACAAAAAAGGTCTCTTAACATTTTGCCATAGCTCTCTTCGTTTCCGAGATATTTGCAGATTTATCTCAAGGGAAGGGGCCTGACGGACATATTTCGAGATATTTCTTATTCTTGTTGTTCTTCTTCTGCACAGCTAAGCTGGAAGTGGCATTTGCAGCTCGCAATAGTGCAGAGTTATCTCAAAGAAAGGGGCCACGGTGTTTCTGTATCTCTATTATGTTGGTGCGGCTTCGGAACTTTTAAATATCTCGATATATCTCGAAAACTACGCATCTGATCAAAAAATATCATAGAACATAAAAAGTAGGAAACTTAATTCTCTACAAAAAAGGTCTCTTAACATTTTGCCATAGCTCGCTTCGTTTCCGAGATATTTGCAGGTTTATCTCAAGGGAAGGGGCCTGACGGACATATTTCGAGATATTTCTTCTTCTTGTTGTTCTTCTTCTGCACAGCTAAGCTGGAAGTGGCATTTGCGGCTCGCACTAGTGCACAGTTATCTCAAAGAAAGGGGCACGGTGTTTCTGTATCTCTATTATGTTGGTGCGGCTTCGGAACTTTTAAATATCTCGATATATCTCGAAAACTACGCATCTGATCAAAAAATATCATAGAACATAAAAAGTAGGAAACTTAATTCTCTACAAAAAAGGTCTCTTAACATTTTGCCATAGCTCGCTTCGTTTCCGAGATATTTGCAGGTTTATCTCAAGGGAAGGGGCCTAACGGACATATTTCGAGATATTTCTTCTTCTTGTTGTTCTTCTTCTGCACAGCTAAGCTGGAAGTGGCATTTGCGGCTCGCACTAGTGCAGAGTTATCTCAAAGAAAGGGGCCACGGTGTTTCTGTATCTCTATTATGTTGGTGCGGCTTCGGAACTTTTAAATATCTCGATATATCTCGAAAACTACGCTTCTGATCAAAAAATATCATAGAACATAAATTGTAGGAAACTTAATTCTCTACAAAAAAGGTCTCTTAACATTTTGCCATAGCTCGCTTCGTTTCCGAGATATTTGCAGATTTATCTCAAGGGAAGGGGCCTGACGGACATATTTCGAGATATTTCTTCTTCTTGTTGTTCTCCTTCTGCACAGCTAAGCTGGAAGTGGCATTTGCGGCTCGCACTAGTGCACAGTTATCTCAAAGAAAGGGGCCACGGTGTTTCTGTATCTCTATTATGTTGGTGCGGCTTCGGAACTTTTAAATATCTTGATATATCTCGAGAACTACGCATCTGATCAAAAAATATCATAGAACATAAAAAGTAGGAAACTTAATTCTCTACAAAAAAGGTCTCTTAACATTTTGCCATAGCTCGCTTCGTTTCCGAGATATTTGCAGGTTTATCTCAAGGGAAGGGGCCTGACGGACATATTTCGAGATATTTCTTCTTCTTGTTGTTCTTCTTCTGCACAGCTAAGCTGGAAGTGGCATTTGCGGCTCGCACTAGTGCACAGTTATCTCAAAGAAAGGGGCACGGTGTTTCTGTATCTCTATTATGTTGGTGCGGCTTCGGAACTTTTAAATATCTCGATATATCTCGAAAACTACGCATCTGATCAAAAAATATCATAGAACATAAAAAGTAGGAAACTTAATTCTCTACAAAAAAGGTCTCTTAACATTTTGCCATAGCTCGCTTCGTTTCCGAGATATTTGCAGGTTTATCTCAAGGGAAGGGGCCTAACGGACATATTTCGAGATATTTCTTCTTCTTGTTGTTCTTCTTCTGCACAGCTAAGCTGGAAGTGGCATTTGCGGCTCGCACTAGTGCAGAGTTATCTCAAAGAAAGGGGCCACGGTGTTTCTGTATCTCTATTATGTTGGTGCGGCTTCGGAACTTTTAAATATCTCGATATATCTCGAAAACTACGCTTCTGATCAAAAAATATCATAGAACATAAATTGTAGGAAACTTAATTCTCTACAAAAAAGGTCTCTTAACATTTTGCCATAGCTCGCTTCGTTTCCGAGATATTTGCAGATTTATCTCAAGGGAAGGGGCCTGACGGACATATTTCGAGATATTTCTTCTTCTTGTTGTTCTCCTTCTGCACAGCTAAGCTGGAAGTGGCATTTGCGGCTCGCACTAGTGCACAGTTATCTCAAAGAAAGGGGCCACGGTGTTTCTGTATCTCTATTATGTTGGTGCGGCTTCGGAACTTTTAAATATCTTGATATATCTCGAGAACTACGCATCTGATCAAAAAATATCATAGAACATAAAAAGTAGGAAACTTAATTCTCTACAGAAAAGGTCTCTTAACATTTTGCCATAGCTATCTTCGTTTCCGAGATATTTGCAGATTTATCTCAAGGGAAGGGGCCTGACGGACATATTTCGAGATATTTCTTATTCTTGTTGTTCTTCTTCTGCACAGCTAAGCTGGAAGTGGCATTTGCAGCTCGCAATAGTGCAGAGTTATCTCAAAGAAAGGGGCCACGGTGTTTCTGTATCTCTATTATGTTGGTGCGGCTTCGGAACTTTTAAATATCTTGATATATCTCGAGAACTACGCATCTGATCAAAAAATATCATAGAACATAAAAAGTAGGAAACTTAATTCTCTACAAAAACGGTCTCTTAACATTTTGCCATAGCTCGCTTCGTTTCCGAGATATTTGCAGATTTATCTCAAGGGAAGGGGCCTGACGGACATATTTCGAGATATTTCTTCTTCTTGTTGTTCTTCTTCTGCACAGCTAAGCTGGAAGTGGCATTTGCGGTTCGCACTAGTGCACAGTTATCTCAAAGAAAGGGGCCACGGTGTTTCTGTATCTCTATTATGTTGGTGCGGCTTCGGAACTTTTAAATATCTCGATATATCTCGAAAACTACGCATCTGATCAAAAAATATCATAGAACATAAAAAGTAGGAAAGTTAATTCTCTACAAAAAAGGTCTCTTAACATTTTGCCATAGCTCGCTTCGTTTCCGAGATATTTGCAGGTTTATCTCAAGGGAAGGGGCCTAACGGACATATTTCGAGATATTTCTTCTTCTTGTTGTTCTTCTTCTGCACAGCTAAGCTGGAAGTGGCATTTGCGGCTCGCACTAGTGCAGAGTTATCTCAAAGAAAGGGGCCACGGTGTTTCTGTATCTCTATTATGTTGGTGCGGCTTCGGAACTTTTAAATATCTCGATATATCTCGAGAACTACGCATCTGATCAAAAAATATCATAGAACATAAAAAGTAGGAAACTTAATTCTCTACAAAAACGGTCTCTTAACATTTTGCCATAGCTCGCTTCGTTTCCGAGATATTTGCAGATTTATCTCAAGGGAAGGGGCCTGACGGACATATTTCGAGATATTTCTTCTTCTTGTTGTTCTTCTTCTGCACAGCTAAGCTGGAAGTGGCATTTGCGGCTCGCACTAGTGCACAGTTATCTCAAAGAAAGGGGCCACGGTGTTTCTGTATCTCTATTATGTTGGTGCGGCTTCGGAACTTTTAAATATCTCGATATATCTCGAAAACTACGCATCTGATCAAAAAATATCATAGAACATAAAAAGTAGGAAACTTAATTCTCTACAAAAAAGGTCTCTTAACATTTTGCCATAGCTCGCTTCGTTTCCGAGATATTTGCAGGTTTATCTCAAGGGAAGGGGCCTAACGGACATATTTCGAGATATTTCTTCTTCTTGTTGTTCTTCTTCTGCACAGCTAAGCTGGAAGTGGCATTTGCGGCTCGCACTAGTGCAGAGTTATCTCAAAGAAAGGGGCCACGGTGTTTCTGTATCTCTATTATGTTGGTGCGGCTTCGGAACTTTTAAATATCTCGATATATCTCGAAAACTACGCTTCTGATCAAAAAATATCATAGAACATAAATTGTAGGAAACATAATTCTCTACAAAAAAGTTCTCTTAACATTTTGCCATAGCTCGCTTCGTTTCCGAGATATTTGCAGGTTTATCTCAAGGGAAGGGGCCTAACGGACATATTTCGAGATATTTCTTCTTCTTGTTGTTCTTCTTCTGCACAGCTAAGCTGGAAGTGGCATTTGCGGCTCGCACTAGTGCAGAGTTATCTCAAAGAAAGGGGCCACGGTGTTTCTGTATCTCTATTATGTTGGTGCGGCTTCGGAACTTTTAAATATCTCGATATATCTCGAAAACTACGCTTCTGATCAAAAAATATCATAGAACATAAATTGTAGGAAACATAATTCTCTACAAAAAAGTTCTCTTAACATTTTGCCATAGCTCGCTTCGTTTCCGAGATATTTGCAGATATATCTCAAGGGAAGGGGCCTGACGTACATATTTCGAGATATTTCTTCTTCTTGTTGTTCTTCTTCTGCACAGCTAACCTGGAAGTGGCATTTGCAGCTCGCAATAGTGCAGAGTTATCTCAAAGAAAGGGGCCACGGTGTTTCTGTATCTCTATTATGTTGGTGCGGCTTCGGAACTTTTAAATATCTTGATATATCTCGAGAACTACGCATCTGATCAAAAAATATCATAGAACATAAAAAGTAGGAAACTTAATTCTCTACAAAAACGGTCTCTTAACACTTTGCCATAGCTCGCTTCGTTTCCGAGATATTTGCAGATTTATCTCAAGGGAAGGGGCCTGACGGACATATTTCGAGATATTTCTTCTTCTTGTTGTTCTTCTTCTGCACAGCTAAGCTGGAAGTGGCATTTGCGGCTCGCACTAGTGCACAGTTATCTCAAAGAAAGGGGCACGGTGTTTCTGTATCTCTATTATGTTGGTGCGGCTTCGGAACTTTTAAATATCTCGATATATCTCGAAAACTACGCATCTGATCAAAAAATATCATAGAACATAAAAAGTAGGAAACTTAATTCTCTACAAAAAAGGTCTCTTAACATTTTGCCATAGCTCGCTTCGTTTCCGAGATATTTGCAGGTTTATTTCAAGGGAAGGGGCCTAACGGACATATTTCGAGATATTTCTTCTTCTTGTTGTTCTTCTTCTGCACAGCTAAGCTGGAAGTGGCATTTGCGGCTCGCACTAGTGCAGAGTTATCTCAAAGAAAGGGGCCACGGTGTTTCTGTATCTCTATTATGTTGGTGCGGCTTCGGAACTTTTAAATATCTCGATATATCTCGAAAACTACGCTTCTGATCAAAAAATATCATAGAACATAAATTGTAGGAAACATAATTCTCTACAAAAAAGTTCTCTTAACATTTTGCCATAGCTCGCTTCGTTTCCGAGATATTTGCAGATATATCTCAAGGGAAGGGGCCTGACGTACATATTTCGAGATATTTCTTCTTCTTGTTGTTCTTCTTCTGCACAGCTAACCTGGAAGTGGCATTTGCAGCTCGCAATAGTGCAGCGTTATCTCAAAGAAAGGGGCCACGGTGTTTCTGTATCTCTATTATGTTGGTGCGGCTTCGGAACTTTTAAATATCTTGATATATCTCGAGAACTACGCATCTGATCAAAAAATATCATAGAACATAAAAAGTAGGAAACTTAATTCTCTACAAAAACGGTCTCTTAACACTTTGCCATAGCTCGCTTCGTTTCCGAGATATTTGCAGATTTATCTCAAGGGAAGGGGCCTGACGGACATATTTCGAGATATTTCTTCTTCTTGTTGTTCTTCTTCTGCACAGCTAAGCTGGAAGTGGCATTTGCGGCTCGCACTAGTGCACAGTTATCTCAAAGAAAGGGGCACGGTGTTTCTGTATCTCTATTATGTTGGTGCGGCTTCGGAACTTTTAAATATCTCGATATATCTCGAAAACTACGCATCTGATCAAAAAATATCATAGAACATAAAAAGTAGGAAACTTAATTCTCTACAAAAAAGGTCTCTTAACATTTTGCCATAGCTCGCTTCGTTTCCGAGATATTTGCAGGTTTATTTCAAGGGAAGGGGCCTAACGGACATATTTCGAGATATTTCTTCTTCTTGTTGTTCTTCTTCTGCACAGCTAAGCTGGAAGTGGCATTTGCGGCTCGCACTAGTGCAGAGTTATCTCAAAGAAAGGGGCCACGGTGTTTCTGTATCTCTATTATGTTGGTGCGGCTTCGGAACTTTTAAATATCTCGATATATCTCGAAAACTACGCTTCTGATCAAAAAATATCATAGAACATAAATTGTAGGAAACATAATTCTCTACAAAATACGTCTCTTAACATTTTGCCATAGCTCGCTTCGTTTCCGAGATATTTGCAGATATATCTCAAGGGAAGGGGCCTGACGGACATATTTCGAGATATTTCTTCTTCTTGTTGTTCTTCTTCTGCACAGCTAAACTGGAAGTGGCATTTCCAGCTCGCAATAGTGCAGAGTTATCTCAAAGAAAGGAGCCACGGTGTTTCTGTATCTCTATTCTGTTGGTGCGGCTTCGGAACTTTTAAATATCTTGATATACCTCGAGAACTACGCATCTGATCAAAAAATATCATAGAACATAATAAGTAGGAAACTTAATTCTCTACAAAAAAGGTCTCTTAACATTTTGCCATAGCTCGCTTCGTTTCCGAGATATTTGCAGATATATCTCAAGGGAAGGGGCCTGACGGACATATTTCGAGATATTTCTTATTCTTGTTGTTCTTCTTCTGCACAGCTAAGCTGGAAGTGGCATTTGCAGCTCGCAATAGTGCAGAATTATCTCAAAGAAAGGGGCCACGGTGTTTCTGTATCTCTATTATGTTGGTGCGTCTTCGGAACTTTTAAATATCTTGATATATCTCGAGAACTACGCATCTGATCAAAAAATATCATAGAACATAAAAAGTAGGAAACTTAATTCTCTACAGAAAAGGTCTCTTAACATTTTGCCATAGCTCTCTTCGTTTCCGAGATATTTGCAGATTTATCTCAAGGGAAGGGGCCTGACGGACATATTTCGAGATATTTCTTATTCTTGTTGTTCTTCTTCTGCACAGCTAAGCTGGAAGTGGCATTTGCAGCTCGCAATAGTGCAGAGTTATCTCAAAGAAAGGGGCCACGGTGTTTCTGTATCTCTATTATGTTGGTGCGGCTTCGGAACTTTTAAATATCTCGATATATCTCGAAAACTACGCATCTGATCAAAAAATATCATAGAACATAAAAAGTAGGAAACTTAATTCTCTACAAAAAAGGTCTCTTAACATTTTGCCATAGCTCGCTTCGTTTCCGAGATATTTGCAGGTTTATCTCAAGGGAAGGGGCCTAACGGACATATTTCGAGATATTTCTTCTTCTTGTTGTTCTTCTTCTGCACAGCTAAGCTGGAAGTGGCATTTGCGGCTCGCACTAGTGCAGAGTTATCTCAAAGAAAGGGGCCACGGTGTTTCTGTATCTCTATTATGTTGGTGCGGCTTCGGAACTTTTAAATATCTCGATATAGCTCGAAAACTACGCTTCTGATCAAAAAATATCATAGAACATAAATTGTAGGAAACATAATTCTCTACAAAAAAGTTCTCTTAACATTTTGCCATAGCTCGCTTCGTTTCCGAGATATTTGCAGGTTTATCTCAAGGGAAGGGGCCTAACGGACATATTTCGAGATATTTCTTCTTCTTGTTGTTCTTCTTCTGCACAGCTAAGCTGGAAGTGGCATTTGCGGCTCGCACTAGTGCAGAGTTATCTCAAAGAAAGGGGCCACGGTGTTTCTGTATCTCTATTATGTTGGTGCGGCTTCGGAACTTTTAAGTATCTCGATATATCTCGAAAACTACGCTTCTGATCAAAAAATATCATAGAACATAAATTGTAGGAAACATAATTCTCTACAAAAAAGTTCTCTTAACATTTTGCCATAGCTCGCTTCGTTTCCGAGATATTTGCAGATATATCTCAAGGGAAGGGGCCTGACGGACATATTTCGAGATATTTCTTCTTCTTGTTGTTCTTCTTCTGCACAGCTAAGCTGGAAGTGGCATTTGCAGCTCGCAATAGTGCAGAGTTATCTCAAAGAAAGGGGCCACGGTGTTTCTGTATCTCTATTATGTTGGTGCGGCTTCGGAACTTTTAAATATCTTGATATATCTCGAGAACTACGCATCTGATCAAAAAATATCATAGAACATAAAAAGTAGGAAACTTAATTCTCTACAAAAACGGTCTCTTAACACTTTGCCATAGCTCGCTTCGTTTCCGAGATATTTGCAGATTTATCTCAAGGGAAGGGGCCTGACGGACATATTTCGAGATATTTCTTCTTCTTGTTGTTCTTCTTCTGCACAGCTAAGCTGGAAGTGGCATTTGCGGCTCGCACTAGTGCACAGTTATCTCAAAGAAAGGGGCACGGTGTTTCTGTATCTCTATTATGTTGGTGCGGCTTCGGAACTTTTAAATATCTCGATATATCTCGAAAACTACGCATCTGATCAAAAAATATCATAGAACATAAAAAGTAGGAAACTTAATTCTCTACAAAAAAGGTCTCTTAACATTTTGCCATAGCTCGCTTCGTTTCCGAGATATTTGCAGATTTATCTCAAGGGAAGGGGCCTGACGGACATATTTCGAGATATTTCTTCTTCTTGTTGTTCTCCTTCTGCACAGCTAAGCTGGAAGTGGCATTTGCGGCTCGCACTAGTGCACAGTTATCTCAAAGAAAGGGGCCACGGTGTTTCTGTATCTCTATTATGTTGGTGCGGCTTCGGAACTTTTAAATATCTTGATATATCTCGAGAACTACGCATCTGATCAAAAAATATCATAGAACATAAAAAGTAGGAAACTTAATTCTCTACAGAAAAGGTCTCTTAACATTTTGCCATAGCTATCTTCGTTTCCGAGATATTTGCAGATTTATCTCAAGGGAAGGGGCCTGACGGACATATTTCGAGATATTTCTTATTCTTGTTGTTCTTCTTCTGCACAGCTAAGCTGGAAGTGGCATTTGCAGCTCGCAATAGTGCAGAGTTATCTCAAAGAAAGGGGCCACGGTGTTTCTGTATCTCTATTATGTTGGTGCGGCTTCGGAACTTTTAAATATCTTGATATATCTCGAGAACTACGCATCTGATCAAAAAATATCATAGAACATAAAAAGTAGGAAACTTAATTCTCTACAAAAACGGTCTCTTAACATTTTGCCATAGCTCGCTTCGTTTCCGAGATATTTGCAGATTTATCTCAAGGGAAGGGGCCTGACGGACATATTTCGAGATATTTCTTCTTCTTGTTGTTCTTCTTCTGCACAGCTAAGCTGGAAGTGGCATTTGCGGCTCGCACTAGTGCACAGTTATCTCAAAGAAAGGGGCCACGGTGTTTCTGTATCTCTATTATGTTGGTGCGGCTTCGGAACTTTTAAATATCTCGATATATCTCGAAAACTACGCATCTGATCAAAAAATATCATAGAACATAAAAAGTAGGAAAGTTAATTCTCTACAAAAAAGGTCTCTTAACATTTTGCCATAGCTCGCTTCGTTTCCGAGATATTTGCAGATTTATCTCAAGGGAAGGGGCCTGACGGACATATTTCGAGATATTTCTTCTTCTTGTTGTTCTTCTTCTGCACAGCTAAGCTGGAAGTGGCATTTGCGGCTCGCACTAGTGCACAGTTATCTCAAAGAAAGGGGCCACGGTGTTTCTGTATCTCTATTATGTTGGTGCGGCTTCGGAACTTTTAAATATATCGATATATCTCGAAAACTACGCATCTGATCAAAAAATATCATAGAACATAAAAAGTAGGAAACTTAATTCTCTACAAAAAAGGTCTCGTAACATTTTGCCATAGCTCGCTTCGTTTCCGAGATATTTGCAGGTTTATCTCAAGGGAAGGGGCCTAACGGACATATTTCGAGATATTTCTTCTTCTTGTTGTTCTTCTTCTGCACAGCTAAGCTGGAAGTGGCATTTGCGGCTCGCACTAGTGCAGAGTTATCTCAAAGAAAGGGGCCACGGTGTTTCTGTATCTCTATTATGTTGGTGCGGCTTCGGAACTTTTAAATATCTCGATATATCTCGAAAACTACGCTTCTGATCAAAAAATATCATAGAACATAAATTGTAGGAAACATAATTCTCTACAAAAAAGTTCTCTTAACATTTTGCCATAGCTCGCTTCGTTTCCGAGATATTTGCAGGTTTATCTCAAGGGAAGGGGCCTAACGGACATATTTCGAGATATTTCTTCTTCTTGTTGTTCTTCTTCTGCACAGCTAAGCTGGAAGTGGCATTTGCAGCTCGCAATAGTGCAGAGTTATCTCAAGGAAAGGGGCCACGGTGTTTCTGTATCTCTATTATGTTGGTGCGGCTTCGGAACTTTTAAATATCTTGATATATCTCGAGAACTACGCATCTGATCAAAAAATATCATAGAACATAAAAAGTAGGAAACTTAATTCTCTACAAAAAAGGTCTCTTAACATTTTGCCATAGCTCGCTTCGTTTCCGAGATATTTGCAGATTTATCTCAAGGGAAGGGGCCTGACGGACATATTTCGAGATATTTCTTCTTCTTGTTGTTCTTCTTCTGCACAGCTAAGCTGGAAGTGGCATTTGCAGCTCGCAATAGTGCAGAGTTATCTCAAAGAAGGGAGCCACGGTGTTTCTGTATCTCTATTATGTTGGTGCGGCTTCGGAACTTTTAAATATCTTGATATATCTCGAGAACTACGCATCTGATCAAAAAATATCATAGAACATAAAAAGTAGGAAACTTAATTCTCTACAAAAAAGGTCTCTTAACATTTTGCCATAGCTCGCTTCGTTTCCGAGATATTTGCAGGTTTATCTCAAGGGAAGGGGCCTAACGGACATATTTCGAGATATTTCTTCTTCTTGTTGTTCTTCTTCTGCACAGCTAAGCTGGAAGTGGCATTTGCGGCTCGCACTAGTGCAGAGTTATCTCAAAGAAAGGGGCCACGGTGTTTCTGTATCTCTATTATGTTGGTGCGGCTTCGGAACTTTTAAATATCTCGATATATCTCGAAAACTACGCTTCTGATCAAAAAATATCATAGAACATAAATTGTAGGAAACATAATTCTCTACAAAAAAGTTCTCTTAACATTTTGCCATAGCTCGCTTCGTTTCCGAGATATTTGCAGGTTTATCTCAAGGGAAGGGGCCTAACGGACATATTTCGAGATATTTCTTCTTCTTGTTGTTCTTCTTCTGCACAGCTAAGCTGGAAGTGGCATTTGCGGCTCGCACTAGTGCAGAGTTATCTCAAAGAAAGGGGCCACGGTGTTTCTGTATCTCTATTATGTTGGTGCGGCTTCGGAACTTTTAAATATCTCGATATATCTCGAAAACTACGCTTCTGATCAAAAAATATCATAGAACATAAATTGTAGGAAACATAATTCTCTACAAAAAAGTTCTCTTAACATTTTGCCATAGCTCGCTTCGTTTCCGAGATATTTGCAGATATATCTCAAGGGAAGGGGCCTGACGTACATATTTCGAGATATTTCTTCTTCTTGTTGTTCTTCTTCTGCACAGCTAACCTGGAAGTGGCATTTGCAGCTCGCAATAGTGCAGAGTTATCTCAAAGAAAGGGGCCACGGTGTTTCTGTATCTCTATTATGTTGGTGCGGCTTCGGAACTTTTAAATATCTTGATATATCTCGAGAACTACGCATCTGATCAAAAAATATCATAGAACATAAAAAGTAGGAAACTTAATTCTCTACAAAAACGGTCTCTTAACACTTTGCCATAGCTCGCTTCGTTTCCGAGATATTTGCAGATTTATCTCAAGGGAAGGGGCCTGACGGACATATTTCGAGATATTTCTTCTTCTTGTTGTTCTTCTTCTGCACAGCTAAGCTGGAAGTGGCATTTGCGGCTCGCACTAGTGCACAGTTATCTCAAAGAAAGGGGCACGGTGTTTCTGTATCTCTATTATGTTGGTGCGGCTTCGGAACTTTTAAATATCTCGATATATCTCGAAAACTACGCATCTGATCAAAAAATATCATAGAACATAAAAAGTAGGAAACTTAATTCTCTACAAAAAAGGTCTCTTAACATTTTGCCATAGCTCGCTTCGTTTCCGAGATATTTGCAGGTTTAGTTCAAGGGAAGGGGCCTAACGGACATATTTCGAGATATTTCTTCTTCTTGTTGTTCTTCTTCTGCACAGCTAAGCTGGAAGTGGCATTTGCGGCTCGCACTAGTGCAGAGTTATCTCAAAGAAAGGGGCCACGGTGTTTCTGTATCTCTATTATGTTGGTGCGGCTTCGGAACTTTTAAATATCTCGATATATCTCGAAAACTACGCTTCTGATCAAAAAATATCATAGAGCATAAATTGTAGGAAACATAATTCTCTACAAAATACGTCTCTTAACATTTTGCCATAGCTCGCTTCGTTTCCGAGATATTTGCAGATATATCTCAAGGGAAGGGGCCTGACGGACATATTTCGAGATATTTCTTCTTCTTGTTGTTCTTCTTCTGCACAGCTAAGCTGGAAGTGGCATTTGCAGCTCGCAATAGTGCAGAGTTATCTCAAGGAAAGGGGCCACGGTGTTTCTGTATCTCTATTATGTTGGTGCGGCTTCGGAACTTTTAAATATCTTGATATATCTCGAGAACTACGCATCTGATCAAAAAATATCATAGAACATAAAAAGTAGGAAACTTAATTCTCTACAAAAAAGGTCTCTTAACATTTTGCCATAGCTCGCTTCGTTTCCGAGATATTTGCAGATTTATCTCAAGGGAAGGGGCCTGACGGACATATTTCGAGATATTTCTTCTTCTTGTTGTTCTTCTTCTGCACAGCTAAGCTGGAAGTGGCATTTGCAGCTCGCAATAGTGCAGAGTTATCTCAAAGAAGGGAGCCACGGTGTTTCTGTATCTCTATTATGTTGGTGCGGCTTCGGAACTTTTAAATATCTTGATATATCTCGAGAACTACGCATCTGATCAAAAAATATCATAGAACATAAAAAGTAGGAAACTTAATTCTCTACAGAAAAGGTCTCTTAACATTTTGCCATAGCTCTCTTCGTTTCCGAGATATTTGCAGATTTATCTCAAGGGAAGGGGCCTGACGGACATATTTCGAGATACTTCTTCTTCTTGTTGTTCTTCTTCTGCACAGCTAAGCTGGAAGTGGCATTTGCGGCTCGCACTAGTGCAGAGTTATCTCAAAGAAAGGGGCCACGGTGTTTCTGTATCTCTATTATGTTGGTGCGGCTTCGGAACTTTTAAATATCTCGATATATCTCGAAAACTACGCTTCTGATCAAAAAATATCATAGAACATAAATTGTAGGAAACATAATTCTCTACAAAAAAGTTCTCTTAACATTTTGCCATAGCTCGCTTCGTTTCCGAGATATTTGCAGATATATCTCAAGGGAAGGGGCCTGACGGACATATTTCGAGATATTTCTTCTTCTTGTTGTTCTTCTTCTGCACAGCTAACCTGGAAGTGGCATTTGCAGCTCGCAATAGTGCAGAGTTATCTCAAAGAAAGGGGCCACGGTGTTTCTGTATCTCTATTATGTTGGTGCGGCTTCGGAACTTTTAAATATCTTGATATATCTCGAGAACTACGCATCTGATCAAAAAATATCATAGACCATAAAAAGTAGGAAACTTAATTCTCTACAAAAACGGTCTCTTAACACTTTGCCATAGCTCGCTTCGTTTCCGAGATATTTGCAGATTTATCTCAAGGGAAGGGGCCTGACGGACATATTTCGAGATATTTCTTCTTCTTGTTGTTCTTCTTCTGCACAGCTGAGCTGGAAGTGGCATTTGCGGCTCGCACTAGTGCAGAGTTATCTCAAAGAAAGGGGCCACGGTGTTTCTGTATCTCTATTATGTTGGTGCGGCTTCGGAACTTTTAAATATCTCGATATATCTCGAAAACTACGCTTCTGATCAAAAAATATCATAGAACATAAAAAGTAGGAAACTTAATTCTCTACAAAAAAGGTCTCTTAACATTTTGCCATAGCTCGCTTCGTTTCCGAGATATTTGCAGATTTATCTCAAGGGAAGGGGCCTGACGGACATATTTCGAGATATTTCTTCTTCTTGTTGTTCTTCTTCTGCACAGCTAAGCTGGAAGTGGCATTTGCAGCTCGCAATAGTGCAGAGTTATCTCAAAGAAGGGAGCCACGGTTTTTCTGTATCTCTATTATGTTGGTGCGGCTTCGGAACTTTTAAATATCTTGATATATCTCGAGAACTACGCATCTGATCAAAAAATATCATAGAACATAAAAAGTAGGAAACTTAATTCTCTACAGAAAAGGTCTCTTAACATTTTGCCATAGCTCTCTTCGTTTCCGAGATATTTGCAGATTTATCTCAAGGGAAGGGGCCTGACGGACATATTTCGAGATACTTCTTCTTCTTGTTGTTCTTCTTCTGCACAGCTAAGCTGGAAGTGGCATTTGCGGCTCGCACTAGTGCAGAGTTATCTCAAAGAAAGGGGCCACGGTGTTTCTGTATCTCTATTATGTTAGTGCGGCTTCGGAACTTTTAAATATCTCGATATATCTCGAAAACTACGCTTCTGATCAAAAAATATCATAGAACCTAAATTGTAGGAAACTTAATTCTCTACAGAAAAGGTCTCTTAACATTTTGCCATAGCTCTCTTCGTTTCCGAGATATTTGCAGATTTATCTCAAGGGAAGGGGCCTGACGGACATATTTCGAGATACTTCTTCTTCTTGTTGTTCTTCTTCTGCACAGCTAAGCTGGAAGTGGCATTTGCGGCTCGCACTAGTGCAGAGTTATCTCAAAGAAAGGGGCCACGGTGTTTCTGTATCTCTATTATGTTGGTGCGGCTTCGGAACTTTTAAATATCTCGTTATATCTCGAAAACTACGCTTCTGATCAAAAAATATCATAGAACATAAATTGTAGGAAACATAATTCTCTACAAAAAAGTTCTCTTAACATTTTGCCATAGCTCGCTTCGTTTCCGAGATATTTGCAGATATATCTCAAGGGAAGGGGCCTGACGGACATATTTCGAGATATTTCTTCTTCTTGTTGTTCTTCTTCTGCACAGCTAACCTGGAAGTGGCATTTGCAGCTCGCAATAGTGCAGAGTTATCTCAAAGAAAGGGGCCACGGTGTTTCTGTATCTCTATTATGTTGGTGCGGCTTCGGAACTTTTAAATATCTTGATATATCTCGAGAACTACGCATCTGATCAAAAAATATCATAGACCATAAAAAGTAGGAAACTTAATTCTCTACAAAAACGGTCTCTTAACACTTTGCCATAGCTCGCTTCGTTTCCGAGATATTTGCAGATTTATCTCAAGGGAAGGGGCCTGACGGACATATTTCGAGATATTTCTTCTTCTTGTTGTTCCTCTTCTGCACAGCTAAGCTGGAAGTGGCATTTGCGGCTCGCACTAGTGCACAGTTATCTCAAAGAAAGGGGCACGGTGTTTCTGTATCTCTATTATGTTGGTGCGGCTTCGGAACTTTTAAATATCTCGATATATCTCGAAAACTACGCATCTGATCAAAAAATATCATAGAACATAAAAAGTAGGAAACTTAATTCTCTACAAAAAAGGTCTCTTAACATTTTGCCATAGCTCGCTTCGTTTCCGAGATATTTGCAGGTTTATCTCAAGGGAAGGGGCCTAACGGACATATTTCGAGATATTTCTTCTTCTTGTTGTTCTTCTTCTGCACAGCTAAGCTGGAAGTGGCATTTGCGGCTCGCACTAGTGCAGAGTTATCTCAAAGAAAGGGGCCACGGTGTTTCTGTATCTCTATTATGTTGGTGCGGCTTCGGAACTTTTAAATATCTCGATATATCTCGAAAACTACGCTTCTGATCAAAAAATATCATAGAACATAAATTGTAGGAAACTTAATTCTCTACAAAAAAGGTCTCTTAACATTTTGCCATAGCTCGCTTCGTTTCCGAGATATTTGCAGATTTATCTCAAGGGAAGGGGCCTGACGGACATATTTCGAGATATTTCTTCTTCTTGTTGTTCTTCTTCTGCACAGCTAAGCTGGAAGTGGCATTTGCAGCACGCAATAGTGCAGAGTTATCTCAAAGAAGGGGCCACGGTGTTTCTGTATCTCTATTATGTTGGTGCGGCTTCGGAACTTTTAAATATCTTGATATATCTCGAGAACTACGCATCTGATCAAAAAATATCATAGAACATAAAAAGTAGGAAACTTAATTCTCTACAAAAACGGTCTCTTAACATTTTGCCATAGCTCGCTTCGTTTCCGAGATATTTGCAGATTTATCTCAAGGGAAGGGGCCTGACGGACATATTTCGAGATATTTCTTCTTCTTGTTGTTCTTCTTCTGCACAGCTAAGCTGGAAGTGGCATTTGCGGCTCGCACTAGTGCACAGTTATCTCAAAGAAAGGGGCCACGGTGTTTCTGTATCTCTATTATGTTGGTGCGGCTTCGGAACTTTTAAATATCTCGATATATCTCGAAAACTACGCTTCTGATCAAAAAATATCATAGAACATAAATTGTAGGAAACATAATTCTCTACAAATAAGGTCTCCTAACATTTTGCCATAGCTCGCTTCGTTTCCGAGATATTTGCAGATTTATCTCAAGGGAAGGGGCCTGACGGACATATTTCGAGATATTTCTTATTCTTGTTGTTCTTCTTCTGCACAGCTAAGCTGGAAGTGGCATTTGCAGCTCGCAATAGTGCAGAATTATCTCAAAGAAAGGGGCCACGGTGTTTCTGTATCTCTATTATGTTGGTGCGGCTTCGGAACTTTTAAATATCTTGATATATCTCGAGAACAACGCATCTGATCAAAAAATATCATAGAACATAAAAAGTAGGAAACTTAATTCTCTACAAAAACGGTCTCTTAACATTTTGCCATAGCTCGCTTCGTTTCCGAGATATTTGCAGATTTATCTCAAGGGAAGGGGCCTGACGGACATATTTCGAGATATTTCTTCTTCTTGTTGTTCTTCTTCTGCACAGCTAAGCTGGAAGTGGCATTTGCGGCTCGCACTAGTACACAGTTATCTCAAAGAAAGGGGCCACGGTGTTTCTGTATCTCTATTATGTTGGTGCGGCTTCGGAACTTTTAAATATCTCGATATATCTCGAAAACTACCCTTCTGATCAAAAAATATCATAGAACATAAATTGTAGGAAACATAATTCTCTACAAAAAACGTCTCTTAACATTTTGCCATAGCTCGCTTCGTTTCCGAGATATTTGCAGATATATCCCAAGGGAAGGGGCCTGACGGACATATTTCGAGATATTTCTCCTTTTTGTTGTTCTTCTTCTGCACAGCTAAGCTGGAAGTGGCATTTGTAGGTCGCAATAGTGCAGAGTTATCTCAAAGAAAGGGGCCACGGTGTTTCTGTATCTCTATTATGTTGGTGCGCCTTCGGAACTTTTAAATATCTTGATATATCTCGAGAACTACGCATCTGATCAAAAAATATCATACTACATAAAAAGTAGGAAACTTAATTCTCTACAAGAAAGGTCTCTTAACATTTTGCCATAGCTCCCTTCGTTTCCGAGATATTTGCAGATTTATCTCAAGGGAAGGGGCCTGACGGACATATTTCGAGATATTTCTTCTTCTTGTTGTTCTTCTTCTGCACAGCTAAGCTGGAAGTGGCATTTGCGGCTCGCACTAGTACACAGTTATCTCAAAGAATTGGGCCACGGTGTTTCTGTATCTCTATTATGTTGGTGCGGCTTCGGAACTTTTAAATATCTTGATATATCTCGAGAACTACGCTTCTGATCAAAAAATATCATAGAACATAAAAAGTAGGAAACTTAATTCTCTACAAAAAAGGTCTCTTAACATTTTGCCATAGCTCGCTTCGTTTCCGAGATATTTGCAGATTTATCTCAAGGGAAGGGGCATGACGGACATATTTCGAGATATTTCTTCTTCTTGTTGTTCTTCTTCTGCACAGCTAAGCTGGAAGTGGCATTTGCGGCTCGCACTAGTGCAGAGTTATCTCAAAGAAAGGGGCCACGGTGTTTCTGTATCTCTATTATGTTGGTGCGGCTTCGGAACTTTTAAATATCTCGATATATCTCGAAAACTACGCTTCTGATCAAAAAATATTATAGAACATAAATTGTAGGAAACATAATTCTCTACAAAAAAGGTCTCTTAACATTTTGCCATAGCTCGCTTCGTTTCCGAGATATTTGCAGATTTATCTCAAGGGAAGGGGCCTGACGGACATATTTCGAGATATTTCTTCTTCTTGTTGTTCTTCTTCTGCACAGCTAAGCTGGAAGTGGCATTTGCAGCACGCAATAGTGCAGAGTTATCTCAAAGAAGGGGGCCACGGTGTTTCTGTATCTCTATTATATTGGTGCGGCTTCGGAACTTTTAAATATCTTGATATATCTCGAGAACTACGCATCTGATCAAAAAATATCATACAACATAAAAAGCAGGAAACTTAATTCTCTACAAAAACGGTCTCTTAACATTTTGCCATAGCTCGCTTCGTTTCCGAGATATTTGCAGATTTATCTCAAGGGAAGGGGCCTGACGGACATATTTCGAGATATTTCTTCTTCTTGTTGTTCTTCTTCTGCACAGCTAAGCTGGAAGTGGCATTTGCGGCTCGCACTAGTGCACAGTTATCTCAAAGAAAGGGGCCACGGTGTTTCTGTATCTCTATTATGTTGGTGCGGCTTCGGAACTTTTAAATATCTTGATATATCTCGAGAACTACGCACCTGATCAAAAAATATCATAGAACATAAAAAGTAGGAAACTTAATTCTCTACAGAAAAGGTCTCTTAACATTTTGCCATAGCTCTCTTCGTTTCCGAGATATTTGCAGATTTATCTCAAGGGAAGGGGCCTGACGGACATATTTCGAGATATTTCTTATTCTTGTTGTTCTTCTTCTGCACAGCTAAGCTGGAAGTGGCATTTGCAGCTCGCAATAGTGCAGAGTTATCTCAAAGAAAGGGGCCACGGTGTTTCTGTATCTCTATTATGTTGGTGCGGCTTCGGAACTTTTAAATATCTTGATATATCTCGAGAACTACGCATCTGATCAAAAAATATCATAGAACATAAAAAGTAGGAAACTTAATTCTCTACAAAAACGGTCTCTTAACATTTTGCCATAGCTCGCTTCGTTTCCGAGATATTTGCAGATTTATCTCAAGGGAAGGGGCCTGACGGACATATTTCGAGATATTTCTTCTTCTTGTTGTTCTTCTTCTGCACAGCTAAGCTGGAAGTGGCATTTGCGGCTCGCACTAGTGCACAGTTATCTCAAAGAAAGGGGCCACGGTGTCTCTGTATCTCTATTATGTTGGTGCGGCTTCGGAACTTTTAAATATCTCGATATATCTCGAAAACTACGCATCTGATCAAAAAATATCATAGAACATAAAAAGTAGGAAACTTAATTCTCTACAAAAAAGGTCTCTTAACATTTTGCCATAGCTCGCTTCGTTTCCGAGATATTTGCAGGTTTATCTCAAGGGAAGGGGCCTAACGGACATATTTCGAGATATTTCTTCTTCTTGTTGTTCTTCTTCTGCACAGCTAAGCTGGAAGTGGCATTTGCGGCTCGCACTAGTACAGAGTTATCTCAAAGAAAGGGGCCACGGTGTTTCTGTATCTCTATTATGTTGGTGCGGCTTCGGAACTTTTAAATATCTCGATATATCTCGAGAACTACGCATCTGATCAAAAAATATCATAGAACATAAAAAGTAGGAAACTTAATTCTCTACAAAAACGGTCTCTTAACATTTTGCCATAGCTCGCTTCGTTTCCGAGATATTTGCAGATTTATCTCAAGGGAAGGGGCCTGACGGACATATTTCGAGATATTTCTTCTTCTTGTTGTTCTTCTTCTGCACAGCTAAGCTGGAAGTGGCATTTGCGGCTCGCACTAGTGCACAGTTATCTCAAAGAAAGGGGCCACGGTGTTTCTGTATCTCTATTATGTTGGTGCGGCTTCGGAACTTTTAAATATCTCGATATATCTCGAAAACTACGCATCTGATCAAAAAATATCATAGAACATAAAAAGTAGGAAACTTAATTCTCTACAAAAAAGGTCTCTTAACATTTTGCCATAGCTCGCTTCGTTTCCGAGATATTTGCAGGTTTATCACAAGGGAAGGGGCCTAACGGACATATTTCGAGATATTTCTTCTTCTTGTTGTTCTTCTTCTGCACAGCTAAGCTGGAAGTGGCATTTGCGGCTCGCACTAGTGCAGAGTTATCTCAAAGAAAGGGGCCACGGTGTTTCTGTATCTCTATTATGTTGGTGCGGCTTCGGAACTTTTAAATATCTCGATATATCTCGAAAACTACGCTTCTGATCAAAAAATATCATAGAACATAAATTGTAGGAAACATAATTCTCTACAAAAAAGTTCTCTTAACATTTTGCCATAGCTCGCTTCGTTTCCGAGATATTTGCAGGTTTATCTCAAGGGAAGGGGCCTAACGGACATATTTCGAGATATTTCTTCTTCTTGTTGTTCTTCTTCTGCACAGCTAAGCTGGAAGTGGCATTTGCGGCTCGCACTAGTGCAGAGTTATCTCAAAGAAAGGGGCCACGGTGTTTCTGTATCTCTATTATGTTGGTGCGGCTTC
Organism: Osmia lignaria lignaria; assembly: GCF_051020975.1. NCBI lineage: Eukaryota > Metazoa > Arthropoda > Insecta > Hymenoptera > Megachilidae > Osmia > Osmia lignaria. The sequence continues at coordinate 7,922,522 of NW_027478166.1, forward strand.
GGAACTTTTAAATATCTTGATATATCTCGAGAACTACGCATCTGATCAAAAAATATCATACTACATAAAAAGTAGGAAACTTAATTCTCTACAAGAAAGGTCTCTTAACATTTTGCCATAGCTCCCTTCGTTTCCGAGATATTTGCAGATTTATCTCAAGGGAAGGGGCCTGACGGACATATTTCGAGATATTTCTTCTTCTTGTTGTTCTTCTTCTGCACAGCTAAGCTGGAAGTGGCATTTGCGGCTCGCACTAGTACACAGTTATCTCAAAGAAATGGGCCACGGTGTTTCTGTATCTCTATTATGTTGGTGCGGCTTCGGAACTTTTAAATATCTTGATATATCTCGAGAACTACGCTTCTGATCAAAAAATATCATAGAACATAAAAAGTAGGAAACTTAATTCTCTACAAAAAAGGTCTCTTAACATTTTGCCATAGCTCGCTTCGTTTCCGAGATATTTGCAGATTTATCTCAAGGGAAGGGGCATGACGGACATATTTCGAGATATTTCTTCTTCTTGTTGTTCTTCTTCTGCACAGCTAAGCTGGAAGTGGCATTTGCGGCTCGCACTAGTGCAGAGTTATCTCAAAGAAAGGGGCCACGGTGTTTCTGTATCTCTATTATGTTGGTGCGGCTTCGGAACTTTTAAATATCTCGATATATCTCGAAAACTACGCTTCTGATCAAAAAATATTATAGAACATAAATTGTAGGAAACATAATTCTCTACAAAAAAGGTCTCTTAACATTTTGCCATAGCTCGCTTCGTTTCCGAGATATTTGCAGATTTATCTCAAGGGAAGGGGCCTGACGGACATATTTCGAGATATTTCTTCTTCTTGTTGTTCTTCTTCTGCACAGCTAAGCTGGAAGTGGCATTTGCAGCACGCAATAGTGCAGAGTTATCTCAAAGAAGGGGGCCACGGTGTTTCTGTATCTCTATTATGTTGGTGCGGCTTCGGAACTTTTAAATATCTTGATATATCTCGAGAACTACGCATCTGATCAAAAAATATCATAGAACATAAAAAGTAGGAAACTTAATTCTCTACAAAAACGGTCTCTTAACATTTTGCCATAGCTCGCTTCGTTTCCGAGATATTTGCAGATTTATCTCAAGGGAAGGGGCCTGACGGACATATTTCGAGATATTTCTTCTTCTTGTTGTTCTTCTTCTGCACAGCTAAGCTGGAAGTGGCATTTGCGGCTCGCACTAGTGCACAGTTATCTCAAAGAAAGGGGCCACGGTGTTTCTGTATCTCTATTATGTTGGTGCGGCTTCGGAACTTTTAAATATCTTGATATATCTCGAGAACTACGCACCTGATCAAAAAATATCATAGAACATAAAAAGTAGGAAACTTAATTCTCTACAGAAAAGGTCTCTTAACATTTTGCCATAGCTCTCTTCGTTTCCGAGATATTTGCAGATTTATCTCAAGGGAAGGGGCCTGACGGACATATTTCGAGATATTTCTTATTCTTGTTGTTCTTCTTCTGCACAGCTAAGCTGGAAGTGGCATTTGCAGCTCGCAATAGTGCAGAGTTATCTCAAAGAAAGGGGCCACGGTGTTTCTGTATCTCTATTATGTTGGTGCGGCTTCGGAACTTTTAAATATCTTGATATATCTCGAGAACTACGCATCTGATCAAAAAATATCATAGAACATAAAAAGTAGGAAACTTAATTCTCTACAAAAACGGTCTCTTAACATTTTGCCATAGCTCGCTTCGTTTCCGAGATATTTGCAGATTTATCTCAAGGGAAGGGGCCTGACGGACATATTTCGAGATATTTCTTCTTCTTGTTGTTCTTCTTCTGCACAGCTAAGCTGGAAGTGGCATTTGCGGCTCGCACTAGTGCACAGTTATCTCAAAGAAAGGGGCCACGGTGTTTCTGTATCTCTATTATGTTGGTGCGGCTTCGGAACTTTTAAATATCTCGATATATCTCGAAAACTACGCATCTGATCAAAAAATATCATAGAACATAAAAAGTAGGAAACTTAATTCTCTACAAAAAAGGTCTCTTAACATTTTGCCATAGCTCGCTTCGTTTCCGAGATATTTGCAGGTTTATCTCAAGGGAAGGGGCCTAACGGACATATTTCGAGATATTTCTTCTTCTTGTTGTTCTTCTTCTGCACAGCTAAGCTGGAAGTGGCATTTGCGGCTCGCACTAGTGCAGAGTTATCTCAAAGAAAGGGGCCACGGTGTTTCTGTATCTCTATTATGTTGGTGCGGCTTCGGAACTTTTAAATATCTCGATATATCTCGAGAACTACGCATCTGATCAAAAAATATGATAGAACATAAAAAGTAGGAAACTTAATTCTCTACAAAAACGGTCTCTTAACATTTTGCCATAGCTCGCTTCGTTTCCGAGATATTTGCAGATTTATCTCAAGGGAAGGGGCCTGACGGACATATTTCGAGATATTTCTTCTTCTTGTTGTTCTTCTTCTGCACAGCTGAGCTGGAAGTGGCATTTGCAGGTCGCAATAGTGCAGAGTTATCTCAAAGAAAGGGGCCACGGTGTTTCTGTATCTCTATTATGTTGGTGCGGCTTCGGAACTTTTAAATATCTTGATATATCTCGAGAACTACGCATCTGATCAAAAAATATCATAGAACATAAAAAGTAGGAAACTTAATTCTCTACAAAAACGGTCTCTTAACACTTTGCCATAGCTCGCTTCGTTTCCGAGATATTTGCAGATTTATCTCAAGGGAAGGGGCCTGACGGACATATTTCGAGATATTTCTTCTTCTTGTTGTTCTTCTTCTGCACAGCTAAGCTGGAAGTGGCATTTGCGGCTCGCACTAGTGCACAGTTATCTCAAAGAAAGGGGCACGGTGTTTCTGTATCTCTATTATGTTGGTGCGGCTTCGGAACTTTTAAATATCTCGATATATCTCGAAAACTACGCATCTGATCAAAAAATATCATAGAACATAAAAAGTAGGAAACTTAATTCTCTACAAAAAAGGTCTCTTAACATTTTGCCATAGCTCGCTTCGTTTCCGAGATATTTGCAGGTTTATCTCAAGGGAAGGGGCCTAACGGACATATTTCGAGATATTTCTTCTTCTTGTTGTTCTTCTTCTGCACAGCTAAGCTGGAAGTGGCATTTGCGGCTCGCACTAGTGCAGAGTTATCTCAAAGAAAGGGGCCACGGTGTTTCTGTATCTCTATTATGTTGGTGCGGCTTCGGAACTTTTAAATATCTCGATATATCTCGAAAACTACGCTTCTGATCAAAAAATATCATAGAACATAAATTGTAGGAAACATAATTCTCTACAAAATACGTCTCTTAACATTTTGCCATAGCTCGCTTCGTTTCCGAGATATTTGCAGATATATCTCAAGGGAAGGGGCCTGACGGACATATTTCGAGATATTTCTTCTTCTTGTTGTTCTTCTTCTGCACAGCTAAGCTGGAAGTGGCATTTGCAGCTCGCAATAGTGCAGAGTTATCTCAAGGAAAGGGGCCACGGTGTTTCTGTATCTCTATTATGTTGGTGCGGCTTCGGAACTTTTAAATATCTTGATATATCTCGAGAACTACGCATCTGATCAAAAAATATCATAGAACATAAAAAGTAGGAAACTTAATTCTCTACAAAAAAGGTCTCTTAACATTTTGCCATAGCTCGCTTCGTTTCCGAGATATTTGCAGATTTATCTCAAGGGAAGGGGCCTGACGGACATATTTCGAGATATTTCTTCTTCTTGTTGTTCTTCTTCTGCACAGCTAAGCTGGAAGTGGCATTTGCAGCTCGCAATAGTGCAGAGTTATCTCAAAGAAGGGAGCCACGGTGTTTCTGTATCTCTATTATGTTGGTGCGGCTTCGGAACTTTTAAATATCTTGATATATCTCGAGAACTACGCATCTGATCAAAAAATATCATAGAACATAAAAAGTAGGAAACTTAATTCTCTACAGAAAAGGTCTCTTAACATTTTGCCATAGCTCTCTTCGTTTCCGAGATATTTGCAGATTTATCTCAAGGGAAGGGGCCTGACGGACATATTTCGAGATATTTCTTCTTCTTGTTGTTCTTCTTCTGCACAGCTAAGCTGGAAGTGGCATTTGCGGCTCGCACTAGTGCAGAGTTATCTCAAAGAAAGGGGCCACGGTGTTTCTGTATCTCTATTATGTTGGTGCGGCTTCGGAACTTTTAAATATCTCGATATATCTCGAAAACTACCCTTCTGATCAAAAAATATCATAGAACATAAATTGTAGGAAACATAATTCTCTACAAAAAACGTCTCTTAACATTTTGCCATAGCTCGCTTCGTTTCCGAGATATTTGCAGGTTTATCTCAAGGGAAGGGGCCTAACGGACATATTTCGAGATATTTCTTCTTCTTGTTGTTCTTCTTCTGCACAGCTAAGCTGGAAGTGGCATTTGCGGCTCGCACTAGTGCAGAGTTATCTCAAAGAAAGGGGCCACGGTGTTTCTGTATCTCTATTATGTTGGTGCGGCTTCGGAACTTTTAAATATCTCGATATATCTCGAAAACTACGCTTCTGATCAAAAAATATCATAGAACATAAATTGTAGGAAACATAATTCTCTACAAAATACGTCTCTTAACATTTTGCCATAGCTCGCTTCGTTTCCGAGATATTTGCAGATATATCTCAAGGGAAGGGGCCTGACGGACATATTTCGAGATATTTCTTCTTCTTGTTGTTCTTCTTCTGCACAGCTAAGCTGGAAGTGGCATTTGCAGCTCGCAATAGTGCAGAGTTATCTCAAGGAAAGGGGCCACGGTGTTTCTGTATCTCTATTATGTTGGTGCGGCTTCGGAACTTTTAAATATCTTGATATATCTCGAGAACTACGCATCTGATCAAAAAATATCATAGAACATAAAAAGTAGGAAACTTAATTCTCTACAAAAAAGGTCTCTTAACATTTTGCCATAGCTCGCTTCGTTTCCGAGATATTTGCAGATTTATCTCAAGGGAAGGGGCCTGACGGACATATTTCGAGATATTTCTTCTTCTTGTTGTTCTTCTTCTGCACAGCTAAGCTGGAAGTGGCATTTGCAGCTCGCAATAGTGCAGAGTTATCTCAAAGAAGGGAGCCACGGTGTTTCTGTATCTCTATTATGTTGGTGCGGCTTCGGAACTTTTAAATATCTTGATATATCTCGAGAACTACGCATCTGATCAAAAAATATCATAGAACATAAAAAGTAGGAAACTTAATTCTCTACAGAAAAGGTCTCTTAACATTTTGCCATAGCTCTCTTCGTTTCCGAGATATTTGCAGATTTATCTCAAGGGAAGGGGCCTGACGGACATATTTCGAGATATTTCTTCTTCTTGTTGTTCTTCTTCTGCACAGCTAAGCTGGAAGTGGCATTTGCGGCTCGCACTAGTGCAGAGTTATCTCAAAGAAAGGGGCCACGGTGTTTCTGTATCTCTATTATGTTGGTGCGGCTTCGGAACTTTTAAATATCTCGATATATCTCGAAAACTACCCTTCTGATCAAAAAATATCATAGAACATAAATTGTAGGAAACATAATTCTCTACAAAAAACGTCTCTAAACATTTTGCCATAGCTCGCTTCGTTTCCGAGATATTTGCAGATATATCCCAAGGGAAGGGGCCTGACGGACATATTTCGAGATATTTCTCCTTTTTGTTGTTCTTCTTCTGCACAGCTAAGCTGGAAGTGGCATTTGCGGCTCGCACTAGTGCAGAGTTATCTCAAAGAAAGGGGCCACGGTGTTTCTGTATCTCTATTATGTTGGTGCGGCTTCGGAACTTTTAAATATCTCGATATATCTCGAAAACTACCCTTCTGATCAAAAAATATCATAGAACATAAATTGTAGGAAACATAATTCTCTACAAAAAACGTCTCTTAACATTTTGCCATAGCTCGCTTCGTTTCCGAGATATTTGCAGGTTTATCTCAAGGGAAGGGGCCTAACGGACATATTTCGAGATATTTCTTCTTCTTGTTGTTCTTCTTCTGCACAGCTAAGCTGGAAGTGGCATTTGCGGCTCGCACTAGTGCAGAGTTATCTCAAAGAAAGGGGCCACGGTGTTTCTGTATCTCTATTATGTTGGTGCGGCTTCGGAACTTTTAAATATCTCGATATATCTCGAAAACTACGCTTCTGATCAAAAAATATCATAGAACATAAATTGTAGGAAACATAATTCTCTACAAAATACGTCTCTTAACATTTTGCCATAGCTCGCTTCGTTTCCGAGATATTTGCAGATATATCTCAAGGGAAGGGGCCTGACGGACATATTTCGAGATATTTCTTCTTCTTGTTGTTCTTCTTCTGCACAGCTAAGCTGGAAGTGGCATTTGCAGCTCGCAATAGTGCAGAGTTATCTCAAGGAAAGGGGCCACGGTGTTTCTGTATCTCTATTATGTTGGTGCGGCTTCGGAACTTTTAAATATCTTGATATATCTCGAGAACTACGCATCTGATCAAAAAATATCATAGAACATAAAAAGTAGGAAACTTAATTCTCTACAAAAAAGGTCTCTTAACATTTTGCCATAGCTCGCTTCGTTTCCGAGATATTTGCAGATTTATCTCAAGGGAAGGGGCCTGACGGACATATTTCGAGATATTTCTTCTTCTTGTTGTTCTTCTTCTGCACAGCTAAGCTGGAAGTGGCATTTGCAGCTCGCAATAGTGCAGAGTTATCTCAAAGAAGGGAGCCACGGTGTTTCTGTATCTCTATTATGTTGGTGCGGCTTCGGAACTTTTAAATATCTTGATATATCTCGAGAACTACGCATCTGATCAAAAAATATCATAGAACATAAAAAGTAGGAAACTTAATTCTCTACAGAAAAGGTCTCTTAACATTTTGCCATAGCTCTCTTCGTTTCCGAGATATTTGCAGATTTATCTCAAGGGAAGGGGCCTGACGGACATATTTCGAGATATTTCTTCTTCTTGTTGTTCTTCTTCTGCACAGCTAAGCTGGAAGTGGCATTTGCGGCTCGCACTAGTGCAGAGTTATCTCAAAGAAAGGGGCCACGGTGTTTCTGTATCTCTATTATGTTGGTGCGGCTTCGGAACTTTTAAATATCTCGATATATCTCGAAAACTACCCTTCTGATCAAAAAATATCATAGAAGATAAATTGTAGGAAACATAATTCTCTACAAAAAACGTCTCTAAACATTTTGCCATAGCTCGCTTCGTTTCCGAGATATTTGCAGATATATCCCAAGGGAAGGGGCCTGACGGACATATTTCGAGATATTTCTCCTTTTTGTTGTTCTTCTTCTGCACAGCTAAGCTGGAAGTGGCATTTGTAGGTCGCAATAGTGCAGAGTTATCTCAAAGAAAGGGGCCACGGTGTTTCTGTATCTCTATTATGTTGGTGCGCCTTCGGAACTTTTAAATATCTTGATATATCTCGAGAACTACGCATCTGATCAAAAAATATCATACTACATAAAAATTAGGAAACTTAATTCTCTACAAGAAAGGTCTCTTAACATTTTGCCATAGCTCCCTTCGTTTCCGAGATATTTGCAGATTTATCTCAAGGGAAGGGGCCTGACGGACATATTTCGAGATATTTCTTCTTCTTGTTGTTCTTCTTCTGCACAGCTAAGCTGGAAGTGGCATTTGCGGCTCGCACTAGTACACAGTTATCTCAAAGAAATGGGCCACGGTGTTTCTGTATCTCTATTATGTTGGTGCGGCTTCGGAACTTTTAAATATCTTGATATATCTCGAGAACTACGCTTCTGATCAAAAAATATCATAGAACATAAAAAGTAGGAAACTTAATTCTCTACAAAAAAGGTCTCTTAACATTTTGCCATAGCTCGCTTCGTTTCCGAGATATTTGCAGATTTATCTCAAGGGAAGGGGCATGACGGACATATTTCGAGATATTTCTTCTTCTTGTTGTTCTTCTTCTGCACAGCTAAGCTGGAAGTGGCATTTGCGGCTCGCACTAGTGCAGAGTTATCTCAAAGAAAGGGGCCACGGTGTTTCTGTATCTCTATTATGTTGGTGCGGCTTCGGAACTTTTAAATATCTCGATATATCTCGAAAACTACGCTTCTGATCAAAAAATATTATAGAACATAAATTGTAGGAAACATAATTCTCTACAAAAAAGGTCTCTTAACATTTTGCCATAGCTCGCTTCGTTTCCGAGATATTTGCAGATATATCTCAAGGGAAGGGGCCTGACGGACATATTTCGAGATATTTCTTCTTCTTGTTGTTCTTCTTCTGCACAGCTAAGCTGGAAGTGGCATTTGCGGCTCGCACTAGTGCACAGTTATCTCAAAGAAAGGGGCCACGGTGTTTCTGTATCTCTATTATGTTGGTGCGGCTTCGGAACTTTTAAATATCTCGATATATCTCGAAAACTACGCTTCTGATCAAAAAATATCATAGAACATAAATTGTAGGAAACATAATTCTCTACAAATAAGGTCTCCTAACATTTTGCTATAGCTCGCTTCGTTTCCGAGATATTTGCAGATTTATCTCAAGGGAAGGGGCCTGACGGACATATTTCGAGATATTTCTTATTCTTGTTGTTCTTCTTCTGCACAGCTAAGCTGGAAGTGGCATTTGCAGCTCGCAATAGTGCAGAGTTATCTCAAAGAAAGGGGCCACGGTGTTTCTGTATCTCTATTATGTTGGTGCGCCTTCGGAACTTTTAAATATCTTGATATATCTCGAGAACTACGCATCTGATCAAAAAATATCATACTACATAAAAAGTAGGAAACTTAATTCTCTACAAGAAAGGTCTCTTAACATTTTGCCATAGCTCCCTTCGTTTCCGAGATATTTGCAGATTTATCTCAAGGGAAGGGGCCTGACGGACATATTTCGAGATATTTCTTCTTCTTGTTGTTCTTCTTCTGCACAGCTAAGCTGGAAGTGGCATTTGCGGCTCGCACTAGTACACAGTTATCTCAAAGAAATGGGCCACGGTGTTTCTGTATCTCTATTATGTTGGTGCGGCTTCGGAACTTTTAAATATCTTGATATATCTCGAGAACTACGCTTCTGAACAAAAAATATCATAGAACATAAAAAGTAGGAAACTTAATTCTCTACAAAAAAGGTCTCTTAACATTTTGCCATAGCTCGCTTCGTTTCCGAGATATTTGCAGATTTATCTCAAGGGAAGGGGCATGACGGACATATTTCGACATATTTCTTCTTCTTGTTGTTCTTCTTCTGCACAGCTAAGCTGGAAGTGGCATTTGCGGCTCGCACTAGTGCAGAGTTATCTCAAAGAAAGGGGCCACGGTGTTTCTGTATCTCTATTATGTTGGTGCGGCTTCGGAACTTTTAAATATCTCGATATATCTCGAAAACTACGCTTCTGATCAAAAAATATCATAGAACATAAATTGTAGGAAACATAATTCTCTACAAAAAAGGTCTCTTAACATTTTGCCATAGCTCGCTTCGTTTCCGAGATATTTGCAGATATATCTCAAGGGAAGGGGCCTGACGGACATATTTCGAGATATTTCTTCTTCTTGTTGTTCTTCTTCTGCACAGCTAAGCTGGAAGTGGCATTTGCAGCTCGCAATAGTGCAGAGTTATCTCAAGGAAAGGGGCCACGGTGTTTCTGTATCTCTGTTATGTTGGTGCGGCTTCGGAACTTTTAAATATCTTGATATATCTCGAGAACTACGCATCTGATCAAAAAATATCATACTACATAAAAAGTAGGAAACTTAATTCTCTACAAGAAAGGTCTCTTAACATTTTGCCATAGCTCGCTTCGTTTCCGAGATATTTGCAGATTTATCTCAAGGGAAGGGGCCTGACGGACATATTTCGAGATATTTCTTCTTCTTGTTGTTCTTCTTCTGCACAGCTAAGCTGGAAGTGGCATTTGCGGCTCGCACTAGTGCAGCGTTATCTCAATGAAAGGGGCCACGGTGTTTCTGTATCTCTATTATGTTGGTGCGGCTTCGGAACTTTTAAATATCTTGATATATCTCGAGAACTACGCATCTGATCAAAAAATATCATAGAACATAAAAAGTAGGAAACTTAATTCTCTACAAAAAAGGTCTCTTAACATTTTGCCATAGCTCGCTTCGTTTCCGAGATATTTGCAGATTTATCTCAAGGGAAGGGGCCTGACGGACATATTTCGAGATATTTCTTCTTCTTGTTGTTCTTCTTCTGCACAGCTAAGCTGGAAGTGGCATTTGCGGCTCGCACTAGTACACAGTTATCTCAAAGAAATGGGCCACGGTGTTTCTGTATCTCTATTATGTTGGTGCGGCTTCGGAACTTTTAAATATCTTGATATATCTCGAGAACTACGCTTCTGAACAAAAAATATCATAGAACATAAAAAGTAGGAAACTTAATTCTCTACAAAAAAGGTCTCTTAACATTTTGCCATAGCTCGCTTCGTTTCCGAGATATTTGCAGATTTATCTCAAGGGAAGGGGCATGACGGACATATTTCGACATATTTCTTCTTCTTGTTGTTCTTCTTCTGCACAGCTAAGCTGGAAGTGGCATTTGCGGCTCGCACTAGTGCAGAGTTATCTCAAAGAAAGGGGCCACGGTGTTTCTGTATCTCTATTATGTTGGTGCGGCTTCGGAACTTTTAAATATCTCGATATATCTCGAAAACTACGCTTCTGATCAAAAAATATCATAGAACATAAATTGTAGGAAACATAATTCTCTACAAAAAAGGTCTCTTAACATTTTGCCATAGCTCGCTTCGTTTCCGAGATATTTGCAGATATATCTCAAGGGAAGGGGCCTGACGGACATATTTCGAGATATTTCTTCTTCTTGTTGTTCTTCTTCTGCACAGCTAAGCTGGAAGTGGCATTTGCAGCTCGCAATAGTGCAGAGTTATCTCAAGGAAAGGGGCCACGGTGTTTCTGTATCTCTGTTATGTTGGTGCGGCTTCGGAACTTTTAAATATCTTGATATATCTCGAGAACTACGCATCTGATCAAAAAATATCATACTACATAAAAAGTAGGAAACTTAATTCTCTACAAGAAAGGTCTCTTAACATTTTGCCATAGCTCGCTTCGTTTCCGAGATATTTGCAGATTTATCTCAAGGGAAGGGGCCTGACGGACATATTTCGAGATATTTCTTCTTCTTGTTGTTCTTCTTCTGCACAGCTGAGCTGGAAGTGGCATTTGCAGGTCGCAATAGTGCAGAGTTATCTCAAAGAAAGGGGCCACGGTGTTTCTGTATCTCTATTATGTTGGTGCGGCTTCGGAACTTTTAAATATCTCGATATATCTCGAAAACTACGCTTCTGATCAAAAAATATCATAGAACGTAAATTGTAGGAAACATTATTCTCTACAAAAAAGGTCTCTTAACATTTTGCCATAGCTCGCTTCGTTTCCGAGATATTTGCAGGTTTATCTCAAGGGAAGGGGCCTAACGGACATATTTCGAGATATTTCTTCTTCTTGTTGTTCTTCTTCTGCACAGCTAAGCTGGAAGTGGCATTTGCGGCTCGCACTAGTGCAGAGTTATCTCAAAGAAAGGGGCCACGGTGTTTCTGTATCTCTATTATGTTGGTGCGGCTTCGGAACTTTTAAATATCTTGATATATCTCGAGAACTACGCATCTGATCAAAAAATATCATAGAACATAAAAAGTAGGAAACTTAATTCTCTACAAAAAAGGTCTCTTAACATTTTGCCATAGCTCGCTTCGTTTCCGAGATATTTGCAGATTTATCTCAAGGGAAGGGGCCTGACGGACATATTTCGAGATATTTCTTCTTCTTGTTGTTCTTCTTCTGCACAGCTAAGCTGGAAGTGGCATTTGCGGCTCGCACTAGTGCAGCGTTATCTCAATGAAAGGGGCCACGGTGTTTCTGTATCTCTATTATGTTGGTGCGGCTTCGGAACTTTTAAATATCTTGATATATCTCGAGAACTACGCATCTGATCAAAAAATATCATAGAACATAAAAAGTAGGAAACTTAATTCTCTACAAAAAAGGTCTCTTAACATTTTGCCATAGCTCGCTTCGTTTCCGAGATATTTGCAGATTTATCTCAAGGGAAGGGGCCTGACGGACATATTTCGAGATATTTCTTCTTCTTGTTGTTCTTCTTCTGCACAGCTAAGCTGGAAGTGGCATTTGCGGCTCGCACTAGTACACAGTTATCTCAAAGAAATGGGCCACGGTGTTTCTGTATCTCTATTATGTTGGTGCGGCTTCGGAACTTTTAAATATCTTGATATATCTCGAGAACTACGCTTCTGAACAAAAAATATCATAGAACATAAAAAGTAGGAAACTTAATTCTCTACAAAAAAGGTCTCTTAACATTTTGCCATAGCTCGCTTCGTTTCCGAGATATTTGCAGATTTATCTCAAGGGAAGGGGCATGACGGACATATTTCGACATATTTCTTCTTCTTGTTGTTCTTCTTCTGCACAGCTAAGCTGGAAGTGGCATTTGCGGCTCGCACTAGTGCAGAGTTATCTCAAAGAAAGGGGCCACGGTGTTTCTGTATCTCTATTATGTTGGTGCGGCTTCGGAACTTTTAAATATCTCGATATATCTCGAAAACTACGCTTCTGATCAAAAAATATCATAGAACATAAATTGTAGGAAACATAATTCTCTACAAAAAAGGTCTCTTAACATTTTGCCATAGCTCGCTTCGTTTCCGAGATATTTGCAGATATATCTCAAGGGAAGGGGCCTGACGGACATATTTCGAGATATTTCTTCTTCTTGTTGTTCTTCTTCTGCACAGCTAAGCTGGAAGTGGCATTTGCAGCTCGCAATAGTGCAGAGTTATCTCAAGGAAAGGGGCCACGGTGTTTCTGTATCTCTGTTATGTTGGTGCGGCTTCGGAACTTTTAAATATCTTGATATATCTCGAGAACTACGCATCTGATCAAAAAATATCATACTACATAAAAAGTAGGAAACTTAATTCTCTACAAGAAAGGTCTCTTAACATTTTGCCATAGCTCCCTTCGTTTCCGAGATATTTGCAGATTTATCTCAAGGGAAGGGGCCTGACGGACATATTTCGAGATATTTCTTCTTCTTGTTGTTCTTCTTCTGCACAGCTAAGCTGGAAGTGGCATTTGCGGCTCGCACTAGTACACAGTTATCTCAAAGAAATGGGCCACGGTGTTTCTGTATCTCTATTATGTTGGTGCGGCTTCGGAACTTTTAAATATCTTGATATATCTCGAGAACTACGCTTCTGATCAAAAAATATCATAGAACATAAAAAGTAGGAAACTTAATTCTCTACAAAAAAGGTCTCTTAACATTTTGCCATAGCTCGCTTCGTTTCCGAGATATTTGCAGATTTATCTCAAGGGAAGGGGCATGACGGACATATTTCGAGATATTTCTTCTTCTTGTTGTTCTTCTTCTGCACAGCTAAGCTGGAAGTGGCATTTGCGGCTCGCACTAGTGCAGAGTTATCTCAAAGAAAGGGGCCACGGTGTTTCTGTATCTCTATTATGTTGGTGCGGCTTCGGAACTTTTAAATATCTCGATATATCTCGAAAACTACGCTTCTGATCAAAAAATATTATAGAACATAAATTGTAGGAAACATAATTCTCTACAAAAAAGGTCTCTTAACATTTTGCCATAGCTCGCTTCGTTTCCGAGATATTTGCAGATATATCTCAAGGGAAGGGTCCTGACGGACATATTTCGAGATATTTCTTCTTCTTGTTGTTCTTCTTCTGCACAGCTAAGCTGGAAGTGGCATTTGCGGCTCGCACTAGTGCACAGTTATCTCAAAGAAAGGGGCCACGGTGTTTCTGTATCTCTATTATGTTGGTGCGGCTTCGGAACTTTTAAATATCTCGATATATCTCGAAAACTACGCTTCTGATCAAAAAATATCATAGAACATAAATTGTAGGAAACATAATTCTCTACAAATAAGGTCTCCTAACATTTTGCTATAGCTCGCTTCGTTTCCGAGATATTTGCAGATTTATCTCAAGGGAAGGGGCCTGACGGACATATTTCGAGATATTTCTTATTCTTGTTGTTCTTCTTCTGCACAGCTAAGCTGGAAGTGGCATTTGCAGCTCGCAATAGTGCAGAGTTATCTCAAAGAAAGGGGCCACGGTGTTTCTGTATCTCTATTATGTTGGTGCGCCTTCGGAACTTTTAAATATCTTGATATATCTCGAGAACTACGCATCTGATCAAAAAATATCATACTACATAAAAAGTAGGAAACTTAATTCTCTACAAGAAAGGTCTCTTAACATTTTGCCATAGCTCGCTTCGTTTCCGAGATATTTGCAGATTTATCTCAAGGGAAGGGGCCTGACGGACATATTTCGAGATATTTCTTCTTCTTGTTGTTCTTCTTCTGCACAGCTGAGCTGGAAGTGGCATTTGCAGGTCGCAATAGTGCAGAGTTATCTCAAAGAAAGGGGCCACGGTGTTTCTGTATCTCTATTATGTTGGTGCGGCTTCGGAACTTTTAAATATCTCGATATATCTCGAAAACTACGCTTCTGATCAAAAAATATCATAGAAAGTAAATTGTAGGAAACATTATTCTCTACAAAAAAGGTCTCTTAACATTTTGCCATAGCTCGCTTCGTTTCCGAGATATTTGCAGGTTTATCTCAAGGGAAGGGGCCTAACGGACATATTTCGAGATATTTCTTCTTCTTGTTGTTCTTCTTCTGCACAGCTAAGCTGGAAGTGGCATTTGCGGCTCGCACTAGTGCAGAGTTATCTCAAAGAAAGGGGCCACGGTGTTTCTGTATCTCTATTATGTTGGTGCGGCTTCGGAACTTTTAAATATCTTGATATATCTCGAGAACTACGCATCTGATCAAAAAATATTATAGAACATAAAAAGTAGGAAACTTAATTCTCTACAAAAAAGATCTCTTAACATTTTGCCATAGCTCGCTTCGTTTCCGAGATATTTGCAGATTTATCTCAAGGGAAGGGGCCTGACGGACATATTTCGAGATATTTCTTCTTCTTGTTGTTCTTCTTCTGCACAGCTAAGCTGGAAGTGGCATTTGCGGCTCGCACTAGTGCAGCGTTATCTCAATGAAAGGGGCCACGGTGTTTCTGTATCTCTATTATGTTGGTGCGGCTTCGGAACTTTTAAATATCTTGATATATCTCGAGAACTACGCATCTGATCAAAAAATATCATAGAACATAAAAAGTAGGAAACTTAATTCTCTACAAAAAAGGTCTCTTAACATTTTGCCATAGCTCGCTTCGTTTCCGAGATATTTGCAGATTTATCTCAAGGGAAGGGGCATGACGGACATATTTCGAGATATTTCTTCTTCTTGTTGTTCTTCTTCTGCACAGCTAAGCTGGAAGTGGCATTTGCGGCTCGCACTAGTGCAGAGTTATCTCAGAGAAAGGGGCCACGGTGTTTCTGTATCTCTATTATGTTGGTGCGGCTTCGGAACTTTTAAATATCTCGATATATCTCGAAAACTACGCTTCTGATCAAAAAATATCATAGAACATAAATTGTAGGAAACATAATTCTCTACAAAAAAGGTCTCTTAACATTTTGCCATAGCTCGCTTCGTTTCCGAGATATTTGCAGATATATCTCAAGGGAAGGGGCCTGACGGACATATTTCGAGATATTTCTTCTTCTTGTTGTTCTTCTTCTGCACAGCTAAGCTGAAAGTGGCATTTACAGCTCGCAATAGTGCAAAGTTATCTCAAAGAAAGGGGCCACGGTGTTTCTGTATCTCTATTATGTTGGTGCGGCTTCGGAACTTTTAAATATCTCGATATATCTCAAAAACTACGCTTCTGATCAAAAAATATCATAGAACATAAATTGTAGGAAACTTAATTCTCTACAAAAAAGGTCTCTTAACATTTTGCCATAGCTCTCTTCGTTTCCGAGATATTTGCAGATTTATCTCAAGGGAAGGGGCCTGACGGACATATTTCGAGATATTTCTTCTTCTTGTTGTTCTTCTTCTGCACAGCTAAGCTGGAAGTGGCATTTGCAGCTCCCAATAGTGCAGAGTTATCTCAAAGAAAGGGGCCACGGTGTTTCTGTATCTCTATTATGTTGGTGCGGCTTCGGAACTTTTAAATATCTTGATATATCTCGAGAACTACGCATCTGATCAAAAAATATCATAGAACATAAAAAGTAGGAAACTTAATTCTCTACAAAAACGTTCTCTCAACATTTTGCAATAGCTCGCTTCGTTTCCGAGATATTTGCAGATATATCCCAAGGGAAGGGGCCTGACGGACATATTTCGAGATATTTCTTCTTCTTGTTGTTCTTCTTCTGCACAGCTAAGCTGGAAGTGGCATTTGTAGGTCGCAATAGTGCAGAGTTATCTCAAAGAAAGGGGCCACGGTGTTTCTGTATCTCTATTATGTTGGTGCGCCTTCGGAACTTTTAAATATCTCGATATATCTCGAAAACTACGCTTCTGATCAAAAAATATCATAGATCGTAAATTGTAGGAAACATTATTCTCTACAAAAAAGGTCTCTTAACATTTTGCCATAGCTCGCTTCGTTTCCGAGATATTTGCAGATTTATCTCAAGGGAAGGGGCCTGACGGACATATTTCGAGATATTTCTTCTTCATGTTGTTCTTCTTCTGCACAGCTAAGCTGGAAGTGGCATTTGCAGCGCGCAATAGTGCAGAGTTATCAAAAAGAAAGGGGCCACGCTGTTTCTGTATCTCTGTTATGTTGGTGCGGCTTCGGAACTTTTAAATATCTTGATATATCTCGAGAACTACGCATCTGATCAAAAAATATCATACTAGATAAATTGTAGGAAACATAATTCTCTACAAAAAACGTCTCTTAACATTTTGCCATAGCTCGCTTCGTTTCTGAGATATTTGCAGATATATCCCAAGGGAAGGGGCCTGACGGACATATTTCGAGATATTTCTTCTTCTTGTTGTTCTTCTTCTGCACAGCTAAGCTGGAAGTGGCATTTGCAGGTCGCAATAGTGCAGAGTTATCTCAAAGAAAGGGGCCACGGTGTTTCTGTATCTCTATTATGTTGGTGCGGCTTCGGAACTTTTAAATATCTTGATATATCTCAAGAACTACGCATCTGATCAAAAAATATCATAGAACATAAAAAGTAGGAAACTTAATTCTCTACAAAAAAGGTCTCTTAACATTTTGCCATAGCTCGCTTCGTTTCCGAGATATTTGCAGATTTATCTCAAGGGAAGGGGCATGACGGACATATTTCGAGATATTTCTTCTTCTTGTTGTTCTTCTTCTGCACAGCTAAGCTGGAAGTGGCATTTGCGGCTCGCACTAGTGCAGAGTTATCTCAGAGAAAGGGGCCACGGTGTTTCTGTATCTCTATTATGTTGGTGCGGCTTCGGAACTTTTAAATATCTCGATATATCTCGAAAACTACGCTTCTGATCAAAAAATATCATAGAACATAAATTGTAGGAAACATAATTCTCTACAAAAAAGGTCTCTTAACATTTTGCCATAGCTCGCTTCGTTTCCGAGATATTTGCAGATATATCTCAAGGGAAGGGGCCTGACGGACATATTTCGAGATATTTCTTCTTCTTGTTGTTCTTCTTCTGCACGGCTAAGCTGAAAGTGGCATTTACAGCTCGCAATAGTGCAAAGTTATCTCAAAGAAAGGGGCCACGGTGTTTCTGTATCTCTATTATGTTGGTGCGGCTTCGGAACTTTTAAATATCTCGATATATCTCAAAAACTACGCTTCTGATCAAAAAATATCATAGAACATAAATTGTAGGAAACTTAATTCTCTACAAAAAAGGTCTCTTAACATTTTGCCATAGCTCTCTTCGTTTCCGAGATATTTGCAGATTTATCTCAAGGGAAGGGGCCTGACGGACATATTTCGAGATATTTCTTCTTCTTGTTGTTCTTCTTCTGCACAGCTAAGCTGGAAGTGGCATTTGCAGCTCCCAATAGTGCAGAGTTATCTCAAAGAAAGGGGCCACGGTGTTTCTGTATCTCTATTATGTTGGTGCGGCTTCGGAACTTTTAAATATCTTGATATATCTCGAGAACTACGCATCTGATCAAAAAATATCATAGAACATAAAAAGTAGGAAACTTAATTCTCTACAAAAACGTTCTCTCAACATTTTGCAATAGCTCGCTTCGTTTCCGAGATATTTGCAGATTTATCTCAAGGGACGGGGCTTGACGGACATATTTCGAGATATTTCTTCTTCTTGTTGTTCTTCTTCTGCACAGCTAAGCTGTCAGTGGCATTTGCGGCTCGCACTAGTGCAGAGTTATCTCAGAGAAAGGGGCCACGGTGTTTCTGTATCTCTATTATATTGGTGCGGCTTCGGAACTTTTAAATATCTTTATATATCTCGAGAACTACGCATCTGATCAAAAAATATCATAGAACATAAATTGTAGGAAACATAATTCTCTACAAAAAACGTCTCTTAACATTTTGCCATAGCTCGCTTCGTTTCCGAGATATTTGCAGATATATCCCAAGGGAAGGGGCCTGACGGACATATTTCGAGATATTTCTTCTTCTTGTTGTTCTTCTTCTGCACAGCTAAGCTGGAAGTGGCATTTGTAGGTCGCAATAGTGCAGAGTTATCTCAAAGAAAGGGGCCACGGTGTTTCTGTATCTCTATTATGTTGGTGCGCCTTCGGAACTTTTAAATATCTCGTTATATCTCGAAAACTACGCTTCTGATCAAAAAATATCATAGAACGTAAATTGTAGGAAACATTATTCTCTACAAAAAAGGTCTCTTAACATTTTGCCATAGCTCGCTTCGTTTCCGAGATATTTGCAGATTTATCTCAAGGGAAGGGGCCTGACGGACATATTTCGAGATATTTCTTCTTCATGTTGTTCTTCTTCTGCACAGCTAAGCTGGAAGTGGCATTTGCAGCGCGCAATAGTGCAGAGTTATCTCAAAGAAAGGGGCCACGGTGTTTCTGTATCTCTGTTATGTTGGTGCGGCTTCGGAACTTTTAAATATCTTGATATATCTCGAGAACTACGCATCTGATCAAAAAATATCATACTAGATAAATTGTAGGAAACATAATTCTCTACAAAAAACGTCTCTTAACATTTTGCCATAGCTCGCTTCGTTTCCGAGATATTTGCAGATATATCCCAAGGGAAGGGGCCTGACGGACATATTTCGAGATATTTCTTCTTCTTGTTGTTCTTCTTCTGCACAGCTAAGCTGGAAGTGGCATTTGCAGGTCGCAATAGTGCAGAGTTATCTCAAAGAAAGGGGCCACGGTGTTTCTGTATCTCTATTATGTTGGTGCGGCTTCGGAACTTTTAAATATCTTGATATATCTCGAGAACTACGCATCTGATCAAAAAATATCATACTACATAAAAAGTAGGAAACTTAATTCTCTACAAGAAAGGTCTCTTAACATTTTGCCATAGCTCGCTTCGTTTCCGAGATATTTGCAGATTTATCTCAAGGGAAGGGGCCTGACGGACATATTTCGAGATATTTCTTCTTCTTGTTGTTCTTCTTCTGCACAGCTAAGCTGGAAGTGGCATTTGCAGGTCGCAATAGTGCAGAGTTATCTCAAAGAAAGGGGCCACGGTGTTTCTGTATCTCTATTATGTTGGTGCGGCTTCGGAACTTTTAAATATCTTGATATATCTCGAGAACTACGCATCTGATCAAAAAATATCATAGAACATAAAAAGTAGGAAACTTAATTCTCTACAAAAACGTTCTCTTAACATTTTGCCATAGCTCGCTTCGTTTCCGAGATATTTGCAGATGTATCCCAAGGGAAGGGGCCTGACGGACATATTTCGAGATATTTCTTCTTCTTGTTGTTCTTCTTCTGCACAGCTAAGCTGGAAGTGGCATTTGCAGGTCGCAATAGTGCAGAGTTATCTCAAAGAAAGGGGCCACGGTGTTTCTGTATCTCTACTATGTTGGTGCGGCTTCGGAACTTTTAAATATCTTGATATATCTCGAGAACTACGCATCTGATCAAAAAATATCATAGAACATAAAAAGTAGGAAACTTAATTCTCTACAAAAACGTTCTCTTAACATTTTGCCATAGCTCGCTTCGTTTCCGAGATATTTGCAGATTTATCACAAGGGAAGGGGCCTGACGGACATATTTCGAGATATTTCTTCTTCTTGTTGTTCTTCTTCTGCACAGCTAAGCTGGAAGTGGCATTTGCGGCTCGCACTAGTACACAGTTATCTCAAAGAAAGGGGCCACGGTGTTTCTGTATCTCTATTATGTTGGTGCGGCTTCGGAACTTTTAAATATCTCGATATATCTCGAAAACTACCCTTCTGATCAAAAAATATCATAGAACATAAATTGTAGGAAACATAATTCTCTACAAAAAACGTCTCTTAACATTTTGCCATAGCTCGCTTCGTTTCCGAGATATTTGCAGATATATCCCAAGGGAAGGGGCCTGACGGACATATTTCGAGATATTTCTTCTTCTTGTTGTTCTTCTTCTGCACAGCTAAGCTGGAAGTGGCATTTGTAGGTCGCAATAGTGCAGAGTTATCTCAAAGAAAGGGGCCACGGTGTTTCTGTATCTCTATTATGTTGGTGCGCCTTCGGAACTTTTAAATATCTCGATATATCTCGAAAACTACGCATCTGATCAAAAAATATCATAGAACATAAAAAGTAGGAAACTTAATTCTCTACAAAAAAGGTCTCTTAACATTTTGCCATAGCTCGCTTCGTTTCCGAGATATTTGCAGGTTTATCTCAAGGGAAGGGGCCTAACGGACATATTTCGAGATATTTCTTCTTCTTGTTGTTCTTCTGCACAGCTAAGCTGGAACTGGCATTTGCGGCTCGCACTAGTACACAGTTATCTCAAAGAAAGGGGCCACGGTGTTTCTGTATCTCTATTATGTTGGTGCGGCTTCGGAACCTTTAAATATCTCGATATATCTCGAAAACTACGCTTCTGATCACAAAATATCATAGAACATAAATTGTAGGAAACATAATTCTCTACAAAAAACGTCTCTTAACATTTTGCCATAGCTCGCTTCGTTTCCGAGATATTTGCAGATATATCCCAAGGGAAGGGGCCTGACGGACATATTTCGAGATATTTCTTCTTCTTGTTGTTCTTCTTCTGCACAGCTAAGCTGGAAGTGGCATTTGTAGGTCGCAATAGTGCAGAGTTATCTCAAAGAAAGGGGCCACGGTGTTTCTGTATCTCTATTATGTTGGTGTGCCTTCGGAACTTTTAAATATCTCGATATATCTCGAAAACTACGCTTCTGATCAAAAAATATCATAGAACATAAAAAGTAGGAAACTTAATTCTCTACAAAAACGTTCTCTTAACATTTTGCCATAGCTCGCTTCGTTTCCGAGATATTTGCAGGTTTATCTCAAGGGAAGGGGCCTGACGGACATATTTCGAGATATTTCTTCTTCTTGTTGTTCTTCTTCTGCACAGCTAAGCTGGAAGTGGCATTTGCGGCTCGCACTAGTGCAGCGTTATCTCAATGAAAGGGGCCACGGTGTTTCTGTATCTCTATTATGTTGGTGCGGCTTCGGAACTTTTAAATATCTTGATATATCTCGAGAACTACGCATCTGATCAAAAAATATCATAGAACATAAAAAGTAGGAAACTTAATTCTCTACAAAAAAGGTCTCTTAACATTTTGCCATAGCTCGCTTCGTTTCCGAGATATTTGCAGATTTATCTCAAGGGAAGGGGCATGACGGACATATTTCGAGATATTTCTTCTTCTTGTTGTTCTTCTTCTGCACAGCTAAGCTGGAAGTGGCATTTGCGGCTCGCACTAGTGCAGAGTTATCTCAGAGAAAGGGGCTACGGTGTTTCTGTATCTCTATTATGTTGGTGCGGCTTCGGAACTTTTAAATATCTCGATATATCTCGAAAACTACGCTTCTGATCAAAAAATATCATAGAACATAAATTGTAGGAAACATAATTCTCTACAAAAAAGGTCTCTTAACATTTTGCCATAGCTCGCTTCGTTTCCGAGATATTTGCAGATATATCTCAAGGGAAGGGGCCTGACGGACATATTTCGAGATATTTCTTCTTCTTGTTGTTCTTCTTCTGCACAGCTAAGCTGAAAGTGGCATTTACAGCTCGCAATAGTGCAAAGTTATCTCAAAGAAAGGGGCCACGGTGTTTCTGTATCTCTATTATGTTGGTGCGGCTTCGGAACTTTTAAATATCTCGATATATCTCAAAAACTACGCTTCTGATCAAAAAATATCATAGAACATAAATTGTAGGAAACTTAATTCTCTACAAAAAAGGTCTCTTAACATTTTGCCATAGCTCTCTTCGTTTCCGAGATATTTGCAGATTTATCTCAAGGGAAGGGGCCTGACGGACATATTTCGAGATATTTCTTCTTCTTGTTGTTCTTCTTCTGCACAGCTAAGCTGGAAGTGGCATTTGCAGCTCCCAATAGTGCAGAGTTATCTCAAAGAAAGGGGCCACGGTGTTTCTGTATCTCTATTATGTTGGTGCGGCTTCGGAACTTTTAAATATCTTGATATATCTCGAGAACTACGCATCTGATCAAAAAATATCATAGAACATAAAAAGTAGGAAACTTAATTCTCTACAAAAACGTTCTCTTAACATTTTGCAATAGCTCGCTTCGTTTCCGAGATATTTGCAGATTTATCTCAAGGGACGGGGCTTGACGGACATATTTCGAGATATTTCTTCTTCTTGTTGTTCTTCTTCTGCACAGCTAAGCTGTAAGTGGCATTTGCGGCTCGCACTAGTGCAGAGTTATCTCAGAGAAAGGGGCCACGGTGTTTCTGTATCTCTATTATATTGGTGCGGCTTCGGAACTTTTAAATATCTTGATATATCTCGAGAACTACGCATCTGATCAAAAAATATCATAGAACATAAATTGTAGGAAACATAATTCTCTACAAAAAACGTCTCTTAACATTTTGCCATAGCTCGCTTCGTTTCCGAGATATTTGCAGATATATCCCAAGGGAAGGGGCCTGACGGACATATTTCGAGATATTTCTACTTCTTGTTGTTCTTCTTCTGCACAGCTAAGCTGGAAGTGGCATTTGTAGGTCGCAATAGTGCAGAGTTATCTCAAAGAAAGGGGCCACGGTGTTTCTGTATCTCTATTATGTTGGTGCGCCTTCGGAACTTTTAAATATCTCGATATATCTCGAAAACTACGCTTCTGATCAAAAAATATCATAGAACGTAAATTGTAGGAAACATTATTCTCTACAAAAAAGGTCTCTTAACATTTTGCCATAGCTCGCTTCGTTTCCGAGATATTTGCAGATTTATCTCAAGGGAAGGGGCCTGACGGACATATTTCGAGATATTTCTTCTTCATGTTGTTCTTCTTCTGCACAGCTAAGCTGGAAGTGGCATTTGCAGCGCGCAATAGTGCAGAGTTATCTCAAAGAAAGGGGCCACGGTGTTTCTGTATCTCTGTTATGTTGGTGCGGCTTCGGAACTTTTAAATATCTTGATATATCTCGAGAACTACGCATCTGATCAAAAAATATCATACTAGATAAATTGTAGGAAACATAATTCTCTACAAAAAACGTCTCTTAACATTTTGCCATAGCTCGCTTCGTTTCCGAGATATTTGCAGATATATCCCAAGGGAAGGGGCCTGACGGACATATTTCGAGATATTTCTTCTTCTTGTTGTTCTTCTTCTGCACAGCTAAGCTGGAAGTGGCATTTGCAGGTCGCAATAGTGCAGAGTTATCTCAAAGAAAGGGGCCACGGTGTTTCTGTATCTCTATTATGTTGGTGCGGCTTCGGAACTTTTAAATATCATGATATATCTCGAGAGCTACGCATCTGATCAAAAAATATCATAGAACATAAAAAGTAGGAAACTTAATTCTCTACAAAAACGTTCTCTTAACATTTTGCCATAGCTCGCTTCGTTTCCGAGATATTTGCAGATTTATCTCAAGGGAAGGGGCCTGACGGACATATTTCGAGATATTTCTTCTTCTTGTTGTTCTTCTTCTGCACAGCTAAGCTGGAAGTGGCATTTGCGGCTCGCACTAGTACACAGTTATCTCAAAGAAAGGGGCCACGGTGTTTCTGTATCTCTATTATGTTGGTGCGGCTTCGGAACTTTTAAATATCTCGATATATCTCGAAAACTACCCTTCTGATCAAAAAATATCATAGAACATAAATTGTAGGAAACATTATTCTCTACAAAAAACGTCTCTTAACATTTTGCCATAGCTCGCTTCGTTTCCGAGATATTTGCAGATTTATCTCAAGGGAAGGGGCCTGACGGACATATTTCGAGATATTTCTTCTTCATGTTGTTCTTCTTCTGCACAGCTAAGCTGGAAGTGGCATTTGCAGCGCGCAATAGTGCAGAGTTATCTCAAAGAAAGGGGCCACGGTGTTTCTGTATCTCTGTTATGTTGGTGCGGCTTCGGAACTTTTAAATATCTTGATATATCTCGAGAACTACGCATCTGATCAAAAAATATCATACTACATAAAAAGTAGGAAACTTAATTCTCTACAAGAAAGGTCTCTTAACATTTTGCCATAGCTCGCTTCGTTTCCGAGATATTTGCAGATTTATCTCAAGGGAAGGGGCCTGACGGACATATTTCGAGATATTTCTTCTTCTTGTTGTTCTTCTTCTGCACAGCTAAGCTGGAAGTGGCATTTGCAGGTCGCAATAGTGCAGAGTTATCTCAAAGAAAGGGGCCACGGTGTTTCTGTATCTCTATTATGTTGGTGCGGCTTCGGAACTTTTAAATATCTTGATATATCTCGAGAACTACGCATCTGATCAAAAAATATCATAGAACATAAAAAGTAGGAAACTTAATTCTCTACAAAAACGTTCTCTTAACATTTTGCCATAGCTCGCTTCGTTTCCGAGATATTTGCAGATTTATCTCAAGGGACGGGGCCTGACGGACATATTTCGAGATATTTCTTCTTCTTGTTGTTCTTCTTCTGCACAGCTAAGCTGGAAGTGGCATTTGCGGCTCGCACTAGTGCAGAGTTATCTCAGAGAAAGGGGCCACGGTGTTTCTGTATCTCTATTATATTGGTGCGGCTTCGGAACTTTTAAATATCTTGATATATCTCGAGAACTACGCATCTGATCAAAAAATATCATAGAACATAAATAGTAGGAAACTTAATTCTCTACAAAAAAGGTCTCTCAACATTTTGCCATAGCTCTCTTCGTTTCCGAGATATTTGCAGATTTATCTCAAGGGAAGGGGCCTGACGGACATATTTCGAGATATTTCTTATTCTTGTTGTTCTTCTTCTGCACAGCTAAGCTGGAAGTGGCATTTGCAGCTCGCAATAGTGCAGAATTATCTCAAAGAAAGGGGCCACGGTGTTTCTGTATCTCTATTATGTTGGTGCGGCTTCGGAACTTTTACATATCTTGATATATCTCGAGAACTACGCATCTGATCAAAAAATATCATAGAACATAAAAAGTAGGAAACTTAATTCTCTACAAAAACGTTCTCTTAACATTTTGCCATAGCTCGCTTCGTTTCCGAGATATTTGCAGGTTTATCTCAAGGGAAGGGGCCTGACGGATATATTTCGAGATATTTCTTCTTCTTGTTGTTCTTCTTCTGCACAGCTAAGCTGGAAGTGGCATTTGCGGCTCGCACTAGTGCAGCGTTATCTCAATGAAAGGGGCCACGGTGTTTCTGTATCTCTATTATGTTGGTGCGGCTTCGGAACTTTTAAATATCTTGATATATCTCGAGAACTACGCATCTGATCAAAAAATATCATAGAACATAAAAAGTAGGAAACTTAATTCTCTACAAAAAAGGTCTCTTAACATTTTGCCATAGCTCGCTTCGTTTCCGAGATATTTGCAGATTTATCTCAAGGGAAGGGGCATGACGGACATATTTCGAGATAGTTCTTCTTCTTGTTGTTCTTCTTCTGCACAGCTAAGCTGGAAGTGGCATTTGCGGCTCGCACTAGTGCAGAGTTATCTCAGAGAAAGGGGCCACGGTGTTTCTGTATCTCTATTATGTTGGTGCGGCTTCGGAACTTTTAAATATCTCGATATATCTCGAAAACTATGCTTCTGATCAAAAAATATCATAGAACATAAATTGTAGGAAACATAATTCTCTACAAAAAAGGTCTCTTAACATTTTGCCATAGCTCGCTTCGTTTCCGAGATATTTGCAGATATATCTCAAGGGAAGGGGTCTGACGGACATATTTCGAGATATTTCTTCTTCTTGTTGTTCTTCTTCTGCACAGCTAAGCTGAAAGTGGCATTTACAGCTCGCAATAGTGCAAAGTTATCTCAAAGAAAGGGGCCACGGTGTTTCTGTATCTCTATTATGTTGGTGCGGCTTCGGAACTTTTAAATATCTCGATATATCTCAAAAACTACGCTTCTGATCAAAAAATATCATAGAACGTAAATTGTAGGAAACATTATTCTCTACAAAAAAGGTCTCTTAACATTTTGCCATAGCTCGCTTCGTTTCCGAGATATTTGCAGATTTATCTCAAGGGAAGGGGCCTGACGGACATATTTCGAGATATTTCTTCTTCATGTTGTTCTTCTTCTGCACAGCTAAGCTGGAAGTGGCATTTGCAGCGCGCAATAGTGCAGAGTTATCTCAAAGAAAGGGGCCACGGTGTTTCTGTATCTCTGTTATGTTGGTGCGGCTTCGGAACTTTTAAATATCTCGATATATCTCGAAAACTACCCTTCTGATCAAAAAATATCATAGAACATAAATTGTAGGAAACATTATTCTCTACAAAAAACGTCTCTTAACATTTTGCCATAGCTCGCTTCGTTTCCGAGATATTTGCAGATTTATCTCAAGGGAAGGGGCCTGACGGACATATTTCGAGATATTTCTTCTTCATGTTGTTCTTCTTCTGCACAGCTAAGCTGGAAGTGGCATTTGCAGCGCGCAATAGTGCAGAGTTATCTCAAAGAAAGGGGCCACGGTGTTTCTGTATCTCTGTTATGTTGGTGCGGCTTCGGAACTTTTAAATATCTTGATATATCTCGAGGACTACGCATCTGATCAAAAAATATCATACTACATAAAAAGTAGGAAATTTAATTCTCTACAAGAAAGGTCTCTTAACATTTTGCCATAGCTCGCTTCGTTTCCGAGATATTTGCAGATTTATCTCAAGGGAAGGGGCCTGACGGACATATTTCGAGATATTTCTTCTTCTTGTTGTTCTTCTTCTGCACAGCTAAGCTGGAAGTGGCATTTGCAGGTCGCAATAGTGCAGAGTTATCTCAAAGAAAGGGGCCACGGTGTTTCTGTATCTCTATTATGTTGGTGCGGCTTCGGAACTTTTAAATATCTTGATATATCTCGAGAACTACGCATCTGATCAAAAAATATCATAGAACATAAAAAGTAGGAAACTTAATTCTCTACAAAAACGTTCTCTTAACATTTTGCCATAGCTCGCTTCGTTTCCGAGATATTTGCAGATTTATCTCAAGGAAAGGGGCCTGACGGACATATTTCGAGATATTTCTTCTTCTTGTTGTTCTTCTTCTGCACAGCTAAGCTGGAAGTGGCATTTGCGGCTCGCACTAGTACACAGTTATCTCAAAGAAAGGGGCCACGGTGTTTCTGTATCTCTATTATGTTGGTGCGGCTTCGGAACTTTTAAATATCTCGATATATCTCGAAAACTACCCTTCTGATCAAAAAATATTATAGAACATAAATTGTAGGAAACTTAATTCTCTACAAAAAAGGTCTCTCAACATTTTGCCATAGCTCTCTTCGTTTCCGAGATATTTGCAGATTTATCTCAAGGGAAGGGGCCTGACGGACATATTTCGAGATATTTCTTATTCTTGTTGTTCTTCTTCTGCACAGCTAAGCTGGAAGTGGCATTTGCAGCTCGCAATAGTGCAGAATTATCTCAAAGAAAGGGGCCACGGTGTTTCTGTATCTCTATTATGTTGGTGCGGCTTCGGAACTTTTACATATCTTGATATATCTCGAGAACTACGCATCTGATCAAAAAATATCATAGAACATAAAAAGTAGGAAACTTAATTCTCTACAAAAACGTTCTCTTAACATTTTGCCATAGCTCGCTTCGTTTCCGAGATATTTGCAGGTTTATCTCAAGGGAAGGGGCCTGACGGATATATTTCGAGATATTTCTTCTTCTTGTTGTTCTTCTTCTGCACAGCTAAGCTGGAAGTGGCATTTGCGGCTCGCACTAGTGCAGCGTTATCTCAATGAAAGGGGCCACGGTGTTTCTGTATCTCTATTATGTTGGTGCGGCTTCGGAACTTTTAAATATCTTGATATATCTCGAGAACTACGCATCTGATCAAAAAATATCATAGAACATAAATTGTAGGAAACATAATTCTCTACAAAAAAGGTCTCTTAACATTTTGCCATAGCTCGCTTCGTTTCCGAGATATTTGCAGATATATCTCAAGGGAAGGGGTCTGACGGACATATTTCGAGATATTTCCTCTTCTTGTTGTTCTTCTTCTGCACAGCTAAGCTGAAAGTGGCATTTACAGCTCGCAATAGTGCAAAGTTATCTCAAAGAAAGGGGCCACGGTGTTTCTGTATCTCTATTATGTTGGTGCGGCTTCGGAACTTTTAAATATCTCGATATATCTCAAAAACTACGCTTCTGATCAAAAAATATCATAGAACCTAAATTGTAGGAAACTTAATTCTCTACAAAAAAGGTCTCTTAACATTTTGCCATAGCTCTCTTCGTTTCCGAGATATTTGCAGATTTATCTCAAGGGAAGGGGCCTGACGGACATATTTCGAGATATTTCTTCTTCTTGTTGTTCTTCTTCTGCACAGCTAAGCTGGAAGTGGCATTTGCAGCTCCCAATAGTGCAGAGTTATCTCAAAGAAAGGGGCCACGGTGTTTCTGTATCTCTATTATGTTGGTGCGGCTTCGGAACTTTTAAATATCTTGATATATCTCGAGAACTACGCATCTGATCACAAAATATCATAGAACATAAAAAGTAGGAAACTTAATTCTCTACAAAAACGTTCTCTTAACATTTTGCAATAGCTCGCTTCGTTTCCGAGATATTTGCAGATTTATCTCAAGGGACGGGGCTTGACGGACATATTTCGAGATATTTCTTCTTCTTGTTGTTCTTCTTCTGCACAGCTAAGCTGTAAGTGGCATTTGCGGCTCGCACTAGTGCAGAGTTATCTCAGAGAAAGGGGCCACGGTGTTTCTGTATCTCTATTATATTGGTGCGGCTTCGGAACTTTTAAATATCTTGATATATCTCGAGAACTACGCATCTGATCAAAAAATATCATAGAACATAAATTGTAGGAAACATAATTCTCTACAAAAAACGTCTCTTAACATTTTGCCATAGCTCGCTTCGTTTCCGAGATATTTGCAGATATATCCCAAGGGAAGGGGCCTGACGGACATATTTCGAGATATTTCTTCTTCTTGTTGTTCTTCTTCTGCACAGCTAAGCTGGAAGTGGCATTTGTAGGTCGCAATAGTGCAGAGTTATCTCAAAGAAAGGGGCCACGGTGTTTCTGTATCTCTATTATGTTGGTGCGCCTTCGGAACTTTTAAATATCTCGATATATCTCGAAAACTACGCTTCTGATCAAAAAATATCATAGAACGTAAATTGTAGGAAACATTATTCTCTACAAAAAAGGTCTCTTAACATTTTGCCATAGCTCGCTTCGTTTCCGAGATATTTGCAGATATATCTCAAGGGAAGGGGCCTGACGGACATATTTCGAGATATTTCTTCTTCATGTTGTTCTTCTTCTGCACAGCTAAGCTGGAAGTGGCATTTGCAGCGCGCAATAGTGCAGAGTTATCTCAAAGAACGGGGCCACGGTGTTTCTGTATCTCTGTTATGTTGGTGCGGCTTCGGAACTTTTAAATATCTTGATATATTTCGAGAACTACGCATCTGATCAAAAAATATCATACTAGATAAATTGTAGGAAACATAATTCTCTACAAAAAACGTCTCTTAACATTTTGCCATAGCTCGCTTCGTTTCCGAGATATTTG
This sequence comes from Osmia lignaria lignaria, assembly GCF_051020975.1. NCBI lineage: Eukaryota > Metazoa > Arthropoda > Insecta > Hymenoptera > Megachilidae > Osmia > Osmia lignaria. The sequence continues at coordinate 7,952,609 of NW_027478166.1, forward strand.
CAGATATATCCCAAGGGAAGGGGCCTGACGGACATATTTCGAGATATTTCTTCTTCTTGTTGTTCTTCTTCTGCACAGCTAAGCTGGAAGTGGCATTTGCAGGTCGCAATAGTGCAGAGTTATCTCAAAGAAAGGGGCCACGGTGTTTCTGTATCTCTATTATGTTGGTGCGGCTTCGGAACTTTTAAATATCTTGATATATCTCGAGAACTACGCATCTGATCAAAAAATATCATAGAACATAAAAAGTAGGAAACTTAATTCTCTACAAAAACGTTCTCTTAACATTTTGCCATAGCTCGCTTCGTTTCCGAGATATTTGCAGATTTATCTCAAGGGAAGGGGCCTGACGGACATATTTCGAGATATTTCTTCTTCTTGTTGTTCTTCTTCTGCACAGCTAAGCTGGAAGTGGCATTTGCGGCTCGCACTAGTACACAGTTATCTCAAAGAAAGGGGCCACGGTGTTTCTGTATCTCTATTATGTTGGTGCGGCTTCGGAACTTTTAAATATCTCGATATATCTCGAAAACTACCCTTCTGATCAAAAAATATCATAGAACATAAATTGTAGGAAACATTATTCTCTACAAAAAACGTCTCTTAACATTTTGCCATAGCTCGCTTCGTTTCCGAGATATTTGCAGATTTATCTCAAGGGAAGGGGCCTGACGGACATATTTCGAGATATTTCTTCTTCATGTTGTTCTTCTTCTGCACAGCTAAGCTGGAAGTGGCATTTGCAGCGCGCAATAGTGCAGAGTTATCTCAAAGAAAGGGGCCACGGTGTTTCTGTATCTCTGTTATGTTGGTGCGGCTTCGGAACTTTTAAATATCTTGATATATCTCGAGAACTACGCATCTGATCAAAAAATATCATACTACATAAAAAGTAGGAAACTTAATTCTCTACAAGAAAGGTCTCTTAACATTTTGCCATAGCTCGCTTCGTTTCCGAGATATTTGCAGATTTATCTCAAGGGAAGGAGCCTGACGGACATATTTCGAGATATTTCTTCTTCTTGTTGTTCTTCTTCTGCACAGCTAAGCTGGAAGTGGCATTTGCGGCTCGCACTAGTACACAGTTATCTCAAAGAAAGGGGCCACGGTGTTTCTGTATCTCTATTATGTTGGTGCGGCTTCGGAACTCTTAAATATCTCGATATATCTCGAAAACTACGCTTCTGATCAAAAAATATCATAGAACATAAATTGTAGGAAACATAATTCTCTACAAAAAACGTTTCTTAACATTTTGCCATAGCTCGCTTCGTTTCCGAGATATTTGCAGATATATCCCAAGGGAAGGGGCCTGACGGACATATTTCGAGATATTTCTTCTTCTTGTTGTTCTTCTTCTGCACAGCTAAGCTGGAAGTGGCATTTGTAGGTCGCAATAGTGCAGAGTTATCTCAAAGAAAGGGGCCACGGTGTTTCTGTATCTCTATTATGTTGGTGCGCCTTCGGAACTTTTAAATATCTCGATATATCTCGAAAACTACGCATCTGATCAAAAAATATCATAGAACATAAAAAGTAGGAAACTTAATTCTCTACAAAAAAGGTCTCTTAACATTTTGCCATAGCTCGCTTCGTTTCCGAGATATTTGCAGGTTTATCTCAAGGGAAGGGGCCTAACGGACATATTTCGAGATATTTCTTCTTCTTGTTGTTCTTCTTCTGCACAGCTAAGCTGGAAGTGGCATTTGCGGCTCGCACTAGTACACAGTTATCTCAAAGAAAGGGGCCACGGTGTTTCTGTATCTCTATTATGTTGGTGCGCCTTCGGAAGTTTTAAATATCTCGATATATCTCGAAAACTACGCTTCTGATCAAAAAATATCATAGAACGTAAATTGTAGGAAACATTATTCTCTACAAAAAAGGTCTCTTAACATTTTGCCATAGCTCGCTTCGTTTCCGAGATATTTGCAGATTTATCTCAAGGGAAGGGGCCTGACGGACATATTTCGAGATATTTCTTCTTCATGTTGTTCTTCTTCTGCACAGCTAAGCTGGAAGTGGCATTTGCAGCGCGCAATAGTGCAGAGTTATCTCAAAGAAAGGGGCCACGGTGTTTCTGTATCTCTGTTATGTTGGTGCGGCTTCGGAACTTTTAAATATCTTGATATATCTCGAGAACTACGCATCTGATCAAAAAATATCATACTACATAAAAAGTAGGAAACTTAATTCTCTACAAGAAAGGTCTCTTAACATTTTGCTATAGCTCGCTTCGTTTCCGAGATATTTGCAGATTTATCTCAAGGGAAGGGGCCTGACGGACATATTTCGAGATATTTCTTCTTCTTGTTGTTCTTCTTCTGCACAGCTAAGCTGGAAGTGGCATTTGCGGCTCGCACTAGTACACAGTTATCTCAAAGAAAGGGGCCACGGTGTTTCTGTATCTCTATTATGTTGGTGCGGCTTCGGAACTCTTAAATATCTCGATATATCTCGAAAACTACGCTTCTGATCAAAAAATATCATAGGACATAAATTGTAGGAAACTTAATTCTCTACAAAAACGTTCTCTTAACATTTTGCCATAGCTCGCTTCGTTTCCGAGATATTTGCAGATTTATCTCAAGGGACGGGGCCTGACGGACATATTTCGAGATATTTCTTCTTCTTGTTGTTCTTCTTCTGCACAGCTAAGCTGGAAGTGGCATTTGCGGCTCGCACTAGTGCAGAGTTATCTCAGAGAAAGGGGCCACGGTGTTTCTGTATCTCTATTATATTGGTGCGGCTTCGGAACTTTTAAATATCTTGATATATCTCGAGAACTACGCATCTGATCAAAAAATATCATAGAACATAAATAGTAGGAAACTTAATTCTCTACAAAAAAGGTCTCTTAACATTTTGCCATAGCTCGCTTCGTTTCCGAGATATTTGCAGATTTATCTCAAGGGAAGGGGCCTGACGGACATATTTCGAGATATTTCTTCTTCATGTTGTTCTTCTTCTGCACAGCTAAGCTGGAAGTGGCATTTGCAGCGCGCAATAGTGCAGAGTTATCTCAAAGAAAGGGGCCACGGTGTTTCTGTATCTCTGTTATGTTGGTGCGGCTTCGGAACTTTTAAATATCTTGATATATCTCGAGAACTACGCATCTGATCAAAAAATATCATACTACATAAAAAGTAGGAAACTTAATTCTCTACAAGAAAGGTCTCTTAACATTTTGCTATAGCTCGCTTCGTTTCCGAGATATTTGCAGATTTATCTCAAGGGAAGGGGCCTGACGGACATATTTCGAGATATTTCTTCTTCTTGTTGTTCTTCTTCTGCACAGCTAAGCTGGAAGTGGCATTTGCGGCTCGCACTAGTACACAGTTATCTCAAAGAAAGGGGCCACGGTGTTTCTGTATCTCTATTATGTTGGTGCGGCTTCGGAACTCTTAAATATCTCGATATATCTCGAAAACTACGCTTCTGATCAAAAAATATCATAGGACATAAATTGTAGGAAACTTAATTCTCTACAAAAACGTTCTCTTAACATTTTGCCATAGCTCGCTTCGTTTCCGAGATATTTGCAGATTTATCTCAAGGGACGGGGCCTGACGGACATATTTCGAGATATTTCTTCTTCTTGTTGTTCTTCTTCTGCACAGCTAAGCTGGAAGTGGCATTTGCGGCTCGCACTAGTGCAGAGTTATCTCAGAGAAAGGGGCCACGGTGTTTCTGTATCTCTATTATATTGGTGCGGCTTCGGAACTTTTAAATATCTTGATATATCTCGAGAACTACGCATCTGATCAAAAAATATCATAGAACATAAATAGTAGGAAACTTAATTCTCTACAAAAAAGGTCTCTCAACATTTTGCCATAGCTCTCTTCGTTTCCGAGATATTTGCAGATTTATCTCAAGGGAAGGGGCCTGACGGACATATTTCGAGATATTTCTTATTCTTGTTGTTCTTCTTCTGCACAGCTAAGCTGGAAGTGGCATTTGCAGCTCGCAATAGTGCAGAATTATCTCAAAGAAAGGGGCCACGGTGTTTCTGTATCTCTATTATGTCGGTGCGGCTTCGGAACTTTTACATATCTTGATATATCTCGAGAACTACGCATCTGATCAAAAAATATCATAGAACATAAAAAGTAGGAAACTTAATTCTCTACAAAAACGTTCTCTTAACATTTTGCCATAACTCTTAAATATCTCGATATATCTCGAAAACTACGCTTCTGATCAAAAAATATCATAGAACATAAATTGTAGGAAACATAATTCTCTACAAAAAACGTCTCTTAACATTTTGCCATAGCTCGCTTCGTTTCCGAGATATTTGCAGATATATCCCAAGGGAAGGGGCCTGACGGACATATTTCGAGATATTTCTTCTTCTTGTTGTTCTTCTTCTGCACAGCTAAGCTGGAAGTGGCATTTGCAGGTCGCAATAGTGCAGAGTTATCTCAAAGAAAGGGGCCACGGTGTTTCTGTATCTCTATTATGTTGGTGCAGCTTCGGAACTTTTAAATATCTTGATATATCTCGAGAACTACGCATCTGATCAAAAAATATCATAGAACATAAAAAGTAGGAAACTTAATTCTCTACAAAAACGTTCTCTTAACATTTTGCCATAGCTCGCTTCGTTTCCGAGATATTTGCAGATTTATCTCAAGGGACGGGGCCTGACGGACATATTTCGAGATATTTCTTCTTCTTGTTGTTCTTCTTCTGCACAGCTAAGCTGGAAGTGGCATTTGCGGCTCGCACTAGTGCAGAGTTATCTCAGAGAAAGGGGCCACGGTGTTTCTGTATCTCTATTATATTGGTGCGGCTTCGGAACTTTTAAATATCTTGATATATCTCGAGAACTACGCATCTGATCAAAAAATATCATACAACATAAATAGTAGGAAACTTAATTCTCTACAAAAAAGGTCTCTCAACATTTTGCCATAGCTCTCTTCGTTTCCGAGATATTTGCAGATTTATCTCAAGGGAAGGGGCCTGACGGACATATTTCGAGATATTTCTTATTCTTGTTGTTCTTCTTCTGCACAGCTAAGCTGGAAGTGGCATTTGCAGCTCGCAATAGTGCAGAATTATCTCAAAGAAAGGGGCCACGGTGTTTCTGTATCTCTATTATGTTGGTGCGGCTTCGGAACTTTTAAATATCTTGATATATCTCGAGAACTACGCATCTGATCAAAAAATATCATAGAACATAAATAGTAGGAAACTTAATTCTCTACAAAAAAGGTCTCTCAACATTTTGCCATAGCTCTCTTCGTTTCCGAGATATTTGCAGATTTATCTCAAGGGAAGGGGCCTGACGGACATATTTCGAGATATTTCTTATTCTTGTTGTTCTTCTTCTGCACAGCTAAGCTGGAAGTGGCATTTGCAGCTCGCAATAGTGCAGAATTATCTCAAAGAAAGGGGCCACGGTGTTTCTGTATCTCTATTATGTCGGTGCGGCTTCGGAACTTTTACATATCTTGATATATCTCGAGAACTACGCATCTGATCAAAAAATATCATAGAACATAAAAAGTAGGAAACTTAATTCTCTACAAAAACGTTCTCTTAACATTTTGCCATAACTCTTAAATATCTCGATATATCTCGAAAACTACGCTTCTGATCAAAAAATATCATAGAACATAAATTGTAGGAAACATAATTCTCTACAAAAAACGTCTCTTAACATTTTGCCATAGCTCGCTTCGTTTCCGAGATATTTGCAGATATATCCCAAGGGAAGGGGCCTGACGGACATATTTCGAGATATTTCTTCTTCTTGTTGTTCTTCTTCTGCACAGCTAAGCTGGAAGTGGCATTTGCAGGTCGCAATAGTGCAGAGTTATCTCAAAGAAAGGGGCCACGGTGTTTCTGTATCTCTATTATGTTGGTGCAGCTTCGGAACTTTTAAATATCTTGATATATCTCGAGAACTACGCATCTGATCAAAAAATATCATAGAACATAAAAAGTAGGAAACTTAATTCTCTACAAAAACGTTCTCTTAACATTTTGCCATAGCTCGCTTCGTTTCCGAGATATTTGCAGATTTATCTCAAGGGACGGGGCCTGACGGACATATTTCGAGATATTTCTTCTTCTTGTTGTTCTTCTTCTGCACAGCTAAGCTGGAAGTGGCATTTGCGGCTCGCACTAGTGCAGAGTTATCTCAGAGAAAGGGGCCACGGTGTTTCTGTATCTCTATTATATTGGTGCGGCTTCGGAACTTTTAAATATCTTGATATATCTCGAGAACTACGCATCTGATCAAAAAATATCATACAACATAAATAGTAGGAAACTTAATTCTCTACAAAAAAGGTCTCTCAACATTTTGCCATAGCTCTCTTCGTTTCCGAGATATTTGCAGATTTATCTCAAGGGAAGGGGCCTGACGGACATATTTCGAGATATTTCTTATTCTTGTTGTTCTTCTTCTGCACAGCTAAGCTGGAAGTGGCATTTGCAGCTCGCAATAGTGCAGAATTATCTCAAAGAAAGGGGCCACGGTGTTTCTGTATCTCTATTATGTTGGTGCGGCTTCGGAACTTTTACATATCTTGATATATCTCGAGAACTACGCATCTGATCAAAAAATATCATAGAACATAAAAAGTAGGAAACTTAATTCTCTACAAAAACGTTCTCTTAACATTTTGCCATAGCTCGCTTCGTTTCCGAGATATTTGCAGGTTTATCTCAAGGGAAGGGGCCTAACGGACATATTTCGAGATATTTCTTCTTCTTGTTGTTCTTCTTCTGCACAGCTAAGCTGGAAGTGGCATTTGCGGCTCGCACTAGTACACAGTTATCTCAAAGAAAGGGGCCACGGTGTTTCTGTATCTCTATTATGTTGGTGCGGCTTCGGAACCTTTAAATATCTCGATATATCTCGAAAACTAAGCTTCTGATCAAAAAATATCATAGAACATAAATTGTAGGAAACATAATTCTCTACAAAAAACGTCTCTTAACATTTTGCCATAGCTCGCTTCGTTTCCGAGATATTTGCAGATTTATCTCAAGGGAAGGGGCCTGACGGACATATTTCGAGATATTTCTTCTTCTTGTTGTTCTTCCTCTGCACAGCTAAGCTGGAAGTGGCATTTGCAGCTCGCAATAGTGCAGAGTTATCTCAAAGAAAGGGGCCACGGTGTTTCTGTATCTCTATTATGTTGGTGCGGCTCCGGAACTTTTAAATATCTTGATATATCTCGAGAACTACGCATCTGATCAAAAAATATCATAGAACATAAAAAGTAGGAAACTTAATTCTCTACAAAAAAGGTCTCTTAACATTTTGCCATAGCTCGCTTCGTTTCCGAGATATTTGCAGATATATCTCAAGGGAAGGGGCCTGACGGACATATTTCGAGATATTTCTTCTTCTTGTTGTTCTTCTTCTGCACAGCTAAGCTGGAAGTGGCATTTACAGCTCGCAATAGTGCAGAGTTATCTCAAAGAAAGGGGCCACGGTGTTTCTGTATCTCTATTATGTTGGTGCGGCTTCGGAACTTTTAAATATCTTGATATATCTCGAGAACTACGCATCTGATCAAAAAATATCATAGAACATGAAAAGTAGGAAACTTAATTCTCTACAAAAAAGGTCTCTTAACATTTTGCCATAGCTCTCTTCGTTTCCGAGATATTTGCAGATTTATCTCAAGGGAGGGGCCTGACGGACATATTTCGAGATATTTCTTCTTCTTGTTGTTCTTCTTCTGCACAGCTAAGCTCGAAGTGGCATTTGCAGCTCGCAATAGTGCAGAGTTATCTCAAAGAAAGAGGCCACGGTGTTTCTGTACCCCTATTATGTTGGTGCAGCTTCGGAACTTTTAAATATCTTGATATATCTCGAGAACTACGCATCTGATCAAAAAATATCATCGAACATAAAAAGTAGGAAACTTAATTCTCTACAAAAAAGGTCTCTTAACATTTTGCCATAGCTCGCTTCGTTTCCGAGATATTTGCAGATTTATCTCAAGGGAAGGGGCCTGACGGACATATTTCGAGATATTTCTTCTTCTTGTTGTTCTTCTTCTGCACAGCTGAGCTGGAAGTGGCATTTGCAGGTCGCAATAGTGCAGAGTTATCTCAAAGAAAGGGGCCACGGTGTTTCTGTATCTCTATTATGTTGGTGCGGCTTCGGAACTTTTAAATATCTCGATATATCTCGAAAACTACGCTTCTGATCAAAAAATATTATAGAACGTAAATTGTAGGAAACATTATTCTCTACAAAAAAGGTCTCTTAACATTTTGCCATAGCTCGCTTCGTTTCCAAGATATTTGCAGATTCATCTCAAGGGAAGGGGCCTGACGGACATATTTCGAGATATTTCTTCTTCTTGTTGTTCTTCTTCTGCACAGCTAAGCTGGAAGTGGCATTTGCAGCTCGCAATAGTGCAGAGTTATCTCAAAGAGAGGGGCCACGGTGTTTCTGTATCTCTATTATGTTGGTGCGGCTTCGGAACTTTTATATATTTTGATATATCTCGAGAACTACGCATCTGATCAAAAAATATCATAGAAGATAAATTGTAGGAAACATAATTCTCTACAAAAAACGTCTCTTAACATTTTGCCATAGCTCGCTTCGTTTCCGAGATATTTGCAGATTCAGCTCAAAGGAACTGGCCTGACGGACATATTTCGAGATATTTCTTCTTCTTGTTGTTCTTCCTCTGCACAGCTAAGCTGGAATGGCATTTGCAGCTCGCAATAGTGCAGAGTTATCTCAAAGAAAGGGGCCACGGTGTTTCTGTATCTCTATTATGTTGGTGCGGCTTCGGAACTTTTAAATATCTTGATATATCTCGAGAACTACGCATCTGATCAAATAATATCATAGAACATAAAAAGTAGGAAACTTAATTCTCTACAAAAAAGGTCTCTTAACATTTTGCCATAGCTCGCTTCGTTTCCGAGATATTTGCAGATTTATCTCAAGGGAAGGGGCCTAACGGACATATTTCGAGATATTTCTTCTTCTTGTTGTTCTTCTTCTGCACAGCTAAGCTGGAAGTGGCATTTGCGGCTCGCACTAGTGCAGAGTTATCTCAAAGAAAGGGGCCACGGTGTTTCTGTATCTCTATTATGTTGGTGCGGTTTCGGAACTTTTAAATATCTTGATATATCTCGAGAACTACGCATCTGATCAAAAAATATCATAGAACATAAAAAGTAGGAAACTTAATTCTCTACAAATAAGGTCTCTTAACATTTTGCCATAGCTCGCTTCGTTTCCGAGATATTTGCAGATTTATCTCAAGGGAAGGGGCCTGACGGACATATTTCGAGATATTTCTTCTTCTTGTTGTTCTTCTTCTGCACAGCTAAGCTCGAAGTGGCATTTGCAGCTCGCAATAGTGCAGAGTTATCTCAAAGAAAGAGGCCACGGTGTTTCTGTACCTCTATTATGTTGGAGCAGCTTCGGAACTTTTAAATATCTTGATATATCTCGAGAACTACGCATCTGATCAAAAAATATCATCGAACATAAAAAGTAGGAAACTTAATTCTCTACAAAAAAGGTCTCTTAACATTTTGCCATAGCTCGCTTCGTTTCCGAGATATTTGCAGATTTATCTCAAGGGAAGGGGCCTGACGGACATATTTCGAGATATTTCTTCTTCTTGTTGTTCTTCTTCTGCACAGCTGAGCTGGAAGTGGCATTTGCAGGTCGCAATAGTGCAGAGTTATCTCAAAGAAAGGGGCCACGGTGTTTCTGTATCTCTATTATGTTGGTGCGGCTTCGGAACTTTTAAATATCTCGATATATCTCGAAAACTACGCTTCTGATCAAAAAATATCATAGAACGTAAATTGTAGGAAACATTATTCTCTACAAAAAAGGTCTCTTAACATTTTGCCATAGCTCGCTTCGTTTCCAAGATATTTGCAGATTCATCTCAAGGGAAGGGGCCTGACGGACATATTTCGAGATATTTCTTCTTCTTGTTGTTCTTCTTCTGCACAGCTAAGCTGGAAGTGGCATTTGCAGCTCGCAATAGTGCAGAGTTATCTCAAAGAGAGGGGCCACGGTGTTTCTGTATCTCTATTATGTTGGTGCGGCTTCGGAACTTTTAAATATTTTGATATATCTCGAGAACTACGCATCTGATCAAAAAATATCATAGAAGATAAATTGTAGGAAACATAATTCTCTACAAAAAACGTCTCTTAACATTTTGCCATAGCTCGCTTCGTTTCCGAGATATTTGCAGATTCAGCTCAAAGGAACTGGCCTGACGGACATATTTCGAGATATTTCTTCTTCTTGTTGTTCTTCCTCTGCACAGCTAAGCTGGAATGGCATTTGCAGCTCGCAATAGTGCAGAGTTATCTCAAAGAAAGGGGCCACGGTGTTTCTGTATCTCTATTATGTTGGTGCGGCTTCGGAACTTTTAAATATCTTGATATATCTCGAGAACTACGCATCTGATCAAATAATATCATAGAACATAAAAAGTAGGAAACTTAATTCTCTACAAAAAAGGTCTCTTAACATTTTGCCATAGCTCGCTTCGTTTCCGAGATATTTGCAGATTTATCTCAAGGGAAGGGGCCTAACGGACATATTTCGAGATATTTCTTCTTCTTGTTGTTCTTCTTCTGCACAGCTAAGCTGGAAGTGGCATTTGCGGCTCGCACTAGTGCAGAGTTATCTCAAAGAAAGGGGCCACGGTGTTTCTGTATCTCTATTATGTTGGTGCGGTTTCGGAACTTTTAAATATCTTGATATATCTCGAGAACTACGCATCTGATCAAAAAATATCATAGAACATAAAAAGTAGGAAACTTAATTCTCTACAAATAAGGTCTCTTAACATTTTGCCATAGCTCGCTTCGTTTCCGAGATATTTGCAGATTTATCTCAAGGGAAGGGGCCTCACGGACATATTTCGAGATATTTCTTCTTCTTGTTGTTCTTCTTCTGCACAGCTAAGCTGGAAGTGGCATTTGCGGCTGGCACTAGTGCACAGTTATCTCAAAGAAAGGGGCCACGGTGTTTCTGTATCTCTATTATGTTAGTGCGGCTTCGGAACTTTTAAGTATCTCGATATATCTCGAAAACTACGCTTCTGATCAAAAAATATCATAGAATATAAATTGTAGGAAACATAATTCTCTACAAAAAACGTCTCTTAACATTTTGCCATAGCTCGCTTCGTTTCCGAGATATTTGCAGATTCAGCTCAAAGGAACTGGCCTGACGGACATATTTCGAGATATTTCTTCTTCTTGTTGTTCTTCCTCTGCACAGCTAAGCTGGAAGTGGCATTTGCAGCTCGCAATAGTGCAGAGTTATCTCAAAGAAAGGGGCCACGGTGTTTCTGTATCTCTATTATGTTGGTGCGGCTCCGGAACTTTTAAATATCTTGATATATCTCTAGAACTACGCATCTGATCAAAAAATATCATAGAACATAAAAAGTAGGAAACTTAATTCTCTACAAAAAAGGTCTCTTAACATTTTGCCATAGCTCGCTTCGTTTCCGAGATATTTGCAGATTTATCTCAAGGGAAGGGGCCTGACGGACATATTTCGAGATATTTCTTCTTCTTGTTGTTCTTCTTCTGCACAGCTAAGCTGGAAGTGGCATTTGCAGCTCGCAATAGTGCAGAGTTATCTCAAAGAAAGAGGCCACGGTGTTTCTGTATCTCTATTATGTTGGTGCGGCTTCGGAACTTTTAAATATCTTGATATATCTCGAGAACTACGCGTCTGATCAAAAAATATCATAGAACATAAAAAGTAGGAAACATAATTCTCTACAAAAAAGGTCTCTTAACATTTTGCCATAGCTCGCTTCGTTTCCGAGATATTTGCAGATATATCTCAAGGGAAGGGGCCTGACGGACATATTTCGAGATATTTCTTCTTCTTGTTGTTCTTCTTCTGCACAGCTAAGCTGGAAGTGGCATTTACAGCTCGCAATAGTGCAGAGTTATCTCAAAGAAAGGGGCCACGGTGTTTCTGTATCTCTATTATGTTGGTGCGGCTTCGGAACTTTTAAATATCTTGATATATCTCGAGAACTACGCATCTGATCAAAAAATATCATAGAACATGAAAAGTAGGAAACTTAATTCTCTACAAAAAAGGTCTCTTAACATTTTGCCATAGCTCTCTTCGTTTCCGAGATATTTGCAGATTTATCTCAAGGGAAGGGGCCTGACGGACATATTTCGAGATATTTCTTCTTCTTGTTGTTCTTCTTCTGCACAGCTAAGCTCGAAGTGGCATTTGCAGCTCGCAATAGTGCAGAGTTATCTCAAAGAAAGAGGCCACGGTGTTTCTGTACCTCTATTATGTTGGTGCAGCTTCGGAACTTTTCAATATCTTGATATATCTCGAGAACTACGCATCTGATCAAAAAATATCATCGAACATAAAAAGTAGGAAACTTAATTCTCTACAAAAAAGGTCTCTTAACATTTTGCCATAGCTCGCTTCGTTTCCGAGATATTTGCAGATTTATCTCAAGGGAAGGGGCCTGACGGACATATTTCGAGATATTTCTTCTTCTTGTTGTTCTTCTTCTGCACAGCTGAGCTGGAAGTGGCATTTGCAGGTCGCAATAGTGCAGAGTTACCTCAAAGAAAGGGGCCACGGTGTTTCTGTATCTCTATTATGTTGGTGCGGCTTCGGAACTTTTAAATATCTCGATATATCTCGAAAACTACGCTTCTGATCAAAAAATATCATAGAACGTAAATTGTAGGAAACATTATTCTGTACAAAAAAGGTCTCTTAACATTTTGCCATAGCTCGCTTCGTTTCCAAGATATTTGCAGATTCATCTCAAGGGAAGGGGCCTGACGGACATATTTCGAGATATTTCTTCTTCTTGTTGTTCTTCTTCTGCACTGCTAAGCTGGAAGTGGCATTTGCAGCTCGCAATAGTGCAGAGTTATCTCAAAGAGAGGGGCCACGGTGTTTCTGTATCTCTATTATGTTGGTGCGGCTTCGGAACTTTTAAATATTTTGATATATCTCGAGAACTACGCATCTGATCAAAAAATATCATAGAAGATAAATTGTAGGAAACATAATTCTCTACAAAAAACGTCTCTTAACATTTTGCCATAGCTCGCTTCGTTTCCGAGATATTTGCAGATTCAGCTCAAAGGAACTGGCCTGACGGACATATTTCGAGATATTTCTTCTTCTTGTTGTTCTTCCTCTGCACAGCTAAGCTGGAATGGCATTTGCAGCTCGCAATAGTGCAGAGTTATCTCAAAGAAAGGGGCCACGGTGTTTGTGTATCTCTATTATGTTGGTGCGGCTTCGGTACTTTTAAATATCTTGATATATCTCGAGAACTACGCATCTGATCAAATAATATCATAGAACATAAAAAGTAGGAAACTTAATTCTCTACAAAAAAGGTCTCTTAACATTTTGCCATAGCTCGCTTCGTTTCCGAGATATTTGCATATTTATCTCAAGGGAAGGGGCCTGACGGACATATTTCGAGATATTTCTTCTTCTTGTTGTTCTTCTTCTGCACAGCTAAGCTGGAAGTGGCATTTACAGCTCGCAATAGTGCAGAGTTATCTCAAAGAAAGGGGCCACGGTGTTTCTGTATCTCTATTATGTTGGTGCGGCTTCGGAACTTTTAAATATCTTGATATATCTCGAGAACTACGCATCTGATCAAAAAATATCATAGAACATGAAAAGTAGGAAACTTAATTCTCTACAAAAAAGGTCTCTTAACATTTTGCGATAGCTCGCTTCGTTTCCGAGATATTTGCAGATTTATCTCAAGAGAAGGGGCCTAACGGACATATTTCGAGATATTTCTTCTTCTTGTTGTTCTTCTTCTGCACAGCTAAACTGGAAGTGGCATTTCCAGCTCGCGATAGTGCAGAGTTATCTCAAAGAAAGGGGTCACGGTGTTTCTGTATCTCTATTATGTTGGTGCGGCTTCGGAACTTTTAAATATCTCGATATATCTCGAAAACTACGCTTCTGATCAAAAAATATCATAGAGCGTAAATTGTAGGAAACATTATTCTCTACAAAAAAGGTCTCTTAACATTTTGCCATAGCTCGCTTCGTTTCCGAGATATTTGCAGATTTATCTCAAGGGAAGGGGCCTGACGGACATATTTCGAGATATTTCTTCTTCTTGTTGTTCTTCTTCTGCACAGCTGAGCTGGAAGTGGCATTTGCAGGTCGCAATAGTGCAGAGTTATCTCAAAGAAAGGGGCCACGGTGTTTCTGTATCTCTATTATGTTGGTGCGGCTTCGGAACTTTTAAATATCTCGATATATCTCGAAAACTACGCTTCTGATCAAAAAATATCATAGAACGTAAATTGTAGGAAACATTATTCTCTACAAAAAAGGTCTCTTAACATTTTGCCATAGCTCGCTTCGTTTCCAGGATATTTGCAGATTCATCTCAAGGGAAGGGGCCTGACGGACATATTTCGAGATATTTCTTCTTCTTGTTGTTCTTCTTCTGCACAGCTAAGCTGGAAGTGGCATTTGCAGCTCGCAATAGTGCAGAGTTATCTCAAAGAGAGGGGCCACGGTGTTTCTGTATCTCTATTATGTTGGTGCGGCTTCGGAACTTTTATATATTTTGATATATCTCGAGAACTACGCATCTGATCAAAAAATATCATAGAAGATAAATTGTAGGAAACATAATTCTCTACAAAAAACGTCTCTTAACATTTTGCCATAGCTCGCTTCGTTTCCGAGATATTTGCAGATTCAGCTCAAAGGAACTGGCCTGACGGACATATTTCGAGATATTTCTTCTTCTTGTTGTTCTTCCTCTGCACAGCTAAGCTGGAATGGCATTTGCAGCTCGCAATAGTGCAGAGTTATCTCAAAGAAAGGGGCCACGGTGTTTCTGTATCTCTATTATGTTGGTGCGGCTTCGGAACTTTTAAATATCTTGATATATCTCGAGAACTACGCATCTGATCAAATAATATCATAGAACATAAAAAGTAGGAAACTTAATTCTCTACAAAAAAGGTCTCTTAACATTTTGCCATAGCTCGCTTCGTTTCCGAGATATTTGCAGATTTATCTCAAGGGAAGGGGCCTGACGGACATATTTCGAGATATTTCTTCTTCTTGTTGTTCTTCTTCTGCACAGCTGAGCTGGAAGTGGCATTTGCAGGTCGCAATAGTGCAGAGTTATCTCAAAGAAAGGGGCCACGGTGTTTCTGTATCTCTATTATGTTGGTGCGGCTTCGGAACTTTTAAATATCTCGATATATCTCGAAAACTACGCTTCTGATCAAAAAATATCATAGAACGTAAATTGTAGGAAACATTATTCTCTACAAAAAAGGTCTCTTAACATTTTGCCATAGCTCGCTTCGTTTCCAAGATATTTGCAGATTCATCTCAAGGGAAGGGGCCTGACGGACATATTTCGAGATATTTCTTCTTCTTGTTGTTCTTCTTCTGCACAGCTAAGCTGGAAGTGGCATTTGCAGCTCGCAATAGTGCAGAGTTATCTAAAAGAGAGGGGCCACGGTGTTTCTGTATCTCTATTATGTTGGTGCGGCTTCGGAACTTTTAAATATTTTGATATATCTCGAGAACTACGCATCTGATCAAAAAATATCATAGAAGATAAATTGTAGGAAACATAATTCTCTACAAAAAACGTCTCTTAACATTTTGCCATAGCTCGCTTCGTTTCCGAGATATTTGCAGATTCAGCTCAAAGGAACTGGCCTGACGGACATATTTCGAGATATTTCTTCTTCTTGTTGTTCTTCCTCTGCACAGCTAAGCTGGAATGGCATTTGCAGCTCGCAATAGTGCAGAGTTATCTCAAAGAAAGGGGCCACGGTGTTTCTGTATCTCTATTATGTTGGTGCGGCTTCGGAACTTTTAAATATCTTGATATATCTCGAGAACTACGCATCTGATCAAATAATATCATAGAACATAAAAAGTAGGAAACTTAATTCTCTACAAAAAAGGTCTCTTAACATTTTGCCATAGCTCGCTTCGTTTCCGAGATATTTGCAGATTTATCTCAAGGGAAGGGGCCTGACGGACATATTTCGAGATATTTCTTCTTCTTGTTGTTCTTCTTCTGCACAGCTGAGCTGGAAGTGGCATTTGCAGGTCGCAATAGTGCAGAGTTATCTCAAAGAAAGGGGCCACGGTGTTTCTGTATCTCTATTATGTTGGTGCGGCTTCGGAACTTTTAAATATCTCGATATATCTCGAAAACTACGCTTCTGATCAAAAAATATCATAGAACGTAAATTGTAGGAAACATTATTCTCTACAAAAAAGGTCTCTTAACATTTTGCCATAGCTCGCTTCGTTTCCAAGATATTTGCAGATTCATCTCAAGGGAAGGGGCCTGACGGACATATTTCGAGATATTTCTTCTTCTTGTTGTTCTTCTTCTGCACAGCTAAGCTGGAAGTGGCATTTGCAGCTCGCAATAGTGCAGAGTTATCTCAAAGAGAGGGGCCACGGTGTTTCTGTATCTCTATTATGTTGGTGCGGCTTCGGAACTTTTAAATATTTTGATATATCTCGAGAACTACGCATCTGATCAAAAAATATCATAGAAGATAAATTGTAGGAAACATAATTCTCTACAAAAAACGTCTCTTAACATTTTGCCATAGCTCGCTTCGTTTCCGAGATATTTGCAGATTCAGCTCAAAGGAACTGGCCTGACGGACATATTTCGAGATATTTCTTCTTCTTGTTGTTCTTCCTCTGCACAGCTAAGCTGGAATGGCATTTGCAGCTCGCAATAGTGCAGAGTTATCTCAAAGAAAGGGGCCACGGTGTTTCTGTATCTCTATTATGTTGGTGCGGCTTCGGAACTTTTAAATATCTTGATATATCTCGAGAACTACGCATCTTATCAAATAATATCATAGAACATAAAAAGTAGGAAACTTAATTCTCTACAAAAAAGGTCTCTTAACATTTTGCCATAGCTCGCTTCGTTTCCGAGATATTTGCAGATTTATCTCAAGGGAAGGGGCCTGACGGACATATTTCGAGATATTTCTTCTTCTTGTTGTTCTTCTTCTGCACAGCTGAGCTGGAAGTGGCATTTGCAGGTCGCAATAGTGCAGAGTTATCTCAAAGAAAGGGGCCACGGTGTTTCTGTATCTCTATTATGTTGGTGCGGCTTCGGAACTTTTAAATATCTCGATATATCTCGAAAACTACGCTTCTGATCAAAAAATATCATAGAACGTAAATTGTAGGAAACATTATTCTCTACAAAAAAGGTCTCTTAACATTTTGCCATAGCTCGCTTCGTTTCCAAGATATTTGCAGATTCATCTCAAGGGAAGGGGCCTGACGGACATATTTCGAGATATTTCTTCTTCTTGTTGTTCTTCTTCTGCACAGCTAAGCTGGAAGTGGCATTTGCAGCTCGCAATAGTGCAGAGTTATCTCAAAGAGAGGGGCCACGGTGTTTCTGTATCTCTATTATGTTGGTGCGGCTTCGGAACTTTTAAATATTTTGATATATCTCGAGAACTACGCATCTGATCAAAAAATATCATAGAAGATAAATTGTAGGAAACATAATTCTCTACAAAAAACGTCTCTTAACATTTTGCCATAGCTCGCTTCGTTTCCGAGATATTTGCAGATTCAGCTCAAAGGAACTGGCCTGACGGACATATTTCGAGATATTTCTTCTTCTTGTTGTTCTTCCTCTGCACAGCTAAGCTGGAATGGCATTTGCAGCTCGCAATAGTGCAGAGTTATCTCAAAGAAAGGGGCCACGGTGTTTCTGTATCTCTATTATGTTGGTGCGGCTTCGGAACTTTTAAATATCTTGATATATCTCGAGAACTACGCATCTGATCAAATAATATCATAGAACATAAAAAGTAGGAAACTTAATTCTCTACAAAAAAGGTCTCTTAACATTTTGCCATAGCTCGCTTCGTTTCCGAGATATTTGCAGATTTATCTCAAGGGAAGGGGCCTAACGGACATATTTCGAGATATTTCTTCTTCTTGTTGTTCTTCTTCTGCACAGCTAAGCTGGAAGTGGCATTTGCGGCTCGCACTAGTGCAGAGTTATCTCAAAGAAAGGGGCCACGGTGTTTCTGTATCTCTATTATGTTGGTGCGGTTTCGGAACTTTTAAATATCTTGATATATCTCGAGAACTACGCATCTGATCAAAAAATATCATAGAACATAAAAAGTAGGAAACTTAATTCTCTACAAATAAGGTCTCTTAACATTTTGCCATAGCTCGCTTCGTTTCCGAGATATTTGCAGATTTATCTCAAGGGAAGGGGCCTCACGGACATATTTCGAGATATTTCTTCTTCTTGTTGTTCTTCTTCTGCACAGCTAAGCTGGAAGTGGCATTTGCAGCTCGCAATAGTGCAGAGATATCTCAAAGAAAGGGGCCACGGTGTTTCTGTATCTCTATTATGTTGGTGCGGCTTCGGAACTTTTAAATATCTTGATATATCTCGAGAACTACGCGTCTGATCAAAAAATATCATAGAACATAAAAAGTAGGAAACATAATTCTCTACAAAAAAGGTCTCTTAACATTTTGCCATAGCTCGCTTCGTTTCCGAGATATTTGCAGATTTATCTCAAGGGAAGGGGCCTGACGGACATATTTCGAGATATTTCTTCTTCTTGTTGTTCTTCTTCTGCACAGCTAAGCTGGAAGTGGCATTTGCGGCTCGCACTAGTGCACAGTTATCTCAAAGAAAGGGGCCACGGTGTTTCTGTATCTCTATTATGTTAGTGCGGCTTCGGAACTTTTAAGTATCTCGATATATCTCGAAAACTACGCTTCTGATCAAAAAATATCATAGAATATAAATTGTAGGAAACATAATTCTCTACAAAAAACGTCTCTTAACATTTTGCCATAGCTCGCTTCGTTTCCGAGATATTTGCAGATTCAGCTCAAAGGAACTGGCCTGACGGACATATTTCGAGATATTTCTTCTTCTTGTTGTTCTTCCTCTGCACAGCTAAGCTGGAAGTGGCATTTGCAGCTCGCAATAGTGCAGAGTTATCTCAAAGAAAGGGGCCACGGTGTTTCTGTATCTCTATTATGTTGGTGCGGCTCCGGAACTTTTAAATATCTTGATATATCTCTAGAACTACGCATCTGATCAAAAAATATCATAGAACATAAAAAGTAGGAAACTTAATTCTCTACAAAAAAGGTCTCTTAACATTTTGCCATAGCTCGCTTCGTTTCCGAGATATTTGCAGATTTATCTCAAGGGAAGGGGCCTGACGGACATATTTCGAGATATTTCTTCTTCTTGTTGTTCTTCTTCTGCACAGCTAAGCTGGAAGTGGCATTTGCAGCTCGCAATAGTGCAGAGTTATCTCAAAGAAAGAGGCCACGGTGTTTCTGTATCTCTATTATGTTGGTGCGGCTTCGGAACTTTTAAATATCTTGATATATCTCGAGAACTACGCGTCTGATCAAAAAATATCATAGAACATAAAAAGTAGGAAACATAATTCTCTACAAAAAAGGTCTCTTAACATTTTGCCATAGCTCGCTTCGTTTCCGAGATATTTGCAGATATATCTCAAGGGAAGGGGCCTGACGGACATATTTCGAGATATTTCTTCTTCTTGTTGTTCTTCTTCTGCACAGCTAAGCTGGAAGTGGCATTTACAGCTCGCAATAGTGCAGAGTTATCTCAAAGAAAGGGGCCACGGTGTTTCTGTATCTCTATTATGTTGGTGCGGCTTCGGAACTTTTAAATATCTTGATATATCTCGAGAACTACGCATCTGATCAAAAAATATCATAGAACATGAAAAGTAGGAAACTTAATTCTCTACAAAACAGGTCTGTTAACATTTTGCCATAGCTCGCTTCGTTTCCGAGATATTTGCAGATTCAGCTCAAAGGAACGGGCCTGACGGACATATTTCGAGATACTTCTTCTTCTTGTTGTTCTTCTTCTGCACAGCTAAGCTGGAAGTGGCATTTGCAGCTCGCACTAGTGTAGAGTTATCTCAAAGAAAGGGGCCACGGTGTTTCTGTATCTCTATTATGTTGGTGCGGCTTCGGAACTTTTAAATATCTCGATATATCTCGAAAACTACGCTTCTGATCAAAAAATATCATAGAACATAAATTATAGGAAACATAATTCTCTACAAAAAAGGTCTCTTAACATTTTGCCATAGCTCGCTTCGTTTCCGAGATATTTGCAGATTCAGCTCAAAGGAACGGGCCTGACGGACATATTTCGAGATACTTCTTCTTCTTGTTGTTCTTCCTCTGCACAGCTAAGCTGGAAGTGGCATTTGCAGCTCGCAATAGTGCAGAGTTATCTCAAAGAAAGGGGCCACGGTGTTTCTGTATCTCTATTATGTTGGTGCGGCTTCGGAACTTTTAAATATCTTGATATATCTCGAGAACTACGCATCTGATCAAAAAATATCATAGAACAGAAAAAGTAGGAAACTTAATTCTCTACAAAAAAGGTCTCTTAACATTTTGCCATAGCTCGCTTCGTTTCCGAGATATTTGCAGATTTATCTCAAGGGAAGGGGCCTGACGGACATATTTCGAGATATTTCTTCTTCTTGTTGTTCTTCTTCTGCACAGCTAAGCTGGAAGTGGCATTTGCAGCTCGCACTAGTGCAGAGTTATCTCAAAGAAAGGGGCCACGGTGTTTCTGTATCTCTATTATGTTGGTGCGGCTTCGGAACTTTTAAATATCTCGATATATCTCGAAAGCTACGCTTCTGATCAAAAAATATCATAGAACATAAATTGTAGGAAACATAATTCTCTACAAAAAATGTCTCTTAACATTTTGCCATAGCTCGCTTCGTTTCCGAGATATTTGCAGATTCAGCTCAAAGGAACTGGCCTGACGGACATATTTCGAGATATTTCTTCTTCTTGTTGTTCTTCCTCTGCACAGCTAAGCTGGAATGGCATTTGCAGCTCGCAATAGTGCAGAGTTATCTCAAAGAAAGGGGCCACGGTGTTTCTGTATCTCTATTATGTTGGTGCGGCTTCGGAACTTTTAAATATCTTGATATATCTCGAGAACTACGCATCTGATCAAATAATATCATAGAACATAAAAAGTAGGAAACTTAATTCTCTACAAAAAAGGTCTCTTAACATTTTGCCATAGCTCGCTTCGTTTCCGAGATATTTGCATATTTATCTCAAGGGAAGGGGCCTGACGGACATATTTCGAGATATTTCTTCTTCTTGTTGTTCTTCTTCTGCACAGCTAAGCTGGAAGTGGCATTTGCGGCTCTCACTAGTGCAGAGTTATCTCAAAGAAAGGGGCCACGGTGTTTCTGTATCTCTATTATGTTGGTGCGGCTTCGGAACTTTTAAATATCTCGATATATATCGAAAACTACGCTTCTGATCAAAAAATATCATAGAACATAAATTGTAGGAAACATAATTCTCTACAAAAAAGGTCTCTTAACATTTTTCCATAGCTCGCTTCGTTTCCGAGATATTTGCAGATATATCTCAAGGGAAGGGGCCTCACGGACATATTTCGAGATATTTCTTCTTCTTGTTGTTCTTCTTCTGCACAGCTAAGCTGGAAGTGGCATTTACAGCTCGCAATAGTGCAGAGTTATCTCAAAGAAAGGGGCCACGGTGTTTCTGTATCTCTATTATGTTGGTGCGCCTTCGGAACTTTTAAATATCTTGATATATCTCGAGAACTACGCATCTGATCAAAAAATATCATAGAACATGAAAAGTAGGAAACTTAATTCTCTACAAAAAAGGTCTCTTAACATTTTGCCATAGCTCGCTTCGTTTCCGAGATATTTGCAGATTTATCTCAAGAGAAGGGGCCTAACGGACATATTTCGAGATATTTCTTCTTCTTGTTGTTCTTCTTCTGCACAGCTAAACTGGAAGTGGCATTTCCAGCTCGCAATAGTGTAGAGTTATCTCAAAGAAAGGGGTCACGGTGTTTCTGTATCTCTATTATGTTGGTGCGGCTTCGGAACTTTTAAATATCTCGATATATCTCGAAAACTACGCTTCTGATCAAAAAATATCATAGAGCGTAAATTGTAGAAAACATTATTCTCTACAAAAAAGGTCTGTTAACATTTTGCCATAGCTCGCTTCGTTTCCGAGATATTTGCAGATTCAGCTCAAAGGAACGGGCCTGACGGACATATTTCGAGATACTTCTTCTTCTTGTTGTTCTTCTTCTGCACAGCTAAGCTGGAAGTGGCATTTGCAGCTCGCACTAGTGTAGAGTTATCTCAAAGAAAGGGGCCACGGTGTTTCTGTATCTCTATTATGTTGGTGCGGCTTCGGAACTTTTAAATATCTCGATATATCTCGAAAACTACGCTTCTGATCAAAAAATATCATAGAACATAAATTGTAGGAAACATAATTCTCTACAAAAAAGGTCTCTTAACATTTTGCCATAGCTCGCTTCGTTTCCGAGATATTTGCAGATTTATCTCAAGGGAAGGGGCCTGACGGACATATTTCGAGATATTTCTTCTTCTTGTTGTTCTTCTTCTGCACAGCTAAGCTGGAAGTGGCATTTGCGGCTCGCACTAGTGTAGAGTTATCTCAAAGAAAGGGGCCACGGTGTTTCTGTATCTCTATTATGTTGGTGCGGCTTCGGAACTTTTAAATATCTCGATATATCTCGAAAACTACGCTTCTGATCAAGAAATATCATAGAACATAAATAGTAGGAAACATAATTCTCTACAAAAAACGTCTCTTAACATTTTGTCATAGCTCGCTTCGTTTCCGAGATATTTGCAGATTCAGCTCAAAGGAACGGGCCTGACGGACATATTTCGAGATACTTCTTCTTCTTGTTGTTCTTCCTCTGCACAGCTAAGCTGGAAGTGGCATTTGCAGCTCGCAATAGTGCAGAGTTATCTCAAAGAAAGGGGCCACGGTGTTTCTGTATCTCTATTATGTTGGTGCGGCTTCGGAACTTTTAAATATCTTGATATATCTCGAGAACTACGCATCTGATCAAAAAATATCATAGAACATAAAAAGTAGGAAACTTAATTCTCTACAAAAAAGGTCTCTTAACATTTTGCCATAGCTCGCTTCGTTTCCGAGATATTTGCAGATTTATCTCAAGGGAAGGGGCCTGACGGACATATTTCGAGATATTTCTTCTTCTTGTTGTTCTTCTTCTGCACAGCTAAGCTGGAAGTGGCATTTGCAGCTCGCACTAGTGCAGAGTTATCTCAAAGAAAGGGGCCACGGTGTTTCTGTATCTCTATTATGTTGGTGCGGCTTCGGAACTTTTAAATATCTCGATATATCTCGAAAGCTACGCTTCTGATCAAAAAATATCATAGAACATAAATTGTAGCAAACATAATTCTCTACAAAAAAGGTCTCTTAACATTTTGCCATAGCTCGCTTCGTTTCCGAGATATTTGCAGATTTATCTCAAGAGAAGGGGCCTAACGGACATATTTCGAGATATTTCTTCTTCTTGTTGTTCTTCTTCTGCACAGCTAAACTGGAAGTGGCATTTCCAGCTCGCAATAGTGTAGAGTTATCTCAAAGAAAGGGGTCACGGTGTTTCTGTATCTCTATTATGTTGGTGCGGCTTCGGAACTTTTAAATATCTCGATATATCTCGAAAACTACGCTTCTGATCAAAAAATATCATAGAGCGTAAATTGTAGAAAACATTATTCTCTACAAAAAAGGTCTGTTAACATTTTGCCATAGCTCGCTTCGTTTCCGAGATATTTGCAGATTCAGCTCAAAGGAACGGGCCTGACGGACATATTTCGAGATACTTCTTCTTCTTGTTGTTCTTCTTCTGCACAGCTAAGCTGGAAGTGGCATTTGCAGCTCGCACTAGTGTAGAGTTATCTCAAAGAAAGGGGCCACGGTGTTTCTGTATCTCTATTATGTTGGTGCGGCTTCGGAACTTTTAAATATCTCGATATATCTCGAAAACTACGCTTCTGATCAAAAAATATCATAGAACATAAATTGTAGGAAACATAATTCTCTACAAAAAAGGTCTCTTAACATTTTGCCATAGCTCGCTTCGTTTCCGAGATATTTGCAGATTTATCTCAAGGGAAGGGGCCTGACGGACATATTTCGAGATATTTCTTCTTCTTGTTGTTCTTCTTCTGCACAGCTAAGCTGGAAGTGGCATTTGCGGCTCGCACTAGTGTAGAGTTATCTCAAAGAAAGGGGCCACGGTGTTTCTGTATCTCTATTATGTTGGTGCGGCTTCGGAACTTTTAAATATCTCGATATATCTCGAAAACTACGCTTCTGATCAAGAAATATCATAGAACATAAATAGTAGGAAACATAATTCTCTACAAAAAACGTCTCTTAACATTTTGTCATAGCTCGCTTCGTTTCCGAGATATTTGCAGATTCAGCTCAAAGGAACGGGCCTGACGGACATATTTCGAGATACTTCTTCTTCTTGTTGTTCTTCCTCTGCACAGCTAAGCTGGAAGTGGCATTTGCAGCTCGCAATAGTGCAGAGTTATCTCAAAGAAAGGGGCCACGGTGTTTCTGTATCTCTATTATGTTGGTGCGGCTTCGGAACTTTTAAATATCTTGATATATCTCGAGAACTACGCATCTGATCAAAAAATATCATAGAACATAAAAAGTAGGAAACTTAATTCTCTACAAAAAAGGTCTCTTAACATTTTGCCATAGCTCGCTTCGTTTCCGAGATATTTGCAGATTTATCTCAAGGGAAGGGGCCTGACGGACATATTTCGAGATATTTCTTCTTCTTGTTGTTCTTCTTCTGCACAGCTAAGCTGGAAGTGGCATTTGCAGCTCGCACTAGTGCAGAGTTATCTCAAAGAAAGGGGCCACGGTGTTTCTGTATCTCTATTATGTTGGTGCGGCTTCGGAACTTTTAAATATCTCGATATATCTCGAAAGCTACGCTTCTGATCAAAAAATATCATAGAACATAAATTGTAGCAAACATAATTCTCTACAAAAAAGGTCTCTTAACATTTTGCCATAGCTCGCTTCGTTTCCGAGATATTTGCAGATTTATCTCAAGCGAAGGGGCCTGACGGACATATTTCGAGATATTTCTTCTTCTTGTTGTTCTTCTTCTGTACAGCTAAGCTGGAAGTGGCATTTGCGGCTCGCACTAGTGCAGAGTTATCTCAAAGAAAGGGGCCACGGTGTTTCTGTATCTCTATTATGTTGGTGCGGCTTCGGAACTTTTAAATATCTCGATATATCTCGAAAACTACACTTCTGATCAAAAAATATCATAGAACATAAATTGTAGGAAACATAATTCTCTACAAAAAAGGTCTCTTAACATTTTGCCATAGCTCGCTTCGTTTCCGAGATATTTGCAGATTTATCTCAAGGGAAGGGGCCTGACGGACATATTTCGAGATATTTCTTCTTCTTGTTGTTCTTCTTCTGCACAGCTAAGCTGGAAGTGGCATTTGCGGCTCGCACTAGTGCAGAGTTATCTCAAAGAAAGGGGCCACGGTGTTTCTGTATCTCTATTATGTTGGTGCGGCTTCGGAACTTTTAAATATCTCGATATATCTCGAAAACTACGCTTCTGATCAAAAAATATCATAGAACATAAATTGTAGGAAACATAATTCTCTACAAAAAACGTCTCTTAACATTTTGCCATAGCTCGCTTCGTTTCCGAGATATTTGCAGATTCAGCTCAAAGGAACGGGCCTGACGGACATATTTCGAGATACTTCTTCTTCTTGTTGTTCTTCCTCTGCACAGCTAAGCTGGAAGTGGCATTTACAGCTCTCACTAGTGCAGAGTTATCTCAAAGAAAGGGGCCACGGTGTTTCTGTATCTCTATTATGTTGGTGCGGCTTCGGAACTTTTAAATATCTCGATATATCTCGAAAACTACGCTTCTGATCAGAAAATATCATAGAACATAAAAAGTAGGAAACTTAATTCTCTACAAAAAAGGTCTCTTAACATTTTGCCATAGCTCGCTTCGTTTCCGAGATATTTGCAGATTTATCTCAAGGGAAGGGGCCTAACGGGCATATTTCGAGATATTTCTTCTTCCTGTTGTTCTTCTTCTGCACAACTAAACTGGAAGTGGCATTTCCAGCTCGCAATAGTGCAGAGTTATCTCAAAGAAAGGGGCCACGGTGTTTCTGTATCTCTATTATGTTGGTGCGGCTTCGGAACTTTTAAATATCTTGATATATCTCGAGAACTACGCGTCTGATCAAAAAATATCATAGAACATAAAAAGTAGGAAACTTAATTCTCTACAAAAACGGTCTCTTAACATTTTGCCATAGCTCGCTTCGTTTCCGAGATATTTGCAGATATATCTCAAGGGAAGGGGCCTGACGGACATATTTCGAGATATTTCTTCTTCTTGTTGTTCTTCTTCTGCACAGCTAAGCTGGAAGAGGCATTTGCGGCTCGCACTAGTGCACAGTTATCTCAAAGAAAGGGGCCACGGTGTTTCTGTATCTCTATTATGTTGGTGCGTCTTCGGAACTTTTAAATATCTCGATATATCTCGAAAACTACGCTTCTGATCAAAAAATATCATAGAACATAAATTGTAGGAAACATAATTCTCTACAAAAAACGTCTCTTAACATTTTGCCATAGCTCGCTTCGTTTCCGAGATATTTGCAGATACAGCTCAAAGGAACTGGCCCGACGGACATATTTCGAGATATTTCTTCTTCTTGTTGTTCTTCCTCTGCGCAGCTAAGCTGGAAGTGGCATTTGCAGCCCGCAATAGTGCAGAGTTATCTCAAAGAAAGGGGCCACGGTGTTTCTGTATCTCTATTATGTTGGTGCGGCTTCGGAACTTTTAAATATCTTGATATATCTCGAGAACTACGCATCTGATCAAAAAATATCATAGAACATAAAAAGTAGGAAACTTAATTCTCTACAAAAAAGGTCTCTTAACATTTTGCCATAGCTCGCTTCGTTTCCGAGATATTTGCATATTTATCTCAAGGGAAGGGGCCTGACGGACATATTTCGAGATATTTCTTCTTCTTGTTGTTCTTCTTCTGCACAGCTAAGCTGGAAGTGGCATTTGCGGCTCGCACTAGTGCAGAGTTATCTCAAAGAAAGGGGCCACAGTGTTTCTGTATCTCTATTATGTTGGTGCGGCTTCGGAACTTTTAAATATCTTGATATATCTCGAGAACTACGCATCTGATCAAAAAATATCATAGAACATAAAAAGTAGGGAACTTAATTCTCTACAAAAAAGGTCTCTTAACATTTTGCCATAGCTCACTTCGTTTCCGAGATATTTGCATATTTATCTCAAGGGAAGGGGCCTGACGGACATATTTCGAGATATTTCTTCTTCTTGTTGTTCTTCTTCTGCACAGCTAAGCTGGAAGTGGCATTTGCGGCTCGCACTAGTGCAGAGTTATCTCAAAGAAAGGGGCCACGGTGTTTCTGTATCTTTATTATGTTGGTGCGGCTTCGGAACTTTTAAATATCTCGATATATCTCGAAAACTACGCTTCTGATCAAAAAATATCATAGAACATAAAAAGTAGGAAACTTAATTCTCTACAAAAAAGGTCTCTTAACATTTTGCCATAGCTCGCTTCGTTTCCGAGATATTTGCAGATTTATCTCAAGGGAAGGGGCCTAACGGACATATTTCGAGATATTTCTTCTTCTTGTTGTTCTTCTTCTGCACAGCTAAACTGGAAGTGGCATTTCCAGCTCGCAATAGTGCAGAGTTATCTCAAAGAAAGGGGCCACGGTGTTTCTGTATCTCTATTATGTTGGTGCGGCTTCGGAACTTTTAAATATCTTGATATATCTCGAGAACTACGCGGCTGATCAAAAAATATCATAGAACATAAAAAGTAGGAAACTTAATTCTCTACAAAAACGGTCTCTTAACATTTTGCCATAGCTCGCTTCGTTTCCGAGATATTTGCAGATATATCTCAAGGGAAGGGGCCTGACGGACATATTTCGAGATATTTCTTCTTCTTGTTGTTCTTCTTCTGCACAGCTAAGCTGGAAGAGGCATTTGCGGCTCGCACTAGTGCACAGTTATCTCAAAGAAAGGGGCCACGGTGTTTCTGTATCTCTATTATGTTTGTGCGGCTTCGGAACCTTTAAATATCTCGATATATCTCGAAAACTACGCTTCTGATCAAAAAATATCATAGAACATAAATTGTAGGAAACATCATTCTCTACAAAAAACGTCTCTTAACATTTTGCCATAGCTCGCTTCGTTTCCGAGATATTTGCAGATATATCCCAAGGGACGGGGCCTGACGGACATATTTCGAGATATTTCTTCTTCTTGTTGTTCTTCTTCTGCACAGCTAAGCTGGAAGTGGCATTTGTAGGTCGCAATAGTGCAGAGTTATCTCAAAGAAAGGGGCCACGGTGTTTCTGTATCTCTATTATATTGGTGCGGCTTCGGAACTCTTAAATATCTCGATATATCTCGAAAACTACGCTTCTGATCAAAAAATATCATAGAACATAAATTGTAGGAAACATAATTCTCTACAAAAAACGTCTCTTAACATTTTGCCATAGCTCGCTTCGTTTCCGAGATATTTGCAGATATATCCCAAGGGAAGGGGCCTGACGGACATATTTCG
Source organism: Osmia lignaria lignaria (assembly GCF_051020975.1). Classification (NCBI taxonomy): domain Eukaryota; kingdom Metazoa; phylum Arthropoda; class Insecta; order Hymenoptera; family Megachilidae; genus Osmia; species Osmia lignaria. Next base: position 7,981,211 of record NW_027478166.1, read on the forward strand.
AGATATTTCTTCTTCTTGTTGTTCTTCTTCTGCACAGCTAAGCTGGAAGTGGCATTTGCAGGTCGCAATAGTGCAGAGTTATCTCAAAGAAAGGGGCCACGGTGTTTCTGTATCTCTGTTATGTTGGTGCGGCTTCGGAACTTTTAAATATCTTGATATATCTCGAGAACTACGCATCTGATCAAAAAATATCATACTACATAAAAAGTAGGAAACTTAATTCTCTACAAGAAAGGTCTCTTAACATTTTGCCATAGCTCGCTTCGTTTCCGAGATATTTGCAGATTTATCTCAAGGGAAGGGGCCTGACGGACATATTTCGAGATATTTCTTCTTCTTGTTGTTTTTCTTCTGCACAGCTAAGCTGGAAGTGGCATTTGCGGCTCGCACTAGTGCAGAGTTATCTCAGAGAAAGGGGCCACGGTGTTTCTGTATCTCTATTATATTGGTGCGGCTTCGGAACTCTTAAATATCTCGATATATCTCGAAAACTACGCTTCTGATCAAAAAATATCATAGAACATAAATTGTAGGAAACATAATTCTCTACAAAAAACGTCTCTTAACATTTTGCCATAGCTCGCTTCGTTTCCGAGATATTTGCAGATATATCCCAAGGGAAGGGGCCTGACGGACATATTTCGAGATATTTCTTCTTCTTGTTGTTCTTCTTCTGCACAGCTAAGCTGGAAGTGGCATTTGCAGGTCGCAATAGTGCAGAGTTATCTCAAAGAAAGGGGCCACGGTGTTTCTGTATCTCTATTATATTGGTGCGGCTTCGGAACTTTTAAATATCTTGATATATCTCGAGAACTACGCATCTGATCAAAAAATATCATAGAACATAAATAGTAGGAAACTTAATTCTCTACAAAAAAGGTCTCTCAACATTTTGCCATAGCTCTCTTCGTTTCCGAGATATTTGCAGATTTATCTCAAGGGAAGGGGCCTAACGGACATATTTCGAGATATTTCTTCTTCTTGTTATTCTTCTTCTGCACAGCTAAGCTGGAAGAGGCATTTGCGGCTCGCACTAGTACACAGTTATCTCAAAGAAAGGGGCCACGGTGTTTCTGTATCTCTATTATGTTGGTGCGGCTTCGGAACCTTTAAATATCTCGATATATCTCGAAAACTACGCTTCTGATCAAAAAATATCATAGAACATAAATTGTAGGAAACATAATTCTCTACAAAAAACGTCTCTTAACATTTTGCCATAGCTCGCTTCGTTTCCGAGATATTTGCAGATATATCCCAAGGGAAGGGGCCTGACGGACATATTTCGAGATATTTCTTCTTCTTGTTGTTCTTCTTCTGCACAGCTAAGCTGGAAGTGGCATTTGTAGGTCGCAATAGTGCAGAGTTATCTCAAAGAAAGGGGCCACGGTGTTTCTGTATCTCTATTATGTTGGTGCGCCTTCGGAACTTTTAAATATCTCGATATATCTCGAAAACTACGCTTCTGATCAAAAAATATCATAGAACGTAAATTGTAGGAAACATTATTCTCTACAAAAAAGGTCTCTTAACATTTTGCCATAGCTCGCTTCGTTTCCGAGATATTTGCAGATATATCCCAAGGGAAGGGGCCTGACGGACATATTTCGAGATATTTCTTCTTCTTGTTGTTCTTCTTCTGCACAGCTAAGCTGGAAGTGGCATTTGCAGGTCGCAATAGTGCAGAGTTATCTCAAAGAAAGGGGCCACGGTGTTTCTGTATCTCTATTATGTTGGTGCGGCTTCGGAACTTTTAAATATCTTGATATATCTCGAGAACTACGCATCTGATCAAAAAATATCATAGAACATAAAAAGTAGGAAACTTAATTCTCTACAAAAAAGGTCTCTCAACATTTTGCCATAGCTCTCTTCGTTTCCGAGATATTTGCAGATTTATCTCAAGGGAAGGGGCCTGACGGACATATTTCGAGATATTTCTTATTCTTGTTGTTCTTCTTCTGCACAGCTAAGCTGGAAGTGGCATTTGCAGCTCGCAATAGTGCAGAATTATCTCAAAGAAAGGGGCCACGGTGTTTCTGTATCTCTATTATGTTGGTGCGGCTTCGGAACTTTTACATATCTTGATATATCTCGAGAACTACGCATCTGATCAAAAAATATCATAGAACATAAAAAGTAGGAAACTTAATTCTCTACAAAAAAGGTCTCTTAACATTTTGCCATAGCTCGCTTCGTTTCCGAGATATTTGCATATTTATCTCAAGGGAAGGGGCCTGACGGACATATTCCGAGATATTTCTTCTTCTTGTTGTTCTTCTTCTGCACAGCTAAGCTGGAAGTGGCATTTGCGGCTCGCACTAGTGCAGAGTTATCTCAAAGAAAGGGGCCACGGTGTTTCTGTATCTCTATTATGTTGGTGCGGCTTCGGAACTCTTAAATATCTCGATATATCTCGAGAACTACGCATCTGATCAAAAAATATCATACTACATAAAAAGTAGGAAACTTAATTCTCTACAAGAAAGGTCTCTTAACATTTTGCCATAGCTCGCTTCGTTTCCGAGATATTTGCAGATTTATCTCAAGGGAAGGGGCCTGACGGACATATTTCGAGATATTTCCTCTTCTTGTTGTTCTTCTTCTGCACAGCTAAGCTGGAAGTGGCATTTGCGGCTCGCACTAGTGCAGAGTTATCTCAGAGAAAGGGGCACGGTGTTTCTGTATCTCTATTATGTTGGTGCGGCTTCGGAACTTTTAAATATCTCGATATATCTCGAAAACTACGCTTCTGAACAAAAAATATCATAGAACATAAATTGTAGGAAGCATAATTCTCTACAGAAAAGGTCTCTTAACATTTTGCCATAGCTCGCTTCGTTTCCGAGATATTTGCAGATATATCTCAAGGGAAGGGGCCTGACGGACATATTTCGAGATATTTCTTCTTCTTGTTGTTCTTCTTCTGCACAGCTAAGCTGGAAGTGGCATTTACAGCTCGCAATAGTGCAGAGTTATCTCAAAGAAGGGGCCACGGTGTTTCTGTATCTCTATTATGTTGGTGCGGCTTCGGAACTTTTAAATATCTTGATATATCTCGAGAACTACGCATCTGATCAAAAAATATCATCAAACATAAAAAGTAGGAAACTTAATTCTCTACAAAAAAGGTCTCTTAACATTTTGCCATAGCTCGCTTCGTTTCCGAGATATTTGCAGATTTATCTCAAGGGAAGGGGCCTGACGGACATATTTCGAGATATTTCTTCTTCTTGTTGTTCTTCTTCTGCACAGCTAAGCTGGAAGTGGCATTTGCAGCTCGCAGTAGTGCAGAGTTATCTCAAAGAGAGGGGCCACGGTGTTTCTGTATCTCTATTATGTTGGTGCGGCTTCGGAACTTTTAAATATCTTGATATATCTCGAGAACTACGCATCTGATCAAAAAATATCATAGAAGATAAATTGTAGGAAACATAATTCTCTACAAAAAACGTCTCTTAACAGTTTGCCATAGCTCGCTTCGTTTCCGAGATATTTGCAGATTCAGCTCAAAGGAACTGGCCTGACGGACATATTTCGAGATATTTCTTCTTCTTGTTGTTGTTCCTCTGCACAGCTAAGCTGGAATGGCATTTGCAGCTCGCAATAGTGCAGAGTTATCTCAAGGAAAGGGGCCACGGTGTTTCTGTATCTCTATTATGTTGGTGCGGCTTCGGAACTTTTAAATATCTTGATATATCTCGAGAACTACGCATCTGATCAAATAATATCATAGAACATAAAAAGTAGGAAACTTAATTCTCTACAAAAAAGGTCTCTTAACATTTTGCCATAGCTCGCTTCGTTTCCGAGATATTTGCATATTTATCTCAAGGGAAGGGGCCTGACGGAAATATTTCGAGATATTTCTTCTTCTTGTTGTTCTTCTTCTGCACAGCTAAGCTCGAAGTGGCATTTGCGGCTCTCACTAGTGCAGAGTTATCTCAGAGAAAGGGGCACGGTGTTTCTGAATCTCTATTATGTTGGTGCGGCTTCGGAACTTTTAAATATCTTGATATATCTCGAGAACTACGCATCTGATCAAAAAATATCATAGAACATGAAAAGTAGGAAACTTAATTCTCTACAAAAAAGGTCTCTTAACATTTTGCCATAGCTCGCTTCGTTTCCGAGATATTTGCAGATTTATCTCAAGGGAAGGGGCCTAACGGACATATTTCGAGATATTTCTTCTTCTTGTTGTTCTTCTTCTGCACAGCTAAACTGGAAGTGGCATTTCCAGCTCGCAATAGTGCAGAGTTATCTCAAAGAAAGGGGTCACGGTGTTTCTGTATCTCTATTATGTTGGTGCGGCTTCGGAACTTTTAAATATCTCGATATATCTCGAGAACTACGCATCTGATCAAAAAATATCATAGAACATAAAAAGTAGGAAACTTAATTCTCTACAAAAAATGTCTCTTAACATTTTGCCATAGCTCGCTTCGTTTCCGAGATATTTGCAGATTTATCTCAAGGGAAGGGGCCTGACGGACATATTTCGAGACATTTCTTCTTCTTGTTGTTCTTCTTCTGCACAGCTGAGCTGGAAGTGGCATTTGCAGGTCGCAATAGTGCAGAGTTATCTCAAAGAAAGAGGCCACGGTGTTTCTGTACCTCTATTATGTTGGTGCAGCTTCGGAACTTTTAAATATCTTGATATATCTCGAGAACTACGCATCTGATCAAAAAATATCATAGAAGATAAATTGTAGGAAACATAATTCTCTACAAAAAACGTCTCTTAACATTTTGCCATAGCTCGCTTCGTTTCCGAGATATTTGCAGATTCAGCTCAAAGGAACTGGCCTGACGGACATATTTCGAGATATTTCTTCTTCTTGTTGTTCTTCCTCTGCACAGCTAAGCTGGAATGGCATTTGCAGCTCGCAATAGTGCAGAGTTATCTCAAAGAAAGGGGCCACGGTGTTTCTGTATCTCTATTATGTTGGTGCGGCTTCGGAACTTTTAAATATCTTGATATATCTCGAGAACTACGCATCTGATCAAATAATATCATAGAACATAAAAAGTAGGAAACTTAATTCTCTACAAAAAAGGTCTCTTAACATTTTGCCATAGCTCGCTTCGTTTCCGAGATATTTGCATATTTATCTCAAGGGAAGGGGCCTGACGGACATATTTCGAGATATTTCTTCTTCTTGTTGTTCTTCTTCTGCACAGCTAAGCTGGAAGTGGCATTTGCGGCTCTCACTAGTGCAGAGTTATCTCAAAGAAAGGGGCCACGGTGTTTCTGTATCTCTATTATGTTGGTGCGGCTTCGGAACTTTTAAATATCTCGATATATCTCGGAAACTACGCTTCTGATCAAAAAATATCATAGAACATAAATTGTAGGAAACATAATTCTCTACAAAAAAGGTCTCTTAACATTTTGCCATAGCTCGCTTCGTTTCCGAGATATTTGCAGATATATCTCAAGGGAAGGGGCCTCACGGACATATTTCGAGATATTTCTTCTTCTTGTTGTTCTTCTTCTGCACAGCTAAGCTGGAAGTGGCATTTACCGCTCGCAATAGTGCAGAGTTATCTCAAAGAAAGGGGCCACGGTGTTTCTGTATCTCTATTATGTTGGTGCGGCTTCGGAACTTTTAAATATCTTGATATATCTCGAGAACTACGCATCTGATCAAAAAATATCATAGAACATGAAAAGTAGGAAACTTAATTCTCTACAAAAAAGGTCTCTTAACATTTTGCCATAGCTCGCTTCGTTTCCGAGATATTTGCAGATTTATCTCAACGGAAGGGGCCTAACGGACATATTTCGAGATATTTCTTCTTCTTGTTGTTCTTCTTCTGCACAGCTAAACTGGAAGTGGCATTTCCAGCTCGCAATAGTGCAGAGTTATCTCAAAGAAAAGGGTCACGGTGTTTCTGTATCTCTATTATGTTGGTGCGGCTTCGGAACTTTTAAATATCTCGATATATCTCGAAAACTACGCTTCTGATCAAAAAATATCATAGAACGTAAATTGTAGCAAACATTATTCTCTACAAAAAAGGTCTGTTAACATTTTGCCATAGCTCGCTTCGTTTCCGAGATATTTGCAGATTCAGCTCAAAGGAACGGGCCTGACGGACATATTTCGAGATACTTCTTCTTCTTGTTGTTCTTCTTCTGCACAGCTAAGCTGGAAGTGGCATTTGCAGCTCGCACTAGTGCAGAGTTATCTCAAAGAAAGGGGCCACGGTGTTTCTGTATCTCTATTATGTTGGTGCGGCTTCGGAACTTTTAAATATCTCGATATATCTCGAAAGCTACGCTTCTGATCAAAAAATATCATAGAACATAAATTGTAGGAAACATAATTCTCTACAAAAAAGGTCTCTTAACATTTTGCCATAGCTCGCTTCGTTTCCGAGATATTTGCAGATATATCTCAAGGGAAGGGGCCTGACGGACATATTTCGAGATATTTCTTCTTCTTGTTGTTCTTCTTCTGCACAGCTAAGCTGGAAGTGGCATTTGCGGCTCGCACTAGTGCAGAGTTATCTCAAAGAAAGGGGCCACGGTGTTTCTGTATCTCTATTATGTTGGTGCGGCTTCGGAACTTTTAAATATCTTGATATATCTCGAGAACTACGCATCTGATCAAAAAATATCATCGAACATAAAAAGTAGGAAACTTAATTCTCTACAAAAAAGGTCTCTTAACATTTTGCCATAGCTCGCTTCGTTTCCGAGATATTTGCAGATTTATCTCAAGGGAAGGGGCCTGACGGACATATTTCGAGATATTTCTTCTTCTTGTTGTTCTTCTTCTGCACAGCTGAGCTGGAAGTGGCATTTCCAGCTCGCAATAGTGCAGAGTTATCTCAAAGAAAGGGGTCACGGTGTTTCTGTATCTCTATTATGTTGGTGCGGCTTCGGAACTTTTAAATATCTCGATATATCTCGAGAACTACGCATCTGATCAAAAAATATCATAGAACATAAAAAGTAGGAAACTTAATTCTCTACAAAAAATGTCTCTTAACATTTTGCCATAGCTCGCTTCGTTTCCGAGATATTTGCAGATTTATCTCAAGGGAAGGGGCCAGACGGACATATTTCGAGACATTTCTTCTTCTTGTTGTTCTTCTTCTGCACAGCTGAGCTGGAAGTGGCATTTGCAGGTCGCAATAGTGCAGAGTTATCTCAAAGAAAGAGGCCACGGTGTTTCTGTACCTCTATTATGTTGGTGCAGCTTCGGAACTTTTAAATATCTTGATATATCTCGAGAACTACGCATCTGATCAAAAAATATCATAGAAGATAAATTGTAGGAAACATAATTCTCTACAAAAAACGTCTCTTAACATTTTGCCATAGCTCGCTTCGTTTCCGAGATATTTGCAGATTCAGCTCAAAGGAACTGGCCTGACGGACATATTTCGAGATATTTCTTCTTCTTGTTGTTCTTCCTCTGCACAGCTAAGCTGGAATGGCATTTGCAGCTCGCAATAGTGCAGAGTTATCTCAAAGAAAGGGGCCACGGTGTTTCTGTATCTCTATTACGTTGGTGCCGCTTCGGAACTTTTAAATATCTTGATATATCTCGAGAACTACGCATCTGATCAAATAATATCATAGAACATAAAAAGTAGGAGACTTAATTCTCTACAAAAAAGGTCTCTTAACATTTTGCCATAGCTCGCTTCGTTTCCGAGATATTTGCATATTTATCTCAAGGGAAGGGGTCTGACGGACATATTTCGAGATATTTCTTCTTCTTGTTGTTCTTCTTCTGCACAGCTAAGCTGGAAGTGGCATTTGCGGCTCTCACTAGTGCAGAGTTATCTCAAAGAAAGGGGCCACGGTGTTTCTGTATCTCTATTATGTTGGTGCGGCTTCGGAACTTTTAAATATCTCGATATATCTCGAAAACTACGCTTCTGATCAAAAAATATCATAGAACATAAATTGTAGGAAACATAATTCTCTACAAAAAAGGTCTGTTAACATTTTGCCATAGCTCGCTTCGTTTCCCAGATATTTGCAGATATATCTCAAGGGAAGGGGCCTCACGGACATATTTCGAGATATTTCTTCTTCTTGTTGTTCTTCTTCTGCACAGCTAAGCTGGAAGTGGCATTTACAGCTCGCAATAGTGCAGAGTTATCTCAAAGAAAGGGGCCACGGTGTTTCTGTATCTCTATTATGTTGGTGCGGCTTCGGAACTTTTAAATATCTCGATATATCTCGAAAGCTACGCTTCTGATCAAAAAATATCATAGAACATAAATTGTAGGAAACATAATTCTCTACAAAAAAGGTCTCTTAACATTTTGCCATAGCTCGCTTCGTTTCCGAGATATTTGCAGATTTATCTCAAGGGAAGGGGCCTGACGGACATATTTCGAGATATTTCTTCTTCTTGTTGTTCTTCTTCTGCACAGCTAAGCTGGAAGTGGCATTTGCGGCTCGCACTAGTGCAGAGTTATCTCAAAGAAAGGGGCCACGGTGTTTCTGTATCTCTATTATGTTGGTGCGGCTTCGGAACTTTTAAATATCTCGATATATCTCGAAAACTACGCTTCTGATCAAAAAATATCATAGAACATAAATTGTAGGAAACATAATTCTCTACAAAAAACGTCTCTTAACATTTTGCCATAGCTCGCTTCGTTTCCGAGATATTTGCAGATTCAGCTCAAAGGAACGGGCCTGACGGACATATTTCGAGATACTTCTTCTTCTTGTTGTTCTTCCTCTGCACAGCTAAGCTGGAAGTGGCATTTACAGCTCGCAATAGTGCAGAGTTATCTCAAAGAAAGGGGCCACGGTGTTTCTGTATCTCTATTATGTTGGTGCGGCTTCGGAACTTTTAAATATCTTGATATATCTCGAGAACTACGCATCTGATCAAAAAATATCATACTACATAAAAAGTAGGAAACTTAATTCTCTACAAGAAAGGTCTCTAAACATTTTGCCATAGCTCGCTTCGTTTCCGAGATATTTGCAGATATATCTCAAGGGAAGGGGCCTGACGGACATATTTCGAGATATTTCTTCTTCTTGTTGTTCTTCTTCTGCACAGCTAAGCTGGAAGTGGCATTTACAGCTCGCAATAGTGCAGAGTTATCTCAAAGAAAGGGGCCACGGTGTTTCTGTATCTCTATTATGTTGGTGCGGCTTCGGAACTTTTAAATATCTTGATATATCTCGAGAACTACGCATCTGATCAAAAAATATCATCTAACATAAAAAGTAGGAAACTTAATTCTCTACAAAAAAGGTCTCTTAACATTTTGCCATAGCTCGCTTCGTTTCCGAGATATTTGCAGATTTATCTCAAGGGAAGGGGCCTGACGGACATATTTCGAGATATTTCTTCTTCTTGTTGTTCTTCTTCTGCACAGCTGAGCTGGAAGTGGCATTTGCAGGTGGCAATAGTGCAGAGTTATCTCAAAGAAAGGGGCCACGGTGTTTCTGTATCTCTATTATGTTGGTGCGGCTTCGGAACTTTTAAATATCTCGATATATCTCGAAAACTACGCTTCTGATCAAAAAATATCATAGAACGTAAATTGTAGGAAACATTATTCTCTACAAAAAAGGTTTCTTAACATTTTGCCATAGCTCGCTTCGTTTCCGAGATATTTGCAGATTCATCTCAAGGGAAGGGGTCTGACGGACATATTTCGAGATATTTCTTCTTCTTGTTGTTCTTCTTCTGCACAGCTAAGCTCGAAGCGGCATTTGCAGCTCGCAATAGTGCAGAGTTATCTCAAAGAAAGAGGCCACGGTGTTTCTGTACCTCTATTATGTTGGTGCAGCTTCGGAACTTTTAAATATCTTGATATATCTCGAGAACTACGCATCTGATCAAAAAATATCATACTACATAAAAAGTAGGAAACTTAATTCTCTACAAGAAAGGTCTCTAAACATTTTGCCATAGCTCGCTTCGTTTCCGAGATATTTGCAGATATATCTCAAGGGAAGGGGCCTCACGGACATATTTCGAGATATTTCTTCTTCTTGTTGTTCTTCTTCTGCACAGCTAAGCTGGAAGTGGCATTTGCAGCTCGCACTAGTGCAGAGTTATCTCAAAGAAAGGGGCCACGGTGTTTCTGTATCTCTATTATGTTGGTGCAGCTTCGGAACTTTTAAATATCTTGATATATCTCGAGAACTACGCATCTGATCAAAAAATATCATACTACATAAAAAGTAGGAAACTTAATTCTCTACAAGAAAGGTCTCTAAACATTTTGCCATAGCTCGCTTCGTTTCCGAGATATTTGCAGATATATCTCAAGGGAAGGGGCCTCACGGACATATTTCGAGATATTTCTTCTTCTTGTTGTTCTTCTTCTGCACAGCTAAGCTGGAAGTGGCATTTGCAGCTCGCACTAGTGCAGAGTTATCTCAAAGAAAGGGGCCACGGTGTTTCTGTATCTCTATTATGTTGGTGCGGCTTCGGAACTTTTAAATATCTCGATATATCTCGAAAGCTACGCTTCTGATCAAAAAATATCATAGAACATAAATTGTAGGAAACATAATTCTCTACAAAAAAGGTCTCTTAACATTTTGCCATAGCTCGCTTCGTTTCCGAGATATTTGCAGATTTATCTCAAGGGAAGGGGCCTGACGGACATATTTCGAGATATTTCTTCTTCTTGTTGTTCTTCTTCTGCACAGCTAAGCTGGAAGTGGCATTTGCGGCTCGCACTAGTGCAGAGTTATCTCAAAGAAAGGGGCCACGGTGTTTCTGTATCTCTATTATGTTGGTGCGGCTTCGGAACTTTTAAATATCTCGATATATCTCGAAAACTACGCTTCTGATCAAAAAATATCATAGAACGTAAATTGTAGGAAACATTATTCTCTACAAAAAAGGTCTCTTAACATTTTGCCATAGCTCGCTTCGTTTCCGAGATATTTGCAGATTCATCTCAAGGGAAGGGGTCTGACGGACATATTTCGAGATATTTCTTCTTCTTGTTGTTCTTCTTCTGCACAGCTAAGCTCGAAGCGGCATTTGCAGCTCGCAATAGTGCAGAGTTATCTCAAAGAAAGAGGCCACGGTGTTTCTGTACCTCTATTATGTTGGTGCAGCTTCGGAACTTTTAAATATCTTGATATATCTCGAGAACTACGCATCTGATCAAAAAATATCATACTACATAAAAAGTAGGAAACTTAATTCTCTACAAGAAAGGTCTCTAAACATTTTGCCATAGCTCGCTTCGTTTCCGAGATATTTGCAGATTTATCTCAAGGGAAGGGGCCTGACGGACATATTTCGAGATATTTCTTCTTCTTGTTGTTCTTCTTCTGCACAGCTAAGCTGGAAGTGGCATTTGCAGCTCGCAGTAGTGCAGAGTTATCTCAAAGAGAGGGGCCACGGTGTTTCTGTATCTCTATTATGTTGGTGCGGCTTCGGAACTTTTAAATATCTTGATATATCTCGAGAACTACGCATCTGATCAAAAAATATCATAGAAGATAAATTGTAGGAAACATAATTCTCTACAAAAAACGTCTCTTAACAGTTTGCCATAGCTCGCTTCGTTTCCGAGATATTTGCAGATTCAGCTCAAAGGAACTGGCCTGACGGACATGTTTCGAGATATTTCTTCTTCTTGTTGTTCTTCCTCTGCACAGCTAAGCTGGAATGGCATTTGAAGCTCGCAATAGTGCAGAGTTATCTCAAGGAAAGGGGCCACGGTGTTTCTGTATCTCTATTATGTTGGTGCGGCTTCGGAACTTTTAAATATCTTGATATATCTCGAGAACTACGCATCTGATCAAATAATATCATAGAACATAAAAAGTAGGAAACTTAATTCTCTACAAAAAAGGTCTCTTAACATTTTGCCATACCTCGCTTCGTTTCCGAGATATTTGCATATTTATCTCAAGGGAAGGGGCCTGACGGACATATTTCGAGATATTTCTTCTTCTTGTTGTTCTTCTTCTGCACAGCTAAGGTCGAAGTGGCATTTGCGGCTCTCACTAGTGCAGAGTTATCTCAGAGAAAGGGGCACGGTGTTTCTGTATCTCTATTATGTTGGTGCGGCTTCGGAACTTTTAAATATCTCGATATATCTCGAAAACTACGCTTCTGAACAAAAAATATCATAGAACATAAATTGTAGGAAACATAATTCTCTACAAAAAAGGTCTCTTAACATTTTGCCATAGCTCGCTTCGTTTCCGAGATATTTGCAGATATATCTCAAGGGAAGGGGCCTCACGGACATATTTCGAGATATTTCTTCTTCTTGTTGTTCTTCTTCTGCACAGCTAAGCTGGAAGTGGCATTTACAGCTCGCAATAGTGCAGAGTTATCTCAAAGAAAGGGGCCACGGTGTTTCTGTATCTCTATTATGTTGGTGCGGCTTCGGAACTTTTAAATATCTTGATATATCTCGAGAACTACGCATCTGATCAAAAAATATCATAGAACATGAAAAGTAGGAAACTTAATTCTCTACAAAAAAGGTCTCTTAACATTTTGCCATAGCTCGCTTCGTTTCCGAGATATTTGCAGATTTATCTCAAGGGAAGGGGCCTGACGGACATATTTCGAGATATTTCTTCTTCTTGTTGTTCTTCTTCTGCACAGCTAAGCTGGAAGTGGCATTTGCGGCTCGCACTAGTGCAGAGTTATCTCAAAGAAAGGGGCCACGGTGTTTCTGTATCTCTATTATGTTGGTGCGGCTTCGGAACTTTTAAATATCTCGATATATCTCGAAAACTACGCTTCTGATCAAAAAATATCATAGAACGTAAATTGTAGGAAACATTATTCTCTACAAAAAAGGTCTCTTAACATTTTGCCATAGCTCGCTTCGTTTCCGAGATATTTGCAGATTCATCTCAAGGGAAGGGGTCTGACGGACATATTTCGAGATATTTCTTCTTCTTGTTGTTCTTCTTCTGCACAGCTAAGCTCGAAGCGGCATTTGCAGCTCGCAATAGTGCAGAGTTATCTCAAAGAAAGAGGCCACGGTGTTTCTGTACCTCTATTATGTTGGTGCAGCTTCGGAACTTTTAAATATCTTGATATATCTCGAGAACTACGCATCTGATCAAAAAATATCATACTACATAAAAAGTAGGAAACTTAATTCTCTACAAGAAAGGTCTCTAAACATTTTGCCATAGCTCGCTTCGTTTCCGAGATATTTGCAGATTTATCTCAAGGGAAGGGGCCTGACGGACATATTTCGAGATATTTCTTCTTCTTGTTGTTCTTCTTCTGCACAGCTAAGCTGGAAGTGGCATTTGCAGCTCGCAGTAGTGCAGAGTTATCTCAAAGAGAGGGGCCACGGTGTTTCTGTATCTCTATTATGTTGGTGCGGCTTCGGAACTTTTAAATATCTTGATATATCTCGAGAACTACGCATCTGATCAAAAAATATCATAGAAGATAAATTGTAGGAAACATAATTCTCTACAAAAAACGTCTCTTAACAGTTTGCCATAGCTCGCTTCGTTTCCGAGATATTTGCAGATTCAGCTCAAAGGAACTGGCCTGACGGACATGTTTCGAGATATTTCTTCTTCTTGTTGTTCTTCCTCTGCACAGCTAAGCTGGAATGGCATTTGAAGCTCGCAATAGTGCAGAGTTATCTCAAGGAAAGGGGCCACGGTGTTTCTGTATCTCTATTATGTTGGTGCGGCTTCGGAACTTTTAAATATCTTGATATATCTCGAGAACTACGCATCTGATCAAATAATATCATAGAACATAAAAAGTAGGAAACTTAATTCTCTACAAAAAAGGTCTCTTAACATTTTGCCATACCTCGCTTCGTTTCCGAGATATTTGCATATTTATCTCAAGGGAAGGGGCCTGACGGACATATTTCGAGATATTTCTTCTTCTTGTTGTTCTTCTTCTGCACAGCTAAGGTCGAAGTGGCATTTGCGGCTCTCACTAGTGCAGAGTTATCTCAGAGAAAGGGGCACGGTGTTTCTGTATCTCTATTATGTTGGTGCGGCTTCGGAACTTTTAAATATCTCGATATATCTCGAAAACTACGCTTCTGAACAAAAAATATCATAGAACATAAATTGTAGGAAACATAATTCTCTACAAAAAAGGTCTCTTAACATTTTGCCATAGCTCGCTTCGTTTCCGAGATATTTGCAGATATATCTCAAGGGAAGGGGCCTCACGGACATATTTCGAGATATTTCTTCTTCTTGTTGTTCTTCTTCTGCACAGCTAAGCTGGAAGTGGCATTTACAGCTCGCAATAGTGCAGAGTTATCTCAAAGAAAGGGGCCACGGTGTTTCTGTATCTCTATTATGTTGGTGCGGCTTCGGAACTTTTAAATATCTTGATATATCTCGAGAACTACGCATCTGATCAAAAAATATCATAGAACATGAAAAGTAGGAAACTTAATTCTCTACAAAAAAGGTCTCTTAACATTTTGCCATAGCTCGCTTCGTTTCCGAGATATTTGCAGATTTATCTCAAGGGAAGGGGCCTAACGGACATATTTCGAGATATTTCTTCTTCTTGTTGTTCTTCTTCTGCACAGCTAAACTGGAAGTGGCATTTCCAGCTCGCAATAGTGCAGAGTTATCTCAAAGAAAGGGGTCACGGTGTTTCTGTATCTCTATTATGTTGGTGCGGCTTCGGAACTTTTAAGTATCTCGATATATCTCGAAAACTACGCTTCTGATCAAAAAATATCATAGAACGTAAATTGTAGGAAACATTATTCTCTACAAAAAAGGTCTCTTAACATTTTGCCATAGCTCGCTTCGTTTCCGAGATATTTGCATATTTATCTCAAGGGAAGGGGCCTGACGGACATATTTCGAGATATTTCTTCTTCTTGTTGTTCTTCTTCTGCACAGCTAAGCTGGAAGTGGCATTTGCGGCTCGCACTAGTGCAGAGTTATCTCAAAGAAAGGGGCCACGGTGTTTCTGTATCTCTATTATGTTGGTGCGGCTTCGGAACTTTTAAATATCTCGATATATCTCGAAAACTACGCATCTGATCAAAAAATATCATCGAACATAAAAAGTAGGAAACTTAATTCTCTACAAAAAAGGTCTCTTAACATTTTGCCATAGCTCGCTTCGTTTCCGAGATATTTGCAGATTTATCTCAAGGGAAGTGGCCTGACGGACATATTTCGAGATATTTCTTCTTCTTGTTGTTCTTCTTCTGCACAGCTAAGCTGGAAGTGGCATTTGCAGCTCGCAATAGTGCAGAGTTATCCCAAAGAAAGGGGCCACGGTGTTTCTGTATCTCTATTATGTTGGTGCGGCTTCGGAACTTTTAAATATCTCGATATATCTCGAGAACTACGCATCTGATCAAAAAATATCATAGAACATGAAAAGTAGGAAACTTAATTCTCTACAAAAAAGGTCTCTTAACATTTTGCCATAGCTCTCTTCGTTTCCGAGATATTTGCAGATTTATCTCAAGGGAAGGGGCCTGACGGACATATTTCGAGATATTTCTTCTTCTTGTTGTTCTTCTTCTGCACAGCTAAGCTGGAAGTGGCATTTGCAGCTCGCAATAGTGCAGAGTTATCTCAAAGAAAGGGGCCACGGTGTTGCTGTATCTCTATTATGATGGTGCGGCTTCGGAACTTTTAAATATCTTGATATATCTCGAGAACTACGCATCTGATCAGAAAATATCGTAGAACATAAAAAGTAGGAAACTTAATTCTCTACAAAAAAGGTTTCTTAACATTTTGCCGTAGCTCGCTTCGTTTCCGAGATATTTGCATATTTATCTCAAGGGAAGGGGCCTGACGGACATATTTCGAGATATTTCTTCTTCTTGTTGTTCTTCTTCTGCACAGCTAAGCTGGAAGTGGCATTTACAGCTCGCAATAGTGCAGAGTTATCTCAAAGAAAGGGGCCACGGTGTTTCTGTATCTCTATTATGTTGGTGCGGCTTCGGAACTTTTAAATATCTTGATATATCTCGAGAACTACGCATCTGATCAAAAAATATCATAGAACATGAAAAGTAGGAAACTTAATTCTCTACAAAAAAGGTCTCTTAACATTTTGCCATAGCTCTCTTCGTTTCCGAGATATTTGCAGATTTATCTCAAGGGAAGGGGCCTGACGGACATATTTCGAGATATTTCTTCTTCTTGTTGTTCTTCTTCTGCACAGCTAAGCTGGAAGTGGCATTTGCGGCTCGCACTAGTGCACAGTTATCTCAAAGAAAGGGGCCACGGTGTTTCTGTATCTCTATTATGTTGGTGCGGCTTCGGAACGTTTAAGTATCCCGATATATCTCGAAAACTACGCTTCTGATCACAAAATATCATAGAACATGAAAAGTAGGAACCTTAATTCTCTACAAAAAAGGTCTCTTAACATTTTGCCATAGCTCTCTTCGTTTCCGAGATATTTGCAGATTTATCTCAAGGGAAGGGGCCTGACGGACATATTTCGAGATATTTCTTCTTCTTGTTGTTCTTCTTCTGCACAGCTAAGCTGGAAGTGGCATTTGCAGCTCGCAATAGTGCAGAGTTATCTCAAAGAAAGGGGCCACGGTGTTTCTGTATCTCTATTATGTTGGTGCGGCTTCGGAACTTTTAAATATCTTGATATATCTCGAGAACTACGCGTCTGATCAAAAAATATCATAGAACATAAAAAGTAGGAAACATAATTCTCTACAAAAACGGTCTCTAAACATTTTGCCATAGCTCGCTTCGTTTCCGAGATATTTGCAGATATATCTCAAGGGAAGGGGCCTGACGGACATATTTCGAGATATTTCTTCTTCTTGTTGTTCTTCTTCTGCACAGCTAAGCTGGAAGTGGCATTTGCGGCTCGCACTGGTGCACAGTTATCTCAAAGAAAGGGGCCACGGTGTTTCTGTATCTCTATTATGTTGGTGCGTCTTCGGAACTTTTAAATATCTCGATATATCTCGAAAACTACGCTTCTCATCAAAAAATATCATACAACATAAATTGTAGGAAACATAATTCTCTACAAAAAAGGTCTCTAAACATTTTGCCATAGCTCGCTTCGTTTCCGAGATATTTGCAGATTTATCTCAAGGGAAGGGTCCTGATGGACATATTTCGAGATATTTCTTCTTCTTGTTGTTCTTCTTCTGCACAGCTAAACTGGAAGTGGCATTTCCAGCTCGCAATCGTGCAGAGTTATCTCAAAGAAAGGGGCCACGGTGTTTCTGTATCTCTATTATGTTGGTGCGGCTTCGGAAGTTTTAAATATCTTGATATATCTCGAGAACTACGCCTCTGATCGAAAAATATCATAGAACATAAAAAGTAGGAAACTTAATTATCTACAAAAAAGGTCTCTCAACATTTTGCCATAGCTCGCTTCGTTTCCGAGATATTTGCAGATTTATCTCAAGGGAAGGGGCCTGACGGACATATTTCGAGATATTTCTTCTTCTTGTTGTTCTTCTTCTGCACAGCTAAGCTGGAAGTGGCATTTGCAGCTCGCAATAGTGCAGAGTTATCCCAAAGAAAGGGGCCACGGTGTTTCTGTATCTCTATTATGTTGGTGCGGCTTCGGAACTTTTAAATATCTCGATATATCTCGAGAACTACGCATCTGATCAAAAAATATCATAGAACATGAAAAGTAGGAAACTTAATTCTCTACAAAAAAGGTCTCTTAACATTTTGCCATAGCTCTCTTCGTTTCCGAGATATTTGCAGATTTATCTCAAGGGAAGGGGCCTGACGGACATATTTCGAGATATTTCTTCTTCTTGTTGTTCTTCTTCTGCACAGCTAAGCTGGAAGTGGCATTTGCAGCTCGCAATAGTGCAGAGTTATCTCAAAGAAAGGGGCCACGGTGTTGCTGTATCTCTATTATGATGGTGCGGCTTCGGAACTTTTAAATATCTTGATATATCTCGAGAACTACGCATCTGATCAGAAAATATCGTAGAACATAAAAAGTAGGAAACTTAATTCTCTACAAAAAAGGTTTCTTAACATTTTGCCGTAGCTCGCTTCGTTTCCGAGATATTTGCATATTTATCTCAAGGGAAGGGGCCTGACGGACATATTTCGAGATATTTCTTCTTCTTGTTGTTCTTCTTCTGCACAGCTAAGCTGGAAGTGGCATTTACAGCTCGCAATAGTGCAGAGTTATCTCAAAGAAAGGGGCCACGGTGTTTCTGTATCTCTATTATGTTGGTGCGGCTTCGGAACTTTTAAATATCTTGATATATCTCGAGAACTACGCATCTGATCAAAAAATATCATAGAACATGAAAAGTAGGAAACTTAATTCTCTACAAAAAAGGTCTCTTAACATTTTGCCATAGCTCTCTTCGTTTCCGAGATATTTGCAGATTTATCTCAAGGGAAGGGGCCTGACGGACATATTTCGAGATATTTCTTCTTCTTGTTGTTCTTCTTCTGCACAGCTAAGCTGGAAGTGGCATTTGCGGCTCGCACTAGTGCACAGTTATCTCAAAGAAAGGGGCCACGGTGTTTCTGTATCTCTATTATGTTGGTGCGGCTTCGGAACGTTTAAGTATCCCGATATATCTCGAAAACTACGCTTCTGATCACAAAATATCATAGAACATGAAAAGTAGGAACCTTAATTCTCTACAAAAAAGGTCTCTTAACATTTTGCCATAGCTCTCTTCGTTTCCGAGATATTTGCAGATTTATCTCAAGGGAAGGGGCCTGACGGACATATTTCGAGATATTTCTTCTTCTTGTTGTTCTTCTTCTGCACAGCTAAGCTGGAAGTGGCATTTGCAGCTCGCAATAGTGCAGAGTTATCTCAAAGAAAGGGGCCACGGTGTTTCTGTATCTCTATTATGTTGGTGCGGCTTCGGAACTTTTAAATATCTTGATATATCTCGAGAACTACGCGTCTGATCAAAAAATATCATAGAACATAAAAAGTAGGAAACATAATTCTCTACAAAAACGGTCTCTAAACATTTTGCCATAGCTCGCTTCGTTTCCGAGATATTTGCAGATATATCTCAAGGGAAGGGGCCTGACGGACATATTTCGAGATATTTCTTCTTCTTGTTGTTCTTCTTCTGCACAGCTAAGCTGGAAGTGGCATTTGCGGCTCGCACTGGTGCACAGTTATCTCAAAGAAAGGGGCCACGGTGTTTCTGTATCTCTATTATGTTGGTGCGTCTTCGGAACTTTTAAATATCTCGATATATCTCGAAAACTACGCTTCTCATCAAAAAATATCATACAACATAAATTGTAGGAAACATAATTCTCTACAAAAAAGGTCTCTAAACATTTTGCCATAGCTCGCTTCGTTTCCGAGATATTTGCAGATTTATCTCAAGGGAAGGGTCCTGATGGACATATTTCGAGATATTTCTTCTTCTTGTTGTTCTTCTTCTGCACAGCTAAACTGGAAGTGGCATTTCCAGCTCGCAATCGTGCAGAGTTATCTCAAAGAAAGGGGCCACGGTGTTTCTGTATCTCTATTATGTTGGTGCGGCTTCGGAAGTTTTAAATATCTTGATATATCTCGAGAACTACGCCTCTGATCGAAAAATATCATAGAACATAAAAAGTAGGAAACTTAATTATCTACAAAAAAGGTCTCTCAACATTTTGCCATAGCTCGCTTCGTTTCCGAGATATTTGCAGATTTATCTCAAGGGAAGGGGCCTGACGGACATATTTCGAGATATTTCTTCTTCTTGTTGTTCTTCTTCTGCACAGCTAAGCTGGAAGTGGCATTTGCAGCTCGCAATAGTGCAGAGTTATCTCAAAGAAAGGGGCCACGGTGTTTCTGTATCTCTATTATGTTGGTGCGGCTTCGGAACTTTTAAATATCTTGATATATCTCGAGAACTACGCGTCTGATCAAAAAATATCATAGAACATAAAAAGTAGGAAACATAATTCTCTACAAAAACGGTCTCTTAACATTTTGCCATAGCTCGCTTCGTTTCCGAGATATTTGCAGATATATCTCAAGGGAAGGGGCCTGACGGACATATTTCGAGATATTTCTTTTTCTTGTTGTTCTTCTTCTGCACAGCTAAGCTGGAAGTGGCATTTGCGGCTCGCACTGGTGCACAGTTATCTCAAAGAAAGGGGCCACGGTGTTTCTGTATCTCTATTATGTTGGTGCGGCTTCGGAACTTTTAAATATCTCGATATATCTCGAAAACTACGCTTCTGATCAAAAAATATCATAGAACGTAAATTGTAGGAAATATTATTCTCTACAAAAAAGGTCTCTCAACATTTTGCCACAGCTCGCTTCGTTTCCGAGATATTTGCAGATTCATCTCAAGGGAAGGGGTCTGACGGACATATTTCGAGATATTTCTTCTTCTTGTTGTTCTTCTTCTGCACAGCTAAGCTCGAAGTGGCATTTGCAGCTCGCAATAGTGCAGAGTTATCTCAAAGAAAGAGGCCACGGTGTTTCTGTACCTCTATTATGTTGGTGCAGCTTCGGAACTTTTAAATATCTTGATATATCTCGAGAACTACGCATCTGATCAAAAAATATCATCGAACATAAAAAGTAGGAAACTTAATTCTCTACAAAAAAGGTCTCTTAACATTTTGCCATAGCTCGCTTCGTTTCCGAGATATTTGCAGATTTATCTCAAGGGAAGGGGCCTGACGGACATATTTCGAGATATTTCTTCTTCTTGTTGTTCTTCTTCTGCACAGCTGAGCTGGAAGTGGCATTTGCAGGTCGCAATAGTGCAGAGTTATATCAAAGAAAGGGGCCACGGTGTTTCTGTATCTCTATTATGTTGGTGCGGCTACGGAACTTTTAAATATCTCGATATATCTCGAAAACTACGCTTCTGATCAAAAAATATCATAGAACGTAAATTGTAGGAAATATTATTCTCTACAAAAAAGGTCTCTCAACATTTTGCCATAGCTCGCTTCGTTTCCGAGATATTTGCAGATTTATCTCAAGGGAATTGGCCTGACGGACATATTTCGAGATATTTCTTCTTCTTGTTGTTCTTCTTCTGCACAGCTAAGCTGGAAGTGGCATTTGCGGCTCGCACTAGTGCAGAGTTATCTCAAAGAAAGGGGCCACGGTGTTTCTGTATCCCTATTATGTTGGTGCGGCTTCGGAACTTTTAAATATCTTGATATATCTCGAGAACTACGCATCTGATCAAAAAATATCATAGAACATAAAAAGTAGGAAACTTAATTCTCTACAAAAAAGGTCTCTTAACATTTTGCCATAGCTCGCTTCGTTTCCGAGATATTTGCATATTTATCTCAAGGGATGGGGCCTGACGGACATATTTCGAGATATTTCTTCTTCTTGTTGTTCTTCTTCTGCACAGCTAAGCTGGAAGTGGCATTTGCGGCTCGCACTAGTGCAGAGTTATCTCAAAGAAAGGGGCCACGGTGTTTCTGTATCTTTATTA
The DNA here is from genome assembly GCF_051020975.1 of Osmia lignaria lignaria. Lineage (NCBI taxonomy): Eukaryota > Metazoa > Arthropoda > Insecta > Hymenoptera > Megachilidae > Osmia > Osmia lignaria. Next base: position 8,002,574 of record NW_027478166.1, read on the forward strand.
TGTTGGTGCGGCTTCGGAACTTTTAAATATCTCGATATATCTCGAAAACTACGCTTCTGATCAAAAAATATCATAGAACATAAATTGTAGGAAACATAATTCTCTACAAAAAAGGTCTCTTAACATTTTGCCATAGCTCGCTTCGTTTCCGAGATATTTGCAGATATATCTCAAGGGAAGCGGCCTGACGGACATATTTCGAGATATTTCTTTTTCTTGTTGTTCTTCTTCTGCACAGCTAAGCTGGAAGTGGCATTTGCGGCTCGCACTGGTGCACAGTTATCTCAAAGAAAGGGGCCACGGTGTTTCTGTATCTCTATTATGTTGGTGCGGCTTCGGAACTTTTAAATATCTCGATATATCTCGAAAACTACGCTTCTGATCAAAAAATATCATAGAACGTAAATTGTAGGAAATATTATTCTCTACAAAAAAGGTCTCTCAACATTTTGCCATAGCTCGCTTCGTTTCCGAGATATTTGCAGATTCATCTCAAGGGAAGGGGTCTGACGGACATATTTCGAGATATTTCTTCTTCTTGTTGTTCTTCTTCTGCACAGCTAAGCTCGAAGTGGCATTTGCAGCTCGCAATAGTGCAGAGTTATCTCAAAGAAAGAGGCCACGGTGTTTCTGTACCTCTATTATGTTGGTGCAGCTTCGGAACTTTTAAATATCTTGATATATCTCGAGAACTACGCATCTGATCAAAAAATATCATCGAACATAAAAAGTAGGAAACTTAATTCTCTACAAAAAAGGTCTCTTAACATTTTGCCATAGCTCGCTTCGCTTCCGAGATATTTGCAGATTTATCTCAAGGGAAGGGTCCTGATGGACATATTTCGAGATATTTCTTCTTCTTGTTGTTCTTCTTCTGCACAGCTAAGCTGGAAGTGGCATTTGCGGCTCGCACTAGTGCAGAGTTATCTCAACGAAAGGGGCCACGGTGTTTCTGTATCCCTATTATGTTGGTGCGGCTTCGGAACTTTTAAATATCTTGATATATCTCGAGAACTACGCATCTGATCAAAAAATATCATAGAACATAAAAAGTAGGAAACTTAATTCTCTACAAAAAAGGTCTCTTAACATTTTGCCATAGCTCGCTTCGTTTCCGAGATATTTGCATATTTATCTCAAGGGAAGGGGCCTGACGGACATATTTCGAGATATTTCTTCTTCTTGTTGTTCTTCTTCTGCACAGCTAAGCTGGAAGTGGCATTTGCGGCTCGCACTAGTGCAGAGTTATCTCAAAGAAAGGGGCCACGGTGTTTCTGTATCTTTATTATGTTGGTGCGGCTTCGGAACTTTTAAATATCTCGATATATCTCGAAAACTACGCTTCTGATAAAAAAGTATCATAGAACATAAAAAGTAGGAAACTTAATTCTCTACAAAAAAGGTCTCTTAACATTTTGCCATAGCTCGCTTCGTTTCCGAGATATTTGCAGATTTATCTCAAGGGAAGGGGCCTGACGGACATATTTCGAGATATTTCTTCTTCTTGTTGTTCTTCTTCTGCACAGCTGAGCTGGAAGTGGCATTTGCAGGTCGCAATAGTGCAGAGTTATCTCAAAGAAAGGGGCCACGGTGTTTCTGTATCTCTATTATGTTGGTGCGGCTACGGAACTTTTAAATATCTCGATATATCTCGAAAACTACGCTTCTGATCAAAAAATATCATAGAACGTAAATTGTAGGAAATATTATTCTCTACAAAAAAGGTCTCTCAACATTTTGCCATAGCTCGCTTCGTTTCCGAGATATTTGCAGATTTATCTCAAGGGAAGTGGCCTGACGGACATATTTCGAGATATTTCTTCTTCTTGTTGTTCTTCTTCTGCACAGCTAAGCTGGAAGTGGCATTTGCGGCTCGCACTAGTGCAGAGTTATCTCAAAGAAAGGGGCCACGGTGTTTCTGTATCCCTATTATGTTGGTGCGGCTTCGGAACTTTTAAATATCTTGATATATCTCGAGAACTACGCATCTGATCAAAAAATATCATCGAACATAAAAAGTAGGAAACATAATTCTCTACAAAAAAGGTCTCTTAACATTTTGCCATAGCTCGCTTCGTTTCCGAGATATTTGCAGATTTATCTCAAGGGAAGGGTCCTGATGGACATATTTCGAGATATTTCTTCTTCTTGTTGTTCTTCTTCTGCACAGCTAAGCTGGAAGTGGCATTTGCAGCTCGCAATAGTGCAGAGTTATCTCAAAGAGAGGGGCCACGGTGTTTCTGTATCTCTATTATGTTTGGTGCGGCTTCGGAACTTTTAAATATCTTGATATATCTCGAGAACTACGCATCTGATCAAAAAATATCATAGAACATGAAAAGTAGGAAACTTAATTCTCTACAAAAAACGTCTCTTAACATTTTGCCATAGCTCGCTTCGTTTCCGAGATATTTGCAGATTCAGCTCAAAGGAACGGGCCTGACGGACATATTTCGAGATACTTCTTCTTCTTGTTGTTCTTCCTCTGCACAGCTAAGCTGGAAGTGGCATTTGCAGCTCGCAATAGTGCAGAGTTATCTCAAAGAAAGGGGCCACGGTGTTTCTGTATCTCTATTATGTTGGTGCGGCTTCGGAACTTTTAAATATCTTGATATATCTCGAGAACTACGCATCTGATCAAAAAATATCATAGAACATAAAAAGTAGGAAACTTAATTCTCTACAAAAAAGGTCTCTTAACATTTTGCCATAGCTCGCTTCGTTTCCGAGATATTTGCAGATTTATCTCAAGGGAAGGGGCCTGACGGACATATTTCGAGATATTTCTTCTTCTTGTTGTTCTTCTTCTGCACAGCTGAGCTGGAAGTGGCATTTGCAGGTCGCAATAGTGCAGAGTTATCTCAAAGAAAGGGGCCACGGTGTTTCTGTATCTCTATTATGTTGGTGCGGCTTCGGAACTTTTAAATATCTCGATATATCTCGAAAACTACGCTTCTGATCAAAAAATGTCATAGAACGCAAATTGTAGGAAACATTATTCTCTACAAAAAAGGTCTCTTAACATTTTGCCATAGATCGCTTCGTTTCCGAGATATTTGCAGATTTATCTCAAGGGAAGGGTCCTGATGGACATATTTCGAGATATTTCTTCTTCTTGTTGTTCTTCTTCTGCACAGCTAAACTGGAAGTGGCATTTCCAGCTCGCAATCGTGCAGAATTATCTCAAAGAAAGGGGTCACGGTGTTTCTGTATCTCTATTATGTTGGTGCGGCTTCGGAACTTTTAAATATCTTGATATATCTCGAGAACTACGCATCTGATCAAAAAATATCATACTACATAAAAAGTAGGAAACTTAATTCTCTACAAGAAAGGTCTCTAAACATTTTGCCATAGCTCGCTTCGTTTCCGAGATATTTGCAGATTTATCTCAAGGGAAGGGGCCTGACGGACATATTTCGAGATATTTCTTCTTCTTGTTGTTCTTCTTCTGCACAGCTAAGCTGGAAGTGGCATTTGCGGCTCGCACTAGTGCAGAGTTATCTCAAAGAAAGGGGCCACGGTGTTTCTGTATCTCTATTATGTTGGTGCGGCTTCGGAACTTTTAAATATCTTGATATATCTCGAGAACTACGCATCTGATCAAAAAATATCATAGAACATAAAAAGTAGGAAACTTAATTCTCTACAAAAACGGTCTCTTAACATTTTGCCATAGCTCGCTTCGTTTCCGAGATATTTCCAGATTTATCTCAAGGGAAGGGGCCTGACGGACATATTTCGAGATATTTCTTCTTCTTGTTGTTCTTCTTCTGCACAGCTGTGCTGGAAGTGGCATTTGCAGGTCGCAATAGTGCAGAGTTATCTCAAAGAAAGGGGCCACGGTGTTTCTGTATCTCTATTATGTTGGTGCGGCTTCGGAACTTTTAAATATCTCGATATATCTCGAAAACTACGCTTCTGATCAAAAAATGTCATAGAACGCAAATTGTAGGAAACATTATTCTCTACAAAAAAGGTCTCTTAACATTTTGCCATAGCTCGCTTCGTTTCCGAGATATTTGCAGATTTATCTCAAGGGAAGGGTCCTGATGGACATATTTCGAGATATTTCTTCTTCTTGTTGTTCTTCTTCTGCACAGCTAAACTGGAAGTGGCATTTCCAGCTCGCAATCGTGCAGAATTATCTCAAAGAAAGGGGCCACGGTGTTTCTGTATCTCTATTATGTTGGTGCGGCTTCGGAACTTTTAAATATCTTGATATATCTCGAGAACTACGCATCTGATCAAAAAATATCATACTACATAAAAAGTAGGAAACTTAATTCTCTACAAGAAAGGTCTCTAAACATTTTGCCATAGCTCGCTTCGTTTCCGAGATATTTGCAGATTTATCTCAAGGGAAGGGGCCTGACGGACATATTTCGAGATGTTTCTTCTTCTTGTTGTTCTTCTTCTGCACAGCTAAGCTGGAAGTGGCATTTGCGGCTCGCACTAGTGCAGAGTTATCTCAAAGAAAGGGGCCACGGTGTTTCTGTATCTCTATTATGTTTGTGCGGCTTCGGAACTTTTAAATATCTCGATATATCTCGACAACTACGCTTCTGATCAAAAAATATCATAGAACCTAAATTGTAGGAAACATAATTCTCTACAAAAAAGGTCTCTTAACATTTTGCCATAGCTCGCTTCGTTTCCGAGATATTTGCAGATATATCTCAAGGGAAGGGGCCTGACGGACATATTTCGAGATATTTCTTCTTCTTGTTGTTCTTCTTCTGCACAGCTGAGCTGGAAGTGGCATTTGCAGGTCGCAATAGTGCAGAGTTATCTCAAAGAAAGGGGCCACGGTGTTTCTGTATCTCTATTATGTTGGTGCGGCTTCGGAACTTTTAAATATCTCGATATATCTCGAAAACTACGCTTCTGATCAAAAAATGTCATAGAACGCAAATTGTAGGAAACATTATTCTCTACAAAAAAGGTCTCTTAACATTTTGCCATAGCTCGCTTCGTTTCCGAGATATTTGCAGATTTATCTCAAGGGAAGGGTCCTGATGGACATATTTCGAGATATTTCTTCTTCTTGTTGTTCTTCTTCTGCACAGCTAAACTGGAAGTGGCATTTCCAGCTCGCAATCGTGCAGAATTATCTCAAAGAAAGGGGCCACGGTGTTTCTGTATCTCTATTATGTTGGTGCGGCTTCGGAACTTTTAAATATCTTGATATATCTCGAGAACTACGCATCTGATCAAAAAATATCATACTACATAAAAAGTAGGAAACTTAATTCTCTACAAGAAAGGTCTCTAAACATTTTGCCATAGCTCGCTTCGTTTCCGAGATATTTGCAGATTTATCTCAAGGGAAGGGGCCTGACGGACATATTTCGAGATATTTCTTCTTCTTGTTGTTCTTCTTCTGCACAGCTAAGCTGGAAGTGGCATTTGCGGCTCGCACTAGTGCAGAGTTATCTCAAAGAAAGGGGCCACGGTGTTTCTGTATCTCTATTATGTTTGTGCGGCTTCGGAACTTTTAAATATCTCGATATATCTCGAAAACTACGCTTCTGATCAGAAAATATCATAGAACCTAAATTGTAGGAAACATAATTCTCTACAAAAAAGGTCTCTTAACATTTTGCCATAGCTCGCTTCGTTTCCGAGATATTTGCAGGTATATCTCAAGGGAAGGGGCCTGACGGACATATTTCGAGATATTTCTTCTTCTTGTTGTTCTTCTTCTGCACAGCTGAGCTGGAAGTGGCATTTGCAGGTCGCAATAGTGCAGAGTTATCTCAAAGAAAGGGGCCACGGTGTTTCTGTATCTCTATTATGTTGGTGCGGCTTCGGAACTTTTAAATATCTCGATATATCTCGAAAACTACGCTTCTGATCAAAAAATGTCATAGAACGCAAATTGTAGGAAACATTATTCTCTACAAAAAAGGTCTCTTAACATTTTGCCATAGCTCGCTTCGTTTCCGAGATATTTGCAGATTTATCTCAAGGGAAGGGTCCTGATGGACATATTTCGAGATATTTCTTCTTCTTGTTGTTCTTCTTCTGCACAGCTAAACTGGAAGTGGCATTTCCAGCTCGCAATCGTGCAGAATTATCTCAAAGAAAGGGGCCACGGTGTTTCTGTATCTCTATTATGTTGGTGCGGCTTCGGAACTTTTAAATATCTTGATATATCTCGAGAACTACGCATCTGACCAAAAAATATCATACTACATAAAAAGTAGGAAACTTAATTCTCTACAAGAAAGGTCTCTAAACATTTTGCCATAGCTCGCTTCGTTTCCGAGATATTTGCAGATTTATCTCAAGGGAAGGGGCCTGACGGACATATTTCGAGATGTTTCTTCTTCTTGTTGTTCTTCTTCTGCACAGCTAAGCTGGAAGTGGCATTTGCGGCTCGCACTAGTGCAGAGTTATCTCAAAGAAAGGGGCCACGGTGTTTCTGTATCTCTATTATGTTTGTGCGGCTTCGGAACTTTTAAATATCTCGATATATCTCGACAACTACGCTTCTGATCAAAAAATATCATAGAACGTAAATTGTAGGAAACATAATTCTCTACAAAAAAGGTCTCTTAACATTTTGCCATAGCTCGCTTCGTTTCCGAGATATTTGCAGATATATCTCAAGGGAAGGGGCCTGACGGACATATTTCGAGATATTTCTTCTTCTTGTTGTTCTTCTTCTGCACAGCTGAGCTGGAAGTGGCATTTGCAGGTCGCAATAGTGCAGAGTTATCTCAAAGAAAGGGGCCACGGTGTTTCTGTATCTCTATTATGTTGGTGCGGCTTCGGAACTTTTAAATATCTCGATATATCTCGAAAACTACGCTTCTGATCAAAAAATGTCATAGAACGCAAATTGTAGGAAACATTATTCTCTACAAAAAAGGTCTCTTAACATTTTGCCATAGCTCGCTTCGTTTCCGAGATATTTGCAGATTTATCTCAAGGGAAGGGTCCTGATGGACATATTTCGAGATATTTCTTCTTCTTGTTGTTCTTCTTCTGCACAGCTAAACTGGAAGTGGCATTTCCAGCTCGCAATCGTGCAGAATTATCTCAAAGAAAGGGGCCACGGTGTTTCTGTATCTCTATTATGTTGGTGCGGCTTCGGAACTTTTAAATATCTTGATATATCTCGAGAACTACGCATCTGATCAAAAAATATCATACTACATAAAAAGTAGGAAACTTAATTCTCTACAAGAAAGGTCTCTAAACATTTTGCCATAGCTCGCTTCGTTTCCGAGATATTTGCAGATTTATCTCAAGGGAAGGGGCCTGACGGACATATTTCGAGATATTTCTTCTTCTTGTTGTTCTTCTTCTGCACAGCTAAGCTGGAAGTGGCATTTGCGGCTCGCACTAGTGCAGAGTTATCTCAAAGAAAGGGGCCACGGTGTTTCTGTATCTCTATTATGTTTGTGCGGCTTCGGAACTTTTAAATATCTCGATATATCTCGAAAACTACGCTTCTGATCAGAAAATATCATAGAACCTAAATTGTAGGAAACATAATTCTCTACAAAAAAGGTCTCTTAACATTTTGCCATAGCTCGCTTCGTTTCCGAGATATTTGCAGATATATCTCAAGGGAAGGGGCCTGACGGACATATTTCGAGATATTTCTTCTTCTTGTTGTTCTTCTTCTGCACAGCTGAGCTGGAAGTGGCATTTGCAGGTCGCAATAGTGCAGAGTTATCTCAAAGAAAGGGGCCACGGTGTTTCTGTATCTCTATTATGTTGGTGCGGCTTCGGAACTTTTAAATATCTCGATATATCTCGAAAACTACGCTTCTGATCAAAAAATGTCATAGAACGCAAATTGTAGGAAACATTATTCTCTACAAAAAAGGTCTCTTAACATTTTGCCATAGCTCGCTTCGTTTCCGAGATATTTGCAGATTTATCTCAAGGGAAGGGTCCTGATGGACATATTTCGAGATATTTCTTCTTCTTGTTGTTCTTCTTCTGCACAGCTAAACTGGAAGTGGCATTTCCAGCTCGCAATCGTGCAGAATTATCTCAAAGAAAGGGGCCACGGTGTTTCTGTATCTCTATTATGTTGGTGCGGCTTCGGAACTTTTAAATATCTTGATATATCTCGAGAACTACGCATCTGATCAAAAAATATCATACTACATAAAAAGTAGGAAACTTAATTCTCTACAAGAAAGGTCTCTAAACATTTTGCCATAGCTCGCTTCGTTTCCGAGATATTTGCAGATTTATCTCAAGGGAAGGGGCCTGACGGACATATTTCGAGATATTTCTTCTTCTTGTTGTTCTTCTTCTGCACAGCTAAGCTGGAAGTGGCATTTGCGGCTCGCACTAGTGCAGAGTTATCTCAAAGAAAGGGGCCACGGTGTTTCTGTATCTCTATTATGTTTGTGCGGCTTCGGAACTTTTAAATATCTCGATATATCTCGAAAACTACGCTTCTGATCAAAAAATATCATAGAACCTAAATTGTAGGAAACATAATTCTCTACAAAAAAGGTCTCTTAACATTTTGCCATAGCTCGCTTCGTTTCCGAGATATTTGCAGATATATCTCAAGGGAAGGGGCCTGACGGACATATTTCGAGATATTTCTTCTTCTTGTTGTTCTTCTTCTGCACAGCTGAGCTGGAAGTGGCATTTGCAGGTCGCAATAGTGCAGAGTTATCTCAAAGAAAGGGGCCACGGTGTTTCTGTATCTCTATTATGTTGGTGCGGCTTCGGAACTTTTAAATATCTCGATATATCTCGAAAACTACGCTTCTGATCAAAAAATGTCATAGAACGCAAATTGTAGGAAACATTATTCTCTACAAAAAAGGTCTCTTAACATTTTGCCATAGCTCGCTTCGTTTCCGAGATATTTGCAGATTTATCTCAAGGGAAGGGTCCTGATGGACATATTTCGAGATATTTCTTCTTCTTGTTGTTCTTCTTCTGCACAGCTAAACTGGAAGTGGCATTTCCAGCTCGCAATCGTGCAGAATTATCTCAAAGAAAGGGGCCACGGTGTTTCTGTATCTCTATTATGTTGGTGCGGCTTCGGAACTTTTAAATATCTTGATATATCTCGAGAACTACGCATCTGATCAAAAAATATCATACTACATAAAAAGTAGGAAACTTAATTCTCTACAAGAAAGGTCTCTAAACATTTTGCCATAGCTCGCTTCGTTTCCGAGATATTTGCAGATTTATCTCAAGGGAAGGGGCCTGACGGACATATTTCGAGATGTTTCTTCTTCTTGTTGTTCTTCTTCTGCACAGCTAAGCTGGAAGTGGCATTTGCGGCTCGCACTAGTGCAGAGTTATCTCAAAGAAAGGGGCCACGGTGTTTCTGTATCTCTATTATGTTTGTGCGGCTTCGGAACTTTTAAATATCTCGATATATCTCGACAACTACGCTTCTGATCAAAAAATATCATAGAACCTAAATTGTAGGAAACATAATTCTCTACAAAAAAGGTCTCTTAACATTTTGCCATAGCTCGCTTCGTTTCCGAGATATTTGCAGATATATCTCAAGGGAAGGGGCCTGACGGACATATTTCGAGATATTTCTTCTTCTTGTTGTTCTTCTTCTGCACAGCTAAGCTGGAAGTGGCATTTGCGGCTCGCACTAGTGCAGAGTTATCTCAAAGAAAGGGGCCACGGTGTTTCTGTATCTCTATTATGTTTGTGCGGCTTCGGAACTTTTAAATATCTCGATATATCTCGAAAACTACGCTTCTGATCAAAAAATATCATAGAACCTAAATTGTAGGAAACATAATTCTCTACAAAAAAGGTCTCTTAACATTTTGCCATAGCTCGCTTCGTTTCCGAGATATTTGCAGATATATCTCAAGGGAAGGGGCCTGACGGACATATTTCGAGATATTTCTTCTTCTTGTTGTTCTTGTTCTGCACAGCTGAGCTGGAAGTGGCATTTGCAGGTCGCAATAGTGCAGAGTTATCTCAAAGAAAGGGGCCACGGTGTTTCTGTATCTCTATTATGTTGGTGCGGCTTCGGAACTTTTAAATATCTCGATATATCTCGAAAACTACGCTTCTGATCAAAAAATGTCATAGAACGCAAATTGTAGGAAACATTATTCTCTACAAAAAAGGTCTCTTAACATTTTGCCATAGCTCGCTTCGTTTCCGAGATATTTGCAGATTTATCTCAAGGGAAGGGTCCTGATGGACATATTTCGAGATATTTCTTCTTCTTGTTGTTCTTCTTCTGCACAGCTAAACTGGAAGGGGCATTTCCAGCTCGCAATCGTGCAGAATTATCTCAAAGAAAGGGGCCACGGTGTTTCTGTATCTCTATTATGTTGGTGCGGCTTCGGAACTTTTAAATATCTTGATATATCTCGAGAACTACGCATCTGATCAAAAAATATCATACTACATAAAAAGTAGGAAACTTAATTCTCTACAAGAAAGGTCTCTAAACATTTTGCCATAGCTCGCTTCGTTTCCGAGATATTTGCAGATTTATCTCAAGGGAAGGGGCCTGACGGACATATTTCGAGATATTTCTTCTTCTTGTTGTTCTTCTTCTGCACAGCTAAACTGGAAGTGGCATTTACAGCTCGCAATAGTGCAGAGTTATCTCAAAGAAAGGGGCCACGGTGTTTCTGTATCTCTATTATGTTGGTGCGGCTTCGGAACTTTTAAATATCTTGATATATCTCGAGAACTACGCATCAGATCAAAAAATATCATAGAACATAAAAAGTAGGAAACTTAATTCTCTACAAAAAAGGTCTCTTAACATTTTGCCATAGCTCTCTTCGTTTCCGAGATATTTGCAGATATATCTCAAGGGAAGGGGCCTGACGGACATATTTCGAGATATTTCTTCTTCTTGTTGTTCTTCTTCTGCACAGCTAAGCTGGAAGTGGCATTTACAGCTCGCAATAGTGCAGAGATATCTCAAAGAAAGGGGCCACGCTGTTTCTGTATCTCTATTATGTTGGTGCGGCTTCGGAACTTTTAAATATCTTGATATATCTCGAGAGCTACGCGTCTGATCAAAAAATATCATAGAACATAAAAAGTAGGAAACATAATTCTGTACAAAAAAGGTCTCTTAACATTTTGCCATAGCTCGCTTCGTTTCCGAGATATTTGCAGATTTATCTCAAGGGAACTGGCCTGACGGACATATTTCGAGATATTTCTTCTTCTTGTTGTTCTTCTTCTGCACAGCTAAGCTGGAAGTGGCATTTGCGGCTCGCTCTAGTGCAGAGTTATCTCAAAGAAAGGGGCCACGGTGTTTCTGTATCTCTATTATGTTGGTGCGGCTTCGGAACTTTTAAATATCTTGATATATCTCGAGAACTACGCATCTGATCAAAAAATATCATAGAACATAAAACGTAGGAAACTTAATTCTCTACAAAAAACGTCTCTCAACATTTTGCCATAGCTCGCTTCGTTTCCGAGATATTTGCAGATTTATCTCAAGGGAAGGGGCCTGACGGACATATTTCGAGATATTTCTTCTTCTTGTTGTTCTTCTTCTGCACAGCTAAGCTGGAAGTGGCATTTGCGGCTCGCACTAGTGCAGAGTTATCTCAAAGAAAGGGGCCACGGTGTTTCTGTATCCCTATTATGTTGGTGCGGCTTCGGAACTTTTAAATATCTCGATATATCTCGAAAACTACGCTTCTGATCAAAAAATATCATAGAACATAAATTGTAGGAAACATAATTCTCTACAAAAAACGTCTCTTAACATTTTGCCATAGCTCGCTTTGTTTCCGAGATATTTGCAGATTCAGCTCAAAGGAACTGGCCTGACGGACATATTTCGAGATATTTCTTCTTCTTGTTGTTCTTCTTCTGCACAGCTAAACTGGAAGTGGCATTTCCAGCTCGCAATAGTGCAGAGTTATCTCAAAGAGAGGGGCCACGGTGTTTCTTTATCTCTATTATGTTGGTGCGGCTCCGGAACTTTTAAATATCTTGATATATCTCGAGAACTACGCATCTGATCAAAAAATATCATAGAACATAAAAAGTAGGAAACTTAATTCTCTACAAAAAAGGTATCTCAACATTTTGCCATAGCTCGCTTCGTTTCCGAGATATTTGCAGATTTATCTCAAGGGAAGGGGCCTGACGGACATATTTCGAGATATTTCTTCTTTTTGTTGTTCTTCGTCTGCACAGCTAAGCTGGAAGTGGCATTTGCAGCTCGCAATAGTGCAGAGTTATCTCAAAGAAAGGGGCCACGGTGTTTCTGTATCCCTATTATGTTGGTGCGGCTTCGGAACTTTTAAATATCTCGATATATCTCGAAAACTACGCTTCTGATCAAAAAATATCATAGAACATAAATTGTAGGAAACATAATTCTCTACAAAAAACGTCTCAACATTTTGCCATAGCTCGCTTCGTTTCCGAGATATTTGCAGATTTATCTCAAGGGAAGGGGCCTGACGGACATATTTCGAGATATTTCTTCTTCTTGTTGTTCTTCTTCTGCACAGCTAAACTGGAAGTGGCATTTCCAGCTCGCAATAGTGCAGAGTTATCTCAAAGAGAGGGGCCACGGTGTTTCTGTATCTCTATTATGTTGGTGCGGCTTCGGAACTTTTAAATATCTTGATATATCTCGAGAACTACGCATCAGATCAAAAAATATCATAGAACATAAATTGTAGGAAACATAATTCTCTACAAAAAAGGTCTCTTAACATTTTGCCATAGCTCGCTTCGTTTCCGAGATATTTGCAGATATATCTCAAGGGAAGGGGCCTGACGGACATATTTCGAGATATGTCTTCTTCTTGTTGTTCTTCTTCTGCACAGCTAAGCTGGAAGTGGCATTTACAGCTCGCAATAGTGCATAGTTATCTCAAAGAAAGGGGCCACGGTGTTTCTGTATCTCTATTATGTTGGTGCGGCTTCGGAACTTTTAAATATCTTGATATATCTCGCGAACTACGCATCTGATCAAAAAATATCATAGAACATGAAAAGTAGGAAACTTAATTCTCTACAAAAAAGGTCTCTTAACATTTTGCCATAGCTCGCTTCGTTTCCGAGATATTTGCAGATTTATCTCAAGGGAAGGGTCCTGATGGACATATTTCGAGATATTTCTTCTTCTTGTTGTTCTTCTTCTGCACAGCTAAACTGGAAGGGGCATTTCCAGCTCGCAATCGTGCAGAATTATCTCAAAGAAAGGGGCCACGGTGTTTCTGTATCTCTATTATGTTGGTGCGGCTTCGGAACTTTTAAATATCTTGATATATCTCGAGAACTACGCATCTGATCAAAAAATATCATACTACATAAAAAGTAGGAAACTTAATTCTCTACAAGAAAGGTCTCTAAACATTTTGCCATAGCTCGCTTCGTTTCCGAGATATTTGCAGATTTATCTCAAGGGAAGGGGCCTGACGGACATATTTCGAGATATTTCTTCTTCTTGTTGTTCTTCTTCTGCACAGCTAAGCTGGAAGTGGCATTTGCGGCTCGCACTAGTGCAGAGTTATCTCAAAGAAAGGGGCCACGGTGTTTCTGTATCTCTATTATGTTTGTGCGGCTTCGGAACTTTTAAATATCTCGATATATCTCGAAAACTACGCTTCTGATCAAAAAATATCATAGAACCTAAATTGTAGGAAACATAATTCTCTACAAAAAAGGTCTCTTAACATTTTGCCATAGCTCGCTTCGTTTCCGAGATATTTGCAGATATATCTCAAGGGAAGGGGCCTGACGGACATATTTCGAGATATTTCTTCTTCTTGTTGTTCTTCTTCTGCACAGCTGAGCTGGAAGTGGCATTTGCAGGTCGCAATAGTGCAGAGTTATCTCAAAGAAAGGGGCCACGGTGTTTCTGTATCTCTATTATGTTGGTGCGGCTTCGGAACTTTTAAATATCTCGATATATCTCGAAAACTACGCTTCTGATCAAAAAATGTCATAGAACGCAAATTGTAGGAAACATTATTCTCTACAAAAAAGGTCTCTTAACATTTTGCCATAGCTCGCTTCGTTTCCGAGATATTTGCAGATTTATCTCAAGGGAAGGGTCCTGATGGACATATTTCGAGATATTTCTTCTTCTTGTTGTTCTTCTTCTGCACAGCTAAACTGGAAGTGGCATTTCCAGCTCGCAATCGTGCAGAATTATCTCAAAGAAAGGGGCCACGGTGTTTCTGTATCTCTATTATGTTGGTGCGGCTTCGGAACTTTTAAATATCTTGATATATCTCGAGAACTACGCATCTGATCAAAAAATATCATACTACATAAAAAGTAGGAAACTTAATTCTCTACAAGAAAGGTCTCTAAACATTTTGCCATAGCTCGCTTCGTTTCCGAGATATTTGCAGATTTATCTCAAGGGAAGGGGCCTGACGGACATATTTCGAGATATTTCTTCTTCTTGTTGTTCTTCTTCTGCACAGCTAAACTGGAAGTGGCATTTACAGCTCGCAATAGTGCAGAGTTATCTCAAAGAAAGGGGCCACGGTGTTTCTGTATCTCTATTATGTTGGTGCGGCTTCGGAACTTTTAAATATCTTGATATATCTCGAGAACTACGCATCAGATCAAAAAATATCATAGAACATAAAAAGTAGGAAACTTAATTCTCTACAAAAAAGGTCTCTTAACATTTTGCCATAGCTCTCTTCGTTTCCGAGATATTTGCAGATATATCTCAAGGGAAGGGGCCTGACGGACATATTTCGAGATATTTCTTCTTCTTGTTGTTCTTCTTCTGCACAGCTAAGCTGGAAGTGGCATTTACAGCTCGCAATAGTGCAGAGATATCTCAAAGAAAGGGGCCACGCTGTTTCTGTATCTCTATTATGTTGGTGCGGCTTCGGAACTTTTAAATATCTTGATATATCTCGAGAGCTACGCGTCTGATCAAAAAATATCATAGAACATAAAAAGTAGGAAACATAATTCTGTACAAAAAAGGTCTCTTAACATTTTGCCATAGCTCGCTTCGTTTCCGAGATATTTGCAGATTTATCTCAAGGGAACTGGCCTGACGGACATATTTCGAGATATTTCTTCTTCTTGTTGTTCTTCTTCTGCACAGCTAAGCTGGAAGTGGCATTTGCGGCTCGCTCTAGTGCAGAGTTATCTCAAAGAAAGGGGCCACGGTGTTTCTGTATCTCTATTATGTTGGTGCGGCTTCGGAACTTTTAAATATCTTGATATATCTCGAGAACTACGCATCTGATCAAAAAATATCATAGAACATAAAACGTAGGAAACTTAATTCTCTACAAAAAACGTCTCTCAACATTTTGCCATAGCTCGCTTCGTTTCCGAGATATTTGCAGATTTATCTCAAGGGAAGGGGCCTGACGGACATATTTCGAGATATTTCTTCTTCTTGTTGTTCTTCTTCTGCACAGCTAAGCTGGAAGTGGCATTTGCGGCTCGCACTAGTGCAGAGTTATCTCAAAGAAAGGGGCCACGGTGTTTCTGTATCCCTATTATGTTGGTGCGGCTTCGGAACTTTTAAATATCTCGATATATCTCGAAAACTACGCTTCTGATCAAAAAATATCATAGAACATAAATTGTAGGAAACATAATTCTCTACAAAAAACGTCTCTTAACATTTTGCCATAGCTCGCTTTGTTTCCGAGATATTTGCAGATTCAGCTCAAAGGAACTGGCCTGACGGACATATTTCGAGATATTTCTTCTTCTTGTTGTTCTTCTTCTGCACAGCTAAACTGGAAGTGGCATTTCCAGCTCGCAATAGTGCAGAGTTATCTCAAAGAGAGGGGCCACGGTGTTTCTTTATCTCTATTATGTTGGTGCGGCTCCGGAACTTTTAAATATCTTGATATATCTCGAGAACTACGCATCTGATCAAAAAATATCATAGAACATAAAAAGTAGGAAACTTAATTCTCTACAAAAAAGGTATCTCAACATTTTGCCATAGCTCGCTTCGTTTCCGAGATATTTGCAGATTTATCTCAAGGGAAGGGGCCTGACGGACATATTTCGAGATATTTCTTCTTTTTGTTGTTCTTCGTCTGCACAGCTAAGCTGGAAGTGGCATTTGCAGCTCGCAATAGTGCAGAGTTATCTCAAAGAAAGGGGCCACGGTGTTTCTGTATCCCTATTATGTTGGTGCGGCTTCGGAACTTTTAAATATCTCGATATATCTCGAAAACTACGCTTCTGATCAAAAAATATCATAGAACATAAATTGTAGGAAACATAATTCTCTACAAAAAACGTCTCAACATTTTGCCATAGCTCGCTTCGTTTCCGAGATATTTGCAGATTTATCTCAAGGGAAGGGGCCTGACGGACATATTTCGAGATATTTCTTCTTCTTGTTGTTCTTCTTCTGCACAGCTAAACTGGAAGTGGCATTTCCAGCTCGCAATAGTGCAGAGTTATCTCAAAGAGAGGGGCCACGGTGTTTCTGTATCTCTATTATGTTGGTGCGGCTTCGGAACTTTTAAATATCTTGATATATCTCGAGAACTACGCATCAGATCAAAAAATATCATAGAACATAAATTGTAGGAAACATAATTCTCTACAAAAAAGGTCTCTTAACATTTTGCCATAGCTCGCTTCGTTTCCGAGATATTTGCAGATATATCTCAAGGGAAGGGGCCTGACGGACATATTTCGAGATATGTCTTCTTCTTGTTGTTCTTCTTCTGCACAGCTAAGCTGGAAGTGGCATTTACAGCTCGCAATAGTGCATAGTTATCTCAAAGAAAGGGGCCACGGTGTTTCTGTATCTCTATTATGTTGGTGCGGCTTCGGAACTTTTAAATATCTTGATATATCTCGCGAACTACGCATCTGATCAAAAAATATCATAGAACATGAAAAGTAGGAAACTTAATTCTCTACAAAAAAGGTCTCTTAACATTTTGCCATAGCTCGCTTCGTTTCCGAGATATTTGCAGATTTATCTCAAGGGAAGGGGCCTGACGGACATATTTCGAGATATTTCTTCTTCTTGTTGTTCTTCTTCTGCACAGCTAAGCAGGAAGTGGCATTTGCGGCTCGCACTAGTGCAGAGTTATCTCAAAGAAAGGGGCCACGGTGTTTCTGTATCCCTATTATGTTGGTGCGGCTTCGGAACTTTTAAATATCTCGATATATCTCGAGAACTACGCATCTGATCAAAAAATATCATAGAACATAAAAAGTAGGAAACTTAATTCTCTACAAAAAAGGTCTCTCAACATTTTGCCATAGCTCGCTTCGTTTCCGAGATATTTGCAGATTTATCTCAAGGGAAGGGGCCTGACGGACATATTTCGAGATATTTCTTCTTCTTGTTGTTCTTCTTCTGCACAGCTAAGCTGGAAGTGGCATTTACAGCTCGCAATAGTGCAGAGTTATCTCAAAGAAAGGGGCCACGGTGTTTCTGTATCTCTATTATGTTGGTGCGGCTTCGGAACTTTTAAATATCTTGATATATCTCGAGAACTACGCATCTGATCAAAAAATATCATAGAACATGAAAAGTAGGAAACTTAATTCTCTACAAAAAAGGTCTCTTAACATTTTGCCATAGCTCGCTTCGTTTCCGAGATATTTGCAGATTTATCTCAAGGGAAGGGGCCTGACGGACATATTTCGAGATATTTCTTCTTCTTGTTGTTCTTCTTCTGCACAGCTAAGCAGGAAGTGGCATTTGCGGCTCGCACTAGTGCAGAGTTATCTCAAAGAAAGGGGCCACGGTGTTTCTGTATCCCTATTATGTTGGTGCGGCTTCGGAACTTTTAAATATCTCGATATATCTCGAGAACTACGCATCTGATCAAAAAATATCATAGAACATAAAAAGTAGGAAACTTAATTCTCTACAAAAAAGGTCTCTCAACATTTTGCCATAGCTCGCTTCGTTTCCGAGATATTTGCAGATTTATCTCAAGGGAAGGGGCCTGACGGACATATTTCGAGATATTTCTTCTTCTTGTTGTTCTTCTTCTGCACAGCTAAGCTGGAAGTGGCATTTACAGCTCGCAATAGTGCAGAGTTATCTCAAAGAAAGGGGCCACGGTGTTTCTGTATCTCTATTATGTTGGTGCGGCTTCGGAACTTTTAAATATCTTGATATATCTCGAGAACTACGCATCTGATCAAAAAATATCATAGAACATAAAAAGTAGGAAACTTAATTCTCTACAAAAAAGGTCTCTTAACATTTTGCCATAGCTCGCTTCGTTTCCGAGATATTTGCAGATTTATCTCAAGGGAAGGGGCCTGACGGACATATTTCGAGATATTTCTTCTTCTTGTTGTTCTTCTTCTGCACAGCTAAGCTGGAAGTGGCATTTGCGGCTCGCACTAGTGCAGAGTTATCTCAAAGAAAGGGGCCACGGTGTTTCTGTATCTCTATTATGTTGGTGCGGCTTTGGAACTTTTAAATATCTCGATATATCTCGAAAACTACGCTTCTGATCAAAAAATATCATAGAACATAAATTGTAGGAAACATAATTCTCTACAAAAAAGGTCTCTTAACATTTTGCCATAGCTCGCTTCGTTTCCGAGATATTTGCAGATATATCTCAAGGGAAGGGGCCTGACGGACATATTTCGAGATATTTCTTCTTCTTGTTGTTCTTCTTCTGCACAGCTAAGCTGGAAGTGGCATTTGCGGCTCGCACTAGTGCAGAGTTATCTCAAAGAAAGGGGCCACGGTGTTTCTGTATCTCTATTATGTTGGTGCGGCTTTGGAACTTTTAAATATCTCGATATATCTCGAAAACTACGCTTCTGATCTAAAAATATCATAGAACATAAATTGTAGGAAACATAATTCTCTACAAAAAAGGTCTCTTAACATTTTGCCATAGCTCGCTTCGTTTCCGAGATATTTGCAGATATATCTCAAGGGAAGGGGCCTGACGGACATATTTCGAGATATTTCTTCTTCTTGTTGTTCTTCTCCTGCACAGCTAAGCTGGAAGTGGCATTTACAGCTCGCAATACTGCAGAGTTATCTCAAAGAAAGGGGCCACGGTGTTTCTGTATCTCTATTATGTTGGTGCGGCTTCGGAACTTTTAAATATCTTGATATATCTCGAGAACTACGCATCTGATCAAAAAATATCATAGAACATAAAAAGTAGGAAACTTAATTCTCTACAAAAAAGGTCTCTTAACATTTTGCCATAGCTCGCTTCGTTTCCGAGATATTTGCAGATTTATCTCAAGGGAAGGGGCCTGACGGACATATTTCGAGATATTTCTTCTTCTTGTTGTTCTTCTTCTGCACAGCTAAGCTGGAAGTGGCATTTGCGGCTCGCACTAGTGCAGAGTTATCTCAAAGAAAGGGGCCACGGTGTTTCTGTATCCCTATTATGTTGGTGCGGCTTCGGAACTTTTAAAAATCTCGATATATCTCGAAAACTACGCTTCTGATCAAAAAATATCATAGAACATAAATTGTAGGAAACATAATTCTCTACAAAAAAGGTCTCTTAACATTTTGCCATAGCTCGCTTCGTTTCCGAGATATTTGCAGATTCAGCTCAAAGGAACTGGCCTGACGGACATATTTCGAGATATTTCTTCTTCTTGTTGTTCTTCCTCTGCACAGCTAAGCTGGAAGTGGCATTTGCAGCTCGCAATAGTGCAGAGGTATCTCAAAGAAAGGGGCCACGGTGTTTCTGTATCTCTATTATGTTGGTGCGGCTTCGGAACTTTTAAATATCTTGATATATCTCGAGAACTACGCATCTGATCAAAAAATATCATAGAACATAAAAAGTAGGAAACTTAATTCTCTACAAAAAAGGTCTCTTAACATTTTGCCATAGCTCGCTTCGTTTCCGAGATATTTGCAGATTTATCTCAAGGGAAGGGGCCTGACGGACATATTTCGAGATATTTCTTCTTCTTGTTGTTCTTGTTCTGCACAGCTAAGCTGGAAGTGGCATTTGCGGCTCGCACTAGTGCAGAGTTATCTCAAAGAAAGGGGCCACGGTGTTTCTGTATCTCTATTATGTTGGTGCGGCTTTGGAACTTTTAAATATCTCGATATATCTCGAAAACTACGCTTCTGATCAAAAAATATCATAGAACATAAATTGTAGGAAACATAATTCTCTACAAAAAAGGTCTCTTAACATTTTGCCATAGCTCGCTTCGTTTCCGAGATATTTGCAGATATATCTCAAGGGAAGGGGCCTGACGGACATATTTCGAGATATGTCTGCTTCTTGTTGTTCTTCTTCTGCACAGCTAAGCTGGAAGTGGCATTTACAGCTCGCAATAGTGCAGAGTTATCTCAAAGAAAGGGGCCACGGTGTTTCTGTATCTCTATTATGTTGGTGCGGCTTCGGAACTTTTAAATATCTTGATATATCTCGCGAACTACGCATCTGATCAAAAAATATCATAGAACATAAAAAGTAGGAAACTTAATTCTCTACAAAAAAGGTCTCTTAACATTTTGCCATAGCTCGCTTCGTTTCCGAGATATTTGCAGATATATCTCAAGGGAAGGGGCCTGACGGACATATTTCGAGATATGTCTTCTTCTTGTTGTTCTTCTTCTGCACAGCTAAGCTGGAAGTGGCATTTACAGCTCGCAATAGTGCAGAGTTATCTCAAAGAAAGGGGCCACGGTGTTTCTGTATCTCTATTATGTTGGTGCGGCTTCGGAACTTTTAAATATCTTGATATATCTCGCGAACTACGCATCTGATCAAAACATATCATAGAACATGAAAAGTAGGAAACTTAATTCTCTACAAAAAAGGTCTCTTAACATTTTGCCATAGCTCGCTTCGTTTCCGAGATATTTGCAGATTTATCTCAAGGGAAGGGGCCTGACGGACATATTTCGAGATATTTCTTCTTCTTGTTGTTCTTCTTCTGCACAGCTAAGCAGGAAGTGGCATTTGCGGCTCGCACTAGTGCAGAGTTATCTCAAAGAAAGGGGCCACGGTGTTTCTGTATCCCTATTATGTTGGTGCGGCTTCGGAACTTTTAAATATCTCGATATATCTCGAAAACTACGCTTCTGATCAAAAAATATCATAGAACATAAATTGTAGGAAACATAATTCTCTACAAAAAACGTCTCTTAACATTTTGCCATAGCTCGCTTCGTTTCCGAGATATTTGCAGATTCAGCTCAAAGGAACTGGCCTGACGGACATATTTCGAGATATTTCTTCTTCTTGTTGTTCTTCCTCTGCACAGCTAAGCTGGAAGTGGCATTTGCAGCTCGCAATAGTGCAGAGTTATCTCAAAGAAAGGGGCCACGGTGTTTCTGTATCTCTATTATGTTGGTGCGGCTTCGGAACTTTTAAATATCTCGATATATCTCGAAAACTACGCTTCTGATCAAAAAATATCATAGAACATAAATTGTAGGAAACATAATTCTCTACAAAAAAGGTCTCTTAACATTTTGCCATAGCTCGCTTCGTTTCCGAGATATTTGCAGATTTATCTCAAGGGAAGGGGCCTAACGGACATATTTCGAGATATTTCTTCTTCTTGTTGTTCTTCTTCTGCACAGCTAAGCTGGAAGTGGCATTTACAGCTCGCAATAGTGCAGAGTTATCTCAAAGAAAGGGGCCACGGTGTTTCTGTATCTCTATTATGTTGGTGCGGCTTCGGAACTTTTAAATATCTTGATATATCTCGAGAACTACTCATCAGATCAAAAAATATCATAGAACATAAATTGTAGGAAACATAATTCTCTACAAAAAAGGTCTCTTAACATTTTGCCATAGCTCGCTTCGTTTCCGAGATATTTGCAGATATATCTCAAGGGAAGGGGCCTGACGGACATATTTCGAGATATGTCTTCTTCTTGTTGTTCTTCTTCTGCACAGCTAAGCTGTAAGTGGCATTTACAGCTCGCAATAGTGCAGAGTTATCTCAAAGAAAGGGGCCACGGTGTTTCTGTATCTCTATTATGTTGGTGCGGCTTCGGAACTTTTAAATATCTTGATATATCTCGCGAACTACGCATCTGATCAAAAAATATCATAGAACATGAAAAGTAGGAAACTTAATTCTCTACAAAAAAGGTCTCTTAACATTTTGCCATAGCTCGCTTCGTTTCCGAGATATTTGCAGATTTATCTCAAGGGAAGGGGCCTGACGGACATATTTCGAGATATTTCTTCTTCTTGTTGTTCTTCTTCTGCACAGCTAAGCAGGAAGTGGCATTTGCGGCTCGCACTAGTGCAGAGTTATCTCAAAGAAAGGGGCCACGGTGTTTCTGTATCCCTATTATGTTGGTGCGGCTTCGGAACTTTTAAATATCTCGATATATCTCGAAAACTACGCTTCTGGTCAAAAAATATCATAGAACATAAATTGTAGGAAACATAATTCTCTACAAAAAACGTCTCTTAACATTTTGCCATAGCTCGCTTCGTTTCCGAGATATTTGCAGATTCAGCTCAATGGAACTGGCCTGACGGACATATTTCGAGATATTTCTTCTTCTTGTTGTTCTTCCTCTGCACAGCTAAGCTGGAAGTGGCATTTGCAGCTCGCAATAGTGCAGAGTTATCTCAAAGAGAGGGGCCACGGTGTTTCTGTATCTCTATTATGTTGGTGCGGCTTCGGAACTTTTAAATATCTTGATATATCTCGAGAACTACGCATCTGATCAAAAAATATCATAGAACATAAAAAGTAGGAAACTTAATTCTCTACAAAAAAGGTCTCCTAACATTTTGCCATAGCTCGCTTCGTTTCCGAGATATTTGCAGATTTATCTCAAGGGAAGGGGCCTGACGGACATATTTCGAGATATTTCTTCTTCTTGTTGTTCTTCTTCTGCACAGCTAAGCAGGAAGTGGCATTTGCGGCTCGCACTAGTGCAGAGTTATCTCAAAGAAAGGGGCCACGGTGTTTCTGTATCCCTATTATGTTGGTGCGGCTTCGGAACTTTTAAATATCTCGATATATCTCGAGAACTACGCATCTGATCAAAAAATATCATAGAACATAAAAAGTAGGAAACTTAATTCTCTACAAAAAAGGTCTCTTAACATTTTGCCATAGCTCGCTTCGTTTCCGAGATATTTGCAGATATATCTCAAGGGAAGGGGCCTGACGGACATATTTCGAGATATGTCTTCTTCTTGTTGTTCTTCTTCTGCACAGCTAAGCTGGAAGTGGCATTTACAGCTCGCAATAGTGCAGAGTTATCTCAAAGAAAGGGGCCACGGTGTTTCTGTATCTCTATTATGTTGGTGCGGCTTCGGAACTTTTAAATATCTTGATATATCTCGCGAACTACGCATCTGATCAAAACATATCATAGAACATGAAAAGTAGGAAACTTAATTCTCTACAAAAAAGGTCTCTTAACATTTTGCCATAGCTCGCTTCGTTTCCGAGATATTTGCAGATTTATCTCAAGGGAAGGGGCCTGACGGACATATTTCGAGATATTTCTTCTTCTTGTTGTTCTTCTTCTGCACAGCTAAGCAGGAAGTGGCATTTGCGGCTCGCACTAGTGCAGAGTTATCTCAAAGAAAGGGGCCACGGTGTTTCTGTATCCCTATTATGTTGGTGCGGCTTCGGAACTTTTAAATATCTCGATATATCTCGAAAACTACGCTTCTGGTCAAAAAATATCATAGAACATAAATTGTAGGAAACATAATTCTCTACAAAAAACGTCTCTTAACATTTTGCCATAGCTCGCTTCGTTTCCGAGATATTTGCAGATTCAGCTCAATGGAACTGGCCTGACGGACATATTTCGAGATATTTCTTCTTCTTGTTGTTCTTCCTCTGCACAGCTAAGCTGGAAGTGGCATTTGCAGCTCGCAATAGTGCAGAGTTATCTCAAAGAGAGGGGCCACGGTGTTTCTGTATCTCTATTATATTAGTGCGGCTTCGGAACTTTTAAATATCTTGATATATCTCGAGAACTACGCATCTGATCAAAAAATATCATAGAACATAAAAAGTAGGAAACTTAATTCTCTACAAAAAAGGTCTCCTAACATTTTGCCATAGCTCGCTTCGTTTCCGAGATATTTGCAGATTTATCTCAAGGGCAGGGGCCTGACGGACATATTTCGAGATATTTCTTCTTCTTGTTGTTCTTCTTCTGCACAGCTAAGCAGGAAGTGGCATTTGCGGCTCGCACTAGTGCAGAGTTATCTCAAAGAAAGGGGCCACGGTGTTTCTGTATCCCTATTATGTTGGTGCGGCTTCGGAACTTTTAAATATCTCGATATATCTCGAGAACTACGCATCTGATCAAAAAATATCATAGAACATAAAAAGTAGGAAACTTAATTCTCTACAAAAAAGGTCTCTCAACATTTTGCCATAGCTCGCTTCGTTTCCGAGATATTTGCAGATTTATCTCAAGGGAAGGGGCCTGACGGACATATTTCGACATATTTCTTCTTCTTGTTGTTCTTCTTCTGCACAGCTAAGCTGGAAGTGGCATTTACAGCTCGCAATAGTGCAGAGTTATCTCAAAGAAAAGGGCCACGGTGTTTCTGTATCTCTATTATGTTGGTGCGGCTTCGGAACTTTTAAATATCTTGATATATCTCGAGAACTACGCATCTGATCAAAAAATATCATACAACATAAAAAGTAGGAAACTGAATTCTCTACAAAAAAGGTCTCTTAACATTTTGCCATAGCTCGCTTCGTTTCCGAGATATTTGCAGATTTATCTCAAGGGAAGGGGCCTAACGGACATATTTCGAGATATTTCTTCTTCTTGTTGTTCTTCTTCTGCACAGCTAAACTGGAAGTGGCATTTCCAGCTCGCAATAGTGCAGAGTTATCTCAAAGAGAGGGGCCACGGTGTTTCTGTATCTCTATTATGTTGGTGCGGCTTCGGAACTTTTAAATATCTTGATATATCTCGAAAACTACGCTTCTGATCAAAAAATATGATAGACCATAAATTGTAGGAAACATAATTCTCTACAAAAGACGTCCCTTAACATTTTGCCATAGCTCGCTTCGTTTCCGAGATATTTGCAGATTCAGCTCAAAGGAACTGGCCTGACGGACATATTTCGAGATATTTCTTCTTCTTGTTGTTCTTCTTCTGCACAGCTAAGCTGGAAGTGGCATTTGCGGCTCGCACTAGTGCAGAGTTATCTCAAAGAAAGGGGCCACGGTGTTTCTGTATCTCTATTATGTTGGTGCGGCTTTGGAACTTTTAAATATCTCGATATATCTCGAAAACTACGCTTCTGATCAAAAAATATCATAGAACATAAATTGTAGGAAACTTAATTCTCTACAAAAAAGGTCTCTTAACATTTTGCCATAGCTCGCTTCGTTTCCGAGATATTTGCAGATTTATCTCAAGGGAAGGGGCCTAACGGACATATTTCGAGATATTTCTTCTTCTTGTTGTTCTTCTTCTGCACAGCTAAACTGGAAGTGGCATTTCCAGCTCGCAATAGTGCAGAGTTATCTCAAAGAGAGGGGCCACGGTGTTTCTGTATCTCTATTATGTTGGTGCGGCTTCGGAACTTTTAAATATCTTGATATATCTCGAGAACTACGCATCTGATCAAAAAATATCATAGAACATAAAAAGTAGGAAACTTAATTCTCTACAAAAAAGGTCTCTTAACATTTTGCCATAGCTCGCTTCGTTTCCGAGATATTTGCAGATTTATCTCAAGGG
Source organism: Osmia lignaria lignaria (assembly GCF_051020975.1). NCBI lineage: Eukaryota > Metazoa > Arthropoda > Insecta > Hymenoptera > Megachilidae > Osmia > Osmia lignaria. The sequence continues at coordinate 8,028,186 of NW_027478166.1, forward strand.
AAGGGGCCTGACGGACATATTTCGAGATATTTCTTCTTCTTGTTGTACTTCTTCTGCACAGCTAAGCTGGAAGTGGCATTTGCGGCTCGCACTAGTGCAGAGTTATCTCAAAGAAAGGGGCCACGGTGTTTCTGTATCCCTATTATGTTGGTGCGGCTTCGGAACTTTTAAATATCTCGATATATCTCGAAAACTACGCTTCTGATCAAAAAATATCATAGAACATAAATTGTAGGAAACATAATTCTGTACAAAAAACGTCTCTTAACATTTTGCCATAGCTCGCTTCGTTTCCGAGATATTTGCAGATTCAGCTCAAAGGAACTGGCCTGACGGACATATTTCGAGATATTTCTTCTTCTTGTTGTTCTTCCTCTGCACAGCTAAGCTGGAAGTGGCATTTGCAGCTCGCAATAGTGCAGAGTTATCTCAAAGAAAGGGGCCACGGTGTTTCTGTATCTCTATTATGTTGGTGCGGCTTCGGAACTTTTAAATATCTCGATATATCTCGAAAACTACGCTTCTGATCAAAAAATATCATAGAACATAAATTGTAGGAAACATAATTCTCTACAAAAAAGGTCTCTTAACATTTTGCCATAGCTCGCTTCGTTTCCGAGATATTTGCAGATTTATTTCAAGGTAAGGGGCCTGACGGACATATTTCGAGATATTTCTTCTTCTTGTTGTTCTTCTTCTGCACAGCTAAACTGGAAGTGGCATTTCCAGCTCGCAATAGTGCAGAGTTATCTCAAAGAGAGGGGCCACGGTGTTTCTGTATCTCTATTATGTTGGTGCGGCTTCGGAACTTTTAAATATCTTGATATATCTCGAGAACTACGCATCTGATCAAAAAATATCATACAACATAAAACGTAGGAAACTTAATTCTCTACAAAAAAGGTCTCTTAACATTTTGCCATAGCTCGCTTCGTTTCCGAGATATTTGCAGATTTATCTCAAGGGAAGTGGCCTGACGGACATATTTCGAGATATTTCTTCTTCTTGTTGTTCTTCTTCTGCACAGCTAAGCTGGAAGTGGCATTTGCGGCTCGCACTAGTGCAGAGTTATCTCAAAGAAAGGGGCCACGGTGTTTCTGTATCTCTATTATGTTGGTGCGGCTTCGGAACTTTTAAATATCTTGATATATCTCGAGAACTACGCATCTGATCAGAAAATATCATAGAAGATAAAAAGTAGGAAACTTAATTCTCTACAAAAAACGTCTCTTAACATTTTGCCATAGCTCGCTTCGTTTCCGAGATATTTGCAGATTTATCTCAAGGTAAGGGGCCTGACGGACATATTTCGAGATATTTCTTCTTCTTGTTGTTCTTCTTCTGCACAGCTAAGCTGGAAGTGGCATTTACAGCTCGCAATAGTGCATAGTTATCTGAAAGAAAGGGGCCACGGTGTTTCTGTATCTCGATTATGTTGGTGCGGCTTCGGAACTTTTAAATATCTTGATATATCTCGAGAACTACGCATCTGATCAAAAAATATCATAGAACATAAAAAGTAGCAAACTCAATTCTCTACAAAAAAGCTCTCTTAACATTTTGCCATAGCTCTCTTCGTTTCCGAGATATTTGCAGATTTATCTCAAGGGAAGGGGCCTGACGGACACATTTCGAGATATTTCTTCTTCTTGTTGTTCTTCTTCTGCACAGCTAAGCTGGAAGTGGCATTTGCAGCTCGCAATAGTGCAGAGTTATCTCAAAGAAAGGGGCCACGGTGTTTCTGTATCTCTATTATGTTGGTGCTGCTTCGGAACTTTTAAATATCTCGATATATCTCGAAAACTACGCTTCTGATCAAAAAATATCATAGACAATAAATTGTAGGAAACATAATTCTCTACAAAAAACGTCTCTTAACATTTTGCCATAGCTCGCTTCGTTTCCGAGATATTTGCAGATTCATCTCAAGGGAAGGGGCCTAACGGACATATTTCGAGATATTTCTTCTTCTTGTTGTTCTTCTTCTGCACAGCTAAACTGGAAGTGGCATTTCCAGCTCGCACTAGTGCAGAGTTATCTCAAAGAGAGGGGCCACGGTGTTTCTGTATCTCTATTATGTTGGTGCGGCTTCGGAACTTTTAAATATCTTGATATATCTCGAAAACTACGCTTCTGATCAAAAAATATCATAGACCATAAATTGTAGGAAACATAATTCTCTACAAAAAACGTCCCTTAACATTTTGCCATAGCTCGCTTCGTTTCCGAGATATTTGCAGATTCAGCTCAAAGGAACTGGCCTGACGGACATATTTCGAGATATTTCTTCTTCTTGTTGTTCTTCTTCTGCACAGCTAAGCTGGAAGTGGCATTTGCGGCTCGCACTAGTGCAGAGTTATCTCAAAGAAAGGGGCCACGGTGTTTCTGTATCTCTATTATGTTGGTGCTGCTTCGGAACTTTTAAATATCTCGATATATCTCGAAAACTACGCTTCTGATCAAAAAATATCATAGAACATAAATTGTAGGAAACATAATTCTCTACAAAAAAGGTCTCTTAACATTTTGCCATAGCTCGCTTCGTTTCCGAGATATTTGCAGATTTATCTCAAGGGAAGGGGCCTAACGGACATATTTCGAGATATTTCTTCTTCTTGTTGTTCTTCTTCTGCACAGCTAAGCTGGAAGTGGCATTTACAGCTCGCAATAGTGCAGAGTTATCTCAAAGAAAGGGGCCACGGTGTTTCTGTATCTCTATTATGTTGGTGCGGCTTCGGAACTTTTAAATATCTTGATATATCTCGAGAACTACGCATCAGATCAAAAAATATCATAGAACATAAATTGTAGGAAACATAATTCTCTACAAAAAAGGTCTCTTAACATTTTGCCATAGCTCGCTTCGTTTCCGAGATATTTGCAGATATATCTCAAGGGAAGGGGCCTGACGGACATATTTCGAGATATGTCTTCTTCTTGTTGTTCTTCTTCTGCACAGCTAAGCTGGAAGTGGCATTTACAGCTCGCAATAGTGCAGAGTTATCTCAAAGAAAGGGGCCACGGTGTTTCTGTATCTCTATTATGTTGGTGCGGCTTCGGAACTTTTAAATATCTTGATATATCTCGCGAACTACGCATCTGATTAAAAAATATCATAGAACATGAAAAGTAGGAAACTTAATTCTCTACAAAAAAGGTCTCTTAACATTTTGCCATAGCTCTCTTCGTTTCCGAGATATTTGCAGATTTATCTCAAGGGAAGGGGCCTGACGGACACATTTCGAGACATTTCTTCTTCTTGTTGTTCTTCTTCTGCACAGCTAAGCTGGAAGTGGCATTTGCAGCTCGCAATAGTGCAGAGTTATCTCAAAGAAAGGGGCCACGGTGTTTCTGTATCTCTATTATGTTGGTGCTGCTTCGGAACTTTTAAATATCTCGATATATCTCGAAAACTATGCTTCTGATCAAAAAATATCATAGAACATAAATTGTAGGAAACATAATTCTCTACAAAAAACGTCTCTTAACATTTTGCCATAGCTCGCTTCGTTTCCGAGATATTTGCAGATTCATCTCAAGGGAAGGGGCCTAACGGACATATTTCGAGATATTTCTTCTTCTTGTTGTTCTTCTTCTGCACAGCTAAACTGGAAGTGGCATTTCCAGCTCGCAATAGTACAGAGTTATCTCAAAGAAAGGGCCCCGGTGTTTCTGTATCTCCATTATGTTGGTGCGGCTTCGGAACTTTTAAATATCTTGATATATCTCGAGAACTACGCATCTGATCAAAAAATATCATAGAGCATAAAAAGTAGGAAACTTAATTCTCTACAAAAAAGTCTCGTAAGATTTTGCCATAGCTCGCTTCGTTTCCGAGATATTTGCAGATTTATTTCAAGGTAAGGGGCCTGACGGACATATTTCGAGATATTTCTTCTTCTTGTTGTTCTTCTTCTGCACAGCTAAACTGGAAGTGGCATTTCCAGCTCGCAATAGTGCAGAGTTATCTCAAAGAGAGGGGCCACGGTGTTTCTGTATCTCTATTATGTTGGTGCGGCTTCGGAACTTTTAAATATCTTGATATATCTCGAGAACTACGCATCTGATCAAAAAATATCATAGAACATAAAAAGTAGGAAACTCAATTCTCTACAAAAAAGGTCTCTTAACATTTTGCAATAGCTCGCTTCGTTTCCGAGATATTTGCAGATTTATCTCAAGGGAAGGGGCCTGACGGACATATTTCGAGATATTTCTTCTTCTTGTTGTTCTTCTTCTGCACAGCTAAGCTGGAAGTGGCATTTGCGGCTCGCACTAGTGCAGAGTTATCTCAAAGAAAGGGGCCACGGTGTTTCTGTATCTCTATTATGTTGGTGCTGCTTCGGAACTTTTAAATATCTCGATATATCTCGAAAACTACGCTTCTGATCAAAAAATATCATAGAACATAAATTGTAGGAAACATAATTCTCTACAAAAAACGTCTCTTAACATTTTGCCATAGCTCGCTTCGTTTCCGAGATATTTGCAGATTCATCTCAAGGGAAGGGGCCTAACGGACATATTTCGAGATATTTCTTCTTCTTGTTGTTCTTCTTCTGCACAGCTAAACTGGAAGTGGCATTTCCAGCTCGCAATAGTACAGAGTTATCTCAAAGAAAGGGGCCACGGTGTTTCTGTATCTCTATTATGTTGGTGCGGCTTCGGAACTTTTAAATATCTTGATATATCTCGAGAACTACGCATCTGATCAAAAAATATCATAGAACATAAAAAGTAGGAAACTTAATTCTCTACAAAAAAGTCTGGTAAGATTTTGCCATAGCTCGCTTCGTTTCCGAGATATTTGCAGATTTATTTCAAGGTAAGGGGCCTGACGGACATATTTCGAGATATTTCTTCTTCTTGTTGTTCTTCTTCTGCACAGCTAAACTGGAAGTGGCATTTCCAGCTCGCAATAGTGCAGAGTTATCTCAAAGAGAGGGGCCACGGTGTTTCTGTATCTCTATTATGTTGGTGCGGCTTCGGAACTTTTAAATATCTTGATATATCTCGAGAACTACGCATCTGATCAAAAAATATCATACAACATAAAACGTAGGAAACTTAATTCTCTACAAAAAAGGTCTCTTAACATTTTGCCATAGCTCGCTTCGTTTCCGAGATATTTGCAGATTTATCTCAAGGGAAGTGGCCTGACGGACATATTTCGAGATATTTCTTCTTCTTGTTGTTCTTCTTCTGCACAGCTAAGCTGGAAGTGGCATTTGCGGCTCGCACTAGTGCAGAGTTATCTCAAAGAAAGGGGCCACGGTGTTTCTGTATCTCTATTATGTTGGTGCGGCTTCGGAACTTTTAAATATCTTGATATATCTCGAGAACTACGCATCTGATCAGAAAATATCATAGAAGATAAAAAGTAGGAAACTTAATTCTCTACAAAAAACGTCTCTTAACATTTTGCCATAGCTCGCTTCGTTTCCGAGATATTTGCAGATTTATCTCAAGGTAAGGGGCCTGACGGACATATTTCGAGATATTTCTTCTTCTTGTTGTTCTTCTTCTGCACAGCTAAGCTGGAAGTGGCATTTACAGCTCGCAATAGTGCATAGTTATCTGAAAGAAAGGGGCCACGGTGTTTCTGTATCTCGATTATGTTGGTGCGGCTTCGGAACTTTTAAATATCTTGATATATCTCGAGAACTACGCATCTGATCAAAAAATATCATAGAACATAAAAAGTAGCAAACTCAATTCTCTACAAAAAAGGTCTCTTAACATTTTGCCATAGCTCTCTTCGTTTCCGAGATATTTGCAGATTTATCTCAAGGGAAGGGGCCTGACGGACACATTTCGAGATATTTCTTCTTCTTGTTGTTCTTCTTCTGCACAGCTAAGCTGGAAGTGGCATTTGCAGCTCGCAATAGTGCAGAGTTATCTCAAAGAAAGGGGCCACGGTGTTTCTGTATCTCTATTATGTTGGTGCTGCTTCGGAACTTTTAAATATCTCGATATATCTCGAAAACTACGCTTCTGATCAAAAAATATCATAGACAATAAATTGTAGGAAACATAATTCTCTACAAAAAACGTCTCTTAACATTTTGCCATAGCTCGCTTCGTTTCCGAGATATTTGCAGATTCATCTCAAGGGAAGGGGCCTAACGGACATATTTCGAGATATTTCTTCTTCTTGTTGTTCTTCTTCTGCACAGCTAAACTGGAAGTGGCATTTCCAGCTCGCACTAGTGCAGAGTTATCTCAAAGAGAGGGGCCACGGTGTTTCTGTATCTCTATTATGTTGGTGCGGCTTCGGAACTTTTAAATATCTTGATATATCTCGAGAACTACGCATCTGATCAAAAAATATCATAGAACATAAAAAGTAGGAAACTTAATTCTCTACAAAAAAGGTCTCTTAACATTTTGCCATAGCTCGCTTCGTTTCCGAGATATTTGCAGATTTATCTCAAGGGAAGGGGCCTGACGGACATATTTCGAGATATTTCTTCTTCTTGTTGTTCTTCTTCTGCACAGCTAAGCTGGAAGTGGCATTTGCGGCTCGCACTAGTGCAGAGTTATCTCAAAGAAAGGGGCCACGGTGTTTCTGTATCTCTACTATGTTGGTGCGGCTTCGGAACTTTTAAATATCTCGATATATCTCGAAAACTACGCTTCTGATCAAAAAATATCATAGAACATAAATTGTAGGAAACATAATTCTCTACAAAAAACGTCTCTTAACATTTTGCCATAGCTCGCTTCGTTTCCGAGATATTTGCAGATTTATCTCAAGGGAAGGGGCCTGACGGACACATTTCGAGATATTTCTTCTTCTTGTTGTTCTTCTTCTGCACAGCTAAGCTGGAAGTGGCATTTGCAGTTCGCAATAGTGCAGAGTTATCTCAAAGAAAGGGGCCACGGTGTTTCTGTATCTCTATTATGTTGGTGCTGCTTCGGAACTTTTAAATATCTCGATATATATCGAAAACTACGCTTCTGATCAAAAAATATCATAGAACATAAATTGTAGGAAACATAATTCTCTACAAAAAACGTCTCTTAACATTTTGCCATAGCTCGCTTCGTTTCCGAGATATTTGCAGATTCATCTCAAGGGAAGGGGCCTAACGGACATATTTCGAGATATTTCTTCTTCTTGTTGTTCTTCTTCTGCACAGCTAAGCTGGAAGTGGCATTTGCGGCTCGCACTAGTGCAGAGTTATCTCAAAGAAAGGGGCCACGGTGTTTCTGTATCTCTATTATGTTGGTGCGGCTTCGGAACTTTTAAATATCTTGATATATCTCGAGAACTACGCATCTGATCAGAAAATGTCATAGAAGATAAAAAGTAGGAAACTTAATTCTCTACAAAAAAGGTCTCTTAACATTTTGCCATAGCTCGCTTCGTTTCCGAGATATTTGCAGATTCAGCTCAAAGGAACTGGCCTGACGGACATATTTCGAGATATTTCTTCTTCTTGTTGTTCTTCCTCTGCACAGCTAAGCTGGAAGTGGCATTTGCAGCTCGCAATAGTGCAGAGTTATCTCAAAGAAAGGGGCCACGGTGTTTCTGTATCTCTATTATGTTGGTGCGGCTTCGGAACTTTTAAATATCTCGATATATCTCGAAAACTACGCTTCTGATCAAAAAATATCATAGAACATAAATTGTAGGAAACATAATTCTCTACAAAAAAGGTCTCTTAACATTTTGCCATAGCTCGCTTCGTTTCCGAGATATTTGCAGATTTATCTCAAGGGAAGGGGCCTAACGGACATATTTCGAGATATTTCTTCTTCTTGTTGTTCTTCTTCTGCACAGCTAAGCTGGAAGTGGCATTTACAGCTCGCAATAGTGCAGAGTTATCTCAAAGAAAGGGGCCACGGTGTTTCTGTATCTCTATTATGTTGGTGCGGCTTCGGAACTTTTAAATATCTTGATATATCTCGAGAACTACGCATCAGATCAAAAAATATCATAGAACATAAATTGTAGGAAACATAATTCTCTACAAAAAAGGTCTCTTAACATTTTGCCATAGCTCGCTTCGTTTCCGAGATATTTGCAGATATATCTCAAGGGAAGGGGCCTGACGGACATATTTCGAGATATGTCTTCTTCTTGTTGTTCTTCTTCTGCACAGCTAAGCTGGAAGTGGCATTTACAGCTCGCAATAGTGCAGAGTTATCTCAAAGAAAGGGGCCACGGTGTTTCTGTATCTCTATTATGTTGGTGCGGCTTCGGAACTTTTAAATATCTTGATATATCTCGCGAACTACGCATCTGATCAAAAAATATCATAGAACATGAAAAGTAGGAAACTTAATTCTCTACAAAAAAGGTCTCTTAACATTTTGCCATAGCTCTCTTCGTTTCCGAGATATTTGCAGATTTATCTCAAGGGAAGGGGCCTGACGGACACATTTCGAGATATTTCTTCTTCTTGTTGTTCTTCTTCTGCACAGCTAAGCTGGAAGTGGCATTTGCAGCTCGCAATAGTGCAGAGTTATCTCAAAGAAAGGGGCCACGGTGTTTCTGTATCTCTATTATGTTGGTGCTGCTTCGGAACTTTTAAATATCTCGATATATCTCGAAAACTATGCTTCTGATCAAAAAATATCATAGAACATAAATTGTAGGAAACATAATTCTCTACAAAAAACGTCTCTTAACATTTTGCCATAGCTCGCTTCGTTTCCGAGATATTTGCAGATTCATCTCAAGGGAAGGGGCCTAACGGACATATTTCGAGATATTTCTTCTTCTTGTTGTTCTTCTTCTGCACAGCTAAACTGGAAGTGGCATTTCCAGCTCGCAATAGTACAGAGTTATCTCAAAGAAAGGGCCCCGGTGTTTCTGTATCTCCATTATGTTGGTGCGGCTTCGGAACTTTTAAATATCTTGATATATCTCGAGAACTACGCATCTGATCAAAAAATATCATAGAACATAAAAAGTAGGAAACTTAATTCTCTACAAAAAAGTCTCGTAAGATTTTGCCATAACTCGCTTCGTTTCCGAGATATTTGCAGATTTATTTCAAGGTAAGGGGCCTGACGGACATATTTCGAGATATTTCTTCTTCTTGTTGTTCTTCGTCTGCACAGCTAAACTGGAAGTGGCATTTCCAGCTCGCAATAGTGCAGAGTTATCTCAAAGAGAGGGGCCACGGTGTTTCTGTATCTCTATTATGTTGGTGCGGCTTCGGAACTTTTAAATATCTTGATATATCTCGAGAACTACGCATCTGATCAAAAAATATCATAGAACATAAAAAGTAGGAAACTCAATTCTCTACAAAAAAGGTCTCTTAACATTTTGCAATAGCTCGCTTCGTTTCCGAGATATTTGCAGATTTATCTCAAGGGAAGGGGCCTGACGGACATATTTCGAGATATTTCTTCTTCTTGTTGTTCTTCTTCTGCACAGCTAAGCTGGAAGTGGCATTTGCGGCTCGCACTAGTGCAGAGTTATCTCAAAGAAAGGGGCCACGGTGTTTCTGTATCTCTATTATGTTGGTGCTGCTTCGGAACTTTTAAATATCTCGATATATCTCGAAAACTACGCTTCTGATCAAAAAATATCATAGAACATAAATTGTAGGAAACATAATTCTCTACAAAAAACGTCTCTTAACATTTTGCCATAGCTCGCTTCGTTTCCGAGATATTTGCAGATTCATCTCAAGGGAAGGGGCCTAACGGACATATTTCGAGATATTTCTTCTTCTTGTTGTTCTTCTTCTGCACAGCTAAACTGGAAGTGGCATTTCCAGCTCGCAATAGTACAGAGTTATCTCAAAGAAAGGGGCCACGGTGTTTCTGTATCTCTATTATGTTGGTGCGGCTTCGGAACTTTTAAATATCTTGATATATCTCGAGAACTACGCATCTGATCAAAAAATATCATAGAACATAAAAAGTAGGAAACTTAATTCTCTACAAAAAAGTCTCGTAAGATTTTGCCATAGCTCGCTTCGTTTCCGAGATATTTGCAGATTTATTTCAAGGTAAGGGGCCTGACGGACATATTTCGAGATATTTCTTCTTCTTGTTGTTCTTCTTCTGCACAGCTAAACTGGAAGTGGCATTTCCAGCTCGCAATAGTGCAGAGTTATCTCAAAGAGAGGGGCCACGGTGTTTCTGTATCTCTATTATGTTGGTGCGGCTTCGGAACTTTTAAATATCTTGATATATCTCGAGAACTACGCATCTGATCAAAAAATATCATACAACATAAAACGTAGGAAACTTAATTCTCTACAAAAAAGGTCTCTTAACATTTTGCCATAGCTCGCTTCGTTTCCGAGATATTTGCAGATTTATCTCAAGGGAAGTGGCCTGACGGACATATTTCGAGATATTTCTTCTTCTTGTTGTTCTTCTTCTGCACAGCTAAGCTGGAAGTGGCATTTGCGGCTCGCACTAGTGCAGAGTTATCTCAAAGAAAGGGGCCACGGTGTTTCTGTATCTCTATTATGTTGGTGCGGCTTCGGAACTTTTAAATATCTTGATATATCTCGAGAACTACGCATCTGATCAGAAAATATCATAGAAGATAAAAAGTAGGAAACTTAATTCTCTACAAAAAACGTCTCTTAACATTTTGCCATAGCTCGCTTCGTTTCCGAGATATTTGCAGATTTATCTCAAGGTAAGGGGCCTGACGGACATATTTCGAGATATTTCTTCTTCTTGTTGTTCTTCTTCTGCACAGCTAAGCTGGAAGTGGCATTTACAGCTCGCAATAGTGCATAGTTATCTGAAAGAAAGGGGCCACGGTGTTTCTGTATCTCGATTATGTTGGTGCGGCTTCGGAACTTTTAAATATCTTGATATATCTCGAGAACTACGCATCTGATCAAAAAATATCATAGAACATAAAAAGTAGCAAACTCAATTCTCTACAAAAAAGCTCTCTTAACATTTTGCCATAGCTCTCTTCGTTTCCGAGATATTTGCAGATTTATCTCAAGGGAAGGGGCCTGACGGACACATTTCGAGATATTTCTTCTTCTTGTTGTTCTTCTTCTGCACAGCTAAGCTGGAAGTGGCATTTGCAGCTCGCAATAGTGCAGAGTTATCTCAAAGAAAGGGGCCACGGTGTTTCTGTATCTCTATTATGTTGGTGCTGCTTCGGAACTTTTAAATATCTCGATATATCTCGAAAACTACGCTTCTGATCAAAAAATATCATAGACAATAAATTGTAGGAAACATAATTCTCTACAAAAAACGTCTCTTAACATTTTGCCATAGCTCGCTTCGTTTCCGAGATATTTGCAGATTCATCTCAAGGGAAGGGGCCTAACGGACATATTTCGAGATATTTCTTCTTCTTGTTGTTCTTCTTCTGCACAGCTAAACTGGAAGTGGCATTTCCAGCTCGCACTAGTGCAGAGTTATCTCAAAGAGAGGGGCCACGGTGTTTCTGTATCTCTATTATGTTGGTGCGGCTTCGGAACTTTTAAATATCTTGATATATCTCGAAAACTACGCTTCTGATCAAAAAATATCATAGACCATAAATTGTAGGAAACATAATTCTCTACAAAAAACGTCCCTTAACATTTTGCCATAGCTCGCTTCGTTTCCGAGATATTTGCAGATTCAGCTCAAAGGAACTGGCCTGACGGACATATTTCGAGATATTTCTTCTTCTTGTTGTTCTTCTTCTGCACAGCTAAGCTGGAAGTGGCATTTGCGGCTCGCACTAGTGCAGAGTTATCTCAAAGAAAGGGGCCACGGTGTTTCTGTATCTCTATTATGTTGGTGCTGCTTCGGAACTTTTAAATATCTCGATATATCTCGAAAACTACGCTTCTGATCAAAAAATATCATAGAACATAAATTGTAGGAAACATAATTCTCTACAAAAAAGGTCTCTTAACATTTTGCCATAGCTCGCTTCGTTTCCGAGATATTTGCAGATTTATCTCAAGGGAAGGGGCCTAACGGACATATTTCGAGATATTTCTTCTTCTTGTTGTTCTTCTTCTGCACAGCTAAGCTGGAAGTGGCATTTACAGCTCGCAATAGTGCAGAGTTATCTCAAAGAAAGGGGCCACGGTGTTTCTGTATCTCTATTATGTTGGTGCGGCTTCGGAACTTTTAAATATCTTGATATATCTCGAAAACTACGCTTCTGATCAAAAAATATCATAGAACATAAATTGTAGGAAACATAATTCTCTACAAAAAACGTCTCTTAACATTTTGCCATAGCTCGCTTCGTTTCCGAGATATTTGCAGATTCATCTCAAGGGAAGGGGCCTAACGGACATATTTCGAGATATGTCTTCTTCTTGTTGTTCTTCTTCTGCACAGCTAAGCTGGAAGTGGCATTTACAGCTCGCAATAGTGCAGAGTTATCTCAAAGAAAGGGGCCACGGTGTTTCTGTATCTCTATTATGTTGGTGCGGCTTCGGAACTTTTAAATATCTTGATATATCTCGCGAACTACGCATCTGATCAAAAAATATCATAGAACATGAAAAGTAGGAAACTTAATTCTCTACAAAAAAGGTCTCTTAACATTTTGCCATAGCTCTCTTCGTTTCCGAGATATTTGCAGATTTATCTCAAGGGAAGGGGCCTGACGGACACATTTCGAGATATTTCTTCTTCTTGTTGTTCTTCTTCTGCACAGCTAAGCTGGAAGTGGCATTTGCAGCTCGCAATAGTGCAGAGTTATCTCAAAGAAAGGGGCCACGGTGTTTCTGTATCTCTATTATGTTGGTGCTGCTTCGGAACTTTTAAATATCTCGATATATCTCGAAAACTATGCTTCTGATCAAAAAATATCATAGAACATAAATTGTAGGAAACATAATTCTCTACAAAAAACGTCTCTTAACATTTTGCCATAGCTCGCTTCGTTTCCGAGATATTTGCAGATTCATCTCAAGGGAAGGGGCCTAACGGACATATTTCGAGATATTTCTTCTTCTTGTTGTTCTTCTTCTGCACAGCTACACTGGAAGTGGCATTTCCAGCTCGCAATAGTACAGAGTTATCTCAAAGAAAGGGCCCCGGTGTTTCTGTATCTCCATTATGTTGGTGCGGCTTCGGAACTTTTAAATATCTTGATATATCTCGAGAACTACGCATCTGATCAAAAAATATCATAGAACATAAAAAGTAGGAAACTTAATTCTCTACAAAAAAGTCTCGTAAGATTTTGCCATAACTCGCTTCGTTTCCGAGATATTTGCAGATTTATTTCAAGGTAAGGGGCCTGACGGACATATTTCGAGATATTTCTTCTTCTTGTTGTTCTTCGTCTGCACAGCTAAACTGGAAGTGGCATTTCCAGCTCGCAATAGTGCAGAGTTATCTCAAAGAGAGGGGCCACGGTGTTTCTGTATCTCTATTATGTTGGTGCGGCTTCGGAACTTTTAAATATCTTGATATATCTCGAGAACTACGCATCTGATCAAAAAATATCATAGAACATAAAAAGTAGGAAACTCAATTCTCTACAAAAAAGGTCTCTTAACATTTTGCAATAGCTCGCTTCGTTTCCGAGATATTTGCAGATTTATCTCAAGGGAAGGGGCCTGACGGACATATTTCGAGATATTTCTTCTTCTTGTTGTTCTTCTTCTGCACAGCTAAGCTGGAAGTGGCATTTGCGGCTCGCACTAGTGCAGAGTTATCTCAAAGAAAGGGGCCACGGTGTTTCTGTATCTCTATTATGTTGGTGCTGCTTCGGAACTTTTAAATATCTCGATATATCTCGAAAACTACGCTTCTGATCAAAAAATATCATAGAACATAAATTGTAGGAAACATAATTCTCTACAAAAAACGTCTCTTAACATTTTGCCATAGCTCGCTTCGTTTCCGAGATATTTGCAGATTCATCTCAAGGGAAGGGGCCTAACGGACATATTTCGAGATATTTCTTCTTCTTGTTGTTCTTCTTCTGCACAGCTAAACTGGAAGTGGCATTTCCAGCTCGCAATAGTACAGAGTTATCTCAAAGAAAGGGGCCACGGTGTTTCTGTATCTCTATTATGTTGGTGCGGCTTCGGAACTTTTAAATATCTTGATATATCTCGAGAACTACGCATCTGATCAAAAAATATCATAGAACATAAAAAGTAGGAAACTTAATTCTCTACAAAAAAGTCTCGTAAGATTTTGCCATAGCTCGCTTCGTTTCCGAGATATTTGCAGATTTATTTCAAGGTAAGGGGCCTGACGGACATATTTCGAGATATTTCTTCTTCTTGTTGTTCTTCTTCTGCACAGCTAAACTGGAAGTGGCATTTCCAGCTCGCAATAGTGCAGAGTTATCTCAAAGAGAGGGGCCACGGTGTTTCTGTATCTCTATTATGTTGGTGCGGCTTCGGAACTTTTAAATATCTTGATATATCTCGAGAACTACGCATCTGATCAAAAAATATCATACAACATAAAACGTAGGAAACTTAATTCTCTACAAAAAAGGTCTCTTAACATTTTGCCATAGCTCGCTTCGTTTCCGAGATATTTGCAGATTTATCTCAAGGGAAGTGGCCTGACGGACATATTTCGAGATATTTCTTCTTCTTGTTGTTCTTCTTCTGCACAGCTAAGCTGGAAGTGGCATTTGCGGCTCGCACTAGTGCAGAGTTATCTCAAAGAAAGGGGCCACGGTGTTTCTGTATCTCTATTATGTTGGTGCGGCTTCGGAACTTTTAAATATCTTGATATATCTCGAGAACTACGCATCTGATCAGAAAATATCATAGAAGATAAAAAGTAGGAAACTTAATTCTCTACAAAAAACGTCTCTTAACATTTTGCCATAGCTCGCTTCGTTTCCGAGATATTTGCAGATTTATCTCAAGGTAAGGGGCCTGACGGACATATTTCGAGATATTTCTTCTTCTTGTTGTTCTTCTTCTGCACAGCTAAGCTGGAAGTGGCATTTACAGCTCGCAATAGTGCATAGTTATCTGAAAGAAAGGGGCCACGGTGTTTCTGTATCTCGATTATGTTGGTGCGGCTTCGGAACTTTTAAATATCTTGATATATCTCGAGAACTACGCATCTGATCAAAAAATATCATAGAACATAAAAAGTAGCAAACTCAATTCTCTACAAAAAAGCTCTCTTAACATTTTGCCATAGCTCTCTTCGTTTCCGAGATATTTGCAGATTTATCTCAAGGGAAGGGGCCTGACGGACACATTTCGAGATATTTCTTCTTCTTGTTGTTCTTCTTCTGCACAGCTAAGCTGGAAGTGGCATTTGCAGCTCGCAATAGTGCAGAGTTATCTCAAAGAAAGGGGCCACGGTGTTTCTGTATCTCTATTATGTTGGTGCTGCTTCGGAACTTTTAAATATCTCGATATATCTCGAAAACTACGCTTCTGATCAAAAAATATCATAGACAATAAATTGTAGGAAACATAATTCTCTACAAAAAACGTCTCTTAACATTTTGCCATAGCTCGCTTCGTTTCCGAGATATTTGCAGATTCATCTCAAGGGAAGGGGCCTAACGGACATATTTCGAGATATTTCTTCTTCTTGTTGTTCTTCTTCTGCACAGCTAAACTGGAAGTGGCATTTCCAGCTCGCACTAGTGCAGAGTTATCTCAAAGAGAGGGGCCACGGTGTTTCTGTATCTCTATTATGTTGGTGCGGCTTCGGAACTTTTAAATATCTTGATATATCTCGAAAACTACGCTTCTGATCAAAAAATATCATAGACCATAAATTGTAGGAAACATAATTCTCTACAAAAAACGTCCCTTAACATTTTGCCATAGCTCGCTTCGTTTCCGAGATATTTGCAGATTCAGCTCAAAGGAACTGGCCTGACGGACATATTTCGAGATATTTCTTCTTCTTGTTGTTCTTCTTCTGCACAGCTAAGCTGGAAGTGGCATTTGCGGCTCGCACTAGTGCAGAGTTATCTCAAAGAAAGGGGCCACGGTGTTTCTGTATCTCTATTATGTTGGTGCTGCTTCGGAACTTTTAAATATCTCGATATATCTCGAAAACTACGCTTCTGATCAAAAAATATCATAGAACATAAATTGTAGGAAACATAATTCTCTACAAAAAAGGTCTCTTAACATTTTGCCATAGCTCGCTTCGTTTCCGAGATATTTGCAGATTTATCTCAAGGGAAGGGGCCTAACGGACATATTTCGAGATATTTCTTCTTCTTGTTGTTCTTCTTCTGCACAGCTAAGCTGGAAGTGGCATTTACAGCTCGCAATAGTGCAGAGTTATCTCAAAGAAAGGGGCCACGGTGTTTCTGTATCTCTATTATGTTGGTGCGGCTTCGGAACTTTTAAATATCTTGATATATCTCGAGAACTACGCATCAGATCAAAAAATATCATAGAACATAAATTGTAGGAAACATAATTCTCTACAAAAAAGGTCTCTTAACATTTTGCCATAGCTCGCTTCGTTTCCGAGATATTTGCAGATATATCTCAAGGGAAGGGGCCTGACGGACATATTTCGAGATATGTCTTCTTCTTGTTGTTCTTCTTCTGCACAGCTAAGCTGGAAGTGGCATTTACAGCTCGCAATAGTGCAGAGTTATCTCAAAGAAAGGGGCCACGGTGTTTCTGTATCTCTATTATGTTGGTGCGGCTTCGGAACTTTTAAATATCTTGATATATCTCGCGAACTACGCATCTGATTAAAAAATATCATAGAACATGAAAAGTAGGAAACTTAATTCTCTACAAAAAAGGTCTCTTAACATTTTGCCATAGCTCTCTTCGTTTCCGAGATATTTGCAGATTTATCTCAAGGGAAGGGGCCTGACGGACACATTTCGAGACATTTCTTCTTCTTGTTGTTCTTCTTCTGCACAGCTAAGCTGGAAGTGGCATTTGCAGCTCGCAATAGTGCAGAGTTATCTCAAAGAAAGGGGCCACGGTGTTTCTGTATCTCTATTATGTTGGTGCTGCTTCGGAACTTTTAAATATCTCGATATATCTCGAAAACTATGCTTCTGATCAAAAAATATCATAGAACATAAATTGTAGGAAACATAATTCTCTACAAAAAACGTCTCTTAACATTTTGCCATAGCTCGCTTCGTTTCCGAGATATTTGCAGATTCATCTCAAGGGAAGGGGCCTAACGGACATATTTCGAGATATTTCTTCTTCTTGTTGTTCTTCTTCTGCACAGCTAAACTGGAAGTGGCATTTCCAGCTCGCAATAGTACAGAGTTATCTCAAAGAAAGGGCCCCGGTGTTTCTGTATCTCCATTATGTTGGTGCGGCTTCGGAACTTTTAAATATCTTGATATATCTCGAGAACTACGCATCTGATCAAAAAATATCATAGAGCATAAAAAGTAGGAAACTTAATTCTCTACAAAAAAGTCTCGTAAGATTTTGCCATAGCTCGCTTCGTTTCCGAGATATTTGCAGATTTATTTCAAGGTAAGGGGCCTGACGGACATATTTCGAGATATTTCTTCTTCTTGTTGTTCTTCTTCTGCACAGCTAAACTGGAAGTGGCATTTCCAGCTCGCAATAGTGCAGAGTTATCTCAAAGAGAGGGGCCACGGTGTTTCTGTATCTCTATTATGTTGGTGCGGCTTCGGAACTTTTAAATATCTTGATATATCTCGAGAACTACGCATCTGATCAAAAAATATCATAGAACATAAAAAGTAGGAAACTCAATTCTCTACAAAAAAGGTCTCTTAACATTTTGCAATAGCTCGCTTCGTTTCCGAGATATTTGCAGATTTATCTCAAGGGAAGGGGCCTGACGGACATATTTCGAGATATTTCTTCTTCTTGTTGTTCTTCTTCTGCACAGCTAAGCTGGAAGTGGCATTTGCGGCTCGCACTAGTGCAGAGTTATCTCAAAGAAAGGGGCCACGGTGTTTCTGTATCTCTATTATGTTGGTGCTGCTTCGGAACTTTTAAATATCTCGATATATCTCGAAAACTACGCTTCTGATCAAAAAATATCATAGAACATAAATTGTAGGAAACATAATTCTCTACAAAAAACGTCTCTTAACATTTTGCCATAGCTCGCTTCGTTTCCGAGATATTTGCAGATTCATCTCAAGGGAAGGGGCCTAACGGACATATTTCGAGATATTTCTTCTTCTTGTTGTTCTTCTTCTGCACAGCTAAACTGGAAGTGGCATTTCCAGCTCGCAATAGTACAGAGTTATCTCAAAGAAAGGGGCCACGGTGTTTCTGTATCTCTATTATGTTGGTGCGGCTTCGGAACTTTTAAATATCTTGATATATCTCGAGAACTACGCATCTGATCAAAAAATATCATAGAACATAAAAAGTAGGAAACTTAATTCTCTACAAAAAAGTCTGGTAAGATTTTGCCATAGCTCGCTTCGTTTCCGAGATATTTGCAGATTTATTTCAAGGTAAGGGGCCTGACGGACATATTTCGAGATATTTCTTCTTCTTGTTGTTCTTCTTCTGCACAGCTAAACTGGAAGTGGCATTTCCAGCTCGCAATAGTGCAGAGTTATCTCAAAGAGAGGGGCCACGGTGTTTCTGTATCTCTATTATGTTGGTGCGGCTTCGGAACTTTTAAATATCTTGATATATCTCGAGAACTACGCATCTGATCAAAAAATATCATACAACATAAAACGTAGGAAACTTAATTCTCTACAAAAAAGGTCTCTTAACATTTTGCCATAGCTCGCTTCGTTTCCGAGATATTTGCAGATTTATCTCAAGGGAAGTGGCCTGACGGACATATTTCGAGATATTTCTTCTTCTTGTTGTTCTTCTTCTGCACAGCTAAGCTGGAAGTGGCATTTGCGGCTCGCACTAGTGCAGAGTTATCTCAAAGAAAGGGGCCACGGTGTTTCTGTATCTCTATTATGTTGGTGCGGCTTCGGAACTTTTAAATATCTTGATATATCTCGAGAACTACGCATCTGATCAGAAAATATCATAGAAGATAAAAAGTAGGAAACTTAATTCTCTACAAAAAACGTCTCTTAACATTTTGCCATAGCTCGCTTCGTTTCCGAGATATTTGCAGATTTATCTCAAGGTAAGGGGCCTGACGGACATATTTCGAGATATTTCTTCTTCTTGTTGCTCTTCTTCTGCACAGCTAAGCTGGAAGTGGCATTTACAGCTCGCAATAGTGCATAGTTATCTGAAAGAAAGGGGCCACGGTGTTTCTGTATCTCGATTATGTTGGTGCGGCTTCGGAACTTTTAAATATCTTGATATATCTCGAGAACTACGCATCTGATCAAAAAATATCATAGAACATAAAAAGTAGCAAACTCAATTCTCTACAAAAAAGGTCTCTTAACATTTTGCCATAGCTCTCTTCGTTTCCGAGATATTTGCAGATTTATCTCAAGGGAAGGGGCCTGACGGACACATTTCGAGATATTTCTTCTTCTTGTTGTTCTTCTTCTGCACAGCTAAGCTGGAAGTGGCATTTGCAGCTCGCAATAGTGCAGAGTTATCTCAAAGAAAGGGGCCACGGTGTTTCTGTATCTCTATTATGTTGGTGCTGCTTCGGAACTTTTAAATATCTCGATATATCTCGAAAACTACGCTTCTGATCAAAAAATATCATAGACAATAAATTGTAGGAAACATAATTCTCTACAAAAAACGTCTCTTAACATTTTGCCATAGCTCGCTTCGTTTCCGAGATATTTGCAGATTCATCTCAAGGGAAGGGGCCTAACGGACATATTTCGAGATATTTCTTCTTCTTGTTGTTCTTCTTCTGCACAGCTAAACTGGAAGTGGCATTTCCAGCTCGCACTAGTGCAGAGTTATCTCAAAGAGAGGGGCCACGGTGTTTCTGTATCTCTATTATGTTGGTGCGGCTTCGGAACTTTTAAATATCTTGATATATCTCGAGAACTACGCATCTGATCAAAAAATATCATAGAACATAAAAAGTAGGAAACTTAATTCTCTACAAAAAAGGTCTCTTAACATTTTGCCATAGCTCGCTTCGTTTCCGAGATATTTGCAGATTTATCTCAAGGGAAGGGGCCTGACGGACATATTTCGAGATATTTCTTCTTCTTGTTGTTCTTCTTCTGCACAGCTAAGCTGGAAGTGGCATTTGCGGCTCGCACTAGTGCAGAGTTATCTCAAAGAAAGGGGCCACGGTGTTTCTGTATCTCTACTATGTTGGTGCGGCTTCGGAACTTTTAAATATCTCGATATATCTCGAAAACTACGCTTCTGATCAAAAAATATCATAGAACATAAATTGTAGGAAACATAATTCTCTACAAAAAACGTCTCTTAACATTTTGCCATAGCTCGCTTCGTTTCCGAGATATTTGCAGATTTATCTCAAGGGAAGGGGCCTGACGGACACATTTCGAGATATTTCTTCTTCTTGTTGTTCTTCTTCTGCACAGCTAAGCTGGAAGTGGCATTTGCAGTTCGCAATAGTGCAGAGTTATCTCAAAGAAAGGGGCCACGGTGTTTCTGTATCTCTATTATGTTGGTGCTGCTTCGGAACTTTTAAATATCTCGATATATATCGAAAACTACGCTTCTGATCAAAAAATATCATAGAACATAAATTGTAGGAAACATAATTCTCTACAAAAAACGTCTCTTAACATTTTGCCATAGCTCGCTTCGTTTCCGAGATATTTGCAGATTCATCTCAAGGGAAGGGGCCTAACGGACATATTTCGAGATATTTCTTCTTCTTGTTGTTCTTCTTCTGCACAGCTAAGCTGGAAGTGGCATTTGCGGCTCGCACTAGTGCAGAGTTATCTCAAAGAAAGGGGCCACGGTGTTTCTGTATCTCTATTATGTTGGTGCGGCTTCGGAACTTTTAAATATCTTGATATATCTCGAGAACTACGCATCTGATCAGAAAATGTCATAGAAGATAAAAAGTAGGAAACTTAATTCTCTACAAAAAAGGTCTCTTAACATTTTGCCATAGCTCGCTTCGTTTCCGAGATATTTGCAGATTCAGCTCAAAGGAACTGGCCTGACGGATATATTTCGAGATATTTCTTCTTCTTGTTGTTCTTCCTCTGCACAGCTAAGCTGGAAGTGGCATTTGCAGCTCGCAATAGTGCAGAGTTATCTCAAAGAAAGGGGCCACGGTGTTTCTGTATCTCTATTATGTTGGTGCGGCTTCGGAACTTTTAAATATCTCGATATATCTCGAAAACTACGCTTCTGATCAAAAAATATCATAGAACATAAATTGTAGGAAACATAATTCTCTACAAAAAAGGTCTCTTAACATTTTGCCATAGCTCGCTTCGTTTCCGAGATATTTGCAGATTTATCTCAAGGGAAGGGGCCTAACGGACATATTTCGAGATATTTCTTCTTCTTGTTGTTCTTCTTCTGCACAGCTAAACTGGAAGTGGCATTTCCAGCTCGCAATAGTGCAGAGTTATCTCAAAGAGAGGGGCCACGGTGTTTCTGTATCTCTATTATGTTGGTGCGGCTTCGGAACTTTTAAATATCTCGATATATCTCGAAAACTACGCTTCTGATCAAAAAATATCATAGAACATGAATTGTAGGAAACATAATTCTCTACAAAAAAGGTCTCTTAACATTTTGCCATAGCTCGCTTCGTTTCCGAGATATTTGCAGATTTATCTCAAGGGAAGGGGCCTGACGGACATATTTCGAGATATTTCTTCTTCTTGTTGTTCTTCTTCTGCACAGCTAAGCTGGAAGTGGCATTTGCGGCTCGCACTAGTGCAGAGTTATCTCAAAGAAAGGGGCCACGGTGTTTCTGTATCCCTATTATGTTGGTGCGGCTTCGGAACTTTTAAATATCTCGATATATCTCGAAAACTACGCTTCTGATCAAAAAATATCATAGAACATAAATTGTAGGAAACATAATTCTCTACAAAAAACGTCTCTTAACATTTTGCCATAGCTCGCTTCGTTTCCGAGATATTTGCAGATTTATTTCAAGGTAAGGGGCCTGACGGACATATTTCGAGATATTTCTTCTTCTTGTTGTTCTTCTTCTGCACAGCTAAACTGGAAGTGGCATTTCCAGCTCGCAATAGTGCAGAGTTATCTCAAAGAGAGGGGCCACGGTGTTTCTGTATCTCTATTATGTTGGTGCGGCTTCGGAACTTTTAAATATCTTGATATATCTCGAGAACTACGCATCTGATCAAAAAATATCATAGAACATAAAAAGTAGGAAACTCAATTCTCTACAAAAAAGGTCTCTTAACATTTTGCAATAGCTCGCTTCGTTTCCGAGATATTTGCAGATTTATCTCAAGGGAAGGGGCCTAACGGACATATTTCGAGATATTTCTTCTTCTTGTTGTTCTTCTTCTGCACAGCTAAGCTGGAAGTGGCATTTGCGGCTCGCACTAGTGCAGAGTTATCTCAAAGAAAGGGGCCACGGTGTTTCTGTATCTCTATTATGTTGGTGCTGCTTCGGAACTTTTAAATATCTCGATATATCTCGAAAACTACGCTTCTGATCAAAAAATATCATAGAACATAAATTGTAGGAAACATAATTCTCTACAAAAAACGTCTCTTAACATTTTGCCATAGCTCGCTTCGTTTCCGAGATATTTGCAGATTCATCTCAAGGGAAGGGGCCTAACGGACATATTTCGAGATATTTCTTCTTCTTGTTGTTCTTCTTCTGCACAGCTAAACTGGAAGTGGCATTTCCAGCTCGCAATAGTACAGAGTTATCTCAAAGAAAGGGGCCACGGTGTTTCTGTATCTCTATTATGTTGGTGCGGCTTCGGAACTTTTAAATATCTTGATATATCTCGAGAACTACGCATCTGATCAAAAAATATCATAGAACATAAAAAGTAGGAAACTTAATTCTCTACAAAAAAGTCTCGTAAGATTTTGCCATAGCTCGCTTCGTTTCCGAGATATTTGCAGATTTATTTCAAGGTAAGGGGCCTGACGGACATATTTCGAGATATTTCTTCTTCTTGTTGTTCTTCTTCTGCACAGCTAAACTGGAAGTGGCATTTCCAGCTCGCAATAGTGCAGAGTTATCTCAAAGAGAGGGGCCACGGTGTTTCTGTATCTCTATTATGTTGGTGCGGCTTCGGAACTTTTAAATATCTTGATATATCTCGAGAACTACGCATCTGATCAAAAAATATCATACAACATAAAACGTAGGAAACTTAATTCTCTACAAAAAAGGTCTCTTAACATTTTGCCATAGCTCGCTTCGTTTCCGAGATATTTGCAGATTTATCTCAAGGGAAGTGGCCTGACGGACATATTTCGAGATATTTCTTCTTCTTGTTGTTCTTCTTCTGCACAGCTAAGCTGGAAGTGGCATTTGCGGCTCGCACTAGTGCAGAGTTATCTCAAAGAAAGGGGCCACGGTGTTTCTGTATCTCTATTATGTTGGTGCGGCTTCGGAACTTTTAAATATCTTGATATATCTCGAGAACTACGCATCTGATCAGAAAATATCATAGAAGATAAAAAGTAGGAAACTTAATTCTCTACAAAAAACGTCTCTTAACATTTTGCCATAGCTCGCTTCGTTTCCGAGATATTTGCAGATTTATCTCAAGGTAAGGGGCCTGACGGACATATTTCGAGATATTTCTTCTTCTTGTTGTTCTTCTTCTGCACAGCTAAGCTGGAAGTGGCATTTACAGCTCGCAATAGTGCATAGTTATCTGAAAGAAAGGGGCCACGGTGTTTCTGTATCTCGATTATGTTGGTGCGGCTTCGGAACTTTTAAATATCTTGATATATCTCGAGAACTACGCATCTGATCAAAAAATATCATAGAACATAAAAAGTAGCAAACTCAATTCTCTACAAAAAAGGTCTCTTAACATTTTGCCATAGCTCTCTTCGTTTCCGAGATATTTGCAGATTTATCTCAAGGGAAGGGGCCTGACGGACACATTTCGAGATATTTCTTCTTCTTGTTGTTCTTCTTCTGCACAGCTAAGCTGGAAGTGGCATTTGCAGCTCGCAATAGTGCAGAGTTATCTCAAAGAAAGGGGCCACGGTGTTTCTGTATCTCTATTATGTTGGTGCTGCTTCGGAACTTTTAAATATCTCGATATATCTCGAAAACTACGCTTCTGATCAAAAAATATCATAGACAATAAATTGTAGGAAACATAATTCTCTACAAAAAACGTCTCTTAACATTTTGCCATAGCTCGCTTCGTTTCCGAGATATTTGCAGATTCATCTCAAGGGAAGGGGCCTAACGGACATATTTCGAGATATTTCTTCTTCTTGTTGTTCTTCTTCTGCACAGCTAAACTGGAAGTGGCATTTCCAGCTCGCACTAGTGCAGAGTTATCTCAAAGAGAGGGGCCACGGTGTTTCTGTATCTCTATTATGTTGGTGCGGCTTCGGAACTTTTAAATATCTTGATATATCTCGAGAACTACGCATCTGATCAGAAAATATCATAGAAGATAAAAAGTAGGAAACTTAATTCTCTACAAAAAACGTCTCTTAACATTTTGCCATAGCTCGCTTCGTTTCCGAGATATTTGCAGATTTATCTCAAGGGAAGGGGCCTGACGGACATATTTCGAGATATTTCTTCTTCTTGTTGTTCTTCTTCTGCACAGCTAAGCTGGAAGTGGCATTTGCGGCTCGCACTAGTGCAGAGTTATCTCAAAGAAAGGGGCCACGGTGTTTCTGTATCTCTACTATGTTGGTGCGGCTTCGGAACTTTTAAATATCTCGATATATCTCGAAAACTACGCTTCTGATCAAAAAATATCATAGAACATAAATTGTAGGAAACATAATTCTCTACAAAAAACGTCTCTTAACATTTTGCCATAGCTCGCTTCGTTTCCGAGATATTTGCAGATTTATCTCAAGGGAAGGGGCCTGACGGACACATTTCGAGATATTTCTTCTTCTTGTTGTTCTTCTTCTGCACAGCTAAGCTGGAAGTGGCATTTGCAGTTCGCAATAGTGCAGAGTTATCTCAAAGAAAGGGGCCACGGTGTTTCTGTATCTCTATTATGTTGGTGCTGCTTCGGAACTTTTAAATATCTCGATATATATCGAAAACTACGCTTCTGATCAAAAAATATCATAGAACATAAATTGTAGGAAACATAATTCTCTACAAAAAACGTCTCTTAACATTTTGCCATAGCTCGCTTCGTTTCCGAGATATTTGCAGATTCATCTCAAGGGAAGGGGCCTAACGGACATATTTCGAGATATTTCTTCTTCTTGTTGTTCTTCTTCTGCACAGCTAAGCTGGAAGTGGCATTTGCGGCTCGCACTAGTGCAGAGTTATCTCAAAGAAAGGGGCCACGGTGTTTCTGTATCTCTATTATGTTGGTGCGGCTTCGGAACTTTTAAATATCTTGATATATCTCGAGAACTACGCATCTGATCAGAAAATGTCATAGAAGATAAAAAGTAGGAAACTTAATTCTCTACAAAAAAGGTCTCTTAACATTTTGCCATAGCTCGCTTCGTTTCCGAGATATTTGCAGATTCAGCTCAAAGGAACTGGCCTGACGGATATATTTCGAGATATTTCTTCTTCTTGTTGTTCTTCCTCTGCACAGCTAAGCTGGAAGTGGCATTTGCAGCTCGCAATAGTGCAGAGTTATCTCAAAGAAAGGGGCCACGGTGTTTCTGTATCTCTATTATGTTGGTGCGGCTTCGGAACTTTTAAATATCTCGATATATCTCGAAAACTACGCTTCTGATCAAAAAATATCATAGAACATAAATTGTAGGAAACATAATTCTCTACAAAAAAGGTCTCTTAACATTTTGCCATAGCTCGCTTCGTTTCCGAGATATTTGCAGATTTATCTCAAGGGAAGGGGCCTAACGGACATATTTCGAGATATTTCTTCTTCTTGTTGTTCTTCTTCTGCACAGCTAAACTGGAAGTGGCATTTCCAGCTCGCAATAGTGCAGAGTTATCTCAAAGAGAGGGGCCACGGTGTTTCTGTATCTCTATTATGTTGGTGCGGCTTCGGAACTTTTAAATATCTCGATATATCTCGAAAACTACGCTTCTGATCAAAAAATATCATAGAACATGAATTGTAGGAAACATAATTCTCTACAAAAAAGGTCTCTTAACATTTTGCCATAGCTCGCTTCGTTTCCGAGATATTTGCAGATTTATCTCAAGGGAAGGGGCCTGACGGACATATTTCGAGATATTTCTTCTTCTTGTTGTTCTTCTTCTGCACAGCTAAGCTGGAAGTGGCATTTGCGGCTCGCACTAGTGCAGAGTTATCTCAAAGAAAGGGGCCACGGTGTTTCTGTATCCCTATTATGTTGGTGCGGCTTCGGAACTTTTAAATATCTCGATATATCTCGAAAACTACGCTTCTGATCAAAAAATATCATAGAACATAAATTGTAGGAAACATAATTCTCTACAAAAAACGTCTCTTAACATTTTGCCATAGCTCGCTTCGTTTCCGAGATATTTGCAGATTTATTTCAAGGTAAGGGGCCTGACGGACATATTTCGAGATATTTCTTCTTCTTGTTGTTCTTCTTCTGCACAGCTAAACTGGAAGTGGCATTTCCAGCTCGCAATAGTGCAGAGTTATCTCAAAGAGAGGGGCCACGGTGTTTCTGTATCTCTATTATGTTGGTGCGGCTTCGGAACTTTTAAATATCTTGATATATCTCGAGAACTACGCATCTGATCAAAAAATATCATAGAACATAAAAAGTAGGAAACTCAATTCTCTACAAAAAAGGTCTCTTAACATTTTGCAATAGCTCGCTTCGTTTCCGAGATATTTGCAGATTTATCTCAAGGGAAGGGGCCTAACGGACATATTTCGAGATATTTCTTCTTCTTGTTGTTCTTCTTCTGCACAGCTAAGCTGGAAGTGGCATTTGCGGCTCGCACTAGTGCAGAGTTATCTCAAAGAAAGGGGCCACGGTGTTTCTGTATCTCTATTATGTTGGTGCTGCTTCGGAACTTTTAAATATCTCGATATATCTCGAAAACTACGCTTCTGATCAAAAAATATCATAGAACATAAATTGTAGGAAACATAATTCTCTACAAAAAACGTCTCTTAACATTTTGCCATAGCTCGCTTCGTTTCCGAGATATTTGCAGATTCATCTCAAGGGAAGGGGCCTAACGGACATATTTCGAGATATTTCTTCTTCTTGTTGTTCTTCTTCTGCACAGCTAAACTGGAAGTGGCATTTCCAGCTCGCAATAGTACAGAGTTATCTCAAAGAAAGGGGCCACGGTGTTTCTGTATCTCTATTATGTTGGTGCGGCTTCGGAACTTTTAAATATCTTGATATATCTCGAGAACTACGCATCTGATCAAAAAATATCATAGAACATAAAAAGTAGGAAACTTAATTCTCTACAAAAAAGTCTCGTAAGATTTTGCCATAGCTCGCTTCGTTTCCGAGATATTTGCAGATTTATTTCAAGGTAAGGGGCCTGACGGACATATTTCGAGATATTTCTTCTTCTTGTTGTTCTTCTTCTGCACAGCTAAACTGGAAGTGGCATTTCCAGCTCGCAATAGTGCAGAGTTATCTCAAAGAGAGGGGCCACGGTGTTTCTGTATCTCTATTATGTTGGTGCGGCTTCGGAACTTTTAAATATCTTGATATATCTCGAGAACTACGCATCTGATCAAAAAATATCATACAACATAAAACGTAGGAAACTTAAATCTCTACAAAAAAGGTCTCTTAACATTTTGCCATAGCTCGCTTCGTTTCCGAGATATTTGCAGATTTATCTCAAGGGAAGTGGCCTGACGGACATATTTCGAGATATTTCTTCTTCTTGTTGTTCTTCTTCTGCACAGCTAAGCTGGAAGTGGCATTTGCGGCTCGCACTAGTGCAGAGTTATCTCAAAGAAAGGGGCCACGGTGTTTCTGTATCTCTATTATGTTGGTGCGGCTTCGGAACTTTTAAATATCTTGATATATCTCGAGAACTACGCATCTGATCAGAAAATATCATAGAAGATAAAAAGTAGGAAACTTAATTCTCTACAAAAAACGTCTCTTAACATTTTGCCATAGCTCGCTTCGTTTCCGAGATATTTGCAGATTTATCTCAAGGTAAGGGGCCTGACGGACATATTTCGAGATATTTCTTCTTCTTGTTGTTCTTCTTCTGCACAGCTAAGCTGGAAGTGGCATTTACAGCTCGCAATAGTGCATAGTTATCTGAAAGAAAGGGGCCACGGTGTTTCTGTATCTCGATTATGTTGGTGCGGCTTCGGAACTTTTAAATATCTTGATATATCTCGAGAACTACGCATCTGATCAAAAAATATCATAGAACATAAAAAGTAGCAAACTCAATTCTCTACAAAAAAGGTCTCTTAACATTTTGCCATAGCTCTCTTCGTTTCCGAGATATTTGCAGATTTATCTCAAGGGAAGGGGCCTGACGGACACATTTCGAGATATTTCTTCTTCTTGTTGTTCTTCTTCTGCACAGCTAAGCTGGAAGTGGCATTTGCAGCTCGCAATAGTGCAGAGTTATCTCAAAGAAAGGGGCCACGGTGTTTCTGTATCTCTATTATGTTGGTGCTGCTTCGGAACTTTTAAATATCTCGATATATCTCGAAAACTACGCTTCTGATCAAAAAATATCATAGACAATAAATTGTAGGAAACATAATTCTCTACAAAAAACGTCTCTTAACATTTTGCCATAGCTCGCTTCGTTTCCGAGATATTTGCAGATTCATCTCAAGGGAAGGGGCCTAACGGACATATTTCGAGATATTTCTTCTTCTTGTTGTTCTTCTTCTGCACAGCTAAACTGGAAGTGGCATTTCCAGCTCGCAATAGTACAGAGTTATCTCAAAGAAAGGGCCCCGGTGTTTCTGTATCTCCATTATGTTGGTGCGGCTTCGGAACTTTTAAATATCTTGATATATCTCGAGAACTACGCATCTGATCAAAAAATATCATAGAACATAAAAAGTAGGAAACTTAATTCTCTACAAAAAAGTCTCGTAAGATTTTGCCATAGCTCGCTTCGTTTCCGAGATATTTGCAGATTTATTTCAAGGTAAGGGGCCTGACGGACATATTTCGAGATATTTCTTCTTCTTGTTGTTCTTCGTCTGCACAGCTAAACTGGAAGTGGCATTTCCAGCTCGCAATAGTGCAGAGTTATCTCAAAGAGAGGGGCCACGGTGTTTCTGTATCTCTATTATGTTGGTGCGGCTTCGGAACTTTTAAATATCTTGATATATCTCGAGAACTACGCATCTGATCAAAAAATATCATAGAACATAAAAAGTAGGAAACTCAATTCTCTACAAAAAAGGTCTCTTAACATTTTGCAATAGCTCGCTTCGTTTCCGAGATATTTGCAGATTTATCTCAAGGGAAGGGGCCTGACGGACATATTTCGAGATATTTCTTCTTCTTGTTGTTCTTCTTCTGCACAGCTAAGCTGGAAGTGGCATTTGCGGCTCGCACTAGTGCAGAGTTATCTCAAAGAAAGGGGCCACGGTGTTTCTGTATCTCTATTATGTTGGTGCTGCTTCGGAACTTTTAAATATCTCGATATATCTCGAAAACTACGCTTCTGATCAAAAAATATCATAGAACATAAATTGTAGGAAACATAATTCTCTACAAAAAACGTCTCTTAACATTTTGCCATAGCTCGCTTCGTTTCCGAGATATTTGCAGATTCATCTCAAGGGAAGGGGCCTAACGGACATATTTCGAGATATTTCTTCTTCTTGTTGTTCTTCTTCTGCACAGCTAAACTGGAAGTGGCATTTCCAGCTCGCAATAGTGCAGAGTTATCTCAAAGAGAGGGGCCACGGTGTTTCTGTATCTCTATTATGTTGGTGCGGCTTCGGAACTTTTAAATATCTTGATATATCTCGAGAACTACGCATCTGATCAAAAAATATCATACAACATAAAACGTAGGAAACTTAATTCTCTACAAAAAAGGTCTCTTAACATTTTGCCATAGCTCGCTTCGTTTCCGAGATATTTGCAGATTTATCTCAAGGGAAGTGGCCTGACGGACATATTTCGAGATATTTCTTCTTCTTGTTGTTCTTCTTCTGCACAGCTAAACTGGAAGTGGCATTTCCAGCTCGCAATAGTGCAGAGTTATCTCAAAGAGAGGGGCCACGGTGTTTCTGTATCTCTATTATGTTGGTGCGGCTTCGGAACTTTTAAATATCTTGATATATCTCGAGAACTACGCATCTGATCAAAAAATATCATACAACATAAAACGTAGGAAACTTAATTCTCTACAAAAAAGGTCTCTTAACATTTTGCCATAGCTCGCTTCGTTTCCGAGATATTTGCAGATTTATCTCAAGGGAAGTGGCCTGACGGACATATTTCGAGATATTTCTGCTTCTTGTTGTTCTTCTTCTGCACAGCTAAGCTGGAAGTGGCATTTGCGGCTCGCACTAGTGCAGAGTTATCTCAAAGAAAGGGGCCACGGTGTTTCTGTATCTCTATTATGTTGGTGCGGCTTCGGAACTTTTAAATATCTTGATATATCTCGAGAACTACGCATCTGATCAGAAAATATCATAGAAGATAAAAAGTAGGAAACTTAATTCTCTACAAAAAACGTCTCTTAACATTTTGCCATAGCTCGCTTCGTTTCCGAGATATTTGCAGATTTATCTCAAGGTAAGGGGCCTGACGGACATATTTCGAGATATTTCTTCTTCTTGTTGTTCTTCTTCTGCACAGCTAAGCTGGAAGTGGCATTTACAGCTCGCAATAGTGCATAGTTATCTGAAAGAAAGGGGCCACGGTGTTTCTGTATCTCGATTATGTTGGTGCGGCTTCGGAACTTTTAAATATCTTGATATATCTCGAGAACTACGCATCTGATCAAAAAATATCATAGAACATAAAAAGTAGCAAACTCAATTCTCTACAAAAAAGGTCTCTTAACATTTTGCCATAGCTCTCTTCGTTTCCGAGATATTTGCAGATTTATCTCAAGGGAAGGGGCCTGACGGACACATTTCGAGATATTTCTTCTTCTTGTTGTTCTTCTTCTGCACAGCTAAGCTGGAAGTGGCATTTGCAGCTCGCAATAGTGCAGAGTTATCTCAAAGAAAGGGGCCACGGTGTTTCTGTATCTCTATTATGTTGGTGCTGCTTCGGAACTTTTAAATATCTCGATATATCTCGAAAACTACGCTTCTGATCAAAAAATATCATAGACAATAAATTGTAGGAAACATAATTCTCTACAAAAAACGTCTCTTAACATTTTGCCATAGCTCGCTTCGTTTCCGAGATATTTGCAGATTCATCTCAAGGGAAGGGGCCTAACGGACATATTTCGAGATATTTCTTCTTCTTGTTGTTCTTCTTCTGCACAGCTAAACTGGAAGTGGCATTTCCAGCTCGCACTAGTGCAGAGTTATCTCAAAGAGAGGGGCCACGATGTTTCTGTATCTCTATTATGTTGGTGCGGCTTCGGAACTTTTAAATATCTTGATATATCTCGAAAACTACGCTTCTGATCAAAAAATATCATAGACCATAAATTGTAGGAAACATAATTCTCTACAAAAAACGTCCCTTAACATTTTGCCATAGCTCGCTTCGTTTCCGAGATATTTGCAGATTCAGCTCAAAGGAACTGGCCTGACGGACATATTTCGAGATATTTCTTCTTCTTGTTGTTCTTCTTCTGCACAGCTAAGCTGGAAGTGGCATTTGCGGCTCGCACTAGTGCAGAGTTATCTCAAAGAAAGGGGCCACGGTGTTTCTGTATCTCTATTATGTTGGTGCTGCTTCGGAACTTTTAAATATCTCGATATATCTCGAAAACTACGCTTCTGATCAAAAAATATCATAGAACATAAATTGTAGGAAACATAATTCTCTACAAAAAAGGTCTCTTAACATTTTGCCATAGCTCGCTTCGTTTCCGAGATATTTGCAGATTTATCTCAAGGGAAGGGGCCTAACGGACATATTTCGAGATATTTCTTCTTCTTGTTGTTCTTCTTCTGCACAGCTAAGCTGGAAGTGGCATTTACAGCTCGCAATAGTGCAGAGTTATCTCAAAGAAAGGGGCCACGGTGTTTCTGTATCTCTATTATGTTGGTGCGGCTTCGGAACTTTTAAATATCTTGATATATCTCGAGAACTACGCATCAGATCAAAAAATATCATAGAACATAAATTGTAGGAAACATAATTCTCTACAAAAAAGGTCTCTTAACATTTTGCCATAGCTCGCTTCGTTTCCGAGATATTTGCAGATATATCTCAAGGGAAGGGGCCTGACGGACATATTTCGAGATATGTCTTCTTCTTGTTGTTCTTCTTCTGCACAGCTAAGCTGGAAGTGGCATTTACAGCTCGCAATAGTGCAGAGTTATCTCAAAGAAAGGGGCCACGGTGTTTCTGTATCTCTATTATGTTGGTGCGGCTTCGGAACTTTTAAATATCTTGATATATCTCGCGAACTACGCATCTGATTAAAAAATATCATAGAACATGAAAAGTAGGAAACTTAATTCTCTACAAAAAAGGTCTCTTAACATTTTGCCATAGCTCTCTTCGTTTCCGAGATATTTGCAGATTTATCTCAAGGGAAGGGGCCTGACGGACACATTTCGAGACATTTCTTCTTCTTGTTGTTCTTCTTCTGCACAGCTAAGCTGGAAGTGGCATTTGCAGCTCGCAATAGTGCAGAGTTATCTCAAAGAAAGGGGCCACGGTGTTTCTGTATCTCTATTATGTTGGTGCTGCTTCGGAACTTTTAAATATCTCGATATATCTCGAAAACTATGCTTCTGATCAAAAAATATCATAGAACATAAATTGTAGGAAACATAATTCTCTACAAAAAACGTCTCTTAACATTTTGCCATAGCTCGCTTCGTTTCCGAGATATTTGCAGATTCATCTCAAGGGAAGGGGCCTAACGGACATATTTCGAGATATTTCTTCTTCTTGTTGTTCTTCTTCTGCACAGCTAAACTGGAAGTGGCATTTCCAGCTCGCAATAGTACAGAGTTATCTCAAAGAAAGGGCCCCGGTGTTTCTGTATCTCCATTATGTTGGTGCGGCTTCGGAACTTTTAAATATCTTGATATATCTCGAGAACTACGCATCTGATCAAAAAATATCATAGAACATAAAAAGTAGGAAACTTAATTCTCTACAAAAAAGTCTCGTAAGATTTTGCCATAGCTCGCTTCGTTTCCGAGATATTTGCAGATTTATTTCAAGGTAAGGGGCCTGACGGACATATTTCGAGATATTTCTTCTTCTTGTTGTTCTTCTTCTGCACAGCTAAACTGGAAGTGGCATTTCCAGCTCGCAATAGTGCAGAGTTATCTCAAAGAGAGGGGCCACGGTGTTTCTGTATCTCTATTATGTTGGTGCGGCTTCGGAACTTTTAAATATCTTGATATATCTCGAGAACTACGCATCTGATCAAAAAATATCATAGAACATAAAAAGTAGGAAACTCAATTCTCTACAAAAAAGGTCTCTTAACATTTTGCAATAGCTCGCTTCGTTTCCGAGATATTTGCAGATTTATCTCAAGGGAAGGGGCCTGACGGACATATTTCGAGATATTTCTTCTTCTTGTTGTTCTTCTTCTGCACAGCTAAGCTGGAAGTGGCATTTGCGGCTCGCACTAGTGCAGAGTTATCTCAAAGAAAGGGGCCACGGTGTTTCTGTATCTCTATTATGTTGGTGCTGCTTCGGAACTTTTAAATATCTCGATATATCTCGAAAACTACGCTTCTGATCAAAAAATATCATAGAACATAAATTGTAGGAAACATAATTCTCTACAAAAAACGTCTCTTAACATTTTGCCATAGCTCGCTTCGTTTCCGAGATATTTGCAGATTCATCTCAAGGGAAGGGGCCTAACGGACATATTTCGAGATATTTCTTCTTCTTGTTGTTCTTCTTCTGCACAGCTAAACTGGAAGTGGCATTTCCAGCTCGCAATAGTACAGAGTTATCTCAAAGAAAGGGGCCACGGTGTTTCTGTATCTCTATTATGTTGGTGCGGCTTCGGAACTTTTAAATATCTTGATATATCTCGAGAACTACGCATCTGATCAAAAAATATCATAGAACATAAAAAGTAGGAAACTTAATTCTCTACAAAAAAGTCTGGTAAGATTTTGCCATAGCTCGCTTCGTTTCCGAGATATTTGCAGATTTATTTCAAGGTAAGGGGCCTGACGGACATATTTCGAGATATTTCTTCTTCTTGTTGTTCTTCTTCTGCACAGCTAAACTGGAAGTGGCATTTCCAGCTCGCAATAGTGCAGAGTTATCTCAAAGAGAGGGGCCACGGTGTTTCTGTATCTCTATTATGTTGGTGCGGCTTCGGAACTTTTAAATATCTTGATATATCTCGAGAACTACGCATCTGATCAAAAAATATCATACAACATAAAACGTAGGAAACTTAATTCTCTACAAAAAAGGTCTCTTAACATTTTGCCATAGCTCGCTTCGTTTCCGAGATATTTGCAGATTTATCTCAAGGGAAGTGGCCTGACGGACATATTTCGAGATACTTCTTCTT
Organism: Osmia lignaria lignaria; assembly: GCF_051020975.1. Taxonomy (NCBI): domain Eukaryota; kingdom Metazoa; phylum Arthropoda; class Insecta; order Hymenoptera; family Megachilidae; genus Osmia; species Osmia lignaria. The sequence continues at coordinate 8,062,659 of NW_027478166.1, forward strand.
CTTGTTGTTCTTCTTCTGCACAGCTAAGCTGGAAGTGGCATTTGCGGCTCGCACTAGTGCAGAGTTATCTCAAAGAAAGGGGCCACGGTGTTTCTGTATCTCTATTATGTTGGTGCGGCTTCGGAACTTTTAAATATCTTGATATATCTCGAGAACTACGCATCTGATCAGAAAATATCATAGAAGATAAAAAGTAGGAAACTTAATTCTCTACAAAAAACGTCTCTTAACATTTTGCCATAGCTCGCTTCGTTTCCGAGATATTTGCAGATTTATCTCAAGGTAAGGGGCCTGACGGACATATTTCGAGATATTTCTTCTTCTTGTTGTTCTTCTTCTGCACAGCTAAGCTGGAAGTGGCATTTACAGCTCGCAATAGTGCATAGTTATCTGAAAGAAAGGGGCCACGGTGTTTCTGTATCTCGATTATGTTGGTGCGGCTTCGGAACTTTTAAATATCTTGATATATCTCGAGAACTACGCATCTGATCAAAAAATATCATAGAACATAAAAAGTAGCAAACTCAATTCTCTACAAAAAAGGTCTCTTAACATTTTGCCATAGCTCTCTTCGTTTCCGAGATATTTGCAGATTTATCTCAAGGGAAGGGGCCTGACGGACACATTTCGAGATATTTCTTCTTCTTGTTGTTCTTCTTCTGCACAGCTAAGCTGGAAGTGGCATTTGCAGCTCGCAATAGTGCAGAGTTATCTCAAAGAAAGGGGCCACGGTGTTTCTGTATCTCTATTATGTTGGTGCTGCTTCGGAACTTTTAAATATCTCGATATATCTCGAAAACTACGCTTCTGATCAAAAAATATCATAGACAATAAATTGTAGGAAACATAATTCTCTACAAAAAACGTCTCTTAACATTTTGCCATAGCTCGCTTCGTTTCCGAGATATTTGCAGATTCATCTCAAGGGAAGGGGCCTAACGGACATATTTCGAGATATTTCTTCTTCTTGTTGTTCTTCTTCTGCACAGCTAAACTGGAAGTGGCATTTCCAGCTCGCACTAGTGCAGAGTTATCTCAAAGAGAGGGGCCACGGTGTTTCTGTATCTCTATTATGTTGGTGCGGCTTCGGAACTTTTAAATATCTTGATATATCTCGAGAACTACGCATCTGATCAAAAAATATCATAGAACATAAAAAGTAGGAAACTTAATTCTCTACAAAAAAGGTCTCTTAACATTTTGCCATAGCTCGCTTCGTTTCCGAGATATTTGCAGATTTATCTCAAGGGAAGGGGCCTGACGGACATATTTCGAGATATTTCTTCTTCTTGTTGTTCTTCTTCTGCACAGCTAAGCTGGAAGTGGCATTTGCGGCTCGCACTAGTGCAGAGTTATCTCAAAGAAAGGGGCCACGGTGTTTCTGTATCTCTACTATGTTGGTGCGGCTTCGGAACTTTTAAATATCTCGATATATCTCGAAAACTACGCTTCTGATCAAAAAATATCATAGAACATAAATTGTAGGAAACATAATTCTCTACAAAAAACGTCTCTTAACATTTTGCCATAGCTCGCTTCGTTTCCGAGATATTTGCAGATTTATCTCAAGGGAAGGGGCCTGACGGACACATTTCGAGATATTTCTTCTTCTTGTTGTTCTTCTTCTGCACAGCTAAGCTGGAAGTGGCATTTGCAGTTCGCAATAGTGCAGAGTTATCTCAAAGAAAGGGGCCACGGTGTTTCTGTATCTCTATTATGTTGGTGCTGCTTCGGAACTTTTAAATATCTCGATATATATCGAAAACTACGCTTCTGATCAAAAAATATCATAGAACATAAATTGTAGGAAACATAATTCTCTACAAAAAACGTCTCTAAACATTTTGCCATAGCTCGCTTCGTTTCCGAGATATTTGCAGATTCATCTCAAGGGAAGGGGCCTAACGGACATATTTCGAGATATTTCTTCTTCTTGTTGTTCTTCTTCTGCACAGCTAAGCTGGAAGTGGCATTTGCGGCTCGCACTAGTGCAGAGTTATCTCAAAGAAAGGGGCCACGGTGTTTCTGTATCTCTATTATGTTGGTGCGGCTTCGGAACTTTTAAATATCTTGATATATCTCGAGAACTACGCATCTGATCAGAAAATGTCATAGAAGATAAAAAGTAGGAAACTTAATTCTCTACAAAAAAGGTCTCTTAACATTTTGCCATAGCTCGCTTCGTTTCCGAGATATTTGCAGATTCAGCTCAAAGGAACTGGCCTGACGGATATATTTCGAGATATTTCTTCTTCTTGTTGTTCTTCCTCTGCACAGCTAAGCTGGAAGTGGCATTTGCAGCTCGCAATAGTGCAGAGTTATCTCAAAGAAAGGGGCCACGGTGTTTCTGTATCTCTATTATGTTGGTGCGGCTTCGGAACTTTTAAATATCTCGATATATCTCGAAAACTACGCTTCTGATCAAAAAATATCATAGAACATAAATTGTAGGAAACATAATTCTCTACAAAAAAGGTCTCTTAACATTTTGCCATAGCTCGCTTCGTTTCCGAGATATTTGCAGATTTATCTCAAGGGAAGGGGCCTAACGGACATATTTCGAGATATTTCTTCTTCTTGTTGTTCTTCTTCTGCACAGCTAAACTGGAAGTGGCATTTCCAGCTCGCAATAGTGCAGAGTTATCTCAAAGAGAGGGGCCACGGTGTTTCTGTATCTCTATTATGTTGGTGCGGCTTCGGAACTTTTAAATATCTCGATATATCTCGAAAACTACGCTTCTGATCAAAAAATATCATAGAACATGAATTGTAGGAAACATAATTCTCTACAAAAAAGGTCTCTTAACATTTTGCCATAGCTCGCTTCGTTTCCGAGATATTTGCAGATTTATCTCAAGGGAAGGGGCCTGACGGACATATTTCGAGATATTTCTTCTTCTTGTTGTTCTTCTTCTGCACAGCTAAGCTGGAAGTGGCATTTGCGGCTCGCACTAGTGCAGAGTTATCTCAAAGAAAGGGGCCACGGTGTTTCTGTATCCCTATTATGTTGGTGCGGCTTCGGAACTTTTAAATATCTCGATATATCTCGAAAACTACGCTTCTGATCAAAAAATATCATAGAACATAAATTGTAGGAAACATAATTCTCTACAAAAAACGTCTCTTAACATTTTGCCATAGCTCGCTTCGTTTCCGAGATATTTGCAGATTCATCTCAAGGGAAGGGGCCTAACGGACATATTTCGAGATATTTCTTCTTCTTGTTGTTCTTCTTCTGCACAGCTAAACTGGAAGTGGCATTTCCAGCTCGCAATAGTACAGAGTTATCTCAAAGAAAGGGGCCACGGTGTTTCTGTATCTCTATTATGTTGGTGCGGCTTCGGAACTTTTAAATATCTTGATATATCTCGAGAACTACGCATCTGATCAAAAAATATCATAGAACATAAAAAGTAGGAAACTTAATTCTCTACAAAAAAGGTCTCTTAACATTTTGCCATAGCTCGCTTCGTTTCCGAGATATTTGCAGATTTATCTCAAGGGAAGTGGCCTGACGGAAATATTTCGAGATATTTCTTCTTCTTGTTGTTCTTCTTCTGCACAGCTAAGCTGGAAGTGGCATTTGCGGCTCGCACTAGTGCAGAGTTATCTCAAAGAAAGGGGCCACGGTGTTTCTGTATCTCTATTATGTTGGTGCGGCTTCGGAACTTTTAAATATCTTGATATATCTCGAGAACTACGCATCTGATCAGAAAATATCATAGAACATAAATTGTAGGAAACATAATTCTCTACAAAAAAGGTCTCTTAACATTTTGCCATAGCTCGCTTCGTTTCCGAGATATTTGCAGATTTATCTCAAGGGAAGGGGCCTAACGGACATATTTCGAGATATTTCTTCTTCTTGTTGTTCTTCTTCTGCACAGCTAAACTGGAAGTGGCATTTCCAGCTCGCAATAGTGCAGAGTTATCTCAAAGAGAGGGGCCACGGTGTTTCTGTATCTCTATTATGTTGGTGCGGCTTCGGAACTTTTAAATATCTTGATATATCTCGAGAGCTACGCGTCTGATCAAAAAATATCATAGAACATAAAAAGTAGGAAACATAATTCTCTACAAAAAAGGTCTCTTAACATTTTGCCATAGCTCGCTTCGTTTCCGAGATATTTGCAGATTTATCTCAAGGGAAGTGGCCTGACGGACATATTTCGAGATATTTCTTCTTCTTGTTGTTCTTCTTCTGCACAGCTAAGCTGGAAGTGGCATTTGCGGCTCGCACTAGTGCAGAGTTATCTCAAAGAAAGGGGCCACGGTGTTTCTGTATCTCTATTATGTTGGTGCGGCTTCGGAACTTTTAAATATCTTGATATATCTCGAGAACTACGCATCTGATCAGAAAATATCATAGAAGATAAAAAGTAGGAAACTTAATTCTCTACAAAAAACGTCTCTTAACATTTTGCCATAGCTCGCTTCGTTTCCGAGATATTTGCAGATTTATCTCAAGGTAAGGGGCCTGACGGACATATTTCGAGATATTTCTTCTTCTTGTTGTTCTTCTTCTGCACAGCTAAGCTGGAAGTGGCATTTACAGCTCGCAATAGTGCATAGTTATCTGAAAGAAAGGGGCCACGGTGTTTCTGTATCTCTATTATGTTGGTGCGGCTTCGGAACTTTTAAATATCTTGATATATCTCGAGAACTACGCATCTGATCAAAAAATATCATAGAACATAAAAAGCAGGAAACTCAATTCTCTACAAAAAAGGTCTCTTAACATTTTGCAATAGCTCGCTTCGTTTCCGAGATATTTGCAGATTTATCTCAAGGGAAGGGGCCTGACGGACATATTTCGTGATATTTCTTCTTCTTGTTGTTCTTCTTCTGCACAGCTAAGCTGGAAGTGGCATTTGCGGCTCGCACTAGTGCAGAGTTATCTCAAAGAAAGGGGCCACGGTGTTTCTGTATCTCTATTATGTTGGTGCTGCTTCGGAACTTTTAAATATCTCGATATATCTCGAAAACTACGCTTCTGATCAAAAAATATCATAGAACATAAATTGTAGGAAACATAATTCTCTACAAAAAACGTCTCTTAACATTTTGCCATAGCTCGCTTCGTTTCCGAGATATTTGCAGATTTATCTCAAGGGAAGGGGCCTAACGGACATATTTCGAGATATTTCTTCTTCTTGTTGTTCTTCTTCTGCACAGCTAAACTGGAAGTGGCATTTCCAGCTCGCAATAGTACAGAGTTATCTCAAAGAAAGGGGCCACGGTGTTTCTGTATCTCTATTATGTTGGTGCGGCTTCGGAACTTTTAAATATCTCGATATATCTCGAAAACTACGCTTCTGATCAAAAAATATCATAGAACATAAATTGTAGGAAACATAATTCTCTACAAAAAACGTCTCTTAACATTTTGCCATAGCTCGCTTCGTTTCCGAGATATTTGCAGATTTATCTCAAGGGAAGGGGCCTAACGGACATATTTCGAGATATTTCTTCTTCTTGTTGTTCTTCTTCTGCACAGCTAAACTGGAAGTGGCATTTCCAGCTCGCAATAGTACAGAGTTATCTCAAAGAAAGGGGCCACGGTGTTTCTGTATCTCTATTATGTTGGTGCTGCTTCGGAACTTTTAAATATGTCGATATATCTCGAAAACTACGCTTCTGATCAAAAAATATCATAGAACATAAAAAGTAGGAAACTTAATTCTATACAAAAAAGGTCTCTTAACATTTTGCCATAGCTCGCTTCGTTTCCGAGATATTTGCAGATTTATCTCAAGGGAAGTGGCCTGACGGACATATTTCGAGATATTTCTTCTTCTTGTTGTTCTTCTTCTGCACGGCTAAGCTGGAAGTGGCATTTGCGGCTCGCACTAGTGCAGAGTTATCTCAAAGAAAGGGGCCACGGTGTTTCTGTATCTCTATTATGTTGGTGCGGCTTCGGAACTTTTAAATATCTTGATATATCTCGAGAACTACGCATCTGATCAGAAAATATCATAGAAGATAAAAAGTAGGAAACTTAATTCTCTACAAAAAACGTCTCTTAACATTTTGCCATAGCTCGCTTCGTTTCCGAGATATTTGCAGATTTATCTCAAGGTAAGGGGCCTGACGGACATATTTCGAGATATTTCTTCTTCTTGTTGTTCTTCTTCTGCACAGCTAAGCTGGAAGTGGCATTTGCGGCTCGCACTAGTGCAGAGTTATCTCAAAGAAAGGGGCCACGGTGTTTCTGTATCTCTATTATGTTGGTGCGGCTTCGGAACTTTTAAATATCTTGATATATCTCGAGAACTACGCATCTGATCAGAAAATATCATAGAAGATAAAAAGTAGGAAACTTAATTCTCTACAAAAAACGTCTCTTAACATTTTGCCATAGCTCGCTTCGTTTCCGAGATATTTGCAGATTTATCTCAAGGTAAGGGGCCTGACGGACATATTTCGAGATATTTCTTCTTCTTGTTGTTCTTCTTCTGCACAGCTAAGCTGGAAGTGGCATTTGCGGCTCGCACTAGTGCAGAGTTATCTCAAAGAAAGGGGCCACGGTGTTTCTGTATCTCTATTATGTTGGTGCTGCTTCGGAACTTTTAAATATCTTGATATATCTCGAGAACTACGCATCTGATCAAAAAATATCATAGAACATAAAAAGTAGGAAACTCAATTCTCTACAAAAAAGGTCTCTTAACATTTTGCAATAGCTCGCTTCGTTTCCGAGATATTTGCAGATTTATCTCAAGGGAAGGGGCCTAACGGACATATTTCGAGATATTTCTTCTTCTTGTTGTTCTTCTTCTGCACAGCTAAACTGGAAGTGGCATTTCCAGCTCGCAATAGTACAGAGTTATCTCAAAGAAAGGGGCCACGGTGTTTCTGTATCTCTATTATGTTGGTGCGGCTTCGGAACTTTTAAATATCTCGATATATCTCGAAAACTACGCTTCTGATCAAAAAATATCATAGAACATAAATTGTAGGAAACATAATTCTCTACAAAAAACGTCTCTTAACATTTTGCCATAGCTCGCTTCGTTTCCGAGATATTTGCAGATTTATCTCAAGGGAAGGGGCCTAACGGACATATTTCGAGATATTTCTTCTTCTTGTTGTTCTTCTTCTGCACAGCTAAACTGGAAGTGGCATTTCCAGCTCGCAATAGTGCAGAGTTATCTCAAAGAGAGGGGCCACGGTGTTTCTGTATCTCTATTATGTTGGTGCGGCTTCGGAACTTTTAAATATCTTGATATATCTCGAGAACTACGCATCTGATCAAAAAATATCATACGACATAAAACGTAGGAAACTTAATTCTCTACAAAAAAGGTCTCTTAACATTTTGCCATAGCTCGCTTCGTTTCCGAGATATTTGCAGATTTATCTCAAGGGAAGGGGCCTAACGGACATATTTCGAGATATTTCTTCTTCTTGTTGTTCTTCTTCTGCACAGCTAAACTGGAAGTGGCATTTCCAGCTCGCAATAGTGCAGAGTTATCTCAAAGAAAGGGGCCACGGTGTTTCTGTATCTCTATTATGTTGGTGCGGCTTCTTAACTTTTAAATATCTTGATATATCTCGAGAACTACGCATCTGATCAAAAAATATCATAGAACATAAAAAGTAGGAAACTCAATTCTCTACAAAAAAGGTCTCTTAACATTTTGCAATAGCTCGCTTCGTTTCCGAGATATTTGCAGATTTATCTCAAGGGAAGGGGCCTGACGGACATATTTCGAGATATTTCTTCTTCTTGTTGTTCTTCTTCTGCACAGCTAAACTGGAAGTGGCATTTCCAGCTCGCAATATTGCAGAGTTATCTCAAAGAGAGGGGCCACGGTGTTTCTGTATCTCTATTATGTTGGTGCTGCTTCGGAACTTTTAAATATGTCGATATATCTCGAAAACTACGCTTCTGATCAAAAAATATCATAGAACATAAAAAGTAGGAAACTTAATTCTCTACAAAAAAGGTCTCTTAACATTTTGCCATAGCTCTCTTCGTATCCGAGATATTTGCAGATTTATCTCAAGGGAAGGGGCCTGACGGACACATTTCGAGATATTTCTTCTTCTTGTTGTTCTTCTTCTGCACAGCTAAACTGGAAGTGGCATTTCCAGCTCGCAATAGTGCAGAGTTATCTCAAAGAGAGGGGCCACGGTGTTTCTGTATCTCTATTATGTTGGTGCTGCTTCGGAACTTTTAAATATCTCGATATATCTCGAAAACTACGCTTCTGATCAAAAAATATCATGGAACATAAATTGTAGGAAACATAATTCTCTACAAAAAACGTCTCTTAACATTTTGCCATAGCTCGCTTCGTGTCCGAGATATTTGCAGATTTATCTCAAGGGAAGGGGCCTAACGGACATATTTCGAGATATTTCTTCTTCCTGTTGTTCTTCTTCTGCACAGCTAAACTGGAAGTGGCATTTCCAGCTCGCAATAGTGCAGAGTTATCTCAAAGAGAGGGGCCACGGTGTTTCTGTATCTCTATTATGTTGGTGCGGCTTCGGAACTTTTAAATATCTTGATATATCTCGAGAGCTACGCGTCTGATCAAAAAATATCATAGAACATAAAAAGTAGGAAACATAATTCTCTACAAAAAAGGTCTCTTAACATTCTGCCATAGCTCGCTTCGTTTCCGAGATATTTGCAGATTTATCTCAAGGGAAGTGGCCTGACGGACATATTTCGAGATATTTCTTCTTCTTGTTGTTCTTCTGCTGCACAGCTAAGCTGGAAGTGGCATTTGCGGCTCGCACTAGTGCAGAGTTATCTCAAAGAAAGGGGCCACGGTGTTTCTGTATCTCTATTATGTTGGTGCGGCTTCGGAACTTTTAAATATCTTGATATATCTCGAGAACTACGCATCTGATCAGAAAATGTCATAGAAGATAAAAAGTAGGAAACTTAATTCTCTACAAAAAAGGTCTCTTAACATTTTGCAATAGCTCGCTTCGTTTCCGAGATATTTGCAGATTTATCTCAAGGGAAGGGGCCTGACGGACATATTTCGAGATATTTCTTCTTCTTGTTGTTCTTCTTCTGCACAGCTAAACTGGAAGTGGCATTTCCAGCTCGCAATATTGCAGAGTTATCTCAAAGAGAGGGGCCACGGTGTTTCTGTATCTCTATTATGTTGGTGCTGCTTCGGAACTTTTAAATATGTCGATATATCTCGAAAACTACGCTTCTGATCAAAAAATATCATAGAACATAAAAAGTAGGAAACTTAATTCTCTACAAAAAAGGTCTCTTAACATTTTGCCATAGCTCTCTTCGTATCCGAGATATTTGCAGATTTATCTCAAGGGAAGGGGCCTGACGGACACATTTCGAGATATTTCTTCTTCTTGTTGTTCTTCTTCTGCACAGCTAAACTGGAAGTGGCATTTCCAGCTCGCAATAGTGCAGAGTTATCTCAAAGAGAGGGGCCACGGTGTTTCTGTATCTCTATTATGTTGGTGCTGCTTCGGAACTTTTAAATATCTCGATATATCTCGAAAACTACGCTTCTGATCAAAAAATATCATGGAACATAAATTGTAGGAAACATAATTCTCTACAAAAAACGTCTCTTAACATTTTGCCATAGCTCGCTTCGTGTCCGAGATATTTGCAGATTTATCTCAAGGGAAGGGGCCTAACGGACATATTTCGAGATATTTCTTCTTCTTGTTGTTCTTCTTCTGCACAGCTAAACTGGAAGTGGCATTTCCAGCTCGCAATAGTGCAGAGTTATCTCAAAGAGAGGGGCCACGGTGTTTCTGTATCTCTATTATGTTGGTGCGGCTTCGGAACTTTTAAATATCTTGATATATCTCGAGAGCTACGCGTCTCATCAAAAAATATCATAGAACATAAAAAGTAGGAAACATAATTCTCTACAAAAAAGGTCTCTTAACATTTTGCCATAGCTCGCTTCGTTTCCGAGATATTTGCAGATTCAGCTCAAAGGAACTGGCCTGACGGATATATTTCGAGATATTTCTTCTTCTTGTTGTTCTTCCTCTGCACAGCTAAGCTGGAAGTGGCATTTGCAGCTCGCAATAGTGCAGAGTTATCTCAAAGAAAGGGGCCACGGTGTTTCTGTATCTCTATTATGTTGGTGCGGCTTCGGAACTTTTAAATATCTCGATATATCTCGAAAACTCCGCTTCTGATCAAAAAATATCATAGAACATAAATTGTAGGAAACATAATTCTCTACGAAAAAGGTCTCTTAACATTTTGCCATAGCTCGCTTCGTTTCCGAGATATTTGCAGATTTATCTCAAGGGAAGGGGCCTAACGGACATATTTCGAGATATTTCTTCTTCTTGTTGTTCTTCTTCTGCACAGCTAAACTGGAAGTGGCATTTCCAGCTCGCAATAGTGCAGAGTTATCTCAAAGAGAGGGGCCACGGTGTTTCTGTATCTCTATTATGTTGGTGCGGCTTCGGAACTTTTAAATATCTTGATATATCTCGAGAGCTACGCGTCTGATCAAAAAATATCATAGAACATAAAAAGTAGGAAACATAATTCTCTACAAAAAAGGTCTCTTAACATTTTGCCATAGCTCGCTTCGTTTCCGAGATATTTGCAGATTTATCTCAAGGGAAGTGGCCTGACGGACATATTTCGAGATATTTCTTCTTCTTGTTGTTCTTCTTCTGCACAGCTAAGCTGGAAGTGGCATTTGCGGCTCGCACTAGTGCAGAGTTATCTCAAAGAAAGGGGCCACGGTGTTTCTGTATCTCTATTATGTTGGTGCGGCTTCGGAACTTTTAAATATCTTGATATATCTCGAGAACTACGCATCTGATCAGAAAATATCATAGAAGATAAAAAGTAGGAAACTTAATTCTCTACAAAAAACGTCTCTTAACATTTTGCCATAGCTCGCTTCGTTTCCGAGATATTTGCAGATTTATCTCAAGGTAAGGGGCCTGACGGACATATTTCGAGATATTTCTTCTTCTTGTTGTTCTTCTTCTGCGCAGCTAAGCTGGAAGTGGCATTTACAGCTCGCAATAGTGCATAGTTATCTGAAAGAAAGGGGCCACGGTGTTTCTGTATCTCTATTATGTTGGTGAGGCTTCGGAACTTTTAAATATCTTGATATATCTCGAGAACTACGCATCTGATCAAAAAATATCATAGAACATAAAAAGTAGGAAACTCAATTCTCTACAAAAAAGGTCTCTTAACATTTTGCAATAGCTCGCTTCGTTTCCGAGATATTTGCAGATTTATCTCAAGGGAAGGGGCCTGACGGACATATTTCGTGATATTTCTTCTTCTTGTTGTTCTTCTTCTGCACAGCTAAGCTGGAAGTGGCATTTGCGGCTCGCACTAGTGCAGAGTTATCTCAAAGAAAGGGGCCACGGTGTTTCTGTATCTCTATTATGTTGGTGCTGCTTCGGAACTTTTAAATATCTCGATATATCTCGAAAACTACGCTTCTGATCAAAAAATATCATAGAACATAAATTGTAGGAAACATAATTCTCTACAAAAAACGTCTCTTAACATTTTGCCATAGCTCGCTTCGTTTCCGAGATATTTGCAGATTTATCTCAAGGGAAGGGGCCTAACGGACATATTTCGAGATATTTCTTCTTCTTGTTGTTCTTCTTCTGCACCGCTAAACTGGAAGTGGCATTTCCAGCTCGCAATGGTACAGAGTTATCTCAAAGAAAGGGGCCACGGTGTTTCTGTATCTCTATTATGTTGGTGCGGCTTCGGAACTTTTAAATATCTTGATATATCTCGAGAACTACGCATCTGATCAAAAAATATCATAGAACATAAAAAGTAGGAAACTTAATTCTCTACAAAAAAGGTCTCTTAAGATTTTGCCATAGCTCGCTTCGTTTCCGAGATATTTGCAGATTCATCTCAAGGGAAGGGGCCTAACGGACATATTTCGAGATATTTCTTCTTCTTGTTGTTCTTCTTCTGCACAGCTAAACTGGAAGTGGCATTTCCAGCTCGCAATAGTACAGAGTTATCTCAAAGAAAGGGGCCACGGTGTTTCTGTATCTCTATTATGTTGGTGCGGCTTCGGAACTTTTAAATATCTTGATATATCTCGAGAACTACGCATCTGATCAAAAAATATCATAGAACATAAAAAGTAGGAAACTTAATTCTCTACAAAAAAGGTCTCTTAACATTTTGCCATAGCTCTCTTCGTTTCCGAGATATTTGCAGATTTATCTCAAGGGAAGGGGCCTGACGGACACATTTCGAGATATTTCTTCTTCTTGTTGTTCTTCTTCTGCACAGCTAAGCTGGAAGTGGCATTTGCAGCTCGCAATAGTGCAGAGTTATCTCAAAGAAAGGGGCCACGGTGTTTCTGTATCTCTATTATGTTGGTGCGGCTTCGGAACTTTTAAATATCTTGATATATCTCGAGAACTACGGATCTGATCAAAAAATATCATAGAGCATAAAAAGTAGGAAACTTAATTCTCTACAAAAAAGTCTGGTAAGATTTTGCCATAGCTCGCTTCGTTTCCGAGATATTTGCAGATTTATCTCAAGGGAAGGGGCCTAACGGACATATTTCGAGATATTTCTTCTTCTTGTTGTTCTTCTTCTGCACAGCTAAACTGGAAGTGGCATTGCCAGCTCGCAATAGTGCAGAGTTATCTCAAAGAGAGGGGCCACGGTGTTTCTGTATCTCTATTATGTTGGTGCGGCTTCGGAACTTTTAAATATCTTGATATATCTCGAGAACTACGCATCTGATCAGAAAATGTCATAGAAGATAAAAAGTAGGAAACTTAATTCTCTACAAAAAAGGTCTCTTAACATTTTGCCATAGCTCGCTTCGTTTCCGAGATATTTGCAGATTCAGCTCAAAGGAACTGGCCTGACGGATATATTTCGAGATATTTCTTCTTCTTGTTGTTCTTCCTCTGCACAGCTAAGCTGGAAGTGGCATTTGCAGCTCGCAATAGTGCAGAGTTATCTCAAAGAAAGGGGCCACGGTGTTTCTGTATCTCTATTATGTTGGTGCGGCTTCGGAACTTTTAAATATCTCGATATATCTCGAAAACTACGCTTCTGATCAAAAAATATCATAGTACATAAATTGTAGGAAACATAATTCTCTACAAAAAAGGTCTCTTAACATTTTGCCATAGCTCGCTTCGTTTCCGAGATATTTGCAGATTTATCTCAAGGGAAGGGGCCTAACGGACATATTTCGAGATATTTCTTCTTCTTGTTGTTCTTCTTCTGCACAGCTAAACTGGAAGTGGCATTTCCAGCTCGCAATAGTGCAGAGTTATCTCAAAGAGAGGGGCCACGGTGTTTCTGTATCTCTATTATGTTTGTGCGGCTTCGGAACTTTTAAATATCTTGATATATCCCGAGAGCTACGCGTCTGATCAAAAAATATCATAGAACATAAAAAGTAGGAAACATAATTCTCTACAAAAAAGGTCTCTTAACATTTTGCCATAGCTCGTTTCGTTTCCGAGATATTTGCAGATATATCTCAAGGGAAGGGGCCTGACGGACATATTTCGAGATATTTCCTCTTCTTGTTGTTCTTCTTCTGCACAGCTAAACTGGAAGTGGCATTTCCAGCTCGCAATAGCGCAGAGTTATCTCAAAGAAAGGGGCCACGATGTTTCTGTATCTCTATTATGTTGGTGCGGCTTCGGAACTTTTAAATATCTTGATATATCTCGAGAACTACGCATCTGATCAAAAAATATCATAGAACATAAAAAGTAGGAAACTTAATTCTCTACAAATAAGGTCTCTTAACATTTTGCCATAGCTCGCTTCGTTTCCGAGATATTTGCAGATTTATCTCAAGGGAAGGGGCCTGACGGACATTTTTCGAGATATTTCTTCTTCTTGTTGTTCTTCTTCTGCACAGCTAAGCTGGAAGTGGCATTTGCAGCTCGCAATAGTGCAGAGTTATCTCGAAGAAAGGGGCCACGGTGTTTCTGTATCTCTATTATGTTGGTGCGGCTTCGGAACTTTTAGATATCTTGATATATCTCGAGAACTACGCATCTGATCAAAAAATATCATAGAACATAAAAAGTAGGAAACTTAATTCTCTACAAAAAAGGTCTCTTAACATTTTGCCATAGCTCGCTTCGTTTCCGAGATATTTGCAGATTTATCTCAAGGGAAGGGGCCTGACGGACATATTTCCAGATATTTCTTCTTCTTGTTGTTCTTCTTCTGCACAGCTAAGCTGGAAGTGGCATTTGCAGCTCGCAATAGTGCAGAGTTATCTCAAAGAAAGGGGCCACGGTGTTTCTGTATCTCTGTTATGTTGGTGCGGCTTCGGGACTTTTAAATATCTTGATATATCTCGAGAACTACGCATCCGATCAAAAAATATCATAAAACATAAAAAGTAGGAAACTTAATTCTCTACAAAAAAGGTCTCTTAACATTTTGCCATAGCTCGCTTCGTTTCCGAGATATTTGCAGATTTATCTCAAGGGAAGGGGCCTGACGGACATATTTCGAGATATTTCCTCTTCTTGTTGTTCTTCTTCTGCACAGCTAAACTGGAAGTGGCATTTCCAGCTCGCAATAGCGCAGAGTTATCTCAAAGAAAGGGGCCACGGTGTTTCTGTATCTCTATTATGTTGGTGCGGCTTCGGAACTTTTAAATATCTTGATATATCTCGAGAACTACGCATCTGATCAAAAAATATCATAGAACATAAAAAGTAGGAAACTTAATTCTCTACAAATAAGGTCTCCTAACATTTTGCCATAGCTCGCTTCGTTTCCGAGATATTTGCAGATTTATCTCAAAGGAAGGGGCCTGACGGACATATTTCGGGATATTTCTTCTTCTTGTTGTTCTTCTTCGGCACAGCTAAACTGGAAGTGGCATTTCCAGCTCGCAATGGTGCAGAGTTATCTGAAAGAAAGGGGCCACGGTGTTTCTGTATCTCTATTATGTTGGTGCGGCTTCGGAACTTTTAAATATCTTGATATATCTCGAGAACTACGCATCTGATCAAATAATATCATAGAACATAAAAAGTAGGAAACTTAATTCTCTACAAATAAGGTCTCTTAACATTTTGCCATAGCTCGCTTCGTTTCCGAGATATTTGCAGATTTATCTCAAGGGAAGGGGCCTGACGGACATATTTCGAGATATTTCTTCTTCTTGTTGGTCTTCTTCTGCACAGCTAAGCTGGAAGTGGCATTTATCAGCTCGCAATGGTGCAGAGTTATCTCAAAGAAGGGGGCCACGGTGTTTCTGTATCTCTATTATGTTGGTGCGGCTTCGGAACTTTTAAATATCTCGATATATCTCGAGAACTACGCATCTGATCGAAAAATATCATAGAACATAAAAAGTAGGAAACTTAATTCTCTACAAAAGAGGTCTCTTAACATTTTGCCATAGCTCGCTTCGTTTCCGAGATATTTGCAGATTTATCTCAAGGGAAGGGGCCTGACGGACATATTTCGAGATATTTCTTCTTTTTGTTGTTCTTCTTCTGCACAGCTAAGCTGGAAGTGGCATTTGCAGCTCGCAATGGTGCAGAGTTATCTCAAAGAAAGGGGCCACGGTGTTTCTGTATCTCTATTATGTTGGTGCGGCTTCGGAACTTTTAAATATCTCGATATATCTCGAGAACTACGCATCTGATCGAAAAATATCATAGAACATAAAAAGTAGGAAACTTAATTCTCTACAAAAGAGGTCTCTTAACATTTTGCCATAGCTCGCTTCGTTTCCGAGATATTTGCAGATATATCTCAAGGGAAGGGGCCTGACGGACATATTTCGAGATATTTCCTCTTCTTGTTGTTCTTCTTCTGCACAGCTAAGCTGGAAGCGGCATTTGCGGCTCGCACTAGTGCAGGGTTATCTCAAAGAAAGGGGCCACGGTGTTTCTGTATCTCTATTATGTTGGTGCGGCTTCGGATCTTTTAAATATCTCGATATATCTCGAAAACTACGCTTCTGATTAAAAAATATCATAGAACATAAATTGTAGGAAACATAATTCTCTACAAAAAAGGTCTCTTAACATTTTGCCATAGCTCGTTTCGTTTCCGAGATATTTGCAGATATATCTCAAGGGAAGGGGCCTGACGGACATATTTCGAGATATTTCTTCTTCTTGTTGTTCTTCTTCTGCACCGCTAAACTGGAAGTGGCATTTCCAGCTCGCAATGGTACAGAGTTATCTCAAAGAAAGGGGCCACGGTGTTTCTGTATCTCTATTATGTTGGTGCGGCTTCGGAACTTTTAAATATCTTGATATATCTCGAGAACTACGCATCTGATCAAAAAATATCATAGAACATAAAAAGTAGGAAACTTAATTCTCTACAAAAAAGGTCTCTTAAGATTTTGCCATAGCTCGCTTCGTTTCCGAGATATTTGCAGATTCATCTCAAGGGAAGGGGCCTAACGGACATATTTCGAGATATTTCTTCTTCTTGTTGTTCTTCTTCTGCACAGCTAAACTGGAAGTGGCATTTCCAGCTCGCAATAGTACAGAGTTATCTCAAAGAAAGGGGCCACGGTGTTTCTGTATCTCTATTATGTTGGTGCGGCTTCGGAACTTTTAAATATCTTGATATATCTCGAGAACTACGCATCTGATCAAAAAATATCATAGAACATAAAAAGTAGGAAACTTAATTCTCTACAAAAAAGGTCTCTTAACATTTTGCCATAGCTCTCTTCGTTTCCGAGATATTTGCAGATTTATCTCAAGGGAAGGGGCCTGACGGACACATTTCGAGATATTTCTTCTTCTTGTTGTTCTTCTTCTGCACAGCTAAGCTGGAAGTGGCATTTGCAGCTCGCAATAGTGCAGAGTTATCTCAAAGAAAGGGGCCACGGTGTTTCTGTATCTCTATTATGTTGGTGCGGCTTCGGAACTTTTAAATATCTTGATATATCTCGAGAACTACGGATCTGATCAAAAAATATCATAGAGCATAAAAAGTAGGAAACTTAATTCTCTACAAAAAAGTCTGGTAAGATTTTGCCATAGCTCGCTTCGTTTCCGAGATATTTGCAGATTTATCTCAAGGGAAGGGGCCTAACGGACATATTTCGAGATATTTCTTCTTCTTGTTGTTCTTCTTCTGCACAGCTAAACTGGAAGTGGCATTGCCAGCTCGCAATAGTGCAGAGTTATCTCAAAGAGAGGGGCCACGGTGTTTCTGTATCTCTATTATGTTGGTGCGGCTTCGGAACTTTTAAATATCTTGATATATCTCGAGAACTACGCATCTGATCAGAAAATGTCATAGAAGATAAAAAGTAGGAAACTTAATTCTCTACAAAAAAGGTCTCTTAACATTTTGCCATAGCTCGCTTCGTTTCCGAGATATTTGCAGATTCAGCTCAAAGGAACTGGCCTGACGGATATATTTCGAGATATTTCTTCTTCTTGTTGTTCTTCCTCTGCACAGCTAAGCTGGAAGTGGCATTTGCAGCTCGCAATAGTGCAGAGTTATCTCAAAGAAAGGGGCCACGGTGTTTCTGTATCTCTATTATGTTGGTGCGGCTTCGGAACTTTTAAATATCTCGATATATCTCGAAAACTACGCTTCTGATCAAAAAATATCATAGTACATAAATTGTAGGAAACATAATTCTCTACAAAAAAGGTCTCTTAACATTTTGCCATAGCTCGCTTCGTTTCCGAGATATTTGCAGATTTATCTCAAGGGAAGGGGCCTAACGGACATATTTCGAGATATTTCTTCTTCTTGTTGTTCTTCTTCTGCACAGCTAAACTGGAAGTGGCATTTCCAGCTCGCAATAGTGCAGAGTTATCTCAAAGAGAGGGGCCACGGTGTTTCTGTATCTCTATTATGTTTGTGCGGCTTCGGAACTTTTAAATATCTTGATATATCCCGAGAGCTACGCGTCTGATCAAAAAATATCATAGAACATAAAAAGTAGGAAACATAATTCTCTACAAAAAAGGTCTCTTAACATTTTGCCATAGCTCGTTTCGTTTCCGAGATATTTGCAGATATATCTCAAGGGAAGGGGCCTGACGGACATATTTCGAGATATTTCCTCTTCTTGTTGTTCTTCTTCTGCACAGCTAAACTGGAAGTGGCATTTCCAGCTCGCAATAGCGCAGAGTTATCTCAAAGAAAGGGGCCACGATGTTTCTGTATCTCTATTATGTTGGTGCGGCTTCGGAACTTTTAAATATCTTGATATATCTCGAGAACTACGCATCTGATCAAAAAATATCATAGAACATAAAAAGTAGGAAACTTAATTCTCTACAAATAAGGTCTCTTAACATTTTGCCATAGCTCGCTTCGTTTCCGAGATATTTGCAGATTTATCTCAAGGGAAGGGGCCTGACGGACATTTTTCGAGATATTTCTTCTTCTTGTTGTTCTTCTTCTGCACAGCTAAGCTGGAAGTGGCATTTGCAGCTCGCAATAGTGCAGAGTTATCTCGAAGAAAGGGGCCACGGTGTTTCTGTATCTCTATTATGTTGGTGCGGCTTCGGAACTTTTAGATATCTTGATATATCTCGAGAACTACGCATCTGATCAAAAAATATCATAGAACATAAAAAGTAGGAAACTTAATTCTCTACAAAAAAGGTCTCTTAACATTTTGCCATAGCTCGCTTCGTTTCCGAGATATTTGCAGATTTATCTCAAGGGAAGGGGCCTGACGGACATATTTCCAGATATTTCTTCTTCTTGTTGTTCTTCTTCTGCACAGCTAAGCTGGAAGTGGCATTTGCAGCTCGCAATAGTGCAGAGTTATCTCAAAGAAAGGGGCCACGGTGTTTCTGTATCTCTGTTATGTTGGTGCGGCTTCGGGACTTTTAAATATCTTGATATATCTCGAGAACTACGCATCCGATCAAAAAATATCATAAAACATAAAAAGTAGGAAACTTAATTCTCTACAAAAAAGGTCTCTTAACATTTTGCCATAGCTCGCTTCGTTTCCGAGATATTTGCAGATTTATCTCAAGGGAAGGGGCCTGACGGACATATTTCGAGATATTTCCTCTTCTTGTTGTTCTTCTTCTGCACAGCTAAACTGGAAGTGGCATTTCCAGCTCGCAATAGCGCAGAGTTATCTCAAAGAAAGGGGCCACGGTGTTTCTGTATCTCTATTATGTTGGTGCGGCTTCGGAACTTTTAAATATCTTGATATATCTCGAGAACTACGCATCTGATCAAAAAATATCATAGAACATAAAAAGTAGGAAACTTAATTCTCTACAAATAAGGTCTCCTAACATTTTGCCATAGCTCGCTTCGTTTCCGAGATATTTGCAGATTTATCTCAAAGGAAGGGGCCTGACGGACATATTTCGGGATATTTCTTCTTCTTGTTGTTCTTCTTCGGCACAGCTAAACTGGAAGTGGCATTTCCAGCTCGCAATGGTGCAGAGTTATCTGAAAGAAAGGGGCCACGGTGTTTCTGTATCTCTATTATGTTGGTGCGGCTTCGGAACTTTTAAATATCTTGATATATCTCGAGAACTACGCATCTGATCAAATAATATCATAGAACATAAAAAGTAGGAAACTTAATTCTCTACAAATAAGGTCTCTTAACATTTTGCCATAGCTCGCTTCGTTTCCGAGATATTTGCAGATTTATCTCAAGGGAAGGGGCCTGACGGACATATTTCGAGATATTTCTTCTTCTTGTTGGTCTTCTTCTGCACAGCTAAGCTGGAAGTGGCATTTATCAGCTCGCAATGGTGCAGAGTTATCTCAAAGAAGGGGGCCACGGTGTTTCTGTATCTCTATTATGTTGGTGCGGCTTCGGAACTTTTAAATATCTCGATATATCTCGAGAACTACGCATCTGATCGAAAAATATCATAGAACATAAAAAGTAGGAAACTTAATTCTCTACAAAAGAGGTCTCTTAACATTTTGCCATAGCTCGCTTCGTTTCCGAGATATTTGCAGATTTATCTCAAGGGAAGGGGCCTGACGGACATATTTCGAGATATTTCTTCTTTTTGTTGTTCTTCTTCTGCACAGCTAAGCTGGAAGTGGCATTTGCAGCTCGCAATGGTGCAGAGTTATCTCAAAGAAAGGGGCCACGGTGTTTCTGTATCTCTATTATGTTGGTGCGGCTTCGGAACTTTTAAATATCTCGATATATCTCGAGAACTACGCATCTGATCGAAAAATATCATAGAACATAAAAAGTAGGAAACTTAATTCTCTACAAAAGAGGTCTCTTAACATTTTGCCATAGCTCGCTTCGTTTCCGAGATATTTGCAGATATATCTCAAGGGAAGGGGCCTGACGGACATATTTCGAGATATTTCCTCTTCTTGTTGTTCTTCTTCTGCACAGCTAAGCTGGAAGCGGCATTTGCGGCTCGCACTAGTGCAGGGTTATCTCAAAGAAAGGGGCCACGGTGTTTCTGTATCTCTATTATGTTGGTGCGGCTTCGGATCTTTTAAATATCTCGATATATCTCGAAAACTACGCTTCTGATTAAAAAATATCATAGAACATAAATTGTAGGAAACATAATTCTCTACAAAAAAGGTCTCTTAACATTTTGCCATAGCTCGTTTCGTTTCCGAGATATTTGCAGATATATCTCAAGGGAAGGGGCCTGACGGACATATTTCGAGATATTTCCTCTTCTTGTTGTTCTTCTTCTGCACAGCTAAACTGGAAATGGCATTTCCGGCTCGCAATAGCGCAGAGTTATCTCAAAGAAAGGGGCCACGGTGTTTCTGTATCTCTATTATGTTGGTGCGTCTTCGGAACTTTTAAATATCTCGATATATCTCGAAAACTACGCTTCTAATCAAAAAATATCATAGAACATAAATTGTAGGAAACATAATTCTCTACAAAAAACGTCTCTTAACATTTTGCCATAGCTCGCTTCGTTTCCGAGATATTTGCAGATTCAGCTCAAAGGAACTGGCCTGACGGACATATTTCGGGATATTTCTTCTTCTTGTTGTTCTTCTTCTGCACAGCTAAACTGGAAGTGGCATTTCCAGCTCGCAATGGTGCAGAGTTATCTGAAAGAAAGGGGCCACGGTGTTTCTGTATCTCTATTATCTTGGTGCGGCTTCGGAACTTTTAAATATCTTGATATATCTCGAGAACTACGCATCTGATCAAATAATATCATAGAACATAAAAAGTAGGAAACTTAATTCTCTACAAATAAGGTCTCTTAACATTTTGCCATAGCTCGCTTCGTTTCCGAGATATTTGCAGATTTATCTCAAGGGAAGGGGCCTGACGGACATATTTCGAGATATTTCTTCTTCTTGTTGGTCTTCTTCTGCACAGCTAAGCTGGAAGTGGCATTTGCAGCTAGCAATGGTGCAGAGTTATCTCAAAGAAAGGGGCCACGGTGTTTCTGTATCTCTATTATGTTGGTGCGGCTTCGGAACTTTTAAATATCTCGATATATCTCGAGAACTACGCATCTGATCGAAAAATATCATAGAACATAAAAAGTAGGAAACTTAATTCTCTACAAAAGAGGTCTCTTAACATTTTGCCATAGCTCGCTTCGTTTCCGAGATATTTGCAGATTTATCTCAAGGGAAGGGGCCTGACGGACATATTTCGAGATATTTCTTCTTTTTGTTGTTCTTCTTCTGCACAGCTAAGCTGGAAGTGGCATTTGCAGCTCGCAATAGTGCAGAGTTATCTCAAAGAAAGGGGCCACGGTGTTTCTGTATCTCTATTATGTTGGTGCGGCTTCGGATTTTTTAAATATCTTGATATATCTCGAGAACTACGCATCCGATCAAAAAATATCATACAGCATGAAAAGTAGGAAACTTAATTCTCTACAAAAAAGGTCTCTTAACATTTTGCCATAGCTCGCTTCGTTTCCGAGATATTTGCAGATTTATCTAGAGGGAAGGGGCCTGACGGACATATTTCGAGATATTTCTTCTTCTTGTTGTTCTTCTTCTGCACAGCTAAGCTGGAAGTGGCATCTGCAGCTCGGAATAGTGCAGAGTTATCTCAAAGAAAGGGGCCACGGTGTTTCTGTATCTCTATTATGTTGGGGCGGCTTCGGAACTTTTAGATATCTTGATAGATCTCGAGAACTACGCATCTGATCAAAAAATATCATAGAACATAAAAAGTAGGAAACTTAATTCTCTACAAAAAAGGTCTCTTAACATTTTGCCATAGCTCGCTTCGTTTCCGAGATATTTGCAGATTTATCTCAAGGGAAGGGGCCTGACGGACATATTTCGAGATATTTCTTCTTCTTGTTGTTCTTCTTCTGCACAGCTAAGCTGGAAGCGGCATTTGCGGCTCGCACTAGTGCAGGGTTATCTCAAAGAAAGGGGCCACGGTGTTTCTGTATCTCTATTATGTTGGTGCGGCTTCGGATCTTTTAAATATCTCGATATATCTCGAAAACTACGCTTCTGATTAAAAAATATCATAGAACATAAATTGTAGGAAACATAATTCTCTACAAAAAAGGTCTCTTAACATTTTGCCATAGCTCGTTTCGTTTCCGAGATATTTGCAGATATATCTCAAGGGAAGGGGCCTGACGGACATATTTCGAGATATTTCCTCTTCTTGTTGTTCTTCTTCTGCACAGCTAAACTGGAAATGGCATTTCCGGCTCGCAATAGCGCAGAGTTATCTCAAAGAAAGGGGCCACGGTGTTTCTGTATCTCTATTATGTTGGTGCGTCTTCCGAACTTTTAAATATCTCGATATATCTCGAAAACTACGCTTCTAATCAAAAAATATCATAGAACATAAATTGTAGGAAACATAATTCTCTACAAAAAACGTCTCTTAACATTTTGCAATAGCTCGCTTCGTTTCCGAGATATTTGCAGATTCAGCTCAAAGGAACTGGCCTGACGGACATATTTCGAGATATTTTTTCTTCTTGTTGTTCTTCCTCTGCACAGCTAACCTGGAAGTGGCATCTGCAGCTCGCAATAGTGCAGAGTTATCTCAAAGAAAGGGGCCACGGTGTTTCTGTATCTCTATTATGTTGGGGCGGCTTCGGAACTTTTAAATATCTCGATATATCTCGAAAACTACGCTTCTGATCAAAAAATATCATAGAACATAAATTGTAGGAAACATAATTCTCTACAAAAAAGGTCTCTTAACATTTTGCCATAGCTCGCTTCGTTTCCGAGATATTTGCAGATATATCTCAAGGGAAGGGGCCTGACGGACATATTTCGAGATATTTCCTCTTCTTGTTGTTCTTCTTCTGCACAGCTAAACTGGAAGTGGCATTTCCAGCTCGCAATAGCGCAGAGTTATCTCAAAGAAAGGGGCCACGGTGTTTCTGTATCTCTATTATGTTGGTGCGGCTTCGGAACTTTTAGATATCTTGATATATCTCGAGAACTACGCATGTGATCAAAAAATATCATAGAACATAAAAAGTAGGAAACTTAATTCTCTACAAAAAAGGTCTCTTAACATTTTGCCATAGCTCGCTTCGTTTCCGAGATATTTGCAGATTTATCTCAAGGGAAGGGGCCTGACGGACATATTTCGAGATATTTCTTCTTCTTGTTGTTCTTCTTCTGCACAGCTAAGCTGGAAGTGGCATTTGCAGCTCGCAACAGTGCAGAGTTATCTCAAAGAAAGGGGCCACGGTGTTTCTGTATCTCTATTATGTTGGTGCGGCTTCGGATCTTTTAAATATTTCGATATATCTCGAAAACTACGCTTCTGATCAATAAATATCATAGAACCTAAATTGTGGGAAATATAATTCTCTACAAAAAAGGTCTCTTAACATTTTGCCGTAGCTCGCTTCGTTTCCGAGATATTTGCAGATTTATCTCAAGGGAAGGGGCCTGACGGACATATTTCCAGATATTTCTTCTTCTTGTTGTTCTTCTTCTGCACAGCTAAGCTGGAAGTGGCATTAGCAGCTCGCAATAGTGCAGAGTTATCTCAAAGAAAGGGGCCACGGTGTTTCTGTATCTCTATTATGTTGGTGCGGCTTCGGAACTTTTAAATATCTTGATATATCTCGAGAACTACGCATCCGATCAAAAAATATCATAAAACATAAAAAGTAGGAAACTTAATTCTCTACAAAAAAGGTCTCTTAACATTTTGCCATAGCTCGCTTTGTTTCCGAGATATTTGCAGATTTATCTCGAGGGAAGGGGCCTGACGGACATTTTTCGAGATATTTCTTCTTCTTGTTGTTCTTCTTCTGCACAGCTAAGCTGGAAGCGGCATTTGCGGCTCGCACTAGTGCAGAGTTATCTCAAAGAAAGGGGACACGGTGTTTCTGTATCTCTATTATGTTGGTGCAGCTTCGGATCTTTTAAATATCTCGATATATCTCGAAAACTACGCTTCTGATCAAAAAATATCATAGAACATAAATTGTAGGAAACATAATTCTCTACAAAAAAGGTCTCTTAACATTTTGCCATAGCTCGTTTCGTTTCCGAGATATTTGCAGATATATCTCAAGGGAAGGGGCCTGACGGACATATTTCGAGATATTTCCTCTTCTTGTTGTTCTTCTTCTGCACAGCTAAACTGGAAGTGGCATTTCCAGCTCGCAATAGCGCAGAGTTATCTCAAAGAAAGGGGCCACGGTGTTTCTGTATCTCTATTATGTTGGTGCGGCTTCGGAACTTTTAAATATCTTGATATATCTCGAGAACTACGCATCTGATCAAAAAATATCATAGAACATAAAAAGTAGGAAACTTAATTCTCTACAAATAAGGTCTCTTAACATTTTGCCATAGCTCGCTTCGTTTCCGAGATATTTGCGGATGTATCTCAGGGAAGGGGCCTGACGGACATTTTTCGAGATATTTCTTCTTCTTGTTGTTCTTCTTCTGCACAGCTAAGCTGGAAGTGGCATTTGCAGCTCGCAATAGTGCAGAGTTATCTCGAAGAAAGGGGCCACGGTGTTTCTGTATCTCTATTATGTTGGTGCGGCTTCGGATCTTTTAAATATTTCGATATATCTCGAAAACTACGCTTCTGATCAAAAAAGATCATAGAACCTAAATTGTGGGAAATATAATTCTCTACAAAAAAGGTCTCTTAACATTTTGCCGTAGCTCGCTTCGTTTCCGAGATATTTGCAGATTTATCTCAAGGGAAGGGGCCTGACGGACATATTTCCAGATATTTCTTCTTCTTGTTGTTCTTCTTCTGCACAGCTAAGCTGGAAGCAGCATTTGCGGCTCGCACTAGTGCAGAGTTATCTCAAAGAAAGGGGCCACGGTGTTTCTGTATCTCTATTATGTTGGTGCAGCTTCGGATCTTTTAAATATCTCGATATATCTCGAAAACTACGCTTCTGATCAAAAAATATCATAGAACATAAATTGTAGGAAACATAATTCTCTACAAAAAAGGTCTCTTAACATTTTGCCATAGCTCGTTTCGTTTCCGAGATATTTGCAGATATATCTCAAGGGAAGGGGCCTGACGGACATATTTCGAGATATTTCCTCTTCTTGTTGTTCTTCTTCTGCACAGCTAAACTGGAAGTGGCATTTCCAGCTCGCAATAGCGCAGAGTTATCTCAAAGAAAGGGGCCACGGTGTTTCTGTATCTCTATTATGTTGGTGCGGCTTCGGAACTTTTAAATATCTTGATATATCTCGAGAACTACGCATCTGATCAAAAAATATCATAGAACATAAAAAGTAGGAAACTTAATTCTCTACAAATAAGGTCTCCTAACATTTTGCCATAGCTCGCTTCGTTTCCGAGATATTTGCAGATTTATCTCAAGGGAAGGGGCCTGACGGACATTTTTCGAGATATTTCTTCTTCTTGTTGTTCTTCTTCTGCACAGCTAAGCTGGAAGTGGCATTTGCAGCTCGCAAGAGTGCAGAGTTATCTCGAAGAAAGGGGCCACGGTGTTTCTGTATCTCTATTATGTTGGTGCGGCTTCGGAACTTTTAGATATCTTGATATATCTCGAGAACTACGCATCTGATCAAAAAATATCATAGAACATAAAAAGTAGGAAACTTAATTCTCTACAAAAAAGGTCTCTTAACATTTTGCCATAGCTCGCTTCGTTTCCGAGATATTTGCAGATTTATCTCAAGGGAAGGGGCCTGACGGACATATTTCGAGATATTTCTTCTTCTTGTTGTTCTTCTTCTGCACAGCTAAGCTGGAAGTGGCATTTGCAGCTCGCAATAGTGCAGAGTTATCTCAAAGAAAGGGGCCACGGTGTTTCTGTATCTCTATTATGTTGTTGCGGCTTCGGAACTTTTAAATATCTCGATATATCTCGAGAACTACGCATCTGATCGAAAAATATCATAGAACATAAAAAGTAGGAAACATAATTCTCTACAAAAGAGGTCTCTTAACATTTTGCCATAGCTCGCTTCGTTTCCGAGATATTTGCAGATTTATCTCAAGGGAAGGGGCCTGACGGACATATTTCGAGATATTTCTTCTTTTTGTTGTTCTTCTTCTGCACAGCTAAGCTGGAAGTGGCATTTGCAGCTCGCAATAGTGCAGAGTTATCTCAAAGAAAGGGGCCACGGTGTTTCTGTATCTCTATTATGTTGGTGCGGCTTCGGAACTTTTAAATATCTCGATATATCTCGAGAACTACGCGTCTGATCAAAAAATATCATAGAACATAAAAAGTAGGAAACTTAATTCTCTACAAAAACGGTCTCTTAACATTTTGCCATGGTTCGCTTCGTTTCCGAGATATTTGCAGATATATCTCAAGGGAAGGGGCCTGACGGACATATTTCGAGATATTTCTTCTTCTTGTTGTTCTTCTTCTGCACAGCTAAGCTGGAAGTGGCATTTGCAGCTCGCAATCGTGCAGAGTTATCTCAAAGAAAGGGGCCACGGTGTTTCTGTATCTCTATTATGTTGGTGCGGCTTCGGAACTTTTAAATATCTTGATATATCTCGAGAATTACGCGTCTGATCAAAAAATATCATAGAACATAAAAAGTAGGAAACATAATTCTCTACAAAAACGGTCTCTTAACATTTTGCCATAGCTCGCTTCGTTTCCGAGATATTTGCAGATATATCTCAAGGGAAGGGGCCTGACGGACATATTTCGAGGTATTTCTTCTTCCTGTTGTTCTTCTTCTGCACAGCTAAGCTGAAAGTGGCATTTGCGGCTCGCACTGGTGCACAGTTATCTCAAAGAAAGGGGCCACGGTGTTTCTGTATCTCTACTATGTTGGTGCGGCTTCGGATTTTTTAAATATCTTGATATATCTCGAGAACTACGCATCCGATCAAAAAATATCATAGAGCATAAAAAGTAGGAAACTTAATTCTCTACAAAAAAGGTCTCTGAACATTTTGCCATAGCTCGCTTCGTTTCCGAGATATTTGCAGATTTATCTCGAGGGAAGGGGCCTGACGGACATATTTCGAGATATTTCTTCTTCTTGTTGTTCTTCTTCTGCACAGCTAAGCTGGAAGCGGCATTTGCGGCTCGCACTAGTGCAGGGTTATCTCAAAGAAAGGGGCCACGGTGTTTCTGTATCTCTATTATGTTCGTGCGGCTTCGGATCTTTTAAATATCTCGATATATCTCGAAAACTGCGCATCTGATCAAAAAATATCATAGAACATAAAAAGTAGGAAACTTAATTCTCTACAAAAAAGGTCTGTTAACATTTTGCCATAGCTCGCTTCGTTTCCGAGATATTTGCAGATTTATCTCAAGGGAAGGGGCCTGACGGACATATTTCCAGATATTTCTTCTTCTTGTTGTTCTTCTTCTGCACAGCTAAGCTGGAAGTGGCATTTGCAGCTCGCAATAGTGCAGAGTTATCTCAAAGAAAGGGGCCACGGTGTTTCTGTATCTCTATTATGTTGGTGCGGCTTCGGGACTTTTAAATATCTTGATATATCTCGAGAACTACGCATCCGATCAAAAAATATCATAAAACATAAAAAGTAGGAAACTTAATTCTCTACAAAAAAGGTCTCTTAACATTTTGCCATAGCTCGCTTCGTTTCCGAGATATTTGCAGATTTATCTCGAGGGAAGGGGCCTGACGGACATATTTCGAGATATTTCTTCTTCTTGTTGTTCTTCTTCTGCACAGCTAAGCTGGAAGCGGCATTTGCGGCTCGCACTAGTGCAGAGTTATCTCAAAGAAAGGGGCCACGGTGTTTCTGTATCTCTAGTATGTTGGTGCAGCTTCGGATCTTTTAAATATCTCGATATATCTCGAAAACTACGCTTCTGATCAAAAAATATCATAGAACATAAATTGTAGGAAACATAATTCTCTACAAAAAAGGTCTCTTAACATTTTGCCATAGCTCGTTTCGTTTCCGAGATATTTGCAGATATATCTCAAGGGAAGGGGCCTGACGGACATATTTCGAGATATTTCCTCTTCTTGTTGTTCTTCTTCTGCACAGCTAAACTGGAAGTGGCATTTCCAGCTCGCAATAGCGCAGAGTTATCTCAAAGAAAGGGGCCACGGTGTTTCTGTATCTCTATTATGTTGGTGCGGCTTCGGAACTTTTAAATATCTTGATATATCTCGAGAACTACGCATCTGATCAAAAAATATCATAGAACATAAAAAGTAGGAAACTTAATTCTCTACAAATAAGGTCTCCTAACATTTTGCCATAGCTCGCTTCGTTTCCAAGATATTTGCAGATTTATCTCAAGGGAAGGGGCCTGACGGACATTTTTCGAGATATTTCTTCTTCTTGTTGTTCTTCTTCTGCACAGCTAAGCTGGAAGCGGCATTTGCGGCTCGCACTAGTGCAGGGTTATCTCAAAGAAAGGGGCCACGGTGTTTCTGTATCTCTATTATGTTGGTGCGGCTTCGGATCTTTTAAATATCTCGATATATCTCGAAAACTACGCTTCTGATTAAAAAATATCATAGAACATAAATTGTAGGAAACATAATTGTCTACAAAAAAGGTCTCTTAACATTTTGCCATAGCTCGTTTCGTTTCCGAGATATTTGCAGATATATCTCAAGGGAAGGGGCCTGACGGACATATTTCGAGATATTTCCTCTTCTTGTTGTTCTTCTTCTGCACAGCTAAACTGGAAGTGGCATTTCCAGCTCGCAATAGCGCAGAGTTATCTCAAAGAAAGGGGCCACGGTGTTTCTGTATCTCTATTATGTTGGTGCGTCTTCGGAACTTTTAAATATCTCGATATATCTCGAAAACTACGCTTCTGATCAAAAAATATCATAGAACATAAATTGTAGGAAACATAATTCTCTACAAAAAACGTCTCTTAACATTTTGCCATAGCTCGCTTCGTTTCCGAGATATTTGCAGATTCAGCTCAAAGGAACTGGCCTGACGGACATATTTCGAGATATTTTTTCTTCTTGTTGTTCTTCCTCTGCACAGCTAAGCTGGAAGTGGCATCTGCAGCTCGCAATAGTGCAGAGTTATCTCAAAGAAAGGGGCCACGGTGTTTCTGTATCTCTATTATGTTGGGGCGGCTTCGGAACTTTTAAATATCTCGATATATCTCGAAAACTACGCTTCTGATCAAAAAATATCATAGAATATAAATTGTAGGAAACATAATTCTCTACAAAAAAGGTCTCTTAACATTTTGCCATAGCTCGCTTCGTTTCCGAGATATTTGCAGATTTATCTCAAGGGAAGGGGCCTGACGGACATATTTCGAGATATTTCTTCTTCTTGTTGTTCTTCTTCTGCACAGCTAAGCTGGAAGTGGCATTTGCAGCTCGCACTAGTGCAGAGTTATCTCAAAGAAAGGGGCCACGGTGTTTCTGTATCTCTATTATGTTGGTGCGGCTTCGGAACTTTTAAATATCTCGATATATCTCGAAAACTACGCTTCTGATAAAAAATATCATACAACATAAAAAGTAGGAAACTTAATTCTCTACAAAAAAGGTCTCTTATCGTTTTGCAATAGCTCGCTTCGTTTCCGAGATATTTGCAGATTTATCTCAAGGGAAGGGTCCTGACGGACATATTTCGAGATATTTCTTCTTCTTGTTGTTCTTCTTCTGCACAGCTAAACTGGAAGTGGCATTTCCAGCTCGCAATAGTGCAGAGTTATTCCAAAGAAAGGGGCCACGATGTTTCTGTATCTCTATTATGTTGGTGCGGCTTCGGAACTTTTAAATATCTCGATATATCTCGAAAACTACGCTTCTGATCAAAAAATATCATAGAACATAAATTGTAGGAAACATAATTCTCTACAAAAAAGGTCTCTTAACATTTTGCCATAGCTCGCTTCGTTTCCGAGATATTTGCAGATTTATCTCAAGGGAAGGGGCCTGACGGACATATTTCGAGATATTTCTTCTTCTTGTTGTTCTTCTTCTGCACAGCTGAGCTGGAAGTGGCATTTGCAGGTCGCAATAGTGCAGAGTTATCTCAAAGAAAGGGGCCACGGTGTTTCTGTATCTCTATTATGTTGGTGCGGCTTCGGAACTTTTAAATATCTCGATATATCTCGAAAACTACGCTTCTGATCAAAAAATATCATAGAACCTAAATTGTAGGAAATATTATTCTCTACAAAAAAGGTCTCTTAACGTTTTGCCATAGCTCGCTTCGTTTCCGAGATATTTGCAGATTCATCTCAAGGGAAGGGGTCTGACGGACATATTTCGAGATATTTCTTCTTCTTGTTGTTCTTCTTCTGCACAGCTAAGCTCGAAGTGGCATTTGCAGCTCGCAATAGTGCAGAGTTATCTCAAAGAAAGGGGCCACGGTGTTTCTGTATCTCTATTATGTTGGTGCGGCTTCGGAACTTTTAAATATCTTGATATATCTCGAGAACTACGCATCTGATCAAAAAATATCATACTACATAAAAAGTAGGAAACTTAATTCTCTACAAGAAAGGTCTCTAAACATTTTGCCATAGCTCGCTTCGTTTCCGAGATATTTGCAGATTTATCTCAAGGGAAGGGGCCTGACGGACATATTTCGAGATATTTCTTCTTCTTGTTGTTCTTCTTCTGCACAGCTAAGCTGGAAGTGGCATTTGCAGCTCGCAATAGTGCAGAGTTATCTCAAAGAGAGGGGCCACGGTGTTTCTGTATCTCTATTATGTTGGTGCGGCTTCGGAACTTCTAAGTATCTTGATCTATCTCGAGAACTACGCATCTGATCAAAAAATATCATACAACATCAAAAGTAGGAAACTTAATTCTCTACAAAAAAGGTCTCTTAACATTTTGCCATAGCTTGCTTCGTTTCCGAGATATTTGCAGATTTATCTCAAGGGAAGGGGCCTGACGGACATATTTCGAGATATTTCTTCTTCTTGTTGTTCTTCTTCTGCACAGCTAAGCTGGAAGTGGCATTTGCGGCTCGCACTAGTGCAGAGTTATCTCAACGAAAGGGGCCACAGTGTTTCTGTATCTCTATTATGTTGGTGCGGCTTCGGAACTTTTAAATATCTCGATATATCTCGAAAACTACGCTTCTGATCAAAAAATATCATAGAACCTAAATTGTAGGAAATATTATTCTCTACAAAAAAGGTCTCTTAACGTTTTGCCATAGCTCGCTTCGTTTCCGAGATATTTGCAGATTCATCTCAAGGGAAGGGGTCTGACGGACATATTTCGAGATATTTCTTCTTCTTGTTGTTCTTCTTCTGCACAGCTAAGCTCGAAGTGGCATTTGCAGCTCGCAATAGTGCAGAGTTATCTCAAAGAAAGGGGCCACGGTGTTTCTGTATCTCTATTATGTTGGTGCGGCTTCGGAACTTTTAAATATCTTGATATATCTCGAGAACTACGCATCTGATCAAAAAATATCATACTACATAAAAAGTAGGAAACTTAATTCTCTACAAGAAAGGTCTCTAAACATTTTGCCATAGCTCGCTTCGTTTCCGAGATATTTGCAGATTTATCTCAAGGGAAGGGGCCTGACGGACATATTTCGAGATATTTCTTCTTCTTGTTGTTCTTCTTCTGCACAGCTAAGCTGGAAGTGGCATTTGCAGCTCGCAATAGTGCAGAGTTATCTCAAAGAGAGGGGCCACGGTGTTTCTGTATCTCTATTATGTTGGTGCGGCTTCGGAACTTTTAAGTATCTTGATCTATCTCGAGAACTACGCATCTGATCAAAAAATATCATACAACATCAAAAGTAGGAAACTTAATTCTCTACAAAAAAGGTCTCTTAACATTTTGCCATAGCTCGCTTCGTTTCCGAGATATTTGCAGATTTATCTCAAGGGAAGGGGCCTGACGGACATATTTCGAGATATTTCTTCTTCTTGTTGTTCTTCTTCTGCACAGCTAAGCTGGAAGTGGCATTTGCGGCTCGCACTAGTGCAGAGTTATCTCAACGAAAGGGGCCACGGTGTTTCTGTATCTCTATTATGTTGGTGCGTCTTCGGAACTTTTAAATATCTCGATATATCTCGAAAACTACGCTTCTGATCAAAAAATATCATAGAACATAAATTGTAGGAAACATAATTCTCTACAAAAAAGGTCTCTTAACATTTTGCCATAGCTCGCTTCGTTTCCGAGATATTTGCAGATATATCTCAAGGGAAGGGGCCTGACGGACATATTTCGAGATATTTCTTCTTCTTGTTGTTCTTCTTCTGCACAGCTAAGCTGGAAGTGGCATTTACAGCTCGCAATAGTGCAGAGTTATCTCAAAGAAAGGGGCCACGGTGTTTCTGTATCTCTATTATGTTGGTGCGGCTTCGGAACTTTTAAATATCTTGATATATCTCGAGAACTACGCATCTGATCAAAAAATATCATAGAACATAAAAAGTAGGAAACCTAATTCTCTACAAAAAAGGTCTCTTAACATTTTGCCATAGCTCTCTTCGTTTCCGAGATATTTGCAGATTTATCTCAAGGGAAGGGGCCTGACGGACATATTTCGAGATATTTCTTCTTCTTGTTGTTCTTCTTCTATACAGCTAAGCTGAAAGTGGCATTTGCAGCTCGCAATAGTGCAGAGTTATCTCAAAGAAAGGGGCCACGGTGTTTCTGTATCTCTATTATGTTGGTGCGGCTTCGGAACTTTTAAATATCTTGATATATCTCGAGAACTACGCATCTGATCAAAAAATATCATAGAACATAAAAAGTAGGAAACTTAATTCTCTACAAAAAAGGTCGCTTAACATTTTGCCATAGCTCGCTTCGTTTCCGAGATATTTGCAGATATATCTCAAGGGAAGGGGCCTGACGGACATATTTCGAGATATTTCTTCTTCATGTTGTTCTTCTTCTGCACAGCTAAGCTGGAAGTGGCATTTACAGCTCGCAATAGTGCAGAGTTATCTCAAAGAAAGGGGCCACGGTGTTTCTGTATCTCTATTATGTTGGTGCGGCTTCGGAACTTTTAAATATCTTGATATATCTCGAGAACTACGCATCTGATCAAAAAATATCATAGAACATAAAAAGTAGGAAACCTAATTCTCTACAAAAAAGGTCTCTTAATATTTTGCCATAGCTCTCTTCGTTTCCGAGATATTTGCAGATTTATCTCAAGGGAAGGGGCCTGACGGACATATTTCGAGATATTTCTTCTTCTTGTTGTTCTTCTTCTATACAGCTAAGCTGAAAGTGGCATTTGCAGCTCGCAATAGTGCAGAGTTATCTCAAAGAAAGGGGCCACGGTGTTTCTGTATCTCTATTATGTTGGTGCGGCTTCGGAACTTTTGAATATCTTGATATATCTCGAGAACTACGCATCTGATCAAAAAATATCATAGAACATAAAAAGTAGGAAACTTAATTCTCTACAAAAAAGGTCTCTTAACATTTTGCCATAGCTCGCTTCGTTTCCGAGATATTTGCAGATTTATCTCAAGGGAAGGGGCCTGACGGACATATTTCGAGATATTTCTTCTTCTTGTTGTTCTTCTTCTGCACAGCTAAGCTGGAAGTGGCATTTGCGGCTCGCACTAGTGCCGAGTTATCTCAACGAAAGGGGCCACGGTGTTTCTGTATCTCTATTATGTTGGTGCGGCTTCGGAACTTTTAAATATCTCGATATATCTCCAAAAATACGCTTCTGATCAAAAAATATCATAGAACATAAATTGTAGGAAACATAATTCTCTACAAAAAAGGTCTCTTAACATTTTGCCATAGCTCGCTTCGTTTCCGAGATATTTGCAGATTTATCTCAAGGGACGGGGCCTGACGGACATATTTCGAGATATTTCTTCTTCTTGTTGTTCTTCTTCTGCACAGCTAAGCTGGAAGTGGCATTTGCGGCTCGCACTAGTGCAGAGTTATCTCAAAGAACGGGGCCACGCTGTTTCTGTATCCCTATTATGTTGGTGCGGCTTCGGAACTTTTAAATATCTTGATATATCTCGAGAACTACGCTTCTGATCAAAAAATATCATAGAACATAAATTGTAGGAAACATAATTCTCTACAAAAAACGTCTCTTAACATTTTGCCATAGCTCGCTTCGTTTCCGAGATATTTGCAGATATATCTCAAGGGAAGGGGCCTGACGGACATATTTCGAGATATTTCTTCTTCTTGTTGTTCTTCTTCTGCACAGCTAAGCTGGAAGTGGCATTTACAGCTCGCAATAGTGCAGAGTTATCTCAAAGAAAGGGGCCACGGTGTTTCTGTATCTCTATTATGTTGGTGCGGCTTCGGCACTTTTGAATATCTTGATATATCTCGAGAACTACGCATCTGATCAAAAAATATCATAGAAGATAAAAAGTAGGAAACTTAATTCTCTACAAAAAAGGTCTCTTAACGTTTTGCCATAGCTCGCTTCGTTTCCGAGATATTTGCAGATTTATCTCAAGGGAAGGGGCCTGACGGACATATTTCGAGATATTTCTTCTTCTTGTTGTTCTTCTTCTGCACAGCTAAGCTGGAAGTGGCATTTACAGCTCGCAATAGTGCAGAGTTATCTCAAAGAAAGGGGCCACGGTGTTTCTGTATCTCTATTATATTGGTGCGGCTTCGGAACTTTTAAATATCTTGATATATCTCGAGAACTACGCATCTGATCAAAAAATATCATAGAACATAAAAAGTAGGAAACCTAATTCTCTACAAAAAAGGTCTCTTAACATTTTGCCATAGCTCTCTTCGTTTCCGAGATATTTGCAGATTTATCTCAAGGGAAGGGGCCTGACGGACATATTTCGAGATATTTCTTCTTCTTGTTGTTCTTCTTCTGTACAGCTAAGCTGAAAGTGGCATTTGCAGCTCGCAATAGTGCAGAGTTATCTCAAAGAAAGGGGCCACGGTGTTTCTGTATCTCTATTATGTTGGTGCGGCTTCGGAACTTTTAAATATCTTGATATATCTCGAGAACTACGCATCTGATCAAAAAATATCATAGAACATAAAAAGTAGGAAACTTAATTCTCTACAAAAAAGGTCGCTTAACATTTTGCCATAGCTCGCTTCGTTTCCGAGATATTTGCATATTTATCTCAAGGGAAGGGGCCTGACGGACATATTTCGAGATATTTCTTCTTCTTGTTGTTCTTCTTCTGCACAGCTAAGCTGGAAGTGGCATTTGCGGCTCGCACTAGTGCAGAGTTATCTCAAAGAACGGGGCCACGGTGTTTCTGTATCCCTATTATGTTGGTGCGGCTTCGGAACTTTTAAATATCTTGATATATCTCGAGAACTACGCTTCTGATCAAAAAATATCATAGAACATAAATTGTAGGAAACATAATTCTCTACAAAAAATGTCTCTTAACATTTTGCCATAGCCCGCTTCGTTTCCGAGATATTTGCAGATTTATCTCAAGGGAAGGGGCCTGACGGACATATTTCGAGATATTTCTTCTTCTTGTTGTTCTTCTTCTGCACAGCTAAGCTGGAAGTGGCATTTGCAGCTCGCAATAGTGCATAGTTATCTGAAAGAAAGGGGCCACGGTGTTTCTGTATCTCTATTATGTTGGTGCGGCTTCGGAACTTTTAAATATCTTGATATATCTCGAGAACTACGCATCTGATCAAAAAATACCATAGAACATGAAAAGTAGGAAACTTAATTCTCTACAAAAAAGGTCTCTTAACATTTTGCCATAGCTCTCTTCGTTTCCGAGATATTTGCAGATTTATCTCAAGGGAAGGGGCCTGACGGACATATTTCGAGATATTTCTTCTTCTTGTTGTTCTTCTTCTGCACAGCTAAGCTGGAAGTGGCATTTGCAGCTCGCAATAGTGCAGAGTTATCTCAAAGAAAGGGGCCACGGTGTTTCTGTATCTCTATTATGTTGGTGCGGCTTCGGAACTTTTAAATATCTTGATATATCTCGAGAATTACGCGTCTGATCAAAAAATATCATAGAACATAAAAAGTAGGAAACATAATTCTCTACAAAAACGGTCTCTTAACATTTTGCCATAGCTCGCTTCGTTTCCGAGATATTTGCAGATATATCTCAAGGGAAGGGGCCTGACGGACATATTTCGAGATATTTCTTCTTCTTGTTGTTCTTCTTCTGCACAGCTAAGCTGGAAGCGGCATTTGCGGCTCGCACTAGTGCAGAGTTATCTCAAAGAAAGGGGCCACGGTGTTTCTGTATCTCTATTATGTTGGTGCAGCTTCGGATCTTTTAAATATCTCGATATATCTCGAAAACTACGCTTCTGATCAAAAAATATCATAGAACATAAATTGTAGGAAACATAATTCTCTACAAAAAAGGTCTCTTAACATTTTGCCATAGCTCGTTTCGTTTCCGAGATATTTGCAGATATATCTCAAGGGAAGGGGCCTGACGGACATATTTCGAGATATTTCCTCTTCTTGTTGTTCTTCTTCTGCACAGCTAAGCTGGAAGTGGCATTTGCAGCTCGCACTAGTGCAGAGTTATCTCAAAGAAAGGGGCCACGGTGTTTCTGTATCTCTATTATGTTGGTGCGGCTTCGGAACTTTTAAATATCTCGATATATCTCGAAAACTACGCTTCTGATAAAAAATATCATACAACATAAAAAGTAGGAAACTTAATTCTCTACAAAAAAGGTCTCTTATCGTTTTGCAATAGCTCGCTTCGTTTCCGAGATATTTGCAGATTTATCTCAAGGGAAGGGTCCTGACGGACATATTTCGAGATATTTCTTCTTCTTGTTGTTCTTCTTCTGCACAGCTAAACTGGAAGTGGCATTTCCAGCTCGCAATAGTGCAGAGTTATTCCAAAGAAAGGGGCCACGATGTTTCTGTATCTCTATTATGTTGGTGCGGCTTCGGAACTTTTAAATATCTCGATATATCTCGAAAACTACGCTTCTGATCAAAAAATATCATAGAACATAAATTGTAGGAAACATAATTCTCTACAAAAAAGGTCTCTTAACATTTTGCCATAGCTCGCTTCGTTTCCGAGATATTTGCAGATTTATCTCAAGGGAAGGGGCCTGACGGACATATTTCGAGATATTTCTTCTTCTTGTTGTTCTTCTTCTGCACAGCTGAGCTGGAAGTGGCATTTGCAGGTCGCAATAGTGCAGAGTTATCTCAAAGAAAGGGGCCACGGTGTTTCTGTATCTCTATTATGTTGGTGCGGCTTCGGAACTTTTAAATATCTCGATATATCTCGAAAACTACGCTTCTGATCAAAAAATATCATAGAACCTAAATTGTAGGAAATATTATTCTCTACAAAAAAGGTCTCTTAACGTTTTGCCATAGCTCGCTTCGTTTCCGAGATATTTGCAGATTCATCTCAAGGGAAGGGGTCTGACGGACATATTTCGAGATATTTCTTCTTCTTGTTGTTCTTCTTCTGCACAGCTAAGCTCGAAGTGGCATTTGCAGCTCGCAATAGTGCAGAGTTATCTCAAAGAAAGGGGCCACGGTGTTTCTGTATCTCTATTATGTTGGTGCGGCTTCGGAACTTTTAAATATCTTGATATATCTCGAGAACTACGCATCTGATCAAAAAATATCATACTACATAAAAAGTAGGAAACTTAATTCTCTACAAGAAAGGTCTCTAAACATTTTGCCATAGCTCGCTTCGTTTCCGAGATATTTGCAGATTTATCTCAAGGGAAGGGGCCTGACGGACATATTTCGAGATATTTCTTCTTCTTGTTGTTCTTCTTCTGCACAGTTAAGCTGGAAGTGGCATTTGCAGCTCGCAATAGTGCAGAGTTATCTCAAAGAGAGGGGCCACGGTGTTTCTGTATCTCTATTATGTTGGTGCGGCTTCGGAACTTCTAAGTATCTTGATCTATCTCGAGAACTACGCATCTGATCAAAAAATATCATACAACATCAAAAGTAGGAAACTTAATTCTCTACAAAAAAGGTCTCTTAACATTTTGCCATAGCTCGCTTCGTTTCCGAGATATTTGCAGATTTATCTCAAGGGAAGGGGCCTGACGGACATATTTCGAGATATTTCTTCTTCTTGTTGTTCTTCTTCTGCACAGCTAAGCTGGAAGTGGCATTTGCGGCTCGCACTAGTGCAGAGTTATCTCAACGAAAGGGGCCACAGTGTTTCTGTATCTCTATTATGTTGGTGCGGCTTCGGAACTTTTAAATATCTCGATATATCTCGAAAACTACGCTTCTGATCAAAAAATATCATAGAACCTAAATTGTAGGAAATATTATTCTCTACAAAAAAGGTCTCTTAACGTTTTGCCATAGC
Source organism: Osmia lignaria lignaria (assembly GCF_051020975.1). Lineage (NCBI taxonomy): Eukaryota > Metazoa > Arthropoda > Insecta > Hymenoptera > Megachilidae > Osmia > Osmia lignaria. The sequence goes on from NW_027478166.1 coordinate 8,101,218, forward strand.
TCGCTTCGTTTCCGAGATATTTGCAGATTCATCTCAAGGGAAGGGGTCTGACGGACATATTTCGAGATATTTCTTCTTCTTGTTGTTCTTCTTCTGCACAGCTAAGCTCGAAGTGGCATTTGCAGCTCGCAATAGTGCAGAGTTATCTCAAAGAAAGGGGCCACGGTGTTTCTGTATCTCTATTATGTTGGTGCGGCTTCGGAACTTTTAAATATCTTGATATATCTCGAGAACTACGCATCTGATCAAAAAATATCATACTACATAAAAAGTAGGAAACTTAATTCTCTACAAGAAAGGTCTCTAAACATTTTGCCATAGCTCGCTTCGTTTCCGAGATATTTGCAGATTTATCTCAAGGGAAGGGGCCTGACGGACATATTTCGAGATATTTCTTCTTCTTGTTGTTCTTCTTCTATACAGCTAAGCTGAAAGTGGCATTTGCAGCTCGCAATAGTGCAGAGTTATCTCAAAGAAAGGGGCCACGGTGTTTCTGTATCTCTATTATGTTGGTGCGGCTTCGGAACTTTTAAATATCTTGATATATCTCGAGAACTACGCATCTGATCAAAAAATATCATAGAACATAAAAAGTAGGAAACTTAATTCTCTACAAAAAAGGTCGCTTAACATTTTGCCATAGCTCGCTTCGTTTCCGAGATATTTGCAGATATATCTCAAGGGAAGGGGCCTGACGGACATATTTCGAGATATTTCTTCTTCATGTTGTTCTTCTTCTGCACAGCTAAGCTGGAAGTGGCATTTACAGCTCGCAATAGTGCAGAGTTATCTCAAAGAAAGGGGCCACGGTGTTTCTGTATCTCTATTATGTTGGTGCGGCTTCGGAACTTTTAAATATCTTGATATATCTCGAGAACTACGCATCTGATCAAAAAATATCATAGAACATAAAAAGTAGGAAACCTAATTCTCTACAAAAAAGGTCTCTTAATATTTTGCCATAGCTCTCTTCGTTTCCGAGATATTTGCAGATTTATCTCAAGGGAAGGGGCCTGACGGACATATTTCGAGATATTTCTTCTTCTTGTTGTTCTTCTTCTATACAGCTAAGCTGAAAGTGGCATTTGCAGCTCGCAATAGTGCAGAGTTATCTCAAAGAAAGGGGCCACGGTGTTTCTGTATCTCTATTATGTTGGTGCGGCTTCGGAACTTTTGAATATCTTGATATATCTCGAGAACTACGCATCTGATCAAAAAATATCATAGAACATAAAAAGTAGGAAACTTAATTCTCTACAAAAAAGGTCTCTTAACATTTTGCCATAGCTCGCTTCGTTTCCGAGATATTTGCAGATTTATCTCAAGGGAAGGGGCCTGACGGACATATTTCGAGATATTTCTTCTTCTTGTTGTTCTTCTTCTGCACAGCTAAGCTGGAAGTGGCATTTGCGGCTCGCACTAGTGCCGAGTTATCTCAACGAAAGGGGCCACGGTGTTTCTGTATCTCTATTATGTTGGTGCGGCTTCGGAACTTTTAAATATCTCGATATATCTCGAAAAATACGCTTCTGATCAAAAAATATCATAGAACATAAAAAGTAGGAAACCTAATTCTCTACAAAAAAGGTCTCTTAACATTTTGCCATAGCTCTCTTCGTTTCCGAGATATTTGCAGATTTATCTCAAGGGAAGGGGCCTGACGGACATATTTCGAGATATTTCTTCTTCTTGTTGTTCTTCTTCTGCACAGCTAAGCTGGAAGTGGCATTTGCGGCTCGCACTAGTGCAGAGTTATCTCAACGAAAGGGGCCACGGTGTTTCTGTATCTCTATTATGTTGGTGCGGCTTCGGAACTTTTAAATATCTCGATATATCTCGAAAACTACGCTTCTGATCAAAAAATATCATAGAACATAAATTGTAGGAAACATAATTCTCTACAAAAAATGTCTCTTAACATTTTGCCATAGCTCGCTTCGTTTCCGAGATATTTGCAGATTTATCTCAAGGGAAGGGGCCTGACGGACATATTTCGAGATATTTCTTCTTCTTGTTGTTCTTCTTCTGCACAGCTAAGCTGGAAGCGGCATTTGCGGCTCGCACTAGTGCAGAGTTATCTCAAAGAAAGGGGCCACGGTGTTTCTGTATCTCTATTATGTTGGTGCAGCTTCGGATCTTTTAAATATCTCGATATATCTCGAAAACTACGCTTCTGATCAAAAAATATCATAGAACATAAATTGTAGGAAACATAATTCTCTACAAAAAAGGTCTCTTAACATTTTGCCATAGCTCGTTTCGTTTCCGAGATATTTGCAGATATATCTCAAGGGAAGGGGCCTGACGGACATATTTCGAGATATTTCCTCTTCTTGTTGTTCTTCTTCTGCACAGCTAAACTGGAAGTGGCATTTCCAGCTCGCAATAGCGCAGAGTTATCTCAAAGAAAGGGGCCACGGTGTTTCTGTATCTCTATTATGTTGGTGCGGCTTCGGAACTTTTAAATATCTTGATATATCTCGAGAACTACGCATCTGATCAAAAAATATCATAGAACATAAAAAGTAGGAAACTTAATTCTCTACAAAAAAGGTCGCTTAACATTTTGCCATAGCTCGCTTCGTTTCCGAGATATTTGCATATTTATCTCAAGGGAAGGGGCCTGACGGACATATTTCGAGATATTTCTTCTTCTTGTTGTTCTTCCACTGCACAGCTAAGCTGGGAGTCGCATTTGCAGCTCGCAATAGTGCAGAGTTATCTCAAAGAAAGGGGCCACGGTGTTTCTGTATCTCTATTATGTTGGTGCGGCTTCGGAACTTTTGAATATCTTGATATATCTCGAGAACTACGCATCTGATCAAAAAATATCATAGAAGATAAAAAGTAGGAAACTTAATTCTCTACAAAAAAGGTCTCTTAACATTTTGCCATAGCTCGCTTCGTTTCCGAGATATTTGCAGATTTATCTCAAGGGAAGGGGCCTGACGGACATATTTCGAGATATTTCTTCTTCTTGTTGTTCTTCTTCTGCACAGCTAAGCTGGAAGTGGCATTTACAGCTCGCAATAGTGCAGAGTTATCTCAAAGAAAGGGGCCACGGTGTTTCTGTATCTCTATTATGTTGGTGCGGCTTCGGAACTTTTGAATATCTTGATATATCTCGAGAACTACGCATCTGATCAAAAAATATCATAGAACATAAAAAGTAGGAAACTTAATTCTCTACAAAAAAGGTCTCTTAACATTTTGCCATAGCTCGCTTCGTTTCCGAGATATTTGCAGATTTATCTCAAGGGAAGGGGCCTGACGGACATATTTCGAGATATTTCTTCTTCTTGTTGTTCTTCTTCTGCACAGCTAAGCTGGAAGTGGCATTTGCGGCTCGCACTAGTGCAGAGTTATCTCAACGAAAGGGGCCACGGTGTTTCTGTATCTCTATTATGTTGGTGCGGCTTCGGAACTTTTAAATATCTCGATATATCTCGAAAACTACGCTTCTGATCAAAAAATATCATAGAACATAAATTGTAGGAAACATAATTCTCTACAAAAAAGGTCTCTTAACATTTTGCCATAGCTCGCTTCGTTTCCGAGATATTTGCAGATTTATCTCAAGGGAAGGGGCCTGACGGACATATTTCGAGATATTTCTTCTTCTTGTTGTTCTTCTTCTGCACAGCTAAGCTGGAAGTGGCATTTGCGGCTCGCACTAGTGCAGAGTTATCTCAACGAAAGGGGCCACGGTGTTTCTGTATCTCTATTATGTTGGTGCGGCTTCGGAACTTTTAAATATCTCGATATATCTCGAAAACTACGCTTCTGATCAAAAAATATCATAGAACATAAATTGTAGGAAACATAATTCTCTACAAAAAGGTCTCTTAACATTTTGCCATAGCTCGCTTCGTTTCCGAGATATTTGCAGATTTATCTCAAGGGACGGGGCCTGACGGACATATTTCGAGATATTTCTTCTTCTTGTTGTTCTTCTTCTGCACAGCTAAGCTGAAAGTGGCATTTGCAGCTCGCAATAGTGCAGAGTTATCTCAAAGAAAGGGGCCACGGTGTTTCTGTATCTCTATTATGTTGGTGCGGCTTCGGAACTTTTAAATATCTTGATATATCTCGAGAACTACGCATCTGATCAGAAAATATCATAGAAGATAAAAAGTAGGAAACTTAATTCTCTACAAAAAAGGTCTCTTAACATTTTGCCATAGCTCGCTTCGTTTCCGAGATATTTGCAGATTTATCTCAAGGTAGGGGCCTGACGGACATATTTCGAGATATTTCTTCTTCTTGTTGTTCTTCTTCTGCACAGCTAAGCTGGAAGTGGCATTTGCGGCTCGCACTAGTGCAGAGTTATCTCAAAGAACGGGGCCACGGTGTTTCTGTATCCCTATTATGTTGGTGCGGCTTCGGAACTTTTAAATATCTCGATATATCTCGAAAACTATGCTTCTGATTAAAAAATATCATAGAACATAAATTGTAGGAAACATAATTCTCTACAAAAAACGTCTCTTAACATTTTGCCATAGCTCGCTTCGTTTCCGAGATATTTGCAGATTCAGCTCAAAGGAACTGGCCTGACGGACATATTTCGAGATATTTCTTCTTCTTGTTGTTCTTCCACTGCACAGCTAAGCTGGAAGTGGCATTTGCAGCTCGCAATAGTGCAGAGTTATCTCAAAGAAAGGGGCCACGGTGTTTCTGTATCTCTATTATGTTGGTGCGGCTTCGGAACTTTTAAATATCTTGATATATCTCGAGAACTACGCTTCTGATCAAAAAATATCATAGAACATAAATTGTAGGAAACATAATTCTCTACAAAAAAGGTCTCTTAACATTTTGCCATAGCTCGCTTCGTTTCCGAGATATTTGCAGATTTATCTCAAGGGACGGGGCCTGACGGACATATTTCGAGATATTTCTTCTTCTTGTTGTTCTTCTTCTGCACAGCTAAGCTGAAAGTGGCATTTGCAGCTCGCAATAGTGCAGAGTTATCTCAAAGAAAGGGGCCACGGTGTTTCTGTATCTCTATTATGTTGGTGCGGCTTCGGAACTTTTAAATATCTTGATATATCTCGAGAACTACGCATCTGATCAGAAAATATCATAGAAGATAAAAAGTAGGAAACTTAATTCTCTACAAAAAAGGTCTCTTAACATTTTGCCATAGCTCGCTTCGTTTCCGAGATATTTGCAGATTTATCTCAAGGTAAGGGGCCTGACGGACATATTTCGAGATATTTCTTCTTCTTGTTGTTCTTCTTCTGCACAGCTAAACTGGAAGTGGCATTTGCAGCTCGCAATAGTGCATAGTTATCTGAAAGAAAGGGGCCACGGTGTATCTGTATCTCTATTATGTTGGTGCGGCTTCGGAACTTTTAAATATCTTGATATATCTCGAGAACTACGCATCTGATCAAAAAATATCATAGAACATAAAAAGTAGGAAACTCAATTCTCTACAAAAAAGGTCTCTTAACATTTTGCAATAGCTCGCTTCGTTTCCGAGATATTTGCAGATTTATCTCAAGGGAAGGTGCCTGACGGACATATTTCGAGATATTTCTTCTTCTTGTTGTTCTTCTTCTGCACAGCTAAGCTGGAAGTGGCATTTACAGCTCGCAATAGTGCAGAGTTATCTCAAAGAAAGGGGCCACGGTGTTTCTGTATCTCTATTATGTTGGTGCGGCTTCGGAACTTTTAAATATCTCGATATATCTCGAAAACTACGCTTCTGATCAAAAAATATCATAGAACATAAATTGTAGGAAACATAATTCTCTACAAAAAACGTCTCTTATCATTTTGCCATAGCTCGCTTCGTTTCCGAGATATTTGCAGATTCAGCTCAAAGGAACTGGCCTGACGGACATATTTCGAGATATTTCTTCTTCTTGTTGTTCTTCCTCTGCACAGCTAAGCTGGAAGTGGCATTTGCAGCTCGCAATAGTGCAGAGTTATCTCAAAGAACGGGGCCACGGTGTTTCTGTATCCCTATTATGTTGGTGCGGCTTCGGAACTTTTAAATATCTCGATATATCTCGGAAACTATGCTTCTGATTAAAAAATATCATAGAACATAAATTGTAGGAAACATAATTCTCTACAAAAAACGTCTCTTAACATTTTGCCATAGCTCGCTTCGTTTCCGAGATATTTGCAGATTCAGCTCAAAGGAACTGGCCTGACGGACATATTTCGAGATATTTCTTCTTCTTGTTGTTCTTCCACTGCACAGCTAAGCTGGAAGTGGCATTTGCAGCTCGCAATAGTGCAGAGTTATCTCAAAGAAAGGGGCCACGGTGTTTCTGTATCCCTATTATGTTGGTGCGGCTTCGGAACTTTTAAATATCTCGATATATCTCGAAAACTATGCTTCTGATTAAAAAATATCATAGAACATAAAAAGTAGGAAACTCAATTCTCTACAAAAAAGGTCTCTTAACATTTTGCAATAGCTCGCTTCGTTTCCGAGATATTTGCAGATTTATCTCAAGGGAAGGTGCCTGACGGACATATTTCGAGATATTTCTTCTTCTTGTTGTTCTTCTTCTGCACAGCTAAGCTGGAAGTGGCATTTGCAGCTCGCAATTGTGCAGAGTTATCTCAAAGAGAGGGGCCACGGTGTTTCTGTATCTCTATTATGTTGGTGCGGCTTCGGAACTTTTAAATATCTTGATATATCTCGAGAACTACGAATCTGGTCAGAAAATATCATAGAAGATAAAAAGTAGGAAACTTAATTCTCTACAAAAAAGGTCTCTTAACATTTTGCCACAGCTCGCTTCGTTTCCGAGATATTTGCAGATTTATCTCAAGGTAAGGGGCCTGACGGACATATTTCGAGATATTTCTTCTTCTTGTTGTTCTTGTTCTGCACAGCTAAGCTGGAAGTGGCATTTGCGGCTCGCACTAGTGCAGAGTTATCTCAAAGAAAGGGGCCACGGTGTTTCTGTATCTCTATTATGTTGGTGCGGCTTCGGAACTTTTAAATATCTTGATATATCTCGAGAACTACGCGTCTGATCAAAAAATATCATAGAACATACAAAGTAGGAAACTTAATTCTCTACAAAAAAGGTCTCTTAACATTTTGCCATAGCTCGCTTCGTTTCCGAGATATTTGCAGATTTATCTCAAGGGAAGGGGCCTAACGGACATATTTCCAGATATTTCTTCTTCTTGTTGTTCTTCTTCTGCACAGCTAAGCTGGAAGTGGCATTTGCGGCTCGCACTAGTGCAGAGTTATCTCAAAGAAAGGGGCCACGGTGTTTCTGTATCTCTATTATGTTGGTGCGGCTTCGGAACTTTTAAATATCTTGATATATCTCGAGAACTACGCATCTGATCAGAAAATATCATAGAAGATAAAAAGTAGGAAACTTAATTCTCTACAAAAAAGGTCTCTTAACATTTTGCCATAGCTCGCTTCGTTTCTGAGATATTTGCAGATTTATCTCATGGTAAGGGGCCTGACGGACATATTTCGAGATATTTCTTCTTCTTGTTGTTCTTCTTCTGCACAGCTAAGCTGGAAGTGGCATTTGCAGCTCGCAATTGTGCAGAGTTATCTCAAAGAGAGGGGCCACGGTGTTTCTGTATCTCTATTATGTTGGTGCGGCTTCGGAACTTTTAAATATCTTGGTATATCTCGAGAACTACGAATCTGGTCAGAAAATATCATAGAAGATAAAAAGTAGGAAACTTAATTCTCTACAAAAAAGGTCTCTTAACATTTTGCCACAGCTCGCTTCGTTTCCGAGATATTTGCAGATTTATCTCAAGGTAAGGGGCCTGACGGACATATTTCGAGATATTTCTTCTTCTTGTTGTTCTTCTTCTGCACAGCTAAGCTGGAAGTGGCATTTGCAGCTCGCAATAGTGCATAGTTATCTGAAAGAAAGGGGCCACGGTGTTTCTGTATCTCTATTATGTTGGTGCGGCTTCGGAACTTTTAAATATCTTGATATATCTCGAAAACTACGCTTCTGATCAAAAAATATCATAGAACATAAATTATAGGAAACATAATTCTCTACAAAAAAGGTCTCTTAACATTTTGCCATAGCTCGCTTTGTTTCCGAGATATTTGCAGATATATCTCAAGGGAAGAATCTGCAAATATCTCGGAAACCAAGCGAGCTACGGCAAAATGTTAAGAGACCTTTTTTGTAGAAAATTAGGATTCCTACTTTTTATGTTCTATGATATTTTTTGAACAGATGCGTAGTTCTCGAGATATATCAAGATATTTAAAAGTTCCGAAGCCGCACCAACATAATAGAGATACAGAAACACCGTGGCCCCTTTCTTTGAGATAACTCTGCACTATTGCGCGCTGCAAATGGCACTTCCAGCTTAGCTGTGCAGAAGAAGAACAACAAGAAGAAGAAATATCTCGAAATATGTCCGTCAGGCCCCTTCCCTTGAGATAAATCTGCAAATATCTCGGAAACGAAGCGAGCTATGGCAAAATGTTCAGAGACCTTTTTTGTAGAGAATTAAGTTTCCTACTTTTTATGTTCTATGATATTTTTTGATCAGATGCGTAGTTCTCGAGATATATCAAGATATTTAAAAGTTCCGAAGCCGCACCAACATAATAGAGATACAGAAACACCGTGGCCCCTTTCTTTGAGATAACTCTGCACTATTGCGACCTGCAAATGCCACTTCCAGCTTAGCTGTGCAGAAGAAGAACAACAAGAAGAAGAAATATCTCGAAATATGTCCGTCAGGCCCCTTCCCTTGAGATAAATCTGCAAATATCTCGGAAACGAAGCGAGCTATGGCAAAATCTTAAGAGACCTTTTTTGTAGAGAATTATGTTTCCTACAATTTACGTTCTCCGATATTTTTTGATCAGAAGCGTAGTTTTCGAGATATATCGAGATATTTAAAAGTTCCGAAGCCGCACCAACATAATAGAGATACAGAAACACCGTGGCCCCTTTCTTTGAGATAACTCTGCACTATTGCGACCTGCAAATGCCACTTCCAGCTTAGCTGTGCAGAAGAAGAACAACAAGAAGAAGAAATATCTCGAAATATGTCCCTCAGGCCCTTTCCCTTGAGATAAATCTGCAAATATCTCGGAAACCAAGCGAGCTATGGCAAAATGCTAAGAGACCTTATTTGTAGAGAATTAAGTTTCCTACTTTTTATGTTCTACGATATTTTTTGATCAGATGCGTAGTTCTCGAGATATATCAAGATATTTAAAAGTTCCGAAGCCGCACCAACATAATGGAGATACAGAAACACCGTGGCCCCTTTCTTTGAGATAACTCTGCACTATTGCGAGCTGCAAATGCCACTTCCAGTTTAGCTGTGCAGAAGAAGAACAACAAGAAGAAGAAATATCTCGAAATATGTCCATCAGGACCCTTCCCTTGAGATAAATCTGCAAATATCTCGGAAACGAAGCGAGCTATGGCAAAATGTTAAGAGACCTTTTTTGTAGAGAATTATGTTTCCTACAATTTATGTTCTATGATATTTTTTGATCAGAAGCGTAGTTTTCGAGATATATCGAGATATTTAAAAGTTCCGAAGCCGCACCAACATAATAGAGATACAGAAACACCGTGGCCCCTTTCTTTCAGATAACTATGCACTATTGCGAGCTGCAAATGCCACTTCCAGCTTAGCTGTGCAGAAGAAGAACAACAAGAAGAAGAAATATCACGAAATATGTCCGTTAGGCCCCTTCCCTTGAGATAAATCTGCAAATATCTCGGAAACGAAGCGAGCTATGGCAAAATGTTAAGAGACCTTTTTTGTAGAGAATTATGTTTCCTACAATTTATGTTCTATGATATTTTTTGTTCAGAAGCGTAGTTTTCGAGATATATCGAGATATTTAAAAGTTCCGAAGCCGCACCAACATAATAGAGATACAGAAACACCGTGGCCCCTTTCGTTGAGATAACTCTGCACTAGTGCGAGCCGCAAATGCCACTTCCAGCTTAGCTGTGCAGAAGAAGAACAACAAGAAGAAGAAATATCTCGAAATATGTCCGTCAGGCCCCTTCCCTTGAGATAAATCTGCAAATATCTCGGAAACGAAGCGAGCTATGGCAAAATGTTAAGAGACCTTTTTTGTAGAGAATTAAGTTTCCTACTTTGTATGTTCTATGATATTTTTTGATCAGACGCGTAGTTCTCGAGATATATCAAGATATTTAAAAGTTCCGAAGCCGCACCAACATAATAGAGATACAGAAACACCGTGGCCCCTTTCTTTGAGATATCTCTGCACTATTGCGAGCTGCAAATGCCACTTCCAGCTTAGCTGCGCAGAAGAAGAACAACAAGAAGAAGAAATATCTCGAAATATGTCCGTCAGGCCAGTTCCTTTGAGCTGAATCTGCAAATATCTCGGAAACGAAGCGAGCTATGGCAAAATGTTAAGAGACGTTTTTTGTAGAGAATTATGTTTCCTACAATTTATGTTCTATGATATTTTTTGATTAGAAGCGTAGTTTTCGAGATATATCGAGATATTTAAAAGTTCCGAAGCCGCACCAACATAATAGAGATATAGAAACACCGTGGCCCCTTTCTTTGAGATAACTCTGCACTAGTGCGAGCCGCAAATGCCACTTCCAGCTTAGCTGTGCAGAACAAGAACAACAAGAAGAAGAAATATCTCGAAATATGTCCGTCAGGCCCCTTCCCTTGAGATAAATCTGCAAATATCTCGGAAACGAAGCGAGCTATTGCAAAATGTTAAGAGACCTTTTTTGTAGAGAATTATGTTTCCTACAATTTATGTTCTATGATATTTTTTGATTAGAAGCGTAGTTTTCGAGATATATCGAGATATTTAAAAGTTCCGAAGCCGCACCAACATAATAGAGATACAGAAATACCGTGGCCCCTTTCTTTGAGATAACTCTGCACTAGTGCGAGCCGCAAATGCCACTTCCAGCTTAGCTGTGCAGAACAAGAACAACAAGAAGAAGAAATATCTCGAAATATGTCCGTCAGGCCCCTTCCCTTGAGATAAATCTGCAAATATCTCGGAAACGAAGCGAGCTATTGCAAAATGTTAAGAGACCTTTTTTGTAGAGAATTGAGTTTCCTACTTTTTATGTTCTATGATATTTTTTGATCAGATGCGTAGTTCTCGAGATATATCAAGATATTTAAAAGTTAAGAAGCCGCACCAACATAATAGAGATACAGAAACACCGTGGCCCCTTTCTTTGAGATAACTCTGCACTATTGCGAGCTGCAAATGCCACTTCCAGCTTAGCTGTGCAGAAGAAGAACAACAAGAAGAAGAAATATCACGAAATATGTCCGTTAGGCCCCTTCCCTTGAGATAAATCTGCAAATATCTCGGAAACGAAGCGAGCTATTGCAAAATGTTAAGAGACCTTTTTTGTAGAGAATTGAGTTTCCTACTTTTTATGTTCTATGATATTTTTTGATCAGATGCGTAGTTCTCGAGATATATCAAGATATTTAAAAGTTAAGAAGCCGCACCAACATAATAGAGATACAGAAACACCGTGGCCCCTTTCTTTGAGATAACTCTGCACTATTGCGAGCTGCAAATGCCACTTCCAGCTTAGCTGTGCAGAAGAAGAACAACAAGAAGAAGAAATATCACGAAATATGTCCGTTAGGCCCCTTCCCTTGAGATAAATCTGCAAATATCTCGGAAACGAAGCGAGCTATGGCAAAATGTTAAGAGACCTTTTTTGTAGAGAATTATGTTTCCTACAATTTATGTTCTATGATATTTTTTGTTCAGAAGCGTAGTTTTCGAGATATATCGAGATATTTAAAAGTTCCGAAGCCGCACCAACATAATAGAGATACAGAAACACCGTGGCCCCTTTCGTTGAGATAACTCTGCACTAGTGCGAGCCGCAAATGCCACTTCCAGCTTAGCTGTGCAGAAGAAGAACAACAAGAAGAAGAAATATCTCGAAATATGTCCGTCAGGCCCCTTCCCTTGAGATAAATCTGCAAATATCTCGGAAACGAAGCGAGCTATGGCAAAATGTTAAGAGACCTTTTTTGTAGAGAATTAAGTTTCCTACTTTGTATGTTCTATGATATTTTTTGATCAGACGCGTAGTTCTCGAGATATATCAAGATATTTAAAAGTTCCGAAGCCGCACCAACATAATAGAGATACAGAAACACCGTGGCCCCTTTCTTTGAGATATCTCTGCACTATTGCGAGCTGCAAATGCCACTTCCAGCTTAGCTGCGCAGAAGAAGAACAACAAGAAGAAGAAATATCTCGAAATATGTCCGTCAGGCCAGTTCCTTTGAGCTGAATCTGCAAATATCTCGGAAACGAAGCGAGCTATGGCAAAATGTTAAGAGACGTTTTTTGTAGAGAATTATGTTTCCTACAATTTATGTTCTATGATATTTTTTGATTAGAAGCGTAGTTTTCGAGATATATCGAGATATTTAAAAGTTCCGAAGCCGCACCAACATAATAGAGATACAGAAACACCGTGGCCCCTTTCTTTGAGATAACTCTGCACTAGTGCGAGCCGCAAATGCCACTTCCAGCTTAGCTGTGCAGAACAAGAACAACAAGAAGAAGAAATATCTCGAAATATGTCCGTCAGGCCCCTTCCCTTGAGATAAATCTGCAAATATCTCGGAAACGAAGCGAGCTATTGCAAAATGTTAAGAGACCTTTTTTGTAGAGAATTATGTTTCCTACAATTTATGTTCTATGATATTTTTTGATTAGAAGCGTAGTTTTCAAGATATATCGAGATATTTAAAAGTTCCGAAGCCGCACCAACATAATAGAGATACAGAAATACCGTGGCCCCTTTCTTTGAGATAACTCTGCACTAGTGCGAGCCGCAAATGCCACTTCCAGCTTAGCTGTGCAGAACAAGAACAACAAGAAGAAGAAATATCTCGAAATATGTCCGTCAGGCCCCTTCCCTTGAGATAAATCTGCAAATATCTCGGAAACGAAGCGAGCTATTGCAAAATGTTAAGAGACCTTTTTTGTAGAGAATTGAGTTTCCTACTTTTTATGTTCTATGATATTTTTTGATCAGATGCGTAGTTCTCGAGATATATCAAGATATTTAAAAGTTAAGAAGCCGCACCAACATAATAGAGATACAGAAACACCGTGGCCCCTTTCTTTGAGATAACTCTGCACTATTGCGAGCTGCAAATGCCACTTCCAGCTTAGCTGTGCAGAAGAAGAACAACAAGAAGAAGAAATATCACGAAATATGTCCGTTAGGCCCCTTCCCTTGAGATAAATCTGCAAATATCTCGGAAACGAAGCGAGCTATGGCAAAATGTTAAGAGACCTTTTTTGTAGAGAATTCTGTTTCCTACAATTTATGTTCTATGATATTTTTTGTTCAGAAGCGTAGTTTTCGAGATATATCGAGATATTTAAAAGTTCCGAAGCCGCACCAACATAATAGAGATACAGAAACACCGTGGCCCCTTTCGTTGAGATAACTCTGCACTAGTGCGAGCCGCAAATGCCACTTCCAGCTTAGCTGTGCAGAAGAAGAACAACAAGAAGAAGAAATATCTCGAAATATGTCCGTCAGGCCCCTTCCCTTGAGATAAATCTGCAAATATCTCGGAAACGAAGCGAGCTATGGCAAAATGTTAAGAGACCTTTTTTGTAGAGAATTAAGTTTCCTACTTTGTATGTTCTATGATATTTTTTGATCAGACGCGTAGTTCTCGAGATATATCAAGATATTTAAAAGTTCCGAAGCCGCACCAACATAATAGAGATACAGAAACACCGTGGCCCCTTTCTTTGAGATATCTCTGCACTATTGCGAGCTGCAAATGCCACTTCCAGCTTAGCTGCGCAGAAGAAGAACAACAAGAAGAAGAAATATCTCGAAATATGTCCGTCAGGCCAGTTCCTTTGAGCTGAATCTGCAAATATCTCGGAAACGAAGCGAGCTATGGCAAAATGTTAAGAGACGTTTTTTGTAGAGAATTATGTTTCCTACAATTTATGTTCTATGATATTTTTTGATTAGAAGCGTAGTTTTCGAGATATATCGAGATATTTAAAAGTTCCGAAGCCGCACCAACATAATAGAGATACAGAAACACCGTGGCCCCTTTCTTTGAGATAACTCTGCACTAGTGCGAGCCGCAAATGCCACTTCCAGCTTAGCTGTGCAGAACAAGAACAACAAGAAGAAGAAATATCTCGAAATATGTCCGTCAGGCCCCTTCCCTTGAGATAAATCTGCAAATATCTCGGAAACGAAGCGAGCTATTGCAAAATGTTAAGAGACCTTTTTTGTAGAGAATTATGTTTCCTACAATTTATGTTCTATGATATTTTTTGATTAGAAGCGTAGTTTTCGAGATATATCGAGATATTTAAAAGTTCCGAAGCCGCACCAACATAATAGAGATACAGAAATACCGTGGCCCCTTTCTTTGAGATAACTCTGCACTAGTGCGAGCCGCAAATGCCACTTCCAGCTTAGCTGTGCAGAACAAGAACAACAAGAAGAAGAAATATCTCGAAATATGTCCGTCAGGCCCCTTCCCTTGAGATAAATCTGCAAATATCTCGGAAACGAAGCGAGCTATTGCAAAATGTTAAGAGACCTTTTTTGTAGAGAATTGAGTTTCCTACTTTTTATGTTCTATGATATTTTTTGATCAGATGCGTAGTTCTCGAGATATATCAAGATATTTAAAAGTTAAGAAGCCGCACCAACATAATAGAGATACAGAAACACCGTGGCCCCTTTCTTTGAGATAACTCTGCACTATTGCGAGCTGCAAATGCCACTTCCAGCTTAGCTGTGCAGAAGAAGAACAACAAGAAGAAGAAATATCACGAAATATGTCCGTTAGGCCCCTTCCCTTGAGATAAATCTGCAAATATCTCGGAAACGAAGCGCGCTATGGCAAAATGTTAAGAGACCTTTTTTGTAGCGAATTAAGTTTCCAACTTTTTATGTTGTATGATATTTTTTGATCAGACGCGTAGTTCTCGAGATATATCAAGATATTTAAAAGTTCCGAAGCCGCACCAACATAATAGAGATACAGAAACACCGTGGCCCCTTTCTTTGAGATATCTCTGCACTATTGCGAGCTGCAAATGCCACTTCCAGCTTAGCTGCGCAGAAGAAGAACAACAAGAAGAAGAAATATCTCGAAATATGTCCGTCAGGCCAGTTCCTTTGAGCTGAATCTGCAAATATCTCGGAAACGAAGCGAGCTATGGCAAAATGTTAAGAGACGTTTTTTGTAGAGAATTATGTTTCCTACGATTTATGTTCTATGATATTTTTTGATCAGAAGCGTAGTTTTCGAGATATATCGAGATATTTAAAAGTTCCGAAGCCGCACCAACATAATAGAGATACAGGAACACCGTGGCCCCTTTCTTTGAGATAACTCTGCACGATTGCGAGCTGGAAATGCCACTTCCAGTTTAGCTGTGCAGAAGAAGAACAACAAGAAGAAGGAATATCTCGAAATATGTCCGTCAGGCCACTTCCCTTGAGATAAATCTGCAAATATCTCGGAAACGAAGCGAGCTATGGCAAAATGTTAAGAGACCTTTTTTGTAGAGAATTATGTTTCCTACTTTTTATGTTCTATGATATTTTTCGATCAGAGGCGTAGTTCTCGAGATATATCAAGATATTTAAAAGTTCCGAAGCCGCACCAACATAATAGAGATACAGAAACACCGTGGCCCCTTTCTTTGAGATAACTCTGCACGATTGCGAGCTGGAAATGCCACTTCCAGTTTAGCTGTGCAGAAGAAGAACAACAAGAAGAAGGAATATCTCGAAATATGTCCGTCAGGCCACTTCCCTTGAGATAAATCTGCAAATATCTCGGAAACGAAGCGAGCTATGGCAAAATGTTAAGAGACCTTTTTTGTAGAGAATTATGTTTCCTACAATTTACGTTCTATGATATTTTTTGATCAGAAGCGTAGTTTTCGAGATATATCGAGATATTTAAAAGTTCCGAAGCCGCACCAACATAATAGAGATACAGAAACACCGTGGCCCCTTTCTTTGAGATAACTCTGCACTATTGCGACCTGCAAATGCCACTTCCAGCTCAGCTGTGCAGAAGAAGAACAACAAGAAGAAGAAATATCTCGAAATATGCCCGTCAGGCCCCTTCCCTTGAGATATATCTGCAAATATCTCGGAAACGAAGCGAGCTATGGCAAAATGTTAAGAGACCTTTTTTGTAGAGAATTATGCTTCCTACAATTTATGTTCTATGATATTTTTTGATCAGAAGCGTAGTTTTCGAGGTATATCGAGATATTTAAAAGTTCCGAAGCCGCACCAACATAATAGAGATACAGAAACACCGTGGCCCCTTTCTTTGAGATAACTCTGCACTATTGCGAGCTGTAAATGCCACTTCCAGTTAAGCTGTGCAGAAGAAGAACAACAAGAAGAAGAAATATCTCGAAATATGTCCGTCAGGCCCCTTCCCTTGAGATATATCTGCAAATATCTCGGAAACGAAGCGAGCTATGGCAAAATGTTAAGAGACCTTTTTTGTAGAGAATTATGTTTCCTACAATTTATGTTCTATGATATTTTTTGTTCAGAAGCGTAGTTTTCGAGATATATCGAGATATTTAAAAGTTCCGAAGCCGCACCAACATAATAGAGATACAGAAACACCGTGGCCCCTTTCGTTGAGATAACTCTGCACTAGTGCGAGCCGCAAATGCCACTTCCAGCTTAGCTGTGCAGAAGAAGAACAACAAGAAGAAGAAATATCTCGAAATATGTCCGTCAGGCCCCTTCCCTTGAGATAAATCTGCAAATATCTCGGAAACGAAGCGAGCTATGGCAAAATGTTAAGAGACCTTTTTTGTAGAGAATTAAGTTTCCTACTTTTTATGTTCTATGATATTTTTTGATCAGATGCGTAGTTCTCGAGATATATCAAGATATTTAAAAGTTCCGAAGCCGCACCAACGTAATAGAGATACAGAAACACCGTGGCCCCTTTCTTTGAGATAACTCTGCACTATTGCGAGCTGCAAATGCCACTTCCAGCTTAGCTGTGCAGAGGAAGAACAACAAGAAGAAGAAATATCTCGAAATATGTCCGTCAGGCCAGTTCCTTTGAGCTGAATCTGCAAATATCTCGGAAACGAAGCGAGCTATGGCAAAATGTTAAGAGACGTTTTTTGTAGAGAATTATGTTTCCTACAATTTATGTTCTATGATATTTTTTGATCAGAAGCGTAGTTTTCGAGATATATCGAGATATTTAAAAGTTCCGAAGCCGCACCAACATAATAGGGATACAGAAACACCGTGGCCCCTTTCTTTGAGATAACTCTGCACTAGTGCGACCCGCAAATGCCACTTCCAGCTTAGCTGTGCAGAAGAAGAACAACAAGAAGAAGAAATATCTCGAAATATGTCCGTCAGGCCCCTTCCCTTGAGATAAATCTGCAAATATCTCGGAAACGAAGCGAGCTATGGCAAAATGTTAAGAGACCTTTTTTGTAGAGAATTAGGTTTCCTACTTTTTATGTTCTATGATATTTTTTGATCAGATGCGTAGTTCTCGAGATATATCAAGATATTTAAAAGTTCCGAAGCCGCACCAACATAATAGAGATACAGAAACACCGTGGCCCCTTTCTTTGAGATAGCTCTGCACTATTGCGAGCTGCAAATGCCACTTCCAGCTTAGCTGTGCAGAAGAAGAACAACAAGAAGAAGAAATATCTCGAAATATGTCCGTCAGGCCCCTTCCCTTGAGATAAATCTGCAAATATCTCGGAAACGAAGCGAGCTATGGCAAAATGTTAAGAGACCTTTTTTGTAGAGAATTAGGTTTCCTACTTTTTATGTTCTATGATATTTTTTGATCAGATGCGTAGTTCTCGAGATATATCAAGATATTTAAAAGTTCCGAAGCCGCACCAACATAATAGAGATACAGAAACACCGTGGCCCCTCTCTTTGAGATAACTCTGCACTATTGCGAGCTGTAAATGCCACTTCCAGCTTAGCTGTGCAGAAGAAGAACAACAAGAAGAAGAAATATCTCGAAATATGTCCGTCAGGCCACTTCCCTTGAGATAAATCTGCAAATATCTCGGAAACGAAGCGAGCTATGGCAAAATGTTAAGAGACGTTTTTTGTAGAGAATTATGTTTCCTACAATTTATGTTCTATGATATTTTTTGATCAGAAGCGTAGTTTTCGAGATATATCGAGATATTTAAAAGTTCCGAAGCCGCACCAACATAATAGGGATACAGAAACACCGTGGCCCCTTTCTTTGAGATAACTCTGCACTAGTGCGACCCGCAAATGCCACTTCCAGCTTAGCTGTGCAGAAGAAGAACAACAAGAAGAAGAAATATCTCGAAATATGTCCGTCAGGCCCCTTCCCTTGAGATAAATCTGCAAATATCTCGGAAACGAAGCGAGCTATGGCAAAATGTTAAGAGACCTTTTTTGTAGAGAATTAGGTTTCCTACTTTTTATGTTCTATGATATTTTTTGATCAGATGTGTAGTTCTCGAGATATATCAAGATATTTAAAAGTTCCGAAGCCGCACCAACATAATAGAGATACAGAAACACCGTGGCCCCTTTCTTTGAGATAACTCTGCACTATTGCGAGCTGGAAATGCCACTTCCAGTTTAGCTGTGCAGAAGAAGAACAACAAGAAGAAGAAATATCTCGAAATATGTCCGTCAGGCCCCTTCCCTTGAGATATATCTGCAAATATCTCGGAAACGAAGCGAGCTATGGCAAAATGTTAAGAGACCGTTTTTGTAGAGAATTATGTTTCCTACTTTTTATGTTCTATGATATTTTTTGATCAGACGCGTAGTTCTCGAGATATATCAAGATATTTAAAAGTTCCGAAGGCGCACCAACATAATAGAGATACAGAAACA
Organism: Osmia lignaria lignaria; assembly: GCF_051020975.1. Taxonomy (NCBI): domain Eukaryota; kingdom Metazoa; phylum Arthropoda; class Insecta; order Hymenoptera; family Megachilidae; genus Osmia; species Osmia lignaria. The sequence goes on from NW_027478166.1 coordinate 8,120,120, forward strand.
CCGAGGCCTCTTTCTTTGAGATAACTCTGCACTAGTGCGAGCCGCAAATGCCACTTCCAGCTTAGCTGTGCAGAAGAAGAACAACAAGAAGAAGAAATATCTCGAAATATGTCCGTCAGGCCGCTTCCCTTGAGATATATCTGCAAATATCTCGGAAACGAAGCGAGCTATGGCAAAATGTTAAGAGACCTTTTTTGTAGAGAATTATGCTTCCTACAATTTACGTTCTATGATATTTTTTGATCAGAAGCGTAGTTTTCGAGATATATCGAGATATTTAAAAGTTCCGAAGCCGCACCAACATAATAGAGATACAGAAACACCGTGGCCCCTTTCGTTGAGATAACTCTGCACTAGTGCGAGCCGCAAATGCCACTTCCAGCTTAGCTGTGCAGAAGAAGAACAACAAGAAGAAGAAATATCTCGAAATATGTCCGTCAGGCCCCTTCCCTTGAGATAAATATGCAAATATCTCGGAAACGAAGCGAGCTATGGCAAAATGTTAAGAGACCTTTTTTGTAGAGAATTAAGTTTCCTACTTTTTATGTTCTATGACATTTTTTGATCAGATGCGTAGTTCTCGAGATATATCAAGATATTTAAAAGTTCCGAAGCCGCACCAACATAATAGAGATACAGAAACACCGTGGCCCCTTTCTTTAAGATAACTCTGCACTATTGCGAGCTGCAAATGCCACTTCCAGCTTAGCTGTGCAGAGGAAGAACAACAAGAAGAAGAAATATCTCGAAATATGTCTGTCAGGCCAGTTCCTTTGAGCTGAATCTGCAAATATCTCGGAAACGAAGCGAGCTATGGCAAAATGTTAAGAGACCTTTTTTGTAGAGAATTAAGTTTCCTACTTTTCATGTTCTATGATATTTTTTGATCAGATGCGTAGCTCTCGAGATATATCGAGATATTTAAAAGTTCCGAAGCCGCACCAACATAATAGAGGTACAGAAACACCGTGGCCCCTTTCTTTGAGATAACTCTGCACTATTGCGAGCTGCAAATGCCACTTCCAGCTTAGCTGTGCAGAGGAAGAACAACAAGAAGAAGAAATATCTCGAAATATGTCCGTCAGGCCAGTTCCTTTGAGCTGAATCTGCAAATATCTCGGAAACGAAGCGAGCTATGGCAAAATGTTAAGAGACCTTTTTTGTAGAGAATTATGTTTCCTACAATTTATGTTCTATGATATTTTTTGATCAGAAGCGTAGTTTTCGAGATATATCGAGATATTTAAAAGTTCCGAAGCCGCACCAACATAATAGAGATACAGAAACACCGTGGCCCCTTTCTTTGAGATAACTCTGCACTAGTGCGAGCCGCAAATGCCACTTCCAGCTTAGCTGTGCAGAAGAAGAACAACAAGAAGAAGAAATATCTCGAAATATGTCCGTTAGGCCCCTTCCCTTGAGATAAATCTGCAAATATCTCGGAAACGACGCGAGCTATGGCAAAATGTTAAGAGACCTTTTTTGTAGAGAATTAAGTTTCCTACTTATAATGTTCTATGATATTTTTTGATCAGATGCGTAGTTCTCGAGATATATCAAGATATTTAAAAGTTTCGAAGCCGCACCAACATAATAGAGATACAGAAACACCGTGGCCCCTTTCTTTGAGATAACTCTGCACTATTGCGAGCTGGAAATGCCACTTCCAGTTTAGCTGTGCAGAAGAAGAACAACAAGAAGAAGAAATATCTCGAAATATGTCCGTTAGGCCCCTTCCCTTGAGATAAATCTGCAAATATCTCGGAAACGAAGCGAGCTATGGCAAAATGTTAAGAGACCTTTTTTGTAGAGAATTAAGTTTCCTACTTTTTATGTTCTATGATATTTTTTGATCAGATGCGCAGTTCTCGAGATATATCAAGATATTTAAAAGTTCCGAAGCCGCACCAACATAATAGAGATACAGAAACACCGTGGCCCCTTTCTTTGAGATAACTGTGCACTAGTGCGAGCCGCAAATGCCACTTCCAGCTTAGCTGTGCAGAAGAAGAACAACAAGAAGAAGAAATATCTCGAAATATGTCCGTCAGGCCCCTTCCCTTGAGATAAATCTGCAAATATCTCGGAAACGAAGCGAGCTATGGCAAAATGTTAAGAGACCTTTTTTGTAGAGAATTATGTTTCCTACTTTTTATGTTCTATGATATTTTTTGATCAGACGCGTAGTTCTCGAGATATATCAAGATATTTAAAAGTTCCGAAGCCGCACCAACATAATAGAGATACAGAAACACCGTGGCCCCTCTCTTTGAGATAACTCTGCAATAGTGCGAGCCGCAAATGCCACTTCCAGCTTAGCTGTGCAGAAGAAGAACAACAAGAAGAAGAAATATCTCGAAATATGTCCGTTAGGCCCCTTCCCTTGAGATAAATCTGCAAATATCTCGGAAACGAAGCGAGCTATGGCAAAATGTTGAGAGACCTTTTTTGTAGAGAATTAAGTTTCCTACTTTTTATGTTCTATGATATTTTTTGATCAGATGCGTAGTTCTCGAGATATATCAAGATATTTAAAAGTTCCGAAGCCGCACCAACATAATAGAGATACAGAAACACCGTGGCTCCTTTCTTTGAGATAACTCTGCACTATTGCGAGCTGGAAATGCTACTTCCAGTTTAGCTGTGCAGAAGAAGAACAACAAGAAGAAGAAATATCTCGAAATATGTCCGTTTGGCCCCTTCCCTTGAGATAAATCTGCAAATATCTCGGAAACGAAGCGAGCTATGGCAAAATGTTAAGAGACCTTTTTTGTAGAGAATTAAGTTTCCTACTTTTTATGTTCTATGATATTTTTTGATCAGATGCGTAGTTCTCGAGATATATCAAGATATTTAAAAGTTCCGAAGCCGCACCAACATAATAGAGATACAGAAACACCGTGGCCCCTTTCTTTGAGATAACTCTGCACTATTGCGAGCTGGAAATGCCACTTCCAGTTTAGCTGTGCAGAGGAAGAACAACAAGAAGAAGAAATAACTCGAAATATGTCCGTTAGGCCCCTTCCCTTGAGATAAATCTGCAAATATCTCGGAAACGAAGCGAGCTATGGCAAAATGTTAAGAGACCTTTTTTGTAGAGAATTAAGTTTCCTACTTTTTATGTTCTATGATATTTTTTGATCAGATGCGCAGTTCTCGAGATATATCAAGATATTTAAAAGTTCCGAAGCCGCACCAACATAATAGAGATACAGAAACACCGTGGCCCCTTTCTTTGAGATAACTCTGCACTATTGCGAGCTGTAAATGCCACTTCCAGCTTAGCTGTGCAGAAGAAGAACAACAAGAAGAAGAAATATCTCGAAATATGTCCGTCAGGCCCCTGCCCTTGAGATATATCTGCAAATATCTCGGAAACGAAGCGAGCTGTGGCAAAATGTTAAGAGACCTTTTTTGTAGAGAATTATGCTTCCTACAATTTACGTTCTATGATATTTTTTGATCAGAAGCGTAGTTTTCGAGATATATCGAGATATTTAAAAGTTCCGAAGCCGCACCAACATAATAGAGATACAGAAACACCGTGGCCCCTTTCGTTGAGATAACTCTGCACTAGTGCGAGCCGCAAATGCCACTTCCAGCTTAGCTGTGCAGAAGAAGAACAACAAGAAGAAGAAATATCTCGAAATATGTCCGTCAGGCCCCTTCCCTTGAGATAAATATGCAAATATCTCGGAAACGAAGCGAGCTATGGCAAAATGTTAAGAGACCTTTTTTGTAGAGAATTAAGTTTCCTACTTTTTATGTTCTATGACATTTTTTGATCAGATGCGTAGTTCTCGAGATATATCAAGATATTTAAAAGTTCCGAAGCCGCACCAACATAATAGAGATACAGAAACACCGTGGCCCCTTTCTTTAAGATAACTCTGCACTATTGCGAGCTGCAAATGCCACTTCCAGCTTAGCTGTGCAGAGGAAGAACAACAAGAAGAAGAAATATCTCGAAATATGTCTGTCAGGCCAGTTCCTTTGAGCTGAATCTGCAAATATCTCGGAAACGAAGCGAGCTATGGCAAAATGTTAAGAGACCTTTTTTGTAGAGAATTAAGTTTCCTACTTTTCATGTTCTATGATATTTTTTGATCAGATGCGTAGCTCTCGAGATATATCGAGATATTTAAAAGTTCCGAAGCCGCACCAACATAATAGAGGTACAGAAACACCGTGGCCCCTTTCTTTGAGATAACTCTGCACTATTGCGAGCTGCAAATGCCACTTCCAGCTTAGCTGTGCAGAGGAAGAACAACAAGAAGAAGAAATATCTCGAAATATGTCCGTCAGGCCAGTTCCTTTGAGCTGAATCTGCAAATATCTCGGAAACGAAGCGAGCTATGGCAAAATGTTAAGAGACCTTTTTTGTAGAGAATTAAGTTTCCTACAATTTATGTTCTATGATATTTTTTGATCAGAAGCGTAGTTTTCGAGATATATCGAGATATTTAAAAGTTCCGAAGCCGCACCAACATAATAGAGATACAGAAACACCGTGGCCCCTTTCTTTGAGATAACTCTGCACTAGTGCGAGCCGCAAATGCCACTTCCAGCTTAGCTGTGCAGAAGAAGAACAACAAGAAGAAGAAATATCTCGAAATATGTCCGTTAGGCCCCTTCCCTTGAGATAAATCTGCAAATATCTCGGAAACGACGCGAGCTATGGCAAAATGTTAAGAGACCTTTTTTGTAGAGAATTAAGTTTCCTACTTATAATGTTCTATGATATTTTTTGATCAGATGCGTAGTTCTCGAGATATATCAAGATATTTAAAAGTTTCGAAGCCGCACCAACATAATAGAGATACAGAAACACCGTGGCCCCTTTCTTTGAGATAACTCTGCACTATTGCGAGCTGGAAATGCCACTTCCAGTTTAGCTGTGCAGAAGAAGAACAACAAGAAGAAGAAATATCTCGAAATATGTCCGTTAGGCCCCTTCCCTTGAGATAAATCTGCAAATATCTCGGAAACGAAGCGAGCTATGGCAAAATGTTAAGAGACCTTTTTTGTAGAGAATTAAGTTTCCTACTTTTTATGTTCTATGATATTTTTTGATCAGATGCGCAGTTCTCGAGATATATCAAGATATTTAAAAGTTCCGAAGCCGCACCAACATAATAGAGATACAGAAACACCGTGGCCCCTTTCTTTGAGATAACTGTGCACTAGTGCGAGCCGCAAATGCCACTTCCAGCTTAGCTGTGCAGAAGAAGAACAACAAGAAGAAGAAATATCTCGAAATATGTCCGTCAGGCCCCTTCCCTTGAGATAAATCTGCAAATATCTCGGAAACGAAGCGAGCTATGGCAAAATGTTAAGAGACCTTTTTTGTAGAGAATTATGTTTCCTACTTTTTATGTTCTATGATATTTTTTGATCAGACGCGTAGTTCTCGAGATATATCAAGATATTTAAAAGTTCCGAAGCCGCACCAACATAATAGAGATACAGAAACACCGTGGCCCCTCTCTTTGAGAGAACTCTGCAATAGTGCGAGCCGCAAATGCCACTTCCAGCTTAGCTGTGCAGAAGAAGAACAACAAGAAGAAGAAATATCTCGAAATATGTCCGTTAGGCCCCTTCCCTTGAGATAAATCTGCAAATATCTCGGAAACGAAGCGAGCTATGGCAAAATGTTGAGAGACCTTTTTTGTAGAGAATTAAGTTTCCTACTTTTTATGTTCTATGATATTTTTTGATCAGATGCGTAGTTCTCGAGATATATCAAGATATTTAAAAGTTCCGAAGCCGCACCAACATAATAGAGATACAGAAACACCGTGGCTCCTTTCTTTGAGATAACTCTGCACTATTGCGAGCTGGAAATGCTACTTCCAGTTTAGCTGTGCAGAAGAAGAACAACAAGAAGAAGAAATATCTCGAAATATGTCCGTTTGGCCCCTTCCCTTGAGATAAATCTGCAAATATCTCGGAAACGAAGCGAGCTATGGCAAAATGTTAAGAGACCTTTTTTGTAGAGAATTAAGTTTCCTACTTTTTATGTTCTATGATATTTTTTGATCAGATGCGTAGTTCTCGAGATATATCAAGATATTTAAAAGTTCCGAAGCCGCACCAACATAATAGAGATACAGAAACACCGTGGCCCCTTTCTTTGAGATAACTCTGCACTATTGCGAGCTGGAAATGCCACTTCCAGTTTAGCTGTGCAGAGGAAGAACAACAAGAAGAAGAAATAACTCGAAATATGTCCGTTAGGCCCCTTCCCTTGAGATAAATCTGCAAATATCTCGGAAACGAAGCGAGCTATGGCAAAATGTTAAGAGACCTTTTTTGTAGACAATTAAGTTTCCTACTTTTTATGTTCTATGATATTTTTTGATCAGATGCGCAGTTCTCGAGATATATCAAGATATTTAAAAGTTCCGAAGCCGCACCAACATAATAGAGATACAGAAACACCGTGGCCCCTTTCTTTGAGATAACTCTGCACTATTGCGAGCTGTAAATGCCACTTCCAGCTTAGCTGTGCAGAAGAAGAACAACAAGAAGAAGAAATATCTCGAAATATGTCCGTCAGGCCCCTGCCCTTGAGATATATCTGCAAATATCTCGGAAACGAAGCGAGCTATGGCAAAATGTTGAGAGACCTTTTTTGTAGCGAATTATGTTTCCTACAATTTATGTTCTATGATATTTTTTGATCAGAAGCGTAGTTTTCGAGATATATCGAGATATTTAAAAGTTCCGAAGCCGCACCAACATAATAGAGATACAGAAACACCGTGGCCCCTTTCTTTGAGATAACTCTGCACTATTGCGAGCTGCAAATGCCACTTCCAGCTTAGCTGTGCAGAGGAAGAACAACAAGAAGAAGAAGTATCTCGAAATATGTCCGTCAGGCCCGTTCCTTTGAGCTGAATCTGCAAATATCTCGGAAACCAAGCGAGCTATGCCAAAATGTTGAGAGACGTTTTTTGTAGAGAATTATGTTTCCTACAATTTATGTTCTATGATATTTTTTGATCAGAAGCGTAGTTTTCGAGATATATCGAGATATTTAAAAGTTCCGAAGCCGCACCAACATAATAGAGATACAGAAACACCGTGGCCCCTCTCTTTGAGATAACTCTGCACTATTGCGAGCTGGAAATGCCACTTCCAGTTTAGCTGTGCAGAAGAAGAACAACAAGAAGAAGAAATATCTCGAAATATGTCCGTCAGGCCAGTTCCTTTGAGCTGAATCTGCAAATATCTCGGAAACGAAGCGAGCTATGGCAAAATGTTAAGAGACGTTTTTTGTAGAGAATTATGTTTCCTACAATTTATGTTCTATGATATTTTTTGATCAGAAGCGTAGTTTTCGAGATATATCGAGATATTTAAAAGTTCCGAAGCCGCACCAACATAATAGGGATACAGAAACACCGTGGCCCCTTTCTTTGAGATAACTCTGCACTAGTGCGAGCCGCAAATGCCACTTCCAGCTTAGCTGTGCAGAAGAAGAACAACAAGAAGAAGAAATATCTCGAAATATGTCCGTCAGGCCCCTTCCCTTGAGATAAATCTGCAAATATCTCGGAAACGAAGCGAGCTATGGCAAAATGTTAAGAGACCTTTTTTGTAGAGAATTAAGTTTCCTACTTTTTATGTTCTATGATATTTTTTGATCAGATGCGTAGTTCTCGAGATATATCAAGATATTTAAAAGTTCCGAAGCCGCACCAACATAATAGAGATACAGAAACACCGTGGCCCCTTTCTTTGAGATAACTCTGCACTATTGCGAGCTGTAAATGCCACTTCCAGCTTAGCTGTGCAGAAGAAGAACAACAAGAAGAAGAAATATCTCGAAATATGTCCGTCAGGCCCCTTCCCTTGAGATAAATCTGCACATATCTCGGAAACGAAGCGAGCTATGGCAAAATGTTAAGAGACCTTTTTTGTAGAGAATTATGTTTCCTACAATTTATGTTCTATGATATTTTTTGATATAGAAGCGTAGTTTTCGAGATATATCGAGATATTTAAAAGTTCCAAAGCCGCACCAACATAATAGAGATACAGAAACACCGTGGCCCCTTTCTTTGAGATAACTCTGCACTAGTGCGACCCGCAAATGCCACTTCCAGCTTAGCTGTGCAGAAGAAGAACAACAAGAAGAAGAAATATCTCGAAATATGTCCGTCAGGCCCCTTCCCTTGAGATAAATCTGCAAATATCTCGGAAACGAAGCGAGCTATGGCAAAATGTTGAGAGACCTTTTTTGTAGAGAATTAAGTTTCCTACTTTTTATGTTCTATGATATTTTTTGATCAGATGCGTAGTTCTCGAGATATATCAAGATATTTAAAAGTTCCGAAGCCGCACCAACATAATAGAGATACAGAAACACCGTGGCCCCTTTCTTTGAGATAACTCTGCACTATTGCGAGCTGCAAATGCCACTTCCAGCTTAGCTGTGCAGAAGAAGAACATCAAGAAGAAGAAATATCTCGAAATATGTCCGTCAGGCCAGTTCCTTTGAGCTGAATCGGCAAATATCTCGGAAACGAAGCGAGCTATGGCAAAATGTTAAGAGACGTTTTTTGTAGAGAATTATGTTTCCTACAATTTATGTTCTATGATATTTTTTGATCAGAAGCGTAGTTTTCGAGATATATCGAGATATTTAAAAGTTCCGAAGCCGCACCAACATAATAGAGATACAGAAACACCGTGGCCCCTTCCTTTGAGATAACTCTGCACTATTGCGAGCTGCAAATGCCACTTCCAGCTTAGCTGTGCAGAGGAAGAACAACAAGAAGAAATATCTCGAAATATGTCCGTCAGGCCAGTTCCTTTGAGCTGAATCGGCAAATATCTCGGAAACGAAGCGAGCTATGGCAAAATGTTAAGAGACGTTTTTTGTAGAGAATTATGTTTCCTACAATTTATGTTCTATGATATTTTTTGATCAGAAGCGTAGTTTTCGAGATATATCGAGATATTTAAAAGTTCCGAAGCCGCACAAACATAATAGAGATACAGAAACACCGTGGCCCCTTCCTTTGAGATAACTCTGCACTATTGCGAGCTGGAAATGCCACTTCCAGCTTAGCTGTGCAGAGGAAGAACAACAAGAAGAAATATCTCGAAATATGTCCGTCAGGCCAGTTCCTTTGAGCTGAATCGGCAAATATCTCGGAAACGAAGCGAGCTATGGCAAAATGTTAAGAGACGTTTTTTGTAGAGAATTATGTTTCCTACAATTTATGTTCTATGATATTTTTTGATCAGAAGCGTAGTTTTAGAGATATATCGAGATATTTAAAAGTTCCGAAGCCGCACCAACATAATAGGGATACAGAAACACCGTGGCCCCTTTCTTTGAGATAACTCTGCACTAGTGCGAGCCGCAAATGCCACTTCCAGCTTAGCTGTGCAGAAGAAGAACAACAAGAAGAAGAAATATCTCGAAATATGTCCGTCAGGCCCCTTCCCTTGAGATAAATCTGCAAATATCTCGGAATCGAAGCGAGCTATGGCAAAATGTTAAGAGACCTTTTTTGTAGAGAATTAAGTTTCCTACTTTTTATCTTCTATGATATTTTTTGATCAGATGCGTAGTTCTCGAGATATATCAAGATATTTAAAAGTTCCGAAGCCGCACCAACATAATAGAGATACAGAAACACCGTGGCCCCTTTCTTTGAGATAACTCTGCACTATTGCGAGCTGTAAATGCCACTTCCAGCTTAGCTGTGCAGAAGAAGAACAACAAGAAGAGGAAATATCTCGAAATATGTCCGTCAGGCCCCTTCCCTTGAGATATATCTGCAAATATCTCGGAAACGAAGCGAGCTATGACAAAATGTTAAGAGACCTTTTTTGTAGAGAATTATGTTTCCTACAATTTATGTTCTATGATATTTTTTGATCAGAAGCGTAGTTTTCGAGATATATCGAGATATTTAAAAGTTCCGAAGCCGCACCAACATAATAGAGATACAGAAACACCGTGGCCCCTTTCTTTGAGATAACTCTCCACTAGTGCGAGCCGCAAATGCCACTTCCAGCTTAGCTGTGCAGAAGAAGAACAACAAGAAGAAGAAATATCTCGAAATATGTCCGTCAGGCCCCTTCCCTTGAGATAAATCTGCAAATATCTCGGAAACGAAGCGAGCTATGGCAAAATGTTAAGAGACCTTTTTTGTAGAGAATTATGTTTCCTACTTTTTATGTTCTGTGATATTTTTTGATCAGACGCGTAGCTCTCGAGATATATCAAGATATTTAAAAGTTCCGAAGCCGCACCAACATAATAGAGATACAGAAACAGCGTGGCCCCTTTCTTTGAGATATCTCTGCACTATTGCGAGCTGCAAATGCCACTTCCAGCTTAGCTGCGCAGAAGAAGAACAACAAGAAGAAGAAATATCTCGAAATATGTCCGTCAGGCCCCTTCCCTTGAGATAAATCTGCAAATATCTCGGAAACGAAGCGAGCTATGGCAAAATGTTAAGAGACCTTTTTTGTAGAGAATTATGTTTCCTACTTTTTATGTTCTGTGATATTTTTTGATCAGACGCGTAGCTCTCGAGATATATCAAGATATTTAAAAGTTCCGAAGCCGCACCAACATAATAGAGATACAGAAACAGCGTGGCCCCTTTCTTTGAGATATCTCTGCACTATTGCGAGCTGCAAATGCCACTTCCAGCTTAGCTGCGCAGAAGAAGAACAACAAGAAGAAGAAATATCTCGAAATATGTCCGTCAGGCCCCTTCCCTTGAGATAAATCTGCAAATATCTCGGAAACGAAGCGAGCTATGGCAAAATGTTAAGAGACCTTTTTTGTAGAGAATTATGTTTCCTACTTTTTATGTTCTGTGATATTTTTTGATCAGACGCGTAGCTCTCGAGATATATCAAGATATTTAAAAGTTCCGAAGCCGCACCAACATAATAGAGATACAGAAACAGCGTGGCCCCTTTCTTTGAGATATCTCTGCACTATTGCGAGCTGCAAATGCCACTTCCAGCTTAGCTGCGCAGAAGAAGAACAACAAGAAGAAGAAATATCTCGAAATATGTCCGTCAGGCCCCTTCCCTTGAGATATATCTGCAAATATCTCGGAAACGAAGCGAGCTATGGCAAAATGTTAAGAGACCTTATTTGTAGAGAATTAAGTTTCCTACTTTTTATGTTCTATGATATTTTTTGATCAGATGCGTAGTTCTCGAGATATATCAAGATATTTAAAAGTTCCGAAACCGCACCAACATAATAGAGATACAGAAACACCGTGGCCCCTTTCTTTGAGATAACTCTGCACTAGTGCGAGCCGCAAATGCCACTTCCAGCTTAGCTGTGCAGAAGAAGAACAACAAGAAGAAGAAATATCTCGAAATATGTCCGTCAGGCCCCTTCCCTTGAGATAAATCTGCAAATATCTCGGAAACGAAGCGAGCTATGGCAAAATGTTAAGAGACCTTATTTGTAGAGAATTAAGTGTCCTACTTTTTATGTTCTATGATATTTTTTGATCAGATGCGTAGTTCTCGAGATATATCAAGATATTTAAAAGTTCCGAAACCGCACCAACATAATAGAGATACAGAAACACCGTGGCCCCTTTCTTTGAGATAACTCTGCACTAGTGCGAGCCGCAAATGCCACTTCCAGCTTAGCTGTGCAGAAGAAGAACAACAAGAAGAAGAAATATCTCGAAATATGTCCGTCAGGCCCCTTCCCTTGAGATAAATCTGCAAATATCTCGGAAACGAAGCGAGCTATGGCAAAATGTTAAGAGACCTTTTTTGTAGAGAATTATGTTTCCTACTTTTTATGTTCTGTGATATTTTTTGATCAGACGCGTAGCTCTCGAGATATATCAAGATATTTAAAAGTTCCGAAGCCGCACCAACATAATAGAGATACAGAAACAGCGTGGCCCCTTTCTTTGAGATATCTCTGCACTATTGCGAGCTGCAAATGCCACTTCCAGCTTAGCTGCGCAGAAGAAGAACAACAAGAAGAAGAAATATCTCGAAATATGTCCGTCAGGCCCCTTCCCTTGAGATATATCTGCAAATATCTCGGAAACGAAGCGAGCTATGGCAAAATGTTAAGAGACCTTATTTGTAGAGAATTAAGTGTCCTACTTTTTATGTTCTATGATATTTTTTGATCAGATGCGTAGTTCTCGAGATATATCAAGATATTTAAAAGTTCCGAAACCGCACCAACATAATAGAGATACAGAAACACCGTGGCCCCTTTCTTTGAGATAACTCTGCACTAGTGCGAGCCGCAAATGCCACTTCCAGCTTAGCTGTGCAGAAGAAGAACAACAAGAAGAACAAATATCTCGAAATATGTCCGTCAGGCCCCTTCCCTTGAGATAAATCTGCAAATATCTCGGAAACGAAGCGAGCTATGGCAAAATGTTAAGAGACCTTTTTTGTAGAGCATTAAGTTTCCTACTTTTTATCTTCTATGATATTTTTTGATCAGATGCGTAGTTCTCGAGATATATCAAGATATTTAAAAGTTCCGAAGCCGCACCAACATAATAGAGATACAGAAACACCGTGGCCCCTCTCTTTGAGATATCTCTGCACTATTGCGAGCTGGAAATGCCACTTCCAGTTTAGCTGTGCAGAAGAAGAACAACAAGAAGAAGAAATATCTCGAAATATGTCCGTCAGGCCCCTTCCCTTGAGATAAATCTGCAAATATCTCGGAAACGAAGCGAGCTACGGCAAAATGTTAAGAGACCTTTTTTGTAGAAAATTAGGATTCCTACTTTTTATGTTCTATGATATTTTTTGATCAGATGCGTAGTTCTCGAGATATATCCTGATATTTAAAAGTTCCGAAGCGGCACCAACATAATAGAGATACAGAAACACCGTGGCCCCTTTCTTTGAGGTAACTCTGCACTATTGCGAGCTGCAAATGCCACTTCCAGCTTAGCTGTGCAGAAGAAGAACAACAAGAAGAAGAAATATCTCGAAATATGTCCGTCAGGCCCCTTCCCTTGAGATAAATCTGCAAATATTTCGGAAACGAAGCGAGCTATGGCAAAATGTTAAGAGACCTTATTTGTAGAGATTTAAGTTTCCTACTTTTTATGTTCTACGATATTTTTTGGTCAGATGCGTAGTTCTCGAGATATATCAAGATATTTAAATGTTCCGAAGCCGCACCAACATAATAGAGATACAGAAACACCGTGGCCCCTTTCTTTGAGATAACTCTGCACTATTGCGAGCTGCAAATGCCACTTCCAGCTTAGCTGTGCAGAAGAAGAACAACAAGAAGAAGAAATATCTGGAAATATGTCCGTCAGGCCCCTTCCCTTGAGATAATTCTGCAAATATCTCGGAAACGAAGCGAGCTACGGCAAAATGTTAAGAGACCTTTTTTGTAGAAAATTAGGATTCCTACTTTTTATGTTCTATGATATTTTTTGAACAGATGCGTAGTTCTCGAGATATATCAAGATATTTAAAAGTTCCGAAGCCGCACCAACATAATAGAGATACAGAAACACCGTGGCCCCTTTCTTTGAGATAACTCTGCACTATTGCGCGCTGCAAATGCCACTTCCAGCTTAGCTGTGCAGAAGAAGAACAACAAGAAGAAGAAATATCTCGAAATATGTCCGTCAGGCCCCTTCCCTTGAGATAAATCTGCAAATATCTCGGAAACGAAGCGAGCTATGGCAAAATGTTAAGAGACCTTTTTTGTAGAGAATTAAGTTTCCTACTTTTTATGTTCTATGATATTTTCTGATCAGATGCGTAGTTCTCGAGATATATCAAGATATTTAAAAGTTCCGAAGCCGCACCAACATAATAGAGATACAGAAACACCGTGGCCCCTTTCTTTGAGATAACTCTGCACTACTGCGAGCTGCAAATGCCACTTCCAGCTTAGCTGTGCAGAAGAAGAACAACAAGAAGAAGAAATATCTCGAAATATGTCCGTCAGGCCCCTTCCCTTGAGATAAATCTGCAAATATCTCGGAAACGAAGCGAGCTATGGCAAAATGTTAAGAGACCATTTTTGTAGAGAATTAAGTTTCCTACTTTTTATGTTCTATGATATTTTTTGATCAGATGCGTAGTTCTCGAGATATATCCTGATGTTTAAAAGTTCCGAAGCGGCACCAACATAATAGAGATACAGAAACACCGTGGCCCCTTTCTTTGAGGTAACTCTGCACTATTGCGAGCTGCAAATGCCACTTCCAGCTTAGCTGTGCAGAAGAAGAACAACAAGAAGAAGGAATATCTCGAAATATGTCCGTCAGGCCCCTTCCCTTGAGATAAATCTGCAAATATCTCGGAAACCAAGCGAGCTATGGCAAAATGTTTAGAGACCTTATTTGTAGAGAATTAAGTTTGCTACTTTTTATGTTCTACGATATTTTTTGATCAGATGCGTAGTTCTCGAGATATATCAAGATATTTAAAAGTTCCGAAGCCGCACCAACATAATAGAGATACAGAAACACCGTGGCCCCTTTCTTTGAGATAACTCTGCACTATTGCGAGCTGCAAATGCCACTTCCAGCTTAGCTGTGCAGAAGAAGAACAACAAGAAGAAGAAATATCTCGAAATATGTCCGTCAGGCCCCTTCCCTTGAGATAAATCTGCAAATATCTCGGAAACGAAGCGAGCTATGGCAAAATGTTAATAGACCTTTTTTGTAGAGAATTATGTTTCCTACAATTTACGTTCTCTGATATTTTTTGATCAGAAGCGTAGTTTTCGAGATATATCGAGATATTTAAAAGTTCCGAAGCCGCACCAACATAATAGAGATACAGAAACACCGTGGCCCCTTTCTTTGAGATAACTCTGCACTATTGCGACCTGCAAATGCCACTTCCAGCTTAGCTGTGCAGAAGAAGAACAACAAGAAGAAGAAATATCTCGAAATATGTCCGTCAGGCCCCTTCCCTTGAGATAAATCTGCAAATATCTCGGAAACGAAGCGAGCTATGGCAAAATGTTAATAGACCTTTTTTGTAGAGAATTATGTTTCCTACAATTTACGTTCTCTGATATTTTTTGATCAGAAGCGTAGTTTTCGAGATATATCGAGATATTTAAAAGTTCCGAAGCCGCACCAACATAATAGAGATACAGAAACACCGTGGCCCCTTTCTTTGAGATAACTCTGCACTATTGCGACCTGCAAATGCCACTTCCAGCTTAGCTGTGCAGAAGAGGAACAACAAGAAGAAGAAATATCTCGGAATATGTCCGTCAGGCCCCTTCCCTTGAGCTAAATCTGCAAATATCTCGGAAACGAAGCGAGCTATGGCAAAATGTTAATAGACCTTTTTTGTAGAGAATTATGTTTCCTACAATTTACGTTCTCTGATATTTTTTGATCAGAAGCGTAGTTTTCGAGATATATCGAGATATTTAAAAGTTCCGAAGCCGCACCAACATAATAGAGATACAGAAACACCGTGGCCCCTTTCTTTGAGATAACTCTGCACTATTGCGACCTGCAAATGCCACTTCCAGCTTAGCTGTGCAGAAGAGGAACAACAAGAAGAAGAAATATCTCGGAATATGTCCGTCAGGCCCCTTCCCTTGAGCTAAATCTGCAAATATCTCGGAAACGATGCCAGCTATGGGAAAATGTTAAGAGACCTTTTTTGTAGAGAATTAAGTTTCCTACTTTTTATCCTCTATGATATTTTTTGATCAGATGCGTAGTTCTCGAGATATATCAAGATATTTAAAAGTTCCGAAGCCGCACCAACATAATAGAGATACAGAAACGCCGTGGCCCCTTTCTTTGAGATAACTCTGCACTATTGCGAGCTGCAAATGCCACTTCCAGCTTAGCTGTGCAGAAGAAGAACAACAAGAAGAAGAAATATCTCGAAATATGTCCGTCAGGCCCCTTCCCTTGAGATATATCTGCAAATATCTCGGAAACGAAGCGAGCTATGGCAAAATGTTGAGAGACCTTTTTTGTAGAGAATTATGTTTCCTACAATTTATGTTCTATGATATTTTTTGATCAGAAGCGTAGTTTTCGAGATATATCGAGATATTTAAAAGTTCCGAAGCCGCACCAACATAATAGAGATACAGAAACACCGTGGCCCCTTTCGTTGAGATAACTCTGCACTAGTGCGAGCCGCAAATGCCACTTCCAGCTTAGCTGTGCAGAAGAAGAACAACAAGAAGAAGAAATATCTCGAAATATGTCCGTCAGGCCCCTTCCCTTGAGATAAATCTGCACATATCTCGGAAACGAAGCGAGCTATGGCAAAATGTTAAGAGACGTTTTTTGTAGAGAATTATGTTTCCTACAATTTACGTTCTATGATATTTTTTGATCAGAAGCGTAGTTTTCGAGATATATCGAGATATTTAAAAGTTCCGAAGCCGCACCAACATAATAGGGATACAGAAACACCGTGGCCCCTTTCTTTGAGATAACTCTGCACTATTGCGCGCTGCAAATGCCACTTCCAGCTTAGCTGTGCAGAAGAAGAACAACAAGAAGAAGAAATATCTCGAAATATGTCCGTCAGGCCCCTTCCCTTGAGATAAATCTGCAAATATCTCGGAAACCAAGCGAGCTATCGCAAAATGTTAAGAGACCTTATTTGTAGAGAATTAAGTTTCCTACTTTTTATGTTCTATGATATTTTTTGATCAGATGCGTAGTTCTCGAGATATATCCTGATACTTAAAAGTTCCGAAGCGGCACCAACATAATAGAGATACAGAAACACCGTGGCCCCTTTCTTTGAGGTAACTCTGCACTATTGCGAGCTGCAAATGCCACTTCCAGCTTAGCTGTGCAGAAGAAGAACAACAAGAAGAAGAAATATCTCGAAATATGTCCGTCAGGCCCCTTCCCTTGAGATAAATCTGCAAATATCTCGGAAACCAAGCGAGCTATCGCAAAATGTTAAGAGACCTTATTTGTAGAGAATTAAGTTTCCTACTTTTTAGGTTCTACGATATTTTTTGATCAGATGCGTAGTTCTCGAGATATATCAAGAGATTTAAAAGTTCCGAAGCCGCACCAACATAATAGAGATACAGAAACACCGTGGCCCCTTTCTTTGAGATAACTCTGCACTATTGCGAGCTGCAAATGCCATTTCCAGCTTAGCTGTGCAGAAGAAGAACAACAAGAAGAAGAAATATCTGGAAATATGTCCGTCAGGCCCCTTCCCTTGAGATAAATCTGCAAATATCTCGGAAACGAAGCGAGCTATGGCAAAATGTTAAGAGACCTTTTTTGTAGAGAATTATGTTTCCTACAATTTACGTTCTCTGATATTTTTTGATCAGAAGCGTAGTTTTCGAGATATATCGAGATATTTAAAAGTTCCGAAGCCGCACCAACATAATAGAGATACAGAAACACCGTGGCCCCTTTCTTTGAGATAACTCTGCACTATTGCGACCTGCAAATGCCACTTCCAGCTTAGCTGTGCAGAAGAGGAACAACAAGAAGAAGAAATATCTCGGAATATGTCCGTCAGGCCCCTTCCCTTGAGCTAAATCTGCAAATATCTCGGAAACGATGCCAGCTATGGGAAAATGTTAAGAGACCTTATTTGTAGAGAATTAAGTTTCCTACTTTTTATGTTCTACGATATTTTTTGATCAGATGCGTAGTTCTCGAGATATATCAAGATATTTAAAAGCTCCGAAGCTGCACCAACATAATAGAGGTACAGAAACACCGTGGCCCCTTTCTTTGAGATAACTCTGCACTATTGCGAGCTGCAAATGCCACTTCCAGCTTAGCTGTGCAGAAGAAGAACAACAAGAATAAGAAATATTTCGAAATATGTCCGTCAGGCCCCTTCCCTTGAGATAAATCTGCAAATATCTCGGAAACGAAGCGAGCTATGGCAAAATGTTAAGAGACCATTTTTGTAGAGAATTAAGTTTCCTACTTTTTATGTTCTATGATATTTTTTGATCAGATGCGTAGTTCTCGAGATATATCCTGATATTTAAAAGTTCCGAAGCGGCACCAACATAATAGAGATACAGAAACACCGTGGCCCCTTTCTCTGAGGTAACTCTGCACTATTGCGAGCTGCAAATGCCACTTCCAGCTTAGCTGTGCAGAAGAAGAACAACAAGAAGAAGGAATATCTCGAAATATGTCCGTCAGGCCCCTTCCCTTAAGATAAATCTGCAAATATCTCGGAAACCAAGCGAGCTATGGCAAAATGTTTAGAGACCTTATTTGTAGAGAATTAAGTTTCCTACTTTTTGTGTTCTACGATATTTTTTGATCAGATGCGTAGTTCTCGAGATATATCAAGATATTTAAAAGTTCCGAAGCCGCACCAACATAATAGAGATACAGAAACACCGTGGCCCCTTTCTTTGAGATAACTCTGCACTATTGCGAGCTGCAAATGCCACTTCCAGCTTAGCTGTGCAGAAGAAGAACAACAAGAAGAAGAAATATCTCGAAATATGTCCGTCAGGCCCCTTCCCTTGAGATAAATCTGCAAATATCTCGGAAACGAAGCGAGCTATGGCAAAATGTTAAGAGACCTTTTTCGTAGAGAATTATGTTTCCTACAATTTACGTTCTCTGATATTTTTTGATCAGAAGCGTAGTTTTCGAGATATATCGAGATATTTAAAAGTTCCGAAGCCGCACCAACATAATAGAGATACAGAAACACCGTGGCCCCTTTCTTTGAGATAACTCTGCACCATTGCGAGCTGCAAATGCCACTTCCAGCTTAGCTGTGCAGAAGGAGACCAACAAGAAGAAGAAATATCTCGAAATATGTCCGTCAGGCCCCTTCCCTTGAGATAAATCTGCAAATATCTCGGAAACGAAGCGAGCTATGGCAAAATGTTAAGAGACCTTATTTGTAGAGAATTAAGTTTCCTACTTTTTATGTTCTATGATATTATTTGATCAGATGCGTAGTTCTCGAGATATATCAAGATATTTAAAAGTTCCGAAGCCGCACCAACATAATAGAGATACAGAAACACCGTGGCCCCTTTCTTTCAGATAACTCTGCACTATTGCGAGCTGGAAATGCCACTTCCAGTTTAGCTGTGCAGAAGAAGAACAACAAGAAGAAGAAATATCCCGAAATATGTCCGTCAGGCCCCTTCCCTTGAGATAAATCTGCATATATCTCGGAAACGAAGCGAGCTATGGCAAAATGTTAAGAGACCTTTTTGGTAGTGTAAAGTCGCGGAGTTCTCTCTCTCACTGAGTCCTCGGCGTACTTTATGAAATGTGATCTACGTTGTCAGGTAGATAGAGGTTCTCACTTACCTTTCGCTGGGTTGGGTAGAACCTATCTATGGACTGAACCTGTGGTGTGTGTGTCGTCCAAGTGTTGGAGCGGTAGGGTAGATGTTCGAGTGAAGATCACGCACTTTCGATCACAATGAATGTTTATTCGTAACTGGTACAGTTCTTGATTCGCGCACGGTTACAATCGAGTCTTACAGAATCTTGCTCTGTCGAAGCCCTGAGCTTCGTAGCAGAGTCATAAACGCTAGACTTAGTTAATTTATCGATATTACCGGAATCTTGCTCTGTCGAAGTACTGGGCTTCGTAGCAGAGTCGTGTAGATTCTAGAGTATCGAACTCTGAACGGTACTTCGCGGATTATATTCGCGGATTTTGGTACTTGTACTTGAATTTCGAACTGCGCCTACGAGAACTTCTTACGAGAACTATTGGTAAAATTGACTGTGTACGGGCGGGCCCGGTCGCGTTATTTTATATTGATAAATGAGGTCGACATTTGATTTGGCAATTCGGGTGAACCACCTCATTCGGATCGTCAGCGTTCTCGCCGTACGACGACCCGGCTGAGTTGCTCACTCAGAATTTGCGGAACGATGAATTTGGATGGTGCAATGGAAGTTTAAAGAATTTGGTTGATGAAATAGGAGTTCCAAGAATGCGTCGTAGGACGTGACAATACATATGTTGTACTGATTTGAATTGTGAAATCGATTACAAAATTAAGGAAATTTATGTTTATTTATATGTATATAGAATGCGTCACAGGACGTGACACCTGGCCGCCTAGATTGTTGCATATCGGTACGATATCAACAAGTAGATTTGAAGAGAAAAAAAAAGATTTTGAGCAGTTATATTTGTCCAAATTCATAGTTTCTACCTTTATGAGTTAGATGAGGTTTTACAGATTTGAGGTGAGTGTAATTACAATATTTTATTAGTTGGTGTGGATTTGTTGCGCTGAGTAATTTTGTTGCTGGTGTTTCTTTGCGTTCGCGGATCGGTGTATTGCAAAGAGTAAATGGTTTTTGGCTGACCATTTACTTCCCTCCCCGCTGAGATTGAGGCGGTAGGGGTGCGTAACGTAACTCTAGTGCGTGTACTAAATAATCTTGTAGACCGACACTTCTGGGCTTCTTTTATTAATTTTAAATTTAAGGTTTGTAGAATGAAATTGGTAATTCTTGGAATTTCTATTGTGACGGGTACGCGCTGGGACAGCAAGTGTCTTGCATGCGCTGGTTCTTAGTATTATCGATGCTTCGTCGGTTAATGTCCCGTCTTTACTTGGAAATTTTTGCGCACCTGGTGGGGTGTTTGATATATATTTCGGTTGATCGGCTGGTCTCGTCACTTGGACGAAAAGAAATTTTTTCTGTTCGGACCGTTTGGCTGTTTATTCTATCACCATGTATGCCAGATACATCCGTCATGATACGACGATAATGGACATATCGAAGCCACGCCGGGAGTTGTTTATTGCCTGGGTAAGTAGCTGGGTTTTGCTCTCTCTCTTTTTTTTTTCTTTTTTTTTTTTTTTTATTTTATTTATTTATTTATTTATTATTTTTTTTTTTTTTTTTTTTCCGCAGCGTACTGATGGCCGCTTTTTATACTGCCCGGGAATGGTTAGCATAGCGCACCGGAAGGCTGTACGTCAATTTCGCAGCGATTTTCGGCGATATCTGGAGGAGCTCCTGCAGTGGGATGAGGATAGGGTCCTCGACATTGCCCCCTTATTTGAGCGAGATTAATCATATGCTCACGATTCTTCTT
This sequence comes from Osmia lignaria lignaria, assembly GCF_051020975.1. Lineage (NCBI taxonomy): Eukaryota > Metazoa > Arthropoda > Insecta > Hymenoptera > Megachilidae > Osmia > Osmia lignaria. Next base: position 8,141,165 of record NW_027478166.1, read on the forward strand.
CTTTTTATTATTATTTTTTTTTTTTGAATAAATTTTTATTTTATTTTGAATTTGCGTGTGTTTATTTATGCGTATTCCCTGATTTCCTTATTTTTAGTTCGGTTATTCCATCGTAAACATCTGTATTTGTTTCTGCATTATTGGTTGCGGTACAGGTGGTTTAATTGCAGGTGGTCGTAGTGGAACGGGTGGTAGCGTTCTCCAATTGAAGGTGTTTGGTCGTTCTATTTTTATTTCGTTCAATTCGATGTCCTCGTTTCTGGCTAGGTTTCCTTTCTTTGGGAGTTTTTTGATGGTTTTGTTGTTTTTTAGTGTCACTAGTAAGTATGTAATTGAGCTGAAGATGGCTGCCAATAGATGTATGGACCATCCATATAGTGTATGTAATGTATATCCCCTTATGATCGTGTCAATTATTAGCTTGCAGATATGAATGATTATGAAAATCATTATTACTGCAGAGCTAATAGAGCCAAACTTGATGAATTTTTCCACGAATTTATTCCACGTATTTTCTGCGATATGGGATAGCGTGTTCTCTGTAAAAAGATTGTTGATTAGTCCTCCTTGTACGCTTTCTTCTCCTAGCATGCCCCTCGCTATTGTGTTCAGCAAGGCTGATTTTTCTAGGGGGAACATAATGTGCTGTTGGAGTTCTTGGAGGTCTTCTTGTGAATAAATTCCGCTTGATGCTAATGAATTTATTTCCTTGTATTCCCAGGAGATGTTCGTATTTGGCTTTAGAATTCCTGGGTTTTGCGCTTTCCTTGGTGTTGGTGTTAGTGCTATCCAATTGTTGTTCAATTTGTAATATTGCGGAATAATTGTATTGCATTCTATCTGCGTTCCTGCTTTCATTAGTATGTGTGTTTTAGGCGTTAGAAATCGTGTTTTGTTCCCGGAGGTTACTGGTAGTTGCGTGTAGCACTTGTCTGTGTGAAATAGTTGTACTTCCTTGGGTGTGCATTTTATGATGTGCACTACTTCTCCTGCAATTCTAGCAATGTATCCTGGTTTTTCCATTAGGTTGTACGCGAATTCGTCTGGTGAAATAGAGGCTATGGATAGGGAATTATAGATTGTTCTTTTTTCTAGTTTGCATCTTTCGTTTAAAATGTCTAAGTATAAATTTTGTATTTGAGCCCTGAAGTGTTTTTCTACGTATACGAATTTTGAGTTAGTATATGTAAGAATGTCTAGGTTTAATATTTCCTTTGACGGTTGTACGTCGTTATCGAATAGTATATTGTTTTGTGTTCTTTCGTATATAATTAATTTTGGGTGTTCGGTTTTTGTTAGTATTCTATTGCAAGTTTTGATGTCTCCTTTCGCTGCTAGCGCGAATGAGATGTCGGTTGTTTCTATTGTGTATAATGTTTCGCGATTTTTAGATGTTAGTTTTGTTACCGGACCTCGGTATAGTACGTCGTATCTAGTTTTTAAACAGTCTTCTCTCGGTAGCGCTGACCAGAAGGTGTGTCCTCCTTCCATGTCGATACAATGTTCATCCGAAAATTTACAAACTGTTCCTGATGCTAAGCGTAATTTATCGCTGTTAAGACTAACTTGCGCGGTGTATTCTATTAACGTGATTTTTATAAGGCCCTGTACGTATACTTTATTCCATGTTCCGTAGCTGTCAGAATAGGACGCTCCTGTACATGAGCTTTCTATTGCGTTTCCCGCGAGACTTATTCCTACGGATTTTGTAGAGTTTACTTTTAAATTCGCGATTGTATGAAAGTTGTCGTATCTAAATATTCCGGTATTATGTATGGATTTACAGTTTTCATGGCTTATGTCTAAAAGGTATTCTTGTATCGCGTTTTCTACTGGTACTAAGTGACTGAACATTCCACATCGGAAAATTGTGCGTTGAATTTCTATTTTGCATTGTATGATTGGGACCGTTCTGAATTCTGCTAATTGTAGTAGCCGTATTGTGGTGTTGGTTACGCTAACGTCTGCATGGTGGAAGTCGCATTCCCCGGTGTCCAGTAAAGAATATGTCGATACGATCGGGTTGGTTGCGCCGCAATCGAATCCGATTATTGCTTGGCTAATTTTGAATGTGCTGATATAAATTAATAGAATTAACTTCATTGTCGGCTCTTTTCCTAGAAAGAAGGCTTATGTTATTTTCTGTGCTGCTAAATGCTTAGTTTGTTCGCATGAACTGTTTTTGGCTTTCCTTTGTAATTGATTGTTATATTATTGTTATCCCCTATTTTTAGTATTTCATATGGCCCTAGATACCAATCTTTTTCTAATTTTCCCGGTTTGGGTTCTTTGAGTAACCATACTTTGTCTCCGGTTTTGAATTCTACCGATTTAATGAATCTATCGTAGTATTCTTTTGATTTCATTTTTGAGTCAATTAGATTTTCGCGTGCCATACTAGCTATATCTCTCATGTTTTTTATTAAATTTTCCAAATAATCGCTGTGTGTAGGTAGTTGTTCTGATTTCTTTAGGGGTTCAGTCGAAGGTAGCCTAGCTGGATAAGCGAAAACCAGTTCATGTGGTGTGAATTTATGACTGGAATGAATGCTTGTGTTATAATTGAATTGTGCTAGCTCTAGAAGTTCATCCCATTCACATTTTTTTGTTGAAAAGTTTTTTAAATATTCGCAAAGTGGATGGTGTGCTCTTTCTAATGATCCATTTGATTGGGGTGAAAAAGCTGTTGTTTCGATTTTTGAGAATTTAAATCTTTTTGCAACTTGTTTCATTATTTTGCTAGTGAAATTTGTTCCTCTATCTGTGAGTACTATTTTAGGTGAGCCGAAAGTGCATATAAATTTTTTTACAAAAGCGTCTGCGACTGATTCTGCTGTCTGATCTTTTAGAGGTACTGCTACTAAGAATTTCGATAATTGGTCTTGTATGGTTAAGATGTATTTATTATTATTTTTTGTAACGTTGAGTGGACCGACTACGTCCATCGCGATTTTATCGAAAGTTTTTATTGGTGTGTCTGTTATAACCATCGGTTGTCTAGTTTTAACTCTTTTTAATTTATTTCTTTGACATTCCTCGCACTTTTTTATTTTGTTTTGAATGTCTTGTTTTAGGTTTTCCCAAAAGAATTTGTCTTTTATTCTATTGTATGTTCTATTTACGCCTGAGTGACCTCCTAGTTTTGTGGAGTGGAATTGGTCAAATATTTTATCTCTGTTTTCAGGTTTTACGTATTCGATACTGTTTAGGCATATTATTATTTTAATGTTTGTTTTATTAAAGGTGTTTTTTAATATTTCCTCTATTTCGTGCCAGTTTATATTTAATATTTTAATGTCTTTTGAAATACTGAAGATTTTTATATTTTTCCGTATAAGTAAGTCTTTTAATGTATTAAATAATTTTATCAGATTTTGTTTTATTTTTTCCGATGATGTTGCTACGTTTAAGCATAAGATAAAGAGTTTTTTGTTATTTACTTCTATTAATTCAATTTCGTTTTCGGATAGCTTGGGATTTACTTTTATATTCTTGATTTCCATTAACGCGTTGGTGTTTTTGTCTAGAGGTATGCCTTGTTGAGTAATTATTTGTACGATGTTATCGTTTCTAAATTGAATTGAGTTTTTTGTGTAAATTAAATTTTCCTGTTCCTGTTCTTCTATATTGTCTTTTTTTTCTTTATTTTCCTGTTTCTTGCGCTTAGTCGTTTTTCCCTTATTATTGCTATTCAGAGTTGCCTCTTGGTTTAACGGTTCTTGGATCTTTTTTCTTGGTCTACCCCTTCCTCTTTTGATTTTGGTGTGATTGTCGTTTGGGGCTTCTACTTTATTTTGACTTGGAATTTTTACGGGTGTCGATTTTTCGCTGATTTCTTTCTTTCCTTGCGCTCTTGTTGTAACGGAAACGTGTACGTTGTCTACTGGATTTCTCGATAATGCATCGGCGTTCACGTTTTGCTTACCCGGTTTATATACTATATTGTATTCGTAATCCGATAATTTTAGTCTCCATTTTTGTACTCTGGTATTATTGTCAGCTGTTTTTAGCCAAAGTAATGGTTTATGATCTGTGACTATTGTAAATTTATTCCCGTAAATGTAGCTTCGGAATGTTTTTATCGCGAACATTATTGCCAGAGCTTCTTTTTCGTAGGTGTCGTATTTAATTTCGGCTTCTTGCAATACACGTGATGCGTATGCAATTGGTTTATCTTTCCCGATTTCTCCTTGTGATAATACTGCACCTAGAGCGTATTTAGATGCGTCTGTCGTAATAACGTATGGTTTCTCGAATTGTGGATACTGTAGGATGGGTGCGTTGCATAATATTTCCTTGAGTTTTACAAAAGCGTCTTGCTGTTCCGTGTTCCAGGAAAATTTCGTGTCTTTTTGCAGTAAACTCGTTAGAGGTTTTGCAATTTTTGCAAAATTATTTATGAATCGTCTATAGTATCCTGCGAGTCCCAAGAATTCTCTTATGTTCTTGACGTTCTTGGGAGTAGGAAATTTTTGGACAGCTTCCGTTTTTGCTGGGTCGGGTTTTATCCCTTCCCCACTTATTATATGACCTAGGAAGCATACTTCTGCTTTAAGAAATTCGCATTTTTCGGGTTCGAGTTTTAATTTTACTTTTCTTAATTTCTGAGCGACTATGTTGAATCTCATATTGAGTTCTTCTAGGTTTTCTCCAAATACTATAATATCGTCAATGAAGACAAAGCAGATTTTTCCAATTGAGTCTCCTAAGGTTGTATTTATTACTCTCTGAAAGGTTCGTGGTGAATTTCTTAATCCGAAAGGTAGGACGTTGAATTCGAATCGTCCTAGTGGATGTATGCTGAAAGCTGTCTTATGTATATCCCTTGGGTTCATTTTGATTTGATGGAAGCCTGATTTTAGATCTATTACGTGATATAGTTTTGCTTGTCCTAACTGGTCGAAAATTTCGGTTATGTTTGGAAGTAGATATGGGTCTGGAATCGTTTTTTCATTTAGTTTCCTGTAGTCTATCACTAGTCTCCATCTTTTTTTTCCTTCAGCTGTTTCTTTCTTTTTGACTACCCAAGTTGGAGCGTTAAAAGCACTTTTTGAATGTCTGACAAAACCGTTTGCAATTAATTTTTCTGTTTCCTTTACTGCCGTTTCTTTTAGCCTATGTGGTAAAGGGAATTGTTTTACGTATACAGGTTTTTCGTCCGTTAGGTTAATTTCGTGTTGTTCTGTATTATATGATTCTATTTTATCTCCTTCTACCCAAAATATATCGTTATTATCCTCAATTAGTTCCTTCATTATAGTTCTGTTTCCCTCTGATAGATTTCCTAATCGAATTTTTCCTAATAGTTTGTCTCGTCGATTTTCCGTTTCTTTGCTTTCCATTGCAATATTATCTTCCTTGTTTTCGGCAAAACTGATTTTTCCTACTTCTAATATTTCGCTTTCGTTTATTTTTGGTAGATTTCCTGTTTCTTGAAATCCTTCCAGTATATCTTCTACATCGTACGAAGCATAGTTATATTTGTTTTCTAAAGGGTCGGTTTCGTTTTTGAATTTGGTGTTTGTATTCTCGTCCACTTTGGTTAGAAATTCTGTATAGTCGTAAGAGTCTATTTCACATTTTTCTTCTTGATTGTCGAGTACTGTATTTATACTGTTTATTATCTGTTCTATGTATTTGTTATCTGTTTCTAAATGTTCCTCGGGATTTGATGACGTCGTCTTTTCTGTATCTATTGTCACGTTACCTGGTTCGTTATTTAATTTGTCCACTATGTTTAATAAATGTAGTGTGTCGTTATTGAGGCTAACGTCCCAGTTTCCTGTCATATTATCCGGTTGCGGAAGGTCTTGGTTTGCACTGTCTTTGTCGCTCGTGTTTTCGCTGATTCCTGTTTGGTGCAAGGTTCCTGCGTCCGTATGTACAGGGGTCAGTGTCTCGTTCGCGTGAGTCGTGTCTTGAAGTATTTTGTTGAGGAAGCATTTTTGCTCGTCTGTTAGTTTTGGTAACTGATGTAAAGCTAATGTTTGACTTGTTATATTTGCCTCTCCTGATTTTAGTTCGAATTTTCCATTATTTATTTCTACGTATCCCTCGTCTAATCTTAATTTTTGTTCCAGGAGTACTTTTATTCCTAATATTCCGTCATATGGTATTGAAAAGTCCTGTGGTGCTACATGAAAATCGAAATATTGGTAGTTTATCGGTATTCTTACTGCTCCTAAAGTTTGCAATGGTTTGTCTGTAATGCCTGAGAGTAATATTTTTCTGTCTTGTAATATTGCGTTTATAGGAATTTGGTCTTTTTTTATAATATTTAGTTGTGCACCGCTGTCAATAAGGAGGTTGCATTCCTTTCTTGTGTAAGGATTTTCTATTGTAATGTATTGTAATAGGTTCTCCAATCTCAGTGAATACGTTGCCATTCTTGTTGTTATTCTTTCTTCTTTTATGATTTGATCATCGGGCAAGTTGGGTCCTAGCGTTTTTTCTTGTTCTGATTCCTTTGGCTTCGTACTGTCGTTAATTTTATGTGTTTTGAGCGGCTCATCCTTGCTCCTCCCTATGCGCTCTCTCCAGGAGGAGTCTATTCGTTTCCCGATCTGTACTGTTGATGGTTTTGCCCTCTGTAGCATTCTTCTGTTGTGTGATTCGTACTTTTGCATAGGTTGCAGATTTTTCCGGCGCTGTTTTCCAGGCTTTTTAGTTTCCTGCATGCGTCTATTTGGTGTCCTGGCTCTTTGCAGTAGGAACAGATATCTCTTTTTTGTGCTCGTAGTTCGATGGCTTTTAGTTTCCTACATTCCTCTATTGTGTGGTTTGGGGTTTTACAATACTCGCAGAATCTTCGTAGTTCGCTTGTGTGTTTCTGATTGGCCCTATTGTCATTACTATTTTTAAAATAATTACTATCGTTGTGATTGTATTTTCTGTGGTAGTTACTCCTATATGAATCATTTGATTTTTGTTGAGGTTTCCTTGGCTCGTGGCAGTCTTCTGCCGAGTGTCCTAGTCGCTTACAAAGTTGGCATTTAATTTGATTTGTTCTGGTTTGGAAAACTCTTGCTTCCTCGCAATTTGCCGCGCTGTGGCCTTCTTCCTTACAGATTGTACACATGACTAATTGGAGATCGTTGGGTTTTGTTGTTGGGCAAGTTTTTGCTGTGTGGCCCGCTTCGTCGCACAGTTGGCACGTAGGTGTTGGACAATCTTTTGTTGTATGATACCTGCTATTACAGATTTCGCAAAGTTCTGTAATTTTTGGGAATTTCGTGCAGGTGTTTGGTTCGTGACCGGTTCCTCCGCATTTCCAACATGTCTCGTATTCGATTATGAACGGGCATTCGCTGACCGTGTGCCCCTTTATTTGGCAGTATTGGCAGTGCTGTCCCTTTACTTTGTTCATCTTACATGCATCTGTTGAATGTCCTGGAGTGTTGCAATGTTTGCAAATGAGTTCTATTTTCTTTTTGGCCAGTTTGCAGTTATACGATATGTGATCCTTGCTTTTGCAATATACGCATGCCGCGTTCTTGCAAAATAAGGCTTCATGATTTAGGTCTTGGCATATTTGACACATATATATTGCTGAGTTTGCGTCGTGTTTCCCGAGACTGTACAGTATGTTAGCCGGTTTGTTTCTCAATATGTCCTGTTTTCCTAACTTTGTTTCTACTTCGATTGCTTCCTTTATAAGGGCAGCTATATTGTCCTTTTGTTTTAGTTCTAATCTGATTTCTTGCCTTAGTCCGTTTTTAAAGCTTTTTTCTGCATCGGTTTTTATGGCTTTGTCGAATTCTTGTATAGCTTGCTGGGTTATACCTGCTTCTGTTTTCTTTAGTTCTTTGATCTGGATTACTAGTTCTTGTAGTCTGTTCCCGTAACTGAGCACTGTTTCGTCCGGTCTTTGCGTTAGTTCTGTTAATTTTCCATATAGGGTGTGTATATTTTCAGTGGATGGAAATAGTATTCTTATTGCTGTGATAAAATCATTTAAGTTATCTAAGGGTGTATTTATTAATGCTTTGTATACTTCGCCTTTTAGTTTTACTTTCACAATTTGAATTAGCGTTCTCGCCGTACGACGACCCGGCTGAGTTGCTCACTCAGAATTTGCGGAACGATGAATTTGGATGGTGCAATGGAAGTTTAAAGAATTTGGTTGATGAAATAGGAGTTCCAAGAATGCGTCGTAGGACGTGACAATACATATGTTGTACTGATTTGAATTGTGAAATCGATTACAAAATTAAGGAAATTTATGTTTATTTATATGTATATAGAATGCGTCACAGGACGTGACAGTAGAGAATAAAGTTTCCTACTTTTTATGTTCTATGATATTTTTTGATCAGATGCGTAGTTCTCGAGATATATCAAGATATTTAAAAGTTCCGAAGCCGCACCAACATAATAGAGATACAGAAACACCGTGGCCCCTTTCTTTGAGATAACTCTGCACCATTGCGAGCTGCAAATGCCACTTCCAGCTTAGCTGTGCAGAAGAAGACCAACAAGAAGAAGAAATATCTCGAAATATGTCCGTCAGGCCCCTTCGCTTGAGATAAATCTGCAAATATCTCGGAAACGAAGCGAGCTATGGCAAAATGTTAAGAGACCTTTTTTGTAGAGAATTAAGTTTCCTACTTTTTATGTTCTATGATATTTTTTGATCAGATGCGTAGTTCTCGAGATATATCAAGATATCTAAAAGTTCCGAAGCCGCACCAACATAATAGAGATACAGAAACACCGTGGCCCCTTTCTTCGAGATAACTCTGCACTATTGCGAGCTGCAAATGCCACTTCCAGCTTAGCTGTGCAGAAGAAGAACAACAAGAAGAAGAAATATCTCGAAATATGTCCGTCAGGCCCCTTACCTTGAGATAAATCTGCAAATATCTCGGAAACGAAGCGAGCTATGGCAAAATGTTAAGAGACGTTTTTTGTAGAGAATTAAGTTTCCTACTTTTTATCTTCTATGATATTTTCTGATCAGATGCGTAGTTCTCGAGATATATCAAGATATTTAAAAGTTCCGAAGCCGCACCAACATAATAGAGATACAGAAGCACGGTGGCCCCTTTCTTTGAGATAACTCTGCACTATTGCGAGCTGGAAATGCCACTTCCAGCTTAGCTGTGCAGAAGAAGAACAACAAGAAGAAGAAATATCTCGAAATATGTCCGTCAGGCCACTTCCCTTGAGATAAATCTGCAAATATCTCGGAAACGAAGCGAGCTATGGCAAAATGTTAAGAGACCTTTTTTGTAGAGAATTATGTTTCCTACTTTTTATGTTCTATGATATTTTTTGATCAGACGCGTAGCTCTCGAGATATATCAAGATATTTAAAAGTTCCGAAGCCGCACCAACATAATAGAGATACAGAAACACCGTGGCCCCTCTCTTTGAGATAACTCTGCACTATTGCGAGCTGGAAATGCCACTTCCAGTTTAGCTGTGCAGAAGAAGAACAACAAGAAGAAGAAATATCTCGAAATATGTCCGTTAGGCCTTTCCCTTGAGATAAATCTGCAAATATCTCGGAAACGAAGCGAGCTATGGCGAAATGTTAAGAGACCTTTTTTGTAGAGAATTATGTTTCCTACAATTTATGTTCTATGATATCTTTTGATCAGAAGCGTAGTTTTCGAGATATATCGAGATATTTAAAAGTTCCGAAGCCGCACCAACATAATAGAGATACAGAAACACCGTGGCCCCTTTCTTTGAGATAACTCTGCACTAGTGCGAGCCGCAAATGCCACTTCCAGCTTAGCTGTGCAGAAGAAGAACAACAAGAAGAAGAAATATCTCGAAATATGTCCGTCAGGCCCCTTCCCTTGAGATAAATCTGCAAATATCTCGGAAACGAAGCGAGCTATGGCAAAATGTTGAGAGACATTTTTTGTAGAGAATTAAGTTTCCTACTTTTTATGTTCTATGATATTTTTTGATCAGATGCGTAGTTCTCGAGATATATCAAGATATTTAAAAGTTCCGAAGCCGCACCAACATAATAGAGATACAGAAACACCGTGGCCCCTCTCTTTGAGATAACTCTGCACTATTGCGAGCTGGGAATGCCACTTCCAGTTTAGCTGTGCAGAAGAAGAACAACAAGAAGAAGAAATATCTCGAAATATGTCCGTCAGGCCCCTTCCCTTGAGATAAATCTGCAAATATCTCGGAAACGAAGCGAGCTATGGCAAAATGTTAAGAGTCCTTTTTTGTAGAGAATTATGTTTCCTACAATTTATGTTCTATGATATTTTTTGATCAGAAGCGTAGTTTTCGAGATATATCGAGATATTTAAAAGTTCCGAAGCCGCACCAACATAATAGAGATACAGAAACACCGTGGCCCCTTTCTTTGAGATAACTCTGCACTAGTGCGAGCCGCAAATGCCACTTCCAGCTTAGCTGTGCGGAAGAAGAACAACAAGAAGAAGAAATATCTCGAAATATGTCCGTCAGGCCCCTTCCCTTGAGATAAATCTGCAAATATCTCGGAAACGAAGCGAGCTATGGTAAAATGTTAAGAGACCTTTTTTGTAGAGAATTAAGTTTCCTACTTTTTATGTTCTATGATATTTTTTGATCAGATGCGTAGTTCTCGAGATATATCAAGATATTTAAAAGTTCCGAAGCCGCACCAACATAATAGAGATACAGAAACACCGTGGCCCCTTTGTTTGAGATAACTCTGCACTAGTGCGAGCCGCAAATGCCACTTCCAGCTTAGCTGTGCAGAAGAAGAACAACAAGAAGAACAAATATCTCGAAATATGTCCGTCAGGCCACTTCCCGTGAGATGAAGCTGCAAATATCTCGGAAACGAAGCGAGCTATGGCAAAATGTTAAGAGACCTTTTTTGTAGAGAATTATGTTTCCTACTTTTTATGTTCTATGATATTTTTTGATCAGACGCGTAGCTCTCGAGATATATCAAGATATTTAAAAGTTCCGAAGCCGCACCAACATAATAGCGATACAGAAACACCGTGGCCCCTCTCTTTGAGATAACTCTGCACTATTGCGAGCTGGAAATGCCACTTCCAGTATAGCTGTGCAGAAGAAGAACAACAAGAAGAAGAAATATCTCGAAATATGTCCGTTAGGCCCCTTCCCTTGAGATAAATCTACAAATATCTCGGAAACGAAGCGAGCTATGGCAAAATGTTAAGAGACCTTTTTTGTAGACAATTATGTTTCCTACAATTTATGTTCTATGATATTTTTTGATCAGAAGCGTAGTTTTCGAGATATATCGAGATATTTAAAAGTTCCGAAGCCGCACCAACATAATAGAGATACAGAAACACCGTGGCCCCTTTCTTTGAGATTAATCTGCACTATTGCGAGCTGCAAATGCCACTTCCAGCTTAGCTGTGCAGAGGAAGAACAACAAGAAGAAGAAATATCTCGAAATATGTCCGTCAGGCCAGTTCCTTTGAGCTGAATCTGCAAATATCTCGGAAACGAAGCGAGCTATGGCAAAATTTTAAGAGACCTTTTTTGTAGAGAATTATGTTTCCTACTTTTTATGTTCTATGATATTTTTTTATCAGACGCGTAGCTCTCGAGATATATCAAGATATTTAAAAGTTCCGAAGCCGCACCAACATAATAGAGATACAGAAACACCGTGGCCCCTCTCTTTGAGATAACTCTGCACTATTGCGAGCTGGAAATGCCACTTCCAGTTTAGCTGTGCAGAAGAAGAACAACAAGAAGAAGAAATATCTCGAAATATGTCCGTTAGGCCCCTTCCCTTGAGATAAATCTGCAAATATCTCGGAAACGAAGCGAGCTATGGCAAAATGTTAAGAGACCTTTTTTGTAGAGAATTATGTTTCCTACAATTTATGTTCTATGATATTTTTCGATCAGAAGCGTAGTTCTCGAGATATATCAAGATATTTAAAAGTTCCGAAGCCGCACCAACATAATAGAGATACAGAAACACCGTGGCCCCTTTCTTTGAGATAACTCTGCACTATTGCGAGCTGCAAATGCCACTTCCAGCTTAGCTGTGCAGAGGAAGAACAACAAGAAGAAGAAATATCTCGAAATATGTCCGTCAGGCCAGTTCCTTTGAGCTGAATCTGCAAATATCTCGGAAACGAAGCGAGCTATGGCAAAATGTTAAGAGACGTTTTTTGTAGAGAATTATGTTTCCTACAATTTATGTTCTATGATATTTTTTGATCAGAAGCGTAGTTTTCGAGATATATCGAGATATTTAAAAGTTCCGAAGCCGCACCAACATAATAGGGATACAGAAACACCGTGGCCCCTTTCTTTGAGATAACTCTGCACTAGTGCGAGCCGCAAATGCCACTTCCAGCTTAGCTGTGCAGAAGAAGAACAACAAGAAGAAGAAATATCTCGAAATATGTCCGTCAGGCCACTTCCCGTGAGATAAAGCTGCAAATATCTCGGAAACGAAGCGAGCTATGGCAAAATGTTAAGAGACCTTTTTTGTAGAGAATTATGTTTCCTACTTTTTATGTTCTATGATATTTTTTGATCAGACGCGTAGCTCTCGAGATATATCAAGATATTTAAAAGTTCCGAAGCCGCACCAACATAATAGCGATACAGAAACACCGTGGCCCCTCTCTTTGAGATAACTCTGCACTATTGCGAGCTGGAAATGCCACTTCCAGTATAGCTGTGCAGAAGAAGAACAACAAGAAGAAGAAATATCTCGAAATATGTCCGTTAGGCCCCTTCCCTTGAGATAAATCTACAAATATCTCGGAAACGAAGCGAGCTATGGCAAAATGTTAAGAGACCTTTTTTGTAGACAATTATGTTTCCTACAATTTATGTTCTATGATATTTTTTGATCAGAAGCGTAGTTTTCGAGATATATCGAGATATTTAAAAGTTCCGAAGCCGCACCAACATAATAGAGATACAGAAACACCGTGGCCCCTTTCTTTGAGATTAATCTGCACTATTGCGAGCTGCAAATGCCACTTCCAGCTTAGCTGTGCAGAGGAAGAACAACAAGAAGAAGAAATATCTCGAAATATGTCCGTCAGGCCAGTTCCTTTGAGCTGAATCTGCAAATATCTCGGAAACGAAGCGAGCTATGGCAAAATTTTAAGAGACCTTTTTTGTAGAGAATTATGTTTCCTACTTTTTATGTTCTATGATATTTTTTTATCAGACGCGTAGCTCTCGAGATATATCAAGATATTTAAAAGTTCCGAAGCCGCACCAACATAATAGAGATACAGAAACACCGTGGCCCCTCTCTTTGAGATAACTCTGCACTATTGCGAGCTGGAAATGCCACTTCCAGTTTAGCTGTGCAGAAGAAGAACAACAAGAAGAAGAAATATCTCGAAATATGTCCGTTAGGCCCCTTCCCTTGAGATAAATCTGCAAATATCTCGGAAACGAAGCGAGCTATGGCAAAATGTTAAGAGACCTTTTTTGTAGAGAATTATGTTTCCTACAATTTATGTTCTATGATATTTTTTGATCAGAAGCGTAGTTCTCGAGATATATCAAGATATTTAAAAGTTCCGAAGCCGCACCAACATAATAGAGATACAGAAACACCGTGGCCCCTTTCTTTGAGATAACTCTGCACTATTGCGAGCTGCAAATGCCACTTCCAGCTTAGCTGTGCAGAGGAAGAACAACAAGAAGAAGAAATATCTCGAAATATGTCCGTCAGGCCAGTTCCTTTGAGCTGAATCTGCAAATATCTCGGAAACGAAGCGAGCTATGGCAAAATGTTAAGAGACGTTTTTTGTAGAGAATTATGTTTCCTACAATTTATGTTCTATGATATTTTTTGATCAGAACCGTAGTTTTCGAGATATATCGAGATATTTAAAAGTTCCGAAGCCGCACCAACATAATAGAGATACAGAAACACCGTGGCCCCTTTCTTTGAGATAACTCTGCACTATTGCGAGCTGCAAATGCCACTTCCAGCTTAGCTGTGCAGAGGAAGAACAACAAGAAGAAGAAATATCTCGAAATATGTCCGTCAGGCCAGTTCCTTTGAGCTGAATCTGCAAATATCTCGGAAACGAAGCGAGCTATGGCAAAATGTTAAGAGACGTTTTTTGTAGAGAATTATGTTTCCTACAATTTATGTTCTATGATATTTTTTGATCAGAACCGTAGTTTTCGAGATATATCGAGATATTTAAAAGTTCCGAAGCCGCACCAACATAATAGGGATACAGAAACACCGTGGCCCCTTTCTTTGAGATAACTCTGCACTAGTGCGAGCCGCAAATGCCACTTCCAGCTTAGCTGTGCAGAAGAAGAACAACAAGAAGAAGAAATATCTCGAAATATGTCCGTCAGGCCCCTACCCTTGAGATAAATCTGCAAATATCTCGGAAACGAAGCGAGCTATGGCAAAATGTTAAGAGACCTTTTTTGTAGAGAATTAAGTTTCCTACTTTTTATGTTCTATGATATTTTTTGATCAGATGCGTAGTTCTCGAGATATATCAAGATATTTAAAAGTTCCGAAGCCGCACCAACATAATAGAGATACAGAAACACCGTGGCCGCTTTCTTTGAGATAACTCTGCACTAGTGCGAGCCGCAAATGCCACTTCCAGCTTAGCTGTGCAGAAGAAGAACAACAAGAAGAAGAAATATCTCGAAATGTGTCCGTCAGGCCCCTTCCCTTGAGATAAATCTGCAAATATCTCGGAAACGAAGAGAGCTATGGCAAAATGTTGAGAGACCTTTTTTGTAGAGAATTAAGTTTCCTACTTTTTATGTTCTATGATATTTTTGGATCAGATGCGTAGTTCTCGAGATATATCAAGATATTTAAAAGTTCCGAAGCCGCACCAACATAATAGAGATACAGAAACACCGTGGCCCCTTTCTTTGAGATAACTCTGCACTAGTGCGAGCCGCAAATGCCACTTCCAGCTTAGCTGTGCAGAAGAAGAACAACAAGAAGAAGAAATATCTCGAAATGTGTCCGTCAGGCCCCTTCCCTTGAGATAAATCTGCAAATATCTCGGAAACGAAGAGAGCTATGGCAAAATGTTAAGAGACCTTTTTTGTAGAGAATTAAGTTTCCTACTTTTTATGTTCTATGATATTTTTTGATCAGATGCGTAGTTCTCGAGATATATCAAGATATTTAAAAGTTCCGAAGCCGCACCAACATAATAGAGATACAGAAACACCGTGGCCCCTCTCTTTGAGATAACTCTGCACTATTGCGAGCTGGAAATGCCACTTCCAGTTTAGCTGTGCAGAAGAAGAACAACAAGAAGAAGAAATATCTCGAAATATGTCCGTTAGGCCCCTTCCCTTGAGATAAATCGGCAAGTATCTCGGAAACGAAGCGAGCTATGGCAAAATGTTGAGAGACCTTTTTTGTAGAGAATTAAGTTTCCTACTTTTTATGTTCTATGATATTTTTTGATCAGATGCGTAGATCTCGAGATATATCAAGATATTTAAAAGTTCCGAAGCCGCACCAACATAATAGAGATACAGAAACACCGTGGCCCCTTTCTTTGAGATAACTCTGCACTATTGCGAGCTGCAAATGCCACTTCCAGCTTAGCTGTGCAGAAGAAGAACAACAAGAAGAAGAAATATCTCGAAATGTGTCCGTCAGGCCCCTTCCCTTGAGATAAATCTGCAAATATCTCGGAAACGAAGAGAGCTATGGCAAAATGTTGAGAGACCTTTTTTGTAGAGAATTAAGTTTCCTACTTTTTATGTTCTATGATATTTTTGGATCAGATGCGTAGTTCTCGAGATATATCAAGATATTTAAAAGTTCCGAAGCCGCACCAACATAATAGAGATACAGAAACACCGTGGCCCCTTTCTTTGAGATAACTCTGCACTAGTGCGAGCCGCAAATGCCACTTCCAGCTTAGCTGTGCAGAAGAAGAACAACAAGAAGAAGAAATATCTCGAAATGTGTCCGTCAGGCCCCTTCCCTTGAGATAAATCTGCAAATATCTCGGAAACGAAGAGAGCTATGGCAAAATGTTAAGAGACCTTTTTTGTAGAGAATTAAGTTTCCTACTTTTTATGTTCTATGATATTTTTTGATCAGATGCGTAGTTCTCGAGATATATCAAGATATTTAAAAGTTCCGAAGCCGCACCAACATAATAGAGATACAGAAACACCGTGGCCCCTCTCTTTGAGATAACTCTGCACTATTGCGAGCTGGAAATGCCACTTCCAGTTTAGCTGTGCAGAAGAAGAACAACAAGAAGAAGAAATATCTCGAAATATGTCCGTTAGGCCCCTTCCCTTGAGATAAATCGGCAAGTATCTCGGAAACGAAGCGAGCTATGGCAAAATGTTGAGAGACCTTTTTTGTAGAGAATTAAGTTTCCTACTTTTTATGTTCTATGATATTTTTTGATCAGATGCGTAGATCTCGAGATATATCAAGATATTTAAAAGTTCCGAAGCCGCACCAACATAATAGAGATACAGAAACACCGTGGCCCCTTTCTTTGAGATAACTCTGCACTATTGCGAGCTGCAAATGCCACTTCCAGCTTAGCTGTGCAGAAGAAGAACAACAAGAAGAAGAAATATCTCGAAATATGTCCGTCAGGCCCCTTCCCTTGAGATAAATCTGCAAATATCTCGGAAACGAAGCGAGCTATGGCAAAATGTTAAGAGACCTTTTTTGTATGGAATTATGTTTCCTACTTTTTATGTTCTATGATATTTTTTGATCAGACGCGTAGTTCTCGAGATATATCAAGATATTTAAAAGTTCCGAAGCCGCACCAACATAATAGAGATACAGAAACACCGTGGCCCCTTTCTTTGAGATAACTCTGCACTATTGCGAGCTGCAAATGCCACTTCCAGCTTAGCTGTGCAGAAGAAGAACAACAAGAAGAAGAAATATCTCGAAATATGTCCGTCAGGCCCCTTCCCTTGAGATAAATCTGCAAATATCTCGGAAACGAAGCGAGCTATGGCAAAATGTTAAGAGACCTTTTCTGTAGAGAATTATGTTTCCTACTTTTTATGTTCCATGATATTTTTTGATCAGATGCGTAGTTCTCGAGATATATCAAGATATTTAAAAGTTCTGAAGCTGCACCAACATAATAGAGATACAGAAACACCGTGGCCCCTTTCTTTGAGATAACTCTGCACTAGTGCGAGCCGCAAATGCCACTTCCAGCTTAGCTGTGCAGAAGAAGAACAACAAGAAGAAGAAATATCTCGAAATGTGTCCGTCAGGCCCCTTCCCTTGAGATAAATCTGCAAATTTCTCGGAAACGAAGAGAGCTATGGCAAAATGTTAAGAGACCTTTTTTGTAGAGAATTAAGTTTCCTACTTTTTATGTTCTATGATATTTTTGGATCAGATGCGTAGTTCTCGAGATATATCAAGATATTTAAAAGTTCCGAAGCCGCACCAACATAATAGAGATACAGAAACACCGTGGCCCCTTTCTTTGAGATAACTCTGCACTAGTGCGAGCCGCAAATGCCACTTCCAGCTTAGCTGTGCAGAAGAAGAACAACAAGAAGAACAAATATCTCGAAATATGTCCGTCAGGCCCCTTCCCTTGAGATAAATCTGCAAATATCTCGGAAACGAAGCGAGCTATGGCAAAATGGTTAGAGACATTTTTTGTAGAGAATTAAGTTTCCTACTTTTTATGTTCTATGATATTTTTTGATCAGATGCGTAGTTCTCGAGATATATCAAGATATTTAAAAGTTCCGAAGCCGCACCAACATAATAGAGATACAGAAACACCGTGGCCCCTCTCTTTGAGATAACTCTGCACTATTGCGAGCTGGAAATGCCACTTCCAGTTTAGCTGTGCAGAAGAAGAACAACAAGAAGAAGAAATATCTCGAAATATGTCCGTCAGGCCAGTTCCTTTGAGCTGAATCTGCAAATATCTCGGAAACGAAGCGAGCTATGGCAAAATTTTAAGAGACCTTTTTTGTAGAGAATTATGTTTCCTACTTTTTATGTTCTATGATATTTTTTTATCAGACGCGTAGCTCTCGAGATATATCAAGATATTTAAAAGTTCCGAAGCCGCACCAACATAATAGAGATACAGAAACACCGTGGCCCCTCTCTTTGAGATAACTCTGCACTATTGCGAGCTGGAAATGCCACTTCCAGTTTAGCTGTGCAGAAGAAGAACAACAAGAAGAAGAAATATCTCGAAATATGTCCGTCAGGCCAGTTCCTTTGAGCTGAATCTGCAAATATCTCGGAAACGAAGCGAGCTATGGCAAAATTTTAAGAGACCTTTTTTGTAGAGAATTATGTTTCCTACTTTTTATGTTCTATGATATTTTTTTATCAGACGCGTAGCTCTCGAGATATATCAAGATATTTAAAAGTTCCGAAGCCGCACCAACATAATAGAGATACAGAAACACCGTGGCCCCTCTCTTTGAGATAACTCTGCACTATTGCGAGCTGGAAATGCCACTTCCAGTTTAGCTGTGCAGAAGAAGAACAACAAGAAGAAGAAATATCTCGAAATATGTCCGTTAGGCCCCTTCCCTTGAGATAAATCTGCAAATATCTCGGAAACGAAGCGAGCTATGGCAAAATGTTAAGAGACCTTTTTTGTAGAGAATTATGTTTCCTACAATTTATGTTCTATGATATTTTTTGATCAGACGCGTAGCTCTCGAGATATATCAAGATATTTAAAAGTTCCGAAGCCGCACCAACATAATAGAGATACAGAAACACCGTGGCCCCTCTCTTTGAGATAACTCTGCACTATTGCGAGCTGGAAATGCCACTTCCAGTTTAGCTGTGCAGAAGAAGAACAACAAGAAGAAGAAATATCTCGAAATATGTCCGTCAGGCCCCTTCCCTTGAGATAAATCTGCAAATATCTCGGAAACGAAGCGAGCTATGGCAAAATGGTTAGAGACATTTTTTGTAGAGAATTAAGTTTCCTACTTTTTATGTTCTATGATATTTTTTGATCAGATGCGTAGTTCTCGAGATATATCAAGATATTTAAAAGTTCCGAAGCCGCACCAACATAATAGAGATACAGAAACACCGTGGCCCCTCTCTTTGAGATAACTCTGCACTATTGCGAGCTGGAAATGCCACTTCCAGTTTAGCTGTGCAGAAGAAGAACAACAAGAAGAAGAAATATCTCGAAATATGTCCGTCAGGCCAGTTCCTTTGAGCTGAATCTGCAAATATCTCGGAAACGAAGCGAGCTATGGCAAAATTTTAAGAGACCTTTTTTGTAGAGAATTATGTTTCCTACTTTTTATGTTCTATGATATTTTTTTATCAGACGCGTAGCTCTCGAGATATATCAAGATATTTAAAAGTTCCGAAGCCGCACCAACATAATAGAGATACAGAAACACCGTGGCCCCTCTCTTTGAGATAACTCTGCACTATTGCGAGCTGGAAATGCCACTTCCAGTTTAGCTGTGCAGAAGAAGAACAACAAGAAGAAGAAATATCTCGAAATATGTCCGTTAGGCCCCTTCCCTTGAGATAAATCTGCAAATATCTCGGAAACGAAGCGAGCTATGGCAAAATGTTAAGAGACCTTTTTTGTAGAGAATTATGTTTCCTACAATTTATGTTCTATGATATTTTTTGATCAGACGCGTAGCTCTCGAGATATATCAAGATATTTAAAAGTTCCGAAGCCGCACCAACATAATAGCGATACAGAAACACCGTGGCCCCTCTCTTTGAGATAACTCTGCACTATTGCGAGCTGGAAATGCCACTTCCAGTATAGCTGTGCAGAAGAAGAACAACAAGAAGAAGAAATATCTCGAAATATGTCCGTTAGGCCCCTTCCCTTGAGATAAATCTACAAATATCTCGGAAACGAAGCGAGCTATGGCAAAATGTTAAGAGACCTTTTTTGTAGACAATTATGTTTCCTACAATTTATGTTCTATGATATTTTTTGATCAGAAGCGTAGTTTTCGAGATATATCGAGATATTTAAAAGTTCCGAAGCCGCACCAACATAATAGAGATACAGAAACACCGTGGCCCCTTTCTTTGAGATTAATCTGCACTATTGCGAGCTGCAAATGCCACTTCCAGCTTAGCTGTGCAGAGGAAGAACAACAAGAAGAAGAAATATCTCGAAATATGTCCGTCAGGCCAGTTCCTTTGAGCTGAATCTGCAAATATCTCGGAAACGAAGCGAGCTATGGCAAAATTTTAAGAGACCTTTTTTGTAGAGAATTATGTTTCCTACTTTTTATGTTCTATGATATTTTTTTATCAGACGCGTAGCTCTCGAGATATATCAAGATATTTAAAAGTTCCGAAGCCGCACCAACATAATAGAGATACAGAAACACCGTGGCCCCTCTCTTTGAGATAACTCTGCACTATTGCGAGCTGGAAATGCCACTTCCAGTTTAGCTGTGCAGAAGAAGAACAACAAGAAGAAGAAATATCTCGAAATATGTCCGTTAGGCCCCTTCCCTTGAGATAAATCTGCAAATATCTCGGAAACGAAGCGAGCTATGGCAAAATGTTAAGAGACCTTTTTTGTAGAGAATTATGTTTCCTACAATTTATGTTCTATGATATTTTTTGATCAGAAGCGTAGTTCTCGAGATATATCAAGATATTTAAAAGTTCCGAAGCCGCACCAACATAATAGAGATACAGAAACACCGTGGCCCCTTTCTTTGAGATAACTCTGCACTATTGCGAGCTGCAAATGCCACTTCCAGCTTAGCTGTGCAGAGGAAGAACAACAAGAAGAAGAAATATCTCGAAATATGTCCGTCAGGCCAGTTCCTTTGAGCTGAATCTGCAAATATCTCGGAAACGAAGCGAGCTATGGCAAAATGTTAAGAGACGTTTTTTGTAGAGAATTATGTTTCCTACAATTTATGTTCTATGATATTTTTTGATCAGAAGCGTAGTTTTCGAGATATATCGAGATATTTAAAAGTTCCGAAGCCGCACCAACATAATAGGGATACAGAAACACCGTGGCCCCTTTCTTTGAGATAACTCTGCACTAGTGCGAGCCGCAAATGCCACTTCCAGCTTAGCTGTGCAGAAGAAGAACAACAAGAAGAAGAAATATCTCGAAATATGTCCGTCAGGCCCCTACCCTTGAGATAAATCTGCAATTATCTCGGAAACGAAGCGAGCTATGGCAAAATGTTAAGAGACCTTTTTTGTAGAGAATTAAGTTTCCTACTTTTTATGTTCTATGATATTTTTTGATCAGATGCGTAGTTCTCGAGATATATCAAGATATTTAAAAGTTCCGAAGCCGCACCAACATAATAGAGATACAGAAACACCGTGGCCGCTTTCTTTGAGATAACTCTGCACTAGTGCGAGCCGCAAATGCCACTTCCAGCTTAGCTGTGCAGAAGAAGAACAACAAGAAGAAGAAATATCTCGAAATGTGTCCGTCAGGCCCCTTCCCTTGAGATAAATCTGCAAATATCTCGGAAACGAAGAGAGCTATGGCAAAATGTTGAGAGACCTTTTTTGTAGAGAATTAAGTTTCCTACTTTTTATGTTCTATGATATTTTTGGATCAGATGCGTAGTTCTCGAGATATATCAAGATATTTAAAAGTTCCGAAGCCGCACCAACATAATAGAGATACAGAAACACCGTGGCCCCTTTCTTTGAGATAACTCTGCACTAGTGCGAGCCGCAAATGCCACTTCCAGCTTAGCTGTGCAGAAGAAGAACAACAAGAAGAAGAAATATCTCGAAATGTGTCCGTCAGGCCCCTTCCCTTGAGATAAATCTGCAAATATCTCGGAAACGAAGAGAGCTATGGCAAAATGTTAAGAGACCTTTTTTGTAGAGAATTAAGTTTCCTACTTTTTATGTTCTATGATATTTTTTGATCAGATGCGTAGTTCTCGAGATATATCAAGATATTTAAAAGTTCCGAAGCCGCACCAACATAATAGAGATACAGAAACACCGTGGCCCCTCTCTTTGAGATAACTCTGCACTATTGCGAGCTGGAAATGCCACTTCCAGTTTAGCTGTGCAGAAGAAGAACAACAAGAAGAAGAAATATCTCGAAATATGTCCGTTAGGCCCCTTCCCTTGAGATAAATCGGCAAGTATCTCGGAAACGAAGCGAGCTATGGCAAAATGTTGAGAGACCTTTTTTGTAGAGAATTAAGTTTCCTACTTTTTATGTTCTATGATATTTTTTGATCAGATGCGTAGATCTCGAGATATATCAAGATATTTAAAAGTTCCGAAGCCGCACCAACATAATAGAGATACAGAAACACCGTGGCCCCTTTCTTTGAGATAACTCTGCACTATTGCGAGCTGCAAATGCCACTTCCAGCTTAGCTGTGCAGAAGAAGAACAACAAGAAGAAGAAATATCTCGAAATATGTCCGTCAGGCCCCTTCCCTTGAGATAAATCTGCAAATATCTCGGAAACGAAGCGAGCTATGGCAAAATGTTAAGAGACCTTTTTTGTATGGAATTATGTTTCCTACTTTTTATGTTCTATGATATTTTTTGATCAGACGCGTAGTTCTCGAGATATATCAAGATATTTAAAAGTTCCGAAGCCGCACCAACATAATAGAGATACAGAAACACCGTGGCCCCTTTCTTTGAGATAACTCTGCACTATTGCGAGCTGCAAATGCCACTTCCAGCTTAGCTGTGCAGAAGAAGAACAACAAGAAGAAGAAATATCTCGAAATATGTCCGTCAGGCCCCTTCCCTTGAGATAAATCTGCAAATATCTCGGAAACGAAGCGAGCTATGGCAAAATGTTAAGAGACCTTTTCTGTAGAGAATTATGTTTCCTACTTTTTATGTTCCATGATATTTTTTGATCAGATGCGTAGTTCTCGAGATATATCAAGATATTTAAAAGTTCTGAAGCTGCACCAACATAATAGAGATACAGAAACACCGTGGCCCCTTTCTTTGAGATAACTCTGCACTAGTGCGAGCCGCAAATGCCACTTCCAGCTTAGCTGTGCAGAAGAAGAACAACAAGAAGAAGAAATATCTCGAAATGTGTCCGTCAGGCCCCTTCCCTTGAGATAAATCTGCAAATTTCTCGGAAACGAAGAGAGCTATGGCAAAATGTTAAGAGACCTTTTTTGTAGAGAATTAAGTTTCCTACTTTTTATGTTCTATGATATTTTTGGATCAGATGCGTAGTTCTCGAGATATATCAAGATATTTAAAAGTTCCGAAGCCGCACCAACATAATAGAGATACAGAAACACCGTGGCCCCTTTCTTTGAGATAACTCTGCACTAGTGCGAGCCGCAAATGCCACTTCCAGCTTAGCTGTGCAGAAGAAGAACAACAAGAAGAACAAATATCTCGAAATATGTCCGTCAGGCCCCTTCCCTTGAGATAAATCTGCAAATATCTCGGAAACGAAGCGAGCTATGGCAAAATGGTTAGAGACATTTTTTGTAGAGAATTAAGTTTCCTACTTTTTATGTTCTATGATATTTTTTGATCAGATGCGTAGTTCTCGAGATATATCAAGATATTTAAAAGTTCCGAAGCCGCACCAACATAATAGAGATACAGAAACACCGTGGCCCCTCTCTTTGAGATAACTCTGCACTATTGCGAGCTGGAAATGCCACTTCCAGTTTAGCTGTGCAGAAGAAGAACAACAAGAAGAAGAAATATCTCGAAATATGTCCGTCAGGCCAGTTCCTTTGAGCTGAATCTGCAAATATCTCGGAAACGAAGCGAGCTATGGCAAAATTTTAAGAGACCTTTTTTGTAGAGAATTATGTTTCCTACTTTTTATGTTCTATGATATTTTTTTATCAGACGCGTAGCTCTCGAGATATATCAAGATATTTAAAAGTTCCGAAGCCGCACCAACATAATAGAGATACAGAAACACCGTGGCCCCTCTCTTTGAGATAACTCTGCACTATTGCGAGCTGGAAATGCCACTTCCAGTTTAGCTGTGCAGAAGAAGAACAACAAGAAGAAGAAATATCTCGAAATATGTCCGTCAGGCCAGTTCCTTTGAGCTGAATCTGCAAATATCTCGGAAACGAAGCGAGCTATGGCAAAATTTTAAGAGACCTTTTTTGTAGAGAATTATGTTTCCTACTTTTTATGTTCTATGATATTTTTTTATCAGACGCGTAGCTCTCGAGATATATCAAGATATTTAAAAGTTCCGAAGCCGCACCAACATAATAGAGATACAGAAACACCGTGGCCCCTCTCTTTGAGATAACTCTGCACTATTGCGAGCTGGAAATGCCACTTCCAGTTTAGCTGTGCAGAAGAAGAACAACAAGAAGAAGAAATATCTCGAAATATGTCCGTTAGGCCCCTTCCCTTGAGATAAATCTGCAAATATCTCGGAAACGAAGCGAGCTATGGCAAAATGTTAAGAGACCTTTTTTGTAGAGAATTATGTTTCCTACAATTTATGTTCTATGATATTTTTTGATCAGACGCGTAGCTCTCGAGATATATCAAGATATTTAAAAGTTCCGAAGCCGCACCAACATAATAGAGATACAGAAACACCGTGGCCCCTCTCTTTGAGATAACTCTGCACTATTGCGAGCTGGAAATGCCACTTCCAGTTTAGCTGTGCAGAAGAAGAACAACAAGAAGAAGAAATATCTCGAAATATGTCCGTCAGGCCCCTTCCCTTGAGATAAATCTGCAAATATCTCGGAAACGAAGCGAGCTATGGCAAAATGGTTAGAGACATTTTTTGTAGAGAATTAAGTTTCCTACTTTTTATGTTCTATGATATTTTTTGATCAGATGCGTAGTTCTCGAGATATATCAAGATATTTAAAAGTTCCGAAGCCGCACCAACATAATAGAGATACAGAAACACCGTGGCCCCTCTCTTTGAGATAACTCTGCACTATTGCGAGCTGGAAATGCCACTTCCAGTTTAGCTGTGCAGAAGAAGAACAACAAGAAGAAGAAATATCTCGAAATATGTCCGTCAGGCCAGTTCCTTTGAGCTGAATCTGCAAATATCTCGGAAACGAAGCGAGCTATGGCAAAATTTTAAGAGACCTTTTTTGTAGAGAATTATGTTTCCTACTTTTTATGTTCTATGATATTTTTTTATCAGACGCGTAGCTCTCGAGATATATCAAGATATTTAAAAGTTCCGAAGCCGCACCAACATAATAGAGATACAGAAACACCGTGGCCCCTCTCTTTGAGATAACTCTGCACTATTGCGAGCTGGAAATGCCACTTCCAGTTTAGCTGTGCAGAAGAAGAACAACAAGAAGAAGAAATATCTCGAAATATGTCCGTTAGGCCCCTTCCCTTGAGATAAATCTGCAAATATCTCGGAAACGAAGCGAGCTATGGCAAAATGTTAAGAGACCTTTTTTGTAGAGAATTATGTTTCCTACAATTTATGTTCTATGATATTTTTTGATCAGACGCGTAGCTCTCGAGATATATCAAGATATTTAAAAGTTCCGAAGCCGCACCAACATAATAGCGATACAGAAACACCGTGGCCCCTCTCTTTGAGATAACTCTGCACTATTGCGAGCTGGAAATGCCACTTCCAGTATAGCTGTGCAGAAGAAGAACAACAAGAAGAAGAAATATCTCGAAATATGTCCGTTAGGCCCCTTCCCTTGAGATAAATCTACAAATATCTCGGAAACGAAGCGAGCTATGGCAAAATGTTAAGAGACCTTTTTTGTAGACAATTATGTTTCCTACAATTTATGTTCTATGATATTTTTTGATCAGAAGCGTAGTTTTCGAGATATATCGAGATATTTAAAAGTTCCGAAGCCGCACCAACATAATAGAGATACAGAAACACCGTGGCCCCTTTCTTTGAGATTAATCTGCACTATTGCGAGCTGCAAATGCCACTTCCAGCTTAGCTGTGCAGAGGAAGAACAACAAGAAGAAGAAATATCTCGAAATATGTCCGTCAGGCCAGTTCCTTTGAGCTGAATCTGCAAATATCTCGGAAACGAAGCGAGCTATGGCAAAATTTTAAGAGACCTTTTTTGTAGAGAATTATGTTTCCTACTTTTTATGTTCTATGATATTTTTTTATCAGACGCGTAGCTCTCGAGATATATCAAGATATTTAAAAGTTCCGAAGCCGCACCAACATAATAGAGATACAGAAACACCGTGGCCCCTCTCTTTGAGATAACTCTGCACTATTGCGAGCTGGAAATGCCACTTCCAGTTTAGCTGTGCAGAAGAAGAACAACAAGAAGAAGAAATATCTCGAAATATGTCCGTTAGGCCCCTTCCCTTGAGATAAATCTGCAAATATCTCGGAAACGAAGCGAGCTATGGCAAAATGTTAAGAGACCTTTTTTGTAGAGAATTATGTTTCCTACAATTTATGTTCTATGATATTTTTTGATCAGAAGCGTAGTTCTCGAGATATATCAAGATATTTAAAAGTTCCGAAGCCGCACCAACATAATAGAGATACAGAAACACCGTGGCCCCTTTCTTTGAGATAACTCTGCACTATTGCGAGCTGCAAATGCCACTTCCAGCTTAGCTGTGCAGAGGAAGAACAACAAGAAGAAGAAATATCTCGAAATATGTCCGTCAGGCCAGTTCCTTTGAGCTGAATCTGCAAATATCTCGGAAACGAAGCGAGCTATGGCAAAATGTTAAGAGACGTTTTTTGTAGAGAATTATGTTTCCTACAATTTATGTTCTATGATATTTTTTGATCAGAAGCGTAGTTTTCGAGATATATCGAGATATTTAAAAGTTCCGAAGCCGCACCAACATAATAGGGATACAGAAACACCGTGGCCCCTTTCTTTGAGATAACTCTGCACTAGTGCGAGCCGCAAATGCCACTTCCAGCTTAGCTGTGCAGAAGAAGAACAACAAGAAGAAGAAATATCTCGAAATATGTCCGTCAGGCCCCTACCCTTGAGATAAATCTGCAATTATCTCGGAAACGAAGCGAGCTATGGCAAAATGTTAAGAGACCTTTTTTGTAGAGAATTAAGTTTCCTACTTTTTATGTTCTATGATATTTTTTGATCAGATGCGTAGTTCTCGAGATATATCAAGATATTTAAAAGTTCCGAAGCCGCACCAACATAATAGAGATACAGAAACACCGTGGCCGCTTTCTTTGAGATAACTCTGCACTAGTGCGAGCCGCAAATGCCACTTCCAGCTTAGCTGTGCAGAAGAAGAACAACAAGAAGAAGAAATATCTCGAAATGTGTCCGTCAGGCCCCTTCCCTTGAGATAAATCTGCAAATATCTCGGAAACGAAGAGAGCTATGGCAAAATGTTGAGAGACCTTTTTTGTAGAGAATTAAGTTTCCTACTTTTTATGTTCTATGATATTTTTGGATCAGATGCGTAGTTCTCGAGATATATCAAGATATTTAAAAGTTCCGAAGCCGCACCAACATAATAGAGATACAGAAACACCGTGGCCCCTTTCTTTGAGATAACTCTGCACTAGTGCGAGCCGCAAATGCCACTTCCAGCTTAGCTGTGCAGAAGAAGAACAACAAGAAGAAGAAATATCTCGAAATGTGTCCGTCAGGCCCCTTCCCTTGAGATAAATCTGCAAATATCTCGGAAACGAAGAGAGCTATGGCAAAATGTTAAGAGACCTTTTTTGTAGAGAATTAAGTTTCCTACTTTTTATGTTCTATGATATTTTTTGATCAGATGCGTAGTTCTCGAGATATATCAAGATATTTAAAAGTTCCGAAGCCGCACCAACATAATAGAGATACAGAAACACCGTGGCCCCTCTCTTTGAGATAACTCTGCACTATTGCGAGCTGGAAATGCCACTTCCAGTTTAGCTGTGCAGAAGAAGAACAACAAGAAGAAGAAATATCTCGAAATATGTCCGTTAGGCCCCTTCCCTTGAGATAAATCGGCAAGTATCTCGGAAACGAAGCGAGCTATGGCAAAATGTTGAGAGACCTTTTTTGTAGAGAATTAAGTTTCCTACTTTTTATGTTCTATGATATTTTTTGATCAGATGCGTAGATCTCGAGATATATCAAGATATTTAAAAGTTCCGAAGCCGCACCAACATAATAGAGATACAGAAACACCGTGGCCCCTTTCTTTGAGATAACTCTGCACTATTGCGAGCTGCAAATGCCACTTCCAGCTTAGCTGTGCAGAAGAAGAACAACAAGAAGAAGAAATATCTCGAAATATGTCCGTCAGGCCCCTTCCCTTGAGATAAATCTGCAAATATCTCGGAAACGAAGCGAGCTATGGCAAAATGTTAAGAGACCTTTTTTGTATGGAATTATGTTTCCTACTTTTTATGTTCTATGATATTTTTTGATCAGACGCGTAGTTCTCGAGATATATCAAGATATTTAAAAGTTCCGAAGCCGCACCAACATAATAGAGATACAGAAACACCGTGGCCCCTTTCTTTGAGATAACTCTGCACTATTGCGAGCTGCAAATGCCACTTCCAGCTTAGCTGTGCAGAAGAAGAACAACAAGAAGAAGAAATATCTCGAAATATGTCCGTCAGGCCCCTTCCCTTGAGATAAATCTGCAAATATCTCGGAAACGAAGCGAGCTATGGCAAAATGTTAAGAGACCTTTTCTGTAGAGAATTATGTTTCCTACTTTTTATGTTCCATGATATTTTTTGATCAGATGCGTAGTTCTCGAGATATATCAAGATATTTAAAAGTTCTGAAGCTGCACCAACATAATAGAGATACAGAAACACCGTGGCCCCTTTCTTTGAGATAACTCTGCACTAGTGCGAGCCGCAAATGCCACTTCCAGCTTAGCTGTGCAGAAGAAGAACAACAAGAAGAAGAAATATCTCGAAATGTGTCCGTCAGGCCCCTTCCCTTGAGATAAATCTGCAAATTTCTCGGAAACGAAGAGAGCTATGGCAAAATGTTAAGAGACCTTTTTTGTAGAGAATTAAGTTTCCTACTTTTTATGTTCTATGATATTTTTTGATCAGATGCGTAGTTCTCGAGATATATCAAGATATTTAAAAGTTCCGAAGCCGCACCAACATAATAGAGATACAGAAACACCGTGGCCCCTTTCTTTGAGATAACTCTGCACTAGTGCGAGCCGCAAATGCCACTTCCAGCTTAGCTGTGCAGAAGAAGAACAACAAGAAGAACAAATATCTCGAAATATGTCCGTCAGGCCCCTTCCCTTGAGATAAATCTGCAAATATCTCGGAAACGAAGCGAGCTATGGCAAAATGGTTAGAGACATTTTTTGTAGAGAATTAAGTTTCCTACTTTTTATGTTCTATGATATTTTTTGATCAGATGCGTAGTTCTCGAGATATATCAAGATATTTAAAAGTTCCGAAGCCGCACCAACATAATAGAGATACAGAAACACCGTGGCCCCTCTCTTTGAGATAACTCTGCACTATTGCGAGCTGGAAATGCCACTTCCAGTTTAGCTGTGCAGAAGAAGAACAACAAGAAGAAGAAATATCTCGAAATATGTCCGTCAGGCCCCTTCCCTTGAGATAAATCTGCAAATATCTCGGAAACGAAGCGAGCTATGGCAAAATGTTAAGAGTCCTTTTTTGTAGAGAATTATGTTTCCTACAATTTATGTTCTATGATATTTTTTGATCAGAAGCGTAGTTTTCGAGATATATCGAGATATTTAAAAGTTCCGAAGCCGCACCAACATAATAGAGATACAGAAACACCGTGGCCCCTTTGTTTGAGATAACTCTGCACTAGTGCGAGCCGCAAATGCCACTTCCAGCTTAGCTGTGCAGAAGAAGAACAACAAGAAGAACAAATATCTCGAAATATGTCCGTCAGGCCACTTCCCGTGAGATAAAGCTGCAAATATCTCGGAAACGAAGCGAGCTATGGCAAAATGTTAAGAGACCTTTTTTGTAGAGAATTATGTTTGCTACTTTTTATGTTCTATGATATTTTTTGATCAGACGCGTAGCTCTCGAGATATATCAAGATATTTAAAAGTTCCGAAGCCGCACCAACATAATAGCGATACAGAAACACCGTGGCCCCTCTCTTTGAGATAACTCTGCACTATTGCGAGCTGGAAATGCCACTTCCAGTATAGCTGTGCAGAAGAAGAACAACAAGAAGAAGAAATATCCCGAAATATGTCCGTTAGGCCCCTTCCCTTGAGATAAATCTGCAAATATCTCGGAAACGAAGCGAGCTATGGCAAAATGTTAAGAGACCTTTTTTGTAGACAGTTATGTTTCCTACAATTTATGTTCTATGATATTTTTTGATCAGAAGCGTAGTTTTCGAGATATATCGAGATATTTAAAAGTTCCGAAGCCGCACCAACATAATAGAGATACAGAAACACCGTGGCCCCTTTCTTTGAGATAACTCTGCACTATTGCGAGCTGCAAATGCCACTTCCAGCTTAGCTGTGCAGAGGAAGAACAACAAGAAGAAGAAATATCTCGAAATATGTCCGTCAGGCCAGTTCCTTTGAGCTGAATCTGCAAATATCTCGGAAACGAAGCGAGCTATGGCAAAATTTTAAGAGACCTTTTTTGTAGAGAATTATGTTTCCTACTTTTTATGTTCTATGATATTTTTTGATCAGACGCGTAGCTCTCGAGATATATCAAGATATTTAAAAGTTCCGAAGCCGCACCAACATAATAGAGATACAGAAACACCGTGGCCCCTCTCTTTGAGATAACTCTGCACTATTGCGAGCTGGAAATGCCACTTCCAGTTTAGCTGTGCAGAAGAAGAACAACAAGAAGAAGAAATATCTCGAAATATGTCCGTTAGGCCCCTTCCCTTGAGATAAATCTGCAAATATCTCGGAAACGAAGCGAGCTATGGCAAAATGTTAAGAGACCTTTTTTGTAGAGAATTATGTTTCCTACAATTTATGTTCTATGATATTTTTTGATCAGAAGCGTAGTTTTCGAGATATATCGAGATATTTAAAAGTTCCGAAGCCGCACCAACATAATAGAGATACAGAAACACCGTGGCCCCTTTCTTTGAGATAACTCTGCACTAGTGCGAGTTGCAAATGCCACTTCCAGCTTAGCTGTGCAGAAGAAGAACAACAAGAAGAAGAAATATCTCGAAATATGTCCGTCAGGCCCCTTCCCTTGAGATAAATCTGCAAATATCTCGGAAACGAAGCGAGCTATGGTAAAATGTTAAGAGACGTTTTTTGTAGAGAATTAAGTTTCCTACTTTTTATGTTCTATGATATTTTTTGATCAGATGCGTAGTTCTCGAGATATATCAAGATATTTAAAAGTTCCGAAGCCGCACCAACATAATAGAGATACAGAAACACCGTGGCCCCTTTCTTTGAGATAACTCTGCACTATTGCGAGCTGCAAATGCCACTTCCAGCTTAGCTGTGCAGAGGAAGAACAACAAGAAGAAGAAATATCTCGAAATATGTCCGTCAGGCCAGTTCCTTTGAGCTGAATCTGCAAATATCTCGGAAACGAAGCGAGCCATGGCAAAATGTTAAGAGACGTTTTTTGTAGAGAATTATGTTTCCTACAATTTATGTTCTATGATATTTTTTGATCAGAAGCGTAGTTTTCGAGATATATCGAGATATTTAAAAGTTCCGAAGCCGCACCAACATAATAGGGATACAGAAACACCGTGGCCACTTTCTTTGAGATAACTCTGCACTAGTGCGAGCCGCAAATGCCACTTCCAGCTTAGCTGTGCAGAAGAAGAACAACAAGAAGAAGAAATATCTCGAAATATGTCCGTCAGGCCCCTACCCTTGAGATAAATCTGCAAATATCTCGGAAACGAAGCGAGCTATGGCAAAATGTTAAGAGACCTTTTTTGTAGAGAATTAAGTTTCCTACTTTTTATGTTCTATGATATTTTTTGATCAGATGCGTAGTTCTCGAGATATATCAAGATATTTAAAAGTTCCGAAGCCGCACCAACATAATAGAGATACAGAAACACCGTGGCCCCTTTCTTTGAGATAACTCTGCACTAGTGCGAGCCGCAAATGCCACTTCCAGCTTAGCTGTGCAGAAGAAGAACAACAAGAAGAAGAAATATCTCGAAATGTGTCCGTCAGGCCCCTTCCCTTGAGATAAATCTGCAAATATCTCGGAAACGAAGAGAGCTATGGCAAAATGTTAAGAGACCTTTTTTGTAGAGAATTAAGTTTCCTACTTTTTATGTTCTATGATATTTTTGGATCAGATGCGTAGTTCTCGAGATATATCAAGATATTTAAAAGTTCCGAAGCCGCACCAACATAATAGAGATACAGAAACACCGTGGCCCCTTTCTTTGAGATAACTCTGCACTAGTGCGAGCCGCAAATGCCACTTCCAGCTTAGCTGTGCAGAAGAAGAACAACAAGAAGAAGAAATATCTCGAAATGTGTCCGTCAGGCCCCTTCCCTTGAGATAAATCTGCAAATATCTCGGAAACGAAGAGAGCTATGGCAAAATGTTCAGAGACCTTTTTTGTAGAGAATTAAGTTTCCTACTTTTTATGTTCTATGATATTTTTTGATCAGATGCGTAGATCTCGAGATATATCAAGATATTTAAAAGTTCCGAAGCCGCACCAACATAATAGAGATACAGAAACACCGTGGCCCCTTTCTTTGAGATAACTCTGCACTATTGCGAGCTGCAAATGCCACTTCCAGCTTAGCTGTGCAGAAGAAGAACAACAAGAAGAAGAAATATCTCGAAATATGTCCGTCAGGCCCCTTCCCTTGAGATAAATCTGCAAATATCTCGGAAACGAAGCGAGCTATGGCAAAATGTTAAGAGACCTTTTTTGTATGGAATTATGTTTCCTACTTTTTATGTTCTATGATATTTTTTGATCAGACGCGTAGTTCTCGAGATATATCAAGATATTTAAAAGTTCCGAAGCCGCACCAACATAATAGAGATACAGAAACACCGTGGCCCCTTTCTTTGAGATAACTCTGCACTATTGCGAGCTGCAAATGCCACTTCCAGCTTAGCTGTGCAGAAGAAGAACAACAAGAAGAAGAAATATCTCGAAGTATGTCCGTCAGGCCCCTTCCCTTGAGATAAATCTGCAAATATCTCGGAAACGAAGCGAGCTATGGCAAAATGTTAAGAGACCTTTTCTGTAGAGAATTATGTTTCCTACTTTTTATGTTCTATGATATTTTTTGATCAGATGCGTAGTTCTCGAGATATATCAAGATATTTAAAAGTTCTGAAGCTGCACCAACATAATAGAGATACAGAAACACCGTGGCCCCTTTCTTTGAGATAACTCTGCACTAGTGCGAGCCGCAAATGCCACTTCCAGCTTAGCTGTGCAGAAGAAGAACAACAAGAAGAAGAAATATCTCGAAGTATGTCCGTCAGGCCCCTTCCCTTGAGATAAATCTGCAAATATCTCGGAAACGAAGCGAGCTATGGCAAAATGTTAGGAGACCTTTTTTGTAGAGAATTAAGTTTCCTACTTTTTATGTTCTATGATATTTTTTGATCAGATGCGTAGTTCTCGAGATATATCAAGATATTTAAAAGTTCCGAAGCCGCACCAACATAATAGAGATACAGAAACACCGTGGCCCCTTTCTTTGAGATAACTCTGCACTAGTGCGAGCCGCAAATGCCACTTCCAGCTTAGCTGTGCAGAAGAAGAACAACAAGAAGAAGAAATATCTCGAAATATGTCCGTTAGGCCCCTTCCCTTGAGATAAATCTGCAAATATCTCGGAAACGAAGCGAGCTATGGCAAAATGTTAAGAGACCTTTTTTGTAGAGA
This sequence comes from Osmia lignaria lignaria, assembly GCF_051020975.1. NCBI lineage: Eukaryota > Metazoa > Arthropoda > Insecta > Hymenoptera > Megachilidae > Osmia > Osmia lignaria. Next base: position 8,174,873 of record NW_027478166.1, read on the forward strand.
ATTATGTTTCCTACAATTTATGTTCTATGATATTTTTTGATCTGATGCGTAGTTCTCGAGATATATCAAGATATTTAAAAGTTCCGAAGCCGCACCAACATAATAGAGATACAGAAACACCGTGGCCCCTTTCTTTGAGATAACTCTGCACTATTGCGAGCTGTAAATGCCACTTCCAGCTTAGCTGTGCAGAAGAAGAACAACAAGAAGGAGAAATATCTCGAAATATGTCCGTCAGGCCCCTTCCCTTGAGATATATCTGCAAATATCTCGGAAACGAAGCGAGCTATGGCAAAATGTTAAGAGACCTTTTTTGTAGAGAATTATGTTTCCTACAATTTATGTTCTATGATATTTTTTGATCAGAAGCGTAGTTTTCGAGATATATCGAGATATTTAAAAGTTCCGAAGCCGCACCAACATAATAGGGATACAGAAACACCGTGGCCCCTTTCTTTGAGATAACTCTGCACTAGTGCGAGCCGCAAATGCCACTTCCAGCTTAGCTGTGCAGAAGAAGAACAACAAGAAGAAGAAATATCTCGAAATATGTCCGTCAGGCCCCTTCCCTTGAGATAAATCTGCAAATATCTCGGAAACGAAGCGAGCTATGGCAAAATGTTAAGAGACCTTTTTTGTAGAGAATTCAGTTTCCTACTTTTTATGTTCTATGATATTTTTTGATCAGATGCGTAGTTCTCGAGATATATCAAGATATTTAAAAGTTCCGAAGCCGCACCAACATAATAGAGATACAGAAACACCGTGGCCCCTCTCTTTGAGATAACTCTGCACTATTGCGAGCTGGAAATGCCACTTCCAGTTTAGCTGTGCAGAAGAAGAACAACAAGAAGAAGAAATATCTCGAAATATGTCCGTTAGGCCCCTTCCCTTGAGATAAATCTGCAAATATCTCGGAAACGAAGCGAGCTATGGCAAAATGATAAGAGACCTTTTTTGTAGAGAATTAAGTTTCCTACTTTTTATGTTCTATGATATTTTTTGATCAGATGCGTAGTTCTCGAGATATATCAAGATATTTAAAAGTTCCGAAGCCGCACCAACATAATAGAGATACAGAAACACCGTGGCCCCTTTCTTTGAGATAACTCTGCACTATTGCGAGCTGTAAATGCCACTTCCAGCTTAGCTGTGCAGAAGAAGAACAACAAGAAGAAGAAATATCTCGAAATATGTCCGTCAGGCCCCTTCCCTTGAGATAAATCTGCAAATATCTCGGAAACGAAGCGAGCTATGGCAAAATGTTAGGAGACCTTTTTTGTAGAGAATTAAGTTTCCTACTTTTTATGTTCTATGATATTTTTTGATCAAATGCGTAGTTCTCGAGATATATCAAGATATTTAAAAGTTCCGAAGCCGCACCAACATAATAGAGATACAGAAACACCGTGGCCCCTTTCTTTGAGATAACTCTGCACTATTGCGAGCTGCAAATGCCACTTCCAGCTTAGCTGTGCAGAAGAAGAACATCAAGAAGAAGAAATATCTCGAAATATGTCCGTCAGGCCCCTTCCCTTGAGATAAATCTGCAAATATCTCGGAAACGAAGAGAGCTATGGCAAAATGTTAAGAGACCTTTTTTGTAGAGAATTAAGTTTCCTACTTTTTATGTTCTATGATATTTTTTGATCTGATGCGTAGTTCTCGAGATATATCAAGATATTTAAAAGTTCCGAAGCCGCACCAACATAATAGAGATACAGAAACACCGTGGCCCCTTTCTTTGAGATAACTCTGCACTATTGCGAGCTGCAAATGCCACTTCCAGCTTAGCTGTGCAGAAGAAGAACAACAAGAAGAAGAAATATCTGGAAATATGTCCGTCAGGCCCCTTCCCTTGAGATAAATCTGCAAATATCTCGGAAACGAAGCGAGCTATGGCAAAATGTTAAGAGACCTTTTTTGTAGAGAATTAAGTTTCCTACTATTTATGTTCTATGATATTTTTGGATCAGATGCGTAGTTCTCGAGATATATCAAGATATTTAAAAGTTCCGAAGCCGCACCAACATAATAGAGATACAGAAACACCGTGGCCCCTTTCTTTGAGATAACTCTGCACTAGAGCGAGCCACAAATGCCACTTCCAGCTTAGCTGTGCAGAAGAAGAACAACAAGAAGAAGAAATATCTCGAAATATGTCCGTCAGGCCATTTCCCTTGAGATAAATCTGCAAATATCTCGGAAACGAAGTGAGCTATGGCAAAATGTTAAGAGACCTTTTTTGTAGAGAATTATGTTTCCTACTTTTTATGTTCTATGATATTTTTTGATCAGACGCGTAGCTCTCGAGATATATCAAGATATTTAAAAGTTCCGAAGCCGCACCAACATAATAGAGATACAGAAACAGCGTGGCCCCTTTCTTTGAGATATCTCTGCACTATTGCGAGCTGCAAATGCCACTTCCAGCTTAGCTGCGCAGAAGAAGAACAACAAGAAGAAGAAATATCTCGAAATATGTCCGTCAGGCCCCTTCCCTTGAGATAAATCTGCAAATATCTCGGAAACGAAGCGAGCTATGGCAAAATGTTAACAGACGTTTTTTGTAGAGAATTATGTTTCCTACTTTTTATGTTCTATGATATTTTTTGATCAGATGCGTAGTTCTCGAGATATATCAAGATATTTAAAAGTTCCGAAGCCGCACCAACATAATAGAGATACAGAAACACCGTGGCCCCTTTCTTTGAGATAACTCTGCACTATTGCGAGCTGGAAATGCCACTTCCAGCTTAGCTGTGCAGAGGAAGAACAACAAGAAGAAGAAATATCTCGAAATATGTCCGTCAGGGCAGTTCCTTTGAGCTGAATCTGCAAATATCTCGGAAACGAAGCGAGCTATGGCAAAATGTTAAGAGACGTTTTTTATAGAGAATTATGTTTCCTACAATTTATGTTCTATGATATTTTTTGATCAGAAGCGTAGTTTTCGAGATATATCGAGATATTTAAAAGTTCCGAAGCCGCACCAACATAATAGGGATACAGAAACACCGTGGCCCCTTTCTTTGAGATAACTCTGCACTAGTGCGAGCCGCAACTGCCACTTCCAGCTTAGCTGTGCAGAAGAAGAACAACAAGAAGAAGAAATATCTCGAAATATGTCCGTCAGGCCCCTTCCCTTGAGATAAATCTGCAAATATCTCGGAAACGAAGCGAGCTATGGCGAAATGTTAAGAGACCTTTTTTGTAGAGAATTCAGTTTCCTACTTTTTATGTTCTATGATATTTTTTGATCAGATGCGTAGTTCTCGAGATATATCAAGATATTTAAAAGCTCCGAAGCCGCACCAACATAATAGAGATACAGAAACACCGTGGCCCCTTTCTTTGAGATAACTCTGCACTATTGCGAGCTGCAAATGCCACTTCCAGCTTAGCTGTGCAGAGGAAGAACAACAAGAAGAAGAAATATCTCGAAATATGTCCGTCAGGCCAGTTCCTCTGAGCTGAATCTGCAAATATCTCGGAAATGAAGCGAGCTATGGCAAAATGTTAAGAGACGTTTTTTATAGAGAATTATGTTTCCTACAATTTATGTTCTATGATATTTTTTGATCAGAAGCGTAGTTTTCGAGATATATCGAGATATTTAAAAGTTCCGAAGCCGCACCAACATAATAGGGATACAGAAACACCGTGGCCCCTTTCTTTGAGATAACTCTGCACTAGTGCGAGCCGCAAATGCCAGTTCCAGCTTAGCTGTGCAGAAGAAGAACAACAAGAAGAAGAAATATCTCGAAATATGTCCGTCAGGCCCCTTCCCTTGAGATAAATCTGCAAATATCTCGGAAACGAAGCGAGCTATGGCAAAATGTTAAGAGACCTTTTTTGTAGAGAATTAAGTTTCCTACTTTTTATGTTGTATGATATTTTTTGATCAGATGCGTAGTTCTCGAGATATATCAAGATATTTAAAAGTTCCGAAGCCGCACCAACATAATAGAGATACAGAAACACCGTGGCCCCTTTCTTTGAGATAACTCTGCACTATTGCGAGCTGCAAATGCCACTTCCAGCTTAGCTGTGCAGAGGAAGAACAACAAGAAGAAGAAATATCTCGAAATATGTCCGTCAGGCCAGTTCCTTTGAGCTGAATCTGCAAATATCTCGGAAACGAAGCGAGCTATGGCAAAATGTTAAGAGACCTTTTTTGTAGAGAATTATGCTTCCTACAATTTATGTTCTATGATATTTTTTGATCAGAAGCGTAGTTTTCGAGATACATCGAGATATTTAAAAGTTCCGAAGCCGCACCAACATAATAGAGATACAGAAACACCGTGGCCCCTTTCTTTGACATAACTCTGCACTAGTGCGAGCCGCAAATGCCAGTTCCAGCTTAGCTGTGCAGAAGAAGAACAACAAGAAGAAGAAATATCTCGAAATATGTCCGTCAGGCCCCTTCCCTTGAGATAAATCTGCAAATATCTCGGAAACGAAGCGAGCTATGGCAAAATGTTAAGAGACCTTTTTTGTAGAGAATTAAGTTTCCTACTTTTTATGTTGTATGATATTTTTTGATCAGATGCGTAGTTCTCGAGATATATCAAGATATTTAAAAGTTCCGAAGCCGCACCAACATAATAGAGATACAGAAACACCGTGGCCCCTTTCTTTGAGATAACTCTGCACTATTGCGAGCTGCAAATGCCACTTCCAGCTTAGCTGTGCAGAGGAAGAACAACAAGAAGAAGAAATATCTCGAAATATGTCCGTCAGGCCCCTTCCCTTGAGATAAATCTGCAAATATCTCGGAAACGAAGCGAGCTATGGCAAAATGTTAAGAGACCTTTTTTGTAGAGAATCAAGTTTCCTACTTTTTAGGTTGTATGATATTTTTTGATCAGATGCGTAGTTCTCGAGATATATCAAGATATTTAAAAGTTCCGAAGCCGCACCAACATAATAGAGATACAGAAACACCGTGGCCCCTTTCTTTGAGATAACTCTGCACTATTGCGAGCTGCAAATGCCACTTCCAGCTTAGCTGTGCAGAGGAAGAACAACAAGAAGAAGAAATATCTCGAAATATGTCCGTCAGGCCAGTTCCTTTGAGCTGAATCTGCAAATATCTCGGAAACGAAGCGAGCTATGGCAAAATGTTAAGAGACGTTTTTTGTAGAGAATTATGTTTCCTACAATTTATGTTCTATGATATTTTTTGATCAGATGCGTAGTTTTCGAGATATATCGAGATATTTAAAAGTTCCGAAGCCGCACCAACATAATAGGGATACAGAAACACCGTGGCCCCTTTCTTTGAGATAACTCTGCACTAGTGCGAGCCGCAAATGCCACTTCCAGCTTAGCTGTGCAGAAGAAGAACAACAAGAAGAAGAAATATCTCGAAATATGTCCGTCAGGCCCCTTCCCTTGAGATAAATCTGCAAATATCTCGGAAACGAAGCGAGCTATGGCGAAATGTTAAGAGACCTTTTTTGTAGAGAATTAAGTTTCCTACTTTTCATGTTCTATGATATTTTTTGATCAGATGCGTAGTTCTCGAGATATATCAAGATATTTAAAAGTTCCGAAGCCGCACCAACATAATAGAGATACAGAAACACCGTGGCCCCTTTCTTTGAGATAACTCTGCACTATTGCGAGCTGCAAATGCCACTTCCAGCTTAGCTGTGCAGAGGAAGAACAACAAGAAGAAGAAATATCTCGAAATATGTCCGTCAGGCCCCTTCCCTTGAGATATATCTGCAAATATCTCGGAAACGAAGCGAGCTATGGCAAAATGTTAAGAGACCTTTTTTATAGAGAATTATGTTTCCTACAATTTATGTTCTATGATATTTTTTGATCAGATGCGTAGTTTTCGAGATATATCGAGATATTTAAAAGTTCCGAAGCCGCACCAACATAATAGGGATACAGAAACACCGTGGCCCCTTTCTTTGAGATAACTCTGCACTAGTGCGAGCCGCAAACGCCACTTCCAGCTTAGCTGTGCAGAAGAAGAACAACAAGAAGAAGAAATATCTCGAAATATGTCCGTCAGGCCCCTTCCCTTGAGATATATCTGCAAATATCTCGGAAACGAAGCGAGCTATGGCAAAATGTTAAGAGACCTTTTTTGTAGAGAATTATGCTTCCTACAATTTATGTTCTATGATATTTTTTGATCAGAAGCGTAGTTTTCGAGATACATCGAGATATTTAAAAGTTCCGAAGCCGCACCAACATAATAGAGATACAGAAACACCGTGGCCCCTTTCTTTGAGATAACTCTGCACTAGTGCGAGCCGCAAATGCCAGTTCCAGCTTAGCTGTGCAGAAGAAGAACAACAAGAAGAAGAAATATCTCGAAATATGTCCGTCAGGCCCCTTCCCTTGAGATAAATCTGCAAATATCTCGGAAACGAAGCGAGCTATGGCAAAATGTTAAGAGACCTTTTTTGTAGAGAATTAAGTTTCCTACTTTTTATGTTGTATGATATTTTTTGATCAGATGCGTAGTTCTCGAGATATATCAAGATATTTAAAAGTTCCGAAGCCGCACCAACATAATAGAGATACAGAAACACCGTGGCCCCTTTCTTTGAGATAACTCTGCACTATTGCGAGCTGCAAATGCCACTTCCAGCTTAGCTGTGCAGAGGAAGAACAACAAGAAGAAGAAATATCTCGAAATATGTCCGTCAGGCCAGTTCCTTTGAGCTGAATCTGCAAATATCTCGGAAACGAAGCGAGCTATGGCAAAATGTTAAGAGACGTTTTTTGTAGAGAATTATGTTTCCTACAATTTATGTTCTATGATATTTTTTGATCAGAAGCGTAGTTTTCGAGATATATCGAGGTATTTAAAAGTTCCGAAGCCGCACCAACATAATAGGGATACAGAAACACCGTGGCCCCTTTCTTTGAGATAACTCTGCACTAGTGCGAGCCGCAAATGCCACTTCCAGCTTAGCTGTGCAGAAGAAGAACAACAAGAAGAAGAAATATCTCGAAATATGTCCGTCAGGCCCCTTCCCTTGAGATAAATCTGCAAATATCTCGGAAACGAAGCGAGCTATGGCGAAATGTTAAGAGACCTTTTTTGTAGAGAATTAAGTTTCCTACTTTTCATGTTCTATGATATTTTTTGATCAGATGCGTAGTTCTCGAGATATATCAAGATATTTAAAAGTTCCGAAGCCGCACCAACATAATAGAGATACAGAAACACCGTGGCCCCTTTCTTTGAGATAACTCTGCACTATTGCGAGCTGCAAATGCCACTTCCAGCTTAGCTGTGCAGAGGAAGAACAACAAGAAGAAGAAATATCTCGAAATATGTCCGTCAGGCCCCTTCCCTTGAGATAAATCTGCAAATATCTCGGAAACGAAGCGAGCTATGGCAAAATGTTAAGAGACCTTTTTTGTATAGAATTAAGTTTCCTACTTTTTATGTTCTATGATATTTTTTGATCAGATGCGTAGTTCTCGAGATATATCAAGATATTTAAAAGTTCCGAAGCCGCACCAACATAATAGAGATACAGAAACACCGTGGCCCCTTTCTTTGAGATAACTCTGCACTAGTGCGAGCCGCAAATGCCACTTCCAGCTTAGCTGTGCAGAAGAAGAACAACAAGAACAAGAAATATCTCGAAATATGTCCGTCAGGCCCCTTCCCTTGAGATATATCTGCAAATATCTCGGAAACGAAGCGAGCTATGGCAAAATGTTAAGAGACCTTTTTTGTAGAGAATTATGCTTCCTACAATTTATGTTCTATGATATTTTTTGATCAGAAGCGTAGTTTTCGAGATACATCGAGATATTTAAAAGTTCCGAAGCCGCACCAACATAATAGAGATACAGAAACACCGTGGCCCCTTTCTTTGAGATAACTCTGCACTATTGCGAGCTGCAAATGCCACTTCCAGCTTAGCTGTGCAGAGGAAGAACAACAAGAAGAAGAAATATCTCGAAATATGTCCGTCAGGCCAGTTCCTTTGAGCTGAATCTGCAAATATCTCGGAAACGAAGCGAGCTATGGCAAAATGTTAAGAGACGTTTTTTGTAGAGAATTATGTTTCCTACAATTTATGTTCTATGATATTTTTTGATCAGAAGCGTAGTTTTCGAGATATATCGAGGTATTTAAAAGTTCCGAAGCCGCACCAACATAATAGGGATACAGAAACACCGTGGCCCCTTTCTTTGAGATAACTCTGCACTAGTGCGAGCCGCAAATGCCACTTCCAGCTTAGCTGTGCAGAAGAAGAACAACAAGAAGAAGAAATATCTCGAAATATGTCCGTCAGGCCCCTTCCCTTGAGATAAATCTGCAAATATCTCGGAAACGAAGAGAGCTATGGCAAAATGTTAAGAGACCTTTTTTGTAGAGAATTAAGTTTCCTACTTTTTATGTTCTATCATATTTTTTGATCTGATGCGTAGTTCTCGAGATATATCAAGATATTTAAAAGTTCCGAAGCCGCACCAACATAATAGAGATACAGAAACACCGTGGCCCCTTTCTTTGAGATAACTCTGCACTAGTGCGAGCCGCAAATGCCAGTTCCAGCTTAGCTGTGCAGAAGAAGAACAACAAGAAGAAGAAATATCTCGAAATATGTCCGTCAGGCCCCTTCCCTTGAGATAAATCTGCAAATATCTCGGAAACGAAGCGAGCTATGGCAAAATGTTAAGAGACCTTTTTTGTAGAGAATTAAGTTTCCTACTTTTTATGTTGTATGATATTTTTTGATCAGAAGCGTAGTTTTCGAGATATATCGAGATATTTAAAAGTTCCGAAGCCGCACCAACATAATAGAGATACAGAAACACCGTGGCCCCTTTCTTTGAGATAACTCTGCACTAGTGCGAGCCGCAAATGCCACTTCCAGCTTAGCTGTGCAGAAGAAGAACAACAAGAAGAAGAAATATCTCGAAATATGTCCGTCAGGCCCCTTCCCTTGAGATATATCTGCAAATATCTCGGAAACGAAGCGAGCTATGGCAAAATGTTAAGAGACCTTTTTTGTAGAGAATTATGCTTCCTACAATTTATGTTCTATGATATTTTTTGATCAGAAGCGTAGTTTTCGAGATACATCGAGATATTTAAAAGTTCCGAAGCCGCACCAACATAATAGAGATACAGAAACACCGTGGCCCCTTTCTTTGAGATAACTCTGCACGATTGCGAGCTGTAAATGCCACTTCCAGCTTAGCTGTGCAGAAGAAGGACAACAAGAAGAAGGAATATCTCGAAATATGTCCGTCAGGCCCCTTCCCTTGAGATAAATCTGCAAATATCTCGGAAACGAAGCGAGCTATGGCGAAATGTTAAGAGACCTTTTTTGTAGAGAATTAAGTTTCCTACTTTTTATGTTCTATGATATTTTTTGATCAGATGCGTAGTTCTCGAGATATATCAAGATATTTAAAAGTTCCGAAGCCGCACCAACATAATAGAGATACAGAAACACCGTGGCCCCTTTCTTTGAGATAACTCTGCACTATTGCGAGCTGCAAATGCCACTTCCAGCTTAGCTGTGCAGAGGAAGAACAACAAGAAGAAGAAATATCTCGAAATATGTCCGTCAGGCCAGTTCCTTTGAGCTGAATCTGCAAATATCTCGGAAACGAAGCGAGCTATGGCAAAATGTTAAGAGACGTTTTTTATAGAGAATTATGTTTCCTACAATTTATGTTCTATGATATTTTTTGATCAGATGCGTAGTTTTCGAGATGTATCGAGATATTTAAAAGTTCCGAAGCCGCACCAACATAATAGGGATACAGATACACCGTGGCCCCTTTCTTTGAGATAACTCTGCACTAGTGCGAGCAGCAAATGCCACTTCCAGCTTAGCTGTGCAGATGAAGAACAACAAGAAGAAGAAATATCTCGAAATATGTCGGTCAGGCCCCTTCCCTTGAGATATATCTGCAAATATCTCGGAAACGAAGCGAGCTATGGCAAAATGTTAAGAGACCTTTTTTGTAGAGAATTATGCTTCCTACAATTTATGTTCTATGATATTTTGTGATCAGAAGCGTAGTTTTCGAGATATATCGAGGTATTTAAAAGTTCCGAAGCCGCACCAACATAATAGGGATACAGAAACACCGTGGCCCCTTTCTTTGAGATAACTCTGCACTAGTGCGAGCCGCAAATGCCACTTCCAGCTTAGCTGTGCAGAAGAAGAACAACAAGAAGAAGAAATATCTCGAAATATGTCCGTCAGGCCCCTTCCCTTGAGATAAATCTGCAAATATCTCGGAAACGAAGCGAGCTATGGCGAAATGTTAAGAGACGTTTTTTATAGAGAATTATGTTTCCTACAATTTATGTTCTATGATATTTTTTGATCAGATGCGTAGTTTTCGAGATATATCGAGATATTTAAAAGTTCCGAAGCCGCACCAACATAATAGGGATACAGATACACCGTGGCCCCTTTCTTTGAGATAACTCTGCACTAGTGCGAGCAGCAAATGCCACTTCCAGCTTAGCTGTGCAGATGAAGAACAACAAGAAGAAGAAATATCTCGAAATATGTCGGTCAGGCCCCTTCCCTTGAGATATATCTGCAAATATCTCGGAAACGAAGCGAGCTATGGCAAAATGTTAAGAGACCTTTTTTGTAGAGAATTATGCTTCCTACAATTTATGTTCTATGATATTTTTTGATCAGAAGCGTAGTTTTCGAGATATATCGAGGTATTTAAAAGTTCCGAAGCCGCACCAACATAATAGGGATACAGAAACACCGTGGCCCCTTTCTTTGAGATAACTCTGCACTAGTGCGAGCCGCAAATGCCACTTCCAGCTTAGCTGTGCAGAAGAAGAACAACAAGAAGAAGAAATATCTCGAAATATGTCCGTCAGGCCCCTTCCCTTGAGATAAATCTGCAAATATCTCGGAAACGAAGCGAGCTATGGCGAAATGTTAAGAGACCTTTTTTGTAGAGAATTAAGTTTCCTACTTTTCATGTTCTATGATATTTTTTGATCAGATGCGTAGTTCTCGAGATATATCAAGATATTTAAAAGTTCCGAAGCCGCACCAACATAATAGAGATACAGAAACACCGTGGCCCCTTTCTTTGAGATAACTCTGCACGATTGCGAGCTGTAAATGCCACTTCCAGCTTAGCTGTGCAGAAGAAGGACAACAAGAAGAAGAAATATCTCGAAATATGTCCGTCAGGCCCCTTCCCTTGAGATAAATCTGCAAATATCTCGGAAACGAAGCGAGCTATGGCAAAATGTTAAGAGACCTTATTTGCAGAGAATTAATTTTCCTACTTTTTATGTTCTATGATATTTTTTGATCAGATGCGTAGTTCTCGAGATATATCAAGATATTTAAAAGTTCCGAAACCGCACCAACATAATAGAGATACAGAAACACGGTGGCCCCTTTCTTTGAGATAACTCTGCACTAGTGCGAGCCGCAAATGCCACTTCCAGCTTAGCTGTGCAGAAGAAGAACAACAAGAAGAAGAAATATCTCGAAATATGTCCGTCAGGCCCCTTCCCTTGAGATAAATCTGCAAATATCTCGGAAACGAAGCGAGCTATGGCAAAATGTTAAGAGACCGTTTTTGTAGAGAATTAAGTTTCCTACTTTTTGTCTTCTATGATATTTTTTGATCACATGCGTAGTTCTCGAGATATATTAAGATATTTAAAAGTTCCGAAGCCGCACCAACATAATAGAGATACAGAAACACCGTGGCCCCTTTCTTTGAGATAACTCTGCACTATTGCGAGCTGTAAATGCCACTTCCAGCTTAGCTGTGCAGAAGAAGAACAACAAGAAGAAGAAATATCTCGAAATATGTCCGTCAGGCCCCTTCCCTTGAGATATATCTGCAAATATCTCGGAAACGAAGCGAGCTATGGCAAAATGTTAAGAGACCTTTTTTGTAGAGAATTAAGTTTCCTACTTTTTATGTTCTATGATATTTTTTGATCAGATGCGTAGTTCTCGAGATATATCAAGATATTTAAAAGTTCCGAAGCCGCACCAACATAATAGAGATACAGAAACACCGTGGCCCCTTTCTTTGAGATAACTCTGCACTATTGCGAGCTGCAAATGCCACTTCCAGCTTAGCTGTGCAGAGGAAGAACAACAAGAAGAAGAAATATCTCGAAATATGTCCGTCAGGCCAGTTCCTTTGAGCTGAATCTGCAAATATCTCGGAAACGAAGCGAGCTATGGCAAAATGTTAAGAGACGTTTTTTATAGAGAATTATGTTTCCTACAATTTATGTTCTATGATATTTTTTGATCAGAAGCGTAGTTTTCGAGATATATCGAGATATTTAAAAGTTCCGAAGCCGCACCAACATAATAGGGATACAGAAACACCGTGGCCCCTTTCTTTGAGATAACTCTGCACTAGTGCGAGCCGCAAATGCCACTTCCAGCTTAGCTGTGCAGAAGAAGAACAACAAGAAGAAGAAATATCTCGAAATATGTCCGTCAGGCCCCTTCCCTTGAGATATATCTGCAAATATCTCGGAAACGAAGCGAGCTATGGCAAAATGTTAAGAGACCTTTTTTGTAGAGAATTATGCTTCCTACAATTTATGTTCTATGATATTTTTTGATCAGAAGCGTAGTTTTCGAGATACATCGAGATATTTAAAAGTTCCGAAGCCGCAGCAACATAATAGAGATACAGAAACACCGTGGCCCCTTTCTTTGAGATAACTCTGCACTATTGCGAGCTGCAAATGTCACTTCCAGCTTAGCTGTGCAGAGGAAGAACAACAAGAAGAAGAAATATCTCGAAATATGTCCGTCAGGCCAGTTCCTTTGAGCTGAATCTGCAAATATCTCGGAAACGAAGCGAGCTATGGCAAAATGTTAAGAGACGGTTTTTATAGAGAATTATGTTTCCTACAATTTATGTTCTATGATATTTTTTGATCAGATGCGTAGTTTTCGAGATATATCGAGATATTTAAAAGTTCCGAAGCCGCACCAACACAATAGGGATACAGATACACCGTGGCCCCTTTCTTTGAGATAACTCTGCACTAGTGCGAGCCGCAAATGCCACTTCCAGCTTAGCTGTGCAGAAGAAGAACAACAAGAAGAAGAAATATCTCGAAATATGTCGGTCAGGCCCCTTCCCTTGAGATATATCGGCAAATATCTCGGAAACGAAGCGAGCTATGGCAAAATGTTAAGAGACCTTTTTTGTAGAGAATTATGCTTCCTACAATTTATGTTCTATGATATTTTTTGATCAGAAGCGTAGTTTTCGAGATACATCGAGATATTTAAAAGTTCCGAAGCTGCACCAACATAATAGGGGTACAGAAACACCGTGGCCCCTTTCTTTGAGATAACTCTGCACTATTGCGAGCTGCAAATGACACTTCCAGCTTAGCTGTGCAGAGGAAGAACAACAAGAAGAAGAAATATCTCGAAATATGTCCGTCAGGCCAGTTCCTTTGAGCTGAATCTGCAAATATCTCGGAAACGAAGCGAGCTATGGCAAAATGTTAAGAGACGTTTTTTATAGAGAATTATGCTTCCTACAATTTATGTTCTATGATATTTTTTGATCAGATGCGTAGTTTTCGAGATATATCGAGATATTTAAAAGTTCCGAAGCCGCACCAACATAATAGGGATACAGATACACCGTGGCCCCTTTCTTTGAGATAACTCTGCACTAGTGCGAGCTGTAATTGCCACTTCCAGCTTAGCTGTGCAGAAGAAGAACAACAAGAAGAAGAAATATCTCGAAATATGTCCGTCAGGCCCCTTCCCTTGAGATATATCTGCAAATATCTCGGAAACGAAGCGAGCTATGGCAAAATGTTAAGAGACCTTTTTTGTAGAGAATTCTGTTTCCTACAATTTATGTTCTATGATATTTTTTGATCAGATGCGTAGTTCTCGAGATATATCAAGATATTTAAAAGTTCCGAAGCCGCACCAACATAATAGAGATACAGAAACACCGTGGCCCCTTTCTTTGAGATAACTCTGCACGATTGCGAGCTGTAAATGCCACTTCCAGCTTAGCTGTGCAGAAGAAGGACAACAAGAAGAAGAAATATCTCGAAATATGTCCGTCAGGCCCCTTCCCTTGAGATAAATCTGCAAATATCTCGGAAACGAAGCGAGCTATGGCAAAATGTTAAGAGACGTTTTTTATAGAGAATTATGCATCCTACAATTTATGTTCTATGATATTTTTTGATCAGATGCGTAGTTTTCGAGATATATCGAGATATTTAAAAGTTCCGAAGCCGCACCAACATAATAGGGATACAGATACACCGTGGCCCCTTTCTTTGAGATAACTCTGCACTAGTGCGAGCCGCAAATGCCACTTCCAGCTTAGCTGTGCAGAAGAAGAACAACAAGAAGAAGAAATATCTCGAAATATGTCGGTCAGGCCCCTTCCCTTGAGATATATCTGCAAATATCTCGGAAACGAAGCGAGCTATGGCAAAATGTTAAGAGACCTTTTTTGTAGAGAATTAAGTTTCCTACTTTTTATGTTGTATGATATTTTTTGATCAGATGCGTAGTTCTCGAGATATATCAAGATATTTAAAAGTTCCGAAGCCGCACCAACATAATAGAGATACAGAAACACCGTGGCCCCTTTCTTTGAGATAACTCTGCACTATTGCGAGCTGCAAATGCCACTTCCAGCTTAGCTGTGCAGAAGAAGGACAACAAGAAGAAGAAATATCTCGAAATATGTCCGTCAGGCCCCTTCCCTTGAGATAAATCTGCAAATATCTCGGAAACGAAGCGAGCTATGGCGAAATGTTAAGAGACCTTTTTTGTAGAGAATTAAGTTTCCTACTTTTTATCTTGTATGATATTTTTTGATCAGATGCGTAGTTCTCGAGATATATCAAGATATTTAAAAGTTCCGAAGCCGCACCAACATAATAGAGATACAGAAACACCGTGGCCCCTTTCTTTGAGATAACTCTGCACTATTGCGAGCTGCAAATGCCACTTCCAGCTTAGCTGTGCAGAGGAAGAACAACAAGAAGAAGAAATATCTCGAAATATGTCCGTCAGGCCAGTTCCTTTGAGCTGAATCTGCAAATATCTCGGAAACGAAGCGAGCTATGGCAAAATGTTAAGAGACGTTTTTTGTAGAGAATTATGTTTCCTACAATTTATGTTCTATGATATTTTTTGATCAGAAGCGTAGTTTTCGAGATATATCGAGGTATTTAAAAGTTCCGAAGCCGCACCAACATAATAGGGATACAGAAACACCGTGGCCCCTTTCTTTGAGATAACTCTGCACTAGTGCGAGCCGCAAATGCCACTTCCAGCTTAGCTGTGCAGAAGAAGAACAACAAGAAGAAGAAATATCTCGAAATATGTCCGTCAGGCCCCTTCCCTTGAGATAAATCTGCAAATATCTCGGAAACGAAGCGAGCTATGGCGAAATGTTAAGAGACCTTTTTTGTAGAGAATTAAGTTTCCTACTTTTCATGTTCTATGATATTTTTTGATCAGATGCGTAGTTCTCGAGATATATCAAGATATTTAAAAGTTCCGAAGCCGCACCAACATAATAGAGATACAGAAACACCGTGGCCCCTTTCTTTGAGATAACTCTGCACGATTGCGAGCTGTAAATGCCACTTCCAGCTTAGCTGTGCAGAAGAAGGACAACAAGAAGAAGAAATATCTCGAAATATGTCCGTCAGGCCCCTTCCCTTGAGATAAATCTGCAAATATCTCGGAAACGAAGCGAGCTATGGCAAAATGTTAAGAGACGTTTTTTATAGAGAATTATGCATCCTACAATTTATGTTCTATGATATTTTTTGATCAGATGCGTAGTTTTCGAGATATATCGAGATATTTAAAAGTTCCGAAGCCGCACCAACATAATAGGGATACAGATACACCGTGGCCCCTTTCTTTGAGATAACTCTGCACTAGTGCGAGCCGCAAATGCCACTTCCAGCTTAGCTGTGCAGAAGAAGAACAACAAGAAGAAGAAATATCTCGAAATATGTCGGTCAGGCCCCTTCCCTTGAGATATATCTGCAAATATCTCGGAAACGAAGCGAGCTATGGCAAAATGTTAAGAGACCTTTTTTGTAGAGGATTATGCTTCCTACAATTTATGTTCTATGATATTTTTTGATCAGAAGCGTAGTTTTCGAGATACATCGAGATATTTAAAAGTTCCGAAGCCGCACCAACATAATAGAGATACAGAAACACCGTGGCCCCTTTCTTTGAGATAACTCTGCACTAGTGCGAGCCGCAAATGCCAGTTCCAGCTTAGCTGTGCAGAAGAAGAACAACAAGAAGAAGAAATATCTCGAAATATGTCCGTCAGGCCCCTTCCCTTGTGATAAATCTGCAAATATCTCGGAAACGAAGCGAGCTATGGCAAAATGTTAAGAGACCTTTTTTGTAGAGAATTAAGTTTCCTACTTTTTATGTTGTATGATATTTTTTGATCAGATGCGTAGTTCTCGAGATATATCAAGATATTTAAAAGTTCCGAAGCCGCACCAACATAATAGAGATACAGAAACACCGTGGTCCCTTTCTTTGAGATAACTCTGCACTATTGCGAGCTGCAAATGCCACTTCCAGCTTAGCTGTGCAGAGGAAGAACAACAAGAAGAAGAAATATCTCGAAATATGTCCGTCAGGCCAGTTCCTTTGAGCTGAATCTGCAAATATCTCGGAAACGAAGCGAGCTATGGCAAAATGTTAAGAGACGTTTTTTATAGAGAATTATGCTTCCTACAATTTATGTTCTATGATATTTTTTGATCAGATGCGTAGTTTTCGAGATATATCGAGATATTTAAAAGTTCCGAAGCCGCACCAACATAATAGGGATACAGATACACCGTGGCCCCTTTCTTTGAGATAACTCTGCACTAGTGCGAGCTGTAATTGCCACTTCCAGCTTAGCTGTGCAGAAGAAGGACAACAAGAAGAAGAAATATCTCGAAATATGTCCGTCAGGCCCCTTCCCTTGAGATAAATCTGCAAATATCTCGGAAACGAAGCGAGCTATGGCAAAATGTTAAGAGACGTTTTTTATAGAGAATTATGCTTCCTACAATTTATGTTCTATGATATTTTTTGATCAGATGCGTAGTTTTCGAGATATATCGAGATATTTAAAAGTTCCGAAGCCGCACCAACATAATAGGGATACAGATACACCGTGGCCCCTTTCTTTGAGATAACTCTGCACTAGTGCGAGCCGCAAATGCCACTTCCAGCTTAGCTGTGCAGAAGAAGAACAACAAGAAGAAGAAATATCTCGAAATATGTCGGTCAGGCCCCTTCCCTTGAGATATATCTGCAAATATCTCGGAAACGAAGCGAGCTATGGCAAAATGTTAAGAGACCTTTTTTGTAGAGAATTATGCTTCCTACAATTTATGTTCTATGATATTTTTTGATCAGAAGCGTAGTTTTCGAGATACATCGAGATATTTAAAAGTTCCGAAGCCGCACCAACATAATAGAGATACAGAAACACCGTGGCCCCTTTCTTTGAGATAACTCTGCACTAGTGCGAGCCGCAAATGCCAGTTCCAGCTTAGCTGTGCAGAAGAAGAACAACAAGAAGAAGAAATATCTCGAAATATGTCCGTCAGGCCCCTTCCCTTGTGATAAATCTGCAAATATCTCGGAAACGAAGCGAGCTATGGCAAAATGTTAAGAGACCTTTTTTGTAGAGAATTAAGTTTCCTACTTTTTATGTTGTATGATATTTTTTGATCAGATGCGTAGTTCTCGAGATATATCAAGATATTTAAAAGTTCCGAAGCCGCACCAACATAATAGAGATACAGAAACACCGTGGCCCCTTTCTTTGAGATAACTCTGCACTATTGCGAGCTGCAAATGCCACTTCCAGCTTAGCTGTGCAGAAGAAGGACAACAAGAAGAAGAAATATCTCGAAATATGTCCGTCAGGCCCCTTCCCTTGAGATAAATCTGCAAATATCTCGGAAACGAAGCGAGCTATGGCGAAATGTTAAGAGACCTTTTTTGTAGAGAATTAAGTTTCCTACTTTTTATCTTGTATGATATTTTTTGATCAGATGCGTAGTTCTCGAGATATATCAAGATATTTAAAAGTTCCGAAGCCGCACCAACATAATAGAGATACAGAAACACCGTGGCCCCTTTCTTTGAGATAACTCTGCACTATTGCGAGCTGCAAATGCCACTTCCAGCTTAGCTGTGCAGAGGAAGAACAACAAGAAGAAGAAATATCTCGAAATATGTCCGTCAGGCCAGTTCCTTTGAGCTGAATCTGCAAATATCTCGGAAACGAAGCGAGCTATGGCAAAATGTTAAGAGACGTTTTTTGTAGAGAATTATGTTTCCTACAATTTATGTTCTATGATATTTTTTGATCAGAAGCGTAGTTTTCGAGATATATCGAGGTATTTAAAAGTTCCGAAGCCGCACCAACATAATAGGGATACAGAAACACCGTGGCCCCTTTCTTTGAGATAACTCTGCACTAGTGCGAGCCGCAAATGCCACTTCCAGCTTAGCTGTGCAGAAGAAGAACAACAAGAAGAAGAAATATCTCGAAATATGTCCGTCAGGCCCCTTCCCTTGAGATAAATCTGCAAATATCTCGGAAACGAAGCGAGCTATGGCGAAATGTTAAGAGACCTTTTTTGTAGAGAATTAAGTTTCCTACTTTTCATGTTCTATGATATTTTTTGATCAGATGCGTAGTTCTCGAGATATATCAAGATATTTAAAAGTTCCGAAGCCGCACCAACATAATAGAGATACAGAAACACCGTGGCCCCTTTCTTTGAGATAACTCTGCACGATTGCGAGCTGTAAATGCCACTTCCAGCTTAGCTGTGCAGAAGAAGGACAACAAGAAGAAGAAATATCTCGAAATATGTCCGTCAGGCCCCTTCCCTTGAGATAAATCTGCAAATATCTCGGAAACGAAGCGAGCTATGGCGAAATGTTAAGAGACCTTTTTTGTAGAGAATTAAGTTTCCTACTTTTTATGTTCTATGATATTTTTTGATCAGATGCGTAGTTCTCGAGATATATCGAGATATTTAAAAGTTCCGAAGCCGCACCAACATAATAGAGATACAGAAACACCGTGGCCCCTTTCTTTGAGATAACTCTGCACTATTGCGAGCTGCAAATGCCACTTCCAGCTTAGCTGTGCAGAGGAAGAACAACAAGAAGAAGAAATATCTCGAAATATGTCCGTCAGGCCCCTTCCCTTGTGATAAATCTGCAAATATCTCGGAAACGAAGCGAGCTATGGCAAAATGTTAAGAGACCTTTTTTGTAGAGAATTAAGTTTCCTACTTTTTATGTTGTATGATATTTTTTGATCAGATGCGTAGTTCTCGAGATATATCAAGATATTTAAAAGTTCCGAAGCCGCACCAACATAATAGAGATACAGAAACACCGTGGCCCCTTTCTTTGAGATAACTCTGCACTATTGCGAGCTGCAAATGCCACTTCCAGCTTAGCTGTGCAGAAGAAGGACAACAAGAAGAAGAAATATCTCGAAATATGTCCGTCAGGCCCCTTCCCTTGAGATAAATCTGCAAATATCTCGGAAACGAAGCGAGCTATGGCGAAATGTTAAGAGACCTTTTTTGTAGAGAATTAAGTTTCCTACTTTTTATCTTGTATGATATTTTTTGATCAGATGCGTAGTTCTCGAGATATATCAAGATATTTAAAAGTTCCGAAGCCGCACCAACATAATAGAGATACAGAAACACCGTGGCCCCTTTCTTTGAGATAACTCTGCACTATTGCGAGCTGCAAATGCCACTTCCAGCTTAGCTGTGCAGAGGAAGAACAACAAGAAGAAGAAATATCTCGAAATATGTCCGTCAGGCCAGTTCCTTTGAGCTGAATCTGCAAATATCTCGGAAACGAAGCGAGCTATGGCAAAATGTTAAGAGACGTTTTTTGTAGAGAATTATGTTTCCTACAATTTATGTTCTATGATATTTTTTGATCAGAAGCGTAGTTTTCGAGATATATCGAGGTATTTAAAAGTTCCGAAGCCGCACCAACATAATAGGGATACAGAAACACCGTGGCCCCTTTCTTTGAGATAACTCTGCACTAGTGCGAGCCGCAAATGCCACTTCCAGCTTAGCTGTGCAGAAGAAGAACAACAAGAAGAAGAAATATCTCGAAATATGTCCGTCAGGCCCCTTCCCTTGAGATAAATCTGCAAATATCTCGGAAACGAAGCGAGCTATGGCGAAATGTTAAGAGACCTTTTTTGTAGAGAATTAAGTTTCCTACTTTTCATGTTCTATGATATTTTTTGATCAGATGCGTAGTTCTCGAGATATATCAAGATATTTAAAAGTTCCGAAGCCGCACCAACATAATAGAGATACAGAAACACCGTGGCCCCTTTCTTTGAGATAACTCTGCACGATTGCGAGCTGTAAATGCCACTTCCAGCTTAGCTGTGCAGAAGAAGGACAACAAGAAGAAGAAATATCTCGAAATATGTCCGTCAGGCCCCTTCCCTTGAGATAAATCTGCAAATATCTCGGAAACGAAGCGAGCTATGGCGAAATGTTAAGAGACCTTTTTTGTAGAGAATTAAGTTTCCTACTTTTTATGTTCTATGATATTTTTTGATCAGATGCGTAGTTCTCGAGATATATCGAGATATTTAAAAGTTCCGAAGCCGCACCAACATAATAGAGATACAGAAACACCGTGGCCCCTTTCTTTGAGATAACTCTGCACTATTGCGAGCTGCAAATGCCACTTCCAGCTTAGCTGTGCAGAGGAAGAACAACAAGAAGAAGAAATATCTCGAAATATGTCCGTCAGGCCAGTTCCTTTGAGCTGAATCTGCAAATATCTCGGAAACGAAGATAGCTATGGCAAAATGTTAAGAGACGTTTTTTATAGAGAATTATGTTTCCTACAATTTATGTTCTATGATATTTTTTGATCAGATGCGTAGTTTTCGAGATATATCGAGATATTTAAAAGTTCCGAAGCCGCACCAACATAATAGGGATACAGATACACCGTGGCCCCTTTCTTTGAGATAACTCTGCACTAGTGCGAGCCGCAAATGCCACTTCCAGCTTAGCTGTGCAGAAGAAGAACAACAAGAAGAAGAAATATCTCGAAATATGTCGGTCAGGCCCCTTCCCTTGAGATATATCTGCAAATATCTCGGAAACGAAGCGAGCTATGGCAAAATGTTAAGAGACCTTTTTTGTAGAGAATTATGCTTCCTACAATTTATGTTCTATGATATTTTTTGATCAGAAACGTAGTTTTCGAGATACATCGAGATATTTAAAAGTTCCGATGCCGCACCAACATAATAGAGATACAGAAACACCGTGGCCCCTTTCTTTGAGATAACTCTGCACTAGTGCGAGCCGCAAATGCCAGTTCCAGCTTAGCTGTGCAGAAGAAGAACAACAAGAGGAAGAAATATCTCGAAATATGTCCGTCAGGCCCCTTCCCTTGTGATAAATCTGCAAATATCTCGGAAACGAAGCGAGCTATGGCAAAATGTTAAGAGACCTTTTTTGTAGAGAATTCTGTTTCCTACAATTTATGTTCTATGATATTTTTTGATCAGATGCGTAGTTCTCGAGATATATCAAGATATTTAAAAGTTCCGAAGCCGCACCAACATAATAGAGATACAGAAACACCGTGGCCCCTTTCTTTGAGATAACTCTGCACGATTGCGAGCTGTAAATGCCACTTCCAGCTTAGCTGTGCAGAAGAAGGACAACAAGAAGAAGAAATATCTCGAAATATGTCCGTCAGGCCCCTTCCCTTGAGATAAATCTGCAAATATCTCGGAAACGAAGCGAGCTATGGCAAAATGTTAAGAGACGTTTTTTATAGAGAATTATGCTTCCTACAATTTATGTTCTATGATATTTTTTGATCAGATGCGTAGTTTTCGAGATATATCGAGATATTTAAAAGTTCCGAAGCCGCACCAACATAATAGAGATACAGAAACACCGTGGCCCCTTTCTTTGAGATAACTCTGCACTATTGCGAGCTGCAAATGCCACTTCCAGCTTAGCTGTGCAGAGGAAGAACAACAAGAAGAAGAAATATCTCGAAATATGTCCGTCAGGCCAGTTCCTTTGAGCTGAATCTGCAAATATCTCGGAAACGAAGATAGCTATGGCAAAATGTTAAGAGACGTTTTTTATAGAGAATTATGTTTCCTACAATTTATGTTCTATGATATTTTTTGATCAGATGCGTAGTTTTCGAGATATATCGAGATATTTAAAAGTTCCGAAGCCGCACCAACATAATAGGGATACAGATACACCGTGGCCCCTTTCTTTGAGATAACTCTGCACTAGTGCGAGCCGCAAATGCCACTTCCAGCTTAGCTGTGCAGAAGAAGAACAACAAGAAGAAGAAATATCTCGAAATATGTCGGTCAGGCCCCTTCCCTTGAGATATATCTGCAAATATCTCGGAAACGAAGCGAGCTATGGCAAAATGTTAAGAGACCTTTTTTGTAGAGAATTATGCTTCCTACAATTTATGTTCTATGATATTTTTTGATCAGAAACGTAGTTTTCGAGATACATCGAGATATTTAAAAGTTCCGATGCCGCACCAACATAATAGAGATACAGAAACACCGTGGCCCCTTTCTTTGAGATAACTCTGCACTAGTGCGAGCCGCAAATGCCAGTTCCAGCTTAGCTGTGCAGAAGAAGAACAACAAGAGGAAGAAATATCTCGAAATATGTCCGTCAGGCCCCTTCCCTTGTGATAAATCTGCAAATATCTCGGAAACGAAGCGAGCTATGGCAAAATGTTAAGAGACCTTTTTTGTAGAGAATTCTGTTTCCTACAATTTATGTTCTATGATATTTTTTGATCAGATGCGTAGTTCTCGAGATATATCAAGATATTTAAAAGTTCCGAAGCCGCACCAACATAATAGAGATACAGAAACACCGTGGCCCCTTTCTTTGAGATAATTCTGCACGATTGCGAGCTGTAAATGCCACTTCCAGCTTAGCTGTGCAGAAGAAGGACAACAAGAAGAAGAAATATCTCGAAATATGTCCGTCAGGCCCCTTCCCTTGAGATAAATCTGCAAATATCTCGGAAACGAAGCGAGCTATGGCAAAATGTTAAGAGACGTTTTTTATAGAGAATTATGCTTCCTACAATTTATGTTCTATGATATTTTTTGATCAGATGCGTAGTTTTCGAGATATATCGAGATATTTAAAAGTTCCGAAGCCGCACCAACATAATAGGGATACAGATACACCGTGGCCCCTTTCTTTGAGATAACTCTGCACTAGTGCGAGCCGCAAATGCCACTTCCAGCTTAGCTGTGCAGAAGAAGAACAACAAGAAGAAGAAATATCTCGAAATATGTCGGTCAGGCCCCTTCCCTTGAGATATATCTGCAAATATCTCGGAAACGAAGCGAGCTATGGCAAAATGTTAAGAGACCTTTTTTGTAGAGAATTATGCTTCCTACAATTTATGTTCTATGATATTTTTTGATCAGAAGCGTAGTTTTCGAGATACATCGAGATATTTAAAAGTTCCGAAGCCGCACCAACATAATAGAGATACAGAAACACCGTGGCCCCTTTCTTTGAGATAACTCTGCACTACTGCGAGCCGCAAATGCCAGTTCCAGCTTAGCTGTGCAGAAGAAGAACAACAAGAAGAAGAAATATCTCGAAATATGTCCGTCAGGCCCCTTCCCTTGTGATAAATCTGCAAATATCTCGGAAACGAAGCGAGCTATGGCAAAATGTTAAGAGACCTTTTTTGTAGAGAATTAAGTTTCCTACTTTTTATGTTGTATGATATTTTTTGATCAGATGCGTAATTCTCGAGATATATCAAGATATTTAAAAGTTCCGAAGCCGCACCAACATAATAGAGATACAGAAACACCGTGGCCCCTTTCTTTGAGATAACTCTGCACTATTGCGAGCTGCAAATGCCACTTCCAGCTTAGCTGTGCAGAAGAAGGACAACAAGAAGAAGAAATATCTCGAAATATGTCCGTCAGGCCCCTTCCCTTGAGATAAATCTGCAAATATCTCGGAAACGAAGCGAGCTATGGCGAAATGTTAAGAGACCTTTTTTGTAGAGAATTAAGTTTCCTACTTTTTATCTTGTATGATATTTTTTGATCAGATGCGTAGTTCTCGAGATATATCAAGATATTTAAAAGTTCCGAAGCCGCACCAACATAATAGAGATACAGAAACACCGTGGCCCCTTTCTTTGAGATAACTCTGCACTATTGCGAGCTGCAAATGCCACTTCCAGCTTAGCTGTGCAGAGGAAGAACAACAAGAAGAAGAAATATCTCGAAATATGTCCGTCAGGCCAGTTCCTTTGAGCTGAATCTGCAAATATCTCGGAAACGAAGCGAGCTATGGCAAAATGTTAAGAGACGTTTTTTGTAGAGAATTATGTTTCCTACAATTTATGTTCTATGATATTTTTTGATCAGAAGCGTAGTTTTCGAGATATATCGAGGTATTTAAAAGTTCCGAAGCCGCACCAACATAATAGGGATACAGAAACACCGTGGCCCCTTTCTTTGAGATAACTCTGCACTAGTGCGAGCCGCAAATGCCACTTCCAGCTTAGCTGTGCAGAAGAAGAACAACAAGAAGAAGAAATATCTCGAAATATGTCCGTCAGGCCCCTTCCCTTGAGATAAATCTGCAAATATCTCGGAAACGAAGCGAGCTATGGCGAAATGTTAAGAGACCTTTTTTGTAGAGAATTAAGTTTCCTACTTTTCATGTTCTATGATATTTTTTGATCAGATGCGTAGTTCTCGAGATATATCAAGATATTTAAAAGTTCCGAAGCCGCACCAACATAATAGAGATACAGAAACACCGTGGCCCCTTTCTTTGAGATAACTCTGCACGATTGCGAGCTGTAAATGCCACTTCCAGCTTAGCTGTGCAGAAGAAGGACAACAAGAAGAAGAAATATCTCGAAATATGTCCGTCTGGCCAGTTCCTTTGAGCTGAATCTGCAAATATCTCGGAAACGAAGATAGCTATGGCAAAATGTTAAGAGACGTTTTTTATAGAGAATTATGTTTCCTACAATTTATGTTCTATGATATTTTTTGATCAGATGCGTAGTTTTCGAGATATATCGAGATATTTAAAAGTTCCGAAGCCGCACCAACATAATAGGGATACAGATACACCGTGGCCCCTTTCTTTGAGATAACTCTGCACTAGTGCGAGCCGCAAATGCCAGTTCCAGCTTAGCTGTGCAGAAGAAGAACAACAAGAGGAAGAAATATCTCGAAATATGTCCGTCAGGCCCCTTCCCTTGTGATAAATCTGCAAATATCTCGGAAACGAAGCGAGCTATGGCAAAATGTTAAGAGACCTTTTTTGTAGAGAATTAAGTTTCCTACTTTTTATGTTGTATGATATTTTTTGATCAGATGCGTAGTTCTCGAGATATATCAAGATATTTAAAAGTTCCGAAGCCGCACCAACATAATAGAGATACAGAAACACCGTGGCCCCTTTCTTTGAGATAACTCTGCACTATTGCGAGCTGCAAATGCCACTTCCAGCTTAGCTGTGCAGAGGAAGAACAACAAGAAGAAGAAATATCTCGAAATATGTCCGTCAGGCCAGTTCCTTTGAGCTGAAACTGCAAATATCTCGGAAACGAAGCGAGCTATGGCAAAATGTTAAGAGACGTTTTTTGTAGAGAATTATGTTTCCTACAATTTATGTTCTATGATATTTTTTGATCAGAAGCGTAGTTTTCGAGATATATCGAGGTATTTAAAAGTTCCGAAGCCGCACCAACATAATAGGGATACAGAAACACCGTGGCCCCTTTCTTTGAGATAACTCTGCACTAGTGCGAGCCGCAAATGCCACTTCCAGCTTAGCTGTGCAGAAGAAGAACAACAAGAAGAAGAAATATCTCGAAATATGTCCGTCAGGCCCCTTCCCTTGAGATAAATCTGCAAATATCTCGGAAACGAAGCGAGCTATGGCGAAATGTTAAGAGACGTTTTTTGTAGAGAATTAAGTTTCCTACTTTTCATGTTCTATGATATTTTTTGATCAGATGCGTAGTTCTCGAGATATATCAAGATATTTAAAAGTTCCGAAGCCGCACCAACATAATAGAGATACAGAAACACCGTGGCCCCTTTCTTTGGGATAACTCTGCACGATTGCGAGCTGTAAATGCCACTTCCAGCTTAGCTGTGCAGAAGAAGGGCAACAAAAAGAAGAAATATCTCGAAATATGTCCGTCAGGCCCCTTCCCTTGAGATAAATCTGCAAATATCTCGGAAACGAAGCGAGCTATGGCGAAATGTTAAGAGACCTTTTTTGTAGAGAATTAAGTTTCCTACTTTTTATGTTCTATGATATTTTTTGATCAGAAGCGTAGTTTTCGAGATACATCGAGATATTTAAAAGTTCCGAAGCCGCACCAACATAATAGATATACAGAAACACCGTGGCCCCTTTCTTTGAGATAACTCTGCACTAGTGCGAGCCGCAAATGCCAGTTCCAGCTTAGCTGTGCAGAAGAAGAACAACAAGAAGAAGAAATATCTCGAAATATGTCCGTCAGGCCCCTTCCCTTGAGATGAATCTGCAAATATCTCGGAAACGAAGCGAGCTATGGCAAAATGTTAAGAGACCTTTTTTGTAGAGAATTAAGTTTCCTACAATTTATGTTCTATGATATTTTTTGATCAGAAGCGTAGTTTTCGAGATATATCGAGATATTTAAAAGTTCCGAAGCCGCACCAACATAATAGGGATACAGAAACACCGTGGCCCCTTTCTTTGAGATAACTCTGCACTAGTGCGAGCCCCAGATGCCACTTCCAGCTTAGCTGTGCAGAAGAAGAACAACAAGAAGAAGAAATATCTCGATATATGTCCGTCAGGCCCCTTCCCTTGAGATAAATCTGCAAATATCTCGGAAACGAAGCGAGCTATGGCAAAATGTTAAGAGACCTTTTTTGTAGAGAATTAAGTTTCCTACTTTTTATGTTCTATGATGTTTTTTGATGAGATGCGTAGATCTCGAGATATATCAAGATATTTAAAAGTTCCGAAGCCGCACCAACATAATAGAGATACAGAAACACCGTGGCCCCTTTCTTTGAGACAACTCTGCACTATTGCGAGCTGCAAATGCCACTTCCAGCTTAGCTGTGCAGAGGAAGAACAACAAGAAGAAGAAATATCTCGAAATATGTCCGTCAGGCCAGTTCCTTTGAGCTGAATCTGCAAATATCTCGGAAACGAAGCGAGCTATGGCAAAATGTTAAGAGACGTTTTTTGTAGAGAATTATGTTTCCTACAATTTATGTTCTATGATATTTTTTGATCAGAAGCGTAGTTTTCGAGATATATCGAGATATTTAAAAGTTCCGAAGCCGCACCAACATAATAGGGATACAGAAACACCGTGGCCCCTTTCTTTGAGATAACTCTGCACTAGTGCGAGCCGCAAATGCCACTTCCAGCTTAGCTGTGCAGAAGAAGAACAACAAGAAGAAGAAATATCTCGAAATATGTCCGTCAGGCCCCTTCCCTTGAGATAAATCTGCAAATATCTCGGAAACGAAGCGAGCTATGGCAAAATGTTAAGAGACCTTTTTTGTAGAGAATTAAGTTTCCTACTTTTTATGTTCTATGATATTTTTTGATCAGATGCGTAGTTCTCGAGATATATCAAGATATTTAAAAGTTCCGAAGCCGCACCAACATAATAGAGATACAGAAACACCGTGGCCCCTTTCTTTGAGATAACTCTGCACTATTGCGAGCTGTAAATGCCACTTCCAGCTTAGCTGTGCAGAAGAAGAACAACAAGAAGAAGAAATATCTCGAAATATGTCCGTCAGGCCCCTTCCCTTGAGATATATCTGCAAATATCTCGGAAACGAAGCGAGCTATGGCAAAATGTTAAGAGACCTTTTTTGTAGAGAATTCTGTTTCCTACAATTTATGTTCTATGATATTTTTTGATCAGAAGCGTAGTTTTCGAGATATATCGAGATATTTAAAAGTTCCGAAGCCGCACCAACATAATAGAGATACAGAAACACCGTGGCCCCTTTCTTTGAGATAACTCTGCACTAGTGCAAGCAGCAAATGCCACTTCCAGCTTAGCTGTGCAGAAGAAGAACAACAAGAAGAAGAAATATCTCGAAATATGTCCGTCAGGCCCCTTCCCTTGAGATAAATCTGCAAATATCTCGGAAACGAAGCGAGCTATGGCAAAATGTTAAGAGACCTTTTTTGTAGAGAATTAAGTTTCCTACTTTTTATGTTCTATGATATTTTTTGATCAGATGCGTAGTTCTCGAGATATATCAAGATATTTAAAAGTTCCGAAGCCGCATCAACATAATAGAGATACAGAAACACCGTGGCCCCTTTCTTTGAGATAACTCTGCACTATTGCGAGCTGTAAATGCCACTTCCAGCTTAGCTGTGCAGAAGAAGAACAACAAGAAGAAGAAATATCTCGAAATATGTCCGTCAGGCCCCTTCCCTTGAGATATATCTGCAAATATCTCGGAAACGAAGCGAGCTATGGCAAAATGTTAAGAGACCTTTTTTGTAGAGAATTCTGTTTCCTACAATTTATGTTCTATGATATTTTTTGATCAGAAGCGTAGTTTTCGAGATATATCGAGATATTTAAAAGTTCCGAAGCCGCACCAACATAATAGAGATACAGAAACACCGTGGCCCCTTTCTTTGAGATAACTCTGCACTAGTGCAAGCAGCAAATGCCACTTCCAGCTTAGCTGTGCAGAAGAAGAACAACAAGAAGAAGAAATATCTCGAAATATGTCCGTCAGGCCCCTTCCCTTGAGATAAATCTGCAAATATCTCGGAAACGAAGCGAGCTATGGCAAAATGTTAAGAGACCTTTTTTGTAGAGAATTAAGTTTCCTACTTTTTATGTTCTATGATATTTTTTGATCAGATGCGTAGTTCTCGAGATATATCAAGATATTTAAAAGTTCCGAAGCCGCATCAACATAATAGAGATACAGAAACACCGTGGCCCCTTTCTTTGAGATAACTCTGCACTATTGCGAGCTGCAAATGCCACTTCCAGCTTAGCTGTGCAGAGGAAGAACAACAAGAAGAAGAAATATCTCGAAATATGTCCGTCAGGCCAGTTCCTTTGAGCTGAATCTGCAAATATCTCGGAAACGAAGCGAGCTATGGCAAAATGTTAAGAGACGTTTTTTGTAGAGAATTATGTTTCCTACAATTCATGTTCTATGATATTTTTTGATCAGAAGCGTAGTTTTCGAGATATATCGAGATATTTAAAAGTTCCGAAGCCGCACCAACATAATAGGGATACAGAAACACCGTGGCCCCTTTCTTTGAGATAACTCTGCACTAGTGCGAGCCGCAAATGCCACTTCCAGCTTAGCTGTGCAGAAGAAGAACAACAAGAAGAAGAAATATCTCGAAATATGTCCGTCAGGCCCCTTCCCTTGAGATAAATCTGCAAATATCTCGGAAACGAAGCGAGCTATGGCAAAATGTTAAGAGACCTTTTTTGTAGAGAATTAAGTTTCCTACTTTTTATGTTCTATGATATTTTTTGATCAGATGCGTAGTTCTCGAGATATATCAAGATATTTAAAAGTTCCGAAGCCGCACCAACATAATAGAGATACAGAAACACCGTGGCCCCTTTCTTTGAGATAACTCTGCACTATTGCGAGCTGTAAATGCCACTTCCAGCTTAGCTGTGCAGAAGAAGAGCAACAAGAAGAAGAAATATCTCGAAATATGTCCGTCAGGCCCCTTCCCTTGAGATATATCTGCAAATATCTCGGAAACGAAGCGAGCTATGGCAAAATGTTAAGAGACCTTTTTTGTAGAGAATTCTGTTTCCTACAATTTATGTTCTATGATATTTTTTGATCAGAAGCGTAGTTTTCGAGATATATCGAGATATTTAAAAGTTCCGAAGCCGCACCAACATAATAGAGATACAGAAACACCGTGGCCCCTTTCTTTGAGATAACTCTGCACTAGTGCAAGCAGCAAATGCCACTTCCAGCTTAGCTGTGCAGAAGAAGAACAACAAGAAGAAGAAATATCTCGAAATATGTCCGTCAGGCCCCTTCCCTTGAGATAAATCTGCAAATATCTCGGAAACGAAGCGAGCTATGGCAAAATGTTAAGAGACCTTTTTTGTAGAGAATTAAGTTTCCTACTTTTTATGTTCTATGATATTTTTTGATCAGATGCGTAGTTCTCGAGATATATCAAGATATTTAAAAGTTCCGAAGCCGCATCAACATAATAGAGATACAGAAACACCGTGGCCCCTTTCTTTGAGATAACTCTGCACTATTGCGAGCTGTAAATGCCACTTCCAGCTTAGCTGTGCAGAAGAAGAACAACAAGAAGAAGAAATATCTCGAAATATGTCCGTCAGGCCCCTTCTCTTGAGATATATCTGCAAATATCTCGGAAACGAAGCGAGCTATGGCAAAATGTTAAGAGACCTTTTTTGTAGAGAATTCTGTTTCCTACAATTTATGTTCTATGATATTTTTTGATCAGAAGCGTAGTTTTCGAGATATATCGAGATATTTAAAAGTTCCGAAGCCGCACCAACATAATAGAGATACAGAAACACCGTGGCCCCTTTCTTTGAGATAACTCTGCACTAGTGCAAGCAGCAAATGCCACTTCCAGCTTAGCTGTGCAGAAGAAGAACAACAAGAAGAAGAAATATCTCGAAATATGTCCGTCAGGCCCCTTCCCTTGAGATAAATCTGCAAATATCTCGGAAACGAAGCGAGCTATGGCAAAATGTTAAGAGACCTTTTTTGTAGAGAATTAAGTTTCCTACTTTTTATGTTCTATGATATTTTTTGATCAGATGCGTAGTTCTCGAGATATATCAAGATATTTAAAAGTTCCGAAGCCGCATCAACATAATAGAGATACAGAAACACCGTGGCCCCTTTCTTTGAGATAACTCTGCACTATTGCGAGCTGCAAATGCCACTTCCAGCTTAGCTGTGCAGAGGAAGAACAACAAGAAGAAGAAATATCTCGAAATATGTCCGTCAGGCCAGTTCCTTTGAGCTGAATCTGCAAATATCTCGGAAACGAAGCGAGCTATGGCAAAATGTTAAGAGACGTTTTTTGTAGAGAATTATGTTTCCTACAATTCATGTTCTATGATATTTTTTGATCAGAAGCGTAGTTTTCGAGATATATCGAGATATTTAAAAGTTCCGAAGCCGCACCAACATAATAGGGATACAGAAACACCGTGGCCCCTTTCTTTGAGATAACTCTGCACGATTGCGAGCTGTAAATGCCACTTCCAGCTTAGCTGTGCAGAAGAAGAACAACAAGAAGAAGAAATATCTCGAAATATGTCCGTCAGGCCCCTTCCCTTGAGATAAATCTGCAAATATCTCGGAAACGAAGCGAGCTATGGCGAAATGTTAAGAGACCTTTTTTGTAGAGAATTAAGTTTCCTACTTTTTATGTTCTATGATATTTTTTGATCAGATGCGTAGTTCTCGAGATATATCAAGATATTTAAAAGTACCGAAGCCGCACCAACATAATAGAGATACAGAAACACCGTGGCCCCTTTCTTTGAGATAACTCTGCACTATTGCGAGCTGCAAATGCCACTTCCAGCTTAGCTGTGCAGAGGAAGAACAACAAGAAGAAGAAATATCTCGAAATATGTCCGTCAGGCCAGTTCCTTTGAGCTGAATCTGCAAATATCTCGGAAACGAAGCGAGCTATGGCAAAATGTTAAGAGACGTTTTTTGTAGAGAATTATGTTTCCTACAATTTATGTTCTATGATATTTTTTGATCAGAAGCGTAGTTTTCGAGATATATCGAGATATTTAAAAGTTCCGAAGCCGCACCAACATAATAGGGATACAGAAACACCGTGGCCCCTTTCTTTGAGATAACTCTGCACTAGTGCGAGCCGCAAATGCCACTTCCAGCTTAGCTGTGCAGAAGAAGAACAACAAGAAGGAGAAATATCTCGAAATATGTCCGTCAGGCCCCTTCCCTTGAGATAAATCTGCAAATATCTCGGAAACGAAGCGAGCTATGGCAAAATGTTAAGAGACCTTTTTTGTAGAGAATTCTGTTTCCTACAATTTATGTTCTATGATATTTTTTGATCAGAAGCGTAGTTTTCGAGATATATCGAGATATTTAAAAGTTCCGAAGCCGCACCAACATAATAGAGATACAGAAACACCGTGGCCCCTTTCTTTGAGATAACCCTGCACTAGTGCAAGCAGCAAATGCCACTTCCAGCTTAGCTGTGCAGAAGAAGAACAACAAGAAGAAGAAATATCTCGAAATATGTCCGTCAGGCCCCTTCCCTTGAGATAAATCTGCAAATATCTCGGAAACGAAGCGAGCTATGGCAAAATGTTAAGAGACCTTTTTTGTAGAGAATTAAGTTTCCTACTTTTTATGTTCTATGATATTTTTTGATCAGATGCGTAGTTCTCGAGATATATCAAGATATTTAAAAGTTCCGAAGCCGCATCAACATAATAGAGATACAGAAACACCGTGGCCCCTTTCTTTGAGATAACTCTGCACTATTGCGAGCTGCAAATGCCACTTCCAGCTTAGCTGTGCAGAGGAAGAACAACAAGAAGAAGAAATATCTCGAAATATGTCCGTCAGGCCAGTTCCTTTGAGCTGAATCTGCAAATATCTCGGAAACGAAGCGAGCTATGGCAAAATGTTAAGAGACGTTTTTTGTAGAGAATTATGTTTCCTACAATTCATGTTCTATGATATTTTTTGATCAGAAGCGTAGTTTTCGAGATATATCGAGATATTTAAAAGTTCCGAAGCCGCACCAACATAATAGGGATACAGAAACACCGTGGCCCCTTTCTTTGAGATAACTCTGCACGATTGCGAGCTGTAAATGCCACTTCCAGCTTAGCTGTGCAGAAGAAGAACAACAAGAAGAAGAAATATCTCGAAATATGTCCGTCAGGCCCCTTCCCTTGAGATAAATCTGCAAATATCTCGGAAACGAAGCGAGCTATGGCGAAATGTTAAGAGACCTTTTTTGTAGAGAATTAAGTTTCCTACTTTTTATGTTCTATGATATTTTTTGATCAGATGCGTAGTTCTCGAGATATA
This sequence comes from Osmia lignaria lignaria, assembly GCF_051020975.1. Taxonomy (NCBI): domain Eukaryota; kingdom Metazoa; phylum Arthropoda; class Insecta; order Hymenoptera; family Megachilidae; genus Osmia; species Osmia lignaria. Next base: position 8,208,104 of record NW_027478166.1, read on the forward strand.
TCAAGATATTTAAAAGTACCGAAGCCGCACCAACATAATAGAGATACAGAAACACCGTGGCCCCTTTCTTTGAGATAACTCTGCACTATTGCGAGCTGCAAATGCCACTTCCAGCTTAGCTGTGCAGAGGAAGAACAACAAGAAGAAGAAATATCTCGAAATATGTCCGTCAGGCCAGTTCCTTTGAGCTGAATCTGCAAATATCTCGGAAACGAAGCGAGCTATGGCAAAATGTTAAGAGACGTTTTTTGTAGAGAATTATGTTTCCTACAATTTATGTTCTATGATATTTTTTGATCAGAAGCGTAGTTTTCGAGATATATCGAGATATTTAAAAGTTCCGAAGCCGCACCAACATAATAGGGATACAGAAACACCGTGGCCCCTTTCTTTGAGATAACTCTGCACTAGTGCGAGCCGCAAATGCCACTTCCAGCTTAGCTGTGCAGAAGAAGAACAACAAGAAGGAGAAATATCTCGAAATATGTCCGTCAGGCCCCTTCCCTTGAGATAAATCTGCAAATATCTCGGAAACGAAGCGAGCTATGGCAAAATGTTAAGAGACCTTTTTTGTAGAGAATTCTGTTTCCTACAATTTATGTTCTATGATATTTTTTGATCAGAAGCGTAGTTTTCGAGATATATCGAGATATTTAAAAGTTCCGAAGCCGCACCAACATAATAGAGATACAGAAACACCGTGGCCCCTTTCTTTGAGATAACCCTGCACTAGTGCAAGCAGCAAATGCCACTTCCAGCTTAGCTGTGCAGAAGAAGAACAACAAGAAGAAGAAATATCTCGAAATATGTCCGTCAGGCCCCTTCCCTTGAGATAAATCTGCAAATATCTCGGAAACGAAGCGAGCTATGGCAAAATGTTAAGAGACCTTTTTTGTAGAGAATTAAGTTTCCTACTTTTTATGTTCTATGATATTTTTTGATCAGATGCGTAGTTCTCGAGATATATCAAGATATTTAAAAGTTCCGAAGCCGCATCAACATAATAGAGATACAGAAACACCGTGGCCCCTTTCTTTGAGATAACTCTGCACTATTGCGAGCTGCAAATGCCACTTCCAGCTTAGCTGTGCAGAGGAAGAACAACAAGAAGAAGAAATATCTCGAAATATGTCCGTCAGGCCAGTTCCTTTGAGCTGAATCTGCAAATATCTCGGAAACGAAGCGAGCTATGGCAAAATGTTAAGAGACGTTTTTTGTAGAGAATTATGTTTCCTACAATTCATGTTCTATGATATTTTTTGATCAGAAGCGTAGTTTTCGAGATATATCGAGATATTTAAAAGTTCCGAAGCCGCACCAACATAATAGGGATACAGAAACACCGTGGCCCCTTTCTTTGAGATAACTCTGCACGATTGCGAGCTGTAAATGCCACTTCCAGCTTAGCTGTGCAGAAGAAGAACAACAAGAAGAAGAAATATCTCGAAATATGTCCGTCAGGCCCCTTCCCTTGAGATAAATCTGCAAATATCTCGGAAACGAAGCGAGCTATGGCGAAATGTTAAGAGACCTTTTTTGTAGAGAATTAAGTTTCCTACTTTTTATGTTCTATGATATTTTTTGATCAGATGCGTAGTTCTCGAGATATATCAAGATATTTAAAAGTACCGAAGCCGCACCAACATAATAGAGATACAGAAACACCGTGGCCCCTTTCTTTGAGATAACTCTGCACTATTGCGAGCTGCAAATGCCACTTCCAGCTTAGCTGTGCAGAGGAAGAACAACAAGAAGAAGAAATATCTCGAAATATGTCCGTCAGGCCAGTTCCTTTGAGCTGAATCTGCAAATATCTCGGAAACGAAGCGAGCTATGGCAAAATGTTAAGAGACGTTTTTTGTAGAGAATTATGTTTCCTACAATTTATGTTCTATGATATTTTTTGATCAGAAGCGTAGTTTTCGAGATATATCGAGATATTTAAAAGTTCCGAAGCCGCACCAACATAATAGGGATACAGAAACACCGTGGCCCCTTTCTTTGAGATAACTCTGCACTAGTGCGAGCCGCAAATGCCACTTCCAGCTTAGCTGTGCAGAAGAAGAACAACAAGAAGGAGAAATATCTCGAAATATGTCCGTCAGGCCCCTTCCCTTGAGATAAATCTGCAAATATCTCGGAAACGAAGCGAGGTATGGCAAAATGTTAAGAGACCTTTTTTGTAGAGAATTATGTTTCCTACAATTTATGTTCTATGATATTTTTTGATCAGAAGCGTAGTTTTCGAGATATATCGAGATATTTAAAAGTTCCGAAGCCGCACCAACATAATAGGGATACAGAAACACCGTGGCCCCTTTCTTTGAGATAACTCTGCACGATTGCGAGCTGTAAATGCCACTTCCAGCTTAGCTGTGCAGAAGAAGAACAACAAGAAGAAGAAATATCTCGAAATATGTCCGTCAGGCCCCTTCCCTTGAGATAAATCTGCAAATATCTCGGAAACGAAGCGAGCTATGGCGAAATGTTAAGAGACCTTTTTTGTAGAGAATTAAGTTTCCTACTTTTTATGTTCTATGATATTTTTTGATCAGATGCGTAGTTCTCGAGATATATCAAGATATTTAAAAGTACCGAAGCCGCACCAACATAATAGAGATACAGAAACACCGTGGCCCCTTTCTTTGAGATAACTCTGCACTATTGCGAGCTGCAAATGCCACTTCCAGCTTAGCTGTGCAGAGGAAGAACAACAAGAAGAAGAAATATCTCGAAATATGTCCGTCAGGCCAGTTCCTTTGAGCTGAATCTGCAAATATCTCGGAAACGAAGCGAGCTATGGCAAAATGTTAAGAGACGTTTTTTGTAGAGAATTATGTTTCCTACAATTTATGTTCTATGATATTTTTTGATCAGAAGCGTAGTTTTCGAGATATATCGAGATATTTAAAAGTTCCGAAGCCGCACCAACATAATAGGGATACAGAAACACCGTGGCCCCTTTCTTTGAGATAACTCTGCACTAGTGCGAGCCGCAAATGCCACTTCCAGCTTAGCTGTGCAGAAGAAGAACAACAAGAAGGAGAAATATCTCGAAATATGTCCGTCAGGCCCCTTCCCTTGAGATAAATCTGCAAATATCTCGGAAACGAAGCGAGCTATGGCAAAATGTTAAGAGACCTTTTTTGTAGAGAATTCTGTTTCCTACAATTTATGTTCTATGATATTTTTTGATCAGAAGCGTAGTTTTCGAGATATATCGAGATATTTAAAAGTTCCGAAGCCGCACCAACATAATAGAGATACAGAAACACCGTGGCCCCTTTCTTTGAGATAACCCTGCACTAGTGCAAGCAGCAAATGCCACTTCCAGCTTAGCTGTGCAGAAGAAGAACAACAAGAAGAAGAAATATCTCGAAATATGTCCGTCAGGCCCCTTCCCTTGAGATAAATCTGCAAATATCTCGGAAACGAAGCGAGCTATGGCAAAATGTTAAGAGACCTTTTTTGTAGAGAATTAAGTTTCCTACTTTTTATGTTCTATGATATTTTTTGATCAGATGCGTAGTTCTCGAGATATATCAAGATATTTAAAAGTTCCGAAGCCGCATCAACATAATAGAGATACAGAAACACCGTGGCCCCTTTCTTTGAGATAACTCTGCACTATTGCGAGCTGCAAATGCCACTTCCAGCTTAGCTGTGCAGAGGAAGAACAACAAGAAGAAGAAATATCTCGAAATATGTCCGTCAGGCCAGTTCCTTTGAGCTGAATCTGCAAATATCTCGGAAACGAAGCGAGCTATGGCAAAATGTTAAGAGACGTTTTTTGTAGAGAATTATGTTTCCTACAATTCATGTTCTATGATATTTTTTGATCAGAAGCGTAGTTTTCGAGATATATCGAGATATTTAAAAGTTCCGAAGCCGCACCAACATAATAGGGATACAGAAACACCGTGGCCCCTTTCTTTGAGATAACTCTGCACGATTGCGAGCTGTAAATGCCACTTCCAGCTTAGCTGTGCAGAAGAAGAACAACAAGAAGAAGAAATATCTCGAAATATGTCCGTCAGGCCCCTTCCCTTGAGATAAATCTGCAAATATCTCGGAAACGAAGCGAGCTATGGCGAAATGTTAAGAGACCTTTTTTGTAGAGAATTAAGTTTCCTACTTTTTATGTTCTATGATATTTTTTGATCAGATGCGTAGTTCTCGAGATATATCAAGATATTTAAAAGTACCGAAGCCGCACCAACATAATAGAGATACAGAAACACCGTGGCCCCTTTCTTTGAGATAACTCTGCACTATTGCGAGCTGCAAATGCCACTTCCAGCTTAGCTGTGCAGAGGAAGAACAACAAGAAGAAGAAATATCTCGAAATATGTCCGTCAGGCCAGTTCCTTTGAGCTGAATCTGCAAATATCTCGGAAACGAAGCGAGCTATGGCAAAATGTTAAGAGACGTTTTTTGTAGAGAATTATGTTTCCTACAATTTATGTTCTATGATATTTTTTGATCAGAAGCGTAGTTTTCGAGATATATCGAGATATTTAAAAGTTCCGAAGCCGCACCAACATAATAGGGATACAGAAACACCGTGGCCCCTTTCTTTGAGATAACTCTGCACTAGTGCGAGCCGCAAATGCCACTTCCAGCTTAGCTGTGCAGAAGAAGAACAACAAGAAGGAGAAATATCTCGAAATATGTCCGTCAGGCCCCTTCCCTTGAGATAAATCTGCAAATATCTCGGAAACGAAGCGAGGTATGGCAAAATGTTAAGAGACCTTTTTTGTAGAGAATTATGTTTCCTACAATTTATGTTCTATGATATTTTTTGATCAGAAGCGTAGTTTTCGAGATATATCGAGATATTTAAAAGTTCCGAAGCCGCACCAACATAATAGGGATACAGAAACACCGTGGCCCCTTTCTTTGAGATAACTCTGCACTAGTGCGAGCCGCAAATGCCACTTCCAGCTTAGCTGTGCAGAAGAAGAACAACAAGAAGAAGAAATATCTCGAAATATGTCCGACAGGCCCCTTCCCTTGAGATAAATCTGCAAATATCTCGGAAACGAAGCGAGCTATGGCGAAATGTTAAGAGACCTTTTCTGTAGAGAATTAAGTTTCCTACTTTTTATCTTCTATGATATTTTTTGATCAGGTGCGTAGTTCTCGAGATATATCAAGATATTTAAAAGTTCCGAAGCCGCACCAACATAATAGAGATACAGAAACACCGTGGCCCCTTTCTTTGAGATAACACTGCACTAGTGCGAGCCGCAAATGCCACTTCCAGCTTAGCTGTGCAGAAGAAGAACAACAAGAAGAAGAAATATCTCGAAATATGTCCGTCAGGCCCCTTCCCTTGAGATAAATCTGCAAATATCTCGGAAACGAAGCGAGCTATGGCAAAATGTTAAGAGACCTTTTTTGTAGAGAATTAAGTTTCCTACTTTTTATGTTCTATGATATTTTTTGATCAGATGCGTAGTTCTCTAGATATATCAAGATATTTAAAAGTTCCGAAGCCGCACCAACATAATAGAGATACAGAAACACCGTGGCCCCTTTCTTTGAGATAACTCTGCACTATTGCGAGCTGCAAATGTCACTTCCAGCTTAGCTGTGCAGAGGAAGAACAACAAGAAGAAGAAATATCTCGAAATATGTCCGTCAGGCCAGTTCCTTTGAGCTGAATCTGCAAATATCTCGGAAACGAAGCGAGCTATGGCAAAATCTTAGAAACCTTTTTGGTAGAGAATTATGTTTCCTACAATTTATGTTCTATGATATTTTTTGATCAGAAGCGTAGTTTTCGAGATATATCGAGATATTTAAAAGTTCCGAAGCCGCACCAACATAATAGAGATACAGAAACACCGTGGCCCCTTTCTTTGAGATAACTCTGCACTATTGCGAGCTGCAAATGCCACTTCCAGCTTAGCTGTGCAGAGGAAGAACAACAAGAAGAAGAAGTATCTCGAAATATGTCCGTCAGGCCCGTTCCTTTGAGCTGAATCTGCAAATATCTCGGAAACGAAGCGAGCTATGGCAAAATGTTAAGAGACGTTTTTTGTAGAGAATTATGTTTCCTACAATTTATGTTCTACGATATTTTTTGATCAGAAGCGTAGTTTTCGAGATATATCGAGATATTTAAAAGTTCCGAAGCCGCACCAACATAATAGAGATACAGAAACACCGTGGCCCCTTTCTTTGAGATAACTCTGCACTATTGCGCGCTGCAAATGCCACTTTCAGCTTAGCTGTGCAGAAGAAGAACAACAAGAAGAAGAAATATCTCGAAATATGTCCGTCAGGCCCCTTCCCTTCAGATAAATCTGCAAATATCTCGGAAACGAAGCGAGCTATGGCAAAATGTTAAGAGACCTTTTTTGTAGAGAATTATGTTTCCTACAATTTATGTTCTATGATATTTTTTGATCAGAAGCGTAGTTTTCGAGATATATCGAGATATGTAAAAGTTCCGAAGCCGCACCAATATAATAGAGATACAGAAACACCGTGGCCCCTTTCTTTGGGATAACTCTGCACTATTGCGAGCTGCAAATGCCACTTCCAGCTTAGCTGTGCAGAAGACGAACAACAAGAAGAAGAAATATCTCGAAATATGTCCGTCAGGCCGCTTCCCTTGAGATAAATCTGCAAATATCTCGGAAACGAAGCGAGCTATGGCAAAATGTTAAGAGACCTTTTTTGTAGAGAATTAAGTTTCCTACTTTTTATGTTCTATGATATTCTTCGATCAGAGGCGTAGTTCTCGAGATATATCAAGATATTTAAAAGTTCCGAAGCCGCACCAACATAATAGAGATACAGAAACACCGTGGCCCCTTTCTTCGAGATAACTCTGCACGATTGCGAGCTGGAAATGCCACTTCCAGTTTAGCTGTGCAGAAGAAGAACAACAAGAAGAAGAAATATCTCGAAATATGTCCGTCAGGCCAGTTCCTTTGAGCTGAATCTGCAAATATCTCGGAAACGAAGCGAGCTATGGCAAAATGTTAAGAGACGTTTTTTGTAGAGAATTGTTTCCTACAATTTATGTTCTATGATATTTTTTGATCAGAAGCGTAGTTTTCGAGATATATCGAGATATTTAAAAGTTCCGAAGCCGCACCAACATAATAGAGATACAGAAACACCGTGGCCCCTTTCTTTGAGATAACTCTGCACTACTGCGAGCTGCAAATGCCACTTCCAGCTTAGCTGTGCAGAAGAAGAACAACAAGAAGAAGAAATATCTCGAAATATGTCCGTCAGGCCCCTGCCCTTGAGATATATCTGCAAATATCTCGGAAACGAAGCGAGCTATGGCAAAATGTTAGGAGACCTTTTTTGTACAGAATTATGTTTCCTACTTTTTATGTTCTATGATATTTTTTGATCAGACGCGTAGTTCTCGAGATATATCAAGATATTTAAAAGTTCCGAAGCCGCACCAACATAATAGAGATACAGAAACACCGTGGCCCCTTTCTTTGAGATAACTCTGCACTAGCGCGAGCCGCAAATGCCACTTACAGCTTAGCTGTGCAGAAGAAGAACAACGAGAACAAGGAATATCTCGAAATATGTCCGTCAGGCCCCTTCCCTTGAGATAAATCTGCAAATATCTCGGAAACGAAGCGAGCTATGGCAAAATGTTAAGAGATCTTTTTTGTAGAGAATTGAGTTTCCTACTTTTTATGTTCTATGATATTTTTTGATCAGATGCGTAGTTCTCGAGATATACCAAGATATTTAAAAGTTCCGAAGCCGCACCAACATAATAGAGATACAGAAACACCGTGGCTCCTTTCTTTGAGATAACTCTGCACTATTGCGAGCTGGAAATGCCACTTCCAGTTTAGCTGTGCAGAAGAAGAACAACAAGAAGAAGAAATATCTCGAAATATGTCCGTCAGGCCCCTGCCCTTGAGATATATCTGCAAATATCTCGGAAACGAAGCGAGCTATGGCAAAATGTTGAGAGACCTTTTTTGTAGAGAATTATGTTTCCTACAATTTATGTTCTATGATATTTTTTGATCAGATGCGTAGTTTTCGAGATATATCGAGATATTTAAAAGTTCCGAAGCCGCACCAACATAATAGAGATACAGAAACACCGTGGCCCCTTTCTTTGAGATAACTCTGCACTAGTGCGAGCCGCAAATGCCACTTCCAGCTTAGCTGTGCAGAAGAAGAACAACAAGAAGAAGAAATATCTCGAAATATGTCCGTCAGGCCAGTTCCTTTGAGCTGAATCTGCAAATATCTCGGAAACGAAGCGAGCTATGGCAAAATGTTAAGAGACGTTTTTTGTAGAGAATTATGTTTCCTACAATTTATGTTCTATGATATTTTTTGATCAGAAGCGTAGTTTTCGAGATATATCGAGATACTTAAAAGTTCCGAAGCCGCACCAACATAATAGAGATACAGAAACACCGTGGCCCCTTTCTTTGAGATAACTGTGCACTAGTGCGAGCCGCAAATGCCACTTCCAGCTTAGCTGTGCAGAAGAAGAACAACAAGAAGAAGAAATATCTCGAAATATGTCCGTCAGGCCCCTTCCCTTGAGATATATCTGCAAATATCTCGGAAACGAAGCGAGCTATGGCAAAATGTTAGGAGACCTTTTTTGTACAGAATTATGTTTCCTACTTTTTATGTTCTATGATATTTTTTGATCAGACGCGTAGTTCTCGAGATATATCAAGATATTTAAAAGTTCCGAAGCCGCACCAACATAATAGAGATACAGAAACACCGTGGCCCCTTTCTTTGAGATAACTCTGCACTAGCGCGAGCCGCAAATGCCACTTACAGCTTAGCTGTGCAGAAGAAGAACAACGAGAACAAGAAATATCTCGAAATATGTCCGTCAGGCCCCTTCCCTTGAGATAAATCTGCAAATATCTCGGAAACGAAGTGAGGTATGGCAAAATGTTAAGAGACCGTTTTTGTAGAGAATTAAGTTTCCTACTTTTTATGTTCTATGATATTTTTTGATCAGACGCGTAGTTCTCGAGATATATCAAGATATTTAAAAGTTCCGAAGCCGCACCAACATAATAGAGATACAGAAACACCGTGGCCCCTTTCTTTGAGATAACTCTGCACTATTGCGAGCTGTAAATACCACTTCCAGCTTAGCTGTGCAGAAGAAGAACAACAAGAAGAAGAAATATCTCGAAATATGTCCGTCAGGCCCCTTCCCTTGAGATATATCTGCAAATATCTCGGAAACGAAGCGAGCTATGGCAAAATGTTAAGAGACCTTTTTTGTAGAGAATTATGTTTCCTACAATTTATGTTCTATGATATTTTTTGATCAGAAGCGTAGTTTTCGAGATATATCGAGATATTTAAAAGTTCCGAAGCCGCACCAACATAATAGAGATACAGAAACACCGTGGCCCCTTTCTTTGAGATAACGCTGCACTAGTGCGAGCCGCAAATGCCACTTCCAGCTTAGCTGTGCAGAAGAAGAACAACAAGAAGAAGAAATATCTCGAAATATGCCCGTGAGGCCCCTTCCATTGAGATAAATCTGCAAATATCTCGGAAACGAAGCGAGCTATGGCAAAATGTTAAGAGACCTTTTTTGTAGAGAGTTAAGTTTCCTACTTTTTATGTTCTATGATATTTTTTGATCAGATGCGTAGTTCTCGAGATATATCAAGATATTTAAAAGTTCCGAAGCCGCACCAACATAATAGAGATACAGAAACACCGTGGCCCCTTTCTTTGAGATAACTCTGCACTACTGCGAGCTGCAAATGCCACTTCCAGCTTAGCTGTGCAGAAGAAGAACAACAAGAAGAAGAAATATCTCGAAATATGTCCGTCAGACCCCTTCCCTTGAGATAAATCTGCAAATATCTCGGAAACGAAGCGAGCTATGGCAAAATGTTAAGAGACCTTTTTTGTAGAGAATTAAGTTTCCTACTTTTTATGTTCTATGATATTTTTTGATCAGATGCGTAGTTCTCGAGATATATCAAGATATTTAAAAGTTCCGAAGCCGCACCAACACAATAGAGATACAGAAACACCGTGGCTCCTTTCTTTGAGATAACTCTGCACTATTGCGAGCTGGAAATGCCACTTCCAGTTTAGCTGTGCAGAAGAAGAACAACAAGAAGAAGAAATATCTCGAAATATGTCCGTCAGGCCCCTGCCCTTGAGATATATCTGCAAATATCTCGGAAACGAAGCGAGCTATGGCAAAATGTTGAGAGACCTTTTTTGTAGAGAATTATGTTTCCTACAATTTATGTTCTGTGATATTTTTTGATCAGATGCGTAGTTTTCGAGATATATCGAGATATTTAAAAGTTCCGAAGCCGCACCAACATAATAGAGATACAGAAACACCGTGGCCCCTTTCTTTGAGATAACTCTGCACTAGTGCGAGCCGCAAATGCCACTTCCAGCTTAGCTGTGCAGAAGAAGAACAACAAGAAGAAGAAATATCTCGAAATATGTCCGTCAGGCCCCTTCCCTTGAGATAAATCTGCAAATATCTCGGAAACGAAGCGAGCTATGGCAAAATGTTAGGAGACCTTTTTTGTACAGAATTATGTTTCCTACTTTTTATGTTCTATGATATTTTTTGATCAGACGCGTAGTTCTCGAGATATATCAAGATATTTAAAAGTTCCGAAGCCGCACCAACATAATAGAGATACAGAAACACCGTGGCCCCTTTCTTTGAGATAACTCTGCACTAGCGCGAGCCGCAAATGCCACTTACAGCTTAGCTGTGCAGAAGAAGAACAACGAGAACAAGAAATATCTCGAAATATGTCCGTCAGGCCCCTTCCCTTGAGATAAATCTGCAAATATCTCGGAAACGAAGCGAGCTATGGCAAAATGTTAAGAGACCTTTTTTGTAGAGAATTGAGTTTCCTACTTTTTATGTTCTATGATATTTTTTGATCAGATGCGTAGTTCTCGAGATATACCAAGATATTTAAAAGTTCCGAAGCCGCACCAACATAATAGAGATACAGAAACACCGTGGCTCCTTTCTTTGAGATAACTCTGCACTATTGCGAGCTGGAAATGCCACTTCCAGTTTAGCTGTGCAGAAGAAGAACAACAAGAAGAAGAAATATCTCGAAATATGCCCGTGAGGCCCCTTCCATTGAGATAAATCTGCAAATATCTCGGAAACGAAGCGAGCTATGGCAAAATGTTAAGAGACCTTTTTTGTAGATAGTTAAGTTTCCTACTTTTTATGTTCTATGATATTTTTTGATCAGATGCGTAGTTCTCGAGATATATCAAGATATTTAAAAGTTCCGAAGCCGCACCAACATAATAGAGATACAGAAACACCGTGGCCCCTTTCTTTGAGATAACTCTGCACTACTGCGAGCTGCAAATGCCACTTCCAGCTTAGCTGTGCAGAAGAAGAACAACAAGAAGAAGAAATATCTCGAAATATGTCCGTCAGACCCCTTCCCTTGAGATAAATCTGCAAATATCTCGGAAACGAAGCGAGCTATGGCAAAATGTTAAGAGACCTTTTTTGTAGAGAATTAAGTTTCCTACTTTTTATGTTCTATGATATTTTTTGATCAGATGCGTAGTTCTCGAGATATATCGAGATATTTAAAAGTTCCGAAGCCGCACCAACATAATAGAGATACAGAAACATCGTGGCCCCTTTCTTTGAGATAACTCTGCACTAGTGCGAGCCGCAAATGCCACTTCCAGCTTAGCTGTGCAGAAGAAGAACAACAAGAAGAAGAAATATCTCGAAATATGTCCGTCAGGCCCCTTCCCTTGAGATAAATATGCAAATATCTCGGAAACGAAGCGAGCTATGGCAAAATGTTAAGAGACCTTTTTTGTAGAGAATTAAGTTTCCTACTTTTTATGTTCTATGATATTTTTTGATCAGATGCGTTGTTCTCGAGATATATCAAGATATTTAAAAGTTCCCAAGCCGCACCAACATAATAGAGATACAGAAACACCGTGGCCCCTTTCTTTGAGATAACTCTGCACAATTGCGAGCTGCAAATGCCACTTCCAGCTTAGCTGTGCAGAAGAAGAACAACAAGAAGAAGAAATATCTCGAAATATGTCTGTCAGGCCCCTTCCCTTGAGATATATCTACAAATATCTCGGAAACGAAGCGAGCTATGGGAAAATGTGGAGAGACCTTTTTTGTAGAGAATTAAGTTTCCTACTTTTTATGTGCTATGATATTTTTTGATCGGATGCGTAGTTCTCGAGATATATCAAGATATTTAAAAGTTCCGAAGCCGCACCAACATAATAGAGATACAGAAACACCGTGGCCCCTTTCTTTGAGATAACTCTGCACTACTGCGAGCTGCAAATGCCACTTCCAGCTTAGCTGTGCAGAAGAAGAACAACAAGAAGAAGAAATATCTCGAAATATGTCCGTCAGACCCCTTCCCTTGAGATAAATCTGCAAATATCTCGGAAACGAAGCGAGCTATGGCAAAATGTTAAGAGACCTTTTTTGTAGAGAATTAAGTTTCCTACTTTTTATGTTCTATGATATTTTTTGATCAGATGCGTAGTTCTCGAGATATATCGAGATATTTAAAAGTTCCGAAGCCGCACCAACATAATAGAGATACAGAAACATCGTGGCCCCTTTCTTTGAGATAACTCTGCACTAGTGCGAGCCGCAAATGCCACTTCCAGCTTAGCTGTGCAGAAGAAGAACAACAAGAAGAAGAAATATCTCGAAATATGTCCGTCAGGCCCCTTCCCTTGAGATAAATATGCAAATATCTCGGAAACGAAGCGAGCTATGGCAAAATGTTAAGAGACCTTTTTTGTAGAGAATTAGGTTTCCTACTTTTTATGTTCTATGATATTTTTTGATCAGATGCGTTGTTCTCGAGATATATCAAGATATTTAAAAGTTCCGAAGCCGCACCAACATAATAGAGATACAGAAACACCGTGGCCCCTTTCTTTGAGATAACTCTGCACTGTTGCGAGCTGCAAATGCCACTTCCAGCTTAGCTGTGCAGAAGAAGAACAACAAGAAGAAGAAATATCTCGAAATATGTCTGTCAGGCCCCTTCCCTTGAGATATATCTACAAATATCTCGGAAACGAAGCGAGCTATGGGAAAATGTTGAGAGACCTTTTTTGTAGAGAATTATGTTTCCTACAATTTATGTTCTATGATATTTTTTGATCAGAAGCGTAGTTTTCGAGATATATCGAGATATTTAAAAGTTCCGAAGCCGCACCAACATAATAGAGATACAGAAACACCGTGGCCCCTTTCTTTGAGATAACTCTGCACTAGTGCGAGCCGCAAATGCCACTTCCAGCTTAGCTGTGCAGAAGAAGAACAACAAGAAGAAGAAATATCTCGAAATATGCCCGTCAGGCCCCTTCCATTGAGATAAATCTGCAAATATCTCGGAAACGAAGCGAGCTATGGCAAAATGTTAAGAGACCTTTTTTGTAGAGAGTTAAGTTTCCTACTTTTTATGTTCTATGATATTTTTTGATCAGATGCGTAGTTTTCGAGATATATCGAGATATGTAAAAGTTCCGAAGCCGCACCAACATAATAGAGATACAGAAACACCGTGGCCCCTTTCTTTGGGATAACTCTGCACTATTGCGAGCTGCAAATGCCACTTCCAGCTTAGCTGTGCAGAAGAAGAACAACAAGAAGAAGAAATATCTCGAAATATGTCCGTCAGGCCAGTTCCTTTGAGCTGAATCTGCAAATATCTCGGAAACGAAGCGAGCTATGGCAAAATGTTAAGAGACGTTTTTTGTAGAGAATTGTTTCCTACAATTTATGTTCTATGATATTTTTTGATCAGAAGCGTAGTTTTCGAGATATATCGAGATATTTAAAAGTTCCGAAGCCGCACCAACATAATAGAGATACAGAAACACCGTGGCCCCTTTCTTTGAGATAACTCTGCACTATTGCGAGCTGTAAATGCCACTTCCAGCTTAGCTGTGCAGAAGAAGAACAACAAGAAGAAGAAATATCTCGAAATATGTCCGTCAGGCCCCTGCCCTTGAGATATATCTGCAAATATCTCGGAAACAAAGCGAGCTATGGCAAAATGTTAAGAGACCTTTTTTGTAGAGAATTATGTTTCCTACAATTTATGTTCTATGATATTTTTTGATCAGAAGCGTAGTTTTCGAGATATATCGAGATATTTAAAGGTTCCGAAGCCGCACCAACATAATAGAGATACAGAAACACCGTGGCCCCTTTCTTTGAGATAACTCTGCACTAGTGCGAGCCGCAAATGCCACTTACAGCTCAGCTGTGCAGAAGAAGAACAACGAGAAGAAGAAATATCTCGAAATATGTCCGTCAGGCCAGTTCCTTTGAGCTGAATCTGCAAATATCTCGGAAACGAAGCGAGCTATGGCAAAATGTTAAGAGACGTTTTTTATAGAGAATTATGTTTCCTACAATTTATGTTCTATGATATTTTTTGATCAGAAGCGTAGTTTTCGAGATATATCGAGATACTTAAAAGTTCCGAAGCCGCACCAACATAATAGAGATACAGAAACACCGTGGCCCCTTTCTTTGAGATAACTGTGCACTAGTGCGAGCCGCAAATGCCACTTCCAGCTTAGCTGTGCAGAAGAAGAACAACAAGAAGAAGAAATATCTCGAAATATGTCCGTCAGGCCCCTTCCCTTGAGATATATCTGCAAATATCTCGGAAACGAAGCGAGCTATGGCAAAATGTTAGGAGACCTTTTTTGTACAGAATTATGTTTCCTACTTTTTATGTTCTATGATATTTTTTGATCAGACGCGTAGTTCTCGAGATATATCAAGATATTTAAAAGTTCCGAAGCCGCACCAACATAATAGAGATACAGAAACACCGTGGCCCCTTTCTTTGAGATAACTCTGCACTAGCGCGAGCCGCAAATGCCACTTACAGCTTAGCTGTGCAGAAGAAGAACAACGAGAACAAGAAATATCTCGAAATATGTCCGTCAGGCCCCTTCCCTTGAGATAAATCTGCAAATATCTCGGAAACGAAGCGAGCTATGGCAAAATGTTAAGAGATCTTTTTTGTAGAGAATTAAGTTTCCTACTTTTTATGTTCTATGATATTTTTTGATCAGATGCGTAGTTCTCGAGATATATCAAGATATTTAAAAGTTCCGAAGCCGCACCAACATAATAGAGATACAGAAACACCGTGGCCCCTTTCTTTGAGATAACTCTGCACTATTGCGAGCTGCAAATGCCACTTCCAGCTTAGCTGTGCAGAAGAAGAACAACAAGAAGAAGAAATATCTCGAAATATGTCTGTCAGGCCCCTTCCCTTGAGATATATCTACAAATATCTCGGAAACGAAGCGAGCTATGGGAAAATGTGGAGAGACCTTTTTTGTAGAGAATTAAGTTTCCTACTTTTTATGTGCTATGATATTTTTTGATCGGATGCGTAGTTCTCGAGATATATCAAGATATTTAAAAGTTCCGAAGCCGCACCAACATAATAGAGATACAGAAACACCGTGGCCCCTTTCTTTGAGATAACTCTGCACTACTGCGAGCTGCAAATGCCACTTCCAGCTTAGCTGTGCAGAAGAAGAACAACAAGAAGAAGAAATATCTCGAAATATGTCCGTCAGACCCCTTCCCTTGAGATAAATCTGCAAATATCTCGGAAACGAAGCGAGCTATGGCAAAATGTTAAGAGACCTTTTTTGTAGAGAATTAAGTTTCCTACTTTTTATGTTCTATGATATTTTTGGATCAGATGCGTAGTTCTCGAGATATATCGAGATATTTAAAAGTTCCGAAGCCGCACCAACATAATAGAGATACAGAAACATCGTGGCCCCTTTCTTTGAGATAACTCTGCACTAGTGCGAGCCGCAAATGCCACTTCCAGCTTAGCTGTGCAGAAGAAGAACAACAAGAAGAAGAAATATCTCGAAATATGTCCGTCAGGCCCCTTCCCTTGAGATAAATATGCAAATATCTCGGAAACGAAGCGAGCTATGGCAAAATGTTAAGAGACCTTTTTTGTAGAGAATTAGGTTTCCTACTTTTTATGTTCTATGATATTTTTTGATCAGATGCGTTGTTCTCGAGATATATCAAGATATTTAAAAGTTCCGAAGCCGCACCAACATAATAGAGATACAGAAACACCGTGGCCCCTTTCTTTGAGATAACTCTGCACTGTTGCGAGCTGCAAATGCCACTTCCAGCTTAGCTGTGCAGAAGAAGAACAACAAGAAGAAGAAATATCTCGAAATATGTCTGTCAGGCCCCTTCCCTTGAGATATATCTACAAATATCTCGGAAACGAAGCGAGCTATGGGAAAATGTTGAGAGACCTTTTTTGTAGAGAATTATGTTTCCTACAATTTATGTTCTATGATATTTTTTGATCAGAAGCGTAGTTTTCGAGATATATCGAGATATTTAAAAGTTCCGAAGCCGCACCAACATAATAGAGATACAGAAACACCGTGGCCCCTTTCTTTGAGATAACTCTGCACTAGTGCGAGCCGCAAATGCCACTTCCAGCTTAGCTGTGCAGAAGAAGAACAACAAGAAGAAGAAATATCTCGAAATATGCCCGTCAGGCCCCTTCCATTGAGATAAATCTGCAAATATCTCGGAAACGAAGCGAGCTATGGCAAAATGTTAAGAGACCTTTTTTGTAGAGAGTTAAGTTTCCTACTTTTTATGTTCTATGATATTTTTTGATCAGATGCGTAGTTTTCGAGATATATCGAGATATGTAAAAGTTCCGAAGCCGCACCAACATAATAGAGATACAGAAACACCGTGGCCCCTTTCTTTGGGATAACTCTGCACTATTGCGAGCTGCAAATGCCACTTCCAGCTTAGCTGTGCAGAAGAAGAACAACAAGAAGAAGAAATATCTCGAAATATGTCCGTCAGGCCAGTTCCTTTGAGCTGAATCTGCAAATATCTCGGAAACGAAGCGAGCTATGGCAAAATGTTAAGAGACGTTTTTTATAGAGAATTATGTTTCCTACAATTTATGTTCTATGATATTTTTTGATCAGAAGCGTAGTTTTCGAGATATATCGAGATACTTAAAAGTTCCGAAGCCGCACCAACATAATAGAGATACAGAAACACCGTGGCCCCTTTCTTTGAGATAACTGTGCACTAGTGCGAGCCGCAAATGCCACTTCCAGCTTAGCTGTGCAGAAGAAGAACAACAAGAAGAAGAAATATCTCGAAATATGTCCGTCAGGCCCCTTCCCTTGAGATATATCTGCAAATATCTCGGAAACGAAGCGAGCTATGGCAAAATGTTAGGAGACCTTTTTTGTACAGAATTATGTTTCCTACTTTTTATGTTCTATGATATTTTTTGATCAGACGCGTAGTTCTCGAGATATATCAAGATATTTAAAAGTTCCGAAGCCGCACCAACATAATAGAGATACAGAAACACCGTGGCCCCTTTCTTTGAGATAACTCTGCACTAGCGCGAGCCGCAAATGCCACTTACAGCTTAGCTGTGCAGAAGAAGAACAACGAGAACAAGAAATATCTCGAAATATGTCCGTCAGGCCCCTTCCCTTGAGATAAATCTGCAAATATCTCGGAAACGAAGCGAGCTATGGCAAAATGTTAAGAGACCTTTTTTGTAGAGAATTAAGTTTCCTACTTTTTACGTTCTATGACATTTTTTGATCAGATGCGTAGTTCTCGAGATATATCAAGATATTTAAAAGTTCCGAAGCCGCACCAACATAATAGAGATACAGAAACACCGTGGCCCCTTTCTTTGAGATAACTCTGCACTATTGCGAGCTGCAAATGCCACTTCCAGCTTAGCTGTGCAGAAGAAGAACAACAAGAAGAAGAAGTATCTCGAAATATGTCCGTCAGGCCCCTTCCCTTGAGATAAATCTGCAAATATCTCGGAAACGAAGAGAGCTATGGCAAAATGTTAAGAGACCTTTTTTGTAGAGAATTAAGTTTCCTACTTTTTATGTTCTATGATATTTTTTGATCAGATGCGTAGTTCTCGAGATATATCAAGATATTTAAAAGTTCCGAAGCCGCACCAACATAATAGAGATACAGAAACACCGTGGCCCCTTTCTTTGAGATAACTCTGCACTATTGCGAGCTGCAAATGCCACTTCCAGCTTAGCTGTGCAGAAGAAGAACAACAAAAAGAAGAAGTATCTCGAAATATGTCCGTCAGGCCCCTTCCCTTGAGATAAATCTGCAAATATCTCGGAAACGAAGAGAGCTATGGCAAAATGTTAAGAGACCTTTTTTGTAGAGAATTATGTTTCCTACAATTTATGTTCTATGATATTTTTTGATCAGAAGCGTAGTTTTCGAGATATATCAAGATATTTAAAAGTTCCGAAGCCGCACCAACATAATAGAGATACAGAAACACCGTGGCCCCTTTCTTTGAGATAACTCTGCACTAGTGCGAGCCGCAAATGCCACTTACAGCTTAGCTGTGCAGAAGAAGAACAACGAGAAGAAGAAATATCTCGAAATATGTCCGTCAGGCCCCTTCCCTTAAGATAAATCTGCAAATATCTCGGAAACGAAGCGAGCTATGGCAAAATGTTAAGAGACCTTTTTTGTAGAGAATTAAGTTTCCTACTTTTTATGTTCGATGATATTTTTTGATCAGATGCGTAGTTCTCGAGATATATCAAGATATTTAAAAGTTCCGAAGCTGCACCCACATAATAGAGGTACAGAAACACCGTGGCCTCTTTCTTTGAGATAACTCTGCACTATTGCGAGCTGCAAATGCCACTTCCAGCTTAGCTGTGCAGAAGAAGAACAACAAGAAGAAGAAACATCTCGAAATATGTCCGTCAGGCCCCTTCCCTTGAGATAAATCTGCAAATATCTCGGAAACGAAGCGAGCTATGGCAAAATGTTTAGAGACCTTTCTTGTAGAGAATTAAGTTTCCTACTTTTTATGTAGTATGATATTTTTTGATCAGATGCGTAGTTCTCGAGATATATCAAGATATTTAAAAGTTCCGAAGCCGCACCAACATAATAGAGATACAGAAACACCGTGGCCCCTTTCTTTGAGATAACTCTGCACTATTGCGAGCTGCAAATGCCACTTCCAGCTTAGCTGTGCAGAAGAAGAACAACAAGAAGAAGAAACATCTCGAAATATGTCCGTCAGGCCCCTTCCCTTGAGATAAATCTGCAAATATCTCGGAAACGAAGCGAGCTATGGCAAAATGTTTAGAGACCTTTCTTGTAGAGAATTAAGTTTCCTACTTTTTATGTAGTATGATATTTTTTGATCAGATGCGTAGTTCTCGAGATATATCAAGATATTTAAAAGTTCCGAAGCCGCACCAACATAATAGAGATACAGAAACACCGTGGCCCCTTTCTTTGAGATAACTCTGCACTATTGCGCGCTGCAAATGCCACTTCCAGCTTAGCTGTGCAGAAGAAGAACAACAAGAAGAAGAAATATCTCGAAATATGTCCGTCAGGCCCCATCCCTTGAGATAAATCTGCAAATATCTCGGAAACGAAGCGAGCTATGGCAAAATGTTAAGAGACCTTTTTTGTAGAGAATAATGTTTCCTACAATTTACGTTCTATGATATTTTTTGATCAGATGCGTAGTTCTCGAGATATATCAAGATATTTAAAAGTTCCGAAGCCGCACCAACATAATAGAGATACAGAAACACCGTGGCCCCTTTCTTTGAGATAACTCTGCACTAGTGCGAGCCGCAAATGCCACTTCCAGCTTAGCTGTGCAGAAGAAGAACAACAAGAAGAAGAAATATCTCGAAATATGCCCGTCAGGCCCCTTCCATTGAGATAAATCTGCAAATATCTCGGAAACGAAGCGAGCTATGGCAAAATGTTAAGAGACCTTTTTTGTAGAGAGTTAAGTTTCCTACTTGTTATGTTCTATGATATTTTTTGATCAGATGCGTAGTTCTCGAGATATATCAAGATATTTAAAAGTTCCGAAGCCGCACCAACATAATAGAGATACAGAAACACCGTGGCCCCTTTCTTTGAGATAACTCTGCACTACTGCGAGCTGCAAATGCCACTTCCAGGTTAGCTGTGCAGAAGAAGAACAACAAGAAGAAGAAATATCTCGAAATATGTCCGTCAGACCCCTTCCCTTGAGATAAATCTGCAAATATCTCGGAAACCAAGCGAGCTATGGCAAAATGTTAAGAGACCTTTTTTGTAGAGAATTAAGTTTCCTACTTTTTATGTTCTATGATATTTTTTGATCAGATGCGTAGTTCTCGAGATATATCGAGATATTTAAAAGTTCCGAAGCCGCACCAACATAATAGAGATACAGAAACATCGTGGCCCCTTTCTTTGAGATAACTCTGCACTAGTGCGAGCCGCAAATGCCACTTCCAGCTTAGCTGTGCAGAAGAAGAACAACAAGAAGAAGAAATATCTCGAAATATGTCCGTCAGGCCCCTTCCCGTGAGATAAATATGCAAATATCTCGGAAACGAAGCGAGCTATGGCAAAATGTTAAGAGACCTTTTTTGTAGAGAATTAAGTTTCCTACTTTTTATGTTCTATGATATTTTTTGATCAGATGCGTTGTTCTCGAGATATATCAAGATATTTAAAAGTTCCGAAGCCGCACCAACATAATAGAGATACAGAAACACCGTGGCCCCTTTCTTTGAGATAACTCTGCACTATTGCGAGCTGCAAATGCCACTTCCAGCTTAGCTGTGCAGAAGAAGACCAACAAGAAGAAGAAATATCTCGAAATATGTCCGTCAGGCCCCTTCCCTAGAGATAAATCTGCAAATATCTCGGAAACGAAGCGAGCTATGGCAAAATGTTAAGAGACCTTATTTGTGGAGAATTAAGTTTCCTACTTTTTATGTTCTATGATATTATTTGATCAGATGCGTAGTTCTCGAGATATATCAAGATATTTAAAAGTTCCGAAGCCGCACCAACATAATAGAGATACAGAAACACCGTGGCCCCTTTCTTTGAGATAACTCTGCACTATTGCGAGCTGCAAATGCCACTTCCAGCTTAGCTGTGCAGAAGAAGAACAACAAGAAGAAGAAATATCTCGAAATATGTCCGTCAGGCCCCTTCCCTTGAGATAAATCAGCATATATCTCGGAAGCGAAGCGAGCTATGGCAAAATGTTAAGAGACCTTTTTTGTAGAGAATTATGTTTCCTACAATTTATGTTCTATGATATTTTTTGATCAGAAGCGTAGTTTTCGAGATATATCAAGATATTTAAAAGTTCCGAAGCCGCACCAACATAATAGAGATACAGAAACACCGTGGCCCCTTTCTTTGAGATAACTCTGCACTAGTGCGAGCCGCAAATGCCACTTCCAGCTTAGCTGTGCAGAAGAAGAACAACAAGAAGAAGAAATATCTCGAAATATGTCCGTCAGGCCCCTTCCCTTGAGATAAATCAGCATATATCTCGGAAGCGAAGCGAGCTATGGCAAAATGTTAAGAGACCTTTTTTGTAGAGAATTAAGTTTCCTACTTTTTATGTTCTATGATATTTTTTGATCAGATGCGTAGTTCTCGAGATATATCGAGATATTTAAAAGTTCCGAAGCCGCACCAACATAATAGAGATACAGAAACATCGTGGCCCCTTTCTTTGAGATAACTCTGCACTAGTGCGAGCCGCAAATGCCACTTCCAGCTTAGCTGTGCAGAAGAAGAACAACAAGAAGAAGAAATATCTCGAAATATGTCCGTCAGGCCCCTTCCCGTGAGATAAATATGCAAATATCTCGGAAACGAAGCGAGCTATGGCAAAATGTTAAGAGACCTTTTTTGTAGAGAATTAAGTTTCCTACTTTTTATGTTCTATGATATTTTTTGATCAGATGCGTTGTTCTCGAGATATATCAAGATATTTAAAAGTTCCGAAGCCGCACCAACATAATAGAGATACAGAAACACCGTGGCCCCTTTCTTTGAGATAACTCTGCACTATTGCGAGCTGCAAATGCCACTTCCAGCTTAGCTGTGCAGAAGAAGACCAACAAGAAGAAGAAATATCTCGAAATATGTCCGTCAGGCCCCTTCCCTAGAGATAAATCTGCAAATATCTCGGAAACGAAGCGAGCTATGGCAAAATGTTAAGAGACCTTATTTGTGGAGAATTAAGTTTCCTACTTTTTATGTTCTATGATATTATTTGATCAGATGCGTAGTTCTCGAGATATATCAAGATATTTAAAAGTTCCGAAGCCGCACCAACATAATAGAGATACAGAAACACCGTGGCCCCTTTCTTTGAGATAACTCTGCACTATTGCGAGCTGCAAATGCCACTTCCAGCTTAGCTGTGCAGAAGAAGAACAACAAGAAGAAGAAATATCTCGAAATATGTCCGTCAGGCCCCTTCCCTTGAGATAAATCAGCATATATCTCGGAAGCGAAGCGAGCTATGGCAAAATGTTAAGAGACCTTTTTTGTAGAGAATTATGTTTCCTACAATTTATGTTCTATGATATTTTTTGATCAGAAGCGTAGTTTTCGAGATATATCAAGATATTTAAAAGTTCCGAAGCCGCACCAACATAATAGAGATACAGAAACACCGTGGCCCCTTTCTTTCAGATAACTCTGCACTATTGCGAGCTGGAAATGCCACTTCCAGTTTAGCTGTGCAGAAGAAGAACAACAAGAAGAAGAAATATCTCGAAATATGTCCGTCAGGCCCCTTCCCTTGAGATAAATCTGCATATATCTCGGAAACGAAGCGAGCTATGGCAAAATGTTGAGAGACCTTTTTTGTAGAGAATTAAGTTTTCTACTTTTTATGTTCTATGATATTTTTTGATCAGATGCGTAGTTCTCGAGATATATCAAGATATTTAAAAGTTCCGAACCCGCACCAACATAATAGAGATACAGAAACACCGTGGCCCCTTTCTTTGAGATAACTCGGCACTACTGCGAGCTGGAAATGCCACTTCCAGTTTAGCTGTGCAGAAGAAGAACAACAAGAAGAAGAAATATCTCGAAATATGTCCGTCAGACCCCTTCCCTTGAGATAAATCTGCAAATATCTCGGAAACGAAGCGAGCTATGGCAAAATGTTAAGAGACATTTTTTGTAGAGAATTATGTTTCCCACAATTTACGTTCTATGATATTTTTTGATCAGAAGCGTAGTTTTCGAGATATATCGAGATATTTAAAAGATCCGAAGCCGCACCAACATAATAGAGATACAGAAACACCGTGGTCCCTTTCTTCGAGATAACTCTGCACTATTGCGAGCTGCAAATGCCACTTCCAGCTTAGCTGTGCAGAAGAAGACCAACAAGAAGAAGAAATATCTCGAAATATGTCCGTCAGGCCCCTTCCCTTGAGATAAATCTGCAAATATCTCGGAAACGAAGCGAGCTATGGCAAAATGTTAAGAGACGTTTTTTGTAGAGAATTAAGTTTTCTACAATTTATGTTCTATGATATTTTTTGATCAGAAGCGTAGTTTTCGAGATATATCGAGATATTTAAAAGTTCCGAAGCCGCACCAACATAATAGAGATACAGAAACACCGTGGCCCCTTTCTTTGAGATAACTCTGCACTACTGCGAGCTGCAAATGCCACTTCCAGCTTAGCTGTGCAGAAGAAGAACAACGAGAAGAAGAAATATCTCGAAATATGTCCGTCAGGCCCCTTCCCTTGAGATAAATCTGCAAATATCTCGGAAACGAAGCGAGCTATGGCAAAATGTTAAGAGACCTTTTTTGTACAGAACTATGTTTCCTACTTTTTATGTTCTATGATATTTTTTGATCAGACGCGTAGTTCTCGAGATATATCAAGATATTTAAAAGTTCCGAAGCCGCACCAACATAATAGAGATACAGAAACACCGTGGCTCCTTTCTTTGAGATAACTCTGCACTATTGCGAGCTGGAAATGCCACTTCCAGTTTAGCTGTGCAGAAGAAGAACAACAAGAAGAAGAAATATCTCGAAATATGTCCGTGAGGCCCCTTCCCTTGAGATAAATCTGGAAATATCTCGGAAACGAAGAGAGCTATGGCAAAATGTTAAGAGACCTTTTTTGTAGAGAATTAAGTTTCCTACTTTTTACGTTCTATGACATTTTTTGATCAGATGCGTAGTTCTCGAGATATATCAAGATATTTAAAAGTTCCGAAGCCGCACCAACATAATAGAGATACAGAAACACCGTGGCCCCTTTCTTTGAGATAACTCTGCACTATTGCGAGCTGCAAATGCCACTTCCAGCTTAGCTGTGCAGAAGAAGAACAACAAAAAGAAGAAGTATCTCGAAATATGTCCGTCAGGCCCCTTCCCTTGAGATAAATCTGCAAATATCTCGGAAACGAAGAGAGCTATGGCAAAATGTTAAGAGACCTTTTTTGTAGAGAATTATGTTTCCTACGATTTATGTTCTATGATATTTTTTGATCAGAAGCGTAGTTTTCGAGATATATCAAGATATTTAAAAGTTCCGAAGCCGCACCAACATAATAGAGATACAGAAACACCGTGGCCCCTTTCTTTGAGATAACTCTGCACTAGTGCGAGCCGCAAATGCCACTTACAGCTTAGCTGTGCAGAAGAAGAACAACGAGAAGAAGAAATATCTCGAAATATGTCCGTCAGGCCCCTTCCCTTAAGATAAATCTGCAAATATCTCGGAAACGAAGCGAGCTATGGCAAAATGTTAAGAGACCTTTTTTGTAGAGAATTAAGTTTCCTACTTTTTATGTTCGATGATATTTTTTGATCAGATGCGTAGTTCTCGAGATATATCAAGATATTTAAAAGTTCCGAAGCTGCACCCACATAATAGAGGTACAGAAACACCGTGGCCTCTTTCTTTGAGATAACTCTGCACTATTGCGAGCTGCAAATGCCACTTCCAGCTTAGCTGTGCAGAAGAAGAACAACAAGAAGAAGAAACATCTCGAAATATGTCCGTCAGGCCCCTTCCCTTGAGATAAATCTGCAAATATCTCGGAAACGAAGCGAGCTATGGCAAAATGTTTAGAGACCTTTCTTGTAGAGAATTAAGTTTCCTACTTTTTATGTAGTATGATATTTTTTGATCAGATGCGTAGTTCTCGAGATATATCAAGATATTTAAAAGTTCCGAAGCCGCACCAACATAATAGAGATACAGAAACACCGTGGCCCCTTTCTTTGAGATAACTCTGCACTATTGCGAGCTGCAAATGCCACTTCCAGCTTAGCTGTGCAGAAGAAGAACAACAAGAAGAAGAAACATCTCGAAATATGTCCGTCAGGCCCCTTCCCTTGAGATAAATCTGCAAATATCTCGGAAACGAAGCGAGCTATGGCAAAATGTTTAGAGACCTTTCTTGTAGAGAATTAAGTTTCCTACTTTTTATGTAGTATGATATTTTTTGATCAGATGCGTAGTTCTCGAGATATATCAAGATATTTAAAAGTTCCGAAGCCGCACCAACATAATAGAGATACAGAAACACCGTGGCCCCTTTCTTTGAGATAACTCTGCACTATTGCGCGCTGCAAATGCCACTTCCAGCTTAGCTGTGCAGAAGAAGAACAACAAGAAGAAGAAATATCTCGAAATATGTCCGTCAGGCCCCATCCCTTGAGATAAATCTGCAAATATCTCGGAAACGAAGCGAGCTATGGCAAAATGTTAAGAGACCTTTTTTGTAGAGAATAATGTTTCCTACAATTTACGTTCTATGATATTTTTTGATCAGATGCGTAGTTCTCGAGATATATCAAGATATTTAAAAGTTCCGAAGCCGCACCAACATAATAGAGATACAGAAACACCGTGGCCCCTTTCTTTGAGATAACTCTGCACTAGTGCGAGCCGCAAATGCCACTTCCAGCTTAGCTGTGCAGAAGAAGAACAACAAGAAGAAGAAATATCTCGAAATATGCCCGTCAGGCCCCTTCCATTGAGATAAATCTGCAAATATCTCGGAAACGAAGCGAGCTATGGCAAAATGTTAAGAGACCTTTTTTGTAGAGAGTTAAGTTTCCTACTTGTTATGTTCTATGATATTTTTTGATCAGATGCGTAGTTCTCGAGATATATCAAGATATTTAAAAGTTCCGAAGCCGCACCAACATAATAGAGATACAGAAACACCGTGGCCACTTTCTTTGAGATAACTCTGCACTACTGCGAGCTGCAAATGCCACTTCCAGCTTAGCTGTGCAGAAGAAGAACAACAAGAAGAAGAAATATCTCGAAATATGTCCGTCAGACCCCTTCCCTTGAGATAAATCTGCAAATATCTCGGAAACGAAGCGAGCTATGGCAAAATGTTAAGAGACCTTTTTTGTAGAGAATTAAGTTTCCTACTTTTTATGTTCTATGATATTTTTTGATCAGATGCGTAGTTCTCGAGATATATCGAGATATTTAAAAGTTCCGAAGCCGCACCAACATAATAGAGATACAGAAACATCGTGGCCCCTTTCTTTGAGATAACTCTGCACTAGTGCGAGCCGCAAATGCCACTTCCAGCTTAGCTGTGCAGAAGAAGAACAACAAGAAGAAGAAATATCTCGAAATATGTCCGTCAGGCCCCTTCCCGTGAGATAAATATGCAAATATCTCGGAAACGAAGCGAGCTATGGCAAAATGTTAAGAGACCTTTTTTGTAGAGAATTAAGTTTCCTACTTTTTATGTTCTATGATATTTTTTGATCAGATGCGTTGTTCTCGAGATATATCAAGATATTTAAAAGTTCCGAAGCCGCACCAACATAATAGAGATACAGAAACACCGTGGCCCCTTTCTTTGAGATAACTCTGCACTATTGCGAGCTGCAAATGCCACTTCCAGCTTAGCTGTGCAGAAGAAGACCAACAAGAAGAAGAAATATCTCGAAATATGTCCGTCAGGCCCCTTCCCTAGAGATAAATCTGCAAATATCTCGGAAACGAAGCGAGCTATGGCAAAATGTTAAGAGACCTTATTTGTGGAGAATTAAGTTTCCTACTTTTTATGTTCTATGATATTATTTGATCAGATGCGTAGTTCTCGAGATATATCAAGATATTTAAAAGTTCCGAAGCCGCACCAACATAATAGAGATACAGAAACACCGTGGCCCCTTTCTTTGAGATAACTCTGCACTACTGCGAGCTGCAAATGCCACTTCCAGCTTAGCTGTGCAGAAGAAGAACAACAAGAAGAAGAAATATCTCGAAATATGCCCGTCAGGCCCCTTCCATTGAGATGAATCTGCAAATATCTCGGAAACGAAGCGAGCTATGGCAAAATGTTAAGAGACCTTTTTTGTAGAGAATTAAGTTTCCTACTTTTTATGTTCTATGATATTTTTTGATCAGATGCGTAGTTCTCGAGATATATCAAGATATTTAAAAGTTCCGAAGCCGCACCAACATAATAGAGATACAGAAACACCGTGGCCCCTTTCTTTGAGATAACTCTGCACTACTGCGAGCTGCAAATGCCACTTCCAGCTTAGCTGTGCAGAAGAAGAACAACAAGAAGGAGAAATATCTCGAAATATGTCCGTCAGACCCCTTCCCTTGAGATAAATCTGCAAATATCTCGGAAACGAAGCGAGCTATGGCAAAATGTTAAGAGACCTTTTTTGTAGAGAATTAAGTTTCCTACTTTTTATGTTCTATGATATTTTTTGATCAGATGCGTTGTTCTCGAGATATATCAAGATATTTAAAAGTTCCGAAGCCGCACCAACATAATAGAGATACAGAAACACCGTGGCCCCTTTCTTTGAGATAACTCTGCACTATTGCGAGCTGCAAATGCCACTCCCAGCTTAGCTGTGCAGAAGAAGAACAACAAGAAGAAGAAATATCTCGAAATATGTCCGTCAGGCCCCTTCCCTTGAGATATATCTGCAAATATCTCGGAAACGAAGCGAGCTATGGCAAAATGTTAAGAGACCTTTTTTGTAGAGAATTAAGTTTGCTACTTTTTATGTTCTATGATATTTTTTGATCGGATGCGTAGTTCTCGAGATATATCAAGATATTTAAAAGTTCCGAAGCCGCACCAACATAATAGAGATACAGAAACACCGTGGCCCCTTTCTTTGAGATAACTCTGCACTACTGCGAGCTGCAAATGCCACTTCCAGCTTAGCTGTGCAGAAGAAGAACAACAAGAAGAAGAAATATCTCGAAATATGCCCGTCAGGCCCCTTCCATTGAGATAAATCTGCAAATATCTCGGAAACGAAGCGAGCTATGGCAAAATGTTAAGAGACCTTTTTTGTAGAGAATTAAGTTTCCTACTTTTTATGTTCTATGATATTTTTTGATCAGATGCGTAGTTCTCGAGATATATCGAGATATTTAAAAGTTCCGAAGCCGCACCAACATAATAGAGATACCGAAACACCGTGGCCCCTTTCTTTGAGATAACTCTGCACTAGTGCGAGCCGCAAATGCCACTTCCAGCTTAGCTGTGCAGAAGAAGAACAACAAGAAGAAGAAATATCTCGAAGTATGTCCGTCAGGCCCCTTCCCTTGAGATAAATATGCAAATATCTCGGAAACGAAGCGAGCTATGGCAAAATGTTAAGAGACCTTTTTTGTAGAGAATTAAGTTTCCTACTTTTTATGTTCTATGATATTTTTTGATCAGATGCGTTGTTCTCGAGATATATCAAGATATTTAAAAGCTCCGAAGCCGCACCAACATAATAGAGATACAGAAACACCGTGGCCCCTTTCTTTGAGATAACTCTGCACTACTGCGAGCTGCAAATGCCACTTCCAGCTTAGCTGTGCAGAAGAAGAACAACAAGAAGAAGAAATATCTCGAAATATGTCCGTCAGGCCCCTTCCCTTGAGATATATCTGCAAATATCTCGGAAACGAAGCGAGCTATGGCAAAATGTTAAGAGACCTTTTTTGTAGAGAATTAAGTTTGCTACT
Source organism: Osmia lignaria lignaria (assembly GCF_051020975.1). Classification (NCBI taxonomy): domain Eukaryota; kingdom Metazoa; phylum Arthropoda; class Insecta; order Hymenoptera; family Megachilidae; genus Osmia; species Osmia lignaria. The sequence continues at coordinate 8,237,029 of NW_027478166.1, forward strand.
TTTTATGTTCTATGATATTTTTTGATCGGATGCGTAGTTCTCGAGATATATCGAGATATTTAAAAGTTCCGAAGCCGCACCAACATAATAGAGATACCGAAACACCGTGGCCCCTTTCTTTGAGATAACTCTGCACTAGTGCGAGCCGCAAATGCCACTTCCAGCTTAGCTGTGCAGAAGAAGAACAACAAGAAGAAGAAATATCTCGAAATATGTCTGTCAGGCCCCTTCCATTGAGATAAATCTGCAAATATCTCGGAAACGAAGCGAGCTATGGCAAAATGTTGAGAGACCTTTTTTGTAGAGAATTAAGTTTCCTACTTTTTATGTTCTATGATATTTTTTGATCAGATGCGTAGTTCTCGAGATATATCAAGATATTTAAAAGTTCCGAAGCCGCACCAACATAATAGAGATACAGAAACACCGTGGCCCCTTTCTTTGAGATAACTCTGCACTACTGCGAGCTGCAAATGCCACTTCCAGCTTAGCTGTGCAGAAGAAGAACAACAAGAAGAAGAAATATCTCGAAATATGTCCGTCAGACCCCTTCCCTTGAGATAAATCTGCAAATATCTCGGAAACGAAGCGAGCTATGGCAAAATGTTAAGAGACCTTTTTTGTAGAGAATTAAGTTTCCTACTTTTTATGTTCTATGATATTTTTTGATCAGATGCGTAGTTCTCGAGATATATCGAGATATTTAAAAGTTCCGAAGCCGCACCAACATAATAGAGATACAGAAACACCGTGGCCCCTTTCTTTGAGATAACTCTGCACTAGTGCGAGCCGCAAATGCCACTTCCAGCTTAGCTGTGCAGAAGAAGAACAACAAGAAGAAGAAATATCTCGAAATATGTCCGTCAGGCCCCTTCCCTTGAGATAAATATGCAAATATCTCGGAAACGAAGCGAGCTATGGCAAAATGTTAAGAGACCTTTTTTGTAGAGAATTAAGTTTCCTACTTTTTATGTTCTATGATATTTTTTGATCAGATGCGTTGTTCTCGAGATATATCAAGATATTTAAAAGTTCCGAAGCCGCACCAACATAATAGAGATACAGAAACACCGTGGCCCCTTTCTTTGAGATAACTCTGCACTATTGCGAGCTGCAAATGCCACTCCCAGCTTAGCTGTGCAGAAGAAGAACAACAAGAAGAAGAAATATCTCGAAATATGTCCGTCAGGCCCCTTCCCTTGAGATATATCTGCAAATATCTCGGAAACGAAGCGAGCTATGGCAAAATGATAAGAGACCTTTTTTGTAGAGAATTAAGTTTCCTACTTTTTATGTTCTATGATATTTTTTGATCGGATGCGTAGTTCTCGAGATATATCAAGATATTTAAAAGTTCCGAAGCCGCACCAACATAATAGAGATACAGAAACACCGTGGCCCCTTTCTTTGAGATAACTCTGCACTACTGCGAGCTGCAAATGCCACTTCCAGCTTAGCTGTGCAGAAGAAGAACAACAAGAAGAAGAAATATCTCGAAATATGTCCGTCAGACCCCTTCCCTTGAGATAAATCTGCAAATATCTCGGAAACGAAGCGAGCTATGGCAAAATGTTAAGAGACCTTTTTTGTAGAGAATTAAGTTTCCTACTTTTTATGTTCTATGATATTTTTTGATCAGATGCGTAGTTCTCGAGATATATCGAGATATTTAAAAGTTCCGAAGCCGCACCAACATAATAGAGATACAGAAACACCGTGGCCCCTTTCTTTGAGATAACTCTGCACTAGTGCGAGCCGCAAATGCCACTTCCAGCTTAGCTGTGCAGAAGAAGAACAACAAGAAGAAGAAATATCTCGAAATATGTCTGTCAGGCCCCTTCCCTTGAGATATATCTGCAAATATCTCGGAAACGAAGTGAGCTATGGCAAAATGTTGAGAGACCTTTTTTGTAGAGAATTAAGTTTCCTACTTTTTATGTTCTATGATATTTTTTGATCAGATGCGTTGTTCTCGAGATATATCAAGATATTTAAAAGTTCCGAAGCCGCACCAACATAATAGAGATACAGAAACACCGTGGCCCCTTTCTTTGAGATAACTCTGCACTATTGCGAGCTGCAAATGCCACTTCCAGCTTAGCTGTGCAGAAGAAGAACAACAAGAAGAAGAAATATCTCGAAATATGTCTGTCAGGCCCCTTCCCTTGAGATAAATCTGCAAATATCTCGGAAACGAAGCGAGCTATGGCAAAATGTTAAGACACCTTTTTTGTAGAGAATTAAGTTTCCTACTTTTTATGTTCTATGATATTTTTTGATCAGATGCGTAGTTCTCGAGATATATCAAGATATTTAAAAGTTCCGAAGCCGCACCAACATAATAGAGATACAGAAACACCGTGGCCCCTTTCTTTGAGATAACTCTGCACTACTGCGAGCTGCAAATGCCACTTCCAGCTTAGCTGTGCAGAAGAAGAACAACAAGAAGAAGAAATATCTCGAAATATGTCCGTCAGACCCCTTCCCTTGAGATAAATCTGCAAATATCTCGGAAACGAAGCGAGCTATGGCAAAATGTTGAGAGACCTTTTTTGTAGAGAATTAAGTTTCCTACTTTTTATGTTCTATGATATTTTTTGATCAGATGCGTAGTTCTCGAGATATATCGAGATATTTAAAAGTTCCGAAGCCGCACCAACATAATAGAGATACCGAAACACCGTGGCCCCTTTCTTTGAGATAACTCTGCACTAGTGCGAGCCGCAAATGCCACTTCCAGCTTAGCTGTGCAGAAGAAGAACAACAAGAAGAAGAAATATCTCGAAGTATGTCCGTCAGGCCCCTTCCCTTGAGATAAATATGCAAATATCTCGGAAACGAAGCGAGCTATGGCAAAATGTTAAGAGACCTTTTTTGTAGAGAATTAAGTTTCCTACTTTTTATGTTCTATGATATTTTTTGATCAGATGCGTTGTTCTCGAGATATATCAAGATATTTAAAAGCTCCGAAGCCGCACCAACATAATAGAGATACAGAAACACCGTGGCCCCTTTCTTTGAGATAACTCTGCACTACTGCGAGCTGCAAATGCCACTTCCAGCTTAGCTGTGCAGAAGAAGAACAACAAGAAGAAGAAATATCTCGAAATATGTCCGTCAGACCCCTTCCCTTGAGATAAATCTGCAAATATCTCGGAAACGAAGCGAGCTATGGCAAAATGTTAAGAGACCTTTTTTGTAGAGAATTAAGTTTCCTACTTTTTATGTTCTATGATATTTTTTGATCAGATGCGTAGTTCTCGAGATATATCGAGATATTTAAAAGTTCCGAAGCCGCACCAACATAATAGAGATACCGAAACACCGTGGCCCCTTTCTTTGAGATAACTCTGCACTAGTGCGAGCCGCAAATGCCACTTCCAGCTTAGCTGTGCAGAAGAAGAACAACAAGAAGAAGAAATATCTCGAAATATGTCTGTCAGGCCCCTTCCCTTGAGATAAATCTGCAAATATCTCGGAAACGAAGCGAGCTATGGCAAAATGTTAAGAGACCTTTTTTGTAGAGAATTAAGTTTCCTACTTTTTATGTTCTATGATATTTTTTGATCAGATGCGTAGTTCTCGAGATATATCAAGATATTTAAAAGTTCCGAAGCCGCACCAACATAATAGAGATACAGAAACACCGTGGCCCCTTTCTTTGAGATAACTCTGCACTACTGCGAGCTGCAAATGCCACTTCCAGCTTAGCTGTGCAGAAGAAGAACAACAAGAAGAAGAAATATCTCGAAATATGTCCGTCAGACCCCTTCCCTTGAGATAAATCTGCAAATATCTCGGAAACGAAGCGAGCTATGGCAAAATGTTAAGAGACCTTTTTTGTAGAGAATTAAGTTTCCTACTTTTTATGTTCTATGATATTTTTTGATCAGATGCGTAGTTCTCGAGATATATCGAGATATTTAAAAGTTCCGAAGCCGCACCAACATAATAGAGATACCGAAACACCGTGGCCCCTTTCTTTGAGATAACTCTGCACTAGTGCGAGCCGCAAATGCCACTTCCAGCTTAGCTGTGCAGAAGAAGAACAACAAGAAGAAGAAATATCTCGAAATATGTCCGTCAGGCCCCTTCCCTTGAGATAAATATGCAAATATCTCGGAAACGAAGCGAGCTATGGCAAAATGTTAAGAGACCTTTTTTGTAGAGAATTAAGTTTCCTACTTTTTATGTTCTATGATATTTTTTGATCAGATGCGTTGTTCTCGAGATATATCAAGATATTTAAAAGTTCCGAAGCCGCACCAACATAATAGAGATACAGAAACACCGTGGCCCCTTTCTTTGAGATAACTCTGCACTACTGCGAGCTGCAAATGCCACTTCCAGCTTAGCTGTGCAGAAGAAGAACAACAAGAAGAAGAAATATCTCGAAATATGTCCGTCAGACCCCTTCCCTTGAGATAAATCTGCAAATATCTCGGAAACGAAGCGAGCTATGGCAAAATGTTAAGAGACCTTTTTTGTAGAGAATTAAGTTTCCTACTTTTTATGTTGTATGATATTTTTTGATCAGATGCGTAGTTCTCGAGATATATCGAGATATTTAAAAGTTCCGAAGCCGCACCAACATAATAGAGATACCGAAACACCGTGGCCCCTTTCTTTGAGATAACTCTGCACTAGTGCGAGCCGCAAATGCCACTTCCAGCTTAGCTGTGCAGAAGAAGAACAACAAGAAGAAGAAATATCTCGAAATATGTCCGTCAGGCCCCTTCCCTTGAGATATATCTGCAAATATCTCGGAAACGAAGTGAGCTATGGCAAAATGTTGAGAGACCTTTTTTGTAGAGAATTAAGTTTCCTACTTTTTATGTTCTATGATATTTTTTGATCAGATGCGTAGTTCTCGAGATATATCAAGATATTTAAAAGTTCCGAAGCCGCACCAACATAATAGAGATACAGAAACACCGTGGCCCCTTTCTTTGAGATAACTCTGCACTACTGCGAGCTGCAAATGCCACTTCCAGCTTAGCTGTGCAGAAGAAGAACAACAAGAAGAAGAAATATCTCGAAATATGTCCGTCAGACCCCTTCCCTTGAGATATATCTGCAAATATCTCGGAAACGAAGTGAGCTATGGCAAAATGTTGAGAGACCTTTTTTGTAGAGAATTAAGTTTCCTACTTTTTATGTTCTATGATATTTTTTGATCAGATGCGTTGTTCTCGAGATATATCAAGATATTTAAAAGTTCCGAAGCCGCACCAACATAATAGAGATACAGAAACACCGTGGCCCCTTTCTTTGAGATAACTCTGCACTATTGCGAGCTGCAAATGCCACTTCCAGCTTAGCTGTGCAGACGAAGAACAACAAGAAGAAGAAATATCTCGAAATATGTCTGTCAGGCCCCTTCCCTTGAGATATATCTGCAAATATCTCGGAAACGAAGCGAGCTATGGCAAAATGTTGAGAGACCTTTTTTGTAGAGAATTAAGTTTCCTACTTTTTATGTTCTATGATATTTTTCGATCGGATGCGTAGTTCTCGAGATATATCAAGATATTTAAAAGTTCCGAAGCCGCACCAACATAATAGAGATACAGAAACACCGTGGCCCCTTTCTTTGAGATAACTCTGCACTATTGCGCGCTGCAAATGCCACTTCCAGCTTAGCTGTGCAGAAAAAGAACAACAAGAAGAAGAAATATCTCGAAATATGCCCGTCAGGCCCCTTCCATTGAGATGAATCTGCAAATATCTCGGAAACGAAGCGAGCTATGGCAAAATGTTAAGAGACCTTTTTTGTAGAGAATTAAGTTTCCTACTTTTTATGTTCTATGATATTTTTTGATCAGATGCGTAGTTCTCGAGATATATCCAGATATTTAAAAGCTCCGAAGCGGCACCAACATAATAGAGATACAGAAACACCGTGGCCCCTTTCTTTGAGGTAACTCTGCACTATTGCGAGCTGCAAATGCCACTACCAGCTTAGCTGTGCAGAAGAAGAACAACAAGAAGAAGAAATATCTCGAAATATGTCCGTCAGGCCCCTTCCCTTGAGATAAATCTGCAAATATCTCGGAAACCAAGCGAGCTATGGCAAAATGTTAAGAGACCTTATTTGTAGAGAATTAAGTTTCCTACTTTTTATGTTCTACGATATTTTTTGATGAGATGCGTAGTTCTCGAGATATATCAAGATATTTAAAAGTTCCGAAGCCGCACCAACATAATAGAGATACAGAAACACCGTGGCCCCTTTCTTTGAGATAACTCTGCACTATTGCGAACTGCAAATGCCACTTCCAGCTTAGCTGTGCAGAAGAAGAACAACAAGAAGAAGAAATATCTCGAAACATGTCCGTCAGACCCCTTCCCTTGAGATAAATCTGCAAATATCTCGGAAACGAAGCGAGCTATGGCAAAATGTTAAGAGACCTTTTTTGTAGAGAATTAAGTTTCCTACTTTTTATGTTCTATGATATTTTTTGATCAGATGCGTAGTTCTCGAGATATATCCAGATATTTAAAAGCTCCGAAGCGGCACCAACATAATAGAGATACAGAAACACCGTGGCCCCTTTCTTTGAGGTAACTCTGCACTATTGCGAGCTGCAAATGCCACTTCCAGCTTAGCTGTGCAGAAGAAGAACAACAAGAAGAAGAAATATCTCGAAATATGTCCGTCAGGCCCCTTCCCTTGAGATAAATCTGCAAATATCTCGGAAACCAAGCGAGCTATGGCAAAATGTTAAGAGACCTTATTTGTAGAGAATTAAGTTTCCTACTTTTTATGTTCTACGATATTTTTTGATGAGATGCGTAGTTCTCGAGATATATCAAGATATTTAAAAGTTCCGAAGCCGCACCAACATAATAGAGATACAGAAACACCGTGGCCCCTTTCTTTGAGATAACTCTGCACTATTGCGAACTGCAAATGCCACTTCCAGCTTAGCTGTGCAGAAGAAGAACAACAAGAAGAAGAAATATCTCGAAATATGTCCATCAGGACCCTTCCCTTGAGAGAAATCTGCAAATATCTCGGAAACGAAGCGAGCTATGGCAAAATGTTAAGAGACCTTATTTGTAGAGAATTAAGTTTCCTACTTTTTATGTTCTACGATATTTTTTGATGAGATGCGTAGTTCTCGAGATATATCAAGATATTTAAAAGTTCCGAAGCCGCACCAACATAATAGAGATACAGAAACACCGTGGCCCCTTTCTTTGAGATAACTCTGCACTATTGCGAACTGCAAATGCCACTTCCAGCTTAGCTGTGCAGAAGAAGAACAACAAGAAGAAGAAATATCTCGAAACATGTCCGTCAGACCCCTTCCCTTGAGATAAATCTGCAAATATCTCGGAAACGAAGCGAGCTATGGCAAAATGTTAAGAGACCTTTTTTGTAGAGAATTAAGTTTCCTACTTTTTATGTTCTATGATATTTTTTGATCAGATGCGTAGTTCTCGAGATATATCCAGATATTTAAAAGCTCCGAAGCGGCACCAACATAATAGAGATACAGAAACACCGTGGCCCCTTTCTTTGAGGTAACTCTGCACTATTGCGAGCTGCAAATGCCACTTCCAGCTTAGCTGTGCAGAAGAAGAACAACAAGAAGAAGAAATATCTCGAAATATGTCCGTCAGGCCCCTTCCCTTGAGATAAATCTGCAAATATCTCGGAAACCAAGCGAGCTATGGCAAAATGTTAAGAGACCTTATTTGTAGAGAATTAAGTTTCCTACTTTTTATGTTCTACGATATTTTTTGATGAGATGCGTAGTTCTCGAGATATATCAAGATATTTAAAAGTTCCGAAGCCGCACCAACATAATAGAGATACAGAAACACCGTGGCCCCTTTCTTTGAGATAACTCTGCACTATTGCGAACTGCAAATGCCACTTCCAGCTTAGCTGTGCAGAAGAAGAACAACAAGAAGAAGAAATATCTCGAAATATGTCCATCAGGACCCTTCCCTTGAGAGAAATCTGCAAATATCTCGGAAACGAAGCGAGCTATGGCAAAATGTTAAGAGACCTTTTTTGTAGAGAATTAAGTTTCCTACTTTTTATGTTCTATGATATTTTTTGATCAGATGCGTAATTCTCGAGATATATCCAGATATTTAAAAGCTCCGAAGCGGCACCAACATAATAGAGATACAGAAACACCGTGGCCCCTTTCTTTGAGGTAACTCTGCACTATTGCGAGCTGCAAATGCCACTTCCAGCTTAGCTGTGCAGAAGAAGAACAACAAGAAGAAGAAATATCTCGAAATATGTCCGTCAGGCCCCTTCCCTTGAGATAAATCTGCAAATATCTCGGAAACCAAGCGAGCTATGGCAAAATGTTAAGAGACCTTATTTGTAGAGAATTAAGTTTCCTACTTTTTATGTTCTACGATATTTTTTGATCAGATGCGTAGTTCTCGAGATATATCAAGATATTTAAAAGTTCCGAAGCCGCACCAACATAATAGAGATACAGAAACACCGTGGCCCCTTTCTTTGAGATAACTCTGCACTAGTGCGAGGGGCAAATGCCACTTCCAGCTTAGCTGTGCAGAAGAAGAACAACAAGAAGAAGAAATATCTCGAAATATGTCCGACAGGCCCCTTCCCTTGAGATAAATCTGCAAATATCTCGGAAACGAAGCGAGCTATGGCGAAATGTTAAGAGACCTTTTTTGTAGAGAATTAAGTTTCCTACTTTTTATGTTCGATGATATTTTTTGATCAGATGCGTAGTTCTCGAGATATATCAAGATATTTAAAAGTTCCGAAGCTGCACCAACATAATAGAGGTACAGAAATACCGTGGCCTCTTTCTTTGAGATAACTCTGCACTATTGCGAGCTGCAAATGCCACTTCGAGCTTAGCTGTGCAGAAGAAGGACAACAAGAAGAAGAAATATCTCGAAATATGTCCGTCAGACCCCTTCCCTTGAGATGAATCTGCAAATATCTCGGAAACGAAGCGAGCTATGGCAAAATGTTAAGAGACCTTTTTTGTAGAGAATAATGTTTCCTACAATTTACGCTCCATGATATTTTTTGATGAGAAGCGTAGTTTTCGAGATATATCGAGATATTTAAAAGTTCCGAAGCCGCACCAACATAATAGGGATACAGAAACACCGTGGCCCCTTTCTTTGAGATAACTCTGCACTAGTGCGAGCCGCAAATGCCACTTCCAGCTTAGCTGTGCAGAAGAAGAACAACAAGAAGAAGAAATATCTCGAAATATGTCCGTCAGGCCCCTTCCCTTGAGATAAATCTGCAAATATCTCGGAAACGAAGCGAGCTATTGCAAAATGTTAAGAGACCTTTTTTGTAGAGAATTATGTTTCCTACAATTTATGTTCTATGATATTTTTTGATCAGAAGCGTAGTTTTCGAGATATATCGAGATATTTAAAAGTTCCGAAGCCGCCCCAACATAATTGAGATACAGAAACACCGTGGCCCCTTTCTTTGAGATAACTCTGCACTATTGCGAGCTGCAGATGCCACTTCCAGCTTAGCTGTGCAGAGGAAGAACAACAAGAAGAAAAAATATCTCGAAATATGTCCGTCAGGCCAGTTCCTTTGAGCTGAATCTGCAAATATCTCGGAAACGAAGCGAGCTATGGCAAAATGTTAAGAGACGTTTTTTGTAGAGAATTATGTTTCCTACAATTTATGTTCTATGATATTTTTTGATCAGAAGCGTAGTTTTCGAGATATCTCAAGATATCTAAAAGTTCCGAAGCCGCACCAACATAATAGAGATACAGAAACACCGTGGCCCCTTTCTTCGAGATAACTCTGCACTTTTGCGAGCTGCAAATGCCACTTCCAGCTTAGCTGTGCAGAAGAAGAACAACAAGAAGAAGAAATATCTCGAAATATGTCCGTCAGGCCCCTTCCCTTGAGATAAATCTGCAAATATCTCGGAAACGAAGCGAGCTATGGCAAAATGTTGAGAGACCTTATTTGTAGAGAATTAAGTTTCCTACTTTTTATGTTCTATGATATTTTTTGATCAGATGCGTAGTTCTCGAGATATATCAAGATATTTAAAAGTTCCGAAGCCGCACCAACATAATAGAGATACAGAAACACCGTGGCCCCTTTCTTTGAGATAACTCTGCGCTATTGCGAGCTGGAAATGCCACTTCCAGTTGAGCTGTGCAGAAGAAGAACAACAAGAAGAGGAAATATCTCGAAATATGTCCGTCAGGCCCCTTCCCTTGAGATATATCTGCAAATATCTCGGAAACGAAGCGAGCTATGGCAAAATGTTGAGAGACCTTATATGTAGAGAATTAAGTTTCCTACTTTTTATGTTCTATGATATTTTTTGATCAGATGCGTAGTTCTCGAGATATATCAAGATATTTAAAAGTTCCGAAGCCGCACCAACATAATAGAGATACAGAAACACCGTGGCCCCTTTCTTTGAGATAACTCTGCGCTATTGCGAGCTGGAAATGCCACTTCCAGTTGAGCTGTGCAGAAGAAGAACAACAAGAAGAGGAAATATCTCGAAATATGTCCGTCAGGCCCCTTCCCTTGAGATATATCTGCAAATATCTCGGAAACGAAACGAGCTATGGCAAAATGTTAAGAGACCTTTTTTGTAGAGAATTATGTTTCCTACAATTTATGTTCTATGATATTTTTTGATCAGAAGCGTAGTTTTCGAGATATATCGAGATATTTAAAAGATCCGAAGCTGCACCAACATTATAGAGATACAGAAACACCGTGGCCCCTTTCTTTGAGATAACTCTGCACCATTGCGAGCTGCAAATGCCACTTCCAGCTTAGCTGTGCAGAAGAAGAACAACAAGAAGAAGAAATATCTGGAAATATGTCCGTCAGGCCCCTTCCCTTGAGATAAATCTGCAAATATCTCGGAAACGAAGCGAGCTACGGCAAAATGTTAAGAGACCTTTTTTGTAGAGAATTATATTTCCCACAATTTAGGTTCTATGATATTTTTTGATCAGAAGCGTAGTTTTCGAGATATATCGAGATATTTAAAAGATCCGAAGCCGCACCAACATAATAGAGATACAGAAACACCGTGGCCCCTTTCTTTGAGATAACTCTGCACCATTGCGAGCTGCAAATGCCACTTCCAGCTTAGCTGTGCAGAAGAAGACCAACAAGAAGAAGAAATATCCCGAAATATGTCCGTCAGGCCCCTTCCCTTGAGATAAATCTGCAAATATCTCGGAAACGAAGCGAGCTATGGCAAAATGTTAAGAGACCTTTTTTGTAGAGAATTAAGTTTCCTACTTTTTATGTTCTATGATATTTTTGGATCAGATGCGTAGTTCTCGAGATATATCAAGATATTTAAAAGTTCCGAAGCCGCACCAACATAATAGAGATACAGAAGCACCGTGGCCCCTTTCTTTGAGATAACTCTGCACTATTGCGAGCTGCAAATGCCACTTCCAGCTTAGCTGTGCAGAAGAAGAACAACAAGAAGAAGAAATATCTCGAAATATGTCCGTCAGGCCCCTTCCCTCGAGATAAATCTGCAAATATCTCGGAAACGAAGCGAGCTATGGCAAAATGTTAAGAGACCTTTTTTGTAGAGAATTAAGTTTCCTACTTTTTATGTTCTATGATATTTTTTGATCGGATGCGTAGTTCTCGAGATATATCAAGATATTTAAAAGTTCCGAAGCCGCACCAACATAATAGAGATACAGAAACACCGTGGCCCCTTCCTTTGAGATAACTCTGCACTATTGCGAGCTGCAAATGCCACTTCCAGCTTAGCTGTGCAGAAGAAGAACAACAAGAAGAAGAAATATCTCGAAATATGTCCGTCAGACCCCTTCCCTTGAGATAAATCTGCAAATATCTCGGAAACGAAGCGAGCTATGGCAAAATGTTAAGAGACCTTTTTTGTAGAGAATTATGTTTCCCACAATTTACGTTCTATGATATTTTTTGATCAGAAGCGTAGTTTTCGAGATATATCGAGATATTTAAAAGATCCGAAGCCGCACCAACATAATAGAGATACAGAAACACCGTGGCCCCTTTCTTCGAGATAACTCTGCACTATTGCGAGCTGCAAATGCCACTTCCAGCTTAGCTGTGCAGAAGAAGACCAACAAGAAGAAGAAATATCTCGAAATATGTCCGTCAGGCCCCTTCCCTTGAGATAAATCTGCAAATATCTCGGAAACGAAGCGAGCTATGGCAAAATGTTAAGAGACCTTATTTGTGGAGAATTACGTTTCCTACTTTTTATGTTCTATGATATTATTTGATCAGATGCGTAGTTCTCGAGATATATCAAGATATTTAAAAGTTCCGAAGCCGCACCAACATAATAGAGATACAGAAACACCGTGGCCCCTTTCTTTGAGATAACTCTGCACTACTGCGAGCTGGAAATGCCACTTCCAGTTTAGCTGTGCAGAAGAAGAACAACAAGAAGAAGAAATATCTCGAAATATGTCCGTCAGGCCCCTTCCCTTGAGATAAATCTGCAAATATCTCGGAAACGAAGCGAGCTATGGCAAAATGTTAAGAGACCTTTTTTGTTGAGAATTAAGTTTCCTACTTTTTATGTTCCATGATATTTTTTGATCAGATGCGTAGTTCTCGAGATATATCAAGATATTTAAAAGTTCCGAAGCCGCACCAACATAATAGAGATACAGAAACACCGTGGCCCCTTTCTTTGAGATAACTCTGCAGTATTGCGAGCTGTAAATGCCACGTCCAGCTTAGCTGTGCGGAAGAAGAACAACAAGAAGAAGAAATATCTCGAAATATGTCCGTCAGGCCCCTTCCCTCGAGATAAATCTGCAAATATCTCGGAAACGAAGCGAGCTATGGCAAAATGTTAAGAGACCTTTTTTGTAGAGAATTAAGTTTCCTACTTTTTATGTTCTATGATATTTTTTGATCGGATGCGTAGCTCTCGAGATATATCGAGATATTTAAAAGATCCGAAGCCGCACCAACATAATAGAGATACAGAAACACCGTGGCACCTTTCTTCGAGATAACTCTGCACTATTGCGAGCTGCAAATGCCACTTCCAGCTTAGCTGTGCAGAAGAAGACCAACAAGAAGAAGAAATATCTCGAAATATGTCCGTCAGGCCCCTTCCCTTGAGATAAATCTGCAAATATCTCGGAAACGAAGCGAGCTATGGCAAAATGTTAAGAGACCTTATTTGTGGAGAATTAAGTTTCCTACTTTTTATGTTCTATGATATTATTTGATCAGATGCGTAGTTCTCGAGATATATCAAGATATTTAAAAGTTCCGAAGCCGCACCAACATAATAGAGATACAGAAACACCGTGGCCCCTTTCTTTGAGATAACTCTGCACTATTGCGAGCTGCAAATGCCACTTCCAGCTTAGCTGTGCAGAAGAAGAACAACAAGAAGAAGAAATATCTCGAAATATGTCCGTCAGGCCCCTTCCCTTGAGATAAATCTGCATATATCTCGGAAGCGAAGCGAGCTATGGCAAAATGTTAAGAGACCTTTTTTGTAGAGAATTATGTTTCCTACAATTCATGTTCTATGATATTTTTTGATCAGAAGCGTAGTTTTCGAGATATATCAAGATATTTAAAAGTTCCGAAGCCGCACCAACATAATAGAGATACAGAAACACCGTGGCCCCTTTCTTTCAGATAACTCTGCACTATTGCGAGCTGGAAATGCCACTTCCAGTTTAGCTGTGCAGAAGAAGAACAACAAGAAGAAGAAATATCTCGAAATATGTCCGTCAGGCCCCTTCCCTTGAGATAAATCTGCATATATCTCGGAAACGAAGCGAGCTATGGCAAAATGTTGAGCGACCTTTTTTGTAGAGAATTAAGTTTTCTACTTTTTATGTTCTATGATATTTTTTGATCAGATGCGTAGTTCTCGAGATATATCAAGATATTTAAAAGTTCCGAAGCCGCACCAACATAATAGAGATACAGAAACACCGTGGCCCCTTTCTTTGAGATAACTCGGCACTACTGCGAGCTGGAAATGCCACTTCCAGTTTAGCTGTGCAGATGAAGAACAACAAGAAGAAGAAATATCTCGAAATATGTCCGTCAGGCCCCTTCCCTTGAGATAAATCTGCAAGTATCTTGGAAACGAAGCGAGCTATGGCAAAATGTTAAGAGACCTTTTTTGTAGAGAATTAAGTTTCCTACTTTTTATGTTCTATGATATTTTTTGATCAGATGCGTAGTTCTCGAGATATATCAAGATATTTAAAAGTTCCGAAGCCGCACCAACATAATAGAGATACAGAAACACCGTGGCCCCTTTCTTTGAGATAACTCTGCACTATTGCGAGCTGCAAATGCCACTTCCAGCTTAGCTGTGCAGAAGAAGAACAACAAGAAGAAGAAATATCTCGAAATATGTCCGTCAGGCCCCTTCCCTTGAGATAAATCTGCAAGTATCTTGGAAACGAAGCGAGCTGTGGCAAAATGTTAAGATACCTTTTTTGTAGAGAATTAAGTTTCCAACTTTTTATGTTCTATGATATTTTTTGATCAGATGCGTAGTTCTCGAGATATATCAAGATATTTAAAAGTTCCGAAGCCGCACCAACATAATAGAGATACAGAAACACCGTGGCCCCTTTCTTTGAGATAACTCTGCACTATTGCGAGCTGCAAATGCCACTTCCAGCTTAGCTGTGCAGAAGAAGAACAACAAGAACAAGAAATATCTCGAAATATGTCCGTCAGGCCCCTTCCCTTGAGATAAATCTTCAAATATCTCGGAAACGAAGCGAGCTATGGCAAAATGTTAAGAGACCTTTTTTGTAGCGAATTATGTTTCCTACTTTTTATGTTCTATGATATTTTTTGATCAGATGCGTAGTTCTCGAGATATATCAAGATATTTAAAAGTTCCGAAGCCGCACCAACATAATAGAGATACAGAAACACCGTGGCCCCTCTCTTTGAGATAACTCTGCACTATTGCGAGCTGGAAATGCCACTTCCAGTTTAGCTGTGCAGAAGAAGAACAGCAAGAAGAAGAAATATCTCGAAATATGTCCGTCAGGCCCCTTCCGTTGAGATAAATCGGCAAGTATCTCGGAAACGAAGCGAGCTATGGCAAAATGTTAAGAGACCTTTTTTGTAGCGAATTAAGTTTCCTACTTTTTATGTTCTATGATATTTTTTGATCAGATGCGTAGTTCTCGAGATATATCAAGATATTTAAAAGTTCCGAAGCCGCACCAACATAATAGAGATACAGAAACACCGTGGCCCCTCTCTTTGAGATAACTCTGCACAATTGCGAGCTGCAAATGCCACTTCCAGCTTAGCTGTGCAGAAGAAGAACAACAAGAAGAAGAAATATCTCGAAATATGTCCGTCAGGCCCCTTCCCTTGAGATAAATCTGCAAATATCTCGGAAACGAAGCGAGCTATTGCAAAATGTTAAGAGACCTTTTTTGTAGAGAATTGAGTTTCCTACTTTTTATGTTCTATGATATTTTTTGATCAGATGCGTAGTTCTCGAGATATATCAAGATATTTAAAAGTTAAGAAGCCGCACCAACATAATAGAGATACAGAAACACCGTGGCCCCTTTCTTTGAGATAACTCTGCACTAATGCGAGCTGCAAATGCCACTTCCAGCTTAGCTGTGCAGAAGAAGAACAACAAGAAGAAGAAATATCTCGAAATATGTCCGTTAGGCCCCTTCCCTTGAGATAAATCTGCAAATATCTCGGAAACGAAGCGAGCTATGGCAAAATGTTAAGAGACGTTTTTTGTAGAGAATTATGTTTCCTACAATTTATGTTCTATGATATTTTTTGATCAGAAGCGTAGTTTTCGAGATATATCGAGATATTTAAAAGTTCCGAAGCAGCACCAACATAATAGAGATACAGAAACACCGTGGCCCCTTTCTTTGAGATAACTCTGCACTAGTGCGAGCCGCAAATGCCACTTGCAGCTTAGCTGTGCAGAAGAAGAACAACAAGAAGAAGAAATATCTCGAAATATGTCCGTCAGGCCCCTTCCCTTGAGATAAATCTGCAAATATCTCGGAAACGAAGCGAGCTATTGCAAAATGTTCAGAGACCTTTTTTGTAAAGAATTGAGTTTCCTACTTTTTATGTTCTATGATATTTTTTGATCAGATGCGTAGTTCTCGAGATATATCAAGATATTTAAAAGTTCCGAAGCCGCACCAACATAATAGAGATACAGAAACACCGTGGCCCCTTTCTTTCAGATAACTATGCACTATTGCGAGCTGTAAATGCCAGTTACAGCTTAGCTGTGCAGAAGAAGAACAACAAGAAGAAGAAATATCTCGAAATATGTCCGTCAGGCCACTTCCCTTGAGATAAATCTGCAAATATCTCGGAAACGAAGCGAGCTATGGCAAAATGTTAAGAGACCTTTTTTGTAGAGAATTATGTTTCCTACTTTTTATCTTCTATGATATTTTCTGATCAGATTCGTAGTTCTCGAGATATATCAAGATATTTAAAAGTTCCGAAGCCGCACCAACATAATAGAGATACAGAAACACCGTGGCCCCTCTCTTTGAGATAACTCTGCACAATTGCGAGCTGCAAATGCCACTTCCAGCTTAGCTGTGCAGAAGAAGATCAACAAGAAGAAGAAATATCTCGAAATATGTCCGTCAGGCCCCTTCCCTTGAGATAAATCGGCAAGTATCTCGGAAACGAAGCGAGCTATGGCAAAATGTTGAGAGACCTTTTTTGTAGAGAATTAAGTTTCCTACTTTTTATGTTCTATGATATTTTTTGATCAGATGCGTAGTTCTCGAGATATATCAAGATATTTAAAAGTTCCGAAGCCGCACCAACATAATAGAGATACAGAAACACCGTGGCCCCTTTCTTTGAGATAACTCTGCACTATTGCGAGCTGCAAATGCCACTTCCAGCTTAGCTGTGCAGAAGAAGAACAACAAGAAGAAGAAATATCTCGAAATATGTCCGTCAGGCCCCTTCCCTTGAGATAAATCTGCAAATATCTCGGAAACGAAGCGAGCTATGGCAAAATGTTAAGAGACCTTTTCTGTAGAGAATTAAGTTTTCTACTTTTTATGTTCCATGATATTTTTTGATCAGATGCGTAGTTCTCGAGATATATCAAGATATTTAAAAGTTCTGAAGCTGCACCAACATAATAGAGATACAGAAACACCGTGGCCCCATTCTTTGAGATAACTCTGCACTAGTGCGAGCCGCAAATGCCACTTCCAGCTTAGCTGTGCAGAAGAAGAACAACAAGAAGAAGAAATATCTGGAAATATGTCAGTTAGGCCCCTTCCCTTGAGATAAATCTGCAAATATCTCGGAAACGAAGCGAGCTATGGCAAAATGTTGAGAGACCTTTTTTGTAGAGAATTAAGTTTCCTACTATTTATGTTCTATGATATTTTTGGATCAGATGCGTAGTTCTCGAGATATATCAAGATATTTAAAAGTTCCGAAGCCGCACCAACATAATAGAGATACAGAAACACCGTGGCCCCTTTCTTTGAGATAACTCTGCACTAGTGCGAGCCGCAAATGCCACTTCCAGCTTAGCTGTGCAGAAGAAGAACAACAAGAAGAAGAAATATCTCGAAATATGTCCGTCAGGCCACTTCCCTTGAGATAAATCTGCAAATATCTCGGAAACGAAGCGAGCTATGGCAAAATGTTAAGAGACCTTTTTTGTATGGAATTATGTTTCCTACTTTTTATGTTCTATGATATTTTTTGATCAGACGCGTAGTTCTCGAGATATATCAAGATATTTAAAAGTTCCGAAACCGCACCAACATAATAGATACAGAAACACCGTGGCTCCTTTCTTTTAGATAACTCTGCACTATTGCGACCTGGAAATGCCACTTCCAGTTTAGCTGTGCAGAAGAAGAACAACAAGAAGAAGAAATATCACGAAATATGTCCGTTAGGCCCCTTCCCTTGAGATAAATCTGCAAATATCTCGGAAACGAAGCGAGCTATGGCAAAATGTTAAGAGACCTTTTTTGTAGCGAATTAAGTTTCCTACTTTTTATGTTCTATGATATTTTTTGATCACATGCGTAGTTCTCGAGATATATCAAGATATTTAAAAGTTCCGAAGCCGCACCAACATAATAGAGATACAGAGACACCCTGGCCCCTCTCTTTGAGATAACTCTGCACAATTGCGAGCTGCAAATGCCACTTCCAGCTTAGCTGTGCAGAAGAAGAACAACAAGAAGAAGAAATATCTCGAAATATGTCCGTCAGGCCCCTTCCCTTGAGATAAATCTGCAAATATCTCGGAAACGAAGCGAGCTATTGCAAAATGTTAAGAGACCTTTTTTGTAGAGAATTGAGTTTCCTACAATTTATGTTCTATGATATTTTTTGATCAGAAGCGTAGTTTTCGAGATATATCAAGATATTTAAAAGTTCCGAAGCCGCACCAACATAATAGAGATACAGAAACACCGTGGCCCCTCTCTTTGAGATAACTCTGCACTATTGCGAGCTGGAAATGCCACTTCCAGTTTAGCTGTGCAGAAGAAGAACAACAAGAAGAAGAAATATCTCGAAATATGTCCGTTAGGCGCCTTCCCTTGAGATAAATCTGCAAATATCTCGGAAACGAAGCGAGCTATGGCAAAATGTTGAGAGACCTTTTTTGTAGAGAATTATGTTTCCTACAATTTATGTTCTATGATATTTTTTGATCAGAAGCGTAGTTTTCGAGATATATCAAGATATTTAAAAGTTCCGAAGCCGCACCAACATAATAGAGATACAGAAACACCGTGGCCCCTTTCTTTGAGATAACTCTGCACTATTGCGAGCTGCAAATGCCACTTCCAGCTTAGCTGTGCAGAGGAAGAACAACAAGAAGAAGAAATATCTCGAAATATGTCCGTCAGGCCAGTTCCTTTGAGCTGAATCTGCAAATATCTCGGAAACGAAGCGAGCTATGGCAAAATGTTAAGAGACATTTTTTGTAGAGAATTATGTTTCCTACAATTTATGTTCTATGATATTTTTTGATCAGAAGCGTAGTTTTCGAGATATATCGCGAAATTTAAAAGTTCCGAAGCCGCACCAACATAATAGGGATACAGAAACACCGTGGCCCCTTTCTTTGAGATAACTCTGCACTAGTGCGAGCCGCAAATGCCACTTCCAGCTTAGCTGTGCAGAAGAAGAACAACAAGAAGAAGAAATATCTCGAAATATGTCCGTCAGGCCCCTTCCCTTGAGATAAATCTGCAAATATCTCGGAAACGAAGCGAGCTATGGCAAAATGTTAAGAGACCTTTTTTGTAGAGAATTAAGTTTCCTACTTTTTATGTTCTATGATATTTTTTGATCAGATGCGTAGTTCTCGAGATATATCAAGATATTTAAAAGTTCCGAAGCCGCACCAACATAATAGAGATACAGAAACACCGTGGCCCCTTTCTTTGAGATAACTCTGCAGTATTGCGAGCTGTAAATGCCACTTCCAGCTTAGCTGTGCAGGAGAAGAACAACAAGAAGAAGAAATATCTCGAAATATGTCCGTCAGTCCCCTTCCCTTGAGATAAATCTGCAAATATCTCGGAAACGAAGCGAGCTATGGCAAAATGTTGAGAGACCTTTTTTGTAGAGAATTAAGTTTCCTACTTTTTATGTTCTATGATATCTTTTGATCAGATGCGTAGTTCTCGAGATATATCGAGATATTTAAAAGTTCCGAAGCCGCACCAACATAATAGAGATACAGAAACACCGTGGCCCCTTTCTTTGAGATAACTCTGCACTAGTCCGAGCCGCAAATGCCACTTCCAGCTTAGCTGTGCAGAAGAAGAACAACAAGAAGAAGAAATATCTCGAAATATGTCCGTCAGGCCCCTTCCCTTGAGATAAATCTGCAAATATCTCGGAAACGAAGCGAGCTATGGCAAAATGTTAAGAGACCTTTTTTGTAGAGAATTAAGTTTCCTACTTTTTATGTTCTATGATATTTTTTGATCAGATGCGTAGTTCTCGAGATATATCAAGATATTTAAAAGTTCCGAAGCCGCACCAACATAATAGAGATACAGAAACACCGTGGCCCCTTTCTTTGAGATAACTCTGCACTATTGCGAGCTGCAAATGCCACTTCCAGCTTAGCTGTGCAGAGGAAGAACAACAAGAAGAAGAAATATCTCGAAATATGTCCGTCAGGCCAGTTCCTTTGAGCTGAATCTGCAAATATCTCGGAAACGAAGCGAGCTATGGCAAAATGTTAAGAGATGTTTTTTGTAGAGAATTATGTTTCCTACAATTTATGTTCTATGATATTTTTTGATCAGAAGCGTAGTTTTCGAGATATATCGAGATATTTACAAGTTCCGAAGCCGCACCAACATAATAGGGATACAGAAACACCGTGGCCCGTTTCTTTGAGATAACTCTGCACTAGTGCGAGCCGCAAATGCCACTTCCAGCTTAGCTGTGCAGAAGAAGAACAACAAGAAGAAGAAATATCTCGAAATATGTCCGTCAGGCCCCTTCCCTTGAGATAAATCTGCAAATATCTCGGAAACGAAGCGAGCTATGGCAAAATGTTAAGAGACCTTTTTTGTAGAGAATTAAGTTTCCTACTTTTTATGTTCTATGATATTTTTTGATCAGATGCGTAGTTCTCGAGATATATCAAGATATTTAAAAGTTCCGAAGCCGCACCAACATAATAGAGATACAGAAACACCGTGGCCCCTTTCTTTGAGATAACTCTGCAGTATTGCGAGCTGTAAATGCCACTTCCAGCTTAGCTGTGCAGGAGAAGAACAACAAGAAGAAGAAATATCTCGAAATATGTCCGTCAGGCCAGTTCCTTTGAGCTGAATCTGCAAATATCTCGGAAACGAAGCGAGCTATGGCAAAATGTTAAGAGACGTTTTTTGTAGAGAATTATGTTTCCTACAATTTATGTTCTATGATATTTTTGGATCAGAAGCGTAGTTTTCGAGATATATCGCGAAATTTAAAAGTTCCGAAGCCGCACCAACATAATAGGGATACAGAAACACCGTGGCCCCTTTCTTTGAGATAACTCTGCACTAGTGCGAGCCGCAAATGCCACTTCCAGCTTAGCTGTGCAGAAGAAGAACAACAAGAAGAAGACATATCTCGAAATATGTCCGTCAGGCCCCTTCCCTTGAGATATATCTGCAAATATCTCGGAAACGAAGCGAGCTATGGCAAAATGTTAAGAGACCTTTTTTGTAGAGAATTATGTTTCCTACTTTTTATGTTCTATGATATTTTTTGATCAGACGCGTAGCTCTCGAGATATATCAAGATATTTAAAAGTTCCGAAGCCGCACCAACATAATAGAGATACAGAAACACCGTGGCCCCTCTCTTTGAGATAACTCTGCACTATTGCGAGCTGGAAATGCCACTTCCAGTTTAGCTGTGCAGAAGAAGAACA
Source organism: Osmia lignaria lignaria (assembly GCF_051020975.1). Taxonomy (NCBI): domain Eukaryota; kingdom Metazoa; phylum Arthropoda; class Insecta; order Hymenoptera; family Megachilidae; genus Osmia; species Osmia lignaria. The sequence goes on from NW_027478166.1 coordinate 8,258,466, forward strand.
ACAAGAAGAAGAAATATCTCGAAATATGTCCGTTAGGCCCCTTCCCTTGAGATAAATCTGCAAATATCTCGGAAACGAAGCGAGCTATGGCAAAATGTTAAGAGACCTTTTTTGTAGAGAATTATGTTTCCTACAATTTATGTTCTATGATATTTTTTGATCAGAAGCGTAGTTTTCGAGATATATCGAGATATTTAAAAGTTCCGAAGCCGCACCAACATAATAGAGATACAGAAACACCGTGGCCCCTTTCTTTGAGATAACTCTGCAGTATTGCGAGCTGTAAATGCCACTTCCAGCTTAGCTGTGCAGGAGAAGAACAACAAGAAGAAGAAATATCTCGAAATATGTCCGTCAGGCCCCTTCCCTTGAGATATATCTGCAAATATCTCGGAAACGAAGCGAGCTATGGCAAAATGTTAAGAGACCTTTTTTGTAGAGAATTATGTTTCCTACTTTTTATGTTCTATGATATTTTTTGATCAGACGCGTAGCTCTCGAGATATATCAAGATATTTAAAAGTTCCGAAGCCGCACCAACATAATAGAGATACAGAAACACCGTGGCCCCTCTCTTTGAGATAACTCTGCACTATTGCGAGCTGTAAATGCCACTTCCAGCTTAGCTGTGCAGAAGAAGAACAACAAGAAGAAGAAATATCTCGAAATATGTCCGTCAGGCCCCTTCCCTTGAGATAAATCTGCAAATATCTCGGAAACGAAGCGAGCTATGGCAAAATGTTGAGAGACCTTTTTTGTAGAGAATTATGTTTCCTACAATTTATGTTCTATGATATTTTTTGATCAGAAGCGTAGTTTTCGAGATATATCGAGATATTTAAAAGTTCCGAAGCCGCACCAACATAATAGAGATACAGAAACACCGTGGCCCCTTTCTTTGAGATAACTCTGCACTAGTGCGAGCCGCAAATGCCACTTCCAACTTAGCTGTGCAGAAGAAGAACAACAAGAAGAAGAAATATCTCGAAATATGTCCGTCAGGCCCCTTCCCTTGAGATAAATCTGCAAATATCTCGGAAACGAAGCGAGCTATGGTAAAATGTTAAGAGACCTTTTTTGTAGAGAATTAAGTTTCCTACTTTTTATGTTCTATGATATTTTTTGATCAGATGCGTAGTTCTCGAGATATATCAAGATATTTAAAAGTTCCGAAGCCGCACCAACATAATAGAGATACAGAAACACCGTGGCCCCTTTCTTTCAGATAACTCTGCACTATTGCGAGCTGCAAATGCCGCTTCCAGCTTAGCTGTGCAGAGGAAGAACAACAAGAAGAAGAAATATCTCGAAATATGTCCGTCAGGCCAGTTCCTTTGAGATGAATCTGCAAATATCTCGGAAACGAAGCGAGCTATGGCAAAATGTTAAGAGACCTTTTTTGTAGAGAATTATGTTTCCTACAATTTATGTTCTATGATATTTTTTGATCAGAAGCGTAGTTTTCGAGATATATCGAGATATTTAAAAGTTCCGAAGCCGCACCAACATAATAGGGATACAGAAACACCGTGGCCCCTTTCTTTGAGATAACTCTGCACTATTGCGAGCTGTAAATGCCACTTCCAGCTTAGCTGTGCAGAAGAAGAACAACAAGAAGAAGAAATATCTCGAAATATGTCCGTCAGGCCCCTTCCCTTGAGATATATCTGCAAATATCTCGGAAACGAAGCGAGCTATGGCAAAATGTTAAGAGACCTTTTTTGTAGAGAATTATGTTTCCTACTTTTTATGTTCTATGATATTTTTTGATCAGACGCGTAGCTCTCGAGATATATCAAGATATTTAAAAGTTCCGAAGCCGCACCAACATAATAGAGATACAGAAACACCGTGGCCCCTCTCTTTGAGATAACTCTGCACTATTGCGAGCTGTAAATGCCACTTCCAGCTTAGCTGTGCAGAAGAAGAACAACAAGAAGAAGAAATATCTCGAAATATGTCCGTCAGGCCCCTTCCCTTGAGATAAATCTGCAAATATCTCGGAAACGAAGCGAGCTATGGCAAAATGTTGAGAGACCTTTTTTGTAGAGAATTATGTTTCCTACAATTTATGTTCTATGATATTTTTTGATCAGAAGCGTAGTTTTCGAGATATATCGAGATATTTAAAAGTTCCGAAGCCGCACCAACATAATAGAGATACAGAAACACCGTGGCCCCTTTCTTTGAGATAACTCTGCACTAGTGCGAGCCGCAAATGCCACTTCCAACTTAGCTGTGCAGAAGAAGAACAACAAGAAGAAGAAATATCTCGAAATATGTCCGTCAGGCCCCTTCCCTTGAGATAAATCTGCAAATATCTCGGAAACGAAGCGAGCTATGGTAAAATGTTAAGAGACCTTTTTTGTAGAGAATTAAGTTTCCTACTTTTTATGTTCTATGATATTTTTTGATCAGATGCGTAGTTCTCGAGATATATCAAGATATTTAAAAGTTCCGAAGCCGCACCAACATAATAGAGATACAGAAACACCGTGGCCCCTTTCTTTCAGATAACTCTGCACTATTGCGAGCTGCAAATGCCGCTTCCAGCTTAGCTGTGCAGAGGAAGAACAACAAGAAGAAGAAATATCTCGAAATATGTCCGTCAGGCCAGTTCCTTTGAGATGTATCTGCAAATATCTCGGAAACGAAGCGAGCTATGGCAAAATGTTAAGAGACCTTTTTTGTAGAGAATTATGTTTCCTACAATTTATGTTCTATGATATTTTTTGATCAGAAGCGTAGTTTTCGAGATATATCGAGATATTTAAAAGTTCCGAAGCCGCACCAACATAATAGGGATACAGAAACACCGTGGCCCCTTTCTTTGAGATAACTCTGCACTATTGCGAGCTGTAAATGCCACTTCCAGCTTAGCTGTGCAGAAGAAGAACAACAAGAAGAAGAAATATCTCGAAATATGTCCGTCAGGCCCCTTCCCTTGAGATATATCTGCAAATATCTCGGAAACGAAGCGAGCTATGGCAAAATGTTAAGAGACCTTTTTTGTAGAGAATTATGTTTCCTACTTTTTATGTTCTATGATATTTTTTGATGAGATGCGTAGTTCTCGAGATATATCAAGATATTTAAAAGTTCCGAAGCCGCACCAACATAATAGAGATACAGAAACACCGTGGCCCCTTTCTTTGAGATAACTCTGCACTATTGCGAGCTGCAAATGCCACTTCCAGCTTAGCTGTGCAGAAGAAGAACATCAAGAAGAAGAAATATCTCGAAATATGTCCGTCAGGCCCCTTCCCTTGAGATAAATCTGCAAATATCTCGGAAACGAAGCGAGCTATGGCAAAATGTTGAGAGACCTTTTTTGTAGAGAATTAAGTTTCCTACGTTTTATGTTCTATGATATTTTTTGATCAGATGCGTAGTTCTCGAGATATATCAAGATATTTAAAAGTTCCGAAGCCGCACCAACATAATAGAGATACAGAAACACCGTGGCCCCTTTCTTTGAGATAACTCTGCACTATTGCGAGCTGCAAATGCCACTTCCAGCTTAGCTGTGCAGAAGAAGAACATCAAGAAGAAGAAATATCTCGAAATATGTCCGTCAGGCCCCTTCCCTTGAGATAAATCTGCAAATATCTCGGAAACAAAGAGAGCTATGGCAAAATGTTAAGAGACCTTTTTTGTAGAGAATTAAGTTTCCTACTTTTTATGTTCTATGATATTTTTTAATCTGATGCGTAGTTCTCGAGATATATCAAGATATTTAAAAGTTCCGAAGCCGCACCAACATAATAGAGATACAGAAACACCGTGGCCCCTTTCTTTGAGATAACTCTGCACTATTGCGAGCCGCAAATGCCACTTCCAGCTTAGCTGTGCAGAAGAAGAACAACAAGAAGACGAAATATCTCGAAATATGTCCGTCAGGCCCCTTCCCTTGAGATAAATCTGCAAATATCTCGGAAACGAAGCGAGCTATGGCAAAATGTTGAGAGACCTTTTTTGTAGAGAATTAAGTTTCCTACGTTTTATGTTCTATGATATTTTTTGATCAGATGCGTAGTTCTCGAGATATATCAAGATATTTAAAAGTTCCGAAGCCGCACCAACATAATAGAGATACAGAAACACCGTGGCCCCTTTCTTTGAGATAACTCTGCACTATTGCGAGCTGCAAATGCCACTTCCAGCTTAGCTGTGCAGAAGAAGAACATCAAGAAGAAGAAATATCTCGAAATATGTCCGTCAGGCCCCTTCCCTTGAGATAAATCTGCAAATATCTCGGAAACGAAGCGAGCTAAGGCAAAATGTTGAGAGACCTTTTTTGTAGAGAATTAAGTTTCCTACGTTTTATGTTCTATGATATTTTTTGATCAGATGCGTAGTTCTCGAGATATATCAAGATATTTAAAAGTTCCGAAGCCGCACCAACATAATAGAGATACAGAAACACCGTGGCCCCTTTCTTTGAGATAACTCTGCACTATTGCGAGCTGCAAATGCCACTTCCAGCTTAGCTGTGCAGAAGAAGAACATCAAGAAGAAGAAATATCTCGAAATATGTCCGTCAGGCCCCTTCCCTTGAGATAAATCTGCAAATATCTCGGAAACCAAGAGAGCTATGGCAAAATGTTAAGAGACCTCTTTTGTAGAGAATTAAGTTTCCTACTTTTTATGTTCTATGATATTTTTTGATCTGATGCGTAGTTCTCGAGATATATCAAGATATTTAAAAGTTCCGAAGCCGCACCAACATAATAGAGATACAGAAACACCGTGGCCCCTTTCTTTGAGATAACTCTGCACTATTGCGAGCTGTAAATGCCACTTCCAGCTTAGCTGTGCAGAAGAAGAACAACAAGAAGAAGAAATATCTCGAAATATGTCCGTCAGGCCCCTTCCCTTGAGATAAATCTGCAAATATCTCGGAAACGAAGAGAGCTATGGCAAAATCTTAAGAGACCTTTTTTGTAGAGAATTAAGTTTCCTACTTTTTATGTTCTATGATATTTTTTGATCTGATGCGTAGTTCTCGAGATATATCAAGATATTTAAAAGTTCCGAAGCCGCACCAACATAATAGAGATACAGAAACACCGTGGCCCCTTTCTTTGAGATAACTCTGCACTATTGCGAGCTGCAAATGCCACTTCCAGCTTAGCTGTGCAGAAGAAGAACAACAAGAAGAAGGAATATCTGGAAATATGTCCGTCAGGCCCCTTCCCTTGAGATAAATCTGCAAATATCTCGGAAACGAAGCGAGCTATGGCAAAATGTTGAGAGACCTTTTTTGTAGAGAATTAAGTTTCCTACGTTTTATGTTCTATGATATTTTTTGATCAGATGCGTAGTTCTCGAGATATATCAAGATATTTAAAAGTTCCGAAGCCGCACCAACATAATAGAGATACAGAAACACCGTGGCCCCTTTCTTTGAGATAACTCTGCACTATTGCGAGCTGCAAATGCCACTTCCAGCTTAGCTGTGCAGAAGAAGAACATCAAGAAGAAGAAATATCTCGAAATATGTCCGTCAGGCCCCTTCCCTTGAGATAAATCTGCAAATATCTCGGAAACGAAGAGAGCTATGGCAAAATGTTAAGAGACCTCTTTTGTAGAGAATTAAGTTTCCTACTTTTTATGTTCTATGATATTTTTTGATCTGATGCGTAGTTCTCGAGATATATCAAGATATTTAAAAGTTCCGAAGCCGCACCAACATAATAGAGATACAGAAACACCGTGGCCCCTTTCTTTGAGATAACTCTGCACTATTGCGAGCTGTAAATGCCACTTCCAGCTTAGCTGTGCAGAAGAAGAACAACAAGAAGAAGAAATATCTCGAAATATGTCCGTCAGGCCCCTTCCATTGAGATAAATCTGCAAATATCTCGGAAACGAAGAGAGCTATGGCAAAATGTTAAGAGACCTTTTTTGTAGAGAATTAAGTTTCCTACTTTTTATGTTCTATGATATTTTTTGATCTGATGCGTAGTTCTCGAGATATATCAGGATATTTAAAAGTTCCGAAGCCGCACCAACATAATAGAGATACAGAAACACCGTGGCCCCTTTCTTTGAGATAACTCTGCACTATTGCGAGCTGCAAATGCCACTTCCAGCTTAGCTGTGCAGAAGAAGAACAACAAGAAGAAGGAATATCTGGAAATATGTCCGTCAGGCCCCTTCCCTTCAGATAAATCTGCAAATATCTCGGAAACGAAGCGAGCTATGGCAAAATGTTGAGAGACGTTTTTTGTAGAGAATTATGTTTCCTACAATTTATGTTCTATGATATTTTTTGATCAGAAGCGTAGTTTTCGAGATATATCGAGATATTTAAAAGTTCCGAAGCCGCACCAACATAATAGGGATACAGAAACACCGTGGCCCCTTTCTTTGAGATAACTCTGCAGTATTGCGAGCTGTAAATGCCACTTCCAGCTTAGCTGTGCAGAAGAAGAACAACAAGAAGAAGAAATATCTCCAAATATGTCCGTCAGGCCCCTTCCCTTGAGATAAATCTGCAAATATCTCGGAAACGAAGAGAGCTATGGCAAAATGTTAAGAGACCTTTTGTGTAGAGAATTAAGTTTCCTACTTTTTATGTTCTATGATATTTTTTGATCTGATGCGTAGTTCTCGAGATATATCAAGATATTTAAAAGTTCCGAAGCCGCACCAACATAATAGAGATACAGAAACACCGTGGCCCCTTTCTTTGAGATAACTCTGCACTATTGCGAGCTGCAAATGCCACTTCCAGCTTAGCTGTGCAGAAGAAGAACATCAAGAAGAAGAAATATCTCGAAATATGTCCGTCAGGCCCCTTCCCTTGAGATATATCTGCAAATATCTCGGAAACGAAGCGAGCTATGGCAAAATGTTAAGAGACCTTTTTTGTAGAGAATTATGTTTCCTACAATTTATGTTCTATGATATTTTTTGATCAGAAGCGTAGTTTTCGAGATATATCGAGATATTTAAAAGTTCCAAAGCCGCACCAACATAATAGAGATACAGAAACACCGTGGCCCCTTTCTTTGAGATAACTCTGCACTATTGCGAGCTGCAAATGCCACTTCCAGCTTAGCTGTGCAGAGGAAGAACAACAAGAAGAAGAAATATCTCGAAATATGTCCGTCAGGCCAGTTCCTTTGAGCTGAATCTGCAAATATCTCGGAAACGAAGCGAGCTATGGCAAAATGTTAAGAGACGTTTTTTGTAGAGAATTATGTTTCCTACAATTTATGTTCTATGATATTTTTTGATCAGAAGCGTAGTTTTCGAGATATATCGAGATATTTAAAAGTTATGAAGCCGCACCAACATAATAGGGATACAGAAACACCGTGGCCCCTTTCTTTGAGATAACTCTGCAGTATTGCGAGCTGTAAATGCCACTTCCAGCTTAGCTGTGCAGAAGAAGAACAACAAGAAGAAGAAATATCTCGAAATATGTCCGTCAGGCCCCTTCCCTTGAGATAAATCTGCAAATTTCTCGGAAACGAAGAGAGCTATGGCAAAATGTTAAGAGACCTTTTTTGTAGGGAATTAAGTTTCCTACGTTTTATGTTCTATGATATTTTTTGATCAGATGCGTAGTTCTCGAGATATATCAAGATATTTAAAAGTTCCGAAGCCGCACCAACATAATAGAGATACAGAAACACCGTGGCCCATTTCTTTGAGATAACTCTGCACTATTGCGAGCTGCAAATGCCACTTCCAGCTTAGCTGTGCAGAAGAAGAACATCAAGAAGAAGAAATATCTCGAAATATGTCCGTCAGGCCCCTTCCCTTGAGATAAATCTGCAAATATCTCGGAAACGAAGAGAGCTATGGCAAAATGTTAAGAGACCTTTTTTGTAGAGAATTATGTTTCCTACAATTTATGTTCTATGATATTTTTTGATCAGAAGCGTAGTTTTCGAGATATATCGAGATATTTAAAAGTTCCAAAGCCGCACCAACATAATAGAGATACAGAAACACCGTGGCCCCTTTCTTTGAGATAACTCTGCACTATTGCGAGCTGCAAATGCCACTTCCAGCTTAGCTGTGCAGAGGAAGAACAACAAGAAGAAGAAATATCTCGAAATATGTCCGTCAGGCCAGTTCCTTTGAGCTGAATCTGCAAATATCTCGGAAACGAAGCGAGCTATGGCAAAATGTTAAGAGACGTTTTTTGTAGAGAATTATGTTTCCTACAATTTATGTTCTATGATATTTTTTGATCAGAAGCGTAGTTTTCGAGATATATCGAGATATTTAAAAGTTCCGAAGCCGCACCAACATAATAGGGATACAGAAACACCGTGGCCCCTTTCTTTGAGATAACTCTGCAGTATTGCGAGCTGTAAATGCCACTTCCAGCTTAGCTGTGCAGAAGAAGAACAACAAGAAGAAGAAATATCTCGAAATATGTCCGTCAGGCCCCTTCCCTTGAGATAAATCTGCAAATTTCTCGGAAACGAAGAGAGCTATGGCAAAATGTTAAGAGACCTTTTGTGTAGAGAATTAAGTTTCCTACGTTTTATGTTCTATGATATTTTTTGATCAGATGCGTAGTTCTCGAGATATATCAAGATATTTAAAAGTTCCGAAGCCGCACCAACATAATAGAGATACAGAAACACCGTGGCCCCTTTCTTTGAGATAACTCTGCACTATTGCGAGCTGTAAATGCCACTTCCAGCTTAGCTGTGCAGAAGAAGAACAACAAGAAGAAGAAATATCTCGAAATATGTCCGTCAGGCCCCTTCCCTTGAGATATATCTGCAAATATCTCGGAAACGAAGCGAGCTATGGCAAAATGTTAAGAGACCTTTTTTGTAGAGAATTATGTTTCGTACAATTTATGTTCTATGATATTTTTTGGTCAGAAGCGTAGTTTTCGAGATATATCGAGATATTTAAAAGTTCCAAAGCCGCACCAACATAATAGAGATACAGAAACACCGTGGCCCCTTTCTTTGAGATAACTCTGCACTAGTGCGAGCCGCAAATGCCCCTTCCAGCTTAGCTGTGCAGAAGAAGAACAACAAGAAGAAGAAATATCTCGAAATATGTCCGTCAGGCCCCTTCCCATGAGATAAATCTGCAAATATCTCGGAAACGAAGCGAGCTATGGCAAAATGTTGAGAGACCTTTTTTGTAGAGAATTAAGTTTCCTACGTTTTATGTTCTATGATATTTTTTGATCAGATGCGTAGTTCTCGAGATATATCAAGATATTTAAAAGTTCCGAAGCCGCACCAACATAATAGAGATACAGAAACACCGTGGCCCCTTTCTTTGAGATAACTCTGCACTATTGCGAGCTGCAAATGCCACTTCCAGCTTAGCTGTGCAGAAGAAGAACATCAAGAAGAAGAAATATCTCGAAATATGTCCGTCAGGCCCCTTCCCTTGAGATAAATCTGCAAATATCTCGGAAACGAAGAGAGCTATGGCAAAATGTTTAGAGACCTTTTTTGTAGAGAATTAAGTTTCCTACTTTTTATGTTCTATGATAGTTTTTGATCTGATGCGTAGTTCTCGAGATATATCAAGATATTTAAAAGTTCCGAAGCCGCACCAACATAATAGAGATACAGAAACACCGTGGCCCCTTTCTTTGAGATAACTCTGCACTATTGCGAGCTGTAAATGCCACTTCCAGCTTAGCTGTGCAGAAGAAGAACAACAAGAAGAAGACATATCTCGAAATATGTCCGTCAGGCCCCTTCCCTTGAGATATATCTGCAAATATCTCGGAAACGAAGCGAGCTATGGCAAAATGTTAAGAGACCTTTTTTGTAGAGAATTATGTTTCCTACAATTTATGTTCTATGATATTTTTTGATCAGAAGCGTAGTTTTCGAGATATATCGAGATATTTAAAAGTTCCAAAGCCGCACCAACATAATAGAGATACAGAAACACCGTGGCCCCTTTCTTTGAGATAACTCTGCACTATTGCGAGCTGCAAATGCCACTTCCAGCTTAGCTGTGCAGAGGAAGAACAACAAGAAGAAGAAATATCTCGAAATATGTCCGTCAGGCCAGTTCCTTTGAGCTGAATCTGCAAATATCCCGGAAACGAAGCGAGCTATGGCAAAATGTTGAGAGACCTTTTTTGTAGAGAATTAAGTTTCCTACGTTTTATGTTGTATGATATTTTTTGATCAGATGCGTAGTTCTCGAGATATATCAAGATATTTAAAAGTTCCGAAGCCGCACCAACATAATAGAGATACAGAAACACCGTGGCCCCTTTCTTTGAGATAACTCTGCACTATTGCGAGCTGCAAATGCCACTTCCAGCTTAGCTGTGCAGAAGAAGAACAACAAGAAGAAGAAATATCTCGAAATATGTCCGTCAGGCCCCTTCCCTTGAGATATATCTGCAAATATCTCGGAAACGAAGCGAGCTATGGCAAAATGTTAAGAGACCTTTTTTGTAGAGAATTATGTTTCGTACAATTTATGTTCTATGATATTTTTTGGTCAGAAGCGTAGTTTTCGAGATATATCGAGATATTTAAAAGTTCCAAAGCCGCACCAACATAATAGAGATACAGAAACACCGTGGCCCCTTTCTTTGAGATAACTCTGCACTAGTGCGAGCCGCAAATGCCCCTTCCAGCTTAGCTGTGCAGAAGAAGAACAACAAGAAGAAGAAATATCTCGAAATATGTCCGTCAGGCCCCTTCCCATGAGATAAATCTGCAAATATCTCGGAAACGAAGCGAGCTATGGCAAAATGTTGAGAGACCTTTTTTGTAGAGAATTAAGTTTCCTACGTTTTATGTTCTATGATATTTTTTGATCAGATGCGTAGTTCTCGAGATATATCAAGATATTTAAAAGTTCCGAAGCCGCACCAACATAATAGAGATACAGAAACACCGTGGCCCCTTTCTTTGAGATAACTCTGCACTATTGCGAGCTGCAAATGCCACTTCCAGCTTAGCTGTGCAGAAGAAGAACATCAAGAAGAAGAAATATCTCGAAATATGTCCGTCAGGCCCCTTCCCTTGAGATAAATCTGCAAATATCTCGGAAACGAAGAGAGCTATGGCAAAATGTTTAGAGACCTTTTTTGTAGAGAATTAAGTTTCCTACTTTTTATGTTCTATGATAGTTTTTGATCTGATGCGTAGTTCTCGAGATATATCAAGATATTTAAAAGTTCCGAAGCCGCACCAACATAATAGAGATACAGAAACACCGTGGCCCCTTTCTTTGAGATAACTCTGCACTATTGCGAGCTGTAAATGCCACTTCCAGCTTAGCTGTGCAGAAGAAGAACAACAAGAAGAAGACATATCTCGAAATATGTCCGACAGGCCCCTTCCCTTGAGATATATCTGCAAATATCTCGGAAACGAAGCGAGCTATGGCAAAATGTTAAGAGACCTTTTTTGTAGAGAATTATGTTTCCTACAATTTATGTTCTATGATATTTTTTGATCAGAAGCGTAGTTTTCGAGATATATCGAGATATTTAAAAGTTCCAAAGCCGCACCAACATAATAGAGATACAGAAACACCGTGGCCCCTTTCTTTGAGATAACTCTGCACTATTGCGAGCTGCAAATGCCACTTCCAGCTTAGCTGTGCAGAGGAAGAACAACAAGAAGAAGAAATATCTCGAAATATGTCCGTCAGGCCAGTTCCTTTGAGCTGAATCTGCAAATATCCCGGAAACGAAGCGAGCTATGGCAAAATGTTGAGAGACCTTTTTTGTAGAGAATTAAGTTTCCTACGTTTTATGTTGTATGATATTTTTTGATCAGATGCGTAGTTCTCGAGATATATCAAGATATTTAAAAGTTCCGAAGCCGCACCAACATAATAGAGATACAGAAACACCGTGGCCCCTTTCTTTGAGATAACTCTGCACTATTGCGAGCTGCAAATGCCACTTCCAGCTTAGCTGTGCAGAAGAAGAACATCAAGAAGAAGAAATATCTCGAAATATGTCCGTCAGGCCCCTTCCCTTGAGATAAATCTGAAAATATCTCGGAAACGAAGAGAGCTATGGCAAAATGTTAAGAGACCTTTTTTGTAGAGAATTAAGTTTCCTACAATTTATGTTCTATGATATTTTTTGATCAGAATCGTAGTTTTCGAGATATATCGAGATATTTAAAAGTTCCGAAGCCGCACCAACATAATAGAGATACAGAAACACCGTGGCCCCTTTCGTTGAGATAACTCTGCACTAGTGCGAGCCGCAAATGCCACTTCCAGCTTAGCTGTGCAGAAGAAGAACAACAAGAAGAAGAAATATCTCGAAATATGTCCGTCAGGCCCCTTCCCTTGAGATAAATCTGCAAATATCTCGGAAACGAAGCGAGCTATGGCAAAATGTTAAGAGACCTTTTTTGTAGAGAATTAAGTTTCCTACTTTTTGTGTTCTATGATATTTTTTGATCAGATGCGTAGTTCTCGAGATATATCAAGATATTTAAAAGTTCCGAAGCCGCACCAACATAATAGAGATACAGAAACACCGTGGCCCCTTTCTTTGAGATAACTCTGCACTATTGCGAGCTGCAAATGCCACTTCCAGCTTAGCTGTGCAGAAGAAGAACAACAAGAAGAAGAAATATCTCGAAATATGTCCGTCAGGCCCCTTCCCTTGAGATAAATCTGCAAATATCTCGGAAACGAAGAGAGCTATGGCAAAATGTTAAGAGACCTTTTTTGTAGAGAATTAAGTTTCCTACTTTTTATGTTCTATGATATTTTTTGATTAGATGCGTAGTTCTCGAGATATATCAAGATATTTAAAAGTTCCGAAGCCGCACCAACATAATAGAGATACAGAAACACCGTGGCCCCTTTCTTTCAGATAACTATGCACTATTGCGAGCTGAAAATGCCACTTCCAGCTTAGCTGTGCAGAAGAAGAACAACAAGAAGAAGAAATATCTCGAAATATGTCCGTCAGGCCCCTTCCCTTGAGATAAATCTGCAAATATCTCGGAAACAAAGCGAGCTATGGCAAAATGTTAAGAGACGTTTTTTATAGAGAATTATGTTTCCCACAATTTATGTTCTATGATATTTTTTGATCAGAAGCGTAGTTTTCGAGATATATCGAGATATTTAAAAGTTATGAAGCCGCACCAACATAATAGGGATACAGAAACACCGTGGCCCCTTTCTTTGAGATAACCCTGCACTAGTGCGAGCCGCAAATGCCACTTCCAGCTTAGCTGTGCAGAAGAAGAACAACAAGAAGAAGAAATATCTCGAAATATGTCCGTCAGGCCCCTTCCCTTAAGATAAATCTGCAAATATCTCGGAAACGAAGCGAGCTATGGCGAAATGTTAAGAGACCTCTTTTGTAGAGAATTAAGTTTCATACTTTTTATGTTCTATGAAATTTTTTGATCAGATGCGTAGTTCTCGAGATATATCAAGATATTTAAAAGTTCCGAAGCCGCACCAACATAATAGAGATACAGAAACACCGTGGCCCCTTTCTTTGAGATAACTCTGCACGATTGCGAGCTGTAAATGCCACTTCCAGCTTAGCTGTGCAGAAGAAGGACAACAAGAAGAAGAAATATCTCGAAATATGTCCGTCAGGCCCCTTCCCTTGAGATAAATCTGCAAATATCTCGGAAACGAAGCGAGCTATGGCGAAATGTTAAGAGACCTTTTTTGTAGAGAATTAAGTTTCCTACTTTTTATGTTCTATGATATTTTTTGATCAGATGCGTAGTTCTCGAGATATATCGAGATATTTAAAAGTTCCGAAGCCGCACCAACATAATAGAGATACAGAAACACCGTGGCCCCTCTCTTTGAGATAACTCTGCACTACTGCGAGCTGGAAATGCCACTTCCAGTTTAGCTGTGCAGAAGAAGAACAACAAGAAGAAGAAATATCTCGAAATATGTCCGTTAGGCCCCTTCCCTTGAGATAAATCTGCAAATATCTCGGAAACGAAGCGAGCTATGGCAAAATGTTAAGAGACCTCTTTTGTAGAGAATTAAGCTTCCTACTTTTTATGTTCTATGATATTTTTTGATCAGATGCGTAGTTCTCGAGATATATCAAGATATTTAAAAGTTCCGAAGCCGCACCAACATAATAGAGATACAGAAACACCGTGGCCCCTTTTTTTGAGATAACTCTGCACTATTGCGCGCTGTAAATGCCACTTCCAGCTTAGCTGTGCAGAAGAAGAACAACAAGAAGAAGAAATATCTCGAAATATGTCCGTCAGGCCCCTTCCCTTGAGATATATCTGCAAATATCTCGGAAACGAAGCGAGCTATGACAAAATGTTAAGAGACCTTTTTTGTAGAGAATTATGTTTCCTACAATTTATGTTCTATGATATTTTTTGATCAGAAGCGTAGTTTTCGAGATATATCGAGATATTTAAAAGTTCCGAAGCCGCACCAACATAATAGAGATACAGAAACACCGTGGCCCCTTTCTTTGAGATAACTCTGCACTATTGCGAGCCGCAAATGCCACTTCCAGCTTAGCTGTGCAGAAGAAGAACAACAAGAAGAAGAAATATCTCGAAATATGTCCGTCAGGCCCCTTCCCTTGAGATAAATCTGCAAATATCTCGGAAACGAAGAGAGCTATGGCAAAATGTTAAGAGACCTTTTTTGTAGAGAATTAAGTTTCCTACTTTTTATGTTCTATGATATTTTTTGATCTGATGCGTAGTTCTCGAGATATATCAAGATATTTAAAAGTTCCGAAGCCGCACCAACATAATAGAGATACAGAAACACCGTGGCCCCTTTCTTTGAGATAACTCTGCACTATTGCGAGCTGCAAATGCCACTTCCAGCTTAGCTGTGCAGAAGAAGAACATCAAGAAGAAGAAATATCTCGAAATATGTCCGTCAGGCCCCTTCCCTTGAGATAAATCTGCAAATATCTCGGAAACGAAGAGAGCTATGGCAAAATCTTAAGAGACCTTTTTTGTAGAGAATTAAGTTTCCTACTTTTTATGTTCTATGATATTTTTTGATCTGATGCGTAGTTCTCGAGATATATCAAGATATTTAAAAGTTCCGAAGCCGCACCAACATAATAGAGATACAGAAACACCGTGGCCCCTTTCTTTGAGATAACTCTGCACTATTGCGAGCTGCAAATGCCACTTCCAGCTTAGCTGTGCAGAAGAAGAACAACAAGAAGAAGGAATATCTGGAAATATGTCCGTCAGGCCCCTTCCCTTGAGATAAATCTGCAAATATCTCGGAAACGAAGCGAGCTATGGCAAAATGTTGAGAGACCTTTTTTGTAGAGAATTAAGTTTCCTACGTTTTATGTTCTATGATATTTTTTGATCAGATGCGTAGTTCTCGAGATATATCAAGATATTTAAAAGTTCCGAAGCCGCACCAACATAATAGAGATACAGAAACACCGTGGCCCCTTTCTTTGAGATAACTCTGCACTATTGCGAGCTGCAAATGCCACTTCCAGCTTAGCTGTGCAGAAGAAGAACATCAAGAAGAAGAAATATCTCGAAATATGTCCGTCAGGCCCCTTCCCTTGAGATAAATCTGCAAATATCTCGGAAACGAAGAGAGCTATGGCAAAATGTTAAGAGACCTCTTTTGTAGAGAATTAAGTTTCCTACTTTTTATGTTCTATGATATTTTTTGATCTGATGCGTAGTTCTCGAGATATATCAAGATATTTAAAAGTTCCGAAGCCGCACCAACATAATAGAGATACAGAAACACCGTGGCCCCTTTCTTTGAGATAACTCTGCACTATTGCGAGCTGTAAATGCCACTTCCAGCTTAGCTGTGCAGAAGAAGAACAACAAGAAGAAGAAATATCTCGAAATATGTCCGTCAGGCCCCTTCCCTTGAGATAAATCTGCAAATATCTCGGAAACGAAGAGAGCTATGGCAAAATGTTAAGAGACCTTTTTTGTAGAGAATTAAGTTTCCTACTTTTTATGTTCTATGATATTTTTTGATCTGATGCGTAGTTCTCGAGATATATCAGGATATTTAAAAGTTCCGAAGCCGCACCAACATAATAGAGATACAGAAACACCGTGGCCCCTTTCTTTGAGATAACTCTGCACTATTGCGAGCTGCAAATGCCACTTCCAGCTTAGCTGTGCAGAAGAAGAACAACAAGAAGAAGGAATATCTGGAAATATGTCCGTCAGGCCCCTTCCCTTCAGATAAATCTGCAAATATCTCGGAAACGAAGCGAGCTATGGCAAAATGTTGAGAGACGTTTTTTGTAGAGAATTATGTTTCCTACAATTTATGTTCTATCATATTTTTTGATCAGAAGCGTAGTTTTCGAGATATATCGAGATATTTAAAAGTTCCGAAGCCGCACCAACCTAATAGGGATACAGAAACACCGTGGCCCCTTTCTTTGAGATAACTCTGCAGTATTGCGAGCTGTAAATGCCACTTCCAGCTTAGCTGTGCAGAAGAAGAACAACAAGAAGAAGAAATATCTCGAAATATGTCCGTCAGGCCCCTTCCCTTGAGATAAATCTGCAAATATCTCGGAAACGAAGAGAGCTATGGCAAAATGTTAAGAGACCTTTTGTGTAGAGAATTAAGTTTCCTACTTTTTATGTTCTATGATATTTTTTGATCTGATGCGTAGTTCTCGAGATATATCAAGATATTTAAAAGTTCCGAAGCCGCACCAACATAATAGAGATACAGAAACACCGTGGCCCCTTTCTTTGAGATAACTCTGCACTATTGCGAGCTGCAAATGCCACTTCCAGCTTAGCTGTGCAGAAGAAGAACATCAAGAAGAAGAAATATCTCGAAATATGTCCGTCAGGCCCCTTCCCTTGAGATATATCTGCAAATATCTCGGAAACGAAGCGAGCTATGGCAAAATGTTAAGAGACCTTTTTTGTAGAGAATTATGTTTCCTACAATTTATGTTCTATGATATTTTTTGATCAGAAGCGTAGTTTTCGAGATATATCGAGATATTTAAAAGTTCCAAAGCCGCACCAACATAATAGAGATACAGAAACACCGTGGCCCCTTTCTTTGAGATAACTCTGCACTATTGCGAGCTGCAAATGCCACTTCCAGCTTAGCTGTGCAGAGGAAGAACAACAAGAAGAAGAAATATCTCGAAATATGTCCGTCAGGCCAGTTCCTTTGAGCTGAATCTGCAAATATCTCGGAAACGAAGCGAGCTATGGCAAAATCTTAAGAGACGTTTTTTGTAGAGAATTATGTTTCCTACAATTTATGTTCTATGATATTTTTTGATCAGAAGCGTAGTTTTCGAGATATATCGAGATATTTAAAAGTTCCGAAGCCGCACCAACATAATAGGGATACAGAAACACCGTGGCCCCTTTCTTTGAGATAACTCTGCAGTATTGCGAGCTGTAAATGCCACTTCCAGCTTAGCTGTGCAGAAGAAGAACAACAAGAAGAAGAAATATCTCGAAATATGTCCGTCAGGCCCCTTCCCTTGAGATAAATCTGCAAATATCTCGGAAACGAAGCGAGCTATGGCAAAATGTTGAGAGACCTTTTTTGTAGGGAATTAAGTTTCCTACGTTTTATGTTCTATGATATTTTTTGATCAGATGCGTAGTTCTCGAGATATATCAAGATATTTAAAAGTTCCGAAGCCGCACCAACATAATAGAGATACAGAAACACCGTGGCCCCTTTCTTTGAGATAACTCTGCACTATTGCGAGCTGCAAATGCCACTTCCAGCTTAGCTGTGCAGAAGAAGAACATCAAGAAGAAGAAATATCTCGAAATATGTCCGTCAGGCCCCTTCCCTTGAGATAAATCTGCAAATATCTCGGAAACGAAGAGAGCTATGGCAAAATGTTAAGAGACCTTTTTTGTAGAGAATTATGTTTCCTACAATTTATGTTCTATGATATTTTTTGATCAGAAGCGTAGTTTTCGAGATATATCGAGATATTTAAAAGTTCCAAAGCCGCACCAACATAATAGAGATACAGAAACACCGTGGCCCCTTTCTTTGAGATAACTCTGCACTATTGCGAGCTGCAAATGCCACTTCCAGCTTAGCTGTGCAGAGGAAGAACAACAAGAAGAAGAAATATCTCGAAATATGTCCGTCAGGCCAGTTCCTTTGAGCTGAATCTGCAAATATCTCGGAAACGAAGCGAGCTATGGCAAAATGTTAAGAGACGTTTTTTGTAGAGAATTATGTTTCCTACAATTTATGTTCTATGATATTTTTTGATCAGAAGCGTAGTTTTCGAGATATATCGAGATATTTAAAAGTTCCGAAGCCGCACCAACATAATAGGGATACAGAAACACCGTGGCCCCTTTCTTTGAGATAACTCTGCAGTATTGCGAGCTGTAAATGCCACTTCCAGCTTAGCTGTGCAGAAGAAGAACAACAAGAAGAAGAAATATCTCGAAATATGTCCGTCAGGCCCCTTCCCTTGAGATAAATCTGCAAATATCTCGGAAACGAAGCGAGCTATGGCAAAATGTTGAGAGACCTTTTTTGTAGGGAATTAAGTTTCCTACGTTTTATGTTCTATGATATTTTTTGATCAGATGCGTAGTTCTCGAGATATATCAAGATATTTAAAAGTTCCGAAGCCGCACCAACATAATAGAGATACAGAAACACCGTGGCCCCTTTCTTTGAGATAACTCTGCACTATTGCGAGCTGCAAATGCCACTTCCAGCTTAGCTGTGCAGAAAAAGAACATCAAGAAGAAGAAATATCTCGAAATATGTCCGTCAGGCCCCTTCCCTTGAGATAAATCTGCAAATATCTCGGAAACGAAGAGAGCTATGGCAAAATGTTAAGAGACCTTTTTTGTAGAGAATTATGTTTCCTACAATTTATGTTCTATGATATTTTTTGATCAGAAGCGTAGTTTTCGAGATATATCGAGATATTTAAAAGTTCCAAAGCCGCACCAACATAATAGAGATACAGAAACACCGTGGCCCCTTTCTTTGAGATAACTCTGCACTATTGCGAGCTGCAAATGCCACTTCCAGCTTAGCTGTGCAGAGGAAGAACAACAAGAAGAAGAAATATCTCGAAATATGTCCGTCAGGCCAGTTCCTTTGAGCTGAATCTGCAAATATCTCGGAAACGAAGCGAGCTATGGCAAAATGTTAAGAGACGTTTTTTGTAGAGAATTATGTTTCCTACAATTTATGTTCTATGATATTTTTTGATCAGAAGCGTAGTTTTCGAGATATATCGAGATATTTAAAAGTTCCGAAGCCGCACCAACATAATAGGGATACAGAAACACCGTGGCCCCTTTCTTTGAGATAACTCTGCAGTATTGCGAGCTGTAAATGCCACTTCCAGCTTAGCTGTGCAGAAGAAGAACAACAAGAAGAAGAAATATCTCGAAATATGTCCGTCAGGCCCCTTCCCTTGAGATAAATCTGCAAATATCTCGGAAACGAAGAGAGCTATGGCAAAATGTTAAGAGACCTTTTTTGTAGAGAATTAAGTTTCCTACTTTTTATGTTCTATGATATTTTTTGATTAGATGCGTAGTTCTCGAGATATATCAAGATATTTAAAAGTTCCGAAGCCGCACCAACATAATAGAGATACAGAAACACCGTGGCCCCTTTCTTTCAGATAACTATGCACTATTGCGAGCTGCAAATGCCACTTCCAGCTTAGCTGTGCAGAAGAAGAACAACAAGAAGAAGAAATATCTCGAAATATGTCCGTCAGGCCCCTTCCCTTGAGATAAATCTGCAAATATCTCGGAAACAAAGCGAGCTATGGCAAAATGTTAAGAGACGTTTTTTATAGAGAATTATGTTTCCTACAATTTATGTTCTATGATATTTTTTGATCAGAAGCGTAGTTTTCGAGATATATCGAGATATTTAAAAGTTATGAAGCCGCACCAACATAATAGGGATACAGAAACACCGTGGCCCCTTTCTTTGAGATAACCCTGCACTAGTGCGAGCCGCAAATGCCACTTCCAGCTTAGCTGTGCAGAAGAAGAACAACAAGAAGAAGAAATATCTCGAAATATGTCCGTCAGGCCCCTTACCTTGAGATAAATCTGCAAATATCTCGGAAACGAAGCGAGCTATGGCGAAATGTTAAGAGACCTTTTTTGTAGAGAATTAAGTTTCCTACTTTTTATGTTCTATGATATTTTTTGATCAGATGCGTAGTTCTCGAGATATATCAAGATATTTAAAAGTTCCGAAGCCGCACCAACATAATAGAGATACAGAAACACCGTGGCCCCTTTCTTTGAGATAACTCTGCACGATTGCGAGCTGTAAATGCCACTTCCAGCTTAGCTGTGCAGAAGAAGGACAACAAGAAGAAGAAATATCTCGAAATATGTCCGTCAGGCCCCTTCCCTTGAGATAAATCTGCAAATATCTCGGAAACGAAGCGAGCTATGGCGAAATGTTAAGAGACCTTTTTTGTAGAGAATTAAGTTTCCTACTTTTTATGTTCTATGATATTTTTTGATCCGATGCGTAGTTCTCGAGATATATCGAGATATTTAAAAGTTCCGAAGCCGCACCAACATAATAGAGATACAGAAACACCGTGGCCCCTCTCTTTGAGATAACTCTGCACTACTGCGAGCTGGAAATGCCACTTCCAGTTTAGCTGTGCAGAAGAAGAACAACAAGAAGAAGAAATATCTCGAAATATGTCCGTTAGGCCCCTTCCCTTGAGATAAATCTGCAAATATCTCGGAAACGAAGCGAGCTATGGCAAAATGTTAAGAGACCTCTTTTGTAGAGAATTAAGCTTCCTACTTTTTATGTTCTATGATATTTTTTGATCAGATGCGTAGTTCTCGAGATATATCAAGATATTTAAAAGTTCCGAAGCCGCACCAACATAATAGAGATACAGAAACACCGTGGCCCCTTTCTTTGAGATAACTCTGCACTATTGCGCGCTGTAAATGCCACTTCCAGCTTAGCTGTGCAGAAGAAGAACAACAAGAAGAAGAAATATCTCGAAGTATGTCCGTCAGGCCCCTTCCCTTGAGATATATCTGCAAATATCTCGGAAACCAAGCGAGCTATGACAAAATGTTAAGAGACCTTTTTTGTAGAGAATTATGTTTCCTACAATTTATGTTCTATGATATTTTTTGATCAGAAGCGTAGTTTTCGAGATATATCGAGATATTTAAAAGTTCCGAAGCCGCACCAACATAATAGAGATACAGAAACACCGTGGCCCCTTTCTTTGAGATAACTCTGCACTATTGCGAGCTGCAAATGCCACTTCCAGCTTAGCTGTGCAGAAGAAGAACATCAAGAAGAAGAAATATCTCGAAATATGTCCGTCAGGCCCCTTCCCTTGAGATAAATCTGCAAATATCTCGGAAACGAAGAGAGCTATGGCAAAATGTTAAGAGACCTTTTTTGTAGAGAATTAAGTTTCCTACTTTTTATGTTCTATGATATTTTTTGATCCGATGCGTAGTTCTCGAGATATATCGAGATATTTAAAAGTTCCGAAGCCGCACCAACATAATAGAGATACAGAAACACCGTGGCCCCTCTCTTTGAGATAACTCTGCACTACTGCGAGCTGGAAATGCCACTTCCAGTTTAGCTGTGCAGAAGAAGAACAACAAGAAGAAGAAATATCTCGAAATATGTCCGTTAGGCCCCTTCCCTTGAGATAAATCTGCAAATATCTCGGAAACGAAGCGAGCTATGGCAAAATGTTAAGAGACCTCTTTTGTAGAGAATTAAGCTTCCTACTTTTTATGTTCTATGATATTTTTTGATCAGATGCGTAGTTCTCGAGATATATCAAGATATTTAAAAGTTCCGAAGCCGCACCAACATAATAGAGATACAGAAACACCGTGGCCCCTTTCTTTGAGATAACTCTGCACTATTGCGCGCTGTAAATGCCACTTCCAGCTTAGCTGTGCAGAAGAAGAACAACAAGAAGAAGAAATATCTCGAAGTATGTCCGTCAGGCCCCTTCCCTTGAGATATATCTGCAAATATCTCGGAAACCAAGCGAGCTATGACAAAATGTTAAGAGACCTTTTTTGTAGAGAATTATGTTTCCTACAATTTATGTTCTATGATATTTTTTGATCAGAAGCGTAGTTTTCGAGATATATCGAGATATTTAAAAGTTCCGAAGCCGCACCAACATAATAGAGATACAGAAACACCGTGGCCCCTTTCTTTGAGATAACTCTGCACTATTGCGAGCTGCAAATGCCACTTCCAGCTTAGCTGTGCAGAAGAAGAACATCAAGAAGAAGAAATATCTCGAAATATGTCCGTCAGGCCCCTTCCCTTGAGATAAATCTGCAAATATCTCGGAAACGAAGAGAGCTATGGCAAAATGTTAAGAGACCTTTTTTGTAGAGAATTAAGTTTCCTACTTTTTATGTTCTATGATATTTTTTGATCTGATGCGTAGTTCTCGAGATATATCAAGATATTTAAAAGTTCCGAAGCCGCACCAACATAATAGAGATACAGAAACACCGTGGCCCCTTTCTTTGAGATAACTCTGCACTATTGCGAGCTGTAAATGCCACTTCCAGCTTAGCTGTGCAGAAGAAGAACAACAAGAAGAAGAAATATCTCGAAATATGTCCGTCAGGCCCCTTCCCTTGAGATAAATCTGAAAATATCTCGGAAACGAAGAGAGCTATGGCAAAATGTTAAGAGACCTTTTTTGTAGAGAATTAAGTTTCCTACAATTTATGTTCTATGATATTTTTTGATCAGAATCGTAGTTTTCGAGATATATCGAGATATTTAAAAGTTCCGAAGCCGCACCAACATAATAGAGATACAGAAACACCGTGGCCCCTTTCTTTGAGATAACTCTGCACTATTGCGAGCTGCAAATGCCACTTCCAGCTTAGCTGTGCAGAAGAAGAACAAGAAGAAGAAGAAATATCTCGAAATATGTCCGTCAGGCCCCTTCCCTTGAGATAAATCTGCAAATATCTCGGAAACGAAGAGAGCTATGGCAAAATGTTAAGAGACCTTTTTTGTAGAGAATTAAGTTTCCTACTTTTTATGTTCTATGATATTTTTTGATTAGATGCGTAGTTCTCGAGATATATCAAGATATTTAAAAGTTCCGAAGCCGCACCAACATAATAGAGATGCAGAAACACCGTGGCCCCTTTCTTTCAGATAACTATGCACTATTGCGAGCTGCAAATGCCACTTCCAGCTTAGCTGTGCAGAAGAAGAACAACAAGAAGAAGAAATATCTCGAAATATGTCCGTCAGGCCCCTTCCCTTGAGATAAATCTGCAAATATCTCGGAAACAAAGCGAGCTATGGCAAAATGTTAAGAGACGTTTTTTATAGAGAATTATGTTTCCTACAATTTATGTTCTATAATATTTTTTGATCAGAAGCGTAGTTTTCGAGATATATCGAGATATTTAAAAGTTCCGAAGCCGCACCAACATAATAGGGATACAGAAACACCGTGGCCCTTTTCTTTGAGAAAACCCTGCACTAGTGCGAGCCGCAAATGCCACTTCCAGCTTAGCTGTGCAGAAGAAGAACAACAAGAAGAAGAAATATCTCGAAATATGTCCGTCAGGCCCCTTCCCTTGAGATAAATCTGCAAATATCTCGGAAACGAAGCGAGCTATGGCGAAATGTTAAGAGACCTTTTTTGTAGAGAATTAAGTTTCCTACTTTTTATGTTCTATGATATTTTTTGATCAGATGCGTAGTTCTCGAGATATATCGAGATATTAAAAAGTTCCGAAGCCGCACCAACATAATAGAGATACAGAAACACCGTGGCCCCTTTCTTTGAGATAACTCTGCACTAGTGCGAGCCGCAAATGCCACTTCCAGCTTAGCTGTGCAGAAGAAGAACAACAAGAAGAAGAAATATCTCGAAATATGTCCGTCAGGCCCCTTCCCTTGAGATAAATCTGCAAATATCTCGGAAACGAAGCGAGCTATGGCGAAATGTTAAGAGACCTTTTTTGTAGAGAATTAAGTTTCCTACTTTTTATCTTCTATGATATTTTTTGATCAGATGCGTAGTTCTCGAGATATATCAAGATATTTAAAAGTTCCGAAGCCGCACCAACATAATAGAGATACAGAAACACCGTGGCCCCTTTCTTTGAGATAACTCTGCACTAGTGCGAGCCGCAAATGCCACTTCCAGCTTAGCTGTGCAGAGGAAGAACAACAAGAAGAAGAAATATCTCGAAATATGTCCGTCAGGCCAGTTCCTTTGAGCTGAATCTGCAAATATCTCGGAAACGAAGCGAGCTATGGCAAAATGTTAAGAGACGTTTTTTGTAGAGAATTATGTTTCCTACAATTCATGTTCTATGATATTTTTTGATCAGAAGCGTAGTTTTCGAGATATATTGAGATATTTAAAAGTTCCGAAGCCGCACCAACATAATAGGGATACAGAAACACCGTGGCCCCTTTCTTTGAGATAACTCTGCACTATTGCGAGCTGCAAATGCCACTTCCAGCTTAGCTGTGCAGAGGAAGAACAACAAGAAGAAGAAATATCTCGAAATATGTCCGTCAGGCCAGTTCCTTTGAGCTGAATCTGCAAATATCTCGGAAACGAAGCTAGCTATGGCAAAATGTTAAGAGACGTTTTTTGTAGAGAATTATGTTTCCTACAATTCATGTTCTATGATATTTTTTGATCAGAAGCGTAGTTTTCGAGATATATCGAGATATTTAAAAGTTCCGAAGCCGCACCAACATAATAGGGATACAGAAACACCGTGGCCCCTTTCTTTGAGATAACTCTGCACTAGTGCGAGCCGCAAATGCCACTTCCAGCTTAGCTGTGCAGAAGAAGAACAACAAGAAGAAGAAATATCTCGAAATATGTCCGTCAGGCCCCTTCCCTTGAGATAAATCTGCAAATATCTCGGAAACGAAGCGAGCTATGGCAAAATGTTAAGAGACCTTTTTTGTAGAGAATTAAGTTTCCTACTTTTTATGTTCTATGATATTTTTTGATCAGATGCGTAGTTCTCGAGATATATCAAGATATTTAAAAGTTCCGAAGCCGCACCAACATAATAGAGATACAGAAACACCGTGGCCCCTTTCTTTGAGATAACTCTGCACTATTGCGAGCTGTAAATGCCACTTCCAGCTTAGCTGTGCAGAACAAGAACAACAAGAAGAAGAAATATCTCGAAATATGTCCGTCAGGCCCCTTCCCTTGAGATATATCTGCAAATATCTCGGAAACGAAGCGAGCTATGGCAAAATGTTAAGAGACCTTTTTTGTAGAGAATTCTGTTTCCTACAATTTATGTTGTATGATATTTTTTGATCAGAAGCGTAGTTTTCGAGATATATCGAGATATTTAAAAGTTCCGAAGCCGCACCAACATAATAGAGATACAGAAACACCGTGGCCCCTTTCTTTGAGATAACTCTGCACTAGTGCGAGCCGCAAATGCCACTTCCAGCTTAGCTGTGCAGAAGAAGAACAACAAGAAGAAGAAATATCTCGAAATATGTCCGTCAGGCCCCTTCCCTTGAGATAAATCTGCAAATATCTCGGAAACGAAGCCAGCTATGGCAAAATGTTAAGAGACCTTTTTTGTAGAGAATTAAGTTTCCTACTTTTTATGTTCTATGATATTTTTTGATCAGATGCGTAGTTCTCGAGATATATCAAGATATTTAAAAGTTCCGAAGCCGCACCAACATAATAGAGATACAGAAACACCGTGGCCCCTTTCTTTGAGATAACTCTGCACTATTGCGAGCTGCAAATGCCACTTCCAGCTTAGCTGTGCAGAGGAAGAACAACAAGAAGAAGAAATATCTCGAAATATGTCCGTCAGGCCAGTTCCTTTGAGCTGAATCTGCAAATATCTCGGAAACGAAGCGAGCTATGGCAAAATGTTAAGAGACCTTTTTTGTAGAGAATTAAGTTTCCTACTTTTTATGTTCTATGATATTTTTTGATCAGATGCGTAGTTCTCGAGATATATCAAGATATTTAAAAGTTCCGAAGCCGCACCAACATAATAGAGATACAGAAACACCGTGGCCCCTTTCTTTGAGATAACTCTGCACTATTGCGAGCTGCAAATGCCACTTCCAGCTTAGCTGTGCAGAGGAAGAACAACAAGAAGAAGAAATATCTCGAAATATGTCCGTCAGGCCAGTTCCTTTGAGCTGAATCTGCAAATATCTCGGAAACGAAGCGAGCTATGGCAAAATGTTAAGAGACGTTTTTTGTAGAGAATTATGTTTCCTACAATTCATGTTCTATGATATTTTTTGATCAGAAGCGTAGTTTTCGAGATATATCGAGATATTTAAAAGTTCCGAAGCCGCACCAACATAATAGGGATACAGAAACACCGTGGCACCTTTCTTTGAGATAACTCTGCACTATTGCGAGCTGCAAATGCCACTTCCAGCTTAGCTGTGCAGAGGAAGAACAACAAGAAGAAGAAATATCTCGAAATATGTCCGTCAGGCCAGTTCCTTTGAGCTGAATCTGCAAATATCTCGGAAACGAAGCGAGCTATGGCAAAATGTTAAGAGACGTTTTTTGTAGAGAATTATGTTTGCTACAATTCATGTTCTATGATATTTTTTGATCAGAAGCGTCGTTTTCGAGATATATCGAGATATTTAAAAGTTCCGAAGCCGCACCAACATAATAGGGATACAGAAACACCGTGGCCCCTTTCTTTGAGATAACTCTGCAATAGTGCGAGCCGCAAATGCCACTTCCAGCTTAGCTGTGCAGAAGAAGAACAACAAGAAGAAGAAATATCTCGAAATATGTCCGTCAGGCCCCTTCCCTTGAGATAAATCTGCAAATATCTCGGAAACGAAGCGAGCTATGGCAAAATGTTAAGAGACCTTTTTTGTAGAGAATTAAGTTTCCTACTTTTTATGTTCTATGATATTTTTTGATCAGATGCGTAGTTCTCGAGATATATCAAGATATTTAAAAGTTCCGAAGCCGCACCAACATAATAGAGATACAGAAACACCGTGGCCCCTTTCTTTGAGATAACTCTGCACTATTGCGAGCTGTAAATGCCACTTCCAGCTTAGCTGTGCAGAACAAGAACAACAAGAAGAAGAAATATCTCGAAATATGTCCGTCAGGCCCCTTCCCTTGAGATATATCTGCAAATATCTCGGAAACGAAGCGAGCTATGGCAAAATGTTAAGAGACCTTTTTTGTAGAGAATTCTGTTTCCTACAATTTATGTTGTATGATATTTTTTGATCAGAAGCGTAGTTTTCGAGATATATCGAGATATTTAAAAGTTCCGAAGCCGCACCAACATAATAGAGATACAGAAACACCGTGGCCCCTTTCTTTGAGATAACTCTGCACTAGTGCGAGCCGCAAATGCCACTTCCAGCTTAGCTGTGCAGAAGAAGAACAACAAGAAGAAGAAATATCTCGAAATATGTCCGTCAGGCCCCTTCCCTTGAGATAAATCTGCAAATATCTCGGAAACGAAGCCAGCTATGGCAAAATGTTAAGAGACCTTTTTTGTAGAGAATTAAGTTTCCTACTTTTTATGTTCTATGATATTTTTTGATCAGATGCGTAGTTCTCGAGATATATCAAGATATTTAAAAGTTCCGAAGCCGCACCAACATAATAGAGATACAGAAACACCGTGGCCCCTTTCTTTGAGATAACTCTGCACTATTGCGAGCTGCAAATGCCACTTCCAGCTTAGCTGTGCAGAGGAAGAACAACAAGAAGAAGAAATATCTCGAAATATGTCCGTCAGGCCAGTTCCTTTGAGCTGAATCTGCAAATATCTCGGAAACGAAGCGAGCTATGGCAAAATGTTAAGAGACCTTTTTTGTAGAGAATTAAGTTTCCTACTTTTTATGTTCTATGATATTTTTTGATCAGATGCGTAGTTCTCGAGATATATCAAGATATTTAAAAGTTCCGAAGCCGCACCAACATAATAGAGATACAGAAACACCGTGGCCCCTTTCTTTGAGATAACTCTGCACTATTGCGAGCTGCAAATGCCACTTCCAGCTTAGCTGTGCAGAGGAAGAACAACAAGAAGAAGAAATATCTCGAAATATGTCCGTCAGGCCAGTTCCTTTGAGCTGAATCTGCAAATATCTCGGAAACGAAGCGAGCTATGGCAAAATGTTAAGAGACGTTTTTTGTAGAGAATTATGTTTCCTACAATTCATGTTCTATGATATTTTTTGATCAGAAGCGTAGTTTTCGAGATATATCGAGATATTTAAAAGTTCCGAAGCCGCACCAACATAATAGGGATACAGAAACACCGTGGCACCTTTCTTTGAGATAACTCTGCACTATTGCGAGCTGCAAATGCCACTTCCAGCTTAGCTGTGCAGAGGAAGAACAACAAGAAGAAGAAATATCTCGAAATATGTCCGTCAGGCCAGTTCCTTTGAGCTGAATCTGCAAATATCTCGGAAACGAAGCGAGCTATGGCAAAATGTTAAGAGACGTTTTTTGTAGAGAATTATGTTTGCTACAATTCATGTTCTATGATATTTTTTGATCAGAAGCGTCGTTTTCGAGATATATCGAGATATTTAAAAGTTCCGAAGCCGCACCAACATAATAGGGATACAGAAACACCGTGGCCCCTTTCTTTGAGATAACTCTGCAATAGTGCGAGCCGCAAATGCCACTTCCAGCTTAGCTGTGCAGAAGAAGAACAACAAGAAGAAGAAATATCTCGAAATATGTCCGTCAGGCCCCTTCCCTTGAGATAAATCTGCAAATATCTCGGAAACGAAGCGAGCTATGGCAAAATGTTAAGAGACCTTTTTTGTAGAGAATTAAGTTTCCTACTTTTTATGTTCTATGATATTTTTTGATCAGATGCGTAGTTCTCGAGATATATCAAGATATTTAAAAGTTCCGAAGCCGCACCAACATAATAGAGATACAGAAACACCGTGGCCCCTTTCTTTGAGATAACTCTGCACTATTGCGAGCTGTAAATGCCACTTCCAGCTTAGCTGTGCAGAACAAGAACAACAAGAAGAAGAAATATCTCGAAATATGTCCGTCAGGCCCCTTCCCTTGAGATATATCTGCAAATATCTCGGAAACGAAGCGAGCTATGGCAAAATGTTAAGAGACCTTTTTTGTAGAGAATTCTGTTTCCTACAATTTATGTTGTATGATATTTTTTGATCAGAAGCGTAGTTTTCGAGATATATCGAGATATTTAAAAGTTCCGAAGCCGCACCAACATAATAGAGATACAGAAACACCGTGGCCCCTTTCTTTGAGATAACTCTGCACTAGTGCGAGCCGCAAATGCCACTTCCAGCTTAGCTGTGCAGAAGAAGAACAACAAGAAGAAGAAATATCTCGAAATATGTCCGTCAGGCCCCTTCCCTTGAGATAAATCTGCAAATATCTCGGAAACGAAGCGAGCTATGGCAAAATGTTAAGAGACCTTTTTTGTAGAGAATTAAGTTTCCTACTTTTTATGTTCTATGATATTTTTTGATCAGATGCGTAGTTCTCGAGATATATCAAGATATTTAAAAGTTCCGAAGCCGCACCAACATAATAGGGATACAGAAACACCGTGGCCCCTTTCTTTGAGATAACTCTGCACTATTGCGAGCTGCAAATGCCACTTCCAGCTTAGCTGTGCAGAGGAAGAACAACAAGAAGAAGAAATATCTCGAAATATGTCCGTCAGGCCAGTTCCTTTGAGCTGAATCTGCAAATATCTCGGAAACGAAGCGAGCTATGGCAAAATGTTAAGAGACGTTTTTTGTAGAGAATTATGTTTCCTACAATTCATGTTCTATGATATTTTTTGATCAGAAGCGTAGTTTTCGAGATATATCGAGATATTTAAAAGTTCCGAAGCCGCACCAACATAATAGGGATACAGAAACACCGTGGCCCCTTTCTTTGAGATAACTCTGCACTAGTGCGAGCCGCAAATGCCACTTCCAGCTTAGCTGTGCAGAAGAAGGACAACAAGAAGAAGAAATATCTCGAAATATGTCCGTCAGGCCCCTTCCCTTGAGATAAATCTGCAAATATCTCGGAAACGAAGCGAGCTATGGCGAAATGTTAAGAGACCTTTTTTGTAGAGAATTAAGTTTCCTACTTTTTATGTTCTATGATATTTTTTGATCAGATGCGTAGTTCTCGAGATATATCAAGATATTTAAAAGTTCCGAAGCCGCACCAACATAATAGAGATACAGAATCACCGTGGCCCCTTTCTTTGAGATAACTCTGCACTATTGCGAGCTGTAAATGCCACTTCCAGCTTAGCTGTGCAGAACAAGAACAACAAGAAGAAGAAATATCTCGAAATATGTCCGTCAGGCCCCTTCCCTTGAGATATATCTGCAAATATCTCGGAAACGAAGCGAGCTATGGCAAAATGTTAAGAGACCTTTTTTGTAGAGAATTCTGTTTCCTACAATTTATGTTGTATGATATTTTTTGATTAGAAGCGTAGTTTTCGAGATATATCGAGATATTTAAAAGTTCCGAAGCCGCACCAACATAATAGAGATACAGAAACACCGTGGCCCCTTTCTTTGAGATAACTCTGCACTAGTGCGAGCCGCAAATGCCACTTCCAGCTTAGCTGTGCAGAAGAAGAACAACAAGAAGAAGAAATATCTCGAAATATGTCCGTCAGGCCCCTTCCCTAGAGATAAATCTGCAAATATCTCGGAAACGAAGCGAGCTATGGCAAAATGTTAAGAGACCTTTTTTGTAGAGAATTAAGTTTCCTACTTTTTATGTTCTATGATATTTTTTGATCAGATGCGTAGTTCTCGAGATATATCAAGATATTTAAAAGTTCCGAAGCCGCACCAACATAATGGAGATACAGAAACACCGTGGCCCCTTTCTTTGAGATAACTCTGCACTATTGCGAGCTGCAAATGCCACTTCCAGCTTAGCTGTGCAGAGGAAGAACAATAAGAAGAAGAAATATCTCGAAATATGTCCGTCAGGCCAGTTCCTTTGAGCTGAATCTGCAAATATCTCGGAAACGAAGCGAGCTATGGCAAAATGTTAAGAGACGTTTTTTGTAGAGAATTATGTTTCCTACAATTCATGTTCTATGATATTTTTTGATCAGAAGCGTAGTTTTCGAGATATATCGAGATATTTAAAAGTTCCGAAGCCGCACCAACATAATAGGGATACAGAAACACCGTGGCCCCTTTCTTTGAGATAACTCTGCACTAGTGCGAGCCGCAAATGCCACTTCCAGCTTAGCTGTGCAGAAGAAGAACAACAAGAAGAAGAAATATCTCGAAATATGTCCGTCAGGCCCCTTCCCTTGAGATAAATCTGCAAATATCTCGGAAACGAAGCGAGCTATGGCAAAATGTTAAGAGACCTTTTTTGTAGAGAATTAAGTTTCCTACTTTTTATGTTCTATGATATTTTTTGATCAGATGCGTAGTTCTCGAGATATATCAAGATATTTAAAAGTTCCGAAGCCGCACCAACATAATAGAGATACAGAAACACCGTGGCCCCTT
This sequence comes from Osmia lignaria lignaria, assembly GCF_051020975.1. Classification (NCBI taxonomy): domain Eukaryota; kingdom Metazoa; phylum Arthropoda; class Insecta; order Hymenoptera; family Megachilidae; genus Osmia; species Osmia lignaria. Next base: position 8,289,951 of record NW_027478166.1, read on the forward strand.
TCCTTGAGATAACTCTGCACTATTGCGAGCTGTAAATGCCACTTCCAGCTTAGCTGTGCAGAACAAGAACAACAAGAAGAAGAAATATCTCGAAATATGTCCGTCAGGCCCCTTCCCTTGAGATATATCTGCAAATATCTCGGAAACGAAGCGAGCTATGGCAAAATGTTAAGAGACCTTTTTTGTAGAGAATTCTGTTTCCTACAATTTATGTTGTATGATATTTTTTGATCAGAAGCGTAGTTTTCGAGATATATCGAGATATTTAAAAGTTCCGAAGCCGCACCAACATAATAGAGATACAGAAACACCGTGGCCCCTTTCTTTGAGATAACTCTGCACTAGTGCGAGCCGCAAATGCCACTTCCAGCTTAGCTGTGCAGAAGAAGAACAACAAGAAGAAGAAATATCTCGAAATATGTCCGTCAGGCCCCTTCCCTTGAGATAAATCTGCAAATATCTCGGAAACGAAGCGAGCTATGGCAAAATGTTAAGAGACCTTTTTTGTAGAGAATTAAGTTTCCTACTTTTTATGTTCTATGATATTTTTTGATCAGATGCGTAGTTCTCGAGATATATCAAGATATTTAAAAGTTCCGAAGCCGCACCAACATAATGGAGATACAGAAACACCGTGGCCCCTTTCTTTGAGATAACTCTGCACTATTGCGAGCTGCAAATGCCACTTCCAGCTTAGCTGTGCAGAGGAAGAACAACAAGAAGAAGAAATATCTCGAAATATGTCCGTCAGGCCAGTTCCTTTGAGCTGAATCTGCAAATATCTCGGAAACGAAGCGAGCTATGGCAAAATGTTAAGAGACGTTTTTTGTAGAGAATTATGTTTCCTACAATTCATGTTCTATGATATTTTTTGATCAGAAGCGTAGTTTTCGAGATATATCGAGATATTTAAAAGTTCCGAAGCCGCACCAACATAATAGGGATACAGAAACACCGTGGCCCCTTTCTTTGAGATAACTCTGCACTAGTGCGAGCCGCAAATGCCACTTCCAGCTTAGCTGTGCAGAAGAAGAACAACAAGAAGAAGAAATATCTCGAAATATGTCCGTCAGGCCCCTTCCCTTGAGATAAATCTGCAAATATCTCGGAAACGAAGCGAGCTATGGCAAAATGTTAAGAGACCTTTTTTGTAGAGAATTCTGTTTCCTACAATTTATGTTGTATGATATTTTTTGATCAGAAGCGTAGTTTTCGAGATATATCGAGATATTTAAAAGTTCCGAAGCCGCACCAACATAATAGAGATACAGAAACACCGTGGCCCCTTTCTTTGAGATAACTCTGCACTAGTGCGAGCCGCAAATGCCACTTCCAGCTTAGCTGTGCAGAAGAAGAACAACAAGAAGAAGAAATATCTCGAAATATGTCCGTCAGGCCCCTTCCCTTGAGATAAATCTGCAAATATCTCGGAAACGAAGCGAGCTATGGCAAAATGTTAAGAGACCTTTTTTGTAGAGAATTAGGTTTCCTACTTTTTATGTTCTATGATATTTTTTGATCAGATGCGTAGTTCTCGAGATATATCAAGATATTTAAAAGTTCCGAAGCCGCACCAACATAATAGAGATACAGAAACACCGTGGCCCCTTTCTTTGAGATAACTCTGCACTATTGCGAGCTGCAAATGCCACTTCCAGCTTAGCTGTGCAGAGGAAGAACAACAAGAAGAAGAAATATCTCGAAATATGTCCGTCAGGCCAGTTCCTTTGAGCTGAATCTCCAAATATCTCGGAAACGAAGCGAGCTATGGCAAAATGTTAAGAGACGTTTTTTGTAGAGAATTATGTTTCCTACAATTCATGTTCTATGATATTTTTTGATCAGAAGCGTAGTTTTCGAGATATATCGAGATATTTAAAAGTTCCGAAGCCGCACCAACATAATAGGGATACAGAAACACCGTGGCCCCTTTCTTTGAGATAACTCTGCACTAGTGCGAGCCGCAAATGCCACTTCCAGCTTAGCTGTGCAGAAGAAGAACAACAAGAAGAAGAAATATCTCGAAATATGTCCGTCAGGCCCCTTCCCTTGAGATAAATCTGCAAATATCTCGGAAACGAAGCGAGCTATGGCAAAATGTTCAGAGACCTTTTTTGTAGAGAATTAAGTTTCCTACTTTTTATGTTCTATGATATTTTTTGATCAGATGCGTAGTTCTCGAGATATATCAAGATATTTAAAAGTTCCGAAGCCGCACCAACATAATGGAGATACAGAAACACCGTGGCCCCTTTCTTTGAGATAACTCTGCACTATTGCGAGCTGCAAATGCCACTTCCAGCTTAGCTGTGCAGAGGAAGAACAACAAGAAGAAGAAATATCTCGAAATATGTCCGTCAGGCCAGTTCCTTTGAGCTGAATCTGCAAATATCTCGGAAACGAAGCGAGCTATGGCAAAATGTTAAGAGACGTTTTTTGTAGAGAATTATGTTTCCTACAATTCATGTTCTATGATATTTTTTGATCAGAAGCGTAGTTTTCGAGATATATCGAGATATTTAAAAGTTCCGAAGCCGCACCAACATAATAGGGATACAGAAACACCGTGGCCCCTTTCTTTGAGATAACTCTGCACTAGTGCGAGCCGCAAATGCCACTTCCAGCTTAGCTGTGCAGAAGAAGAACAACAAGAAGAAGAAATATCTCGAAATATGTCCGTCAGGCCCCTTCCCTTGAGATAAATCTGCAAATATCTCGGAAACGAAGCGAGCTATGGCAAAATGTTAAGAGACCTTTTTTGTAGAGAATTCTGTTTCCTACAATTTATGTTGTATGATATTTTTTGATCAGAAGCGTAGTTTTCGAGATATATCGAGATATTTAAAAGTTCCGAAGCTGCACCAACATAATAGAGATACAGAAACACCGTGGCCCCTTTCTTTGAGATAACTCTGCACTAGTGCGAGCCGCAAATGCCACTTCCAGCTTAGCTGTGCAGAAGAAGAACAACAAGAAGAAGAAATATCTCGAAATATGTCCGTCAGGCCCCTTCCCTTGAGATAAATCTGCAAATATCTCGGAAACGAAGCGAGCTATGGCAAAATGTTAAGAGACCTTTTTTGTAGAGAATTAAGTTTCCTACTTTTTATGTTCTATGATATTTTTTGATCAGATGCGTAGTTCTCGAGATATATCAAGATATTTAAAAGTTCCGAAGCCGCACCAACATAATAGAGATACAGAAACACCGTGGCCCCTTTCTTTGAGATAACTCTGCACTATTGCGAGCTGCAAATGCCACTTCCAGCTTAGCTGTGCAGAGGAAGAACAACAAGAAGAAGAAATATCTCGAAATATGTCCGTCAGGCCAGTTCCTTTGAGCTGAATCTGCAAATATCTCGGAAACGAAGCGAGCTATGGCAAAATGTTAAGAGACGTTTTTTGTAGAGAATTATGTTTCCTACAATTCATGTTCTATGATATTTTTTGATCAGAAGCGTAGTTTTCGAGATATATCGAGATATTTAAAAGTTCCGAAGCCGCACCAACATAATAGGGATACAGAAACACCGTGGCCCCTTTCTTTGAGATAACTCTGCACTAGTGCGAGCCGCAAATGCCACTTCCAGCTTAGCTGTGCAGAAGAAGAACAACAAGAAGAAGAAATATCTCGAAATATGTCCGTCAGGCCCCTTCCCTTGAGATAAATCTGCAAATATCTCGGAAACGAAGCGAGCTATGGCAAAATGTTCAGAGACCTTTTTTGTAGAGAATTAAGTTTCCTACTTTTTATGTTCTATGATATTTTTTGATCAGATGCGTAGTTCTCGAGATATATCAAGATATTTAAAAGTTCCGAAGCCGCACCAACATAATAGAGATACAGAAACACCGTTGCCCCTTTCTTTGAGATAACTTTGCACTATTGCGAGCTGCAAATGCCACTTCCAGCTTAGCTGTGCAGAGGAAGAACAACAAGAAGAAGAAATATCTCGAAATATGTCCGTCAGGCCAGTTCCTTTGAGCTGAATCTGCAAATATCTCGGAAACGAAGCGAGCTATGGCAAAATGTTAAGAGACGTTTTTTATAGAGAATTATGTTTCCTACAATTTATGTTCTATAATATTTTTTGATCAGAAGCGTAGTTTTCGAGATATATCGAGATATTTAAAAGTTCCGAAGCCGCACCAACATAATAGGGATACAGAAACACCGTGGCCCCTTTCTTTGAGATAACTCTGCACTAGTGCGAGCCGCAAATGCCACTTCCAGCTTAGCTGTGCAGAAGAAGAACAACAAGAAGAAGAAATATCTCGAAATATGTCCGTCAGGCCCCTTTCCTTGAGATAAATCTGCAAATATCTCGGAAACGAAGCGAGCTATGGTAAAATGTTAAGAGACCTTTTTTGTAGAGAATTAAGTTTCCTACTTTTTATCTTCTATGATATTTTTTGATCAGATGCGTAGTTCTCGAGATATATCAAGATATTTAAAAGTTCCGAAGCCGCACCAACATAATAGAGATACAGAAACACCGTGGCCCCTCTCTTTGAGATAACTCTGCACTATTGCGAGCTGGAAATGCCACTTCCAGTTTAGCTGTGCAGAAGAAGGACAACAAGAAGAAGAAATATCTCGAAATATGTCCGTTAGGCCCCTTCCCTTGAGATAAATCTGCAAATATCTCGGAAACGAAGCGACCTATGGCAAAATGTTAAGAGACCTTTTTTGTAGAGAATTAAGTTTCCTACTTTTTATGTTGTATGATATTTTTTGATCAGAGGCGTAGTTCTCGAGATATATCAAGATATTTAAAAGTTCCGAAGCCGCACCAACATAATAGAGATACAGAAACACCGTGGCCCCTTTCTTTGAGATAACTCTGCACTATTGCGAGCTGCTAATGCCACTTCCAGCTTAGCTGTGCAGAGGAAGAACAACAAGAAGAAGAGATATCTCGAAATATGTCCGTCAGGCCAGTTCCTTTGAGCTGAATCTGCAAATATCTCGGAAACGAAGCGAGCTATGGCAAAATGTTAAGAGACGTTTTTTGTAGAGAATTGTGTTTCCTACAATTTATGTTCTATGATATTTTTTGATCAGAAGCGTAGTTTTCGAGATATATCGAGATATTTAAAAGTTCCGAAGCCGCACCAACATAATAGGGATACAGAAACACCGTGGCCCCTTTCTTTGAGATAACTCTGCACTAGTGCGAGCCGCAAATGCCACTTCCAGCTTAGCTGTGCAGAAGAAGAACAACAAGAAGAAGAAATATCTCGAAATATGTCCGTCAGGCCCCTTCCCTTGAGATAAATCTGCAAATATCTCGGAAACGAAGCGAGCTATGGCAAAATGTTAAGAGACCTTTTTTGTAGAGAATTCTGTTTCCTACAATTTATGTTGTATGATATTTTTTGATCAGAAGCGTAGTTTTCGAGATATATCGAGATATTTAAAAGTTCCGAAGCCGCACCAACATAATAGAGATACAGAAACACCGTGGCCCCTTTCTTTGAGATAACTCTGCACTAGTGCGAGCCGCAAATGCCACTTCCAGCTTAGCTGTGCAGAAGAAGAACAACAAGAAGAAGAAATATCTCGAAATATGTCCGTCAGGCCCCTTCCCTTGAGATAAATCTGCAAATATCTCGGAAACGAAGCGAGCTATGGCAAAATGTTAAGAGACCTTTTTTGTAGAGAATTAAGTTTCCTACTTTTTATGTTCTATGATATTTTTTGATCAGATGCGTAGTTCTCGAGATATATCAAGATATTTAAAAGTTCCGAAGCCGCACCAACATAATAGAGATACAGAAACACCGTGGCCCCTTTCTTTGAGATAACTCTGCACTATTGCGAGCTGCAAATGCCACTTCCAGCTTAGCTGTGCAGAGGAAGAACAACAAGAAGAAGAAATATCTCGAAATATGTCCGTCAGGCCAGTTCCTTTGAGCTGAATCTGCAAATATCTCGGAAACGAAGCGAGCTATGGCAAAATGTTAAGAGACGTTTTTTGTAGAGAATTATGTTTCCTACAATTCATGTTCTATGATATTTTTTGATCAGAAGCGTAGTTTTCGAGATATATCGAGATATTTAAAAGTTCCGAAGCCGCACCAACATAATAGGGATACAGAAACACCGTGGCCCCTTTCTTTGAGATAACTCTGCACTAGTGCGAGCCGCAAATGCCACTTCCAGCTTAGCTGTGCAGAAGAAGAACAACAAGAAGAAGAAATATCTCGAAATATGTCCGTCAGGCCCCTTCCCTTGAGATAAATCTGCAAATATCTCGGAAACGAAGCGAGCTATGGCAAAATGTTCAGAGACCTTTTTTGTAGAGAATTAAGTTTCCTACTTTTTATGTTCTATGATATTTTTTGATCAGATGCGTAGTTCTCGAGATATATCAAGATATTTAAAAGTTCCGAAGCCGCACCAACATAATAGAGATACAGAAACACCGTTGCCCCTTTCTTTGAGATAACTTTGCACTATTGCGAGCTGCAAATGCCACTTCCAGCTTAGCTGTGCAGAGGAAGAACAACAAGAAGAAGAGATATCTCGAAATATGTCCGTCAGGCCAGTTCCTTTGAGCTGAATCTGCAAATATCTCGGAAACGAAGCGAGCTATGGCAAAATGTTAAGAGACGTTTTTTGTAGAGAATTGTGTTTCCTACAATTTATGTTCTATGATATTTTTTGATCAGAAGCGTAGTTTTCGAGATATATCGAGATATTTAAAAGTTCCGAAGCCGCACCAACATAATAGGGATACAGAAACACCGTGGCCCCTTTCTTTGAGATAACTCTGCACTAGTGCGAGCCGCAAATGCCACTTCCAGCTTAGCTGTGCAGAAGAAGAACAACAAGAAGAAGAAATATCTCGAAATATGTCCGTCAGGCCCCTTCCCTTGAGATAAATCTGCAAATATCTCGGAAACGAAGCGAGCTATGGCGAAATGTTAAGAGACCTTTTTTGTAGAGAATTAAGTTTCCTACTTTTTATGTTCTATGATATTTTTTGATCAGATGCGTAGTTCTCGAGATATATCAAGATATTTAAAAGTTCCGAAGCCGCACCAACATAATAGAGATACAGAAACACCGTGGCCCCTTTCTTTGAGATAACTCTGCACTAGTGCGAGCCGCAAATGCCACTTCCAGCTTAGCTGTGCAGAAGAAGAACAACAAGAAGAAGAAATATCTCGAAATATGTCCGTCAGGCCCCTTCCCTTGAGATAAATCTGCAAATATCTCGGAAACGAAGCGAGCTGTGGCAAAATGTTAAGAGACCTTTTATGTAGAGAATTATGTTTCCTACAATTTATGTTCTATGATATTTTTTGATCAGAAGCGTAGTTTTCGAGATATATCGAGATATTTAAAAGTTCCGAAGCCGCACCAACATAATAGAGATACAGAAACACCGTGGCCCCTTTCTTTGAGATAACTCTGCACTATTGCGAGCTGCAAATGCCACTACCAGCTTAGCTGTGCAGAGGAAGAACAACAAGAAGAAGAAATATCTCGAAATATGTCCGTCAGGCCAGTTCCTTTGAGATAAATCTGCAAATATCTCGGAAACGAAGCGAGCTGTGGCAAAATGTTAAGAGACCTTTTATGTAGAGAATTATGTTTCCTACAATTTATGTTCTATGATATTTTTTGATCAGAAGCGTAGTTTTCGAGATATATCGAGATATTTAAAAGTTCCGAAGCCGCACCAACATAATAGGGATACAGAAACACCGTGGCCCCTTTCTTTGAGATAACTCTGCACTAGTGCGAGCCGCAAATGCCACTTCCAGCTTAGCTGTGCAGAAGAAGAACAACAAGAAGAAGAAATATCTCGAAATATGTCCGTCAGGCCCCTTCCCTTGAGATAAATCTGCAAATATCTCGGAAACGAAGCGAGCTATGGCGAAATGTTAAGAGACCTTTTTTGTAGAGAATTAAGTTTCCTACTTTTTATGTTCTATGATATTTTTTGATCAGATGCGTAGTTCTCGAGATATATCAAGATATTTAAAAGTTCCGAAGCCGCACCAACATAATAAGAGATACAGAAACACCGTGGCCCCTTTCTTTGAGATAACTCTGCACGATTGCGAGCTGTAAATGCCACTTCCAGCTTAGCTGTGCAGAAGAAGAACAACAAGAAGAAGAAATATCTCGAAATATGTCCGTCAGGCCAGTTCCTTTGAGCTGAATCTGCAAATATCTCGGAAACGAAGCGAGCTATGGCAAAATGTTAAGAGACGTTTTTTGTAGAGAATTATGTTTCCTACAATTTATGTTCTATGATATTTTTTGATCAGAAGCGTAGTTTTCGAGATATATCGAGATATTTAAAAGTTCCGAAGCCGCACCAACATAATAGGGATACAGAAACAGCGTGGCCCCTTTCTTTGAGATAACTCTGCACTAGTGCGAGCCGCAAATGCCACTTCCAGCTTAGCTGTGCAGAAGAAGAACAACAAGAAGAAGAAATATCTCGAAATATGTCCGTCAGGCCCCTTCCCTTGAGATAAATCTGCAAATATCTCGGAAACGAAGCGAGCTATGGCAAAATGGTAAGAGACCTTTTTTGTAGAGAATTAAGTTTCCTACAATTTATGGTCTATGATATTTTTTGATCAGAAGCGTGGTTTTCGAGATATATCGAGATATTTAAAAGTTCCGAAGCCTCACCAACATAATAGAGATACAGAAACACCGTGGCCCCTTTCTTTGAGATAACTCTGCACGATTGCGAGCTGGAAATGCCACTTCCAGTTTAGCTGTGCAGAAGAAGAACAACAAGAAGAAGAAATATCTCGAAATATGTCCATCAGGACCCTTCCCTTGAGATAAATCTGCAAATATCTCGGAAACGAAGCGAGCTATGGCAAAATGTTAAGAGACCTTTTTTGTAGAGAATAATGTTTCCTACAATTTACGTTCTATGACATTTTTTGATCAGAAGCGTAGTTTTCGAGATATATCGAGATATTTAAAAGTTCCGAAGCCGCACCAACATAATAGAGATACAGAAACACCGTGGCCCCTTTCTTTGAGATAACTCTGCACTATTGCGACCTGCAAATGCCACTTCCAGCTCAGCTGTGCAGAAGAAGAACAACAAGAAGAAGAAATATCTCGAAATATGTCCGTCAGGCCCCTTCCCTTGAGATAAATCTGCAAATATCTCGGAAACGAAGCGAGCTATAGCAAAATGTTAAGAGACCTTTTTTGTAGAGAATTAAGTTTCCTACTTTTTATGTTCTATGATATTTTTTGATCAGATGCGTAGTTCTCGAGATATATCAAGATATTTAAAAGTTCCGAAGCCGCACCAACATAATAGAGATACAGAAACACCGTGGCCCCTTTCTTTGAGATAACTCTGCACTATTGCGAGCTGCAAATGCCACTTCCAGCTTAGCTGTGCAGAGGAAGAACAACAAGAAGAAGAAGTATCTCGAAATATGTCCGTCAGGCCCGTTCCTTTGAGTTGAATCTGCAAATATCTCGGAAACGAAGCGAGCTATGGCAAAATGTTAAGAGACGTTTTTTGTAGAGAATTGTGTTTCCTACAATTTATGTTCTATGATATTTTTTGATCAGAAGCGTAGTTTTCGAGATATATCGAGATATTTAAAAGTTCCGAAGCCGCACCAACATAATAGGGATACAGAAACACCGTGGCCCCTTTCTTTGAGATAACTCTGCACTAGTGCGAGCCGCAAATGCCACTTCCAGCTTAGCTGTGCAGAAGAAGAACAACAAGAAGAAGAAATATCTCGAAATATGTCCGTCAGGCCCCTTCCCTTGAGATAAATCTGCAAATATCTCGGAAACGAAGCGAGCTATGGCGAAATGTTAAGAGACCTTTTTTGTAGAGAATTAAGTTTCCTACTTTTTATGTTCTATGATATTTTTTGATCAGATGCGTAGTTCTCGAGATATATCAAGATATTTAAAAGTTCCGAAGCCGCACCAACATAATAGAGATACAGAAACACCGTGGCCCCTTTCTTTGAGATGACTCTGCACTAGTGCGAGCCGCAAATGCCACTTCCAGCTTAGCTGTGCAGAAGAAGAACAACAAGAAGAAGAAATATCTCGAAATATGTCCGTCAGGCCCCTTCCCTTGAGATATATCTGCAAATATCTCGGAAACGAAGCGAGCTATGGCAAAATGTTAAGAGACCTTTTTTGTAGAGAATTCTGTTTCCTACAATTTATGTTCTATGATATTTTTTGATCAGAAGCGTAGTTTTCGAGATATATCGAGATATTTAAAAGTTCCGAAGCCGCACCAACATAATAGAGATACAGAAACACCGTGGCCCCTTTCTTTGAGATAACTCTGCACTAGTGCGAGCCGCAAATGCCACTTCCAGCTTAGCTGTGCAGAAGAAGAACAACAAGAAGAAGAAATATCTCGAAATATGTCCGTCAGGCCCCTTCCCTTGAGATAAATCTGCAAATATCTCGGAAACGAAGCGAGCTATGGCAAAATGTTAAGAGACCTTTTTTGTAGAGAATTAAGTTTCCTACTTTTTATGTTCTATGATATTTTTTGATCAGATGCGTAGTTCTCGAGATATATCAAGATATTTAAAAGTTCCGAAGCCGCACCAACATAATAGAGATACAGAAACACCGTGGCCCCTTTCTTTGAGATAACTCTGCACTATTGCGAGCTGCAAATGCCACTTCCAGCTTAGCTGTGCAGAGGAAGAACAACAAGAAGAAGAAGTATCTCGAAATATGTCCGTCAGGCCCGTTCCTTTGAGCTGAATCTGCAAATATCTCGGAAACGAAGCGAGCTATGGCAAAATGTTAAGAGACGTTTTTTGTAGAGAATTATGTTTCCTACAATTTATGTTCTATCATATTTTTTGATCAGAAGCGTAGTTTTCGAGATATATCGAGATATTTAAAAGTTCCGGAGCCGCACCAACATAATAGAGATACAGAAACACCGTGGCCCCTTTCTTTGAGATAACTCTGCACTAGTGCGAGCCGCAAATGCCACTTCCAGCTTAGCTGTGCAGAAGAAGAACAACAAGAAGAAGAAATATCTCGAAATATGTCCATCAGGACCCTTCCCTTGAGATAAATCTGCAAATATCTCGGAAACGAAGCGAGCTATGGCAAAATGTTAAGAGACCTTTTTTGTAGAGAATAATGTTTCCTACAATTTACGTTCTATGATATTTTTTGATCAGAAGCGTAGTTTTCGAGATATATCGAGATATTTAAAAGTTCCGAAGCCGCACCAACATAATAGAGATACAGAAACACCGTGGCCCCTTTCTTTGAGATAACTCTGCACTATTGCGACCTGCAAATGCCACTTCCAGCTCAGCTGTGCAGAAGAAGAACAACAAGAAGAAGAAATATCTCGAAATATGTCCGCCAGGCCCCTTCCCTTGAGATAAATCTGCAAATATCTCGGAAACGAAGCGAGCTATGGCAAAATGTTAAGAGACCTTTTTTGTAGAGAATTAAGTTTCCTACTTTTTATCTTCTACGATATTTTTTGACCAGATGCGTAATTCTCGAGATATATCAAGATATTTAAAAGTTCCGAAGCCGCACCAACATAATAGAGATACAGAAACACCGTGGCCCCTTTCTTTGAGATAACTCTGCACTATTGCGCGCTGCAAATGCCACTTCCAGCTTAGCTGTGCAGAAGAAGAACAACAAGAAGAAGAAATATCTCGAAATATGTCCGTCAGGCCCCTTCCCTTGAGATAAATCTGCAAATATCTCGGAAACGAAGCGAGCTATGGCAAAATGTTAAGAGACCTTTTTTGTAGAGAATTAAGTTTCCTACAATTTATGTTCTATGATATTTTTTGTTCAGAAGCGTGGTTTTCGAGATATATCGAGATATTTAAAAGTTCCGAAGCCGCACCAACATAATAGAGATACAGAAACACCGTGGCCCCTTTCTTTGAGATAACTCTGCACGATTGCGAGCTGGAGATGCCACTTCCAGTTTAGCTGTGCAGAAGAAGAACAACAAGAAGAAGAAATATCTCGAAATATGTCCATCAGGACCCTTCCCTTGAGATAAATCTGCAAATATCTCGGAAACGAAGCGAGCTATGGCAAAATGTTAAGAGACCTTTTTTGTAGAGAATAATGTTTCCTACAATTTACGTTCTATGACATTTTTTGATCAGAAGCGTAGTTTTCGAGATATATCGAGATATTTAAAAGTTCCGAAGCCGCACCAACATAATAGAGATACAGAAACACCGTGGCCCCTTTCTTTGAGATAACTCTGCACTATTGCGAGCTGCTAATGCCACTTCCAGCTTAGCTGTGCAGAGGAAGAACAACAAGAAGAAGAAACATCTCGAAATATGTCCGTCAGGCCAGTTCCTTTGAGCTGAATCTGCAAATATCTCGGAAACGAAGCGAGCTATGGCAAAATGTTAAGCGACGTTTTTTGTAGAGAATTATGTTTCCTACAATTTATGTTCTATGATATTTTTTGATCAGAAGCGTAGTTTTCGAGATATATCGAGATATTTAAAAGTTCCGAAGCCGCACCAACATAATAGGGATACAGAAACACCGTGGCCCCTTTCTTTGAGATAACTCTGCACTAGTGCGAGCCGCAAATGCCACTTCCAGCTTAGCTGTGCAGAAGAAGAACAACAAGAAGAAGAAATATCTCGAAATATGTCCGTCAGGCCCCTTCCCTTGAGATAAATCTGCAAATATCTCGGAAACGAAGCGAGCTATGGCAAAATGTTAAGAGACCTTTTTTGTAGAGAATTAAGTTTCCTACTTTTTATGTTCTATGATATTTTTTGATCAGATGCGTAGTTCTCGAGATATATCAAGATATTTAAAAGTTCCGAAGCCGCACCAACATAATAGAGATACAGAAACACCGTGGCCCCTTTCTTTGAGATAACTCTGCACTATTGCGAGCTGCAAATGCCACTTCCAGCTTAGCTGTGCAGAGGAAGAACAACAAGAAGAAGAAGTATCTCGAAATATGTCCGTCAGGCCCGTTCCTTTGAGCTGAATCTGCAAATATCTCGGAAACGAAGCGAGCTATGGCAAAATGTTAAGAGACGTTTTTTGTAGAGAATTATGTTTCCTACAATTTATGTTCTATCATATTTTTTGATCAGAAGCGTAGTTTTCGAGATATATCGAGATATTTAAAAGTTCCGGAGCCGCACCAACATAATAGAGATACAGAAACACCGTGGCCCCTTTCTTTGAGATAACTCTGCACTAGTGCGAGCCGCAAATGCCACTTCCAGCTTAGCTGTGCAGAAGAAGAACAACAAGAAGAAGAAATATCTCGAAATATGTCCATCAGGACCCTTCCCTTGAGATAAATCTGCAAATATCTCGGAAACGAAGCGAGCTATGGCAAAATGTTAAGAGACCTTTTTTGTAGAGAATAATGTTTCCTACAATTTACGTTCTATGATATTTTTTGATCAGAAGCGTAGTTTTCGAGATATATCGAGATATTTAAAAGTTCCGAAGCCGCACCAACATAATAGAGATACAGAAACACCGTGGCCCCTTTCTTTGAGATAACTCTGCACTATTGCGACCTGCAAATGCCACTTCCAGCTCAGCTGTGCAGAAGAAGAACAACAAGAAGAAGAAATATCTCGAAATATGTCCGCCAGGCCCCTTCCCTTGAGATAAATCTGCAAATATCTCGGAAACGAAGCGAGCTATGGCAAAATGTTAAGAAACCTTTTTTGTAGAGAATTAAGTTTCCTACTTTTTATGTTCTATGATATTTTTTGATCAGATGCGTAGTTCTCGAGATATATCAAGATATTTAAAAGTTCCGAAGCCGCACCAACATAATAGAGATACAGAAACACCGTGGCCCCTTTCTTTGAGATAACTCTGCACTATTGCGAGCTGCAAATGCCACTTCCAGCTTAGCTGTGCAGAGGAAGAACAACAAGAAGAAGAAGTATCTCGAAATATGTCCGTCAGGCCCGTTCCTTTGAGCTGAATCTGCAAATATCTCGGAAACGAAGCGAGCTATGGCAAAATGTTAAGAGACCTTTTTTGTAGAGAATTCTGTTTCCTACAATTTATGTTCTATGATATTTTTTGATCAGAAGCGTAGTTTTCGAGATATATCGAGATATTTAAAAGTTCCGAAGCCGCACCAACATAATAGAGATACAGAAACACCGTGGCCCCTTTCTTTGAGATAACTCTGCACTAGTGCGAGCCGCAAATGCCACTTCCAGCTTAGCTGTGCAGAAGAAGAACAACAAGAAGAAAAAATATCTCGAAATATGTCTGTCAGGCCCCTTCCCTTGAGATAAATCTGCAAATATCTCGGAAACGAAGCGAGCTATGGCAAAATGTTAAGAGACCTTTTTTGTAGGGAATTAAGTTTCCTACTTTTTATGTTCTATGATATTTTTTGATCAGATGCGTAGTTCTCGAGATATATCAAGATATTTAAAAGTTCCGAAGCCGCACCAACATAATAGAGATACAGAAACACCGTGGCCCCTTTCTTTGAGATAACTCTGCACTATTGCGAGCTGCAAATGCCTCTTCCAGCTTAGCTGTGCAGAGGAAGAACAACAAGAAGAAGAAATATCTCGAAATATGTCCGTCAGGCCAGTTCCTTTGAGCTGAATCTGCAAATATCTCGGAAACGAAGCGAGCTATGGCAAAATGTTAAGAGACGTTTTTTATAGAGAATTATGTTTCCTACAATTTATGTTCTATGATATTTTTTGATCAGAAGCGTAGTTTTCGAGATATATCGAGATATTTAAAAGTTCCGAAGCCGCACCAACATAATAGAGATACAGAAACACCGTGGCCCCTTTCTTTGAGATAACTCTGCACTAGTGCGAGCCGCAAATGCCACTTCCAGCTTAGCTGTGCAGAAGAAGAACAACAAGAAGAAGAAATATCTCGAAATATGTCCGACAGGCCCCTTCCCTTGAGATAAATCTGCAAATATCTCGGAAACGAAGCGAGCTATGGCGAAATGTTAAGAGACCTTTTTTGTAGAGAATAATGTTTCCTACAATTTACGTTCTATGATATTTTTTGATCAGAAGCGTAGTTTTCGAGATATATCGAGATATTTAAAAGTTCCGAAGCCGCACCAACATAATAGGGATACAGAAACACCGTGGCCCCTTTCTTTGAGATAACTCTGCACTAGTGCGAGCCGCAAATGCCACTTCCAGCTTAGCTGTGCAGAAGAAGAACAACAAGAAGAAGAAATATCTCGAAATATGTCCGTCAGGCCCCTTCCCTTGAGATAAATCTGCAAATATCTCGGAAACGAAGCGAGCTATGGCAAAATGTTAAGAGACCTTTTTTGTAGAGAATTAAGTTTCCTACTTTTTATGTTCTATGATATTTTTTGATCAGATGCGTAGTTCTCGAGATATATCAAGATATTTAAAAGTTCCGAAGCCGCACCAACATAATAGAGATACAGAAACACCGTGGCCCCTTTCTTTGAGATAACTCTGCACTATTGCGAGCTGCAAATGCCACTTCCAGCTTAGCTGTGCAGAGGAAGAACAACAAGAAGAAGAAGTATCTCGAAATATGTCCGTCAGGCCCGTTCCTTTGAGCTGAATCTGCAAATATCTCGGAAACGAAGCGAGCTATGGCAAAATGTTAAGAGACGTTTTTTGTAGAGAATTATGTTTCCTACAATTTATGTTCTATCATATTTTTTGATCAGAAGCGTAGTTTTCGAGATATATCGAGATATTTAAAAGTTCCGGAGCCGCACCAACATAATAGAGATACAGAAACACCGTGGCCCCTTTCTTTGAGATAACTCTGCACTATTGCGACCTGCAAATGCCACTTCCAGCTCAGCTGTGCAGAAGAAGAACAACAAGAAGAAGAAATATCTCGAAATATGTCCGCCAGGCCCCTTCCCTTGAGATAAATCTGCAAATATCTCGGAAACGAAGCGAGCTATGGCAAAATGTTAAGAAACCTTTTTTGTAGAGAATTAAGTTTCCTACTTTTTATGTTCTATGATATTTTTTGATCAGATGCGTAGTTCTCGAGATATATCAAGATATTTAAAAGTTCCGAAGCCGCACCAACATAATAGAGATACAGAAACACCGTGGCCCCTTTCTTTGAGATAACTCTGCACTATTGCGAGCTGCAAATGCCACTTCCAGCTTAGCTGTGCAGAGGAAGAACAACAAGAAGAAGAAGTATCTCGAAATATGTCCGTCAGGCCCGTTCCTTTGAGCTGAATCTGCAAATATCTCGGAAACGAAGCGAGCTATGGCAAAATGTTAAGAGACCTTTTTTGTAGAGAATTCTGTTTCCTACAATTTATGTTCTATGATATTTTTTGATCAGAAGCGTAGTTTTCGAGATATATCGAGATATTTAAAAGTTCCGAAGCCGCACCAACATAATAGAGATACAGAAACACCGTGGCCCCTTTCTTTGAGATAACTCTGCACTAGTGCGAGCCGCAAATGCCACTTCCAGCTTAGCTGTGCAGAAGAAGAACAACAAGAAGAAAAAATATCTCGAAATATGTCTGTCAGGCCCCTTCCCTTGAGATAAATCTGCAAATATCTCGGAAACGAAGCGAGCTATGGCAAAATGTTAAGAGACCTTTTTTGTAGGGAATTAAGTTTCCTACTTTTTATGTTCTATGATATTTTTTGATCAGATGCGTAGTTCTCGAGATATATCAAGATATTTAAAAGTTCCGAAGCCGCACCAACATAATAGAGATACAGAAACACCGTGGCCCCTTTCTTTGAGATAACTCTGCACTATTGCGAGCTGCAAATGCCTCTTCCAGCTTAGCTGTGCAGAGGAAGAACAACAAGAAGAAGAAATATCTCGAAATATGTCCGTCAGGCCAGTTCCTTTGAGCTGAATCTGCAAATATCTCGGAAACGAAGCGAGCTATGGCAAAATGTTAAGAGACGTTTTTTATAGAGAATTATGTTTCCTACAATTTATGTTCTATGATATTTTTTGATCAGAAGCGTAGTTTTCGAGATATATCGAGATATTTAAAAGTTCCGAAGCCGCACCAACATAATAGAGATACAGAAACACCGTGGCCCCTTTCTTTGAGATAACTCTGCACTAGTGCGAGCCGCAAATGCCACTTCCAGCTTAGCTGTGCAGAAGAAGAACAACAAGAAGAAGAAATATCTCGAAATATGTCCGACAGGCCCCTTCCCTTGAGATAAATCTGCAAATATCTCGGAAACGAAGCGAGCTATGGCGAAATGTTAAGAGACCTTTTTTGTAGAGAATAATGTTTCCTACAATTTACGTTCTATGATATTTTTTGATCAGAAGCGTAGTTTTCGAGATATATCGAAATATTTAAAAGTTCCGAAGCCGCACCAACATAATAGAGATACAGAAACACCGTGGCCCCTTTCTTTGAGATAACTCTGCACTATTCCGAGCTGGAAATGCCACTTCCAGTTTAGCTGTGCAGAAGAAGAACAACAAGAAGAAGAAATATCTCGAAATATGTCCGTTAGGCCCCTTCCCTTGAGATAAATCTGCAAATATCTCGGAAACGAAGCGAGCTATGGCAAAATGTTAAGAGACCTTTTTTGTAGAGAATTAAGTTTCCTACTTTTTATGTTCTATGATATTTTTTGATCAGATGCGTAGTTCTCGAGATATATCAAGATATTTAAAAGTTCCGAAGCCGCACCAACATAATAGAGATACAGAAACACCGTGGCCCCTTTCTTTGAGATAACTCTGCACTATTGCGAGCTGCAAATGCCACTTCCAGCTTAGCTGTGCAGAAGAAGAACAACAAGAAGAAGAAATATCTCGAAATATGTCCGTCAGGCCCCTTCCCTTGAGATATATCTGCAAATATCTCGGAAACGAAGCGAGCTATGGCAAAATGTTAGGAGACCTTTTTTGTAGAGAATTATGTTTCCTACAATTTAGGTTCTATGATATTTTTTGATCAGAAGCGTAGTTTTCGAGATATATCGAGATATTTAAAAGTTCCGAAGCCGCACCAACATAATAGAGATACAGAAACACCGTGGCCCCTTTCTTTGAGATAACTCTGCACTAGTGCGAGCCGCAAATGCCACTTCCAGCTTAGCTGTGCAGAAGAAGAACAACAAGAAGAAGAAATATCTCGAAATATGTCCGTCAGGCCCCTTCCCTTGAGATAAATCTGCAAATATCTCGGGAACGAAGCGAGCTATGGCAAAATGTTAAGAGACCTTTTTTGTAGAGAATTAAGTTTCCTACTTTTTATGTTCTATGATATTTTTTGATCAGATGCGTAGTTCTCGAGATATATCAAGATATTTAAAAGTTCCGAAGCCGCACCAACATAATAGAGATACAGAAACACCGTGGCCCCTTTCTTTGAGATAACTCTGCACTATTGCGAGCTGCAAATGCCAGTTCGAGCTTAGCTGTGCAGAAGAAGCACAACAAGAACAAGAAATATCTCCTAATATGTCCGTCAGGCCCCTTCCCTTGAGCTAAATCTGCAAATATGTCGGAAACAATGCGAGATATGGCAAAACGTTAAGAGACCTTTTTTGTAGAGAATTAAGTTTCCTACTTTTTATGTTCTATGATATTTTTTGATCAGAGGCGTAGTTCTCGAGATATATCAAGATATTTAAAAGTTCCGAAGCCGCACCAACATAATAGAGATACAGAAACACCGTGGCCCCTTTCTCTGAGATAACTCTGCACTATTGCGAGCTGCAAATGCCACTTCCAGCTTAGCTGTGCAGAAGAAGAACAACAAGAAGAAGAAATATCTCGAAATATGTCCGTCAGGCCCCTTCCCTTGAGATAAATCTGCAAATATCTCGGAAACGAAGAGAGCTATGGCAAAATGTTAAGAGACCTTTTTTGTAGAGAATTAAGTTTCCTACTTTTCATGTTCTATGATATTTTTTGATCAGATGCGTAGTTCTCGAGATATATCAAGATATTTAAAAGTTCCGAAGCAGCACCAACATAATAGAGATACAGAAACACCGTGGCCCCTTTCTTTGAGATAACTCTGCACTATTGCGAGCTGCAAATGCCACTTCCAGCTTAGCTGTGCAGAGGAAGAACAACAAGAAGAAGAAGTATCTCGAAATATGTCCGTCAGGCCCGTTCCTTTGAGCTGAATCTGCAAATATCTCGGAAACGAAGCGAGCTATGGCAAAATGTTAAGAGACCTTTTTTGTAGTGAATTATGTTTCCTACAATTTATGTTCTATGATATTTTTTGATCAGAAGCGTAGTTTTCGAGATATATCGAGATATTTAAAAGTTCCGAAGCCGCACCAACATAATAGAGATACAGAAACACCGTGGCTCCTTTCTTTGAGATAACTCTGCACTAGTGCGAGCCACAAATGCCACTTCCAGCTTAGCTGTGCAGAAGAAGAACAACAAGAAGAAGAAATATCTCGAAATATGTCCGTCAGGCCCCTTCCCTTGAGATAAATCTGCAAATATCTCGGAAACGAAGCGAGCTATGGCAAAATGTTAAGAGACCTTTTTTGTAGAGAATTAAGTTTCCTACTTTTTATGTTTTATGATATTTTTCGATCAGAGGCGTAGTTCTCGAGATATATCAAGATATTTAAAAGTTCCGAAGCCGCACCAACATAATAGAGATACAGAAACACCGTGGCCCCTTTCTTTGAGATAACTCTGCACGATTGCGAGCTGGAAATGCCACTTCCGGTTTAGCTGTGCAGAAGAAGAACAACAAGAAGAAGAAATATCTCGAAATATGTCCATCAGGACCCTTCCCTTGAGATAAATCTGCAAATATCTCGGAAACGAAGCGAGCTATGGCAAAATGTTAAGAGACCTTTTTTGTAGAGAATTAAGTTTCCTACTTTTTATCTTCTATGATATTTTTTGATCAGATGCGTAGTTCTCGAGATATATCAAGATATTTAAAAGTTCCGAAGCCGCACCAACATAATAGAGATACAGAAACACCGTGGCCCCTTTCTTTGAGATAACTCTGCACTATTGCGCGCTGCAAATGCCACTTCCAGCTTAGCTGTGCAGAAGAAGAACAACAAGAAGAAGAAATATCTCGAAATATGTCCGTCAGGCCCCTTCCCTTGAGATATATCTGCAAATATCTCGGAAACGAAGCGAGCTATGGCAAAATGTTAAGAGACCTTTTTTGTAGAGAATTAAGTTTCCTACTTTTTATGTTCTATGATATTTTTCGATCAGAGGCGTAGTTCTCGAGATATATCAAGATATTTAAAAGTTCCGAAGCCGCACCAACATAATAGAGATACAGAAACACCGTGGCCCCTTTCTTTGAGATAACTCTGCACGATTGCGAGCTGGAAATGCCACTTCCAGTTTAGCTGTGCAGAAGAAGAACAACAAGAAGAAGAAATATCTCGAAATATGTCCATCAGGACCCTTCCCTTGAGATAAATCTGCAAATATCTCGGAAACGAAGCGAGCTATGGCAAAATGTTAAGAGACCTTTTTTGTAGAGAATTAAGTTTCCTACTTTTTATGTTCTATGATATTTTTTGATCAGATGCGTAGTTCTCGAGATATATCAAGATATTTAAAAGTTCCGAAGCCGCACCAACATAATAGAGATACAGAAACACCGTGGCCCCTTTCTTTGAGATAACTCTGCACTATTGCGAGCTGCAAATGCCACTTCCAGCTTAGCTGTGCAGAAGAAGAACAACAAGAAGAAGAAATATCTCGAAATATGTCCGTCAGGCCCCTTCCCTTGAGATATATCTGCAAATATCTCGGAAACGAAGCGAGCTATGGCAAAATGTTAGGAGACCTTTTTTGTAGAGAATTATGTTTCCTACAATTTAGGTTCTATGATATTTTTTGATCAGAAGCGTAGTTTTCGAGATATATCGAGATATTTAAAAGTTCCGAAGCCGCACCAACATAATAGAGATACAGAAACACCGTGGCCCCTTTCTTTGAGATAACTCTGCACTAGTGCGAGCCGCAAATGCCACTTCCAGCTTAGCTGTGCAGAAGAAGAACAACAAGAAGAAGAAATATCTCGAAATATGTCCGACAGGCCCCTTCCCTTGAGATAAATCTGCAAATATCTCGGAAACGAAGCGAGCTATGGCGAAATGTTAAGAGACCTTTTTTGTAGAGAATAATGTTTCCTACAATTTACGTTCTATCATATTTTTTGATCAGAAGCGTAGTTTTCGAGATATATCGAAATATTTAAAAGTTCCGAAGCCGCACCAACATAATAGAGATACAGAAACACCGTGGCCCCTTTCTTTGAGATAACTCTGCACTATTCCGAGCTGGAAATGCCACTTCCAGTTTAGCTGTGCAGAAGAAGAACAACAAGAAGAAGAAATATCTCGAAATATGTCCGTTAGGCCCCTTCCCTTGAGATAAATCTGCAAATATCTCGGAAACGAAGCGAGCTATGGCAAAATGTTAAGAGACCTTTTTTGTAGAGAATTAAGTTTCCTACTTTTTATGTTCTATGATATTTTTTGATCAGATGCGTAGTTCTCGAGATATATCAAGATATTTAAAAGTTCCGAAGCCGCACCAACATAATAGAGATACAGAAACACCGTGGCCCCTTTCTTTGAGATAACTCTGCACTATTGCGAGCTGCAAATGCCACTTCCAGCTTAGCTGTGCAGAAGAAGAACAACAAGAAGAAGAAATATCTCGAAATATGTCCGTCAGGCCCCTTCCCTTGAGATATATCTGCAAATATCTCGGAAACGAAGCGAGCTATGGCAAAATGTTAGGAGACCTTTTTTGTAGAGAATTATGTTTCCTACAATTTAGGTTCTATGATATTTTTTGATCAGAAGCGTAGTTTTCGAGATATATCGAGATATTTAAAAGTTCCGAAGCCGCACCAACATAATAGAGATACAGAAACACCGTGGCCCCTTTCTTTGAGATAACTCTGCACTAGTGCGAGCCGCAAATGCCACTTCCAGCTTAGCTGTGCAGAAGAAGAACAACAAGAAGAAGAAATATCTCGAAATATGTCCGTCAGGCCCCTTCCCTTGAGATAAATCTGCAAATATCTCGGGAACGAAGCGAGCTATGGCAAAATGTTAAGAGACCTTTTTTGTAGAGAATTAAGTTTCCTACTTTTTATGTTCTATGATATTTTTTGATCAGATGCGTAGTTCTCGAGATATATCAAGATATTTAAAAGTTCCGAAGCCGCACCAACATAATAGAGATACAGAAACACCGTGGCCCCTTTCTTTGAGATAACTCTGCACTATTGCGAGCTGCAAATGCCAGTTCGAGCTTAGCTGTGCAGAAGAAGCACAACAAGAACAAGAAATATCTCCTAATATGTCCGTCAGGCCCCTTCCCTTGAGCTAAATCTGCAAATATGTCGGAAACAATGCGAGATATGGCAAAACGTTAAGAGACCTTTTTTGTAGAGAATTAAGTTTCCTACTTTTTATGTTCTATGATATTTTTTGATCAGAGGCGTAGTTCTCGAGATATATCAAGATATTTAAAAGTTCCGAAGCCGCACCAACATAATAGAGATACAGAAACACCGTGGCCCCTTTCTCTGAGATAACTCTGCACTATTGCGAGCTGCAAATGCCACTTCCAGCTTAGCTGTGCAGAAGAAGAACAACAAGAAGAAGAAATATCTCGAAATATGTCCGTCAGGCCCCTTCCCTTGAGATAAATCTGCAAATATCTCGGAAACGAAGAGAGCTATGGCAAAATGTTAAGAGACCTTTTTTGTAGAGAATTAAGTTTCCTACTTTTCATGTTCTATGATATTTTTTGATCAGATGCGTAGTTCTCGAGATATATCAAGATATTTAAAAGTTCCGAAGCAGCACCAACATAATAGAGATACAGAAACACCGTGGCCCCTTTCTTTGAGATAACTCTGCACTATTGCGAGCTGCAAATGCCACTTCCAGCTTAGCTGTGCAGAGGAAGAACAACAAGAAGAAGAAGTATCTCGAAATATGTCCGTCAGGCCCGTTCCTTTGAGCTGAATCTGCAAATATCTCGGAAACGAAGCGAGCTATGGCAAAATGTTAAGAGACCTTTTTTGTAGTCAATTATGTTTCCTACAATTTATGTTCTATGATATTTTTTGATCAGAAGCGTAGTTTTCGAGATATATCGAGATATTTAAAAGTTCCGAAGCCGCACCAACATAATAGAGATACAGAAACACCGTGGCCCCTTTCTTTGAGATAACTCTGCACTAGTGCGAGCCGCAAATGCCACTTCCAGCTTAGCTGTGCAGAAGAAGAACAACAAGAAGAAGAAATATCTCGAAATATGTCCGTCAGGCCCCTTCCCTTGAGATAAATCTGCAAATATCTCGGGAACGAAGCGAGCTATGGCAAAATGTTAAGAGACCTTTTTTGTAGAGAATTAAGTTTCCTACTTTTTATGTTCTATGATATTTTTTGATCAGATGCGTAGTTCTCGAGATATATCAAGATATTTAAAAGTTCCGAAGCCGCACCAACATAATAGAGATACAGAAACACCGTGGCCCCTTTCTTTGAGATAACTCTGCACTATTGCGAGCTGCAAATGCCAGTTCGAGCTTAGCTGTGCAGAAGAAGCACAACAAGAACAAGAAATATCTCGAAATATGTCCGTCAGGCCCCTTCCCTTCAGATAAATCTGCAAATATCTCGGAAACGAAGCGAGCTATGGCAAAATGTTAAGAGACCTTTTTTGTAGAGAATTAAGTTTCCTACTTTTTACTTTCGATGATATTTTTCGATCAGAGGCGTAGTTCTCGAGATATATCAAGATATTTAAAAGTTCCGAAGCCGCACCAACATAATAGAGATACAGAAACACCGTGGCCCCGTTCTTTGAGATAACTCTGCACGATTGCGAGCTGGAAATGCCACTTCCAGTTTAGCTGTGCAGAAGAAGAACAACAAGAAGAAGAAATATCTCGAAATATGTCCATCAGGACCCTTCCCTTGAGATAAATCTGCAAATATCTCGGAAACGAAGCGAGCTATGGCAAAATGTTAAGAGACCTTTTTTGTAGAGAATAATGTTTCCTACAATTTACGTTCTATGATATTTTTTGATCAGAGGCGTAGTTCTCGAGATATATCAAGATATTTAAAAGTTCCGAAGCCGCACCAACATAATAGAGATACAGAAACACCGTGGCCCCTTTCTTTGAGATAACTCTGCACTATTGCGAGCTGCAAATGCCACTTCCAGCTTAGCTGTGCAGAGGAAGAACAACAAGAAGAAGAAATATCTCGAAATATGTCCGTCAGGCCAGTTCCTTTGAGCTGAATCTGCAAATATCTCGGAAACGAAGCGAGCTATGGCAAAATGTTAAGAGACGTTTTTTGTAGAGAATTATGTTTCCTACAATTTATGTTCTATGATATTTTTTGATCAGAAGCGTAGTTTTCGAGATATATCGAGATATTTAAAAGTTCCGAAGCCGCACCAACATAATAGAGATACAGAAACACCGTGGCCCCTTTCTTTGAGATAACTCTGCACTAGTGCGAGCCGCAAATGCCACTTCCAGCTTAGCTGTGCAGAAGAAGAACAACAAGAAGAAGAAATATCTCGAAATATGTCCGTCAGGCCCCTTCCCTTGAGCTAAATCTGCAAATATGTCGGAAACGATGCGAGATATGGCAAAACGTTAAGAGACCTTTTTTGTAGAGAATTAAGTTTCCTACTTTTTATGTTCTATGATATTTTTTGATCAGAGGCGTAGTTCTCGAGATATATCAAGATATTTAAAAGTTCCGAAGCCGCACCAACATAATAGAGATACAGAAACACCGTGGCCCCTTTCTCTGAGATAACTCTGCACTATTGCGAGCTGCAAATGCCACTTCCAGCTTAGCTGTGCAGAAGAAGAACAACAAGAAGAAGAAATATCTCGAAATATGTCCGTCAGGCCCCTTCCCTTGAGATAAATCTGCAAATATCTCGGAAACGAAGAGAGCTATGGCAAAATGTTAAGAGACCTTTTTTGTAGAGAATTAAGTTTCCTACTTTTCATGTTCTACGATATTTTTTGGTCAGATGCGTAGTTCTCGAGATATATCAAGATATTTAAAAGTTCCGAAGCAGCACCAACATAATAGAGATACAGAAACACCGTGGCCCCTTTCTTTGAGATAACTCTGCACTATTGCGAGCTGCAAATGCCACTTCCAGCTTAGCTGTGCAGAGGAAGAACAACAAGAAGAAGAAGTATCTCGAAATATGTCCGTCAGGCCCGTTCCTTTGAGCTGAATCTGCAAATATCTCGGAAACGAAGCGAGCTATGGCAAAATGTTAAGAGACCTTTTTTGTAGTGAATTATGTTTCCTACAATTTATGTTCTATGATATTTTTTGATCAGAAGCGTAGTTTTCGAGATATATCGAGATATTTAAAAGTTCCGAAGCCGCACCAACATAATAGAGATACAGAAACACCGTGGCTCCTTTCTTTGAGATAACTCTGCACTAGTGCGAGCCACAAATGCCACTTCCAGCTTAGCTGTGCAGAAGAAGAACAACAAGAAGAAGAAATATCTCGAAATATGTCCGTCAGGCCCCTTCCCTTGAGATAAATCTGCAAATATCTCGGAAACGAAGCGAGCTATGGCAAAATGTTAAGAGACCTTTTTTGTAGAGAATTAAGTTTCCTACTTTTTATGTTTTATGATATTTTTCGATCAGAGGCGTAGTTCTCGAGATATATCAAGATATTTAAAAGTTCCGAAGCCGCACCAACATAATAGAGATACAGAAACACCGTGGCCCCGTTCTTTGAGATAACTCTGCACGATTGCGAGCTGGAAATGCCACTTCCAGTTTAGCTGTGCAGAAGAAGAACAACAAGAAGAAGAAATATCTCGAAATATGTCCATCAGGACCCTTCCCTTGAGATAAATCTGCAAATATCTCGGAAACGAAGCGAGCTATGGCAAAATGTTAAGAGACCTTTTTTGTAGAGAATAATGTTTCCTACAATTTACGTTCTATGATATTTTTTGATCAGAGGCGTAGTTCTCGAGATATATCAAGATATTTAAAAGTTCCGAAGCCGCACCAACATAATAGAGATACAGAAACACCGTGGCCCCTTTCTTTGAGATAACTCTGCACTATTGCGAGCTGCAAATGCCACTTCCAGCTTAGCTGTGCAGAGGAAGAACAACAAGAAGAAGAAATATCTCGAAATATGTCCGTCAGGCCAGTTCCTTTGAGCTGAATCTGCAAATATCTCGGAAACGAAGCGAGCTATGGCAAAATGTTAAGAGACGTTTTTTGTAGAGAATTATGTTTCCTACAATTTATGTTCTATGATATTTTTTGATCAGAAGCGTAGTTTTCGAGATATATCGAGATATTTAAAAGTTCCGAAGCCGCACCAACATAATAGAGATACAGAAACACCGTGGCCCCTTTCTTTGAGATAACTCTGCACTAGTGCGAGCCGCAAATGCCACTTCCAGCTTAGCTGTGCAGAAGAAGAACAACAAGAAGAAGAAATATCTCGAAATATGTCCGTCAGGCCCCTTCCCTTGAGCTAAATCTGCAAATATGTCGGAAACGATGCGAGATATGGCAAAACGTTAAGAGACCTTTTTTGTAGAGAATTAAGTTTCCTACTTTTTATGTTCTATGATATTTTTTGATCAGAGGCGTAGTTCTCGAGATATATCAAGATATTTAAAAGTTCCGAAGCCGCACCAACATAATAGAGATACAGAAACACCGTGGCCCCTTTCTCTGAGATAACTCTGCACTATTGCGAGCTGCAAATGCCACTTCCAGCTTAGCTGTGCAGAAGAAGAACAACAAGAAGAAGAAATATCTCGAAATATGTCCGTCAGGCCCCTTCCCTTGAGATAAATCTGCAAATATCTCGGAAACGAAGAGAGCTATGGCAAAATGTTAAGAGACCTTTTTTGTAGAGAATTAAGTTTCCTACTTTTCATGTTCTACGATATTTTTTGGTCAGATGCGTAGTTCTCGAGATATATCAAGATATTTAAAAGTTCCGAAGCAGCACCAACATAATAGAGATACAGAAACACCGTGGCCCCTTTCTTTGAGATAACTCTGCACTATTGCGAGCTGCAAATGCCACTTCCAGCTTAGCTGTGCAGAGGAAGAACAACAAGAAGAAGAAGTATCTCGAAATATGTCCGTCAGGCCCGTTCCTTTGAGCTGAATCTGCAAATATCTCGGAAACGAAGCGAGCTATGGCAAAATGTTAAGAGACCTTTTTTGTAGTGAATTATGTTTCCTACAATTTATGTTCTATGATATTTTTTGATCAGAAGCGTAGTTTTCGAGATATATCGAGATATTTAAAAGTTCCGAAGCCGCACCAACATAATAGAGATACAGAAACACCGTGGCTCCTTTCTTTGAGATAACTCTGCACTAGTGCGAGCCACAAATGCCACTTCCAGCTTAGCTGTGCAGAAGAAGAACAACAAGAAGAAGAAATATCTCGAAATATGTCCGTCAGGCCCCTTCCCTTGAAATAAATCTGCAAATATCTCGGAAACGAAGCGAGCTATGGCAAAATGTTAAGAGACCTTTTTTGTAGAGAATTAAGTTTCCTACTTTTTATGTTTTATGATATTTTTCGATCAGAGGCGTAGTTCTCGAGATATATCAAGATATTTAAAAGTTCCGAAGCCGCACCAACATAATAGAGATACAGAAACACCGTGGCCCCTTTCTTTGAGATAACTCTGCACGATTGCGAGCTGGAAATGCCACTTCCGGTTTAGCTGTGCAGAAGAAGAACAACAAGAAGAAGAAATATCTCGAAATATGTCCATCAGGACCCTTCCCTTGAGATAAATCTGCAAATATCTCGGAAACGAAGCGAGCTATGGCAAAATGTTAAGAGACCTTTTTTGTAGAGAATTAAGTTTCCTACTTTTCATGTTCTATGATATTTTTTGATCAGATGCGTAGTTCTCGAGATATATCAAGATATTTAAAAGTTCCGAAGCAGCACCAACATAATAGAGATACAGAAACACCGTGGCCCCTTTCTTTGAGATAACTCTGCACTATTGCGAGCTGCAAATGCCACTTCCAGCTTAGCTATGCAGAGGAAGAACAACAAGAAGAAGAAATATCTCGAAATATGTCCGTCAGGCCAGTTCCTTTGAGCTGAATCTGCAAATATCTCGGAAACGAAGCGAGCTATGGCAAAATGTTAAGAGACGTTTTTTGTAGAGAATTATGTTTCCTACAATTTATGTTCTATGATATTTTTTGATCAGAAGCGTAGTTCTCGAGATATATCAAGATATTTAAAAGTTCCGAAGCCGCACCAACATAATAGAGATACAGAAACACCGTGGCCCCTTTCTTTGAGATAACTCTGCACGATTGCGAGCTGGAAATGTCACTTCCAGTTTAGCTGTGCAGAAGAAGAACAACAAGAAGAAGAAATATCTCGAAATATGTCCATCAGGACCCTTCCCTTGAGATAAATCTGCAAATATCTCGGAAACGAAGCGAGCTATGGCAAAATGTTAAGAGACCTTTTTTGTAGAGAATAATGTTTCCTACAATTTATGTTCTATGATATTTTTTGATCAGAAGCGTAGTTTTCGAGATATATCGAGATATTTAAAAGTTCCGAAGCCGCACCAACATAATAGAGATACAGAAACACCGTGGCTCCTTTCTTTGAGATAACTCTGCACTAGTGCGAGCCACAAATGCCACTTCCAGCTTAGCTGTGCAGAAGAAGAACAACAAGAAGAAGAAATATCTCGAAATATGTCCGTCAGGCCCCTTCCCTTGAGATAAATCTGCAAATATCTCGGAAACGAAGCGAGCTATGGCAAAATGTTAAGAGACCTTTTTTGTAGAGAATTAAGTTTCCTACTTTTTATGTTTTATGATATTTTTCGATCAGAGGCGTAGTTCTCGAGATATATCAAGATATTTAAAAGTTCCGAAGCCGCACCAACATAATAGAGATACAGAAACACCGTGGCCCCTTTCTTTGAGATAACTCTGCACGATTGCGAGCTGAAAATGCCACTTCCGGTTTAGCTGTGCAGAAGAAGAACAACAAGAAGAAGAAATATCTCGAAATATGTCCATCAGGACCCTTCCCTTGAGATAAATCTGCAAATATCTCGGAAACGAAGCGAGCTATGGCAAAATGTTAAGAGACCTTTTTTGTAGAGAATTAAGTTTCCTACTTTTCATGTTCTATGATATTTTTTGATCAGATGCGTAGTTCTCGAGATATATCAAGATATTTAAAAGTTCCGAAGCAGCACCAACATAATAGAGATACAGAAACACCGTGGCCCCTTTCTTTGAGATAACTCTGCACTATTGCGAGCTGCAAATGCCACTTCCTCCAGCTTAGCTGTGCAGAGGAAGAACAACAAGAAGAAGAAATATCTCGAAATATGTCCGTCAGGCCAGTTCCTTTGAGCTGAATCTGCAAATATCTCGGAAACGAAGCGAGCTATGGCAAAATGTTAAGAGACGTTTTTTGTAGAGAATTATGTTTCCTACAATTTATGTTCTATGACATTTTTTGATCAGAAGCGTAGTTCTCGAGATATATCAAGATATTTAAAAGTTCCGAAGCCGCACCAACATAATAGAGATACAGAAACACCGTGGCCCCTTTCTTTGAGATAACTCTGCACGATTGCGAGCTGGAAATGTCACTTCCAGTTTAGCTGTGCAGAAGAAGAACAACAAGAAGAAGAAATATCTCGAAATATGTCCATCAGGACCCTTCCCTTGAGATAAATCTGCAAATATCTCGGAAACGAAGCGAGCTATGGCAAAATGTTAAGAGACCTTTTTTGTAGAGAATAATGTTTCCTACAATTTACGTTCTATGATATTTTTTGATCAGATGCGTAGTTCTCGAGATATATCAAGATATTTAAAAGTTCCGAAGCCGCACCAACATAATAGAGATACAGAAACACCGTGGCCCCTTTCTTTGAGATAACTCTGCACTATTGCGAGCTGCAAATGCCACTTCCAGCTTAGCTGTGCAGAAGAAGAACAACAAGAAGAAGAAATATCTCGAAATATGTCCGTCAGGCCCCTTCCCTTGAGATATATCTGCAAATATCTCGGAAACGAAGCGAGCTATGGCAAAATGTTAGGAGACCTTTTTTGTAGAGAATTATGTTTCCTACAATTTAGGTTCTATGATATTTTTTGATCAGAAGCGTAGTTTTCGAGATATATCGAGATATTTAAAAGTTCCGAAGCCGCACCAACATAATAGAGATACAGAAACACCGTGGCCCCTTTCTTTGAGATAACTCTGCACTAGTGCGAGCCGCAAATGCCACTTCCAGCTTAGCTGTGCAGAAGAAGAACAACAAGAAGAAGAAATATCTCGAAATATGTCCGTCAGGCCCCTTCCCTTGAGATAAATCTGCAAATATCTCGGGAACGAAGCGAGCTATGGCAAAATGTTAAGAGACCTTTTTTGTAGAGAATTAAGTTTCCTACTTTTTATGTTCTATGATATTTTTTGATCAGATGCGTAGTTCTCGAGATATATCAAGATATTTAAAAGTTCCGAAGCCGCACCAACATAATAGAGATACAGAAACACCGTGGCCCCTTTCTTTGAGATAACTCTGCACTATTGCGAGCTGCAAATGCCACTTCCAGCTTAGCTGTGCAGAGGAAGAACAACAAGAAGAAGAAGTATCACGAAATATGTCCGTCAGGCCCGTTCCTTTGAGCTGAATCTGCAAATATCTCGGAAACGAAGCGAGCTATGGCAAAATGTTAAGAGACCTTTTTTGTAGAGAATTAAGTTTCCTACTTTTTATGTTCTATGATATTTTTTGATCAGATGCGTAGTTCTCGAGATATATCAAGATATTTAAAAGTTCCGAAGCCGCACCAACATAATAGAGATACAGAAACACCGTGGCCCCTTTCTTTGAGATAACTCTGCACTATTGCGAGCTGCAAATGCCACTTCCAGCTTAGCTGTGCAGAGGAAGAACAACAAGAAGAAGAAATATCTCGAAATATGTCCGTCAGGCCAGTTCCTTTGAACTGAATCTGCAAATATCTCGGAAACGAAGCGAGCTATGGCAAAATGTTAAGAGACGTTTTTTGTAGAGAATTATGTTTCCTACAATTTATGTTCTATGATATTTTTTGATCAGAAGCGTAGTTTTCGAGATATATCGAGATATTTAAAAGTTCCGAAGCCGCACCAACATAATAGAGATACAGAAACACCGTGGCCCCTTTCTTTGAGATAACTCTGCACGATTGCGAGCTGGAAATGCCACTTCCAGTTTAGCTGTGCAGAAGAAGAACAACAAGAAGAAGAAATATCTCGAAATATGTCCATCAGGACCCTTCCCTTGAGATAAATCTGCAAATATCTCGGAAACGAAGCGAGCTATGGCAAAATGTTAAGAGACCTTTTTTGTAGAGAATTAAGTTTCCTACTTTTTATGTTCTATGATATTTTTTGATCAGATGCGTAGTTCTCGAGATATATCAAGATATTTAAAAGTTCCGAAGCCGCACCAACATAATAGAGATACAGAAACACCGTGGCCCCTTTCTCTGAGATAACTCTGCACTATTGCGAGCTGCAAATGCCACTTCCAGCTTAGCTGTGCAGAAGAAGAACAACAAGAAGAAGAAATATCTCGAAATATGTCCGTCAGGCCCCTTCCCTTGAGATAAATCTGCAAATATCTCGGAAACGAAGCGAGCTATGGCAAAATGTTAAGAGACCTTTTTTGTAGAGAATTAAGTTTCCTACTTTTTATGTTCTATGATATTTTTCGATCAGAGGCGTAGTTCTCGAGATATATCAAGATATTTAAAAGCTCCGAAGCCGCACCAACATAATAGAGATACAGAAACACCGTGGCCCCTTTCTTTGAGATTACTCTGCACGATTGCGAGCTGGAAATGCCACTTCCAGTTTAGCTGTGCAGAAGAAGAACAACAAGAAGAAGAAATATCTCGAAATATGTCCATCAGGACCCTTCCCTTGAGATAAATCTGCAAATATCTCGGAAACGAAGCGAGCTATGGCAAAATGTTAAGAGACCTTTTTTGTAGAGAATAATGTTTCCTACAATTTACGTTCTATGATATTTTTTGATCAGAAGCGTAGTTTTCGAGATATATCGAGATATTTAAAAGTTCCGAAGCCGCACCAACATAATAGAGATACAGAAACACCGTGGCCCCTTTCTTTGAGATAACTCTGCACTATTGCGACCTGCAAATGCCACTTCCAGCTCAGCTGTGCAGAAGAAGAACAACAAGAAGAAGAAATATCTCGAAATATGTCCGTCAGGCCCCTTCCCTTGAGATAAATCTGCAAATATCTCGGAAACGAAGCGAGCTATGGCAAAATGTTAAGAGACCGTTTTTGTAGAGAATTAAGTTTCCTACTTTTTATGTTGTATGATATTTTTTGATCAGATGCGTGGTTCTCGAGATATATCAAGATATTTAAAAGTTCCGAAGCCGCACCAACATAATAGAGATACAGAAACACCGTGGCCCCTTTCTTAGAGATAACTCTGCACTATTGCGAGCTGCAAATGCCACTTCCAGCTTAGCTGTGCAGAAGAAGAACAACAAGAAGAAGAAATATCTCGAAATATGTCCGTCAGGCCCCTTCCCTTGAGATAAATCTGCAAATATCTCGGAAACGAAGCGAGCTATGGCAAAATGTTAAGAGACCTTTTTTGTAGAGAATTAAGTGTCCTACTTTTTATGTTCTATGATATTTTTTGATCAGATGCGTAGTTCTCGAGATATATCAAGATATTTAAAAGTTCCGAAGCCGCACCAACATAATAGAGATACAGAAACACCGTGGCCCCTTTCTTTGAGATAACTCTGCACTATTGCGAGCTGCAAATGCCACTTCCAGCTTAGCTGTGCAGAGGAAGAACAACAAGAAGAAGAAGTATCTCGAAATATGTCCGTCAGGCCCGTTCCTTTGAGCTGAATCTGCAAATATCTCGGAAACGAAGCGAGCTATGGCAAAATGTTAAGAGACGTTTTTTGTAGTGAATTATGTTTCCTACAATTTATGTTCTATGATATTTTTTGATCAGAAGCGTAGTTTTCGAGATATATCGAGATATTTAAAAGTTCCGAAGCCGCACCAACATAATAGAGATACAGAAACACCGTGGCTCCTTTCTTTGAGATAACTCTGCACTAGTGCGAGCCGCAAATGCCACTTCCAGCTTAGCTGTGCAGAAGAAGAACAACAAGAAGAAGAAATATCTCGAAATATGTCCGTCAGGCCCCTTCCCTTGAGATAAATCTGCAAATATCTCGGAAACGAAGCGAGCTATGGCAAAATGTTAAGAGACCTTTTTTGTAGAGAATTAAGTTTCCTACTTTTTATGTTCTATGATATTTTTTGATCAGATGCGTAGTTCTCGAGATATATCAAGATATTTAAAAGTTCCGAAGCAGCACCAACATAATAGAGATACAGAAACACCGTGGCCCCTTTCTTTGAGATAACTCTGCACTATTGCGAGCTGTAAATGCCACTTCCAGCTTAGCTGTGCAGAAGAAGAACAACAAGAAGAAGAAATATCTCGAAATATGTCCGGCAGGCCCCTTCCCTTGAGATATATCTGCAAATATCTCGGAAACGAAGCGAGCTATGGCAAAATGTTAAGAGACCTTTTTGTAGAGAATTAAGTTTCCTACTTTTTATGTTCTATGATATTTTTTGATCAGATGCGTAGTTTTCGAGATATATCGAGATATTTAAAAGTTCCGAAGCCGCACCAACATAATAGAGATGCAGAAACACCGTGGCCCCTTTCTTTGAGATAACTCTGCACTATTGCGAGCTGCAAATGCCACTTCCAGCTTAGCTGTGCAGAGGAAGAACAACAAGAAGAAGAAATATCTCGAAATATGTCCGTCAGGCCAGTTCCTTTGAGCTGAATCTGCAAATATCTCGGAAACGAAGCGAGCTATGGCAAAATGTTAAGAGACGTTTTTTGTAGAGAATTATGTTTCCTACAATTTATGTTCTATGATATTTTTTGATCAGAAGCGTAGTTTTCGAGATATATCGAGATATTTAAAAGTTCCGAAGCCGCACCAACATAATAGAGATACAGAAACACCGTGGCTCCTTTCTTTGAGATAACTCTGCACTATTGCGTCCTGCAAATGCCACTTCCAGCTCAGCTGTGCAGAAGAAGAACAACAAGAAGAAGAAATACCTCGAAATATGTCCGTCAGGACCCTTCCCTTGAGATAAATCTGCAAATATCTCGGAAACGAAGCGAGCTATGGCGAAATGTTAAGAGACCTTTTTTGTAGAGAATTAAGTTTCCTACTTTCTATCTTCTATGATATTTTTTGATCAGATGCGTAGTTCTCGAGATGTATCAAGATATTTAAAAGTTCCGAAGCCGCACCAACATAATAGAGATACAGAAACACCGTGGCCCCTTTCTTTGAGATAACTCTGCACTATTGCGCGCTGCAAATGCCACTTCCAGCTTAGCCGTGCAGAAGAAGAACAACAAGAAGAAGAAATATCTCGAAATATGTCCGTCAGGCCCTTTCCCTTGAGATAAATCTGCAAATATCTCGGAAACGAAGCGAGCTATGGCAAAATGTTAAGAGACCTTTTTTGTAGAGAATTAAGTTTCCTACTTTTTATCTTCTATGATATTTTTTGATCAGATGCGTAGTTCTCGAGATATATCAAGATACTTAAAAGTTCCGAAGCCGCACCAACATAATAGAGATACAGAAACACCGTGGCCCCTTTCTTTGAGATAACTCTGCACTATTGCGCGCTGCAAATGCCACTTCCAGCTTAGCTGTGCAGAAGAAGAACAACAAGAAGAAGAAATATCTCGAAATATGTCCGTCAAGCCCCTTCCCTTGAGATAAATCTGCAAATATCTCGGAAACGAAGCGAGCTATGGCAAAATGTTAAGAGACCTTTTTTGTAGAGAATTAAGTTTCCTACTTTTTATGTTCTATGATATTTTTCGATCAGAGGCGTAGTTCTCGAGATATATCAAGATATTTAAAAGCTCCGAAGCCGCACCAACATAATAGAGATACAGAAACACCGTGGCCCCTTTCTTTGAGATAACTCTGCACGATTGCGAGCTGGAAATGCCACTTCCAGTTTAGCTGTGCAGAAGAAGAACAACAAGAAGAAGAAATATCTCGAAATATGTCCATCAGGACCCTTCCCTTGAGATAAATCTGCAAATATCTCGGAAACGAAGCGAGCTATGGCAAAATGTTAAGAGACCTTTTTTGTAGAGAATAATGTTTCCTACAATTTACGTTCTATGATATTTTTTGATCAGAAGCGTAGTTTTCGAGATATATCGAGATATTTAAAAGTTCCGAAGCCGCACCAACATAATAGAGATACAGAAACACCGTGGCCCCTTTCTTTGAGATAACCCTGCACTATTGCGAGCTGCAAATGCCACTTCCAGCTTAGCTGTGCAGAAGAAGAACAACAAGAAGAAGAAATATCTCGAAATATGTCCGTCAGGCCCCTTCCCTTGAGATAAATCTGCAAATATCTCGGAAACGAAGAGAGCTATGGCAAAATGTTAAGAGACCTTTTTTGTAGAGAATTAAGTTTCCTACTTTTCATGTTCTACGATATTTTTTGATCAGATGCGTAGTTCTCGAGATATATCAAGATATTTAAAAGTTCCGAAGCAGCACCAACATAATAGAGATACAGAAACACCGTGGCACCTTTCTTTGAGATAACTCTGCACTATTGCGAGCTGTAAATGCCACTTCCAGTTTAGCTGTGCAGAAGAAGAACAACAAGAAGAAGAAATATCTCGAAATATGTCCGGCAGGCCCCTTCCCTTGAGATATATCTGCAAATATCTCGGAAACGAAGCGAGCTATGGCAAAATGTTAAGAGACCTTTTTGTAGAGAATTAAGTTTCCTACTTTTTATGTTCTATGATATTTTTTGATCAGATGCGTAGTTTTCGAGATATATCGAGATATTTAAAAGTTCCGAAGCCGCACCAACATAATAGAGATACAGAAACACCGTGGCCCCTTTCTTTGAGATAACTCTGCACTATTGCGAGCTGCAAATGCCACTTCCAGCTTAGCTGTGCAGAGGAAGAACAACAAGAAGAAGAAATATCTCGAAATATGTCCGTCAGGCCAGTTCCTTTGAGCTGAATCTGCAAATATCTCGGAAACGAAGCGAGCTATGGCAAAATGTTAAGAGACGTTTTTTGTAGAGAATTATGTTTCCTACAATTTATGTTCTATGATATTTTTTGATCAGAAGCGTAGTTTTCGAGATATATCGAGATATTTAAAAGTTCCGAAGCCGCACCAACATAATAGAGATACAGAAACACCGTGGCCCCTTTCTTTGAGATAACTCTGCACTAGTGCGAGCCGCAAATGCCACTTCCAGCTTAGCTGTGCAGAAGAAGAACAACAAGAAGAAGAAATATCTCGAAATATGTCCGACAGGCCCCTTCCCTTGAGATAAATCTGCAAATATCTCGGAAACGAAGCGAGCTATGGCGAAATGTTAAGAGACCTTTTTTGTAGAGAATTAAGTTTCCTACTTTTTATCTTCTATGATATTTTTTGATCAGATGCGTAGTTCTCGAGATGTATCAAGATATTTAAAAGTTCCGAAGCCGCACCAACATAATAGAGATACAGAAACACCGTGGCCCCTTTCTTTGAGATAACTCTGCACTATTGCGCGCTGCAAATGCCACTTCCAGCTTAGCTGTGCAGAAGAAGAACAACAAGAAGAAGAAATATCTCGAAATATGTCCGTCAGGCCCCTTCCCTTGAGATAAATCTGCAAATATCTCGGAAACGAAGCGAGCTATGGCAAAATGTTAAGAGACCTTTTTTGTAGAGAATTAAGTTTCCTACTTTTTACTTTCTATGATATTTTTCGATCAGAGGCGTAGTTCTCGAGATATATCAAGATATTTAAAAGTTCCGAAGCCGCACCAACATAATAGAGATACAGAAACACCGTGGCCCCGTTCTTTGAGATAACTCTGCACGATTGCGAGCTGGAAATGCCACTTCCAGTTTAGCTGTGCAGAAGAAGAACAACAAGAAGAAGAAATATCTCGAAATATGTCCATCAGGACCCTTCCCTTGAGATAAATCTGCAAATATCTCGGAAACGAAGCGAGCTATGGCAAAATGTTAAGAGACCTTTTTTGTAGAGAATAATGTTTCCTACAATTTACGTTCTATGATATTTTTTGATCAGAGGCGTAGTTCTCGAGATATATCAAGATATTTAAAAGTTCCGAAGCCGCACCAACATAATAGAGATACAGAAACACCGTGGCCCCTTTCTTTGAGATAACTCTGCACTATTGCGAGCTGCAAATGCCACTTCCAGCTTAGCTGTGCAGAGGAAGAACAACAAGAAGAAGAAATATCTCGAAATATGTCCGTCAGGCCAGTTCCTTTGAGCTGAATCTGCAAATATCTCGGAAACGATGCGAGCTATGGCAAAATGTTAAGAGACGTTTTTTGTAGAGAATTATGTTTCCTACAATTTATGTTCTATGATATTTTTTGATCAGAAGCGTAGTTTTCGAGATATATCGAGATATTTAAAAGTTCCGAAGCCGCACCAACATAATAGAGATACAGAAACACCGTGGCCCCTTTCTTTGAGATAACTCTGCACTAGTGCGAGCCGCAAATGCCACTTCCAGCTTAGCTGTGCAGAAGAAGAACAACAAGAAGAAGAAATATCTCGAAATATGTCCGACAGGCCCCTTCCCTTGAGATAAATCTGCAAATATCTCGGAAACGAAGCGAGCTATGGCGAAATGTTAAGAGACCTTTTTTGTAGAGAATTAAGTTTCCTACTTTTTATCTTCTATGATATTTTTTGATCAGATGCGTAGTTCTCGAGATGTATCAAGATATTTAAAAGTTCCGAAGCCGCACCAACATAATAGAGATACAGAAACACCGTGGCCCCTTTCTTTGAGATAACTCTGCACTATTGCGCGCTGCAAATGCCACTTCCAGCTTAGCTGTGCAGAAGAAGAACAACAAGAAGAAGAAATATCTCGAAATATGTCCGTCAGGCCCCTTCCCTTGAGATAAATCTGCAAATATCTCGGAAACGAAGCGAGCTATGGCAAAATGTTAAGAGACCTTTTTTGTAGAGAATTAAGTTTCCTACTTTTTACTTTCTATGATATTTTTCGATCAGAGGCGTAGTTCTCGAGATATATCAAGATATTTAAAAGTTCCGAAGCCGCACCAACATAATAGAGATACAGAAACACCGTGGCCCCGTTCTTTGAGATAACTCTGCACGATTGCGAGCTGGAAATGCCACTTCCAGTTTAGCTGTGCAGAAGAAGAACAACAAGAAGAAGAAATATCTCGAAATATGTCCATCAGGACCCTTCCCTTGAGATAAATCTGCAAATATCTCGGAAACGAAGCGAGCTATGGCAAAATGTTAAGAGACCTTTTTTGTAGAGAATAATGTTTCCTACAATTTACGTTCTATGATATTTTTTGATCAGAGGCGTAGTTCTCGAGATATATCAAGATATTTAAAAGTTCCGAAGCCGCACCAACATAATAGAGATACAGAAACACCGTGGCCCCTTTCTTTGAGATAACTCTGCACTATTGCGAGCTGCAAATGCCACTTCCAGCTTAGCTGTGCAGAGGAAGAACAACAAGAAGAAGAAATATCTCGAAATATGTCCGTCAGGCCAGTTCCTTTGAGCTGAATCTGCAAATATCTCGGAAACGAAGCGAGCTATGGCAAAATGTTAAGAGACGTTTTTTGTAGAGAATTATGTTTCCTACAATTTATGTTCTATGATATTTTTTGATCAGAAGCGTAGTTTTCGAGATATATCGAGATATTTAAAAGTTCCGAAGCCGCACCAACATAATAGAGATACAGAAACACCGTGGCCCCTTTCTTTGAGATAACTCTGCACTAGTGCGAGCCGCAAATGCCACTTCCAGCTTAGCTGTGCAGAAGAAGAACAACAAGAAGAAGAAATATCTCGAAATATGTCCGACAGGCCCCTTCCCTTGAGATAAATCTGCAAATATCTCGGAAACGAAGCGAGCTATGGCGAAATGTTAAGAGACCTTTTTTGTAGAGAATTAAGTTTCCTACTTTTTATCTTCTATGATATTTTTTGATCAGATGCGTAGTTCTCGAGATGTATCAAGATATTTAAAAGTTCCGAAGCCGCACCAACATAATAGAGATACAGAAACACCGTGGCCCCTTTCTTTGAGATAACTCTGCACTATTGCGAGCTGCAAATGCCACTTCCAGCTTAGCTGTGCAGAGGAAGAACAACAAGAAGAAGAAATATCTCGAAATATGTCCGTCAGGCCAGTTCCTTTGAGCTGAATCTGCAAATATCTCGGAAACGAAGCGAGCTATGGCAAAATGTTAAGAGACGTTTTTTGTAGAGAATTATGTTTCCTACAATTTATGTTCTATGATATTTTTTGATCAGAAGCGTAGTTTTCGAGATATATCGAGATATTTAAAAGTTCCGAAGCCGCACCAACATAATAGAGATACAGAAACACCGTGGCCCCTTTCTTTGAGATAACTCTGCACTAGTGCGAGCCGCAAATGCCACTTCCAGCTTAGCTGTGCAGAAGAAGAACAACAAGAAGAAGAAATATCTCGAAATATGTCCGACAGGCCCCTTCCCTTGAGATAAATCTGCAAATATCTCGGAAACGAAGCGAGCTATGGCGAAATGTTAAGAGACCTTTTTTGTAGAGAATTAAGTTTCCTACTTTTTATCTTCTATGATATTTTTTGATCAGATGCGTAGTTCTCGAGATGTATCAAGATATTTAAAAGTTCCGAAGCCGCACCAACATAATAGAGATACAGAAACACCGTGGCCCCTTTCTTTGAGATAACTCTGCACTATTGCGAGCTGCAAATGCCACTTCCAGCTTAGCTGTGCAGAGGAAGAACAACAAGAAGAAGAAATATCTCGAAATATGTCCGTCAGGCCAGTTCCTTTGAGCTGAATCTGCAAATATCTCGGAAACGAAGCGAGCTATGGCAAAATGTTAAGAGACGTTTTTTGTAGAGAATTATGTTTCCTACAATTTATGATCTATGATATTTTTTGATCAGAAGCGTAGTTTTCGAGATATATCGAGATATTTAAAAGTTCCGAAGCCGCACCAACATAATAGAAATACAGAAACACCGTGGCTCCTTTCTTTGAGATAACTCTGCACTATTGCGACCTGCAAATGCCACTTCCAGCTCAGCTGTGCAGAAGAAGAACAACAAGAAGAAGAAATACCTCGAAATATGTCCGTCAGGACCCTTCCCTTGAGATAAATCTGCAAATATCTCGGAAACGAAGCGAGCTATGGCGAAATGTTAAGAGACCTTTTTTGTAGAGAATTAAGTTTCCTACTTTTTATCTTCTATGATATTTTTTGATCAGATGCGTAGTTCTCGAGATGTATCAAGATATTTAAAAGTTCCGAAGCCGCACCAACATAATAGAGATACAGAAACACCGTGGCCCCTTTCTTTGAGATAACTCTGCACTATTGCGCGCTGCAAATGCCACTTCCAGCTTAGCCGTGCAGAAGAAGAACAACAAGAAGAAGAAATATCTCGAAATATGTCCGTCAGGCCCTTTCCCTTGAGATAAATCTGCAAATATCTCGGAAACGAAGCGAGCTATGGCAAAATGTTAAGAGACCTTTTTTGTAGAGAATTAAGTTTCCTACTTTTTATCTTCTATGATATTTTTTGATCAGATGCGTAGTTCTCGAGATATATCAAGATACTTAAAAGTTCCGAAGCCGCACCAACATAATAGAGATACAGAAACACCGTGGCCCCTTTCTTTGAGATAACTCTGCACTATTGCGCGCTGCAAATGCCACTTCCAGCTTAGCTGTGCAGAAGAAGAACAACAAGAAGAAGAAATATCTCGAAATATGTCCGTCAGGCCCCTTCCCTTGAGATAAATCTGCAAATATCTCGGAAACGAAGCGAGCTATGGCAAAATGTTAAGAGACCTTTTTTGTAGAGAATTAAGTTTCCTACTTTTTATGTTCTATGATATTTTTCGATCAGAGGCGTAGTTCTCGAGATATATCAAGATATTTAAAAGCTCCGAAGCCGCACCAACATAATAGAGATACAGAAACACCGTGGCCCCTTTCTTTGAGATAACTCTGCACGATTGCGAGCTGGAAATGCCACTTCCAGTTTAGCTGTGCAGAAGAAGAACAACAAGAAGAAGAAATATCTCGAAATATGTCCATCAGGACCCTTCCCTTGAGATAAATCTGCAAATATCTCGGAAACGAAGCGAGCTATGGCAAAATGTTAAGAGACCTTTTTTGTAGAGAATAATGTTTCCTACAATTTACGTTCTATGATATTTTTTGATCAGAAGCGTAGTTTTCGAGATATATCGAGATATTTAAAAGTTCCGAAGCCGCACCAACATAATAGAGATACAGAAACACCGTGGCCCCTTTCTTTGAGATAACTCTGCACGATTGCGAGCTGGAAATGCCACTTCCAGTTTAGCTGTGCAGAAGAAGAACAACAAGAAGAAGAAATATCTCGAAATATGTCCGTCAGGCCCCTTCCCTTGAGATAAATCTGCAAATATCTCGGAAACGAAGCGAGCTATGGCAAAATGTTAAGAGACCTTTTTTGTAGAGAATTAAGTTTCCTACTTTTTATGTTCTATGATATTTTTTGATCAGATGCGTAGTTCTCGAGATATATCAAGATACTTAAAAGTTCCGAAGCCGCACCAACATAATAGAGATACAGAAACACCGTGGCCCCTTCCTTTGAGATAACTCTGCACTATTGCGAGCTGCAAATGCCACTTCCAGCTTAGCTGTGCAGAGGAAGAACAACAAGAAGAAGAAGTATCTCGAAATATGTCCGTCAGGCCCGTTCCTTTGAACTGAATCTGCAAATATCTGGG
Source organism: Osmia lignaria lignaria (assembly GCF_051020975.1). NCBI lineage: Eukaryota > Metazoa > Arthropoda > Insecta > Hymenoptera > Megachilidae > Osmia > Osmia lignaria. The sequence goes on from NW_027478166.1 coordinate 8,331,956, forward strand.
AAACGAAGCGAGCTATGGCAAAATGTTAAGAGACGTTTTTTGTAGAGAATTATGTTTCCTACAATTTATGTTCTATGATATTTTTCGATCAGAAGCGTAGTTTTCGAGATATATCGAGATATTTAAAAGTTCCGAAGCCGCACCAAGATAATAGAGATACAGAAACACCGTGGCTCCTTTCTTTGAGATAACTCTGCACTAGTGCGAGCCGCAAATGCCACTTCCAGCTTAGCTGTGCAGAAGAAGAACAACAAGAAGAAGAAATATCTCGAAATATGTCCGTCAGGCCCATTCCCTTGAAATAAATCTGCAAATATCTCGGAAACGAAGCGAGCTATGGCAAAATGTTAAGAGACCTTTTTTGTAGAGAATTAAGTTTCCTACTTTTTATGTTCTATGATATTTTTCGATCAGACGCGTAGTTCTCGAGATATATCGAGATATTTAAAAGTTCCGAAGCCGCACCAACATAATAGAGATACAGAAACACCGTGGCCCCTTTCTTTGAGATAACTCTGCACTATTGCGAGCTGCAAATGCCACTTCCAGCTTAGCTGTGCAGAAGAAGAACAACAAGAAGAAGAAATATCTCGAAATATGTCCGTCAGGCCCCTTCCCTTGAGATAAATCTGCAAATATCTCGGAAACGAAGAGAGCTATGGCAAAATGTTAAGAGACCTTTTTTGTAGAGAATTAAGTTTCCTACTTTTCATGTTCTACGATATTTTTTGATCAGATGCGTAGTTCTCGAGATATATCAAGATATTTAAAAGTTCCGAAGCAGCACCAACATAATAGAGATACAGAAACACCGTGGCCCCTTTCTTTGAGATAACTCTGCACTATTGCGAGCTGTAAATGCCACTTCCAGCTTAGCTGTGCAGAAGAAGAACAACAAGAAGAAGAAATATCTCGAAATATGTCCGGCAGGCCCCTTCCCTTGAGATATATCTGCAAATATCTCGGAAACGAAGCGAGCTATGGCAAAATGTTAAGAGACCTTTTTGTAGAGAATTAAGTTTCCTACTTTTTATGTTCTATGATATTTTTTGATCAGATGCGTAGTTTTCGAGATATATCGAGATATTTAAAAGTTCCGAAGCCGCACCAACATAATAGAGATACAGAAACACCGTGGCCCCTTTCTTTGAGATAACTCTGCACTATTGCGAGCTGCAAATGCCACTTCCAGCTTAGCTGTGCAGAGGAAGAACAACAAGAAGAAGAAATATCTCGAAATATGTCCGTCAGGCCAGTTCCTTTGAGCTGAATCTGCAAATATCTCGGAAACGAAGCGAGCTATGGCAAAATGTTAAGAGACGTTTTTTGTAGAGAATTATGTTTCCTACAATTTATGTTCTATGATATTTTTTGATCAGAAGCGTAGTTTTCGAGATATATCGAGATATTTAAAAGTTCCGAAGCCGCACCAACATAATAGAGATACAGAAACACCGTGGCCCCTTTCTTTGAGATAACTCTGCACTAGTGCGAGCCGCAAATGCCACTTCCAGCTTAGCTGTGCAGAAGAAGAACAACAAGAAGAAGAAATATCTCGAAATATGTCCGACAGGCCCCTTCCCTTGAGATAAATCTGCAAATATCTCGGAAACGAAGCGAGCTATGGCGAAATGTTAAGAGACCTTTTTTGTAGAGAATTAAGTTTCCTACTTTTTATCTTCTATGATATTTTTTGATCAGATGCGTAGTTCTCGAGATGTATCAAGATATTTAAAAGTTCCGAAGCCGCACCAACATAATAGAGATACAGAAACACCGTGGCCCCGTTCTTTGAGATAACTCTGCACGATTGCGAGCTGGAAATGCCACTTCCAGTTTAGCTGTGCAGAAGAAGAACAACAAGAAGAAGAAATATCTCGAAATATGTCCATCAGGACCCTTCCCTTGAGATAAATCTGCAAATATCTCGGAAACGAAGCGAGCTATGGCAAAATGTTAAGAGACCTTTTTTGTAGAGAATAATGTTTCCTACAATTTACGTTCTATGATATTTTTTGATCAGAGGCGTAGTTCTCGAGATATATCAAGATATTTAAAAGTTCCGAAGCCGCACCAACATAATAGAGATACAGAAACACCGTGGCCCCTTTCTTTGAGATAACTCTGCACTATTGCGAGCTGCAAATGCCACTTCCAGCTTAGCTGTGCAGAGGAAGAACAACAAGAAGAAGAAATATCTCGAAATATGTCCGTCAGGCCAGTTCCTTTGAGCTGAATCTGCAAATATCTCGGAAACGAAGCGAGCTATGGCAAAATGTTAAGAGACGTTTTTTGTAGAGAATTATGTTTCCTACAATTTATGTTCTATGATATTTTTTGATCAGAAGCGTAGTTTTCGAGATATATCGAGATATTTAAAAGTTCCGAAGCCGCACCAACATAATAGAGATACAGAAACACCGTGGCCCCTTTCTTTGAGATAACTCTGCACTAGTGCGAGCCGCAAATGCCACTTCCAGCTTAGCTGTGCAGAAGAAGAACAACAAGAAGAAGAAATATCTCGAAATATGTCCGACAGGCCCCTTCCCTTGAGATAAATCTGCAAATATCTCGGAAACGAAGCGAGCTATGGCGAAATGTTAAGAGACCTTTTTTGTAGAGAATTAAGTTTCCTACTTTTTATCTTCTATGATATTTTTTGATCAGATGCATAGTTCTCGAGATGTATCAAGATATTTAAAAGTTCCGAAGCCGCACCAACATAATAGAGATACAGAAACACCGTGGCCCCTTTCTTTGAGATAACTCTGCACTATTGCGCGCTGCAAATGCCACTTCCAGCTTAGCTGTGCAGAAGAAGAACAACAAGAAGAAGAAATATCTCGAAATATGTCCGTCAGGCCCCTTCCCTTGAGATAAATCTGCAAATATCTCGGAAACGAAGCGAGCTATGGCAAAATGTTAAGAGACCTTTTTTGTAGAGAATTAAGTTTCCCACTTTTTACTTTCTATGATATTTTTCGATCAGAGGCGTAGTTCTCGAGATATATCAAGATATTTAAAAGTTCCGAAGCCGCACCAACATAATAGAGATACAGAAACACCGTGGCCCCGTTCTTTGAGATAACTCTGCACGATTGCGAGCTGGAAATGCCACTTCCAGTTTAGCTGTGCAGAAGAAGAACAACAAGAAGAAGAAATATCTCGAAATATGTCCATCAGGACCCTTCCCTTGAGATAAATCTGCAAATATCTCGGAAACGAAGCGAGCTATGGCAAAATGTTAAGAGACCTTTTTTGTAGAGAATAATGTTTCCTACAATTTACGTTCTATGATATTTTTTGATCAGAGGCGTAGTTCTCGAGATATATCAAGATATTTAAAAGTTCCGAAGCCGCACCAACATAATAGAGATACAGAAACACCGTGGCCCCTTTCTTTGAGATAACTCTGCACTATTGCGAGCTGCAAATGCCACTTCCAGCTTAGCTGTGCAGAGGAAGAACAACAAGAAGAAGAAATATCTCGAAATATGTCCGTCAGGCCAGTTCCTTTGAGCTGAATCTGCAAATATCTCGGAAACGAAGCGAGCTATGGCAAAATGTTAAGAGACGTTTTTTGTAGAGAATTATGTTTCCTACAATTTATGTTCTATGATATTTTTTGATCAGAAGCGTAGTTTTCGAGATATATCGAGATATTTAAAAGTTCCGAAGCCGCACCAACATAATAGAGATACAGAAACACCGTGGCCCCTTTCTTTGAGATAACTCTGCACTAGTGCGAGCCGCAAATGCCACTTCCAGCTTAGCTGTGCAGAAGAAGAACAACAAGAAGAAGAAGTATCTCGAAATATGTCCGTCAGGCCCCTTCCCTTGAGATAAATCTGCAAATATCTCGGAAACGAAGCGAGCTATGGCGAAATGTTAAGAGACCTTTTTTGTAGAGAATTAAGTTTCCTACTTTTTATCTTCTATGATATTTTTTGATCAGATGCGTAGTTCTCGAGATGTATCAAGATATTTAAAAGTTCCGAAGCCGCACCAACATAATAGAGATACAGAAACACCGTGGCCCCTTTCTTTGAGATAACTCTGCACTATTGCGCGCTGCAAATGCCACTTCCAGCTTAGCTGTGCAGAAGAAGAACAACAAGAAGAAGAAATATCTCGAAATATATCCGTCAGGCCCCTTCCCTTGAGATAAATCTGCAAATATCTCGGAAACGAAGCGAGCTATGATAAAATGTTAAGAGACCTTTTTTGTAGAGAATTAAGTTTCCGACTTTTTACTTTCTATGATATTTTTCGATCAGAGGCGTAGTTCTCGAGATATATCAAGATATTTAAAAGTTCCAAAGCCGCACCAACATAATAGAGATACAGAAACACCGTGGCCCCGTTCTTTGAGATAACTCTGCACGATTGCGAGCTGGAAATGCCACTTCCAGTTTAGCTGTGCAGAAGAAGAACAACAAGAAGAAGAAATATCTCGAAATATGTCCATCAGGACCCTTCCCTTGAGATAAATCTGCAAATATCTCGGAAACGAAGCGAGCTATGGCAAAATGTTAAGAGACCTTTTTTGTAGAGAATAATGTTTCCTACAATTTACGTTCTATGATATTTTTTGATCAGAGGCGTAGTTGTCGAGATATATCAAGATATTTAAAAGTTCCGAAGCCGCACCAACATAATAGAGATACAGAAACACCGTGGCCCCTTTCTTTGAGATAACTCTGCACTATTGCGAGCTGAAAATGCCACTTCCAGCTTAGCTGTGCAGAGGAAGAACAACAAGAAGAAGAAATATCTCGAAATATGTCCGTCAGGCCAGTTCCTTTGAGCTGAATCTGCAAATATCTCGGAAACGAAGCGAGCTATGGCAAAATGTTAAGAGACGTTTTTTGTAGAGAATTATGTTTCCTACAATTTATGTTCTATGATATTTTTTGATCAGAAGCGTAGTTTTCGAGATATATCGAGATATTTAAAGGTTCCGAAGCCGCACCAACATAATAGAGATACAGAAACACCGTGGCCCCTTTCTTTGAGATAACTCTGCACTAGTGCGAGCCGCAAATGCCACTTCCAGCTTAGCTGTGCAGAAGAAGAACAACAAGAAGAAGAAATATCTCGAAATATGTCCGTCAGGCCCCTTCCCTTGAGATAAATCTGCAAATATCTCGGAAACGAAGCGAGCTATGGCAAAATGTTAAGAGACCTTTTTTGTAGAGAATTAGGTTTCCTACTTTTTATGTTCTATGATATTTTTTGATCAGATGCGTAGTTCTCGAGATATATCAAGATATTTAAAAGTTCCGAAGCCGCACCAACATAATAGAGATACAGAAACACCGTGGCCCCTTTCTTTGAGCTAACTCTGCACTAGTGCGAGCCGCAAATGCCACTTCCAGCTTAGCTGTGCAGAAGAAGAACAACAAGAAGAAGAAGTATCTCGAAATATGTCCGTCAGGCCCCTTCCCTTGAGATAAATCTGCAAATATCTCGGAAACGAAGCGAGCTATGGCAAAATGTTAAGAGATCTTTTTTGTAGAGAACTAAGTTTCCTACTTTTTATGTTCTATGATATTTTTTGATCAGATGCGTAGTTCTCGAGATATATCAAGATATTTAAAAGTTCCGAAGCCGCACCAACATAATAGAGATACAGAAACACCGTGGCCCCTTTCTTTGAGATAACTCTGCACTAGCGCGAGCCGCAAATGCCACTTACAGCTTAGCTGTGCAGAAGAAGAACAACGAGAAGAAGAAATATCTCGAAATATGTCCGTCAGGCGCCTTCCCTTGAGATAAATCTGCAAATATCTCGGAAACGAAGCGAGCTATGGCAAAATGTTAAGAGATCTTTTTTGTAGAGAATTAAGTTTCCTACTTTTTATGTTCTATGATATTTTTTGATCAGATGCGTAGTTCTCGAGATATATCAAGATATTTAAAAGTTCCGAAGCCACACCAACATAATAGAGATACAGAAACACCGTGGCCCCTTTCTTTGAGATAACTCTGCACTAGCGCGAGCCGCAAATGCCACTTACAGCTTAGCTGTGCAGAAGAAGAACAACGAGAAGAAGAAATATCTCGAAATATGTCCGTCAGGCCCCTTCCCTTGAGATAAATCTGCAAATATCTCGGAAACGAAGCGAGCTATGGCAAAATGTTAAGAGACCTTTTTTGTAGAGAATTAAGTTTCCTACTTTTTATGTTCTATGATATTTTTTGATCAGATGCGTAGTTCTCGAGATATATCAAGATATTTAAAAGTTCCGAAGCCACACCAACATAATAGAGATACAGAAACACCGTGGCCCCTTTCTTTGAGATAACTCTGCACTAGCGCGAGCCGCAAATGCCACTTACAGCTTAGCTGTGCAGAAGAAGAACAACGAGAAGAAGAAATATCTCGAAATATGTCCGTCAGGCCCCTTCCCTTGAGATAAATCTGCAAATATCTCGGAAACGAAGCGAGCTATGGCAAAATGTTAAGAGACCTTTTTTGTAGAGAATTAAGTTTCCTACTTTTTATGTTCTATGATATTTTTTGATCAGATGCGTAGTTCTCGAGATATATCAAGATATTTAAAGGTTCCGAAGCCGCACCAACATAATAGAGATACAGAAACACCGTGGCCCCTTTCTTTGAGATAACTCTGCACTATTGCGAGCTGTAAATGCCACTTCCAGCTTAGCTGTGCAGAAGAAGAACAACAAGAAGAAGAAATATCTCGAAATATGTCCGTGAGGCCCCTTCCCTTGAGATATATCTGCAAATATCTCGGAAACGAAGCGAGCTATGGCAAAATGTTAAGAGACCTTTTTTGTAGAGAATTAAGTTTCCTACTTTTTATGTTCTATGATATTTTTTGATCAGATGCGTAGTTCTCGAGATATATTAAGATATTTAAAAGTTCCGCAGCCGCACCAACATAATAGAGATACAGAAACACCGTGGCCCCTTTCTTTGAGAAGACTCTGCACTATTGCGAGCTGCAAATGCCACTTCCAGCTTAGCTGTGCAGAAGAAGAACAACAAGAAGAAGAAATATCTCGAAATATGTCCGTCAGGCCCCTGCCCTTGAGATATATCTGCAAATATCTCGGAAACGAAGCGAGCTATGGCAAAATGTTAAGAGACCTTTTTTGTAGAGAATTATGTTTCCTACAATTTATGTTCTATGATATTTTTTGATCAGAAGCGTAGTTTTCGAGATATATCGAGATATTTAAAGGTTCCGAAGCCGCACCAGCATAATAGAGGTACAGAAACACCGTGGCCCCTTTCTTTGAGATAACTCTGCACTAGTGCGAGCCGCAAATGCCACTTCCAGCTTAGCTGTGCAGAAGAAGAACAACAAGAAGAAGAAATATCTCGAAATATGTCCGTTAGGCCCCTTCCCTTGTGATAAATCTGCAAATATCTCGGAAACGAAGCGAGCTATGACAAAATGTTAAGAGACCTTTTTTGTAGAGAATTAAGTTTCCTACTTTTTATGTTCTATGATATTTTTTGATCAGATGCGTAGTTCTCGAGATATATCAAGATATTTAAAAGTTCCGAAGCCGCACCAACATAATAGAGATACAGAAACACCGTGGCCCCTTTCTTTGAGATAACTCTGCACTATTGCGAGCTGCAAATGCCACTTCCAGCTTAGCTGTGCAGAAGAAGAACAACAAGAAGAAGAAATATCTCGAAATATGTCCGTGAGGCCCCTTCCCTTGAGATATATCTGCAAATATCTCGGAAACGAAGCGAGCTATGGCAAAATGTTAAGAGACCTTTTTTGTAGAGAATTAAGTTTCCTACTTTTTATGTTCTATGATATTTTTTGATCAGATGCGTAGTTCTCGAGATATATTAAGATATTTAAAAGTTCCGCAGCCGCACCAACATAATAGAGATACAGAAACACCGTGGCCCCTTTCTTTGAGAAGACTCTGCACTATTGCGAGCTGCAAATGCCACTTCCAGCTTAGCTGTGCAGAAGAAGAACAACAAGAAGAAGAAATATCTCGAAATATGTCCGTCAGGCCCCTGCCCTTGAGATATATCTGCAAATATCTCGGAAACGAAGCGAGCTATGGCAAAATCTTAAGAGACCTTTTTTGTAGAGAATTAAGTTTCCTACTTTTTATGTTCTATGATATTTTTTGATCAGATGCGTAGTTCTCGAGATATATCAAGATATTTAAAAGTTCCGAAGCCGCACCAACATAATAGAGATACAGAAACACCGTGGCCCCTTTCTTTGAGCTAACTCTGCACTAGTGCGAGCTGGAAATGCCACTTCCAGTTTAGCTGTGCAGAAGAAGAACAACAAGAAGAAGAAATATCTCGAAATATGTCCGTTAGGCCCCTTCCCTTGTGATAAATCTGCAAATATCTCGGAAACGAAGCGAGCTATGACAAAATGTTAAGAGACCTTTTTTGTAGAGAATTAAGTTTCCTACTTTTTATGTTCTATGATATTTTTTGATCAGATGCGTAGTTCTCGAGATATATCAAGATATTTAAAAGTTCCGAAGCCGCACCAACATAATAGAGATACAGAAACACCGTGGCCCCTTTCTTTGAGATAACTCTGCACTATTGCGAGCTGCAAATGCCACTTCCAGCTTAGCTGTGCAGAAGAAGAACAACAAGAAGAAGAAATATCTCGAAATATGTCCGTCAGGCCCCTTCCCTTGAGATAAATCTGCAAATATCTCGGAAACGAAGAGAGCTATGGCAAAATGTTAAGAGACCTTTTTTGTAGAGAATTAAGTTTCCTACTTTTCATGTTCTATGGTATTTTTTGATCAGATGCGTAGTTCTCGAGATATATCAAGATATTTAAAAGTTCCGAAGCCGCACCAACATAATAGAGATACAGAAACACCGTGGCCCCTTTCTTTGAGATAACTCTGCACTATTGCGAGCTGCAAATGCCACTTCCAGCTTAGCTGTGCAGAAGAAGAACAACAAGAAGAAGAAATATCTCGAAATATGTCCGTCAGGCCCCTTCCCTTGAGATAAATCTGCAAATATCTCGGAAACGAAGAGAGCTATGGCAAAATGTTAAGAGACCTTTTTTGTAGAGAATTAAGTTTCCTACTTTTCATGTTCTATGATATTTTTTGATCAGATGCGTAGTTCTCGAGATATATCAAGATATTTAAAAGTTCCGAAGCCGCACCAACATAATAGAGATACAGAAACACCGTGGCCCCTTTCTTTGAGATAACTCTGCACTATTGCGAGCTGCAAATGCCACTTCCAGCTTAGCTGTGCAGAAGAAGAACAACAAGAAGAAGAAATATCTCGAAATATGTCCGTCAGGCCCCTTCCCTTGTGATAAATCTGCAAATATCTCGCAAACGAAGAGAGCTATGGCAAAATGTTAAGAGACCTTTTTTGTAGAGAATTAAGTTTCCTACTTTTCATGTTCTATGATATTTTTTGATCAGATGCGTAGTTCTCGAGATATATCAAGATATTTAAAAGTTCCGAAGCCGCACCAACATAATAGAGATACAGAAACACCGTGGCCCCTTTCTTTGAGATAACTCTGCACCATTGCGAGCTGTAAATGCCACTTCCAGCTTAGCTGTGCAGAAGAAGAACAACAAGAAGAAGAAATATCTCGAAATATGTCCGTGAGGCCCCTTCCCTTGAGATATATCTGCAAATATCTCGGAAACGAAGCGAGCTATGGCAAAATGTTAAGAGACCTTTTTTGTAGAGAATTAAGTTTCCTACTTTTTATGTTCTATGATATTTTTTGATCAGATGCGTAGTTCTCGAGATATATTAAGATATTTAAAAGTTCCGCAGCCGCACCAACATAATAGAGATACAGAAACACCGTGGCCCCTTTCTTTGAGAAGACTCTGCACTATTGCGAGCTGCAAATGCCACTTCCAGCTTAGCTGTGCAGAAGAAGAACAACAAGAAGAAGAAATATCTCGAAATATGTCCGTCAGGCCCCTGCCCTTGAGATATATCTGCAAATATCTCGGAAACGAAGCGAGCTATGGCAAAATGTTAAGAGACCTTTTTTGTAGAGAATTATGTTTCCTACAATTTATGTTCTATGATATTTTTTGATCAGAAGCGTAGTTTTCGAGATATATCGAGATATTTGAAGGTTCCGAAGCCGCACCAGCATAATAGAGGTACAGAAACACCGTGGCCCCTTTCTTTGAGATAACTCTGCACTAGTGCGAGCCGCAAATGCCACTTCCAGCTTAGCTGTGCAGAAGAAGAACAACAAGAAGAAGAAATATCTCGAAATATGTCCGTCAGGCCCCTTCCCTTGAGATAAATCTGCAAATATCTCGGAAACGAAGCGAGCTATGGCAAAATGTTAAGCGACCTTTTTTGTAGAGAATTAGGTTTCCTACTTTTTATGTTCTATGATATTTTTTGATCAGATGCGTAGTTCTCGAGATATATCAAGATATTTAAAAGTTCCGAAGCCGCACCAACATAATAGAGATACAGAAACACCGTGGCCCCTTTCTTTGAGCTAACTCTGCACTAGTGCGAGCTGGAAATGCCACTTCCAGTTTAGCTGTGCAGAAGAAGAACAACAAGAAGAAGAAATATCTCGAAATATGTCCGTTAGGCCCCTTCCCTTGTGATAAATCTGCAAATATCTCGGAAACGAAGCGAGCTATGACAAAATGTTAAGAGACCTTTTTTGTAGAGAATTAAGTTTCCTACTTTTTATGTTCTATGATATTTTTTGATCAGATGCGTAGTTCTCGAGATATATCAAGATATTTAAAAGTTCCGAAGCCGCACCAACATAATAGAGATACAGAAACACCGTGGCCCCTTTCTTTGAGATAACTCTGCACTATTGCGAGCTGCAAATGCCACTTCCAGCTTAGCTGTGCAGAAGAAGAACAACAAGAAGAAGAAATATCTCGAAATATGTCCGTCAGGCCCCTTCCCTTGAGATAAATCTGCAAATATCTCGGAAACGAAGAGAGCTATGGCAAAATGTTAAGAGACCTTTTTTGTAGAGAATTAAGTTTCCTACTTTTCATGTTCTATGGTATTTTTTGATCAGATGCGTAGTTCTCGAGATATATCAAGATATTTAAAAGTTCCGAAGCCGCACCAACATAATAGAGATACAGAAACACCGTGGCCCCTTTCTTTGAGATAACTCTGCACTATTGCGAGCTGCAAATGCCACTTCCAGCTTAGCTGTGCAGAAGAAGAACAACGAGAAGAAGAAATATCTCGAAATATGTCCGTCAGGCCCCTTCCCTTGAGATAAATCTGCAAATATCTCGGAAACGAAGCGAGCTATGGCAAAATGTTAAGAGACCTTTTTTGTAGAGAATTAAGTTTCCTACTTTTTATGTTCTATGATATTTTTTGATCAGATGCGTAGTTCTCGAGATATATCAAGATATTTAAAGGTTCCGAAGCCGCACCAACATAATAGAGATACAGAAACACCGTGGCCCCTTTCTTTGAGATAACTCTGCACTATTGCGAGCTGTAAATGCCACTTCCAGCTTAGCTGTGCAGAAGAAGAACAACAAGAAGAAGAAATATCTCGAAATATGTCCGTGAGGCCCCTTCCCTTGAGATATATCTGCAAATATCTCGGAAACGAAGCGAGCTATGGCAAAATGTTAAGAGACCTTTTTTGTAGAGAATTAAGTTTCCTACTTTTTATGTTCTATGATATTTTTTGATCAGATGCGTAGTTCTCGAGATATATTAAGATATTTAAAAGTTCCGCAGCCGCACCAACATAATAGAGATACAGAAACACCGTGGCCCCTTTCTTTGAGAAGACTCTGCACTATTGCGAGCTGCAAATGCCACTTCCAGCTTAGCTGTGCAGAAGAAGAACAACAAGAAGAAGAAATATCTCGAAATATGTCCGTCAGGCCCCTGCCCTTGAGATATATCTGCAAATATCTCGGAAACGAAGCGAGCTATGGCAAAATGTTAAGAGACCTTTTTTGTAGAGAATTATGTTTCCTACAATTTATGTTCTATGATATTTTTTGATCAGAAGCGTAGTTTTCGAGATATATCGAGATATTTAAAGGTTCCGAAGCCGCACCAGCATAATAGAGGTACAGAAACACCGTGGCCCCTTTCTTTGAGATAACTCTGCACTAGTGCGAGCCGCAAATGCCACTTCCAGCTTAGCTGTGCAGAAGAAGAACAACAAGAAGAAGAAATATCTCGAAATATGTCCGTCAGGCCCCTTCCCTTGAGATAAATCTGCAAATATCTCGGAAACGAAGCGAGCTATGGCAAAATGTTAAGCGACCTTTTTTGTAGAGAATTAGGTTTCCTACTTTTTATGTTCTATGATATTTTTTGATCAGATGCGTAGTTCTCGAGATATATCAAGATATTTAAAAGTTCCGAAGCCGCACCAACATAATAGAGATACAGAAACACCGTGGCCCCTTTCTTTGAGCTAACTCTGCACTAGTGCGAGCTGGAAATGCCACTTCCAGTTTAGCTGTGCAGAAGAAGAACAACAAGAAGAAGAAATATCTCGAAATATGTCCGTTAGGCCCCTTCCCTTGTGATAAATCTGCAAATATCTCGGAAACGAAGCGAGCTATGACAAAATGTTAAGAGACCTTTTTTGTAGAGAATTAAGTTTCCTACTTTTTATGTTCTATGATATTTTTTGATCAGATGCGTAGTTCTCGAGATATATCAAGATATTTAAAAGTTCCGAAGCCGCACCAACATAATAGAGATACAGAAACACCGTGGCCCCTTTCTTTGAGATAACTCTGCACTATTGCGAGCTGCAAATGCCACTTCCAGCTTAGCTGTGCAGAAGAAGAACAACAAGAAGAAGAAATATCTCGAAATATGTCCGTCAGGCCCCTTCCCTTGAGATAAATCTGCAAATATCTCGGAAACGAAGAGAGCTATGGCAAAATGTTAAGAGACCTTTTTTGTAGAGAATTAAGTTTCCTACTTTTCATGTTCTATGATATTTTTTGATCAGATGCGTAGTTCTCGAGATATATCAAGATATTTAAAAGTTCCGAAGCCGCACCAACATAATAGAGATACAGAAACACCGTGGCCCCTTTCTTTGAGATAACTCTGCACTATTGCGAGCTGCAAATGCCACTTCCAGCTTAGCTGTGCAGAAGAAGAACAACAAGAAGAAGAAATATCTCGAAATATGTCCGTCAGGCCCCTTCCCTTGTGATAAATCTGCAAATATCTCGCAAACGAAGAGAGCTATGGCAAAATGTTAAGAGACCTTTTTTGTAGAGAATTAAGTTTCCTACTTTTCATGTTCTATGATATTTTTTGATCAGATGCGTAGTTCTCGAGATATATCAAGATATTTAAAAGTTCCGAAGCCGCACCAACATAATAGAGATACAGAAACACCGTGGCCCCTTTCTTTGAGATAACTCTGCACCATTGCGAGCTGTAAATGCCACTTCCAGCTTAGCTGTGCAGAAGAAGAACAACAAGAAGAAGAAATATCTCGAAATATGTCCGTCAGGCCCCTTCCCTTGAGATATATCTGCAAATATCTCGGAAACGAAGCGAGCTATGGCAAAATGTTAAGAGACCTTTTTTGTCGAGAATTATGTTTCCTACAATTTATGTTCTATGATATTTTTTGATCAGAAGCGTAGTTTTCGAGATATATCGAGATATTTAAAAGTTCCGAAGCCGCACCAACATAATAGAGATACAGAAACACCGTGGCCCCTTTCTTTGAGATGACTCTGCACTATTGCGAGCTGGAAATGCCACTTCCAGTTTAGCTGTGCAGAAGAAGAACAACAAGAAGAAGAAATATCTCGAAATATGTCCGTCAGGCCCCTTCCCTTGAGATATATCTGCAAATATCTCGGAAACGAAGCGAGCTATGGCAAAATGTTAAGAGACCTTTTTTGTAGAGAATTATGTTTCCTACAATTTATGTTCTATGATATTTTTTGATCAGAAGCGTAGTTTTCGAGATATATCGAGATATTTAAAAGTTCCGAAGCCGCACCAACATAATAGAGATACAGAAACACCGTGGCCCCTTTCTTTGAGATGACTCTGCACTATTGCGAGCTGGAAATGCCACTTCCAGTTTAGCTGTGCAGAAGAAGATCAACAAGAAGAAGAAATATCTCGAAATATGTCCGTTAGGCCCCTTCCCTTGAGATAAATCGGCAAATATCTCGGAAACGAAGCGAGCTATGGCAAAATGTTAAGAGACCTTTTTTGTAGAGAATTAAGTTTCCTACTTTTTATGTTCTATAATATTTTTTGATCAGATGCGTAGTTCTCGAGATATATCAAGATATTTAAAAGTTCCGTAGCCGCACCAACATAATAGAGATACAGAAACACCGTGGCCCCTTTCTTTGAGATAACTCTGCACTATTGCGAGCTGCAAATGCCACTTCCAGCTTAGCTGTGCAGAAGAAGAACAACAAGAAGAAGAAATATCTCGAAATATGTCCGTCAGGCCCCTTCCCTTGAGATAAATCTGCAAATATCTCGGAAACGAAGAGAGCTATGGCAAAATGTTAAGAGACCTTTTTTGTAGAGAATTAAGTTTCCTACTTTTCATGTTCTATGATATTTTTTGATCAGATGCGTAGTTCTCGAGATATATCAAGATATTTAAACGTTCCGAAGCCGCACCAACATAATAGAGATACAGAAACACCGTGGCCCCTTTCTTTGAGATAACTCTGCACTATTGCGCGCTGCAAATGCCACTTCCAGCTTAGCTGTGCAGAAGAAGAACAACAAGAAGAAGAAATATCTCGAAATATGTCCGTCAGGCCCCTTCCCTTGAGATAAATCTGCAAATATCTCGGAAACGAAGCGAGCTATGGCAAAATGTTAAGAGACCTTTTTTGTAGAGAATTAAGTTTCCTGCTTTTTATGTTCTATGATATTTTTTGATCAGATGCGTAGTTCTCGAGATATATCAAGATATTTAAAAGTTCCGAAGCCGCACCAACATAATAGAGATACAGAAACACCGTGGTCCCTTTCTTTGAGATAACTCTGCACTATTGCGAGCTGTAAATGCCACTTCCAGCTTAGCTGTGCAGAAGAAGAACAACAAGAAGAAGAAATATCTCGAAATATGTCCGTCAGGCCCCTCCCCTTGAGATATATCTGCAAATATCTCGGAAACAAAGCGAGCTATGGCAAAATGTTAAGAGACCTTTTTTGTCGAGAATTATGTTTCCTACAATTTATGTTGTATGATATTTTTTGATCAGAAGCGTAGTTTTCGAGATATATCGAGATATTTAAAAGTTCCGAAGCCGCACCAACATAATAGAGATACAGAAACACCGTGGCCCCTTTCTTTGAGATGACTCTGCACTATTGCGAGCTGGAAATGCCACTTCCAGTTTAGCTGTGCAGAAGAAGAACAACAAGAAGAAGAAATATCTCGAAATATGTCCGTTAGGCCCCTTCCCTTGAGATAAATCGGCAAATATCTCGGAAACGAAGCGAGCTATGGCAAAATGTTAAGAGACCTTTTTTGTAGACAATTAAGTTTCCTACTTTTTATGTTCTATGATATTTTTTGATCAGATGCGTAGTTCTCGAGATATATCAAGATATTTAAAAGTTCCGTAGCCGCACCAACATAATAGAGATACAGAAACACCGTGGCCCCTTTCTTTGAGATAACTCTGCACTATTGCGAGCTGCAAATGCCACTTCCAGCTTAGCTGTGCAGAAGAAGAACAACAAGAAGAAGAAATATCTCGAAATATGTCCGTCAGGCCCCTTCCCTTGAGATAAATCTGCAAATATCTCGGAAACGAAGAGAGCTATGGCAAAATGTTGAGAGACCTTTTTTGTAGATAATTAAGTTTCCTACTTTTTATGTTCTATGATATTTTTTGATCAGATGCGTAGTTCTCGAGATATATCAAAATATTTAAAAGTTCCGAAGCCGCACCAACATAATAGAGATACAGAAACACCGTGGACCCTTTCTTTGAGATAACTCTGCACTATTGCGAGCTGTAAATGCCACTTCCAGCTTAGCTGTGCAGAAGAAGAACAACAAGAAGAAGAAATATCTCGAAATATGTCCGTCAGGCCCCTTCCCTTGAGATATATCTGCAAATATCTCGGAAACGAAGCGAGCTATCGCAAAATGTTAAGAGACCTTTTTTGTCGAGAATTATGTTTCCTACAATTCATGTTCTATGATATTTTTTGATCAGAAGCGTAGTTTTCGAGATATATCGAGATATTTAAAAGTTCCGAAGCCGCACCAACATAATAGAGATACAGAAACACCGTGGCCCCTTTCTTTGAGATGACTCTGCACTATTGCGGCTGGAAATGCCACTTCCAGTTTAGCTGTGCAGAAGAAGAACAACAAGAAGAAGAAATATCTCGAAATATGTCCGTCAGGCCCCTTCCCTTGAGATAAATCTGCAAATATCTCGGAAACGAAGCGAGCTATGGCAAAATGTTAAGAGCCCTTTTTTGTAGAGAATTAAGTTTCCTGCTTTTTATGTTCTATGATATTTTTTGATCAGATGCGTAGTTCTCGAGATATATCAAGATATTTAAAAGTTGCGAAGCCGCACCAACATAATAGAGATACAGAAACACCGTGGCCCCTTTCTTTGAGATGACTCTGCACTATTGCGAGCTGGAAATGCCACTTCCAGTTTAGCTGTGCAGAAGAAGAACAACAAGAAGAAGAAATATCTCGAAATATGTCCGTCAGGCCCCTTCCCTTGAGATAAATCTGCAAATATCTCGCAAACGAAGAGAGCTATGGCAAAATGTTAAGAGACCTTTTTTGTAGAGAATTAAGTTTCCTACTTTTCATGTTCTATGATATTTTTTGATCAGAGGCGTAGTTCTCGAGATATATCAAGATATTTAAAAGTTCCGAAGCCGCACCAACATAATAGAGATACAGAAACACCGTGGCCCCTTTCTTTGAGATAACTCTGCACTATTGCGAGCTGTAAATGCCACTTCCAGCTTAGCTGTGCAGAAGAAGAACAACAAGAAGAAGAAATATCTCGAAATATGTCCGTCAGGCCCCTTCCCTTGAGATATATCTGCAAATATCTCGGAAACGAAGCGAGCTATGGCAAAATGTTAAGAGACCTTTTTTGTCGAGAATTATGTTTCCTACAATTTATGTTCTATGATATTTTTTGATCAGAAGCGTAGTTTTCGAGATATATCGAGATATTTAAAAGTTCCGAAGCCGCACCAACATAATAGAGATACAGAAACACCGTGGCCCCTTTCTTTGAGATGACTCTGCACTATTGCGAGCTGGAAATGCCACTTCCAGTTTAGCTGTGCAGAAGAAGATCAACAAGAAGAAGAAATATCTCGAAATATGTCCGTTAGGCCCCTTCCCTTGAGATAAATCGGCAAATATCTCGGAAACGAAGCGAGCTATGGCAAAATGTTAAGAGACCTTTTTTGTAGAGAATTAAGTTTCCTACTTTTTATGTTCTATGATATTTTTTGATCAGATGCGTAGTTCTCGAGATATATCAAGATATTTAAAAGTTCCGTAGCCGCACCAACATAATAGAGATACAGAAACACCGTGGCCCCTTTCTTTGAGATAACTCTGCACTATTGCGAGCTGCAAATGCCACTTCCAGCTTAGCTGTGCAGAAGAAGAACAACAAGAAGAAGAAATATCTCGAAATATGTCCGTCAGGCCCCTTCCCTTGAGATAAATCTGCAAATATCTCGGAAACGAAGAGAGCTATGGCAAAATGTTAAGAGACCTTTTTTGTAGAGAATTAAGTTTCCTACTTTTTATGTTCTATGATATTTTTTGATCAGATGCGTAGTTCTCGAGATATATCAAGATATTTAAAAGTTCCGTAGCCGCACCAACATAATAGAGATACAGAAACACCGTGGCCCCTTTCTTTGAGATAACTCTGCACTATTGCGAGCTGCAAATGCCACTTCCAGCTTAGCTGTGCAGAAGAAGAACAACAAGAAGAAGAAATATCTCGAAATATGTCCGTCAGGCCCCTTCCCTTGAGATAAATCTGCAAATATCTCGGAAACGAAGAGAGCTATGGCAAAATGTTAAGAGACCTTTTTTGTAGAGAATTAAGTTTCCTACTTTTTATGTTCTATGGTATTTTTTGATCAGATGCGTAGTTCTCGAGATATATCAAAATATTTAAAAGTTCCGAAGCCGCACCAACATAATAGAGATACAGAAACACCGTGGACCCTTTCTTTGAGATAACTCTGCACTATTCCGAGCTGTAAATGCCACTTCCAGCTTAGCTGTGCAGAAGAAGAACAACAAGAAGAAGAAATATCTCGAAATATGTCCGTCAGGCCCCTTCCCTTGAGATATATCTGCAAATATCTCGGAAACGAAGCGAGCTATGGCAAAATGTTAAGAGACCTTTTTTGTCGAGAATTATGTTTCCTACAATTTATGTTCTATGATATTTTTTGATCAGAAGCGTAGTTTTCGAGATATATCGAGATATTTAAAAGTTCCGAAGCCGCACCAACATAATAGAGATACAGAAACACCGTGGCCCCTTTCTTTGAGATGACTCTGCACTATTGCGAGCTGGAAATGCCACTTCCAGTTTAGCTGTGCAGAAGAAGAACAACAAGAAGAAGAAATATCTCGAAATATGTCCGTTAGGCCCCTTCCCTTGAGATAAATCGGCAAATATCTCGGAAACGAAGCGAGCTATGGCAAAATGTTAAGAGACCTTTTTTGTAGAGAATTAAGTTTCCTACTTTTCATGTTCTATGATATTTTTTGATCAGATGCGTAGTTCTCGAGATATATCAAGATATTTAAACGTTCCGAAGCCGCACCAACATAATAGAGATACAGAAACACCGTGGCCCCTTTCTTTGAGATAACTCTGCACTATTGCGCGCTGCAAATGCCACTTCCAGCTTAGCTGTGCAGAAGAAGAACAACAAGAAGAAGAAATATCTCGAAATATGTCCGTCAGGCCCCTTCCCTTGAGATAAATCTGCAAATATCCCGGAAACGAAGCGAGCTATGGCAAAATGTTAAGAGACCTTTTTTGTAGAGAATTAAGTTTCCTGCTTTTTATGTTCTATGATATTTTTTGATCAGATGCGTAGTTCTCGAGATATATCAAGATATTTAAAAGTTCCGAAGCCGCACCAACATAATAGAGATACAGAAACACCGTGGTCCCTTTCTTTGAGATAACTCTGCACTATTGCGAGCTGTAAATGCCACTTCCAGTTTAGCTGTGCAGAAGAAGAACAACAAGAAGAAGAAATATCTCGAAATATGTCCGTTAGGCCCCTTCCCTTGAGATAAATCTGCAAATATCTCGGAAACGAAGCGAGCTATGGCAAAATGTTAAGAGACCTTTTTTGTAGAGAATTAAGTTTCCTACTTTTTATGTTCTATGATATTTTTTGATCAGATGCGTAGTTCTCGAGATATATCAAGATATTTAAAAGTTCCGAAGCCGCACCAACATAATAGAGATACAGAAACACCGTGGCCCCTTTCTTTGAGATAACTCTGCACTATTGCGAGCTGTAAATGCCACTTCCAGCTTAGCTGTGCAGAAGAAGAACAACAAGAAGAAGAAATATCTCGAAATATGTCCGTCAGGCCCCTTCCCTTGAGATATATCTGCAAATATCTCGGAAACGAAGCGAGCTATGGCAAAATGTTAAGAGACCTTTTTTGTCGAGAATTATGTTTCCTACAATTTATGTTCTATGATATTTTTTGATCAGAAGCGTAGTTTTCGAGATATATCGAGATATTTAAAAGTTCCGAAGCCGCACCAACATAATAGAGATACAGAAACACCGTGGCCCCTTTCTTTGAGATGACTCTGCACTATTGCGAGCTGGAAATGCCACTTCCAGTTTAGCTGTGCAGAAGAAGATCAACAAGAAGAAGAAATATCTCGAAATATGTCCGTTAGGCCCCTTCCCTTGAGATAAATCGGCAAATATCTCGGAAACGAAGCGAGCTATGGCAAAATGTTAAGAGACCTTTTTTGTAGAGAATTAAGTTTCCTACTTTTTATGTTCTATGATATTTTTTGATCAGATGCGTAGTTCTCGAGATATATCAAGATATTTAAAAGTTCCGTAGCCGCACCAACATAATAGAGATACAGAAACACCGTGGCCCCTTTCTTTGAGATAACTCTGCACTATTGCGAGCTGCAAATGCCACTTCCAGCTTAGCTGTGCAGAAGAAGAACAACAAGAAGAAGAAATATCTCGAAATATGTCCGTCAGGCCCCTTCCCTTGAGATAAATCTGCAAATATCTCGGAAACGAAGAGAGCTATGGCAAAATGTTAAGAGACCTTTTTTGTAGAGAATTAAGTTTCCTACTTTTTATGTTCTATGATATTTTTTGATCAGATGCGTAGTTCTCGAGATATATCAAGATATTTAAAAGTTCCGTAGCCGCACCAACATAATAGAGATACAGAAACACCGTGGCCCCTTTCTTTGAGATAACTCTGCACTATTGCGAGCTGCAAATGCCACTTCCAGCTTAGCTGTGCAGAAGAAGAACAACAAGAAGAAGAAATATCTCGAAATATGTCCGTCAGGCCCCTTCCCTTGAGATAAATCTGCAAATATCTCGGAAACGAAGAGAGCTATGGCAAAATGTTAAGAGACCTTTTTTGTAGAGAATTAAGTTTCCTACTTTTTATGTTCTATGGTATTTTTTGATCAGATGCGTAGTTCTCGAGATATATCAAAATATTTAAAAGTTCCGAAGCCGCACCAACATAATAGAGATACAGAAACACCGTGGACCCTTTCTTTGAGATAACTCTGCACTATTCCGAGCTGTAAATGCCACTTCCAGCTTAGCTGTGCAGAAGAAGAACAACAAGAAGAAGAAATATCTCGAAATATGTCCGTCAGGCCCCTTCCCTTGAGATATATCTGCAAATATCTCGGAAACGAAGCGAGCTATGGCAAAATGTTAAGAGACCTTTTTTGTCGAGAATTATGTTTCCTACAATTTATGTTCTATGATATTTTTTGATCAGAAGCGTAGTTTTCGAGATATATCGAGATATTTAAAAGTTCCGAAGCCGCACCAACATAATAGAGATACAGAAACACCGTGGCCCCTTTCTTTGAGATGACTCTGCACTATTGCGAGCTGGAAATGCCACTTCCAGTTTAGCTGTGCAGAAGAAGAACAACAAGAAGAAGAAATATCTCGAAATATGTCCGTTAGGCCCCTTCCCTTGAGATAAATCGGCAAATATCTCGGAAACGAAGCGAGCTATGGCAAAATGTTAAGAGACCTTTTTTGTAGAGAATTAAGTTTCCTACTTTTCATGTTCTATGATATTTTTTGATCAGATGCGTAGTTCTCGAGATATATCAAGATATTTAAACGTTCCGAAGCCGCACCAACATAATAGAGATACAGAAACACCGTGGCCCCTTTCTTTGAGATAACTCTGCACTATTGCGCGCTGCAAATGCCACTTCCAGCTTAGCTGTGCAGAAGAAGAACAACAAGAAGAAGAAATATCTCGAAATATGTCCGTCAGGCCCCTTCCCTTGAGATAAATCTGCAAATATCCCGGAAACGAAGCGAGCTATGGCAAAATGTTAAGAGACCTTTTTTGTAGAGAATTAAGTTTCCTGCTTTTTATGTTCTATGATATTTTTTGATCAGATGCGTAGTTCTCGAGATATATCAAGATATTTAAAAGTTCCGAAGCCGCACCAACATAATAGAGATACAGAAACACCGTGGTCCCTTTCTTTGAGATAACTCTGCACTATTGCGAGCTGTAAATGCCACTTCCAGTTTAGCTGTGCAGAAGAAGAACAACAAGAAGAAGAAATATCTCGAAATATGTCCGTTAGGCCCCTTCCCTTGAGATAAATCTGCAAATATCTCGGAAACGAAGCGAGCTATGGCAAAATGTTAAGAGACCTTTTTTGTAGAGAATTAAGTTTCCTACTTTTTATGTTCTATGATATTTTTTGATCAGATGCGTAGTTCTCGAGATATATCAAGATATTTAAAAGTTCCGAAGCCGCACCAACATAATAGAGATACAGAAACACCGTGGCCCCTTTCTTTGAGATAACTCTGCACTATTGCGAGCTGTAAATGCCACTTCCAGCTTAGCTGTGCAGAAGAAGAACAACAAGAAGAAGAAATATCTCGAAATATGTCCGCCAGGCCCCTTCCCTTGAGATAAATCTGCAAATATCTCGGAAACGAAGCGAGCTATGGCAAAATGTTAAGAGCCCTTTTTTGTAGAGAATTAAGTTTCCTGCTTTTTATGTTCTATGATATTTTTTGATCAGATGCGTAGTTCTCGAGATATATCAAGATATTTAAAAGTTGCGAAGCCGCACCAACATAATAGAGATACAGAAACACCGTGGCCCCTTTCTTTGAGATGACTCTGCACTATTGCGAGCTGGAAATGCCACTTCCAGTTTAGCTGTGCAGAAGAAGAACAACAAGAAGAAGAAATATCTCGAAATATGTCCGTCAGGCCCCTTCCCTTGAGATAAATCTGCAAATATCTCGCAAACGAAGAGAGCTATGGCAAAATGTTAAGAGACCTTTTTTGTAGAGAATTAAGTTTCCTACTTTTCATGTTCTATGATATTTTTTGATCAGAGGCGTAGTTCTCGAGATATATCAAGATATTTAAAAGTTCCGAAGCCGCACCAACATAATAGAGATACAGAAACACCGTGGCCCCTTTCTTTGAGATAACTCTGCACTATTGCGAGCTGTAAATGCCACTTCCAGCTTAGCTGTGCAGAAGAAGAACAACAAGAAGAAGAAATATCTCGAAATATGTCCGTCAGGCCCCTTCCCTTGAGATATATCTGCAAATATCTCGGAAACGAAGCGAGCTATGGCAAAATGTTAAGAGACCTTTTTTGTCGAGAATTATGTTTCCTACAATTTACGTTCTATGATATTTTTTGATCAGAAGCGTAGTTTTCGAGATATATCGAGATATTTAAAAGTTCCGAAGCCGCACCAACATAATAGAGATACAGAAACACCGTGGCCCCTTTCTTTGAGATGACTCTGCACTATTGCGAGCTGGAAATGCCACTTCCAGTTTAGCTGTGCAGAAGAAGATCAACAAGAAGAAGAAATATCTCGAAATATGTCCGTTAGGCCCCTTCCCTTGAAATAAATCGGCAAATATCTCGGAAACGAAGCGAGCTATGGCAAAATGTTAAGAGACCTTTTTTGTAGAGAATTAAGTTTCCTACTTTTTATGTTCTATGATATTTTTTGATCAGATGCGTAGTTCTCGAGATATATCAAGATATTTAAAAGTTCCGTAGCCGCACCAACATAATAGAGATACAGAAACACCGTGGCCCCTTTCTTTGAGATAACTCTGCACTATTGCGAGCTGCAAATGCCACTTCCAGCTTAGCTGTGCAGAAGAAGAACAACAAGAAGAAGAAATATCTCGAAATATGTCCGTCAGGCCCCTTCCCTTGAGATAAATCTGCAAATATCTCGGAAACGAAGAGAGCTATGGCAAAATGTTAAGAGACCTTTTTTGTAGAGAATTAAGTTTCCTACTTTTTATGTTCTATGATATTTTTTGATCAGATGCGTAGTTCTCGAGATATATCAAGATATTTAAAAGTTCCGTAGCCGCACCAACATAATAGAGATACAGAAACACCGTGGCCCCTTTCTTTGAGATAACTCTGCACTATTGCGAGCTGCAAATGCCACTTCCAGCTTAGCTGTGCAGAAGAAGAACAACAAGAAGAAGAAATATCTCGAAATATGTCCGTCAGGCCCCTTCCCTTGAGATAAATCTGCAAATATCTCGGAAACGAAGAGAGCTATGGCAAAATGTTAAGAGACCTTTTTTGTAGAGAATTAAGTTTCCTACTTTTTATGTTCTATGATATTTTTTGATCAGATGCGTAGTTCTCGAGATATATCAAAATATTTAAAAGTTCCGAAGCCGCACCAACATAATAGAGATACAGAAACACCGTGGACCCTTTCTTTGAGATAACTCTGCACTATTCCGAGCTGTAAATGCCACTTCCAGCTTAGCTGTGCAGAAGAAGAACAACAAGAAGAAGAAATATCTCGAAATATGTCCGTCAGGCCCCTTCCCTTGAGATATATCTGCAAATATCTCGGAAACGAAGCGAGCTATGGCAAAATGTTAAGAGACCTTTTTTGTCGAGAATTATGTTTCCTACAATTTATGTTCTATGATATTTTTTGATCAGAAGCGTAGTTTTCGAGATATATCGAGATATTTAAAAGTTCCGAAGCCGCACCAACATAATAGAGATACAGAAACACCGTGGCCCCTTTCTTTGAGATGACTCTGCACTATTGCGAGCTGGAAATGCCACTTCCAGTTTAGCTGTGCAGAAGAAGAACAACAAGAAGAAGAAATATCTCGAAATATGTCCGTTAGGCCCCTTCCCTTGAGATAAATCGGCAAATATCTCGGAAACGAAGCGAGCTATGGCAAAATGTTAAGAGACCTTTTTTGTAGAGAATTAAGTTTCCTACTTTTTACGTTCTATGACATTTTTTGATCAGATGCGTAGTTCTCGAGATATATCAAGATATTTAAAAGTTCCGAAGCCGCACCAACATAATAGAGATACAGAAACACCGTGGCCCCTTTCTTTGAGATAACTCTGCACTATTGCGAGCTGCAAATGCCACTTCCAGCTTAGCTGTGCAGAAGAGGAACAACAAGAAGAAGAAATATCTCGGAATATGTCCGTCAGGCCCCTTCCCTTGAGATATATCTGCAAATATCTCGGAAACGAAGCGAGCTATGGCAAAATGTTAAGAGACCTTTTTTGTCGAGAATTATGTTTCCTACAATTTATGTTCTATGATATTTTTTGATCAGAAGCGTAGTTTTCGAGATATATCGAGATATTTAAAAGTTCCGAAGCCGCACCAACATAATAGAGATACAGAAACACCGTGGCCCCTTTCTTTGAGATGACTCTGCACTATTGCGAGCTGGAAATGCCACTTCCAGTTTAGCTGTGCAGAAGAAGAACAACAAGAAGAAGAAATATCTCGAAATATGTCCGTCAGGCCCCTTCCCTTGAGATAAATCTGCAAATATCTCGGAAACGAAGCGAGCTATGGCAAAATGTTAAGAGCCCTTTTTTGTAGAGAATTAAGTTTCCTGCTTTTTATGTTCTATGATATTTTTTGATCAGATGCGTAGTTCTCGAGATATATCAAAATATTTAAAAGTTCCGAAGCCGCACCAACATAATAGAGATACAGAAACACCGTGGACCCTTTCTTTGAGATAACTCTGCACTATTCCGAGCTGTAAATGCCACTTCCAGCTTAGCTGTGCAGAAGAAGAACAACAAGAAGAAGAAATATCTCGAAATATGTCCGTCAGGCCCCTTCCCTTGAGATATATCTGCAAATATCTCGGAAACGAAGCGAGCTATGGCAAAATGTTAAGAGACCTTTTTTGTCGAGAATTATGTTTCCTACAATTTATGTTCTATGATATTTTTTGATCAGAAGCGTAGTTTTCGAGATATATCGAGATATTTAAAAGTTCCGAAGCCGCACCAACATAATAGAGATACAGAAACACCGTGGCCCCTTTCTTTGAGATGACTCTGCACTATTGCGAGCTGGAAATGCCACTTCCAGTTTAGCTGTGCAGAAGAAGAACAACAAGAAGAAGAAATATCTCGAAATATGTCCGTTAGGCCCCTTCCCTTGAGATAAATCGGCAAATATCTCGGAAACGAAGCGAGCTATGGCAAAATGTTAAGAGACCTTTTTTGTAGAGAATTAAGTTTCCTACTTTTTACGTTCTATGACATTTTTTGATCAGATGCGTAGTTCTCGAGATATATCAAGATATTTAAAAGTTCCGAAGCCGCACCAACATAATAGAGATACAGAAACACCGTGGCCCCTTTCTTTGAGATAACTCTGCACTATTGCGAGCTGCAAATGCCACTTCCAGCTTAGCTGTGCAGAAGAGGAACAACAAGAAGAAGAAATATCTCGGAATATGTCCGTCAGGCCCCTTCCCTTGAGATATATCTGCAAATATCTCGGAAACGAAGCGAGCTATGGCAAAATGTTAAGAGACCTTTTTTGTCGAGAATTATGTTTCCTACAATTTATGTTCTATGATATTTTTTGATCAGAAGCGTAGTTTTCGAGATATATCGAGATATTTAAAAGTTCCGAAGCCGCACCAACATAATAGAGATACAGAAACACCGTGGCCCCTTTCTTTGAGATGACTCTGCACTATTGCGAGCTGGAAATGCCACTTCCAGTTTAGCTGTGCAGAAGAAGAACAACAAGAAGAAGAAATATCTCGAAATATGTCCGTCAGGCCCCTTCCCTTGAGATAAATCTGCAAATATCTCGGAAACGAAGCGAGCTATGGCAAAATGTTAAGAGCCCTTTTTTGTAGAGAATTAAGTTTCCTGCTTTTTATGTTCTATGATATTTTTTGATCAGATGCGTAGTTCTCGAGATATATCAAGATATTTAAAAGTTGCGAAGCCGCACCAACATAATAGAGATACAGAAACACCGTGGCCCCTTTCTTTGAGATGACTCTGCACTATTGCGAGCTGGAAATGCCACTTCCAGTTTAGCTGTGCAGAAGAAGAACAACAAGAAGAAGAAATATCTCGAAATATGTCCGTCAGGCCCCTTCCCTTGAGATAAATCTGCAAATATCTCGCAAACGAAGAGAGCTATGGCAAAATGTTAAGAGACCTTTTTTGTAGAGAATTAAGTTTCCTACTTTTCATGTTCTATGATATTTTTTGATCAGAGGCGTAGTTCTCGAGATATATCAAGATATTTAAAAGTTCCGAAGCCGCACCAACATAATAGAGATACAGAAACACCGTGGCCCCTTTCTTTGAGATAACTCTGCACTATTGCGAGCTGTAAATGCCACTTCCAGCTTAGCTGTGCAGAAGAAGAACAACAAGAAGAAGAAATATCTCGAAATATGTCCGTCAGGCCCCTTCCCTTGAGATATATCTGCAAATATCTCGGAAACGAAGCGAGCTATGGCAAAATGTTAAGAGACCTTTTTTGTCGAGAATTATGTTTCCTACAATTTATGTTCTATGATATTTTTTGATCAGAAGCGTAGTTTTCGAGATATATCGAGATATTTAAAAGTTCCGAAGCCGCACCAACATAATAGAGATACAGAAACACCGTGGCCCCTTTCTTTGAGATGACTCTGCACTATTGCGAGCTGGAAATGCCACTTCCAGTTTAGCTGTGCAGAAGAAGATCAACAAGAAGAAGAAATATCTCGAAATATGTCCGTTAGGCCCCTTCCCTTGAGATAAATCGGCAAATATCTCGGAAACGAAGCGAGCTATGGCAAAATGTTAAGAGACCTTTTTTGTAGAGAATTAAGTTTCCTACTTTTTATGTTCTATGATATTTTTTGATCAGATGCGTAGTTCTCGAGATATATCAAGATATTTAAAAGTTCCGTAGCCGCACCAACATAATAGAGATACAGAAACACCGTGGCCCCTTTCTTTGAGATAACTCTGCACTATTGCGAGCTGCAAATGCCACTTCCAGCTTAGCTGTGCAGAAGAAGAACAACAAGAAGAAGAAATATCTCGAAATATGTCCGTCAGGCCCCTTCCCTTGAGATAAATCTGCAAATATCTCGGAAACGAAGAGAGCTATGGCAAAATGTTAAGAGACCTTTTTTGTAGAGAATTAAGTTTCCTACTTTTTATGTTCTATGATATTTTTTGATCAGATGCGTAGTTCTCGAGATATATCAAGATATTTAAAAGTTCCGTAGCCGCACCAACATAATAGAGATACAGAAACACCGTGGCCCCTTTCTTTGAGATAACTCTGCACTATTGCGAGCTGCAAATGCCACTTCCAGCTTAGCTGTGCAGAAGAAGAACAACAAGAAGAAGAAATATCTCGAAATATGTCCGTCAGGCCCCTTCCCTTGAGATAAATCTGCAAATATCTCGGAAACGAAGAGAGCTATGGCAAAATGTTAAGAGACCTTTTTTGTAGAGAATTAAGTTTCCTACTTTTTATGTTCTATGATATTTTTTGATCAGATGCGTAGTTCTCGAGATATATCAAAATATTTAAAAGTTCCGAAGCCGCACCAACATAATAGAGATACAGAAACACCGTGGCCCCTTTCTTTGAGATGACTCTGCACTATTCCGAGCTGGAAATGCCACTTCCAGTTTAGCTGTGCAGAAGAAGAACAACAAGAAGAAGAAATATCTCGAAATATGTCCGTTAGGCCCCTTCCCTTGAGATAAATCGGCAAATATCTCGGAAACGAAGCGAGCTATGGCAAAATGTTAAGAGACCTTTTTTGTAGAGAATTAAGTTTCCTACTTTTTACGTTCTATGACATTTTTTGATCAGATGCGTAGTTCTCGAGATATATCAAGATATTTAAAAGTTCCGAAGCCGCACCAACATAATAGAGATACAGAAACACCGTGGCCCCTTTCTTTGAGATAACTCTGCACTATTGCGAGCTGCAAATGCCACTTCCAGCTTAGCTGTGCAGAGGAAGAACAACAAGAAGAAGAAATATCTCGAAATATGTCCGTCAGGCCAGTTCCTTTGAGCTGAATCTGCAAATATCTCGGAAACGAAGCGAGCTATGGCAAAATGTTAAGAGACCTTTTTTGTCGAGAATTATGTTTCCTACAATTTATGTTCTATGATATTTTTTGATCAGAAGCGTAGTTTTCGAGATATATCGAGATATTTAAAAGTTCCGAAGCCGCACCAACATAATAGAGATACAGAAACACCGTGGCCCCTTTCTTTGAGATGACTCTGCACTATTGCGAGCTGGAAATGCCACTTCCAGTTTAGCTGTGCAGAAGAAGAACAACAAGAAGAAGAAATATCTCGAAATATGTCCGTCAGGCCCCTTCCCTTGAGATAAATCTGCTAATATCTCGGAAACGAAGCGAGCTATGGCAAAATGTTAAGAGACCCCTTTTGTAGAGAATTAAGTTTCCCACTTTTTATGTTCTCTGATATTTTTTGATCAGACGCGTAGTTCTCGAGATATATCAAGATATTTAAAAGGTCCGAAGCCGCACCAACATAATAGAGATACAGAAACACCGTGGCCCCTTTCTTTGAGATAACTCTGCACTATTGCGAGCTGCAAATGCCACTTCCAGCTTAGCTGTGCAGAAGAAGAACAACAAGAAGAAGAAATATCTCGAAATATGTCCGTCAGGCCCCTTCCCTCGAGATAAATCTGCAAATATCTCGGAAACGGAGAGAGCTATGGCAAAATGTTAAGAGACCTTTTTTGTAGAGAATTAAGTTTCCTACTTTTTATGTTCTATGATATGTTTTGATCGGATGCGTAGTTCTCGAGATATATCAAGATATTTAAAAGTTCCGAAGCCGCACCAACATAATAGAGATACAGAAACACCGTGGCCCCTTTCTTTGAGATAACTCTGCACTATTGCGAGCTGCAAATGCCACTTCCAGCTTAGCTGTGCAGAAGAAGAACAACAAGAAGAAGAAATATCTCGAAATATGTCCGTCAGGCCCCTTCCCTTGAGATAAATCTGCAAATATCTCGTAAACGAAGCGAGCTATGGCAAAATGTTAAGAGACCCTTTTTGTAGAGAATTAAGTTTCCCACTTTTTATGTTCTATGATATTTTTTGATCAGACGCGTAGTTCTCGAGATATATCAAGATATTTAAAAGTTCCGAAGCCGCACCAACATAATAGAGATACAGAAACACCGTGGCCCCTTTCTTTGAGATAACTCTGCACTATTGCGAGCTGCAAATGCCACTTCCAGCTTAGCTGTGCAGAAGAAGAACAACAAGAAGAAGAAATATCTCGAAATATGTCCGTCAGGCCCCTTCCCTTGAGATATATCTTGCAAATATCTCGGAAACGAAGCGAGCTATGGCAAAATGTTAAGAGACCTTTTTTGTAGACAATTATGTTTCCTACAATTTATGTTCTATGATATTTTTTGATCAGATGCGTAGTTTTCGAGATATATCGAGATATTTAAAAGATCCGAAGCCGCACCAACATAATAGAGATACAGAAACACCGTGGCCCCTTTCTTTGATAGAACTCTGCACTAGTGCGAGCCGCAAATGCCGCTTCCAGCTTAGCTGTGCAGAAGAAGAACAACAAGAAGAAGAAATATCTGGAAATATGTCCGTCAGGCCCCTTCCCTTGAGATAAATCTGCAAATATCTCGGAAACGAAGCGAGCTATGGCAAAATGTTAAGAGACCTTTTTTGTAGAGAATTTAGTTTCCTACTTTTTATGTTCTATGATATTTTTCGATCAGAGGCGTAGTTCTCGAGATATATCAAGATATTTAAAAGATCCGAAGCCGCACCAACGTAATAGAGATACAGAAACACCGTGGCCCCTTTCTTTGATATAACTCTGCACTAGTGCGAGCCGCAAATGCCGCTTCCAGCTTAGCTGTGCAGAAGAAGAACAACAAGAAGAAGAAATATCTCGAAATATGTCCGTCAGGCCCCTTCCCTCGAGATAAATCTGCAAATATCTCGGAAACGAAGAGAGCTATGGCAAAATGTTAAGAGACCTTTTTTGTAGAGAATTAAGTTTCCTACTTTTTATGTTCTATGATATTTTTTGATCGGATGCGTAGTTCTCGAGATATATCAAGATATTAAAAGTTCCGAAGCCGCACCAACATAATAGAGATACAGAAACACCGTGGCCCCTTTCTTTGAGATAACTCTGCACTATTGCGAGCTGCAAATGCCACTTCCAGCTTAGCTGTGCAGAAGAAGAACAACAAGAAGAAGAAATATCTGGAAATATGTCCGTCAGGCCCCTTCCCTTGAGATAAATCTGCAAATATCTCGGAAACGAAGCGAGCTACGGCAAAATGTTAAGAGACCTTTTTTGTAGAAAATTAGGATTCCTACTTTTTATGTTCTATGATATTTTTTGAACAGATGCGTAGTTCTCGAGATATATCAAGATATTTAAAAGTTCCGAAGCCGCACCAACATAATAGAGATACAGAAACACCGTGGCCCCTTTCTTTGAGATAACTCTGCACTATTGCGCGCTTCAAATGGCACTTCCAGCTTAGCTGTGCAGAAGAAGAACAACAAGAAGAAGAAATATCTCGAAATATGTCCGTCAGGCCCCTTCCCTTGAGATAAATCTGCAAATATCTCGGAAACGAAGCGAGCTATGGCAAAATGTTAAGAGACCTTTTTTGTAGAGAATTTAGTTTCCTACTTTTTATGTTCTATGATATTTTTCGATCAGAGGCGTAGTTCTCGAGATATATCAAGATATTTAAAAGATCCGAAGCCGCACCAACGTAATAGAGATACAGAAACACCGTGGCCCCTTTCTTTGATATAACTCTGCACTAGTGCGAGCCGCAAATGCCGCTTCCAGCTTAGCTGTGCAGAAGAAGAACAACAAGAAGAAGAAATATCTCGAAATATGTCCGTCAGGCCCCTTCCCTCGAGATAAATCTGCAAATATCTCGGAAACGAAGAGAGCTATGGCAAAATGTTAAGAGACCTTTTTTGTAGACAATTATGTTTCCTACAATTTATGTTCTATGATATTTTTTGATCAGATGCGTAGTTTTCGAGATATATCGAGATATTTAAAAGATCCGAAGCCGCACCAACATAATAGAGATACAGAAACACCGTGGCCCCTTTCTTTGATAGAACTCTGCACTAGTGCGAGCCGCAAATGCCGCTTCCAGCTTAGCTGTGCAGAAGAAGAACAACAAGAAGAAGAAATATCTGGAAATATGTCCGTCAGGCCCCTTCCCTTGAGATAAATCTGCAAATATCTCGGAAACGAAGCGAGCTATGGCAAAATGTTAAGAGACCTTTTTTGTAGAGAATTTAGTTTCCTACTTTTTATGTTCTATGATATTTTTCGATCAGAGGCGTAGTTCTCGAGATATATCAAGATATTTAAAAGATCCGAAGCCGCACCAACGTAATAGAGATACAGAAACACCGTGGCCCCTTTCTTTGATATAACTCTGCACTAGTGCGAGCCGCAAATGCCGCTTCCAGCTTAGCTGTGCAGAAGAAGAACAACAAGAAGAAGAAATATCTCGAAATATGTCCGTCAGGCCCCTTCCCTCGAGATAAATCTGCAAATATCTCGGAAACGAAGAGAGCTATGGCAAAATGTTAAGAGACCTTTTTTGTAGAGAATTAAGTTTCCTACTTTTTATGTTCTATGATATTTTTTGATCGGATGCGTAGTTCTCGAGATATATCAAGATATTAAAAGTTCCGAAGCCGCACCAACATAATAGAGATACAGAAACACCGTGGCCCCTTTCTTTGAGATAACTCTGCACTATTGCGAGCTGCAAATGCCACTTCCAGCTTAGCTGTGCAGAAGAAGAACAACAAGAAGAAGAAATATCTGGAAATATGTCCGTCAGGCCCCTTCCCTTGAGATAAATCTGCAAATATCTCGGAAACGAAGCGAGCTACGGCAAAATGTTAAGAGACCTTTTTTGTAGAAAATTAGGATTCCTACTTTTTATGTTCTATGATATTTTTTGAACAGATGCGTAGTTCTCGAGATATATCAAGATATTTAAAAGTTCCGAAGCCGCACCAACATAATAGAGATACAGAAACACCGTGGCCCCTTTCTTTGAGATAACTCTGCACTATTGCGCGCTTCAAATGGCACTTCCAGCTTAGCTGTGCAGAAGAAGAACAACAAGAAGAAGAAATATCTCGAAATATGTCCGTCAGGCCCCTTCCCTTGAGATAAATCTGCAAATATCTCGGAAACGAAGCGAGCTATGGCAAAATGTTAAGAGACCTTTTTTGTAGAGAATTTAGTTTCCTACTTTTTATGTTCTATGATATTTTTCGATCAGAGGCGTAGTTCTCGAGATATATCAAGATATTTAAAAGATCCGAAGCCGCACCAACGTAATAGAGATACAGAAACACCGTGGCCCCTTTCTTTGATATAACTCTGCACTAGTGCGAGCCGCAAATGCCGCTTCCAGCTTAGCTGTGCAGAAGAAGAACAACAAGAAGAAGAAATATCTCGAAATATGTCCGTCAGGCCCCTTCCCTCGAGATAAATCTGCAAATATCTCGGAAACGAAGAGAGCTATGGCAAAATGTTAAGAGACCTTTTTTGTAGAGAATTAAGTTTCCTACTTTTTATGTTCTATGATATTTTTTGATCGGATGCGTAGTTCTCGAGATATATCAAGATATTTAAAAGTTCCGAAGCCGCACCAACATAATAGAGATACAGAAACACCGTGGCCCCTTTCTTTGAGATAACTCTGCACTATTGCGAGCTGCAAATGCCACTTCCAGCTTAGCTGTGCAGAAGAAGAACAACAAGGAGAAGAAATATCTCGAAATATGTCCGTCAGGCCCCTTCCCTTGAGATAAATCTGTAAATATCTCGGAAACGAAGCGAGCTATGGCAAAATGTTGAGAGACCTTTTTTGTAGAGAATTAAGTTTCCTACTTTTTATGTTCTATGATATTTTTCGATCAGAGGCGTAGTTCTCGAGATATATCAAGATATTTAAAAGTTCCGAAGCCGCACCAACATAATAGAGATACAGAAACACCGTGGCCCCTCTCTTTGAGATAACTCTGCACTATTGCGAGCTGCAAATACCACTTCCAGCTTAGCTGTGCAGAAGAAGAACAACAAGAATAAGAAATATTTCGAAATATGTCCGTCAGGACCCTTCCCTTGAGATAAATCTGCAAATATCTCGGAAACGAAGCGGGCTACGGCAAAATGTTAAGAGACCTTTTTTGTAGAAAATTAGGTTTCCTACTTTTTATGTTCTATGATATTTTTTGATCAGATGCGTAGTTCTCGAGATATATCAAGATATTTAAAAGTTCCGAAGCCGCACCAACATAATAGAGATACAGAAACACCGTGGCCCCTTTCTTTGCGATAACTCTGCACTATTGCGAGCTGCAAATGCCACTTCCAGCTTAGCTGTGCAGAAGAAGAACAACAAGAAGAAGAAATATCTCGAAATATGTCCGTCAGGCCCCTTCCCTTGAGATAAATCTGTAAATATCTCGGAAACGAAGCGAGCTATGGCAAAATGTTGAGAGACCTTTTTTGTAGAGAATTAAGTTTCCTACTTTTTATGTTCTATGATATTTTTCGATCAGAGGCGTAGTTCTCGAGACATATCAAGATATTTAAAAGTTCCGAAGCCGCACCAACATAATAGAGATACAGAAACACCGTGGCCCCTCTCTTTGAGATAACTCTGCACGATTGCGAGCTGGAAATGCCACTTCCAGTTTAGCTGTGCAGAAGAAGAACAACAAGAAGAAGAAATATCTCGAAATATGTCCGTCAGGCCCCTTCCCTTGAGATAAATCTGCAAATATCTCGGAAACGAAAGGAGCTATGGCAAAATGTTAAGAGACCTTTTTTGTAGAGAATTAAGTTTCCTACTTTTTATGTTCTATGATATTTTTCGATCAGAGGCGTAGTTCTCGAGATATATCAAGATATTTAAAAGTTCCGAAGCCGCACCAACATAATAGAGATACAGAAACACCGTGGCCCCTCTCTTTGAGATAACTCTGCACTATTGCGAGCTGCAAATGCCACTTCCAGCTTAGCTGTGCAGAAGAAGAACAACAAGAATAAGAAATATTTCGAAATATGTCCGTCAGGACCCTTCCCTTGAGATAAATCTGCAAATATCTCGGAAACGAAGCGGGCTACGGCAAAATGTTAAGACACCTTTTTTGTAGAAAATTAGGTTTCCTACTTTTTATGTTCTATGATATTTTTTGATCAGATGCGTAGTTCTCGAGATATATCAAGATATTTAAAAGTTCCGAAGCCGCACCAACATAATAGAGATACAGAAACACCGTGGCCCCTTTCTTTGCGATAACTCTGCACTATTGCGAGCTGCAAATGCCACTTCCAGCTTAGCTGTGCAGAAGAAGAACAACAAGAAGAAGAAGTATCTCGAAATATGTCCGTCAGGCCCCTTCCATTGAGATAAATCTGTAAATATCTCGGAAACGAAGCGAGCTATGGCAAAATGTTGAGAGACCTTTTTTGTAGAGAATTAAGTTTCCTACTTTTTATGTTCTATGATATTTTTCGATCAGAGGCGTAGTTCTCGAGATATATCAAGATATTTAAAAGTTCCGAAGCCGCACCAACATAATAGAGATACAGAAACACCGTGGCCCCTCTCTTTGAGATAACTCTGCACGATTGCGAGCTGGAAATACCACTTCCAGTTTAGCTGTGCAGAAGAAGAACAACAAGAAGAAGAAATATCTCGAAATATGTCCGTCAGGCCCCTTCCCTTGAGATAAATCTGCAAATATCTCGGAAACGAAAGGAGCTATGGCAAAATGTTAAGAGACCTTTTTTGTAGAGAATTAAGTTTCCTACTTTTTATGTTCTATGATATTTTTCGATCAGAGGCGTAGTTCTCGAGATATATCAAGATATTTAAAAGTTCCGAAGCCGCACCAACATAATAGAGATACAGAAACACCGTGGCCCCTCTCTTTGAGATAACTCTGCACTATTGCGAGCTGCAAATGCCACTTCCAGCTTAGCTGTGCAGAAGAAGAACAACAAGAATAAGAAATATTTCGAAATATGTCCGTCAGGACCCTTCCCTTGAGATAAATCTGCAAATATCTCGGAAACGAAGCGGGCTACGGCAAAATGTTAAGAGACCTTTTTTGTAGAAAATTAGGTTTCCTACTTTTTATGTTCTATGATATTTTTTGATCAGATGCGTAGTTCTCGAGATATATCAAGATATTTAAAAGTTCCGAAGCCGCACCAACATAATAGAGATACAGAAACACCGTGGCCCCTTTCTTTGAGATAACTCTGCACTATTGCGAGCTGCAAATGCCACTTCCAGCTTAGCTGTGCAGAGGAAGAACAACAAGAAGAAGAAGTATCTCGAAATATGTCCGTCAGGCCCATTCCTTTGAGCTGAATCTGCAAATATCTCGGAAACGAAGCGAGCTATGGCAAAATGTTAAGAGACGTTTTTTGTAGTGAATTATGTTTCCTACAATTTATGTTCTATGATATTTTTTGATCAGATGCGTAGTTCTCGAGATATATCAAGATATTTAAAAGTTCCGAAGCCGCACCAACATAATAGAGATACAGAAACACCGTGGCCCCTTTCTTTGAGATAACTCTGCACTATTGCGAGCTGCAAATGCCACTTCCAGCTTAGCTGTGCAGAGGAAGAACAACAAGAAGAAGAAGTATCTCGAAATATGTCCGTCAGGCCCGTTCCTTTGAGCTGAATCTGCAAATATCTCGGAAACGAAGCGAGCTATTGCAAAATGTTAAGAGACGTTTTTTGTAGTGAATTATGTTTCCTACAATTTATGTTCTATGATATTTTTTGATCAGAAGCGTAGTTTTCGAGATATATCGAGATATTTAAAAGTTCCGAAGCCGCACCAACATAATAGAGGTACAGAAACACCGTGGCCCCTTTCTTTGAGATAACTCTGCACTATTGCGAGCTGCAAATGCCACTTCCAGCTTAGCTGTGCAGAAGAAGAACAACAAGAATAAGAAATATTTCGAAATATGTCCCTCAGGCCCCTTCCCTTGAGATAAATCTGCAAATATCTCGGAAACCAAGCGAGCTATGGCAAAATGTTAAGAGACCTTATTTGTAGAGAATTAAGTTTCCTACTTTTTATGTTCTATGATATTTTTCGATCAGAGGCGTAGTTCTCGAGATATATCAAGATATTTAAAAGTTCCGAAGCCGCACCAACATAATAGAGATACAGAAACACCGTGGCCCCTCTCTTTGAGATAACTCTGCACGATTGCGAGCTGGAAATGCCACTTCCAGTTTAGCTGTGCAGAAGAAGAACAACAAGAAGAAGAAATATCTCGAAATATGTCCGTCAGGCCCCTTCCCTTGAGATAAATCTGCAAATATCTCGGAAACGAAAGGAGCTATGGCAAAATGTTAAGAGACCTTTTTTGTAGAGAATTAAGTTTCCTACTTTTTATGTTCTATGATATTTTTCGATCAGAGGCGTAGTTCTCGAGATATATCAAGATATTTAAAAGTTCCGAAGCCGCACCAACATAATAGAGATACAGAAACACCGTGGCCCCTCTCTTTGAGATAACTCTGCACTATTGCGAGCTGCAAATGCCACTTCCAGCTTAGCTGTGCAGAAGAAGAACAACAAGAATAAGAAATATTTCGAAATATGTCCGTCAGGACCCTTCCCTTGAGATAAATCTGCAAATATCTCGGAAACGAAGCGGGCTACGGCATAATGTTAAGAGACCTTTTTTGTAGAAAATTAGGTTTCCTACTTTTTATGTTCTATGATATTTTTTGATCAGATGCGTAGTTCTCGAGATATATCAAGATATTTAAAAGTTCCGAAGCCGCACCAACATAATAGAGATACAGAAACACCGTGGCCCCTTTCTTTGCGATAACTCTGCACTATTGCGAGCTGCAAATGCCACTTCCAGCTTAGCTGTGCAGAAGAAGAACAACAAGAAGAAGAAATATCTCGAAATATGTCCGTCAGGCCCCTTCCCTTGAGATAAATCTGTAAATATCTCGGAAACGAAGCGAGCTATGGCAAAATGTTGAGAGACCTTTTTTGTAGAGAATTAAGTTTCCTACTTTTTATGTTCTATGATATTTTTCGATCAGAGGCGTAGTTCTCGAGACATATCAAGATATTTAAAAGTTCCGAAGCCGCACCAACATAATAGAGATACAGAAACACCGTGGCCCCTCTCTTTGAGATAACTCTGCACGATTGCGAGCTGGAAATGCCACTTCCAGTTTAGCTGTGCAGAAGAAGAACAACAAGAAGAAGAAATATCTCGAAATATGTCCGTCAGGCCCCTTCCCTTGAGATAAATCTGCAAATATCTCGGAAACGAAAGGAGCTATGGCAAAATGTTAAGAGACCTTTTTTGTAGAGAATTAAGTTTCCTACTTTTTATGTTCTATGATATTTTTCGATCAGAGGCGTAGTTCTCGAGATATATCAAGATATTTAAAAGTTTCGAAGCCGCACCAACATAATAGAGATACAGAAACACCGTGGCCCCTCTCTTTGAGATAACTCTGCACTATTGCGAGCTGCAAATGCCACTTCCAGCTTAGCTGTGCAGAAGAAGAACAACAAGAATAAGAAATATTTCGAAATATGTCCGTCAGGACCCTTCCCTTGAGATAAATCTGCAAATATCTCGGAAACGAAGCGGGCTACGGCAAAATGTTAAGAGACCTTTTTTGTAGAGAATTAAGTTTCCTACTTTTTATGTTCTATGATATTTTTTGATCAGATGCGTAGTTCTCGAGATATATCAAGATATTTAAAAGCTCCGAAGCTGCACCAACATAAGAGGTACAGAAACACCGTGGCCCCTTTCTTTGAGATAACTCTGCACTATTGCGAGCTGCAAATGCCACTTCCAGCTTAGCTGTGCAGAAGAAGAACAACAAGAATAAGAAATATTTCGAAATATGTCCGTCAGGCCCCTTCCCTTGAGATAAATCTGCAAATATCTCGGAAACGAAGCGAGCTACGGCAAAATGTTAAGCGACCTTTTTTGTAGAAAATTAGGTTTCCTACTTTTTATGTTCTATGATATTTTTTGATCAGATGCGTAGTTCTCGAGATATATCAAGATATTTAAAAGTTCCGAAGCCGCACCAACATAATAGAGATACAGAAACACCGTGGCCCCTTTCTTTGAGATAACTCTGCACTATTGCGAGCTGCAAATGCCACTTCCAGCTTAGCCGTGCAGAAGAAGAACAACAAGAAGAAGAAATATCTGGAAATATGTCCGTCAGGCCCCTTCCCTTGAGATAAATCTGCAAATATCTCGGAAACCAAGCGAGCTATGGCAAAATGTTAAGAGACATTATTTGTAGAGAATTAAGTTTCCTACTTTTTACGTTCTACGATATTTTTTGATCAGATGCGTAGTTCTCGAGATATATCCAGATATTTAAAAGTTCCGAAGCGGCACCAACATAATAGAGATACAGAAACACCGTG
Organism: Osmia lignaria lignaria; assembly: GCF_051020975.1. Classification (NCBI taxonomy): domain Eukaryota; kingdom Metazoa; phylum Arthropoda; class Insecta; order Hymenoptera; family Megachilidae; genus Osmia; species Osmia lignaria. Next base: position 8,371,085 of record NW_027478166.1, read on the forward strand.
GCCCCTTTCTTTGAGGTAACTCTGCACTATTGCGAGCTGCAAATGCCACTTCCAGCTTAGCTGGGCAGAAGAAGAACAACAAGAAGAAGAAATATCTCGAAATATGTCCGCCAGGCCCCTTCCCTTGAGATAAATCTGCAAATATCTCGGAAACCAAGCGAGCTATGGCAAAATGTTAAGAGACCTTTTTTGTAGAGAATTAAGTTTCCTACTTTTTATGTTCTATAATATTTTTTGATCAGATGCGTAGTTCTCGAGATATATCAAGATATTTAAAAGCTCCGAAGCTGCACCAACATAATAGAGGTACAGAAACACCGTGGCCCCTTTCTTTGAGATAACTCTGCACTATTGCGAGCTGCAAATGCCACTTCCAGCTTAGCTGTGCAGAAGAAGAACAACAAGAATAAGAAATATTTCGAAATATGTCCGTCAGGCCCCTTCCCTTGAGATAAATCTGCAAATATCTCGGAAACGAAGCGAGCTACGGCAAAATGTTAAGCGACCTTTTTTGTAGAAAATTAGGTTTCCTACTTTTTATGTTCTATGATATTTTTTGATCAGATGCGTAGTTCTCGTGATATATCAAGATATTTAAAAGTTCCGAAGCCGCACCAACATAATAGAGATACAGAAACACCGTGGCCCCTTTCTTTGAGATAACTCTGCACTATTGCGAGCTGCAAATGCCACTTCCAGCTTGGCCGTGCAGAAGAAGAACAACAAGAAGAAGAAATATCTGGAAATATGTCCGTCAGGCCCCTTCCCTTGAGATAAATCTGCAAATATCTCGGAAACCAAGCGAGCTATGGCAAAATGTTAAGAGACCTTATTTGTAGAGAATTAAGTTTCCTACTTTTTATGTTCTACGATATTTTTTGATCAGATGCGTAGTTCTCGAGATATATCAAGATATTTAAAAGTTCCGAAGCCGCACCAACATAATAGAGATACAGAAACACCGTGGCCCCTTTCTTTGAGATAACTCTGCACTACTGCGAGCTGCAAATGCCACTTCCAGCTTAGCTGTGCAGAAGAAGAACAACAAGAAGAAGAAATATCTCGAAATATGTCCGTCAGGCCCCTTCCCTTGAGATAAATCTGCAAATATCTCGGAAACGAAGCGAGCTATGGCAAAATGTTTAGAGACCTTTTTTGTAGAGAATTAAGTTTCCTACTTTTTATGTCCTATGATATTTTTTGATCAGATGCGTAGTTCTCGAGATATATCCAGATATTTAAAAGTTCCGAAGCGGCACCAACATAATAGAGATACAGAAACACCGTGGCCCCTTTCTTTGAGATAACTCTGCACTATTGCGAGCTGCAAATGCCACTTGCAGCTTAGCTGTGCAGAAGAAGAACAACAAGATGAAGAAATATCTCGAAATATGTCCGTCAGGCCCCTTCCCTTGAGATAAATCTGCAAATATCTCGGAAACGAAGCGAGCTATGGCAAAATGTTAAGAGACCTTTTTTGTAGAGAATTATGTTTCCTACAATTTACGTTCTCTGATATTTTTTGATCAGAAGCGTAGTTTTCGAGATATATCAAGATATTTAAAAGTTCCGAAGCCGTACCAACATAATAGAGATACAGAAACACTGTGGCCCCTTTCTTTGAGATAACTCTGCACTATTGCGCGCTGCAAATGCCACTGCCAGCTTAGCTGTGCAGAAGAAGAACAACAAGAAGAAGAAATATCTCGAAATATGTCCGTCAGGCCCCTTCCCTTGAGATAAATCTGCAAATATCTCGGAAACGAAGCGAGCTATGGCAAAATGTTAAGAGACCTTTTTTGTAGAGAATTAAGTTTCCTACTTTTTATGTTCTATGATATTTTTTGATCAGATGCGTAGTTCTCGAGATATATCAAGATATTTAAAAGCTCCGAAGCTGCACCAACATAATAGAGGTACAGAAACACCGTGGCCCCTTTCTTTGAGATAACTCTGCACTATTGCGAGCTGCAAATGCCACTTCCAGCTTAGCTGTGCAGAAGAAGAACAACAAGAATAAGAAATATTTCGAAATATGTCCGTCAGGCCCCTTCCCTTGAGATAAATCTGCAAATATCTCGGAAACGAAGCGAGCTACGGCAAAATGTTAAGAGACCTTTTTTGTAGAGAATTAGGTTTCCTACTTTCTATGTTCTATGATATTTTTCGATCAGAGGGGTAGTTCTCGAGATATATCAAGATATTTAAAAGTTCCGAAGCCGCACCAACATAATAGAGATACAGAAACACCGTGGCCCCTCTCTTTGAGATAACTCTGCACGATTGCGAGCTGGAAATGCCACTTCCAGTTTAGCTGTGCAGAAGAAGAACAACAAGAAGAAGAAATATCTCGAAATATGTCCGTCAGGACCCTTCCCTTGAGATAAATCTGCAAATATCTCGGAAACGAAGCGAGCTATGGCAAAATGTTAAGAGACCTTTTTTGTAGAGAATTATGTTTCCTACAATTTAGGTTCTCTAATATTTTTTGATCAGAAGCGTAGTTTTCGAGATATATCGAGATATTTAAAAGTTCCGAAGCCGCACCAACATAATAGAGATACAGAAACACCGTGGCCCCTTTCTTTGAGATAACTCTGCACTATTGCGACCTGCAAATGCCACTTCCAGCTTAGCTGTGCAGAAGAGGAACAACAAGAAGAAGAAATATCTCGGAATATGTCCGTCAGGCCCCTTCCCTTGAGCTAAATCTGCAAATATCTCGGAAATGAAGCGAGCTATGGCAAAATGTTAAGAGACCTTTTTTGTAGAGAATTAAGTTTCCTACTTTTTATGTTCTATGATATTTTTTGATCAGATGCGTAGTTCTCGAGATATATCCAGATATTTAAAAGTTCCGAAGCGGCACCAACATAATAGAGATACAGAAACACCGTGGCCCCTTTCTTTGAGATAACTCTGCACTATTGCGAGCTGCAAATGCCACTTGCAGCTTAGCTGTGCAGAAGAAGAACAACAAGAAGAAGAAATATCTCGAAATATGTCCGTCAGGCCCCTTCCCTTGAGATAAATCTGCAAATATCTCGGAAACGAAGCGAGCTATGGCAAAATGTTAAGAGACCTTTTTTGTAGAGAATTATGTTTCCTACAATTTACGTTCTCGGATATTTTTTGATCAGAAGCGTAGTTTTCGAGATATATCAAGATATTTAAAAGTTCCGAAGCCGCACCAACATAATAGAGATACAGAAACACTGTGGCCCCTTTCTTTGAGATAACTCTGCACTATTGCGCGCTGCAAATGCCACTGCCAGCTTAGCTGTGCAGAAGAAGAACAACAAGAAGAAGAAATATCTCGAAATATGTCCGTCAGGCCCCTTCCCTTGAGATAAATCTGCAAATATCTCGGAAACGAAGCGAGCTATGGCAAAATGTTAAGAGACCTTTTTTGTAGAGAATTAAGTTTCCTACTTTTTATGTTCTATGATATTTTTTGATCAGATGCGTAGTTCTCGAGATATATCAAGATATTTAAAAGCTCCGAAGCTGCACCAACATAATAGAGGTACAGAAACACCGTGGCCCCTTTCTTTGAGATAACTCTGCACTATTGCGAGCTGCAAATGACACTTCCAGCTTAGCTGTGCAGAAGAAGAACAACAAGAAGAAGAAATATCTCGAAATATGTCCCTCAGGCCCCTTCCCTTGAGATAAATCTGCAAATATCTCGGAAACCAAGCGAGCTATGGCAAAATGTTAAGAGACCTTATTTGTAGAGAATTAAGTTTCCTACTTTTTATGTTCTACGATATTTTTTGATCAGATGCGTAGTTCTCGAGATATATCAAGATATTTAAAAGTTCCGAAGCCGCACCAACATAATAGAGATACAGAAACACTGTGGCCCCTTTCTTTGAGATAACTCTGCACTATTGCGAGCTGCAAATGCCACTTCCAGCTTAGCTGTGCAGAAGAAGAACAACAAGAAGAAGAAATATCTCGAAATATGTCCGTCAGGCCCCTTCCCTTGAGATAAATCTGCAAATATCTCGGAAACGAAGCGAGCTATGGCAAAATCTTAAGAGACCTTTTTTGTAGAGAATTATGTTTCCTACAATTTACGTTCTGTGATATTTTTTGATCAGAAGCGTAGTTTTCGAGATATATCGAGATATTTAAAAGTTCCGAAGCCGCACCAACATAATAGAGATACAGAAACACCGTGGCCCCTTTCTTTGAGATAACTCTGCACTATTGCGACCTGCAAATGCCACTTCCAGCTTAGCTGTGCAGAAGAAGAACAACAAGAAGAAGAAATATTTCGAAATATGTCCCTCAGGCCCCTTCCCTTGAGATAAATCTGCAAATATCTCGGAAACCAAGCGAGCTATGGCAAAATGTTAAGAGACCTTATTTGTAGAGAATTAAGTTTCCTACTTTTTATGTTCTACGATATTTTTTGATCAGATGCGTAGTTCTCGAGATATATCAAGATATTTAAAAGTTCCGAAGCCGCACCAACATAATAGAGATACAGAAACACCGTGGCCCCTCTCTTTGAGATAACTCTGCACAATTGCGAGCTGCAAATGCCACTTCCAGCTTAGCTGTGCAGAAGAAGAACAACAAGAAGAAGAAATATCTGGAAATATGTCCGTCAGGCCCCTTCCCTTGAGATAAATCTGCAAATATCTCGGAAACGAAGCGAGCTACGGCAAAATGTTAAGAGACCTTTTTTGTAGAAAATTAGGATTCCTACTTTTTATGTTCTATGATATTTTTTAAACAGATGCGTAGTTCTCGAGATATATCAAGATATTTAAAAGTTCCGAAGCCGCACCAACATAATAGAGATACAGAAACACCGTGGCCCCTTTCTTTGAGATAACTCCGCACTACTGCGAGCTGCAAATGCCACTTCCAGCTTAGCTGTGCAGAAGAAGAACAACAAGAAGAAGAAATATCTCGAAATATGTCCGTCAGGCCCCTTCCCTTGGGATAACTCTGCAAATATCTCGGAAACGAAGCGAGCTATGGAAAAATGTTAAGAGACCTTTTTTGTAGAGAATTAAGTTTCCTACTTTTTATGTTCTATAATATTTTTTGATCAGATGCGTAGTTCTCGAGATATATCCAGATATTTAAAAGTTCCGAAGCGGCACCAACATAATAGAGATACAGAAACACCGTGGCCCCTTTCTTTGAGGTAACTCTGCACTATTGCGAGCTGCAAATGCCACTTCCAGCTTAGCTGTGCAGAAGAAGAACAACAAGAAGAAGAAATATCTCGAAATATGTCCCTCAGGCCCCTTCCCTTGAGATAAATCTGCAAATATCTCGGAAACCAAGCGAGCTATGGCAAAATGTTAAGAGACCTTATTTGTAGAGAATTAAGTTTCCTACTTTTTATGTTCTACGATATTTTTTGATCAGATGCGTAGTTCTCGAGATATATCAAGATATTTAAAAGTTCCGAAGCCGCACCAACATAATAGAGATACAGAAACACCGTGGCCCCTTTCTTTGAGATAACTCTGCACTATTGCGAGCTGCAAATGCCACTTCCAGCTTAGCTGTGCAGAAGAAGAACAACAAGAAGAAGAAATATCTCGAAATATGTCCGTCAGGCCCCTTCCCTTGAGATAAATCTGCAAATATCTCGGAAACGAAGCGAGCTATGGCAAAATCTTAAGAGACCTTTTTTGTAGAGAATTATGTTTCCTACTATTTACGTTCTGTGATATTTTTTGATCAGAAGCGTAGTTTTCGAGATATATCGAGATATTTAAAAGTTCCGAAGCCGCACCAACATAATAGAGATACAGAAACACCGTGGCCCCTTTCTTTGAGATAACTCTGCACTATTGCGACCTGCAAATGCCACTTCCAGCTTAGCTGTGCAGAAGAAGAACAACAAGAAGAAGAAATATCTCGAAATATGTCCGTCAGGACCCTTCCCTTGAGATAAATCTGCAAATATCTCGGAAACGAAGCGAGCTATTGCAAAACGTTAAGAGACCTTTTTTGTAGAGAATTAAGTTTCCTACTTTTTATGTTCTATGATATTTTTTGATCAGATGCGTAGTTCTCGAGATATATCAAGATATTTAAAAGTTCCGAAGCCGCACCAACATAATGGAGATACAGAAACACCGTGGCCCCTTTCTTTGAGATAACTCTGCACTATTGCGAGCTGCAAATGCCACTTCCAGCTTAGCTGTGCAGAAGAAGAACAACAAGAAGAAGAAATATCTCGAAATATGTCCGTCAGGCCCCTTCCCTTGGGATAAATCTGCAAATATCTCGGAAACGAAGCGAGCTATGGCAAAATGTTAAGAGACCTTATTTGTAGAGAATTATGTTTCCTACAATTTATGTTCTATGATATTTTTTGATCAGAAGCGTAGTTTTCGAGATATATCGAGATATTTAAAAGTGCCGAAGCCGCACCAACATAATAGAGATACAGAAACACCGTGGCCCCTTTCTTTGGGATAACTCTGCACTGTTGCGAGCTGGAAATGCCACTTCCAGTTTAGCTGTGCAGAAGAAGAACAACAAGAAGAAGAAATATCTCGAAATATGTCCGTCAGGACCCTTCCCTTGAGATAAATCTGCAAATATCTCGGAAACGAAGCGAGCTATTGCAAAACGTTAAGAGACCTTTTTTGTAGAGAATTAAGTTTCCTACTTTCTATGTTGTATGATATTTTTTGATCAGATGCGTAGTTCTCGAGATATGTCAAGATATTTAAAAGTTCCGAAGCCGCACCAACATAATAGAGATACAGAAACACCGTGGCCCCTTTCTTTGAGATAACTCTGCACTACTGCGAGCTGGAAATGCCACTTCCAGTTTAGCTGTGCAGAAGAAGAACAACAAGAAGAAGAAACATCTCGAAATATGTCCATCAGGACCCTTCCCTTGAGATAAATCTGCAAATATCTCGGAAACGAAGCGAGCTATGGCAAAATGTTAAGAGACCTTTTTTGTAGAGAATTATGTTTCCTACAATTTATGTTCTATGATATTTTTTGATCAGAAGCGTAGTTTTCGAGATATATCGAGATATTTAAAAGTTCCGAAGCCGCACCAACATAATAGAGATACAGAAACACCGTGGCCCCTTTCTTTGGCATAACTCTGCACTATTGCGAGCTGGAAATGCCACTTCCAGTTTAGCTGTGCAGAAGAAGAACAACAAGAAGAAGAAATATCTCGGAATATGTCGTCAGGCCCCTTCCCTTGAGCTAAATCTGCAAATATCTCGGAAACGATGCCAGCTATGGGAAAATGTTAAGAGACCTTTTTTGTAGAGAATTAAGTTTCCTACTTTTTATGTTCTATGATATTTTTTGATCAGATGCGTAGTTTTCGAGATATATCGAGATATTTAAAAGTTCCGAAGCGGCACCAACATAATAGAGATACAGAAACACCGTGGCCCCTTTCTTTGAGGTAACTCTGCACTATTGCGAGCTGCAAATGCCACTTCCAGCTTAGCTGTGCAGAAGAAGAACAACAAGAAGAAGAAATATCTCGAAATATGTCCGTCAGGCCCCTTCCCTTGAGATAAATCTGCAAATATCTCGGAAACGAAGCGAGCTATGGCAAAATGTTAAGAAACCTTTTTTGTAGAGAATTAAGTTTCCTACTTTTTATGTTCTATGATATTTTTTGATCAGATGCGTAGTTCTCGAGATATATCAAGATATTTAAAAGTTCCGAAGCCGCACCAACATAATAGAGATACAGAAACACCGTGGCCCCTTTCTTTGAGATAACTCTGCACTACTGCGAGCAGCAAATGCCACTTCCAGCTTAGCTGTGCAGAAGAAGAACAACAAGAAGAAGAAATATCTCGAAATATGTCCGTCAGGCCCCTTCCCTTGGGATAAATCTGCAAATATCTCGGAAACGAAGCGAGCTATGGAAAAATGTTAAGAGATCTTTTTTGTAGAGAATTAAGTTTCCTACTTTTTATGTTCTATAATATTTTTTGATCAGATGCGTAGTTCTCGAGATATATCCAGATATTTAAAAGTTCCGAAGCGGCACCAACATAATAGAGATACAGAAACACCGTGGCCCCTTTCTTTGAGGTAACTCTGCACTATTGCGAGCTGCAAATGCCACTTCCAGCTTAGCTGTGCAGAAGAAGAACAACAAGAAGAAGAAATATCTCGAAATATGTCCCTCAGGCCCCTTCCCTTGAGATAAATCTGCAAATATCTCGGAAACCAAGCGAGCTATGGCAAAATCTTAAGAGACCTTATTTGTAGAGAATTAAGTTTCCTACTTTTTATGTTCTACGATATTTTTTGATCAGATGCGTAGTTCTCGAGATATATCAAGATATTTAAAAGTTCCGAACCCGCACCAACATAATAGAGATACAGAAACACTGTGGCCCCTTTCTTTGAGATAACTCTGCACTATTGCGAGCTGCAAATGCCACTTCCAGCTTAGCTGTGCAGAAGAAGAACAACAAGAAGAAGAAATATCTCGAAATATGTCCGTCAGGCCCCTTCCCTTGAGATAAATCTGCAAATATCTCGGAAACGAAGCGAGCTATGGCAAAATCTTGAGAGACCTTTTTTGTAGAAAATTATGTTTCCTACAATTTATGTTCTATGATATTTTTTGATCAGAAGCGTAGTTTTCGAGATATATCGAGATATTTAAAAGTTCCGAAGCCGCACCAACATAATAGAGATACAGAAACACCGTGGCCCCTTTCTTTGAGATAACTCTGCACTACTGCGAGCTGCAAATGCCACTTCCAGCTTAGCTGTGCAGAAGAAGAACAACAAGAAGAAGAAATATCTCGAAATATGTCCGTCAGGCCCCTTCCCTTGGGATAAATCTGCAAATATCTCGGAAACGAAGCGAGCTATGGAAAAATGTTAAGAGATCTTTTTTGTAGAGAATTAAGTTTCCTACTTTTTATGTTCTATAATATTTTTTGATCAGATGCGTAGTTCTCGAGATATATCCAGATATTTAAAAGTTCCGAAGCGGCACCAACATAATAGAGATACAGAAACACCGTGGCCCCTTTCTTTGAGGTAACTCTGCACTATTGCGAGCTGCAAATGCCACTTCCAGCTTAGCTGTGCAGAAGAAGAACAACAAGAAGAAGAAATATCTCGAAATATGTCCCTCAGGCCCCTTCCCTTGAGATAAATCTGCAAATATCTCGGAAACCAAGCGAGCTATGGCAAAATCTTAAGAGACCTTATTTGTAGAGAATTAAGTTTCCTACTTTTTATGTTCTACGATATTTTTTGATCAGATGCGTAGTTCTCGAGATATATCAAGATATTTAAAAGTTCCGAACCCGCACCAACATAATAGAGATACAGAAACACTGTGGCCCCTTTCTTTGAGATAACTCTGCACTATTGCGAGCTGCAAATGCCACTTCCAACTTAGCTGTGCAGAAGAAGAACAACAAGAAGAAGAAATATCTCGAAATATGTCCGTCAGGCCCCTTCCCTTGAGATAAATCTGCAAATATCTCGGAAACGAAGCGAGCTATGGCAAAATCTTAAGAGACCTTTTTTGTAGAAAATTATGTTTCCTACAATTTACGTTGTGTGATATTTTTTGATCAGAAGCGTAGTTTTCGAGATATATCGAGATATTTAAAAGTTCCGAAGCCGCACCAACATAATAGAGATACAGAAACACCGTGGCCCCTTTCTTTGAGATAACTCTGCACTATTGCGACCTGCAAATGCCACTTCCAGCTTAGCTGTGCAGAAGAAGAACAACAAGAAGAAGAAATATTTCGAAATATGTCCCTCAGGCCCCTTCCCTTGAGATAAATCTGCAAATATCTCGGAAACCAAGCGAGCTATGGCAAAATGTTAAGAGACCTTATTTGTAGAGAATTAAGTTTCCTACTTTTTATGTTCTACGATATTTTTTGATTAGATGCGTAGTTCTCGAGATATATCAAGATATTTAAAAGTTCCGAAGCCGCACCAACATAATAGAGATACAGAAACACCGTGGCCCCTCTCTTTGAGATAACTGTGCACAATTGCGAGCTGCAAATGCCACTTCCAGCTTAGCTGTGCAGAAGAAGAACAACAAGAAGAAGAAATATCTCGAAATATGTCCGTCAGGCCCCTTCCCTTGAGATAAATCTGCAAATATCTCGGAAACGAAGCGAGCTATGGCAAAATGTTAAGAGACCTTTTTTGTAGAGAATTATGTTTCCTACAATTTATGTTCTATGATATTTTTTGATCAGAAGCGTAGTTTTCGAGATATATCGAGATATTTAAAAGTTCCGAAGCCGCACCAACATAATAGAGATACAGAAACACCGTGGCCCCTTTCTTTGAGATAACACTGCACTATTGCGAGCTGCAAATGCCGCTTCCAGCTTAGCTGTGCAGAAGAAGAACAACAAGAAGAAGAAATATCTGGAAATATGTCCGTCAGGCCCCTTCCCTTGAGATAAATCTGCAAATATCTCGGAAACGAAGCGAGCTACGGCAAAATGTTAAGAGACCTTTTTTGTAGAAAATTAGGATTCCTACTTTTTATGTTCTATGATATTTTTTAAACAGATGCGTAGTTCTCGAGATATATCAAGATATTTAAAAGTTCCGAAGCCGCACCAACATAATAGAGATACAGAAACACCGTGGCCCCTTTCTTTGAGATAACTCCGCACTACTGCGAGCTGCAAATGCCACTTCCAGCTTAGCTGTGCAGAAGAAGAACAACAAGAAGAAGAAATATCTCGAAATATATCCGTCAGGCCCCTTCCCTTGGGATAAATCTGCAAATATCTCGGAAACGAAGCGAGCTATGGAAAAATGTTAAGAGACCTTTTTTGTAGAGAATTAAGTTTCCTACTTTTTATGTTCTATAATATTTTTTGATCAGATGCGTAGTTCTCGAGATATATCCAGATATTTAAAAGTTCCGAAGCGGCACCAACATAATAGAGATACAGAAACACCGTGGCCCCTTTCTTTGAGGTAACTCTGCACTATTGCGAGCTGCAAATGCCACTTCCAGCTTAGCTGTGCAGAAGAAGAACAACAAGAAGAAGAAATATCTCGAAATATGTCCCTCAGGCCCCTTCCCTTGAGATAAATCTGCAAATATCTCGGAAACCAAGCGAGCTATGGCAAAATCTTAAGAGACCTTATTTGTAGAGAATTAAGTTTCCTACTTTTTATGTTCTACGATATTTTTTGATCAGATGCGTAGTTCTCGAGATATATCAAGATATTTAAAAGTTCCGAACCCGCACCAACATAATAGAGATACAGAAACACTGTGGCCCCTTTCTTTGAGATAACTCTGCACTATTGCGAGCTGCAAATGCCACTTCCAGCTTAGCTGTGCAGAAGAAGAACAACAAGAAGAAGAAATATCTCGAAATATGTCCGTCAGGCCCCTTCCCTTGAGATAAATCTGCAAATATCTCGGAAACGAAGCGAGCTATGGCAAAATCTTGAGAGACCTTTTTTGTAGAAAATTATGTTTCCTACAATTTATGTTCTATGATATTTTTTGATCAGAAGCGTAGTTTTCGAGATATATCGAGATATTTAAAAGTTCCGAAGCCGCACCAACATAATAGAGATACAGAAACACCGTGGCCCCTTTCTTTGAGATAACTCTGCACTACTGCGAGCTGCAAATGCCACTTCCAGCTTAGCTGTGCAGAAGAAGAACAACAAGAAGAAGAAATATCTCGAAATATGTCCGTCAGGCCCCTTCCCTTGGGATAAATCTGCAAATATCTCGGAAACGAAGCGAGCTATGGAAAAATGTTAAGAGATCTTTTTTGTAGAGAATTAAGTTTCCTACTTTTTATGTTCTATAATATTTTTTGATCAGATGCGTAGTTCTCGAGATATATCCAGATATTTAAAAGTTCCGAAGCGGCACCAACATAATAGAGATACAGAAACACCGTGGCCCCTTTCTTTGAGGTAACTCTGCACTATTGCGAGCTGCAAATGCCACTTCCAGCTTAGCTGTGCAGAAGAAGAACAACAAGAAGAAGAAATATCTCGAAATATGTCCCTCAGGCCCCTTCCCTTGAGATAAATCTGCAAATATCTCGGAAACCAAGCGAGCTATGGCAAAATCTTAAGAGACCTTATTTGTAGAGAATTAAGTTTCCTACTTTTTATGTTCTACGATATTTTTTGATCAGATGCGTAGTTCTCGAGATATATCAAGATATTTAAAAGTTCCGAACCCGCACCAACATAATAGAGATACAGAAACACTGTGGCCCCTTTCTTTGAGATAACTCTGCACTATTGCGAGCTGCAAATGCCACTTCCAACTTAGCTGTGCAGAAGAAGAACAACAAGAAGAAGAAATATCTCGAAATATGTCCGTCAGGCCCCTTCCCTTGAGATAAATCTGCAAATATCTCGGAAACGAAGCGAGCTATGGCAAAATCTTAAGAGACCTTTTTTGTAGAAAATTATGTTTCCTACAATTTACGTTGTGTGATATTTTTTGATCAGAAGCGTAGTTTTCGAGATATATCGAGATATTTAAAAGTTCCGAAGCCGCACCAACATAATAGAGATACAGAAACACCGTGGCCCCTTTCTTTGAGATAACTCTGCACTATTGCGACCTGCAAATGCCACTTCCAGCTTAGCTGTGCAGAAGAAGAACAACAAGAAGAAGAAATATTTCGAAATATGTCCCTCAGGCCCCTTCCCTTGAGATAAATCTGCAAATATCTCGGAAACCAAGCGAGCTATGGCAAAATGTTAAGAGACCTTATTTGTAGAGAATTAAGTTTCCTACTTTTTATGTTCTACGATATTTTTTGATTAGATGCGTAGTTCTCGAGATATATCAAGATATTTAAAAGTTCCGAAGCCGCACCAACATAATAGAGATACAGAAACACCGTGGCCCCTCTCTTTGAGATAACTCTGCACTACTGCGAGCTGGAAATGCCACTTCCAGCTTAGCTGTGCAGAAGAAGAACAACAAGAAGAAGAAATATCTCGAAATATGTCCGTCAGGCCCCTTCCCTTGAGATAAATCTGCAAATATCTCGGAAACGAAGCGAGCTATGGCAAAATGTTAAGAGACCTTTTTTGTAGAGAATTATGTTTCCTACAATTTATGTTCTATGATATTTTTTGATCAGAAGCGTAGTTTTCGAGATATATCGAGATATTTAAAAGTTCCGAAGCCGCACCAACATAATAGAGATACAGAAACACCGTGGCCCCTTTCTTTGAGATAACACTGCACTATTGCGAGCTGCAAATGCCGCTTCCAGCTTAGCTGTGCAGAAGAAGAACAACAAGAAGAAGAAATATCTGGAAATATGTCCGTCAGGCCCCTTCCCTTGAGATAAATCTGCAAATATCTCGGAAACGAAGCGAGCTACGGCAAAATGTTAAGAGACCTTTTTTGTAGAAAATTAGGATTCCTACTTTTTATGTTCTATGATATTTTTTAAACAGATGCGTAGTTCTCGAGATATATCAAGATATTTAAAAGTTCCGAAGCCGCACCAACATAATAGAGATACAGAAACACCGTGGCCCCTTTCTTTGAGATAACTCCGCACTACTGCGAGCTGCAAATGCCACTTCCAGCTTAGCTGTGCAGAAGAAGAACAACAAGAAGAAGAAATATCTCGAAATATATCCGTCAGGCCCCTTCCCTTGGGATAAATCTGCAAATATCTCGGAAACGAAGCGAGCTATGGAAAAATGTTAAGAGACCTTTTTTGTAGAGAATTAAGTTTCCTACTTTTTATGTTCTATAATATTTTTTGATCAGATGCGTAGTTCTCGAGATATATCCAGATATTTAAAAGTTCCGAAGCGGCACCAACATAATAGAGATACAGAAACACCGTGGCCCCTTTCTTTGAGGTAACTCTGCACTATTGCGAGCTGCAAATGCCACTTCCAGCTTAGCTGTGCAGAAGAAGAACAACAAGAAGAAGAAATATCTCGAAATATGTCCCTCAGGCCCCTTCCCTTGAGATAAATCTGCAAATATCTCGGAAACCAAGCGAGCTATGGCAAAATGTTAAGAGACCTTATTTGTAGAGAATTAAGTTTCCTACTTTTTATGTTCTACGATATTTTTTGATCAGATGCGTAGTTCTCGAGATATATCAAGATATTTAAAAGTTCCGAAGCCGCACCAACATAATAGAGATACAGAAACACCGTGGCCCCTTTCTTTGAGATAACTCTGCACTATTGCGAGCTGCAAATGCCACTTCCAGCTTAGCTGTGCAGAAGAAGAACAACAAGAAGAAGAAGTATCTCGAAATAGGTCCGTCAGGCCCCTTCCCTTGAGATAAATCTGCAAATATCTCGGAAACGAAGCGAGCTATGGCAAAATCTTAAGAGACCTTTTTTGTAGAGAATTAAGTTTCCTACTTTTTATGTTCTACGATATTTTTTGATCAGATGCGTAGTTCTCGAGATATATCAAGATATTTAAAAGTTCCGAAGCCGCACCGACATAATAGAGATACAGAAACACCGTGGCCCCTCTCTTTGAGATAACTCTGCACAATTGCGAGCTGCAAATGCCACTTCCAGCTTAGCTGTGCAGAAGAAGAACAACAAGAAGAAGAAATATCTCGAAATATGTCCGTCAGGCCCCTTCCCTTGGGATAAATCTGCAAATATCTCGGAAACGAAGCGAGCTATGGAAAAATGTTAAGAGACCTTTTTTGTAGAGAATTAAGTTTCCTACTTTTTATGTTCTATAATATTTTTTGATCAGATGCGTAGTTCTCGAGATATATCCAGATATTTAAAAGTTCCGAAGCGGCACCAACATAATAGAGATACAGAAACACCGTGGCCCCTTTCTTTGAGGTAACTCTGCACTATTGCGAGCTGCAAATGCCACTTCCAGCTTAGCTGTGCAGAAGAAGAACAACAAGAAGAAGAAATATCTCGAAATATGTCCCTCAGGCCCCTTCCCTTGAGATAAATCTGCAAATATCTCGGAAACCAAGCGAGCTATGGCAAAATGTTAAGAGACCTTATTTGTAGAGAATTAAGTTTCCTACTTTTTATGTTCTACGATATTTTTTGATCAGATGCGTAGTTCTCGAGATATATCAAGATATTTAAAAGTTCCGAAGCCGCACCAACATAATAGAGATACAGAAACACCGTGGCCCCTTTCTTTGAGATAACTCTGCACTATTGCGAGCTGCAAATGCCACTTCCAGCTTAGCTGTGCAGAAGAAGAACAACAAGAAGAAGAAATATCTCGAAATAGGTCCGTCAGGCCCCTTCCCTTGAGATAAATCTGCAAATATCTCGGAAACGAAGCGAGCTATGGCAAAATCTTAAGAGACCTTTTTTGTAGAGAATTATGTTTCCTACTATTTACGTTCTGTGATATTTTTTGATCAGAAGCGTAGTTTTCGAGATATATCGAGATATTTAAAAGTTCCGAAGCCGCACCAACATAATAGAGATACAGAAACACCGTGGCCCCTTTCTTTGAGATAACTCTGCACTATTGCGACCTGCAAATGCCACTTCCAGCTTAGCTGTGCAGAAGAAGAACAACAAGAAGAAGAAATATTTCGAAATATGTCCCTCAGGCCCCTTCCCTTGAGATAAATCTGCAAATATCTCGGAAACCAAGCGAGCTATGGCAAAATGTTAAGAGACCTTATTTGTAGAGAATTAAGTTTCCTACTTTTTATGTTCTACGATATTTTTTGATCAGATGCGTAGTTCTCGAGATATATCAAGATATTTAAAAGTTCCGAAGCCGCACCGACATAATAGAGATACAGAAACACCGTGGCCCCTCTCTTTGAGATAACTCTGCACAATTGCGAGCTGCAAATGCCACTTCCAGCTTAGCTGTGCAGAAGAAGAACAACAAGAAGAAGAAATATCTCGAAATATGTCCGTCAGGACCCTTCCCTTGAGATAAATCTGCAAATATCTCGGAAACGAAGCGAGCTATTGCAAAACGTTAAGAGACCTTTTTTGTAGAGAATTAAGTTTCCTACTTTTTATGTTCTATGATATTTTTTGATCAGATGCGTAGTTCTCGAGATATATCAAGATATTTAAAAGTTCCGAAGCCGCACCAACATAATGGAGATACAGAAACACCGTGGCCCCTTTCTTTGAGATAACTCTGCACTATTGCGAGCTGCAAATGCCACTTCCAGCTTAGCTGTGCAGAAGAAGAACAACAAGAAGAAGAAATATCTCGAAATATGTCCGTCAGGCCCCTTCCCTTGGGATAAATCTGCAAATATCTCGGAAACGAAGCGAGCTATGGCAAAATGTTAAGAGACCTTTTTTGTAGAGAATTAAGTTTCCTACTTTTTATGTTCTATGATATTTTTTGATCAGATGCGTAGTTCTCGAGATATATCCAGATATTTAAAAGTTCCGAAGCGGCACCAACATAATAGAGATACAGAAACACCGTGGCCCCTTTCTTTGAGGTAACTCTGCACTATTGCGAGCTGCAAATGCCACTTCCAGCTTAGCTGTGCAGAAGAAGAACAACAAGAAGAAGAAATATCTCGAAATATGTCCCTCAGGCCCCTTCCCTTGAGATAAATCTGCAAATATCTCGGAAACCAAGCGAGCTATGGCAAAATGTTAAGAGACCTTATTTGTAGAGAATTATGTTTCCTACAATTTATGTTCTATGATATTTTTTGATCAGAAGCGTAGTTTTCGAGATATATCGAGATATTTAAAAGTTCCGAAGCCGCACCAACATAATAGAGATACAGAAACACCGTGGCCCCTTTCTTTGGCATAACTCTGCACTATTGCGAGCTGGAAATGCCACTTCCAGTTTAGCTGTGCAGAAGAAGAACAACAAGAAGAAGAAATATCTCGAAATATGTCCGTCAGGACCCTTCCCTTGAGATAAATCTGCAAATATCTCGGAAACGAAGCGAGCTATTGCAAAACGTTAAGAGACCTTTTTTGTAGAGAATTAAGTTTCCTACTTTTTATGTTCTATGATATTTTTTGATCAGATGCGTAGTTCTCGAGATATATCAAGATATTTAAAAGCTCCGAAGCTGCACCAACATAATAGAGGTACAGAAACACCGTGGCCCCTTTCTTTGAGATAACTCTGCACTATTGCGAGCTGCAAATGCCACTTCCAGCTTAGCTGTGCAGAAGAAGAACAACAAGAAGAAGGAATATCTCGAAATATGTCCGTCGGCCCCTTCCCTTGAGATAAATCTGCAAATATCTCGGAAACGAAGCGAGCTATGGCAAAATGTTAAGAGACCTTTTTTGTAGAGAATTCAGTTTCCTACTTTTTATGTTGTATGATATTTTTCGATCAGAGGCGTAGTTCTCGAGATATATCAAGATATTCAAAAGTTCCGAAGCCGCACCAACATAATAGAGATACAGAAACACCGTGGCCCCTTTCTTTGAGATTACTCTGCACGATTGCGAGCTGGAAATGCCACTTCCACTTTAGCTGTGCAGAAGAAGAACAACAAGAAGAAGAAATATCTCGAAATATGTCCATCAGGACCCGTCCCTTGAGATAAATCTGCAAATATCTCGGAAACGAAGCGAGCTATGGCAAAATGTTAGGAGACCTTTTTCGTAGAGAATTATGTTTCCTACAATTTATGTTCTATGATATTTTTTGATCAGAAGCGTAGTTTTCGAGATATATCGAGATATTTAAAAGTGCCGAAGCCGCACCAACGTAATAGAGATACAGCAACACCGTGGCCCCTTTCTTTGGGATAACTCTGCACTATTGCGAGCTGGAAATGCCACTTCCAGTTTAGCTGTGCAGAAGAAGAACAACAAGAAGAAGAAATATCTCGAAATATGTCCGTCAGGACCCTTCCCTTGAGATAAATCTGCAAATATCTCGGAAACGAAGCGAGCTATTGCAAAACGTTAAGAGACCTTTTTTGTAGAGAATTAAGTTTCCTACTTTCTATGTTGTATGATATTTTTTGATCAGATGCGTAGTTCTCGAGATATGTCAAGATATTTAAAAGTTCCGAAGCCGCACCAACATAATAGAGATACAGAAACACCGTGGCCCCTTTCTTTGAGATAACTCTGCACTACTGCGAGCTGGAAATGCCACTTCCAGTTTAGCTGTGCAGAAGAAGAACAACAAGAAGAAGAAACATCTCGAAATATGTCCATCAGGACCCTTCCCTTGAGATAAATCTGCAAATATCTCGGAAACGAAGCGAGCTATGGCAAAATGTTAAGAGACCTTTTTTGTAGAGAATTATGTTTCCTACAATTTATGTTCTATGATATTTTTTGATCAGAAGCGTAGTTTTCGAGATATATCGAGATATTTAAAAGTTCCGAAGCCGCACCAACATAATAGAGATACAGAAACACCGTGGCCCCTTTCTTTGGCATAACTCTGCACTATTGCGAGCTGGAAATGCCACTTCCAGTTTAGCTGTGCAGAAGAAGAACAACAAGAAGGAGAAATATCTCGAAATATGTCCGTCAGGACCCTTCCCTTGAGATAAATCTGCAAATATCTCGGAAACGAAGCGAGCTATTGCAAAACGTTAAGAGACCTTTTTTGTAGAGAATTAAGTTTCCTACTTTTTATGTTCTATGATATTTTTTGATCAGATGCGTAGTTCTCGAGATATATCAAGATATTTAAAAGCTCCGAAGCTGCACGAACATAATAGAGGTACAGAAACACCGTGGCCCCTTTCTTTGAGATAACTCTGCACTATTGCGAGCTGCAAATGCCACTTCCAGCTTAGCTGTGCAGAAGAAGAACAACAAGAAGAAGAAATATCTCGAAATATGTCCGTCGGCCCCTTCCCTTGAGATAAATCTGCAAATATCTCGGAAACGAAGCGAGCTATGGCAAAATGTTAAGAGACCTTTTTTGTAGAGAATTCAGTTTCCTACTTTTTATGTTGTATGATATTTTTCGATCAGAGGCGTAGTTCTCGAGATATATCAAGATATTCAAAAGTTCCGAAGCCGCACCAACATAATAGAGATACAGAAACACCGTGGCCCCTTTCTTTGAGATTACTCTGCACGATTGCGAGCTGGAAATGCCACTTCCACTTTAGCTGTGCAGAAGAAGAACAACAAGAAGAAGAAATATCTCGAAATATGTCCATCAGGACCCGTCCCTTGAGATAAATCTGCAAATATCTCGGAAACGAAGCGAGCTATGGCAAAATGTTAGGAGACCTTTTTCGTAGAGAATTATGTTTCCTACAATTTATGTTCTATGATATTTTTTGATCAGAAGCGTAGTTTTCGAGATATATCGAGATATTTAAAAGTGCCGAAGCCGCACCAACGTAATAGAGATACAGCAACACCGTGGCCCCTTTCTTTGGGATAACTCTGCACTATTGCGAGCTGGAAATGCCACTTCCAGTTTAGCTGTGCAGAAGAAGAACAACAAGAAGAAGAAATATCTCGAAATATGTCCGTCAGGACCCTTCCCTTGAGATAAATCTGCAAATATCTCGGAAACGAAGCGAGCTATTGCAAAACGTTAAGAGACCTTTTTTGTAGAGAATTAAGTTTCCTACTTTCTATGTTGTATGATATTTTTTGATCAGATGCGTAGTTCTCGAGATATGTCAAGATATTTAAAAGTTCCGAAGCCGCACCAACATAATAGAGATACAGAAACACCGTGGCCCCTTTCTTTGAGATAACTCTGCACTACTGCGAGCTGGAAATGCCACTTCCAGTTTAGCTGTGCAGAAGAAGAACAACAAGAAGAAGAAACATCTCGAAATATGTCCATCAGGACCCTTCCCTTGAGATAAATCTGCAAATATCTCGGAAACGAAGCGAGCTATGGCAAAATGTTAAGAGACCTTTTTTGTAGAGAATTATGTTTCCTACAATTTATGTTCTATGATATTTTTTGATCAGAAGCGTAGTTTTCGAGATATATCGAGATATTTAAAAGTTCCGAAGCCGCACCAACATAATAGAGATACAGAAACACCGTGGCCCCTTTCTTTGGCATAACTCTGCACTATTGCGAGCTGGAAATGCCACTTCCAGTTTAGCTGTGCAGAAGAAGAACAACAAGAAGGAGAAATATCTCGAAATATGTCCGTCAGGACCCTTCCCTTGAGATAAATCTGCAAATATCTCGGAAACGAAGCGAGCTATTGCAAAACGTTAAGAGACCTTTTTTGTAGAGAATTAAGTTTCCTACTTTTTATGTTCTATGATATTTTTTGATCAGATGCGTAGTTCTCGAGATATATCAAGATATTTAAAAGCTCCGAAGCTGCACGAACATAATAGAGGTACAGAAACACCGTGGCCCCTTTCTTTGAGATAACTCTGCACTATTGCGAGCTGCAAATGCCACTTCCAGCTTAGCTGTGCAGAAGAAGAACAACAAGAAGAAGAAATATCTCGAAATATGTCCGTCGGCCCCTTCCCTTGAGATAAATCTGCAAATATCTCGGAAACGAAGCGAGCTATGGCAAAATGTTAAGAGACCTTTTTTGTAGAGAATTCAGTTTCCTACTTTTTATGTTGTATGATATTTTTCGATCAGAGGCGTAGTTCTCGAGATATATCAAGATATTTAAAAGTTCCGAAGCCGCACCAACATAATAGAGATACAGAAACACCGTGGCCCCTTTCTTTGAGATTACTCTGCACGATTGCGAGCTGGAAATGCCACTTCCAGTTTAGCTGTGCAGAAGAAGAACAACAAGAAGAAGAAATATCTCGAAATATGTCCATCAGGACCCGTCCCTTGAGATAAATCTGCAAATATCTCGGAAACGAAGCGAGCTATGGCAAAATGTTAGGAGACCTTTTTCGTAGAGAATTATGTTTCCTACAATTTATGTTCTATGATATTTTTTGATCAGAAGCGTAGTTTTCGAGATATATCGAGATATTTAAAAGTGCCGAAGCCGCACCAACATAATAGAGATACAGAAACACCGTGGCCCCTTTCTTTGGGATAACTCTGCACTATTGCGAGCTGGAAATGCCACTTCCAGTTTAGCTGTGCAGAAGAAGAACAACAAGAAGAAGAAATATCTCGAAATATGTCCGTCAGGACCCTTCCCTTGAGATAAATCTGCAAATATCTCGGAAACGAAGCGAGCTATGGCAAAATGTTAAGAGACCTTTTTTGTAGAGAATTATGTTTCCTACTTTTTATGTTCTATGGTATTTTTTGATCAGATGCGTAGTTCTCGAGATATATCAAGATATTTAAAAGTTCCGAAGCCGCACCAACATAATAGAGATACAGAAACACCGTGGCCCCTTTCTTTAAGATAACTCTGCACTATTGCGAGCTGCAAATGCCACTTCCAGCTTAGCTGTGCAGAGGAAGAACAACAAGAAGAAGAAATATCTCGAAATATGTCCGTCAGGCCAGTTCCTTTGAGCTGAATCTGCAAATATCTCGGAAACGAAGCGAGCTATGGCAAAATGTTAAGAGACGTTTTTTGTAGAGAATTATGTTTCCTACAATTTATGTTCTATGATATTTTTTGATCAGAAGCGTAGTTTTCGAGATATATCGAGATATTTAAAAGTTCCGAAGCCGCACCAACATAATAGAGATACAGAAACACCGTGGCCCCTTTCTTTGAGATAACTCTGCACTAGTGCGAGCCGCAAATGCCACTACCAGCTTAGCTGTGCAGAAGAAGAACAACAAGAAGAAGAAATATCTCCAAATATGTCCGTCAGGCCCCTTCCCTTGAGATAAATCTGCAAATATCTCGGAAACGAAGCGAGCTATTGCAAAATGTTAAGAGACCTTTTTTGTAGAGAATTGAGTTTCCTACTTTTTATGTTCTATGAAATTTTTTGATCAGATGCGTAGTTCTCGAGATATATCAAGATATTTAAAAGTTAAGAAGCCGCACCAACATAATAGAGATACAGAAACACCGTGGCCCCTTTCTTTGAGATAACTCTGCACTATTGCGAGCTGCAAATGCCACTTCCAGCTTAGCTGTGCAGAAGAAGAACAACAAGAAGAAGAAATATCACGAAATATGTCCGTCAGGACCCTTCCCTTGAGATAAATCTGCAAATATCTCGGAAACGAAGCGAGCTATTGCAAAACGTTAAGAGACCTTTTTTGTAGAGAATTAAGTTTCCTACTTTTTATGTTGTATGATATTTTTTGATCAGATGCGTAGTTTTCGAGATATATCGAGATATTTAAAAGTTCCGAAGCCGCACCAACATAATAGAGATACAGAAACACCGTGGCCCCTTTCCTTGAGATAACTCTGCACTACTGCGAGCTGGAAATGCCACTTCCAGTTTAGCTGTGCAGAAGAAGAACAACAAGAAGAAGAAACATCTCGAAATATGTCCATCAGGACCCTTCCCTTGAGATAAATCTGCAAATATCTCGGAAACGAAGCGAGCTATGGCAAAATGTTAAGAGACCTTTTTTGTAGAGAATTATGTTTCCTACAATTTATGTTCTATGATATTTTTTGATCAGATGCGTAGTTCTCGAGATATATCAAGATATTTAAAAGCTCCGAAGCTGCACCAACATAATAGAGGTACAGAAACACCGTGGCCCCTTTCTTTGAGATAACTCTGCACTATTGCGAGCTGCAAATGCCACTTCCAGCTTAGCTGTGCAGAAGAAGAACAACAAGAAGAAGAAATATCTCGAAATATGTCCGTCGGCCCCTTCCCTTGAGATAAATCTGCAAATATCTCGGAAACGAAGCGAGCTATGGCAAAATGTTAAGAGACCTTTTTTGTAGAGAATTCAGTTTCCTACTTTTTATGTTGTATGATATTTTTCGATCAGAGGCGTAGTTCTCGAGATATATCAAGATATTTAAAAGTTCCGAAGCCGCACCAACATAATAGAGATACAGAAACACCGTGGCCCCTTTCTTTGAGATTACTCTGCACGATTGCGAGCTGGAAATGCCACTTCCAGTTTAGCTGTGCAGAAGAAGAACAACAAGAAGAAGAAATATCTCGAAATATGTCCGTCAGGACCCTTCCCTTGAGATAAATCTGCAAATATCTCGGAAACGAAGCGAGCTATGGCAAAATGTTAAGAGACCTTTTTTGTAGAGAATTATGTTTCCTACTTTTTATGTTCTATGATATTTTTTGATCAGATACGTAGTTCTCGAGATATATCAAGATATTTAAAAGCTCCGAAGCTGCACCAACATAATAGAGGTACAGAAACACCGTGGCCCCTTTCTTTGAGATAACTCTGCACTATTGCGAGCTGCAAATGCCACTTCCAGCTTAGCTGTGCAGAAGAAGAACAACAAGAAGAAGGAATATCTCGAAATATGTCCGTCGGCCCCTTCCCTTGAGATAAATCTGCAAATATCTCGGAAACGAAGCGAGCTATGGCAAAATGTTAAGAGACCTTTTTTGTAGAGAATTCAGTTTCCTACTTTTTATGTTGTATGATATTTTTCGATCAGAGGCGTAGTTCTCGAGATATATCAAGATATTTAAAAGTTCCGAAGCCGCACCAACATAATAGAGATACAGAAACACCGTGGCCCCTTTCTTTGAGATTACTCTGCACGATTGCGAGCTGGAAATGCCACTTCCACTTTAGCTGTGCAGAAGAAGAACAACAAGAAGAAGAAATATCTCGAAATATGTCCATCAGGACCCGTCCCTTGAGATAAATCTGCAAATATCTCGGAAACGAAGCGAGCTATGGCAAAATGTTAGGAGACCTTTTTCGTAGAGAATTATGTTTCCTACAATTTATGTTCTATGATATTTTTTGATCAGAAGCGTAGTTTTCGAGATATATCGAGATGTTTAAAAGTGCCGAAGCCGCACCAACGTAATAGAGATACAGCAACACCGTGGCCCCTTTCTTTGGGATAACTCTGCACTATTGCGAGCTGGAAATGCCACTTCCAGTTTAGCTGTGCAGAAGAAGAACAACAAGAAGAAGAAATATCTCGAAATATGTCCGTCAGGACCCTTCCCTTGAGATAAATCTGCAAATATCTCGGAAACGAAGCGAGCTATGGCAAAATGTTAAGAGACCTTTTTTGTAGAGAATTATGTTTCCTACTTTTTATGTTCTATGGTATTTTTTGATCAGATGCGTAGTTCTCGAGATATATCAAGATATTTAAAAGTTCCGAAGCCGCACCAACATAATAGAGATACAGAAACACCGTGGCCCCTTTCTTTAAGATAACTCTGCACTATTGCGAGCTGCAAATGCCACTTCCAGCTTAGCTGTGCAGAGGAAGAACAACAAGAAGAAGAAATATCCCGAAATATGTCCGTCAGGCCAGTTCCTTTGAGCTGAATCTGCAAATATCTCGGAAACGAAGCGAGCTATGGCAAAATGTTAAGAGACGTTTTTTGTAGAGAATTATGTTTCCTACAATTTATGTTCTATGATATTTTTTGATCAGAAGCGTAGTTTTCGAGATATATCGAGATATTTAAAAGTTCCGAAGCCGCACCAACATAATAGAGATACAGAAACACCGTGGCCCCTTTCTTTGAGATAACTCTGCACTAGTGCGAGCCGCAAATGCCACTACCAGCTTAGCTGTGCAGAAGAAGAACAACAAGAAGAAGAAATATCTCCAAATATGTCCGTCAGGCCCCTTCCCTTGAGATAAATCTGCAAATATCTCGGAAACGAAGCGAGCTATTGCAAAATGTTAAGAGACCTTTTTTGTAGAGAATTGAGTTTCCTACTTTTTATGTTCTATGAAATTTTTTGATCAGATGCGTAGTTCTCGAGATATATCAAGATATTTAAAAGTTAAGAAGCCGCACCAACATAATAGAGATACAGAAACACCGTGGCCCCTTTCTTTGAGATAACTCTGCACTATTGCGAGCTGCAAATGCCACTTCCAGCTTAGCTGTGCAGAAGAAGAACAACAAGAAGAAGAAATATCACGAAATATGTCCGTCAGGACCCTTCCCTTGAGATAAATCTGCAAATATCTCGGAAACGAAGCGAGCTATTGCAAAACGTTAAGAGACCTTTTTTGTAGAGAATTAAGTTTCCTACTTTTTATGTTGTATGATATTTTTTGATCAGATGCGTAGTTTTCGAGATATATCGAGATATTTAAAAGTTCCGAAGCCGCACCAACATAATAGAGATACAGAAACACCGTGGCCCCTTTCCTTGAGATAACTCTGCACTACTGCGAGCTGGAAATGCCACTTCCAGTTTAGCTGTGCAGAAGAAGAACAACAAGAAGAAGAAACATCTCGAAATATGTCCGTCGGCCCCTTCCCTTGAGATAAATCTGCAAATATCTCGGAAACGAAGCGAGCTATGGCAAAATGTTAAGAGACCTTTTTTGTAGAGAATTCAGTTTCCTACTTTTTATGTTGTATGATATTTTTCGATCAGAGGCGTAGTTCTCGAGATATATCAAGATATTTAAAAGTTCCGAAGCCGCACCAACATAATAGAGATACAGAAACACCGTGGCCCCTTTCTTTGAGATTACTCTGCACGATTGCGAGCTGGAAATGCCACTTCCAGTTTAGCTGTGCAGAAGAAGAACAACAAGAAGAAGAAATATCTCGAAATATGTCCGTCAGGACCCTTCCCTTGAGATAAATCTGCAAATATCTCGGAAACGAAGCGAGCTATGGCAAAATGTTAAGAGACCTTTTTTGTAGAGAATTATGTTTCCTACTTTTTATGTTCTATGATATTTTTTGATCAGACGCGTAGTTCTCGAGATATATCAAGATATTTAAAAGTTCCGAAGCCGCACCAACATAATAGAGATACAGAAACACCGTGGCCCCTTTCTTTGAGATAACTCTGCACTATTGCGAGCTGCAAATGCCACTTCCAGCTTAGCTGTGCAGAAGAAGAACAACAAGAAGAAGAAATATCTCGAAATATGTCCGTCAGGCCCCTTCCCTTGAGATAAATCTGCAAATATCTCGGAAACGAAGCGAGCTATGGCAAAATGTTAAGAGACCTTATGTGTAGAGAATTAAGTTTCCTACTTTTTATGTTCTATGGTATTTTTTGATCAGATGCGTAGTTCTCGAGATATATCAAGATATTTAAAAGTTCCGAAGCCGCACCAACATAATAGAGATACAGAAACACCGTGGCCCCTTTCTATAAGATAACTCTGCACTATTGCGAGCTGCAAATGCCACTTCCAGCTTAGCTGTGCAGAGGAAAAACAACAAGAAGAAGAAATATCTCGAAATATGTCCGTCAGGCCAGTTCCTTTGAGCTGAATCTGCAAATATCTCGGAAACGAAGCGAGCTATGGCAAAATGTTAAGAGACGTTTTTTGTAGAGAATTATGTTTCCTACAATTTATGTTCTATGATATTTTTTGATCAGAAGCGTAGTTTTCGAGATATATCGAGATATTTAAAAGTTCCGAAGCCGCACCAACATAATAGAGATACAGAAACACCGTGGCCCCTTTCTTTGAGATAACTCTGCACTAGTGCGAGCCGCAAATGCCACTACCAGCTTAGCTGTGCAGAAGAAGAACAACAAGAAGAAGAAATATCTCCAAATATGTCCGTCAGGCCCCTTCCCTTGAGATAAATCTGCAAATATCTCGGAAACGAAGCGAGCTATTGCAAAATGTTAAGAGACCTTTTTTGTAGAGAATTGAGTTTCCTACTTTTTATGTTCTATGAAATTTTTTGATCAGATGCGTAGTTCTCGAGATATATCAAGATATTTAAAAGTTAAGAAGCCGCACCAACATAATAGAGATACAGAAACACCGTGGCCCCTTTCTTTGAGATTACTCTGCACGATTGCGAGCTGGAAATGCCACTTCCAGTTTAGCTGCGCAGAAGAAGAACAACAAGAAGAAGAAATATCTCGAAATATGTCCGTCAGGACCCTTCCCTTGAGATAAATCTGCAAATATCTCGGAAACGAAGCGAGCTATGGCAAAATGTTAAGAGACCTTTTTTGTAGAGAATTATGTTTCCTACTTTTTATGTTCTATGATATTTTTTGATCAGACGCGTAGTTCTCGAGATATATCAAGATATTTAAAAGTTCCGAAGCCGCACCAACATAATAGAGATACAGAAACACCGTGGCCCCTTTCTTTGAGATAACTCTGCACTATTGCGAGCTGCAAATGCCACTTCCAGCTTAGCTGTGCAGAAGAAGAACAACAAGAAGAAGAAATATCTCGAAATATGTCCGTCAGGCCCCTTCCCTTGAGATAAATCTGCAAATATCTCGGAAACGAAGCGAGCTATGGCAAAATGTTAAGAGACCTTATGTGTAGAGAATTAAGTTTCCTACTTTTTATGTTCTATGGTATTTTTTGATCAGATGCGTAGTTCTCGAGATATATCAAGATATTTAAAAGTTCCGAAGCCGCACCAACATAATAGAGATACAGAAACACCGTGGCCCCTTTCTATAAGATAACTCTGCACTATTGCGAGCTGCAAATGCCACTTCCAGCTTAGCTGTGCAGAGGAAAAACAACAAGAAGAAGAAATATCTCGAAATATGTCCGTCAGGCCAGTTCCTTTGAGCTGAATCTGCAAATATCTCGGAAACGAAGCGAGCTATGGCAAAATGTTAAGAGACGTTTTTTGTAGAGAATTATGTTTCCTACAATTTATGTTCTATGATATTTTTTGATCAGAAGCGTAGTTTTCGAGATATATCGAGATATTTAAAAGTTCCGAAGCCGCACCAACATAATAGAGATACAGAAACACCGTGGCCCCTTTCTTTGAGATAACTCTGCACTAGTGCGAGCCGCAAATGCCACTTCCAGCTTAGCTGTGCAGAAGAAGAACAACAAGAAGAAGAAATATCTCGAAATATGTCCGTCAGGCCCCTCCCTTGAGATAAATCTGCAAATATCTCGGAAACGAAGCGAGCTATTGCAAAATGTTAAGAGACCTTTTTTGTAGAGAATTGAGTTTCCTACTTTTTATGTTCTATGAAATTTTTTGATCAGATGCGTAGTTCTCGAGATATATCAAGATATTTAAAAGTTAAGAAGCCGCACCAACATAATAGAGATACAGAAACACCGTGGCCCCTTTCTTTGAGATAACTCTGCACTATTGCGAGCTGCAAATGCCACTTCCAGCTTAGCTGTGCAGAAGAAGAACAACAAGAAGAAGAAATATCACGAAATATGTCCGTTAGGCCCCTTCCCTTGAGATAAATCTGCAAATATCTCGGAAACGAAGCGAGCTATGGCAAAATGTTAAGAGACCTTTTTTGTAGCGAATTAAGTTTCCTACTTTTTATGTTCTATGATATTTTTTGATCAGATGCGTAGTTCTCGAGATATATCAAGATATTTAAAAGTTCCGAAGCCGCACCAACATTATAGAGATACAGAAACACCGTGGCCCCTTTCTTTCAGATAGCTATGCACTATTGCGAGCTGCAAATGCCACTTCCAGCTTAGCTGTGCAGAAGAAGAACAACAAGAAGAAGAAATATCTCGAAATATGTCCGTCAGGCCCCTTACCTTGAGATAAATCTGCAAATATCTCGGAAACGAAGCGAGCTATGGCAAAATGTTAAGAGACCTTTTTTGTAGAGAATTAAGTTTCCTACTCTTTATCTTCTATGATATTTTCTGATCAGATGCGTAGTTCTCGAGATATATCAAGATATTTAAAAGTTCCGAAGCCGCACCAACATAATAGAGATACAGAAACACCGTGGCCCCTCTCTTTGAGATAACTCTGCACAATTGCGAGCTGCAAATGCCACTTCCAGCTTAGCTGTGCAGAAGAGGAACAACAAGAAGAAGAAATATCTCGAAATATGTCCGTCAGGCCCCTTCCCTTGAGATAAATCTGCAAATATCTCGGAAACGAAGCGAGCTATGGCAAAATGTTAAGAGACCTTTTTTGTAGAGAATTATGTTTCCTACTTTTTATGTTCTATGATATTTTTTGATCAGACGCGTAGTTCTCGAGATATATCAAGATATTTAAAAGTTCCGAAGCCGCACCAACATAATAGAGATACAGAAACACCGTGGCCCCTCTCTTTGAGATAACTCTGCACTATTGCGAGCTGCAAATGCCACTTTCAGCTTAGCTGTGCAGAAGAAGAACAACAAGAAGAAGAAATATCTCGAAATATGTCCGTCAGGCCCCTTCCCTTGAGATAAATCTGCAAATATCTCGGAAACCAAGCGAGCTATGGCAAAATGTTAAGAGACCTTATTTGTAGAGAATTAAGTTTCCTACTTTTTATGTTCTACGATATTTTTTGATCAGATGCGTAGTTCTCGAGATATATCAAGATATTTAAAAGTTCCGAAGCCGCACCAACATAATAGAGATACAGAAACACTGTGGCCCCTTTCTTTGAGATAACTCTGCACTATTGCGAGCTGCAAATGCCACTTCCAGCTTAGCTGTGCAGAAGAAGAACAACAAGAAGAAGAAATATCTCGAAATATGTCCGTCAGGCCCCTTCCCTTGAGATAAATCTGCAAATATCTCGGAAACGAAGCGAGCTATGGCAAAATCTTAAGAGACCTTTTTTGTAGAGAATTATGTTTCCTACAATTTACGTTCTGTGATATTTTTTGATCAGAAGCGTAGTTTTCGAGATATATCGAGATATTTAAAAGTTCCGAAGCCGCACCAACATAATAGAGATACAGAAACACCGTGGCCCCTTTCTTTGAGATAACTCTGCACTATTGCGACCTGCAAATGCCACTTCCAGCTTAGCTGTGCAGAAGAAGAACAACAAGAAGAAGAAATATTTCGAAATATGTCCCTCAGGCCCCTTCCCTTGAGATAAATCTGCAAATATCTCGGAAACCAAGCGAGCTATGGCAAAATGTTAAGAGACCTTATTTGTAGAGAATTAAGTTTCCTACTTTTTATGTTCTACGATATTTTTTGATCAGATGCGTAGTTCTCGAGATATATCAAGATATTTAAAAGTTCCGAAGCCGCACCAACATAATAGAGATACAGAAACACCGTGGCCCCTCTCTTTGAGATAACTCTGCACAATTGCGAGCTGCAAATGCCACTTCCAGCTTAGCTGTGCAGAAGAAGAACAACAAGAAGAAGAAATATCTCGAAATATGTCCGTCAGGCCCCTTCCCTTGAGATAAATCTGCAAATATCTCGGAAACGAAGCGAGCTATGGCAAAATGTTAAGAGACCTTTTTTGTAGAGAATTATGTTTCCTACAATTTATGTTCTATGATATTTTTTGATCAGAAGCGTAGTTTTCGAGATATATCGAGATATTTAAAAGTTCCGAAGCCGCACCAACATAATAGAGATACAGAAACACCGTGGCCCCTTTCTTTGAGATAACACTGCACTATTGCGAGCTGCAAATGCCACTTCCAGCTTAGCTGTGCAGAAGAAGAACAACAAGAAGAAGAAATATCTGGAAATATGTCCGTCAGGCCCCTTCCCTTGAGATAAATCTGCAAATATCTCGGAAACGAAGCGAGCTACGGCAAAATGTTAAGAGACCTTTTTTGTAGAAAATTAAGTTTCCTACTTTTTATGTTCTATGATATTTTTTGATCAGATGCGTAGTTCTCGAGATATATCAAGATATTTAAAAGTTCCGAAGCCGCACCAACATAATAGAGATACAGAAACACCGTGGCCCCTTTCTTTGAGATAACTCCGCACTACTGCGAGCTGCAAATGCCACTTCCAGCTTAGCTGTGCAGAAGAAGAACAACAAGAAGAAGAAATATCTCGAAATATGTCCGTCAGGCCCCTTCCCTTGGGATAAATCTGCAAATATCTCGGAAACGAAGCGAGCTATGGAAAAATGTTAAGAGACCTTTTTTGTAGAGAATTAAGTTTCCTACTTTTTATGTTCTATAATATTTTTTGATCAGATGCGTAGTTCTCGAGATATATCCAGATATTTAAAAGTTCCGAAGCGGCACCAACATAATAGATATACAGAAACACCGTGGCCCCTTTCTTTGAGGTAACTCTGCACTATTGCGAGCTGCAAATGCCACTTCCAGCTTAGCTGTGCAGAAGAAGAACAACAAGAAGAAGAAATATCTCGAAATATGTCCGTCAGGCCCCTTACCTTGAGATAAATCTGCAAATATCTCGGAAACGAAGCGAGCTATGGCAAAATGTTAAGAGACCTTTTTTGTAGAGAATTAAGTTTCCTACTCTTTATCTTCTATGATATTTTCTGATCAGATGCGTAGTTCTCGAGATATATCAAGATATTTAAAAGTTCCGAAGCCGCACCAACATAATAGAGATACAGAAACACCGTGGCCCCTCTCTTTGAGATAACTCTGCACAATTGCGAGCTGCAAATGCCACTTCCAGCTTAGCTGTGCAGAAGAGGAACAACAAGAAGAAGAAATATCTCGAAATATGTCCGTCAGGCCCCTTCCCTTGAGATAAATCTGCAAATATCTCGGAAACGAAGCGAGCTATGGCAAAATGTTAAGAGACCTTTTTTGTAGAGAATTATGTTTCCTACTTTTTATGTTCTATGATATTTTTTGATCAGACGCGTAGTTCTCGAGATATATCAAGATATTTAAAAGTTCCGAAGCCGCACCAACATAATAGAGATACAGAAACACCGTGGCCCCTCTCTTTGAGATAACTCTGCACTATTGCGAGCTGCAAATGCCACTTTCAGCTTAGCTGTGCAGAAGAAGAACAACAAGAAGAAGAAATATCTCGAAATATGTCCGTCAGGCCCCTTCCCTTGAGATAAATCTGCAAATATCTCGGAAACCAAGCGAGCTATGGCAAAATGTTAAGAGACCTTATTTGTAGAGAATTAAGTTTCCTACTTTTTATGTTCTACGATATTTTTTGATCAGATGCGTAGTTCTCGAGATATATCAAGATATTTAAAAGTTCCGAAGCCGCACCAACATAATAGAGATACAGAAACACTGTGGCCCCTTTCTTTGAGATAACTCTGCACTATTGCGAGCTGCAAATGCCACTTCCAGCTTAGCTGTGCAGAAGAAGAACAACAAGAAGAAGAAATATCTCGAAATATGTCCGTCAGGCCCCTTCCCTTGAGATAAATCTGCAAATATCTCGGAAACGAAGCGAGCTATGGCAAAATCTTAAGAGACCTTTTTTGTAGAGAATTATGTTTCCTACAATTTACGTTCTGTGATATTTTTTGATCAGAAGCGTAGTTTTCGAGATATATCGAGATATTTAAAAGTTCCGAAGCCGCACCAACATAATAGAGATACAGAAACACCGTGGCCCCTTTCTTTGAGATAACTCTGCACTATTGCGACCTGCAAATGCCACTTCCAGCTTAGCTGTGCAGAAGAAGAACAACAAGAAGAAGAAATATTTCGAAATATGTCCCTCAGGCCCCTTCCCTTGAGATAAATCTGCAAATATCTCGGAAACCAAGCGAGCTATGGCAAAATGTTAAGAGACCTTATTTGTAGAGAATTAAGTTTCCTACTTTTTATGTTCTACGATATTTTTTGATCAGATGCGTAGTTCTCGAGATATATCAAGATATTTAAAAGTTCCGAAGCCGCACCAACATAATAGAGATACAGAAACACCGTGGCCCCTCTCTTTGAGATAACTCTGCACAATTGCGAGCTGCAAATGCCACTTCCAGCTTAGCTGTGCAGAAGAAGAACAACAAGAAGAAGAAATATCTCGAAATATGTCCGTCAGGCCCCTTCCCTTGAGATAAATCTGCAAATATCTCGGAAACGAAGCGAGCTATGGCAAAATGTTAAGAGACCTTTTTTGTAGAGAATTATGTTTCCTACAATTTATGTTCTATGATATTTTTTGATCAGAAGCGTAGTTTTCGAGATAT
Organism: Osmia lignaria lignaria; assembly: GCF_051020975.1. Lineage (NCBI taxonomy): Eukaryota > Metazoa > Arthropoda > Insecta > Hymenoptera > Megachilidae > Osmia > Osmia lignaria. The sequence goes on from NW_027478166.1 coordinate 8,403,861, forward strand.
ATCGAGATATTTAAAAGTTCCGAAGCCGCACCAACATAATAGAGATACAGAAACACCGTGGCCCCTTTCTTTGAGATAACACTGCACTATTGCGAGCTGCAAATGCCACTTCCAGCTTAGCTGTGCAGAAGAAGAACAACAAGAAGAAGAAATATCTGGAAATATGTCCGTCAGGCCCCTTCCCTTGAGATAAATCTGCAAATATCTCGGAAACGAAGCGAGCTACGGCAAAATGTTAAGAGACCTTTTTTGTAGAAAATTAAGTTTCCTACTTTTTATGTTCTATGATATTTTTTGATCAGATGCGTAGTTCTCGAGATATATCAAGATATTTAAAAGTTCCGAAGCCGCACCAACATAATAGAGATACAGAAACACCGTGGCCCCTTTCTTTGAGATAACTCCGCACTACTGCGAGCTGCAAATGCCACTTCCAGCTTAGCTGTGCAGAAGAAGAACAACAAGAAGAAGAAATATCTCGAAATATGTCCGTCAGGCCCCTTCCCTTGGGATAAATCTGCAAATATCTCGGAAACGAAGCGAGCTATGGAAAAATGTTAAGAGACCTTTTTTGTAGAGAATTAAGTTTCCTACTTTTTATGTTCTATAATATTTTTTGATCAGATGCGTAGTTCTCGAGATATATCCAGATATTTAAAAGTTCCGAAGCGGCACCAACATAATAGATATACAGAAACACCGTGGCCCCTTTCTTTGAGGTAACTCTGCACTATTGCGAGCTGCAAATGCCACTTCCAGCTTAGCTGTGCAGAAGAAGAACAACAAGAAGAAGAAATATCTCGAAATATGTCCCTCAGGCCCCTTCCCTTGAGATAAATCTGCAAATATCTCGGAAACCAAGCGAGCTATGGCAAAATGTTAAGAGACCTTATTTGTAGAGAATTAAGTTTCCTACTTTTTATGTTCTACGATATTTTTTGATCAGATGCGTAGTTCTCGAGATATATCAAGATATTTAAAAGTTCCGAAGCCGCACCAACATAATAGAGATACAGAAACACCGTGGCCCCTTTCTTTGAGATAACTCTGCACTATTGCGAGCTGCAAATGCCACTTCCAGCTTAGCTGTGCAGAAGAAGAACAACAAGAAGAAGAAATATCTCGAAATATGTCCGTCAGGCCCCTTCCCTTGAGATAAATCTGCAAATATCTCGGAAACGAAGCGAGCTATGGCAAAATCTTAAGAGACCTTTTTTGTAGAGAATTATGTTTCCTACTATTTACGTTCTGTGATATTTTTTGATCAGAAGCGTAGTTTTCGAGATATATCGAGATATTTAAAAGTTCCGAAGCCGCACCAACATAATAGAGATACAGAAACACCGTGGCCCCTTTCTTTGAGATAACTCTGCACTATTGCGACCTGCAAATGCCACTTCCAGCTTAGCTGTGCGGAAGAAGAACAACAAGAAGAAGAAATATTTCGAAATATGTCCCTCAGGCCCCTTCCCTTGAGATAAATCTGCAAATATCTCGGAAACCAAGCGAGCTATGGCAAAATGTTAAGAGACCTTATTTGTAGAGAATTAAGTTTCCTACTTTTTATGTTCTACGATATTTTTTGATCAGATGCGTAGTTCTCGAGATATATCAAGATATTTAAAAGTTCCGAAGCCGCACCGACATAATAGAGATACAGAAACACCGTGGCCCCTCTCTTTGAGATAACTCTGCACTATTGCGAGCTGCAAATGCCACTTCCAGCTTAGCTGTGCAGAAGAAGAACAACAAGAAGAAGAAATATCTCGAAATATGTCCGTCAGGCCCCTTCCCTTGGGATAAATCTGCAAATATCTCGGAAACGAAGCGAGCTATGGCAAAATGTTAAGAGACCTTTTTTGTAGAGAATTATGTTTCCTACTTTTTATGTTCTATGATATTTTTTGATCAGACGCGTAGTTCTCGAGATATATCAAGATATTTAAAAGTTCCGAAGCCGCACCAACATAATAGAGATACAGAAACACCGTGGCCCCTCTCTTTGAGATAACTCTGCACTATTGCGAGCTGCAAATGCCACTTTCAGCTTAGCTGTGCAGAAGAAGAACAACAAGAAGAAGAAATATCTCGAAATATGTCCGTCAGGCCCCTTCCCTTGAGATAAATCTGCAAATATCTCGGAAACGAAGCGAGCTATGGCAAAATGTTAAGAGACCTTTTTTGTAGAGAATTATGTTTCCTACAATTTATGTTCTATGATATTTTTTGATCAGATGCGTAGTTCTCGAGATATATCAAGATATTTAAAAGTTCCGAAGCCGCACCAACATAATAGAGATACAGAAACACCGTGGCCCCTTTCTTTCAGATAGCTATGCACTATTGCGAGCTGCAAATGAAACTTCCAGCTTAGCTGTGCAGAAGAAGAACAACAAGAAGAAGAAATATCTGGAAATATGTCCGTCAGGCCCCTTACCTTGAGATAAATCTGCAAATATCTCGGAAACGAAGCGAGCTATGGCAAAATGTTAAGAGACCTTTTTTGTAGAGAATTAAGTTTCCTACTTTTTATCTTCTATGATATTTTCTGATCAGATGCGTAGTTCTCGAGATATATCAAGATATTTAAAAGTTCCGAAGCCGCACCAACATAATAGAGATACAGAAACACCGTGGCCCCTCTCTTTGAGATAACTCTGCACTATTGCGAGCTGCAAATGCCACTTTCAGCTTAGCTGTGCAGAAGAAGAACAACAAGAAGAAGAAATATCTCGAAATATGTCCGTCAGGCCCCTTCCCTTGAGATAAATCTGCAAATATCTCGGAAACGAAGCGAGCTATGGCAAAATGTTGAGAGACCTCTTTTGTAGAGAATTATGTTTCCTACAATTTATGTTCTATGATATTTTTTGATCAGAAGCGTAGTTTTCGAGATATATCGAGATATTTAAAAGTTCCGAAGCCGCACCAACATAATAGAGATACAGAAACACCGTGGCCCCTTTCTTTGGGATAACTCTGCACTAGTGCGAGCCGCAAATGCCACTTCCAGCTTAGCTGTGCAGAAGAAGAACAACAAGAAGAAGAAATATCTCGAAATATGTCCGTCAGGCCCCTTCCCTTGAGATAAATCTGCAAATATCTCGGAAACGAAGAGAGCTATGGCAAAATGTTAAGAGACCTTTTTTGTAGAGAATTAGGTTTCCTACTTTTTATGTTCTATGATATTTTTTGATCAGATGCGTAGTTCTCGAGATATATCAAGATATTTAAAAGTTCCGAAGCCGCACCAACATAATAGAGATACAGAAATACCGTGGCCCCTTTCTTTGAGATAACTCTGCACTATTGCGAGCTGCAAATGCCACTTCCAGCTTAGCTGTGCAGAGGAAGAACAACAAGAAGAAGAAATATCTCGAAATATGTCCGTCAGGCCCCTTCCCTTGAGATAAATCTGCAAATATCTCGGAAACGAAGCGAGCTATGGCAAAATGTTAGGAGACCTTTTTTGTAGAGAATTAAGTTTCCTACTTTTTATGTTCTATGATATTTTTCGATCAGAGGCGTAGTTCTCGAGATATATCAAGATATTTAAAAGTTCCGAAGCCGCACCAACATAATAGAGATACAGAAACACCGTGGCCCCTTTCTTTGAGATAACTCTGCACTATTGCGAGCTGTAAATGCCACTTCCAGCTTAGCTGTGCAGAAGAAGAACAACAAGAAGAAGAAATATCTCGAAATATGTCCGTCAGGCCCCTTCCCTTGAGATAAATCTGCAAATATCTCGGAAACGACGCGAGCTATGGCAAAATGTTAAAGACCTTTTTTGTAGAGAATTAAGTTTCCTACTTTTTATGTTCTATGATATTTTTTGATCAGATGCGTAGTTCTCGAGATATATCAAGATATTTAAAAGTTCCGAAGCCGCACCAACATAATAGAGATACAGAAACACCGTGGCCCCTTTCTTTGAGATAACTCTGCACTATTGCGAGCTGCAAATGCCACTTCCAGCTTAGCTGTGCAGAAGAAGAACAACAAGAACAAGAAATATCTCGAAATATGTCCGTCAGGCCAGTTCCTTTGAGCTGAATCTGCAAATATCTCGGAAACGAAGCGAGCTATGGCAAAATGTTAAGAGACGTTTTTTGTAGAGAATTATGTTTCCTACAATTTATGTTCTATGACATTTTTTGATCAGAAGCGTAGTTTTCGAGATATATCGAGATATTTAAAAGTTCCGAAGCCGCACCAACATAATAGACATACAGAAACACCGTGGCCCCTTTCTTTGAGATAACTCTGCACTAGTGCGAGCCGCAAATGCCACTTCCAGCTTAGCTGCGCAGAAGAAGAGCAACAAGAAGAAGAAATATCTCGAAATATGTCCGACAGGCCCCTTCCCTTGAGATAAATCTGCAACTATCTCGGAAACGAAGCGAGCTATGGCGAAATGTTAAGAGACCTTTTTTGTAGAGAATTAAGTTTCCTACTTTTTATCTTCTATGATATTTTTTGATCAGATGCGTAGTTCTCGAGATAGATCAAGATACTTAAAAGTTCCGAAGCCGCACCAACATAATAGAGATACAGAAACACCGTGGCCCCTCTCTTTGAGATAACTCTGCACTATTGCGAGCTGCAAATGCCACTTCCAGCTTAGCTGTGCAGAAGAAGAACAACAAGAAGAAGAAATATCTCGAAATATGTCCGTCAGGCCCCTTCCCTTGAGATAAATCTGCAAATATCTCGGAAACGAAGCGAGCTATGGCAAAATGTTAAGAGACCTTTTTTGTAGAGAATTAGGTTTCCTACTTTTTATGTTCTATGATATTTTTTGATCAGATGCGTAGTTCTCGAGATATATCAAGATATTCAAAAGTTCCGAAGCCGCACCAACATAATAGAGATACAGAAACACCGTGGCCCCTTTCTTTGAGATAACTCTGCACTAGTGCGAGCCGCAAATGCCACTTCCAGCTTAGCTGCGCAGAAGAAGAGCAACAAGAAGAAGAAATATCTCGAAATATGTCCGTCAGGCCCCTTCCCTTGAGATAAATCTGCAAATATCTCGGAAACGAAGAGAGCTATGGCAAAATGTTAAGAGACCTTTTTTGTAGAGAATTAGGTTTCCTACTTTTTATGTTCTACGATATTTTTTGATCAGATGCGTAGTTCTCGAGATATATCAAGATATTCAAAAGTTCCGAAGCCGCACCAACATAATAGAGATACAGAAACACCGTGGCCCCTTTCTTTGAGATAACTCTGCACTATTGCGAGCTGTAAATGCCACTTCCAGCTTAGCTGTGCAGAAGAAGAACAACAAGAAGAAGAAATATCTCGAAATATGTCCGTCAGGCCCCTTCCCTTGAGATAAATCTGCAAATATCTCGGAAACGACGCGAGCTATGGCAAAATGTTACAGACCTTTTTTGTAGAGAATTAAGTTTCCTACTTTTTATGTTCTATGATATTTTTTGATCAGATGCGTAGTTCTCGAGATATATCAAGATATTTAAAAGTTCCGAAGCCGCACCAACATAATAGAGATACAGAAACACCGTGGCCCCTTTCTTTGAGATAACTCTGCACTATTGCGAGCTGCAAATGCCACTTCCAGCTTAGCTGTGCAGAAGAAGAACAACAAGAACAAGAAATATCTCGAAATATGTCCGTCAGGCCAGTTCCTTTGAGCTGAATCTGCAAATATCTCGGAAACGAAGCGAGCTATGGCAAAATGTTAAGAGACGTTTTTTGTAGAGAATTATGTTTCCTACAATTTACGTTCTATGACATTTTTTGATCAGAAGCGTAGTTTTCGAGATATATCGAGATATTTAAAAGTTCCGAAGCCGCACCAACATAATAGACATACAGAAACACCGTGGCCCCTTTCTTTGAGATAACTCTGCACTAGTGCGAGCCGCAAATGCCACTTCCAGCTTAGCTGCGCAGAAGAAGAGCAACAAGAAGAAGAAATATCTCGAAATATGTCCGACAGGCCCCTTCCCTTGAGATAAATCTGCAAATATCTCGGAAACGAAGCGAGCTATGGCGAAATGTTAAGAGACCTTTTTTGTAGAGAATTAAGTTTCCTACTTTTTATCTTCTATGATATTTTTTGATCAGATGCGTAGTTCTCGAGATAGATCAAGATACTTAAAAGTTCCGAAGCCGCACCAACATAATAGAGATACAGAAACACCGTGGCCCCTCTCTTTGAGATAACTCTGCACTATTGCGAGCTGCAAATGCCACTTCCAGCTTAGGTGTGCAGAAGAAGAACAACAAGAAGAGGAAATATCTCGAAATATGTCCGTCAGGCCCCTTCCCTTGAGATAAATCTGCAAATAACTCGGAAACGAAGAGAGCTATGGCAAAATGTTAAGAGACCTTTTTTGTAGACAATTAGGTTTCCTACTTTTTATGTTCTATGATATTTTTTGATCAGATGCGTAGTTCTCGAGATATATCAAGATATTCAAAAGTTCCGAAGCCGCACCAACATAATAGAGATACAGAAACACCGTGGCCCCTTTCTTTGAGATAACTCTGCACTATTGCGAGCTGCAAATGCCACTTCCAGCTTAGCTGTGCAGTGGAAGAACAACAAGAAGAAGAAATATCTCGAAATATGTCCGTCAGGCCAGTTCCTTTGAGCTGAATCTGCAAATATCTCTGAAACGAAGCGAGCTATGGCAAAATGTTAAGAGACGTTTTTTGTAGAGAATTAAGTTTCCTACTTTTTATGTTCTATGATATTTTTTGATCAGATGCGTAGTTCTCGAGATATATCAAGATATTTAAAAGTTCCGAAGCCGCACCAACATAATAGAGATACAGAAACACCGTGGCCCCTTTCTTTGAGATAACTCTGCACTATTGCGAGCTGCAAATGCCACTTTCAGCTTAGCTGTACAGAAGAAGAACAACAAGAAGAAGAAATATCTCGAAATATGTCCGTCAGGCCCCTTCCCTTGAGATAAATCTGCAAATATCTCGGAAACGAAGAGAGCTATGGCAAAATGTTAAGAGACCTTTTTTGTAGAGAATTAGGTTTCCTACTTTTTATGTTCTATGATATTTTTTGATCAGGTGCGTAGTTCTCGAGATATATCAAGATATTTAAAAGTTCCGAAGCCGCACCAACATAATAGAGATACAGAAACACCGTGGCCCCTTTCTTTGAGATAACTCTGCACTATTGCGAGCTGCAAATGCCACTTCCAGCTTAGCTGTGCAGAGGAAGAACAACAAGAAGAAGAAATATCTCGAAATATGTCCGTCAGGCCAGTTCCTTTGAGCTGAATCTGCAAATATCTCGGAAACGAAGCGAGCTATGGCAAAATGTTAAGAGACGTTTTTTGTAGAGAATTATGTTTCCTACAATTTATGTTCTATGACATTTTTTGATCAGAAGCGTAGTTTTCGAGATATATCGAGATATTTAAAAGTTCCGAAGCCGCACCAACATAATAGGGATACAGAAACACCGTGGCCCCTTTCTTTGAGATAACTCTGCACTAGTGCGAGCCGCAAATGCCACTTCCAGCTTAGCTGTGCAGAAGAAGAACAACAAGAAGAAGAAATATCTCGAAATATGTCCGACGGGCCCCTTCCCTGGAGATAAATCTGCAAATATCTCGGAAACGAAGCGAGCTATGGCGAAATGTTAAGAGACCTTTTTTGTAGAGAATTAAGTTTCCCACTTTTTATCTTCTATGATATTTTTTGATCAGATGCGTAGTTCTCGAGATAGATCAAGATACTTAAAAGTTCCGAAGCCGCACCAACATAATAGAGATACAGAAACACCGTGGCCCCTCTCTTTGAGATAACTCTGCACTATTGCGAGCTGCAAATGCCACTTCCAGCTTAGCTGTGCAGAAGAAGAACAACAAGAAGAAGAAATATCTCGAAATATGTCCGTCAGGCCCCTTCCCTTGAGATAAATCTGCAAATATCTCGGAAACGAAGCGAGCTATGGCAAAATGTTTAGAGACCTTTCTTGTAGAGAATTAAGTTTCCTACTTTTTATGTAGTATGATATTTTTTGATCAGATGCGTAGTTCTCGAGATATATCAAGATATTTAAAAGTTCCGAAGCCGCACCAACATAATAGAGATACAGAAACACCGTGGCCCCTTTCTTTGAGATAACTCTGCACTATTGCGCGCTGCAAATGCCACTTCCAGCTTAGCTGTGCAGAAGAAGAACAACAAGAAGAAGAAATATCTCGAAATATGTCCGTCAGGCCCCTTCCCTTGAGATAAATCTGCAAATAACTCGGAAACGAAGAGAGCTATGGCAAAATGTTAAGAGACCTTTTTTGTAGACAATTAGGTTTCCTACTTTTTATGTTCTATGATATTTTTTGATCAGATGCGTAGTTCTCGAGATATATCAAGATATTCAAAAGTTCCGAAGCCGCACCAACATAATAGAGATACAGAAACACCGTGGCCCCTTTCTTTGAGATAACTCTGCACTATTGCGAGCTGCAAATGCCACTTCCAGCTTAGCTGTGCAGTGGAAGAACAACAAGAAGAAGAAATATCTCGAAATATGTCCGTCAGGCCAGTTCCTTTGAGCTGAATCTGCAAATATCTCTGAAACGAAGCGAGCTATGGCAAAATGTTAAGAGACGTTTTTTGTAGAGAATTAAGTTTCCTACTTTTTATGTTCTATGATATTTTTTGATCAGATGCGTAGTTCTCGAGATATATCAAGATATTTAAAAGTTCCGAAGCCGCACCAACATAATAGAGATACAGAAACACCGTGGCCCCTTTCTTTGAGATAACTCTGCACTATTGCGAGCTGCAAATGCCACTTTCAGCTTAGCTGTACAGAAGAAGAACAACAAGAAGAAGAAATATCTCGAAATATGTCCGTCAGGCCCCTTCCCTTGAGATAAATCTGCAAATATCTCGGAAACGAAGAGAGCTATGGCAAAATGTTAAGAGACCTTTTTTGTAGAGAATTAGGTTTCCTACTTTTTATGTTCTATGATATTTTTTGATCAGGTGCGTAGTTCTCGAGATATATCAAGATATTTAAAAGTTCCGAAGCCGCACCAACATAATAGAGATACAGAAACACCGTGGCCCCTTTCTTTGAGATAACTCTGCACTATTGCGAGCTGCAAATGCCACTTCCAGCTTAGCTGTGCAGAGGAAGAACAACAAGAAGAAGAAATATCTCGAAATATGTCCGTCAGGCCAGTTCCTTTGAGCTGAATCTGCAAATATCTCGGAAACGAAGCGAGCTATGGCAAAATGTTAAGAGACGTTTTTTGTAGAGAATTATGTTTCCTACAATTTATGTTCTATGACATTTTTTGATCAGAAGCGTAGTTTTCGAGATATATCGAGATATTTAAAAGTTCCGAAGCCGCACCAACATAATAGGGATACAGAAACACCGTGGCCCCTTTCTTTGAGATAACTCTGCACTAGTGCGAGCCGCAAATGCCACTTCCAGCTTAGCTGTGCAGAAGAAGAACAACAAGAAGAAGAAATATCTCGAAATATGTCCGACAGGCCCCTTCCCTGGAGATAAATCTGCAAATATCTCGGAAACGAAGCGAGCTATGGCGAAATGTTAAGAGACCTTTTTTGTAGAGAATTAAGTTTCCCACTTTTTATCTTCTATGATATTTTTTGATCAGATGCGTAGTTCTCGAGATAGATCAAGATACTTAAAAGTTCCGAAGCCGCACCAACATAATAGAGATACAGAAACACCGTGGCCCCTCTCTTTGAGATAACTCTGCACTATTGCGAGCTGCAAATGCCACTTCCAGCTTAGCTGTGCAGAAGAAGAGCAACAAGAAGAAGAAATATCTCGAAATATGTCCGTCAGGCCCCTTCCCTTGAGATAAATCTGCAAATATCTCGGAAACGAAGCGAGCTATGGCAAAATGTTTAGAGACCTTTCTTGTAGAGAATTAAGTTTCCTACTTTTTATGTAGTATGATATTTTTTGATCAGATGCGTAGTTCTCGAGATATATCAAGATATTTAAAAGTTCCGAAGCCGCACCAACATAATAGAGATACAGAAACACCGTGGCCCCTTTCTTTGAGATAACTCTGCACTATTGCGAGCTGCAAATGCCACTTCCAGCTTAGCTGTGCAGAGGAAGAACAACAAGAAGAAGAAATATCTCGAAATATGTCCGTCAGGCCAGTTCCTTTGAGCTGAATCTGCAAATATCTCGGAAACGAAGCGAGCTATGGCAAAATGTTAAGAGACGTTTTTTGTAGAGAATTATGTTTCCTACAATTTATGTTCTATGACATTTTTTGATCAGAAGCGTAGTTTTCGAGATATATCGAGATATTTAAAAGTTCCGAAGCCGCACCAACATAATAGGGATACAGAAACACCGTGGCCCCTTTCTTTGAGATAACTCTGCACTAGTGCGAGCCGCAAATGCCACTTCCAGCTTAGCTGTGCAGAAGAAGAACAACAAGAAGAAGAAATATCTCGAAATATGTCCGACAGGCCCCTTCCCTGGAGATAAATCTGCAAATATCTCGGAAACGAAGCGAGCTATGGCGAAATGTTAAGAGACCTTTTTTGTAGAGAATTAAGTTTCCCACTTTTTATCTTCTATGATATTTTTTGATCAGATGCGTAGTTCTCGAGATAGATCAAGATACTTAAAAGTTCCGAAGCCGCACCAACATAATAGAGATACAGAAACACCGTGGCCCCTCTCTTTGAGATAACTCTGCACTATTGCGAGCTGCAAATGCCACTTCCAGCTTAGCTGTGCAGAAGAAGAACAACAAGAAGAAGAAATATCTCGAAATATGTCCGTCAGGCCCCTTCCCTTGAGATAAATCTGCAAATATCTCGGAAACGAAGCGAGCTATGGCAAAATGTTTAGAGACCTTTCTTGTAGAGAATTAAGTTTCCTACTTTTTATGTAGTATGATATTTTTTGATCAGATGCGTAGTTCTCGAGATATATCAAGATATTTAAAAGTTCCGAAGCCGCACCAACATAATAGAGATACAGAAACACCGTGGCCCCTTTCTTTGAGATAACTCTGCACTATTGCGAGCTGCAAATGCCACTTCCAGCTTAGCTGTGCAGAGGAAGAACAACAAGAAGAAGAAATATCTCGAAATATGTCCGTCAGGCCAGTTCCTTTGAGCTGAATCTGCAAATATCTCGGAAACGAAGCGAGCTATGGCAAAATGTTAAGAGACGTTTTTTGTAGAGAATTATGTTTCCTACAATTTATGTTCTATGACATTTTTTGATCAGAAGCGTAGTTTTCGAGATATATCGAGATATTTAAAAGTTCCGAAGCCGCACCAACATAATAGGGATACAGAAACACCGTGGCCCCTTTCTTTGAGATAACTCTGCACTAGTGCGAGCCGCAAATGCCACTTCCAGCTTAGCTGTGCAGAAGAAGAACAACAAGAAGAAGAAATATCTCGAAATATGTCCGACAGGCCCCTTCCCTGGAGATAAATCTGCAAATATCTCGGAAACGAAGCGAGCTATGGCGAAATGTTAAGAGACCTTTTTTGTAGAGAATTAAGTTTCCCACTTTTTATCTTCTATGATATTTTTTGATCAGATGCGTAGTTCTCGAGATAGATCAAGATACTTAAAAGTTCCGAAGCCGCACCAGCATAATAGAGATACAGAAACACCGTGGCCCCTCTCTTTGAGATAACTCTGCACTATTGCGAGCTGCAAATGCCACTTCCAGCTTAGCTGTGCAGAAGAAGAACAACAAGAAGAAGAAATATCTCGAAATATGTCCGTCAGGCCCCTTCCCTTGAGATAAATCTGCAAATATCTCGGAAACGAAGCGAGCTATGGCAAAATGTTTAGAGACCTTTCTTGTAGAGAATTAAGTTTCCTACTTTTTATTTAGTATGATATTTTTTGATCAGATGCGTAGTTCTCGAGATATATCAAGATATTTAAAAGTTCCGAAGCCGCACCAACATAATAGAGATACAGAAACACCGTGGCCCCTTTCTTTGAGATAACTCTGCACTATTGCGCGCTGCAAATGCCACTTCCAGCTTAGCTGTGCAGAAGAAGAACAACAAGAAGAAGAAATATCTCGAAATATGTCCGTCAGGCCCCTTCCCTTGAGATAAATCTGCAAATATCTCGGAAACGAAGCGAGCTATGGCAAAATGTTAAGAGACGTTTTTTGTAGAGAATTATGTTTCCTACAATTTATGTTCTATGATATTTTTTGATCAGAAGCGTAGTTTTCGAGATATATCGAGATATTTATAAGTTCCGAAGACGCACCAACATAATAGAGATACAGAAACACCGTGGCCCCTTTCTTTGAGATAACTGTGCACCAGTGCGAGCCGCAAATGCCACTTCCAGCTTAGCTGTGCAGAAGAAGAACAACAAGAAGAAGAAATATCTCGAAATATGTCCGTCAGGCCCTTTCCCTTGAGATATATCTGCAAATATCTCGGAAACGAAGCGAGCTATGGCAAAATGTTAAGAGACCGTTTTTGTAGAGAATTATGTTTCCTACTTTTTATGTTCTATGATATTTTTTGATCAGATGCGTAGTTCTCGAGATAGATCAAGATACTTAAAAGTTCCGAAGCCGCACCAACATAATAGAGATACAGAAACACCGTGGCCCCTCTCTTTGAGATAACTCTGCACTATTGCGAGCTGCAAATGCCACTTCCAGCTTAGCTGTGCAGAAGAAGAACAACAAGAAGAAGAAATATCTCGAAATATGTCCGTCAGGCCCCTTCCCTTGAGATAAACCTGCAAATATCTCGGAAACGAAGCGAGCTATGGCAAAATGTTAAGAGACCTTTCTTGTAGAGAATTAAGTTTCCTACTTTTTATGTAGTATGATATTTTTTGATCAGATGCGTAGTTCTCGAGATATATCAAGATATTTAAAAGTTCCGAAGCCGCACCAACATAATAGAGATACAGAAACACCGTTGCCCCTTTCTTTGAGATAACTCTGCACTATTGCGCGCTGCAAATGCCACTTCCAGCTTAGCTGTGCAGAAGAAGAACAACAAGAAGAAGAAATATCTCGAAATATGTCCGTCAGGCCCCTTCCCTTGAGATAAATCTGCAAATATCTCGGAAACGAAGCGAGCTATGGCAAAATGTTAAGAGACCTTTTTTGTAGAGAATTATGTTTCCTACAATTTATGTTCTATGATATTTTTTGATCAGAAGCGTAGTTTTCGAGATATATCGAGATATTTAAAAGTTCCGAAGCCGCACCAACATAATAGAGATACAGAAACACCGTGGCCCCTTTCTTTGAGATAACTCTGCACTATTGCGAGCCGCAAATGCCACTTCCAGCTCAGCTGTGCAGAAGAAGAACAACAAGAAGAAGAAATATCTCGAAATATGTCCGTCAGGCCCATTCCCTTGAGATAAATATGCAAATATCTCGGAAACGAAGCGAGCTATGGCAAAATGTTAAGAGACCTTTTTTGTAGAGAATTAAGTTTCCTACTGTTCACGTTCTGTGATATTTTTTGATCAGATGCGTAGTTCTCGAGATATATCAAGATATTTAAAAGTTCCGAAGCCGCACCAACATAATAGAGATACAGAAACACCGTGGCCCCTTTCTTTGAGATAACTCTGCACTATTGCGAGCTGCAAATGCCACTTCCAGCTTAGCTGTGCAGAGGAAGAACAACAAGAAGAAGAAATATCTCGAAATATGTCCGTCAGGCCCCTTCCCTTGAGATAAATCTGCAAATATCTCGGAAACGAAGCGAGCTATGGCAAAATGTTAAGAGACCTTTTTTGTATAGAATTAAGTTTCCTACTTTTTATGTTCTATGATATTTTTTGATCAGATGCGTAGTTCTCGAGATATATCAAGATATTTAAAAGTTCCGAAGCCGCACCAACATAATAGAGATACAGAAACACCGTGGCCCCTTTCTTTGAGATAACTCTGCACTAGTGCGAGCCGCAAATGCCACTTCCAGCTTAGCTGTGCAGAAGAAGAACAACAAGAAGAAGAAATATCTCGAAATATGTCCGTCAGGCCCCTTCCCTTGAGATATATCTGCAAATATCTCGGAAACGAAGCGAGCTATGGCAAAATGTTAAGAGACCTTTTTTGTAGAGAATTATGCTTCCTACAATTTATGTTCTATGATATTTTTTGATCAGAAGCGTAGTTTTCGAGATACATCGAGATATTTAAAAGTTCCGAAGCCGCACCAACATAACAGAGATACAGAAACACCGTGGCCCCTTTCTTTGAGATAACTCTGCACTAGTGCGAGCCGCAAATGCCAGTTCCAGCTTAGCTGTGCAGAAGAAGAACAACAAGAAGAAGAAATATCTCGAAATATGTCCGTCAGGCCCCTTCCCTTGAGATAAATCTGCAAATATCTCGGAAACGAAGCGAGCTATGGCAAAATCTTAAGAGACCTTTTTTGTAGAGAATTAAGTTTCCTACTTTTTATGTTCTATGATATTTTTTGATCAGATGCGTAGTTCTCGAGATATATCAAGATATTTAAAAGTTCCGAAGCCGCACGAACATAATAGAGATACAGAAACACCGTGGCCCCTTTCTTTGAGATAACTCTGCACTATTGCGAGCTGCAAATGCCACTTCCAGCTTAGCTGTGCAGAGGAAGAACAACAAGAAGAAGAAATATCTCGAAATATGTCCGTCAGGCCCCTTCCCTTGAGATATATCTGCAAATATCTCGGAAACGAAGCGAGCTATGGCAAAATGTTAAGAGACCTTTTTTGTAGAGAATTAAGTTTCCTACTTTTTATGTTCTATGATATTTTTTGATCAGATGCGTAGTTCTCGAGATATATCAAGATATTTAAAAGTTCCGAAGCCGCACCAACATAATAAGAGATACAGAAACACCGTGGCCCCTTTCTTTGAGATAACTCTGCACGATTGCGAGCTGTAAATGCCACTTCCAGCTTAGCTGTGCAGAAGAAGAACAACAAGAAGAAGAAATATCTCGAAATATGTCCGTCAGGCCCCTTCCCTTGAGCTGAATCTGCAAATATCTCGGAAACGAAGCGAGCTATGGCAAAATGTTAAGAGACCTTTTTTGTAGAGAATTAAGTTTCCTACTTTTTATGTTGTATGATATTTTTTGATCAGATGCGTAGTTCTCGAGATATATCAAGATATTTAAAAGTTCCGAAGCCGCACCAACATAATAGAGATACAGAAACACCGTGGCCCCTTTCTTTGAGATAACTCTGCACTATTGCGAGCTGCAAATGCCACTTCCAGCTTAGCTGTGCAGAGGAAGAACAACAAGAAGAAGAAATATCTCGAAATATGTCCGTCAGGCCAGTTCCTTTGAGCTGAATCTGCAAATATCTCGGAAACGAAGCGAGCTATGGCAAAATGTTAAGAGACGTTTTTTGTAGAGAATTATGTTTCCTATAATTTATGTTCTATGATATTTTTTGATCAGAAGCGTAGTTTTCGAGATATATCGAGATATTTAAAAGTACCGAAGCCGCACCAACATAATAGGGATACAGAAACACCGTGGCCCCTTTCTTTGAGATAACTCTGCACTAGTGCGAGCCGCAAATGCCACTTCCAGCTTAGCTGTGCAGAAGAAGAACAACAAGAAGAAGAAATATCTCGAAATATGTCCGTCAGGCCCCTTCCCTTGAGATAAATCTGCAAATATCTCGGAAACGAAGCGAGCTATGGCAAAATGTTAAGAGACCTATTTTGTAGAGAATTAAGTTTCCTACTTTTTATGTTCTATGATATTTTTTGATCAGATGCGTAGTTCTCGAGATATATCAAGATATTTAAAAGTTCCGAAGCCGCACCAACATAATAGAGATACAGAAACACCGTGGCCCCTTTCTTTGAGATAACTCTGCACTATTGCGAGCTGTAAATGCCACTTCCAGCTTAGCTGTGCAGAAGAAGAACAACAAGAAGAAGAAATATCTTGAAATATGTCCGTCAGGCCCCTTCCCTTGAGATATATCTGCAAATATCTCGGAAACGAAGCGAGCTATGGCAAAATGTTAAGAGACCTTTTTTGTAGAGAATTATGCTTCCTACAATTTATGTTCTATGATATTTTTTGATCAGAAGCGTAATTTTCGAGATACATCGAGATATTTAAAAGTTCCGAAGCCGCACCAACATAATAGAGATACAGAAACTCCGTGGCCCCTTTCTTTGAGATAACTCTGCACTATTGCGAGCTGTAAATGCCACTTCCAGCTTAGCTGTGCAGAAGAAGAACAACAAGAAGAAGAAATATCTCGAAATATGTCCGTCAGGCCCCTTCCCTTGAGATATATCTGCAAATATCTCGGAAACGAAGCGAGCTATGGCAAAATGTTAAGAGACCTTTTTTGTAGAGAATTAAGTTTCCTACTTTTTATGTTCTATGATATTTTTTGATCAGATGCGTAGTTCTCGAGATATATCAAGATATTTAAAAGTTCCGAAGCCGCACCAACATAATAGAGATACAGAAACACCGTGGCCCCTTTCTTTGAGATAACTCTGCACTATTGCGAGCTGCAAATGCCACTTCCAGCTTAGCTGTGCAGAGGAAGAACAACAAGAAGAAGGAATATCTCGAAATATGTCCGTCAGGCCCCTTCCCTTGAGATAAATCTGCAAATATCTCGGAAACGAAGCGAGCTATGGCAAAATGTTAAGAGACCTTTTTTGTATAGAATTAAGTTTCCTACTTTTTATGTTCTATGATAT
The DNA here is from genome assembly GCF_051020975.1 of Osmia lignaria lignaria. Classification (NCBI taxonomy): domain Eukaryota; kingdom Metazoa; phylum Arthropoda; class Insecta; order Hymenoptera; family Megachilidae; genus Osmia; species Osmia lignaria. The sequence goes on from NW_027478166.1 coordinate 8,420,573, forward strand.
TTTTTGATCAGATGCGTAGTTCTCGAGATATATCAAGATATTTAAAAGTTCCGAAGCCGCACCAACATAATAGAGATACAGAAACACCGTGGCCCCTTTCTTTGAGATAACTCTGCACTAGTGCGAGCCGCAAATGCCACTTCCAGCTTAGCTGTGCAGAAGAAGAACAACAAGAAGAAGAAATATCTCGAAATATGTCCGTCAGGCCCCTTCCCTTGAGATATATCTGCAAATATCTCGGAAACGAAGCGAGCTATGGCAAAATGTTAAGAGACCTTTTTTGTAGAGAATTATGCTTCCTACAATTTATGTTCTATGATATTTTTTGATCAGAAGCGTAGTTTTCGAGATACATCGAGATATTTAAAAGTTCCGAAGCCGCACCAACATAATAGAGATACAGAAACACCGTGGCCCCTTTCTTTGAGATAACTCTGCACTAGTGCGAGCCGCAAATGCCAGTTCCAGCTTAGCTGTGCAGAAGAAGAACAACAAGAAGAAGAAATATCTCGAAATATGTCCGTCAGGCCCCTTCCCTTGAGATAAATCTGCAAATATCTCGGAAACGAAGCGAGCTATGGCAAAATGTTAAGAGACCTTTTTTGTAGAGAATTAAGTTTCCTACTTTTTATGTTGTATGATATTTTTTGATCAGATGCGTAGTTCTCGAGATATATCAAGATATTTAAAAGTTCCGAAGCCGCACCAACATAATAGAGATACAGAAACACCGTGGCCCCTTTCTTTGAGATAACTCTGCACTATTGCGAGCTGCAAATGCCACTTCCAGCTTAGCTGTGCAGAGGAAGAACAACAAGAAGAAGAAATATCTCGAAATATGTCCGTCAGGCCCCTTCCCTTGAGATAAATCTGCAAATATCTCGGAAACGAAGCGAGCTATGGCAAAATCTTAAGAGACCTTTTTTGTAGAGAATTAAGTTTCCTACTTTTTATGTTCTATGATATTTTTTGATCAGATGCGTAGTTCTCGAGATATATCAAGATATTTAAAAGTTCCGAAGCCGCACGAACATAATAGAGATACAGAAACACCGTGGCCCCTTTCTTTGAGATAACTCTGCACTATTGCGAGCTGCAAATGCCACTTCCAGCTTAGCTGTGCAGAGGAAGAACAACAAGAAGAAGAAATATCTCGAAATATGTCCGTCAGGCCCCTTCCCTTGAGATATATCTGCAAATATCTCGGAAACGAAGCGAGCTATGGCAAAATGTTAAGAGACCTTTTTTGTAGAGAATTAAGTTTCCTACTTTTTATGTTCTATGATATTTTTTGATCAGATGCGTAGTTCTCGAGATATATCAAGATATTTAAAAGTTCCGAAGCCGCACCAACATAATAAGAGATACAGAAACACCGTGGCCCCTTTCTTTGAGATAACTCTGCACGATTGCGAGCTGTAAATGCCACTTCCAGCTTAGCTGTGCAGAAGAAGAACAACAAGAAGAAGAAATATCTCGAAATATGTCCGTCAGGCCCCTTCCCTTGAGCTGAATCTGCAAATATCTCGGAAACGAAGCGAGCTATGGCAAAATGTTAAGAGACCTTTTTTGTAGAGAATTAAGTTTCCTACTTTTTATGTTGTATGATATTTTTTGATCAGATGCGTAGTTCTCGAGATATATCAAGATATTTAAAAGTTCCGAAGCCGCACCAACATAATAGAGATACAGAAACACCGTGGCCCCTTTCTTTGAGATAACTCTGCACTATTGCGAGCTGCAAATGCCACTTCCAGCTTAGCTGTGCAGAGGAAGAACAACAAGAAGAAGAAATATCTCGAAATATGTCCGTCAGGCCAGTTCCTTTGAGCTGAATCTGCAAATATCTCGGAAACGAAGCGAGCTATGGCAAAATGTTAAGAGACGTTTTTTGTAGAGAATTATGTTTCCTATAATTTATGTTCTATGATATTTTTTGATCAGAAGCGTAGTTTTCGAGATATATCGAGATATTTAAAAGTACCGAAGCCGCACCAACATAATAGGGATACAGAAACACCGTGGCCCCTTTCTTTGAGATAACTCTGCACTAGTGCGAGCCGCAAATGCCACTTCCAGCTTAGCTGTGCAGAAGAAGAACAACAAGAAGAAGAAATATCTCGAAATATGTCCGTCAGGCCCCTTCCCTTGAGATAAATCTGCAAATATCTCGGAAACGAAGCGAGCTATGGCAAAATGTTAAGAGACCTATTTTGTAGAGAATTAAGTTTCCTACTTTTTATGTTCTATGATATTTTTTGATCAGATGCGTAGTTCTCGAGATATATCAAGATATTTAAAAGTTCCGAAGCCGCACCAACATAATAGAGATACAGAAACACCGTGGCCCCTTTCTTTGAGATAACTCTGCACTATTGCGAGCTGTAAGTGCCACTTCCAGCTTAGCTGTGCAGAAGAAGAACAACAAGAAGAAGAAATATCTCGAAATATGTCCGTCAGGCCCCTTCCCTTGAGATATATCTGCAAATATCTCGGAAACGAAGCGAGCTATGGCAAAATGTTAAGAGACCTTTTTTGTAGAGAATTCTGTTTCCTACAATTTGTGTTCTATGATATTTTTTGATCAGAAGCGTAGTTTTCGAGATATATCGAGATATTTAAAAGTTCCGAAGCCGCACCAACATAATAGAGATACAGAAACACCGTGGCCCCTTTCTTTGAGGTAACTCTGCACTAGTGCGAGCCGCAAATGCCACTTCCAGCTTAGCTGTGCAGAAGAAGAACAACAAGAAGAAGAAATATCTCGAAATATGTCCGTCAGGCCCCTTCCCTTGAGATAAATCTGCAAATATCTCGGAAACGAAGCGAGCTATGGCAAAATGTTAAGAGACCTTTTTTGTAGAGAATTAAGTTTCCTACTTTTCATGTTCTATGATATTTTTTGATCAGATGCGTAGTTCTCGAGATATATCAAGATATTTAAAAGTTCCGAAGCCGCACCAACATAATAGAGATACAGAAACACCGTGGCCCCTTTCTTTGAGATAACTCTGCACTATTGCGAGCTGCAAATGCCACTTCCAGCTTAGCTGTGCAGAGGAAGAACAACAAGAAGAAGAAATATCTCGAAATATGTCCGTCAGGCCCCTTCCCTTGAGATATATCTGCAAATATCTCGGAAACGAAGCGAGCTATGGCAAAATGTTAAGAGACCTTTTTTGTAGAGAATTAAGTTTCCTACTTTTTATGTTCTATGATATTTTTTGATCAGATGCGTAGTTCTCGAGATATATCAAGATATTTAAAAGTTCCGAAGCCGCACCAACATAATAGAGATACAGAAACACCGTGGCCCCTTTCTTTGAGATAACTCTGCACTATTGCGAGCTGCAAATGCCACTTCCAGCTTAGCTGTGCAGAGGAAGAACAACAAGAAGAAGAAATATCTCGAAATATGTCCGTCAGGCCAGTTCCTTTGAGCTGAATCTGCAAATATCTCGGAAACGAAGCGAGCTATGGCAAAATGTTAAGAGACGTTTTTTGTAGAGAATTATGTTTCCTATAATTTATGTTCTATGATATTTTTTGATCAGAAGCGTAGTTTTCGAGATATATCGAGATATTTAAAAGTACCGAAGCCGCACCAACATAATAGGGATACAGAAACACCGTGGCCCCTTTCTTTGAGATAACTCTGCACTAGTGCGAGCCGCAAATGCCACTTCCAGCTTAGCTGTGCAGAAGAAGAACAACAAGAAGAAGAAATATCTCGAAATATGTCCGTCAGGCCCCTTCCCTTGAGATAAATCTGGAAATATCTCGGAAACGAAGCGAGCTATGGCAAAATGTTAAGAGACCTATTTTGTAGAGAATTAAGTTTCCTACTTTTTATGTTCTATGATATTTTTTGATCAGATGCGTAGTTCTCGAGATATATCAAGATATTTAAAAGTTCCGAAGCCGCACCAACATAATAGAGATACAGAAACACCGTGGCCCCTTTCTTTGAGATAACTCTGCACTATTGCGAGCTGTAAATGCCACTTCCAGCTTAGCTGTGCAGAAGAAGAACAACAAGAAGAAGAAATATCTCGAAATATGTCCGTCAGGCCCCTTCCCTTGAGATATATCTGCAAATATCTCGGAAACGAAGCGAGCTATGGCAAAATGTTAAGAGACCTTTTTTGTAGAGAATTCGGTTTCCTACAATTTATGTTCTATGATATTTTTTGATCAGAAGCGTAGTTTTCGAGATATATCGAGATATTTAAAAGTTCCGAAGCCGCACCAACATAATAGAGATACAGAAACACCGTGGCCCCTTTCTTTGAGGTAACTCTGCACTAGTGCGAGCCGCAAATGCCACTTCCAGCTTAGCTGTGCAGAAGAAGAACAACAAGAAGAAGAAATATCTCGAAATATGTCCGTCAGGCCCCTTCCCTTGAGATAAATCTGCAAATATCTCGGAAACGAAGCGAGCTATGGCAAAATGTTAAGAGACCTTTTTTGTAGAGAATTAAGTTTCCTACTTTTTATGTTGTATGATATTTTTTGATCAGATGCGTAGTTCTCGAGATATATCAAGATATTTAAAAGTTCCGAAGCCGCACCAACATAATAGAGATACAGAAACACCGTGGCCCCTTTCTTTGAGATAACTCTGCACTAGTGCGAGCCGCAAATGCCAGTTCCAGCTTAGCTGTGCAGAAGAAGAACAACAAGAAGAAGAAATATCTCGAAATATGTCCGTCAGGCCCCTTCCCTTGAGATAAATCTGCAAATATCTCGGAAACGAAGCGAGCTATGGCAAAATGTTAAGAGACCTTTTTTGTAGAGAATTAAGTTTCCTACTTTTTATGTTGTATGATATTTTTTGATCAGATGCGTAGTTCTCGAGATATATCAAGCTATTTAAAAGTTCCGAAGCCGCACCAACATAATAGAGATACAGAAACACCGTGGCCCCTTTCTTTGAGATAACTCTGCACTATTGCGAGCTGCAAATGCCACTTCCAGCTTAGCTGTGCAGAGGAAGAACAACAAGAAGAAGAAATATCTCGAAATATGTCCGTCAGGCCAGTTCCTTTGAGCTGAATCTGCAAATATCTCGGAAACGAAGCGAGCTATGGCAAAATGTTAAGAGACGTTTTTTGTAGAGAATTATGTTTCCTACAATTTATGTTCTATGATATTTTTTGATCAGAAGCGTAGTTTTCGAGATATATCGAGATATTTAAAAGTTCCGAAGCCGCACCAACATAATAGGGATACAGAAACACCGTGGCCCCTTTCTTTGAGATAACTCTGCACTAGTGCGAGCCGCAAATGCCACTTCCAGCTTAGCTGTGCAGAAGAAGAACAACAAGAAGAAGAAATATCTCGAAATATGTCCGTCAGGCCCCTTCCCTTGAGATAAATCTGCAAATATCTCGGAAACGAAGCGAGCTATGGCAAAATGTTAAGAGACCTATTTTGTAGAGAATTAAGTTTCCTACTTTTTATGTTCTATGATATTTTTTGATCAGATGCGTAGTTCTCGAGATATATCAAGATATTTAAAAGTTCCGAAGCCGCACCAACATAATAGAGATACAGAAACACCGTGGCCCCTTTCTTTGAGATAACTCTGCACTATTGCGAGCTGTAAGTGCCACTTCCAGCTTAGCTGTGCAGAAGAAGAACAACAAGAAGAAGAAATATCTCGAAATATGTCCGTCAGGCCCCTTCCCTTGAGATATATCTGCAAATATCTCGGAAACGAAGCGAGCTATGGCAAAATGTTAAGAGACCTTTTTTGTAGAGAATTCTGTTTCCTACAATTTGTGTTCTATGATATTTTTTGATCAGAAGCGTAGTTTTCGAGATATATCGAGATATTTAAAAGTTCCGAAGCCGCACCAACATAATAGAGATACAGAAACACCGTGGCCCCTTTCTTTGAGGTAACTCTGCACTAGTGCGAGCCGCAAATGCCACTTCCAGCTTAGCTGTGCAGAAGAAGAACAACAAGAAGAAGAAATATCTCGAAATATGTCCGTCAGGCCCCTTCCCTTGAGATAAATCTGCAAATATCTCGGAAACGAAGCGAGCTATGGCAAAATGTTAAGAGACCTTTTTTGTAGAGAATTAAGTTTCCTACTTTTTATGTTCTATGATATTTTTTGATCAGATGCGTAGTTCTCGAGATATATCAAGATATTTAAAAGTTCCGAAGCCGCACCAACATAATAGGGATACAGAAACACCGTGGCCCCTTTCTTTGAGATAACTCTGTACTAGTGCGAGCCGCAAATGCCACTTCCAGCTTAGCTGTGCAGAAGAAGAACAACAAGAAGAAGAAATATCTCGAAATATGTCCGTCAGGCCCCTTCCCTTGAGATAAATCTGCAAATATCTCGGAAACGAAGCGAGCTATGGCAAAATGTTAAGAGACCTTTTTTGTAGAGAATTAAGTTTCCTACTTTTTATGTTCTATGATATTTTTTGATGAGATGCGTAGATCTCGAGATATATCAAGATATTTAAAAGTTCCGAAGCCGCACCAACATAATAGAGATACAGAAACACCGTGGCCCCTTTCTTTGAGACAACTCTGCACTATTGCGAGCTGCAAATGCCACTTCCAGCTTAGCTGTGCAGAGGAAGAACAACAAGAAGAAGAAATATCTCGAAATATGTCCGTCAGGCCAGTTCCTTTGAGCTGAATCTGCAAATATCTCGGAAACGAAGCGAGCTATGGCAAAATGTTAAGAGACGTTTTTTGTAGAGAATTATGTTTCCTACAATTTATGTTCTATGATATTTTTTGATCAGAAGCGTAGTTTTCGAGATATATCGAGATATTTAAAAGTTCCGAAGCCGCACCAACATAATAGGGATACAGAAACACCGTGACCCCTTTCTTTGAGATAACTCTGCACTAGTGCGAGCCCCAAATGCCACTTCCAGCTTAGCTGTGCAGAAGAAGAACAACAAGAAGAAGAAATATCTCGAAATATGTCCGTCAGGCCCCTTCCCTTGAGATAAATCTGCAAATATCTCGGAAACGAAGCGAGCTATGGCAAAATGTTAAGAGACCTTTTTTGTAGAGAATTAAGTTTCCTACTTTTTATGTTCTATGATATTTTTTGATGAGATGCGTAGATCTCGAGATATATCAAGATATTTAAAAGTTCCGAAGCCGCACCAACATAATAGAGATACAGAAACACCGTGGCCCCTTTCTTTGAGACAACTCTGCACTATTGCGAGCTGCAAATGCCACTTCCAGCTTAGCTGTGCAGAGGAAGAACAACAAGAAGAAGAAATATCTCGAAATATGTCCGTCAGGCCCCTTCCCTTGAGATAAATCTGCAAATATCTCGGAAACGAAGCGAGCTATGGCAAAATGTTAAGAGACCTTTTTTGTAGAGAATTAAGTTTCCTACTTTTTATGTTCTATGATATTTTTTGATCAGATGCGTAGTTCTCGAGATATATCAAGATATTTAAAAGTTCCGAAGCCGCATCAACATAATAGAGATACAGAAACACCGTGGCCCCTTTCTTTGAGATAACTCTGCACTATTGCGAGCTGCAAATGCCACTTCCAGCTTAGCTGTGCAGAGGAAGAACAACAAGAAGAAGAAATATCTCGAAATATGTCCGTCAGGCCAGTTCCTTTGAGCTGAATCTGCAAATATCTCGGAAACGAAGCGAGCTATGGCAAAATGTTAAGAGACGTTTTTTGTAGAGAATTATGTTTCCTACAATTTATGTTCTATGATATTTTTTGATCAGAAGCGTAGTTTTCGAGATATATCGAGATATTTAAAAGTTCCGAAGCCGCACCAACATAATAGGGATACAGAAACACCGTGACCCCTTTCTTTGAGATAACTCTGCACTAGTGCGAGCCCCAAATGCCACTTCCAGCTTAGCTGTGCAGAAGAAGAACAACAAGAAGAAGAAATATCTCGAAATATGTCCGTCAGGCCCCTTCCCTTGAGATAAATCTGCAAATATCTCGGAAACGAAGCGAGCTATGGCAAAATGTTAAGAGACCTTTTTTGTAGAGAATTAAGTTTCCTACTTTTTATGTTCTATGATATTTTTTGATGAGATGCGTAGATCTCGAGATATATCAAGATATTTAAAAGTTCCGAAGCCGCACCAACATAATAGAGATACAGAAACACCGTGGCCCCTTTCTTTGAGACAACTCTGCACTATTGCGAGCTGCAAATGCCACTTCCAGCTTAGCTGTGCAGAGGAAGAACAACAAGAAGAAGAAATATCTCGAAATATGTCCGTCAGGCCCCTTCCCTTGAGATATATCTGCAAATATCTCGGAAACGAAGCGAGCTATGGCAAAATGTTAAGAGACCTTTTTTGTAGAGAATTCTGTTTCCTACAATTTATGTTCTATGATATTTTTTGATCAGAAGCGTAGTTTTCGAGATATATCGAGATATTTAAAAGTTCCGAAGCCGCACCAACATAACAGAGATACAGAAACACCGTGGCCCCTTTCTTTGAGATAACTCTGCACTAGTGCGAGCAGCAAATGCCACTTCCAGCTTAGCTGTGCAGAAGAAGAACAACAAGAAGAAGAAATATCTCGAAATATGTCCGTCAGGCCCCTTCCCTTGAGATAAATCTGCAAATATCTCGGAAACGAAGCGAGCTATGGCAAAATGTTAAGAGACCTTTTTTGTAGAGAATTAAGTTTCCTACTTTTTATGTTCTATGATATTTTTTGATCAGATGCGTAGTTCTCGAGATATATCAAGATATTTAAAAGTTCCGAAGCCGCATCAACATAATAGAGATACAGAAACACCGTGGCCCCTTTCTTTGAGATAACTCTGCACTATTGCGAGCTGCAAATGCCACTTCCAGCTTAGCTGTGCAGAGGAAGAACAACAAGAAGAAGAAATATCTCGAAATATGTCCGTCAGGCCAGTTCCTTTGAGCTGAATCTGCAAATATCTCGGAAACGAAGCGAGCTATGGCAAAATGTTAAGAGACGTTTTTTGTAGAGAATTATGTTTCCTACAATTTATGTTCTATGATATTTTTTGATCAGAAGCGTAGTTTTCGAGATATATCGAGATATTTAAAAGTTCCGAAGCCGCACCAACATAATAGGGATACAGAAACACCGTGGCCCCTTTCTTTGAGATAACTCTGTACTAGTGCGAGCCGCAAATGCCACTTCCAGCTTAGCTGTGCAGAAGAAGAACAACAAGAAGAAGAAATATCTCGAAATATGTCCGTCAGGCCCCTTCCCTTGAGATAAATCTGCAAATATCTCGGAAACGAAGCGAGCTATGGCAAAATGTTAAGAGACCTTTTTTGTAGAGAATTAAGTTTCCTACTTTTTATGTTCTATGATATTTTTTGATGAGATGCGTAGATCTCGAGATATATCAAGATATTTAAAAGTTCCGAAGCCGCACCAACATAATAGAGATACAGAAACACCGTGGCCCCTTTCTTTGAGACAACTCTGCACTATTGCGAGCTGCAAATGCCACTTCCAGCTTAGCTGTGCAGAGGAAGAACAACAAGAAGAAGAAATATCTCGAAATATGTCCGTCAGGCCAGTTCCTTTGAGCTGAATCTGCAAATATCTCGGAAACGAAGCGAGCTATGGCAAATTGTTAAGAGACGTTTTTTGTAGAGAATTATGTTTCCTACAATTTATGTTCTATGATATTTTTTGATCAGAAGCGTAGTTTTCGAGATATATCGAGATATTTAAAAGTTCCGAAGCCGCACCAACATAATAGGGATACAGAAACACCGTGGCCCCTTTCTTTGAGATAACTCTGCACTAGTGCGAGCCGCAAATGCCACTTCCAGCTTAGCTGTGCAGAAGAAGAACAACAAGAAGAAGAAATATCTCGAAATATGTCCGTCAGGCCCCTTCCCTTGAGATAAATCTGCAAATATCTCGGAAACGAAGCGAGCTATGGCAAAATGTTAAGAGACCTTTTTTGTAGAGAATTAAGTTTCCTACTTTTTATGTTCTATAATATTTTTTGATCAGATGCGTAGTTCTCGAGATATATCAAGATATTTAAAAGTTCCGAAGCCGCACCAACATAATAGAGATACAGAAACACCGTGGCCCCTTTCTTTGAGATAACTCTGCACTATTGCGAGCTGCAAATGCCACTTCCAGCGTAGCTGTGCAGAGGAAGAACAACAAGAAGAAGAAATATCTCGAAATATGTCCGTCAGGCCAGTTCCTTTGAGCTGAATCTGCAAATATCTCGGAAACGAAGCGAGCTATGGCAAAATGTTATGAGACGTTTTTTGTAGAGAATTATGTTTCCTACAATTCATGTTCTATGATATTTTTTGATCAGAAGCGTAGTTTTCGAGATATATCGAGATATTTAAAAGTTCCGAAGCCGCACCAACATACTAGGGATACAGAAACACCGTGGCCCCTTTCTTTGAGATAACTCTGCACTAGTGCGAGCCGCAAATGCCACTTCCAGCTTAGCTGTGCAGAAGAAGAACAACAAGAAGAAGAAATATCTCGAAATATGTCCGTCAGGCCCCTTCCCTTGAGATAAATCTGCAAATATCTCGGAAACGAAGCGAGCTATGGCAAAATGTTAAGAGACCTTTTTTGTAGAGAATTAAGTTTCCTACTTTTTATGTTCTATGATATTTTTTGATCAGATGCGTAGTTCTCGAGATATATCAAGATATTTAAAAGTTCCGAAGCCGCACCAACATAATAGAGATACAGAAACACCGTGGCCCCTTTCTTTGAGATAACTCTGCACTATTGCGAGCTGTAAATGCCACTTCCAGCTTAGCTGTGCAGAAGAAGAACAACAAGAAGAAGAAATATCTCGAAATATGTCCGTCAGGCCCCTTCCCTTGAGATATATCTGCAAATATCTCGGAAACGAAGCGAGCTATGGCAAAATGTTAAGAGACCTTTTTTGTAGAGAATTCTGTTTCCTACAATTTATGTTCTATGATATTTTTTGATCAGAAGCGTAGTTTTCGAGATATATCGAGATATTTAAAAGTTCCGAAGCTGCACCAACATAATAGAGATACAGAAACACCGTGGCCCCTTTCTTTGAGATAACTCTGCACTAGTACGAGCCGCAAATGCCACTTCCAGCTTAGCTGTGCAGAAGAAGAACAACAAGAAGAAGAAATATCTCGAAATATGTCCGTCAGGCCCCTTCCCTTGAGATAAATCTGCAAATATCTCGGAAACGAAGCGAGCTATGGCAAAATGTTAAGAGACCTTTTTTGTAGAGAATTAAGTTTCCTACTTTTTATGTTCTATGATATTTTTTGATCAGATGCGTAGTTCTCGAGATATATCAAGATATTTAAAAGTTCCGAAGCCGCACCAACATAATAGAGATACAGAAACACCGTGGCCCCTTTCTTTGAGATAACTCTGCACTAGTACGAGCCGCAAATGCCACTTCCAGCTTAGCTGTGCAGAAGAAGAACAACAAGAAGAAGAAATATCTCGAAATATGTCCGTCAGGCCCCTTCCCTTGAGATAAATCTGCAAATATCTCGGAAACGAAGCGAGCTATGGCAAAATGTTAAGAGACCTTTTTTGTAGAGAATTAAGTTTCCTACTTTTTATGTTCTATGATATTTTTTGATGAGATGCGTAGTTCTCGAGATATATCAAGATATTTAAAAGTTCCGAAGCCGCACCAACATAATAGAGATACAGAAACACCGTGGCCCCTTTCTTTGAGATAACTCTGCACTATTGCGAGCTGCAAATGCCACTTCCAGCTTAGCTGTGCAGAGGAAGAACAACAAGAAGAAGAAATATCTCGAAATATGTCCGTCACGCCAGTTCCTTTGAGCTGAATCTGCAAATATCTCGGAAACGAAGCGAGCTATGGCAAAATCTTAGAAACGTTTTTTGTAGAGAATTATGTTTCCTACAATTTATGTTCTATGATATTTTTTGATCAGAAGCGTAGTTTTCGAGATATATCGAGATATTTAAAAGTTCCGAAGCCGCACCAACATAATAGAGATACAGAAACACCGTGGCCCCTTTCTTTGAGATAACTCTGCACTAGTGCGAGCCGCAAATGCCACTTCCAGCTTAGCTGTGCAGAAGAAGAACAACAAGAAGAAGAAATATCTCGAAATATGTCCGACAGGCCCCTTCCCTTGAGATAAATCTGCAAATATCTCGGAAACGAAGCGAGCTATGGCAAAACGTTAAGAGACCTTTTTTGTAGAGAATTAAGTTTCCTACTTTTTATGTTCTATGATATTTTTTGATGAGATGCGTAGTTCTCGAGATATATCAAGATATTTAAAAGTTCCGAAGCCGCACCAACATAATAGAGATACAGAAACACCGTGGCCCCTTTCTTTGAGATAACTCTGCACTATTGCGAGCTGCAAATGCCACTTCCAGCTTAGCTGTGCAGAGGAAGAACAACAAGAAGAAGAAATATCTCGAAATATGTCCGTCACGCCAGTTCCTTTGAGCTGAATCTGCAAATATCTCGGAAACGAAGCGAGCTATGGCAAAATGTTAAGAGACGTTTTTTGTAGAGAATTATGTTTCCTACAATTTATGCTCTATGATATTTTTTGATCAGAAGCGTAGTTTTCGAGATATATCGAGATATTTAAAAGTTCCGAAGCGGCACCAACATAATAGGGATACAGAAACACCGTGGCCCCTTTCTTTGAGATAACTCTGCACTAGTGCGAGCCGCAAATGCCACTTCCAGCTTAGCTGTGCAGAAGAAGAACAACAAGAAGAAGAAATATCTCGAAATATGTCCGTCAGGCCCCTTCCCTTGAGATAAATCTGCAAATATCTCGGAAACGAAGCGAGCTATGGCAAAATGTTAAGAACCTTTTTTGTAGAGAATTAAGTTTCCTACTTTTTATGTGCTATGATATTTTTTGATCAGATGCGTAGTTCTCGAGATATATCAAGATATTTAAAAGTTCCGAAGCCGCACCAACATAATAGAGATACAGAAACACCGTGGCCCCTTTCTTTGAGATAACTCTGCACTATTGCGAGCTGTAAATGCCACTTCCAGCTTAGCTGTGCAGAAGAAGAACAACAAGAAGAAGAAATATCTCGAAATATGTCCGTCAGGCCCCTTCCCTTGAGATATATCTGCAAATATCTCGGAAACGAAGCGAGCTATGGCAAAATGTTAAGAGACCTTTTTTGTAGAGAATTAAGTTTCCTACTTTTTATGTTCTATGATATTTTTTGATGAGATGCGTAGTTCTCGAGATATATCAAGATATTTAAAAGTTCCGAAGCCGCACCAACATAATAGAGATACAGAAACACCGTGGCCCCTTTCTTTGAGATAACTCTGCACTAGTGCGAGCCGCAAATGCCACTTCCAGCTTAGCTGTGCAGAAGAAGAACAACAAGAAGAAGAAATATCTCGAAATATGTCCGACAGGCCCCTTCCCTTGAGATAAATCTGCAAATATCTCGGAAACGAAGCGAGCTATGGCAAAATGTTAAGAGACCTTTTTTGTAGAGAATTAAGTTTCCTACTTTTTATGTTCTATGATATTTTTTGATCAGATGCGTAGTTCTCGAGATATATCAAGATATTTAAAAGTTCCGAAGCCGCACCAACATAATAGAGATACAGAAACACCGTGGCCCCTTTCTTTGAGATAACTCTGCACTATTGCGAGCTGCAAATGTCACTTCCAGCTTAGCTGTGCAGAGGAAGAACAACAAGAAGAAGAAATATCTCGAAATATGTCCGTCAGGCCAGTTCCTTTGAGCTGAATCTGCAAATATCTCGGAAACGAAGCGAGCTATGGCAAAATGTTAAGAGACGTTTTTTGTAGAGAATTATGTTTCCTACAATTTATGTTCTATGATATTTTTTGATCAGAAGCGTAGTTTTCGAGATATATCGAGATATTTAAAAGTTCCGAAGCCGCACCAACATAATAGAGATACAGAAACACCGTGGCCCCTTTCTTTGAGATAACTCTGCACTAGTGCGAGCCGCAAATGCCACTTCCAGCTTAGCTGTGCAGAAGAAGAACAACGAGAAGAAGAAACATCTCGAAATATGTCCGACAGGCCCCTTCCCTTGAGATAAATCTGCAAATATCTCGGAAACGAAGCGAGCTATGGCGAAATGTTAAGAGACCTTTTCTGTAGAGAATTAAGTTTCCTACTTTTTATCTTCTATGATATTTTTTGATCAGGTGCGTAGTTCTCGAGATATATCAAGATATTTAAAAGTTCCGAAGCCGCACCAACATAATAGAGATACAGAAACACCGTGGCCCCTTTCTTTGAGATAACTCTGCACTAGTGCGAGCCGCAAATGCCACTTCCAGCTTAGCTGTGCAGAAGAAGAACAACAAGAAGAAGAAATATCTCGAAATATGTCCGTCAGGCCCCTTCCCTTGAGATAAATCTGCAAATATCTCGGAAACGAAGCGAGCTATGGCAAAATGTTAAGAGACCTTTTTTGTAGAGAATTAAGTTTCCTACTTTTTATGTTCTATGATATTTTTTGATCAGATGCGTAGTTCTCGAGATATATCAAGATATTTAAAAGTTCCGAAGCCGCACCAACATAATAGAGATACAGAAACACCGTGGCCCCTTTCTTTGAGATAACTCTGCACTATTGCGAGCTGCAAATGCCACTTCCAGCTTAGCTGTGCAGAGGAAGAACAACAAGAAGAAGAAATATCTCGAAATATGTCCGTCAGGCCCCTTCCCTTGAGATATATCTGCAAATATCTCGGAAACGAAGCGAGCTATGGCAAAATGTTAAGAGACCTTTTTTGTAGAGAATTAAGTTTCCTACTTTTTATGTTCTATGATATTTTTTGATCAGATGCGTAGTTCTCGAGATATATCAAGATATTTAAAAGTTCCGAAGCCGCACCAACATAATAGAGATACAGAAACACCGTGGCCCCTTTCTTTGAGATAACTCTGCACTATTGCGAGCTGCAAATGCCACTTCCAGCTTAGCTGTGCAGAGGAAGAACAACAAGAAGAAGAAATATCTCGAAATATGTCCGTCAGGCCAGTTCCTTTGAGCTGAATCTGCAAATATCTCGGAAACGAAGCGAGCTATGGCAAAATGTTAAGAGACGTTTTTTGTAGAGAATTATGTTTCCTACAATTTATGTTTTATGATATTTTTTGATCAGAAGCGTAGTTTTCGAGATATATCGAGATATTTAAAAGTTCCGAAGCCGCACCAACATAATAGGGATACAGAAACACCGTGGCCCCTTTCTTTGAGATAACTCTGTACTAGTGCGAGCCGCAAATGCCACTTCCAGCTTAGCTGTGCAGAAGAAGAACAACAAGAAGAAGAAATATCTCGAAATATGTCCGTCAGGCCCCTTCCCTTGAGATAAATCTGCAAATATCTCGGAAACGAAGCGAGCTATGGCAAAATGTTAAGAGACCTTTTTTGTAGAGAATTAAGTTTCCTACTTTTTATGTTCTATGATATTTTTTGATGAGATGCGTAGATCTCGAGATATATCAAGATATTTAAAAGTTCCGAAGCCGCACCAACATAATAGAGATACAGAAACACCGTGGCCCCTTTCTTTGAGACAACTCTGCACTATTGCGAGCTGCAAATGCCACTTCCAGCTTAGCTGTGCAGAGGAAGAACAACAAGAAGAAGAAATATCTCGAAATATGTCCGTCAGGCCAGTTCCTTTGAGCTGAATCTGCAAATATCTCGGAAACGAAGCGAGCTATGGCAAAATGTTAAGAGACGTTTTTTGTAGAGAATTATGTTTCCTACAATTTATGTTCTATGATATTTTTTGATCAGAAGCGTAGTTTTCGAGATATATCGAGATATTTAAAAGTTCCGAAGCCGCACCAACATAATAGGGATACAGAAACACCGTGGCCCCTTTCTTTGAGATAACTCTGCACTAGTGCGAGCCCCAAATGCCACTTCCAGCTTAGCTGTGCAGAAGAAGAACAACAAGAAGAAGAAATATCTCGAAATATGTCCGTCAGGCCCCTTCCCTTGAGATAAATCTGCAAATATCTCGGAAACGAAGCGAGCTATGGCAAAATGTTAAGAGACCTTTTTTGTAGAGAATTAAGTTTCCTACTTTTTATGTTCTATGATATTTTTTGATGAGATGCGTAGATCTCGAGATATATCAAGATATTTAAAAGTTCCGAAGCCGCACCAACATAATAGAGATACAGAAACACCGTGGCCCCTTTCTTTGAGACAACTCTGCACTATTGCGAGCTGCAAATGCCACTTCCAGCTTAGCTGTGCAGAGGAAGAACAACAAGAAGAAGAAATATCTCGAAATATGTCCGTCAGGCCCCTTCCCTTGAGATATATCTGCAAATATCTCGGAAACGAAGCGAGCTATGGCAAAATGTTAGGAGACCTTTTTTGTAGAGAATTCTGTTTCCTACAATTTATGTTCTATGATATTTTTTGATCAGAAGCGTAGTTTTCGAGATATATCGAGATATTTAAAAGTTCCGAAGCCGCACCAACATAACAGAGATACAGAAACACCGTGGCCCCTTTCTTTGAGATAACTCTGCACTAGTGCGAGCAGCAAATGCCACTTCCAGCTTAGCTGTGCAGAAGAAGAACAACAAGAAGAAGAAATATCTCGAAATATGTCCGTCAGGCCCCTTCCCTTGAGATAAATCTGCAAATATCTCGGAAACGAAGCGAGCTATGGCAAAATGTTAAGAGACCTTTTTTGTAGAGAATTAAGTTTCCTACTTTTTATGTTCTATGATATTTTTTGATCAGATGCGTAGTTCTCGAGATATACCAAGATATTTAAAAGTTCCGAAGCCGCATCAACATAATAGAGATACAGAAACACCGTGGCCCCTTTCTTTGAGATAACTCTGCACTATTGCGAGCTGCAAATGCCACTTCCAGCTTAGCTGTGCAGAGGAAGAACAACAAGAAGAAGAAATATCTCGAAATATGTCCGTCAGGCCAGTTCCTTTGAGCTGAATCTGCAAATATCTCGGAAACGAAGCGAGCTATGGCAAAATGTTAAGAGACGTTTTTTGTAGAGAATTATGTTTCCTACAATTTATGTTCTATGATATTTTTTGATCAGAAGCGTAGTTTTCGAGATATATCGAGATATTTAAAAGTTCCGAAGCCGCACCAACATAATAGGGATACAGAAACACCGTGGCCCCTTTCTTTGAGATAACTCTGTACTAGTGCGAGCCGCAAATGCCACTTCCAGCTTAGCTGTGCAGAAGAAGAACAACAAGAAGAAGAAATATCTCGAAATATGTCCGTCAGGCCCCTTCCCTTGAGATAAATCTGCAAATATCTCGGAAACGAAGCGAGCTATGGCAAAATGTTAAGAGACCTTTTTTGTAGAGAATTAAGTTTCCTACTTTTTATGTTCTATGATATTTTTTGATCAGATGCGTAGTTCTCGAGATATATCAAGATATTTAAAAGTTCCGAAGCCGCACCAACATAATAGAGATACAGAAACACCGTGGCCCCTTTCTTTGAGATAACTCTGCACTATTGCGAGCTGCAAATGCCACTTCCAGCGTAGCTGTGCAGAGGAAGAACAACAAGAAGAAGAAATATCTCGAAATATGTCCGTCAGGCCAGTTCCTTTGAGCTGAATCTGCAAATATCTCGGAAACGAAGCGAGCTATGGCAAAATGTTATGAGACGTTTTTTGTAGAGAATTATGTTTCCTACAATTCATGTTCTATGATATTTTTTGATCAGAAGCGTAGTTTTCGAGATATATCGAGATATTTAAAAGTTCCGAAGCCGCACCAACATACTAGGGATACAGAAACACCGTGGCCCCTTTCTTTGAGATAACTCTGCACTAGTGCGAGCCGCAAATGCCACTTCCAGCTTAGCTGTGCAGAAGAAGAACAACAAGAAGAAGAAATATCTCGAAATATGTCCGTCAGGCCCCTTCCCTTGAGATAAATCTGCAAATATCTCGGAAACGAAGCGAGCTATGGCAAAATGTTAAGAGACCTTTTTTGTAGAGAATTAAGTTTCCTACTTTTTATGTTCTATGATATTTTTTGATCAGATGCGTAGTTCTCGAGATATATCAAGATATTTAAAAGTTCCGAAGCCGCACCAACATAATAGAGATACAGAAACACCGTGGCCCCTTTCTTTGAGATAACTCTGCACTATTGCGAGCTGTAAATGCCACTTCCAGCTTAGCTGTGCAGAAGAAGAACAACAAGAAGAAGAAATATCTCGAAATATGTCCGTCAGGCCCCTTCCCTTGAGATATATCTGCAAATATCTCGGAAACGAAGCGAGCTATGGCAAAATGTTAAGAGACCTTTTTTGTAGAGAATTCTGTTTCCTACAATTTATGTTCTATGATATTTTTTGATCAGAAGCGTAGTTTTCGAGATATATCGAGATATTTAAAAGTTCCGAAGCTGCACCAACATAATAGAGATACAGAAACACCGTGGCCCCTTTCTTTGAGATAACTCTGCACTAGTACGAGCCGCAAATGCCACTTCCAGCTTAGCTGTGCAGAAGAAGAACAACAAGAAGAAGAAATATCCCGAAATATGTCCGTCAGGCCCCTTCCCTTGAGATAAATCTGCAAATATCTCGGAAACGAAGCGAGCTATGGCAAAATGTTAAGAGACCTTTTTTGTAGAGAATTAAGTTTCCTACTTTTTATGTTCTATGATATTTTTTGATCAGATGCGTAGTTCTCGAGATATATCAAGATATTTAAAAGTTCCGAAGCCGCACCAACATAATAGAGATACAGAAACACCGTGGCCCCTTTCTTTGAGATAACTCTGCACTAGTACGAGCCGCAAATGCCACTTCCAGCTTAGCTGTGCAGAAGAAGAACAACAAGAAGAAGAAATATCTCGAAATATGTCCGTCAGGCCCCTTCCCTTGAGATAAATCTGCAAATATCTCGGAAACGAAGCGAGCTATGGCAAAATGTTAAGAGACCTTTTTTGTAGAGAATTAAGTTTCCTACTTTTTATGTTCTATGATATTTTTTGATGAGATGCGTAGTTCTCGAGATATATCAAGATATTTAAAAGTTCCGAAGCCGCACCAACATAATAGAGATACAGAAACACCGTGGCCCCTTTCTTTGAGATAACTCTGCACTATTGCGAGCTGCAAATGCCACTTCCAGCTTAGCTGTGCAGAGGAAGAACAACAAGAAGAAGAAATATCTCGAAATATGTCCGTCACGCCAGTTCCTTTGAGCTGAATCTGCAAATATCTCGGAAACGAAGCGAGCTATGGCAAAATCTTAGAAACGTTTTTTGTAGAGAATTATGTTTCCTACAATTTATGTTCTATGATATTTTTTGATCAGAAGCGTAGTTTTCGAGATATATCGAGATATTTAAAAGTTCCGAAGCCGCACCAACATAATAGAGATACAGAAACACCGTGGCCCCTTTCTTTGAGATAACTCTGCACTAGTGCGAGCCGCAAATGCCACTTCCAGCTTAGCTGTGCAGAAGAAGAACAACAAGAAGAAGAAATATCTCGAAATATGTCCGACAGGCCCCTTCCCTTGAGATAAATCTGCAAATATCTCGGAAACGAAGCGAGCTATGGCAAAACGTTAAGAGACCTTTTTTGTAGAGAATTAAGTTTCCTACTTTTTATGTTCTATGATATTTTTTGATGAGATGCGTAGTTCTCGAGATATATCAAGATATTTAAAAGTTCCGAAGCCGCACCAACATAATAGAGATACAGAAACACCGTGGCCCCTTTCTTTGAGATAACTCTGCACTATTGCGAGCTGCAAATGCCACTTCCAGCTTAGCTGTGCAGAGGAAGAACAACAAGAAGAAGAAATATCTCGAAATATGTCCGTCACGCCAGTTCCTTTGAGCTGAATCTGCAAATATCTCGGAAACGAAGCGAGCTATGGCAAAATGTTAAGAGACGTTTTTTGTAGAGAATTATGTTTCCTACAATTTATGTTCTATGATGTTTTTTGATCAGAAGCGTAGTTTTCGAGATATATCGAGATATTTAAAAGTTCCGAAGCGGCACCAACATAATAGGGATACAGAAACACCGTGGCCCCTTTCTTTGAGATAACTCTGCACTAGTGCGAGCCGCAAATGCCACTTCCAGCTTAGCTGTGCAGAAGAAGAACAACAAGAAGAAGAAATATCTCGAAATATGTCCGTCAGGCCCCTTCCCTTGAGATAAATCTGCAAATATCTCGGAAACGAAGCGAGCTATGGCAAAATGTTAAGAACCTTTTTTGTAGAGAATTAAGTTTCCTACTTTTTATGTGCTATGATATTTTTTGATCAGATGCGTAGTTCTCGAGATATATCAAGATATTTAAAAGTTCCGAAGCCGCACCAACATAATAGAGATACAGAAACACCGTGGCCCCTTTCTTTGAGATAACTCTGCACTATTGCGAGCTGTAAATGCCACTTCCAGCTTAGCTGTGCAGAAGAAGAACAACAAGAAGAAGAAATATCTCGAAATATGTCCGTCAGGCCCCTTCCCTTGAGATATATCTGCAAATATCTCGGAAACGAAGCGAGCTATGGCAAAATGTTAAGAGACCTTTTTTGTAGAGAATTAAGTTTCCTACTTTTTATGTTCTATGATATTTTTTGATGAGATGCGTAGTTCTCGAGATATATCAAGATATTTAAAAGTTCCGAAGCCGCACCAACATAATAGAGATACAGAAACACCGTGGCCCCTTTCTTTGAGATAACTCTGCACTAGTGCGAGCCGCAAATGCCACTTCCAGCTTAGCTGTGCAGAAGAAGAACAACAAGAAGAAGAAATATCTCGAAATATGTCCGACAGGCCCCTTCCCTTGAGATAAATCTGCAAATATCTCGGAAACGAAGCGAGCTATGGCAAAATGTTAAGAGACCTTTTTTGTAGAGAATTAAGTTTCCTACTTTTTATGTTCTATGATATTTTTTGATCAGATGCGTAGTTCTCGAGATATATCAAGATATTTAAAAGTTCCGAAGCCGCACCAACATAATAGAGATACAGAAACACCGTGGCCCCTTTCTTTGAGATAACTCTGCACTATTGCGAGCTGCAAATGTCACTTCCAGCTTAGCTGTGCAGAGGAAGAACAACAAGAAGAAGAAATATCTCGAAATATGTCCGTCAGGCCAGTTCCTTTGAGCTGAATCTGCAAATATCTCGGAAACGAAGCGAGCTATGGCAAAATGTTAAGAGACGTTTTTTGTAGAGAATTATGTTTCCTACAATTTATGTTCTATGATATTTTTTGATCAGAAGCGTAGTTTTCGAGATATATCGAGATATTTAAAAGTTCCGAAGCCGCACCAACATAATAGAGATACAGAAACACCGTGGCCCCTTTCTTTGAGATAACTCTGCACTAGTGCGAGCCGCAAATGCCACTTCCAGCTTAGCTGTGCAGAAGAAGAACAACGAGAAGAAGAAATATCTCGAAATATGTCCGACAGGCCCCTTCCCTTGAGATAAATCTGCAAATATCTCGGAAACGAAGCGAGCTATGGCGAAATGTTAAGAGACCTTTTCTGTAGAGAATTAAGTTTCCTACTTTTTATCTTCTATGATATTTTTTGATCAGGTGCGTAGTTCTCGAGATATATCAAGATATTTAAAAGTTCCGAAGCCGCACCAACATAATAGAGATACAGAAACACCGTGGCCCCTTTCTTTGAGATAACTCTGCACTAGTGCGAGCCGCAAATGCCACTTCCAGCTTAGCTGTGCAGAAGAAGAACAACAAGAAGATGAAATATCTCGAAATATGTCCGTCAGGCCCCTTCCCTTGAGATAAATCTGCAAATATCTCGGAAACGAAGCGAGCTATGGCAAAATGTTAAGAGACCTTTTTTGTAGAGAATTAAGTTTCCTACTTTTTATGTTCTATGATATTTTTTGATCAGATGCGTAGTTCTCTAGATATATCAAGATATTTAAAAGTTCCGAAGCCGCACCAACATAATAGAGATACAGAAACACCGTGGCCCCTTTCTTTGAGATAACTCTGCACTATTGCGAGCTGCAAATGTCACTTCCAGCTTAGCTGTGCAGAGGAAGAACAACAAGAAGAAGAAATATCTCGAAATATGTCCGTCAGGCCAGTTCCTTTGAGCTGAATCTGCAAATATCTCGGAAACGAAGCGAGCTATGGCAAAATGTTAAGAGACGTTTTTTGTAGAGAATTATGTTTCCTACAATTTATGTTCTATGATATTTTTTGATCAGAAGCGTAGTTTTCGAGATATATCGAGATATTTAAAAGTTCCGAAGCCGCACCAACATAATAGAGATACAGAAACACCGTGGCCCCTTTCTTTGAGATAACTCTGCACTAGTGCGAGCCGCAAATGCCACTACCAGCTTAGCTGTGCAGAAGAAGAACAACAAGAAGAAGAAATATCTCGAAATATGTCCGACAGGCCCCTTCCCTTGAGATAAATCTGCAAATATCTCGGAAACAAAGCGAGCTATGGCGAAATATTAAGAGACCTTTTTTGTAGAGAATTAAGTTTCCTACTTTTTATCTTCTACGATATTTTTTGATCAGATGCGTAGTTCTCGAGATATATCAAGATATTTAAAAGTTCCGAAGCCGCACCAACATAATAGAGATACAGAAACACCGTGGCCCCTTTCTTTGAGATAACTCTGCACTATTGCGACCTGCAAATGCCACTTCCAGCTTAGCTGTGCAGAGGAAGAACAACAAGAAGAAGAAGTATCTCGAAATATGTCCGTCAGGCCCGTTCCTTTGAGCTGAATCTGCAAATATCTCGGAAACGAAGCGAGCTATGGCAAAATGTTAAGAGACGTTTTTTGTAGAGAATTATGTTTCCTACAATTTATGTTCTATGTTATTTTTTGATCAGAAGCGTAGTTTTCGAGATATATCGAGATATTTAAAAGTTCCGAAGCCGCACCAACATAATAGAGATACAGAAACACCGTGGCCCCTTTCTTTGAGATAACTCTGCACTAGTGCGAGCCGCAAATGCCACTTCCAGCTTAGCTGTGCAGAAGAAGAACAACAAGAAGAAGAAATATCTCGAAATATGTCCGACAGGCCCCTTCCCTTGAGATAAATCTGCAAATATCTCGGAAACGAAGCGAGCTATGGCGAAATGTTAAGAGACCTTTTTCGTAGAGAATTAAGTTTCCTACTTTTTATCTTCTATGATATTTTTTGACCAGATGCGTAGTTCTCGAGATATATCAAGATATTTAAAAGTTCCGAAGCCGCACCAACATAATAGAGATACAGAAACACCGTGGCCCCTTTCTTTGAGATAACTCTGCACTATTGCGCGCTGCAAATGCCACTTCCAGCTTAGCTGTGCAGAAGAAGAACAACAAGAAGAAGAAATATCTCGAAATATGTCCGTCAGGCCCCTTCCCTTGAGATAAATCTGCAAATATCTCGGAAACGAAGCGAGCTATGGCAAAATGTTAAGAGACCTTTTTTGTAGAGAATTAAGTTTCCTACTTTTTATGTTCTATGATATTTTTCGATCAGAGGCGTAGTTCTCGAGATATATCAAGATATTTAAAAGTTCCGAAGCCGCACCAACAAAATAGAGATACAGAAACACCGTGGCCCCTTTCTTTGAGATAACTCTGCACGATTGCGAGCTGGAAATGCCACTTCCAGTTTAGCTGTGCAGAAGAAGAACAACAAGAAGAAGAAATATCTCGAAATATGTCCATCAGGACCCTTCCCTTGAGATAAATCTGCAAATATCTCGGAAACGAAGAGAGCTATGGCAAAATGTTAAGAGACCTTTTTTGTAGAGAATTAAGTTTCCTACTTTTCATGTTCTATGATATTTTTTGATCAGATGCGTAGTTCTCGAGATATATCAAGATATTTAAAAGTTCCGAAGCAGCACCAACATAATAGAGATACAGAAACACCGTGGCCCCTTTCTTTGAGATAACTCTGCACTATTGCGCGCTGCAAATGCCACTTCCAGCTTAGCTGTGCAGAAGAAGAACAACAAGAAGAAGAAATATCTCGAAATATGTCCGTCAGGCCCCTTCCCTTGAGATAAATCTGCAAATATCTCGGAAACGAAGCGAGCTATGGCAAAATGTTAAGAGACCTTTTTTGTAGAGAATTAAGTTTCCTACTTTTTATGTTCTATGATATTTTTCGATCAGAGGCGTAGTTCTCGAGATATATCAAGATATTTAAAAGTTCCGAAGCCGCACCAACAAAATAGAGATACAGAAACACCGTGGCCCCTTTCTTTGAGATAACTCTGCACGATTGCGAGCTGGAAATGCCACTTCCAGTTTAGCTGTGCAGAAGAAGAACAACAAGAAGAAGAAATATCTCGAAATATGTCCATCAGGACCCTTCCCTTGAGATAAATCTGCAAATATCTCGGAAACGAAGAGAGCTATGGCAAAATGTTAAGAGCCCTTTTTTGTAGAGAATTAAGTTTCCTACTTTTCATGTTCTATGATATTTTTTGATCAGATGCGTAGTTCTCGAGATATATCAAGATATTTAAAAGTTCCGAAGCCGCACCAACATAATAGAGATACAGAAACACCGTGGCCCCTTTCTTTGAGATAACTCTGCACTATTGCTAGCTGCAAATGCCACTTCCAGCTTAGCTGTGCAGAGGAAGAACAACAAGAAGAAGAAGTATCTCGAAATATGTCCGTCAGGCCCGTTCCTTTGAGCTGAATCTGCAAATATCTCGGAAACGAAGCGAGCTATGGCAAAATGTTAAGAGACGTTTTTTGTAGAGAATTATGTTTCCTACAATTTATGTTCTATGTTATTTTTTGATCAGAAGCGTAGTTTTCGAGATATATCGAGATATTTAAAAGTTCCGAAGCCGCACCAACATAATAGAGATACAGAAACACCGTGGCCCCTTTCTTTGAGATAACTCTGCACTAGTGCGAGCCGCAAATGCCACTTCCAGCTTAGCTGTGCAGAAGAAGAACAACAAGAAGAAGAAATATCTCGAAATATGTCCGACAGGCCCCTTCCCTTGAGATAAATCTGCAAATATCTCGGAAACGAAGCGAGCTATGGCGAAATGTTAAGAGACCTTTTTCGTAGAGAATTAAGTTTCCCACTTTTTATCTTCTATGATATTTTCTGACCAGATGCGTAGTTCTCGAGATATATCAAGATATTTAAAAGTTCCGAAGCAGCACCAACATAATAGAGATACAGAAACACCGTGGCCCCTTTCTTTGAGATAACTCTGCACTATTGCGAGCTGTAAATGCCACTTCCAGCTTAGCTGTGCAGAAGAAGAACAACAAGAAGAAGAAATATCTCGAAATATGTCCGGCAGGCCCCTTCCCTTGAGATATATCTGCAAATATCTCGGAAACGAAGCGAGCTATGGCAAAATGTTAAGATACCTTTTTTGTAGAGAATTATGTTTCCTACAATTTATGTTCTATGATATTTTTTGATCAGATGCGTAGTTCTCGAGATATATCAAGATATTTAAAAGTTCCGAAGCCGCACCAACATAATAGAGATACAGAAACACCGTGGCCCCTTTCTTTGAGATAACTCTGCACTATTGCGACCTGCAAATGCCACTTCCAGCTCAGCTGTGCAGAAGAAGAACAACAAGAAGAAGAAATATCTCGAAATATGTCCGTCAGGCCCCTTCCCTTGAGATAAATCTGCAAATATCTCGGAAACGAAGCGAGCTATGGCAAAATGTTAAGAGACCTTTTTTGTAGAGAATTAAGTTTCCTACTTTTTATGTTCTATGATATTTTTTGATCAGATGCGTAGTTCTCGAGGTATATCAAGATATTTAAGAGTTCCGAAGCCGCACCAACATAATAGAGATACAGAAACACCGTGGCCCCTTTCTTTGAGATAACTCTGCACTAGTGCGAGCCGCAAATGCCACTTCCAGCTTAGCTGTGCAGAAGAAGAACAACAAGAAGAAGAAATATCTCGAAATATGTCCGACAGGCCCCTTCCCTTGAGATAAATCTGCAAATATCTCGGAAACGAAGCGAGCTATGGCGAAATGTTAAGAGACCTTTTTTGTAGAGAATTAAGTTTCCTACTTTTTATGTTCTATGATATTTTTCGATCAGACGCGTAGTTCTCGAGATATATCGAGATATTTAAAAGTTCCGAAGCCGCACCAACATAATAGAGATACAGAAACACCGTGGCCCCTTTCTTTGAGATAACTCTGCACTAGTGCGAGCCGCAAATGCCACTTCCAGCTTAGCTGTGCAGAAGAAGAACAACAAGAAGAAGAAATATCTCGAAATATGTCCGACAGGCCCCTTCCCTTGAGATAAATCTGCAAATATCTCGGAAACGAAGCGAGCTATGGCGAAATGTTAAGAGACCTTTTTTGTAGAGAATTAAGTTTCCTACTTTTTATCTTCTATGATATTTTTTGATCAGATGCGTAGTTCTCGAGATATATCAAGATATTTAAAAGTTCCGAAGCCGCACCAACATAATAGAGATACAGAAACACCGTGGCCCCTTTCTTTGAGATAACTCTGCACTAGTGCGAGCCGCAAATGCCACTTCCAGCTTAGCTGTGCAGAAGAAGAACAACAAGAAGAAGAAATATCTCGAAATATGTCCGACAGGCCCCTTCCCTTGAGATAAATCTGCAAATATCTCGGAAACGAAGCGAGCTATGGCGAAATGTTAAGAGACCTTTTTTGTAGAGAATTAAGTTTCCTACTTTTTATCTTCTATGATATTTTTTGATCAGATGCGTAGTTCTCGAGATATATCAAGATATTTAAAAGTTCCGAAGCCGCACCAACATAATAGAGATACAGAAACACCGTGGCCCCTTTCTTTGAGATAACTCTGCACTATTGCGCGCTGCAAATGCCACTTCCAGCTTATCTGTGCAGAAGAAGAACAACAAGAAGAAGAAATATCTCGAAATATGTCCGTCAGGCCCCTTCCCTTGAGATAAATCTGCAAATATCTCGGAAACGAAGCGAGCTATGGCAAAATGTTAAGAGACCTTTTTTGTAGAGAATTAAGTTTCCTACTTTTTATGTTCTATGATATTTTTCTATCAGAGGCGTAGTTCTCGAGATATATCAAGATATTTAGAAGTTCCGAAGCCGCACCAACATAATAGAGATACAGAAACACCGTGGCCCCTTTCTTTGAGATAACTCTGCCCTATTGCGACCTGCAAATGCCACTTCCAGCTCAGCTGTGCAGAAGAAGAACAACAAGAAGAAGAAATATCTCGAAATATGTCCGTCAGGCCCCTTCCCTTGAGATGAATCTGCAAATATCTCGGAAACGAAGCGAGCTATGGCAAAATGTTAAGAGACCGTTTTTGTAGAGAATTAAGTTTCCTACTTTTTATGTTCTATGATATTTCTTGATCAGATGCGTGGTTCTCGAGATATATCAAGATATTTAAAAGTTCCGAAGCCGCACCAACATAATAGAGATACAGAAACACCGTGGCCCCTTTCTTTGAGATAACTCTGCACTAGTGCGAGCTGCAAATGCCACTTCCAGCTTAGCTGTGCAGAAGAAGAACAACAAGAAGAAGAAATATCTCGAAATATGTCCGTCAGGCCCCTTCCCTTGAGATATATCTGCAAATATCTCGGAAACGAAGCGAGCTATGGCAAAATGTTAAGAGACCTTTTTTGTAGAGAATTATGTTTCCTACAATTTATGTTCTATGATATTTTTTGATCAGAAGCGTAGTTTTCGAGATATATCGAGATATTTAAAAGTTCCGAAGCCGCACCAACATAATAGAGATACAGAAACACCGTGGCCCCTTTCTTTGAGATAACTCTGCACTAGTGCGAGCTGCAAATGCCACTTCCAGCTTAGCTGTGCAGAAGAAGAACAACAAGAAGAAGAAATATCTCGAAATATGTCCGTCAGGCCCCTTCCCTTGAGATATATCTGCAAATATCTCGGAAACGAAGCGAGCTATGGCAAAATGTTAAGAGACCTTTTTTGTAGAGAATTAAGTTTCCTACTTTTTATGTTCTATGATATTTTTTGATCAGATGCGTAGTTCTCGAGATATATCAAGATATTTAAAAGTTCCGAAGCCGCACCAACATAATAGAGATACAGAAACACCGTGGCCCCTTTCTTTGAGATAACTCTGCACTATTGCGAGCTGCAAATGCCACTTCCAGCTTAGCTGTGCAGAGGAAGAACAACAAGAAGAAGAAGTATCTCGAAATATGTCCGTCAGGCCCGTTCCTTTGAGCTGAATCTGCAAATATCTCGGAAACGAAGCGAGCTATGGCAAAATGTTAAGAGACGTTTTTTGTAGTGAATTATGTTTCCTACAATTTATGTTCTATGATATTTTTTGATCAGAAGCGTAGTTTTCGAGATATATCGAGATATTTAAAAGTTCCGAAGCCGCACCAACATAATAGAGATACAGAAACACCGTGGCTCCTTTCTTTGAGATAACTCTGCACTAGTGCGAGTCGCAAATGCCACTTCCAGCTTAGCTGTGCAGAAGAAGAACAACAAGAAGAAGAAATATCTCGAAATATGTCCGTCAGGCCCCTTCCCTTGAGATAAATCTGCAAATATCTCGGAAACGAAGCGAGCTATGGCAAAATGTTAAGAGACCTTTTTTGTAGAGAATTAAGTTTCCTACTTTTTATGTTCTATGATATTTTTCGATCAGAGGCGTAGTTCTCGAGATATATCAAGATATTTAAAAGTTCCGAAGCCGCACCAACATAATAGAGATACAGAAACACCGTGGCCCCTTTCTTTGAGATAACTCTGCACGATTGCGAGCTGGAAATGCCACTTCCAGTTTAGCTGTGCAGAAGAAGAACAACAAGAAGAAGAAATATCTCGAAATATGTCCATCAGGACCCTTCCCTTGAGATAAATCTGCAAATATCTCGGAAACGAAGCGAGCTATGGCAAAATGTTAGGAGACCTTTTTTGTAGAGAATTAAGTTTCCTACTTTTTATGTTCTATGATATTTTTTGATCAGATGCGTAGTTCTCGAGATATATCAAGATATTTAAAAGTTCCGAAGCCGCACCAACATAATAGAGATACAGAAACACCGTGGCCCCTTTCTTTGAGATAACTCTGCACTATTGCGAGCTGCAAATGCCACTTCCAGCTTAGCTGTGCAGAGGAAGAACAACAAGAAGAAGAAATATCTCGAAATATGTCCGTCAGGCCAGTTCCTTTGAGCTGAATCTGCAAATATCTCGGAAACGAAGCGAGCTATGGCGAAATGTTAAGAGACCTTTTTTGTAGAGAATTAAGTTTCCTACTTTTTATCTTCTATGATATTTTTTTATCAGATGCGTAGTTCTCGAGATGTATCAAGATATTTAAAAGTTCCGAAGCCGCACCAACATAATAGAGATACAGAAACACCGTGGCCCCGTTCTTTGAGATAACTCTGCACGATTGCGAGCTGGAAATGCCACTTCCAGTTTAGCTGTGCAGAAGAAGAACAACAAGAAGAAGAAATATCTCGAAATATGTCCGACAGGCCCCTTCCCTTGAGATAAATCTGCAAATATCTCGGAAACGAAGCGAGCTATGGCAAAATGTTAAGAGACCTTTTTTGTAGAGAATTAAGTTTCCTACTTTTTATGTTCTATGATATTTTTCGATCAGAGGCGTAGTTCTCGAGATATATCAAGATATTTAAAAGTTCCGAAGCCGCACCAACATAATAGAGATACAGAAACACCGTGGCCCCTTTCTTTGAGATAACTCTGCACGATTGCGAGCTGGAAATGCCACTTCCAGTTTAGCTGTGCAGAAGAAGAACAACAAGAAGAAGAAATATCTCGAAATATGTCCGTCAGGCCGCTTCCCTTGAGATAAATCTGCAAATATCTCGGAAACGAAGCGAGCTATGGCAAAATGTTAAGAGACCTTTTTTGTAGAGAATTAAGTTTCCTACTTTTTATGTTCTATGATATTTTACGATCAGAGGCGTAGTTCTCGAGATATATCAAGATATTTAAAAGTTCCGAAGCCGCACCAACATAATAGAGATACAGAAACACCGTGGCCCCTTTCTTTGAGATAACTCTGCACGATTGCGAGCTGGAAATGCCACTTCCAGTTTAGCTGTGCAGAAGAAGAACAACAAGAAGAAGAAATATCTCGAAATATGTCCGTCAGGCCAGTTCCTTTGAGCTGAATCTGCAAATATCTCGGAAACGAAGCGAGCTATGGCAAAATGTTAAGAGACGTTTTTTGTAGAGAATTGCTTCCTACAATTTATGTTCTATGATATTTTTTGATCAGAAGCGTAGTTTTCGAGATATATCGAGATATTTAAAAGTTCCGAAGCCGCACCAACATAATAGAGATACAGAAACACCGCGGCCCCTTTCTTTGAGATAACTCTGCACTATTGCGAGCTGTAAATGCCACTTCCAGCTTAGCTGTGCAGAAGAAGAACAACAAGAAGAAGAAACATCTCGAAATATGTCCGTCAGGCCACTTCCCTTGAGATAAATCTGCAAATATCTCGGAAACGAAGCGAGCTATGGCAAAATGTTAAGAGACCTTTTTTGTAGAGAATTAAGTTTCCTACTTTTTATGTTCTATGATATTTTTTGATCAGATGCGTCGTTCTCGAGATATATCAAGATATTTAAAAGTTCCGAAGCCGCACCAACATAATAGAGATACAGAAACACCGTGGCCCCTTTCTTTGAGATAACTCTGCACTATTGCGAGCTGCAAATGCCACTTCCAGCTTAGCTGTGCAGAGGAAGAACAACAAGAAGAAGAAGTATCTCGAAATATGTCCGTCAGGCCCGTTCCTTTGAGCTGAATCTGCAAATATCTCGGAAACGAAGCGAGCTATGGCAAAATGTTAAGAGACGTTTTTTGTAGAGAATTATGTTTCCTACAATTTATGTTCTACGATATTTTTTGATCAGAAGCGTAGTTTTCGAGATATATCGAGATATTTAAAAGTTCCGAAGCCGCACCAACATAATAGAGATACAGAAACACCGTGGCCCCTTTCTTTGAGATAACTCTGCACTATTGCGCGCTGCAAATGCCACTTTCAGCTTAGCTGTGCAGAAGAAGAACAACAAGAAGAAGAAATATCTCGAAATATGTCCGTCAGGCCCCTTCCCTTGAGATAAATCTGCAAATATCTCGGAAACGAAGCGAGCTATGGCAAAATGTTAAGAGACCTTTTTTGTAGAGAATTAAGTTTCCTACTTTTTACGTTCTATGATATTCTTCGATCAGAGGCGTAGTTCTCGAGATATATCAAGATATTTAAAAGTTCCGAAGCCGCACCAACATAATAGAGATACAGAAACACCGTGGCCCCGTTCTTTGAGATAACTCTGCACGATTGCGAGCTGGAAATGCCACTTCCAGTTTAGCTGTGCAGAAGAAGAACAACAAGAAGAAGAAATATCTCGAAATATGTCCATCAGGACCCTTCCCTTGAGATAAATCTGCAAATATCTCGGAAACGAAGAGAGCTATGGCAAAATGTTAAGAGACCTTTTTTGTAGAGAATTAAGTTTCCTACTTTTCATGTTCTATGATATTTTTTGATCAGATGCGTAGTTCTCGAGATATATCAAGATATTTAAAAGTTCCGAAGCAGCACCAACATAATAGAGATACAGAAACACCGTGGCCCCTTTCTTTGAGATAACTCTGCACTATTGCGAGCTGTAAATGCCACTTCCAGCTTAGCTGTGCAGAAGAAGAACAACAAGAAGAAGAAATATCTCGAAATATGTCCGGCAGGCCCCTTCCCTTGAGATATATCTGCAAATATCTCGGAAACGAAGCGAGCTATGGCAAAATGTTAAGATACCTTTTTTGTAGAGAATTATGTTTCCTACAATTTATGTTCTATGATATTTTTTGATCAGATGCGTAGTTCTCGAGATATATCAAGATATTTAAAAGTTCCGAAGCCGCACCAACATAATAGAGATACAGAAACACCGTGGCCCCTTTCTTTGAGATAACTCTGCACTATTGCGAGCTGCAAATGCCACTTCCAGCTTAGCTGTGCAGAGGAAGAACAACAAGAAGAAGAAATATCTCGAAATATGTCCGTCAGGCCAGTTCCTTTGAGCTGAATCTGCAAATATCTCGGAAACGAAGCGAGCTATGGCAAAATCTTAAGAGACGTTTTTTGTAGAGAATTATGTTTCCTACAATTTATGTTCTATGATATTTTTTGATCAGAAGCGTAGTTTTCGAGATATATCGAGATATTTAAAAGTTCCGAAGCCGCACCAACATAATAGAGATACAGAAACACCGTGGCCCCTTTCTTTGAGATAACTCTGCACTATTGCGACCTGCAAATGCCACTTCCAGCTCAGCTGTGCAGAAGAAGAACAACAAGAAGAAGAAATATCTCGAAATATGTCCGTCAGGCCCCTTCCCTTGAGATAAATCTGCAAATATCTCGGAAACGAAGCGAGCTATGGCAAAATGTTAAGAGACCTTTTTTGTAGGGAATTAAGTTTCCTACTTTTTATGTTCTATGATATTTTTTGATCAGATGCGTAGTTCTCGAGATGTATCAAGATATTTAAAAGTTCCGAAGCCGCACCAACATAATAGAGATACAGAAACACCGTGGCCCCTTTCTTTGAGATAACTCTGCACTATTGCGAGCTGCAAATGCCACTTCCAGCTTAGCTGTGCAGAGGAAGAACAACAAGAAGAAGAAGTATCTCGAAATATGTCCGTCAGGCCCGTTCCTTTGAGCTGAATCTGCAAATATCTCGGAAACGAAGCGAGCTATGGCAAAATGTTAAGAGACGTTTTTTGTAGAGAATTATGTTTCCTACAATTTATGTTCTACGATATTTTTTGATCAGAAGCGTAGTTTTCGAGATATATCGAGATATGTAAAAGTTCCGAAGCCGCACCAACATAATAGAGATACAGAAACACCGTGGCCCCTTTCTTTGGGATAACTCTGCACTATTGCGAGCTGCAAATGCCACTTCCAGCTTAGCTGTGCAGAAGAAGAACAACAAGAAGAAGAAATATCTCGAAATATGTCCGTCAGGCCGCTTCCCTTGAGATAAATCTGCAGATATCTCGGAAACGAAGCGAGCTATGGCAAAATGTTAAGAGACCTTTTTTGTAGAGAATTAAGTTTCCTACTTTTTATGTTCTATGATATTTTTCGATCAGAGGCGTAGTTCTCGAGATATATCAAGATTTTTAAAAGTTCCGAAGCCGCACCAACATAATAGAGATACAGAAACACCGTGGCCCCTTTCTTTGAGATAACTCTGCACGATTGCGAGCTGGAAATGCCACTTCCAGTTTAGCTGTGCAGAAGAAGAACAACAAGAAGAAGAAATATCTCGAAATATGTCCGTCAGGCCAGTTCCTTTGAGCTGAATCTGCAAATATCTCGGAAACGAAGCGAGCTATGGCAAAATGTTAAGAGACGTTTTTTGTAGAGAATTGTTTCCTACAATTTATGTTCTATGATATTTTTTGATCAGAAGCGTAGTTTTCGAGATATATCGAGATATTTAAAAGTTCCGAAGCCGCACCAACATAATAGAGATACAGAAACACCGTGGCCCCTTTCTTTGAGATAACTCTGCACTAGTGCGAGCCGCAAATGCCACTTACAGCTTAGCTGTGCAGAAGAAGAACAACGAGAAGAAGAAATATCTCGAAATATGTCCGTCAGGCCCCTTCCCTTGAGATAAATCTGCAAATATCTCGGAAACGAAGCGAGCTATGGCAAAATGTTAAGAGACCTTTTTTGTAGAGAATTAAGTTTCCTACATTTTATGTTCTATGATATTTTTTGATCAGATGCGTAGTTCTCGAGATATATCAAGATATTTAAAAGTTCCGAAGCCGCACCAACATAATAGAGATACAGAAACACCGTGGCTCCTTTCTTTGAGATAACTCTGCACTATTGCGCGCTGCAAATGCCACTTCCAGCTTAGCTGTGCAGAAGAAGAACAACAAGAAGAAGAAATATCTCGAAATATGTCCGTCAGGCCCCTTCCCTTGAGATAAATCTGCAAATATCTCGGAAACGAAGCGAGCTATGGCAAAATGTTAAGAGACCTTTTTTGTAGAGAATTAAGTTTCCTACTTTTTATCTTCTATGATATTTTTTGATCAGATGCGTAGTTCTCGAGATGTATCAAGATATTTAAAAGTTCCGAAGCCGCACCAACATAATAGAGATACAGAAACACCGTGGCCCCTTTCTTTGAGATAACTCTGCACTATTGCGAGCTGCAAATGCCACTTCCAGCTTAGCTGTGCAGAGGAAGAACAACAAGAAGAAGAAGTATCTCGAAATATGTCCGTCAGGCCCGTTCCTTTGAGCTGAATCTGCAAATATCTCGGAAACGAAGCGAGCTATGGCAAAATGTTAAGAGACGTTTTTTGTAGAGAATTATGTTTCCTACAATTTATGTTCTACGATATTTTTTGATCAGAAGCGTAGTTTTCGAGATATATCGAGATATTTAAAAGTTCCGAAGCCGCACCAACATAATAGAGATACAGAAACACCGTGGCCCCTTTCTTTGAGATAACTCTGCACTATTGCGAGCTGCAAATGCCACTTCCAGCTTAGCTGTGCAGAAGACGAACAACAAGAAGAAGAAATATCTCGAAATATGTCCGTCAGGCCGCTTCCCTTGAGATAAATCTGCAAATATCTCGGAAACGAAGCGAGCTATGGCAAAATGTTAAGAGACCTTTTTTGTAGAGAATTAAGTTTCCTACTTTTTATGTTCTATGATATTCTTCGATCAGAAGCGTAGTTTTCGAGATATATCGAGATATTTAAAAGTTCCGAAGCCGCACCAACATAATAGAGATACAGAAACACCGTGGCCCCTTTCTTTGAGATAACTCTGCACTATTGCGAGCTGTAAATGCCACTTCCAGCTTAGCTGTGCAGAAGAACAACAACAAGAAGAAGAAATATCTCGAAATATGTCCGTCAGGCCCCTGCCCTTGAGATATATCTGCAAATATCTCGGAAACAAAGCGAGCTATGGCAAAATGTTAAGAGACCTTTTTTGTAGAGAATTATGTTTCCTACAATTCATGTTCTATGATATTTTTTGATCAGAAGCGTAGTTTTCGAGATATATCGAGATATTTAAAGGTTCCGAAGCCGCACCAACATAATAGAGATACAGAAACACCGTGGCCCCTTTCTTTGAGATAACTCTGCACTAGTGCGAGCCGCAAATGCCACTTACAGCTTAGCTGTGCAGAAGAAGAACAACGAGAAGAAGAAATATCTCGAAATATGTCCGTCAGGCCCCTTCCCTTGAGATAAATCTGCAAATATCTCGGAAACGAAGCGAGCTATGGCAAAATCTTAAGAGACCTTTTTTGTAGAGAATTAAGTTTCCTACATTTTATGTTCTATGATATTTTTTGATCAGATGCGTAGTTCTCGAGATATATCAAGATATTTAAAAGTTCCGAAGCCGCACCAACACAATAGAGATACAGAAACACCGTGGCTCCTTTCTTTGAGATAACTCTGCACTATTGCGAGCTGGAAATGCCACTTCCAGTTTAGCTGTGCAGAAGAAGAACAACAAGAAGAAGAAATATCTCGAAATATGTCCGTCAGGCCCCTGCCCTTGAGATATATCTGCAAATATCTCGGAAACGAAGCGAGCTATGGCAAAATGTTGAGAGACCTTTTTTGTAGAGAATTATGTTTCCTACAATTTATGTTCTATGATATTTTTTGATCAGATGCGTAGTTTTCGAGATATATCGAGATATTTAAAAGTTCCGAAGCCGCACCAACATAATAGAGATACAGAAACACCGTGGCCCCTTTCTTTGAGATAACTCTGCACTTCTGCGCGCTGCAAATGCCACTTCCAGCTTAGCTGTGCAGAAGAAGAACAACAAGAAGAAGAAATATCTCGAAATATGCCCGTCAGGCCCCTTCCATTGAGATAAATCTGCAAATATCTCGGAAACGAAGCGAGCTATGGCAAAATGTTAAGAGACCTTTTTTGTAGAGAATTAAGTTTCCTACTTTTTATGTTCTATGATATTTTTTGATCAGATGCGTAGTTCTCGAGATATATCAAGATATTTAAAAGTTCCGAAGCCGCACCAACATAATAGAGATACAGAAACACCGTGGCCCCTTTCTTTGAGATAACTCTGCACTACTGCGAGCTGCAAATGCCACTTCCAGCTTAGCTGTGCAGAAGAAGAACAACAAGAAGAAGAAATATCTCGAAATATGTCCGTCAGACCCCTTCCCTTGAGATAAATCTGGAAATATCTCGGAAACGAAGCGAGCTATGGCAAAATGTTAAGAGACCTTTTTTGTAGAGAATTAAGGTTCCTACTTTTTACGTTCTATGACATTTTTTGATCAGATGCGTAGTTCTCGAGATATATCAAGATATTTAAAAGTTCCGAAGCCGCACCAACATAATAGAGATACAGAAACACCGTGGCCCCTTTCTTTGAGATAACTCTGCACTAGTGCGAGCCGCAAATGCCACTTACAGCTTAGCTGTGCAGAAGAAGAACAACAAGAAGAAGAAATATCTCGAAATATGTCCGTTAGGCCCCTTCCCTTGAGATAAATCTGCAAATATCTCGGAAATGAAGCGAGCTATGGCAAAATGTTAAGAGACCTTTTTTGTAGAGAATTAAGTTTCCTACTTTTTATGTTCTATGATATTTTTTGATCAGATGCGTAGTTCTCGAGATATATTAAGATATTTAAAAGTTCCGCAGCCGCACCAACATAATAGAGATACAGAAACACCGTGGCCCCTTTCTTTGAGATAACTCTGCACTATTGCGAGCTGCAAATGCCACTTCCAGCTTAGCTGTGCAGAAGAAGAACAACAAGAAGAAGAAGTATCTCGAAATATGTCCGTCAGGCCCCTTCCCTTGAGATAAATCTGCAAATATCTCGGAAACGAAGAGAGCTATGGCAAAATGTTAAGAGACCTTTTTTGTAGAGAATTAAGTTTCCTCCTTTTTATGTTCTATGATATTTTTTGATCAGATGCGTAGTTCTCGAGATATATCAAGATATTTAAAAGTTCCGAAGCCGCACCAACATAATAGAGATACAGAAACACCGTGGCCCCTTTCTTTGAGATAACTCTGCACTATTGCGAGCTGTAAATGCCACTTCCAGCTTAGCTGTGCAGAAGAAGAACAACAAGAAGAAGAAATATCTCGAAATATGTCCGTCAGGCCCCTGCCCTTGAGATATATCTGCAAATATCTCGGAAACGAAGCGAGCTATGGCAAAATGTTAAGAGACCTTTTTTGTAGAGAATTATGTTTCCTACAATTTATGTTCTATGATATTTTTTGATCAGAAGCGTAGTTTTCGAGATATATCGAGATATTTAAAGGTTCCGAAGCCGCACCAACATAATAGAGATACAGAAACACCGTGGCCCCTTACTTTGAGATAACTCTGCACTAGTGCGAGCCGCAAATGCCACTTCCAGCTTAGCTGTGCAGAAGAAGAACAACAAGAAGAAGAAGTATCTCGAAATATGTCCGTCAGGCCCCTTCCCTTGAGATAAATCTGCAAATATCTCGGAAACGAAGAGAGCTATGGCAAAATGTTAAGAGACCTTTTTTGTAGAGAATTATGTTTCCTACAATTTATGTTCTATGATATTTTTTGATCAGAAGCGTAGTTTTCGAGATATATCAAGATATTTAAAAGTTCCGAAGCCGCACCAACATAATAGAGATACAGAAACACCGTGGCCCCTTTCTTTGAGATAACTCTGCACTAGTGCGAGCCGCAAATGCCACTTACAGCTTAGCTGTGCAGAAGAAGAACAACGAGAAGAAGAAATATCTCGAAATATGTCCGTCAGGCCCCTTCCCTTGAGATAAATCTGCAAATATCTCGGAAACGAAGCGAGCTATGGCAAAATGTTAAGAGACCTTTTTTGTAGAGAATTAAGTTTCCTACTTTTTATGTTCGATGATATTTTTTGATCAGATGCGTAGTTCTCGAGATATATCAAGATATTTAAAAGTTCCGAAGCTGCACCCACATAATAGAGGTACAGAAACACCGTGGCCTCTTTCTTTGAGATAACTCTGCCCTATTGCGAGCTGCAAATGCCACTTCCAGCTTAGCTGTGCAGAAGAAGAACAACAAGAAGAAGAAACATCTCGAAATATGTCCGTCAGGCCCCTTCCCTTGAGATAAATCTGCAAATATCTCGGAAACGAAGCGAGCTATGGCAAAATGTTTAGAGACCTTTCTTGTAGAGAATTAAGTTTCCTACTTTTTATGTAGTATGATATTTTTTGATCAGATGCGTAGTTCTCGAGATATATCAAGATATTTAAAAGTTCCGAAGCCGCACCAACATAATAGAGATACAGAAACACCGTGGCCCCTTTCTTTGAGATAACTCTGCACTATTGCGCGCTGCAAATGCCACTTCCAGCTTAGCTGTGCAGAAGAAGAACAACAAGAAGAAGAAATATCTCGAAATATGTCCGTCAGGCCCCATCCCTTGAGATAAATCTGCAAATATCTCGGAAACGAAGCGAGCTATGGCAAAATGTTAAGAGACCTTTTTTGTAGAGAATAATGTTTCCTACAATTTACGTTCTATGATATTTTTTGATCAGAATCGTAGTTTTCGAGATATATAGAGATATTTAAAAGTTCCGAAGACGCACCAACATAATAGAGATACAGAAACACCGTGGCCCCTTTCTTTGAGATAACTGTGCACTAGTGCGAGCCGCAAATGCCACTTCCAGCTTAGCTGTGCAGAAGAAGAACAACAAGAAGAAGAAATATCTCGAAATATGTCCGTCAGGCCCCTTCCCTTGAGATATATCTGCAAATATCTCGGAAACGAAGTGAGGTATGGCAAAATGTTAAGAGCCCGTTTTTGTAGAGAATTAAGTTTCCTACTTTTTATGTTCTATGATATTTTTTGATCAGACGCGTAGTTCTCGAGGTATATCAAGATATTTAAAAGTTCCGAAGCCGCACCAACATAATAGAGATACAGAAACACCGTGGCCCCTTTCTTTGAGATAACTCTGCACTATTGCGAGCTGTAAATGCCACTTCCAGCTTAGCTGTGCAGAAGAAGAACAACAAGAAGAAGAAATATCTCGAAATATGTCCGTCAGGCCCCTTCCCTTGAGATATATCTGCAAATATCTCGGAAACGAAGCGAGCTATGGCAAAATGTTAAGAGACCTTTTTTGTAGAGAATTATGTTTCCTACAATTTATGTTCTATGATATTTTTTGATCAGAAGCGTAGTTTTCGAGATATATCGAGATATTTAAAAGTTCCGAAGCCGCACCAACATAATAGAGATACAGAAACAGCGTGGCCCCTTTCTTTGAGATAACTCTGCACTAGTGCGAGCCGCAAATGCCACTTCCAGCTTAGCTGTGCAGAAGAAGAACAACAAGAAGAAGAAATATCTCGAAATATGCCCGTCAGGCCCCTTCCA
Organism: Osmia lignaria lignaria; assembly: GCF_051020975.1. NCBI lineage: Eukaryota > Metazoa > Arthropoda > Insecta > Hymenoptera > Megachilidae > Osmia > Osmia lignaria. The sequence goes on from NW_027478166.1 coordinate 8,460,065, forward strand.
TTGAGATAAATCTGCAAATATCTCGGAAACGAAGCGAGCTATGGCAAAATGTTAAGAGACCTTTTTTGTAGAGAGTTAAGTTTCCTACTTTTTATGTTCTATGATATTTTTTGATCAGATGCGTAGTTCTCGAGATATATCAAGATATTTAAAAGTTCCGAAGCCGCACCAACATAATAAAGATACAGAAACACCGTGGCCCCTTTCTTTGAGATAACTCTGCACTACTGCGAGCTGCAAATGCCACTTCCAGCTTAGCTGTGCAGAAGAAGAACAACAAGAAGAAGAAATATCTCGAAATATGTCCGTCAGGCCCCTTCCCTTGAGATAAATATGCAAATATCTCGGAAACGAAGCGAGCTATGGCAAAATGTTAAGAGACCTTTTTTGTAGAGAATTAAGTTTCCTACTTTTTATGTTCTATGATATTTTTTGATCAGATGCGTTGTTCTCGAGATATATCAAGATATTTAAAAGTTCCGAAGCCGCACCAACATAATAGAGATACAGAAACACCGTGGCCCCTTTCTTTGAGATAACTCTGCACTATTGCGAGCTGCAAATGCCACTTCCAGCTTAGCTGTGCAGAAGAAGAACAACAAGAAGAAGAAATATCTCGAAATATGTCTGTCAGGCCCCTTCCCTTGAGATATATCTACAAATATCTCGGAAACGAAGCGAGCTATGGCAAAATGTTGAGAGACCTTTTTTGTAGAGAATTAAGTTTCCTACTTTTTATGTTCTATGATATTTTTTGATCGGATGCGTAGTTCTCGAGATATATCAAGATATTTAAAAGTTCCGAAGCCGCACCAACATAATAGAGATACAGAAACACCGTGGCCCCTTTCTTTGAGATAACTCTGCACTAGTGCGAGCCGCAAATGCCACTTCCAGCTTAGCTGTGCAGAAGAAGAACAACAAGAAGAAGAAATATCTCGAAATATGCCCGTCAGGCCCCTTCCATTGAGATAAATATGCAAATATCTCGGAAACGAAGCGAGCTATGGCAAAATGTTAAGAGACCTTTTTTGTAGAGAATTAAGTTTCCTACTTTTTATGTTCTATGATATTTTTTGATCAGATGCGTAGTTCTCGAGATATATCAAGATATTTAAAAGTTCCGAAGCCGCACCAACATAATAGAGATACAGAAACACCGTGGCCCCTTTCTTTGAGATAACTCTGCACTACTGCGAGCTGCAAATGCCACTTCCAGCTTAGCTGTGCAGAAGAAGAACAACAAGAAGAAGAAATATCTCGAAATATGTCCGTCAGACCCCTCCCTTGAGATAAATCTGCAAATATCTCGGAAACGAAGCGAGCTATGGCAAAATGTTAAGAGACCTTTTTTGTAGAGAATTAAGGTTCCTACTTTTTATGTTCTATGATATTTTTTGATCAGATGCGTAGTTCTCGAGATATATCGAGATATTTAAAAGTTCCGAAGCCGCACCAACATAATAGAGATACCGAAACACCGTGGCCCCTTTCTTTGAGATAACTCTGCACTAGTGCGAGCCGCAAATGCCACTTCCAGCTTAGCTGTGCAGAAGAAGAACAACAAGAAGAAGAAATATCTCGAAATATGTCCGTCAGGCCCCTTCCCTTGAGATAAATATGCAAATATCTCGGAAACGAAGCGAGCTATGGCAAAATGTTAAGAGACCTTTTTTGTAGAGAATTAAGTTTCCTACTTTTTATGTTCTATGATATTTTTTGATCAGATGCGTTGTTCTCGAGATATATCAAGATATTTAAAAGTTCCGAAGCCGCACCAACATAATAGAGATACAGAAACACCGTGGCCCCTTTCTTTGAGATAACTCTGCACTATTGCGAGCTGCAAATGCCACTTCCAGCTTAGCTGTGCAGAAGAAGAACAACAAGAAGAAGAAATATCTCGAAATATGTCTGTCAGGCCCCTTCCCTTGAGATATATCTGCAAATATCTCGGAAACGAAGCGAGCTATGGCAAAATGTTGAGAGACCTTTTTTGTAGAGAATTAAGTTTCCTACTTTTTATGTTCTATGATATTTTTTGATCGGATGCGTAGTTCTCGAGATATATCAAGATATTTAAAAGTTCCGAAGCCGCACCAACATAATAGAGATACAGAAACACCGTGGCCCCTTTCTTTGAGATAACTCTGCACTATTGCGAGCTGCAAATGCCACTTCCAGCTTAGCTGTGCAGAGGAAGAACAACAAGAAGAAGAAATATCTCGAAATATGTCCGTCAGGCCAGTTCCTTTGAGCTGAATCTGCAAATATCTCGGAAACGAAGCGAGCTATGGCAAAATGTTAAGAGACCTTTTTTGTAGAGAATTAAGTTTCCTACTTTTTATGTTCTATGATATTTTTTGATCAGATACGTAGTTCTCGAGATATATCAAGAGATTTAAAAGTTCCGAAGCCGCACCAACATAATAGAGATACAGAAACACCGTGGCCCCTTTCTTTGAGATAACTCTGCACTATTGCGAGCTGTAAATGCCACTTCCAGCTTAGCTGTGCAGAAGAAGAACAACAAGAAGAAGAAATATCTCGAAATATGTCCGTCAGGCCCCTTCCCTTGAGATATATCTGCAAATATCTCGGAAACGAAGCGAGCTATGGCAAAATGTTAAGAGACCTTTTTTGTAGAGAATTATGTTTCCTACAATTTATGTTCTATGATATTTTTTGATCAGAAGCGTAGTTTTCGAGATATATCGAGATATTTAAAAGTTCCGAAGCCGCACCAACATAATAGAGATACAGAAACACCGTGGCCCCTTTCTTTGAGATAACTGTGCACTAGTGCGAGCCGCAAATGCCACTTCCAGCTTAGCTGTGCAGAAGAAGAACAACAAGAAGAAGAAATATCTCGAAATATGTCCGTCAGGCCCCTTCCCTTGAGATAAATCTGCAAATATCTCGGAAACGAAGCGAGCTATGGCAAAATGTTAAGAGACCTTTTTTGTAGAGAATTATGTTTCTTACTTTTTATGTTCTATGATATTTTTTGATCAGACGCGTAGGTCTCGAGATATATCAAGATATTTAAAAGTTCCAAAGCCGCACCAACATAATAGAGATACAGAAACACCGTGGCCCCTTTCTTTGAGATATCTCCGCACTATTGCGAGCTGCAAATGCCACTTCCAGCTTAGCTGTGCAGAAGAAGAACAACAAGAAGAAGAAATATCTCGAAATATGTCCGTCAGGCCACTTCCCTTGAGATAAATCTGCAAATATCTCGGAAACGAAGCGAGCTATGGCAAAATGTTAAGAGACCTTTTTTGTAGAGAATTAAGTTTCCTACTTTTTATGTTCGATGATATTTTTTGATCAGATGCGTAGTGCTCGAGATATATCAAGATATTTAAAAGTTCCGAAGCTGCACCAACATAATAGAGGTACAGAAACACCGTGGCCTCTTTCTTTGAGATAACTCTGCACTATTGCGAGCTGCAAATGCCACTTCGAGCTTAGCTGTGCAGAAGAAGAACAACAAGAAGAAGAAATATCTCGAAATATGTCCGTCAGACCCCTTCCCTTGAGATGAATCTGCAAATATCGCGGAAACGAAGCGAGCTATGGCAAAATGTTAAGAGACCTTTTTTGTAGAGAATAATGTTTCCTACAATTTACGTTCTATGATATTTTTTGATCAGAAGCGTAGTTTTCGAGATATATCGAGATATTTAAAAGTTCCGCAGACGCACCAACATAATAGAGATACAGAAACACCGTGGCCCCTTTCTTTGAGATAACTGTGCACTAGTGCGAGCCGCAAATGCCACTTCCAGCTTAGCTGTGCAGAAGAAGAACAACAAGAAGAAGAATTATCTCGAAATATGTCCGTCAGGCCCCTTCCCTTGAGATAAATCTGCAAATATCTCGGAAACGAAGCGAGCTATGGCAAAATGTTAAGAGACCTTTTTTGTAGAGAATTATGTTTCTTACTTTTTATGTTCTATGATATTTTTTGATCAGACGCGTAGTTCTCGAGATATATCAAGATATTTAAAAGTTCCAAAGCCGCACCAACATAATAGAGATACAGAAACACCGTGGCCCCTTTCTTTGAGATATCTCCGCACTATTGCGAGCTGCAAATGCCACTTCCAGCTTAGCTGTGCAGAAGAAGAACAACAAGAAGAAGAAATATCTCGAAATATGTCCGTCAGGCCACTTCCCTTGAGATAAATCTGCAAATATCTCGGAAACGAAGAGAGCTATGGCAAAATGTTAAGAGACCTTTTTTGTAGAGAATTAAGTTTCCTACTTTTCATGTTCTATGATATTTTTTGATCAGATGCGTAGTTCTCGAGATATATCAAGATATTTAAAAGTTCCGAAGCCGCACCAACATAATAGAGATACAGAAACACCGTGGCCCCTTTCTTTGAGATAACTCTGAACTATTGCGAGCTGCAAATGCCACTTCCAGCTTAGCTGTGCAGAAGAAGAACAACAAGAAGAAGAAATATCTCGAAATATGCCCGTCAGGCCCCTTCCATTGAAATATATCTGCAAATATCTCGGAAACGAAGCGAGCTATGGCAAAATGTTAAGAGACCGTTTTTGTAGAGAATTAAGTTTCCTACTTTTTATGTTCTATGATATTTTTTGATCAGACGTGTAGTTCTCGAGATATATCAAGATATTTAAAAGTTCCGAAGCCGCACCAACATAATAGAGATACAGAAACACCGTGGCCCCTTTCGTTGAGATAACTCTGCACTAGTGCGAGGGGCAAATGCCACTTCCAGCTTAGCTGTGCAGAAGAAGAACAACAAGAAGAACAAATATCTCGAAATATGTCCGTCAGGCCCCTTCCCTTGAGATAAATCTGCAAATATCTCGGAAACGAAGCGAGCTATGGCAAAATGTTAAGAGACCTTTTTTGTAGAGAATTATGTTTCCTACTTTTTATGTTCTATGATATTTTTTGATCAGAAGCGTAGTTTTCGAGATATATCGAGATATTTAAAAGTTCCGAAGCCGCACCAACATGATAGAGATACAGAAACACCGTGGCCCCTTTCTTTGAGATAACTCTGCACTAGTGCGAGGGGCAAATGCCACTTCCAGCTTAGCTGTGCAGAAGAAGAACAACAAGAAGAAGAAATATCCCGAAATATGTCCGTCAGGCCCCTTCCCTTGAGATAAATCTGCAAATATCTCGGAAACGAAGCGAGCTATGGCAAAATGTTAAGAGACCTTTTTTGTAGAGAATTATGTTTCTTACTTTTTATGTTCTATGATATTTTTTGATCAGACGCGTAGTTCTCGAGATATATCAAGATATTTAAAAGTTCCAAAGCCGCACCAACATAATAGAGATACAGAAACACCGTGGCCCCTTTCTTTGAGATATCTCCGCACTATTGCGAGCTGCAAATGCCACTTCCAGCTTAGCTGTGCAGAAGAAGAACAACAAGAAGAAGAAATATCTCGAAATATGTCCGTCAGGCCACTTCCCTTGAGATAAATCTGCAAATATCTCGGAAACGAAGAGAGCTATGGCAAAATGTTAAGAGACCTTTTTTGTAGAGAATTAAGTTTCCTACTTTTCATGTTCTATGATATTTTTTGATCAGATGCGTAGTTCTCGAGATATATCAAGATATTTAAAAGTTCCGAAGCCGCACCAACATAATAGAGATACAGAAACACCGTGGCCCCTTTCTTTGAGATAACTCTGAACTATTGCGAGCTGCAAATGCCACTTCCAGCTTAGCTGTGCAGAAGAAGAACAACAAGAAGAAGAAATATCTCGAAATATGCCCGTCAGGCCCCTTCCATTGAAATATATCTGCAAATATCTCGGAAACGAAGCGAGCTATGGCAAAATGTTAAGAGACCGTTTTTGTAGAGAATTAAGTTTCCTACTTTTTATGTTCTATGATATTTTTTGATCAGACGTGTAGTTCTCGAGATATATCAAGATATTTAAAAGTTCCGAAGCCGCACCAACATAATAGAGATACAGAAACACCGTGGCCCCTTTCGTTGAGATAACTCTGCACTAGTGCGAGGGGCAAATGCCACTTCCAGCTTAGCTGTGCAGAAGAAGAACAACAAGAAGAACAAATATCTCGAAATATGTCCGTCAGGCCCCTTCCCTTGAGATAAATCTGCAAATATCTCGGAAACGAAGCGAGCTATGGCAAAATGTTAAGAGACCTTTTTTGTAGAGAATTATGTTTCCTACTTTTTATGTTCTATGATATTTTTTGATCAGAAGCGTAGTTTTCGAGATATATCGAGATATTTAAAAGTTCCGAAGCCGCACCAACATGATAGAGATACAGAAACACCGTGGCCCCTTTCTTTGAGATAACTCTGCACTAGTGCGAGGGGCAAATGCCACTTCCAGCTTAGCTGTGCAGAAGAAGAACAACAAGAAGAAGAAATATCCCGAAATATGTCCGTCAGGCCCCTTCCCTTGAGATAAATCTGCAAATATCTCGGAAACGAAGCGAGCTATGGCAAAATGTTAAGAGACCTTTTTTGTAGAGAATTAAGTTTCCTACTTTTTATGTTCTATGATATTTTTTGATCAGATGCGTTGTTCTCGAGATATATCAAGATATTTAAAAGTTCCGAAGCCGCACCAACATAATAGAGATACAGAAACACCGTGGCCCCTTTCTTTGAGATAACTCTGCACTATTGCGAGCTGCAAATGCCACTTCCAGCTTAGCTGTGCAGAAGAAGAACAACAAGAAGAAGAAATATCTCGAAATATGTCTGTCAGGCCCCTTCCCTTGAGATATATCTACAAATATCTCGGAAACGAAGCGAGCTATGGCAAAATGTTGAGAGACCTTTTTTGTAGAGAATTAAGTTTCCTACTTTTTATGTTCTATGATATTTTTTGATCAGATACGTAGTTCTCGAGATATATCAAGAGATTTAAAAGTTCCGAAGCCGCACCAACATAATAGAGATACAGAAACACCGTGGCCCCTTTCTTTGAGATAACTCTGCACTATTGCGAGCTGTAAATGCCACTTCCAGCTTAGCTGTGCAGAAGAAGAACAACAAGAAGAAGAAATATCTCGAAATATGTCCGTCAGGCCCCTTCCCTTGAGATATATCTGCAAATATCTCGGAAACGAAGCGAGCTATGGCAAAATGTTAAGAGACCTTTTTTGTAGAGAATTATGTTTCCTACAATTTATGTTCTATGATATTTTTTGATCAGAAGCGTAGTTTTCGAGATATATCGAGATATTTAAAAGTTCCGAAGCCGCACCAACATAATAGAGATACAGAAACACCGTGGCCCCTTTCTTTGAGATAACTGTGCACTAGTGCGAGCCGCAAATGCCACTTCCAGCTTAGCTGTGCAGAAGAAGAACAACAAGAAGAAGAAATATCTCGAAATATGTCCGTCAGGCCCCTTCCCTTGAGATAAATCTGCAAATATCTCGGAAACGAAGCGAGCTATGGCAAAATGTTAAGAGACCTTTTTTGTAGAGAATTATGTTTCTTACTTTTTATGTTCTATGATATTTTTTGATCAGACGCGTAGGTCTCGAGATATATCAAGATATTTAAAAGTTCCAAAGCCGCACCAACATAATAGAGATACAGAAACACCGTGGCCCCTTTCTTTGAGATATCTCCGCACTATTGCGAGCTGCAAATGCCACTTCCAGCTTAGCTGTGCAGAAGAAGAACAACAAGAAGAAGAAATATCTCGAAATATGTCCGTCAGGCCACTTCCCTTGAGATAAATCTGCAAATATCTCGGAAACGAAGCGAGCTATGGCAAAATGTTAAGAGACCTTTTTTGTAGAGAATTAAGTTTCCTACTTTTTATGTTCGATGATATTTTTTGATCAGATGCGTAGTGCTCGAGATATATCAAGATATTTAAAAGTTCCGAAGCTGCACCAACATAATAGAGGTACAGAAACACCGTGGCCTCTTTCTTTGAGATAACTCTGCACTATTGCGAGCTGCAAATGCCACTTCGAGCTTAGCTCTGCAGAAGAAGAACAACAAGAAGAAGAAATATCTCGAAATATGTCCGTCAGACCCCTTCCCTTGAGATGAATCTGCAAATATCGCGGAAACGAAGCGAGCTATGGCAAAATGTTAAGAGACCTTTTTTGTAGAGAATAATGTTTCCTACAATTTACGTTCTATGATATTTTTTGATCAGAAGCGTAGTTTTCGAGATATATCGAGATATTTAAAAGTTCCGCAGACGCACCAACATAATAGAGATACAGAAACACCGTGGCCCCTTTCTTTGAGATAACTGTGCACTAGTGCGAGCCGCAAATGCCACTTCCAGCTTAGCTGTGCAGAAGAAGAACAACAAGAAGAAGAAATATCTCGAAATATGTCCGTCAGGCCCCTTCCCTTGAGATAAATCTGCAAATATCTCGGAAACGAAGCGAGCTATGGCAAAATGTTAAGAGACCTTTTTTGTAGAGAATTTGTTTGATCGTTTCGCCCCTTAACCGGGAAAGGGGTTAGAGAACGGATTCGGCTGAAAGTTTTTGCCGGTGCGCGACCTTGCCGAAGCGATATCTTCCAATGGAGCAACCGCGTATAGAAAAAGGTGCGAAGTGATCACGCAGGATCTTTGATTCTGAGAAATGTATTTTAATAAAGCGAAAATTAAAGAAAAGTTTAACAGTTCTTGGCAACCGAAGCAGATCGTTCGAATACTGCGCTAAACTTGTACGCTAAGCCGAGTATGTGAAAAGCAAGTATGCGGCGGCATATTTATATTATGGTTCCCTCGTCCCCGCCGTCGCCCGCCGGTCCATCAGCCCAGTCGGCTCGCTACGTCGGCCAACGGAGCGAGAGAGATGGCTGGAGGCCGGCGGAACGAACAGCAGAGACGAAGGAAGCGATCTAGAAATTTCTAGATGACTCGTTCGACGCTCGAACATACCGCCCGCCTTCTTTGGACGGCAAAGAAGCAGAAAGCAAGAAGCACTCATGCATCAAACAAATCCATTCATAAAGCTAACCTTAATGTGAACAGTAAAGTTACGTGCATCAAACCGTTGAACACAGTGCGAGGTGCATAAAAATTAAAAGGCTTACAACTAACGTAATACAAAGGTAAGTAATTATACTAAAGAACATATATAAGCGATTAAATTGATTCCGGCGTCAAACCGCCCGCCATGACTATATAAATTTTTTCTCCACGCGCGAAACGGAAAATTTACGTGGAAGTAGGTGAAGTGACGTCAGCAGAGGGCACCGGGAGGGGGCACAACTTGACGATTGGTCTGGTGACGGAACCGCTAGTAGTTTTCAAGGTGGCTACTCTTACTCGTCCATCTGGCCCTGGATGAAGGGCTTCAACCCGGCCCATCGGCCATTTTGCCGGTGGTTGCAACTCGTCGCGTAGTAACACTAGTGTCCCCAGCTTCAGGTTCTCCTTCTGCTGACGCCACTTGGGAAGTTGCTGCAAATGCTGCAGATATTCCCGCCTCCACCTGTGCCAAAAGTGAGAACGTAATGCAGATATTTGTCGCCAGCGCGAAATAAGAGAAATGTCATGCGAGTCGGATTCTGGATCCGGAACGATACAAGTGGGTTCACCGATTAAAAAGTGTCCGGGTGTTAATGCCGACAGGTCCGAGGGGTCGTCGGAAAGTGGATGTAGCGGCCGTGAATTTACGCAAGCTTCCACCTGGCACAGAAGCGTCGTCATCTCCTCGAAGGTAAGCGTGGCGTTTTCGACGATTCTTCGCAAATGATGTTTAACCGTTCTAACTCCTGCCTCCCATAGGCCCCCGAAGTGCGGAGCATACGGAGGGATGAAGCTCCAATCCGTGCCTTCGGCTGCCAGCGAAGCTGCGGCGTTTAGGTAGAAGGCAGAAGCGCCGCGGAACATGTTGCGCAACTCCCGGTCCGCTCCGTGGAAGACGGTCCCATTATCGCTCAACATCGTGGCGCAGCGGCCTCGGCGACTGATGAACCTGCGAAAAGCGGCTAGGAATGAGGCAGAGGTAAGATCTGAGACAGCTTCCAGATGAATCGCGCGAGTACTAAGGCAAATGAACAGCGCTATATATCCCTTGTAGGATTTGTGTCCTCTTCCTGGCGATGTTCGCAGCTTCACCGGTCCTGCGTAGTCCACTCCCGTAGAAAGGAAGGGTCGGCGGGGAGTGATGCGCTCGATCGGTAAGGGGCCCATCAACTGCGTGGTCGGCCTTCCACTGTAGCGAGCACATTTTACGCACCCCTTAATGACGTCTCGCACTAGAGAGCGGCCATGGATGATCCAGTAGCGTCGCGCCAGCAGGCTCCTGGTGAGTTGTGGTCCTCCGTGTAAAGTACGGAGATGGGCATCTCGCACCAAAAGAGTAGCCAACGGATTTTTCTTCCCGATGATGTAAGGGTGCCTCTCATTATAGGGAAGGGAGGCTTGGTCCAGGCGGCCTCCGACGCGTAGCAGCCCTTGGTCATCCAGGAAGGGCCTCAAGGCGATGAGGGTCGACGATCGCCGTACCTCTTTGTGCTGCCGGAGCTGGTCGACCTCTGCGTGGAAGTTGGACTTCTGAGCTAGGCCGATAGCGATCCGCAGAGCAGCGTCTCGCTCCGAAGCCCGGATGAACCCGGTTTCGGTCTTCAGCTTCCTTGTAAGTCGATGAAATCTAAAGCAGAGAGCAATAACGGCAGTTAGGCGTGTCAAGCTTGAAAACCTTGTTAAGAGATCGTTCTCCTCGTTTTCCTTTGCTAGGTAGATTTGTACTCGGCCCTGCTCCAAGTCGGCCTCCTCGACCTTTCCTAGTGGTGATGCAGGCCACTGATCGGGGGGGTTGATGAGCCAGGAGGGTCCCCTCCACCAAAGCTGCGACGATAGGAGCTCCGACGGCGTTATCCCTCTTGTTGCCAAGTCCGCAGGGTTGTGTTTGGTAGCCACGTGTCTCCAATTTTGAGGCGGAACATTGGACTGCACAGTGGCTACTCTGTGAGCAACAAACGGCTTCCAGGTCGAGGCATGCCCTCGGATTCAGTGGAGGGTAACGCTAGAGTCCGTCCAAGCCGTGATGGTTGCTGGTACGTTCAATCCCCTTTGTACTTCCGCAATTAATTTGGAAAGAAGCACGGCGCCGCATAATTCCAGGCGTGGGATGCTGACTGCTTTGACCGGAGCGACCTTGGTTTTTGCCACAAGCAGTGTGGTTACGCTGACTTCTCCCTTGGACACTCGCAGGTAGACGACGGCTGCATAAGCTCGCTGGGAGGCATCGCAGAACCCGTGCAGATCCAGTTGCGCCGAGTCTGCTGAGTAGTTCGTCCAGCGAGGAATGGCCAAAGCGTCGAGTTGGCTCAGCGACGTCCGGAAGGTTTTCCATGCGGAAAGCAGTTGGTCAGGTAAGTCCTCATCCCACTCTGCGCCAATTATCCAGAGGTCCTGCATGAGAATCTTTGCGAAAATTAAAACAGGGGCCGCCCATCCCAAGGGGTCGAAGAGACTGGCTACTTCCGAGAGGATACGCCTTTTTGTGTATCGGGAGGGCTCTTTGAGGGGTGGAAGGACACGCAAGGAGAAGGTGTCCGTGGTTGGCCTCCAGACGACTCCCAAGGTACTGACTCCAGTGTGGTCCTGGAACACGCAGGCTTGACTTTCTTCCGCTTCCTGTAAGCTCGGCTTATTCGATGCCCATTTACTCAGATCGAAGCCTCCCGATTGCAGGATGGAGATGACCTGTCGTCGTAATTCCAGAGCTGCTTCCTCGTCGTCGGCCCCGGCAAGGATATCATCCACATACGAATGCCGACGAATTGCGACCGCTCCCAGCGGAAAACGTTCCTCTTCGTCTGCCGCTAGTTGGACCAACACCCGCAGCGCAAGGAAGGGCGCGCAGGCTGTGCCATAGGTGACGGTCTTGAGCCTGAAGTCCTGTACAGGTTGATCGGGTCTGGAGCGCCAAAGTATCCTGGTCCAGTCCGCGTCCGCCGGATCTACTCGAATCTGCCGAAACATTTTAACAATATCCGAGGTAAATACTACTCGAAAAAGGCGCCATCGTGTTAAAATCATCCAGAGGTCTGACTGTAGTTTCGGTCCAGACAGCAGGCAGTCGTTGAGAGAGGATCCCGTGGCGGTGCGAAAGGAGGCATTGAAGACGACCCTGATTTTGCCAGTAGGGTCGTATCGCTTCGCCACAGCATGGTGCGGTAGATAGTAGGCTGGATCCTGAACCGCAGATTCCGGTACCGCCTCCATGTGACTCAAGGCCGCGTACTCGTCCATGAACTGCGAGTACTTGTCTCGCCAGGCTTCGTTGGACGCCAACTTGCGCTCACAGCTGAGCAGCAGCTTTAGCGCCGTCGATCTGCTGGGCTTCAGGGCGAGGCTTGGATCCAATTTGAAAGGTAGGTGCACCGAGTAGCGGCCTGTTTCGTCCCGATAGTGCGTCTCTCGAAAGTGCCGCTCACATTCTCGGTCCTCGGGTGATAACGGGGGCTGTTCGTGTAGCTCCTCGAGCTCCCAAAAGCGCCGAAGCAGCCTATTCGTTGAGTCGTCCGTTTGGCAATGAAGGCTGTGGACGACTGCCTTGCTGCTAGGTCCTTTGGCATCAGAGACAGGGCCCATCAGTACCCACCCAAGAGGCGTACGCCGCGCCGTTGGGGTACCCATCGGTCCAACCCTCGACTCGTCCTGTAACAAAACTCCACAAATATCAGCTCCTAGGATCAAGTCAACACGAGAGGGTACTCCATATTCAGGATCGGCGAGAATCACTCCTTGAAGGTGCGGCCAAGACTGTGGTTGCACTGCTCGAGCTGGGAGCAACGCCGTCAGTTTCCGCAGCACCAATGCACGAACCGACAAGTGAAAGCTGGGGTCTAGACGAGAGCGCAAAGAAAAGGAAACTTCGCTTTTCGCCAGTCCACTCTCATTCTCCTGTACTCCTGAGATGGCGACGCTAACCGCCCGCCGTGGCAAACGGAGTGCTTGAGCTACCCAACCCGATACCAGCGACGTGTCCGAACCGGTGTCTAGCAGGGCTCTGACCTCTAGGTGTTCCCCTGATGGTGCCTCCACCCTCACCTTGGCCGTTGCTAAGAGCGCGGCGGGTCGAGTGGTAGCTGAACAGGCGAAGGAGGCAGCTACGTTTTTTTCTTCGATGTCGGAAAAAACCGCTGGCGGTGGAGATGTTGGAGCGTCTCCTTTGGCCGTGGGTGCACTCTTCGCGGGACTCGCCATCGCATCATGGAGGAGCGTGTGGTGCTTGTTGCCGCACGCTAAGCAGACTTGGCTGGATGGGCACTTGTTCGAGTCGTGGCCAACAGTCAAGCAGTTAAAACACGCCTGTAGTTGTTGCGCTCGCTCCTTCCGGCGCCGTGGTGGGAGCGCCTTTAGCTTAGAACAATAAGCAAAGTTATGATTTCCTGCACACGAGGGGCACTTACGGGGGGCGGGACTCTTGGCCGATGCAGCTAGGACTGCGACTTTAGACCGTTTTACAGACGCCTCCTTGTTTGTTTTAGCCAGGGCACCTTTGGTTGTTGCGGGATGCAACACGGGGTCGGCCGCCTGAGCAGCATCCAGCGCTTGGATGCGATTTTCTAGGAAAAGAGAAAGCTGTCGGAACGACGGGATGTCACGACTATCAGCAAGAGAGGTTTCCCAGGCCAGGTGGGTGGTTTTGTCCAATTTTTGGCTTAAGAAATAAACAAACCACTCATCCCATTGAGGTACCGGTTTGTTTAGCGCCGTGTACGCCCTGATCGATTGTCTGAATGTATCTAACAGCCTTTTCAATTCCGCGGCAGACTGCTGTTGCGCGGGAGGGCAGGAGAGAAGAGCCCGGTGGTGCGAGAAAGACAGAAGACGCAAATTCCCGTACCGCTGCTCCAGATCCTCCCAGGCTCCTTGGTATCCAGCATCGGTGATTGGCGTATTTTGGATGACCTCCGCCGCTTCCCCGGTCAAGGCCGTCTTCAGGTACAGCAATTTCTGTACATCTGGAAGATTGGGAACGCTGTGAACGAGGCTCCGGAAAAGATCTCGGAAACTCTCCCACTGCAGGGGGTCTCCCGAGAAGGTAGGTAATTGTATCTTTGGCAATTGCGGCTTTGCCGGCGGGTCTGGAGGCGCTTGTACTCCACGCGAGGGACCCGCATTCGCGAGGTCCTCTTGGTACTGCGCCATCTGAGCCGCGACCTGAAGATAAGCTTCTTCGATGGTGGAAAAGCGGTCTTGGTCTACGTAAGCACTGTCCTCGGCTTCTTTGAATCGCAACAGTTGACGGTGACCATTTAAAAACGCATCCCAATATCGCTCAAGGAGACCTCTACGTTGTTCCAAAACTGCCCGCGTAATTTTTTCCCTACCCAATTTACAAAGGTTAGTCCAAAACCGTTGGATCCAACGTCCGAGTTCCTCCTGTTCCCGTAAAATATCCACGTATTCAGTCGAAGGCATCGTAATTCTTCCCTTTTCAGATCAGGGCGTTTCCGAAAACCGTTAGAAGCACCGACTGTTGACTCGAAGTTCAAGACGTTCCGAAGCGTTTACAAACACAGGCTCGACCTCAGGAGACAACGCCCAAGCGGGTGACGTCACGGCAGGACCGTTACGGCAAGAGAAATGATTTAAATAAAGAATGGGACTTATCTTTCTCCTTTTGACTCCCTTTTCCGAGGCCTGGTTGATTTGTTCGTGGAGTCCGGTCTTGAGGCGGCGAGTCAATCCTCCCGCGTTGGAGTCCAGCCGCAATTTCCCAGGAATCGTCACTGGCACCACTCACTCGCGACGTGGAAGAACGTTCGTTGACCGCCAAAAATCCGGCTCGAAGGACCAATGTTTGATCGTTTCGCCCCTTAACCGGGAAAGGGGTTAGAGAACGGATTCGGCTGAAAGTTTTTGCCGGTGCGCGACCTTGCCGAAGCGATATCTTCCAATGGAGCAACCGCGTATAGAAAAAGGTGCGAAGTGATCACGCAGGATCTTTGATTCTGAGAAATGTATTTTAATAAAGCGAAAATTAAAGAAAAGTTTAACAGTTCTTGGCAACCGAAGCAGATCGTTCGAATACTGCGCTAAACTTGTACGCTAAGCCGAGTATGTGAAAAGCAAGTATGCGGCGGCATATTTATATTATGGTTCCCTCGTCCCCGCCGTCGCCCGCCGGTCCATCAGCCCAGTCGGCTCGCTACGTCGGCCAACGGAGCGAGAGAGATGGCTGGAGGCCGGCGGAACGAACAGCAGAGACGAAGGAAGCGATCTAGAAATTTCTAGATGACTCGTTCGACGCTCGAACAGAATTATGTTTCTTACTTTTTATGTTCTATGATATTTTTTGATCAGACGCGTAGTTCTCGAGATATATCAAGATATTTAAAAGTTCCAAAGCCGCACCAACATAATAGAGATACAGAAACACCGTGGCCCCTTTCTTTGAGATATCTCCGCACTATTGCGAGCTGCAAATGCCACTTCCAGCTTAGCTGTGCAGAAGAAGAACAACAAGAAGAAGAAATATCTCGAAATATGTCCGTCAGGCCACTTCCCTTGAGATAAATCTGCAAATATCTCGGAAACGGAGAGAGCTATGGCAAAATGTTAAGAGACCTTTTTTGTAGAGAATTAAGTTTCCTACTTTTCATGTTCTACGATATTTTTTGATCAGATGCGTAGTTCTCGAGATATATCAAGATATTTAAAAGTTCCGAAGCCGCACCAACATAATAGAGATACAGAAACACCGTGGCCCCTTTCTTTGAGATAACTCTGAACTATTGCGAGCTGCAAATGCCACTTCCAGCTTAGCTGTGCAGAAGAAGAACAACAAGAAGAAGAAATATCTCGAAATATGTCCGTCAGGCCCCTTCCCTTGAGATAAATCTGCAAATATCTCGGAAACGAAGAGAGCTATGGCAAAATGTTAAGAGACCTTTTTTGTAGAGAATTAAGTTTCCTACTTTTCATGTTCTATGATATTTTTTGATCAGATGCGTAGTTCTCGAGATATATCAAGATATTTAAAAGTTCCGAAGCCGCACCAACATAATAGAGATACAGAAACACCGTGGCCCCTTTCTTTGAGATAACTCTGAACTATTGCGAGCTGCAAATGCCACTTCCAGCTTAGCTGTGCAGAAGAAGAACAACAAGAAGAAGAAATATCTCGAAATATGTCCGCCAGGCCCCTTCCCTTGAGATAAATCTGCAAATATCTCGGAAACGAAGAGAGCTATGGCAAAATGTTAAGAGACCTGTTTTGTAGAGAATTAAGTTTCCTACTTTTCATGTTCTATGATATTTTTTGATCAGATGCGTAGTTCTCGAGATATATCAAGATATTTAAAAGTTCCGAAGCCGCACCAACATAATAGAGATACAGAAACACCGTGGCCCCTTTCTTTGAGATAACTCTGCACTGTTGCGAGCTGTAAATGCCACTTCCAGCTTAGCTGTGCAGAAGAAGAACAACAAGAAGAAGAAATATCTCGAAATATGTCCGTCAGGCCCCTTCCCTTGAGATATATCTGCAAATATCTCGGAAACGAAGCGAGCTATGGCAAAATGTTAAGAGACCTTTTTTGTAGAGAATTATGCTTCCTACAATTTATGTTCTATGATATTTTTTGATCAGAAGCGTAGTTTTCGAGATATATCGAGATATTTAAAAGTTCCGAAGCCGCACCAACATAATAGAGATACAGAAACACCGTGGCCCCTTTCGTTGAGATAACTCTGCACTAGTGCGAGGGGCAAATGCCACTTCCAGCTTAGCTGTGCAGAAGAAGAACAACAAGAAGAACAAATATCTCGAAATATGTCCGTCAGGCCCCTTCCCTTGAGATAAATCTGCAAATATCTCGGAAACGAAGCGAGCTATGGCAAAATGTTAAGAGACCTTTTTTGTAGAGAATTATGTTTCCTACTTTTTATGTTCTATGATATTTTTTGATCAGAAGCGTAGTTTTCGAGATATATCGAGATATTTAAAAGTTCCGAAGCCGCACCAACATAATAGAGATACAGAAACACCGTGGCCCCTTTCTTTGAGATAACTCTGCACTATTGCGAGCTGCAAATGCCACTTCCAGCTTAGCTGTGCAGAGGAAGAACAACAAGAAGAAGAAATATCTCGAAATATGTCCGTCAGGCCAGTTCCTTTGAGCTGAATCTGCAAATATCTCGGAAACGAAGCGAGCTATGGCAAAATGTTAAGAGACCTTTTTTGTAGAGAATTAAGTTTCCTACTTTTTATGTTCTATGATATTTTTTGATCAGATGCGTAGTTCTCGAGATATATCAAGATATTTAAAAGTTCCGAAGCCGCACCAACATAATAGAGATACAGAAACACCGTGGCCCCTTTCTTTGAGATAACTCTGCACTATTGCGAGCTGCAAATGCCACTTCCAGCTTAGCTGTGCAGAGGAAAAACAACAAGAAGA
This sequence comes from Osmia lignaria lignaria, assembly GCF_051020975.1. Lineage (NCBI taxonomy): Eukaryota > Metazoa > Arthropoda > Insecta > Hymenoptera > Megachilidae > Osmia > Osmia lignaria. Next base: position 8,477,465 of record NW_027478166.1, read on the forward strand.
AGAAATATCTCGAAATATGTCCGTCAGGCCAGTTCCTTTGAGCTGAATCTGCAAATATCTCGGAAACGAAGCGAGCTATGGCAAAATGTTAAGAGACGTCTTTTGTAGAGAATTATGTTTCCTACAATTTATGTTCTATGATATTTTTTGATCAGAAGCGTAGTTTTCGAGATATATCGAGATATTTAAAAGTTCCGAAGCCGCACCAACATAATAGGGATACAGAAACACCGTGGCCCCTTTCTTTGAGATAACTCTGCACTAGTGCGAGCCGCAAATGCCACTTCCAGCTTAGCTGTGCAGAAGAAGAACAACAAGAAGAAGAAATATCTCGAAATATGTCCGTCAGGCCCCTTCCCTTGAGATAAATCTGCAAATATCTCGGAAACGAAGCGAGCTATGGCAAAATGTTAAGAGACCTTTTTTGTAGAGAATTATGTTTTCTACAATTTATGTTCTATGATATTTTTTGATCAGAAGCGTAGTTTTCGAGATATATCGAGATATTTAAAAGTTCCGAAGCCGCACCAACATGATAGAGATACAGAAACACCGTGGCCCCTTTCTTTGAGATAACTCTGCACTAGTGCGAGGGGCAAATGCCACTTCCAGCTTAGCTGTGCAGAAGAAGAACAACAAGAAGAAGAAATATCTCGAAATATGTCCGTCAGGCCCCTTCCCTTGAGATAAATCGGCAAATATCTCGGAAACGAAGCGAGCTATGGCAAAATGTTAAGAGACCTTTTTTGTAGAGAATTAAGTTTCCTACTTTTTATGTTCTATGATATTTTTTGATCAGATGCGTAGTTCTCGAGATATATCAAGATATTTAAAAGTTCCGAAGCTGCACCAACATAATAGAGGTACAGAAACACCGTGGCCTCTTTCTTTGAGATAACTCTGCACTATTGCGAGCTGCAAATGCCACTTCGAGCTTAGCTGTGCAGAAGAAGAACAACAAGAAGAAGAAATATCTCGAAATATGTCCGTCAGACCCCTTCCCTTGAGATGAATCTGCAAATATCGCGGAAACGAAGCGAGCTATGGCAAAATGTTAAGAGACCTTTTTTGTAGAGTATAATGTTTCCTACAATTTACGTTCTATGATATTTTTTGATCAGAAGCGTAGTTTTCGAGATATATCGAGATATTTAAAAGTTCCGAAGACGCACCAACATAATAGAGATACAGAAACACCGTGGCCCCTTTCTTTGAGATAACTCTGCACTAGTGCGAGCCGCAAATGCCACTTCCAGCTTAGCTGTGCAGAAGAAGAACAACAAGAAGAAGAAATATCTCGAAATATGTCCGTCAGGCCCCTTCCCTTGAGATAAATCTGCAAATATCTCGGAAACGAAGCGAGCTATGGCAAAATGTTAAGAGACCTTTTTTGTAGAGAATTATGTTTTCTACAATTTATGTTCTATGATATTTTTTGATCAGAAGCGCAGTTTTCGAGATATATCGAGATATTTAAAAGTTCCGAAGCCGCACCAACATAATAGAGATACAGAAACACCGTGGCCCCTTTCTTTGAGATAACTCTGCACTATTGCGAGCTGCAAATGCCACTTCCAGCTTAGCTGTGCAGAGGAAGAACAACAAGAAGAAGAAATATCTCGAAATATGTCCGTCAGGCCAGTTCCTTTGAGCTGAATCTGCAAATATCTCGGAAACGAAGCGAGCTATGGCAAAATGTTAAGAGACGTTTTTTGTAGAGAATTATGTTTCCTACAATTTATGTTCTATGATATTTTTTGATCAGAAGCGTAGTTTTCGAGATATATCGAGATATTTAAAAGTTCCGAAGCCGCACCAACATAATAGGGATACAGAAACACCGTGGCCCCTTTCTTTGAGATAACTCTGCACTAGTGCGAGCCGCAAATGCCACTTCCAGCTTAGCTGTGCAGAAGAAGAACAACAAGAAGAAGAAATATCTCGAAATATGTCCGTCAGGCCCCTTCCCTTGAGATAAATCTGCAAATATCTCGGAAACGAAGCGAGCTATGGCAAAATGTTAAGAGACCTTTTTTGTAGAGAATTATGTTTTCTACAATTTATGTTCTATGATATTTTTTGATCAGAAGCGCAGTTTTCGAGATATATCGAGATATTTAAAAGTTCCGAAGCCGCACCAACATAATAGAGATACAGAAACACCGTGGCCCCTTTCTTTGAGATAACTCTGCACTATTGCGAGCTGCAAATGCCACTTCCAGCTTAGCTGTGCAGAGGAAGAACAACAAGAAGAAGAAATATCTCGAAATATGTCCGTCAGGCCAGTTCCTTTGAGCTGAATCTGCAAATATCTCGGAAACGAAGCGAGCTATGGCAAAATGTTAAGAGACGTCTTTTGTAGAGAATTATGTTTCCTACAATTTATGTTCTATGATATTTTTTGATCAGAAGCGTAGTTTTCAAGATATATCGAGATATTTAAAAGTTCCGAAGCCGCACCAACATAATAGGGATACAGAAACACCGTGGCCCCTTTCTTTGAGATAACTCTGCACTAGTGCGAGCCGCAAATGCCACTTCCAGCTTAGCTGTGCAGAAGAAGAACAACAAGAAGAAGAAATATCTCGAAATATGTCCGTCAGGCCCCTTCCCTTGAGATAAATCTGCAAATATCTCGGAAACGAAGCGAGCTATGGCAAAATGTTAAGAGACATTTTTTGTAGAGAATTATGTTTCTACAATTTATGTTCTATGATATTTTTTGATCAGAAGCGTAGTTTTCGAGATATATCGAGATATTTAAAAGTTCCGAAGCCGCACCAACATAATAGAGATACAGAAACACCGTGGCCCCTTTCTTTGAGATAACTCTGCACTAGTGCGAGCCGCAAATGCCACTTCCAGCTTAGCTGTGCAGAAGAAGAACAACAAGAAGAAGAAATATCTCGAAATATGTCCGTCAGGCCCCTTCCCTTGAGATAAATCTGCAAATATCTCGGAAACGAAGCGAGCTATGGCAAAATGTTAAGAGACCTTTTTTGTAGAGAATTATGTTTTCTACAATTTATGTTCTATGATATTTTTTGATCAGAAGCGTAGTTTTCGAGATATATCGAGATATTTAAAAGTTCCGAAGCCGCACCAACATAATAGGGATACAGAAACACCGTGGCCCCTTTCTTTGAGATAACTCTGCACTAGTGCGAGCCGCAAATGCCACTTCCAGCTTAGCTGTGCAGAAGAAGAACAACAAGAAGAAGAAATATCTCGAAATATGTCCGTCAGGCCCCTTCCCTTGAGATAAATCTGCAAATATCTCGGAAACGAAGCGAGCTATGGCAAAATGTTAAGAGACCTTTTTTGTAGAGAATTATGTTTTCTACAATTTATGTTCTATGATATTTTTTGATCAGAAGCGTAGTTTTCGAGATATATCGAGATATTTAAAAGTTCCGAAGCCGCACCAACATAATAGAGATACAGAAACACCGTGGCCCCTTTCTTTGAGATAACTCTGCACTAGTGCGAGCCGCAAATGCCACTTCCAGCTTAGCTGTGCAGAAGAAGAACAACAAGAAGAAGAAATATCTCGAAATATGTCCGTCAGGCCCCTTCCCTTGAGATAAATCTGCAAATATCTCGGAAACGAAGCGAGCTATGGCAAAATGTTAAGAGACCTTTTTTGTAGAGAATTATGTTTTCTACAATTTATGTTCTATGATATTTTTTGATCAGAAGCGTAGTTTTCGAGATATATCGAGATATTTAAAAGTTCCGAAGCCGCACCAACATAATAGAGATACAGAAACACCGTGGCCCCTTTCTTTGAGATAACTCTGCACTAGTGCGAGCTGCAAATGCCACTTCCAGCTTAGCTGTGCAGAAGAAGAACAACAAGAAGAAGAAATATCTCGAAATATGTCCGTCAGGCCCCTTCCCTTGAGATAAATCTGCAAATATCTCGGAAACGAAGCGAGCTATGGCAAAATGTTAAGAGACCTTTTTTGTAGAGAATTAAGTTTCCTACTTTTTATGTTCTATGATATTTTTTGATCAGATGCGTAGTTCTCGAGATATATCAAGATATTTAAAAGTTCCAAAGCCGCACCAACATAATAGAGATACAGAAACACCGTGGCCCCTTTCTTTGAGATAACTCTGCACTATTGCGAGCTGCAAATGCCACTTCCAGCTTAGCTGTGCAGAGGAAGAACAACAAGAAGAAGAAATATCTCGAAATATGTCCGTCAGGCCAGTTCCTTTGAGCTGAATCTGCAAATATCTCGGAAACGAAGCGAGCTATGGCAAAATGTTAAGAGACGTCTTTTGTAGAGAATTATGTTTCCTACAATTTATGTTCTATGATATTTTTTGATCAGAAGCGTAGTTTTCGAGATATATCGAGATATTTAAAAGTTCCGAAGCCGCACCAACATAATAGGGATACAGAAACACCGTGGCCCCTTTCTTTGAGATAACTCTGCACTAGTGCGAGCCGCAAATGCCACTTCCAGCTTAGCTGTGCAGAAGAAGAACAACAAGAAGAAGAAATATCTCGAAATATGTCCGTCAGGCCCCTTCCCTTGAGATAAATCTGCAAATATCTCGGAAACGAAGCGAGCTATGGCAAAATGTTAAGAGACCTTTTTTGTAGAGAATTATGTTTTCTACAATTTATGTTCTATGATATTTTTTGATCAGAAGCGTAGTTTTCGAGATATATCGAGATATTTAAAAGTTCCGAAGCCGCACCAACATAATAGAGATACAGAAACACCGTGGCCCCTTTCTTTGAGATAACTCTGCACTAGTGCGAGCCGCAAATGCCACTTCCAGCTTAGCTGTGCAGAAGAAGAACAACAAGAAGAAGAAATATCTCGAAATATGTCCGTCAGGCCCCTTCCCTTGAGATAAATCTGCAAATATCTCGGAAACGAAGCGAGCTATGGCAAAATGTTAAGAGACCTTTTTTGTAGAGAATTATGTTTTCTACAATTTATGTTCTATGATATTTTTTGATCAGAAGCGTAGTTTTCGAGATATATCGAGATATTTAAAAGTTCCGAAGCCGCACCAACATAATAGAGATACAGAAACACCGTGGCCCCTTTCTTTGAGATAACTCTGCACTAGTGCGAGCCGCAAATGCCACTTCCAGCTTAGCTGTGCAGAAGAAGAACAACAAGAAGAAGAAATATCTCGAAATATGTCCGACAGGCCCCTTCCCTTGAGATATATCTGCAAATATCTCGGAAACGAAGCGAGCTATGGCGAAATGTTAAGAGACCTTTTTTGTAGAGAATTAAGTTTCCTGCTTTTTATGTTCGATGATATTTTTTGATCAGATGCGTAGTTCTCGAGACATATCAAGATATTTAAAAGTTCCGAAGCTGCACCAACATAATAGAGGTACAGAAACACCGTGGCCTCTTTCTTTGAGATAACTCTGCACTATTGCGAGCTGCAAATGCCACTTCGAGCTTAGCTGTGCAGAAGAAGGACAACAAGAAGAAGAAATATCTCGAAATATGTCCGTCAGACCCCTTCCCTTGAGATGAATCTGCAAATATCTCGGAAACGAAGCGAGCTATGGCAAAATGTTAAGAGACCTTTTTTGTAGAGAATAATGTTTCCTACAATTTACGCTCTATGATATTTTTTGATCAGAAGCGTAGTTTTCGAGATATATCGAGATATTTAAAAGTTCCGAAGACGCACCAACATAATAGAGATACAGAAACACCGTGGCCCCTTTCTTTGAGATAACTGTGCACTAGTGCGAGCCGCAAATGCCACTTCCAGCTTAGCTGTGCAGAAGAAGAACAACAAGAAGAAGAAATATCTCGAAATATGCCCGTCAGGCCCCTTCCATTGAAATATATCTGCAAATATCTCGGAAACGAAGCGAGCTATGGCAAAATGTTAAGAGACCTTTTTTGTAGAGAATTATGTTTTCTACAATTTATGATCTATGATATTTTTTGATCAGAAGCGTAGTTTTCGAGATATATCGAGATATTTAAAAGTTCCGAAGCCGCACCAACATAATAGAGATACAGAAACACCGTGGCCCCTTTCTTTGAGATAACTCTGCACTAGTGCGAGCTGCAAATGCCACTTCCAGCTTAGCTGTGCAGAAGAAGAACAACAAGAAGAAGAAATATCTCGAAATATGTCCGTCAGGCCCCTTCCCTTGAGATAAATCTGCAAATATCTCGGAAACGAAGCGAGCTATGGCAAAATGTTAAGAGACCTTTTTTGTAGAGAATTAAGTTTCCTACTTTTTATGTTCTATGATATTTTTTGATCAGATGCGTAGTTCTCGAGATATATCAAGATATTTAAAAGTTCCGAAGCCGCACCAACATAATAGAGATACAGAAACACCGTGGCCCCTTTCTTTGAGATAACTCTGCACTAGTGCGAGCCGCAAATGCCACTTCCAGCTTAGCTGTGCAGAAGAAGAACAACAAGAAGAAGAAATATCTCGAAATATGTCCCTCAGGCCCCTTCCCTTGAGATAAATCTGCAAATATCTCGGAAACGAAGCGAGCTATGGCAAAATGTTAAGAGACCTGTTTTGTAGAGAATTATGTTTTCTACAATTTATGTTCTATGATATTTTTTGATCAGAAGCGTAGTTTTCGAGATATATCGAGATATTTAAAAGTTCCGAAGCCGCACCAACATAATAGAGATACAGAAACACCGTGGCCCCTTTCTTTGAGATAACTCTGCACTAGTGCGAGCCGCAAATGCCACTTCCAGCTTAGCTGTGCAGAAGAAGAACAACAAGAAGAAGAAATATCTCGAAATATGTCCGTCAGGCCCCTTCCCTTGAGATAAATCTGCAAATATCTCGGAAACGAAGCGAGCTATGGCAAAATGTTAAGAGACCTTTTTTGTAGAGAATTAAGTTTCCTACTTTTTATGTTCTATGATATTTTTTGATCAGATGCGTAGTTCTCGAGATATATCAAGATATTTAAAAGTTCCGAAGCCGCACCAACATAATAGAGATACAGAAACACCGTGGCCCCTTTCTTTGAGATAACTCTGCACTATTGCGAGCTGCAAATGCCACTTCCAGCTTAGCTGTGCAGAGGAAGAACAACAAGAAGAAGAAGTATCTCGAAATATGTCCGTCAGGCCCGTTCCTTTGAGCTGAATCTGCAAATATCTCGGAATCGAAGCGAGCTATGGCAAAATGTTAAGAGACGTTTTTTGTAGAGAATTATGTTTCCTACAATTTATGTTCTATGATATTTTTTGATCAGAAGCGTAGTTTTCGAGATATATCGAGATATTTAAAAGTTCCGAAGCCGCACCAACATAATAGAGATACAGAAACACCGTGGCCCCTTTCTTTGAGATAACTCTGCACTAGTGCGAGCCGCAAATGCCACTTCCAGCTTAGCTGTGCAGAAGAAGAACAACAAGAAGAAGAAATATCTCGAAATATGTCCGACAGGCCCCTTCCCTTGAGATAAATCTGCAAATATCTCGGAAACGAAGCGAGCTATGGCGAAATGTTAAGAGACCTTTTTTGTAGAGAATTAAGTTTCCTACTTTTTATGTTCGATGATATTTTTTGATCAGATGCGTAGTTCTCGAGATATATCAAGATATTTAAAAGTTCCGAAGCTGCACCAACATAATAGAGGTACAGAAACACCGTGGCCTCTTTCTTTGAGATAACTCTGCACTATTGCGAGCTGCAAATGCCACTTCGAGCTTAGCTGTGCAGAAGAAGGACAACAAGAAGAAGAAATATCTCGAAATATGTCCGTCAGACCCCTTCCCTTGAGATGAATCTGCAAATATCTCGGAAACGAAGCGAGCTATGGCAAAATGTTAAGAGACCTTTTTTGTAGAGAATAATGTTTCCTACAATTTACGCTCTATGATATTTTTTGATCAGAAGCGTAGTTTTCGAGATATATCGAGATATTTAAAAGTTCCGAAGACGCACCAACATAATAGAGATACAGAAACACCGTGGCCCCTTTCTTTGAGATAACTGTGCACTAGTGCGAGCCGCAAATGCCACTTCCAGCTTAGCTGTGCAGAAGAAGAACAACAAGAAGAAGAAATATCTCGAAATATGCCCGTCAGGCCCCTTCCATTGAAATATATCTGCAAATATCTCGGAAACGAAGCGAGCTATGGCAAAATGTTAAGAGACCGTTTTTGTAGAGAATTAAGTTTCCTACTTTTTATGTTCTATGATATTTTTTGATCAGACGCGTAGTTCTCGAGATATATCAAGATATTTAAAAGTTCCGAAGCCGCACCAACATAATAGAGATACAGAAACACCGTGGCCCCTTTCTTTGAGATAACTCTGCACTGTTGCGAGCTGTAAATGCCACTTCCAGCTTAGCTGTGCAGAAGAAGAACAATAAGAAGAAGAAATATCTCGAAATATGTCCGTCAGGCCAGTTCCTTTGAGCTGAATCTGCAAATATCTCGGAAACGAAGCGAGCTATGGCAAAATGTTAAGAGACGTTTTTTGTAGAGAATTATATTTCCTACAATTTATGTTCTATGACATTTTTTGATCAGAAGCGTAGTTTTCGAGATATATCGAGATATTTAAAAGTTCCGAAGCCGCACCAACATAATAGGGATACAGAAACACCGTGGCCCCTTTCTTTGAGATAACTCTGCACTAGTGCGAGCCGCAAATGCCACTTCCAGCTTAGCTGTGCAGAAGAAGAACAACAAGAAGAAGAAATATCTCGAAATATGTCCGTCAGGCCCATTCCCTTGAGATAAATCTGCAAATATCTCGGAAACGAAGCGAGCTATGGCAAAGTGTTAAGAGACCTTTTCTGTAGAGAATTAAGTTTCCTGCTTTTTATGTTCGATGATATTTTTTGATCAGATGCGTAGTTCTCGAGATATATCAATATATTTAAAAGTTCCGAAGCTGCACCAACATAATAGAGGTACAGAAACACCGTGGCCTCTTTCTTTGAGATAACTCTGCACTATTGCGAGCTGCAAATGCCACTTCGAGCTTAGCTGTGCAGAAGAAGGACAACAAGAAGAAGAAATATCTCGAAATATGTCCGTCAGACCCCTTCCCTTGAGATGAATCTGCAAATATCTCGGAAACGAAGCGAGCTATGGCAAAATGTTAAGAGACCTTTTTTGTAGAGAATAATGTTTCCTACAATTTACGTTCTATGATATTTTTTGATCAGAAGCGTAGTTTTCGAGATATATCGAGATATTTAAAAGTTCCGAAGACGCACCAACATAATAGAGATACAGAAACACCGTGGCCCCTTTCTTTGAGATAACTGTGCGCTAGTGCGAGCCGCAAATGCCACTTCCAGCTTAGCTGTGCAGAAGAAGAACAACAAGAAGAAGAAATATCTCGAAATATGTCCGTCAGGCCAGTTCCTTTGAGCTGAATCTGCAAATATCTCGGAAACGAAGCGAGCTATGGCAAAATGTTAAGAGACCTTTTTTGTAGAGAATTAAGTTTCCTACTTTTTATGTTCTATGACATTTTTTGATCAGACGCGTAGTTCTCGAGATATATCAAGATATTTAAAAGTTCCGAAGCCGCACCAACATAATAGAGATACAGAAACACCGTGGCCCCTTTCTTTGAGATAACTCTGCACTATTGCGAGCTGCAAATGCCACTTCCAGCTTAGCTGTGCAGAAGAAGAACAACAAGAAGAAGAAATATCTCGAAATATGTCCGTCAGGCCAGTTCCTTTGAGCTGAATCTGCAAATATCTCGGAAACGAAGCGAGCTATGGCAAAATGTTAAGAGACGTTTTTTGTAGAGAATTATGTTTCCTACAATTTATGTTCCATGATATTTTTTGATCAGAAGCGTAGTTTTCGAGATATATCGAGATATTTAAAAGTTCCGAAGACGCACCAACATAATAGAGATACAGAAACACCGTGGCCCCTTTCTTTGAGATAACTGTGCACTAGTGCGAGCCGCAAATGCCACTTCCAGCTTAGCTGTGCAGAAGAAGAACAACAAGAAGAAGAAATATCTCGAAATATGCCCGTCAGGCCCCTTCCATTGAAATATATCTGCAAATATCTCGGAAACGAAGCGAGCTATGGCAAAATGTTAAGAGACCGTTTTTGTAGAGAATTAAGTTTCCTACTTTTTATGTTCTATGATATTTTTTGATCAGACGCGTAGTTCTCGAGATATATCAAGATATTTAAAAGTTCCGAAGCCGCACCAACATAATAGAGATACAGAAACACCGTGGCCCCTTTCGTTGAGATAACTCTGCACTAGTGCGAGCCGCAAATGCCACTTCCAGCTTAGCTGTGCAGAAGAAGAACAACAAGAAGAAGAAATATCTCGAAATATGTCCGTCAGGCCCCTTCCCTTGAGATAAATCTGCAAATATCTCGGAAACGAAGCGAGCTATGGCAAAATGTTAAGAGACCTTTTTTGTAGAGAATTAAGTTTCCTACTTTTTATGTTCTATGATATTTTTTGATCAGATGCGTAGTTCTCGAGATATATCAAGATATCTAAAAGTTCCGAAGCCGCACCAACATAATAGAGATACAGAAACACCGTGGCCCCTTTCTTCGAGATAACTCTGCACTATTGCGAGCTGCAAATGCCACTTCCAGCTTAGCTGTGCAGAAGAAGAACAACAAGAAGAAGAAATATCTCGAAAAATGTCCGTCAGGCCCCTTCCCTTGAGATAAATCTGCAAATATCTCGGAAACGAAGCGAGCTATGGCAAAATGTTGAGAGACCTTATTTGTAGAGAATTAAGTTTCCTACTTTTTATGTTCTATGATATTTTTTGATCAGATGCGTAGTTCTCGAGATATATCAAGATATTTAAAAGTTCCGAAGCCGCACCAACATAATAGAGATACAGAAACACCGTGGCCCCTTTCTTTGAGATAACTCTGCGCTATTGCGAGCTGGAAATGCCACTTCCAGTTTAGCTGTGCAGAAGAAGAACAACAAGAAGAGGAAATATCTCGAAATATGTCCGTCAGGCCCCTTCCCTTGAGATATATCTGCAAATATCTCGGAAACGAAACGAGCTATGGCAAAATGTTAAGAGACCTTTTTTGTAGAGAATTATGTTTCCTACAATTTATGTTCTATGATATTTTTTGATCAGAAGCGTAGTTTTCGAGATATATCGAGATATTTAAAAGATCCGAAGCTGCACCAACATTATAGAGATACAGAAACACCGTGGCCCCTTTCTTTGAGATAACTCTGCACTAGTGCGAGCCGCAAATGCCGCTTCCAGCTTAGCTGTGCAGAAGAAGAACAACAAGAAGAAGAAATATCTCGAAATATGTCCGTCAGGCCCCTTCCCTCGAGATAAATCTGCAAATATCTCGGAAACGAAGCGAGCTATGGCAAGATGTTAAGAGACCTTTTTTGTAGAGAATTAAGTTTCCTACTTTTTATGTTCTATGATATTTTTTGATCGGATGCGTAGTTCTCGAGATATATCAAGATATTTAAAAGTTCCGAAGCCGCACCAACATAATAGAGATACAGAAACACCGTGGCCCCTTTCTTTGAGATAACTCTGCACTATTGCGAGCTGCAAATGCCACTTCCAGCTTAGCTGTGCAGAAGAAGAACAACAAGAAGAAGAAATATCTGGAAATATGTCCGTCAGGCCCCTTCCCTTGAGATAAATCTGCAAATATCTCGGAAACGAAGCGAGCTACGGCAAAATGTTAAGAGACCTTTTTTGTAGAGAATTATATTTCCCACAATTTAGGTTCTATGATATTTTTTGATCAGAAGCGTTGTTTTCGAGATATATCGAGATATTTAAAAGATCCGAAGCCGCACCAACATAATAGAGATACAGAAACACCGTGGCCCCTTTCTTTGAGATAACTCTGCACCATTGCGAGCTGCAAATGCCACTTCCAGCTTAGCTGTGCAGAAGAAGACCAACAAGAAGAAGAAATATCTCGAAATATGTCCGTCAGGCCCCTTCCCTTGAGATAAATCTGCAAATATCTCGGAAACGAAGCGAGCTATGGCAAAATGTTAAGAGACCTTTTTTGTAGAGAATTAAGTTTCCTACTTTTTATGTTCTATGATATTTTTTGATCAGATGCGTAGTTCTCGAGATATATCAAGATATTTAAAAGTTCCGAAGCCGCACCAACATAATAGAGATACAGAAACACCGTGGCCCCTTTCTTTCAGATAACTCTGCACCATTGCGAGCTGGAAATGCCACTTCCTGTTTAGCTGTGCAGAAGAAGAACAACAAGAAGAAGAAATATCCCGAAATATGTCCGTCAGGCCCCTTCCCTTGAGATAAATCTGCATATATCTCGGAAACGAAGCGAGCTATGGCAAAATGTTAAGAGACCTTTTTGGTAGAGAATGAAGTTTCCTACTTTTTATGTTCTATGATATTTTTTGATCAGATGCGTAGTTCTCGAGATATATCAAGATATTTAAAAGTTCCGAAGCCGCACCAACATAATAGAGATACAGAAACACCGTGGCCCCTTTCTTTGAGATAACTCTGCACTATTGCGAGCTGCAAATGCCACTTCCAGCTTAGCTGTGCAGAAGAAGAACAACAAGAAGAAGAAATATCTCGAAATATGTCCGTCAGGCCCCTTCCCTCGAGATAAATCTGCAAATATCTCGGAAACCAAGCGAGCTATGGCAAAATGTTAAGAGACCTTTTTTGTAGAGAATTAAGTTTCCTACTTTTTATGTTCTATGATATTTTTTGATCGGATGCGTAGTTCTCGAGATATATCAAGATATTTAAAAGTTCCGAAGCCGCACCAACATAATAGAGATACAGAAACACCGTGGCCCCTTCCTTTGAGATAACTCCGCACTATTGCGAGCTGCAAATGCCACTTCCAGCTTAGCTGTGCAGAAGAAGAACAACAAGAAGAAGAAATATCTCGAAATATGTCCGTCAGACCCCTTCCCTTGAGATAAATCTGCAAATATCTCGGAAACGAAGCGAGCTATGGCAAAATGTTAAGAGACCTTTTTTGTAGAGAATTATGTTTCCCACAATTTACGTTCTATGATATTTTTTGATCAGAAGCGTAGTTTTCGAGATATATCGAGATATTTAAAAGATCCGAAGCCGCACCAACATAATAGAGATACAGAAACACCGTGGCCCCTTTCTTCGAGATAACTCTGCACTATTGCGAGCTGCAAATGCCACTTCCAGCTTAGCTGTGCAGAAGAAGACCAACAAGAAGAAGAAATATCTCGAAATATGTCCGTCAGGCCCCTTCCCTTGAGATAAATCTGCAAATATCTCGGAAACGAAGCGAGCTATGGCAAAATGTTAAGAGACCTTATTTGTGGAGAATTAAGTTTCCTACTTTTTATGTTCTATGATATTATTTGATCAGATGCGTAGTTCTCGAGATATATCAAGATATTTAAAAGTTCCGAAGCCGCACCAACATAATAGAGATACAGAAACACCGTGGCCCCTTTCTTTGAGATAACTCTGCAGTATTGCGAGCTGTAAATGCCACGTCCAGCTTAGCTGTGCAGAAGAAGAACAACAAGAAGAAGAAATATCTCGAAATATGTCCGTCAGGCCCCTTCCCTCGAGATAAATCTGCAAATATCTCGGAAACGAAGCGAGCTATGGCAGAATGTTAGGAGACCTTTTTTGTAGAGAATTAAGTTTCCTACTTTTTATGTTCTATGATATTTTTTGATCGGATGCGTAGTTCTCGAGATATATCAAGATATTTAAAAGTTCCAAAGCCGCACCAACATAATAGAGATACAGAAACACCGTGGCCCCTTTCTTTGAGATAACTCTGCACTATTGCGAGCTGCAAATGCCACTTCCAGCTTAGCTGTGCAGAAGAAGAACAACAAGAAGAAGACATATCTCGAAATATGTCCGTCAGACCCCTTCCCTTGAGATAAATCTGCAAATATCTCGGAAACGAAGCGAGCTATGGCAAAATGTTAAGAGACCTTTTTTGTAGAGAATTATGTTTCCCACAATTTACGTTCTATGATATTTTTTGATCAGAAGCGTAGTTTTCGAGATATATCGAGATATTTAAAAGATCCGAAGCCGCACCAACATAATAGAGATACAGAAACACCGTGGCCCCTTTCTTCGAGATAACTCTGCACTATTGCGAGCTGCAAATGCCACTTCCAGCTTAGCTGTGCAGAAGAAGACCAACAAGAAGAAGAAATATCTCGAAATATGTCCGTCAGGCCCCTTCCCTTGAGATAAATCTGCAAATATCTCGGAAACGAAGCGAGCTATGGCAAAATGTTAAGAGACCTTATTTGTGGAGAATTAAGTTTCCTACTTTTTATGTTCTATGATATTATTTGATCAGATGCGTAGTTCTCGAGATATATCAAGATATTTAAAAGTTCCGAAGCCGCACCAACATAATAGAGATACAGAAACACCGTGGCCCCTTTCTTTGAGATAACTCTGCAGTATTGCGAGCTGTAAATGCCACGTCCAGCTTAGCTGTGCAGAAGAAGAACAACAAGAAGAAGAAATATCTCGAAATATGTCCGTCAGGCCCCTTCCCTCGAGATAAATCTGCAAATATCTCGGAAACGAAGCGAGCTATGGCAAAATGTTAGGAGACCTTTTTTGTAGAGAATTAAGTTTCCTACTTTTTATGTTCTATGATATTTTTTGATCGGATGCGTAGTTCTCGAGATATATCAAGATATTTAAAAGTTCCAAAGCCGCACCAACATAATAGAGATACAGAAACACCGTGGCCCCTTTCTTTGAGATAACTCTGCACTATTGCGAGCTGCAAATGCCACTTCCAGCTTAGCTGTGCAGAAGAAGAACAACAAGAAGAAGACATATCTCGAAATATGTCCGTCAGACCCCTTCCCTTGAGATAAATCTGCAAATATCTCGGAAACGAAGCGAGCTATGGCAAAATGTTAAGAGACCTTTTTTGTAGAGAATTATGTTTCCCACAATTTACGTTCTATGATATTTTGTGATCAGAAGCGTAGTTTTCGAGATATATCGAGATATTTAAAAGATCCGAAGCCGCACCAACATAATAGAGATACAGAAACACCGTGGCCCCTTTCTTCGAGATAACTCTGCACTATTGCGAGCTGCAAATGCCACTTCCAGCTTAGCTGTGCAGAAGAAGACCAACAAGAAGAAGAAATATCTCGAAATATGTCCGTCAGGCCCCTTCCCTTGAGATAAATCTGCAAATATCTCGGAAACGAAGCGAGCTATGGCAAAATGTTAAGAGACCTTATTTGTGGAGAATTAAGTTTCCTACTTTTTATGTTCTATGATATTATTTGATCAGATGCGTAGTTCTCGAGATATATCAAGATATTTAAAAGTTCCGAAGCCGCACCAACATAATAGAGATACAGAAACACCGTGGCCCCTTTCTTTCAGATAACTCTGCACCATTGCGAGCTGGAAATGCCACTTCCTGTTTAGCTGTGCAGAAGAAGAACAACAAGAAGAAGAAATATCCCGAAATATGTCCGTCAGGCCCCTTCCCTTGAGATAAATCTGCATATATCTCGGAAACGAAGCGAGCTATGGCAAAATGTTAAGAGACCTTTTTGGTAGAGAATGAAGTTTCCTACTTTTTATGTTCTATGATATTTTTTGATCAGATGCGTAGTTCTCGAGATATATCAAGATATTTAAAAGTTCCGAAGCCGCACCAACATAATAGAGATACAGAAACACCGTGGCCCCTTTCTTTGAGATAACTCTGCACTATTGCGAGCTGCAAATGCCACTTCCAGCTTAGCTGTGCAGAAGAAGAACAACAAGAAGAAGAAATATCTCGAAATATGTCCGTCAGGCCCCTTCCCTCGAGATAAATCTGCAAATATCTCGGAAACCAAGCGAGCTATGGCAAAATGTTAAGAGACCTTTTTTGTAGAGAATTAAGTTTCCTACTTTTTATGTTCTATGATATTTTTTGATCGGATGCGTAGTTCTCGAGATATATCAAGATATTTAAAAGTTCCGAAGCCGCACCAACATAATAGAGATACAGAAACACCGTGGCCCCTTCCTTTGAGATAACTCCGCACTATTGCGAGCTGCAAATGCCACTTCCAGCTTAGCTGTGCAGAAGAAGAACAACAAGAAGAAGAAATATCTCGAAATATGTCCGTCAGACCCCTTCCCTTGAGATAAATCTGCAAATATCTCGGAAACGAAGCGAGCTATGGCAAAATGTTAAGAGACCTTTTTTGTAGAGAATTATGTTTCCCACAATTTACGTTCTATGATATTTTTTGATCAGAAGCGTAGTTTTCGAGATATATCGAGATATTTAAAAGATCCGAAGCCGCACCAACATAATAGAGATACAGAAACACCGTGGCCCCTTTCTTCGAGATAACTCTGCACTATTGCGAGCTGCAAATGCCACTTCCAGCTTAGCTGTGCAGAAGAAGACCAACAAGAAGAAGAAATATCTCGAAATATGTCCGTCAGGCCCCTTCCCTTGAGATAAATCTGCAAATATCTCGGAAACGAAGCGAGCTATGGCAAAATGTTAAGAGACCTTATTTGTGGAGAATTAAGTTTCCTACTTTTTATGTTCTATGATATTATTTGATCAGATGCGTAGTTCTCGAGATATATCAAGATATTTAAAAGTTCCGAAGCCGCACCAACATAATAGAGATACAGAAACACCGTGGCCCCTTTCTTTGAGATAACTCTGCAGTATTGCGAGCTGTAAATGCCACGTCCAGCTTAGCTGTGCAGAAGAAGAACAACAAGAAGAAGAAATATCTCGAAATATGTCCGTCAGGCCCCTTCCCTCGAGATAAATCTGCAAATATCTCGGAAACGAAGCGAGCTATGGCAAAATGTTAGGAGACCTTTTTTGTAGAGAATTAAGTTTCCTACTTTTTATGTTCTATGATATTTTTTGATCGGATGCGTAGTTCTCGAGATATATCAAGATATTTAAAAGTTCCAAAGCCGCACCAACATAATAGAGATACAGAAACACCGTGGCCCCTTTCTTTGAGATAACTCTGCACTATTGCGAGCTGCAAATGCCACTTCCAGCTTAGCTGTGCAGAAGAAGAACAACAAGAAGAAGACATATCTCGAAATATGTCCGTCAGACCCCTTCCCTTGAGATAAATCTGCAAATATCTCGGAAACGAAGCGAGCTATGGCAAAATGTTAAGAGACCTTTTTTGTAGAGAATTATGTTTCCCACAATTTACGTTCTATGATATTTTGTGATCAGAAGCGTAGTTTTCGAGATATATCGAGATATTTAAAAGATCCGAAGCCGCACCAACATAATAGAGATACAGAAACACCGTGGCCCCTTTCTTCGAGATAACTCTGCACTATTGCGAGCTGCAAATGCCACTTCCAGCTTAGCTGTGCAGAAGAAGACCAACAAGAAGAAGAAATATCTCGAAATATGTCCGTCAGGCCCCTTCCCTTGAGATAAATCTGCAAATATCTCGGAAACGAAGCGAGCTATGGCAAAATGTTAAGAGACCTTATTTGTGGAGAATTAAGTTTCCTACTTTTTATGTTCTATGATATTATTTGATCAGATGCGTAGTTCTCGAGATATATCAAGATATTTAAAAGTTCCGAAGCCGCACCAACATAATAGAGATACAGAAACACCGTGGCCCCTTTCTTTGAGATAACTCTGCACTATTGCGAGCTGCAAATGCCACTTCCAGCTTAGCTGTGCAGAAGAAGAACAACAAGAAGAAGAAATATCTCGAAATATGTCCGTCAGGCCCCTTCCCTTGAGATAAATCTGCAAATATCTCGGAAACGAAGCGAGCTATGGCAAAATGTTAAGCGACTTTATTTGTAGAGAATTAAGTTTCCTACTTTTTACGTTCTATGATATTTTTTGATCAGATGCGTAGTTCTCGAGATATATCAAGATATTTTAAAGTTCCGAAGCCGCACCAACATAATAGAGATACAGAAACACCGTGGCCCCTTTCTTTGAGATAACTCTGCACTACTGCGAGCTGGAAATGCCACTTCCAGTTTAGCTGTGCAGAAGAAGAACAACAAGAAGAAGAAATATCTCGAAATATGTCCGTCAGGCCCCTTCCCTTGAGATAGATCTGCAAATATCTCGGAAACGAAGCGAGCTATGGCAAAATGTTAAGAGACCTTTTTTGTTGAGAATTAAGTTTCCTTCTTTTTATGTTCCATGATATTTTTTGATCAGATGCGTAGTTCTCGAGATATATCAAGATATTTAAAAGTTCCGAAGCCGCACCAACATAATAGAGATACAGAAACACCGTGGCCCCTTTCTTTGAGATAACTCTGCAGTATTGCGAGCTGTAAATGCCACGTCCAGCTTAGCTGTGCAGAAGAAGAACAACAAGAAGAAGAAATATCTCGAAATATGTCCGTCAGGCCCCTTCCCTCGAGATAAATCTGCAAATATCTCGGAAACGAAGCGAGCTATGGCAAAATGTTAGTAGACCTTTTTTGTAGAGAATTAAGTTTCCTACTTTTTATGTTCTATGATATTTTTTGATCGGATGCGTAGTTCTCGAGATATATCAAGATATTTAAAAGTTCCGAAGCCGCACCAACATAATAGAGATACAGAAACACCGTGGCCCCTTTCTTTGAGATAACTCTGCACTATTGCGAGCTGCAAATGCCACTTCCAGCTTAGCTGTGCAGAAGAAGAACAACAAGAAGAAGACATATCTCGAAATATGTCCGTCAGACCCCTTCCCTTGAGATAAATCTGCAAATATCTCGGAAACGAAGCGAGCTATGGCAAAATGTTAAGAGACCTTTTTTGTATGGAATTATGTTTCCTACTTTTTATGTTCTATGATATTTTTTGATCAGACGCGTAGTTCTCGAGATATATCAAGATATTTAAAAGTTCCGAAGCCGCACCAACATAATAGAGATACAGAAACACCGTGGCTCCTTTCTTTTAGATAGCTCTGCACTATTGCGACCTGGAAATGCCACTTCCAGTTTAGCTGTGCAGAAGAAGAACAACAAGAAGAAGAAATATCACGAAATATGTCCGTTAGGCCCCTTCCCTTGAGATAAATCTGCAAATATCTCGGAAACGAAGCGAGCTATGGCAAAATGTTAAGAGACCTTTTTTGTAGAGAATTATGTTTCCCACAATTTACGTTCTATGATATTTTTTGATCAGAAGCGTAGTTTTCGAGATATATCGAGATATTTAAAAGATCCGAAGCCGCACCAACATAATAGAGATACAGAAACACCGTGGCCCCTTTCTTCGAGATAACTCTGCACTATTGCGAGCTGCAAATGCCACTTCCAGCTTAGCTGTGCAGAAGAAGACCAACAAGAAGAAGAAATATCTCGAAATATGTCCGTCAGGCCCCTTCCCTTGAGATAAATCTGCAAATATCTCGGAAACGAAGCGAGCTATGGCAAAATGTTAAGAGACCTTATTTGTGGAGAATTAAGTTTCCTACTTTTTATGTTCTATGATATTATTTGATCAGATGCGTAGTTCTCGAGATATATCAAGATATTTAAAAGTTCCGAAGCCGCACCAACATAATAGAGATACAGAAACACCGTGGCCCCTTTCTTTGAGATAACTCTGCAGTATTGCGAGCTGTAAATGCCACGTCCAGCTTAGCTGTGCAGAAGAAGAACAACAAGAAGAAGAAATATCTCGAAATATGTCCGTCAGGCCCCTTCCCTCGAGATAAATCTGCAAATATCTCGGAAACGAAGCGAGCTATGGCAAAATGTTAGGAGACCTTTTTTGTAGAGAATTAAGTTTCCTACTTTTTATGTTCTATGATATTTTTTGATCGGATGCGTAGTTCTCGAGATATATCAAGATATTTAAAAGTTCCAAAGCCGCACCAACATAATAGAGATACAGAAACACCGTGGCCCCTTTCTTTGAGATAACTCTGCACTATTGCGAGCTGCAAATGCCACTTCCAGCTTAGCTGTGCAGAAGAAGAACAACAAGAAGAAGACATATCTCGAAATATGTCCGTCAGACCCCTTCCCTTGAGATAAATCTGCAAATATCTCGGAAACGAAGCGAGCTATGGCAAAATGTTAAGAGACCTTTTTTGTAGAGAATTATGTTTCCCACAATTTACGTTCTATGATATTTTGTGATCAGAAGCGTAGTTTTCGAGATATATCGAGATATTTAAAAGATCCGAAGCCGCACCAACATAATAGAGATACAGAAACACCGTGGCCCCTTTCTTCGAGATAACTCTGCACTATTGCGAGCTGCAAATGCCACTTCCAGCTTAGCTGTGCAGAAGAAGACCAACAAGAAGAAGAAATATCTCGAAATATGTCCGTCAGGCCCCTTCCCTTGAGATAAATCTGCAAATATCTCGGAAACGAAGCGAGCTATGGCAAAATGTTAAGAGACCTTATTTGTGGAGAATTAAGTTTCCTACTTTTTATGTTCTATGATATTATTTGATCAGATGCGTAGTTCTCGAGATATATCAAGATATTTAAAAGTTCCGAAGCCGCACCAACATAATAGAGATACAGAAACACCGTGCCCCTTTCTTTGAGATAACTCTGCACTATTGCGAGCTGCAAATGCCACTTCCAGCTTAGCTGTGCAGAAGAAGAACAACAAGAAGAAGAAATATCTCGAAATATGTCCGTCAGGCCCCTTCCCTTGAGATAAATCTGCAAATATCTCGGAAACGAAGCGAGCTATGGCAAAATGTTAAGCGACTTTATTTGTAGAGAATTAAGTTTCCTACTTTTTACGTTCTATGATATTTTTTGATCAGATGCGTAGTTCTCGAGATATATCAAGATATTTTAAAGTTCCGAAGCCGCACCAACATAATAGAGATACAGAAACACCGTGGCCCCTTTCTTTGAGATAACTCTGCACTACTGCGAGCTGGAAATGCCACTTCCAGTTTAGCTGTGCAGAAGAAGAACAACAAGAAGAAGAAATATCTCGAAATATGTCCGTCAGGCCCCTTCCCTTGAGATAGATCTGCAAATATCTCGGAAACGAAGCGAGCTATGGCAAAATGTTAAGAGACCTTTTTTGTTGAGAATTAAGTTTCCTACTTTTTATGTTCCATGATATTTTTTGATCAGATGCGTAGTTCTCGAGATATATCAAGATATTTAAAAGTTCCGAAGCCGCACCAACATAATAGAGATACAGAAACACCGTGGCCCCTTTCTTTGAGATAACTCTGCAGTATTGCGAGCTGTAAATGCCACGTCCAGCTTAGCTGTGCAGAAGAAGAACAACAAGAAGAAGAAATATCTCGAAATATGTCCGTCAGGCCCCTTCCCTCGAGATAAATCTGCAAATATCTCGGAAACGAAGCGAGCTATGGCAAAATGTTAGGAGACCTTTTTTGTAGAGAATTAAGTTTCCTACTTTTTATGTTCTATGATATTTTTTGATCGGATGCGTAGTTCTCGAGATATATCAAGATATTTAAAAGTTCCGAAGCCGCACCAACATAATAGAGATACAGAAACACCGTGGCCCCTTTCTTTGAGATAACTCTGCACTATTGCGAGCTGCAAATGCCACTTCCAGCTTAGCTGTGCAGAAGAAGAACAACAAGAAGAAGACATATCTCGAAATATGTCCGTCAGACCCCTTCCCTTGAGATAAATCTGCAAATATCTCGGAAACGAAGCGAGCTATGGCAAAATGTTAAGAGACCTTTTTTGTATGGAATTATGTTTCCTACTTTTTATGTTCTATGATATTTTTTGATCAGACGCGTAGTTCTCGAGATATATCAAGATATTTAAAAGTTCCGAAGCCGCACCAACATAATAGAGATACAGAAACACCGTGGCTCCTTTCTTTTAGATAGCTCTGCACTATTGCGACCTGGAAATGCCACTTCCAGTTTAGCTGTGCAGAAGAAGAACAACAAGAAGAAGAAATATCACGAAATATGTCCGTTAGGCCCCTTCCCTTGAGATAAATCTGCAAATATCTCGGAAACGAAGCGAGCTATGGCAAAATGTTAAGAGACCTTTTTTGTAGCGAATTAAGTTTCCTACTTTTTATGTTCTATGATATTTTTTGATCAGATGCGTAGTTCTCGAGATATATCAAGATATTTAAAAGTTCCGAAGCCGCACCAACATAATAGAGATACAGAAACACCGTGGCCCCTCTCTTTGAGATAACTCTGCACAATTGCGAGCTGCAAATGCCACTTCCAGCTTAGCTGTGCAGAAGAAGAACAACAAGAAGAAGAAATATCTCGAAATATGTCCGTTAGGCCCCTTCCCTTGAGATAAATCTGCAAATATCTCGGAAACGAAGCGAGCTATGGCAAAATGTTAAGAGACCTTTTTTGTAGGGAATTAAGTTTCCTACTTTTTATGTTCTATGATATTTTTTGATCAGAAGCATAGTTGTCGAGATATATCGAGATATTTAAAAGTTCCGAAGCCGCACCAACATAATAGAGATACAGAAACACCGTGGCCCCTTTCTTTGAGATAACTCTGCACTAGTGCGAGCCGCAAATGCCACTTCCAGCTTAGCTGTGCAGAAGAAGAACAACAAGAAGAAGAAATATCTCGAAATATGTCCGTGGGGCCAGTTCCTTTGAGCTGAATCTGCAAATATCTCGGAAACGAAGCGAGCTATGGCAAAGTGTTAAGAGACGTTTTTTGTAGAGAATTATGTTTCCTACAATTTATGTTCTATGATATTTTTTGATCAGAAGCGTAGTTTTCGAGATATATCGAGATACTTAAAAGTTCCGAAGCCGCACCAACATATTAGAGATACAGAAACACCGTGGCCCCTTTCTTTGAGATAACTGTGCACTAGTGCGAGCCGCAAATGCCACTTCCAGCTTAGCTGTGCAGAAGAAGAACAACAAGAAGAAGAAATATCTCGAAATATGTCCGTCAGGCCCCTTCCCTTGAGATAAATCTGCAAATATCTCGGAAACGAAGCGAGCTATGGCAAAATGTTAAGAGACCTTTTTTGTAGAGAATTAAGTTTCCTACTTTTTATGTTCTATGATATTTTTTGATCAGAAGCGTAGTTTTCGAGATATATCGAGATATTTAAAAGTTCCGAAGCCGCACCAACATAATAGAGATACAGAAACACCGTGGCCCCTTTCTTTGAGATAACTCTGCACTATTGCGACCTGCAAATGCCACTTCCAGCTCAGCTGTGCAGAAGAAGAACAACAAGAAGAAGAAATATCTCGAAATATGTCCGTCAGGCCCCTTCCCTTGAGATAAATCTGCAAATATCTCGGAAACGAAGCGAGCTATGGCAAAATGTTAAGAGACCTTTTTTATAGAGAATTAAGTTTCCTACTTTTTATGTTCTATGATATTTTTTGATCAGAAGCGTAGTTTTCGAGATATATCGAGATATTTAAAAGTTCCGAAGCCGCACCAACATAATAGAGATACAGAAACACCGTGGCCCCTTTCTTTGAGATAACTCTGCACTATTGCGAGCTGCCAATGCCACTTCCAGCTTAGCTGTGCAGAAGAAGAACAACAAGAAGAAGAAATATCTCGAAATATGTCCGTCAGGCCCCTTCCCTTGAGATGAATCTGCAAATATCTCGGAAACGAAGCGAGCTATGGCAAAATGTTTAGAGACCTTTCTTGTAGAGAATTAAGTTTCCTACTTTTTATGTAGTATGATATTTTTTGATCAGATGCGTAGTTCTCGAGATATATCAAGATATTTAAAAGTTCCGAAGCCGCACCAACATAATAGAGATACAGAAACACCGTGGCCCCTTTCTTTGAGATAACTCTGCACTATTGCGACCTGCAAATGCCACTTCCAGCTCAGCTGTGCAGAAGAAGAACAACAAGAAGAAGAAATATCTCGAAATATGTCCGTCAGGCCCCTTCCCTTGAGATAAATCTGCAAATATCTCGGAAACGAAGCGAGCTATGGCAAAATGTTAAGAGACCTTTTTTGTAGAGAATTAAGTTTCCTACTTTTTGTGTTCTATGATATTTTTTGATCAGATGCGTAGTTCTCGAGATATATCAAGATATTTAAAAGTTCCGAAGCCGCACCAACATAATAGAGATACAGAAACACCGTGGCCCCTTTCTTTGAGATAACTCTGCACTATTGCGAGCTGGAAATGCCACTTCCAGTTTAGCTGTGCAGAAGAAGAACAACAAGAAGAAGAAATATCTCGAAATATGTCCGTTAGGCCCCTTCCCTTGAGATAAATCTGCAAATATCTCGGAAACGAAGCGAGCTATGGCAAAATGTTAAGAGACCTTTTTTGTAGGGAATTAAGTTTCCTACTTTTTATGTTCTATGATATTTTTTGATCAGAAGCATAGTTGTCGAGATATATCGAGATATTTAAAAGTTCCGAAGCCGCACCAACATAATAGAGATACAGAAACACCGTGGCCCCTTTCTTTGAGATAACTCTGCACTAGTGCGAGCCGCAAATGCCACTTCCAGCTTAGCTGTGCAGAAGAAGAACAACAAGAAGAAGAAATATCTCGAAATATGTCCGTGGGGCCAGTTCCTTTGAGCTGAATCTGCAAATATCTCGGAAACGAAGCGAGCTATGGCAAAGTGTTAAGAGACGTTTTTTGTAGAGAATTATGTTTCCTACAATTTATGTTCTATGATATTTTTTGATCAGAAGCGTAGTTTTCGAGATATATCGAGATACTTAAAAGTTCCGAAGCCGCACCAACATATTAGAGATACAGAAACACCGTGGCCCCTTTCTTTGAGATAACTGTGCACTAGTGCGAGCCGCAAATGCCACTTCCAGCTTAGCTGTGCAGAAGAAGAACAACAAGAAGAAGAAATATCTCGAAATATGTCCGTCAGGCCCCTTCCCTTGAGATAAATCTGCAAATATCTCGGAAACGAAGCGAGCTATGGCAAAATGTTAAGAGACCTTTTTTGTAGAGAATTAAGTTTCCTACTTTTTATGTTCTATGATATTTTTTGATCAGAAGCGTAGTTTTCGAGATATATCGAGATATTTAAAAGTTCCGAAGCCGCACCAACATAATAGAGATACAGAAACACCGTGGCCCCTTTCTTTGAGATAACTCTGCACTATTGCGACCTGCAAATGCCACTTCCAGCTCAGCTGTGCAGAAGAAGAACAACAAGAAGAAGAAATATCTCGAAATATGTCCGTCAGGCCCCTTCCCTTGAGATAAATCTGCAAATATCTCGGAAACGAAGCGAGCTATGGCAAAATGTTAAGAGACCTTTTTTGTAGAGAATTAAGTTTCCTACTTTTTGTGTTCTATGATATTTTTTGATCAGATGCGTAGTTCTCGAGATATATCAAGATATTTAAAAGTTCCGAAGCCGCACCAACATAATAGAGATACAGAAACACCGTGGCCCCTTTCTTTGAGATAACTCTGCACTATTGCGAGCTGGAAATGCCACTTCCAGTTTAGCTGTGCAGAAGAAGAACAACAAGAAGAAGAAATATCTCGAAATATGTCCGTTAGGCCCCTTCCCTTGAGATAAATCTGCAAATATCTCGGAAACGAAGCGAGCTATGGGAAAATGTTAAGAGACCTTTTTTGTAGGGAATTAAGTTTCCTACTTTTTATGTTCTATGATATTTTTTGATCAGAAGCATAGTTGTCGAGATATATCGAGATATTTAAAAGTTCCGAAGCCGCACCAACATAATAGAGATACAGAAACACCGTGGCCCCTTTCTTTGAGATAACTCTGCACTAGTGCGAGCCGCAAATGCCACTTCCAGCTTAGCTGTGCAGAAGAAGAACAACAAGAAGAAGAAATATCTCGAAATATGTCCGTCAGGCCCCTTCCCTTGAGATAAATCTGCAAATATCTCGGAAACGAAGCGAGCTATGGCAAAGTGTTAAGAGACGTTTTTTGTAGAGAATTATGTTTCCTACAATTTATGTTCTATGATATTTTTTGATCAGAAGCGTAGTTTTCGAGATATATCGAGATACTTAAAAGTTCCGAAGCCGCACCAACATATTAGAGATACAGAAACACCGTGGCCCCTTTCTTTGAGATAACTGTGCACTAGTGCGAGCCGCAAATGCCACTTCCAGCTTAGCTGTGCAGAAGAAGAACAACAAGAAGAAGAAACTTCTCGAAATATGTCCGTCAGGCCCCTTCCCTTGAGATAAATCTGCAAATATCTCGGAAACGAAGCGAGCTATGGCAAAATGTTAAGAGAGCTTTTTTGTAGAGAATTATGTTTCCTACTTTTTATGTTCTGTGATATTTTTTGATCAGACGCGTAGTTCTCGAGATATATCAAGATATTTAAAAGTTCCGAAGCCGCACCAACATAATAGAGATACAGAAACACCGTGGCCCCTTTCTTTGAGATAACTCTGCACTAGTGCGAGCCGCAAATGCCACTTCCAGCTTAGCTGTGCAGAAGAAGAACAACAAGAAGAAGAAATATCTCGAAATATGTCCGTCAGGCCCCTTCCCTTGAGATAAATCTGCAAATATCTCGGAAACGAAGCGAGCTATGGCAAAATGTTAAGAGACCTTTTTTGTAGAGAATTAAGTTTCCTACTTTTTATGTTCTATGATATTTTTTGATCAGATGCGTAGTTCTCGAGATATATCAAGATATTTAAAAGTTCCGAAGCCGCAACATCATAATAGATACAGAAACACCGTGGCCCCTTTCTTTGAAATAACTCTGCACTAGTGCGAGCCGCAAATGCCACTTCCAGCTTAGCTGTGCAGAAGAAGAACAACAAGAAGAAGAAATATCTCGAAATATGTCCGTCAGGCCCCTTCCCTTGAGATAAATATGCAAATATCTCGGAAACGAAGCGAGCTATGGCAAAATGTTAAGAGACCTTTTTTGTAGAGAATTAAGTTTCCTACTTTTTATGTTCTATGATATTTTTTGATCAGATGCGTAGTTCTCGAGATATATCAAGATATTTAAAAGTTCCGAAGCCGCACCAACATAATAGATACAGAAACACCGTGGCCCCTTTCTTTGAGATAACTCTGCACTATTGCGAGCTGCAAATGCCACTTCCAGCTTAGCTGTGCAGAGGAAGGACAACAAGAAGAAGAAATATCTCGAAATATGTCCGTCAGGCCAGTTCCTTTGAGCTGAATCTGCAAATATCTCGGAAACGAAGCGAGCTATGGCAAAATGTTAAGAGACGTTTTTTGTAGAGAATTATGTTTCCTACAATTTATGTTCTATGATATTTTTTGATCAGAAGCGTAGTTTTCGAAATATATCGAGATACTTAAAAGTTCCGAAGCCGCACCAACATATTAGAGATACAGAAACACCGTGGCCCCTTTCTTTGAGATAACTGTGCACTAGTGCGAGCCGCAAATGCCACTTCCAGCTTAGCTGTGCAGAAGAAGAACAACAAGAAGAAGAAATATCTCGAAATATGTCCGTGAGGCCCCTTCCGTTGAGATAAATCTGCAAATATCTCGGAAACGAAGCGAGCTATGGCAAAATGTTAAGAGACCTTATTTGTAGAGAATTAAGTTTCCTACTTGTTATGTTCTATGAAATTTTTTGATCAGATGCGTAGTTCTCGAGATATATCAAGATATTTAAAAGTTCCGAAACCGCACCAACATAATAGAGATACAGAAACACCGTGGCCCCTTTCTCTGAGATAACTCTGCACTATTGCGAGCTGTAAATGCCACTTCCAGCTTAGCTGTGCAGAAGAAGAACAACAAGAAGAAGAAATATCTCGAAATATGTCCGTCAGGCCCCTGCCCTTGAGATATATCTGCTAATATCTCGGAAACCAAGCGAGCTATGGCAAAATGTTGAGAGACCTTTTTTGTAGAGAACTTTGTTTCCTACAATTTATGTTCTATGATATTTTTTGATCAGAAGCGTAGTTTTCGAGATATATCGAGATATTTAAAAGTTACGAAGCCGCACCAACATAATAGAGATACAGAAACACCGTGGCCCCTTTCTTTAAGGTAACTCTGCACTATTGCGAGCTGCAAATGCCACTTCCAGCTTAGCTGTGCAGAGGAAGAACAACAAGAAGAAGAAATATCTCGAAATATGTCCGTCAGGCCAGTTCCTTTGAGCTGAATCTGCAAATATCTCGGAAACGAAGAGAGCTATGGCAAAATGTTAAGAGACCTTTTTTGTAGAGAATTAAGTTTCCTACTTTTTATGTTCGATGATATTTTTTGATCAGATGCGTAGTTCTCGAGATATATCAAGATATTTAAAAGTTCCGAAGCCGCACCAACATAATAGAGATACAGTAACACCGTGGCCCCTTTCTTTGGGAAAACTCTGCACTATTGCGAGCTGCAAATGCCACTTCCAGCTTAGCTGTGCAGAAGAAGAACAACAAAAAGAAGAAATATCTCGAAATATGTCCGTCAGGCCACTTCCCTTGAGATGAATCTGCAAATATCTCGGAAACGAAGCGAGCTATGGCAAAATGTTAAGAGACCTTTTTTGTAGAGAATAATGTTTCCTACAATTTACGCTCTATGATATTTTTTGATCAGAAGCGTAGTTTTCGAGATATATCGAGATATTTAAAAGCTCCGAAGCCGCACAAACATAATAGAGATACAGAAACACCGTGGCCCCTTTCTTTGAGATCACTCTGCACTAGTGCGAGCCGCAAATGCCACTTCCAGCTTAGCTGTGCAGAGGAAGAACAACAAGAAGAAGAAATATCTTGAAATATGTCCGTCAGGCCAGTTCCTTTGAGCTGAATCTGCAAATATCTCGGAAACGAAGCGAGCTATGGCAAAATGTTAAGAGACGTTTTTTGTAGAGAATTATGTTTCCTACAATTTATGTTCTATGATATTTTTTGATCAGAAGCGTAGTTTTCGAGATATATCGAGATACTTAAAAGTTCCGAAGCCGCACCAACATATTAGAGATACAGAAACACCGTGGCCCCTTTCTTTGAGATAACTGTGCACTAGTGCGAGCCGCAAATGCCACTTCCAGCTTAGCTGTGCAGAAGAAGAACAACAAGAAGAAGAAACTTCTCGAAATATGTCCGTCAGGCCCCTTCCCTTGAGATAAATCTGCAAATATCTCGGAAACGAAGCGAGCTATGGCAAAATGTTAAGAGACCTTTTTTGTAGAGAATTAAGTTTCCTACTTTTTATGTTCTACGATATTTTTTGATCAGATGCGTAGTTCTCGAGATATATCAAGATATTTAAAAGTTCCGAAACCGCACCAACATAATAGAGATACAGAAACACCGTGGCTCCTTTCTTTGAGATAACTCTGCACTATTGCGAGCTGGAAATGCCACTTCCAGTTTAGCTGTGCAGAAGAAGAACAACAAGAAGAAGAAATATCTCGAAATATGTCCGTTAGGCCCCTTCCCTTGAGATAAATCTGCAAATATCTCGGAAACGAAGCGAGCTATGGCAAAATGTTTACAGACCTTTCTTGTAGAGAATTAAGTTTCCTACTTTTTATGTAGTATGATATTTTTTGATCAGATGCGTAGTTCTCGAGATATATCAAGATATTTAAAAGTTCCGAAGCTGCACCAACATAATAGAGGTACAGAAACACCGTGGCCTCTTTCTTTGAGATAACTCTGCACTATTGCGAGCT
Source organism: Osmia lignaria lignaria (assembly GCF_051020975.1). Taxonomy (NCBI): domain Eukaryota; kingdom Metazoa; phylum Arthropoda; class Insecta; order Hymenoptera; family Megachilidae; genus Osmia; species Osmia lignaria. The sequence goes on from NW_027478166.1 coordinate 8,507,034, forward strand.
GCAAATGCCGCTTCGAGCTTAGCTGTGCAGAAGAAGAACAACAAGAAGAAGAAATATCTCGAAATATGTCCGTCAGACCCCTTCCCTTGAGATGAATCTGCAAATATCTCGGAAACGAAGCGAGCTATGGCAAAATGTTAAGAGACCTTTTTTGTAGAGAATAATGTTTCCTACAATTTACGCTTTATGATATTTTTTGATCAGAAGCGTAGTTTTCGAGATATATCGAGATATTTAAAAGTTCCGAAGCCGCACCAACATAATAGAGATACAGAAACACCGTGGCCCCTTTCTTTGAGATAACTCTGCACTATTGCGACCTGCAAATGCCACTTCCAGCTCAGCTGTGCAGAAGAAGAACAACAAGAAGAAGAAATATCTCGAAATATGTCCGTCAGGCCCCTTCCCTTGAGATAAATCTGCAAATATCTCGGAAACGAAGCGAGCTATGGCAAAATGTTAAGAGACCTTTTTTGTAGAGAATTAAGTTTCCTACTTTTTGTGTTCTATGATATTTTTTGATCAGATGCGTAGTTCTCGAGATATATCAAGATATTTAAAAGTTCCGAAGCCGCACCAACATAATAGAGATACAGAAACACCGTGGCCCCTTTCTTTGAGATAACTCTGCACTATTGCGAGCTGGAAATGCCACTTCCGGTTTAGCTGTGCAGAAGAAGAACAACAAGAAGAAGAAATATCTCGAAATATGTCCGTTAGGCCCCTTCCCTTGAGATAAATCTGCAAATATCTCGGAAACGAAGCGAGCTATGGCAAAATGTTAAGAGACCTTTTTTGTAGAGAATTAAGTTTCCTACTTTTTATGTTCTATGACATTTTTTGATCAGATGCGTAGTTCTCGAGATATATCAAGATATTTAAAAGTTCCGAAGCCGCACCAACATAATAGAGATACAGAAACACCGTGGCCCCTTTCTTTAAGATAACTCTGCACTATTGCGAGCTGCAAATGCCACTTCCAGCTTAGCTGTGCAGAGGAAGAACAACAAGAAGAAGAAATATCTCGAAATATGTCCGTCAGGCCAGTTCCTTTGAGCTGAATCAGCAAATATCTCGGAAACGAAGAGAGCTATGGCAAAATGTTAAGAGACCTTTTTTGTAGAGAATTAAGTTTCCTACTTTTTATGTTCGATGATATTTTTTGATCAGATGCGTAGTTCTCGAGATATATCAAGATATTTAAAAGTTCCGAAGCTGCACCAACATAATAGAGGTACAGAAACACCGTGGCCTCTTTCTTTGAGATAACTCTGCACTATTGCGAGCTGCAAATGCCACTTCGAGCTTAGCTGTGCAGAAGAAGAACAACAAGAAGAAGAAATATCTCGAAATATGTCCGTCAGGCCCCTTCCGTTGAGATAAATATGCAAATATCTCGGAAACGAAGCGAGCTATGGCAAAATGTTAAGAGACCTTTTTTGTAGAGAATTAAGTTTCCTACTTTTTATCTTCTATGATATTTTTTGATCAGATGCGTAGTTCTCGAGATATATCAAGATATTTAAAAGTTCCGAAGCCGCACCAACATAATAGAGATACAGAAACACCGTGGCCCCTCTCTTTGAGATAACTCTGCACTATTGCGAGCTGCAAATGCCACTTCCAGCTTAGCTGTGCAGAAGAAGAACAACAAGAAGAAGAAATATCTCGAAATATGTCCGTCAGGCCAGTTCCTTTGAGCTGAATCTGCAAATATCTCGGAAACGAAGCGAGCTATGGCAAAGTGTTAAGAGACGTTTTTTGTAGAGAATTATGTTTCCTACAATTTATGTTCTATGATATTTTTTGATCAGAAGCGTAGTTTTCGAGATATATCGAGATACTTAAAAGTTCCGAAGCCGCACCAACATATTAGAGATACAGAAACACCGTGGCCCCTTTCTTTGAGATAACTGTGCACTAGTGCGAGCCGCAAATGCCACTTCCAGCTTAGCTGTGCAGAAGAAGAACAACAAGAAGAAGAAACTTCTCGAAATATGTCCGTCAGGCCCCTTCCCTTGAGATAAATCTGCAAATATCTCGGAAACGAAGCGAGCTATGGCAAAATGTTAAGAGAGCTTTTTTGTAGAGAATTATGTTTTCTACTTTTTATGTTCTATGATATTTTTTGATCAGACGCGTAGTTCTCGAGATATATCAAGATATTTAAAAGTTCCGAAGCCGCACCAACATAATAGAGATACAGAAACACCGTGGCCCCTTTCTTTGAAATAACTCTGCACTAGTGCGAGCCGCAAATGCCACTTCCAGCTTAGCTGTGCAGAAGAAGAACAACAAGAAGAAGAAATATCTCGAAATATGTCCGTCAGGCCCCTTCCCTTGAGATAAATATGCAAATATCTCGGAAACGAAGCGAGCTATGGCAAAATGTTAAGAGACCTTTTTTGTAGAGAATTAAGTTTCCTACTTTTTATGTTCTATGATATTTTTTGATCAGATGCGTAGTTCTCGAGATATATCAAGATATTTAAAAGTTCCGAAGCCGCACCAACATAATAGATACAGAAACACCGTGGCCCCTTTCTTTGAGATAACTCTGCACTATTGCGAGCTGCAAATGCCACTTCCAGCTTAGCTGTGCAGAGGAAGGACAACAAGAAGAAGAAATATCTCGAAATATGTCCGTCAGGCCAGTTCCTTTGAGCTGAATCTGCAAATATCTCGGAAACGAAGCGAGCTATGGCAAAATGTTAAGAGACGTTTTTTGTAGAGAATTATGTTTCCTACAATTTATGTTCTATGATATTTTTTGATCAGAAGCGTAGTTTTCGAAATATATCGAGATACTTAAAAGTTCCGAAGCCGCACCAACATATTAGAGATACAGAAACACCGTGGCCCCTTTCTTTGAGATAACTGTGCACTAGTGCGAGCCGCAAATGCCACTTCCAGCTTAGCTGTGCAGAAGAAGAACAACAAGAAGAAGAAACTTCTCGAAATATGTCCGTCAGGCCAGTTCCTTTGAGCTGAATCTGCAAATATCTCGGAAACGAAGAGAGCTATGGCAAAATGTTAAGAGACCTTTTTTGTAGAGAATTAAGTTTCCTACTTTTTATGTTCGATGATATTTTTTGATCAGAAGCGTAGTTTTCGAGATATATCGAGATATTTAAGAGTTACGAAGCCGCACCAACATAATAGAGATACAGAAACACCGTGGCCCCTTTCTTTGAGATAACTCTGCAATAGTGCGAGCAGCAAATGCCACTTCCAGCTTAGCTGTGCAGAAGAAGAACAACAAGAAGAAGAAATATTTCGAAATATGTCCGTCAGGCCCCTTCCCTTGAGATAAATCTGCAAATATCTCGGAAACGAAGCGAGCTATGGCAAAATGTTAAGAGACCTTTTTTGTAGAGAATTAAGTTTCCTACTTTTTATGTTCTATGATATTTTTTGATCAGATGCGTAGTTCTCGAGATATATCAAGATATTTAAAAGTTCCGAAGCCGCACCAACATAATAGAGATACAGAAACACCGTGGCCCCTTTCTTTGAGATAACTCTGCACTATTGCGAGCTGTAAATGCCACTTCCAGCTTAGCTGTGCAGAAGAAGAACAACAAGAAGAAGAAATATCTCGAAATATGTCCGTGAGGCCCCTTCCCTTGAGATAAATCTGCAAATATCTCGGAAACGAAGCGAGCTATGGCAAAATGTTAAGAGACCTTATTTGTAGAGAATTAAGTTTCCTACTTGTTATGTTCTATGAAATTTTTTGATCAGATGCGTAGTTCTCGAGATATATCAAGATATTTAAAAGTTCCGAAACCGCACCAACATAATAGAGATACAGAAACACCGTGGCCCCTTTCTCTGAGATAACTCTGCACTATTGCGAGCTGTAAATGCCACTTCCAGCTTAGCTGTGCAGAAGAAGAACTACAAGAAGAAGAAATATCTCGAAATATGTCCGTCAGGCCCCTGCCCTTGAGATATATCTGCTAATATCTCGGAAACCAAGCGAGCTATGGCAAAATGTTAAGAGACCTTTTTTGTAGAGAACTTTGTTTCCTACAATTTATGTTCTATGATATTTTTTGATCAGAAGCGTAGTTTTCGAGATATATCGAGATATTTAAAAGTTACGAAGCCGCACCAACATAATAGAGATACAGAAACACCGTGGCCCCTTTCTTTAAGGTAACTCTGCACTATTGCGAGCTGCAAATGCCACTTCCAGCTTAGCTGTGCAGAGGAAGAACAACAAGAAGAAGAAATATCTCGAAATATGTCCGTCAGGCCAGTTCCTTTGAGCTGAATCTGCAAATATCTCGGAAACGAAGAGAGCTATGGCAAAATGTTAAGAGACCTTTTTTGTAGAGAATTAAGTTTCCTACTTTTTATGTTCGATGATATTTTTTGATCAGATGCGTAGTTCTCGAGATATATCAAGATATTTAAAAGTTCCGAAGCCGCACCAACATAATAGAGATACAGTAACACCATGGCCCCTTTCTTTGGGATAACTCTGCACTATTGCGAGCTGCAAATGCCACTTCCAGCTTAGCTGTGCAGAAGAAGAACAACAAAAAGAAGAAATATCTCGAAATATGTCCGTCAGGCCACTTCCCTTGAGATGAATCTGCAAATATCTCGGAAACGAAGCGAGCTATGGCAAAATGTTAAGAGACCTTTTTTGTAGAGAATAATGTTTCCTACAATTTACGCTCTATGATATTTTTTGATCAGAAGCGTAGTTTTCGAGATATATCGAGATATTTAAAAGCTCCGAAGCCGCACCAACATAATAGAGATACAGAAACACCGTGGCCCCTTTCTTTGAGATCACTCTGCACTAGTGCGAGCCGCAAATGCCACTTCCAGCTTAGCTGTGCAGAGGAAGAACAACAAGAAGAAGAAATATCTCGAAATATGTCCGTCAGGCCAGTTCCTTTGAGCTGAATCTGCAAATATCTCGGAAACGAAGCGAGCTATGGCAAAATGTTAAGAGACGTTTTTTGTAGAGAATTATGTTTCCTACAATTTATGTTCTATGATATTTTTTGATCAGAAGCGTAGTTTTCGAGATATATCGAGATACTTAAAAGTTCCGAAGCCGCACCAACATATTAGAGATACAGAAACACCGTGGCCCCTTTCTTTGAGATAACTGTGCACTAGTGCGAGCCGCAAATGCCACTTCCAGCTTAGCTGTGCAGAAGAAGAACAACAAGAAGAAGAAACTTCTCGAAATATGTCCGTCAGGCCCCTTCCCTTGAGATAAATCTGCAAATATCTCGGAAACGAAGCGAGCTATGGCAAAATGTTAAGAGACCTTTCTTGTAGAGAATTAAGTTTCCTACTTTTTATGTTCTACGATATTTTTTGATCAGATGCGTAGTTCTCGAGATATATCAAGATATTTAAAAGTTCCGAAACCGCACCAACATAATAGAGATACAGAAACACCGTGGCCGCTTTCTTTGAGATAACTCTGCACTATTGCGAGCTGTAAATGCCACTTCCAGCTTAGCTGTGCAGAAGAAGAACAACAAGAAGAAGAAATATCTCGAAATATGTCCGTCAGGCCCCTGCCCTTGAGATATATCTGCAAATATCTCGGAAACCAAGCGAGCTATGGCAAAATGTTAAGAGACCTTTTTTGTAGAGAATTATGTTTCCTACAATTTATGTTCTATGATATTTTTTGATCAGAAGCGTAGTTTTCGAGATATATCGAGATATTTAAAAGTTACGAAGCCGCACCAACATAATAGAGATACAGAAACACCGTGGCCCCTTTCTTTGAGATAACTCTGCAATAGTGCGAGCAGCAAATGCCACTTCCAGCTTAGCTGTGCAGAAGAAGAACAACAAGAAGAAGAAATATTTCGAAATATGTCCGTCAGGCCCCTTCCCTTGAGATAAATCTGCAAATATCTCGGAAACGAAGCGAGCTATGGCAAAATGTTGAGAGACCTTTTTTGTAGAGAATTATGTTTCCTACAATTTATGTTCTATGATATTTTTTGATCAGAAGCGTAGTTTTCGAGATATATCGAGATATTTAAAAGTTCCGAAGCCGCACCAACATAATAGAGATACAGAAACACCGTGGCCCCTTTCTTTCAGATAACTCTGCAATAGTGCGAGCCGCAAATGCCACTTCCAGCTTAGCTGTGCAGAAGAAGAACAACAAGAAGAAGAAATATCTCGAAATATGTCCGTCAGGCCCCTGCCCTTGAGATATATCTGCAAATATCTCGGAAACCAAGCGAGCTATGGCAAAATGTTAAGAGACCTTTTTTGTAGAGAATTATGTTTCCTACAATTTATGTTCTATGATATTTTTTGATCAGAAGCGTAGTTTTCGAGATATATCGAGATATTTAAAAGTTACGAAGCCGCACCAACATAATAGAGATACAGAAACACCGTGGCCCCTTTCTTTGAGATAACTCTGCAATAGTGCGAGCAGCAAATGCCACTTCCAGCTTAGCTGTGCAGAAGAAGAACAACAAGAAGAAGAAATATTTCGAAATATGTCCGTCAGGCCCCTTCCCTTGAGATAAATCTGCAAATATCTCGGAAACGAAGCGAGCTATGGCAAAATGTTGAGAGACCTTTTTTGTAGAGAATTATGTTTCCTACAATTTATGTTCTATGATATTTTTTGATCAGAAGCGTAGTTTTCGAGATATATCGAGATATTTAAAAGTTCCGAAGCCGCACCAACATAATAGAGATACAGAAACACCGTGGCCCCTTTCTTTCAGATAACTCTGCAATAGTGCGAGCCGCAAATGCCACTTCCAGCTTAGCTGTGCAGAAGAAGAACAACAAGAAGAAGAAATATCTCGAAATATGTCCGTCAGGCCCCTTCCCTTGAGATAAATCTGCAAATATCTCGGAAACGAAGCGAGCTATGGCAAAATGTTAAGAGACCTTTTTTGTAGAGAATTAAGTTTCCTACTTTTTATGTTCTATGATATTTTTTGATCAGATGCGTAGTTCTCGAGATATATCAAGATATTTAAAAGTTCCGAAGCCGCACCAACATAATAGAGATACAGAAACACCGTGGCCCCTTTCTTTGAGATAACTCTGCAATAGTGCGAGCCGCAAATGCCACTTCCAGCTTAGCTGTGCAGAAGAAGAACAACAAGAAGAAGAAATATCTCGAAATATGTCCGTCAGGCCCCTTCCCTTGAGATAAATCTGCAAATATCTCGGAAACGAAGCGAGCTATGGCAAAATGTTAAGAGACCTTTTTTGTAGAGAATTAAGTTTCCTACTTTTTATGTTCTATGATATTTTTTGATCAGATGCGTAGTTCTCGAGATATATCAAGATATTTAAAAGTTCCGAAGCAGCACCAACATATTAGAGATACAGAAACACCGTGGCCCCTTTTTTTGAGATAACTGTGCACTAGTGCGAGCCGCAAATGCCACTTCCAGCTTAGCTGTGCAGAAGAAGAACAACAAGAAGAAGAAACTTCTCGAAATATGTCCGTTAGGCCCCTTCCCTTGAGATAAATCTGCAAATATCTCGGAAACGAAGCGAGCTATGGCAAAATGTTGAGAGACTTTTTTGTAGAGAATTATGTTTCCTACAATTTATGTTCTATGATATTTTTTGATCAGAAGCGTAGTTTTCGAGATATATCGAGATATTTAAAAGTTCCGAAGCCGCACCAACATAATAGAGATACAGAAACACCGTGGCCCCTTTCTTTGAGATAACTCTGCAATAGTGCGAGCCGCAAATGCCACTTCCAGCTTAGCTGTGCAGAAGAAGAACAACAAGAAGAAGAAATATCTCGAAATATGTCCGACAGGCCCCTTCCCTTGAGATAAATCTGCAAATATCTCGGAAACGAAGCGAGCTATGGCGAAATGTTAAGAGACCTTTTTTGTAGAGAATTAAGTTTCCTACTTTTTATCTTCTATGGTATTTTTTGATCAGATGCGTAGTTCTCGAGATATATCATGATATTTAAAAGTGCCGAAGCCGCACCAACATAATACAGATACAGAAACACCGTGGCCCCTTTCTTTGAGATAACTCTGCACTAGTGCGAGCCGCAAATGCCACTTCCAGCTTAGCTGTGCAGAAGAAGAACAACAAGAAGAAGAAATATCTCGAAATATGTCCGTCAGGCCCCTTCCCTTGAGATAAATCTGCAAATATCTCGGAAACGAAGCGAGCTATGGCAAAATGTTAAGAGACCTTTTTTGTAGAGAATTAAGTTTCCTACTTTTTATGTTCTATGATATTTTTTGATCAGATGCGTAGTTCTCGAGATATATCAAGATATTTAAAAGTTCCGAAGCCGCACCAACATAATAGATACAGAAACACCGTGGCCCCTTTCTTTGAGATAACTCTGCACTATTGCGAGCTGCAAATGCCACTTCCAGCTTAGCTGTGCAGAGGAAGAACAACAAGAAGAAGAAATATCTCGAAATATGTCCGTCAGGCCAGTTCCTTTGAGCTGAATCTGCAAATATCTCGGAAACGAAGCGAGCTATGGCAAAATGTTAAGAGACGTTTTTTGTAGAGAATTATGTTTCCTACAATTTATGTTCTATGATATTTTTTGATCAGAAGCGTAGTTTTCGAGATATATCGAGATACTTAAAAGTTCCGAAGCCGCACCAACATATTAGAGATACAGAAACACCGTGGCCCCTTTCTTTGAGATAACTGTGCACTAGTGCGAGCCGCAAATGCCACTTCCAGCTTAGCTGTGCAGAAGAAGAACAACAAGAAGAAGAAACTTCTCGAAATATGTCCGTTAGGCCCCTTCCCTTGAGATAAATCTGCAAATATCTCGGAAACGAAGCGAGCTATGGCAAAATGTTAAGAGACCTTTTTTGTAGAGAATTAAGTTTCCTACTTTTTATGTTCTATGATATTTTTTGATCAGATGCGTAGTTCTCGAGATATATCAAGATATTTAAAAGTTCCGAAGCCGCACCAACATAATAGAGATACAGAAACACCGTGGCCCCTTTCTTTGAGATAACTCTGCACTAGTGCGAGCCGCAAATGCCACTTCTAGCTTAGCTGTGCAGAAGAAGAACAACAAGAAGAAGAAATATCTCGAAATATGTCCGTCAGGCCCCTTCCCTTGAGATAAATCTGCAAATATCTCGGAAACGAAGCGAGCTATGGCAAAATGTTAAGAGACCTTTTTTGTAGAGAATTAAGTTTCCTACTTTTTATGTTCTATGATATTTTTTGATCAGATGCGTAGTTCTCGAGATATATCAAGATATTTAAAAGTTCCGAAGCCGCACCAACATAATAGAGATACAGAAACACCGTGGCCCCTTTCTTTGAGATAACTCTGCACTAGTGCGAGCCGCAAATGCCACTTCCAGCTTAGCTGTGCAGAAGAAGAACAACAAGAAGAAGAAATATCTCGAAATATGTCCGTCAGGCCCCTTCCCTTGAGATAAATCTGCAAATATCTCGGAAACGAAGCGAGCTATGGCAAAATGTTAAGAGACCTTTTTTGTAGAGAATTAAGTTTCCTACTTTTTATGTTCTATGATATTTTTTGATCAGATGCGTAGTTCTCGAGATATATCAAGATATTTAAAAGTTCCGAAGCCGCACCAACATAATAGATACAGAAACACCGTGGCCCCTTTCTTTGAGATAACTCTGCACTATTGCGAGCTGCAAATGCCACTTCCAGCTTAGCTGTGCAGAGGAAGAACAACAAGAAGAAGAAATATCTCGAAATATGTCCGTCAGGCCAGTTCCTTTGAGCTGAATCTGCAAATATCTCGGAAACGAAGCGAGCTATGGCAAAATGTTAAGAGACGTTTTTTGTAGAGAATTATGTTTCCTACAATTTATGTTCTATGATATTTTTTGATCAGAAGCGTAGTTTTCGAGATATATCGAGATACTTAAAAGTTCCGAAGCCGCACCAACATATTAGAGATACAGAAACACCGTGGCCCCTTTCTTTGAGATAACTGTGCACTAGTGCGAGCCGCAAATGCCACTTCCAGCTTAGCTGTGCAGAAGAAGAACAACAAGAAGAAGAAACTTCTCGAAATATGTCCGTTAGGCCCCTTCCCTTGAGATAAATCTGCAAATATCTCGGAAACGAAGCGAGCTATGGCAAAATGTTAAGAGACCTTTTTTGTAGAGAATTAAGTTTCCTACTTTTTATGTTCTCTGATATTTTTTGATCAGATGCGTAGTTCTCGAGATATATCAAGATATTTAAAAGTTCCGAAGCCGCACCAACATAATAGAGATACAGAAACACCGTGGCCCCTTTCTTTGAGATAACTCTGCACTATTGCGAGCTGCAAATGCCACTTCCAGCTTAGCTGTGCAGAGGAAGAACAACAAGAAGAAGAAATATCTCGAAATATGTCCGTCAGGCCCCTTCCCTTGCGATAAATCTGCAAATATCTCGGAAACGAAGCGAGCTATGGCAAAATGTTAAGAGACCTTTTTTGTAGAGAATTAAGTTTCCTACTTTTTATGTTCTATGATATTTTTTGATCAGATGCGTAGTTCTCGAGATATATCAAGATATTTAAAAGTTCCGAAGCCGCACCAACATAATAGAGATACAGAAACACCGTGGCCCCTTTCTTTGAGATAACTCTGCACTAGTGCGAGCCGCAAATGCCACTTCCAGCTTAGCTGTGCAGAAGAAGAACAACAAGAAGAAGAAATATCTCGAAATATGTCCGTCAGGCCCCTTCCCTTGAGATAAATCTGCAAATATCTCGGAAACGAAGCGAGCTATGGCAAAATGTTAAGAGACCTTTTTTGTAGAGAATTAAGTTTCCTACTTTTTATGTTCTATGATATTTTTTGATCAGATGCGTAGTTCTCGAGATATATCAAGATATTTAAAAGTTCCGAAGCCGCACCAACATAATAGAGATACAGAAACACCGTGGCCCCTTTCTTTGAGATAACTCTGCACTAGTGCGAGCCGCAAATGCCACTTCCAGCTTAGCTGTGCAGAAGAAGAACAACAAGAAGAAGAAATATCTCGAAATATGTCCGTCAGGCCCCTTCCCTTGAGATAAATCTGCAAATATCTCGGAAACGAAGCGAGCTATGGCAAAATGTTAAGAGACCTTTTTTGTAGAGAATTAAGTTTCCTACTTTTTATGTTCTATGATATTTTTTGATCAGATGCGTAGTTCTCGAGATATATCAAGATATTTAAAAGTTCCGAAGCCGCACCAACATAATAGATACAGAAACACCGTGGCCCCTTTCTTTGAGATAACTCTGCACTATTGCGAGCTGCAAATGCCACTTCCAGCTTAGCTGTGCAGAGGAAGAACAACAAGAAGAAGAAATATCTCGAAATATGTCCGTCAGGCCAGTTCCTTTGAGCTGAATCTGCAAATATCTCGGAAACGAAGCGAGCTATGGCAAAATGTTAAGAGACGTTTTTTGTAGAGAATTACGTTTCCTACAATTTATGTTCTATGATATTTTTTGATCAGAAGCGTAGTTTTCGAGATATATCGAGATACTTAAAAGTTCCGAAGCCGCACCAACATATTAGAGATACAGAAACACCGTGGCCCCTTTCTTTGAGATAACTGTGCACTAGTGCGAGCCGCAAATGCCACTTCCAGCTTAGCTGTGCAGAAGAAGAACAACAAGAAGAAGAAACTTCTCGAAATATGTCCGTTAGGCCCCTTCCCTTGAGATAAATCTGCAAATATCTCGGAAACGAAGCGAGCTATGGCAAAATGTTAAGAGACCTTTTTTGTAGAGAATTAAGTTTCCTACTTTTTATGTTCTCTGATATTTTTTGATCAGATGCGTAGTTCTCGAGATATATCAAGATATTTAAAAGTTCCGAAGCCGCACCAACATAATAGAGATACAGAAACACCGTGGCCCCTTTCTTTGAGATAACTCTGCACTATTGCGAGCTGCAAATGCCACTTCCAGCTTAGCTGTGCAGAGGAAGAACAACAAGAAGAAGAAATATCTCGAAATATGTCCGTCAGGCCCCTTCCCTTGCGATAAATCTGCAAATATCTCGGAAACGAAGCGAGCTATGGCAAAATGTTAAGAGACCTTTTTTGTAGAGAATTAAGTTTCCTACTTTTTATGTTCTATGATATTTTTTGATCAGATGCGTAGTTCTCGAGATATATCAAGATATTTAAAAGTTCCGAAGCCGCACCAACATAATAGAGATACAGAAACACCGTGGCCCCTTTCTTTGAGATAACTCTGCACTAGTGCGAGCCGCAAATGCCACTTCCAGCTTAGCTGTGCAGAAGAAGAACAACAAGAAGAAGAAATATCTCGAAATATGTCCGTCAGGCCCCTTCCCTTGAGATAAATCTGCAAATATCTCGGAAACGAAGCGAGCTATGGCAAAATGTTAAGAGACCTTTTTTGTAGAGAATTAAGTTTCCTACTTTTTATGTTCTATGATATTTTTTGATCAGATGCGTAGTTCTCGAGATATATCAAGATATTTAAAAGTTCCGAAGCCGCACCAACATAATAGAGATACAGAAACACCGTGGCCCCTTTCTTTGAGATAACTCTGCACTAGTGCGAGCCGCAAATGCCACTTCCAGCTTAGCTGTGCAGAAGAAGAACAACAAGAAGAAGAAATATCTCGAAATATGTCCGTCAGGCCCCTTCCCTTGAGATAAATCTGCAAATATCTCGGAAACGAAGCGAGCTATGGCAAAATGTTAAGAGACCTTTTTTGTAGAGAATTAAGTTTCCTACTTTTTATGTTCTATGATATTTTTTGATCAGATGCGTAGTTCTCGAGATATATCAAGATATTTAAAAGTTCCGAAGCCGCACCAACATAATAGATACAGAAACACCGTGGCCCCTTTCTTTGAGATAACTCTGCACTATTGCGAGCTGCAAATGCCACTTCCAGCTTAGCTGTGCAGAGGAAGAACAACAAGAAGAAGAAATATCTCGAAATATGTCCGTCAGGCCAGTTCCTTTGAGCTGAATCTGCAAATATCTCGGAAAAAAAGCGAGCTATGGCAAAATGTTAAGAGACGTTTTTTGTAGAGAATTACGTTTCCTACAATTTATGTTCTATGATATTTTTTGATCAGAAGCGTAGTTTTCGAGATATATCGAGATACTTAAAAGTTCCGAAGCCGCACCAACATAATAGATACAGAAACACCGTGGCCCCTTTCTTTGAGATAACTCTGCACTATTGCGAGCTGCAAATGCCACTTCCAGCTTAGCTGTGCAGAGGAAGAGCAACAAGAAGAAGAAATATCTCGAAATATGTCCGTCAGGCCAGTTCCTTTGAGCTGAATCTGCAAATATCTCGGAAACGAAGCGAGCTATGGCAAAATGTTAAGAGACGTTTTTTGTAGAGAATTATGTTTCCTACAATTTATGTTCTATGATATTTTTTGATCAGAAGCGTAGTTTTCGAGATATATCGAGATACTTAAAAGTTCCGAAGCCGCACCAACATATTAGAGATACAGAAACACCGTGGCCCCTTTCTTTGAGATAACTGTGCACTACTGCGAGCCGCAAATGCCACTTCCAGCTTAGCTGTGCAGAAGAAGAACAACAAGAAGAAGAAACTTCTCGAAATATGTCCGTTAGGCCCCTTCCCTTGAGATAAATCTGCAAATATCTCGGAAACGAAGCGAGCTATGGCAAAATGTTAAGAGACCTTTTTTGTAGAGAATTAAGTTTCCTACTTTTTATGTTCTATGATATTTTTTGATCAGATGCGTAGTTCTCGAGATATATCAAGATATTTAAAAGTTCCGAAGCCGCACCAACATAATAGAGATACAGAAACACCGTGGCCCCTTTCTTTGAGATAACTCTGCACTATTGCGAGCTGTAAATGCCACTTCCAGCTTAGCTGTGCAGAAGAAGAACAACAAGAAGAAGAAATATCTCGAAATATGTCCGTCAGGCCCCTTCCCTTGAGATAAATCTGCAAATATCTCGGAAACGAAGCGAGGTATGGCAAAATGTTGAGAGACCTTTTTTGTAGAGAATTAAGTTTCCTACTTTTTATGTTCTATGATATTTTTTGATCAGATACGTAGTTCTCGAGATATATCAAGATATTTAAAAGTTCCGAAGCCGCACCAACATAATAGAGATACAGAAACACCGTGGCCCCTTTCTTTGAGATAACTCTGCACTATTGCGAGCTGGAAATGCCACTTCCAGTTTAGCTGTGCAGAAGAAGAACAACAAGAAGAAGAAATATCTCGAAATATGTCCGTTAGGCCCCTTCCCTTGAGATAAATCTCCAAATATCTCGGAAACGAAGCGAGCTATGGCAAAATGTTAAGAGACCTTTTTTGTAGAGAATTAAGTTTCCTACTTTTTATGTTCTATGATATTTTTTGATCAGATGCGCAGTTCTCGAGATATATCAAGATCTTTAAAAGTTCCGAAGCCGCACCAACATAATAGATACAGAAACACCGTGGCCCCTTTCTTTGAGATAACTCTGCACTATTGCGAGCTGCAAATGCCACTTCCAGCTTAGCTGTGCAGAAGAAGAACAACAAGAAGAAGAAATATCTCGAAATATGTCCGTCAGGCCCCTTCCCTTGAGATAAATCTGCAAATATCTCGGAAACGAAGCGAGCTATGGCAAAATATTTAGAGACCTTTTTTGTAGAGAATTAAGTTTCCTACTTTTTATGTTCTATGATATTTTTTGATCAGATGCGTAGTTCTCGAGATATATCAAGATATTTAAAAGTTCCGAAGCCGCACCAACATAATAGAGATACAGAAACACCGTGGCCCCTTTCTTTGAGATAACTCTGCAATAGTGCGAGCCGCAAATGCCACTTCCAGCTTAGCTGTGCAGAAGAAGAACAACAAGAAGAAGAAATATCTCGAAATATGTCCGTCAGGCCCCTTCCCTTGAGATAAATCTGCAAATATCTCGGAAACGAAGCGAGCTATGGCAAAATGTTAAGAGACCTTTTTTGTAGAGAATTAAGTTTCCTACTTTTTATGTTCTATGATATTTTTTGATCAGATGCGTAGTTCTCGAGATATATCAAGATATTTAAAAGTTCCGAAGCAGCACCAACATATTAGAGATACAGAAACACCGTGGCCCCTTTCTTTGAGATAACTGTGCACTAGTGCGAGCCGCAAATGCCACTTCCAGCTTAGCTGTGCAGAAGAAGAACAACAAGAAGAAGAAACTTCTCGAAATATGTGCGTTAGGCCCCTTCCCTTGAGATAAATCTGCAAATATCTCGGAAACGAAGCGAGCTATGGCAAAATGTTGAGAGACTTTTTTGTAGAGAATTATGTTTCCTACAATTTATGTTCTATGATATTTTTTGATCAGAAGCGTAGTTTTCGAGATATATCGAGATATTTAAAAGTTCCGAAGCCGCACCAACATAATAGAGATACAGAAACACCGTGGCCCCTTTCTTTGAGATAACTCTGCAATAGTGCGAGCCGCAAATGCCACTTCCAGCTTAGCTGTGCAGAAGAAGAACAACAAGAAGAAGAAATATCTCGAAATATGTCCGACAGGCCCCTTCCCTTGAGATAAATCTGCAAATATCTCGGAAACGAAGCGAGCTATGGCGAAATGTTAAGAGACCTTTTTTGTAGAGAATTAAGTTTCCTACTTTTTATCTTCTATGGTATTTTTTGATCAGATGCGTAGTTCTCGAGATATATCAAGATATTTAAAAGTGCCGAAGCCGCACCAACATAATACAGATACAGAAACACCGTGGCCCCTTTCTTTGAGATAACTCTGCACTAGTGCGAGCCGCAAATGCCACTTCCAGCTTAGCTGTGCAGAAGAAGAACAACAAGAAGAAGAAATATCTCGAAATATGTCCGTCAGGCCCCTTCCCTTGAGATAAATCTGCAAATATCTCGGAAACGAAGCGAGCTATGGCAAAATGTTAAGAGACCTTTTTTGTAGAGAATTAAGTTTCCTACTTTTTATGTTCTATGATATTTTTTGATCAGATGCGTAGTTCTCGAGATATATCAAGATATTTAAAAGTTCCGAAGCCGCACCAACATAATAGATACAGAAACACCGTGGCCCCTTTCTTTGAGATAACTCTGCACTATTGCGAGCTGCAAATGCCACTTCCAGCTTAGCTGTGCAGAGGAAGAACAACAAGAAGAAGAAATATCTCGAAATATGTCCGTCAGGCCAGTTCCTTTGAGCTGAATCTGCAAATATCTCGGAAACGAAGCGAGCTATGGCAAAATGTTAAGAGACGTTTTTTGTAGAGAATTATGTTTCCTACAATTTATGTTCTATGATATTTTTTGATCAGAAGCGTAGTTTTCGAGATATATCGAGATACTTAAAAGTTCCGAAGCCGCACCAACATATTAGAGATACAGAAACACCGTGGCCCCTTTCTTTGAGATAACTGTGCACTAGTGCAAGCCGCAAATGCCACTTCCAGCTTAGCTGTGCAGAAGAAGAACAACAAGAAGAAGAAACTTCTCGAAATATGTCCGTTAGGCCCCTTCCCTTGAGATAAATCTGCAAATATCTCGGAAACGAAGCGAGCTATGGCAAAATGTTAAGAGACCTTTTTTGTAGAGAATTAAGTTTCCTACTTTTTATGTTCTCTGATATTTTTTGATCAGATGCGTAGTTCTCGAGATATATCAAGATATTTAAAAGTTCCGAAGCCGCACCAACATAATAGAGATACAGAAACACCGTGGCCCCTTTCTTTGAGATAACTCTGCACTATTGCGAGCTGCAAATGCCACTTCCAGCTTAGCTGTGCAGAGGAAGAACAACAAGAAGAAGAAATATCTCGAAATATGTCCGTCAGGCCCCTTCCCTTGCGATAAATCTGCAAATATCTCGGAAACGAAGCGAGCTATGGCAAAATGTTAAGAGACCTTTTTTGTAGAGAATTAAGTTTCCTACTTTTTATGTTCTATGATATTTTTTGATCAGATGCGTAGTTCTCGAGATATATCAAGATATTTAAAAGTTCCGAAGCCGCACCAACATAATAGAGATACAGAAACACCGTGGCCCCTTTCTTTGAGATAACTCTGCACTAGTGCGAGCCGCAAATGCCACTTCCAGCTTAGCTGTGCAGAAGAAGAACAACAAGAAGAAGAAATATCTCGAAATATGTCCGTCAGGCCCCTTCCCTTGAGATAAATCTGCAAATATCTCGGAAACGAAGCGAGCTATGGCAAAATGTTAAGAGACCTTTTTTGTAGAGAATTAAGTTTCCTACTTTTTATGTTCTATGATATTTTTTGATCAGATGCGTAGTTCTCGAGATATATCAAGATATTTAAAAGTTCCGAAGCCGCACCAACATAATAGAGATACAGAAACACCGTGGCCCCTTTCTTTGAGATAACTCTGCACTAGTGCGAGCCGCAAATGCCACTTCCAGCTTAGCTGTGCAGAAGAAGAACAACAAGAAGAAGAAATATCTCGAAATATGTCCGTCAGGCCCCTTCCCTTGAGATAAATCTGCAAATATCTCGGAAACGAAGCGAGCTATGGCAAAATGTTAGGAGACCTTTTTTGTAGAGAATTAAGTTTCCTACTTTTTATGTTCTATGATATTTTTTGATCAGATGCGTAGTTATCAAGATATTTAAAAGTTCCGAAGCCGCACCAACATAATAGATACAGAAACACCGTGGCCCCTTTCTTTGAGATAACTCTGCACTATTGCGAGCTGCAAATGCCACTTCCAGCTTAGCTGTGCAGAGGAAGAACAACAAGAAGAAGAAATATCTCGAAATATGTCCGTCAGGCCAGTTCCTTTGAGCTGAATCTGCAAATATCTCGGAAACGAAGCGAGCTATGGCAAAATGTTAAGAGACGTTTTTTGTAGAGAATTACGTTTCCTACAATTTATGTTCTATGATATTTTTTGATCAGAAGCGTAGTTTTCGAGATATATCGAGATACTTAAAAGTTCCGAAGCCGCACCAACATATTAGAGATACAGAAACACCGTGGCCCCTTTCTTTGAGATAACTGTGCACTAGTGCGAGCCGCAAATGCCACTTCCAGCTTAGCTGTGCAGAAGAAGAACAACAAGAAGAAGAAACTTCTCGAAATATGTCCGTTAGGCCCCTTCCCTTGAGATAAATCTGCAAATATCTCGGAAACGAAGCGAGCTATGGCAAAATGTTAAGAGACCTTTTTTGTAGAGAATTAAGTTTCCTACTTTTTATGTTCTCTGATATTTTTTGATCAGATGCGTAGTTCTCGAGATATATCAAGATCTTTAAAAGTTCCGAAGCCGCACCAACATAATAGAGATACAGAAACACCGTGGCCCCTTTCTTTGAGATAACTCTGCACTATTGCGAGCTGCAAATGCCACTTCCAGCTTAGCTGTGCAGAGGAAGAACAACAAGAAGAAGAAATATCTCGAAATATGTCCGTCAGGCCCCTTCCCTTGCGATAAATCTGCAAATATCTCGGAAACGAAGCGAGCTATGGCAAAATGTTAAGAGACCTTTTTTGTAGAGAATTAAGTTTCCTACTTTTTATGTTCTATGATATTTTTTGATCAGATGCGTAGTTCTCGAGATATATCAAGATATTTAAAAGTTCCGAAGCCGCACCAACATAATAGAGATACAGAAACACCGTGGCCCCTTTCTTTGAGATAACTCTGCACTAGTGCGAGCCGCAAATGCCACTTCCAGCTTAGCTGTGCAGAAGAAGAACAACAAGAAGAAGAAATATCTCGAAATATGTCCGTCAGGCCCCTTCCCTTGAGATAAATCTGCAAATATCTCGGAAACGAAGCGAGCTATGGCAAAATGTTAAGAGACCTTTTTTGTAGAGAATTAAGTTTCCTACTTTTTATGTTCTATGATATTTTTTGATCAGATGCGTAGTTCTCGAGATATATCAAGATATTTAAAAGTTCCGAAGCCGCACCAACATAATAGAGATACAGAAACACCGTGGCCCCTTTCTTTGAGATAACTCTGCACTAGTGCGAGCCGCAAATGCCACTTCCAGCTTAGCTGTGCAGAAGAAGAACAACAAGAAGAAGAAATATCTCGAAATATGTCCGTCAGGCCCCTTCCCTTGAGATAAATCTGCAAATATCTCGGAAACGAAGCGAGCTATGGCAAAATGTTAAGAGACCTTTTTTGTAGAGAATTAAGTTTCCTACTTTTTATGTTCTATGATATTTTTTGATCAGATGCGTAGTTCTCGAGATATATCAAGATATTTAAAAGTTCCGAAGCCGCACCAACATAATAGATACAGAAACACCGTGGCCCCTTTCTTTGAGATAACTCTGCACTATTGCGAGCCGCAAATGCCACTTCCAGCTTAGCTGTGCAGAGGAAGAACAACAAGAAGAAGAAATATCTCGAAATATGTCCGTCAGGCCAGTTCCTTTGAGCTGAATCTGCAAATATCTCGGAAAAAAAGCGAGCTATGGCAAAATGTTAAGAGACGTTTTTTGTAGAGAATTACGTTTCCTACAATTTATGTTCTATGATATTTTTTGATCAGAAGCGTAGTTTTCGAGATATATCGAGATACTTAAGAGTTCCGAAGCCGCACCAACATAATAGATACAGAAACACCGTGGCCCCTTTCTTTGAGATAACTCTGCACTATTGCGAGCTGCAAATGCCACTTCCAGCTTAGCTGTGCAGAGGAAGAGCAACAAGAAGAAGAAATATCTCGAAATATGTCCGTCAGGCCAGTTCCTTTGAGCTGAATCTGCAAATATCTCGGAAACGAAGCGAGCTATGGCAAAATGTTAAGAGACGTTTTTTGTAGAGAATTATGTTTCCTACAATTTATGTTCTATGATATTTTTTGATCAGAAGCGTAGTTTTCGAGATATATCGAGATACTTAAAAGTTCCGAAGCCGCACCAACATATTAGAGATACAGAAACACCGTGGCCCCTTTCTTTGAGATAACTGTGCACTAGTGCGAGCCGCAAATGCCACTTCCAGCTTAGCTGTGCAGAAGAAGAACAACAAGAAGAAGAAACTTCTCGAAATATGTCCGTTAGGCCCCTTCCCTTGAGATAAATCTGCAAATATCTCGGAAACGAAGCGAGCTATGGCAAAATGTTAAGAGACCTTTTTTGTAGAGAATTAAGTTTCCTACTTTTTATGTTCTATGATATTTTTTGATCAGATGCGTAGTTCTCGAGATATATCAAGATATTTAAAAGTTCCGAAGCCGCACCAACATAATAGAGATACAGAAACACCGTGGCCCCTTTCTTTGAGATAACTCTGCAATAGTGCGAGCCGCAAATGCCACTTCCAGCTTAGCTGTGCAGAAGAAGAACAACAAGAAGAAGAAATATCTCGAAATATGTCCGACAGGCCCCTTCCCTTGAGATAAATCTGCAAATATCTCGGAAACGAAGCGAGCTATGGCGAAATGTTAAGAGACCTTTTTTGTAGAGAATTAAGTTTCCTACTTTTTATCTTCTATGGTATTTTTTGATCAGATGCGTAGTTCTCGAGATATATCAAGATATTTAAAAGTGCCGAAGCCGCACCAACATAATACAGATACAGAAACACCGTGGCCCCTTTCTTTGAGATAACTCTGCACTAGTGCGAGCCGCAAATGCCACTTCCAGCTTAGCTGTGCAGAAGAAGAACAACAAGAAGAAGAAATATCTCGAAATATGTCCGTCAGGCCCCTTCCCTTGAGATAAATCTGCAAATATCTCGGAAACGAAGCGAGCTATGGCAAAATGTTAAGAGACCTTTTTTGTAGAGAATTAAGTTTCCTACTTTTTATGTTCTATGATATTTTTTGATCAGATGCGTAGTTCTCGAGATATATCAAGATATTTAAAAGTTCCGAAGCCGCACCAACATAATAGATACAGAAACACCGTGGCCCCTTTCTTTGAGATAACTCTGCACTATTGCGAGCTGCAAATGCCACTTCCAGCTTAGCTGTGCAGAGGAAGAACAACAAGAAGAAGAAATATCTCGAAATATGTCCGTCAGGCCAGTTCCTTTGAGCTGAATCTGCAAATATCTCGGAAACGAAGCGAGCTATGGCAAAATGTTAAGAGACGTTTTTTGTAGAGAATTATGTTTCCTACAATTTATGTTCTATGATATTTTTTGATCAGAAGCGTAGTTTTCGAGATATATCGAGATACTTAAAAGTTCCGAAGCCGCACCAACATATTAGAGATACAGAAACACCGTGGCCCCTTTCTTTGAGATAACTGTGCACTAGTGCAAGCCGCAAATGCCACTTCCAGCTTAGCTGTGCAGAAGAAGAACAACAAGAAGAAGAAACTTCTCGAAATATGTCCGTTAGGCCCCTTCCCTTGAGATAAATCTGCAAATATCTCGGAAACGAAGCGAGCTATGGCAAAATGTTAAGAGACCTTTTTTGTAGAGAATTAAGTTTCCTACTTTTTATGTTCTCTGATATTTTTTGATCAGATGCGTAGTTCTCGAGATATATCAAGATATTTAAAAGTTCCGAAGCCGCACCAACATAATAGAGATACAGAAACACCGTGGCCCCTTTCTTTGAGATAACTCTGCACTATTGCGAGCTGCAAATGCCACTTCCAGCTTAGCTGTGCAGAGGAAGAACAACAAGAAGAAGAAATATCTCGAAATATGTCCGTCAGGCCCCTTCCCTTGCGATAAATCTGCAAATATCTCGGAAACGAAGCGAGCTATGGCAAAATGTTAAGAGACCTTTTTTGTAGAGAATTAAGTTTCCTACTTTTTATGTTCTATGATATTTTTTGATCAGATGCGTAGTTCTCGAGATATATCAAGATATTTAAAAGTTCCGAAGCCGCACCAACATAATAGAGATACAGAAACACCGTGGCCCCTTTCTTTGAGATAACTCTGCACTAGTGCGAGCCGCAAATGCCACTTCCAGCTTAGCTGTGCAGAAGAAGAACAACAAGAAGAAGAAATATCTCGAAATATGTCCGTCAGGCCCCTTCCCTTGAGATAAATCTGCAAATATCTCGGAAACGAAGCGAGCTATGGCAAAATGTTAAGAGACCTTTTTTGTAGAGAATTAAGTTTCCTACTTTTTATGTTCTATGATATTTTTTGATCAGATGCGTAGTTCTCGAGATATATCAAGATATTTAAAAGTTCCGAAGCCGCACCAACATAATAGAGATACAGAAACACCGTGGCCCCTTTCTTTGAGATAACTCTGCACTAGTGCGAGCCGCAAATGCCACTTCCAGCTTAGCTGTGCAGAAGAAGAACAACAAGAAGAAGAAATATCTCGAAATATGTCCGTCAGGCCCCTTCCCTTGAGATAAATCTGCAAATATCTCGGAAACGAAGCGAGCTATGGCAAAATGTTAGGAGACCTTTTTTGTAGAGAATTAAGTTTCCTACTTTTTATGTTCTATGATATTTTTTGATCAGATGCGTAGTTATCAAGATATTTAAAAGTTCCGAAGCCGCACCAACATAATAGATACAGAAACACCGTGGCCCCTTTCTTTGAGATAACTCTGCACTATTGCGAGCTGCAAATGCCACTTCCAGCTTAGCTGTGCAGAGGAAGAACAACAAGAAGAAGAAATATCTCGAAATATGTCCGTCAGGCCAGTTCCTTTGAGCTGAATCTGCAAATATCTCGGAAACGAAGCGAGCTATGGCAAAATGTTAAGAGACGTTTTTTGTAGAGAATTACGTTTCCTACAATTTATGTTCTATGATATTTTTTGATCAGAAGCGTAGTTTTCGAGATATATCGAGATACTTAAAAGTTCCGAAGCCGCACCAACATATTAGAGATACAGAAACACCGTGGCCCCTTTCTTTGAGATAACTGTGCACTAGTGCGAGCCGCAAATGCCACTTCCAGCTTAGCTGTGCAGAAGAAGAACAACAAGAAGAAGAAACTTCTCGAAATATGTCCGTTAGGCCCCTTCCCTTGAGATAAATCTGCAAATATCTCGGAAACGAAGCGAGCTATGGCAAAATGTTAAGAGACCTTTTTTGTAGAGAATTAAGTTTCCTACTTTTTATGTTCTCTGATATTTTTTGATCAGATGCGTAGTTCTCGAGATATATCAAGATCTTTAAAAGTTCCGAAGCCGCACCAACATAATAGAGATACAGAAACACCGTGGCCCCTTTCTTTGAGATAACTCTGCACTATTGCGAGCTGCAAATGCCACTTCCAGCTTAGCTGTGCAGAGGAAGAACAACAAGAAGAAGAAATATCTCGAAATATGTCCGTCAGGCCCCTTCCCTTGCGATAAATCTGCAAATATCTCGGAAACGAAGCGAGCTATGGCAAAATGTTAAGAGACCTTTTTTGTAGAGAATTAAGTTTCCTACTTTTTATGTTCTATGATATTTTTTGATCAGATGCGTAGTTCTCGAGATATATCAAGATATTTAAAAGTTCCGAAGCCGCACCAACATAATAGAGATACAGAAACACCGTGGCCCCTTTCTTTGAGATAACTCTGCACTAGTGCGAGCCGCAAATGCCACTTCCAGCTTAGCTGTGCAGAAGAAGAACAACAAGAAGAAGAAATATCTCGAAATATGTCCGTCAGGCCCCTTCCCTTGAGATAAATCTGCAAATATCTCGGAAACGAAGCGAGCTATGGCAAAATGTTAAGAGACCTTTTTTGTAGAGAATTAAGTTTCCTACTTTTTATGTTCTATGATATTTTTTGATCAGATGCGTAGTTCTCGAGATATATCAAGATATTTAAAAGTTCCGAAGCCGCACCAACATAATAGAGATACAGAAACACCGTGGCCCCTTTCTTTGAGATAACTCTGCACTAGTGCGAGCCGCAAATGCCACTTCCAGCTTAGCTGTGCAGAAGAAGAACAACAAGAAGAAGAAATATCTCGAAATATGTCCGTCAGGCCCCTTCCCTTGAGATAAATCTGCAAATATCTCGGAAACGAAGCGAGCTATGGCAAAATGTTAAGAGACCTTTTTTGTAGAGAATTAAGTTTCCTACTTTTTATGTTCTATGATATTTTTTGATCAGATGCGTAGTTCTCGAGATATATCAAGATATTTAAAAGTTCCGAAGCCGCACCAACATAATAGATACAGAAACACCGTGGCCCCTTTCTTTGAGATAACTCTGCACTATTGCGAGCCGCAAATGCCACTTCCAGCTTAGCTGTGCAGAGGAAGAACAACAAGAAGAAGAAATATCTCGAAATATGTCCGTCAGGCCAGTTCCTTTGAGCTGAATCTGCAAATATCTCGGAAAAAAAGCGAGCTATGGCAAAATGTTAAGAGACGTTTTTTGTAGAGAATTACGTTTCCTACAATTTATGTTCTATGATATTTTTTGATCAGAAGCGTAGTTTTCGAGATATATCGAGATACTTAAGAGTTCCGAAGCCGCACCAACATAATAGATACAGAAACACCGTGGCCCCTTTCTTTGAGATAACTCTGCACTATTGCGAGCTGCAAATGCCACTTCCAGCTTAGCTGTGCAGAGGAAGAGCAACAAGAAGAAGAAATATCTCGAAATATGTCCGTCAGGCCAGTTCCTTTGAGCTGAATCTGCAAATATCTCGGAAACGAAGCGAGCTATGGCAAAATGTTAAGAGACGTTTTTTGTAGAGAATTATGTTTCCTACAATTTATGTTCTATGATATTTTTTGATCAGAAGCGTAGTTTTCGAGATATATCGAGATACTTAAAAGTTCCGAAGCCGCACCAACATATTAGAGATACAGAAACACCGTGGCCCCTTTCTTTGAGATAACTGTGCACTAGTGCGAGCCGCAAATGCCACTTCCAGCTTAGCTGTGCAGAAGAAGAACAACAAGAAGAAGAAACTTCTCGAAATATGTCCGTTAGGCCCCTTCCCTTGAGATAAATCTGCAAATATCTCGGAAACGAAG
Organism: Osmia lignaria lignaria; assembly: GCF_051020975.1. Classification (NCBI taxonomy): domain Eukaryota; kingdom Metazoa; phylum Arthropoda; class Insecta; order Hymenoptera; family Megachilidae; genus Osmia; species Osmia lignaria. Next base: position 8,531,896 of record NW_027478166.1, read on the forward strand.
CGAGCTATGGCAAAATGTTAAGAGACCTTTTTTGTAGAGAATTAAGTTTCCTACTTTTTATGTTCTATGATATTTTTTGATCAGATGCGTAGTTCTCGAGATATATCAAGATATTTAAAAGTTCCGAAGCCGCACCAACATAATAGAGATACAGAAACACCGTGGCCCCTTTCTTTGAGATAACTCTGCACTATTGCGAGCTGTAAATGCCACTTCCAGCTTAGCTGTGCAGAAGAAGAACAACAAGAAGAAGAAATATCTCGAAATATGTCCGTCAGGCCCCTTCCCTTGAGATAAATCTGCAAATATCTCGGAAACGAAGCGAGGTATGGCAAAATGTTGAGAGACCTTTTTTGTAGAGAATTAAGTTTCCTACTTTTTATGTTCTATGATATTTTTTGATCAGATGCGTAGTTCTCGAGATATATCAAGATATTTAAAAGTTCCGAAGCCGCACCAACATAATAGAGATACAGAAACACCGTGGCCCCTTTCTTTGAGATAACTCTGCACTATTGCGAGCTGGAAATGCCACTTCCAGTTTAGCTGTGCAGAAGAAGAACAACAAGAAGAAGAAATATCTCGAAATATGTCCGTTAGGCCCCTTCCCTTGAGATAAATCTCCAAATATCTCGGAAACGAAGCGAGCTATGGCAAAATGTTAAGAGACCTTTTTTGTAGAGAATTAAGTTTCCTACTTTTTATGTTCTATGATATTTTTTGATCAGATGCGCAGTTCTCGAGATATATCAAGATCTTTAAAAGTTCCGAAGCCGCACCAACATAATAGATACAGAAACACCGTGGCCCCTTTCTTTGAGATAACTCTGCACTATTGCGAGCTGCAAATGCCACTTCCAGCTTAGCTGTGCAGAAGAAGAACAACAAGAAGAAGAAATATCTCGAAATATGTCCGTCAGGCCCCTTCCCTTGAGATAAATCTGCAAATATCTCGGAAACGAAGCGAGCTATGGCAAAATGTTTAGAGACCTTTTTTGTAGAGAATTAAGTTTCCTACTTTTTATGTTGTATGATATTTTTTGATCACATGCGTAGTTCTCGAGATATATCAAGATATTTAAAAGTTCCGAAGCCGCACCAACATAATACAGATACAGAAACACCGTGGCCCCTTTCTTTGAGATAACTCTGCACTAGTGCGAGCCGCAAATGCCACTTCCAGCTTAGCTGTGCAGAAGAAGAACAACAAGAAGAAGAAATATCTCGAAATATGTCCGTCAGGCCCCTTCCCTTGAGATAAATCTGCAAATATCTCGGAAACGAAGCGAGCTATGGCGAAATGTTAAGAGACCTTTTTTGTAGAGAATTAAGTTTCCTACTTTTCATGTTCTATGATATTTTTTGATCAGATGCGTAGTTCTCGAGATATTTCAAGATATTTAAAAGTTCCGAAGCCGCACCAACATAATAGAGATACAGAAACACCGTGGCCCCTTTCTTTGAGATAACTCTGCACGATTGCGAGCTGTAAATGCCACTTCCAGCTTAGCTGTGCAGAAGAAGGACAACAAGAAGAAGAAATATCTCGAAATATGTCCGTCAGGTCCCTTCCCTTGAGATAAATCTGCAAATATCTCGCAAACGAAGCGAGCTATGGCAAAATGTTAAGAGACCTTATTTGCAGAGAATTAAGTTTCCTACTTTTTATGTTCTATGATATTTTTTGATCAGATGCGTAGTTCTCGAGATATATCAAGATATTTAAAAGTTCCGAAGCCGCACCAACGTAATAGAGATACAGAAACACCGTGGCCCCTTTCTTTGAGATAACTCTGCACTATTGCGAGCTGTAAATGCCACTTCCAGCTTAGCTGTGCAGAAGAAGAACAACAAGAAGAAGAAATATCTCGAAATATGTCCGTCAGGCCCCTTCCCTTGAGATAAATCTGCAAATATCTCGCAAACGAAGCGAGCTATGGCAAAATGTTAAGAGACCTTATTTGTAGAGAATTAAGTTTCCTACTTTTTATGTTCTATGATATTTTTTGATCAGATGCGTAGTTCTCGAGATATATCAAGATATTTAAAAGTTCCGAAACCGCACCAACATAATAGAGATACAGAAACACGGTGGCCCCTTTCTTTGAGATAACTCTGCACTATTGCGAGCTGCAAATGCCACTTCCAGCTTAGCTGTGCAGAGGAAGAACAACAAGAAGAAGAAATATCTCGAAATATGTCCGTCAGGCCAGTTCCTTTGAGCTGAATCTGCAAATATCTCGGAAACGAAGCGAGCTATGGCAAAATGTTAAGAGACGTTTTTTATAGAGAATTATGTTTCCTACAATTTATGTTCTATGATATTTTTTGATCAGAAGCGTAGTTTTCGAGATATATCGAGATATTTAAAAGTTCCGAAGCCGCACCAACATAATAGGGATACAGAAACACCGTGGCCCCTTTCTTTGAGATAACTCTGCAGTAGTGCGAGCCGCAAATGCCACTTCCAGCTTAGCTGTGCAGAAGAAGAACAACAAGAAGAAGAAATATCTCGAAATATGTCCGTCAGGCCCCTTCCCTTGAGATATATCTGCAAATATCTCGGAAACGAAGCGAGCTATGGCAAAATGTTAAGAGACCTTTTTTGTAGAGAATTATGCTTCCTACAATTTATGTTCTATGATATTTTTTGATCAGAAGCGTAGTTTTCGAGATACATCGAGATATTTAAAAGTTCCGAAGCCGCACCAACATAATAGAGATACAGAAACACCGTGGCCCCGTTCTTTGAGATAACTCTGCACTAGTGCGAGCCGCAAATGCCAGTTCCAGCTTAGCTGTGCAGAAGAAGAACAACAAGAAGAAGAAATATCTCGAAATATGTCCGTCAGGCCCCTTCCCTTGAGATAAATCTGCAAGTATCTCGGAAACGAAGCGAGCTATGGCAAAATGTTAAGAGACCTTTTTTGTAGAGAATTAAGTTTCCTACTTTTTATGTTGTATGATATTTTTTGATCAGATGCGTAGTTCTCGGGATATATCAAGATATTTAAAAGTTCCGAAGCCGCACCAACATAATAGAGATACAGAAACACCGTGGCCCCTTTCTTTGAGATAACTCTGCACTATTGCGAGCTGCAAATGCCACTTCCAGCTTAGCTGTGCAGAGGAAGAACAACAAGAAGAAGAAATATCTCGAAATATGTCCGTCAGGCCAGTTCCTTCGAGCTGAATCTGCAAATATCTCGGAAACGAAGCGAGCTATGGCAAAATGTTAAGAGACGTTTTTTGTAGAGAATTATGTTTCCTACAATTTATGTTCTATGATATTTTTTGATCAGAAGCGTAGTTTTCGAGATATATCAAGATATTTAAAAGTTCCGAAGCCGCACCAACATAATAGAGATACAGAAACACCGTGGCCCCTTTCTTTGAGATAACTCTGCACTATTGCGAGCTGTAAATGCCACTTCCAGCTTAGCTGTGCAGAAGAAGGACAACAAGAAGAAGAAATATCTCGAAATATGTCCGTCAGGCCCCTTCCCTTGAGATAAATCTGCAAATATCTCGGAAACGAAGCGGGCTATGGCAAAATGTTAAGAGACCTTATTTGCAGAGAATTAAGTTTCCTACTTTTTATGTTCTATGATATTTTTTGATCAGATGCGTAGTTCTCGAGATATATCAAGATATTTAAAAGTTCCGAAACCGCACCAACATAATAGAGATACAGAAACACGGTGGCCCCTTTCTTTGAGATAACTCTGCACTAGTGCGAGCCGCAAATGCCACTTCCAGCTTAGCTGTGCAGAAGAAGAACAACAAGAAGAAGAAATATCTCGAAATATGTCCGTCAGGCCCCTTCCCTTGAGATATATCTGCAAATATCTCGGAAACGACGCGAGCTATGGCAAAATGTTAAGAGACCTTTTTTGTAGAGAATTATGCTTCCTACTTTTTATGTTCTATGATATTTTTTGATCAGATGCGTAGTTCTCGAGATATATCAAGATATTTAAAAGTTCCGAAGCCGCACCAACATAATAGAGATACAGAAACACCGTGGCCCCTTTCTTTGAGATAACTCTGCACTAGTGCGAGCCGCAAATGCCACTTCCAGCTTAGCTGTGCAGAAGAAGAACAACAAGAAGAAGAAATATCTCGAAATATGTCCGTCAGGCCCCTTCCCTTGAGATATATCTGCAAATATCTCGGAAACGAAGCGAGCTATGGCAAAATGTTAAGAGACCTTTTTTGTAGAGAATTATGCTTCCTACAATTTATGTTCTATGATATTTTTTGATCAGAAGCGTAGTTTTCGAGATACATCGAGATATTTAAAAGTTCCGAAGCCGCACCAACATAATAGAGATACAGAAACACCGTGGCCCCTTTCTTTGAGATAACTCTGCACGATTGCGAGCTGTAAATGCCACTTCCAGCTTAGCTGTGCAGAAGAAGGACAACAAGAAGAAGAGATATCTCGAAATATGTCCGTCAGGCCCCTTCCCTTGAGATAAATCTGCAAATATCTCGGAAACGAAGCGAGCTATGGCGAAATGTTAAGAGACCTTTTTTGTAGAGAATTAAGTTTCCTACTTTTTATGTTCTATGATATTTTTTGATCAGATGCGTAGTTCTCGAGATATATCAAGATATTTAAAAGTTCCGAAGCCGCACCAACATAATAGAGATACAGAAACACCGTGGCCCCTTTCTTTGAGATAACTCTGCACTATTGCGAGCTGCAAATGCCACTTCCAGCTTAGCTGTGCAGAGGAAGAACAACAAGAAGAAGAAATATCTCGAAATATGTCCGTCAGGCCAGTTCCTTTGAGCTGAATCTGCAAATATCTCGGAAACGAAGCGAGCTATGGCAAAATGTTAAGAGACGTTTTTTATAGAGAATTATGTTTCCTACAATTTATGTTCTATGATATTTTTTGATCAGATGCGTAGTTTTCGAGATATATCGAGATATTTAAAAGTTCCGAAGCCGCACCAACATAATAGGGATACAGATACACCGTGGCCCCTTTCTTTGAGACAAGTCTGCACTAGTGCGAGCCGCAAATGCCACTTCCAGCTTAGCTGTGCAGAAGAAGAACAACAAGAAGAAGAAATATCTAGAAATATGTCGGTCAGGCCCCTTCCCTTGAGATATATCTGCAAATATCTCGGAAACGAAGCGAGCTATGGCAAAATGTTAAGAGACCTTTTTTGTAGAGAATTATGCTTCCTACAATTTATGTTCTATGATATTTTTTGATCAGAAGCGTAGTTTTCGAGATATATCGAGGTATTTAAAAGTTCCGAAGCCGCACCAACATAATAGGGATACAGAAACACCGTGGCCCCTTTCTTTGAGATAACTCTGCACTAGTGCGAGCCGCAAATGCCACTTCCAGCTTAGCTGTGCAGAAGAAGAACAACAAGAAGAAGAAATATCTCGAAATATGTCCGTCAGGCCCCTTCCCTTGAGATAAATCTGCAAATATCTCGGAAACGAAGCGAGCTATGGCAAAATGTTGAGAGACCTTATTTGCAGAGAATTAAGTTTCCTACTTTTTATGTTCTATGATATTTTTTGATCAGATGCGTAGTTCTCGAGATATATCAAGATATTTAAAAGTTCCGAAACCGCACCAACATAATAGAGATACAGAAACACGGTGGCCCCTTTCTTTGAGATAACTCTGCACTAGTGCGAGCCGCAAATGCCACTTCCAGCTTAGCTGTGCAGAAGAAGAACAACAAGAAGAAGAAATATCTCGAAATATGTCCGTCAGGCCCCTTCCCTTGAGATATATCTGCAAATATCTCGGAAACGAAGCGAGCTATGGCAAAATGTTAAGAGAACTTTTTTGTAGAGAATTGAGTTTCCTACTTTTTATGTTCTATGATATTTTTTGATCAGATGCGTAGTTCTCGAGATATATCAAGATATTTAAAAGTTCCGAAGCCGCACCAACATAATAGAGATACAGAAACACCGTGGCCCCTTTCTTTGAGATAACTCTGCACTATTGCGAGCTGCAAATGCCACTTCCAGCTTAGCTGTGCAGAGGAAGAACAACAAGAAGAAGAAATATCTCGAAATATGTCCGTCAGGCCAGTTCCTTTGAGATATATCTGCAAATATCTCGGAAACGAAGCGAGCTATGGCAAAATGTTAAGAGACCTTTTTTGTAGAGAATTATGCTTCCTACAATTTATGTTCTATGATATTTTTTGATCAGAAGCGTAGTTTTCGAGATACATCGAGATATTTAAAAGTTCCGAAGCCGCACCAACATAATAGAGATACAGAAACACCGTGGCCCCTTTCTTTGAGATAACTCTGCACGATTGCGAGCTGTAAATGCCACTTCCAGCTTAGCTGTGCAGAAGAAGGACAACAAGAAGAAGAAATATCTCGAAATATGTCCGTCAGGCCCCTTCCCTTGAGATAAATCTGCAAATATCTCGGAAACGAAGCGAGCTATGGCGAAATGTTAAGAGACCTTTTTTGTAGAGAATTAAGTTTCCTACTTTTTATGTTCTATGATATTTTTTGATCAGATGCGTAGTTCTCGAGATATATCAAGATATTTAAAAGTTCCGAAGCCGCACCAACATAATAGAGATACAGAAACACCGTGGCCCCTTTCTTTGAGATAACTCTGCACTATTGCGAGCTGCAAATGCCACTTCCAGCTTAGCTGTGCAGAGGAAGAACAACAAGAAGAAGAAATATCTCGAAATATGTCCGTCAGGCCAGTTCCTTTGAGCTGAATCTGCAAATATCTCGGAAACGAAGCGAGCTATGGCAAAATGATAAGAGACGTTTTTTATAGAGAATTATGTTTCCTACAATTTATGTTCTATGATATTTTTTGATCAGAAGCGTAGTTTTCGAGATATATCGAGATATTTAAAAGTTCCGAAGCCGCACCAACATAATAGGGATACAGAAACACCGTGGCCCCTTTCTTTGAGATAACTCTGCACTAGTGCGAGCCGCAAATGCCACTTCCAGCTTAGCTGTGCAGAAGAAGAACAACAAGAAGAAGAAATATCTCGAAATATGTCCGTCAGGCCCCTTCCCTTGAGATATATCTGCAAATATCTCGGAAACGAAGCGAGCTATGGCAAAATGTTAAGAGACCTTTTTTGTAGAGAATTATGCTTCCTACAATTTATGTTCTATGATATTTTTTGATCAGAAGCGTAGTTTTCGAGATACATCGAGATATTTAAAAGTTCCGAAGCCGCACCAACATAATAGAGATACAGAAACACCGTGGCCCCTTTCTTTGAGATAACTCTGCACGATTGCGAGCTGTAAATGCCACTTCCAGCTTAGCTGTGCAGAAGAAGGACAACAAGAAGAAGAAATATCTCGAAATATGTCCGTCAGGCCCGTTCTCTTGAGATAAATCTGCAAATATCTCGGAAACGAAGCGAGCTATGGCGAAATGTTAAGAGACCTTTTTTGTAGAGAATTAAGTTTCCTACTTTTTATGTTCTATGATATTTTTTGATCAGATGCGTAGTTCTCGAGATATATCAAGATATTTAAAAGTTCCGAAGCCGCACCAACATAATAGAGATACAGAAACACCGTGGCCCCTTTCTTTGAGATAACTCTGCACTATTGCGAGCTGCAAATGCCAATTCCAGCTTAGCTGTGCAGAGGAAGAACAACAAGAAGAAGACATATCTCGAAATATGTCCGTCAAGCCAGTTCCTTTGAGCTGAATCTGCAAATATCTCGGAAACGAAGCGAGCTATGGCAAAATGTTAAGAGACGTTTTTTATAGAGAATTATGTTTCCTACAATTTATGTTCTATGATATTTTTTGATCAGAAGCGTAGTTTTCGAGATATATCGAGATATTTAAAAGTTCCGAAGCCGCACCAACATAATAGGGGTACAGAAACACCGTGGCCCCTTTCTTTGAGATAACTCTGCACTAGTGCGAGCTGTAATTGCCACTTCCAGCTTAGCTGTGCAGAAGAAGAACAACAAGAAGAAGAAATATCTCGAAATATGTCCGTCAGGCCCCTTCCCTTGAGATATATCTGCAAATATCTCGGAAACGAAGCGAGCTATGGCAAAATGTTAAGAGACCTTTTTTGTAGAGAATTCTGTTTCCTACAATTTATGTTCTATGATATTTTTTGATCAGATGCGTAGTTCTCGAGATATATCAAGATATTTAAAAGTTCCGAAGCCGCACCAACATAATAGGGGTACAGAAACACCGTGGCCCCTTTCTTTGAGATAACTCTGCACTAGTGCGAGCTGTAATTGCCACTTCCAGCTTAGCTGTGCAGAAGAAGAACAACAAGAAGAAGAAATATCTCGAAATATGTCCGTCAGGCCCCTTCCCTTGAGATATATCTGCAAATATCTCGGAAACGAAGCGAGCTATGGCAAAATGTTAAGAGACGTTTTTTATAGAGAATTATGTTTCCTACAATTTTTGTTCTATGATATTTTTTGATCAGAAGCGTAGTTTTCGAGATATATCGAGATATTTAAAAGTTCCGAAGCCGCACCAACATAATAGGGATACAGAAACACCGTGGCCCCTTTCTTTGAGATAACTCTGCACTAGTGCGAGCCGCAAATGCCACTTCCAGCTTAGCTGTGCAGAAGAAGAACAACAAGAAGAAGAAATATCTCGAAATATGTCCGTCAGGCCCCTTCCCTTGAGATATATCTGCAAATATCTCGGAAACGAAGCGAGCTATGGCAAAATGTTAAGAGACCTTTTTTGTAGAGAATTATGCTTCCTACAATTTATGTTCTATGATATTTTTTGATCAGAAGCGTAGTTTTCGAGATACATCGAGATATTTAAAAGTTCCGAAGCCGCACCAACATAATAGAGATACAGAAACACCGTGGCCCCTTTCTTTGAGATAACTCTGCACGATTGCGAGCTGTAAATGCCACTTCCAGCTTAGCTGTGCAGAAGAAGGACAACAAGAAGAAGAAATATCTCGAAATATGTCCGTCAGGCCCCTTCCCTTGAGATAAATCTGCAAATATCTCGGAAACGAAGCGAGCTATGGCGAAATGTTAAGAGACCTTTTTTGTAGAGAATTAAGTTTCCTACTTTTTATGTTCTATGATATTTTTTGATCAGATGCGTAGTTCTCGAGATATATCAAGATATTTAAAAGTTCCGAAGCCGCACCAACATAATAGAGATACAGAAACACCGTGGCCCCTTTCTTTGAGATAACTCTGCACTATTGCGAGCTGCAAATGCCACTTCCAGCTTAGCTGTGCAGAGGAAGAACAACAAGAAGAAGAAATATCTCGAAATATGTCCGTCAGGCCAGTTCCTTTGAGCTGAATCTGCAAATATCTCGGAAACGAAGCGAGCTATGGCAAAATGTTAAGAGACGTTTTTTATAGAGAATTATGTTTCCTACAATTTATGTTCTATGATATTTTTTGATCAGAAGCGTAGTTTTCGAGATATATCAAGATATTTAAAAGTTCCGAAGCCGCACCAACATAATAGGGGTACAGAAACACCGTGGCCCCTTTCTTTGAGATAACTCTGCACTAGTGCGAGCTGTAATTGCCACTTCCAGCTTAGCTGTGCAGAAGAAGAACAACAAGAAGAAGAAATATCTCGAAATATGTCCGTCAGGCCCCTTCCCTTGAGATATATCTGCAAATATCTCGGAAACGAAGCGAGCTATGGCAAAATGTTAAGAGACGTTTTTTATAGAGAATTATGTTTCCTACAATTTTTGTTCTATGATATTTTTTGATCAGAAGCGTAGTTTTCGAGATATATCGAGATATTTAAAAGTTCCGAAGCCGCACCAACATAATAGGGATACAGAAACACCGTGGCCCCTTTCTTTGAGATAACTCTGCACTAGTGCGAGCCGCAAATGCCACTTCCAGCTTAGCTGTGCAGAAGAAGAACAACAAGAAGAAGAAATATCTCGAAATATGTCCGTCAGGCCCCTTCCCTTGAGATATATCTGCAAATATCTCGGAAACGAAGCGAGCTATGGCAAAATGTTAAGAGACCTTTTTTGTAGAGAATTATGCTTCCTACAATTTATGTTCTATGATATTTTTTGATCAGAAGCGTAGTTTTCGAGATACATCGAGATATTTAAAAGTTCCGAAGCCGCACCAACATAATAGAGATACAGAAACACCGTGGCCCCTTTCTTTGAGATAACTCTGCACGATTGCGAGCTGTAAATGCCACTTCCAGCTTAGCTGTGCAGAAGAAGGACAACAAGAAGAAGAAATATCTCGAAATATGTCCGTCAGGCCCCTTCCCTTGAGATAAATCTGCAAATATCTCGGAAACGAAGCGAGCTATGGCGAAATGTTAAGAGACCTTTTTTGTAGAGAATTAAGTTTCCTACTTTTTATGTTCTATGATATTTTTTGATCAGATGCGTAGTTCTCGAGATATATCAAGATATTTAAAAGTTCCGAAGCCGCACCAACATAATAGAGATACAGAAACACCGTGGCCCCTTTCTTTGAGATAACTCTGCACTATTGCGAGCTGCAAATGCCACTTCCAGCTTAGCTGTGCAGAGGAAGAACAACAAGAAGAAGAAATATCTCGAAATATGTCCGTCAGGCCAGTTCCTTTGAGCTGAATCTGCAAATATCTCGGAAACGAAGCGAGCTATGGCAAAATGTTAAGAGACGTTTTTTATAGAGAATTATGTTTCCTACAATTTATGTTCTATGATATTTTTTGATCAGAAGCGTAGTTTTCGAGATATATCGAGATATTTAAAAGTTCCGAAGCCGCACCAACATAATAGGGATACAGAAACACCGTGGCCCCTTTCTTTGAGATAACTCTGCACTAGTGCGAGCCGCAAATGCCACTTCCAGCTTAGCTGTGCAGAAGAAGAACAACAAGAAGAAGAAATATCTCGAAATATGTCCGTCAGGCCCCTTCCCTTGAGATATATCTGCAAATATCTCGGAAACGAAGCGAGCTATGGCAAAATGTTAAGAGACCTTTTTTGTAGAGAATTATGCTTCCTACAATTTATGTTCTATGATATTTTTTGATCAGAAGCGTAGTTTTCGAGATACATCGAGATATTTAAAAGTTCCGAAGCCGCACCAACATAATAGAGATACAGAAACACCGTGGCCCCTTTCTTTGAGATAACTCTGCACGATTGCGAGCTGTAAATGCCACTTCCAGCTTAGCTGTGCAGAAGAAGGACAACAAGAAGAAGAAATATCTCGAAATATGTCCGTCAGGCCCGTTCTCTTGAGATAAATCTGCAAATATCTCGGAAACGAAGCGAGCTATGGCGAAATGTTAAGAGACCTTTTTTGTAGAGAATTAAGTTTCCTACTTTTTATGTTCTATGATATTTTTTGATCAGATGCGTAGTTCTCGAGATATATCAAGATATTTAAAAGTTCCGAAGCCGCACCAACATAATAGAGATACAGAAACACCGTGGCCCCTTTCTTTGAGATAACTCTGCACTATTGCGAGCTGCAAATGCCACTTCCAGCTTAGCTGTGCAGAGGAAGAACAACAAGAAGAAGAAATATCTCGAAATATGTCCGTCAGGCCAGTTCCTTTGAGCTGAATCTGCAAATATCTCGGAAACGAAGCGAGCTATGGCAAAATGTTAAGAGACGTTTTTTATAGAGAATTATGTTTCCTACAATTTATGTTCTATGATATTTTTTGATCAGAAGCGTAGTTTTCGAGATATATCGAGATATTTAAAAGTTCCGAAGCCGCACCAACATAATAGGGGTACAGAAACACCGTGGCCCCTTTCTTTGAGATAACTCTGCACTAGTGCGAGCTGTAATTGCCACTTCCAGCTTAGCTGTGCAGAAGAAGAACAACAAGAAGAAGAAATATCTCGAAATATGTCCGTCAGGCCCCTTCCCTTGAGATATATCTGCAAATATCTCGGAAACGAAGCGAGCTATGGCAAAATGTTAAGAGACCTTTTTTGTAGAGAATTCTGTTTCCTACAATTTATGTTCTATGATATTTTTTGATCAGATGCGTAGTTCTCGAGATATATCAAGATATTTAAAAGTTCCGAAGCCGCACCAACATAATAGGGGTACAGAAACACCGTGGCCCCTTTCTTTGAGATAACTCTGCACTAGTGCGAGCTGTAATTGCCACTTCCAGCTTAGCTGTGCAGAAGAAGAACAACAAGAAGAAGAAATATCTCGAAATATGTCCGTCAGGCCCCTTCCCTTGAGATATATCTGCAAATATCTCGGAAACGAAGCGAGCTATGGCAAAATGTTAAGAGACCTTTTTTGTAGAGAATTCTGTTTCCTACAATTTATGTTCTATGATATTTTTTGATCAGATGCGTAGTTCTCGAGATATATCAAGATATTTAAAAGTTCCGAAGCCGCACCAACATAATAGAGATACAGAAACACCGTGGCCCCTTTCTTTGAGATAACTCTGCACGATTGCGAGCTGTAAATGCCACTTCCAGCTTAGCTGTGCAGAAGAAGGACAACAAGAAGAAGAAATATCTCGAAATATGTCCGTCAGGCCCCTTCCCTTGAGATAAATCTGCAAATATCTCGGAAACGAAGCGAGCTATGGCGAAATGTTAAGAGACCTTTTTTGTAGAGATTTAAGTTTCCTACTTTTTATGTTCTATGATATTTTTTGATCAGATGCGTAGTTCTCGAGATATATCAAGATATTTAAAAGTTCCGAAGCCGCACCAACATAATAGAGATACAGAAACAACGTGGCCCCTTTCTTTGAGATAACTCTGCACTATTGCGAGCTGCAAATGCCACTTCCAGCTTAGCTGTGCAGAGGAAGAACAACAAGAAGAAGAAATATCTCGAAATATGTCCGTCAGGCCAGTTCCTTTGAGCTGAATCTGCAAATATCTCGGAAACGAAGCGAGCTATGGCAAAATGTTAAGAGACGTTTTTTATAGAGAATTATGTTTCCTACAATTTATGTTCTATGATATTTTTTGATCAGAAGCGTAGTTTTCGAGATATATCGAGATATTTAAAAGTTCCGAAGCCGCACCAACATAATAGGGATACAGATACACCGTGGCCCCTTTCTTTGAGATAACTCTGCACTAGTGCGAGCCGCAAATGCCACTTCCAGCTTAGCTGTGCAGAAGAAGAACAACAAGAAGAAGAAATATCTCGAAATATGTCGGTCAGGCCCCTTCCCTTGAGATATATCTGCAAATATCTCGGAAACGAAGCGAGCTATGGCAAAATGTTAAGAGACCTTTTTTGTAGAGAATTATGCTTCCTACAATTTATGTTCTATGATATTTTTTGATCAGATGCGTAGTTTTCGAGATACATCGAGATATTTAAAAGTTCCGAAGCCGCACCAACATAATAGAGATACAGAAACACCGTGGCCCCTTTCTTTGAGATAACTCTGCACTAGTGCGAGCCGCAAATGCCAGTTCCAGCTTAGCTGTGCAGAAGAAGAACAACAAGAGGAAGAAATATCTCGAAATATGTCCGTCAGGCCCCTTCCCTTGTGATAAATCTGCAAATATCTCGGAAACGAAGCGAGCTATGGCAAAATGTTAAGAGACCTTTTTTGTAGAGAATTATGTTTCCTACAATTTATGTTCTATGATATTTTTTGATCAGAAGCGTAGTTTTCGAGATATATCGAGGTATTTAAAAGTTCCGAAGCCGCACCAACATAATAGAGATACAGAAACACCGTGGCCCCTTTCTTTGAGATAACTCTGCACTATTGCGAGCTGCAAATGCCACTTCCAGCTTAGCTGTGCAGAGGAAGAACAACAAGAAGAAGAAATATCTCGAAATATGTCCGTCAGGCCAGTTCCTTTGAGCTGAATCTGCAAATATCTCGGAAACGAAGCGAGCTATGGCAAAATGTTAAGAGACGTTTTTTGTAGAGAATTATGTTTCCTACAATTTATGTTCTATGATATTTTTTGATCAGAAGCGTAGTTTTCGAGATATATCGAGGTATTTAAAAGTTCCGAAGCCGCACCAACATAATAGGGATACAGAAACACCGTGGCCCCTTTCTTTGAGATAACTCTGCACTAGTGCGAGCCGCAAATGCCACTTCCAGCTTAGCTGTGCAGAAGAAGAACAACAAGAAGAAGAAATATCTCGAAATATGTCCGTCAGGCCCCTTCCCTTGAGATAAATCTGCAAATATCTCGGAAACGAAGCGAGCTATGGCGAAATGTTAAGAGAACTTTTTTGTAGAGAATTAAGTTTCCTACTTTTCATGTTCTATGATATTTTTTGATCAGATGCGTAGTTCTCGAGATATATCAAGATATTTAAAAGTTCCGAAGCCGCACCAACATAATAGAGATACAGAAACACCGTGGCCCCTTTCTTTGAGATAACTCTGCACGATTGCGAGCTGTAAATGCCACTTCCAGCTTAGCTGTGCAGAAGAAGGACAACAAGAAGAAGAAATATCTCGAAATATGTCCGTCAGGCCCCTTCCCTTGAGATAAATCTGCAAATATCTCGGAAACGAAGCGAGCTATGGCGAAATGTTAAGAGACCTTTTTTGTAGAGAATTAAGTTTCCTACTTTTTATGTTCTATGATATTTTTTGATCAGATGCGTAGTTCTCGAGATATATCAAGATATTTAAAAGTTCCGAAGCCGCACCAACATAATAGAGATACAGAAACACCGTGGCCCCTTTCTTTGAGATAACTCCGCACTATTGCGAGCTGCAAATGCCACTTCCAGCTTAGCTGTGCAGAGGAAGAACAACAAGAAGAAGAAATATCTCGAAATATGTCCGTCAGGCCAGTTCCTTCGAGCTGAATCTGCAAATATCTCGGAAACGAAGCGAGCTATGGCAAAATGTTAAGAGACGTTTTTTATAGAGAATTATGTTTCCTACAATTTATGTTCTATGATATTTTTTGATCAGAAGCGTAGTTTTCGAGATATATCGAGATATTTAAAAGTTCCGAAGCCGCGCCAACATAATAGGGGTACAGAAACACCGTGGCCCCTTTCTTTGAGATAACTCTGCACTAGTGCGAGCTGTAAATGCCACTTCCAGCTTAGCTGTGCAGAAGAAGAACAACAAGAAGAAGAAATATCTCGAAATATGTCCGTCAGGCCCCTTCCCTTGAGATAAATCTGCAAATATCTCGGAAACGAAGCGAGCTATGGCGAAATGTTAAGAGACCTTTTTTGTAGAGAATTAAGTTTCCTACTTTTTATGTTCTATGATATTTTTTGATCAGATGCGTAGTTCTCGAGATATATCAAGATATTTAAAAGTTCCGAAGCCGCACCAACATAATAGAGATACAGAAACACCGTGGCCCCTTTCTTTGAGATAACTCCGCACTATTGCGAGCTGCAAATGCCACTTCCAGCTTAGCTGTGCAGAGGAAGAACAACAAGAAGAAGAAATATCTCGAAATATGTCCGTCAGGCCAGTTCCTTTGAGCTGAATCTGCAAATATCTCGGAAACGAAGCGAGCTATGGCAAAATGTTAAGAGACGTTTTTTATAGAGAATTATGTTTCCTACAATTTATGTTCTATGATATTTTTTGATCAGAAGCGTAGTTTTCGAGATATATCGAGATATTTAAAAGTTCCGAAGCCGCACCAACATAATAGGGGTACAGAAACACCGTGGCCCCTTTCTTTGAGATAACTCTGCACTAGTGCGAGCTGTAAATGCCACTTCCAGCTTAGCTGTGCAGAAGAAGAACAACAAGAAGAAGAAATATCTCGAAATATGTCCGTCAGGCCCCTTCCCTTGAGATATATCTGCAAATATCTCGGAAACGAAGCGAGCTATGGCAAAATGTTAAGAGACCTTTTTTGTAGAGAATTCTGTTTCCTACAATTTATGTTCTATGATATTTTTTGATCAGATGCGTAGTTCTCGAGATATATCAAGATATTTAAAAGTTCCGAAGCCGCACCAACATAATAGAGATACAGAAACACCGTGGCCCCTTTCTTTGAGATAACTCTGCACGATTGCGAGCCGCAAATGCCAGTTCCAGCTTAGCTGTGCAGAAGAAGAACAACAAGAGGAAGAAATATCTCGAAATATGTCCGTCAGGCCCCTTCCCTTGAGATAAATCTGCAAATATCTCGGAAACGAAGCGAGCTATGGCGAAATGTTAAGAGACCTTTTTTGTAGAGAATTAAGTTTCCCACTTTTTATGTTCTATGATATTTTTTGATCAGATGCGTAGTTCTCGAGATATATCAAGATATTTACAAGTTCCGAAGCCGCACCAACATAATAGACATACAGAAACACCGTGGCCCCTTTCTTTGAGATAACTCTGCACTATTGCGAGCTGCAAATGCCACTTCCAGCTTAGCTGTGCAGAGGAAGAACAACAAGAAGAAGAAGTATCTCGAAATATGTCCGTCAGGCCCGTTCCTTTGAGCTGAATCTGCAAATATCTCGGAAACGAAGCGAGCTATGGCAAAATGTTAAGAGACGTTTTTTGTAGAGAATTATGTTTCCCACAATTTATGTTCTATGATATTTTTTGATCAGAAGCGTAGTTTTCGAGATATATCGAGATATTTAAAAGTTCCGAAGCCGCACCAACATAATAGGGATACAGATACACCGTGGCCCCTTTCTTTGAGATAACTCTGCACTAGTGCGAGCCGCAAATGCCACTTCCAGCTTAGCTGTGCAGAAGAAGAACAACAAGAAGAAGAAATATCTCGAAATATGTCGGTCAGGCCCCTTCCCTTGAGATATATCTGCAAATATCTCGGAAACGAAGCGAGCTATGGCAAAATGTTAAGAGACCTTTTTTGTAGAGAATTATGCTTCCTACAATTTATGTTCTATGATATTTTTTGATCAGATGCGTAGTTTTCGAGATACATCGAGATATTTAAAAGTTCCGAAGCCGCACCAACATAATAGAGATACAGAAACACCGTGGCCCCTTTCTTTGAGATAACTCTGCACTAGTGCGAGCCGCAAATGCCAGTTCCAGCTTAGCTGTGCAGAAGAAGAACAACAAGAGGAAGAAATATCTCGAAATATGTCCGTCAGGCCCCTTCCCTTGTGATAAATCTGCAAATATCTCGGAAACGAAGCGAGCTATGGCAAAATGTTAAGAGACCTTTTTTGTAGAGAATTATGTTTCCTACAATTTATGTTCTATGATATTTTTTGATCAGAAGCGTAGTTTTCGAGATATATCGAGGTATTTAAAAGTTCCGAAGCCGCACCAACATAATAGAGATACAGAAACACCGTGGCCCCTTTCTTTGAGATAACTCTGCACTATTGCGAGCTGCAAATGCCACTTCCAGCTTAGCTGTGCAGAGGAAGAACAACAAGAAGAAGAAATATCTCGAAATATGTCCGTCAGGCCAGTTCCTTTGAGCTGAATCTGCAAATATCTCGGAAACGAAGCGAGCTATGGCAAAATGTTAAGAGACGTTTTTTGTAGAGAATTATGTTTCCTACAATTTATGTTCTATGATATTTTTTGATCAGAAGCGTAGTTTTCGAGATATATCGAGGTATTTAAAAGTTCCGAAGCCGCACCAACATAATAGGGATACAGAAACACCGTGGCCCCTTTCTTTGAGATAACTCTGCACTAGTGCGAGCCGCAAATGCCACTTCCAGCTTAGCTGTGCAGAAGAAGAACAACAAGAAGAAGAAATATCTCGAAATATGTCCGTCAGGCCCCTTCCCTTGAGATAAATCTGCAAATATCTCGGAAACGAAGCGAGCTATGGCGAAATGTTAAGAGAACTTTTTTGTAGAGAATTAAGTTTCCTACTTTTCATGTTCTATGATATTTTTTGATCAGATGCGTAGTTCTCGAGATATATCAAGATATTTAAAAGTTCCGAAGCCGCACCAACATAATAGAGATACAGAAACACCGTGGCCCCTTTCTTTGAGATAACTCTGCACGATTGCGAGCTGTAAATGCCACTTCCAGCTTAGCTGTGCAGAAGAAGGACAACAAGAAGAAGAAATATCTCGAAATATGTCCGTCAGGCCCCTTCCCTTGAGATAAATCTGCAAATATCTCGGAAACGAAGCGAGCTATGGCGAAATGTTAAGAGACCTTTTTTGTAGAGAATTAAGTTTCCTACTTTTTATGTTCTATGATATTTTTTGATCAGATGCGTAGTTCTCGAGATATATCAAGATATTTAAAAGTTCCGAAGCCGCACCAACATAATAGAGATACAGAAACACCGTGGCCCCTTTCTTTGAGATAACTCCGCACTATTGCGAGCTGCAAATGCCACTTCCAGCTTAGCTGTGCAGAGGAAGAACAACAAGAAGAAGAAATATCTCGAAATATGTCCGTCAGGCCAGTTCCTTCGAGCTGAATCTGCAAATATCTCGGAAACGAAGCGAGCTATGGCAAAATGTTAAGAGACGTTTTTTATAGAGAATTATGTTTCCTACAATTTATGTTCTATGATATTTTTTGATCAGAAGCGTAGTTTTCGAGATATATCGAGATATTTAAAAGTTCCGAAGCCGCGCCAACATAATAGGGGTACAGAAACACCGTGGCCCCTTTCTTTGAGATAACTCTGCACTAGTGCGAGCTGTAAATGCCACTTCCAGCTTAGCTGTGCAGAAGAAGAACAACAAGAAGAAGAAATATCTCGAAATATGTCCGTCAGGCCCCTTCCCTTGAGATAAATCTGCAAATATCTCGGAAACGAAGCGAGCTATGGCGAAATGTTAAGAGACCTTTTTTGTAGAGAATTAAGTTTCCTACTTTTTATGTTCTATGATATTTTTTGATCAGATGCGTAGTTCTCGAGATATATCAAGATATTTAAAAGTTCCGAAGCCGCACCAACATAATAGAGATACAGAAACACCGTGGCCCCTTTCTTTGAGATAACTCCGCACTATTGCGAGCTGCAAATGCCACTTCCAGCTTAGCTGTGCAGAGGAAGAACAACAAGAAGAAGAAATATCTCGAAATATGTCCGTCAGGCCAGTTCCTTTGAGCTGAATCTGCAAATATCTCGGAAACGAAGCGAGCTATGGCAAAATGTTAAGAGACGTTTTTTATAGAGAATTATGTTTCCTACAATTTATGTTCTATGATATTTTTTGATCAGAAGCGTAGTTTTCGAGATATATCGAGATATTTAAAAGTTCCGAAGCCGCACCAACATAATAGGGGTACAGAAACACCGTGGCCCCTTTCTTTGAGATAACTCTGCACTAGTGCGAGCTGTAAATGCCACTTCCAGCTTAGCTGTGCAGAAGAAGAACAACAAGAAGAAGAAATATCTCGAAATATGTCCGTCAGGCCCCTTCCCTTGAGATATATCTGCAAATATCTCGGAAACGAAGCGAGCTATGGCAAAATGTTAAGAGACCTTTTTTGTAGAGAATTCTGTTTCCTACAATTTATGTTCTATGATATTTTTTGATCAGATGCGTAGTTCTCGAGATATATCAAGATATTTAAAAGTTCCGAAGCCGCACCAACATAATAGAGATACAGAAACACCGTGGCCCCTTTCTTTGAGATAACTCTGCACGATTGCGAGCCGCAAATGCCAGTTCCAGCTTAGCTGTGCAGAAGAAGAACAACAAGAGGAAGAAATATCTCGAAATATGTCCGTCAGGCCCCTTCCCTTGAGATAAATCTGCAAATATCTCGGAAACGAAGCGAGCTATGGCGAAATGTTAAGAGACCTTTTTTGTAGAGAATTAAGTTTCCCACTTTTTATGTTCTATGATATTTTTTGATCAGATGCGTAGTTCTCGAGATATATCAAGATATTTACAAGTTCCGAAGCCGCACCAACATAATAGACATACAGAAACACCGTGGCCCCTTTCTTTGAGATAACTCTGCACTATTGCGAGCTGCAAATGCCACTTCCAGCTTAGCTGTGCAGAGGAAGAACAACAAGAAGAAGAAGTATCTCGAAATATGTCCGTCAGGCCCGTTCCTTTGAGCTGAATCTGCAAATATCTCGGAAACGAAGCGAGCTATGGCAAAATGTTAAGAGACGTTTTTTGTAGAGAATTATGTTTCCCACAATTTATGTTCTATGATATTTTTTGATCAGAAGCGTAGTTTTCGAGATATATCGAGATATTTAAAAGTTCCGAAGCCGCACCAACATAATAGAGATACAGAAACACCGTGGCCCCTTTCTCTGAGATAACTCTGCACTAGTGCGAGCCGCAAATGCCACTTCCAGCTTAGCTGTGCAGAAGAAGAACAACAAGAAGAAGAAATATCTCGAAATATGTCCGACAGGCCCCTTCCCTTGAGATAAATCTGCAAATATCTCGGAAACGAAGCGAGCTATGGCAAAATGTTAAGAGACCTTTTTTGTAGACAATAATGTTTCCTACAATTTACGTTCTTTGATATTTTTTGATCAGAAGCGTAGTTTTCGAGATATATCGAGATATTTAAAAGTTCCGAAGCCGCACCAACATAATAGAGATACAGAAACACCGTGGCCCCTTTCTTTGAGATAACTCTGCACTATTGCGACCTGCAAATGCCACTTCCAGCTCAGCTGTGCAGAAGAAGAACAACAAGAAGAAGAAATATCTCGAAATATGTCCGTCAGGCCCCTTCCCTTGAGATAAATCTGCAAATATCTCGGAAACGAAGCGAGCTATGGCAAAATGTTAAGAGACCGTTTTTGTAGAGAATTAAGTTTCCTACTTTTTATGTTCTACGATATTTTTTGTTCAGATGCGTGGTTCTCGAGATATATCAAGATATTTAAAAGTTCCGAAGCCGCACCAACATAATAGAGATACAGATACACCGTCGCCCCTTTCTTAGAGATAACTCTGCACTATTGCGAGCTGCAAATGCCACTTCCAGCTTAGCTGTGCAGAAGAAGAACAACAAGAAGAAGAAATATCTCGAAATATGTCCGTCAGGCCCCTTCCCTTGAGATATATCTGCAAATATCTCGGAAACGAAGCGAGCTATGGCAAAATGTTAAGAGACGTTTTTTGTAGAGAATTATGTTTCCTACAATTTATGTTCTATGATATTTTTTGATCAGAAGCGTAGTTTTCGAGATATATCGAGATATTTAAAAGTTCCGAAGCCGCACCAACATAATAGAGATACAGAAACACCGTGGCCCCTTTCTTTGAGATAACTCTGCACTAGTGCGAGCCGCAAATGCCACTTCCAGCTTAGCTGTGCAGAAGAAGAACAACAAGAAGAAGAAATATCTCGAAATATGTCCGACAGGCCCCTTCCCTTGAGATAAATCTGCAAATATCTCGGAAACGAAGCGAGCTATGGCGAAATGTTAAGAGACCTTTTTTGTAGAGAATTAAGTTTCCTACTTTTTATCTTCTATGATATTTTTTGACCAGATGCGTAGTTCTCCAGATATATCAAGATATTTAAAAGTTCCGAAGCCGCACCAACATAATAGAGATACAGAAACACCGTGGCCCCTTTCTTTGAGATAACTCTGCACTGTTGCGCGCTGCAAATGCCACTTCCAGCTTAGCTGTGCAGAAGAAGAACAACAAGAAGAAGAAATATCTCGAAATATGTCCGTCAGGCCCCTTCCCTTGAGATAAATCTGCAAATATCTCGGAAACGAAGCGAGCTATGGCAAAATGTTAAGACACCTTTTTTGTAGAGAATTAAGTTTCCTACTTTTTATGTTCTATGATATTTTTCGATCAGAGGCGTAGTTCTCGAGATATATCAAGATATTTAAAAGTTCCGAAGCCGCACCAACATAATAGAGATACAGAAACACCGTGGCCCCTTTCTTTGAGATAACTCTGCACGATTGCGAGCTGGAAATGCCACTTCCAGTTTAGCTGTGCAGAAGAAGAACAACAAGAAGAAGAAATATCTCGAAATATGTCCGTCAGGCCCCTTCCCTTGAGATAAATCTGCAAATATCTCGGAAACGAAGCGAGCTATGGCGAAATGTTAAGAGAACTTTTTTGTAGAGAATTAAGTTTCCTACTTTTCATGTTCTATGATATTTTTTGATCAGATGCGTAGTTCTCGAGATATATCAAGATATTTAAAAGTTCCGAAGCCGCACCAACATAATAGAGATACAGAAACACCGTGGCCCCTTTCTTTGAGATAACTCTGCACGATTGCGAGCTGTAAATGCCACTTCCAGCTTAGCTGTGCAGAAGAAGGACAACAAGAAGAAGAAATATCTCGAAATATGTCCGTCAGGCCCCTTCCCTTGAGATAAATCTGCAAATATCTCGGAAACGAAGCGAGCTATGGCGAAATGTTAAGAGACCTTTTTTGTAGAGAATTAAGTTTCCTACTTTTTATGTTCTATGATATTTTTTGATCAGATGCGTAGTTCTCGAGATATATCAAGATATTTAAAAGTTCCGAAGCCGCACCAACATAATAGAGATACAGAAACACCGTGGCCCCTTTCTTTGAGATAACTCCGCACTATTGCGAGCTGCAAATGCCACTTCCAGCTTAGCTGTGCAGAGGAAGAACAACAAGAAGAAGAAATATCTCGAAATATGTCCGTCAGGCCAGTTCCTTTGAGCTGAATCTGCAAATATCTCGGAAACGAAGCGAGCTATGGCAAAATGTTAAGAGACGTTTTTTATAGAGAATTATGTTTCCTACAATTTATGTTCTATGATATTTTTTGATCAGAAGCGTAGTTTTCGAGATATATCGAGATATTTAAAAGTTCCGAAGCCGCACCAACATAATAGGGGTACAGAAACACCGTGGCCCCTTTCTTTGAGATAACTCTGCACTAGTGCGAGCTGTAAATGCCACTTCCAGCTTACCTGTGCAGAAGAAGAACAACAAGAAGAAGAAATATCTCGAAATATGTCCGTCAGGCCCCTTCCCTTGAGATATATCTGCAAATATCTCGGAAACGAAGCGAGCTGTGGCAAAATGTTAAGAGACCTTTTTTGTAGAGAATTCTGTTTCCTACAATTTATGTTCTATGATATTTTTTGATCAGATGCGTAGTTCTCGAGATATATCAAGATATTTAAAAGTTCCGAAGCCGCACCAACATAATAGAGATACAGAAACACCGTGGTCCCTTTCTTTGAGATAACTCTGCACGATTGCGAGCCGCAAATGCCAGTTCCAGCTTAGCTGTGCAGAAGAAGAACAACAAGAGGAAGAAATATCTCGAAATATGTCCGTCAGGCCCCTTCCCTTGAGATAAATCTGCAAATATCTCGGAAACGAAGCGAGCTATGGCGAAATGTTAAGAGACCTTTTTTGTAGAGAATTAAGTTTCCTACTTTTTATGTTCTATGATATTTTTTGATCAGATGCGTAGTTCTCGAGATATATCAAGATATTTAAAAGTTCCGAAGCCGCACCAACATAATAGAGATACAGAAACACCGTGGCCCCTTTCTTTGAGATAACTCCGCACTATTGCGAGCTGCAAATGCCACTTCCAGCTTAGCTGTGCAGAGGAAGAACAACAAGAAGAAGAAATATCTCGAAATATGTCCGTCAGGCCCCTTCCCTTGAGATAAATCTGCAAATATCTCGGAAACGAAGCGAGCTATGGCAAAATGTTAAGAGACCTTTTTTGTAGAGAATTAAGTTTCCTACTTTTCATGTTCTATGATATTTCTTGATCAGATGCGTAGTTCTCGAGATATATCAAGATATTTAAAAGTTCCGAAGCCGCACCAACATAATAGAGATACAGAAACACCGTGGCCCCTTTCTTTGAGATAACTCTGCACTATTGCGAGCTGCAAATGCCACTTCCAGCTTAGCTGTGCAGAGGAAGAACAACAAGAAGAAGAAGTATCTCGAAATATGTCCGTCAGGCCCGTTCCTTTGAGCTGAATCTGCAAATATCTCGGAAACGAAGCGAGCTATGGCAAAATGTTTAGAGACGCTTTTTGTAGAGAATTATGTTTCCTACAATTTATGTTCTATGATATTTTTTGATCAGAAGCGTAGTTTTCGAGATATATCGAGATATTTAAAAGTTCCGAAGCCGCACCAACATAATAGAGATACAGAAACACCGTGGCCCCTTTCTTTGAGATAACTCTGCACTAGTGCGAGCCGCAAATGCCACTTCCAGCTTAGCTGTGCAGAAGAAGAACAACAAGAAGAAGAAATATCTCGAAATATGTCCGACAGGCCCCTTCCCTTGAGATAAATCTGCAAATATCTCGGAAACGAAGCGAGCTATGGCAAAATGTTAAGATACCTTTTTTGTAGAGAATTATGTTTCCTACAATTTATGTTCTATGATATTTTTTGATCAGATGCGTAGTTCTCGAGATATATCAAGATATTTAAAAGTTCCGAAGCCGCACCAACATAATAGAGATACAGAAACACCGTGGCCCCTTTCTTTGAGATAACTCTGCACTATTGCGAGCTGCAAATGCCACTTCCAGCTTAGCTGTGCAGAGGAAGAACAACAAGAAGAAGAAGTATCTCGAAATATGTCCGTCAGGCCCGTTCCTTTGTGCTGAATCTGCAAATATCTCGGAAACGAAGCGAGCTATGGCAAAATGTTAAGAGACGCTTTTTGTAGAGAATTATGTTTCCTACAATTTATGTTCTATGATATTTTTTGATCAGAAGCGTAGTTTTCGAGATATATCGAGATATTTAAAAGTTCCGAAGCCGCACCAACATAATAGAGATACAGAAACACCGTGGCCCCTTTCTTTGAGATAACTCTGCACTAGTGCGAGCCGCAAATGCCACTTCCAGCTTAGCTGTGCAGAAGAAGAACAACAAGAAGAAGAAATATCTCGAAATATGTCCGACAGGCCCCTTCCCTTGAGATAAATCTGCAAATATCTCGGAAACGAAGCGAGCTATGGCAAAATGTTAAGAGACCTTTTTTGTAGAGAATAATGTTTCCTACAATTTACGTTCTTTGATATTTTTTGATCAGAAGCGTAGTTTTCGAGATATATCGAGATATTTAAGAGTTCCGAAGCCGCACCAACATAATAGAGATACAGAAACACCGTGGCCCCTTTCTTTGAGATAACTCTGCACTATTGCGACCTGCAAATGCCACTTCCAGCTCAGCTGTGCAGAAGAAGAACAACAAGAAGAAGAAATATCTCGAAATATGTCCGACAGGCCCCTTCCCTTGAGATAAATCTGCAAATATCTCGGAAACGAAGCGAGCTATGGCGAAATGTTAAGAGACCTTTTTCGTAGAGAATTAAGTTTCCTACTTTTTATCTTCTATGATATTTTTTGACCAGATGCGTAGTTCTCGAGATATATCAAGATATTTAAAAGTTCCGAAGCCGCACCAACATAATAGAGATACAGAAACACCGTGGCCCCTTTCTTTGAGATAACTCTGCACTATTGCGAGCTGCAAATGCCACTTCCAGCTTAGCTGTGCAGAGGAAGAACAACAAGAAGAAGAAGTATCTCGAAATATGTCCGTCAGGCCCGTTCCTTTGAGCTGAATCTGCAAATATCTCGGAAACGAAGCGAGCTATGGCAAAATGTTAAGAGACCTTTCTTGTAGAGAATTAAGTTTCCTACTTTTTATGTTCTATGATATTTTTCGATCAGAGGCGTAGTTCTCGAGATATATCAAGATATTTAAAAGTTCCGAAGCCGCACCAACAAAATAGAGATACAGAAACACCGTGGCCCCTTTCTTTGAGATAACTCTGCACGATTGCGAGCTGGAAATGCCACTTCCAGTTTAGCTGTGCAGAAGAAGAACAACAAGAAGAAGAAATATCTCGAAATATGTCCGGCAGGCCCCTTCCCTTGAGATATATCTGCAAATATCTCGGAAACGAAGCGAGCTATGGCAAAATGTTAAGAGACCTTTTTTGTAGAGAATAATGTTTCCTACAATTTACGTTGTTTGATATTTTTTGATCAGAAGCGTAGTTTTCGAGATATATCGAGATATTTAAGAGTTCCGAAGCCGCACCAACATAATAGAGATACAGAAACACCGTGGCCCCTTTCTTTGAGATAACTCTGCACTATTGCGACCTGCAAATGCCACTTCCAGCTCAGCTGTGCAGAAGAAGAACAACAAGAAGAAGAAATATCTCGAAATATGTCCGACAGGCCCCTTCCCTTGAGATAAATCTGCAAATATCTCGGAAACGAAGCGAGCTATGGCGAAATGTTAAGAGACCTTTTTCGTAGAAAATTAAGTTTCCTACTTTTTATCTTCTATGATATTTTTTGACCAGATGCGTAGTTCTCGAGATATATCAAGATATTTAAAAGTTCCGAAGCCGCACCAACATAATAGAGATACAGAAACACCGTGGCCCCTTTCTTTGAGATAACTCTGCACTATTGCGCGCTGCAAATGCCACTTCCAGCTTAGCTGTGCAGAAGAAGAACAACAAGAAGAAGAAATATCTCGAAATATGTCCGGCAGGCCCCTTCCCTTGAGATATATCTGCAAATATCTCGGAAACGAAGCGAGCTATGGCAAAATGTTAAGATACCTTTTTTGTAGAGAATTATGTTTGCTACAATTTATGTTCTATGATATTTTTTGATCAGATGCGTAGTTCTCGAGATATATCAAGATATTTAAAAGTTCCGAAGCCGCACCAACATAATAGAGATACAGAAACACCGTGGCCCCTTTCTTTGAGATAACTCTGCACTATTGCGAGCTGCAAATGCCACTTCCAGCTTAGCTGTGCAGAGGAAGAACAACAAGAAGAAGAAATATCTCGAAATATGTCCGTCAGGCCAGTTCCTTTGAGCTGAATCTGCAAATATCTCGGAAACGAAGCGAGCTATGGCAAAATCTTAAGAGACGTTTTTTGTAGAGAATTATGTTTCCTACAATTTATGTTCTATGATATTTTTTGATCAGAAGCGTAGTTTTCGAGATATATCGAGATATTTAAAAGTTCCGAAGCCGCACCAACATAATAGAGATACAGAAACACCGTGGCCCCTTTCTTTGAGATAACTCTGCACTAGTGCGAGCCGCAAATGCCACTTCCAGCTTAGCTGTGCAGAAGAAGAACAACAAGAAGAAGAAATATCTCGAAATATGTCCGACAGGCCCCTTCCCTTGAGATAAATCTGCAAATATCTCGGAAACGAAGCGAGCTATGGCAAAATGTTAAGAGACCTTTTTTGTAGAGAATAATGTTTCCTACAATTTACGTTCTATGATATTTTTTGATCAGAAGCGTAGTTTTCGAGATATATCGAGATATTTAAAAGTTCCGAAGCCGCACCAACATAATAGAGATACAGAAACACCGTGGCCCCTTACTTTGAGATGACTCTGCACTATTGCGACCTGCAAATGCCACTTCCAGCTCAGCTGTGCAGAAGAAGAACAACAAGAAGAAGAAATATCTCGAAATATGTCCGTCAGGCCCCTTCCCTTGAGATAAATCTGCAAATATCTCGGAAACGAAGCGAGCTATGGCAAAATGTTAAGAGACCGTTTTTGTAGAGAATTAAGTTTCCTACTTTTTATGTTCTATGATATTTTTTGATCAGATGCGTGGTTCTCGAGATATATCAAGATATTTAAAAGTTCCGAAGCCGCACCAACATAATAGAGATACAGATACACCGTGGCCCCTTTCTTAGAGATAACTCTGCACTATTGCGAGCTGCAAATGCCACTTCCAGCTTAGCTGTGCAGAAGAAGAACAACAAGAAGAAGAAATATCTCGAAATATGTCCGTCAGGCCCCTTCCCTTGAGATATATCTGCAAATATCTCGGAAACGAAGCGAGCTATGGCAAAATGTTAAGAGACGTTTTTTGTAGAGAATTATGTTTCCTACAATTTATGTTCTATGATATTTTTTGATCAGAAGCGTAGTTTTCGAGATATATCGAGATATTTAAAAGTTCCGAAGCCGCACCAACATAATAGAGATACAGAAACACCGTGGCCCCTTTCTTTGAGATAACTCTGCATTATTGCGCGCTGCAAATGCCACTTCCAGCTTAGCTGTGCAGAAGAAGAACAACAAGAAGAAGAAATATCTCGAAATATGTCCGACAGGCCCCTTCCCTTGAGATAAATCTGCAAATATCTCGGAAACGAAGCGAGCTATGGCGAAATGTTAAGAGACCTTTTTTGTAGAGAATTAAGTTTCCTACTTTTTATCTTCTATGATATTTTTTGACCAGATGCGTAGTTCTCCAGATATATCAAGATATTTAAAAGTTCCGAAGCCGCACCAACATAATAGAGATACAGAAACACCGTGGCCCCTTTCTTTGAGATAACTCTGCACGATTGCGAGCTGGAAATGCCACTTCCAGTTTAGCTGTGCAGAAGAAGAACAACAAGAAGAAGAAATATCTCGAAATATGTCCATCAGGACCCTTCCCTTGAGATAAATCTGCAAATATCTCGGAAACGAAGAGAGCTATGGCAAAATGTTAAGAGACCTTTTTTGTAGAGAATTAAGTTTCCTACTTTTCATGTTTTATGATATTTTTTGATCAGATGCGTAGTTCTCGAGATATATCAAGATATTTAAAAGTTCCGAAGCAGCACCAACATAATAGAGATACAGAAACACCGTGGCCCCTTTCTTTGAGATAACTCTGCACTATTGCGAGCTGTAAATGCCACTTCCAGCTTAGCTGTGCAGAAGAAGAACAACAAGAAGAAGAAATATCTCGAAATATGTCCGACAGGCCCCTTCCCTTGAGATAAATCTGCAAATATCTCGGAAACGAAGCGAGCTATGGCAAAATGTTGAGAGACCTTTTTTGTAGAGAATAATATTTCCTACAATTTACGTTCTATGATATTTTTTGATCAGAAGCGTAGTTTTCGAGATATATCGAGATATTTAAAAGTTCCGAAGCCGCACCAACATAATAGAGATACAGAAACACCGTGGCCCCTTTCTTTGAGATAACTCTGCACTATTGCGACCTGCAAATGCCACTTCCAGCTCAGCTGTGCAGAAGAAGAACAACAAGAAGAAGAAATATCTCGAAATATGTCCGTCAGGCCCCTTCCCTTGAGATAAATCTGCAAATATCTCGGAAACGAAGCGAGCTATGGCAAAATGTTAAGAGACCTTTTTTGTAGAGAATTAAGTTTCCTACTTTTCATGTTATATGATATTTTTTGATCAGATGCGTAGTTCTCGAGATATATCAAGATATTTAAAAGTTCCGAAGCAGCACCAACATAATAGAGATACAGAAACACCGTGGCCCCTTTCTTTGAGATAACTCTGCACTATTGCGAGCTGTAAATGCCACTTCCAGCTTAGCTGTGCAGAAGAAGAACAACAAGAAGAAGAAATATCTCGAAATATGTCCGACAGGCCCCTTCCCTTGAGATAAATCTGCAAATATCTCGGAAACGAAGCGAGCTATGGCAAAATGTTAAGAGACCGTTTTTGTAGAGAATTAAGTTTCCTACTTTTTATGTTCTATGATATTTTTTGATCAGATGCGTGGTTCTCGAGATATATCAAGATATTTAAAAGTTCCGAAGCCGCACCAACATAATAGAGATACAGATACACCGTGGCCCCTTTCTTAGAGATAACTCTGCACTATTGCGAGCTGCAAATGCCACTTCCAGCTTAGCTGTGCAGAAGAAGAACAACAAGAAGAAGAAATATCTCGAAATATGTCCGTCAGGCCCCTTCCCTTGAGATATATCTGCAAATATCTCGGAAACGAAGCGAGCTATGGCAAAATGTTAAGAGACGTTTTTTGTAGAGAATTATGTTTCCTACAATTTATGTTCTATGATATTTTTTGATCAGAAGCGTAGTTTTCGAGATATATCGAGATATTTAAAAGTTCCGAAGCCGCACCAACATAATAGAGATACAGAAACACCGTGGCCCCTTTCTTTGAGATAACTCTGCACTATTGCGCGCTGCAAATGCCACTTCCAGCTTAGCTGTGCAGAAGAAGAACAACAAGAAGAAGAAATATCTCGAAATATGTCCGACAGGCCCCTTCCCTTGAGATAAATCTGCAAATATCTCGGAAACGAAGCGAGCTATGGCGAAATGTTAAGAGACCTTTTTTGTAGAGAATTAAGTTTCCTACTTTTTATCTTCTATGATATTTTTTGACCAGATGCGTAGTTCTCCAGATATATCAAGATATTTAAAAGTTCCGAAGCCGCACCAACATAATAGAGATACAGAAACACCGTGGCCCCTTTCTTTGAGATAACTCTGCACGATTGCGAGCTGGAAATGCCACTTCCAGTTTAGCTGTGCAGAAGAAGAACAACAAGAAGAAGAAATATCTCGAAATATGTCCATCAGGACCCTTCCCTTGAGATAAATCTGCAAATATCTCGGAAACGAAGAGAGCTATGGCAAAATGTTAAGAGACCTTTTTTGTAGAGAATTAAGTTTTCTACTTTTCATGTTTTATGATATTTTTTGATCAGATGCGTAGTTCTCGAGATATATCAAGATATTTAAAAGTTCCGAAGCAGCACCAACATAATAGAGATACAGAAACACCGTGGCCCCTTTGTTTGAGATAACTCTGCACTATTGCGAGCTGTAAATGCCACTTCCAGCTTAGCTGTGCAGAAGAAGAACAACAAGAAGAAGAAATATCTCGAAATATGTCCGACAGGCCCCTTCCCTTGAGATAAATCTGCAAATATCTCGGAAACGAAGCGAGCTATGGCAAAATGTTAAGAGACCTTTTTTGTAGAGAATAATGTTTCCTACAATTTACGTTCTATGATATTTTTTGATCAGAAGCGTAGTTTTCGAGATATATCGAGATATTTAAAAGTTCCGAAGCCGCACCAACATAATAGAGATACAGAAACACCGTGGCCCCTTTCTTTGAGATAACTCTGCACTATTGCGACCTGCAAATGCCACTTCCAGCTCAGCTGTGCAGAAGAAGAACAACAAGAAGAAGAAATATCTCGAAATATGTCCGTCAGGCCCCTTCCCTTGAGATAAATCTGCAAATATCTCGGAAACGAAGCGAGCTATGGCAAAATGTTAAGAGACCTTTTTTGTAGAGAATTAAGTTTCCTACTTTTCATGTTATATGATATTTTTTGATCAGATGCGTAGTTCTCGAGATATATCAAGATATTTAAAAGTTCCGAAGCAGCACCAACATAA
Organism: Osmia lignaria lignaria; assembly: GCF_051020975.1. NCBI lineage: Eukaryota > Metazoa > Arthropoda > Insecta > Hymenoptera > Megachilidae > Osmia > Osmia lignaria. The sequence continues at coordinate 8,562,949 of NW_027478166.1, forward strand.
TAGAGATACAGAAACACCGTGGCCCCTTTCTTTGAGATAACTCTGCACTATTGCGAGCTGTAAATGCCACTTCCAGCTTAGCTGTGCAGAAGAAGAACAACAAGAAGAAGAAATATCTCGAAATATGTCCGACAGGCCCCTTCCCTTGAGATAAATCTGCAAATATCTCGGAAACGAAGCGAGCTATGGCAAAATGTTAAGAGACCTTTTTTGTAGAGAATAATGTTTCCTACAATTTACGTTCTATGATATTTTTTGATCAGAAGCGTAGTTTTCGAGATATATCGAGATATTTAAAAGTTCCGAAGCCGCACCAACATAATAGAGATACAGAAACACCGTGGCCCCTTTCTTTGAGATAACTCTGCACTATTGCGACCTGCAAATGCCACTTCCAGCTCAGCTGTGCAGAAGAAGAACAACAAGAAGAAGAAATATCTCGAAATATGTCCGTCAGGCCCCTTCCCTTGAGATAAATCTGCAAATATCTCGGAAACGAAGCGAGCTATGGCAAAATGTTAAGAGACCGTTTTTGTAGAGAATTAAGTTTCCTACTTTTTATGTTCTATGATATTTTTTGATCAGATGCGTGGTTCTCGAGATATATCAAGATATTTAAAAGTTCCGAAGCCGCACCAACATAATAGAGATACAGATACACCGTGGCCCCTTTCTTAGAGATAACTCTGCACTATTGCGAGCTGCAAATGCCACTTCCAGCTTAGCTGTGCAGAAGAAGAACAACAAGAAGAAGAAATATCTCGAAATATGTCCGTCAGGCCCCTTCCCTTGAGATATATCTGCAAATATCTCGGAAACGAAGCGAGCTATGGCAAAATGTTAAGAGACGTTTTTTGTAGAGAATTATGTTTCCTACAATTTATATTCTATGATATTTTTTGATCAGAAGCGTAGTTTTCGAGATATATCGAGATATTTAAAAGTTCCGAAGCCGCACCAACATAATAGAGATACAGAAACACCGTGGCCCCTTTCTTTGAGATAACTCTGCACTAGTGCGAGCCGCAAATGCCACTTCCAGCTTAGCTGTGCAGAAGAAGAACAACAAGAAGAAGAAATATCTCGAAATATGTCCGACAGGCCCCTTCCCTTGAGATAAATCTGCAAATATCTCGGAAACGAAGCGAGCTATGGCGAAATGTTGAGAGACCTTTTTTGTAGAGAATTAAGTTTCCTACTTTTTATCTTCTATGATATTTTTTGATCAGATGCGTAGTTCTCGAGATATATCAAGATATTTAAAAGTTCCGAAGCCGCACCAACATAATAGAGATACAGAAACACCGTGGCCCCTTTCTTTGAGATAACTCTGCACTATTGCGCGCTGCAAATGCCACTTCCAGCTTATCTGTGCAGAAGAAGAACAACAAGAAGAAGAAATATCTCGAAATATGTCCGTCAGGCCCCTTCCCTTGAGATAAATCTGCAAATATCTCGGAAACGAAGCGAGCTATGGCAAAATGTTAAGAGACCTTTTTTGTAGAGAATTAAGTTTCCTACTTTTTATGTTCTATGATATTTTTCGATCAGAGGCGTAGTTCTCGAGATATATCAAGATATTTAAAAGTTCCGAAGCCGCACCAACATAATAGAGATACAGAAACACCGTGGCCCCTTTCTTTGAGATAACTCTGCACGATTGCGAGCTGGAAATGCCACTTCCAGTTTAGCTGTGCAGAAGAAGAACAACAAGAAGAAGAAATATCTCGAAATATGTCCATCAGGACCCTTCCCTTGAGATAAATCTGCAAATATCTCGGAAACGAAGCGAGCTATGGCAAAACGTTAAGAGACCTTTTTTGTAGAGAATAATGTTTCCTACAATTTACGTTCTATGATATTTTTTGATCAGAAGCGTAGTTTTCGAGATATATCGAGATATTTAAAAGTTCCGAAGCCGCACCAACATAATAGAGATACAGAAACACCGTGGCCCCTTTCTTTGAGATAACTCTGCACTATTGCGACCTGCAAATGCCACTTCCAGCTCAGCTGTGCAGGAGAAGAACAACAAGAAGAAGAAATATCTCGAAATATGTCCGTCAGGCCCCTTCCCTTGAGATGAATCTGCAAATATCTCGGAAACGAAGCGAGCTATGGCAAAATGTTAAGAGACCGTTTTTGTAGAGAATTAAGTTTCCTACTTTTTATGTTCTATGATATTTCTTCATCAGATGCGTGGTTCTCGAGATATATCAAGATATATAAAAGTTCCGAAGCCGCACCAACATAATAGAGATACAGAAACACCGTGGCCCCTTTCTTTGAGATAACTCTGCACTATTGCGAGCTGCAAATGCCACTTCCAGCTTAGCTGTGCAGAAGAAGAACAACAAGAAGAAGAAATATCTCGAAATATGTCCGTCAGGCCCCTTCCCTTGAGATATATCTGCAAATATCTCGGAAACGAAGCGAGCTATGGCAAAATGTTAAGAGACCTTTTTTGTAGAGAATTATGTTTCCTACAATTTATGTTCTATGATATTTTTTGATCAGAAGCGTAGTTTTCGAGATATATCGAGATATTTAAAAGTTCCGAAGCCGCACCAACATAATAGAGATACAGAAACACCGTGGCCCCTTTCTTTGAGATAACTCTGCACTATTGCGCGCTGCAAATGCCACTTCCAGCTTATCTGTGCAGAAGAAGAACAACAAGAAGAAGAAATATCTCGAAATATGTCCGTCAGGCCCCTTCCCTTGAGATAAATCTGCAAATATCTCGGAAACGAAGCGAGCTATGGCAAAATGTTAAGAGACCTTTTTTGTAGAGAATTAAGTTTCCTACTTTTTATGTTCTATGATATTTTTTGATCAGAGGCGTAGTTCTCGAGATATATCAAGATATTTAAAAGTTCCGAAGCCGCACCAACATAATAGAGATACAGAAACACCGTGGCCCCTTTCTTTGAGATAACTCTGCACGATTGCGAGCTGGAAATGCCACTTCCAGTTTAGCTGTGCAGAAGAAGAACAACAAGAAGAAGAAATATCTCGAAATATGTCCATCAGGACCCTTCCCTTGAGATAAATCTGCAAATATCTCGGAAACGAAGCAAGCTATGGCAAAATGTTAAGAGACCTTTTTTGTAGAGAATAATGTTTCCTACAATTTACGTTCTATGATATTTTTTGATCAGAAGCGTAGTTTTCGAGATATATCGAGATATTTAAAAGTTCCGAAGCCGCACCAACATAATAGAGATACAGAAACACCGTGGCCCCTTTCTTTGAGATAACTCTGCACTATTGCGACCTGCAAATGCCACTTCCAGCTCAGCTGTGCAGAAGAAGAACAACAAGAAGAAGAAATATCTCGAAATATGTCCGTCAGGCCCCTTCCCTTAAGATGAATCTGCAAATATCTCGGAAACGAAGCGAGCTATGGCAAAATGTTAAGAGACCGTTTTTGTAGAGAATTAAGTTTCCTACTTTTTATGTTCTATGATATTTCTTGATCAGATGCGTGGTTCTCGAGATATATCAAGATATATAAAAGTTCCGAAGCCGCACCAACATAATAGAGATACAAAAACACCGTGGCCCCTTTCTTTGAGATAACTCTGCACTATTGCGAGCTGCAAATGCCACTTCCAGCTTAGCTGTGCAGAAGAAGAACAACAAGAAGAAGAAATATCTCGAAATATGTCCGTCAGGCCCCTTCCCTTGAGATATATCTGCAAATATCTCGGAAACGAAGCGAGCTATGGCAAAATGTTAAGAGACCTTTTTTGTAGAGAATTATGTTTCCTACAATTTATGTTCTATGATATTTTTTGATCAGAAGCGTAGTTTTCGAGATATATCGAGATATTTAAAAGTTCCGAAGCCGCACCAACATAATAGAGATACAGAAACACCGTGGCCCCTTTCTTTGAGATAACTCTGCACTATTGCGCGCTGCAAATGCCACTTCCAGCTTATCTGTGCAGAAGAAGAACAACAAGAAGAAGAAATATCTCGAAATATGTCCGTCAGGCCCCTTCCCTTGAGATAAATCTGCAAATATCTCGGAAACGAAGCGAGCTATGGCAAAATGTTAAGAGACCTTTTTTGTAGAGAATTAAGTTTCCTACTTTTTATGTTCTATGATATTTTTTGATCAGAGGCGTAGTTCTCGAGATATATCAAGATATTTAAAAGTTCCGAAGCCGCACCAACATAATAGAGATACAGAAACACCGTGGCCCCTTTCTTTGAGATAACTCTGCACGATTGCGAGCTGGAAATGCCACTTCCAGTTTAGCTGTGCAGAAGAAGAACAACAAGAAGAAGAAATATCTCGAAATATGTCCATCAGGACCCTTCCCTTGAGATAAATCTGCAAATATCTCGGAAACGAAGCGAGCTATGGCAAAATGTTAAGAGACCTTTTTTGTAGAGAATAATGTTTCCTACAATTTACGTTCTATGATATTTTTTGATCAGAAGCGTAGTTTTCGAGATATATCGAGATATTTAAAAGTTCCGAAGCCGCACCAACATAATAGAGATACAGAAACACCGTGGCCCCTTTCTTTGAGATAACTCTGCACTATTGCGACCTGCAAATGCCACTTCCAGCTCAGCTGTGCAGAAGAAGAACAACAAGAAGAAGAAATATCTCGAAATATGTCCGTCAGGCCCCTTCCCTTGAGATGAATCTGCAAATATCTCGGAAACGAAGCGAGCTATGGCAAAATGTTAAGAGACCGTTTTTGTAGAGAATTAAGTTTCCTACTTTTTATGTTCTATGATATTTCTTGATCAGATGCGTGGTTCTCGAGATATATCAAGATATATAAAAGTTCCGAAGCCGCACCAACATAATAGAGATACAAAAACACCGTGGCCCCTTTCTTTGAGATAACTCTGCACTATTGCGAGCTGCAAATGCCACTTCCAGCTTAGCTGTGCAGAAGAAGAACAACAAGAAGAAGAAATATCTCGAAATATGTCCGTCAGGCCCCTTCCCTTGAGATATATCTGCAAATATCTCGGAAACGAAGCGAGCTATGGCAAAATGTTAAGAGACCTTTTTTGTAGAGAATTATGTTTCCTACAATTTATGTTCTATGATATTTTTTGATCAGAAGCGTAGTTTTCGAGATATATCGAGATATTTAAAAGTTCCGAAGCCGCACCAACATAATAGAGATACAGAAACACCGTGGCCCCTTTCTTTGAGATAACTCTGCACGATTGCGAGCTGGAAATGCCACTTCCAGCTTAGCTGTGCAGAAGAAGAACAACAAGAAGAAGAAATATCTCGAAATATGTCCGTCAGGCCCCTTCCCTTGAGATATATCTGCAAATATCTCGGAAACGAAGCGAGCTATGGCAAAATGTTAAGAGACCTTTTTTGTAGAGAATTATGTTTCCTACAATTTATGGTCTATGATATTTTTTGATCAGAAGCGTAGTTTTCGAGATATATCGAGATATTTAAAAGTTCCGAAGCCGCACCAACATAATAGAGATACAGAAACACCGTGGCCCCTTCCTTTGAGATAACTCTGCACTATTGCGAGCTGCAAATGCCACTTCCAGCTTAGCTGTGCAGAGGAAGAACAACAAGAAGAAGAAGTATCTCGAAATATGTCCGTCAGGCCCGTTCCTTTGAGCTGAATCTGCAAATATCTCGGAAACGAAGCGAGCTATGGCAAAATGTTAAGAGACGTTTTTTGTAGAGAATCATGTTTCCTACAATTTATGTTCTATGATATTTTTCGATCAGAAGCGTAGTTTTCGAGATATATCGAGATATTTAAAAGTTCCGAAGCCGCACCAAGATAATAGAGATACAGAAACACCGTGGCTCCTTTCTTTGAGATAACTCTGCACTAGTGCGAGCCGCAAATGCCACTTCCAGCTTAGCTGTGCAGAAGAAGAACAACAAGAAGAAGAAATATCTCGAAATATGTCCGTCAGGCCCCTTCCCTTGAAATAAATCTGCAAATATCTCGGAAACGAAGCGAGCTATGGCAAAATGTTAAGAGACCTTTTTTGTAGAGAATTATGTTTCCTACTTTTTATGTTCTATGATATTTTTCGATCAGACGCGTAGTTCTCGAGATATATCGAGATATTTAAAAGTTCCGAAGCCGCACCAACATAATAGAGATACAGAAACACCGTGGCCCCTTTCTTTGAGATAACTCTGCACTAGTGCGAGCCGCAAATGCCACTTCCAGCTTAGCTGTGCAGAAGAAGAACAACAAGAAGAAGAAATATCTCGAAATATGTCCGTCAGGCCCCTTCCCTTGAGATAAATCTGCAAATATCTCGGGAACGAAGCGAGCTATGGCAAAATGTTAAGAGACCTTTTTTGTAGAGAATTAAGTTTCCTACTTTTTATGTTCTATGATATTTTTTGATCAGATGCGTAGTTCTCGAGATATATCAAGATATTTAAAAGTTCCGAAGCCGCACCAACATAATAGAGATACAGAAACACCGTGGCCCCTTTCTTTGAGATAACTCTGCACTATTTCGAGCTGCAAATGCCACTTCCAGCTTAGCTGTGCAGAGGAAGAACAACAAGAAGAAGAAGTATCTCGAAATATGTCCGTCAGGCCCCTTCCCTTGAGATAAATCTGCAAATATCTCGGGAACAAAGCGAGCTATGGCAAAATGTTAAGAGACCTTTTTTGTAGAGAATTAAGTTTCCTACTTTTTATGTTCTATGATATTTTTTGATCAGATGCGTAGTTCTCGAGATATATCAAGATATTTAAAAGTTCCGAAGCCGCACCAACATAATAGAGATACAGAAACACCGTGGCCCCTTTCTTTGAGATAACTCTGCACTATTTCGAGCTGCAAATGCCACTTCCAGCTTAGCTGTGCAGAGGAAGAACAACAAGAAGAAGAAGTATCTCGAAATATGTCCGTCAGGCCCGTTCCTTTGAGCTGAATCTGCAAATATCTCGGAAACGAAGCGAGCTATGGCAAAATGTTGTGAGACCTTTTTTGTAGAGAATAATGTTTCCTACAATTAACGTTCTATGATATTTTTTGATCAGAGGCGTAGTTCTCGAGATATATCAAGATATTTAAAAGTTCCGAAGCCGCACCAACATAATAGAGATACAGAAACACCGTGGCCCCTTTCTTTGAGATAACTCTGCACTATTGCGAGCTGCAAATGCCACTTCCAGCTTAGCTGTGCAGAGGAAGAACAACAAGGAGAAGAAATATCTCGAAATATGTCCGTCAGGCCAGTTCCTTTGAGCTGAATCTGCAAATATCTCGGAAACGAAGCGAGCTATGGCAAAATGTTAAGAGACGTTTTTTGTAGAGAATTATGTTTCCTACAATTTATGTTCTATGACATTTTTTGATCAGAAGCGTAGTTTTCGAGATATATCGAGATATTTAAAAGTTCCGAAGCCGCACCAACATAATAGAGATACAGAAACACCGTGGCCCCTTTCTTTGAGATAACTCTGCACTATTGCGAGCTGTAAATGCCACTTCCAGCTTAGCTGTGCAGAAGAAGAACAACAAGAAGAAGAAATATCTCGAAATATGTCCGTCAGGCCCCTTCCCTTGAGATAAATCTGCAAATATCTCGGAAACGAAGCGAGCTATGGCAAAATGTTAAGAGACCTTTTTTGTAGAGAATTAAGTTTCCTACTTTTTATGTTCTATGATATTTTTTGATCAGATGCGTCGTTCTCGAGATATATCAAGATATTTAAAAGTTCCGAAGCCGCACCAACATAATAGAGATACAGAAACACCGTGGCCCCTTTCTTTGAGATAACTCTGCACTATTGCGAGCTGCAAATGCCACTTCCAGCTTAGCTGTGCAGAGGAAGAACAACAAGAAGAAGAAGTATCTCGAAATATGTCCGTCAGGCCAGTTCCTTTGAGCTGAATCTGCAAATATCTCGGAAACGAAGCGAGCTATGGCAAAATGTTAAGAGACGTTTTTTGTAGAGAATTGTTTCCTACAATTTATGTTCTATGATATTTTTTGATCAGAAGCGTAGTTTTCGAGATATATCGAGATATTTAAAAGTTCCGAAGCCGCACCAACATAATAGAGATACAGAAACACCGTGGCCCCTTTCTTTGAGATAACTCTGCACTATTGCGAGCTGTAAATGCCACTTCCAGCTTAGCTGTGCAGAAGAAGAACAACAAGAAGAAGAAATATCTCGAAATATGTCCGTCAGGCCGCTTCCCTTGAGATAAATCTGCAAATATCTCGGAAACGAAGCGAGATATGGCAAAATGTTAAGAGACCTTTTTTGTAGAGAATTAAGTTTCCTACTTTTTATGTTCTATGATATTTTTCGATCAGAGGCGTAGTTCTCGAGATATATCAAGATATTTAAAAGTTCCGAAGCCGCACCAACATAATAGAGATACAGAAACACCGTGGCCCCTTTCTTTGAGATAACTCTGCACGATTGCGAGCTGGAAATGCCACTTCCAGTTTAGCTGTGCAGAAGAAGAACAGCAAGAAGAAGAAATATCTCGAAATATGTCCGTCAGGCCAGTTCCTTTGAGCTGAATCTGCAAATATCTCGGAAACGAAGCGAGCTATGGCAAAATGTTAAGAGACGTTTTTTGTAGAGAATTGTTTCCTACAATTTATGTTCTATGATATTTTTTGATCAGAAGCGTAGTTTTCGAGATATATCGAGATATTTAAAAGTTCCGATGCCGCACCAACATAATAGAGATACAGAAACACCGTGGCCCCTTTCTTTGAGATAACTCTGCACTATTGCGAGCTGTAAATGCCACTTCCAGCTTAGCTGTGCAGAAGAAGAACAACAAGAAGAAGAAATATCTCGAAATATGTCCGTCAGGCCCCTTCCCTTGAGATAAATCTGCAAATATCTCGGAAACGAAGCGAGCTATGGCAAAATGTTAAGAGACCTTTTTTGTAGAGAATTAAGTTTCCTACTTTTTATGTTCTATGATATTTTTTGATCAGATGCGTCGTTCTCGAGATATATCAAGATATTTAAAAGTTCCGAAGCCGCACCAACATAATAGAGATACAGAAACACCGTGGCCCCTTTCTTTGAGATAACTCTGCACTATTGCGAGCTGCAAATGCCACTTCCAGCTTAGCTGTGCAGAGGAAGAACAACAAGAAGAAGAAGTATCTCGAAATATGTCCGTCAGGCCCGTTCCTTTGAGCTGAATCTGCAAATATCTCGGAAACGAAGCGAGCTATGGCAAAATGTTAAGAGACGTTTTTTGTAGAGAATTATGTTTCCTACCATTTATGTTCTACGATATTTTTTGATCAGAAGCGTAGTTTTCGAGATATATCGAGATATTTAAAAGTTCCGAAGCCGCACCAACATAATAGGGATACAGAAACACCGTGGCCCCTTTCTTTGAGATAACTCTGCACTAGTGCGAGCTGCAAATGCCACTTCCAGCTTAGCTGTGCAGAAGAAGAACAACAAGAAGAAGAAATATCTCGAAATATGTCCGTCAGGCCGCTTCCCTTGAGATACATCTGCAAATATCTCGGAAACGAAGCGAGCTATGGCAAAATGTTAAGAGACCTTTTTTGTAGAGAATTAAGTTTCCTACTTTTTATGTTCTATGATATTTTTCGATCAGAGGCGTAGTTCTCGAGATATATCAAGATATTTAAAAGTTCCGAAGCCGCACCAACATAATAGAGATACAGAAACACCGTGGCCCCTTTCTTTGAGATAACTCTGCACGATTGCGAGCTGGAAATGCCACTTCCAGTTTAGCTGTGCAGAAGAAGAACAACAAGAAGAAGAAATATCTCGAAATATGTCCGTCAGGCCAGTTCCTTTGAGCTGAATCTGCAAATATCTCGGAAACGAAGCGAGCTATGGCAAAATGTTAAGAGACGTTTTTTGTAGAGAATTGTTTCCTACAATTTATGTTCTATGATATTTTTTGATCAGAAGCGTAGTTTTCGAGATATATCGAGATATTTAAAAGTTCCGAAGCCGCACCAACATAATAGAGATACAGAAACACCGTGGCCCCTTTCTTTGAGATAACTCTGCACTATTGCGCGCTGCAAATGCCACTTTCAGCTAAGCTGTGCAGAAGAAGAAGAACAAGAAGAAGAAATATCTCGAAATATGTCCGTCAGGCCCCTTCCCTTGAGATAAATCTGCAAATATCTCGGAAACGAAGCGAGCTATGGCAAAATGTTAAGAGACCTTTTTTGTAGAGAATTAAGTTTCCTACTTTTTATGTTCCATGATATTTTTCGATCAGAGGCGTAGTTCTCGAGATATATCAAGATATTTAAAAGTTCCGAAGCCGCACCAACATAATAGAGATACAGAAACACCGTGGCCCCTTTCTTTGAGATAACTCTGCACGATTGCGAGCTGGAAATGCCACTTCCAGTTTAGCTGTGCAGAAGAAGAACAACAAGAAGAAGAAATATCTCGAAATATGTGCGTCAGGCCAGTTCCTTTGAGCTGAATCTGCAAATATCTCGGAAACGAAGCGAGCTATGGCAAAATGTTAAGAGACGTTTTTTGTAGAGAATTATGTTTCCTACAATTTATGTTCTATGATATTTTTTGATCAGAAGCGTAGTTTTCGAGATATATCGAGATATTTAAAAGTTCCGAAGCCGCACCAACATAATAGAGATACAGAAACACCGTGGCCCCTTTCTTTGAGATAACTCTGCACTATTGCGCGCTGCAAATGCCACTTTCAGCTTAGCTGTGCAGAAGAAGAACAACAAGAAGAAGAAATATCTCGAAATATGTCCGTCAGGCCCCTTCCCTTGAGATAAATCTGCAAATATCTCGGAAACGAAGCGAGCTATGGCAAAATGTTAAGAGACCTTTTTTGTAGAGAATTAAGTTTCCTACTTTTTATGTTCTATGATATTTTTCGATCAGAGGCGTAGTTCTCGAGATATATCAAGATATTTAAAATTTCCGAAGCCGCACCAACATAATAGAGATACAGAAACACCGTGGCCCCTTTCTTTGAGATAACTCTGCACGATTGCGAGCTGGAAATGCCACTTCCAGTTTAGCTGTGCAGAAGAAGAACAACAAGAAGAAGAAATATCTCGAAATATGTCCGTCAGGCCAGTTCCTTTGAGCTGAATCTGCAAATATCTCGGAAACGAAGCGAGCTATGGCAAAATGTTAAGAGACGTTTTTTGTAGAGAATTATGTTTCCTACAATTTATGTTCTATGATATTTTTTGATCAGAAGCGTAGTTTTCGAGATATATCGAGATATTTAAAAGTTCCGAAGCCGCACCAACATAATAGGGATACAGAAACACCGTAGCCCCTTTCTTTGAGATAACTCTGCACTAGTGCGAGCTGCAAATGCCACTTCCAGCTTAGCTGTGCAGAAGAAGAACAACAAGAAGAAGAAATATCTCGAAATATGTCCGTCAGGCCGCTTCCCTTGAGATACATCTGCAAATATCTCGGAAACGAAGCGAGCTATGGCAAAATGTTAAGAGACCTTTTTTGTAGAGAATTAAGTTTCCTACTTTTTATGTTCTATGATATTTTTCGATCAGAGGCGTAGTTCTCGAGATATATCAAGATATTTAAAAGTTCCGAAGCCGCACCAACATAATAGAGATACAGAAACACCGTGGCCCCTTTCTTTGAGATAACTCTGCACGATTGCGAGCTGGAAATGCCACTTCCAGTTTAGCTGTGCAGAAGAAGAACAACAAGAAGAAGAAATATCTCGAAATATGTCCGTCAGGCCAGTTCCTTTGAGCTGAATCTGCAAATATCTCGGAAACGAAGCGAGCTATGGCAAAATGTTAAGAGACGTTTTTTGTAGAGAATTGTTTCCTACAATTTATGTTCTATGATATTTTTTGATCAGAAGCGTAGTTTTCGAGATATATCGAGATATTTAAAAGTTCCGAAGCCGCACCAACATAATAGAGATACAGAAACACCGTGGCCCCTTTCTTTGAGATAACTCTGCACTATTGCGCGCTGCAAATGCCACTTTCAGCTAAGCTGTGCAGAAGAAGAAGAACAAGAAGAAGAAATATCTCGAAATATGTCCGTCAGGCCCCTTCCCTTGAGATAAATCTGCAAATATCTCGGAAACGAAGCGAGCTATGGCAAAATGTTAAGAGACCTTTTTTGTAGAGAATTAAGTTTCCTACTTTTTATGTTCCATGATATTTTTCGATCAGAGGCGTAGTTCTCGAGATATATCAAGATATTTAAAAGTTCCGAAGCCGCACCAACATAATAGAGATACAGAAACACCGTGGCCCCTTTCTTTGAGATAACTCTGCACGATTGCGAGCTGGAAATGCCACTTCCAGTTTAGCTGTGCAGAAGAAGAACAACAAGAAGAAGAAATATCTCGAAATATGTGCGTCAGGCCAGTTCCTTTGAGCTGAATCTGCAAATATCTCGGAAACGAAGCGAGCTATGGCAAAATGTTAAGAGACGTTTTTTGTAGAGAATTATGTTTCCTACAATTTATGTTCTATGACATTTTTTGATCAGAAGCGTAGTTTTCGAGATATATCGAGATATTTAAAAGTTCCGAAGCCGCACCAACATAATAGAGATACAGAAACACCGTGGCCCCTTTCTTTGAGATAACTCTGCACTATTGCCAGCTGTAAATGCCACTTCCAGCTTAGCTGTGCAGAAGAAGAACAACAAGAAGAAGAAATATCTCGAAATATGTCCGTCAGGCCCCTGCCCTTGAGATATATCTGCAAATATCTCGGAAACGAAGCGAGCAATGGCAAAATGTTAAGAGACCTTTTTTGTAGAGAATTATGTTTCCTACAATTTATGTTCTATGATATTTTTTGATCAGAAGCGTAGTTTTCGAGATATATCGAGATATTTAAAGGTTCCGAAGCCGCACCAACATAATAGAGATACAGAAACACCGTGGCCCCTTTCTTTGAGATAACTCTGCACTAGTGCGAGCCGCAAATGCCACTTACAGCTTAGCTGTGCAGAAGAAGAACAACGAGAAGAAGAAATATCTCGATATATGTCCGTCAGGCCCCTTCCCTTGAAATAAATCTGCAAATATCTCGGAAACGAAGCGAGCTATGGCAAAATGTTAAGAGACCTTTTTTGTAGAGAATTAAGTTTCCTACTTTTTATGTTCTATGATATTTTTCGATCAGAGGCGTAGTTCTCGAGATATATCAAGATATTTAAAAGTTCCGAAGCCGCACCAACATAATAGAGATACAGAAACACCGTGGCCCCTTTCTTTGAGATAACTCTGCACGATTGCGAGCTGGAAATGCCACTTCCAGTTTAGCTGTGCAGAAGAAGAACAACAAGAAGAAGAAATATCTCGAAATATGTCCGTCAGGCCGCTTCCCTTGAGATACATCTGCAAATATCTCGGAAACGAAGCGAGCTATGGCAAAATGTTAAGAGACCTTTTTTGTAGAAAATTAAGTTTCCTACTTTTTATGTTCCATGATATTTTTCGATCAGAGGCGTAGTTCTCGAGATATATCAAGATATTTAAAAGTTCCGAAGCCGCACCAACATAATAGAGATACAGAAACACCGTGGCCCCTTTCTTTGAGATAACTCTGCACGATTGCGAGCTGGAAATGCCACTTCCAGTTTAGCTGTGCAGAAGAAGAACAACAAGAAGAAGAAATATCTCGAAATATGTCCGTCAGGCCAGTTCCTTTGAGCTGAATCTGCAAATATCTCGGAAACGAAGCGAGCTATGGCAAAATGTTAAGAGACGTTTTTTGTAGAGAATTATGTTTCCTACAATTTATGTTCTATGATATTTTTTGATCAGAAGCGTAGTTTTCGAGATATATCGAGATATTTAAAAGTTCCGAAGCCGCACCAACATAATAGGGATACAGAAACACCGTGGCCCCTTTCTTTGAGATAACTCTGCACTAGTGCGAGCCGCTAATGCCACTTCCAGCTTAGCTGTGCAGAAGAAGAACAACAAGAAGAAGAAATATCTCGAAATATGTCCGTCAGGCGCCTTCCCTTGAGATAAATCTGCAAATATCTCGGAAACAAAGCGAGATATGGCAAAATGTTAAGAGACCTTTTTTGTAGAAAATTAGGTTTCCTACTTTTTATGTTCTATGATATTTTTTGTTCAGATGCGTAGTTCTCGAGATATATCGAGATATTTAAAAGTTCCGAAGCCGCACCAACATAATAGAGATACAGAAACACCGTGGCCCCTTTCTTTGAGATAACTCTGCACTAGTGCGAGCTGCAAATGCCACTTCCAGCTTAGCTGTGCAGAAGAAGAACAACAAGAAGAAGAAATATCTCGAAATATATCCGTCAGGCCCCTTCCCTTGAGATAAATCTGCAAATATCTCGGAAACGAAGCGAGCTATGGCAAAATGTTAAGAGATCTTTTTTGTAGAGAATTAAGTTTCCTACTTTTTATGTTCTATGATATTTTTCGATCAGAGGCGTAGTTCTCGAGATATATCAAGATATTTAAAAGTTCCGAAGCCGCACCAACATAATAGAGATACAGAAACACCGTGGCCCCTTTCTTTGAGATAACTCTGCACTATTGCCAGCTGTAAATGCCACTTCCAGCTTAGCTGTGCAGAAGAAGAACAACAAGAAGAAGAAATATCTCGAAATATGTCCGTCAGGCCCCTGCCCTTGAGATATATCTGCAAATATCTCGGAAACGAAGCGAGCTATGGCAAAATGTTAAGAGACCTTTTTTGTAGAGAATTATGTTTCCTACAATTTATGTTCTATGATATTTTTTGATCAGAAGCGTAGTTTTCGAGATATATCGAGATATTTAAAGGTTCCGAAGCCGCACCAACATAATAGAGATACAGAAACACCGTGGCCCCTTTCTTTGAGATAACTCTGCACTAGTGCGAGCCGCAAATGCCACTTACAGCTTAGCTGTGCAGAAGAAGAACAACGAGAAGAAGAAATATCTCGAAATATGTCCGTCAGGCCCCTTCCCTTGAGATAAATCTGCAAATATCTCGGAAACGAAGCGAGCTATGGCAAAATGTTAAGAGACCTTTTTTGTAGAGAATTAAGTTTCCTACATTTTATGTTCTATGATATTTTTTGATCAGATGCGTAGTTCTCGAGATGTATCAAGATATTTAAAAGTTCCGAAGCCGCACCAACATAATAGAGATACAGAAACACCGTGGCCCCTTTCTTTGAGATAACTCTGCACTATTGCGCGCTGCAAATGCCACTTCCAGCTTAGCTGTGCAGAAGAAGAACAACAAGAAGAAGAAATATCTCGAAATATGTCCGTCAGGCCCCTTCCCTTGAGATAAATCTGCAAATATCTCGGAAACGAAGCGAGCTATGGCAAAATGTTAAGAGACCTTTTTTGTAGAGAATTAAGTTTCCTACTTTTTACGTTCTATGATATTCTTCGATCAGAGGCGTAGTTCTCGAGATATATCAAGATATTTAAAAGTTCCGAAGCCGCACCAACATAATAGAGATACAGAAACACCGTGGCCCCGTTCTTTGAGATAACTCTGCACGATTGCGAGCTGGAAATGCCACTTCCAGTTTAGCTGTGCAGAAGAAGAACAACAAGAAGAAGAAATATCTCGAAATATGTCCATCAGGACCCTTCCCTTGAGATAAATCTGCAAATATCTCGGAAACGAAGCGAGCTATGGCAAAATGTTAAGAGACCTTTTTTGTAGAGAATAAAGTTTCCTACAATTTACGTTCTATGATATTTTTTGATCAGAGGCGTAGTTCTCGAGATATATCAAGATATTTAAAAGTTCCGAAGCCGCACCAACATAATAGAGATACAGAAACACCGTGGCCCCTTTCTTTGAGATAACTCTGCACTATTGCGAGCTGCAAATGCCACTTCCAGCTTAGCTGTGCAGAGGAAGAACAACAAGAAGAAGAAATATCTCGAAATATGTCCGTCAGGCCAGTTCCTTTGAGCTGAATCTGCAAATATCTCGGAAACGAAGCGAGCTATGGCAAAATGTTAAGAGACCTTTTTTGTAGAGAATTAAGTTTCCTACTTTTTACGTTCTATGATATTCTTCGATCAGAGGCGTAGTTCTCGAGATATATCAAGATATTTAAAAGTTCCGAAGCCGCACCAACATAATAGAGATAAAGAAACACCGTGGCCCCGTTCTTTGAGATAACTCTGCACGATTGCGAGCTGGAAATGCCACTTCCAGTTTAGCTGTGCAGAAGAAGAACAACAAGAAGAAGAAATATCTCGAAATATGTCCGACAGGCCCCTTCCCTTGAGATAAATCTGCAAATATCTCGGAAACGAAGCGAGCTATGGCGAAATGTTAAGAGACCTTTTTTGTAGAGAATTAAGTTTCCTACTTTTTATCTTCTATGATATTTTTTGATCAGATGCGTAGTTCTCGAGATGTATCAAGATATTTAAAAGTTCCGAAGCCGCACCAACATAATAGAGATACAGAAACACCGTGGCCCCTTTCTTTGAGATAACTCTGCACTATTGCGCGCTGCAAATGCCACTTCCAGCTTAGCTGTGCAGAAGAAGAACAACAAGAAGAAGAAATATCTCGAAATATGTCCGTCAGGCCCCTTCCCTTGAGATAAATCTGCAAATATCTCGGAAACGAAGCGAGCTATGGCAAAATGTTAAGAGACCTTTTTTGTAGAGAATTAAGTTTCCTACTTTTTACGTTCTATGATATTCTTCGATCAGAGGCGTAGTTCTCGAGATATATCAAGATATTTAAAAGTTCCGAAGCCGCACCAACATAATAGAGATACAGAAACACCGTGGCCCCGTTCTTTGAGATAACTCTGCACGATTGCGAGCTGGAAATGCCACTTCCAGTTTAGCTGTGCAGAAGAAGAACAACAAGAAGAAGAAATATCTCGAAATATGTCCATCAGGACCCTTCCCTTGAGATAAATCTGCAAATATCTCGGAAACGAAGCGAGCTATGGCAAAATGTTAAGAGACCTTTTTTGTAGAGAATAAAGTTTCCTACAATTTACGTTCTATGATATTTTTTGATCAGAGGCGTAGTTCTCGAGATATATCAAGATATTTAAAAGTTCCGAAGCCGCACCAACATAATAGAGATACAGAAACACCGTGGCCCCTTTCTTTGAGATAACTCTGCACTATTGCGAGCTGCAAATGCCACTTCCAGCTTAGCTGTGCAGAGGAAGAACAACAAGAAGAAGAAATATCTCGAAATATGTCCGTCAGGCCAGTTCCTTTGAGCTGAATCTGCAAATATCTCGGACACGAAGCGAGCTATGGCAAAATGTTAAGAGACGTTTTTTGTAGAGAATTATGTTTCCTACAATTTATGTTCTATGATATTTTTTGATCAGAAGCGTAGTTTTCGAGATATATCGAGGTATTTAAAAGTTCCGAAGCCGCACCAACATAATAGGGATACAGAAACACCGTGGCCCCTTTCTTTGAGATAACTCTGCACTAGTGCGAGCCGCAAATGCCACTTCCAGCTTAGCTGTGCAGAAGAAGAACAACAAGAAGAAGAAATATCTCGAAATATGTCCGTCAGGCCCCTTCCCTTGAGATAAATCTGCAAATATCTCGGAAACGAAGCGAGCTATGGCGAAATGGTAAGAGAACTTTTTTGTAGAGAATTAAGTTTCCTACTTTTTATGTTCTATGATATTCTTCGATCAGAGGCGTAGTTCTCGAGATATATCAAGATATTTAAAGGTTCCGAAGCCGCACCAACATAATAGAGATACAGAAACACCGTGGCCCCTTTCTTTGAGATAACTCTGCACTAGTGCGAGCCGCAAATGCCACTTACAGCTTAGCTGTGCAGAAGAAGAACAACAAGAAGAAGAAATATCTCGAAATATGTCCGTCAGGCCGCTTCCCTTGAGATAAATCTGCAAATATCTCGGAAACGAAGCGAGCTATGGCAAAATGTTAAGAGACCTTTTTTGTAGAGAATTAAGTTTCCTACTTTTTATGTTCTATGATATTCTTCGATCAGAGGCGTAGTTCTCGAGATATATCAAGATATTTAAAAGTTCCGAAGCCGCACCAACATAATAGAGATACAGAAACACCGTGGCCCCTTTCTTTGAGATAACTCTGCACGATTGCGAGCTGGAAATGCCACTTCCAGTTTAGCTGTGCAGAAGAAGAACAACAAGAAGAAGAAATATCTCGAAATATGTCCGTCAGGCCAGTTCCTTTGAGCTGAATCTGCAAATATCTCGGAAACGAAGCGAGCTATGGCAAAATGTTAAGAGACGTTTTTTGTAGAGAATTGTTTCCTACAATTTATGTTCTATGATATTTTTTGATCAGAAGCGTAGTTTTCGAGATATATCGAGATATTTAAAAGTTCCGAAGCCGCACCAACATAATAGAGATACAGAAACACCGTGGCCCCTTTCTTTGAGATAACTCTGCACTATTGCGAGCTGTAAATGCCACTTCCAGCTTAGCTGTGCAGAAGAAGAACAACAAGAAGAAGAAATATCTCGAAATATGTCCGTCAGGCCCCTGCCCTTGAGATATATCTGCAAATATCTCGGAAACGAAGCGAGCTATGGCAAAATGATAAGAGACCTTTTTTGTAGAGAATTATGTTTCCTACAATTTATGTTCTATGATATTTTTTGATCAGAAGCGTAGTTTTCGAGATATATCGAGATATTTAAAGGTTCCGAAGCCGCACCAACATAATAGAGATACAGAAACACCGTGGCCCCTTTCTTTGAGATAACTCTGCACTAGTGCGAGCCGCAAATGCCACTTACAGCTCAGCTGTGCAGAAGAAGAACAACGAGAAGAAGAAATATCTCGAAATATGTCCGTCAGGCCCCTTCCCTTGAGATAAATCTGCAAATATCTCGGAAACGAAGCGAGCTATGGCAAAATGTTAAGAGACCTTTTTTGTAGAGAATTAAGTTTCCTACATTTTATGTTCTATGATATTTTTTGATCAGATGCGTAGTTCTCGAGATATATCAAGATATTTAAAAGTTCCGAAGCCGCACCAACATAATAGAGATACAGAAACACCGTGGCTCCTTTCTTTGAGATAACTCTGCACTATTGCGAGCTGGAAATGCCACTTCCAGTTTAGCTGTGCAGAAGAAGAACAACAAGAAGAAGAAATATCTCGAAATATGTCCGTCAGGCCCCTGCCCTTGAGATATATCTGCAAATATCTCGGAAACGAAGCGAGCTATGGCAAAATGTTAAGCGACCTTTTTTGTAGAGAATTAAGTGTCCTACTTTTTATGTTCTATGATATTTTTTGATCAGATGCGTAGTTCTCGAGATATATCAAGATATTTAAAAGTTCCGAAGCCCCACCAACATAATAGAGATACAGAAACACCGTGGCCCCTTTCTTTGAGATAACTCTGCACTATTGCGAGCTGCAAATGCCACTTCCAGCTTAGCTGTGCAGAGGAAGAACAACAAGAAGAAGAAATATCTCGAAATATGTCCGTCAGGCCAGTTCCTTTGAGCTGAATCTGCAAATATCTCGGAAACGAAGCGAGCTATGGCAAAATGTTAAGAGACGTTTTTTGTAGAGAATTATGTTTCCTACAATTTATGTTCTATGATATTTTTTGATCAGAAGCGTAGTTTTCGAGATATATCGAGATACTTAAAAGTTCCGAAGCCGCACCAACATAATAGAGATACAGAAACACCGTGGCCCCTTTCTTTGAGATAACTGTGCACTAGTGCGAGCCGCAAATGCCACTTCCAGCTTAGCTGTGCAGAAGAAGAACAACAAGAAGAAGAAATATCTCGAAATATGTCCGTCAGGCCCCTTCCCTTGAGATAAATCTGCAAATATCTCGGAAACGAAGCGAGCTATGGCAAAATGTTAGGAGACCTTTTTTGTACAGAATTATGTTTCCTACTTTTTATGTTCTATGATATTTTTTGATCAGACGCGTAGTTCTCGAGATATATCAAGATATTTAAAAGTTCCGAAGCCGCACCAACATAATAGAGATACAGAAACACCGTGGCCCCTTTCTTTGAGATAACTCTGCACTAGCGCGAGCCGCAAATGCCACTTACAGCTTAGCTGTGCAGAAGAAGAACAACGAGAACAAGAAATATCTCGAAATATGTCCGTCAGGCCCCTTCCCTTGAGATAAATCTGCAAATATCTCGGAAACGAAGCGAGCTATGGCAAAATGTTAAGAGATCTTTTTTGTAGAGAATTAAGTTTCCTACTTTTTATGTTCTATGATATTTTTCGATCAGATGCGTAGTTCTCGAGATATATCAAGATATTTAAAAGTTCCGAAGCCGCACCAACATAATAGAGATACAGAAACACCGTGGCCCCTTTCTTTGAGATAACTCTGCACTAGCGCGAGCCGCAAATGCCACTTCCAGCTTAGCTGTGCAGAAGAAGAACAACAAGAAGAAGAAATATCTCGAAATATGTCCGTCAGGCCCCTTCCCTTGAGATAAATCTGCAAATATCTCGGAAACGAAGCGAGCTATGGCAAAATGTTAAGAGACCTTTTTTGTAGAGAATTAAGTTTCCTACTTTTTATGTTCTATGATATTTTTTGATCAGATGCGTAGTTCTCGAGATATATCAAGATATTTAAAAGTTCCGAAGCCGCACCAACATAATAGAGATACAGAAACACCGTGGCCCCTTTCTTTGAGATAACTCTGCACTACTGCGAGCTGCAAATGCCACTTCCAGCTTAGCTGTGCAGAAGAAGAACAACAAGAAGAAGAAATATCTCGAAATATGCCCGTCAGGCCCCTTCCATTGAGATAAATATGCAAATATCTCGGAAACGAAGCGAGCTATGGCAAAATGTTAAGAGACCTTTTTTGTAGAGAATTAAGTTTCCTACTTTTTATGTTCTATGATATTTTTTGATCAGATGCGTAGTTCTCGAGATATATCAAGATATTTAAAAGTTCCGAAGCCGCACCAACATAATAGAGATACAGAAACACCGTGGCCCCTTTCTTTGAGATAACTCTGCACTACTGCGAGCTGCAAATGCCACTTCCAGCTTAGCTGTGCAGAAGAAGAACAACAAGAAGCAGAAATATCTCGAAATATGTCCGTCAGACCCCTTTCCTTGAGATAAATCTGCAAATATCTCGGAAACGAAGCGAGCTATGGCAAAATGTTAAGAGACCTTTTTTGTAGAGAATTAAGTTTCCTACTTTTTATGTTCTATGATATTTTTTGATCAGATGCGTAGTTCTCGAGATATATCAAGATATTTAAAAGTTCCGAAGCCGCACCAACATAATAGAGATACAGAAACACCGTGGCCCCTTTCTTTGAGATAACTCTGCACTATTGCGAACTGCAAATGCCACTTCCAGCTTAGCTGTGCAGAAGAAGAACAACAAGAAGAAGAAATATCTCGAAACATGTCCGTCAGACCCCTTCCCTTGAGATAAATCTGCAAATATCTCGGAAACGAAGCGAGCTATGGCAAAATGTTAAGAGACCTTTTTTGTAGAGAATTAAGTTTCCTACTTTTTATGTTCTATGATATTTTTTGATCAGATGCGTAGTTCTCGAGATATATCCAGATATTTAAAAGCTCCGAAGCGGCACCAACATAATAGAGATACAGAAACACCGTGGCCCCTTTCTTTGAGGTAACTCTGCACTATTGCGAGCTGCGAATGCCACTTCCAGCTTAGCTGTGCAGAAGAAGAACAACAAGAAGAAGAAATATCTCGAAATATGTCCGTCAGGCCCCTTCCCTTGAGATAAATCTGCAAATATCTCGGAAACGAAGCGAGCTATGGCAAAATGTTAAGAGACCTTTTTTGTAGAGAATTAAGTTTCCTACTTTTTATGTTCTATGATATTTTTCGATCAGAGGCGTAGTTCTCGAGATATATCAAGATATTTAAAAGTTCCGAAGCCGCACCAACATAATAGAGATACAGAAACACCGTGGCCCCTTTCTTTGAGATAACTCTGCACTATTGCGAGCTGCAAATGCCACTTCCAGCTTAGCTGTGCAGAGGAAGAACAACAAGAAGAAGAAATATCTCGAAATATGTCCGTCAGGCCAGTTCCTTTGAGCTGAATCTGCAAATATCTCGGAAACGAAGCGAGCTATGGCAAAATGTTAAGAGACGTTTTTTGTAGAGAATTATGTTTCCTACAATTTATGTTCTATGATATTTTTTGATCAGAAGCGTAGTTTTCGAGATATATCGAGATACTTAAAAGTTCCGAAGCCGCACCAACATAATAGAGATACAGAAACACCGTGGCCCCTTTCTTTGAGATAACTGTGCACTAGTGCGAGCCGCAAATGCCACTTCCAGCTTAGCTGTGCAGAAGAAGAACAACAAGAAGAAGAAATATCTCGAAATATGTCCGTCAGGCCCCTTCCCTTGAGATAAATCTGCAAATATCTCGGAAACGAAGCGAGCTATGGCAAAATGTTAGGAGACCTTTTTTGTACAGAATTATGTTTCCTACTTTTTATGTTCTATGATATTTTTTGATCAGACGCGTAGTTCTCGAGATATATCAAGATATTTAAAAGTTCCGAAGCCGCACCAACATAATAGAGATACAGAAACACCGTGGCCCCTTTCTTTGAGATAACTCTGCACTAGCGCGAGCCGCAAATGCCACTTACAGCTTAGCTGTGCAGAAGAAGAACAACGAGAACAAGAAATATCTCGAAATATGTCCGTCAGGCCCCTTCCCTTGAGATAAATCTGCAAATATCTCGGAAACGAAGCGAGCTATGGCAAAATGTTAAGAGATCTTTTTTGTAGAGAATTAAGTTTCCTACTTTTTATGTTCTATGATATTTTTCGATCAGATGCGTAGTTCTCGAGATATATCAAGATATTTAAAAGTTCCGAAGCCGCACCAACATAATAGAGATACAGAAACACCGTGGCCCCTTTCTTTGAGATAACTCTGCACTAGCGCGAGCCGCAAATGCCACTTCCAGCTTAGCTGTGCAGAAGAAGAACAACAAGAAGAAGAAATATCTCGAAATATGTCCGTCAGGCCCCTTCCCTTGAGATAAATCTGCAAATATCTCGGAAACGAAGCGAGCTATGGCAAAATGTTAAGAGACCTTTTTTGTAGAGAATTAAGTTTCCTACTTTTTATGTTCTATGATATTTTTTGATCAGATGCGTAGTTCTCGAGATATATCAAGATATTTAAAAGTTCCGAAGCCGCACCAACATAATAGAGATACAGAAACACCGTGGCCCCTTTCTTTGAGATAACTCTGCACTACTGCGAGCTGCAAATGCCACTTCCAGCTTAGCTGTGCAGAAGAAGAACAACAAGAAGAAGAAATATCTCGAAATATGCCCGTCAGGCCCCTTCCATTGAGATAAATATGCAAATATCTCGGAAACGAAGCGAGCTATGGCAAAATGTTAAGAGACCTTTTTTGTAGAGAATTAAGTTTCCTACTTTTTATGTTCTATGATATTTTTTGATCAGATGCGTAGTTCTCGAGATATATCAAGATATTTAAAAGTTCCGAAGCCGCACCAACATAATAGAGATACAGAAACACCGTGGCCCCTTTCTTTGAGATAACTCTGCACTACTGCGAGCTGCAAATGCCACTTCCAGCTTAGCTGTGCAGAAGAAGAACAACAAGAAGCAGAAATATCTCGAAATATGTCCGTCAGACCCCTTTCCTTGAGATAAATCTGCAAATATCTCGGAAACGAAGCGAGCTATGGCAAAATGTTAAGAGACCTTTTTTGTAGAGAATTAAGTTTCCTACTTTTTATGTTCTATGATATTTTTTGATCAGATGCGTAGTTCTCGAGATATATCAAGATATTTAAAAGTTCCGAAGCCGCACCAACATAATAGAGATACAGAAACACCGTGGCCCCTTTCTTTGAGATAACTCTGCACTATTGCGAACTGCAAATGCCACTTCCAGCTTAGCTGTGCAGAAGAAGAACAACAAGAAGAAGAAATATCTCGAAACATGTCCGTCAGACCCCTTCCCTTGAGATAAATCTGCAAATATCTCGGAAACGAAGCGAGCTATGGCAAAATGTTAAGAGACCTTTTTTGTAGAGAATTAAGTTTCCTACTTTTTATGTTCTATGATATTTTTTGATCAGATGCGTAGTTCTCGAGATATATCCAGATATTTAAAAGCTCCGAAGCGGCACCAACATAATAGAGATACAGAAACACCGTGGCCCCTTTCTTTGAGGTAACTCTGCACTATTGCGAGCTGCGAATGCCACTTCCAGCTTAGCTGTGCAGAAGAAGAACAACAAGAAGAAGAAATATCTCGAAATATGTCCGTCAGGCCCCTTCCCTTGAGATAAATCTGCAAATATCTCGGAAACGAAGCGAGCTATGGCAAAATGTTAAGAGACCTTTTTTGTAGAGAATTAAGTTTCCTACTTTTTATGTTCTATGATATTTTTCGATCAGAGGCGTAGTTCTCGAGATATATCAAGATATTTAAAAGTTCCGAAGCCGCACCAACATAATAGAGATACAGAAACACCGTGGCCCCTTTCTTTGAGATAACTCTGCACGATTGCGAGCTGGAAATGCCACTTCCAGTTTAGCTGTGCAGAAGAAGAACAGCAAGAAGAAGAAATATCTCGAAATATGTCCGTCAGGCCAGTTCCTTTGAGCTGAATCTGCAAATATCTCGGAAACGAAGCGAGCTATGGCAAAATGTTAAGAGACGTTTTTTGTAGAGAATTATGTTTCCTACAATTTATGTTCCATGATATTTTTTGATCAGAAGCGTAGTTTTCGAGATATATCGAGATATTTAAAAGTTCCGAAGACGCACCAACATAATAGAGATACAGAAACACCGTGGCCCCTTTCTTTGAGATAACTGTGCACTAGTGCGAGCCGCAAATGCCACTTCCAGCTTAGCTGTGCAGAAGAAGAACAACAAGAAGAAGAAATATCTCGAAATATGCCCGTCAGGCCCCTTCCATTGAAATATATCTGCAAATATCTCGGAAACGAAGCGAGCTATGGCAAAATGTTAAGAGACCGTTTTTGCAGAGAATTAAGTTTCCTACTTTTTATGTTCTATGATATTTTTTGATCAGACGCGTAGTTCTCGAGATATATCAAGATATTTAAAAGTTCCGAAGCCGCACCAACATAATAGAGATACAGAAACACCGTGGCCCCTTTCTTTGAGATAACTCTGAACTATTGCGAGCTGCAAATGCCACTTCCAGCTTAGCTGTGCAGAAGAAGAACAACAAGAAGAAGAAATATCTCGAAATATGTCCGCCAGGCCCCTTCCCTTGAGATAAATCTGCAAATATCTCGGAAACGAAGAGAGCTATGGCAAAATGTTAAGAGACCTGTTTTGTAGAGAATTAAGTTTCCTACTTTTCATGTTCTATGATATTTTTTGATCAGATGCGTAGTTCTCGAGATATATCAAGATATTTAAAAGTTCCGAAGCCGCACCAAGATAATAGAGGTACAGAAACACCGTGGCCCCTTTCTTTGAGATAACTCTGCACTGTTGCGAGCTGTAAATGCCACTTCCAGCTTAGCTGTGCAGAAGAAGAACAACAAGAAGAAGAAATATCTCGAAATATGTCCGTCAGGCCCCTTCCCTTGAGATATATCTGCAAATATCTCGGAAACGAAGCGAGCTATGGCAAAATGTTAAGAGACCTTTTTTGTAGAGAATTATGCTTCCTACAATTTATGTTCTATGATATTTTTTGATCAGAAGCGTAGTTTTCGAGATATATCGAGATATTTAAAAGTTCCGAAGCCGCACCAACATAATAGAGATACAGAAACACCGTGGCCCCTTTCGTTGAGATAACTCTGCACTAGTGCGAGGGGCAAATGCCACTTCCAGCTTAGCTGTGCAGAAGAAGAACAACAAGAAGAACAAATATCTCGAAATATGTCCGTCAGGCCCCTTCCCTTGAGATAAATCTGCAAATATCTCGGAAACGAAGCGAGCTATGGCAAAATGTTAAGAGACCTTTTTTGTAGAGAATTATGTTTCCTACTTTTTATGTTCTATGATATTTTTTGATCAGAAGCGTAGTTTTCGAGATATATCGAGATATTTAAAAGTTCCGAAGCCGCAACAACATGATAGAGATACAGAAACACCGTGGCCCCTTTCTTTGAGATAACTCTGCACTAGTGCGAGGGGCAAATGCCACTTCCAGCTTAGCTGTGCAGAAGAAGAACAACAAGAAGAAGAAATATCTCGAAATATGTCCGTCAGGCCCCTTCCCTTGAGATAAATCTGCAAATATCTCGGAAACGAAGCGAGCTATGGCAAAATGTTAAGAGACCTTTTTTGTAGAGAATTAAGTTTCCTACTTTTTATGTTCTATGATATTTTTTGATCAGATGCGTAGTTCTCGAGATATATCAAGATATTTAAAAGTTCCGAAGCCGCACCAACATAATAGAGATACAGAAACACCGTGGCCCCTTTCTTTGAGATAACTCTGCACTATTGCGAGCTGCAAATGCCACTTCCAGCTTAGCTGTGCAGAGGAAGAACAACAAGAAGAAGAAATATCTCGAAATATGTCCGTCAGGCCAGTTCCTTTGAGCTGAATCTGCAAATATCTCGGAAACGAAGCGAGCTATGGCAAAATGTTAAGAGACGTCTTTTGTAGAGAATTATGTTTCCTACAATTTATGTTCTATGATATTTTTTGATCAGAAGCGTAGTTTTCGAGATATATCGAGATATTTAAAAGTTCCGAAGCCGCACCAACATAATAGGGATACAGAAACACCGTGGCCCCTTTCTTTGAGATAACTCTGCACTAGTGCGAGCCGCAAATGCCACTTCCAGCTTAGCTGTGCAGAAGAAGAACAACAAGAAGAAGAAATATCTCGAAATATGTCCGTCAGGCCCCTTCCCTTGAGATAAATCTGCAAATATCTCGGAAACGAAGCGAGCTATGGCAAAATGTTAAGAGACCTTTTTTGTAGAGAATTATGTTTTCTACAATTTATGTTCTATGATATTTTTTGATCAGAAGCGTAGTTTTCGAGATATATCGAGATATTTAAAAGTTCCGAAGCCGCACCAACATAATAGAGATACAGAAACACCGTGGCCCCTTTCTTTGAGATAACTCTGCACTAGTGCGAGCTGCAAATGCCACTTCCAGCTTAGCTGTGCAGAAGAAGAACAACAAGAAGAAGAAATATCTCGAAATATGTCCGTCAGGCCCCTTCCCTTGAGATAAATCTGCAAATATCTCGGAAACGAAGCGAGCTATGGCAAAATGTTAAGAGACCGTTTTTGCAGAGAATTAAGTTTCCTACTTTTTATGTTCTATGATATTTTTTGATCAGACGCGTAGTTCTCGAGATATATCAAGATATTTAAAAGTTCCGAAGCCGCACCAACATAATAGAGATACAGAAACACCGTGGCCCCTTTCTTTGAGATAACTCTGAACTATTGCGAGCTGCAAATGCCACTTCCAGCTTAGCTGTGCAGAAGAAGAACAACAAGAAGAAGAAATATCTCGAAATATGTCCGCCAGGCCCCTTCCCTTGAGATAAATCTGCAAATATCTCGGAAACGAAGAGAGCTATGGCAAAATGTTAAGAGACCTGTTTTGTAGAGAATTAAGTTTCCTACTTTTCATGTTCTATGATATTTTTTGATCAGATGCGTAGTTCTCGAGATATATCAAGATATTTAAAAGTTCCGAAGCCGCACCAAGATAATAGAGGTACAGAAACACCGTGGCCCCTTTCTTTGAGATAACTCTGCACTGTTGCGAGCTGTAAATGCCACTTCCAGCTTAGCTGTGCAGAAGAAGAACAACAAGAAGAAGAAATATCTCGAAATATGTCCGTCAGGCCCCTTCCCTTGAGATATATCTGCAAATATCTCGGAAACGAAGCGAGCTATGGCAAAATGTTAAGAGACCTTTTTTGTAGAGAATTATGCTTCCTACAATTTATGTTCTATGATATTTTTTGATCAGAAGCGTAGTTTTCGAGATATATCGAGATATTTAAAAGTTCCGAAGCCGCACCAACATAATAGAGATACAGAAACACCGTGGCCCCTTTCGTTGAGATAACTCTGCACTAGTGCGAGGGGCAAATGCCACTTCCAGCTTAGCTGTGCAGAAGAAGAACAACAAGAAGAACAAATATCTCGAAATATGTCCGTCAGGCCCCTTCCCTTGAGATAAATCTGCAAATATCTCGGAAACGAAGCGAGCTATGGCAAAATGTTAAGAGACCTTTTTTGTAGAGAATTATGTTTCCTACTTTTTATGTTCTATGATATTTTTTGATCAGAAGCGTAGTTTTCGAGATATATCGAGATATTTAAAAGTTCCGAAGCCGCAACAACATGATAGAGATACAGAAACACCGTGGCCCCTTTCTTTGAGATTACTCTGCACTAGTGCGAGGGGCAAATGCCACTTCCAGCTTAGCTGTGCAGAAGAAGAACAACAAGAAGAAGAAATATCTCGAAATATGTCCGTCAGGCCCCTTCCCTTGAGATAAATCTGCAAATATCTCGGAAACGAAGCGAGCTATGGCAAAATGTTAAGAGACCTTTTTTGTAGAGAATTAAGTTTCCTACTTTTTATGTTCTATGATATTTTTTGATCAGATGCGTAGTTCTCGAGATATATCAAGATATTTAAAAGTTCCGAAGCCGCACCAACATAATAGAGATACAGAAACACCGTGGCCCCTTTCTTTGAGATAACTCTGCACTATTGCGAGCTGCAAATGCCACTTCCAGCTTAGCTGTGCAGAGGAAGAACAACAAGAAGAAGAAATATCTCGAAATATGTCCGTCAGGCCAGTTCCTTTGAGCTGAATCTGCAAATATCTCGGAAACGAAGCGAGCTATGGCAAAATGTTAAGAGACGTCTTTTGTAGAGAATTATGTTTCCTACAATTTATGTTCTATGATATTTTTTGATCAGAAGCGTAGTTTTCGAGATATATCGAGATATTTAAAAGTTCCGAAGCCGCACCAACATAATAGGGATACAGAAACACCGTGGCCCCTTTCTTTGAGATAACTCTGCACTAGTGCGAGCCGCAAATGCCACTTCCAGCTTAGCTGTGCAGAAGAAGAACAACAAGAAGAAGAAATATCTCGAAATATGTCCGTCAGGCCCCTTCCCTTGAGATAAATCTGCAAATATCTCGGAAACGAAGCGAGCTATGGCAAAATGTTAAGAGACCTTTTTTGTAGAGAATTATGTTTTCTACAATTTATGTTCTATGATATTTTTTGATCAGAAGCGTAGTTTTCGAGATATATCGAGATATTTAAAAGTTCCGAAGCCGCACCAACATAATAGAGATACAGAAACACCGTGGCCCCTTTCTTTGAGATAACTCTGCACTAGTGCGAGCTGCAAATGCCACTTCCAGCTTAGCTGTGCAGAAGAAGAACAACAAGAAGAAGAAATATCTCGAAATATGTCCGTCAGGCCCCTTCCCTTGAGATAAATCTGCAAATATCTCGGAAACGAAGCGAGCTATGGCAAAATGTTAAGAGACCGTTTTTGCAGAGAATTAAGTTTCCTACTTTTTATGTTCTATGATATTTTTTGATCAGACGCGTAGTTCTCGAGATATATCAAGATATTTAAAAGTTCCGAAGCCGCACCAACATAATAGAGATACAGAAACACCGTGGCCCCTTTCTTTGAGATAACTCTGAACTATTGCGAGCTGCAAATGCCACTTCCAGCTTAGCTGTGCAGAAGAAGAACAACAAGAAGAAGAAATATCTCGAAATATGTCCGCCAGGCCCCTTCCCTTGAGATAAATCTGCAAATATCTCGGAAACGAAGAGAGCTATGGCAAAATGTTAAGAGACCTGTTTTGTAGAGAATTAAGTTTCCTACTTTTCATGTTCTATGATATTTTTTGATCAGATGCGTAGTTCTCGAGATATATCAAGATATTTAAAAGTTCCGAAGCCGCACCAAGATAATAGAGGTACAGAAACACCGTGGCCCCTTTCTTTGAGATAACTCTGCACTGTTGCGAGCTGTAAATGCCACTTCCAGCTTAGCTGTGCAGAAGAAGAACAACAAGAAGAAGAAATATCTCGAAATATGTCCGTCAGGCCCCTTCCCTTGAGATATATCTGCAAATATCTCGGAAACGAAGCGAGCTATGGCAAAATGTTAAGAGACCTTTTTTGTAGAGAATTATGCTTCCTACAATTTATGTTCTATGATATTTTTTGATCAGAAGCGTAGTTTTCGAGATATATCGAGATATTTAAAAGTTCCGAAGCCGCACCAACATAATAGAGATACAGAAACACCGTGGCCCCTTTCGTTGAGATAACTCTGCACTAGTGCGAGGGGCAAATGCCACTTCCAGCTTAGCTGTGCAGAAGAAGAACAACAAGAAGAACAAATATCTCGAAATATGTCCGTCAGGCCCCTTCCCTTGAGATAAATCTGCAAATATCTCGGAAACGAAGCGAGCTATGGCAAAATGTTAAGAGACCTTTTTTGTAGAGAATTATGTTTTCTACAATTTATGTTCTATGATATTTTTTGATCAGAAGCGTAGTTTTCGAGATATATCGAGATATTTAAAAGTTCCGAAGCCGCACCAACATAATAGAGATACAGAAACACCGTGGCCCCTTTCTTTGAGATAACTCTGCACTAGTGCGAGCTGCAAATGCCACTTCCAGCTTAGCTGTGCAGAAGAAGAACAACAAGAAGAAGAAATATCTCGAAATATGTCCGTCAGGCCCCTTCCCTTGAGATAAATCTGCAAATATCTCGGAAACGAAGCGAGCTATGGCAAAATGTTAAGAGACCTTTTTTGTAGAGAATTAAGTTTCCTACTTTTTATGTTCTATGATATTTTTTGATCAGATGCGTAGTTCTCGAGATATATCAAGATATTTAAAAGTTCCGAAGCCGCACCAACATAATAGAGATACAGAAACACCGTGGCCCCTTTCTTTGAGATAACTCTGCACTATTGCGAGCTGCAAATGCCACTTCCAGCTTAGCTGTGCAGAGGAAGAACAACAAGAAGAAGAAATATCTCGAAATATGTCCGTCAGGCCAGTTCCTTTGAGCTGAATCTGCAAATATCTCGGAAACGAAGCGAGCTATGGCAAAATGTTAAGAGAAGTTTTTTGTAGAGAATTATGTTTCCTACAATTTATGTTCTATGATATTTTTTGATCAGGAGCGTAGTTTTCGAGATATATCGAGATATTTAAAAGTTCCGAAGCCGCACCAACATAATAGAGATACAGAAACACCGTGGCCCCTTTCTTTGAGATAACTGTGCACTAGTGCGAGCCGCAAATGCCACTTCCAGCTTAGCTGTGCAGAAGAAGAACAACAAGAAGAAGAAATATCTCGAAATATGTCCGTCAGGCCCCTTCCCTTGAGATAAATCTGCAAATATCTCGGAAACGAAGCGAGCTATGGCAAAATGTTAAGAGACCTTTTTTGTAGAGAATTATGTTTCTTACTTTTTATGTTCTATGATATTTTTTGATCAGACGCGTAGTTCTCGAGATATATCAAGATATTTAAAAGTTCCAAAGCCGCACTAACATAATAGAGATACAGAAACACCGTGGCCCCTTTCTTTGAGATATCTCCGCACTATTGCGAGCTGCAAATGCCACTTCCAGCTTAGCTGTGCAGAAGAAGAACAACAAGAAGAAGAAATATCTCGAAATATGTCCGTCAGGCCACTTCCCTTGAGATAAATCTGCAAATATCTCGGAAACGAAGCGAGCTATGGCAAAATGTTAAGAGACCTTTTTTGTAGAGAATTGAGTTTCCTACTTTTTATGTTCGATGATATTTTTTGATCAGATGCGTAGTTCTCGAGATATATCAAGATATTTAAAAGTTCCGAAGCTGCACCAACATAATAGAGGTACAGAAACACCGTGGCCTCTTTCTTTGAGATAACTCTGCACTATTGCGAGCTGCAAATGCCACTTCGAGCTTAGCTGTGCAGAAGAAGAACAACAAGAAGAAGAAATATCTCGAAATATGTCCGTCAGACCCCTTCCCTTGAGATGAATCTGCAAATATCGCGGAAACGAAGCGAGCTATGGCAAAATGTTAAGAGACCTTTTTTGTAGAGAATAATGTTTCCTACAATTTACGTTCTATGATATTTTTTGATCAGAAGCGTAGTTTTCGAGATATATCGAGATATTTAAAAGTTCCGAAGACGCACCAACATAATAGAGATACAGAAACACCGTGGCCCCTTTCTTTGAGATAACTGTGCACTAGTGCGAGCCGCAAATGCCACTTCCAGCTTAGCTGTGCAGAAGAAGAACAACAAGAAGAAGAAATATCTCGAAATATGTCCGTCAGGCCCCTTCCCTTGAGACAAATCTGCAAATATCTCGGAAACGAAGCGAGCTATGGCAAAATGTTAAGAGACCTTTTTTGTAGAGAATTATGTTTCTTACTTTTTATGTTCTATGATATTTTTTGATCAGACGCGTAGTTCTCGAGATATATCAAGATATTTAAAAGTTCCAAAGCCGCACCAACATAATAGAGATACAGAAACACCGTGGCCCCTTTCTTTGAGATATCTCCGCACTATTGCGAGCTGCAAATGCCACTTCCAGCTTAGCTGTGCAGAAGAAGAACAACAAGAAGAAGAAATATCTCGAAATATGTCCGTCAGGCCACTTCCCTTGAGATAAATCTGCAAATATCTCGGAAACGAAGCGAGCTATGGCAAAATGTTAAGAGACCTTTTTTGTAGAGAATTAAGTTTCCTACTTTTTATGTTCGATGATATTTTTTGATCAGATGCGTAGTTCTCGAGATATATCAAGATATTTAAAAGTTCCGAAGCTGCACCAACATAATAGAGGTACAGAAACACCATGGCCTCTTTCTTTGAGATAACTCTGCACTATTGCGAGTTGCAAATGCCACTTCGAGCTTAGCTGTGCAGAAGAAGAACAACAAGAAGAAGAAATATCTCGAAATATGTCCGTCAGACCCCTTCCCTTGAGATGAATCTGCAAATATCGCGGAAACGAAGCGAGCTATGGCAAAATGTTAACAGACCTTTTTTGTAGAGAATAATGTTTCCTACAATTTACGTTCTATGATATTTTTTGATCAGAAGCGTAGTTTTCGAGATATATCGAGATATTTAAAAGTTCCGAAGACGCACCAACATAATAGAGATACAGAAACACCGTGGCCCCTTTCTTTGAGATAACTGTGCACTAGTGCGAGCCGCAAATACCACTTCCAGCTTAGCTGTGCAGAAGAAGAACAACAAGAAGAAGAAATATCTCGAAATATGTCCGTCAGGCCCCTTCCCTTGAGATAAATCTGCAAATATCTCGGAAACGAAGCGAGCTATGGCAAAATGTTAAGAGACCTTTTTTGTAGAGAATTATGTTTCTTACTTTTTATGTTCTATGATATTTTTTGATCAGACGCGTAGTTCTCGAGATATATCAAGATATTTAAAAGTTCCGAAGCCGCACCAACATAATAGAGATACAGAAACACCGTGGCCCCTTTCTTTGAGATAACTCTGCACTAGTGCGAGCCGCAAATGCCACTTCCAGCTTAGCTGTGCAGAAGAAGAACAACAAGAAGAAGAAATATCTCGAAATATGTCCGTCAGGCCCCTTCCCTTGAGATAAATATGCAAATATCTCGGAAACGAAGCGAGCTATGGCAAAATGTTAAGAGACCTTTTTTGTAGAGAATTAAGTTTCCTACTTTTTATGTTCGAAGATATTTTTTGATCAGACGCGTAGTTCTCGAGATATATCAAGATATTTAAAAGTTCCAAAGCCGCACCAACATAGTAGAGATACAGAAACACCGTGGCCCCTTTCTTTGAGATATCTCCGCACTATTGCGAGCTGCAAATGCCACTTCCAGCTTAGCTGTGCAGAAGAAGAACAACAAGAAGAAGAAATATCTCGAAATATGTCCGTCAGGCCACTTCCCTTGAGATAAATCTGCAAATATCTCGGAAACGAAGCGAGCTATGGCAAAATGTTAAGAGACCTTTTTTGTAGAGAATTAAGTTTCCTACTTTTTATGTTCGATGATATTTTTTGATCAGATGCGTAGTTCTCGAGATATATCAAGATATTTAAAAGTTCCGAAGCTGCACCAACATAATAGAGGTACAGAAACACCATGGCCTCTTTCTTTGAGATAACTCTGCACTATTGCGAGCTGCAAATGCCACTTCGAGCTTAGCTGTGCAGAAGAAGAACAACAAGAAGAAGAAATATCTCGAAATACGTCCGTCAGACCCCTTCCCTTGAGATGAATCTGCAAATATCGCGGAAACGAAGCGAGCTATGGCAAAATGTTAACAGACCTTTTTTGTAGAGAATAATGTTTCCTACAATTTACGTTCTATGATATTTTTTGATCAGAAGCGTAGTTTTCGAGATATATCGAGATATTTAAAAGTTCCGAAGACGCACCAACATAATAGAGATACAGAAACACCGTGGCCCCTTTCTTTGAGATAACTGTGCACTAGTGCGAGCCGCAAATACCACTTCCAGCTTAGCTGTGCAGAAGAAGAACAACAAGAAGAAGAAATATCTCGAAATATGTCCGTCAGGCCCCTTCCCTTGAGATAAATCTGCAAATATCTCGGAAACGAAGCGAGCTATGGCAAAATGTTAAGAGACCTTTTTTGTAGAGAATTATGTTTCTTACTTTTTATGTTCTATGATATTTTTTGATCAGACGCGTAGTTCTCGAGATATATCAAGATATTTAAAAGTTCCGAAGCCGCACCAACATAATAGAGATACAGAAACACCGTGGCCCCTTTCTTTGAGATAACTCTGCACTAGTGCGAGCCGCAAATGCCACTTCCAGCTTAGCTGTGCAGAAGAAGAACAACAAGAAGAAGAAATATCTCGAAATATGTCCGTCAGGCCCCTTCCCTTGAGATAAATATGCAAATATCTCGGAAACGAAGCGAGCTATGGCAAAATGTTAAGAGACCTTTTTTGTAGAGAATTAAGTTTCCTACTTTTTATGTTCGAAGATATTTTTTGATCAGATGCGTAGTTCTCGAGATATATCAAGATATTTAAAAGTTCCGAAGCTGCACCAACATAATAGAGGTACAGAAACACCGTGGCCTCTTTCTTTGAGATAACTCTGCACTATTGCGAGCTGCAAATGCCACTTCGAGCTTAGCTGTGCAGAAGAAGGACAACAAGAAGAAGAAATATCTCGAAATATGTCCGTCAGACCCCTTCCCTTGAGATGAATCTGCAAATATCGCGGAAACGAAGCGAGCTATGGCAAAATGTTAAGAGACCTTTTTTGTAGAGAATAATGTTTCCTACAATTTACGTTCTATGATATTTTTTGATCAGAAGCGTAGTTTTCGAGATATATCGAGATATTTAAAAGTTCCGAAGACGCACCAACATAATAGAGATACAGAAACACCGTGGCCCCTTTCTTTGAGATAACTGTGCACTAGTGCGAGCCGCAAATGCCACTTCCAGCTTAGCTGTGCAGAAGAAGAACAACAAGAAGAAGAAATATCTCGAAATATGTCCGTCAGGCCCCTTCCCTTGAGATAAATCTGCAAATATCTCGGAAACGAAGCGAGCTATGGCAAAATGTTAAGAGACCTTTTTTGTAGAGAATTATGTTTCTTACTTTTTATGTTCTATGATATTTTTTGATCAGACGCGTAGTTCTCGAGATATATCAAGATATTTAAAAGTTCCAAAGCCGCACCAACATAATAGAGATACAGAAACACCGTGGCCCCTTTCTTTGAGATATCTCCGCACTATTGCGAGCTGCAAATGCCACTTCCAGCTTAGCTGTGCAGAAGAAGAACAACAAGAAGAAGAAATATCTCGAAATATGTCCGTCAGGCCACTTCCCTTGAGATAAATCTGCAAATATCTCGGAAACGAAGCGAGCTATGGCAAAATGTTAAGAGACCTTTTTTGTAGAGAATTAAGTTTCCTACTTTTTATGTTCGATGATATTTTTTGATCAGATGCGTAGTTCTCGAGATATATCAAGATATTTAAAAGTTCCGAAGCTGCACCAACATAATAGAGGTACAGAAACACCATGGCCTCTTTCTTTGAGATAACTCTGCACTATTGCGAGCTGCAAATGCCACTTCGAGCTTAGCTGTGCAGAAGAAGAACAACAAGAAGAAGAAATATCTCGAAATATGTCCGTCAGACCCCTTCCCTTGAGATGAATCTGCAAATATCGCGGAAACGAAGCGAGCTATGGCAAAATGTTAACAGACCTTTTTTGTAGAGAATAATGTTTCCTACAATTTACGTTCTATGATATTTTTTGATCAGAAGCGTAGTTTTCGAGATATATCGAGATATTTAAAAGTTCCGAAGACGCACCAACATAATAGAGATACAGAAACACCGTGGCCCCTTTCTTTGAGATAACTGTGCACTAGTGCGAGCCGCAAATACCACTTCCAGCTTAGCTGTGCAGAAGAAGAACAACAAGAAGAAGAAATATCTCGAAATATGTCCGTCAGGCCCCTTCCCTTGAGATAAATCTGCAAATATCTCGGAAACGAAGCGAGCTATGGCAAAATGTTAAGAGACCTTTTTTGTAGAGAATTATGTTTCTTACTTTTTATGTTCTATGATATTTTTTGATCAGACGCGTAGTTCTCGAGATATATCAAGATATTTAAAAGTTCCGAAGCCGCACCAACATAATAGAGATACAGAAACACCGTGGCCCCTTTCTTTGAGATAACTCTGCACTAGTGCGAGCCGCAAATGTCACTTCCAGCTTAGCTGTGCAGAAGAAGAACAACAAGAAGAAGAAATATCTCGAAATATGTCCGTCAGGCCCCTTCCCTTGAGATAAATATGCAAATATCTCGGAAACGAAGCGAGCTATGGCAAAATGTTAAGAGACCTTTTTTGTAGAGAATTAAGTTTCCTACTTTTTATGTTCGAAGATATTTTTTGATCAGATGCGTAGTTCTCGAGATATATCAAGATATTTAAAAGTTCCGAAGCTGCACCAACATAATAGAGGTACAGAAACACCGTGGCCTCTTTCTTTGAGATAACTCTGCACTATTGCGAGCTGCAAATGCCACTTCGAGCTTAGCTGTGCAGAAGAAGGACAACAAGAAGAAGAAATATCTCGAAATATGTCCGTCAGACCCCTTCCCTTGAGATGAATCTGCAAATATCTCGGAAACGAAGCGAGCTATGGCAAAATGTTAAGAGACCTTTTTTGTAGAGAATAATGTTTCCTACAATTTACGTTCTATGATATTTTTTGATCAGAAGCGTAGTTTTCAAGATATATCGAGATATTTAAAAGTTCCGAAGACGCACCAACATAATAGAGATACAGAAACACCGTGGCCCCTTTCTTTGAGATAACTGTGCGCTAGTGCGAGCCGCAAATGCCACTTCCAGCTTAGCTGTGCAGAAGAAGAACAACAAGAAGAAGAAATATCTCGAAATATGTCCGTCAGGCCAGTTCCTTTGAGCTGAATCTGCAAATATCTCGGAAACGAAGCGAGCTATGGCAAAATGTTAAGAGACCTTTTTTGTAGAGAATTAAGTTTCCTACTTTTTATGTTCTATGACATTTTTTGATCAGACGCGTAGTTCTCGAGATATATCAAGATATTTAAAAGTTCCGAAGCCGCACCAACATAATAGAGATACAGAAACACCGTGGCCCCTTTCTTTGAGATAACTCTGCACTATTGCGAGCTGTAAATGCCACTTCCAGCTTAGCTGTGCAGAAGAAGAACAACAAGAAGAAGAAATATCTCGAAATATGTCCGTCAGGCCAGTTCCTTTGAGCTGAATCTGCAAATATCTCGGAAACGAAGCGAGCTATGGCAAAATGTTAAGAGACGTTTTTTGTAGAGAATTATGTTTCCTACAATTTATGTTCCATGATATTTTTTGATCAGACGCGTAGTTCTCGAGATATATCAAGATATTTAAAAGTTCCGAAGCCGCACCAACATAATAGAGATACAGAAACACCATGGCCCCTTTCGTTGAGATAACTCTGCACTAGTGCGAGCCGCAAATGCCACTTCCAGCTTAGCTGTGCAGAAGAAGAACAACAAGAAGAAGAAATATCTCGAAATATGTCCGTCAGGCCCCTTCCCTTGAGATAAATCTGCAAATATCTCGGAAACGAAGAGAGCTATGGCAAAATGTTAAGAGACGTTTTTTGTAGAGAATTATGTTTCCTACAATTTATGTTCTATGATATTTTTTGATCAGAAGCGTAGTTTTCGAGATATATCGAGATATTTAAAAGTTCCGAAGCCGCACCAACATAATAGAGATACAGAAACACCGTGGCCCCTTTCTTTGAGATAACTCTGCACTAGTGCGAGCTGCAAATGCCACTTCCAGCTTAGCTGTGCAGAAGAAGAACAACAAGAAGAAGAAATATCTCGAAATATGTCCGTCAGGCCCCTTCCCTTGAGATAAATCTGCAAATATCTCGGAAACGAAGCGAGCTATGGCAAAATGTTTAGAGACCTTTTTTGTAGAGAATTAAGTTTCCTACTTTTTATGTTCTATGATATTTTTTGATCAGATGCGTAGTTCTCGAGATATATCAAGATATTTAAAAGTTCCGAAGCCGCACCAACATAATAGAGATACAGAAACACCGTGGCCCCTTTCTTTGAGATAACTCTGCACTAGTGCGAGCCACAAATGCCACTTCCAGCTTAGCTGTGCAGAAGAAGAACAACAAGAAGAAGAAATATCTCGAAATATGTCAGTCAGGCCCCTTCCCTTGAGATAAATCTGCAAATATCTCGGAAACGAAGCGAGCTATGGCAAAATGTTAAGAGACCTTTTCTGTAGAGAATTATGTTTCCTACAATTTATGTTCTATGATATTTTTTGATCAGAAGCGTAGTTTTCGAGATATATCGAGATATTTAAAAGTTCCGAAGCCGCACCAACATAATAGAGATACAGAAACACCGTGGCCCCTTTCTTTGAGATAACTCTGCACTAGTGCGAGCTGCAAATGCCACTTCCAGCTTAGCTGTGCAGAAGAAGAGCAACAAGAGGAAGAAATATCTCGAAATATGTCCGTCAGGCCCCTTCCCTTGAGATAAATCTGCAAATATCTCGGAAACGAAGCGAGCTATGGCAAAATGTTAAGAGACCTTTTTTGTAGAGAATTAAGTTTCCTACTTTTTATGTTCTATGATATTTTTTGATCAGATGCGTAGTTCTCGAGATATATCAAGATATTTAAAAGTTCCGAAGCCGCACCAACATAATAGAGATACAGAAACACCGTGGCCCCTTTCTTTGAGATAACTCTGCACTATTGCGAGCTGCAAATGCCACTTCCAGCTTAGCTGTGCAGAGGAAGAACAACAAGAAGAAGAAGTATCTCGAAATATGTCCGTCAGGCCCGTTCCTTTGAGCTGAATCTGCAAATATCTCGGAATCGAAGCGAGCTATGGCAAAATGTTAAGAGACGTTTTTTGTAGAGAATTATGTTTCCTACAATTTATGTTCTATGATATTTTTTGATCAGAAGCGTAGTTTTCGAGATATATCGAGATATTTAAAAGTTCCGAAGCCGCACCAACATAATAGAGATACAGAAACACCGTGGCCCCTTTCTTTGAGATAACTCTGCACTAGTGCGAGCCGCAAATGCCACTTCCAGCTTAGCTGTGCAGAAGAAGAACAACAAGAAGAAGAAATATCTCGAAATATGTCCGACAGGCCCCTTCCCTTGAGATAAATCTGCAAATATCTCGGAAACGAAGCGAGCTATGGCGAAATGTTAAGAGACCTTTTTTGTAGAGAATTAAGTTTCCTACTTTTTATGTTCTATGATATTTTTTGATCAGATGCGTAGTTCTCGAGATATATCAAGATATTTAAAACTTCCGAAGCCACACCAACATAATAGAGATACAGAAACACCGTGGCCCCTTTCTTTGAGATAACTCTGCACTATTGCGAGCTGCAAATGCCACTTCCAGCTTAGCTGTGCAGAAGAAGAACAACAAGAAGAAGAAATATCTCGAAATATGTCCGTCAGGCCCCTTCCCTCGAGATAAATCTGCAAATATCTCGGAAACGAAGCGAGCTATGGCAAAATGTTAAGAGACCTTTTCTGTAGAGAATTATGTTTCCTACAATTTATGTTCTATGATATTTTTTGATCAGAAGCGTAGTTTTCGAGATATATCGAGATATTTAAAAGTTCCGAAGCCGCACCAACATAATAGAGATACAGAAACACCGTGGCCCCTTTCTTTGAGATAACTCTGCACTAGTGCGAGCTGCAAATGCCACTTCCAGCTTAGCTGTGCAGAAGAAGAACAACAAGAGGAAGAAATATCTCGAAATATGTCCGTCAGGCCCCTTCCCTTGAGATAAATCTGCAAATATCTCGGAAACGAAGCGAGCTATGGCAAAATGTTAAGAGACCTTTTTTGTAGAGAATTAAGTTTCCTACTTTTTATGTTCTATGATATTTTTTGATCAGATGCGTAGTTCTCGAGATATATCAAGATATTTAAAAGTTCCGAAGCCGCACCAACATAATAGAGATACAGAAACACCGTGGCCCCTTTCTTTGAGATAACTCTGCACTATTGCGAGCTGCAAATGCCACTTCCAGCTTAGCTGTGCAGAGGAAGAACAACAAGAAGAAGAAGTATCTCGAAATATGTCCGTCAGGCCCGTTCCTTTGAGCTGAATCTGCAAATATCTCGGAATCGAAGCGAGCTATGGCAAAATGTTAAGAGACGTTTTTTGTAGAGAATTATGTTTCCTACAATTTATGTTCTATGATATTTTTTGATCAGAAGCGTAGTTTTAGAGATATATCGAGATATTTAAAAGTTCCGAAGCCGCACCAACATAATAGAGATACAGAAACACCGTGGCCCCTTTCTTTGAGATAACTCTGCACTAGTGCGAGCCGCAAATGCCACTTCCAGCTTAGCTGTGCAGAAGAAGAACAACAAGAAGAAGAAATATCTCGAAATATGTCCGACAGGCCCCTTCCCTTGAGATAAATCTGCAAACATCTCGGAAACGAAGCGAGCTATGGCGAAATGTTAAGAGACCTTTTTTGTAGAGAATTAAGTTTCCTACTTTTTATGTTCTATGATATTTTTTGATCAGATGCGTAGTTCTCGAGATATATCAAGATATTTAAAACTTCCGAAGCCACACCAACATAATAGAGATACAGAAACACCGTGGCCCCTTTCTTTGAGATAACTCTGCACTATTGCGAGCTGCAAATGCAACTTCCAGCTTAGCTGTGCAGAAGAAGAACAACAAGAAGAAGAAATATCTCGAAATATGTCCGTCAGGCCCCTTCCCTCGAGATAAATCTGCAAATATCTCGGAAACGAAGCGAGCTATGGCAAAATGTTAAGAGACCTTTTTTGTAGAGAATTAAGTTTCCTACTTTTTATGTTCTATGATATTTTTTGATCGGATGCGTAGTTCTCGAGATATATCAAGATATTTAAAAGTTCCGAAGCCGCACCAACATAATAGAGATACAGAAACACCGTGGCCCCTTCCTTTGAGATAACTCTGCACTATTGCGAGCTGCAAATGCCACTTCCAGCTTAGCTGTGCAGAAGAAGAACAACAAGAAGAAGAAATATCTCGA
Organism: Osmia lignaria lignaria; assembly: GCF_051020975.1. Taxonomy (NCBI): domain Eukaryota; kingdom Metazoa; phylum Arthropoda; class Insecta; order Hymenoptera; family Megachilidae; genus Osmia; species Osmia lignaria. The sequence goes on from NW_027478166.1 coordinate 8,604,598, forward strand.
AATATGTCCGTCAGACCCCTTCCCTTGAGATAAATCTGCAAATATCTCGGAAACGAAGCGAGCTATGGCAAAATGTTAAGAGACCTTTTTTGTAGAGAATTATGTTTCCCACAATTTACGTTCTATGATATTTTTTGATCAGAAGCGTAGTTTTCGAGATATATCGAGATATTTAAAAGATCCGAAGCCGCACCAACATAATAGAGATACAGAAACATCGTGGCCCCTTTCTTTGAGATATCTCCGCACTATTGCGAGCTGCAAATGCCACTTCCAGCTTAGCTGTGCAGAAGAAGAACAACAAGAAGAAGAAATATCTCGAAATATGTCCGTCAGGCCACTTCCCTTGAGATAAATCTGCAAATATCTCGGAAACGAAGCGAGCTATGGCAAAATGTTAAGAGACCTTTTTTGTAGAGAATTGAGTTTCCTACTTTTTATGTTCGATGATATTTTTTGATCAGATGCGTAGTTCTCGAGATATATCAAGATATTTAAAAGTTCCGAAGCTGCACCAACATAATAGAGGTACAGAAACACCGTGGCCTCTTTCTTTGAGATAACTCTGCACTATTGCGAGCTGCAAATGCCACTTCGAGCTTAGCTGTGCAGAAGAAGAACAACAAGAAGAAGAAATATCTCGAAATATGTCCGTCAGACCCCTTCCCTTGAGATGAATCTGCAAATATCGCGGAAACGAAGCGAGCTATGGCAAAATGTTAAGAGACCTTTTTTGTAGAGAATAATGTTTCCTACAATTTACGTTCTATGATATTTTTTGATCAGAAGCGTAGTTTTCGAGATATATCGAGATATTTAAAAGTTCCGAAGACGCACCAACATAATAGAGATACAGAAACACCGTGGCCCCTTTCTTTGAGATAACTGTGCACTAGTGCGAGCCGCAAATGCCACTTCCAGCTTAGCTGTGCAGAAGAAGAACAACAAGAAGAAGAAATATCTCGAAATATGTCCGTCAGGCCCCTTCCCTTGAGATAAATCTGCAAATATCTCGGAAACGAAGCGAGCTATGGCAAAATGTTAAGAGACCTTTTTTGTAGAGAATTATGTTTCTTACTTTTTATGTTCTATGATATTTTTTGATCAGACGCGTAGTTCTCGAGATATATCAAGATATTTAAAAGTTCCAAAGCCGCACCAACATAATAGAGATACAGAAACACCGTGGCCCCTTTCTTTGAGATATCTCCGCACTATTGCGAGCTGCAAATGCCACTTCCAGCTTAGCTGTGCAGAAGAAGAACAACAAGAAGAAGAAATATCTCGAAATATGTCCGTCAGGCCACTTCCCTTGAGATAAATCTGCAAATATCTCGGAAACGAAGCGAGCTATGGCAAAATGTTAAGAGACCTTTTTTGTAGAGAATTAAGTTTCCTACTTTTTATGTTCGAAGATATTTTTTGATCAGATGCGTAGTTCTCGAGATATATCAAGATATTTAAAAGTTCCGAAGCTGCACCAACATAATAGAGGTACAGAAACACCGTGGCCTCTTTCTTTGAGATAACTCTGCACTATTACGAGCTGCAAATGCCACTTCGAGCTTAGCTGTGCAGAAGAAGGACAACAAGAAGAAGAAATATCTCGAAATATGTCCGTCAGACCCCTTCCCTTGAGATGAATCTGCAAATATCTCGGAAACGAAGCGAGCTATGGCAAAATGTTAAGAGACCTTTTTTGTAGAGAATAATGTTTCCTACAATTTACGATCTATGATATTTTTTGATCAGAAGCGTAGTTTTCGAGATATATCGAGATATTTAAAAGTTCCGAAGACGCACCAACATAATAGAGATACAGAAACACCGTGGCCCCTTTCTTTGAGATAACTGTGCGCTAGTGCGAGCCGCAAATGCCACTTCCAGCTTAGCTGTGCAGAAGAAGAACAACAAGAAGAAGAAATATCTCGAAATATGTCCGTCAGGCCAGTTCCTTTGAGGTGAATCTGCAAATATCTCGGAAACGAAGCGAGCTATGGCAAAATGTTAAGAGACCTTTTTTGTAGAGAATTAAGTTTCCTACTTTTTATGTTCTATGACATTTTTTGATCAGACGCGTAGTTCTCGAGATATATCAAGATATTTAAAAGTTCCGAAGCCGCACCAACATAATAGAGATACAGAAACACCGTGGCCCCTTTCTTTGAGATAACTCTGCACTATTGCGAGCTGTAAATGCCACTTCCAGCTTAGCTGTGCAGAAGAAGAACAACAAGAAGAAGAAATATCTCGAAATATGTCCGTCAGGCCAGTTCCTTTGAGCTGAATCTGCAAATATCTCGGAAACGAAGCGAGCTATGGCAAAATGTTAAGAGACGTTTTTTGTAGAGAATTATGTTTCCTACAATTTATGTTCCATGATATTTTTTGATCAGACGCGTAGTTCTCGAGATATATCAAGATATTTAAAAGTTCCGAAGCCGCACCAACATAATAGAGATACAGAAACACCGTGGCCCCTTTCGTTGAGATAACTCTGCACTAGTGCGAGCCGCAAATGCCACTTCCAGCTTAGCTGTGCAGAAGAAGAACAACAAGAAGAAGAAATATCTCGAAATATGTCCGTCAGGCCCCTTCCCTTGAGATAAATCTGCAAATATCTCGGAAACGAAGCGAGCTATGGCAAAATGTTAAGCGACTTTATTTGTAGAGAATTAAGTTTCCTACTTTTTACGTTCTATGATATTTTTTGATCAGATGCGTAGTTCTCGAGATATATCAAGATATTTTAAAGTTCCGAAGCCGCACCAACATAATAGAGATACAGAAACACCGTGGCCCCTTTCTTTGAGATAACTCTGCACTACTGCGAGCTGGAAATGCCACTTCCAGTTTAGCTGTGCAGAAGAAGAACAACAAGAAGAAGAAATATCTCGAAATATGTCCGTCAGGCCCCTTCCCTTGAGATAAATCTGCAAATATCTCGGAAACGAAGCGAGCTATGGCAAAATGTTAAGAGACCTTTTTTGTTGAGAATTAAGTTTCCTACTTTTTATGTTCCATGATATTTTTTGATCAGATGCGTAGTTCTCGAGATATATCAAGATATTTAAAAGTTCCGAAGCCGCACCAACATAATAGAGATACAGAAACACCGTGGCCCCTTTCTTTGAGATAACTCTGCAGTATTGCGAGCTGTAAATGCCACGTCCAGCTTAGCTGTGCAGAAGAAGAACAACAAGAAGAAGAAATATCTCGAAATATGTCCGTCAGGCCCCTTCCCTCGAGATAAATCTGCAAATATCTCGGAAACGAAGCGAGCTATGGCAAAATGTTAAGAGACCTTTTTTGTAGAGAATTAAGTTTCCTACTTTTTATGTTCTATGATATTTTTTGATCGGATGCGTAGTTCTCGAGATATATCAAGATATTTAAAAGTTCCGAAGCCGCACCAACATAATAGAGATACAGAAACACCGTGGCCCCTTTCTTTGAGATAACTCTGCACTATTGCGAGCTGCAAATGCCACTTCCAGCTTAGCTGTGCAGAAGAAGAACAACAAGAAGAAGACATATCTCGAAATATGTCCGTCAGACCCCTTCCCTTGAGATAAATCTGCAAATATCTCGGAAACGAAGCGAGCTATGGCAAAATGTTAAGAGACCTTTTTTGTAGAGAATTATGTTTCCCACAATTTACGTTCTATGATATTTTTTGATCAGAAGCGTAGTTTTCGAGATATATCGAGATATTTAAAAGATCCGAAGCCGCACCAACATAATAGAGATACAGAAACACCGTGGCCCCTTTCTTCGAGATAACTCTGCACTATTGCGAGCTGCAAATGCCACTTCCAGCTTAGCTGTGCAGAAGAAGACCAACAAGAAGAAGAAATATCTCGAAATATGTCCGTCAGGCCCCTTCCCTTGAGATAAATCTGCAAATATCTCGGAAACGAAGCGAGCTATGGCAAAATGTTAAGAGACCTTATTTGTGGAGAATTAAGTTTCCTACTTTTTATGCTCTATGATATTATTTGATCAGATGCGTAGTTCTCGAGATATATCAAGATATTTAAAAGTTCCGAAGCCGCACCAACATAATAGAGATACAGAAACACCGTGGCCCCTTTCTTTGAGATAACTCTGCACTATTGCGAGCTGCAAATGCCACTTCCAGCTTAGCTGTGCAGAAGAAGAACAACAAGAAGAAGAAATATCTCGAAATATGTCCGTCAGGCCCCTTCCCTTGAGATAAATCTGCATATATCTCGGAAGCGAAGCGAGCTATGGCAAAATGTTAAGAGACCTTTTTTGTAGAGAATTATGTTTCCTACAATTTATGTTCTATGATATTTTTTGATCAGAAGCGTAGTTTTCGAGATATATCAAGATATTTAAAAGTTCCGAAGCCGCACCAACATAATAGAGATACAGAAACACCGTGGCCCCTTTCTTTCAGATAACTCTGCACTATTGCGAGCTGGAAATGCCACTTCCAGTTTAGCTGTGCAGAAGAAGAACAACAAGAAGAAGAAATATCTCGAAATATGTCCGTCAGGCCCCTTCCCTTGAGATAAATCTGCAAGTATCTTGGAAACGAAGCGAGCTATGGCAAAATGTTAAGAGACCTTTTTTGTAGAGAATTAAGTTTCCTACTTTTTATGTTCTATGATATTTTTTGATCAGATGCGTAGTTCTCGAGATATATCAAGATATTTAAAAGTTCCGAAGCTGCACCAACATAATAGAGATACAGAAACACCGTGGCCCCTTTCTTCGAGATAACTCTGCACCATTGCGAGCTGTAAATGCCACGTCCAGCTTAGCTGTGCAGAAGAAGAACAACAAGAAGAAGAAATATCTCGAAATATGTCCGTCAGGCCCCTTCCCTCGAGATAAATCTGCAAATATCTCGGAAACGAAGCGAGCTATGGCAAAATGTTAAGAGACCTTTTTTGTAGAGAATTAAGTTTCCTACTTTTTATGTTCTATGATATTTTTTGATCGGATGCGTAGCTCTCGAGATATATCAAGATATTTAAAAGTTCCGAAGCCGCACCAACATAATAGAGATACAGAAACACCGTGGCCCCTTTCTTTGAGATAACTCTGCACTATTGCGAGCTGCAAATGCCACTTCCAGCTTAGCTGTGCAGAAGAAGACCAACAAGAAGAAGAAATATCTCGAAATATGTCCGTCAGGCCCCTTCCCTTGAGATAAATCTGCAAATATCTCGGAAACGAAGCGAGCTATGGCAAAATGTTAAGAGACCTTATTTGTGGAGAATTAAGTTTCCTACTTTTTATGCTCTATGATATTATTTGATCAGATGCGTAGTTCTCGAGATATATCAAGATATTTAAAGGTTCCGAAGCCGCACCAACATAATAGAGATACAGAAACACCGTGGCCCCTTTCTTTGAGATAACTCTGCACTATTGCGAGCTGCAAATGCCACTTCCAGCTTAGCTGTGCAGAAGAAGAACAACAAGAAGAAGAAATATCTCGACATATGTCCGTCAGGCCCCTTCCCTTGAGATAAATCTGCATATATCTCGGAAGCGAAGCGAGCTATGGCAAAATATTAAGAGACCTTTTTTGTAGAGAATTATGTTTCCTACAATTTATGTTCTATGATATTTTTTGATCAGAAGCGTAGTTTTCGAGATATATCAAGATATTTAAAAGTTCCGAAGCCGCACCAACATAATAGAGATACAGAAACACCGTGGCCCCTTTCTTTCAGATAACTCGGCACTACTGCGAGCTGGAAATGCCACTTCCAGTTTAGCTGTGCAGAAGAAGAACAACAAGAAGAAGAAATATCTCGAAATATGTCCGTCAGACCCCTTCCCTTGAGATAAATCTGCAAATATCTCGGAAACGAAGCGAGCTATGGCAAAATGTTAAGAGACATTTTTTGTAGAGAATTATGTTTCCTACAATTTATGTTCTATGATATTTTTTGATCAGAAGCGTAGTTTTCGAGATATATCAAGATATTTAAAAGTTCCGAAGCCGCACCAACATAATAGAGATACAGAAACACCGTGGCCCCTTTCTTTCAGATAACTCTGCACTATTGCGAGCTGGAAATGCCACTTCCAGTTTAGCTGTGCAGAAGAAGAACAACAAGAAGAAGAAATATCTCGAAATATGTCCGTCAGGCCCCTTCCCTTGAGATAAATCTGCATATATCTCGGAAACGAAGCGAGCTATGGCAAAATGTTGAGAGACCTTTTTTGTAGAGAATTAAGTTTTCTACTTTTTATGTTCTATGATATTTTTTGATCAGATGCGTAGTTCTCGAGATATATCAAGATATTTAAAAGTTCCGAAGCCGCACCAACATAATAGAGATACAGAAACACCGTGGCCCCTTTCTTTGAGATAACTCGGCACTACTGCGAGCTGGAAATGCCACTTCCAGTTTAGCTGTGCAGAAGAAGAACAACAAGAAGAAGAAATATCTCGAAATATGTCCGTCAGACCCCCTCCCTTGAGATAAATCTGCAAATATCTCGGAAACGAAGCGAGCTATGGCAAAATGTTAAGAGACATTTTTTGTAGAGAATTATGTTTCCCACAATTTACGTTCTATGATATTTTTTGATCAGAAGCGTAGTTTTCGAGATATATCGAGATATTTAAAAGATCCGAAGCCGCACCAACATAATAGAGATACAGAAACACCGTGGCCCCTTTCTTCGAGATAACTCTGCACTATTGCGAGCTGCAAATGCCACTTCCAGCTTAGCTGTGCAGAAGAAGACCAACAAGAAGAAGAAATATCTCGAAATATGTCCGTCAGGCCCCTTCCCTTGAGATAAATCTGCAAATATCTCGGAAACGAAGCGAGCTATGGCAAAATGTTGAGAGACCTTATTTGTGGAGAATTAAGTTTCCTACTTTTTATTTTCTATGATATTATTTGATCAGATGCGTAGTTCTCGAGATATATCAAGATATTTAAAAGTTCCGAAGCCGCACCAACATAATAGAGATACAGAAACACCGTGGCCCCTTTCTTTGAGATAACTCTGCACTATTGCGAGCTGCAAATGCCACTTCCAGCTTAGCTGTGCAGAAGAAGAACAACAAGAAGAAGAAATATCTCGAAATATGTCCGTCAGGCCCCTTCCCTTGAGATAAATCTGCATATATCTCGGAAGCGAAGCGAGCTATGGCAAAATGTTAAGAGACCTTTTTTGTAGAGAATTATGTTTCCTACAATTTATGTTCTATGATATTTTTTGATCAGAAGCGTAGTTTTCGAGATATATCAAGATATTTAAAAGTTCCGAAGCCGCACCAACATAATAGAGATACAGAAACACCGTGGCCCCTTTCTTTCAGATAACTCTGCACTATTGCGAGCTGGAAATGCCACTTACAGCTTAGCTGTGCAGAAGAAGAACAACAAGAAGAAGAAATATCTCGAAATATGTCCGTCAGGCCCCTTCCCTTGAGATAAATCGGCAAGTATCTCGGAAACGAAGCGAGCTATGGCAAAATGTTGAGAGACCTTTTTTGTAGAGAATTAAGTTTCCTACTTTTTATGTTCTATGATATTTTTTGATCAGATGCGTAGATCTCGAGATATATCAAGATATTTAAAAGTTCCGAAGCCGCACCAACATAATAGAGATACAGAAACACCGTGGCCCCTTTCTTTGAGATAACTCTGCACTAATGCGAGCTGCAAATGCCACTTCCAGCTTAGCTGTGCAGAAGAAGAACAACAAGAAGAAGAAATATCACGAAATATGTCCGTTAGGCCCCTTCCCTTGAGATAAATCTGCAAATATCTCGGAAACGAAGCGAGCTATGGCAAAATGTTAACAGACCTTTTTGTAGCGAATTAAGTTTCCTACTTTTTATGTTCTATGATATTTTTTGATCAGATGCGTAGTTCTCGAGATATATCAAGATATTTAAAAGTTCCGAAGCCGCACCAACATAATAGAGATACAGAAACACCGTGGCCCCTTTCTTTGAGATAACTCTGCACTAGTGCGAGCCGCAAATGCCACTTCCAGCTTAGCTGTGCAGAAGAAGAACAACAAGAAGAAGAAATATCTCGAAATATGTCCGTCAGGCCCCTTCCCTTGAGATAAATCTGCAAATATCTCGGAAACGAAGCGAGCTATTGCAAAATGTTAAGAGACCTTTTTTGTAGAGGATTGAGTTTCCTACTTTCTATGTTCTATGATATTTTTTGATCAGATGCGTAGTTCTCGAGATATATCAAGATATTTAAAAGTTAAGAAGCCGCACCAACATAATAGAGATACAGAAACACCGTGGCCCCTTTCTTTGAGATAACTCTGCACTATTGCGAGCTGCAAATGCCACTTCCAGCTTAGCTGTGCAGAAGAAGAACAACAAGAAGAAGAAATATCTCGAAATATGTCCGTCAGGCCCCTTCCCTTGAGATAAATCTGCAAATATCTCGGAAACGAAGCGAGCTATGGCAAAATGTTAAGAGACCTTTTTTGTATGGAATTATGTTTCCTACTTTTTATGTTCTATGATATTTTTTGATCAGACGCGTAGTTCTCGAGATATATCAAGATATTTAAAAGTTCCGAAGCCGCACCAACATAATAGAGATACAGAAACACCGTGGCTCCTTTCTTTTAGATAACTCTGCACTATTGCGACCTGGAAATGCCACTTCCAGTTTAGCTGTGCAGAAGAAGAACAACAAGAAGAAGAAATATCACGAAATATGTCCGTTAGGCCCCTTCCCTTGAGATAAATCTGCAAATATCTCGGAAACGAAGCGAGCTATGGCAAAATGTTAAGAGACCTTTTTTGTAGCGAATTAAGTTTCCTACTTTTTATGTTCTATGATATTTTTTGATCAGATGCGTAGTTCTCGAGATATATCAAGATATTTAAAAGTTCCGAAGCCGCACGAACATAATAGAGATACAGAAACACCGTGGCCCCTCTCTTTGAGATAACTCTGCACAATTGCGAGCTGCAAATGCCACTTCCAGCTTAGCTGTGCAGAAGAAGAACAACAAGAAGAAGAAATATCTCGAAATATGTCCGTCAGGCCCCTTCCCTTGAGATAAATCTGCAAATATCTCGGAAACGAAGCGAGCTATTGCAAAATGTTAAGAGACCTTTTTTGTAGAGGATTGAGTTTCCTACTTTCTATGTTCTATGATATTTTTTGATCAGATGCGTAGTTCTCGAGATATATCAAGATATTTAAAAGTTCCGAAGCCGCACCAACATAATAGAGATACAGAAACACCGTGGCCCCTTTCTTTGAGATAACTCTGCACTATTGCGAGCTGCAAATGCCACTTCCAGCTTAGCTGTGCAGAAGAAGAACAACAAGAAGAAGAAATATCTCGAAATATGTCCGTTAGGCCCCTTCCCTTGAGATAAATCTGCAAATATCTCGGAAACGAAGCGAGCTATGGCAAAATGTTAAGAGACGTTTTTTGTAGAGAATTATGTTTCCTACAATTTATGTTCTATGATATTTTTTGATCTGAAGCGTAGTTTTCGAGATATATCGAGATATTTAAAAGTTCCGAAGCAGCACCAACATAATAGAGATACAGAAACACCGTGGCCCCTTTCTTTGAGATAACTCTGCACTAGTGCGAGCCGCAAATGCCACTTGCAGCTTAGCTGTGCAGAAGAAGAACAACAAGAAGAAGAAATATCTCGAAATATGTCCGTCAGGCCCCTTCCCTTGAGATAAATCTGCAAATATCTCGGAAACGAAGCGAGCTATTGCAAAATGTTCAGAGACCTTTTTTGTAGAGAATTGAGTTTCCTACTTTTTATGTTCTATGATATTTTTTGATCAGATGCGTAGTTCTCGAGATATATCAAGATATTTAAAAGTTCCGAAGCCGCACCAACATAATAGAGATACAGAAACACCGTGGCCCCTTTCTTTCAGATAACTATGCACTATTGCGAGCTGTAAATGCCACTTACAGCTTAGCTGTGCAGAAGAAGAACAACAAGAAGAAGAAATATCTCGAAATATGTCCGTCAGGCCACTTCCCTTGAGATAAATCTGCAAATATCTCGGAAACGAAGCGAGCTATGGCAAAATGTTAAGAGACCTTTTTTGTAGAGAATTATGTTTCCTACTTTTTATGTTCTATGATATTTTTTGATCAGACGCGTAGCTCTCGAGATATATCAAGATATTTAAAAGTTCCGAAGCCGCACCAACATAATAGAGATACAGAAACACCGTGGCCCCTCTCTTTGAGATAACTCTGCACTATTGCGAGCTGGAAATGCCACTTCCAGTTTAGCTGTGCAGAAGAAGAACAACAAGAAGAAGAAATATCTCGAAATATGTCCGTCAGGCCCCTTCCCTTGAGATAAATCGGCAAGTATCTCGGAAACGAAGCGAGCTATGGCAAAATGTTGAGAGACCTTTTTTGTAGAGAATTAAGTTTCCTACTTTTTATGTTCTATGATATTTTTTGATCAGATGCGTAGATCTCGAGATATATCAAGATATTTAAAAGTTCCGAAGCCGCACCAACATAATAGAGATACAGAAACACCGTGGCCCCTTTCTTTGAGATAACTCTGCACTATTGCGAGCTGCAAATGCCACTTCCAGCTTAGCTGTGCAGAAGAAGAACAACAAGAAGAAGAAATATCTCGAAATATGTCCGTCAGGCCCCTTCCCTTGAGATAAATCTGCAAATATCTCGGAAACGAAGCGAGCTATGGCAAAATGTTAAGAGACCTTTTTTGTATGGAATTATGTTTCCTACTTTTTATGTTCTATGATATTTTTTGATCAGACGCGTAGTTCTCGAGATATATCAAGATATTTAAAAGTTCCGAAGCCGCACCAACATAATAGAGATACAGAAACACCGTGGCTCCTTTCTTTTAGATAACTCTGCACTATTGCGACCTGGAAATGCCACTTCCAGTTTAGCTGTGCAGAAGAAGAACAACAAGAAGAAGAAATATCACGAAATATGTCCGTTAGGCCCCTTCCCTTGAGATAAATCTGCAAATATCTCGGAAACGAAGCGAGCTATGGCAAAATGTTAAGAGACCTTTTTTGTAGCGAATTAAGTTTCCTACTTTTTATGTTCTATGATATTTTTTGATCAGATGCGTAGTTCTCGAGATATATCAAGATATTTAAAAGTTCCGAAGCCGCACGAACATAATAGAGATACAGAAACACCGTGGCCCCTCTCTTTGAGATAACTCTGCACAATTGCGAGCTGCAAATGCCACTTCCAGCTTAGCTGTGCAGAAGAAGAACAACAAGAAGAAGAAATATCTCGAAATATGTCCGTCAGGCCCCTTCCCTTGAGATAAATCTGCAAATATCTCGGAAACGAAGCGAGCTATTGCAAAATGTTAAGAGACCTTTTTTGTAGAGGATTGAGTTTCCTACTTTCTATGTTCTATGATATTTTTTGATCAGATGCGTAGTTCTCGAGATATATCAAGATATTTAAAAGTTAAGAAGCCGCACCAACATAATAGAGATACAGAAACACCGTGGCCCCTTTCTTTGAGATAACTCTGCACTAATGCGAGCTGCAAATGCCACTTCCAGCTTAGCTGTGCAGAAGAAGAACAACAAGAAGAAGAAATATCACGAAATATGTCCGTTAGGCCCCTTCCCTTGAGATAAATCTGCAAATATCTCGGAAACGAAGCGAGCTATGGCAAAATGTTAACAGACCTTTTTGTAGCGAATTAAGTTTCCTACTTTTTATGTTCTATGATATTTTTTGATCAGATGCGTAGTTCTCGAGATATATCAAGATATTTAAAAGTTCCGAAGCCGCACCAACATAATAGAGATACAGAAACACCGTGGCCCCTTTCTTTGAGATAACTCTGCACTAGTGCGAGCCGCAAATGCCACTTCCAGCTTAGCTGTGCAGAAGAAGAACAACAAGAAGAAGAAATATCTCGAAATATGTCCGTCAGGCCCCTTCCCTTGAGATAAATCTGCAAATATCTCGGAAACGAAGCGAGCTATTGCAAAATGTTAAGAGACCTTTTTTGTAGAGGATTGAGTTTCCTACTTTCTATGTTCTATGATATTTTTTGATCAGATGCGTAGTTCTCGAGATATATCAAGATATTTAAAAGTTAAGAAGCCGCACCAACATAATAGAGATACAGAAACACCGTGGCCCCTTTCTTTGAGATAACTCTGCACTATTGCGAGCTGCAAATGCCACTTCCAGCTTAGCTGTGCAGAAGAAGAACAACAAGAAGAAGAAATATCTCGAAATATGTCCGTCAGGCCCCTTCCCTTGAGATAAATCTGCAAATATCTCGGAAACGAAGCGAGCTATGGCAAAATGTTAAGAGACCTTTTTTGTATGGAATTATGTTTCCTACTTTTTATGTTCTATGATATTTTTTGATCAGACGCGTAGTTCTCGAGATATATCAAGATATTTAAAAGTTCCGAAGCCGCACCAACATAATAGAGATACAGAAACACCGTGGCTCCTTTCTTTTAGATAACTCTGCACTATTGCGACCTGGAAATGCCACTTCCAGTTTAGCTGTGCAGAAGAAGAACAACAAGAAGAAGAAATATCACGAAATATGTCCGTTAGGCCCCTTCCCTTGAGATAAATCTGCAAATATCTCGGAAACGAAGCGAGCTATGGCAAAATGTTAAGAGACCTTTTTTGTAGCGAATTAAGTTTCCTACTTTTTATGTTCTATGATATTTTTTGATCAGATGCGTAGTTCTCGAGATATATCAAGATATTTAAAAGTTCCGAAGCCGCACGAACATAATAGAGATACAGAAACACCGTGGCCCCTCTCTTTGAGATAACTCTGCACAATTGCGAGCTGCAAATGCCACTTCCAGCTTAGCTGTGCAGAAGAAGAACAACAAGAAGAAGAAATATCTCGAAATATGTCCGTCAGGCCCCTTCCCTTGAGATAAATCTGCAAATATCTCGGAAACGAAGCGAGCTATTGCAAAATGTTAAGAGACCTTTTTTGTAGAGGATTGAGTTTCCTACTTTCTATGTTCTATGATATTTTTTGATCAGATGCGTAGTTCTCGAGATATATCAAGATATTTAAAAGTTAAGAAGCCGCACCAACATAATAGAGATACAGAAACACCGTGGCCCCTTTCTTTGAGATAACTCTGCACTAATGCGAGCTGCAAATGCCACTTCCAGCTTAGCTGTGCAGAAGAAGAACAACAAGAAGAAGAAATATCACGAAATATGTCCGTTAGGCCCCTTCCCTTGAGATAAATCTGCAAATATCTCGGAAACGAAGCGAGCTATGGCAAAATGTTAACAGACCTTTTTGTAGCGAATTAAGTTTCCTACTTTTTATGTTCTATGATATTTTTTGATCAGATGCGTAGTTCTCGAGATATATCAAGATATTTAAAAGTTCCGAAGCCGCACGAACATAATAGAGATACAGAAACACCGTGGCCCCTCTCTTTGAGATAACTCTGCACAATTGCGAGCTGCAAATGCCACTTCCAGCTTAGCTGTGCAGAAGAAGAACAACAAGAAGAAGAAATATCTCGAAATATGTCCGTCAGGCCCCTTCCCTTGAGATAAATCTGCAAATATCTCGGAAACGAAGCGAGCTATTGCAAAATGTTAAGAGACCTTTTTTGTAGAGGATTGAGTTTCCTACTTTCTATGTTCTATGATATTTTTTGATCAGATGCGTAGTTCTCGAGATATATCAAGATATTTAAAAGTTAAGAAGCCGCACCAACATAATAGAGATACAGAAACACCGTGGCCCCTTTCTTTGAGATAACTCTGCACTAATGCGAGCTGCAAATGCCACTTCCAGCTTAGCTGTGCAGAAGAAGAACAACAAGAAGAAGAAATATCACGAAATATGTCCGTTAGGCCCCTTCCCTTGAGATAAATCTGCAAATATCTCGGAAACGAAGCGAGCTATGGCAAAATGTTAACAGACCTTTTTGTAGCGAATTAAGTTTCCTACTTTTTATGTTCTATGATATTTTTTGATCAGATGCGTAGTTCTCGAGATATATCAAGATATTTAAAAGTTCCGAAGCCGCACCAACATAATAGAGATACAGAAACACCGTGGCCCCTTTCTTTGAGATAACTCTGCACTAGTGCGAGCCGCAAATGCCACTTCCAGCTTAGCTGTGCAGAAGAAGAACAACAAGAAGAAGAAATATCTGGAAATATGTCAGTTAGGCCCCTTCCCTTGAGATAAATCTGCAAATATCTCGGAAACGAAGCGAGCTATGGCAAAATGTTAAGAGACCTTTTTTGTAGCGAATTAAGTTTCCTACTTTTTATGTTCTATGATATTTTTTGATCAGATGCGTAGTTCTCGAGATATATCAAGATATTTAAAAGTTCCGAAGCCGCACGAACATAATAGAGATACAGAAACACCGTGGCCCCTCTCTTTGAGATAACTCTGCACAATTGCGAGCTGCAAATGCCACTTCCAGCTTAGCTGTGCAGAAGAAGAACAACAAGAAGAAGAAATATCTCGAAATATGTCCGTCAGGCCCCTTCCCTTGAGATAAATCTGCAAATATCTCGGAAACGAAGCGAGCTATTGCAAAATGTTAAGAGACCTTTTTTGTAGAGGATTGAGTTTCCTACTTTCTATGTTCTATGATATTTTTTGATCAGATGCGTAGTTCTCGAGATATATCAAGATATTTAAAAGTTAAGAAGCCGCACCAACATAATAGAGATACAGAAACACCGTGGCCCCTTTCTTTGAGATAACTCTGCACTAATGCGAGCTGCAAATGCCACTTCCAGCTTAGCTGTGCAGAAGAAGAACAACAAGAAGAAGAAATATCACGAAATATGTCCGTTAGGCCCCTTCCCTTGAGATAAATCTGCAAATATCTCGGAAACGAAGCGAGCTATGGCAAAATGTTAACAGACCTTTTTGTAGCGAATTAAGTTTCCTACTTTTTATGTTCTATGATATTTTTTGATCAGATGCGTAGTTCTCGAGATATATCAAGATATTTAAAAGTTCCGAAGCCGCACCAACATAATAGAGATACAGAAACACCGTGGCCCCTTTCTTTGAGATAACTCTGCACTAGTGCGAGCCGCAAATGCCACTTCCAGCTTAGCTGTGCAGAAGAAGAACAACAAGAAGAAGAAATATCTGGAAATATGTCAGTTAGGCCCCTTCCCTTGAGATAAATCTGCAAACATCTCGGAAACGAAGCGAGCTATGGCGAAATGTTGAGAGACCTTTTTTGTAGAGAATTAGGTTTCCTACTATTTATGTTCTATGATATTTTTGGATCAGATGCGTAGTTCTCGAGATATATCAAGATATTTAAAAGTTCCGAAGCCGCACCAACATAATAGAGATACAGAAACACCGTGGCCCCTTTCTTTGAGATAACTCTGCACTAGTGCGAGCCGCAAATGCCACTTCCAGCTTAGCTGTGCAGAAGAAGAACAACAAGAAGAAGAAATATCTCGAAATATGTCCGTCAGGCCACTTCCCTTGAGATAAATCTGCAAATATCTCGGAAAGGAAGCGAGCTATGGCAAAATGTTAAGAGACCTTTTTTGTATGGAATTATGTTTCCTACTTTTTATGTTCTATGATATTTTTTGATCAGACGCGTAGTTCTCGAGATATATCAAGATATTTAAAAGTTCCGAAGCCGCACCAACATAATAGAGATACAGAAACACCGTGGCTCCTTTCTTTTAGATAACTCTGCACTATTGCGACCTGGAAATGCCACTTCCAGTTTAGCTGTGCAGAAGAAGAACAACAAGAAGAAGAAATATCACGAAATATGTCCGTTAGGCCCCTTCCCTTGAGATAAATCTGCAAATATCTCGGAAACGAAGCGAGCTATGGCAAAATGTTAAGAGACCTTTTTTGTAGCGAATTAAGTTTCCTACTTTTTATGTTCTATGATATTTTTTGATCAGATGCGTAGTTCTCGAGATATATCAAGATATTTAAAAGTTCCGAAGCCGCACCAACATAATAGAGATACAGAAACACCGTGGCCCCTCTCTTTGAGATAACTCTGCACAATTGCGAGCTGCAAATGCCACTTCCAGCTTAGCTGTGCAGAAGAAGAACAACAAGAAGAAGAAATATCTCGAAATATGTCCGTCAGGCCCCTTCCCTTGAGATAAATCTGCAAATATCTCGGAAACGAAGCGAGCTATTGCAAAATGTTAAGAGACCTTTTTTGTAGAGGATTGAGTTTCCTACTTTCTATGTTCTATGATATTTTTTGATCAGATGCGTAGTTCTCGAGATATATCAAGATATTTAAAAGTTAAGAAGCCGCACCAACATAATAGAGATACAGAAACACCGTGGCCCCTTTCTTTGAGATAACTCTGCACTAATGCGAGCTGCAAATGCCACTTCCAGCTTAGCTGTGCAGAAGAAGAACAACAAGAAGAAGAAATATCACGAAATATGTCCGTTAGGCCCCTTCCCTTGAGATAAATCTGCAAATATCTCGGAAACGAAGCGAGCTATGGCAAAATGTTAACAGACCTTTTTGTAGCGAATTAAGTTTCCTACTTTTTATGTTCTATGATATTTTTTGATCAGATGCGTAGTTCTCGAGATATATCAAGATATTTAAAAGTTCCGAAGCCGCACCAACATAATAGAGATACAGAAACACCGTGGCCCCTTTCTTTGAGATAACTCTGCACTAGTGCGAGCCGCAAATGCCACTTCCAGCTTAGCTGTGCAGAAGAAGAACAACAAGAAGAAGAAATATCTCGAAATATGTCCGTCAGGCCCCTTCCCTTGAGATAAATCTGCAAATATCTCGGAAACGAAGCGAGCTATTGCAAAATGTTAAGAGACCTTTTTTGTAGAGGATTGAGTTTCCTACTTTCTATGTTCTATGATATTTTTTGATCAGATGCGTAGTTCTCGAGATATATCAAGATATTTAAAAGTTAAGAAGCCGCACCAACATAATAGAGATACAGAAACACCGTGGCCCCTTTCTTTGAGATAACTCTGCACTATTGCGAGCTGCAAATGCCACTTCCAGCTTAGCTGTGCAGAAGAAGAACAACAAGAAGAAGAAATATCTCGAAATATGTCCGTCAGGCCCCTTCCCTTGAGATAAATCTGCAAATATCTCGGAAACGAAGCGAGCTATGGCAAAATGTTAAGAGACCTTTTTTGTATGGAATTATGTTTCCTACTTTTTATGTTCTATGATATTTTTTGATCAGACGCGTAGTTCTCGAGATATATCAAGATATTTAAAAGTTCCGAAGCCGCACCAACATAATAGAGATACAGAAACACCGTGGCTCCTTTCTTTTAGATAACTCTGCACTATTGCGACCTGGAAATGCCACTTCCAGTTTAGCTGTGCAGAAGAAGAACAACAAGAAGAAGAAATATCACGAAATATGTCCGTTAGGCCCCTTCCCTTGAGATAAATCTGCAAATATCTCGGAAACGAAGCGAGCTATGGCAAAATGTTAAGAGACCTTTTTTGTAGCGAATTAAGTTTCCTACTTTTTATGTTCTATGATATTTTTTGATCAGATGCGTAGTTCTCGAGATATATCAAGATATTTAAAAGTTCCGAAGCCGCACGAACATAATAGAGATACAGAAACACCGTGGCCCCTCTCTTTGAGATAACTCTGCACAATTGCGAGCTGCAAATGCCACTTCCAGCTTAGCTGTGCAGAAGAAGAACAACAAGAAGAAGAAATATCTCGAAATATGTCCGTCAGGCCCCTTCCCTTGAGATAAATCTGCAAATATCTCGGAAACGAAGCGAGCTATTGCAAAATGTTAAGAGACCTTTTTTGTAGAGGATTGAGTTTCCTACTTTCTATGTTCTATGATATTTTTTGATCAGATGCGTAGTTCTCGAGATATATCAAGATATTTAAAAGTTCCGAAGCCGCACCAACATAATAGAGATACAGAAACACCGTGGCCCCTTTCTTTGAGATAACTCTGCACTATTGCGAGCTGCAAATGCCACTTCCAGCTTAGCTGTGCAGAAGAAGAACAACAAGAAGAAGAAATATCTCGAAATATGTCCGTTAGGCCCCTTCCCTTGAGATAAATCTGCAAATATCTCGGAAACGAAGCGAGCTATGGCAAAATGTTAAGAGACGTTTTTTGTAGAGAATTATGTTTCCTACAATTTATGTTCTATGATATTTTTTGGTCTGAAGCGTAGTTTTCGAGATATATCGAGATATTTAAAAGTTCCGAAGCAGCACCAACATAATAGAGATACAGAAACACCGTGGCCCCTTTCTTTGAGATAACTCTGCACTAGTGCGAGCCGCAAATGCCACTTGCAGCTTAGCTGTGCAGAAGAAGAACAACAAGAAGAAGAAATATCTCGAAATATGTCCGTCAGGCCCCTTCCCTTGAGATAAATCTGCAAATATCTCGGAAACGAAGCGAGCTATTGCAAAATGTTCAGAGACCTTTTTTGTAGAGAATTGAGTTTCCTACTTTTTATGTTCTATGATATTTTTTGATCAGATGCGTAGTTCTCGAGATATATCAAGATATTTAAAAGTTCCGAAGCCGCACCAACATAATAGAGATACAGAAACACCGTGGCCCCTTTCTTTCAGATAACTATGCACTATTGCGAGCTGTAAATGCCACTTACAGCTTAGCTGTGCAGAAGAAGAACAACAAGAAGAAGAAATATCTCGAAATATGTCCGTCAGGCCACTTCCCTTGAGATAAATCTGCAAATATCTCGGAAACGAAGCGAGCTATGGCAAAATGTTAAGAGACCTTTTTTGTAGAGAATTATGTTTCCTACTTTTTATGTTCTATGATATTTTTTGATCAGACGCGTAGCTCTCGAGATATATCAAGATATTTAAAAGTTCCGAAGCCGCACCAACATAATAGAGATACAGAAACACCGTGGCCCCTCTCTTTGAGATAACTCTGCACTATTGCGAGCTGGAAATGCCACTTCCAGTTTAGCTGTGCAGAAGAAGAACAACAAGAAGAAGAAATATCTCGAAATATGTCCGTCAGGCCCCTTCCCTTGAGATAAATCGGCAAGTATCTCGGAAACGAAGCGAGCTATGGCAAAATGTTGAGAGACCTTTTTTGTAGAGAATTAAGTTTCCTACTTTTTATGTTCTATGATATTTTTTGATCAGATGCGTAGATCTCGAGATATATCAAGATATTTAAAAGTTCCGAAGCCGCACCAACATAATAGAGATACAGAAACACCGTGGCCCCTTTCTTTGAGATAACTCTGCACTATTGCGAGCTGCAAATGCCACTTCCAGCTTAGCTGTGCAGAAGAAGAACAACAAGAAGAAGAAATATCTCGAAATATGTCCGTCAGGCCCCTTCCCTTGAGATAAATCTGCAAATATCTCGGAAACGAAGCGAGCTATGGCAAAATGTTAAGAGACCTTTTTTGTATGGAATTATGTTTCCTACTTTTTATGTTCTATGATATTTTTTGATCAGACGCGTAGTTCTCGAGATATATCAAGATATTTAAAAGTTCCGAAGCCGCACCAACATAATAGAGATACAGAAACACCGTGGCTCCTTTCTTTTAGATAACTCTGCACTATTGCGACCTGGAAATGCCACTTCCAGTTTAGCTGTGCAGAAGAAGAACAACAAGAAGAAGAAATATCACGAAATATGTCCGTTAGGCCCCTTCCCTTGAGATAAATCTGCAAATATCTCGGAAACGAAGCGAGCTATGGCAAAATGTTAAGAGACCTTTTTTGTAGCGAATTAAGTTTCCTACTTTTTATGTTCTATGATATTTTTTGATCAGATGCGTACTTCTCGAGATATATCAAGATATTTAAAAGTTCCGAAGCCGCACGAACATAATAGAGATACAGAAACACCGTGGCCCCTCTCTTTGAGATAACTCTGCACAATTGCGAGCTGCAAATGCCACTTCCAGCTTAGCTGTGCAGAAGAAGAACAACAAGAAGAAGAAATATCTCGAAATATGTCCGTCAGGCCCCTTCCCTTGAGATAAATCTGCAAATATCTCGGAAACGAAGCGAGCTATTGCAAAATGTTAAGAGACCTTTTTTGTAGAGGATTGAGTTTCCTACTTTCTATGTTCTATGATATTTTTTGATCAGATGCGTAGTTCTCGAGATATATCAAGATATTTAAAAGTTAAGAAGCCGCACCAACATAATAGAGATACAGAAACACCGTGGCCCCTTTCTTTGAGATAACTCTGCACTAATGCGAGCTGCAAATGCCACTTCCAGCTTAGCTGTGCAGAAGAAGAACAACAAGAAGAAGAAATATCACGAAATATGTCCGTTAGGCCCCTTCCCTTGAGATAAATCTGCAAATATCTCGGAAACGAAGCGAGCTATGGCAAAATGTTAACAGACCTTTTTGTAGCGAATTAAGTTTCCTACTTTTTATGTTCTATGATATTTTTTGATCAGATGCGTAGTTCTCGAGATATATCAAGATATTTAAAAGTTCCGAAGCCGCACCAACATAATAGAGATACAGAAACACCGTGGCCCCTTTCTTTGAGATAACTCTGCACTAGTGCGAGCCGCAAATGCCACTTCCAGCTTAGCTGTGCAGAAGAAGAACAACAAGAAGAAGAAATATCTCGAAATATGTCCGTCAGGCCCCTTCCCTTGAGATAAATCTGCAAATATCTCGGAAACGAAGCGAGCTATTGCAAAATGTTAAGAGACCTTTTTTGTAGAGGATTGAGTTTCCTACTTTCTATGTTCTATGATATTTTTTGATCAGATGCGTAGTTCTCGAGATATATCAAGATATTTAAAAGTTAAGAAGCCGCACCAACATAATAGAGATACAGAAACACCGTGGCCCCTTTCTTTGAGATAACTCTGCACTATTGCGAGCTGCAAATGCCACTTCCAGCTTAGCTGTGCAGAAGAAGAACAACAAGAAGAAGAAATATCTCGAAATATGTCCGTCAGGCCCCTTCCCTTGAGATAAATCTGCAAATATCTCGGAAACGAAGCGAGCTATGGCAAAATGTTAAGAGACCTTTTTTGTATGGAATTATGTTTCCTACTTTTTATGTTCTATGATATTTTTTGATCAGACGCGTAGTTCTCGAGATATATCAAGATATTTAAAAGTTCCGAAGCCGCACCAACATAATAGAGATACAGAAACACCGTGGCTCCTTTCTTTTAGATAACTCTGCACTATTGCGACCTGGAAATGCCACTTCCAGTTTAGCTGTGCAGAAGAAGAACAACAAGAAGAAGAAATATCACGAAATATGTCCGTTAGGCCCCTTCCCTTGAGATAAATCTGCAAATATCTCGGAAACGAAGCGAGCTATGGCAAAATGTTAAGAGACCTTTTTTGTAGCGAATTAAGTTTCCTACTTTTTATGTTCTATGATATTTTTTGATCAGATGCGTAGTTCTCGAGATATATCAAGATATTTAAAAGTTCCGACGCCGCACGAACATAATAGAGATACAGAAACACCGTGGCCCCTCTCTTTGAGATAACTCTGCACAATTGCGAGCTGCAAATGCCACTTCCAGCTTAGCTGTGCAGAAGAAGAACAACAAGAAGAAGAAATATCTCGAAATATGTCCGTCAGGCCCCTTCCCTTGAGATAAATCTGCAAATATCTCGGAAACGAAGCGAGCTATTGCAAAATGTTAAGAGACCTTTTTTGTAGAGGATTGAGTTTCCTACTTTCTATGTTCTATGATATTTTTTGATCAGATGCGTAGTTCTCGAGATATATCAAGATATTTAAAAGTTAAGAAGCCGCACCAACATAATAGAGATACAGAAACACCGTGGCCCCTTTCTTTGAGATAACTCTGCACTAATGCGAGCTGCAAATGCCACTTCCAGCTTAGCTGTGCAGAAGAAGAACAACAAGAAGAAGAAATATCACGAAATATGTCCGTTAGGCCCCTTCCCTTGAGATAAATCTGCAAATATCTCGGAAACGAAGCGAGCTATGGCAAAATGTTAACAGACCTTTTTGTAGCGAATTAAGTTTCCTACTTTTTATGTTCTATGATATTTTTTGATCAGATGCGTAGTTCTCGAGATATATCAAGATATTTAAAAGTTCCGAAGCCGCACCAACATAATAGAGATACAGAAACACCGTGGCCCCTTTCTTTGAGATAACTCTGCACTAGTGCGAGCCGCAAATGCCACTTCCAGCTTAGCTGTGCAGAAGAAGAACAACAAGAAGAAGAAATATCTCGAAATATGTCCGTCAGGCCCCTTCCCTTGAGATAAATCTACAAATATCTCGGAAACGAAGCGAGCTATGGCAAAATGTTCAGAGACCTTTTTTGTAGAGAATTGAGTTTCCTACTTTTTATCTTCTATGATATTTTCTGATCAGATTCGTAGTTCTCGAGATATATCAAGATATTTAAAAGTTCCGAAGCCGCACCAACATAATAGAGATACAGAAACACCGTGGCCCCTCTCTTTGAGATAACTCTGCACAATTGCGAGCTGCAAATGCCACTTCCAGCTTAGCTGTGCAGAAGAAGAACAACAAGAAGAAGAAATATCTCGAAATATGTCCGTCAGGCCCCTTCCCTTGAGATAAATCGGCAAGTATCTCGGAAACGAAGCGAGCTATGGCAAAATGTTGAGAGACCTTTTTTGTAGAGAATTAAGTTTCCTACTTTTTATGTTCTATGATATTTTTTGATCAGATGCGTAGATCTCGAGATATATCAAGATATTTAAAAGTTCCGAAGCCGCACCAACATAATAGAGATACAGAAACACCGTGGCCCCTTTCTTTGAGATAACTCTGCACTATTGCGAGCTGCAAATGCCACTTCCACCTTAGCTGTGCAGAAGAAGAACAACAAGAAGAAGAAATATCTCGAAGTATGTCCGTCAGGCCCCTTCCCTTGAGATAAATCTGCAAATATCTCGGAAACAAAGCGAGCTATGGCAAAATGTTAAGAGACCTTTTCTGTAGAGAATTAAGTTTTCTACTTTTTATGTTCCATGATATTTTTTGATCAGATGCGTAGTTCTCGAGATATATCAAGATATTTAAAAGTTCTGAAGCTGCACCAACATAATAGAGATACAGAAACACCGTGGCCCCTTTCTTTGAGATAACTCTGCACTAGTGCGAGCCGCAAATGCCACTTCCAGCTTAGCTGTGCAGAAGAAGAACAACAAGAAGAAGAAATATCTGGAAATATGTCAGTTAGGCCCCTTCCCTTGAGATAAATCTGCAAACATCTCGGAAACGAAGCGAGCTATGGCGAAATGTTGAGAGACCTTTTTTGTAGAGAATTAAGTTTCCTACTATTTATGTTCTATGATATTTTTGGATCAGATGCGTAGTTCTCGAGATATATCAAGATATTTAAAAGTTCCGAAGCCGCACCAACATAATAGAGATACAGAAACACCGTGGCCCCTTTCTTTGAGATAACTCTGCACTAGTGCGAGCCGCAAATGCCACTTCCAGCTTAGCTGTGCAGAAGAAGAACAACAAGAAGAAGAAATATCACGAAATATGTCCGTTAGGCCCCTTCCCTTGAGATAAATCTGCAAATATCTCGGAAACGAAGCGAGCTATGGCAAAATGTTAAGAGACCTTTTTTGTAGCGAATTAAGTTTCCTACTTTTTATGTTCTATGATATTTTTTGATCAGATGCGTAGTTCTCGAGATATATCAAGATATTTAAAAGTTCCGAAGCCGCACGAACATAATAGAGATACAGAAACACCGTGGCCCCTCTCTTTGAGATAACTCTGCACAATTGCGAGCTGCAAATGCCACTTCCAGCTTAGCTGTGCAGAAGAAGAACAACAAGAAGAAGAAATATCTCGAAATATGTCCGTCAGGCCCCTTCCCTTGAGATAAATCTGCAAATATCTCGGAAACGAAGCGAGCTATTGCAAAATGTTAAGAGACCTTTTTTGTAGAGGATTGAGTTTCCTACTTTCTATGTTCTATGATATTTTTTGATCAGATGCGTAGTTCTCGAGATATATCAAGATATTTAAAAGTTAAGAAGCCGCACCAACATAATAGAGATACAGAAACACCGTGGCCCCTTTCTTTGAGATAACTCTGCACTAATGCGAGCTGCAAATGCCACTTCCAGCTTAGCTGTGCAGAAGAAGAACAACAAGAAGAAGAAATATCACGAAATATGTCCGTTAGGCCCCTTCCCTTGAGATAAATCTGCAAATATCTCGGAAACGAAGCGAGCTATGGCAAAATGTTAACAGACCTTTTTGTAGCGAATTAAGTTTCCTACTTTTTATGTTCTATGATATTTTTTGATCAGATGCGTAGTTCTCGAGATATATCAAGATATTTAAAAGTTCCGAAGCCGCACCAACATAATAGAGATACAGAAACACCGTGGCCCCTTTCTTTGAGATAACTCTGCACTAGTGCGAGCCGCAAATGCCACTTCCAGCTTAGCTGTGCAGAAGAAGAACAACAAGAAGAAGAAATATCTCGAAATATGTCCGTCAGGCCCCTTCCCTTGAGATAAATCTACAAATATCTCGGAAACGAAGCGAGCTATGGCAAAATGTTCAGAGACCTTTTTTGTAGAGAATTGAGTTTCCTACTTTTTATCTTCTATGATATTTTCTGATCAGATTCGTAGTTCTCGAGATATATCAAGATATTTAAAAGTTCCGAAGCCGCACCAACATAATAGAGATACAGAAACACCGTGGCCCCTCTCTTTGAGATAACTCTGCACAATTGCGAGCTGCAAATGCCACTTCCAGCTTAGCTGTGCAGAAGAAGAACAACAAGAAGAAGAAATATCTCGAAATATGTCCGTCAGGCCCCTTCCCTTGAGATAAATCGGCAAGTATCTCGGAAACGAAGCGAGCTATGGCAAAATGTTGAGAGACCTTTTTTGTAGAGAATTAAGTTTCCTACTTTTTATGTTCTATGATATTTTTTGATCAGATGCGTAGATCTCGAGATATATCAAGATATTTAAAAGTTCCGAAGCCGCACCAACATAATAGAGATACAGAAACACCGTGGCCCCTTTCTTTGAGATAACTCTGCACTATTGCGAGCTGCAAATGCCACTTCCACCTTAGCTGTGCAGAAGAAGAACAACAAGAAGAAGAAATATCTCGAAGTATGTCCGTCAGGCCCCTTCCCTTGAGATAAATCTGCAAATATCTCGGAAACAAAGCGAGCTATGGCAAAATGTTAAGAGACCTTTTCTGTAGAGAATTAAGTTTTCTACTTTTTATGTTCCATGATATTTTTTGATCAGATGCGTAGTTCTCGAGATATATCAAGATATTTAAAAGTTCTGAAGCTGCACCAACATAATAGAGATACAGAAACACCGTGGCCCCTTTCTTTGAGATAACTCTGCACTAGTGCGAGCCGCAAATGCCACTTCCAGCTTAGCTGTGCAGAAGAAGAACAACAAGAAGAAGAAATATCTGGAAATATGTCAGTTAGGCCCCTTCCCTTGAGATAAATCTGCAAACATCTCGGAAACGAAGCGAGCTATGGCGAAATGTTGAGAGACCTTTTTTGTAGAGAATTAAGTTTCCTACTATTTATGTTCTATGATATTTTTGGATCAGATGCGTAGTTCTCGAGATATATCAAGATATTTAAAAGTTCCGAAGCCGCACCAACATAATAGAGATACAGAAACACCGTGGCCCCTTTCTTTGAGATAACTCTGCACTAGTGCGAGCCGCAAATGCCACTTCCAGCTTAGCTGTGCAGAAGAAGAACAACAAGAAGAAGAAATATCTCGAAATATGTCCGTCAGGCCACTTCCCTTGAGATAAATCTGCAAATATCTCGGAAAGGAAGCGAGCTATGGCAAAATGTTAAGAGACCTTTTTTGTATGGAATTATGTTTCCTACTTTTTATGTTCTATGATATTTTTTGATCAGACGCGTAGTTCTCGAGATATATCAAGATATTTAAAAGTTCCGAAGCCGCACCAACATAATAGAGATACAGAAACACCGTGGCTCCTTTCTTTTAGATAACTCTGCACTATTGCGACCTGGAAATGCCACTTCCAGTTTAGCTGTGCAGAAGAAGAACAACAAGAAGAAGAAATATCACGAAATATGTCCGTTAGGCCCCTTCCCTTGAGATAAATCTGCAAATATCTCGGAAACGAAGCGAGCTATGGCAAAATGTTAAGAGACCTTTTTTGTAGCGAATTAAGTTTCCTACTTTTTATGTTCTATGATATTTTTTGATCAGATGCGTAGTTCTCGAGATATATCAAGATATTTAAAAGTTCCGAAGCCGCACCAACATAATAGAGATACAGAAACACCGTGGCCCCTCTCTTTGAGATAACTCTGCACAATTGCGAGCTGCAAATGCCACTTCCAGCTTAGCTGTGCAGAAGAAGAACAACAAGAAGAAGAAATATCTCGAAATATGTCCGTTAGGCCCCTTCCCTTGAGATAAATCTGCAAATATCTCGGAAACGAAGCGAGCTATGGCAAAATGTTAAGAGACGTTTTTTGTAGAGAATTAAGTTTCCTACTTTTTATCTTCTATGATATTTTCTGATCAGATGCGTAGTTCTCGCGATATATCAAGATATTTAAAAGTTCCGAAGCCGCACCAACATAATAGAGATACAGAAACACCGTGGCCCCATTCTTTGAGATAACTCTGCACTAGTGCGAGCCGCAAATGCCACTTCCAGCTTAGCTGTGCAGAAGAAGAACAACAAGAAGAAGAAATATCTCGAAATATGTCCGTCATGCCACTTCCCTTGAGATAAATCTGCAAATATCTCGGAAACGAAGCGAGCTATGGCAAAATGTTAAGAGACCTTTTTTGTAGAGAATTATGTTTCCTACTTTTTATGTTGTATGATATTTTTTGATCAGAAGCGTAGTTTTCGAGATATATCGAGATATTTAAAAGTTCCGAAGCCGCACCAACATAATAGAGATACAGAAACACCGTGGCCCCTTTCTTTGAGATAGCTCTGCACTATTGCGAGCTGCAAATGCCACTTCCAGCTTAGCTGTGCAGAGGAAGAACAACAAGAAGAAGAAATATCTCGAAATATGTCCGTCAGGCCAGTTCCTTTGAGCTGAATCTGCAAATATCTCGGAAACGAAGCGAGCTATGGCAAAATGTTAAGAGACGTTTTTTGTAGAGAATTATGTTTCCTACAATTTATGTTCTATGATATTTTTTGATCAGAAGCGTAGTTTTCGAGATATATCGAGATATTTAAAAGTTCCGAAGCCGCACCAACATAATAGGGATACAGAAACACCGTGGCCCCTTTCTTTGAGATAACTCTGCACTAGTGCGAGCCGCAAATGCCACTTCCAGCTTAGCTGTGCAGAAGAAGAACAACAAGAAGAAGAAATATCTCGAAATATGTCCGTTAGGCCCCTTCCCTTGAGATAAATCTGCAAATATCTCGGAAACGAAGCGAGCTATGGCAAAATGTTAAGAGACCTTTTCTGTAGAGAATTATGTTTCCTACTTTTTATGTTCTATGATATTTTTTGATCAGATGCGTAGTTCTCGAGATATATCGAGATATTTAAAAGTTCCGAAGCCGCACCAACATAATAGAGATACAGAAACACCGTGGCCCCTTTCTTTGAGATAGCTCTGCACTATTGCGAGCTGCAAATGCCACTTCCAGCTTAGCTGTGCAGAGGAAGAACAACAAGAAGAAGAAATATCTCGAAATATGTCCGTCAGGCCAGTTCCTTTGAGCTGAATCTGCAAATATCTCGGAAACGAAGCGAGCTATGGCAAAATGTTAAGAGACGTTTTTTGTAGAGAATTATGTTTCCTACAATTTATGTTCTATGATATTTTTTGATCAGAAGCGTAGTTTTCGAGATATATCGAGATATTTAAAAGTTCCGAAGCCGCACCAACATAATAGGGATACAGAAACACCGTGGCCCCTTTCTTTGAGATAACTCTGCACTAGTGCGAGCCGCAAATGCCACTTCCAGCTTAGCTGTGCAGAAGAAGAACAACAAGAAGAAGAAATATCTCGAAATATGTCCGTTAGGCCCCTTCCCTTGAGATAAATCTGCAAATATCTCGGAAACGAAGCGAGCTATGGCAAAATGTTGAGAGACCTTTTTTGTAGAGAATTATGTTTCCTACTTTTTATGTTCTATGATATTTTTTGATCAGATGCGTAGTTCTCGAGATATATCGAGATATTTAAAAGTTCCGAAGCCGCACCAACATAATAGAGATACAGAAACAGCGTGGCCCCTTTCTTTGAGATAGCTCTGCACTATTGCGAGCTGCAAATGCCACTTCCAGCTTAGCTGTGCAGAGGAAGAACAACAAGAAGAAGAAATATCTCGAAATATGTCCGTCAGGCCAGTTCCTTTGAGCTGAATCTGCAAATATCTCGGAAACGAAGCGAGCTATGGCAAAATGTTAAGAGACCTTTTTTGTAGAGAATTATGTTTCCTACTTTTTATGTTCTATGATATTTTTTGATCAGACGCGTAGCTCTCGAGATATATCAAGATATTTAAAAGTTCCGAAGCCGCACCAACATAATAGAGATACAGAAACACCGTGGCCCCTCTCTTTGAGATAACTCTGCACTATTGCGAGCTGGAAATGCCACTTCCAGTTTAGCTGTGCAGAAGAAGAACAACAAGAAGAAGAAATATCTCGAAATATGTCCGTTAGGCCCCTTCCCTTGAGATAAATCTGCAAATATCTCGGAAACGAAGCGAGCTATGGCAAAATGTTAAGAGACCTTTTTTGTAGAGAATTATGTTTCCTACTTTTTATGTTCTATGATATTTTTTGATCAGACGCGTAGCTCTCGAGATATATCAAGATATTTAAAAGTTCCGAAGCCGCACCAACATAATAGAGATACAGAAACACCGTGGCCCCTCTCTTTGAGATAACTCTGCACTATTGCGAGCTGGAAATGCCACTTCCAGGTTAGCTGTGCAGAAGAAGAACAACAAGAAGAAGAAATATCTCGAAATATGTCCGTTAGGCCCCTTCCCTTGAGATAAATCTGCAAATATCTCGGAAACGAAGCGAGCTATGGCAAAATGTTAAGAGACCTTTTTTGTAGAGAATTATGTTTCCTACAATTTATGTTCTATGATATTTTTTGATCAGAAGCGTAGTTTTCGAGATATATCGAGATATTTAAAAGTTCCGAAGCCGCACCAACATAATAGAGATACAGAAACACCGTGGCCCCTTTCTTTGAGATAACTCTGCACTAGTGCGAGCCGCAGATGCCACTTCCAGCTTAGCTGTGCAGAAGAAGAACAACAAGAAGAAGAAATATCTCGAAATATGTCCGTCAGGCCCCTTCCCTTGAGATAAATCTGCAAATATCTCGGAAACGAATCGAGCTATGGTAAAATGTTAAGAGACCTTTTTTGTAGAGAATTAAGTTTCCTACTTTTTATGTTCTATGATATTTTTTGATCAGATGCGTAGTTCTCGAGATATATCAAGATATTTAAAAGTTCCGAAGCCGCACCAACATAATAGAGATACAGAAACACCGTGGCCCCTTTCTTTGAGATAACTCTGCACTATTGCGAGCTGCAAATGCCACTTCCAGCTTAGCTGTGCAGAGGAAGAACAACAAGAAGAAGAAATATCTCGAAATATGTCCGTCAGGCCAATTCCTTTGAGCTGAATCTGCAAATATCTCGGAAACGAAGCGAGCTATGGCAAAATGTTAAAAGACGTTTTTTGTAGAGAATTATGTTTCCTACAATTTATGTTCTATGATATTTTTTGATCAGAAGCGTAGTTTTCGAGATATATCGAGATATTTAAAAGTTCCGAAGCCGCACCAACATAATAGGGATACAGAAACACCGTGGCCCCTTTCTTTGAGATAACTCTGCACTAGTGCGAGCCGCAAATGCCACTTCCAGCTTAGCTGTGCAGAAGAAGAACAACAAGAAGAAGAAATATCTCGAAATATGTCCGTTAGGCCCCTTCCCTTGAGATAAATCTGCAAATATCTCGGAAACGAAGCGAGCTATGGCAAAATGTTAAGAGACCTTTTTTGTAGAGAATTATGTTTCCTACTTTTTATGTTCTATGATATTTTTTGATCAGATGCGTAGTTCTCGAGATATATCGAGATATTTAAAAGTTCCGAAGCCGCACCAACATAATAGAGATACAGAAACACCGTGGCCCCTTTCTTTGAGATAGCTCTGCACTATTGCGAGCTGCAAATGCCACTTCCAGCTTAGCTGTGCAGAGGAAGAACAACAAGAAGAGGAAATATCTCGAAATATGTCCGTCAGGCCCCTTCCCTTGAGATATATCTGCAAATATCTCGGAAACGAAGCGAGCTATGGCAAAATGTTAAGAGACCTTTTTTGTAGAGAATTATGTTTCCTACAATTTATGTTCTATGATATTCTTTGATCAGATGCGTAGTTCTCGAGATATATCAAGATATTTAAAAGTTCCGAAGCCGCACCAACATAATAGAGATACAGAAACACCGTGGCCCCTTTCTTTGAGATAACTCTGCACTATTGCGAGCTGCAAATGCCACTTCCAGCTTAGCTGTGCAGAGGAAGAACAACAAGAAGAAGAAATATCTCGAAATATGTCCGTCAGGCCAGTTCCTTTGAGCTGAATCTGCAAATATCTCGGAAACCAAGCGAGCTATGGCAAAATGTTAAGAGACGTTTTTTGTAGAGAATTATGTTTCCTACAATTTATGTTCTATGATATTTTTTGATCAGAAGCGTAGTTTTCGAGATATATCGAGATATTTAAAAGTTCCGAAGCCGCACCAACATAATAGGGATACCGAAACACCGTGGCCCCTTTCTTTGAGATAACTCTGCACTAGTGCGAGCCGCAAATGCCACTTCCAGCTTAGCTGTGCAGAAGAAGAACAACAAGAAGAAGAAATATCTCGAAATATGTCCGTCAGGCCCCTTCCCTTGAGATAAATCTGCAAATATCTCGGAAACGAAGCGAGCTATGGCAAAATGTTAAGAGACCTTTTTTGTAGAGAATTAAGTTTCCTACTTTTTATGTTCTATGATATTTTTTGATCAGATGCGTAGTTCTCGAGATATATCAAGATATTTAAAAGTTCCGAAGCCGCACCAACATAATAGAGATACAGAAACACCGTGGCCCCTTTCTTTGAGATAACTCTGCAGTATTGCGAGCTGTAAATGCCACTTCCAGCTTAGCTGTGCAGGAGAAGAACAACAAGAAGAAGAAATATCTCGAAATATGTCCGTCAGGCCCCTTCCCTTGAGATATATCTGCAAATATCTCGGAAACGAAGCGAGCTATGGCAAAATGTTAAGAGACCTTTTTTGTAGAGAATTGAGTTTCCTACTTTTTATGTTCTATGATATTTTTTGATCAGATGCGTAGTTCTCGAGATATATCAAGATATTTAAAAGTTCCGAAGCCGCACCAACATAATAGAGATACAGAAACACCGTGGCCCCTTTCTTTCAGATAACTATGCACTATTGCGAGCTGTAAATGCCACTTCCAGCTTAGCTGTGCAGAAGAAGGACAACAAGAAGAAGAAATATCTCGAAATATGTCCGTCAGGCCCCTTACCTTGAGATAAATCTGCAAATATCTCGGAAACGAAGCGAGCTATGGCAAAATGTTAAGAGACGTTTTTTGTAGAGAATTAAGTTTCCTACTTTTTATCTTCTATGATATTTTCTGATCAGATGCGTAGTTCTCGAGATATATCAAGATATTTAAAAGTTCCGAAGCCGCACCAACATAATAGAGATACAGAAACACCGTGGCCCCTTTCTTTGAGATAACTCTGCACTAGTGCGAGCCGCAAATGCCACTTCCAGCTTAGCTGTGCAGAAGAAGAACAACAAGAAGAAGAAATATCTCGAAATACGTCCGTCAGGCCACTTCCCTTGAGATAAATCTGCAAATATCTCGGAAACGAAGCGAGCTATGGCAAAATGTTAAGAGACCTTTTTTGTAGAGAATTATGTTTCCTACTTTTTATGTTCTATGATATTTTTTGATCAGATGCGTAGTTCTCGAGATATATCGAGATATTTAAAAGTTCCGAAGCCGCACCAACATAATAGAGATACAGAAACACCGTGGCCCCTTTCTTTGAGACAGCTCTGCACTATTGCGAGCTGCAAATGCCACTTCCAGCTTAGCTGTGCAGAGGAAGAACAACAAGAAGAAGAAATATCTCGAAATATGTCCGTCAGGCCCCTTCCCTTGAGATATATCTGCAAATATCTCGGAAACGAAGCGAGCTATGGCAAAATGTTAAGAGACCTTTTTTGTAGAGAATTATGTTTCCTACAATTTATGTTCTATGATATTCTTTGATCAGATGCGTAGTTCTCGAGATATATCAAGATATTTAAAAGTTCCGAAGCCGCACCAACATAATAGAGATACAGAAACACCGTGGCCCCTTTCTTTGAGATAACTCTGCACTATTGCGAGCTGCAAATGCCACTTCCAGCTTAGCTGTGCAGAGGAAGAACAACAAGAAGAAGAAATATCTCGAAATATGTCCGTCAGGCCAGTTCCTTTGAGCTGAATCTGCAAATATCTCGGAAACCAAGCGAGCTATGGCAAAATGTTAAGAGACGTTTTTTGTAGAGAATTATGTTTCCTACAATTTATGTTCTATGATATTTTTTGATCAGAAGCGTAGTTTTCGAGATATATCGAGATATTTAAAAGTTCCGAAGCCGCACCAACATAATAGGGATACCGAAACACCGTGGCCCCTTTCTTTGAGATAACTCTGCACTAGTGCGAGCCGCAAATGCCACTTCCAGCTTAGCTGTGCAGAAGAAGAACAACAAGAAGAAGAAATATCTCGAAATATGTCCGTCAGGCCCCTTCCCTTGAGATAAATCTGCAAATATCTCGGAAACGAAGCGAGCTATGGCAAAATGTTAAGAGACCTTTTTTGTAGAGAATTATGTTTCCTACAATTTATGTTCTATGATATTCTTTGATCAGATGCGTAGTTCTCGAGATATATCAAGATATTTAAAAGTTCCGAAGCCGCACCAACATAATAGAGATACAGAAACACCGTGGCCCCTTTCTTTGAGATAACTCTGCACTATTGCGAGCTGCAAATGCCACTTCCAGCTTAGCTGTGCAGAGGAAGAACAACAAGAAGAAGAAATATCTCGAAATATGTCCGTCAGGCCAGTTCCTTTGAGCTGAATCTGCAAATATCTCGGAAACCAAGCGAGCTATGGCAAAATGTTAAGAGACGTTTTTTGTAGAGAATTATGTTTCCTACAATTTATGTTCTATGATATTTTTTGATCAGAAGCGTAGTTTTCGAGATATATCGAGATATTTAAAAGTTCCGAAGCCGCACCAACATAATAGGGATACCGAAACACCGTGGCCCCTTTCTTTGAGATAACTCTGCACTAGTGCGAGCCGCAAATGCCACTTCCAGCTTAGCTGTGCAGAAGAAGAACAACAAGAAGAAGAAATATCTCGAAATATGTCCGTCAGGCCCCTTCCCTTGAGATAAATCTGCAAATATCTCGGAAACGAAGCGAGCTATGGCAAAATGTTAAGAGACCTTTTTTGTAGAGAATTAAGTTTCCTACTTTTTATGTTCTATGATATTTTTTGATCAGATGCGTAGTTCTCGAGATATATCAAGATATTTAAAAGTTCCGAAGCCGCACCAACATAATAGAGGTACAGAAACACCGTGGCCCCTTTCTTTGAGATAACTCTGCAGTATTGCGAGCTGTAAATGCCACTTCCAGCTTAGCTGTGCAGGAGAAGAACAACAAGAAGAAGAAATATCTCGAAATATGTCCGTCAGGCCCCTTCCCTTGAGATATATCTGCAAATATCTCGGAAACGAAGCGAGCTATGGCAAAATGTTAAGAGACCTTTTTTGTAGAGAATTGAGTTTCCTACTTTTTATGTTCTATGATATTTTTTGATCAGATGCGTAGTTCTCGAGATATATCAAGATATTTAAAAGTTCCGAAGCCGCACCAACATAATAGAGATACAGAAACACCGTGGCCCCTTTCTTTCAGATAACTATGCACTATTGCGAGCTGTAAATGCCACTTCCAGCTTAGCTGTGCAGAAGAAGGACAACAAGAAGAAGAAATATCTCGAAATATGTCCGTCAGGCCCCTTACCTTGAGATAAATCTGCAAATATCTCGGAAACGAAGCGAGCTATGGCAAAATGTTAAGAGACGTTTTTTGTAGAGAATTAAGTTTCCTACTTTTTATCTTCTATGATATTTTCTGATCAGATGCGTAGTTCTCGAGATATATCAAGATATTTAAAAGTTCCGAAGCCGCACCAACATAATAGAGATACAGAAACACCGTGGCCCCTTTCTTTGAGATAACTCTGCACTAGTGCGAGCCGCAAATGCCACTTCCAGCTTAGCTGTGCAGAAGAAGAACAACAAGAAGAAGAAATATCTCGAAATACGTCCGTCAGGCCACTTCCCTTGAGATAAATCTGCAAATATCTCGGAAACGAAGCGAGCTATGGCAAAATGTTAAGAGACCTTTTTTGTAGAGAATTATGTTTCCTACTTTTTATGTTCTATGATATTTTTTGATCAGACGCGTAGCTCTCGAGATATATCAAGATATTTAAAAGTTCCGAAGCCGCACCAACATAATAGAGATACAGAAACACCGTGGCCCCTCTCTTTGAGATAACTCTGCACTATTGCGAGCTGGAAATGCCACTTCCAGTTTAGCTGTGCAGAAGAAGAACAACAAGAAGAAGAAATATCTCGAAATATGTCCGTTAGGCCCCTTCCCTTGAGATAAATCTGCAAATATCTCGGAAACGAAGCGAGCTATGGCAAAATGTTAAGAGACCTTTTTTGTAGAGAATTATGTTTCCTACTTTTTATGTTCTATGATATTTTTTGATCAGAAGCGTAGCTTTCGAGATATATCGAGATATTTAAAAGTTCCGAAGCCGCACCAACATAATAGAGATACAGAAACACCGTGGCCCCTTTCTTTGAGATAACTCTGCACTATTGCGAGCTGCAAATGCCACTTCCAGCTTAGCTGTGCAGAGGAAGAACAACAAGAAGAAGAAATATCTCGAAATATGTCCGTCAGGCCAGTTCCTTTGAGCTGAATCTGCAAATATCTCGGAAACGAAGCGAGCTATGGCAAAATGTTAAGAGACCTTTTTTGTAGAGAATTAAGTTTCCTACTTTTTATCTTCTATGATATTTTCTGATGAGATGCGTAGTTCTCGAGATATATCAAGATATTTAAAAGTTCCGAAGCCGCACCAACATAATAGAGATACAGAAACACCGTGGCCCCTTTCTTTGAGATAACTCTGCACTAGTGCGAGCCGCAAATGCCACTTCCAGCTTAGCTGTGCAGAAGAAGAACAACAAGAAGAAGAAATATCTCGAAATATGTCCGTCAGGCCACTTCCCTTGAGATAAATCTGCAAATATCTCGGAAACGAAGCGAGCTATGGCAAAATGTTAAGAGACCTTTTTTGTAGAGAATTATGTTTCCTACTTTTTATGTTCTATGATATTTTTTGATCAGACGCGTAGCTCTCGAGATATATCAAGATATTTAAAAGTTCCGAAGCCGCACCAACATAATAGAGATACAGAAACACCGTGGCCCCTCTCTTTGAGATAACTCTGCACTGTTGCGAGCTGGAAATGCCACTTCCAGTTTAGCTGTGCAGAAGAAGAACAACAAGAAGAAGAAATATCTCGAAATATGTCCGTTAGGCCCCTTCCCTTGAGATAAATCTGCAAATATCTCGGAAACGAAGCGAGCTATGGCAAAATGTTAAGAGACCTTTTTTGTAGAGAATTGAGTTTCCTACTTTTTATGTTCTATGATATTTTTTGATCAGATGCGTAGTTCTCGAGATATATCAAGATATTTAAAAGTTCCGAAGCCGCACCAACATAATAGAGATACAGAAACACCGTGGCCCCTTTCTTTCAGATAACTATGCACTATTGCGAGCTGTAAATGCCACTTCCAGCTTAGCTGTGCAGAAGAAGGACAACAAGAAGAAGAAATATCTCGAAATATGTCCGTCAGGCCCCTTACCTTGAGATAAATCTGCAAATATCTCGGAAACGAAGCGAGCTATGGCAAAATGTTAAGAGACGTTTTTTGTAGAGAATTAAGTTTCCTACTTTTTATCTTCTATGATATTTTCTGATCAGATGCGTAGTTCTCGAGATATATCAAGATATTTAAAAGTTCCGAAGCCGCACCAACATAATAGAGATACAGAAACACCGTGGCCCCTTTCTTTGAGATAACTCTGCACTAGTGCGAGCCGCAAATGCCACTTCCAGCTTAGCTGTGCAGAAGAAGAACAACAAGAAGAAGAAATATCTCGAAATACGTCCGTCAGGCCACTTCCCTTGAGATAAATCTGCAAATATCTCGGAAACGAAGCGAGCTATGGCAAAATGTTAAGAGACCTTTTTTGTAGAGAATTATGTTTCCTACTTTTTATGTTCTATGATATTTTTTGATCAGACGCGTAGCTCTCGAGATATATCAAGATATTTAAAAGTTCCGAAGCCGCACCAACATAATAGAGATACAGAAACACCGTGGCCCCTCTCTTTGAGATAACTCTGCACTATTGCGAGCTGGAAATGCCACTTCCAGTTTAGCTGTGCAGAAGAAGAACAACAAGAAGAAGAAATATCTCGAAATATGTCCGTTAGGCCCCTTCCCTTGAGATAAATCTGCAAATATCTCGGAAACGAAGCGAGCTATGGCAAAATGTTAAGAGACCTTTTTTGTAGAGAATTATGTTTCCTACTTTTTATGTTCTATGATATTTTTTGATCAGAAGCGTAGTTTTCGAGATATATCGAGATATTTAAAAGTTCCGAAGCCGCACCAACATAATAGAGATACAGAAACACCGTGGCCCCTTTCTTTGAGATAACTCTGCACTATTGCGAGCTGCAAATGCCACTTCCAGCTTAGCTGTGCAGAGGAAGAACAACAAGAAGAAGAAATATCTCGAAATATGTCCGTCAGGCGAGTTCCTTTGAGCTGAATCTGCAAATATCTCGGAAACGAAGCGAGCTATGGCAAAAAGTTAAGAGACGTTTTTTGTAGAGAATTATGTTTCCTACAATTTATGTTCTATGATATTTTTTGATCAGAAGCGTAGTTTTCGAGATATATCGAGATATTTAAAAGTTCCGAAACCGCACCAACATAATAGGGATACAGAAACACCGTGGCCCCTTTCTTAGAGATAACTCTGCACTAGTGCGAGCCGCAAATGCCACTTCCAGCTTAGCTGTGCAGAAGAAGTACAACAAGAAGAAGAAATATCTCGAAATATGTCCGTCAGGCCCCTTCCCTTGAGATGAATCTGCAAATATCTCGGAAACGAAGCGAACTATGGCAAAATGTTAAGAGACCTTTTTTGTAGAGAATTATGTTTCCTACAATTTATGTTCTATGATATTTTTTGATCAGAAGCGTAGTTTTCGAGATATATCGAGATATTTAAAAGTTCCGAAGCCGCACCAACATAATAGGGATACAGAAACACCGTGGCCCCTTTCTTTGAGATAACTCTGCACTAGTGCGAGCCGCAAATGCCACTTCCAGCTTAGCTGTGCAGAAGAAGAACAACAAGAAGAAGAAATATCTCGAAATATGTCCGTCAGGCCCCTTCCCTTGAGATAAATCTGCAAATATCTCGGAAACGAAGCGAGCTATGGCAAAATGTTAAGAGACCTTTTTTGTAGAGAATTATGTTTCCTACAATTTATGTTCTATGATATTTTTTGATCAGAAGCGTAGTTTTCGAGATATATCGAGATATTTAAAAGTTCCGAAGCCGCACCAACATAATAGAGATACAGAAACACCGTGGCCCCTTTCTTTGAGATAACTCTGCACTAGTGCGAGCCGCAAATGCCACTTCCAGCTTAGCTGTGCAGAAGAAGAACAACAAGAAGAAGAAATATCTCGAAATATGTCCGTCAGGCCCCTTCCCTTGAGATAAATCTGCAAATATCTCGGAAACGAAGCGAGCTATGGCAAAATGTTAAGAGACCTTTTTTGGAGAGAATTAAGTTTCCTACTTTTTATGTTCTATGATATTTTTTGATCAGATGCGTAGTTCTCGAGATATATCAAGATATTTAAAAGTTCCGAAGCCGCAGCAACATAATAGAGATACAGAAACACCGTGGCCCCTTTCTTTGAGATAACTCTGCACTATTGCGAGCTGCAAATGCCACTTCCAGCTTAGCTGTGCAGAGGAAGAACAACAAGAAGAAGAAATATCTCGAAATATGTCCGTCAGGCCAGTTCCTTTGAGCTGAATCTGCAAATATCTCGGAAACGAAGCGAGCTATGGCAAAATGTTAAGAGACGTTTTTTGTAGAGAATTATGTTTCCTACAATTTATGTTCTATGATATTTTTTGATCAGAAGCGTAGTTTTCGAGATATATCGCGATATTTAAAAGTTCCGAAGCCGCACCAACATAATAGGGATACAGAAACACCGTGGCCCCTTTCTTTGAGATAACTCTGCACTAGTGCGAGCCGCAAATGCCACTTCCAGCTTAGCTGTGCAGAAGAAGAACAACAAGAAGAAGAAATATCTCGAAATATGTCCGTCAGGCCCCTTCCCTTGAGATAAATCTGCAAATATCTCGGAAACGAAGCGAGCTATGGCAAAATGTTAAGAGACCTTTTTTGTAGAGAATTAAGTTTCCTACTTTTTATGTTCTATGATATTTTTTGATCAGATGCGTAGTTCTCGAGATATATCAAGATATTTAAAAGTTCCGAAGCCGCACCAAC
Source organism: Osmia lignaria lignaria (assembly GCF_051020975.1). Classification (NCBI taxonomy): domain Eukaryota; kingdom Metazoa; phylum Arthropoda; class Insecta; order Hymenoptera; family Megachilidae; genus Osmia; species Osmia lignaria. The sequence goes on from NW_027478166.1 coordinate 8,643,426, forward strand.
ATAATAGAGATACAGAAACACCGTGGCCCCTTTCTTTGAGATAACTCTGCAGTATTGCGAGCTGTAAATGCCACTTCCAGCTTAGCTGTGCAGGAGAAGAACAACAAGAAGAAGAAATATCTCGAAATATGTCCGTCAGGCCCCTTCCCTTGAGATATATCTGCAAATATCTCGGAAACGAAGCGAGCTATGGCAAAATGTTAAGAGACCTTTTTTGTAGAGAATTATGTTTCCTACAATTTATGTTCTATGATATTTTTTGATCAGAAGCGTAGTTTTCGAGATATATCGAGATATTTAAAAGTTCCAAAGCCGCACCAACATAATAGAGATACAGAAACACCGTGGCCCCTTTCTTTGAGATAACTCTGCACTAGTGCGAGACGCAAATGCCACTTCCAGCTTAGCTGTGCAGAAGAAGAACAACAAGAAGAAGAAATATCTCGAAATATGTCCGTCAGGCCCCTTCCCTTGAGATAAATCTGCAAATATCTCGGAAACGAAGCGAGCTATGGCAAAATGTTGAGAGACCTTTTTTGTAGAGAATTAAGTTTCCTACTTTTTATGTTCTATGATATTTTTTGATCAGATGCGTAGTTCTCGAGATATATCAAGATATTTAAAAGTTCCGAAGCCGCACCGACATAATAGAGATACAGAAACACCGTGGCCCCTCTCTTTGAGATAACTCTGCACTATTGCGAGCTGGAAATGCCACTTCCAGTTTAGCTGTGCAGAAGAAGAACAACAAGAAGAAGAAATATCTCGAAATATGTCCGTCAGGCCCCTTCCCTTGAGATAAATCTGCAAATATCTCGGAAACGAAGCGAGCTGTGGCAAAATGTTAAGAGACCTTTTTTGTAGAGAATTATGTTTCCTACAATTTATGTTCTATGATATTTTTTGATCAGAAGCGTAGTTTTCGAGATATATCGAGATATTTAAAAGTTCCGAAGCCGCACCAACATAATAGAGATACAGAAACACCGTGGCCCCTTTCTTTGAGATAACTCTGCACTAGTGCGAGCCGCAAATGCCACTTCCAGCTTAGCTGTGCAGAAGAAGAACAACAAGAAGAAGAAATATCTCGAAATATGTCCGTCAGGCCCCTTCCCTTGAGATATATCTGCAAATATCTCGGAAACGAAGCGAGCTATGGCAAAATGTTAAGAGACCTTTTTTGTAGAGAATTATGTTTCCTACAATTTATGTTCTATGATATTTTTTGATCAGAAGCGTAGTTTTCGAGATATATCGAGATATTTAAAAGTTCCAAAGCCGCACCAACATAATAGAGATACAGAAACACCGTGGCCCCTTTCTTTGAGATAACTCTGCACTAGTGCGAGACGCAAATGCCACTTCCAGCTTAGCTGTGCAGAAGAAGAACAACAAGAAGAAGAAATATCTCGAAATATGTCCGTCAGGCCCCTTCCCTTGAGATAAATCTGCAAATATCTCGGAAACGAAGCGAGCTATGGCAAAATGTTGAGAGACCTTTTTTGTAGAGAATTAAGTTTCCTACTTTTTATGTTCTATGATATTTTTTGATCAGATGCGTAGTTCTCGAGATATATCAAGATATTTAAAAGTTCCGAAGCCGCACCGACATAATAGAGATACAGAAACACCGTGGCCCCTCTCTTTGAGATAACTCTGCACTATTGCGAGCTGGAAATGCCACTTCCAGTTTAGCTGTGCAGAAGAAGAACAACAAGAAGAAGAAATATCTCGAAATATGTCCGTCAGGCCCCTTCCCTTGAGATAAATCTGCAAATATCTCGGAAACGAAGCGAGCTGTGGCAAAATGTTAAGAGACCTTTTTTGTAGAGAATTATGTTTCCTACAATTTATGTTCTATGATATTTTTTGATCAGAAGCGTAGTTTTCGAGATATATCGAGATATTTAAAAGTTCCGAAGCCGCACCAACATAATAGAGATACAGAAACACCGTGGCCCCTTTCTTTGAGATAACTCTGCACTAGTGCGAGCCGCAAATGCCACTTCCAGCTTAGCTGTGCAGAAGAAGAACAACAAGAAGAAGAAATATCTCGAAATATGTCCGTCAGGCCCCTTCCCTTGAGATAAATCTGCAAATATCTCGGAAACGAAGCGAGCTATGGCAAAATGTTAAGAGACCTTTTTTGTAGAGAATTAAGTTTCCTACTTTTTATGTTCTATGATATTTTTTGATCAGATGCGTAGTTCTCGAGATATATCAGGATATTTAAAAGTTCCGAAGCCGCACCAACATAATAGAGATACAGAAACACCGTGGCCCCTTTCTTTGAGATAACTCTGCACTAGTGCGAGCCGCAAATGCCACTTCCAGCTTAGCTGTGCAGAAGAAGAACAACAAGAAGAAGAAATATCTCGAAATATGTCCGTCAGGCCCCTTCCCTTGAGATAAATCTGCAAATATCTCGGAAACGAAGCGAGCTATGGCAAAATGTTGAGAGACCTTTTTTGTAGAGAATTAAGTTTCCTACTTTTTATGTTCTATGATATTTTTTGATCAGATGCGTAGTTCTCGAGATATATCGAGATATTTAAAAGTTCCGAAGCCGCACCAACATAATAGAGATACAGAAACACCGTGGCCCCTCTCTTTGAGATAACTCTGCACTATTGCGAGCTGGAAATGCCACTTCCAGTTGAGCTGTGCAGAAGAAGAACAACAAGAAGAAGAAAAATCTCGAAATATGTCCGTCAGGCCCCTTCCCTTGAGATAAATCTGCAAATATCTCGGAAACGAAGCGAGCTATGGGAAAATGTTAAGAGACGTTTTTTGTAGAGAATTATGTTTCCTACAATTTATGTTCTATGATATTTTTTGATCAGAAGCGTAGTTTTCGAGATATATCGAGATATTTAAAAGTTCCGAAGCCGCACCAACATAATAGGGATACAGAAACACCGTGGCCCCTTTCTTTGAGATAACTCTGCACTAGTGCGAGCCGCAAATGCCACTTCCAGCTTAGCTGTGCAGAAGAAGAACAACAAGAAGAAGAAGTATCTCGAAATATGTCCGTCAGGCCTCTTCCCTTGAGATAAATCTGCAAATATCTCGGAAACGAAGCGAGCTATGGCAAAATGTTAAGAGACCTTTTTTGTAGAGAATTAAGTTTCCTACTTTTTATGTTCTATGATATTTTTTGACCAGATGCGTAGTTCTCGAGATATATCAAGATATTTAAAAGTTCCGAAGCCGCACCGACATAATACAGATACAGAAACACCGTGGCCCCTCTCTTTGAGATAACTCTGCACTATTGCGAGCTGGAAATGCCACTTCCAGTTTAGCTGTGCAGAAGAAGAACAACAAGAAGAAGAAATATCTCGAAATATGTCCGTCAGGCCCCTTCCCTTGAGATATATCTGCAAATATCTCGGAAACGAAGCGAGCTGTTGCAAAATGTTAAGAGACCTTTTTTGTAGAGAATTATGTTTCCTACAATTTATGTTCTATGATATTTTTTGATCAGAAGCGTAGTTTTCGAGATATATCGAGATATTTAAAAGTTCCGAAGCCGCACCAACATAATAGAGATACAGAAACACCGTGGCCCCTTTCTTTGAGATAACTCTGCACTAGTGCGAGCCGCAAATGCCACTTCCAGCTTAGCTGTGCAGAAGAAGAACAACAAGAAGAAGAAATATCTCGAAATATGTCCGTCAGGCCCCTTCCCTTGAGATAAATCTGCAAATATCTCGGAAACGAAGCGAGCTATGGCAAAATGTTAAGAGACCTTTTTTGTAGAGAATTAAGTTTCCTACTTTTTATGTTCTATGATATTTTTTGATCAGATGCGTAGTTCTCGAGATATATCAAGATATTTAAAAGTTCCGAAGCCGCACCAACATAATAGAGATACAGAAACACCGTGGCCCCTTTCTTTGAGATAACTCTGCACTATTGCGAGCTGCAAATGCCACTTCCAGCTTAGCTGTGCAGAGGAAGAACAACAAGAAGAAGAAATACCTCGAAATATGTCCGTCAGGCCAGTTCCTTTGAGCTGAATCTGCAAATATCTCGGAAACGAAGCGAGCTATGGCAAAATGTTAAGAGACGTTTTTTGTAGAGAATTATGTTTCCTACAATTTATGTTCTATGATATTTTTTGATCAGAAGCGTAGTTTTCGAGATATATCGAGATATTTAAAAGTTCCGAAGCCGCACCAACATAATAGGGATACAGAAACACCGTGGCCCCTTTCTTTGAGATAACTCTGCACTAGTGCGAGCCGCAAATGCCACTTCCAGCTTAGCTGTGCAGAAGAAGAACAACAAGAAGAAGAAATATCTCGAAATATGTCCGTCAGGCCCCTTCCCTTGAGATAAATCTGCAAATATCTCGGAAACGAAGCGAGCTATGGCAAAATGTTAAGAGACCTTTTTTGTAGAGAATTAAGTTTCCTACTTTTTATGTTCTATGATATTTTTTGATCAGATGCGTAGTTCTCGAGATATATCAAGATATTTAAAAGTTCCGAAGCCGCACCAACATAATAGAGATACAGAAACACCGTGGCCCCTTTCTTTGAGATAACTCTGCAGTATTACGAGCTGTAAATGCCACTTCCAGCTTAGCTGTGCAGGAGAAGAACAACAAGAAGAAGAAATATCTCGAAATATGTCCGTCAGGCCCCTTCCCTTGAGATATATCTGCAAATATCTCGGAAACGAAGCGAGCTATGGCAAAATGTTAAGAGACCTTTTTTGTAGAGAATTATGTTTCCTACAATTTATGTTCTATGATATTTTTTGATCAGAAGCGTAGTTTTCGAGATATATCGAGATATTTAAAAGTTCCAAAGCCGCACCAACATAATAGAGATACAGAAACACCGTGGCCCCTTTCTTTGAGATAACTCTGCACTAGTGCGAGCCGCAAATGCCACTTCCAGCTTAGCTGTGCAGAAGAAGAACAACAAGAAGAAGAAATATCTCGAAATATGTCCGTCAGGCCCCTTCCCTTGAGATAAATCTGCAAATATCTCGGAAACGAAGCGAGCTATGGCAAAATGTTAAGAGACCTTTTTTGTAGAGAATTATGTTTCCTACAATTTATGTTCTATGATATTTTTTGATCAGAAGCGTAGTTTTCGAGATATATCGAGATATTTAAAAGTTCCGAAGCCGCACCAACATAATAGGGATACAGAAACACCGTGGCCCCTTTCTTTGAGACAACTCTGCACTAGTGCGAGCCGCAAATGCCACTTCCAGCTTAGCTGTGCAGAAGAAGAACAACAAGAAGAAGAAATATCTCGAAATATGTCCGTCAGGCCCCTTCCCTTGAGATAAATCTGCAAATATCTCGGAAACGAAGCGAGCTATGGCAAAATGTTAAGAGACCTTTTTTGTAGAGAATTAAGTTTCCTACTTTTTATGTTCTATGATATTTTTTGATCAGATGCGTAGTTCTCGAGATATATCAAGATATTTAAAAGTTCCGAAGCCGCACCAACATAATAGAGATACAGAAACACCGTGGCCCCTTTCTTTGAGATAACTCTGCAGTATTGCGAGCTGTAAATGCCACTTCCAGCTTAGCTGTGCAGGAGAAGAACAACAAGAAGAAGAAATATCTCGAAATATGTCCGTCAGGCCCCTTCCCTTGAGATATATCTGCAAATATCTCGGAAACGAAGCGAGCTATGGCAAAATGTTAAGAGACCTTTTTTGTAGAGAATTATGTTTCCTACAATTTATGTTCTATGATATTTTTTGATCAGAAGCGTAGTTTTCGAGATATATCGAGATATTTAAAAGTTCCAAAGCCGCACCAACATAATAGAGATACAGAAACACCGTGGCCCCTTTCTTTGAGATAACTCTGCACTAGTGCGAGCCGCAAATGCCACTTCCAGCTTAGCTGTGCAGAAGAAGAACAACAAGAAGAAGAAATATCTCGAAATATGTCCGTCAGGCCCCTTCCCTTGAGATAAATCTGCAAATATCTCGGAAACGAAGCGAGCTATGGCAAAATGTTGAGAGACCTTTTTTGTAGAGAATTAAGTTTCCTACTTTTTATGTTCTATGATATTTTTTGATCAGATGCGTAGTTCTCGAGATATATCAAGATATTTAAAAGTTCCGAAGCCGCACCAACATAATAGAGATACAGAAACACCGTGGCCCCTTTCTTTGAGATAACTCTGCACTATTGCGAGCTGCAAATGCCACTTCCAGCTTAGCTGTGCAGAGGAAGAACAACAAGAAGAAGAAATATCTCGAAATATGTCCGTCAGGCCAGTTCCTTTGAGCTGAATCTGCAAATATCTCGGAAACGAAGCGAGCTATGGCAAAATGTTAAGAGACGTTTTTTGTAGAGAATTATGTTTCCTACAATTTATGTTCTATGATATTTTTTGATCAGAAGCGTAGTTTTCGAGATATATCGAGATATTTAAAAGTTCCGAAGCCGCACCAACATAATAGGGATACAGAAACACCGTGGCCCCTTTCTTTGAGATAACTCTGCACTAGTGCGAGCCGCAAATGCCACTTCCAGCTTAGCTGTGCAGAAGAAGAACAACAAGAAGAAGAAATATCTCGAAATATGTCCGTCAGGCCCCTTCCCTTGAGATAAATCTGCAAATATCTCGGAAACGAAGCGAGCTATGGCAAAATGTTAAGAGACCTTTTTTGTAGAGAATTAAGTTTCCTACTTTTTATGTTCTATGATATTTTTTGATCAGATGCGTAGTTCTCGAGATATATCAAGATATTTAAAAGTTCCGAAGCCGCACCAACATAATAGAGATACAGAAACACCGTGGCCCCTTTCTTTGAGATAACTCTGCAGTATTGCGAGCTGTAAATGCCACTTCCAGCTTAGCTGTGCAGGAGAAGAACAACAAGAAGAAGAAATATCTCGAAATATGTCCGTCAGGCCCCTTCCCTTGAGATAAATCTGCAAATATCTCGGAAACGAAGCGAGCTATCGCAAAATGTTAAGAGACCTTTTTTGTAGAGAATTATGTTTCCTACAATTTATGTTCTACGATATTTTTTGATCAGAAGCGTAGTTTTCGAGATATATCGAGATATTTAAAAGTTCCGAAGCCGCACCAACATAATAGAGATACAGAAACACCGTGGCCCCTTTGTTTGAGATAACTCTGCACTAGTGCGAGCTGCAAATGCCACTTCCAGCTTAGCTGTGCAGAAGAAGAACAACAAGAAGAAGAAATATCTCGAAATATGTCCGTCAGGCCCCTTCCCTTGAGATAAATCTGCAAATATCTCGGAAACGAAGCGAGCTATGGCAAAATGTTAAGAGACCTTTTTTGTAGAGAATTAAGTTTCCTACTTTTCATGTTCTATGATATTTTTTGATCAGATGCGTAGTTCTCGAGATATATCAAGATATTTAAAAGTTCCGAAGCCGCACCAACATAATAGGGATACAGACACACCGTGGCCCCTTTCTTTGAGATAACTCTGCACTAGTGCGAGCCGCAAATGCCACTTCCAGCTTAGCTGTGCAGAAGAAGAACAACAAGAAGAAGAAATATCTCGAAATATGTCCGTCAGGCCAGTTCCTTTGAGCTGAATCTGCAAATATCTCGGAAACGAAGCGAGCTATCGCAAAATGTTAAGAGACCTTTTTTGTAGAGAATTATGTTTCCTACAATTTATGTTCTACGATATTTTTTGATCAGAAGCGTAGTTTTCGAGATATATCGAGATATTTAAAAGTTCCGAAGCCGCACCAACATAATAGAGATACAGAAACACCGTGGCCCCTTTCTTTGAGATAACTCTGCACTATTGCGAGCTGCAAATGCCACTTCCAGCTTAGCTGTGCAGAGGAAGAACAACAAGAAGAAGAAATATCTCGAAATATGTCCGTCAGGCCAGTTCCTTTGAGCTGAATCTGCAAATATCTCGGAAACGAAGCGAGCTATGGCAAAATGTTAAGAGACCTTTTTTGTAGAGAATTAGGTTTCCTACTTTTTATGTTCTATGATATTTTTTGATCAGATGCGTAGTTCTCGAGATATATCAAGATATTCAAAAGTTCCGAAGCCGCACCAACATAATAGGGATACAGAAACACCGTGGCCCCTTTCTTTGAGATAACTCTGCACTAGTGCTAGCCGCAAATGCCACTTCCAGCTTAGCTGTGCAGAAGAAGAGCAACAAGAAGAAGAAATATCTCGAAATATGTCCGACAGGCCCCTTCCCTTGAGATAAATCTGCAAATATCTCAGAAACGATGCGAGCTATGGCGAAATGTTAAGAGACCTTTTTTGTAGAGAATTAAGTTTCCTACTTTTTATCTTCTATGATATTTTTGGATCAGATGCGTAGTTCTCGAGATAGATCAAGATACTTAAAAGTTCCGAAGCCGCACCAACATAATAGAGATACAGAAACACCGTGGCCCCTCTCTTTGAGATAACTCTGCACTATTGCGAGCTGCAAATGCCACTTCCAGCTTAGCTGTGCAGAAGAAGAACAACAAGAAGAAGAAATATCTCGAAATATGTCCGTCAGGCCCCTTCCCTTGAGATAAATCTGCAAATATCTCGGAAACGAAGCGAGCTATGGCAAAATGTTTAGAGACCTTTCTTGTAGAGAATTAAGTTTCCTACTTTTTATGTAGTATGATATTTTTTGATCAGATGCGTAGTTCTCGAGATATATCAAGATATTTAAAAGTTCCGAAGCCGCACCAACATAATAGAGATACAGAAACACCGTGGCCCCTTTCTTTGAGATAACTCTGCACTATTGCGCGCTGCAAATGCCACTTCCGGCTTAGCTGTGCAGAAGAAGAACAACAAGAAGAAGAAATATCTCGAAATATGTCCGTCAGGCCCCTTCCCTTGAGATAAATCTGCAAATATCTCGGAAACGAAGCGAGCTATGGCAAAATGTTAAGAGACCTTTTTTGTAGAGAATTATGTTTCCTACAATTTATGTTCTACGATATTTTTTGATCAGAAGCGTAGTTTTCGAGATATATCGAGATATTTAAAAGTTCCGAAGCCGCACCAACATAATAGAGATACAGAAACACCGTGGCCCCTTTGTTTGAGATAACTCTGCACTAGTGCGAGCTGCACATGCCACTTCCAGCTTAGCTGTGCAGAAGAAGAACAACAAGAAGAAGAAATATCTCGAAATATGTCCGTCAGGCCCCTTCCCTTGAGATAAATCTGCAAATATCTCGGAAACGAAGCGAGCTATGGCAAAATGTTAAGAGACCTTTTTTGTAGAGAATTAAGTTTCCTACTTTTCATGTTCTATGATATTTTTTGATCAGATGCGTAGTTCTCGAGATATATCAAGATATTTAAAAGTTCCGAAGCCGCACCAACATAATAGGGATACAGACACACCGTGGCCCCTTTCTTTGAGATAACTCTGCACTAGTGCGAGCCGCAAATGCCACTTCCAGCTTAGCTGTGCAGAAGAAGAACAACAAGAAGAAGAAATATCTCGAAATATGTCCGTCAGGCCAGTTCCTTTGAGCTGAATCTGCAAATATCTCGGAAACGAAGCGAGCTATCGCAAAATGTTAAGAGACCTTTTTTGTAGAGAATTATGTTTCCTACAATTTATGTTCTACGATATTTTTTGATCAGAAGCGTAGTTTTCGAGATATATCGAGATATTTAAAAGTTCCGAAGCCGCACCAACATAATAGAGATACAGAAACACCGTGGCCCCTTTCTTTGAGATAACTCTGCACTATTGCGAGCTGCAAATGCCACTTCCAGCTTAGCTGTGCAGAGGAAGAACAACGAGAAGAAGAAATATCTCGAAATATGTCCGTCAGGCCAGTTCCTTTGAGCTGAATCTGCAAATATCTCGGAAACGAAGCGAGCTATGGCAAAATGTTAAGAGACCTTTTTTGTAGAGAATTAGGTTTCCTACTTTTTATGTTCTATGATATTTTTTGATCAGATGCGTAGTTCTCGAGATATATCAAGATATTCAAAAGTTCCGAAGCCGCACCAACATAATAGGGATACAGAAACACCGTGGCCCCTTTCTTTGAGATAACTCTGCACTAGTGCTAGCCGCAAATGCCACTTCCAGCTTAGCTGTGCAGAAGAAGAGCAACAAGAAGAAGAAATATCTCGAAATATGTCCGACAGGCCCCTTCCCTTGAGATAAATCTGCAAATATCTCAGAAACGATGCGAGCTATGGCGAAATGTTAAGAGACCTTTTTTGTAGAGAATTAAGTTTCCTACTTTTTATCTTCTATGATATTTTTGGATCAGATGCGTAGTTCTCGAGATAGATCAAGATACTTAAAAGTTCCGAAGCCGCACCAACATAATAGAGATACAGAAACACCGTGGCCCCTCTCTTTGAGATAACTCTGCACTATTGCGAGCTGCAAATGCCACTTCCAGCTTAGCTGTGCAGAAGAAGAACAACAAGAAGAAGAAATATCTCGAAATATGTCCGTCAGGCCCCTTCCCTTGAGATAAATCTGCAAATATCTCGGAAACGAAGCGAGCTATGGCAAAATGTTTAGAGACCTTTCTTGTAGAGAATTAAGTTTCCTACTTTTTATGTAGTATGATATTTTTTGATCAGATGCGTAGTTCTCGAGATATATCAAGATATTTAAAAGTTCCGAAGCCGCACCAACATAATAGAGATACAGAAACACCGTGGCCCCTTTCTTTGAGATAACTCTGCACTATTGCGCGCTGCAAATGCCACTTCCGGCTTAGCTGTGCAGAAGAAGAACAACAAGAAGAAGAAATATCTCGAAATATGTCCGTCAGGCCCCTTCCCTTGAGATAAATCTGCAAATATCTCGGAAACGAAGCGAGCTATGGCAAAATGTTAAGAGACCTTTTTTGTAGAGAATTATGTTTCCTACAATTTATGTTCTACGATATTTTTTGATCAGAAGCGTAGTTTTCGAGATATATCGAGATATTTAAAAGTTCCGAAGCCGCACCAACATAATAGAGATACAGAAACACCGTGGCCCCTTTGTTTGAGATAACTCTGCACTAGTGCGAGCTGCACATGCCACTTCCAGCTTAGCTGTGCAGAAGAAGAACAACAAGAAGAAGAAATATCTCGAAATATGTCCGTCAGGCCCCTTCCCTTGAGATAAATCTGCAAATATCTCGGAAACGAAGCGAGCTATGGCAAAATGTTAAGAGACCTTTTTTGTAGAGAATTAAGTTTCCTACTTTTCATGTTCTATGATATTTTTTGATCAGATGCGTAGTTCTCGAGATATATCAAGATATTTAAAAGTTCCGAAGCCGCACCAACATAATAGGGATACAGACACACCGTGGCCCCTTTCTTTGAGATAACTCTGCACTAGTGCGAGCCGCAAATGCCACTTCCAGCTTAGCTGTGCAGAAGAAGAACAACAAGAAGAAGAAATATCTCGAAATATGTCCGTCAGGCCAGTTCCTTTGAGATGAATCTGCAAATATCTCGGAAACGAAGCGAGCTATCGCAAAATGTTAAGAGACCTTTTTTGTAGAGAATTATGTTTCCTACAATTTATGTTCTACGATATTTTTTGATCAGAAGCGTAGTTTTCGAGATATATCGAGATATTTAAAAGTTCCGAAGCCGCACCAACATAATAGAGATACAGAAACACCGTGGCCCCTTTCTTTGAGATAACTCTGCACTATTGCGAGCTGCAAATGCCACTTCCAGCTTAGCTGTGCAGAGGAAGAACAACAAGAAGAAGAAATATCTCGAAATATGTCCGTCAGGCCAGTTCCTTTGAGCTGAATCTGCAAATATCTCGGAAACGAAGCGAGCTATGGCAAAATGTTAAGAGACCTTTTTTGTAGAGAATTAGGTTTCCTACTTTTTATGTTCTATGATATTTTTTGATCAGATGCGTAGTTCTCGAGATATATCAAGATATTCAAAAGTTCCGAAGCCGCACCAACATAATAGGGATACAGAAACACCGTGGCCCCTTTCTTTGAGATAACTCTGCACTAGTGCTAGCCGCAAATGCCACTTCCAGCTTAGCTGTGCAGAAGAAGAGCAACAAGAAGAAGAAATATCTCGAAATATGTCCGACAGGCCCCTTCCCTTGAGATAAATCTGCAAATATCTCAGAAACGATGCGAGCTATGGCGAAATGTTAAGAGACCTTTTTTGTAGAGAATTAAGTTTCCTACTTTTTATCTTCTATGATATTTTTTGATCAGATGCGTAGTTCTCGAGATAGATCAAGATACTTAAAAGTTCCGAAGCCGCACCAACATAATAGAGATACAGAAACACCGTGGCCCCTCTCTTTGAGATAACTCTGCACTATTGCGAGCTGCAAATGCCACTTCCAGCTTAGCTGTGCAGAAGAAGAACAACAAGAAGAAGAAATATCTCGAAATATGTCCGTCAGGCCCCTTCCCTTGAGATAAATCTGCAAATATCTCGGAAACGCAGCGAGCTATGGCAAAATGTTTAGAGACATTTCTTGTAGAGAATTAAGTTTCCTACTTTTTATGTAGTATGATATTTTTTGATCAGATGCGTAGTTCTCGAGATATATCAAGATATTTAAAAGTTCCGAAGCCGCACCAACATAATAGAGATACAGAAACACCGTGGCCCCTTTCTTTGAGATAACTCTGCACTATTGCGCGCTGCAAATGCCACTTCCGGCTTAGCTGTGCAGAAGAAGAACAACAAGAAGAAGAAATATCTCGAAATATGTCCGTCAGGCCCCTTCCCTTGAGATAAATCTGCAAATATCTCGGAAACGAAGCGAGCTATGGCAAAATGTTAAGAGACCTTTTTTGTAGAGAATTATGTTTCCTACAATTTATGTTCTATGATATTTTTTGATCAGAAGCGTAGTTTTCGAGATATATCGAGATATTTAAAAGTTCCGAAGCCGCACCAACATAATAGAGATACAGAAACACCGTGGCCCCTTTGTTTGAGATAACTCTGCACTAGTGCGAGCTGCAAATGCCACTTCCAGCTTAGCTGTGCAGAAGAAGAACAACAAGAAGAAGAAATATCTCGAAATATGTCCGTCAGGCCCCTTCCCTTGAGATAAATCTGCAAATATCTCGGAAACGAAGCGAGCTATGGCAAAATGTTAAGAGACCTTTTTTGTAGAGAATTAAGTTTCCTACTTTTCATGTTCTATGATATTTTTTGATCAGAAGCGTAGTTTTCGAGATATATCGAGATATTTAAAAGTTCCGAAGACGCACCAACATAATAGAGATACAGAAACACCGTGGCCCCTTTCTTTGAGATAACTGTGCACCAGTGCGAGCCGCAAATGCCACTTCCAGCTTAGCTGTGCCGAAGAAGAACAACAAGAAGAAGAAATATCTCGAAACATGTCCGTCAGGCCCCTTCCCTTGAGATATATCTGCAAATATCTCGGAAACGAAGCGAGCTATGGCAAAATGTTAAGGGACCGTTTTTGTAGAGAATTATGTTTCCTACTTTTTATGTTCTATGATATTTTTTGATCAGACGCGTAGTTCTCGAGATATATCAAGATATTTAAAAGTTCCGAAGCCGCACCAACATAATAGAGATACAGAAACACCATGGCCCCTTTCTTTGAGATAACTCTGCACTATTGCGAGCTGCAAATGCCACTTCCAGCTTAGCTGTGCAGAAGAAGAACAACAAGAAGAAGAAATATCTCGAAATATGTCCGTCAGGCCCCTTGCCTTGAGATAAATCTGCAAATATGTCGGAAACGAAGAGAGCTATGGCAAAATGTTAAGAGACCTTTTTTGTAGAGAATTAAGTTTCCTACTTTTCATGTTCTATGATATTTTTTGATCAGATGCGTAGTTCTCGAGATATATCAAGATATTTAAAAGTTCCGAAGCCGCACCAACATAATAGAGATACAGAAACACCGTGGCCCCTTTCTTTGAGATAACTCTGCACTATTGCGAGCTGTAAATGCCACTTCCAGCTTAGCTGTGCAGAAGAAGAACAACAAGAAGAAGAAATATCTCGAAATATGTCCGTTAGGCCCCTTCCCTTGAGATATATCTGCAAATATCTCGGAAACGAAGCGAGCTATGGCAAAATGTTAAGAGACCTTTTTTGTAGAGAATTATGTTTCCTACAATTTATGTTCTATGATATTTTTTGATCAGAAGCGTAGTTTTCGAGATATATCGAGATATTTAAAAGTTCCGAAGCCGCACCAACATAATAGAGATACAGAAACACCGTGGCCCATTTCGGTGAGATAACTCTGCACTAGTGCGAGCTGCAAATGCCACTTCCAGCTTAGCTGTGCAGAAGAAGAACAACAAGAAGAAGAAATATCTCGAAATATGTCCGTCAGGCCAGTTCCTTTGAGCTGAATCTGCAAATATCTCGGAAACGAAGCGAGCTATCGCAAAATGTTAAGAGACCTTTTTTGTAGAGAATTAGGTTTCCTACAATTTATGTTCTACGATATTTTTTGATCAGAAGCGTAGTTTTCGAGATATATCGAGATATTTAAAAGTTCCGAAGCCGCACCAACATAATAGAGATACAGAAACACCGTGGCCCCTTTCTTTGAGATAACTCTGCACTATTGCGAGCTGCAAATGCCACTTCCAGCTTAGCTGTGCAGAGGAAGAACAGCAAGAAGAAGAAATATCTCGAAATATGTCCGTCAGGCCAGTTCCTTTGAGCTGAATCTGCAAATATCTCGGAAACGAAGCGAGCTATGGCAAAATGTTAAGAGACGTTTTTTGTAGAGAATTATGTTTCCTACAATTTATGTTCTATGATATTTTTTGATCAGATGCGTAGTTCTCGAGATATATCAAGATATTTAAAAGTTCCGAAGCCGCACCAACATAATAGGGATACAGACACACCGTAGCCCCTTTCTTTGAGATAACTCTGCACTAGTGCGAGCCGCAAATGCCACTTCCAGCTTAGCTGTGCAGAAGAAGAACAACAAGAAGAAGAAATATCTCGAAATATGTCCGTCAGGCCAGTTCCTTTGAGCTGAATCTGCAAATATCTCGGAAACGAAGCGAGCGATGGCAAAATGTTAAGAGACCTTTTTTGTAGAGAATTAGGTTTCCTACTTTTCATGTTCTATGATATTTTTTGATCAGATGCGTAGTTCTCGAGATATATCAAGATATTCAAAAGTTCCGAAGCCGCACCAACATAATAGGGATACAGAAACACCGTGGCCCCTTTCTTTGAGATAATTCTGCACTAGTGCTAGCCGCAAATGCCACTTCCAGCTTAGCTGTGCAGAAGAAGAGCAACAAGAAGAAGAAATATCTCGAAATATGTCCGTCAGGCCAGTTCCTTTGAGCTGAATCTGCAAATATCTCGGAAACGAAGCGAGCTATGGCAAAATGTTAAGAGACGTTTTTTGTAGAGAATTATGTTTCCTACAATTTATGTTGTATGATATTTTTTATCAGAAGCGTAGTTTTCGAGATATATCGAGATATTTAAAAGTTCCGAAGCCGCACCAACATAATAGAGATACAGAAACACCGTGGCCCCTTTCTTTGGGATAACTCTGCACTATTGCGAGCTGCAAATGCCACTTCCAGCTTAGCTGTGCAGAAGAAGAACAACAAGAAGAAGAAATATCTCGAAATATGTCCGTCAGGCCACTTCCCTTGAGATAAATCTGCAAATATCTCGGAAACGAAGCGAGCTATGGCAAAATGTTAAGAGACCTTTTTTGTAGAGAATTAAGTTTCCTACTTTTTATGTTCGATGATGTTTTTTGATCAGATGCGTAGTTCTCGAGATATATCGAGATATTTAAAAGTTCCGAAGACGCACCAACATAATAAAGATACAGAAACACCGTGGCCCCTTTCTTTGAGATAACTGTGCACTAGTGCGAGCCGCAAATGCCACTTCCAGCTTAGCTGTGCAGAAGAAGAACAACAAGAAGAAGAAATATCTCGAAATATGTCCGTCAGGCCCCTTCCCTTGAGATATATATGCAAATATCTCGGAAACGAAGCGAGCTATGGCAAAATGTTAAGAGACCTTTTTTGTAGAGAATTAAGTTTCCTACTTTTTATGTTCTATGATATTTTTTGATCAGATGCGTAGTTCTCGAGATATATCAAGATATTTAAAAGTTCCGAAGCCGCACCAACATAATAGAGATACAGAAACACCGTGGCCCCTTTCTTTGAGATAACTCTGCACTATTGCGAGCTGCAAATGCCACTTCCAGCTTAGCTGTGCAGAGGAAGAACAACAAGAAGAAGAAATATCTCGAAATATGTCCGTCAGGCCAGTTCCTTTGAGCTGAATCTGCAAATATCTCGGAAACGAAGCGAGCTATGGCAAAATGTTAAGAGACGTTTTTTGTAGAGAATTATGTTTCCTACAATTTATGTTCTATGATATTTTTTGATCAGAAGCGTAGTTTTCGAGATATATCGAGATATTTAAAAGTTCCGAAGACGCACCAACATAATAGAGATACAGAAACACCGTGGCCCCTTTCTTTGAGATAACTGTGCACCAGTGCGAGCCGCAAATGCCACTTCCAGCTTAGCTGTGCCGAAGAAGAACAACAAGAAGAAGAAATATCTCGAAATATGTCCGTCAGGCCCCTTCCCTTGAGATATATCTGCAAATATCTCGGAAACGAAGCGAGCTATGGCAAAATGTTAAGGGACCGTTTTTGTAGAGAATTATGTTTCCTACTTTTTATGTTCTATGATATTTTTTGATCAGACGCGTAGTTCTCGAGATATATCAAGATATTTAAAAGTTCCGAAGCCGCACCAACATAATAGAGATACAGAAACACCGTGGCCCCTTTCTTTGAGATAACTCTGCACTATTGCGAGCTGCAAATGCCACTTCCAGCTTAGCTGTGCAGAAGAAGAACAACAAGAAGAAGAAATATCTCGAAATATGTCCGTCAGGCCCCTTGCCTTGAGATAAATCTGCAAATATCTCGGAAACGAAGAGAGCTATGGCAAAATGTTAAGAGACCTTTTTTGTAGAGAATTAAGTTTCCTACTTTTCATGTTCTATGATATTTTTTGATCAGATGCGTAGTTCTCGAGATATATCAAGATATTTAAAAGTTCCGAAGCCGCACCAACATAATAGAGATACAGAAACACCGTGGCCCCTTTCTTTGAGATAACTCTGCACTATTGCGAGCTGTAAATGCCACTTCCAGCTTAGCTGTGCAGAAGAAGAACAACAAGAAGAAGAAATATCTCGAAATATGTCCGTTAGGCCCCTTCCCTTGAGATATATCTGCAAATATCTCGGAAACGAAGCGAGCTATGGCAAAATGTTAAGAGACCTTTTTTGTAGAGAATTATGTTTCCTACAATTTATGTTCTATGATATTTTTTGATCAGAAGCGTAGTTTTCGAGATATATCGAGATATTTAAAAGTTCCGAAGCCGCACCAACATAATAGATACAGAAACACCGTGGCCCATTTCGGTGAGATAACTCTGCACTAGTGCGAGCTGCAAATGCCACTTCCAGCTTAGCTGTGCAGAAGAAGAACAACAAGAAGAAGAAATATCTCGAAATATGTCCGTCAGGCCAGTTCCTTTGAGCTGAATCTGCAAATATCTCGGAAACGAAGCGAGCTATGGCAAAATGTTAAGAGACGTTTTTTGTAGAGAATTATGTTTCCTACAATTTATGTTCTATGATATTTTTTGATCAGAAGCGTAGTTTTCGAGATATATCGAGATATTTAAAAGTTCCGAAGACGCACCAACATAATAGAGATACAGAAACACCGTGGCCCCTTTCTTTGAGATAACTGTGCACCAGTGCGAGCCGCAAATGCCACTTCCAGCTTAGCTGTGCCGAAGAAGAACAACAAGAAGAAGAAATATCTCGAAACATGTCCGTCAGGCCCCTTCCCTTGAGATATATCTGCAAATATCTCGGAAACGAAGCGAGCTATGGCAAAATGTTAAGGGACCGTTTTTGTAGAGAATTATGTTTCCTACTTTTTATGTTCTATGATATTTTTTGATCAGACGCGTAGTTCTCGAGATATATCAAGATATTTAAAAGTTCCGAAGCCGCACCAACATAATAGAGATACAGAAACACCATGGCCCCTTTCTTTGAGATAACTCTGCACTATTGCGAGCTGCAAATGCCACTTCCAGCTTAGCTGTGCAGAAGAAGAACAACAAGAAGAAGAAATATCTCGAAATATGTCCGTCAGGCCCCTTGCCTTGAGATAAATCTGCAAATATGTCGGAAACGAAGAGAGCTATGGCAAAATGTTAAGAGACCTTTTTTGTAGAGAATTAAGTTTCCTACTTTTCATGTTCTATGATATTTTTTGATCAGATGCGTAGTTCTCGAGATATATCAAGATATTTAAAAGTTCCGAAGCCGCACCAACATAATAGAGATACAGAAACACCGTGGCCCCTTTCTTTGAGATAACTCTGCACTATTGCGAGCTGTAAATGCCACTTCCAGCTTAGCTGTGCAGAAGAAGAACAACAAGAAGAAGAAATATCTCGAAATATGTCCGTTAGGCCCCTTCCCTTGAGATATATCTGCAAATATCTCGGAAACGAAGCGAGCTATGGCAAAATGTTAAGAGACCTTTTTTGTAGAGAATTATGTTTCCTACAATTTATGTTCTATGATATTTTTTGATCAGAAGCGTAGTTTTCGAGATATATCGAGATATTTAAAAGTTCCGAAGCCGCACCAACATAATAGAGATACAGAAACACCGTGGCCCATTTCGGTGAGATAACTCTGCACTAGTGCGAGCTGCAAATGCCACTTCCAGCTTAGCTGTGCAGAAGAAGAACAACAAGAAGAAGAAATATCTCGAAATATGTCCGTCAGGCCAGTTCCTTTGAGCTGAATCTGCAAATATCTCGGAAACGAAGCGAGCTATCGCAAAATGTTAAGAGACCTTTTTTGTAGAGAATTAGGTTTCCTACAATTTATGTTCTACGATATTTTTTGATCAGAAGCGTAGTTTTCGAGATATATCGAGATATTTAAAAGTTCCGAAGACGCACCAACATAATAGAGATACAGAAACACCGTGGCCCCTTTCTTTGAGATAACTGTGCACCAGTGCGAGCCGCAAATGCCACTTCCAGCTTAGCTGTGCCGAAGAAGAACAACAAGAAGAAGAAATATCTCGAAACATGTCCGTCAGGCCCCTTCCCTTGAGATATATCTGCAAATATCTCGGAAACGAAGCGAGCTATGGCAAAATGTTAAGGGACCGTTTTTGTAGAGAATTATGTTTCCTACTTTTTATGTTCTATGATATTTTTTGATCAGACGCGTAGTTCTCGAGATATATCAAGATATTTAAAAGTTCCGAAGCCGCACCAACATAATAGAGATACAGAAACACCATGGCCCCTTTCTTTGAGATAACTCTGCACTATTGCGAGCTGCAAATGCCACTTCCAGCTTAGCTGTGCAGAAGAAGAACAACAAGAAGAAGAAATATCTCGAAATATGTCCGTCAGGCCCCTTGCCTTGAGATAAATCTGCAAATATGTCGGAAACGAAGAGAGCTATGGCAAAATGTTAAGAGACCTTTTTTGTAGAGAATTAAGTTTCCTACTTTTCATGTTCTATGATATTTTTTGATCAGATGCGTAGTTCTCGAGATATATCAAGATATTTAAAAGTTCCGAAGCCGCACCAACATAATAGAGATACAGAAACACCGTGGCCCCTTTCTTTGAGATAACTCTGCACTATTGCGAGCTGTAAATGCCACTTCCAGCTTAGCTGTGCAGAAGAAGAACAACAAGAAGAAGAAATATCTCGAAATATGTCCGTTAGGCCCCTTCCCTTGAGATATATCTGCAAATATCTCGGAAACGAAGCGAGCTATGGCAAAATGTTAAGAGACCTTTTTTGTAGAGAATTATGTTTCCTACAATTTATGTTCTATGATATTTTTTGATCAGAAGCGTAGTTTTCGAGATATATCGAGATATTTAAAAGTTCCGAAGCCGCACCAACATAATAGAGATACAGAAACACCGTGGCCCATTTCGGTGAGATAACTCTGCACTAGTGCGAGCTGCAAATGCCACTTCCAGCTTAGCTGTGCAGAA
This sequence comes from Osmia lignaria lignaria, assembly GCF_051020975.1. Classification (NCBI taxonomy): domain Eukaryota; kingdom Metazoa; phylum Arthropoda; class Insecta; order Hymenoptera; family Megachilidae; genus Osmia; species Osmia lignaria. The sequence goes on from NW_027478166.1 coordinate 8,663,482, forward strand.
GAAGAACAACAAGAAGAAGAAATATCTCGAAATATGTCCGTCAGGCCAGTTCCTTTGAGCTGAATCTGCAAATATCTCGGAAACGAAGCGAGCTATCGCAAAATGTTAAGAGACCTTTTTTGTAGAGAATTAGGTTTCCTACAATTTATGTTCTACGATATTTTTTGATCAGAAGCGTAGTTTTCGAGATATATCGAGATATTTAAAAGTTCCGAAGCCGCACCAACATAATAGAGATACAGAAACACCGTGGCCCCTTTCTTTGAGATAACTCTGCACTATTGCGAGCTGCAAATGCCACTTCCAGCTTAGCTGTGCAGAGGAAGAACAGCAAGAAGAAGAAATATCTCGAAATATGTCCGTCAGGCCAGTTCCTTTGAGCTGAATCTGCAAATATCTCGGAAACGAAGCGAGCTATGGCAAAATGTTAAGAGACGTTTTTTGTAGAGAATTATGTTTCCTACAATTTATGTTCTATGATATTTTTTGATCAGATGCGTAGTTCTCGAGATATATCAAGATATTTAAAAGTTCCGAAGCCGCACCAACATAATAGGGATACAGACACACCGTAGCCCCTTTCTTTGAGATAACTCTGCACTAGTGCGAGCCGCAAATGCCACTTCCAGCTTAGCTGTGCAGAAGAAGAACAACAAGAAGAAGAAATATCTCGAAATATGTCCGTCAGGCCAGTTCCTTTGAGCTGAATCTGCAAATATCTCGGAAACGAAGCGAGCGATGGCAAAATGTTAAGAGACCTTTTTTGTAGAGAATTAGGTTTCCTACTTTTCATGTTCTATGATATTTTTTGATCAGATGCGTAGTTCTCGAGATATATCAAGATATTCAAAAGTTCCGAAGCCGCACCAACATAATAGGGATACAGAAACACCGTGGCCCCTTTCTTTGAGATAACTCTGCACTAGTGCTAGCCGCAAATGCCACTTCCAGCTTAGCTGTGCAGAAGAAGAGCAACAAGAAGAAGAAATATCTCGAAATATGTCCGTCAGGCCAGTTCCTTTGAGCTGAATCTGCAAATATCTCGGAAACGAAGCGAGCTATGGCAAAATGTTAAGAGACGTTTTTTGTAGAGAATTATGTTTCCTACAATTTATGTTGTATGATATTTTTTATCAGAAGCGTAGTTTTCGAGATATATCGAGATATTTAAAAGTTCCGAAGCCGCACCAACATAATAGAGATACAGAAACACCGTGGCCCCTTTCTTTGGGATAACTCTGCACTATTGCGAGCTGCAAATGCCACTTCCAGCTTAGCTGTGCAGAAGAAGAACAACAAGAAGAAGAAATATCTCGAAATATGTCCGTCAGGCCACTTCCCTTGAGATAAATCTGCAAATATCTCGGAAACGAAGCGAGCTATGGCAAAATGTTAAGAGACCTTTTTTGTAGAGAATTAAGTTTCCTACTTTTTATGTTCGATGATGTTTTTTGATCAGATGCGTAGTTCTCGAGATATATCGAGATATTTAAAAGTTCCGAAGACGCACCAACATAATAAAGATACAGAAACACCGTGGCCCCTTTCTTTGAGATAACTGTGCACTAGTGCGAGCCGCAAATGCCACTTCCAGCTTAGCTGTGCAGAAGAAGAACAACAAGAAGAAGAAATATCTCGAAATATGTCCGTCAGGCCCCTTCCCTTGAGATATATATGCAAATATCTCGGAAACGAAGCGAGCTATGGCAAAATGTTAAGAGACCTTTTTTGTAGAGAATTAAGTTTCCTACTTTTTATGTTCTATGATATTTTTTGATCAGATGCGTAGTTCTCGAGATATATCAAGATATTTAAAAGTTCCGAAGCCGCACCAACATAATAGAGATACAGAAACACCGTGGCCCCTTTCTTTGAGATAACTCTGCACTATTGCGAGCTGCAAATGCCACTTCCAGCTTAGCTGTGCAGAGGAAGAACAACAAGAAGAAGAAATATCTCGAAATATGTCCGTCAGGCCAGTTCCTTTGAGCTGAATCTGCAAATATCTCGGAAACGAAGCGAGCTATGGCAAAATGTTAAGAGACGTTTTTTGTAGAGAATTATGTTTCCTACAATTTATGTTCTATGATATTTTTTGATCAGAAGCGTAGTTTTCGAGATATATCGAGATATTTAAAAGTTCCGAAGACGCACCAACATAATAGAGATACAGAAACACCGTGGCCCCTTTCTTTGAGATAACTGTGCACCAGTGCGAGCCGCAAATGCCACTTCCAGCTTAGCTGTGCCGAAGAAGAACAACAAGAAGAAGAAATATCTCGAAATATGTCCGTCAGGCCCCTTCCCTTGAGATATATCTGCAAATATCTCGGAAACGAAGCGAGCTATGGCAAAATGTTAAGGGACCGTTTTTGTAGAGAATTATGTTTCCTACTTTTTATGTTCTATGATATTTTTTGATCAGACGCGTAGTTCTCGAGATATATCAAGATATTTAAAAGTTCCGAAGCCGCACCAACATAATAGAGATACAGAAACACCGTGGCCCCTTTCTTTGAGATAACTCTGCACTATTGCGAGCTGTAAATGCCACTTCCAGCTTAGCTGTGCAGAAGAAGAACAACAAGAAGAAGAAATATCTCGAAATATGTCCGTTAGGCCCCTTCCCTTGAGATATATCTGCAAATATCTCGGAAACGAAGCGAGCTATGGCAAAATGTTAAGAGACCTTTTTTGTAGAGAATTATGTTTCCTACAATTTATGTTCTATGATATTTTTTGATCAGAAGCGTAGTTTTCGAGATATATCGAGATATTTAAAAGTTCCGAAGCCGCACCAACATAATAGAGATACAGAAACACCGTGGCCCATTTCGGTGAGATAACTCTGCACTAGTGCGAGCTGCAAATGCCACTTCCAGCTTAGCTGTGCAGAAGAAGAACAACAAGAAGAAGAAATATCTCGAAATATGTCCGTCAGGCCCCTTCCCTTGAGATAAATCTGCAAATATCTCGGAAACGAAGCGAGCTATAGCAAAATGTTAAGAGACCTTTTTTGTAGAGAATTATGTTTCCTACAATTTATGTTCTATGATATTTTTTGATCAGAAGCGTAGTTTTCGAGATATATCGAGATATTTAAAAGTTCCGAAGCCGCACCAACATAATAGAGATACAGAAACACCGTGGCCCATTTCGGTGAGATAACTCTGCACTAGTGCGAGCTGCAAATGCCACTTCCAGCTTAGCTGTGCAGAAGAAGAACAACAAGAAGAAGAAATATCTCGAAATATGTCCGTCAGGCCCCTTCCCTTGAGATAAATCTGCAAATATCTCGGAAACGAAGCGAGCTATAGCAAAATGTTAAGAGACCTTTTTTGTAGAGAATTATGTTTCCTACAATTTATGTTCTATGATATTTTTTGATCAGAAGCGTAGTTTTCGAGATATATCGAGATATTTAAAAGTTCCGAAGCCGCACCAACATAATAGAGATACAGAAACACCGTGGCCCCTTTCTTTGAGATAACTCTGCACTAGTGCGAGCTGCAAATGCCACTTCCAGCTTAGCTGTGCAGAAGAAGAACAACAAGAAGAAGAAATATCTCGAAATATGTCCGTCAGGCCCCTTCCCTTGAGATAAATCTGCAAATATCTCGGAAACGAAGCGAGCTATGGCAAAATGTTAAGAGATCTTTTTTGTAGAGAATTATGTTTCCTACAATTCATGTTCTATGATATTTTTTGATCAGAAGCGTAGTTTTCGAGATATATCGAGATATTTAAAAGTTCCGAAGCCGCACCAACATAATAGAGATACAGAAACACCGTGGCCCCTTTCTTTGAGATAACTGTGCACTAGTGCGAGCCGCAAATGCCACTTCCAGCTTAGCTGTGCAGAAGAAGAACAACAAGAAGAAGAAATATCTCGAAATATGTCCGTCAGGCCCCTTCCCTTGAGATAAATCTGCAAATATCTCGGAAACAAAGCGAGCTATGCCAAAATGTTTAGAGACCTTTTTTGTAGAGAATTAAGTTTCCTACTTTTTATGTTCTATGATATTTTTTGATCAGATGCGTAGTTCTCGAGATATATCAAGATATTTAAAAGTTCCGAAGCCGCACCAACATAATGGAGATACAGAAACACCGTGGCCTCTTTCTTTGAGATAACTCTGCACTAGTGCGAGCCGCAAATGCCACTTCCAGCATAGCTGTGCAGAAGAAGAACAACAAGAAGAAGAAATATCTCGAAATATGTCCGTCAGGCCCCTTCCCTTGAGATATATATGCAAATATCTCGGAAACGAAGCGAGCTATGGCAAAATGTTAAGAGACCTTTTTTGTAGAGAATTAAGTTTCCTACTTTTTATGTTCTATGACATTTTTTGGTCAGATGCGTAGTTCTCGAGATATATCAAGATATTTAAAAGTTCCGAAGCCGCACCAACATAATAGAGATACAGAAACACCGTGGCCCCTTTCTTTAAGATAACTCTGCACTATTGCGAGCTGCAAATGCCACTTCCAGCTTAGCTGTGCAGAGGAAGAACAACAAGAAGAAGAAATATCTCGAAATATGTCCGTCAGGCCAGTTCCTTTGAGCTGAATCTGCAAATACCTCGGAAACGAAGCGAGCTATGGCAAAATGTTAAGAGACGTTTTTTGTAGAGAATTATGTTTCCTACAATTTATGTTCTATGATATTTTTTGATCAGAAGCGTAGTTTTCAAGATATATCGAGATACTTAAAAGTTCCGAAGCCGCACCAACATATTAGAGATACAGAAACACCGTGGCCCCTTTCTTTGAGATAACTGTGCACTAGTGCGAGCCGCAAATGCCACTTCCAGCTTAGCTGTGCAGAAGAAGAACAACAAGAAGAAGAAACTTCTCGAAATATGTCCGTCAGGCCCCTTCCCTTGAGATAAATCTGCAAATATCTCGGAAACGAAGCGAGCTATGGCAAAATGTTAAGAGACCTTTTTTGTAGAGAATTATGTTTCCTACTTTTTATGTTCTATGATATTTTTTGAACAGACGCGTAGTTCTCGAGATATATCAAGATATTTAAAAGTTCCGAAGCCGCACCAACATAATAGAGATACAGAAACACCGTGGCCCCTTTCCTTGAGATATTTCCGCACTATTGCGAGCTGCAAATGCCACTTCCAGCTTAGCTGTGCAGAAGAAGAACAACAAGAAGAAGAAATATCTCGAAATATGTCCGTGAGGCCCCTTCCCTTGAGATAAATCTGCAATTATCTCGGAAACGAAGCGAGCTATGGCAAAATGTTAGGAGACCTTATTTGTAGAGAATTAAGTTTCCTACTTGTTATGTTCTATGAAATTTTTTGATCAGATGCGTAGTTCTCGAGATATATCAAGATATTTAAAGGTTCCGAAACCGCACCAACATAGTAGAGATACAGAAACACCGTGGCCCCTTTCTCTGAGATAACTCTGCACTATTGCGAGCTGTAAATGCCACTTCCAGCTTAGCTGTGCAGAAGAAGAACAACAAGAAGAAGAAATATCTCGAAATATGTCCGTCAGGCCCCTGCCCTTGAGATATATCTGCTAATATCTCGGAAACCAAGCGAGCTATGGCAAAATGTTAAGAGACCTTTTTTGTAGAGAACTTTGTTTCCTACAATTTATGTTCTATGATATTTTTTGATCAGAAGCGTAGTTTTCGAGATATATCGAGATATTTAAAAGTTACGAAGCCGCACCAACATAATAGAGATACAGAAACACCGTGGCCCCTTTCTTTAAGATAACTCTGCACTATTGCGAGCTGCAAATGCCACTTCCAGCTTAGCTGTGCAGAGGAAGAACAACAAGAAGAAGAAATATCTCGAAATATGTCCGTCAGGCCAGTTCCTTTGAGCTGAATCTGCAAATATCTCGGAAACGAAGAGAGCTATGGCAAAATGTTAAGAGACCTTTTTTGTAGAGAATTAAGTTTCCTACTTTTTATGTTCGATGATATTTTTTGATTAGATGCGTAGTTCTCGAGATATATCACGATATTTAAAAGTTCCGAAGCCGCACCAACATAATAGAGATACAGTAACACCGTGGCCCCTTTCTTTGGGATAACTCTGCACTATTGCGAGCTGCAAATGCCACTACCAGCTTAGCTGTGCAGAAGAAGAACAACAAAAAGAAGAAATATCTCGAAATATGTCCGTCAGGCCACTTCCCTTGAGATGAATCTGCAAATATCTCGGAAACGAAGCAAGCTATGGCAAAATGTTAAGAGACCTTTTTTGTAGAGAATAATGTTTCCTACAATTTACGCTCTATGATATTTTTTGATCAGAAGCGTAGTTTTCGAGATATATCGAGATATTTAAAAGTTCCGAAGCCGCACCAACATAATAGAGATACAGAAACACCGTGGCCCCTTTCTTTGAGATCACTCTGCACTAGTGCGAGCCGCAAATGCCACTTCCAGCTTAGCTGTGCAGAGGAAGAACAACAAGAAGAAGAAATATCTCGAAATATGTCCGTCAGGCCAGTTCCTTTGAGCTGAATCTGCAAATATCTCGGAAACGAAGCGAGCTATGGCAAAATGTTAAGAGACCTTTTCTGTAGAGAATTAAGTTTCCTACTTTTTATGTTCTACGATATTTTTTGATCAGATGCGTAGTTCTCGAGATATATCAAGATATTTAAAAGTTCCGAAACCGCACCAACATAATAGAGATACAGAAACACCGTGGCCGCTTTCTTTGAGATAACTCTGCACTATTGCGAGCTGTAAATGCCACTTCCAGCTTAGCTGTGCAGAAGAAGAACAACAAGAAGAAGAAATATCTCGAAATATGTCCGTCAGGCCCCTGCCCTTGAGATATATCTGCAAATATCTCGGAAACCAAGCGAGCTATGGCAAAATGTTAAGAGACCTTTTTTGTAGAGAATTATGTTTCCTACAATTTATGTTCTATGATATTTTTTGATCAGAAGCGTAGTTTTCGAGATATATCAAGATATTTAAAAGTTCCGAAGCCGCACCAACATAATAGAGATACAGAAACACCGTGGCCCCTTTCTTTGGGATAACTCTGCACTATTGCGAGCTGCAAATGCCACTTCCAGCTTAGCTGTGCAGAACAAGAACAACAAGAAGAAGAAATATCTCGAAATATGTCCGTCAGGCCACTTCCCTTGAGATTAATCTGCAAATATCTCGGAAACGAAGCGAGCTATGGCAAAATGTTAAGAGACCTTTTTTGTAGAGAATTAAGTTTCCTACTTTTTATGTTCGATGATATTTTTTGATCAGAAGCGTAGTTTTCGAGATATATCGAGATATTTAAAAGTTCCGAAGCTGCACCAACATAATAGCGGTACAGAAACACCGTGGCCCCTTTCTTTGAGATAACTCTGCACTATTGCGACCTGCAAATGCCACTTCCAGCTCAGCTGTGCAGAAGAAGAACAACAAGAAGAAGAAATATCTCGAAATACGTCCGTCAGGCCCCTTCCCTTGAGATAAATCTGCAAATATCTCGGAAACGAAGCGAGCTATGGCAAAATGTTAAGAGACCTTTTTTGTAGAGAATTAAGTTTCCTACTTTTTATGTTCTATGATATTTTTTGGTCAGATGCGTAGTTCTCGAGATATATCAAGATATTTAAAAGTTCCGAAGCCGCACCAACATAATAGAGATACAGAAACACCGTGGCCCCTTTCTTTAAGATAACTCTGCACTATTGCGAGCTGCAAATGCCACTTCCAGCTTAGCTGTGCAGAGGAAGAACAACAAGAAGAAGAAATATCTCGAAATATGTCCGTCAGGCCAGTTCCTTTGAGCTGAATCTGCAAATATCTCGGAAACGAAGCGAGCTATGGCAAAATGTTAAGAGACCTTTTTTGTAGAGAATTAAGTTTCCTACTTTTTATGTTCTATGATATTTTTTGATCAGATGCGTAGTTCTCGAGATATATCAAGATATTTAAAAGTTCCGAAGCCGCACCAACATAATAGATACAGAAACACCGTGGCCCCTTTCTTTGAGATAACTCTGCACTATTGCGAGCTGCAAATGCCACTTCCAGCTTAGCTGTGCAGAGGAAGGACAACAAGAAGAAGAAATATCTCGAAATATGTCCGTCAGGCCAGTTCCTTTGAGCTGAATCTGCAAATACCTCGGAAACGAAGCGAGCTATGGCAAAATGTTAAGAGACGTTTTTTGTAGAGAATTATGTTTCCTACAATTTATGTTCTATGATATTTTTTGATCAGAAGCGTAGTTTTCAAGATATATCGAGATACTTAAAAGTTCCGAAGCCGCACCAACATATTAGAGATACAGAAACACCGTGGCCCCTTTCTTTGAGATAACTGTGCACTAGTGCGAGCCGCAAATGCCACTTCCAGCTTAGCTGTGCAGAAGAAGAACAACAAGAAGAAGAAACTTCTCGAAATATGTCCGTCAGGCCCCTTCCCTTGAGATAAATCTGCAAATATCTCGGAAACGAAGCGAGCTATGGCAAAATGTTAAGAGACCTTTTTTGTAGAGAATTATGTTTCCTACTTTTTATGTTCTATGATATTTTTTGAACAGACGCGTAGTTCTCGAGATATATCAAGATATTTAAAAGTTCCGAAGCCGCACCAACATAATAGAGATACAGAAACACCGTGGCCCCTTTCCTTGAGATATTTCCGCACTATTGCGAGCTGCAAATGCCACTTCCAGCTTAGCTGTGCAGAAGAAGAACAACAAGAAGAAGAAATATCTCGAAATATGTCCGTGAGGCCCCTTCCCTTGAGATAAATCTGCAATTATCTCGGAAACGAAGCGAGCTATGGCAAAATGTTAGGAGACCTTATTTGTAGAGAATTAAGTTTCCTACTTGTTATGTTCTATGAAATTTTTTGATCAGATGCGTAGTTCTCGAGATATATCAAGATATTTAAAAGTTCCGAAACCGCACCAACATAGTAGAGATACAGAAACACCGTGGCCCCTTTCTCTGAGATAACTCTGCACTATTGCGAGCTGTAAATGCCACTTCCAGCTTAGCTGTGCAGAAGAAGAACAACAAGAAGAAGAAATATCTCGAAATATGTCCGTCAGGCCCCTGCCCTTGAGATATATCTGCTAATATCTCGGAAACCAAGCGAGCTATGGCAAAATGTTAAGAGACCTTTTTTGTAGAGAACTTTGTTTCCTACAATTTATGTTCTATGATATTTTTTGATCAGAAGCGTAGTTTTCGAGATATATCGAGATATTTAAAAGTTACGAAGCCGCACCAACATAATAGAGATACAGAAACACCGTGGCCCCTTTCTTTAAGATAACTCTGCACTATTGCGAGCTGCAAATGCCACTTCCAGCTTAGCTGTGCAGAGGAAGAACAACAAGAAGAAGAAATATCTCGAAATATGTCCGTCAGGCCAGTTCCTTTGAGCTGAATCTGCAAATATCTCGGAAACGAAGAGAGCTATGGCAAAATGTTAAGAGACCTTTTTTGTAGAGAATTAAGTTTCCTACTTTTTATGTTCGATGATATTTTTTGATTAGATGCGTAGTTCTCGAGATATATCACGATATTTAAAAGTTCCGAAGCCGCACCAACATAATAGAGATACAGTAACACCGTGGCCCCTTTCTTTGGGATAACTCTGCACTATTGCGAGCTGCAAATGCCACTACCAGCTTAGCTGTGCAGAAGAAGAACAACAAAAAGAAGAAATATCTCGAAATATGTCCGTCAGGCCACTTCCCTTGAGATGAATCTGCAAATATCTCGGAAACGAAGCGAGCTATGGCAAAATGTTAAGAGACCTTTTTTGTAGAGAATAATGTTTCCTACAATTTACGCTCTATGATATTTTTTGATCAGAAGCGTAGTTTTCGAGATATATCGAGATATTTAAAAGTTCCGAAGCCGCACCAACATAATAGAGATACAGAAACACCGTGGCCCCTTTCTTTGAGATCACTCTGCACTAGTGCGAGCCGCAAATGCCACTTCCAGCTTAGCTGTGCAGAGGAAGAACAACAAGAAGAAGAAATATCTCGAAATATGTCCGTCAGGCCAGTTCCTTTGAGCTGAATCTGCAAATATCTCGGAAACGAAGCGAGCTATGGCAAAATGTTAAGAGACCTTTTCTGTAGAGAATTAAGTTTCCTACTTTTTATGTTCTACGATATTTTTTGATCAGATGCGTAGTTCTCGAGATATATCAAGATATTTAAAAGTTCCGAAACCGCACCAACATAATAGAGATACAGAAACACCGTGGCCGCTTTCTTTGAGATAACTCTGCACTATTGCGAGCTGTAAATGCCACTTCCAGCTTAGCTGTGCAGAAGAAGAACAACAAGAAGAAGAAATATCTCGAAATATGTCCGTCAGGCCCCTGCCCTTGAGATATATCTGCAAATATCTCGGAAACCAAGCGAGCTATGGCAAAATGTTAAGAGACCTTTTTTGTAGAGAATTATGTTTCCTACAATTTATGTTCTATGATATTTTTTGATCAGAAGCGTAGTTTTCGAGATATATCGAGATATTTATAAGTTACGAAGCCGCACCAACATAATAGAGATACAGAAACACCGTGGCCCCTTTCTTTGAGATAACTCTGCAATAGTGCGAGCAGCAAATGCCACTTCCAGCTTAGCTGTGCAGAAGAAGAACAACAAGAAGAAGAATTATTTCGAAATATGTCCGTCAGGCCCCTTCCCTTGAGATAAATCTGCAAATATCTCGGAAACGAAGCGAGCTATGGCAAAATGTTAAGAGACCTTTTTTGTAGAGAATTAAGTTTCCTACTTTTTATGTTCTATGATATTTTTTGATCAGATGCGTAGTTCTCGAGATATATCAAGATATTTAAAAGTTCCGAAGCCGCACCAACATAATACAGATACAGAAACACCGTGGCCCTTTTCTTTGAGATAACTCTGCACTAGTGCGAGCCGCAAATGCCACTTCCAGCTTAGCTGTGCAGAAGAAGAACAACAAGAAGAAAAAATATCTCGAAATATGTCCGTCAGGCCCCTTTCCTTGAGATAAATCTGCAAATATCTCGGAAACGAAGCGAGCTATGGCAAAATGTTAAGAGACCTTTTTTGTAGAGAATTAAGTTTCCTACTTTTTATGTTCTATGATATTTTTTGATCAGATGCGTAGTTCTCGAGATATATCAAGATATTTAAAAGTTCCGAAGCCGCACCAACATAATACAGATACAGAAACACCGTGGCCCTTTTCTTTGAGATAACTCTGCACTAGTGCGAGCCGCAAATGCCACTTCCAGCTTAGCTGTGCAGAAGAAGAACAACAAGAAGAAAAAATATCTCGAAATGTGTCCGTCAGGCCCCTTTCCTTGAGATAAATCTGCAAATATCTCGGAAACGAAGCGAGCTATGGCAAAATGTTAAGAGACCTTTTTTGTAGAGAATTATGTTTCCTACAATTTATGTTCTATGATATTTTTTGATCAGAAGCGTAGTTTTCGAGATATATCGAGATATTTAAAAGTTCCGAAGCCGCACCAACATAATAGAGATACAGAAACACCGTGGCCCCTTTCTTTGAGATAACTCTGCACTATTGCGAGCTGCAAATGCCACTTCCAGCTTAGCTGTGCAGAGGAAGAACAACAAGAAAAAGAAGTATCTCGAAATATGTCCGTCAGGCCCGTTCCTTTGAGCTGAATCTGCAAATATCTCGGAAACGAAGCGAGCTATGGCAAAATGTTAAGAGACGTTTTTTGTAGAGAATCATGTTTCCTACAATTTATGTTCTATGATATTTTTTGATCAGATGCGTAGTTCTCGAGATATATCAAGATATTTAAAAGTTCCGAAGCCGCACCAACATAATAGAGATACAGAAACACCGTGGCCCCTTTCTTTGAGATAACTCTGCACTATTGCGAGCTGCAAATGCCACTTCCAGCTTAGCTGTGCAGAAGAAGAACAACAAGAAGAAGAAATATCTCGAAATATGTCCGTCAGGCCCCTGCCCTTGAGATATATCTGCAAATATCTCGGAAACGAAGCGAGCTATGGCAAAATGTTGAGAGACCTTTTTTGTAGAGAATTATGTTTCCTACAATTTATGTTCTATGATATTTTTTGATCAGAAGCGTAGTTTTCGAGATATATCGAGATATTTAAAAGTTCCGAAGCCGCACCAACATAATAGAGATACAGAAACACCGTGGCCCCTTTCTTTGAGATAACTCTGCACTATTGCGAGCTGCAAATGCCACTTCCAGCTTAGCTGTGCAGAGGAAGAACAACAAGAAAAAGAAGTATCTCGAAATATGTCCGTCAGGCCCGTTCCTTTGAGCTGAATCTGCAAATATCTCGGAAACGAAGCGAGCTATGGCAAAATGTTAAGAGACGTTTTTTGTAGAGAATCATGTTTCCTACAATTTATGTTCTATGATATTTTTTGATCAGATGCGTAGTTCTCGAGATATATCAAGATATTTAAAAGTTCCGAAGCCGCACCAACATAATACAGATACAGAAACACCGTGGCCCTTTTCTTTGAGATAACTCTGCACTAGTGCGAGCCGCAAATGCCACTTCCAGCTTAGCTGTGCAGAAGAAGAACAACAAGAAGAAAAAATATCTCGAAATATGTCCGTCAGGCCCCTTTCCTTGAGATAAATCTGCAAATATCTCGGAAACGAAGCGAGCTATGGCAAAATGTTAAGAGACCTTTTTTGTAGAGAATTAAGTTTCCTACTTTTTATGTTCTATGATATTTTTTGATCAGATGCGTAGTTCTCGAGATATATCAAGATATTTAAAAGTTCCGAAGCCGCACCAACATAATAGAGATACAGAAACACCGTGGCCCCTTTCTTTGAGATAACTCTGCACTATTGCGAGCTGCAAATGCCACTTCCAGCTTAGCTGTGCAGAAGAAGAACAACAAGAAGAAGAAATATCTCGAAATATGTCCGTCAGGCCAGTTCCTTTGAGCTGAATCTGCAAATATCTCGGAAACGAAGCGAGCTATGGCAAAATGTTAAGAGACGTTTTTTGTAGAGAATTATGTTTCCTACAATTTATGTTCTATGATATTTTTTGATCAGAAGCGTAGTTTTCGAGATATATCGAGATACTTAAAAGTTCCGAAGCCGCACCAACATATTAGAGATACAGAAACACCGTGGCCCCTTTCTTTGAGATAACTGTGCACTAGTGCGAGCCGCAAATGCCACTTCCAGCTTAGCTGTGCAGAAGAAGAACAACAAGAAGAAGAAGCTTCTCGAAATATGTCCGTTAGGCCCCTTCCCTTGAGATAAATCTGCAAATATCTCGGAAACGAAGCGAGCTATGGCAAAATGTTAAGAGACCTTTTTTGTAGAGAATTAAGTTTCCTACTTTTCATGTTCTATGATATTTTTTGATCAGATGCGTAGTTCTCGAGATATATCAAGATATTTAAAAGTTCCGAAGCCGCACCAACATAATAGAGATACAGAAACACCGTGGCCCCTTTCTTTGAGATAACTCTGCACTATTGCGAGCTGCAAATGCCACTTCCAGCTTAGCTGTGCAGAGGAAGAACAACAAGAAAAAGAAGTATCTCGAAATATGTCCGTCAGGCCCGTTCCTTTGAGCTGAATCTGCAAATATCTCGGAAACGAAGCGAGCTATGGCAAAATGTTAAGAGACCTTTTTTGTAGAGAATAATGTTTCCTACAATTTACGCTCTATGATATTTTTTGATCAGAAGCGTAGTTTTCGAGATATATCGAGATATTTAAAAGTTCCGAAGCCGCACCAACATAATAGAGATACAGAAACACCGTGGCCCCTTTCTTTGAGATCACTCTGCACTAGTGCGAGCCGCAAATGCCACTTCCAGCTTAGCTGTGCAGAGGAAGAACAACAAGAAGAAGAAATATCTCGAAATATGTCCGTCAGGCCAGTTCCTTTGAGCTGAATCTGCAAATATCTCGGAAACGAAGCGAGCTATGGCAAAATGTTAAGAGACCTTTTTTGTAGAGAATTAAGTTTCCTACTTTTTATGTTCTACGATATTTTTTGATCAGATGCGTAGTTCTCGAGATATATCAAGATATTTAAAAGTTCCGAAACCGCACCAACATATTAGAGATACAGAAACACCGTGGCCGCTTTCTTTGAGATAACTCTGCACTATTGCGAGCTGTAAATGCCACTTCCAGCTTAGCTGTGCAGAAGATGAACAACAAGAAGAAGAAATATCTCGAAATATGTCCGTCAGGCCCCTGCCCTTGAGATATATCTGCAAATATCTCGGAAACCAAGCGAGCTATGGCAAAATGTTAAGAGACCTTTTTTGTAGAGAATTATGTTTCCTACAATTTATGTTCTATGATATTTTTTGATCAGAAGCGTAGTTTTCGAGATATATCGAGATATTTATAAGTTACGAAGCCGCACCAACATAATAGAGATACAGAAACACCGTGGCCCCTTTCTTTGAGATAACTCTGCAATAGTGCGAGCAGCAAATGCCACTTCCAGCTTAGCTGTGCAGAAGAAGAACAACAAGAAGAAGAAATATTTCGAAATATGTCCGTCAGGCCCCTTCCCTTGAGATAAATCTGCAAATATCTCGGAAACGAAGCGAGCTATGGCAAAATGTTAAGAGACCTTTTTTGTAGAGAATTAAGTTTCCTACTTTTTATGTTCTATGATATTTTTTGATCAGATGCGTAGTTCTCGAGATATATCAAGATATTTAAAAGTTCCGAAGCCGCACCAACATAATACAGATACAGAAACACCGTGGCCCTTTTCTTTGAGATAACTCTGCACTAGTGCGAGCCGCAAATGCCACTTCCAGCTTAGCTGTGCAGAAGAAGAACAACAAGAAGAAAAAATATCTCGAAATATGTCCGTCAGGCCCCTTTCCTTGAGATAAATCTGCAAATATCTCGGAAACGAAGCGAGCTATGGCAAAATGTTAAGAGACCTTTTTTGTAGAGAATTAAGTTTCCTACTTTTTATGTTCTATGATATTTTTTGATCAGATGCGTAGTTCTCGAGATATATCAAGATATTTAAAAGTTCCGAAGCCGCACCAACATAATAGAGATACAGAAACACCGTGGCCCCTTTCTTTGAGATAACTCTGCACTATTGCGAGCTGCAAATGCCACTTCCAGCTTAGCTGTGCAGAAGAAGAACAACAAGAAGAAGAAATATCTCGAAATATGTCCGTCAGGCCCCTGCCCTTGAGATATATCTGCAAATATCTCGGAAACGAAGCGAGCTATGGCAAAATGTTGAGAGACCTTTTTTGTAGAGAATTATGTTTCCTACAATTTATGTTCTATGATATTTTTTGATCAGAAGCGTAGTTTTCGAGATATATCGAGATATTTAAAAGTTCCGAAGCCGCACCAACATAATAGAGATACAGAAACACCGTGGCCCCTTTCTTTGAGATAACTCTGCACTATTGCGAGCTGCAAATGCCACTTCCAGCTTAGCTGTGCAGAGGAAGAACAACAAGAAAAAGAAGTATCTCGAAATATGTCCGTCAGGCCCGTTCCTTTGAGCTGAATCTGCAAATATCTCGGAAACGAAGCGAGCTATGGCAAAATGTTAAGAGACGTCTTTTGTAGAGAATCATGTTTCCTACAATTTATGTTCTATGATATTTTTTGATCAGATGCGTAGTTCTCGAGATATATCAAGATATTTAAAAGTTCCGAAGCCGCACCAACATAATACAGATACAGAAACACCGTGGCCCTTTTCTTTGAGATAACTCTGCACTAGTGCGAGCCGCAAATGCCACTTCCAGCTTAGCTGTGCAGAAGAAGAACAACAAGAAGAAAAAATATCTCGAAATATGTCCGTCAGGCCCCTTTCCTTGAGATAAATCTGCAAATATCTCGGAAACGAAGCGAGCTATGGCAAAATGTTAAGAGACCTTTTTTGTAGAGAATTAAGTTTCCTACTTTTTATGTTCTATGATATTTTTTGATCAGATGCGTAGTTCTCGAGATATATCAAGATATTTAAAAGTTCCGAAGCCGCACCAACATAATAGAGATACAGAAACACCGTGGCCCCTTTCTTTGAGATAACTCTGCACTAGTGCGAGCCGCAAATGCCACTTCCAGCTTTGCTGTGCAGAAGAAGAACAACAAGAAGAAGAAATATCTCGAAATATGTCCGTCAGGCCCCTTCCCTTGAGATAAATCTGCAAATATCTCGGAAACGAAGCGAGCTATGGCAAAATGTTAAGAGACCTTTTTTGTAGAGAATTAAGTTTCCTACTTTTTATGTTCTATGATATTTTTTGATCAGATGCGTAGTTCTCGAGATATATCAAGATATTTAAAAGTTCCGAAGCCGCACCAACATAATAGAGATACAGAAACACCGTGGCCCCTTTCTTTGAGATAACTCTGCAATAGTGCGAGCCGCAAATGCCACTTCCAGCTTAGCTGTGCAGAAGAAGAACAACAAGAAGAAGAAATATCTCGAAATATGTCCGTCAGGCCCCTTCCCTTGAGATAAATCTGCAAATATCTCGGAAACGAAGCGAGCTATGGCAAAATGTTAAGAGACCTTTTTTGTAGAGAATTAAGTTTCCTACTTTTTATGTTCTATGATATTTTTTGGTCAGATGCGTAGTTCTCGAGATATATCAAGATATTTAAAAGTTCCGAAGCCGCACCAACATAATAGAGATACAGAAACACCGTGGCCCCTTTCTTTGAGATAACTCTGCACTATTGCGAGCTGTAAATGCCACTTCCAGCTTAGCTGTGCAGAAGAAGAACAACAAGAAGAAGAAATATCTCGAAATATGTCCGTCAGGCCCCTGCCCTTGAGATATATCTGCAAATATCTCGGAAACGAAGCGAGCTATGGCAAAATGTTGAGAGACCTTTTTTGTAGAGAATTATGTTTCCTACAATTTATGTTCTATGATATTTTTTGATCAGAAGCGTAGTTTTCGAGATATATCGAGATATTTAAAAGTTCCGAAGCCGCACCAACATAATAGAGATACAGAAACACCGTGGCCCCTTTCTTTGAGATAACTCTGCACTAGTGCGAGCCGCAAATGCCACTTCCAGCTTAGCTGTGCAGAAGAAGAACAACAAGAAGAAGAAATATCTCGAAATATGTCCGTCAGGCCCCTTCCCTTGAGATAAATCTGCAAATATCTCGGAAACGAAGCGAGCTATGGCAAAATGTTAAGACACCTTTTTTGTAGAGAATTAAGTTTCCTACTTTTTATGTTCTATGATATTTTTTGATCAGATGCGTAGTTCTCGAGATATATCAAGATATTTCAAAGTTCCGAAGCCGCACCAACATAATAGAGATACAGAAACACCGTGGCCCCTTTCTTTGAGATAACTCTGCAATAGTGCGAGCCGCAAATGCCACTTCCAGCTTAGCTGTGCAGAAGAACAACAAGAAGAAGAAATATCTCGAAATATGTCCGACAGGCCCCTTCCCTTGAGATAAATCTGCAAATATCTCCTAAACGAAGCGAGCTATGGCGAAATGTTAAGAGACCTTTTTTGTAGAGAATTAAGTTTCCTACTTTTTATCTTCTATGGTATTTTTTGATCAGATGCGTAGTTCTCGAGATATATCAAGATATTTAAAAGTGCCGAAGCCGCACCAACATAATACAGATACAGAAACACCGTGGCCCCTTTCTTTGAGATAACTCTGCTCTAGTGCGAGCCGCAAATGCCACTTCCAGCTTAGCTGTGCAGAAGAAGAACAACAAGAAGAAGAAATATCTCGAAATATGTCCGTCAGGCCCCTTCCCTTGAGATAAATCTGCAAATATCTCGGAAACGAAGCGAGCTATGGCAAAATGTTAAGAGACCTTTTTTGTAGAGAATTAAGTTTCCTACTTTTTATGTTCTATGATATTTTTTGATCAGATGCGTAGTTCTCGAGATATATCAAGATATTTAAAAGTTCCGAAGCCGCACCAACATAATAGAGATACAGAAACACCGTGGCCCCTTTCTTTGAGATAACTCTGCAATAGTGCGAGCCGCAAATGCCACTTCCAGCTTAGCTGTGCAGAAGAAGAACAACAAGAAGAAGAAATATCTCGAAATATGTCCGTCAGGCCCCTTCCCTTGAGATAAATCTGCAAATATCTCGGAAACGAAGCGAGCTATGGCAAAATGTTAAGAGACCTTTTTTGTAGAGAATTAAGTTTCCTACTTTTTATGTTCTATGATATTTTTTGATCAGATGCGTAGTTCTCGAGATATATCAAGATATTTAAAAGTTCCGAAGCCGCACCAACATAATAGAGATACAGAAACACCGTGGCCCCTTTCTTTGAGATAACTCTGCAATAGTGCGAGCCGCAAATGCCACTTCCAGCTTAGCTGTGCAGAAGAAGAACAACAAGAAGAAGAAATATCTCGAAATATGTCCGTCAGGCCCCTTCCCTTGAGATAAATCTGCAAATATCTCGGAAACGAAGCGAGCTATGGCAAAATGTTAAGAGACCTTTTTTGTAGAGAATTAAGTTTCCTACTTTTTATGTTCTATGATATTTTTTGGTCAGATGCGTAGTTCTCGAGATATATCAAGATATTTAAAAGTTCCGAAGCCGCACCAACATAATAGAGATACAGAAACACCGTGGCCCCTTTCTTTGAGATAACTCTGCACTATTGCGAGCTGTAAATGCCACTTCCAGCTTAGCTGTGCAGAAGAAGAACAACAAGAAGAAGAAATATCTCGAAATATGTCCGTCAGGCCCCTGCCCTTGAGATATATCTGCAAATATCTCGGAAACGAAGCGAGCTATGGCAAAATGTTGAGAGACCTTTTTTGTAGAGAATTATGTTTCCTACAATTTATGTTCTATGATATTTTTTGATCAGAAGCGTAGTTTTCGAGATATATCGAGATATTTAAAAGTTCCGAAGCCGCACCAACATAATAGAGATACAGAAACACCGTGGCCCCTTTCTTTGAGATAACTCTGCACTAGTGCGAGCCGCAAATGCCACTTCCAGCTTAGCTGTGCAGAAGAAGAACAACAAGAAGAAAAATATCTCGAAATATGTCCGTCAGGCCCCTTCCCTTGAGATAAATCTGCAAATATCTCGGAAACGAAGCGAGCTATGGCAAAATGTTAAGACACCTTTTTTGTAGAGAATTAAGTTTCCTACTTTTTATGTTCTATGATATTTTTTGATCAGATGCGTAGTTCTCGAGATATATCAAGATATTTCAAAGTTCCGAAGCCGCACCAACATAATAGAGATACAGAAACACCGTGGCCCCTTTCTTTGAGACAACTCTGCAATAGTGCGAGCCGCAAATGCCACTTCCAGCTTAGCTGTGCAGAAGAACAACAAGAAGAAGAAATATCTCGAAATATGTCCGACAGGCCCCTTCCCTTGAGATAAATCTGCAAATATCTCCTAAACGAAGCGAGCTATGGCGAAATGTTAAGAGACCTTTTTTGTAGAGAATTAAGTTTCCTACTTTTTATCTTCTATGGTATTTTTTGATCAGATGCGTAGTTCTCGAGATATATCAAGATATTTAAAAGTGCCGAAGCCGCACCAACATAATACAGATACAGAAACACCGTGGCCCCTTTCTTTGAGATAACTCTGCTCTAGTGCGAGCCGCAAATGCCACTTCCAGCTTAGCTGTGCAGAAGAAGAACAACAAGAAGAAGAAATATCTCGAAATATGTCCGTCAGGCCCCTTCCCTTGAGATAAATCTGCAAATATCTCGGATACGAAGCGAGCTATGGTAAAATGTTAAGAGACCTTTTTTGTAGAGAATTAAGTTTCCTACTTTTTATGTTCTATGATATTTTTTGATCAGATGCGTAGTTCTCGAGATATATCAAGATATTTAAAAGTTCCGAAGCCGCACCAACATTATAGAGATACAGAAACACCGTGGCCCCTTTCTTTGAGATAACTCTGCACTATTGCGAGCTGTAAATGCCACTTCCAGCTTAGCTGTGCAGAAGAAGAACAACAAGAAGAAGAAATATCTCGAAATATGTCCGTCAGGCCCCTTCCCTTGAGATAAATCTGCAAATATCTCGGAAACGAAGCGAGCTATGGCAAAATGTTAAGAGACCTTTTTTGTAGAGAATTAAGTTTCCTACTTTTTATGTTCTATGATATTTTTTGATCAGAAGCGTAGTTCTCGAGATATATCAAGATATTTAAAAGTTCCGAAGCCGCACCAACATAATAGATACAGAAACACCGTGGCCCCTTTCTTTGAGATAACTCTGCACTATTGCGAGCTGCAAATGCCACTTCCAGCTTAGCTGTGCAGAGGAAGAACAACAAGAAGAAGAAATATCTCGAAATATGTCCGTCAGGCCAGTTCCTTTGAGCTGAATCTGCAAATATCTCGGAAACGAAGCGAGCTATGGCAAAATGTTAAGAGACGTTTTTTGTAGAGAATTATCTTTCCTACAATTTATGTTCTATGATATTTTTCGATCAGAAGCGTAGTTTTCGAGATATATCGAGATATTTAAAAGTTCCGAAGCCGCACCAACATAATAGAGATACAGAAACACCGTGGCCCCTTTCTTTGAGATAACTCTGCACTAGTGCGAGCCGCAAATGCCACTTCCAGCTTAGCTGTGCAGAAGAAGAACAACAAGAAGAAGAAATATCTCGAAATATGTCCGACAGGCCCCTTCCCTTGAGATAAATCTGCAAATATCTCGGAAACGAAGCGAGCTATGGCGAAATGTTAAGAGACCTTTTTTGTAGAGAATTAAGTTTCCTACTTTTTATCTTCTATGATATTTTTTGATCAGATGCGTAGTTCTCGAGATATATCAAGATATTTAAAAGTGCCGAAGCCGCACCAACATAATACAGATACAGAAACACCGTGGCCCCTTTCTTTGAGATAACTCTGCACTAGTGCGAGCCGCAAATGCCACTTCGAGCTTAGCTGTGCAGAAGAAGAACAACAAGAAGAAGAAATATCTCGAAATATGTCCGTTAGGCCCCTTCCCTTGAGATAAATCTCCAAATATCTCGGAAACGAAGCGAGCTATGGCAAAATGTTAAGAGACCTTTTTTGTAGAGAATTAAGTTTCCTACTTTTTATGTTCTATGATATTTTTTGATCAGATGCGCAGTTCTCGAGATATATCAAGATATTTAAAAGTTCCGAAGCCGCACCAACATAATAGATACAGAAACACCGTGGCCCCTTTCTTTGAGATAACTCTGCACTATTGCGAGCTGCAAATGCCACTTCCAGCTTAGCTGTGCAGAGGAAGAACAACAAGAAGAAGAAATATCTCGAAATATGTCCGTCAGGCCAGTTCCTTTGAGCTGAATCTGCAAATATCTCGGAAACGAAGCGAGCTATGGCAAAATGTTAAGAGACGTTTTTTGTAGAGAATTATGTTTCCTACAATTTATGTTCTATGATATTTTTCGATCAGAAGCGTAGTTCTCGAGATATATCGAGATATTTAAAAGTTCCGAAGCCGCACCAACATAATAGAGATACAGAAACACCGTGGCCCCTTTCTTTGAGATAACTCTGCACTAGTGCGAGCCGCAAATGCCACTTCCAGCTTAGCTGTGCAGAAGAAGAACAACAAGAAGAAGAAATATCTCGAAATATGTCCGACAGGCCCCTTCCCTTGAGATAAATCTGCAAATATCTCGGAAACGAAGCGAGCTATGGCGAAATGTTAAGAGACCTTTTTTGTAGAGAATTAAGTTTCCTACTTTTTATCTTCTATGATATTTTTTGATCAGATGCGTAGTTCTCGAGATATATCAAGATATTTAAAAGTGCCGAAGCCGCACCAACATAATACAGATACAGAAACACCGTGGCCCCTTTCTTTGAGATAACTCTGCACTAGTGCGAGCCGCAAATGCCACTTCGAGCTTAGCTGTGCAGAAGAAGAACAACAAGAAGAAGAAATATCTCGAAATATGTCCGTCAGGCCCCTTCCCTTGAGATAAATCTGCAAATATCTCGGAAACGAAGCGAGCTATGGCAAAATGTTAAGAGACCTTTTTTGTAGAGAATTAAGTTTCGTACTTTTTATGTTCTATGATATTTTTTGATCAGATGCGTAGTTCTCGAGATATATCAAGATATTTAAAAGTGCCGAAGCCGCACCAACATAATAGATACAGAAACACCGTGGCCCCTTTCTTTGAGATAACTCTGCACTAGTGCGAGCCGCAAATGCCACTTCCAGCTTAGCTGTGCAGAAGAAGAACAACAAGAAGAAGAAATATCTCGAAATATGTCCGTCAGGCCCCTTCCCTTGAGATAAATCTGCAAATATCTCGGAAACGAAGCGAGGTATGGCAAAATGTTGAGAGACCTTTTTTGTAGAGAATTAAGTTTCCTACTTTTTATGTTCTATGATATTTTTTGATCAGATGCGTAGTTCTCGAGATATATCAAGATATTTAAAAGTTCCGAAGCCGCACCAACATAATAGAGATACAGAAACACCGTGGCCCCTTTCTTTGAGATAACTCTGCACTATTGCGAGCTGGAAATGCCACTTCCAGTTTAGCTGTGCAGAAGAAGAGCAACAAGAAGAAGAAATATCTCGAAATATGTCCGATAGGCCCCTTCCCTTGAGATAAATCTCCAAATATCTCGGAAACGAAGCGAGCTATGGCAAAATGTTAAGAGACCTTTTTTGTAGAGAATTAAGTTTCCTACTTTTTATGTTCTATGATATTTTTTGATCAGATGCGTAGTTCTCGAGATATATCAAGATATTTAAAAGTTCCGAAGCCGCACCAACATAATAGAGATACAGAAACACCGTGGCCCCTTTCTTTGAGATAACTCTGCACTATTGCGAGCTGGAAATGCCACTTCCAGTTTAGCTGTGCAGAAGAAGAACAACAAGAAGAAGAAATATCTCGAAATATGTCCGTTAGGCCCCTTCCCTTGAGATAAATCTCCAAATATCTCGGAAACGAAGCGAGCTATGGCAAAATGTTAAGAGACCTTTTTTGTAGAGAATTAAGTTTCCTACTTTTTATATTCTATGATATTTTTTGATCAGATGCGCAGTTCTCGAGATATATCAAGATATTTAAAAGTTCCGAAGCCGCACCAACATAATAGAGATACAGAAACACCGTGGCCCCTTTCTTTGAGATAACTCTGCACTAGTGCGAGCCGCAAATGCCACTTCCAGCTTAGCTGTGCAGAAGAAGAACAACAAGAAGAAGAAATATCTCGAAATATGTCCGACAGGCCCCTTCCCTTGAGATAAATCTGCAAATATCTCGGAAACGAAGCGAGCTATGGCGAAATGTTAAGAGACCTTTTTTGTAGAGAATTAAGTTTCCTACTTTTTATCTTCTATGATATTTTTTGATCAGATGCGTAGTTCTCGAGATATATCAAGATATTTAAAAGTGCCGAAGCCGCACCAACATAATACAGATACAGAAACACCGTGGCCCCTTTCTTTGAGATAACTCTGCACTAGTGCGAGCCGCAAATGCCACTTCCAGCTTAGCTGTGCAGAAGAAGAACAACAAGAAGAAGAAATATCTCGAAATATGTCCGTCAGGCCCCTTCCCTTGAGATAAATCTGCAAATATCTCGGAAACGAAGCGAGGTATGGCAAAATGTTGAGAGACCTTTTTTGTAGAGAATTAAGTTTCCTACTTTTTATGTTCTATGATATTTTTTGATCAGATGCGTAGTTCTCGAGATATATCAAGATATTTAAAAGTTCCGAAGCCGCACCAACATAATAGAGATACAGAAACACCGTGGCCCCTTTCTTTGAGATAACTCTGCACTATTGCGAGCTGGAAATGCCACTTCCAGTTTAGCTGTGCAGAAGAAGAACAACAAGAAGAAGAAATATCTCGAAATATGTCCGTTAGGCCCCTTCCCTTGAGATAAATCTCCAAATATCTCGGAAACGAAGCGAGCTATGGCAAAATGTTAAGAGACCTTTTTTGTAGAGAATTAAGTTTCCTACTTTTTATGTTCTATGATATTTTTTGATCAGATGCGCAGTTCTCGAGATATATCAAGATATTTAAAAGTTCCGAAGCCGCACCAACATAATAGATACAGAAACACCGTGGCCCCTTTCTTTGAGATAACTCTGCACTATTGCGAGCTGCAAATGCCACTTCCAGCTTAGCTGTGCAGAGGAAGAACAACAAGAAGAAGAAATATCTCGAAATATGTCCGTCAGGCCAGTTCCTTTGAGCTGAATCTGCAAATATCTCGGAAACGGAGCGAGCTATGGCAAAATGTTAAGAGACGTTTTTTGTAGAGAATTATGTTTCCTACAATTTATGTTCTATGATATTTTTCGATCAGAAGCGTAGTTTTCGAGATATATCGAGATATTTAAAAGTTCCGAAGCCGCACCAACATAATAGAGATACAGAAACACCGTGGCCCCTTTCTTTGAGATAACTCTGCACTAGTGCGAGCCGCAAATGCCACTTCCAGCTTAGCTGTGCAGAAGAAGAACAACAAGAAGAAGAAATATCTCGAAATATGTCCGACAGGCCCCTTCCCTTGAGATAAATCTGCAAATATCTCGGAAACGAAGCGAGCTATGGCGAAATGTTAAGAGACCTTTTTTGTAGAGAATTAAGTTTCCTACTTTTTATCTTCTATGATATTTTTTGATCAGATGCGCAGTTCTCGAGATATATCAAGATATTTAAAAGTTCCGAAGCCGCACCAACATAATAGATACAGAAACACCGTGGCCCCTTTCTTTGAGATAACTCTGCACTATTGCGAGCTGCAAATGCCACTTCCAGCTTAGCTGTGCAGAGGAAGAACAACAAGAAGAAGAAATATCTCGAAATATGTCCGTCAGGCCAGTTCCTTTGAGCTGAATCTGCAAATATCTCGGAAACGAAGCGAGCTATGGCAAAATGTTAAGAGACGTTTTTTGTAGAGAATTATGTTTCCTACAATTAATGTTCTATGATATTTTTCGATCAGAAGCGTAGTTTTCGAGATATATCGAGATATTTAAAAGTTCCGAAGCCGCACCAACATAATAGAGATACAGAAACACCGTGGCCCCTTTCTTTGAGATAACTCTGCACTAGTGCGAGCCGCAAATGCCACTTCCAGCTTAGCTGTGCAGAAGAAGAACAACAAGAAGAAGAAATATCTCGAAATATGTCCGACAGGCCCCTTCCCTTGAGATAAATCTGCAAATATCTCGGAAACGAAGCGACCTATGGCGAAATGTTAAGAGACCTTTTTTGTAGAGAATTAAGTTTCCTACTGTTTATCTTCTATGATATTTTTTGATTAGATGCGTAGTTCTCGAGATATATCAAGATATTTAAAAGTGCCGAAGCCGCACCAACATAATACAGATACAGAAACACCGTGGCCCCTTTCTTTGAGATAACTCTGCACTAGTGCGAGCCGCAAATGCCACTTCGAGCTTAGCTGTGCAGAAGAAGAACAACAAGAAGAAGAAATATCTCGAAATATGTCCGTCAGGCCCCTTCCCTTGAGATAAATCTGCAAATATCTCGGAAACGAAGCGAGCTATGGCAAAATGTTAAGAGACCTTTTTTGTAGAGAATTAAGTTTCCTACTTTTTATGTTCTATGATATTTTTTGATCAGTTGCGTAGTTCTCGAGATATATCAAGATATTTAAAAGTTCCGAAGCCGCACCAACATAATACAGATACAGAAACACCGTGGCCCCTTTCTTTGAGATAACTCTGCACTAGTGCGAGCCGCAAATGCCACTTCCAGCTTAGCTGTGCAGAAGAAGAACAACAAGAAGAAGAAATATCTCGAAATATGTCCGTCAGGCCCCTTCCCTTGAGATAAATCTGCAAATATCTCGGAAACGAAGCGAGGTATGGCAAAATGTTGAGAGACCTTTTTTGTAGAGAATTAAGTTTCCTACTTTTTATGTTCTATGATATTTTTTGATCAGATGCGTAGTTCTCGAGATATATCAAGATATTTAAAAGTTCCGAAGCCGCACCAACATAATAGAGATACAGAAACACCGTGGCCCCTTTCTTTGAGATAACTCTGCACTATTGCGAGCTGGAAATGCCACTTCCAGTTTAGCTGTGCAGAAGAAGAACAACAAGAAGAAGAAATATCTCGAAATATGTCCGACAGGCCCCTTCCCTTGAGATAAATCTGCAAATATCTCGGAAACGAAGCGAGCTATGGCGAAATGTTAAGAGACCTTTTTTGTAGAGAATTAAGTTTCCTACTTTTTATCTTCTATGATATTTTTTGATCAGATGCGTAGTTCTCGAGATATATCAAGATATTTAAAAGTGCCGAAGCCGCACCAACATAATACAGATACAGAAACACCGTGGCCCCTTTCTTTGAGATAACTCTGCACTAGTGCGAGCCGCAAATGCCACTTCCAGCTTAGCTGTGCAGAAGAAGAACAACAAGAAGAAGAAATATCTCGAAATATGTCCGTCAGGCCCCTTCCCTTGAGATAAATCTGCAAATATCTCGGAAACGAAGCGAGGTATGGCAAAATGTTGAGAGACCTTTTTTGTAGAGAACTAAGTTTCCTACTTTTTATGTTCTATGATATTTTTTGATCAGATGCGTAGTTCTCGAGATATATCAAGATATTTAAAAGTTCCGAAGCCGCACCAACATAATAGAGATACAGAAACACCGTGGCCCCTTTCTTTGAGATAACTCTGCACTATTGCGAGCTGGAAATGCCACTTCCAGTTTAGCTGTGCAGAAGAAGAACAACAAGAAGAAGAAATATCTCGAAATATGTCCGACAGGCCCCTTCCCTTGAGATAAATCTGCAAATATCTCGGAAACGAAGCGAGCTATGGCGAAATGTTAAGAGACCTTTTTTGTAGAGAATTAAGTTTCCTACTTTTTATCTTCTATGATATTTTTTGATCAGATGCGTAGTTCTCGAGATATATCAAGATATTTAAAAGTGCCGAAGCCGCACCAACATAATACAGATACAGAAACACCGTGGCCCCTTTCTTTGAGATAACTCTGCACTATTGCGAGCCGCAAATGCCACTTCCAGCTTAGCTGTGCAGAAGAAGAACAACAAGAAGAAGAAATATCTCGAAATATGTCCGACAGGCCCCTTCCCTTGAGATAAATCTGCAAATATCTCGGAAACGAAGCGAGCTATGGCGAAATGTTAAGAGACCTTTTTTGTAGAGAATTAAGTTTCCTACTTTTTATCTTCTATGATATTTTTTGATCAGATGCGTAGTTCTCGAGATATATCAAGATATTTAAAAGTGCCGAAGCCGCACCAACATAATACAGATACAGAAACACCGTGGCCCCTTTCTTTGAGATAACTCTGCACTAGTGCGAGCCGCAAATGCCACTTCGAGCTTAGCTGTGCAGAAGAAGAACAACAAGAAGAAGAAATATCTCGAAATATGTCCGTCAGGCCCCTTCCCTTGAGATAAATCTGCAAATATCTCGGAAACGAAGCGAGCTATGGCAAAATGTTAAGAGACCTTTTTTGTAGAGAATTAAGTTTCCTACTTTTTATGTTCTATGATATTTTTTGATCAGTTGCGTAGTTCTCGAGATATATCAAGATATTTAAAAGTTCCGAAGCCGCACCAACATAATACAGATACAGAAACACCGTGGCCCCTTTCTTTGAGATAACTCTGCACTAGTGCGAGCCGCAAATGCCACTTCCAGCTTAGCTGTGCAGAAGAAGAACAACAAGAAGAAGAAACTTCTCGAAATATGTCCGTCAGGCCCCTTCCCTTGAGATAAATCTGCAAATATCTCGGAAACGAAGCGAGGTATGGCAAAATGTTGAGAGACCTTTTTTGTAGAGAATTAAGTTTCCTACTTTTTATGTTCTATGATATTTTTTGATCAGATGCGTAGTTCTCGAGATATATCAAGATATTTAAAAGTTCCGAAGCCGCACCAACATAATAGAGATACAGAAACACCGTGGCCCCTTTCCTTGAGATAACTCTGCACTATTGCGAGCTGGAAATGCCACTTCCAGTTTAGCTGTGCAGAAGAAGAACAACAAGAAGAAGAAATATCTCGAAATATGTCCGTTAGGCCCCTTCCCTTGAGATAAATCTCCAAATATCTCGGAAACGAAGCGAGCTATGGCAAAATGTTAAGAGACCTTTTTTGTAGAGAATTAAGTTTCCTACTTTTTATGTTCTATGATATTTTTTGATCAGATGCGCAGTTCTCGAGATATATCAAGATATTTAAAAGTTCCGAAGCCGCACCAACATAATAGATACAGAAACACCGTGGCCCCTTTCTTTGAGATAACTCTGCACTATTGCGAGCTGCAAATGCCACTTCCAGCTTAGCTGTGCAGAGGAAGAACAACAAGAAGAAGAAATATCTCGAAATATGTCCGTCAGGCCAGTTCCTTTGAGCTGAATCTGCAAATATCTCGGAAACGAAGCGAGCTATGGCAAAATGTTAAGAGACGTTTTTTGTAGAGAATTATGTTTCCTACAATTTATGTTGTATGATATTTTTCGATCAGAAGCGTAGTTTTCGAGATATATCGAGATATTTAAAAGTTCCGAAGCCGCACCAACATAATAGAGATACAGAAACACCGTGGCCCCTTTCTTTGAGATAACTCTGCACTAGTGCGAGCCGCAAATGCCACTTCCAGCTTAGCTGTGCAGAAGAAGAACAACAAGAAGAAGAAATATCTCGAAATATGTCCGACAGGCCCCTTCCCTTGAGATAAATCTGCAAATATCTCGGAAACGAAGCGAGCTATGGCGAAATGTTAAGAGACCTTTTTTGTAGAGAATTGAGTTTCCTACTTTTTATCTTCTATGATATTTTTTGATCAGATGCGTAGTTCTCGAGATATATCAAGATATTTAAAAGTTCCGAAGCCGCACCAACATAATAGAGATACAGAAACACCGTGGCCCCTTTCTTTGAGATAACTCTGCACTAGTGCGAGCCGCAAATGCCACTTCCAGCTTAGCTGTGCAGAAGAAGAACAACAAGAAGAAGAAATATCTCGAAATATGTCCGTCAGGCCCCTTCCCTTGAGATAAATCTGCAAATATTTCGGAAACGAAGCGAGCTATGGCAAAATGTTAAGACACCTTTTTTGTAGAGAATTAAGTTTCCTACTTTTTATGTTCTATGATATTTTTTGATCAGATGCGTAGTTCTCGAGATATATCAAGATATTTAAAAGTTCCGAAGCCGCACCAACATAATAGATACAGAAACACCGTGGCCCCTTTCTTTGAGATAACTCTGCACTATTGCGAGCTGCAAATACCACTTCCAGCTTAGCTGTGCAGAGGAAGAACAACAAGAAGAAGAAATATCTCGAAATATGTCCGTCAGGCCAGTTCCTTTGAGCTGAATCTGCAAATATCTCGGAAACGAAGCGAGCTATGGCAAAATGTTAAGAGACGTTTTTTGTAGAGAATTATGTTTCCTACAATTTATGTTCTATGATATTTTTCGATCAGAAGCGTAGTTTTCGAGATATATCGAGATATTTAAAAGTTCCGAAGCCGCACCAACATAATAGAGATACAGAAACACCGTGGCCCCTTTCTTTGAGATAACTCTGCACTAGTGCGAGCCGCAAATGCCACTTCCAGCTTAGCTGTGCAGAAGAAGAACAACAAGAAGAAGAAATATCTCGAAATATGTCCGACAGGCCCCTTCCCTTGAGATAAATCTGCAAATATCTCGGAAACGAAGCGAGCTATGGCGAAATGTTAAGAGACCTTTTTTGTAGAGAATTAAGTTTCCTACTTTTTATCTTCTATGATATTTTTTGATCAGATGCGTAGTTCTCGAGATATATCAAGATATTTAAAAGTGCCGAAGCCGCACCAACATAATACAGATACAGAAACACCGTGGCCCCTTTCTTTGAGATAACTCTGCACTAGTGCGAGCCGCAAATGCCACTTCCAGCTTAGCTGTGCAGAAGAAGAACAACAAGAAGAAGAAATATCTCGAAATATGTCCGTCAGGCCCCTTCCCTTGAGATAAATCTGCAAATATCTCGGAAACGAAGCGCGGTATGGCAAAATGTTGAGAGACCTTTTTTGTAGAGAATTAAGTTTCCTACTTTTTATGTTCTATGATATTTTTTGATCAGATGCGTAGTTCTCGAGATATATCAAGATATTTAAAAGTTCCGAAGCCGCACCAACATAATAGAGATACAGAAACACCGTGGCCCCTTTCTTTGAGATAACTCTGCACTATTGCGAGCTGGAAATGCCACTTCCAGTTTAGCTGTGCAGAAGAAGAACAACAAGAAGAAGAAATATCTCGAAATAAGTCCGTTAGGCCCCTTCCCTTGAGATAAATCTCCAAATATCTCGGAAACGAAGCGAGCTATGGCAAAATGTTAAGAGACCTTTTTTGTAGAGAATTAAGTTTCCTACTTTTTACGTTCTATGATATTTTTTGATCAGATGCGCAGTTCTCGAGATATATCAAGATATTTAAAAGTTCCGAAGCCGCACCAACATAATAGATACAGAAACACCGTGGCCCCTTTCTTTGAGATAACTCTGCACTATTGCGAGCTGCAAATGCCACTTCCAGCTTAGCTGTGCAGAGGAAGAACAATAAGAAGAAGAAATATCTCGAAATATGTCCGTCAGGCCCCTTCCCTTGAGATAAATCTGCAAATATCTCGGAAACGAAGCGAGGTATGGCAAAATGTTAAGAGACCTTTTTTGTAGAGAATTAAGTTTCCTACTTTTTATGTTCTATGATATTTTTTGATCAGATGCGTAGTTCTCGAGATATATCAAGATATTTAAAAGTTCCGAAGCCGCACCAACATAATAGAGATACAGAAACACCGTGGCCCCTTTCTTTGAGATAACTCTGCACTAGTGCGAGCCGCAAATGCCACTTCCAGCTTAGCTGTGCAGAAGAAGAACAACAAGAAGAAGAAATATCTCGAAGTATGTCCGTCAGGCCCCTTCCCTTGAGATAAATCTGCAAATATCTCGGAAACGAAGCGAGCTATGGCAAAATGTTAAGAGACCTTTTTTGTAGAGAATTAAGTTTCCTACTTTTTATGTTCTATGATATTTTTTGATCAGAAGCGTAGTTTTCGAAATATATCGAGATATTTAAAAGTTCCGAAGCCGCACCAACATAATAGAGATACAGAAACACCGTGGCCCCTTTCTTTGAGATAACTCTGCACTAGTGCGAGCCGCAAATGCCACTTCCAGCTTAGCTGTGCAGAAGAAGAACAACAAGAAGAAGAAATATCTCGAAATATGTCCGTCAGGCCCCTTCCCTTGAGATAAATCTGCAAATATCTCGGAAACGAAGCGAGCTATGGCAAAATGTTAAGAGACCTTTTTTGTAGAGAATTATGTTTCCTACTTTTTATGTTCTGTGATATTTTTTGATCAGAAGCGTAGTTTTCGAAATATATCGAGATATTTAAAAGTTCCGAAGCCGCACCAACATAATAGAGATACAGAAACACCGTGGCCCCTTTCTTTGAGATAACTCTGCACTAGTGCGAGCCGCAAATGCCACTTCCAGCTTAGCTGTGCAGAAGAAGAACAACAAGAAGAAGAAATATCTCGAAATATGTCCGTCAGGCCCCTTCCCTTGAGATAAATCTGCAAATATCTCGGAAACGAAGCGAGCTATGGCAAAATGTTAAGAGACCTTTTTTGTAGAGAATTATGTTTCCTACTTTTTATGTTCTATGATATTTTTTGATCAGACGCGTAGTTCTCGAGATATATCAAGATATTTAAAAGTTCCGAAGCCGCACCAACATAATAGAGATACAGAAACACCGTGGCCCCTTTCTTTGAGATAACTCTGCACTATTGCGAGCTGCAAATGCCACTTCCAGCTTAGCTGTGCAGAGGAAGAACAACAAGAAGAAGAAATATCTCGAAATATGTCCGTCAGGCCAGTTCCTTTGAGCTGAATCGGCAAATATCTCGGAAACGAAGCGAGCTATGGCAAAATGTTAAGAGACGTTTTTTGTAGAGAATTATGTTTCCTACAATTTATGTTCTATGATATTTTTTGATCAGAAGCGTAGTTTTCGAGATATATCGAGATATATAAAAGTTCCGAAGCCGCACCAACATAATAGGAATACAGAAACACCGTGGCCCCTTTCTTTGAGATAACTCTGCACTAGTGCGAGCCGCAAATGCCACTTCCAGCTTAGCTGTGCAGAAGAAGAACAACAAGAAGAAGAAATATCTCGAAATATGTCCGTCAGGCCCCTTCCCTCGAGATAAATCTGCAAATATCTCGGAAACGAAGCTAGCTATGGCAAAATGTTAAGAGACCTTTTTTGTAGAGAATTACGTTTCCTACAATTTATGTTCTATGATATTTTTTGATCAGAAGCGTAGTTTTCGAGATATATCGAGATATTTAAAAGTTCCGAAGCCGCACCAACATAATAGAGATACAGAAACACCGTGGCCCCTTTCTTTGAGATAACTCTGCACTAGTGCGAGCCGCAAATGCCACTTCCAGCTTAGCTGTGCAGAAGAAGAACAACAAGAAGAAGAAATATCTCGAAATATGTCCGTCAGGCCCCTTCCCTTGAGATATATCTGCAAATATCTCGGAAACGAAGCGAGCTATGGCAAAATGTTAAGAGACCTTTTTTGTAGAGAATTAAGTTTCCTACTTTTTATCTTCCATGATATTTTTTGATCAGATGCGTAGTTCTCGAGATATATCAAGATATTTAAAAGTTCCGAAGCCGCACCAACATAATAGAGATACAGAAACACCGTGGCCCCTTTCTTTGAGATAACTCTGCACTATTGCGAGCTGTAAATGCCACTTCCAGCTTAGCTGTGCAGAAGAAGAACAACAAGAAGAAGAAATATCTCGAAATCTGTCCGTCAGGCCCCTTCCCATGAGATATATCTGCAAATATCTCGGAAACGAAGCGAGCTATGGCAAAATGTTAAGACACCTTTTTTGTAGAGAATTATGTTTCCTACAATTTATGTTCTATGATATTTTTTGATCAGAAGCGTAGTTTTCGAGATACATCGAGATATTTAAAAGTTCCGAAGCCGCACCAACATAATAGAGATACAGAAACACCGTGGCCCCTTTCTTTGAGATAACTCTGCACTAGTGCGAGCCGCAAATGCCACTTCCAGCTTAGCTGTGCAGAAGAAGAACAACAAGAAGAAGAAATATCTCGAAATATGTCCGTCAGGCCCCTTCCCTTGAGATATATCTGCAAATATCTCGGAAACGAAGCGAGCTATGGCAAAATGTTAAGAGACCTTTTTTGTAGAGAATTCTGTTTCCTACAATTTATGCTCTATGATATTTTTTGATCAGAAGCGTAGTTTTCGAGATACATCGAGATATTTAAAAGTTCCGAAGCCGCACCAACATAATAGAGATACAGAAACACCGTGGCCCCTTTCTTTGAGATAACTCTGCACTATTGCGAGCTGTAAATGCCACTTCCAGCTTAGCTGTGCAGATGAAGAACAACAAGAAGAAGAAATATCTCGAAATATGTCCGTCAGGCCCCTTCCCTTGAGATATATCTGCAAATATCTCGGAAACGAAGCGAGCTATGGCAAAATGTTAAGAGACCTTTTTTGTAGAGAATTATGTTTCCTACAATTTATGTTCTATGATATTTTTTGATCAGATGCGTAGTTCTCGAGATATACCAAGATATTTAAAAGTTCCGAAGCCGCACCAACATAATAGAGATACAGAAACACCGTGGCCCCTCTCTTTGAGATAACTCTGCACTATTGCGAGCTGGAAATGCCACTTCCAGTTTAGCTGTGCAGAAGAAGAACAACAAGAAGAAGAAATATCTCGAAATATGTCCGTTAGGCCCCTTCCCTTGAGATAAATCTGCAAATATCTCGGAAACGAAGCGAGCTATGGCAAAATGTTAAGAGACCTCTTCTGTAGAGAATTAAGTTTCCTACTATTTATGTTCTATGATATTTTTTGATCCGAAGTGTAGTTTTCGAGATATATCCAGATATTTAAAAGTTCCGAAGCCGCACCAACATAATAGGGATACAGAAACACCGTGGCCCCTTTCTTTGAGATAACTCTGCACTAGTGCGAGCCGCAAATGCCACTTGCAGCTTAGCTGTGCAGAAGAAGAACAACAAGAAGAAGAAATATCTCGAATTATGTCCGTCAGGCCCCTTCCCTTGAGATAAATCTGCAAATATCTCGGAAACGAAGCGAGCTATGGCAAAATGTTAAGAGACCTTTTTTGTAGAGAATTAAGTTTCCTACTTTTTATCTTCTATGATATGTTTTGATCAGATGCGTAGTTCTCGAGATATATCAAGATATTTAAAAGTTCCGAAGCCGCACCAACATAATAGAGATACAGAAACACCGTGGCCCCTCTCTTTGAGATAACTCTGCACTATTGCGAGCTGGAAATGCCACTTCCAGTTTAGCTGTGCAGAAGAAGGACAACAAGAAGAAGAAATATCTCGAAATATGTCCGTTAGGCCCCTTCCCTTGAGATAAATCTGCAAATATCTCGGAAACGAAGCGACCTATGGCAAAATGTTAAGAGACCTTTTTTCTAGAGAATTAAGTTTCCTACTTTTTATGTTCTATGATATTTTTTGATCAGATGCGTAGTTCTCGAGATATATCAAGATATTTAAAAGTTCCGAAGCCGCACCAACATAATAGAGATACAGAAACGCCGTGGCCCCTTTCTTTGAGATAACTCTGCACTATTGCGAGCTGTAAATGCCACTTCCAGCTTAGCTGTGCAGAAGAAGAACAACAAGAAGAAGAAGTATCTCGAAATATGTCCGTCAGGCCCGTTCCTTTGAGCTGAATCTGCAAATATCTCGGAAACGAAGCGAGCTATGGCAAAATGTTAAGAGACGTTTTTTGTAGAGAATTATCTTTCCTACAATTTATGTTCTACGATATTTTTTGATCAGAAGCGTAGTTTTCGAGATATATCGAGATATTTAAAAGTTCCGAAGCCGCACCAACATAATAGAGATACAGAAACACCGTGGCCCCTTTCTTTGAGATAACTCTGCACTATTGCGAGCTGTAAATGCCACTTCCAGCTTAGCTGTGCAGAAGAAGAACAACAAGAAGAAGAAAAATCTCGAAATATGTCCGTCAGGCCCCTTCCCTTGAGATATATCTGCAAATATCTCGGAAACGAAGCGAGCTATGGCAAAATGTTAACAGACCTTTTTTGTAGAGAATTATGTTTTCTACAATTTATGTTCTATGATATTTTTTGATCAGAAGCGTAGTTTTCGAGATATATCGGGATATTTAAAAATTCCGAAGCCGCACCAACATAATAGAGATACAGAAACACCGTGGCCCCTTTCTTTGAGATAACTCTGCACTAGTGCGAGCCGCAAATGCCACTTCGAGCTTAGCTGTGCAGAAGAAGAACAACAAGAAGAAGAAATATCTCGAAATATGTCCGTCAGGCCCCTTCCCATGAGATATATCTGCAAATATCTCGGAAACGAAGCGAGCTATGGCAAAATGTTAAGAGACCTTTTTTGTAGAGAATTATGCTTCCTACAATTTATGTTCTATGATATTTTTTGATCAGAAGCGTAGTTTTCGAGATACATCGAGATATTTAAAAGTTCCGAAACCGCACCAACATAATAGAGATACAGAAACACCGTGGCCCCTTTCTTTGAGATAACTCTGCACTATTGCGAGCTGTAAATGCCACTTCCAGCTTAGCTGTGCAGATGAAGAACAACAAGAAGAAGAAATATCTCGAAATATGTCCGTCAGGCCCCTTCCCTTGAGATATATCTGCAAATATCTCGGAAACGAAGCGAGCTATGGCAAAATGTTAAGAGACCTTTTTTGTAGAGACTTATGTTTCCTACAATTTATGTTCTATGATATTTTTTGATCAGATGCGTAGTTCTCGAGATACATCGAGATATTTAAAAGTTCCGAAGCCGCACCAACATAATAGAGATACAGAAACACCGTGGCCCCTTTCTTTGAGATAACTCTGCACTAGTGCGAGCCGCAAATGCCACTTCCAGCTTAGCTGTGCAGAAGAAGAACAACAAGAAGAAGAAATATCTCGAAATATGTCCGTCAGGCCCCTTCCCTTGAGATATATCTGCAAATATCTCGGAAACGAAGCGAGCTATGGCAAAATGTTAAGAGACCTTTTTTGTAGAGAATTCTGTTTCCTACAATTTATGCTCTATGATATTTTTTGATCAGAAGCGTAGTTTTCGAGATACATCGAGATATTTAAAAGTTCCGAAGCCGCACCAACATAATAGAGATACAGAAACACCGTGGCCCCTTTCTTTGAGATAACTCTGCACTATTGCGAGCTGTAAATGCCACTTCCAGCTTAGCTGTGCAGATGAAGAACAACAAGAAGAAGAAATATCTCGAAATATGTCCGTCAGGCCCCTTCCCTTGAGATATATCTGCAAATATCTCGGAAACGAAGCGAGCTATGGCAAAATGTTAAGAGACCTTTTTTGTAGAGAATTATGTTTCCTACAATTTATGTTCTATGATATTTTTTGATCAGATGCGTAGTTCTCGAGATATATCAAGATATTTAAAAGTTCCGAAGCAGCACCAACATAATAGAGATACAGAAACACCGTGGCCCCTCTCTTTGAGATAACTCTGCACTATTGCGAGCTGGAAATGCCACTTCCAGTTTAGCTGTGCAGAAGAAGAACAACAAGAAGAAGAAATATCTCGAAATCTGTCCGTCAGGCCCCTTCCCATGAGATATATCTGCAAATATCTCGGAAACGAAGCGAGCTATGGCAAAATGTTAAGAGACCTTTTTTGTAGAGAATTAAGTTTCCTACTTTTCATGTTGTATGATATTTTTTGATCGGATGCGTAGTTCGCGAGATATATCAAGATATTTAAAAGTTCCGAAGCCGCACCAACATAATAGAGATACAGAAACACCGTGGCCCCTTTCTTTGAGATAACTGTGCACTAGTGCGAGCCGCAAATGCCACTTCCAGCTTAGCTGTGCAGAAGAAGAACAACAAGAAGAAGAAATATCTCGAAATATGTCCGTCAGGCCCCTTCCCTTGAGATATATCTGCAAATATCTCGGAAACGAAGAGAGCTATGGCAAAATCTTGAGAGACCTTTTTTGTAGAGAATTAAGTTTCCTACTTTTCATGTTCTATGATATTTTTTGATCGGATGCGTAGTTCGCGAGATATATCAAGATATTTAAAAGTTCCGAAGCCGCACCAACATAATAGAGATACAGAAACACCGTGGCCCCTTTCTTTGAGATAACTGTGCACTAGTGCGAGCCGCAAATGCCACTTCCAGCTTAGCTGTGCAGAAGAAGAACAACAAGAAGAAGAAATATCTCGAAATATGTCCGTCAGGCCCCTTCCCTTGAGATATATCTGCAAATATCTCGGAAACGAAGCGAGCTATGGCAAAATGTTAAGAGACCTTTTTTGTAGAGAATTATGCTTCCTACAATTTATGTTCTATGATATTTTTTGATCAGAAGCGTAGTTTTCGAGATATATCGAGATATTTAAAAGTTCCGAAGCCGCACCAACATAATAGAGATACAGAAACACCGTGGCCCCTTTCGTTGAGACAACTCTGCACTAGTGCGAGCCGCAAATGCCACTTCCAGCTTAGCTGTGCAGAAGAAGAACAACAAGAAGAAGAAATATCTCGAAATATGTCCGTCAGGCCACTTCCCTTGAGATAAATCTGCAAATATCTCGGAAACGAAGCGAGCTATGGCAAAATGTTAAGAGACCTTTTTTGTAGAGAATTATGCTTCCTACAATTTATGTTCTATGATATTTTTTGATCAGAAGCGTAGTTTTCGAGATATATCGAGATATTTAAAAGTTCCGAAGCCGCACCAACATAATAGAGATACAGAAACACCGTGGCCCCTTTCGTTGAGACAACTCTGCACTAGTGCGAGCCGCAAATGCCACTTCCAGCTTAGCTGTGCAGAAGAAGAACAACAAGAAGAAGAAATATCTCGAAATATGTCCGTCAGGCCACTTCCCTTGAGATAAATCTGCAAATATCTCGGAAACGAAGCGAGCTATGGCAAAATGTTAAGAGACCTTTTTTGTAGAGAATTATGTTTCCTACTTTTTATGTTCGATGATATTTTTTGATCAGATGCGTAGTTCTCGAGATATATCAAGATATTTAAAAGTTCCGAAGCTGCACCAACATAATAGAGGTACAGAAACACCGTGGCCTCTTTCTTTGAGATAACTCTGCACTATTGCGAGCTGCAAATGCCACTTCCAGCTTAGCTGTGCAGAGGAAGAACAACAAGAAGCAGAAATATCTCGAAATATGTCCGTCAGGCCCCTTCCCTTGAGATAAATCTGCAAATATCTCGGAAACGAAGAGAGCTATGGCAAAATGTTAAGAGACCTTTTTTGTAGAGAATTAAGTTTCCTACTTTTCATGTTCTATGATATTTTTTGATCAGATGCGTAGTTCTCGAGATATATCAAGATATTTAAAAGTTCCGAAGCCGCACCAACATAATAGAGATACAGAAACACCGTGGCCTCTTTCTTTGAGATAACTCTGCACTATTGCGAGCTGCAAATGCCACTTCGAGCTTAGCTGTGCAGAAGAAGAACAACAAGAAGAAGAAATATCTCGAAATATGTCCGTCAGGCCCCTTCCCTTGAGATAAATCTGCAAATATCTCGGAAACGAAGAGAGCTATGGCAAAATGTTAAGAGACCTTTTTTGTAGAGAATTAAGTTTCCTACTTTTCATGTTCTATGATATTTTTTGATCAGATGCGTAGTTCTCGAGATATATCAAGATATTTAAAAGTTCCGAAGCAGCACCAACATAATAGAGATACAGAAACACCGTGGCCCCTTTCTTTGAGATAACTCTGCACTATTGCGAGCTGTAAATGCCACTTCCAGCTTAGCTGTGCAGAAGAAGAACAACAAGAAGAAGAAATATCTCGAAATATGTCCGTCAGGCATCTTCCCTTGAGATAGATATGCAAATATCTCGGAAACGAAGCGAGCTATGGCAAAATGTTAAGAGACCTTTTTTGTAGAGAATTAAGTTTCCTACTTTTTATGTTCTATGATATTTTTTGATCAGATGCGTAGTTCTCGAGATATATCAAGATATTTAAAAGTTCCGAAGCCGCACCAACATAATAGAGATACAGAAACACCGTGGCCCCTTCCTTTGAGATATCTCTGCACTATTGCGAGCTGCAAATGCCACTTCCAGCTTAGCTGTGCAGAAGAAGAACAACAAGAAGAAGAAATATCTCGAAATATGTCCGTCAGGCCCCTGCCCTTGAGATATATCTGCAAATATCTCGGAAACGAAGCGAGCTATGGCAAAATGTTAAGCGACCTTTTTTGTAGAGAATTAAGTTTCCTACTTTTTATGTTCTATGATATTTTTTGATCAGATGCGTAGTTCTCGAGATATATCAAGATATTTAAAAGTTCCGAAGCCCCACCAACATAATAGAGATACAGAAACACCGTGGCCCCTTTCTTTGAGATAACTCTGCACTATTGCGAGCTGCAAATGCCACTTCCAGCTTAGCTGTGCAGAGGAAGAACAACAAGAAGAAGAAATATCTCGAAATATGTCCGTCAGGCCAGTTCCTTTGAGCTGAATCTGCAAATATCTCGGAAACGAAGCGAGCTATGGCAAAATGTTAAGAGACGTTTTTTGTAGAGAATTATGTTTCCTACAATTTATGTTCTACGATATTTTTTGATCAGAAGCGTAGTTTTCGAGATATATCGAGATACTTAAAAGTTCCGAAGCCGCACCAACATAATAGAGATACAGAAACACCGTGGCCCCTTTCTTTGAGATAACTGTGCACTAGTGCGAGCCGCAAATGCCACTTCCAGCTTAGCTGTGCAGAAGAAGAACAACAAGAAGAAGAAATATCTCGAAATATGTCCGTCAGGCCCCTTCCCTTGAGATAAATCTGCAAATATCTCGGAAACGAAGCGAGCTATGGCAAAATGTTAAGAGACCTTTTTTGTACAGAATTATGTTTCCTACTTTTTATGTTCTATGATATTTTTTGATCCGATGCGTAGTTCTCGAGATATATCAAGATATTTAAAAGTTCCGAAACCGCACCAACATAATAGAGATACAGAAACACCGTGGCCCCTTTCTTTGAGATAACTCTGCACTAGTGCGAGCCGCAAATGCCAATTCAAGCTTAGCTGTGCAGAAGAAGAACAACAAGAAGAGGAAATATCTCGAAATATGTCCGTTAGGCCCCTTCCCTTGAGATAAATCTGCAAATATCTCGGAAACGAAGCGAGCTATGGCAAAATGTTAAGAGACCTTTTTTGTAGAGAATTAAGTTTCCTACTTTTTATGTTCTATGATATTTTTTGATCAGATGCGTAGTTCTCGAGATATATTAAGATATTTAAAAGTTCCGAAGCCGCACCAACATAATAGAGATACAGAAACACCGTGGCCCCTTTCTTTGAGATAACTCTGCACTATTGCGAGCTGTAAATGCCACTTCCAGCTTAGCTGTGCAGAAGAAGAACAACAAGAAGAAGAAATATCTCGAAATATGCCCGTCAGGCCCCGTCCCTTGAGATATATCTGCAAATATCTCGGAAACGAAGCGAGCTATGGCAAAATGTTAAGAGACCTTTTTTGTAGAGAATTATGTTTGCTACAATTTATGTTCTATGATATTTTTTGATCAGAAGCGTAGTTTTCGAGATATATCGAGATATTTAAAAGTTCCGAAGCCGCACCAACATAATAGAGATACAGAAACACCGTGGCCCCTTTCTTTGAGATAACTCTATACTAGTGCGAGCCGCAAATGCCACTTCCAGCTTAGCTGTGCAGAAGAAGAACAACAAGAAGAAGAAATATCTCGAAATATGACCGTCAGGCCCCTTCCCTCGAGATAAATCTGCAAATATCTCGGAAACGAAGGGAGCTATGGCAAAATGTTAAGAGACCTCTTTTGTAGAGAATTAAGTTTCCTACTTTTTATGTTCTATGATATTTTTCGATCAGATGCGTAGTTCTCGAGATATATCAAGATATTTAAAAGTTCCGAAGCCGCACCAACATAATAGAGATACAGAAACACCGTGGCCCCTTTCTTTGAGATAACTCTGCACTATTGCGAGCTGCAAATGCCACTTCCAGCTTAGCTGTGCAGAAGAAGAACAACAAGAAGAAGAAATATCTCGAAATATGTCCGTCAGGCCCCTTCCCTCGAGATAAATCTGCAAATATCTCGGAAACGAAGCGAGCTATGGCAAAATGTTAAGAGACCTTTTTTGTAGAGAATGAAGTTTCCTACTTTTTATGTTCTATGATATTTTTCGATCAGATGCGTAGTTCTCGAGATATATCAAGATATTTAAAAGTTCCGAAGCCGCACCAACATAATAGAGATACAGAAACACCGTGGCCCCTTTCTTTGAGATAACTCTGCACTATTGCGAGCTGCAAATGCCACTTCCAGCTTAGCTGTGCAGAAGAAGAACAACAAGAAGAAGAAATATCTGGAAATATGTCCGTCAGGCCCCTTCCCTTGAGATAAATCTGCAAATATCTCGGAAACGAAGCGAGCTACGGCAAAATGTTAAGAGACCTTTTTT
Organism: Osmia lignaria lignaria; assembly: GCF_051020975.1. NCBI lineage: Eukaryota > Metazoa > Arthropoda > Insecta > Hymenoptera > Megachilidae > Osmia > Osmia lignaria. Next base: position 8,705,115 of record NW_027478166.1, read on the forward strand.
GTAGAAAATTAGGATTCCTACTTCTATGTTCTATGATATTTTTTGAACAGATGCGTAGTTCTCGAGATATATCAAGATATTTAAAAGTTGCGAAGCCGCACCAACATAATAGAGATACAGAAACACCGTGGCCCCTTTCTTTGAGATAACTCTGCACTATTGCGCGCTGCAAATGCCACTTCCAGCTTAGCTGTGCAGAAGAAGAACAACAAGAAGAAGAAATATCTCGAAATATGTCCGTCAGGCCCCTTCCCTTGAGATAAATCTGCAAATATCTCGGAAACCAAGCGAGCTATCGCAAAATGTTAAGAGACCTTATTTGTAGAGAATTAAGTTTCCTACTTTTTATGTTCTACGATATTTTTTGATCAGATGCGTAGTTCTCGAGATATATCAAGATATTTAAAAGCTCCGAAGCCGCACCAACATAATAGAGATACAGAAACACCGTGGCCCCTTTCTTTGAGATAACTCTGCACTATTGCGAGCTGCAAATGCCACTTCCAGCTTAGCTGTGCAGAAGAAGAACAACAAGAAGAAGAAATATCTCGAAATATGTCCGTCAGGCCCCTTCCCTTGAGATAAATCTGCAAATATCTCGGAAACGAAGCGAGCTATGGCAAAATGTTAAGAGACCTTTTTTGTAGAGAATTATGTTTCCTACAATTTACGCTCTCTGATATTTTTTGATCCGAAGCGTAGTTCTCGAGATATATCAAGATATTTAAAAGTTCCGAAGCCGCACCAACATAATAGAGATACAGAAACACCGTGGCCCCTTTCTTTGAGATAACTCTGCACTATTGCGAGCTGCAAATGCCACTTCCAGCTTAGCTGTGCAGAAGAAGAACAACAAGAAGAAGAAATATCTCGAAATATGTCCGTCAGGCCCCTTCCCTTGAGATAAATCTGCAAATATCTCGGAAACGAAGCGAGCTATGGCAAAATGTTAAGAGACCTTTTTTGTAGAGAATTATGTTTCCTACAATTTACGTTCTCCGATATTTTTTGATCAGAAGCGTAGTTTTCGAGATATATCGAGATATTTAAAAGTTCCGAAGCCGCACCAACATAATAGAGATACAGAAACACCGTGGCCCCTTTCTTTGAGATAACTCTGCACTATTGCGAGCTGCAAATGCCACTTCCAGCTTAGCTGTGCAGAAGAAGAACACAAGAATAAGAAATATTTCGAAATATGTCCGTCAGGCCCCTTCCCTTGAGATAAATCTGCAAATATCTCGGAAACGAAGCGAGCTACGGCAAAATGTTAAGAGACCTTTTTTGTAGAAAATTAGGTTTCCTACTTTTTATGTTCTATGATATTTTTTGATCAGATGCGTAGTTCTCGAGATATATCAAGATATTTAAAAGTTCCGAAGCCGCACCAACATAATAGAGATACAGAAACACCGTGGCCCCTTTCTTTGCGATAACTCTGCACTATTGCGAGCTGCAAATGCCACTTCCAGCTTAGCTGTGCAGAAGAAGAACAACAAGAAGAAGAAATATCTCGAAATATGTCCGTCAGGCCCCTTCCCTTGAGATAAATCTGCAAATATCTCGGAAACGAAGCGAGCTATGGCAAAATGTTAAGAGACCATTTTTGTAGAGAATTAAGTTTCCTACTTTTTATGTTCTATGATATTTTTCGATCAGATGCGTAGTTCTCGAGATATATCAAGATATTTAAAAGTTCCGAAGCCGCACCAACATAATAGAGATACAGAAACACCGTGGCCCCTTTCTTTGAGATAACTCTGCACTATTGCGAGCTGCAAATGCCACTTCCAGCTTAGCTGTGCAGAAGAAGAACAACAAGAAGAAGAAATATCTGGAAATATGTCCGTCAGGCCCCTTCCCTTGAGATAAATCTGCAAATATCTCGGAAACGAAGCGAGCTACGGCAAAATGTTAAGAGACCTTTTTTGTAGAAAATTAGGATTCCTACTTCTATGTTCTATGATATTTTTTGAACAGATGCGTAGTTCTCGAGATATATCAAGATATTTAAAAGTTGCGAAGCCGCACCAACATAATAGAGATACAGAAACACCGTGGCCCCTTTCTTTGAGATAACTCTGCACTATTGCGCGCTGCAAATGCCACTTCCAGCTTAGCTGTGCAGAAGAAGAACAACAAGAAGAAGAAATATCTCGAAATATGTCCGTCAGGCCCCTTCCCTTGAGATAAATCTGCAAAATCTCGGAAACGAAGCGAGCTATGGCAAAATGTTAAGAGACCTTTTTTGTAGAGAATTAAGTTTCCTACTTTTTATGTTCTATGATATTTTTTGATCAGATGCGTAGTTCTCGAGATATATCCTGATATTTAAAAGTTCCGAAGCGGCACCAACATAATAGAGATACAGAAACACCGTGGCCCCTTTCTTTGAGGTAACTCTGCACTATTGCGAGCTGCAAATGCCACTTCCAGCTTAGCTGTGCAGAAGAAGAACAACAAGAAGAAGAAATATCTCGAAATATGTCCGTCAGGCCCCTTCCCTTGAGATAAATCTGCAAATATCTCGGAAACGAAGCGAGCTATGGCAAAATGTTAAGAGACCTTATTTGTAGAGATTTAAGTTTCCTACTTTTTATGCTCTACGATATTTTTTGATCAGATGCGTAGTTCTCGAGATATATCAAGATATTTAAAAGTTCCGAAGCCGCACCAACATAATAGAGATACAGAAACACCGTGGCCCCTTTCTTTGAGATAACACTGCACTATTGCGAGCTGCAAATGCCACTTCCAGCTTAGCTGTGCAGAAGAAGAACAACAAGAAGAAGAAATATCTGGAAATATGTCCGTCAGGCCCCTTCCCTTGAGATAATTCTGCAAATATCTCGGAAACGAAGCGAGCTACGGCAAAATGTTAAGAGACCTTTTTTGTAGAAAATTAGGATTCCTACTTCTTTATGTTCTATGATATTTTTTGAACAGATGCGTAGTTCTCGAGATATATCAAGATATTTAAAAGTTCCGAAGCCGCACCAACATAATAGAGATACAGAAACACCGTGGCCCCTTTCTTCGAGATAACTCTGCGCTATTGCGCGCAGCAAATGCCACTTCCAGCTTAGCTGTGCAGAAGAAGAACAACAAGAAGAAGAAATATCTCGAAATATGTCCGTCAGGCCCCTTCCCTTGAGATAAATCTGCAAATATCTCGGAAACCAAGCGAGCTATCGCAAAATGTTAAGAGACCTTATTTGTAGAGAATTAAGTTTCCTACTTTTTATGTTCTACGATATTTTTTGATCAGATGCGTAGTTCTCGAGATATATCAAGATATTTAAAAGCTCCGAAGCCGCACCAACATAATAGAGATACAGAAACACCGTGGCCCCTTTCTTTGAGATAACTCTGCACTATTGCGAGCTGCAAATGCCACTTCCAGCTTAGCTGTGCAGAAGAAGAACAACAAGAAGAAGAAATATCTCGAAATATGTCCGTCAGGCCCCTTCCCTTGAGATAAATCTGCAAATATCTCGGAAACGAAGCGAGCTATGGCAAAATGTTAAGAGACCTTTTTTGTAGAGAATTATGTTTCCTACAATTTACGCTCTCTGATATTTTTTGATCCGAAGCGTAGTTCTCGAGATATATCAAGATATTTAAAAGTTCCGAAGCCGCACCAACATAATAGAGATACAGAAACACCGTGGCCCCTTTCTTTGAGATAACTCTGCACTATTGCGAGCTGCAAATGCCACTTCCAGCTTAGCTGTGCAGAAGAAGAACAACAAGAAGAAGAAATATCTCGAAATATGTCCGTCAGGCCCCTTCCCTTGAGATAAATCTGCAAATATCTCGGAAACGAAGCGAGCTATGGCAAAATGTTAAGAGACCTTTTTTGTAGAGAATTATGTTTCCTACAATTTACGTTCTCCGATATTTTTTGATCAGAAGCGTAGTTTTCGAGATATATCGAGATATTTAAAAGTTCCGAAGCCGCACCAACATAATAGAGATACAGAAACACCGTGGCCCCTTTCTTTGAGATAACTCTGCACTATTGCGAGCTGCAAATGCCACTTCCAGCTTAGCTGTGCAGAAGAAGAACACAAGAATAAGAAATATTTCGAAATATGTCCGTCAGGCCCCTTCCCTTGAGATAAATCTGCAAATATCTCGGAAACGAAGCGAGCTACGGCAAAATGTTAAGAGACCTTTTTTGTAGAAAATTAGGTTTCCTACTTTTTATGTTCTATGATATTTTTTGATCAGATGCGTAGTTCTGGAGATATATCAAGATATTTAAAAGTTCCGAAGCCGCACCAACATAATAGAGATACAGAAACACCGTGGCCCCTTTCTTTGCGATAACTCTGCACTATTGCGAGCTGCAAATGCCACTTCCAGCTTAGCTGTGCAGAAGAAGAACAACAAGAAGAAGAAATATCTCGAAATATGTCCGTCAGGCCCCTTCCCTTGAGATAAATCTGCAAATATCTCGGAAACGAAGCGAGCTATGGCAAAATGTTAAGAGACCATTTTTGTAGAGAATTAAGTTTCCTACTTTTTATGTTCTATGATATTTTTTGATCAGATGCGTAGTTCTCGAGATATATCCTGATATTTAAAAGTTCCGAAGCGGCACCAACATAATAGAGATACAGAAACACCGTGGCCCCTTTCTTTGAGGTAACTCTGCACTATTGCGAGCTGCAAATGCCACTTCCAGCTTAGCTGTGCAGAAGAAGAACAACAAGAAGAAGGAATATCTCGAAATATGTCCGTCAGGCCCCTTCCCTTGAGATAAATCTGCAAATATCTCGGAAACCAAGCGAGCTATGGCAAAATGTTTAGAGACCTTATTTGTAGAGAATTAAGTTTCCTACTTTTTATGTTCTACGATATTTTTTGATCAGATGCGTAGTTCTCGAGATATATCAAGATATTTAAAAGTTCCGAAGCCGCACCTACATAATATAGATACAGAAACACCGTGGCCCCTTTCTTTGAGATAACTCTGCACTATTGCGAGCTGCAAATGCCACTTCCAGCTTAGCTGTGCAGAAGAAGAACAACAAGAAGAAGAAATATCTCGAAATATGTCCGTCAGGCCCCTTCCCTTGAGATAAATCTGCAAATATCTCGGAAACGATGCCAGCTATGGGAAAATGTTAAGAGACCTTTTTTGTAGAGAATTAAGTTTCCTACTTTTTATGTTCTATGATATTTTTTGATCAGATGCGTAGTTCTCGAGATATATCAAGATATTTAAAAGCTCCGAAGCTGCACCAACATAATAGAGGTACAGAAACACCGTGGCCCCTTTCTTTGAGATAACTCTGCACTATTGCGAGCTGCAAATGCCACTTCCAGCTTAGCTGTGCAGAAGAAGAACAACAAGAAGAAGAAATATCTCGAAATATGTCCGTCAGGCCCCTTCCCTTGAGATATATCTGCAAATATCTCGGAAACGAAGCGAGCTATGGCAAAATGTTAAGAGACCTTTGTAGAGAATTATGCTTTCTACAATTTATGTTCTATGATATTTTTTGATCAGAAGCGTAGTTTTCGAGATATATCGAGATATTTAAAAGTTCCGAAGCCGCACCAACATAATAGAGATACAGAAACACCGTGGCCCCTTTCGTTGAGATAACTCTGCACTATTGCGAGCCGCAAATGCCACTTCAAGCTTAGCTGTGCAGAAGAAGAACAACAAGAAGAAGAAATATCTCGAAATATGTCCGTCAGGCCCCTTCCCTTGAGATAAATCTGCAAATATCTCGGAAACGATGCCAGCTATGGGAAAATGTTAAGAGACCTTTTTTGTAGAAAATTAGGATTCCTACTTTTTATGTTCTATGATATTTTTTGAACAGATGCGTAGTTCTCGAGATATATCAAGATATTTAAAAGTTCCGAAGCCGCACCAACATAATAGAGATACAGAAACACTGTGGCCCCTTTCTTTGAGATAACTCTGCACTATTGCGAGCTGTAAATGCCACTTCCAGCTTAGCTGTGCAGAAGAAGAACAACAAGAAGAAGAAATATCTCGAAATATGTCCGTCAGGCCCCTTCCCTTGAGATATATCTGCAAATATCTCGGAAACGAAGCGAGCTATGGCAAAATGTTAAGAGACCTTTGTAAAGAATTATGCTTTCTACAATTTATGTTCTATGATATTTTTTGATCAGAAGCGTAGTTTTCGAGATATATCGAGATATTTAAAAGTTCCGAAGCCGCACCAACATAATAGAGATACAGAAACACCGTGGCCCCTTTCGTTGAGATAACTCTGCACTAGTGCGAGCCGCAAATGCCACTTCAAGCTTAGCTGTGCAGAAGAAGAACAACAAGAAGAAGAAATATCTCGAAATATGTCCGTCAGGCCCCTTCCCTTGAGATAAATCTGCAAATATCTCGGAAACGATGCCAGCTATGGGAAAATGTTAAGAGACCTTTTTTGTAGAAAATTAGGATTCCTACTTTTTATGTTCTATGATATTTTTTGAACAGATGCGTAGTTCTCGAGATATATCAAGATATTTAAAAGTTCCGAAGCCGCACCAACATAATAGAGATACAGAAACACCGTGGCCCCTTTCTTTGAGATAACTCTGCACTATTGTGAGCTGCAAATGCCACTTCCAGCTTAGCTGTGCAGAAGAAGAACAACAAGAAGAAGAAATATCTGGAAATATGTCCGTCAGGCCCCTTCCCTTGAGATAAATCTGCAAATATCTCGGAAACGAAGCGAGCTACGGCAAAATGTTAAGAGACCTTTGTAAAGAATTATGCTTTCTACAATTTATGTTCTATGATATTTTTTGATCAGAAGCGTAGTTTTCGAGATATATCGAGATATTTAAAAGTTCCGAAGCCGCACCAACATAATAGAGATACAGAAACACCGTGGCCCCTTTCGTTGAGATAACTCTGCACTAGTGCGAGCCGCAAATGCCACTTCAAGCTTAGCTGTGCAGAAGAAGAACAACAAGAAGAAGAAATATCTCGAAATATGTCCGTCAGGCCCCTTCCCTTGAGATAAATCTGCAAATATCTCGGAAACGATGCCAGCTATGGGAAAATGTTAAGAGACCTTTTTTGTAGAAAATTAGGATTCCTACTTTTTATGTTCTATGATATTTTTTGAACAGATGCGTAGTTCTCGAGATATATCAAGATATTTAAAAGTTCCGAAGCCGCACCAACATAATAGAGATACAGAAACACCGTGGCCCCTTTCTTTGAGATAACTCTGCACTATTGTGAGCTGCAAATGCCACTTCCAGCTTAGCTGTGCAGAAGAAGAACAACAAGAAGAAGAAATATCTGGAAATATGTCCGTCAGGCCCCTTCCCTTGAGATAAATCTGCAAATATCTCGGAAACGAAGCGAGCTACGGCAAAATGTTAAGAGACCTTTTTTGTAGAAAATTAGGATTCCTACTTTTTATGTTCTATGATATTTTTTGAACAGATGCGTAGTTCTCGAGATATATCAAGATATTTAAAAGTTCCGAAGCCGCACCAACATAATAGAGATACAGAAACACCGTGGCCCCTTTCTTTGAGATAACTCTGCACTATTGCGAGCTGCAAATGCCACTTCCAGCTTAGCTGTGCAGAAGAAGAACAACAAGAAGAAGAAATATCTGGAAATATGTCCGTCAGGCCCCTTCCCTTGAGATAAATCTGCAAATATCTCGGAAACGAAGCGAGCTACGGCAAAATGTTAAGAGACCTTTTTTGTAGAAAATTAGGATTCCTACTTTTTATGTTCTATGATATTTTTTGAACAGATGCGTAGTTCTCGAGATATATCAAGATATTTAAAAGTTCCAAAGCCGCACCAACATAATAGAGATACAGAAACACCGTGGCCCCTTTCTTTGAGATAACTCTGCACTATTGCGCGCTGCAAATGCCACTTCCAGCTTAGCTGTGCAGAAGAAGAACAACAAGAAGAAGAAATATCTCGAAATATGTCCGTCAGGCCCCTTCCCTTGAGATAAATCTGCAAATATCTCGGAAACGAAGCGAGCTATGGCAAAATGTTAAGAGACCTTTTTTGTAGAGAATTAAGTTTCCTACTTTTTATGTTCTATGATATTTTCTGATCAGATGCGTAGTTCTCGAGATATATCAAGATATTTAAAAGTTCCGAAGCCGCACCAACATAATAGAGATACAGAAACACCGTGGCCCCTTTCTTTGAGGTAACTCTGCACTATTGCGAGCTGTAAATGCCACTTCCAGCTTAGCTGTGCAGAAGAAGAACAACAAGAAGAAGAAATATCTCGAAATATGTCCGTCAGGCCCCTTCCCTTGAGATATATCTGCAAATATCTCGGAAACGAAGCGAGCTATGGCAAAATGTTAAGAGACCTTTGTAGAGAATTATGCTTTCTACAATTTATGTTCTATGATATTTTTTGATCAGAAGCGTAGTTTTCGAGATATATCGAGATATTTAAAAGTTCCGAAGCCGCACCAACATAATAGAGATACAGAAACACCGTGGCGCCTTTCGTTGAGATAACTCTGCACTAGTGCGAGCCGCAAATGCCACTTCAAGCTTAGCTGTGCAGAAGAAGAACAACAAGAAGAAGAAATATCTCGAAATATGTCCGTCAGGCCCCTTCCCTTGAGATAAATCTGCAAATATCTCGGAAACGATGCCAGCTATGGGAAAATGTTAAGAGACCTTTTTTGTAGAAAATTAGGATTCCTACTTTTTATGTTCTATGATATTTTTTGAACAGATGCGTAGTTCTCGAGATATATCAAGATATTTAAAAGTTCCGAAGCCGCACCAACATAATAGAGATACAGAAACACCGTGGCCCCTTTCTTTGAGATAACTCTGCACTATTGCGAGCTGCAAATGCCACTTCCAGCTTAGCTGTGCAGAAGAAGAACAACAAGAAGAAGAAATATCTCGAAATATGTCCGTCAGGCCCCTTCCCTTGAGATATATCTGCAAATATCTCGGAAACGAAGCGAGCTATGGCAAAATGTTAAGAGACCTTTGTAGAGAATTATGCTTTCTACAATTTATGTTCTATGATATTTTTTGATCAGAAGCGTAGTTTTCGAGATATATCGAGATATTTAAAAGTTCCGAAGCCGCACCAACATAATAGAGATACAGAAACACCGTGGCCCCTTTCGTTGAGATAACTCTGCACTAGTGCGAGCCGCAAATGCCACTTCAAGCTTAGCTGTGCAGAAGAAGAACAACAAGAAGAAGAAATATCTCGAAATATGTCCGTCAGGCCCCTTCCCTTGAGATAAATCTGCAAATATCTCGGAAACGATGCCAGCTATGGGAAAATGTTAAGAGACCTTTTTTGTAGAAAATTAGGATTCCTACTTTTTATGTTCTATGATATTTTTTGAACAGATGCGTAGTTCTCGAGATATATCAAGATATTTAAAAGTTCCGAAGCCGCACCAACATAATAGAGATACAGAAACACCGTGGCCCCTTTCTTTGAGATAACTCTGCACTATTGCGAGCTGTAAATGCCACTTCCAGCTTAGCTGTGCAGAAGAAGAACAACAAGAAGAAGAAATATCTCGAAATATGTCCGTCAGGCCCCTTCCCTTGAGATATATCTGCAAATATCTCGGAAACGAAGCGAGCTATGGCAAAATGTTAAGAGACCTTTGTAAAGAATTATGCTTTCTACAATTTATGTTCTATGATATTTTTTGATCAGAAGCGTAGTTTTCGAGATATATCGAGATATTTAAAAGTTCCGAAGCCGCACCAACATAATAGAGATACAGAAACACCGTGGCCCCTTTCGTTGAGATAACTCTGCACTAGTGCGAGCCGCAAATGCCACTTCAAGCTTAGCTGTGCAGAAGAAGAACAACAAGAAGAAGAAATATCTCGAAATATGTCCGTCAGGCCCCTTCCCTTGAGATAAATCTGCAAATATCTCGGAAACGATGCCAGCTATGGGAAAATGTTAAGAGACCTTTTTTGTAGAAAATTAGGATTCCTACTTTTTATGTTCTATGATATTTTTTGAACAGATGCGTAGTTCTCGAGATATATCAAGATATTTAAAAGTTCCGAAGCCGCACCAACATAATAGAGATACAGAAACACCGTGGCCCCTTTCTTTGAGATAACTCTGCACTATTGTGAGCTGCAAATGCCACTTCCAGCTTAGCTGTGCAGAAGAAGAACAACAAGAAGAAGAAATATCTGGAAATATGTCCGTCAGGCCCCTTCCCTTGAGATAAATCTGCAAATATCTCGGAAACGAAGCGAGCTACGGCAAAATGTTAAGAGACCTTTTTTGTAGAAAATTAGGATTCCTACTTTTTATGTTCTATGATATTTTTTGAACAGATGCGTAGTTCTCGAGATATATCAAGATATTTAAAAGTTCCGAAGCCGCACCAACATAATAGAGATACAGAAACACCGTGGCCCCTTTCTTTGAGATAACTCTGCACTATTGCGAGCTGCAAATGCCACTTCCAGCTTAGCTGTGCAGAAGAAGAACAACAAGAAGAAGAAATATCTGGAAATATGTCCGTCAGGCCCCTTCCCTTGAGATAAATCTGCAAATATCTCGGAAACGAAGCGAGCTACGGCAAAATGTTAAGAGACCTTTTTTGTAGAAAATTAGGATTCCTACTTTTTATGTTCTATGATATTTTTTGAACAGATGCGTAGTTCTCGAGATATATCAAGATATTTAAAAGTTCCAAAGCCGCACCAACATAATAGAGATACAGAAACACCGTGGCCCCTTTCTTTGAGATAACTCTGCACTATTGCGCGCTGCAAATGCCACTTCCAGCTTAGCTGTGCAGAAGAAGAACAACAAGAAGAAGAAATATCTCGAAATATGTCCGTCAGGCCCCTTCCCTTGAGATAAATCTGCAAATATCTCGGAAACGAAGCGAGCTATGGCAAAATGTTAAGAGACCTTTTTTGTAGAGAATTAAGTTTCCTACTTTTTATGTTCTATGATATTTTCTGATCAGATGCGTAGTTCTCGAGATATATCAAGATATTTAAAAGTTCCGAAGCCGCACCAACATAATAGAGATACAGAAACACCGTGGCCCCTTTCTTTGAGGTAACTCTGCACTATTGCGAGCTGTAAATGCCACTTCCAGCTTAGCTGTGCAGAAGAAGAACAACAAGAAGAAGAAATATCTCGAAATATGTCCGTCAGGCCCCTTCCCTTGAGATATATCTGCAAATATCTCGGAAACGAAGCGAGCTATGGCAAAATGTTAAGAGACCTTTGTAGAGAATTATGCTTTCTACAATTTATGTTCTATGATATTTTTTGATCAGAAGCGTAGTTTTCGAGATATATCGAGATATTTAAAAGTTCCGAAGCCGCACCAACATAATAGAGATACAGAAACACCGTGGCGCCTTTCGTTGAGATAACTCTGCACTAGTGCGAGCCGCAAATGCCACTTCAAGCTTAGCTGTGCAGAAGAAGAACAACAAGAAGAAGAAATATCTCGAAATATGTCCGTCAGGCCCCTTCCCTTGAGATAAATCTGCAAATATCTCGGAAACGATGCCAGCTATGGGAAAATGTTAAGAGACCTTTTTTGTAGAAAATTAGGATTCCTACTTTTTATGTTCTATGATATTTTTTGAACAGATGCGTAGTTCTCGAGATATATCAAGATATTTAAAAGTTCCGAAGCCGCACCAACATAATAGAGATACAGAAACACCGTGGCCCCTTTCTTTGAGATAACTCTGCACTATTGCGAGCTGTAAATGCCACTTCCAGCTTAGCTGTGCAGAAGAAGAACAACAAGAAGAAGAAATATCTCGAAATATGTCCGTCAGGCCCCTTCCCTTGAGATATATCTGCAAATATCTCGGAAACGAAGCGAGCTATGGCAAAATGTTAAGAGACCTTTGTAGAGAATTATGCTTTCTACAATTTATGTTCTATGATATTTTTTGATCAGAAGCGTAGTTTTCGAGATATATCGAGATATTTAAAAGTTCCGAAGCCGCACCAACATAATAGAGATACAGAAACACCGTGGCCCCTTTCGTTGAGATAACTCTGCACTAGTGCGAGCCGCAAATGCCACTTCAAGCTTAGCTGTGCAGAAGAAGAACAACAAGAAGAAGAAATATCTCGAAATATGTCCGTCAGGCCCCTTCCCTTGAGATAAATCTGCAAATATCTCGGAAACGATGCCAGCTATGGGAAAATGTTAAGAGACCTTTTTTGTAGAAAATTAGGATTCCTACTTTTTATGTTCTATGATATTTTTTGAACAGATGCGTAGTTCTCGAGATATATCAAGATATTTAAAAGTTCCGAAGCCGCACCAACATAATAGAGATCCAGAAACACCGTGGCCCCTTTCTTTGAGATAACTCTGCACTATTGTGATCTGCAAATGCCACTTCCAGCTTAGCTGTGCAGAAGAAGAACAACAAGAAGAAGAAATATCTGGAAATATGTCCGTCAGGCCCCTTCCCTTGAGATAAATCTGCAAATATCTCGGAAACGAAGCGAGCTACGGCAAAATGTTAAGAGACCTTTTTTGTAGAAAATTAGGATTCCTACTTTTTACGTTCTATGATATTTTTTGAACAGATGCGTAGTTCTCGAGATATATCAAGATATTTAAAAGTTCCGAAGCCGCACCAACATAATAGAGATACAGAAACACCGTGGCCCCTTTCTTTGAGATAACTCTGCACTATTGCGAGCTGCAAATGCCACTTCCAGCTTAGCTGTGCAGAAGAAGAACAACAAGAAGAAGAAATATCTGGAAATATGTCCGTCAGGCCCCTTCCCTTGAGATAAATCTGCAAATATCTCGCAAACGAAGCGAGCTACGGCAAAATGTTAAGAGACCTTTTTTGTAGAAAATTAGGATTCCTACTTTTTATGTTCTATGATATTTTTTGAGCAGATGCGTAGTTCTCGAGATATATCAAGATATTTAAAAGTTCCAAAGCCGCACCAACATAATAGAGATACAGAAACACCGTGGCCCCTTTCTTTGAGATAACTCTGCACTACTGCGAGCTGCAAATGCCACTTCCAGCTTAGCTGTGCAGAAGAAGAACAACAAGAAGAAGAAATATCTCGAAATATGTCCGTCAGGCCCCTTCCCTTGAGATAAATCTGCACATATCTCGGAAACGAAGCGAGCTATGGCAAAATGTTAAGAGACCATTTTTGTAGAGAATTAAGTTTCCTACTTTTTATGTTCTATGATATTTTTTGATCAGATGCGTAGTTCTCGAGATATATCCTGATATTTAAAAGTTCCGAAGCGGCACCAACATAATAGAGATACAGAAACACCGTGGCCCCTTTCTTTGAGGTAACTCTGCACTATTGCGAGCTGCAAATGCCACTTCCAGCTTAGCTGTGCAGAAGAAGAACAACATGAAGAAGAAATATCTCGAAATATGTCCGTCAGGCCCCTTCCCTTGAGATAAATCTGCAAATATCTCGGAAACGAAGCGAGCTATGGCAAAATGTTAAGAGACCTTTTTTGTAGACAATTATGTTTCCTACAATTTACGTTCTCTGATATTTTTTGATCAGAAGCGTAGTTTTCGAGATATATCGAGATATTTAAAAGTTCCGAAGCCGCACCAACATAATAGAGATACAGAAACACCGTGGCCCCTTTCTTTGAGGTAACTCTGCACTATTGCGAGCTGCAAATGCCACTTCCAGCTTAGCTGTGCAGAAGAAGAACAACAAGAATAAGAAATATTTCGAAATATGTCCGTCAGGCCCCATCCCTTGAGATAAATCTGCAAATATCTCGGAAACGAAGCGAGCGATTGCAAAACGTTAAGAGACCTTTTTTGTAGAGAATTAAGTTTCCTACTTTTTATGTTCTATGATATTTTTTGATCAGATGCGTAGTTCTCGAGATATATCAAGATATTTAAAAGTTCCGAAGCCGCACCAACATAATAGAGATACAGAAACACCGTAGCCCCTTTCTTTGCGATAACTCTGCACTATTGCGAGCTGCAAATGCCACTTCCAGCTTAGCTGTGCAGAAGAAGAACAACAAGAAGAAGAAATATCTCGAAATATGTCCGTCAGGCCCCTTCCCTTGAGATAAATCTGCAAATATCTCGGAAACGAAGCGAGCTATTGCAAAATGTTAAGAGACCTTTTTTGTAGAGAATTAAGTTTCCTACTTTTTATGTTCTATGATATTTTTCGATCAGAGGCGTAGTTCTCGAGATATATCAAGATATTTAAAAGTTCCGAAGCCGCACCAACATAATAGAGATACAGAAACACCGTGGCCCCTTTCTTTGAGATAACTCTGCACGATTGCGAGCTGGAAATGCCACTTCCAGTTTAGCTGTGCAGAAGAAGAACAACAAGAAGAAGAAATATCTCGAAATATGTCCATCAGGACCCTTCCCTTGAGATAAATCTGCAAATATCTCGGAAACGAAGCGAGCTATGGCAAAATGTTAAGAGACCTTTTTTGTAGAGAATTATGTTTCCTACAATTTATGTTCTATGATATATTTTGATCAGAAGCGTAGTTTTCGAGATATATCGAGATATTTAAAAGTTCCGAAGCCGCACCAACATAATAGAGATACAGAAACACCGTGGCCCCTTTCTTTGGGATAACTCTGCACTATTGCGAGCTGGAAATGCCACTTCCAGTTTAGCTGTGCAGAAGAAGAACAACAAGAAGAAGAAATATCTCGAAATATGTCCGTCAGGACCCTTCCCTTGAGATAAATCTGCAAATATCTCGGAAACGAAGCGAGCTATTGCAAAACGTTAAGAGACCTTTTTTGTAGAGAATTAAGTTTCCTACTTTTTATGTTCTATGATATTTTTTGATCAGATGCGTAGTTCTCGAGATATATCAAGATATTTAAAAGTTCCGAAGCCGCACCAACATAATAGAGATACAGAAACACCGTGGCCCCTTTCTTTGGGATAACTCTGCACTATTGCGAGCTGGAAATGCCACTTCCAGTTTAGCTGTGCAGAAGAAGAACAACAAGAAGAAGAAATATCTCGAAATATGTCCGTCAGGACCCTTCCCTTGAGATAAATCTGCAAATATCTCGGAAACGAAGCGAGCTATTGCAAAACGTTAAGAGACCTTTTTTGTAGAGAATTAAGTTTCCTACTTTTTATGTTCTATGATATTTTTTGATCAGATGCGTAGTTCTCGAGATATATCAAGATATTTAAAAGCTCCGAAGCTGCACCAACATAATAGAGGTACAGAGACACCGTGGCCCCTTTCTTTGAGATAACTCTGCACTATTGCGGGCTGCAAATGCCACTTCCAGCTTAGCTGTGCAGAAGAAGAACAACAAGAATAAGAAATATTTCGAAATATGTCCGTCAGGCCCCATCCCTTGAGATAAATCTGCAAATATCTCGGAAACGAAGCGAGCGATTGCAAAACGTTAAGAGACCTTTTTTGTAGAGAATTAAGTTTCCTACTTTTTATGTTCTATGATATTTTTTGATCAGATGCGTAGTTCTCGAGATATATCAAGATATTTAAAAGTTCCGAAGCCGCACCAACATAATAGAGATACAGAAACACCGTAGCCCCTTTCTTTGCGATAACTCTGCACTATTGCGAGCTGCAAATGCCACTTCCAGCTTAGCTGTGCAGAAGAAGAACAACAAGAAGAAGAAATATCTCGAAATATGTCCGTCAGGCCCCTTCCCTTGAGATAAATCTGCAAATATCTCGGAAACGAAGCGAGCTATGGCAAAATGTTAAGAGACCTTTTTTGTAGAGAATTAAGTTTCCTACTTTTTATGTTCTATGATATTTTTCGATCAGAGGCGTAGTTCTCGAGATATATCAAGATATTTAAAAGTTCCGAAGCCGCACCAACATAATAGAGATACAGAAACACCGTGGCCCCTTTCTTTGAGATAACTCTGCACGATTGCGAGCTGGAAATGCCACTTCCAGTTTAGCTGTGCAGAAGAAGAACAACAAGAAGAAGAAATATCTCGAAATATGTCCATCAGGACCCTTCCCTTGAGATAAATCTGCAAATATCTCGGAAACGAAGCGAGCTATGGCAAAATGTTAAGAGACCTTTTTTGTAGAGAATTATGTTTCCTACAATTTATGTTCTATGATATTTTTTGATCAGAAGCGTAGTTTTCGAGATATATCGAGATATTTAAAAGTTCCGAAGCCGCACCAACATAATAGAGATACAGAAACACCGTGGCCCCTTTCTTTGGGATAACTCTGCACTATTGCGAGCTGGAAATGCCACTTCCAGTTTAGCTGTGCAGAAGAAGAACAACAAGAAGAAGAAATATCTCGAAATATGTCCGTCAGGACCCTTCCCTTGAGATAAATCTGCAAATATCTCGGAAACGAAGCGAGCTATTGCAAAACGTTAAGAGACCTTTTTTGTAGAGAATTAAGTTTCCTACTTTTTATGTTCTATGATATTTTTTGATCAGATGCGTAGTTCTCGAGATATATCAAGATATTTAAAAGCTCCGAAGCTGCACCAACATAATAGAGGTACAGAGACACCGTGGCCCCTTTCTTTGAGATAACTCTGCACTATTGCGGGCTGCAAATGCCACTTCCAGCTTAGCTGTGCAGAAGAAAAACAACAAGAATAAGAAATATTTCGAAATATGTCCGTCAGGCCCCTTCCCTTGAGATAAATCTGCAAATATCTCGGAAACGAAGCGAGCTTTGGCAAAATGTTAAGAGACCTTTTTTGTAGAGAATTCAGTTTCCTACTTTTTATGTTCTATGATATTTTTCGATCAGAGGCGTAGTTCTCGAGATATATCAAGATATTTAAAAGTTCCGAAGCCGCACCAACATAATAGAGATACAGAAACACCGTGGCCCCTTTCTTTGAGATAACTCTGCACTATTGCGAGCTGTAAATGCCACTTCCAGCTTAGCTGTGCAGAAGAAGAACAAGAAGAAGAAGAAATATCTCGAAATATGTCCGTCAGGCCCCTTCCCTTGAGATATATCTGCAAATATCTCGGAAACGAAGCGAGCTATGGCAAAATGTTAAGAGACCTTTTTTGTAGAGAATTATGCTTTCTACAATTTATGTTCTATGATATTTTTTGATCAGAAGCGTAGTTTTCGAGATATATCGAGATATTTAAAAGTTCCGAAGCCGCACCAACATAATAGAGATACAGAAACACCGTGGCCCCTTTCGTTGAGATAACTCTGCACTAGTGCGAGCCGCAAATGCCACTTCAAGCTTAGCTGTGCAGAAGAAGAACAACAAGAAGAAGAAATATCTCGAAATATGTCCGTCAGGCCCCTTCCCTTGAGATAAATCTGCAAATATCTCGGAAACGAAGCGAGCTATGGCAAAATGTTAAGAGACCTTTTTTGTAGAGAATTAAGTTTCCTAGTTTTTATGTTCTATGATATTTTTTGATCAGATGCGTAGTTCTCGAGATATATCAAGATATTTAAAAGTTCCGAAGCCGCACCAACATAATAGAGATACAGAAACACCGTGGCCCCTTTCTTTGAGATAACTCTGCACTATTGCGAGCTGCAAATGCCACTTCCAGCTTAGCTGTGCAGAGGAAGAACAACAAGAAGAAGAAATATCTCGAAATATGTCCGTCAGGCCAGTTCCTTTGAGCTGAATCTGCAAATATCTCGGAAACGAAGCGAGCTATGGCAAAATGTTAAGAGACGTTTTTTGTAGAGAATTATGTTTCCTACAATTTATGTTCTATGATATTTTTTGATCAGAAGCGTAGTTTTCGAGATATATCGAGATATTTAAAAGTTCCGAAGCCGCACCAACATAATAGAGATACAGACACACCGTGGCCCCTTTCTTTGAGATAACTCTGCACTATTGCGAGCTGCAAATGCCACTTCCAGCTTAGTTGTGCAGAAGAAGAACAACAAGAATAAGAAATATTACGAAATATGTCCGTCAGGCCCCTTCCCTTGAGATAAATCTGCAAATATCTCGGAAACGAAGCGAGCTACGGCAAAATGTTAAGAGACCTTTTTTGTAGAAAATTAGGTTTCCTACTTTTTATGTTCTATGATATTTTTTGATCAGATGCGTAGTTCTCGAGATATATCAAGATATTTGAAAGTTCCGAAGCCGCACCAACATAATAGAGATACAGAAACACCGTGGCCCCTTTCTTTGGGATAACTCTGCTCTATTGCGAGCTGGAAATGCCACTTCCAGTTTAGCTGTGCAGAAGAAGAACAACAAGAAGAAGAAATATCTCGAAATATGTCCGTCAGGACCCTTCCCTTGAGATAAATCTGCAAATATCTCGGAAACGAAGCGAGCTATTGCAAAACGTTAAGAGACCTTTTTTGTAGAGAATTAAGTTTCCTACTTTTTATGTTCTATGATATTTTTTGATCAGATGCGTAGTTCTCGAGATATATCAAGATATTTAAAAGCTCCGAAGCTGCACCAACATAATAGAGGTACAGAGACACCGTGGCCCCTTTCTGTGAGATAACTCTGCACTATTGCGGGCTGCAAATGCCACTTCCAGCTTAGCTGTGCAGAAGAAAAACAACAAGAATAAGAAATATTTCGAAATATGTCCGTCAGGCCCCTTCCCTTGAGATAAATCTGCAAATATCTCGGAAACGAAGCGAGCTATGGCAAAATGTTAAGAGACCTTTTTTGTAGAGAATTATGTTTCCTACAATTTATGTTCTATGATATTTTTTGATCAGAAGCGTAGTTTTCGAGATATATCGAGATATTTAAAAGTTCCGAAGCCGCACCAACATAATAGAGATACAGAAACACCGTGGCCCCTTTCTTTGGGATAACTCTGCACTATTGCGAGCTGGAAATGCCACTTCCAGTTTAGCTGTGCAGAAGAAGAACAACAAGAAGAAGAAATATCTCGAAATATGTCCGTCAGGACCCTTCCCTTGAGATAAATCTGCAAATATCTCGGAAACGAAGCGAGCTATTGCAAAACGTTAAGAGACCTTTTTTGTAAAGAATTAAGTTTCCTACTTTTTATGTTCTATGATATTTTTTGATCAGATGCGTAGTTCTCGAGATATATCAAGATATTTAAAAGCTCCGAAGCTGCACCAACATAATAGAGGTACAGAGACACCGTGGCCCCTTTCTTTGAGATAACTCTGCACTATTGCGGGCTGCAAATGCCACTTCCAGCTTAGCTGTGCAGAAGAAAAACAACAAGAATAAGAAATATTTCGAAATATGTCCGTCAGGCCCCTTCCCTTGAGATAAATCTGCAAATATCTCGGAAACGAAGCGAGCTACGGCAAAATGTTAAGAGACCTTTTTTGTAGAAAATTAGGTTTCCTACTTTTTATGTTCTATGATATTTTTTGATCAGATGCGTAGTTCTCGAGATATATCAAGATATTTAAAAGTTCCGAAGCCGCACCAACATAATAGAGATACAGAAACACCGTGGCCCCTTTCTTTGCGATAACTCTGCACTATTGCGAGCTGCAAATGCCACTTCCAGCTTAGCTGTGCAGAAGAAGAACAACAAGAAGAAGAAATATCTCGAAATATGTCCATCAGGACCCTTCCCTTGAGATAAATCTGCAAATATCTCGGAAACGAAGCGAGCTATTGCAAAACGTTAAGAGACCTTTTTTGTAGAGAATTAAGTTTCCTACTTTTTATGTTCTATGATATTTTTTGAGCAGATGCGTAGTTCTCGAGATATATCAAGATATTTAAAAGTTCCGAAGCCGCACCAACATAATAGAGATACAGAAACACCGTAGCCCCTTTCTTTGCGATAACTCTGCACTATTGCGAGCTGCAAATGCCACTTCCAGCTTAGCTGTGCAGAAGAAGAACAACAAGAAGAAGAAATATCTCGAAATATGTCCGTCAGGCCCCTTCCCTTGAGATAAATCTGCAAATATCTCGGAAACGAAGCGAGCTATGGCAAAATGTTAAGAGACCTTTTTTGTAGAGAATTAAGTTTCCTACTTTTTATGTTCTATGATATTTTTCGATCAGAGGCGTAGTTCTCGAGATATATCAAGATATTTAAAAGTTCCGAAGCCGCACCAACATAATAGAGATACAGAAACACCGTGGCCCCTTTCTTTGAGATAACTCTGCACGATTGCGAGCTGGAAATGCCACTTCCAGTTTAGCTGTGCAGAAGAAGAACAACAAGAAGAAGAAATATCTCGAAATATGTCCATCAGGACCCTTCCCTTGAGATAAATCTGCAAATATCTCGGAAACGAGGCGAGCTATGGCAAAATGTTAAGAGACATTTTTTGTAGAGAATTATGTTTCCTACAATTTATGTTCTATGATATTTTTTGATCAGAAGCGTAGTTTTCGAGATATATCGAGATATTTAAAAGTTCCGAAGCCGCACCAACATAATAGAGATACAGAAACACCGTGGCCCCTTTCTTTGGGATAACTCTGCACTATTGCGAGCTGGAAATGCCACTTCCAGTTTAGCTGTGCAGAAGAAGAACAACAAGAAGAAGAAATATCTCGAAATATGTCCGCCAGGACCCTTCCCTTGAGATAAATCTGCAAATATCTCGGAAACGAAGCGAGCTATTGCAAAACGTTAAGAGACCTTTTTTGTAGAGAATTAAGTTTCCTACTTTTTATGTTCTACGATATTTTTTGATCAGATGCGTAGTTCTCGAGATATATCAAGATATTTAAAAGCTCCGAAGCTGCACCAACATAATAGAGGTACAGAGACACCGTGGCCCCTTTCTTTGAGATAACTCTGCACGATTGCGAGCTGGAAATGCCACTTCCAGTTTAGCTGTGCAGAAGAAGAACAACAAGAAGAAGAAATATCCCGAAATATGTCCATCAGGACCCTTCCCTTGAGATAAATCTGCAAATATCTCGGAAACGAGGCGAGCTATGGCAAAATGTTAAGAGACCTTTTTTGTAGAGAATTATGTTTCCTACAATTTATGTTCTATGATATTTTTTGATCAGAAGCGTAGTTTTCGAGATATATCGAGATATTTAAAAGTTCCGAAGCCGCACCAACATAATAGAGATACAGAAACACCGTGGCCCCTTTCTTTGGGATAACTCTGCACTATTGCGAGCTGGAAATGCCACTTCCAGTTTAGCTGTGCAGAAGAAGAACAACAAGAAGAAGAAATATCTCGAAATATGTCCGTCAGGACCCTTCCCTTGAGATAAATCTGCAAATATCTCGGAAACGAAGCGAGCTATTGCAAAACGTTAAGAGACCTTTTTTGTAGAGAATTAAGTTTCCTACTTTTTATGTTCTACGATATTTTTTGATCAGATGCGTAGTTCTCGAGATATATCAAGATATTTAAAAGCTCCGAAGCTGCACCAACATAATAGAGGTACAGAGACACCGTGGCCCCTTTCTTTGAGATAATTCTGCACTATTGCGGGCTGCAAATGCCACTTCCAGCTTAGCTGTGCAGAAGAAGAACAACAAGAATAAGAAATATTTCGAAATATGTCCGTCAGGCCCCTTCCCTTGAGATAAATCTGCAAATATCTCGGAAACGAAGCGAGCTATGGCAAAATGTTAAGAGACCTTTTTTGTAGAAAATTAGGTTTCCTACTTTTTATGTTCTATGATATTTTTTGATCAGATGCGTAGTTCTCGAGATATATCAAGATATTTAAAAGTTCCGAAGCCGCACCAACATAATAGAGATACAGAAACACCGTGGCCCCTTTCTTTGCGATAACTCTGCACTATTGCGAGCTGCAAATGCCACTTCCAGCTTAGCTGTGCAGAAGAAGAACAACAAGAAGAAGAAATATCTCGAAATATGTCCGTCAGGCCCCTTCCCTTGAGATAAATCTGCAAATATCTCGGAAACGAAGCGAGCTATGGCAAAATGTTAAGAGACCTTTTTTGTAGAGAATTAA
This sequence comes from Osmia lignaria lignaria, assembly GCF_051020975.1. Taxonomy (NCBI): domain Eukaryota; kingdom Metazoa; phylum Arthropoda; class Insecta; order Hymenoptera; family Megachilidae; genus Osmia; species Osmia lignaria. Next base: position 8,726,995 of record NW_027478166.1, read on the forward strand.
GTTTCCTACTTTTTATGTTCTATGATATTTTTTGATCGGATGCGTAGTTTGTCGAGATATATCAAGATATTTAAAAGTTCCGAAGCCGCACCAACATAATAGAGATACAGAAACACCGTGGCCCCTTTCTTTGAGATAACTCTGCACTATTGCGAGCTGCAAATGCCACTTCCAGCTTAGCTGTGCAGAAGAAGAACAACAAGAAGAAGAAATATCTCGAAATATGTCCGTCAGGCCCCTTCCCTTGAGATAAATCTGCAAATATCTCGGAAACGAAGCGAGCTATGGCAAAATGTTTAGAGACCTTTCTTGTAGAGAATTAGGTTTCCTACCTTTTATGTGGTATGATATTTTTTGATCAGATGCGTAGTTCTCGAGATATATCAAGCTATTTAAAAGTTCCGAAGCCGCACCAACATAATAGAGATACAGAAACACCGTGGCCCCTTTCTTTGAGATATCTCTGCACTATTGCGCTCTGCAAATGCCACTTCCAGCTTAGCTGGGCAGAAGAAGAACAACAAGAAGAAGAAATATCTCGAAATATGTCCGTCAGGCCCCTTCCCTTGAGATAAATCTGCAAATATCTCGGAAACGAAGCGAGGTATTGCAAAACGTTAAGAGACCTTTTTTGTAGAGAATTAAGTTTCCTACTTTTTATGTTCTATGATATTTTTTGATCAGATGCGTAGTTCTCGAGATATATCAAGATATTTAAAAGCTCCGAAGCTGCACCAACATAATAGAGGTACAGAGACACCGTGGCCCCTTTCTTTGAGATAACTCTGCACTATTGCGGGCTGCAAATGCCACTTCCAGCTTAGCTGTGCAGAAGAAAAACAACAAGAATAAGAAATATTTCGAAATATGTCCGTCAGGCCCCTTCCCTTGAGATAAATCTGCAAATATCTCTGAAACGAAGCGAGCTACGGCAAAATGTTAAGAGACCGTTTTTGTAGAAAATTAGGTTTCCTACTTTTTATGTTCTATGATATTTTTTGATCAGATGCGTAGTTTGTCGAGATATATCAAGATATTTAAAAGTTCCGAAGCCGCACCAACATAATAGAGATACAGAAACACCGTGGCCCCTTTCTTTGAGATAACTCTGCACTATTGCGAGCTGCAAATGCCACTTCCAGCTTAGCTGTGCAGAAGAAGAACAACAAGAAGAAGAAATATCTCGAAATATGTCCGTCAGGCCCCTTCCCTTGAGATAAATCTGCAAATATCTCGGAAACGAAGCGAGCTATAGCAAAATGTTAAGAGACCTTTTTTGTAGAGAATTCAGTTTCCTACTTTTTATGTTCTATGATATTTTTCGATCAGAGGCGTAGTTCTCGAGATATATCAAGATATTTAAAAGTTCCGAAGCCGCACCAACATAATAGAGATACAGAAACACCGTGGCCCCTTTCTTTGAGATAACTCTGCACTATTGCGAGCTGTAAATGCCACTTCCAGCTTAGCTGTGCAGAAGAAGAACAACAAGAAGAAGAAATATCTCGAAATATGTCCGTCAGGCCCCTTCCCTTGAGATATATCTGCAAATATCTCGGAAACGAAGCGAGCTATGGCAAAATGTTAAGAGACCTTTTTTGTAGAGAATTATGCTTTCTACAATTTATGTTCTATGATATTTTTTGATCAGAAGCGTAGTTTTCGAGATATATCGAGATATTTAAAAGTTCCGAAGCCGCACCAACATAATAGAGATACAGAAACACCGTGGCCCCTTTCGTTGAGATAACTCTGCACTAGTGCGAGCCGCAAATGCCACTTCAAGCTTAGCTGTGCAGAAGAAGAACAACAAGAAGAAGAAATATCTCGAAATATGTCCGTCAGGCCCCTTCCCTTGAGATAAATCTGCAAATATCTCGGAAACGAAGCGAGCTATGGCAAAATGTTAAGAGACCTTTTTTGTAGAGAATTAAGTTTCCTAGTTTTTATGTTCTATGATATTTTTTGATCAGATGCGTAGTTCTCGAGATATATCAAGATATTTAAAAGTTCCGAAGCCGCACCAACATAATAGAGATACAGAAACACCGTGGCCCCTTTCTTTGAGATAACTCTGCACTATTGCGAGCTGCAAATGCCACTTCCAGCTTAGCTGTGCAGAGGAAGAACAACAAGAAGAAGAAATATCTCGAAATATGTCCGTCAGGCCAGTTCCTTTGAGCTGAATCTGCAAATATCTCGGAAACGAAGCGAGCTATGGCAAAATGTTAAGAGACGTTTTTTGTAGAGAATTATGTTTCCTACAATTTATGTTCTATGATATTTTTTGATCAGAAGCGTAGTTTTCGAGATATATCGAGATATTTAAAAGTTCCGAAGCCGCACCAACATAATAGAGATACAGACACACCGTGGCCCCTTTCTTTGAGATAACTCTGCACTATTGCGAGCGGCAAATGCCACTTCCAGCTTAGCTGTGCAGAAGAAGAACAACAAGAAGAAGAAATATCTGGAAATGTGTCCGTCAGGCCCCTTCCCTTGAGATAAATCTGCAAATATCTCGGAAACGAAGCGAGCTACGGCAAAATGTTAAGAGACCTTTTTTGTAGAAAATTAGGACTCCTACTTTTTATGTTCTATGATATTTTTTGAACAGATGCGTAGTTCTCGAGATATATCAAGATATTTAAAAGTTCCGAAGCCGCACCAACATAATAGAGATACAGAAACACCGTGGCCACTTTCTTTGAGATAACTCTGCACGATTGCGAGCTGGAAATGCCACTTCCAGTTTAGCTGTGCAGAAGAAGAACAACAAGAAGAAGAAATATCTCGAAATATGTCCATCAGGACCCTTCCCTTGAGATAAATCTGCAAATATCTCGGAAACGAAGCGAGCTATCGCAAAATGTTAAGAGACCTTTTTTGTAGAGAATTATGTTTCCTACAATTTATGTTGTATGATATTTTTTGATCAGAAGCGTAGTTTTCGAGATATATCGAGATATTTAAAAGTTCCGAAGCCGCACCAACATAATAGAGATACAGAAACACCGTGGCCCCTTTCTTTGGGATAACTCTGCACTATTGCGAGCTGGAAATGCCACTTCCAGTTTAGCTGTGCTGAAGAAGAACAACAAGAAGAAGAAATATCTCGAAATATGTCCGTCAGGACCCTTCCCTTGAGATAAATCTGCAAATATCTCGGAAACGAAGCGAGCTATTGCAAAACGTTAAGAGACCTTTTTTGTAGAGAATTAAGTTTCCTACTTTTTATGTTCTATGATATTTTTTGATCAGATGCGTAGTTCTCGAGATATATCAAGATATTTAAAAGCTCCGAAGCTGCACCAACATAATAGAGGTACAGAGACACCGTGGCCCCTTTCTTTGAGATAACTCTGCACTATTGCGGGCTGCAAATGCCACTTCCAGCTTAGCTGTGCAGAAGAAGAACAACAAGAATAAGAAGTATTTCGAAATATGTCCGTCAGGCCCCTTCCCTTGAGATAAATCTGCAAATATCTCGGAAACGAAGCGAGCTACGGCAAAATGTTAAGAGACCTTTCTTGTAGAAAATTAGGTTTCCTACTTTTTATGTTCTATGATATTTTTTGATCAGATGCGTAGTTCTCGAGATATATCAAGATATTTAAAAGTTCCGAAGCCGCACCAACATAATAGAGATACAGAAACACCGTGGCCCCTTTCTTTGCGATAACTCTGCACTATTGCGAGCTGCAAATGCCACTTCCAGCTTAGCTGTGCAGAAGAAGAACAACAAGAAGAAGAAATATCTCGAAATATGTCCATCAGGACCCTTCCCTTGAGATAAATCTGCAAATATCTCGGAAACGAAGCGAGCTATTGCAAAACGTTAAGAGACCTTTTTTGTAGAGAATTAAGTTTCCTACTTTTTATGTTCTATGATATTTTTTGAGCAGATGCGTAGTTCTCGAGATATATCAAGATATTTAAAAGTTCCGAAGCCGCACCAACATAATAGAGATACAGAAACACCGTAGCCCCTTTCTTTGCGATAACTCTGCACTATTGCGAGCTGCAAATGCCACTTCCAGCTTAGCTGTGCAGAAGAAGAACAACAAGAAGAAGAAATATCTCGAAATATGTCCGTCAGGCCCCTTCCCTTGAGATAAATCTGCAAATATCTCGGAAACGAAGCGAGCTATGGCAAAATGTTAAGAGACCTTTTTTGTAGAGAATTAAGTTTCCTACTTTTTATGTTCTATGATATTTTTCGATCAGAGGCGTAGTTCTCGAGATATATCAAGATATTTAAAAGTTCCGAAGCCGCACCAACATAATAGAGATACAGAAACACCGTGGCCCCTTTCTTTGAGATAACTCTGCACGATTGCGAGCTGGAAATGCCACTTCCAGTTTAGCTGTGCAGAAGAAGAACAACAAGAAGAAGAAATATCTCGAAATATGTCCATCAGGACCCTTCCCTTGAGATAAATCTGCAAATATCTCGGAAACGAGGCGAGCTATGGCAAAATGTTAAGAGACCTTTTTTGTAGAGAATTATGTTTCCTACAATTTATGTTCTATGATATTTTTTGATCAGAAGCGTAGTTTTCGAGATATATCGAGATATTTAAAAGTTCCGAAGCCGCACCAACATAATAGAGATACAGAAACACCGTGGCCCCTTTCTTTCGGATAACTCTGCACTATTGCGAGCTGGAAATGCCACTTCCAGTTTAGCTGTGCAGAAGAAGAACAACAAGAAGAAGAAATATCTCGAAATATGTCCGCCAGGACCCTTCCCTTGAGATAAATCTGCAAATATCTCGGAAACGAAGCGAGCTATTGCAAAACGTTAAGAGACCTTTTTTGTAGAGAATTAAGTTTCCTACTTTTTATGTTCTACGATATTTTTTGATCAGATGCGTAGTTCTCGAGATATATCAAGATATTTAAAAGCTCCGAAGCTGCACCAACATAATAGAGGTACAGAGACACCGTGGCCCCTTTCTTTGAGATAACTCTGCACGATTGCGAGCTGGAAATGCCACTTCCAGTTTAGCTGTGCAGAAGAAGAACAACAAGAAGAAGAAATATCCCGAAATATGTCCATCAGGACCCTTCCCTTGAGATAAATCTGCAAATATCTCGGAAACGAGGCGAGCTATGGCAAAATGTTAAGAGACCTTTTTTGTAGAGAATTATGTTTCCTACAATTTATGTTCTATGATATTTTTTGATCAGAAGCGTAGTTTTCGAGATATATCGAGATATTTAAAAGTTCCGAAGCCGCACCAACATAATAGAGATACAGAAACACCGTGGCCCCTTTCTTTGGGATAACTCTGCACTATTGCGAGCTGGAAATGCCACTTCCAGTTTAGCTGTGCAGAAGAAGAACAACAAGAAGAAGAAATATCTCGAAATATGTCCGTCAGGACCCTTCCCTTGAGATAAATCTGCAAATATCTCGGAAACGAAGCGAGCTATGGCAAAATGTTAAGAGACCTTTTTTGTAGCGAATTAAGTTTCCTACTTTTTATGTTCTATGATATTTTTTGATCAGATGCGTAGTTCTCGAGATATATCGAGATATTTGAAAGTTCCGAAGCCGCACCAACATAATAGAGATACAGAAACACCGTGGCCCCTTTCATTGAGATAACTCTGCACTATTGCGAGCTGCAAATGCCACTTCCAGCTTAGCTGTGCAGAAGAAGAACAACAAGAAGAAGAAATATCACGAAATATGTCCGTCAGGCCCCTTCCCTTGAGATAAATCTGCAAATATCTCGGAAACGAAGCGAGCTATGGCAAAATGTTAACAGACATTTTTTGTAGCGAATTAAGTTTCCTACTTTTTATGTTCTATGATATTTTTTGATCAGATGCGTAGTTCTCGAGATATATCAAGATATTTAAAAGTTCCGAAGCCGCACCAACATAATAGAGATACAGAAACACCGTGGCCCCTTTCTTTCGGATAGCTATGCACTATTGCGAGCTGCAAATGCCACTTCCAGCTTAGCTGTGCAGAAGAAGAACAACAAGAAGAAGAAATATCTCGAAATATGTCCGTCAGGCCCCTTACCTTGAGATAAATCTGCAAATATCTCGGAAACGATGCGAGCTATGGCAAAAAGGTTAAGAGACCTTTTTTGTAGAGAATTACGTTTCCTACTTTTTATCTTCTATGATATTTTCTGATCAGATGCGTAGTTCTCGAGATATATCAAGATATTTAAAAGTTCCAAAGCCGCACCAACATAATACAGATACAGAAACACCGTGGCCCCTCTCTTTGAGATAACTCTGCACAATTGCGAGCTGCAAATGCCACTTCCAGCTTAGCTGTGCAGAAGAGGAACAACAAGAAGAAGAAATATCTCGAAATATGTCCGTCAGGCCCCTTCCCTTGAGATAAATCTGCAAATATCTCGGAAACGAAGCGAGCTATGGCAAAATGTTAAGAGACCTTTTTTGTAGAGAATTAAGTTTCCTACGTTTTATGTTCTATGATATTTTTTGATCAGATGCGTAGTTCTCGCGATATATCAAGATATTTAAAAGTTCCGAAGCCGCACCAACATAATAGAGATACAGATACACCGTGGCCCCTTTCTTTGAGATAACTCTGCACTATTGCGAGCTGCAAATGCCACTTCCAGCTTAGCTGTGCAGAGGAAGAACAACAAGAAGAAGGAATATCTCGAAATATGTCCGTCTGGCCAGTTCCTTTGAGCTGAATCTGCAAATATCTCGGAAACGAAGCGAGCTATGGCAAAATGTTAAGAGACGTTTTTTGTAGAGAATTATGTTTCCTACAATTTATGTTCTATGATATTTTTTGATCAGAAGCGTAGTTTTCGAGATATATCGAGATATTTAAAAGTTCCGCAGCCGCACCAACATAATAGAGATACAGAAACACCGTGGCCCCTTTCTTTGAGATAACTCTGCACTAGTGCGAGCCGCAAATGCCACTTCCAGCTTAGCTGTGCAGAAGAAGAACAACAAGAAGAAGAAATATCTCGAAATATGTCCGTCAGGCCAGTTCCTTTGAGCTGAATCTGCAAATATCTCGGAAACGAAGCGAGCTATGGCAAAATGTTAAGAGACGTTTTTTGTAGACAATTATGTTTCCTACAATTTATGTTCTATGATATTTTTTGATCAGATGCGTAGTTCTCGAGATATATCAAGATATTTAAAAGTTCCGAAGCCGCACCAACATAATAGAGATACAGAAACACCGTGGCCCCTTTCTTTGAGATAACTCTGCACTAGTGCGAGCCGCAAATGCCACTTCCAGCTTAGCTGTGCAGAAGAAGAACAACAAGAAGAAGAAATATCTCGAAATATGTCCGTCAGGCACCTTCCCTTGAAATAAATCTGCAAATATCTCGGAAACGAAGCGAGCTGTTGCAAAATGTTAAGAGACCTTTTTTGTAGAGAATTGAGTTTCCTACTTTTTATGTTCTACGATATTTTTTGATCAGATGCGTAGTTCTCGAGATATATCAAGATATTTAAAAGTTCCGAAGCCGCACCAACATAATAGAGATACAGAAACACCGTGGCCCCTTTCTTTGAGATAACTCTGCACTAGTACGAGCCGCAAATGCCACTTCCAGCTTAGCTGTGCAGAAGAAGAACAACAAGAAGAAGAAATATCTCGAAATACGTCCGTCAGGCCAGTTCCTTTGAGCTGAATCTGCAAATATCTCGGAAACGAAGCGAGCTATGGCAAAATGTTAAGAGACGTTTTTTGTAGACAATTATGTTTCCTACAATTTATGTTCTATGATATTTTTTGATCAGAAGCGTAGTTTTCGAGATATATCGAGATATTTAAAAGTTCCGAAGCCGCACCAACATAATAGAGATACAGACACACCGTGGCCCCTTTCTTTGAGATCTCTGCACTATTGCGAGCGGCAAATGCCACTTCCAGCTTAGCTGTGCAGAAGAAGAACAACAAGAAGAAGAAATATCTGGAAATATGTCCGTCAGGCCCCTTCCCTTGAGATAAATCTGCAAATATCTCGGAAACGAAGCGAGCTACGGCAAAATGTTAAGAGACCTTTTTTGTAGAAAATTAGGATCCCTACTTTTTATGTTCTATGATATTTTTTGAACAGATGCGTAGTTCTCGAGATATATCAAGATATTTAAAAGTTCCGAAGCCGCACCAACATAATAGAGGTACAGAAACACCGTGGCCCCTTTCTTTGAGATAACTCTGCACTATTGCGAGCTGCAAATGCCAGTTCCAGCTAAGCTGTGCAGAAGAAGAACAACAAGAAGAAGAAATATCTCGAAATATGTCCGTCAGGCCCCTTCCCTTGAGATAAATCTGCAAATATCTCGGAAACGAAGCGAGCTATGGCAAAATGTTTAGAGACCTTTCTTGTAGAGAATTAAGTTTCCTATCTTTTATGTAGTATGATATTTTTTGATCAGATGCGTAGTTCTCGAGATATATCAAGATATTTAAAAGTTCCGAAGCCGCACCAACATAATAGAGATACAGAAACACCGTGGCCCCTTTCTTTGAGATAACTCTGCACTATTGCGAGCTGCAAATGCCACTTCCAGCTTAGCTGTGCAGAAGAAGAACAACAAGAAGAAGAAATATCACGAAATATGTCCGTCAGGCCCCTTCCCTTGAGATAAATCTGCAAATATCTCGGAAACGAAGCGAGCTATGGCAAAATGTTAACAGACATTTTTTGTAGCGAATTAAGTTTCCTACTTTTTATGTTCTATGATATTTTTTGATCAGATGCGTAGTTCTCGAGATATATCAAGATATTTAAAAGTTCCGAAGCCGCACCAACATAATAGAGATACAGAAACACCGTGGCCCCTTTCTTTCGGATAGCTATGCACTATTGCGAGCTGCAAATGCCACTTCCAGCTTAGCTGTGCAGAAGAAGAACAACAAGAAGAAGAAATATCTCGAAATATGTCCGTCAGGCCCCTTACCTTGAGATAAATCTGCAAATATCTCGGAAACGATGCGAGCTATGGCAAAAAGGTTAAGAGACCTTTTTTGTAGAGAATTACGTTTCCTACTTTTTATCTTCTATGATATTTTCTGATCAGATGCGTAGTTCTCGAGATATATCAAGATATTTAAAAGTTCCAAAGCCGCACCAACATAATACAGATACAGAAACACCGTGGCCCCTCTCTTTGAGATAACTCTGCACAATTGCGAGCTGCAAATGCCACTTCCAGCTTAGCTGTGCAGAAGAGGAACAACAAGAAGAAGAAATATCTCGAAATATGTCCGTCAGGCCCCTTCCCTTGAGATAAATCTGCAAATATCTCGGAAACGAAGCGAGCTATGGCAAAATGTTAAGAGACCTTTTTTGTAGAGAATTAAGTTTCCTACGTTTTATGTTCTATGATATTTTTTGATCAGATGCGTAGTTCTCGAGATATATCAAGATATTTAAAAGTTCCGAAGCCGCACCAACATAATAGAGATACAGATACACCGTGGCCCCTTTCTTTGAGATAACTCTGCACTATTGCGAGCTGCAAATGCCACTTCCAGCTTAGCTGTGCAGAGGAAGAACAACAAGAAGAAGGAATATCTCGAAATATGTCCGTCTGGCCAGTTCCTTTGAGCTGAATCTGCAAATATCTCGGAAACGAAGCGAGCTATGGCAAAATGTTAAGAGACGTTTTTTGTAGAGAATTATGTTTCCTACAATTTATGTTCTATGATATTTTTTGATCAGAAGCGTAGTTTTCGAGATATATCGAGATATTTAAAAGTTCCGCAGCCGCACCAACATAATAGAGATACAGAAACACCGTGGCCCCTTTCTTTGAGATAACTCTGCACTAGTGCGAGCCGCAAATGCCACTTCCAGCTTAGCTGTGCAGAAGAAGAACAACAAGAAGAAGAAATATCTCGAAATATGTCCGTCAGGCCAGTTCCTTTGAGCTGAATCTGCAAATATCTCGGAAACGAAGCGAGCTATGGCAAAATGTTAAGAGACGTTTTTTGTAGACAATTATGTTTCCTACAATTTATGTTCTATGATATTTTTTGATCAGATGCGTAGTTCTCGAGATATATCAAGATATTTAAAAGTTCCGAAAGCCGCACCAACATAATAGAGATACAGAAACACCGTGGCCCCTTTCTTTGAGATAACTCTGCACTAGTGCGAGCCGCAAATGCCACTTCCAGCTTAGCTGTGCAGAAGAAGAACAACAAGAAGAAGAAATATCTCGAAATATGTCCGTCAGGCACCTTCCCTTGAAATAAATCTGCAAATATCTCGGAAACGAAGCGAGCTGTTGCAAAATGTTAAGAGACCTTTTTTGTAGAGAATTGAGTTTCCTACTTTTTATGTTCTACGATATTTTTTGATCAGATGCGTAGTTCTCGAGATATATCAAGATATTTAAAAGTTCCGAAGCCGCACCAACATAATAGAGATACAGAAACACCGTGGCCCCTTTCTTTGAGATAACTCTGCACTAGTACGAGCCGCAAATGCCACTTCCAGCTTAGCTGTGCAGAAGAAGAACAACAAGAAGAAGAAATATCTCGAAATACGTCCGTCAGGCCAGTTCCTTTGAGCTGAATCTGCAAATATCTCGGAAACGAAGCGAGCTATGGCAAAATGTTAAGAGACGTTTTTTGTAGACAATTATGTTTCCTACAATTTATGTTCTATGATATTTTTTGATCAGAAGCGTAGTTTTCGAGATATATCGAGATATTTAAAAGTTCCGAAGCCGCACCAACATAATAGAGATACAGACACACCGTGGCCCCTTTCTTTGAGATCTCGGCACTATTGCGAGCGGCAAATGCCACTTCCAGCTTAGCTGTGCAGAAGAAGAACAACAAGAAGAAGAAATATCTGGAAATATGTCCGTCAGGCCCCTTCCCTTGAGATAAATCTGCAAATATCTCGGAAACGAAGCGAGCTACGGCAAAATGTTAAGAGACCTTTTTTGTAGAAAATTAGGATCCCTACTTTTTATGTTCTATGATATTTTTTGAACAGATGCGTAGTTCTCGAGATATATCAAGATATTTAAAAGTTCCGAAGCCGCACCAACATAATAGAGGTACAGAAACACCGTGGCCCCTTTCTTTGAGATAACTCTGCACTATTGCGAGCTGCAAATGCCAGTTCCAGCTAAGCTGTGCAGAAGAAGAACAACAAGAAGAAGAAATATCTCGAAATATGTCCGTCAGGCCCCTTCCCTTGAGATAAATCTGCAAATATCTCGGAAACGAAGCGAGCTATGGCAAAATGTTTAGAGACCTTTCTTGTAGAGAATTAAGTTTCCTATCTTTTATGTAGTATGATATTTTTTGATCAGATGCGTAGTTCTCGAGATATATCAAGATATTTAAAAGTTCCGAAGCCGCACCAACATAATAGAGATACAGAAACACCGTGGCCCCTTTCTTTGAGATAACTCTGCACTAGTACGAGCCGCAAATGCCACTTCCAGCTTAGCTGTGCAGAAGAAGAACAACAAGAAGAAGAAATATCTCGAAATATGTCCGTCAGGCCAGTTCCTTTGAGCTGAATCTGCAAATATCTCGGAAACGAAGCGAGCTATGGCAAAATGTTAAGAGACCTTTTTTGTAGAGAATTAAGTTTCCTACTTTTTATGTTCTACGATATTTTTTGATCAGATGCGTAGTTCTCGAGATATATCAAGATATTTAAAAGCTCCGAAGCTGCACCAACATAATAGAGGTACAGAGACACCGTGGCCCCTTTCTTTGAGATAACTCTGCACTATTGCGGGCTGCAAATGCCACTTCCAGCTTAGCTGTGCAGAAGAAGAACAACAAGAATAAGAAATATTTCGAAATATGTCCGTCAGGCCCCTTCCCTTGAGATAAATCTGCAAATATCTCGGAAACGAAGCGAGCTATGGCAAAATGTTAAGAGACCTTTTTTGTAGAAAATTAGGTTTCCTACTTTTTATGTTCTATGATATTTTTTGATCAGATGCGTAGTTCTCGAGATATATCAAGATATTTAAAAGTTCCGAAGCCGCACCAACATAATAGAGATACAGAAACACCGTGGCCCCTTTCTTTGCGATAACTCTGCACTATTGCGAGCTGCAAATGCCACTTCCAGCTTAGCTGTGCAGAAGAAGAACAACAAGAAGAAGAAATATCTCGAAATATGTCCGTCAGGCCCCTTCCCTTGAGATAAATCTGCAAATATCTCGGAAACGAAGCGAGCTATGGCAAAATGTTAAGAGACCTTTTTTGTAGAGAATTAAGTTTCCTACTTTTTATGTTCTATGATATTTTTTGATCGGATGCGTAGTTTGTCGAGATATATCAAGATATTTAAAAGTTCCGAAGCCGCACCAACATAATAGAGATACAGAAACACCGTGGCCCCTCTCGTTGAGATAACTCTGCACTATTGCGAGCTGGAAATGCCACTTCCAGTTTAGCTGTGCAGAAGAAGAACAACAAGAAGAAGAAATATCTCGAAATATGTCCGTCAGGCCCCTTCCCTTGAGATAAATCTGCAAATATCTCGGAAACGAAGCGAGCTATGGCAAAATGTTTAGAGACCTTTCTTGTAGAGAATTAAGTTTCCTACCTTTTATGTGGTATGATATTTTTTGATCAGATGCGTAGTTCTCGAGATATATCAAGATATTTAAAAGTTCCGAAGCCGCACCAACATAATAGAGATACAGAAACACCGTGGCCCCTTTCTTTGAGATATCTCTGCACTATTGCGCTCTGCAAATGCCACTTCCAGCTTAGCTGGGCAGAAGAAGAACAACAAGAAGAAGAAATATCTCGAAATATGTCCGTCAGGCCCCTTCCCTTGAGATAAATCTGCAAATATCTCGGAAACGAAGCGAGCTATGGCAAAATGTTAAGAGACCTTTTTTGTAGAGAATTCAGTTTCCTACTTTTTATGTTCTATGATATTTTTCGATCAGAGGCGTAGTTCTCGAGATATATCAAGATATTTAAAAGTTCCGAAGCCGCACCAACATAATAGAGATACAGAAACACCGTGGCCCCTTTCTTTGAGATAACTCTGCACTATTGCGAGCTGTAAATGCCACTTCCAGCTTAGCTGTGCAGAAGAAGAACAACAAGAAGAAGAAATATCTCGAAATATGTCCGTCAGGCCCCTTCCCTTGAGAGATATCTGCAAATATCTCGGAAACGAAGCGAGCTATGGCAAAATGTTCAGAGACCTTTTTTGTAGAGAATTAAGTTTCCTAGTTTTTATGTTCTATGATATTTTTTGATCAGATGCGTAGTTCTCGAGATATATCAAGATATTTAAAAGTTCCGAAGCCGCACCAACATAATACAGATACAGAAACACCGTGGCCCCTTTCTTTGAGATAACTCTGCACTATTGCGAGCTGCAAATGCCACTTCCAGCTTAGCTGTGCAGAAGAAGAACAACAAGAAGAAGAAATATCACGAAATATGTCCGTTAGGCCCCTTCCCTTGAGATAAATCTGCAAATATCTCGGAAACGAAGCGAGCTATGGCAAAATGTTAAGAGACCTTTTTTGTAGCGAATTAAGTTTCCTACTTTTTATGTTCTATGATATTTTTTGATCAGATGCGTAGTTCTCGAGATATATCGAGATATTTGAAAGTTCCGAAGCCGCACCAACATAATAGAGATACAGAAACACCGTGGCCCCTTTCTTTGAGATAACTCTGCACTATTGCGAGCTGCAAATGCCACTTCCAGCTTAGCTGTGCAGAAGAAGAACAACAAGAAGAAGAAATATCACGAAATATGTCCGTCAGGCCCCTTCCCTTGAGATAAATCTGCAAATATCTCGGAAACGAAGCGAGCTATGGCAAAATGTTAACAGACATTTTTTGTAGCGAATTAAGTTTCCTACTTTTTATGTTCTATGATATTTTTTGATCAGATGCGTAGTTCTCGAGATATATCAAGATATTTAAAAGTTCCGAAGCCGCACCAACATAATAGAGATACAGAAACACCGTGGCCCCTTTCTTTCGGATAGCTATGCACTATTGCGAGCTGCAAATGCCACTTCCAGCTTAGCTGTGCAGAAGAAGAACAACAAGAAGAAGAAATATCTCGAAATATGTCCGTCAGGCCCCTTACCTTGAGATAAATCTGCAAATATCTCGGAAACGATGCGAGCTATGGCAAAAAGGTTAAGAGACCTTTTTTGTAGAGAATTACGTTTCCTACTTTTTATCTTCTATGATATTTTCTGATCAGATGCGTAGTTCTCGAGATATATCAAGATATTTAAAAGTTCCAAAGCCGCACCAACATAATACAGATACAGAAACACCGTGGCCCCTCTCTTTGAGATAACTCTGCACAATTGCGAGCTGCAAATGCCACTTCCAGCTTAGCTGTGCAGAAGAGGAACAACAAGAAGAAGAAATATCTCGAAATATGTCCGTCAGGCCCCTTCCCTTGAGATAAATCTGCAAATATCTCGGAAACGAAGCGAGCTATGGCAAAATGTTAAGAGACCTTTTTTGTAGAGAATTAAGTTTCCTACGTTTTATGTTCTATGATATTTTTTGATCAGATGCGTAGTTCTCGAGATATATCAAGATATTTAAAAGTTCCGAAGCCGCACCAACATAATAGAGATACAGATACACCGTGGCCCCTTTCTTTGAGATAACTCTGCACTATTGCGAGCTGCAAATGCCACTTCCAGCTTAGCTGTGCAGAGGAAGAACAACAAGAAGAAGGAATATCTCGAAATATGTCCGTCTGGCCAGTTCCTTTGAGCTGAATCTGCAAATATCTCGGAAACGAAGCGAGCTATGGCAAAATGTTAAGAGACGTTTTTTGTAGAGAATTATGTTTCCTACAATTTATGTTCTATGATATTTTTTGATCAGAAGCGTAGTTTTCGAGATATATCGAGATATTTAAAAGTTCCGCAGCCGCACCAACATAATAGAGATACAGAAACACCGTGGCCCCTTTCTTTGAGATATCTCTGCACTATTGCGCTCTGCAAATGCCACTTCCAGCTTAGCTGGGCAGAAGAAGAACAACAAGAAGAAGAAATATCTCGAAATATGTCCGTCAGGCCCCTTCCCTTGAGATAAATCTGCAAATATCTCGGAAACGAAGCGAGCTATGGCAAAATGTTAAGAGACCTTTTTTGTAGAGAATTCAGTTTCCTACTTTTTATGTTCTATGATATTTTTCGATCAGAGGCGTAGTTCTCGAGATATATCAAGATATTTAAAAGTTCCGAAGCCGCACCAACATAATAGAGATACAGAAACACCGTGGCCCCTTTCTTTGAGATCTCTGCACTATTGCGAGCGGCAAATGCCACTTCCAGCTTAGCTGTGCAGAAGAAGAACAACAAGAAGAAGAAATATCTGGAAATATGTCCGTCAGGCCCCTTCCCTTGAGATAAATCTGCAAATATCTCGGAAACGAAGCGAGCTACGGCAAAATGTTAAGAGACCTTTTTTGTAGAAAATTAGGATCCCTACTTTTTATGTTCTATGATATTTTTTGAACAGATGCGTAGTTCTCGAGATATATCGAGATATTTAAAAGTTCCGAAGCCGCACCAACATAATAGATATACAGAAACACCGTGGCCCCTTTCTTTGAGATAACTCTGCACTAGTGCGAGCTGCAAATGCCACTTCCAGCTTAGCTGTGCAGAAGAAGAACAACAAGAAGAAGAAATATCTCGAAATATGTCCGTCAGGCCCCTTCCCTTGAGATAAATCTGCAAATATCTCGGAAACGAAGCGAGCTATGGCAAAATGTTAAGAGACCTTTTTTGTAGAGAATTAAGTTTCCTACTTTTTATGTTCTATGATATTTTTTGATCAGATGCGTAGTTCTCGAGATATATCAAGATATTTAAAAGTTCCGAAGCCGCACCAACATAATAGAGATACAGAAACACCGTGGCCCCTTTCTTTGAGATAACTCTGCACTATTGCGAGCTGCAAATGCCACTTCCAGCTTAGCTGTGCAGAGGAAGAACAAGAAGAAGAAGAAATATCTCGAAATATGTCCGTCATGCCAGTTTCTTTGAGCTGAATCTGCAAATATCTCGGAAACGAAGCGAGCTATGGCAAAATGTTAAGAGACCTTTTTTGTAGAGAATTAAGTTTCCTACTTTTTATGTTCTATGATATTTTTTGATCAGATGCGTAGTTCTCGAGATATATCAAGATATTTAAAAGTTCCGAAGCCGCACCAACATAATAGAGATACAGAAACACCGTGGCCCCTTTCTTTGAGATAACTCTGCACTATTGCGAGCTGTAAATGCCACTTCCAGCTTAGCTGTGCAGAAGAAGAACAACAAGAAGAAGAAATATCTCGAAATATGTCCGTCAGGCCCCTTCCCTTGAGATAAATCTGCAAATATCTCGGAAACGAAGCGAGCTATGGCAAAATGTTAAGAGCCCTTTTTTGTAGAGAATTATGCTTCCTACAATTTATGTTCTATGATATTTTTTGATCAGAAGCGTAGTCTTCGAGATATATCGAGATATTTAAAAGTTCCGAAGCCGCACCAACATAATAGAGATACAGAAACACCGTGGCACCGTTCTTTGAGATAACTCTGCACTATTGCGAGCTGCAAATGCTACTTCCAGCTTAGCTGTGCAGAGGAAGAACAACAAGAAGAAGAAATATCTCGAAATATGTCCGTCAGGCCAGTTCCTTTGAGCTGAATCCGCAAATATCTCGGAAACGAAGCGAGCTATGGCAAAATGTTAAGAGACGTTTTTTGTAGACAATTATGTTTCCTACAATTTATGTTGTATGATATTTTTTGATCAGAAGCATAGTTTTCGAGATATATCGAGATATTTAAAAGTTCCGAAGCCGCACCAACATAATAGGGATACAGAAACACCGTGGCCCCTTTCTTTGAGATAACTCTGCACTAGTGCGAGCCGCAAATGCCACTTCCAGCTTAGCTGTGCAGAAGAAGAACAACAAGAAGAAGAAATATCTCGAAATATGTCCGTCAGGCCCCTTCCCTTGAGATAAATCTGCAAATATCTCGGAAACGAAGCGAGCTATGGCAAAATGTTAAGAGACCTTTTTTGTAGAGAATTAAGTTTCCTACTTTTTATGTTCTATGATATTTTTTGATCAGATGCGTAGTTCTCGAGATATATCAAGATATTTAAAAGTTCCGAAGCCGCACCAACATAATAGAGATACAGAAACACCGTGGCCCCTTTCTTTGAGATAACTCTGCACTATTGCGAGCTGGAAATGCCACTTCCAGTTTAGCTGTGCAGAAGAAGAACAACAAGAAGAAGAAATATCTCGAAATATGTCCATCAGGACCCTTGCCTTGAGATAAATCTGCAAATATCTCGGAAACGAAGCGAGCTATGGCAAAATGTTAAGAGACCTTTTTTGTAGAGAATTATGTTTCCTACAATTTATGTTCTATGATATTTTTTGATCAGAAGCGTAGTTTTCGAGATATATCGAGATATTTAAAAGTTCCGAAGCCGCACCAACATAATAGAGATACAGAAACACCGTGGCCCCTTTCTTTGGGATAACTCTGCACTATTGCGAGCTGCAAATGCCACTTCCAGCTTAGCTGTGCAGAAGAAGAACAACAAGAAGAAGAAATATCTCGAAATATGTCCGTCAGGCCACTTCCCTTGAGATAAATCTGCAAATATCTCGGAAACGAAGCGAGCTATGGCAAAATGTTAAGAGACCTTTTTTGTAGAAAATTAAGTTTCCTACTTTTTATGTTCGATGATATTTTTTGATCAGATGCGTAGTTCTCGAGATATATCAAGATATTTAAAAGTTCCGAAGCTGCACCAACATAATAGAGGTACAGAAACACCGTGGCCTCTTTCTTTGAGATAACTCTGCACTATTGCGAGCTGCAAATGCCACTTCGAGCTTAGCTGTGCAGAAGAAGAACAACAAGAAGAAGAAATATCTCGAAATATGTCCGTCAGACCCCTTCCCTTGAGATGAATCTGCAAATATCTCGGAAACGAAGCGAGCTATGGCAAAATGTTGAGAGACCTTTTTTGTAGAGAATAATATTTCCTACAATTTACGTTCTATGATATTTTTTGATCAGAAGCGTAGTTTTCGAGATATATCGAGATATTTAAAAGTTCCGAAGACGCACCAACATAATAGAGATACAGAAACACCGTGGCCCCTTTCTTTGAGATAACTCTGCACTATTGCGACCTGCAAATGCCACTTCCAGCTCAGCTGTGCAGAAGAAGAACAACAAGAAGAAGAAATATCTCGAAATATGTCCGTCAGGCCCCTTCCCTTGAGATAAATCTGCAAATATCTCGGAAACGAAGCGAGCTATGGCAAAATGTTAAGAGACCGTTTTCGTAGAGAATTAAGTTTCCTACTTTTTATGTTCTATGATATTTTTTGATCAGAAGCGTAGTTTTCGAGATATATCGAGATATTTAAAAGTTCCGAAGCCGCACCAACATAATAAAGATACAGAAACACCGTGGCCCCTTTCTTTGAGATAACTCTGCACTATTGCGAGCTGCAAATGCCACTTCCAGCTTAGCTGTGCAGAGGAAGAACAACAAGAATAAGAAATATCTCGAAATATGTCCGTCATGCCAGTTCCTTTGAGCTGAATCTGCAAATATCTCGGAAACGAAGCGAGCTATGGCAAAATGTTAAGAGACCTTTTTTGTAGAGAATTAAGTTTCCTACTTTTTATGTTCGATGATATTTTTTGATCAGATGCGTAGTTCTCGAGATATATCAAGATATTTAAAAGTTCCGAAGCTGCACCAACATAATAGAGGTACAGAAACACCGTGGCCTCTTTCTTTGAGATAACTCTGCACTATTGCGAGCTGCAAATGCCACTTCGAGCTTAGCTGTGCAGAAGAAGAACAACAAGAAGAAGAAATATCTCGAAATATGTCCGTCAGACCCCTTCCCTTGAGATGAATCTGCAAATATCTCGGAAACGAAGCGAGCTATGGCAAAATGTTGAGAAACCTTTTTTGTAGAGAATAATATTTCCTACAATTTACGTTCTATGATATTTTTTGATCAGAAGCGTAGTTTTCGAGATATATCGAGATATTTAAAAGTTCCGAAGACGCACCAACATAATAGAGATACAGAAACACCGTGGCCCCTTTCTTTGAGATAACTCTGCACTATTGCGACCTGCAAATGCCACTTCCAGCTCAGCTGTGCAGAAGAAGAACAACAAGAAGAAGAAATATCTCGAAATATGTCCGTCAGGCCCCTTCCCTTGAGATAAATCTGCAAATATCTCGGAAACGAAGCGAGCTATGGCAAAATGTTAAGAGACCGTTTTCGTAGAGAATTAAGTTTCCTACTTTTTATGTTCTATGATATTTTTTGATCAGAAGCGTAGTTTTCGAGATATATCGAGATATTTAAAAGTTCCGAAGCCGCACCAACATAATAAAGATACAGAAACACCGTGGCCCCTTTCTTTGAGATAACTCTGCACTATTGCGAGCTGCAAATGCCACTTCCAGCTTAGCTGTGCAGAGGAAGAACAACAAGAATAAGAAATATCTCGAAATATGTCCGTCATGCCAGTTCCTTTGAGCTGAATCTGCAAATATCTCGGAAACGAAGCGAGCTATGGCAAAATGTTAAGAGACCTTTTTTGTAGAGAATTAAGTTTCCTACTTTTTATGTTCGATGATATTTTTTGATCAGATGCGTAGTTCTCGAGATATATCAAGATATTTAAAAGTTCCGAAGCTGCACCAACATAATAGAGGTACAGAAACACCGTGGCCTCTTTCTTTGAGATAACTCTGCACTATTGCGAGCTGCAAATGCCACTTCGAGCTTAGCTGTGCAGAAGAAGAACAACAAGAAGAAGAAATATCTCGAAATATGTCCGTCAGACCCCTTCCCTTGAGATGAATCTGCAAATATCTCGGAAACGAAGCGAGCTATGGCAAAATGTTGAGAAACCTTTTTTGTAGAGAATAATATTTCCTACAATTTACGTTCTATGATATTTTTTGATCAGAAGCGTAGTTTTCGAGATATATCGAGATATTTAAAAGTTCCGAAGACGCACCAACATAATAGAGATACAGAAACACCGTGGCCCCTTTCTTTGAGATAACTCTGCACTATTGCGACCTGCAAATGCCACTTCCAGCTCAGCTGTGCAGAAGAAGAACAACAAGAAGAAGAAATATCTCGAAATATGTCCGTCAGGCCCCTTCCCTTGAGATAAATCTGCAAATATCTCGGAAACGAAGCGAGCTATGGCAAAATGTTAAGAGACCGTTTTCGTAGAGAATTAAGTTTCCTACTTTTTATGTTCTATGATATTTTTTGATCAGAAGCGTAGTTTTCGAGATATATCGAGATATTTAAAAGTTCCGAAGCCGCACCAACATAATAAAGATACAGAAACACCGTGGCCCCTTTCTTTGAGATAACTCTGCACTATTGCGAGCTGCAAATGCCACTTCCAGCTTAGCTGTGCAGAGGAAGAACAACAAGAATAAGAAATATCTCGAAATATGTCCGTCATGCCAGTTCCTTTGAGCTGAATCTGCAAATATCTCGGAAACGAAGCGAGCTATGGCAAAATGTTAAGAGACCTTTTTTGTAGAGAATTAAGTTTCCTACTTTTTATGTTCTATGATATTTTTTGATCAGATGCGTAGTTCTCGAGATATATCAAGATATTTAAAAGTTCCGAAGCCGCACCAACATAATAGAGATACAGAAACACCGTGGCCCCTTTCTTTGAGATAACTCTGCACTATTGCGAGCTGTAAATGCCACTTCCAGCTTAGCTGTGCAGAAGAAGAACAACAAGAAGAAGAAATATCTCGAAATATGTCCGTTAGGCCCCTTCCCTTGAGATATATCTGCAAATATCTCGGAAACGAAGCGAGCTATAGCAAAATGTTAAGAGACCTTTTTTGTAGAGAATTATGTTTCCTACAATTTATGTTCTACGATATTTTTTGATCAGAAGCGTAGTTTTCGAGATATATCGAGATATTTAAAAGTTCCGAAGACGCACCAACATAATAGAGATACAGAAACACCGTGGCCCCTTTCTTTGAGATAACTCTGCACTATTGCGACCTGCAAATGCCACTTCCAGCTCAGCTGTGCAGAAGAAGAACAACAAGAAGAAGAAATATCTCGAAATATGTCCGTCAGGCCCCTTCCCTTGAGATAAATCTGCAAATATCTCGGAAACGAAGCGAGCTATGGCAAAATGTTAAGAGACCGTTTTCGTAGAGAATTAAGTTTCCTACTTTTTATGTTCTATGATATTTTTTGATCAGAAGCGTAGTTTTCGAGATATATCGAGATATTTAAAAGTTCCGAAGCCGCACCAACATAATAAAGATACAGAAACACCGTGGCCCCTTTCTTTGAGATAACTCTGCACTATTGCGAGCTGCAAATGCCACTTCCAGCTTAGCTGTGCAGAGGAAGAACAACAAGAATAAGAAATATCTCGAAATATGTCCGTCATGCCAGTTCCTTTGAGCTGAATCTGCAAATATCTCGGAAACGAAGCGAGCTATGGCAAAATGTTAAGAGACCTTTTTTGTAGAGAATTAAGTTTCCTACTTTTTATGTTCTATGATATTTTTTGATCAGATGCGTAGTTCTCGAGATATATCAAGATATTTAAAAGTTCGGAAGCCGCACCAACATAATAGAGATACAGAAACACCGTGGCCCCTTTCTTTGAGATAACTCTGCACTATTGCGAGCTGTAAATGCCACTTCCAGCTTAGCTGTGCAGAAGAAGAACAACAAGAAGAAGAAATATCTCGAAATATGTCCGTTAGGCCCCTTCCCTTGAGATATATCTGCAAATATCTCGGAAACGAAGCGAGCTATGGCAAAATGTTAAGAGACCTTTTTTGTAGAGAATTATGTTTCCTACAATTTATGTTCTACGATATTTTTTGATCAGAAGCGTAGTTTTCGAGATATATCGAGATATTTAAAAGTTCCGAAGCCGCACCAACATAATAGATGTACAGAAACACCGTGGCCCCTTTCTTTGAGATAACTCTGCACTAGTGCGAGCTGCAAGTGCCACTTCCAGCTTAGCTGTGCAGAAGAAGAACAACAAGAAGAAGAAATATCTCGAAATATGTCCGTCAGGCCCCTTCCGTTGAGATAAATCTGCAAATATCTCGGAAACGAAGCGAGCTATGGCAAAATGTTAAGAGACCTTTTTTGTAGAGAATTATGCTTCCTACAATTTATGTTCTTTGATATTTTTTGATCAGAAGCGTAGTTTTCGAGATATATCGAGATATTTAAAAGTTCCGAAGCCGCACCAACATAATAGGGATACAGAAACACCGTGGCCCCTTTCTTTGAGATAACTCTGCACTAGTGCGAGCCGCAAATGCTACTTCCAGCTTAGCTGCGCAGAAGAAGAACAACAAGAAGAAGAAATATCTCGAAATATGTCCGTTAGGCCCCTTCCCTTGAGATAAATCTGCAAATATCTCGGAAACGAAGCGAGCTATGGCAAAATGTTAAGAGACCATTTTTGTAGAGAATTAAGTTTCCTACTTTTCATGTTCTATGATATTTTTTGATCAGATGCGTAGTTCTCGAGATATATCAAGATATTTAAAAGTTCCGAAGCCGCACCAACATAATAGAGATACAGAAACACCGTGGCCCCTTTCTTTGAGATAACTCTGCACTATCGCGAGCTGCAAATGCCACTTCCAGCTTAGCTGTGCAGAGGAAGAACAACAAGAATAAGAAATATCTCGAAATATGTCCGTCATGCCAGTTCCTTTGAGCTGAATCTGCAAATATCTCGGAAACGAAGCGAGCTATGGCAAAATGTTAAGAGACCTTTTTTGTAGAGAATTAAGTTTCCTACTTTTTATGTTCTATGATATTTTTTGATCAGATGCGTAGTTCTCGAGATATATCAAGATATTTAAAAGTTCCGAAGCCGCACCAACATAATAGAGATACAGAAACACCGTGGCCCCTTTCTTTGAGATAACTCTGCACTATTGCGAGCTGTAAATGCCACTTCCAGCTTAGCTGTGCAGAAGAAGAACAACAAGAAGAAGAAATATCTCGAAATATGTCCGTCAGGCCCCTTCCCTTGAGATATATCTGCAAATATCTCGGAAACGAAGCGAGCTATGGCAAAATGTTAAGAGACCTTTTTTGTAGAGAATTATGTTTCCTACAATTTATGTTCTACGATATTTTTTGATCAGAAGCGTAGTTTTCGAGATATATCGAGATATTTAAAAGTTCCGAAGCCGCACCAACATAATAGATGTACAGAAACACCGTGGCCCCTTTCTTTGAGATAACTCTGCACTAGTGCGAGCTGCAAGTGCCACTTCCAGCTTAGCTGTGCAGAAGAAGAACAACAAGAAGAAGAAATATCTCGAAATATGTCCGTCAGGCCCCTTCCCTTGAGATAAATCTGCAAATATCTCGGAAACGAAGAGAGCTATGGCAAAATGTTAGGAGACCATTTTTGTAGAGAATTAAGTTTCCTACTTTTCATGTTCTATGATATTTTTTGATCAGATGCGTAGTTCTCGAGATATATCAAGATATTTAAAAGTTCCGAAGCCGCACCAACATAATAGAGATACAGAAACACCGTGGCCCCTTTCTTTGAGATAACTCTGCACTATTGCGAGCTGCAAATGCCACTTCCAGCTTAGCTGTGCAGAGGAAGAACAACAAGAATAAGAAATATCTCGAAATATGTCCGTCATGCCAGTTCCTTTGAGCTGAATCTGCAAATATCTCGGAAACGAAGCGAGCTATGGCAAAATGTTAAGAGACCTTTTTTGTAGAGAATTAAGTTTCCTACTTTTTATGTTCTATGATATTTTTTGATCAGATGCGTAGTTCTCGAGATATATCAAGATATTTAAAAGTTCCGAAGCCGCACCAACATAATAGAGATACAGAAACACCGTGGCCCCTTTCTTTGAGATAACTCTGCACTATTGCGAGCTGTAAATGCCACTTCCAGCTTAGCTGTGCAGAAGAAGAACAACAAGAAGAAGAAATATCTCGAAATATGTCCGTCAGGCCCCTTCCCTTGAGATATATCTGCAAATATCTCGGAAACGAAGCGAGCTATGGCAAAATGTTAAGAGACCTTTTTTGTAGAGAATTAAGTTTCCTACTTTTTATGTTCGATGATATTTTTTGATCGGATGCGTAGTTCTCGAGATATATCAAGATATTTAAAAGTTCCGAAGCTGCACCAACATAATAGAGGTACAGAAACACCGTGGCCTCTTTCTTTGAGATAACTCTGCACTATTGCGAGCTGCAAATGCCACTTCGAGCTTAGCTGTGCAGAAGAAGAACAACAAGAAGAAGAAATATCTCGAAATATGTCCGTCAGACCCCTTCCCTTGAGATGAATCTGCAAATATCTCGGAAACGAAGCGAGCTATGGCAAAATGTTGAGAGACCTTTTTTGTAGAGAATAATATTTCCTACAATTTACGTTCTATGATATTTTTTGATCAGAAGCGTAGTTTTCGAGATATATCGAGATATTTAAAAGTTCCGAAGACGCACCAACATAATAGAGATACAGAAACACCGTGGCCCCTTTCTTTGAGATAACTCTGCACTATTGCGACCTGCAAATGCCACTTCCAGCTCAGCTGTGCAGAAGAAGAACAACAAGAAGAAGAAATATCTCGAAATATGTCCGTCAGGCCCCTTCCCTTGAGATAAATCTGCAAATATCTCGGAAACGAAGCGAGCTATGGCAAAATGTTAAGAGACCGTTTTCGTAGAGAATTAAGTTTCCTACTTTTTATGTTCTATGATATTTTTTGATCAGAAGCGTAGTTTTCGAGATATATCGAGATATTTAAAAGTTCCGAAGCCGCACCAACATAATAAAGATACAGAAACACCGTGGCCCCTTTCTTTGAGATAACTCTGCACTAGTGCGAGCCGCAAATGCCACTTCCAGCTTAGCTGTGCAGAAGAAGAACAACAAGAAGAAGAAATATCTCGAAATATGTCCGTCAGGCCCCTTCCCTTGAGATAAATATGCAAATATCTCGGAAACGAAGCGAGCTATGGCAAAATGTTAAGAGACCTTTTTTGTAGAGAATTAAGTTTCCTACTTTTTATGTTCTATGATATTTTTTGATCAGATGCGTAGTTCTCGAGATATATCAAGATATTTAAAAGTTCCGAAGCCGCACCAACATAATAGAGATACAGAAACACCGTGGCCCCTTTCTTTGAGATAACTCTGCACTATTGCGAGCTGTAAATGCCACTTCCAGCTTAGTTGTGCAGAAGAAGAACAACAAGAAGAAGAAATATCTCGAAATATGTCCGTCAGGCCCCTTCCCTTGAGATATATCTGCAAATATCTCGGAAACGAAGCGAGCTATGGCAAAATGTTAAGAGACCTTTTTTGTAGAGAATTATGTTTCCTACAATTTATGTTCTACGATATTTTTTGATCAGAAGCGTAGTTTTCGAGATATATCGAGATATTTAAAAGTTCCGAAGCCGCACCAACATAATAGAGATACAGAAACACCGTGGCCCCTTTCTTTGAGATAACTCTGCACTATTGCGAGCTGCAAATGCCACTTCCAGCTTAGCTGTGCAGAGGAAGAACAACAAGAATAAGAAATATCTCGAAATATGTCCGTCATGCCAGTTCCTTTGAGCTGAATCTGCAAATATCTCGGAAACGAAGCGAGCTATGGCAAAATGTTAAGAGACCTTTTTTGTAGAGAATTAAGTTTCCTACTTTTTATGTTCTATGATATTTTTTGATCAGATGCGTAGTTCTCGAGATATATCAAGATATTTAAAAGTTCCGAAGCCGCACCAACATAATAGAGATACAGAAACACCGTGGCCCCTTTCTTTGAGATAACTCTGCACTATTGCGAGCTGTAAATGCCACTTCCAGCTTAGCTGTGCAGAAGAAGAACAACAAGAAGAAGAAATATCTCGAAATATGTCCGTCAGGCCCCTTCCCTTGAGATATATCTGCAAATATCTCGGAAACGAAGAGAGCTATGGCAAAATGTTAAGAGACCTTTTTTGTAGAGAATTATGTTTCCTACAATTTATGTTCTACGATATTTTTTGATCAGAAGCGTAGTTTTCGAGATATATCGAGATATTTAAAAGTTCCGAAGCCGCACCAACATAATAGATATACAGAAACACCGTGGCCCCTTTCTTTGAGATAACTCTGCACTAGTGCGAGCTGCAAATGCCACTTCCAGCTTAGCTGTGCAGAAGAAGAACAACAAGAAGAAGAAATATCTCGAAATATGTCCGTCAGGCCCCTTCCCTTGAGATAAATCTGCAAATATCTCGGAAACGAAGCGAGCTATGGCAAAATCTTAAGAGACCTTTTTTGTAGAGAATTAAGTTTCCTACTTTTTATGTTCTATGATATTTTTTGATCAGATGCGTAGTTCTCGAGATATAACAAGATATTTAAAAGTTCCGAAGCCGCTCCAACATAATAGAGATACAGAAACACCGTGGCCCCTTTCTTTGAGATAACTCTGCACTATTGCGAGCTGTAAATGCCACTTCCAGCTTAGCTGTGCAGAAGAAGAACAACAAGAAGAAGAAATATCTCGAAATATGTCCGTCAGGCCCCTTCCCTTGAGATATATCTGCAAATATCTCGGAAACGAAGCGAGCTATGGCAAAATGTTAAGAGACCTTTTTTGTAGAGAATTATGTTTCCTACAATTTATGTTGTATGATATTTTTTGATCAGAAGCGTAGTTTTCGAGATATATCAAGATATTTAAAAGTTCCGAAGCCGCAACAACATAATAGAGATACAGAAACACCGTGGCCCCTTTCTTTGAGATAACTCTGCACTATTGCGAGCTGTAAATGCCACTTCCAGCTTAGCTGTGCAGAAGAAGAACAACAAGAAGAAGAAATATCTCGAAATATGTCCGTCAGGCCCCTTCCCTTGAGATATATCTGCAAATATCTCGGAAACGAAGCGAGCTATGGCAAAATGTTAAGAGACCTTTTTTGTAGAGAATTATGTTTCCTACAATTTATGTTCTATGATATTTTTTGATCAGATGCGTAGTTCTCGAGATATATCAAGATATTTTAAAGTTCCGAAGCCGCACCAACATAATAGAGATACAGAAATACCGTGGCCCCTTTCTTTGAGATAACTCTGCACTATTGCGAGCTGCAAATGCCACTTCCAGCTTAGCTGTGCAGAGGAAGAACAACAAGAAGAAGAAATATCTCGAAATATGTCCGTCAGGCCAGTTCCTTTGAGCTGAATCTGCAAATATCTCGGAAACGAAGCGAGCTATGGCAAAATGTTAAGAGACGTTTTTTGTAGAGAATTATGTTTCCTACAATTTATGTTCTATGATATTTTTTGATCAGAAGCGTAGTTTTCGAGATATATCGAGATATTTAAAAGTTCCGAAGCCGCACCAACATAATAGAGATACAGAAACACCGTGGCCCCTTTCTTTGAGATAACTCTGCACTAGTGCGAGCCGCAAATGCCACTTCCAGCTTAGCTGTGCAGAAGAAGAACAACAAGAAGAAGAAGTATCTCGAAATATGTCCGACAGGCCCCTTCCCTTGAGATAAATCTGCAAATATCTCGGAAACGAAGCGAGCTATGGCGAAATGTTAAGAGACCTTTTTTGTAGAGAATTAAGTTTCCTACTTTTTATCTTCTATGATATTTTTTGATCAGATGCGTAGTTCTCGAGATAGATCAAGATACTTAAAAGTTCCGAAGCCGCACCAACATAATAGAGATACAGAAACACCGTCGCCCCTCTCTTTGAGATAACTCTGCACTATTGCGAGCTGCAAATGCCACTTACAGCTTAGCTGTGCAGAAGAAGAACAACAAGAAGAAGAAATATCTCGAAATATGTCCGCCAGGCCCCTTCCCTGGAGATAAATCTGCAAATATCTCGGAAACGAAGCGAGCTATGGCAAAATGTTTAGAGACCTTTTTTGTAGAGAATTATGTTTCCTACAATTTATGTTCTACGATATTTTTTGATCAGAAGCGTAGTTTTCGAGATATATCGAGATATTTAAAAGTTCCGAAGCCGCACCAACATAATAGATATACAGAAACACCGTGGCCCCTTTCTTTGAGATAACTCTGCACTAGTGCGAGCTGCAAATGCCACTTCCAGCTTAGCTGTGCAGAAGAAGAACAACAAGAAGAAGAAATATCTCGAAATATGTCCGTCAGGCCCCTTCCCTTGAGATAAATCTGCAAATATCTCGGAAACGAAGCGAGCTATGGCAAAATCTTAAGAGACCTTTTTTGTAGAGAATTAAGTTTCCTACTTTTTATGTTCTATGATATTTTTTGATCAGATGCGTAGTTCTCGAGATATATCAAGATATTTAAAAGTTCCGAAGCCGCTCCAACATAATAGAGATACAGAAACACCGTGGCCCCTTTCTTTGAGATAACTCTGCACTATTGCGAGCTGTAAATGCCACTTCCAGCTTAGCTGTGCAGAAGAAGAACAACAAGAAGAAGAAATATCTCGAAATATGTCCGTCAGGCCCCTTCCCTTGAGATATATCTGCAAATATCTCGGAAACGAAGCGAGCTATGGCAAAATGTTAAGAGACCTTTTTTGTAGAGAATTATGTTTCCTACAATTTATGTTGTATGATATTTTTTGATCAGAAGCGTAGTTTTCGAGATATATCAAGATATTTAAAAGTTCCGAAGCCGCACCAACATAATAGAGATACAGAAACACCGTGGCCCCTTTCTTTGAGATAACTCTGCACTATTGCGAGCTGTAAATGCCACTTCCAGCTTAGCTGTGCAGAAGAAGAACAACAAGAAGAAGAAATATCTCGAAATATGTCCGTCAGGCCCCTTCCCTTGAGATATATCTGCAAATATCTCGGAAACGAAGCGAGCTATGGCAAAATGTTAAGAGACCTTTTTTGTAGAGAATTATGTTTCCTACAATTTATGTTCTATGATATTTTTTGATCAGATGCGTAGTTCTCGAGATATATCAAGATATTTTAAAGTTCCGAAGCCGCACCAACATAATAGAGATACAGAAACACCGTGGCCCCTTTCTTTGAGATAACTCTGCACTATTGCGAGCTGCAAATGCCACTTCCAGCTTAGCTGTGCAGAGGAAGAACAACAAGAAGAAGAAATATCTCGAAATATGTCCGTCAGGCCAGTTCCTTTGAGCTGAATCTGCAAATATCTCGGAAACGAAGCGAGCTATGGCAAAATGTTAAGAGACGTTTTTTGTAGAGAATTATGTTTCCTACAATTTATGTTCTATGATATTTTTTGATCAGAAGCGTAGTTTTCGAGATATATCGAGATATTTAAAAGTTCCGAAGCCGCACCAACATAATAGAGATACAGAAACACCGTGGCCCCTTTCTTTGAGATAACTCTGCACTAGTGCGAGCCGCAAATGCCACTTCCAGCTTAGCTGTGCAGAAGAAGAACAACAAGAAGAAGAAGTATCTCGAAATATGTCCGACAGGCCCCTTCCCTTGAGATAAATCTGCAAATATCTCGGAAACGAAGCGAGCTATGGCGAAATGTTAAGAGACCTTTTTTGTAGAGAATTAAGTTTCCTACTTTTTATCTTCTATGATATTTTTTGATCAGATGCGTAGTTCTCGAGATAGATCAAGATACTTAAAAGTTCCGAAGCCGCACCAACATAATAGAGATACAGAAACACCGTCGCCCCTCTCTTTGAGATAACTCTGCACTATTGCGAGCTGCAAATGCCACTTACAGCTTAGCTGTGCAGAAGAAGAACAACAAGAAGAAGAAATATCTCGAAATATGTCCGCCAGGCCCCTTCCCTGGAGATAAATCTGCAAATATCTCGGAAACGAAGCGAGCTATGGCAAAATGTTTAGAGACCTTTCTTGTAGAGAATTAAGTTTCCTACTTTTTATGTAGTATGATATTTTTTGATCAGATGCGTAGTTCTCGAGATATATCAAGATATTTAAAAGTTCCGAAGCCGCACCAACATAATAGAGATACAGAAACACCGTGGCCCCTTTCTTTGAGATAACTCTGCACTATTGCGCGCTGCAAATGCCACTTCCAGCTTAGCTGTGCAGAAGAAGAACAACAAGAAGAAGAAATATCTCGAAATATGTCCATCAGGACCCTTCCCTTGAGATAAATCTGCAAATATCTCGGAAACGAAGCGAGCTATGGCAAAATGTTAAGAGACCTTTTTTGTAGAGAATTATGTTTCCTACAATTTATGTTCTACGATATTTTTTGATCAGAAGCGTAGTTTTCGAGATATATCGAGATATTTAAAAGTTCCGAAGCCGCACCAACATAATAGATATACAGAAACACCGTGGCCCCTTTCTTTGAGATAACTCTGCACTAGTGCGAGCTGCAAATGCCACTTCCAGCTTAGCTGTGCAGAGGAAGAACAACAAGAAGAAGAAATATCTCGAAATATGTCCGTCAGGCCCCTTCCCTTGAGATAAATCTGCAAATATCTCGGAAACGAAGCGAGCTATGGCAAAATCTTAAGAGACCTTTTTTGTAGAGAATTAAGTTTTCTACTTTTTATGTTCTATGATATTTTTTGATCAGATGCGTAGTTCTCGAGATATATCAAGATATTTAAAAGTTCCGAAGCCGCACCAACATAATAGAGATACAGAAACACCGTGGCCCCTTTCTTTGAGATAACTCTGCACTATTGCGAGCTGCAAATGCCACTTCCAGCTTAGCTGTGCAGAAGAAGAACAACAAGAAGAAGAAATATCTCGAAATATGTCCGTCAGGCCCCTTCCCTTGAGATATATCTGCAAATATCTCGGAAACGAAGCGAGCTATGGCAAAATGTTAAGAGACCTTTTTTGTAGAGAATTATGTTTCCTACAATTTATGTTCTACGATATTTTTTGATCAGAAGCGTAGTTCTCGAGATATATCAAGATATTTAAAAGTTCCGAAGCCGCACCAACATAATAGAGATACAGAAACACCGTGGCCCCTTTCTTTGAGATAACTCTGCACTATTGCGCGCTGGAAATGCCACTTCCAGCTTAGCTGTGCAGAAGAAGAACAACAAGAAGAAGAAATATCTCGAAATATGTCCGTCAGGCCCCTTCCCTTGAGATAAATCTGCAAATATGTCGGAAACCAAGTGAGCTATGGCAAAATGTTAAGAGACCTTTTTTGTAGATAATTAAGTTTCCTACTTTTTATGTTCTATGATATTTTTCGATCAGAGGCGTAGTTCTCGAGATATATCAAGATATTTAAAAGTTCCGAAGCCGCACCAACATAATAGAGATACAGAAACACCGTGGCCCCTTTCTTTGAGATAACTCTGCACGATTGCGAGCTGGAAATGCCACTTCCAGTTTAGCTGTGCAGAAGAAGAATAACAAGAAGAAGAAATATCTCGAAATATGTCCGTCAGGCCCCTTCCCTTGAGATATATCTGCAAATATCTCGGAAACGAAGCGAGCTATGGCAAAATGTTAAGAGACCTTTTTTGTAGAGAATTATGTTTCCTACAATTTATGTTGTATGATATTTTTTGATCAGAAGCGTAGTTTTCGAGATATATCGAGATATTTAAAAGTTCCGAAGCCGCACCAACATAATAGAGATACAGAAACACCGTGGCCCCTTTCTTTGAGATAACTCTGCACTAGTGCGAGCCGCAAATGCCACTTCCAGCTTAGCTGTGCAGAAGGAGAACAACAAGAAGAAGAAATATCTCGAAATATGTCCGTCAGGCCCCTTCCCTTGAGATAAATCTGCAAATATCTCGGAAACGAAGCGAGCTATGGCAAAATGTTAAGAGACCTTTTTTGTAGAGAATTATGTTTCCTACAATTTATGTTGTATGATATTTTTTGATCAGAAGCGTAGTTTTCGAGATATATCGAGATATTTAAAAGTTCCGAAGCCGCAACAACATAATAGAGATACAGAAACACCGTGGCCCATTTCGGTGAGATAACTCTGCACTAGTGCGAGCTGCAAATGCCACTTCCAGCTTAGCTGTGCAGAAGAAGA
Organism: Osmia lignaria lignaria; assembly: GCF_051020975.1. NCBI lineage: Eukaryota > Metazoa > Arthropoda > Insecta > Hymenoptera > Megachilidae > Osmia > Osmia lignaria. Next base: position 8,759,068 of record NW_027478166.1, read on the forward strand.
ACAACAAGAAGAAGAAATATCTCGAAATATGTCCGTCAGGCCCCTTCCCTTGAGATAAATCTGCAAATATCTCGGAAACGAAGCGAGCTATGGCAAAATGTTAAGAGACCTTTTTTGTAGAGAATTATGTTTCCGACAATTTATGTTCTATGATATTTTTTGATCAGAAGCGTAGTTTTCGAGATATATCGAGATATTTAAAAGTTCCGAAGCCGCACCAACATAATAGAGATACAGAAACACCGTGGCCCCTTTGTTTGAGATAACTCTGCACTAGTGCGAGCTGCAAATGCCATTTCCAGCTTAGCTGTGCAGAAGAAGAATAACAAGAAGAAGAAATATCTCGAAATATGTCCGTCAGGCCCCTTCCCTTGAGATATATCTGCAAATATCTCGGAAACGAAGCGAGCTATGGCAAAATGTTAAGAGACCTTTTTTGTAGAGAATTATGTTTCCTACAATTTATGTTCTATGATATTTTTTGATCAGAAGCGTAGTTTTCGAGATATATCGAGATATTTAAAAGTTCCGAAGCCGCACCAACATAATAGAGATACAGAAACACCGTGGCCCCTTTCTTTGAGATAACTCTGCACTAGTGCGAGCCGCAAATGCCACTTCCAGCTTAGCTGTGCAGAAGAAGAACAACAAGAAGAAGAAATATCTCGAAATATGTCCGTCAGGCCCCTTCCCTTGAGATAAATCTGCAAATATCTCGGAAACGAAGCGAGCTACGGCAAAATGTTAAGAGACCTTTTTTGTAGAGAATTAAGTTTCCTACTTTTTATGTTCTATGACATTTTTTGATCAGATGCGTAGTTCTCGAGATATATCAAGATATTTAAAAGTTCCGAAGCCGCACCAACATAATAGAGATACAGAAACACCGTGGCCCCTTTCTTTAAGATAACTCTGCACTAGTGCGAGCCGCAAATGCCACTTCCAGCTTAGCTGTGCAGAAGAAGAACAACAAGAAGAAGAAATATCTCGAAATATGTCCGTCAGGCCCCTTCCCTTGAGATATATCTGCAAATATCTCGGAAACGAAGCGAGCTATGGCGAAATGTTAAGAGACCTTTTTTGTAGAGAATTAAGTTTCCTACTTTTTATCTTCTATGATATTTTTTGATCAGATGCGTAGTTCTCGAGATATATCAAGATATTTAAAAGTTCCGAAGCCGCACCAACATAATAGAGATACAGAAACACCGTGGCCCCTCTCTTTGAGATAACTCTGCACTATTGCGAGCTGCAAATGCCACTTCCAGCTTAGCTGTGCAGAAGAAGAACAACAAGAAGAAGAAATATCTCGAAATATGTCCGTCAGGCCCCTTCCCTTGAGATAAATCTGCAAATATCTCGGAAACGAAACGAGCTATGGCAAAATGTTAAGAGACCTTTTTTGTAGAGAATTAAGTTTCCTACTTTTTATGTTCTATGATATTTTTTGATCAGAAGCGTAGTTTTCGAGATATATCGAGATATTTAAAAGTTCCGAAGCCGCACCAACATAATAGAGATACAGAAACACCGTGGCCCCTTTCTTTGAGATAACTCTGCACTAGTGAGAGCCGCAAATGCCACTTCCAGCTTAGCTGTGCAGAAGAAGAACAACAAGAAGGAGAAATATCTCGAAATATGTCCGTCAGGCCCCTTCCCTTGAGATAAATATGCAAATATCTCGGAAACGAAGCGAGCTATGGCAAAATGTTAAGAGACCTTTTTTGTAGAGAATTAAGTTTCCTACTTTTCATGTTCTATGATATTTTTTGATCAGATGCGTAGTTCTCGAGATATATCAAGATATTTAAAAGTTCCGAAGCCGCACCAACATAATAGAGATACAGAAACACCGTGGCCCCTTTCTTTGAGATAACTCTGCACTATTGCGAGCTGCAAATGCCACTTCCAGCTTAGCTGTGCAGAGGAAGAACAACAAGAAGAAGAAATATCTCGAAATATGTCCGTCAGGCCAGTTCCTTTGAGCTGAATCTGCAAATATCTCGGAAACGAAGCGAGCTATGGCAAAATGTTAAGAGAGGTTTTTTGTAGAGAATTATGTTTCCTACAATTTATGTTCTATGATATTTTTTGATCAGAAGCGTAGTTTTCGAGATATATCGAGATATTTAAAAGTTCCGAAGCCGTACCAACATAATAGAGATACAGAAACACCGTGGCCCCTTTCTTTGAGATAACTCTGCACTAGTGAGAGCCGCAAATGCCACTTCCAGCTTAGCTGTGCAGAAGAAGAACAACAAGAAGAAGAAATATCTCGAAATATGTCCGTCAGGCCCCTTCCCTTGAGATAAATCTGCAAATATCTCGGAAACGAAGCGAGCTATGGCAAAATGTTAAGAGACCTTTTTTGTAGAGAATTAAGTTTCCTACTTTTTATGTTCTATGATATTTTTTGATCAGAAGCGTAGTTTTCGAGATATATCGAGATATTTAAAAGTTCCGAAGCCGCACCAACATAATAGAGATACAGAAACACCGTGGCCCCTTTCTTTGAGATAACTCTGCACTATTGCGACCTGCAAATGCCACTTCCAGCTCAGCTGTGCAGAAGAAGAACAACAAGAAGAAGAAATATCTCGAAATATGTCCGTCAGGCCCCTTCCCTTGAGATAAATCTGCAAATATCTCGGAAACGAAGCGAGCTATGGCAAAATGTTAAGAGACCTTTTTTGTAGAGAATTAAGTTTCCTACTTTTTATGTTCTATGATATTTTTTGATCAGATGCGTAGTTCTCGAGATATATCAAGATATTTAAAAGTTCCGAAGGCGCACCAACATAATAGAGATACAGAAACACCGTGGCCCCTTTCTTTGAGATAACTCTGCACTATTGCGAGCTGGAAATGCCACTTCCAGTTTAGCTGTGCAGAAGAAGAACAACAAGAAGAAGAAATATCTCGAAATATGTCCGTTAGGCCCCTTCCCTTCAGATAAATCTGCAAATATCTCGGAAACGAAGCGAGCTATGGCAAAATGTTAAGAGACCTTTTTTGTAGAGAATTAAGTTTCCTACTTTTCAGGTTCTATGATATTTTTTGATCAGATGCGTAGTTCTCGAGATATATCAGGATATTTAAAAGTTCCGAAGCCGCACCAACATAATAGAGATACAGAAACACCGTGGCCCCTTTCTTTGAGATAACTCTGCACTATTGCGAGCTGTAAATGCCACTTCCAGCTTAGCTGTGCAGAAGAAGAACAACAAGAAGAAGAAATATCTCGAAATATGTCCGTCAGGCCCCTTCCCTTGAGATATATCTGCAAATATCTCGGAAACGAAGCGAGCTATGGCAAAATGTTAAGAGACCTTTTTTGTAGAGAATTATGTTTCCTACAATTTATGTTCTATGATATTTTTTGATCAGAAGCGTAGTTTTCGAGATATATCGAGATATTTAAAAGTTCCGAAGCCGCACCAACATAATAGAGATACAGAAACACCGTGGCCCCTTTCTTTGAGATAACTCTGCACTAGTGAGAGCCGCAAATGCCACTTCCAGCTTAGCTGTGCAGAAGAAGAACAACAAGAAGAAGAAATATCTCGAAATATGTCCGTCAGGCCCCTTCCCTTGAGATAAATATGCAAATATCTCGGAAACGAAGCGAGCTATGGCAAAATGTTAAGAGACCTTTTTTGTAGAGAATTAAGTTTCCTACTTTTTATGTTCTATGATATTTCTTGATCAGATGCGTAGTTCTCGAGATATATCAAGATATTTAAAAGTACCGAAGCCGCACCAACATAATAGAGATACAGAAACACCGTGGCCCCTTTCATTGAGATAACTCTGCACTATCGCGAGCTGGAAATGCCACTTCCAGCTTAGCTGTGCAGAAGAAGAACAACAAGAAGAAGAAATATCTCGAAATATGTCCGTCAGGCCACTTCCCTTGAGATAAATCTGCAAATATCTCGGAAACGAAGCGAGCTATGGCAAAATGTTAAGAGACCTTTTTTGTAGAGAATTAAGTTTCCTACTTTTTATGTTCGATGATATTTTTTGATCAGATGCGTAGTTCTCGAGATATATCAAGATATTTAAAAGTTCCGAAGCTGCACCAACATAATAGAGGTACAGAAACACCGTGGCCTCTTTCTTTGAGATAACTCTGCACTATTGCGAGCTGCAAATGCCGCTTCGAGCTTAGCTGTGCAGAAGAAGAACAACAAGAAGAAGGAATATCTCGAAATATGTCCGTCAGACCCCTTCCCTTGAGATGAATCTGCAAATATCTCGGAAACGAAGCGAGCTATGGCAAAATGTTAAGAGACCTTTTTTGTAGAGAATAATGTTTCCTACAATTTACGTTCTATGATATTTTTTGATCAGAAGCGTAGTTTTCGAGATATATCGGGATATTTAAAAGTTCCGAAGCCGCACCAACATAATAGAGATACAGAAACACCGTGGCCCCTTTCTTTGAGATACCTGCACTATTGCGACCTGCAAATGCCACTTCCAGCTCAGCTGTGCAGAAGAAGAACAACAAGAAGAAGAAATATCTCGAAATATGTCCGTCAGGCCCCTTCCCTTGAGATAAATCTGCAAATATCTCGGAAACGAAGCGAGCTATGGCAAAATGTTTAAAGACCTTTCTTGTAGAGAATTAAGTTTCCTACTTTTTATTCAGTATGATATTTTTTGATCAGATGCGTAGTTCTCGAGATATATCAAGATATTTAAAAGTTCCGAAGCCGCACCAACATAATAGAGATACAGAAACACCGTGGCCCCTTTCTTTGGGATAACTCTGCACTATTGCGAGCTGCAAATGCCACTTCCAGCTTAGCTGTGCAGAAGAAGAACAACAAGAAGAAGAAATATCTCGAAATATGTCCGTCAGGCCCCTTCCCTTGAGATAAATCTGCAAATATCTCGGAAACGAAGCGAGCTATGGCAAAATGTTAAGAGACCTTTTTTGTAGAGAATTAAGTTTCCTACTTTTTGTGTTCTATGATATTTTTTGATCAGATGCGTAGTTCTCGAGATATATCAAGATATTTAAAAGTTCCGAAGCCGCACCAACATAATAGAGATACAGAAACACCGTGGCCCCTTTCTTTGAGATAACTCTGCACTATTGCGAGCTGGAAATGCCACTTCCAGTTTAGCTGTGCAGAAGAAGAACAACAAGAAGAAGAAATATCTCGAAATATGTCCGTTAGGCCCCTTCCCTTGAGATAAATCTGCAAATATCTCGGAAACGAAGCGAGGTATGGCAAAATGTTAAGAGACCTTTTTTGTAGAGAATTAAGTTTCCTACTTTTTATGTTCTATGATATTTTTTGATCAGATGCGTAGTTCTCGAGATATATCAAGATATTTAAAAGTTCCGAAGCCGCACCAACATAATAGAGATACAGAAACACCGTGGCTCCTTTCTTTGAGATAACTCTGCACTATTGCGAGCTGGAAATGCCACTTCCAGTTTAGCTGTGCAGAAGAAGAACAACAAGAAGAAGAAGTATCTCGAAATATGTCCGTTAGGCCCCTTCCCTTGAGATAAATCTGCAAATATCTCGGAAACGACGCGAGCTATGGCAAAATGTTAAGAGACCTTTTTTGTAGAGAATTAAGTTTCCTACTTTTTATGTTCTATGATATTTTTTGATCAGAAGCGTAGTTTTCGAGATATATCGAGATATTTAAAAGTCCCGAAGCCGCACCAACATAATAGAGATACAGAAACACCGTGGCCCCTTTCTTTGAGATAACTCTGCACTATTGCGAGCTGGAAATGCCACTTCCAGTTTAGCTGTGCAGAAGAAGAACAACAAGAAGAAGAAATATCTCGAAATATGTCCGTTAGGCCCCTTCCCTTGAGATAAATCTGCAAATATCTCGGAAACGAAGCGAGCTATGGCAAAATGTTAAGAGACCTTTTTTGTAGAGAATTATGTTTCCTACAATTTACGTTCTATGATATTTTTTGATCAGAAGCGTAGTTTTCGAGATATATCGAGATATTTAAAAGTTCCGAAGCCGCACCAACATAATAGAGATACAGAAACACGGTGGCCCCTTTCTTTGAGATAACTCTGCACTAGTGCGAGCTGCAAATGCCACTTCGAGCTTAGCTGTGCAGAAGAAGAACAACAAGAAGAAGAAATATCTCGAAATATGTCCGTCAGGCCCCTTCCCTTGAGATAAATCTGCAAATATCTCGGAAACGAAGAGAGCTATGGCAAAATGTTAAGAGACCTTTTTTGTAGAGAATTAAGTTTCCCACTTTTTATGTTCTATGATATTTTTTGATCAGAAGCGTAGTTTTCGAGATATATCGAGATATTTAAAAGTTCCGAAGCCGCACCAACATAATAGAGATACAGAAACACCGTGGCCCCTTTCTTTGAGATAACTCTGCACTATTGCGAGCTGCAAATGCCACTTCCAGCTTAGCTGTGCAGAAGAAGAACAACAAGAAGAAGAAATATCTCGAAATATGTCCGTCAGGCCCCTTCCCTTGAGATAAATCTGCAAATATCTCGGAAACGAAGCGAGCTATGGCAAAATGTTTAGAGACCTTTCTTGTAGAGAATTAAGTTTCCTACTTTTTATGTTCGATGATATTTTTTGATCAGATGCGTAGTTCTCGAGATATATCAAGATATTTAAAAGTTCCGAAGCCGCACCAACATAATAGAGATACAGAAACACCGTGGCCCCTTTCTTTGAGATAACTCTGCACTATTGCGAGCTGCAAATGCCACTTCCAGCTTAGCTGTGCAGAGGAAGAACAACAAGAAGAAGAAATATCTCGAAATATGTCCGTCAGGCCCCTTCCCTTGCGATAAATCTGCAAATATCTCGGAAACGAAGCGAGCTATGGCAAAATGTTAAGAGACCTTTTTTGTAGAGAATTAAGTTTCCTACTTTTTATCTTGTATGATATTTTTTGATCAGATGCGTAGTTCTCGAGATATATCAAGATATTTAAAAGTTCCGAAGCCGCACCAACATAATAGAGATACAGAAACACCGTGGCCCCTCTCTTTGAGATAACTCTGCACTATTGCGAGCTGCAAATGCCACTTCCAGCTTAGCTGTGCAGAAGAAGAACAACAAGAAGAAGAAATATCTCGAAATATGTCCGTCAGGCCCCTTCCCTTGAGATAAATCTGCAAATATCTCGGAAACGAAGCGAGCTATGGCAAAATGTTAAGAGACCTTTTTTGTAGAGAATTAAGTTTCCTACTTTTTATGTTCTATGATATTTTTTGATCAGATGCGTAGTTCTCGAGATATATCAAGATATTTAAAAGTTCCGAAGGCGCACCAACATAATAGAGATACAGAAACACCGTGGCCCCTTTCTTTGAGATAACTCTGCACTATTGCGAGCTGGAAATGCCACTTCCAGTTTAGCTGTGCAGAAGAAGAACAACAAGAAGAAGAAATATCTCGAAATATGTCCGTTAGGCCCCTTCCCTTCAGATAAATCTGCAAATATCTCGGAAACGAAGCGAGCTATGGCAAAATGTTAAGAGACCTTTTTTGTAGAGAATTAAGTTTCCTACTTTTCAGGTTCTATGATATTTTTTGATCAGATGCGTAGTTCTCGAGATATATCAGGATATTTAAAAGTTCCGAAGCCGCACCAACATAATAGAGATACAGAAACACCGTGGCCCCTTTCTTTGAGATAACTCTGCACTATTGCGAGCTGTAAATGCCACTTCCAGCTTAGCTGTGCAGAAGAAGAACAACAAGAAGAAGAAATATCTCGAAATATGTCCGTCAGGCCCCTTCCCTTGAGATATATCTGCAAATATCTCGGAAACGAAGCGAGCTATGGCAAAATGTTAAGAGACCTTTTTTGTAGAGAATTATGTTTCCTACAATTTATGTTCTATGATATTTTTTGATCAGAAGCGTAGTTTTCGAGATATATCGAGATATTTAAAAGTTCCGAAGCCGCACCAACATAATAGAGATACAGAAACACCGTGGCCCCTTTCTTTGAGATAACTCTGCACTAGTGAGAGCCGCAAATGCCACTTCCAGCTTAGCTGTGCAGAAGAAGAACAACAAGAAGAAGAAATATCTCGAAATATGTCCGTCAGGCCCCTTCCCTTGAGATAAATATGCAAATATCTCGGAAACGAAGCGAGCTATGGCAAAATGTTAAGAGACCTTTTTTGTAGAGAATTAAGTTTCCTACTTTTTATGTTCTATGATATTTCTTGATCAGATGCGTAGTTCTCGAGATATATCAAGATATTTAAAAGTACCGAAGCCGCACCAACATAATAGAGATACAGAAACACCGTGGCCCCTTTCATTGAGATAACTCTGCACTATCGCGAGCTGGAAATGCCACTTCCAGCTTAGCTGTGCAGAAGAAGAACAACAAGAAGAAGAAATATCTCGAAATATGTCCGTCAGGCCACTTCCCTTGAGATAAATCTGCAAATATCTCGGAAACGAAGCGAGCTATGGCAAAATGTTAAGAGACCTTTTTTGTAGAGAATTAAGTTTCCTACTTTTTATGTTCGATGATATTTTTTGATCAGATGCGTAGTTCTCGAGATATATCAAGATATTTAAAAGTTCCGAAGCTGCACCAACATAATAGAGGTACAGAAACACCGTGGCCTCTTTCTTTGAGATAACTCTGCACTATTGCGAGCTGCAAATGCCGCTTCGAGCTTAGCTGTGCAGAAGAAGAACAACAAGAAGAAGGAATATCTCGAAATATGTCCGTCAGACCCCTTCCCTTGAGATGAATCTGCAAATATCTCGGAAACGAAGCGAGCTATGGCAAAATGTTAAGAGACCTTTTTTGTAGAGAATAATGTTTCCTACAATTTACGTTCTATGATATTTTTTGATCAGAAGCGTAGTTTTCGAGATATATCGGGATATTTAAAAGTTCCGAAGCCGCACCAACATAATAGAGATACAGAAACACCGTGGCCCCTTTCTTTGAGATACCTGCACTATTGCGACCTGCAAATGCCACTTCCAGCTCAGCTGTGCAGAAGAAGAACAACAAGAAGAAGAAATATCTCGAAATATGTCCGTCAGGCCCCTTCCCTTGAGATAAATCTGCAAATATCTCGGAAACGAAGCGAGCTATGGCAAAATGTTTAAAGACCTTTCTTGTAGAGAATTAAGTTTCCTACTTTTTATTCAGTATGATATTTTTTGATCAGATGCGTAGTTCTCGAGATATATCAAGATATTTAAAAGTTCCGAAGCCGCACCAACATAATAGAGATACAGAAACACCGTGGCCCCTTTCTTTGGGATAACTCTGCACTATTGCGAGCTGCAAATGCCACTTCCAGCTTAGCTGTGCAGAAGAAGAACAACAAGAAGAAGAAATATCTCGAAATATGTCCGTCAGGCCCCTTCCCTTGAGATAAATCTGCAAATATCTCGGAAACGAAGCGAGCTATGGCAAAATGTTAAGAGACCTTTTTTGTAGAGAATTAAGTTTCCTACTTTTTGTGTTCTATGATATTTTTTGATCAGATGCGTAGTTCTCGAGATATATCAAGATATTTAAAAGTTCCGAAGCCGCACCAACATAATAGAGATACAGAAACACCGTGGCCCCTTTCTTTGAGATAACTCTGCACTATTGCGAGCTGCAAATGCCACTTCCAGCTTAGCTGTGCAGAGGAAGAACAACAAGAAGAAGAAATATCTCGAAATATGTCCGTCAGGCCCCTTCCCTTGCGATAAATCTGCAAATATCTCGGAAACGAAGCGAGCTATGGCAAAATGTTAAGAGACCTTTTTTGTAGAGAATTAAGTTTCCTACTTTTTATCTTGTACGATATTTTTTGATCAGATGCGTAGTTCTCGAGATATATCAAGATATTTAAAAGTTCCGAAGCCGCACCAACATAATAGAGATACAGAAACACCGTGGCCCCTCTCTTTGAGATAACTCTGCACTATTGCGAGCTGCAAATGCCACTTCCAGCTTAGCTGTGCAGAAGAAGATCAACAAGAAGAAGAAATATCTCGAAATATGTCCGTCAGACCCCTTCCCTTGAGATGAATCTGCAAATATCTCGGAAACGAAGCGAGCTATGGCAAAATGTTAAGAGACCTTTTTTGTAGAGAATTAAGTTTCCGACTTTTTATGTTCTATGATATTTTTTGATCAGAAGCGTAGTTTTCGAGATATATCGAGATATTTAAAAGTTCCGAAGCCGCACCAACATAATAGAGATACAGAAACACCGTGGCCCCTTTCTTTGAGATAACTCTGCACTATTGCGAGCTGCAAATGCCACTTCCAGCTTAGCTGTGCAGAAGAAGAACAACAAGAAGAAGAAATATCTCGAAATATGTCCGTCAGGCCCCTTCCCTTGAGATAAATCTGCAAATATCTCGGAAACGAAGCGGGCTATGGCAAAATGTTTAGAGACCTTTCTTGTAGAGAATTAAGTTTCCTACTTTTTATGTTCGATGATATTTTTTGATCAGATGCGTAGTTCTCGAGATATATCAAGATATTTAAAAGTTCCGAAGCTGCACCAACATAATAGAGGTACAGAAACACCGTGGCCTCTTTCTTTGAGATAACTCTGCACTATTGCGAGCTGCAAATGCCGCTTCGAGCTTAGCTGTGCAGAAGAAGAACAACAAGAAGAAGAAATATCTCGAAATATGTCCGTCAGACCCCTTCCCTTGAGATGAATCTGCAAATATCTCGGAAACGAAGCGAGCTATGGCAAAATGTTGAGAGACCTTTTTTGTAGAGAATTAAGTTTCCTACTTTTTATCTTCTATGATATTTTTTGATCAGATGCGTAGTTCTCGAGATATATCAAGATATTTAAAAGTTCCGAAGCCGCACCAACATAATAGAGATACAGAAACACCGTGGCCCCTCTCTTTGAGATAACTCTGCACTATTGCGAGCTGCAAATGCCACTTCCAGCTTAGCTGTGCAGAAGAAGAACAACAAGAAGAAGAAATATCTCGAAATATGTCCGTCAGACCCCTTCCCTTGAGATGAATCTGCAAATATCTCGGAAACGAAGCGAGCTATGGCAAAATGTTAAGAGACCTTTTTTGTAGAGAATAATGTTTCCTACAATTTACGCTCTATGATATTTTTTGATCAGAAGCGTAGTTTTCGAGATATATCGAAATATTTAAAAGTTCCGAAGCCGCACCAACATAATAGAGATACAGAAACACCGTGGCCCCTTTCTTTGAGATAACTCTGCACTATTGCGACCTGTAAATGCCACTTCCAGCTCAGCTGTGCAGAAGAAGAACAACAAGAAGAATAAATATCTGGAAATATGTCTGTCAGGCCCCTTCCCTTGAGATAAATCTGCAAATATCTCGGAAACGAAGCGAGCTATGGCAAAATGTTAAGAGACCTTTTTTGTAGAGAATTAAGTTTCCTACTTTTTGTGTTCTATGATATTTTTTGATCAGATGCGTAGTTCTCGAGATATATCAAGATATTTAAAAGTTCCGAAGCCGCACCAACATAATAGACATACAGAAACACCGTGGCCCCTTTCTTTCAGATAACTCTGCACGATTGCGAGCTGGAAATGCCACTTCCAGTTTAGCTGTGCAGAAGAAGAACAACAAGAAGAAGAAATATCTCGAAATATGTCCATCAGGACCCTTCCCTTGAGATAAATCTGCAAATATCTCGGAAACGAAGCGAGCTATGGCAAAATGTTAAGAGACCTTTTTTGTAGAGAATTAAGTTTCCTACTTTTCATGTTCTATGATATTTTTTGATCAGATGCGTAGTTCTCGAGATATATCAAGATATTTAAAAGTTCCGAAGCAGCACCAACATAATAGAGATACAGAAACACCGTGGCCCCTTTCTTTGAGATAACTCTGCACTATTGCGAGCTGTAAATGCCACTTCCAGCTTAGCTGTGCAGAAGAAGAACAACAAGAAGAAGAAATATCTCGAAATATGTCCGGCAGGCCCCTTCCCTTGAGATATATCTGCAAATATCTCGGAAACGAAGCGAGCTATGGCAAAATGTTAAGAGACCTTTTTTGTAGAGAATTAAGTTTCCTACTTTTTATGTTCTATGATATTTTTTGATCAGATGCGTAGTTCTCGAGATATATCAAGATATTTAAAAGTTCCGAAGCCGCACCAACATAATAGAGATACAGAAACACCGTGGCCCCTTTCTTTGAGATAACTCTGCACTATTGCGAGCTGCAAATGCCACTTCCAGCTTAGCTGTGCAGAGGAAGAACAACAAGAAGAAGAAATATCTCGAAATATGTCCGTCAGGCCCCTTCCCTTGAGATAAATCTGCAAATATCTCGGAAACGAAGAGAGCTATGGCAAAATGTTAAGAGACCTTTTTTGTAGAGAATTAAGTTTCCTACAATTTATGTTCTATGATATTTTTTGATCAGAAGCGTAGTTTTCGAGATATATCGAGATATTTAAAAGTTCCGAAGCCGCACCAACATAATAGAGATACAGAAACACCGTGGCCCCTTTCTTTGAGATAACTCTGCACTATTGCGAGCTGGAAATGCCACTTCCAGTTTAGCTGTGCAGAAGAAGAACAACAAGAAGAAGAAATATCTCGAAATATGTCCGTTAGGCCCCTTCCCTTGAGATAAATCTGCAAATATCTCGGAAACGAAGCGAGCTATGGCAAAATGTTAAGAGACCTTTTTTGTAGAGAATTATGTTTCCTACAATTTACGTTCTATGATATTTTTTGATCAGAAGCGTAGTTTTCGAGATATATCGAGATATTTAAAAGTTCCGAAGCCGCACCAACATAATAGAGATACAGAAACACGGTGGCCCCTTTCTTTGAGATAACTCTGCACTAGTGCGAGCCGCAAATGCCACTTCCAGCTTAGCTGTGCAGAAGAAGAACAACAAGAAGAAGAAATATCTCGAAATATGTCCGTCAGGCGCGTTCCCTTGAGATAAATCTGCAAATATCTCGGAAACGAAGCGAGCTATGGCAAAATGTTAAGAGACCTTTTTTGTAGAAAATTAGGTTTCCTACTTTTTATGTTCTATGATATTTTTTGATCAGATGCGTAGTTCTCGAGATATATCAAGATATTTAAAAGTTCCGAAGCCGCACCAACATAATAGAGATACAGAAACACCGTGGCCCCTTTCTTTGAGATAACTCTGCACTATTGCGAGCTGTAAATGCCACTTCCAGCTTAGCTGTGCAGAAGAAGAACAACAAGAAGAAGAAATATCTCGAAATATGTCCGTCAGGCCAGTTCCTTTGAGCTGAATCTGCAAATATCTCGGAAACGAAGCGAGCTATGGCAAAATGTTAAGAGACGTTTTTTGTAGAGAATTATGTTTCCTACAATTTATGTTCTATGATATTTTTTGATCAGAAGCGTAGTTTTCGAGATATATCGAGATATTTAAAAGTTCCGAAGCCGCACCAACATAATAGGGATACAGAAACACCGTGGCCCCTTTCTTTGAGATAACTCTGCACTAGTGCGAGCCGCAAGTGCCACTTCCAGCTTAGCTGTGCAGAAGAAGAACAACAAGAAGAAGAAATATCTCGAAATATGTCCGTCAGGCGCCTTCCCTTGAGATAAATCTGCAAATATCTCGGAAACGAAGCGAGCTATGGCAAAATGTTAAGAGACCTTTTTTGTAGAACATTAGGTTTCCTACTTTTTATGTTCTATGATATTTTTTGATCAGATGCGTAGTTCTCGAGATATATTAAGATATTTAAAAGTTCCGAAGCCGCACCAACATAATAGAGATACAGAAACACCGTGGCCCCTTTCTTTGAGATAACTCTGCACTATTGCGAGCTGTAAATGCCACCTCCAGCTTAGCTGTGCAGAAGAAGAACAACAAGAAGAAGAAATATCTCGAAATATGTCCGTCAGGCCCCTGCCCTTGAGATATATCTGCAAATATCTCGGAAACGAAGCGAGCTATGGCAAAATGTTAAGAAACCTTTTTTGTAGAGAATTATGTTTCCTACAATTTATGTTCTATGATATTTTTTGATCAGATGCGTAGTTCTCGAGATATATCAAGATATTTAAAAGTTCCGAAGCCGCACCAACATAATAGAGATACAGAAACACCGTGGCCCCTTTCTTTGAGATAACTCTGCACTATTGCGAGCTGTAAATGCCACCTCCAGCTTAGCTGTGCAGAAGAAGAACAACAAGAAGAAGAAATATCTCGAAATATGTCCGTCAGGCCCCTGCCCTTGAGATATATCTGCAAATATCTCGGAAACGAAGTGAGCTATGGCAAAATGTTAAGAGACCTTTTTTGTAGAGAATTATGTTTCCTACAATCTATGTTCTATGATATTTTTTGATCAGATGCGTAGTTCTCGAGATATATCAAGATATTTAAAAGTTCCGAAACCGCACCAACATAACAGAGATACAGAAACACCGTGGCCCCTTTCTTTGAGATAACTCTGCACTAGTGCGAGCCGCAAATGCCGCTTCCAGCTTAGCTGTGCAGAAGAAGAACAACAAGAAGAAGAAATATCTCGAAATATGTCCGTTAGGCCCCTTCCCTTGAGATAAATCTGCAAATATCTCGGAAACGAAGCGAGCTATGGCAAAATATTAAGAGACCTTTTTTGTAGAGAATTAAGTTTCCTACATTTTATTTTCTATGATATTTTTTGATCAGATGCGCAGTTCTCGAGATATATTAAGATATTTAAAAGTTCCGAAGCCGCACCAACATAATAGAGATACAGAAACACCGTGGCCCCTTTCATTGAGATAACTCTGCACTATTGCGAGCTGCAAATGCCACTTCCAGCTTAGCTGTGCAGAAGAAGAACAACAAGAAGAAGAAGAATCTCGAAATATGTCCGTCAGGCCCCTTCCCTTGAGATAAATCTGCAAATATCTCGGAAACGAAGCGAGCTATGGCAAAATGTTAAGAGACCTTTTTTGTAGAGAATTAAGTTTCCTACTTTTTACGTTCTATGATAGTTTTTGATCAGATGCGTAGTTCTCGAGATATATTAAGATATTTAAAAGTTCCGAAGCCGCACCAACATAATAGAGATACAGAAACACCGTGGCCCCTTTCTTTGAGATAACTCTGCACTATTGCGAGCTGTAAATGCCACTTCCAGCTTAGCTGTGCAGAAGAAGAACAACAAGAAGAAGAAATATCTCGAAATATGTCCGTCAGGCCCCTGCCCTTGAGATATATCTGCAAATATCTCGGAAACGAAGCGAGCTATGGCAAAATGTTAAGAGACCTTTTTTGTAGAGAATTAAGTTTCCTACTTTTTATGTTCTATGATATTTTTCGATCAGAGGCGTAGTTCTCGAGATATATCAAGATATTTAAAAGTTCCGAAGCCGCACCAACATAATAGAGATACAGAAACACCGTGGCCCCTTTCTTTGAGATAACTCTGCACGATTGCGAGCTGGAAATGCCACTTCCAGTTTAGCTGTGCAGAAGAAGAACAACAAGAAGAAGAAATATCTCGAAATATGTCCGTCAGGCCAGTTCCTTTGAGCTGAATCTGCAAATATCTCGGAAACGAAGCGAGCTATGGCAAAATGTTAAGAGACGTTTTTTGTAGAGAATTATGTTTCCTACAATTTATGTTCTATGATATTTTTTGATCAGAAGCGTAGTTTTCGAGATATATCGAGATATTTAAAAGTTCCGAAGCCGCACCAACATAATAGGGATACAGAAACACCGTGGCCCCTTTCTTTGAGATAACTCTGCACTAGTGCGAGCCGCAAATGCCACTTCCAGCTTAGCTGTGCAGAAGAAGAACAACAAGAAGAAGAAATATCTCGAAATATGTCCGTCAGGCGCCTTCCCTTGAGATAAATCTGCAAATATCTCGGAAACGAAGCGAGCTATGGCAAAATGTTAGGAGACCTTTTTTGTAGAAAATTAGGTTTCCTACTTTTTATGTTCTATGATATTTTTTGATCAGATGCGTAGTTCTCGAGATATATCAAGATATTTAAAAGTTCCGAAGCCGCACCAACATAATAGAGATACAGAAACACCGTGGCCCCTTTCTTTGAGATAACTCTGCACTATTGCGAGCTGTAAATGCCACTTCCAGCTTAGCTGTGCAGAAGAAGAACAACAAGAAGAAGAAATATCTCGAAATATGTCCGTCAAGCCAGTTCCTTTGAGCTGAATCTGCAAATATCTCGGAAACGAAGCGAGCTATGGCAAAATGTTAAGAGACGTTTTTTGTAGAGAATTATGTTTCCTACAATTTATGTTCTATGATATTTTTTGATCAGAAGCGTAGTTTTCGAGATATATCGAGATATTTAAAAGTTCCGAAGCCGCACCAACATAATAGGGATACAGAAACACCGTGGCCCCTTTCTTTGAGATAACTCTGCACTAGTGCGAGCCGCAAATGCCACTTCCAGCTTAGCTGTGCAGAGGAAGAACAACAAGAAGAAGAAATATCTCGAAATATGTCCGTTAGGCCCCTTCCCTTGAGATAAATCTGCAAATATCTCGGAAACGAAGCGAGCTATGGCAAAATGTTAAGAGACCTTTTTTGTAGAGAATTAAGTTTCCTCCATTTTATGTTCTATGATATTTTTTGATCAGATGCGTAGTTCTCGAGATATATTAAGATATTTAAAAGTTCCGAAGCCGCACCAATATAATAGAGATACAGAAACACCGTGGCCCCTTTCTTTGAGATAACTCTGCACTATTGCGAGCTGCAAATGCCACTTCCAGCTTAGCTGTGCAGAAGAAGAACAACAAGAAGAAGAAGTATCTCGAAATATGTCCGTCAGGCCAGTTCCTTTGAGCTGAATCTGCAAATATCTCGGAAACGAAGCGAGCTATGGCAAAATGATAAGAGACGTTTTTTGTAGAGAATTATGTTTCCTACAATTTATGTTCTATGATATTTTTTGATCAGAAGCGTAGTTTTCGAGATATATCGAGATATTTAAAAGTTCCGAAGCCGCACCAACATAATAGGGATACAGAAACACCGTGGCCCCTTTCTTTGAGATAACTCTGCACTAGTGCGAGCCGCAAATGCCACTTCCAGCTTAGCTGTGCAGAAGAAGAACAACAAGAAGAAGAAATATCTCGAAATATGTCCGTCAGGCGCCTTCCCTTGAGATAAATCTGCAAATATCTCGGAAACGAAGCGAGCTATGGCAAAATGTTAGGAGACCTTTTTTGTAGAAAATTAGGTTTCCTACTTTTTATGTTCTATGATATTTTTTGATCAGATGCGTAGTTCTCGAGATATATCAAGATATTTAAAAGTTCCGAAGCCGCACCAACATAATAGAGATACAGAAACACCGTGGCCCCTTTCTTTGAGATAACTCTGCACTATTGCGAGCTGTAAATGCCACTTCCAGCTTAGCTGTGCAGAAGAAGAACAACAAGAAGAAGAAATATCTCGAAATATGTCCGTCAGGCCAGTTCCTTTGAGCTGAATCTGCAAATATCTCGGAAACGAAGCGAGCTATGGCAAAATGTTAAGAGACGTTTTTTGTAGAGAATTATGTTTCCTACAATTTATGTTCTATGATATTTTTTGATCAGAAGCGTAGTTTTCGAGATATATCGAGATATTTAAAAGTTCCGAAGCCGCACCAACATAATAGGGATACAGAAACACCGTGGCCCCTTTCTTTGAGATAACTCTGCACTAGTGCGAGCCGCAAATGCCACTTCCAGCTTAGCTGTGCAGAGGAAGAACAACAAGAAGAAGAAATATCTCGAAATATGTCCGTTAGGTCCCTTCCCTTGAGATAAATCTGCAAATATCTCGGAAACGAAGCGAGCTATGGCAAAATGTTAAGAGACCTTTTTTGTAGAGAATTAAGTTTCCTCCATTTTATGTTCTATGATATTTTTTGATCAGATGCGTAGTTCTCGAGATATATTAAGATATTTAAAAGTTCCGAAGCCGCACCAATATAATAGAGATACAGAAACACCGTGGCCCCTTTCTTTGAGATAACTCTGCACTATTGCGAGCTGCAAATGCCACTTCCAGCTTAGCTGTGCAGAAGAAGAACAACAAGAAGAAGAAGTATCTCGAAATATGTCCGTCAGGCCCCTTCCCTTGAGATAAATCTGCAAATATCTCGGAAACGAAGCGAGCTATGGCAAAATGTTAAGAGACCTTTTTTGTAGAGAATTAAGTTTCCTCCATTTTATGTTCTATGATATTTTTTGATCAGATGCGTAGTTCTCGAGATATATTAAGATATTTAAAAGTTCCGAAGCCGCACCAATATAATAGAGATACAGAAACACCGTGGCCCCTTTCTTTGAGATAACTCTGCACTATTGCGAGCTGCAAATGCCACTTCCAGCTTAGCTGTGCAGAAGAAGAACAACAAGAAGAAGAAGTATCTCGAAATATGTCCGTCAGGCCAGTTCCTTTGAGCTGAATCTGCAAATATCTCGGAAACGAAGCGAGCTATGGCAAAATGATAAGAGACGTTTTCTGTAGAGAATTATGTTTCCTACAATTTATGTTCTATGATATTTTTTGATCAGAAGCGTAGTTTTCGAGATATATCGAGATATTTAAAAGTTCCGAAGCCGCACCAACATAATAGGGATACAGAAACACCGTGGCCCCTTTCTTTGAGATAACTCTGCACTAGTGCGAGCCGCAAATGCCACTTCCAGCTTAGCTGTGCAGAAGAAGAACAACAAGAAGAAGAAATATCTCGAAATATGTCCGTCAGGCGCCTTCCCTTGAGATAAATCTGCAAATATCTCGGAAACGAAGCGAGCTATGGCAAAATGTTAGGAGACCTTTTTTGTAGAAAATTAGGTTTCCTACTTTTTATGTTCTATGATATTTTTTGATCAGATGCGTAGTTCTCGAGATATATCAAGATATTTAAAAGTTCCGAAGCCGCACCAACATAATAGAGATACAGAAACACCGTGGCCCCTTTCTTTGAGATAACTCTGCACTATTGCGAGCTGTAAATGCCACTTCCAGCTTAGCTGTGCAGAAGAAGAACAACAAGAAGAAGAAATATCTCGAAATATGTCCGTCAGGCCAGTTCCTTTGAGCTGAATCTGCAAATATCTCGGAAACGAAGCGAGCTATGGCAAAATGTTAAGAGACGTTTTTTGTAGAGAATTATGTTTCCTACAATTTATGTTCTATGATATTTTTTGATCAGAAGCGTAGTTTTCGAGATATATCGAGATATTTAAAAGTTCCGAAGCCGCACCAACATAATAGGGATACAGAAACACCGTGGCCCCTTTCTTTGAGATAACTCTGCACTAGTGCGAGCCGCAAATGCCACTTCCAGCTTAGCTGTGCAGAGGAAGAA
Source organism: Osmia lignaria lignaria (assembly GCF_051020975.1). Lineage (NCBI taxonomy): Eukaryota > Metazoa > Arthropoda > Insecta > Hymenoptera > Megachilidae > Osmia > Osmia lignaria. The sequence goes on from NW_027478166.1 coordinate 8,778,385, forward strand.
CAACAAGAAGAAGAAATATCTCGAAATATGTCCGTTAGGTCCCTTCCCTTGAGATAAATCTGCAAATATCTCGGAAACGAAGCGAGCTATGGCAAAATGTTAAGAGACCTTTTTTGTAGAGAATTAAGTTTCCTACTTTTTATGTTCTATGATATTTTTTGATCAGATGCGTAGTTCTCGAGATATATTAAGATATTTAAAAGTTCCGAAGCCGCACCAACATAATAGAGATACAGAAACACCGTGGCCCCTTTCTTTGAGATAACTCTGCACTAGTGCGAGCCGCAAATGCCACTTCCAGCTTAGCTGTGCAGAAGAAGAACAACAAGAAGAAGAAATATCTCGAAATATGTCCGTCAGGCCCCTTCCCTTGAGATAAATCTGCAAATATCTCGGAAACGAAGCGAGCTATGGCAAAATGTTAAGAGACCTTTTTTGTAGAGAATTAGGTTTCCTACTTTTTATGTTCTATCATATTTTTTGATCAGATGCGTAGTTCCCGAGATATATCAAGATATTTAAAAGTTCCGAAGCCGCACCAACATAATAGAGATACAGAAACACCGTGGCCCCTTTCTTTGAGCTAACTCTGCACTAGTGCGAGCCGCAAATGCCACTTCCAGCTTAGCTGTGCAGAAGAAGAACAACAAGAAGAAGAAATATCTCGAAATATGTCCGTCAGGCCCCTTCCCTTGAGATAAATCTGCAAATATCTCGGAAACGAAGCGAGCTATGGCAAAATGTTAAGAGACCTTTTTTGTAGAGAATTAAGTTTCCTACTTTTTATGTTCTATGATATTTTTTGATCAGATGCGCAGTTCTCGAGATATATCAAGATATTTAAAAGTTCCGAAGCCGCACAAACATAATAGAGATACAGAAACACCGTGGCCCCTTTCTTTGAGATAACTCTGCACTATTGCGAGCTGCAAATGCCACTTCCAGCTTAGCTGTGCAGAAGAAGAACAACAAGAAGAAGAAATATCTCGAAATATGTCCGTCAGGCCCCTTCCCTTGAGATAAATCTGGAAATATCTCGGAAACGAAGAGAGCTATGGCAAAATATGAAGAGACCTTTTTTGTAGAGAATTAAGTTTCCTACTTTTTACGTTCTATGACATTTTTTGATCAGATGCGTAGTTCTCGAGATATATCAAGATATTTAAAAGTTCCGAAGCCGCACCAACATAATAGAGATACAGAAACACCGTGGTCCCTTTCTTTGAGATAACTCTGCACTATTGCGAGCTGTAAATGCCACTTCCAGCTTCGCTGTGCAGAAGAAGAACAACAAGAAGAAGAAATATCTTGAAATATGTCCGTCAGGCCCCTTCCCTTGAGATATATCTGCAAATATCTCGGAAACGAAGCGAGCTATGGCAAAATGTTAAGAGACCTTTTTTGTCGAGAATTATGTTTCCTACAATTTATGTTCTATGATATTTTTTGATCAGAAGCGTAGTTTTCGAGATATATCGAGATATTTAAAAGTTCCGAAGCCGCACCAACATAATAGAGATACAGAAACACCGTGGCCCCTTTCTTTGAGATGACTCTGCACTCTTGCGAGCTGGAAATGCCACTTCCAGTTTAGCTGTGCAGAAGAAGAACAACAAGAAGAAGAAATATCTCGAAATATGTCCGTCAGGCCCCTTCCCTTGCGATAAATCTGCAAATATCTCGGAAACGAAGAGAGCTATGGCAAAATTTTAAGAGACCTTTTTTGTAGAGAATTAAGTTTCCTACTTTTCATGTTCTATGATATTTTTTGGTCAGATGCGTAGTTCTCGAGATATATCAAGATATTTAAAAGTTCCGAAGCCGCACCAACATAATAGAGATACAGAAACACCGTGGCCCCTTTCTTTGAGATAACTCTGCACTATTGCGAGCTCCAAATGCCACTTCCAGCTTAGCTGTGCAGAAGAAGAACAACAAGAAGAAGAAATATCTCGAAATATGTCCGTCAGACCCCTTCCCTCGAGATAAATCTGCAAATATCTCGGAAACGAAGAGAGCTATGGCAAAATGTTAAGAGACCTTTTTTGTAGAGAATTAAGTTTCCTGCTTTTTATGTTCTATGATATTTTTTGATCAGATGCGTAGTTCTCGAGATATATCAAGATATTTAAAAGTTCCGAAGCCGCACCAACATAATAGAGATACAGAAACACCGTGGCCCCTTTCTTTGAGATAACTCTGCACTATTGCGAGCTGCAAATGCCACTTCCAGCTTAGCTGTGCAGAAGAGGAACAACAAGAAGAAGAAATATCTCGGAATATGTCCGTCAGGCCCCTTCCCTTGAGATAAATCTGCAAATATCTGGGAAACGATGCCAGCTATGGGAAAATGTTAAGAGACCTTTTTTGTAGAGAATTAAGTTTCCTACTTTTTATCTTCTATGATATTTTTTGATCAGATGCGTAGTTCTAGAGATATATCAAGATATTTAAAAGTTCCGAAGCCGCACCAACATAATAGAGATACAGAAACACCGTGGCCCCTTTCTTTGAGATAACTGTGCACTAGTTGCGAGCCGCAAATGCCACTTCCAGCTTAGCTGTGCAGAAGAAGAACAACAAGAAGAAGAAATATCTCGAAATATGTCCGTCAGGCCCCTTCCCTTGAGATAAATCTGCAAATATCTCGGAAACGAAGCGAGCTATGGCAAAATGTTAAGAGACCCTTTTTGTAGAGAATTAAGTTTCCCACTTTTTATGTTCTATGATATTTTTTGATGAGACGCGTAGTTCTCGAGATATATCAAGATATTCAAAAGTTCCGAAGCCGCACCAACATAATAGAGATACAGAAACACCGTGGCCCCTTTCTTTGATATAACTCTGCACTAGTGCGAGCCGCAAATGCCGCTTCCAGCTTAGCTGTGCAGAAGAAGAACAACAAGAAGAAGAAATATCTCGAAATATGTCCGTCAGGCCCCTTCCCTCGAGATAAATCTGCAAATATCTCGGAAACGAAGCGAGCTATGGCAAAATGTTAAGAGACCCTTTTTGTAGAGAATTAAGTTTCCTACTTTTTATGTTCTATGATATTTTTTGATCGGATGCGTAGTTCTCGAGATATATCAAGATATTTAAAAGTTCCGAAGCCGCACCAACATAATAGAGATACAGAAACACCGTGGCCCCTTTCTTTGAGACAACTCTGCACTATTGCGAGCTGCAAATGCCACTTCCAGCTTAGCTGTGCAGAAGAAGAACAACAAGAATAAGAAATATTTCGAAATATGTCCGTCAGGCCCCTTCCCTTGAGATAAATCTGCAAATATCTCGGAAACGAAGCGAGCTATGGCAAAATGTTAAGAGACCTTTTTTGTACAGAATTATGTTTCCTACTTTTTATGTTCTATGATATTTTTTGATCTGACGCGTAGTTCTCGAGATATATCAAGATATTTAAAAGTTCCGAAGCCGCACCAACATAATAGAGATACAGAAACACCGTGGCTCCTTTCTTTGAGATAACTCTGCACTATTGCGAGCTGGAAATGCCACTTCCAGTTTAGCTGTGCAGAAGAAGAACAACAAGAAGAAGAAATATCTCGAAATATGTCCGTGAGGCCCCTTCCCTTGAGATAAATCTGGAAATATCTCGGAAACGAAGAGAGCTATGGCAAAATGTTAAGAGACCTTTTTTGTAGAGAATTAAGTTTCCTACTTTTTACGTTCTATGACATTTTTTGATCAGATGCGTAGTTCTCGAGATATATCAAGATATTTAAAAGTTCCGAAGCCGCACCAACATAATAGAGATACAGAAACACCGTGGCCCCTTTCTTTGAGATAACTCTGCACTATTGCGAGCTGCAACTGCCACTTCCAGCTTAGCTGTGCAGAAGAAGAACAACAAGAAGAAGAAATATCTCGAAATATGTCCGTCAGGCGCCTTCCCTTGAGATAAATCTGCAAATATCTCGGAAACGAAGCGAGCTATGGCAAAATGTTAGGAGACCTTTTTTGTAGAAAATTAGGTTTCCTACTTTTTATGTTCTATGATATTTTTTGATCAGATGCGTAGTTCTCGAGATATATCAAGATATTTAAAAGTTCCGAAGCCGCACCAACATAATAGAGATACAGAAACACCGTGGCCCCTTTCTTTGAGATAACTCTGCACTATTGCGAGCTGTAAATGCCACTTCCAGCTTAGCTGTGCAGAAGAAGAACAACAAGAAGAAGAAATATCTCGAAATATGTCCGTCAGGCCAGTTCCTTTGAGCTGAATCTGCAAATATCTCGGAAACGAAGCGAGCTATGGCAAAATGTTAAGAGACGTTTTTTGTAGAGAATTATGTTTCCTACAATTTATGTTCTATGATATTTTTTGATCAGAAGCGTAGTTTTCGAGATATATCGAGATATTTAAAAGTTCCGAAGCCGCACCAACATAATAGGGATACAGAAACACCGTGGCCCCTTTCTTTGAGATAACTCTGCACTAGTGCGAGCCGCAAATGCCACTTCCAGCTTAGCTGTGCAGGGGAAGAACAACAAGAAGAAGAAATATCTCGAAATATGTCCGTTAGGTCCCTTCCCTTGAGATAAATCTGCAAATATCTCGGAAACGAAGCGAGCTATGGCAAAATGTTAAGAGACCTTTTTTGTAGAGAATTAAGTTTCCTCCATTTTATGTTCTATGATATTTTTTGATCAGATGCGTAGTTCTCGAGATATATTAAGATATTTAAAAGTTCCGAAGCCGCACCAATATAATAGAGATACAGAAACACCGTGGCCCCTTTCTTTGAGATAACTCTGCACTATTGCGAGCTGCAAATGCCACTTCCAGCTTAGCTGTGCAGAAGAAGAACAACAAGAAGAAGAAGTATCTCGAAATATGTCCGTCAGGCCCCTTCCCTTGAGATAAATCTGCAAATATCTCGGAAACGAAGCGAGCTATGGCAAAATGTTAAGAGACCTTTTTTGTAGAGAATTAAGTTTCCTACTTTTTATGTTCTATGATATTTTTTGATCAGATGCGTAGTTCTCGAGATATATTAAGATATTTAAAAGTTCCGAAGCCGCACCAACATAATAGAGATACAGAAACACCGTGGCCCCTTTCTTTGAGATAACTCTGCACTAGTGCGAGCCGCAAATGCCGCTTCCAGCTTAGCTGTGCAGAAGAAGAACAACAAGAAGAAGAAATATCTCGAAATATGTCCGTCAGGCCCCTTCCCTCGAGATAAATCTGCAAATATCTCGGAAACGAAGCGAGCTATGGCAAAATGTTAAGAGACCCTTTTTGTAGAGAATTAAGTTTCCTACTTTTTATGTTCTATGATATTTTTTGATCAGATGCGTAGCTCTCGAGATATATTAAGATATTTAAAAGTTCCGCAGCCGCACCAACATAATAGAGATACAGAAACACCGTGGCCCCTTTCTTTGAGATAACTCTGCACTATTGCGAGCTGCAACTGCCACTTCCAGCTTAGCTGTGCAGAAGAAGAACAACAGGAAGAAGAAGTATCTCGAAATATGTCCGTCAGGCCCCTTCCCTTGAGATAAATCTGCAAATATCTCGGAAACGAAGAGAGCTATGGCAAAATGTTAAGAGACCTTTTTTGTAGAGAATTAAGTTTCCTACTTTTTATGTTCTATGATATTTTTTGATCAGATGCGTAGTTGTCGAGATATATCAAGATATTTAAAAGTTCCGAAGCCGCACCAACATAATAGAGATACAGAAACACCGTGGCCCCTTTCTTTGAGATAACTCTGCACTATTGCGAGCTGTAAATGCCACTTCCAGCTTAGCTGTGCAGAAGAAGAACAACAAGAAGAAGAAATATCTCGAAATATGTCCGTTAGGCCCCTTCCCTTGAGATAAATCTGCAAATATCTCGGAAACGAAGCGAGCTATGGCAAAATGTTAAGAGACCTTTTTTGTAGAGAATTATGTTTCCTACAATTTATGTTCTATGATATTTTTTGATCAGATGTGTAGTTCTCGAGATATATCAAGATATTTAAAAGTTCCGAAACCGCACCAACATAACAGAGATACAGAAACACCGTGGCCCCTTTCTTTGAGATAACTCTGCACTATTGCGCGCTGCAAATGCCACTTCCAGCTTAGCTGTGCAGAAGAAGAACAACAAGAAGAAGAAATATCTCGAAATATGTCCGTCAGGCCCCTTCCCTTGAGATAAATCTGCAAATATCTCGGAAACGAAGCGAGCTATGGCAAAATGTTAAGAGACCTTTTTTGTAGAGAATTAAGTTTCCTACTTTTTATCTTCTATGATATTTTTTGATCAGATGCGTAGTTCTAGAGATATATCAAGATATTTAAAAGTTCCGAAGCCGCACCAACATAATAGAGATACAGAAACACCGTGGCCCCTTTCTTTGAGATAACTGTGCACTAGTTGCGAGCCGCAAATGCCACTTCCAGCTTAGCTGTGCAGAAGAAGAACAACAAGAAGAAGAAATATCTCGAAATATGTCCGTCAGGCCCCTTCCCTTGAGATAAATCTGCAAATATCTCGGAAACGAAGCGAGCTATGGCAAAATGTTAAGAGACCTTTTTTGTACAGAATTATGTTTCCTACTTTTTATGTTCTATGATATTTTTTGATCTGACGCGTAGTTCTCGAGATATATCAAGATATTTAAAAGTTCCGAAGCCGCACCAACATAATAGAGATACAGAAACACCGTGGCTCCTTTCTTTGAGATAACTCTGCACTATTGCGAGCTGGAAATGCCACTTCCAGTTTAGCTGTGCAGAAGAAGAACAACAAGAAGAAGAAATATCTCGAAATATGTCCGTGAGGCCCCTTCCCTTGAGATAAATCTGGAAATATCTCGGAAACGAAGAGAGCTATGGCAAAATGTTAAGAGACCTTTTTTGTAGAGAATTAAGTTTCCTACTTTTTACGTTCTATGACATTTTTTGATCAGATGCGTAGTTCTCGAGATATATCAAGATATTTAAAAGTTCCGAAGCCGCACCAACATAATAGAGATACAGAAACACCGTGGCCCCTTTCTTTGAGATAACTCTGCACTAGTGCGAGCCGCAAATGCCACTTACAGCTTAGCTGTGCAGAAGAGGAACAACAAGAAGAAGAAATATCTCGAAATATGTCCGTTAGGCCCCTTCCCTTGAGATAAATCTGCAAATATCTCGGAAACGAAGCGAGCTATGGCAAAATGTTAAGAGACCTTTTTTGTAGAGAATTAAGTTTCCTACTTTTTATGTTCTATGATATTTTTTGATCAGATGCGTAGCTCTCGAGATATATTAAGATATTTAAAAGTTCCGCAGCCGCACCAACATAATAGAGATACAGAAACACCGTGGCCCCTTTCTTTGAGATAACTCTGCACTATTGCGAGCTGCAACTGCCACTTCCAGCTTAGCTGTGCAGAAGAAGAACAACAAGAAGAAGAAATATCTCGAAATATGTCCGTCAGGCGCCTTCCCTTGAGATAAATCTGCAAATATCTCGGAAACGAAGCGAGCTATGGCAAAATGTTAGGAGACCTTTTTTGTAGAAAATTAGGTTTCCTACTTTTTATGTTCTATGATATTTTTTGATCAGATGCGTAGTTCTCGAGATATATCAAGATATTTAAAAGTTCCGAAGCCGCACCAACATAATAGAGATACAGAAACACCGTGGCCCCTTTCTTTGAGATAACTCTGCACTATTGCGAGCTGTAAATGCCACTTCCAGCTTAGCTGTGCAGAAGAAGAACAACAAGAAGAAGAAATATCTCGAAATATGTCCGTCAGGCCAGTTCCTTTGAGCTGAATCTGCAAATATCTCGGAAACGAAGCGAGCTATGGCAAAATGTTAAGAGACGTTTTTTGTAGAGAATTATGTTTCCTACAATTTATGTTCTATGATATTTTTTGATCAGAAGCGTAGTTTTCGAGATATATCGAGATATTTAAAAGTTCCGAAGCCGCACCAACATAATAGGGATACAGAAACACCGTGGCCCCTTTCTTTGAGATAACTCTGCACTAGTGCGAGCCGCAAATGCCACTTCCAGCTTAGCTGTGCAGGGGAAGAACAACAAGAAGAAGAAATATCTCGAAATATGTCCGTTAGGTCCCTTCCCTTGAGATAAATCTGCAAATATCTCGGAAACGAAGCGAGCTATGGCAAAATGTTAAGAGACCTTTTTTGTAGAGAATTAAGTTTCCTCCATTTTATGTTCTATGATATTTTTTGATCAGATGCGTAGTTCTCGAGATATATTAAGATATTTAAAAGTTCCGAAGCCGCACCAATATAATAGAGATACAGAAACACCGTGGCCCCTTTCTTTGAGATAACTCTGCACTATTGCGAGCTGCAAATGCCACTTCCAGCTTAGCTGTGCAGAAGAAGAACAACAAGAAGAAGAAGTATCTCGAAATATGTCCGTCAGGCCCCTTCCCTTGAGATAAATCTGCAAATATCTCGGAAACGAAGCGAGCTATGGCAAAATGTTAAGAGACCTTTTTTGTAGAGAATTAAGTTTCCTACTTTTTATGTTCTATGATATTTTTTGATCAGATGCGTAGTTCTCGAGATATATTAAGATATTTAAAAGTTCCGAAGCCGCACCAACATAATAGAGATACAGAAACACCGTGGCCCCTTTCTTTGAGATAACTCTGCACTAGTGCGAGCCGCAAATGCCGCTTCCAGCTTAGCTGTGCAGAAGAAGAACAACAAGAAGAAGAAATATCTCGAAATATGTCCGTCAGGCCCCTTCCCTCGAGATAAATCTGCAAATATCTCGGAAACGAAGCGAGCTATGGCAAAATGTTAAGAGACCCTTTTTGTAGAGAATTAAGTTTCCTACTTTTTATGTTCTATGATATTTTTTGATCAGATGCGTAGCTCTCGAGATATATTAAGATATTTAAAAGTTCCGCAGCCGCACCAACATAATAGAGATACAGAAACACCGTGGCCCCTTTCTTTGAGATAACTCTGCACTATTGCGAGCTGCAACTGCCACTTCCAGCTTAGCTGTGCAGAAGAAGAACAACAGGAAGAAGAAGTATCTCGAAATATGTCCGTCAGGCCCCTTCCCTTGAGATAAATCTGCAAATATCTCGGAAACGAAGAGAGCTATGGCAAAATGTTAAGAGACCTTTTTTGTAGAGAATTAAGTTTCCTACTTTTTATGTTCTATGATATTTTTTGATCAGATGCGTAGTTGTCGAGATATATCAAGATATTTAAAAGTTCCGAAGCCGCACCAACATAATAGAGATACAGAAACACCGTGGCCCCTTTCTTTGAGATAACTCTGCACTATTGCGAGCTGTAAATGCCACTTCCAGCTTAGCTGTGCAGAAGAAGAACAACAAGAAGAAGAAATATCTCGAAATATGTCCGTTAGGCCCCTTCCCTTGAGATAAATCTGCAAATATCTCGGAAACGAAGCGAGCTATGGCAAAATGTTAAGAGACCTTTTTTGTAGAGAATTATGTTTCCTACAATTTATGTTCTATGATATTTTTTGATCAGATGCGTAGTTCTCGAGATATATCAAGATATTTAAAAGTTCCGAAACCGCACCAACATAACAGAGATACAGAAACACCGTGGCCCCTTTCTTTGAGATAACTCTGCACTATTGCGCGCTGCAAATGCCACTTCCAGCTTAGCTGTGCAGAAGAAGAACAACAAGAAGAAGAAATATCTCGAAATATGTCCGTCAGGCCCCTTCCCTTGAGATAAATCTGCAAATATCTCGGAAACGAAGCGAGCTATGGCAAAATGTTAAGAGACCTTTTTTGTAGAGAATTAAGTTTCCTACTTTTTATCTTCTATGATATTTTTTGATCAGATGCGTAGTTCTAGAGATATATCAAGATATTTAAAAGTTCCGAAGCCGCACCAACATAATAGAGATACAGAAACACCGTGGCCCCTTTCTTTGAGATAACTGTGCACTAGTTGCGAGCCGCAAATGCCACTTCCAGCTTAGCTGTGCAGAAGAAGAACAACAAGAAGAAGAAATATCTCGAAATATGTCCGTCAGGCCCCTTCCCTTGAGATAAATCTGCAAATATCTCGGAAACGAAGCGAGCTATGGCAAAATGTTAAGAGACCCTTTTTGTAGAGAATTAAGTTTCCCACTTTTTATGTTCTATGATATTTTTTGATCAGACGCGTAGTTCTCGAGATATATCAAGATATTTAAAAGTTCCGAAGCCGCACCAACATAATAGAGATACAGAAACACCGTGGCCCCTTTCTTTGATATAACTCTGCACTAGTGCGAGCCGCAAATGCCGCTTCCAGCTTAGCTGTGCAGAAGAAGAACAACAAGAAGAAGAAATATCTCGAAATATGTCCGTCAGGCCCCTTCCCTCGAGATAAATCTGCAAATATCTCGGAAACGAAGCGAGCTATGGCAAAATGTTAAGAGACCCTTTTTGTAGAGAATTAAGTTTCCTACTTTTTATGTTCTATGATATTTTTTGATCTGACGCGTAGTTCTCGAGATATATCAAGATATTTAAAAGTTCCGAAGCCGCACCAACATAATAGAGATACAGAAACACCGTGGCTCCTTTCTTTGAGATAACTCTGCACTATTGCGAGCTGGAAATGCCACTTCCAGTTTAGCTGTGCAGAAGAAGAACAACAAGAAGAAGAAATATCTCGAAATATGTCCGTGAGGCCCCTTCCCTTGAGATAAATCTGGAAATATCTCGGAAACGAAGAGAGCTATGGCAAAATGTTAAGAGACCTTTTTTGTAGAGAATTAAGTTTCCTACTTTTGACGTTCTATGACATTTTTTGATCAGATGCGTAGTTCTCGAGATATATCAAGATATTTAAAAGTTCCGAAGCCGCACCAACATAATAGAGATACAGAAACACCGTGGCCCCTTTCTTTGAGATAACTCTGCACTAGTGCGAGCCGCAAATGCCACTTACAGCTTAGCTGTGCAGAAGAAGAACAACAAGAAGAAGAAATATCTCGAAATATGTCCGTTAGGCCCCTTCCCTTGAGATAAATCTGCAAATATCTCGGAAACGAAGCGAGCTATGGCAAAATGTTAAGAGACCTTTTTTGTAGAGAATTAAGTTTCCTACTTTTTATGTTCTATGATATTTTTTGATCAGATGCGTAGTTCTCGAGATATATTAAGATATTTAAAAGTTCCGCAGCCGCACCAACATATTAGAGATGCAGAAACACCGTGGCCCCTTTCTTTGAGATAACTCTGCACTATTGCGAGCTGCAACTGCCACTTCCAGCTTAGCTGTGCAGAAGAAGAACAACAAGAAGAAGAAGTATCTCGAAATATGTCCGTCAGGCCCCTTCCCTTGAGATAAATCTGCAAATATCTCGGAAACGAAGAGAGCTATGGCAAAATGTTAAGAGACCTTTTTTGTAGAGAATTAAGTTTCCTACTTTTTATGTTCTATGATATTTTTTGATCAGATGCGTAGTTCTCGAGATATATCAAGATATTTAAAAGTTCCGAAGCCGCACCAACATAATAGAGATACAGAAACACCGTGGCCCCTTTCTTTGAGATAACTCTGCACTATTGCGAGCTGTAAATGCCACTTCCAGCTTAGCTGTGCAGAAGAAGAACAACAAGAAGAAGAAATATCTCGAAATATGTCCGTTAGGCCCCTTCCCTTGAGATAAATCTGCAAATATCTCGGAAACGAAGCGAGCTATGGCAAAATGTTAAGAGACCTTTTTTGTACAGAATTATGTTTCCTACTTTTTATGTTCTATGACATTTTTTGATCAGATGCGTAGTTCTCGAGATATATCAAGATATTTAAAAGTTCCGAAGCCGCACCAACATAATAGAGATACAGAAACACCGTGGCCCCTTTCTTTGAGATAACTCTGCACTATTGCGAGCTGCAAATGCCACTTCCAGCTTAGCTGTGCCGAAGAAGAACAACAAGAAGAAGAAGTATCTCGAAATATGTCCGTCAGGCCCCTTCCCTTGAGATACATCTGCAAATATCTCGGAAACGAAGAGAGCTATGGCAAAATGTTAAGAGACCTTTTTTGTAGAGAATTAAGTTTCCTACTTTTTATCTTCTATGATATTTTTTGATCAGAAGCGTAGTTTTCGAGATATATCGAGATATTTAAAAGTTCCGAAGCCGCACCAACATAATAGAGATACAGAAACACCGTGGCCCCTTTCTTTGAGATGACTCTGCACTAGTGCGAGCCGCAAATGCCACTTCCAGCATAGCTGTGCAGAAGAAGAACAACAAGAAGAAGAAATATCTCGAAATATGTCCGTCAGGCCCCTTCCCTTGAGATAAATCCGCAAATATCTCGGAAACGAAGCGAGCTATGGCAAAATGTTAAGAGACCTTTTTTGTAGAGAATTAGGTTTCCTACTTTTTATGTTCTATGATATTTTTTGATCAGATGCGTAGTTCTCGAGATATATCAAGATATTTAAAAGTTCCGAAGCCGCACCAACATAATAGAGATACAGAAACACCGTGGCCCCTTTCTTTGAGCTAACTCTGCACTAGTGCGAGCCGCAAATGCCACTTCCAGCTTAGCTGTGCAGAAGAAGAACAACAAGAAGAAGAAATATCTCGAAATATGTCCGTCAGGCCCCTTCCCTTGAGATAAATCTGCAAATATCTCGGAAACGAAGCGAGCTATGGCAAAATGTTAAGAGACCTTTTTTGTAGAGAATTAAGTTTCCTACTTTTTATCTTCTATGATATTTTTTGATCAGAAGCGTAGTTCTCGAGATATATCGAGATATTTAAAAGTTCCGAAGCCGCACCAACATAATAGAGATACAGAAACACCGTGGCCCCTTTCTTTGAGATGACTCTGCACTATTGCGAGCTGGAAATGCCACTTCCAGTTTAGCTGTGCAGAAGAAGAACAACAAGAAGAAGAAATATCTCGAAATATGTCCGTTAGGCCCCTTCCCTTGAGATAAATCTGCAAATATCTCGGAAACGAAGCGAGCTATGGCAAAATGTTAAGAGACCTTTTTTGTAGAGAATTAAGTTTCCTACTTTTTATGTTCTATGATATTTTTTGATCAGATGCGTAGTTCTCGAGATATATCAAGATATTTAAAAGTTCCGAAGCCGCACCAACATAAGAGAGATACAGAAACACCGTGGCCCCTTTCTTTGAGATAACTCTGCACTATTGCGAGCTGCAAATGCCACTTCCAGCTTAGCTGTGCAGAAGAAGAACAACAAGAAGAAGAAATATCTCGAAATATGTCCGTCAGGCCCCTTCCCTTGAGATAAATCTGCAAATATCTCGGAAACGAAGAGAGCTATGGCAAAATGTTAAGAGACCTTTTTTGTAGAGAATTAAGTTTCCTACTTTTCATGTTCTATGATATTTTTTGATCAGATGCGTAGTTCTCGAGATATATCAAGATATTTAAAAGTTCCGAAGCCGCACCAACATAATAGAGATACAGAAACACTGTGGCCCCTTTCTTTGAGATAACTCTGCACTATTGCGAGCTGCAAATGCCACTTCCAGCTTAGCTGTGCCGAAGAAGAACAACAAGAAGAAGAAGTATCTCGAAATATGTCCGTCAGGCCCCTTCCCTTGAGATAAATCTGCAAATATCTCGGAAACGAAGAGAGCTATGGCAAAATGTTAAGAGACCTTTTTTGTAGAGAATTAAGTTTCCTACTTTTTATGTTCTATGATATTTTTTGATCAGATGCGTAGTTCTCGAGATATATCAAGATATTTAAAAGTTCCGAAGCTGCACCAACATAATAGAGATACAGAAACACCGTGGCCCCTTTCTTTGAGATAACTCTGCACTATTGCGAGCTGTAAATGCCACTTCCAGCTTAGCTGTGCAGAAGAAGAACAACAAGAAGAAGAAATATCTCGAAATATGTCCGTCAGGCCCCTGCCCTTGAGATATATCTGCAAATATCTCGGAACCGAAGCGAGCTATGGCAAAATGTTAAGAGACCTTTTTTGTAGAGAATTAAGTTTCCTACTTTTTATGTTCTATGATATTTTTTGATCAGATGCGCAGTTCTCGAGATATATCAAGATATTTAAAAGTTCCGAAGCCGCACCAACATAATAGAGATACAGAAACACCGTGGCCCCATTCTTTGAGATAACTCTGCACTATTGCGAGCCGTAAATGCCACTTCCAGCTTAGCTGTGCAGAAGAAGAACAACAAGAAGAAGAAATATCTCGAAATATGTCCGTCAGGCCCCTTCCCTTGAGATATATCTGCAAATATCTCGGAAACGAAGCGAGCTATGGCAAAATGTTAAGAGACCTTTTTTGTCGAGAATTATGTTTCCTACAATTTATGTTGTATGATATTTTTTGATCAGAAGCGTAGTTTTCGAGATATATCGAGATATTTAAAAGTTCCGAAGCCGCACCAACATAATAGAGATACAGAAACACCGTGGCCCCTTTCTTTGAGATGACTCTGCACTATTGCGAGCTGGAAATGCCACTTCCAGTTTAGCTGTGCAGAAGAAGAACAACAAGAAGAAGAAATATCTCGAAATATGTCCGTTAGGCCCCTTCCCTTGAGATAAATCTGCAAATATCTCGGAAACGAAGCGAGCTATGGCAAAATGTTAAGAGGCCTTTTTTGTAGAGAATTAAGTTTCCTACTTTTCATGTTCTATGATATTTTTTGACCAGATGCGTAGTTCTCGAGATATATCAAGATATTTAAAAGTTCCGAAGCCGCACCAACATAATAGAGATACAGAAACACCGTGGCCCCTTTCTTTGAGATAACTCTGCACTACTGCGAGCTGCAAATGCCACTTCCAGCTTAGCTGTGCAGAAGAAGAACAACAAGAAGAAGAAATATCTCGAAATATGTCCGTCAGGCCCCTTCCCTTGGGATAAATCTGCAAATATCTCGGAAACGAAGCGAGCTATGGCAAAATGTTAAGAGACCTTTTTTGTAGAGAATTAAGTTTCCTACTTTTTATGTTCTATGATATTTTTTGATCAGATGCCTAGTTCTCGAGATATATCCAGATATTTAAAAGTTCCGAAGCGGCACCAACATAATAGAGATACAGAAAC
This sequence comes from Osmia lignaria lignaria, assembly GCF_051020975.1. Lineage (NCBI taxonomy): Eukaryota > Metazoa > Arthropoda > Insecta > Hymenoptera > Megachilidae > Osmia > Osmia lignaria. The sequence continues at coordinate 8,793,440 of NW_027478166.1, forward strand.
ACCGTGGCCCCTTTCTTTGAGGTAACTCTGCACTATTGCGACCTGCAAATGCCACTTCCAGCTTAGCTGTGCAGAAGAAGAACAACAAGAAGAAGAAATATCTCGAAATATGTCCGTCAGGCCCCTTCCCTTGAGATAAATCTGCAAATATCTCGGAAACGAAGCGAGCTATGGCAAAATGTTAAGAGACCTTTTTTGTAGAGAATTATGTTTCCTACAATTTATGTTCTATGATATTTTTTGATCAGAAGCGTAGTTTTCGAGATATATCGAGATATTTAAAAGTTCCGAAGCCGCACCAACATAATAGAGATACAGAAACATCGTGGCCCCTTTCTTTGGGATAACTCTGCACCATTGCGAGCTGGAAATGCCACTTCCAGTTTAGCTGTGCAGAAGAAGAACAACAAGAAGAAGAAATATCCCGAAATATGTCCGTCAGGACCCTTCCCTTGAGATAAATCTGCAAATATCTCGGAAACGAAGCGAGCTATTGCAAAACGTTAAGAGACCTTTTTTGTAGAGAATTAAGTTTCCTACTTTTTATGTTCTATGATATTTTTTGATCAGATGCGTAGTTCTCGAGATATATCAAGATATTTAAAAGTTCCGAAGCCGCACCAACATAATAGAGATACAGAAACACCGTGGCCCCTTTCTTTGAGATAACTCTGCACTATTGCGAGCTGCAAATGCCACTTCCAGCTTAGCTGTGCAGAAGAAGAACAACAAGAAGAAGAAATATCTCGAAATATGTCCGTCAGGCCCCTTCCCTTGAGATAAATCTGCAAATATCTCGGAAACGAAGCGAGCTATGGCAAAATGTTAAGAGACCTTTTTTGTAGAGAATTAAGTTTCCTACTTTTTATGTTCTATGATATTTTTTGATCAGATGCGTAGTTCTCGAGATATATCCAGATATTTAAAAGTTCCGAAGCGGCACCAACATAATAGAGATACAGAAACACCGTGGCCCCTTTCTTTGAGGTAACTCTGCACTATTGCGAGCTGCAAATGCCACTTCCAGCTTAGCTGTGCAGAAGAAGAACAACAAGAAGAAGAAATAACTCGAAATATGTCCCTCAGGCCCCTTCCCTTGAGATAAATCTGCAAATATCTCGGAAACCAAGCGAGCTATGGCAAAATGTTAAGAGACCTTATTTGTAGGGAATTAAGTTTTCTACTTTTTATGTTCTACGATATTTTTTGATCAGATGCGTAGTTCTCGAGATATATCAAGATATTTAAAAGTTCCGAAGCCGCACCAACATAATAGAGATACAGAAACACCGTGGCCCCTTTCTTTGAGATAACTCTGTACTATTGCGAGCTGCAAATGCCACTTCCAGCTTAGCTGTGCAGAAGAAGATCAACAAGAAGAAGAAATATCTCGAAATATGTCCGTCAGGCCCCTTCCCTTGAGATAAATCTGCAATTATCTCGGAAACGAAGCGAGCTATGGCAAAATCTTAAGAGACCTTTTTTGTAGTGAATCATGTTTCCTACAATTTACGTTCTCTGATATTTTTTGATCAGAGCGTAGTTTTCGAGATATATCGAGATATTTAAAAGTTCCGAAGCCGCACCAACATAATAGAGATACAGAAACACCGTGGCCCCTTTCTTTGCGATAACTCTGCACTATTGTGAGCTGCAAATGCCACCTCCAGCTTAGCTGTGCAGAAGAAGAACAACAAGAAGAAGAAATATCTCGAAATATGTCCGTCAGGCCCCTTCCCTTGAGATAAATCTGCAAATACCTCGGAAACCAAGCGAGCTATGGCAAAATGTTAAGAGACCTTTTTTGTAGAGAATTAAGTTTCCTACTTTTTATGTTCTATGATATTTTTCGATCAGAGGCGTAGTTCTCGAGATATATCAAGATATTTAAAAGTTCCGAAGCCGCACCAACATAATAGAGATACAGAAACACCGTGGCCCCTTTCTTTGAGATAACTCTGCACGATTGCGAGCTGGAAATGCCACTTCCAGTTTAGCTGTGCAGAAGAAGAACAACAAGAAGAAGAAATATCTCGAAATATGTCCATCAGGACCCTTCCCTTGAGATAAATCTGCAAATATCTCGGAAACGAAGCGAGCTATGGCAAAATGTTAAGAGACCTTTTTTGTAGAGAATTATGTTCCCTACAATTTATGTTCTATGATATTTTTTGATCAGATGCGTAGTTCTCGAGATATATCAAGATATTTAAAAGTTCCGAAGCCGCACCAACATAATAGAGATACAGAAACACCGTGGCCCCTTTCTTTGCGATAACTCTGCACTATTGCGAGCTGCAAATGCCACTTCCAGCTTAGCTGTGCAGAAGAAGAACAACAAGAAGAAGAAATATCTCGAAATATGTCCGTCAGGCCCCTTCCCTTGAGATATATCTGCAAATATCTCGGAAACAAAGCGAGCTATGGCAAAATGTTAAGAGACCTTTTTTGTAGAGAATTATGTTTCCTACAATTTATGTTCTATGATATTTTTTGATCAGATGCGTAGTTCTCGAGATCTATCGAGATATTTAAAAGTTCCGAAGCCGCACCAACATAATAGAGATACAGAAACACCGTGGCCCCTTTCTTTCAGATAACTATGCACTATTGCGAGCTGCAAATGCCACTTCCAGCTTAGCTGTGCAGAAGAAGAACAACAAGAAGAAGAAATATCTCGAAATATGTCCGTCAGGCCCCTTACCTTGAGATAAATCTGCAAATATCTCGGAAACGAAGCGAGCTATGGCAAAATGTTAAGAGACCTTTTTTGTAGAGAATTAAGTTTCCTACTTTTTATCTTGTATGATATTTTCTGACCAGATTCGTAGTTCTCGAGATATATCAAGATATTTAAAAGTTCCGAAGCCGCACCAACATAATAGAGATACAGAAACACCGTGGCCCCTCTCTTTGAGATAACTCTGCACTATTGCGAGCTGGAAATGCCACTTCCAGTTTAGCTGTGCAGAAGAAGAACAACAAGAAGAAGAAATATCTCGAAATATGTCCATCAGGACCCTTCCCTTGAGATAAATCTGCAAATATCTCGGAAACGAAGCGAGCTATGGCAAAATGTTAAGAGACCTTTTTTGTAGAGAATCATGTTTCCTACAATTTATGTTCTATGATATTTTTTGATCAGAAGCGTAGTTTTCGAGATATATCGAGATATTTAAAAGTTCCGAAGCCGCACCAACATAATAGAGATACAGAAACACCGTGGCCCCTTTCTTTGGGATAACTCTGCACTACTGCGAGCTGCAAATGCCACTTCCAGCTTAGCTGTGCAGAAGAAGAACAACAAGAAGAAGAAATATCTCGAAATATGTCCGTCAGGCCCCTTCCCTTGGGATAAATCTGCAAATGTCTCGGAAACGAAGCGAGCTATGGCAAAATGTTAAGAGACCTTTTTTGTAGAGAATTAAGTTTCCTACTTTTTATGTTCTATGATATTTTTTGATCAGATGCCTAGTTCTCGAGATATATCCAGATATTTAAAAGTTCCGAAGCGGCACCAACATAATAGAGATACAGAAACACCGTGGCCCCTTTCTTTGTGGTAACTCTGCACTATTGCGACCTGCAAATGCCACTTCCAGCTTAGCTGTGCAGAAGAAGAACAACAAGAAGAAGAAATATCTCGAAATATGTCCCTCAGGCCCCTTCCCTTGAGATAAATCTGCAAATATCTCGGAAACCAAGCGAGCTATGGCAAAATGTTAAGAGACCTTATTTGTAGAGAATTAAGTTTCCTACTTTTTATGTTCTACGATATTTTTTGATCAGATGCGTAGTTCTCGAGATATATCAAGATATTTAAAAGTTCCGAAGCCGCACCAACATAATAGAGATACAGAAACACCGTGGCCCCTCTCTTTGAGATAACTCTGCACAATTGCGAGCTGCAAATGCCACTTCCAGCTTAGCTGTGGAGAAGAAGAACAACAAGAAGAAGAAATATCTCGAAATATGTCCGTCAGGCCCCTTCCCTTGAGATAAATCTGCAAATATCTCGGAAACGAAGCGAGCTATGGCAAAATGTTAAGAGACCTTTTTTGTAGAGAATTATGTTTCCTACAATTTATGTTCTATGATATTTTTTGATCAGAAGCGTAGTTTTCGAGATATATCGAGATATTTAAAAGTTCCGAAGCCGCACCAACATAATAGAGATACAGAAACATCGTGGCCCCTTTCTTTGGGATAACTCTGCACCATTGCGAGCTGGAAATGCCACTTCCAGTTTAGCTGTGCGGAAGAAGAACAACAAGAAGAAGAAATATCCCGAAATATGTCCGTCAGGACCCTTCCCTTGAGATAAATCTGCAAATATCTCGGAAACGAAGCGAGCTATTGCAAAACGTTAAGAGACCTTTTTTGTAGAGAATTAAGTTTCCTACTTTTTATGTTCTATGATATTTTTTGATCAGATGCGTAGTTCTCGAGATATATCACGATATTTAAAAGTTCCGAAGCCGCACCAACATAATAGAGATACAGAAACACCGTGGCCCCTTTCTTTGAGATAACTCTGCACTATTGCGAGCTGCAAATGCCACTTCCAGCTTAGCTGTGCAGAAGAAGAACAACAAGAAGAAGAAATATCTCGAAATATGTCCGTCAGGCCCCTTCCCTTGAGATAAATCTGCAAATATCTCGGAAACGAAGCGAGCTATGGCAAAATGTTAAGAGACCTTTTTTGTAGAGAATTAAGTTTCCTACTTTTTATGTTCTATGATATTTTTTGATCAGATGCGTAGTTCTCGAGATATATCCAGATATTTAAAAGTTCCGAAGCGGCACCAACATAATAGAGATACAGAAACACCGTGGCCCCTTTCTTTGAGGTAGCTCTGCACTATTGCGAGCTGCAAATGCCACTTCCAGCTTAGCTGTGCAGAAGAAGAACAACAAGAAGAAGAAATAACTCGAAATATGTCCCTCAGGCCCCTTCCCTTGAGATAAATCTGCAAATATCTCGGAAACCAGGCGAGCTATGGCAAAATGTTAAGAGACCTTATTTGTAGGGAATTAAGTTTTCTACTTTTTATGTTCTACGATATTTTTTGATCAGATGCGTAGTTCTCGAGATATATCAAGATATTTAAAAGTTCCGAAGCCGCACCAACATAATAGAGATACAGAAACACCGTGGCCCCTTTCTTTGAGATAACTCTGGACTATTGCGAGCTGCAAATGCCACTTCCAGCTTAGCTGTGCAGAAGAAGAACAACAAGAAGAAGAAATATCTCGAAATATGTCCGTCAGGCCCCTTCCCTTGAGATAAATCTGCAATTATCTCGGAAACGAAGCGAGCTATGGCAAAATCTTAAGAGACCTTTTTTGTAGAGAATTATGTTTCCTACAATTTACGTTCTCTGATATTTTTTGATCAGAGCGTAGTTTTCGAGATATATCGAGATATTTAAAAGTTCCGAAGCCGCACCAACATAATAGAGATACAGAAACACCGTGGCCCCTTTCTTTGGGATAACTCTGCACTATTGCGAGCTGGAAATGCCACTTCCAGTTTAGCTGTGCAGAAGAAGAACAACAAGAAGAAGAAATATCTCGAAATATGTCCGTCAGGACCCTTCCCTTGAGATAAATCTGCAAATATCTCGGAAACGAAGCGAGCTATTGCAAAACGTTAAGAGACCTTTTTTGTAGAAAATTAAGTTTCCTACTTTTTATGTTGTATGATATTTTTTGATCAGATGCTTAGCTCTCGAGATATATCAAGATATTTAAAAGCTCCGAAGCTGCACCAACATAATAGAGGTACAGAAACACCGTGGCCCCTTTCTTTGAGATAACTCTGCACTATTGCGAGCTGCAAATGCCACTTCCAGCTTAGCTGTGCAGAAGAAGAACAACAAGAATAAGAAATATTTCGAAATATGTCCGTCAGGCCCCTTCCCTTGAGATAAATCTGCAAATATCTCGGAAACGAAGCGAGCTACGGCAAAATGTTAAGAGACCTTTTTTGTAGAAAATTAGGTTTCCTACTTTTTATGTTCTAGGATATTTTTTGATCAGATGCGTAGTTCTCGAGATATATCAAGATATTTAAAAGTTCCGAAGCCGCACCAACATAATAGAGATACAGAAACACCGTGGCCCCTTTCTTTCAGATAACTATGCACTATTGCGAGCTGCAAATGCCACTTCCAGCTTAGCTGTGCAGAAGAAGAACAACAAGAAGAAGAAATATCTCGAAATATGTCCGTCAGGCCCCTTACCTTGAGATAAATCTGCAAATATCTCGGAAACGAAGCGAGCTATGGCAAAATGTTAAGAGACCTTTTTTGTAGAGAATTAAGTTTCCTACTTTTTATCTTGTATGATATTTTCTGACCAGATTCGTAGTTCTCGAGATATATCAAGATATTTAAAAGTTCCGAAGCCGCACCAACATAATAGAGATACAGAAACACCGTGGCCCCTCTCTTTGAGATAACTCTGCACTATTGCGAGCTGGAAATGCCACTTCCAGTTTAGCTGTGCAGAAGAAGAACAACAAGAAGAAGAAATATCTCGAAATATGTCCATCAGGACCCTTCCCTTGAGATAAATCTGCAAATATCTCGGAAACGAAGCGAGCTATGGCAAAATGTTAAGAGACCTTTTTTGTAGAGAATTATGTTTCCTACAATTTATGTTCTATGATATTTTTTGATCAGATGCGTAGTTCTCGAGATATATCAAGATATTTAAAAGCTCCGAAGCTGCACCAACATAATAGAGGTACAGAAACACCGTGGCCCCTTTCTTTGAGATAACTCTGCACTATTGCGAGCTGCAAATGCCACTTCCAGCTTAGCTGTGCAGAAGAAGAACAACAAGAAGAAGAAATATCTCGAAATATGTTCGTCGGCCCCTTCCCTTGAGATAAATCTGCAAATATCTCGGAAACGAAGCGAGCTATGGCAAAATGTTAAGAGACCTTTTTTGTAGAGAATTCAGTTTCCTACTTTTTATGTTCTATGATATTTTTCGATCAGAGGCGTAGTTCTCGAGATATATCAAGATATTTAAAAGTTCCGAAGCCGCACCAACATAATAGAGGTACAGAAACACCGTGGCCCCTTTCTTTGAGATAACTCTGCACTATTGCGAGCTGCAAATGCCACTTCCAGCTTAGCTGTGCAGAAGAAGAACAACAAGAAGAAGAAATATCTCGAAATATGTCCGTCAGGCCCCTTACCTTGAGATAAATCTGCAAATATCTCGGAAACGAAGCGAGCTATGGCAAAATGTTAAGAGACCTTTTTTGTAGAGAATTAAGTTTCCTACTTTTTATCTTCTATGATATTTTCTGACCAGATTCGTAGTTCTCGAGATATATCAAGATATTTAAAAGTTCCGAAGCCGCACCAACATAATAGAGATACAGAAACACCGTGGCCCCTCTCTTTGAGATAACTCTGCACAATTGCGAGCTGCAAATGCCACTTCCAGCTTAGCAGTGCAGAAGAAGAACAACAAGAAGAAGAAATATCTCGAAATATGTCCGTCAGGCCCCTTCCCTTGAGATAAATCGGCAAGTATCTCGGAAACGAAGCGAGCTATGGCAAAATGTTAAAAGACCTTTTTTGTAGAGAATTATGTTTCTTACAATTTATGTTCTATGATATTTTTTGATCAGATGCGTAGTTCTCGAGATATATCAAGATATTTAAAAGTTCCGAAGCCGCACCAACATAATAGAGATACAGAAACACCGTGGCCCCTCTCTTTGAGATAACTCTGCACTATTGCGAGCTGGAAATGCCACTTCCAGTTTAGCTGTGCAGAAGAAGAACAACAAGAAGAAGAAATATCTCGAAATATGTCCGTTGGCCCCTTCCCTTGAGATAAATCTGCAAATATCTCGGAAACGAAGCGAGCTATGGCAAAATGTTAAGAGACCTTTTTTGTAGAGAATTCAGTTTCCTACTTTTTATGTTCTATGATATTTTTCGATCAGAGGCGTAGTTCTCGAGATATATCAAGATATTTAAAAGTTCCGAAGCCGCACCAACATAATACAGGTACAGAAACACCGTGGCCCCTTTCTTTGAGATAACTCTGCACTATTGCGAGCTGCAAATGCCACTTCCAGCTTAGCTGTGCAGAAGAAGAACAACAAGAATAAGAAATATTTCGAAATATGTCCGTCAGGCCCCTTCCCTTGAGATAAATCTGCAAATATCTCGGAAACGAAGCGAGCTACGGCAAAATCTTAAGAGACCTTTTTTGTAGAGAATTAAGTTTCCTACTTTTTACGTTCTATGATATTTTTAGATCAGAGGCGTAGTTCTCGAGATATATCAAGATATTTAAAAGTTCCGAAGCCGCACCAACATAATAGAGAAACAGAAACACCGTGGCCCCTTTCTTTGAGATAACTCTGCACTATTGCGAGCTGTAAATGCCACTTCCAGCTTAGCTGTGCAGAAGAAGAACAACAAGAAGAAGAAATATCTCGAAATATGTCCGTCAGGCCCCTTACCTTGAGATAAATCTGCAAATATCTCGGAAACGAAGCGAGCTATGGCAAAATGTTAAGAGACCTTTTTTGTAGAGAATTAAGTTTCCTACTTTTTATCTTCTATGATATTTTCTGACCAGATTCGTAGTTCTCGAGATATATCAAGATATTTAAAAGTTCCGAAGCCGCACCAACATAATAGAGATACAGAAACACCGTGGCCCCTCTCTTTGAGATAACTCTGCACAATTGCGAGCTGGAAATGCCACTTCCAGTTTAGCTGTGCAGAAGAAGAACAACAAGAAGAAGAAATATCTCGAAATATGTCCGTCAGGACCCTTCCCTTGAGATAAATCTGCAAATATCTCGGAAACGAAGCGAGCTATTGCAAAACGTTTAGAGACCTTTCTTGTAGAGAATTAAGTTTCCTACTTTTTATGTTCTATGATATTTTTTGATCAGATGCGTAGTTCTCGAGATATATCAAGATATTTAAAAGCTCCGAAGCTGCACCAACATAATAGAGGTACAGAAACACCGTGGCCCCTTTCTTTGAGATAACTCTGCACTATTGCGAGCTGCAAATGCCACTTCCAGCTTAGCTGTGCAGAAGAAGAACAACAAGAAGAAGAAATATCTCGAAATATGTCCGTCGGCCCCTTCCCTTGAGATAAATCTGCAAATATCTCGGAAACGAAGCGAGCTATGGCAAAATGTTAAGAGACCTTTTTTGTAGAGAATTCAGTTTCCTACTTTTTATCTTCTATGATATTTTTTGATCAGATGCGTAGTTCTCGAGATATATCAAGATATTTAAAAGTTCCGAAGCCGCACCAACATAATAGAGATACAGAAACACCGTGGCCCCTTTCTTTGAGATAACTCTGCACTATTGCGAGCTGTAAATGCCACTTCCAGCTTAGCTGTGCAGAAGAAGAACAACAAGAAGAAGAAATATCTCGAAATATGTCCGTCAGGCCCCTTCCCTTGAGATATATCTGCAAATATCTCGGAAACAAAGCGAGCTATGGCAAAATGTTAAGAGACCTTTTTTGTAGAGAATTATGTTTCCTACAATTTATGCTCTATGATATTTTTTGATCAGAAGCGTAGTTTTCGAGATATATCGAGATATTTAAAAGTTCCGAAGCCGCACCAACATAATAGAGATACAGAAACACCGTGGCCCCTTTCTTTCAGATAACTATGCACTATTGCGAGCTGCAAATGCCACTTCCAGCTTAGCTGTGCAGAAGAAGAACAACAAGAAGAAGAAATATCTCGAAATATGTCCGTCAGGCCCCTTCCCTTGAGATATATCTGCAAATATCTCGGAAACGATGCCAGCTATGGGAAAATGTTAAGAGACCTTTTTTGTAGAGAATTAAGTTTCCTACTTTTTATCTTCTATGATATTTTTTGATCAGATGCGTAGTTCTCGAGATATATCAAGATATTTAAAAGTTCCGAAGCCGCACCAACATAATAGAGATACAGAAACACCGTGGCCCCTTTCTTTGAGATAACTCTGCACTATTGCGAGCTGTAAATGCCACTTCCAGCTTAGCTGTGCAGAAGAAGAACAACAAGAAGAAGAAATATCTCGAAATATGTCCGTCAGGCCCCTTCCCTTGAGATATATCTGCAAATATCTCGGAAACGAAGCGAGCTATGGCAAAATGTTAAGAGACCTTTTTTGTAGAGAATTATGTTTCCTACAATTTATGTTCTATGATATTTTTTGATCAGAAGCGTAGTTTTCGAGATATATCGAGATATTTAAAAGTTCCGAAGCCGCACCAACATAATAGAGATACAGAAACACCGTGGCCCCTTTCTTTCAGATAACTATGCACTATTGCGAGCTGCAAATGCCACTTCCAGCTTAGCTGTGCAGAAGAAGAACAACAAGAAGAAGAAATATCTCGAAATATGTCCGTCAGGCCCCTTACCATGAGATATATCTGCAAATATCTCGGAAACGAAGCGAGCTATGGCAAAATGTTAAGAGACCTTTTTTGTAGAGAATTAAGTTTCCTACTTTTTATCTTTTATGATATTTTCTGATCAGATTCGTAGTTCTCGAGATATATCAAGATATTTAAAAGTTCCGAAGCAGCACCAACATAATAGAGATACAGAAACACCGTGGCCCCTTTCTTTGAGATAACTCTGCACTATTGCGAGCTGCAAATGCCACTTCCAGCTTAGCTGTGCAGAAGAAGAACAACAAGAAGAAGAAATATCTCGAAATATGTCCATCAGGACCCTTCCCTTGAGATAAATCTGCAAATATCTCGGAAACGAAGCGAGCTATTGCAAAATGTTAAGAGACCTTTTTTGTAGAGAATTATGTTTCCTACTTTTTATCTTCTATGATATTTTCTGACCAGATTCGTAGTTCTCGAGATATATCAAGATATTTAAAAGTTCCGAAGCCGCACCAACATAATAGAGATACAGAAACACCGTGGCCCCTCTCTTTGAGATAACTCTGCACAATTGCGAGCTGGAAATGCCACTTCCAGTTTAGCTGTGCAGAAGAAGAACAACAAGAAGAAGAAATATCTCGAAATATGTCCGTCAGGACCCTTCCCTTGAGATAAATCTGCAAATATCTCGGAAACGAAGCGAGCTATTGCAAAACGTTTAGAGACCTTTCTTGTAGAGAATTAAGTTTCCTACTTTTTATGTTCTATGATATTTTTTGATCAGATGCGTAGTTCTCGAGATATATCAAGATATTTAAAAGCTCCGAAGCTGCACCAACATAATAGAGGTACAGAAACACCGTGGCCCCTTTCTTTGAGATAACTCTGCACTATTGCGAGCTGCAAATGCCACTTCCAGCTTAGCTGTGCAGAAGAAGAACAACAAGAAGAAGAAATATCTCGAAATATGTCCGTCGGCCCCTTCCCTTGAGATAAATCTGCAAATATCTCGGAAACGAAGCGAGCTATGGCAAAATGTTAAGAGACCTTTTTTGTAGAGAATTCAGTTTCCTACTTTTTATCTTCTATGATATTTTTTGATCAGATGCGTAGTTCTCGAGATATATCAAGATATTTAAAAGTTCCGAAGCCGCACCAACATAATAGAGATACAGAAACACCGTGGCCCCTTTCTTTGAGATAACTCTGCACTATTGCGAGCTGTAAATGCCACTTCCAGCTTAGCTGTGCAGAAGAAGAACAACAAGAAGAAGAAATATCTCGAAATATGTCCGTCAGGCCCCTTCCCTTGAGATATATCTGCAAATATCTCGGAAACAAAGCGAGCTATGGCAAAATGTTAAGAGACCTTTTTTGTAGAGAATTATGTTTCCTACAATTTATGTTCTATGATATTTTTTGATCAGAAGCGTAGTTTTCGAGATATATCGAGATATTTAAAAGTTCCGAAGCCGCACCAACATAATAGAGATACAGAAACACCGTGGCCCCTTTCTTTCAGATAACTATGCACTATTGCGAGCTGCAAATGCCACTTCCAGCTTAGCTGTGCAGAAGAAGAACAACAAGAAGAAGAAATATCTCGAAATATGTCCGTCAGGCCCCTTCCCTTGAGATATATCTGCAAATATCTCGGAAACGATGCCAGCTATGGGAAAATGTTAAGAGACCTTTTTTGTAGAGAATTAAGTTTCCTACTTTTTATCTTCTATGATATTTTTTGATCAGATGCGTAGTTCTCGAGATATATCAAGATATTTAAAAGTTCCGAAGCCGCACCAACATAATAGAGATACAGAAACACCGTGGCCCCTTTCTTTGAGATAACTATGCACTATTGCGAGCTGTAAATGCCACTTCCAGCTTAGCTGTGCAGAAGAAGAACAACAAGAAGAAGAAATATCTCGAAATATGTCCGTCAGGCCCCTTCCCTTGAGATATATCTGCAAATATCTCGGAAACGAAGCGAGCTATGGCAAACTGTTAAGAGACCTTTTTTGTAGAGAATTATGTTTCCTACAATTTATGTTCTATGATATTTTTTGATCAGAAGCGTAGTTTTCGAGATATATCGAGACATTTAAAAGTTCCGAAGCCGCACCAACATAATAGAGATACAGAAACACCGTGGCCCCTTTCTTTGGGATAACTCTGCACAATTGCGAGCTGCAAATGCCACTTCCAGCTTAGCTGTGCAGAAGAAGAACAACAAGAAGGAGAAATATCTCGAAATATGTCCGTCAGGCCCCTTCCCTTGAGATAAATCGGCAAGTATCTCGGAAACGAAGCGAGCTATGGCAAAATGTTAAGAGACCTTATGTGTAGAGAATTAAGTTTCCTACTTTTTATGTTCTATGGTATTTTTTGATCAGATGCGTAGTTCTCGAGATATATCAAGATATTTAAAAGTTCCGAAGCCGCACCAACATAATGGAGATACAGAAACACCGTGGCCCCTTTCTTTGAGATAACTCTGCACTATTGCGAGCTGCAAATGCCACTTCCAGCTTAGCTGTGCAGAAGAAGAACAACAAGAAGAAGAAATATCACGAAATATGTCCGTTAGGCCCCTTCCCTTGAGATAAATCTGCAAATATCTCGGAAACGAAGCGAGCTATGGCAAAATGTTAAGAGACCTTTTTTGTAGCGAATTAAGTTTCCTACTTTTTATGTTCTATGATATTTTTTGATCAGATGCGTAGTTCTCGAGATATATCAAGATATTTAAAAGTTCCGAAGCCGCACCAACATAATAGAGATACAGAAACACCGTGGCCCCTCTCTTTGAGATAACTCTGCACTATTGCGAGCTGGAAATGCCACTTCCAGTTTAGCTGTGCAGAAGAAGAACAACAAGAAGAAGAAATATCTCGAAATATGTCCATCAGGACCCTTCCCTTGAGATAAATCTGCAAATATCTCGGAAACGAAGCGAGCTATTGCAAAATGTTAAGAGACCTTTTTTGTAGAGAATTATGTTTCCTACAATTTATGTTCTATGATAGTTTTTAATCAGAAGCGTAGTTTTCGAGATATATCGAGATATTTAAAAGTTCCGAAGCCGCACCAACATAATAGAGATACAGAAACACCGTGGCCCCTTTCCTTCAGATAACTATGCACTATTGCGAGCTGTAAATGCCACTTCCAGCTTAGCTGTGCAGAAGAAGAACAACAAGAAGAAGAAATATCTCGAAATATGTCCGTCAGGCCCCTTCCCTTGAGATATATCTGCAAATATCTCGGAAACGAAGCGAGCTATGGCAAACTGTTAAGAGACCTTTTTTGTAGAGAATTATGTTTCCTACAATTTATGTTCTATGATATTTTTTGATCAGAAGCGTAGTTTTCGAGATATATCGAGACATTTAAAAGTTCCGAAGCCGCACCAACATAATAGAGATACAGAAACACCGTGGCCCCTTTCTTTGGGATAACTCTGCACTATTGCGAGCTGTAAATGCCACTTCCAGCTTAGCTGTGCAGAAGAAGAAAAACAAGAAGAAGAAATATCTCGAAATATGTCCGTCAGGCCCCTTCCCTTGAGATATATCTGCAAATATCTCGGAAACGAAGCGAGCTATGGCAAAATGTTAAGAGACCTTTTTTGTAGAGAATTATGTTTCCTACAATTTATGTTCTATGATATTTTTTGATCAGAAGCGTAGTTTTCGAGATATATCGAGATATTTAAAAGTTCCGAAGCCGCACCAACATAATAGAGATACAGAAACACCGTGGCCCCTTTCTTTCAGATAACTATGCACTATTGCGAGCTGCAAATGCCACTTCCAGCTTAGCTGTGCAGAGGAAGAACAACAAGAAGAAGAAATATCTCGAAATATGTCCGTCAGGCCAGTTCCTTTGAGCTGAATCTGCAAATATCTCGGAAACGAAGCGAGCTATGGCAAAATGTTAAGAGACGTTTTTTGTAGAGAATTATGTTTCGTACAATTTATGTTCTATGATATTTTTTGATCAGAAGCGTAGTTTTCGAGATATATCGAGATATTTAAAAGTTCCGAAGCCGCACCAACATAATAGAGATACAGAAACACCGTGGCCCCTTTCTTTGAGATAACTCTGCACTAGTGCGAGCCGCAAATGCCACTTCCAGCTTAGCTGTGCAGAAGAAGAACAACAAGAAGAAGAAATATCTCGAAATATGTCCGTCAGGCCCCTTCCCTTGAGATATATCTGCAAATATCTTGGAAACGAAGCGAGCTATGGCAAAATGTTAAGAGACCTTTTTTGTAGAGAATTATGTTTCCTACAATTTATGTTCTATGATATTTTTTGATCAGAAGCGTAGTTTTCGAGATATATCGAGATATTTAAAAGTTCCGAAGCCGCACCAACATAATAGAGATACAGAAACACCGTGGCCCCTTTCTTTGAGATAACTCTGCACTAGTGCGAGCCGCAAATGCCACTTCCAGCTTAGCTGTGCAGAGGAAGAACAACAAGAAGAAGAAATATCTCGAAATATGTCCGTCAGGCCAGTTCCTTTGAGCTGAATCTGCAAATATCTCGGAAACGAAGCGAGCTATTGCAAAATGTTAAGAGACCTATTTTGTAGAGAATTGAGTTTCCTACTTTTTATGTTGTATGATATTTTTTGATCAGATGCGTAGTTCTCGAGATATATCAAGATATTTAAAAGTTCAGAAGCCGCACCAACATAATGGAGATACAGAAACACCGTGGCCCCTTTCTTTGAGATAACTCTGCACTATTGCGGGCTGCAAATGCCACTTCCAGCTTAGCTGTGCAGAAGAAGAAAAACAAGAAGAAGAAATATCACGAAATATGTCCGTTAGGCCCCTTCCCTTGAGATAAATCTGCAAATATCTCGGAAACGAAGCGAGCTATGGCAAAATGTTAAGAGACCTTTTTTGTAGCGAATTAAGTTTCGTACTTTTTATGTTCTATGATATTTTTTGATCAGATGCGTAGTTCTCGAGATATATCAAGATATTTAAAAGTTCCGAAGCCGCACCAACATAATAGAGATACAGAAACACCGTGGCCCCTCTCTTTGAGATAACTCTGCACAATTGCGAGCTGCAAATGCCACTTCCAGCTTAGCTGTGCAGAAGAAGCACAACAAGAAGAAGAAATATCTCGAAATATGTCCGTCAGGCCCCTTCCCTTGAGATAAGTCGGCAAGTATCTCGGAAACGAAGCGAGCTATGGCAAAATGTTAAGAGACCTTTTTTGTAGAGAATTATGTTTCCTACAATTTATGTTCTATGATATTTTTTTATCAGATGCGTAGTTCTCGAGATATATCAAGATATTTAAAAGTTCCGAAGCCGCACCAACATAATAGAGATACAGAAACACCGTGGCCCCTTTCTTTCAGATAACTATGCACTATTGCGAGCTGCAAATGCCACTTCCAGCTTAGCTGTGCAGAAGAAGAACAACAAGAAGAAGAAATATCTCGAAATATGTCCGTCAGGCCCCTTACCATGAGATATATCTGCAAATATCTCGGAAACGAAGCGAGCTATGGCAAAATGTTAAGAGACCTTTTTTGTAGAGAATTAAGTTTCCTACTTTTTATCTTTTATGATATTTTCTGATCAGATTCGTAGTTCTCGAGATATATCAAGATATTTAAAAGTTCCGAAGCCGCACCAACATAATAGAGATACAGAAACACCGTGGCCCCTCTCTTTGAGATAACTCTGCACAATTGCGAGCTGCAAATGCCACTTCCAGCTTAGCTGTGCAGAAGAAGAACAACAAGAAGGAGAAATATCTCGAAATATGTCCGTCAGGCCCCTTCCCTTGAGATAAATCGGCAAGTATCTCGGAAACGAAGCGAGCTATGGCAAAATGTTAAGAGACCTTATGTGTAGAGAATTAAGTTTCCTACTTTTTATGTTCTATGGTATTTTTTGATCAGATCCGTAGTTCTCGAGATATATCAAGATATTTAAAAGTTCCGAAGCCGCACCAACATAATGGAGATACAGAAACACCGTGGCCCCTTTCTTTGAGATAACTCTGCACTATTGCGAGCTGCAAATGCCACTTCCAGCTTAGCTGTGCAGAAGAAGAACAACAAGAAGAAGAAATATCACGAAATATGTCCGTTAGGCCCCTTCCCTTGAGATAAATCTGCAAATATCTCGGAAACGAAGCGAGCTATGGCAAAATGTTAAGAGACCTTTTTTGTAGCGAATTAAGTTTCCTACTTTTTATGTTCTATGATATTTTTTGATCAGAAGCGTAGTTTTCGAGATATATCGAGACATTTAAAAGTTCCGAAGCCGCACCAACATAATAGAGATACAGAAACACCGTGGCCCCTTTCTTTGAGATAACTCTGCACTAGTGCGAGCTGCAAATGCCACTTCCAGCTTAGCTGTGCAGAAGAAGAACAACAAGAAGAAGAAATATCTCGAAATATGTCCGTCAGGCCCCTTCCCTTGAGATAAATCTGCAAATATCTCGGAAACGAAGCGAGCTATGGCAAAATGTTAAGAGACCTTTTTTGTAGAGAATTAAGTTTCCTACTTTTTATGTTCTATGATATTTTTTGATCAGATGCGTAGTTCTCGAGATATATCAAGATATTTAAAAGTTCCGAAGCCGCACCAACATAATAGAGATACAGAAACACCGTGGCCCCTTTCTTTGAGATAACTCTGCACTAGTGAGAGCCGCAAATGCCACTTCCAGCTTAGCTGTGCAGAAGAAGAACAACAAGAAGGAGAAATATCTCGAAATATGTCCGTCAGGCCCCTTCCCTTGAGATAAATATGCAAATATCTCGGAAACGAAGCGAGCTATGGCAAAATGTTAAGTGACCTTTTTTGTAGAGAATTAAGTTTCCTACTTTTTATGTTCTATGATATTTTTTGATCAGATGCGTAGTTCTCGAGATATATCAAGATATTTAAAAGTTCCGAAGCCGCACCAACATAATAGAGATACAGAAACACCGTGGCCCCTTTCATTGAGATAACTCTGCACTATTGCGAGCTGGAAATGCCACTTCCAGCTTAACTGTGCAGAAGAAGAACAACAAGAAGAAGAAATATCTCGAAATATGTCCGTCAGGCCACTTCCCTTGAGATAAATCTGCAAATATCTCGGAAACGAAGCGAGCTATGGCAAAATGTTAAGAGACCTTTTTTGTAGAGAATTAAGTTTCCTACTTTTTATGTTCGATGATATTTTTTGATCAGATGCGTAGTTCTCGAGATATATCAAGATATTTAAAAGTTCCGAAGCTGCACCAACATAATAGAGGTACAGAAACACCGTGGCCTCTTTCTTTGAGATAACTCTGCACTATTGCGAGCTGCAAATGCCGCTTCGAGCTTAGCTGTGCAGAAGAAGAACAACAAGAAGAAGAAATATCTCGAAATATGTCCGTCAGACCCCTTCCCTTGAGATGAATCTGCAAATATCTCGGAAACGAAGCGAGATATGGCAAAATGTTAAGAGACCTTTTTTGTAGAGAATAATGTTTCCTACAATTTACGTTCTATGATATTTTTTGATCAGAAGCGTAGTTTTCGAGATATATCGAGATATTTAAAAGTTCCGAAGCCGCACCAACATAATAGAGATACAGAAACACCGTGGCCCCTTTCTTTGAGATAACTCTGCACTATTGCGACCTGCAAATGCCACTTCCAGCTCAGCTGTGCAGAAGAAGAACAACAAGAAGAAGAAATATCTCGAAATATGTCCGTCAGGCCCCTTCCCTTGAGATAAATCTGCAAATATCTCGGAAACGAAGCGAGCTATGGCAAAATGTTAAGAGACCTTTTTTGTAGAGAATTAAGTTTCCTACTTTTTATGTTCTATGATATTTTTTGATCAGATGCGTAGTTCTCGAGATATATCAAGATATTTAAAAGTTCCGAAACCGCACCAACATAATAGAGATACAGAAACACCGTGGCCCCTTTCTTTGAGATAACTCTGCACTATTGCGAGCTGGAAATGCCACTTCCAGTTTAGCTGTGCAGAAGAAGAACAACAAGAAGAAGAAATATCTCGAAATATGTCCGTTAGGCCCCTTCCCTTGAGATAAATCTGCAAATATCTCGGAAACGAAGCGAGCTATGGCAAAATGTTAAGAGACCTTTTTTGTAGAGAATTAAGTTTCCTACTTTTTATGTTCTATGATATTTTTTGATCAGATGCGTAGTTCTCGAGATATATCAAGATATTTAAAAGTTCCGAAGCCGCACCAACATAATAGAGATACAGAAACACCGTGGCCCCTTTCTTTGAGATAACTCTGCACTATTGCGAGCTGTAAATGCCACTTCCAGCTTAGCTGTGCAGAAGAAGAACAACAAGAAGAAGAAATATCTCGAAATATGTCCGTCAGGCCCCTTCCCTTGAGATAAATCTGCAAATATCTCGGAAACGAAACGAGCTATGGCAAAATGTTAAGAGACCTTTTTTGTAGAGAATTAAGTTTCATACTTTTTATGTTCTATGATATTTTTTGATCAGAAGCGTAGTTTTCGAGATATATCGAGATATTTAAAAGTTCCGAAGCCGCACCAACATAATAGAGATACAGAAACACCGTGGCCCCTTTCTTTGAGATAACTCTGCACTAGTGCGAGCCGCAAATGCCACTTCCAGCTTAGCTGTGCAGAAGAAGAACAACAAGAAGAAGAAATATCTCGAAATATGTCCGTCAGGCCCCTTCCCTTGAGATAAATCTGCAAATATCTCGGAAACGAAGCGAGCTATGGCAAAATGTTAAGAGACCTTTTTTGTAGAGAATTAAGTTTCCTACTTTTTATGTTCTATGATATTTTTTGATCAGATGCGTAGTTCTCGAGATATATCAAGATATTTAAAAGTTCCGAAGCCGCACCAACATAATAGAGATACAGAAACACCGTGGCCCCTTTCTTTGAGATAACTCTGCACTAGTGAGAGCCGCAAATGCCACTTCCAGCTTAGCTGTGCAGAAGAAGAACAACAAGAAGGAGAAATATCTCGAAATATGTCCGTCAGGCCCCTTCCCTTGAGATAAATCTGCAAATATCTCGGAAACGAAGCGAGCTATGGCAAAATGTTAAAAGACCTTTTTTGTAGAGAATTAAGTTTCCTACTTTTTATGTTCTATGATATTTTTTGATCAGATGCGTAGTTCTCGAGATATATCAAGATATTTAAAAGTTCCGAAGCCGCACCAACATAATAGAGATACAGAAACACCGTGGCCCCTTTCTTTGAGATAACTCTGCACTATTGCGAGCTGTAAATGCCACTTCCAGCTTAGCTGTGCAGAAGAAGAACAACAAGAAGAAGAAATATCTCGAAATATGTCCGTCAGGCCCCTTCCCTTGAGATAAATCTGCAAATATCTCGGAAACGAAACGAGCTATGGCAAAATGTTAAGAGACCTTTTTTGTAGAGAATTAAGTTTCCTACTTTTTATGTTCTATGATATTTTTTGATCAGAAGCGTAGTTTTCGAGATATATCGAGATATTTAAAAGTTCCGAAGCCGCACCAACATAATAGAGATACAGAAACACCGTGGCCCCTTTCTTTGAGATAACTCTGCACTAGTGCGAGCTGCAAATGCCACTTCCAGCTTAGCTGTGCAGAAGAAGAACAACAAGAAGAAGAAATATCTCGAAATATGTCCGTCAGGCCCCTTCCCTTGAGATAAATCTGCAAATATCTCGGAAACGAAGCGAGCTATGGCAAAATGTTAAGAGACCTTTTTTGTAGAGAATTAAGTTTCCTACTTTTTATGTTCTATGATATTTTTTGATCAGATGCGTAGTTCTCGAGATATATCAAGATATTTAAAAGTTCCGAAGCCGCACCAACATAATAGAGATACAGAAACACCGTGGCCCCTTTCTTTGAGATAACTCTGCACTAGTGAGAGCCGCAAATGCCACTTCCAGCTTAGCTGTGCAGAAGAAGAACAACAAGAAGGAGAAATATCTCGAAATATGTCCGTCAGGCCCCTTCCCTTGAGATAAATATGCAAATATCTCGGAAACGAAGCGAGCTATGGCAAAATGTTAAGTGACCTTTTTTGTAGAGAATTAAGTTTCCTACTTTTTATGTTCTATGATATTTTTTGATCAGATGCGTAGTTCTCGAGATATATCAAGATATTTAAAAGTTCCGAACCCGCACCAACATAATAGAGATACAGAAACACCGTGGCCCCTTTCATTGAGATAACTCTGCACTATTGCGAGCTGGAAATGCCACTTCCAGCTTAGCTGTGCAGAAGAAGAACAACAAGAAGAAGAAATATCTCGAAATATGTCCGTCAGGCCACTTCCCTTGAGATAAATCTGCAAATATCTCGGAAACGAAGCGAGCTATGGCAAAATGTTAAGAGACCTTTTTTGTAGAGAATTAAGTTTCCTACTTTTTATGTTCGATGATATTTTTTGATCAGATGCGTAGTTCTCGAGATATATCAAGATATTTAAAAGTTCCGAAGCTGCACCAACATAATAGAGGTACAGAAACACCGTGGCCTCTTTCTTTGAGATAACTCTGCACTATTGCGAGCTGCAAATGCCGCTTCGAGCTTAGCTGTGCAGAAGAAGAACAACAAGAAGAAGAAATATCTCGAAATATGTCCGTCAGACCCCTTCCCTTGAGATGAATCTGCAAATATCTCGGAAACGAAGCGAGCTATGGCAAAATGTTAAGAGACCTTTTTTGTAGAGAATAATGTTTCCTACAATTTACGTTCTATGATATTTTTTGATCAGAAGCGTAGTTTTCGAGATATATCGAGATATTTAAAAGTTCCGAAGCCGCACCAACATAATAGAGATACAGAAACACCGTGGCCCCTTTCTTTGAGATAACTCTGCACTATTGCGACCTGCAAATGCCACTTCCAGCTCAGCTGTGCAGAAGAAGAACAACAAGAAGAAGAAATATCTCGAAATATGTCCGTCAGGCCCCTTCCCTTGAGATAAATCTGCAAATATCTCGGAAACGAAGCGAGCTATGGCAAAATGTTAAGAGACCTTTTTTGTAGAGAATTAAGTTTCCTACTTTTTATGTTCTATGATATTTTTTGATCAGATGCGTAGTTCTCGAGATATATCAAGATATTTAAAAGTTCCGAAACCGCACCAACATAATAGAGATACAGAAACACCGTGGCCCCTTTCTTTGAGATAACTCTGCACTATTGCGAGCTGGAAATGCCACTTCCAGTTTAGCTGTGCAGAAGAAGAACAACAAGAAGAAGAAATATCTCGAAATATGTCCGTTAAGCCCCTTCCCTTGAGATAAATCTGCAAATATCTCGGAAACGAAGCGAGCTATGGCAAAATGTTAAGAGACCTTTTTTGTAGAGAATTAAGTTTCCTACTTTTTATGTTCTATGATATTTTTTGATCAGATGCGTAGTTCTCGAGATATATCAAGATATTTAAAAGTTCCGAAGCCGCGCCAACATAATAGAGATACAGAAACACCGTGGCCCCTTTCATTGAGATAACTCTGCACTATTGCGAGCTGGAAATGCCACTTCCAGCTTAGCTGTGCAGAAGAAGAACAACAAGAAGAAGAAATATCTCGAAATATGTCCGTCAGGCCACTTCCCTTGAGATAAATCTGCAAATATCTCGGAAACGAAGCGAGCTATGGCAAAATGTTAAGAGACCTTTTTTGTACAGAATTAAGTTTCCTACTTTTTATGTTCGATGATATTTTTTGATCAGATGCGTAGTTCTCGAGATATATCAAGATATTTAAAAGTTCCGAAGCTGCACCAACATAATAGAGGTACAGAAACACCGTGGCCTCTTTCTTTGAGATAACTCTGCACTATTGCGAGCTGCAAATGCCGCTTCGAGCTTAGCTGTGCAGAAGAAGAACAACAAGAAGAAGAAATATCTCGAAATATGTCCGTCAGACCCCTTCCCTTGAGATGAATCTGCAAATATCTCGGAAACGAAGCGAGCTATGGCAAAATGTTAAGAGACCTTTTTTGTAGAGAATAATGTTTCCTACAATTTACGTTCTATGATATTTTTTGATCAGAAGCGTAGTTTTCGAGATATATCGAGATATTTTAAAGTTCCGAAGCCGCACCAACATAATAGAGATACAGAAACACCGTGGCCCCTTTCTTTGAGATAACTCTGCACTATTGCGACCTGCAAATGCCACTTCCAGCTCAGCTGTGCAGAAGAAGAACAACAAGAAGAAGAAATATCTCGAAATATGTCCGTCAGGCCCCTTCCCTTGAGATAAATCTGCAAATATCTCGGAAACGAAGCGAGCTATGGCAAAATGTTAAGAGACCTTTTTTGTAGAGAATTAAGTTTCCTACTTTTTATGTTCTATGATATTTTTTGATCAGATGCGTAGTTCTCGAGATATATCAAGATATTTAAAAGTTCCGAAACCGCACCAACATAATAGAGATACAGAAACACCGTGGCCCCTTTCTTTGAGATAACTCTGCACTATTGCGAGCTGGAAATGCCACTTCCAGTTTAGCTGTGCAGAAGAAGAACAACAAGAAGAAGAAATATCTCGAAATATGTCCGTTAGGCCCCTTCCCTTGAGATAAATCTGCAAATATCTCGGAAACGAAGCGAGCTATGGCAAAATGTTAAGAGACCTTTTTTGTAGAGAATTAAGTTTCCTACTTTTTATGTTCTATGATATTTTTTGATCAGAAGCGTAGTTTTCGAGATATATCGAGATATTTAAAAGTTCCGAAGCCGCACCAACATAATAGAGATACAGAAACACCGTGGCCCCTTTCTTTGAGATAACTCTGCACTAGTGCGAGCCGCAAATGCCACTTCCAGCTTAGCTGTGCAGAAGAAGAACAACAAGAAGAAGAAATATCTCGAAATATGTCCGTCAGGCCCCTTCCCTTGAGATATATATGCAAATATCTCGGAAACGAAGCGAGCTATGGCAAAAAGTTAAGAGACCTTTTTTGTAGAGAATTAAGTTTCCTACTTTCTACGTTCTATGACATTTTTTGGTCAGATGCGTAGTTCTCGAGATATATCAAGATATTTAAAAGTTCCGAAGCCGCACCAACATAATAGAGATACAGAAACACCGTGGCCCCTTTCATTGAGATAACTCTGCACTATTGCGAGCTGGAAATGCCACTTCCAGCTTAGCTGTGCAGAAGAAGAACAACAAGAAGAAGAAATATCTCGAAATATGTCCGTCAGGCCACTTCCCTTGAGATAAATCTGCAAATATCTCGGAAACGAAGCGAGCTATGGCAAAATGTTAAGAGACCTTTTTTGTAGAGAATTAAGTTTCCTACTTTTTATGTTCGATGATATTTTTTGATCAGATGCGTAGTTCTCGAGATATATCAAGATATTTAAAAGTTCCGAAGCTGCACCAACATAATAGAGGTACAGAAACACCGTGGCCTCTTTCTTTGAGATAACTCTGCACTATTGCGAGCTGCAAATGCCGCTTCGAGCTTAGCTGTGCAGAAGAAGAACAACAAGAAGAAGAAATATCTCGAAATATGTCCGTCAGACCCCTTCCCTTGAGATGAATCTGCAAATATCTCGGAAACGAAGCGAGCTATGGCAAAATGTTAAGAGACCTTTTTTGTAGAGAATAATGTTTCCTACAATTTACGTTCTATGATATTTTTTGATCAGAAGCGTAGTTTTCGAGATATATCGAGATATTTAAAAGTTCCGAAGCCGCACCAACATAATAGAGATACAGAAACACCGTGGCCCCTTTCTTTGAGATAACTCTGCACTATTGCGACCTGCAAATGCCACTTCCAGCTCAGCTGTGCAGAAGAAGAACAACAAGAAGAAGAAATATCTCGAAATATGTCCGTCAGGCCCCTTCCCTTGAGATAAATCTGCAAATATCTCGGAAACGAAGCGAGCTATGGCAAAATGTTAAGAGACCTTTTTTGTAGAGAATTAAGTTTCCTACTTTTTATGTTCTATGATATTTTTTGATCAGATGCGTAGTTCTCGAGATATATCAAGATATTTAAAAGTTCCGAAACCGCACCAACATAATAGAGATACAGAAACACCGTGGCCCCTTTCTTTGAGATAACTCTGCACTATTGCGAGCTGGAAATGCCACTTCCAGTTTAGCTGTGCAGAAGAAGAACAACAAGAAGAAGAAATATCTCGAAATATGTCCGTTAGGCCCCTTCCCTTGAGATAAATCTGCAAATATCTCGGAAACGAAGCGAGCTATTGCAAAATGTTAAGAGACCTTTTTTGTAGAGAATTAAGTTTCCTACTTTTTATGTTCTATGATATTTTTTGATCAGAAGCGTAGTTTTCGAGATATATCGAGATATTTAAAAGTTCCGAAGCCGCACCAACATAATAGAGATACAGAAACACCGTGGCCCCTTTCTTTGAGATAACTCTGCACTATTGCGACCTGCAAATGCCACTTCCAGCTCAACTGTGCAGAAGAAGAACAACAAGAAGAAGAAATATCTCGAAATATGTCCGTCAGGCCCCTTCCCTTGAGATAAATCTGCAAATATCTCGGAAACGAAGCGAGCTATGGCAAAATGTTAAGAGACCTTTTTTGTAGAGAATTAAGTTTCCTACTTTTTATGTTCTATGATATTTTTTGATCAGATGCGTAGTTCTCGAGATATATCAAGATATTTAAAAGTTCCGAAACCGCACCAACATAATAGAGATACAGAAACACCGTGGCCCCTTTCTTTGAGATAACTCTGCACTATTGCGAGCTGGAAATGCCACTTCCAGTTTAGCTGTGCAGAAGAAGAACAACAAGAAGAAGAAATATCTCGAAATATGTCCGTTAGGCCCCTTCCCTTGAGATAAATCTGCAAATATCTCGGAAACGAAGCGAGCTATGGCAAAATGTTAAGAGACCTTTTTTGTAGAGAATTAAGTTTCCTACTTTTTATGTTCTATGATATTTTTTGATCAGAAGCGTAGTTTTCGAGATATATCGAGATATTTAAAAGTTCCGAAGCAGCACCAACATAATAGAGATACAGAAACACCGTGGCCCCTTTCTTTGAGATAACTCTGCACTAGTGCGAGCCGCAAATGCCACTTCCAGCTTAGCTGTGCAGAAGAAGAACAACAAGAAGAAGAAATATCTCGAAATATGTCCGTCAGGCCCCTTCCCTTGAGATATATATGCAAATATCTCGGAAACGAAGCGAGCTATGGCAAAATGTTAAGAGACCTTTTTTGTAGAGAATTAAGTTTCCTACTTTCTACGTTCTATGACATTTTTTGGTCAGATGCGTAGTTCTCGAGATATATCAAGATATTTAAAAGTTCCGAAACCGCACCAACATAATAGAGATACAGAAACACCGTGGCCCCTTTCTTTGAGATAACTCTGCACTATTGCGAGCTGGAAATGCCACTTCCAGTTTAGCTGTGCAGAAGAAGAACAACAAGAAGAAGAAATATCTCGAAATATGTCCGTTAGGCCCCTTCCCTTGAGATGAATCTGCAAATATCTCGGAAACGAAGCGAGCTATGGCAAAATGTTAAGAGACCTTTTTTGTAGAGAATAATGTTTCCTACAATTTACGTTCTATGATATTTTTTGATCAGAAGCGTAGTTTTCGAGATATATCGAGATATTTAAAAGTTCCGAAGCAGCACCAACATAATAGAGATACAGAAACACCGTGGCCCCTTTCTTTGAGATAACTCTGCACTAGTGCGAGCCGCAAATGCCACTTCCAGCTTAGCTGTGCAGAAGAAGAACAACAAGAAGAAGAAATATCTCGAAATATGTCCGTCAGGCCCCTTCCCTTGAGATATATATGCAAATATCTCGGAAACGAAGCGAGCTATGGCAAAATGTTAAGAGACCTTTTTTGTAGAGAATTAAGTTTCCTACTTTCTACGTTCTATGACATTTTTTGGTCAGATGCGTAGTTCTCGAGATATATCAAGATATTTAAAAGTTCCGAAGCCGCACCAACATAATAGAGATACAGAAACACCGTGGCCCCTTTCTTTGAGATAACTCTGCACTATTGCGACCTGCAAATGCGACTTCCAGCTCAGCTGTGCAGAAGAAGAACAACAAGAAGAAGAAATATCTCGAAATATGTCCGTCAGGCCCCTTCCCTTGAGATAAATCTGCAAATATCTCGGAAACGAAGCGAGCTATGGCAAAATGTTAAGAGACCTTTTTTGTAGAGAATTAAGTTTCCTACTTTTTATGTTCTATGATATTTTTTGATCAGAAGCGTAGTTTTCGAGATATATCGAGATATTTAAAAGTTCCGAAGCCGCACCAACATAATAGAGATACAGAAACACCGTGGCCCCTTTCTTTGAGATAACTCTGCACTATTGCGACCTGCAAATGCCACTTCCAGCTCAGCTGTGCAGAAGAAGAACAACAAGAAGAAGAAATATCTCGAAATATGTCCGTCAGGCCCCTTCCCTTGAGATAAATCTGCAAATATCTCGGAAACGAAGCGAGCTATGGCAAAATGTTAAGAGACCTTTTTTGTAGAGAATTAAGTTTCCTACTTTTTATGTTCTATGATATTTTTTGATCAGATGCGTAGTTCTCGAGATATATCAAGATATTTAAAAGTTCCGAAACCGCACCAACATAATAGAGATACAGAAACACCGTGGCCCCTTTCTTTGAGATAACTCTGCACTATTGCGAGCTGGAAATGCCACTTCCAGTTTAGCTGTGCAGAAGAAGAACAACAAGAAGAAGAAATATCTCGAAATATGTCCGTTAGGCCCCTTCCCTTGAGATAAATCTGCAAATATCTCGGAAACGAAGCGAGCTATGGCAAAATGTTAAGAGACCTTTTTTGTAGAGAATTAAGTTTCCTACTTTTTATGTTCTATGATATTTTTTGATCAGAAGCGTAGTTTTCGAGATATATCGAGATATTTAAAAGTTCCGAAGCCGCACCAACATAATAGAGATACAGAAACACCGTGGCCCCTTTCTTTGAGATAACTCTGCACTATTGCGACCTGCAAATGCCACTTCCAGCTCAGCTGTGCAGAAGAAGAACAACAAGAAGAAGAAATATCTCGAAATATGTCCGTCAGGCCCCTTCCCTTGAGATAAATCTGCAAATATCTCGGAAACGAAGCGAGCTATGGCAAAATGTTAAGAGACCTTTTTTGTAGAGAATTAAGTTTCCTACTTTTTATGTTCTATGATATTTTTTGATCAGATGCGTAGTTCTCGAGATATATCAAGATATTTAAAAGTTCCGAAACCGCACCAACATAATAGAGATACAGAAACACCGTGGCCCCTTTCTTTGAGATAACTCTGCACTATTGCGAGCTGGAAATGCCACTTCCAGTTTAGCTGTGCAGAAGAAGAACAACAAGAAGAAGAAATATCTCGAAATATGTCCGTTAGGCCCCTTCCCTTGAGATAAATCTGCAAATATCTCGGAAACGAAGCGAGCTATGGCAAAATATTAAGAGACCTTTTTTGTAGAGAATTAAGTTTCCTACTTTTTATGTTCTATGATATTTTTTGATCAGAAGCGTAGTTTTCGAGATATATCGAGATATTTAAAAGTTCCGAAGCAGCACCAACATAATAGAGATACAGAAACACCGTGGCCCCTTTCTTTGAGATAACTCTGCACTAGTGCGAGCCGCAAATGCCACTTCCAGCTTAGCTGTGCAGAAGAAGAACAACAAGAAGAAGAAATATCTCGAAATATGTCCGTCAGGCCCCTTCCCTTGAGATATATATGCAAATATCTCGGAAACGAAGCGAGCTATGGCAAAATGTTAAGAGACCTTTTTTGTAGAGAATTAAGTTTCCTACTTTCTACGTTCTATGACATTTTTTGGTCAGATGCGTAGTTCTCGAGATATATCAAGATATTTAAAAGTTCCGAAGCCGCACCAACATAATAGAGATACAGAAACACCGTGGCCCCTTTCTTTGAGATAACTCTGCACTATTGCGACCTGCAAATGCGACTTCCAGCTCAGCTGTGCAGAAGAAGAACAACAAGAAGAAGAAATATCTCGAAATATGTCCGTTAGGCCCCTTCCCTTGAGATAAATCTGCAAATATCTCGGAAACGAAGCGAGCTATGGCAAAATGTTAAGAGACCTTTTTTGTAGAGAATTAAGTTTCCTACTTTTTATGTTCTATGATATTTTTTGATCAGAAGCGTAGTTTTCGAGATATATCGAGATATTTAAAAGTTCCGAAGCCGCACCAACATAATAGAGATACAGAAACACCGTGGCCCCTTTCTTTGAGATAACTCTGCACTATTGCGACCTGCAAATGCCACTTCCAGCTCAGCTGTGCAGAAGAAGAACAACAAGAAGAAGAAATATCTCGAAATATGTCCGTCAGGCCCCTTCCCTTGAGATAAATCTGCAAATATCTCGGAAACGAAGCGAGCTATGGCAAAATGATAAGAGACCTTTTTTGTAGAGAATTAAGTTTCCTACTTTTTATGTTCTATGATATTTTTTGATCAGATGCGTAGTTCTCGAGATATATCAAGATATTTAAAAGTTCCGAAACCGCACCAACATAATAGAGATACAGAAACACCGTGGCCCCTTTCTTTGAGATAACTCTGCACTATTGCGAGCTGGAAATGCCACTTCCAGTTTAGCTGTGCAGAAGAAGAACAACAAGAAGAAGAAATATCTCGAAATATGTCCGTTAGGCCCCTTCCCTTGAGATAAATCTGCAAATATCTCGGAAACGAAGCGAGCTATGGCAAAATATTAAGAGACCTTTTTTGTAGAGAATTAAGTTTCCTACTTTTTATGTTCTATGATATTTTTTGATCAGAAGCGTAGTTTTCGAGATATATCGAGATATTTAAAAGTTCCGAAGCAGCACCAACATAATAGAGATACAGAAACACCGTGGCCCCTTTCTTTGAGATAACTCTGCACTAGTGCGAGCCGCAAATGCCACTTCCAGCTTAGCTGTGCAGAAGAAGAACAACAAGAAGAAGAAATATCTCGAAATATGTCCGTCAGGCCCCTTCCCTTGAGATATATATGCAAATATCTCGGAAACGAAGCGAGCTATGGCAAAATGTTAAGAGACCTTTTTTGTAGAGAATTAAGTTTCCTACTTTCTACGTTCTATGACATTTTTTGGTCAGATGCGTAGTTCTCGAGATATATCAAGATATTTAAAAGTTCCGAAGCCGCACCAACATAATAGAGATACAGAAACACCGTGGCCCCTTTCTTTGAGATAACTCTGCACTATTGCGACCTGCAAATGCGACTTCCAGCTCAGCTGTGCAGAAGAAGAACAACAAGAAGAAGAAATATCTCGAAATATGTCCGTCAGGCCCCTTCCCTTGAGATAAATCTGCAAATATCTCGGAAACGAAGCGAGCTATGGCAAAATGTTAAGAGACCTTTTTTGTAGAGAATTAAGTTTCCTACTTTTTATGTTCTATGATATTTTTTGATCAGATGCGTAGTTCTCGAGATATATCAAGATATTTAAAAGTTCCGAAGCCGCACCAACATAATAGAGATACAGAAACACCGTGGCCCCTTTCTTTGAGATAACTCTGCACTATTGCGAGCTGTAAATGCCACTTCCAGCTTAGCTGTGCAGAAGAAGAACAACAAGAAGAAGAAATATCTCGAAATATGTCCGTCAGGCCCCTTCCCTTGAGATACATCTGCAAATATCTCGGAAACGAAGCGAGCTATGGCAAAATGTTAAGAGACCTTTTTTGTAGAGAATTATGTTTCCTACTTTTTATGTTCTATGATATTTTTTGATCAGAAGCGTAGTTTTCGAGATATATCGAGATATTTAAAAGTTCCGAAGCCGCACCAACATAATAGAGATACAGAAACACCGTGGCCCCTTTCTTTGAGATAACTCTGCACTAGTGCGAGCCGCAAATGCCACTTCCAGCTTAGCTGTGCAGAAGAAGAACAACAAGAAGAAGAAATATCTCGAAATATGTCCGTCAGGCCCCTTCCCTTGAGATATATATGCAAATATCTCGGAAACGAAGCGAGCTATGGCAAAATGTTAAGAGACCTTTTTTGTAGAGAATTAAGTTTCCTACTTTCTACGTTCTATGACATTTTTTGGTCAGATGCGTAGTTCTCGAGATATATCAAGATATTTAAAAGTTCCGAAGCCGCACCAACATAATAGAGATACAGAAACACCGTGGCCCCTTTCATTGAGATAACTCTGCACTATTGCGAGCTGGAAATGCCACTTCCAGCTTAGCTGTGCAGAAGAAGAACAACAAGAAGAAGAAATATCTCGAGATATGTCCGTCAGGCCACTTCCCTTGAGATAAATCTGCAAATATCTCGGAAACGAAGCGAGCTATGGCAAAATGTTAAGAGACCTTTTTTGTAGAGAATAATGTTTCCTACTTTTTATGTTCGATGATATTTTTTGATCAGATGCGTAGTTCTCGAGATATATCAAGATATTTAAAAGTTCCGAAGCTGCACCAACATAATAGAGGTACAGAAACACCGTGGCCCCTTTCTTTGAGATAACTCTGCACTAGTGCGAGCCGCAAATGCCACTTCCAGCTTAGCTGTGCAGAAGAAGAACAACAAGAAGAAGAAATATCTCGAAATATGTCCGTCAGGCCCCTTCCCTTGAGATATATATGCAAATATCTCGGAAACGAAGCGAGCTATGGCAAAATGTTAAGAGACCTTTTTTGTAGAGAATTAAGTTTCCTACTTTCTACGTTCTATGACATTTTTTGGTCAGATGCGTAGTTCTCGAGATATATCAAGATATTTAAAAGTTCCGAAGCCGCACCAACATAATAGAGATACAGAAACACCGTGGCCCCTTTCATTGAGATAACTCTGCACTATTCGAGCTGGAAATGCCACTTCCAGCTTAGCTGTGCAGAAGAAGAACAACAAGAAGAAGAAATATCTCGAAATATGTCCGTCAGGCCACTTCCCTTGAGATAAATCTGCAAATATCTCGGAAACGAAGCGAGCTATGGCAAAATGTTAAGAGACCTTTTTTGTAGAGAATTAAGTTTCCTACTTTTTATGTTCGATGATATTTTTTGATCAGATGCGTAGTTCTCGAGATATATCAAGATATTTAAAAGTTCCGAAGCTGCACCAACATAATAGAGGTACAGAAACACCGTGGCCTCTTTCTTTGAGATAACTCTGCACTATTGCGAGCTGCAAATGCCGCTTCGAGCTTAGCTGTGCAGAAAAAGAACAACAAGAAGAAGAAATATCTCGAAATATGTCCGTCAGACCCCTTCCCTTGAGATGAATCTGCAAATATCTCGGAAACGAAGCGAGCTATGGCAAAATGTTAAGAGACCTTTTTTGTAGAGAATAATGTTTCCTACAATTTACGTTCTATGATATTTTTTGATCAGAAGCGTAGTTTTCGAGATATATCGAGATATTTAAAAGTTCCGAAGCCGCACCAACATAATAGAGATACAGAAACACCGTGGCCCCTTTCTTTGAGATAACTCTGCACTATTGCGACCTGCAAATGCCACTTCCAGCTCAGCTGTGCAGAAGAAGAACAACAAGAAGAAGAAATATCTCGAAATATGTCCGTCAGGCCCCTTCCCTTGAGATAAATCTGCAAATATCTCGGAAACGAAGCGAGCTATTGCAAAATGTTAAGAGACCTTTTTTGTAGAGAATTAAGTTTCCTACTTTTTATGTTCTATGATATTTTTTGATCAGAAGCGTAGTTTTCGAGATATATCGAGATATTTAAAAGTTCCGAAGCCGCACCAACATAATAGAGATACAGAAACACCGTGGCCCCTTTCTTTGAGATAACTCTGCACTATTGCGACCTGCAAATGCCACTTCCAGCTCAGCTGTGCAGAAGAAGAACAACAAGAAGAAGAAATATCTCGAAATATGTCCGTCAGGCCCCTTCCCTTGAGATAAATCTGCAAATATCTCGGAAACGAAGCGAGCTATGGCAAAATGTTAAGAGACCTTTTTTGTAGAGAATTAAGTTTCCTACTTTTTATGTTCTATGATATTTTTTGATCAGATGCGTAGTTCTCGAGATATATCGAGATATTTAAAAGTTCCGAAACCGCACCAACATAATAGAGATACAGAAACACCGTGGCCCCTTTCTTTGAGATAACTCTGCACTATTGCGACCTGCAAATGCCATTTCCAGCTCAGCTGTGCAGAAGAAGAACAACAAGAAGAAGAAATATCTCGAAATATGTCCGTCAGGCCCCTTCCCTTGAGATAAATCTGCAAATATCTCGGAAACGAAGCGAGCTATGGCAAAATGTTAAGAGACCTTTTTTGTAGAGAATTAAGTTTCCTACTTTTTATGTTCTATGATATTTTTTGATCAGATGCGTAGTTCTCGAGATATATCAAGATATTTAAAAGTTCCGAAGCCGCACCAACATAATAGAGATACAGAAACACCGTGGCCCCTTTCTTTGAGATAACTCTGCACTATTGCGAGCTGTAAATGCCACTTCCAGCTTAGCTGTGCAGAAGAAGAACAACAAGAAGAAGAAATATCTCGAAATATGTCCGTCAGGCCCCTTCCCTTGAGATATATCTGCAAATATCTCGGAAACGAAGCGAGCTATGGCAAAATGTTAAGAGACCTTTTTTGTAGAGAATTATGTTTCCTACAATTTATGTTCTATGATATTTTTTGATCAGAAGCGTAGTTTTCGAGATATATCGAGATATTTAAAAGTTCCGAAGCCGCACCAACATAATAGAGATACAGAAACACCGTGGCCCCTTTCTTTGAGATAACTCTGCACTAGTGAGAGCCGCAAATGCCACTTCCAGCTTAGCTGTGCAGAAGAAGAACAACAAGAAGAAGAAATATCTCGAAATATGTCCGTCAGGCCCCTTCCCTTGAGATAAATATGCAAATATCTCGGAAACGAAGCGAGCTATGGCAAAATGTTAAGAGACCTTTTTTGTAGAGAATAATGTTTCCTACAATTTACGTTCTATGATATTTTTTGATCAGAAGCGTAGTTTTCGAGATATATCGAGATATTTAAAAGTTCCGAAGCCGCACCAACATAATAGAGATACAGAAACACCGTGGCCCCTTTCTTTGAGATAACTCTGCACTATTGCGACCTGCAAATGCCACTTCCAGCTCAGCTGTGCAGAAGAAGAACAACAAGAAGAAGAAATATCTCGAAATATGTCCGTTAGGCCCCTTCCCTTGAGATAAATCTGCAAATATCTCGGAAACGAAGCGAGCTATTGCAAAATGTTAAGAGACGTTTTTTGTAGAGAATTATGTTTCCTACAATTTATGTTCTATGATATTTTTTGATCAGAAGCGTAGTTTTCGAGATATATCGAGATACTTAAAAGTTCCGAAGCCGCACCAACATATTAGAGATACAGAAACACCGTGGCCCCTTTCTTTGAGATAACTCTGCACTAGTGCGAGCCGCAAATGCCACTTCCAGCTTAGCTGTGCAGAAGAAGAACAACAAGAAGAAGAAACTTCTCGAAATATGTCCGTCAGGCCCCTTCCCTTGAGATAAATCTGCAAATATCTCGGAAACGAAGCGAGCTATGGCAAAATGTTAAGAGACCTTTTTTGTAGAGAATTATGTTTCCTACTTTTTATGTTCTATGATATTTTTTGAACAGACGCGTAGTTCTCGAGATATATCAAGATATTTAAAAGTTCCGAAGCCGCACCAACATAATAGAGATACAGAAACACCGTGGCCCCTTTCTTTGAGATATTTCTGCACTATTGCGAGCTGCAAATGCCACTTCCAGCTTAGCTGTGCAGAAGAAGAACAACAAGAAGAAGAAATATCTCGAAATATGTCCGTGAGGCCCCTTCCCTTGAGATAAATCTGCAAATATCTCGGAAACGAAGCGAGCTATGGCAAAATGTTAAGAGACCTTATTTGTAGAGAATTAAGTTTCCTACTTTTTATGTTCTATGATATTTTTTGATCAGATGCGTAGTTTTCGAGATATATCGAGATACTTAAAAGTTCCGAAGCCGCACCAACATATTAGAGATACAGAAACACCGTGGCCCCTTTCTTTGAGATAACTGTGCACTAGTGCGAGCCGCAAATGCCACTTCCAGCTTAGCTGTGCAGAAGAAGAACAACAAGAAGAAGAAATATCTCGAAATATGTCCGTCAGGCCCCTTCCCTTGAGATAAATATGCAAATATCTCGGAAACGAAGCGAGCTATGGCAAAATGTTAAGAGACCTTTTTTGTAGAGAATTAAGTTTCCTACTTTTTATGTTCTATGATATTTTTTGATCAGAAGCGTAGTTCTCGAGATATATCGAGATATTTAAAAGTTCCGAAGCCGCACCAACATAATAGAGATACAGAAACACCGTGACCCCTTTCTTTAAGATAACTCTGCACTATTGCGAGCTGCAAATGCCACTTCCAGCTTAGCTGTGCAGAGGAAGAACAACAAGAAGAAGAAATATCTCGAAATATGTCCGTTAGGCCAGTTCCTTTGAGCTGAATCTGCAAATATCTCGGAAACGAAGCGAGCTATGGCAAAATGTTAACAGACCTTTTTTGTAGAGAATTAAGTTTCCTACTTTTTACGTTCGATGATATTTTTTGATCAGATGCGTAGTTCTCGAGATATATCAAGATATTTAAAAGTTCCGAAGCTGCACCAACATAATAGAGGTACAGAAACACCGTGGCCTCTTTCTTTGAGATAACTCTGCACTATTGCGAGCT
Source organism: Osmia lignaria lignaria (assembly GCF_051020975.1). NCBI lineage: Eukaryota > Metazoa > Arthropoda > Insecta > Hymenoptera > Megachilidae > Osmia > Osmia lignaria. Next base: position 8,828,575 of record NW_027478166.1, read on the forward strand.
GCAAATGCCACTTCGTGCTTAGCTGTGCAGAAGAAGAACAACAAGAAGAAGAAATACCTCGAAATATGTCCGTCAGGCCCCTTCCCTTGAGATAAATCTGCAAATATCTCGGAAACGAAGAGAGCTATGGCAAAATGTTAAGAGACCTTTTTTGTAGAGAATTAAGTTTCCTACTTTTTATGTTCTATGATATTTTTTGATCAGATGCGTAGTTCTCGAGATATATCAAGATATTTAAAAGTTCCGAAGCCGCACCAACATAATAGAGATACAGAAACACCGTGGCCCCTTTCTTTCAGATAACTCTGCACTAGTGCGAGCCGCAAATGCCACTTCCAGCTTAGCTGTGCAGAAGAAGAACAACAAAAAGAAGAAATATCTCCAAATATGTCCGTCAGGCCCCTTCCCTTGAGATATATCTGCAAATATCTCGGAAACGAAGCGAGCTATGACAAAATGTTTAGAGACCTTTCTTGTAGAGAATTAAGTTTCCTACTTTTTATGTAGTATGATATTTTTTGATCAGATGCGTAGTTCTCGAGATATATCAAGATATTTAAAAGTTCCGAAGCCGCACCAACATAATAGAGATACAGAAACATCGTGGCCCCTTTCTTTAAGATAACTCTGCACTATTGCGAGCTGCAAATGCCACTTCCAGCTTAGCTGTGCAGAGGAAGAACAACAAGAAGAAGAAATATCTCGAAATATGTCCGTCAGGCCAGTTCCTTTGAGCTGAATCTGCAAATATCTCGGAAACGAAGAGAGCTATGGCAAAATGTTAAGAGACCTTTTTTGTAGAGAATTATGTTTCCTACTTTTTATGTTCTATGATATTTTTTGATCAGACGCGTAGTTCTCGAGATATATCAAGATATTTAAAAGTTCCGAAGCCGCACCAACATAATAGAGATACAGAAACACCGTGGCCCCTTTCTTTGAGATAACTCTGCACTAGTGCGAGCCGCAAATGCCACTTCCAGCTTAGCTGTGCAGAAGAAGAACAACAAGAAGAAGAAATATCTCGAAATATGTCCGTCAGGCCCCTTCCCTTGGGATAAATATGCAAATATCTCGGAAACGAAGCGAGCTATGGCAAAATGTTAAGAGACCTTTTTTGTAGAGAATTAAGTTTCCTACTTTTTATGTTCTATGATATTTTTTGATCAGATGCGTAGTTCTCGAGATATATCAAGATATTTAAAAGTTCCGAAGCCGCACCAACATAATAGATACAGAAACACCGTGGCCCCTTTCTTTGAGATAACTCTGCACTATTGCGAGCTGCAAATGCCACTTCCAGCTTAGCTGTGCAGAGGAAGAACAACAAGAAGAAGAAATATCTCGAAATATGTCCGTCAGGCCAGTTCCTTTGAGCTGAATCTGCAAATATCTCGGAAACGAAGCGAGCTATGGCAAAATGTTAAGAGACGTTTTTTGTAGAGAATTATGTTTCCTACAATTTATGTTCTATGATATTTTTTGATCAGAAGCGTAGTTTTCGAGATATATCGAGATACTTAAAAGTTCCGAAGCCGCACCAACATATTAGAGATACAGAAACACCGTGGCCCCTTTCTTTGAGATAACTCTGCACTAGTGCGAGCCGCAAATGCCACTTCCAGCTTAGCTGTGCAGAAGAAGAACAACAAGAAGAAGAAACTTCTCGAAATATGTCCGTCAGGCCCCTTCCCTTGAGATAAATCTGCAAATATCTCGGAAACGAAGCGAGCTATGGCAAAATGTTAAGAGACCTTTTTTGTAGAGAATTATGTTTCCTACTTTTTATGTTCTATGATATTTTTTGAACAGACGCGTAGTTCTCGAGATATATCAAGATATTTAAAAGTTCCGAAGCCGCACCAACATAATAGAGATACAGAAACACCGTGGCCCCTTTCTTTGAGATATTTCTGCACTATTGCGAGCTGCAAATGCCACTTCCAGCTTAGCTGTGCAGAAGAAGAACAACAAGAAGAAGAAATATCTCGAAATATGTCCGTGAGGCCCCTTCCCTTGAGATAAATCTGCAAATATCTCGGAAACGAAGCGAGCTATGGCAAAATGTTAAGAGACCTTATTTGTAGAGAATTAAGTTTCCTACTTTTTATGTTCTATGATATTTTTTGATCAGATGCGTAGTTCTCGAGATATATCAAGATATTTAAAAGTTCCGAAACCGCACCAACATAATAGAGATACAGAAACACCGTGGCCCCTTTCTTTGAGATAACTCTGCACTATTGCGAGCTGTAAATGCCACTTCCAGCTTAGCTGTGCAGAAGAAGAACAACAAGAAGTAGAAATATCTCGAAATATGTCCGTCAGGCCCCTGCCCTTGAGATATATCTGCTAATATCTCGGAAACCAAGCGAGCTATGGCAAAATGTTAAGAGACCTTTTTTGTAGAGAACTTTGTTTCCTACAATTTATGTTCTATGATATTTTTTGATCAGAAGCGTAGTTTCCGAGATATATCGAGATATTTAAAAGTTACGAAGCCGCACCAACATAATAGAGATACAGAAACACCGTGGCCCCTTTCTTTGAGATAACTCTGCAATAGTGCGAGCCGCAAATGCCACTTCCAGCTTAGCTGTGCAGAAGAAGAACAACAAGAAGAAGAAATATCTCGAAATATGTCCGTCAGGCCACTTCCCTTGAGATAAATCTGCAAATATCTCGGAAACGAAGCGAGCTATGGCAAAATGTTGAGAGACCTTTTTTGTAGAGAATTAAGTTTCCTACTTTTTATGTTCGATGATATTTTTTGATCAGATGCGTAGTTCTCGAGATATATCAAGATATTTAAAAGTTCCGAAGCTGCACCAACATAATAGAGATACAGAAACACGGTGGCCCCTTTCTTCGAGATAACTCTGCACTAGTGCGAGCCGCAAATGCCACTTCCAGCTTAGCTGTGCAGAAGAAGAACAACAAGAAGAAGAAATATCTCGAAATATGTCCGTCAGGCCCCTTCCCTTGAGATAAATATGCAAATATCTCGGAAACGAAGCGAGCTATGGCAAAATGTTAAGAGACCTTTTTTGTAGAGAATTAAGTTTCCTACTTTTTATGTTCTATGACATTTTTTGATCAGATGCGTAGTTCTCGAGATATATCAAGATATTTAAAAGTTCCGAAGCCGCACCAACATAATAGAGATACAGAAACACCGTGGCCCCTTTCTTTAAGATAACTCTGCACTATTGCGAGCTGCAAATGCCACTTCCAGCTTAGCTGTGCAGAGGAAGAACAACAAGAAGAAGAAATATCTCGAAATATGTCCGTCAGGCCAGTTCCTTTGAGCTGAATCTGCAAATATCTCGGAAACGAAGCGAGCTATGGCAAAATGTTAAGAGACGTTTGTTGTAGAGAATTATGTTTCCTACAATTTATGTTCTATGATATTTTTTGATCAGAAGCGTAGTTCTCGAGATATATCAAGATATTTAAAAGTTCCGAAGCTGCACCAACATAATAGAGGTACAGAAACACCGTGGCCTCTTTCTTTGAGATAACTCTGCACTATTGCGAGCTGCAAATGCCACTTCGAGCTTAGCTGTGCAGAAGAAGAACAACAAGAAGAAGAAATACCTCGAAATATGTCCGTCAGGCCCCTTCCCTTGAGATAAATCTGCAAATATCTCGGAAACGAAGAGAGCTATGGCAAAATGTTAAGAGAGCTTTTTTGTAGAGAATTAAGTTTCCTACTTTTTATGTTCTATGATATTTTTTGATCAGATGCGTAGTTCTCGAGATATATCAAGATATTTAAAAGTTCCGAAGCCGCACCAACATAATAGAGATACAGAAACACCGTGGCCCCTTTCTTTCAGATAACTCTGCACTAGTGCGAGCCGCAAATGCCACTTCCAGCTTAGCTGTGCAGAAGAAGAACAACAAAAAGAAGAAATATCTCCAAATATGTCCGTCAGGCCCCTTCCCTTGAGATATATCTGCAAATATCTCGGAAACGAAGCGAGCTATGGCAAAATGTTTAGAGACCTTTCTTGTAGAGAATTAAGTTTCCTACTTTTTATGTAGTATGATATTTTTTGATCAGATGCGTAGTTCTCGAGATATATCAAGATATTTAAAAGTTCCGAAGCCGCACCAACATAATAGAGATACAGAAACACCGTGGCCCCTTTCTTTGGGATAACTCTGCACTATTGCGAGCTGCAAATGCCACTTCCAGCTTAGCTGTGCAGAAGAAGAACAACAAGAAGAAGAAATATCTCGAAATATGTCCGTCAGGCCACTTCCCTTGAGATGAATCTGCAAATATCTCGGAAACGAAGCGAGCTATGGCAAAATGTTAAGAGACCTTTTTTGTAGAGAATAATGTTTCCTACTATTTACGCTCTATGATATTTTTTGATCAGAAGCGTAGTTCTCGAGATATATCAAGATATTTAAAAGTTCCGAAGCCGCACCAACATAATAGAGATACAGAAACACCTTGGCCCCTTTCTTTGAGATAACTCTGCACTATTGCGAGCTGCAAATGCCACTTCCAGCTTAGCTGTGCAGAGGAAGAACAACAAGAAAAAGAAGTATCTCGAAATATGTCCGTCAGGCCCCTTCCTTCGAGCTGAATCTGCAAATATCTCGGAAACGAAGCGAGCTAAGGCAAAATGTTAAGAGACGTTTTTTGTAGAGAATTATGTTTCCTACAATTTATGTTCTATGATATTTTTTGATCAGAAGCGTACTTTTCGAGATATATCGAGATACTTAAAAGTTCCGAAGCCGCACCAACATATTAGAGATACAGAAACACCGTGGCCCCTTTCTTTGAGATAACTGTGCACTAGTGCGAGCCGCAAATGCCACTTCCAGCTTAGCTGTGCAGAAGAAGAACAACAAGAAGAAGAAACTTCTCGAAATATGTCCGTCAGGCCCCTTCCCTTGAGATATATCTGCAAATATCTCGGAAACGAAGCGAGCTATGGCAAAATGTTAAGAGACCTTTTTTGTAGAGAATTATGTTTCCTACTTTTTATGTTCTATGATATTTTTTGAACAGACGCGTAGTTCTCGAGATATATCAAGATATTTAAAAGTTCCGAAGCCGCACCAACATAATAGAGATACAGAAACACCGTGGCCCCTTTCTTTGAGATATTTCTGCACTATTGCGAGCTGCAAATGCCACTTCCAGCTTAGCTGTGCAGAAGAAGAACAACAAGAAGAAGAAATATCTCGAAATATGTCCGTGAGGCCCCTTCCCTTGAGATAAATCTGCAAATATCTCGGAAACGAAGCGAGCTATGGCAAAATGTTAAGAGACCTTATTTGTAGAGAATTAATTTTTCTACTTTTTATGTTCTATGATATTTTTTGATCAGATGCGTAGTTCTCGAGATATATCAAGATATTTAAAAGTTCCGAAACCGCACCAACATAATAGAGATACAGAAACACCGTGGCCCCTTTCTTTGAGATAACTCTGCACTATTGCGAGCTGTAAATGCCACTTCCAGCTTAGCTGTGCAGAAGAAGAACAACAAGAAGAAGAAATATCTCGAAATATGTCCGTCAGGCCCCTGCCCTTGAGATATATCTGCTAATGTCTCGGAAACCAAGCGAGCTATGGCAAAATGTTAAGAGACCTTTTTTGTAGAGAACTTTGTTTCCTACAATTTATGTTCTATGATATTTTTTGATCAGAAGCGTAGTTTTCGAGATATATCGAGATATTTAAAAGTTCCGAAGCCGCACCAACATAATAGAGATACAGAAACACCGTGGCCCCTTTCTTTGAGATAACTCTGCACTAGTGCGAGCCGCAAATGCCACTTCCAGCTTAGCTGTGCAGAAGAAGAACAACAAGAAGAAGAAATATCTCGAAATATGTCCGTCAGGCCCCTTCCCTTGAGATAAATCTGCAAATATCTCGGAAACGAAGCGAGCTATGGCAAAATGTTAAGAGACCTTTTTTGTAGAGAATTAAGTTTCCTACTTTTTATGTTCTATGATATTTTTTGATCAGATGCGTAGTTCTCGAGATATATCAAGATATTTAAAAGTTCCGAAGCCGCACCAACATAATAGAGATACAGAAACACCGTGGCCCCTTTCTTTGAGATAACTCTGCACTATTGCGAGCTGCAAATGCCACTTCCAGCTTAGCTGTGCAGAGGAAGAACAACAAGAAGAAGAAATATCTCGAAATATGTACGTCAGGCCAGTTCCTTTGAGCTGAATCTGCAAATATCTCGGAAACGAAGCGAGCTATGGCAAAATGTTAAGAGACGTTTTTTGTAGAGAATTATGTTTCCTACAATTTATGTTCTATGATATTTTTTGATCAGAAGCGTAGTTTTCGAGATATATCGAGATATTTAAAAGTTCCGAAGACGCACCAACATAATAGAGATACAGAAACACCGTGGCCCCTTTCTTTGAGACAACTGTGCACTAGTGCGAGCCGCAAATGCCACTTCCAGCTTAGCTGTGCAGAAGAAGAACAACAAGAAGAAGAAATATCTCGAAATATGTCCGTCAGGCCCCTTCCCTTGAGATAAATCTGCAAATATCTCGGAAACGAAGAGAGCTATGGCAAAATGTTAAGAGACCTTTTTTGTAGAGAATTATGTTTCCTACAATTTATGTTCTATGATATTTTTTGATCAGAAGCGTAGTTTTCAAGATACATCGAGATATTTAAAAGTTCCGAAGCCGCACCAACATAATAGAGATACAGAAACACCGTGGCCCCTTTCTTTGAGATAACTCTGCACTAGTGCGAGCCGCAAATGCCACTTCCAGCTTAGCTGTGCAGAAGAAGAACAACAAGAAGAAGAAATATCTCGAAATATGTCCGTCAGGCCCCTTCCCTTGAGATAAATCTGCAAATATCTCGGAAACGAAGCGAGCTATGGCAAAATGTTGAGAGACCTTTTTTGTAGAGAATTAAGTTTCCTACTTTTTATGTTCTATGATATTTTTTGATCAGATGCGTAGTTCTCGAGATATATCAAGATATTTAAAAGTTCCGAAGCCGCACCAACATAATAGAGATACAGAAACGCCGTGGCCCCTTTCTTTGAGATAACTCTGCACTATTGCGAGCTGCAAATGCCACTTCCAGCTTAGCTGTGCAGAGGAAGAACATCAAGAAGAAGAAATATCTCGAAATATGTCCGTCAGGCCAGTTCCTTTGAGATGAATCTGCAAATATCTCGGAAACGAAGCGAGCTATGGCAAAATGTTAAGAGACGTTTTTTATAGAGAATTATGTTTCCTACAATTTATGTTCTATGATATTTTTTGATCAGAAGCGTAGTTTTCGAGATACATCGAGATATTTAAAAGTTCCGAAGCCGCACCAACATAATAGAGATACAGAAACACCGTGGCCCCTTTCTTTGAGATAACTCTGCACTAGTGCGAGCCGCAAATGCCACTTCCAGCTTAGCTGTGCAGAAGAAGAACAACAAGAAGAAGAAATATCTCGAAATATGTCCGTCAGGCCCCTTCCCTTGAGATAAATCTGCAAATATCTCGGAAACGAAGAGAGCTATGGCAAAATGTTAAGAGACCTTTTTTGTAGAGAATTAAGTTTCCTACTTTTTATGTTCTATGATATTTTTTGATCAGATGCGTAGTTCTCGAGATATATCAAGATATTTAAAAGTTCCGAAGCTGCACCAACATAATAGAGATACAGAAACACCGTGGCCCCTTTCTTTGAGATAACTCTGCACTATTGCGAGCTGTAAATGCCACTTCCAGCTTAGCTGTGCAGAAGAAGAACAACAAGAAGAAGAAATATCTCGAAATATGTCCGTCAGGCCCCTTCCCTTGAGATATATCTGCAAATATCTCGGAAACGAAGCGAGCTATGGCAAAATGTTGAGAGACCTTTTTTGTAGAGAATTATGTTTCCTACAATTTATGTTCTATGATATTTTTTGATCAGAAGCGTAGTTTTCGAGATATATCGAGATATTTAAAAGTTCCGAAGCCGCACCAACATAATAGAGATACAGAAACACCGTGGCCCCTTTCGTTGAGATAACTCTGCACTAGTGCGAGCCGCAAATGCCACTTCCAGCTTAGCTGTGCAGAAAAAGAACAACAAGAAGAAGAAATATCTCGAAATATGTCCGTCAGGCCCCTTCCCTTGAGATAAATCTGCACATATCTCGGAAACGAAGCGAGCTATGGCAAAATGTTAAGAGACGTTTTTTGTAGAGAATTATGTTTCCTACTATTTATGTTCTATGATATTTTTTGATCCGAAGCGTAGTTTTCGAGATATATCCAGATATTTAAAAGTTCCGAAGCCGCACCAACATAATAGGGATACAGAAACACCGTGGCCCCTTTCTTTGAGATAACTCTGCACTAGTGCGAGCCGCAAATGCCACTTCCAGCTTAGCTGTGCAGAAGAAGAACAACAAGAAGAAGAAATATCTCGAAATATGTCCGTCAGGCCCCTTCCCTTGAGATAAATCTGCAAATATCTCGGAAACGAAGCGAGCTATGGCAAAATGTTAAGAGATCTTTTTTGTAGAGAATTAAGTTTCCTACTTTTTATGTTCTATGATATTTTTGGATCAGATGCGTAGTTCTCGAGATATATCAAGATATTTAAAAGTTCCGAAGCCGCACCAACATAATAGAGATACAGAAACGCCGTGGCCCCTTTCTTTGAGATAACTCTGCACTATTGCGAGCTGCAAATGCCACTTCCAGCTTAGCTGTGCAGAGGAAGAACAACAAGAAGAAGAAATATCTCGAAATATGTCCGTCAGGCCCCTTCCCTTGAGATAAATCTGCAAATATCTCGGAAACGAAGAGAGCTATGGCAAAATGTTAAGAGACCTTTTTTGTAGAGAATTAAGTTTCCTACTTTTTATGTTCTATGATATTTTTTGATCAGATGCGTAGTTCTCGAGATATATCAAGATATTTAAAAGTTCCGAAGCCGCACCAACATAATAGAGATACAGAAACACCGTGGCCCCTTTCTTTGAGATAACTCTGCACTATTGCGAGCTGTAAATGCCACTTCCAGCTTAGCTGTGCAGAAGAAGAACAACAAGAAGGAGAAATATCTCGAAATATGTCCGTCAGGCCCCTTCCCTTGAGATATATCTGCAAATATCTCGGAAACGAAGCGAGCTATGGCAAAATGTTGAGAGACCTTTTTTGTAGAGAATTATGTTTCCTACAATTTATGTTCTATGATATTTTTTGATCAGAAGCGTAGTTTTCGAGATATATCGAGATATTTAAAAGTTCCGAAGCCGCACCAACATAATAGAGATACAGAAACACCGTGGCCCCTTTCGTTGAGATAACTCTGCACTAGTGCGAGCCGCAAATGCCACTTCCAGCTTAGCTGTGCAGAAGAAGAACAACAAGAAGAAGAAATATCTCGAAATATGTCCGTCAGGCCCCTTCCCTTGAGATAAATCTGCACATATCTCGGAAACGAAGCGAGCTATGGCAAAATGTTAAGAGACGTTTTTTGTAGAGAATTATGTTTCCTACTATTTATGTTCTATGATATTTTTTGATCCGAAGCGTAGTTTTCGAGATATATCCAGATATTTAAAAGTTCCGAAGCCGCACCAACATAATAGGGATACAGAAACACCGTGGCCCCTTTCTTTGAGATAACTCTGCACTAGTGCGAGCCGCAAATGCCACTTCCAGCTTAGCTGTGCAGAAGAAGAACAACAAGAAGAAGAAATATCTCGAAATATGTCCGTCAGGCCCCTTCCCTTGAGATAAATCTGCAAATATCTCGGAAACGAAGCGAGCTATGGCAAAATGTTAAGAGACCTTTTTTGTAGAGAATTAAGTTTCCTACTTTTTATCTTCTATGATATTTTTTGATCAGATGCGTAGTTCTCGAGATATATCAAGATATTTAAAAGTTCCGAAGCCGCACCAACATAATAGAGATACAGAAACACCGTGGCCCCTCTCTTTGAGATAACTCTGCACTATTGCGAGCTGGAAATGCCACTTCCAGTTTAGCTGTGCAGAAGAAGGACAACAAGAAGAAGAAATATCTCGAAATATGTCCGTTAGGCCCCTTCCCTTGAGATAAATCTGCAAATATCTCGGAAACGAAGCGAGCTATGGCAAAACGTTAAGAGACCTTTTTTGTAGAGAATTAAGTTTCCTACTTTTTATGTTCTATGATATTTTTTGATCAGATGCGTAGTTCTCGAGATATATCAAGATATTTAAAAGTTCCGAAGCCGCACCAACATAATAGAGATACAGAAACACCGTGGCCCCTTTCTTTGAGATAACTCTGCACTATTGCGAGCTGTAAATGCCACTTCCAGCTTAGCTGTGCAGAAGAAGAACAACAAGAAGAAGAAATATCTCGAAATATGTCCGTCAGGCCCCTTCCCTTGAGATAATTCTGCAAATATCTCGGAAACGAAGCGAGCTATGGCAAAATGTTAAGAGACCTTTTTTGTAGAGAATTATGTTTCCTACAATTTATGTTCTATGATATTTTTTGATCAGAAGCGTACTTTTCGAGATATATCGAGATATTTAAAAGTTCCGAAGCCGCACCAACATAATAGAGATACAGAAACACCGTGGCCCCTTTCTTTGAGATAACTCTGCACTAGTGCGAGCCGCAAATGCCACTTCCAGCTTAGCTGTGCAGAGGAAGAACAACAAGAAGAAGAAATATCTCGAAATATGTCCGACAGGCCCCTTCCCTTGAGATAAATCTGCAAATATCTCGGAAACGAAGCGAGCTATGGCGAAATGTTAACAGACCTTTTTTGTAGAGAATTAAGTTTCCTACTTTTTATCTTGTATGATATTTTTTGATCAGATGCGTAGTTCTCGAGATATATCAAGATATTTAAAAGTTCCGAAGCCGCACCAACATAATAGAGATACAGCAACACCGTGGCCCCTCTCTTTGAGATAACACTGCACTATTGCGAGCTGCAAATGCCACTTCCAGCTTAGCTGTGCAGAAGAAGAACAACAAGAAGAAGAAATATCTCGAAATATGTCCGTCAGGCCAGTTCCTTTGAGCTGAATCTGCAAATATCTCGGAAACGAAGCGAGCTATGGCAAAATGTTAAGAGACGTTTTTTGTAGAGAATTATGTTTCCTACAATTTATGTTCTATGATATTTTTTGATCAGAAGCGTAGTTTTCGAGATATGTCGAGATATTTAAAAGTTCCGAAGACGCACCAACATAATAGAGATACAGAAACACCGTGGCCCCTTTCTTTGAGATAACTGTGCACTAGTGCGAGCCGCAAATGCCACTTCCAGCTTAGCTGTGCAGAAGAAGAACAACAAGAAGAAGAAATATCTCGAAATATGTCCGTCAGGCCAGTTCCTTTGAGCTGAATCTGCAAATATCTCGGAAACGAAGCGAGCTATGGCAAAATGTTAAGAGACCTTTTTTGTAGAGAATTAAGTTTCCTACTTTTCATGTTCTATGATATTTTTTGATCAGATGCGTAGTTCTCGAGATATATCAAGATATTTAAAAGTTCCGAAGCCGCACCAACATAATAGAGATACAGAAACACCGTGGCCCCTTTCTTTGAGATAACTCTGCACTATTGCGAGCTGTAAATGCCACTTCCAGCTTAGCTGTGCAGAAGAAGAACAACAAGAAGAAGAAATATCTCGAAATATGTCCGTCAGGCCCCTTCCCTTGAGATAAATCTGCACATATCTCGGAAACGAAGCGAGCTATGGCAAAATGTTAAGAGACGTTTTTTGTAGAGAATTATGTTTCCTACTATTTATGTTCTATGATATTTTTTGATCCGAAGCGTAGTTTTCGAGATATATCCAGATATTTAAAAGTTCCGAAGCCGCACCAACATAATAGGGATACAGAAACACCGTGGCCCCTTTCTTTGAGATAACTCTGCACTAGTGCGAGCCGCAAATGCCACTTCCAGCTTAGCTGTGCAGAAGAAGAACAACAAGAAGAAGAAATATCTCGAAATATGTCCGTCAGGCCCCTTCCCTTGAGATAAATCTGCAAATATCTCGGAAACGAAGCGAGCTATGGCAAAATGTTAAGAGACCTGTTTTGTAGAGAATTAAGTTTCCTACTTTTTATCTTCTATGATATTTTTTGATCAGATGCGTAGTTCTCGAGATATATCAAGATATTTAAAAGTTCCGAAGCCGCACCAACATAATAGAGATACAGAAACACCGTGGCCCCTCTCTTTGAGATAACTCTGCACTATTGCGAGCTGGAAATGCCACTTCCAGTTTAGCTGTGCAGAAGAAGGACAACAAGAAGAAGAAATATCTCGAAATATGTCCGTTAGGCCCCTTCCCTTGAGATAAATCTGCAAATATCTCGGAAACGAAGCGAGCTATGGCAAAACGTTAAGAGACCTTTTTTGTAGAGAATTGAGTTTCCTACTTTTTATGTTCTATGATATTTTTTGATCAGATGCGTAGTTCTCGAGATATATCAAGATATTTAAAAGTTCCGAAGCCGCACCAACATAATAGAGATACAGAAACACCGTGGCCCCTTTCTTTGAGATAACTCTGCACTATTGCGAGCTGTAAATGCCACTTCCAGCTTAGCTGTGCAGAAGAAGAACAACAAGAAGAAGAAATATCTCGAAATATGTCCGTCAGGCCCCTTCCCTTGAGATAATTCTGCAAATATCTCGGAAACGAAGCGAGCTATGGCAAAATGTTAAGAGACCTTTTTTGTAGAGAATTATGTTTCCTACAATTTATGTTCTATGATATTTTTTGATCAGAAGCGTAGTTTTCGGGATATATCGAGATATTTAAAAGTTCCGAAGCCGCACCAACATAATAGAGATACAGAAACACCGTGGCCCCTTTCTTTGAGATAACTCTGCACTAGTGCGAGCCGCAAATGCCACTTCCAGCTTAGCTGTGCAGAGGAAGAACAACAAGAAGAAGAAATATCTCGAAATATGTCCGACAGGCCCCTTCCCTTGAGATAAATCTGCAAATATCTCGGAAACGAAGCGAGCTATGGCGAAATGTTAACAGACCTTTTTTGTAGAGAATTAAGTTTCCTACTTTTTATCTTGTATGATATTTTTTGATCAGATGCGTAGTTCTCGAGATATATCAAGATATTTAAAAGTTCCGAAGCCGCACCAACATAATAGAGATACAGCAACACCGTGGCCCCTCTCTTTGAGATAACTCTGCACTATTGCGAGCTGCAAATGCCACTTCCAGCTTAGCTGTGCAGAAGAAGAACAACAAGAAGAAGAAATATCTCGAAATATGTCCGTCAGGCCAGTTCCTTTGAGCTGAATCTGCAAATATCTCGGAAACGAAGCGAGCTATGGCAAAATGTTAAGAGACGTTTTTTGTAGAGAATTATGTTTCCTACAATTTATGTTCTATGATATTTTTTGATCAGAAGCGTAGTTTTCGAGATATGTCGAGATATTTAAAAGTTCCGAAGACGCACCAACATAATAGAGATACAGAAACACCGTGGCCCCTTTCTTTGAGATAACTGTGCACTAGTGCGAGCCGCAAATGCCACTTCCAGCTTAGCTGTGCAGAAGAAGAACAACAAGAAGAAGAAATATCTCGAAATATGTCCGTCAGGCCAGTTCCTTTGAGCTGAATCTGCAAATATCTCGGAAACGAAGCGAGCTATGGCAAAATGTTAAGAGACCTTTTTTGTAGAGAATTAAGTTTCCTACTTTTCATGTTCTATGATATTTTTTGATCAGATGCGTAGTTCTCGAGATATATCAAGATATTTAAAAGTTCCGAAGCCGCACCAACATAATAGAGATACAGAAACACCGTGGCCCCTTTCTTTGAGATAACTCTGCACTATTGCGAGCTGTAAATGCCACTTCCAGCTTAGCTGTGCAGAAGAAGAACAACAAGAAGAAGAAATATCTCGAAATATGTCCGTCAGGCCCCTTCCCTTGAGATATATCTGCAAATATCTCGGAAACGAAGCTAGCTATGGCAAAATGTTAAGAGACCTTTTTTGTAGAGAATTATGCTTCCTAGAATTTATGTTCTATGATATTTTTTGATCAGAAGCGTAGTTTTCGAGATATATCGAGATATTTAAAAGTTCCGAAGCCGCACCAACATAATAGAGATACAGAAACACCGTGGCCCCTTTCGTTGAGACAACTCTGCACTAGTGCGAGCCGCAAATGCCACTTCCAGCTTAGCTGTGCAGAAGAAGAACAACAAGAAGAAGAAATATCTCGAAATATGTCCGTCAGGCCCCTTCCCTTGAGATAAATCTGCAAATATCTCGGAAACGAAGCGAGCTATGGCAAAATGTTTAGAGACCTTTTTTGTAGAGAATTATGTTTCCTACTTTTTATGTTCTATGATATTTTTTGATCAGATGCGTAGTTCTCGAGATATATCAAGATATTTAAAAGTTCCGAAGCCGCACCAACATAATAGAGATACAGAAACACCGTGGCTCCTTTCTTTGAGATAACTCTGCACTAGTGCGAGCCGCAAATGCCACTTCCAGCTTAGCTGTGCAGAAGAAGAACAACAAGAAGAAGAAATATCTCGAAATATGTCCGTCAGGCCCCTTCCCTTGAGATATATCTGCAAATATCTCGGAAACGAAGCGAGCTATGGCAAAATGTTAAGAGACCTTTTTTGTAGAGAATTATGCTTCCTACAATTTAGGTTCTATGATATTTTTTGATCAGAAGCGTAGTTTTCGAGATATATCGAGATATTTAAAAGTTCCGAAGCCGCACCAACATAATAGAGATACAGAAACACCGTGGCCCCTTTCTTTGAGATAACTCTGCACTATTGCGAGCTGCAAATGCCACTTCCAGCTTAGCTGTGCAGAGGAAGAACAACAAGAAGAAGAAATATCTCGAAATATGTCCGTCAGGCCAGTTCCTTTGAGCTGAATCTGCAAATATCTCGGAAACGAAGCGAGCTATGGCAAAATGTTAAGAGACGTTTTTTGTAGAGAATTATGTTTCCTACAATTTATGTTCTATGATATTTTTTGATCAGAAGCGTAGTTTTCGAGATATATCGAGATATTTAAAAGTTCCGAAGACGCACCAACATAATAGAGATACAGAAACACCGTGGCCCCTTTCTTTGAGATAACTGTGCACTAGTGCGAGCCGCAAATGCCACTTCCAGCTTAGCTGTGCAGAAGAAGAACAACAAGAAGAAGAAATATCTCGAAATATGTCCGTCAGGCCCCTTCCCTTGAGATATATGTGCAAATATCTCGGAAACGAAGCGAGCTATGGCAAAATGTTAAGAGACCGTTTTTGTAGAGAATTAAGTTTCCTACTTTTTATGTTCTATGATATTTTTCGATCAGAGGCGTAGTTCTCGAGATATATCAAGATATTTAAAAGTTCCGAAGCCGCACCAACATAATAGAGATACAGAAACACCGTGGCCCCTTTCTTTGAGATAACTCTGCACGATTGCGAGCTGGAAATGCCACTTCCAGCTTAGCTGTGCAGAAGAAGAACAACAAGAAGAAGAAATATCTCGAAATATGTCCGTCAGGCCCCTTCCCTTGAGATAAATCTGCACATATCTCGGAAACGAAGCGAGCTATGGCAAAATGTTAAGAGACGTTTTTTGTAGAGAATTATGTTTCCTACTATTTATGTTCTATGATATTTTTTGATCCGAAGCGTAGTTTTCGAGATATATCCAGATATTTAAAAGTTCCGAAGCCGCACCAACATAATAGGGATACAGAAACACCGTGGCCCCTTTCTTTGAGATAACTCTGCACTAGTGCGAGCCGCAAATGCCACTTCCAGCTTAGCTGTGCAGAAGAAGAACAACAAGAAGAAGAAATATCTCGAAATATGTCCGTCAGGCCCCTTCCCTTGAGATAAATCTGCAAATATCTCGGAAACGAAGCGAGCTATGGCAAAATGTTAAGAGACCTTTTTTGTAGAGAATTAAGTTTCCTACTTTTTATCTTCTATGATATTTTTTGATCAGATGCGTAGTTCTCGAGATATATCAAGATATTTAAAAGTTCCGAAGCCGCACCAACATAATAGAGATACAGAAACACCGTGGCCCCTCTCTTTGAGATAACTCTGCACTATTGCGAGCTGGAAATGCCACTTCCAGTTTAGCTGTGCAGAAGAAGGACAACAAGAAGAAGAAATATCTCGAAATATGTCCGTTAGGCCCCTTCCCTTGAGATAAATCTGCAAATATCTCGGAAACGAAGCGAGCTATGGCAAAACGTTAAGAGACCTTTTTTGTAGAGAATTAAGTTTCCTACTTTTTATGTTCTATGATATTTTTTGATCAGATGCGTAGTTCTCGAGATATATCAAGATATTTAAAAGTTCCGAAGCCGCACCAACATAATAGAGATACAGAAACACCGTGGCCCCTTTCTTTGAGATAACTCTGCACTATTGCGAGCTGTAAATGCCACTTCCAGCTTAGCTGTGCAGAAGAAGAACAACAAGAAGAAGAAATATCTCGAAATATGTCCGTCAGGCCCCTTCCCTTGAGATAATTCTGCAAATATCTCGGAAACGAAGCGAGCTATGGCAAAATGTTAAGAGACCTTTTTTGTAGAGAATTATGTTTCCTACAATTTATGTTCTATGATATTTTTTGATCAGAAGCGTACTTTTCGAGATATATCGAGATATTTAAAAGTTCCGAAGCCGCACCAACATAATAGAGATACAGAAACACCGTGGCCCCTTTCTTTGAGATAACTCTGCACTAGTGCGAGCCGCAAATGCCACTTCCAGCTTAGCTGTGCAGAGGAAGAACAACAAGAAGAAGAAATATCTCGAAATATGTCCGACAGGCCCCTTCCCTTGAGATAAATCTGCAAATATCTCGGAAACGAAGCGAGCTATGGCGAAATGTTAACAGACCTTTTTTGTAGAGAATTAAGTTTCCTACTTTTTATCTTGTATGATATTTTTTGATCAGATGCGTAGTTCTCGAGATATATCAAGATATTTAAAAGTTCCGAAGCCGCACCAACATAATAGAGATACAGCAACACCGTGGCCCCTCTCTTTGAGATAACTCTGCACTATTGCGAGCTGCAAATGCCACTTCCAGCTTAGCTGTGCAGAAGAAGAACAACAAGAAGAAGAAATATCTCGAAATATGTCCGTCAGGCCAGTTCCTTTGAGCTGAATCTGCAAATATCTCGGAAACGAAGCGAGCTATGGCAAAATGTTAAGAGACGTTTTTTGTAGAGAATTATGTTTCCTACAATTTATGTTCTATGATATTTTTTGATCAGAAGCGTAGTTTTCGAGATATGTCGAGATATTTAAAAGTTCCGAAGACGCACCAACATAATAGAGATACAGAAACACCGTGGCCCCTTTCTTTGAGATAACTGTGCACTAGTGCGAGCCGCAAATGCCACTTCCAGCTTAGCTGTGCAGAAGAAGAACAACAAGAAGAAGAAATATCTCGAAATATGTCCGTCAGGCCAGTTCCTTTGAGCTGAATCTGCAAATATCTCGGAAACGAAGCGAGCTATGGCAAAATGTTAAGAGACCTTTTTTGTAGAGAATTAAGTTTCCTACTTTTCATGTTCTATGATATTTTTTGATCAGATGCGTAGTTCTCGAGATATATCAAGATATTTAAAAGTTCCGAAGCCGCACCAACATAATAGAGATACAGAAACACCGTGGCCCCTTTCTTTGAGATAACTCTGCACTAGTGCGAGCCGCAAATGCCACTTCCAGCTTAGCTGTGCAGAAGAAGAACAACAAGAAGAAGAAATATCTCGAAATATGTCCGTCAGGCCCCTTCCCTTGAGATAAATCTGCAAATATCTCGGAAACGAAGCGAGCTATGGCAAAATGTTAAGAGACCTGTTTTGTAGAGAATTAAGTTTCCTACTTTTTATCTTCTATGATATTTTTTGATCAGATGCGTAGTTCTCGAGATATATCAAGATATTTAAAAGTTCCGAAGCCGCACCAACATAATAGAGATACAGAAACACCGTGGCCCCTCTCTTTGAGATAACTCTGCACTATTGCGAGCTGGAAATGCCACTTCCAGTTTAGCTGTGCAGAAGAAGGACAACAAGAAGAAGAAATATCTCGAAATATGTCCGTTAGGCCCCTTCCCTTGAGATAAATCTGCAAATATCTCGGAAACGAAGCGAGCTATGGCAAAACGTTAAGAGACCTTTTTTGTAGAGAATTGAGTTTCCTACTTTTTATGTTCTATGATATTTTTTGATCAGATGCGTAGTTCTCGAGATATATCAAGATATTTAAAAGTTCCGAAGCCGCACCAACATAATAGAGATACAGAAACACCGTGGCCCCTTTCTTTGAGATAACTCTGCACTATTGCGAGCTGTAAATGCCACTTCCAGCTTAGCTGTGCAGAAGAAGAACAACAAGAAGAAGAAATATCTCGAAATATGTCCGTCAGGCCCCTTCCCTTGAGATAATTCTGCAAATATCTCGGAAACGAAGCGAGCTATGGCAAAATGTTAAGAGACCTTTTTTGTAGAGAATTATGTTTCCTACAATTTATGTTCTATGATATTTTTTGATCAGAAGCGTAGTTTTCGGGATATATCGAGATATTTAAAAGTTCCGAAGCCGCACCAACATAATAGAGATACAGAAACACCGTGGCCCCTTTCTTTGAGATAACTCTGCACTAGTGCGAGCCGCAAATGCCACTTCCAGCTTAGCTGTGCAGAGGAAGAACAACAAGAAGAAGAAATATCTCGAAATATGTCCGACAGGCCCCTTCCCTTGAGATAAATCTGCAAATATCTCGGAAACGAAGCGAGCTATGGCGAAATGTTAACAGACCTTTTTTGTAGAGAATTAAGTTTCCTACTTTTTATCTTGTATGATATTTTTTGATCAGATGCGTAGTTCTCGAGATATATCAAGATATTTAAAAGTTCCGAAGCCGCACCAACATAATAGAGATACAGCAACACCGTGGCCCCTCTCTTTGAGATAACTCTGCACTATTGCGAGCTGCAAATGCCACTTCCAGCTTAGCTGTGCAGAAGAAGAACAACAAGAAGAAGAAATATCTCGAAATATGTCCGTCAGGCCAGTTCCTTTGAGCTGAATCTGCAAATATCTCGGAAACGAAGCGAGCTATGGCAAAATGTTAAGAGACGTTTTTTGTAGAGAATTATGTTTCCTACAATTTATGTTCTATGATATTTTTTGATCAGAAGCGTAGTTTTCGAGATATGTCGAGATATTTAAAAGTTCCGAAGACGCACCAACATAATAGAGATACAGAAACACCGTGGCCCCTTTCTTTGAGATAACTGTGCACTAGTGCGAGCCGCAAATGCCACTTCCAGCTTAGCTGTGCAGAAGAAGAACAACAAGAAGAAGAAATATCTCGAAATATGTCCGTCAGGCCAGTTCCTTTGAGCTGAATCTGCAAATATCTCGGAAACGAAGCGAGCTATGGCAAAATGTTAAGAGACCTTTTTTGTAGAGAATTAAGTTTCCTACTTTTCATGTTCTATGATATTTTTTGATCAGATGCGTAGTTCTCGAGATATATCAAGATATTTAAAAGTTCCGAAGCCGCACCAACATAATAGAGATACAGAAACACCGTGGCCCCTTTCTTTGAGATAACTCTGCACTATTGCGAGCTGTAAATGCCACTTCCAGCTTAGCTGTGCAGAAGAAGAACAACAAGAAGAAGAAATATCTCGAAATATGTCCGTCAGGCCCCTTCCCTTGAGATATATCTGCAAATATCTCGGAAACGAAGCTAGCTATGGCAAAATGTTAAGAGACCTTTTTTGTAGAGAATTATGCTTCCTAGAATTTATGTTCTATGATATTTTTTGATCAGAAGCGTAGTTTTCGAGATATATCGAGATATTTAAAAGTTCCGAAGCCGCACCAACATAATAGAGATACAGAAACACCGTGGCCCCTTTCGTTGAGACAACTCTGCACTAGTGCGAGCCGCAAATGCCACTTCCAGCTTAGCTGTGCAGAAGAAGAACAACAAGAAGAAGAAATATCTCGAAATATGTCCGTCAGGCCCCTTCCCTTGAGATAAATCTGCAAATATCTCGGAAACGAAGCGAGCTATGGCAAAATGTTTAGAGACCTTTTTTGTAGAGAATTATGTTTCCTACTTTTTATGTTCTATGATATTTTTTGATCAGATGCGTAGTTCTCGAGATATATCAAGATATTTAAAAGTTCCGAAGCCGCACCAACATAATAGAGATACAGAAACACCGTGGCTCCTTTCTTTGAGATAACTCTGCACTAGTGCGAGCCGCAAATGCCACTTCCAGCTTAGCTGTGCAGAAGAAGAACAACAAGAAGAAGAAATATCTCGAAATATGTCCGTCAGGCCCCTTCCCTTGAGATATATCTGCAAATATCTCGGAAACGAAGCGAGCTATGGCAAAATGTTAAGAGACCTTTTTTGTAGAGAATTATGCTTCCTACAATTTAGGTTCTATGATATTTTTTGATCAGAAGCGTAGTTTTCGAGATATATCGAGATATTTAAAAGTTCCGAAGCCGCACCAACATAATAGAGATACAGAAACACCGTGGCCCCTTTCTTTGAGATAACTCTGCACTATTGCGAGCTGCAAATGCCACTTCCAGCTTAGCTGTGCAGAGGAAGAACAACAAGAAGAAGAAATATCTCGAAATATGTCCGTCAGGCCAGTTCCTTTGAGCTGAATCTGCAAATATCTCGGAAACGAAGCGAGCTATGGCAAAATGTTAAGAGACGTTTTTTGTAGAGAATTATGTTTCCTACAATTTATGTTCTATGATATTTTTTGATCAGAAGCGTAGTTTTCGAGATATATCGAGATATTTAAAAGTTCCGAAGACGCACCAACATAATAGAGATACAGAAACACCGTGGCCCCTTTCTTTGAGATAACTGTGCACTAGTGCGAGCCGCAAATGCCACTTCCAGCTTAGCTGTGCAGAAGAAGAACAACAAGAAGAAGAAATATCTCGAAATATGTCCGTCAGGCCCCTTCCCTTGAGATATATGTGCAAATATCTCGGAAACGAAGCGAGCTATGGCAAAATGTTAAGAGACCGTTTTTGTAGAGAATTAAGTTTCCTACTTTTTATGTTCTATGATATTTTTCGATCAGAGGCGTAGTTCTCGAGATATATCAAGATATTTAAAAGTTCCGAAGCCGCACCAACATAATAGAGATACAGAAACACCGTGGCCCCTTTCTTTGAGATAACTCTGCACGATTGCGAGCTGGAAATGCCACTTCCAGTTTAGCTGTGCAGAAGAAGAACAACAAGAAGAAGAAATATCTCGAAATATGTCCATCAGGACCCTTCCCTTGAGATAAATCTGCAAATATCTCGGAAACGAAGCGAGCTATGGCAAAATGTTAAGAGACCTTTTTTGTAGAGAATAATGTTTCCTACAATTTACGCTCTATGATATTTTTTGATCAGAAGCGTAGTTTTCGAGATATATCGATATATTTAAAAGTTCCGAAGCCGCACCAACATAATAGAGATACAGAAACACCGTGGCCCCTTTCTTTGAGATAACTCTGCACTATTGCGACCTGCAAATGCCACTTCCAGCTCAGCTGTGCAGAAGAAGAACAACAAGAAGAAGAAGTATCTCGAAATATGTCCGTCAGGCCCCTTCCCTTGTGATAAATCTGCAAATATCTCGGAAACGAAGCGAGCTATGGCAAAATGTTAAGAGACCTTTTTTGTAGAGAATTAAGTTTCCTACTTTTTATGTTCTATGATATTTTTCGATCAGAGGCGTAGTTCTCGAGATATATCAAGATATTTAAAAGTTCCGAAGCCGCACCAACATAATAGAGATACAGAAACACCGTGGCCCCTTTCTTTGAGATAACTCTGCACGATTGCGAGCTGGAAATGCCACTTCCAGTTTAGCTGTGCAGAAGAAGAACAACAAGAAGAAGAAATATCTCGAAATATGTCCGTTAGGCCCCTTCCCTTGAGATAAATCTGCAAATATCTCGTAAACGAAGCGAGCTATGGCAAAATGTTAAGAGACCTTTTTTGTAGAGAATTAAGTTTCCTACTTTTTATGTTCTATGATATTTTTTGATCAGATGCGTAGTTCTCGAGATATATCAAGATATTTAAAAGTTCCGAAGCCGCACCAACATAATAGAGATACAGAAACACCGTGGCCCCTTTCTTTGAGATAACT
Organism: Osmia lignaria lignaria; assembly: GCF_051020975.1. NCBI lineage: Eukaryota > Metazoa > Arthropoda > Insecta > Hymenoptera > Megachilidae > Osmia > Osmia lignaria. Next base: position 8,850,774 of record NW_027478166.1, read on the forward strand.
CTGCACTATTGCGAGCTGCAAATGCCACTTCCAGCTTAGCTGTGCAGAAGAAGAACAACAAGAAGAAGAAATATCTCGAAATATGTCCGTCAGGCCCCTTCCCTTGAGATATATCTGCAAATATCTCGGAAACGAAGCGAGCTATGGCAAAACGTTAAGAGACCTTTTTTGTAGAGAATTGAGTTTCCTACTTTTTATGTTCTATGATATTTTTTGATCAGATGCGTAGTTCTCGAGATATATCAAGATATTTAAAAGTTCCGAAGCCGCACCAACATAATAGAGATACAGAAACACCGTGGCCCCTTTCTTTGAGATAACTCTGCACTATTGCGAGCTGTAAATGCCACTTCCAGCTTAGCTGTGCAGAAGAAGAACAACAAGAAGAAGAAATATCTCGAAATATGTCCGTCAGGCCCCTTCCCTTGAGATAATTCTGCAAATATCTCGGAAACGAAGCGAGCTATGGCAAAATGTTAAGAGACCTTTTTTGTAGAGAATTATGTTTCCTACAATTTATGTTCTATGATATTTTTTGATCAGAAGCGTAGTTTTCGAGATATATCGAGATATTTAAAAGTTCCGAAGCCGCACCAACATAATAGAGATACAGAAACACCGTGGCCCCTTTCTTTGAGATAACTCTGCACTAGTGCGAGCCGCAAATGCCACTTCCAGCTTAGCTGTGCAGAGGAAGAACAACAAGAAGAAGAAATATCTCGAAATATGTCCGACAGGCCCCTTCCCTTGAGATAAATCTGCAAATATCTCGGAAACGAAGCGAGCTATGGCGAAATGTTAACAGACCTTTTTTGTAGAGAATTAAGTTTCCTACTTTTTATCTTGTATGATATTTTTTGATCAGATGCGTAGTTCTCGAGATATATCAAGATATTTAAAAGTTCCGAAGCCGCACCAACATAATAGAGATACAGCAACACCGTGGCCCCTCTCTTTGAGATAACTCTGCACTATTGCGAGCTGCAAATGCCACTTCCAGCTTAGCTGTGCAGAAGAAGAACAACAAGAAGAAGAAATATCTCGAAATATGTCCGTCAGGCCAGTTCCTTTGAGCTGAATCTGCAAATATCTCGGAAACGAAGCGAGCTATGGCAAAATGTTAAGAGACGTTTTTTGTAGAGAATTATGTTTCCTACAATTTATGTTCTATGATATTTTTTGATCAGAAGCGTAGTTTTCGAGATATGTCGAGATATTTAAAAGTTCCGAAGACGCACCAACATAATAGAGATACAGAAACACCGTGGCCCCTTTCTTTGAGATAACTGTGCACTAGTGCGAGCCGCAAATGCCACTTCCAGCTTAGCTGTGCAGAAGAAGAACAACAAGAAGAAGAAATATCTCGAAATATGTCCGTCAGGCCAGTTCCTTTGAGCTGAATCTGCAAATATCTCGGAAACGAAGCGAGCTATGGCAAAATGTTAAGAGACCTTTTTTGTAGAGAATTAAGTTTCCTACTTTTCATGTTCTATGATATTTTTTGATCAGATGCGTAGTTCTCGAGATATATCAAGATATTTAAAAGTTCCGAAGCCGCACCAACATAATAGAGATACAGAAACACCGTGGCCCCTTTCTTTGAGATAACTCTGCACTATTGCGAGCTGTAAATGCCACTTCCAGCTTAGCTGTGCAGAAGAAGAACAACAAGAAGAAGAAATATCTCGAAATATGTCCGTCAGGCCCCTTCCCTTGAGATATATCTGCAAATATCTCGGAAACGAAGCTAGCTATGGCAAAATGTTAAGAGACCTTTTTTGTAGAGAATTATGCTTCCTACAATTTATGTTCTACGATATTTTTTGATCAGAAGCGTAGTTTTCGAGATATATCGAGATATTTAAAAGTTCCGAAGCCGCACCAACATAATAGAGATACAGAAACACCGTGGCCCCTTTCGTTGAGACAACTCTGCACTAGTGCGAGCCGCAAATGCCACTTCCAGCTTAGCTGTGCAGAAGAAGAACAACAAGAAGAAGAAATATCTCGAAATATGTCCGTCAGGCCCCTTCCCTTGAGATAAATCTGCAAATATCTCGGAAACGAAGCGAGCTATGGCAAAATGTTTAGAGACCTTTTTTGTAGAGAATTATGTTTCCTACTTTTTATGTTCTATGATATTTTTTGATCAGATGCGTAGTTCTCGAGATATATCAAGATATTTAAAAGTTCCGAAGCCGCACCAACATAATAGAGATACAGAAACACCGTGGCTCCTTTCTTTGAGATAACTCTGCACTAGTGCGAGCCGCAAATGCCACTTCCAGCTTAGCTGTGCAGAAGAAGAACAACAAGAAGAAGAAATATCTCGAAATATGTCCGTCAGGCCCCTTCCCTTGAGATATATCTGCAAATATCTCGGAAACGAAGCGAGCTATGGCAAAATGTTAAGAGACCTTTTTTGTAGAGAATTATGCTTCCTACAATTTAGGTTCTATGATATTTTTTGATCAGAAGCGTAGTTTTCGAGATATATCGAGATATTTAAAAGTTCCGAAGCCGCACCAACATAATAGAGATACAGAAACACCGTGGCCCCTTTCTTTGAGATAACTCTGCACTATTGCGAGCTGCAAATGCCACTTCCAGCTTAGCTGTGCAGAGGAAGAACAACAAGAAGAAGAAATATCTCGAAATATGTCCGTCAGGCCAGTTCCTTTGAGCTGAATCTGCAAATATCTCGGAAACGAAGCGAGCTATGGCAAAATGTTAAGAGACGTTTTTTGTAGAGAATTATGTTTCCTACAATTTATGTTCTATGATATTTTTTGATCAGAAGCGTAGTTTTCGAGATATATCGAGATATTTAAAAGTTCCGAAGACGCACCAACATAATAGAGATACAGAAACACCGTGGCCCCTTTCTTTGAGATAACTGTGCACTAGTGCGAGCCGCAAATGCCACTTCCAGCTTAGCTGTGCAGAAGAAGAACAACAAGAAGAAGAAATATCTCGAAATATGTCCGTCAGGCCCCTTCCCTTGAGATATATGTGCAAATATCTCGGAAACGAAGCGAGCTATGGCAAAATGTTAAGAGACCGTTTTTGTAGAGAATTAAGTTTCCTACTTTTTATGTTCTATGATATTTTTCGATCAGAGGCGTAGTTCTCGAGATATATCAAGATATTTAAAAGTTCCGAAGCCGCACCAACATAATAGAGATACAGAAACACCGTGGCCCCTTTCTTTGAGATAACTCTGCACGATTGCGAGCTGGAAATGCCACTTCCAGTTTAGCTGTGCAGAAGAAGAACAACAAGAAGAAGAAATATCTCGAAATATGTCCATCAGGACCCTTCCCTTGAGATAAATCTGCAAATATCTCGGAAACGAAGCGAGCTATGGCAAAATGTTAAGAGACCTTTTTTGTAGAGAATAATGTTTCCTACAATTTACGCTCTATGATATTTTTTGATCAGAAGCGTAGTTTTCGAGATATATCGATATATTTAAAAGTTCCGAAGCCGCACCAACATAATAGAGATACAGAAACACCGTGGCCCCTTTCTTTGAGATAACTCTGCACTATTGCGACCTGCAAATGCCACTTCCAGCTCAGCTGTGCAGAAGAAGAACAACAAGAAGAAGAAGTATCTCGAAATATGTCCGTCAGGCCCCTTCCCTTGTGATAAATCTGCAAATATCTCGGAAACGAAGCGAGCTATGGCAAAATGTTAAGAGACCTTTTTTGTAGAGAATTAAGTTTCCTACTTTTTATGTTCTATGATATTTTTTGATCAGATGAGTAGTTCTCGAGATATATCAAGATATTTAAAAGTTCCGAAGCCGCACCAACATAATAGAGATACAGAAACACCGTGGCCCCTTTCTTTGAGATAACTCTGCACGATTGCGAGCTGGAAATGCCACTTCCAGTTTAGCTGTGCAGAAGAAGAACAACAAGAAGAAGAAATATCTCGAAATATGTCCGTTAGGCCCCTTCCCTTGAGATAAATCTGCAAATATCTCGTAAACGAAGCGAGCTATGGCAAAATGTTAAGAGACCTTTTTTGTAGAGAATTAAGTTTCCTACTTTTTATGTTCTATGATATTTTTTGATCAGATGCGTAGTTCTCGAGATATATCAAGATATTTAAAAGTTCCGAAGCCGCACCAACATAATAGAGATACAGAAACACCGTGGCCCCTTTCTTTGAGATAACTCTGCACTATTGCGAGCTGCAAATGCCACTTCCAGCTTAGCTGTGCAGAAGAAGAACAACAAGAAGAAGAAATATCTCGAAATATGTCCGTCAGGCCCCTTCCCTTGAGATATATCTGCAAATATCTCGGAAACGAAGCGAGCTATGGCAAAATGTTAAGAGACCTTTTTTGTAGAGAATTATGTTTCCTACAATTTAGGTTCTATGATATTTTTTGATCAGAAGCGTAGTTTTCGAGATATATCGAGATATTTAAAAGTTCCGAAGCCGCACCAACATAATAGAGATACAGAAACACCGTGGCCCCTTTCTTTGAGATAACTGTGCACTAGTGCGAGCCGCAAATGCCACTTCCAGCTTAGCTGTGCAGAAGAAGAACAACAAGAAGAAGAAATATCTCGAAATATGTCCGTCAGGCCCCTTCCCTGGAGATATATGTGCAAATATCTCGGAAACGAAGCGAGCTATGGCAAAATGTTAAGAGACCGTTTTTGTAGAGAATTAAGTTTCCTACTTTTCATGTTCTATGATATTTTTTGATCAGACGCGTAGTTCTCGAGATATATCAAGATATTTAAAAGTTCCGAAGCCGCACCAACATAATAGAGATACAGAAACACCGTGGCCCCTTTCTTTGAGATAACTCTGCACTATTGCGAGCTGCAAATGCCACTTCCAGCTTAGCTGTGCAGAAGAAGAACAACAAGAAGAAGAAATATCTCGAAATATGTCCGTCAGGCCCCTTCCCTTGAGATAAATCTGCAAATATCTCGGAAACGAAGAGAGCTATGGCAAAATGTTAAGAGACCTTTTTTGTAGAGAATTAAGTTTTCTACTTTTCATGTTCTATGATATTTTTTGATCAGATGCGTAGTTCTCGAGATATATCAAGATATTTAAAAGTTCCGAACCCGCACCAACATAATAGAGATACAGAAACACCGTGGCCCCGTTCTTTGAGATAACTCTGCACTATTGCGAGCTGTAAATGCCACTTCCAGCTTAGCTGTGCAGAAGAAGAACAACAAGAAGAAGAAATATCTCGAAATATGTCCGTCAGGCCCCTTCCCTTGAGATATATCTGCAAATATCTCGGAAACGAAGCGAGCTATGGCAAAATGTTGAGAGACCTTTTTTGTAGAGAATTAAGTTTCCTACTTTTTATGTTCTATGATATTTTTTGATCAGATGCGTAGTTCTCGAGATATATCAAGATATTTAAAAGTTCCGAAGCTGCACCAACATAATAGAGGAACAGAAACACCGTGGCCTCTTTCTTTGAGATAACTCTGCACTATTGCGAGCTGCAAATGCCACTTCGAGCTTAGCTGTGCAGAAGAAGAACAACAAGAAGAAGAAATATCTCGAAATATGTCCGTCAGACCCCTTCCCTTGAGATGAATCTGCAAATATCTCGGAAACGAAGCGAGCTATGGCAAAATGTTAAGAGACCTTTTTTGTAGAGAATAATGTTTCCTATAATTTACGTTCTATGATATTTTTTGATCAGAAGCGTAGTTTTCGAGATATATCGAGATATTTAAAAGTTCCGAAGCCGCACCAACATAATAGAGATACAGAAACACCGTGGCCCCTTTCGTTGAGACAACTCTGCACTAGTGCGAGCCGCAAATGCCACTTCCAGCTTAGCTGTGCAGAAGAAGAACAACAAGAAGAAGAAATATCTCGAAATATGTCCGTCAGGCCCCTTCCCTTGAGATAAATCTGCAAATATCTCGGAAACGAAGCGAGCTATGGCAAAATGTTTAGAGACCTTTTTTGTAGAGAATTATGTTTCCTACTTTTTATGTTCTATGATATTTTTTGATCAGATGCGTAGTTCTCGAGATATATCAAGATATTTAAAAGTTCCGAAGCCGCACCAACATAATAGAGATACAGAAACACCGTGGCTCCTTTCTTTGAGATAACTCTGCACTAGTGCGAGCCGCAAATGCCACTTCCAGCTTAGCTGTGCAGAAGAAGAACAACAAGAAGAAGAAATATCTCGAAATATGTCCGTCAGGCCCCTTCCCTTGAGATATATCTGCAAATATCTCGGAAACGAAGCGAGCTATGGCAAAATGTTAAGAGACCTTTTTTGTAGAGAATTATGTTTCCTACAATTTAGGTTCTATGATATTTTTTGATCAGAAGCGTAGTTTTCGAGATATATCGAGATATTTAAAAGTTCCGAAGCCGCACCAACATAATAGAGATACAGAAACACCGTGGCCCCTTTCTTTGAGATAACTCTGCACTATTGCGAGCTGCAAATGCCACTTCCAGCTTAGCTGTGCAGAGGAAGAACAACAAGAAGAAGAAATATCTCGAAATATGTCCGTCAGGCCAGTTCCTTTGAGCTGAATCTGCAAATATCTCGGAAACGAAGCGAGCTACGGCAAAATGTTAAGAGACGTTTTTTGTAGAGAATTATGTTTCCTACAATTTATGTTCTATGATATTTTTTGATCAGAAGCGTAGTTTTCGAGATATATCGAGATATTTAAAAGTTCCGAAGACGCACCAACATAATAGAGATACAGAAACACCGTGGCCCCTTTCTTTGAGATAACTGTGCACTAGTGCGAGCCGCAAATGCCACTTCCAGCTTAGCTGTGCAGAAGAAGAACAACAAGAAGAAGAAATATCTCGAAATATGTCCGTCAGGCCCCTTCCCTTGAGATATATGTGCAAATATCTCGGAAACGAAGCGAGCTATGGCAAAATGTTAAGAGACCGTTTTTGTAGAGAATTAAGTTTCCTACTTTTTATGTTCTATGATATTTTTCGATCAGAGGCGTAGTTCTCGAGATATATCAAGATATTTAAAAGTTCCGAAGCCGCACCAACATAATAGAGATACAGAAACACCGTGGCCCCTTTCTTTGAGATAACTCTGCACGATTGCGAGCTGGAAATGCCACTTCCAGTTTAGCTGTGCAGAAGAAGAACAACAAGAAGAAGAAATATCTCGAAATATGTCCATCAGGACCCTTCCCTTGAGATAAATCTGCAAATATCTCGGAAACGAAGCGAGCTATGGCAAAATGTTAAGAGACCTTTTTTGTAGAGAATAATGTTTCCTACAATTTACGCTCTATGATATTTTTTGATCAGAAGCGTAGTTTTCGAGATATATCGATATATTTAAAAGTTCCGAAGCCGCACCAACATAATAGAGATACAGAAACACCGTGGCCCCTTTCTTTGAGATAACTCTGCACTATTGCGACCTGCAAATGCCACTTCCAGCTCAGCTGTGCAGAAGAAGAACAACAAGAAGAAGAAGTATCTCGAAATATGTCCGTCAGGCCCCTTCCCTTGTGATAAATCTGCAAATATCTCGGAAACGAAGCGAGCTATGGCAAAATGTTAAGAGACGTTTTTTGTAGAGAATTAAGTTTCCTACTTTTTATGTTCTATGATATTTTTTGATCAGATGAGTAGTTCTCGAGATATATCAAGATATTTAAAAGTTCCGAAGCCGCACCAACATAATAGAGATACAGAAACACCGTGGCCCCTTTCTTTGAGATAACTCTGCACGATTGCGAGCTGGAAATGCCACTTCCAGTTTAGCTGTGCAGAAGAAGAACAACAAGAAGAAGAAATATCTCGAAATATGTCCGTTAGGCCCCTTCCCTTGAGATAAATCTGCAAATATCTCGTAAACGAAGCGAGCTATGGCAAAATGTTAAGAGACCTTTTTTGTAGAGAATTAAGTTTCCTACTTTTTATGTTCTATGATATTTTTTGATCAGATGCGTAGTTCTCGAGATATATCAAGATATTTAAAAGTTCCGAAGCCGCACCAACATAATAGAGATACAGAAACACCGTGGCCCCTTTCTTTGAGATAACTCTGCACTATTGCGAGCTGCAAATGCCACTTTCAGCTTAGCTGTGCAGAAGAAGAACAACAAGAAGAAGAAATATCTCGAAATATGTCCGTCAGGCCCCTTCCCTTGAGATATATCTGCAAATATCTCGGAAACGAAGCGAGCTATGGCAAAATGTTAAGAGACCTTTTTTGTAGAGAATTATGTTTCCTACAATTCAGGTTCTATGATATTTTTTGATCAGAAGCGTAGTTTTCGAGATATATCGAGATATTTAAAAGTTCCGAAGCCGCACCAACATAATAGAGATACAGAAACACCGTGGCCCCTTTCTTTGAGATAACTGTGCACTAGTGCGAGCCGCAAATGCCACTTCCAGCTTAGCTGTGCAGAAGAAGAACAACAAGAAGAAGAAATATCTCGAAATATGTCCGTCAGGCCCCTTCCCTGGAGATATATGTGCAAATATCTCGGAAACGAAGCGAGCTATGGCAAAATGTTAAGAGACGTTTTTTGTAGAGAATTATGTTTCCTACAATTTATGTTCTATGATATTTTTTGATCAGAAGCGTAGTTTTCGAGATATATCGAGATATTTAAAAGTTCCGAAGCCGCACCAACATAATAGAGATACAGAAACACCGTGGCCCCTTTCTTTGAGATAATTCTGCACGATTGCGAGCTGGAAATGCCACTTCCAGTTTAGCTGTGCAGAAGAAGAACAACAAGAAGAAGAAATATCTCGAAATATGTCCATCAGGACCCTTCCCTTGAGATAAATCTGCAAATATCTCGGAAACGAAGCGAGCTATGGCAAAATGTTAAGAGACCTTTTTTGTAAAGAATTAAGTTTCCTACTTTTTATGTTCGATGATATTTTTTGATCAGATGCGTAGTTCTCGAGATATATCAAGATATTTAAAAGTTCCGAAGCTGCACCAACATAATAGAGGAACAGAAACACCGTGGCCTCTTTCTTTGAGATAACTCTGCACTATTGCGAGCTGCAAATGCCACTTCCTGTTTAGCTGTGCAGAAGAAGAACAACAAGAAGAAGAAATATCCCGAAATATGTCCGTCAGGCCCCTTCCCTTGAGATAAATCTGCATATATCTCGGAAACGAAGCGAGCTACGGCAAAATGTTAAGAGACCTTTTTGGTAGAGAATGAAGTTTCCTACTTTTTATATTCTATGATATTTTTTGATCAGATGCGTAGTTCTCGAGATATATCAAGATATTTAAAAGTTCCGAAGCCGCACCAACATAATAGAGATACAGAAACACCGTGGCCCCTTTCTTTGAGATAACTCTGCACTATTGCGAGCTGCAAATGCCACTTCCAGCTTAGCTGTGCAGAAGAAGAACAACAAGAAGAAGAAATATCTCGAAATATGTCCGTCAGGCCCCTTCCCTTGAGATAAATCTGCAAATATCTCGGAAACGAAGAGAGCTATGGCAAAATGTTAAGAGACCTTTTTTGTAGAGAATTAAGTTTCCTACTTTTCATGTTCTATGATATTTTTTGATCAGATGCGTAGTTCTCGAGATATATCAAGATATTTAAAAGTTCCGAAGCCGCACCAACATAATAGAGATACAGAAACACCGTGGCCCCTTTCTTTGAGATAACTCTGCACTATTGCGAGCTGTAAATGCCACTTCCAGTTTAGCTGTGCAGAAGAAGAACAACAAGAAGAAGAAATATCTCGAAATATGTCCGTCAGGCCCCTTCCCTTGAGATATATCTGCAAATATCTCGGAAACGAAGCGAGCTATGGCAAAATGTTAAGAGTCCTTTTTTGTAGAGAATTATGTTTCCTACAATTTATGTTCTATGATATTTTTTGATCAGAAGCGTAGTTTTCGAGATATATCGAGATATTTAAAAGTTCCGAAGACGCACCAACATAATAGAGATACAGAAACACCGTGGCCCCTTTCTTTGAGATAACTCTGCGCTATTGCGAGCTGGAAATGCCACTTCCAGTTTAGCTGTGCAGAAGAAGAACAACAAGAAGAGGAAATATCTCGAAATATGTCCGTCAGGCCCCTTCCCTTGAGATATATCTGCAAATATCTCGGAAACGGAACGAGCTATGGCAAAATGTTAAGAGACCTTTTTTGTAGAGAATTAAGTTTCCTACTTTTTATGTTCTATGATATTTTTTGATCAGATGCGTAGTTCTCGAGATATATCAAGATATCTAAAAGTTCCGAAGCCGCACCAACATAATAGAGATACAGAAACACCGTGGCCCCTTTCTATCAGATAACTCTGCACTATTGCGAGCTGGAAATGCCACTTCCTGTTTAGCTGTGCAGAAGAAGAACAACAAGAAGAAGAAATATCCCGAAATATGTCCGTCAGGCCCCTTCCCTTGAGATAAATCTGCATATATCTCGGAAACGAAGCGAGCTACGGCAAAATGTTAAGAGACCTTTTTGGTAGAGAATGAAGTTTCCTACTTTTTATATTCTATGATATTTTTTGATCAGATGCGTAGTTCTCGAGATATATCAAGATATTTAAAAGTTCCGAAGCCGCACCAACATAATAGAGATACAGAAACACCGTGGCCCCTTTCTTTGAGATAACTCTGCACTATTGCGAGCTGCAAATGCCACTTCCAGCTTAGCTGTGCAGAAGAAGAACAACAAGAAGAAGAAATATCTCGAAATATGTCCGTCAGGCCCCTTCCCTTGAGATAAATCTGCAAATATCTCGGAAACGAAGCGAGCTATGGCAAAATGTTAAGCGACTTTATTTGTAGAGAATTAAGTTTCCTACTTTTTACGTTCTATGATATTTTTTGATCAGATGCGTAGTTCTCGAGATATATCAAGATATTTTAAAGTTCCGAAGCCGCACCAACATAATAGAGATACAGAAACACCGTGGCCCCTTTCTTTGAGATAACTCTGCACTACTGCGAGCTGGAAATGCCACTTCCAGTTTAGCTGTGCAGAAGAAGAACAACAAGAAGAAGAAATATCTCGAAATATGTCCGTCAGGCCCCTTCCCTTGAGATAAATCTGCAAATATCTCGGAAACGAAGCGAGCTATGGCAAAATGTTAAGAGACCTTTTTTGTTGAGAATTAAGTTTCCTACTTTTTATGTTCCATGATATTTTTTGATCAGATGCGTAGTTCTCGAGATATATCAAGATATTTAAAAGTTCCGAAGCCGCACCAACATAATAGAGATACAGAAACACCGTGGCCCCTTTCTTTGAGATAACTCTGCACTATTGCGAGCTGTAAATGCCACGTCCAGCTTAGCTGTGCAGAAGAAGGACAACAAGAAGAAGAAATATCTCGAAATATGTCCGTCAGGCCCCTTCCCTCGAGATAAATCTGCAAATATCTCGGAAACGAAGCGAGCTATGGCAAAATGTTAAGAGACCTTTTTTGTAGAGAATTAAGTTTCCTACTTTTTATGTTCTATGATATTTTTTGATCGGATGCGTAGTTCTCGAGATATATCAAGCTATTTAAAAGTTCCGAAGCCGCACCAACATAATAGAGATACAGAAACACCGTGGCCCCTTTCTTCGAGATAACTCTGCACTATTGCGAGCTGCAAATGCCACTTCCAGCTTAGCTGTGCAGAAGAAGAACAACAAGAAGAAGAAATATCTCGAAATATGTCCGTCAGACCCCTTTCCTTGAGATAAATCTGCAAATATCTCGGAAACGAAGCGAGCTATGGCAAAATGTTAAGAGACCTCTTTTGTAGAGAATTAAGTTTCCTACTTTTTATGTTCTATGATATTTTTTGATCAGATGCGTAGTTCTCGAGATATATCAAGATATTTAAAAGTTCCGAAGCCGCACCAACATAATAGAGATACAGAAACACCGTGGCCCCTTTCTTTGAGATAACTCTGCACTATTGCGAGCTGCAAATGCCACTTCCAGCTTAGCTGTGCAGAAGAAGAACAACAAGAAGAAGAAATATCTCGAAATATGTCCGTCAGGCCCCTTCCCTTGAGATAAATCTGCATATATCTCGGAAGCGAAGCGAGCTATGGCAAAATGTTAAGAGACCTTTTTTGTAGAGAATTATGTTTCCTACAATTTATGTTCTATGATATTTTTTGATCAGAAGCGTAGTTTTCGAGATATATCAAGATATTTAAAAGTTCCGAAGCCGCACCAACATAATAGAGATACAGAAACACCGTGGCCCCTTTCTTTGAGATAACTCTGCGCTATTGCGAGCTGGAAATGCCACTTCCAGTTTAGCTGTGCAGAAGAAGAACAACAAGAAGAGGAAATATCTCGAAATATGTCCGTCAGGCCCCTTCCCTTGAGATATATCTGCAAATATCTCGGAAACGGAACGAGCTATGGCAAAATGTTAAGAGACCTTTTTTGTAGAGAATTAAGTTTCCTACTTTTTATGTTCTATGATATTTTTTGATCAGATGCGTAGTTCTCGAGATATATCAAGATATCTAAAAGTTCCGAAGCCGCACCAACATAATAGAGATACAGAAACACCGTGGCCCCTTTCTATCAGATAACTCTGCACTATTGCGAGCTGGAAATGCCACTTCCTGTTTAGCTGTGCAGAAGAAGAACAACAAGAAGAAGAAATATCCCGAAATATGTCCGTCAGGCCCCTTCCCTTGAGATAAATCTGCATATATCTCGGAAACGAAGCGAGCTACGGCAAAATGTTAAGAGACCTTTTTGGTAGAGAATGAAGTTTCCTACTTTTTATATTCTATGATATTTTTTGATCAGATGCGTAGTTCTCGAGATATATCAAGATATTTAAAAGTTCCGAAGCCGCACCAACATAATAGAGATACAGAAACACCGTGGCCCCTTTCTTTGAGATAACTCTGCACTATTGCGAGCTGCAAATGCCACTTCCAGCTTAGCTGTGCAGAAGAAGAACAACAAGAAGAAGAAATATCTCGAAATATGTCCGTCAGGCCCCTTCCCTTGAGATAAATCTGCAAATATCTCGGAAACGAAGCGAGCTATGGCAAAATGTTAAGCGACTTTATTTGTAGAGAATTAAGTTTCCTACTTTTTACATTCTATGATATTTTTTGATCAGATGCGTAGTTCTCGAGATATATCAAGATATTTTAAAGTTCCGAAGCCGCACCAACATAATAGAGATACAGAAACACCGTGGCCCCTTTCTTTGAGATAACTCTGCACTACTGCGAGCTGGAAATGCCACTTCCAGTTTAGCTGTGCAGAAGAAGAACAACAAGAAGAAGAAATATCTCGAAATATGTCCGTCAGGCCCCTTCCCTTGAAATAAATCTGCAAATATCTCGGAAACGAAGCGAGCTATGGCAAAATGTTAAGAGACCTTTTTTGTTGAGAATTAAGTTTCCTACTTTTTATGTTCCATGATATTTTTTGATCAGATGCGTAGTTCTCGAGATATATCAAGATATTTAAAAGTTCCGAAGCCGCACCAACATAATAGAGATACAGAAACACCGTGGCCTATTTCTTTGAGATAACTCTGCACTATTGCGAGCTGTAAATGCCACGTCCAGCTTAGCTGTGCAGAAGAAGAACAACAAGAAGAAGAAATATCTCGAAATATGTCCATCAGGCCCCTTCCCTCGAGATAAATCTGCAAATATCTCGGAAACGAAGCGAGCTATGGCAAAATGTTAAGAGACCTTTTTTGTAGAGAATTAAGTTTCCTACTTTTTATGTTCTATGATATTTTTTGATCGGATGCGTAGTTCTCGAGATATATCAAGCTATTTAAAAGTTCCGAAGCCGCACCAACATAATAGAGATACAGAAACACCGTGGCCCCTTTCTTCGAGATAACTCTGCACTATTGCGAGCTGCAAATGCCACTTCCAGCTTAGCTGTGCAGAAGAAGAACAACAAGAAGAAGAAATATCTCGAAATATGTCCGTCAGACCCCTTTCCTTGAGATAAATCTGCAAATATCTCGGAAACGAAGCGAGCTATGGCAAAATGTTAAGAGACCTTTTTTGTAGAGAATTATGTTTCCCACAATTTACGTTCTATGATATTTTTTGATCAGAAGCGTAGTTTTCGAGATATATCGAGATATTTAAAAGATCCGAAGCCGCACCAACATAATAGAGATACAGAAACACCGTGGCCCCTTTCTTCGAGATAACTCTGCACTATTGCGAGCTGCAAATGCCACTTCCAGCTTAGCTGTGCAGAAGAAGACCAACAAGAAGAAGAAATATCTCGAAATATGTCCGTCAGGCCCCTTCCCTTGAGATAAATCTGCAAGTATCTTGGAAACGAAGCGAGCTATGACAAAATGTTAAGAGACCTCTTTTGTAGAGAATTAAGTTTCCTACTTTTTATGTTCTATGATATTTTTTGATCAGATGCGTAGTTCTCGAGATATATCAAGATATTTAAAAGTTCCGAAGCCGCACCAACATAATAGAGATACAGAAACACCGTGGCCCCTTTCTTTGAGATAACTCTGCACTATTGCGAGCTGCAAATGCCACTTCCAGCTTAGCTGTGCAGAAGAAGAACAACAAGAAGAAGAAATATCTCGAAATATGTCCGTCAGGCCCCTTCCCTTGAGATAAATCTGCATATATCTCGGAAGCGAAGCGAGCTATGGCAAAATGTTAAGAGACCTTTTTTGTAGAGAATTATGTTTCCTACAATTTATGTTCTATGATATTTTTTGATCAGAAGCGTAGTTTTCGAGATATATCAAGATATTTAAAAGTTCCGAAGCCGCACCAACATAATAGAGATACAGAAACACCGTGGCCCCTTCCTTTCAGATAACTCTGCACTATTGCGAGCTGGAAATGCCACTTCCAGTTTAGCTGTGCAGAAGAAGAACAACAAGAAGAAGAAATATCTCGAAATATGTCCGTCAGGCCCCTTCCCTTGAGATAAATCTGCATATATCTCGGAAACGAAGCGAGCTATGGCAAAATGTTGAGAGACCTTTTTTGTAGAGAATTAAGTTTTCTACTTTTTATGTTCTATGATATTTTTTAATCAGAAGCGTAGTTTTCGAGATATATCGAGATATTTAAAAGATCCGAAGCCGCACCAACATAATAGAGATACAGAAACACCGTGGCCCCTTTCTTTGAGATAACTCTGCACTATTGCGAGCTGCAAATGCCACTTCCAGCTTAGCTGTGCAGAAGAAGAACAACAAGAAGAAGAAATATCTCGAAATATGTCCGTCAGGCCCCTTCCCTCGAGATAAATCTGCAAATATCTCGGAAACGAAGCGAGCTATGGCAAAATGTTAAGAGACCTTTTTTGTAGAGAATTATATTTCCCACAATTTAGGTTCTATGATATTTTTTGATCAGAAGCGTAGTTTTCGAGATATATCGAGATATTTAAAAGATCCGAAGCCGCACCAACATAATAGAGATACAGAAACACCGTGGCCCCTTTCTTTGAGATAACTCTGCACTATTGCGAGCTGCAAATGCCACTTCCAGCTTAGCTGTGCAGAAGAAGAACAACAAGAAGAAGAAATATCTCGAAATATGTCCGTCAGGCCCCTTCCCTTGAGATAAATCTGCAAATATCTCGGAAACGAAGCGAGCTATGGCAAAATGTTAAGAGACCTTTTTTGTAGAGAATTAAGTTTCCTACTTTTTATGTTCTATGATATTTTTTGATCAGATGCGTAGTTCTCGAGATATATCAAGATATCTAAAAGTTCCGAAGCCGCACCAACATAATAGAGATACAGAAACACCGTGGCCCCTTTCTATCAGATAACTCTGCACTATTGCGAGCTGGAAATGCCACTTCCTGTTTAGCTGTGCAGAAGAAGAACAACAAGAAGAAGAAATATCCCGAAATATGTCCGTCAGGCCCCTTCCCTTGAGATAAATCTGCATATATCTCGGAAACGAAGCGAGCTACGGCAAAATGTTAAGAGACCTTTTTGGTAGAGAATGAAGTTTCCTACTTTTTATATTCTATGATATTTTTTGATCAGATGCGTAGTTCTCGAGATATATCAAGATATTTAAAAGTTCCGAAGCCGCACCAACATAATAGAGATACAGAAACACCGTGGCCCCTTTCTTTGAGATAACTCTGCACTATTGCGAGCTGCAAATGCCACTTCCAGCTTAGCTGTGCAGAAGAAGAACAACAAGAAGAAGAAATATCTCGAAATATGTCCGTCAGGCCCCTTCCCTTGAGATAAATCTGCAAATATCTCGGAAACGAAGCGAGCTATGGCAAAATGTTAAGCGACTTTATTTGTAGAGAATTAAGTTTCCTACTTTTTACGTTCTATGATATTTTTTGATCAGATGCGTAGTTCTCGAGATATATCAAGATATTTTAAAGTTCCGAAGCCGCACCAACATAATAGAGATACAGAAACACCGTGGCCCCTTTCTTTGAGATAACTCTGCACTACTGCGAGCTGGAAATGCCACTTCCAGTTTAGCTGTGCAGAAGAAGAACAACAAGAAGAAGAAATATCTCGAAATATGTCCGTCAGGCCCCTTCCCTTGAGATAAATCTGCAAATATCTCGGAAACGAAGCGAGCTATGGCAAAATGTTAAGAGACCTTTTTTGTTGAGAATTAAGTTTCCTACTTTTTATGTTCCATGATATTTTTTGATCAGATGCGTAGTTCTCGAGATATATCAAGATATTTAAAAGTTCCGAAGCCGCACCAACATAATAGAGATACAGAAACACCGTGGCCCCTTTCTTTGAGATAACTCTGCACTATTGCGAGCTGTAAATGCCACGTCCAGCTTTGCTGTGCAGAAGAAGGACAACAAGAAGAAGAAATATCTCGAAATATGTCCGTCAGGCCCCTTCCCTCGAGATAAATCTGCAAATATCTCGGAAACGAAGCGAGCTATGGCAAAATGTTAAGAGACCTTTTTTGTAGAGAATTAAGTTTCCTACTTTTTATGTTCTATGATATTTTTTGATCGGATGCGTAGTTCTCGAGATATATCAAGCTATTTAAAAGTTCCGAAGCCGCACCAACATAATAGAGATACAGAAACACCGTGGCCCCTTTCTTCGAGATAACTCTGCACTATTGCGAGCTGCAAATGCCACTTCCAGCTTAGCTGTGCAGAAGAAGAACAACAAGAAGAAGAAATATCTCGAAATATGTCCGTCAGACCCCTTTCCTTGAGATAAATCTGCAAATATCTCGGAAACGAAGCGAGCTATGGCAAAATGTTAAGAGACCTTTTTTGTAGAGAATTATGTTTCCCACAATTTACGTTCTATGATATTTTTTGATCAGAAGCGTAGTTTTCGAGATATATCGAGATATTTAAAAGATCCGAAGCCGCACCAACATAATAGAGATACAGAAACACCGTGGCCCCTTTCTTCGAGATAACTCTGCACTATTGCGAGCTGCAAATGCCACTTCCAGCTTAGCTGTGCAGAAGAAGACCAACAAGAAGAAGAAATATCTCGAAATATGTCCGTCAGGCCCCTTCCCTTGAGATAAATCTGCAAGTATCTTGGAAACGAAGCGAGCTATGGCAAAATGTTAAGAGACCTCTTTTGTAGAGAATTAAGTTTCCTACTTTTTATGTTCTATGATGTTTTTTGATCAGATGCGTAGTTCTCGAGATATATCAAGATATTTAAAAGTTCCGAAGCCGCACCAACATAATAGAGATACAGAAACACCGTGGCCCCTTTCTTTGAGATAACTCTGCACTATTGCGAGCTGCAAATGCCACTTCCAGCTTAGCTGTGCAGAAGAAGAACAACAAGAAGAAGAAATATCTCGAAATATGTCCGTCAGGCCCCTTCCCTTGAGATAAATCTGCAAATATCTCGGAAACGAAGCGAGCTATGGCAAAATGTTAAGCGACTTTATTTGTAGAGAATTAAGTTTCCTACTTTTTACGTTCTATGATATTTTTTAATCAGATGCGTAGTTCTCGAGATATATAAAGATATTTTAAAGTTCCGAAGCCGCACCAACATAATAGAGATACAGAAACACCGTGGCCCCTTTCTTCGAGATAACTCTGCACTATTGCGAGCTGCAAATGCCACTTCGAGCTTAGCTGTGCAGAAGAAGAACAACAAGAAGAAGAAATATCTCGAAAAATGTCCGTCAGGCCCCTTCCCTTGAGATAAATCTGCAAATATCTCGGAAACGAAGCGAGCTATGGCAAAATGTTAAGAGACCTTATTTGTAGAGAATTAAGTTTCCTACTTTTTATGTTCTATGATATTTTTTGATCAGATGCGTAGTTTTCGAGATATATCAAGATATTTAAAAGTTCCGAAGCCGCACCAACATAATAGAGATACAGAAACACCGTGGCCCCTTTCTTCGAGATAACTCTGCACTATTGCGAGCTGCAAATGCCACTTCCAGCTTAGCTGTGCAGAAGAAGAACAACAAGAAGAAGAAATATCTCGAAATATGTCCGTCAGACCCCTTTCCTTGAGATAAATCTGCAAATATCTCGGAAACGAAGCGAGCTATGGCAAAATGTTAAGAGACCTTTTTTGTAGAGAATTATGTTTCCCACAATTTACGTTCTATGATATTTTTTGATCAGAAGCGTAGTTTTCGAGATATATCGAGATATTTAAAAGATCCGAAGCCGCACCAACATAATAGAGATACAGAAACACCGTGGCCCCTTTCTTCGAGATAACTCTGCACTATTGCGAGCTGCAAATGCCACTTCCAGCTTAGCTGTGCAGAAGAAGACCAACAAGAAGAAGAAATATCTCGAAATATGTCCGTCAGGCCCCTTCCCTTGAGATAAATCTGCAAGTATCTTGGAAACGAAGCGAGCTATGGCAAAATGTTAAGAGACCTCTTTTGTAGAGAATTAAGTTTCCTACTTTTTATGTTCTATGATGTTTTTTGATCAGATGCGTAGTTCTCGAGATATATCAAGATATTTAAAAGTTCCGAAGCCGCACCAACATAATAGAGATACAGAAACACCGTGGCCCCTTTCTTTGAGATAACTCTGCACTATTGCGAGCTGCAAATGCCACTTCCAGCTTAGCTGTGCAGGAGAAGAACAACAAGAAGAAGAAATATCTCGAAATATGTCCGTCAGGCCCCTTCCCTTGAGATAAATCTGCAAATATCTCGGAAACGAAGCGAGCTATGGCAAAATGTTAAGCGACTTTATTTGTAGAGAATTAAGTTTCCTACTTTTTACGTTCTATGATATTTTTTAATCAGATGCGTAGTTCTCGAGATATATAAAGATATTTTAAAGTTCCGAAGCCGCACCAACATAATAGAGATACAGAAACACCGTGGCCCCTTTCTTCGAGATAACTCTGCACTATTGCGAGCTGCAAATGCCACTTCGAGCTTAGCTGTGCAGAAGAAGAACAACAAGAAGAAGAAATATCTCGAAAAATGTCCGTCAGGCCCCTTCCCTTGAGATAAATCTGCAAATATCTCGGAAACGAAGCGAGCTATGGCAAAATGTTAAGAGACCTTATTTGTAGAGAATTAAGTTTCCTACTTTTTATGTTCTATGATATTTTTTGATCAGATGCGTAGTTTTCGAGATATATCAAGATATTTAAAAGTTCCGAAGCCGCACCAACATAATAGAGATACAGAAACACCGTGGCCCCTTTCTTCGAGATAACTCTGCACTATTGCGAGCTGCAAATGCCACTTCCAGCTTAGCTGTGCAGAAGAAGAACAACAAGAAGAAGAAATATCTCGAAATATGTCCGTCAGACCCCTTTCCTTGAGATAAATCTGCAAATATCTCGGAAACGAAGCGAGCTATGGCAAAATGTTAAGAGACCTTTTTTGTAGAGAATTATGTTTCCCACAATTTACGTTCTATGATATTTTTTGATCAGAAGCGTAGTTTTCGAGATATATCGAGATATTTAAAAGATCCGAAGCCGCACCAACATAATAGAGATACAGAAACACCGTGGCCCCTTTCTTCGAGATAACTCTGCACTATTGCGAGCTGCAAATGCCACTTCCAGCTTAGCTGTGCAGAAGAAGACCAACAAGAAGAAGAAATATCTCGAAATATGTCCGTCAGGCCCCTTCCCTTGAGATAAATCTGCAAGTATCTTGGAAACGAAGCGAGCTATGGCAAAATGTTAAGAGACCTCTTTTGTAGAGAATTAAGTTTCCTACTTTTTATGTTCTATGATGTTTTTTGATCAGATGCGTAGTTCTCGAGATATATCAAGATATTTAAAAGTTCCGAAGCCGCACCAACATAATAGAGATACAGAAACACCGTGGCCCCTTTCTTTGAGATAACTCTGCACTATTGCGAGCTGCAAATGCCACTTCCAGCTTAGCTGTGCAGGAGAAGAACAACAAGAAGAAGAAATATCTCGAAATATGTCCGTCAGGCCCCTTCCCTTGAGATAAATCTGCAAATATCTCGGAAACGAAGCGAGCTATGGCAAAATGTTAAGCGACTTTATTTGTAGAGAATTAAGTTTCCTACTTTTTACGTTCTATGATATTTTTTAATCAGATGCGTAGTTCTCGAGATATATAAAGATATTTTAAAGTTCCGAAGCCGCACCAACATAATAGAGATACAGAAACACCGTGGCCCCTTTCTTCGAGATAACTCTGCACTATTGCGAGCTGCAAATGCCACTTCGAGCTTAGCTGTGCAGAAGAAGAACAACAAGAAGAAGAAATATCTCGAAAAATGTCCGTCAGGCCCCTTCCCTTGAGATAAATCTGCAAATATCTCGGAAACGAAGCGAGCTATGGCAAAATGTTAAGAGACCTTATTTGTAGAGAATTAAGTTTCCTACTTTTTATGTTCTATGATATTTTTTGATCAGATGCGTAGTTTTCGAGATATATCAAGATATTTAAAAGTTCCGAAGCCGCACCAACATAATAGAGATACAGAAACACCGTGGCCCCTTTCTTTGAGATAACTCTGCACTATTGCGAGCTGCAAATGCCACTTCCAGCTTAGCTGTGCAGAAGAAGAACAACAAGAAGAAGAAATATCTCGAAATATGTCCGTCAGGCCCCTTCCCTTGAGATAAATCTGCATATATCTCGGAAACGAAGCGAGCTATGGCAAAATGTTGAGAGACCTTTTTTGTAGAGAATTAAGTTTTCTACTTTTTATGTTCTATGATATTTTTTGATCAGATGCGTAGTTCTCGAGATATATCAAGATATTTAAAAGTTCCGATGCCGCACCAACATAATAGAGATACAGAAACACCGTGGCCCCTTTCTTTGAGATAACTCGGCACTACTGCGAGCTGGAAATGCCACTTCCAGTTTAGCTGTGCAGAAGAAGAACAACAAGAAGAAGAAATATCTCGAAATATGTCCGTCAGGCCCCTTCCCTTGAGATAAATCTGCAAGTATCTTGGAAACGAAGCGAGCTATGGCAAAATGTTAAGAGACCTTTTTTGTAGAGAATTAAGTTTCCTACTTTTTATGTTCTATGATATTTTTTGATCAGATGCGTAGTTCTCGAGATATATCAAGATATTTAAAAGTTCCGAAGCCGCACCAACATAATAGAGATACAGAAACACCGTGGCCCCTTTCTTTGAGATAACTCTGCACTATTGCGAGCTGCAAATGCCACTTCCAGCTTAGCTGTGCAGAAGAAGAACAACAAGAAGAAGAAATATCTCGAAATATGTCCGTCAGGCCCCTTCCCTTGAGATAAATCTGCAAATATCTCGGAAACGAAGAGAGCTATGGCAAAATGTTAAGAGACCTTTTTTGTAGAGAATTAAGTTTCCTACTTTTCATGTTCTATGATATTTTTTGATCAGATGCGTAGTTCTCGAGATATATCAAGATATTTAAAAGTTCCGAAGCCGCACCAACATAATAGAGATACAGAAACACCGTGGCCCCTTTCTTTGAGATAACTCTGCACTATTGCGAGCTGTAAATGCCACTTCCAGCTTAGCTGTGCAGAAGAAGAACAACAAGAAGAAGAAATATCTCGAAATATGTCCGTCAGGCCCCTTCCCTCGAGATAAATCTGCAAATATCTCGGAAACGAAGCGAGCTATGGCAAAATGTTAAGAGACCTTTTTTGTAGAGAATTATATTTCCCACAATTTAGGTTCTATGATATTTTTTGATCAGATGCGTAGTTCTCGAGATATATCAAGATATCTAAAAGTTCCGAAGCCGCACCAACATAATAGAGATACAGAAACACCGTGGCCCCTTTCTATCAGATAACTCTGCACTATTGCGAGCTGGAAATGCCACTTCCTGTTTAGCTGTGCAGAAGAAGAACAA
Source organism: Osmia lignaria lignaria (assembly GCF_051020975.1). Classification (NCBI taxonomy): domain Eukaryota; kingdom Metazoa; phylum Arthropoda; class Insecta; order Hymenoptera; family Megachilidae; genus Osmia; species Osmia lignaria. Next base: position 8,873,050 of record NW_027478166.1, read on the forward strand.
CAAGAAGAAGAAATATCCCGAAATATGTCCGTCAGGCCCCTTCCCTTGAGATAAATCTGCATATATCTCGGAAACGAAGCGAGCTACGGCAAAATGTTAAGAGACCTTTTTGGTAGAGAATGAAGTTTCCTACTTTTTATATTCTATGATATTTTTTGATCAGATGCGTAGTTCTCGAGATATATCAAGATATTTAAAAGTTCCGAAGCCGCACCAACATAATAGAGATACAGAAACACCGTGGCCCCTTTCTTTGAGATAACTCTGCACTATTGCGAGCTGCAAATGCCACTTCCAGCTTAGCTGTGCAGAAGAAGAACAACAAGAAGAAGAAATATCTCGAAATATGTCCGTCAGGCCCCTTCCCTTGAGATAAATCTGCAAATATCTCGGAAACGAAGCGAGCTATGGCAAAATGTTAAGCGACTTTATTTGTAGAGAATTAAGTTTCCTACTTTTTACGTTCTATGATATTTTTTGATCAGATGCGTAGTTCTCGAGATATATCAAGATATTTTAAAGTTCCGAAGCCGCACCAACATAATAGAGATACAGAAACACCATGGCCCCTTTCTTTGAGATAACTCTGCACTACTGCGAGCTGGAAATGCCACTTCCAGTTTAGCTGTGCAGAAGAAGAACAACAAGAAGAAGAAATATCTCGAAATATGTCCGTCAGGCCCCTTCCCTTGAGATAAATCTGCAAGTATCTTGGAAACGAAGCGAGCTATGGCAAAATGTTAGGAGACCTTTTTTGTAGAGAATTAAGTTTCCTACTTTTTATGTTCTATGATATTTTTTGATCAGATGCGTAGTTCTCGAGATATATCAAGATATTTAAAAGTTCCGAAGCCGCACCAACATAATAGAGATACAGAAACACCGTGGCCCCTTTCTTTGAGATAACTCAGCACTATTGCGAGCTGCAAATGCCACTTCCAGCTTAGCTGTGCAGAAGAAGAACAACAAGAAGAAGAAATATCTCGAAATATGTCCGTCAGGCCCCTTCCCTTGAGATAAATCTGCAAATATCTCGGAAACGAAGAGAGCTATGGAAAAATGTTAAGAGACCTTTTTTGTAGAGAATTAAGTTTCCTACTTTTCATGTTCTATGATATTTTTTGATCAGATGCGTAGTTCTCGAGATATATCAAGATATTTAAAAGTTCCGAAGCCGCACCAACATAATAGAGATACAGAAACACCGTGGCCCCTTTCTTTGAGATAACTCTGCACTATTGCGAGCTGTAAATGCCACTTCCAGCTTAGCTGTGCAGAAGAAGAACAACAAGAAGAAGAAATATCTCGAAATATGTCCGTCAGGCCCCTTCCCTCGAGATAAATCTGCAAATATCTCGGAAACGAAGCGAGCTATGGCAAAATGTTAAGAGACCTTTTTTGTAGAGAATTATATTTCCCACAATTTAGGTTCTATGATATTTTTTGATCAGATGCGTAGTTCTCGAGATATATCAAGATATCTAAAAGTTCCGAAGCCGCACCAACATAATAGAGATACAGAAACACCGTGGCCCCTTTCTATCAGATAACTCTGCACTATTGCGAGCTGGAAATGCCACTTCCTGTTTAGCTGTGCAGAAGAAGAACAACAAGAAGAAGAAATATCCCGAAATATGTCCGTCAGGCCCCTTCCCTTGAGATAAATCTGCATATATCTCGGAAACGAAGCGAGCTACGGCAAAATGTTAAGAGACCTTTTTGGTAGAGAATGAAGTTTCCTACTTTTTATATTCTATGATATTTTTTGATCAGATGCGTAGTTCTCGAGATATATCAAGATATTTAAAAGTTCCGAAGCCGCACCAACATAATAGAGATACAGAAACACCGTGGCCCCTTTCTTTGAGATAACTCTGCACTATTGCGAGCTGCAAATGCCACTTCCAGCTTAGCTGTGCAGAAGAAGAACAACAAGAAGAAGAAATATCTCGAAATATGTCCGTCAGGCCCCTTCCCTTGAGATAAATCTGCAAATATCTCGGAAACGAAGCGAGCTATGGCAAAATGTTAAGCGACTTTATTTGTAGAGAATTAAGTTTCCTACTTTTTACGTTCTATGATATTTTTTGATCAGATGCGTAGTTCACGAGATATATCAAGATATTTTAAAGTTCCGAAGCCGCACCAACATAATAGAGATACAGAAACACCATGGCCCCTTTCTTTGAGATAACTCTGCACTACTGCGAGCTGGAAATGCCACTTCCAGTTTAGCTGTGCAGAAGAAGAACAACAAGAAGAAGAAATATCTCGAAATATGTCCGTCAGGCCCCTTCCCTTGAGATAAATCTGCAAATATCTCGGAAACGAAGCGAGCTATGGCAAAATGTTAAGAGACCTTTTTTGTTGAGAATTAAGTTTCCTACTTTTTATGTTCCATGATATTTTTTGATCAGATGCGTAGTTCTCGAGATATATCAAGATATTTAAAAGTTCCGAAGCCGCACCAACATAATAGAGATACAGAAACACCGTGGCCCCTTTCTTTGAGATAACTCTGCACTATTGCGAGCTGTAAATGCCACGTCCAGCTTAGCTGTGCAGAAGAAGAACAACAAGAAGAAGAAATATCTCGAAATATGTCCGTCAGGCCCCTTCCCTCGAGATAAATCTGCAAATATCTCGGAAACGAAGCGAGCTATGGCAAAATGTTAAGAGACCTTTTTTGTAGAGAATTAAGTTTCCTACTTTTTATGTTCTATGATATTTTTTGATCGGATGCGTAGTTCTCGAGATATATCAAGCTATTTAAAAGTTCCGAAGCCGCACCAACATAATAGAGATACAGAAACACCGTGGCCCCTTTCTTCGAGATAACTCTGCACTATTGCGAGCTGCAAATGCCACTTCCAGCTTAGCTGTGCAGAAGAAGAACAACAAGAAGAAGAAATATCTCGAAATATGTCCGTCAGACCCCTTTCCTTGAGATAAATCTGCAAATATCTCGGAAACGAAGCGAGCTATGGCAAAATGTTAAGAGAAATATCTCGAAAAATGTCCGTCAGGCCCCTTCCCTTGAGATAAATCTGCAAATATCTCGGAAACGAAGCGAGCTATGGCAAAATGTTAAGAGACCTTATTTGTAGAGAATTAAGTTTCCTACTTTTTATGTTCTATGATATTTTTTGATCAGATGCGTAGTTCTCGAGATATATCAAGATATTTAAAAGTTCCGAAGCCGCACCAACATAATAGAGATACAGAAACACCGTGGCCCCTTTCTTTGAGATAACTCTGCACTATTGCGAGCTGCAAATGCCACTTCCAGCTTAGCTGTGCAGAAGAAGAACAACAAGAAGAAGAAATATCTCGAAATATGTCCGTCAGGCCCCTTCCCTTGAGATAAATCTGCAAATATCTCGGAAACGAAGCGAGCTATGGCAAAATGTTAAGCGACTTTATTTGTAGAGAATTAAGTTTCCTACTTTTTACGTTCTATGATATTTTTTAATCAGATGCGTAGTTCTCGAGATATATAAAGATATTTTAAAGTTCCGAAGCCGCGCCAACATAATAGAGATACAGAAACACCGTGGCCCCTTTCTTCGAGATAACTCTGCACTATTGCGAGCTGCAAATGCCACTTCCAGCTTAGCTGTGCAGAAGAAGAACAACAAGAAGAAGAAATATCTCGAAATATGTCCGTCAGGCCCCTTCCCTCGAGATAAATCTGCAAATATCTCGGAAACGAAGCGAGCTATGGCAAAATGGTAAGAGACCTTTTTTGTAGAGAATTAAGTTTCCTACTTTTTATGTTCTATGATATTTTTTGATCGGATGCGTAGCTCTCGAGATATATCAAGATATTTAAAAGTTCCGAAGCCGCACCAACATAATAGAGATACAGAAACACCGTGGCCCCTTTCTTTGAGATAACTCTGCACTATTGCGAGCTGCAAATGCCACTTCCAGCTTAGCTGTGCAGAAGAAGACCAACAAGAAGAAGAAATATCTCGAAATATGTCCGTCAGGCCCCTTCCCTTGAGATAAATCTGCAAATATCTCGGAAACGAAGCGAGCTATGGCAAAATGTTAAGAGACCTTATTTGTGGAGAATTAAGTTTCCTACTTTTTATGTTCTATGATATTATTTGATCAGATGCGTAGTTCTCGAGATATATCAAGATATTTAAAAGTTCCGAAGCCGCACCAACATAATAGAGATACAGAAACACCGTGGCCCCTTTCTTTGAGATAACTCTGCACTATTGCGAGCTGCAAATGCCACTTCCAGCTTAGCTGTGCAGAAGAAGAACAACAAGAAGAAGAAATATCTCGAAATATGTCCGTCAGGCCCCTTCCCTTGAGATAAATCTGCATATATCTCGGAAGCGAAGCGAGCTATGGCAAAATGTTAAGAGACCTTTTTTGTAGAGAATTATGTTTCCTACAATTTATGTTCTATGATATTTTTTGATCAGAAGCGTAGTTTTCGAGATATATCAAGATATTTAAAAGTTCCGAAGCCGCACCAACATAATAGAGATACAGAAACACCGTGGCCCCTTCCTTTCAGATAACTCTGCACTATTGCGAGCTGGAAATGCCACTTCCAGTTTAGCTGTGCAGAAGAAGAACAACAAGAAGAAGAAATATCTCGAAATATGTCCGTCAGGCCCCTTCCCTTGAGATAAATCTGCATATATCTCGGAAACGAAGCGAGCTATGGCAAAATGTTGAGAGACCTTTTTTGTAGAGAATTAAGTTTTCTACTTTTTATGTTCTATGATATTTTTTGATCAGATGCGTAGTTCTCGAGATATATCAAGATATTTAAAAGTTCCGAAGCCGCACCAACATAATAGAGATACAGAAACACCGTGGCCCCTTTCTTTGAGATAACTCTGCACTATTGCGAGCTGTAAATGCCACTTCCAGCTTAGCTGTGCAGAAGAAGAACAACAAGAAGAAGAAATATCTCGAAATATGTCCGTCAGGCCCCTTCCCTCGAGATAAATCTGCAAATATCTCGGAAACGAAGCGAGCTATGGCAAAATGTTAAGAGACCTTTTTTGTAGAGAATTATATTTCCCACAATTTAGGTTCTATGATATTTTTTGATCAGATGCGTAGTTCTCGAGATATATCAAGATATCTAAAAGTTCCGAAGCCGCACCAACATAATAGAGATACAGAAACACCGTGGCCCCTTTCTATCAGATAACTCTGCACTATTGCGAGCTGGAAATGCCACTTCCTGTTTAGCTGTGCAGAAGAAGAACAACAAGAAGAAGAAATATCCCGAAATATGTCCGTCAGGCCCCTTCCCTTGAGATAAATCTGCATATATCTCGGAAACGAAGCGAGCTACGGCAAAATGTTAAGAGACCTTTTTGGTAGAGAATGAAGTTTCCTACTTTTTATATTCTATGATATTTTTTGATCAGATGCGTAGTTCTCGAGATATATCAAGATATTTAAAAGTTCCGAAGCCGCACCAACATAATAGAGATACAGAAACACCGTGGCCCCTTTCTTTGAGATAACTCTGCACTATTGCGAGCTGCAAATGCCACTTCCAGCTTAGCTGTGCAGAAGAAGAACAACAAGAAGAAGAAATATCTCGAAATATGTCCGTCAGGCCCCTTCCCTTGAGATAAATCTGCAAATATCTCGGAAACGAAGCGAGCTATGGCAAAATGTTAAGCGACTATATTTGTAGAGAATTAAGTTTCCTACTTTTTACGTTCTATGATATTTTTTGATCAGATGCGTAGTTCTCGAGATATATCAAGATATTTTAAAGTTCCGAAGCCGCACCAACATAATAGAGATACAGAAACACCATGGCCCCTTTCTTTGAGATAACTCTGCACTACTGCGAGCTGGAAATGCCACTTCCAGTTTAGCTGTGCAGAAGAAGAACAACAAGAAGAAGAAATATCTCGAAATATGTCCGTCAGGCCCCTTCCCTTGAGATAAATCTGCAAATATCTCGGAAACGAAGCGAGCTATGGCAAAATGTTAAGAGACCTTTTTTGTTGAGAATTAAGTTTCCTACTTTTTATGTTCCATGATATTTTTTGATCAGATGCGTAGTTCTCGAGATATATCAAGATATTTAAAAGTTCCGAAGCCGCACCAACATAATAGAGATACAGAAACACCGTGGCCCCTTTCTTTGAGATAACTCTGCACTATTGCGAGCTGTAAATGCCACGTCCAGCTTAGCTGTGCAGAAGAAGAACAACAAGAAGAAGAAATATCTCGAAATATGTCCGTCAGGCCCCTTCCCTTGAGATAAATCTGCAAATATCTCGGAAACGAAGCGAGCTATGGCAAAATGTTAAGAGACCTTTTTTGTAGAGAATTAAGTTTCCTACTTTTTATGTTCTATGATATTTTTTGATCGGATGCGTAGTTCTCGAGATATATCAAGCTATTTAAAAGTTCCGAAGCCGCACCAACATAATAGAGATACAGAAACACCGTGGCCCCTTTCTTCGAGATAACTCTGCACTATTGCGAGCTGCAAATGCCACTTCCAGCTTAGCTGTGCAGAAGAAGAACAACAAGAAGAAGAAATATCTCGAAATATGTCCGTCAGACCCCTTTCCTTGAGATAAATCTGCAAATATCTCGGAAACGAAGCGAGCTATGGCAAAATGTTAAGAGAAATATCTCGAAAAATGTCCGTCAGGCCCCTTCCCTTGAGATAAATCTGCAAATATCTCGGAAACGAAGCGAGCTATGGCAAAATGTTAAGAGACCTTATTTGTAGAGAATTAAGTTTCCTACTTTTTATGTTCTATGATATTTTTTGATCAGATGCGTAGTTCTCGAGATATATCAAGATATTTAAAAGTTCCGAAGCCGCACCAACATAATAGAGATACAGAAACACCGTGGCCCCTTTCTTTGAGATAACTCTGCACTATTGCGAGCTGCAAATGCCACTTCCAGCTTAGCTGTGCAGAAGAAGAACAACAAGAAGAAGAAATATCTCGAAATATGTCCGTCAGGCCCCTTCCCTTGAGATAAATCTGCAAATATCTCGGAAACGAAGCGAGCTATGGCAAAATGTTAAGCGACTTTATTTGTAGAGAATTAAGTTTCCTACGTTTTACGTTCTATGATATTTTTTAATCAGATGCGTAGTTCTCGAGATATATAAAGATATTTTAAAGTTCCGAAGCCGCGCCAACATAATAGAGATACAGAAACACCGTGGCCCCTTTCTTCGAGATAACTCTGCACTATTGCGAGCTGCAAATGCCACTTCCAGCTTAGCTGTGCAGAAGAAGAACAACAAGAAGAAGAAATATCTCGAAATATGTCCGTCAGGCCCCTTCCCTCGAGATAAATCTGCAAATATCTCGGAAACGAAGCGAGCTATGGCAAAATGGTAAGAGACCTTTTTTGTAGAGAATTAAGTTTCCTACTTTTTATGTTCTATGATATTTTTTGATCGGATGCGTAGCTCTCGAGATATATCAAGATATTTAAAAGTTCCGAAGCCGCACCAACATAATAGAGATACAGAAACACCGTGGCCCCTTTCTTTGAGATAACTCTGCACTATTGCGAGCTGCAAATGCCACTTCCAGCTTAGCTGTGCAGAAGAAGACCAACAAGAAGAAGAAATATCTCGAAATATGTCCGTCAGGCCCCTTCCCTTGAGATAAATCTGCAAATATCTCGGAAACGAAGCGAGCTATGGCAAAATGTTAAGAGACCTTATTTGTGGAGAATTAAGTTTCCTACTTTTTATGTTCTATGATATTATTTGATCAGATGCGTAGTTCTCGAGATATATCAAGATATTTAAAAGTTCCGAAGCCGCACCAACATAATAGAGATACAGAAACACCGTGGCCCCTTTCTTTGAGATAACTCTGCACTATTGCGAGCTGCAAATGCCACTTCCAGCTTAGCTGTGCAGAAGAAGAACAACAAGAAGAAGAAATATCTCGAAATATGTCCGTCAGGCCCCTTCCCTTGAGATAAATCTGCATATATCTCGGAAGCGAAGCGAGCTATGGCAAAATGTTAAGAGACCTTTTTTGTAGAGAATTATGTTTCCTACAATTTATGTTCTATGATATTTTTTGATCAGAAGCGTAGTTTTCGAGATATATCAAGATATTTAAAAGTTCCGAAGCCGCACCAACATAATAGAGATACAGAAACACCGTGGCCCCTTCCTTTCAGATAACTCTGCACTATTGCGAGCTGGAAATGCCACTTCCAGTTTAGCTGTGCAGAAGAAGAACAACAAGAAGAAGAAATATCTCGAAATATGTCCGTCAGGCCCCTTCCCTTGAGATAAATCTGCATATATCTCGGAAACGAAGCGAGCTATGGCAAAATGTTGAGAGACCTTTTTTGTAGAGAATTAAGTTTTCTACTTTTTATGTTCTATGATATTTTTTGATCAGATGCGTAGTTCTCGAGATATATCAAGATATTTAAAAGTTCCGAAGCCGCACCAACATAATAGAGATACAGAAACACCGTGGCCCCTTTCTTTGAGATAACTCGGCACTACTGCAAGCTGGAAATGCCACTTCCAGTTTAGCTGTGCAGAAGAAGAACAACAAGAAGAAGAAATATCTCGAAATATGTCCGTCAGGCCCCTTCCCTTGAGATAAATCTGCATATATCTCGGAAACGAAGCGAGCTATGGCAAAATGTTGAGAGACCTTTTTTGTAGAGAATTAAGTTTTCTACTTTTTATGTTCTATGATATTTTTTGATCAGATGCGTAGTTCTCGAGATATATCAAGATATTTAAAAGTTCCGAAGCCGCACCAACATAATAGAGATACAGAAACACCGTGGCCCCTTTCTTTGAGATAACTCGGCACTACTGCGAGCTGCAAATGCCACTTCCAGTTTAGCTGTGCAGAAGAAGAACAACAAGAAGAAGAAATATCTCGAAATATGTCCGTCAGGCCCCTTCCCTTGAGATAAATCTGCAAGTATCTTGGAAACGAAGCGAGCTATGGCAAAATGTTAAGAGACCTTTTTTGTAGAGAATTAAGTTTCCTACTTTTTATGTTCTATGATATTTTTTGATCAGATGCGTAGTTCTCGAGATATATCAAGATATTTAAAAGTTCCGAAGCCGCACCAACATAATAGAGATACAGAAACACCGTGGCCCCTTTCTTTGAGATAACTCGGCACTACTGCGAGCTGGAAATGCCACTTCCAGTTTAGCTGTGCAGAAGAAGAACAACAAGAAGAAGAAATATCTCGAAATATGTCCGTCAGGCCCCTTCCCTTGAGATAAATCTGCAAGTATCTTGGAAACGAAGCGAGCTATGGCAAAATGTTAGGAGACCTTTTTTGTAGAGAATTAAGTTTCCTACTTTTTATGTTCTATGATATTTTTTGATCAGATGCGTAGTTCTCGAGATATATCAAGATATTTAAAAGTTCCGAAGCCGCACCAACATAATAGAGATACAGAAACACCGTGGCCCCTTTCTTTGAGATAACTCTGCACTATTGCGAGCTGCAAATGCCACTTCCAGCTTAGCTGTGCAGAAGAAGAACAACAAGAAGAAGAAATATCTCGAAATATGTCCGTCAGGCCCCTTCCCTTGAGATAAATCTGCAAGTATCTTGGAAACGAAGCGAGCTATGGCAAAATGTTAGGAGACCTTTTTTGTAGAGAATTAAGTTTCCTACTTTTTATGTTCTATGATATTATTTGATCAGATGCGTAGTTCTCGAGATATATCAAGATATTTAAAAGTTCCGAAGCCGCACCAACATAATAGAGATACAGAAACACCGTGGCCCCTTTCTTTGAGATAACTCTGCACTATTGCGAGCTGCAAATGCCACTTCCAGCTTAGCTGTGCAGAAGAAGAACAACAAGAAGAAGAAATATCTCGAAATATGTCCGTCAGGCCCCTTCCCTTGAGATAAATCTGCATATATCTCGGAAGCGAAGCGAGCTATGGCAAAATGTTAAGAGACCTTTTTTGTAGAGAATTATGTTTCCTACAATTTATGTTCTATGATATTTTTTGATCAGAAGCGTAGTTTTCGAGATATATCAAGATATTTAAAAGTTCCGAAGCCGCACCAACATAATAGAGATACAGAAACACCGTGGCCCCTTCCTTTCAGATAACTCTGCACTATTGCGAGCTGGAAATGCCACTTCCAGTTTAGCTGTGCAGAAGAAGAACAACAAGAAGAAGAAATATCTCGAAATATGTCCGTCAGGCCCCTTCCCTTGAGATAAATCTGCATATATCTCGGAAACGAAGCGAGCTATGGCAAAATGTTGAGAGACCTTTTTTGTAGAGAATTAAGTTTTCTACTTTTTATGTTCTATGATATTTTTTGATCAGATGCGTAGTTCTCGAGATATATCAAGATATTTAAAAGTTCCGAAGCCGCACCAACATAACAGAGATACAGAAACACCGTGGCCCCTTTCTTTGAGATAACTCGGCACTACTGCAAGCTGGAAATGCCACTTCCAGTTTAGCTGTGCAGAAGAAGAACAACAAGAAGAAGAAATATCTCGAAATATGTCCGTCAGGCCCCTTCCCTTGAGATAAATCTGCATATATCTCGGAAACGAAGCGAGCTATGGCAAAATGTTGAGAGACCTTTTTTGTAGAGAATTAAGTTTTCTACTTTTTATGTTCTATGATATTTTTTGATCAGATGCGTAGTTCTCGAGATATATCAAGATATTTAAAAGTTCCGAAGCCGCACCAACATAATAGAGATACAGAAACACCGTGGCCCCTTTCTTTGAGATAACTCGGCACTACTGCGAGCTGGAAATGCCACTTCCAGTTTAGCTGTGCAGAAGAAGAACAACAAGAAGAAGAAATATCTCGAAATATGTCCGTCAGGCCCCTTCCCTTGAGATAAATCTGCAAGTATCTTGGAAACGAAGCGAGCTATGGCAAAATGTTAAGAGACCTTTTTTGTAGAGAATTAAGTTTCCTACTTTTTATGTTCTATGATATTTTTTGATCAGATGCGTAGTTCTCGAGATATATCAAGATATTTAAAAGTTCCGAAGCCGCACCAACATAATAGAGATACAGAAACACCGTGGCCCCTTTCTTTGAGATAACTCGGCACTACTGCGAGCTGGAAATGCCACTTCCAGTTTAGCTGTGCAGAAGAAGAACAACAAGAAGAAGAAATATCTCGAAATATGTCCGTCAGGCCCCTTCCCTTGAGATAAATCTGCAAGTATCTTGGAAACGAAGCGAGCTATGGCAAAATGTTAGGAGACCTTTTTTGTAGAGAATTAAGTTTCCTACTTTTTATGTTCTATGATATTTTTTGATCAGATGCGTAGTTCTCGAGATATATCAAGATATTTAAAAGTTCCGAAGCCGCACCAACATAATAGAGATACAGAAACACCGTGGCCCCTTTCTTTGAGATAACTCTGCACTATTGCGAGCTGCAAATGCCACTTCCAGCTTAGCTGTGCAGAAGAAGAACAACAAGAAGAAGAAATATCTCGAAATATGTCCGTCAGGCCCCTTCCCTCGAGATAAATCTGCAAATATCTCGGAAACGAAGCGAGCTATGGCAAAATGTTAAGAGACCTTTTTTGTAGAGAATTAAGTTTCCTACTTTTTATGTTCTATGATATTTTTTGATCAGATGCGTAGTTCTCGAGATATATCAAGATATTTAAAAGTTCCGAAGCCGCACCAACATAATAGAGATACAGAAACACCGTGGCCCCTTTCTTTGAGATAACTCGGCACTACTGCGAGCTGGAAATGCCACTTCCAGTTTAGCTGTGCAGAAGAAGAACAACAAGAAGAAGAAATATCTCGAAATATGTCCGTCAGGCCCCTTCCCTCGAGATAAATCTGCAAATATCTCGGAAGCGAAGCGAGCTATGGCAAAATGTTAAGAGACCTTTTTTGTAGAGAATTATGTTTCCTACAATTTATGTTCTATGATATTTTTTGATCAGAAGCGTAGTTTTCGAGATATATCAAGATATTTAAAAGTTCCGAAGCCGCACCAACATAATAGAGATACAGAAACACCGTGGCCCCTTTCTTTCAGATAACTCTGCACTATTGCGAGCTGGAAATGCCACTTCCAGTTTAGCTGTGCAGAAGAAGAACAACAAGAAGAAGAAATATCTCGAAATATGTCCGTCAGGCCCCTTCCCTTGAGATAAATCTGCATATATCTCGGAAACGAAGCGAGCTATGGCAAAATGTTGAGAGACCTTTTTTGTAGAGAATTAAGTTTTCTACTTTTTATGTTCTATGATATTTTTTGATCAGATGCGTAGTTCTCGAGATATATCAAGATATTTAAAAGTTCCGAAGCCGCACCAACATAATAGAGATACAGAAACACCGTGGCCCCTTTCTTTGAGATAACTCGGCACTACTGCGAGCTGGAAATGCCACTTCCAGTTTAGCTGTGCAGAAGAAGAACAACAAGAAGAAGAAATATCTCGAAATATGTCCGTCAGGCCCCTTCCCTTGAGATAAATCTGCAAGTATCTTGGAAACGAAGCGAGCTATGGCAAAATGTTAAGAGACCTTTTTTGTAGAGAATTAAGTTTCCTACTTTTTATGTTCTATGATATTTTTTGATCAGATGCGTAGTTCTCGAGATATATCAAGATATTTAAAAGTTCCGAAGCCGCACCAACATAATAGAGATACAGAAACACCGTGGCCCCTTTCTTTGAGATAACTCTGCACTATTGCGAGCTGCAAATGCCACTTCCAGCTTAGCTGTGCAGAAGAAGAACAACAAGAAGAAGAAATATCTCGAAATATGTCCGTCAGGCCCCTTCCCTTGAGATAAATCTGCATATATCTCGGAAACGAAGCGAGCTATGGCAAAATGTTGAGAGACCTTTTTTGTAGAGAATTAAGTTTTCTACTTTTTATGTTCTATGATATTTTTTGATCAGATGCGTAGTTCTCGAGATATATCAAGATATTTAAAAGTTCCCAAGCCGCACCAACATAATAGAGATACAGAAACACCGTGGCCCCTTTCTTTGAGATAACTCGGCACTACTGCGAGCTGGAAATGCCACTTCCAGTTTAGCTGTGCAGAAGAAGAACAACAAGAAGAAGAAATATCTCGAAATATGTCCGTCAGGCCCCTTCCCTCGAGATAAATCTGCAAATATCTCGGAAACGAAGCGAGCTATGGCAAAATGTTAAGAGACCTTTTTTGTAGAGAATTAAGTTTCCTACTTTTTATGTTCTATGATATTTTTTGATCAGATGCGTAGTTCTCGAGATATATCAAGATATTTAAAAGTTCCGAAGCCGCACCAACATAATAGAGATACAGAAACACCGTGGCCCCTTTCTTTGAGATAACTCTGCACTATTGCGAGCTGCAAATGCCACTTCCAGCTTAGCTGTGCAGAAGAAGACCAACAAGAAGAAGAAATATCTCGAAATATGTCCGTCAGGCCCCTTCCCTTGAGATAAATCTGCAAATATCTCGGAAACGAAGCGAGCTATGGCAAAATGTTAAGAGACCTTATTTGTGGAGAATTAAGTTTCCTACTTTTTATGTTCTATGATATTATTTGATCAGATGCGTAGTTCTCGAGATATATCAAGATATTTAAAAGTTCCGAAGCCGCACCAACATAATAGAGATACAGAAACACCGTGGCCCCTTTCTTTGAGATAACTCTGCACTATTGCGAGCTGCAAATGCCACTTCCAGCTTAGCTGTGCAGAAGAAGAACAACAAGAAGAAGAAATATCTCGAAATATGTCCGTCAGGCCCCTTCCCTTGAGATAAATCTGCAAGTATCTTGGAAACGAAGCGAGCTATGGCAAAATGTTAAGAGACCTTTTTTGTAGAGAATTAAGTTTCCTACTTTTTATGTTCTATGATATTTTTTGATCAGATGCGTAGTTCTCGAGATATATCAAGATATTTAAAAGTTCCGAAGCCGCACCAACATAATAGAGATACAGAAACACCGTGGCCCCTTTCTTTGAGATAACTCTGCACTATTGCGAGCTGCAAATGCCACTTCCAGCTTAGCTGTGCAGAAGAAGAACAACAAGAAGAAGAAATATCTCGAAATATGTCCGTCAGGCCCCTTCCCTTGAGATAAATCTGCAAATATCTCGGAAACGAAGCGAGCTATGGCAAAATGTTAAGCGACTTTATTTGTAGAGAATTAAGTTTCCTACTTTTTACGTTCTATGATATTTTTTAATCAGATGCGTAGTTCTCGAGATATATAAAGATATTTTAAAGTTCCGAAGCCGCACCAACATAATAGAGATACAGAAACACCGTGGCCCCTTTCTTCGAGATAACTCTGCACTATTGCGAGCTGCAAATGCCACTTCCAGCTTAGCTGTGCAGAAGAAGAACAACAAGAAGAAGAAATATCTCGAAAAATGTCCGTCAGGCCCCTTCCCTTGAGATAAATCTGCAAATATCTCGGAAACGAAGCGAGCTATGTCAAAATGTTTAGAGACCTTATTTGTAGAGAATTAAGTTTCCTACTTTTTATGTTCTATGATATTTTTTGATCAGATGCGTAGTTCTCGAGATATATCAAGATATTTAAAAGTTCCGAAGCCGCACCAACATAATAGAGATACAGAAACACCGTGGCCCCTTTCTTTGAGATAACTCTGCACTATTGCGAGCTGTAAATGCCACGTCCAGCTTAGCTGTGCAGAAGAAGAACAACAAGAAGAAGAAATATCTCGAAATATGTCCGTCAGGCCCCTTCCCTTGAGATAAATCTGCAAATATCTCGGAAACGAAGCGAGCTATGTCAAAATGTTTAGAGACCCTATTTGTAGAGAATTAAGTTTCCTACTTTTTATGTTCTATGATATTTTTTGATCAGATGCGTAGTTCTCGAGATATATCAAGATATTTAAAAGTTCCGAAGCCGCACCAACATAATAGAGATACAGAAACACCGTGGCCCCTTTCTTTGAGATAACTCTGCACTATTGCGAGCTGCAAATGCCACTTCCAGCTTAGCTGTGCAGAAGAAGAACAACAAGAAGAAGAAATATTTCGAAATATGTCCGTCAGGCCCCTTCCCTTGAGATAAATCTGCAAGTATCTTGGAAACGAAGCGAGCTATGGCAAAATGTTAAGAGACCTTTTTTGTAGAGAATTAAGTTTCCTACTTTTTATGTTCTATGATATTTTTTGATCAGATGCGTAGTTCTCGAGATATATCAAGATATTTAAAAGTTCCGAAGCCGCACCAACATAATAGAGATACAGAAACACCGTGGCCCCTTTCTTTGAGATAACTCGGCACTACTGCGAGCTGGAAATGCCACTTCCAGTTTAGCTGTGCAGAAGAAGAACAACAAGAAGAAGAAATATCTCGAAATATGTCCGTCAGGCCCCTTCCCTCGAGATAAATCTGCAAATATCTCGGAAGCGAAGCGAGCTATGGCAAAATGTTAAGAGACCTTTTTTGTAGAGAATTATGTTTCCTACAATTTATGTTCTATGATATTTTTTGATCAGAAGCGTAGTTTTCGAGATATATCAAGATATTTAAAAGTTCCGAAGCCGCACCAACATAATAGAGATACAGAAACACCGTGGCCCCTTTCTTTCAGATAACTCTGCACTATTGCGAGCTGGAAATGCCACTTCCAGTTTAGCTGTGCAGAAGAAGAACAACAAGAAGAAGAAATATCTCGAAATATGTCCGTCAGGCCCCTTCCCTTGAGATAAATCTGCATATATCTCGGAAACGAAGCGAGCTATGGCAAAATGTTGAGAGACCTTTTTTGTAGAGAATTAAGTTTTCTACTTTTTATGTTCTATGATATTTTTTGATCAGATGCGTAGTTCTCGAGATATATCAAGATATTTAAAAGTTCCGAAGCCGCACCAACATAATAGAGATACAGAAACACCGTGGCCCCTTTCTTTGAGATAACTCGGCACTACTGCGAGCTGGAAATGCCACTTCCAGTTTAGCTGTGCAGAAGAAGAACAACAAGAAGAAGAAATATCTCGAAATATGTCCGTCAGGCCCCTTCCCTTGAGATAAATCTGCAAGTATCTTGGAAACGAAGCGAGCTATGGCAAAATGTTAAGAGACCTTTTTTGTAGAGAATTAAGTTTCCTACTTTTTATGTTCTATGATATTTTTTGATCAGATGCGTAGTTCTCGAGATATATCAAGATATTTAAAAGTTCCGAAGCCGCACCAACATAATAGAGATACAGAAACACCGTGGCCCCTTTCTTTGAGATAACTCTGCACTATTGCGAGCTGCAAATGCCACTTCCAGCTTAGCTGTGCAGAAGAAGAACAACAAGAAGAAGAAATATCTCGAAATATGTCCGTCAGGCCCCTTCCCTTGAGATAAATCTGCATATATCTCGGAAACGAAGCGAGCTATGGCAAAATGTTGAGAGACCTTTTTTGTAGAGAATTAAGTTTTCTACTTTTTATGTTCTATGATATTTTTTGATCAGATGCGTAGTTCTCGAGATATATCAAGATATTTAAAAGTTCCGAAGCCGCACCAACATAATAGAGATACAGAAACACCGTGGCCCCTTTCTTTGAGATAACTCGGCACTACTGCGAGCTGGAAATGCCACTTCCAGTTTAGCTGTGCAGAAGAAGAACAACAAGAAGAAGAAATATCTCGAAATATGTCCGTCAGGCCCCTTCCCTCGAGATAAATCTGCAAATATCTCGGAAACGAAGCGAGCTATGGCAAAATGTTAAGAGACCTTTTTTGTAGAGAATTAAGTTTCCTACTTTTTATGTTCTATGATATTTTTTGATCAGATGCGTAGTTCTCGAGATATATCAAGATATTTAAAAGTTCCGAAGCCGCACCAACATAATAGAGATACAGAAACACCGTGGCCCCTTTCTTTGAGATAACTCTGCACTATTGCGAGCTGCAAATGCCACTTCCAGCTTAGCTGTGCAGAAGAAGACCAACAAGAAGAAGAAATATCTCGAAATATGTCCGTCAGGCCCCTTCCCTTGAGATAAATCTGCAAATATCTCGGAAACGAAGCGAGCTATGGCAAAATGTTGAGAGACCTTTTTTGTAGAGAATTAAGTTTTCTACTTTTTATGTTCTATGATATTTTTTGATCAGATGCGTAGGTCTCGAGATATATCAAGATATTTAAAAGTTCCGAAGCCGCACCAACATAATAGAGATACAGAAACACCGTGGCCCCTTTCTTTGAGATAACTCGGCACTGCTGCGAGCTGGAAATGCCACTTCCAGTTTAGCTGTGCAGAAGAAGAACAACAAGAAGAAGAAATATCTCGAAATATGTCCGTCAGGCCCCTTCCCTTGAGATAAATCTGCAAGTATCTTGGAAACGAAGCGAGCTATGGCAAAATGTTAAGAGACCTTTTTTGTAGAGAATTAAGTTTCCTACTTTTTATGTTCTATGATATTTTTTGATCAGATGCGTAGTTCTCGAGATATATCAAGATATTTAAAAGTTCCGAAGCCGCACCAACATAATAGAGATACAGAAACACCGTGGCCCCTTTCTTTGAGATAACTCTGCACTATTGCGAGCTGCAAATGCCACTTCCAGCTTAGCTGTGCAGAAGAAGACCAACAAGAAGAAGAAATATCTCGAAATATGTCCGTCAGGCCCCTTCCCTTGAGATAAATCTGCAAATATCTCGGAAACGAAGCGAGCTATGGCAAAATGTTAAGAGACCTTATTTGTGGAGAATTAAGTTTCCTACTTTTTATGTTCTATGATATTATTTGATCAGATGCGTAGTTCTCGAGATATATCAAGATATTTAAAAGTTCCGAAGCCGCACCAACATAATAGAGATACAGAAACACCGTGGCCCCTTTCTTTGAGATAACTCTGCACTATTGCGAGCTGCAAATGCCACTTCCAGCTTAGCTGTGCAGAAGAAGAACAACAAGAAGAAGAAATATCTCGAAAAATGTCCGTCAGGCCCCTTCCCTTGAGATAAATCTGCAAATATCTCGGAAACGAAGCGAGCTATGGCAAAATGTTTAGAGACCTTATTTGTAGAGAATTAAGTTTCCTACTTTTTATGTTCTATGATATTTTTTGATCAGATGCGTAGTTCTCGAGATATATCAAGATATTTAAAAGTTCCGAAGCCGCACCAACATAATAGAGATACAGAAACACCGTGGCCCCTTTCTTTGAGATAACTCTGCACTATTGCGAGCTGTAAATGCCACGTCCAGCTTAGCTGTGCAGAAGAAGAACAACAAGAAGAAGAAATATCTCGAAATATGTCCGTCAGGCCCCTTCCCTTGAGATAAATCTGCAAATATCTCGGAAACGAAGCGAGCTATGTCAAAATGTTTAGAGACCCTATTTGTAGAGAATTAAGTTTCCTACTTTTTATGTTCTATGATATTTTTTGATCAGATGCGTAGTTCTCGAGATATATCAAGATATTTAAAAGTTCCGAAGCCGCACGAACATAATAGAGATACAGAAACACCGTGGCCCCTTTCTTTGAGATAACTCTGCACTATTGCGAGCTGCAAATGCCACTTCCAGCTTAGCTGTGCAGAAGAAGAACAACAAGAAGAAGAAATATCTCGAAATATGTCCGTCAGGCCCCTTCCCTTGAGATAAATCTGCAAATATCTCGGAAACGAAGCGAGCTATGGCAAAATGTTAAGCGACTTTATTTGTAGAGAATTAAGTTTCCTACTTTTTACGTTCTATGATATTTTTTAATCAGATGCGTAGTTCTCGAGATATATAAAGATATTTTAAAGTTCCGAAGCCGCACCAACATAATAGAGATACAGAAACACCGTGGCCCCTTTCTTCGAGATAACTCTGCACTATTGCGAGCTGCAAATGCCACTTCCAGCTTAGCTGTGCAGAAGAAGACCAACAAGAAGAAGAAATATCTCGAAATA
Organism: Osmia lignaria lignaria; assembly: GCF_051020975.1. Lineage (NCBI taxonomy): Eukaryota > Metazoa > Arthropoda > Insecta > Hymenoptera > Megachilidae > Osmia > Osmia lignaria. The sequence continues at coordinate 8,891,937 of NW_027478166.1, forward strand.
TGTCCGTCAGGCCCCTTCCCTTGAGATAAATCTGCAAATATCTCGGAAACGAAGCGAGCTATGGCAAAATGTTAAGAGACCTTATTTGTGGAGAATTAAGTTTCCTACTTTTTATGTTCTATGATATTATTTGATCAGATGCGTAGTTCTCGAGATATATCAAGATATTTAAAAGTTCCGAAGCCGCACCAACATAATAGAGATACAGAAACACCGTGGCCCCTTTCATTGAGATAACTCGTCACTATTGCGAGCTGCAAATGCCACTTCCAGCTTAGCTGTGCAGAAGAAGAACAACAAGAAGAAGAAATATCTCGAAATATGTCCGTCAGGCCCCTTCCCTTGAGATAAATCTGCATATATCTCGGAAGCGAAGCGAGCTATGGCAAAATGTTAAGAGACCTTATTTGTAGAGAATTAAGTTTCCTACTTTTTATGTTCTATGATATTTTTTGATCAGATGCGTAGTTCTCGAGATATATCAAGATATTTAAAAGTTCCGAAGCCGCACCAACATAATAGAGATACAGAAACACCGTGGCCCCTTTCTTTGAGATAACTCTGCACTATTGCGAGCTGCAAATGCCACTTCCAGCTTAGCTGTGCAGAAGAAGACCAACAAGAAGAAGAAATATCTCGAAATATGTCCGTCAGACCCCTTCCCTTGAGATAAATCTGCAAATATCTCGGAAACGAAGCGAGCTATGGCAAAATGTTAAGAGACCTTATTTGTGGAGAATTAAGTTTCCTACTTTTCATGTTCTATGATATTATTTGATCAGATGCGTAGTTCTCGAGATATATCAAGATATTTAAAAGTTCCGAAGCCGCACCAACATAATAGAGATACAGAAACACCGTGGCCCCTTTCATTGAGATAACTCGTCACTATTGCGAGCTGCAAATGCCACTTCCAGCTTAGCTGTGCAGAAGAAGAACAACAAGAAGAAGAAATATCTCGAAATATGTCCGTCAGGCCCCTTCCCTTGAGATAAATCTGCATATATCTCGGAAGCGAAGCGAGCTATGGCAAAATGTTAAGAGACCTTATTTGTAGAGAATTAAGTTTCCTACTTTTTATGTTCTATGATATTTTTTGATCAGATGCGTAGTTCTCGAGATATATCAAGATATTTAAAAGTTCCGAAGCCGCACCAACATAATAGAGATACAGAAACACCGTGGCCCCTTTCTTTGAGATAACTCTGCGCTATTGCGAGCTGGAAATGCCACTTCCAGTTTAGCTGTGCAGAAGAAGAACAACAAGAAGAGGAAATATCTCGAAATATGTCCGTCAGGCCCCTTCCCTTGAGATATATCTGCAAATATCTCGGAAACGAAACGAGCTATGGCAAAATGTTAAGAGACCTTTTTTGTAGAGAATTATGTTTCCTACAATTTATCTTCTATGATATTTTTTGATCAGAAGCGTAGTTTTCGAGATATATCGAGATATTTAAAAGATCCGAAGCTGCACCAACATAATAGAGATACAGAAACACCGTGGCCCCTTTCTTTGAGATAACTCTGCACTATTGCGAGCTGCAAATGCCACTTCCAGCTTAGCTGTGCAGAAGAAGAACAACAAGAAGAAGAAATATCTTGAAATATGTCCGTCAGACCCCTTCCCTTGAGATAAATCTGCAAATATCTCGGAAACGAAGCGAGCTACGGCAAAATGTTAAGAGACCTTTTTTGTAGAAAATTAGGTTTCCTACTTTTTATGTTCTATGATATTTTTTGATCAGATGCGTAGTTCTCGAGATATATCAAGATATTTAAAAGTTCCGAAGCCGCACCAACATAATAGAGATACAGAAACACCGTGGCCCCTTTCATTGAGATAACTCGTCACTATTGCGAGCTGCAAATGCCACTTCCAGCTTAGCTGTGCAGAAGAAGAACAACAAGAAGAAGAAATATCTCGAAATATGTCCGTCAGGCCCCTTCCCTTGAGATAAATCTGCATATATCTCGGAAGCGAAGCGAGCTATGGCAAAATGTTAAGAGACCTTATTTGTAGAGAATTAAGTTTTCTACTTTTTATGTTCTATGATATTTTTTGATCAGATGCGTAGCTCTCGAGATATATCAAGATATTTAAAAGTTCCGAAGCCGCACCAACATAATAGAGATACAGAAACACCGTGGCCCCTTTCTTTGAGATAACTCTGCACTATTGCGAGCTGCAAATGCCACTTCCAGCTTAGCTGTGCAGAAGAAGACCAACAAGAAGAAGAAATATCTCGAAATATGTCCGTCAGGCCCCTTCCCTTGAGATAAATCTGCAAATATCTCGGAAACGAAGCGAGCTATGGCAAAATGTTAAGAGACCTTATTTGTGGAGAATTAAGTTTCCTACTTTTTATGTTCTATGATATTATTTGATCAGATGCGTAGTTCTCGAGATATATCAAGATATTTAAAAGTTCCGAAGCCGCACCAACATAATAGAGATACAGAAACACCGTGGCCCCTTTCATTGAGATAACTCGTCACTATTGCGAGCTGCAAATGCCACTTCCAGCTTAGCTGTGCAGAAGAAGAACAACAAGAAGAAGAAATATCTCGAAATATGTCCGTCAGGCCCCTTCCCTTGAGATAAATCTGCATATATCTCGGAAGCGAAGCGAGCTATGGCAAAATGTTAAGAGACCTTATTTGTAGAGAATTAAGTTTCCTACTTTTTATGTTCTATGATATTTTTTGATCAGATGCGTAGTTCTCGAGATATATCAAGATATTTAAAAGTTCCGAAGCCGCACCAACATAATAGAGATACAGAAACACCGTGGCCCCTTTCTTTGAGATAACTCTGCACTATTGCGAGCTGCAAATGCCACTTCCAGCTTAGCTGTGCAGAAGAAGACCAACAAGAAGAAGAAATATCTCGAAATATGTCCGTCAGGCCCCTTCCCTTGAGATAAATCTGCAAATATCTCGGAAACGAAGCGAGCTATGGCAAAATGTTAAGAGACCTTATTTGTGGAGAATTAAGTTTCCTACTTTTTATGCTCTATGATATTATTTGATCAGATGCGTAGTTCTCGAGATATATCAAGATATTTAAAAGTTCCGAAGCCGCACCAACATAATAGAGATACAGAAACACCGTGGCCCCTTTCATTGAGATAACTCGTCACTATTGCGAGCTGCAAATGCCACTTCCAGCTTAGCTGTGCAGAAGAAGAACAACAAGAAGAAGAAATATCTCGAAATATGTCCGTCAGGCCCCTTCCCTTGAGATAAATCTGCATATATCTCGGAAGCGAAGCGAGCTATGGCAAAATGTTAAGAGACCTTATTTGTAGAGAATTAAGTTTCCTACTTTTTATGTTCTATGATATTTTTTGATCAGATGCGTAGTTCTCGAGATATATCAAGATATTTAAAAGTTCCGAAGCCGCACCAACATAATAGAGATACAGAAACACCGTGGCCCCTTTCTTTGAGATAACTCTGCGCTATTGCGAGCTGGAAATGCCACTTCCAGTTTAGCTGTGCAGAAGAAGAACAACAAGAAGAGGAAATATCTCGAAATATGTCCGTCAGGCCCCTTCCCTTGAGATATATCTGCAAATATCTCGGAAACGAAACGAGCTATGGCAAAATGTTAAGAGACCTTTTTTGTAGAGAATTATGTTTCCTACAATTTATGTTCTATGATATTTTTTGATCAGAAGCGTAGTTTTCGAGATATATCGAGATATTTAAAAGATCCGAAGCTGCACCAACATAATAGAGATACAGAAACACCGTGGCCCCTTTCTTTGAGATAACTCTGCACTATTGCGAGCTGCAAATGCCACTTCCAGCTTAGCTGTGCAGAAGAAGAACAACAAGAAGAAGAAATATCTTGAAATATGTCCGTCAGACCCCTTCCCTTGAGATAAATCTGCAAATATCTCGGAAACGAAGCGAGCTACGGCAAAATGTTAAGAGACCTTTTTTGTAGAAAATTAGGTTTCCTACTTTTTATGTTCTATGATATTTTTTGATCAGATGCGTAGTTCTCGAGATATATCAAGATATTTAAAAGTTCCGAAGCCGCACCAACATAATAGAGATACAGAAACACCGTGGCCCCTTTCTTTGCGATAACTCTGCACTATTGCGAGCTGCAAATGCCACTTCCAGCTTAGCTGTGCAGAAGAAGAACAACAAGAAGAAGAAATATCTCGAAATATGTCCGTCAGGCCCCTTCCCTTGAGATAAATCTGCAAATATCTCGGAAACGAAGCGAGCTATGGCAAAATGTTAAGAGACCTTTTTTGTAGAGAATTAAGTTTCCTACTTTTTATGTTCTATGATATTTTTCGATCAGAGGCGTAGTTCTCGAGATATATCAAGATATTTAAAAGTTCCGAAGCCGCACCAACATAATAGAGATACAGAAACACCGTGGCCCCTTTCTTTGAGATAACTCTGCACGATTGCGAGCTGGAAATGCCACTTCCAGTTTAGCTGTGCAGAAGAAGAACAACAAGAAGAAGAAATATCTCGAAATATGTCCATCAGGACCCTTCCCTTGAGATAAATCTGCAAATATCTCGGAAACGAAGCGAGCTATTGCAAAACTTTAAGAGAGCTTTTTTGTAGAGAATTAAGTTTCCTACTTTTTATGTTCTATGATATTTTTTGATCAGATGCGTAGTTCTCGAGATATATCAAGATATTTAAAAGCTCCGAAGCTGCACCAACATAATAGAGGTACAGAAACACCGTGGCCCCTTTCTTTGAGATAACTCTGCACTATTGCGAGCTGCAAATGCCACTTCCAGCTTAGCTGTGCAGAAGAAGAACAACAAGAAGAAGAAATATCTCGAAATATGTCCGTCAGGCCCCTTCCCTTGAGATAAATCGGCAAGTATCTCGGAAACGAAGCCAGCTATGGCAAAATGTTGAGAGACCTTTTTTGTAGAGAATTAAGTTTCCTACTTTTTATGTTCTATGATATTTTTTGATCAGATGCGTAGATCTCGAGATATATCAAGATATTTAAAAGTTCCGAAGCCGCACCAACATAATAGAGATACAGAAACACCGTGGCCCCTTTCTTTGAGATAACTCTGCACTATTGCGAGCTGCAAATGCCACTTCCAGCTTAGCTGTGCAGAAGAAGAACAACAAGAAGAAGAAATATCTCGAAATATGTCCGTCAGGCCCCTTCCCTTGAGATAAATCTGCAAATATCTCGGAAACGAAGCGAGCTATGGCAAAATGTTAAGAGACCTTTTTTGTATGGAATTATGTTTCCTACTTTTTATGTTCTATGATATTTTTTGATCAGACGCGTAGTTCTCGAGATATATCAAGATATTTAAAAGTTCCGAAGCCGCACCAACATAATAGAGATACAGAAACACCGTGGCTCCTTTCTTTTAGATAACTCTGCACTATTGCGACCTGGAAATGCCACTTCCAGTTTAGCTGTGCAGAAGAAGAACAACAAGAAGAAGAAATATCTCGAAATAAGTCCGTTAGGCCCCTTCCCTTCAGATAAATCTGCAAATATCTCGGAAACGAAGCGAGTTATGGCAAAATGTTAAGAGACCTTTTTTGTAGAGAATTAAGTTTCCTACTTTTTATGCTCTATGATATTTTTTGATCAGATGCGTAGTTCTCGAGATATATCAAGATATTTAAAAGTTCCGAAGCCGCACCAACATAATAGAGATACAGAAACACCGTGGCCCCTCTCTTTGAGATAACTCTGCACTATTGCGAGCTGCAAATGCCACTTCCAGCTTAGCTGTGCAGAAGAAGAACAACAAGAAGAAGAAATATCTCGAAATATGTCCGTCAGGCCCCTTCCCTTGAGATAAATCTGCAAATATCTCGGAAACGAAGCGAGCTATTGCAAAATGTTAAGAGACCTTTTTTGTAGAGGATTGAGTTTCCTACTTTTTATGTTCTATGATATTTTTTGATCAGATGCGTAGTTCTCGAGATATATCAAGATATTTAAAAGTTAAGAAGCCGCACCAACATAATAGAGATACAGAAACACCGTGGCCCCTTTCTTTGAGATAACTCTGCACTAATGCGAGCTGCAAATGCCACTTCCAGCTTAGCTGTGCAGAAGAAGAACAACAAGAAGAAGAAATATCACGAAATATGTCCGTTAGGCCCCTTCCCTTGAGATAAATCTGCAAATATCTCGGAAACGAAGCGAGCTATGGCAAAATGTTAAGAGACCTTTTTGTAGCGAATTAAGTTTCCTACTTTTTATGTTCTATGATATTTTTTGATCAGATGCGTAGTTCTCGAGATATACCAAGATATTCAAAAGTTTCGAAGCCGCACCAACATAATAGAGATACAGAAACACCGTGGCCCCTTTCTTTGAGATAACTCTGCACAATTGCGAGCTGCAAATGCCACTTCCAGCTTAGCTGTGCAGAAGAAGAACAACAAGAAGAAGAAATATCTCGAAATATGTCCGTCAGGACCCTTCCCTTGAGATAAATCGGCAAGTATCTCGGAAACGAAGCGAGCTATGGCAAAATGTTGAGAGACCTTTTTTGTAGAGAATTAAGTTTCCTACTTTTTATGTTCTATGATATTTTTTGATCAGATGCGTAGATCTCGAGATATATCAAGATATTTAAAAGTTCCGAAGCCGCACCAACATAATAGAGATACAGAAACACCGTGGCCCCTTTCTTTGAGATAACTCTGCACTAGTGCGAGCCGCAAATGCCACTTCCAGCTTAGCTGTGCAGAAGAAGAACAACAAGAAGAAGAAATATCTGGAAATATGTCCGTTAGGCCCCTTCCCTTGAGATAAATCTGCAAATATCTCGGAAACGAAGCGAGCTATGGCAAAATGTTGAGAGACCTTTTTTGTAGAGAATTAAGTTTCCTCCTTTTTATGTTCTATGATATTTTTTGATCAGATGCGTAGTTCTCGAGATATATCAAGATATTTAAAAGTTCCGAAGCCGCACCAACATAATAGAGATACAGAAACACCGTGGCCCCTTTCTTTGCGATAACTCTGCACTATTGCGAGCTGCAAATGCCACTTCCAGCTTAGCTGTGCAGAAGAAGAACAACAAGAAGAAGAAATATCTCGAAATATGTCAGTCAGGCCAGTTCCTTTGAGCTGAATCTGCAAATATCTCGGAAACGAAGCGAGCTATGGCAAAATGTTAAGAGACGTTTTTTGTAGAGAATTATGTTTCCTACAATTTATGTTCTATGATATTTTTTGATCAGAAGCGTAGTTTTCGAGATATATCGAGATATTTAAAAGTTCCGAAGCCGCACCAACATAATAGGGATACAGAAACACCGTGGCCCCTTTCTTTGAGATAACTCTGCACTAGTGCGAGCCGCAAATGCCACTTCCAGCTTAGCTGTGCAGAAGAAGAACAACAAGAAGAAGAAATATCTCGAAATATGTCCGTCAGGCCCCTTCCCTTGAGATAAATCTGCAAATATCTCGGAAACGAAGCGAGCTATGGCAAAATGTTAAGAGACGTTTTTTGTAGAGAATTATGTTTCCTACAATTTATGTTCTATGATATTTTTTGATCAGAAGCGTAGTTTTCGAGATATATCGAGATATTTAAAAGTTCCGAAGCCGCACCAACATAATAGGGATACAGAAACACCGTGGCCCCTTTCTTTGAGATAACTCTGCACTAGTGTGAGCCGCAAATGCCACTTCCAGCTTAGCTGTGCAGAAGAAGAACAACAAGAAGAAGAAATATCTCGAAATATGTCCGTCAGGCCCCTTCCCTTGAGATAAATCTGCAAATATCTCGGAAACGAAGCGAGCTATGGCAAAATGTTAAGAGACCTTTTTTGTAGAGAATTAAGTTTCCTACTTTTTATATTCTATGATATTTTTTGATCAGATGCGTAGTTCTCGAGATATATCAAGATATTTAAAAGTTCCGAAGCCGCACCAACATAATACAGATACAGAAACACCGTGGCCCCTTTCTTTGAGATAACTCTGCAGTATTGCGAGCTGTAAATGCCACTTCCAGCTTAGCTGTGCAGGAGAAGAACAACAAGAAGAAGAAATATCTCGAAATATGTCCGTCAGGCCCCTTCCCTTGAGATATATCTGCAAATATCTCGGAAACGAAGCGAGCTATGGCAAAATGTTGAGAGACCTTTTTTGTAGAGAATTATGTTTCCTACAATTTATGTTCTATGATATTTTTTGATCAGAAGCGTAGTTTTCGATATATATCGAGATATTTAAAAGTTCCAAAGCCGCACCAACATAATAGAGATACAGAAACACCGTGGCCCCTTTCTTTGAGATAACTCTGCACTAGTGCGAGCCGCAAATGCCACTTCCAGCTTAGCTGTGCAGAGGAAGAACAACAAGAAGAAGAAATATCTCGAAATATGTCCGTCAGGCCAGTTCCTTGGAGCTGAATCTGCAAATATCTCGGAAACGAAGCGAGCTATGGCAAAATGTTAAGAGACGTTTTTTGTAGAGAATTATGTTTCCTACAATTTATGTTCTATGATATTTTTTGATCAGAAGCGTAGTTTTCGAGATATATCGAGATATTTAAAAGTTCCGAAGCCGCACCAACATAATAGGGATACAGAAACACCGTGGCCCCTTTCTTTGAGATAACTCTGCACTAGTGCGAGCCGCAAATGCCACTTCCAGCTTAGCTGTGCAGAAGAAGAACAACAAGAAGAAGAAATATCTCGAAATATGTCCGTCAGGCCCCTTCCCTTGAGATATATCTGCAAATATCTCGGAAACGAAGCGAGCTATGGCAAAATGTTAAGAGACCTTTTTTGTAGAGAATTATGTTTCCTACAATTTATGTTCTATGATATTTTTTGATCAGAAGCGTCGTTTTCGAGATATATCGAGATATTTAAAAGTTCCAAAGCCGCACCAACATAATAGAGATACAGAAACACCGGGGCCCCTTTCTTTGAGATAACTCTGCACTAGTGCGAGCCGCAAATGCCACTTCCAGCTTAGCTGTGCAGAAGAAGAACAACAAGAAGAAGAAATATCTCGAAATATGTCCGTCAGGCCCCTTCCCTTGAGATAAATCTGCAAATATCTCGGAAACGAAGCGAGCTATGGCAAAATGTTGAGAGACCTTTTTTGTAGAGAATTAAGTTTCCTACTTTTTATGTTCTATGATATTTTTTGATCAGATGCGTAGTTCTCGAGATATATCAAGATATTTAAAAGTTCCGAAGCCGCACCAACATAATAGAGATACAGAAACACCGTGGCCCCTCTCTTTGAGATAACTCTGCACTATTGCGAGCTGGAAATGCCACTTCCAGTTTAGCTGTGCAGAAGAAGAACAACAAGAAGAAGAAATATCTCGAAATATGTCCGTCAGGCCCCTTCCCTTGAGATAAATCTGCAAATATCTCGGAAACGAAGCGAGCTATGGCAAAATGTTAAGAGACCTTTTTTGTAGAGAATTATGTTTCCTACAATTTATGTTCTATGATATTTTTTGATCAGAAGCGTAGTTTTCGAGATATATCGAGATATTTAAAAGTTCCGAAGGCGCACCAACATAATAGAGATACAGAAACACCGTGGCCCCTTTCTTTGAGATAACTCTGCACTAGTGCGAGCCGCAAATGCCACTTCCAGCTTAGCTGTGCAGAAGAAGAACAACAAGAAGAAGAAATATCTCGAAATATGTCCGTCAGGCCCCTTCCCTTGAGATAAATCTGCAAATATCTCGGAAACGAAGCGAGCTATGGCAAAATGTTGAGAGACCTTTTTTGTAGAGAATTAAGTTTCCTACTTTTTATGTTCTATGATATTTTTTGATCAGATGCGTAGTTCTCGAGATATATCAAGATATTTAAAAGTTCCGAAGCCGCACCAACATAATAGAGATACAGAAACACCGTGGCCCCTCTCTTTGAGATAACTCTGCACTATTGCGAGCTGGAAATGCCACTTCCAGTTTAGCTGTGCAGAAGAAGAACAACAAGAAGAAGAAATATCTCGAAATATGTCCGTCAGGCCCCTTCCCTTGAGATAAATCTGCAAATATCTCGGAAACGAAGCGAGCTATGGCAAAATGTTAAGAGACCTTTTTTGTAGAGAATTATGTTTCCTACAATTTATGTTCTATGATATTTTTTGATCAGAAGCGTAGTTTTCGAGATATATCGAGATATTTAAAAGTTCCGAAGCCGCACCAACATAATAGAGATACAGAAACACCGTGGCCCCTTTCTTTGAGATAACTCTGCACTAGTGCGAGCCGCAAATGCCACTTCCAGCTTAGCTGTGCAGAAGAAGAACAACAAGAAGAAGAAATATCTCGAAATATGTCCGTCAGGCCCCTTCCCTTGAGATAAATCTGCAAATATCTCGGAAACGAAGCGAGCTATGGCAAAATGTTAAGAGACCTTTTTTGTAGAGAATTAAGTTTCCTACTTTTTATGTTCTATGATATTTTTTGATCAGATGCGTAGTTCTCGAGATATATCAAGATATTTAAAAGTTCCGAAGCCGCACCAACATAATAGAGATACAGAAACACCGTGGCCCCTTTCTTTGAGATAACTCTGCACTATTGCGAGCTGCAAATGCCACTTCCAGCTTAGCTGTGCAGAGGAAGAACAACAAGAAGAAGAAATATCTCGAAATATGTCCGTCAGGCCAGTTCCTTTGAGCTGAATCTGCAAATATCTCGGAAACGAAGCGAGCTATGGCAAAATGTTAAGAGACGTTCTTTGTAGAGAATTATGTTTCCTACAATTTATGTTCTATAATATTTTTTGATCAGAAGCGTAGTTTTCGAGATATATCGAGATATTTAAAAGTTCCGAAGCCGCACCAACATAATAGGGATACAGAAACACCGTGGCCCCTTTCTTTGAGATAACTCTGCACTAGTGCGAGCCGCCAATGCCACTTCCAGCTTAGCTGTGCAGAAGAAGAACAACAAGAGGAAGAAATATCTCGAAATATGTCCGTCAGGCCCCTTCCCTTGAGATAAATCTGCAAATATCTCGGAAACGAAGAGAGCTATGGCAAAATGTTAAGAGACCTTTTTTGTAGAGAATTATGTTTCCTACAATTTATGTTCTATGATATTTTTTGATCAGAAGCGTAGTTTTCGAGATATATCGAGATATTTAAAAGTTCCGAAGCCGCACCAACATAATAGAGATACAGAAACACCGTGGCCCCTTTCGTTGAGATAACTCTGCACTAGTGCGAGCCGCAAATGCCACTTCCAGCTTAGCTGTGCAGAAGAAGAACAACAAGAAGAAGAAATATCTCGAAATATGTCCGTCAGGCCCCTTCCCTTGAGATAAATCTGCAAATATCTCGGAAACGAAGCGAGCTATGGCCAATTGTTAAGAGACCTTTTTTGTAGAGAATTAAGTTTCCTACTTTTTATGTTCTATGATATTTTTTGATCAGATGCGTAGTTCTCGAGATATATCAAGATATTTAAAAGTTCCGAAGCCGCACCAACATAATAGGGATACAGAAACACCGTGGCCCCTTTCTTTGAGATAACTCTGCACTAGTGCGAGCCGCAAATGCCACTTCCAGCTTAGCTGTGCAGAAGAAGAACAACAAGAAGAAGAAATATCTCGAAATATGTCCGTCAGGCCCCTTCCCTTGAGATATATCTGCAAATATCTCGGAAACGAAGCGAGCTATGGCAAAATGTTAAGAGACCTTTTTTGTAGAGAATTATGTTTCGTACAATTTATGTTCTATGATATTTTTTGGTGAGAAGCGTAGTTTTCGAGATATATCGAGATATTTAAAAGTTCCAAAGCCGCACCAACATAATAGAGATACAGAAACACCGTGGCCCCTTTCTTTGAGATAACTCTGCACTAGTGCGAGCCGCAAATGCCACTTCCAGCTTAGCTGTGCAGAAGAAGAACAACAAGAAGAAGAAATATCTCGAAATATGTCCGTCAGGCCCCTTCCCTTGAGATAAATCTGCAAATATCTCGGAAACGAAGCGAGCTATGGCAAAATGTTAAGAGACCTTTTTTGTAGAGAATTAAGTTTCCTACTTTTTATGTTCTATGATATTTTTTGATCAGATGCGTAGTTCTCGAGATATATCAAGATATTTAAAAGTTCCGAAGCCGCACCAACATAATAGAGATACAGAAACACCGTGGCCCCTTTCTTTGAGATAACTCTGCACTATTGCGAGCTGCAAATGCCACTTCCAGCTTAGCTGTGCAGAGGAAGAACAACAAGAAGAAGAAATATCTCGAAATATGTCCGTCAGGCCCCTTCCCTTGAGATAAATCTGCAAATATCTCGGAAACGAAGCGAGCTATGGCAAAATGTTAAGAGACCTTTTTTGTAGAGAATTATGTTTCCTACAATTTATGTTCTATGATATTTTTTGATCAGAAGCGTAGTTTTCGAGATATATCGAGATATTTAAAAGTTCCGAAGCCGCACCAACATAATAGAGATACAGAAACACCGTGGCCCCTTTCTTTGAGATAACTCTGCACTAGTGCGAGCCGCCAATGCCACTTCCAGCTTAGCTGTGCAGAAGAAGAACAACAAGAGGAAGAAATATCTCGAAATATGTCCGTCAGGCCCCTTCCCTTGAGATAAATCTGCAAATATCTCGGAAACCAAGAGAGCTATGGCAAAATGTTAAGAGACCTTTTTTGTAGAGAATTAAGTTTCCTACTTTTTATGTTCTATGATATTTTTTGATCTGATGCGTAGTTCTCGAGATATATCAAGATATTTAAAAGTTCCGAAGCCGCACCAACATAATAGAGATACAGAAACACCGTGGCCCCTTTCTTTGAGATAACTCTGCACTATTGCGAGCTGTAAATGCCACTTCCAGCTTAGCTGTGCAGAAGAAGAACAACAAGAAGAAGAAATATCTCGAAATATGTCCGTCAGGCCCCTTCCCTTGAGATATATCTGCAAATATCTCGGAAAGAAGCGAGCTATGGCAAAATGTTAAGAGACCTTTTTTGTAGAGAATTATGTTTCCTACAATTTATGTTCTATGATATTTTTTGATCAGAAGCGTAGTTTTCGAGATATATCGAGATATTTAAAAGTTCCGAAGCCGCACCAACATAATAGAGATACAGAAACACCGTGGCCCCTTTCTTTGAGATAACTCTGCACTAGTGCGAGCCGCAAATGCCACTTCCAGCTTAGCTGTGCAGAAGAAGAACAACAAGAAGAAGAAATATCTCGAAATATGTCCGTCAGGCCCCTTCCCTTGAGATAAATCTGCAAATATCTCGGAAACGAAGCGAGCTATGGCAAAATGTTAAGCGACCTTTTTTGTAGAGAATTAAGTTTCCTACTTTTTATGTTCTATGATATTTTTTGATCAGATGCGTAGTTCTCGAGATATATCAAGATATTTAAAAGTTCCGAAGCTGCACCAACATAATAGGGATACAGAAACACCGTGGCCCCTTTCTTTGAGATAACTCTGCACTAGTGCGAGCCGCAAATGCCACTTCCAGCTTAGCTGTGCAGAAGAAGAACAACAAGAAGAAGAAATATCTCGAAATATGTCCGTCAGGCCCCTTCCCTTGAGATATATCTGCAAATATCTCGGAAACGAAGCGAGCTATGGCAAAATCTTAAGAGACCTTTTTTGTAGAGAATTATGTTTCGTACAATTTATGTTCTATGATATTTTTTGGTGAGAAGCGTAGTTTTCGAGATATATCGAGATATTTAAAAGTTCCAAACCCGCACCAACATAATAGAGATACAGAAACACCGTGGCCCCTTTCTTTGAGATAACTCTGCACTAGTGCGAGCCGCAAATGCCACTTCCAGCTTAGCTGTGCAGAAGAAGAACAACAAGAAGAAGAAATATCTCGAAATATGTCCGTCAGGCCCCTTCCCTTGAGATAAATCTGCAAATATCTCGGAAACGAAGCGAGCTATGGCAAAATGTTAAGAGACCTTTTTTGTAGAGAATTAAGTTTTCTACTTTTTATGTTCTATGATATTTTTTGATCAGATGCGTAGTTCTCGAGATATATCAAGATATTTAAAAGTTCCGAAGCCGCACCAACATAATAGAGATACAGAAACACCGTGGCCCCTCTCTTTGAGATAACTCTGCACTATTGCGAGCTGGAAATGCCACTTCCAGTTTAGCTGTGCAGAAGAAGAACAACAAGAAGAAGAAATATCTCGAAATATGTCCGTCAGGCCCCTCCCCTTGAGATAAATCTGCAAATATCTCGGAAACGAAGCGAGCTATGGCAAAATGTTAAGAGATCTTTTTTGTAGAGAATTATGTTTCCTACAATTTATGTTCTATGATATTTTTTGATCAGAAGCGTAGTTTTCGAGATATATCGAGATATTTAAAAGTTCCGAAGCCGCACCAACATAATAGAGATACAGAAACACCGTGGCCCCTTTCTTTGAGATAACTCTGCACTAGTGCGAGCCGCAAATGCCACTTCCAGCTTAGCTGTGCAGAAGAAGAACAACAAGAAGAAGAAATATCTCGAAATATGTCCGTCAGGCCCCTTCCCTTGAGATAGATCTGCAAATATCTCGGAAACGAAGCGAGCTATGGCAAAATGTTAAGAGACCTTTTTTGTAGAGAATTAAGTTTCCTACTTTTTATGTTCTATGATATTTTTTGATCAGATGCGTAGTTCTCGAGATATATCAAGATATTTAAAAGTTCCGAAGCCGCACCAACATAATAGAGATACAGAAACACCGTGGCCCCTTTCTTTGAGATAACTCTGCACTAGTGCGAGCCGCAAATGCCACTTCCAGCTTAGCTGTGCAGAAGAAGAACAACAAGAAGAAGAAATATCTCGAAATATGTCCGTCAGGCCCCTTCCCTTGAGATAAATCTGCAAATATCTCGGAAACGAAGCGAGCTATGGCAAAATGTTGAGAGAGCTTTTTTGTAGAGAATTAAGTTTCCTACTTTTTATGTTCTATGATATTTTTTGATCAGATGCGTAGTTCTCGAGATATATCAAGATATTTAAAAGTTCCGAAGCCGCACCAACATAATAGAGATACAGAAACACCGTGGCCCCTCTCTTTGAGATAACTCTGCACTATTGCGAGCTGGAAATGCCACTTCCAGTTTAGCTGTGCAGAAGAAGAACAACAAGAAGAAGAAGTATCTCGAAATATGTCCGTCAGGCCCCTTCCCTTGAGATAAATCTGCAAATATCTCGGAAACGAAGCGAGCTATGGCAAAATGTTAAGAGACCTTTTTTGTAGAGAATTAAGTTTCCTACTTTTTATGTTCTATGATGTTTTTTGATCAGATGCGTAGTTCTCGAGATATATCAAGATATTTAAAAGTTCCGAAGCCGCACCAACATAATAGAGATACAGAAACACCGTGGCCCCTTTCTTTGAGATAACTCTGCACTATTGCGAGCTGTAAATGCCACTTCCAGCTTAGCTGTGCAGAAGAAGAACAACAAGAAGAAGAAATATCTCGAAATATGTCCGTCAGGCCCCTTCCCTTGAGATATATCTGCAAATATCTCGGAAACGAAGCGAGCTATGGCAAAATGTTAAGAGACCTTTTTTGTAGAGAATTATGTTTCCTACAATTTATGTTCTATGATATTTTTTGATCAGAAGCGTAGTTTTCGAGATATATCGAGATATTTAAAAGTTCCGAAGCCGCACCAACATAATAGAGATACAGAAACACCGTGGCCCCTTTCGTTGAGATAACTCTGCACTAGTGCGAGCCGCAAATGCCACTTCCAGCTTAGCTGTGCAGAAGAAGAACAACAAGAAGAAGAAATATCTCGAAATATGTCCGTCAGGCCCCTTCCCTTGAGATAAATCTGCAAATATCTCGGAAACGAAGCGAGCTATGGCCAATTGTTAAGAGACCTTTTTTGTAGAGAATTAAGTTTCCTACTTTTTATGTTCTATGATATTTTTTGATCAGATGCGTAGTTCTCGAGATATATCAAGATATTTAAAAGTTCCGAAGCCGCACCAACATAATAGGGATACAGAAACACCGTGGCCCCTTTCTTTGAGATAACTCTGCACTAGTGCGAGCCGCAAATGCCACTTCCAGCTTAGCTGTGCAGAAGAAGAACAACAAGAAGAAGAAGTATCTCGAAATATGTCCGTCAGGCCCCTTCCCTTGAGATAAATCTGCAAATATCTCGGAAACGAAGCGAGCTATGGCAAAATGTTAAGAGACCTTTTTTGTAGAGAATTATGTTTCCTACAATTTATGTTCTATGATATTTTTTGATCAGAAGCGTAGTTTTCGAGATATATCGAGATATTTAAAAGTTCCGAAGCCGCACCAACATAATAGAGATACAGAAACACCGTGGCCCCTTTCTTTGAGATAACTCTGCACTAGTGCGAGCCGCCAATGCCACTTCCAGCTTAGCTGTGCAGAAGAAGAACAACAAGAGGAAGAAATATCTGGAAATATGTCCGTCAGGCCCCTTCCCTTGAGATAAATCTGCAAATATCTCGGAAACGAAGAGAGCTATGGCAAAATGTTAAGAGACCTTTTTTGTAGAGAATTAAGTTTCCTACTTTTTATGTTCTATGATATTTTTTGATCAGATGCGTAGTTCTCGAGATATATCAAGATATTTAAAAGTTCCGAAGCCGCACCAACATAATAGAGATACAGAAACACCGTGGCCCCTTTCTTTGAGATAACTCTGCACTATTGCGAGCTGTAAATGCCACTTCCAGCTTAGCTGTGCAGAAGAAGAACAACAAGAAGAAGAAATATCTCGAAATATGTCCGTCAGGCCCCTTCCCTTGAGATATATCTGCAAATATCTCGGAAACGAAGCGAGCTATGGCAAAATGTTAAGAGACCTTTTTTGTAGAGAATTATGTTTCCTACAATTTATGTTCTATGATATTTTTTGATCAGAAGCGTAGTTTTCGAGATATATCGAGATATTTAAAAGTTCCGAAGCCGCACCAACATAATAGAGATACAGAAACACCGTGGCCCCTTTCGTTGAGATAACTCTGCACTAGTGCGAGCCGCAAATGCCACTTCCAGCTTAGCTGTGCAGAAGAAGAACAACAAGAAGAAGAAATATCTCGAAATATGTCCGTCAGGCCCCTTCCCTTGAGATAAATCTGCAAATATCTCGGAAACGAAGCGAGCTATGGCCAATTGTTAAGAGACCTTTTTTGTAGAGAATTAAGTTTCCTACTTTTTATGTTCTATGATATTTTTTGATCAGATGCGTAGTTCTCGAGATATATCAAGATATTTAAAAGTTCCGAAGCCGCACCAACATAATAGGGATACAGAAACACCGTGGCCCCTTTCTTTGAGATAACTCTGCACTAGTGCGAGCCGCAAATGCCACTTCCAGCTTAGCTGTGCAGAAGAAGAACAACAAGAAGAAGAAATATCTCGAAATATGTCCGTCAGGCCCCTTCCCTTGAGATATATCTGCAAATATCTCGGAAACGAAGCGAGCTATGGCAAAATGTTAAGAGACCTTTTTTGTAGAGAATTATGTTTCCTACAATTTATGTTCTATGATATTTTTTGATCAGAAGCGTAGTTTTCGAGATATATCGAGATATTTAAAAGTTCCAAAGCCGCACCAACATAATAGAGATACAGAAACACCGTGGCCCCTTTCTTTGAGATAACTCTGCACTATTGCGAGCTGCAAATGCCACTTCCAGCTTAGCTGTGCAGAGGAAGAACAACAAGAAGAAGAAATATCTCGAAATATGTCCGTCAGGCCAGTTCCTTTGAGCTGAATCTGCAAATATCTCGGAAACGAAGCGAGCTATGGCAAAATGTTAAGAGACCTTTTTTGTAGAGAATTATGTTTCCTACAATTTATGTTCTATGATATTTTTTGATCAGAAGCGTAGTTTTCGAGATATATCGAGATATTTAAAAGTTCCGAAGCCGCACCAACATAATAGAGATACAGAAACACCGTGGCCCCTTTCGTTGAGATAACTCTGCACTAGTGCGAGCCGCAAATGCCACTTCCAGCTTAGCTGTGCAGAAGAAGAACAACAAGAAGAAGAAATATCTCGAAATATGTCCGTCAGGCCCCTTCCCTTGAGATATATCTGCAAATATCTCGGAAACGAAGCGAGCTATGGCAAAATGTTAAGAGACCTTTTTTGTAGAGAATTAAGTTTCCTACTTTTTATGTTCTATGATATTTTTTGATCAGATGCGTAGTTCTCGAGATATATCAAGATATTTAAAAGTTCCGAAGCCGCACCAACATAATAGAGATACAGAAACACCGTGGCCCCTTTCTTTGAGATAACTCTGCACTATTGCGAGCTGTAAATGCCACTTCCAGCTTAGCTGTGCAGAAGAAGAACAACAAGAAGAAGAAATATCTCGAAATATGTCCGTCAGGCCCCTTCCCTTGAGATATATCTGCAAATATCTCGGAAACGAAGCGAGCTATGACAAAATGTTAAGAGACCTTTTTTGTAGAGAATTATGTTTCCTACAATTTATGTTCTATGATATTTTTTGATCAGAAGCGTAGTTTTCGAGATATATCGAGATATTTAAAAGTTCCGAAGCCGCACCAACATAATAGAGATACAGAAACACCGTGGCCCCTTTCTTTGAGATAACTCTGCACTAGTGCGAGCCGCAAATGCCACTTCCAGCTTAGCTGTGCAGAAGAAGAACAACAAGAAGAAGAAATATCTCGAAATATGTCCGTCAGGCCCCTTCCCTTGAGATAAATCTGCAAATATCTCGGGAACGAAGCGAGCTATGGCAAAATGTTAAGAGACCTTTTTTGTAGAGAACTAAGTTTCCTACTTTTTATGTTCTATGATATTTTTCGATCAGAGGCGTAGTTCTCGAGATATATCAAGATATTTAAAAGTTCCGAAGCAGCACCAACATAATAGAGATACAGAAACACCTTGGCCCCTTTCTTTGAGATAACTCTGCACTATTGCGAGCTGTAAATGCCACTTCCAGCTTAGCTGTGCAGAAGAAGAACAACAAGAAGAAGAAATATCTCGAAATATGTCCGGCAGGCCCCTTCCCTTGAGATATAGCTGCAAATATCTCGGAAACGAAGCGAGCTATGGCAAAATGTTAAGATACCTTTTTTGTGGAGAATTATGTTTCCTACAATTTATGTTCTATGATATTTTTTGATCAGATGCGTAGTTCTCGAGATATATCAAGATATTTAAAAGTTCCGAAGCCGCAGCAACATAATAGAGATACAGAAACACCGTGGCCCCTTTCTTTGAGATAACTCTGCACTATTGCGAGCTGCAAATGCCACTTCCAGCTTAGCTGTGCAGAGGAAGAACAACAAGAAGAAGAAATATCTCGAAATATGTCCGTCAGGCCAGTTCCTTTGAGCTGAATCTGCAAATATCTCGGAAACGAAGCGAGCTATGGCAAAATGTTAAGAGACGTTTTTTGTAGAGAATTATGTTTCCTACAATTTATGTACTATGATATTTTTTGATCAGAAGCGTAGTTTTCGAGATATATCGAGATATTTAAAAGTTCCGAAGCCGCACCAACATAATAGAGATACAGAAACACCGTGGCCCCTTTCTTTGAGATAACTCTGCACTATTGCGACCTGCAAATGCCACTTCCAGCTCAGCTGTGCAGAAGAAGAACAACAAGAAGAAGAAATATCTCGAAATATGTCCGTCAGGCCCCTTCCCTTGAGATAAATCTGCAAATATCTCGGAAACGAAGCGAGCTATGGCAAAATGTTAGGAGACCTTTTTTGTAGAGAATTAAGTTTCCTACTTTTTATGTTCTATGATATTTTTTGATCAGATGCGTAGTTCTCGAGATATATCAAGATATTTAAAAGTTCCGAAGCCGCACCAACATAATAGAGATACAGAAACACCGTGGCCCCTTTCTTTGAGATAACTCTGCACTATTGCGAGCTGCAAATGCCACTTCCAGCTTAGCTGTGCAGAGGAAGAACAACAAGAAGAAGAAGTATCTCGAAATATGTCCGTCAGGCCCGTTCCTTTGAGCTGAATCTGCAAATATCTCGGAAACGAAGCGAGCTATGGCAAAATGTTAAGAGACGTTTTTTGTAGAGAATTATGTTTCCTACAATTTATGTTCTATGATATTTTTTGATCAGAAGCGTAGTTTTCGAGATATATCGAGATATTTAAAAGTTCCGAAGCCGCACCAACATAATAGAGATACAGAAACACCGTGGCCCCTTTCTTTGAGATAACTCTGCACTAGTGCGAGCCGCAAATGCCACTTCCAGCTTAGCTGTGCAGAAGAAGAACAACAAGAAGAAGAAATATCTCGAAATATGTCCGTCAGGCCCCTTCCCTTGAGATAAATCTGCAAATATCTCGGAAACGAAGCGAGCTATGGCAAAATGTTGAGAGACCTTTTTTGTAGAGAATTAAGTTTCCTACTTTTTATGTTCTATGATATTTTTCGATCAGAGGCGTAGTTCTCGAGATATATCAAGATATTTAAAAGTTCCGAAGCCGCACCAACATAATAGAGATACAGAAACACCGTGGCCCCTTTCTTTGAGATAACTCTGCACGATTGCGAGCTGGAAATGCCACTTCCAGTTTAGCTGTGCAGAAGAAGAACAACAAGAAGAAGAAATATCTCGAAATATGTCCGTCAGGCCAGTTCCTTTGAGCTTAATCTGCAAATATCTCGGAAACGAAGCGAGCTATGGCAAAATGTTAAGAGACATTTTTTGTAGAGAATTATGTTTCCTACAATTTATGTTCTATGATATTTTTTGATCAGAAGCGTAGTTTTCGAGATATATCGAGATATTTAAAAGTTCCGAAGCCGCACCAACATAATAGGGATACAGAAACACCGTGGCCCCTTTCTTTGAGATAACTCTGCACTAGTGCGAGCCGCAAATGCCACTTCCAGCTTAGCTGTGCAGAAGAAGAACAACAAGAAGAAGAAATATCTCGAAATATGTCCGTCAGGCGCCTTCCCTTGAGATAAATCTGCAAATATCTCGGAAACGAAGCGAGCTATGGCAAAATGTTAAGAGACCTTTTTTGTAGAAAATTAGGTATCCTACTTTTTATGTTCTATGATATTTTTTGATCAGATGCGTAGTTCTCGAGATATATCAAGATATTTAAAAGTTCCGAAGCCGCACCAACATAATAGAGATACAGAAACACCGTGGCCCCTTTCTTTGAGATAACTCTGCACTATTGCGAGCTGTAAATGCCACTTCCAGCTTAGCTGTGCAGAAGAAGAACAACAAGAAGAAGAAATATCTCGAAATATGTCCGTCAGGCCAGTTCCTTTGAGCTGAATCTGCAAATATCTCGGAAACGAAGCGAGCTATGGCAAAATGTTAAGAGACGTTTTTTGTAGAGAATTATATTTCCTACAATTTATGTTCTATGATATTTTTTGATCAGAAGCGTAGTTTTCGAGATATATCGAGATATTTAAAAGTTCCGAAGCCGCACCAACATAATAGGGATACAGAAACACCGTGGCCCCTTTCTTTGAGATAACTCTGCACTAGTGCGAGCCGCAAATGCCACTTCCAGCTTAGCTGTGCAGAGGAAGAACAACAAGAAGAAGAAATATCTCGAAATATGTCCGTCAGGCGCCTTCCCTTGAGATAAATCTGCAAATATCTCGGAAACGAAGCGAGCTATGGCAAAATGTTAAGAGACCTTTTTTGTAGAAAATTAGGTTTCCTACAATTTATGTTCTATGATATTTTTTGATCAGATGCGTAGTTCTCGAGATATATCAAGATATTTAAAAGTTCCGAAACCGCACCAGCATAACAGAGATACAGAAACACCGTGGCCCCTTTCTTTGAGATAACTCTGCACTAGTGCGAGCCGCAAATGCCGCTTCCAGCTTAGCTGTGCAGAAGAAGAACAACAAGAAGAAGAAATATCTCGAAATATGTCCGTTAGGCCCCTTCCCTTGAGATATATCTGCAAATATCTCGGAAACGAAGCGAGCTATGGCAAAATGTTAAGAGACCTTTTTTGTAGAGAATTAAGTTTCCTACATTTTATCTTCTATGATATTTTTTGATCAGATGCGTAGTTCTCGAGATATATTAAGATATTTAAAAGTTCCGAAGCCGCACCAACATAATAGAGATACAGAAACACCGTGGCCCCTTTCTTTGAGATAACTCTGCACTATTGCGAGCTGCAAATGCCACTTCCAGCTTAGCTGTGCAGAAGAAGAACAACAAGAAGAAGAAGTATCTCGAAATATGTCCGTCAGGCCGCTTCCCTTGAGATAAATCTGCAAATATCTCGGAAACGAAGAGAGCTATGGCAAAATGTTAAGAGACCTTTTTTGTAGAGAATTAAGTTTTCTACTTTTTATGTTCTATGATATTTTTTGATCAGATGCGTAGTTCTCGAGATATATCAAGATATTTAAAAGTTCCGAAGCCGCACCAACATAATAGAGATACAGAAACACCGTGGCCCCTTTCTTTGAGATAAGTCTGCACTATTGCGAGCTGCAAATGCCACTTCCAGCTTAGCTGTGCAGAAGAAGAACAACAAGAAGAAGAAATATCTCGAAATATGTCCGTCAGGCCCCTTCCCTTGAGATAAATCTGGAAATATCTCGGAAACGAAGAGAGCTATGGCAAAATGTTAAGAGACCTTTTTTGTAGAGAATTAAGTTTCCTACTTTTTACGTTCTATGGCATTTTTTGATCAGATGCGTAGTTCTCGAGATATATCAAGATATTTAAAAGTTCCGAAGCCGCACCAACATACTAGAGATACAGAAACACCGTGGCCCCTTTCTTTGAGATAACTCTGCACTATTGCGAGCTGCAAATGCCACTTCCAGCTTAGCTGTGCAGAAGAAGAACAACAAGAAGAAGAAATATCTCGAAATATGTCCGTCAGGCCCCTTCCCTTGAGATATATCTGCAAATATCTCGGAAACGAAGCGAGCTATGGCAAAATGTTAAGAGACCTTTTTTGTAGAGAATTATGTTTCCTACAATTTATGTTCTATGATATTTTTTGATCAGAAGCGTAGTTTTCGAGATATATCGAGATATTTAAAAGTTCCGAAGCCGCACCAACATAATAGAGATACAGAAACACCGTGGCCCCTTTCGTTGAGATAACTCTGCACTAGTGCGAGCCGCAAATGCCACTTCCAGCTTAGCTGTGCAGAAGAAGAACAACAAGAAGAAGAAATATCTCGAAATATGTCCGTCAGGCCAGTTCCTTTGAGCTGAATCTGCAAATATCTCGGAAACGAAGCGAGCTATGGCAAAATGTTAAGAGACGTTTTTTGTAGAGAATTATGTTTCCTACAATTTATGTTCTATGATATTTTTTGATCAGAAGCGTAGTTTTCGAGATATATCGAGATATTTAAAAGTTCCGAAGCCGCACTAACATAATAGGGATACAGAAACACCGTGGCCCCTTTCTTTGAGATAACTCTGCACTAGTGCGAGCCGCAAATGCCACTTCCAGCTTAGCTGTGCAGAAGAAGAACAACAAGAAGAAGAAATATCTCGAAATATGTCCGTCAGGCGCCTTCCCTTGAGATAAATCTGCAAATATCTCGGAAACGAAGCGAGCTATGGCAAAATGTTAGGAGACCTTTTTTGTAGAAAATTAGGTTTCCTCCTTTTTATGTTCTATAATATTTTTTGATCAGATGCGTAGTTCTCGAGATATATCAAGATATTTAAAAGTTCCGAAGCCGCACCAACATAATAGAGATACAGAAACACCGTGGCCCCTTTCTTTGAGATAACTCTGCACTATTGCGAGCTGTAAATGCCACTTCCAGCTTAGCTGTGCAGAAGAAGAACAACAAGAAGAAGAAATATCTCGAAATATGTCCGTCAGGCCAGTTCCTTTGAGCTGAATCTGCAAATATCTCGGAAACGAAGCGAGCTATGGCAAAATGTTAAGAGACCTTTTTTGTAGAGAATTAAGTTTCCTACATTTTATCTTCTATGATATTTTTTGATCAGATGCGTAGTTCTCGAGATATATTAAGATATTTAAAAGTTCCGAAGCCGCACCAACATAATAGAGATACAGAAACACCGTGGCCCCTTTCTTTGAGATAACTCTGCACTATTGCGAGCTGCAAATGCCACTTCCAGCTTAGCTGTGCAGAAGAAGAACAACAAGAAGAAGAAGTATCTCGAAATATGTCCGTCAGGCCCCTTCCCTTGAGATAAATCTGCAGATATCTCGGAAACGAAGCGAGCTATGGCAAAATGTTAAGAGACCTTTTTTGTAGAGAATTAAGTTTCCTACTTTTTATGTTCTATGATATTTTTTGATCAGATGCGTAGTTCTCGAGATATATCAAGATATTTAAAAGTTCCGAAGCCGCACCAACATACTAGAGATACAGAAACACCGTGGCCCCTTTCTTTGAGATAACTCTGCACTATTGCGAGCTGCAAATGCCACTTCCAGCTTAGCTGTGCAGAAGAAGAACAACAAGAAGAAGAAATATCTCGAAATATGTCCGTCAGGCCCCTTCCCTTGAGATAAATCTGCAAATATCTCGGAAACGAAGAGAGCTATGGCAAAATGTTAAGAGACCTTTTTTGTAGAGAATTAAGTTTCCTACTTTTTATGTTCTATGATATTTTTCGATCAGAGGCGTAGTTCTCGAGATATATCAAGATATTTAAAAGTTCCGAAGCCGCACCAACATAAGAGAGATACAGAAACACCGTGGCCCCTTTCTTTGAGATAACTCTGCACTATTGCGAGCTGCAAATGCCACTTCCAGCTTAGCTGTGCAGAAGAAGAACAACAAGAAGAAGAAGTATCTCGAAATATGTCCGTCAGGCCCCTTCCCTTGAGATAAATCTGCAAATATCTCGGAAACGAAGCGAGCTATGGCAAAATGTTAAGAGACCTTTTTTGTAGAGAATTAAGTTTCCTACTTTTTATGTTCTATGATATTTTTTGATCAGATGCGTAGTTCTCGAGATATATTAAGATATTTAAAAGTTCCGAAGCCGCACCAACATAATAGAGATACAGAAACACCGTGGCCCCTTTCTTTGAGATAACTCTGCACTAGTGCGAGCCGCAAATGCCACTTCCAGCTTAGCTGTGCAGAAGAAGAACAACAAGAAGAAGAAATATCTCGAAATATGTCCGTCAGGCCCCTTCCCTTGAGATAAATCTGCAAATATCTCGGAAACGAAGCGAGCTATGGCAAAATGTTAAGAGACCTTTTTTGTAGAGAATTAAGTTTCCTACTTTTTATGTTCTATGATATTTTTTGATCAGATGCGCAGTTCTCGAGATATATCAAGATATTTAAAAGTTCCGAAGCCGCACAAACATAATAGAGATACAGAAACACCGTGGCCCCTTTCTTTGAGATAACTCTGCACTATTGCGAGCTGCAAATGCCACTTCCAGCTTAGCTGTGCAGAAGAAGAACAACAAGAAGAAGAAATATCTCGAAATATGTCCGTCAGGCCCCTTCCCTTGAGATAAATCTGGAAATATCTCGGAAACGAAGAGAGCTATGGCAAAATATGAAGAGACCTTTTTTGTAGAGAATTAAGTTTCCTACTTTTTACGTTCTATGACATTTTTTGATCAGATGCGTAGTTCTCGAGATATATCAAGATATTTAAAAGTTCCGAAGCCGCACCAACATAATAGAGATACAGAAACACCGTGGTCCCTTTCTTTGAGATAACTCTGCACTATTGCGAGCTGTAAATGCCACTTCCAGCTTAGCTGTGCAGAAGAAGAACAACAAGAAGAAGAAATATCTCGAAATATGTCCGTCAGGCCCCTTCCCTTGAGATATATCTGCAAATATCTCGGAAACGAAGCGAGCTATGGCAAAATGTTAAGAGACCTTTTTTGTCGAGAATTATGTTTCCTACAATTTATGTTCTATGATATTTTTTGATCAGAAGCGTAGTTTTCGAGATATATCGAGATATTTAAAAGTTCCGAAGCCGCACCAACATAATAGAGATACAGAAACACCGTGGCCCCTTTCTTTGAGATGACTCTGCACTATTGCGAGCTGGAAATGCCACTTCCAGTTTAGCTGTGCAGAAGAAGAACAACAAGAAGAAGAAATATCTCGAAATATGTCCGTTAGGCCCCTTCCCTTGAGATAAATCTGCAAATATCTCGGAAACGAAGCGAGCTATGGCAAAATGTTAAGAGACGTTTTTTGTAGAGAATTATGTTTCCTACAATTTATGTTCTATGATATTTTTTGATCAGAAGCGTAGTTTTCGAGATATATCGAGATATTTAAAAGTTCCGAAGCCGCACCAACATAATAGAGATACAGAAACACCGTGGCCCCTTTCTTTGAGATAACTCTGCACTAGTGCGAGCCGCAAATGCCACTTCCAGCTTAGCTGTGCAGAAGAAGAACAACAAGAAGAAGAAATATCTCGAAATATGTCCGTCAGGCCCCTTCCCTTGAGATAAATCTGCAAATATCTCGGAAACGAAGCGAGCTATGGCAAAATGTTGAGAGACCTTTTTTGTAGAGAATTAAGTTTCCTACTTTTGATGTTCTATGATATTTTTCGATCAGAGGCGTAGTTCTCGAGATATATCAAGATATTTAAAAGTTCCGAAGCCGCACCAACATAATAGAGATACAGAAACACCGTGGCCCCTTTCTTTGAGATAACTCTGCACGATTGCGAGCTGGAAATGCCACTTCCAGTTTAGCTGTGCAGAAGAAGAACAACAAGAAGAAGAAATATCTCGAAATATGTCCGTCAGGCCAGTTCCTTTGAGCTTAATCTGCAAATATCTCGGAAACGAAGCGAGCTATGGCAAAATGTTAAGAGACATTTTTTGTAGAGAATTATGTTTCCTACAATTTATGTTCTATGATATTTTTTGATCAGAAGCGTAGTTTTCGAGATATATCGAGATATTTAAAAGTTCCGAAGCCGCACCAACATAATAGGGATACAGAAACACCGTGGCCCCTTTCTTTGAGATAACTCTGCACTCTTGCGAGCCGCAAATGCCACTTCCAGCTTAGCTGTGCAGAAGAAGAACAACAAGAAGAAGAAATATCTCGAAATATGTCCGTCAGGCGCCTTCCCTTGAGATAAATCTGCAAATATCTCGGAAACGAAGCGAGCTATGGCAAAATGTTAAGAGACCTTTTTTGTAGAAAATTAGGTTTCCTACTTTTTATGTTCTATGATATTTTTTGATCAGATGCGTAGTTCTCGAGATATATCAAGATATTTAAAAGTTCCGAAGCCGCACCAACATAATAGAGATACAGAAACACCGTGGCCCCTTTCTTTGAGATAACTCTGCACTATTGCGAGCTGTAAATGCCACTTCCAGCTTAGCTGTGCAGAAGAAGAACAACAAGAAGAAGAAATATCTCGAAATATGTCCGTCAGGCCAGTTCCTTTGAGCTGAATCTGCAAATATCTCGGAAACGAAGCGAGCTATGGCAAAATGTTAAGAGACGTTTTTTGTAGACAATTATGTTTCCTACAATTTATGTTCTATGATATTTTTTGATCAGAAGCGTAGTTTTCGAGATATATCGAGATATTTAAAAGTTCCGAAGCCGCACCAACATAATAGGGATACAGAAACACCGTGGCCCCTTTCTTTGAGATAACTCTGCACTAGTGCGAGCCGCAAATGCCACTTCCAGCTTAGCTGTGCAGAAGAAGAACAACAAGAAGAAGAAATATCTCGAAATATGTCCGTCAGGCGCCTTCCCTTGAGATAAATCTGCAAATATCTCGGAAACGAAGCGAGCTATGGCAAAATGTTAGGAGACCTTTTTTGTAGAAAATTAGGTTTCCTACTTTTTATGTTCTATAATATTTTTTGATCAGATGCGTAGTTCTCGAGATATATCAAGATATTTAAAAGTTCCGAAGCCGCACCAACATAATAGAGATACAGAAACACCGTGGCCCCTTTCTTTGAGATAACTCTGCACTATTGCGAGCTGTAAATGCCACTTCCAGCTTAGCTGTGCAGAAGAAGAACAACAAGAAGAAGAAATATCTCGAAATATGTCCGTCAGGCCAGTTCCTTTGAGCTGAATCTGCAAATATCTCGGAAACGAAGCGAGCTATGGCAAAATGTTAAGAGACGTTTTTTGTAGAGAATTATATTTCCTACAATTTATGTTCTATGATATTTTTTGATCGGAAGCGTAGTTTTCGAGATATATCGAGATATTTAAAAGTTCCGAAGCCGCACCAACATAATAGGGATACAGAAACACCGTGGCCCCTTTCTTTGAGATAACTCTGCACTAGTGCGAGCCGCAAATGCCACTTCCAGCTTAGCTGTGCAGAGGAAGAACAACAAGAAGAAGAAATATCTCGAAATATGTCCGTCAGGCGCCTTCCCTTGAGATAAATCTGCAAATATCTCGGAAACGAAACGAGCTATGGCAAAATGTTAAGAGACCTTTTTTGTAGAAAATTAGGTTTCCTACAATTTATGTTCTATGATATTTTTTGATCAGATGCGTAGTTCTCGAGATATATCAAGATATTTAAAAGTTCCGAAACCGCACCAGCATAACAGAGATACAGAAACACCGTGGCCCCTTTCTTTGAGATAACTCTGCACTAGTGCGAGCCGCAAATGCCGCTTCCAGCTTAGCTGTGCAGAAGAAGAACAACAAGAAGAAGAAATATCTCGAAATATGTCCGTTAGGCCCCTTCCCTTGAGATATATCTGCAAATATCTCGGAAACGAAGCGAGCTATGGCAAAATGTTAAGAGACCTTTTTTGTAGAGAATTAAGTTTCCTACTTTTTATGTTCTATGATATTTTTTGATCAGATGCGCAGTTCTCGAGATATATCAAGATATTTAAAAGTTCCGAAGCCGCACAAACATAATAGAGATACAGAAACACCGTGGCCCCTTTCTTTGAGATAACTCTGCACTATTGCGAGCTGCAAATGCCACTTCCAGCTTAGCTGTGCAGAAGAAGAACAACAAGAAGAAGAAATATCTCGAAATATGTCCGTCAGGCCCCTTCCCTTGAGATAAATCTGGAAATATCTCGGAAACGAAGAGAGCTATGGCAAAATATGAAGAGACCTTTTTTGTAGAGAATTAAGTTTCCTACTTTTTACGTTCTATGACATTTTTCGATCAGATGCGTAGTTCTCGAGATATATCAAGATATTTAAAAGTTCCGAAGCCGCACCAACATAATAGGGATACAGAAACACCGTGGCCCCTTTCTTTGAGATAACTCTGCACTAGTGCGAGCCGCAAATGCCACTTCCAGCTTAGCTGTGCAGAAGAAGAACAACAAGAAGAAGAAATATCTCGAAATATGTCCGTCAGGCGCCTTCCCTTGAGATAAATCTGCAAATATCTCGGAAACGAAGCGAGCTATGGCAAAATGTTAGGAGACCTTTTTTGTAGAAAATTAGGTTTCCTACTTTTTATGTTCTACAATATTTTTTGATCAGATGCGTAGTTCTCGAGATATATCAAGATATTTAAAAGTTCCGAAGCCGCACCAACATAATAGAGATACAGAAACACCGTGGCCCCTTTCTTTGAGATAACTCTGCACTATTGCGAGCTGTAAATGCCACTTCCAGCTTAGCTGTGCAGAAGAAGAACAACAAGAAGAAGAAATATCTCGAAATATGTCCGTCAGGCCAGTTCCTTTGAGCTGAATCTGCAAATATCTCGGAAACGAAGCGAGCTATGGCAAAATGTTAAGAGACGTTTTTTGTAGAGAATTATATTTCCTACAATTTATGTTCTATGATATTTTTTGATCAGAAGCGTAGTTTTCGAGATATATCGAGATATTTAAAAGTTCCGAAGCCGCACCAACATAATAGAGATACAGAAACACCGTGGCCCCTTTCTTTGAGATAACTCTGCACTAGTGCGAGCCGCAAATGCCACTTCCAGCTTAGCTGTGCAGAGGAAGAACAACAAGAAGAAGAAATATCTCGAAATATGTCCGTCAGGCGCCTTCCCTTGAGATAAATCTGCAAATATCTCGGAAACGAAGCGAGCTATGGCAAAATGTTAAGAGACCTTTTTTGTAGAAAATTAGGTTTCCTACAATTTATGTTCTATGATATTTTTTGATCAGATGCGTAGTTCTCGAGATATATCAAGATATTTAAAAGTTCCGAAACCGCACCAGCATAACAGAGATACAGAAACACCGTGGCCCCTTTCTTTGAGATAACTCTGCACTAGTGCGAGCCGCAAATGCCGCTTCCAGCTTAGCTGTGCAGAAGAAGAACAACAAGAAGAAGAAATATCTCGAAATATGTCCGTTAGGCCCCTTCCCTTGAGATATATCTGCAAATATCTCGGAAACGAAGCGAGCTATGGCAAAATGTTAAGAGACCTTTTTTGTAGAGAATTAAGTTTCCTACATTTTATGTTCTATGATATTTTTTGATCAGATGCGTAGTTCTCGAGATATATTAAGATATTTAAAAGTTCCGAAGCCGCACCAACATAATAGAGATACAGAAACACCGTGGCCCCTTTCTTTGGGATAACTCTGCACTATTGCGAGCTGCAAATGCCACTTCCAGCTTAGCTGTGCAGAAGAAGAACAACAAGAAGAAGAAATATCTCGAAATATGTCCGTCAGGCCCCTTCCCTTGAGATAAATCTGGAAATATCTCGGAAACGAAGAGAGCTATGGCAAAATGTTAAGAGACCTTTTTTGTAGAGAATTAAGTTTCCTACTTTTTACGTTCTATGACATTTTTTGATCAGATGCGTAGTTCTCGAGATATATCAAGATATTTAAAAGTTCCGAAGCCGCACCAACATAATAGAGATACAGAAACACCGTGGCCCCTTTCTTTGAGATAACTCTGCACTATTGCGAGCTGCAAATGCCACTTCCAGCTTAGCTGTGCAGAAGAAGAACAACAAGAAGAAGAAATATCTCGAAATATGTCCGTCAGGCCCCTTCCCTTGAGATAAATCTGCAAATATCTCGGAAACGAAGAGAGCTATGGCAAAATGTTAAGAGACCTTTTTTGTAGAGAATTAAGTTTCCTACTTTTTATGTTCTATGATATTTTTCGATCAGAGGCGTAGTTCTCGAGATATATCAAGATATTTAAAAGTTCCGAAGCCGCACCAACATAATAGAGATACAGAAACACCGTGGCCCCTTTCTTTGAGATAACTCTGCACGATTGCGAGCTGGAAATGCCACTTCCAGTTTAGCTGTGCAGAAGAAGAACAACAAGAAGAAGAAATATCTCGAAATATGTCCGTCAGGCCAGTTCCTTTGAGCTGAATCTGCAAATATCTCGGAAACGAAGCGAGCTATGGCAAAATGTTAAGAGACGTTTTTTGTAGAGAATTATGTTTCCTACAATTTATGTTCTATGATATTTTTTGATCAGAAGCGTAGTTTTCGAGATATATCGAGATATTTAAAAGTTCCGAAGCCGCACCAACATAATAGGGATACAGAAACACCGTGGCCCCTTTCTTTGAGATAACTCTGCACTAGTGCGAGCCGCAAATGCCACTTCCAGCTTAGCTGTGCAGAAGAAGAACAACTAGAAGAAGAAATATCTCGAAATATGTCCGTCAGGCGCCTTCCCTTGAGATAAATCTGCAAATATCTCGGAAACGAAGCGAGCTATGGCAAAATGTTAAGAGACCTTTTTTGTAGAAAATTAGGTTTCCTACTTTTTATGTTCTATGATATTTTTTGATCAGATGCGTAGTTCTCGAGATATATCAAGATATTTAAAAGTTCCGAAGCCGCGCCAACATAATAGAGATACAGAAACACCGTGGCCCCTTTCTTTGAGATAACTCTGCACTATTGCGAGCTGTAAATGCCACTTCCAGCTTAGCTGTGCAGAAGAAGAACAACAAGAAGAAGAAATATCTCGAAATATGTCCGTCAGGCCAGTTCCTTTGAGCTGAATCTGCAAATATCTCGGAAACGAAGCGAGCTATGGCAAAATGTTAAGAGACGTTTTTTGTAGAGAATTATATTTTCTACAATTTATGTTCTATGATATTTTTTGATCAGAAGCGTAGTTTTCGAGATATATCGAGATATTTAAAAGTTCCGAAGCCGCACCAACATAATAGGGATACAGAAACACCGTGGCCCCTTTCTTTGAGATAACTCTGCACTAGTGCGAGCCGCAAATGCCACTTCCAGCTTAGCTGTGCAGAGGAAGAACAACAAGAAGAAGAAATATCTCGAAATATGTCCGTCAGGCGCCTTCCCTTGAGATAAATCTGCAAATATCTCGGAAACGAAGCGAGCTATGGCAAAATGTTAAGAGACCTTTTTTGTAGAGAATTAAGTTTCCTACTTTTTATGTTCTATGATATTTTTTGATCAGATGCGTAGTTCTCGAGATATATTAAGATATTTAAAAGTTCCGAAGCCGCACCAACATAATAGAGATACAGAAACACCGTGGCCCCTTTCTTTGAGATAATTCTGCACTAGTGCGAGCCGCAAATGCCACTTCCAGCTTAGCTGTGCAGAAGAAGAACAACAAGAAGAAGAAATATCTCGAAATATGTCCGTCAGGCCCCTTCCCTTGAGATAAATCTGCAAATATCTCGGAAACGAAGCGAGCTATGGCAAAATGTTAAGAGACCTTTTTTGTAGAGAATTAAGTTTCCTACTTTTTATGTTCTATGATATTTTTTGATCAGATGCGCAGTTCTCGAGATATATCAAGATATTTAAAAGTTCCGAAGCCGCACAAACATAATAGAGATACAGAAACACCGTGGCCCCTTTCTTTGAGATAACTCTGCACTATTGCGAGCTGCAAATGCCACTTCCAGCTTAGCTGTGCAGAAGAAGAACAACAAGAAGAAGAAATATCTCGAAATATGTCCGTCAGGCCCCTTCCCTTGAGATAAATCTGGAAATATCTCGGAAACGAAGAGAGCTATGGCAAAATATGAAGAGACCTTTTTTGTAGAGAATTAAGTTTCCTACTTTTTACGTTCTATGACATTTTTTGATCAGATGCGTAGTTCTCGAGATATATCAAGATATTTAAAAGTTCCGAAGCCGCACCAACATAATAGAGATACAGAAACACCGTGGTCCCTTTCTTTGAGATAACTCTGCACTATTGCGAGCTGTAAATGCCACTTCCAGCTTAGCTGTGCAGAAGAAGAACAACAAGAAGAAGAAATATCTCGAAATATGTCCGTCAGGCCCCTTCCCTTGAGATATATCTGCAAATATCTCGGAAACGAAGCGAGCTATGGCAAAATGTTAAGAGACCTTTTTTGTCGAGAATTATGTTTCCTACAATTTATGTTCTATGATATTTTTTGATCAGAAGCGTAGTTTTCGAGATATATCGAGATATTTAAAAGTTCCGAAGCCGCACCAACATAATAGAGATACAGAAACACCGTGGCCCCTTTCTTTGAGATGACTCTGCACTATTGCGAGCTGGAAATGCCACTTCCAGTTTAGCTGTGCAGAAGAAGAACAACAAGAAGAAGAAATATCTCGAAATATGTCCGTTAGGCCCCTTCCCTTGAGATAAATCTGCAAATATCTCGGAAACGAAGCGAGCTATGGCAAAATGTTAAGAGACGTTTTTTGTAGAGAATTATGTTTCCTACAATTTATGTTCTATGATATTTTTTGATCAGAAGCGTAGTTTTCGAGATATATCGAGATATTTAAAAGTTCCGAAGCCGCACCAACATAATAGAGATACAGAAACACCGTGGCCCCTTTCTTTGAGATAACTCTGCACTAGTGCGAGCCGCAAATGCCACTTCCAGCTTAGCTGTGCAGAAGAAGAACAACAAGAAGAAGAAATATCTCGAAATATGTCCGTCAGGCCCCTTCCCTTGAGATAAATCTGAAAATATCTCGGAAACGAAGCGAGCTATGGCAAAATGTTGAGAGACCTTTTTTGTAGAGAATTAAGTTTCCTACTTTTGATGTTCTATGATATTTTTCGATCAGAGGCGTAGTTCTCGAGATATATCAAGATATTTAAAAGTTCCGAAGCCGCACCAACATAATAGAGATACAGAAACACCGTGGCCCCTTTCTTTGAGATAACTCTGCACGATTGCGAGCTGGAAATGCCACTTCCAGTTTAGCTGTGCAGAAGAAGAACAACAAGAAGAAGAAATATCTCGAAATATGTCCGTCAGGCCAGTTCCTTTGAGCTTAATCTGCAAATATCTCGGAAACGAAGCGAGCTATGGCAAAATGTTAAGAGACATTTTTTGTAGAGAATTATGTTTCCTACAATTTATGTTCTATGATATTTTTTGATCAGAAGCGTAGTTTTCGAGATATATCGAGATATTTAAAAGTTCCGAAGCCGCACCAACATAATAGGGATACAGAAACACCGTGGCCCCTTTCTTTGAGATAACTCTGCACTAGTGCGAGCCGCAAATGCCACTTCCAGCTTAGCTGTGCAGAAGAAGAACAACAAGAAGAAGAAATATCTCGAAATATGTCCGTCAGGCGCCTTCCCTTGAGATAAATCTGCAAATATCTCGGAAACGAAGCGAGCTATGGCAAAATGTTAAGAGACGTTTTTTGTAGAGAATTATGTTTCCTACAATTTATGTTCTATGATATTTTTTGATCAGAAGCGTAGTTTTCGAGATATATCGAGATATTTAAAAGTTCCGAAGCCGCACCAACATAATAGGGATACAGAAACACCGTGGCCCCTTTCTTTGAGATAACTCTGCACTAGTGCGAGCCGCAAATGCCACTTCCAGCTTAGCTGTGCAGAAGAAGAACAACAAGAAGAAGAAATATCTCGAAATATGTCCGTCAGGCGCCTTCCCTTGAGATAAATCTGCAAATATCTCGGAAACGAAGCGAGCTATGGCAAAATGTTAGGAGACCTTTTTTGTAGAAAATTAGGTTTCCTACTTTTTATGTTCTACAATATTTTTTGATCAGATGCGTAGTTCTCGAGATATATCAAGATATTTAAAAGTTCCGAAGCCGCACCAACATAATAGAGATACAGAAACACCGTGGCCCCTTTCTTTGAGATAACTCTGCACTATTGCGAGCTGTAAATGCCACTTCCAGCTTAGCTGTGCAGAAGAAGAACAACAAGAAGAAGAAATATCTCGAAATATGTCCGTCAGGCCAGTTCCTTTGAGCTGAATCTGCAAATATCTCGGAAACGAAGCGAGCTATGGCAAAATGTTAAGAGACGTTTTTTGTAGAGAATTATATTTCCTACAATTTATGTTCTATGATATTTTTTGATCAGAAGCGTAGTTTTCGAGATATATCGAGATATTTAAAAGTTCCGAAGCCGCACCAACATAATAGGGATACAGAAACACCGTGGCCCCTTTCTTTGAGATAACTCTGCACTAGTGCGAGCCGCAAATGCCACTTCCAGCTTAGCTGTGCAGAGGAAGAACAACAAGAAGAAGAAATATCTCGAAATATGTCCGTCAGGCGCCTTCCCTTGAGATAAATCTGCAAATATCTCGGAAACGAAGCGAGCTATGGCAAAATGTTAAGAGACCTTTTTTGTAGAAAATTAGGTTTCCTACAATTTATGTTCTATGATATTTTTTGATCAGATGCGTAGTTCTCGAGATATATCAAGATATTTAAAAGTTCCGAAGCCGCACAAACATAATAGAGATACAGAAACACCGTGGCCCCTTTCTTTGAGATAACTCTGCACTATTGCGAGCTGCAAATGCCACTTCCAGCTTAGCTGTGCAGAAGAAGAACAACAAGAAGAAGAAATATCTCGAAATATGTCCGTCAGGCCCCTTCCCTTGAGATAAATCTGGAAATATCTCGGAAACGAAGAGAGCTATGGCAAAATATGAAGAGACCTTTTTTGTAGAGAATTAAGTTTCCTACTTTTTACGTTCTATGACATTTTTTGATCAGATGCGTAGTTCTCGAGATATATCAAGATATTTAAAAGTTCCGAAGCCGCACCAACATAATAGAGATACAGAAACACCGTGGTCCCTTTCTTTGAGATAACTCTGCACTATTGCGAGCTGTAAATGCCACTTCCAGCTTAGCTGTGCAGAAGAAGAACAACAAGAAGAAGAAATATCTCGAAATATGTCCGTCAGGCCCCTTCCCTTGAGATATATCTGCAAATATCTCGGAAACGAAGCGAGCTATGGCAAAATGTTAAGAGACCTTTTTTGTCGAGAATTATGTTTCCTACAATTTATGTTCTATGATATTTTTTGATCAGAAGCGTAGTTTTCGAGATATATCGAGATATTTAAAAGTTCCGAAGCCGCACCAACATAATAGAGATACAGAAACACCGTGGCCCCTTTCTTTGAGATGACTCTGCACTATTGCGAGCTGGAAATGCCACTTCCAGTTTAGCTGTGCAGAAGAAGAACAAGAAGAAGAAGAAATATCTCGAAATATGTCCGTTAGGCCCCTTCCCTTGAGATAAATCTGCAAATATCTCGGAAACGAAGCGAGCTATGGCAAAATGTTAAGAGACCTTTTTTGTAGAGAATTGAGTTTCCTACTTTTTATGTTCTATGATATTTTTTGATCAGATGCGTAGTTCTCGAGATATATCAAGATATTTAAAAGTTCCGAAGCCGCACCAACATAAGAGAGATACAGAAACACCGTGGCCCCTTTCTTTGAGATAACTCTGCACTATTGCGAGCTGCAAATGCCACTTCCAGCTTAGCTGTGCAGAAGAAGAACAACAAGAAGAAGAAGTATCTCGAAATATGTCCGTCAGGCCCCTTCCCTTGAGATAAATCTGCAAATATCTCGGAAACGAAGCGAGCTATGGCCAAATGTTAAGAGACCTTTTTTGTAGAGAATTAAGTTTCCTACTTTTTATGTTCTATGATATTTTTTGATCAGATGCGTAGTTCTCGAGATATATTAAGATATTTAAAAGTTCCGAAGCCGCACCAACATAATAGAGATACAGAAACACCGTGGCCCCTTTCTTTGAGATAACTCTGCACTAGTGCGAGCCGCAAATGCCACTTCCAGCTTAGCTGTGCAGAAGAAGAACAACAAGAAGAAGAAATATCTCGAAATATGTCCGTCAGGCCCCTTCCCTTGAGATAAATCTGGAAATATCTCGGAAACGAAGAGAGCTATGGCAAAATATGAAGAGACCTTTTTTGTAGAGAATTAAGTTTCCTACTTTTCACGTTCTATGACATTTTTTGATCAGATGCGTAGTTCTCGAGATATATCAAGATATTTAAAAGTTCCGAAGCCGCACCAACATAATAGAGATACAGAAACACCGTGGTCCCTTTCTTTGAGATAACTCTGCACTATTGCGAGCTGTAAATGCCACTTCCAGCTTAGCTGTGCAGAAGAAGAACAACAAGAAGAAGAAATATCTCGAAATATGTCCGTCAGGCCCCTTCCCTTGAGATATATCTGCAAATATCTCGGAAACGAAGCGAGCTATGGCAAAATGTTAAGAGACCTTTTTTGTCGAGAATTATGTTTCCTACAATTTATGTTCTATGATATTTTTTGATCAGAAGCGTAGTTTTCGAGATATATCGAGATATTTAAAAGTTCCGAAGCCGCACCAACATAATAGAGATACAGAAACACCGTGGCCCCTTTCTTTGAGATGACTCTGCACTATTGCGAGCTGGAAATGCCACTTCCAGTTTAGCTGTGCAGAAGAAGAACAACAAGAAGAAGAAATATCTCGAAATATGTCCGTTAGGCCCCTTCCCTTGAGATAAATCTGCAAATATCTCGGAAACGAAGCGAGCTATGGCAAAATGTTAAGAGACCTTTTTTGTAGAGAATTGAGTTTCCTACTTTTTATGTTCTATGATATTTTTTGATCAGATGCGTAGTTCTCGAGATATATCAAGATATTTAAAAGTTCCGAAGCCGCACCAACATAAGAGAGATACAGAAACACCGTGGCCCCTTTCTTTGAGATAACTCTGCACTATTGCGAGCTGCAAATGCCACTTCCAGCTTAGCTGTGCAGAAGAAGAACAACAAGAAGAAGAAATATCTCGAAATATGTCCGTCAGGCCCCTTCCCTTGAGATAAATCTGCAAATATCTCGGAAACGAAGAGAGCTATGGCAAAATGTTAAGAGACCTTTTTTGTAGAGAATTAAGTTTCCTACTTTTCATGTTCTATGATATTTTTTGATCAGATGCGTAGTTCTCGAGATATATCAAGATATTTAAAAGTTCCGAAGCCGCACCAACATAATAGAGATACACAAACACCGTGGCCCCTTTCTTTGAGATAACTCTGCACTATTGCGAGCTGCAAATGCCACTTCCAGCTTAGCTGTGCAGAAGAAGAACAACAAGAAGAAGAAATATCTCGAAATATGTCCGTCAGGCCCCTTCCCTTGAGATAAATCTGGAAATATCTCGGAAACGAAGAGAGCTATGGCAAAATG
Source organism: Osmia lignaria lignaria (assembly GCF_051020975.1). Classification (NCBI taxonomy): domain Eukaryota; kingdom Metazoa; phylum Arthropoda; class Insecta; order Hymenoptera; family Megachilidae; genus Osmia; species Osmia lignaria. Next base: position 8,930,324 of record NW_027478166.1, read on the forward strand.
TTAAGAGACCTTTTTTGTCGAGAATTATGTTTCCTACTTTTTACGTTCTATGACATTTTTTGATCAGATGCGTAGTTCTCGAGATATATCAAGATATTTAAAAGTTCCGAAGCCGCACCAACATAATAGAGATACAGAAACACCGTGGCCCCTTTCTTTGAGATAACTCTGCACTATTGCGAGCTGTAAATGCCACTTCCAGCTTAGCTGTGCAGAAGAAGAACAACAAGAAGAAGAAATATCTTGAAATATGTCCGTCAGGCCCCTTCCCTTGAGATATATCTGCAAATATCTCGGAAACGAAGCGAGCTATGGCAAAATGTTAAGAGACCTTTTTTGTCGAGAATTATGTTTCCTACAATTTATGTTCTATGATATTTTTTGATCAGAAGCGTAGTTTTCGAGATATATCGAGATATTTAAAAGTTCCGAAGCCGCACCAACATAATAGAGATACAGAAACACCGTGGCCCCTTTCTTTGAGATGACTCTGCACTCTTGCGAGCTGGAAATGCCACTTCCAGTTTAGCTGTGCAGAATAAGAACAACAAGAAGAAGAAATATCTCGAAATATGTCCGTCAGGCCCCTTCCCTTGAGATAAATCTGCAAATATCTCGGAAACGAAGAGAGCTATGGCAAAATGTTAAGAGACCTTTTTTGTAGAGAATTAAGTTTCCTACTTTTGATGTTCTATGATATTTTTTGATCAGATGCGTAGTTCTCGAGATATATCAAGATATTTAAAAGTTCCGAAGCCGCACCAACATAATAGAGATACAGAAACACCGTGGCCCCTTTCTTTGAGATAACTCTGCACTATTGCGAGCTGCAAATGCCACTTCCAGCTTAGCTGTGCAGAAGAAGAACAACAAGAAGAAGAAATATCTCGAAATATGTCCGTCAGACCCCTTCCCTCGAGATAAATCTGCAAATATCTCGGAAACGAAGCGAGCTATGGCAAAATGGTAACAGACCTTTTTTGTAGAGAATTAAGTTTCCTGCTTTTTATGTTCTATGATATTTTTTGATCAGATGCGTAGTTCTCGAGATATATCAAGATATTTAAAAGTTCCGAAGCCGCACCAACATAATAGAGATACAGAAACACCGTGGCCCCTTTCTTTGAGATAACTCTGCACTATTGCGAGCTGCAAATGCCACTTCCAGCTTAGCTGTGCAGAAGAGGAACAACAAGAAGAAGAAATATCTCGGAATATGTCCGTCAGGCCCCTTCCCTTGAGATAAATCTGCAAATATCTCGGAAACGATGCCAGCTATGGGAAAATGTTAAGAGACCTTTTTTGTAGAGAATTAAGTTTCCTACTTTTTATCTTCTATGATATTTTTTGATCAGATGCGTAGTTCTAGAGATATATCAAGATATTTAAAAGTTCCGAAGCCGCACCAACATAATAGAGATACAGAAACACCGTGGCCCCTTTCTTTGAGATAACTGTGCACTAGTTGCGAGCCGCAAATGCCACTTCCAGCTTAGCTGTGCAGAAGAAGAACAACAAGAAGATGAAATATCTCGAAATATGTCCGTCAGGCCCCTTCCCTTGAGATAAATCTGCAAATATCTCGGAAACGAAGCGAGCTATGGCAAAATGTTAAGAGACCCTTTTTGTAGAGAATTAAGTTTCCCACTTTTTATGTTCTATGATATTTTTTGATCAGACGCGTAGTTCTCGAGATATATCAAGATATTTAAAAGTTCCGAAGCCGCACCAACATAATAGAGATACAGAAACACCGTGGCCCCTTTCTTTGATATAACTCTGCACTAGTGCGAGCCGCAAATGCCGCTTCCAGCTTAGCTGTGCAGAAGAAGAAGAACAAGAAGAAGAAATATCTCGAAATATGTCCGTCAGGCCGCTTCCCTCGAGATAAATCTGCAAATATCTCGGAAACGAAGCGAGCTATGGCAAAATGTTAAGAGACCCTTTTTGTAGAGAATTAAGTTTCCTACTTTTTATGTTCTATGATATTTTTTGATCGGATGCGTAGTTCTCGAGATATATCAAGATATTTAAAAGTTCCGAAGCCGCACCAACATAATAGAGATACAGAAACACCGTGGCCCCTTTCTTTGAGACAACTCTGCACTATTGCGAGCTGCAAATGCCACTTCCAGCTTAGCTGTGCAGAAGAAGAACAACAAGAATAAGAAATATTTCGAAATATGTCCGTCAGGCCCCTTCCCTTGAGATAAATCTGCAAATATCTCGGAAACGAAGCGAGCTATGGCAAAATGTTAAGAGACCTTTTTTGTACAGAATTATGTTTCCTACTTTTTATGTTCTATGATATTTTTTGATCTGACGCGTAATTCTCGAGATATATCAAGATATTTAAAAGTTCCGAAGCCGCACCAACATAATAGAGATACAGAAACACCGTGGCTCCTTTCTTTGAGATAACTCTGCACTATTGCGAGCTGGAAATGCCACTTCCAGTTTAGCTGTGCAGAAGAAGAACAACAAGAAGAAGAAATATCTCGAAATATGTCCGTGAGGCCCCTTCCCTTGAGATAAATCTGGAAATATCTCGGAAACGAAGAGAGCTATGGCAAAATGTTAAGAGACCTTTTTTGTAGAGAATTAAGTTCCCTACTTTTTACGTTCTATGACATTTTTTGATCAGATGCGTAGTTCTCGAGATATATCAAGATATTTAAAAGTTCCGAAGCCGCACCAACATAATAGAGATACAGAAACACCGTGGCCCCTTTCTTTGAGATAACTCTGCACTAGTGCGAGCCGCAAATGCCACTTACAGCTTAGCTGTGCAGAAGAAGAACAACAAGAAGAAGAAATATCTCGAAATATGTCCGTTAGGCCCCTTCCCTTGAGATAAATCTGCAAATATCTCGGAAACGAAGCGAGCTATGGCAAAATGTTAAGAGACCTTTTTTGTAGAGAATTAAGTTTCCTACTTTTTATGTTCTATGATATTTTTTGATCAGATGCGTAGTTCTCGAGATATATTAAGATATTTAAAAGTTCCGCAGCCGCACCAACATAATAGAGATGCAGAAACACCGTGGCCCCTTTCTTTGAGATAACTCTGCACTATTGCGAGCTGCAACTGCCACTTCCAGCTTAGCTGTGCAGAAGAAGAACAACAAGAAGAAGAAGTATCTCGAAATATGTCCGTCAGGCCCCTTCCCTTGAGATAAATCTGGAAATATCTCGGAAACGAAGAGAGCTATGGCAAAATGTTAAGAGACCTTTTTTGTAGAGAATTAAGTTTCCTACTTTTTACGTTCTATGACATTTTTTGATCAGATGCGTAGTTCTCGAGATATATCAAGATATTTAAAAGTTCCGAAGCCGCACCAACATAATAGAGATACAGAAACACCGTGGCCCCTTTCTTTGAGATAACTCTGCACTATTGCGAGCTGTAAATGCCACTTCCAGCTTAGCTGTGCAGAAGAAGAACAACAAGAAGAAGAAATATCTTGAAATATGTCCGTCAGGCCCCTTCCCTTGAGATATATCTGCAAATATCTCGGAAACGAAGCGAGCTATGGCAAAATGTTAAGAGACCTTTTTTGTCGAGAATTATGTTTCCTACAATTTATGTTCTATGATATTTTTTGATCAGATGCGTAGTTCTCGAGATATATCAAGATATTTAAAAGTTCCGAAGCCGCACCAACATAATAGAGATACAGAAACACCGTGGCCCCTTTCTTTGAGATAACTCTGCACTATCGCGAGCTGCAAATGCCACTTCCAGCTTAGCTGTGCAGAAGAAGAACAACAAGAAGAAGAAATATCTCGAAATATGTCCGTCAGGCCCGTTCCTTTGAGCTGAATCTGCAAATATCTCGGAAACGAAGCGAGCTATGGCAAAATGTTAAGAGACGTTTTTTGTAGTGAATTATGTTTCCTACAATTTATGTTCTATGATATTTTTTGATCAGAAGCGTAGTTTTCGAGATATATCGAGATATTTAAAAGTTCCGAAGCCGCACCAACATAATAGAGATACAGAAACACCGTGGCTCCTTTCTTTGAGATAACTCTGCACTAGTACGAGCCGCAAATGCCACTTCCAGCTTAGCTGTGCAGAAGAAGAACAACAAGAAGAAGAAATATCTCGAAATATGTCCGTCAGGCCCCTTCCCTTGAGATAAATCTGCAAATATCTCGGAAACGAAGCGAGCTATGTCAAAATGTTAAGAGACCTTTTTTGTAGAGAATTAAGTTTCCTACTTTTTATGTTCTATGATATTTTTTGATCAGATGCGTAGTTCTCGAGATATATCAAGATATTTAAAAGTTCCGAAGCCGCACCAACATAATAGAGATACAGAAACACCGTGGCTCCTTTCTTTGAGATAACTCTGCACTAGTACGAGCCGCAAATGCCACTTCCAGCTTAGCTGTGCAGAAGAAGAACAACAAGAAGAAGAAATATCTCGAAATATGTCCGTCAGGCCCCTTCCCTTGAGATAAATCTGCAAATATCTCGGAAACGAAGCGAGCTATGTCAAAATGTTAAGAGACCTTTTTTGTAGAGAATTAAGTTTCCTACTTTTTATGTTCTATGATATTTTTTGATCAGATGCGTAGTTCTCGAGATATATCAAGATATTTAAAAGTTCCGAAGCCGCACCAACATAATAGAGATACAGAAACACCGTGGCCCCTCTCTTTGAGATAACTCTGCACTATTGCGAGCTGCAAATGCCACTTCCAGCTTAGCTGTGCAGAAGAAGAACAACAAGAATAAGAAATATTTCGAAATATGTCCGTCAGGCCCCTTCCCTTGAGATAAATCTGCAAATATCTCGGAAACGAAGCGGGCTACGGCAAAATGTTAAGAGAGCTTTTTTGTAGAGAATTAAGTTTCCTACTTTTTATGTTCTATGATATTTTTTGATCAGATGCGTAGTTCTCGAGATATATCAAGATATTTAAAAGCTCCGAAGCTGCACCAACATAATAGAGGTACAGAAACACCGTGGCCCCTTTCTTTGAGATAACTCTGCACTATTGCGAGCTGCAAATGCCACTTCCAGCTTAGCTGTGCAGAAGAAGAACAACAAGAATAAGAAATATTTCGAAATATGTCCGTCAGGCCCCTTCCCTTGAGATAAATCTGCAAATATCTCGGAAACGAAGCGAGCTACGGCAAAATGTTAGGAGACCTTTTTTGTAGAAAATTAGGTTTCCTACTTTTTCTGTTCTATGATATTTTTTGATCAGATGCGTAGTTCTCGAGATATATCAAGATATTTAAAAGTTCCGAAGCCGCACCAACATAATAGAGATACAGAAACACCGTGGCCCCTTTCTTTGCGATAACTCTGCACTATTGCGAGCTGCAAATGCCACTTCCAGCTTAGCTGTGCAGAAGAAGAACAACAAGAAGAAGAAATATCTCGAAATATGTCCGTCAGGCCCCTTCCCTTGAGATAAATCTGCAAATATCTCGGAAACGATGCCAGCTATGGGAAAATGTTAAGAGACCTTTTTTGTAGACAATTAAGTTTCCTACTTTTTATCTTCTATGATATTTTTTGATCCGATGCGTAGTTCTAGAGATATATCAAGATATTTAAAAGTGCCGAAGCCGCACCAACATAATACAGATACAGAAACACCGTGGCCCCTTTCTTTGAGATAACTCTGCACTATTGCGAGCTGGAAATGCCACTTCCAGTTTAGCTGTGCAGAAGAAGAACAACAAGAAGAAGAAATATCTCGAAATATGTCCGTTAGGCCCCTTCCCTTGAGATAAATCTGCAAATATCTCGGAAACGAAGCGAGCTATGGCAAAATGTTAAGAGACCTTTTTTGTAGAGAATTAAGTTTCCTACTTTTTATGTTCTATGATATTCTTTGATCAGATGCGCAGTTCTCGAGATATATCAAGATATTTAAAAGTTCCGAAGCCGCACCAACATAATAGAGATACAGAAACACCGTGGCCCCTTTCTTTGCGATAACTCTGCACTATTGCGAGCTGCAAATGCCACTTCCAGCTTAGCTGTGCAGAAGAAGAACAACAAGAAGAAGAAATATCTCGAAATATGTCCGACAGGCCCCTTCCCTTGAGATAAATCTGCAAATATCTCGGAAACGAAGCGAGCTATGGCAAAATGTTAAGAGACCTTTTTTGTAGACAATTATGTTTCCTACAATTTATGTTCTATGATATTTTTTGATCAGATGCGTAGTTTTCGAGATATATCGAGATATTTAAAAGATCCGAAGCCGCACCAACATAATAGAGATACAGAAACACCGTGGCCCCTTTCTTTGATATAACTCTGCACTAGTGCGAGCCGCAAGTGCCGCTTCCAGCTTAGCTGTGCAGAAGAAGAACAACAAGAGGAAGAAATATCTCGAAATATGTCCGTCAGGCCCCTTCCCTCGAGATAAATCTGCAAATATCTCGGAAACGAAGCGAGGTATAGCAAAATGTTAAGAGACCTTTTTTGTAGAGAATTAAGTTTCCTACTTTTTATGTTCTATGATATTTTTTGATCGGATGCGTAGTTCTCGAGATATATCAAGATATTTAAAAGTTCCGAAGCCGCACCAACATAATAGAGATACAGAAACACCGTGGCCCCTTTCTTTGAGATAACTCTGCACTATTGCGAGCTGCAAATGCCACTTCCAGCTTAGCTGTGCAGAGGAAGAACAACAAGAAGAAGAAGTATCTCGAAATATGTCCGTCAGGCCCGTTCCTTTGAGCTGAATCTGCAAATATCTCGGAAACGAAGCGAGCTATGGCAAAATGTTAAGAGACGTTTTTTGTAGTGAATTATGTTTCCTACAATTTATGTTCTATGATATTTTTTGATCAGAAGCGTAGTTTTCGAGATATATCGAGATATTTAAAAGTTCCGAAGCCGCACCAACATAATAGAGATACAGAAACACCGTGGCTCCTTTCTTTGAGATAACTCTGCACTAGTACGAGCCGCAAATGCCACTTCCAGCTTAGCTGTGCAGAAGAAGAACAACAAGAAGAAGAAATATCTCGAATTATGTCCGTCAGGCCCCTTCCCTTGAGATAAATCTGCAAATATCTCGGAAACGAAGCGAGCTATGTCAAAATGTTAAGAGACCTTTTTTGTAGAGAATTAAGTTTCCTACTTTTTATGTTCTATGATATTTTTTGATCAGATGCGTAGTTCTCGAGATATATCAAGATATTTAAAAGTTCCGAAGCCGCACCAACATAATAGAGATACAGAAACACCGTGGCCCCTCTCTTTGAGATAACTCTGCACTATTGCGAGCTGCAAATGCCACTTCCAGCTTAGCTGTGCAGAAGAAGAACAACAAGAATAAGAAATATTTCGAAATATGTCCGTCAGGCCCCTTCCCTTGAGATAAATCTGCAAATATCTCGGAAACGAAGCGGGCTACGGCAAAATGTTAAGAGACCTTTTTTGTAGAAAATTACGTTTCCTACTTTTTATGTTCTATGATATTTTTTGATCAGATGCGTAGTTCTCGAGATATATCAAGATATTTAAAAGTTCCGAAGCCGCACCAACATAATAGAGATACAGAAACACCGTGGCCCCTTTCTTTGAGATAACTCTGCACGATTGCGAGCTGGAAATGCCACTTCCAGTTTAGCTGTGCAGAAGAAGAACAACAAGAAGAAGAAATATCTCGAAATATGTCCATCAGGACCCTTCCCTTGAGATAAATCTGCAAATATCTCGGAAACCAAGCGAGCTATGGCAAAATGTTAAGAGACCTTTTTTGTAGAGAATTAAGTTTCCTACTTTTCATGGTCTATGATATTTTTTGATCAGATGCGTAGTTCTCGAGATATATCCAGATATTTAAAAGTTCCGAAGCGGCACCAACATAATAGAGATACAGAAACACCGTGGCCCCTTTCTTTGAGGTAGCTCTGCACTATTGCGAGCTGCAAATGTCACTTCCAGCTTAGCTGTGCAGAAGAAGAACAACAAGAAGAAGAAACATCTCGAAGTATGTCCCTCAGGCCCCTTCCCTTGAGATAAATCTGCAAATATCTCGGAAACCAAGCGAGCTATGGCAAAATGTTAAGAGACCTTATTTGTAGAGAATTAAGTTTCCTACTTTTTATGTTCTACGATATTTTTTGATCAGATGCGTAGTTCTCGAGATATATCAAGATATTTAAAAGTTCCGAAGCCGCACCAACATAATAGAGATACAGAAACACCGTGGCCCCTTTCTTTGAGATAAGTCTGCACTATTGCGAGCTGCAAATGCCACTTCCAGCTTAGCTGTGCAGAAGAAGAACAACAAGAAGAAGAAATATCTCGAAATATGTCCGTCAGGCCCCTTCCCTTGAGATAAATCTGCAAATATCTCGGAAACGAAGCGAGCTATGGCAAAATGTTAAGAGACCTTTTTTGTAGAGAATTATGTTTCCTACAATTTACGTTCTCTGATATTTTTTGATCAGAAGCGTAGTTTTCGAGATATATCAAGATATTTAAAAGTTCCGAAGCCGCACCAACATAATAGAGATACAGAAACACCGTGGCCCCTTTCTTTGAGATAACTCTGCACTATTGCGCGCTGTAAATGCCACTTCCAGCTTAGCTGTGCAGAAGAAGAACAACAAGAAGAAGAAATATCTCGAAATATGTCCGTCAGGCCCCTTCCCTTGAGATAAATCTGCAAATATCTCGGAAACGAAGCGAGCTATGGCAAAATGTTAAGAGACCTTTTTTGTAGAGGATTAAGTTTCCTACTTTTTATGTTCTATGTTATTTTTTGATCAGATGCGTAGTTCTCGAGATATATCAAGATATTTAAAAGCTCCGAAGCTGCACCAACATAATAGAGGTACAGAAACACCGTGGCCCCTTTCTTTGAGATAACTCTGCACTATTGCGAGCTGCAAATGCCACTTCCAGCTTAGCTATGCAGAAGAAGAACAACAAGAAGAAGAAATATCTCGAAATATGTCCGTCAGGCCCCTTCCCTTGAGATAAATCTGTAAATATCTCGGAAACGAAGCGAGCTATGGCAAAATGTTAAGAGACCTTTTTTGTAGAGAATTAAGTTTCCTACTTTTTATGTTCTATGATATTTTTCGATCAGAGGCGTAGTTCTCGAGATATATCAAGATATTTAAAAGTTCCGAAGCCGCACCAACATAATAGAGATACAGAAACACCGTGGCCCCTCTCTTTGAGATAACTCTGCACGATTGCGAGCAGGAAATGCCACTTCCAGTTTAGCTGTGCAGAAGAAGAACAACAAGAAGAAGAAATATCTCGAAATATGTCCGTCAGGACCCTTCCCTTGAGATAAATCTGCAAATATCTCGGAATCGAAGCGAGCTATGGCAAAATGTTAAGAGACCTTTTTTGTAGAGAATTATGTTTCCTACAATTTAGGTTCTCAGATATTTTTTGATCAGAAGCGTAGTTTTCGAGATATATCGAGATATTTAAAAGTTCCGAAGCCGCACCAACATAATAGAGATACAGAAACGCCGTGGCCCCTTTCTTTGAGATAACTCTGCACTATTGCGACCTGCAAATGCCACTTCCAGCTTAGCTGTGCAGAAGAGGAACAACAAGAAGAAGAAATATCTCGGAATATGTCCGTCAGGCCCCTTCCCTTGAGCTAAATCTGCAAATATCTCGGAAACGAAGCGAGCTATGGCAAAATGTTAAGAGACCTTTTTTGTAGAGAATTAAGTTTCCTACTTTTTATGTTCAATGATATTTTTTGATCAGATGCGTAGTTCTCGAGATATATCAAGATATTTAAAAGCTCCGAAGCTGCACCAACATAATAGAGGTACAGAAACACCGTGGCCCCTTTCTTTGAGATAACTCTGCACTATTGCGAGCTGCAAATGCCACTTCCAGCTTAGCTGTGCAGAAGAAGAACAACAAGAATAAGAAATATTTCGAAATATGTCCGTCAGGCCCCTTCCCTTGAGATAAATCTGCAAATATCTCGGAAACGAAGCGAGCTACGGCAAAATGTTAAGAGACCTTTTTTGTAGAAAATTATGTTTCCTACTTTTTATGTTCTATGATATTTTTCGATCAGAGGCGTAGTTCTCGAGATATATCAAGATATTTAAAAGTTCCGAAGCCGCACCAACATAATAGAGATACAGAAACACCGTGGCCCCTTTCTTTGATATAACTCTGCACGATTGCGAGCTGGAAATGCCACTTCCAGTTTAGCTGTGCAGAAGAAGAACAACAAGAAGAAGAAATATCTCGAAATATGTCCATCAGGACCCTTCCCTTGAGATAAATCTGCAAATATCTCGGAAACGAAGCGAGCTATGGCAAAATGTTAGGAGACCTTTTTTGTAGAGAATTATGTTTCCTACAATTTATGTTCTATGATATTTTTTGATCAGAAGCGTAGTTTTCGAGATATATCGAGATATTTAAAAGTTCCGAAGCCGCACCAACATAATAGAGATACGGAAACACCGTGACCCCTTTCTTTGAGATAACTCTGCACTATTGCGAGCTGCAAATGCCACTTCCAGTTTAGCTGTGCAGAAGAAGAACAACAAGAAAAAGAAATGTCTCGAAATATGTCCGTCAGGACCCTTCCCTTGAGATAAATCTGCAAATATCTCGGAAACGAAGCGAGCTACGGCAAAATGTTAAGAGACCTTTTTTGTAGAAAATTAGGATTCCTACTTTTTATGTTCTATGATATTTTTTGAACAGATGCGTAGTTCTCGAGATATATCAAGATATTTAAAAGTTCCGAAGCCGCACCAACATAATAGAGATACAGAAACACCGTGGCCCCTTTCTTTGAGATAACTCTGCACTACTGTGAGCTGCAAATGCCACTTCCAGCTTAGCTGTGCAGAAGAAGAACAACAAGAAGAAGAAATATCTCGAAATATGTCCGTCAGGCCCCTTCCCTTGAGATAAATCTGCAAATATCTCGGAAACGAAGCGAACTATGGCAAAATCTTAAGAGACCTTTTTTGTAGAGAATTATGTTTCCTACAATTTACGTTCTCTGATATTTTTTGATCAGAAGCGTAGTTTTCGAGATATATCGAGATATTTAAAAGTTCTGAAGCCGCACCAACATAATAGAGATACAGAAACACCGTGGCCCCTTTCTTTGAGATAACTCTGCACTATTGCGAGCGGCAAATGCCACTTCCAGCTTAGCTGTGCAGAAGAAGAACAACAAGAAGAAGAAATATCTGGAAATATGTCCGTCAGGCCCCTTCCCTTGAGATAAATCTGCAAATATCTCGGAAACGAAGCGAGCTACGGCAAAATGTTAAGAGACCTTTTTTGTAGAAAATTAGGATTCCTACTTTTTATGTTCTATGATATTTTTTGAACAGATGCGTAGTTCTCGAGATATATCAAGATATTTAAAAGTTCCGAAGCCGCACCAACATAATAGAGATACAGAAACACCGTGGCCCCTTTCTTTGATATAACTCTGCACTACTGCGAGCTGCAAATGCCACTTCCAGCTTAGCTGTGCAGAAGAAGAACAACAAGAAGAAGAAATATCTCGAAATATGTCCGTCAGGCCCCTTCCCTTGGGATAAATCTGCAAATATCTCGGAAACGAAGCGAGCTATGGCAAAATGTTAAGAGACCTTTTTTGTAGAGAATTAAGTTTCCTACTTTTTATGTTCTATGATATTTTTTGATCAGATGCCTAGTTCTCGAGATATATCCAGATATTTAAAAGTTCCGAAGCGGCACCAACATAATAGAGATACAGAAACACCGTGGCCCCTCTCTTTGAGATAAGTCTGCACAATGGCGAGCTGCAAATGCCACTTCCAGCTTAGCTGTGCAGAAGAAGAACAACAAGAAGAAGAAATATCTCGAAATATGTCCGTCAGGCCCCTTCCCTTGAGATAAATCTGCAAATATCTCGGAAACGAAGCGAGCTATGGCAAAATGTTAAGAGACCTTTTTTGTAGAGAATTATGTTTCCTACAATTTATGTTCTATGATATTTTTTGATCAGAAGCGTAGTTTTCGAGATATATCGAGATATTTAAAAGTTCCGAAGCCGCACCAACATAATAGAGATACAGAAACATCGTGGCCCCTTTCTTTGGGATAACTCTGCACTATTGCGAGCTGGAAATGCCACTTCCAGTTTAGCTGTGCAGAAGAAGAACAACAAGAAGAAGAAATATCCCGAAATATGTCCGTCAGGACCCTTCCCTTGAGATAAATCTGCAAATATCTCGGAAACGAAGCGAGCTATTGCAAAACGTTAAGAGACCTTTTTTGTAGAGAATTAAGTTTCCTACTTTTTATGTTCTATGATATTTTTTGATCAGATGCGTAGTTCTCGAGATATATCAAGATATTTAAAAGTTCCGAAGCCGCACCAACATAATAGAGATACAGAAACACCGTGGCCCCTTTCTTTGAGATAACTCTGCACTATTGCGACCTGCAAATGCCACTTCCAGCTTAGCTGTGCAGAAGAGGAACAACAAGAAGAAGAAATATCTCGGAATATGTCCGTCAGGCCCCTTCCCTTGAGATAAATCTGCAAATATCTCGGAAACGAAGCGAGCTATTGCAAAACGTTAAGAAACCTTTTTTGTAGAGAATTAAGTTTCCTACTTTTTATGTTCTATGATATTTTTTGATCAGATGCGTAGTTCTCGAGATATATCAAGATATTTAAAAGTTCCGAAGCCGCACCAACATAATAGAGATACAGAAACACCGTGGCCCCTTTCTTTGATATAACTCTGCACTATTGCGAGCTGCAAATGCCACTTCCAGCTTAGCTGTGCAGAAGAAGAACAACAAGAAGAAGAAATATCTGGAAATATGTCCGTCAGGCCCCTTCCCTTGAGATAAATCTGCAAATATCTCGGAGACGAAGCGAGCTACGGCAAAATATTAAGAGACCTTTTTTGTAGAAAATTAGGATTCCTACTTTTTATGTTCTATGATATTTTTTGATCAGAAGCGTAGTTTTCGAGATATATCGAGATATTTAAAAGTTCCGAAGCCGCACCAACATAATAGAGATACAGAAACATCGTGGCCCCTTTCTTTGGGATAACTCTGCACTATTGCGAGCTGGAAATGCCACTTCCAGTTTAGCTGTGCAGAAGAAGAACAACAAGAAGAAGAAATATCCCGAAATATGTCCGTCAGGACCCTTCCCTTGAGATAAATCTGCAAATATCTCGGAAACGAAGCGAGCTATTGCAAAACGTTAAGAGACCTTTTTTGTAGAGAATTAAGTTTCCTACTTTTTATGTTCTATGATATTTTTTGATCAGATGCGTAGTTCTCGAGATATATCAAGATATTTAAAAGTTCCGAAGCCGCACCAACATAATAGAGATACAGAAACACCGTGGCCCCTTTCTTTGAGATAACTCTGCACTATTGCGACCTGCAAATGCCACTTCCAGCTTAGCTGTGCAGAAGAGGAACAACAAGAAGAAGAAATATCTCGGAATATGTCCGTCAGGCCCCTTCCCTTGAGATAAATCTGCAAATATCTCGGAAACGAAGCGAGCTATGGCAAAATGTTAAGAGACCTTTTTTGTAGAGAATTATGTTTCCTACAATTTATGTTCTATGATATTTTTTGATCAGAAGCGTAGTTTTCGAGATATATCGAGATATTTAAAAGTTCCGAAGCCGCACCAACATAATAGAGATACAGAAACATCGTGGCCCCTTTCTTTGGGATAACTCTGCACTATTGCGAGCTGGAAATGCCACTTCCAGTTTAGCTGTGCAGAAGAAGAACAACAAGAAGAAGGAATATCTCGAAATATGTCCGTCAGGCCCCTTCCCTTGGGATAAATCTGCAAATATCTCGGAAACGAAGCGAGCTATGGCAAAATGTTAAGAGACCTTTTTTGTAGAGAATTAAGTTTCCTACTTTTTATGTTCTATGATATTTTTTGATCAGATGCCTAGTTCTCGAGATATATCCAGATATTTAAAAGTTCCGAAGCGGCACCAACATAATAGAGATACAGAAACACCGTGGCCCCTCTCTTTGAGATAAGTCTGCACAATGGCGAGCTGCAAATGCCACTTCCAGCTTAGCTGTGCAGAAGAAGAACAACAAGAAGAAGAAGTATATCGAAATATGTCCGTCAGGACCCTTCCCATGAGATAAATCTGCAAATATCTCGGAAACGAAGCGAGCTATGGCAAAATGTTAAGAGACCTTTTTTGTAGAGAATTATGTTTCCTACAATTTATGTTCTATGATATTTTTTGATCAGAAGCGTAGTTTTCGAGATATATCGAGATATTTAAAAGTTCCGAAGCCGCACCAACATAATAGAGATACAGAAACATCGTGGCCCCTTTCTTTGGGATAACTCTGCACTATTGCGAGCTGGAAATGCCACTTCCAGTTTAGCTGTGCAGAAGAAGAACAACAAGAAGAAGAAGTATCTCGAAATATGTCCGTCAGGACCCTTCCCTTGAGATAAATCTGCAAATATCTCGGAAACGAAGCGAGCTATTGCAAAACGTTAAGAAACCTTTTTTGTAGAGAATTAAGTTTCCTACTTTTTATGTTCTATGATATTTTTTGATCAGATGCGTAGTTCTCGAGATATATCAAGATATTTAAAAGTTCCGAAGCCGCACCAACATAATAGAGATACAGAAACACCGTGGCCCCTTTCTTTGATATAACTCTGCACTATTGCGAGCTGCAAATGCCACTTCCAGCTTAGCTGTGCAGAAGAAGAACAACAAGAAGAAGAAATATCTGGAAATATGTCCGTCAGGCCCCTTCCCTTGAGATAAATCTGCAAATATCTCGGAGACGAAGCGAGCTACGGCAAAATATTAAGAGACCTTTTTTGTAGAAAATTAGGATTCCTACTTTTTATGTTCTATGATATTTTTTGATCAGAAGCGTAGTTTTCGAGATATATCGAGATATTTAAAAGTTCCGAAGCCGCACCAACATAATAGAGATACAGAAACATCGTGGCCCCTTTCTTTGGGATAACTCTGCACTATTGCAGGCTGGAAATGCCACTTCCAGTTTAGCTGTGCAGAAGAAGAACAACAAGAAGAAGAAATATCTCGAAATATGTCCGTCAGGACCCTTCCCTTGAGATAAATCTGCAAATATCTCGGAAACGAAGCGAGCTATTGCAAAATGTTAAGAGACCTTTTTTGTAGAGAATTAAGTTTCCTACTTTTTATGTTCTATGATATTTTTTGATCAGATGCGTAGTTCTCGAGATATATCAAGATATTTAAAAGTTCCGAAGCCGCACCAACATAATAGAGATACAGAAACACCGTGGCCCCTTTCTTTGAGATAACTCTGCACTATTGCGAGCTGCAAATGCCACTTCCAGCTTAGCTGTGCAGAAGAAGAACAACAAGAAGAAGAAATATCTCGAAATATGTCCGTCAGGCCCCTTCCCTTGAGATAAATCTGCAAATATCTCGGAAACGAAGCGAGCTATGGCAAAATGTTAAGAGACCTTTTTTGTAGAGAATTAAGTTTCCTACTTTTTATGTTCTATGATATTTTTTGATCAGATGCGTAGTTCTCGAGATATATCAAGATATTTAAAAGTTCCGAAGCCGCACCAACATAATAGAGATACAGAAACACCGTGGCCCCTTTCTTTGAGATAACTCTGCACTACTGCGAGCTGCAAATGCCACTTCCAGCTTAGCTGTGCAGAAGAAGAACAACAAGAAGAAGAAATATCTCGAAATATGTCCGTCAGGCCCCTTCCCTTGGGATAAATCTGCAAATATCTCGGAAACGAAGCGAGCTATGGCAAAATGTTAAGAGACCTTTTTTGTAGAGAATTAAGTTTCCTACTTTTTATGTTCTATGATATTTTTTGATCAGATGCCTAGTTCTCGAGATATATCCAGATATTTAAAAGTTCCGAAGCGGCACCAACATAATAGAGATACAGAAACACCGTGGCCCCTTTCTTTGAGGTAACTCTGCACTATTGCGACCTGCAAATGCCACTTCCAGCTTAGCTGTGCAGAAGAAGAACAACAAGAAGAAGAAATATCTCGAAATATGTCCCTCAGGCCCCTTCCCTTGAGATAAATCTGCAAATATCTCGGAAACCAAGCGAGCTATGGCAAAATGTTAAGAGACCTTATTTGTAGAGAATTAAGTTTCCTACTTTTTATGTTCTACGATATTTTTTGATCAGATGCGTAGTTCTCGAGATATATCAAGATATTTAAAAGTTCCGAAGCCGCACCAACATAATAGAGATACAGAAACACCGTGGCCCCTCTCTTTGAGATAACTCTGCACAATTGCGAGCTGCAAATGCCACTTCCAGCTTAGCTGTGGAGAAGAAGAACAACAAGAAGAAGAAATATCTCGAAATATGTCCGTCAGGCCCCTTCCCTTGGGATAAATCTGCAAATATCTCGGAAACGAAGCGAGCTATGGCAAAATGTTAAGAGACCTTTTTTGTAGAGAATTATGTTTCCTACAATTTATGTTCTATGATATTTTTTGATCAGAAGCGTAGTTTTCGAGATATATCGAGATATTTAAAAGTTCCGAAGCCGCACCAACATAATAGAGATACAGAAACATCGTGGCCCCTTTCTTTGGGATAACTCTGCACCATTGCGAGCTGGAAATGCCACTTCCAGTTTAGCTGTGCAGAAGAAGAACAACAAGAAGAAGAAATATCCCGAAATATGTCCGTCAGGACCCTTCCCTTGAGATAAATCTGCAAATATCTCGGAAACGAAGCGAGCTATTGCAAAACGTTAAGAGACCTTTTTTGTAAAGAATTAAGTTTCCTACTTTTTATGTTCTATGATATTTTTTGATCAGATGCGTAGTTCTCGAGATATATCAAGATATTTAAAAGTTCCGAAGCCGCACCAACATAATAGAGATACAGAAACACCGTGGCCCCTCTCTTTGAGATAACTCTGCACTATTGCGAGCTGCAAATGCCACTTCCAGCTTAGCTGTGCAGAAGAAGAACAACAAGAAGAAGAAACTTCTCGAAATATGTCCGTCAGGCCCCTTCCCTTGAGATAAATCTGCAAATATCTCGGAAACGAAGCGAGCTATGGCAAAATGTTAGGAGACCTTTTTTGTAGAGAATTAGGTTTCCTACTTTTTATGTTCTATGATATTTTTTGATCAGATGCGTAGTTCTCGAGATATATCAAGATATTTAAAAGTTCCGAAACCGCACCAACATAATAGAGATACAGAAACACCCTGGCCCCTTTCTTTGAGATAACTCTGCAATAGTGCGAGCCGCAAATGCCACTTCCAGCTTAGCTGTGCAGAAGAAGAACAACAAGGAGAAGAAATATTTCGAAATATGTCCGACAGGCCCCTTCCCTTGAGATAAATCTGCAAATATCTCGGAAACGAAGCGAGCTATGGCGAAATGTTAAGAGACCTTTTTTGTAGAGAATTAAGTTTCCTACTTTTTATCTTCTATGATATTTTTTGATCAGATGCGTAGTTCTCGAGATATATCAAGATATTTAAGAGTGCCGAAGCCGCACCAACATAATACAGATACAGAAACACCGTGGCCCCTTTCTTTGAGATAACTCTGCACTAGTGCGAGCCGCAAATACCACTTCCAGCTTAGCTGTGCAGAAGAAGAACAACAAGAAGAAGAAATATCTCGAAATATGTCCGTCAGGCCCTTTCCCTTGAGATAAATCTGCAAATATCTCGGAAACGAAGCGAGGTATGGCAAAATGTTAAGAGACCTTTTTTGTAGAGAATTAAGTTTCCTACTTTTTATGTTCTATGATATTTTTTGATCAGATGCGTAGTTCTCGAGATATATCAAGATATTTAAAAGTTCCGAAGCCGCACCAACATAATAGAGATACAGAAACACCGTGGCTCCTTTCTTTGAGATAACTCTGCACTATTGCGAGCTGGAAATGCCGCTTCCAGTTTAGCTGTGCAGAAGAAGAACAACAAGAAGAAGAAATATCTCGAAATATGTCCTTTAGGCCCCTTCCCTTGAGATAAATCTGCAAATATCTCGGAAACGACGCGAGCTATGGCAAAATGTTAAGAGACCTTTTTTGTAGAGAATTAAGTTTCCTACTTTTTATGTTCTATGATATTTTTTGATCAGATGCGTAGTTCTCGAGATATATCAAGATATTTAAAAGTTCCGAAGCCGCACCAACATAATAGAGATACAGAAACACCGTGGCCCCTTTCTTTGGGATAACTCTGCACTATTGCGAGCTGCAAATGCCACTTCCAGCTTAGCTGTGCAGAAGAAGAACAACAAGAAGAAGAAATATCTCGAAATATGTCCGTCAGGCCCCTTCCCTTGAGATAAATCTGCAAATATCTCGGAAACGAAGCGAGCTATGGTAAAATGTTAAGAGACCTTTTTTGTAGAGAATTAAGTTTCCTACTTTTTATGTTCTATGATATTTTTTGATCAGATGCGTAGTTCTCGAGATATATCAAGATATTTAAAAGTTCCGAAGCCGCACCAACATAATACAGATACAGAAACACCGTGGCCCCTTTCTTTGAGATAACTCTGCACTAGTGCGAGCCGCAAATGCCACTTCCAGCTTAGCTGTGCAGGAGAAGAACAACAAGAAGAAGAAATATCTCGAAATATGTCCGTCAGGCCCCTTTCCTTGAGATAAATCTGCAAATATCTCGGAAACGAAGCGAGCTATGGCAAAATGTTAAGAGACCATTTTTGTAGAGAATTAAGTTTCCTACTTTTTATGTTCTATGATATTTTTTGATCAGATGCGTAGTTCTCGAGATATATCAAGATATTTAAAAGTTCCGAAGCCGCACCAACATAATAGAGATACAGAAACACCGTGGCCCCTTTCTTTGAGATAACTGTGCACTAGTGCGAGCCGCAAATGCCACTTCCAGCTTAGCTGTGCAGAAGAAGAACAACAAGAAGAAGAAATATCTCGAAATATGTCCGTCAGGCCCCTTCCCTTGAGATAAATCTGCAAATATCTCGGAAACGAAGCGAGCTATGGCAAAATGTTAAGAGACCTTTTTTGTAGAGAATTATGTTTCCTACTTTTTATGTTCTATGATATTTTTTGATCAGACGCGTAGTTCTCGAGATATATCAAGATATTTAAAAGTTCCGAAGCCGCACGAACATAATAGAGATACAGAAACACCGTGGCCCCTTTCTTTGAGATAACTCTGCAATAGTGCGAGCCGCAAATGCCACTTCCAGCTTAGCTGTGCAGAAGAAGAACAAGAAGAAGAAGAAATATCTCGAAATATGTCCGTTAGGCCCCTTCCCTTGAGATAAATCTGCAAATATCTCGGAAACGAAGCGAGCTATGGCAAAATGTTGAGAGACCTTCTTTGTAGAGAATTAAGTTTCCTACCTTTTATGTTCTATGATATTTTTTGATCAGATGCGTAGTTCTCGAGATATATCAAGATATTTAAAAGTTCCGAAGTCGCACCGACATAATAGAGATACAGTAAAACCGTGGCCCCTCTCTTTGAGATAACTCTGCACTATTGCGAGCTGGAAATGCCACTTCCAGTTTAGCTGTGCAGAAGAAGAACAACAAGAAGAAGAAATATCTCGAAATATGTCCGTTAGGCCCCTTCCCTTGAGATAAATCTGCAAATATCTCGGAAACGAAGCGAGCTATGGCAAAATGTTAAGAGACCTTTTATGTAGAGAATTAAGTTTCCTACTTTTTATGTTCTATGATATTCTTTGATCAGATGCGCAGTTCTCGAGATATATCAAGATATTTAAAAGTTCCGAAGCCGCACCAACATAATAGAGATACAGAAACACCGTGGCCCCTTTCTTTGAGATAACTGTGCACTAGTGCGAGCCGCAAATGCCACTTCCAGCTTAGCTGTGCAGAAGAAGAACAACAAGAAGAAGAAATATCTCGAAATATGTCCGTCAGGCCCCTTCCCTTGAGATAAATCTGCAAATATCTCGGAAACGAAGCGAGCTATGGCAAAATGTTAAGAGACCTTTTTTGTAGAGAATTATGTTTCCTACTTTGTATGTTCTATGATATTTTTTGATCAGACGCGTAGTTCTCGAGATATATCAAGATATTTAAAAGTTCCGAAGCCGCACCAACATAATAGAGATACAGAAACACCGTGGCCCCTTTCTTTGAGATAACTCTGCAATAGTGCGAGCCGCAAATGCCACTTCCAGCTTAGCTGTGCAGAAGAAGAACAACAAGAAGAAGAAATATCTCGAAATATGTCCGTTAGGCCCCTTCCCTTGAGATAAATCTGCAAATATCTCGGAAACGAAGCGAGCTATGGCAAAATGTTGAGAGACCTTTTTTGTAGAGAATTAAATTTCCTACCTTTTATGTTCTATGATATTTTTTGATCAGATGCGTAGTTCTCGAGATATATCAAGATATATAAAAGTTCCGAAGTCGCACCGACATAATAGAGATACAGTAAAACCGTGGCCCCTCTCTTTGAGATAACTCTGCACTATTGCGAGCTGCAAATGCCACTTCCAGCTTAGCTGTGCAGAAGAAGAACAACAAGAAGAAGAAATATCTCGAAATATGTCCGTCAGGCCCCTTCCCTTGAGATAAATCTGCAAATATCTCGGAAACGAAGCGAGCTATGGCAAAATGTTAAGAGACCTTTTTTGTAGAGAATTAAGTTTCCTACTTTTTATGTTCTATGATATTTTTTGATCAGATGCGTAGTTCTCGAGATATATCAAGATATTTAAAAGTTCCGAAGCCGCACCAACATAATAGAGATACAGAAACACCGTGGCTCCTTTCTTTGAGATAACTCTGCAATAGTGCGAGCCGCAAATGCCACTTCCAGCTTAGCTGTGCAGAAGAAGAACAACAAGAAGAAGAAATATCTCGAAATATGTCCGTTAGGCCCCTTCCCTTGAGATAAATCTGCAAATATCTCGGAAACGAAGCGAGCTATGGCAAAATGTTGAGAGACCTTCTTTGTAGAGAATTAAGTTTCCTACCTTTTATGTTCTATGATATTTTTTGATCAGATGCGTAGTTCTCGAGATATATCAAGATATTTAAAAGTTCCGAAGTCGCACCGACATAATAGAGATACAGTAAAACCGTGGCCCCTCTCTTTGAGATAACTCTGCACTATTGCGAGCTGGAAATGCCACTTCCAGTTTAGCTGTGCAGAAGAAGAACAACAAGAAGAAGAAATATCTCGAAATATGTCCGTTAGGCCCCTTCCCTTGAGATAAATCTGCAAATATCTCGGAAACGAAGCGAGCTATGGCAAAATGTTAAGAGACCTTTTTTGTAGAGAATTAAGTTTCCTACTTTTTATGTTCTATGATATTCTTTGATCAGATGCGCAGTTCTCGAGATATATCAAGATATTTAAAAGTTCCGAAGCCGCACCAACATAATAGAGATACAGAAACACCGTGGCCCCTTTCTTTGAGATAACTGTGCACTAGTGCGAGCCGCAAATGCCACTTCCAGCTTAGCTGTGCAGAAGAAGAACAACAAGAAGAAGAAATATCTCGAAATATGTCCGTCAGGCCCCTTCCCTTGGGATAAATCTGCAAATATCTCGGAAACGAAGCGAGCTATGGCAAAATGTTAAGAGACCTTTTTTGTAGAGAATTATGTTTCCTACAATTTATGTTCTATGATATTTTTTGATCAGAAGCGTAGTTTTCGAGATATATCGAGATATTTAAAAGTTCCGAAGCCGCACCAACATAATAGAGATACAGAAACACCGTGGCTCCTTTCTTTGAGATAACTCTGCACTATTGCGAGCTGGAAATGCTACTTCCAGTTTAGCTGTGCAGAAGAAGAACAACAAGAAGAAGACATATCTCGAAATATGTCCGTTAGGCCCCTTCCCTTGAGATAAATCTGCAAATATCTCGGAAACGAATCGAGCTATGGCAAAATGTTAAGAGACCTTTTTTGTAAAGAATTAAGTTTCCTACTTTTTATGTTCTATGATATTTTTTGATCAGATGCGTAGTTCTCGAGATATATCAAGATATTTAAAAGTTCCGAAGCCGCACCAACATAATAGAGATACAGAAACACCGTGGCCCCTCTCTTTGAGATAACTCTGCACTATTGCGAGCTGCAAATGCCACTTCCAGCTTAGCTGTGCAGAAGAAGAACAACAAGAAGAAGAAACTTCTCGAAATATGTCCGTCAGGCCCCTTCCCTTGAGATAAATCTGCAAATATCTCGGAAACGAAGCGAGCTATGGCAAAATGTTAAGAGACCTTTTTTGTAGAGAATTAAGTTTCCTACTTTTTATGTTCTATGATATTTTTTGATCAGATGCGTAGTTCTCGAGATATATCAAGATATTTAAAAGTTCCGAAACCGCACCAACATAATAGAGATACAGAAACACCCTGGCCCCTTTCTTTGAGATAACTCTGCAATAGTGCGAGCCGCAAATGCCACTTCCAGCTTAGCTGTGCAGAAGAAGAACAACAAGAAGAAGAAATATTTCGAAATATGTCCGACAGGCCCCTTCCCTTGAGATAAATCTGCAAATATCTCGGAAACGAAGCGAGCTATGGCGAAATGTTAAGAGACCTTTTTTGTAGAGAATTAAGTTTCCTACTTTTTATCTTCTATGATATTTTTTGATCAGATGCGTAGTTCTCGAGATATATCAAGATATTTAAGAGTGCCGAAGCCGCACCAACATAATACAGATACAGAAACACCGTGGCCCCTTTCTTTGAGATAACTCTGCACTAGTGCGAGCCGCAAATGCCACTTCCAGCTTAGCTGTGCAGAAGAAGAACAACAAGAAGAAGAAATATCTCGAAATATGTCCGTCAGGCCCCTTCCCTTGAGATAAATCTGCAAATATCTCGGAAACGAAGCGAGCTATGGCAAAATGTTAAGAGACGTTTTTTGTAGAGAATTAAGTTTCCTACCTTTTATGTTCTATGATATTTTTTGATCAGATGCGTAGTTCTCGAGATATATCAAGATATTTAAAAGTTCCGAAGCCGCACCAACATAATAGAGATACAGAAACACCGTGGCCCCTTTCTTTGAGATAACTCTGCACTATTGCGAGCTGGAAATGCCACTTCCAGTTTAGCTGTGCAGAGGAAGAACAACAAGAAGAAGAAATAACTCGAAATATGTCCGTTAGGCCCCTTCCCTTGAGATAAATCTGCAAATATCTCGGAAACGAAGCCAGCTATGGCAAAATGTTGAGAGACCTTTTTTGTAGCGAATTATGTTTCCTACAATTTATGTTCTATGATATTTTTTGATCAGAAGCGTAGTTTTCGAGATATATCGAGATATTTAAAAGTTCCGAAGCCGCACCAACATAATAGAGATACAGAAACACCGTAGCCCCTTTCTTTGAGATACCTCTGCACTATTGCGAGCTGCAAATGCCACTTCCAGCTTAGCTGTGCAGAGGAAGAACAACAAGAAGAAGAAGTATCTCGAAATATGTCCGTCAGGCCCGTTCCTTTGAGCTGAATCTGCAAATATCTCGGAAACGAAGCGAGCTATGGCAAAATGTTAAGAGACGTTTTTTGTAGAGAATTATGT
This sequence comes from Osmia lignaria lignaria, assembly GCF_051020975.1. Lineage (NCBI taxonomy): Eukaryota > Metazoa > Arthropoda > Insecta > Hymenoptera > Megachilidae > Osmia > Osmia lignaria. The sequence goes on from NW_027478166.1 coordinate 8,953,861, forward strand.
TTCCTACAATTTATGTTCTATGATATTTTTTGATCAGAAGCGTAGTTTTCGAGATATATCGAGATATTTAAAAGTTCCGAAGCCGCACCAACATAATAGAGATACAGAAACACCGTGGCCCCTTTCTTTGAGATAACTCTGCACTAGTGCGAGCCGCAAATGCCACTTCCAGCTTAGCTGTGCAGAAGAAGAACAAGAAGAAGAAGAAATATCTCGAAATATGTCCGTCAGGCCCCTTCCCTTGAGATAAATCTGCAAATATCGCGGAAACGAAGCGAGCTATGGCAAAATGTTAAGAGACCTTTTTTGTAGAGAATTAAGTTTCCTACTTTTTATGTTCTATGATATTTTTTGATCAGATGCGTAGTTCTCGAGATATATCAAGATATTTAATAGTTCCGAAGCCGCACCAACATAATAGAGATACAGAAACACCGTGGCCCCTCTCTTTGAGATAACTCTGCACTATTGCGAGCTGGAAATGCCACTTCCAGTTTAGCTGTGCAGAAGAAGAACAACAAGAAGAAGAAATATCTCGAAATATGTCCGTCAGGCCCCTGCCCTTGAGATATATCTGCAAATATCTCGGAAACGAAGCGAGCTATGGCAAAATGTTGAGAGACCTTTTTTGTAGAGAATTAAGTTTCCTACTTTTTATGTTCTATGATATTTTTTGATCAGATGCGTAGTTCTCGAGATATATCAAGATATTTAAAAGTTCGAAGCCGCACCAACATAATAGAGATACAGAAACACCGTGGCCCCTTTCTTTGAGATAACTCTGCACTATTGCGAGCTGGAAATGCCACTTCCAGTTTAGCTGTGCAGAGGAAGAACAACAAGAAGAAGAAATAACTCGAAATATGTCCGTTAGGCCCCTTCCCTTGAGATAAATCTGCAAATATCTCGGAAACGAAGCGAGCTATGGCAAAATGTTGAGAGACCTTTTTTGTAGCGAATTATGTTTCCTACAATTTATGTTCTATGATATTTTTTGATCAGAAGCGTAGTTTTCGAGATATATCGAGATATTTAAAAGTTCCGAAGCCGCACCAACATAATAGAGATACAGAAACACCGTGGCCCCTTTCTTTGAGATAACTCTGCACTATTGCGAGCTGCAAATGCCACTTCCAGCTTAGCTGTGCAGAGGAAGAACAACAAGAAGAAGAAGTATCTCGAAATATGTCCGTCAGGCCCGTCCCTTTGAGCTGAATCTGCAAATATCTCGGAAACGAAGCGAGCTATGGCAAAATGTTAAGAGACGTTTTTTGTAGAGAATTATGTTTCCTACAATTTATGTTCTATGATATTTTTTGATCAGAAGCGTAGTTTTCGAGATATATCGAGATATTTAAAAGTTCCGAAGCCGCACCAACATAATAGATATACAGAAACACCGTGGCCCCTTTCTTTGAGATAACTCTGCACTAGTGCGAGCCGCAAATGCCACTTCCAGCTTAGCTGTGCAGAAGAAGAACAACAAGAAGAAGAAATATCTCGAAATATGTCCGTCAGGCCCCTTCCCTTGAGATAAATCTGCAAATATCTCGGAATCGAAGCGAGCTATGGCAAAATGTTAAGAGACCTTTTTTGTAGAGAATTAAGTTTCCTACTTTTTATCTTCTATGATATTTTTTGATCAGATGCGTAGTTCTCGAGATATATCAAGATATTTAAAAGTTCCGAAGCCGCAAACAACATAATAGAGATACAGAAACACCGTGGCCCCTCTCTTTGAGATAACTCTGCACTATTGCGAGCTGGAAATGCCACTTCCAGTTTAGCTGTGCAGAAGAAGAACAACAAGAAGAAGAAATATCTCGAAATATGTCCGTTAGGCCCCTTCCCTTGAGATAAATCTGCAAATATCTCGGAAACGAAGCGAGCTATGGCAAAATGTTAAGAGACCTCTTTTGTAGAGAATTAAGTTTCCTACTTTTTATGTTCTATGATATTTTTTGATCAGATGCGTAGTTCTCGAGATATATCAAGATATTTAAAAGTTCCGAAGCCGCACCAACATAATAGAGATACAGAAACACCGTGGCCCCTTTCTTTGAGATAACTCTGCACTATTGCGAGCTGCAAATGCCACTTCCAGCTTAGCTGTGCAGAAGAAGAACAACAAGAAGAAGAAATATCTCGAAATATGTCCGTCAGGCCCCTTCCCTTGAGATAAATCTGCAAATATCTCGGAAACGAAGCGAGCTATGGCAAAATGTTGATAGACCTTTTTTGTAGAGAATTATGTTTCCTACAATTTACGTTCTCTGATATTTTTTGATCAGAAGCGTAGTTCTCGAGATATATCGAGATATTTAAAAGTTCCGAAGCCGCACCAACATAATAGAGATACAGAAACACCGTGGCCCCTTTCTTTGAGATAACTCTGCACTATTGCGACCTGCAAATGCCACTTCCAGCTTAGCTGTGCAGAAGAGGAACAACAAGAAGAAGAAATATCTCGGAATATGTCCGTCAGGCCCCTTCCCTTGAGCTAAATCTGCAAATATCTCGGAAACGAAGCGAGCTATGGCAAAATGTTAATAGACCTTTTTTGTAGAGAATTAGGTTTCCTACAATTTACGTTCTCTGATATTTTTTGATCAGAAGCGTAGTTTTCGAGATATATCGAGATATTTAAAAGTTCCGAAGCCGCACCAACATAATAGAGATACAGAAACACCGTGGCCCCTTTCTTTGAGATAACTCTGCACTATTGCGACCTGCAAATGCCACTTCCAGCTTAGCTGTGCAGAAGAGGAACAACAAGAAGAAGAAATATCTCGGAATATGTCCGTCAGGCCCCTTCCCTTGAGCTAAATCTGCAAATATCTCGGAAACGATGCCAGCTATGGGAAAATGTTAAGAGACCTTTTTTGTAGAGAATTAAGTTTCCTACTTTTTATCCTCTATGATATTTTTTGATCAGATGCGTAGTTCTCGAGATATATCAAGATATTTAAAAGTTCCGAAGCCGCACCAACATAATAGAGATACAGAAACGCCGTGGCCCCTTTCTTTGAGATAACTCTGCACTATTGCGAGCTGCAAATGCCACTTCCAGCTTAGCTGTGCAGAAGAAGAACAACAAGAAGAAGAAATATCTCGAAATATGTCCGTCAGGCCCCTTCCCTTGAGATATATCTGCAAATATCTCGGAAACGAAGCGAGCTATGGCAAAATGTTGAGAGACCTTTTTTGTAGAGAATTATGTTTCCTACAATTTATGTTCTATGATATTTTTTGATCAGATGCGTAGTTCTCGAGATATATCCTGATACTTAAAAGTTCCGAAGCGGCACCAACATAATAGAGATACAGAAACACCGTGGCCCCTTTCTTTGAGATAACTCTGCACTATTGCGAGCTGCAAATGCCACTTCCAGCTTAGCTGTGCAGAAGAAGAACAACAAGAAGAAGAAATATCTCGAAATATGTCCGTCAGGCCCCTTCCCTTGAGATAAATCTGCAAATATCTCGGAAACGAAGCGAGCTATGGCAAAATGTTAAGAGACCTTTTTTGTAGAGAATTAGGTTTCCTACTTTTTATGTTCTATGATATTTTTTGATCAGATGCGTAGTTCTCGAGATATATCAAGATATCTAAAAGTTCCGAAGCCGCACCAACATAATAGAGATACAGAAACACCGTGGCCCCTTTCTTCGAGATAACTCTGCACTATTGCGAGCTGCAAATGCCACTTCCAGCTTAGCTGTGCAGAAGAAGAACAACAAGAAGAAGAAATATCTCGAAAAATGTCCGTCAGGCCCCTTCCCTTGAGATAAATCTGCAAATATCTCGGAAACGAAGCGAGCTATGGCAAAATGTTAAGAGACCTTATTTGTAGAGAATTAAGTTTCCTACTTTTTATGTTCTATGATATTTTTTGATCAGATGCGTAGTTCTCGAGATATATCAAGATATTTAAAAGTTCCGAAGCCGCACCAACATAATAGAGATACAGAAACACCGTGGCCCCTTTCTTTGAGATAACTCTGCACTAGTGCGAGCCGCAAATGCCGCTTCCAGCTTAGCTGTGCAGAAGAAGAACAATAAGAAGAAGAAATATCTCGAAATATGTCCGTCAGGGCCCTTCCCTCGAGCTAAATCTGCAAATATCTCGGAAACGAAGCGAGCTATGGCAAAATGTTAAGAGACCTTTTTTGTAGAGAATTAAGTTTCCTACTTTTTATATTCTATGATATTTTTTGATCGGATGCGTAGTTCTCGAGATATATCAAGATATTTAAAAGTTCCGAAGCCGCACCAACATAATAGAGATACAGAAACACCGTGGCCCCTTTCTTTGAGATAACTCTGCACTATTGCGTGCTGCAAATGCCACTTCCAGCTTAGCTGTGCAGAAGAAGAACAACAAGAAGAAGAAATATCTGGAAGTATGTCCGTCAGGCCCCTTCCCTTGAGATAAATCTGCAAATATCTCGGAAACGAAGCGAGCTACGGCAAAATATTAAGAGACCTTTTTTGTAGAGAATTATATTTCCCACAATTTAGGTTCTATGATATTTTTTGATCAGAAGCGTAGTTTTCGAGATATATCGAGATATTTAAAAGATCCGAAGCTGCACCAACATAATAGAGATACAGAAACACCGTGGCCCCTTTCTTTGAGATAACTCTGCACTAGTGCGAGCCGCAAATGCCGCTTCCAGCTTAGCTGTGCAGAAGAAGAACAACAAGAAGAAGAAATATCTCGAAATATGTCCGTCAGGCCCCTTCCCTCGAGATAAATCTGCAAATATCTCGGAAACGAAGCGAGCTATGGCAAAATGTTAAGAGACCTTTTTTGTAGAGAATTAAGTTTCCTACTTTTTATGCTCTATGATATTTTTTGATCGGATGCGTAGTTCTCGAGATATATCAAGATATTTAAAAGTTCCGAAGCCGCACCAACATAATAGAGATACAGAAACACCGTGGCCCCTTTCTTTGAGATAACTCTGCACTATTGCGAGCTGCAAATGCCACTTCCAGCTTAGCTGTGCAGAAGAAGAACAACAAGAAGAAGAAATATCTGGAAATATGTCCGTCAGGCCCCTTCCCTTGAGATAAATCTGCAAATATCTCGGAAACGAAGCGAGCTACGGCAAAATGTTAAGAGACCTTTTTTGTAGCGAATTATATTTCCCACAATTTAGGTTCTATGATATTTTTTGATCAGAAGCGTAGTTTTCGAGATATATCGAGATATTTAAAAGATCCGAAGCCGCACCAACATAATAGAGATACAGAAACACCGTGGCCCCTTTCTTTGAGATAACTCTGCACTAGTGCGAGCCGCAAATGCCACTTCCAGTTTAGCTGTGCAGGAGAAGAACAACAAGAAGAGGAAATATCTCGAAATATGTCCGTCAGGCCCCTTCCCTTGAGATATATCTGCAAATATCTCGGAAACGAAACGAGCTATGGCAAAATGTTAAGAGACCTTTTTTGTAGAGAATTATGTTTCCTACAATTTATGTTCTATGATATTTTTTGATCAGAAGCGTAGTTTTCGAGATATATCGAGATATTTAAAAGATCCGAAGCTGCACCAACATAATAGAGATACAGAAACACCGTGGCCCCTTTCTTTGAGATAACTCTGCACTAGTGCGAGCCGCAAATGCCGCTTCCAGCTTAGCTGTGCAGAAGAAGAACAACAAGAAGAAGAAATATCTCGAAATATGTCCGTCAGGCCCCTTCCCTCGAGATAAATCTGCAAATATCTCGGAAACGAAGCGAGCTATGGCAAAATGTTAAGAGACCTTTTTTGTAGAGAATTAAGTTTCCTACTTTTTATGCTCTATGATATTTTTTGATCGGATGCGTAGTTCTCGAGATATATCAAGATATTTAAAAGTTCCGAAGCCGCACCAACATAATAGAGATACAGAAACACCGTGGCCCCTTTCTTTGAGATAACTCTGCACTATTGCGAGCTGCAAATGCCACTTCCAGCTTAGCTGTGCAGAAGAAGAACAACAAGAAGAAGAAATATCTGGAAATATGTCCGTCAGGCCCCTTCCCTTGAGATAAATCTGCAAATATCTCGGAAACGAAGCGAGCTACGGCAAAATGTTAAGAGACCTTTTTTGTAGCGAATTATATTTCCCACAATTTAGGTTCTATGATATTTTTTGATCAGAAGCGTAGTTTTCGAGATATATCGAGATATTTAAAAGATCCGAAGCCGCACCAACATAATAGAGATACAGAAACACCGTGGCCCCTTTCTTTGAGATAACTCTGCACCATTGCGAGCTGCAAATGCCACTTCCAGCTTAGCTGTGCAGAAGGAGACCAACAAGAAGAAGAAATATCTCGAAATATGTCCGTCAGGCCCCTTCCCTTGAGATAAATCTGCAAATATCTCGGAAACGAAGCGAGCTATGGCAAAATGTTAAGAGACCTTATTTGTAGAGAATTAAGTTTCCTACTTTTTATGTTCTATGATATTTTTTGATCAGATGCGTAGTTCTCGAGATATATCAAGATATTTAAAAGTTCCGAAGCCGCACCAACATAATAGAGATACAGAAACACCGTGGCCCCTTTCTTTGAGATAACTCTGCACTATTGCGAGCTGCAAATGCCACTTCCAGCTTAGCTGTGCAGAAGAAGACCAACAAGAAGAAGAAATATCTCGAAATATGTCCGTCAGGCCCCTTCCCTTGAGATAAATCTGCAAATATCTCGGAAACGAAGCGAGCTATGGCAAAATGTTAAGAGACCTTATTTGTAGAGAATTAAGTTTCCTACTTTTTATGTTCTATGATATTATTTGATCAGATGCGTAGTTCTCGAGATATATCAAGATATTTAAAAGTTCCGAAGCCGCACCAACATAATAGAGATACAGAAACACCGTGGCCCCTTTCTTTCAGATAACTCTGCACTATTGCGAGCTGGAAATGCCACTTCCAGTTTAGCTGTGCAGAAGAAGAACAACAAGAAGAAGAAATATCCCGAAATATGTCCGTCAGGCCCCTTCCCTTGAGATAAATCTGCATATATCTCGGAAACGAAGCGAGCTATGGCAAAATGTTAAGAGACCTTTTTGGTAGTGTAAAGTCGCGGAGTTCTCTCTCTCACTGAGTCCTCGGCGTACTTTATGAAATGTGATCTACGTTGTCAGGTAGATAGAGGTTCTCACTTACCTTTCGCTGGGTTGGGTAGAACCTATCTATGGACTGAACCTGTGGTGTGTGTGTCGTCCAAGTGTTGGAGCGGTAGGGTAGATGTTCGAGTGAAGATCACGCACTTTCGATCACAATGAATGTTTATTCGTAACTGGTACAGTTCTTGATTCGCGCACGGTTACAATCGAGTCTTACAGAATCTTGCTCTGTCGAAGCCCTGAGCTTCGTAGCAGAGTCATAAACGCTAGACTTAGTTAATTTATCGATATTACCGGAATCTTGCTCTGTCGAAGTACTGGGCTTCGTAGCAGAGTCGTGTAGATTCTAGAGTATCGAACTCTGAACGGTACTTCGCGGATTATATTCGCGGATTTTGGTACTTGTACTTGAATTTCGAACTGCGCCTACGAGAACTTCTTACGAGAACTATTGGTAAAATTGACTGTGTACGGGCGGGCCCGGTCGCGTTATTTTATATTGATAAATGAGGTCGACATTTGATTTGGCAATTCGGGTGAACCACCTCATTCGGATCGTCAGCGTTCTCGCCGTACGACGACCCGGCTGAGTTGCTCACTCAGAATTTGCGGAACGATGAATTTGGATGGTGCAATGGAAGTTTAAAGAATTTGGTTGATGAAATAGGAGTTCCAAGAATGCGTCGTAGGACGTGACAATACATATGTTGTACTGATTTGAATTGTGAAATCGATTACAAAATTAAGGAAATTTATGTTTATTTATATGTATATAGAATGCGTCACAGGACGTGACACCTGGCCGCCTAGATTGTTGCATATCGGTACGATATCAACAAGTAGATTTGAAGAGAAAAAAAAAGATTTTGAGCAGTTATATTTGTCCAAATTCATAGTTTCTACCTTTATGAGTTAGATGAGGTTTTACAGATTTGAGGTGAGTGTAATTACAATATTTTATTAGTTGGTGTGGATTTGTTGCGCTGAGTAATTTTGTTGCTGGTGTTTCTTTGCGTTCGCGGATCGGTGTATTGCAAAGAGTAAATGGTTTTTGGCTGACCATTTACTTCCCTCCCCGCTGAGATTGAGGCGGTAGGGGTGCGTAACGTAACTCTAGTGCGTGTACTAAATAATCTTGTAGACCGACACTTCTGGGCTTCTTTTATTAATTTTAAATTTAAGGTTTGTAGAATGAAATTGGTAATTCTTGGAATTTCTATTGTGACGGGTACGCGCTGGGACAGCAAGTGTCTTGCATGCGCTGGTTCTTAGTATTATCGATGCTTCGTCGGTTAATGTCCCGTCTTTACTTGGAAATTTTTGCGCACCTGGTGGGGTGTTTGATATATATTTCGGTTGATCGGCTGGTCTCGTCACTTGGACGAAAAGAAATTTTTTCTGTTCGGACCGTTTGGCTGTTTATTCTATCACCATGTATGCCAGATACATCCGTCATGATACGACGATAATGGACATATCGAAGCCACGCCGGGAGTTGTTTATTGCCTGGGTAAGTAGCTGGGTTTTGCTCTCTCTCTTTTTTTTTTCTTTTTTTTTTTTTTTATTTTATTTATTTATTTATTTATTATTTTTTTTTTTTTTTTTTTTTCCGCAGCGTACTGATGGCCGCTTTTTATACTGCCCGGGAATGGTTAGCATAGCGCACCGGAAGGCTGTACGTCAATTTCGCAGCGATTTTCGGCGATATCTGGAGGAGCTCCTGCAGTGGGATGAGGATAGGGTCCTCGACATTGCCCCCTTATTTGAGCGAGATTAATCATATGCTCACGATTCTTCTTCTTTTTATTATTATTTTTTTTTTTTGAATAAATTTTTATTTTATTTTGAATTTGCGTGTGTTTATTTATGCGTATTCCCTGATTTCCTTATTTTTAGTTCGGTTATTCCATCGTAAACATCTGTATTTGTTTCTGCATTATTGGTTGCGGTACAGGTGGTTTAATTGCAGGTGGTCGTAGTGGAACGGGTGGTAGCGTTCTCCAATTGAAGGTGTTTGGTCGTTCTATTTTTATTTCGTTCAATTCGATGTCCTCGTTTCTGGCTAGGTTTCCTTTCTTTGGGAGTTTTTTGATGGTTTTGTTGTTTTTTAGTGTCACTAGTAAGTATGTAATTGAGCTGAAGATGGCTGCCAATAGATGTATGGACCATCCATATAGTGTATGTAATGTATATCCCCTTATGATCGTGTCAATTATTAGCTTGCAGATATGAATGATTATGAAAATCATTATTACTGCAGAGCTAATAGAGCCAAACTTGATGAATTTTTCCACGAATTTATTCCACGTATTTTCTGCGATATGGGATAGCGTGTTCTCTGTAAAAAGATTGTTGATTAGTCCTCCTTGTACGCTTTCTTCTCCTAGCATGCCCCTCGCTATTGTGTTCAGCAAGGCTGATTTTTCTAGGGGGAACATAATGTGCTGTTGGAGTTCTTGGAGGTCTTCTTGTGAATAAATTCCGCTTGATGCTAATGAATTTATTTCCTTGTATTCCCAGGAGATGTTCGTATTTGGCTTTAGAATTCCTGGGTTTTGCGCTTTCCTTGGTGTTGGTGTTAGTGCTATCCAATTGTTGTTCAATTTGTAATATTGCGGAATAATTGTATTGCATTCTATCTGCGTTCCTGCTTTCATTAGTATGTGTGTTTTAGGCGTTAGAAATCGTGTTTTGTTCCCGGAGGTTACTGGTAGTTGCGTGTAGCACTTGTCTGTGTGAAATAGTTGTACTTCCTTGGGTGTGCATTTTATGATGTGCACTACTTCTCCTGCAATTCTAGCAATGTATCCTGGTTTTTCCATTAGGTTGTACGCGAATTCGTCTGGTGAAATAGAGGCTATGGATAGGGAATTATAGATTGTTCTTTTTTCTAGTTTGCATCTTTCGTTTAAAATGTCTAAGTATAAATTTTGTATTTGAGCCCTGAAGTGTTTTTCTACGTATACGAATTTTGAGTTAGTATATGTAAGAATGTCTAGGTTTAATATTTCCTTTGACGGTTGTACGTCGTTATCGAATAGTATATTGTTTTGTGTTCTTTCGTATATAATTAATTTTGGGTGTTCGGTTTTTGTTAGTATTCTATTGCAAGTTTTGATGTCTCCTTTCGCTGCTAGCGCGAATGAGATGTCGGTTGTTTCTATTGTGTATAATGTTTCGCGATTTTTAGATGTTAGTTTTGTTACCGGACCTCGGTATAGTACGTCGTATCTAGTTTTTAAACAGTCTTCTCTCGGTAGCGCTGACCAGAAGGTGTGTCCTCCTTCCATGTCGATACAATGTTCATCCGAAAATTTACAAACTGTTCCTGATGCTAAGCGTAATTTATCGCTGTTAAGACTAACTTGCGCGGTGTATTCTATTAACGTGATTTTTATAAGGCCCTGTACGTATACTTTATTCCATGTTCCGTAGCTGTCAGAATAGGACGCTCCTGTACATGAGCTTTCTATTGCGTTTCCCGCGAGACTTATTCCTACGGATTTTGTAGAGTTTACTTTTAAATTCGCGATTGTATGAAAGTTGTCGTATCTAAATATTCCGGTATTATGTATGGATTTACAGTTTTCATGGCTTATGTCTAAAAGGTATTCTTGTATCGCGTTTTCTACTGGTACTAAGTGACTGAACATTCCACATCGGAAAATTGTGCGTTGAATTTCTATTTTGCATTGTATGATTGGGACCGTTCTGAATTCTGCTAATTGTAGTAGCCGTATTGTGGTGTTGGTTACGCTAACGTCTGCATGGTGGAAGTCGCATTCCCCGGTGTCCAGTAAAGAATATGTCGATACGATCGGGTTGGTTGCGCCGCAATCGAATCCGATTATTGCTTGGCTAATTTTGAATGTGCTGATATAAATTAATAGAATTAACTTCATTGTCGGCTCTTTTCCTAGAAAGAAGGCTTATGTTATTTTCTGTGCTGCTAAATGCTTAGTTTGTTCGCATGAACTGTTTTTGGCTTTCCTTTGTAATTGATTGTTATATTATTGTTATCCCCTATTTTTAGTATTTCATATGGCCCTAGATACCAATCTTTTTCTAATTTTCCCGGTTTGGGTTCTTTGAGTAACCATACTTTGTCTCCGGTTTTGAATTCTACCGATTTAATGAATCTATCGTAGTATTCTTTTGATTTCATTTTTGAGTCAATTAGATTTTCGCGTGCCATACTAGCTATATCTCTCATGTTTTTTATTAAATTTTCCAAATAATCGCTGTGTGTAGGTAGTTGTTCTGATTTCTTTAGGGGTTCAGTCGAAGGTAGCCTAGCTGGATAAGCGAAAACCAGTTCATGTGGTGTGAATTTATGACTGGAATGAATGCTTGTGTTATAATTGAATTGTGCTAGCTCTAGAAGTTCATCCCATTCACATTTTTTTGTTGAAAAGTTTTTTAAATATTCGCAAAGTGGATGGTGTGCTCTTTCTAATGATCCATTTGATTGGGGTGAAAAAGCTGTTGTTTCGATTTTTGAGAATTTAAATCTTTTTGCAACTTGTTTCATTATTTTGCTAGTGAAATTTGTTCCTCTATCTGTGAGTACTATTTTAGGTGAGCCGAAAGTGCATATAAATTTTTTTACAAAAGCGTCTGCGACTGATTCTGCTGTCTGATCTTTTAGAGGTACTGCTACTAAGAATTTCGATAATTGGTCTTGTATGGTTAAGATGTATTTATTATTATTTTTTGTAACGTTGAGTGGACCGACTACGTCCATCGCGATTTTATCGAAAGTTTTTATTGGTGTGTCTGTTATAACCATCGGTTGTCTAGTTTTAACTCTTTTTAATTTATTTCTTTGACATTCCTCGCACTTTTTTATTTTGTTTTGAATGTCTTGTTTTAGGTTTTCCCAAAAGAATTTGTCTTTTATTCTATTGTATGTTCTATTTACGCCTGAGTGACCTCCTAGTTTTGTGGAGTGGAATTGGTCAAATATTTTATCTCTGTTTTCAGGTTTTACGTATTCGATACTGTTTAGGCATATTATTATTTTAATGTTTGTTTTATTGAAGGTGTTTTTTAATATTTCCTCTATTTCGTGCCAGTTTATATTTAATATTTTAATGTCTTTTGAAATACTGAAGATTTTTATATTTTTCCGTATAAGTAAGTCTTTTAATGTATTAAATAATTTTATCAGATTTTGTTTTATTTTTTCCGATGATGTTGCTACGTTTAAGCATAAGATAAAGAGTTTTTTGTTATTTACTTCTATTAATTCAATTTCGTTTTCGGATAGCTTGGGATTTACTTTTATATTCTTGATTTCCATTAACGCGTTGGTGTTTTTGTCTAGAGGTATGCCTTGTTGAGTAATTATTTGTACGATGTTATCGTTTCTAAATTGAATTGAGTTTTTTGTGTAAATTAAATTTTCCTGTTCCTGTTCTTCTATATTGTCTTTTTTTTCTTTATTTTCCTGTTTCTTGCGCTTAGTCGTTTTTCCCTTATTATTGCTATTCAGAGTTGCCTCTTGGTTTAACGGTTCTTGGATCTTTTTTCTTGGTCTACCCCTTCCTCTTTTGATTTTGGTGTGATTGTCGTTTGGGGCTTCTACTTTATTTTGACTTGGAATTTTTACGGGTGTCGATTTTTCGCTGATTTCTTTCTTTCCTTGCGCTCTTGTTGTAACGGAAACGTGTACGTTGTCTACTGGATTTCTCGATAATGCATCGGCGTTCACGTTTTGCTTACCCGGTTTATATACTATATTGTATTCGTAATCCGATAATTTTAGTCTCCATTTTTGTACTCTGGTATTATTGTCAGCTGTTTTTAGCCAAAGTAATGGTTTATGATCTGTGACTATTGTAAATTTATTCCCGTAAATGTAGTTTCGGAATGTTTTTATCGCGAACATTATTGCCAGAGCTTCTTTTTCGTAGGTGTCGTATTTAATTTCGGCTTCTTGCAATACACGTGATGCGTATGCAATTGGTTTATCTTTCCCGATTTCTCCTTGTGATAATACTGCACCTAGAGCGTATTTAGATGCGTCTGTCGTAATAACGTATGGTTTCTCGAATTGTGGATACTGTAGGATGGGTGCGTTGCATAATATTTCCTTGAGTTTTACAAAAGCGTCTTGCTGTTCCGTGTTCCAGGAAAATTTCGTGTCTTTTTGCAGTAAACTCGTTAGAGGTTTTGCAATTTTTGCAAAATTATTTATGAATCGTCTATAGTATCCTGCGAGTCCCAAGAATTCTCTTATGTTCTTGACGTTCTTGGGAGTAGGAAATTTTTGGACAGCTTCCGTTTTTGCTGGGTCGGGTTTTATCCCTTCCCCACTTATTATATGACCTAGGAAGCATACTTCTGCTTTAAGAAATTCGCATTTTTCGGGTTCGAGTTTTAATTTTACTTTTCTTAATTTCTGAGCGACTATGTTGAATCTCATATTGAGTTCTTCTAGGTTTTCTCCAAATACTATAATATCGTCAATGAAGACAAAGCAGATTTTTCCAATTGAGTCTCCTAAGGTTGTATTTATTACTCTCTGAAAGGTTCGTGGTGAATTTCTTAATCCGAAAGGTAGGACGTTGAATTCGAATCGTCCTAGTGGATGTATGCTGAAAGCTGTCTTATGTATATCCCTTGGGTTCATTTTGATTTGATGGAAGCCTGATTTTAGATCTATTACGTGATATAGTTTTGCTTGTCCTAACTGGTCGAAAATTTCGGTTATGTTTGGAAGTAGATATGGGTCTGGAATCGTTTTTTCATTTAGTTTCCTGTAGTCTATCACTAGTCTCCATCTTTTTTTTCCTTCAGCTGTTTCTTTCTTTTTGACTACCCAAGTTGGAGCGTTAAAAGCACTTTTTGAATGTCTGACAAAACCGTTTGCAATTAATTTTTCTGTTTCCTTTACTGCCGTTTCTTTTAGCCTATGTGGTAAAGGGAATTGTTTTACGTATACAGGTTTTTCGTCCGTTAGGTTAATTTCGTGTTGTTCTGTATTATATGATTCTATTTTATCTCCTTCTACCCAAAATATATCGTTATTATCCTCAATTAGTTCCTTCATTATAGTTCTGTTTCCCTCTGATAGATTTCCTAATCGAATTTTTCCTAATAGTTTGTCTCGTCGATTTTCCGTTTCTTTGCTTTCCATTGCAATATTATCTTCCTTGTTTTCGGCAAAACTGATTTTTCCTACTTCTAATATTTCGGTTTCGTTTATTTTTGGTAGATTTCCTGTTTCTTGAAATCCTTCCAGTATATCTTCTACATCGTACGAAGCATAGTTATATTTGTTTTCTAAAGGGTCGGTTTCGTTTTTGAATTTGGTGTTTGTATTCTCGTCCACTTTGGTTAGAAATTCTGTATAGTCGTAAGAGTCTATTTCACATTTTTCTTCTTGATTGTCGAGTACTGTATTTATACTGTTTATTATCTGTTCTATGTATTTGTTATCTGTTTCTAAATGTTCCTCGGGATTTGATGACGTCGTCTTTTCTGTATCTATTGTCACGTTACCTGGTTCGTTATTTAATTTGTCCACTATGTTTAATAAATGTAGTGTGTCGTTATTGAGGCTAACGTCCCAGTTTCCTGTCATATTATCCGGTTGCGGAAGGTCTTGGTTTGCACTGTCTTTGTCGCTCGTGTTTTCGCTGATTCCTGTTTGGTGCAAGGTTCCTGCGTCCGTATGTACAGGGGTCAGTGTCTCGTTCGCGTGAGTCGTGTCTTGAAGTATTTTGTTGAGGAAGCATTTTTGCTCGTCTGTTAGTTTTGGTAACTGATGTAAAGCTAATGTTTGACTTGTTATATTTGCCTCTCCTGATTTTAGTTCGAATTTTCCATTATTTATTTCTACGTATCCCTCGTCTAATCTTAATTTTTGTTCCAGGAGTACTTTTATTCCTAATATTCCGTCATATGGTATTGAAAAGTCCTGTGGTGCTACATGAAAATCGAAATATTGGTAGTTTATCGGTATTCTTACTGCTCCTAAAGTTTGCAATGGTTTGTCTGTAATGCCTGAGAGTAATATTTTTCTGTCTTGTAATATTGCGTTTATAGGAATTTGGTCTTTTTTTATAATATTTAGTTGTGCACCGCTGTCAATAAGGAGGTTGCATTCCTTTCTTGTGTAAGGATTTTCTATTGTAATGTATTGTAATAGGTTCTCCAATCTCAGTGAATACGTTGCCATTCTTGTTGTTATTCTTTCTTCTTTTATGATTTGATCATCGGGCAAGTTGGGTCCTAGCGTTTTTTCTTGTTCTGATTCCTTTGGCTTCGTACTGTCGTTAATTTTATGTGTTTTGAGCGGCTCATCCTTGCTCCTCCCTATGCGCTCTCTCCAGGAGGAGTCTATTCGTTTCCCGATCTGTACTGTTGATGGTTTTGCCCTCTGTAGCATTCTTCTGTTGTGTGATTCGTACTTTTGCATAGGTTGCAGATTTTTCCGGCGCTGTTTTCCAGGCTTTTTAGTTTCCTGCATGCGTCTATTTGGTGTCCTGGCTCTTTGCAGTAGGAACAGATATCTCTTTTTTGTGCTCGTAGTTCGATGGCTTTTAGTTTCCTACATTCCTCTATTGTGTGGTTTGGGGTTTTACAATACTCGCAGAATCTTCGTAGTTCGCTTGTGTGTTTCTGATTGGCCCTATTGTCATTACTATTTTTAAAATAATTACTATCGTTGTGATTGTATTTTCTGTGGTAGTTACTCCTATATGAATCATTTGATTTTTGTTGAGGTTTCCTTGGCTCGTGGCAGTCTTCTGCCGAGTGTCCTAGTCGCTTACAAAGTTGGCATTTAATTTGATTTGTTCTGGTTTGGAAAACTCTTGCTTCCTCGCAATTTGCCGCGCTGTGGCCTTCTTCCTTACAGATTGTACACATGACTAATTGGAGATCGTTGGGTTTTGTTGTTGGGCAAGTTTTTGCTGTGTGGCCCGCTTCGTCGCACAGTTGGCACGTAGGTGTTGGACAATCTTTTGTTGTATGATACCTGCTATTACAGATTTCGCAAAGTTCTGTAATTTTTGGGAATTTCGTGCAGGTGTTTGGTTCGTGACCGGTTCCTCCGCATTTCCAACATGTCTCGTATTCGATTATGAACGGGCATTCGCTGACCGTGTGCCCCTTTATTTGGCAGTATTGGCAGTGCTGTCCCTTTACTTTGTTCATCTTACATGCATCTGTTGAATGTCCTGGAGTGTTGCAATGTTTGCAAATGAGTTCTATTTTCTTTTTGGCCAGTTTGCAGTTATACGATATGTGATCCTTGCTTTTGCAATATACGCATGCCGCGTTCTTGCAAAATAAGGCTTCATGATTTAGGTCTTGGCATATTTGACACATATATATTGCTGAGTTTGCGTCGTGTTTCCCGAGACTGTACAGTATGTTAGCCGGTTTGTTTCTCAATATGTCCTGTTTTCCTAACTTTGTTTCTACTTCGATTGCTTCCTTTATAAGGGCAGCTATATTGTCCTTTTGTTTTAGTTCTAATCTGATTTCTTGCCTTAGTCCGTTTTTAAAGCTTTTTTCTGCATCGGTTTTTATGGCTTTGTCGAATTCTTGTATAGCTTGCTGGGTTATACCTGCTTCTGTTTTCTTTAGTTCTTTGATCTGGATTACTAGTTCTTGTAGTCTGTTCCCGTAACTGAGCACTGTTTCGTCCGGTCTTTGCGTTAGTTCTGTTAATTTTCCATATAGGGTGTGTATATTTTCAGTGGATGGAAATAGTATTCTTATTGCTGTGATAAAATCATTTAAGTTATCTAAGGGTGTATTTATTAATGCTTTGTTTACTTCGCCTTTCAGTTTTACTTTCACAATTTGAATTAGCGTTCTCGCCGTACGACGACCCGGCTGAGTTGCTCACTCAGAATTTGCGGAACGATGAATTTGGATGGTGCAATGGAAGTTTAAAGAATTTGGTTGATGAAATAGGAGTTCCAAGAATGCGTCGTAGGACGTGACAATACATATGTTGTACTGATTTGAATTGTGAAATCGATTACAAAATTAAGGAAATTTATGTTTATTTATATGTATATAGAATGCGTCACAGGACGTGACAGTAGAGAATAAAGTTTCCTACTTTTTATGTTCTATGATATTTTTTGATCAGATGCGTAGTTCTCGAGATATATCAAGATATTTAAAAGTTCCGAAGCCGCACCAACATAATAGAGATACAGAAACACCGTGGCCCCTTTCTTTAAGATAACTCTGCACCATTGCGAGCTGCAAATGCCACTTCCAGCTTAGCTGTGCAGAAGAAGACCAACAAGAAGAAGAAATATCTCGAAATATGTCCGTCAGGCCCCTTCGCTTGAGATAAATCTGCAAATATCTCGGAAACGAAGCGAGCTATGGCAAAATGTTAAGAGACCTTTTTTGTAGAGAATTAAGTTTCCTACTTTTTATGTTCTATGATATTTTTTGATCAGATGCGTAGTTCTCGAGATATATCAAGATATCTAAAAGTTCCGAAGCCGCACCAACATAATAGAGATACAGAAACACCGTGGCCCCTTTCTTCGAGATAACTCTGCACTATTGCGAGCTGCAAATGCCACTTCCAGCTTAGCTGTGCAGAAGAAGAACAACAAGAAGAAGAAATATCTCGAAATATGTCCGTCAGGCCCCTTACCTTGAGATAAATCTGCAAATATCTCGGAAACGAAGCGAGCTATGGCAAAATGTTAAGAGACGTTTTTTGTAGAGAATTAAGTTTCCTACTTTTTATCTTCTATGATATTTTCTGATCAGATGCGTAGTTCTCGAGATATATCAAGATATTTAAAAGTTCCGAAGCCGCACCAACATAATAGAGATACAGAAACACCGTGGCCCCTTTCTTTGAGATAACTCTGCACTAGTGCGAGCCGCAAATGCCACTTCCAGCTTAGCTGTGCAGAAGAAGAACAACAAGAAGAAGAAATATCTCGAAATATGTCCGTCAGGCCACTTCCCTTGAGATAAATCTGCAAATATCTCGGAAACGAAGCGAGCTATGGCAAAATGTTAAGAGACCTTTTTTGTAGAGAATTATGTTTCCTACTTTTTATGTTCTATGATATTTTTTGATCAAACGCGTAGCTCTCGAGATATATCAAGATATTTAAAAGTTCCGAAGCCGCACCAACATAATAGAGATACAGAAACACCGTGGCCCCTCTCTTTGAGATAACTCTGCACTATTGCGAGCTGGAAATGCCACTTCCAGTTTAGCTGTGCAGAAGAAGAACAACAAGAAGAAGAAATATCTCGAAATATGTCCGTTAGGCCTTTCCCTTGAGATAAATCTGCAAATATCTCGGAAACGAAGCGAGCTATGGCGAAATGTTAAGAGACCTTTTTTGTAGAGAATTATGTTTCCTACAATTTATGTTCTATGATATCTTTTGATCAGAAGCGTAGTTTTCGAGATATATCGAGATATTTAAAAGTTCCGAAGCCGCACCAACATAATAGAGATACAGAAACACCGTGGCCCCTTTCTTTGAGATAACTCTGCACTAGTGCGAGCCGCAAATGCCACTTCCAGCTTAGCTGTGCAGAAGAAGAACAACAAGAAGAAGAAATATCTCGAAATATGTCCGTCAGGCCCCTTCCCTTGAGATAAATCTGCAAATATCTCGGAAACGAAGCGAGCTATGGCAAAATGTTGAGAGACATTTTTTGTAGAGAATTAAGTTTCCTACTTTTTATGTTCTATGATATTTTTTGATCAGATGCGTAGTTCTCGAGATATATCAAGATATTTAAAAGTTCCGAAGCCGCACCAACATAATAGAGATACAGAAACACCGTGGCCCCTCTCTTTGAGATAACTCTGCACTATTGCGAGCTGGAAATGCCACTTCCAGTTTAGCTGTGCAGAAGAAGAACAACAAGAAGAAGAAATATCTCGAAATATGTCCGTCAGGCCCCTTCCCTTGAGATAAATCTGCAAATATCTCGGAAACGAAGCGAGCTATGGCAAAATGTTAAGAGTCCTTTTTTGTAGAGAATTATGTTTCCTACAATTTATGTTCTATGATATTTTTTGATCAGAAGCGTAGTTTTCGAGATATATCGAGATATTTAAAAGTTCCGAAGCCGCACCAACATAATAGAGATACAGAAACACCGTGGCCCCTTTCTTTGAGATAACTCTGCACTAGTGCGAGCCGCAAATGCCACTTCCAGCTTAGCTGTGCAGAAGAAGAACAACAAGAAGAAGAAATATCTCGAAATATGTCCGTCAGGCCCCTTCCCTTGAGATAAATCTGCAAATATCTCGGAAACGAAGCGAGCTATGGTAAAATGTTAAGAGACCTTTTTTGTAGAGAATTAAGTTTCCTACTTTTTATGTTCTATGATATTTTTTGATCAGATGCGTAGTTCTCGAGATATATCAAGATATTTAAAAGTTCCGAAGCCGCACCAACATAATAGAGATACAGAAACACCGTGGCCCCTTTGTTTGAGATAACTCTGCACTAGTGCGAGCCGCAAATGCCACTTCCAGCTTAGCTGTGCAGAAGAAGAACAACAAGAAGAACAAATATCTCGAAATATGTCCGTCAGGCCACTTCCCGTGAGATAAAGCTGCAAATATCTCGGAAACGAAGCGAGCTATGGCAAAATGTTAAGAGACCTTTTTTGTAGAGAATTATGTTTCCTACTTTTTATGTTCTATGATATTTTTTGATCAGACGCGTAGCTCTCGAGATATATCAAGATATTTAAAAGTTCCGAAGCCGCACCAACATAATAGCGATACAGAAACACCGTGGCCCCTCTCTTTGAGATAACTCTGCACTATTGCGAGCTGAAAATGCCACTTCCAGTATAGCTGTGCAGAAGAAGAACAACAAGAAGAAGAAATATCTCGAAATATGTCCGTTAGGCCCCTTCCCTTGAGATAAATCTACAAATATCTCGGAAACGAAGCGAGCTATGGCAAAATGTTAAGAGACCTTTTTTGTAGACAATTATGTTTCCTACAATTTATGTTCTATGATATTTTTTGATCAGAAGCGTAGTTTTCGAGATATATCGAGATATTTAAAAGTTCCGAAGCCGCACCAACATAATAGAGATACAGAAACACCGTGGCCCCTTTCTTTGAGATAACTCTGCACTATTGCGAGCTGCAAATGCCACTTCCAGCTTAGCTGTGCAGAGGAAGAACAACAAGAAGAAGAAATATCTCGAAATATGTCCGTCAGGCCAGTTCCTTTGAGCTGAATCTGCAAATATCTCGGAAACGAAGCGAGCTATGGCAAAATTTTAAGAGACCTTTTTTGTAGAGAATTATGTTTCCTACTTTTTATGTTCTATGATATTTTTTTATCAGACGCGTAGCTCTCGAGATATATCAAGATATTTAAAAGTTCCGAAGCCGCACCAACATAATAGAGATACAGAAACACCGTGGCCCCTCTCTTTGAGATAACTCTGCACTATTGCGAGCTGGAAATGCCACTTCCAGTTTAGCTGTGCAGAAGAAGAACATCAAGAAGAAGAAATATCTCGAAATATGTCCGTTAGGCCCCTTCCCTTGAGATAAATCTGCAAATATCTCGGAAACGAAGCGAGCTATGGCAAAATGTTAAGAGACCTTTTTTGTAGAGAATTATGTTTCCTACAATTTATGTTCTATGATATTTTTTGATCAGAAGCGTAGTTCTCGAGATATATCAAGATATTTAAAAGTTCCGAAGCCGCACCAACATAATAGAGATACAGAAACACCGTGGCCCCTTTCTTTGAGATAACTCTGCACTATTGCGAGCTGCAAATGCCACTTCCAGCTTAGCTGTGCAGAGGAAGAACAACAAGAAGAAGAAATATCTCGAAATATGTCCGTCAGGCCAGTTCCTTTGAGCTGAATCTGCAAATATCTCGGAAACGAAGCGAGCTATGGCAAAATGTTAAGAGACGTTTTTTGTAGAGAATTATGCTTCCTACAATTTATGTTCTATGATATTTTTTGATCAGAAGCGTAGTTTTCGAGATATATCGAGATATTTAAAAGTTCCGAAGCCGCACCAACATAATAGGGATACAGAAACACCGTGGCCCCTTTCTTTGAGATAACTCTGCACTAGTGCGAGCCGCAAATGCCACTTCCAGCTTAGCTGTGCAGAAGAAGAACAACAAGAAGAAGAAATATCTCGAAATATGTCCGTCAGGCCCCTACCCTTGAGATAAATCTGCAAATATCTCGGAAACAAAGCGAGCTATGGCAAAATGTTAAGAGACCTTTTTTGTAGAGAATTAAGTTTCCTACTTTTTATGTTCTATGATATTTTTTGATCAGATGCGTAGTTCTCGAGATATATCAAGATATTTAAAAGTTCCGAAGCCGCACCAACATAATAGAGATACAGAAACACCGTGGCCCCTTTCTTTGAGATAACTCTGCACTAGTACGAGCCGCAAATGCCACTTCCAGCTTAGCTGTGCAGAAGAAGAACAACAAGAAGAAGAAATATCTCGAAATGTGTCCGTCAGGCCCCTTCCCTTGAGATAAATCTGCAAATATCTCGGAAACGAAGAGAGCTATGGCAAAATGTTAAGAGACCTTTTTTGTAGAGAATTAAGTTTCCTACTTTTTATGTTCTATGATATTTTTGGATCAGATGCGTAGTTCTCGAGATATATCAAGATATTTAAAAGTTCCGAAGCCGCACCAACATAATAGAGATACAGAAACACCGTGGCCCCTTTCTTTGAGATAACTCTGCACTAGTGCGAGCCGCAAATGCCACTTCCAGCTTAGCTGTGCAGAAGAAGAACAACAAGAAGAAGAAATATCTCGAAATGTGTCCGTCAGGCCCCTTCCCTTGAGATAAATCTGCAAATATCTCGGAAACGAAGAGAGCTATGGCAAAATGTTAAGAGACCTTTTTTGTAGAGAATTAAGTTTCCTACTTTTTATGTTCTATGATATTTTTTGATCAGATGCGTAGTTCTCGAGATATATCAAGATATTTAAAAGTTCCGAAGCCGCACCAACATAATAGAGATACAGAAACACCGTGGCCCCTCTCTTTGAGATAACTCTGCACTATTGCGAGCTGGAAATGCCACTTCCAGTTTAGCTGTGCAGAAGAAGAACAACAAGAAGAAGAAATATCTCGAAATATGTCCGTTAGGCCCCTTCCCTTGAGATAAATCGGCAAGTATCTCGGAAACGAAGCGAGCTATGGCAAAATGTTGAGAGACCTTTTTTGTAGAGAATTAAGTTTCCTACTTTTTATGTTCTATGATATTTTTTGATCAGATGCGTAGATCTCGAGATATATCAAGATATTTAAAAGTTCCGAAGCCGCACCAACATAATAGAGATACAGAAACACCGTGGCCCCTTTCTTTGAGATAACTCTGCACTATTGCGAGCTGCAAATGCCACTTCCAGCTTAGCTGTGCAGAAGAAGAACAACAAGAAGTAGAAATATCTCGAAATATGTCCGTCAGGCCCCTTCCCTTGAGATAAATCTGCAAATATCTCGGAAACGAAGCGAGCTATGGCAAAATGTTAAGAGACCTTTTTTGTATGGAATTATGTTTCCTACTTTTTATGTTCTATGATATTTTTTGATCAGACGCGTAGTTCTCGAGATATATCAAGATATTTAAAAGTTCCGAAGCCGCACCAACATAATAGAGATACAGAAACACCGTGGCCCCTTTCTTTGAGATAACTCTGCACTATTGCGAGCTGCAAATGCCACTTCCAGCTTAGCTGTGCAGAAGAAGAACAACAAGAAGAAGAAATATCTCGAAATATGTCCGTCAGGCCCCTTCCCTTGAGATAAATCTGCAAATATCTCGGAAACGAAGCGAGCTATGGCAAAATGTTAAGAGACCTTTTCTGTAGAGAATTATGTTTCCTACTTTTTATGTTCTATGATATTTTTTGATCAGATGCGTAGTTCTCGAGATATATCAAGATATTTAAAAGTTCTGAAGCTGCACCAACATAATAGAGATACAGAAACACCGTGGCCCCTTTCTTTGAGATAACTCTGCACTAGTGCGAGCCGCAAATGCCACTTCCAGCTTAGCTGTGCAGAAGAAGAACAACAAGAAGAAGAAATATCTCGAAATGTGTCCGTCAGGTCCCTTCCCTTGAGATAAATCTGCAAATATCTCGGAAACGAAGAGAGCTATGGCAAAATGTTAAGAGACCTTTTTTGTAGAGAATTAAGTTTCCTACTTTTTATGTTCTATGATATTTTTGGATCAGATGCGTAGTTCTCGAGATATATCAAGATATTTAAAAGTTCCGAAGCCGCACCAACATAATAGAGATACAGAAACACCGTGGCCCCTTTCTTTGAGATAACTCTGCACTAGTGCGAGCCGCAAATGCCACTTCCAGCTTAGCTGTGCAGAAGAAGAACAACAAGAAGAACAAATATCTCGAAATATGTCCGTCAGGCCCCTTCCCTTGAGATAAATCTGCAAATATCTCGGAAACGAAGCGAGCTATGGCAAAATGGTTAGAGACATTTTTTGTAGAGAATTAAGTTTCCTACTTTTTATGTTCTATGATATTTTTTGATCAGATGCGTAGTTCTCGAGATATATCAAGATATTTAAAAGTTCCGAAGCCGCACCAACATAATAGAGATACAGAAACACCGTGGCCCCTCTCTTTGAGATAACTCTGCACTATTGCGAGCTGGAAATGCCACTTCCAGTTTAGCTGTGCAGAAGAAGAACAACAAGAAGAAGAAATATCTCGAAATATGTCCGTCAGGCCCCTTCCCTTGAGATAAATCTGCAAATATCTCGGAAACGAAGCGAGCTATGGCAAAATGTTAAGAGTCCTTTTTTGTAGAGAATTATGTTTCCTACAATTTATGTTCTATGATATTTTTTGATCAGAAGCGTAGTTTTCGAGATATATCGAGATATTTAAAAGTTCCGAAGCCGCACCAACATAATAGAGATACAGAAACACCGTGGCCCCTTTCTTTGAGATAACTCTGCACTATTGCGAGCTGCAAATGCCACTTCCAGCTTAGCTGTGCAGAGGAAGAACAACAAGAAGAAGAAATATCTCGAAATATGTCCGTCAGGCCAGTTCCTTTGAGCTGAATCTGCAAATATCTCGGAAACGAAGCGAGCTATGGCAAAATTTTAAGAGACCTTTTTTGTAGAGAATTATGTTTCCTACTTTTTATGTTCTATGATATTTTTTTATCAGACGCGTAGCTCTCGAGATATATCAAGATATTTAAAAGTTCCGAAGCCGCACCAACATAATAGAGATACAGAAACACCGTGGCCCCTCTCTTTGAGATAACTCTGCACTATTGCGAGCTGGAAATGCCACTTCCAGTTTAGCTGTGCAGAAGAAGAACATCAAGAAGAAGAAATATCTCGAAATATGTCCGTTAGGCCCCTTCCCTTGAGATAAATCTGCAAATATCTCGGAAACGAAGCGAGCTATGGCAAAATGTTAAGAGACCTTTTTTGTAGAGAATTATGTTTCCTACAATTTATGTTCTATGATATTTTTTGATCAGAAGCGTAGTTCTCGAGATATATCAAGATATTTAAAAGTTCCGAAGCCGCACCAACATAATAGAGATACAGAAACACCGTGGCCCCTTTCTTTGAGATAACTCTGCACTATTGCGAGCTGCAAATGCCACTTCCAGCTTAGCTGTGCAGAGGAAGAACAACAAGAAGAAGAAATATCTCGAAATATGTCCGTCAGGCCAGTTCCTTTGAGCTGAATCTGCAAATATCTCGGAAACGAAGCGAGCTATGGCAAAATGTTAAGAGACGTTTTTTGTAGAGAATTATGTTTCCTACAATTTATGTTCTATGATATTTTTTGATCAGAAGCGTAGTTTTCGAGATATATCGAGATATTTAAAAGTTCCGAAGCCGCACCAACATAATAGGGATACAGAAACACCGTGGCCCCTTTCTTTGAGATAACTCTGCACTAGTGCGAGCCGCAAATGCCACTTCCAGCTTAGCTGTGCAGAAGAAGAACAACAAGAAGAAGAAATATCTCGAAATATGTCCGTCAGGCCCCTACCCTTGAGATAAATCTGCAAATATCTCGGAAACAAAGCGAGCTATGGCAAAATGTTAAGAGACCTTTTTTGTAGAGAATTAAGTTTCCTACTTTTTATGTTCTATGATATTTTTTGATCAGATGCGTAGTTCTCGAGATATATCAAGATATTTAAAAGTTCCGAAGCCGCACCAACATAATAGAGATACAGAAACACCGTGGCCCCTTTCTTTGAGATAACTCTGCACTAGTACGAGCCGCAAATGCCACTTCCAGCTTAGCTGTGCAGAAGAAGAACAACAAGAAGAAGAAATATCTCGAAATGTGTCCGTCAGGCCCCTTCCCTTGAGATAAATCTGCAAATATCTCGGAAACGAAGAGAGCTATGGCAAAATGTTAAGAGACCTTTTTTGTAGAGAATTAAGTTTCCTACTTTTTATGTTCTATGATATTTTTGGATCAGATGCGTAGTTCTCGAGATATATCAAGATATTTAAAAGTTCCGAAGCCGCACCAACATAATAGAGATACAGAAACACCGTGGCCCCTTTCTTTGAGATAACTCTGCACTAGTGCGAGCCGCAAATGCCACTTCCAGCTTAGCTGTGCAGAAGAAGAACAACAAGAAGAAGAAATATCTCGAAATGTGTCCGTCAGGCCCCTTCCCTTGAGATAAATCTGCAAATATCTCGGAAACGAAGAGAGCTATGGCAAAATGTTAAGAGACCTTTTTTGTAGAGAATTAAGTTTCCTACTTTTTATGTTCTATGATATTTTTTGATCAGATGCGTAGTTCTCGAGATATATCAAGATATTTAAAAGTTCCGAAGCCGCACCAACATAATAGAGATACAGAAACACCGTGGCCCCTCTCTTTGAGATAACTCTGCACTATTGCGAGCTGGAAATGCCACTTCCAGTTTAGCTGTGCAGAAGAAGAACAACAAGAAGAAGAAATATCTCGAAATATGTCCGTTAGGCCCCTTCCCTTGAGATAAATCGGCAAGTATCTCGGAAACGAAGCGAGCTATGGCAAAATGTTGAGAGACCTTTTTTGTAGAGAATTAAGTTTCCTACTTTTTATGTTCTATGATATTTTTTGATCAGATGCGTAGATCTCGAGATATATCAAGATATTTAAAAGTTCCGAAGCCGCACCAACATAATAGAGATACAGAAACACCGTGGCCCCTTTCTTTGAGATAACTCTGCACTATTGCGAGCTGCAAATGCCACTTCCAGCTTAGCTGTGCAGAAGAAGAACAACAAGAAGTAGAAATATCTCGAAATATGTCCGTCAGGCCCCTTCCCTTGAGATAAATCTGCAAATATCTCGGAAACGAAGCGAGCTATGGCAAAATGTTAAGAGACCTTTTTTGTATGGAATTATGTTTCCTACTTTTTATGTTCTATGATATTTTTTGATCAGACGCGTAGTTCTCGAGATATATCAAGATATTTAAAAGTTCCGAAGCCGCACCAACATAATAGAGATACAGAAACACCGTGGCCCCTTTCTTTGAGATAACTCTGCACTATTGCGAGCTGCAAATGCCACTTCCAGCTTAGCTGTGCAGAAGAAGAACAACAAGAAGAAGAAATATCTCGAAATATGTCCGTCAGGCCCCTTCCCTTGAGATAAATCTGCAAATATCTCGGAAACGAAGCGAGCTATGGCAAAATGTTAAGAGACCTTTTCTGTAGAGAATTATGTTTCCTACTTTTTATGTTCTATGATATTTTTTGATCAGATGCGTAGTTCTCGAGATATATCAAGATATTTAAAAGTTCTGAAGCTGCACCAACATAATAGAGATACAGAAACACCGTGGCCCCTTTCTTTGAGATAACTCTGCACTAGTGCGAGCCGCAAATGCCACTTCCAGCTTAGCTGTGCAGAAGAAGAACAACAAGAAGAAGAAATATCTCGAAATGTGTCCGTCAGGTCCCTTCCCTTGAGATAAATCTGCAAATATCTCGGAAACGAAGAGAGCTATGGCAAAATGTTAAGAGACCTTTTTTGTAGAGAATTAAGTTTCCTACTTTTTATGTTCTATGATATTTTTGGATCAGATGCGTAGTTCTCGAGATATATCAAGATATTTAAAAGTTCCGAAGCCGCACCAACATAATAGAGATACAGAAACACCGTGGCCCCTTTCTTTGAGATAACTCTGCACTAGTGCGAGCCGCAAATGCCACTTCCAGCTTAGCTGTGCAGAAGAAGAACAACAAGAAGAACAAATATCTCGAAATATGTCCGTCAGGCCCCTTCCCTTGAGATAAATCTGCAAATATCTCGGAAACGAAGCGAGCTATGGCAAAATGGTTAGAGACATTTTTTGTAGAGAATTAAGTTTCCTACTTTTTATGTTCTATGATATTTTTTGATCAGATGCGTAGTTCTCGAGATATATCAAGATATTTAAAAGTTCCGAAGCCGCACCAACATAATAGAGATACAGAAACACCGTGGCCCCTCTCTTTGAGATAACTCTGCACTATTGCGAGCTGGAAATGCCACTTCCAGTTTAGCTGTGCAGAAGAAGAACAACAAGAAGAAGAAATATCTCGAAATATGTCCGTCAGGCCCCTTCCCTTGAGATAAATCTGCAAATATCTCGGAAACGAAGCGAGCTATGGCAAAATGTTAAGAGTCCTTTTTTGTAGAGAATTATGTTTCCTACAATTTATGTTCTATGATATTTTTTGATCAGAAGCGTAGTTTTCGAGATATATCGAGATATTTAAAAGTTCCGAAGCCGCACCAACATAATAGAGATACAGAAACACCGTGGCCCCTTTGTTTGAGATAACTCTGCACTATTGCGAGCTGGAAATGCCACTTCCAGTATAGCTGTGCAGAAGAAGAACAACAAGAAGAAGAAATATCCCGAAATATGTCCGTTAGGCCCCTTCCCTTGAGATAAATCTGCAAATATCTCGGAAACGAAGCGAGCTATGGCAAAATGTTAAGAGACCTTTTTTGTAGACAGTTATGTTTCCTACAATTTATGTTCTATGATATTTTTTGATCAGAAGCGTAGTTTTCGAGATATATCGAGATATTTAAAAGTTCCGAAGCCGCACCAACATAATAGAGATACAGAAACACCGTGGCCCCTTTCTTTGAGATAACTCTGCACTATTGCGAGCTGCAAATGCCACTTCCAGCTTAGCTGTGCAGAGGAAGAACAACAAGAAGAAGAAATATCTCGAAATATGTCCGTCAGGCCAGTTCCTTTGAGCTGAATCTGCAAATATCTCGGAAACGAAGCGAGCTATGGCAAAATTTTAAGAGACCTTTTTTGTAGAGAATTATGTTTCCTACTTTTTATGTTCTATGATATTTTTTGATCAGACGCGTAGCTCTCGAGATATATCAAGATATTTAAAAGTTCCGAAGCCGCACCAACATAATAGAGATACAGAAACACCGTGGCCCCTCTCTTTGAGATAACTCTGCACTATTGCGAGCTGGAAATGCCACTTCCAGTTTAGCTGTGCAGAAGAAGAACAACAAGAAGAAGAAATATCTCGAAATATGTCCGTTAGGCCCCTTCCCTTGAGATAAATCTGCAAATATCTCGGAAACGAAGCGAGCTATGGCAAAATGTTAAGAGACCTTTTTTGAAGAGAATTATGTTTGCTACAATTTATGTTCTATGATATTTTTTGATCAGAAGCGTAGTTTTCGAGATATATCGAGATATTTAAAAGTTCCGAAGCCGCACCAACATAATAGAGATACAGAAACACCGTGGCCCCTTTCTTTGAGATAACTCTGCACTAGTGCGAGTTGCAAATGCAACTTCCAGCTTAGCTGTGCAGAAGAAGAACAACAAGAAGAAGAAATATCTCGAAATATGTCCGTCAGGCCAGTTCCTTTGAGCTGAATCTGCAAATATCTCGGAAACGAAGCGAGCTATGGCAAAATGTTAAGAGACGTTTTTTGTAGAGAATTATGTTTCCTACAATTTATGTTCTATGATATTTTTTGATCAGAAGCGTAGTTTTCGAGATATATCGAGATATTTAAAAGTTCCGAAGCCGCACCAACATAATAGGGATACAGAAACACCGTGGCCCCTTTCTTTGAGATAACTCTGCACTAGTGCGAGCCGCAAATGCCACTTCCAGCTTAGCTGTGCAGAAGAAGAACAACAAGAAGAAGAAATATCTCGAAATATGTCCGTCAGGCCCCTACCCTTGAGATAAATCTGCAAATATCTCGGAAACGAAGCGAGCTATGGCAAAATGTTAAGAGACCTTTTTTGTAGAGAATTAAGTTTCCTACTTTTTATGTTCTATGATATTTTTTGATCAGATGCGTAGTTCTCGAGATATATCAAGATATTTAAAAGTTCCGAAGCCGCACCAACATAATAGAGATACAGAAACACCGTGGCCCCTTTCTTTGAGATAACTCTGCACTAGTGCGAGCCGCAAATGCCACTTCCAGCTTAGCTGTGCAGAAGAAGAACAACAAGAAGAAGAAATATCTCGAAATGTGTCCGTCAGGCCCCTTCCCTTGAGATAAATCTGCAAATATCTCGAAAACGAAGAGAGCTATGGCAAAATGTTAAGAGACCTTTTTTGTAGAGAATTAAGTTTCCTACTTTTTATGTTCTATGATATTTTTGGATCAGATGCGTAGTTCTCGAGATATATCAAGATATTTAAAAGTTCCGAAGCCGCACCAACATAATAGAGATACAGAAACACCGTGGCCCCTTTCTTTGAGATAACTCTGCACTATTGCGAGCTGCAAATGCCACTTCCAGCTTAGCTGTGCAGAGGAAGAACAACAAGAAGAAGAAATATCTCGAAATATGTCCGTCAGGCCAGTTCCTTTGAGCTGAATCTGCAAATATCTCGGAAACGAAGCGAGCTATGGCAAAATTTTAAGAGACCTTTTTTGTAGAGAATTATGTTTCCTACTTTTTATGTTCTATGATATTTTTTGATCAGACGCGTAGCTCTCGAGATATATCAAGATATTTAAAAGTTCCGAAGCCGCACCAACATAATAGAGATACAGAAACACCGTGGCCCCTCTCTTTGAGATAACTCTGCACTATTGCGAGCTGGAAATGCCACTTCCAGTTTAGCTGTGCAGAAGAAGAACAACAAGAAGAAGAAATATCTCGAAATATGTCCGTTAGGCCCCTTCCCTTGAGATAAATCTGCAAATATCTCGGAAACGAAGCGAGCTATGGCAAAATGTTAAGAGACCTTTTTTGTAGAGAATTATGTTTCCTACAATTTATGTTCTATGATATTTTTTGATCAGAAGCGTAGTTTTCGAGATATATCGAGATATTTAAAAGTTCCGAAGCCGCACCAACATAATAGAGATACAGAAACACCGTGGCCCCTTTCTTTGAGATAACTCTGCACTAGTGCGAGTTGCAAATGCCACTTCCAGCTTAGCTGTGCAGAAGAAGAACAACAAGAAGAAGAAATATCTCGAAATATGTCCGTCAGGCCCCTTCCCTTGAGATAAATCTGCAAATATCTCGGAAACGAAGCGAGCTATGGTAAAATGTTAAGAGACCTTTTTTGTAGAGAATTAAGTTTCCTACTTTTTATGTTCTATGATATTTTTTGATCAGATGCGTAGTTCTCGAGATATATCAAGATATTTAAAAGTTCCGAAGCCGCACCAACATAATAGAGATACAGAAACACCGTGGCCCCTTTCTTTGAGATAACTCTGCACTATTGCGAGCTGCAAATGCCACTTCCAGCTTAGCTGTGCAGAGGAAGAACAACAAGAAGAAGAAATATCTCGAAATATGTCCGTCAGGCCAGTTCCTTTGAGCTGAATCTGCAAATATCTCGGAAACGAAGCGAGCTATGGCAAAATCTTAAGAGACGTTTTTTGTAGAGAATTATGTTTCCTACAATTTATGTTCTATGATATTTTTTGATCAGAAGCGTAGTTTTCGAGATATATCGAGATATTTAAAAGTTCCGAAGCCGCACCAACATAATAGGGATACAGAAACACCGTGGCCACTTTCTTTGAGATAACTCTGCACTAGTGCGAGCCGCAAATGCCACTTCCAGCTTAGCTGTGCAGAAGAAGAACAACAAGAAGAAGAAATATCTCGAAATATGTCCGTCAGGCCCCTACCCTTGAGATAAATCTGCAAATATCTCGGAAACGAAGCGAGCTATGGCAAAATGTTAAGAGACCTTTTTTGTAGAGAATTAAGTTTCCTACTTTTTATGTTCTATGATATTTTTTGATCAGATGCGTAGTTCTCGAGATATATCAAGATATTTAAAAGTTCCGAAGCCGCACCAACATAATAGAGATACAGAAACACCGTGGCCCCTTTCTTTGAGATAACTCTGCACTAGTGCGAGCCGCAAATGCCACTTCCAGCTTAGCTGTGCAGAAGAAGAACAACAAGAAGAAGAAATATCTCGAAATGTGTCCGTCAGGCCCCTTCCCTTGAGATAAATCTGCAAATATCTCGGAAACGAAGAGAGCTATGGCAAAATGTTAAGAGACCTTTTTTGTAGAGAATTAAGTTTCCTACTTTTTATGTTCTATGATATTTTTGGATCAGATGCGTAGTTCTCGAGATATATCAAGATATTTAAAAGTTCCGAAGCCGCACCAACATAATAGAGATACAGAAACACCGTGGCCCCTTTCTTTGAGATAACTCTGCACTAGTGCGAGCCGCAAATGCCACTTCCAGCTTAGCTGTGCAGAAGAAGAACAACAAGAAGAAGAAATATCTCGAAATGTGTCCGTCAGGCCCCTTCCCTTGAGATAAATCTGCAAATATCTCGGAAACGAAGAGAGCTATGGCAAAATGTTCAGAGACCTTTTTTGTAGAGAATTAAGTTTCCTACTTTTTATGTTCTATGATATTTTTTGATCAGATGCGTAGATCTCGAGATATATCAAGATATTTAAAAGTTCCGAAGCCGCACCAACATAATAGAGATACAGAAACACCGTGGCCCCTTTCTTTGAGATAACTCTGCACTAGTGCGAGCCGCAAATGCCACTTCCAGCTTAGCTGTGCAGAAGAAGAACAACAAGAAGAACAAATATCTCGAAATATGTCCGTCAGGCCACTTCCCTTGAGATAAATCTGCAAATATCTCGGAAACGAAGCGAGCTATGGCAAAATGTTAAGAGACCTTTTTTGTAGAGAATTATGTTTCCTACTTTTTATGTTCTATGATATTTTTTGATCAGACGCGTAGCTCTCGAGATATATCAAGATATTTAAAAGTTCCGAAGCCGCACCAACATAATAGCGATACAGAAACACCGTGGCCCCTCTCTTTGAGATAACTCTGCACTATTGCGAGCTGGAAATGCCACTTCCAGCTTAGCTGTGCAGAAGAAGAACAACAAGAAGAAGAAATATCTCGAAATATGTCCGTCAGGCCCCTTCCCTTGAGATAAATCTGCAAATATCTCGGAAACGAAGCGAGCTATGGCAAAATGTTAAGAGACCTTTTCTGTAGAGAATTATGTTTCCTACTTTTTATGTTCTATGATATTTTTTGATCAGATGCGTAGTTCTCGAGATATATCAAGATATTTAAAAGTTCTGAAGCTGCACCAACATAATAGAGATACAGAAACACCGTGGCCCCTTTCTTTGAGATAACTCTGCACTAGTGCGAGCCGCAAATGCCACTTCCAGCTTAGCTGTGCAGAAGAAGAACAACAAGAAGAAGAAATATCTCGAAATGTGTCCGTCAGGCCCCTTCCCTTGAGATAAATCTGCAAATATCTCGGAAACGAAGAGAGCTATGGCAAAATGTTAAGAGACCTTTTTTGTAGAGAATTAAGTTTCCTACTTTTTATGTTCTATGATATTTTTGGATCAGATGCGTAGTTCTCGAGATATATCAAGATATTTAAAAGTTCCGAAGCCGCACCAACATAATAGAGATACAGAAACACCGTGGCCCCTTTCTTTGAGATAACTCTGCACTAGTGCGAGCCGCAAATGCCACTTCCAGCTTAGCTGTGCAGAAGAAGAACAACAAGAAGAACAAATATCTCGAAATATGTCCGTCAGGCCCCTTCCCTTGAGATAAATCTGCAAATATCTCGGAAACGAAGCGAGCTATGGCAAAATGGTTAGAGACATTTTTTGTAGAGAATTAAGTTTCCTACTTTTTATGTTCTATGATATTTTTTGATCAGATGCGTAGTTCTCGAGATATATCAAGATATTTAAAAGTTCCGAAGCCGCACCAACATAATAGAGATACAGAAACACCGTGGCCCCTCTCTTTGAGATAACTCTGCACTATTGCGAGCTGGAAATGCCACTTCCAGTTTAGCTGTGCAGAAGAAGAACAACAAGAAGAAGAAATATCTCGAAATATGTCCGTCAGGCCCCTTCCCTTGAGATAAATCTGCAAATATCTCGGAAACGAAGCGAGCTATGGCAAAATGTTAAGAGTCCTTTTTTGTAGAGAATTATGTTTCCTACAATTTATGTTCTATGATATTTTTTGATCAGAAGCGTAGTTTTCGAGATATATCGAGATATTTAAAAGTTCCGAAGCCGCACCAACATAATAGAGATACAGAAACACCGTGGCCCCTTTGTTTGAGATAACTCTGCACTAGTGCGAGCCGCAAGTGCCACTTCCAGCTTAGCTGTGCAGAAGAAGAACAACAAGAAGAACAAATATCTCGAAATATGTCCGTCAGGCCACTTCCCGTGAGATAAAGCTGCAAATATCTCGGAAACGAAGCGAGCTATGGCAAAATGTTAAGAGACCTTTTTTGTAGAGAATTATGTTTCCTACTTTTTATGTTCTATGATATTTTTTGATCAGACGCGTAGCTCTCGAGATATATCAAGATATTTAAAAGTTCCGAAGCCGCACCAACATAATAGCGATACAGAAACACCGTGGCCCCTCTCTTTGAGATAACTCTGCACTATTGCGAGCTGGAAATGCCACTTCCAGTATAGCTGTGCAGAAGAAGAACAACAAGAAGAAGAAATATCCCGAAATATGTCCGTTAGGCCCCTTCCCTTGAGATAAATCTGCAAATATCTCGGAAACGAAGCGAGCTATGGCAAAATGTTAAGAGACCTTTTTTGTAGACAGTTATGTTTCCTACAATTTATGTTCTATGATATTTTTTGATCAGAAGCGTAGTTTTCGAGATATATCGAGATATTTAAAAGTTCCGAAGCCGCACCAACATAATAGAGATACAGAAACACCGTGGCCCCTTTCTTTGAGATAACTCTGCACTATTGCGAGCTGCAAATGCCACTTCCAGCTTAGCTGTGCAGAGGAAGAACAACAAGAAGAAGAAATATCTCGAAATATGTCCGTCAGGCCAGTTCCTTTGAGCTGAATCTGCAAATATCTCGGAAACGAAGCGAGCTATGGCAAAATTTTAAGAGACCTTTTTTGTAGAGAATTATGTTTCCTACTTTTTATGTTCTATGATATTTTTTGATCAGACGCGTAGCTCTCGAGATATATCAAGATATTTAAAAGTTCCGAAGCCGCACCAACATAATAGAGATACAGAAACACCGTGGCCCCTCTCTTTGAGATAACTCTGCACTATTGCGAGCTGGAAATGCCACTTCCAGTTTAGCTGTGCAGAAGAAGAACAACAAGAAGAAGAAATATCTCGAAATATGTCCGTTAGGCCCCTTCCCTTGAGATAAATCTGCAAATATCTCGGAAACGAAGCGTGCTATGGCAAAATGTTAAGAGACCTTTTTTGTAGAGAATTATGTTTCCTACAATTTATGTTCTATGATATTTTTTGATCAGAAGCGTAGTTTTCGAGATATATCGAGATATTTAAAAGTTCCGAAGCCGCACCAACATAATAGAGATACAGAAACACCGTGGCCCCTTTCTTTGAGATAACTCTGCACTAGTGCGAGTTGCAAATGCCACTTCCAGCTTAGCTGTGCAGAAGAAGAACAACAAGAAGAAGAAATATCTCGAAATATGTCCGTCAGGCCCCTTCCCTTGAGATAAATCTGCAAATATCTCGGAAACGAAGCGAGCTATGGTAAAATGTTAAGAGACCTTTTTTGTAGAGAATTAAGTTTCCTACTTTTTATGTTCTATGATATTTTTTGATCAGATGCGTAGTTCTCGAGATATATCAAGATATTTAAAAGTTCCGAAGCCGCACCAACATAATAGAGATACAGAAACACCGTGGCCCCTTTCTTTGAGATAACTCTGCACTATTGCGAGCTGCAAATGCCACTTCCAGCTTAGCTGTGCAGAGGAAGAACAACAAGAAGAAGAAATATCTCGAAATATGTCCGTCAGGCCAGTTCCTTTGAGCTGAATCTGCAAATATCTCGGAAACGAAGCGAGCTATGGCAAAATCTTAAGAGACGTTTTTTGTAGAGAATTATGTTTCCTACAATTTATGTTCTATGATATTTTTTGATCAGAAGCGTAGTTTTCGAGATATATCGAGATATTTAAAAGTTCCGAAGCCGCACCAACATAATAGGGATACAGAAACACCGTGGCCACTTTCTTTGAGATAACTCTGCACTAGTGCGAGCCGCAAATGCCACTTCCAGCTTAGCTGTGCAGAAGAAGAACAACAAGAAGAAGAAATATCTCGAAATATGTCCGTCAGGCCCCTACCCTTGAGATAAATCTGCAAATATCTCGGAAACGAAGCGAGCTATGGCAAAATGTTAAGAGACCTTTTTTGTAGAGAATTAAGTTTCCTACTTTTTATGTTCTATGATATTTTTTGATCAGATGCGTAGTTCTCGAGATATATCAAGATATTTAAAAGTTCCGAAGCCGCACCAACATAATAGAGATACAGAAACACCGTGGCCCCTTTCTTTGAGATAACTCTGCACTAGTGCGAGCCGCAAATGCCACTTCCAGCTTAGCTGTGCAGAAGAAGAACAACAAGAAGAAGAAATATCTCGAAATGTGTCCGTCAGGCCCCTTCCCTTGAGATAAATCTGCAAATATCTCGGAAACGAAGAGAGCTATGGCAAAATGTTAAGAGACCTTTTTTGTAGAGAATTAAGTTTCCTACTTTTTATGTTCTATGATATTTTCGGATCAGATGCGTAGTTCTCGAGATATATCAAGATATTTAAAAGTTCCGAAGCCGCACCAACATAATAGAGATACAGAAACACCGTGGCCCCTTTCTTTGAGATAACTCTGCACTAGTGCGAGCCGCAAATGCCACTTCCAGCTTAGCTGTGCAGAAGAAGAACAACAAGAAGAAGAAATATCTCGAAATGTGTCCGTCAGGCCCCTTCCCTTGAGATAAATCTGCAAATATCTCGGAAACGAAGAGAGCTATGGCAAAATGTTCAGAGACCTTTTTTGTAGAGAATTAAGTTTCCTACTTTTTATGTTCTATGATATTTTTTGATCAGATGCGTAGATCTCGAGATATATCAAGATATTTAAAAGTTCCGAAGCCGCACCAACATAATAGAGATACAGAAACACCGTGGCCCCTTTCTTTGAGATAACTCTGCACTAGTGCGAGCCGCAAATGCCACTTCCAGCTTAGCTGTGCAGAAGAAGAACAACAAGAAGAACAAATATCTCGAAATATGTCCGTCAGGCCACTTCCCTTGAGATAAATCTGCAAATATCTCGGAAACGAAGCGAGCTATGGCAAAATGTTAAGAGACCTTTTTTGTAGAGAATTATGTTTCCTACTTTTTATGTTCTATGATATTTTTTGATCAGACGCGTAGCTCTCGAGATATATCAAGATATTTAAAAGTTCCGAAGCCGCACCAACATAATAGCGATACAGAAACACCGTGGCCCCTCTCTTTGAGATAACTCTGCACTATTGCGAGCTGGAAATGCCACTTCCAGTTTAGCTGTGCAGAAGAAGAACAACAAGAAGAAGAAATATCTCGAAATATGTCCGTTAGGCCCCTTCCCTTGAGATAAATCTGCAAATATCTCGGAAACGAAGCGAGCTATGGCAAAATGTTAAGAGACCTTTTTTGTAGACAATTATGTTTCCTACAATTTATGTTCTATGATATTTTTTGATCAGAAGCGTAGTTTTCGAGATATATCGAGATATTTAAAAGTTCCGAAGCCGCACCAACATAATAGAGATACAGAAACACCGTGGCCCCTTTCTTTGAGATAACTCTGCACTATTGCGAGCTGCAAATGCCACTTCCAGCTTAGCTGTGCAGAGGAAGAACAACAAGAAGAAGAAATATCTCGAAATATGTCCGTCAGGCCAGTTCCTTTGAGCTGAATCTGCAAATATCTCGGAAACGAAGCGAGCTATGGCAAAATGTTAAGAGACGTTTTTTGTAGAGAATTGTGTTTCCTACAATTTATGTTCTATGATATTTTTTGATCAGAAGCGTAGTTTTCGAGATATATCGAGATATTTAAAAGTTCCGAAGCCGCACCAACATAATAGGGATACAGAAACACCGTGGCCCCTTTCTTTGAGATAACTCTGCATTAGTGCGAGCCGCAAATGCCACTTCCAGCTTAGCTGTGCAGAAGAAGAACAACAAGAAGAAGAAATATCTCGAAATATGTCCGTCAGGCCCCTTCCCTTGAAATAAATCTGCAAATATCTCGGAAACGAAGCGAGCTATGGCAAAATGTTAAGAGACCTTTTTTGTAGAGAATTCAGTTTCCTACTTTTTATGGTCTATGATATTTTTTGATCAGATGCGTAGTTCTCGAGATATATCAAGATATTTAAAAGTTCCGAAGCCGCACCAACATAATAGAGATACAGAAACACCGTGGCCCCTCTCTTTGAGATAACTCTGCACTATTGCGAGCTGGAAATGCCACTTCCAGTTTAGCTGTGCAGAAGAAGAACAACAAGAAGAAGAAATATCTCGAAATATGTCCGTTAGGCCCCTTCCCTTGAGATAAATCTGCAAATATCTCGGAAACGAAGCGAGCTATGGCAAAATGATAAGAGACCTTTTTTGTAGAGAATTAAGTTTCCTACTTTTTATGTTCTATGATATTTTTTGATCAGATGCGTAGTTCTCGAGATATATCAAGACATTTAAAAGTTCCGAAGCCGCACCAACATAATAGAGATACAGAAACACCGTGGCCCCTTTCTTTGAGATAACTCTGCACTATTGCGAGCTGTAAATGCCACTTCCAGCTTAGCTGTGCAGAAGAAGAACAACAAGAAGAAGAAATATCTCGAAGTATGTCCGTCAGGCCCCTTCCCTTGAGATAAATCTGCAAATATCTCGGAAACGAAGCGAGCTATGGCAAAATTTTAGGAGACCTTTTTTGTAGAGAATTAAGTTTCCTACTTTTTATGTTCTATGATATTTTTTGATCAGATGCGTAGTTCTCGAGATATATCAAGATATTTAAAAGTTCCGAAGCCGCACCAACATAATAGAGATACAGAAACACCGTGGCCCCTTTCTTTGAGATAACTCTGCACTATTGCGAGCTGTAAATGCCACTTCCAGCTTAGCTATGCAGAAGAAGAACAACAAGAAGGAGAAATATCTCGAAATATGTCCGTCAGGCCCCTTCCCTTGAGATATATCTGCAAATATCTCGGAAACGAAGCGAGCTATGGCAAAATGTTAAGAGACCTTTTTTGTAGAGAATTATGTTTCCTACAATTTATGTTCTATGATATTTTTTGATCAGAAGCGTAGTTTTCGAGATATATCGAGATATTTAAAAGTTCCGAAGCCGCACCAACATAATAGGGATACAGAAACACCGTGGCCCCTTTCTTTGAGATAACTCTGCACTAGTGCGAGCCGCAAATGCCACTTCCAGCTTAGCTGTGCAGAAGAAGAACAACAAGAAGAAGAAATATCTCGAAATATGTCCGTCAGGCCCCTTCCCTTGAGATAAATCTGCAAATATCTCGGAAACGAAGCGAGCTATGGCAAAATGTTAAGAGACCTTTTTTGTAGAGAATTCAGTTTCCTACTTTTTATGTTCTATGATATTTTTTGATCAGATGCGTAGTTCTCGAGATATATCAAGATATTTAAAAGTTCCGAAGCCGCACCAACATAATAGAGATACAGAAACACCGTGGCCCCTCTCTTTGAGATAACTCTGCACTATTGCGAGCTGGAAATGCCACTTCCAGTTTAGCTGTGCAGAAGAAGAACAACAAGAAGAAGAAATATCTCGAAATATGTCCGTTAGGCCCCTTCCCTTGAGATAAATCTGCAAATATCTCGGAAACGAAGCGAGCTATGGCAAAATGATAAGAGACCTTTTTTGTAGAGAATTAAGTTTCCTACTTTTTATGTTCTATGATATTTTTTGATCAGATGCGTAGTTCTCGAGATATATCAAGATATTTAAAAGTTCCGAAGCCGCACCAACATAATAGAGATACAGAAACACCGTGGCCCCTTTCTTTGAGATAACTCTGCACTATTGCGAGCTGTAAATGCCACTTCCAGCTTAGCTGTGCAGAAGAAGAACAACAAGAAGAAGAAATATCTCGAAATATGTCCGTCAGGCCCCTTCCCTTGAGATAAATCTGCAAATATCTCGGAAACGAAGCGAGCTATGGCAAAATGTTAGGAGACCTTTTTTGTAGAGAATTAAGTTTCCTACTTTTTATGTTCTATGATATTTTTTGATCAGATGCGTAGTTCTCGAGATATATCAAGATATTTAAAAGTTCCGAAGCCGCACCAACATAATAGAGATACAGAAACACCGTGGCCCCTTTCTTTGAGATAACTCTGCACTAGTGCGAGCCGCAAATGCCACTTCCAGCTTAGCTGTGCAGAAGAAGAACAACAAGAAGAAGAAATATCTCGAAATATGTCCGTTAGGCCCCTTCCCTTGAGATAAATCTGCAAATATCTCGGAAACGAAGCGAGCTATGGCAAAATGTTAAGAGACCTTTTTTGTAGAGAATTAAGTTTCCTACTTTTTATGTTCTATGATATTTTTTGATCAGATGCGTAGTTCTCGAGATATATCAAGATATTTAAAAGTTCCGAAGCCGCACCAACA
This sequence comes from Osmia lignaria lignaria, assembly GCF_051020975.1. Taxonomy (NCBI): domain Eukaryota; kingdom Metazoa; phylum Arthropoda; class Insecta; order Hymenoptera; family Megachilidae; genus Osmia; species Osmia lignaria. The sequence continues at coordinate 8,994,019 of NW_027478166.1, forward strand.
TAATAGAGATACAGAAACACCGTGGCCCCTTTCTTTGAGATAACTCTGCACTAGTGCGAGCCGCAAATGCCACTTCCAGCTTAGCTGTGCAGAAGAAGAACAACAAGAAGAAGAAATATCTCGAAATGTGTCCGTCAGGCCCCTTCCCTTGAGATAAATCTGCAAATATCTCGGAAACGAAGAGAGCTATGGCAAAATGTTAAGAGACCTTTTTTGTAGAGAATTAAGTTTCCTACTTTTTATGTTTTATGATATTTTTGGATCAGATGCGTAGTTCTCGAGATATATCAAGATATTTAAAAGTTCCGAAGCCGCACCAACATAATAGAGATACAGAAACACCGTGGCCCCTTTCTTTGAGATAACTCTGCACTAGTGCGAGCCGCAAATGCCACTTCCAGCTTAGCTGTGCAGAAGAAGAACAACAAGAAGAAGAAATATCTCGAAATGTGTCCGTCAGGCCCCTTCCCTTGAGATAAATCTGCAAATATCTCGGAAACGAAGAGAGCTATGGCAAAATGTTCAGAGACCTTTTTTGTAGAGAATTAAGTTTCCTACTTTTTATGTTCTATGATATTTTTTGATCAGATGCGTAGATCTCGAGATATATCAAGATATTTAAAAGTTCCGAAGCCGCACCAACATAATAGAGATACAGAAACACCGTGGCCCCTTTCTTTGAGATAACTCTGCACTAGTGCGAGCCGCAAATGCCACTTCCAGCTTAGCTGTGCAGAAGAAGAACAACAAGAAGAACAAATATCTCGAAATATGTCCGTCAGGCCACTTCCCTTGAGATAAATCTGCAAATATCTCGGAAACGAAGCGAGCTATGGCAAAATGTTAAGAGACCTTTTTTGTAGAGAATTATGTTTCCTACTTTTTATGTTCTATGATATTTTTTGATCAGACGCGTAGCTCTCGAGATATATCAAGATATTTAAAAGTTCCGAAGCCGCACCAACATAATAGCGATACAGAAACACCGTGGCCCCTCTCTTTGAGATAACTCTGCACTATTGCGAGCTGGAAATGCCACTTCCAGTTTAGCTGTGCAGAAGAAGAACAACAAGAAGAAGAAATATCTCGAAATATGTCCGTTAGGCCCCTTCCCTTGAGATAAATCTGCAAATATCTCGGAAACGAAGCGAGCTATGGCAAAATGTTAAGAGACCTTTTTTGTAGACAATTATGTTTCCTACAATTTATGTTCTATGATATTTTTTGATCAGAAGCGTAGTTTTCGAGATATATCGAGATATTTAAAAGTTCCGAAGCCGCACCAACATAATAGAGATACAGAAACACCGTGGCCCCTTTCGTTGAGATAACTCTGCACTAGTGCGAGCCGCAAATGCCACTTCCAGCTTAGCTGTGCAGAAGAAGAACAACAAGAAGAAGAAATATCTCGAAATATGTCCGTCAGGCCCCTTCCCTTGAGATAAATCTGCAAATATCTCGGAAACGAAGCGAGCTATGGCAAAATGTTAAGAGACGTTTTTTGTAGAGAATTATGTTTCCTACAATTTATGTTCTATGATATTTTTTGATCAGAAGCGTAGTTTTCGAGATATATCGAGATATTTAAAAGTTCCGAAGCCGCACCAACATAATAGGGATACAGAAACACCGTGGCCCCTTTCTTTGAGATAACTCTGCACTAGTGCGAGCCGCAAATGCCACTTCCAGCTTAGCTGTGCAGAAGAAGAACAACAAGAAGAAGAAATATCTCGAAATATGTCCGTCAGGCCCCTTCCCTTGAGATAAATCTGCAAATATCTCGGAAACGAAGCGAGCTATGGCAAAATGTTGAGAGACCTTTTTTGTAGAGAATTAAGTTTCCTACTTTTTATGTTCTATGATATTTTTTGATCAGATGCGTAGTTCTCGAGATATATCAAGATATTTAAAAGTTCCGAAGCCGCACCAACATAATAGAGATACAGAAACACCGTGGCCCCTCTCTTCGAGATAACTCTGCACTATTGCGAGCTGGAAATGCCACTTCCAGTTTAGCTGTGCAGAAGAAGAACAACAAGAAGAAGAAATATCTCGAAATATGTCCGTCAGGCCCCTTCCCTTGAGATATATCTGCAAGTATCTCGGAAACGAAGCGAGCTATGGCAAAATGTTAGGAGACCTTTTTTGTAGAGAATTATGTTTCCTACAATTTATGTTCTATGATATTTTTTGATCTGAAGCGTAGTTTTCGAGATATATCGAGATATTTAAAAGTTCCGAAGCCGCACCAACATAATAGAGATACAGAAACACCGTGGCCCCTTTCGTTGAGATAACTCTGCACTAGTGCGAGCCGCAAATGCCACTTCCCGCTTAGCTGTGCAGAAGAAGAACAACAAGAAGAAGAAATATCTCGAAATATATCCGTCAGGCCCCTTCCCTTGAGATAAATCTGCAAATATCTCGGAAACGAAGCGAGCTATGGCAAAATGTTAAGAGACGTTTTTTGTAGAGAATTATGTTTCCTACAATTTATGTTCTATGATATTTTTTGAACAAAAGCGTAGTTTTCGAGATATATCGAGATATTTAAAAGTTCCGAAGCCGCACCAACATAATAGGGATACAGAAACACCGTGGCCCCTTTCTTTGAGATAACTCTGCACTAGTGCGAGCCGCAAATGCCACTTCCAGCTTAGCTGTGCAGAAGAAGTACAACAAGAAGAAGAAATATCTCGAAATATGTCCGTCAGGCCCCTTCCCTTGAGATAAATCTGCAAATATCTCGGAAACGAAGCGAGCTATGGCAAAATGTTAAGAGACGTTTTTTGTAGAGAATTATGTTTCCTACAACTTATGTTCTATGATTTTTTTTGATCAGAAGCGTAGTTTTCGAGATATATCGAGATATTTAAAAGTTCCGAAGCCGCACCAACATAATAGGGATACAGAAACACCGTGGCCCCTTTCTTTGTGATAACTCTGCACTAGTGCGCGCCGCAAATGCCACTTCCACCTTAGCTGTGCAGAAGAAGAACAACAAGAAGAAGGAATATCTCGAAATATGTCCGTCAGGCCCCTTCCCTTGAGATAAATCTGCAAATATCTCGGAAACGAAGCGAGCTATGGCAAAATGTTGAGAGACCTTTTTTGTAGAGAATTAAGTTTCCTACTTTTTATGTTCTATGATATTTTTTGATCAGATGCGTAGTTCTCGAGATATATCAAGATATTTAAAAGTTCCGAAGCCGCACCAACATAATAGAGATACAGAAACACCGTGGCCCCTCTCTTTGAGATAACTCTGCACTATTGCGAGCTGGAAATGCCACTTCCAGTTTAGCTGTGCAGAAGAAGAACAACAAGAAGAAGAAATATCTCGAAATATGTCCGTCAGGCCCCTTCCCTTGAGATAAATCTGCAAATATCTCGGAAACGAAGCGAGCTATGGCAAAATGTTAGGAGACCTTTTTTGTAGAGAATTAAGTTTCCTACTTTTTATGTTCTATGATATTTTTTGATCAGTTTCGTAGTTCTCGAGATATATCAAGATATTTAAAAGTTCCGAAGCCGCACCAACATAATAGAGATACACAAACACCGTGGCCCCTCTCTTTGAGATAACTCTGCACTATTGCGAGCTGGAAATGCCACTTCCAGTTTAGCTGTGCAGAAGAAGAACAACAAGAAGAAGAAATATCTCGAAATATGTCCGTTAGGCCCCTTCCCTTGAGATAAATCTGCAAATATCTCGGAAACGAAGCGAGCTATGGCAAAATGATAAGAGACCTTTTTTGTAGAGAATTAAGTTTCCTACTTTTTATGTTCTATGATATTTTTTGATCAGATGCGTAGTTCTCGAGATATATCAAGATATTTAAAAGTTCCGAAGCCGCACCAACATAATAGAGATACAGAAACACCGTGGCCCCTTTCTTTGAGATAACTCTGCACTATTGCGAGCTGTAAATGCCACTTCCAGCTTAGCTGTGCAGAAGAAGAACAACAAGAAGAAGAAATATCTCGAAATATGTCCGTCAGGCCCCTTCCCTTGAGATAAATCTGCAAATATCTCGGAAACGAAGCGAGCTATGGCAAAATGTTAGGAGACCTTTTTTGTAGAGAATTAAGTTTCCTACTTTTTATGTTCTATGATATTTTTTGATCAGATGCGTAGTTCTCGAGATATATCAAGATATTTAAAAGTTCCGAAGCCGCACCAACATAATAGAGATACAGAAACACCGTGGCCCCTTTCTTTGAGATAACTCTGCACTATTGCGAGCTGTAAATGCCACTTCCAGCTTAGCTGTGCAGAAGAAGAACAACAAGAAGAAGAAATATCTCGAAATATGTCCGTCAGGCCCCTTCCCTTGAGATAAATCTGCAAATATCTCGGAAACGAAGCGAGCTATGGCCAATTGTTAAGAGATCTTTTTTGTAGAGAATTAAGTTTCCTACTTTTTATGTTCTATGATATTTTTTGATCAGATGCGTAGTTCTCGAGATATATCAAGATATTTAAAAGTTCCGAAGCCGCACCAACATAATAGGGATACAGAAACACCGTGGCCCCTTTCTTTGAGATAACTCTGCACTAGTGCGAGCCGCAAATGCCACTTCCAGCTTAGCTGTGCAGAAGAAGAACAACAAGAAGAAGAAATATCTCGAAATATGTCCGTCAGGCCCCTTCCCTTGAGATATATCTGCAAATATCTCGGAAACGAAGCGAGCTATGGCAAAATGTTAAGAGACCTTTTTTGTAGAGAATTAAGTTTCCTACAATTCATGTTCTATGATATTTTTTGATCAGATGCGTAGTTCTCGAGATATATCAAGATATTTAAAAGTTCCGAAGCCGCACCAACATAATAGAGATACAGAAACACCGTGGCCCCTTTCTTTGAGATAACTCTGCACTAGTGCGAGCCGCAAATGCCACTTCCAGCTTAGCTGTGCAGAAGAAGAACAACAAGAAGAACAAATATCTCGAAATATGTCCGTCAGGCCACTTCCCTTGAGATAAATCTGCAAATATCTCGGAAACGAAGCGAGCTATGGCAAAATGTTAAGAGACCTTTTTTGTAGAGAATTATGTTTCCTACTTTTTATGTTCTATGATATTTTTTGATCAGACGCGTAGCTCTCGAGATATATCAAGATATTTAAAAGTTCCGAAGCCGCACCAACATAATAGCGATACAGAAACACCGTGGCCCCTCTCTTTGAGATAACTCTGCACTATTGCGAGCTGGAAATGCCACTTCCAGTTTAGCTGTGCAGAAGAAGAACAACAAGAAGAAGAAATATCTCGAAATATGTCCGTTAGGCCCCTTCCCTTGAGATAAATCTGCAAATATCTCGGAAACGAAGCGAGCTATGGCAAAATGTTAAGAGACCTTTTTTGTAGACAATTATGTTTCCTACAATTTATGTTCTATGATATTTTTTGATCAGAAGCGTAGTTTTCGAGATATATCGAGATATTTAAAAGTTCCGAAGCCGCACCAACATAATAGAGATACAGAAACACCGTGGCCCCTTTCTTTGAGATAACTCTGCACTATTGCGAGCTGCAAATGCCACTTCCAGCTTAGCTGTGCAGAGGAAGAACAACAAGAAGAAGAAATATCTCGAAATATGTCCGTCAGGCCAGTTCCTTTGAGCTGAATCTGCAAATATCTCGGAAACGAAGCGAGCTATGGCAAAATTTTAAGAGACCTTTTTTGTAGAGAATTATGTTTCCTACTTTGTATGTTCTATGATATTTTTTGATCAGACGCGTAGCTCTCGAGATATATCAAGATATTTAAAAGTTCCGAAGCCGCACCAACATAATAGGGATACAGAAACACCGTGGCCCCTTTCTTTGAGATAACTCTGCACTAGTGCGAGCCGCAAATGCCACTTCCAGCTTAGCTGTGCAGAAGAAGAACAACAAGAAGAAGAAATATCTCGAAATATGTCCGTCAGGCCCCTTCCCTTGAGATAAATCTGCAAATATCTCGGAAACGAAGCGAGCTATGGCAAAATGTTAGGAGACCTTTTTTGTAGAGAATTAAGTTTCCTACTTTTTATGTTCTATGATATTTTTTGATCAGATGCGTAGTTCTCGAGATATATCAAGATATTTAAAAGTTCCGAAGCCGCACCAACATAATAGAGATACAGAAACACCGTGGCCCCTTTCTTTGAGATAACTCTGCACTATTGCGAGCTGTAAATGCCACTTCCAGCTTAGCTGTGCAGAAGAAGAACAACAAGAAGAAGAAATATCTCGAAATATGTCCGTCAGGCCCCTTCCCTTGAGATATATCTGCAAATATCTCGGAAACGAAGCGAGCTATGGCAAAATGTTAAGAGACCTTTTTTGTAGACAATTATGTTTCCTACAATTTATGTTCTATGATATTTTTTGATCAGAAGCGTAGTTTTCGAGATATATCGAGATATTTAAAAGTTCCGAAGCCGCACCAACATAATAGAGATACAGAAACACCGTGGCCCCTTTCGTTGAGATAACTCTGCACTAGTGCGAGCCGCAAATGCCACTTCTAGCTTAGCTGTGCAGAAGAAGAACAACAAGAAGAAGAAATATCTCGAAATATGTCCGTCAGGCCCCTTCCCTTGAGATAAATCTGCAAATATCTCGGAAACGAAGCGAGCTATGGTAAAATGTTAAGAGACCTTTTTTGTAGAGAATTAAGTTTCCTACTTTTTATGTTCTATGATATTTTTTGATCAGATGCGTAGTTCTCGAGATATATCAAGATATTTAAAAGTTCCGAAGCCGCACCAACATAATAGAGATACAGAAACACCGTGGCCCCTTTGTTTGAGATATCTCTGCACTAGTGCGAGCCGCAAATGCCACTTCCAGCTTAGCTGTGCAGAAGAACAACAAGAAGAACAAATATCTCGAAATATGTCCGTCAGGCCACTTCCCTTGAGATAAATCTGCAAATATCTCGGAAACGAAGCGAGCTATGGCAAAATGTTAAGAGACCTTTTTTGTAGAGAATTATGTTTCCTACTTTTTATGTTCTATGATATTTTTTGATCAGACGCGTAGCTCTCGAGATATATCAAGATATTTAAAAGTTCCGAAGCCGCACCAACATAATAGCGATACAGAAACACCGTGGCCCCTCTCTTTGAGATAACTCTGCACTATTGCGAGCTGGAAATGCCACTTCCAGTTTAGCTGTGCAGAAGAAGAACAACAAGAAGAAGAAATATCTCGAAATATGTCCGTTAGGCCCCTTCCCTTGAGATAAATCTGCAAATATCTCGGAAACGAAGCGAGCTATGGCAAAATGTTAAGAGACCTTTTTTGTAGACAATTATGTTTCCTACAATTTATGTTCTATGATATTTTTTGATCAGAAGCGTAGTTTTCGAGATATATCGAGATATTTAAAAGTTCCGAAGCCGCACCAACATAATAGAGATACAGAAACACCGTGGCCCCTTTCTTTGAGATAACTCTGCACTATTGCGAGCTGCAAATGCCACTTCCAGCTTAGCTGTGCAGAGGAAGAACAACAAGAAGAAGAAATATCTCGAAATATGTCCGTCAGGCCAGTTCCTTTGAGCTGAATCTGCAAATATCTCGGAAACGAAGCGAGCTATGGCAAAATTTTAAGAGACCTTTTTTGTAGAGAATTATGTTTCCTACTTTTTATGTTCTATGATATTTTTTGATCAGACGCGTAGCTCTCGAGATATATCAAGATATTTAAAAGTTCCGAAGCCGCACCAACATAATAGGGATACAGAAACACCGTGGCCCCTTTCTTTGAGATAACTCTGCACTAGTGCGAGCCGCAAATGCCACTTCCAGCTTAGCTGTGCAGAAGAAGAACAACAAGAAGAAGAAATATCTCGAAATATGTCCGTCAGGCCCCTTCCTTTGAGATAAATCTGCAAATATCTCGGAAACGAAGCGAGCTATGGCAAAATGTTGAGAGACCTTTTTTGTAGAGAATTAAGTTTCCTACTTTTTATGCTCTATGCTATTTTTTGATCAGATGCGTAGTTCTCGAGATATATCAAGATATTTAAAAGTTCCGAAGCCGCACCAACATAATAGAGATACAGAAACACCGTGGCCCCTCTCTTTGAGATAACTCTGCACTATTGCGAGCTGTAAATGCCACTTCCAGCTTAGCTGTGCAGAAGAAGAACAACAAGAAGAAGACATATCTCGAAATATGTCCGTCAGGCCCCTTCCCTTGAGATATATCTGCAAATATCTCGGAAACGAAGCGAGCTATGGCAAAATGTTAAGAGACCTTTTTTGTAGAGAATTATGTTTCCTACAATTTATGTTCTATGATATTTTTTGATCAGAAGCGTAGTTTTCGAGATATATCGAGATATTTAAAAGTTCCAAAGCCGCACCAACATAATAGAGATACAGAAACACCGTGGCCCCTTTCTTTGAGATAACTCTGCAGTATTGCGAGCTGCAAATGCCACTTCCAGCTTAGCTGTGCAGAAGAAGAACAACAAGAAGAAGAAATATCTCGAAATATGTCCGTCAGGCCCCTTCCCTTGAGATAAATCTGCAAATATCTCGGAAACGAAGCGAGCTATGGCCAATTGTTAAGAGACCTTTTTTGTAGAGAATTAAGTTTCCTACGTTTTATGTTCTATGATATTTTTTGATCAGATGCGTAGTTCTCGAGATATATCAAGATATTTAAAAGTTCCGAAGCCGCACCAACATAATAGAGATACAGAAACACCGTGGCCCCTTTCTTTGAGATAACTCTGCACTATTGCGAGCTGCAAATGCCACTTCCAGCTTAGCTGTGCAGAAGAAGAACATCAAGAAGAAGAAATATCTCGAAATATGTCCGTCAGGCCCCTTCCCTTGAGATAAATCTGCAAATATCTCGGAAACGAAGCGAGCTATGGCAAAATGTTAAGAGACCTTTTTTGTAGAGAATTAAGTTTCCTACTTTTTATGTTCTATGATATTTTTGGATCAGATGCGTAGTTCTCGAGATATATCAAGATATTTAAAAGTTCCGAAGCCGCACCAACATAATAGAGATACAGAAACACCGTGGCCCCTTTCTTTGAGATAACTCTGCACTAGAGCGAGCCACAAATGCCACTTCCAGCTTAGCTGTGCAGAAGAAGAACAACAAGAAGAAGAAATATCTCGAAATATGTCCGTCAGGCCCCTTCCCTTGAGATAAATCTGCAAATATCTCGGAAACGAAGAGAGCTATGGCAAAATGTTAAGAGACCTTTTTTGTAGAGAATTAAGTTTCCTACTTTTTATGTTCTATGATATTTTTTGATCTGATGCGTAGTTCTCGAGATATATCAAGATATTTAAAAGTTCCGAAGCCGCACCAACATAATAGAGATACAGAAACACCGTGGCCCCTTTCTTTGAGATAACTCTGCACTATTGCGAGCTGCAAATGCCACTTCCAGCTTAGCTGTGCAGAGGAAGAACAACAAGAAGAAGAAATATCTCGAAATATGTCCGTCAGGCCAGTTCCTTTGAGCTGAATCTGCAAATATCTCGGAAACGAAGCGAGCTATGGCAAAATTTTAAGAGACCTTTTTTGTAGAGAATTATGTTTCCTACTTTTTATGTTCTATGATATTTTTTGATCAGACGCGTAGCTCTCGAGATATATCAAGATATTTAAAAGTTCCGAAGCCGCACCAACATAATAGGGATACAGAAACACCGTGGCCCCTTTCTTTGAGATAACTCTGCACTAGTGCGAGCCGCAAATGCCACTTCCAGCTTAGCTGTGCAGAAGAAGAACAACAAGAAGAAGAAATATCTCGAAATATGTCCGTCAGGCCCCTTCCCTTGAGATAAATCTGCAAATATCTCGGAAACGAAGCGAGCTATGGCAAAATGTTGAGAGACCTTTTTTGTAGAGAATTAAGTTTCCTACTTTTTATGTTCTATGCTATTTTTTGATCAGATGCGTAGTTCTCGAGATATATCAAGATATTTAAAAGTTCCGAAGCCGCACCAACATAATAGAGATACAGAAACACCGTGGCCCCTCTCTTTGAGATAACTCTGCACTATTGCGAGCTGTAAATGCCACTTCCAGCTTAGCTGTGCAGAAGAAGAACAACAAGAAGAAGACATATCTCGAAATATGTCCGTCAGGCCCCTTCCCTTGAGATATATCTGCAAATATCTCGGAAACGAAGCGAGCTATGGCAAAATGTTAAGAGACCTTTTTTGTAGAGAATTATGTTTCCTACAATTTATGTTCTATGATATTTTTTGATCAGAAGCGTAGTTTTCGAGATATATCGAGATATTTAAAAGTTCCAAAGCCGCACCAACATAATAGAGATACAGAAACACCGTGGCCCCTTTCTTTGAGATAACTCTGCAGTATTGCGAGCTGCAAATGCCACTTCCAGCTTAGCTGTGCAGAAGAAGAACAACAAGAAGAAGAAATATCTCGAAATATGTCCGTCAGGCCCCTTCCCTTGAGATAAATCTGCAAATATCTCGGAAACGAAGCGAGCTATGGCCAATTGTTAAGAGACCTTTTTTGTAGAGAATTAAGTTTCCTACGTTTTATGTTCTATGATATTTTTTGATCAGATGCGTAGTTCTCGAGATATATCAAGATATTTAAAAGTTCCGAAGCCGCACCAACATAATAGAGATACAGAAACACCGTGGCCCCTTTCTTTGAGATAACTCTGCACTATTGCGAGCTGCAAATGCCACTTCCAGCTTAGCTGTGCAGAAGAAGAACATCAAGAAGAAGAAATATCTCGAAATATGTCCGTCAGGCCCCTTCCCTTGAGATAAATCTGCAAATATCTCGGAAACGAAGAGAGCTATGGCAAAATGTTAAGAGACCTTTTTTGTAGAGAATTAAGTTTCCTACTTTTTATGTTCTATGATATTTTTTGATCTGATGCGTAGTTCTCGAGATATATCAAGATATTTAAAAGTTCCGAAGCCGCACCAACATAATAGAGATACAGAAACACCGTGGCCCCTTTCTTTGAGATAACTCTGCACTATTGCGAGCTGCAAATGCCACTTCCAGCTTAGCTGTGCAGAAGAAGAACAACAAGAAGAAGAAATATCTGGAAATATGTCCGTCAGGCCCCTTCCCTTGAGATAAATCTGCAAATATCTCGGAAACGAAGCGAGCTATGGCAAAATGTTAAGAGACCTTTTTTGTAGAGAATTAAGTTTCCTACTATTTATGTTCTATGATATTTTTGGATCAGATGCGTAGTTCTCGAGATATATCAAGATATTTAAAAGTTCCGAAGCCGCACCAACATAATAGAGATACAGAAACACCGTGGCCCCTTTCTTTGAGATAACTCTGCACTAGAGCGAGCCACAAATGCCACTTCCAGCTTAGCTGTGCAGAAGAAGAACAACAAGAAGAAGAAATATCTCGAAATATGTCCGTCAGGCCCCTTCCCTTGAGATAAATCTGCAAATATCTCGGAAACGAAGAGAGCTATGGCAAAATGTTAAGAGACCTTTTTTGTAGAGAATTAAGTTTCCTACTTTTTATGTTCTATGATATTTTTTGATCTGATGCGTAGTTCTCGAGATATATCAAGATATTTAAAAGTTCCGAAGCCGCACCAACATAATAGAGATACAGAAACACCGTGGCCCCTTTCTTTGAGATAACTCTGCACTAGAGCGAGCCACAAATGCCACTTCCAGCTTAGCTGTGCAGAAGAAGAACAACAAGAAGAAGAAATATCTCGAAATATGTCCGTCAGGCCATTTCCCTTGAGATAAATCTGCAAATATCTCGGAAACGAAGTGAGCTATGGCAAAATGTTAAGAGACCTTTTTTGTAGAGAATTATGTTTCCTACTTTTTATGTTCTATGATATTTTTTGATCAGACGCGTAGCTCTCGAGATATATCAAGATATTTAAAAGTTCCGAAGCCGCACCAACATAATAGAGGTACAGAAACAGCGTGGCCCCTTTCTTTGAGATATCTCTGCACTATTGCGAGCTGCAAATGCCACTTCCAGCTTAGCTGCGCAGAAGAAGAACAACAAGAAGAAGAAATATCTCGAAATATGTCCGTCAGGCCCCTTCCCTTGAGATAAATCTGCAAATATCTCGGAAACGAAGCGAGCTATGGCAAAATTTTAAGAGACCTTATTTGCAGAGAATTAAGTTTCCTACTTTTTATGTTCTATGATATTTTTTGATCAGATGCGTAGTTCTCGAGATATATCAAGATATTTAAAAGTTCCGAAACCGCACCAACATAATAGAGATACAGAAACACGGTGGCCCCTTTCTTTGAGATAACTCTGCACTAGTGCGAGCCGCAAATGCCACTTCCAGCTTAGCTGTGCAGAAGAAGACCAACAAGAAGAAGAAATATCTCGAAATATGTCCGTCAGGCCCCTTCCCTTGAGATAAATCTGCAAATATCTCGGAAACGAAGCGAGCTATGGCAAAATGTTAAGAGACCTTATTTGCAGAGAATTAAGTTTCCTACTTTTTATGTTCTATGATATTTTTTGATCAGATGCGTAGTTCTCGAGATATATCAAGATATTTAAAAGTTCCGAAACCGCACCAACATAATAGAGATACAGAAACACGGTGGCCCCTTTCTTTGAGATAACTCTGCACTAGTGCGAGCCGCAAATGCCACTTCCAGCTTAGCTGTGCAGAGGAAGAACAACAAGAAGAAGAAATATCTCGAAATATGTCCGTCAGGCCAGTTCCTTTGAGCTGAATCTGCAAATATCTCGGAAACGAAGCGAGCTATGGCAAAATGTTAACAGACGTTTTTTGTAGAGAATTATGTTTCCTACTTTTTATGTTCTATGATATTTTTTGATCAGATGCGTAGTTCTCGAGATATATCAAGATATTTAAAAGTTCCGAAGCCGCACCAACATAATAGAGATACAGAAACACCGTGGCCCCTTTCTTTGAGATAACTCTGCACTATTGCGAGCTGGAAATGCCACTTCCAGCTTAGCTGTGCAGAGGAAGAACAACAAGAAGAAGAAATATCTCGAAATATGTCCGTCAGGGCAGTTCCTTTGAGCTGAATCTGCAAATATCTCGGAAACGAAGCGAGCTATGGCAAAATGTTAAGAGACGTTTTTTATAGAGAATTATGTTTCCTACAATTTATGTTCTATGATATTTTTTGATCAGAAGCGTAGTTTTCGAGATATATCGAGATATTTAAAAGTTCCGAAGCCGCACCAACATAATAGGGATACAGAAACACCGTGGCCCCTTTCTTTGAGATAACTCTGCACTAGTGCGAGCCGCAACTGCCACTTCCAGCTTAGCTGTGCAGAAGAAGAACAACAAGAAGAAGAAATATCTCGAAATATGTCCGTCAGGCCCCTTCCCTTGAGATAAATCTGCAAATATCTCGGAAACGAAGCGAGCTATGGCGAAATGTTAAGAGACCTTTTTTGTAGAGAATTCAGTTTCCTACTTTTTATGTTCTATGATATTTTTTGATCAGATGCGTAGTTCTCGAGATATATCAAGATATTTAAAAGCTCCGAAGCCGCACCAACATAATAGAGATACAGAAACACCGTGGCCCCTTTCTTTGAGATAACTCTGCACTATTGCGAGCTGCAAATGCCACTTCCAGCTTAGCTGTGCAGAGGAAGAACAACAAGAAGAAGAAATATCTCGAAATATGTCCGTCAGGCCAGTTCCTTTGAGCTGAATCTGCAAATATCTCGGAAATGAAGCGAGCTATGGCAAAATGTTAAGAGACGTTTTTTATAGAGAATTATGTTTCCTACAATTTATGTTCTATGATATTTTTTGATCAGAAGCGTAGTTTTCGAGATATATCGAGATATTTAAAAGTTCCGAAGCCGCACCAACATAATAGGGATACAGAAACACCGTGGCCCCTTTCTTTGAGATAACTCTGCACTAGTGCGAGCCGCAAATGCCAGTTCCAGCTTAGCTGTGCAGAAGAAGAACAACAAGAAGAAGAAATATCTCGAAATATGTCCGTCAGGCCCCTTCCCTTGAGATAAATCTGCAAATATCTCGGAAACGAAGCGAGCTATGGCAAAATGTTAAGAGACCTTTTTTGTAGAGAATTAAGTTTCCTACTTTTTATGTTGTATGATATTTTTTGATCAGATGCGTAGTTCTCGAGATATATCAAGATATTTAAAAGTTCCGAAGCCGCACCAACATAATAGAGATACAGAAACACCGTGGCCCCTTTCTTTGAGATAACTCTGCACTATTGCGAGCTGCAAATGCCACTTCCAGCTTAGCTGTGCAGAGGAAGAACAACAAGAAGAAGAAATATCTCGAAATATGTCCGTCAGGCCAGTTCCTTTGAGCTGAATCTGCAAATATCTCGGAAACGAAGCGAGCTATGGCAAAATGTTAAGAGACCTTTTTTGTAGAGAATTATGCTTCCTACAATTTATGTTCTATGATATTTTTTGATCAGAAGCGTAGTTTTCGAGATACATCGAGATATTTAAAAGTTCCGAAGCCGCACCAACATAATAGAGATACAGAAACACCGTGGCCCCTTTCTTTGACATAACTCTGCACTAGTGCGAGCCGCAAATGCCAGTTCCAGCTTAGCTGTGCAGAAGAAGAACAACAAGAAGAAGAAATATCTCGAAATATGTCCGTCAGGCCCCTTCCCTTGAGATAAATCTGCAAATATCTCGGAAACGAAGCGAGCTATGGCAAAATGTTAAGAGACCTTTTTTGTAGAGAATTAAGTTTCCTACTTTTTATGTTGTATGATATTTTTTGATCAGATGCGTAGTTCTCGAGATATATCAAGATATTTAAAAGTTCCGAAGCCGCACCAACATAATAGAGATACAGAAACACCGTGGCCCCTTTCTTTGAGATAACTCTGCACTATTGCGAGCTGCAAATGCCACTTCCAGCTTAGCTGTGCAGAGGAAGAACAACAAGAAGAAGAAATATCTCGAAATATGTCCGTCAGGCCCCTTCCCTTGAGATAAATCTGCAAATATCTCGGAAACGAAGCGAGCTATGGCAAAATGTTAAGAGACCTTTTTTGTAGAGAATCAAGTTTCCTACTTTTTAGGTTGTATGATATTTTTTGATCAGATGCGTAGTTCTCGAGATATATCAAGATATTTAAAAGTTCCGAAGCCGCACCAACATAATAGAGATACAGAAACACCGTGGCCCCTTTCTTTGAGATAACTCTGCACTATTGCGAGCTGCAAATGCCACTTCCAGCTTAGCTGTGCAGAGGAAGAACAACAAGAAGAAGAAATATCTCGAAATATGTCCGTCAGGCCAGTTCCTTTGAGCTGAATCTGCAAATATCTCGGAAACGAAGCGAGCTATGGCAAAATGTTAAGAGACGTTTTTTGTAGAGAATTATGTTTCCTACAATTTATGTTCTATGATATTTTTTGATCAGAAGCGTAGTTTTCGAGATATATCGAGGTATTTAAAAGTTCCGAAGCCGCACCAACATAATAGGGATACAGAAACACCGTGGCCCCTTTCTTTGAGATAACTCTGCACCAGTGCGAGCCGCAAATGCCACTTCCAGCTTAGCTGTGCAGAAGAAGAACAACAAGAAGAAGAAATATCTCGAAATATGTCCGTCAGGCCCCTTCCCTTGAGATAAATCTGCAAATATCTCGGAAACGAAGCGAGCTATGGCGAAATGTTAAGAGACCTTTTTTGTAGAGAATTAAGTTTCCTACTTTTCATGTTCTATGATATTTTTTGATCAGATGCGTAGTTCTCGAGATATATCAAGATATTTAAAAGTTCCGAAGCCGCACCAACATAATAGAGATACAGAAACACCGTGGCCCCTTTCTTTGAAATAACTCTGCACTATTGCGAGCTGCAAATGCCACTTCCAGCTTAGCTGTGCAGAGGAAGAACAACAAGAAGAAGAAATATCTCGAAATATGTCCGTCAGGCCCCTTCCCTTGAGATATATCTGCAAATATCTCGGAAACGAAGCGAGCTATGGCAAAATGTTAAGAGACCTTTTTTATAGAGAATTATGTTTCCTACAATTTATGTTCTATGATATTTTTTGATCAGATGCGTAGTTTTCGAGATATATCGAGATATTTAAAAGTTCCGAAGCCGCACCAACATAATAGGGATACAGAAACACCGTGGCCCCTTTCTTTGAGATAACTCTGCACTAGTGCGAGCCGCAAATGCCACTTCCAGCTTAGCTGTGCAGAAGAAGAACAACAAGAAGAAGAAATATCTCGAAATATGTCCGTCAGGCCCCTTCCCTTGAGATATATCTGCAAATATCTCGGAAACGAAGCGAGCTATGGCAAAATGTTAAGAGACCTTTTTTGTAGAGAATTATGCTTCCTACAATTTATGTTCTATGATATTTTTTGATCAGAAGCGTAGTTTTCGAGATACATCGAGATATTTAAAAGTTCCGAAGCCGCACCAACATAATAGAGATACAGAAACACCGTGGCCCCTTTCTTTGAGATAACTCTGCACTAGTGCGAGCCGCAAATGCCAGTTCCAGCTTAGCTGTGCAGAAGAAGAACAACAAGAAGAAGAAATATCTCGAAATATGTCCGTCAGGCCCCTTCCCTTGAGATAAATCTGCAAATATCTCGGAAACGAAGCGAGCTATGGCAAAATGTTAAGAGACCTTTTTTGTAGAGAATTAAGTTTCCTACTTTTTATGTTGTATGATATTTTTTGATCAGATGCGTAGTTCTCGAGATATATCAAGATATTTAAAAGTTCCGAAGCCGCACCAACATAATAGAGATACAGAAACACCGTGGCCCCTTTCTTTGAGATAACTCTGCACTATTGCGAGCTGCAAATGCCACTTCCAGCTTAGCTGTGCAGAGGAAGAACAACAAGAAGAAGAAATATCTCGAAATATGTCCGTCAGGCCAGTTCCTTTGAGCTGAATCTGCAAATATCTCGGAAACGAAGCGAGCTATGGCAAAATGTTAAGAGACGTTTTTTGTAGAGAATTATGTTTCCTACAATTTATGTTCTATGATATTTTTTGATCAGAAGCGTAGTTTTCGAGATATATCGAGGTATTTAAAAGTTCCGAAGCCGCACCAACATAATAGGGATACAGAAACACCGTGGCCCCTTTCTTTGAGATAACTCTGCACTAGTGCGAGCCGCAAATGCCACTTCCAGCTTAGCTGTGCAGAAGAAGAACAACAAGAAGAAGAAATATCTCGAAATATGTCCGTCAGGCCCCTTCCCTTGAGATAAATCTGCAAATATCTCGGAAACGAAGCGAGCTATGGCGAAATGTTAAGAGACCTTTTTTGTAGAGAATTAAGTTTCCTACTTTTCATGTTCTATGATATTTTTTGATCAGATGCGTAGTTCTCGAGATATATCAAGATATTTAAAAGTTCCGAAGCCGCACCAACATAATAGAGATACAGAAACACCGTGGCCCCTTTCTTTGAGATAACTCTGCACTAGTGCGAGCCGCAAATGCCACTTCCAGCTTAGCTGTGCAGAAGAAGAACAACAAGAAGAAGAAATATCTCGAAATATGTCGGTCAGGCCCCTTCCCTTGAGATATATCTGCAAATATCTCGGAAACGAAGCGAGCTATGGCAAAATGTTAAGAGACCGTTTTTGTAGAGAATTATGCTTCCTACAATTTATGTTCTATGATATTTTTTGATCAGAAGCGTAATTTTCGAGATACATCGAGATATTTAAAAGTTCCGAAGCCGCACCAACATAATAGAGATACAGAAACACCGTGGCCCCTTTCTTTGAGATAACTCTGCACTATTGCGAGCTGTAAATGCCACTTCCAGCTTAGCTGTGCAGAAGAAGAACAACAAGAAGAAGAAATATCTCGAAATATGTCCGTCAGGCCCCTTCCCTTGAGATATATCTGCAAATATCTCGGAAACGAAGCGAGCTATGGCAAAATGTTAAGAGACCTTTTTTGTAGAGAATTAAGTTTCCTACTTTTTATGTTGTATGATATTTTTTGATCAGATGCGTAGTTCTCGAGATATATCAAGATATTTAAAAGTTCCGAAGCCGCACCAACATAATAGAGATACAGAAACACCGTGGCCCCTTTCTTTGAGATAACTCTGCACTATTGCGAGCTGCAAATGCCACTTCCAGCTTAGCTGTGCAGAGGAAGAACAACAAGAAGAAGAAATATCTCGAAATATGTCCGTCAGGCCCCTTCCCTTGAGATAAATCTGCAAATATCTCGGAAACGAAGCGAGCTATGGCAAAATGTTAAGAGACCTTTTTTGTATAGAATTAAGTTTCCTACTTTTTATGTTCTATGATATTTTTTGATCAGATGCGTAGTTCTCGAGATATATCAAGATATTTAAAAGTTCCGAAGCCGCACCAACATAATAGAGATACAGAAACACCGTGGCCCCTTTCTTTGAGATAACTCTGCACTAGTGCGAGCCGCAAATGCCACTTCCAGCTTAGCTGTGCAGAAGAAGAACAACAAGAAGAAGAAATATCTCGAAATATGTCCGTCAGGCCCCTTCCCTTGAGATATATCTGCAAATATCTCGGAAACGAAGCGAGCTATGGCAAAATGTTAAGAGACCTTTTTTGTAGAGAATTATGCTTCCTACAATTTATGTTCTATGATATTTTTTGATCAGAAGCGTAGTTTTCGAGATACATCGAGATATTTAAAAGTTCCGAAGCCGCACCAACATAATAGAGATACAGAAACACCGTGGCCCCTTTCTTTGAGATAACTCTGCACTAGTGCGAGCCGCAAATGCCAGTTCCAGCTTAGCTGTGCAGAAGAAGAACAACAAGAAGAAGAAATATCTCGAAATATGTCCGTCAGGCCCCTTCCCTTGAGATAAATCTGCAAATATCTCGGAAACGAAGCGAGCTATGGCAAAATGTTAAGAGACCTTTTTTGTAGAGAATTAAGTTTCCTACTTTTTATGTTGTATGATATTTTTTGATCAGATGCGTAGTTCTCGAGATATATCAAGATATTTAAAAGTTCCGAAGCCGCACCAACATAATAGAGATACAGAAACACCGTGGCCCCTTTCTTTGAGATAACTCTGCACTATTGCGAGCTGCAAATGCCACTTCCAGCTTAGCTGTGCAGAGGAAGAACAACAAGAAGAAGAAATATCTCGAAATATGTCCGTCAGGCCAGTTCCTTTGAGCTGAATCTGCAAATATCTCGGAAACGAAGCGAGCTATGGCAAAATGTTAAGAGACGTTTTTTGTAGAGAATTATGTTTCCTACAATTTATGTTCTATGATATTTTTTGATCAGAAGCGTAGTTTTCGAGATATATCGAGGTATTTAAAAGTTCCGAAGCCGCACCAACATAATAGGGATACAGAAACACCGTGGCCCCTTTCTTTGAGATAACTCTGCACTAGTGCGAGCCGCAAATGCCACTTCCAGCTTAGCTGTGCAGAAGAAGAACAACAAGAAGAAGAAATATCTCGAAATATGTCCGTCAGGCCCCTTCCCTTGAGATAAATCTGCAAATATCTCGGAAACGAAGAGAGCTATGGCAAAATGTTAAGAGACCTTTTTTGTAGAGAATTAAGTTTCCTACTTTTTATGTTCTATCATATTTTTTGATCTGATGCGTAGTTCTCGAGATATATCAAGATATTTAAAAGTTCCGAAGCCGCACCAACATAATAGAGATACAGAAACACCGTGGCCCCTTTCTTTGAGATAACTCTGCACTAGTGCGAGCCGCAAATGCCAGTTCCAGCTTAGCTGTGCAGAAGAAGAACAACAAGAAGAAGAAATATCTCGAAATATGTCCGTCAGGCCCCTTCCCTTGAGATAAATCTGCAAATATCTTGGAAACGAAGCGAGCTATGGCAAAATGTTAAGAGACCTTTTTTGTAGAGAATTAAGTTTCCTACTTTTTATGTTGTATGATATTTTTTGATCAGAAGCGTAGTTTTCGAGATATATCGAGATATTTAAAAGTTCCGAAGCCGCACCAACATAATAGGGATACAGAAACACCGTGGCCCCTTTCTTTGAGATAACTCTGCACTAGTGCGAGCCGCAAATGCCACTTCCAGCTTAGCTGTGCAGAAGAAGAACAACAAGAAGAAGAAATATCTCGAAATATGTCCGTCAGGCCCCTTCCCTTGAGATATATCTGCAAATATCTCGGAAACGAAGCGAGCTATGGCAAAATGTTAAGAGACCTTTTTTGTAGAGAATTATGCTTCCTACAATTTATGTTCTATGATATTTTTTGATCAGAAGCGTAGTTTTCGAGATACATCGAGATATTTAAAAGTTCCGAAGCCGCACCAACATAATAGAGATACAGAAACACCGTGGCCCCTTTCTTTGAGATAACTCTGCACGATTGCGAGCTGTAAATGCCACTTCCAGCTTAGCTGTGCAGAAGAAGGACAACAAGAAGAAGAAATATCTCGAAATATGTCCGTCAGGCCCCTTCCCTTGAGATAAATCTGCAAATATCTCGGAAACGAAGCGAGCTATGGCGAAATGTTAAGAGACCTTTTTTGTAGAGAATTAAGTTTCCTACTTTTTATGTTCTATGATATTTTTTGATCAGATGCGTAGTTCTCGAGATATATCAAGATATTTAAAAGTTCCGAAGCCGCACCAACATAATAGAGATACAGAAACACCGTGGCCCCTTTCTTTGAGATAACTCTGCACTATTGCGAGCTGCAAATGCCACTTCCAGCTTAGCTGTGCAGAGGAAGAACAACAAGAAGAAGAAATATCTCGAAATATGTCCGTCAGGCCAGTTCCTTTGAGCTGAATCTGCAAATATCTCGGAAACGAAGCGAGCTATGGCAAAATGTTAAGAGACGTTTTTTATAGAGAATTATGTTTCCTACAATTTATGTTCTATGATATTTTTTGATCAGATGCGTAGTTTTCGAGATATATCGAGATATTTAAAAGTTCCGAAGCCGCACCAACATAATAGGGATACAGATACACCGTGGCCCCTTTCTTTGAGATAACTCTGCACTAGTGCGAGCAGCAAATGCCACTTCCAGCTTAGCTGTGCAGATGAAGAACAACAAGAAGAAGAAATATCTCGAAATATGTCGGTCAGGCCCCTTCCCTTGAGATATATCTGCAAATATCTCGGAAACGAAGCGAGCTATGGCAAAATGTTAAGAGACCTTTTTTGTAGAGAATTATGCTTCCTACAATTTATGTTCTATGATATTTTTTGATCAGAAGCGTAGTTTTCGAGATATATCGAGGTATTTAAAAGTTCCGAAGCCGCACCAACATAATAGGGATACAGAAACACCGTGGCCCCTTTCTTTGAGATAACTCTGCACTAGTGCGAGCCGCAAATGCCACTTTCAGCTTAGCTGTGCAGAAGAAGAACAACAAGAAGAAGAAATATCTCGAAATATGTCCGTCAGGCCCCTTCCCTTGAGATAAATCTGCAAATATCTCGGAAACGAAGCGAGCTATGGCGAAATGTTAAGAGACCTTTTTTGTAGAGAATTAAGTTTCCTACTTTTCAGGTTCTATGATATTTTTTGATCAGATGCGTAGTTCTCGAGATATATCAAGATATTTAAAAGTTCCGAAGCCGCACCAACATAATAGAGATACAGAAACACCGTGGCCCCTTTCTTTGAGATAACTCTGCACTAGTGCGAGCCGCAAATGCCACTTCCAGCTTAGCTGTGCAGAAGAAGAACAACAAGAAGAAGAAGTATCTCGAAATATGTCCGTCAGGCCCCTTCCCTTGAGATAAATCTGCAAATACCTCGGAAACGAAGCGAGCTATGGCAAAATGTTAAGAGACCTTTATTGTAGAGAATTAAGTTTCCTACTTTTTATCTTCTATGATATTTTTTGATCAGATGCGTAGTTCTCGAGATATATTAAGATATTTAAAAGTTCCGAAGCCGCACCAACATAATAGAGATACAGAAACACCGTGGCCCCTTTCTTTGAGATAACTCTGCACTATTGCGAGCTGTAATTGCCACTTCCAGCTTATCTGTGCAGAAGAAGAACAACAAGAAGAAGAAATATCTCGAAATATGTCCGTCAGGCCCCTTCCCTTGAGATATATCTGCAAATATCTCGGAAACGAAGCGAGCTATGGCAAAATGTTAAGAGACCTTTTTTGTAGAGAATTGAGTTTCCTACTTTTTATGTTCTATGATATTTTTTGATCAGATGCGTAGTTCTCGAGATATATCAAGATATTTAAAAGTTCCGAAGCCGCACCAACATAATAGAGATACAGAAACACCGTGGCCCCTTTCTTTGAGATAACTCTGCACTATTGCGAGCTGCAAATGCCACTTCCAGCTTAGCTGTGCAGAGGAAGAACAACAAGAAGAAGAAATATCTCGAAATATGTCCGTCAGGCCAGTTCCTTTGAGCTGAATCTGCAAATATCTCGGAAACGAAGCGAGCTATGGCAAAATGTTAAGAGACGTTTTTTATAGAGAATTATGTTTCCTACAATTTATGTTCTATGATATTTTTTGATCAGAAGCGTAGTTTTCGAGATATATCGAGATATTTAAAAGTTCCGAAGCCGCACCAACATAATAGGGATACAGAAACACCGTGGCCCCTTTCTTTGAGATAACTCTGCACTAGTGCGAGCCGCAAATGCCAGTTCCAGCTTAGCTGTGCAGAAGAAGAACAACAAGAAGAAGAAATATCTCGAAATATGTCCGTCAGGCCCCTTCCCTTGAGATATATCTGCAAATATCTCGGAAACGAAGCGAGCTATGGCGAAATGTTAAGAGACCTTTTTTGTAGAGAATTAAGTTTCCTACTTTTCGTGTTCTATGATATTTTTTGATCAGATGCGTAGTTCTCGAGATATATCAAGATATTTAAAAGTTCCGAAGCCGCACCAACATAATAGAGATACAGAAACACCGTGGCCCCTTTCTTTGAGAAAACTCTGCACTATTGCGAGCTGCAAATGCCACTTCCAGCTTAGCTGTGCAGAGGAAGAACAACAAGAAGAAGAAATATCTCGAAATATGTCCGTCAGGCCAGTTCCTTTGAGCTGAATCTGCAAATATCTCGGAAACGAAGCGAGCTATGGCAAAATGTTAAGAGACGTTTTTTATAGAGAATTATGTTTCCTACAATTTATGTTCTATGATATTTTTTGATCAGATGCGTAGTTTTCGAGATATATCGAGATATTTAAAAGTTCCGAAGCCGCACCAACATAATAGGGATACAGATACACCGTGGCCCCTTTCTTTGAGATAACTCTGCACTAGTGCGAGCCGCAAATGCCACTTCCAGCTTAGCTGTGCAGAAGAAGAACAACAAGAAGAAGAAATATCTCGAAATATGTCGGTCAGGCCCCTTCCCTTGAGATATATCTGCAAATATCTCGGAAACGAAGCGAGCTATGGCGAAATGTTAAGAGACCTTTTTTGTAGAGAATTAAGTTTCCTACTTTTCATGTTCTATGATATTTTTTGATCAGATGCGTACTTCTCGAGATATATCAAGATATTTAAAAGTTCCGAAGCCGCACCAACATAATAGAGATACAGAAACACCGTGGCCCCTTTCTTTGAGATAACTCTGCACGATTGCGAGCTGTAAATGCCACTTCCAGCTTAGCTGTGCAGAAGAAGGACAACAAGAAGAAGAAATATCTCGAAATATGTCCGTCAGGCCCCTTCCCTTGAGATAAATCTGCAAATATCTCGGAAACGAAGCGAGCTATGGCAAAATGTTAAGAGACCTTATTTGCAGAGAATTAAGTTTCCTACTTTTTATGTTCTATGATATTTTTTGATCAGATGCGTAGTTCTCGAGATATATCAAGATATTTAAAAGTTCCGAAACCGCACCAATATAATAGAGATACAGAAACACGGTGGCCCCTTTCTTTGAGATAACTCTGCACTAGTGCGAGCCGCAAATGCCACTTCCAGCTTAGCTGTGCAGAAGAAGAACAACAAGAAGAAGAAATATCTCGAAATATGTCCGTCAGGCCCCTTCCCTTGAGATAAATCTGCAAATATCTCGGAAACGAAGCGAGCTATGGCAAAATGTTAAGAGACCGTTTTTGTAGAGAATTAAGTTTCCTACTTTTTGTCTTCTATGATATTTTTTGATCACATGCGTAGTTCTCGAGATATATTAAGATATTTAAAAGTTCCGAAGCCGCACCAACATAATAGAGATACAGAAACACCGTGGCCCCTTTCTTTGAGATAACTCTGCACTATTGCGAGCTGTAAATGCGACTTCCAGCTTAGCTGTGCAGAAGAAGAACAACAAGAAGAAGAAATATCTCGAAATATGTCCGTCAGGCCCCTTCCCTTGAGATATATCTGCAAATATCTCGGAAACGAAGCGAGCTATGGCAAAATGTTAAGAGACCTTTTTTGTAGAGAATTAAGTTTCCTACTTTTTATGTTCTATGATATTTTTTGATCAGATGCGTAGTTCTCGAGATATATCAAGATATTTAAAAGTTCCGAAGCCGCACCAACATAATAGAGATACAGAAACACCGTGGCCCCTTTCTTTGAGATAACTCTGCACTATTGCGAGCTGCAAATGCCACTTCCAGCTTAGCTGTGCAGAGGAAGAACAACAAGAAGAAGAAATATCTCGAAATATGTCCGTCAGGCCAGTTCCTTTGAGCTGAATCTGCAAATATCTCGGAAACGAAGCGAGCTATGGCAAAATGTTAAGAGACGTTTTTTATAGAGAATTATGTTTCCTACAATTTATGTTCTATGATATTTTTTGATCAGAAGCGTAGTTTTCGAGATATATCGAGATATTTAAAAGTTCCGAAGCCGCACCAACATAATAGGGATACAGAAACACCGTGGCCCCTTTCTTTGAGATAACTCTGCACTAGTGCGAGCCGCAAATGCCACTTCCAGCTTAGCTGTGCAGAAGAAGAACAACAAGAAGAAGAAATATCTCGAAATATGTCCGTCAGGCCCCTTCCCTTGAGATATATCTGCAAATATCTCGGAAACGAAGCGAGCTATGGCAAAATGTTAAGAGACCTTTTTTGTAGAGAATTATGCTTCCTACAATTTATGTTCTATGATATTTTTTGATCAGAAGCGTAGTTTTCGAGATACATCGAGATATTTAAAAGTTCCGAAGCCGCAGCAACATAATAGAGATACAGAAACACCGTGGCCCCTTTCTTTGAGATAACTCTGCACTAGTGCGAGCCGCAAATGCCAGTTCCAGCTTAGCTGTGCAGAAGAAGAACAACAAGATGAAGAAATATCTCGAAATATGTCCGTCAGGCCCCTTCCCTTGAGATAAATCTGCAAATATCTCGGAAACGAAGCGAGCTATGGCAAAATGTTAAGAGACCTTTTTTGTAGAGAATTAAGTTTCCTACTTTTTATGTTGTATGATATTTTTTGATCAGATGCGTAGTTCTCGAGATATATCAAGATATTTAAAAGTTCCGAAGCCGCACCAACATAATAGAGATACAGAAACACCGTGGCCCCTTTCTTTGAGATAACTCTGCACTATTGCGAGCTGCAAATGCCACTTCCAGCTTAGCTGTGCAGAGGAAGAACAACAAGAAGAAGAAATATCTCGAAATATGTCCGTCAGGCCAGTTCCTTTGAGCTGAATCTGCAAATATCTCGGAAACGAAGCGAGCTATGGCAAAATGTTAAGAGACGTTTTTTATAGAGAATTATGTTTCCTACAATTTATGTTCTATGATATTTTTTGATCAGATGCGTAGTTTTCGAGATATATCGAGATATTTAAAAGTTCCGAAGCCGCACCAACATAATAGGGATACAGATACACCGTGGCCCCTTTCTTTGAGATAACTCTGCACTAGTGCGAGCCGCAAATGCCACTTCCAGCTTAGCTGTACAGAAGAAGAACAACAAGAAGAAGAAATATCTCGAAATATGTCGGTCAGGCCCCTTCCCTTGAGATATATCTGCAAATATCTCGGAAACGAAGCGAGCTATGGCAAAATGTTAAGAGACCTTTTTTGTAGAGAATTATGCTTCCTACAATTTATGTTCTATGATATTTTTTGATCAGAAGCGTAGTTTTCGAGATACATCGAGATATTTAAAAGTTCCGAAGCCGCACCAACATAATAGAGATACAGAAACACCGTGGCCCCTTTCTTTGAGATAACTCTGCACTAGTGCGAGCCGCAAATGCCAGTTCCAGCTTAGCTGTGCAGAAGAAGAACAACAAGAAGAAGAAATATCTCGAAATATGTCCGTCAGGCCCCTTCCCTTGTGATAAATCTGCAAATATCTCGGAAACGAAGCGAGCTATGGCAAAATATTAAGAGACCTTTTTTGTAGAGAATTAAGTTTCCTACTTTTTATGTTGTATGATATTTTTTGATCAGATGCGTAGTTCTCGAGATATATCAAGATATTTAAAAGTTCCGAAGCCGCACCAACATAATAGAGATACAGAAACACCGTGGCCCCTTTCTTTGAGATAACTCTGCACTATTGCGAGCTGCAAATGCCACTTCCAGCTTAGCTGTGCAGAGGAAGAACAACAAGAAGAAGAAATATCTCGAAATATGTCCGTCAGGCCAGTTCCTTTGAGCTGAATCTGCAAATATCTCGGAAACGAAGCGAGCTATGGCAAAATGTTAAGAGACGTTTTTTGTAGAGAATTATGTTTCCTACAATTTATGTTCTATGATATTTTTTGATCAGAAGCGTAGTTTTCGAGATATATCGAGGTATTTAAAAGTTCCGAAGCCGCACCAACATAATAGGGATACAGAAACACCGTGGCCCCTTTCTTTGAGATAACTCTGCACTAGTGCGAGCCGCAAATGCCACTTCCAGCTTAGCTGTGCAGAAGAAGAACAACAAGAAGAAGAAATATCTCGAAATATGTCCGTCAGGCCCCTTCCCTTGAGATAAATCTGCAAATATCTCGGAAACGAAGCGAGCTATGGCGAAATGTTAAGAGACCTTTTTTGTAGAGAATTAAGTTTCCTACTTTTCATGTTCTATGATATTTTTTGATCAGATGCGTAGTTCTCGAGATATATCAAGATATTTAAAAGTTCCGAAGCCGCACCAACATAATAGAGATACAGAAACACCGTGGCCCCTTTCTTTGAGATAACTCTGCACTATTGCGAGCTGCAAATGCGACTTCCAGCTTAGCTGTGCAGAGGAAGAACAACAAGAAGAAGAAATATCTCGAAATATGTCCGTCAGGCCAGTTCCTTTGAGCTGAATCTGCAAATATCTCGGAAACGAAGCGAGCTATGGCAAAATGTTAAGAGACGTTTTTTGTAGAGAATTATGTTTCCTACAATTTATGTTCTATGATATTTTTTGATCAGAAGCGTAGTTTTCGAGATATATCGAGATATTTAAAAGTTCCGAAGCCGCACCAACATAATAGGGGTACAGAAACACCGTGGCCCCTTTCTTTGAGATAACTCTGCACTAGTGCGAGCTGTAAATGCCACTTCCAGCTTAGCTGTGCAGAAGAAGAACAACAAGAAGAAGAAATATCTCGAAATATGTCCGTCAGGCCCCTTCCCTTGAGATATATCTGCAAATATCTCGGAAACGAAGCGAGCTATGGCAAAATGTTAACAGACCTTTTTTGTAGAGAATTCTGTTTCCTACAATTTATGTTCTATGATATTTTTTGATCAGATGCGTAGTTCTCGAGATATATCAAGATATTTAAAAGTTCCGAAGCCGCACCAACATAATAGAGATACAGAAACACCGTGGCCCCTTTCTTTGAGATAACTCTGCACGATTGCGAGCTGTAAATGCCACTTCCAGCTTAGCTGTGCAGAAGAAGGACAACAAGAAGAAGAAATATCTCGAAATATGTCCGTCAGGCCCCTTCCCTTGAGATAAATCTGCAAATATCTCGGAAACGAAGCGAGCTATGGCGAAATGTTAAGAGACCTTTTTTGTAGAGAATTAAGTTTCCTACTTTTTATGTTCTATGATATTTTTTGATCAGATGCGTAGTTCTCGAGATATATCGAGATATTTAAAAGTTCCGAAGCCGCACCAACATAATAGAGATACAGAAACACGGTGGCCCCTTTCTTTGAGATAACTCTGCACTAGTGCGAGCCGCAAATGCCAGTTCCAGCTTAGCTGTGCAGAAGAAGAACAACAAGAAGAAGAAATATCTCGAAATATGTCCGTCAGGCCCCTTCCCTTGAGATAAATCTGCAAATATCTCGGAAACGAAGCGAGCTATGGCAAAATGTTAAGAGACCGTTTTTGTAGAGAATTAAGTTTCCTACTTTTTATCTTCTATGATATTTTTTGATCACATGCGTAGTTCTCGAGATATATTAAGATATTTAAAAGTTCCGAAGCCGCACCAACATAATAGAGATACAGAAACACCGTGGCCCCTTTCTTTGAGATAACTCTGCACTATTGCGAGCTGTAAATGCCACTTCCAGCTTAGCTGTGCAGAAGAAGAACAACAAGAAGAAGAAATATCTCGAAATATGTCCGTCAGGCCCCTTCCCTTGAGATATATCTGCAAATATCTCGGAAACGAAGCGAGCTATGGCAAAATGTTAAGAGACCTTTTTTGTAGAGAATTAAGTTTCCTACTTTTTATGTTCTATGATATTTTTTGATCAGATGCGTAGTTCTCGAGATATATCAAGATATTTAAAAGTTCCGAAGCCGCACCAACATAATAGAGATACAGAAACACCGTGGCCCCTTTCTTTGAGATAACTCTGCACTAGTGCGAGCCGCAAATGCCAGTTCCAGCTTAGCTGTGCAGAGGAAGAACAACAAGAAGAAGAAATATCTCGAAATATGTCCGTCAGGCCAGTTCCTTTGAGCTGAATCTGCAAATATCTCGGAAACGAAGCGAGCTATGGCAAAATGTTAAGAGACGTTTTTTATAGAGAATTATGTTTCCTACAATTTATGTTCTATGATATTTTTTGATCAGAAGCGTAGTTTTCGAGATATATCGAGATATTTAAAAGTTCCGAAGCCGCACCAACATAATAGGGATACAGAAACACCGTGGCCCCTTTCTTTGAGATAACTCTGCACTAGTGCGAGCCGCAAATGCCACTTCCAGCTTAGCTGTGCAGAAGAAGAACAACAAGAAGAAGAAATATCTCGAAATATGTCCGTCAGGCCCCTTCCCTTGAGATATATCTGCAAATATCTCGGAAACGAAGCGAGCTATGGCAAAATGTTAAGAGACCTTTTTTGTAGAGAATTATGCTTCCTACAATTTATGTTCTATGATATTTTTTGATCAGAAGCGTAGTTTTCGAGATACATCGAGATATTTAAAAGTTCCGAAGCCGCACCAACATAATAGAGATACAGAAACACCGTGGCCCCTTTCTTTGAGATAACTCTGCACTAGTGCGAGCCGCAAATGCCAGTTCCAGCTTAGCTGTGCAGCAGAAGAACAACAAGATGAAGAAATATCTCGAAATATGTCCGTCAGGCCCCTTCCCTTGAGATAAATCTGCAAATATCTCGGAAACGAAGCGAGCTATGGCAAAATGTTAAGAGACCTTTTTTGTAGAGAATTCTGTTTCCTACAATTTATGTTCTATGATATTTTTTGATCAGAAGCGTAGTTTTCGAGATATATCGAGATATTTAAAAGTTCCGAAGCCGCACCAACATAATAGGGGTACAGAAACACCGTGGCCCCTTTCTTTGAGATAACTCTGCACTAGTGCGAGCTGTAAATGCCACTTCCAGCTTAGCTGTGCAGAAGAAGAACAACAAGAAGAAGAAATATCTCGAAATATGTCCGTCAGGCCCCTTCCCTTGAGATATATCTGCAAATATCTCGGAAACGAAGCGAGCTATGGCAAAATGTTAAGAGACCTTTTTTGTAGAGAATTCTGTTTCCTACAATTTATGTTCTATGATATTTTTTGATCAGATGCGTAGTTCTCGAGATATATCAAGATATTTAAAAGTTCCGAAGCCGCACCAACATAATAGAGATACAGAAACACCGTGGCCCCTTTCTTTGAGATAACTCTGCACGATTGCGAGCTGTAAATGCCACTTCCAGCTTAGCTGTGCAGAAGAAGGACAACAAGAAGAAGAAATATCTCGAAATATGTCCGTCAGGCCCCTTCCCTTGAGATAAATCTGCAAATATCTCGGAAACGAAGCGAACTATGGCGAAATGTTAAGAGACCTTTTTTGTAGAGAATTAAGTTTCCTACTTTTTATGTTCTATGATATTTTTTGATCAGATGCGTAGTTCTCGAGATATATCAAGATATTTAAAAGTTCCGAAGCCGCACCAACATAATAGAGATACAGAAACACCGTGGCCCCTTTCTTTGAGATAACTCTGCACTATTGCGAGCTGCAAATGCCACTTCCAGCTTAGCTGTGCAGAGGAAGAACAACAAGAAGAAGAAATATCTCGAAATATGTCCGTCAGGCCAGTTCCTTTGAGCTGAATCTGCAAATATCTCGGAAACGAAGCGAGCTATGGCAAAATGTTAAGAGACGTTTTTTATAGAGAATTATGTTTCCTACAATTTATGTTCTATGATATTTTTTGATCAGATGCGTAGTTTTCGAGATATATCGAGATATTTAAAAGTTCCGAAGCCGCACCAACATAATAGGGATACAGATACACCGTGGCCCCTTTCTTTGAGATAACTCTGCACTAGTGCGAGCCGCAAATGCCACTTCCAGCTTAGCTGTGCAGAAGAAGAACAACAAGAAGAAGAAATATCTCGAAATATGTCGGTCAGGCCCCTTCCCTTGAGATATATCTGCAAATATCTCGGAAACGAAGCGAGCTATGGCAAAATGTTAAGAGACCTTTTTTGTAGAGAATTATGCTTCCTACAATTTATGTTCTATGATATTTTTTGATCAGAAGCGTAGTTTTCGAGATACATCGAGATATTTAAAAGTTCCGAAGCCGCACCAACATAATAGAGATACAGAAACACCGTGGCCCCTTTCTTTGAGATAACTCTGCACTAGTGCGAGCCGCAAATGCCAGTTCCAGCTTAGCTGTGCAGAAGAAGAACAACAAGAAGAAGAAATATCTCGAAATATGTCCGTCAGGCCCCTTCCCTTGTGATAAATCTGCAAATATCTCGGAAACGAAGCGAGCTACGGCAAAATATTAAGAGACCTTTTTTGTAGAGAATTAAGTTTCCTACTTTTTATGTTGTATGATATTTTTTGATCAGATGCGTAGTTCTCGAGATATATCAAGATATTTAAAAGTTCCGAAGCCGCACCAACATAATAGAGATACAGAAACACCGTGGCCCCTTTCTTTGAGATAACTCTGCACTATTGCGAGCTGCAAATGCCACTTCCAGCTTAGCTGTGCAGAGAAAGAACAACAAGAAGAAGAAATATCTCGAAATATGTCCGTCAGGCCAGTTCCTTTGAGCTGAATCTGCAAATATCTCGGAAACGAAGCGAGCTATGGCAAAATGTTAAGAGACGTTTTTTGTAGAGAATTATGTTTCCTACAATTTATGTTCTATGATATTTTTTGATCAGAAGCGTAGTTTTCGAGATATATCGAGGTATTTAAAAGTTCCGAAGCCGCACCAACATAATAGGGATACAGAAACACCGTGGCCCCTTTCTTTGAGATAACTCTGCACTAGTGCGAGCCGCAAATGCCACTTCCAGCTTAGCTGTGCAGAAGAAGAACAACAAGAAGAAGAAATATCTCGAAATATGTCCGTCAGGCCCCTTCCCTTGAGATAAATCTGCAAATATCTCGGAAACGAAGCGAGCTATGGCGAAATGTTAAGAGACCTTTTTTGTAGAGAATTAAGTTTCCTACTTTTCATGTTCTATGATATTTTTTGATCAGATGCGTAGTTCTCGAGATATATCAAGATATTTAAAAGTCCGAAGCCGCACCAACATAATAGAGATACAGAAACACCGTGGCCCCTTTCTTTGAGATAACTCTGCACGATTGCGAGCTGTAAATGCCACTTCCAGCCTAGCTGTGCAGAAGAAGGACAACAAGAAGAAGAAATATCTCGAAATATGTCCGTCAGGCCCCTTCCCTTGAGATAAATCTGCAAATATCTCGGAAACGAAGCGAGCTATGGCGAAATGTTAAGAGACCTTTTTTGTAGAGAATTAAGTTTCCTACTTTTTATGTTCTATGATATTTTTTGATCAGATGCGTAGTTCTCGAGATATATCGAGATATTTAAAAGTTCCGAAGCCGCACCAACATAATAGAGATACAGAAACACCGTGGCCCCTTTCTTTGAGATAACTCTGCACTATTGCGAGCTGCAAATGCCACTTCCAGCTTAGCTGTGCAGAGGAAGAACAACAAGAAGAAGAAATATCTCGAAATATGTCCGTCAGGCCAGTTCCTTTGAGCTGAATCTGCAAATATCTCGGAAACGAAGCGAGCTATGGCAAAATGTTAAGAGACGTTTTTTATAGAGAATTATGTTTCCTACAATTTATGTTCTATGATATTTTTTGATCAGAAGCGTAGTTTTCGAGATATATCGAGATATTTAAAAGTTCCGAAGCTGCACCAACATAATAGGGGTACAGAAACACCGTGGCCCCTTTCTTTGAGATAACTCTGCACTAGTGCGAGCTGTAAATGCCACTTCCAGCTTAGCTGTGCAGAAGAAGAGCAA
Organism: Osmia lignaria lignaria; assembly: GCF_051020975.1. Taxonomy (NCBI): domain Eukaryota; kingdom Metazoa; phylum Arthropoda; class Insecta; order Hymenoptera; family Megachilidae; genus Osmia; species Osmia lignaria. The sequence goes on from NW_027478166.1 coordinate 9,026,640, forward strand.
CAAGAAGAAGAAATATCTCGAAATATGTCCGTCAGGCCCCTTCCCTTGAGATATATCTGCAAATATCTCAGAAACGAAGCGAGCTATGGCAAAATGTTAAGAGACCTTTTTTGTAGAGAATTCTGTTTCCTACAATTCATGTTCTATGATATTTTTTGATCAGATGCGTAGTTCTCGAGATATATCAAGATATTTAAAAGTTCCGAAGCCGCACCAACATAATAGAGATACAGAAACACCGTGGCCCCTTTCTTTGAGATAACTCTGCACTAGTGCGAGCCGCAAATGCCAGTTCCAGCTTAGCTGTGCAGAAGAAGAACAACAAGAAGAAGAAATATCTCGAAATATGTCCGTCAGGCCCCTTCCCTTGTGATAAATCTGCAAATATCTCGGAAACGAAGCGAGCTATGGCAAAATGTTAAGAGACCTTTTTTGTAGAGAATTAAGTTTCCTACTTTTTATGTTGTATGATATTTTTTGATCAGATGCGTAGTTCTCGAGATATATCAAGATATTTAAAAGTTCCGAAGCCGCACCAACATAATAGAGATACAGAAACACCGTGGCCCCTTTCTTTGAGATAACTCTGCACTATTGCGAGCTGCAAATGCCACTTCCAGCTTAGCTGTGCAGAAGAAGGACAACAAGAAGAAGAAATATCTCGAAATATGTCCGTCAGGCCCCTTCCCTTGAGATAAATCTGCAAATATCTCGGAAACGAAGCGAGCTATGGCGAAATGTTAAGAGACCTTTTTTGTAGAGAATTAAGTTTCCTACTTTTTATGTTCTATGATATTTTTTGATCAGATGCGTAGTTCTCGAGATATATCAAGATATTTAAAAGTTCCGAAGCCGCACCAACATAATAGAGATACAGAAACACCGTGGCCCCTTTCTTTGAGATAACTCCGCACTATTGCGAGCTGCAAATGCCACTTCCAGCTTAGCTGTGCAGAGGAAGAACAACAAGAAGAAGAAATATCTCGAAATATGTCCGTCAGGCCAGTTCCTTTGAGCTGAATCTGCAAATATCTCGGAAACGAAGCGAGCTATGGCAAAATGTTAAGAGACGTTTTTTATAGAGAATTATGTTTCCTACAATTTATGTTCTATGATATTTTTTGATCAGAAGCGTAGTTTTCGAGATATATCGAGATATTTAAAAGTTCCGAAGCCGCACCAACATAATAGGGGTACAGAAACACCGTGGCCCCTTTCTTTGAGATAACTCTGCACTAGTGCGAGCTGTAATTGCCACTTCCAGCTTAGCTGTGCAGAAGAAGAACAACAAGAAGAAGAAATATCTCGAAATATGTCCGTCAGGCCCCTTCCCTTGAGATATATCTGCAAATATCTCGGAAACGAAGCGAGCTATGGCAAAATGTTAAGAGACCTTTTTTGTAGAGAATTCTGTTTCCTACAATTTATCTTCTATGATATTTTTTGATCAGATGCGTAGTTCTCGAGATATATCAAGATATTTAAAAGTTCCGAAGCCGCACCAACATAATAGAGATACAGAAACACCGTGGCCCCTTTCTTTGAGATAACTCTGCACGATTGCGAGCTGTAAATGCCACTTCCAGCTTAGCTGTGCAGAAGAAGGACAACAAGAAGAAGAAATATCTCGAAATATGTCCGTCAGGCCCCTTCCCTTGAGATAAATCTGCAAATATCTCGGAAACGAAGCGAGCTATGGCGAAATGTTAAGAGACCTTTTTTGTAGAGAATTAAGTTTCCTACTTTTTATGTTGTATGATATTTTTTGATCAGATGCGTAGTTCTCGAGATATATCAAGATATTTAAAAGTTCCGAAGCCGCACCAACATAATAGAGATACAGAAACACCGTGGCCCCTTTCTTTGAGATAACTCTGCACGATTGCGAGCTGTAAATGCCACTTCCAGCTTAGCTGTGCAGAAGAAGGACAACAAGAAGAAGAAATATCTCGAAATATGTCCGTCAGGCCCCTTCCCTTGAGATAAATCTGCAAATATCTCGGAAACGAAGCGAGCTATGGCAAAATGTTAAGAGACGTTTTTTATAGATAATTATGCTTCCTACAATTTATGTTCTATGATATTTTTTGATCAGATGCGTAGTTTTCGAGATATATCGAGATATTTAAAAGTTCCGAAGCCGCACCAACATAATAGGGATACAGATACACCGTGGCCCCTTTCTTTGAGATAACTCTGCACTAGTGCGAGCCGCAAATGCCACTTCCAGCTTAGCTGTGCAGAAGAAGAACAACAAGAAGAAGAAATATCTCGAAATATGTCGGTCAGGCCCCTTCCCTTGAGATATATCTGCAAATATCTCGGAAACGAAGCGAGCTATGGCAAAATGTTAAGAGACCTTTTTTGTAGAGAATTATGCTTCCTACAATTTATGTTCTATGATATTTTTTGATCAGAAGCGTAGTTTTCGAGATACATCGAGATATTTAAAAGTTCCGAAGCCGCACCAACATAATAGAGATACAGAAACACCGTGGCCCCTTTCTTTGAGATAACTCTGCACTAGTGCGAGCCGCAAATGCCAGTTCCAGCTTAGCTGTGCAGAAGAAGAACAACAAGAAGAAGAAATATCTCGAAATATGTCCGTCAGGCCCCTTCCCTTGTGATAAATCTGCAAATATCTCGGAAACGAAGCGAGCTATGGCAAAATGTTAAGAGACCTTTTTTGTAGAGAATTAAGTTTCCTACTTTTTATGTTGTATGATATTTTTTGATCAGATGCGTAGTTCTCGAGATATATCAAGATATTTAAAAGTTCCGAAGCCGCACCAACATAATAGAGATACAGAAACACCGTGGCCCCTTTCTTTGAGATAACTCTGCACTATTGCGAGCTGCAAATGCCACTTCCAGCTTAGCTGTGCAGAAGAAGGACAACAAGAAGAAGAAATATCTCGAAATATGTCCGTCAGGCCCCTTCCCTTGAGATAAATCTGCAAATATCTCGGAAACGAAGCGAGCTATGGCGAAATGTTAAGAGACCTTTTTTGTAGAGAATTAAGTTTCCTACTTTTTATCTTGTATGATATTTTTTGATCAGATGCGTAGTTCTCGAGATATATCAAGATATTTAAAAGTTCCGAAGCCGCACCAACATAATAGAGATACAGAAACACCGTGGCCCCTTTCTTTGAGATAACTCTGCACTATTGCGAGCTGCAAATGCCACTTCCAGCTTAGCTGTGCAGAGGAAGAACAACAAGAAGAAGAAATATCTCGAAATATGTCCGTCAGGCCAGTTCCTTTGAGCTGAATCTGCAAATATCTCGGAAACGAAGCGAGCTATGGCAAAATGTTAAGAGACGTTTTTTGTAGAGAATTATGTTTCCTACAATTTATGTTCTATGATATTTTTTGATCAGAAGCGTAGTTTTCGAGATATATCGAGGTATTTAAAAGTTCCGAAGCCGCACCAACATAATAGGGATACAGAAACACCGTGGCCCCTTTCTTTGAGATAACTCTGCACTAGTGCGAGCCGCAAATGCCACTTCCAGCTTAGCTGTGCAGAAGAAGAACAACAAGAAGAAGAAATATCTCGAAATATGTCCGTCAGGCCCCTTCCCTTGAGATAAATCTGCAAATATCTCGGAAACGAAGCGAGCTATGGCGAAATGTTAAGAGACCTTTTTTGTAGAGAATTAAGTTTCCTACTTTTCATGTTCTATGATATTTTTTGATCAGATGCGTAGTTCTCGAGATATATCAAGATATTTAAAAGTTCCGAAGCCGCACCAACATAATAGAGATACAGAAACACCGTGGCCCCTTTCTTTGAGATAACTCTGCACGATTGCGAGCTGTAAATGCCACTTCCAGCTTAGCTGTGCAGAAGAAGGACAACAAGAAGAAGAAATATCTCGAAATATGTCCGTCAGGCCCCTTCCCTTGAGATAAATCTGCAAATATCTCGGAAACGAAGCGAGCTATGGCAAAATGTTAAGAGACCTTTTTTGTAGAGAATTATGCTTCCTACAATTTATGTTCTATGATATTTTTTGATCAGAAACGTAGTTTTTGAGATACATCGAGATATTTAAAAGTTCCGATGCCGCACCAACATAATAGAGATACAGAAACACCGTGGCCCCTTTCTTTGAGATAACTCTGCACTAGTGCGAGCCGCAAATGCCAGTTCCAGCTTAGCTGTGCAGAAGAAGAACAACAAGAGGAAGAAATATCTCGAAATATGTCCGTCAGGCCCCTTCCCTTGTGATAAATCTGCAAATATCTCGGAAACGAAGCGAGCTATGGCAAAATGTTAAGAGACCTTTTTTGTAGAGAATTAAGTTTCCTACTTTTTATGTTGTATGATATTTTTTGATCAGATGCGTAATTCTCGAGATATATCAAGATATTTAAAAGTTCCGAAGCCGCACCAACATAATAGAGATACAGAAACACCGTGGCCCCTTTCTTTGAGATAACTCTGCACTATTGCGAGCTGCAAATGCCACTTCCAGCTTAGCTGTGCAGAAGAAGGACAACAAGAAGAAGAAATATCTCGAAATATGTCCGTCAGGCCCCTTCCCTTGAGATAAATCTGCAAATATCTCGGAAACGAAGCGAGCTATGGCGAAATGTTAAGAGACCTTTTTTGTAGAGAATTAAGTTTCCTACTTTTTATCTTGTATGATATTTTTTGATCAGATGCGTAGTTCTCGAGATATATCAAGATATTTAAAAGTTCCGAAGCCGCACCAACATAATAGAGATACAGAAACACCGTGGCCCCTTTCTTTGAGATAACTCTGCACTATTGCGAGCTGCAAATGCCACTTCCAGCTTAGCTGTGCAGAGGAAGAACAACAAGAAGAAGAAATATCTCGAAATATGTCCGTCAGGCCAGTTCCTTTGAGCTGAATCTGCAAATATCTCGGAAACGAAGCGAGCTATGGCAAAATGTTAACAGACGTTTTTTGTAGAGAATTATGTTTCCTACAATTTATGTTCTATGATATTTTTTGATCAGAAGCGTAGTTTTCGAGATATATCGAGGTATTTAAAAGTTCCGAAGCCGCACCAACATAATAGGGATACAGAAACACCGTGGCCCCTTTCTTTGAGATAACTCTGCACTAGTGCGAGCCGCAAATGCCACTTCCAGCTTAGCTGTGCAGAAGAAGAACAACAAGAAGAAGAAATATCTCGAAATATGTCCGTCAGGCCCCTTCCCTTGAGATAAATCTGCAAATATCTCGGAAACGAAGCGAGCTATGGCGAAATGTTAAGAGACCTTTTTTGTAGAGAATTAAGTTTCCTACTTTTCATGTTCTATGATATTTTTTGATCAGATGCGTAGTTCTCGAGATATATCAAGATATTTAAAAGTTCCGAAGCCGCACCAACATAATAGAGATACAGAAACACCGTGGCCCCTTTCTTTGAGATAACTCTGCACGATTGCGAGCTGTAAATGCCACTTCCAGCTTAGCTGTGCAGAAGAAGGACAACAAGAAGAAGAAATATCTCGAAATATGTCCGTCAGGCCCCTTCCCTTGAGATAAATCTGCAAATATCTCGGAAACGAAGCGAGCTATGGCAAAATGTTAAGAGACCTTTTTTGTAGAGAATTATGCTTCCTACAATTTATGTTCTATGATATTTTTTGATCAGAAACGTAGTTTTTGAGATACATCGAGATATTTAAAAGTTCCGATGCCGCACCAACATAATAGAGATACAGAAACACCGTGGCCCCTTTCTTTGAGATAACTCTGCACTAGTGCGAGCCGCAAATGCCAGTTCCAGCTTAGCTGTGCAGAAGAAGAACAACAAGAGGAAGAAATATCTCGAAATATGTCCGTCAGGCCCCTTCCCTTGTGATAAATCTGCAAATATCTCGGAAACGAAGCGAGCTATGGCAAAATGTTAAGAGACCTTTTTTGTAGAGAATTAAGTTTCCTACTTTTTATGTTGTATGATATTTTTTGATCAGATGCGTAATTCTCGAGATATATCAAGATATTTAAAAGTTCCGAAGCCGCACCAACATAATAGAGATACAGAAACACCGTGGCCCCTTTCTTTGAGATAACTCTGCACTATTGCGAGCTGCAAATGCCACTTCCAGCTTAGCTGTGCAGAAGAAGGACAACAAGAAGAAGAAATATCTCGAAATATGTCCGTCAGGCCCCTTCCCTTGAGATAAATCTGCAAATATCTCGGAAACGAAGCGAGCTATGGCGAAATGTTAAGAGACCTTTTTTGTAGAGAATTAAGTTTCCTACTTTTTATCTTGTATGATATTTTTTGATCAGATGCGTAGTTCTCGAGATATATCAAGATATTTAAAAGTTCCGAAGCCGCACCAACATAATAGAGATACAGAAACACCGTGGCCCCTTTCTTTGAGATAACTCTGCACTATTGCGAGCTGCAAATGCCACTTCCAGCTTAGCTGTGCAGAGGAAGAACAACAAGAAGAAGAAATATCTCGAAATATGTCCGTCAGGCCAGTTCCTTTGAGCTGAATCTGCAAATATCTCGGAAACGAAGCGAGCTATGGCAAAATGTTAACAGACGTTTTTTGTAGAGAATTATGTTTCCTACAATTTATGTTCTATGATATTTTTTGATCAGAAGCGTAGTTTTCGAGATATATCGAGGTATTTAAAAGTTCCGAAGCCGCACCAACATAATAGGGATACAGAAACACCGTGGCCCCTTTCTTTGAGATAACTCTGCACTAGTGCGAGCCGCAAATGCCACTTCCAGCTTAGCTGTGCAGAAGAAGAACAACAAGAAGAAGAAATATCTCGAAATATGTCCGTCAGGCCCCTTCCCTTGAGATAAATCTGCAAATATCTCGGAAACGAAGCGAGCTATGGCGAAATGTTAAGAGACCTTTTTTGTAGAGAATTAAGTTTCCTACTTTTCATGTTCTATGATATTTTTTGATCAGATGCGTAGTTCTCGAGATATATCAAGATATTTAAAAGTTCCGAAGCCGCACCAACATAATAGAGATACAGAAACACCGTGGCCCCTTTCTTTGAGATAACTCTGCACGATTGCGAGCTGTAAATGCCACTTCCAGCTTAGCTGTGCAGAAGAAGGACAACAAGAAGAAGAAATATCTCGAAATATGTCCGTCAGGCCCCTTCCCTTGAGATAAATCTGCAAATATCTCGGAAACGAAGCGAGCTATGGCAAAATGTTAAGAGACCTTTTTTGTAGAGAATTATGCTTCCTACAATTTATGTTCTATGATATTTTTTGATCAGAAACGTAGTTTTTGAGATACATCGAGATATTTAAAAGTTCCGATGCCGCACCAACATAATAGAGATACAGAAACACCGTGGCCCCTTTCTTTGAGATAACTCTGCACTAGTGCGAGCCGCAAATGCCAGTTCCAGCTTAGCTGTGCAGAAGAAGAACAACAAGAGGAAGAAATATCTCGAAATATGTCCGTCAGGCCCCTTCCCTTGTGATAAATCTGCAAATATCTCGGAAACGAAGCGAGCTATGGCAAAATGTTAAGAGACCTTTTTTGTAGAGAATTAAGTTTCCTACTTTTTATGTTGTATGATATTTTTTGATCAGATGCGTAATTCTCGAGATATATCAAGATATTTAAAAGTTCCGAAGCCGCACCAACATAATAGAGATACAGAAACACCGTGGCCCCTTTCTTTGAGATAACTCTGCACTATTGCGAGCTGCAAATGCCACTTCCAGCTTAGCTGTGCAGAAGAAGGACAACAAGAAGAAGAAATATCTCGAAATATGTCCGTCAGGCCCCTTCCCTTGAGATAAATCTGCAAATATCTCGGAAACGAAGCGAGCTATGGCGAAATGTTAAGAGACCTTTTTTGTAGAGAATTAAGTTTCCTACTTTTTATCTTGTATGATATTTTTTGATCAGATGCGTAGTTCTCGAGATATATCAAGATATTTAAAAGTTCCGAAGCCGCACCAACATAATAGAGATACAGAAACACCGTGGCCCCTTTCTTTGAGATAACTCTGCACTATTGCGAGCTGCAAATGCCACTTCCAGCTTAGCTGTGCAGAGGAAGAACAACAAGAAGAAGAAATATCTCGAAATATGTCCGTCAGGCCAGTTCCTTTGAGCTGAATCTGCAAATATCTCGGAAACGAAGCGAGCTATGGCAAAATGTTAACAGACGTTTTTTGTAGAGAATTATGTTTCCTACAATTTATGTTCTATGATATTTTTTGATCAGAAGCGTAGTTTTCGAGATATATCGAGGTATTTAAAAGTTCCGAAGCCGCACCAACATAATAGGGATACAGAAACACCGTGGCCCCTTTCTTTGAGATAACTCTGCACTAGTGCGAGCCGCAAATGCCACTTCCAGCTTAGCTGTGCAGAAGAAGAACAACAAGAAGAAGAAATATCTCGAAATATGTCCGTCAGGCCCCTTCCCTTGAGATAAATCTGCAAATATCTCGGAAACGAAGCGAGCTATGGCGAAATGTTAAGAGACCTTTTTTGTAGAGAATTAAGTTTCCTACTTTTCATGTTCTATGATATTTTTTGATCAGATGCGTAGTTCTCGAGATATATCAAGATATTTAAAAGTTCCGAAGCCGCACCAACATAATAGAGATACAGAAACACCGTGGCCCCTTTCTTTGAGATAACTCTGCACGATTGCGAGCTGTAAATGCCACTTCCAGCTTAGCTGTGCAGAAGAAGGACAACAAGAAGAAGAAATATCTCGAAATATGTCCGTCAGGCCCCTTCCCTTGAGATAAATCTGCAAATATCTCGGAAACGAAGCGAGCTATGGCAAAATGTTAAGAGACCTTTTTTGTAGAGAATTATGCTTCCTACAATTTATGTTCTATGATATTTTTTGATCAGAAACGTAGTTTTTGAGATACATCGAGATATTTAAAAGTTCCGATGCCGCACCAACATAATAGAGATACAGAAACACCGTGGCCCCTTTCTTTGAGATAACTCTGCACTAGTGCGAGCCGCAAATGCCAGTTCCAGCTTAGCTGTGCAGAAGAAGAACAACAAGAGGAAGAAATATCTCGAAATATGTCCGTCAGGCCCCTTCCCTTGTGATAAATCTGCAAATATCTCGGAAACGAAGCGAGCTATGGCAAAATGTTAAGAGACCTTTTTTGTAGAGAATTAAGTTTCCTACTTTTTATGTTGTATGATATTTTTTGATCAGATGCGTAATTCTCGAGATATATCAAGATATTTAAAAGTTCCGAAGCCGCACCAACATAATAGAGATACAGAAACACCGTGGCCCCTTTCTTTGAGATAACTCTGCACTATTGCGAGCTGCAAATGCCACTTCCAGCTTAGCTGTGCAGAAGAAGGACAACAAGAAGAAGAAATATCTCGAAATATGTCCGTCAGGCCCCTTCCCTTGAGATAAATCTGCAAATATCTCGGAAACGAAGCGAGCTATGGCGAAATGTTAAGAGACCTTTTTTGTAGAGAATTAAGTTTCCTACTTTTTATCTTGTATGATATTTTTTGATCAGATGCGTAGTTCTCGAGATATATCAAGATATTTAAAAGTTCCGAAGCCGCACCAACATAATAGAGATACAGAAACACCGTGGCCCCTTTCTTTGAGATAACTCTGCACTATTGCGAGCTGCAAATGCCACTTCCAGCTTAGCTGTGCAGAGGAAGAACAACAAGAAGAAGAAATATCTCGAAATATGTCCGTCAGGCCAGTTCCTTTGAGCTGAATCTGCAAATATCTCGGAAACGAAGCGAGCTATGGCAAAATGTTAACAGACGTTTTTTGTAGAGAATTATGTTTCCTACAATTTATGTTCTATGATATTTTTTGATCAGAAGCGTAGTTTTCGAGATATATCGAGGTATTTAAAAGTTCCGAAGCCGCACCAACATAATAGGGATACAGAAACACCGTGGCCCCTTTCTTTGAGATAACTCTGCACTAGTGCGAGCCGCAAATGCCACTTCCAGCTTAGCTGTGCAGAAGAAGAACAACAAGAAGAAGAAATATCTCGAAATATGTCCGTCAGGCCCCTTCCCTTGAGATAAATCTGCAAATATCTCGGAAACGAAGCGAGCTATGGCGAAATGTTAAGAGACCTTTTTTGTAGAGAATTAAGTTTCCTACTTTTCATGTTCTATGATATTTTTTGATCAGATGCGTAGTTCTCGAGATATATCAAGATATTTAAAAGTTCCGAAGCCGCACCAACATAATAGAGATACAGAAACACCGTGGCCCCTTTCTTTGAGATAACTCTGCACGATTGCGAGCTGTAAATGCCACTTCCAGCTTAGCTGTGCAGAAGAAGGACAACAAGAAGAAGAAATATCTCGAAATATGTCCGTCAGGCCCCTTCCCTTGAGATAAATCTGCAAATATCTCGGAAACGAAGCGAGCTATGGCAAAATGTTAAGAGACCTTTTTTGTAGAGAATTATGCTTCCTACAATTTATGTTCTATGATATTTTTTGATCAGAAACGTAGTTTTTGAGATACATCGAGATATTTAAAAGTTCCGATGCCGCACCAACATAATAGAGATACAGAAACACCGTGGCCCCTTTCTTTGAGATAACTCTGCACTAGTGCGAGCCGCAAATGCCAGTTCCAGCTTAGCTGTGCAGAAGAAGAACAACAAGAGGAAGAAATATCTCGAAATATGTCCGTCAGGCCCCTTCCCTTGTGATAAATCTGCAAATATCTCGGAAACGAAGCGAGCTATGGCAAAATGTTAAGAGACCTTTTTTGTAGAGAATTAAGTTTCCTACTTTTTATGTTGTATGATATTTTTTGATCAGATGCGTAATTCTCGAGATATATCAAGATATTTAAAAGTTCCGAAGCCGCACCAACATAATAGAGATACAGAAACACCGTGGCCCCTTTCTTTGAGATAACTCTGCACTATTGCGAGCTGCAAATGCCACTTCCAGCTTAGCTGTGCAGAAGAAGGACAACAAGAAGAAGAAATATCTCGAAATATGTCCGTCAGGCCCCTTCCCTTGAGATAAATCTGCAAATATCTCGGAAACGAAGCGAGCTATGGCGAAATGTTAAGAGACCTTTTTTGTAGAGAATTAAGTTTCCTACTTTTTATCTTGTATGATATTTTTTGATCAGATGCGTAGTTCTCGAGATATATCAAGATATTTAAAAGTTCCGAAGCCGCACCAACATAATAGAGATACAGAAACACCGTGGCCCCTTTCTTTGAGATAACTCTGCACTATTGCGAGCTGCAAATGCCACTTCCAGCTTAGCTGTGCAGAGGAAGAACAACAAGAAGAAGAAATATCTCGAAATATGTCCGTCAGGCCAGTTCCTTTGAGCTGAATCTGCAAATATCTCGGAAACGAAGCGAGCTATGGCAAAATGTTAACAGACGTTTTTTGTAGAGAATTATGTTTCCTACAATTTATGTTCTATGATATTTTTTGATCAGAAGCGTAGTTTTCGAGATATATCGAGGTATTTAAAAGTTCCGAAGCCGCACCAACATAATAGGGATACAGAAACACCGTGGCCCCTTTCTTTGAGATAACTCTGCACTAGTGCGAGCCGCAAATGCCACTTCCAGCTTAGCTGTGCAGAAGAAGAACAACAAGAAGAAGAAATATCTCGAAATATGTCCGTCAGGCCCCTTCCCTTGAGATAAATCTGCAAATATCTCGGAAACGAAGCGAGCTATGGCGAAATGTTAAGAGACCTTTTTTGTAGAGAATTAAGTTTCCTACTTTTCATGTTCTATGATATTTTTTGATCAGATGCGTAGTTCTCGAGATATATCAAGATATTTAAAAGTTCCGAAGCCGCACCAACATAATAGAGATACAGAAACACCGTGGCCCCTTTCTTTGAGATAACTCTGCACTAGTGCGAGCCGCAAATGCCACTTCCAGCTTAGCTGTGCAGAAGAAGAACAACAAGAAGAAGAAATATCTCGAAATATGTCCGTCAGGCCCCTTCCCTTGAGATAAATCTGCAAATATCTCGGAAACGAAGCGAGCTATGGCAAAATGTTAAGAGACCTTTTTTGTAGAGAATTAAGTTTCCTACTTTTTATGTTCTATGATATTTTTTGATCAGATGCGTAGTTCTCGAGATATATCGAGATATTTAAAAGTTCCGAAACCGCACCAACATAATAGAGATACAGAAACACCGTGGCCCCTTTCTTTGAGATAACTCTGCACTATTGCGAGCTGCAAATGCCACTTCCAGCTTAGCTGTGCAGAGGAAGAACAACAAGAAGAAGAAATATCTCGAAATATGTCCGTCAGGCCAGTTCCTTTGAGCTGAATCTGCAAATATCTCGGAAACGAAGATAGCTATGGCAAAATGTTAAGAGACGTTTTTTATAGAGAATTATGTTTCCTACAATTTATGTTCTATGATATTTTTTGATCAGATGCGTAGTTTTCGAGATATATCGAGATATTTAAAAGTTCCGAAGCCGCACCAACATAATAGGGATACAGATACACCGTGGCCCCTTTCTTTGAGATAACTCTGCACTAGTGCGAGCCGCAAATGCCACTTCCAGCTTAGCTGTGCAGAAGAAGAACAACAAGAAGAAGAAATATCTCGAAATATGTCGGTCAGGCCCCTTCCCTTGAGATATATCTGCAAATATCTCGGAAACGAAGCGAGCTATGGCAAAATGTTAAGAGACCTTTTTTGTAGAGAATTATGCTTCCTACAATTTATGTTCTATGATATTTTTTGATCAGAAACGTAGTTTTCGAGATACATCGAGATATTTAAAAGTTCCGATGCCGCACCAACATAATAGAGATACAGAAACACCGTGGCCCCTTTCTTTGAGATAACTCTGCACTAGTGCGAGCCGCAAATGCCAGTTCCAGCTTAGCTGCGCAGAAGAAGAACAACAAGAAGAAGAAATATCTCGAAATATGTCCGTCAGGCCCCTTCCCTTGTGATAAATCTGCAAATATCTCGGAAACGAAGCGAGCTATGGCAAAATGTTAACAGACCTTTTTTGTAGAGAATTAAGTTTCCTACTTTTTATGTTGTATGATATTTTTTGATCAGATGCGTAGATCTCGAGATATATCAAGATATTTAAAAGTTCCGAAGCCGCACCAACATAATAGAGATACAGAAACACCGTGGCCCCTTTCTTTGAGATAACTCTGCACTATTGCGAGCTGCAAATGCCACTTCCAGCTTAGCTGTGCAGAGGAAGAACAACAAGAAGAAGAAATATCTCGAAATATGTCCGTCAGGCCAGTTCCTTTGAGCTGAATCTGCAAATATCTCGGAAACGAAGCGAGCTATGGCAAAATGTTAAGAGACGTTTTTTGTAGAGAATTATGTTTCCTACAATTTATGTTCTATGATATTTTTTGATCAGAAGCGTAGTTTTCGAGATATATCGAGGTATTTAAAAGTTCCGAAGCCGCACCAACATAATAGGGATACAGAAACACCGTGGCCCCTTTCTTTGAGACAACTCTGCACTATTGCGAGCTGCAAATGCCACTTCCAGCTTAGCTGTGCAGAGGAAGAACAACAAGAAGAAGAAATATCTCGAAATATGTCCGTCAGGCCAGTTCCTTTGAGCTGAATCTGCAAATATCTCGGAAACGAAGCGAGCTATGGCAAAATGTTGAGAGACGTTTTTTGTAGAGAATTATGTTTCCTACAATTTATGTTCTATGATATTTTTTGATCAGAAGCGTAGTTTTCGAGATATATCGAGATATTTAAAAGTTCCGAAGCCGCACCAACATAATAGGGATACAGAAACACCGTGGCCCCTTTCTTTGAGATAACTCTGCACTAGTGCGAGCCGCAAATGCCACTTCCAGCTTAGCTGTGCAGAAGAAGGACAACAAGAAGAAGAAATATCTCGAAATATGTCCGTCAGGCCCCTTCCCTTGAGATAAATCTGCAAATATCTCGGAAACGAAGCGAGCTATGGCGAAATGTTAAGAGACCTTTTTTGTAGAGAATTAAGTTTCCTACTTTTTATGTTGTATGATATTTTTTGATCAGATGCGTAGTTCTCGAGATATATCGAGATATTTAAAAGTTCCGAAGCCGCACCAACATAATAGAGATACAGAAACACCGTGGCCCCTTTCTTTGAGATAACTCTGCACTATTGCGAGCTGCAAATGCCACTTCCAGCTTAGCTGTGCAGAGGAAGAACAACAAGAAGAAGAAATATCTCGAAATATGTCCGTCAGGCCAGTTCCTTTGAGCTGAATCTGCAAATATCTCGGAAACGAAGATAGCTATGGCAAAATGTTAAGAGACGTTTTTTATAGAGAATTATGTTTCCTACAATTTATGTTCTATGATATTTTTTGATCAGATGCGTAGTTTTCGAGATATATCGAGATATTTAAAAGTTCCGAAGCCGCACCAACATAATAGGGATACAGAAACACCGTGGCCCCTTTCTTTGAGATAACTCTGCACTAGTGCGAGCCCCAAATGCCACCTCCAGCTTAGCTGTGCAGAAGAAGAACAACAAGAAGAAGAAATATCTCGAAATATGTCCGTCAGGCCCCTTCCCTTGAGATAAATCTGCAAATATCTCGGAAACGAAGCGAGCTATGGCAAAATGTTAAGAGACCTTTTTTGTAGAGAATTAAGTTTCCTACTTTTTATGTTCTATGATGTTTTTTGATGAGATGCGTAGATCTCGAGATATATCAAGATATTTAAAAGTTCCGAAGCCGCACCAACATAATAGAGATACAGAAACACCGTGGCCCCTTTCTTTGAGATAACTCTGCACTATTGCGAGCTGTAAATGCCACTTCCAGCTTAGCTGTGCAGAAGAAGAACAACAAGTAGAAGAAATATCTCGAAATATGTCCGTCAGGCCCCTTCCCTTGAGATATATCTGCAAATATCTCGGAAACGAAGCGAGCTATGGCAAAATGTTAAGAGACCTTTTTTGTAGAGAATTCTGTTTCCTACAATTTATGTTCTATGATATTTTTTGATCAGAAGCGTAGTTTTCGAGATATATCGAGATATTTAAAAGTTCCGAAGCCGCACCAACATAATAGAGATACAGAAACACCGTGGCCCCTTTCTTTGAGATAACTCTGCACTAGTGCAAGCAGCAAATGCCACTTCCAGCTTAGCTGTGCAGAAGAAGAACAACAAGAAGAAGAAATATCTCGAAATATGTCCGTCAGGCCCCTTCCCTTGAGATAAATCTGCAAATATCTCGGAAACGAAGCGAGCTATGGCAAAATGTTAAGAGACCTTTTTTGTAGAGAATTAAGTTTCCTACTTTTTATGTTCTATGATATTTTTTGATCAGATGCGTAGTTCTCGAGATATATCAAGATATTTAAAAGTTCCGAAGCCGCATCAACATAATAGAGATACAGAAACACCGTGGCCCCTTTCTTTGAGATAACTCTGCACTATTGCGAGCTGTAAATGCCACTTCCAGCTTAGCTGTGCAGAAGAAGAACAACAAGAAGGAGAAATATCTCGAAATATGTCCGTCAGGCCCCTTCTCTTGAGATATATCTGCAAATATCTCGGAAACGAAGCGAGCTATGGCAAAATGTTAAGAGACCTTTTTTGTAGAGAATTCTGTTTCCTACAATTTATGTTCTATGATATTTTTTGATCAGAAGCGTAGTTTTCGAGATATATCGAGATATTTAAAAGTTCCGAAGCCGCACCAACATAATAGAGATACAGAAACACCGTGGCCCCTTTCTTTGAGATAACTCTGCACTAGTGCAAGCAGCAAATGCCACTTCCAGCTTAGCTGTGCAGAAGAAGAACAACAAGAAGAAGAAATATCTCGAAATATGTCCGTCAGGCCCCTTCCCTTGAGATAAATCTGCAAATATCTCGGAAACGAAGCGAGCTATGGCAAAATGTTAAGAGACCTTTTTTGTAGAGAATTAAGTTTCCTACTTTTTATGTTCTATGATATTTTTTGATCAGATGCGTAGTTCTCGAGATATATCAAGATATTTAAAAGTTCCGAAGCCGCATCAACATAATAGAGATACAGAATCACCGTGGCCCCTTTCTTTGAGATAACTCTGCACTATTGCGAGCTGCAAATGCCACTTCCAGCTTAGCTGTGCAGAGGAAGAACAACAAGAAGAAGAAATATCTCGAAATATGTCCGTCAGGCCAGTTCCTTTGAGCTGAATCTGCAAATATCTCGGAAACGAAGCGAGCTATGGCAAAATGTTAAGAGACGTTTTTTGTAGAGAATTATGTTTCCTACAATTCATGTTCTATGATATTTTTTGATCAGAAGCGTAGTTTTCGAGATATATCGAGATATTTAAAAGTTCCGAAGCCGCACCAACATAATAGGGATACAGAAACACCGTGGCCCCTTTCTTTGAGATAACTCTGCACGATTGCGAGCTGTAAATGCCACTTCCAGCTTAGCTGTGCAGAAGAAGAACAACAAGAAGAAGAAATATCTCGAAATATGTCCGTCAGGCCCCTTCCCTTGAGATAAATCTGCAAATATCTCGGAAACGAAGCGAGCTATGGCGAAATGTTAAGAGACCTTTTTTGTAGAGAATTAAGTTTCCTACTTTTTATGTTCTATGATATTTTTTGATCAGATGCGTAGTTCTCAGGATATATCAAGATATTTAAAAGTTCCGAAGCCGCACCAACATAATAGAGATACAGAAACACCGTGGCCCCTTTCTTTGAGATAACTCTGCACTATTGCGAGCTGCAAATGCCACTTCCAGCTTAGCTGTGCAGAGGAAGAACAACAAGAAGAAGAAATATCTCGAAATATGTCCGTCAGGCCAGTTCCTTTGAGCTGAATCTGCAAATATCTCGGAAACGAAGCGAGCTATGGCAAAATGTTAAGAGACATTTTTTGTAGAGAATTATGTTTCCTACAATTTATGTTCTATGATATTTTTTGATCAGAAGCGTAGTTTTCGAGATATATCGAGATATTTAAAAGTTCCGAAGCCGCACCAACATAATAGGGATACAGAAACACCGTGGCCCCTTTCTTTGAGATAACTCTGCACTAGTGCGAGCCGCAAATGCCACTTCCAGCTTAGCTGTGCAGAAGAAGAACAACAAGAAGAAGAAATATCTCGAAATATGTCCGTCAGGCCCCTTCCCTTGAGATAAATCTGCAAATATCTCGGAAACGAAGCGAGCTATGGCAAAATGTTAAGAGACCTTTTTTGTAGAGAATTAAGTTTCCTACTTTTTATGTTCTATGATATTTTTTGATCAGATGCGTAGTTCTCGAGATATATCAAGATATTTAAAAGTTCCGAAGCCGCACCAACATAATAGAGATACAGAAACACCGTGGCCCCTTTCTTTGAGATAACTCTGCACTATTGCGAGCTGTAAATGCCACTTCCAGCTTAGCTGTGCAGAAGAAGAACAACAAGAAGAAGAAATATCTCGAAATATGTCCGTCAGGCCCCTTCCCTTGAGATATATCTGCAAATATCTCGGAAACGAAGCGAGCTATGGCAAAATGTTAAGAGACCTTTTTTGTAGAGAATTCTGTTTCCTACAATTTATGTTCTATGATATTTTTTGATCAGAAGCGTAGTTTTCGAGATATATCGAGATATTTAAAAGTTCCGAAGCCGCACCAACATAATAGAGATACAGAAACACCGTGGCCCCTTTCTTTGAGATAACTCTGCACTAGTGCAAGCAGCAAATGCCACTTCCAGCTTAGCTGTGCAGAAGAAGAACAACAAGAAGAAGAAATATCTCGAAATATGTCCGTCAGGCCCCTTCCCTTGAGATAAATCTGCAAATATCTCGGAAACGAAGCGAGCTATGGCGAAATGTTAAGAGACCTTTTTTGTAGAGAATTAAGTTTCCTACTTTTTATGTTCTATGATATTTTTTGATCAGATGCGTAGTTCTCAGGATATATCAAGATATTTAAAAGTTCCGAAGCCGCACCAACATAATAGAGATACAGAAACACCGTGGCCCCTTTCTTTGAGATAACTCTGCACTATTGCGAGCTGCAAATGCCACTTCCAGCTTAGCTGTGCAGAGGAAGAACAACAAGAAGAAGAAATATCTCGAAATATGTCCGTCAGGCCAGTTCCTTTGAGCTGAATCTGCAAATATCTCGGAAACGAAGCGAGCTATGGCAAAATGTTAAGAGACATTTTTTGTAGAGAATTATGTTTCCTACAATTTATGTTCTATGATATTTTTTGATCAGAAGCGTAGTTTTCGAGATATATCGAGATATTTAAAAGTTCCGAAGCCGCACCAACATAATAGGGATACAGAAACACCGTGGCCCCTTTCTTTGAGATAACTCTGCACTAGTGCGAGCCGCAAATGCCACTTCCAGCTTAGCTGTGCAGAAGAAGAACAACAAGAAGAAGAAATATCTCGAAATATGTCCGTCAGGCCCCTTCCCTTGAGATAAATCTGCAAATATCTCGGAAACGAAGCGAGCTATGGCAAAATGTTAAGAGACCTTTTTTGTAGAGAATTAAGTTTCCTACTTTTTATGTTCTATGATATTTTTTGATCAGATGCGTAGTTCTCGAGATATATCAAGATATTTAAAAGTTCCGAAGCCGCACCAACATAATAGAGATACAGAAACACCGTGGCCCCTTTCTTTGAGATAACTCTGCACTATTGCGAGCTGTAAATGCCACTTCCAGCTTAGCTGTGCAGAAGAAGAACAACAAGAAGAAGAAATATCTCGAAATATGTCCGTCAGGCCCCTTCCCTTGAGATATATCTGCAAATATCTCGGAAACGAAGCGAGCTATGGCAAAATGTTAAGAGACCTTTTTTGTAGAGAATTCTGTTTCCTACAATTTATGTTCTATGATATTTTTTGATCAGAAGCGTAGTTTTCGAGATATATCGAGATATTTAAAAGTTCCGAAGCCGCACCAACATAATAGAGATACAGAAACACCGTGGCCCCTTTCTTTGAGATAACTCTGCACTAGTGCAAGCAGCAAATGCCACTTCCAGCTTAGCTGTGCAGAAGAAGAACAACAAGAAGAAGAAATATCTCGAAATATGTCCGTCAGGCCCCTTCCCTTGAGATAAATCTGCAAATATCTCGGAAACGAAGCGAGCTATGGCAAAATGTTAAGAGACCTTTTTTGTAGAGAATTAAGTTTCCTACTTTTTATGTTCTATGATATTTTTTGATCAGATGCGTAGTTCTCGAGATATATCAAGATATTTAAAAGTTCCGAAGCCGCATCAACATAATAGAGATACAGAAACACCGTGGCCCCTTTCTTTGAGATAACTCTGCACTATTGCGAGCTGTAAATGCCACTTCCAGCTTAGCTGTGCAGAAGAAGAACAACAAGAAGAAGAAATATCTCGAAATATGTCCGTCAGGCCCCTTCTCTTGAGATATATCTGCAAATATCTCGGAAACGAAGCGAGCTATGGCAAAATGTTAAGAGACCTTTTTTGTAGAGAATTCTGTTTCCTACAATTTATGTTCTATGATATTTTTTGATCAGAAGCGTAGTTTTCGAGATATATCGAGATATTTAAAAGTTCCGAAGCCGCACCAACATAATAGAGATACAGAAACACCGTGGCCCCTTTCTTTGAGATAACTCTGCACTAGTGCAAGCAGCAAATGCCACTTCCAGCTTAGCTGTGCAGAAGAAGAACAACAAGAAGAAGAAATATCTCGAAATATGTCCGTCAGGCCCCTTCCCTTGAGATAAATCTGCAAATATCTCGGAAACGAAGCGAGCTATGGCAAAATGTTAAGAGACCTTTTTTGTAGAGAATTAAGTTTCCTACTTTTTATGTTCTATGATATTTTGTGATCAGATGCGTAGTTCTCGAGATATATCAAGATATTTAAAAGTTCCGAAGCCGCATCAACATAATAGAGATACAGAAACACCGTGGCCCCTTTCTTTGAGATAACTCTGCACTATTGCGAGCTGCAAATGCCACTTCCAGCTTAGCTGTGCAGAGGAAGAACAACAAGAAGAAGAAATATCTCGAAATATGTCCGTCAGGCCAGTTCCTTTGAGCTGAATCTGCAAATATCTCGGAAACGAAGCGAGCTATGGCAAAATGTTAAGAGACGTTTTTTGTAGAGAATTATGTTTCCTACAATTCATGTTCTATGATATTTTTTGATCAGAAGCGTAGTTTTCGAGATATATCGAGATATTTAAAAGTTCCGAAGCCGCACCAACATAATAGGGATACAGAAACACCGTGGCCCCTTTCTTTGAGATAACTCTGCACGATTGCGAGCTGTAAATGCCACTTCCAGCTTAGCTGTGCAGAAGAAGAACAACAAGAAGAAGAAATATCTCGAAATATGTCCGTCAGGCCCCTTCCCTTGAGATAAATCTGCAAATATCTCGGAAACGAAGCGAGCTATGGCGAAATGTTAAGAGACCTTTTTTGTAGAGAATTAAGTTTCCTACTTTTTATGTTCTATGATATTTTTTGATCAGATGCGTAGTTCTCGAGATATATCAAGATATTTAAAAGTACCGAAGCCGCACCAACATAATAGAGATACAGAAACACCGTGGCCCCTTTCTTTGAGATAACTCTGCACTATTGCGAGCTGCAAATGCCACTTCCAGCTTAGCTGTGCAGAGGAAGAACAACAAGAAGAAGAAATATCTCGAAATATGTCCGTCAGGCCAGTTCCTTTGAGCTGAATCTGCAAATATCTCGGAAACGAAGCGAGCTATGGCAAAATGTTAAGAGACGTTTTTTGTAGAGAATTATGTTTCCTACAATTTATGTTCTATGATATTTTTTGATCAGAAGCGTAGTTTTCGAGATATATCGAGATATTTAAAAGTTCCGAAGCCGCACCAACATAATAGGGATACAGAAACACCGTGGCCCCTTTCTTTGAGATAACTCTGCACTAGTGCGAGCCGCAAATGCCACTTCCAGCTTAGCTGTGCAGAAGAAGAACAACAAGAAGGAGAAATATCTCGAAATATGTCCGTCAGGCCCCTTCCCTTGAGATAAATCTGCAAATATCTCGGAAACGAAGCGAGCTATGGCAAAATGTTAAGAGACCTTTTTTGTAGAGAATTATGTTTCCTACAATTTATGTTCTATGATATTTTTTGATCAGAAGCGTAGTTTTCGAGATATATCGAGATATTTAAAAGTTCCGAAGCCGCACCAACATAATAGGGATACAGAAACACCGTGGCCCCTTTCTTTGAGATAACTCTGCACTAGTGCGAGCCGCAAATGCCACTTCCAGCTTAGCTGTGCAGAAGAAGAACAACAAGAAGGAGAAATATCTCGAAATATGTCCGTCAGGCCCCTTCCCTTGAGATAAATCTGCAAATATCTCGGAAACGAAGCCAGCTATGGCAAAATGTTAAGAGACCTTTTTTGTAGAGAATTAAGTTTCCTACTTTTTATGTTCTATGATATTTTTTGATCAGATGCGTAGTTCTCGAGATATATCAAGATATTTAAAAGTTCCGAAGCCGCACCAACATAATAGAGATACAGAAACACCGTGGCCCCTTTCTTTGAGATAACTCTGCACTATTGCGAGCTGCAAATGCCACTTCCAGCTTAGCTGTGCAGAGGAAGAACAACAAGAAGAAGAAATATCTCGAAATATGTCCGTCAGGCCCCTTCCCTTGAGATATATCTGCAAATATCTCGGAAACGAAGCGAGCTATGGCAAAATGTTAAGAGACCTTTTTTGTAGAGAATTAAGTTTCCTACTTTTTATGTTCTATGATATTTTTTGATCAGATGCGTAGTTCTCGAGATATATCAAGATATTTAAAAGTTCCGAAGCCGCACCAACATAATAAGAGATACAGAAACACCGTGGCCCCTTTCTTTGAGATAACTCTGCACGATTGCGAGCTGTAAATGCCACTTCCAGCTTAGCTGTGCAGAAGAAGAACAACAAGAAGAAGAAATATCTCGAAATATGTCCGTCAGGCCCCTTCCCTTGAGATAAATCTGCAAATATCTCGGAAACGAAGCGAGCTATGGCGAAATGTTAAGAGACCTTTTTTGTAGAGAATTAAGTTTCCTACTTTTTATGTTCTATGATATTTTTTGATCAGATGCGTAGTTCTCAGGATATATCAAGATATTTAAAAGTTCCGAAGCCGCACCAACATAATAGAGATACAGAAACACCGTGGCCCCTTTCTTTGAGATAACTCTGCACTATTGCGAGCTGCAAATGCCACTTCCAGCTTAGCTGTGCAGAGGAAGAACAACAAGAAGAAGAAATATCTCGAAATATGTCCGTCAGGCCAGTTCCTTTGAGCTGAATCTGCAAATATCTCGGAAACGAAGCGAGCTATGGCAAAATGTTAAGAGACATTTTTTGTAGAGAATTATGTTTCCTACAATTTATGTTCTATGATATTTTTTGATCAGAAGCGTAGTTTTCGAGATATATCGAGATATTTAAAAGTTCCGAAGCCGCACCAACATAATAGGGATACAGAAACACCGTGGCCCCTTTCTTTGAGATAACTCTGCACTAGTGCGAGCCGCAAATGCCACTTCCAGCTTAGCTGTGCAGAAGAAGAACAACAAGAAGAAGAAATATCTCGAAATATGTCCGTCAGGCCCCTTCCCTTGAGATAAATCTGCAAATATCTCGGAAACGAAGCGAGCTATGGCAAAATGTTAAGAGACCTTTTTTGTAGAGAATTAAGTTTCCTACTTTTTATGTTCTATGATATTTTTTGATCAGATGCGTAGTTCTCGAGATATATCAAGATATTTAAAAGTTCCGAAGCCGCACCAACATAATAGAGATACAGAAACACCGTGGCCCCTTTCTTTGAGATAACTCTGCACTATTGCGAGCTGTAAATGCCACTTCCAGCTTAGCTGTGCAGAAGAAGAACAACAAGAAGAAGAAATATCTCGAAATATGTCCGTCAGGCCCCTTCCCTTGAGATATATCTGCAAATATCTCGGAAACGAAGCGAGCTATGGCAAAATGTTAAGAGACCTTTTTTGTAGAGAATTCTGTTTCCTACAATTTATGTTCTATGATATTTTTTGATCAGAAGCGTAGTTTTCGAGATATATCGAGATATTTAAAAGTTCCGAAGCCGCACCAACATAATAGAGATACAGAAACACCGTGGCCCCTTTCTTTGAGATAACTCTGCACTAGTGCAAGCAGCAAATGCCACTTCCAGCTTAGCTGTGCAGAAGAAGAACAACAAGAAGAAGAAATATCTCGAAATATGTCCGTCAGGCCCCTTCCCTTGAGATAAATCTGCAAATATCTCGGAAACGAAGCGAGCTATGGCAAAATGTTAAGAGACCTTTTTTGTAGAGAATTAAGTTTCCTACTTTTTATGTTCTATGATATTTTTTGATCAGATGCGTAGTTCTCGAGATATATCAAGATATTTAAAAGTTCCGAAGCCGCATCAACATAATAGAGATACAGAAACACCGTGGCCCCTTTCTTTGAGATAACTCTGCACTATTGCGAGCTGTAAATGCCACTTCCAGCTTAGCTGTGCAGAAGAAGAACAACAAGAAGAAGAAATATCTCGAAATATGTCCGTCAGGCCCCTTCTCTTGAGATATATCTGCAAATATCTCGGAAACGAAGCGAGCTATGGCAAAATGTTAAGAGACCTTTTTTGTAGAGAATTCTGTTTCCTACAATTTATGTTCTATGATATTTTTTGATCAGAAGCGTAGTTTTCGAGATATATCGAGATATTTAAAAGTTCCGAAGCCGCACCAACATAATAGGGATACAGATACACCGTGGCCCCTTTCTTTGAGATAACTCTGCACTAGTGCGAGCCGCAAATGCCAGTTCCAGCTTAGCTGTGCAGAAGAAGAACAACAAGAAGAAGAAATATCTCGAAATATGTCCGTCAGGCCCCTTCCCTTGAGATGAATCTGCAAATATCTCGGAAACGAAGCGAGCTATGGCAAAATGTTAAGAGACCTTTTTTGTAGAGAATTAAGTTTCCTACAATTTATGTTCTATGATATTTTTTGATCAGAAGCGTAGTTTTCGAGATATATCGAGATATTTAAAAGTTCCGAAGCCGCACCAACATAATAGGGATACAGAAACACCGTGGCCCCTTTCTTTGAGATAACTCTGCACTAGTGCGAGCCCCAAATGCCACTTCCAGCTTAGCTGTGCAGAAGAAGAACAACAAGAAGAAGAAATATCTCGAAATATGTCCGTCAGGCCCCTTCCCTTGAGATAAATCTGCAAATATCTCGGAAACGAAGCGAGCTATGGCAAAATGTTAAGAGACCTTTTTTGTGGAGAATTAAGTTTCCTACTTTTTATGTTCTATGATGTTTTTTGATGAGATGCGTAGATCTCGAGATATATCAAGATATTTAAAAGTTCCGAAGCCGCACCAACATAATAGAGATACAGAAACACCGTGGCCCCTTTCTTTGAGACAACTCTGCACTATTGCGAGCTGCAAATGCCACTTCCAGCTTAGCTGTGCAGAGGAAGAACAACAAGAAGAAGAAATATCTCGAAATATGTCCGTCAGGCCAGTTCCTTTGAGCTGAATCTGCAAATATCTCGGAAACGAAGCGAGCTATGGCAAAATGTTAAGAGACGTTTTTTGTAGAGAATTATGTTTCCTACAATTTATGTTCTATGATATTTTTTGATCAGAAGCGTAGTTTTCGAGATATATCGAGATATTTAAAAGTTCCGAAGCCGCACCAACATAATAGGGATACAGAAACACCGTGGCCCCTTTCTTTGAGATAACTCTGCACTAGTGCGAGCCGCAAATGCCACTTCCAGCTTAGCTGTGCAGAAGAAGAACAACAAGAAGAAGAAATATCTCGAAATATGTCCGTCAGGCCCCTTCCCTTGAGATAAATCTGCAAATATCTCGGAAACGAAGCGAGCTATGGCAAAATGGTAAGAGACCTTTTTTGTAGAGAATTAAGTTTCCTCCTTTTTATGTTCTATGATATTTTTTGATCAGATGCGTAGTTCTCGAGATATATCAAGATATTTAAAAGTTCCGAAGCCGCACCAACATAATAGAGATACAGAAACACCGTGGCCCCTTTCTTTGAGATAACTCTGCACTATTGCGAGCTGTAAATGCCACTTCCAGCTTAGCTGTGCAGAAGAAGAACAACAAGAAGAAGAAATATCTCGAAATATGTCCGTCAGGCCCCTTCCCTTGAGATATATCTGCAAATATCTCGGAAACGAAGCGAGCTATGGCAAAATGTTAAGAGACCTTTTTTGTAGAGAATTCTGTTTCCTACAATTTATGTTCTATGATATTTTTTGATCAGAAGCGTAGTTTTCGAGATATATCGAGATATTTAAAAGTTCCGAAGCCGCACCAACATAATAGAGATACAGAAACACCGTGGCCCCTTTCTTTGAGATAACTCTGCACTAGTGCAAGCAGCAAATGCCACTTCCAGCTTAGCTGTGCAGAAGAAGAACAACAAGAAGAAGAAATATCTCGAAATATGTCCGTCAGGCCCCTTCCCTTGAGATAAATCTGCAAATATCTCGGAAACGAAGCGAGCTATGGCAAAATGTTAAGAGACCTTTTTTGTAGAGAATTAAGTTTCCTACTTTTTATGTTCTATGATATTTTTTGATCAGATGCGTAGTTCTCGAGATATATCAAGATATTTAAAAGTTCCGAAGCCGCATCAACATAATAGAGATACAGAAACACCGTGGCCCCTTTCTTTGAGATAACTCTGCACTATTGCGAGCTGTAAATGCCACTTCCAGCTTAGCTGTGCAGAAGAAGAACAACAAGAAGAAGAAATATCTCGAAATATGTCCGTCAGGCCCCTTCTCTTGAGATATATCTGCAAATATCTCGGAAACGAAGCGAGCTATGGCAAAATGTTAAGAGACCTTTTTTGTAGAGAATTCTGTTTCCTACAATTTATGTTCTATGATATTTTTTGATCAGAAGCGTAGTTTTCGAGATATATCGAGATATTTAAAAGTTCCGAAGCCGCACCAACATAATAGAGATACAGAAACACCGTGGCCCCTTTCTTTGAGATAACTCTGCACTAGTGCAAGCAGCAAATGCCACTTCCAGCTTAGCTGTGCAGAAGAAGAACAACAAGAAGAAGAAATATCTCGAAATATGTCCGTCAGGCCCCTTCCCTTGAGATAAATCTGCAAATATCTCGGAAACGAAGCGAGCTATGGCAAAATGTTAAGAGACCTTTTTTGTAGAGAATTAAGTTTCCTACTTTTTATGTTCTATGATATTTTTTGATCAGATGCGTAGTTCTCGAGATATATCAAGATATTTAAAAGTTCCGAAGCCGCATCAACATAATAGAGATACAGAAACACCGTGGCCCCTTTCTTTGAGATAACTCTGCACTATTGCGAGCTGCAAATGCCACTTCCAGCTTAGCTGTGCAGAGGAAGAACAACAAGAAGAAGAAATATCTCGAAATATGTCCGTCAGGCCAGTTCCTTTGAGCTGAATCTGCAAATATCTCGGAAACGAAGCGAGCTATGGCAAAATGTTAAGAGACGTTTTTTGTAGAGAATTATGTTTCCTACAATTCATGTTCTATGATATTTTTTGATCAGAAGCGTAGTTTTCGAGATATATCGAGATATTTAAAAGTTCCGAAGCCGCACCAACATAATAGGGATACAGAAACACCGTGGCCCCTTTCTTTGAGATAACTCTGCACGATTGCGAGCTGTAAATGCCACTTCCAGCTTAGCTGTGCAGAAGAAGAACAACAAGAAGAAGAAATATCTTGAAATATGTCCGTCAGGCCCCTTCCCTTGAGATAAATCTGCAAATATCTCGGAAACGAAGCGAGCTATGGCGAAATGTTAAGAGACCTTTTTTGTAGAGAATTAAGTTTCCTACTTTTTATGTTCTATGATATTTTTTGATCAGATGCGTAGTTCTCGAGATATATCAAGATATTTAAAAGTACCGAAGCCGCACCAACATAATAGAGATACAGAAACACCGTGGCCCCTTTCTTTGAGATAACTCTGCACTATTGCGAGCTGCAAATGCCACTTCCAGCTTAGCTGTGCAGAGGAAGAACAACAAGAAGAAGAAATATCTCGAAATATGTCCGTCAGGCCAGTTCCTTTGAGCTGAATCTGCAAATATCTCGGAAACGAAGCGAGCTATGGCAAAATGTTAAGAGACGTTTTTTGTAGAGAATTATGTTTCCTACAATTTATGTTCTATGATATTTTTTGATCAGAAGCGTAGTTTTCGAGATATATCGAGATATTTAAAAGTTCCGAAGCCGCACCAACATAATAGGGATACAGAAACACCGTGGCCCCTTTCTTTGAGATAACTCTGCACTAGTGCGAGCCGCAAATGCCACTTCCAGCTTAGCTGTGCAGAAGAAGAACAACAAGAAGGAGAAATATCTCGAAATATGTCCGTCAGGCCCCTTCCCTTGAGATAAATCTGCAAATATCTCGGAAACGAAGCGAGCTATGGCAAAATGTTAAGAGACCTTTTTTGTAGAGAATTATGTTTCCTACAATTTATGTTCTATGATATTTTTTGATCAGAAGCGTAGTTTTCGAGATATATCGAGATATTTAAAAGTTCCGAAGCCGCACCAACATAATAGGGATACAGAAACACCGTGGCCCCTTTCTTTGAGATAACTCTGCACTAGTGCGAGCCGCAAATGCCACTTCCAGCTTAGCTGTGCAGAAGAAGAACAACAAGAAGGAGAAATATCTCGAAATATGTCCGTCAGGCCCCTTCCCTTGAGATAAATCTGCAAATATCTCGGAAACGAAGCGAGCTATGGCAAAATGTTAAGAGACCTTTTTTGTAGAGAATTAAGTTTCCTACTTTTTATGTTCTATGATATTTTTTGATCAGATGCGTAGTTCTCGAGATATATCAAGATATTTAAAAGTTCCGAAGCCGCACCAACATAATAGAGATACAGAAACACCGTGGCCCCTTTCTTTGAGATAACTCTGCACTATTGCGAGCTGCAAATGCCACTTCCAGCTTAGCTGTGCAGAGGAAGAACAACAAGAAGAAGAAATATCTCGAAATATGTCCGTCAGGCCCCTTCCCTTGAGATATATCTGCAAATATCTCGGAAACGAAGCGAGCTATGGCAAAATGTTAAGAGACCTTTTTTGTAGAGAATTAAGTTTCCTACTTTTTATGTTCTATGATATTTTTTGATCAGATGCGTAGTTCTCGAGATATATCAAGATATTTAAAAGTTCCGAAGCCGCACCAACATAATAAGAGATACAGAAACACCGTGGCCCCTTTCTTTGAGATAACTCTGCACGATTGCGAGCTGTAAATGCCACTTCCAGCTTAGCTGTGCAGAAGAAGAACAACAAGAAGAAGAAATATCTCGAAATATGTCCGTCAGGCCCCTTCCCTTGAGATAAATCTGCAAATATCTCGGAAACGAAGCGAGCTATGGCGAAATGTTAAGAGACCTTTTTTGTAGAGAATTAAGTTTCCTACTTTTTATGTTCTATGATATTTTTTGATCAGATGCGTAGTTCTCAGGATATATCAAGATATTTAAAAGTTCCGAAGCCGCACCAACATAATAGAGATACAGAAACACCGTGGCCCCTTTCTTTGAGATAACTCTGCACTATTGCGAGCTGCAAATGCCACTTCCAGCTTAGCTGTGCAGAGGAAGAACAACAAGAAGAAGAAATATCTCGAAATATGTCCGTCAGGCCAGTTCCTTTGAGCTGAATCTGCAAATATCTCGGAAACGAAGCGAGCTATGGCAAAATGTTAAGAGACATTTTTTGTAGAGAATTATGTTTCCTACAATTTATGTTCTATGATATTTTTTGATCAGAAGCGTAGTTTTCGAGATATATCGAGATATTTAAAAGTTCCGAAGCCGCACCAACATAATAGGGATACAGAAACACCGTGGCCCCTTTCTTTGAGATAACTCTGCACTAGTGCGAGCCGCAAATGCCACTTCCAGCTTAGCTGTGCAGAAGAAGAACAACAAGAAGAAGAAATATCTCGAAATATGTCCGTCAGGCCCCTTCCCTTGAGATAAATCTGCAAATATCTCGGAAACGAAGCGAGCTATGGCAAAATGTTAAGAGACCTTTTTTGTAGAGAATTAAGTTTCCTACTTTTTATGTTCTATGATATTTTTTGATCAGATGCGTAGTTCTCGAGATATATCAAGATATTTAAAAGTTCCGAAGCCGCACCAACATAATAGAGATACAGAAACACCGTGGCCCCTTTCTTTGAGATAACTCTGCACTATTGCGAGCTGTAAATGCCACTTCCAGCTTAGCTGTGCAGAAGAAGAACAACAAGAAGAAGAAATATCTCGAAATATGTCCGTCAGGCCCCTTCCCTTGAGATATATCTGCAAATATCTCGGAAACGAAGCGAGCTATGGCAAAATGTTAAGAGACCTTTTTTGTAGAGAATTCTGTTTCCTACAATTTATGTTCTATGATATTTTTTGATCAGAAGCGTAGTTTTCGAGATATATCGAGATATTTAAAAGTTCCGAAGCCGCACCAACATAATAGAGATACAGAAACACCGTGGCCCCTTTCTTTGAGATAACTCTGCACTAGTGCAAGCAGCAAATGCCACTTCCAGCTTAGCTGTGCAGAAGAAGAACAACAAGAAGAAGAAATATCTCGAAATATGTCCGTCAGGCCCCTTCCCTTGAGATAAATCTGCAAATATCTCGGAAACGAAGCGAGCTATGGCAAAATGTTAAGAGACCTTTTTTGTAGAGAATTAAGTTCCCTACTTTTTATGTTCTATGATATTTTTTGATCAGATGCGTAGTTCTCGAGATATATCAAGATATTTAAAAGTTCCGAAGCCGCATCAACATAATAGAGATACAGAAACACCGTGGCCCCTTTCTTTGAGATAACTCTGCACTATTGCGAGCTGTAAATGCCACTTCCAGCTTAGCTGTGCAGAAGAAGAACAACAAGAAGAAGAAATATCTCGAAATATGTCCGTCAGGCCCCTTCTCTTGAGATATATCTGCAAATATCTCGGAAACGAAGCGAGCTATGGCAAAATGTTAAGAGACCTTTTTTGTAGAGAATTCTGTTTCCTACAATTTATGTTCTATGATATTTTTTGATCAGAAGCGTAGTTTTCGAGATATATCGAGATATTTAAAAGTTCCGAAGCCGCACCAACATAATAGAGATACAGAAACACCGTGGCCCCTTTCTTTGAGATAACTCTGCACTAGTGCAAGCAGCAAATGCCACTTCCAGCTTAGCTGTGCAGAAGAAGAACAACAAGAAGAAGAAATATCTCGAAATATGTCCGTCAGGCCCCTTCCCTTGAGATAAATCTGCAAATATCTCGGAAACGAAGCGAGCTATGGCAAAATGTTAAGAGACCTTTTTTGTAGAGAATTAAGTTTCCTACTTTTTATGTTCTATGATATTTTTTGATCAGATGCGTAGTTCTCGAGATATATCAAGATATTTAAAAGTTCCGAAGCCGCATCAACATAATAGAGATACAGAAACACCGTGGCCCCTTTCTTTGAGATAACTCTGCACTATTGCGAGCTGCAAATGCCACTTCCAGCTTAGCTGTGCAGAGGAAGAACAACAAGAAGAAGAAATATCTCGAAATATGTCCGTCAGGCCAGTTCCTTTGAGCTGAATCTGCAAATATCTCGGAAACGAAGCGAGCTATGGCAAAATGTTAAGAGACGTTTTTTGTAGAGAATTATGTTTCCTACAATTCATGTTCTATGATATTTTTTGATCAGAAGCGTAGTTTTCGAGATATATCGAGATATTTAAAAGTTCCGAAGCCGCACCAACATAATAGGGATACAGAAACACCGTGGCCCCTTTCTTTGAGATAACTCTGCACGATTGCGAGCTGTAAATGCCACTTCCAGCTTAGCTGTGCAGAAGAAGAACAACAAGAAGAAGAAATATCTCGAAATATGTCCGTCAGGCCCCTTCCCTTGAGATAAATCTGCAAATATCTCGGAAACGAAGCGAGCTATGGCGAAATGTTAAGAGACCTTTTTTGTAGAGAATTAAGTTTCCTACTTTTTATGTTCTATGATATTTTTTGATCAGATGCGTAGTTCTCGAGATATATCAAGATATTTAAAAGTACCGAAGCCGCACCAACATAATAGAGATACAGAAACACCGTGGCCCCTTTCTTTGAGATAACTCTGCACTATTGCGAGCTGCAAATGCCACTTCCAGCTTAGCTGTGCAGAGGAAGAACAACAAGAAGAAGAAATATCTCGAAATATGTCCGTCAGGCCAGTTCCTTTGAGCTGAATCTGCAAATATCTCGGAAACGAAGCGAGCTATGGCAAAATGTTAAGAGACGTTTTTTGTAGAGAATTATGTTTCCTACAATTTATGTTCTATGATATTTTTTGATCAGAAGCGTAGTTTTCGAGATATATCGAGATATTTAAAAGTTCCGAAGCCGCACCAACATAATAGGGATACAGAAACACCGTGGCCCCTTTCTTTGAGATAACTCTGCACTAGTGCGAGCCGCAAATGCCACTTCCAGCTTAGCTGTGCAGAAGAAGAACAACAAGAAGGAGAAATATCTCGAAATATGTCCGTCAGGCCCCTTCCCTTGAGATAAATCTGCAAATATCTCGGAAACGAAGCGAGCTATGGCAAAATGTTAAGAGACCTTTTTTGTAGAGAATTATGTTTCCTACAATTTATGTTCTATGATATTTTTTGATCAGAAGCGTAGTTTTCGAGATATATCGAGATATTTAAAAGTTCCGAAGCCGCACCAACATAATAGGGATACAGAAACACCGTGGCCCCTTTCTTTGAGATAACTCTGCACTAGTGCGAGCCGCAAATGCCACTTCCAGCTTAGCTGTGCAGAAGAAGAACAACAAGAAGGAGAAATATCTCGAAATATGTCCGTCAGGCCCCTTCCCTTGAGATAAATCTGCAAATATCTCGGAAACGAAGCGAGCTATGGCAAAATGTTAAGAGACCTTTTTTGTAGAGAATTAAGTTTCCTACTTTTTATGTTCTATGATATTTTTTGATCAGATGCGTAGTTCTCGAGATATATCAAGATATTTAAAAGTTCCGAAGCCGCACCAACATAATAGAGATACAGAAACACCGTGGCCCCTTTCTTTGAGATAACTCTGCACTATTGCGAGCTGCAAATGCCACTTCCAGCTTAGCTGTGCAGAGGAAGAACAACAAGAAGAAGAAATATCTCGAAATATGTCCGTCAGGCCCCTTCCCTTGAGATATATCTGCAAATATCTCGGAAACGAAGCGAGCTATGGCAAAATGTTAAGAGACCTTTTTTGTAGAGAATTAAGTTTCCTACTTTTTATGTTCTATGATATTTTTTGATCAGATGCGTAGTTCTCGAGATATATCAAGATATTTAAAAGTTCCGAAGCCGCACCAACATAATAAGAGATACAGAAACACCGTGGCCCCTTTCTTTGAGATAACTCTGCACGATTGCGAGCTGTAAATGCCACTTCCAGCTTAGCTGTGCAGAAGAAGAACAACAAGAAGAAGAAATATCTCGAAATATGTCCGTCAGGCCCCTTCCCTTGAGATAAATCTGCAAATATCTCGGAAACGAAGCGAGCTATGGCGAAATGTTAAGAGACCTTTTTTGTAGAGAATTAAGTTTCCTACTTTTTATGTTCTATGATATTTTTTGATCAGATGCGTAGTTCTCAGGATATATCAAGATATTTAAAAGTTCCGAAGCCGCACCAACATAATAGAGATACAGAAACACCGTGGCCCCTTTCTTTGAGATAACTCTGCACTATTGCGAGCTGCAAATGCCACTTCCAGCTTAGCTGTGCAGAGGAAGAACAACAAGAAGAAGAAATATCTCGAAATATGTCCGTCAGGCCAGTTCCTTTGAGCTGAATCTGCAAATATCTCGGAAACGAAGCGAGCTATGGCAAAATGTTAAGAGACATTTTTTGTAGAGAATTATGTTTCCTACAATTTATGTTCTATGATATTTTTTGATCAGAAGCGTAGTTTTCGAGATATATCGAGATATTTAAAAGTTCCGAAGCCGCACCAACATAATAGGGATACAGAAACACCGTGGCCCCTTTCTTTGAGATAACTCTGCACTAGTGCGAGCCGCAAATGCCACTTCCAGCTTAGCTGTGCAGAAGAAGAACAACAAGAAGAAGAAATATCTCGAAATATGTCCGTCAGGCCCCTTCCCTTGAGATAAATCTGCAAATATCTCGGAAACGAAGCGAGCTATGGCAAAATGTTAAGAGACCTTTTTTGTAGAGAATTAAGTTTCCTACTTTTTATGTTCTATGATATTTTTTGATCAGATGCGTAGTTCTCGAGATATATCAAGATATTTAAAAGTTCCGAAGCCGCACCAACATAATAGAGATACAGAAACACCGTGGCCCCTTTCTTTGAGATAACTCTGCACTATTGCGAGCTGTAAATACCACTTCCAGCTTAGCTGTGCAGAAGAAGAACAACAAGAAGAAGAAATATCTCGAAATATGTCCGTCAGGCCCCTTCCCTTGAGATATATCTGCAAATATCTCGGAAACGAAGCGAGCTATGGCAAAATGTTAAGAGACCTTTTTTGTAGAGAATTCTGTTTCCTACAATTTATGTTCTATGATATTTTTTGATCAGAAGCGTAGTTTTCGAGATATATCGAGATATTTAAAAGTTCCGAAGCCGCACCAACATAATAGAGATACAGAAACACCGTGGCCCCTTTCTTTGAGATAACTCTGCACTAGTGCAAGCAGCAAATGCCACTTCCAGCTTAGCTGTGCAGAAGAAGAACAACAAGAAGAAGAAATATCTCGAAATATGTCCGTCAGGCCCCTTCCCTGGAGATAAATCTGCAAATATCTCGGAAACGAAGCGAGCTATGGCAAAATGTTAAGAGACCTTTTTTGTAGAGAATTAAGTTTCCTACTTTTTATGTTCTATGATATTTTTTGATCAGATGCGTAGTTCTCGAGATATATCAAGATATTTAAAAGTTCCGAAGCCGCATCAACATAATAGAGATACAGAAACACCGTGGCCCCTTTCTTTGAGATAACTCTGCACTATTGCGAGCTGCAAATGCCACTTCCAGCTTAGCTGTGCAGAGGAAGAACAACAAGAAGAAGAAATATCTCGAAATATGTCCGTCAGGCCAGTTCCTTTGAGCTGAATCTGCAAATATCTCGGAAACGAAGCGAGCTATGGCAAAATGTTAAGAGACGTTTTTTGTAGAGAATTATGTTTCCTACAATTCATGTTCTATGATATTTTTTGATCAGAAGCGTAGTTTTCGAGATATATCGAGATATTTAAAAGTTCCGAAGCCGCACCAACATAATAGGGATACAGAAACACCGTGGCCCCTTTCTTTGAGATAACTCTGCACGATTGCGAGCTGTAAATGCCACTTCCAGCTTAGCTGTGCAGAAGAAGAACAACAAGAAGAAGAAATATCTCGAAATATGTCCGTCACGCCCCTTCCCTTGAGATAAATCTGCAAATATCTCGGAAACGAAGCGAGCTATGGCGAAATGTTAAGAGACCTTTTTTGTAGAGAATTAAGTTTCCTACTTTTTATGTTCTATGATATTTTTTGATCAGATGCGTAGTTCTCAGGATATATCAAGATATTTAAAAGTTCCGAAGCCGCACCAACATAATAGAGATACAGAAACACCGTGGCCCCTTTCTTTGAGATAACTCTGCACTATTGCGAGCTGCAAATGCCACTTCCAGCTTAGCTGCGCAGAGGAAGAACAACAAGAAGAAGAAATATCTCGAAATATGTCCGTCAGGCCAGTTCCTTTGAGCTGAATCTGCAAATATCTCGGAAACGAAGCGAGCTATGGCAAAATGTTAAGAGACATTTTTTGTAGAGAATTATGTTTCCTACAATTTATGTTCTATGATATTTTTTGATCAGAAGCGTAGTTTTCGAGATATATCGAGATATTTAAAAGTTCCGAAGCCGCACCAACATAATAGGGATACAGAAACACCGTGGCCCCTTTCTTTGAGATAACTCTGCACGATTGCGAGCTGTAAATGCCACTTCCAGCTTAGCTGTGCAGAAGAAGAACAACAAGAAGAAGAAATATCTCGAAATATGTCCGTCAGGCCCCTTCCCTTGAGATAAATCTGCAAATATCTCGGAAACGAAGCGAGCTATGGCGAAATGTTAAGAGACCTTTTTTGTAGAGAATTAAGTTTCCTACTTTTTATGTTCTATGATATTTTTTGATCAGATGCGTAGTTCTCAGGATATATCAAGATATTTAAAAGTTCCGAAGCCGCACCAACATAATAGAGATACAGAAACACCGTGGCCCCTTTCTTTGAGATAACTCTGCACTATTGCGAGCTGCAAATGCCACTTCCAGCTTAGCTGCGCAGAGGAAGAACAACAAGAAGAAGAAATATCTCGAAATATGTCCGTCAGGCCAGTTCCTTTGAGCTGAATCTGCAAATATCTCGGAAACGAAGCGAGCTATGGCAAAATGTTAAGAGACATTTTTTGTAGAGAATTATGTTTCCTACAATTTATGTTCTATGATATTTTTTGATCAGAAGCGTAGTTTTCGAGATATATCGAGATATTTAAAAGTTCCGAAGCCGCACCAACATAATAGGGATACAGAAACACCGTGGCCCCTTTCTTTGAGATAACTCTGCACTAGTGCGAGCCGCAAATGCCACTTCCAGCTTAGCTGTGCAGAAGAAGAACAACAAGAAGGAGAAATATCTCGAAATATGTCCGTCAGGCCCCTTCCCTTGAGATAAATCTGCAAATATCTCGGAAACGAAGCGAGCTATGGCAAAATGTTAAGAGACCTTTTTTGTAGAGAATTAAGTTTCCTACTTTTTATGTTCTATGATATTTTTTGATCAGATGCGTAGTTCTCGAGATATATCAAGATATTTAAAAGTTCCGAAGCCGCACCAACATAATAGAGATACAGAAACACCGTGGCCCCTTTCTTTGAGATAACTCTGCACTATTGCGAGCTGCAAATGCCACTTCCAGCTTAGCTGTGCAGAGGAAGAACAACAAGAAGAAGAAATATCTCGAAATATGTCCGTCAGGCCCCTTCCCTTGAGATATATCTGCAAATATCTCGGAAACGAAGCGAGCTATGGCAAAATGTTAAGAGACCTTTTTTGTAGAGAATTAAGTTTCCTACTTTTTATGTTCTATGATATTTTTTGATCAGATGCGTAGTTCTCGAGATATATCAAGATATTTAAAAGTTCCGAAGCCGCACCAACATAATAAGAGATACAGAAACACCGTGGCCCCTTTCTTTGAGATAACTCTGCACGATTGCGAGCTGTAAATGCCACTTCCAGCTTAGCTGTGCAGAAGAAGAACAACAAGAAGAAGAAATATCTCGAAATATGTCCGTCAGGCCAGTTCCTTTGAGCTGAATCTGCAAATATCTCGGAAACGAAGCGAGCTATGGCAAAATGTTAAGAGACATTTTTTGTAGAGAATTATGTTTCCTACAATTTATGTTCTATGATATTTTTTGATCAGAAGCGTAGTTTTCGAGATATATCGAGATATTTAAAAGTTCCGAAGCCGCACCAACATAATAGGGATACAGAAACACCGTGGCCCCTTTCTTTGAGATAACTCTGTACTAGTGCGAGCCGCAAATGCCACTTCCAGCTTAGCTGTGCAGAAGAAGAACAACAAGAAGAAGAAATATCTCGAAATATGTCCGTCAGGCCCCTTCCCTTGAGATAAATCTGCAAATATCTCGGAAACGAAGCGAGCTATGGCAAAATGTTAAGAGACCTTTTTTGTAGAGAATTAAGTTTCCTACTTTTTATGTTCTATGATATTTTTTGATGAGATGCGTAGATCTCGAGATATATCAAGATATTTAAAAGTTCCGAAGCCGCACCAACATAATAGAGATACAGAAACACCGTGGCCCCTTTCTTTGAGACAACTCTGCACTATTGCGAGCTGCAAATGCCACTTCCAGCTTAGCTGTGCAGAGGAAGAACAACAAGAAGAAGAAATATCTCGAAATATGTCCGTCAGGCCAGTTCCTTTGAGCTGAATCTGCAAATATCTCGGAAACGAAGCGAGCTATGGCAAAATGTTAAGAGACGTTTTTTGTAGAGAATTATGTTTCCTACAATTTATGTTCTATGATATTTTTTGATCAGAAGCGTAGTTTTCGAGATATATCGAGATATTTAAAAGTTCCGAAGCCGCACCAACATAATAGGGATACAGAAACACCGTGGCCCCTTTCTTTGAGATAACTCTGCACTAGTGCGAGGCCCAAATGCCACTTCCAGCTTAGCTGTGCAGAAGAAGAACAACAAGAAGAAGAAATATCTCGAAATATGTCCGTCAGGCCCCTTCCCTTGAGATAAATCTGCAAATATCTCGGAAACGAAGCGAGCTATGGCAAAATGTTAAGAGACCTTTTTTGTAGAGAATTAAGTTTCCTACTTTTTATGTTCTATGATATTTTTTGATGAGATGCGTAGATCTCGAGATATATCAAGATATTTAAAAGTTCCGAAGCCGCACCAACATAATAGAGATACAGAAACACCGTGGCCCCTTTCTTTGAGATAACTCTGCACTAGTGCGAGCCGCAAATGCCACTTCCAGCTTAGCTGTGCAGAAGAAGAACAACAAGAAGAAGAAATATCTCGAAATATGTCCGTCAGGCCCCTTCCCTTGAGATAAATCTGCAAATATCTCGGAAACGAAGCGAGCTATGGCAAAATGTTAAGAGACCTTTTTTGTAGAGAATTAAGTTTCCTACTTTTTATGTTCTATGATATTTTTTGATCAGATGCGTAGTTCTCGAGATATATCAAGATATTTAAAAGTTCCGAAGCCGCACCAACATAATAGAGATACAGAAACACCGTGGCCCCTTTCTTTGAGATAACTCTGCACTATTGCGAGCTGTAAATGCCACTTCCAGCTTAGCTGTGCAGAAGAAGAACAACAAGAAGAAGAAATATCTCGAAATATGTCCGTCAGGCCCCTTCCCTTGAGATATATCTGCAAATATCTCGGAAACGAAGCGAGCTATGGCAAAATGTTAAGAGACCTTTTTTGTAGAGAATTCTGTTTCCTACAATTTATGTTCTATGATATTTTTTGATCAGAAGCGTAGTTTTCGAGATATATCGAGATATATAAAAGTTCCGAAGCCGCACCAACATAATAGAGATACAGAAAAACCGTGGCCCCTTTCTTTGAGATAACTCTGCACTAGTGCGAGCAGCAAATGCCACTTCCAGCTTAGCTGTGCAGAAGAAGAACAACAAGAAGAAGAAATATCTCGAAATATGTCCGTCAGGCCCCTTCCCTTGAGATAAATCTGCAAATATCTCGGAAACGAAGCGAGCTATGGCAAAATGTTAAGAGACCTTTTTTGTAGAGAATTAAGTTTCCTACTTTTTATGTTCTATGATATTTTTTGATCAGATGCGTAGTTCTCGAGATATATCAAGATATTTAAAAGTTCCGAAGCCGCATCAACATAATAGAGATACAGAAACACCGTGGCCCCTTTCTTTGAGATAACTCTGCACTATTGCGAGCTGCAAATGCCACTTCCAGCTTAGCTGTGCAGAGGAAGAACAACAAGAAGAAGAAATATCTCGAAATATGTCCGTCAGGCCAGTTCCTTTGAGCTGAATCTGCAAATATCTCGGAAACGAAGCGAGCTATGGCAAAATGTTAAGAGACGTTTTTTGTAGAGAATTATGTTTCCTACAATTCATGTTCTATGATATTTTTTGATCAGAAGCGTAGTTTTCGAGATATATCGAGATATTTAAAAGTTCCGAAGCCGCACCAACATAATAGGGATACAGAAACACCGTGGCCCCTTTCTTTGAGATAACTCTGCACGATTGCGAGCTGTAAATGCCACTTCCAGCTTAGCTGTGCAGAAGAAGAACAACAAGAAGAAGAAATATCTCGAAATATGTCCGTCAGACCCCTTCCCTTGAGATAAATCTGCAAATATCTCGGAAACGAAGCGAGCTATGGCAAAATGTTAAGAGACCTTTTTTGTAGAGAATTCAGTTTCCTACTTTTTATGTTCTATGATATTTTTTGATGAGATGCGTAGATCTCGAGATATATCAAGATATTTAAAAGTTCCGAAGCCGCACCAACATAATAGAGATACAGAAACACCGTGGCCCCTTTCTTTGAGACAACTCTGCACTATTGCGAGCTGCAAATGCCACTTCCAGCTTAGCTGTGCAGAGGAAGAACAACAAGAAGAAGAAATATCTCGAAATATGTCCGTCAGGCCAGTTCCTTTGAGCTGAATCTGCAAATATCTCGGAAACGAAGCGAGCTATGGCAAAATGTTAAGAGACGTTTTTTGTAGAGAATTATGTTTCCTACAATTTATGTTCTATGATATTTTTTGATCAGAAGCGTAGTTTTCGAGATATATCGAGATATTTAAAAGTTCCGAAGCCGCACCAACATAATAGGGATACAGAAACACCGTGGCCCCTTTCTTTGAGATAACTCTGCACGATTGCGAGCTGTAAATGCCACTTCCAGCTTAGCTGTGCAGAAGAAGAACAACAAGAAGAAGAAATATCTCGAAATATGTCCGTCAGGCCCCTTCCCTTGAGATAAATCTGCAAATATCTCGGAAACGAAGCGAGCTATGGCAAAATGTTAAGAGACCTTTTTTGTAGAGAATTCAGTTTCCTACTTTTTATGTTCTATGATATTTTTTGATGAGATGCGTAGATCTCGAGATATATCAAGATATTTAAAAGTTCCGAAGCCGCACCAACATAATAGAGATACAGAAACACCGTGGCCCCTTTCTTTGAGACAACTCTGCACTATTGCGAGCTGCAAATGCCACTTCCAGCTTAGCTGTGCAGAGGAAGAACAACAAGAAGAAGAAATATCTCGAAATATGTCCGTCAGGCCAGTTCCTTTGAGCTGAATCTGCAAATATCTCGGAAACGAAGCGAGCTATGGCAAAATGTTAAGAGACGTTTTTTGTAGAGAATTATGTTTCCTACAATTTATGTTCTATGATATTTTTTGATCAGAAGCGTAGTTTTCGAGATATATCGAGATATTTAAAAGTTCCGAAGCCGCACCAACATAATAGGGATACAGAAACACCGTGGCCCCTTTCTTTGAGATAACTCTGCACTAGTGCGAGCCGCAAATGCCACTTCCAGCTTAGCTGTGCAGAAGAAGAACAACAAGAAGAAGAAATATCTCGAAATATGTCCGTCAGGCCCCTTCCCTTGAGATAAATCTGCAAATATCTCGGAAACGAAGCGAGCTATGGCAAAATGTTAAGAGACCTTTTTTGTAGAGAATTCAGTTTCCTACTTTTTATGTTCTATGATATTTTTTGATGAGATGCGTAGATCTCGAGATATATCAAGATATTTAAAAGTTCCGAAGCCGCACCAACATAATAGAGATACAGAAACACCGTGGCCCCTTTCTTTGAGACAACTCTGCACTATTGCGAGCTGCAAATGCCACTTCCAGCTTAGCTGTGCAGAGGAAGAACAACAAGAAGAAGAAATATCTCGAAATATGTCCGTCAGGCCAGTTCCTTTGAGATGAATCTGCAAATATCTCGGAAACGAAGCGAGCTATGGCAAAATGTTAAGAGACGTTTTTTGTAGAGAATTATGTTTCCTACAATTTATGTTCTATGATATTTTTTGATCAGAAGCGTAGTTTTCGAGATATATCGAGATATTTAAAAGTTCCGAAGCCGCACCAACATAATAGGGATACAGAAACACCGTGGCCCCTTTCTTTGAGATAACTCTGCACTAGTGCGAGCCGCAAATGCCACTTCCAGCTTAGCTGTGCAGAAGAAGAACAACAAGAAGAAGAAATATCTCGAAATATGTCCGTCAGGCCCCTTCCCTTGAGATAAATCTGCAAATATCTCGGAAACGAAGCGAGCTATGGCAAAATGTTAAGAGACCTTTTTTGTAGAGAATTAAGTTTCCTACTTTTTATGTTCTATGATATTTTTTGATCAGATACGTAGTTCTCGAGATATATCAAGATATTTAAAAGTTCCGAAGCCGCACCAACATAATAGAGATACAGAAACACCGTGGCCCCTTTCTTTGAGATAACTCTGCACTATTGCGAGCTGTAAATGCCACTTCCAGCTTAGCTGTGCAGAAGAAGAACAACAAGAAGAAGAAATATCTCGAAATATGTCCGTCAGGCCCGTTCCCTTGAGATATATCTGCAAATATCTCGGAAACGAAGCGAGCTATGGCAAAATGTTAAGAGACCTTTTTTGTAGAGAATTCCGTTTCCTACAATTTATGTTCTATGATATTTTTTGATCAGAAGCGTAGTTTTCGAGATATATCGAGATATTTAAAAGTTCCGAAGCCGCACCAACATAATAGAGATACAGAAACACCGTGGCCCCTTTCTTTGAGATAACTCTGCACTAGTGCGAGCCGCAAATGCCACTTCCAGCTTAGCTGTGCAGAAGAAGAACAACAAGAAGAAGAAATATCTCGAAATATGTCCGACAGGCCCCTTCCCTTGAGATAAATCTGCAAATATCTCGGAAACGAAGCGAGCTATGGCAAAACGTTAAGAGACCTTTTTTGTAGACAATTAAGTTTCCTACTTTTTATGTTCTATGATATTTTTTGATGAGATGCGTAGTTCTCGAGATATATCAAGATATTTAAAAGTTCCGAAGCCGCACCAACATAATAGAGATACAGAAACACCGTGGCCCCTTTCTTTGAGATAACTCTGCACTATTGCGAGCTGCAAATGCCACTTCCAGCTTAGCTGTGCAGAGGAAGAACAACAAGAAGAAGAAATATCTCGAAATATGTCCGTCACGCCAGTTCCTTTGAGCTGAATCTGCAAATATCTCGGAAACGAAGCGAGCTATGGCAAAATGTTAAGAGACGTTTTTTGTAGAGAATTATGTTTCCTACAATTTATGTTCTATGATATTTTTTGATCAGAAGCGTAGTTTTCTAGATATATCGAGATATTTAAAAGTTCCGAAGCGGCACCAACATAATAGGGATACAGAAACACCGTGGCCCCTTTCTTTGAGATAACTCTGCACTAGTGCGAGCCGCAAATGCCACTTCCAGCTTAGTTGTGCAGAAGAAGAACAACAAGAAGAAGAAATATCTCGAAATATGTCCGTCAGACCCCTTCCCTTGAGATAAATCTGCAAATATCTCGGAAACGAAGCGAGCTATGGCAAAATGTTAAGAGACCTTTTTTGTAGAGAATTCAGTTTCCTACTTTTTATGTTCTATGATATTTTTTGATGAGATGCGTAGATCTCGAGATATATCAAGATATTTAAAAGTTCCGAAGCCGCACCAACATAATAGAGATACAGAAACACCGTGGCCCCTTTCTTTGAGACAACTCTGCACTATTGCGAGCTGCAAATGCCACTTCCAGCTTAGCTGTGCAGAGGAAGAACAACAAGAAGAAGAAATATCTCGAAATATGTCCGTCAGGCCAGTTCCTTTGAGCTGAATCTGCAAATATCTCGGAAACGAAGCGAGCTATGGCAAAATGTTAAGAGACGTTTTTTGTAGAGAATTATGTTTCCTACAATTTATGTTCTATGATATTTTTTGATCAGAAGCGTAGTTTTCGAGATATATCGAGATATTTAAAAGTTCCGAAGCCGCACCAACATAATAGGGATACAGAAACACCGTGGCCCCTTTCTTTGAGATAACTCTGCACTAGTGCGAGCCGCAAATGCCACTTCCAGCTTAGCTGTGCAGAAGAAGAACAACAAGAAGAAGAAATATCTCGAAATATGTCCGTCAGGCCCCTTCCCTTGAGATAAATCTGCAAATATCTCGGAAACGAAGCGAGCTATGGCAAAATGTTAAGAGACCTTTTTTGTAGAGAATTCAGTTTCCTACTTTTTATGTTCTATGATATTTTTTGATGAGATGCGTAGATCTCGAGATATATCAAGATATTTAAAAGTTCCGAAGCCGCACCAACATAATAGAGATACAGAAACACCGTGGCCCCTTTCTTTGAGACAACTCTGCACTATTGCGAGCTGCAAATGCCACTTCCAGCTTAGCTGTGCAGAGGAAGAACAACAAGAAGAAGAAATATCTCGAAATATGTCCGTCAGGCCAGTTCCTTTGAGCTGAATCTGCAAATATCTCGGAAACGAAGCGAGCTATGGCAAAATCTTAAGAGACGTTTTTTGTAGAGAATTATGTTTCCTACAATTCATGTTCTATGATATTTTTTGATCAGAAGCGTAGTTTTCGAGATATATCGAGATATTTAAAAGTTCCGAAGCCGCACCAACATAATAGGGATACAGAAACACCGTGGCCCCTTTCTTTGAGATAACTCTGCACGATTGCGAGCTGTAAATGCCACTTCCAGCTTAGCTGTGCAGAAGAAGAACAACAAGAAGAAGAAATATCTCGAAATATGTCCGTCAGGCCCCTTCCCTTGAGATAAATCTGCAAATATCTCGGAAACGAAGCGAGCTATGGCAAAATGTTAAGAGACCTTTTTTGTAGAGAATTCAGTTTCCTACTTTTTATGTTCTATGATATTTTTTGATGAGATGCGTAGATCTCGAGATATATCAAGATATTTAAAAGTTCCGAAGCCGCACCAACATAATAGAGATACAGAAACACCGTGGCCCCTTTCTTTGAGACAACTCTGCACTATTGCGAGCTGCAAATGCCACTTCCAGCTTAGCTGTGCAGAGGAAGAACAACAAGAAGAAGAAATATCTCGAAATATGTCCGTCAGGCCAGTTCCTTTGAGCTGAATCTGCAAATATCTCGGAAACGAAGCGAGCTATGGCAAAATGTTAAGAGACGTTTTTTGTAGAGAATTATGTTTCCTACAATTTATGTTCTATGATATTTTTTGATCAGAAGCGTAGTTTTCGAGATATATCGAGATATTTAAAAGTTCCGAAGCCGCACCAACATAATAGGGATACAGAAACACCGTGGCCCCTTTCTTTGAGATAACTCTGCACTAGTGCGAGCCGCAAATGCCACTTCCAGCTTAGCTGTGCAGAAGAAGAACAACAAGAAGAAGAAATATCTCGAAATATGTCCGTCAGGCCCCTTCCCTTGAGATAAATCTGCAAATATCTCGGAAACGAAGCGAGCTATGGCAAAATGTTAAGAGACCTTTTTTGTAGAGAATTCAGTTTCCTACTTTTTATGTTCTATGATATTTTTTGATGAGATGCGTAGATCTCGAGATATATCAAGATATTTAAAAGTTCCGAAGCCGCACCAACATAATAGAGATACAGAAACACCGTGGCCCCTTTCTTTGAGACAACTCTGCACTATTGCGAGCTGCAAATGCCACTTCCAGCTTAGCTGTGCAGAGGAAGAACAACAAGAAGAAGAAATATCTCGAAATATGTCCGTCAGGCCAGTTCCTTTGAGATGAATCTGCAAATATCTCGGAAACGAAGCGAGCTATGGCAAAATGTTAAGAGACGTTTTTTGTAGAGAATTATGTTTCCTACAATTTATGTTCTATGATATTTTTTGATCAGAAGCGTAGTTTTCGAGATATATCGAGATATTTAAAAGTTCCGAAGCCGCACCAACATAATAGGGATACAGAAACACCGTGGCCCCTTTCTTTGAGATAACTCTGCACTAGTGCGAGCCGCAAATGCCACTTCCAGCTTAGCTGTGCAGAAGAAGAACAACAAGAAGAAGAAATATCTCGAAATATGTCCGTCAGGCCCCTTCCCTTGAGATAAATCTGCAAATATCTCGGAAACGAAGCGAGCTATGGCAAAATGTTAAGAGACCTTTTTTGTAGAGAATTAAGTTTCCTACTTTTTATGTTCTATGATATTTTTTGATCAGATACGTAGTTCTCGAGATATATCAAGATATTTAAAAGTTCCGAAGCCGCACCAACATAATAGAG
Organism: Osmia lignaria lignaria; assembly: GCF_051020975.1. Classification (NCBI taxonomy): domain Eukaryota; kingdom Metazoa; phylum Arthropoda; class Insecta; order Hymenoptera; family Megachilidae; genus Osmia; species Osmia lignaria. Next base: position 9,071,629 of record NW_027478166.1, read on the forward strand.
ATACAGAAACACCGTGGCCCCTTTCTTTGAGATAACTCTGCACTATTGCGAGCTGTAAATGCCACTTCCAGCTTAGCTGTGCAGAAGAAGAACAACAAGAAGAAGAAATATCTCGAAATATGTCCGTCAGGCCCCTTCCCTTGAGATATATCTGCAAATATCTCGGAAACGAAGCGAGCTATGGCAAAATGTTAAGAGACCTTTTTTGTAGAGAATTCCGTTTCCTACAATTTATGTTCTATGATATTTTTTGATCAGAAGCGTAGTTTTCGAGATATATCGAGATATTTAAAAGTTCCGAAGCCGCACCAACATAATAGAGATACAGAAACACCGTGGCCCCTTTCTTTGAGATAACTCTGCACTAGTGCGAGCCGCAAATGCCACTTCCAGCTTAGCTGTGCAGAAGAAGAACAACAAGAAGAAGAAATATCTCGAAATATGTCCGACAGGCCCCTTCCCTTGAGATAAATCTGCAAATATCTCGGAAACGAAGCGAGCTATGGCAAAACGTTAAGAGAGCTTTTTTGTAGACAATTAAGTTTCCTACTTTTTATGTTCTATGATATTTTTTGATGAGATGCGTAGTTCTCGAGATATATCAAGATATTTAAAAGTTCCGAAGCCGCACCAACATAATAGAGATACAGAAACACCGTGGCCCCTTTCTTTGAGATAACTCTGCACTATTGCGAGCTGCAAATGCCACTTCCAGCTTAGCTGTGCAGAGGAAGAACAACAAGAAGAAGAAATATCTCGAAATATGTCCGTCACGCCAGTTCCTTTGAGCTGAATCTGCAAATATCTCGGAAACGAAGCGAGCTATGGCAAAATGTTAAGAGACGTTTTTTGTAGAGAATTATGTTTCCTACAATTTATGTTCTATGATATTTTTTGATCAGAAGCGTAGTTTTCTAGATATATCGAGATATTTAAAAGTTCCGAAGCGGCACCAACATAATAGGGATACAGAAACACCGTGGCCCCTTTCTTTGAGATAACTCTGCACTAGTGCGAGCCGCAAATGCCACTTCCAGCTTAGTTGTGCAGAAGAAGAACAACAAGAAGAAGAAATATCTCGAAATATGTCCGTCAGGCCCCTTCCCTTGAGATAAATCTGCAAATATCTCGGAAACGAAGCGAGCTATGGCAAAATGTTAAGAGACCTTTTTTGTAGAGAATTAAGTTTCCTACTTTTTATGTTCTATGATATTTTTTGATCAGATGCGTAGTTCTCGAGATATATCAAGATATTTAAAAGTTCCGAAGCCGCACCAACATAATAGAGATACAGAAACACCGTGGCCCCTTTCTTTGAGATAACTCTGCACTATTGCGAGCTGTAAATGCCACTTCCAGCTTAGCTGTGCAGAAGAAGAACAACAAGAAGAAGAAATATCTCGAAATATGTCCGTCAGGCCCCTTCCCTTGAGATATATCTGCAAATATCTCGGAAACGAAGCGAGCTATGGCAAAATGTTAAGAGACCTTTTTTGTAGAGAATTAAGTTTCCTACTTTTTATGTTCTATGATATTTTTTGATGAGATGCGTAGTTCTCGAGATATATCAAGATATTTAAAAGTTCCGAAGCCGCACCAACATAATAGAGATACAGAAACACCGTGGCCCCTTTCATTGAGATAACTCTGCACTAGTGCGAGCCGCAAATGCCACTTCCAGCTTAGCTGTGCAGAGGAAGAACAACAAGAAGAAGAAATATCTCGAAATATGTCCGTCACGCCAGTTCCTTTGAGCTGAATCTGCAAATATCTCGGAAACGAAGCGAGCTATGGCAAAATGTTAAGAGACGTTTTTTGTAGAGAATTATGTTTCCTACAATTCATGTTCTATGATATTTTTTGATCAGAAGCGTAGTTTTCGAGATATATCGAGATATTTAAAAGTTCCGAAGCCGCACCAACATAATAGGGATACAGAAACACCGTGGCCCCTTTCTTTGAGATAACTCTGCACGATTGCGAGCTGTAAATGCCACTTCCAGCTTAGCTGTGCAGAAGAAGAACAACAAGAAGAAGAAATATCTCGAAATATGTCCGTCAGACCCCTTCCCTTGAGATAAATCTGCAAATATCTCGGAAACGAAGCGAGCTATGGCAAAATGTTAAGAGACCTTTTTTGTAGAGAATTCAGTTTCCTACTTTTTATGTTCTATGATATTTTTTGATGAGATGCGTAGATCTCGAGATATATCAAGATATTTAAAAGTTCCGAAGCCGCACCAACATAATAGAGATACAGAAACACCGTGGCCCCTTTCTTTGAGACAACTCTGCACTATTGCGAGCTGCAAATGCCACTTCCAGCTTAGCTGTGCAGAGGAAGAACAACAAGAAGAAGAAATATCTCGAAATATGTCCGTCAGGCCAGTTCCTTTGAGCTGAATCTGCAAATATCTCGGAAACGAAGCGAGCTATGGCAAAATGTTAAGAGACGTTTTTTGTAGAGAATTATGTTTCCTACAATTTATGTTCTATGATATTTTTTGATCAGAAGCGTAGTTTTCGAGATATATCGAGATATTTAAAAGTTCCGAAGCCGCACCAACATAATAGGGATACAGAAACACCGTGGCCCCTTTCTTTGAGATAACTCTGCACTAGTGCGAGCCGCAAATGCCACTTCCAGCTTAGCTGTGCAGAAGAAGAACAACAAGAAGAAGAAATATCTCGAAATATGTCCGTCAGGCCCCTTCCCTTGAGATAAATCTGCAAATATCTCGGAAACGAAGCGAGCTATGGCAAAATGTTAAGAGACCTTTTTTGTAGAGAATTCAGTTTCCTACTTTTTATGTTCTATGATATTTTTTGATGAGATGCGTAGATCTCGAGATATATCAAGATATTTAAAAGTTCCGAAGCCGCACCAACATAATAGAGATACAGAAACACCGTGGCCCCTTTCTTTGAGACAACTCTGCACTATTGCGAGCTGCAAATGCCACTTCCAGCTTAGCTGTGCAGAGGAAGAACAACAAGAAGAAGAAATATCTCGAAATATGTCCGTCAGGCCAGTTCCTTTGAGCTGAATCTGCAAATATCTCGGAAACGAAGCGAGCTATGGCAAAATCTTAAGAGACGTTTTTTGTAGAGAATTATGTTTCCTACAATTCATGTTCTATGATATTTTTTGATCAGAAGCGTAGTTTTCGAGATATATCGAGATATTTAAAAGTTCCGAAGCCGCACCAACATAATAGGGATACAGAAACACCGTGGCCCCTTTCTTTGAGATAACTCTGCACGATTGCGAGCTGTAAATGCCACTTCCAGCTTAGCTGTGCAGAAGAAGAACAACAAGAAGAAGAAATATCTCGAAATATGTCCGTCAGGCCCCTTCCCTTGAGATAAATCTGCAAATATCTCGGAAACGAAGCGAGCTATGGCAAAATGTTAAGAGACCTTTTTTGTAGAGAATTCAGTTTCCTACTTTTTATGTTCTATGATATTTTTTGATGAGATGCGTAGATCTCGAGATATATCAAGATATTTAAAAGTTCCGAAGCCGCACCAACATAATAGAGATACAGAAACACCGTGGCCCCTTTCTTTGAGACAACTCTGCACTATTGCGAGCTGCAAATGCCACTTCCAGCTTAGCTGTGCAGAGGAAGAACAACAAGAAGAAGAAATATCTCGAAATATGTCCGTCAGGCCAGTTCCTTTGAGCTGAATCTGCAAATATCTCGGAAACGAAGCGAGCTATGGCAAAATGTTAAGAGACGTTTTTTGTAGAGAATTATGTTTCCTACAATTTATGTTCTATGATATTTTTTGATCAGAAGCGTAGTTTTCGAGATATATCGAGATATTTAAAAGTTCCGAAGCCGCACCAACATAATAGGGATACAGAAACACCGTGGCCCCTTTCTTTGAGATAACTCTGCACTAGTGCGAGCCGCAAATGCCACTTCCAGCTTAGCTGTGCAGAAGAAGAACAACAAGAAGAAGAAATATCTCGAAATATGTCCGTCAGGCCCCTTCCCTTGAGATAAATCTGCAAATATCTCGGAAACGAAGCGAGCTATGGCAAAATGTTAAGAGACCTTTTTTGTAGAGAATTCAGTTTCCTACTTTTTATGTTCTATGATATTTTTTGATGAGATGCGTAGATCTCGAGATATATCAAGATATTTAAAAGTTCCGAAGCCGCACCAACATAATAGAGATACAGAAACACCGTGGCCCCTTTCTTTGAGACAACTCTGCACTATTGCGAGCTGCAAATGCCACTTCCAGCTTAGCTGTGCAGAGGAAGAACAACAAGAAGAAGAAATATCTCGAAATATGTCCGTCAGGCCAGTTCCTTTGAGATGAATCTGCAAATATCTCGGAAACGAAGCGAGCTATGGCAAAATGTTAAGAGACGTTTTTTGTAGAGAATTATGTTTCCTACAATTTATGTTCTATGATATTTTTTGATCAGAAGCGTAGTTTTCGAGATATATCGAGATATTTAAAAGTTCCGAAGCCGCACCAACATAATAGGGATACAGAAACACCGTGGCCCCTTTCTTTGAGATAACTCTGCACTAGTGCGAGCCGCAAATGCCACTTCCAGCTTAGCTGTGCAGAAGAAGAACAACAAGAAGAAGAAATATCTCGAAATATGTCCGTCAGGCCCCTTCCCTTGAGATAAATCTGCAAATATCTCGGAAACGAAGCGAGCTATGGCAAAATGTTAAGAGACCTTTTTTGTAGAGAATTAAGTTTCCTACTTTTTATGTTCTATGATATTTTTTGATCAGATACGTAGTTCTCGAGATATATCAAGATATTTAAAAGTTCCGAAGCCGCACCAACATAATAGAGATACAGAAACACCGTGGCCCCTTTCTTTGAGATAACTCTGCACTATTGCGAGCTGTAAATGCCACTTCCAGCTTAGCTGTGCAGAAGAAGAACAACAAGAAGAAGAAATATCTCGAAATATGTCCGTCAGGCCCCTTCCCTTGAGATATATCTGCAAATATCTCGGAAACGAAGCGAGCTATGGCAAAATGTTAAGAGACCTTTTTTGTAGAGAATTCCGTTTCCTACAATTTATGTTCTATGATATTTTTTGATCAGAAGCGTAGTTTTCGAGATATATCGAGATATTTAAAAGTTCCGAAGCCGCACCAACATAATAGAGATACAGAAACACCGTGGCCCCTTTCTTTGAGATAACTCTGCACTAGTGCGAGCCGCAAATGCCACTTCCAGCTTAGCTGTGCAGAAGAAGAACAACAAGAAGAAGAAATATCTCGAAATATGTCCGACAGGCCCCTTCCCTTGAGATAAATCTGCAAATATCTCGGAAACGAAGCGAGCTATGGCAAAACGTTAAGAGACCTTTTTTGTAGACAATTAAGTTTCCTACTTTTTATGTTCTATGATATTTTTTGATGAGATGCGTAGTTCTCGAGATATATCAAGATATTTAAAAGTTCCGAAGCCGCACCAACATAATAGAGATACAGAAACACCGTGGCCCCTTTCTTTGAGATAACTCTGCACTATTGCGAGCTGCAAATGCCACTTCCAGCTTAGCTGTGCAGAGGAAGAACAACAAGAAGAAGAAATATCTCGAAATATGTCCGTCACGCCAGTTCCTTTGAGCTGAATCTGCAAATATCTCGGAAACGAAGCGAGCTATGGCAAAATGTTAAGAGACGTTTTTTGTAGAGAATTATGTTTCCTACAATTTATGTTCTATGATATTTTTTGATCAGAAGCGTAGTTTTCGAGATATATCGAGATATTTAAAAGTTCCGAAGCGGCACCAACATAATAGGGATACAGAAACACCGTGGCCCCTTTCTTTGAGATAACTCTGCACTAGTGCGAGCCGCAAATGCCACTTCCAGCTTAGTTGTGCAGAAGAAGAACAACAAGAAGAAGAAATATCTCGAAATATGTCCGTCAGGCCCCTTCCCTTGAGATAAATCTGCAAATATCTCGGAAACGAAGCGAGCTATGGCAAAATGTTAAGAACCTTTTTTGTAGAGAATTAAGTTTCCTACTTTTTATGTTCTATGATATTTTTTGATCAGATGCGTAGTTCTCGAGATATATCAAGATATTTAAAAGTTCCGAAGCCGCACCAACATAATAGAGATACAGAAACACCGTGGCCCCTTTCTTTGAGATAACTCTGCACTATTGCGAGCTGTAAATGCCACTTCCAGCTTAGCTGTGCAGAAGAAGAACAACAAGAAGAAGAAATATCTCGAAATATGTCCGTCAGGCCCCTTCCCTTGAGATATATCTGCAAATATCTCGGAAACGAAGCGAGCTATGGCAAAATGTTAAGAGACCTTTTTTGTAGAGAATTAAGTTTCCTACTTTTTATGTTCTATGATATTTTTTGATGAGATGCGTAGTTCTCGAGATATATCAAGATATTTAAAAGTTCCGAAGCCGCACCAACATAATAGAGATACAGAAACACCGTGGCCCCTTTCATTGAGATAACTCTGCACTAGTGCGAGCCGCAAATGCCACTTCCAGCTTAGCTGTGCAGAGGAAGAACAACAAGAAGAAGAAATATCTCGAAATATGTCCGTCACGCCAGTTCCTTTGAGCTGAATCTGCAAATATCTCGGAAACGAAGCGAGCTATGGCAAAATGTTAAGAGACGTTTTTTGTAGAGAATTATGTTTCCTACAATTTATGTTCTATGATATTTTTTGATCAGAAGCGTAGTTTTCGAGATATATCGAGATATTTAAAAGTTCCGAAGCGGCACCAACATAATAGGGATACAGAAACACCGTGGCCCCTTTCTTTGAGATAACTCTGCACTAGTGCGAGCCGCAAATGCCACTTCCAGCTTAGCTGTGCAGAAGAAGAACAACAAGAAGAAGAAATATCTCGAAATATGTCCGTCAGGCCCCTTCCCTTGAGATAAATCTGCAAATATCTCGGAAACGAAGCGAGCTATGGCAAAATGTTAAGAACCTTTTTTGTAGAGAATTAAGTTTCCTACTTTTTATGTTCTATGATATTTTTTGATCAGATGCGTAGTTCTCGAGATATATCAAGATATTTAAAAGTTCCGAAGCCGCACCAACATAATAGAGATACAGAAACACCGTGGCCCCTTTCTTTGAGATAACTCTGCACTATTGCGAGCTGTAAATGCCACTTCCAGCTTAGCTGTGCAGAAGAAGAACAACAAGAAGAAGAAATATCTCGAAATATGTCCGACAGGCCCCTTCCCTTGAGATAAATCTGCAAATATCTCGGAAACGAAGCGAGCTATGGCGAAATGTTAAGAGACCTTTTCTGTAGAGAATTAAGTTTCCTACTTTTTATCTTCTATGATATTTTTTGATCAGGTGCGTAGTTCTCGAGATATATCAAGATATTTAAAAGTTCCGAAGCCGCACCAACATAATAGAGATACAGAAACACCGTGGCCCCTTTCTTTGAGATAACTCTGCACTAGTGCGAGCCGCAAATGCCACTTCCAGCTTAGCTGTGCAGAAGAAGAACAACAAGAAGAAGAAATATCTCGAAATATGTCCGTCAGGCCCCTTCCCTTGAGATAAATCTGCAAATATCTCGGAGACGAAGCGAGCTATGGCAAAATGTTAAGAGACCTTTTTTGTAGAGAATTAAGTTTCCTACTTTTTATGTTCTATGATATTTTTTGATCAGATGCGTAGTTCTCTAGATATATCAAGATATTTAAAAGTTCCGAAGCCGCACCAACATAATAGAGATACAGAAACACCGTGGCCCCTTTCTTTGAGATAACTCTGCACTATTGCGAGCTGCAAATGTCACTTCCAGCTTAGCTGTGCAGAGGAAGAACAACAAGAAGAAGAAATATCTCGAAATATGTCCGTCAGGCCAGTTCCTTTGAGCTGAATCTGCAAATATCTCGGAAACGAAGCGAGCTATGGCAAAATCTTAGAAACCTTTTTGGTAGAGAATTATGTTTCCTACAATTTATGTTCTATGATATTTTTTGATCAGAAGCGTAGTTTTCGAGATAAAATCGAGATATTTAAAAGTTCCGAAGCCGCACCAACATAATAGAGATACAGAAACACCGTGGCCCCTTTCTTTGAGATAACTCTGCACTAGTGCGAGCCGCAAATGCCACTTCCAGCTTAGCTGTGCAGAAGAAGAACAACAAGAAGAAGAAATATCTCGAAATATGTCCGACAGGCCCCTTCCCTTGAGATAAATCTGCAAATATCTCGGAAACGAAGCGAGCTATGGCAAAACGTTAAGAGACCTTTTTTGTAGAGAATTAAGTTTCCTACTTTTTATGTTCTATGATATTTTTTGATGAGATGCGTAGTTCTCGAGATATATCAAGATATTTAAAAGTTCCGAAGCCGCACCAACATAATAGAGATACAGAAACACCGTGGCCCCTTTCTTTGAGATAACTCTGCACTATTGCGAGCTGCAAATGCCACTTCCAGCTTAGCTGTGCAGAGGAAGAACAACAAGAAGAAGAAATATCTCGAAATATGTCCGTCACGCCAGTTCCTTTGAGCTGAATCTGCAAATATCTCGGAAACGAAGCGAGCTATGGCAAAATGTTAAGAGACGTTTTTTGTAGAGAATTATGTTTCCTACAATTTATGTTCTATGATATTTTTTGATCAGAAGCGTAGTTTTCGAGATATATCGAGATATTTAAAAGTTCCGAAGCCGCACCAACATAATAGAGATACAGAAACACCGTGGCCCCTTTCTTTGAGATAACTCTGCACTATTGCGAGCTGCAAATGCCACTTCCAGCTTAGCTGTGCAGAGGAAGAACAACAAGAAGAAGAAGTATCTCGAAATATGTCCGTCAGGCCCGTTCCTTTGAGCTGAATCTGCAAATATCTCGGAAACGAAGCGAGCTATGGCAAAATGTTAAGAGACGTTTTTTGTAGAGAATTATGTTTCCTACAATTTATGTTCTACGATATTTTTTGATCAGAAGCGTAGTTTTCGAGATATATCGAGATATTTAAAAGTTCCGAAGCCGCACCAACATAATAGAGATACAGAAACACCGTGGCCCCTTTCTTTGAGATAACTCTGCACTAGTGCGAGCCGCAAATGCCACTTACAGCTTAGCTGTGCAGAAGAAGAACAACGAGAAGAAGAAATATCTCGAAATATGTCCGTCAGGCCCCTTCCCTTGAGATAAATCTGCAAATATCTCGGAAACGAAGCGAGCTATGGCAAAATGTTGAGAGACCTTTTTTGTAGAGAATTATGTTTCCTACAATTTATGTTCTATGATATTTTTTGATCAGAAGCGTAGTTTTCGAGATATATCGAGATATGTAAAAGTTCCGAAGCCGCACCAACATAATAGAGATACAGAAACACCGTGGCCCCTTTCTTTGGGATAACTCTGCACTATTGCGCGCTGCAAATGCCACTTCCAGCTTAGCTGTGCAGAAGACGAACAACAAGAAGAAGAAATATCTCGAAATATGTCCGTCAGGCCGCTTCCCTTGAGATAAATCTGCAAATATCTCGGAAACGAAGCGAGCTATGGCAAAATGTTAAGAGACCTTTTTTGTAGAGAATTAAGTTTCCTACTTTTTATGTTCTATGATATTCTTCGATCAGAGGCGTAGTTCTCGAGATATATCAAGATATTTAAAAGTTCCGAAGCCGCACCAACATAATAGAGATACAGAAACACCGTGGCCCCTTTCTTTGAGATAACTCTGCACGATTGCGAGCTGGAAATGCCACTTCCAGTTTAGCTGTGCAGAAGAAGAACAACAAGAAGAAGAAATATCTCGAAATATGTCCGTCAGGCCAGTTCCTTTGAGCTGAATCTGCAAATATCTCGGAAACGAAGCGAGCTATGGCAAAATGTTAAGAGACGTTTTTTGTAGAGAATTGTTTCCTACAATTTATGTTCTATGATATTTTTTGATCAGAAGCGTAGTTTTCGAGATATATCGAGATATTTAAAAGTTCCGAAGCCGCACCAACATAATAGAGATACAGAAACACCGTGGCCCCTTTCTTTGAGATAACTCTGCACTATTGCGAGCTGTAAATGCCACTTCCAGCTTAGCTGTGCAGAAGAAGAACAACAAGAAGAAGAAATATCTCGAAATATGTCCGTCAGGCCCCTGCCCTTGAGATATATCTGCAAATATCTCGGAAACGAAGCGAGCTATGGCAAAATGTTAAGAGACCTTTTTTGTAGAGAATTATGTTTCCTACAATTTATGTTCTATGATATTTTTTGATCAGAAGCGTAGTTTTCGAGATATATCGAGATATTTAAAGGTTCCGAAGCCGCACCAACATAATAGAGATACAGAAACACCGTGGCCCCTTTCTTTGAGATAACTCTGCACTAGTGCGAGCCGCAAATGCCACTTACAGCTTAGCTGTGCAGAAGAAGAACAACGAGAAGAAGAAATATCTCGAAATATGTCCGTCAGGCCCCTTCCCTTGAGATAAATCTGCAAATATCTCGGAAACGAAGCGAGCTATGGCAAAATCTTAAGAGACCTTTTTTGTAGAGAATTAAGTTTCCTACATTTTATGTTCTATGATATTTTTTGATCAGATGCGTAGTTCTCGAGATATATCAAGATATTTAAAAGTTCCGAAGCCGCACCAACACAATAGAGATACAGAAACACCGTGGCTCCTTTCTTTGAGATAACTCTGCACTATTGCGAGCTGGAAATGCCACTTCCAGTTTAGCTGTGCGGAAGAAGAACAACAAGAAGAAGAAATATCTCGAAATATGTCCGTCAGGCCCCTGCCCTTGAGATATATCTGCAAATATCTCGGAAACGAAGCGAGCTATGGCAAAATGTTGAGAGACCTTTTTTGTAGAGAATTATGTTTCCTACAATTTATGTTCTATGATATTTTTTGATCAGATGCGTAGTTCTCGAGATATATCAAGATATTTAAAAGTTCCGAAGCCCCACCAACATAATAGAGATACAGAAACACCGTGGCCCCTTTCTTTGAGATAACTCTGCACTATTGCGAGCTGCAAATGCCACTTCCAGCTTAGCTGTGCAGAGGAAGAACAACAAGAAGGGAAATATCTCGAAATATGTCCGTCAGGCCAGTTCCTTTGAGCTGAATCTGCAAATATCTCGGAAACGAAGCGAGCTATGGCAAAATGTTAAGAGACGTTTTTTGTAGAGAATTATGTTTCCTACAATCTATGTTCTATGATATTTTTTGATCAGAAGCGTAGTTTTCGAGATATATCGAGATACTTCAAAGTTCCGAAGCCGCACCAACATAATAGAGATACAGAAACACCGTGGCCCCTTTCTTTGAGATAACTGTGCACTAGTGCGAGCCGCAAATGCCACTTCCAGCTTAGCTGTGCAGAAGAAGAACAACAAGAAGAAGAAATATCTCGAAATATGTCCGTCAGGCCCCTTCCCTTGAGATAAATCTGCAAATATCTCGGAAACGAAGCGAGCTGTGGCAAAATGTTAGGAGACCTTTTTTGTACAGAATTATGTTTCCTACTTTTTATGTTCTATGATATTTTTTGATCAGACGCGTAGTTCTCGAGATATATCAAGATATTTAAAAGTTCCGAAGCCGCACCAACATAATAGAGATACAGAAACACCGTGGCCCCTTTCTTTGAGATAACTGTGCACTAGTGCGAGCCGCAAATGCCACTTCCAGCTTAGCTGTGCAGAAGAAGAACAACAAGAAGAAGAAATATCTCGAAATATGTCCGTCAGGCCCCTTCCCTTGAGATAAATCTGCAAATATCTCGGAAACGAAGCGAGCTATGGCAAAATGTTAGGAGACCTTTTTTGTACAGAATTATGTTTCCTACTTTTTATGTTCTATGATATTTTTTGATCAGACGCGTAGTTCTCGAGATATATCAAGATATTTAAAAGTTCCGAAGCCGCACCAACATAATAGAGATACAGAAACACCGTGGCCCCTTTCTTTGAGATAACTCTGCACTAGCGCGAGCCGCAAATGCCACTTACAGCTTAGCTGTGCAGAAGAAGAACAACGAGAACAAGAAATATCTCGAAATATGTCCGTCAGGCCCCTTCCCTTGAGATAAATCTGCAAATATCTCGGAAACGAAGCGAGCTATGGCAAAATGTTAAGAGATCTTTTTTGTAGAGAATTGAGTTTCCTACTTTTTATGTTCTATGATATTTTTTGATCAGATGCGTAGTTCTCGAGATATACCAAGATATTTAAAAGTTCCGAAGCCGCACCAACATAATAGAGATACAGAAACACCGTGGCTCCTTTCTTTGAGATAACTCTGCACTATTGCGAGCTGGAAATGCCACTTCCAGTTTAGCTGTGCAGAAGAAGAACAACAAGAAGAAGAAATATCTCGAAATATGTCCGTCAGGCCCCTGCCCTTGAGATATATCTGCAAATATCTCGGAAACGAAGCGAGCTATGGCAAAATGTTGAGAGACCTTTTTTGTAGAGAATTATGTTTCCTAGAATTTATGTTCTATGATATTTTTTGATCAGATGCGTAGTTTTCGAGATATATCGAGATATTTAAAAGTTCCGAAGCCGCACCAACATAATAGAGATACAGAAACACCGTGGCCCCTTTCTTTGAGATAACTCTGCGCTAGTGCGAGCCGCAAATGCCACTTCCAGCTTAGCTGTGCAGAAGAAGAACAACAAGAAGAAGAAATATCTCGAAATATGTCCGTCAGGCCAGTTCCTTTGAGCTGAATCTGCAAATATCTCGGAAACGAAGCGAGCTATGGCAAAATGTTAAGAGACGTTTTTTGTAGAGAATTATGTTTCCTACAATTTATGTTCTATGATATTTTTTGATCAGAAGCGTAGTTTTCGAGATATATCGAGATACTTAAAAGTTCCGAAGCCGCACCAACATAATAGAGATACAGAAACACCGTGGCCCCTTTCTTTGAGATAACTGTGCACTAGTGCGAGCCGCAAATGCCACTTCCAGCTTAGCTGTGCAGAAGAAGAACAACAAGAAGAAGAAATATCTCGAAATATGTCCGTCAGGCCCCTTCCCTTGAGATATATCTGCAAATATCTCGGAAACGAAGCGAGCTATGGCAAAATGTTAGGAGACCTTTTTTGTACAGAATTATGTTTCCTACTTTTTATGTTCTATGATATTTTTTGATCAGACGCGTAGTTCTCGAGATATATCAAGATATTTAAAAGTTCCGAAGCCGCACCAACATAATAGAGATACAGAAACACCGTGGCCCCTTTCTTTGAGATAACTCTGCACTAGCGCGAGCCGCAAATGCCACTTACAGCTTAGCTGTGCAGAAGAAGAACAACGAGAACAAGAAATATCTCGAAATATGTCCGTCAGGCCCCTTCCCTTGAGATAAATCTGCAAATATCTCGGAAACGAAGTGAGGTATGGCAAAATGTTAAGAGACCGTTTTTGTAGAGAATTAAGTTTCCTACTTTTTATGTTCTATGATATTTTTTGATCAGACGCGTAGTTCTCGAGATATATCAAGATATTTAAAAGTTCCGAAGCCGCACCAACATAATAGAGATACAGAAACACCGTGGCCCCTTTCTTTGAGATAACTCTGCACTATTGCGAGCTGTAAATACCACTTCCAGCTTAGCTGTGCAGAAGAAGAACAACAAGAAGAAGAAATATCTCGAAATATGTCCGTCAGGCCCCTTCCCTTGAGATATATCTGCAAATATCTCGGAAACGAAGCGAGCTATGGCAAAATGTTAAGAGACCTTTTTTGTAGAGAATTATGTTTCCTACAATTTATGTTCTATGATATTTTTTGATCAGAAGCGTAGTTTTCGAGATATATCGAGATATTTAAAAGTTCCGAAGCCGCACCAACATAATAGAGATACAGAAACACCGTGGCCCCTTTCTTTGAGATAACTCTGCACTAGTGCGAGCCGCAAATGCCACTTCCAGCTTAGCTGTGCAGAAGAAGAACAACAAGAAGAAGAAATATCTCGAAATATGCCCGTGAGGCCCCTTCCATTGAGATAAATCTGCAAATATCTCGGAAACGAAGCGAGCTATGGCAAAATGTTAAGAGACCTTTTTTGTAGAGAGTTAAGTTTCCTACTTTTTATGTTCTATGATATTTTTTGATCAGATGCGTAGTTCTCGAGATATATCAAGATATTTAAAAGTTCCGAAGCCGCACCAACATAATAGAGATACAGAAACACCGTGGCCCCTTTCTTTAAGATAACTCTGCACTACTGCGAGCTGCAAATGCCACTTCCAGCTTAGCTGTGCAGAAGAAGAACAACAAGAAGAAGAAATATCTCGAAATATGCCCGTCAGGCCCCTTCCATTGAGATAAATCTGCAAATATCTCGGAAACGAAGCGAGCTATGGCAAAATGTTAAGAGACCTTTTTTGTAGAGAGTTAAGTTTCCTACTTTTTATGTTCTATGATATTTTTTGATCAGATGCGTAGTTCTCGAGATATATCAAGATATTTAAAAGTTCCGAAGCCGCACCAACATAATAGAGATACAGAAACACCGTGGCCCCTTTCTTTGAGATAACTCTGCACTACTGCGAGCTGCAAATGCCACTTCCAGCTTAGCTGTGCAGAAGAAGAACAAGAAGAAGAAGAAATATCTCGAAATATGTCCGTCAGACCCCTTCCCTTGAGATAAATCTGCAAATATCTCGGAAACGAAGCGAGCTATGGCAAAATGTTAAGAGACGTTTTTTGTAGAGAATTAAGTTTCCTACAATTTATGTTCTATGATATTTTTTGATCAGAAGCGTAGTTTTCGAGATATATCGAGATATTTAAAAGTTCCGAAGCCGCACCAACATAATAGAGATACAGAAACACCGTGGCCCCTTTCTTTGAGATAACTCTGCACTAGTGCGAGCCGCAAATGCCACTTCCAGCTTAGCTGTGCAGAAGAAGAACAACAAGAAGAAGAAATATCTCGAAATATGTCCGTCAGGCCCCTTCCCTTGAGATAAATATGCAAATATCTCGGAAACGAAGCGAGCTATGGCAAAATGTTAAGAGACCTTTTTTGTAGAGAATTAAGTTTCCTACTTTTTATGTTCTATGATATTTTTTGATCAGATGCGTTGTTCTCGAGATATATCAAGATATTTAAAAGTTCCGAAGCCGCACCAACATAATAGAGATACAGAAACACCGTTGCCCCTTTCTTTGAGATAACTCTGCACTATTGCGAGCTGCAAATGCCGCTCCCAGCTTAGCTGTGCAGAAGAAGAACAACAAGAAGAAGAAATATCTCGAAATATGTCCGTCAGGCCCCTTCCCTTGAGATATATCTGCAAATATCTCGGAAACGAAGCGAGCTATGGCAAAATGTTAAGAGACCTTTTTTGTAGAGAATTAAGTTTCCTACTTTTTATGTTCTATGATATTTTTTGATCGGATGCGTAGTTCTCGAGATATATCAAGATATTTAAAAGTTCCGAAGCCGCACCAACATAATAGAGATACAGAAACACCGTGGCCCCTTTCTTTGAGATAACTCTGCACTTCTGCGCGCTGCAAATGCCACTTCCAGCTTAGCTGTGCAGAAGAAGAACAACAAGAAGAAGAAATATCTCGAAATATGCCCGTCAGGCCCCTTCCATTGAGATGAATCTGCAAATATCTCGGAAACGAAGCGAGCTATGGCAAAATGTTAAGAGACCTTTTTTGTAGAGAATTAAGTTTCCTACTTTTTATGTTCTATGATATTTTTTGATCAGATGCGTAGTTCTCGAGATATATCAAGATATTTAAAAGTTCCGAAGCCGCACCAACATAATAGAGATACAGAAACACCGTGGCCCCTTTCTTTGAGATAACTCTGCACTATTGCGAGCTGCAAATGCCACTCCCAGCTTAGCTGTGCAGAAGAAGAACAACAAGAAGAAGAAATATCTCGAAATATGTCCGTCAGGCCCCTTCCCTTGAGATATATCTGCAAATATCTCGGAAACGAAGCGAGCTATGGCAAAATGTTAAGAGACCTTTTTTGTAGAGAATTAAGTTTGCTACTTTTTATGTTCTATGATATTTTTTGATCGGATGCGTAGTTCTCGAGATATATCAAGATATTTAAAAGTTCCGAAGCCGCACCAACATAATAGAGATACAGAAACACCGTGGCCCCTTTCTTTGAGATAACTCTGCACTATTGCGCGCTGCAAATGCCACTTCCAGCTTAGCTGCGCAGAAGAAGAACAACAAGAAGAAGAAATATCTCGAAATATGCCCGTCAGGCCCCTTCCATTGAGATAAATCTGCAAATATCTCGGAAACGAAGCGAGCTATGGCAAAATGTTAAGAGACCTTTTTTGTAGAGAATTAAGTTTCCTACTTTTTATGTTCTATGATATTTTTTGATCAGATGCGTAGTTCTCGAGATATATCAAGATATTTAAAAGTTCCGAAGCCGCACCAACATAATAGAGATACAGAAACACCGTGGCCCCTTTCTTTGAGATAACTCTGCACTACTGCGAGCTGCAAATGCCACTTCCAGCTTAGCTGTGCAGAAGAAGAACAACAAGAAGAAGAAATATCTCGAAATATGTCCGTCAGACCCCTTCCCTTGAGATAAATCTGCAAATATCTCGGAAACGAAGCGAGCTATGGCAAAATGTTAAGAGACCTTTTTTGTAGAGAATTAAGTTTCCTACTTTTTATGTTCTATGATATTTTTTGATCAGATGCGTAGTTCTCGAGATATATCGAGATATTTAAAAGTTCCGAAGCCGCACCAACATAATAGAGATACAGAAACACCGTGGCCCCTTTCTTTGAGATAACTCTTTACTAGTGCGAGCCGCAAATGCCACTTCCAGCTTAGCTGTGCAGAAGAAGAACAACAAGAAGAAGAAATATCTCGAAATATGTCCGTCAGGCCCCTTCCCTTGAGATAAATATGCAAATATCTCGGAAACGAAGCGAGCTATGGCAAAATGTTAAGAGACCTTTTTTGTAGAGAATTAAGTTTCCTACTTTTTATGTTCTATGATATTTTTTGATCAGATGCGTTGTTCTCGAGATATATCAAGATATTTAAAAGTTCCGAAGCCGCACCAACATAATAGAGATAAGGAAACACCGTGGCCCCTTTCTTTGAGATAACTCTGCACTATTGCGAGCTGCAAATGCCACTCCCAGCTTAGCTGTGCAGAAGAAGAACAACAAGAAGAAGAAATATCTCGAAATATGTCCGTCAGGCCCCTTCCCTTGAGATATATCTGCAAATATCTCGGAAACGAAGCGAGCTATGGCAAAATGATAAGAGACCTTTTTTGTAGAGAATTAAGTTTCCTACTTTTTATGTTCTATGATATTTTTTGATCGGATGCGTAGTTCTCGAGATATATCAAGATATTTAAAAGTTCCGAAGCCGCACCAACATAATAGAGATACAGAAACACCGTGGCCCCTTTCTTTGAGATAACTCTGCACTATTGCGCGCTGCAAATGCCACTTCCAGCTTAGCTGTGCAGAAGAAGAACAACAAGAAGAAGAAATATCTCGAAATATGCCCGTCAGGCCCCTTCCATTGAGATAAATCTGCAAATATCTCGGAAACGAAGCGAGCTATGGCAAAATGTTAAGAGACCTTTTTTGTAGAGAATTAAGTTTCCTACTTTTTATGTTCTATGATATTTTTTGATCAGATGCGTAGTTCTCGAGATATATCAAGATATTTAAAAGTTCCGAAGCCGCACCAACATAATAGAGATACAGAAACACCGTGGCCCCTTTCTTTGAGATAACTCTGCACTACTGCGAGCTGCAAATGCCACTTCCAGCTTAGCTGTGCAGAAGAAGAACAACAAGAAGAAGAAATATCTCGAAATATGTCCGTCAGGCCCCTTCCCTTGAGATATATCTGCAAATATCTCGGAAACGAAGCGAGCTATGGCAAAATGTTAAGAGACCTTTTTTGTAGAGAATTCTGTTTCCTACAATTTATGTTCTATGATATTTTTTGATCAGAAGCGTAGTTTTCGAGATATATCGAGATATTTAAAAGTTCCGAAGCCGCACCAACATAATAGAGATACAGAAACACCGTGGCCCCTTTCTTTGAGATAACTCTGCACTAGTGCAAGCAGCAAATGCCACTTCCAGCTTAGCTGTGCAGAAGAAGAACAACAAGAAGAAGAAATATCTCGAAATATGTCCGTCAGGCCCCTTCCCTTGAGATAAATCTGCAAATATCTCGGAAACGAAGCGAGCTATGGCAAAATGTTAAGAGACCTTTTTTGTAGAGAATTAAGTTTCCTACTTTTTATGTTCTATGATATTTTTTGATCAGATGCGTAGTTCTCGAGATATATCAAGATATTTAAAAGTTCCGAAGCCGCATCAACATAATAGAGATACAGAAACACCGTGGCCCCTTTCTTTGAGATAACTCTGCACTATTGCGAGCTGTAAATGCCACTTCCAGCTTAGCTGTGCAGAAGAAGAACAACAAGAAGAAGAAATATCTCGAAATATGTCCGTCAGGCCCCTTCTCTTGAGATATATCTGCAAATATCTCGGAAACGAAGCGAGCTATGGCAAAATGTTAAGAGACCTTTTTTGTAGAGAATTCTGTTTCCTACAATTTATGTTCTATGATATTTTTTGATCAGAAGCGTAGTTTTCGAGATATATCGAGATATTTAAAAGTTCCGAAGCCGCACCAACATAATAGAGATACAGAAACACCGTGGCCCCTTTCTTTGAGATAACTCTGCACTAGTGCAAGCAGCAAATGCCACTTCCAGCTTAGCTGTGCAGAAGAAGAACAACAAGAAGAAGAAATATCTCGAAATATGTCCGTCAGGCCCCTTCCCTTGAGATAAATCTGCAAATATCTCGGAAACGAAGCGAGCTATGGCAAAATGTTAAGAGACCTTTTTTGTAGAGAATTAAGTTTCCTACTTTTTATGTTCTATGATATTTTTTGATCAGATGCGTAGTTCTCGAGATATATCAAGATATTTAAAAGTTCCGAAGCCGCATCAACATAATAGAGATACAGAAACACCGTGGCCCCTTTCTTTGAGATAACTCTGCACTATTGCGAGCTGCAAATGCCACTTCCAGCTTAGCTGTGCAGAGGAAGAACAACAAGAAGAAGAAATATCTCGAAATATGTCCGTCAGGCCAGTTCCTTTGAGCTGAATCTGCAAATATCTCGGAAACGAAGCGAGCTATGGCAAAATGTTAAGAGACGTTTTTTGTAGAGAATTATGTTTCCTACAATTCATGTTCTATGATATTTTTTGATCAGAAGCGTAGTTTTCGAGATATATCGAGATATTTAAAAGTTCCGAAGCCGCACCAACATAATAGGGATACAGAAACACCGTGGCCCCTTTCTTTGAGATAACTCTGCACGATTGCGAGCTGTAAATGCCACTTCCAGCTTAGCTGTGCAGAAGAAGAACAACAAGAAGAAGAAATATCTCGAAATATGTCCGTCAGGCCCCTTCCCTTGAGATAAATCTGCAAATATCTCGGAAACGAAGCGAGCTATGGCGAAATGTTAAGAGACCTTTTTTGTAGAGAATTAAGTTTCCTACTTTTTATGTTCTATGATATTTTTTGATCAGATGCGTAGTTCTCGAGATATATCAAGATATTTAAAAGTACCGAAGCCGCACCAACATAATAGAGATACAGAAACACCGTGGCCCCTTTCTTTGAGATAACTCTGCACTATTGCGAGCTGCAAATGCCACTTCCAGCTTAGCTGTGCAGAGGAAGAACAACAAGAAGAAGAAATATCTCGAAATATGTCCGTCAGGCCAGTTCCTTTGAGCTGAATCTGCAAATATCTCGGAAACGAAGCGAGCTATGGCAAAATGTTAAGAGACGTTTTTTGTAGAGAATTATGTTTCCTACAATTTATGTTCTATGATATTTTTTGATCAGAAGCGTAGTTTTCGAGATATATCGAGATATTTAAAAGTTCCGAAGCCGCACCAACATAATAGGGATACAGAAACACCGTGGCCCCTTTCTTTGAGATAACTCTGCACTAGTGCGAGCCGCAAATGCCACTTCCAGCTTAGCTGTGCAGAAGAAGAACAACAAGAAGGAGAAATATCTCGAAATATGTCCGTCAGGCCCCTTCCCTTGAGATAAATCTGCAAATATCTCGGAAACGAAGCGAGCTATGGCAAAATGTTAAGAGACCTTTTTTGTAGAGAATTATGTTTCCTACAATTTATGTTCTATGATATTTTTTGATCAGAAGCGTAGTTTTCGAGATATATCGAGATATTTAAAAGTTCCGAAGCCGCACCAACATAATAGGGATACAGAAACACCGTGGCCCCTTTCTTTGAGATAACTCTGCACTAGTGCGAGCCGCAAATGCCACTTCCAGCTTAGCTGTGCAGAAGAAGAACAACAAGAAGGAGAAATATCTCGAAATATGTCCGTCAGGCCCCTTCCCTTGAGATAAATCTGCAAATATCTCGGAAACGAAGCGAGCTATGGCAAAATGTTAAGAGACCTTTTTTGTAGAGAATTAAGTTTCCTACTTTTTATGTTCTATGATATTTTTTGATCAGATGCGTAGTTCTCGAGATATATCAAGATATTTAAAAGTTCCGAAGCCGCACCAACATAATAGAGATACAGAAACACCGTGGCCCCTTTCTTTGAGATAACTCTGCACTATTGCGAGCTGCAAATGCCACTTCCAGCTTAGCTGTGCAGAGGAAGAACAACAAGAAGAAGAAATATCTCGAAATATGTCCGTCAGGCCCCTTCCCTTGAGATATATCTGCAAATATCTCGGAAACGAAGCGAGCTATGGCAAAATGTTAAGAGACCTTTTTTGTAGAGAATTAAGTTTCCTACTTTTTATGTTCTATGATATTTTTTGATCAGATGCGTAGTTCTCGAGATATATCAAGATATTTAAAAGTTCCGAAGCCGCACCAACATAATAAGAGATACAGAAACACCGTGGCCCCTTTCTTTGAGATAACTCTGCACGATTGCGAGCTGTAAATGCCACTTCCAGCTTAGCTGTGCAGAAGAAGAACAACAAGAAGAAGAAATATCTCGAAATATGTCCGTCAGGCCCCTTCCCTTGAGATAAATCTGCAAATATCTCGGAAACGAAGCGAGCTATGGCGAAATGTTAAGAGACCTTTTTTGTAGAGAATTAAGTTTCCTACTTTTTATGTTCTATGATATTTTTTGATCAGATGCGTAGTTCTCAGGATATATCAAGATATTTAAAAGTTCCGAAGCCGCACCAACATAATAGAGATACAGAAACACCGTGGCCCCTTTCTTTGAGATAACTCTGCACTATTGCGAGCTGCAAATGCCACTTCCAGCTTAGCTGTGCAGAGGAAGAACAACAAGAAGAAGAAATATCTCGAAATATGTCCGTCAGGCCAGTTCCTTTGAGCTGAATCTGCAAATATCTCGGAAACGAAGCGAGCTATGGCAAAATGTTAAGAGACATTTTTTGTAGAGAATTATGTTTCCTACAATTTATGTTCTATGATATTTTTTGATCAGAAGCGTAGTTTTCGAGATATATCGAGATATTTAAAAGTTCCGAAGCCGCACCAACATAATAGGGATACAGAAACACCGTGGCCCCTTTCTTTGAGATAACTCTGCACTAGTGCGAGCCGCAAATGCCACTTCCAGCTTAGCTGTGCAGAAGAAGAACAACAAGAAGAAGAAATATCTCGAAATATGTCCGTCAGGCCCCTTCCCTTGAGATAAATCTGCAAATATCTCGGAAACGAAGCGAGCTATGGCAAAATGTTAAGAGACCTTTTTTGTAGAGAATTAAGTTTCCTACTTTTTATGTTCTATGATATTTTTTGATCAGATGCGTAGTTCTCGAGATATATCAAGATATTTAAAAGTTCCGAAGCCGCACCAACATAATAGAGATACAGAAACACCGTGGCCCCTTTCTTTGAGATAACTCTGCACTATTGCGAGCTGTAAATGCCACTTCCAGCTTAGCTGTGCAGAAGAAGAACAACAAGAAGAAGAAATATCTCGAAATATGTCCGTCAGGCCCCTTCCCTTGAGATATATCTGCAAATATCTCGGAAACGAAGCGAGCTATGGCAAAATGTTAAGAGACCTTTTTTGTAGAGAATTCTGTTTCCTACAATTTATGTTCTATGATATTTTTTGATCAGAAGCGTAGTTTTCGAGATATATCGAGATATTTAAAAGTTCCGAAGCCGCACCAACATAATAGAGATACAGAAACACCGTGGCCCCTTTCTTTGAGATAACTCTGCACTAGTGCAAGCAGCAAATGCCACTTCCAGCTTAGCTGTGCAGAAGAAGAACAACAAGAAGAAGAAATATCTCGAAATATGTCCGTCAGGCCCCTTCCCTTGAGATAAATCTGCAAATATCTCGGAAACGAAGCGAGCTATGGCAAAATGTTAAGAGACCTTTTTTGTAGAGAATTAAGTTTCCTACTTTTTATGTTCTATGATATTTTTTGATCAGATGCGTAGTTCTCGAGATATATCAAGATATTTAAAAGTTCCGAAGCCGCATCAACATAATAGAGATACAGAAACACCGTGGCCCCTTTCTTTGAGATAACTCTGCACTATTGCGAGCTGTAAATGCCACTTCCAGCTTAGCTGTGCAGAAGAAGAACAACAAGAAGAAGAAATATCTCGAAATATGTCCGTCAGGCCCCTTCTCTTGAGATATATCTGCAAATATCTCGGAAACGAAGCGAGCTATGGCAAAATGTTAAGAGACCTTTTTTGTAGAGAATTCTGTTTCCTACAATTTATGTTCTATGATATTTTTTGATCAGAAGCGTAGTTTTCGAGATATATCGAGATATTTAAAAGTTCCGAAGCCGCACCAACATAATAGGGATACAGATACACCGTGGCCCCTTTCTTTGAGATAACTCTGCACTAGTGCGAGCCGCAAATGCCAGTTCCAGCTTAGCTGTGCAGAAGAAGAACAACAAGAAGAAGAAATATCTCGAAATATGTCCGTCAGGCCCCTTCCCTTGAGATGAATCTGCAAATATCTCGGAAACGAAGCGAGCTATGGCAAAATGTTAAGAGACCTTTTTTGTAGAGAATTAAGTTTCCTACAATTTATGTTCTATGATATTTTTTGATCAGAAGCGTAGTTTTCGAGATATATCGAGATATTTAAAAGTTCCGAAGCCGCACCAACATAATAGGGATACAGAAACACCGTGGCCCCTTTCTTTGAGATAACTCTGCACTAGTGCGAGCCCCAAATGCCACTTCCAGCTTAGCTGTGCAGAAGAAGAACAACAAGAAGAAGAAATATCTCGAAATATGTCCGTCAGGCCCCTTCCCTTGAGATAAATCTGCAAATATCTCGGAAACGAAGCGAGCTATGGCAAAATGTTAAGAGACCTTTTCTGTGGAGAATTAAGTTTCCTACTTTTTATGTTCTATGATGTTTTTTGATGAGATGCGTAGATCTCGAGATATATCAAGATATTTAAAAGTTCCGAAGCCGCACCAACATAATAGAGATACAGAAACACCGTGGCCCCTTTCTTTGAGACAACTCTGCACTATTGCGAGCTGCAAATGCCACTTCCAGCTTAGCTGTGCAGAGGAAGAACAACAAGAAGAAGAAATATCTCGAAATATGTCCGTCAGGCCAGTTCCTTTGAGCTGAATCTGCAAATATCTCGGAAACGAAGCGAGCTATGGCAAAATGTTAAGAGACGTTTTTTGTAGAGAATTATGTTTCCTACAATTTATGTTCTATGATATTTTTTGATCAGAAGCGTAGTTTTCGAGATATATCGAGATATTTAAAAGTTCCGAAGCCGCACCAACATAATAGGGATACAGAAACACCGTGGCCCCTTTCTTTGAGATAACTCTGCACTAGTGCGAGCCGCAAATGCCACTTCCAGCTTAGCTGTGCAGAAGAAGAACAACAAGAAGAAGAAATATCTCGAAATATGTCCGTCAGGCCCCTTCCCTTGAGATAAATCTGCAAATATCTCGGAAACGAAGCGAGCTATGGCAAAATGGTAAGAGACCTTTTTTGTAGAGAATTAAGTTTCCTCCTTTTTATGTTCTATGATATTTTTTGATCAGATGCGTAGTTCTCGAGATATATCAAGATATTTAAAAGTTCCGAAGCCGCACCAACATAATAGAGATACAGAAACACCGTGGCCCCTTTCTTTGAGATAACTCTGCACTATTGCGAGCTGTAAATGCCACTTCCAGCTTAGCTGTGCAGAAGAAGAACAACAAGAAGAAGAAATATCTCGAAATATGTCCGTCAGGCCCCTTCCCTTGAGATATATCTGCAAATATCTCGGAAACGAAGCGAGCTATGGCAAAATGTTAAGAGACCTTTTTTGTAGAGAATTCTGTTTCCTACAATTTATGTTCTATGATATTTTTTGATCAGAAGCGTAGTTTTCGAGATATATCGAGATATTTAAAAGTTCCGAAGCCGCACCAACATAATAGAGATACAGAAACACCGTGGCCCCTTTCTTTGAGATAACTCTGCACTAGTGCAAGCAGCAAATGCCACTTCCAGCTTAGCTGTGCAGAAGAAGAACAACAAGAAGAAGAAATATCTCGAAATATGTCCGTCAGGCCCCTTCCCTTGAGATAAATCTGCAAATATCTCGGAAACGAAGCGAGCTATGGCAAAATGTTAAGAGACCTTTTTTGTAGAGAATTAAGTTTCCTACTTTTTATGTTCTATGATATTTTTTGATCAGATGCGTAGTTCTCGAGATATATCAAGATATTTAAAAGTTCCGAAGCCGCATCAACATAATAGAGATACAGAAACACCGTGGCCCCTTTCTTTGAGATAACTCTGCACTATTGCGAGCTGTAAATGCCACTTCCAGCTTAGCTGTGCAGAAGAAGAACAACAAGAAGAAGAAATATCTCGAAATATGTCCGTCAGGCCCCTTCTCTTGAGATATATCTGCAAATATCTCGGAAACGAAGCGAGCTATGGCAAAATGTTAAGAGACCTTTTTTGTAGAGAATTCTGTTTCCTACAATTTATGTTCTATGATATTTTTTGATCAGAAGCGTAGTTTTCGAGATATATCGAGATATTTAAAAGTTCCGAAGCCGCACCAACATAATAGAGATACAGAAACACCGTGGCCCCTTTCTTTGAGATAACTCTGCACTAGTGCAAGCAGCAAATGCCACTTCCAGCTTAGCTGTGCAGAAGAAGAACAACAAGAAGAAGAAATATCTCGAAATATGTCCGTCAGGCCCCTTCCCTTGAGATAAATCTGCAAATATCTCGGAAACGAAGCGAGCTATGGCAAAATGTTAAGAGACCTTTTTTGTAGAGAATTAAGTTTCCTACTTTTTATGTTCTATGATATTTTTTGATCAGATGCGTAGTTCTCGAGATATATCAAGATATTTAAAAGTTCCGAAGCCGCATCAACATAATAGAGATACAGAAACACCGTGGCCCCTTTCTTTGAGATAACTCTGCACTATTGCGAGCTGCAAATGCCACTTCCAGCTTAGCTGTGCAGAGGAAGAACAACAAGAAGAAGAAATATCTCGAAATATGTCCGTCAGGCCAGTTCCTTTGAGCTGAATCTGCAAATATCTCGGAAACGAAGCGAGCTATGGCAAAATGTTAAGAGACGTTTTTTGTAGAGAATTATGTTTCCTACAATTCATGTTCTATGATATTTTTTGATCAGAAGCGTAGTTTTCGAGATATATCGAGATATTTAAAAGTTCCGAAGCCGCACCAACATAATAGGGATACAGAAACACCGTGGCCCCTTTCTTTGAGATAACTCTGCACGATTGCGAGCTGTAAATGCCACTTCCAGCTTAGCTGTGCAGAAGAAGAACAACAAGAAGAAGAAATATCTTGAAATATGTCCGTCAGGCCCCTTCCCTTGAGATAAATCTGCAAATATCTCGGAAACGAAGCGAGCTATGGCGAAATGTTAAGAGACCTTTTTTGTAGAGAATTAAGTTTCCTACTTTTTATGTTCTATGATATTTTTTGATCAGATGCGTAGTTCTCGAGATATATCAAGATATTTAAAAGTACCGAAGCCGCACCAACATAATAGAGATACAGAAACACCGTGGCCCCTTTCTTTGAGATAACTCTGCACTATTGCGAGCTGCAAATGCCACTTCCAGCTTAGCTGTGCAGAGGAAGAACAACAAGAAGAAGAAATATCTCGAAATATGTCCGTCAGGCCAGTTCCTTTGAGCTGAATCTGCAAATATCTCGGAAACGAAGCGAGCTATGGCAAAATGTTAAGAGACGTTTTTTGTAGAGAATTATGTTTCCTACAATTTATGTTCTATGATATTTTTTGATCAGAAGCGTAGTTTTCGAGATATATCGAGATATTTAAAAGTTCCGAAGCCGCACCAACATAATAGGGATACAGAAACACCGTGGCCCCTTTCTTTGAGATAACTCTGCACTAGTGCGAGCCGCAAATGCCACTTCCAGCTTAGCTGTGCAGAAGAAGAACAACAAGAAGGAGAAATATCTCGAAATATGTCCGTCAGGCCCCTTCCCTTGAGATAAATCTGCAAATATCTCGGAAACGAAGCGAGCTATGGCAAAATGTTAAGAGACCTTTTTTGTAGAGAATTATGTTTCCTACAATTTATGTTCTATGATATTTTTTGATCAGAAGCGTAGTTTTCGAGATATATCGAGATATTTAAAAGTTCCGAAGCCGCACCAACATAATAGGGATACAGAAACACCGTGGCCCCTTTCTTTGAGATAACTCTGCACTAGTGCGAGCCGCAAATGCCACTTCCAGCTTAGCTGTGCAGAAGAAGAACAACAAGAAGGAGAAATATCTCGAAATATGTCCGTCAGGCCCCTTCCCTTGAGATAAATCTGCAAATATCTCGGAAACGAAGCGAGCTATGGCAAAATGTTAAGAGACCTTTTTTGTAGAGAATTAAGTTTCCTACTTTTTATGTTCTATGATATTTTTTGATCAGATGCGTAGTTCTCGAGATATATCAAGATATTTAAAAGTTCCGAAGCCGCACCAACATAATAGAGATACAGAAACACCGTGGCCCCTTTCTTTGAGATAACTCTGCACTATTGCGAGCTGCAAATGCCACTTCCAGCTTAGCTGTGCAGAGGAAGAACAACAAGAAGAAGAAATATCTCGAAATATGTCCGTCAGGCCCCTTCCCTTGAGATATATCTGCAAATATCTCGGAAACGAAGCGAGCTATGGCAAAATGTTAAGAGACCTTTTTTGTAGAGAATTAAGTTTCCTACTTTTTATGTTCTATGATATTTTTTGATCAGATGCGTAGTTCTCGAGATATATCAAGATATTTAAAAGTTCCGAAGCCGCACCAACATAATAAGAGATACAGAAACACCGTGGCCCCTTTCTTTGAGATAACTCTGCACGATTGCGAGCTGTAAATGCCACTTCCAGCTTAGCTGTGCAGAAGAAGAACAACAAGAAGAAGAAATATCTCGAAATATGTCCGTCAGGCCCCTTCCCTTGAGATAAATCTGCAAATATCTCGGAAACGAAGCGAGCTATGGCGAAATGTTAAGAGACCTTTTTTGTAGAGAATTAAGTTTCCTACTTTTTATGTTCTATGATATTTTTTGATCAGATGCGTAGTTCTCAGGATATATCAAGATATTTAAAAGTTCCGAAGCCGCACCAACATAATAGAGATACAGAAACACCGTGGCCCCTTTCTTTGAGATAACTCTGCACTATTGCGAGCTGCAAATGCCACTTCCAGCTTAGCTGTGCAGAGGAAGAACAACAAGAAGAAGAAATATCTCGAAATATGTCCGTCAGGCCAGTTCCTTTGAGCTGAATCTGCAAATATCTCGGAAACGAAGCGAGCTATGGCAAAATGTTAAGAGACATTTTTTGTAGAGAATTATGTTTCCTACAATTTATGTTCTATGATATTTTTTGATCAGAAGCGTAGTTTTCGAGATATATCGAGATATTTAAAAGTTCCGAAGCCGCACCAACATAATAGGGATACAGAAACACCGTGGCCCCTTTCTTTGAGATAACTCTGCACTAGTGCGAGCCGCAAATGCCACTTCCAGCTTAGCTGTGCAGAAGAAGAACAACAAGAAGAAGAAATATCTCGAAATATGTCCGTCAGGCCCCTTCCCTTGAGATAAATCTGCAAATATCTCGGAAACGAAGCGAGCTATGGCAAAATGTTAAGAGACCTTTTTTGTAGAGAATTAAGTTTCCTACTTTTTATGTTCTATGATATTTTTTGATCAGATGCGTAGTTCTCGAGATATATCAAGATATTTAAAAGTTCCGAAGCCGCACCAACATAATAGAGATACAGAAACACCGTGGCCCCTTTCTTTGAGATAACTCTGCACTATTGCGAGCTGTAAATGCCACTTCCAGCTTAGCTGTGCAGAAGAAGAACAACAAGAAGAAGAAATATCTCGAAATATGTCCGTCAGGCCCCTTCCCTTGAGATATATCTGCAAATATCTCGGAAACGAAGCGAGCTATGGCAAAATGTTAAGAGACCTTTTTTGTAGAGAATTCTGTTTCCTACAATTTATGTTCTATGATATTTTTTGATCAGAAGCGTAGTTTTCGAGATATATCGAGATATTTAAAAGTTCCGAAGCCGCACCAACATAATAGAGATACAGAAACACCGTGGCCCCTTTCTTTGAGATAACTCTGCACTATTGCGAGCTGCAAATGCCACTTCCAGCTTAGCTGTGCAGAGGAAGAACAACAAGAAGAAGAAATATCTCGAAATATGTCCGTCAGGCCAGTTCCTTTGAGCTGAATCTGCAAATATCTCGGAAACGAAGCGAGCTATGGCAAAATGTTAAGAGACGTTTTTTGTAGAGAATTATGTTTCCTACAATTCATGTTCTATGATATTTTTTGATCAGAAGCGTAGTTTTCGAGATATATCGAGATATTTAAAAGTTCCGAAGCCGCACCAACATAATAGGGATACAGAAACACCGTGGCCCCTTTCTTTGAGATAACTCTGCACGATTGCGAGCTGTAAATGCCACTTCCAGCTTAGCTGTGCAGAAGAAGAACAACAAGAAGAAGA
The DNA here is from genome assembly GCF_051020975.1 of Osmia lignaria lignaria. Lineage (NCBI taxonomy): Eukaryota > Metazoa > Arthropoda > Insecta > Hymenoptera > Megachilidae > Osmia > Osmia lignaria. The sequence goes on from NW_027478166.1 coordinate 9,100,712, forward strand.
AATATCTCGAAATATGTCCGTCAGGCCCCTTCCCTTGAGATAAATCTGCAAATATCTCGGAAACGAAGCGAGCTATGGCGAAATGTTAAGAGACCTTTTTTGTAGAGAATTAAGTTTCCTACTTTTTATGTTCTATGATATTTTTTGATCAGATGCGTAGTTCTCGAGATATATCAAGATATTTAAAAGTACCGAAGCCGCACCAACATAATAGAGATACAGAAACACCGTGGCCCCTTTCTTTGAGATAACTCTGCACTATTGCGAGCTGCAAATGCCACTTCCAGCTTAGCTGTGCAGAGGAAGAACAACAAGAAGAAGAAATATCTCGAAATATGTCCGTCAGGCCAGTTCCTTTGAGCTGAATCTGCAAATATCTCGGAAACGAAGCGAGCTATGGCAAAATGTTAAGAGACGTTTTTTGTAGAGAATTATGTTTCCTACAATTTATGTTCTATGATATTTTTTGATCAGAAGCGTAGTTTTCGAGATATATCGAGATATTTAAAAGTTCCGAAGCCGCACCAACATAATAGGGATACAGAAACACCGTGGCCCCTTTCTTTGAGATAACTCTGCACTAGTGCGAGCCGCAAATGCCACTTCCAGCTTAGCTGTGCAGAAGAAGAACAACAAGAAGGAGAAATATCTCGAAATATGTCCGTCAGGCCCCTTCCCTTGAGATAAATCTGCAAATATCTCGGAAACGAAGCGAGCTATGGCAAAATGTTAAGAGACCTTTTTTGTAGAGAATTATGTTTCCTACAATTTATGTTCTATGATATTTTTTGATCAGAAGCGTAGTTTTCGAGATATATCGAGATATTTAAAAGTTCCGAAGCCGCACCAACATAATAGGGATACAGAAACACCGTGGCCCCTTTCTTTGAGATAACTCTGCACTAGTGCGAGCCGCAAATGCCACTTCCAGCTTAGCTGTGCAGAAGAAGAACAACAAGAAGGAGAAATATCTCGAAATATGTCCGTCAGGCCAGTTCCTTTGAGCTGAATCTGCAAATATCTCGGAAACGAAGCGAGCTATGGCAAAATGTTAAGAGACGTTTTTTGTAGAGAATTATGTTTCCTACAATTTATGTTCTATGATATTTTTTGATCAGAAGCGTAGTTTTCGAGATATATCGAGATATTTAAAAGTTCCGAAGCCGCACCAACATAATAGGGATACAGAAACACCGTGGCCCCTTTCTTTGAGATAACTCTGCACTAGTGCGAGCCGCAAATGCCACTTCCAGCTTAGCTGTGCAGAAGAAGAACAACAAGAAGGAGAAATATCTCGAAATATGTCCGTCAGGCCCCTTCCCTTGAGATAAATCTGCAAATATCTCGGAAACGAAGCGAGCTATGGCAAAATGTTAAGAGACCTTTTTTGTAGAGAATTATGTTTCCTACAATTTATGTTCTATGATATTTTTTGATCAGAAGCGTAGTTTTCGAGATATATCGAGATATTTAAAAGTTCCGAAGCCGCACCAACATAATAGGGATACAGAAACACCGTGGCCCCTTTCTTTGAGATAACTCTGCACTAGTGCGAGCCGCAAATGCCACTTCCAGCTTAGCTGTGCAGAAGAAGAACAACAAGAAGGAGAAATATCTCGAAATATGTCCGTCAGGCCCCTTCCCTTGAGATAAATCTGCAAATATCTCGGAAACGAAGCGAGCTATGGCAAAATGTTAAGAGACCTTTTTTGTAGAGAATTAAGTTTCCTACTTTTTATGTTCTATGATATTTTTTGATCAGATGCGTAGTTCTCGAGATATATCAAGATATTTAAAAGTTCCGAAGCCGCACCAACATAATAGAGATACAGAAACACCGTGGCCCCTTTCTTTGAGATAACTCTGCACTATTGCGAGCTGCAAATGCCACTTCCAGCTTAGCTGTGCAGAGGAAGAACAACAAGAAGAAGAAATATCTCGAAATATGTCCGTCAGGCCCCTTCCCTTGAGATATATCTGCAAATATCTCGGAAACGAAGCGAGCTATGGCAAAATGTTAAGAGACCTTTTTTGTAGAGAATTAAGTTTCCTACTTTTTATGTTCTATGATATTTTTTGATCAGATGCGTAGTTCTCGAGATATATCAAGATATTTAAAAGTTCCGAAGCCGCACCAACATAATAAGAGATACAGAAACACCGTGGCCCCTTTCTTTGAGATAACTCTGCACGATTGCGAGCTGTAAATGCCACTTCCAGCTTAGCTGTGCAGAAGAAGAACAACAAGAAGAAGAAATATCTCGAAATATGTCCGTCAGGCCCCTTCCCTTGAGATAAATCTGCAAATATCTCGGAAACGAAGCGAGCTATGGCGAAATGTTAAGAGACCTTTTTTGTAGAGAATTAAGTTTCCTACTTTTTATGTTCTATGATATTTTTTGATCAGATGCGTAGTTCTCAGGATATATCAAGATATTTAAAAGTTCCGAAGCCGCACCAACATAATAGAGATACAGAAACACCGTGGCCCCTTTCTTTGAGATAACTCTGCACTATTGCGAGCTGCAAATGCCACTTCCAGCTTAGCTGTGCAGAGGAAGAACAACAAGAAGAAGAAATATCTCGAAATATGTCCGTCAGGCCAGTTCCTTTGAGCTGAATCTGCAAATATCTCGGAAACGAAGCGAGCTATGGCAAAATGTTAAGAGACATTTTTTGTAGAGAATTATGTTTCCTACAATTTATGTTCTATGATATTTTTTGATCAGAAGCGTAGTTTTCGAGATATATCGAGATATTTAAAAGTTCCGAAGCCGCACCAACATAATAGGGATACAGAAACACCGTGGCCCCTTTCTTTGAGATAACTCTGCACTAGTGCGAGCCGCAAATGCCACTTCCAGCTTAGCTGTGCAGAAGAAGAACAACAAGAAGAAGAAATATCTCGAAATATGTCCGTCAGGCCCCTTCCCTTGAGATAAATCTGCAAATATCTCGGAAACGAAGCGAGCTATGGCAAAATGTTAAGAGACCTTTTTTGTAGAGAATTAAGTTTCCTACTTTTTATGTTCTATGATATTTTTTGATCAGATGCGTAGTTCTCGAGATATATCAAGATATTTAAAAGTTCCGAAGCCGCACCAACATAATAGAGATACAGAAACACCGTGGCCCCTTTCTTTGAGATAACTCTGCACTATTGCGAGCTGTAAATGCCACTTCCAGCTTAGCTGTGCAGAAGAAGAACAACAAGAAGAAGAAATATCTCGAAATATGTCCGTCAGGCCCCTTCCCTTGAGATATATCTGCAAATATCTCGGAAACGAAGCGAGCTATGGCAAAATGTTAAGAGACCTTTTTTGTAGAGAATTCTGTTTCCTACAATTTATGTTCTATGATATTTTTTGATCAGAAGCGTAGTTTTCGAGATATATCGAGATATTTAAAAGTTCCGAAGCCGCACCAACATAATAGAGATACAGAAACACCGTGGCCCCTTTCTTTGAGATAACTCTGCACTAGTGCAAGCAGCAAATGCCACTTCCAGCTTAGCTGTGCAGAAGAAGAACAACAAGAAGAAGAAATATCTCGAAATATGTCCGTCAGGCCCCTTCCCTTGAGATAAATCTGCAAATATCTCGGAAACGAAGCGAGCTATGGCAAAATGTTAAGAGACCTTTTTTGTAGAGAATTAAGTTCCCTACTTTTTATGTTCTATGATATTTTTTGATCAGATGCGTAGTTCTCGAGATATATCAAGATATTTAAAAGTTCCGAAGCCGCATCAACATAATAGAGATACAGAAACACCGTGGCCCCTTTCTTTGAGATAACTCTGCACTATTGCGAGCTGTAAATGCCACTTCCAGCTTAGCTGTGCAGAAGAAGAACAACAAGAAGAAGAAATATCTCGAAATATGTCCGTCAGGCCCCTTCTCTTGAGATATATCTGCAAATATCTCGGAAACGAAGCGAGCTATGGCAAAATGTTAAGAGACCTTTTTTGTAGAGAATTCTGTTTCCTACAATTTATGTTCTATGATATTTTTTGATCAGAAGCGTAGTTTTCGAGATATATCGAGATATTTAAAAGTTCCGAAGCCGCACCAACATAATAGAGATACAGAAACACCGTGGCCCCTTTCTTTGAGATAACTCTGCACTAGTGCAAGCAGCAAATGCCACTTCCAGCTTAGCTGTGCAGAAGAAGAACAACAAGAAGAAGAAATATCTCGAAATATGTCCGTCAGGCCCCTTCCCTTGAGATAAATCTGCAAATATCTCGGAAACGAAGCGAGCTATGGCAAAATGTTAAGAGACCTTTTTTGTAGAGAATTAAGTTTCCTACTTTTTATGTTCTATGATATTTTTTGATCAGATGCGTAGTTCTCGAGATATATCAAGATATTTAAAAGTTCCGAAGCCGCATCAACATAATAGAGATACAGAAACACCGTGGCCCCTTTCTTTGAGATAACTCTGCACTATTGCGAGCTGCAAATGCCACTTCCAGCTTAGCTGTGCAGAGGAAGAACAACAAGAAGAAGAAATATCTCGAAATATGTCCGTCAGGCCAGTTCCTTTGAGCTGAATCTGCAAATATCTCGGAAACGAAGCGAGCTATGGCAAAATGTTAAGAGACGTTTTTTGTAGAGAATTATGTTTCCTACAATTCATGTTCTATGATATTTTTTGATCAGAAGCGTAGTTTTCGAGATATATCGAGATATTTAAAAGTTCCGAAGCCGCACCAACATAATAGGGATACAGAAACACCGTGGCCCCTTTCTTTGAGATAACTCTGCACGATTGCGAGCTGTAAATGCCACTTCCAGCTTAGCTGTGCAGAAGAAGAACAACAAGAAGAAGAAATATCTCGAAATATGTCCGTCAGGCCCCTTCCCTTGAGATAAATCTGCAAATATCTCGGAAACGAAGCGAGCTATGGCGAAATGTTAAGAGACCTTTTTTGTAGAGAATTAAGTTTCCTACTTTTTATGTTCTATGATATTTTTTGATCAGATGCGTAGTTCTCGAGATATATCAAGATATTTAAAAGTACCGAAGCCGCACCAACATAATAGAGATACAGAAACACCGTGGCCCCTTTCTTTGAGATAACTCTGCACTATTGCGAGCTGCAAATGCCACTTCCAGCTTAGCTGTGCAGAGGAAGAACAACAAGAAGAAGAAATATCTCGAAATATGTCCGTCAGGCCAGTTCCTTTGAGCTGAATCTGCAAATATCTCGGAAACGAAGCGAGCTATGGCAAAATGTTAAGAGACGTTTTTTGTAGAGAATTATGTTTCCTACAATTTATGTTCTATGATATTTTTTGATCAGAAGCGTAGTTTTCGAGATATATCGAGATATTTAAAAGTTCCGAAGCCGCACCAACATAATAGGGATACAGAAACACCGTGGCCCCTTTCTTTGAGATAACTCTGCACTAGTGCGAGCCGCAAATGCCACTTCCAGCTTAGCTGTGCAGAAGAAGAACAACAAGAAGGAGAAATATCTCGAAATATGTCCGTCAGGCCCCTTCCCTTGAGATAAATCTGCAAATATCTCGGAAACGAAGCGAGCTATGGCAAAATGTTAAGAGACCTTTTTTGTAGAGAATTATGTTTCCTACAATTTATGTTCTATGATATTTTTTGATCAGAAGCGTAGTTTTCGAGATATATCGAGATATTTAAAAGTTCCGAAGCCGCACCAACATAATAGGGATACAGAAACACCGTGGCCCCTTTCTTTGAGATAACTCTGCACTAGTGCGAGCCGCAAATGCCACTTCCAGCTTAGCTGTGCAGAAGAAGAACAACAAGAAGGAGAAATATCTCGAAATATGTCCGTCAGGCCCCTTCCCTTGAGATAAATCTGCAAATATCTCGGAAACGAAGCGAGCTATGGCAAAATGTTAAGAGACCTTTTTTGTAGAGAATTAAGTTTCCTACTTTTTATGTTCTATGATATTTTTTGATCAGATGCGTAGTTCTCGAGATATATCAAGATATTTAAAAGTTCCGAAGCCGCACCAACATAATAGAGATACAGAAACACCGTGGCCCCTTTCTTTGAGATAACTCTGCACTATTGCGAGCTGCAAATGCCACTTCCAGCTTAGCTGTGCAGAGGAAGAACAACAAGAAGAAGAAATATCTCGAAATATGTCCGTCAGGCCCCTTCCCTTGAGATATATCTGCAAATATCTCGGAAACGAAGCGAGCTATGGCAAAATGTTAAGAGACCTTTTTTGTAGAGAATTAAGTTTCCTACTTTTTATGTTCTATGATATTTTTTGATCAGATGCGTAGTTCTCGAGATATATCAAGATATTTAAAAGTTCCGAAGCCGCACCAACATAATAAGAGATACAGAAACACCGTGGCCCCTTTCTTTGAGATAACTCTGCACGATTGCGAGCTGTAAATGCCACTTCCAGCTTAGCTGTGCAGAAGAAGAACAACAAGAAGAAGAAATATCTCGAAATATGTCCGTCAGGCCCCTTCCCTTGAGATAAATCTGCAAATATCTCGGAAACGAAGCGAGCTATGGCGAAATGTTAAGAGACCTTTTTTGTAGAGAATTAAGTTTCCTACTTTTTATGTTCTATGATATTTTTTGATCAGATGCGTAGTTCTCAGGATATATCAAGATATTTAAAAGTTCCGAAGCCGCACCAACATAATAGAGATACAGAAACACCGTGGCCCCTTTCTTTGAGATAACTCTGCACTATTGCGAGCTGCAAATGCCACTTCCAGCTTAGCTGTGCAGAGGAAGAACAACAAGAAGAAGAAATATCTCGAAATATGTCCGTCAGGCCAGTTCCTTTGAGCTGAATCTGCAAATATCTCGGAAACGAAGCGAGCTATGGCAAAATGTTAAGAGACATTTTTTGTAGAGAATTATGTTTCCTACAATTTATGTTCTATGATATTTTTTGATCAGAAGCGTAGTTTTCGAGATATATCGAGATATTTAAAAGTTCCGAAGCCGCACCAACATAATAGGGATACAGAAACACCGTGGCCCCTTTCTTTGAGATAACTCTGCACTAGTGCGAGCCGCAAATGCCACTTCCAGCTTAGCTGTGCAGAAGAAGAACAACAAGAAGAAGAAATATCTCGAAATATGTCCGTCAGGCCCCTTCCCTTGAGATAAATCTGCAAATATCTCGGAAACGAAGCGAGCTATGGCAAAATGTTAAGAGACCTTTTTTGTAGAGAATTAAGTTTCCTACTTTTTATGTTCTATGATATTTTTTGATCAGATGCGTAGTTCTCGAGATATATCAAGATATTTAAAAGTTCCGAAGCCGCACCAACATAATAGAGATACCGAAACACCGTGGCCCCTTTCTTTGAGATAACTCTGCACTATTGCGAGCTGTAAATGCCACTTCCAGCTTAGCTGTGCAGAAGAAGAACAACAAGAAGAAGAAATATCTCGAAATATGTCCGTCAGGCCCCTTCCCTTGAGATATATCTGCAAATATCTCGGAAACGAAGCGAGCTATGGCAAAATGTTAAGAGACCTTTTTTGTAGAGAATTCTGTTTCCTACAATTTATGTTCTATGATATTTTTTGATCAGAAGCGTAGTTTTCGAGATATATCGAGATATTTAAAAGTTCCGAAGCCGCACCAACATAATAGAGATACAGAAACACCGTGGCCCCTTTCTTTGAGATAACTCTGCACTAGTGCAAGCAGCAAATGCCACTTCCAGCTTAGCTGTGCAGAAGAAGAACAACAAGAAGAAGAAATATCTCGAAATATGTCCGTCAGGCCCCTTCCCTGGAGATAAATCTGCAAATATCTCGGAAACGAAGCGAGCTATGGCAAAATGTTAAGAGACCTTTTTTGTAGAGAATTAAGTTTCCTACTTTTTATGTTCTATGATATTTTTTGATCAGATGCGTAGTTCTCGAGATATATCAAGATATTTAAAAGTTCCGAAGCCGCATCAACATAATAGAGATACAGAAACACCGTGGCCCCTTTCTTTGAGATAACTCTGCACTATTGCGAGCTGCAAATGCCACTTCCAGCTTAGCTGTGCAGAGGAAGAACAACAAGAAGAAGAAATATCTCGAAATATGTCCGTCAGGCCAGTTCCTTTGAGCTGAATCTGCAAATATCTCGGAAACGAAGCGAGCTATGGCAAAATGTTAAGAGACGTTTTTTGTAGAGAATTATGTTTCCTACAATTCTTGTTCTATGATATTTTTTGATCAGAAGCGTAGTTTTCGAGATATATCGAGATATTTAAAAGTTCCGAAGCCGCACCAACATAATAGGGATACAGAAACACCGTGGCCCCTTTCTTTGAGATAACTCTGCACGATTGCGAGCTGTAAATGCCACTTCCAGCTTAGCTGTGCAGAAGAAGAACAACAAGAAGAAGAAATATCTCGAAATATGTCCGTCAGGCCCCTTCCCTTGAGATAAATCTGCAAATATCTCGGAAACGAAGCGAGCTATGGCGAAATGTTAAGAGACCTTTTTTGTAGAGAATTAAGTTTCCTACTTTTTATGTTCTATGATATTTTTTGATCAGATGCGTAGTTCTCAGGATATATCAAGATATTTAAAAGTTCCGAAGCCGCACCAACATAATAGAGATACAGAAACACCGTGGCCCCTTTCTTTGAGATAACTCTGCACTATTGCGAGCTGCAAATGCCACTTCCAGCTTAGCTGCGCAGAGGAAGAACAACAAGAAGAAGAAATATCTCGAAATATGTCCGTCAGGCCAGTTCCTTTGAGCTGAATCTGCAAATATCTCGGAAACGAAGCGAGCTATGGCAAAATGTTAAGAGACATTTTTTGTAGAGAATTATGTTTCCTACAATTTATGTTCTATGATATTTTTTGATCAGAAGCGTAGTTTTCGAGATATATCGAGATATTTAAAAGTTCCGAAGCCGCACCAACATAATAGGGATACAGAAACACCGTGGCCCCTTTCTTTGAGATAACTCTGCACGATTGCGAGCTGTAAATGCCACTTCCAGCTTAGCTGTGCAGAAGAAGAACAACAAGAAGAAGAAATATCTCGAAATATGTCCGTCAGGCCCCTTCCCTTGAGATAAATCTGCAAATATCTCGGAAACGAAGCGAGCTATGGCGAAATGTTAAGAGACCTTTTTTGTAGAGAATTAAGTTTCCTACTTTTTATGTTCTATGATATTTTTTGATCAGATGCGTAGTTCTCAGGATATATCAAGATATTTAAAAGTTCCGAAGCCGCACCAACATAATAGAGATACAGAAACACCGTGGCCCCTTTCTTTGAGATAACTCTGCACTATTGCGAGCTGCAAATGCCACTTCCAGCTTAGCTGCGCAGAGGAAGAACAACAAGAAGAAGAAATATCTCGAAATATGTCCGTCAGGCCAGTTCCTTTGAGCTGAATCTGCAAATATCTCGGAAACGAAGCGAGCTATGGCAAAATGTTAAGAGACATTTTTTGTAGAGAATTATGTTTCCTACAATTTATGTTCTATGATATTTTTTGATCAGAAGCGTAGTTTTCGAGATATATCGAGATATTTAAAAGTTCCGAAGCCGCACCAACATAATAGGGATACAGAAACACCGTGGCCCCTTTCTTTGAGATAACTCTGCACTAGTGCGAGCCGCAAATGCCACTTCCAGCTTAGCTGTGCAGAAGAAGAACAACAAGAAGGAGAAATATCTCGAAATATGTCCGTCAGGCCCCTTCCCTTGAGATAAATCTGCAAATATCTCGGAAACGAAGCGAGCTATGGCAAAATGTTAAGAGACCTTTTTTGTAGAGAATTAAGTTTCCTACTTTTTATGTTCTATGATATTTTTTGATCAGATGCGTAGTTCTCGAGATATATCAAGATATTTAAAAGTTCCGAAGCCGCACCAACATAATAGAGATACAGAAACACCGTGGCCCCTTTCTTTGAGATAACTCTGCACTATTGCGAGCTGCAAATGCCACTTCCAGCTTAGCTGTGCAGAGGAAGAACAACAAGAAGAAGAAATATCTCGAAATATGTCCGTCAGGCCCCTTCCCTTGAGATATATCTGCAAATATCTCGGAAACGAAGCGAGCTATGGCAAAATGTTAAGAGACCTTTTTTGTAGAGAATTAAGTTTCCTACTTTTTATGTTCTATGATATTTTTTGATCAGATGCGTAGTTCTCGAGATATATCAAGATATTTAAAAGTTCCGAAGCCGCACCAACATAATAAGAGATACAGAAACACCGTGGCCCCTTTCTTTGAGATAACTCTGCACGATTGCGAGCTGTAAATGCCACTTCCAGCTTAGCTGTGCAGAAGAAGAACAACAAGAAGAAGAAATATCTCGAAATATGTCCGTCAGGCCAGTTCCTTTGAGCTGAATCTGCAAATATCTCGGAAACGAAGCGAGCTATGGCAAAATGTTAAGAGACATTTTTTGTAGAGAATTATGTTTCCTACAATTTATGTTCTATGATATTTTTTGATCAGAAGCGTAGTTTTCGAGATATATCGAGATATTTAAAAGTTCCGAAGCCGCACCAACATAATAGGGATACAGAAACACCGTGGCCCCTTTCTTTGAGATAACTCTGTACTAGTGCGAGCCGCAAATGCCACTTCCAGCTTAGCTGTGCAGAAGAAGAACAACAAGAAGAAGAAATATCTCGAAATATGTCCGTCAGGCCCCTTCCCTTGAGATAAATCTGCAAATATCTCGGAAACGAAGCGAGCTATGGCAAAATGTTAAGAGACCTTTTTTGTAGAGAATTAAGTTTCCTACTTTTTATGTTCTATGATATTTTTTGATGAGATGCGTAGATCTCGAGATATATCAAGATATTTAAAAGTTCCGAAGCCGCACCAACATAATAGAGATACAGAAACACCGTGGCCCCTTTCTTTGAGACAACTCTGCACTATTGCGAGCTGCAAATGCCACTTCCAGCTTAGCTGTGCAGAGGAAGAACAACAAGAAGAAGAAATATCTCGAAATATGTCCGTCAGGCCAGTTCCTTTGAGCTGAATCTGCAAATATCTCGGAAACGAAGCGAGCTATGGCAAAATGTTAAGAGACGTTTTTTGTAGAGAATTATGTTTCCTACAATTTATGTTCTATGATATTTTTTGATCAGAAGCGTAGTTTTCGAGATATATCGAGATATTTAAAAGTTCCGAAGCCGCACCAACATAATAGGGATACAGAAACACCGTGGCCCCTTTCTTTGAGATAACTCTGCACTAGTGCGAGGCCCAAATGCCACTTCCAGCTTAGCTGTGCAGAAGAAGAACAACAAGAAGAAGAAATATCTCGAAATATGTCCGTCAGGCCCCTTCCCTTGAGATAAATCTGCAAATATCTCGGAAACGAAGCGAGCTATGGCAAAATGTTAAGAGACCTTTTTTGTAGAGAATTAAGTTTCCTACTTTTTATGTTCTATGATATTTTTTGATGAGATGCGTAGATCTCGAGATATATCAAGATATTTAAAAGTTCCGAAGCCGCACCAACATAATAGAGATACAGAAACACCGTGGCCCCTTTCTTTGAGATAACTCTGCACTAGTGCGAGCCGCAAATGCCACTTCCAGCTTAGCTGTGCAGAAGAAGAACAACAAGAAGAAGAAATATCTCGAAATATGTCCGTCAGGCCCCTTCCCTTGAGATAAATCTGCAAATATCTCGGAAACGAAGCGAGCTATGGCAAAATGTTAAGAGACCTTTTTTGTAGAGAATTAAGTTTCCTACTTTTTATGTTCTATGATATTTTTTGATCAGATGCGTAGTTCTCGAGATATATCAAGATATTTAAAAGTTCCGAAGCCGCACCAACATAATAGAGATACAGAAACACCGTGGCCCCTTTCTTTGAGATAACTCTGCACTATTGCGAGCTGTAAATGCCACTTCCAGCTTAGCTGTGCAGAAGAAGAACAACAAGAAGAAGAAATATCTCGAAATATGTCCGTCAGGCCCCTTCCCTTGAGATATATCTGCAAATATCTCGGAAACGAAGCGAGCTATGGCAAAATGTTAAGAGACCTTTTTTGTAGAGAATTCTGTTTCCTACAATTTATGTTCTATGATATTTTTTGATCAGAAGCGTAGTTTTCGAGATATATCGAGATATATAAAAGTTCCGAAGCCGCACCAACATAATAGAGATACAGAAAAACCGTGGCCCCTTTCTTTGAGATAACTCTGCACTAGTGCGAGCAGCAAATGCCACTTCCAGCTTAGCTGTGCAGAAGAAGAACAACAAGAAGAAGAAATATCTCGAAATATGTCCGTCAGGCCCCTTCCCTTGAGATAAATCTGCAAATATCTCGGAAACGAAGCGAGCTATGGCAAAATGTTAAGAGACCTTTTTTGTAGAGAATTAAGTTTCCTACTTTTTATGTTCTATGATATTTTTTGATCAGATGCGTAGTTCTCGAGATATATCAAGATATTTAAAAGTTCCGAAGCCGCATCAACATAATAGAGATACAGAAACACCGTGGCCCCTTTCTTTGAGATAACTCTGCACTATTGCGAGCTGCAAATGCCACTTCCAGCTTAGCTGTGCAGAGGAAGAACAACAAGAAGAAGAAATATCTCGAAATATGTCCGTCAGGCCAGTTCCTTTGAGCTGAATCTGCAAATATCTCGGAAACGAAGCGAGCTATGGCAAAATGTTAAGAGACGTTTTTTGTAGAGAATTATGTTTCCTACAATTCATGTTCTATGATATTTTTTGATCAGAAGCGTAGTTTTCGAGATATATCGAGATATTTAAAAGTTCCGAAGCCGCACCAACATAATAGGGATACAGAAACACCGTGGCCCCTTTCTTTGAGATAACTCTGCACGATTGCGAGCTGTAAATGCCACTTCCAGCTTAGCTGTGCAGAAGAAGAACAACAAGAAGAAGAAATATCTCGAAATATGTCCGTCAGACCCCTTCCCTTGAGATAAATCTGCAAATATCTCGGAAACGAAGCGAGCTATGGCAAAATGTTAAGAGACCTTTTTTGTAGAGAATTCAGTTTCCTACTTTTTATGTTCTATGATATTTTTTGATGAGATGCGTAGATCTCGAGATATATCAAGATATTTAAAAGTTCCGAAGCCGCACCAACATAATAGAGATACAGAAACACCGTGGCCCCTTTCTTTGAGACAACTCTGCACTATTGCGAGCTGCAAATGCCACTTCCAGCTTAGCTGTGCAGAGGAAGAACAACAAGAAGAAGAAATATCTCGAAATATGTCCGTCAGGCCAGTTCCTTTGAGCTGAATCTGCAAATATCTCGGAAACGAAGCGAGCTATGGCAAAATGTTAAGAGACGTTTTTTGTAGAGAATTATGTTTCCTACAATTTATGTTCTATGATATTTTTTGATCAGAAGCGTAGTTTTCGAGATATATCGAGATATTTAAAAGTTCCGAAGCCGCACCAACATAATAGGGATACAGAAACACCGTGGCCCCTTTCTTTGAGATAACTCTGCACGATTGCGAGCTGTAAATGCCACTTCCAGCTTAGCTGTGCAGAAGAAGAACAACAAGAAGAAGAAATATCTCGAAATATGTCCGTCAGGCCCCTTCCCTTGAGATAAATCTGCAAATATCTCGGAAACGAAGCGAGCTATGGCAAAATGTTAAGAGACCTTTTTTGTAGAGAATTCAGTTTCCTACTTTTTATGTTCTATGATATTTTTTGATGAGATGCGTAGATCTCGAGATATATCAAGATATTTAAAAGTTCCGAAGCCGCACCAACATAATAGAGATACAGAAACACCGTGGCCCCTTTCTTTGAGACAACTCTGCACTATTGCGAGCTGCAAATGCCACTTCCAGCTTAGCTGTGCAGAGGAAGAACAACAAGAAGAAGAAATATCTCGAAATATGTCCGTCAGGCCAGTTCCTTTGAGCTGAATCTGCAAATATCTCGGAAACGAAGCGAGCTATGGCAAAATGTTAAGAGACGTTTTTTGTAGAGAATTATGTTTCCTACAATTTATGTTCTATGATATTTTTTGATCAGAAGCGTAGTTTTCGAGATATATCGAGATATTTAAAAGTTCCGAAGCCGCACCAACATAATAGGGATACAGAAACACCGTGGCCCCTTTCTTTGAGATAACTCTGCACTAGTGCGAGCCGCAAATGCCACTTCCAGCTTAGCTGTGCAGAAGAAGAACAACAAGAAGAAGAAATATCTCGAAATATGTCCGTCAGGCCCCTTCCCTTGAGATAAATCTGCAAATATCTCGGAAACGAAGCGAGCTATGGCAAAATGTTAAGAGACCTTTTTTGTAGAGAATTCAGTTTCCTACTTTTTATGTTCTATGATATTTTTTGATGAGATGCGTAGATCTCGAGATATATCAAGATATTTAAAAGTTCCGAAGCCGCACCAACATAATAGAGATACAGAAACACCGTGGCCCCTTTCTTTGAGACAACTCTGCACTATTGCGAGCTGCAAATGCCACTTCCAGCTTAGCTGTGCAGAGGAAGAACAACAAGAAGAAGAAATATCTCGAAATATGTCCGTCAGGCCAGTTCCTTTGAGATGAATCTGCAAATATCTCGGAAACGAAGCGAGCTATGGCAAAATGTTAAGAGACGTTTTTTGTAGAGAATTATGTTTCCTACAATTTATGTTCTATGATATTTTTTGATCAGAAGCGTAGTTTTCGAGATATATCGAGATATTTAAAAGTTCCGAAGCCGCACCAACATAATAGGGATACAGAAACACCGTGGCCCCTTTCTTTGAGATAACTCTGCACTAGTGCGAGCCGCAAATGCCACTTCCAGCTTAGCTGTGCAGAAGAAGAACAACAAGAAGAAGAAATATCTCGAAATATGTCCGTCAGGCCCCTTCCCTTGAGATAAATCTGCAAATATCTCGGAAACGAAGCGAGCTATGGCAAAATGTTAAGAGACCTTTTTTGTAGAGAATTAAGTTTCCTACTTTTTATGTTCTATGATATTTTTTGATCAGATACGTAGTTCTCGAGATATATCAAGATATTTAAAAGTTCCGAAGCCGCACCAACATAATAGAGATACAGAAACACCGTGGCCCCTTTCTTTGAGATAACTCTGCACTATTGCGAGCTGTAAATGCCACTTCCAGCTTAGCTGTGCAGAAGAAGAACAACAAGAAGAAGAAATATCTCGAAATATGTCCGTCAGGCCCGTTCCCTTGAGATATATCTGCAAATATCTCGGAAACGAAGCGAGCTATGGCAAAATGTTAAGAGACCTTTTTTGTAGAGAATTCCGTTTCCTACAATTTATGTTCTATGATATTTTTTGATCAGAAGCGTAGTTTTCGAGATATATCGAGATATTTAAAAGTTCCGAAGCCGCACCAACATAATAGAGATACAGAAACACCGTGGCCCCTTTCTTTGAGATAACTCTGCACTAGTGCGAGCCGCAAATGCCACTTCCAGCTTAGCTGTGCAGAAGAAGAACAACAAGAAGAAGAAATATCTCGAAATATGTCCGACAGGCCCCTTCCCTTGAGATAAATCTGCAAATATCTCGGAAACGAAGCGAGCTATGGCAAAACGTTAAGAGACCTTTTTTGTAGACAATTAAGTTTCCTACTTTTTATGTTCTATGATATTTTTTGATGAGATGCGTAGTTCTCGAGATATATCAAGATATTTAAAAGTTCCGAAGCCGCACCAACATAATAGAGATACAGAAACACCGTGGCCCCTTTCTTTGAGATAACTCTGCACTATTGCGAGCTGCAAATGCCACTTCCAGCTTAGCTGTGCAGAGGAAGAACAACAAGAAGAAGAAATATCTCGAAATATGTCCGTCACGCCAGTTCCTTTGAGCTGAATCTGCAAATATCTCGGAAACGAAGCGAGCTATGGCAAAATGTTAAGAGACGTTTTTTGTAGAGAATTATGTTTCCTACAATTTATGTTCTATGATATTTTTTGATCAGAAGCGTAGTTTTCTAGATATATCGAGATATTTAAAAGTTCCGAAGCGGCACCAACATAATAGGGATACAGAAACACCGTGGCCCCTTTCTTTGAGATAACTCTGCACTAGTGCGAGCCGCAAATGCCACTTCCAGCTTAGTTGTGCAGAAGAAGAACAACAAGAAGAAGAAATATCTCGAAATATGTCCGTCAGACCCCTTCCCTTGAGATAAATCTGCAAATATCTCGGAAACGAAGCGAGCTATGGCAAAATGTTAAGAGACCTTTTTTGTAGAGAATTCAGTTTCCTACTTTTTATGTTCTATGATATTTTTTGATGAGATGCGTAGATCTCGAGATATATCAAGATATTTAAAAGTTCCGAAGCCGCACCAACATAATAGAGATACAGAAACACCGTGGCCCCTTTCTTTGAGACAACTCTGCACTATTGCGAGCTGCAAATGCCACTTCCAGCTTAGCTGTGCAGAGGAAGAACAACAAGAAGAAGAAATATCTCGAAATATGTCCGTCAGGCCAGTTCCTTTGAGCTGAATCTGCAAATATCTCGGAAACGAAGCGAGCTATGGCAAAATGTTAAGAGACGTTTTTTGTAGAGAATTATGTTTCCTACAATTTATGTTCTATGATATTTTTTGATCAGAAGCGTAGTTTTCGAGATATATCGAGATATTTAAAAGTTCCGAAGCCGCACCAACATAATAGGGATACAGAAACACCGTGGCCCCTTTCTTTGAGATAACTCTGCACTAGTGCGAGCCGCAAATGCCACTTCCAGCTTAGCTGTGCAGAAGAAGAACAACAAGAAGAAGAAATATCTCGAAATATGTCCGTCAGGCCCCTTCCCTTGAGATAAATCTGCAAATATCTCGGAAACGAAGCGAGCTATGGCAAAATGTTAAGAGACCTTTTTTGTAGAGAATTCAGTTTCCTACTTTTTATGTTCTATGATATTTTTTGATGAGATGCGTAGATCTCGAGATATATCAAGATATTTAAAAGTTCCGAAGCCGCACCAACATAATAGAGATACAGAAACACCGTGGCCCCTTTCTTTGAGACAACTCTGCACTATTGCGAGCTGCAAATGCCACTTCCAGCTTAGCTGTGCAGAGGAAGAACAACAAGAAGAAGAAATATCTCGAAATATGTCCGTCAGGCCAGTTCCTTTGAGCTGAATCTGCAAATATCTCGGAAACGAAGCGAGCTATGGCAAAATCTTAAGAGACGTTTTTTGTAGAGAATTATGTTTCCTACAATTCATGTTCTATGATATTTTTTGATCAGAAGCGTAGTTTTCGAGATATATCGAGATATTTAAAAGTTCCGAAGCCGCACCAACATAATAGGGATACAGAAACACCGTGGCCCCTTTCTTTGAGATAACTCTGCACGATTGCGAGCTGTAAATGCCACTTCCAGCTTAGCTGTGCAGAAGAAGAACAACAAGAAGAAGAAATATCTCGAAATATGTCCGTCAGGCCCCTTCCCTTGAGATAAATCTGCAAATATCTCGGAAACGAAGCGAGCTATGGCAAAATGTTAAGAGACCTTTTTTGTAGAGAATTCAGTTTCCTACTTTTTATGTTCTATGATATTTTTTGATGAGATGCGTAGATCTCGAGATATATCAAGATATTTAAAAGTTCCGAAGCCGCACCAACATAATAGAGATACAGAAACACCGTGGCCCCTTTCTTTGAGACAACTCTGCACTATTGCGAGCTGCAAATGCCACTTCCAGCTTAGCTGTGCAGAGGAAGAACAACAAGAAGAAGAAATATCTCGAAATATGTCCGTCAGGCCAGTTCCTTTGAGCTGAATCTGCAAATATCTCGGAAACGAAGCGAGCTATGGCAAAATGTTAAGAGACGTTTTTTGTAGAGAATTATGTTTCCTACAATTTATGTTCTATGATATTTTTTGATCAGAAGCGTAGTTTTCGAGATATATCGAGATATTTAAAAGTTCCGAAGCCGCACCAACATAATAGGGATACAGAAACACCGTGGCCCCTTTCTTTGAGATAACTCTGCACTAGTGCGAGCCGCAAATGCCACTTCCAGCTTAGCTGTGCAGAAGAAGAACAACAAGAAGAAGAAATATCTCGAAATATGTCCGTCAGGCCCCTTCCCTTGAGATAAATCTGCAAATATCTCGGAAACGAAGCGAGCTATGGCAAAATGTTAAGAGACCTTTTTTGTAGAGAATTCAGTTTCCTACTTTTTATGTTCTATGATATTTTTTGATGAGATGCGTAGATCTCGAGATTTATCAAGATATTTAAAAGTTCCGAAGCCGCACCAACATAATAGAGATACAGAAACACCGTGGCCCCTTTCTTTGAGACAACTCTGCACTATTGCGAGCTGCAAATGCCACTTCCAGCTTAGCTGTGCAGAGGAAGAACAACAAGAAGAAGAAATATCTCGAAATATGTCCGTCAGGCCAGTTCCTTTGAGATGAATCTGCAAATATCTCGGAAACGAAGCGAGCTATGGCAAAATGTTAAGAGACGTTTTTTGTAGAGAATTATGTTTCCTACAATTTATGTTCTATGATATTTTTTGATCAGAAGCGTAGTTTTCGAGATATATCGAGATATTTAAAAGTTCCGAAGCCGCACCAACATAATAGGGATACAGAAACACCGTGGCCCCTTTCTTTGAGATAACTCTGCACTAGTGCGAGCCGCAAATGCCACTTCCAGCTTAGCTGTGCAGAAGAAGAACAACAAGAAGAAGAAATATCTCGAAATATGTCCGTCAGGCCCCTTCCCTTGAGATAAATCTGCAAATATCTCGGAAACGAAGCGAGCTATGGCAAAATGTTAAGAGACCTTTTTTGTAGAGAATTAAGTTTCCTACTTTTTATGTTCTATGATATTTTTTGATCAGATACGTAGTTCTCGAGATATATCAAGATATTTAAAAGTTCCGAAGCCGCACCAACATAATAGAGATACAGAAACACCGTGGCCCCTTTCTTTGAGATAACTCTGCACTATTGCGAGCTGTAAATGCCACTTCCAGCTTAGCTGTGCAGAAGAAGAACAACAAGAAGAAGAAATATCTCGAAATATGTCCGTCAGGCCCCTTCCCTTGAGATATATCTGCAAATATCTCGGAAACGAAGCGAGCTATGGCAAAATGTTAAGAGACCTTTTTTGTAGAGAATTCCGTTTCCTACAATTTATGTTCTATGATATTTTTTGATCAGAAGCGTAGTTTTCGAGATATATCGAGATATTTAAAAGTTCCGAAGCCGCACCAACATAATAGAGATACAGAAACACCGTGGCCCCTTTCTTTGAGATAACTCTGCACTAGTGCGAGCCGCAAATGCCACTTCCAGCTTAGCTGTGCAGAAGAAGAACAACAAGAAGAAGAAATATCTCGAAATATGTCCGACAGGCCCCTTCCCTTGAGATAAATCTGCAAATATCTCGGAAACGAAGCGAGCTATGGCAAAACGTTAAGAGACCTTTTTTGTAGACAATTAAGTTTCCTACTTTTTATGTTCTATGATATTTTTTGATGAGATGCGTAGTTCTCGAGATATATCAAGATATTTAAAAGTTCCGAAGCCGCACCAACATAATAGAGATACAGAAACACCGTGGCCCCTTTCTTTGAGATAACTCTGCACTATTGCGAGCTGCAAATGCCACTTCCAGCTTAGCTGTGCAGAGGAAGAACAACAAGAAGAAGAAATATCTCGAAATATGTCCGTCACGCCAGTTCCTTTGAGCTGAATCTGCAAATATCTCGGAAACGAAGCGAGCTATGGCAAAATGTTAAGAGACGTTTTTTGTAGAGAATTATGTTTCCTACAATTTATGTTCTATGATATTTTTTGATCAGAAGCGTAGTTTTCTAGATATATCGAGATATTTAAAAGTTCCGAAGCGGCACCAACATAATAGGGATACAGAAACACCGTGGCCCCTTTCTTTGAGATAACTCTGCACTAGTGCGAGCCGCAAATGCCACTTCCAGCTTAGTTGTGCAGAAGAAGAACAACAAGAAGAAGAAATATCTCGAAATATGTCCGTCAGGCCCCTTCCCTTGAGATAAATCTGCAAATATCTCGGAAACGAAGCGAGCTATGGCAAAATGTTAAGAACCTTTTTTGTAGAGAATTAAGTTTCCTACTTTTTATGTTCTATGATATTTTTTGATCAGATGCGTAGTTCTCGAGATATATCAAGATATTTAAAAGTTCCGAAGCCGCACCAACATAATAGAGATACAGAAACACCGTGGCCCCTTTCTTTGAGATAACTCTGCACTATTGCGAGCTGTAAATGCCACTTCCAGCTTAGCTGTGCAGAAGAAGAACAACAAGAAGAAGAAATATCTCGAAATATGTCCGTCAGGCCCCTTCCCTTGAGATATATCTGCAAATATCTCGGAAACGAAGCGAGCTATGGCAAAATGTTAAGAGACCTTTTTTGTAGAGAATTAAGTTTCCTACTTTTTATGTTCTATGATATTTTTTGATGAGATGCGTAGTTCTCGAGATATATCAAGATATTTAAAAGTTCCGAAGCCGCACCAACATAATAGAGATACAGAAACACCGTGGCCCCTTTCATTGAGATAACTCTGCACTAGTGCGAGCCGCAAATGCCACTTCCAGCTTAGCTGTGCAGAGGAAGAACAACAAGAAGAAGAAATATCTCGAAATATGTCCGTCACGCCAGTTCCTTTGAGCTGAATCTGCAAATATCTCGGAAACGAAGCGAGCTATGGCAAAATGTTAAGAGACGTTTTTTGTAGAGAATTATGTTTCCTACAATTCATGTTCTATGATATTTTTTGATCAGAAGCGTAGTTTTCGAGATATATCGAGATATTTAAAAGTTCCGAAGCCGCACCAACATAATAGGGATACAGAAACACCGTGGCCCCTTTCTTTGAGATAACTCTGCACGATTGCGAGCTGTAAATGCCACTTCCAGCTTAGCTGTGCAGAAGAAGAACAACAAGAAGAAGAAATATCTCGAAATATGTCCGTCAGACCCCTTCCCTTGAGATAAATCTGCAAATATCTCGGAAACGAAGCGAGCTATGGCAAAATGTTAAGAGACCTTTTTTGTAGAGAATTCAGTTTCCTACTTTTTATGTTCTATGATATTTTTTGATGAGATGCGTAGATCTCGAGATATATCAAGATATTTAAAAGTTCCGAAGCCGCACCAACATAATAGAGATACAGAAACACCGTGGCCCCTTTCTTTGAGACAACTCTGCACTATTGCGAGCTGCAAATGCCACTTCCAGCTTAGCTGTGCAGAGGAAGAACAACAAGAAGAAGAAATATCTCGAAATATGTCCGTCAGGCCAGTTCCTTTGAGCTGAATCTGCAAATATCTCGGAAACGAAGCGAGCTATGGCAAAATGTTAAGAGACGTTTTTTGTAGAGAATTATGTTTCCTACAATTTATGTTCTATGATATTTTTTGATCAGAAGCGTAGTTTTCGAGATATATCGAGATATTTAAAAGTTCCGAAGCCGCACCAACATAATAGGGATACAGAAACACCGTGGCCCCTTTCTTTGAGATAACTCTGCACTAGTGCGAGCCGCAAATGCCACTTCCAGCTTAGCTGTGCAGAAGAAGAACAACAAGAAGAAGAAATATCTCGAAATATGTCCGTCAGGCCCCTTCCCTTGAGATAAATCTGCAAATATCTCGGAAACGAAGCGAGCTATGGCAAAATGTTAAGAGACCTTTTTTGTAGAGAATTCAGTTTCCTACTTTTTATGTTCTATGATATTTTTTGATGAGATGCGTAGATCTCGAGATATATCAAGATATTTAAAAGTTCCGAAGCCGCACCAACATAATAGAGATACAGAAACACCGTGGCCCCTTTCTTTGAGACAACTCTGCACTATTGCGAGCTGCAAATGCCACTTCCAGCTTAGCTGTGCAGAGGAAGAACAACAAGAAGAAGAAATATCTCGAAATATGTCCGTCAGGCCAGTTCCTTTGAGCTGAATCTGCAAATATCTCGGAAACGAAGCGAGCTATGGCAAAATCTTAAGAGACGTTTTTTGTAGAGAATTATGTTTCCTACAATTCATGTTCTATGATATTTTTTGATCAGAAGCGTAGTTTTCGAGATATATCGAGATATTTAAAAGTTCCGAAGCCGCACCAACATAATAGGGATACAGAAACACCGTGGCCCCTTTCTTTGAGATAACTCTGCACGATTGCGAGCTGTAAATGCCACTTCCAGCTTAGCTGTGCAGAAGAAGAACAACAAGAAGAAGAAATATCTCGAAATATGTCCGTCAGGCCCCTTCCCTTGAGATAAATCTGCAAATATCTCGGAAACGAAGCGAGCTATGGCAAAATGTTAAGAGACCTTTTTTGTAGAGAATTCAGTTTCCTACTTTTTATGTTCTATGATATTTTTTGATGAGATGCGTAGATCTCGAGATATATCAAGATATTTAAAAGTTCCGAAGCCGCACCAACATAATAGAGATACAGAAACACCGTGGCCCCTTTCTTTGAGATAACTCTGCACTATTGCGAGCTACAAATGCCACTTCCAGCTTAGCTGTGCAGAGGAAGAACAACAAGAAGAAGAAATATCTCGAAATATGTCCGTCACGCCAGTTCCTTTGAGCTGAATCTGCAAATATCTCGGAAACGAAGCGAGCTATGGCAAAATGTTAAGAGACGTTTTTTGTAGAGAATTATGTTTCCTACAATTTATGTTCTATGATATTTTTTGATCAGAAGCGTAGTTTTCGAGATATATCGAGATATTTAAAAGTTCCGAAGCCGCACCAACATAATAGGGATACAGAAACACCGTGGCCCCTTTCTTTGAGATAACTCTGCACTAGTGCGAGCCGCAAATGCCACTTCCAGCTTAGCTGTGCAGAAGAAGAACAACAAGAAGAAGAAATATCTCGAAATATGTCCGTCAGGCCCCTTCCCTTGAGATAAATCTGCAAATATCTCGGAAACGAAGCGAGCTATGGCAAAATGTTAAGAGACCTTTTTTGTAGAGAATTAAGTTTCCTACTTTTTATGTTCTATGATATTTTTTGATCAGATGCGTAGTTCTCGAGATATATCAAGATATTTAAAAGTTCCGAAGCCGCACCAACATAATAGAGATACAGAAACACCGTGGCCCCTTTCTTTGAGATAACTCTGCACTATTGCGAGCTGTAAATGCCACTTCCAGCTTAGCTGTGCAGAAGAAGAACAACAAGAAGAAGAAATATCTCGAAATATGTCCGTCAGGCCCCTTCCCTTGAGATATATCTGCAAATATCTCGGAAACGAAGCGAGCTATGGCAAAATGTTAAGAGACGTTTTTTGTAGAGAATTATGTTTCCTACAATTTATGTTCTATGATATTTTTTGATCAGAAGCGTAGTTTTCGAGATATATCGAGATATTTAAAAGTTCCGAAGCCGCACCAACATAATAGAGATACAGAAACACCGTGGCCCCTTTCTTTGAGATAACTCTGCACTAGTGCGAGCCGCAAATGCCACTTCCAGCTTAGCTGTGCAGAAGAAGAACAACAAGAAGAAGAAATATCTCGAAATATGTCCGTCAGGCCCCTTCCCTTGAGATAAATCTGCAAATGTCTCGGAAACGAAGCGAGCTATGGCAAAATGTTAAGAGACCTTTTTTGTAGAGAATTATGTTTCCTACTTTTTATGTTCTATGATATTTTTTGATCAGACGCGTAGTTCTCGAGATATATCAAGATATTTAAAAGTTCCGAAGCCGCACCAACATAATAGAGATACAGAAACACCGTGGCCCCTTTCTTTGAGATAACTCTGCACTATTGCGAGCTGCAAATGCCACTTCCAGCTTAGCTGTGCAGAAGAAGAACAACAACAAGAAGAAATATCTGGAAATATGTCCGTCAGGCGCCTTACCTTGAGATAAATCTGCAAATATCTCGGAAACGAAGCGAGCTATGGCAAAATGTTAAGAGACCTTTTTTGTAGAGAATTAAGTTTCCTACTTTTTATCTTCTATGATATTTTCTGATCAGATGCGTAGTTCTCGAGATATATCAAGATCTTTAAAAGTTCCGAATCCGCACCAACATAATAGAGATACAGAAACACCGTGGCCCCTCTCTTTGAGATAACTCTGCACTATTGCGAGCTGCAAATGCCACTTCCAGCTTAGCTGTGCAGAAGAGGAACAACAAGAAGAAGAAATATCTCGGAATATGTCCGTCAGGCCCCTTCCCTTGAGATAAATCTGCAAATATCTCGGAAACGAAGCGAGCTATGGCAAAATGTTAAGAGACCTTTTTTGTAGAGAATTGAGTTTCCTACTTTTTATGTTCTATGAAATTTTTTGATCAGATGCGTAGTTCTCGAGATATATCAAGATATTTAAAAGTTCCGAAGCCGCACCAACATAATAGAGATACAGAAACACCGTGGCCCCTTTCTTTGAGATAACTCTGCACTATTGCGAGCTGTAAATGCCACTTCCAGCTTAGCTGTGCAGAAGAAGAACAACAAGAAGAAGAAATATCTCGAAATATGTCCGTCAGGCCCCTTCCCTTGAGATATATCTGCAAATATCTCGGAAACGAAGCGAGCTATGGCAAAATGTTAAGAGACCTTTTTTGTAGAGAATTAAGTTTCCTACTTTTTATGTTCTATGATATTTTTTGATGAGATGCGTAGTTCTCGAGATATATCAAGATATTTAAAAGTTCCGAAGCCGCACCAACATAATAGAGATACAGAAACACCGTGGCCCCTTTCATTGAGATAACTCTGCACTAGTGCGAGCCGCAAATGCCACTTCCAGCTTAGCTGTGCAGAGGAAGAACAACAAGAAGAAGAAATATCTCGAAATATGTCCGTCACGCCAGTTCCTTTGAGCTGAATCTGCAAATATCTCGGAAACGAAGCGAGCTATGGCAAAATGTTAAGAGACGTTTTTTGTAGAGAATTATGTTTCCTACAATTCATGTTCTATGATATTTTTTGATCAGAAGCGTAGTTTTCGAGATATATCGAGATATTTAAAAGTTCCGAAGCCGCACCAACATAATAGGGATACAGAAACACCGTGGCCCCTTTCTTTGAGATAACTCTGCACGATTGCGAGCTGTAAATGCCACTTCCAGCTTAGCTGTGCAGAAGAAGAACAACAAGAAGAAGAAATATCTCGAAATATGTCCGTCAGACCCCTTCCCTTGAGATAAATCTGCAAATATCTCGGAAACGAAGCGAGCTATGGCAAAATGTTAAGAGACCTTTTTTGTAGAGAATTCAGTTTCCTACTTTTTATGTTCTATGATATTTTTTGATGAGATGCGTAGATCTCGAGATATATCAAGATATTTAAAAGTTCCGAAGCCGCACCAACATAATAGAGATACAGAAACACCGTGGCCCCTTTCTTTGAGACAACTCTGCACTATTGCGAGCTGCAAATGCCACTTCCAGCTTAGCTGTGCAGAGGAAGAACAACAAGAAGAAGAAATATCTCGAAATATGTCCGTCAGGCCAGTTCCTTTGAGCTGAATCTGCAAATATCTCGGAAACGAAGCGAGCTATGGCAAAATGTTAAGAGACGTTTTTTGTAGAGAATTATGTTTCCTACAATTTATGTTCTATGATATTTTTTGATCAGAAGCGTAGTTTTCGAGATATATCGAGATATTTAAAAGTTCCGAAGCCGCACCAACATAATAGGGATACAGAAACACCGTGGCCCCTTTCTTTGAGATAACTCTGCACTAGTGCGAGCCGCAAATGCCACTTCCAGCTTAGCTGTGCAGAAGAAGAACAACAAGAAGAAGAAATATCTCGAAATATGTCCGTCAGGCCCCTTCCCTTGAGATAAATCTGCAAATATCTCGGAAACGAAGCGAGCTATGGCAAAATGTTAAGAGACCTTTTTTGTAGAGAATTCAGTTTCCTACTTTTTATGTTCTATGATATTTTTTGATGAGATGCGTAGATCTCGAGATATATCAAGATATTTAAAAGTTCCGAAGCCGCACCAACATAATAGAGATACAGAAACACCGTGGCCCCTTTCTTTGAGACAACTCTGCACTATTGCGAGCTGCAAATGCCACTTCCAGCTTAGCTGTGCAGAGGAAGAACAACAAGAAGAAGAAATATCTCGAAATATGTCCGTCAGGCCAGTTCCTTTGAGCTGAATCTGCAAATATCTCGGAAACGAAGCGAGCTATGGCAAAATCTTAAGAGACGTTTTTTGTAGAGAATTATGTTTCCTACAATTCATGTTCTATGATATTTTTTGATCAGAAGCGTAGTTTTCGAGATATATCGAGATATTTAAAAGTTCCGAAGCCGCACCAACATAATAGGGATACAGAAACACCGTGGCCCCTTTCTTTGAGATAACTCTGCACGATTGCGAGCTGTAAATGCCACTTCCAGCTTAGCTGTGCAGAAGAAGAACAACAAGAAGAAGAAATATCTCGAAATATGTCCGTCAGGCCCCTTCCCTTGAGATAAATCTGCAAATATCTCGGAAACGAAGCGAGCTATGGCAAAATGTTAAGAGACCTTTTTTGTAGAGAATTCAGTTTCCTACTTTTTATGTTCTATGATATTTTTTGATGAGATGCGTAGATCTCGAGATATATCAAGATATTTAAAAGTTCCGAAGCCGCACCAACATAATAGAGATACAGAAACACCGTGGCCCCTTTCTTTGAGACAACTCTGCACTATTGCGAGCTGCAAATGCCACTTCCAGCTTAGCTGTGCAGAGGAAGAACAACAAGAAGAAGAAATATCTCGAAATATGTCCGTCAGGCCAGTTCCTTTGAGCTGAATCTGCAAATATCTCGGAAACGAAGCGAGCTATGGCAAAATGTTAAGAGACGTTTTTTGTAGAGAATTATGTTTCCTACAATTTATGTTCTATGATATTTTTTGATCAGAAGCGTAGTTTTCGAGATATATCGAGATATTTAAAAGTTCCGAAGCCGCACCAACATAATAGGGATACAGAAACACCGTGGCCCCTTTCTTTGAGATAACTCTGCACTAGTGCGAGCCGCAAATGCCACTTCCAGCTTAGCTGTGCAGAAGAAGAACAACAAGAAGAAGAAATATCTCGAAATATGTCCGTCAGGCCCCTTCCCTTGAGATAAATCTGCAAATATCTCGGAAACGAAGCGAGCTATGGCAAAATGTTAAGAGACCTTTTTTGTAGAGAATTCAGTTTCCTACTTTTTATGTTCTATGATATTTTTTGATGAGATGCGTAGATCTCGAGATATATCAAGATATTTAAAAGTTCCGAAGCCGCACCAACATAATAGAGATACAGAAACACCGTGGCCCCTTTCTTTGAGACAACTCTGCACTATTGCGAGCTGCAAATGCCACTTCCAGCTTAGCTGTGCAGAGGAAGAACAACAAGAAGAAGAAATATCTCGAAATATGTCCGTCAGGCCAGTTCCTTTGAGATGAATCTGCAAATATCTCGGAAACGAAGCGAGCTATGGCAAAATGTTAAGAGACGTTTTTTGTAGAGAATTATGTTTCCTACAATTTATGTTCTATGATATTTTTTGATCAGAAGCGTAGTTTTCGAGATATATCGAGATATTTAAAAGTTCCGAAGCCGCACCAACATAATAGGGATACAGAAACACCGTGGCCCCTTTCTTTGAGATAACTCTGCACTAGTGCGAGCCGCAAATGCCACTTCCAGCTTAGCTGTGCAGAAGAAGAACAACAAGAAGAAGAAATATCTCGAAATATGTCCGTCAGGCCCCTTCCCTTGAGATAAATCTGCAAATATCTCGGAAACGAAGCGAGCTATGGCAAAATGTTAAGAGACCTTTTTTGTAGAGAATTAAGTTTCCTACTTTTTATGTTCTATGATATTTTTTGATCAGATACGTAGTTCTCGAGATATATCAAGATATTTAAAAGTTCCGAAGCCGCACCAACATAATAGAGATACAGAAACACCGTGGCCCCTTTCTTTGAGATAACTCTGCACTATTGCGAGCTGTAAATGCCACTTCCAGCTTAGCTGTGCAGAAGAAGAACAACAAGAAGAAGAAATATCTCGAAATATGTCCGTCAGGCCCCTTCCCTTGAGATATATCTGCAAATATCTCGGAAACGAAGCGAGCTATGGCAAAATGTTAAGAGACCTTTTTTGTAGAGAATTCCGTTTCCTACAATTTATGTTCTATGATATTTTTTGATCAGAAGCGTAGTTTTCGAGATATATCGAGATATTTAAAAGTTCCGAAGCCGCACCAACATAATAGAGATACAGAAACACCGTGGCCCCTTTCTTTGAGATAACTCTGCACTAGTGCGAGCCGCAAATGCCACTTCCAGCTTAGCTGTGCAGAAGAAGAACAACAAGAAGAAGAAATATCTCGAAATATGTCCGACAGGCCCCTTCCCTTGAGATAAATCTGCAAATATCTCGGAAACGAAGCGAGCTATGGCAAAACGTTAAGAGACCTTTTTTGTAGACAATTAAGTTTCCTACTTTTTATGTTCTATGATATTTTTTGATGAGATGCGTAGTTCTCGAGATATATCAAGATATTTAAAAGTTCCGAAGCCGCACCAACATAATAGAGATACAGAAACACCGTGGCCCCTTTCTTTGAGATAACTCTGCACTATTGCGAGCTGCAAATGCCACTTCCAGCTTAGCTGTGCAGAGGAAGAACAACAAGAAGAAGAAATATCTCGAAATATGTCCGTCACGCCAGTTCCTTTGAGCTGAATCTGCAAATATCTCGGAAACGAAGCGAGCTATGGCAAAATGTTAAGAGACGTTTTTTGTAGAGAATTATGTTTCCTACAATTTATGTTCTATGATATTTTTTGATCAGAAGCGTAGTTTTCGAGATATATCGAGATATTTAAAAGTTCCGAAGCGGCACCAACATAATAGGGATACAGAAACACCGTGGCCCCTTTCTTTGAGATAACTCTGCACTAGTGCGAGCCGCAAATGCCACTTCCAGCTTAGTTGTGCAGAAGAAGAACAACAAGAAGAAGAAATATCTCGAAATATGTCCGTCAGGCCCCTTCCCTTGAGATAAATCTGCAAATATCTCGGAAACGAAGCGAGCTATGGCAAAATGTTAAGAACCTTTTTTGTAGAGAATTAAGTTTCCTACTTTTTATGTTCTATGATATTTTTTGATCAGATGCGTAGTTCTCGAGATATATCAAGATATTTAAAAGTTCCGAAGCCGCACCAACATAATAGAGATACAGAAACACCGTGGCCCCTTTCTTTGAGATAACTCTGCACTATTGCGAGCTGTAAATGCCACTTCCAGCTTAGCTGTGCAGAAGAAGAACAACAAGAAGAAGAAATATCTCGAAATATGTCCGTCAGGCCCCTTCCCTTGAGATATATCTGCAAATATCTCGGAAACGAAGCGAGCTATGGCAAAATGTTAAGAGACCTTTTTTGTAGAGAATTAAGTTTCCTACTTTTTATGTTCTATGATATTTTTTGATGAGATGCGTAGTTCTCGAGATATATCAAGATATTTAAAAGTTCCGAAGCCGCACCAACATAATAGAGATACAGAAACACCGTGGCCCCTTTCATTGAGATAACTCTGCACTAGTGCGAGCCGCAAATGCCACTTCCAGCTTAGCTGTGCAGAGGAAGAACAACAAGAAGAAGAAATATCTCGAAATATGTCCGTCACGCCAGTTCCTTTGAGCTGAATCTGCAAATATCTCGGAAACGAAGCGAGCTATGGCAAAATGTTAAGAGACGTTTTTTGTAGAGAATTATGTTTCCTACAATTTATGTTCTATGATATTTTTTGATCAGAAGCGTAGTTTTCGAGATATATCGAGATATTTAAAAGTTCCGAAGCGGCACCAACATAATAGGGATACAGAAACACCGTGGCCCCTTTCTTTGAGATAACTCTGCACTAGTGCGAGCCGCAAATGCCACTTCCAGCTTAGCTGTGCAGAAGAAGAACAACAAGAAGAAGAAATATCTCGAAATATGTCCGTCAGGCCCCTTCCCTTGAGATAAATCTGCAAATATCTCGGAAACGAAGCGAGCTATGGCAAAATGTTAAGAACCTTTTTTGTAGAGAATTAAGTTTCCTACTTTTTATGTTCTATGATATTTTTTGATCAGATGCGTAGTTCTCGAGATATATCAAGATATTTAAAAGTTCCGAAGCCGCACCAACATAATAGAGATACAGAAACACCGTGGCCCCTTTCTTTGAGATAACTCTGCACTATTGCGAGCTGTAAATGCCACTTCCAGCTTAGCTGTGCAGAAGAAGAACAACAAGAAGAAGAAATATCTCGAAATATGTCCGACAGGCCCCTTCCCTTGAGATAAATCTGCAAATATCTCGGAAACGAAGCGAGCTATGGCGAAATGTTAAGAGACCTTTTCTGTAGAGAATTAAGTTTCCTACTTTTTATCTTCTATGATATTTTTTGATCAGGTGCGTAGTTCTCGAGATATATCAAGATATTTAAAAGTTCCGAAGCCGCACCAACATAATAGAGATACAGAAACACCGTGGCCCCTTTCTTTGAGATAACTCTGCACTAGTGCGAGCCGCAAATGCCACTTCCAGCTTAGCTGTGCAGAAGAAGAACAACAAGAAGAAGAAATATCTCGAAATATGTCCGTCAGGCCCCTTCCCTTGAGATAAATCTGCAAATATCTCGGAGACGAAGCGAGCTATGGCAAAATGTTAAGAGACCTTTTTTGTAGAGAATTAAGTTTCCTACTTTTTATGTTCTATGATATTTTTTGATCAGATGCGTAGTTCTCTAGATATATCAAGATATTTAAAAGTTCCGAAGCCGCACCAACATAATAGAGATACAGAAACACCGTGGCCCCTTTCTTTGAGATAACTCTGCACTATTGCGAGCTGCAAATGTCACTTCCAGCTTAGCTGTGCAGAGGAAGAACAACAAGAAGAAGAAATATCTCGAAATATGTCCGTCAGGCCAGTTCCTTTGAGCTGAATCTGCAAATATCTCGGAAACGAAGCGAGCTATGGCAAAATCTTAGAAACCTTTTTGGTAGAGAATTATGTTTCCTACAATTTATGTTCTATGATATTTTTTGATCAGAAGCGTAGTTTTCGAGATAAAATCGAGATATTTAAAAGTTCCGAAGCCGCACCAACATAATAGAGATACAGAAACACCGTGGCCCCTTTCTTTGAGATAACTCTGCACTAGTGCGAGCCGCAAATGCCACTTCCAGCTTAGCTGTGCAGAAGAAGAACAACAAGAAGAAGAAATATCTCGAAATATGTCCGACAGGCCCCTTCCCTTGAGATAAATCTGCAAATATCTCGGAAACGAAGCGAGCTATGGCAAAACGTTAAGAGACCTTTTTTGTAGAGAATTAAGTTTCCTACTTTTTATGTTCTATGATATTTTTTGATGAGATGCGTAGTTCTCGAGATATATCAAGATATTTAAAAGTTCCGAAGCCGCACCAACATAATAGAGATACAGAAACACCGTGGCCCCTTTCTTTGAGATAACTCTGCACTATTGCGAGCTGCAAATGCCACTTCCAGCTTAGCTGTGCAGAGGAAGAACAACAAGAAGAAGAAATATCTCGAAATATGTCCGTCACGCCAGTTCCTTTGAGCTGAATCTGCAAATATCTCGGAAACGAAGCGAGCTATGGCAAAATGTTAAGAGACGTTTTTTGTAGAGAATTATGTTTCCTACAATTTATGTTCTATGATATTTTTTGATCAGAAGCGTAGTTTTCGAGATATATCGAGATATTTAAAAGTTCCGAAGCCGCACCAACATAATAGAGATACAGAAACACCGTGGCCCCTTTCTTTGAGATAACTCTGCACTATTGCGAGCTGCAAATGCCACTTCCAGCTTAGCTGTGCAGAGGAAGAACAACAAGAAGAAGAAGTATCTCGAAATATGTCCGTCAGGCCCGTTCCTTTGAGCTGAATCTGCAAATATCTCGGAAACGAAGCGAGCTATGGCAAAATGTTAAGAGACGTTTTTTGTAGAGAATTATGTTTCCTACAATTTATGTTCTACGATATTTTTTGATCAGAAGCGTAGTTTTCGAGATATATCGAGATATTTAAAAGTTCCGAAGCCGCACCAACATAATAGAGATACAGAAACACCGTGGCCCCTTTCTTTGAGATAACTCTGCACTAGTGCGAGCCGCAAATGCCACTTACAGCTTAGCTGTGCAGAAGAAGAACAACGAGAAGAAGAAATATCTCGAAATATGTCCGTCAGGCCCCTTCCCTTGAGATAAATCTGCAAATATCTCGGAAACGAAGCGAGCTATGGCAAAATGTTGAGAGACCTTTTTTGTAGAGAATTATGTTTCCTACAATTTATGTTCTATGATATTTTTTGATCAGAAGCGTAGTTTTCGAGATATATCGAGATATGTAAAAGTTCCGAAGCCGCACCAACATAATAGAGATACAGAAACACCGTGGCCCCTTTCTTTGGGATAACTCTGCACTATTGCGCGCTGCAAATGCCACTTCCAGCTTAGCTGTGCAGAAGACGAACAACAAGAAGAAGAAATATCTCGAAATATGTCCGTCAGGCCGCTTCCCTTGAGATAAATCTGCAAATATCTCGGAAACGAAGCGAGCTATGGCAAAATGTTAAGAGACCTTTTTTGTAGAGAATTAAGTTTCCTACTTTTTATGTTCTATGATATTCTTCGATCAGAGGCGTAGTTCTCGAGATATATCAAGATATTTAAAAGTTCCGAAGCCGCACCAACATAATAGAGATACAGAAACACCGTGGCCCCTTTCTTTGAGATAACTCTGCACGATTGCGAGCTGGAAATGCCACTTCCAGTTTAGCTGTGCAGAAGAAGAACAACAAGAAGAAGAAATATCTCGAAATATGTCCGTCAGGCCAGTTCCTTTGAGCTGAATCTGCAAATATCTCGGAAACGAAGCGAGCTATGGCAAAATGTTAAGAGACGTTTTTTGTAGAGAATTGTTTCCTACAATTTATGTTCTATGATATTTTTTGATCAGAAGCGTAGTTTTCGAGATATATCGAGATATTTAAAAGTTCCGAAGCCGCACCAACATAATAGAGATACAGAAACACCGTGGCCCCTTTCTTTGAGATAACTCTGCACTATTGCGAGCTGTAAATGCCACTTCCAGCTTAGCTGTGCAGAAGAAGAACAACAAGAAGAAGAAATATCTCGAAATATGTCCGTCAGGCCCCTGCCCTTGAGATATATCTGCAAATATCTCGGAAACGAAGCGAGCTATGGCAAAATGTTAAGAGACCTTTTTTGTAGAGAATTATGTTTCCTACAATTTATGTTCTATGATATTTTTTGATCAGAAGCGTAGTTTTCGAGATATATCGAGATATTTAAAGGTTCCGAAGCCGCACCAACATAATAGAGATACAGAAACACCGTGGCCCCTTTCTTTGAGATAACTCTGCACTAGTGCGAGCCGCAAATGCCACTTACAGCTTAGCTGTGCAGAAGAAGAACAACGAGAAGAAGAAATATCTCGAAATATGTCCGTCAGGCCCCTTCCCTTGAGATAAATCTGCAAATATCTCGGAAACGAAGCGAGCTATGGCAAAATCTTAAGAGACCTTTTTTGTAGAGAATTAAGTTTCCTACATTTTATGTTCTATGATATTTTTTGATCAGATGCGTAGTTCTCGAGATATATCAAGATATTTAAAAGTTCCGAAGCCGCACCAACACAATAGAGATACAGAAACACCGTGGCTCCTTTCTTTGAGATAACTCTGCACTATTGCGAGCTGGAAATGCCACTTCCAGTTTAGCTGTGCGGAAGAAGAACAACAAGAAGAAGAAATATCTCGAAATATGTCCGTCAGGCCCCTGCCCTTGAGATATATCTGCAAATATCTCGGAAACGAAGCGAGCTATGGCAAAATGTTGAGAGACCTTTTTTGTAGAGAATTATGTTTCCTACAATTTATGTTCTATGATATTTTTTGATCAGATGCGTAGTTCTCGAGATATATCAAGATATTTAAAAGTTCCGAAGCCCCACCAACATAATAGAGATACAGAAACACCGTGGCCCCTTTCTTTGAGATAACTCTGCACTATTGCGAGCTGCAAATGCCACTTCCAGCTTAGCTGTGCAGAGGAAGAACAACAAGAAGGGAAATATCTCGAAATATGTCCGTCAGGCCAGTTCCTTTGAGCTGAATCTGCAAATATCTCGGAAACGAAGCGAGCTATGGCAAAATGTTAAGAGACGTTTTTTGTAGAGAATTATGTTTCCTACAATCTATGTTCTATGATATTTTTTGATCAGAAGCGTAGTTTTCGAGATATATCGAGATACTTCAAAGTTCCGAAGCCGCACCAACATAATAGAGATACAGAAACACCGTGGCCCCTTTCTTTGAGATAACTGTGCACTAGTGCGAGCCGCAAATGCCACTTCCAGCTTAGCTGTGCAGAAGAAGAACAACAAGAAGAAGAAATATCTCGAAATATGTCCGTCAGGCCCCTTCCCTTGAGATAAATCTGCAAATATCTCGGAAACGAAGCGAGCTGTGGCAAAATGTTAGGAGACCTTTTTTGTACAGAATTATGTTTCCTACTTTTTATGTTCTATGATATTTTTTGATCAGACGCGTAGTTCTCGAGATATATCAAGATATTTAAAAGTTCCGAAGCCGCACCAACATAATAGAGATACAGAAACACCGTGGCCCCTTTCTTTGAGATAACTGTGCACTAGTGCGAGCCGCAAATGCCACTTCCAGCTTAGCTGTGCAGAAGAAGAACAACAAGAAGAAGAAATATCTCGAAATATGTCCGTCAGGCCCCTTCCCTTGAGATAAATCTGCAAATATCTCGGAAACGAAGCGAGCTATGGCAAAATGTTAGGAGACCTTTTTTGTACAGAATTATGTTTCCTACTTTTTATGTTCTATGATATTTTTTGATCAGACGCGTAGTTCTCGAGATATATCAAGATATTTAAAAGTTCCGAAGCCGCACCAACATAATAGAGATACAGAAACACCGTGGCCCCTTTCTTTGAGATAACTCTGCACTAGCGCGAGCCGCAAATGCCACTTACAGCTTAGCTGTGCAGAAGAAGAACAACGAGAACAAGAAATATCTCGAAATATGTCCGTCAGGCCCCTTCCCTTGAGATAAATCTGCAAATATCTCGGAAACGAAGCGAGCTATGGCAAAATGTTAAGAGATCTTTTTTGTAGAGAATTGAGTTTCCTACTTTTTATGTTCTATGATATTTTTTGATCAGATGCGTAGTTCTCGAGATATACCAAGATATTTAAAAGTTCCGAAGCCGCACCAACATAATAGAGATACAGAAACACCGTGGCTCCTTTCTTTGAGATAACTCTGCACTATTGCGAGCTGGAAATGCCACTTCCAGTTTAGCTGTGCAGAAGAAGAACAACAAGAAGAAGAAATATCTCGAAATATGTCCGTCAGGCCCCTGCCCTTGAGATATATCTGCAAATATCTCGGAAACGAAGCGAGCTATGGCAAAATGTTGAGAGACCTTTTTTGTAGAGAATTATGTTTCCTAGAATTTATGTTCTATGATATTTTTTGATCAGATGCGTAGTTTTCGAGATATATCGAGATATTTAAAAGTTCCGAAGCCGCACCAACATAATAGAGATACAGAAACACCGTGGCCCCTTTCTTTGAGATAACTCTGCGCTAGTGCGAGCCGCAAATGCCACTTCCAGCTTAGCTGTGCAGAAGAAGAACAACAAGAAGAAGAAATATCTCGAAATATGTCCGTCAGGCCAGTTCCTTTGAGCTGAATCTGCAAATATCTCGGAAACGAAGCGAGCTATGGCAAAATGTTAAGAGACGTTTTTTGTAGAGAATTATGTTTCCTACAATTTATGTTCTATGATATTTTTTGATCAGAAGCGTAGTTTTCGAGATATATCGAGATACTTAAAAGTTCCGAAGCCGCACCAACATAATAGAGATACAGAAACACCGTGGCCCCTTTCTTTGAGATAACTGTGCACTAGTGCGAGCCGCAAATGCCACTTCCAGCTTAGCTGTGCAGAAGAAGAACAACAAGAAGAAGAAATATCTCGAAATATGTCCGTCAGGCCCCTTCCCTTGAGATATATCTGCAAATATCTCGGAAACGAAGCGAGCTATGGCAAAATGTTAGGAGACCTTTTTTGTACAGAATTATGTTTCCTACTTTTTATGTTCTATGATATTTTTTGATCAGACGCGTAGTTCTCGAGATATATCAAGATATTTAAAAGTTCCGAAGCCGCACCAACATAATAGAGATACAGAAACACCGTGGCCCCTTTCTTTGAGATAACTCTGCACTAGCGCGAGCCGCAAATGCCACTTACAGCTTAGCTGTGCAGAAGAAGAACAACGAGAACAAGAAATATCTCGAAATATGTCCGTCAGGCCCCTTCCCTTGAGATAAATCTGCAAATATCTCGGAAACGAAGTGAGGTATGGCAAAATGTTAAGAGACCGTTTTTGTAGAGAATTAAGTTTCCT
Source organism: Osmia lignaria lignaria (assembly GCF_051020975.1). Taxonomy (NCBI): domain Eukaryota; kingdom Metazoa; phylum Arthropoda; class Insecta; order Hymenoptera; family Megachilidae; genus Osmia; species Osmia lignaria. Next base: position 9,137,215 of record NW_027478166.1, read on the forward strand.
ACTTTTTATGTTCTATGATATTTTTTGATCAGACGCGTAGTTCTCGAGATATATCAAGATATTTAAAAGTTCCGAAGCCGCACCAACATAATAGAGATACAGAAACACCGTGGCCCCTTTCTTTGAGATAACTCTGCACTATTGCGAGCTGTAAATACCACTTCCAGCTTAGCTGTGCAGAAGAAGAACAACAAGAAGAAGAAATATCTCGAAATATGTCCGTCAGGCCCCTTCCCTTGAGATATATCTGCAAATATCTCGGAAACGAAGCGAGCTATGGCAAAATGTTAAGAGACCTTTTTTGTAGAGAATTATGTTTCCTACAATTTATGTTCTATGATATTTTTTGATCAGAAGCGTAGTTTTCGAGATATATCGAGATATTTAAAAGTTCCGAAGCCGCACCAACATAATAGAGATACAGAAACACCGTGGCCCCTTTCTTTGAGATAACTCTGCACTAGTGCGAGCCGCAAATGCCACTTCCAGCTTAGCTGTGCAGAAGAAGAACAACAAGAAGAAGAAATATCTCGAAATATGCCCGTGAGGCCCCTTCCATTGAGATAAATCTGCAAATATCTCGGAAACGAAGCGAGCTATGGCAAAATGTTAAGAGACCTTTTTTGTAGAGAGTTAAGTTTCCTACTTTTTATGTTCTATGATATTTTTTGATCAGATGCGTAGTTCTCGAGATATATCAAGATATTTAAAAGTTCCGAAGCCGCACCAACATAATAGAGATACAGAAACACCGTGGCCCCTTTCTTTAAGATAACTCTGCACTACTGCGAGCTGCAAATGCCACTTCCAGCTTAGCTGTGCAGAAGAAGAACAACAAGAAGAAGAAATATCTCGAAATATGCCCGTCAGGCCCCTTCCATTGAGATAAATCTGCAAATATCTCGGAAACGAAGCGAGCTATGGCAAAATGTTAAGAGACCTTTTTTGTAGAGAGTTAAGTTTCCTACTTTTTATGTTCTATGATATTTTTTGATCAGATGCGTAGTTCTCGAGATATATCAAGATATTTAAAAGTTCCGAAGCCGCACCAACATAATAGAGATACAGAAACACCGTGGCCCCTTTCTTTGAGATAACTCTGCACTACTGCGAGCTGCAAATGCCACTTCCAGCTTAGCTGTGCAGAAGAAGAACAAGAAGAAGAAGAAATATCTCGAAATATGTCCGTCAGACCCCTTCCCTTGAGATAAATCTGCAAATATCTCGGAAACGAAGCGAGCTATGGCAAAATGTTAAGAGACGTTTTTTGTAGAGAATTAAGTTTCCTACAATTTATGTTCTATGATATTTTTTGATCAGAAGCGTAGTTTTCGAGATATATCGAGATATTTAAAAGTTCCGAAGCCGCACCAACATAATAGAGATACAGAAACACCGTGGCCCCTTTCTTTGAGATAACTCTGCACTAGTGCGAGCCGCAAATGCCACTTCCAGCTTAGCTGTGCAGAAGAAGAACAACAAGAAGAAGAAATATCTCGAAATATGTCCGTCAGGCCCCTTCCCTTGAGATAAATATGCAAATATCTCGGAAACGAAGCGAGCTATGGCAAAATGTTAAGAGACCTTTTTTGTAGAGAATTAAGTTTCCTACTTTTTATGTTCTATGATATTTTTTGATCAGATGCGTTGTTCTCGAGATATATCAAGATATTTAAAAGTTCCGAAGCCGCACCAACATAATAGAGATACAGAAACACCGTTGCCCCTTTCTTTGAGATAACTCTGCACTATTGCGAGCTGCAAATGCCGCTCCCAGCTTAGCTGTGCAGAAGAAGAACAACAAGAAGAAGAAATATCTCGAAATATGTCCGTCAGGCCCCTTCCCTTGAGATATATCTGCAAATATCTCGGAAACGAAGCGAGCTATGGCAAAATGTTAAGAGACCTTTTTTGTAGAGAATTAAGTTTCCTACTTTTTATGTTCTATGATATTTTTTGATCGGATGCGTAGTTCTCGAGATATATCAAGATATTTAAAAGTTCCGAAGCCGCACCAACATAATAGAGATACAGAAACACCGTGGCCCCTTTCTTTGAGATAACTCTGCACTTCTGCGCGCTGCAAATGCCACTTCCAGCTTAGCTGTGCAGAAGAAGAACAACAAGAAGAAGAAATATCTCGAAATATGCCCGTCAGGCCCCTTCCATTGAGATGAATCTGCAAATATCTCGGAAACGAAGCGAGCTATGGCAAAATGTTAAGAGACCTTTTTTGTAGAGAATTAAGTTTCCTACTTTTTATGTTCTATGATATTTTTTGATCAGATGCGTAGTTCTCGAGATATATCAAGATATTTAAAAGTTCCGAAGCCGCACCAACATAATAGAGATACAGAAACACCGTGGCCCCTTTCTTTGAGATAACTCTGCACTATTGCGAGCTGCAAATGCCACTCCCAGCTTAGCTGTGCAGAAGAAGAACAACAAGAAGAAGAAATATCTCGAAATATGTCCGTCAGGCCCCTTCCCTTGAGATATATCTGCAAATATCTCGGAAACGAAGCGAGCTATGGCAAAATGTTAAGAGACCTTTTTTGTAGAGAATTAAGTTTGCTACTTTTTATGTTCTATGATATTTTTTGATCGGATGCGTAGTTCTCGAGATATATCAAGATATTTAAAAGTTCCGAAGCCGCACCAACATAATAGAGATACAGAAACACCGTGGCCCCTTTCTTTGAGATAACTCTGCACTATTGCGCGCTGCAAATGCCACTTCCAGCTTAGCTGCGCAGAAGAAGAACAACAAGAAGAAGAAATATCTCGAAATATGCCCGTCAGGCCCCTTCCATTGAGATAAATCTGCAAATATCTCGGAAACGAAGCGAGCTATGGCAAAATGTTAAGAGACCTTTTTTGTAGAGAATTAAGTTTCCTACTTTTTATGTTCTATGATATTTTTTGATCAGATGCGTAGTTCTCGAGATATATCAAGATATTTAAAAGTTCCGAAGCCGCACCAACATAATAGAGATACAGAAACACCGTGGCCCCTTTCTTTGAGATAACTCTGCACTACTGCGAGCTGCAAATGCCACTTCCAGCTTAGCTGTGCAGAAGAAGAACAACAAGAAGAAGAAATATCTCGAAATATGTCCGTCAGACCCCTTCCCTTGAGATAAATCTGCAAATATCTCGGAAACGAAGCGAGCTATGGCAAAATGTTAAGAGACCTTTTTTGTAGAGAATTAAGTTTCCTACTTTTTATGTTCTATGATATTTTTTGATCAGATGCGTAGTTCTCGAGATATATCGAGATATTTAAAAGTTCCGAAGCCGCACCAACATAATAGAGATACAGAAACACCGTGGCCCCTTTCTTTGAGATAACTCTTTACTAGTGCGAGCCGCAAATGCCACTTCCAGCTTAGCTGTGCAGAAGAAGAACAACAAGAAGAAGAAATATCTCGAAATATGTCCGTCAGGCCCCTTCCCTTGAGATAAATATGCAAATATCTCGGAAACGAAGCGAGCTATGGCAAAATGTTAAGAGACCTTTTTTGTAGAGAATTAAGTTTCCTACTTTTTATGTTCTATGATATTTTTTGATCAGATGCGTTGTTCTCGAGATATATCAAGATATTTAAAAGTTCCGAAGCCGCACCAACATAATAGAGATAAGGAAACACCGTGGCCCCTTTCTTTGAGATAACTCTGCACTATTGCGAGCTGCAAATGCCACTCCCAGCTTAGCTGTGCAGAAGAAGAACAACAAGAAGAAGAAATATCTCGAAATATGTCCGTCAGGCCCCTTCCCTTGAGATATATCTGCAAATATCTCGGAAACGAAGCGAGCTATGGCAAAATGATAAGAGACCTTTTTTGTAGAGAATTAAGTTTCCTACTTTTTATGTTCTATGATATTTTTTGATCGGATGCGTAGTTCTCGAGATATATCAAGATATTTAAAAGTTCCGAAGCCGCACCAACATAATAGAGATACAGAAACACCGTGGCCCCTTTCTTTGAGATAACTCTGCACTATTGCGCGCTGCAAATGCCACTTCCAGCTTAGCTGTGCAGAAGAAGAACAACAAGAAGAAGAAATATCTCGAAATATGCCCGTCAGGCCCCTTCCATTGAGATAAATCTGCAAATATCTCGGAAACGAAGCGAGCTATGGCAAAATGTTAAGAGACCTTTTTTGTAGAGAATTAAGTTTCCTACTTTTTATGTTCTATGATATTTTTTGATCAGATGCGTAGTTCTCGAGATATATCAAGATATTTAAAAGTTCCGAAGCCGCACCAACATAATAGAGATACAGAAACACCGTGGCCCCTTTCTTTGAGATAACTCTGCACTACTGCGAGCTGCAAATGCCACTTCCAGCTTAGCTGTGCAGAAGAAGAACAACAAGAAGAAGAAATATCTCGAAATATGTCCGTCAGACCCCTTCCCTTGAGATAAATCTGCAAATATCTCGGAAACGAAGCGAGCTATGGCAAAATGTTAAGAGACCTTTTCTGTAGAGAATTAAGTTTCCTACTTTTTATGTTCTATGATATTTTTTGATCAGATGCGTAGTTCTCGAGATATATCGAGATATTTAAAAGTTCCGAAGCCGCACCAACATAATAGAGATACAGAAACACCGTGGCCCCTTTCTTTGAGATAACTCTGCACTAGTGCGAGCCGCAAATGCCACTTCCAGCTTAGCTGTGCAGAAGAAGAACAACAAGAAGAAGAAATATCTCGAAATATGTCCGTCAGGCCCCTTCCCTTGAGATAAATATACAAATATCTCGGAAACGAAGCGAGCTATGGCAAAATGTTAAGAGACCTTTTTTGTAGAGAATTAAGTTTCCTACTTTTTATGTTCTATGATATTTTTTGATCAGATGCGTTGTTCTCGAGATATATCAAGATATTTAAAAGTTCCGAAGCCGCACCAACATAATAGAGATACAGAAACACCGTGGCCCCTTTCTTTGAGATAACTCTGCACTATTGCGAGCTGCAAATGCCACTTCCAGCTTAGCTGTGCAGAAGAAGAACAACAAGAAGAAGAAATATCTCGAAATATGTCTGTCAGGCCCCTTCCCTTGAGATATATCTGCAAATATCTCGGAAACGAAGCGAGCTATGGCAAAATGTTGAGAGACCTTTTTTGTAGAGCATTAAGTTTCCTACTTTTTATGTTCTATGATATTTTTTGATCAGATGCGTAGTTCTCGAGATATATCGAGATATTTAAAAGTTCCGAAGCCGCACCAACATAATAGAGATACCGAAACACCGTGGCCCCTTTCTTTGAGATAACTCTGCACTAGTGCGAGCCGCAAATGCCACTTCCAGCTTAGCTGTGCAGAAGAAGAACAACAAGAAGAAGAAATATCTCGAAATATGTCCGTCAGGCCCCTTCCCTTGAGATAAATATGCAAATATCTCGGAAACGAAGCGAGCTATGGCAAAATGTTAAGAGACCTTTTTTGTAGAGAATTAAGTTTCCTACTTTTTATGTTCTATGATATTTTTTGATCAGATGCGTTGTTCTCGAGATATATCAAGATATTTAAAAGTTCCGAAGCCGCACCAACATAATAGAGATACAGAAACACCGTGGCCCCTTTCTTTGAGATAACTCTGCACTATTGCGAGCTGCAAATGCCACTTCCAGCTTAGCTGTGCAGAAGAAGAACAACAAGAAGAAGAAATATCTCGAAATATGTCTGTCAGGCCCCTTCCCTTGAGATAAATCTGCAAATATCTCGGAAACGAAGCGAGCTATGGCAAAATGTTAAGAGACCTTTTTTGTAGAGAATTAAGTTTCCTACTTTTTATGTTCTATGATATTTTTTGATCAGATGCGTTGTTCTCGAGATATATCAAGATATTTAAAAGTTCCGAAGCCGCACCAACATAATAGAGATACAGAAACACCGTGGCCCCTTTCTTTGAGATAACTCTGCACTATTGCGAGCTGCAAATGCCACTTCCAGCTTAGCTGTGCAGAAGAAGAACAACAAGAAGAAGAAATATCTCGAAATATGTCTGTCAGGCCCCTTCCCTTGAGATAAATCTGCAAATATCTCGGAAACGAAGCGAGCTATGGCAAAATGTTAAGAGACCTTTTTTGTAGAGAATTAAGTTTCCTACTTTTTATGTTCTATGATATTTTTTGATCAGATGCGTAGTTCTCGAGATATATCAAGATATTTAAAAGTTCCGAAGCCGCACCAACATAATAGAGATACAGAAACACCGTGGCCCCTTTCTTTGAGATAACTCTGCACTACTGCGAGCTGCAAATGCCACTTCCAGCTTAGCTGTGCAGAAGAAGAACAACAAGAAGAAGAAATATCTCGAAATATGTCCGTCAGACCCCTTCCCTTGAGATAAATCTGCAAATATCTCGGAAACGAAGCGAGCTATGGCAAAATGTTAAGAGACCCTTTTTGTAGAGAATTAAGTTTCCTACTTTTTATGTTCTATGATATTTTTTGATCAGATGCGTAGTTCTCGAGATATATCGAGATATTTAAAAGTTCCGAAGCCGCACCAACATAATAGAGATACCGAAACACCGTGGCCCCTTTCTTTGAGATAACTCTGCACTAGTGCGAGCCGCAAATGCCACTTCCAGCTTAGCTGTGCAGAAGAAGAACAACAAGAAGAAGAAATATCTCGAAATATGTCCGTCAGGCCCCTTCCCTTGAGATAAATATGCAAATATCTCGGAAACGAAGCGAGCTATGGCAAAATGTTAAGAGACCTTTTTTGTAGAGAATTAAGTTTCCTACTTTTTATGTTCTATGATATTTTTTGATCAGATGCGTTGTTCTCGAGATATATCAAGATATTTAAAAGTTCCGAAGCCGCACCAACATAATAGAGATACAGAAACAACGTGGCCCCTTTCTTTGAGATAACTCTGCACTATTGCGAGCTGCAAATGCCACTTCCAGCTTAGCTGTGCAGAAGAAGAACAACAAGAAGAAGAAATATCTCGAAATATGTCTGTCAGGCCCCTTCCCTTGAGATATATCTGCAAATATCTCGGAAACGAAGTGAGCTATGGCAAAATGTTGAGAGACCTTTTTTGTAGAGAATTAAGTTTCCTACTTTTTATGTTCTATGATATTTTTTGATCGGATGCGTAGTTCTCGAGATATATCAAGATATTTAAAAGTTCCGAAGCCGCACCAACATAATAGAGATACAGAAACACCGTGGCCCCTTTCTTTGAGATAACTCTGCACTATTGCGAGCTGCAAATGCCACTCCCAGCTTAGCTGTGCAGAAGAAGAACAACAAGAAGAAGAAATATCTCGAAATATGTCCGTCAGGCCCCTTCCCTTGAGATATATCTGCAAATATCTCGGAAACGAAGCGAGCTATGGCAAAATGTTAAGAGACCTTTTTTGTAGAGAATTAAGTTTGCTACTTTTTATGTTCTATGATATTTTTTGATCGGATGCGTAGTTCTCGAGATATATCAAGATATTTAAAAGTTCCGAAGCCGCACCAACATAATAGAGATACAGAAACACCGTGGCCCCTTTCTTTGAGATAACTCTGCACTATTGCGCGCTGCAAATGCCACTTCCAGCTTAGCTGCGCAGAAGAAGAACAACAAGAAGAAGAAATATCTCGAAATATGCCCGTCAGGCCCCTTCCATTGAGATAAATCTGCAAATATCTCGGAAACGAAGCGAGCTATGGCAAAATGTTAAGAGACCTTTTTTGTAGAGAATTAAGTTTCCTACTTTTTATGTTCTATGATATTTTTTGATCAGATGCGTAGTTCTCGAGATATATCAAGATATTTAAAAGTTCCGAAGCCGCACCAACATAATAGAGATACAGAAACACCGTGGCCCCTTTCTTTGAGATAACTCTGCACTACTGCGAGCTGCAAATGCCACTTCCAGCTTAGCTGTGCAGAAGAAGAACAACAAGAAGAAGAAATATCTCGAAATATGTCCGTCAGACCCCTTCCCTTGAGATAAATCTGCAAATATCTCGGAAACGAAGCGAGCTATGGCAAAATGTTAAGAGACCTTTTTTGTAGAGAATTAAGTTTCCTACTTTTTATGTTCTATGATATTTTTTGATCAGATGCGTAGTTCTCGAGATATATCGAGATATTTAAAAGTTCCGAAGCCGCACCAACATAATAGAGATACAGAAACACCGTGGCCCCTTTCTTTGAGATAACTCTTTACTAGTGCGAGCCGCAAATGCCACTTCCAGCTTAGCTGTGCAGAAGAAGAACAACAAGAAGAAGAAATATCTCGAAATATGTCCGTCAGGCCCCTTCCCTTGAGATAAATATGCAAATATCTCGGAAACGAAGCGAGCTATGGCAAAATGTTAAGAGACCTTTTTTGTAGAGAATTAAGTTTCCTACTTTTTATGTTCTATGATATTTTTTGATCAGATGCGTTGTTCTCGAGATATATCAAGATATTTAAAAGTTCCGAAGCCGCACCAACATAATAGAGATAAGGAAACACCGTGGCCCCTTTCTTTGAGATAACTCTGCACTATTGCGAGCTGCAAATGCCACTCCCAGCTTAGCTGTGCAGAAGAAGAACAACAAGAAGAAGAAATATCTCGAAATATGTCCGTCAGGCCCCTTCCCTTGAGATATATCTGCAAATATCTCGGAAACGAAGCGAGCTATGGCAAAATGATAAGAGACCTTTTTTGTAGAGAATTAAGTTTCCTACTTTTTATGTTCTATGATATTTTTTGATCGGATGCGTAGTTCTCGAGATATATCAAGATATTTAAAAGTTCCGAAGCCGCACCAACATAATAGAGATACAGAAACACCGTGGCCCCTTTCTTTGAGATAACTCTGCACTATTGCGCGCTGCAAATGCCACTTCCAGCTTAGCTGTGCAGAAGAAGAACAACAAGAAGAAGAAATATCTCGAAATATGCCCGTCAGGCCCCTTCCATTGAGATAAATCTGCAAATATCTCGGAAACGAAGCGAGCTATGGCAAAATGTTAAGAGACCTTTTTTGTAGAGAATTAAGTTTCCTACTTTTTATGTTCTATGATATTTTTTGATCAGATGCGTAGTTCTCGAGATATATCAAGATATTTAAAAGTTCCGAAGCCGCACCAACATAATAGAGATACAGAAACACCGTGGCCCCTTTCTTTGAGATAACTCTGCACTACTGCGAGCTGCAAATGCCACTTCCAGCTTAGCTGTGCAGAAGAAGAACAACAAGAAGAAGAAATATCTCGAAATATGTCCGTCAGACCCCTTCCCTTGAGATAAATCTGCAAATATCTCGGAAACGAAGCGAGCTATGGCAAAATGTTAAGAGACCTTTTCTGTAGAGAATTAAGTTTCCTACTTTTTATGTTCTATGATATTTTTTGATCAGATGCGTAGTTCTCGAGATATATCGAGATATTTAAAAGTTCCGAAGCCGCACCAACATAATAGAGATACAGAAACACCGTGGCCCCTTTCTTTGAGATAACTCTGCACTAGTGCGAGCCGCAAATGCCACTTCCAGCTTAGCTGTGCAGAAGAAGAACAACAAGAAGAAGAAATATCTCGAAATATGTCCGTCAGGCCCCTTCCCTTGAGATAAATATACAAATATCTCGGAAACGAAGCGAGCTATGGCAAAATGTTAAGAGACCTTTTTTGTAGAGAATTAAGTTTCCTACTTTTTATGTTCTATGATATTTTTTGATCAGATGCGTTGTTCTCGAGATATATCAAGATATTTAAAAGTTCCGAAGCCGCACCAACATAATAGAGATACAGAAACACCGTGGCCCCTTTCTTTGAGATAACTCTGCACTATTGCGAGCTGCAAATGCCACTTCCAGCTTAGCTGTGCAGAAGAAGAACAACAAGAAGAAGAAATATCTCGAAATATGTCTGTCAGGCCCCTTCCCTTGAGATATATCTGCAAATATCTCGGAAACGAAGCGAGCTATGGCAAAATGTTGAGAGACCTTTTTTGTAGAGCATTAAGTTTCCTACTTTTTATGTTCTATGATATTTTTTGATCAGATGCGTAGTTCTCGAGATATATCGAGATATTTAAAAGTTCCGAAGCCGCACCAACATAATAGAGATACCGAAACACCGTGGCCCCTTTCTTTGAGATAACTCTGCACTAGTGCGAGCCGCAAATGCCACTTCCAGCTTAGCTGTGCAGAAGAAGAACAACAAGAAGAAGAAATATCTCGAAATATGTCCGTCAGGCCCCTTCCCTTGAGATAAATATGCAAATATCTCGGAAACGAAGCGAGCTATGGCAAAATGTTAAGAGACCTTTTTTGTAGAGAATTAAGTTTCCTACTTTTTATGTTCTATGATATTTTTTGATCAGATGCGTTGTTCTCGAGATATATCAAGATATTTAAAAGTTCCGAAGCCGCACCAACATAATAGAGATACAGAAACACCGTGGCCCCTTTCTTTGAGATAACTCTGCACTATTGCGAGCTGCAAATGCCACTTCCAGCTTAGCTGTGCAGAAGAAGAACAACAAGAAGAAGAAATATCTCGAAATATGTCTGTCAGGCCCCTTCCCTTGAGATAAATCTGCAAATATCTCGGAAACGAAGCGAGCTATGGCAAAATGTTAAGAGACCTTTTTTGTAGAGAATTAAGTTTCCTACTTTTTATGTTCTATGATATTTTTTGATCAGATGCGTTGTTCTCGAGATATATCAAGATATTTAAAAGTTCCGAAGCCGCACCAACATAATAGAGATACAGAAACACCGTGGCCCCTTTCTTTGAGATAACTCTGCACTATTGCGAGCTGCAAATGCCACTTCCAGCTTAGCTGTGCAGAAGAAGAACAACAAGAAGAAGAAATATCTCGAAATATGTCTGTCAGGCCCCTTCCCTTGAGATAAATCTGCAAATATCTCGGAAACGAAGCGAGCTATGGCAAAATGTTAAGAGACCTTTTTTGTAGAGAATTAAGTTTCCTACTTTTTATGTTCTATGATATTTTTTGATCAGATGCGTAGTTCTCGAGATATATCAAGATATTTAAAAGTTCCGAAGCCGCACCAACATAATAGAGATACAGAAACACCGTGGCCCCTTTCTTTGAGATAACTCTGCACTACTGCGAGCTGCAAATGCCACTTCCAGCTTAGCTGTGCAGAAGAAGAACAACAAGAAGAAGAAATATCTCGAAATATGTCCGTCAGACCCCTTCCCTTGAGATAAATCTGCAAATATCTCGGAAACGAAGCGAGCTATGGCAAAATGTTAAGAGACCCTTTTTGTAGAGAATTAAGTTTCCTACTTTTTATGTTCTATGATATTTTTTGATCAGATGCGTAGTTCTCGAGATATATCGAGATATTTAAAAGTTCCGAAGCCGCACCAACATAATAGAGATACCGAAACACCGTGGCCCCTTTCTTTGAGATAACTCTGCACTAGTGCGAGCCGCAAATGCCACTTCCAGCTTAGCTGTGCAGAAGAAGAACAACAAGAAGAAGAAATATCTCGAAATATGTCCGTCAGGCCCCTTCCCTTGAGATAAATATGCAAATATCTCGGAAACGAAGCGAGCTATGGCAAAATGTTAAGAGACCTTTTTTGTAGAGAATTAAGTTTCCTACTTTTTATGTTCTATGATATTTTTTGATCAGATGCGTTGTTCTCGAGATATATCAAGATATTTAAAAGTTCCGAAGCCGCACCAACATAATAGAGATACAGAAACAACGTGGCCCCTTTCTTTGAGATAACTCTGCACTATTGCGAGCTGCAAATGCCACTTCCAGCTTAGCTGTGCAGAAGAAGAACAACAAGAAGAAGAAATATCTCGAAATATGTCTGTCAGGCCCCTTCCCTTGAGATATATCTGCAAATATCTCGGAAACGAAGTGAGCTATGGCAAAATGTTGAGAGACCTTTTTTGTAGAGAATTAAGTTTCCTACTTTTTATGTTCTATGATATTTTTTGATCAGATGCGTTGTTCTCGAGATATATCAAGATATTTAAAAGTTCCGAAGCCGCACCAACATAATAGAGATACAGAAACACCGTGGCCCCTTTCTTTGAGATAACTCTGCACTATTGCGAGCTGCAAATGCCACTTCCAGCTTAGCTGTGCAGAAGAAGAACAACAAGAAGAAGAAATATCTCGAAATATGTCTGTCAGGCCCTTTCCCTTGAGATAAATCTGCAAATATCTCGGAAACGAAGCGAGCTATGGCAAAATGTTAAGAGACCTTTTTTGTAGAGAATTAAGTTTCCTACTTTTTATGTTCTATGATATTTTTTGATCAGATGCGTAGTTCTCGAGATATATCAAGATATTTAAAAGTTCCGAAGCCGCACCAACATAATAGAGATACAGAAACACCGTGGCCCCTTTCTTTGAGATAACTCTGCACTACTGCGAGCTGCAAATGCCACTTCCAGCTTAGCTGTGCAGAAGAAGAACAACAAGAAGAAGAAATATCTCGAAATATGTCCGTCAGACCCCTTCCCTTGAGATAAATCTGCAAATATCTCGGAAACGAAGCGAGCTATGGCAAAATGTTAAGAGACCTTTTTTGTAGAGAATCAAGTTTCCTACTTTTTATGTTCTATGATATTTTTTGATCAGATGCGTAGTTCTCGAGATATATCGAGATATTTAAAAGTTCCGAAGCCGCACCAACATAATAGAGATACCGAAACACCGTGGCCCCTTTCTTTGAGATAACTCTGCACTAGTGCGAGCCGCAAATGCCACTTCCAGCTTAGCTGTGCAGAAGAAGAACAACAAGAAGAAGAAATATCTCGAAGTATGTCCGTCAGGCCCCTTCCCTTGAGATAAATATGCAAATATCTCGGAAACGAAGCGAGCTATGGCAAAATGTTAAGAGACCTTTTTTGTAGAGAATTAAGTTTCCTACTTTTTATGTTCTATGATATTTTTTGATCAGATGCGTTGTTCTCGAGATATATCAAGATATTTAAAAGTTCCGAAGCCGCACCAACATAATAGAGATACAGAAACACCGTGGCCCCTTTCTTTGAGATAACTCTGCACTATTGCGAGCTGCAAATGCCACTTCCAGCTTAGCTGTGCAGAAGAAGAACAACAAGAAGAAGAAATATCTCGAAATATGTCTGTCAGGCCCCTTCCCTTGAGATAAATCTGCAAATATCTCGGAAACGAAGCGAGCTATGGCAAAATGTTAAGACACCTTTTTTGTAGAGAATTAAGTTTCCTACTTTTTATGTTCTATGATATTTTTTGATCAGATGCGTAGTTCTCGAGATATATCAAGATATTTAAAAGTTCCGAAGCCGCACCAACATAATAGAGATACAGAAACACCGTGGCCCCTTTCTTTGAGATAACTCTGCACTACTGCGAGCTGCAAATGCCACTTCCAGCTTAGCTGTGCAGAAGAAGAACAACAAGAAGAAGAAATATCTCGAAATATGTCCGTCAGACCCCTTCCCTTGAGATAAATCTGCAAATATCTCGGAAACGAAGCGAGCTATGGCAAAATGTTAAGAGACCTTTTTTGTAGAGAATTAAGTTTCCTACTTTTTATGTTCTATGATATTTTTTGATCAGATGCGTTGTTCTCGAGATATATCAAGATATTTAAAAGTTCCGAAGCCGCACCAACATAATAGAGATACAGAAACACCGTGGCCCCTTTCTTTGAGATAACTCTGCACTATTGCGAACTGCAAATGCCACTTCCAGCTTAGCTGTGCAGAAGAAGAACAACAAGAAGAAGAAATATCTCGAAACATGTCCGTCAGACCCCTTCCCTTGAGATAAATCTGCAAATATCTCGGAAACGAAGCGAGCTATGGCAAAATGTTAAGAGACCTTTTTTGTAGAGAATTAAGTTTCCTACTTTTTATGTTCTATGATATTTTTTGATCCGATGCGTAGTTCTCGAGATATATCCAGATATTTAAAAGCTCCGAAGCGGCACCAACATAATAGAGATACAGAAACACCGTGGCCCCTTTCTTTGAGGTAACTCTGCACTATTGCGAGCTGCAAATGCCACTTCCAGCTTAGCTGTGCAGAAGAAGAACAACAAGAAGAAGAAATATCTCGAAATATGTCCGTCAGGCCCCTTCCCTTGAGATAAATCTGCAAATATCTCGGAAACCAAGCGAGCTATGGCAAAATGTTAAGAGACCTTATTTGTAGAGAATTAAGTTTCCTACTTTTTATGTTCTACGATATTTTTTGATGAGATGCGTAGTTCTCGAGATATATCAAGATATTTAAAAGTTCCGAAGCCGCACCAACATAATAGAGATACAGAAACACCGTGGCCCCTTTCTTTGAGATAACTCTGCACTATTGCGAACTGCAAATGCCACTTCCAGCTTAGCTGTGCAGAAGAAGAACAACAAGAAGAAGAAGTATCTCGAAATATGTCCATCAGGACCCTTCCCTTGAGAGAAATCTGCAAATATCTCGGAAACGAAGCGAGCTATGGCAAAATGTTAAGAGACCTTTTTTGTAGAGAATTAAGTTTCCTACTTTTTATGTTCTATGATATTTTTTGATCAGATGCGTAATTCTCGAGATATATCCAGATATTTAAAAGCTCCGAAGCGGCACCAACATAATAGAGATACAGAAACACCGTGGCCCCTTTCTTTGAGGTAACTCTGCACTATTGCGAGCTGCAAATGCCACTTCCAGCTTAGCTGTGCAGAAGAAGAACAACAAGAAGAAGAAATATCTCGAAATATGTCCGTCAGGCCCCTTCCCTTGAGATAAATCTGCAAATATCTCGGAAACCAAGCGAGCTATGGCAAAATGTTAAGAGACCTTATTTGTAGAGAATTAAGTTTCCTACTTTTTATGTTCTACGATATTTTTTGATCAGATGCGTAGTTCTCGAGATATATCAAGATATTTAAAAGTTCCGAAGCCGCACCAACATAATAGAGATACAGAAACACCGTGGCCCCTTTCTTTGAGATAACTCTGCACTATTGCGAACTGCAAATGCCACTTCCAGCTTAGCTGTGCAGAAGAAGAACAACAAGAAGAAGAAATATCTCGAAATATGTCCATCAGGACCCTTCCCTTGAGATAAATCTGCAAATATCTCGGAAACGAAGCGAGCTATGGCAAAATGTTAAGAGACCTTTTTTGTAGAGAATTATGTTTCCTACAATTTATGTTCTATGATATTTTTTGATCAGAAGCGTAGTTTTCGAGATATATCGAGATATTTAAAAGTTCCGAAGCCGCACCAACATAATAGAGATACAGAAACAGCGTGGCCCCTTTCTTTGGGATAACTCTGCACTATTGCGAGCTGGAAATGCCACTTCCAGCTTAGCTGTGCAGAAGAAGAAGAACAAGAAGAAGAAATATCTCGAAATATGTCCGTCAGGCCCCTTCCCTTGAGATAAATCTGCAAATATCTCGGAATCGAAGCGAGCTATGGCAAAATGTTAAGAGACCTTTTCTGTAGAGAATTAAGTTTTCTACTTTTTATGTTCCATGATATTTTTTGATCAGATGCGTAGTTCTCGAGATATATCAAGATATTTAAAAGTTCCGAAGCCGCACCAACATAATAGAGATACAGAAACACCGTGGCCCCTTTCTTTGAGATATCTCTGCACTATTGCGAGCTGCAAATGCCACTTCCAGCTTAGCTGCGCAGAAGAAGAACAACAAGAAGAAGAAATATCTCGAAATATGTCCGTCAGGCCCCTTCCCTTGAGATAAATCTGCAAATATCTCGGAAACGAAGCCAGCTATGGCAAAATGTTAAGAGACCTTTTTTGTAGAGAATTATGTTTCCTACTTTTTATGTTCTATGATATTTTTTGATGCGACGCGTAGTTCTCGAGATATATCAAGATATTTAAAAGTTCCGAAGCCGCACCAACATAAGAGAGATACAGAAACACCGTGGCCCCTTTCGTTGAGATAACTCTGCACTAGTGCGAGCCGCAAATGCCACTTCCAGCTTAACTGTGCAGAAGAAGAACAACAAGAAGAAGAAATATCTCGAAATATGTCCGTTAGGCCCCTTCACTTGAGATAAATCTGCAAATATCTCGGAAACGAAGCGAGCTATGGCAAAATGTTAAGAGACCTTTTTTGTAGAGAATTAAGTTTCCTACTTTTTATGTTCTATGATATTTTTTGATCAGATGCGTAGTTCTCGAGATATACCAAGATATTTAAAAGTTCCGAAGCCGCACCAACATAATAGAGATACAGAAACACCGTGGCCCCTTTCTTTGAGATAACTCTGCACTATTGCGAGCTGCAAATGCCACTTCCAGCTTAGCTGTGCAGAGGAAGAACAACAAGACGAAGAAATATCTCGAAATATGTCCGTCAGGCCAGTTCCTTTGAGTTGAATCTGCAAATATCTCGGAAACGAAGCGAGCTATGGCAAAATGTTAAGAGACGTTTTTTGTAGAAAATTATGTTTCCTACAATTTATGTTCTATGATATTTTTTGATCAGAAGCGTAGTTCTCGAGATATATCAAGATATTTAAAAGTTCCGAAACCGCACCAACACAATAGAGATACAGAAACACCGTGGCCCCTTTCTTTGAGATAACTGTGCACTAGTGCGAGCCGCAAATGCCACTTCCAGCTTAGCTGTGCAGAAGAAGAACAACAAGTAGAAGAAATATCTCGAAATATGTCCGTCAGGCCCCTTCCCTTGAGATAAATCTGCAAATATCTCGGAAACGAAGCGAGCTATGGCAAAATGTTAAGAGACCTTTTTTGTAGAGAATTATGTTTCTTACTTTTTATGTTCTATGATATTTTTTGATCAGATGCGTAGTTCTCGAGATATATCAAGATATTTAAAAGTTCCGAAGCCGCACCAACATAATAGAGATACAGAAACACCGTGGCCCCTTTCTTTGAGATATCTCTGCACTATTGCGAGCTGCAAATGCCACTTCCAGCTTAGCTGTGCAGAAGAAGAACAACAAGAAGAAGAAATATCTCGAAATATGTCCGTCAGGCCCCTTCCCTTGAGATATATCTGCAAATATCTCGGAAACGAAGCGAGCTATGGCAAAATCTTAACAGACTTTTTTGTAGAGAATTATATTTCCTACAATTTAGGTTCTATGATATTTTTTGATCAGAAGCGTAGTTTTCGAGATATATCGAGATATTTAAAAGTTCCGAAGCCGCACCAACATAATAGAGATACAGAAACACCGTGGCCCCTTTCATTGAGATAACTCTGCACTAGTGCGAGCCGCAAATGCCACTTCCAGCTTAGCTGTGCAGAAGAAGAACAACAAGAAGAAGAAATATCTCGAAATATGTCCGTCAGGCCCCTTCCCTTGAGATAAATATGCAAATATCTCGGAAACGAAGCGAGCTATAGCAAAATGTTAAGAGACGTTTTTTGTAGAGAATTATGTTTCTTACTTTTTATGTTCTATGATATTTTTTGATCAGACGCGTAGTTCTCGAGATATATCAAGATATTTAAAAGTTCCAAAGCCGCACCAACATAATAGAGAAACAGAAACACCGTGGCCCCTTTCTTTGAGATATCTCCGCACTATTGCGAGCTGCAAATGCCACTTCCAGCTTAGCTGTGCAGAAGAAGAACAACAAGAAGAAGAAATATCTCGAAATATGTCCGTCAGGCCACTTCCCTTGAGATAAATCTGCAAATATCTCGGAAACGAAGCGAGCTATGGCAAAATGTTAAGAGACCTTTTTTGTAGAGAATTAAGTTTCCTACTTTTTATGTTCGATGATATTTTTTGATCAGATGCGTAGTTCTCGAGATATATCAAGATATTTAAAAGTTCCGAAGCTGCACCAACATAATAGAGGTACAGAAACACCGTGGCCTCTTTCTTTGAGATAACTCTGCACTATTGCGAGCTGCAAATGCCACTTCGAGCTTAGCTGTGCAGAAGAAGAACAACAAGAAGAAGAAATATCTCGAAATATGTCCGTCAGACCCCTTCCCTTGAGATGAATCTGCAAATATCGCGGAAACGAAGCGAGCTATGGCAAAATGTTAAGAGACCTTTTTTGTAGAGAATAATGTTTCCTACAATTTACGTTCTATGATATTTTTTGATCAGAAGCGTAGTTTTCGAGATATATCGAGATATTTAAAAGTTCCGAAGACGCACCAACATAATAGAGATACAGAAACACCGTGGCCCCTTTCTTTGAGATAACTGTGCACTAGTGCGAGCCGCAAATGCCACTTCCAGCTAAGCTGTGCAGAAGAAGAACAACAAGAAGAAGAAATATCTCGAAATATGTCCGTCAGGCCCCTTCCCTTGAGATAAATCTGCAAATATCTCGGAAACGAAGCGAGCTATGGCAAAATGTTAAGAGACCTTTTTTGTAGAGAATAATGTTTCCTACAATTTACGTTCTATGATATTTTTTGATCAGAAGCGTAGTTTTCGAGATATATCGAGATATTTAAAAGTTCCGAAGACGCACCAACCAAATAGAGATACAGAAACACCGTGGCCCCTTTCTTTGAGATAACTGTGCGCTAGTGCGAGCCGCAAATGCCACTTCCAGCTTAGCTGTGCAGAAGAAGAACAACAAGAAGAAGAAATATCTCGAAATATGTCCGTCAGGCCAGTTCCTTTGAGCTGAATCTGCAAATATCTCGGAAACGAAGCGAGCTATGGCAAAATGTTAAGAGACGTTTTTTGTAGAGAATTATGTTTCCTACAATTTATGTTCCATGATATTTTTTGATCAGAAGCGTAGTTTTCGAGATATATCGAGATATTTAAAAGTTCCGAAGACGCACCAACATAATAGAGATACAGAAACACCGTGGCCCCTTTCTTTGAGATAACTGTGCACTAGTGCGAGCCGCAAATACCACTTCCAGCTTAGCTGTGCAGAAGAAGAACAACAAGAAGAAGAAATATCTCGAAATATGCCCGTCAGGCCCCTTCCATTGAAATATATCTGCAAATATCTCGGAAACGAAGCGAGCTATGGCAAAATGTTAAGAGACCGTTTTTGTAGAGAATTAACTTTCCTACTTTTTATGTTCTATGATATTTTTTGATCAGACGCGTAGTTCTCGAGATATATCAAGATATTTAAAAGTTCCGAAGCCGCACCAACATAATAGAGATACAGAAACACCGTGGCCCCTTTCGTTGAGATAACTCTGCACTAGTGCGAGCCGCAAATGCCACTTCCAGCTTAGCTGTGCAGAAGAAGAACAACAAGAAGAAGAAATATCTCGAAATATGTCCGTCAGGCCCCTTCCCTTGAGATAAATCTGCAAATATCTCGGAAACGAAGAGAGCTATGGCAAAATGTTAAGAGACCTTTTTTGTAGAGAATTAAGTTTCCTACTTTTCATGTTCTATGATATTTTTTGATCAGATGCGTAGTTCTCGAGATATATCAAGATAGTTAAAAGTTCCGAAGCCGCACCAACATAATAGAGATACAGAAACACCGTGGCCCCTTTCTTTGAGATAACTCTGAACTATTGCGAGCTGCAAATGCCACTTCCAGCTTAGCTGTGCAGAAGAAGAACAACAAGAAGAAGAAATATCTCGAAATATGTCCGCCAGGCCCCTTCCCTTGAGATAAATCTGCAAATATCTCGGAAACGAAGCGAGCTATGGCAAAATGTTAAGAGACCTTTTTTGTAGAGAATTATGCTTCCTACAATTTATGTTCTATGATATTTTTTGATCAGAAGCGTAGTTTTCGAGATATATCGAGATATTTAAAAGTTCCGAAGCCGCACCAACATAATAGAGATACAGAAACACCGTGGCCCCTTTCGTTGAGATAACTCTGCACTAGTGCGAGGGGCAAATGCCACTTCCAGCTTAGCTGTGCAGAAGAAGAACAACAAGAAGAAGAAATATCTCGAAATATGTCCGTCAGGCCCCTTCCCTTGAGATAAATCTGCAAATATCTCGGAAACGAAGCGAGCTATGGCAAAATGTTAAGAGACCTTTTTTGTAGAGAATTATGTTTCCTACAATTTATGTTCTATGATATTTTTTGATCAGAAGCGTAGTTTTCGAGATATATCGAGATATTTAAAAGTTCCGAAGCCGCACCAACATAATAGAGATACAGAAACACCGTGGCCCCTTTCTTTGAGATAACTCTGCACTAGTGCGAGCCGCAAATGCCACTTCCAGCTTAGCTGTGCAGAAGAAGAACAACAAGAAGAAGAAATATCTCGAAATATGTCCGACAGGCCCCTTCCCTTGAGATAAATCTGCAAATATCTCGGAAACGAAGCGAGCTATGGCGAAATGTTAAGAGACCTTTTTTGTAGAGAATTAAGTTTCCTACTTTTTATCTTCTATGATATTTTTTGATCAGATGCGTAGTTCTCGAAATATATCAAGATATTTAAAAGTCCGAAGCCGCACCAACATAATAGAGATACAGAAACACCGTGGCCCCTCTCTTTGAGATAACTCTGCACTATTGCGAGCTGCAAATGCCACTTCCAGCTTAGCTGTGCAGAGGAAGAACAACAAGAAGAAGAAATATCTCGAAATATGTCCGTCAGGCCAGTTCCTTTGAGCTGAATCTGCAAATACCTCGGAAACGAAGCGAGCTATGGCAAAATGTTAAGAGACGTTTTTTGTAGAGAATTAAGTTTCCTACTTTTTATGTTCTATGATATTTTTTGATCAGATGCGTAGTTCTCGAGATATATCAAGATATTTAAAAGTTCCGAAGCCGCACCAACATAATAGAGATACAGAAACACCGTGGCCCCTTTCTTTGAGATAACTCTGCACTAGTGCGAGCCGCAAATGCCACTTCCAGCTTAGCTGTGCAGAAGAAGAACAACAAGAAGAAGAAATATCTCGAAATATGTCCGTCAGGCCCCTCCCCTTGAGATAAATCTGCAAATATCTCGGAAACGAAGCGAGCTATGGCAAAATGTTAAGAGACCTTTTCTGTAGAGAATTATGTTTCCTACAATTTATGTTCTATGATATTTTTTGATCAGAAGCGTAGTTTTCGAGATATATCGAGATATTTAAAAGTTCCGAAGCCGCACCAACATAATAGAGATACAGAAACACCGTGGCCCCTTTCTTTGAGATAACTCTGCACTAGTGCGAGCCGCAAATGCCACTTCCAGCTTAGCTGTGCAGAAGAAGAACAACAAGAAGAAGAAATATCTCGAAATATGTCCGTCAGGCCCCTTCCCTTGAGATAAATATGCAAATATCTCGGAAACGAAGCGAGCTATGGCAAAATGTTAAGAGACCTTTTTTGTAGAGAATTAAGTTTCCTACTTTTTATGTTCGATGATATTTTTTGATCAGATGCGTAGTTCTCGAGATATATCAAGATATTTAAAAGTTCCGAAGCTGCACCAACATAATAGAGGTACAGAAACACCGTGGCCTCTTTCTTTGAGATAACTCTGCACTATTGCGAGCTGCAAATGCCACTTCGAGCTTAGCTGTGCAGAAGAAGAACAACAAGAGGAAGAAATATCTCGAAATATGTCCGTCAGACCCCTTCCCTTGAGATGAATCTGCAAATATCGCGGAAACGAAGCGAGCTATGGCAAAATGTTAAGAGACCTTTTTTGTAGAGAATAATGTTTCCTACAATTTACGTTCTATGATATTTTTTGATCAGAAGCGTAGTTTTCGAGATATATCGAGATATTTAAAAGTTCCGAAGACGCACCAACATAATAGAGATACAGAAACACCGTGGCCCCTTTCTTTGAGATAACTGTGCACTAGTGCGAGCCGCAAATGCCACTTCCAGCTAAGCTGTGCAGAAGAAGAACAACAAGAAGAAGAAATATCTCGAAATATGTCCGTCAGGCCCCTTCCCTTGAGATAAATCTGCAAATATCTCGGAAACGAAGCGAGCTATGGCAAAATGTTAAGAGACCTTTTTTGTAGAGAATAATGTTTCCTACAATTTACGTTCTATGATATTTTTTGATCAGAAGCGTAGTTTTCGAGATATATCGAGATATTTAAAAGTTCCGAAGACGCACCAACATAATAGAGATACAGAAACACCGTGGCCCCTTTCTTTGAGATAACTGTGCGCTAGTGCGAGCCGCAAATGCCACTTCCAGCTTAGCTGTGCAGAAGAAGAACAACAAGAAGAAGAAATATCTCGAAATATGTCCGTCAGGCCAGTTCCTTTGAGCTGAATCTGCAAATATCTCGGAAACGAAGCGAGCTATGGCAAAATGTTAAGAGACCTTTTTTGTAGAGAATTAAGTTTCCTACTTTTTATGTTCTATGACATTTTTTGATCAGACGCGTAGTTCTCGAGATATATCAAGATATTTAAAAGTTCCGAAGCCGCACCAACATAATAGAGATACAGAAACACCGTGGCCCCTTTCTTTGAGATAACTCTGCACTATTGCGAGCTGCAAATGCCACTTCCAGCTTAGCTGTGCAGAAGAAGAACAACAAGAAGAAGAAATATCTCGAAATATGTCCGTCAGGCCAGTTCCTTTGAGCTGAATCTGCAAATATCTCGGAAACGAAGCGAGCTATGGCAAAATGTTAAGAGACGTTTTTTGTAGAGAATTATGTTTCCTACAATTTATGTTCCATGATATTTTTTGATCAGAAGCGTAGTTTTCGAGATATATCGAGATATTTAAAAGTTCCGAAGAAGCACCAACATAATAGAGATACAGAAACACCGTGGCCCCTTTCTTTGAGATAACTGTGCACTAGTGCGAGCCGCAAATGCCACTTCCAGCTTAGCTGTGCAGAAGAAGAACAACAAGAAGAAGAAATATCTCGAAATATGCCCGTCAGGCCCCTTCCATTGAAATATATCTGCAAATATCTCGGAAACGAAGCGAGCTATGGCAAAATGTTAAGAGACCGTTTTTGTAGAGAATTAACTTTCCTACTTTTTATGTTCTATGATATTTTTTGATCAGACGCGTAGTTCTCGAGATATATCAAGATATTTAAAAGTTCCGAAGCCGCACCAACATAATAGAGATACAGAAACACCGTGGCCCCTTTCGTTGAGATAACTCTGCACTAGTGCGAGCCGCAAATGCCACTTCCAGCTTAGCTGTGCAGAAGAAGAACAACAAGAAGAAGAAATATCTCGAAATATGTCCGTCAGGCCCCTTCCCTTGAGATAAATCTGCAAATATCTCGGAAACGAAGAGAGCTATGGCAAAATGTTAAGAGACCTTTTTTGTAGAGAATTAAGTTTCCTACTTTTCATGTTCTATGATATTTTTTGATCAGATGCGTAGTTCTCGAGATATATCAAGATAGTTAAAAGTTCCGAAGCCGCACCAACATAATAGAGATACAGAAACACCGTGGCCCCTTTCTTTGAGATAACTCTGAACTATTGCGAGCTGCAAATGCCACTTCCAGCTTAGCTGTGCAGAAGAAGAACAACAAGAAGAAGAAATATCTCGAAATATGTCCGCCAGGCCCCTTCCCTTGAGATAAATCTGCAAATATCTCGGAAACGAAGCGAGCTATGGCAAAATGTTAAGAGACCTTTTTTGTAGAGAATTATGCTTCCTACAATTTATGTTCTATGATATTTTTTGATCAGAAGCGTAGTTTTCGAGATATATCGAGATATTTAAAAGTTCCGAAGCCGCACCAACATAATAGAGATACAGAAACACCGTGGCCCCTTTCGTTGAGATAACTCTGCACTAGTGCGAGGGGCAAATGCCACTTCCAGCTTAGCTGTGCAGAAGAAGAACAACAAGAAGAAGAAATATCTCGAAATATGTCCGTCAGGCCCCTTCCCTTGAGATAAATCTGCAAATATCTCGGAAACGAAGCGAGCTATGGCAAAATGTTAAGAGACCTTTTTTGTAGAGAATTATGTTTCCTACAATTTATGCTCTATGATATTTTTTGATCAGAAGCGTAGTTTTCGAGATATATCGAGATATTTAAAAGTTCCGAAGCCGCACCAACATAATAGAGATACAGAAACACCGTGGCCCCTTTCTTTGAGATAACTCTGCACTAGTGCGAGCCGCAAATGCCACTTCCAGCTTAGCTGTGCAGAAGAAGAACAACAAGAAGAAGAAATATCTCGAAATATGTCCGACAGGCCCCTTCCCTTGAGATAAATCTGCAAATATCTCGGAAACGAAGCGAGCTATGGCAAAATGTTAAGAGACCTTTTTTGTTGAGAATTAAGTTTCCTACTTTTTATGTTCCATGATATTTTTTGATCAGATGCGTAGTTCTCGAGATATATCAAGATATTTAAAAGTTCCGAAGCCGCACCAACATAATAGAGATACAGAAACACCGTGGCCCCTTTCTTTGAGATAACTCTGCAGTATTGCGAGCTGTAAATGCCACGTCCAGCTTAGCTGTGCGGAAGAAGAACAACAAGAAGAAGAAATATCTCGAAATATGTCCGTCAGGCCCCTTCCCTCGAGATAAATCTGCAAATATCTCGGAAACGAAGCGAGCTATGGCGAAATGTTAAGAGACCTTTTTTGTAGAGAATTAAGTTTCCTACTTTTTATGTTCGATGATATTTTTTGATCAGATGCGTAGTTCTCGAGATATATCAAGATATTTAAAAGTTCCGAAGCTGCACCAACATAATAGAGGTACAGAAATACCGTGGCCTCTTTCTTTGAGATAACTCTGCACTATTGCGAGCTGCAAATGCCACTTCGAGCTTAGCTGTGCAGAAGAAGGACAACAAGAAGAAGAAATATCTCGAAATATGTCCGTCAGACCCCTTCCCTTGAGATGAATCTGCAAATATCTCGGAAACGAAGCGAGCTATGGCAAAATGTTAAGAGACCTTTTTTGTAGAGAATAATGTTTCTTACAATTTACGCTCCATGATATTTTTTGATGAGAAGCGTAGTTTTCGAGATATATCGAGATATTTAAAAGTTCCGAAGCCGCACCAACATAATAGGGATACAGAAACACCGTGGCCCCTTTCTTTGAGATAACTCTGCACTAGTGCGAGCCGCAAATGCCACTTCCAGCTTAGCTGTGCAGAAGAAGAACAACAAGAAGAAGAAATATCTCGAAATATGTCCGTCAGGCCCCTTCCCTTGAGATAAATCTGCAAATATCTCGGAAACGAAGCGAGCTATTGCAAAATGTTAAGAGACCTTTTTTGTAGAGAATTATGTTTCCTACAATTTATGTTCTATGATATTTTTTGATCAGAAGCGTAGTTTTCGAGATATATCGAGATATTTAAAAGTTCCGAAGCCGCCCCAACATAATTGAGATACAGAAACACCGTGGCCCCTTTCTTTGAGATAACTCTGCACTATTGCGAGCTGCAGATGCCACTTCCAGCTTAGCTGTGCAGAGGAAGAACAACAAGAAGAAAAAATATCTCGAAATATGTCCGTCAGGCCAGTTCCTTTGAGCTGAATCTGCAAATATCTCGGAAACGAAGCGAGCTATGGCAAAATGTTAAGAGACGTTTTTTGTAGAGAATTATGTTTCCTACAATTTATGTTCTATGATATTTTTTGATCAGAAGCGTAGTTTTCGAGATATATCAAGATATCTAAAAGTTCCGAAGCCGCACCAACATAATAGAGATACAGAAACACCGTGGCCCCTTTCTTCGAGATAACTCTGCACTATTGCGAGCTGCAAATGCCACTTCCAGCTTAGCTGTGCAGAAGAAGAACAACAAGAAGAAGAAATATCTCGAAATATGTCCGTCAGGCCCCTTCCCTTGAGATAAATCTGCAAATATCTCGGAAACGAAGCGAGCTATGGCAAAATGTTGAGAGACCTTATTTGTAGAGAATTAAGTTTCCTACTTTTTATGTTCTATGATATTTTTTGATCAGATGCGTAGTTCTCGAGATATATCAAGATATTTAAAAGTTCCGAAGCCGCACCAACATAATAGAGATACAGAAACACCGTGGCCCCTTTCTTTGAGATAACTCTGCGCTATTGCGAGCTGGAAATGCCACTTCCAGTTGAGCTGTGCAGAAGAAGAACAACAAGAAGAGGAAATATCTCGAAATATGTCCGTCAGACCCCTTCCCTTGAGATATATCTGCAAATATCTCGGAAACGAAACGAGCTATGGCAAAATGTTAAGAGACCTTTTTTGTAGAGAATTATGTTTCCTACAATTTATGTTCTATGATATTTTTTGATCAGAAGCGTAGTTTTCGAGATATATCGAGATATTTAAAAGATCCGAAGCTGCACCAACATTATAGAGATACAGAAACACCGTGGCCCCTTTCTTTGAGATAACTCTGCACCATTGCGAGCTGCAAATGCCACTTCCAGCTTAGCTGTGCAGAAGAAGAACAACAAGAAGAAGAAATATCTGGAAATATGTCCGTCAGGCCCCTTCCCTTGAGATAAATCTGCAAATATCTCGGAAACGAAGCGAGCTACGGCAAAATGTTAAGAGACCTTTTTTGTAGAGAATTATATTTCCCACAATTTAGGTTCTATGATATTTTTTGATCAGAAGCGTAGTTTTCGAGATATATCGAGATATTTAAAAGATCCGAAGCCGCACCAACATAATAGAGATACAGAAACACCGTGGCCCCTTTCTTTGAGATAACTCTGCACCATTGCGAGCTGCAAATGCCACTTCCAGCTTAGCTGTGCAGAAGAAGACCAACAAGAAGAAGAAATATCTCGAAATATGTCCGTCAGGCCCCTTCCCTTGAGATAAATCTGCAAATATCTCGGAAACGAAGCGAGCTATGGCAAAATGTTAAGAGACCTTTTTTGTAGAGAATTAAGTTTCCTACTTTTTATGTTCTATGATATTTTTTGATCAGATGCGTAGTTCTCGAGATATATCAAGATATTTAAAAGTTCCGAAGCCGCACCAACATAATAGAGATACAGAAACACCGTGGCCCCTTTCTTTCAGATAACTCTGCACTATTGCGAGCTGGAAATGCCACTTCCTGTTTAGCTGTGCTGAAGAAGAACAACAAGAAGAAGAAATATCCCGAAATATGTCCGTCAGGCCCCTTCCCTTGAGATAAATCTGCATATATCTCGGAAACGAAGCGAGCTATGGCAAAATGTTAAGAGACCTTTTTGGTAGAGAATGAAGTTTCCTACTTTTTATGTTCTATGATATTTTTTGATCAGATGCGTAGTTCTCGAGATATATCAAGATATTTAAAAGTTCCGAAGCCGCACCAACATAATAGAGATACAGAAGCACCGTGGCCCCTTTCTTTGAGATAACTCTGCACTATTGCGAGCTGCAAATGCCACTTCCAGCTTAGCTGTGCAGAAGAAGAACAACAAGAAGAAGAAATATCTCGAAATATGTCCGTCAGGCCCCTTCCCTCGAGATAAATCTGCAAATATCTCGGACACGAAGCGAGCTATGGCAAAATGTTAAGAGACCTTTTTTGTAGAGAATTAAGTTTCCTACTTTTTATGTTCTATGATATTTTTTGATCGGATGCGTAGTTCTCGAGATATATCAAGATATTTAAAAGTTCCGAAGCCGCACCAACATAATAGAGATACAGAAACACCGTGGCCCCTTCCTTTGAGATAACTCTGCACTATTGCGAGCTGCAAATGCCACTTCCAGCTTAGCTGTGCAGAAGAAGAACAACAAGAAGAAGAAATATCTCGAAATATGTCCGTCAGACCCCTTCCCTTGAGATAAATCTGCAAATATCTCGGAAACGAAGCGAGCTATGGCAAAATGTTAAGAGACCTTTTTTGTAGAGAATTATGTTTCCCACAATTTACGTTCTATGATATTTTTTGATCAGAAGCGTAGTTTTCGAGATATATCGAGATATTTAAAAGATCCGAAGCCGCACCAACATAATAGAGATACAGAAACACCGTGGCCCCTTTCTTCGAGATAACTCTGCACTATTGCGAGCTGCAAATGCCACTTCCAGCTTAGCTGTGCAGAAGAAGACCAACAAGAAGAAGAAATATCTCGAAATATGTCCGTCAGGCCCCTTCCCTTGAGATAAATCTGCAAATATCTCGGAAACGAAGCGAGCTATGGCAAAATGTTAAGAGACCTTATTTGTGGAGAATTAAGTTTCCTACTTTTTATGTTCTATGATATTATTTGATCAGATGCGTAGTTCTCGAGATATATCAAGATATTTAAAAGTTCCGAAGCCGCACCAACATAATAGAGATACAGAAACACCGTGGCCCCTTTCTTTGAGATAACTCTGCACTATTGCGAGCTGCAAATGCCACTTCCAGCTTAGCTGTGCAGAAGAAGAGCAACAAGGAGAAGAAATATCTCGAAATATGTCCGTCAGGCCCCTTCCCTTGAGATAAATCTGCAAATATCTCGGAAACGAAGCGAGCTATGGCAAAATGTTAAGCGACTTTATTTGTAGAGAATTAAGTTTCCTACTTTTTACGTTCTATGATATTTTTTGATCAGATGCGTAGTTCTCGAGATGTATCAAGATATTTTAAAGTTCCGAAGCCGCACCAACATAATAGAGATACAGAAACACCGTGGCCCCTTTCTTTGAGATAACTCTGCACTACTGCGAGCTGGAAATGCCACTTCCAGTTTAGCTGTGCAGAAGAAGAACAACAAGAAGAAGAAATATCTCGAAATATGTCCGTCAGGCCCCTTCCCTTGAGATAAATCTGCAAATATCTCGGAAACGAAGCGAGCTATGGCAAAATGTTAAGAGACCTTTTTTGTTGAGAATTAAGTTTCCTACTTTTTATGTTCCATGATATTTTTTGATCAGATGCGTAGTTCTCGAGATATATCAAGATATTTAAAAGTTCCGAAGCCGCACCAACATAATAGAGATACAGAAACACCGTGGCCCCTTTCTTTGAGATAACTCTGCAGTATTGCGAGCTGTAAATGCCACGTCCAGCTTAGCTGTGCGGAAGAAGAACAACAAGAAGAAGAAATATCTCGAAATATGTCCGTCAGGCCCCTTCCCTCGAGATAAATCTGCAAATATCTCGGAAACGAAGCGAGCTATGGCAAAATGTTAAGAGACCTTTTTTGTAGAGAATTAAGTTTCCTACTTTTTATGTTCTATGATATTTTTTGATCGGATGCGTAGCTCTCGAGATATATCAAGATATTTAAAAGTTCCGAAGCCGCACCAACATAATAGAGATACAGAAACACCGTGGCCCCTTTCTTTGAGATAACTCTGCACTACTGCGAGCTGGAAATGCCACTTCCAGTTTAGCTGTGCAGAAGAAGAACAACAAGAAGAAGAAATATCTCGAAATATGTCCGTCAGACCCCTTCCCTTGAGATAAATCTGCAAATATCTCGGAAACGAAGCGAGCTATGGCAAAATGTTAAGAGACATTTTTTGTAGAGAATTATGTTTCCCACAATTTACGTTCTATGATATTTTTTGATCAGATGCGTAGTTCTCGAGATATATCAAGATATTTAAAAGTTCCGAAGCCGCACCAACATAATAGAGATACAGAAACACCGTGGCCCCTTTCTTTGAGATAACTCTGCACTATTGCGAGCTGCAAATGCCACTTCCAGCTTAGCTGTGCAGAAGAAGAACAACAAGAAGAAGAAATATCTCGAAATATGTCCGTCAGGCCCCTTCCCTTGAGATAAATCTGCAAGTATCTTGGAAACGAAGCGAGCTATGGCAAAATGTTAAGATACCTTTTTTGTAGAGAATTAAGTTTCCTACTTTTTATGTTCTATGATATTTTTTGATCAGATGCGTAGTTCTCGAGATATATCAAGATATTTAAAAGTTCCGAAGCCGCACCAACATAATAGAGATACAGAAACACCGTGGCCCCTTTCTTTGAGATAACTCTGCACTATTGCGAGCTGCAAATGCCACTTCCAGCTTAGCTGTGCAGAAGAAGAACAACAAGAAGAAGAAATATCTCGAAATATGTCCGTCAGGCCCCTTCCCTTGAGATAAATCTGCAAATATCTCGGAAACGAAGCGAGCTATGGCAAAATGTTAAGAGACCTTATTTGTAGAGAATTAAGTTTCCTACTTTTTATGTTCTATGATATTTTTTGATCAGATGCGTAGTTCTCGAGATATATCAAGATATTTAAAAGTTCCGAAGCCGCACCAACATAATAGAGATACAGAAACACCGTGGCCCCTTTCTTTGAGATAACTCTGCGCTATTGCGAGCTGGAAATGCCACTTCCAGTTTAGCTGTGCAGAAGAAGAACAACAGGAAGAGGAAATATCTCGAAATATGTCCGTCAGGCCCCTTCCCTTGAGATATATCTGCAAATATCTCGGAAACGAAACGAGCTATGGCAAAATGTTAAGAGACCTTTTTTGTAGAGAATTATGTTTCCTACAATTTATGTTCTATGATATTTTTTGATCAGAAGCGTAGTTTTCGAGATATATCGAGATATTTAAAAGATCCGAAGCTGCACCAACATAATAGAGATACAGAAACACCGTGGCCCCTTTCTTTGAGATAACTGTGCACTATTGCGAGCTGCAAATGCCACTTCCAGCTTAGCTGTGCAGAAGAAGAACAACAAGAAGAAGAAATATCTCGAAATATGTCCGTCAGGCCCCTTCCCTTGAGATAAATCTGCAAATATCTCGGAAACGAAGCGAGCTATTGCAAAATGTTAAGAGACCTTTTTTGTAGAGGATTGAGTTTCCTACTTTCTATGTTCTGATATTTTTTGATCAGATGCGTAGTTCTCGAGATATATCAAGATATTTAAAAGTTAAGAAGCCGCACCAACATAATAGAGATACAGAAACACCGTGGCCCCTTTCTTTGAGATAACTCTGCACTAATGCGAGCTGCAAATGCCACTTCCAGCTTAGCTGTGCAGAAGAAGAACAACAAGAAGAAGAAATATCACGAAATATGTCCGTTAGGCCCCTTCCCTTGAGATAAATCTGCAAATATCTCGGAAACGAAGCGAGCTATGGCAAAATGTTAAGAGACCTTTTTGTAGCGAATTAAGTTTCCTACTTTTTATGTTCTATGATATTTTTTGATCAGATGCGTAGTTCTCGAGATATATCAAGATATTTAAAAGTTCCGAAGCCGCACCAACATAATAGAGATACAGAAACACCGTGGCCCCTTTCTTTGAGATAACTCTGCACTAGTGCGAGCCGCAAATGCCACTTCCAGCTTAGCTGTGCAGAAGAAGAACAACAAGAAGAAGAAATATCTCGAAATATGTCCGTCAGGCCCCTTCCCTTGAGATAAATCTGCAAATATCTCGGAAACGAAGCGAGCTATGGTAAAATGTTAAGAGACCTTTTTTGTAGAGAATTAAGTTTCCTACTTTTTATCTTCTATGATATTTTCTGATCAGATTCGTAGTTCTCGAGATATATCAAGATATTTAAAAGTTCCGAAGCCGCACCAACATAATAGAGATACAGAAACACCGTGGCCCCTCTCTTTGAGATAACTCTGCACAATTGCGAGCTGCAAATGCCACTTCCAGCTTAGCTGTGCAGAAGAAGAACAACAAGAAGAAGAAATATCTCGAAATATGTCCGTCAGGCCCCTTCCCTTGAGATAAATCTGCAAATATCTCGGAAAGGAAGCGAGCTATGGCAAAATGTTAAGAGACCTTTTTTGTATGGAATTATGTTTCCTACTTTTTATGTTCTATGATATTTTTTGATCAGACGCGTAGTTCTCGAGATATATCAAGATATTTAAAAGTTCCGAAGCCGCACCAACATAATAGAGATACAGAAACACCGTGGCCCCTCTCTTTGAGATAACTCTGCACAATTGCGAGCTGCAAATGCCACTTCCAGCTTAGCTGTGCAGAAGAAGAACAACAAGAAGAAGAAATATCTGGAAATATGTCAGTTAGGCCCCTTCCCTTGAGATAAATCTGCAAATATCTCGGAAACGAAGCGAGCTATGGCAAAATGTTGAGAGACCTTTTTTGTAGAGAATTAAGTTTCCTACTATTTATGCTCTATGATATTTTTGGATCAGATGCGTAGTTCTCGAGATATATCAAGATATTTAAAAGTTCCGAAGCCGCACCAACATAATAGAGATACAGAAACACCGTGGCCCCTTTCTTTGAGATAACTCTGCACTATTGCGAGCTGCAAATGCCACTTCCAGCTTAGCTGTGCAGAAGAAGAACAACAAGAAGAAGAAATATCTCGAAATATGTCCGTCAGGCCCCTTCCCTTGAGATAAATCTGCAAGTATCTTGGAAACGAAGCGAGCTATGGCAAAATGTTAAGATACCTTTTTTGTAGAGAATTAAGTTTCCTACTTTTTATGTTCTATGATATTTTTTGATCAGATGCGTAGTTCTCGAGATATATCAAGATATTTAAAAGTTCCGAAGCCGCACCAACATAATAGAGATACAGAAACACCGTGGCCCCTTTCTTTGAGATAACTCTGCACTATTGCGAGCTGCAAATGCCACTTCCAGCTTAGCTGTGCAGAAGAAGAACAACAAGAAGAAGAAATATCTCGAAATATGTCCGTCAGGCCCCTTCCCTTGAGATAAATCTGCAAATATCTCGGAAACGAAGCGAGCTATGGCAAAATGTTAAGAGACCTTATTTGTAGAGAATTAAGTTTCCTACTTTTTATGTTCTATGATATTTTTTGATCAGATGCGTAGTTCTCGAGATATATCAAGATATTTAAAAGTTCCGAAGCCGCACCAACATAATAGAGATACAGAAACACCGTGGCCCCTTTCTTTGAGATAACTCTGCGCTATTGCGAGCTGGAAATGCCACTTCCAGTTTAGCTGTGCAGAAGAAGAACAACAGGAAGAGGAAATATCTCGAAATATGTCCGTCAGGCCCCTTCCCTTGAGATATATCTGCAAATATCTCGGAAAGGAAACGAGCTATGGCAAAATGTTAAGAGACCTTTTTTGTAGAGAATTATGTTTCCTACAATTTATGTTCTATGATATTTTTTGATCAGAAGCGTAGTTTTCGAGATATATCGAGATATTTAAAAGATCCGAAGCTGCACCAACATAATAGAGATACAGAAACACCGTGGCCCCTTTCTTTGAGATAACTGTGCACTATTGCGAGCTGCAAATGCCACTTCCAGCTTAGCTGTGCAGAAGAAGAACAACAAGAAGAAGAAATATCTCGAAATATGTCCGTCAGGCCCCTTCCCTTGAGATAAATCTGCAAATATCGCGGAAACGAAGCGAGCTATTGCAAAATGTTAAGAGACCTTTTTTGTAGAGGATTGAGTTTCCTACTTTCTATGTTCTGATATTTTTTGATCAGATGCGTAGTTCTCGAGATATATCAAGATATTTAAAAGTTAAGAAGCCGCACCAACATAATAGAGATACAGAAACACCGTGGCCCCTTTCTTTGAGATAACTCTGCACTAATGCGAGCTGCAAATGCCACTTCCAGCTTAGCTGTGCAGAAGAAGAACAACAAGAAGAAGAAATATCACGAAATATGTCCGTTAGGCCCCTTCCCTTGAGATAAATCTGCAAATATCTCGGAAACGAAGCGAGCTATGGCAAAATGTTAAGAGACCTTTTTGTAGCGAATTAAGTTTCCTACTTTTTATGTTCTATGATATTTTTTGATCAGATGCGTAGTTCTCGAGATATATCAAGATATTTAAAAGTTCCGAAGCCGCACCAACATAATAGAGATACAGAAACACCGTGGCCCCTTTCTTTGAGATAACTCTGCACTAGTGCGAGCCGCAAATGCCACTTCCAGCTTAGCTGTGCAGAAGAAGAACAACAAGAAGAAGAAATATCTCGAAATATGTCCGTCAGGCCCCTTCCCTTGAGATAAATCTGCAAATATCTCGGAAACGAAGCGAGCTATGGTAAAATGTTAAGAGACCTTTTTTGTAGAGAATTAAGTTTCCTACTTTTTATCTTCTATGATATTTTCTGATCAGATTCGTAGTTCTCGAGATATATCAAGATATTTAAAAGTTCCGAAGCCGCACCAACATAATAGAGATACAGAAACACCGTGGCCCCTCTCTTTGAGATAACTCTGCACAATTGCGAGCTGCAAATGCCACTTCCAGCTTAGCTGTGCAGAAGAAGAACAACAAGAAGAAGAAATATCTCGAAATATGTCCGTCAGGCCCCTTCCGTTGAGATAAATCGGCAAGTATCTCGGAAACGAAGCGAGCTATGGCAAAATGTTGAGAGACCTTTTTTGTAGAGAATTAAGTTTCCTACTTTTTATGTTCTATGATATTTTTTGATCAGATGCGTAGATCTCGAGATATATCAAGATATTTAAAAGTTCCGAAGCCGCACCAACATAATAGAGATACAGAAACACCGTGGCCCCTTTCTTTGAGATAACTCTGCACTATTGCGAGCTGCAAATGCCACTTCCAGCTTAGCTGTGCAGAAGAAGAACAACAAGAAGAAGAAATATCTCGAAATATGTCCGTCAGGCCCCTTCCCTTGAGATAAATCTGCAAATATCTCGGAAAGGAAGCGAGCTATGGCAAAATGTTAAGAGACCTTTTTTGTATGGAATTATGTTTCCTACTTTTTATGTTCTATGATATTTTTTGATCAGACGCGTAGTTCTCGAGATATATCAAGATATTTAAAAGTTCCGAAACCGCACCAACATAATAGAGATACAGAAACACCGTGGCTCCTTTCTTTTAGATAACTCTGCACTATTGCGACCTGGAAATGCCACTTCCAGTTTAGCTGTGCAGAAGAAGAACAACAAGAAGAAGAAATATCACGAAATATGTCCGTTAGGCCCCTTCCCTTGAGATAAATCTGCAAATATCTCGGAAACGAAGCGAGCTATGGCAAAATGTTAAGAGACCTTTTTTGTAGCGAATTAAGTTTCCTACTTTTTATGTTCTATGATATTTTTTGATCAGATGCGTAGTTCTCGAGATATATCAAGATATTTAAAAGTTCCGAAGCCGCACCAACATAATAGAGATACAGAAACACCGTGGCCCCTCTCTTTGAGATAACTCTGCACTATTGCGAGCTGGAAATGCCACTTCCAGTTTAGCTGTGCAGAAGAAGAACAGCAAGAAGAAGAAATATCTCGAAATATGTCCGTCAGGCCCCTTCCGTTGAGATAAATCGGCAAGTATCTCGGAAACGAAGCGAGCTATGGCAAAATGTTGAGAGACCTTTTTTATAGAGAATTAAGTTTCCTACTTTTTATGTTCTATGATATTTTTTGATCAGATGCGTAGATCTCGAGATATATCAAGATATTTAAAAGGTCCGAAGCCGCACCAACATAATAGAGATACAGAAACACCGTGGCCCCTTTCTTTGAGATAACTCTGCACTATTGCGAGCTGCAAATGCCACTTCCAGCTTAGCTGTGCAGAAGAAGAACAACAAGAAGAAGAAATATCTCGAAATATGTCCGTCAGGCCCCTTCCCTTGAGATAAATCTGCAAATATCTCGGAAACGAAGCGAGCTATGGCAAAACGTTAAGAGACCTTTTCTGTAGAGAATTAAGTTTTCTACTTTTTATGTTGCATGATATTTTTTGATCAGATGCGTAGTTCTCGAGATATATCAAGATATTTAAAAGTTCTGAAGCTGCACCAACATAATAGAGATACAGAAACACCGTGGCCCCTTTCTTTGAGATAACTCTGCACTAGTGCGAGCCGCAAATGCCACTTCCAGCTTAGCTGTGCAGAAGAAGAACAACAAGAAGAAGAAATATCTCGAAATATGTCCGTCAGGCCACTTCCCTTGAGATAAATCTACAAATATCTCGGAAACGAAGCGAGCTATGGCAAAATGTTAAGAGACCTTTTTTGTATGGAATTATGTTTCCTACTTTTTATGTTCTATGATATTTTTTGATCAGACGCGTAGTTCTCGAGATATATCAAGATATTTAAAAGTTCCGAAGCCGCACCAACATAATAGAGATACAGAAACACCGTGGCTCCTTTCTTTTAGATAACTCTGCACTATTGCGACCTGGAAATGCCACTTCCAGTTTAGCTGTGCAGAAGAAGAACAACAAGAAGAAGAAATATCACGAAATATGTCCGTTAGGCCCCTTCCCTTGAGATAAATCTGCAAATATCTCGGAAACGAAGCGAGCTATGGCAAAATGTTAAGAGACCTTTTTTGTAGCGAATTAAGTTTCCTACTTTTTATGTTCTATGATATTTTTTGATCAGATGCGTAGTTCTCGAGATATATCAAGATATTTAAAAGTTCCGAAGCCGCACCAACATAATAGAGATACAGAAACACCGTGGCCCCTCTCTTTGAGATAACTCTGCACAATTGCGAGCTGCAAATGCCACTTCCAGCTTAGCTGTGCAGAAGAAGAACAACAAGAAGAAGAAATATCTCGAAATATGTCCGTCAGGCCCCTTCCCTTGAGATAAATCTGCAAATATCTCGGAAACGAAGCGAGCTATGGCAAAATGTTAAGAGACGTTTTTTGTAGAGAATTATGTTTCCTACAATTTATGTTCTATGATATTTTTTGATCAGAAGCGTAGTTTTCGAGATATATCGAGATATTTAAAAGTTCCGAAGCAGCACCAACATAATAGAGATACAGAAACACCGTGGCCCCTTTCTTTGAGATAACTCTGCACTAGTGCGAGCCGCAAATGCCACTTGCAGCTTAGCTGTGCAGAAGAAGAACAACAAGAAGAAGAAATATCTCGAAATATGTCCGTCAGGCCCCTTCCCTTGAGATAAATCTGCAAATATCTCGGAAACGAAGCGAGCTATTGCAAAATGTTCAGAGACCTTTTTTGTAAAGAATTGAGTTTCCCACTTTTTATGTTCTATGATATTTTTTGATCAGATGCGTAGTTCTCGAGATATATCAAGATATTTAAAAGTTCCGAAGCCGCACCAACATAATAGAGATACTGAAACACCGTGGCCCCTTTCTTTCAGATAACTATGCACTATTGCGAGCTGTAAATGCCAGTTACAGCTTAGCTGTGCAGAAGAAGAACAACAAGAAGAAGAAATATCTCGAAATATGTCCGTCAGGCCACTTCCCTTGAGATAAATCTGCAAATATCTCGGAAACGAAGCGAGCTATGGCAAAATGTTAAGAGACCTTTTTTGTAGAGAATTATGTTTCCTACTTTTTATCTTCTATGATATTTTCTGATCAGATTCGTAGTTCTCGAGATATATCAAGATATTTAAAAGTTCCGAAGCCGCACCAACATAATAGAGATACAGAAACACCGTGGCCCCTCTCTTTGAGATAACTCTGCACAATTGCGAGCTGCAAATGCCACTTCCAGCTTAGCTGTGCAGAAGAAGATCAACAAGAAGAAGAAATATCTCGAAATATGTCCGTCAGGCCCCTTCCCTTGAGATAAATCGGCAAGTATCTCGGAAACGAAGCGAGCTATGGCAAAATGTTGAGAGACCTTTTTTGTAGAGAATTAAGTTTCCTACTTTTTATGTTCTATGATATTTTTTGATCAGATGCGTAGATCTCGAGATATATCAAGATATTTAAAAGTTCCGAAGCCGCACCAACATAATAGAGATACAGAAACACCGTGGCCACTTTCTTTGAGATAACTCTGCACTATTGCGAGCTGCAAATGCCACTTCCAGCTTAGCTGTGCAGAAGAAGAACAACAAGAAGAAGAAATATCTCGAAGTATGTCCGTCAGGCCCCTTCCCTTGAGATAAATCTGCAAATATCGCGGAAACGAAGCGAGCTATGGCAAAATGTTAAGAGACCTTTTCTGTAGAGAATTAAGTTTTCTACTTTTTATGTTCCATGATATTTTTTGATCAGATGCGTAGTTCTCGAGATATATCAAGATATTTAAAAGTTCTGAAGCTGCACCAACATAATAGAGATACAGAAACACCGTGGCCCCATTCTTTGAGATAACTCTGCACTAGTGCGAGCCGCAAATGCCACTTCCAGCTTAGCTGTGCAGAAGAAGAACAACAAGAAGAAGAAATATCTGGAAATATGTCAGTTAGGCCCCTTCCCTTGAGATAAATCTGCAAATATCTCGGAAACGAAGCGAGCTATGGCAAAATGTTGAGAGACCTTTTTTGTAGAGAATTAAGTTTCCTACTATTTATGTTCTATGATATTTTTGGATCAGATGCGTAGTTCTCGAGATATATCAAGATATTTAAAAGTTCCGAAGCCGCACCAACATAATAGAGATACAGAAACACCGTGGCCCCTTTCTTTGAGATAACTCTGCACTAGTGCGAGCCGCAAATGCCACTTCCAGCTTAGCTGTGCAGAAGAAGAACAACAAGAAGAAGAAATATCTCGAAATATGTCCGTCAGGCCACTTCCCTTGAGATAAATCTGCAAATATCTCGGAAACGAAGCGAGCTATGGCAAAATGTTAAGAGACCTTTTTTGTATGGAATTATGTTTCCTACTTTTTATGTTCTATGATATTTTTTGATCAGACGCGTAGTTCTCGAGATATATCAAGATATTTAAAAGTTCCGAAACCGCACCAACATAATAGATACAGAAACACCGTGGCTCCTTTCTTTTAGATAACTCTGCACTATTGCGACCTGGAAATGCCACTTCCAGTTTAGCTGTGCAGAAGAAGAACAACAAGAAGAAGAAATATCACGAAATATGTCCGTTAGGCCCCTTCCCTTGAGATAAATCTGCAAATATCTCGGAAACGAAGCGAGCTATGGCAAAATGTTAAGAGACCTTTTTTGTAGCGAATTAAGTTTCCTACTTTTTATGTTCTATGATATTTTTTGATCAGATGCGTAGTTCTCGAGATATATCAAGATATTTAAAAGTTCCGAAGCCGCACCAACATAATAGAGATACAGAAACACCGTGGCCCCTCTCTTTGAGATAACTCTGCACAATTGCGAGCTGCAAATGCCACTTCCAGCTTAGCTGTGCAGAAGAAGAACAACAAGAAGAAGAAATATCTCGAAATATGTCCGTCAGGCCCCTTCCCTTGAGATAAATCTGCAAATATCTCGGAAACGAAGCGAGCTATTGCAAAATGTTAAGAGACCTTTTTTGTAGAGAATTATGTTTCCTACTTTTTATGTTCTATGATATTTTTTGATCAGACGCGTAGCTCTCGAGATATATCAAGATATTTAAAAGTTCCGAAGCCGCACCAACATAATAGAGATACAGAAACACCGTGGCCCCTCTCTTTGAGATAACTCTGCACTATTGCGAGCTGGAAATGCCACTTCCAGTTTAGCTGTGCAGAAGAAGAACAACAAGAAGAAGAAATATCTCGAAATATGTCCGTTAGGCGCCTTCCCTTGAGATAAATCTGCAAATATCTCGGAAACGAAGCGAGCTATGGCAAAATGTTAAGAGACCTTTTTTGTAGAGAATTATGTTTCCTACTTTTTATCTTCTATGATATTTTCTGATCAGATTCGTAGTTCTCGAGATATATCAAGATATTTAAAAGTTCCGAAGCCGCACCAACATAATAGAGATACAGAAACACCGTGGCCCCTCTCTTTGAGATAACTCTGCACAATTGCGAGCTGCAAATGCCACTTCCAGCTTAGCTGTGCAGAAGAAGATCAACAAGAAGAAGAAATATCTCGAAATATGTCCGTCAGGCCCCTTCCCTTGAGATAAATCGGCAAGTATCTCGGAAACGAAGCGAGCTATGGCAAAATGTTGAGAGACCTTTTTTGTAGAGAATTAAGTTTCCTACTTTTTATGTTCTATGATATTTTTTGATCAGATGCGTAGATCTCGAGATATATCAAGATATTTAAAAGTTCCGAAGCCGCACCAACATAATAGAGATACAGAAACACCGTGGCCACTTTCTTTGAGATAACTCTGCACTATTGCGAGCTGCAAATGCCACTTCCAGCTTAGCTGTGCAGAAGAAGAACAACAAGAAGAAGAAATATCTCGAAGTATGTCCGTCAGGCCCCTTCCCTTGAGATAAATCTGCAAATATCGCGGAAACGAAGCGAGCTATGGCAAAATGTTAAGAGACCTTTTCTGTAGAGAATTAAGTTTTCTACTTTTTATGTTCCATGATATTTTTTGATCAGATGCGTAGTTCTCGAGATATATCAAGATATTTAAAAGTTCTGAAGCTGCACCAACATAATAGAGATACAGAAACACCGTGGCCCCATTCTTTGAGATAACTCTGCACTAGTGCGAGCCGCAAATGCCACTTCCAGCTTAGCTGTGCAGAAGAAGAACAACAAGAAGAAGAAATATCTGGAAATATGTCAGTTAGGCCCCTTCCCTTGAGATAAATCTGCAAATATCTCGGAAACGAAGCGAGCTATGGCAAAATGTTGAGAGACCTTTTTTGTAGAGAATTAAGTTTCCTACTATTTATGTTCTATGATATTTTTGGATCAGATGCGTAGTTCTCGAGATATATCAAGATATTTAAAAGTTCCGAAGCCGCACCAACATAATAGAGATACAGAAACACCGTGGCCCCTTTCTTTGAGATAACTCTGCACTAGTGCGAGCCGCAAATGCCACTTCCAGCTTAGCTGTGCAGAAGAAGAAC
Source organism: Osmia lignaria lignaria (assembly GCF_051020975.1). Lineage (NCBI taxonomy): Eukaryota > Metazoa > Arthropoda > Insecta > Hymenoptera > Megachilidae > Osmia > Osmia lignaria. The sequence continues at coordinate 9,177,644 of NW_027478166.1, forward strand.
AACAAGAAGAAGAAATATCTCGAAATATGTCCGTCAGGCCACTTCCCTTGAGATAAATCTGCAAATATCTCGGAAACGAAGCGAGCTATGGCAAAATGTTAAGAGACCTTTTTTGTATGGAATTATGTTTCCTACTTTTTATGTTCTATGATATTTTTTGATCAGACGCGTAGTTCTCGAGATATATCAAGATATTTAAAAGTTCCGAAACCGCACCAACATAATAGATACAGAAACACCGTGGCTCCTTTCTTTTAGATAACTCTGCACTATTGCGACCTGGAAATGCCACTTCCAGTTTAGCTGTGCAGAAGAAGAACAACAAGAAGAAGAAATATCACGAAATATGTCCGTTAGGCCCCTTCCCTTGAGATAAATCTGCAAATATCTCGGAAACGAAGCGAGCTATGGCAAAATGTTAAGAGACCTTTTTTGTAGCGAATTAAGTTTCCTACTTTTTATGTTCTATGATATTTTTTGATCAGATGCGTAGTTCTCGAGATATATCAAGATATTTAAAAGTTCCGAAGCCGCACCAACATAATAGAGATACAGAAACACCGTGGCCCCTCTCTTTGAGATAACTCTGCACAATTGCGAGCTGCAAATGCCACTTCCAGCTTAGCTGTGCAGAAGAAGAACAACAAGAAGAAGAAATATCTCGAAATATGTCCGTCAGGCCCCTTCCCTTGAGATAAATCTGCAAATATCTCGGAAACGAAGCGAGCTATTGCAAAATGTTAAGAGACCTTTTTTGTAGAGAATTATGTTTCCTACTTTTTATGTTCTATGATATTTTTTGATCAGACGCGTAGCTCTCGAGATATATCAAGATATTTAAAAGTTCCGAAGCCGCACCAACATAATAGAGATACAGAAACACCGTGGCCCCTCTCTTTGAGATAACTCTGCACTATTGCGAGCTGGAAATGCCACTTCCAGTTTAGCTGTGCAGAAGAAGAACAACAAGAAGAAGAAATATCTCGAAATATGTCCGTTAGGCGCCTTCCCTTGAGATAAATCTGCAAATATCTCGGAAACGAAGCGAGCTATGGCAAAATGTTGAGAGACCTTTTTTGTAGAGAATTATGTTTCCTACAATTTATGTTCTATGATATTTTTTGATCAGAAGCGTAGTTTTCGAGATATATCAAGATATTTAAAAGTTCCGAAGCCGCACCAACATAATAGAGATACAGAAACACCGTGGCCCCTTTCTTTGAGATAACTCTGCACTATTGCGAGCTGCTAATGCCACTTCCAGCTTAGCTGTGCAGAGGAAGAACAACAAGAAGAAGAAATATCTCGAAATATGTCCGTCAGGCCAATTCCTTTGAGCTGAATCTGCAAATATCTCGGAAACGAAGCGAGCTATGGCAAAATGTTAAGAGACGTTTTTTGTAGAGAATTATGTTTCCTACAATTTATGTTCTATGATATTTTTTGATCAGAAGCGTAGTTTTCGAGATATATCGAGATATTTAAAAGTTCCGAAGCCGCACCAACATAATAGGGATACAGAAACACCGTGGCCCCTTTCTTTGAGATAACTCTGCACTAGTGCGAGCCGCAAATGCCACTTCCAGCTTAGCTGTGCAGAAGAAGAACAACAAGAAGAAGAAATATCTCGAAATATGTCCGTTAGGCCCCTTCCCTTGAGATAAATCTGCAAATATCTCGGAAACGAAGCGAGCTATGGCAAAATGTTAAGAGACCTTTTTTGTAGAGAATTATGTTTCCTACTTTTCATGTTCTATGATATTTTTTGATTAGATGCGTAGTTCTCGAGATATATCGAGATATTTAAAAGTTCCGAAGCCGCACCAACATAATAGAGATACAGAAACACCGTGGCCCCTTTCTTTGAGATAGCTCTGCACTATTGCGAGCTGCAAATGCCACTTCCAGCTTAGCTGTGCAGAGGAAGAACAACAAGAAGAAGAAATATCTCGAAATATGTCCGTCAGGCCAGTTCCTTTGAGCTGAATCTGCAAATATCTCGGAAACGAAGCGAGCTATGGCAAAATGTTAAGAGATGTTTTTTGTAGAGAATTATGTTTCCTACAATTTATGTTCTATGATATTTTTTGATCAGAACCGTAGTTTTCGAGATATATCGAGATATTTACAAGTTCCGAAGCCGCACCAACATAATAGGGATACAGAAACACCGTGGCCCGTTTCTTTGAGATAACTCTGCACTAGTGCGAGCCGCAAATGCCACTTCCAGCTTAGCTGTGCAGAAGAAGAACAACAAGAAGAAGAAATATCTCGAAATATGTCCGTCAGGCCCCTTCCCTTGAGATAAATCTGCAAATATCTCGGAAACGAAGCGAGCTATGGCAAAATGTTAAGAGACCTTTTTTGTAGAGAATTAAGTTTCCTACTTTTTATGTTCTATGATATTTTTTGATCAGATGCGTAGTTCTCGAGATATATCAAGATATTTAAAAGTTCCGAAGCCGCACCAACATAACAGAGATACAGAAACACCGTGGCCCCTTTCTTTGAGATAACTCTGCAGTATTGCGAGCTGTAAATGCCACTTCCAGCTTAGCTGTGCAGGAGAAGAACAACAAGAAGAAGAAATATCTCGAAATATGTCCGTCAGGCCCCTTCCCTTGAGATATATCTGCAAATATCTCGGAAACGAAGCGAGCTATGGCAAAATGTTAAGAGACCTTTTTTGTAGAGAATTAAGTTTCCTACTTTTTATGTTCTATGATATTTTTTGATCAGATGCGTAGTTCTCGAGATATATCAAGATATTTAAAAGTTCCGAAGCCGCACCAACATAATAGAGATACAGAAACACCGTGGCCCCTTTCTTTCAGATAACTCTGCACTATTGCGAGCTGCAAATGCCGCTTCCAGCTTAGCTGTGCAGAGGAAGAACAACAAGAAGAAGAAATATCTCGAAATATGTCCGTCAGGCCAGTTCCTTTGAGCTGAATCTGCAAATATCTCGGAAACGAAGCGAGCTATGGCAAAATGTTAAGAGACGTTTTTTGTAGAGAATTATGTTTCCTACAATTTATCTTCTATGATATTTTTTGATCAGAAGCGTAGTTTTCGAGATATATCGAGATATTTAAAAGTTCCGAAGCCGCACCAACATAATAGGGATACAGAAACACCGTGGCCCCTTTCTTTGAGATAACTCTGCACTATTGCGAGCTGTAAATGCCACTTCCAGCTTAGCTGTGCAGAAGAAGAACAACAAGAAGAAGACATATCTCGAAATATGTCCGTCAGGCCCCTTCCCTTGAGATATATCTGCAAATATCTCGGAAACGAAGCGAGCTATGGCAAAATGTTAAGAGACCTTTTTTGTAGAGAATTATGTTTCCTACTTTTTATGTTCTATGATATTTTTTGATCAGACGCGTAGCTCTCGAGATATATCAAGATATTTAAAAGTTCCGAAGCCGCACCAACATAATAGAGATACAGAAACACCGTGGCCCCTCTCTTTGAGATAACTCTGCACTATTGCGAGCTGGAAATGCCACTTCCAGTTTAGCTGTGCAGAAGAAGAACAACAAGAAGAAGAAATATCTCGAAATATGTCCGTTAGGCCCCTTCCCTTGAGATAAATCTGCAAATATCTCGGAAACAAAGCGAGCTATGGCAAAATGTTAAGAGACCTTTTTTGTAGAGAATTATGTTTCCTACAATTTATGTTCTATGATATTTTTTGATCAGAAGCGTAGTTTTCGAGATATATCGAGATATTTAAAAGTTCCGAAGCCGCACCAACATAATAGAGATACAGAAACACCGTGGCCCCTTTCTTTGAGATAACTCTGCACTAGTGCGAGCCGCAAATGCCACTTCCAGCTTAGCTGTGCAGAAGAAGAACAACAAGAAGAAGAAATATCTCGAAATATGTCCGTCAGGCCCCTTCCCTTGAGATAAATCTGCAAATATCTCGGAAACGAAGCGAGCTATGGCAAAATGTTAAGAGACCTTTTTTGTAGAGAATTATGTTTCCTACAATTTATGTTCTATGATATTTTTTGATCAGAAGCGTAGTTTTCGAGATATATCGAGATATTTAAAAGTTCCGAAGCCGCACCAACATAATAGAGATACAGAAACACCGTGGCCCCTTTCTTTGAGATAACTCTGCAGTATTGCGAGCTGTAAATGCCACTTCCAGCTTAGCTGTGCAGGAGAAGAACAACAAGAAGAAGAAATATCTCGAAATATGTCCGTCAGGCCCCTTCCCTTGAGATATATCTGCAAATATCTCGGAAACGAAGCGAGCTATGGCAAAATGTTAAGAGACCTTTTTTGTAGAGAATTAAGTTTCCTACTTTTTATGTTCTATGATATTTTTTAATCTGATGCGTAGTTCTCGAGATATATCAAGATATTTAAAAGTTCCGAAGCCGCACCAACATAATAGAGATACAGAAACACCGTGGCCCCTTTCTTTGAGATAACTCTGCACTATCGCGAGCTGCAAATGCCACTTCCAGCTTAGCTGTGCAGAAGAAGAACATCAAGAAGAAGAAATATCTCGAAATATGTCCGTCAGGCCCCTTCCCTTGAGATAAATCTGCAAATATCTCGGAAACCAAGAGAGCTATGGCAAAATGTTAAGAGACCTCTTTTGTAGAGAATTAAGTTTCCTACTTTTTATGTTCTATGATATTTTTTGATCTGATGCGTAGTTCTCGAGATATATCAAGATATTTAAAAGTTCCGAAGCCGCACCAACATAATAGAGATACAGAAACACCGTGGCCCCTTTCTTTGAGATAACTCTGCACTATTGCGAGCTGTAAATGCCACTTCCAGCTTAGCTGTGCAGAAGAAGAACAACAAGAAGAAGAAATATCTCGAAATATGTCCGTCAGGCCCCTTCCCTTGAGATAAATCTGCAAATATCTCGGAAACGAAGAGAGCTATGGCAAAATCTTAAGAGACCTTTTTTGTAGAGAATTAAGTTTCCTACTTTTTATGTTCTATGATATTTTTTGATCTGATGCGTAGTTCTCGAGATATATCAAGATATTTAAAAGTTCCGAAGCCGCACCAACATAATAGAGATACAGAAACACCGTGGCCCCTTTCTTTGAGATAACTCTGCACTATTGCGAGCTGCAAATGCCACTTCCAGCTTAGCTGTGCAGAAGAAGAACAACAAGAAGAAGGAATATCTGGAAATATGTCCGTCAGGCCCCTTCCCTTGAGATAAATCTGCAAATATCTCGGAAACGAAGCGAGCTATGGCAAAATGTTGAGAGACCTTTTTTGTAGAGAATTAAGTTTCCTACGTTTTATGTTCTATGATATTTTTTGATCAGATGCGTAGTTCTCGAGATATATCAAGATATTTAAAAGTTCCGAAGCCGCACCAACATAATAGAGATACAGAAACACCGTGGCCCCTTTCTTTGAGATAACTCTGCACTATTGCGAGCTGCAAATGCCGCTTCCAGCTTAGCTGTGCAGAAGAAGAACATCAAGAAGAAGAAATATCTCGAAATATGTCCGTCAGGCCCCTTCCCTTGAGATAAATCTGCAAATATCTCGGAAACGAAGAGAGCTATGGCAAAATGTTAAGAGACCTCTTTTGTAGAGAATTAAGTTTCCTACTTTTTATGTTCTATGATATTTTTTGATCTGATGCGTAGTTCTCGAGATATATCAAGATATTTAAAAGTTCCGAAGCCGCACCAACATAATAGAGATACAGAAACACCGTGGCCCCTTTCTTTGAGATAACTCTGCACTATTGCGAGCTGTAAATGCCACTTCCAGCTTAGCTGTGCAGAAGAAGAACAACAAGAAGAAGAAATATCTCGAAATATGTCCGTCAGGCCCCTTCCCTTGAGATAAATCTGCAAATATCTCGGAAACGAAGCGAGCTATGGCAAAATGTTGAGAGACCTTTTTTGTAGGGAATTAAGTTTCCTACGTTTTATGTTCTATGATATTTTTTGATCAGATGCGTAGTTCTCGAGATATATCAAGATATTTAAAAGTTCCGAAGCCGCACCAACATAATAGAGATACAGAAACACCGTGGCCCATTTCTTTGAGATAACTCTGCACTATTGCGAGCTGCAAATGCCACTTCCAGCTTAGCTGTGCAGAAGAAGAACATCAAGAAGAAGAAATATCTCGAAATATGTCCGTCAGGCCCCTTCCCTTGAGATAAATCTGAAAATATCTCGGAAACGAAGAGAGCTATGGCAAAATGTTAAGAGACCTTTTTTGTAGAGAATTAAGTTTCCTACAATTTATGTTCTATGATATTTTTTGATCAGAATCGTAGTTTTCGAGATATATCGAGATATTTAAAAGTTCCGAAGCCGCACCAACATAATAGAGATACAGAAACACCGTGGCCCCTTTCTTTGAGATAACTCTGCACGATTGCGAGCTGCAAATGCCACTTCCAGCTTAGCTGTGCAGAAGAAGGACAACAAGAAGAAGAAATATCTCGAAATATGTCCGTCAGGCCCCTTCCCTTGAGATAAATCTGCAAATATCTCGGAAACGAAGCGAGCTATGGCGAAATGTTAAGAGACCTTTTTTGTAGAGAATTAAGTTTCCTACTTTTTATGTTCTATGATATTTTTTGATCAGATGCGTAGTTCTCGAGATATATCAAGATATTTAAAAGTTCCGAAGCCGCACCAACATAATAGAGATACAGAAACACCGTGGCCCCTTTCTTTGAGATAACTCTGCACTAGTGCGAGCCGCAAATGCCACTTCCAGCTTAGCTGTGCAGAAGAAGAACAACAAGAAGAAGAAATATCTCGAAATATGTCCGTCAGGCCCCTTCCCTTGAGATAAATCTGCAAATATCTCGGAAACGAAGCGAGCTATGGCGAAATGTTAAGAGACCTTTTTTGTAGAGAATTAAGTTTCCTACTTTTTATGTTCTATGATATTTTTTGATCAGATGCGTAGTTCTCGAGATATATCAAGATATTTAAAAGTTCCGAAGCCGCACCAACATAATAGAGATACAGAAACACCGTGGCCCCTTTCTTTGAGATAACTCTGCACTAGTGCGAGCCGCAAATGCCACTTCCAGCTTAGCTGTGCAGAACAAGAACAACAAGAAGAAGAAACATCTCGAAATATGTCCGTCAGGCCCCTTCCCTTGAGATATATCTGCAAATATCTCGGAAACGAAGCGAGCTATGGCAAAATGTTAAGAGACCTTTTTTGTAGAGAATTCTGTTTCCTACAATTTATGTTCTATGATATTTTTTGATCAGAAGCGTAGTTTTCGAGATATATCGAGATATTTAAAAGTTCCGAAGCCGCACCAACATAATAGAGATACAGAAACACCGTGGCCCCTTTCTTTGAGATAACTCTGCACTAGTGCGAGCCGCAAATGCCACTTCCAGCTTAGCTGTGCAGAAGAAGAACAACAAGAAGAAGAAATATCTCGAAATATGTCCGTCAGGCCCCTTCCCTTGAGATAAATCTGCAAATATCTCGGAAACGAAGCGAGCTATGGCAAAATGTTAAGAGACCTTTTTTGTAGAGAATTAAGTTTCCTACTTTTTATGTTCTATGATATTTTTTGATCAGATGCGTAGTTCTCGAGATATATCAAGATATTTAAAAGTTCCGAAGCCGCACCAACATAATAGAGATACAGAAACACCGTGGCCCCTTTCTTTGAGATAACTCTGCACTATTGCGAGCTGCAAATGCCACTTCCAGCTTAGCTGTGCAGAGGAAGAACAACAAGAAGAAGAAATATCTCGAAATATGTCCGTCAGGCCAGTTCCTTTGAGCTGAATCTGCAAATATCTCGGAAACGAAGCGAGCTATGGCAAAATGTTAAGAGACCTTTTTTGTAGAGAATTAAGTTTCCTACTTTTTATGTTCTATGATATTTTTTGATCAGATGCGTAGTTCTCGAGATATATCAAGATATTTAAAAGTTCCGAAGCCGCACCAACATAATAGAGATACAGAAACACCGTGGCCCCTTTCTTTGAGATAACTCTGCACTATTGCGAGCTGCAAATGCCACTTCCAGCTTAGCTGTGCAGAGGAAGAACAACAAGAAGAAGAAATATCTCGAAATATGTCCGTCAGGCCAGTTCCTTTGAGCTGAATCTGCAAATATCTCGGAAACGAAGCGAGCTATGGCAAAATATTAAGAGACGTTTTTTGTAGAGAATTATGTTTCCTACAATTCATGTTCTATGATATTTTTTGATCAGAAGCGTAGTTTTCGAGATATATCGAGATATTTAAAAGTTCCGAAGCCGCACCAACATAATAGGGATACAGAAACACCGTGGCCCCTTTCTTTGAGATAACTCTGCACTATTGCGAGCTGCAAATGCCACTTCCAGCTTAGCTGTGCAGAGGAAGAACAACAAGAAGAAGAAATATCTCGAAATATGTCCGTCAGGCCAGTTCCTTTGAGCTGAATCTGCAAATATCTCGGAAACCAAGCTAGCTATGGCAAAATGTTAAGAGACGTTTTTTGTAGAGAATTATGTTTCCTACAATTCATGTTCTACGATATTTTTTGATCAGAAGCGTAGTTTTCGAGAAATATCGAGATATTTAAAAGTTCCGAAGCCGCACCAACATAATAGGGATACAGAAACACCGTGGCCCCTTTCTTTGAGATAACTCTGCACTAGTGCGAGCCGCAAATGCCACTTCCAGCTTAGCTGTGCAGAAGAAGAACAACAAGAAGAAGAAATATCTCGAAATATGTCCGTCAGGCCCCTTCCCTTGAGATAAATCTGCAAATATCTCGGAAACGAAGCGAGCTATGGCAAAATGTTAAGAGACCTTTTTTGTAGAGAATTAAGTTTCCTACTTTTTATGTTCTATGATATTTTTTGATCAGATGCGTAGTTCTCGAGATATATCAAGATATTTAAAAGTTCCGAAGCCGCACCAACATAATAGAGATACAGAAACACCGTGGCCCCTTTCTTTGAGATAACTCTGCACTATTGCGAGCTGTAAATGCCACTTCCAGCTTAGCTGTGCAGAACAAGAACAACAAGAAGAAGAAATATCTCGAAATATGTCCCTCAGGCCCCTTCCCTTGAGATATATCTGCAAATATCTCGGAAACGAAGCGAGCTATGGCAAAATGTTAAGAGACCTTTTTTGTAGAGAATTCTGTTTCCTACTTTTTATGTTCTATGATATTTTTTGATCAGATGCGTAGTTCTCGAGATATATCAAGATATTTAAAAGTTCCGAAGCCGCACCAACATAATAGAGATACAGAAACACCGTGGCCCCTTTCTTTGAGATAACTCTGCACTATTGCGAGATGCAAATGCCACTTCCAGCTTAGCTGTGCAGAGGAAGAACAACAAGAAGAAGAAATATCTCGAAATATGTCCGTCAGGCCAGTTCCTTTGAGCTGAATCTGCAAATATCTCGGAAACGAAGCGAGCTATGGCAAAATGTTAAGAGACGTTTTTTGTAGAGAATTATGTTTCCTACAATTCATGTTCTATGATATTTTTTGATCAGAAGCGTAGTTTTCGAGATATATCGAGATATTTAAAAGTTCCGAAGCCGCACCAACATAATAGGGATACAGAAACACCGTGGCCCCTTTCTTTGAGATAACTCTGCACTATTGCGAGCTGCAAATGCCACTTCCAGCTTAGCTGTGCAGAGGAAGAACAACAAGAAGAAGAAATATCTCGAAATATGTCCGTCAGGCCAGTTCCTTTGAGTTGAATCTGCAAATATCTCGGAAACGAAGCGAGCTATGGCAAAATGTTAAGAGACGTTTTTTGTAGAGAATTATGTTTCCTACAATTCATGTTCTATGATATTTTTTGATCAGAAGCGTAGTTTTCGAGATATATCGAGATATTTAAAAGTTCCGAAGCCGCACCAACATAATAGGGATACAGAAACACCGTGGCCCCTTTCTTTGAGATAACTCTGCACTAGTGCGAGCCGCAAATGCCACTTCCAGCTTAGCTGTGCAGAAGAAGAACAACAAGAAGAAGAAATATCTCGAAATATGTCCGTCAGGCCCCTTCCCTTGAGATAAATCTGCAAATATCTCGGAAACGAAGCGAGCTATGGCAAAATGTTAAGAGACCTTTTTTGTAGAGAATTAAGTTTCCTACTTTTTATGTTCTATGATATTTTTTGATCAGATGCGTAGTTCTCGAGATATATCAAGATATTTAAAAGTTCCGAAGCCGCACCAACATAATAGAGATACAGAAACACCGTGGCCCCTTTCTTTGAGATAACTCTGCACTATTGCGAGCTGCAAATGCCACTTCCAGCTTAGCTGTGCAGAGGAAGAACAACAAGAAGAAGAAATATCTCGAAATATGTCCGTCAGGCCAGTTCCTTTGAGCTGAATCTGCAAATATCTCGGAAACGAAGCGAGCTATGGCAAAATGTTAAGAGACCTTTTTTGTAGAGAATTAAGTTTCCTACTTTTTATGTTCTATGATATTTTTTGATCAGATGCGTAGTTCTCGAGATATATCAAGATATTTAAAAGTTCCGAAGCCGCACCAACATAATAGAGATACAGAAACACCGTGGCCCCTTTCTTTGAGATAACTCTGCACTATTGCGAGCTGCAAATGCCACTTCCAGCTTAGCTGTGCAGAGGAAGAACAACAAGAAGAAGAAATATCTCGAAATATGTCCGTCAGGCCAGTTCCTTTGAGCTGAATCTGCAAATATCTCGGAAACGAAGCGAGCTATGGCAAAATGTTAAGAGACGTTTTTTGTAGAGAATTATGTTTCCTACAATTCATGTTCTATGATATTTTTTGATCAGAAGCGTAGTTTTCGAGATATATCGAGATATTTAAAAGTTCCGAAGCCGCACCAACATAATAGGGATACAGAAACACCGTGGCCCCTTTCTTTGAGATAACTCTGCACTATTGCGAGCTGCAAATGCCACTTCCAGCTTAGCTGTGCAGAGGAAGAACAACAAGAAGAAGAAATATCTCGAAATATGTCCGTCAGGCCAGTTCCTTTGAGCTGAATCTGCAAATATCTCGGAAACGAAGCTAGCTATGGCAAAATGTTAAGAGACGTTTTTTGTAGAGAATTATGTTTCCTACAATTCATGTTCTATGATATTTTTTGATCAGAAGCGTAGTTTTCGAGATATATCGAGATATTTAAAAGTTCCGAAGCCGCACCAACATAATAGGGATACAGAAACACCGTGGCCCCTTTCTTTGAGATAACTCTGCACTAGTGCGAGCCGCAAATGCCACTTCCAGCTTAGCTGTGCAGAAGAAGAACAACAAGAAGAAGAAATATCTCGAAATATGTCCGTCAGGCCCCTTCCCTTGAGATAAATCTGCAAATATCTCGGAAACGAAGCGAGCTATGGCAAAATGTTAAGAGACCTTTTTTGTAGAGAATTAAGTTTCCTACTTTTTATGTTCTATGATATTTTTTGATCAGATGCGTAGTTCTCGAGATATATCAAGATATTTAAAAGTTCCGAAGCCGCACCAACATAATAGAGATACAGAAACACCGTGGCCCCTTTCTTTGAGATAACTCTGCACTATTGCGAGCTGTAAATGCCACTTCCAGCTTAGCTGTGCAGAACAAGAACAACAAGAAGAAGAAATATCTCGAAATATGTCCGTCAGGCCCCTTCCCTTGAGATATATCTGCAAATATCTCGGAAACGAAGCGAGCTATGGCAAAATGTTAAGAGACCTTTTTTGTAGAGAATTCTGTTTCCTACAATTTATGTTGTATGATATTTTTTGATCAGAAGCGTAGTTTTCGAGATATATCGAGATATTTAAAAGTTCCGAAGCCGCACCAACATAATAGAGATACAGAAACACCGTGGCCCCTTTCTTTGAGATAACTCTGCACTAGTGCGAGCCGCAAATGCCACTTCCAGCTTAGCTGTGCAGAAGAAGAACAACAAGAAGAAGAAATATCTCGAAATATGTCCGTCAGGCCCCTTCCCTTGAGATAAATCTGCAAATATCTCGGAAACCAAGCGAGCTACGGCAAAATGTTAAGAGACCTTTTTTGTAGAGAATTAAGTTTCCTACTTTTTATGTTCTATGATATTTTTTGATCAGATGCGTAGTTCTCGAGATATATCAAGATATTTAAAAGTTCCGAAGCCGCACCAACATAATAGAGATACAGAAACACCGTGGCCCCTTTCTTTGAGATAACTCTGCACTATTGCGAGATGCAAATGCCACTTCCAGCTTAGCTGTGCAGAGGAAGAACAACAAGAAGAAGAAATATCTCGAAATATGTCCGTCAGGCCAGTTCCTTTGAGCTGAATCTGCAAATATCTCGGAAACGAAGCGAGCTATGGCAAAATGTTAAGAGACGTTTTTTGTAGAGAATTATGTTTCCTACAATTCATGTTCTATGATATTTTTTGATCAGAAGCGTAGTTTTCGAGATATATCGAGATATTTAAAAGTTCCGAAGCCGCACCAACATAATAGGGATACAGAAACACCGTGGCCCCTTTCTTTGAGATAACTCTGCACTATTGCGAGCTGCAAATGCCACTTCCAGCTTAGCTGTGCAGAGGAAGAACAACAAGAAGAAGAAATATCTCGAAATATGTCCGTCAGGCCAGTTCCTTTGAGTTGAATCTGCAAATATCTCGGAAACGAAGCGAGCTATGGCAAAATGTTGAGAGACGTTTTTTGTAGAGAATTATGTTTCCTACAATTCATGTTCTATGATATTTTTTGATCAGAAGCGTAGTTTTCGAGATATATCGAGATATTTAAAAGTTCCGAAGCCGCACCAACATAATAGGGATACAGAAACACCGTGGCCCCTTTCTTTGAGATAACTCTGCACTAGTGCGAGCCGCAAATGCCACTTCCAGCTTAGCTGTGCAGAAGAAGGACAACAAGAAGAAGAAATATCTCCAAATATTTCCGTCAGGCCCCTTCCCTTGAGATAAATCTGCAAATATCTCGGAAACGAAGCGAGCTATGGCGAAATGTTAAGAGACCTTTTTTGTAGAGAATTCTGTTTCCTACAATTTATGTTGTATGATATTTTTTGATCAGAAGCGTAGTTTTCGAGATATATCGAGATATTTAAAAGTTCCGAAGCCGCACCAACATAATAGAGATACAGAAACACCGTGGCCCCTTTCTTTGAGATAACTCTGCACTAGTGCGAGCCGCAAATGCCACTTCCAGCTTAGCTGTGCAGAAGAAGAACAACAAGAAGAAGAAATATCTCGAAATATGTCCGTCAGGCCCCTTCCCTTGAGATAAATCTGCAAATATCTCGGAAACGAAGCGAGCTATGGCAAAATGTTAAGAGACCTTTTTTGTAGAGAATTAAGTTTCCTACTTTTTATGTTCTATGATATTTTTTGATCAGATGCGTAGTTCTCGAGATATATCAAGATATTTAAAAGTTCCGAAGCCGCACCAACATAATGGAGATACAGAAACACCGTGGCCCCTTTCTTTGAGATAACTCTGCACTATTGCGAGCTGCAAATGCCACTTCCAGCTTAGCTGTGCAGAGGAAGAACAACAAGAAGAAGAAATATCTCGAAATATGTCCGTCAGGCCAGTTCCTTTGAGCTGAATCTGCAAATATCTCGGAAACGAAGCGAGCTATGGCAAAATGTTAAGAGACGTTTTTTGTAGAGAATTATGTTTCCTACAATTCATGTTCTATGATATTTTTTGATCAGAAGCGTAGTTTTCGAGATATATCGAGATATTTAAAAGTTCCGAAGCCGCACCAACATAATAGGGATACAGAAACACCGTGGCCCCTTTCTTTGAGATAACTCTGCACTAGTGCGAGCCGCAAATGCCACTTCCAGCTTAGCTGTGCAGAAGAAGAACAACAAGAAGAAGAAATATCTCGAAATATGTCCGTCAGGCCCCTTCCCTTGAGATAAATCTGCAAATATCTCGGAAACGAAGCGAGCTATGGCAAAATGTTAAGAGACCTTTTTTGTAGAGAATTCTGTTTCCTACAATTTATGTTGTATGATATTTTTTGATCAGAAGCGTAGTTTTCGAGATATATCGAGATATTTAAAAGTTCCGAAGCCGCACCAACATAATAGAGATACAGAAACACCGTGGCCCCTTTCTTTGAGATAACTCTGCACTAGTGCGAGCCGCAAATGCCACTTCCAGCTTAGCTGTGCAGAAGAAGAACAACAAGAAGAAGAAATATCTCGAAATATGTCCGTCAGGCCCCTTCCCTTGAGATAAATCTGCAAATATCTCGGAAACGAAGCGAGCTATGGCAAAATGTTAAGAGACCTTTTTTGTAGAGAATTAAGTTTCCTACTTTTTATGTTCTATGATATTTTTTGATCAGATGCGTAGTTCTCGAGATATATCAAGATATTTAAAAGTTCCGAAGCCGCACCAACATAATAGAGATACAGAAACACCGTGGCCCCTTTCTTTGAGATAACTCTGCACTATTGCGAGCTGCAAATGCCACTTCCAGCTTAGCTGTGCAGAGGAAGAACAACAAGAAGAAGAAATATCTCGAAATATGTCCGTCAGGCCAGTTCCTTTGAGCTGAATCTGCAAATACCTCGGAAACGAAGCGAGCTATGGCAAAATGTTAAGAGACGTTTTTTGTAGAGAATTATGTTTCCTACAATTCATGTTCTATGATATTTTTTGATCAGAAGCGTAGTTTTCGAGATATATCGAGATATTTAAAAGTTCCGAAGCCGCACCAACATAATAGGGATACAGAAACACCGTGGCCCCTTTCTTTGAGATAACTCTGCACTATTGCGAGCTGCAAATGCCACTTCCAGCTTAGCTGTGCAGAGGAAGAACAACAAGAAGAAGAAATATCTCGAAATATGTCCGTCAGGCCAGTTCCTTTGAGCTGAATCTGCAAATATCTCGGAAACGAAGCGAGCTATGGGAAAATGTTAAGAGACGTTTTTTGTAGAGAATTATGTTTCCTACAATTCATGTTCTATGATATTTTTTGATCAGAAGCGTAGTTTTCGAGATATATCGAGATATTTAAAAGTTCCGAAGCCGCACCAACATAATAGAGATACAGAAACACCGTGGCCCCTTTCTTTGAGATAACTCTGCACTAGTGCGAGCCGCAAATGCCACTTCCAGCTTAGCTGTGCAGAAGAAGAACAACAAGAAGAAGAAATATCTCGAAATATGTCCGTCAGGCCCCTTCCCTTGAGATAAATCTGCAAATATCTCGGAAACGAAGCGAGCTATGGCAAAATGTTAAGAGACCTTTTTTGTAGAGAATTAAGTTTCCTACTTTTTATGTTCTATGATATTTTTTGATCAGATGCGTAGTTCTCGAGATATATCAAGATATTTAAAAGTTCCGAAGCCGCACCAACATAATAGAGATACAGAAACACCGTGGCCCCTTTCTTTGAGATAACTCTGCACTATTGCGAGCTGCAAATGCCACTTCCAGCTTAGCTGTGCAGAGGAAGAACAACAAGAAGAAGAAATATCTCGAAATATGTCCGTCAGGCCAGTTCCTTTGAGCTGAATCTGCAAATATCTCGGAAACGAAGCGAGCTATGGCAAAATGTTAAGAGACGTTTTTTGTAGAGAATTATGTTTCCTACAATTCATGTTCTATGATATTTTTTGATCAGAAGCGTAGTTTTCGAGATATATCGAGATATTTAAAAGTTCCGAAGCCGCACCAACATAATAGGGATACAGAAACACCGTGGCCCCTTTCTTTGAGATAACTCTGCACTATTGCGAGCTGCAAATGCCACTTCCAGCTTAGCTGTGCAGAGGAAGAACAACAAGAAGAAGAAATATCTCGAAATATGTCCGTCAGGCCAGTTCCTTTGAGCTGAATCTGCAAATATCTCGGAAACGAAGCGAGCTATGGCAAAATGTTAAGAGACGTTTTTTGTAGAGAATTATGTTTCCTACAATTCATGTTCTATGATATTTTTTGATCAGAAGCGTAGTTTTCGAGATATATCGAGATATTTAAAAGTTCCGAAGCCGCACCAACATAATAGGGATACAGAAACACCGTGGCCCCTTTCTTTGAGATAACTCTGCACTAGTGCGAGCCGCAAATGCCACTTCCAGCTTAGCTGTGCAGAAGAAGGACAACAAGAAGAAGAAATATCTCGAAATATGTCCGTCAGGCCCCTTCCCTTGAGATAAATCTGCAAATATCTCGGAAACGAAGCGAGCTATGGCGAAATGTTAAGAGACCTTTTTTGTAGAGAATTAAGTTTCCTACTTTTTATGTTCTATGATATTTTTTGATCAGATGCGTAGTTCTCGAGATATATCAAGATATTTAAAAGTTCCGAAGCCGCACCAACATAATAGAGATACAGAAACACCGTGGCCCCTTTCTTTGAGATAACTCTGCACTAGTGCGAGCCGCAAATGCCACTTCCAGCTTAGCTGTGCAGAAGAAGAACAACAAGAAGAAGAAATATCTCGAAATATGTCCGTCAGGCCCCTTCCCTTGAGATAAATCTGCAAATATCTCGGAAACGAAGCGAGCTATGGCAAAATGTTAAGAGACCTTTTTTGTAGAGAATTCTGTTTCCTACAATTTATGTTGTATGATATTTTTTGATCAGAAGCGTAGTTTTCGAGATATATCGAGATATTTAAAAGTTCCGAAGCCGCACCAACATAATAGAGATACAGAAACACCGTGGCCCCTTTCTTTGAGATAACTCTGCACTAGTGCGAGCCGCAAATGCCACTTCCAGCTTAGCTGTGCAGAAGAAGAACAACAAGAAGAAGAAATATCTCGAAATATGTCCGACAGGCCCCTTCCCTTGAGATAAATCTGCAAATATCTCGGAAACGAAGCGAGCTATGGCGAAATGTTAAGAGACCTTTTTCGTAGAGAATTAAGTTTCCCACTTTTTATCTTCTATGATATTTTCTGACCAGATGCGTAGTTCTCGAGATATATCAAGATATTTAAAAGTTCCGAAGCCGCACCAACATAATAGAGATACAGAAACACTGTGGCCCCTTTCTTTGAGATAACTCTGCACTATTGCGCGCTGCAAATGCCACTTCCAGCTTAGCTGTGCAGAAGAAGAACAACAAGAAGAAGAAATATCTCGAAATATGTCCGTCAGGCCCCTTCCCTTGAGATAAATCTGCAAATATCTCGGAAACCAAGCGAGCTATGGCAAAATGTTAAGAGACCTTTTTTGTAGAGAATTAAGTTTCCTACTTTTTATGTTCTATGATATTTTTCGATCAGAGGCGTAGTTCTCGAGATATATCAAGATATTTAAAAGTTCCGAAGCCGCACCAACAAAATAGAGATACAGAAACACCGTGGCCCCTTTCTTTGAGATAACTCTGCACGATTGCGAGCTGGAAATGCCACTTCCAGTTTAGCTGTGCAGAAGAAGAACAACAAGAAGAAGAAATATCTCGAAATATGTCCATCAGGACCCTTCCCTTGAGATAAATCTGCAAATATCTCGGAAACGAAGAGAGCTATGGCAAAATGTTAAGAGCCCTTTTTTGTAGAGAATTAAGTTTCCTACTTTTCATGTTCTATGATATTTTTTGATGAGATGCGTAGTTCTCGAGATATATCAAGATATTTAAAAGTTCCGAAGCAGCACCAACATAATAGAGATACAGAAACACCGTGGCCCCTTTCTTTGAGATAACTCTGCACTATTGCGAGCTGTAAATGCCACTTCCAGCTTAGCTGTGCAGAAGAAGAACAACAAGAAGAAGAAATATCTCGAAATATGTCCGGCAGGCCCCTTCCCTTGAGATATATCTGCAAATATCTCGGAAACGAAGCGAGCTATGGCAAAATGTTAAGATACCTTTTTTGTAGAGAATTATGTTTCCTACAATTTACGTTCTATGATATTTTTTGATCAGATGCGTAGTTCTCGAGATATATCAAGATATTTAAAAGTTCCGAAGCCGCACCAACATAATAGAGATACAGAAACACCGTGGCCCCTTTCTTTGAGATAACTCTGCACTATTGCGAGCTGCAAATGCCACTTCCAGCTTAGCTGTGCAGAGGAAGAACAACAAGAAGAAGAAATATCTCGAAATATGTCCGTCAGGCCAGTTCCTTTGAGCTGAATCTGCAAATATCTCGGAAACGAAGCGAGCTATGGCAAAATCTTAAGAGACGTTTTTTGTAGAGAATTATGTTTCCTACAATTTATGTTCTATGATATTTTTTGATCAGAAGCGTAGTTTTCGAGATATATCGAGATATTTAAAAGTTCCGAAGCCGCACCAACATAATAGAGATACAGAAACACCGTGGCCCCTTTCTTTGAGATAACTCTGCACTATTGCGACCTGCAAATGCCACTTCCAGCTCAGCTGTGCAGAAGAAGAACAACAAGAAGAAGAAATATCTCGAAATATGTCCGTCAGGCCCCTTCCCTTGAGATAAATCTGCAAATATCTCGGAAACGAAGCGAGCTATGGCAAAATGTTAAGAGACCTTTTTTGTAGAGAATTAAGTTTCCTACTTTTTATGTTCTATGATATTTTTTGATCAGATGCGTAGTTCTCGAGATATATCAAGATATTTAAGAGTTCCGAAGCCGCACCAACATAATAGAGATACAGAAACACCGTGGCCCCTTTCTTTGAGATAACTCTGCACTATTGCGAGCTGCAAATGCCACTTCCAGCTTAGCTGTGCAGAGGAAGAACAACAAGAAGAAGAAGTATCTCGAAATATGTCCGTCAGGCCCGTTCCTTTGAGCTGAATCTGCAAATATCTCGGAAACGAAGCGAGCTATGGCAAAATGTTAAGAGACCTTTTTGGTAGAGAATTATGTTTCCTACAATTTATGCTCTATGATATTTTTTGATCAGAAGCGTAGTTTTCGAGATATATCGAGATATTTAAAAGTTCCGAAGCCGCACCAACATAATAGAGATACAGAAACACCGTGGCCCCTTTCTTTGAGATAACTCTGCACTAGTGCGAGCCGCAAATGCCACTTCCAGCTTAGCTGTGCAGAAGAAGAACAACAAGAAGAAGAAATATCTCGAAATATGTCCGACAGGCCCCTTCCCTTGAGATAAATCTGCAAATATCTCGGAAACGAAGCGAGCTATGGCAAAATGTTAAGAGACCTTTTTTGTAGAGAATAATGTTTCCTACAATTTACGTTCTATGATATTTTTTGATCAGAAGCGTAGTTTTCGAGATATATCGAGATATTTAAAAGTTCCGAAGCCGCACCAAGATAATAGAGATACAGAAACACCGTGGCTCCTTTCTTTGAGATAACTCTGCACTAGTGCGAGCCGCAAATGCCACTTCCAGCTTAGCTGTGCAGAAGAAGAACAACAAGAAGAAGAAATATCTTGAAATATGTCCGTCAGGCCCCTTCCCTTGAAATAAATCTGCAAATATCTCGGAAACGAAGCGAGCTATGGCAAAATGTTAAGAGACCTTTTTTGTAGAGAATTAAGTTTCCTACTTTTTATGTTCTATGATATTTTTCGATCAGACGCGTAGTTCTCGAGATATATCGAGATATTTAAAAGTTCCGAAGCCGCACCAACATAATAGAGATACAGAAACACCGTGGCCCCTTTCTTTGAGATAACTCTGCACTAGTGCGAGCCGCAAATGCCACTTCCAGCTTAGCTGTGCAGAAGAAGAACAACAAGAAGAAGAAATATCTCGAAATATGTCCGACAGGCCCCTTCCCTTGAGATAAATCTGCAAATATCTCGGAAACGAAGCGAGCTATGGCGAAATGTTAAGAGACCTTTTTTGTAGAGAATTAAGTTTCCTACTTTTTATGTTCTATGATATTTTTCGATCAGACGCGTAGTTCTCGAGATATATCGAGATATTTAAAAGTTCCGAAGCCGCACCAACATAATAGAGATACAGAAACACCGTGGCCCCTTTCTTTGAGATAACTCTGCACTAGTGCGAGCCGCAAATGCCACTTCCAGCTTAGCTGTGCAGAAGAAGAACAACAAGAAGAAGAAATATCTCGAAATATGTCCGACAGGCCCCTTCCCTTGAGATAAATCTGCAAATATCTCGGAAACGAAGCGAGCTATGGCGAAATGTTAAGAGACCTTTTTTGTAGAGAATTAAGTTTCCTACTTTTTATCTTCTATGATATTTTTTGATCAGATGCGTAGTTCTCGAGATATATCAAGATATTTAAAAGTTCCGAAGCCGCACCAACATAATAGAGATACAGAAACACCGTGGCCCCTTTCTTTGAGATAACTCTGCACTATTGCGCGCTGCAAATGCCACTTCCAGCTTATCTGTGCAGAAGAAGAACAACAAGAAGAAGAAATATCTCGAAATATGTCCGTCAGGCCCCTTCCCTTGAGATAAATCTGCAAATATCTCGGAAACGAAGCGAGCTATGGCAAAATGTTAAGAGACCTTTTTTGTAGAGAATTAAGTTTCCTACTTTTTATGTTCTATGATATTTTTCGATCAGAGGCGTAGTTCTCGAGATATATCAAGATATTTAGAAGTTCCGAAGCCGCACCAACATAATAGAGATACAGAAACACCGTGGCCCCTTTCTTTGAGATAACTCTGCCCTATTGCGACCTGCAAATGCCACTTCCAGCTCAGCTGTGCAGAAGAAGAACAACAAGAAGAAGAAATATCTCGAAATATGTCCGTCAGGCCCCTTCCCTTGAGATATATCTGCAAATATCTCGGAAACGAAGCAAGCTATGGCAAAATGTTAAGAGACCTTTTTTGTAGAGAATTAAGTTTCCTACTTTTTATGTTCTATGATATTTTTTGATCAGATGCGTAGTTCTCGAGATATATCAAGATATTTAAAAGTTCCGAAGCCGCACCAACATAATAGAGATACAGAAACACCGTGGCCCCTTTCTTTGAGATAACTCTGCACGATTGCGAGCTGGAAATGCCACTTCCAGTTTAGCTGTGCAGAAGAAGAACAACAAGAAGAAGAAATATCTCGAAATATGTCCATCAGGACCCTTCCCTTGAGATAAATCTGCAAATATCTCGGAAACGAAGCGAGCTATGGCAAAATGTTAGGAGACCTTTTTTGTAGAGAATTAAGTTTCCTACTTTTTATGTTCTATGATATTTTTTGATCAGATGCGTAGTTCTCGAGATATATCAAGATATTTAAAAGTTCCGAAGCCGCACCAACATAATAGAGATACAGAAACACCGTGGCCCCTTTCTTTGAGATAACTCTGCACTATTGCGAGCTGCAAATGCCACTTCCAGCTTAGCTGTGCAGAGGAAGAACAACAAGAAGAAGAAATATCTCGAAATATGTCCGTCAGGCCAGTTCCTTTGAGCTGAATCTGCAAATATCTCGGAAACGAAGCGAGCTCTTGCGAAATGTTAAGAGACCTTTTTTGTAGAGAATTAAGTTTCCTACTTTTTATCTTCTATGATATTTTTTTATCAGATGCGTAGTTCTCGAGATGTATCAAGATATTTAAAAGTTCCGAAGCCGCACCAACATAATAGAGATACAGAAACACCGTGGCCCCTTTCTTTGAGATAACTCTGCACTATTGCGAGCTGCAAATGCCACTTCCAGCTTAGCTGTGCAGAAGAAGAACAACAAGAAGAAGAAATATCTCGAAATATGTCCGTCAGGCCCCTTCCCTTGAAATAAATCTGCAAATATCTCGGAAACGAAGCGAGCTATGGCAAAATGTTAAGAGACCTTTTTTGTAGAGAATTAAGTTTCCTACTTTTTATGTTCTATGATATTTTTCGATCAGAGGCGTAGTTCTCGAGATATATCAAGATATTTAAAAGTTCCGAAGCCGCACCAACATAATAGAGATACAGAAACACCGTGGCCCCTTTCTTTGAGATAACTCTGCACGATTGCGAGCTGGAAATGCCACTTCCAGTTTAGCTGTGCAGAAGAAGAACAACAAGAAGAAGAAATATCTCGAAATATGTCCGTCAGGCCGCTTCCCTTGAGATAAATCTGCAAATATCTCGGAAACGAAGCGAGCTATGGCAAAATGTTAAGAGACCTTTTTTGTAGAGAATTAAGTTTCCTACTTTTTATGTTCTATGATATTTTTCGATCAGAGGCGTAGTTCTCGAGATATATCAAGATATTTAAAAGTTCCGAAGCCGCACCAACATAATAGAGATACAGAAACACCGTGGCCCCTTTCTTTGAGATAACTCTGCACGATTGCGAGCTGGAAATGCCACTTCCAGTTTAGCTGTGCAGAAGAAGAACAACAAGAAGAAGAAATATCTCGAAATATGTCCGTCAGGCCAGTTCCTTTGAGCTGAATCTGCAAATATCTCGGAAACGAAGCGAGCTATGGCAAAATGTTAAGAGACGTTTTTTGTAGAGAATTGCTTCCTACAATTTATGTTCTATGATATTTTTTGATCAGAAGCGTAGTTTTCGAGATATATCGAGATATTTAAAAGTTCCGAAGCCGCACCAACATAATAGAGATACAGAAACACCGTGGCCCCTTTCTTTGAGATAACTCTGCACTATTGCGAGCTGTAAATGCCACTTCCAGCTTAGCTGTGCAGAAGAAGAACAACAAGAAGAAGAAACATCTCGAAATATGTCCGTCAGGCCACTTCCCTTGAGATAAATCTGCAAATATCTCGGAAACGAAGCGAGCTATGGCAAAATGTTAAGAGACCTTTTTTGTAGAGAATTAAGTTTCCTACTTTTTATGTTCTATGATATTTTTTGATCAGATGCGTCGTTCTCGAGATATATCAAGATATTTAAAAGTTCCGAAGCCGCACCAACATAATAGAGATACAGAAACACCGTGGCCCCTTTCTTTGAGATAACTCTGCACTATTGCGAGCTGCAAATGCCACTTCCAGCTTAGCTGTGCAGAGGAAGAACAACAAGAAGAAGAAGTATCTCGAAATATGTCCGTCAGGCCCGTTCCTTTGAGCTGAATCTGCAAATATCTCGGAAACGAAGCGAGCTATGGCAAAATGTTAAGAGACGTTTTTTGTAGAGAATTATGTTTCCTACAATTTATGTTCTACGATATTTTTTGATCAGAAGCGTAGTTTTCGAGATATATCGAGATATTTAAAAGTTCCGAAGCCGCACCAACATAATAGAGATACAGAAACACCGTGGCCCCTTTCTTTGAGATAACTCTGCACTATTGCGCGCTGCAAATGCCACTTTCAGCTTAGCTGTGCAGAAGAAGAACAACAAGAAGAAGAAATATCTCGAAATATGTCCGTCAGGCCCCTTCCCTTGAGATAAATCTGCAAATATCTCGGAAACGAAGCGAGCTATGGCAAAATGTTAAGAGACCTTTTTTGTAGAGAATTAAGTTTCCTACTTTTTACGTTCTATGATATTCTTCGATCAGAGGCGTAGTTCTCGAGATATATCAAGATATTTAAAAGTTCCGAAGCCGCACCAACATAATAGAGATACAGAAACACCGTGGCCCCGTTCTTTGAGATAACTCTGCACGATTGCGAGCTGGAAATGCCACTTCCAGTTTAGCTGTGCAGAAGAAGAACAACAAGAAGAAGAAATATCTCGAAATATGTCCATCAGGACCCTTCCCTTGAGATAAATCTGCAAATATCTCGGAAACGAAGAGAGCTATGGCAAAATGTTAAGAGACCTTTTTTGTAGAGAATTAAGTTTCCTACTTTTCATGTTCTATGATATTTTTTGATCAGATGCGTAGTTCTCGAGATATATCAAGATATTTAAAAGTTCCGAAGCAGCACCAACATAATAGAGATACAGAAACACCGTGGCCCCTTTCTTTGAGATAACTCTGCACTATTGCGAGCTGTAAATGCCACTTCCAGCTTAGCTGTGCAGAAGAAGAACAACAAGAAGAAGAAATATCTCGAAATATGTCCGTCAGGCCCCTTCCCTTGAGATAAATATGCAAATATCTCGGAAACGAAGCGAGCTATGGCAAAATGTTAAGCGACCATTTTTGTAGAGAATTAAGTGTCCTACTTTTTATGTTCTATGATATTTTTTGATCAGATGCGTAGTTCTCGAGATATATCAAGATATTTAAAAGTTCCGAAGCCCCACCAACATAATAGAGATACAGAAACACCGTGGCCCCTTTCTTTGAGATAACTCTGCACTATTGCGAGCTGCAAATGCCACTTCCAGCTTAGCTGTGCAGAGGAAGAACAACAAGAAGAAGAAATATCTCGAAATATGTCCGTCAGGCCAGTTCCTTTGAGCTGAATCTGCAAATATCTCGGAAACGAAGCGAGCTATGGCAAAATGTTAAGAGACGTTTTTTGTAGAGAATTATGTTTCCTACAATTCATGTTCTATGATATTTTTTGATCAGAAGCGTAGTTTTCGAGATATATCGAGATACTTCAAAGTTCCGAAGCCGCACCAACATAATAGAGATACAGAAACACCGTGGCCCCTTTCTTTGAGATAACTGTGCACTAGTGCGAGCCGCAAATGCCACTTCCAGCTTAGCTGTGCAGAAGAAGAACAACAAGAAGAAGAAATATCTCGAAATATGTCCGTCAGGCCCCTTCCCTTGAGATAAATCTGCAAATATCTCGGAAACGAAGCGAGCTATGGCAAAATGTTAAGAGACCTTTTTTGTAGAGAATTAAGTTTCCTACTTTTTATGTTCTATGATATTTTTTGATCAGATGCGTCGTTCTCGAGATATATCAAGATATTTAAAAGTTCCGAAGCCGCACCAACATAATAGAGATACAGAAACACCGTGGCCCCTTTCTTTGAGATAACTCTGCACTATTGCGAGCTGCAAATGCCACTTCCAGCTTAGCTGTGCAGAGGAAGAACAACAAGAAGAAGAAGTATCTCGAAATATGTCCGTCAGGCCCGTTCCTTTGAGCTGAATCTGCAAATATCTCGGAAACGAAGCGAGCTATGGCAAAATGTTAAGAGACGTTTTTTGTAGAGAATTATGTTTCCTACAATTTATGTTCTACGATATTTTTTGATCAGAAGCGTAGTTTTCGAGATATATCGAGATATTTAAAAGTTCCGAAGCCGCACCAACATAATAGAGATACAGAAACACCGTGGCCCCTTTCTTTGAGATAACTCTGCACTATTGCGCGCTGCAAATGCCACTTTCAGCTTAGCTGTGCAGAAGAAGAACAACAAGAAGAAGAAATATCTCGAAATATGTCCGTCAGGCCCCTTCCCTTGAGATAAATCTGCAAATATCTCGGAAACGAAGCGAGCTATGGCAAAATGTTAAGAGACCTTTTTTGTAGAGAATTAAGTTTCCTACTTTTTACGTTCTATGATATTCTTCGATCAGAGGCGTAGTTCTCGAGATATATCAAGATATTTAAAAGTTCCGAAGCCGCACCAACATAATAGAGATACAGAAACACCGTGGCCCCGTTCTTTGAGATAACTCTGCACGATTGCGAGCTGGAAATGCCACTTCCAGTTTAGCTGTGCAGAAGAAGAACAACAAGAAGAAGAAATATCTCGAAATATGTCCATCAGGACCCTTCCCTTGAGATAAATCTGCAAATATCTCGGAAACGAAGAGAGCTATGGCAAAATGTTAAGAGACCTTTTTTGTAGAGAATTAAGTTTCCTACTTTTCATGTTCTATGATATTTTTTGATCAGATGCGTAGTTCTCGAGATATATCAAGATATTTAAAAGTTCCGAAGCAGCACCAACATAATAGAGATACAGAAACACCGTGGCCCCTTTCTTTGAGATAACTCTGCACTATTGCGAGCTGTAAATGCCACTTCCAGCTTAGCTGTGCAGAAGAAGAACAACAAGAAGAAGAAATATCTCGAAATATGTCCGTCAGGCCCCTTCCCTTGAGATAAATATGCAAATATCTCGGAAACGAAGCGAGCTATGGCAAAATGTTAAGCGACCATTTTTGTAGAGAATTAAGTGTCCTACTTTTTATGTTCTATGATATTTTTTGATCAGATGCGTAGTTCTCGAGATATATCAAGATATTTAAAAGTTCCGAAGCCCCACCAACATAATAGAGATACAGAAACACCGTGGCCCCTTTCTTTGAGATAACTCTGCACTATTGCGAGCTGCAAATGCCACTTCCAGCTTAGCTGTGCAGAGGAAGAACAACAAGAAGAAGAAATATCTCGAAATATGTCCGTCAGGCCAGTTCCTTTGAGCTGAATCTGCAAATATCTCGGAAACGAAGCGAGCTATGGCAAAATGTTAAGAGACGTTTTTTGTAGAGAATTATGTTTCCTACAATTCATGTTCTATGATATTTTTTGATCAGAAGCGTAGTTTTCGAGATATATCGAGATACTTCAAAGTTCCGAAGCCGCACCAACATAATAGAGATACAGAAACACCGTGGCCCCTTTCTTTGAGATAACTGTGCACTAGTGCGAGCCGCAAATGCCACTTCCAGCTTAGCTGTGCAGAAGAAGAACAACAAGAAGAAGAAATATCTCGAAATATGTCCGTCAGGCCCCTTCCCTTGAGATAAATCTGCAAATATCTCGGAAACGAAGCGAGCTATGGCAAAATGTTAGGAGACCTTTTTTGTACAGAATTATGTTTCCTACTTTTTATGTTCTATGATATTTTTTGATCAGACGCGTAGTTCTCGAGATATATCAAGATATTTAAAAGTTCCGAAGCCGCACCAACATAATAGAGATACAGAAACACCGTGGCCCCTTTCTTTGAGATAACTCTGCACTAGCGCGAGCCGCAAATGCCACTTACAGCTTAGCTGTGCAGAAGAAGAACAACGAGAACAAGAAATATCTCGAAATATGTCCGTCAGGCCCCTTCCCTTGAGATAAATCTGCAAATATCTCGGAAACGAAGCGAGCTATGGCAAAATGTTAAGAGATCTTTTTTGTAGAGAATTGAGTTTCCTACTTTTTATGTTCTATGATATTTTTTGATCAGATGCGTAGTTCTCGAGATATATCAAGATATTTAAAAGTTCCGAAGCCGCACCAACATAATAGAGATACAGAAACACCGTGGCCCCTTTCTTTGAGATAACTCTGCACTAGCGCGAGCCGCAAATGCCACTTCCAGCTTAGCTGTGCAGAAGAAGAACAACAAGAAGAAGAAATATCTCGAAATATGTCCGTCAGGCCCCTTCCCTTGAGATAAATCTGCAAATATCTCGGAAACGAAGCGAGCTATGGCAAAATGTTAAGAGACCTTTTTTGTAGAGAATTAAGTTTCCTACTTTTTATGTTCTATGATATTTTTCGATCAGAGGCGTAGTTCTCGTGATATATCAAGATATTTAAAAGCTCCGAAGCCGCACCAACATAATAGAGATACAGAAACACCGTGGCCCCTTTCTTTGAGATAACTCTGCACGATTGCGAGCTGGAAATGCCACTTCCAGTTTAGCTGTGCAGAAGAAGAACAACAAGAAGAAGAAATATCTCGAAATATGTCCATCAGGACCCTTCCCTTGAGATAAATCTGCAAATATCTCGGAAACGAAGCGAGCTATGGCAAAATGTTAAGAGACCTTTGTTGTAGAGAATTATATTTCCTACAATTTATGTTCTATGATATTTTTTGATCAGAAGCGTAGTTTTCGAGATATATCGAGATATGTAAAAGTTCCGAAGCGGCACCAACATAATAGAGATACAGAAACACCGTGGCCCCTTTCTTTGGGATAACTCTGCACTATTGCGAGCTGCAAATGCCACTTCCAGCTTAGCTGTGCAGAAGAAGAACAACAAGAAGAAGAAATATCTCGAAATATGTCCGTCAGGCCCCTTCCCTTGAGATAAATCTGCAAATATCTCGGAAACGAAGCGAGCTATGGCAAAATGTTAGGAGACCTTTTTTGTACAGAATTATGTTTCCTACTTTTTATGTTCTATGATATTTTTTGATCAGACGCGTAGTTCTCGAGATATATCAAGATATTTAAAAGTTCCGAAGCCGCACCAACATAATAGAGATACAGAAACACCGTGGCCCCTTTCTTTGAGATAACTCTGCACTAGCGCGAGCCGCAAATGCCACTTACAGCTTAGCTGTGCAGAAGAAGAACAACGAGAACAAGAAATATCTCGAAATATGTCCGTCAGGCCCCTTCCCTTGAGATAAATCTGCAAATATCTCGGAAACGAAGCGAGCTATGGCAAAATGTTAAGAGATCTTTTTTGTAGAGAATTGAGTTTCCTACTTTTTATGTTCTATGATATTTTTTGATCAGATGCGTAGTTCTCGAGATATATCAAGATATTTAAAAGTTCCGAAGCCGCACCAACATAATAGAGATACAGAAACACCGTGGCCCCTTTCTTTGAGATAACTCTGCACGATTGCGAGCTGGAAATGCCACTTCCAGTTTAGCTGTGCAGAAGAAGAACAACAAGAAGAAGAAATATCTCGAAATATGTCCATCAGGACCCTTCCCTTGAGATAAATCTGCAAATATCTCGGAAACGAAGCGAGCTATGGCAAAATGTTAAGAGACCTTTGTTGTAGAGAATTATATTTCCTACAATTTATGTTCTATGATATTTTTTGATCAGAAGCGTAGTTTTCGAGATATATCGAGATATGTAAAAGTTCCGAAGCGGCACCAACATAATAGAGATACAGAAACACCGTGGCCCCTTTCTTTGGGATAACTCTGCACTATTGCGAGCTGCAAATGCCACTTCCAGCTTAGCTGTGCAGAAGAAGAACAACAAGAAGAAGAAATATCTCGAAATATGTCCGTCAGGCCCCTGCCCTTGAGATATATCTGCAAATATCTCGGAAACGAAGCGAGCTATGGCAAAATGTTGAGAGACCTTTTTTGTAGAGAATTATGTTTCCTACAATTTATGTTCTATGATATTTTTTGATCAGATGCGTAGTTTTCGAGATATATCGAGATATTTAAAAGTTCCGAAGCCGCACCAACATAATAGAGATACAGAAACACCGTGGCCCCTTTCTTTGAGATAACTCTGCACTATTGCGAGCTGCAAATGCCACTTCCAGCTTAGCTGTGCAGAGGAAGAACAACAAGAAGAAGAAATATCTCGAAATATGTCCGTCAGGCCAGTTCCTTTGAGCTGAATCTGCAAATATCTCGGAAACGAAGCGAGCTATGGCAAAATGTTAAGAGACGTTTTTTGTAGAGAATTATGTTTCCTACAATTTATGTTCTATGATATTTTTTGATCAGAAGCGTAGTTTTCGAGATATATCGAGATACTTAAAAGTTCCGAAGCCGCACCAACATAATAGAGATACAGAAACACCGTGGCCCCTTTCTTTGAGATAACTGTGCACTAGTGCGAGCCGCAAATGCCACTTCCAGCTTAGCTGTGCAGAAGAAGAACAACAAGAAGAAGAAATATCTCGAAATATGTCCGTCAGGCCCCTTCCCTTGAGATAAATCTGCAAATATCTCGGAAACGAAGCGAGCTATGGCAAAATGTTAGGAGACCTTTTTTGAACAGAATTATGTTTCCTACTTTTTATGTTCTATGATATTTTTTGATCAGACGCGTAGTTCTCGAGATATATCAAGATATTTAAAAGTTCCGAAGCCGCACCAACATAATAGAGATACAGAAACACCGTGGCCCCTTTCTTTGAGGTAACTCTGCACTAGCGCGAGCCGCAAATGCCACTTACAGCTTAGCTGTGCAGAAGAAGAACAACGAGAACAAGAAATATCTCGAAATATGTCCGTCAGGCCCCTTCCCTTGAGATAAATCTGCCAATATCTCGGAAACGAAGCGAGCTATGGCAAAATGTTAAGAGATCTTTTTTGTAGAGAATTAAGTTTGCTACTTTTTATGTTCTATGATATTTTTTGATCAGATGCGTAGTTCTCGAGATATATCAAGATATTTAAAAGTTCCGAAGCCGCACCAACATAATAGAGATACAGAAACACCGTGGCCCCTTTCTTTGAGATAACTCTGCACTAGCGCGAGCCGCAAATGCCACTTCCAGCTTAGCTGTGCAGAAGAAGAACAACAAGAAGAAGAAATATCTCGAAATATGTCCGTCAGGCCCCTTCCCTTGAGATAAATCTGCAAATATCTCGGAAACGAAGCGAGCTATGGCAAAATGTTAAGAGACCTTTTTTGTACAGAATTATGTTTCCTACTTTTTATGTTCTATGATATTTTTTGATCAGACGCGTAGTTCTCGAGATATATCAAGATATTTAAAAGTTGCGAAGCCGCACCAACATAATAGAGATACAGAAACACCGTGGCCCCTTTCTTTGAGATAACTCTGCACTAGCGCGAGCCGCAAATGCCACTTACAGCTTAGCTGTGCAGAAGAAGAACAACGAGAAGAAGAAATATCTCGAAATATGTCCGTCAGGCCCCTTCCCTTGAGATAAATCTGCAAATATCTCGGAAACGAAGCGAGCTATGGCAAAATGTTAAGACACCTTTTTTGTACAGAATTATGTTTCCTACTTTTTATGTTCTATGATATTTTTTGATCAGACGCGTAGTTCTCGAGATATATCAAGATATTTAAAAGTTCCGAAGCCGCACCAACATAATAGAGATACAGAAACACCGTGGCTCCTTTCTTTGAGATAACTCTGCACTATTGCGAGCTGGAAATGCCACTTCCAGTTTAGCTGTGCAGAAGAAGAACAACAAGAAGAAGAAGTATCTCGAAATATGTCCGTGAGGCCCCTTCCCTTGAGATAAATCTGGAAATATCTCGGAAACGAAGAGAGCTATGGCAAAATGTTAAGAGACCTTTTTTGTAGAGAATTAAGTTTCCTACTTTTTACGTTCTATGACATTTTTTGATCAGATGCGTAGTTCTCGAGATATATCAAGATATTTAAAAGTTCCGAAGCCGCACCAACATAATAGAGATACAGAAACACCGTGGCCCCTTTCTTTGAGATAACTCTGCACTAGTGCGAGCCGCAAATGCCACTTACAGCTTAGCTGTGCAGAAGAAGAACAACAAGAAGAAGAAATATCTCGAAATATGTCCGTTAGGCCCCTTCCCTTGAGATAAATCTGCAAATATCTCGGAAACGAAGCGAGCTATGGCAAAATGTTAAGAGACCTTTTTTGTAGAGAATTAAGTTTCCTACTTTTTATGTTCTATGATATTTTTTGATCAGATGCGTAGTTCTCGAGATATATTAAGATATTTAAAAGTTCCGCAGCCGCACCAACATAATAGAGATACAGAAACACCGTGGCCCCTTTCTTTGAGATAACTCTGCACTATTGCGAGCTGCAAATGCCACTTCCAGCTTAGCTGTGCAGAAGAAGAACAACAAGAAGAAGAAATATCTCGAAATATGTCCGTCAGGCCCCTTCCCTTGAGATAAATCTGCAAATATCTCGGAAACGAAGAGAGCTATGGCAAAATGTTAAGAGACCTTTTTTGTAGAGAATTAAGTTTCCTCCTTTTTATGTTCTATGATATTTTTTGATCAGATGCGTAGTTCTCGAGATATATCAAGATATTTAAAAGTTCCGAAGCCGCACCAACATAATAGAGATACAGAAACACCGTGGCCCCTTTCTTTGAGATAACTCTGCACTATTGCGAGCTGTAAATGCCACTTCCAGCTTAGCTGTGCAGAAGAAGAACAACAAGAAGAAGAAATATCTCGAAATATGTCCGTCAGGCCCCTGCCCTTGAGATATATCTGCAAATATCTCGGAAACGAAGCGAGCTATGGCAAAATGTTGAGAGACCTTTTTTGTAGAGAATTATGTTTCCTACAATTTATGTTCTATGATATTTTTTGATCAGATGCGTAGTTTTCGAGATATATCGAGATATTTAAAAGTTCCGAAGCCGCACCAACATAATAGAGATACAGAAACACCGTGGCCCCTTTCTTTGAGATAACTCTGCACTATTGCGAGCTGCAAATGCCACTTCCAGCTTAGCTGTGCAGAGGAAGAACAACAAGAAGAAGAAATATCTCGAAATATGTCCGTCAGGCCAGTTCCTTTGAGCTGAATCTGCAAATATCTCGGAAACGAAGCGAGCTATGGCAAAATGTTAAGAGACGTTTTTTGTAGAGAATTATGTTTCCTACAATTTATGTTCTATGATATTTTTTGATCAGAAGCGTAGTTTTCGAGATATATCGAGATACTTAAAAGTTCCGAAGCCGCACCAACATAATAGAGATACAGAAACACCGTGGCCCCTTTCTTTGAGATAACTGTGCACTAGTGCGAGCCGCAAATGCCACTTCCAGCTTAGCTGTGCAGAAGAAGAACAACAAGAAGAAGAAATATCTCGAAATATGTCCGTCAGGCCCCTTCCCTTGAGATAAATCTGCAAATATCTCGGAAACGAAGCGAGCTATGGCAAAATGTTAGGAGACCTTTTTTGAACAGAATTATGTTTCCTACTTTTTATGTTCTATGATATTTTTTGATCAGACGCGTAGTTCTCGAGATATATCAAGATATTTAAAAGTTCCGAAGCCGCACCAACATAATAGAGATACAGAAACACCGTGGCCCCTTTCTTTGAGGTAACTCTGCACTAGCGCGAGCCGCAAATGCCACTTACAGCTTAGCTGTGCAGAAGAAGAACAACGAGAACAAGAAATATCTCGAAATATGTCCGTCAGGCCCCTTCCCTTGAGATAAATCTGCCAATATCTCGGAAACGAAGCGAGCTATGGCAAAATGTTAAGAGATCTTTTTTGTAGAGAATTAAGTTTGCTACTTTTTATGTTCTATGATATTTTTTGATCAGATGCGTAGTTCTCGAGATATATCAAGATATTTAAAAGTTCCGAAGCCGCACCAACATAATAGAGATACAGAAACACCGTGGCCCCTTTCTTTGAGATAACTCTGCACTAGCGCGAGCCGCAAATGCCACTTCCAGCTTAGCTGTGCAGAAGAAGAACAACAAGAAGAAGAAATATCTCGAAATATGTCCGTCAGGCCCCTTCCCTTGAGATAAATCTGCAAATATCTCGGAAACGAAGCGAGCTATGGCAAAATGTTAAGAGACCTTTTTTGTACAGAATTATGTTTCCTACTTTTTATTTTCTATGATATTTTTTGATCAGACGCGTAGTTCTCGAGATATATCAAGATATTTAAAAGTTGCGAAGCCGCACCAACATAATAGAGATACAGAAACACCGTGGCCCCTTTCTTTGAGATAACTCTGCACTAGCGCGAGCCGCAAATGCCACTTACAGCTTAGCTGTGCAGAAGAAGAACAACGAGAAGAAGAAATATCTCGAAATATGTCCGTCAGGCCCCTTCCCTTGAGATAAATCTGCAAATATCTCGGAAACGAAGCGAGCTATGGCAAAATGTTAAGAGACCTTTTTTGTACAGAATTATATTTCCTACTTTTTATGTTCTATGATATTTTTTGATCAGACGCGTAGTTCTCGAGATATATCAAGATATTTAAAAGTTCCGAAGCCGCACCAACATAATAGAGATACAGAAACACCGTGGCTCCTTTCTTTGAGATAACTCTGCACTATTGCGAGCTGGAAATGCCACTTCCAGTTTAGCTGTGCAGAAGAAGAACAACAAGAAGAAGAAGTATCTCGAAATATGTCCGTGAGGCCCCTTCCCTTGAGATAAATCTGGAAATATCTCGGAAACGAAGAGAGCTATGGCAAAATGTTAAGAGACCTTTTTTGTAGAGAATTAAGTTTCCTACTTTTTACGTTCTATGACATTTTTTGATCAGATGCGTAGTTCTCGAGATATATCAAGATATTTAAAAGTTCCGAAGCCGCACCAACATAATAGAGATACAGAAACACCGTGGCCCCTTTCTTTGAGATAACTCTGCACTAGTGCGAGCCGCAAATGCCACTTACAGCTTAGCTGTGCAGAAGAAGAACAACAAGAAGAAGAAATATCTCGAAATATGTCCGTTAGGCCCCTTCCCTTGAGATAAATCTGCAAATATCTCGGAAACGAAGCGAGCTATGGCAAAATGTTAAGAGACCTTTTTTGTAGAGAATTAAGTTTCCTACTTTTTATGTTCTATGATATTTTTTGATCAGATGCGTAGTTCTCGAGATATATTAAGATATTTAAAAGTTCCGCAGCCGCACCAACATAATAGAGATACAGAAACACCGTGGCCCCTTTCTTTGAGATAACTCTGCACTATTGCGAGCTGCAAATGCCACTTCCAGCTTAGCTGTGCAGAAGAAGAACAACAAGAAGAAGAAATATCTCGAAATATGTCCGTCAGGCCCCTTCCCTTGAGATAAATCTGCAAATATCTCGGAAACGAAGAGAGCTATGGCAAAATGTTAAGAGACCTTTTTTGTAGAGAATTAAGTTTCCTCCTTTTTATGTTCTATGATATTTTTTGATCAGATGCGTAGTTCTCGAGATATATCAAGATATTTAAAAGTTCCGAAGCCGCACCAACATAATAGAGATACAGAAACACCGTGGCCCCTTTCTTTGAGATAACTCTGCACTATTGCGAGCTGTAAATGCCACTTCCAGCTTAGCTGTGCAGAAGAAGAACAACAAGAAGAAGAAATATCTCGAAATATGTCCGTCAGGCCCCTGCCCTTGAGATATATCTGCAAATATCTCGGAAACGAAGCGAGCTATGGCAAAATGTTAAGAGACCTTTTTTGTAGAGAATTATGTTTCCTACAATTTATGTTCTATGATATTTTTTGATCAGAAGCGTAGTTTTCGAGATATATCGAGATATTTAAAGGTTCCGAAGCCGCACCAACATAATAGAGATACAGAAACACCGTGGCCCCTTTCTTTGAGATAACTCTGCACTAGTGCGAGCCGCAAATGCCACTTCCAGCTTAGCTGTGCAGAAGAAGAACAACAAGAAGAAGAAATATCTCGAAATATGTCCGTCAGGCCCCTTCCCTTGAGATAAATCTGCAAATATCTCGGAAACGAAGCGAGCTATGGCAAAATGTTGAGAGACCTTTTTTGTAGAGAATTAGGTTTCCTACTTTTTATGTTCTATGATATTTTTTGATCAGATGCGTAGTTCTCGAGATATATCAAGATATTTAAAAGTTCCGAAGCCGCACCAACATAATAGAGATACAGAAACACCGTGGCCCCTTTCTTTGAGATAACTCTGCACTATTGCGAGCTGCAAATGCCACTTCCAGCTTAGCTGTGCAGAAGAAGAACAACAAGAAGAAGAAGTATCTCGAAATATGTCCGTCAGGCCCCTTCCCTTGAGATAAATCTGCAAATATCTCGGAAACGAAGAGAGCTATGGCAAAATGTTAAGAGACCTTTTTTGTAGAGAATTATGTTTCCTACAATTTATGTTCTATGATATTTTTTGATCAGAAGCGTAGTTTTCGAGATATATCAAGATATTTAAAAGTTCCGAAGCCGCACCAACATAATAGAGATACAGAAACACCGTGGCCCCTTTCTTTGAGATAACTCTGCACTAGTGCGAGCCGCAAATGCCACTTACAGCTTAGCTGTGCAGAAGAAGAACAACGAGAAGAAGAAATATCTCGAAATATGTCCGTCAGGCCCCTTCCCTTGAGATAAATCTGCAAATATCTCGGAAACGAAGCGAGCTATGGCAAAATGTTAAGAGACCTTTTTTGTAGAGAATTAAGTTTCCTACTTTTTATGTTCGATGATATTTTTTGATCAGATGCGTAGTTCTCGAGATATATCAAGATATTTAAAAGTTCCGAAGCTGCACCCACATAATAGAGGTACAGAAACACCGTGGCCTCTTTCTTTGAGATAACTCTGCCTTATTGCGAGCTGCAAATGCCACTTCCAGCTTAGCTGTGCAGAAGAAGAACAACAAGAAGAAGAAACATCTCGAAATATGTCCGTCAGGCCCCTTCCCTTGAGATAAATCTGCAAATATCTCGGAAACGAAGCGAGCTATGGCAAAATGTTTAGAGACCTTTCTTGTAGAGAATTAAGTTTCCTACTTTTTATGTAGTATGATATTTTTTGATCAGATGCGTAGTTCTCGAGATATATCAAGATATTTAAAAGTTCCGAAGCCGCACCAACATAATAGAGATACAGAAACACCGTGGCCCCTTTCTTTGAGATAACTCTGCACTATTGCGCGCTGCAAATGCCACTTCCAGCTTAGCTGTGCAGAAGAAGAACAACAAGAAGAAGAAATATCTCGAAATATGTCCGTCAGGCCCCATCCCTTGAGATAAATCTGCAAATATCTCGGAAACGAAGCGAGCTATGGCAAAATGTTAAGAGACCTTTTTTGTAGAGAATAATGTTTCCTACAATTTACGTTCTATGATATTTTTTGATCAGAAGCGTAGTTTTCGAGATATATAGAGATATTTAAAAGTTCCGAAGACGCACCAACATAATAGAGATACAGAAACACCGTGGCCCCTTTCTTTGAGATAACTGTGCACTAGTGCGAGCCGCAAATGCCACTTCCAGCTTAGCTGTGCAGAAGAAGAACAACAAGAAGAAGAAATATCTCGAAATATGTCCGTCAGGCCCCTTCCCTTGAGATATATCTGCAAATATCTCGGAAACGAAGTGAGGTATGGCAAAATGTTAAGAGCCCGTTTTTGTAGAGAATTAAGTTTCCTACTTTTTATGTTCTATGATATTTTTTGATCAGACGCGTAGTTCTCGAGGTATATCAAGATATTTAAAAGTTCCGAAGCCGCACCAACATAATAGAGATACAGAAACACCGTGGCCCCTTTCTTTGAGATAACTCTGCACTATTGCGAGCTGTAAATGCCACTTCCAGCTTAGCTGTGCAGAAGAAGAACAACAAGAAGAAGAAATATCTCGAAATATGTCCGTCAGGCCCCTTCCCTTGAGATATATCTGCAAATATCTCGGAAACGAAGCGAGCTATGGCAAAATGTTAAGAGACCTTTTTTGTAGAGAATTATGTTTCCTACAATTTATGTTCTATGATATTTTTTGATCAGAAGCGTAGTTTTCGAGATATATCGAGATATTTAAAAGTTCCGAAGCCGCACCAACATAATAGAGATACAGAAACAGCGTGGCCCCTTTCTTTGAGATAACTCTGCACTAGTGCGAGCCGCAAATGCCACTTCCAGCTTAGCTGTGCAGAAGAAGAACAACAAGAAGAAGAAATATCTCGAAATATGCCCGTCAGGCCCCTTCCATTGAGATAAATCTGCAAATATCTCGGAAACGAAGCGAGCTATGGCAAAATGTTAAGAGACCTTTTTTGTAGAGAATTAAGTTTCCTACTTTTTATGTTCTATGATATTTTTTGATCAGATGCGTTGTTCTCGAGATATATCAAGATATTTAAAAGTTCCGAAGCCGCACCAACATAATAGAGATACAGAAACACCGTGGCCCCTTTCTTTGAGATAACTCTGCACTATTGCGAGCTGCAAATGCCACTTGCAGCTTAGCTGTGCAGAAGAAGAACAACAAGAAGAAGAAATATCTCGAAATATGTCTGTCAGGCCCCTTCCCTTGAGATATATCTACAAATATCTCGGAAACGAAGCGAGCTATGGCAAAATGTTGAGAGACCTTTTTTGTAGAGAATTAAGTTTCCTACTTTTTATGTTCTATGATATTTTTTGATCGGATGCGTAGTTCTCGAGATATATCAAGATATTTAAAAGTTCCGAAGCCGCACCAACATAATAGAGATACAGAAACACCGTGGCCCCTTTCTTTGAGATAACTCTGCACTAGTGCGAGCCGCAAATGCCACTTCCAGCTTAGCTGTGCAGAAGAAGAACAACAAGAAGAAGCAATATCTCGAAATATGTCCGTCAGGCCCCTTCCCTTGAGATAAATATGCAAATATCTCGGAAACGAAGCGAGCTATGGCAAAATGTTAAGAGACCTTTTTTGTAGAGAATTAGGTTTCCTACTTTTTATGTTCTATGATATTTTTTGATCAGATGCGTTGTTCTCGAGATATATCAAGATATTTAAAAGTTCCGAAGCCGCACCAACATAATAGAGATACAGAAACACCGTGGCCCCTTTCTTTGAGATAACTCTGCACTATTGCGAGCTGCAAATGCCACTCCCAGCTTAGCTGTGCAGAAGAAGAACAACAAGAAGAAGAAATATCTCGAAATATGTCCGTCAGGCCCCTTCCCTTGAGATATATCTGCAAATATCTCGGAAACAAAGCGAGCTATGGCAAAATGTTAAGAGACCTTTTTTGTAGAGAATTAAGTTTCCTACTTTTTATGTTCTATGATATTTTTTGATCGGATGCGTAGTTCTCGAGATATATCAAGATAATTCAAAGTTCCGAAGCCGCACCAACATAATAGAGATACAGAAACACCGTGGCCCCTTTCTTTGAGATAACTCTGCACTATTGCGCGCTGCAAATGCCACTTCCAGCTTAGCTGTGCAGAAGAAGAACAACAAGAAGAAGAAATATCTCGAAATATGCCCGTCAGGCCCCTTCCATTGAGATAAATATGCAAATATCTCGGAAACGAAGCGAGCTATGGCAAAATGTTAAGAGACCTTTTTTGTAGAGAATTAAGTTTCCTACTTTTTATGTTCTATGATATTTTTTGATCAGATGCGTTGTTCTCGAGATATATCAAGATATTTAAAAGTTCCGAAGCCGCACCAACATAATAGAGATACAGAAACACCGTGGCCCCTTTCTATGAGATAACTCTGCACTATTGCGAGCTGCAAATGCCACTTCCAGCTTAGCTGTGCAGAAGAAGAACAACAAGAAGAAGAAATATCTCGAAATATGTCTGTCAGGCCCCTTCCCTTGAGATATATCTGCAAATATCTCGGAAACGAAGCGAGCTATGGCAAAATGTTGAGAGACCTTTTTTGTAGAGAATTAAGTTTCCTACTTTTTATGTTCTATGATATTTTTTGATCGGATGCGTAGTTCTCGAGATATATCAAGATATTTAAAAGTTCCGAAGCCGCACCAACATAATAGAGATACAGAAACACCGTGGCCCCTTTCTTTGAGATAACTCTGCACTATTGCGCGCTACAAATGCCACTTCCAGCTTAGCTGTGCAGAAGAAGAACAACAAGAAGAAGAAATATCTCGAAATATGCCCGTCAGGCCCCTTCCATTGAGATAAATCTGCAAATATCTCGGAAACGAAGCGAGCTATGGCAAAATGTGTAGAGACCTTTTTTGTAGAGAATTAAGTTTCCTACTTTTTATGTTCTATGATATTTTTTGATCAGATGCGTAGTTCTCGAGATATATCAAGATATTTAAAAGTTCCGAAGCCGCACCAACATAATAGAGATACAGAAACACCGTGGCCCCTTTCTTTGAGATAACTCTGCACTACTGCGAGCTGCAAATGCCACTTCCAGCTTAGCTGTGCAGAAGAAGAACAACAAGAAGAAGAAATATCTCGAAATATGTCCGTCAGGCCCCTTCCCTTGAGATAAATATGCAAATATCTCGGAAACGAAGCGAGCTATGGCAAAATGTTAAGAGACCTTTTTTGTAGAGAATTAAGTTTCCTACTTTTTATGTTCTATGATATTTTTTGATCAGATGCGTTGTTCTCGAGATATATCAAGATATTTAAAAGTTCCGAAGCCGCACCAACATAATAGAGATACAGAAACACCGTGGCCCCTTTCTTTGAGATAACTCTGCACTATTGCGAGCTGCAAATGCCACTTCCAGCTTAGCTGTGCAGAAGAAGAACAACAAGAAGAAGAAATATCTCGAAATATGTCTGTCAGGCCCCTTCCCTTGAGATATATCTGCAAATATCTCGGAAACGAAGCGAGCTATGGCAAAATGTTGAGAGACCTTTTTTGTAGAGAATTAAGTTTCCTACTTTTTATGTTCTATGATATTTTTTGATCGGATGCGTAGTTCTCGAGATATATCAAGATATTTAAAAGTTCCGAAGCCGCACCAACATAATAGAGATACAGAAACACCGTGGCCCCTTTCTTTGAGATAACTCTGCACTATTGCGAGCTGCAAATGCCACTTCCAGCTTAGCTGTGCAGAGGAAGAACAACAAGAAGAAGAAATATCTCGAAATATGTCCGTCAGGCCAGTTCCTTTGAGCTGAATCTGCAAATATCTCGGAAACGAAGCGAGCTATGGCAAAATGTTAAGAGACCTTTTTTGTAGAGAATTAAGTTTCCTACTTTTTATGTTCTATGATATTTTTTGATCAGATACGTAGTTCTCGAGATATATCAAGATATTTAAAAGTTCCGAAGCCGCACCAACATAATAGAGATACAGAAACACCGTGGCCCCTCTCTTTGAGATAACTCTGCACTATTGCGAGCTGTAAATGCCACTTCCAGCTTAGCTGTGCAGAAGAAGAACAACAAGAAGAAGAAATATCTCGAAATATGTCCGTCAGGCCCCTTCCCTTGAGATATATCTGCAAATATCTCGGAAACGAAGCGAGCTATGGCAAAATGTTAAGAGACCTTTTTTGTAGAGAATTATGTTTCCTACAATTTATGTTCTATGATATTTTTTGATCAGAAGCGTAGTTTTCGAGATATATCGAGATATTTAAAAGTTCCGAAGCCGCACCAACATAATAGAGATACAGAAACACCGTGGCCCCTTTCTTTGAGATAACTGTGCACTAGTGCGAGCCGCAAATGCCACTTCCAGCTTAGCTGTGCAGAAGAAGAACAACAAGAAGAAGAAATATCTCGAAATATGTCCGTCAGGCCCCTTCCCTTGAGATAAATCTGCAAATATCTCGGAAACGAAGCGAGCTATGGCAAAATGTTAAGAGACCTTTTTTGTAGAGAATTATGTTTCTTACTTTTTATGTTCTATGATATTTTTTGATCAGACGCGTAGGTCTCGAGATATATCAAGATATTTAGAAGTTCCAAAGCCGCACCAACATAATAGAGATACAGAAACACCGTGGCCCCTTTCTTTGAGATATCTCCGCACTATTGCGAGCTGCAAATGCCACTTCCAGCTTAGCTGTGCAGAAGAAGAACAACAAGAAGAAGAAATATCTCGAAATATGTCCGTCAGGCCACTTCCCTTGAGATAAATCTGCAAATATCTCGGAAACGAAGCGAGCTATGGCAAAATGTTAAGAGACCTTTTTTGTAGAGAATTAAGTTTCCTACTTTTTATGTTCGATGATATTTTTTGATCAGATGCGTAGTGCTCGAGATATATCAAGATATTTAAAAGTTCCGAAGCTGCACCAACATAATAGAGGTACAGAAACACCGTGGCCTCTTTCTTTGAGATAACTCTGCACTATTGCGAGCTGCAAATGCCACTTCGAGCTTAGCTGTGCAGAAGAAGAACAACAAGAAGAAGAAATATCTCGAAATATGTCCGTCAGACCCCTTCCCTTGAGATGAATCTGCAAATATCGCGGAAACGAAGCGAGCTATGGCAAAATGTTAAGAGACCTTTTTTGTAGAGAATAATGTTTCCTACAATTTACGTTCTATGATATTTTTTGATCAGAAGCGTAGTTTTCGAGATATATCGAGATATTTAAAAGTTCCGCAGACGCACCAACATAATAGAGATACAGAAACACCGTGGCCCCTTTCTTTGAGATAACTGTGCACTAGTGCGAGCCGCAAATGCCACTTCCAGCTTAGCTGTGCAGAAGAAGAACAACAAGAAGAAGAAATATCTCGAAATATGTCCGTCAGGCCCCTTCCCTTGAGATAAATCTGCAAATATCTCGGAAACGAAGCGAGCTATGGCAAAATGTTAAGAGACCTTTTTTGTAGAGAATTATGTTTCTTACTTTTTATGTTCTATGATATTTTTTGATCAGACGCGTAGTTCTCGAGATATATCAAGATATTTAAAAGTTCCAAAGCCGCACCAACATAATAGAGATACAGAAACACCGTGGCCCCTTTCTTTGAGATATCTCCGCACTATTGCGAGCTGCAAATGCCACTTCCAGCTTAGCTGTGCAGAAGAAGAACAACAAGAAGAAGAAATATCTCGAAATATGTCCGTCAGGCCACTTCCCTTGAGATAAATCTGCAAATATCTCGGAAACGAAGAGAGCTATGGCAAAATGTTAAGAGACCTTTTTTGTAGAGAATTAAGTTTCCTACTTTTCATGTTCTATGATATTTTTTGATCAGATGCGTAGTTCTCGAGATATATCAAGATATTTAAAAGTTCCGAAGCCGCACCAACATAATAGAGATACAGAAACACCGTGGCCCCTTTCTTTGAGATAACTCTGAACTATTGCGAGCTGCAAATGCCACTTCCAGCTTAGCTGTGCAGAAGAAGAACAACAAGAAGAAGAAATATCTCGAAATATGCCCGTCGGCCCCTTCCATTGAAATATATCTGCAAATATCTCGGAAACGAAGCGAGCTATGGCAAAATGTTAAGAGACCGTTTTTGTAGAGAATTAAGTTTCCTACTTTTTATGTTCTATGATATTTTTTGATCAGACGCGTAGTTCTCGAGATATATCAAGATATTTAAAAGTTCCGAAGCCGCACCAACATAATAGAGATACAGAAACACCGTGGCCCCTTTCGTTGAGATAACTCTGCACTAGTGCGAGCCGCAAATGCCACTTCCAGCTTAGCTGTGCAGAAGAAGAACAACAAGAAGAAGAAATATCTCGAAATATGTCCGTCAGGCCCCTTCCCTTGAGATAAATCTGCAAATATCTCGGAAACGAAGAGAGCTATGGCAAAATGTTAAGAGACCTTTTTTGTAGAGAATTACGTTTCCTACTTTTCATGTTCTATGATATTTTTTGATCAGATGCGTAGTTCTCGAGATATATCAAGATATTTAAAAGTTCCGAAGCTGCACCAACATAATAGAGGTACAGAAACACCGTGGCCTCTTTCTTTGAGATAACTCTGCACTATTGCGAGCTGCAAATGCCACTTCGAGCTTAGCTGTGCAGAAGAAGAACAACAAGAAGAAGAAATATCTCGAAATATGTCCGTCAGACCCCTTCCCTTGAGATGAATCTGCAAATATCGCGGAAACGAAGCGAGCTATGGCAAAATGTTAAGAGACCTTTTTTGTAGAGAATAATGTTTCCTACAATTTACGTTCTATGATATTTTTTGATCAGAAGCGTAGCTTTCGAGATATATCGAGATATTTAAAAGTTCCGCAGACGCACCAACATAATAGAGATACAGAAACACCGTGGCCCCTTTCTTTGAGATAACTGTGCACTAGTGCGAGCCGCAAATGCCACTTCCAGCTTAGCTGTGCAGAAGAAGAACAACAAGAAGAAGAAATATCTCGAAATATGTCCGTCAGGCCCCTTCCCTTGAGATAAATCTGCAAATATCTCGGAAACGAAGCGAG
Organism: Osmia lignaria lignaria; assembly: GCF_051020975.1. NCBI lineage: Eukaryota > Metazoa > Arthropoda > Insecta > Hymenoptera > Megachilidae > Osmia > Osmia lignaria. The sequence continues at coordinate 9,220,872 of NW_027478166.1, forward strand.
CTATGGCAAAATGTTAAGAGACCTTTTTTGTAGAGAATTATGTTTCTTACTTTTTATGTTCTATGATATTTTTTGATCAGACGCGTAGTTCTCGAGATATATCAAGATATTTAAAAGTTCCAAAGCCGCACCAACATAATAGAGATACAGAAACACCGTGGCCCCTTTCTTTGAGATATCTCCGCACTATTGCGAGCTGCAAATGCCACTTCCAGCTTAGCTGTGCAGAAGAAGAACAACAAGAAGAAGAAATATCTCGAAATATGTCCGTCAGGCCACTTCCCTTGAGATAAATCTGCAAATATCTCGGAAACGAAGAGAGCTATGGCAAAATGTTAAGAGACCTTTTTTGTAGAGAATTAAGTTTCCTACTTTTCATGTTCTATGATATTTTTTGATCAGATGCGTAGTTCTCGAGATATATCAAGATATTTAAAAGTTCCGAAGCCGCACCAACATAATAGAGATACAGAAACACCGTGGCCCCTTTCTTTGAGATAACTCTGAACTATTGCGAGCTGCAAATGCCACTTCCAGCTTAGCTGTGCAGAAGAAGAACAACAAGAAGAAGAAATATCTCGAAATATGCCCGTCGGCCCCTTCCATTGAAATATATCTGCAAATATCTCGGAAACGAAGCGAGCTATGGCAAAATGTTAAGAGACCGTTTTTGTAGAGAATTAAGTTTCCTACTTTTTATGTTCTATGATATTTTTTGATCAGACGCGTAGTTCTCGAGATATATCAAGATATTTAAAAGTTCCGAAGCCGCACCAACATAATAGAGATACAGAAACACCGTGGCCCCTTTCGTTGAGATAACTCTGCACTAGTGCGAGCCGCAAATGCCACTTCCAGCTTAGCTGTGCAGAAGAAGAACAACAAGAAGAAGAAATATCTCGAAATATGTCCGTCAGGCCCCTTCCCTTGAGATAAATCTGCAAATATCTCGGAAACGAAGAGAGCTATGGCAAAATGTTAAGAGACCTTTTTTGTAGAGAATTAAGTTTCCTACTTTTCATGTTCTATGATATTTTTTGATCAGATGCGTAGTTCTCGAGATATATCAAGATATTTAAAAGTTCCGAAGCCGCACCAACATAATAGAGATACAGAAACACCGTGGCCCCTTTCTTTGAGATAACTCTGAACTATTGCGAGCTGCAAATGCCACTTCCAGCTTAGCTGTGCAGAAGAAGAACAACAAGAAGAAGAAATATCTCGAAATATGTCCGCCAGGCCCCTTCCCTTGAGATAAATCTGCAAATATCTCGGAAACGAAGAGAGCTATGGCAAAATGTTAAGAGACCTGTTTTGTAGAGAATTAAGTTTCCTACTTTTCATGTTCTATGATATTTTTTGATCAGATGCGTAGTTCTCGAGATATATCAAGATATTTAAAAGTTCCGAAGCCGCACCAACATAATAGAGATACAGAAACACCGTGGCCCCTTTCTTTGAGATAACTCTGCACTGTTGCGAGCTGTAAATGCCACTTCCAGCTTAGCTGTGCAGAAGAAGAACAACAAGAAGAAGAAATATCTCGAAATATGTCCGTCAGGCCCCTTCCCTTGAGATATATCTGCAAATATCTCGGAAACGAAGCGAGCTATGGCAAAATGTTAAGAGACCTTTTTTGTAGAGAATTATGCTTCCTACAATTTATGTTCTATGATATTTTTTGATCAGAAGCGTAGTTTTCGAGATATATCGAGATATTTAAAAGTTCCGAAGCCGCACCAACATAATAGAGATACAGAAACACCGTGGCCCCTTTCGTTGAGATAACCCTGCACTAGTGCGAGGGGCAAATGCCACTTCCAGCTTAGCTGTGCAGAAGAAGAACAACAAGAAGAACAAATATCTCGAAATATGTCCGTCAGGCCCCTTCCCTTGAGATAAATCTGCAAATATCTCGGAAACGAAGCGAGCTATGGCAAAATGTTAAGAGACCTTTTTTGTAGAGAATTATGTTTCCTACTTTTTATGTTCTATGATATTTTTTGATCAGAAGCGTAGTTTTCGAGATATATCGAGATATTTAAAAGTTCCGAAGCCGCACCAACATGATAGAGATACAGAAACACCGTGGCCCCTTTCTTTGAGATAACTCTGCACTAGTGCGAGGGGCAAATGCCACTTCCAGCTTAGCTGTGCAGAAGAAGAACAACAAGAAGAAGAAATATCCCGAAATATGTCCGTCAGGCCCCTTCCCTTGAGATAAATCTGCAAATATCTCGGAAACGAAGCGAGCTATGGCAAAATGTTAAGAGACCTTTTTTGTAGAGAATTAAGTTTCCTACTTTTTATGTTCTATGATATTTTTTGATCAGATGCGTAGTTCTCGAGATATATCAAGATATTTAAAAGTTCCGAAGCCGCACCAACATAATAGAGATACAGAAACACCGTGGCCCCTTTCTTTGAGATAACTCTGCACTATTGCGAGCTGCAAATGCCACTTCCAGCTTAGCTGTGCAGAGGAAGAACAACAAGAAGAAGAAATATCTCGAAATATGTCCGTCAGGCCAGTTCCTTTGAGCTGAATCTGCAAATATCTCGGAAACGAAGCGAGCTATGGCAAAATGTTAAGAGACGTCTTTTGTAGAGAATTATGTTTCCTACAATTTATGTTCTATGATATTTTTTGATCAGAAGCGTAGTTTTCGAGATATATCGAGATATTTAAAAGTTCCGAAGCCGCACCAACATAATAGGGATACAGAAACACCGTGGCCCCTTTCTTTGAGATAACTCTGCACTAGTGCGAGCCGCAAATGCCACTTCCAGCTTAGCTGTGCAGAAGAAGAACAACAAGAAGAAGAAATATCTCGAAATATGTCCGTCAGGCCCCTTCCCTTGAGATAAATCTGCAAATATCTCGGAAACGAAGCGAGCTATGGCAAAATGTTAAGAGACCTTTTTTGTAGAGAATTATGTTTTCTACAATTTATGTTCTATGATATTTTTTGATCAGAAGCGTAGTTTTCGAGATATATCGAGATATTTAAAAGTTCCGAAGCCGCACCAACATGATAGAGATACAGAAACACCGTGGCCCCTTTCTTTGAGATAACTCTGCACTAGTGCGAGGGGCAAATGCCACTTCCAGCTTAGCTGTGCAGAAGAAGAACAACAAGAAGAAGAAATATCTCGAAATATGTCCGTCAGGCCCCTTCCCTTGAGATAAATCGGCAAATATCTCGGAAACGAAGCGAGCTATGGCAAAATGTTAAGAGACCTTTTTTGTAGAGAATTAAGTTTCCTACTTTTTATGTTCTATGATATTTTTTGATCAGATGCGTAGTTCTCGAGATATATCAAGATATTTAAAAGTTCCGAAGCCGCACCAACATAATAGAGATACAGAAACACCGTGGCCCCTTTCTTTGAGATAACTCTGCACTATTGCGAGCTGCAAATGCCACTTCCAGCTTAGCTGTGCAGAGGAAGAACAACAAGAAGAAGAAATATCTCGAAATATGTCCGTCAGGCCAGTTCCTTTGAGCTGAATCTGCAAATATCTCGGAAACGAAGCGAGCTATGGCAAAATGTTAAGAGACGTCTTTTGTAGAGAATTATGTTTCCTACAATTTATGTTCTATGATATTTTTTGATCAGAAGCGTAGTTTTCGAGATATATCGAGATATTTAAAAGTTCCGAAGCCGCACCAACATAATAGGGATACAGAAACACCGTGGCCCCTTTCTTTGAGATAACTCTGCACTAGTGCGAGCCGCAAATGCCACTTCCAGCTTAGCTGTGCAGAAGAAGAACAACAAGAAGAAGAAATATCTCGAAATATGTCCGTCAGGCCCCTTCCCTTGAGATAAATCTGCAAATATCTCGGAAACGAAGCGAGCTATGGCAAAATGTTAAGAGACCTTTTTTGTAGAGAATTATGTTTTCTACAATTTATGTTCTATGATATTTTTTGATCAGAAGCGTAGTTTTCGAGATATATCGAGATATTTAAAAGTTCCGAAGCCGCACCAACATGATAGAGATACAGAAACACCGTGGCCCCTTTCTTTGAGATAACTCTGCACTAGTGCGAGGGGCAAATGCCACTTCCAGCTTAGCTGTGCAGAAGAAGAACAACAAGAAGAAGAAATATCTCGAAATATGTCCGTCAGGCCCCTTCCCTTGAGATAAATCGGCAAATATCTCGGAAACGAAGCGAGCTATGGCAAAATGTTAAGAGACCTTTTTTGTAGAGAATTAAGTTTCCTACTTTTTATGTTCTATGATATTTTTTGATCAGATGCGTAGTTCTCGAGATATATCAAGATATTTAAAAGTTCCGAAGCCGCACCAACATAATAGAGATACAGAAACACCGTGGCCCCTTTCTTTGAGATAACTCTGCACTATTGCGAGCTGCAAATGCCACTTCCAGCTTAGCTGTGCAGAGGAAGAACAACAAGAAGAAGAAATATCTCGAAATATGTCCGTCAGGCCAGTTCCTTTGAGCTGAATCTGCAAATATCTCGGAAACGAAGCGAGCTATGGCAAAATGTTAAGAGACGTCTTTTGTAGAGAATTATGTTTCTTACTTTTTATGTTCTATGATATTTTTTGATCAGACGCGTAGTTCTCGAGATATATCAAGATATTTAAAAGTTCCGAAGCCGCACCAACATAATAGAGATACAGAAACACCGTGGCCCCTTTCTTTGAGATAACTCTGAACTATTGCGAGCTGCAAATGCCACTTCCAGCTTAGCTGTGCAGAAGAAGAACAACAAGAAGAAGAAATATCTCGAAATATGCCCGTCGGCCCCTTCCATTGAAATATATCTGCAAATATCTCGGAAACGAAGCGAGCTATGGCAAAATGTTAAGAGACCGTTTTTGTAGAGAATTAAGTTTCCTACTTTTTATGTTCTATGATATTTTTTGATCAGACGCGTAGTTCTCGAGATATATCAAGATATTTAAAAGTTCCGAAGCCGCACCAACATAATAGAGATACAGAAACACCGTGGCCCCTTTCGTTGAGATAACTCTGCACTAGTGCGAGCCGCAAATGCCACTTCCAGCTTAGCTGTGCAGAAGAAGAACAACAAGAAGAAGAAATATCTCGAAATATGTCCGTCAGGCCCCTTCCCTTGAGATAAATCTGCAAATATCTCGGAAACGAAGAGAGCTATGGCAAAATGTTAAGAGACCTGTTTTGTAGAGAATTAAGTTTCCTACTTTTCATGTTCTATGATATTTTTTGATCAGATGCGTAGTTCTCGAGATATATCAAGATATTTAAAAGTTCCGAAGCCGCACCAACATAATAGAGATACAGAAACACCGTGGCCCCTTTCTTTGAGATAACTCTGCACTGTTGCGAGCTGTAAATGCCACTTCCAGCTTAGCTGTGCAGAAGAAGAACAACAAGAAGAAGAAATATCTCGAAATATGTCCGTCAGGCCCCTTCCCTTGAGATATATCTGCAAATATCTCGGAAACGAAGCGAGCTATGGCAAAATGTTAAGAGACCTTTTTTGTAGAGAATTATGCTTCCTACAATTTATGTTCTATGATATTTTTTGATCAGAAGCGTAGTTTTCGAGATATATCGAGATATTTAAAAGTTCCGAAGCCGCACCAACATAATAGAGATACAGAAACACCGTGGCCCCTTTCGTTGAGATAACCCTGCACTAGTGCGAGGGGCAAATGCCACTTCCAGCTTAGCTGTGCAGAAGAAGAACAACAAGAAGAACAAATATCTCGAAATATGTCCGTCAGGCCCCTTCCCTTGAGATAAATCTGCAAATATCTCGGAAACGAAGCGAGCTATGGCAAAATGTTAAGAGACCTTTTTTGTAGAGAATTATGTTTCCTACTTTTTATGTTCTATGATATTTTTTGATCAGAAGCGTAGTTTTCGAGATATATCGAGATATTTAAAAGTTCCGAAGCCGCACCAACATGATAGAGATACAGAAACACCGTGGCCCCTTTCTTTGAGATAACTCTGCACTAGTGCGAGGGGCAAATGCCACTTCCAGCTTAGCTGTGCAGAAGAAGAACAACAAGAAGAAGAAATATCCCGAAATATGTCCGTCAGGCCCCTTCCCTTGAGATAAATCTGCAAATATCTCGGAAACGAAGCGAGCTATGGCAAAATGTTAAGAGACCTTTTTTGTAGAGAATTAAGTTTCCTACTTTTTATGTTCTATGATATTTTTTGATCAGATGCGTAGTTCTCGAGATATATCAAGATATTTAAAAGTTCCGAAGCCGCACCAACATAATAGAGATACAGAAACACCGTGGCCCCTTTCTTTGAGATAACTCTGCACTATTGCGAGCTGCAAATGCCACTTCCAGCTTAGCTGTGCAGAGGAAGAACAACAAGAAGAAGAAATATCTCGAAATATGTCCGTCAGGCCAGTTCCTTTGAGCTGAATCTGCAAATATCTCGGAAACGAAGCGAGCTATGGCAAAATGTTAAGAGACGTCTTTTGTAGAGAATTATGTTTCCTACAATTTATGTTCTATGATATTTTTTGATCAGAAGCGTAGTTTTCGAGATATATCGAGATATTTAAAAGTTCCGAAGCCGCACCAACATAATAGGGATACAGAAACACCGTGGCCCCTTTCTTTGAGATAACTCTGCACTAGTGCGAGCCGCAAATGCCACTTCCAGCTTAGCTGTGCAGAAGAAGAACAACAAGAAGAAGAAATATCTCGAAATATGTCCGTCAGGCCCCTTCCCTTGAGATAAATCTGCAAATATCTCGGAAACGAAGCGAGCTATGGCAAAATGTTAAGAGACCTTTTTTGTAGAGAATTATGTTTTCTACAATTTATGTTCTATGATATTTTTTGATCAGATGCGTAGTTTTCGAGATATATCGAGATATTTAAAAGTTCCGAAGCCGCACCAACATGATAGAGATACAGAAACACCGTGGCCCCTTTCTTTGAGATAACTCTGCACTAGTGCGAGGGGCAAATGCCACTTCCAGCTTAGCTGTGCAGAAGAAGAACAACAAGAAGAAGAAATATCTCGAAATATGTCCGTCAGGCCCCTTCCCTTGAGATAAATCGGCAAATATCTCGGAAACGAAGCGAGCTATGGCAAAATGTTAAGAGACCTTTTTTGTAGAGAATTAAGTTTCCTACTTTTTATGTTCTATGATATTTTTTGATCAGATGCGTAGTTCTCGAGATATATCAAGATATTTAAAAGTTCCGAAGCCGCACCAACATAATAGAGATACAGAAACACCGTGGCCCCTTTCTTTGAGATAACTCTGCACTATTGCGAGCTGCAAATGCCACTTCCAGCTTAGCTGTGCAGAGGAAGAACAACAAGAAGAAGAAATATCTCGAAATATGTCCGTCAGGCCAGTTCCTTTGAGCTGAATCTGCAAATATCTCGGAAACGAAGCGAGCTATGGCAAAATGTTAAGAGACGTCTTTTGTAGAGAATTATGTTTCCTACAATTTATGTTCTATGATATTTTTTGATCAGAAGCGTAGTTTTCGAGATATATCGAGATATTTAAAAGTTCCGAAGCCGCACCAACATAATAGGGATACAGAAACACCGTGGCCCCTTTCTTTGAGATAACTCTGCACTAGTGCGAGCCGCAAATGCCACTTCCAGCTTAGCTGTGCAGAAGAAGAACAACAAGAAGAAGAAATATCTCGAAATATGTCCGTCAGGCCCCTTCCCTTGAGATAAATCTGCAAATATCTCGGAAACGAAGCGAGCTATGGCAAAATGTTAAGAGACCTTTTTTGTAGAGAATTATGTTTTCTACAATTTATGTTCTATGATATTTTTTGATCAGAAGCGTAGTTTTCGAGATATATCGAGATATTTAAAAGTTCCGAAGCCGCACCAACATGATAGAGATACAGAAACACCGTGGCCCCTTTCTTTGAGATAACTCTGCACTAGTGCGAGGGGCAAATGCCACTTCCAGCTTAGCTGTGCAGAAGAAGAACAACAAGAAGAAGAAATATCTCGAAATATGTCCGTCAGGCCCCTTCCCTTGAGATAAATCGGCAAATATCTCGGAAACGAAGCGAGCTATGGCAAAATGTTAAGAGACCTTTTTTGTAGAGAATTAAGTTTCCTACTTTTTATGTTCTATGATATTTTTTGATCAGATGCGTAGTTCTCGAGATATATCAAGATATTTAAAAGTTCCGAAGCCGCACCAACATAATAGAGATACAGAAACACCGTGGCCCCTTTCTTTGAGATAACTCTGCACTATTGCGAGCTGCAAATGCCACTTCCAGCTTAGCTGTGCAGAGGAAGAACAACAAGAAGAAGAAATATCTCGAAATATGTCCGTCAGGCCAGTTCCTTTGAGCTGAATCTGCAAATATCTCGGAAACGAAGCGAGCTATGGCAAAATGTTAAGAGACGTCTTTTGTAGAGAATTATGTTTCCTACAATTTATGTTCTATGATATTTTTTGATCAGAAGCGTAGTTTTCGAGATATATCGAGATATTTAAAAGTTCCGAAGCCGCACCAACATAATAGGGATACAGAAACACCGTGGCCCCTTTCTTTGAGATAACTCTGCACTAGTGCGAGCCGCAAATGCCACTTCCAGCTTAGCTGTGCAGAAGAAGAACAACAAGAAGAAGAAATATCTCGAAATATGTCCGTCAGGCCCCTTCCCTTGAGATAAATCTGCAAATATCTCGGAAACGAAGCGAGCCATGGCAAAATGTTAAGAGACCTTTTTTGTAGAGAATTATGTTTTCTACAATTTATGTTCTATGATATTTTTTGATCAGAAGCGTAGTTTTCGAGATATATCGAGATATTTAAAAGTTCCGAAGACGCACCAACATAATAGAGATACAGAAACACCGTGGCCCCTTTCTTTGAGATAACTGTGCACTAGTGCGAGCCGCAAATGCCACTTCCAGCTTAGCTGTGCAGAAGAAGAACAACAAGAAGAAGAAATATCTCGAAATATGTCCGTCAGGCCCCTTCCCTTGAGATAAATCTGCAAATATCTCGGAAACGAAGCGAGCTATGGCAAAATGTTAAGAGACCTTTTTTGTAGAGAATTATGTTTCTTACTTTTTATGTTCTATGATATTTTTTGATCAGACGCGTAGTTCTCGAGATATATCAAGATATTTAAAAGTTCCGAAGCCGCACCAACATAATAGAGATACAGAAACACCGTGGCCCCTTTCTTTGAGATAACTCTGCACTAGTGCGAGCCGCAAATGCCACTTCCAGCTTAGCTGTGCAGAAGAAGAACAACAAGAAGAAGAAATATCTCGAAATATGTCCGTCAGGCCCCTTCCCTTGAGATAAATATGCAAATATCTCGGAAACGAAGCGAGCTATGGCAAAATGTTAAGAGACCTTTTTTGTAGAGAATTAAGTTTCCTACTTTTTATGTTCGATGATATTTTTTGATCAGATGCGTAGTTCTCGAGATATATCAAGATATTTAAAAGTTCCGAAGCTGCACCAACATAATAGAGGTACAGAAACACCGTGGCCTCTTTCTTTGAGATAACTCTGCACTATTGCGAGCTGCAAATGCCACTTCGAGCTTAGCTGTGCAGAAGAAGGACAACAAGAAGAAGAAATATCTCGAAATATGTCCGTCAGACCCCTTCCCTTGAGATGAATCTGCAAATATCTCGGAAACGAAGCGAGCTATGGCAAAATGTTGAGAGACCTTTTTTGTAGAGAATAATGTTTCCTACAATTTACGTTCTATGATATTTTTTGATCAGAAGCGTAGTTTTCGAGATATATCGAGATATTTAAAAGTTCCGAAGACGCACCAACATAATAGAGATACAGAAACACCGTGGCCCCTTTCTTTGAGATAACTGTGCGCTAGTGCGAGCCGCAAATGCCACTTCCAGCTTAGCTGTGCAGAAGAAGAACAACAAGAAGGAGAAATATCTCGAAATATGTCCGTCAGGCCAGTTCCTTTGAGCTGAATCTGCAAATATCTCGGAAACGAAGCGAGATATGGCAAAATGTTAAGAGACCTTTTTTGTAGAGAATTAAGTTTCCTACTTTTTATGTTCTATGACATTTTTTGATCAGACGCGTAGTTCTCGAGATATATCAAGATATTTAAAAGTTCCGAAGCCGCACCAACATAATAGAGATACAGAAACACCGTGGCCCCTTTCTTTGAGATAACTCTGCACTAGTGCGAGCCGCAAATGCCACTTCCAGCTTAGCTGTGCAGAAGAAGAACAACAAGAAGAAGAAATATCTCGAAATATGTCCGTCAGGCCCCTTCCCTTGAGATAAATCTGCAAATATCTCGGAAACGAAGAGAGCTAAGGCAAAATGTTAAGAGACCTTTTTTGTAGAGAATTAAGTTTCCTACTTTTCATGTTCTATGATATTTTTTGATCAGATGCGTAGTTATCGAGATATATCAAGATATTTAAAAGTTCCGAAGCCGCACCAACATAATAGAGATACAGAAACACCGTGGCCCCTTTCTTTGAGATAACTCTGAACTATTGCGAGCTGCAAATGCCACTTCCAGCTTAGCTGTGCAGGAGAAGAACAACAAGAAGAAGAAATATCTCGAAATATGTCCGCCAGGCCCCTTCCCTTGAGATAAATCTGCAAATATCTCGGAAACGAAGAGAGCTATGGCAAAATGTTAAGAGACCTGTTTTGTAGAGAATTAAGTTTCCTACTTTTCATGTTCTATGATATTTTTTGATCAGATGCGTAGTTCTCGAGATATATCAAGATATTTAAAAGTTCCGAAGCCGCACCAACATAATAGAGATACAGAAACACCGTGGCCCCTTTCTTTGAGATAACTCTGCACTGTTGCGAGCTGTAAATGCCACTTCCAGCTTAGCTGTGCAGAAGAAGAACAACAAGAAGAAGAAATATCTCGAAATATGTCCGTCAGGCCCCTTCCCTTGAGATAAATCTGCAAATATCTCGGAAACGAAGCGAGCTATGGCAAAATGTTAAGAGACCTTTTTTGTAGAGAATTATGTTTTCTACAATTTATGTTCTATGATATTTTTTGATCAGAAGCGCAGTTTTCGAGATATATCGAGATATTTAAAAGTTCCGAAGCCGCACCAACATAATAGAGATACAGAAACACCGTGGCCCCTTTCTTTGAGATAACTCTGCACTATTGCGAGCTGCAAATGCCACTTCCAGCTTAGCTGTGCAGAGGAAGAACAACAAGAAGAAGAAATATCTCGAAATATGTCCGTCAGGCCAGTTCCTTTGAGCTGAATCTGCAAATATCTCGGAAACGAAGCGAGCTATGGCAAAATGTTAAGAGACGTCTTTTGTAGAGAATTATGTTTCCTACAATTTATGTTCTATGATATTTTTTGATCAGAAGCGTAGTTTTCGAGATATATCGAGATATTTAAAAGTTCCGAAGCCGCACCAACATAATAGGGATACAGAAACACCGTGGCCCCTTTCTTTGAGATAACTCTGCACTAGTGCGAGCCGCAAATGCCACTTCCAGCTTAGCTGTGCAGAAGAAGAACAACAAGAAGAAGAAATATCTCGAAATATGTCCGTCAGGCCCCTTCCCTTGAGATAAATCTGCAAATATCTCGGAAACGAAGCGAGCTATGGCAAAATGTTCAGAGACCTTTTTTGTAGAGAATTAAGTTTCCTACTTTTTATGTTCTATGATATTTTTTGATCAGATGCGTAGTTCTCGAGATATATCAAGATATTTAAAAGTTCCGAAGCCGCACCAACATAATAGAGATACAGAAACACCGTGGCCCCTTTCTTTGAGATAACTCTGCACTATTGCGAGCTGCAAATGCCACTTCCAGCTTAGCTGTGCAGAGGAAGAGCAACAAGAAGAAGAAGTATCTCGAAATATGTCCGTCAGGCCCGTTCCTTTGAGCTGAATCTGCAAATATCTCGGAATCGAAGCGAGCTATGGCAAAATGTTAAGAGACGTTTTTTGTAGAGAATTATGTTTCCTACAATTTATGTTCTATGATATTTTTTGATCAGAAGCGTAGTTTTCGAGATATATCGAGATATTTAAAAGTTCCGAATCCGCACCAACATAATAGAGATACAGAAACACCGTGGCCCCTTTCTTTGAGATAACTCTGCACTAGTGCGAGCCGCAAATGCCACTTCCAGCTTAGCTGTGCAGAAGAAGAACAACAAGAAGAAGAAATATCTCGAAATATGTCCGACAGGCCCCTTCCCTTGAGATAAATCTGCAAATATCTCGGAAACGAAGCGAGCTATGGCGAAATGTTAAGAGACCTTTTTTGTAGAGAATTAAGTTTCCTACTTTTTATGTTCGATGATATTTTTTGATCAGATGCCTAGTTCTCGAGATATATCAAGATATTTAAAAGTTCCGAAGCTGCACCAACATAATAGAGGTACAGAAACACCGTGGCCTCTTTCTTTGAGATAACTCTGCACTATTGCGAGCTGCAAATGCCACTTCGAGCTTAGCTGTGCAGAAGAAGGACAACAAGAAGAAGAAATATCTCGAAATATGTCCGTCAGACCCCTTCCCTTGAGATGAATCTGCAAATATCTCGGAAACGAAGCGAGCTATGGCAAAATGTTAAGAGACCTTTTTTGTAGAGAATAATGTTTCCTACAATTTACGCTCTATGATATTTTTTGATCAGAAGCGTAGTTTTCGAGATATATCGAGATATTTAAAAGTTCCGAAGACGCACCAACATAATAGAGATACAGAAACACCGTGGCCCCTTTCTTTGAGATAACTGTGCACTAGTGCGAGCCGCAAATGCCACTTCCAGCTTAGCTGTGCAGAAGAAGAACAACAAGAAGAAGAAATATCTCGAAATATGCCCGTCAGGCCCCTTCCATTGAAATGTATCTGCAAATATCTCGGAAACGAAGCGAGCTATGGCAAAATGTTAAGAGACCTTTTTTGTAGAGAATTATGTTTTCTACAATTTATGTTCTATGATATTTTTTGATCAGAAGCGCAGTTTTCGAGATATATCGAGATATTTAAAAGTTCCGAAGCCGCACCAACATAATAGAGATACAGAAACACCGTGGCCCCTTTCTTTGAGATAACTCTGCACTAGTGCGAGCTGCAAATGCCACTTCCAGCTTAGCTGTGCAGAAGAAGAACAACAAGAAGAAGAAATATCTCGAAATATGTCCGTCAGGCCCCTTCCCTTGAGATAAATCTGCAAATATCTCGGAAACGAAGCGAGCTATGGCAAAATGTTAAGAGACCTTTTTTGTAGAGAATTAAGTTTCCTACTTTTTATGTTCTATGATATTTTTTGATCAGATGCGTAGTTCTCGAGATATATCAAGATATTTAAAAGTTCCGAAGACGCACCAACATAATAGAGATACAGAAACACCGTGGCCCCTTTCTTTGAGATAACTCTGCACTAGTGCGAGCCGCAAATGCCACTTCCAGCTTAGCTGTGCAGAAGAAGAACAACAAGAAGAAGAAATATCTCGAAATATGTCCCTCAGGCCCCTTCCCTTGAGATAAATCTGCAAATATCTCGGAAACGAAGCGAGCTATGGCAAAATGTTAAGAGACCTGTTTTGTAGAGAATTATGTTTTCTACAATTTATGTTCTATGATATTTTTTGATCAGAAGCGTAGTTTTCGAGATATATCGAGATATTTAAAAGTTCCGAAGCCGCACCAACATAATAGAGATACAGAAACACCGTGGCCCCTTTCTTTGAGATAACTCTGCACTAGTGCGAGCCGCAAATGCCACTTCCAGCTTAGCTGTGCAGAAGAAGAACAACAAGAAGAAGAAATATCTCGAAATATGTCCGTCAGGCCCCTTCCCTTGAGATAAATCTGCAAATATCTCGGAAACGAAGCGAGCTATGGCAAAATGTTAAGAGACCTTTTTTGTAGAGAATTAAGTTTCCTACTTTTTATGTTCTATGATATTTTTTGATCAGATGCGTAGTTCTCGAGATATATCAAGATATTTAAAAGTTCCGAAGCCGCACCAACATAATAGAGATACAGAAACACCGTGGCCCCTTTCTTTGAGATAACTCTGCACTATTGCGAGCTGCAAATGCCACTTCCAGCTTAGCTGTGCAGAGGAAGAACAACAAGAAGAAGAAGTATCTCGAAATATGTCCGTCAGGCCCGTTCCTCTGAGCTGAATCTGCAAATATCTCGGAATCGAAGCGAGCTATGGCAAAATGTTAAGAGACGTTTTTTGTAGAGAATTATGTTTCCTACAATTTATGTTCTATGATATTTTTTGATCAGAAGCGTAGTTTTCGAGATATATCGAGATATTTAAAAGTTCCGAAGCCGCACCAACATAATAGAGATACAGAAACACCGTGGCCCCTTTCTTTGAGATAACTCTGCACTAGTGCGAGCCGCAAATGCCACTTCCAGCTTAGCTGTGCAGAAGAAGAACAACAAGAAGAAGAAATATCTCGAAATATGTCCGACAGGCCCCTTCCCTTGAGATAAATCTGCAAATATCTCGGAAACGAAGCGAGCTATGGCGAAATGTTAAGAGACCTTTTTTGTAGAGAATTAAGTTTCCTACTTTTTATGTTCGATGATATTTTTTGATCAGATGCGTAGTTCTCGAGATATATCAAGATATTTAAAAGTTCCGAAGCTGCACCAACATAATAGAGGTACAGAAACACCGTGGCCTCTTTCTTTGAGATAACTCTGCACTATTGCGAGCTGCAAATGCCACTTCGAGCTTAGCTGTGCAGAAGAAGGACAACAAGAAGAAGAAATATCTCGAAATATGTCCGTCAGACCCCTTCCCTTGAGATGAATCTGCAAATATCTCGGAAACGAAGCGAGCTATGGCAAAATGTTAAGAGACCTTTTTTGTAGAGAATAATCTTTCCTACAATTTACGCTCTATGATATTTTTTGATCAGAAGCGTAGTTTTCGAGATATATCGAGATATTTAAAAGTTCCGAAGACGCACCAACATAATAGAGATACAGAAACACCGTGGCCCCTTTCTTTGAGATAACTGTGCACTAGTGCGAGCCGCAAATGCCACTTCCAGCTTAGCTGTGCAGAAGAAGAACAACAAGAAGAAGAAATATCTCGAAATATGCCCGTCAGGCCCCTTCCATTGAAATATATCTGCAAATATCTCGGAAACGAAGCGAGCTATGGCAAAATGTTAAGAGACCGTTTTTGTAGAGAATTAAGTTTCCTACTTTTTATGTTCTATGATATTTTTTGATCAGACGCGTAGTTCTCGAGATATATCAAGATATTTAAAAGTTCCGAAGCCGCACCAACATAATAGAGATACAGAAACACCGTGGCCCCTTTCTTTGAGATAACTCTGCACTGTTGCGAGCTGTAAATGCCACTTCCAGCTTAGCTGTGCAGAAGAAGAACAATAAGAAGAAGAAATATCTCGAAATATGTCCGTCAGGCCCCTTCCCTTGAGATACATCTGCAAATATCTCGGAAACGAAGCGAGCTATGGCAAAATGTTAAGAGACCTTTTTTGTAGAGAATTAAGTTTCCTACTTTTTAAGTTCTATGATATTTTTTGATCAGATGCGTAGTTCTCGAGATATATCAAGATATTTAAAAGTTCCGAAGCCGCACCAACATAATAGAGATACAGAAACACCGTGGCCCCTTTCTTTGAGATAACTCTGCACTATTGCGAGCTGCAAATACCACTTCCAGCTTAGCTGTGCAGAGGAAGAACAACAAGAAGAAGAAATATCTCGAAATATGTCCGTCAGGCCAGTTCCTTTGAGCTGAATCTGCAAATATCTCGGAAACGAAGCGAGCTATGGCAAAATGTTAAGAGACGTTTTTTGTAGAGAATTATATTTCCTACAATTTATGTTCTATGACATTTTTTGATCAGAAGCGTAGTTTTCGAGATATATCGAGATATTTAAAAGTTCCGAAGCCGCACCAACATAATAGGGATACAGAAACACCGTGGCCCCTTTCTTTGAGATAACTCTGCACTAGTGCGAGCCGCAAATGCCACTTCCAGCTTAGCTGTGCAGAAGAAGAACAACAAGAAGAAGAAATATCTCGAAATATGTCCGTCAGGCCAGTTCCTTTGAGCTGAATCTGCAAATATCTCGGAAACGAAGCGAGCTATGGCAAAATGTTAAGAGACCTTTTTTGTAGAGAATTAAGTTTCCTACTTTTTATGTTCTATGACATTTTTTGATCAGACGCGTAGTTCTCGAGATATATCAAGATATTTAAAAATTCCGAAGCCGCACCAACATAATAGAGATACAGAAACACCGTGGCCCCTTTCTTTGAGATAACTCTGCACTATTGCGAGCTGCAAATGCCACTTCCAGCTTAGCTGTGCAGAAGAAGAACAACAAGAAGAAGAAATATCTCGAAATATGTCCGTCAGGCCAGTTCCTTTGAGCTGAATCTGCAAATATCTCGGAAACGAAGCGAGCTATGGCAAAATGTTAAGAGACGTTTTTTGTAGAGAATTATGTTTCCTACAATTTATGTTCCATGATATTTTTTGATCAGAAGCGTAGTTTTCGAGATATATCGAGATATTTAAAAGTTCCGAAGACGCACCAACATAATAGAGATACAGAAACACCGTGGCCCCTTTCTTTGAGATAACTGTGCACTAGTGCGAGCCGCAAATGCCACTTCCAGCTTAGCTGTGCAGAAGAAGAACAACAAGAAGAAGAAATATCTCGAAATATGCCCGTCAGGCCCCTTCCATTGAAATATATCTGCAAATATCTCGGAAACGAAGCGAGCTATGGCAAAATGTTAAGAGACCGTTTTTGTAGAGAATTAAGTTTCCTACTTTTTATGTTCTATGATATTTTTTGATCAGACGCGTAGTTCTCGAGATATATCAAGATATTTAAAAGTTCCGAATCCGCACCAACATAATAGAGATACAGAAACACCGTGGCCCCTTTCGTTGAGATAACTCTGCACTAGTGCGAGCCGCAAATGCCACTTCCAGCTTAGCTGTGCAGAAGAAGAACAACAAGAAGAAGAAATATCTCGAAATATGTCCGTCAGGCCCCTTCCCTTGAGATAAATCTGCAAATATCTCGGAAACGAAGCGAGCTATGGCAAAATGTTAAGAGACCTTTTCTGTAGAGAATTAAGTTTCCTGCTTTTTATGTTCGATGATATTTTTTGATCAGATGCGTAGTTCTCGAGATATATCAATATATTTAAAAGTTCCGAAGCTGCACCAACATAATAGAGGTACAGAAACACCGTGGCCTCTTTCTTTGAGATAACTCTGCACTATTGCGAGCTGCAAATGCCACTTCGAGCTTAGCTGTGCAGAAGAAGGACAACAAGAAGAAGAAATATCTCGAAATATGTCCGTCAGGCCAGTTCCTTTGAGCTGAATCTGCAAATATCTCGGAAACGAAGCGAACTATGGCAAAATGTTAAGAGACGTTTTTTGTAGAGAATTATGTTTCCTACAATTTATGTTCCATGATATTTTTTGATCAGAAGCGTAGTTTTCGAGATATATCGAGATATTTAAAAGTTCCGAAGACGCACCAACATAATAGAGATACAGAAACACCGTGGCCCCTTTCTTTGAGATAACTGTGCACTAGTGCGAGCCGCAAATGCCACTTCCAGCTTAGCTGTGCAGAAGAAGAACAACAAGAAGAAGAAATATCTCGAAATATGCCCGTCAGGCCCCTTCCATTGAAATATATCTGCAAATATCTCGGAAACGAAGCGAGCTATGGCAAAATGTTAAGAGACCGTTTTTGTAGAGAATTAAGTTTCCTACTTTTTATGTTCTATGATATTTTTTGATCAGACGCGTAGTTCTCGAGATATATCAAGATATTTAAAAGTTCCGAAGCCGCACCAACATAATAGAGATACAGAAACACCGTGGCCCCTTTCGTTGAGATAACTCTGCACTAGTGCGAGCCGCAAATGCCACTTCCAGCTTAGCTGTGCAGAAGAAGAACAACAAGAAGAAGAAATATCTCGAAATATGTCCGTCAGGCCCCTTCCCTTGAGATAAATCTGCAAATATCTCGGAAACGAAGAGAGCTATGGCAAAATGTTAAGAGACCTTTTTTGTAGAGAATTAAGTTTCCTACTTTTCATGTTCTACGGTATTTTTTGATCAGATGCGTAGTTCTCGAGATATATCAAGATATTTAAAAGTTCCGAAGCCGCACCAACATAATAGAGATACAGAAACACCGTGGCCCCTTTCTTTGAGATAACTCTGAACTATTGCGAGCTGCAAATGCCACTTCCAGCTTAGCTGTGCAGAAGAAGAACAACAAGAAGAAGAAATATCTCGAAATATGTCCGCCAGGCCCCTTCCCTTGAGATAAATCTGCAAATATCTCGGAAACGAAGAGAGCTATGGCAAAATGTTAAGAGACCTGTTTTGTAGAGAATTAAGTTTCCTACTTTTCATGTTCTATGATATTTTTTGATCAGATGCGTAGTTCTCGAGATATATCAAGATATTTAAAAGTTCCGAAGCCGCACCAACATAATAGAGATACAGAAACACCGTGGCCCCTTTCTTTGAGATAACTCTGCACTGTTGCGAGCTGTAAATGCCACTTCCAGCTTAGCTGTGCAGAAGAAGAACAACAAGAAGAAGAAATATCTCGAAATATGTCCGTCAGGCCCCTTCCCTTGAGATATATCTGCAAATATCTCGGAAAGGAAGCGAGCTATGGCAAAATGTTAAGAGACCTTTTTTGTAGAGAATTATGCTTCCTACAATTTATGTTCTATGATATTTTTTGATCAGAAGCGTAGTTTTCGAGATATATCGAGATATTTAAAAGTTCCGAAGCCGCACCAACATAATAGAGATACAGAAACACCGTGGCCCCTTTCGTTGAGATAACTCTGCACTAGTGCGAGGGGCAAATGCCACTTCCAGCTTAGCTGTGCAGAAGAAGAACAAGAAGAACAAATATCTCGAAATATGTCCGTCAGGCCCCTTCCCTTGAGATAAATCTGCAAATATCTCGGAAACGAAGCGAGCTATGGCAAAATGTTAAGAGACCTTTTTTGTAGAGAATTATGTTTCCTACTTTTTATGTTCTATGATATTTTTTGATCAGATGCGTAGTTCTCGAGATATATCAAGATATTTAAAAGTTCCGAAGCCGCACCAACATAATAGAGATACAGAAACACCGTGGCCCCTTTCTTTGAGGTAACTGTGCACTAGTGCGAGCCGCAAATGCCACTTCCAGCTTAGCTGTGCAGAAGAAGAGCAACAAGAAGAAGAAATATCTCGAAATATGTCCGTCAGGCCCCTTCCCTTGAGATATATCTGCAAATATCTCGGAAACGAAGCGAGCCATGGCAAAATGTTAAGAGACCGTTTTTGTAGAGAATTAAGTTTCCTACTTTTTATGTTCTATGATATTTTTTGATCAGACGCGTAGTTCTCGAGATATATCAAGATATTTAAAAGTTCCGAAGCCGCACCAACATAATAGAGATACAGAAACACCGTGGCCCCTTTCTTTGAGATAACTCTGCACTATTGCGAGCTGTAAATGCCACTTCCAGTTTAGCTGTGCAGAAGAAGAACAACAAGAAGAAGAAATATCTCGAAATATGTCTGTCAGGCCCCTTCCCTTGAGATATATCTGCAAATATCTCGGAAACGAAGCGAGCTATTGCAAAATGTTAAGAGACCTTTTTTGTAGAGAATTATGTTTCCTACAATTTATGTTCTATGATATTTTTTGTTCAGAAGCGTAGTTTTCGAGATATATCGAGATATTTAAAAGTTCCGAAGACGCACCAACATAATAGAGATACAGAAACACCGTGGCCCCTTTCTTTGAGATAACTCTGCGCTATTGCGAGCTGGAAATGCCACTTCCAGTTTAGCTGTGCAGAAGAAGAACAACAAGAAGAGGAAATATCTCGAAATATGTCCGTCAGGCCCCTTCCCTTGAGATATATCTGCAAATATCTCGGAAACGAAACGAGCTATGGCAAAATGTTAAGAGACCTTTTTTGTAGAGAATTATGTTTCCTACAATTTATGTTCTATGATATTTTTTAATCAGAAGCGTAGTTTTCGAGATATATCGAGATATTTAAAAGATCCGAAGCCGCACCAACATAATAGAGATACAGAAACACCGTGGCCCCTTTCTTTGAGATAACCCTGCACTAGTGCGAGCCGCAAATGCCGCTTCCAGCTTAGCTGTGCAGAAGAAGAACAACAAGAAGAAGAAATATCTCGAAATATGTCCGTCAGGTCCCTTCCCTCGAGATAAATCTGCAAATATCTCGGAAACGAAGCGAGCTATGGCAAAATGTTAAGAGACCTTTTTTGTAGAGAATTAAGTTTGCTACTTTTTATGCTCTATGATATTTTTTGATCGGATGCGTAGTTCTCGAGATATATCAAGATATTTAAGAAATCCGAAGCCGCACCAACATAATAGAGATACAGAAACACCGTGGCCCCTTTCTTTGAGATAACTCTGCACTATTGCGAGCTGCAAATGCCACTTCCAGCTTAGCTGTGCAGAAGAAGAACAACAAGAAGAAGAAATATCTCGAAATATGTCCGTCAGGCCCCTTCCCTTGAGATAAATCTGCAAATATCTCGGAAACGAAGCGAGCTATTGCAAAATGTTAAGAGACCTTTTTTGTAGAGAATTAAGTTTCCTACTTTTTATGTTCTATGATATTTTTTGATCAGATGCGTAGTTCTCGAGATATATCAAGATATCTAAAAGTTCCGAAGCCGCACCAACATAATAGAGATACAGAAACACCGTGGCCCCTTTCTTCGAGATAACTCTGCACTATTGCGAGCTGCAAATGCCACTTCCAGCTTAGCTGTGCAGAAGAAGAACAACAAGAAGAAGAAATATCTCGAAAAATGTCCGTCAGGCCCCTTCCCTTGAGATAAATCTGCAAATATCTCGGAAACGAAGCGAGCTATGGCAAAATGTTGAGAGACCTTATTTGTAGAGAATGAAGTTTCCTACTTTTTATGTTCTATGATATTTTTTGATCAGATGCGTAGTTCTCGAGATATATCAAGATATTTAAAAGTTCCGAAGCCGCACCAACATAATAGAGATACAGAAACACCGTGGCCCCTTTCTTTGAGGTAACTGTGCACTAGTGCGAGCCGCAAATGCCACTTCCAGCTTAGCTGTGCAGAAGAAGAGCAACAAGAAGAAGAAATATCTCGAAATATGTCCGTCAGGCCCCTTCCCTTGAGATATATCTGCAAATATCTCGGAAACGAAGCGAGCCATGGCAAAATGTTAAGAGACCGTTTTTGTAGAGAATTAAGTTTCCTACTTTTTATGTTCTATGATATTTTTTGATCAGACGCGTAGTTCTCGAGATATATCAAGATATTTAAAAGTTCCGAAGCCGCACCAACATAATAGAGATACAGAAACACCGTGGCCCCTTTCTTTGAGATAACTCTGCACTATTGCGAGCTGCAAATGCCACTTCCAGCTTAGCTGTGCAGAAGAAGAACAACAAGAAGAAGAAATATCTCGAAATATGTCCGTCAGGCCCCTTCCCTTGAGATAAATCTGCAAATATCTCGGAAACGAAGCGAGCTATGGCAAAATGTTAAGAGACCTTATTTGTAGAGAATTAAGTTTCCTACAATTTATGTTCTATGATATTTTTTGATCAGAAGCGTAGTTTTCGAGATATATCGAGATATTTAAAAGTTCCGAAGACGCACCAACATAATAGAGATACAGAAACACCGTGGCCCCTTTCTTTGAGATAACTGTGCACTATTGCGAGCTGCAAATGCCACTTCCAGCTTAGCTGTGCAGAAGAAGAACAATAAGAAGAAGAAATATCTCGAAATATGTCCGTCAGGCCCCTTCCCTTGAGATAAATCTGCAAATATCTCGGAAACGAAGCGAGCTATGCCAAAATGTTAAGAGACCTTTTTGTAGCGAATTAAGTTTCCTACTTTTTATGTTCTATGATATTTTTTAATCAGATGCGTAGTTCTCGAGATATATCAAGATATTTAAAAGTTCCGAAGCCGCACCAACATAATAGAGATACAGATACACCGTGGCCCCTTTCTTTGAGATAACTCTGCACTAGTGCGAGCCGCAAATGCCACTTCCAGCTTAGCTGTGCAGAAGAAGAACAACAAGAAGAAGAAATATCTCGAAATATGTCCGTCAGGCCCCTTCCCTTGAGATAAATCTGCAAATATCTCGGAAACGAAGCGAGCTATGGCAAAATGTTAAGAGACCTTTTTTGTAGAGAATTAAGTTTCCTACTTTTTATCTTCTATGATATTTTCTGATCAGATTCGTAGTTCTCGAGATATATCAAGATATTTAAAAGTTCCGAAGCCGCACCAACATAATAGAGATACAGAAACACCGTGGCCCCTCTCTTTGAGATAACTCTGCACAATTGCGAGCTGCAAATGCCACTTCCAGCTTAGCTGTGCAGAAGAAGAACAACAAGAAGAAGAAATATCTCGAAATATGTCCGTCAGGCCCCTTCCCTTGAGATAAATCTGCAAATATCTCGGAAACGAAGCGAGCTATGGCAAAATGTTAAGAGACCTTTTCTGTAGAGAATTAAGTTTTCTACTTTTTATGTTCCATGATATTTTTTGATCAGATGCGTAGTTCTCGAGATATATCAAGATATTTAAAAGTTCTGAAGCTGCACCAACATAATAGAGATACAGAAACACCGTGGCCCCTTTCTTTGAGATAACTCTGCACTAGTGCGAGCCGCAAATGCCACTTCCAGCTTAGCTGTGCAGAAGAAGAACAACAAGAAGAAGAAATATCTCGAAATATGTCCGTCAGGCCACTTCCCTTGAGATAAATCTGCAAATATCTCGGAAACGAAGCGAGCTATGGCAAAATGTTAAGAGACGTTTTTTGTAGAGAATTAAGTTTCCTACTTTTTATCTTCTATGATATTTTCTGATCAGATGCGTAGTTCTCGAGATATATCAAGATATTTAAAAGTTCCGAAGCCGCACCAACATAATAGAGATACAGAAACACCGTGGCCCCATTCTTTGAGATAACTCTGCACTAGTGCGAGCCGCAAATGCCACTTCCAGCTTAGCTGTGCAGAAGAAGAACAACAAGAAGAAGAAATATCTCGAAATATGTCCGTCAGGCCACTTCCCTTGAGATAAATCTGCAAATATCTCGGAAACGAAGCGAGCTATGGCAAAATGTTAAGAGACCTTTTTTGTAGAGAATTATGTTTCCTACTTTTTATGTTCTATGATATTTTTTGATCAGACGCGTAGCTCTCGAGATATATCAAGATATTTAAAAGTTCCGAAGCCGCACCAACATAATAGAGATACAGAAACACCGTGGCCCCTCTCTTTGAGATAACTCTGCACTATTGCGAGCTGGAAATGCCACTTCCAGTTTAGCTGTGCAGAAGAAGAACAACAAGAAGAAGAAATATCACGAAATATGTCCGTTAGGCCCCTTCCCTTGAGATAAATCTGCAAATATCTCGGAAACGAAGCGAGCTATGGCAAAATGTTAAGAGACCTTTTTTGTAGCGAATTAAGTTTCCTACTTTTTATGTTCTATGATATTTTTTGATCAGATGCGTAGTTCTCGAGATATATCAAGATATTTAAAAGTTCCGAAGCCGCACCAACATAATAGAGATACAGAAACACCGTGGACCCGCTCTTTGAGATAACTCTGCACAATTGCGAGCTGCAAATGCCACTTCCAGCTTAGCTGTGCAGAAGAAGAACAACAAGAAGAAGAAATATCTCGAAATATGTCCGTCAGGCCACTTCCCTTGAGATAAATCTGCAAATATCTCGGAAACGAAGCGAGCTATGGCAAAATGTTAAGAGACCTTTTTTGTATGGAATTATGTTTCCTACTTTTTATGTTCTATGATATTTTTTGATCAGACGCGTAGTTCTCGAGATATATCAAGATATTTAAAAGTTAAGAAGCCGCACCAACATAATAGAGATACAGAAACACCGTGGCCCCTTTCTTTGAGATAACTCTGCACTAATGCGAGCTGCAAATGCCACTTCCAGCTTAGCTGTGCAGAAGAAGAACAACAAGAAGAAGAAATATCTCGAAATATGTCCGTCAGGCCCCTTCCCTTGAGATAAATCTGCAAATATCTCGGAAACGAAGCGAGCTATTGCAAAATGTTAAGAGACCTTTTTTGTAGAGAATTGAGTTTCCGACTTTTTATGTTCTATGATATTTTTTGATCAGATGCGTAGTTCTCGAGATATATCAAGATATTTAAAAGTTCCGAAGCCGCACCAACATAATAGAGATACAGAAACACCGTGGACCCGCTCTTTGAGATAACTCTGCACAATTGCGAGCTGCAAATGCCACTTCCAGCTTAGCTGTGCAGAAGAAGAACAACAAGAAGAAGAAATATCTCGAAATATGTCCGTCAGGCCACTTCCCTTGAGATAAATCTGCAAATATCTCGGAAACGAAGCGAGCTATGGCAAAATGTTAAGAGACCTTTTTTGTATGGAATTATGTTTCCTACTTTTTATGTTCTATGATATTTTTTGATCAGACGCGTAGTTCTCGAGATATATCAAGATATTTAAAAGTTAAGAAGCCGCACCAACATAATAGAGATACAGAAACACCGTGGCCCCTTTCTTTGAGATAACTCTGCACTAATGCGAGCTGCAAATGCCACTTCCAGCTTAGCTGTGCAGAAGAAGAACAACAAGAAGAAGAAATATCTCGAAATATGTCCGTTAGGCCCCTTCCCTTGAGATAAATCTGCAAATATCTCGGAAACGAAGCGAGCTATGGCAAAATGTTAGGAGACGTTTTTTGTAGAGAATTATGTTTCCTACAATTTATGTTCTATGATATTTTTTGATCAGAAGCGTAGTTTTCGAGATATATCGAGATATTTAAAAGTTCCGAAGCAGCACCAACATAATAGAGATACAGAAACACCGTGGCCCCTTTCTTTGAGATAACTCTGCACTAGTGCGAGCCGCAAATGCCACTTCCAGCTTAGCTGTGCAGAAGAAGAACAACAAGAAGAAGAAATATCTCGAAATATGTCCGTCAGGCCCCTTCCCTTGAGATAAATCTGCAAATATCTCGGAAACGAAGCGAGCTATTGCAAAATGTTAAGAGACCTTTTTTGTAGAGAATTGAGTTTCCGACTTTTTATGTTCTATGATATTTTTTGATCAGATGCGTAGTTCTCGAGATATATCAAGATATTTAAAAGTTCCGAAGCCGCACCAACATAATAGAGATACAGAAACACCGCGGCCCCATTCTTTGAGATAACTCTGCACTAGTGCGAGCCGCAAATGCCACTTCCAGCTTAGCTGTGCAGAAGAAGAACAACAAGAAGAAGAAATATCTCGAAATATGTCCGTTAGGCCCCTTCCCTTGAGATAAATCTGCAAATATCTCGGAAACGAAGCGAGCTATGGCAAAATGTTAAGAGACCTTTTTTGTAGAGAATTATGTTTCCTACTTTTTATGTTCTATGATATTTTTTGATCAGACGCGTAGCTCTCGAGATATATCAAGATATTTAAAAGTTCCGAAGCCGCACCAACATAATAGAGATACAGAAACACCGTGGCCCCTCTCTTTGAGATAACTCTGCACTATTGCGAGCTGGAAATGCCACTTCCAGTTTAGCTGTGCAGAAGAAGAACAACAAGAAGAAGAAATATCTCGAAATATGTCCGTTAGGCCCCTTCCCTTGAGATAAATCTGCAAATATCTCGGAAACGAAGCGAGCTATGGCAAAATGTTAAGAGACCTTTTTTGTAGAGAATTAAGTTTCCTACTTTTTATCTTCTATGATATTTTCTGATTAGATGCGTAGTTCTCGAGATATATCAAGATATTTAGAAGTTCCGAAGCCGCACCAACATAATAGGGATACAGAAACACCGTGGCCCCTTTCTTTGAAATAACTCTGCACTAGTGCGAGCCGCAAATGCCACTTCCAGCTTAGCTGTGCAGCAGAAGAACAACAAGAAGAAGAAATATCTCGAAATATGTCCGTCAGGCCACTTCCCTTGAGATAAATCTGCAAATATCTCGGAAACGAAGCGAGCTATGGCAAAATGTTAAGAGACCTTTTTTGTAGAGAATTATGTTTCCTACTTTTTATGTTCTATGATATTTTTTGATCAGACGCGTAGCTCTCGAGATATATCAAGATATTTAAAAGTTCCGAAGCCGCACCAACATAATAGAGATACAGAAACACCGTGGCCTCTCTCTTTGAGATAACTCTGCACTATTGCGAGCTGGAAATGCCACTTCCAGTTTAGCTGTGCAGAAGAAGAACAACAAGAAGAAGAAATATCTCGAAATATGTCCGTTAGGCGCCTTCCCTTGAGATAAATCTGCAAATATCTCGGAAACGAAGCGAGCTATGGCAAAATGTTAAGAGCCCTTTTTTGTAGAGAATTAAGTTTCCTACTTTTTATCTTCTATGATATTTTCTGATTAGATGCGTAGTTCTCGAGATATATCAAGATATTTAGAAGTTCCGAAGCCGCACCAACATAATAGATATACAGAAACACCGTGGCCCCTTTCTTTGAAATAACTCTGCACTAGTGCGAGCCGCAAATGCCACTTCCAGCTTAGCTGTGCAGCAGAAGAACAACAAGAAGAAGAAATATCTCGAAATATGTCCGTCAGGCCACTTCCCTTGAGATAAATCTGCAAATATCTCGGAAACGAAGCGAGCTATGGCAAAATGTTAAGAGACCTTTTTTGTAGAGAATTATGTTTCCTACTTTTTATGTTCTATGATATTTTTTGATCAGACGCGTAGCTCTCGAGATATATCAAGATATTTAAAAGTTCCGAAGCCGCACCAACATAATAGAGATACAGAAACACCGTGGCCCCTCTCTTTGAGATAACTCTGCACTATTGCGAGCTGGAAATGCCACTTCCAGTTTAGCTGTGCAGAAGAAGAACAACAAGAAGAAGAAATATCTCGAAATATGTCCGTTAGGCCCCTTCCCTTGAGATAAATCTGCAAATATCTCGGAAACGAAGCGAGCTATGGCAAAATGTTAAGAGACCTTTTTTGTAGAGAATTATGTTTCCTACTTTTTATGTTCTATGATATTTTTTGATCAGACGCGTAGCTCTCGAGATATATCAAGATATTTAAAAGTTCCGAAGCCGCACCAACATAATAGAGATACAGAAACACCGTGGCCCCTCTCTTTGAGATAACTCTGCACTATTGCGAGCTGGAAATGCCACTTCCAGTTTAGCTGTGCAGAAGAAGAACAACAAGAAGAAGAAATATCTCGAAATATGTCCGTTAGGCCCCTTCCCTTGAGATAAATCTGCAAATATCTCGGAAACGAAGCGAGCTATGGCAAAATGTTAAGAGACCTTTTTTGTAGAGAATTAAGTTTCCTACTTTTTATCTTCTATGATATTTTCTGATTAGATGCGTAGTTCTCGAGATATATCAAGATATTTAGAAGTTCCGAAGCCGCACCAACATAATAGAGATACAGAAACACCGTGGCCCCTTTCTTTGAAATAACTCTGCACTAGTGCGAGCTGGAAATGCCACTTCCAGTTTAGCTGTGCAGAAGAAGAACAACAAGAAGAAGAAATATCTCGAAATATGTCCGTTAGGCGCCTTCCCTTGAGATAAATCTGCAAATATCTCGGAAACGAAGCGAGCTATGGCAAAATGTTAAGAGACCTTTTTTGTAGCGAATTAAGTTTCCTACTTTTTATGTTCTATGATATTTTTTGATCAGAAGCGTAGTTTTCGAGATATATCGAGATATTTAAAAGTTCCGAAGCCGCACCAACATAATAGAGATACAGAAACACCGTGGCCCCTTTCTTTGAGATAACTCTGCACTAGTGCGAGCCGCAGATGCCACTTCCAGCTTAGCTGTGCAGAAGAAGAACAACAAGAAGAAGAAATATCTCGAAATATGTCCGTCAGGCCACTTCCCTTGAGATAAATCTGCAAATATCTCGGAAACGAAGCGAGCTATGGCAAAATGTTAAGAGACCTTTTTTGTATGGAATTATGTTTCCTACTTTTAATGTTCTATGATATTTTTTGATCAGACGCGTAGTTCTCGAGATATATCAAGATATTTAAAAGTTCCGAAGCCGCACCAACATAATAGAGATACAGAAACACCGTGGCCCCTCTCTTTGAGATAACTCTGCACAATTGCGAGCTGCAAATGCCACTTCCAGCTTAGCTGTGCAGAAGAAGAACAACAAGAAGAAGAAATATCTCGAAATATGTCCGTCAGGCCCCTTCCCTTGAGATAAATCTGCAAATATCTCGGAAACGAAGCGCGCTATTGCAAAATGTTAAGAGACCTTTTTTGTAGAGAATTGAGTTTCCTACTTTTTATGTTCTATGATATTTTTTGATCAGATGCGTAGTTCTCGAGATATATCAAGATATTTAAAAGTTAAGAAGCCGCACCAACATAATAGAGATACAGAAACACCGTGGCCCCTTTCTTTGAGATAACTCTGCACTAATGCGAGCTGCAAATGCCACTTCCAGCTTAGCTGTGCAGAAGAAGAACAACAAGAAGAAGAAATATCTCGAAATATGTCCGTTAGGCCCCTTCCCTTGAGATAAATCTGCAAATATCTCGGAAACGAAGCGAGCTATGGCAAAATGTTAAGAGACGTTTTTTGTAGAGAATTATGTTTCCTACAATTTATGTTCTATGATATTTTTTGATCAGAAGCGTAGTTTTCGAGATATATCGAGATATTTAAAAGTTCCGAAGCAGCACCAACATAATAGAGATACAGAAACACCGTGGACCCGCTCTTTGAGATAACTCTGCACTAGTGCGAGCTGCAAATGCCACTTCCAGCTTAGCTGTGCAGAAGAAGAACAACAAGAAGAAGAAATATCTCGAAATATGTCCGTCAGGCCACTTCCCTTGAGATAAATCTGCAAATATCTCGGAAACGAAGCGAGCTATTGCAAAATGTTAAGAGACCTTTTTTGTAGAGAATTGAGTTTCCGACTTTTTATGTTCTATGATATTTTTTGATCAGATGCGTAGTTCTCGAGATATATCAAGATATTTAAAAGTTCCGAAGCCGCACCAACATAATAGAGATACAGAAACACCGTGGCCCCTTTCTTTCAGATAACTATGCACTATTGCGAGCTGTAAATGCCACTTCCAGCTTAGCTGTGCAGAAGAAGAACAACAAGAAGAAGAAATATCTCGAAATATGTCCGTCAGGCCCCTTACCTTGAGATAAATCTGCAAATATCTCGGAAACGAAGCGAGCTATGGCAAAATGTTAAGAGACGTTTTTTGTAGAGAATTAAGTTTCCTACTTTTTATCTTCTATGATATTTTCTGATCAGATGCGTAGTTCTCGAGATATATCAAGATATTTAAAAGTTCCGAAGCCGCACCAACATAATAGAGATACAGAAACACCGTGGCCCCATTCTTTGAGATAACTCTGCACTAGTGCGAGCCGCAAATGCCACTTCCAGCTTAGCTGTGCAGAAGAAGAACAACAAGAAGAAGAAATATCTCGAAATATGTCCGTCAGGCCACTTCCCTTGAGATAAATCTGCAAATATCTCGGAAACGAAGCGAGCTATGGCAAAATGTTAAGAGACCTTTTTTGTAGAGAATTATGTTTCCTACTTTTTATGTTCTATGATATTTTTTGATCAGACGCGTAGCTCTCGAGATATATCAAGATATTTAAAGGTTCCGAAGCCGCACCAACATAATAGAGATACAGAAACACCGTGGCCCCTCTCTTTGAGATAACTCTGCACTATTGCGAGCTGGAAATGCCACTTCCAGTTTAGCTGTGCAGAAGAAGAACAACAAGAAGAAGAAATATCTCGAAATATGTCCGTTAGGCCCCTTCCCTTGAGATAAATCTGCAAATATCTCGGAAACGAAGCGAGCTATGGCAAAATGTTAAGAGACCTTTTTTGTAGAGAATTAAGTTTCCTACTTTTTATCTTCTATGATATTTTCTGATTAGATGCGTAGTTCTCGAGATATATCAAGATATTTAGAAGTTCCGAAGCCGCACCAACATAATAGAGATACAGAAACACCGTGGCCCCTTTCTTTGAAATAACTCTGCACTAGTGCGAGCCGCAAATGCCACTTCCAGCTTAGCTGTGCAGAAGAAGAACAACAAGAAGAAGAAATATCTCGAAATATGTCCGTCAGGCCCCTTCCCTTGAGATAAATCTCCAAATATCTCGGAAACGAAGCGAGCTATGGTAAAATGTTAGGAGACCTTTTTTGTAGAGAATTAAGTTTGCTACTTTTTATGTTCTATGATAGTTTTTGATCAGATGCGTAGTTCTCGAGATATATCAAGATATTTAAAAGTTCCGAAGCCGCACCAACATAATAGAGATACAGAAACACCGTGGCCCCTTTCTTTGAGATAACTCTGCACTATTGCGAGCTGCAAATGCCACTTCCAGCTTAGCTGTGCAGAGGAAGAACAACAAGAAGAAGAAATATCTCGAAATATGTCCGTCAGGCCAGTTCCTTTGAGCTGAATCTGCAAATATCTCGGAAACCAAGCGAGCTATGGCAAAATGTTAAGAGACGTTTTTTGTAGAGAATTATGTTTCCTACAATTTATGTTCTATGATATTTTTTGATCAGAAGCGTAGTTTTCGAGATATATCGAGATATTTAAAAGTTCCGAAGCCGCACCAACATAATAGGGATACAGAAACACCGTGGCCCCTTTCTTTGAGATAACTCTGCACTAGTGCGAGCCGCAAATGCCACTTCCAGCTTAGCTGTGCAGAAGAAGAACAACAAGAAGAAGAAATATCTCGAAATATGTCCGTCAGGCCCCTTCCCTTGAGATAAATCTGCAAATATCTCGGAAACGAAGCGAGCTATGGCAAAATGTTGAGAGACCTTTTTTGTAGAGAATTAAGTTTCCTACTTTTTATGTTCTATGATATTTTTTTGTCAGATGCGTAGTTCTCGAGATATATCAAGATATTTAAAAGTTCCGAAGCCGCACCAACATAATAGAGATACAGAAACACCGTGGCCCCTTTCTTTGAGATAACTATGCACTATTGCGAGCTGTAAATGCCACTTCCAGCTTAGCTGTGCAGAAGAAGAACAACAAGAAGAAGAAATATCTCGAAATATGTCCGTCAGGCCCCTTACCTTGAGATAAATCTGCAAATATCTCGGAAACGAAGCGAGCTATGGCAAAATGTTAAGAGACGTTTTTTGTAGAGAATTAAGTTTCCTACTTTTTATCTTCTATGATATTTTCTGATCAGATGCGTAGTTCTCGAGATATATCAAGATATTTAAAAGTTCCGAAGCCGCACCAACATAATAGAGATACAGAAACACCGTGGCCCCTTTCTTTGAGATAACTCTGCACTAGTGCGAGCCGCAAATGCCACTTCCAGCTTAGCTGTGCAGAAGAAGAACAACAAGAAGAAGAAATATCTCGAAATACGTCCGTCAGGCCACTTCCCTTGAGATAAATCTGCAAATATCCCGGAAACGAAGCGAGCTATGGCAAAATGTTAAGAGACCTTTTTTGTAGAGAATTATGTTTCCTACTTTTTATGTTCTATGATATTTTTTGATCAGACGCGTAGCTCTCGAGATATATCAAGATATTTAAAAGTTCCGAAGCCGCACCAACATAATAGAGATACAGAAACACCGTGGCCCCTTTCTTTGAAATAACTCTGCACTAGTGCGAGCCGCAAATGCCACTTCCAGCTTAGCTGTGCAGAAGAAGAACAACAAGAAGAAGAAATATCTCGAAATATGTCCGTCAGGCCCCTTCCCTTGAGATAAATCTGCAAATATCTCGGAAACGAAGCGAGCTATGGTAAAATGTTAAGAGACCTTTTTTGTAGAGAATTAAGTTTCCTACTTTTTATGTTCTATGATAGTTTTTGATGAGATGCGTAGTTCTCGAGATATATCAAGATATTTAAAAGTTCCGAAGCCGCACCAACATAATAGAGATACAGAAACACCGTGGCCCCTTTCTTTGAGATAACTCTGCACTAGTGCGAGCCGCAAATGCCACTTCCAGCTTAGCTGTGCAGAAGAAGAACAACAAGAAGAAGAAATATCTCGAAATATGTCCGTCAGGCCCCTTCCCTTGAGATAAATCTGCAAATATCTCGGAAACGAAGCGAGCTATGGCAAAATGTTAAGAGACCTTTTTTGGAGAGAATTAAGTTTCCTACTTTTTATGTTCTATGATATTTTTTGATCAGATGCGTAGTTCTCGAGATATATCAAGATATTTAAAAGTTCCGAAGCCGCACCAACATAATAGAGATACAGAAACAGCGTGGCCCCTTTCTTTGAGATAACTCTGCACTATTGCGAGCTGCAAATGCCACTTCCAGCTTAGCTGTGCAGAGGAAGAACAACAAGAAGAAGAAATATCTCGAAATATGTCCGTCAGGCCAGTTCCTTTGAGCTGAATCTGCAAATATCTCGGAAACGAAGCGAGCTATGGCAAAATGTTAAGAGACGTTTTTTGTAGAGAATTATGTTTCCTACAATTTATGTTCTATGATATTTTTTGATCAGAAGCGTAGTTTTCGAGATATATCGCGATATTTAAAAGTTCCGAAGCCGCACCAACATAATAGGGATACAGAAACACCGTGGCCCCTTTCTTTGAGATAACTCTGCACTAGTGCGAGCCGCAAATGCCACTTCCAGCTTAGCTGTGCAGAAGAAGAACAACAAGAAGAAGAAATATCTCGAAATATGTCCGTCAGGCCCCTTCCCTTGAGATATATCTGCAAATATCTCGGAAACGAAGCGAGCTATGGCAAAATGTTAAGAGACCTTTTTTGTAGAGAATTATGTTTCCTACAATTTATGTTCTATGATATTTTTTGATCAGAAGCGTAGTTTTCGAGATATATCGAGATATTTAAAAGTTCCAAAGCCGCACCAACATAATAGAGATACAGAAACACCGTGGCCCCTTTCTTTGAGATAACTCTGCACTAGTGCGAGCCGCAAATGCCACTTCCAGCTTAGCTGTGCAGAAGAAGAACAACAAGAAGAAGAAATATCTCGAAATATGTCCGTCAGGCCCCTTCCCTTGAGATAAATCTGCAAATATCTCGGAAACGAAGCGAGCTATGGCAAAATGTTGAGAGACCTTTTTTGTAGAGAATTAAGTTTCCTACTTTTTATGTTCTATGATATTTTTTGATCAGATGCGTAGTTCTCGAGATATATCAAGATATTTAAAAGTTCCGAAGCCGCACCGACATAATAGAGATACAGAAACACCGTGGCCCCTCTCTTTGAGATAACTCTGCACTATTGCGAGCTGGAAATGCCACTTCCAGTTTAGCTGTGCAGAAGAAGAACAACAAGAAGAAGAAATATCTCGAAATATGTCCGTCAGGCCCCTTCCCTTGAGATAAATCGGCAAATATCTCGGAAACGAAGCGAGCTGTGGCAAAATGTTAAGAGACCTTTTTTGTAGAGAATTATGTTTCCTACAATTTATGTTCTATGATATTTTTTGATCAGAAGCGTAGTTTTCGAGATATATCGAGATATTTAAAAGTTCCGAAGCCGCACCAACATAATAGAGATACAGAAACACCGTGGCCCCTTTCTTTGAGATAACTCTGCACTAGTGCGAGCCGCAAATGCCACTTCCAGCTTAGCTGTGCAGAAGAAGAACAACAAGAAGAAGAAATATCTCGAAATATGTCCGTCAGGCCCCTTCCCTTGAGATAAATCTGCAAATATCTCGGAAACGAAGCGAGCTATGGCAAAATGTTAAGAGACCTTTTTTGTAGAGAATTAAGTTTCCTACTTTCTCTGTTCTATGATATTTTTTGATCAGATGCGTAGTTCTCGAGATATATCAAGATATTTAAAAGTTCCGAAGCCGCACCAACATAATAGAGATACAGAAACACCGTGGCCCCTTTCTTTGAGATAACTCTGCACTATTGCGAGCTGCATATGCCACTTCCAGCTTAGCTGTGCAGAGGAAGAACAACAAGAAGAAGAAATATCTCGAAATATGTCCGTCAGGCCAGTTCCTTTGAGCTGAATCTGCAAATATCTCGGAAACGAAGCGAGCTATGGCAAAATGTTAAGAGACGTTTTTTGTAGAGAATTATGTTTCCTATAAATTATGTTCTATGATATTTTTTGATCAGAAGCGTAGTTTTCGAGATATATCGAGATATTTAAAAGTTCCAAAGCCGCACCAACATAATAGAGATACAGAAACACCGTGGCCCCTTTCTTTGAGATAACTCTGCACTATTGCGAGCTGGAAATGCCACTTCCAGTTTAGCTGTGCAGAAGAAGAACAACAAGAAGAAGAAATATCTCGAAATATGTCCGTCAGGCCCCTTCCCTTGAGATAAATCTGCAAATATCTCGGAAACGAAGCGAGCAATGGCAAAATGTTAAGAGACCTTTTTTGTAGAGAATTATGTTTCCTACAATTTATGTTCTATGATATTTTTTGATCAGAAGCGTAGTTTTCGAGATATATCGAGATATTTAAAAGTTCCGAAGCCGCACCAACATAATAGAGATACAGAAACACCGTGGCCCCTTTCTTTGAGATAACTCTGCACTATTGCGAGCTGCAAATGCCACTTCCAGCTTAGCTGTGCAGAGGAAGAACAACAAGAAGAAGAAATATCTCGAAATATGTCCGTCAGGCCAGTTCCTTTGAGCTGAATCTGCAAATATCTCGGAAACGAAGCGAGCTATGGCAAAATGTTAAGAGACGTTTTTTGTAGAGAATTATGTTTCCTACAATTTATGTTCTATGATATTTTTTGATCAGAAGCGTAGTTTTCGAGATATATCGAGATATTTAAAAGTTCCGAAGCCGCACCAACATAATAGGGATACAGAAACACCGTGGCCCCTTTCTTTGAGATAACTCTGCACTAGTGCGAGCCGCAAATGCCACTTCCAGCTTAGCTGTGCAGAAGAAGAACAACAAGAAGAAGAAATATCTCGAAATATGTCCGTCAGGCCCCTTCCCTTGAGATAAATCTGCAAATATCTCGGAAACGAAGCGAGCTATGGCAAAATGTTAAGAGACCTTTTTTGTAGAGAATTAAGTTTCCTACTTTTTATGTTCTATGATATTTTTTGATCAGATGCGTAGTTCTCGAGATATATCAAGATATTTAAAAGTTCCGAAGCCGCACCGACATAATAGAGATACAGAAACACCGTGGCCCCTTTCTTTGAGATAACTCTGCACTATTGCGAGCCGCAAATGCCACTTCCAGCTTAGCTGTGCAGCAGAAGAACAACAAGAAGAAGAAATATCTCGAAATATGTCCGTCAGGCCACTTCCCTTGAGATAAATCTGCAAATATCTCGGAAACGAAGAGAGCTATGGCAAAATGTTAAGAGACCTTTTTTGTAGAGAATTAAGTTTCCTACGTTTTATGTTCTATGATATTTTTTGATCAGATGCGTAGTTCTCGAGATATATCAAGATATTTAAAAGTTCCGAAGCCGCACCAACATAATAGAGATACAGAAACACCGTGGCCCCTTTCTTTGAGATAACTCTGCACTATTGCGAGCTGCAAATGCCACTTCCAGCTTAGCTGTGCAGAAGAAGAACATCAAGAAGAAGAAATATCTCGAAATATGTCCGTCAGGCCCCTTCCCTTGAGATAAATCTGCAAATATCTCGGAAACGAAGAGAGCTATCGCAAAATGTTAAGAGACCTTTTTTGTAGAGAATTAAGTTTCCTACTTTTTATGTTCTATGATATTTTTTGATCTGATGCGTACTTCTCGAGATATATCAAGATATTTAAAAGTTCCGAAGCCGCACCAACATAATAGAGATACAGAAACACCGTGGCCCCTTTCTTTGAGATAACTCTGCACTATTGCGAGCTGCAAATGCCACTTCCAGCTTAGCTGTGCAGAAGAAGAACATCAAGAAGAAGAAATATCTCGAAATATGTCCGTCAGGCCCCTTCCCTTGAGATAAATCTGCAAATATCTCGGAAACGAAGAGAGCTATGGCAAAATGTTAAGAGACCTTTTTTGTAGAGAATTAAGTTTCCTACTTTTTATGTTCTATGATATTTTTTGATCTGATGCGTAGTTCTCGAGATATATCAAGATATTTAAAAGTTCCGAAGCCGCACCAACATAATAGAGATACAGAAACACCGTGGCCCCTTTCTTTGAGATAACACTGCACTATTGCGAGCTGCAAATGCCACTTCCAGCTTAGCTGTGCAGAAGAAGAACATCAAGAAGAAGAAATATCTCGAAATATGTCCGTCAGGCCCCTTCCCTTGAGATAAATCTGCAAATATCTCGGAAACGAAGCGAGCTATGGCAAAATGTTGAGAGACCTTTTTTGTAGAGAATTAAGTTTCCTACGTTTTATGTTCTATGATATTTTTTGATCAGATGCGTAGTTCTCGAGATATATCAAGATATTTAAAAGTTCCGAAGCCGCACCAACATAATAGAGATACAGAAACACCGTGGCCCCTTTTTTTGAGATAACTCTGCACTATTGCGAGCTGCAAATGCCACTTCCAGCTTAGCTGTGCAGAAGAAGAACATCAAGAAGAAGAAATATCTCGAAATATGTCCGTCAGGCCCCTTCCCTTGAGATAAATCTGCAAATATCTCGGAAACGAAGAGAGCTATGGCAAAATGTTAAGAGACCTTTTTTGTAGAGAATTAAGTTTCCTACTTTTTATGTTCTATGATATTTTTTGATCAGATGCGTAGTTCTCGAGATATATCGAGATATTTAAAAGTTCCGAAGCCGCACCAACATAATAGAGATACAGAAACACCGTGGCCCCTCTCTTTGAGATAACTCTGCACTACTGCGAGCTGGAAATGCCACTTCCAGCTTAGCTGTGCAGAAGAAGAACAACAAGAAGAAG
Source organism: Osmia lignaria lignaria (assembly GCF_051020975.1). Classification (NCBI taxonomy): domain Eukaryota; kingdom Metazoa; phylum Arthropoda; class Insecta; order Hymenoptera; family Megachilidae; genus Osmia; species Osmia lignaria. Next base: position 9,257,823 of record NW_027478166.1, read on the forward strand.
AAATATCTCGAAATATGTCCGTCAGGCCCCTTCCCTTGAGATAAATCTGCAAATATCTCGGAAACGAAGCGAGCTATGGCAAAATGTTGAGAGACCTTTTTTGTAGAGAATTAAGTTTCCTACGTTTTATGTTCTATGATATTTTTTGATCAGATGCGTAGTTCTCGAGATATATCAAGATATTTAAAAGTTCCGAAGCCGCACCAACATAATAGAGATACAGAAACACCGTGGCCCCTTTCTTTGAGATAACTCTGCACTATTGCGAGCTGCAAATGCCACTTCCAGCTTAGCTGTGCAGAAGAAGAACATCAAGAAGAAGAAATATCTCGAAATATGTCCGTCAGGCCCCTTCCCTTGAGATAAATCTGCAAATATCTCGGAAACGAAGAGAGCTATCGCAAAATGTTAAGAGACCTTTTTTGTAGAGAATTAAGTTTCCTACTTTTTATGTTCTATGATATTTTTTGATCTGATGCGTAGTTCTCGAGATATATCAAGATATTTAAAAGTTCCGAAGCCGCACCAACATAATAGAGATACAGAAACACCGTGGCCCCTTTCTTTGAGATAACTCTGCACTATTGCGAGCCGCAAATGCCACTTCCAGCTTAGCTGTGCAGAAGAAGAACAACAAGAAGAAGAAATATCTCGAAATATGTCCGTCAGGCCCCTTCCCTTGAGATAAATCTGCAAATATCTCGGAAACGAAGCGAGCTATGGCAAAATGTTGAGAGACCTTTTTTGTAGAGAATGAAGTTTCCTACGTTTTATGTTCTATGATATTTTTTGATCAGATGCGTAGTTCTCGAGATATATCAAGATATTTAAAAGTTCCGAAGCCGCACCAACATAATAGAGATACAGAAACACCGTGGCCCCTTTCTTTGAGATAACTCTGCACTATTGCGAGCTGCAAATGCCACTTCCAGCTTAGCTGTGCAGAAGAAGAACATCAAGAAGAAGAAATATCTCGAAATATGTCCGTCAGGCCCCTTCCCTTGAGATAAATCTGCAAATATCTCGGAAACGAAGAGAGCTATGGCAAAATGTTAAGAGACCTTTTTTGTAGAGAATTAAGTTTCCTACTTTTTATGTTCTATGATATTTTTTGATCTGATGCGTAGTTCTCGAGATATATCAAGATATTTAAAAGTTCCGAAGCCGCACCAACATAATAGAGATACAGAAACACCGTGGCCCCTTTCTTTGAGATAACTCTGCACTATTGCGAGCTGTAAATGCCACTTCCAGCTTAGCTGTGCAGAAGAAGAACAACAAGAAGAAGAAATATCTCGAAATATGTCCGTCAGGCCCCTTCCCTTGAGATAAATCTGCAAATATCTCGGAAACGAAGAGAGCTATGGCAAAATGTTAAGAGACCTTTTTTGTAGAGAATTAAGTTTCCTACTTTTTATGTTCTATGATATTTTTTGATCTGATGCGTAGTTCTCGAGATATATCAAGATACTTAAAAGTTCCGAAGCCGCACCAACATAATAGAGATACAGAAACACCGTGGCCCCTTTCTTTGAGATAACTCTGCACTATTGCGAGCTGCAAATGCCACTTCCAGCTTAGCTGTGCAGAAGAAGAACAACAAGAAGAAGGAATATCTGGAAATATGTCCGTCAGGCCCCTTCCCTTGAGATAAATCTGCAAATATCTCGGAAACGAAGCGAGCTATGGCAAAATGTTGAGAGACCTTTTTTGTAGAGGATTAAGTTTCCTACGTTTTATGTTCTATGATATTTTTTGATCAGATGCGTAGTTCTCGAGATATATCAAGATATTTAAAAGTTCTGAAGCCGCACCAACATAATAGAGATACAGAAACACCGTGGCCCCTTTCTTTGAGATAACTCTGCACTATTGCGAGCTGCAAATGCCACTTCCAGCTTAGCTGTGCAGAAGAAGAACATCAAGAAGAAGAAATATCTCGAAATATGTCCGTCAGGCCCCTTCCCTTGAGATAAATCTGCAAATATCTCGGAAACAAAGAGAGCTATGGCAAAATGTTAAGAGACCTTTTTTGTAGAGAATTAAGTTTCCTACTTTTTATGTTCTATGATATTTTTTGATCTGATGCGTAGTTCTCGAGATATATCAAGATATTTAAAAGTTCCGAAGCCGCACCAACATAATAGAGATACAGAAACACCGTGGCCCCTTTCTTTGAGATAACCCTGCACTATTGCGAGCTGCAAATGCCACTTCCAGCTTAGCTGTGCAGAAGAAGAACATCAAGAAGAAGAAATATCTCGAAATATGTCCGTCAGGCCCCTTCCCTTGAGATAAATCTGCAAATATCTCGGAAACGAAGAGAGCTATGGCAAAATGTTAAGAGACCTTTTTTGTAGAGAATTAAGTTTCCTACTTTTTATGTTCTATGATATTTTTTGATCTGATGCGTAGTTCTCGAGATATATCAAGATATTTAAAAGTTCCGAAGCCGCACCAACATAATAGAGATACAGAAGCACCGTGGCCCCTTTCTTTGAGATAACTCTGCACTATTGCGAGCCGCAAATGCCACTTCCAGCTTAGCTGTGCAGAAGAAGAACAACAAGAAGAAGAAATATCTCGAAATATGTCCGTCAGGCCCCTTCCCTTGAGATAAATCTGCAAATATCTCGGAAACGAAGCGAGCTATGGCAAAATGTTGAGAGACCTTTTTTGTAGAGAATTAAGTTTCCTACGTTTTATGTTCTATGATATTTTTTGATCAGATGCGTAGTTCTCGAGATATATCAAGATATTTAAAAGTTCCGAAGCCGCACCAACATAATAGAGATACAGAAACACCGTGGCCCCTTTCTTTGAGATAACTCTGCACTATTGCGAGCTGCAAATGCCACTTCCAGCTTAGCTGTGCAGAAGAAGAACATCAAGAAGAAGAAATATCTCGAAATATGTCCGTCAGGCCCCTTCCCTTGAGATAAATCTGCAAATATCTCGGAAACGAAGAGAGCTATGGCAAAATGTTAAGAGACCTTTTTTGTAGAGAATTAAGTTTCCTACTTTTTATGTTCTATGATATTTTTTGATCTGATGCGTAGTTCTCGAGATATATCAAGATATTTAAAAGTTCCGAAGCCGCACCAACATAATAGAGATACAGAAACACCGTGGCCCCTTTCTTTGAGATAACTCTGCACTATTGCGAGCTGTAAATGCCACTTCCAGCTTAGCTGTGCAGAAGAAGAACAAGAAGAAGAAATATCTCGAAATATGTCCGTCAGGCCCCTTCCCTTGAGATAAATCTGCAAATATCTCGGAAACGAAGAGAGCTATGGCAAAATGTTAAGAGACCTTTTTTGTAGAGAATTAAGTTTCCTACTTTTTATGTTCTATGATATTTTTTGATCTGATGCGTAGTTCTCGAGATATATCAAGATATTGAAAAGTTCCGAAGCCGCACCAACATAATAGAGATACAGAAACACCGTGGCCCCTTTCTTTGAGATAACTCTGCACTATTGCGAGCTGCAAATGCCACTTCCAGCTTAGCTGTGCAGAAGAAGAACAACAAGAAGAAGGAATATCTGGAAATATGTCCGTCAGGCCCCTTCCCTTGAGATAAATCTGCAAATATCTCGGAAACGAAGCGAGCTATGGCAAAATGTTGAGAGACCTTTTTTGTAGAGAATTAAGTTTCCTACGTTTTATGTTCTATGATATTTTTTGATCTGATGCGTAGTTCTCGAGATATATCAAGATATTTAAAAGTTCCGAAGCCGCACCAACATAATAGAGATACAGAAACACCGTGGCCCCTTTCTTTGAGATAACTCTGCACTATTGCGAGCTGCAAATGCCACTTCCAGCTTAGCTGTGCAGAAGAAGAACAACAAGAAGAAGGAATATCTGGAAATATGTCCGTCAGGCCCCTTCACTTGAGATAAATCTGCAAATATCTCGGAAACGAAGCGAGCTATGGCAAAATGTTGAGAGACCTTTTTTGTAGAGAATTAAGTTTCCTACGTTTTATGTTCTATGATATTTTTTGATCAGATGCGTAGTTCTCGAGATATATCAAGATATTTAAAAGTTCCGAAGCCGCACCAACATAATAGAGATACAGAAACACCGTGGCCCCTTTCTTTGAGATAACTCTGCACTATTGCGAGCTGCAAATGCCACTTCCAGCTTAGCTGTGCAGAAGAAGAAGATCAAGAAGAAGAAATATCTCGAAATATGTCCGTCAGGCCCCTTCCCTTGAGATAAATCTGCAAATATCTCGGAAACGAAGAGAGCTATGGCAAAATGTTAAGAGACCTTTTTTGTAGAGAATTAAGTTTCCTACTTTTTATGTTCTATGATATTTTTTGATCTGATGCGTAGTTCTCGAGATATATCAAGATATTGAAAAGTTCCGAAGCCGCACCAACATAATAGAGATACAGAAACACCGTGGCCCCTTTCTTTGAGATAACTCTGCACTACTGCGAGCTGCAAATGCCACTTCCAGCTTAGCTGTGCAGAAGAAGAACAACAAGAAGAAGGAATATCTGGAAATATGTCCGTCAGGCCCCTTCCCTTGAGATAAATCTGCAAATATCTCGGAAACGAAGCGAGCTATGGCAAAATGTTGAGAGACCTTTTTTGTAGAGAATTAAGTTTCCTACGTTTTATGTTCTATGATATTTTTTGATCTGATGCGTAGTTCTCGAGATATATCAAGATATTTAAAAGTTCCGAAGCCGCACCAACCTAATAGAGATACAGAAACACCGTGGCCCCTTTCTTTGAGATAACTCTGCACTATTGCGCGCTGTAAATGCCACTTCCAGCTTAGCTGTGCAGAAGAAGAACAACAAGAAGAAGAAATATCTCGAAATATGTCCGTCAGGCCCCTTCCCTTGAGATATATCTGCAAATATCTCGGAAACGAAGCGAGCTATGACAAAATGTTAAGAGACCTTTTTTGTAGAGAATTATGTTTCCTACAATTTATGTTCTATGATATTTTTTGATCAGAAGCGTAGTTTTCGAGATATATCGAGATATTTAAAAGTTATGAAGCCGCACCAACATAATAGGGATACAGAAACACCGTGGCCCCTTTCTTTGAGATAACCCTGCACTAGTGCGAGCCGCAAATGCCACTTCCAGCTTAGCTGTGCAGAAGAAGAACAACAAGAAGAAGAAATATCTCGAAATATGTCCGTCAGGCCCCTTCCCTTGAGATAAATCTGCAAATATCTCGGAAACGAAGCGAGCTATGGCGAAATGTTAAGAGACCTTTTTTGTAGAGAATTAAGTTTCCTACTTTTTACGTTCTATGATATTTTTTGATCAGATGCGTAGTTCTCGAGATATATCAAGATATTTAAAAGTTCCGAAGCCGCACCAACATAATAGAGATACAGAAACACCGTGGCCCCTTTCTTTGAGATAACTCTGCACGATTGCGAGCTGTAAATGCCACTTCCAGCTTAGCTGTGCAGAAGAAGGACAACAAGAAGAAGAAATATCTCGAAATATGTCCGTCAGGCCCCTTCCCTTGAGATAAATCTGCAAATATCTCGGAAACGAAGCGAGCTATGGCGAAATGTTAAGAGACCTTTTTTGTAGAGAATTAAGTTTCCTACTTTTTATGTTCTATGATATTTTTTGATCAGATGCGTAGTTCTCGAGATATATCGAGATATTTAAAAGTTCCGAAGCCGCACCAACATAATAGAGATACAGAAACACCGTGGCCCCTCTCTTTGAGATAACTCTGCACTACTGCGAGCTGGAAATGCCACTTCCAGTTTAGCTGTGCAGAAGAAGAACAACAAGAAGAAGAAATATCTCGAAATATGTCCGTTAGGCCCCTTCCCTTGAGATAAATCTGCAAATATCTCGGAAACGAAGCGAGCTATGGCAAAATGTTAAGAGACCTCTTTTGTAGAGAATTAAGCTTCCTACTTTTTATGTTCTATGATATTTTTTGATCAGATGCGTAGTTCTCGAGATATATCAAGATATTTAAAAGTTCCGAAGCCGCACCAACCTAATAGAGATACAGAAACACCGTGGCCCCTTTCTTTGAGATAACTCTGCACTATTGCGCGCTGTAAATGCCACTTCCAGCTTAGCTGTGCAGAAGAAGAACAACAAGAAGAAGAAATATCTCGAAATATGTCCGTCAGGCCCCTTCCCTTGAGATATATCTGCAAATATCTCGGAAACGAAGCGAGCTATGACAAAATGTTAAGAGACCTTTTTTGTAGAGAATTATGTTTCCTACAATTTATGTTCTATGATATTTTTTGATCAGAAGCGTAGTTTTCGAGATATATCGAGATATTTAAAAGTTCCGAAGCCGCACCAACATAATAGAGAAACAGAAACACCGTGGCCCCTTTCTTTGAGATAACTCTGCACTATTGCGAGCTGCAAATGCCACTTCCAGCTTAGCTGTGCAGAAGAAGAACATCAAGAAGAAGAAATATCTCGAAATATGTCCGTCAGGCCCCTTCCCTTGAGATAAATCTGCAAATATCTCGGAAACGAAGAGAGCTATGGCAAAATGTTAACAGACCTTTTTTGTAGAGAATTAAGTTTCCTACTTTTTATGTTCTATGATATTTTTTGATCAGATGCGTAGTTCTCGAGATATATCAAGATATTTAAAAGTTCCGAAGCCGCACCAACATAATAGAGATACAGAAACACCGTGGCCCCTTTCTTTGAGATAACTCTGCACTATTGCGAGCTGCAAATGCCACTTCCAGCTTAGCTGTGCAGAGGAAGAACAACAAGAAGAAGAAATATCTCGAAATATGTCCGTCAGGCCCCTTCCCTTGAGATATATCTGCAAATATCTCGGAAACGAAGCGAGCTATGGCAAAATGTTAAGAGACCTTTTTTGTAGAGAATTAAGTTTCCTACTTTTTATGTTCTATGATATTTTTTGATCAGATGCGTAGTTCTCGAGATATATCAAGATATTTAAAAGTTCCGAAGCCGCACCAACATAATAGAGATACAGAAACACCGTGGCCCCTTTCTTTGAGATAACTCTGCACTATTGCGAGCTGCAAATGCCACTTCCAGCTTAGCTGTGCAGAGGAAGAACAACAAGAAGAAGAAATATCTCGAAATATGTCCGTCAGGCCAGTTCCTTTGAGCTGAATCTGCAAATATCTCGGAAACGAAGCGAGCTATGGCAAAATGTTAAGAGAGGTTTTTTGTAGAGAATTATGTTTCCTACAATTTATGTTCTATGATATTTTTTGATCAGAAGCGTAGTTTTCGAGATATATCGAGATATTTAAAAGTTCCGAAGCCGCACCAACATAATAGGGATACAGAAACACCGTGGCCCCTTTCTTTGAGATAACTCTGTACTAGTGCGAGCCGCAAATGCCACTTCCAGCTTAGCTGTGCAGAAGAAGAACAACAAGAAGAAGAAATATCTCGAAATATGTCCGTCAGGCCCCTTCCCTTGAGATATATCTGCAAATATCTCGGAAACGAAGCGAGCTATGGCAAAATGTTAAGAGACCTTTTTTGTAGAGAATTAAGTTTCCTACTTTTTATGTTCTATGATATTTTTTGATGAGATGCGTAGATCTCGAGATATATCAAGATATTTAAAAGTTCCGAAGCCGCACCAACATAATAGAGATACAGAAACACCGTGGCCCCTTTCTTTGAGACAACTCTGCACTATTGCGAGCTGCAAATGCCACTTCCAGCTTAGCTGTGCAGAGGAAGAACAACAAGAAGAAGAAATATCTCGAAATATGTCCGTCAGGCCAGTTCCTTTGAGCTGAATCTGCAAATATCTCGGAAAGGAAGCGAGCTATGGCAAAATGTTAAGAGACGTTTTTTGTAGAGAATTATGTTTCCTACAATTTATGTTCTATGATATTTTTTGATCAGAAGCGTAGTTTTCGAGATATATCGAGATATTTAAAAGTTCCGAAGCCGCACCAACATAATAGGGATACAGAAACACCGTGGCCCCTTTCTTTGAGATAACTCTGCACTAGTGCGAGCCGCAAATGCCACTTCCAGCTTAGCTGTGCAGAAGAAGAACAACAAGAAGAAGAAATATCTCGAAATATGTCCGTCAGGCCCCTTCCCTTGAGATAAATCTGCAAATATCTCGGAAACCAAGCGAGCTATGGCAAAATGTTAAGAGACCTTTTTTGTAGAGAATTAAGTTTCCTACTTTTTATGTTCTATGATATTTTTTGATCAGATGCGTAGTTCTCGAGATATATCAAGATATTTAAAAGTTCCGAAGCCGCATCAACATAATAGAGATACAGAAACACCGTGGCCCCTTTCTTTGAGATAACTCTGCACTATTGCGAGCTGCAAATGCCACTTCCAGCTTAGCTGTGCAGAGGAAGAACAACAAGAAGAAGAAATATCTCGAAATATGTCCGTCAGGCCAGTTCCTTTGAGCTGAATCTGCAAATATCTCGGAAACGAAGCGAGTTATGGCAAAATGTTAAGAGACGTTTTTTGTAGAGAATTATGTTTCCTACAATTCATGTTCTATGATATTTTTTGATCAGAAGCGTAGTTTTCGAGATATATCGAGATATTTAAAAGTTCCGAAGCCGCACCAACATAATAGGGATACAGAAACACCGTGGCCCCTTTCTTTGAGATAACTCTGCACGATTGCGAGCTGTAAATGCCACTTCCAGCTTAGCTGTGCAGAAGAAGAACAACAAGAAGAAGAAATATCTCGAAATATGTCCGTCAGGCCCCTTCCCTTGAGATAAATCTGCAAATATCTCGGAAACGAAGCGAGCTATGGCGAAATGTTAAGAGACCTTTTTTGTAGAGAATTAAGTTTCCTACTTTTTATGTTCTATGATATTTTTTGATCAGATGCGTAGTTCTCGAGATATATCAAGATATTTAAAAGTACCGAAGCCGCACCAACATAATAGAGATACAGAAACACCGTGGCCCCTTTCTTTGAGATAACTCTGCACTATTGCGAGCTGTAAATGCCACTTCCAGCTTAGCTGTGCAGAAGAAGAACAACAAGAAGAAGAAATATCTCGAAATATGTCCGTCAGGCCCCTTCCCTTGAGATAAATCTGCAAATATCTCGGAAACGAAGCGAGCTATGGCAAAATGTTAAGAGACCTTTTTTGTAGAGAATTAAGTTTCCTACTTTTTATGTTCTATGATATTTTTTGATCAGATGCGTAGTTCTCGAGATATATCAAGATATTTAAAAGTTCCGAAGCCGCACCAACATAATAGAGATACAGAAACACCGTGGCCCCTTTCTTTGAGATAACTCTGCACTATCGCGAGCTGTAAATGCCACTTCCAGCTTAGCTGTGCAGAAGAAGAACAACAAGAAGAAGAAATATCTCGAAATATGTCCGTCAGGCCCCTTCCCTTGAGATATATCTGCAAATATCTCGGAAACGAAGCGAGCTATGGCAAAATGTTAAGAGACCTTTTTTGTAGAGAATTATGTTTCCTACAATTTATGTTCTACGATATTTTTTGATCAGAAGCGTAGTTTTCGAGATATATCGAGATATTTAAAAGTTCCGAAGCCGCACCAACATAATAGAGATACAGAAACACCGTGGCCCCTTTCTTTGAGATAACTCTGCACTAGTGCGAGCTGCAAATGCCACTTCCAGCTTAGCTGTGCAGAAGAAGAACAACAAGAAGAAGAAATATCTCGAAATATGTCCGTCAGGCCCCTTCCCTTGAAATAAATCTGCAAATATCTCGGAAACGAAGCGAGCTATGGCAAAATGTTAAGAGACCTTTTTTGTAGAGAATTAAGTTTGCTACTTTTTATGTTCTATGATATTTTTCGATCAGAGGCGTAGTTCTCGAGATATATCGAGATATTTAAAAGTTCCGAAGCCGCACCAACATAATAGAGATACAGAAACACCGTGGCCCCTTTCTTTGAGATAACTCTGCACTATTGCGCGCTGCAAATGCCACTTCCAGCTTAGCTGTGCAGAAGAAGAACAACAAGAAGAAGAAATATCTCGAAATATGTCCGTCAGGCCCCTTCCCTTGAGATAAATCTGCAAATATCTCGGAAACGAAGCGAGCTATGGCAAAATGTTAAGAGACCTTTTTTGTAGAGAATTGAGTTTCCTACTTTTTATGTTCTATGATATTTTTTGATCAGATGCGTCGTTCTCGAGATATATCAAGATATTTAAAAGTGCCGAAGCCGCACCAACATAATAGAGATACAGAAACACCGTGGCCCCTTTCTTTGAGATAACTCTGCACTATTGCGAGCTGCAAATGCCACTTCCAGCTTAGCTGTGCAGAGGAAGAACAACAAGAAGAAGAAGTATCTCGAAATATGTCCGTCAGGCCCGTTCCTTTGAGCTGAATCTGCAAATATCTCGGAAACGAAGCGAGCTATGGCAAAATGTTAAGAGACGTTTTTTGTAGAGAATTATGTTTCCTACAATTTATGTTCTACGATATTTTTTGATCAGAAGCGTAGTTTTCGAGATATATCGAGATATTTAAAAGTTCCGAAGCCGCACCAACATAATAGAGATACAGAAACACCGTGGCCCCTTTCTTTGAGATAACTCTGCACTATTGCGCGCTGCAAATGCCACTTTCAGCTTAGCTGTGCAGAAGAAGAACAACAAGAAGAAGAAATATCTCGAAATATGTCCGTCAGGCCCCTTCCCTTCAGATATATCTGCAAATATCTCGGAAACGAAGCGGGCAATGGCAAAATGTTAAGAAACCTTTTTTGTAGAGAATTATGTTTCCTACAATTTATGTTCTATGATATTTTTTGATCAGAAGCGTAGTTTTCGAGATATATCGAGATATGTAAAAGTTCCGAAGCCGCACCAACATAATAGAGATACAGAAACACCGTGGCCCCTTTCTTTGGGATAACTCTGCACTATTGCGAGCTGCAAATGCCACTTCCAGCTTAGCTGTGCAGAAGACGAACAACAAGAAGAAGAAATATCTCGAAATATGTCCGTCAGGCCGCTTCCCTTGAGATAAATCTGCAAATATCTCGGAAACGAAGCGAGCTATGGCAAAATGTTAAGAGACCTTTTTTGTAGAGAATTAAGTTTCCTACTTTTTATGTTCTATGATATTCTTCGATCAGAGGCGTAGTTCTCGAGATATATCAAGATATTTAAAAGTTCCGAAGCCGCACCAACATAATAGAGATACAGAAACACCGTGGCCCCTTTCTTTGAGATAACTCTGCACGATTGCGAGCTGGAAATGCCACTTCCAGTTTAGCTGTGCAGAAGAAGAACAACAAGAAGAAGAAATATCTCGAAATATGTCCGTCAGGCCAGTTCCTTTGAGCTGAATCTGCAAATATCTCGGAAACGAAGCGAGCTATGGCAAAATGTTAAGAGACGTTTTTTGTAGAGAATTGTTTCCTACAATTTATGTTCTATGATATTTTTTGATCAGAAGCGTAGTTTTCGAGATATATCGAGATATTTAAAAGTTCCGAAGCCGCACCAACATAATAGAGATACAGAAACACCGTGGCCCCTTTCTTTGAGATAACTCTGCACTATTGCCAGCTGTAAATGCCACTTCCAGCTTAGCTGTGCAGAAGAAGAACAACAAGAAGAAGAAATATCTCGAAATATGTCCGTCAGGCCCCTTCCCTTGAAATAAATCTGCAAATATCTCGGAAACGAAGCGAGCTATGGCAAAATGTTAAGAGACCTTTTTTGTAGAGAATTAAGTTTCCTACTTTTTATGTTCTATGATATTTTTCGATCAGAGGCGTAGTTCTCGAGATATATCGAGATATTTAAAAGTTCCGAAGCCGCACCAACATAATAGAGATACAGAAATACCGTGGCCCCTTTCTTTGAGATAACGCTGCACTATTGCGCGCTGCAAATGCCACTTCCAGCTTAGCTGTGCAGAAGAAGAACAACAAGAAGAAGAAATATCTCGAAATATGTCCGTCAGGCCCCTTCCCTTGAGATAAATCTGCAAATATCTCGGAAACGAAGCGAGCTATGGCAAAATGTTAAGAGACCTTTTTTGTAGAGAATTAAGTTTCCTACTTTTTATGTTCTATGATATTTTTTGATCAGATGCGTCGTTCTCGAGATATATCAAGATATTTAAAAGTGCCGAAGCCGCACCAACATAATAGAGATACAGAAACACCGTGGCCCCTTTCTTTGAGATAACTCTGCACTATTGCGAGCTGCAAATGCCACTTCCAGCTTAGCTGTGCAGAGGAAGAACAACAAGAAGAAGAAGTATCTCGAAATATGTCCGTCAGGCCCGTTCCTTTGAGCTGAATCTGCAAATATCTCGGAAACGAAGCGAGCTATGGCAAAATGTTAAGAGACGTTTTTTGTAGAGAATTATGTTTCCTACAATTTATGTTCTACGATATTTTTTGATCAGAAGCGTAGTTTTCGAGATATATCGAGATATTTAAAAGTTCCGAAGCCGCACCAACATAATAGAGATACAGAAACACCGTGGCCCCTTTCTTTGAGATAACTCTGCACTATTGCGCGCTGCAAATGCCACTTTCAGCTTAGCTGTGCAGAAGAAGAACAACAAGAAGAAGAAATATCTCGAAATATGTCCGTCAGGCCCCTTCCCTTCAGATAAATCTGCAAATATCTCGGAAACGAAGCGAGCTATGGCAAAATGTTAAGAGACCTTTTTTGTAGAGAATTATGTTTCCTACAATTTATGTTCTATGATATTTTTTGATCAGAAGCGTAGTTTTCGAGATATATCGAGATATGTAAAAGTTCCGAAGCCGCACCAACATAATAGAGATACAGAAACACCGTGGCCCCTTTCTTTGGGATAACTCTGCACTATTGCGAGCTGCAAATGCCACTTCCAGCTTAGCTGTGCAGAAGACGAACAACAAGAAGAAGAAATATCTCGAAATATGTCCGTCAGGCCGCTTCCCATGAGATAAATCTGCAAATATCTCGGAAACGAAGCGAGCTATGGCAAAATGTTAAGAGACCTTTTTTGTAGAGAATTAAGTTTCCTACTTTTTATGTTCTATGATATTCTTCGATCAGAGGCGTAGTTCTCGAGATATATCAAGATATTTAAAAGTTCCGAAGCCGCACCAACATAATAGAGATACAGAAACACCGTGGCCCCTTTCTTTGAGATAACTCTGCACGATTGCGAGCTGGAAATGCCACTTCCAGTTTAGCTGTGCAGAAGAAGAACAACAAGAAGAAGAAATATCTCGAAATATGTCCGTCAGGCCAGTTCCTTTGAGCTGAATCTGCAAATATCTCGGAAACGAAGCGAGCTATGGCAAAATGTTAAGAGACGTTTTTTGTAGAGAATTGTTTCCTACAATTTATGTTCTATGATATTTTTTGATCAGAAGCGTAGTTTTCGAGATATATCGAGATATTTAAAAGTTCCGAAGCCGCACCAACATAATAGAGATACAGAAACACCGTGGCCCCTTTCTTTGAGATAACTCTGCACTATTGCGCGCTGCAAATGCCACTTCCAGCTTAGCTGTGCAGAAGAAGAACAACAAGAAGAAGAAATATCTCGAAATATGTCCGTCAGGCCCCTTCCCTTGAGATAAATCTGCAAATATCTCGGAAACGAAGCGAGCTATGGCAAAATGTTAAGAGACCTTTTTTGTAGAGAATTAAGTTTCCTACTTTTTATGTTCTATGATATTTTTTGATCAGATGCGTCGTTCTCGAGATATATCAAGATATTTAAAAGTGCCGAAGCCGCACCAACATAATAGAGATACAGAAACACCGTGGCCCCTTTCTTTGAGATAACTCTGCACTATTGCGAGCTGCAAATGCCACTTCCAGCTTAGCTGTGCAGAGGAAGAACAACAAGAAGAAGAAGTATCTCGAAATATGTCCGTCAGGCCCGTTCCTTTGAGCTGAATCTGCAAATATCTCGGAAACGAAGCGAGCTATGGCAAAATGTTAAGAGACGTTTTTTGTAGAGAATTATGTTTCCTACAATTTATGTTCTACGATATTTTTTGATCAGAAGCGTAGTTTTCGAGATATATCGAGATATTTAAAAGTTCCGAAGCCGCACCAACATAATAGAGATACAGAAACACCGTGGCCCCTTTCTTTGAGATAACTCTGCACTATTGCGCGCTGCAAATGCCACTTTCAGCTTAGCTGTGCAGAAGAAGAACAACAAGAAGAAGAAATATCTCGAAATATGTCCGTCAGGCCCCTTCCCTTCAGATAAATCTGCAAATATCTCGGAAACGAAGCGAGCTATGGCAAAATGTTAAGAGACCTTTTTTGTAGAGAATTATGTTTCCTACAATTTATGTTCTATGATATTTTTTGATCAGAAGCGTAGTTTTCGAGATATATCGAGATATGTAAAAGTTCCGAAGCCGCACCAACATAATAGAGATACAGAAACACCGTGGCCCCTTTCTTTGGGATAACTCTGCACTATTGCGAGCTGCAAATGCCACTTCCAGCTTAGCTGTGCAGAAGACGAACAACAAGAAGAAGAAATATCTCGAAATATGTCCGTCAGTCCGCTTCCCTTGAGATAAATCTGCAAATATCTCGGAAACGAAGCGAGCTATGGCAAAATGGTAAGAGACCTTTTTTGTAGAGAATTAAGTTTCCTACTTTTTATGTTCTATGATATTCTTCGATCAGAGGCGTAGTTCTCGAGATATATCAAGATATTTAAAAGTTCCGAAGCCGCACCAACATAATAGAGATACAGAAACACCGTGGCCCCTTTCTTTGAGATAACTCTGCACTATTGCGAGCTGTAAATGCCACTTCCAGCTTAGCTGTGCAGAAGAAGAACAACAAGAAGAAGAAATATCTCGAAATATGTCCGTCAGGCCCCTGCCCTTGAGATATATCTGCAAATATCTCGGAAACGAAGCGAGCTATGGCAAAATGTTAGGAGACCTTTTTTGTAGAGAATTATGTTTCCTACAATTTATGTTCTATGATATTTTTTGATCAGAAGCGTAGTTTTCGAGATATATCGAGATATTTAAAGGTTCCGAAGCCGCACCAACATAATAGAGATACAGAAACACCGTGGCCCCTTTCTTTGAGATAACTCTGCACTAGTGCGAGCCGCAAATGCCACTTACAGCTTAGCTGTGCAGAAGAAGAACAACGAGAAGAAGAAATATCTCGAAATATGTCCGTCAGGCCCCTTCCCTTGAGATAAATCTGCAAATATCTCGGAAACGAAGCGAGCTATGGCAAAATGTTAAGAGACCTTTTTTGTAGAGAATTATGTTTCCTACAATTTATGTTCTATGATATTTTTTGATCAGAAGCGTAGTTTTCGAGATATATCGAGATATTTAAAAGTTCCAAAGCCGCACCAACATAATAGAGATACAGAAACACCGTGGCCCCTTTCTTTGAATTAACTCTGCACTAGTGCGAGCCGCAAATGCCACTTCCAGCTTAGCTGTGCAGAAGAAGAACAACAAGAAGAAGAAATATCTCGAAATATGTCCGTCAGGCCCCTTCCCTTGAGATAAATCTGCAAATATCTCGGAAACGAAGCGAGCTATGGCAAAATGTTGAGAGACCTTTTTTGTAGAGAATTAAGTTTCCTACCTTTTATGTTCTATGATATTTTTTGATCAGATGCGTAGTTCTCGAGATATATCAAGATATTTAACAGTTCCGAAGCCGCACCAACATAATAGAGATACAGAAACACCGTGGCCCCTTTCTTTGAGATAACTCTGCACTATTGCGAGCTGCAAATGCCACTTCCAGCTTAGCTGTGCAGAAGAAGAACATCAAGAAGAAGAAATATCTCGAAATATGTCCGTCAGGCCCCTTCCCTTGAGATAAATCTGCAAATATCTCGGAAACGAAGAGAGCTATGGCAAAATGTTAAGAGACCTTTTTTGTAGAGAATTAAGTTTCCTACTTTTTCTGTTCTATGATATTTTTTGATCAGATGCGTAGTTCTCGAGATATATCAAGATATTTAAAAGCTCCGAAGCTGCACCAACATAATAGAGGTACAGAAACACCGTGGCCCCTTTCTTTGAGATAACTCTGCACTATTGCGAGCTGCAAATGCCACTTCCAGCTTAGCTGTGCAGAAGAAGAACATCAAGAAGAAGAAATATCTCGAAATATGTCCGTCAGGCCCCTTCCCTTGAGATAAATCTGCAAATATCTCGGAAACGAAGAGAGCTATGGCAAAATGTTAAGAGACCTTTTTTGTAGAGAATTAAGTTTCCTACTTTTTATGTTCTATGATATTTTTTGATCTGATGCGTAGTTCTCGAGATATATCAAGATATTTAAAAGTTCCGAAGCCGCACCAACATAATAGAGATACAGAAACACCGTGGCCCCTTTCTTTGAGATAACTCTGCACTATTGCGAGCTGCAAATGCCACTTCCAGCTTAGCTGTGCAGAAGAAGAACATCAAGAAGAAGAAATATCTCGAAATATGTCCGTCAGGCCCCTTCCCTTGAGATAAATCTGCAAATATCTCGGAAACGAAGAGAGCTATGGCAAAATGTTAAGAGACCTTTTTTGTAGAGAATTAAGTTTCCTACTTTTTATGTTCTATGATATTTTTTGATCTGATGCGTAGTTCTCGAGATATATCAAGATATTTAAAAGTTCCGAAGCCGCACCAACATAATAGAGATACAGAAACACCGTGGCCCCTTTCTTTGAGATAACTCTGCACTATTGCGCGCTGTAAATGCCACTTCCAGCTTAGCTGTGCAGAAGAAGAACAACAAGAAGAAGAAATATCTCGAAATATGTCCGTCAGGCCCCTTCCCTTGAGATATATCTGCAAATATCTCGGAAACGAAGCGAGCTATGGCAAAATGTTAAGAGACGTTTTTTATAGAGAATTATGTTTCCTACAATTTATGTTCTATGATATTTTTTGATCAGAAGCGTAGTTTTCGAGATATATCGAGATATTTAAAAGTTCCGAAGCCGCACCAACATAATAGGGATACAGAAACACCGTGGCCCCTTTCTTTGAGATAACTCTGCACTAGTGCGAGCCGCAAATGCCACTTCCAGCTTAGCTGTGCAGAAGAAGAACAACAAGAAGAAGAAATATCTCGAAATATGTCCGTCAGGCCCCTTCCCTTCAGATAAATCTGCAAATATCTCGGAAACGAAGCGAGCTATGGCGAAATGTTAAGAGACCTTTTTTGTAGAGAATTAAGTTTCCTACTTTTTATATTCTATGATATTTTTTGATCAGATGCGTAGTTCCCGAGATATATCAAGATATTTAAAAGTTCCGAAGCCGCACCAACATAATAAGAGATACAGAAACACCGTGGCCCCATTCTTTGAGATAACTCTGCACGATTGCGAGCTGTAAATGCCACTTCCAGCTTAGCTGTGCAGAAGAAGAACAACAAGAAGAAGAAATATCTCGAAATATGTCCGTCAGGCCCCTTCCCTTGAGATAAATCTGCAAATATCTCGGAAACGAAGCGAGCTATGGCAAAATGTTAAGAGACCTTTTTTGTAGAGAATTAAGTTTCCTACTTTTTATGTTCTATGATATTTTTTGATCAGATGCGTAGTTCTCGAGATATATCAAGATATTTAAAAGTTCCGAAGCCGCACCAACATAATAGAGATACAGAAACACCGTGGCCCCTTTCTTTGAGATAACTCTGCACTATTGCGAGCTGTAAATGCCACTTCCAGCTTAGCTGTGCAGAGGAAGAACAACAAGAAGAAGAAATATCTCGAAATATGTCCGTCAGGCCAGTTCCTTTGAGCTGAATCTGCAAATATCTCGGAAACGAAGCGAGCTATGGCAAAATCTTAGAGACGTTTTTTGTAGATAATTATGTTTCCTACAATTTATGTTCTATGATATTTTTTGATCAGAAGCGTAGTTTTCGAGATATATCGAGATATTTAAAAGTTCCGAAGCCGCACCAACATAATAGAGATACAGAAACACCGTGGCCCCTTTCTTTGAGATAACTCTGCACTAGTGCGAGCCGCAAATGCCACTTCCAGCTTAGCTGTGCAGAAGAAGAACAACAAGAAGAAGAAATATCTCGAAATATGTCCGACAGGCCCCTTCCCTTGAGATAAATCTGCAAATATCTCGGAAACGAAGCGAGCTATGGCAAAACGTTAAGAGACCTTTTTTGTAGAGAATTAAGTTTCCTACTTTTTATGTTCTATGATATTTTTTGATGAGATGCGTAGTTCTCGAGATATATCAAGATATTTAAAAGTTCCGAAGCCGCACCAACATAATAGAGATACAGAAACACCGTGGCCCCTTTCTTTGAGATAACTCTGCACTATTGCGAGCTACAAATGCCACTTCCAGCTTAGCTGTGCAGAGGAAGAACAACAAGAAGAAGAAATATCTCGAAATATGTCCGTCACGCCAGTTCCTTTGAGCTGAATCTGCAAATATCTCGGAAACGAAGCGAGCTATTGCAAAATGTTAAGAGACGTTTTTTGTAGAGAATTATGTTTCCTACAATTTATGTTCTATGATATTTTTTGATCAGAAGCGTAGTTTTCGAGATATATCGAGATATTTAAAAGTTCCGAAGCCGCACCAACATAATAGGGATACAGAAACACCGTGGCCCCTTTCTTTGAGATAACTCTGCACTAGTGCGAGCCGCAAATGCCACTTCCAGCTTAGCTGTGCAGAAGAAGAACAACAAGAAGAAGAAATATCTCGAAATATGTCCGTCAGGCCCCTTCCCTTGAGATATATCTGCAAATATCTCGGAAACGAAGCGAGCTATGGCAAAATGTTAAGAGACGTTTTTTGTAGAGAATTATGTTTCCTACAATTTATGTTCTATGATATTTTTTGATCAGAAGCGTAGTTTTCGAGATATATCGAGATATTTAAAAGTTCCGAAGCCGCACCAACATAATAGAGATACAGAAACACCGTGGCCCCTTTCTTTGAGATAACTCTGCACTAATGCGAGCCGCAAATGCCACTTCCAGCTTAGCTGTGCAGAAGAAGAACAATAAGAAGAAGAAATATCTCGAAATATGTCCGTCAGGCCCCTTCCCTTGAGATAAATGTGCAAATATCTCGGAAACGAAGCGAGCTATTGCAAAATCTTAAGAGACCTTTTTTGTAGAGAATTGAGTTTCCTACTTTTTATGTTCTATGAAATTTCTTGATCAGATGCGTAGTTCTCGAGATATATCAAGATATTTAAAAGTTAAGAAGCCGCACCAACATAATAGAGATACAGAAACACCGTGGCCCCTTTCTTTGAGATAACTCTGCACTATTGCGAGCTGCAAATGCCACTTCCAGCTTAGCTGTGCAGAAGAAGAACAACAAGAAGAAGAAATATCTCGAAATATGTCCGTCAGGCCCCTTACCTTGAGATAAATCTGCAAATATCTCGGAAACGAAGCGAGCTATGGCAAAATGTTAAGAGACCTTTTTTGTAGAGAATTAAGTTTCCTACTTTTTATCCTCTCTGATATTTTCTGATCAGATGCGTAGTTCTCGAGATATATCAAGATATTTAAAAGTTCCGAAGCCGCACCAACATAATAGAGATACAGAAACACCGTGGCCCCTCTCTTTGAGATAACTCTGCACAATTGCGAGCTGCAAATGCTACTTCCAGCTTAGCTGTGCAGAAGAGGAACAACAAGAAGAAGAAATATCTCGAAATATGTCCGTCAGGCCCCTTCCCTTGAGATAAATCTGCAAATATCTCGGAAACGAAGCGAGCTATGGCAAAATGTTAAGAGACCTTTTTTGTAGAGAATTATGTTTCCTACTTTTTATGTTCTATGATATTTTTTGATCAGACATGTAGTTCTCGAGATATATCAAGATATTTAAAAGTTCCGAAGCCGCACCAACATAATAGAGATACAGAAACACCGTGGCTCCTTTCTTTGAGATAACTCTGCACTATTGCGACCTGGAAATGCCACTTCCAGTTTAGCTGTGCAGAAGAAGAACAACAAGAAGAAGAAATATCTCGAAATATGTCCGTTAGGCCCCTTCCCTTGAGATAAATCTGCAAATATCTCGGAAACGAAGCGAGCTATGGCAAAATGTTAAGAGACCTTTTTTGTAGAGAATTAAGTTTCCTACGTTTTATGTTCTATGATATTTTTTGATCAGATGCGTAGTTTTCGCGATATATCAAGATATTTAAAAGTTCCGAAGCCGCACCAACATAATAGAGATACAGAAACACCGTGGCCCCTTTCTTTGAGATACCTCTGCACTATTGCGAGCTGCAAATGCCACTTCCAGCTTAGCTGTGCAGAAGAAGAACAACAAGAAGAAGAAATATCTCGAAATATGTCCGTCAGGCCCCTTCCCTTGAGATAAATCTGCAAATATCTCGGAAACGAAGCGAGCTATTGCAAAATGTTAAGAGACCTTTTTTGTAGAGAATTGAGTTTCCTACTTTTTATGTTCTATGATATTTTTTGATCAGATGCGTAGTTCTCGAGATATATCAAGATATTTAAAAGTTAAGAAGCCGCACCAACATAATAGAGATACAGAAACACCGTGGCCCCTTTCTTTGAGATAACTCTGCACTATTGCGAGCTGCAAATGCCACTTCCAGCTTAGCTGTGCAGAAGAAGAACAACAAGAAGAAGAAATATCTGGAAATATGTCCGTCAGGCCCCTTACCTTGAGATAAATCTGCAAATATCTCGGAAACGAAGCGAGCTATGGCAAAATGTTAAGAGACCTTTTTTGTAGAGAATTAAGTTTCCTACTTTTTATCTTCTATGATATTTTCTGATCAGATGCGTAGTTCTCGAGATATATCAAGATATTTAAAAGTTCCGAAGCCGCACCAACATAATAGAGATACAGAAACACCGTGGCCCCTCTCTTTGAGATAACTCTGCACTATTGCGAGCTGCAAATGCCACTTCCAGCTTAGCTGTGCAGAAAAGGAACAACAAGAAGAAGAAATATCTCGGAATATGTCCGTCAGGCCCCTTCCCTGGAGATAAATCTGCAAATATCTCGGAAACGAAGCGAGCTATGGCAAAATGTTAAGAGACCTTTTTTGTAGAGAATTGAGTTTCCTACTTTTTATGTTCTATGAAATTTTTTGATCAGATGCGTAGTTCTCGAGATATATCAAGATATTTAAAAGTTCCGAAGCCGCACCAACATAATAGAGATACAGAAACACCGTGGCTCCTTTCTTTGAGATAACTCTGCACTATTGCGACCTGGAAATGCCACTTCCAGTTTAGCTGTGCAGAAGAAGAACAACAAGAAGAAGAAATATCTCGAAATATGTCCGTCAGGCCCCTTCCCTTGAGATAAATCTGCAAATATCTCGGAAACGAAGCGAGCTATTGCAAAATGTTAAGAGACCTTTTTTGTAGAGAATTGAGTTTCCTACTTTTTATGTTCTATGATATTTTTTGATCAGATGCGTAGTTCTCGAGATATATCAAGATATTTAAAAGTTAAGAAGCCGCACCAACATAATAGAGATACAGAAACACCGTGGCCCCTTTCTTTGAGATAACTCTGCACTATTGCGAGCTGCAAATGCCACTTCCAGCTTAGCTGTGCAGAAGAAGAACAACAAGAAGAAGAAATATCTGGAAATATGTCCGTCAGGCCCCTTACCTTGAGATAAATCTGCAAATATCTCGGAAACGAAGCGAGCTATGGCAAAATGTTAAGAGACCTTTTTTGTAGAGAATTAAGTTTCCTACTTTTTATCTTCTATGATATTTTCTGATCAGATGCGTAGTTCTCGAGATATATCAAGATATTTAAAAGTTCCGAAGCCGCACCAACATAATAGAGATACAGAAACACCGTGGCCCCTCTCTTTGAGATAACTCTGCACTATTGCGAGCTGCAAATGCCACTTCCAGCTTAGCTGTGCAGAAAAGGAACAACAAGAAGAAGAAATATCTCGGAATATGTCCGTCAGGCCCCTTCCCTGGAGATAAATCTGCAAATATCTCGGAAACGAAGCGAGCTATGGCAAAATGTTAAGAGACCTTTTTTGTAGAGAATTGAGTTTCCTACTTTTTATGTTCTATGAAATTTTTTGATCAGATGCGTAGTTCTCGAGATATATCAAGATATTTAAAAGTTCCGAAGCCGCACCAACATAATAGAGATACAGAAACACCGTGGCTCCTTTCTTTGAGATAACTCTGCACTATTGCGACCTGGAAATGCCACTTCCAGTTTAGCTGTGCAGAAGAAGAACAACAAGAAGAAGAAATATCTCGAAATATGTCCGTTAGGCCCCTTCCCTTGAGATAAATCTGCAAATATCTCGGAAACGAAGCGAGCTATGGCAAAATGTTAAGAGACCTTTTTTGTAGAGAATTAAGTTTCCTACTTTTTATCTTCTATGATATTTTCTGATCAGATGCGTAGTTCTCGAGATATATCAAGATATTTAAAAGTTCCGAAGCCGCACCAACATAATAGAGATACAGAAACACCGTGGCCCCTCTCTTTGAGATAACTCTGCACTATTGCGAGCTGCAAATGCCACTTCCAGCTTAGCTGTGCAGAAAAGGAACAACAAGAAGAAGAAATATCTCGGAATATGTCCGTCAGGCCCCTTCCCTTGAGATAAATCTGCAAATATCTCGGAAACGAAGCGAGCTATGGCAAAATGTTAAGAGACCTTTTTTGTAGAGAATTGAGTTTCCTACTTTTTATGTTCTATGAAATTTTTTGATCAGATGCGTAGTTCTCGAGATATATCAAGATATTTAAAAGTTAAGAAGCCGCACCAACATAATAGAGATACAGAAACACCGTGGCCCCTTTCTTTGAGATAACTCTGCACTATTGCGAGCTGCAAATGCCACTTCCAGCTTAGCTGTGCAGAAGAAGAACAACAAGAAGAAGAAATGTCACGAAATATGTCCGTTAGGCCCCTTCCCTTGAGATAAATCTGCAAATATCTCGGAAACGAAGCGAGCTATGGCAAAATGTTAAGAGACCTTTTTTGTAGCGAATTAAGTTTCCTACTTTTTATGTTCTATGATATTTTTTGATCAGATGCGTAGTTCTCGAGATATATCAAGATATTTAAAAGTTCCGAAGCCGCACCAACATAATAGAGATACAGAAACACCGTGGCTCCTTTCTTTGAGATAACTCTGCACTATTGCGAGCTGCAAATGTCACTTCCAGCTTAGCTGTGCAGAGGAAGAACAACAAGAAGAAGAAATATCTCGAAATATGTCCGTCAGGCCAGTTCCTTTGAGCTGAATCTGCAAATATCTCGGAAACGAAGCGAGCTATGGCAAAACGTTAAGAGACCTTTTTTGTAGAGAATTAAGTTTCCTACTTTTTATGTTCTATGATATTTTTTGATGAGATGCGTAGTTCTCGAGATATATCAAGATATTTAAAAGTTCCGAAGCCGCACCAACATAATAGAGATACAGAAACACCGTGGCCCCTTTCTTTGAGATAACTCTGCACTATTGCGAGCTGCAAATGCCACTTCCAGCTTAGCTGTGCAGAGGAAGAACAACAAGAAGAAGAAATATCTCGAAATATGTCCGTCACGCCAGTTCCTTTGAGCTGAATCTGCAAATATCTCGGAAACGAAGCGAGCTATGGCAAAATGTTAAGAGACGTTTTTTGTAGAGAATTATGTTTCCTACAATTCATGTTCTATGATATTTTTTGATCAGAAGCGTAGTTTTCGAGATATATCGAGATATTTAAAAGTTCCGAAGCCGCACCAACATAATAGGGATACAGAAACACCGTGGCCCCTTTCTTTGAGATAACTCTGCACTAGTGCGAGCCGCAAATGCCACTTCCAGCTTAGCTGTGCAGAAGAAGAACAACAAGAAGAAGAAATATCTCGAAATATGTCCGTCAGGCCCCTTCCCTTGAGATGAATCTACAAATATCTCGGAAACGAAGCGAGCTATGGCAAAATGTTAAGAGACCTTTTTTGTAGAGAATTAAGTTTCCTACTTTTTATGTTCTATGATATTTTTTGATGAGATGCGTAGTTCTCGAGATATATCAAGATATTTAAAAGTTCCGAAGCCGCACCAACATAATAGAGATACAGAAACACCGTGGCCCCTTTCTTTGAGATAACTCTGCACTATTGCGAGCTACAAATGCCACTTCCAGCTTAGCTGTGCAGAGGAAGAACAACAAGAAGAAGAAATATCTCGAAATATGTCCGTCACGCCAGTTCCTTTGAGCTGAATCTGCAAATATCTCGGAAACGAAGCGAGCTATGGCAAAATGTTAAGAGACGTTTTTTGTAGAGAATTATGTTTCCTACAATTTATGTTCTATGATATTTTTTGATCAGAAGCGTAGTTTTCGAGATATATCGAGATATTTAAAAGTTCCGAAGCCGCACCAACATAATAGGGATACAGAAACACCGTGGCCCCTTTCTTTGAGATAACTCTGCACTAGTGCGAGCCGCAAATGCCACTTCCAGCTTAGCAGTGCAGAAGAAGAACAACAAGAAGAAGAAATATCTCGAAATATGTCCGTCAGGCCCCTTCCCTTGAGATAAATCTGCAAATATCTCGGAAACGAAGCGAGCTATGGCAAAATGTTAAGAGACCTTTTTTGTAGAGAATTGAGTTTCCTACTTTTTATGTTCTATGATATTTTTTGATCAGATGCGTAGTTCTCGAGATATATCAAGATATTTAAAAGTTCCGAAGCCGCACCAACATAATAGAGATACAGAAACACCGTGGCCCCTTTCTTTGAGATAACTCTGCACTATTGCGAGCTGCAAATGTCACTTCCAGCTTAGCTGTGCAGAGGAAGAACAACAAGAAGAAGAAATATCTCGAAATATGTCCGTCAGGCCAGTTCCTTTGAGATGAATCTGCAAATATCTCGGAAACGAAGCGAGCTATGGCAAAATCTTAGAGACGTTTTTTGTAGAGAATTATGTTTCCTACAATTTATGTTCTATGATATTTTTTGATCAGAAGCGTAGTTTTCGAGATATATCGAGATATTTAAAAGTTCCGAAGCCGCACCAACATAATAGAGATACAGAAACACCGTGGCCCCTTTCTTTGAGATAACTCTGCACTAGTGCGAGCCGCAAATGCCACTTCCAGCTTAGCTGTGGAGAAGAAGAACAACAAGAAGAAGAAATATCTCGAAATATGTCCGACAGGCCCCTTCCCTTGAGATAAATCTGCAAATATCTCGGAAACGAAGCGAGCTATGGCAAAACGTTAAGAGACCTTTTTTGTAGAGAATTAAGTTTCCTACTTTTTATGTTCTATGATATTTTTTGATGAGATGCGTAGTTCTCGAGATATATCAAGATATTTAAAAGTTCCGAAGCCGCACCAACATAATAGAGATACAGAAACACCGTGGCCCCTTTCTTTGAGATAACTCTGCACTATTGCGAGCTACAAATGCCACTTCCAGCTTAGCTGTGCAGAGGAAGAACAACAAGAAGAAGAAATATCTCGAAATATGTCCGTCACGCCAGTTCCTTTGAGCTGAATCTGCAAATATCTCGGAAACGAAGCGAGCTATGGCAAAATGTTAAGAGACGTTTTTTGTAGAGAATTATGTTTCCTACAATTTATGTTCTATGATATTTTTTGATCAGAAGCGTAGTTTTCGAGATATATCGAGATATTTAAAAGTTCCGAAGCCGCACCAACATAATAGGGATACAGAAACACCGTGGCCCCTTTCTTTGAGATAACTCTGCACTAGTGCGAGCCGCAAATGCCACTTCCAGCTTAGCTGTGCAGAAGAAGAACAACAAGAAGAAGAAATATCTCGAAATATGTCCGTCAGGCCCCTTCCCTTGAGATAAATCTGCAAATATCTCGGAAACGAAGCGAGCTATGGCAAAATGTTAAGAGACCTTTTTTGTAGAGAATTAAGTTTCCTACTTTTTATGTTCTATGATATTTTTTGATCAGATGCGTAGTTCTCGAGATATATCAAGATATTTAAAAGTTCCGAAGCCGCACCAACATAATAGAGATACAGAAACACCGTGGCCCCTTTCTTTGAGATAACTCTGCACTATTGCGAGCTGTAAATGCCACTTCCAGCTTAGCTGTGCAGAAGAAGAACAACAAGAAGAAGAAATATCTCGAAATATGTCCGTCAGGCCCCTTCCCTTGAGATATATCTGCAAATATCTCGGAAACGAAGCGAGCTATGGCAAAATGTTAAGAGACGTTTTTTGTAGAGAATTATGTTTCCTACAATTTATGTTCTATGATATTTTTTGATCAGAAGCGTAGTTTTCGAGATATATCGAGATATTTAAAAGTTCCGAAGCCGCACCAACATAATAGAGATACAGAAACACCGTGGCCCCTTTCTTTGAGATAACTCTGCACTAGTGCGAGCCGCAAATGCCACTTCCAGCTTAGCTGTGCAGAAGAAGAACAACAAGAAGAAGAAATATCTCGAAATATGTCCGTCAGGCCCCTTCCCTTGAGATAAATCTGCAAATGTCTCGGAAACGAAGCGAGCTATGGCAAAATGTTAAGAGACCTTTTTTGTAGAGAATTATGTTTCCTACTTTTTATGTTCTATGATATTTTTTGATCAGACGCGTAGTTCTCGAGATATATCAAGATATTTAAAAGTTCCGAAGCCGCACCAACATAATAGAGATACAGAAACACCGTGGCCCCTTTCTTTGAGATAACTCTGCACTATTGCGAGCTGCAAATGCCACTTCCAGCTTAGCTGTGCAGAAGAAGAACAACAACAAGAAGAAATATCTGGAAATATGTCCGTCAGGCCCCTTACCTTGAGATAAATCTGCAAATATCTCGGAAACGAAGCGAGCTATGGCAAAATGTTAAGAGACCTTTTTTGTAGAGAATTAAGTTTCCTACTTTTTATCTTCTATGATATTTTCTGATCAGATGCGTAGTTCTCGAGATATATCAAGATCTTTAAAAGTTCCGAATCCGCACCAACATAATAGAGATACAGAAACACCGTGGCCCCTCTCTTTGAGATAACTCTGCACTATTGCGAGCTGCAAATGCCACTTCCAGCTTAGCTGTGCAGAAGAGGAACAACAAGAAGAAGAAATATCTCGGAATATGTCCGTCAGGCCCCTTCCCTTGAGATAAATCTGCAAATATCTCGGAAACGAAGCGAGCTATGGCAAAATGTTAAGAGACCTTTTTTGTAGAGAATTGAGTTTCCTACTTTTTATGTTCTATGAAATTTTTTGATCAGATGCGTAGTTCTCGAGATATATCAAGATATTTAAAAGTTAAGAAGCCGCACCAACATAATAGAGATACAGAAACACCGTGGCCCCTTTCATTGAGATAACTCTGCACTATTGCGAGCTGCAAATGCCACTTCCAGCTTAGCTGTGCAGAAGAAGAACAACAAGAAGAAGAAATATCACGAAATATGTCCGTTAGGCCCCTTCCCTTGAGATAAATCTGCAAATATCTCGGAAACGAAGCGAGCTATGGCAAAATGTTAAGAGACCTTTTTTGTAGAGAATTAAGTTTCCTACTTTTTATCTTCTCTGATATTTTCTGATCAGATGCGTAGTTCTCGAGATATATCAAGATATTTAAAAGTTCCGAAGCCGCACCAACATAATAGAGATACAGAAACACCGTGGCCCCTCTCTTTGAGATAACTCTGCACAATTGCGAGCTGCAAATGCCACTTCCAGCTTAGCTGTGCAGAAGAGGAACAACAAGAAGAAGAAATATCTCGAAATATGTCCGTCAGGCCCCTTCCCTTGAGATAAATCTGCAAATATCTCGGAAACGAAGCGAGCTATGGCAAAATGTTAAGAGACCTTTTTTGTAGAGAATTGAGTTTCCTACTTTTTATGTTCTATGATATTTTTTGATCAGATGCGTAGTTCTCGAGATATATCAAGATATTTAAAAGTTAAGAAGCCGCACCAACATAATAGAGATACAGAAACACCGTGGCCCCTTTCTTTGAGATAACTCTGCACTATTGCGAGCTGCAAATGCCACTTCCAGCTTAGCTGTGCAGAAGAAGAACAACAAGAAGAAGAAATATCTGGAAATATGTCCGTCAGGCCCCTTACCTTGAGATAAATCTGCAAATATCTCGGAAACGAAGCGAGCTATGGCAAAATGTTAAGAGACCTTTTTTGTAGAGAATTAAGTTTCCTACTTTTTATCTTCTATGATATTTTCTGATCAGATGCGTAGTTCTCGAGATATATCAAGATATTTAAAAGTTCCGAAGCCGCACCAACATAATAGAGATACAGAAACACCGTGGCCCCTCTCTTTGAGATAACTCTGCACTATTGCGAGCTGCAAATGCCACTTCCAGTTTAGCTGTGCAGAAAAGGAACAACAAGAAGAAGAAATATCTCGGAATATGTCCGTCAGGCCCCTTCCCTTGAGATAAATCTGCAAATATCTCGGAAACGAAGCGAGCTATGGCAAAATGTTAAGAGACCTTTTTTGTAGAGAATTGAGTTTCCTACTTTTTATGTTCTATGAAATTTTTTGATCAGATGCGTAGTTCTCGAGATATATCAAGATATTTAAAAGTTAAGAAGCCGCACCAACATAATAGAGATACAGAAACACCGTGGCCCCTTTCTTTGAGATAACTCTGCACTATTGCGAGCTGCAAATGCCACTTCCAGCTTAGCTGTGCAGAAGAAGAACAACAAGAAGAAGAAATATCACGAAATATGTCCGTTAGGCCCCTTCCCTTGAGATAAATCTGCAAATATCTCGGAAACGAAGCGAGCTATGGCAAAATGTTAAGAGACCTTTTTTGTAGAGAATTAAGTTTCCTACTTTTTATCTTCTATGATATTTTCTGATCAGATGCGTAGTTCTCGAGATATATCAAGATATTTAAAAGTTCCGAAGCCGCACCAACATAATAGAGATACAGAAACACCGTGGCCCCTCTCTTTGAGATAACTCTGCACTATTGCGAGCTGCAAATGCCACTTCCAGCTTAGCTGTGCAGAAAAGGAACAACAAGAAGAAGAAATATCTCGGAATATGTCCGTCAGGCCCCTTCCCTTGAGATAAATCTGCAAATATCTCGGAAACGAAGCGAGCTATGGCAAAATGTTAAGAGACCTTTTTTGTAGAGAATTAAGTTTCCTACTTTTTATCTTCTCTGATATTTTCTGATCAGATGCGTAGTTCTCGAGATATATCAAGATATTTAAAAGTTCCGAAGCCGCACCAACATAATAGAGATACAGAAACACCGTGGCCCCTCTCTTTGAGATAACTCTGCACAATTGCGAGCTGCAAATGCCACTTCCAGCTTAGCTGTGCAGAAGAGGAACAACAAGAAGAAGAAATATCTCGAAATATGTCCGTCAGGCCCCTTCCCTTGAGATAAATCTGCAAATATCTCGGAAACGAAGCGAGCTATGGCAAAATGTTAAGAGACCTTTTTTGTAGAGAATTAAGTTTCCTACGTTTTATGTTCTATGATATTTTTTGATCAGATGCGTAGTTCTCGAGATATATCAAGATATTTAAAAGTTCCGAAGCCGCACCAACATAATAGAGATACAGAAACACCGTGGCCCCTTTCTTTGAGATAACTCTGCACTATTGCGAGCTGCAAATGCCACTTCCAGCTTAGCTGTGCAGAAGAAGAACAACAAGAAGAAGAAATATCGGGAAATATGTCCGTCAGGCCCCTTACCTTGAGATAAATCTGCAAATATCTCGGAAACGAAGCGAGCTATGGCAAAATGTTAAGAGACCTTTTTTGTAGAGAATTAAGTTTCCTACTTTTTATCTTCTATGATATTTTCTGATCAGATGCGTAGTTCTCGAGATATATCAAGATATTTAAAAGTTCCGAAGCCGCACCAACATAATAGAGATACAGAAACACCGTGGCCCCTCTCTTTGAGATAACTCTGCACTATTGCGAGCTGCAAATGCCACTTCCAGCTTAGCTGTGCAGAAGAGGAACAACAAGAAGAAGAAATATCTCGGGATATGTCCGTCAGGCCCCTTCCCTTGAGATAAATCTGCAAATATCTCGGAAACGATGCCAGGTATGGGAAAATGTTAAGAGACCTTTTTTGTAGAGAATTATGTTTCCTACTTTTTATGTTCTATGATATTTTTTGATCAGACGCGTAGTTCTCGAGATATATCAAGATATTTAAAAGTTCCGAAGCCGCACCAACATAATAGAGATACAGAAACACCGTGGCTCCTTTCTTTGAGATAACTCTGCACTATTGCGACCTGGAAATGCCACTTCCAGTTTAGCTGTGCAGAAGAAGAACAACAAGAAGAAGAAATATCTCGAAATATGTCCGTCAGGCCAGTTCCTCTGAGCTGAATCTGCAAATATCTCGGAAACGAAGCGAGCTATGGCAAAATGTTAAGAGACGTTTTTTGTAGAGAATTATGTTTCCTACAATTTATGTTCTATGATATTTTTTGATCAGAAGCGTAGTTCTCGAGATATATCAAGATATTTAAAAGTTCCGAAGCCGCACCAACATAATAGGGATACAGAAACACCGTGGCCCCGTTCTTGGAGATAACTCTGCACTAGTGCGAGCCGCAAATGCCACTTCCAGCTTAGCTGTGCAGAAGAAGAACAACAAGAAGAAGAAATATCTCGAAATATGTCCGTCAGGCCCCTTCCCTTGAGATATATCTGCAAATATCTCGGAAACGAAGCGAGCTATGGCAAAATGTTAAGAGACCTTTTTTGTAGAGAATTATGTTTCCTACAATTTATGTTCTATGATATTTTTTGTTCAGAAGCGTAGTTTTCGAGATATATCGAGATATTTAAAAGTTCCGAAGCCGCACCAACATAATAGAGATACAGAAACACCGTGGCCCCTTTCTTTGAGAGAACTCTGCACTATTGCGAGCTGTAAATGCCACTTCCAGTTAAGCTGTGCAGAAGAAGAACAACAAGAAGAAGAAATATCTCGAAATATGTCCGTCAGGCCCCTTCCCTTGCGACATATCTGCAAATATCTCGGAAACGAAGCGAGCTATGGCAAAATGTTAAGAGACCTTTTTTGTAGAGAATTATGTTTCCTACAATTTACGCTCTATGATATTTTTTGTTCAGAAGCGTAGTTTTCGAGATATATCGAGATATTTAAAAGTTCCGAAGCCGCACCAACATAATAGAGATACAGAAACACCGTGGCCCCTTTCGTTGAGATAACTCTGCACTAGTGCGAGCCGCAAATGCCACTTCCAGCTTAGCTGTGCAGAAGAAGAACAACAAGAAGAAGAAATATCTCGAAATATGTCCGTCAGGCCCCTTCCCTTGAGATAAATCTGCAAATATCTCGGAAACGAAGCGAGCTATGGCAAAATGTTAAGAGACCTTTTTTGTAGAGAATTAAGTTTCCTACTTTGTATGTTCTATGATATTTTTTGATCAGACGCGTAGTTCTCGAGATATATCAAGATATTTAAAAGTTCCGAAGCCGCACCAACATAATAGAGATACAGAAACACCGTGGCCCCTTTCTTTGAGATATCTCTGCACTATTGCGAGCTGCAAATGCCACTTCCAGCTTAGCTGCGCAGAAGAAGAACAACAAGAAGAAGAAATATCTCGAAATATGTCCGTCAGGCCCCTTCCCTTGAGATATATCTGCAAATATCTCGGAAACGAAGCGAGCTATGGCAAAATGTTAAGAGACCTTTTTTGTAGAGAATTATGTTTCCTACAATTTATGTTCTATGATATTTTTTGTTCAGAAGCGTAGTTTTCGAGATATATCGAGATATTTAAAAGTTCCGAAGCCGCACCAACATAATAGAGATACAGAAACACCGTGGCCCCTTTCGTTGAGATAACTCTGCACTATTGCGAGCTGTAAATGCCACTTCCAGTTAAGCTGTGCAGAAGAAGAACAACAAGAAGAAGAAATATCTCGAAATATGTCCGTCAGGCCCCTTCCCTTGAGATATATCTGCAAATATCTCGGAAACGAAGCGAGCTATGGCAAAATGTTAAGAGACCTTTTTTGTAGAGAATTATGTTTCCTACAATTTATGTTCTATGATATTTTTTGTTCAGAAGCGTAGTTTTCGAGATATATCGAGATATTTAAAAGTTCCGAAGCCGCACCAACATAATAGAGATACAGAAACACCGTGGCCCCTTTCGTTGAGATAACTCTGCACTAGTGCGAGCCGCAAATGCCACTTCCAGCTTAGCTGTGCAGAAGAAGAACAACAAGAAGAAGAAATATCTCGAAATATGTCCGTCAGGCCCCTTCCCTTGAGATAAATCTGCAAATATCTCAGAAACGAAGCGAGCTATGGCAAAATGTTAAGAGACCTTTTTTGTAGAGAATTAGGTTTCCTACTTTTTATGTTCTATGATATTTTTTGATCAGATGAGTAGTTCTCGAGATATATCAAGATATTTAAAAGTTCCGAAGCCGCACCAACATAATAGAGATACAGAAACACCGTGGCCCCTTTCTTTGAGAGAACTCTGCACTATTGCGAGCTGTAAATGCCACTTCCAGTTAAGCTGTGCAGAAGAAGAACAACAAGAAGAAGAAATATCTCGAAATATGTCCGTCAGGCCCCTTCCCTTGAGATATATCTGCAAATATCTCGGAAACGAAGCGAGCTATGGCAAAATGTTAAGAGACCTTTTTTGTAGAGAATTACGTTTCCTACAATTTATGTTCTATGATATTTTTTGTTCAGAAGCGTAGTTTTCGAGATATATCGAGATATTTAAAAGTTCCGAAGCCGCACCAACATAATAGAGATACAGAAACACCGTGGCCCCTTTCGTTGAGATAACTCTGCACTAGTGCGAGCCGCAAATGCCACTTCCAGCTTAGCTGTGCAGAAGAAGAACAACAAGAAGAAGAAATATCTCGAAATATGTCCGTCAGGCCCCTTCCCTTGAGATAAATCTGCAAATATCTCGGAAACGAAGCGAGCTATGGCAAAATGTTAAGAGACCTTTTTTGTAGAGAATTAGGTTTCCTACTTTTTATGTTCTATGATATTTTTTGATCAGATGAGTAGTTCTCGAGATATATCAAGATATTTAAAAGTTCCGAAGCCGCACCAACATAATAGAGATACAGAAACACCGCGGCCCCTTCCTTTGAGAGAACTCTGCACTATTGCGAGCTGTAAATGCCACTTCCAGTTAAGCTGTGCAGAAGAAGAACAACAAGAAGAAGAAATATCTCGAAATATGTCCGTCAGGCCCCTTCCCTTGAGATATATCTGCAAATATCTCGGAAACGAAGCGAGCTATGGCAAAATGTTAAGAGACGTTTTTTGTAGAGAATTATGTTTCCTACAATTTATGTTCTATGATATTTTTTGATCAGAAGCGTAGTTCTCGAGATATATCAAGATATTTAAAAGTTCCGAAGCCGCACCAACATAATAGGGATACAGAAACACCGTGGCCCCGTTCTTTGAGATAACTCTGCACTAGTGCGAGCCGCAAATGCCACTTCCAGTTTAGCTGTGCAGAAGAAGAACAACAAGAAGAAGAAATATCTCGAAATATGTCCGTCAGGCCCCTTCCCTTGAGATAAATATGCAAATATCTCGGAAACGAAGCGAGCTATGGCAAAATGTTAAGCGACCTTTTTTGTAGAGAATTAAGTTTCCTACTTTTTATGTTCTATGATATTTTTTGATCAGATGCGTAGTTCTCGAGATATATCAAGATATTTAAAAGTTCCGAAGCCGCACCAACATAATAGAGATACAGAAACACCGTGGCCCCTTTCTTTGAGATAACTCTGCGCTATTGCGAGCTGCAAACGCCACTTTCAGCTTAGCTGTACAGAAGAAGAACAACAAGAAGAAGAAATATCTCGAAATATGTCCGTCAGGCCCCTTCCCTTGAGATATATCTGCAAATATCTCGGAAACGAAGAGAGCTATGGCAAAATGTTAAGAGACCTTTTTTGTAGAGAATTAGGTTTCCTACTTTTTATGTTCTATGATATTTTTTGATCAGATGCGTAGTTCTCGAGATATATCAAGATATTTAAAAGTTCCGAAGCCGCACCAACATAATAGAGATACAGAAACACCGTGGCCCCTTTCTTTGAGATAACTCTGCACTATTGCGAGCTGTAAATGCCACTTCCAGCTTAGCTGTGCAGAAGAAGAACAACAAGAAGAAGAAATATCTCGAAATATGTCCGTCAGGCCCCTTCCCTTGAGATATATCTGCAAATATCTCGGAAACGAAGCGAGCTATGGCAAAATGTTAAGAGACGTTTTTTGTAGAGAATTATGTTTCCTACAATTTATGTTCTATGATATTTTTTGATCAGAAGCGTAGTTCTCGAGATATATCAAGATATTTAAAAGTTCCGAAGCCGCACCAACATAATAGAGATACAGAAACACCGTGGCCCCTCTCTTTGAGATAACTCTGCGCTATTGCGAGCTGCAAATGCCACTTTCAGCTTAGCTGTACAGAAGAAGAACAACAAGAAGAAGAAATATCTCGAAATATGTCCGTCAGGCCCCTTCCCTTGAGATAAATCTGCAAATATCTCGGAAACGAAGCGAGCTATGGCAAAATGTTAAGCGACCTTTTTTGTAGAGAATTAAGTTTCCTACTTTTTATGTTCTATGATATTTTTTGATCAGATGCGTAGTTCTCGAGATATATTAAGATATTTAAAAGTTCCGAAGCCGCACCAACATAATAGAGATACAGAAACACCGTGGCCCCTTTCTTTGAGATAACTCTGCACTATTGCGAGCTGCAAATGCCACTTTCAGCTTAGCTGTACAGAAGAAGAACAACAAGAAGAAGAAATATCTCGAAATATGTCCGTCAGGCCCCTTCCCTTGAGATAAATCTGCAAATATCTCGGAAACGAAGAGAGCTATGGCAAAATGTTAAGAGACCTTTTTTGTAGAGAATTAGGTTTCCTACTTTTTATGTTCTATGATATTTTTTGATCAGATGCGTAGTTCTCGAGATATATCAAGATATTTAAAAGTTCCGAAGCCGCACCAACATAATAGAGATACAGAAACACCGTGGCCCCTTTCTTTGAGAGAACTCTGCACTATTGCGAGCTGTAAATGCCACTTCCAGTTAAGCTGTGCAGAAGAAGAACAACAAGAAGAAGAAATATCTCGAAATATGTCCGTCAGGCCCCTTCCCTTGAGATATATCTGCAAATATCTCGGAAACGAAGCGAGCTATGGCAAAATGTTAAGAGACCTTTTTTGTAGAGAATTACGTTTCCTACAATTTATGTTCTATGATATTTTTTGTTCAGAAGCGTAGTTTTCGAGATATATCGAGATATTTAAAAGTTCCGAAGCCGCACCAACATAATAGAGATACAGAAACACCGTGGCCCCTTTCGTTGAGATAACTCTGCACTAGTGCGAGCCGCAAATGCCACTTCCAGCTTAGCTGTGCAGAAGAAGAACAACAAGAAGAAGAAATATCTCGAAATATGTCCGTCAGGCCCCTTCCCTTGAGATAAATCTGCAAATATCTCGGAAACGAAGCGAGCTATGGCAAAATGTTAAGAGACCTTTTTTGTAGAGAATTAGGTTTCCTACTTTTTATGTTCTATGATATTTTTTGATCAGATGAGTAGTTCTCGAGATATATCAAGATATTTAAAAGTTCCGAAGCCGCACCAACATAATAGAGATACAGAAACACCGCGGCCCCTTCCTTTGAGAGAACTCTGCACTATTGCGAGCTGTAAATGCCACTTCCAGTTAAGCTGTGCAGAAGAAGAACAACAAGAAGAAGAAATATCTCGAAATATGTCCGTCAGGCCCCTTCCCTTGAGATATATCTGCAAATATCTCGGAAACGAAGCGAGCTATGGCAAAATGTTAAGAGACGTTTTTTGTAGAGAATTATGTTTCCTACAATTTATGTTCTATGATATTTTTTGATCAGAAGCGTAGTTCTCGAGATATATCAAGATATTTAAAAGTTCCGAAGCCGCACCAACATAATAGGGATACAGAAACACCGTGGCCCCGTTCTTTGAGATAACTCTGCACTAGTGCGAGCCGCAAATGCCACTTCCAGTTTAGCTGTGCAGAAGAAGAACAACAAGAAGAAGAAATATCTCGAAATATGTCCGTCAGGCCCCTTCCCTTGAGATAAATATGCAAATATCTCGGAAACGAAGCGAGCTATGGCAAAATGTTAAGCGACCTTTTTTGTAGAGAATTAAGTTTCCTACTTTTTATGTTCTATGATATTTTTTGATCAGATGCGTAGTTCTCGAGATATATCAAGATATTTAAAAGTTCCGAAGCCGCACCAACATAATAGAGATACAGAAACACCGTGGCCCCTTTCTTTGAGATAACTCTGCGCTATTGCGAGCTGCAAACGCCACTTTCAGCTTAGCTGTACAGAAGAAGAACAACAAGAAGAAGAAATATCTCGAAATATGTCCGTCAGGCCCCTTCCCTTGAGATATATCTGCAAATATCTCGGAAACGAAGAGAGCTATGGCAAAATGTTAAGAGACCTTTTTTGTAGAGAATTAGGTTTCCTACTTTTTATGTTCTATGATATTTTTTGATCAGATGCGTAGTTCTCGAGATATATCAAGATATTTAAAAGTTCCGAAGCCGCACCAACATAATAGAGATACAGAAACACCGTGGCCCCTTTCTTTGAGATAACTCTGCACTATTGCGAGCTGTAAATGCCACTTCCAGCTTAGCTGTGCAGAAGAAGAACAACAAGAAGAAGAAATATCTCGAAATATGTCCGTCAGGCCCCTTCCCTTGAGATATATCTGCAAATATCTCGGAAACGAAGCGAGCTATGGCAAAATGTTAAGAGACGTTTTTTGTAGAGAATTAGGTTTCCTACTTTTTATGTTCTATGATATTTTTTGATCAGATGAGTAGTTCTCGAGATATATCAAGATATTTAAAAGTTCCGAAGCCGCACCAACATAATAGAGATACAGAAACACCGTGGCCCCTTTCTTTGAGATAACTCTGCGCTATTGCGAGCTGCAAATGCCACTTTCAGCTTAGCTGTACAGAAGAAGAACAACAAGAAGAAGAAATATCTCGAAATATGTCCGTCAGGCCCCTTCCCTTGAGATAAATCTGCAAATATCTCGGAAACGAAGAGAGCTATGGCAAAATGTTAAGAGACCTTTTTTGTAGAGAATTAGGTTTCCTACTTTTTATGTTCTATGATATTTTTTGATCAGATGCGTAGTTCTCGAGATATATCAAGATATTTAAAAGTTCCGAAGCCGCACCAACATAATAGAGATACAGAAACACCGTGGCCCCTTTCTTTGAGATAACTCTGCACTATTGCGAGCTGTAAATGCCACTTCCAGCTTAGCTGTGCAGAAGAAGAACAACAAGAAGAAGAAATATCTCGAAATATGTCCGTCAGGCCCCTTCCCTTGAGATAAATATGCAAATATCTCGGAAACGAAGCGAGCTATGGCAAAATGTTAAGCGACCTTTTTTGTAGAGAATTAAGTTTCCTACTTTTTATGTTCTATGATATTTTTTGATCAGATGCGTAGTTCTCGAGATATATTAAGATATTTAAAAGTTCCGAAGCCGCACCAACATAATAGAGATACAGAAACACCGTGGCCCCTTTCTTTGAGATAACTCTGCACTATTGCGAGCTGCAAATGCCACTTTCAGCTTAGCTGTACAGAAGAAGAACAACAAGAAGAAGAAATATCTCGAAATATGTCCGTCAGGCCCCTTCCCTTGAGATAAATCTGCAAATATCTCGGAAACGAAGAGAGCTATGGCAAAATGTTAAGAGACCTTTTTTGTAGAGAATTAGGTTTCCTACTTTTTATGTTCTATGATATTTTTTGATCAGATGCGTAGTTCTCGAGATATATCAAGATATTTAAAAGTTCCGAAGCCGCACCAACATAATAGA
Source organism: Osmia lignaria lignaria (assembly GCF_051020975.1). Taxonomy (NCBI): domain Eukaryota; kingdom Metazoa; phylum Arthropoda; class Insecta; order Hymenoptera; family Megachilidae; genus Osmia; species Osmia lignaria. Next base: position 9,295,705 of record NW_027478166.1, read on the forward strand.
GATACAGAAACACCGTGGCCCCTTTCTTTGAGATAACTCTGCACTATTGCGAGCTGTAAATGCCACTTCCAGCTTAGCTGTGCAGAAGAAGAACAACAAGAAGAAGAAATATCTCGAAATATGTCCGTCAGGCCCCTTCCCTTGAGATAAATCTGCAAATATCTCGGAAACGAAGCGTGCTATGGCAAAATGTTAAGAGACCTTTTTTGTAGAGAATTAAGTTTCCTACTTTTTATGTTCTATGATATTTTTTGATCAGATGCGTAGTTCTCGAGATATATCAAGATATTCAAAAGTTCCGAAGCCGCACCAACATAATAGAGATACAGAAACACCGTGGCCCCTTTCTTTGAGATAACTCTGCACTATTGCGAGCTGCAAATGCCACTTCCAGCTTAGCTGTGCAGTGGAAGAACAACAAGAAGAAGAAATATCTCGAAATATGTCCGTCAGGCCAGTTCCTTTGAGCTGAATCTGCAAATATCTCGGAAACGAAGCGAGCTATGGCAAAATGTTAAGAGACGTTTTTTGTAGAGAATTATGTTTCCTACAATTTATGTTCTATGATATTTTTTGATCAGAAGCGTAGTTCTTGAGATATATCAAGATATTTAAAAGTTCCGAAGCCGCACCAACATAATAGGGATACAGAAACACCGTGGCCCCGTTCTTTGAGATAACTCTGCACTAGTGCGAGCCGCAAATGCCACTTCCAGCTTAGCTGTGCAGAAGAAGAACAACAAGAAGAAGAAATATCTCGAAATATGTCCGTCAGGCCCCTTCCCTTGAGATAAATATGCAAATATCTCGGAAACGAAGAGAGCTATGGCAAAATGTTAAGAGACCTTTTTTGTAGAGAATTAAGTTTCCTACAATTTATGTTCTATGATATTTTTTCATCAGAAGTGTAGTTTTCGAGATATATCGAGATATTTAAAAGTTCCGAAGCCGCACCAACATAATAGAGATACAGAAACACTGTGGCCCCTTTCGTTGAGATAACTCTGCACTAGTGCGAGCCGCAAATGCCACTTCCAGCTTAGCTGTGCAGAAGAAGAACAACAAGAAGAAGAAATATCTCGAAATATGTCCGTCAGGCCCCTTCCCTTGAGATAAATATGCAAACATCTCGGAAACGAAGCGAGCTATGGCAAAATGTTAAGCGACCTTTTTTGTAGAGAATTAAGTTTCCTACTTTTTATGTTCTATGATATTTTTTGATCAGATGCGTAGTTCTCGAGATATATCAAGATATTTAAAAGTTCCGAAGCCGCACCAACATAATAGGGATACAGAAACACCGTGGCCCCGTTCTCTGAGATAACTCTGCACTAGTGCGAGCCGCAAATGCCACTTCCAGCTTAGCTGTGCAGAAGAAGAACAACAAGAAGAAGAAATATCTCGAAATATGTCCGTCAGGCCCCTTCCCTTGAGATAAATATGCAAATATCTCGGAAACGAAGCGAGCTATGGCAAAATGTTAAGCGACCTTTTTTGTAGAGAATTAAGTTTCCTACTTTTTATGTTCTATGATATTTTTTGATCAGATGCGTAGTTCTCGAGATATATCAAGATATTTAAAAGTTCCGAAGCCGCACCAACATAATAGAGATACAGAAACACCGTGGCCCCCTTCTTTGAGATAACTCTGCACTATTGCGACCTGCAAATGCCACTTTCAGCTTAGCTGTACAGAAGAAGAACAACAAGAAGAAGAAATATCTCGAAATATGTCCGTCAGGCCCCTTCTCTTGAGATAAATCTGCAAATATCTCGGAAACGAAGAGAGCTATGGCAAAATGTTAAGAGACCTTTTTTGTAGAGAATTAGGTTTCCTACTTTTTATGTTCTATGATATTTTTTGATCAGATGCGTAGTTCTCGAGATATATCAAGATATTTAAAAGTTCCGAAGCCGCACCAACATAATAGAGATACAGAAACACCGTGGCCCCTTTCTTTGAGATAACTCTGCACTATTGCGAGCTGTAAATGCCACTTCCAGCTTAGCTGTGCAGAGGAAGAACAACAAGAAGAAGAAATATCTCGAAATATGTCCGTCAGGCCAGTTCCTTTGAGCTGAATCTGCAAATATCTCGGAAACGAAGCGAGCTATGGCAAAATGTTAAGAGACGTTTTTTGTAGAGAATTATGTTTCCTACAATTTATGTTGTATGATATTTTTTGATCAGAAGCGTAGTTTTCGAGATATATCGAGGTATTTAAAAGTTCCGAAAACGCACCAACATAATAGAGATACAGAAACACCGTGGCCCCTTTCTTTGAGATAACTGTGCACTAGTGCGAGCCGCAAATGCAACTTCCAGCTTAGCTGTGCAGAAGAAGAACAACAAGAAGAAGAAATATCTCGAAATATGTCCGTCAGGCCCCTTCCCTTGAGATAAATCTGCAAATGTCTCGGAAACGAAGCGAGCTATGGCAAAATGTTAAGAGACCTTTTTTGTAGAGAATTAAGTTTCCTACTTTTTATGTTCTATGATATTTTTTGATCAGATGCGTAGTTCTCGAGATATATCAAGATATTTAAAAGTTCCGAAGCCGCACCAACATAATAGAGATACAGAAACACCGTGGCCGCTTTCTTTGAGATAACTCTGCACTATTGCGAGCTGCAAATGCCACTTCCAGCTTAGCTGTGCAGAGGAAGAACAACAAGAAGAAGAAATATCTCGAAATATGTCCGTCAGGCCAGTTCCTTTGAGCTGAATCTGCAAATATCTCGGAAACGAAGCGATCTATGGCAAAATGTTAAGAGACGTTTTTTGTAGAGAATTATGTTTCCTACAATTTATGTTCTATGATATTTTTTGATCAGAAGCGTAGTTTTCGAGATATATCGAGATATTTAAAAGTTCCGAGGCCGCACCAACATAATAGGGATACAGAAACACCGTGGCCCCTTTCTTTGAGATAACTCTGCACTGGTGCGAGCCGCAAATGCCACTTCCAGCTTAGCTGTGCAGAAGAAGAACAACAAGAAGAAGAAATATCTCGAAATATGTCCGTCAGGCCCCTTCCCTTGAGATAAATCTGCAAATATCTCGGAAACGAAGCGAGCTATGGCAAAATGTTAAGAGACCTTTTTTGTAGAGAATTATGTTTCCTACAATTTATGTTCTATGATATTTTTTGATCAGCTGCGTAGTTCTCGAGATATATCAAGATATTTAAAAGTTCCGAAGCCACACCAACATAATAGAGATACAGAAACACCGTGGCCCCTTTCTTTGAGATAACTCTGCACTATTGCGAGCTGTACATGCCACTTCCAGCTTAGCTGTGCAGAAGAAGAACAACAAGAAGAAGAAATATCTCGAAATATGTCCGTCAGGCCCCTTCCCTTGAGATATATCTGCAAATATCTCGGAAACGAAGCGAGCTATGGCAAAATGTTAAGAGACCTTTTTTGTAGAGAATTATGTTTCCTACAATTTATGTTCAATGATATTTTTTGATCAGAAGCGTAGTTTTCGAGATATATCGAGATATTTAAAAGTTCCGAAGCCGCACCAACATAATAGAGATACAGAAACACCGTGGCCCCTTTCTTTGAGATAACTCTGCACTAGTGAGAGCCGCAAATGCCACTTCCAGCTTAGCTGTGCAGAAGAAGAACAACAAGAAGAAAAAATATCTCGAAATATGTCCGTTAGGCCCCTTCCCTTGAGATATATCTGCAAATATCTCGGAAACGAAGCGAGCTATGGCAAAATGTTAAGAGACCTTTTTTGTAGAGAATTATGTTTCCTACAATTTATGTTCAATGATATTTTTTGATCAGAAGCGTAGTTTTCGAGATATATCGAGATATTTAAAAGTTCCGAAGCCGCACCAACATAATAGAGATACAGAAACACCGTGGCCCCTTTCTTTGAGATAACTCTGCACTAGTGAGAGCCGCAAATGCCACTTCCAGCTTAGCTGTGCAGAAGAAGAACAACAAGAAGAAAAAATATCTCGAAATATGTCCGTTAGGCCCCTTCCCTTGAGATAAATCTGCAAATATCTCGGAAACGAAGCGAGCTATGGCAAAATGTTAAGAGACCTTTTTTGTAGAGAATTAAGTTTCCTACTTTTTATGTTCTATGATATTTTTTGATCAGAAGCGTAGTTTTCGAGATATATCGAGATATTTAAAAGTTCCGAAGCCGCACCAACATGATAGAGATACAGAAACACCGTGGCCCCTTTCTTTGAGATAACTCTGCACTAGTGCGAGCCGCAAATGCCACTTCCAGCTTAGCTGTGCAGAAGAAGAACAACAAGAAGAAGAAATATCTCGAAATACGTCCGTCAGGCCCCTTCCCTTGAGATAAATCTGCAAATATCTCGGAAACGAAGCGAGCTATGGCAAAATGTTAAGAGACCTTTTTTGTAGAGAATTAAGTTTCCTACTTTTTATGTTCTATGATATTTTTTGATCAGATGCGTAGTTCTCGAGATATATCAAGATATTTAAAGGTTCCGAAGCCGCACCAACATAATAGAGATACAGAAACACCGTGGCCCCTTTCTTTGCGATAACTCTGCACTATTGCGAGCTGCAAATGCCACTTCCAGCTTAGCTGTGCAGAAGAAGAACAACAAGAAGAAGAAATATCTCGAAATATGTCCGTCAGGCCCCTTCCCTTGAGATAAATCTGCAAATATCTCGGAAACGATGCCAGTTATGGGAAAATGTTAAGAGACCTTTTTTGTAGAGAATTAAGTTTGCTACTTTTTATGTTCTATGATATTTTCTGATCAGATGCGTAGTTCTCGAGATATATCAAGATATTTAAAAGTTCCGAAGCCGCACCAACATAATAGAGATACAGAAACACCGTGGCCCCTTTCCTTGAGATAACTCTGCACTATTGCGAGCTGCAAATGCCACTTCCAGCATAGCTGTGCAGAAGAAGAACAACAAGAAGAAGAAATATCTCGAAATATGTCCGTTAGGCCCCTTCCCTTGAGATAAATCTGCAAATATCTCGGAAACGAAGCGAGCTATGGCAAAATGTTAAGAGACCTTTTTTGTAGAGAATTAAGTTTCCTACGTTTTATGTTCTATGATATTTTTTGATCAGATGCGTAGTTCTCGAGATATATCAAGATATTTAAAAGTTCCGAAGCCGCACCAACATAATAGAGATACAGAAACACCGTGGCCCCTTTCTTTGAGATAACTCTGCACTATTGCGAGCTGCAAATGCCACTTCCAGCTTAGCTGCGCAGAAGAAGAACAACAAGAAGAAGAAATATCTCGAAATATGTCCGTTAGGCCCCTTCCCTTGAGATAAATCTGCAAATATCTCGGAAACGAAGCGAGCTATGGCAAAATGTTAAGAGACCTTTTTTGTAGAGAATTAAGTTTCCTACGTTTTATGTTCTATGATATTTTTTGATCAGATGCGTAGTTCTCGAGATATATCAAGATATTTAAAAGTTCCGAAGCCGCACCAACATAATAGAGATACAGAAACACCGTGGCCCCTTTCTTTGAGATAACTCTGCACTATTGCGAGCTGCAAATGCCACTTCCAGCTTAGCTGTGCAGAAGAAGAACAACAAGAAGAAGAAATATCTCGAAATATGTCCGTCAGGCCCCTTCCCTTGAGATAAATCTGCAAATATCTCAGAAACGAAGAGAGCTATGGCAAAATGATAAGAGACCTTTTTTGTAGAGAATTAAGTGTCCTACTTTTTATGTTCTATGATATTTTTTGATCAGATGCGTAGTTCTCGAGATATATCAAGATATTTAAAAGTTCCGAAGCCGCACCAACATAATAGAGATACAGAAACACCGTGGCCCCTTTCTTTGAGATAACTCTGCAATATTGCGAGCTGCAAATGCCACTTCCAGCTTAGCTGTGCAGAGGAAGAACAACAAGAAGAAGAAATATCTCGAAATATGTCCGTCAGGCCAGTTCCTTTGAGCTGAATCTGCAAATATCTCGGAAACGAAGCGAGCTATGGCAAAATGTTAAGAGACGTTTTTTGTAGAGAATTATGTTTCCTACAATTTATGTTCTATGATATTTTTTGATCAGAAGCGTAGTTTTCGAGATATATCGAGATATTTAAAAGTTCCGAAGCCGCACCAACATAATAGAGATACAGAAACACCGTGGCCCCTCTCTTTGAGATAACTCTGCACTATTGCGAGCTGCAAATGCCACTTCCAGCTTAGCTATGCAGAAGAGGAACAACAAGAAGAAGAAATATCTCGGAATATGTCCGTCAGGCCCCTTCCCTTGAGATAAATCTGCAAATATCTCGGAAACGATGCCAGGTATGGGAAAATGTTAAGAGACCTTTTTTGTAGAGAATTATGTTTCCTACAATTTATGTTCTATGATATTTTTTGATCAGATACGTAGTTCTCGAGATATATCAAGATATTTAAAAGTTCCGAAGCCGCACCAACATAATAGAGATACAGAAACACCGTGGCCCCTCTCTTTGAGATAACTCTGCACTATTGCGAGCTGCAAATGCCACTTCCAGCTTAGCTGTGCAGAAGAGGAACAACAAGAAGAAGAAATATCTCGAAATATGTCCGTCAGGCCCCTTCCCTTGAGATAAATCTGCAAATATCTCGGAAACGAAGCGAGGTATGGCAAAATGTTAAGAGACCTTTTTTGTAGAGAATTATGTTTCCTACTTTTTATGTTCTATGATATTTTTTGATCAGACGCGTAGTTCTCGAGATATATCAAGATATTTAAAAGTTCCGAAGCCGCACCAACATAATAGAGATACAGAAACACCGTGGCTCCTTTCTTTGAGATAACTCTGCACTATTGCGACCTGGAAATGCCACTTCCAGTTTAGCTGTGCAGAAGAAGAACAACAAGAAGAAGAAATATCTCGAAATATGTCCGTTAGGCCCCTTCCCTTGAGATAAATCTGCAAATATCTCGGAAACGAAGCGAGCTATGGCAAAATGTTAAGAGACCTTTTTTGTAGAGAATTGAGTTTCCTACTTTTTATGTTCTATGATATTTTTTGATCAGATGCGTAGTTCTCGAGATATATCAAGATATTTAAAAGTTAAGAAGCCGCACCAACATAATAGAGATACAGAAACACCGTGGCCCCTCTCTTTGAGATAACTCTGCACTATTGCGAGCTGCAAATGCCACTTCCAGCATAGCTGTGCAGAAGAAGAACAACAAGAAGAAGAAATATCTCGAAATATGTCCGTTAGGCCCCTTCCCTTGAGATACATCTGCAAATATCTCGGAAACGAAGCGAGCTATGGCAAAATGTTAAGAGACCTTTTTTGTAGAGAATTAAGTTTCCTACGTTTTATGTTCTATGATATTTTTTGATCAGATGCGTAGTTCTCGAGATATATCAAGATATTTAAAAGTTCCGAAGCCGCACCAACATAATAGAGATACAGAAACACCGTGGCCCCTTTCTTTGAGAGAACTCTGCACTATTGCGAGCTGTAAATGCCACTTCCAGTTAAGCTGTGCAGAAGAAGAACAACAAGAAGAAGAAATATCTCGAAATATGTCCGTCAGGCCCCTTCCCTTGAGATAAATCTGCAAATATCTCGGAAACGAAGAGAGCTATGGCAAAATGTTAAGAGACCTTTTTTGTAGAGAATTAGGTTTCCTACTTTTTATGTTCTATGATATTTTTTGATCAGATGAGTAGTTCTCGAGATATATCAAGATATTTAAAAGTTCCGAAGCCGCACCAACATAATAGAGATACAGAAACACCGTGGCCCCTTTCGTTGAGATAACTCTGCACTAGTGCGAGCCGCAAATGCCACTTCCAGCTTAGCTGTGCAGAAGAAGAACAACAAGAAGAAGAAATATCTCGAAATATGTCCGTCAGGCCCCTTCCCTTGAGATAAATCTGCAAATATCTCGGAAACGAAGCGAGCTATGGCAAAATGTTAAGAGACCTTTTTTGTAGAGAATTATGTTTCCTACAATTTATGTTCTATGATATTTTTTGTTCAGAAGCGTAGTTTTCGAGATATATCGAGATATTTAAAAGTTCCGAAGCCGCACCAACATAATAGAGATACAGAAACACCGTGGCCCCTTTCGTTGAGATAACTCTGCACTAGTGCGAGCCGCAAATGCCACTTCCAGCTTAGCTGTGCAGAAGAAGAACAACAAGAAGAAGAAATATCTCGTAATATGTCCGTCAGGCCCCTTCCCTTGAGATAAATCTGCAAATATCTCGGAAACGAAGTGAGCTATGGCAAAATGTTAAGAGACCTTTTTTGTAGAGAATTAGGTTTCCTACTTTTTATGTTCTATGATATTTTTTGATCAGATGAGTAGTTCTCGAGATATATCAAGATATTTAAAAGTTCCGAAGCCGCACCAACATAATAGAGATACAGAAACACCGTGGCCCCTTTCTTTGAGAGAACTCTGCACTATTGCGAGCTGTAAATGCCACTTCCAGTTAAGCTGTGCAGAAGAAGAACAACAAGAAGAAGAAATATCTCGAAATATGTCCGTCAGGCCCCTTCCCTTGAGATATATCTGCAAATATCTCGGAAACGAAGCGAGCTATGGCAAAATGTTAAGAGACCTTTTTTGTAGAGAATTATATTTCCTACAATTTATGTTGTATGATATTTTTTGTTCAGAAGCGTAGTTTTCGAGATATATCGAGATATTTAAAAGTTCCGAAGCCGCACCAACATAATAGAGATACAGAAACACCGTGGCCCCTTTCGTTGAGATAACTCTGCACTAGTGCGAGCCGCAAATGCCACTTCCAGCTTAGCTGTGCAGAAGAAGAACAACAAGAAGAAGAAATATCTCGAAATATGTCCGTCAGGCCCCTTCCCTTGAGATACATCTGCAAATATCTCGGAAACGAAGCGAGCTATGGCAAAACGTTAAGAGACCTTTTTTGTAGAGAATTAAGTTTCCTACGTTTTATGTTCTATGATATTTTTTGATCAGATGCGTAGTTCTCGAGATATATCAAGATATTTAAAAGTTCCGAAGCCGCACCAACATAATAGAGATACAGAAACACCGTGGCCCCTTTCTTTGAGAGAACTCTGCACTATTGCGAGCTGTAAATGCCACTTCCAGTTAAGCTGTGCAGAAGAAGAACAACAAGAAGAAGAAATATCTCGAAATATGTCCGTCAGGCCCCTTCCCTTGAGATAAATCTGCAAATATCTCGGAAACGAAGAGAGCTATGGCAAAATGTTAAGAGACCTTTTTTGTAGAGAATTAGGTTTCCTACTTTTTATGTTCTATGATATTTTTTGATCAGATGAGTAGTTCTCGAGATATATCAAGATATTTAAAAGTTCCGAAGCCGCACCAACATAATAGAGATACAGAAACACCGTGGCCCCTTTCGTTGAGATAACTCTGCACTAGTGCGAGCCGCAAATGCCACTTCCAGCTTAGCTGTGCAGAAGAAGAACAACAAGAAGAAGAAATATCTCGAAATATGTCCGTCAGGCCCCTTCCCTTGAGATAAATCTGCAAATATCTCGGAAACGAAGCGAGCTATGGCAAAATCTTAAGAGACCTTTTTTGTAGAGAATTATGTTTCCTACAATTTATGTTCTATGATATTTTTTGTTCAGAAGCGTAGTTTTCGAGATATATCGAGATATTTAAAAGTTCCGAAGCCGCACCAACATAATAGAGATACAGAAACACCGTGGCCCCTTTCGTTGAGATAACTCTGCACTAGTGCGAGCCGCAAATGCCACTTCCAGCTTAGCTGTGCAGAAGAAGAACAACAAGAAGAAGAAATATCTCGTAATATGTCCGTCAGGCCCCTTCCCTTGAGATAAATCTGCAAATATCTCGGAAACGAAGCGAGCTATGGCAAAATGTTAAGAGACCTTTTTTGTAGAGAATTAGGTTTCCTACTTTTTATGTTCTATGATATTTTTTGATCAGATGAGTAGTTCTCGAGATATATCAAGATATTTAAAAGTTCCGAAGCCGCACCAACATAATAGAGATACAGAAACACCGTGGCCCCTTTCTTTGAGAGAACTCTGCACTATTGCGAGCTGTAAATGCCACTTCCAGTTAAGCTGTGCAGAAGAAGAACAACAAGAAGAAGAAATATCTCGAAATATGTCCGTCAGGCCCCTTCCCTTGAGATATATCTGCAAATATCTCGGAAACGAAGCGAGCTATGGCAAAATGTTAAGAGACCTTTTTTGTAGAGAATTATATTTCCTACAATTTATGTTGTATGATATTTTTTGTTCAGAAGCGTAGTTTTCGAGATATATCGAGATATTTAAAAGTTCCGAAGCCGCACCAACATAATAGAGATACAGAAACACCGTGGCCCCTTTCGTTGAGATAACTCTGCACTAGTGCGAGCCGCAAATGCCACTTCCAGCTTAGCTGTGCAGAAGAAGAACAACAAGAAGAAGAAATATCTCGAAATATGTCCGTCAGGCCCCTTCCCTTGAGATAAATCTGCAAATATCTCGGAAACGAAGCGAGCTATGGCAAAATGTTGAGAGACCTTTTTTGTAGAGAATTAGGTTTCCTACTTTTTATGTTCTATGATATTTTATGATCAGATGAGTAGTTCTCGAGATATATCAAGATATTTAAAAGTTCCGAAGCCGCACCAACATAATAGAGATACAGAAACACCGTGGCCCCTTTCTTTGAGAGAACTCTGCACTATTGCGAGCTGTAAATGCCACTTCCAGTTTAGCTGTGCAGAAGAAGAACAACAAGAAGAAGAAATATCTCGAAATATGTCCGTTAGGCCCCTTCCCTTGAGATAAATCTGCAAATATCTCGGAAACGAAGCGAGCTATGGCAAAATGTTAAGAGACCTTTTTTGTAGAGAATTGAGTTTCCTACTTTTTATGTTCTATGATATTTTTTGATCAGATGCGTAGTTCTCGAGATATATCAAGATATTTAAAAGTTAAGAAGCCGCACCAACATAATATAGATACAGAAACACCGTGGCCCCTCTCTTTGAGATAACTCTGCACTATTGCGAGCTGCAAATGCCACTTCCAGCATAGCTGTGCAGAAGAAGAACAACAAGAAGAAGAAATATCTCGAAATATGTCCGTTAGGCCCCTTCCCTTGAGATACATCTGCAAATATCTCGGAAACGAAGCGAGCTATGGCAAAATGTTAAGAGACCTTTTTTGTAGAGAATTAAGTTTCCTACGTTTTATGTTCTATGATATTTTTTGATCAGATGCGTAGTTCTCGAGATATATCAAGATATTTAAAAGTTCCGAAGCCGCACCAACATAATAGAGATACAGAAACACCGTGGCCCCTTTCTTTGAGAGAACTCTGCACTATTGCGAGCTGTAAATGCCACTTCCAGTTAAGCTGTGCAGAAGAAGAACAACAAGAAGAAGAAATATCTCGAAATATGTCCGTCAGGCCCCTTCCCTTGAGATAAATCTGCAAATATCTCGGAAACGAAGAGAGCTATGGCAAAATGTTAAGAGACCTTTTTTGTAGAGAATTAGGTTTCCTACTTTTTATGTTCTATGATATTTTTTGATCAGATGAGTAGTTCTCGAGATATATCAAGATATTTAAAAGTTCCGAAGCCGCACCAACATAATAGAGATACAGAAACACCGTGGCCCCTTTCGTTGAGATAACTCTGCACTAGTGCGAGCCGCAAATGCCACTTCCAGCTTAGCTGTGCAGAAGAAGAACAACAAGAAGAAGAAATATCTCGAAATATGTCCGTCAGGCCCCTTCCGTTGAGATAAATCTGCAAATATCTCGGAAACGAAGCGAGCTATGGCAAAATGTTAAGAGACCTTTTTTGTAGAGAATTATGTTTCCTACAATTTATGTTCTATGATATTTTTTGTTCAGAAGCGTAGTTTTCGAGATATATCGAGATATTTAAAAGTTCCGAAGCCGCACCAACATAATAGAGATACAGAAACACCGTGGCCCCTTTCGTTGAGATAACTCTGCACTAGTGCGAGCCGCAAATGCCACTTCCAGCTTAGCTGTGCAGAAGAAGAACAACAAGAAGAAGAAATATCTCGTAATATGTCCGTCAGGCCCCTTCCCTTGAGATAAATCTGCAAATATCTCGGAAACGAAGCGAGCTATGGCAAAATGTTAAGAGACCTTTTTTGTAGAGAATTAGGTTTCCTACTTTTTATGTTCTATGATATTTTTTGATCAGATGAGTAGTTCTCGAGATATATCAAGATATTTAAAAGTTCCGAAGCCGCACCAACATAATAGAGATACAGAAACACCGTGGCCCCTTTCTTTGAGAGAACTCTGCACTATTGCGAGCTGTAAATGCCACTTCCAGTTAAGCTGTGCAGAAGAAGAACAACAAGAAGAAGAAATATCTCGAAATATGTCCGTCAGGCCCCTTCCCTTGAGATATATCTGCAAATATCTCGGAAACGAAGCGAGCTATGGCAAAATGTTAAGAGACCTTTTTTGTAGAGAATTATATTTCCTACAATTTATGTTGTATGATATTTTTTGTTCAGAAGCGTAGTTTTCGAGATATATCGAGATATTTAAAAGTTCCGAAGCCGCACCAACATAATAGAGATACAGAAACACCGTGGCCCCTTTCGTTGAGATAACTCTGCACTAGTGCGAGCCGCAAATGCCACTTCCAGCTTAGCTGTGCAGAAGAAGAACAACAAGAAGAAGAAATATCTCGAAATATGTCCGTCAGGCCCCTTCCCTTGAGATAAATCTGCAAATATCTCGGAAACGAAGCGAGCTATGGCAAAATGTTGAGAGACCTTTTTTGTAGAGAATTAGGTTTCCTACTTTTTATGTTCTATGATATTTTATGATCAGATGAGTAGTTCTCGAGATATATCAAGATATTTAAAAGTTCCGAAGCCGCACCAACATAATAGAGATACAGAAACACCGTGGCCCCTTTCTTTGAGAGAACTCTGCACTACTGCGAGCTGTAAATGCCACTTCCAGTTAAGCTGTGCAGAAGAAGAACAACAAGAAGAAGAAATATCTCGAAATATGTCCGTCAGGCCCCTTCCCTTGAGATATATCTGCAAATATCTCGGAAACGAAGCGAGCTATGGCGAAATGTTAAGAGACCTTTTTTGTAGAGAATTAAGTTTCCTACTTTTTATGTTCTATGATATATTTTGATCAGATGCGTAGTTCTCGAGATATATCAAGATATTTAAAAGTTCCGAAGCCGCACCAACATAATAGAGATACAGAAACACCGTGGCCCCTTTCTTTGAGATAACTCTGCACTATTGCGAGCTGCAAATGCCACTTCCAGCTTAGCTGTGCAGAGGAAGAACAAGAAGAAGAAGAAATATCTCGAAATATGTCCGTCAGGCCAGTTCCTTTGAGCTGAATCTGCAAATATCTCGGAAACGAAGCGAGCTATGACAAAATGTTAAGAGACGTTTTTTATAGAGAAGTATGTTTCCTGCAATTTATGTTCTATGATATTTTTTGATCAGAAGCGTAGTTTTCGAGATATATCGAGATATTTAAAAGTTCCGAAGCCGCACCAACATAATAGGGATACAGAAACACCGTGGCCCCTTTCTTTGAGATAACTCTGCACTATTGCGAGCTGGAAATGCCACTTCCAGTTTAGCTGTGCAGAAGAAGAACAACAAGAAGAAGAAATATCTCGAAATATGTCCGTTAGGCCCCTTCCCGTGAGATAAATCTGCAAATATCTCGGAAACGAAGCGAGCTATGGCAAAATGTTAAGAGACCTCTTTTGTAGAGAATTAAGTTTCCTACTTTTTATGTTCTATGATATTTTTTGATCAGATGCGTAGTTCTCGAGATATATCAAGATATTTAAAAGTTCCGAAGCCGCACCAACATAATAGAGATACAGAAACACCGTGGCCCCTTTCTTTCAGATAACTATGCACTATTGCGAGCTGCAAATGCCACTTCCAGCTTAGCTGTGCAGAAGAACAACAAGAAGAAGAAATATCTCGAAATATGTCCGTCAGGCCCCTTCCCTTGAGATAAATCTGCAAATATCTCGGAAACGAAGAGAGCTATGGCAAAATGTTAAGAGACTTTTTTTGTAGAGAATTAAGTTTCCTACTTTTTATGTTCTATGATATTTTTTGATCTGATGCGTAGTTCTCGAGATATATCAAGATATTTAAAAGTTCCGAAGCCGCACCAACATAATAGAGATACAGAAACACCGTGGCCCCTTTCTTTGAGATAACTCTGCACTATTGCGAGCTGGAAATGCCACTTCCAGCTTAGCTGTGCAGAAGAAGAACAACAAGAAGAAGAAATATCTCGAAATATGTCCGTCAGGCCCCTTCCCTTGAGATATATCTGCAAATATCTCGGAAACGAAGCGAGCTATGGCAAAATGTTAAGAGACCTTTTTTGTAGAGAATTATGTTTCCTACAATTTATGTTCTATGATATTTTTTGATCAGAAGCGTAGTTTTCGAGATATATCGAGATATTTAAAAGTTCCGAAGCCGCACCAACATAATAGGGATACAGAAACACCGTGGCCCCTTTCTTTGAGATAACTCTGCACTATTGCGAGCTGGAAATGCCACTTCCAGTTTAGCTGTGCAGAAGAAGAACAACAAGAAGAAGAAATATCTCGAAATATGTCCGTTAGGCCCCTTCCCGTGAGATAAATCTGCAAATATCTCGGAAACGAAGCGAGCTATGGCAAAATGTTAAGAGACCTCTTTTGTAGAGAATTAAGTTTCCTACTTTTTATGTTCTATGATATTTTTTGATCAGATGCGTAGTTCTCGAGATATATCAAGATATTTAAAAGTTCCGAAGCCGCACCAACATAATAGAGATACAGAAACACCGTGGCCCCTTTCTTTCAGATAACTATGCACTATTGCGAGCTGCAAATGCCACTTCCAGCTTAGCTGTGCAGAAGAACAACAAGAAGAAGAAATATCTCGAAATATGTCCGTCAGGCCCCTTCCCTTGAGATAAATCTGCAAATATCTCGGAAACGAAGAGAGCTATGGCAAAATGTTAAGAGACTTTTTTTGTAGAGAATTAAGTTTCCTACTTTTTATGTTCTATGATATTTTTTGATCTGATGCGTAGTTCTCGAGATATATCAAGATATTTAAAAGTTCCGAAGCCGCACCAACATAATAGAGATACAGAAACACCGTGGCCCCTTTCTTTGAGATAACTCTGCACTATTGCGAGCTGGAAATGCCACTTCCAGCTTAGCTGTGCAGAAGAAGAACAACAAGAAGAAGAAATATCTCGAAATATGTCCGTCAGGCCCCTTCCCTTGAGATATATCTGCAAATATCTCGGAAACGAAGCGAGCTATGGCAAAATGTTAAGAGACCTTTTTTGTAGAGAATTATGTTTCCTACAATTTATGTTCTATGATATTTTTTGATCAGAAGCGTAGTTTTCGAGATACATCAAGATATTTAAAAGTTCCGAAGCCGCACCAACATAATAGGGATACAGAAACACCGTGGCCCCTTTCTTTGAGATAACTCTGCACTATTGCGAGCTGGAAATGCCACTTCCAGTTTAGCTGTGCAGAAGAAGAACAACAAGAAGAAGAAATATCTCGAAATATGTCCGTTAGGCCCCTTCCCGTGAGATAAATCTGCAAATATCTCGGAAACGAAGCGAGCTATGGCAAAATGTTTAGAGACCTTTCTTGTAGAGAATTAAGTTTCCTACTTTTTATGTAGTATGATATTTTTAGATCAGTGGCGTAGTTCTCGAGATATATCAAGATATTTAAAAGTTCCGAAGTCGCACCAACATGATAGAGATACAGAAACACCGTGGCCCCTTTCTTTGAGATAACTCTGCACTATTGCGAGCTGGAAATGCCACTTCCAGTTTAGCTGTGCAGAAGAAGAACAACAAGAAGAAGAAATATCTCGAAATATGTCCATCAGGACCCTTCCCTTGAGATAAATCTGCAAATATCTCGGAAACGAAGCGAGCTATGGCAAAATGTTAAGAGACCTTTTTTGTAGAGAATAATGTTTCCTACAATTTACGTTCTATGATATTTTTTGATCAGAAGCGTAGTTTTCGAGATATATCGATATATTTAAAAGTTCCGAAGCCGCACCAACATAATAGAGATACAGAAACACCGTGGCCCCTTTCTTTGAGATAACTCTGCACTATTGCGAGCTGCAAATGCCACTTCCAGCTTAGCTGTGCAGAAGAAGAACAACAAGAAGAAGAAATATCTGGAAATATGTCCGTTAGGCCCCTTCCCTTGAGATAAATCTGCAAATATCTCGGAAACGAAGCGAGCTATGGCAAAATGTTCAGAGACCTTTTTTGTAGAGAATTAAGTTTCCTACTATTTATGTTCTATGATATTTTTGGATCAGATGCGTAGTTCTCGAGATATATCAAGATATTTAAAAGTTCCGAAGCCGCACCAACATAATAGAGATACAGAAACACCGTGGCCCCTTTCTTTGAGATATCTCTGCACTATTGCGAGCTGCAAATGCCACTTCCAGCTTAGCTGCGCAGAAGAAGAACAACAAGAAGAAGAAATATCTCGAAATATGTCCGTCAGACCCCTTCCCTTGAGATAAATCTGCAAATATCTCGGAAACGAAGCGAGCTATGGCAAAATGTTAAGAGACCTTTTTTCTAGAGAATTATGTTTCCTACTTTTTATGTTCTATGATATTTTTTGATCAGACGCGTAGTTCTCGAGATATGTCAAGATATTTAAAAGTTCCGAAGCCGCACCAACATAATAGAGATACAGAAACACCGTGGCTCCTTTCTTTGAGATAACTCTGCACTATTGCGAGCTGGAAATGCCACTTCCAGCTTAGCGGCGCAGAAGAAGAACAACAAGAAGAAGAAATATCTCGAAATATGTCCGTTAGGCCCCTTCCCTTGAGATAAATCTGCAAATATCTCGGAAACGAAGCGAGCTATGGCAAAATGTTAAGAGACCTTTTTTGTAGAGAATTATGTTTCCTACAATTTATGTTGTATGATATTTTTTGTTCAGAAGCGTAGTTTTCGAGATATATCGAGATATTTAAAAGTTCCGAAGCCGCACCAACATAATAGAGATACAGAAACACCGTGGCCCCTTTCGTTGAGATAACTCTGCACTAGTGCGAGCCGCAAATGCCACTTCCAGCTTAGCTGTGCAGAAGAAGAACAACAAGAAGAAGAAATATCTCGAAATATGTCCGTCAGGCCCCTTCCCTTGAGATAAATCTGCAAATATCTCGGAAACGAAGCGAGCTATGGCAAAATGTTGAGAGACCTTTTTTGTAGAGAATTAGGTTTCCTACTTTTTATGTTCTATGATATTTTATGATCAGATGAGTAGTTCTCGAGATATATCAAGATATTTAAAAGTTCCGAAGCCGCACCAACATAATAGAGATACAGAAACACCGTGGCCCCTTTCTTTGAGAGAACTCTGCACTACTGCGAGCTGTAAATGCCACTTCCAGTTAAGCTGTGCAGAAGAAGAACAACAAGAAGAAGAAATATCTCGAAATATGTCCGTCAGGCCCCTTCCCTTGAGATATATCTGCAAATATCTCGGAAACGAAGCGAGCTATGGCGAAATGTTAAGAGACCTTTTTTGTAGAGAATTAAGTTTCCTACTTTTTATGTTCTATGATATTTTTTGATCAGATGCGTAGTTCTCGAGATATATCAAGATATTTAAAAGTTCCGAAGCCGCACCAACATAATAGAGATACAGAAACACCGTGGCCCCTTTCTTTGAGATAACTCTGCACTATTGCGAGCTGCAAATGCCACTTCCAGCTTAGCTGTGCAGAGGAAGAACAACAAGAAGAAGAAATATCTCGAAATATGTCCGTCAGGCCAGTTCCTTTGAGCTGAATCTGCAAATATCTCGGAAACGAAGCGAGCTATGACAAAATGTTAAGAGACGTTTTTTATAGAGAAGTATGTTTCCTGCAATTTATGTTCTATGATATTTTTTGATCAGAAGCGTAGTTTTCGAGATATATCGAGATATTTAAAAGTTCCGAAGCCGCACCAACATAATAGGGATACAGAAACACCGTGGCCCCTTTCTTTGAGATAACTCTGCACTATTGCGAGCTGGAAATGCCACTTCCAGTTTAGCTGTGCAGAAGAAGAACAACAAGAAGAAGAAATATCTCGAAATATGTCCGTTAGGCCCCTTCCCGTGAGATAAATCTGCAAATATCTCGGAAACGAAGCGAGCTATGGCAAAATGTTAAGAGACCTCTTTTGTAGAGAATTAAGTTTCCTACTTTTTATGTTCTATGATATTTTTTGATCAGATGCGTAGTTCTCGAGATATATCAAGATATTTAAAAGTTCCGAAGCCGCACCAACATAATAGAGATACAGAAACACCGTGGCCCCTTTCTTTCAGATAACTATGCACTATTGCGAGCTGCAAATGCCACTTCCAGCTTAGCTGTGCAGAAGAACAACAAGAAGAAGAAATATCTCGAAATATGTCCGTCAGGCCCCTTCCCTTGAGATAAATCTGCAAATATCTCGGAAACGAAGAGAGCTATGGCAAAATGTTAAGAGACTTTTTTTGTAGAGAATTAAGTTTCCTACTTTTTATGTTCTATGATATTTTTTGATCTGATGCGTAGTTCTCGAGATATATCAAGATATTTAAAAGTTCCGAAGCCGCACCAACATAATAGAGATACAGAAACACCGTGGCCCCTTTCTTTGAGATAACTCTGCACTATTGCGAGCTGGAAATGCCACTTCCAGCTTAGCTGTGCAGAAGAAGAACAACAAGAAGAAGAAATATCTCGAAATATGTCCGTCAGGCCCCTTCCCTTGAGATATATCTGCAAATATCTCGGAAACGAAGCGAGCTATGGCAAAATCTTAAGAGACCTCTTTTGTAGAGAAGTAAGTTTCCTACTTTTTATGTTCTATGATATTTTTTGATCAGATGCGTAGTTCTCGAGATATATCAAGATATTTAAAAGTTCCGAAGCCGCACCAACATAATAGAGATACAGAAACACCGTGGCCCCTCTCTTTGAGATAACTCTGCACTATTGCGAGCTGCATATGCCACTTCCAGCTTAGCTGTGCAGAGGAAGTACAACAAGAAGAAGAAATATCTCGAAATACGTCCGTCAGGCCCCTTCCCTTGAGATAAATCTGCAAATATCTCGGAAACGAAGCGAGCTATGGCAAAATGTTTAGAGACCTTTCTTGTAGAGAATTAAGTTTCCTACTTTTTATGTAGTATGATATTTTTAGATCAGATGCGTAGTTCTCGAGATATATCAAGATATTTAAAAGTTCCGAAGTCGCACCAACATGATAGAGATACAGAAACACCGTGGCCCCTTTCTTTGAGATAACTCTGCACTATTGCGAGCTGGAAATGCCACTTCCAGTTTAGCTGTGCAGAAGAAGAACAACAAGAAGAAGAAATATCTCGAAATATGTCCATCAGGACCCTTCCCTTGAGATAAATCTGCAAATATCTCGGAAACGAAGCGAGCTATGGCAAAATGTTAAGAGACCTTTTTTGTAGAGAATAATGTTTCCTACAATTTACGTTCTATGATATTTTTTGATCAGAAGCGTAGTTTTCGAGATATATCGATATATTTAAAAGTTCCGAAGCCGCACCAACATAATAGAGATACAGAAACACCGTGGCCCCTTTCTTTGAGATATCTCTGCACTATTGCGAGCTGCAAATGCCACTTCCAGCTTAGCTGCGCAGAAGAAGAACAACAAGAAGAAGAAATATCTCGAAATATGTCCGTCAGACCCCTTCCCTTGAGATAAATCTGCAAATATCTCGGAAACGAAGCGAGCTATGGCAAAATGTTAAGAGACCTTTTTTGTAGAGAATTATGTTTCCTACTTTTTATGTTCTATGATATTTTTTGATCAGACGCGTAGTTCTCGAGATATATCAAGATATTTAAAAGTTCCGAAGCCGCACCAACATAATAGAGATACAGAAACACCGTGGCTCCTTTCTTTGAGATAACTCTGCACTATTGCGAGCTGGAAATGCCACTTCCAGCTTAGCTGCGCAGAAGAAGAACAACAAGAAGAAGAAATATCTCGAAATATGTCCGTTAGGCCCCTTCCCTTGAGATAAATCTGCAAATATCTCGGAAACGAAGCGAGCTATGGCAAAATGTTAAGAGACCCTTTTTGTAGAGAATCAAGTTTCCTACGTTTTATGTTCTATGATATTTTTTGATCAGATGCGTAGTTCTCGAGATATATCAAGATATTTAAAAGTTCCGAAGCCGCACCAACATAATAGAGATACAGAAACACCGTGGCCCCTTTCTTTGAGATAACTCTGCACTATTGCGAGCTGCAAATGCCACTTCCAGCTTAGCTGTGCAGAAGAAGAACAACAAGAAGAAGAAATATCTCGAAATATGTCCGTCAGGCCCCTTCCCTTGAGATAAATCTGCAAATATCTCGGAAACGAAGAGAGCTATGGCAAAATGATAAGAGACCTTTTTTGTAGAGAATTAAGTTTCCTACTTCTTATGTTCTATGATATTTTTTGATCAGATGCGTAGTTCTCGAGATATATCAAGATATTTAAAAGTTCCGAAGCCGCACCGACATAATAGAGATACAGAAACACCGTGGCCCCTCTCTTTGAGATAACTCTGCACTATTGCGAGCTGGAAATGCCACTTCCAGTTTAGCTGTGCAGAAGAAGAACAACAAGAAGAAGAAATATCTCGAAATATGTCCGTCAGGCCCCTTCCCTTGAGATACATCTGCAAATATCTCGGAAACGAAGCGAGCTATGGCAAAATGTTAAGAGACCTTTTTTGTAGAGAATTATGTTTCCTACAATTTACGTTCTATGATATTTTTTGATCAGAAGCGTAGTTTTCGAGATATATCGAGATATTTAAAAGTTCCGAAGCCGCACCAGCATAATAGAGATACAGAAACACCGTGGCCCCTTTCTTTGAGATAACTCTGCACTAGTGCGAGCCGCAAATGCCACTTCCAGCTTAGCTGTGCAGAAGAAGAACAACAAGAAGAAGAAATATCTCGAAATATGTCCGTCAGGCCCCTTCCCTTGAGATAAATCTGCAAATATCTCGGAAACGAAGCGAGCTATGGCAAAATGTTAAGAGACCTTTTTTGTAGAGAATTAAGTTTCCTACTTTTTATGTTCTATGATATTTTTTGATCAGATGCGTAGTTCTCGAGATATATCAAGATATTTAAAAGTTCCGAAGCCGCACCAACATAATAGAGATACAGAAACACCGTGGCCCCTTTCTTTGAGATAACTCTGCACTATTGCGAGCTGCAAATGCCACTTCCAGCTTAGCTGTGCAGAGGAAGAACAACAAGAAGAAGAAATATCTCGAAATATGTCCGTCAGGCCAGTTCCTTTGAGCTGAATCTGCAAATATCTCGGAAACGAAGCGAGCTATGGCAAAATGTTAAGAGACGTTTTTTGTAGAGAATTATGTTTCCTACAATTTATGTTCTATGATATTTTTTGATCAGAAGCGTAGTTTTCGAGATATATCGAGATATTTAAAAGTTCCGAAGCCGCACCAACATAATAGGGATACAGAAACACCGTGGCCCCTTTCCATGAGATAACTCTGCACTAGTGCGAGCCGCAAATGCCACTTCCAGCTTAGCTGTGCAGAAGAAGAACAACAAGAAGAAGAAATATCTCGAAATATGTCCGTCAGGCCCCTTCCCTTGAGATAAATCTGCAAATATCTCGGAAACGAAGCGAGCTATGGCAAAATGTTAAGAGACCTTTTTTGTAGAGAATTAAGTTTCCTACTTTTTATGTTCTATAATATTTTTTGATCAGATGCGTAGTTCTCAAGATATATCAAGATATTTAAAAGTTCCGAAGCCGCACCAACATAATAGAGATACAGAAACACCGTGGCCCCTTTCTTTGAGATAACTCTGCACTATTGCGAGCTGCAAATGCCACTTCCAGCTTAGCTGTGCAGAAGAAGAACAACAAGAAGAAGAAATATCTCGAAATATGTCCGTCAGGCCCCTTCCCTTGAGATAAATCTGCATATATCTCGGAAACGAAGCGAGCTATGGCAAAATGTTAAGAGACCTTTTTTGTAGAGAATTATGTTTCCTACAATTTATGTTCTATGATATTATTTGATCAGATGCGTAGTTTTCGGTATATATCGAGATATTTAAAAGTTCCGAAGCCGCACCAACATAATAGAGATACAGAAACACCGTGGCCCCTTTCTTTGAGATAACTCTGCACTATTGCGAGCTGCAAATGCCACTTCCAGCTTAGCTGTGCAGAAGAAGAACAACAAGAAGAAGAAATATCTCGAAATATGTCCGTCAGGCCCCTTCCCTTGAGATAAATCTGCATATATCTCGGAAACGAAGCGAGCTATGGCAAAATGTTAAGAGACCTTTTTTGTAGAGAATTAAGTTTCCTACTTTTTATGTTCTATGATATTATTTGATCAGATGCGTAGTTCTCGAGATATATCCAGATATTTAAAAGTTCCGAAGCCGCACCAACATAATAGAGATACAGAAACACCGTGGCCCCTTTCTTTGAGATAACTCTGCACTATTGCGAGCTGCAAATGCCACTTCCAGCTTAGCTGTGCAGAAGAAGAACAACAAGAAGAAGAAATATCTCGAAATATGTCCGTCAGGCCCCTTCCCTTGAGATAAATCTGCAAATATCTCGGAAACGAAGCGTGCTATGGCAAAATGTTAAGAGACGTTTTTTGTAGAGAATTAAGTTTCCTACTTTTTATGTTCTATGATATTATTTGATCAGATGCGTAGTTCTCGAGATATATCAAGATATTTAAAAGTTGCGAAGCCGCACCAACATAATAGAGATACAGAAACACCGTGGCCCCTTTCTTTGAGATAACTCTGCACTATTGCGAGCTGCAAATGCCACTTCCAGCTTAGCTGTGCAGAAGAAGAACAACAAGAAGAAGAAATATCTCGAAATATGTCCGTCAGGCCCCTTCCCTTGAGATAAATCTGCATATATCTCGGAAACGAAGCGAGCTATGGCAAAATGTTAAGAGACCTTTTTTGTAGAGAATTAAGTTTCCTACTTTTTATGTTCTATGATATTATTTGATCAGATGCGTAGTTCTCGAGATATATCCAGATATTTAAAAGTTCCGAAGCCGCACCAACATAATAGAGATACAGAAACACCGTGGCCCCTTTCTTTGAGATAACTCTGCACTATTGCGAGCTGCAAATGCCACTTCCAGCTTAGCTGTGCAGAAGAAGAACAACAAGAAGAAGAAATATCTCGAAATATGTCCGTCAGGCCCCTTCCCTTGACATAAATCTGCATATATCTCGGAAACGAAGCGAGCTATGGCAAAATGTTAAGAGACCTTTTTTGTAGAGAATTATGTTTCCTACAATTTATGTTCTATGATATTTTTTGATCAGATGCGTAGTTCTCGAGATATATCAAGATATTTAAAAGTTCCGAAGCTGCACCAACATAATAGAGGTACAGATACACCGTGGCCTCTGTCTTTGAGATAACTCTGCACTATTGCGAGCTGCAAATGCCACTTCCAGCTTAGCTGTGCAGAAGAAGAACAACAAGAAGAAGAAATATCTCGAAATATGTCCGTCAGGCCCCTTCCCTTGAGATAAATCTGCAAATATCTCGGAAACGAAGCGAGCTATGGCAAAATGTTAAGAGACCTTTTTTGTAGAGAATTATGTTTCCTACAATTTATGTTCTAACATATTATTTGATCAGAAGCGTAGTTTTCGAGATATATCGAGATATTTAAAAGTTCCGAAGCCGCACCAACATAATAGAGATACAGAAACACCGTGGCCCCTTTCTTTGAGATAACTCTGCACTATTGCGAGCTGCAAATGCCACTTCCAGCTTAGCTGTGCAGAAGAAGAACAACAAGAAGAAGAAATATCTCGAAATATGTCCGTCAGGCCCGTTCCTTTGAGCTGAATCTGCAAATATCTCGGAAACGAAGCGAGCTATGGCAAAATGTTAGGAGACGTTTTTTGTAGAGAATTATGTTTCCTACAATTTATGTTCTATGATATTTTTTGATCAGAAGCGTAGTTATCGAGATATACCGAGATATTTAAAAGTTCCGAAGCCGCACCAACATAATAGAGATTCAGAAACACCGTGGCCCCTTTCTTTGAGATAGCTCTGCACTATTGCGAGCTGGAAATGCCACTTCCAGTTTAGCTGTGCAGAAGAAGAACAACAAGAAGAAGAAATATCTCGAATTATGTCCGTCAGGCCCCTTCCCTTGAGATAAATCTGCAAATATCTCGGAAACGAAGCGAGCTATGGCAAAATGTTAAGAGACGTTTTTTGTAGAGAATTAAGTTTCCTAGTTTTTATGTTCTATGATATTTTTTGATCAGATGCGTAGTTCTCGAGATATATCACGATATTTAAAAGTTCCGAAGCCGCACCAACATAATAGAGATACAGAAACACCGTGGCCCCTTTCTTTGAGATAACTCTGCACTATTGCGAGCTGCAAATGCCACTTCCAGCTTAGCTGTGCAGAAGAAGAACAACAAGAAGACGAAATATCTCGAAATATGTCCGTCAGGCCCGTTCCTTTGAGCTGAATCTGCAAATATCTCGGAAACGAAGCGAGCTATGGCAAAATGTTAAGAGACCTTTTTTGTAGAGAATTAAGTTTCCTACTTTTTATGTTCTATGATATTTTTTGATCAGATGCGTAGTTCTCGAGATATATCAAGATATTTAAAAGTTCCGAAGCCGCACCAACATAATAGAAATACAGAAACACCGTGGCCCCTTTCTTTGAGATAACTCTGCACTATTGCGAGCTGCAAATGCCACTTCCAGCTTAGCTGTGCAGAAGAAGAACAACAAGAAGAAGAAATATCTCGAAATATGTCCGTCAGGCCTCTTCCCTTGAGATAAATCTGCAAATATCTCGGAAACGAAGCGAGCTATGGCAAAATGTTAAGAGACCTTTTTTGTAGAGAATTAAGTTTCCTACTTTTTATGTTCTATGATATTTTTTGATCAGATGCGTAGTTCTCGAGATATATCAAGATATTTAAAAGTTCCGAAGCCGCACCAACATAATAGAGATACAGAAACACCGTGGCCCCTTTCTTTGAGATAACTCTGCACTATTGCGAGCTGCAAATGCCACTTCCAGCTTAGCTGTGCAGAAGAAGAACAACAAGAAGAAGAAATATCTCGAAATATGTCCGTCAGGCCCGTTCTTTTGAGCTGAATCTGCAAATATCTCGGAAACGAAGCGAGCTATGGCAAAATGTTAAGAGACGTTTTTTGTAGAGAATTATGTTTCCTACAATTTATGTTCTATGATATTTCTTGATCAGAAGCGTAGTTTTCGAGATATATCGAGATATTTAAAAGGTCCGAAGCCGCACCAACATAATAGAGATTCAGAAACACCGTGGCCCCTTTCTTTGAGATAACTCTGCACTATTGCGAGCTGCAAATGCCACTTCCAGTTTAGCTGTGCAGAAGAAGAACAACAAGAAGAAGAAATATCTCGAAATATGTCCGTCAGGCCCCTTCCCTTGAGATAAATCTGCAAATATCTCGGAAACGAAGCGAGCTATGGCAAAATGTTGAGAGACCTTTTTTGTAGAGAATTATGTTTCCTACAATTTATGTTCTATGATATTTTTTGATCAGATGCGTAGTTCTCGAGATATATCGAGATATTTAAAAGTTCCGAAGCCGCACCAACATAATAGAGATACAGAAACACCGTGGCCCCCTTCTTTGAGATAACTCTGCACTATTGCGAGCTGCAAATGCCACTTCCAGCTTAGCTGTGCAGAAGAAGAACAACAAGAAGAAGAAATATCTCGAAATATGTCCGTCAGGCCCCTTCAATTGAGATATATCTGCAAATATCTCGGAAACGAAGCGAGCTATGGCAAAATGTTAAGAGACCTTTTTTGTAGAGAATTAAGTTTCCTACTTTTTATGTTCTATGATATTTTTTGATCAGAAGCGTAGTTTTCGAGATATGCCGAGATATTTAAAAGTTCCGAAGCCGCACCAACATAATAGAAATACAGAAACACCGTGGCCCCTTTCTTTGAGATAACTCTGCACTATTGCGAGCTGCAAATGCCACTTCCAGCTTAGCTGTGCAGAAGAAGAACAACAAGAAGAAGAAATATCTCGAAATATGTCCGTCAGGCCCCTTCTCTTGAGATATATCTGCAAATATCTCGGAAACGAAGCGAGCCATGGCAAAATGTTAAGAGACCTTTTTTGTAGAGAATTATGTTTCCTACAATTTATGTTCTATGATATTTTTTGATCAGAAGCGTAGTTTTCGAGATATATCGAGATATTTAAAAGTTCCGAAGCCGCACCAACATAATAGAGGTACAGAAACACCGTGGCCCCTTTCTTTGAGATAACTCTGCACTAGTGCGAGCCGCAAATGTCACTTCCAGCTTAGCTGTGCAGAAGAAAAACAACAAGAAGAAGAAATATCTCGAAATATGTCCGTCAGGCCCCTTCCGTTGAGATAAATCTGCAAATATCTCGGAAACGAAGCGAGCTATGGCAAAATGTTAAGAGACCGTTTTTGTAGAGAATTAGGTTTCCTACTTTTTATGTTCTATGATATTTTTTGATCAGATGCGTAGTTCTCGAGATATATCAAGATATTTAAAAGTTCCGAAGCCGCACCAACATAATAGAGATACAGAAACACCGTGGCCCCTTTCTTTGAGATAACTCTGCACTATTGCGAGCTGTAAATGCCACTTCCAGCTTAGCTGTGCAGAAGAAGAACAACAAGAAGAAGAAATATCTCGAAATATGTCCGTCAGGCCCCTTCCCTTGAGATATACCTGCAAATATCTCGGAAACGAAGCGAGCCATGGCAAAATGTTAAGAGACCTTTTTTGTAGAGAATTATGTTTCCTACAATTTATGTTCTATGATATTTTTTGATCAGAAGCGTAGTTTTCGAGATATATCAAGAAATTTAAAAGTTCCGAAGCCGCACCAACATAATAGAGATACAGAAACACCGTGGCCCCTTTCTTTGAGATAACTCTGCACTATTGCGAGCTGCAAATGCCACTTCCCGCTTAGCTGCGCAGAAGAAGAACAACAAGAAGAAGAAATATCTCGAAATATGTCCGTCAGGCCCCTTCCCTTGAGATAAATCTGCAAATATCTCGGAAACGAAGCGAGCTATGGCAAAATGTTAAGAGACCTTTTTTGTAGAGAATTAAGTTTCCTACTTTTTATGTTCTATGATATTTTTTGATCAGATGCGTAGTTCTCGAGATATATCAAGATATTTAAAAGTTCCGAAGCCGCACCAACATAATAGAGATACAGAAACACCGTGGCCCCTTTCTTTGAGATAACTCTGCACTATTGCGAGCTGTAAATGCCACTTCCAGCTTAGCTGTGCAGAAGAAGAACAACAAGAAGAAGAAATATCTCGAAATATGTCCGTCAGGCCCCTTCCCTTGAGATATACCTGCAAATATCTCGGAAACGAAGCGAGCCATGGCAAAATGTTAAGAGACCTTTTTTGTAGAGAATTATGTTTCCTACAATTTATGTTCTATGATATTTTTTGATCAGAAGCGTAGTTTTCGAGATATATCGAGATATTTAAAAGTTCCGAAGCCGCACCAACATAATAGAGGTACAGAAACACCGTGGCCCCTTTCTTTGACATAACTCTGCACTATTGCGAGCTGCAAATGCCACTTCCAGCTTAGCTGTGCAGAAGAAGAACAACAAGAAGAAGAAATATCTCGAAATATGTCCGTCAGGCCCCTTCCCTTGAGATAAATCTGCAAATATCTCGGAAACGAAGCGAGCTATGGCAAAATGTTGAGAGACCTTTTTTGTAGAGAATTAAGTTTCCTACTTTTTATGTTCTATGATATTTTTTGATCAGATGCGTAGTTCTCGAGATATATCAAGATATTTAAAAGTTCCGAAGCCGCACCAACATAATAGAGATACAGAAACACCGTGGCCCCTTTCTTTGAGATAACTCTGCACTATTGCGAGCTGCAAATGCCACTTCCAGCTTAGCTGTGCAGAAGAAGAACAACAAGAAGAAGAAATATCTCGAAATATGTCCGTCAGGCCCGTTCTTTTGAGCTGAATCTGCAAATATCTCGGAAACGAAGCGAGCTATGGCAAAATGTTAAGAGACGTTTTTTGTAGAGAATTATGTTTCCTACAATTTTTGTTGTATGATATTTCTTGATCAGAAGCGTAGTTTTCGAGATATATCGAGATATTTAAAAGTTCCGAAGCCGCACCAACATAATAGAGATTCAGAAACACCGTGGCCCCTTTCTTTGAGATAACTCTGCACTATTGCGAGCTGCAAATGCCACTTCCAGTTTAGCTGTGCAGAAGAAGAATAACAAGAAGAAGAAATATCTCGAAATATGTCCGTCAGGCCCCTTCTCTTGAGATATATCTGCAAATATCTCGGAAACGAAGCGAGCCATGGCAAAATGTTAAGAGACCTTTTTTGTAGAGAATTATGTTTCCTACAATTTATGTTCTATGATATTTTTTGATCAGAAGCGTAGTTTTCGAGATATATCGAGATATTTAAAAGTTCCGAAGCCGCACCAACATAATAGAGATTCAGAAACACCGTGGCCCCTTTCTTTGAGATAACTCTGCACTATTGCGAGCTGCAAATGCCACTTCCAGTTTAGCTGTGCAGAAGAAGAACAACAAGAAGAAGAAATATCTCGAAATATGTCCGTCAGGCCCCTTCCCTTGAGATAAATCTGCAAATATCTCGGAAACGAAGCGAGCTATGGCAAAATGTTAAGAGACCTTTTTTGTAGAGAATTATGTTTCCTACAATTTATGTTCTATGATATTTTTTGATCAGATGCGTAGTTCTCGAGATATATCGAGATATTTAAAAGTTCCGAAGCCGCACCAACATAATAGAGATACAGAAACACCGTGGCCCCCTTCTTTGAGATAACTCTGCACTATTGCGAGCTGCAAATGCCACTTCCAGCTTAGCTGTGCAGAAGAAGAACAACAAGAAGAAGAAATATCTCGAAATATGTCCGTCAGGCCCCTTCAATTGAGATATATCTGCAAATATCTCGGAAACGAAGCGAGCTATGGCAAAATGTTAAGAGACCTTTTTTGTAGAGAATTAAGTTTCCTACTTTTTATGTTCTATGATATTTTTTGATCAGAAGCGTAGTTTTCGAGATATACCGAGATATTTAAAAGTTCCGAAGCCGCACAAACATAATAGAAATACAGAAACACCGTGGCCCCTTTCTTTGAGATAACTCTGCACTATTGCGAGCTGCAAATGCCACTTCCAGCTTAGCTGTGGAGAAGAAGAACAACAAGAAGAAGAAATATCTCGAAATATGTCCGTCAGGCCCCTTCTCTTGAGATATATCTGCAAATATCTCGGAAACGAAGCGAGCCATGGCAAAATGTTAAGAGACCTTTTTTGTAGAGAATTATGTTTCCTACAATTTATGTTCTATGATATTTTTTGATCAGATGCGTAGTTCTCGAGATATATCAAGATATTTAAAAGTTCCGAAGCCGCACCAACATAATAGAGATACAGAAACACCGTGGTCCCTTTCTTTGAGATAACTCTGCACTATTGCGAGCTGGAATGCCACTTCCAGCTTAGCTGTGCAGAAGAAGAACAACAAGAAGAAGAAATATCTCGAAATATGTCCGTCAGGCCTCTTCCCTTGAGATAAATCTGCAAATATCTCGGAAACGAAGCGAGCTATGGCAAAATGTTAACAGACCTTTTTTGTAGAGAATTAAGTTTCCTACTTTTTATCTTCTATGATATTTTTTGATCAGATGCGTAGTTCTCGAGATATATCGAGATATTTAAAAGTTCCGAAGCCGCACCAACATAATAGAGATACAGAAACACCGTGGCCCCCTTCTTTGAGATAACTCTGCACTATTGCGAGCTGCAAATGCCACTTCCAGCTTAGCTGTGCAGAAGAAGAACAACAAGAAGAAGAAATATCTCGAAATATGTCCGTCAGGCCCCTTCCCTTGAGATAAATCTGCAAATATCTCGGAAACGAAGCGAGCTATGGCAAAATGTTAAGAGACCTTTTTTGTAGAGAATTAAGTTTCCTACTTTTTATGTTCTATGATATTTTTTGATCAGATGCGCAGTTCTCGAGATATATCAAGATATTTAAAAGTTCCGAAGCCGCAACAACATAATAGAGATACAGAAACACCGTGGCCCCTTTCTTTGAGATAACTCTGCACTATTGCGAGCTGCAAATGCCACTTCCAGCTTAGCTGTGCAGAAGAAGAACAACAAGAAGAAGAAATATCTCGAAATATGTCCGTCAGGCCCCTTCCCTTGAGATATATCTGCAAATATCTCGGAAACGAAGCGAGCTATGGCAAAATGTTAAGAGACCTTTTTTGTAGAGAATTATGTTTCCTACAATTTATGTTGTATGATATTTTCTGATCAGAAGCGTAGTTTTCGAGATATATCGAGATATTTAAAAGTTCCGAAGCCGCACCAACATAATAGAGGTACAGAAACACCGTGGCCCCTTTCTTTGAGATAACTCTGCACTATTGCGAGCTGGAAATGCCACTTCCAGTTTAGCTGTGCAGAAAAGAACAACAAGAAGAAGAAATATCTCGAAATATGTCCGTCAGGCCCCTTCCCTTGAGATATATCTGCAAATATCTCGGAAACGAAGCGAGCTATGGCAAAATGTTAAGAGACCTTTTTTGTAGAGAATTAAGTTTCCTACTTTTTATGTTCTATGATATTTTTTGATCAGATGCGTAGTTCTCGAGATATATCAAGATATTTAAAAGTTCCGAAGCCGCACCAACATAATAGAGATACAGAAACACCGTGGCCCCTTTCTTTGAGATAACTCTGCACTATTGCGAGCTGTAAATGCCACTTCCGGCTTAGCTGTGCAGAAGAAGAACAACAAGAAGAAGAAATATCTCGAAATATGTCCGTCAGGCCCGTTCCTTTGAGCTGAATCTGCAAATATCTCGGAAACGAAGCGAGCTATGGCAAAATGTTAATAGACCTTTTTTGTAGAGAATTAAGTTTCCTACTTTTTATGTTGTATGATATTTTTTGATCAGATGCGTAGTTCTCGAGATATATCAAGATATTTAAAAGTTCCGAAGCCGCACCAACATAATAGAGATACAGAAACACCGTGGTCCCTTTCTTTGAGATAACTCTGCACTATTGCGAGCTGCAAATGCCACTTCCAGCTTAGCTGTGCAGAAGAAGAACAACAAGAAGAAGACATATCTCGAGATATGTCCGTCAGGCCCCTTCCCTTGAGATAAATCTGCAAATATCTCGGAAACGAAGCGAGCTATGGCAAAATGTTAACAGACCTTTTTTGTAGAGAATTAAGTTTCCTACTTTTTATGTTCTATGATATTTTTTGATCAGATGCGTAGTTCTCGAGATATATCAAGATATTTAAAAGTTCCGAAGCCGCACCAACATAATAGAGATACAGAAACACCGTGGCCCCTTTCTTTGAGATAACTCTGCACTATTGCGAGCTGCAAATGCCACTTCCAGCTTAGCTGTGCAGAAGAAGAACAACAAGAAGAAGAAATATCTCGAAATATGTCCGTCAGGCCCGTTCCTTTGCGCTGAATCTGCAAATATCTCGGAAACGAAGCGAGCTATGGCAAAATGGTAAGAGACCTTTTTTGTAGAGAATTAAGTTTCCTACTTTTTATGTTGTATGATATTTTTTGATCAGATGCGTAGTTCTCGAGATATATCAAGATATTTAAAAGTTCCGAAGCCGCACCAACATAATAGAGATACAGAAACACCGTGGTCCCTTTCTTTGAGATAACTCTGCACTATTGCGAGCTGCAAATGCCACTTCCAGCTTAGCTGTGCAGAAGAAGAACAACAAGAAGAAGACATATCCCGAGATATGTCCGTCAGGCCCCTTCCCTTGAGATAAATCTGCAAATATCTCGGAAACGAAGCGAGCTATGGCAAAATGTTAAGAGACCTTTTTTGTAGAGAATTATGTTTCCTACAATTTATGTTCTATGATATTTTTTGATCAGAAGCGTAGTTTTCGAGATATATCGAGATATTTAAAAGTTCCGAAGCCGCACCAACATAATAGAGGTACAGAAACACCGTGGCCCCTTTCTTTGAGATAACTCTGCACTATTGCGAGCTGGAAATGCCACTTCCAGCTTAGCTGTGCAGAAGAAGAACAACAAGAAGAAGAAGTATCTCGAAATATGTCCGTCAGGCCCCTTCCCTTGAGATATATCTGCAAATATCTCGGAAACGAAGCGAGCTATGGCAAAATGTTAAGAGACCTTTTTTGTAGAGAATTAAGTGTCCTACTTTTTATATTCTATGATATTTTTTGATCAGATGCGTAGTTCTCGAGATATATCAAGATATTTAAAAGTTCCGAAGCCGCACCAACATAATAGAGATACAGAAACACCGTGGCCCCTTTCTTTGAGATAACTCTGCACTATTGCGAGCTGTAAATGCCACTTCCGGCTTAGCTGTGCAGAAGAAGAACAACAAGAAGAAGAAATATCTCGAAATATGTCCGTCAGGCCCCTTCCCTTGAGATAAATCTGCAAATATCTCGGAAACGAAGCGAGCTATGGCAAAATGTTAACAGACCTTTTTTGTAGAGAATTAAGTTTCCTACTTTTTATCTTCTATGATATTTTTTGATCAGATGCGTAGTTCTCGAGATATATCGAGATATATAAAAGTTCCGAAGCCGCACCAACATAATAGAGATACAGAAACACCGTGGCCCCCTTCTTTGAGATAACTCTGCACTATTGCGAGCTGCAAATGCCACTTCCAGCTTAGCTGTGCAGAAGAAGAACAACAAGAAGAAGAAATATCTCGAAATATGTCCGTCAGGCCCCTTCCCTTGAGATAAATCTGCAAATATCTCGGAAACGAAGCGAGCTATGGCAAAATGTTAAGAGACCTTTTTTGTAGAGAATTAAGTTTCCTACTTTTTATGTTCTATGATATTTTTTGATCAGATGCGCAGTTCTCGAGATATATCAAGATATTTAAAAGTTCCGAAGCCGCAACAACATAATAGAGATACAGAAACACCGTGGCCCCTTTCTTTGAGATAACTCTGCACTATTGCGAGCTGCAAATGCCACTTCCAGCTTAGCTGTGCAGAAGAAGAACAACAAGAAGAAGAAATATCTCGAAATATGTCCGTCAGGCCCCTTCCCTTGAGATATATCTGCAAATATCTCGGAAACGAAGCGAGCTATGGCAAA
Organism: Osmia lignaria lignaria; assembly: GCF_051020975.1. Taxonomy (NCBI): domain Eukaryota; kingdom Metazoa; phylum Arthropoda; class Insecta; order Hymenoptera; family Megachilidae; genus Osmia; species Osmia lignaria. The sequence goes on from NW_027478166.1 coordinate 9,329,049, forward strand.
ATGTTAAGAGACCTTTTTTGTAGAGAATTATGTTTCCTACAATCTATGTTGTATGATATTTTCTGATCAGAAGCGTAGTTTTCGAGATATATCGAGATATTTAAAAGTTCCGAAGCCGCACCAATATAGTAGAGGTACAGAAACACCGTGGCCCCTTTCTTTGAGATAACTCTGCACTATTGCGAGCTGGAAATGCCACTTCCAGTTTAGCTGTGCAGAAAAGAACAACAAGAAGAAGAAATATCTCGAAATATGTCCGTCAGGCCCCTTCCCTTGAGATATATCTGCAAATATCTCGGAAACGAAGCGAGCTATGGCAAAATGTTAAGAGACCTTTTTTGTAGAGAATTAAGTTTCCTACTTTTTATGTTCTATGATATTTTTTGATCAGATGCGTAGTTCTCGAGATATATCAAGATATTTAACAGTTCCGAAGCCGCACCAACATAATAGAGATACAGAAACACCGTGGCCCCTTTCTTTGAGATAACTCTGCACTATTGCGAGCTGTAAATGCCACTTCCGGCTTAGCTGTGCAGAAGAAGAACAACAAGAAGAAGAAATATCTCGAGATATGTCCGTCAGGCCCCTTCCCTTGAGATAAATCTGCAAATATCTCGGAAACGAAGCGAGCTATGGCAAAATGTTAAGAGACCTTTTTTGTAGAGAATTATGTTTCCTACAATTTATGTTCTATGATATTTTTTGATCAGAAGCGTAGTTTTCGAGATATATCGAGATATTTAAAAGTTCCGAAGCCGCACCAACATAATAGAGGTACAGAAACACCGTGGCCCCTTTCTTTGAGATAACTCTGCACTATTGCGAGCTGGAAATGCCACTTCCAGCTTAGCTGTGCAGAAGAAGAACAACAAGAAGAAGAAGTATCTCGAAATATGTCCGTCAGGCCCCTTCCCTTGAGATATATCTGCAAATATCTCGGAAACGAAGCGAGCTATGGCAAAATGTTAAGAGACCTTTTTTGTAGAGAATTAAGTGTCCTACTTTTTATGTTCTATGATATTTTTTGATCAGATGCGTAGTTCTCGAGATATATCAAGATATTTAAAAGTTCCGAAGCCGCACCAACATAATAGAGATACAGAAACACCGTGGCCCCTTTCTTTGAGATAACTCTGCACTATTGCGAGCTGTAAATGCCACTTCCGGCTTAGCTGTGCAGAAGAAGAACAACAAGAAGAAGAAATATCTCGAAATATGTCTGTCAGGCCCCTTCCCTTGAGATATATCTGCAAATATCTCGGAAACGAAGCGAGGTATGGCAAAATGGTAAGAGACCTTTTTTGTAGAGAATTAAGTTTCCTACTTTTTATGTTCTATGATATTCTTTGATCAGATGCGTAGTTCTCGAGATATATCAAGATATTTAAAAGTTCCGAAGCCGCACCAACATAATAGAGATACAGAAACACCGTGGCCCCTTTCTTTGAGATAACTCTGCACTATTGCGAGCTGAAAATGCCACTTCCAGTTTAGCTGTGCAGAAGAAGAACAACAAGAAGAAGAAATATCTCGAAATATGTCCGTCAGGCCCCTTCCCTTGAGATATATCTGCAAATATCTCGGAAACGAAGCGAGCTATGGCAAAATGTTAAGAGACCTTTTTTGTAGAGAATTAAGTTTCCTACTTTTTATGTTTTATGATATTTTTTGATCAGATGCGTAGTTCTCGAGATATATCAAGATATTTAAAAGTTCCGAAGCCGCACCAACATAATAGAGATACAGAAACACCGTGGCCCCTTTCTTTGAGATAACTCTGCACTATTGCGAGCTGCAAATGCCACTTCCAGCTTAGCTGTGCAGAAGAAGAACAACAAGAAGAAGACATATCTCGAGATATGTCCGTCAGGCCCCTTCCCTTGAGATAAATCTGCAAATATCTCGGAAACGAAGCGAGCTATGGCAAAATGTTAACAGACCTTTTTTGTAGAGAATTAAGTTTCCTACTTTTTATGTTCTATGATATTTTTTGATCAGATGCGTAGTTCTCGAGATATATCAAGATATTTAAAAGTTCCGAAGCCGCACCAACATAATAGAGATACAGAAACACCGTGGCCCCTTTCTTTGAGATAACTCTGCACTATTGCGAGCTGCAAATGCCACTTCCAGCTTAGCTGTGCAGAAGAAGAACAACAAGAAGAAGAAATATCTCGAAATATGTCCGTCAGGCCCGTTCCTTTGCGCTGAATCTGCAAATATCTCGGAAACGAAGCGAGCTATGGCAAAATGGTAAGAGACCTTTTTTGTAGAGAATTAAGTTTCCTACTTTTTATGTTGTATGATATTTTTTGATCAGATGCGTAGTTCTCGAGATATATCAAGATATTTAAAAGTTCCGAAGCCGCACCAACATAATAGAGATACAGAAACACCGTGGTCCCTTTCTTTGAGATAACTCTGCACTATTGCGAGCTGCAAATGCCACTTCCAGCTTAGCTGTGCAGAAGAAGAACAACAAGAAGAAGACATATCCCGAGATATGTCCGTCAGGCCCCTTCCCTTGAGATAAATCTGCAAATATCTCGGAAACGAAGCGAGCTATGGCAAAATGTTAAGAGACCTTTTTTGTAGAGAATTATGTTTCCTACAATTTATGTTGTATGATATTTTCTGATCAGAAGCGTAGTTTTCGAGATATATCGAGATATTTAAAAGTTCCGAAGCCGCACCAACATAATAGAGGTACAGAAACACCGTGGCCCCTTTCTTTGAGATAACTCTGCACTATTGCGAGCTGGAAATGCCACTTCCAGTTTAGCTGTGCAGAAAAGAACAACAAGAAGAAGAAATATCTCGAAATATGTCCGTCAGGCCCCTTCCCTTGAGATATATCTGCAAATATCTCGGAAACGAAGCGAGCTATGGCAAAATGTTAAGAGACCTTTTTTGTAGAGAATTAAGTTTCCTACTTTTTATGTTCTATGATATTTTTTGATCAGATGCGTAGTTCTCGAGATATATCAAGATATTTAAAAGTTCCGAAGCCGCACCAACATAATAGAGATACAGAAACACCGTGGCCCCTTTCTTTGAGATAACTCTGCACTATTGCGAGCTGTAAATGCCACTTCCGGCTTAGCTGTGCAGAAGAAGAACAACAAGAAGAAGAAATATCTCGAAATATGTCCGTCAGGCCCGTTCCTTTGAGCTGAATCTGCAAATATCTCGGAAACGAAGCGAGCTATGGCAAAATGTTAATAGACCTTTTTTGTAGAGAATTAAGTTTCCTACTTTTTATGTTGTATGATATTTTTTGATCAGATGCGTAGTTCTCGAGATATATCAAGATATTTAAAAGTTCCGAAGCCGCACCAACATAATAGAGATACAGAAACACCGTGGTCCCTTTCTTTGAGATAACTCTGCACTATTGCGAGCTGCAAATGCCACTTCCAGCTTAGCTGTGCAGAAGAAGAACAACAAGAAGAAGACATATCTCGAGATATGTCCGTCAGGCCCCTTCCCTTGAGATAAATCTGCAAATATCTCGGAAACGAAGCGAGCTATGGCAAAATGTTAACAGACCTTTTTTGTAGAGAATTAAGTTTCCTACTTTTTATGTTCTATGATATTTTTTGATCAGATGCGTAGTTCTCGAGATATATCAAGATATTTAAAAGTTCCGAAGCCGCACCAACATAATAGAGATACAGAAACACCGTGGCCCCTTTCTTTGAGATAACTCTGCACTATTGCGAGCTGCAAATGCCACTTCCAGCTTAGCTGTGCAGAAGAAGAACAACAAGAAGAAGAAATATCTCGAAATATGTCCGTCAGGCCCGTTCCTTTGCGCTGAATCTGCAAATATCTCGGAAACGAAGCGAGCTATGGCAAAATGGTAAGAGACCTTTTTTGTAGAGAATTAAGTTTCCTACTTTTTATGTTGTATGATATTTTTTGATCAGATGCGTAGTTCTCGAGATATATCAAGATATTTAAAAGTTCCGAAGCCGCACCAACATAATAGAGATACAGAAACACCGTGGTCCCTTTCTTTGAGATAACTCTGCACTATTGCGAGCTGCAAATGCCACTTCCAGCTTAGCTGTGCAGAAGAAGAACAACAAGAAGAAGACATATCCCGAGATATGTCCGTCAGGCCCCTTCCCTTGAGATAAATCTGCAAATATCTCGGAAACGAAGCGAGCTATGGCAAAATGTTAAGAGACCTTTTTTGTAGAGAATTATGTTTCCTACAATTTATGTTCTATGATATTTTTTGATCAGAAGCGTAGTTTTCGAGATATATCGAGATATTTAAAAGTTCCGAAGCCGCACCAACATAATAGAGGTACAGAAACACCGTGGCCCCTTTCTTTGAGATAACTCTGCACTATTGCGAGCTGGAAATGCCACTTCCAGTTTAGCTGTGCAGAAGAAGAACAACAAGAAGAAGAAATATCTCGAAATATGTCCGTCAGGCCCGTTCCTTTGAGCTGAATCTGCAAATATCTCGGAAACGAAGCGAGCTATGGCAAAATGTTAAGAGACCTTTTTTGTAGAGAATTACGTTTCCTACAATTTATGTTCTATAATATTTTTTGATCAGAAGCGTAGTTTTCGAGATATATCGAGATATTTAAAAGTTCCGAAGCCGCACCAACATAATAGAGGTACAGAAACACCGTGGCCCCTTTCTTTGAGATAACTCTGCACTATTGCGAGCTGCAAATGCCACTTCCAGCTTAGCTGTGCAGAAGAAGAACAACAAGAAGAAGAAATATCTCGAAATATGTCCGTCAGGCCCCTTCCCTTGAGATATATCTGCAAATATCTCGGAAACGAAGCGAGCTATGGCAAAATGTTAAGAGACCTTTTTTGTAGAGAATTATGTTTCCTACAATCTATGTTGTATGATATTTTCTGATCAGAAGCGTAGTTTTCGAGATATATCGAGATATTTAAAAGTTCCGAAGCCGCACCAATATAGTAGAGGTACAGAAACACCGTGGCCCCTTTCTTTGAGATAACTCTGCACTATTGCGAGCTGGAAATGCCACTTCCAGTTTAGCTGTGCAGAAAAGAACAACAAGAAGAAGAAATATCTCGAAATATGTCCGTCAGGCCCCTTCCCTTGAGATATATCTGCAAATATCTCGGAAACGAAGCGAGCTATGGCAAAATGTTAAGAGACCTTTTTTGTAGAGAATTAAGTTTCCTACTTTTTATGTTCTATGATATTTTTTGATCAGATGCGTAGTTCTCGAGATATATCAAGATATTTAAAAGTTCCGAAGCCGCACCAACATAATAGAGATACAGAAACACCGTGGCCCCTTTCTTTGAGATAACTCTGCACTATTGCGAGCTGTAAATGCCACTTCCGGCTTAGCTGTGCAGAAGAAGAACAACAAGAAGAAGAAATATCTCGAAATATGTCCGTCAGGCCCGTTCCTTTGAGCTGAATCTGCAAATATCTCGGAAACGAAGCGAGCTATGGCAAAATGTTAATAGACCTTTTTTGTAGAGAATTAAGTTTCCTACTTTTTATGTTGTATGATATTTTTTGATCAGATGCGTAGTTCTCGAGATATATCAAGATATTTAAAAGTTCCGAAGCCGCACCAACATAATAGAGATACAGAAACACCGTGGTCCCTTTCTTTGAGATAACTCTGCACTATTGCGAGCTGCAAATGCCACTTCCAGCTTAGCTGTGCAGAAGAAGAACAACAAGAAGAAGACATATCTCGAGATATGTCCGTCAGGCCCCTTCCCTTGAGATAAATCTGCAAATATCTCGGAAACGAAGCGAGCTATGGCAAAATGTTAACAGACCTTTTTTGTAGAGAATTAAGTTTCCTACTTTTTATGTTCTATGATATTTTTTGATCAGATGCGTAGTTCTCGAGATATATCAAGATATTTAAAAGTTCCGAAGCCGCACCAACATAATAGAGATACAGAAACACCGTGGCCCCTTTCTTTGAGATAACTCTGCACTATTGCGAGCTGCAAATGCCACTTCCAGCTTAGCTGTGCAGAAGAAGAACAACAAGAAGAAGAAATATCTCGAAATATGTCCGTCAGGCCCGTTCCTTTGCGCTGAATCTGCAAATATCTCGGAAACGAAGCGAGCTATGGCAAAATGGTAAGAGACCTTTTTTGTAGAGAATTAAGTTTCCTACTTTTTATGTTGTATGATATTTTTTGATCAGATGCGTAGTTCTCGAGATATATCAAGATATTTAAAAGTTCCGAAGCCGCACCAACATAATAGAGATACAGAAACACCGTGGTCCCTTTCTTTGAGATAACTCTGCACTATTGCGAGCTGCAAATGCCACTTCCAGCTTAGCTGTGCAGAAGAAGAACAACAAGAAGAAGACATATCCCGAGATATGTCCGTCAGGCCCCTTCCCTTGAGATAAATCTGCAAATATCTCGGAAACGAAGCGAGCTATGGCAAAATGTTAAGAGACCTTTTTTGTAGAGAATTATGTTTCCTACAATTTATGTTCTATGATATTTTTTGATCAGAAGCGTAGTTTTCGAGATATATCGAGATATTTAAAAGTTCCGAAGCCGCACCAACATAATAGAGGTACAGAAACACCGTGGCCCCTTTCTTTGAGATAACTCTGCACTATTGCGAGCTGGAAATGCCACTTCCAGTTTAGCTGTGCAGAAGAAGAACAACAAGAAGAAGAAATATCTCGAAATATGTCCGTCAGGCCCGTTCCTTTGAGCTGAATCTGCAAATATCTCGGAAACGAAGCGAGCTATGGCAAAATGTTAAGAGACCTTTTTTGTAGAGAATTACGTTTCCTACAATTTATGTTCTATAATATTTTTTGATCAGAAGCGTAGTTTTCGAGATATATCGAGATATTTAAAAGTTCCGAAGCCGCACCAACATAATAGAGGTACAGAAACACCGTGGCCCCTTTCTTTGAGATAACTCTGCACTATTGCGAGCTGCAAATGCCACTTCCAGCTTAGCTGTGCAGAAGAAGAACAACAAGAAGAAGAAATATCTCGAAATATGTCCGTCAGGCCCCTTCCCTTGAGATATATCTGCAAATATCTCGGAAACGAAGCGAGCTATGGCAAAATGTTAAGAGACCTTTTTTGTAGAGAATTATGTTTCCTACAATCTATGTTGTATGATATTTTCTGATCAGAAGCGTAGTTTTCGAGATATATCGAGATATTTAAAAGTTCCGAAGCCGCACCAATATAGTAGAGGTACAGAAACACCGTGGCCCCTTTCTTTGAGATAACTCTGCACTATTGCGAGCTGGAAATGCCACTTCCAGTTTAGCTGTGCAGAAAAGAACAACAAGAAGAAGAAATATCTCGAAATATGTCCGTCAGGCCCCTTCCCTTGAGATATATCTGCAAATATCTCGGAAACGAAGCGAGCTATGGCAAAATGTTAAGAGACCTTTTTTGTAGAGAATTAAGTTTCCTACTTTTTATGTTCTATGATATTTTTTGATCAGATGCGTAGTTCTCGAGATATATCAAGATATTTAAAAGTTCCGAAGCCGCACCAACATAATAGAGATACAGAAACACCGTGGCCCCTTTCTTTGAGATAACTCTGCACTATTGCGAGCTGTAAATGCCACTTCCGGCTTAGCTGTGCAGAAGAAGAACAACAAGAAGAAGAAATATCTCGAGATATGTCCGTCAGGCCCCTTCCCTTGAGATAAATCTGCAAATATCTCGGAAACGAAGCGAGCTATGGCAAAATGTTAAGAGACCTTTTTTGTAGAGAATTATGTTTCCTACAATTTATGTTCTATGATATTTTTTGATCAGAAGCGTAGTTTTCGAGATATATCGAGATATTTAAAAGTTCCGAAGCCGCACCAACATAATAGAGGTACAGAAACACCGTGGCCCCTTTCTTTGAGATAACTCTGCACTATTGCGAGCTGGAAATGCCACTTCCAGCTTAGCTGTGCAGAAGAAGAACAACAAGAAGAAGAAGTATCTCGAAATATGTCCGTCAGGCCCCTTCCCTTGAGATATATCTGCAAATATCTCGGAAACGAAGCGAGCTATGGCAAAATGTTAAGAGACCTTTTTTGTAGAGAATTAAGTGTCCTACTTTTTATGTTCTATGATATTTTTTGATCAGATGCGTAGTTCTCGAGATATATCAAGATATTTAAAAGTTCCGAAGCCGCACCAACATAATAGAGATACAGAAACACCGTGGCCCCTTTCTTTGAGATAACTCTGCACTATTGCGAGCTGTAAATGCCACTTCCGGCTTAGCTGTGCAGAAGAAGAACAACAAGAAGAAGAAATATCTCGAAATATGTCTGTCAGGCCCCTTCCCTTGAGATATATCTGCAAATATCTCGGAAACGAAGCGAGGTATGGCAAAATGGTAAGAGACCTTTTTTGTAGAGAATTAAGTTTCCTACTTTTTATGTTCTATGATATTCTTTGATCAGATGCGTAGTTCTCGAGATATATCAAGATATTTAAAAGTTCCGAAGCCGCACCAACATAATAGAGATACAGAAACACCGTGGCCCCTTTCTTTGAGATAACTCTGCACTATTGCGAGCTGAAAATGCCACTTCCAGTTTAGCTGTGCAGAAGAAGAACAACAAGAAGAAGAAATATCTCGAAATATGTCCGTCAGGCCCCTTCCCTTGAGATATATCTGCAAATATCTCGGAAACGAAGCGAGCTATGGCAAAATGTTAAGAGACCTTTTTTGTAGAGAATTAAGTTTCCTACTTTTTATGTTTTATGATATTTTTTGATCAGATGCGTAGTTCTCGAGATATATCAAGATATTTAAAAGTTCCGAAGCCGCACCAACATAATAGAGATACAGAAACACCGTGGCCCCTTTCTTTGAGATAACTCTGCACTATTGCGAGCTGCAAATGCCACTTCCAGCTTAGCTGTGCAGAAGAAGAACAACAAGAAGAAGACATATCTCGAGATATGTCCGTCAGGCCCCTTCCCTTGAGATAAATCTGCAAATATCTCGGAAACGAAGCGAGCTATGGCAAAATGTTAACAGACCTTTTTTGTAGAGAATTAAGTTTCCTACTTTTTATGTTCTATGATATTTTTTGATCAGATGCGTAGTTCTCGAGATATATCAAGATATTTAAAAGTTCCGAAGCCGCACCAACATAATAGAGATACAGAAACACCGTGGCCCCTTTCTTTGAGATAACTCTGCACTATTGCGAGCTGCAAATGCCACTTCCAGCTTAGCTGTGCAGAAGAAGAACAACAAGAAGAAGAAATATCTCGAAATATGTCCGTCAGGCCCGTTCCTTTGCGCTGAATCTGCAAATATCTCGGAAACGAAGCGAGCTATGGCAAAATGGTAAGAGACCTTTTTTGTAGAGAATTAAGTTTCCTACTTTTTATGTTGTATGATATTTTTTGATCAGATGCGTAGTTCTCGAGATATATCAAGATATTTAAAAGTTCCGAAGCCGCACCAACATAATAGAGATACAGAAACACCGTGGTCCCTTTCTTTGAGATAACTCTGCACTATTGCGAGCTGCAAATGCCACTTCCAGCTTAGCTGTGCAGAAGAAGAACAACAAGAAGAAGACATATCCCGAGATATGTCCGTCAGGCCCCTTCCCTTGAGATAAATCTGCAAATATCTCGGAAACGAAGCGAGCTATGGCAAAATGTTAAGAGACCTTTTTTGTAGAGAATTATGTTTCCTACAATTTATGTTGTATGATATTTTCTGATCAGAAGCGTAGTTTTCGAGATATATCGAGATATTTAAAAGTTCCGAAGCCGCACCAACATAATAGAGGTACAGAAACACCGTGGCCCCTTTCTTTGAGATAACTCTGCACTATTGCGAGCTGGAAATGCCACTTCCAGTTTAGCTGTGCAGAAAAGAACAACAAGAAGAAGAAATATCTCGAAATATGTCCGTCAGGCCCCTTCCCTTGAGATATATCTGCAAATATCTCGGAAACGAAGCGAGCTATGGCAAAATGTTAAGAGACCTTTTTTGTAGAGAATTAAGTTTCCTACTTTTTATGTTCTATGATATTTTTTGATCAGATGCGTAGTTCTCGAGATATATCAAGATATTTAAAAGTTCCGAAGCCGCACCAACATAATAGAGATACAGAAACACCGTGGCCCCTTTCTTTGAGATAACTCTGCACTATTGCGAGCTGTAAATGCCACTTCCGGCTTAGCTGTGCAGAAGAAGAACAACAAGAAGAAGAAATATCTCGAAATATGTCCGTCAGGCCCGTTCCTTTGAGCTGAATCTGCAAATATCTCGGAAACGAAGCGAGCTATGGCAAAATGTTAATAGACCTTTTTTGTAGAGAATTAAGTTTCCTACTTTTTATGTTGTATGATATTTTTTGATCAGATGCGTAGTTCTCGAGATATATCAAGATATTTAAAAGTTCCGAAGCCGCACCAACATAATAGAGATACAGAAACACCGTGGTCCCTTTCTTTGAGATAACTCTGCACTATTGCGAGCTGCAAATGCCACTTCCAGCTTAGCTGTGCAGAAGAAGAACAACAAGAAGAAGACATATCTCGAGATATGTCCGTCAGGCCCCTTCCCTTGAGATAAATCTGCAAATATCTCGGAAACGAAGCGAGCTATGGCAAAATGTTAACAGACCTTTTTTGTAGAGAATTAAGTTTCCTACTTTTTATGTTCTATGATATTTTTTGATCAGATGCGTAGTTCTCGAGATATATCAAGATATTTAAAAGTTCCGAAGCCGCACCAACATAATAGAGATACAGAAACACCGTGGCCCCTTTCTTTGAGATAACTCTGCACTATTGCGAGCTGCAAATGCCACTTCCAGCTTAGCTGTGCAGAAGAAGAACAACAAGAAGAAGAAATATCTCGAAATATGTCCGTCAGGCCCGTTCCTTTGCGCTGAATCTGCAAATATCTCGGAAACGAAGCGAGCTATGGCAAAATGGTAAGAGACCTTTTTTGTAGAGAATTAAGTTTCCTACTTTTTATGTTGTATGATATTTTTTGATCAGATGCGTAGTTCTCGAGATATATCAAGATATTTAAAAGTTCCGAAGCCGCACCAACATAATAGAGATACAGAAACACCGTGGTCCCTTTCTTTGAGATAACTCTGCACTATTGCGAGCTGCAAATGCCACTTCCAGCTTAGCTGTGCAGAAGAAGAACAACAAGAAGAAGACATATCCCGAGATATGTCCGTCAGGCCCCTTCCCTTGAGATAAATCTGCAAATATCTCGGAAACGAAGCGAGCTATGGCAAAATGTTAAGAGACCTTTTTTGTAGAGAATTATGTTTCCTACAATTTATGTTCTATGATATTTTTTGATCAGAAGCGTAGTTTTCGAGATATATCGAGATATTTAAAAGTTCCGAAGCCGCACCAACATAATAGAGGTACAGAAACACCGTGGCCCCTTTCTTTGAGATAACTCTGCACTATTGCGAGCTGGAAATGCCACTTCCAGTTTAGCTGTGCAGAAGAAGAACAACAAGAAGAAGAAATATCTCGAAATATGTCCGTCAGGCCCGTTCCTTTGAGCTGAATCTGCAAATATCTCGGAAACGAAGCTAGCTATGGCAAAATGTTAAGAGACCTTTTTTGTAGAGAATTACGTTTCCTACAATTTATGTTCTATAATATTTTTTGATCAGAAGCGTAGTTTTCGAGATATATCGAGATATTTAAAAGTTCCGAAGCCGCACCAACATAATAGAGGTACAGAAACACCGTGGCCCCTTTCTTTGAGATAACTCTGCACTATTGCGAGCTGGAAATGCCACTTCCAGTTTAGCTGTGCAGAAGAAGAACAACAAGAAGAAGAAATATCTCGAAATATGTCCGTCAGGCCCCTTCCCTTGAGATATATCTGCAAATATCTCGGAAACGAAGCGAGCTATGGCAAAATGTTAAGAGACCTTTTTTGTAGAGAATTAAGTTTCCTACTTTTTATGTTCTATGATATTTTTTGATCAGATGCGTAGTTCTCGAGATATATCAAGATATTTAAAAGTTCCGAAGCCGCACCAACATAATAGAGATACAGAAACACCGTGGCCCCTTTCTTTGAGATAACTCTGCACTATTGCGAGCTGTAAATGCCACTTCCGGCTTAGCTGTGCAGAAGAAGAACAACAAGAAGAAGAAATATCTCGAAATATGTCCGTCAGGCCCGTTCCTTTGAGCTGAATCTGCAAATATCTCGGAAACGAAGCGAGCTATGGCAAAATGTTAAGAGACCTTTTTTGTAGAGAATTAAGTTTCCTACTTTTTATGTTGTATGATATTTTTTGATCAGATGCGTAGTTCTCGAGATATATCAAGATATTTAAAAGTTCCGAAGCCGCACCAACATAATAGAGATACAGAAACACCGTGGCCCCCTTCTTTGAGATAACTCTGCACTATTGCGAGCTGGAAATGCCACTTCCAGTTTAGCTGTGCAGAAGAAGAACAACAAGAAGAAGAAATATCTCGAAATATGTCCGTCAGGCCCGTTCCTTTGAGCTGAATCTGCAAATATCTCGGAAACGAAGCGAGCTATAGCAAAATGTTAAGAGACCTTTTTTGTAGAGAATTAAGTTTTCCACTTTTTATCTTCTATGATATTTTTTGATCAGATGCGTAGTTCTCGAGATATATCAAGATATTTAAAAGTTCCGAAGCCGCACCAACATAATAGAGATACAGAAACACTGTGGCCCTTTTCTTTGAGATAACTCTGCACTACTGCGAGCTGCAAATGCCACTTCCAGCTTAGCTGTGCAGAAGAAGAAGAACAAGAAGAAGAAATATCTCGAAATATGTCCGTCAGGCCCCTTCCTTTGAGATAAATCTGCAAATATCTCGGAAACGAAGCGAGCTATGGCAAAATGTTAAGAGACCTTTTTTGTAGAGAATTAAGTTTCCTACTTTTTATGTTCTATGATATTTTTTGATCAGATGCGTAGTTCTCGAGATATATCAAGATATTTAAAAGTTCCGAAGCCGCACCAACATAATAGAAATACAGAAACACCGTGGCCCCTTTCTTTGAGATAACTCTGCACTATTGCGAGCTGCAAATGCCACGTCCAGCTTAGCTGTGCAGAAGAAGAACAACAAGAAGAAGAAATATCTCGAAATATGTCCGTCAGGCCCCTTCCCTCGAGATAAATCTGCAAATATCTCGGAAACGAAGCGAGCTATGGCAAAATGTTAACAGACCTTTTTTATAGAGAATTAAGTTTCCTACTTTTTATGTTGTATGATATTTTTTGATCAGATGCGTAGTTCTCGAGATATATCAAGATATTTAAAAATTCCGAAGCCGCACCAACATAATAGAAATACAGAAACACCGTGGCCCCTTTCTTTGAGATAACTCTGCACTATTGCGAGCTGCAAATGCCACGTCCAGCTTTGCTGTGCAGAAGAAGAACAACAAGAAGAAGAAATATCTCGAAATATGTCCGTCAGGCCCCTTCCCTTGAGATATATCTGCAAATATCTCGGAAACGAAGCGAGCTATGGCTAAATGTTAAGAGACCTTTTTTGTAGAGAATTAAGTTTCCTACTTTTTATGTTCTATGATATTTTTTGATCAGATGCGTAGTTCTCGAGATATATCAAGATATTTAAAAGTTCCAAAGCCGCACCAACATAATAGAGATACAGAAACACCGTGGCCCCTTTCTTTGAGATAACTCTGCACTATTGCGAGCTGCAAATGCCACTTCCAGCTTAGCTGTGCAGAAGAAGAACAACAAGAAGAAGAAATATCTCGAAATATGTCCGTCAGGCCCCTTCCCTTGAGATAAATCTGCAAATATCTCGGAAACGAAGCGAGCTATGGCAAAATGTTAACAGACCTTTTTTATAGAGAATTAAGTTTCCAACTTTTTATGTTGTATGATATTTTTTGATCAGATGCGTAGTTCTCGAGATATATCAAGATATTTAAAAATTCCGAAGCCGCACCAACATAATAGAAATACAGAAACACCGTGGCCCCTTTCTTTGAGATAACTCTGCACTATTGCGAGCTGCAAATGCCACGTCCAGCTTAGCTGTGCAGAAGAAGAACAACAAGAAGAAGAAATATCTCGAAATATGTCCGTCAGGCCCCTTCCCTTGAGATATATCTGCAAATATCTCGGAAACGAAGCGAGCTATGGCTAAATGTTAAGAGACCTTTTTTGTAGAGAATTAAGTTTCCTACTTTTTATGTTCTATGATATTTTTTGATCAGATTCGTAGTTCTCGAGATATATCAAGATATTTAAAAGTTCCAAAGCCGCACCAACATAATAGTGATACAGGAACACCGTGGCCCCTTTCTTTGAGATAACTCTGCACTATTGCGAGCTGGAAATGCCACTTCTAGTTTAGCTGTGCAGAAGAAGAACAACAAGAAGAAGAAATATCTCGAAATATGTCCGTCAGGCCCCTTCCCTTGAGATAAATCTGCAAATATCTCGGAAACGAAGCGAGCTATGGCAAAATGTTAAAAGACCTTTTTTGTAGAGAATTAAGTTTCCTACTTTTTATGTTCTATGATATTTTTTGATCAGAAGCGTAGTTATCGAGATATATCGAGATATTTAAAAGTTCCGAAGCCGCACCAACATAATAGAGATACAGAAACACCGTGGCCCCTTTCTTTGAGATAACTCTGCACTAGTGCGAGCCGCAAATGCCACTTCCAGCTTAGCTGTGCAGAAGAAGAACAACAAGAAGAAGAAATATCTCGAAATATGTCCGTCAGGCCCCTTCCCTTGAGATAAATCTGCAAATATCTCGGAAACGAAGCGAGCTATGGCAAAATGTTAAGAGACCTTTTTTGTAGAGAATTAAGTTTCCTACTTTTTATGTTCTATGATATTTTTTGATCAGATGCGTAGTTCTCGAGATATATCAAGATATTTAAAAGTTCCGAAGCCGCACCAACATAATAGAGATACAGAAACACCGTGGCCCCCTTCTTTGAGATAACTCTGCACTATTGCGAGCTGCAAATGCCACGTCCAGCTTAGCTGTGCAGAAGAAGAACAACAAGAAGAAGAAATATCTCGAAATATGTCCGTCAGGCCCCTTCCCTTGAGATATATCTGCAAATATCTCGGAAACGAAGCGAGCTATGGCTAAATGTTAAGAGACCTTTTTTGTAGAGAATTAAGTTTCCTACTTTTTATGTTCTATGATATTTTTTGATCAGATGCGTAGTTCTCGAGATATATCAAGATATTTAAAAGTTCCAAAGCCGCACCAACATAATAGAGATACAGAAACACCGTGGCCCCTTTCTTTGAGATAACTCTGCACTATTGCGAGCTGCAAATGCCACTTCCAGCTTAGCTGTGCAGAAGAAGAACAACAAGAAGAATAAATATCTCGAAATATGTCCGTCAGGCCCCTTCCCTTGAGATATATCTGCAAATATCTCGGAAACGAAGCGAGCCATGGCAAAATCTTAAGAGACCTTTTTTGTAGAGAATTATGTTTCCTACAATTTATGTTCTATGATATTTTTTGATCAGAAGCGTAGTTTTCGAGATATATCGAGATATTTAAAAGTTCCGAAGCCGCACCAACATAATAGAGATTCCGAAGCACCGTGGCCCCTTTCTTTGAGATAACTCTGCACTATTGCGAGCTGGAAATGCCACTTCTAGTTTAGCTGTGCAGAAGAAGAACAACAAGAAGAAGAAATATCTCGAAATATGTCCGTCAGGCCCCTTCCCTTGAGATAAATCTGCAAATATCTCGGAAACGAAGCGAGCTATGGCAAAATGTTAAGAGACCTTTTTTGTAGAGAATTAAGTTTCCTACTTTTTATGTTCTATGATATTTTTTGATCAGATGCGTAGTTCTCGAGATATATAGAGATATTTAAAAGTTCCGAAGCCGCACCAACATAATAGAGATACAGAAACACCGTGGCCCCTTTCTTTGAGATAACTCTGCACTAGTGCGTGCCGCAAATGCCACTTCCAGCTTAGCTGTGCAGAAGAAGAACAACAAGAAGAAGAAATATCTCGAAATATGTCCGTCAGGCCCCTTCCCTTGAGATAAATCTGCAAATATCTCGGAAACGAAGCGAGCTATGGCAAAATGTTAAGAGACCTTTTTTGTAGAGAATTAAGTTTCCTACTTTTTATGTTCTATGATATTTTTTGATCAGATGCGTAGTTCTCGAGATATATCAAGATATTTAAAAGTTCCGAAGCCGCACCAACATAATAGAGATACAGAAACACCGTGGCCCCCTTCTTTGAGATAACTCTGCACTATTGCGAGCTGGAAATGCCACTTCCAGCTTAGCTGTGCAGAAGAAGAACAACAAGAAGAAGAAATATCTCGAAATATGTCCGTCAGGCCCCTTCCCTTGAGATATATCTGCAAATATCTCGGAAGCGAAGCGAGCTATGGCAAAATGTTAAGAGACCTTTTTTGTAGAGCATTAAGTTTGCTACTTTTTATGTTCTATGATATTTTTTGATCAGATGCGTAGTTCTCGAGATATATCAAGATATTTAAAAGTTCCGAAGCCGCACCAACATAATAGAAATACAGAAACACCGTGGCCCCTTTCTTTGAGATAACTCTGCACTATTGCGAGCTGCAAATGCCACTTCCAGCTTAGCTGTGCAGAAGAAGAACAACAAGAAGAAGAAATATCTCGAAATATGTCCGTCAGGCCCCTTCCCTTGAGATATATCTGCAAATATCTCGGAAACGAAGCGAGCCATGGCAAAATGTTAAGAGACCTTTTTTGTAGAGAATTATGTTTCCTACAATTTATGTTGTATGATATTTTTTGATCCGAAGCGTAGTTTTCGAGATATATCGAGATATTTAAAAGTTCCGAAGCCGCACCAACATAATCGAGGTACAGAAACACCGTGGCTCCTTTCTTTGAGATAACTCTGCACTAGTGCGAGCCGCAAATGCCACTTCCAGCTTAGCTGTGCAGAAGAAGAACAACAAGAAGAAGAAATATCTCGAAATATGTCCGTCAGGCCCCTTCCCTTGAGATAAATCTGCAAATATCTCGGAAACGAAGCGAGCTATAGCAAAATGTTAAGAGACCTTTTTTGTAGAGAATTAAGTTTCCTACTTTTTATGTTCTATGATATTTTTTGATCAGATGCGTAGTTCTCGAGATATATCAAGATATTTAAAAGTTCCGAAGCCGCACCAACATAATAGAGATACAGAAACACCGTGGCCCCTTTCTTTGAGATAACTCTGCACTATTGCGAGCTGCAAATGCCACTTCCAGCTTAGCTGTGCAGAAGAAGAACAACAAGAAGAAGAAATATCTCGAAATATGTCCGTCAGGCCCCTTCCCTTGAGATATATCTGCAAATATCTCGGAAACGAAGCGAGCCATGGCAAAATGTTGAGAGACCTTTTTTGTAGAGAATTATGTTTCCTACAATTTATGTTGTATGATATTTTTTGATCCGAAGCGTAGTTTTCGAGATATATCGAGATATTTAAAAGTTCCGAAGCCGCACCAACATAATCGAGGTACAGAAACACCGTGGCTCCTTTCTTTGAGATAACTCTGCACTAGTGCGAGCCGCAAATGCCACTTCCAGCTTAGCTGTGCAGAAGAAGAACAACAAGAAGAAGAAATATCTCGAAATATGTCCGTCAGGCCCCTTCCCTTGAGATAAATCTGCAAATATCTCGGAAGCGAAGCGAGCTATGGCACAATGTTAAGAGACCTTTTTTGTAGAGCATTAAGTTTCCTACTTTTTATGTTCTATGATATTTTTTGATCAGATGCGTAGTTCTCGAGATATATCAAGATATTTAAAAGTTCCGAAGCCGCACCAACATAATAGAGATACAGAAACACCGTGGCCCCTTTCTTTGAGATAACTCTGCACTATTGCGAGCTGCAAATGCCACTTCCAGCTTAGCTGTGCAGAAGAAGAACAACAAGAAGAAGAAATATCTCGAAATATGTCCGCCAGGCCCCTTCCCTTGAGATATATCTGCAAATATCTCGGAAACGAAGCGAGCTATGGCAAAATGTTAAGAGACCTTTTTTGTAGAGAATTATGTTTCCTACAATTTATGTTCTATGATATTTTTTGATCAGAAGCGTAGTTTTCGAGATATATCGAGATATTTAAAAGTTCCGAAGCCGCACCAACATAATAGAGATTCCGAAACACCGTCGCCCCTTTCTTTGAGATAACTCTGCACTATTGCGAGCTGGAAATGCCACTTCCAGTTTAGCTGTGCAGAAGAAGAACAACAAGAAGAAGAAATATCTCGAAATATGTCCGTCAGGCCCCTTCCCTTGAGATAAATCTGCAAATATCTCGGAAACGAAGCGAGCTATGGCAAAATGTTAAGAGACCTTTTTTGTAGAGAATTAAGTTTCCTACTTTTTATGTTCTATGATATTTTTTGATCAGATGCGTAGTTCTCGAGATATATCAAGATATTTAAAAGTTCCGAAGCCGCACCAACATAATAGAGATACAGAAACACCGTGGCCCCCTTCTTTGAGATAACTCTGCACTATTGCGAGCTGCAAATGCCACTTCCAGCTTAGCTGTGCAGAAGAAGAACAACAAGAAGAAGAAATATCTCGAAATATGTCCGTCAGGCCCGTTCCTTTGAGCTGAATCTGCAAATATCTCGGAAACGAAGCGAGCTATGGCAAAATGTTGAGAGACGTTTTTTGTAGAGAATTATGTTTCCTACTTTTTATGTTCTATGATATTTTTTGATCAGATGCGTGGTTCTCGAGATATATCAAGATATTTAAAAGTTCCGAAGCCGCACCAACATAATAGAAATACAGAAACACCGTGGCCCCTTTCTTTGAGATAACTCTGCACTATTGCGAGCTGCAGATGCCACTTCCAGCTTAGCTGTGCAGAAGAAGAACAACAAGAAGAAGAAATATCTCGAAATATGTCCGTCAGGCCCCTTCCCTTGAGATATATCTGCAAATATCTCGGAAATGAAGCTTGCCATGGCAAAATGTTAAGAGACCTTTTTTGTAGAGAATTATGTTTCCTACAATTTATGTTCTATGATATTTTTTGATCAGAATCGTAGTTTTCGAGATATATCGAGATATTTAAAAGTTCCGAAGCCGCACCAACATAATAGAGGTACAGAAACACCGTGGCCCCTTTCTTTGAGATAACTCTGCACTAGTGCGAGCCGCAAATGCCACTTCCAGCTTAGCTGTGCAGAAGAAGAACAACAAGAAGAAGAAATATCTCGAAATATGTCCGTCAGGCCCGTTCCTTTGAGCTGAATCTGCAAATATCTCGGAAACGAAGCGAGCTATGGCAAAATGTTAAGAGACCTTTTTTGTAGAGAATTAAGTTTCCTACTTTTTATGTTCTATGATATTTTTTGATCAGATGCGCAGTTCTCGAGATATATCAAGATATTTAAACGTTCCGAAGCCGCACCAACATAATAGAGGTACAGAAACACCGTGGCCCCTTTCTTTGAGATAACTCTGCACTAGTGCGAGCCGCAAATGCCACTTCCAGCTTAGCTGTGCAGAAGAAGAACAACAAGAAGAAGAAATATCTCGAAATATGTCCGTCAGGCCCGTTCCTTTGAGCTGAATCTGCAAATATCTCGGAAACGAAGCGAGCTATGGCAAAATGTTGAGAGACGTTTTTTGTAGAGAATTATGTTTCCTACTTTTTATGTTCTATGATATTTTTTGATCAGATGCGTAGTTCTCGAGATATATCAAGATATTTAAAAGTTCCGAAGCAGCACCAACATAATAGAAATACAGAAACACCGTGGCCCCTTTCTTTGAGATAACTCTGCACTATTGCGAGCTGCAAATGCCACTTCCAGCTTAGCTGTGCAGAAGAAGAACAACAAGAAGAAGAAATATCTCGAAATATGTCCGTCAGGCCCCTTCCCTTGAGATATATCTGCAAATATCTCGAAAATGAAGCTTGCCATGGCAAAATGTTAAGAGACCTTTTATGTAGAGAATTATGTTTCCTACAATTTATGTTCTATGATATTTTTTGATCAGAAGCGTAGTTTTCGAGATATATCGAGATATTTAAAAGTTCCGAAGCCGCACCAACATAATGGAGGTACAGAAACACCGTGGCCCCTTTCTTTGAGATAACTCTGCACTAGTGCGAGCCGCAAATGCCACTTCCAGCTTAGCTGTGCAGAAGAAGAACAACAAGAAGAAGAAATATCTCGAAATATGTCCGTCAGGCCCGTTCCTTTGAGCTGAACCTGCAAATATCTCGGAAACGAAGCGAGCTATGGCAAAATGTTAAGAGCCGTTTTTTGTAGAGAATTATGTTTCCTACAATTTATGTTCTATGATATTTTTTGATCAGAAGCGTAGTTTTCGAGATATATCGAGATATTTAAAAGTTCCGAAGCCGCACCAACATAATAGAGATTCCGAAACACCGTGGCCCCTTTCTTTGAGATAACTCTGCACTATTGCGAGCTGCAAATTCCACTTTCAGCTTAGCTGTGCAGAAGAAGAACAACAAGAAGAAGAAATATCTCGAAATATGTCCGTCAGGCCCCTTCCCTTGAGATATATCTGCAAATATCTCGGAAACGGAGCGAGCCATGGCAAAATGTTAAGAGACCTTTTTTGTAGAGAATTATGTTTCCTACAATTTATGTTCTATGATATTTTTTGATCAGAAGCGTAGTTTTCGAGATATATCGAGATATTTAAAAGTTCCGAAGCCGCACCAACATAATAGAGGTACAGAAACACCGTGGCCCCTTTCTTTGAGATAACTCTGCACTAGTGCGAGCCGCAAATGCCACTTCCAGCTTAGCTGTGCAGAAGAAGAACAACAAGAAGAAGAAATATCTCGAAATATGTCCGTCAGGCCCCTTCCCTTGAGATAAATCTGCAAATATCTCGGAAACGAAGCGAGCTATGGCAAAATGTTAAGAGACCTTTTTTGTAGAGAATTAAGTTTCCTACTTTTTATGTTCTATGATATTTTTTGATCAGATGCGTAGTTCTCGAGATATATCAAGATATTTAAAAGTTCCGAAGCCGCAACAACGTAATAGAGATACAGAAACACCGTGGCCCCTTTCTTTGAGATAACTCTGCACTATTGCGAGCTGCAAATGCCACTTCCAGCTTAGCTGTGCAGAAGAAGAACAACAAGAAGAAGAAATATCTCGAAATATGTCCGTCAGGCCCGTTCCTTTGAGCTGAATCTGCAAATATCTCGGAAACGAAGCGAGCTATGGCAAAATCTTAAGAGACCTTTTTTGTAGAGAATTAAGTTTCCTACTTTTTATGTTCTATGATATTTTTTGATCAGATGCGCAGTTCTCGAGATATATCAAGATATTTAAAAGTTCCGAAGCCGCAACAACATAATAGAGATACAGAAACACCGTGGCCCCTTTCTTTGAGATAACTCTGCACTATTGCGAGCTGCAAATGCCACTTCCAGCTTAGCTGTGCAGAAGAAGAACAACAAGAAGAAGAAATATCTCGAAATATGTCTGTCAGGCCCCTTCCCTTGAGATATATCTGCAAATATCTCGGAAATGAAGCTTGCCATGGCAAAATGTTAAGAGACCTTTTTTGTAGAGAATTATGTTTCCTACAATTTATGTTCTATGATATTTTTTGATCAGAATCGTAGTTTTCGAGATATATCGAGATATTTAAAAGTTCCGAAGCCGCACCAACATAATAGAGGTACAGAAACACCGTGGCCCCTTTCTTTGAGATAACTCTGCACTAGTGCGAGCCGCAAATGCCACTTCCAGCTTAGCTGTGCAGAAGAAGAACAACAAGAAGAAGAAATATCTCGAAATATGTCCGTCAGGCCCCTTCCCTTGAGATAAATCTGCAAATATCTCGGAAACGAAGCGAGCTATGGCAAAATGTTAAGAGACCTTTTTTGTAGAGAATTAAGTTTCCTACGTTTTATGTTCTTTGATATTTTTTGATCAGATGCGTAGTGCTCGAGATATATCAAGATATTTTAAAGTTCCGAAGCCGCACCAACATAATAGAGATACAGAAACACCGTGGCCCCTTTCTTTGAGATAACTCTGCACTAGTGCGAGCCGCAAATGCCACTTCCAGCTTAGCTGTGCAGAAGAAGAACAACAAGAAGAAGAAATATCTCGAAATATGTCCGTCAGGCCCCTTCCCTTGAGATAAATCTGCAAATATCTCGGAAACGAAGCGAGCTATGGCAAAATGTTAAGAGACCTTTTTTGTAGAGAATTAAATTTCCTACTTTTTATGTTCTATGATATTTTTTGATCAGATGCGTAGTTCTCGAGATATATCAAGATATTTAAAAGTTCCGAAGCCGCACCAACATAATAGAGATACAGAAACACCGTGGCCCCCTTCTTTGAGATAACTCTGCACTAGTGCGAGCCGCAAATGCCACTTCCAGCTTAGCTGTGCAGAAGAAGAACAACAAGAAGAAGAAATATCTCGGAATATGTCCGTCAGGCCCCTTCCCTTGAGATAAATCTGCAAATATCTCGGAAACGAAGCGAGCTATGGCAAAATGTTAAGAGACCTTTTTTGTAGAGAATTAAGTTTCCTACTTTTTATGTTCTATGATATTTTTTGATCAGAAGCGTAGTTTTCGAGATATATCGAGATATTTAAAAGTTCCGAAGCCGCACCAACATAATAGAGGTACAGAAACACCGCGGCCCCTTTCTTTGAGATAACTCTGCACTAGTGCGAGCCGCAAATGCCACTTCCAGCTTAGCTGTGCAGAAGAAGAACAACAAGAAGAAGAAATATCTCGAAATATGTCCGTCAGGCCCCTTCCCTTGAGATAAATCTGCAAATATCTCGGAAACGAAGCGAGCTATGGCAAAATGTTAAGAGACCTTTTTTGTAGAGAATTAAGTTTCCTACTTTTTATGTTCTATGATATTTTTTGATCAGATGCGCAGTTCTCGAGATATATCAAGATATTTAAAAGTTCCGAAGCCGCAACAACATAATAGAGATACAGAAACACCGTGGCCCCTTTCTTTGAGATAACTCTGCACTATTGCGAGCTGCAAATGCCACTTCCAGCTTAGCTGTGCAGAAGAAGAACAACAAGAAGAAGAAATATCTCGAAATATGTCCGTCAGGCCCCTTCCCTTGAGATATATCTGCAAATATCTCGGAAACGAAGCGAGCTATGGCAAAATGTTAAGAGACCTTTTTTGTAGAGAATTATGTTTCCTACAATTTATGTTGTATGATATTTTCTGATCAGAAGCGTAGTTTTCGAGATATATCGAGATATTTAAAAGTTCCGAAGCCGCACCAACATAATAGAGATACAGAAACACCGTGGCCCCTTTCTTTGAGATAACTCTGTACTATTGCGAGCTGCAAATGCCACTTCCAGCTTAGCTGTGCAGAAGAAGAACAACAAGAAGAAGAAATATCTCGAAATATGTCCGTCAGGCCCCTTCCCTTGAGATATATCTGCAAATATCTCGGAAACGAAGCGAGCTATGGCAAAATGTTAAGAGACTTTATTTGTAGAGAATTAAGTTTCCTACAATTTATGTTCTATGATATTTTTTGATCAGATGCGTAGTTCTCGAGATATATCAAGATATTTTAAAGTTCCGAAGCCGCACCAACATAATAGAGATACAGAAACACCGTGGCCCCTTTCTTTGAGATAACTCTGCACTAGTGCGAGCCGCAAATGCCACTTCCAGCTTAGCTGTGCAGAAGAAGAACAACAAGAAGAAGAAATATCTCGAAATATGTCCGTCAGGCCCCTTCCCTTGAGATAAATCTGCAAATATCTCGGAAACGAAGCGAGCTATGGCAAAATGTTAAGAGACCTTTTTTGTAGAGAATTAAGTTTCCTACTTTTTATGTTCTATGATATTTTTTGATCAGAAGCGTAGTTTTCGAGATATATCGAGATATTTAAAAGTTCCGAAGCCGCACCAACATAATAGAGGTACAGAAACACCGTGGCCCCTTTCTTTGAGATAACTCTGCACTATTGCGAGCCGCAAATGCCACTTCCAGCTTAGCTGTGCAGAAGAAGAACAACAAGAAGAAGAAATATCTCGAAATATGTCCGTCAGGCCCCTTCCCTTGAGATAAATCTGCAAATATCTCGGAAACGAATCGAGCTATGGCAAAATCTTAAGAGACCTTTTTTGTAGAGAATTAAGTTTCCTACTTTTTATGTTCTATGATATTTTTTGATCAGATGCGCAGTTCTCGAGATATATCAAGATATTTAAAAGTTCCGAAGCCGCAACAACATAATAGAGATACAGAAACACCGTGGCCCCTTTCTTTGAGATAACTCTGCACTATTGCGAGCTGCAAATGCCACTTCCAGCTTAGCTGTGCAGAAGAAGAACAACAAGAAGAAGAAATATCTCGAAATATGTCCGTCAGGCCCCTTCCCTTGAGATATATCTGCAAATATCTCGGAAACGAAGCGAGCTATGGCAAAATGTTAAGAGACCTTTTTTGTAGAGAATTATGTTTCCTACAATTTATGTTGTATGATATTTTCTGATCAGAAGCGTAGTTTTCGAGATATATCGAGATATTTAAAAGTTCCGAAGCCGCACCAACATAACAGAGATACAGAAACACCGTGGCCCCTTTCTTTGAGATAACTCTGTACTATTGCGAGCTGCAAATGCCACTTCCAGCTTAGCTGTGCAGAAGAAGAACAACAAGAAGAAGAAATATCTCGAAATATGTCCGTCAGGCCCCTTCCCTTGAGATATATCTGCAAATATCTCGGAAACGAAGCGAGCTATGGCAAAATGTTAAGAGACCTTTTTTGTAGAGAATTAAGTTTCCTACTTTTTATGTTCTATGATATTTTTTGATCAGATGCGTAGTTCTCGAGATATATCAAGATATTTAAAAGTTCCGAAGCCGCACCAACATAATAGAGATACAGAAACACCGTGGCCCCTTTCTTTGAGATAACTCTGCACTATTGCGAGCTGCAAATGCCACTTCCAGCTTAGCTGTGCAGAAGAAGAACAACAAGAAGAAGAAATATCTCGAAATATGTCCGTCAGGCCCGTTCCTTTGAGTTGAATCTGCAAATATCTCGGAAACGAAGCGAGCTATGGCAAAATGTTGAGAGACCTTTTTTGTAGAGAATTAAGTTTCCTACTTTTTATGTTCTATGATATTTTCTGATCAGATGCGTAGTTCTCGAGATATATCGAGATATTTAAAAGTTCCGAAGCCGCACCAACATAATAGAGATTCAGAAACACCGTGGCCCCTTTCTTTGAGATAACTCTGCACTATTGCGAGCTGGAAATGCCACTTCCAGTTTAGCTGTGCAGAAGAAGAACAACAAGAAGAAGAAATATCTCGAAATATGTCCGTCAGGCCCCTTCCCTTGAGATAAATCTGCAAATATCTCGGAAACGAAGCGAGCTATGGCAAAATCTTAAGAGACCTTTTTTGTAGAGAATTAAGTTTCCTACTTTTTATGTTCTATGATATTTTTTGATCAGATGCGTAGTTCTCGAGATATATCAAGATATTTAAAAGTTCCGAAGCCGCACCAACATAATAGAGATACAGAAACACCGTGGTCCCTTTCTTTGAGATAACTCTGCACTATTGCGAGCTGCAAATGCCACGTCCAGCTTAGCTGTGCAGAAGAAGAACAACAAGAAGAAGAAATATCTCGAAATATGTCCGTCAGGCCCCTTCCCTTGAGTTAAATCTGCAAATATCTCGGAAACGAAGCGAGCTATGGCAAAATGTTAAGAGACCTTTTTTGTAGAGAATTAAGTTTCCTACTTTTTATGTTCTATGATATTTTTTTATCAGATGCGTAGTTCTCGAGATATATCAAGATATTTAAAAGTTCCGAAGCCGCACCAACATAATAGAGATACAGAAACACCGTGGCCCCTTTCTATGAGATAACTCTGCACTATTGCGAGCTGCAAATGCCACTTCCAGCTTAGC
The DNA here is from genome assembly GCF_051020975.1 of Osmia lignaria lignaria. Taxonomy (NCBI): domain Eukaryota; kingdom Metazoa; phylum Arthropoda; class Insecta; order Hymenoptera; family Megachilidae; genus Osmia; species Osmia lignaria. The sequence continues at coordinate 9,355,015 of NW_027478166.1, forward strand.
TGTGCAGAAGAAGAACAACAAGAAGAAGAAATATCTCGAAATATGTCCGTCAGGCCCCTTCCCTTGAGCTAAATCTGCAAATATCTCGGAAACGATGCGAGCTATGGCAAAATGTTAAGAGACCTTTTATGTAGAGAATTAAGTTTCCTACTTTTTATGTTCTATGATATTTTTTGATCAGATGCGTAGTTCTCGTGATATATCAAGATATTTAAAAGTTCCGAAGCCGCACCAACATAATAGAGATACAGAAACACCGTGGCCCCTTTCTTTGAGATAACTCTGCGCTATTGCGAGCTGGAAATGCCACTTCCAGTTTAGCTGTGCAGAAGAAGAACAACAAGAAGAAGAAATATCTCGAAATTTGTCCGTCAGGCCCGATCCTTTGAGCTGAATCTGCAAATATCTCGGAAACAATGCGAGCTATGGCAAAATGTTAAGAGACCTTTTTTGTAGAGAATTAAGTTTCCTACTTTTTATGTTCTATGATATTTTTTGATCAGATGCGCAGTTCTCGAGATATATCAAGATATTTAAAAGTTCCGAAGCCGCAACAACATAATAGAGATACAGAAACACCGTGGCCCCTTTCTTTGAGATAACTCTGCACTATTGCGAGCTGCAAATGCCACTTCCAGCTTAGCTGTGCAGAAGAAGAACAACAAGAAGAAGAAATATCTCGAAATATGTCCGTCAGGCCCCTTCCCTTGAGATATATCTGCAAATATCTCGGAAACGAAGCGAGCTATGGCAAAATGTTAAGAGACCTTTTTTGTAGAGAATTATGTTTCCTACAATTTATGTTGTATGATATTTTCTGATCAGAAGCGTAGTTTTCGAGATATATCGAGATATTTAAAAGTTCCGAAGCCGCACCAACATAATAGAGATACAGAAACACCGTGGCCCCTTTCTTTGAGATAACTCTGTACTATTGCGAGCTGCAAATGCCACTTCCAGCTTAGCTGTGCAGAAGAAGAACAACAAGAAGTAGAAATATCTCGAAATATGTCCGTCAGGCCTCTTCCCTTGAGATAAATCTGCACATATCTCGGAAACGAAGCGAGCTATGGCAAAATGTTAAGAGACCTTTTTTGTAGAGAATTATGTTTCCTACAATTTATGTTCTATGATATTTTTTGATCAGAAACGTAGTTCTCGAGATATATCGAGATATTTAAAAGTTCCGAAGCCGCACCAACATAATAGAGGTACAGAAACACCCTGGCCCCTTTCTTTGAGATAACTCTGCACTAGTGCGAGCCGCAAATGCCTCTTCCAGCTTAGCTGTGCAGAAGAAGGACAACAAGAAGAAGAAATATCTCGAAATATGTCCGTCAGGCCCCTTCCCTTGAGATAAATCTGCAAATATCTCGGAAACGAAGCGAGCTATGGCAAAATGTTAAGAGACCTTTTTTGTAGAGAATTAAGTTTCCTACGTTTTATGTTCTTTGATATTTTTTGATCAGATGCGTAGTGCTCGTGATATATCAAGATATTTAAAAGTTCCGAAGCCGCACCAACATAATAGAGATACAGAAACACCGTGGCCCCTTTCTTTGAGATAACTCTGCACTATTGCGAGCTGCAAATGCCACTTCCAGCTTAGCTGTGCAGAAGAGGAACAACAAGAAGAAGAAATATCTCGAAATATGTCCGTCAGGCCCCTTCCCTTGAGATATATCTGCAAATATCTCGGAAACGAAGCGAGCTATGGCAAAATGTTAAGAGACTTTATTTGTAGAGAATTAAGTTTCCTACTTTTTATGTTCTATGATATTTTTTGATCAGATGCGTAGTTCTCGAGATATATCAAGATATTTTAAAGTTCCGAAGCCGCACCAACATAATAGAGATACAGAAACACCGTGGCCCCTTTCTTTGAGATAACTCTGCACTAGTGCGAGCCGCAAATGCCACTTCCAGCTTAGCTGTGCAGAAGAAGAACAACAAGAAGAAGAAATATCTCGAAATATGTCCGTCAGGCCCCTTCCCTTGAGATAAATCTGCAAATATCTCGGAAACGAAGCGAGCTATGGCAAAATGTTAAGAGACCTTTTTTGTAGAGAATTAAGTTTCCTACTTTTTATGTTCTATGATATTTTTTGATCAGAAGCGTAGTTTTCGAGATATATCGAGATATTTAAAAGTTCCGAAGCCGCACCAACATAATAGAGGTACAGAAACACCGTGGCCCCTTTCTTTGAGATAACTCTGCACTATTGCGAGCCGCAAATGCCACTTCCAGCTTAGCTGTGCAGAAGAAGAACAACAAGAAGAAGAAATATCTCGAAATATGTCCGTCAGGCCCCTTCCCTTGAGATAAATCTGCAAATATCTCGGAAACGAATCGAGCTATGGCAAAATCTTAAGAGACCTTTTTTGTAGAGAATTAAGTTTCCTACTTTTTATGTTCTATGATATTTTTTGATCAGATGCGCAGTTCTCGAGATATATCAAGATATTTAAAAGTTCCGAAGCCGCAACAACATAATAGAGATACAGAAACACCGTGGCCCCTTTCTTTGAGATAACTCTGCACTATTGCGAGCTGCAAATGCCACTTCCAGCTTAGCTGTGCAGAAGAAGAACAACAAGAAGAAGAAATATCTCGAAATATGTCCGTCAGGCCCCTTCCCTTGAGATATATCTGCAAATATCTCGGAAACGAAGCGAGCTATGGCAAAATGTTAAGAGACCTTTTTTGTAGAGAATTATGTTTCCTACAATTTATGTTGTATGATATTTTCTGATCAGAAGCGTAGTTTTCGAGATATATCGAGATATTTAAAAGTTCCGAAGCCGCACCAACATAACAGAGATACAGAAACACCGTGGCCCCTTTCTTTGAGATAACTCTGTACTATTGCGAGCTGCAAATGCCACTTCCAGCTTAGCTGTGCAGAAGAAGAACAACAAGAAGAAGAAATATCTCGAAATATGTCCGTCAGGCCTCTTCCCTTGAGATAAATCTGCACATATCTCGGAAACGAAGCGAGCTATGGCAAAATGTTAAGAGACCTTTTTTGTAGAGAATTATGTTTCCTACAATTAATGTTCTATGATATTTTTTGATCAGAAACGTAGTTTTCGAGATATATCGAGATATTTAAAAGTTCCGAAGCCGCACCAACATAATAGAGGTACAGAAACACCGTGGCCCCTTTCTTTGAGATAACTCTGCACTAGTGCGAGCCGCAAATGCCTCTTCCAGCTTAGCTGTGCAGAAGAAGGACAACAAGAAGAAGAAATATCTCGAAATATGTCCGTCAGGCCCCTTCCCTTGAGATAAATCTGCAAATATCTCGGAAACGAAGCGAGCTATGGCAAAATGTTAAGAGACCTTTTTTGTAGAGAATTAAGTTTCCTACGTTTTATGTTCTTTGATATTTTTTGATCAGATGCGTAGTGCTCGAGATATATCAAGATATTTAAAAGTTCCGAAGCCGCACCAACATAATAGAAATACAGAAACACCGTGGCCCCTTTCTTTGAGATAACTCTGCACTATTGCGAGCTGCAAATGCCACTTCCAGCTTAGCTGTGCAGAAGAAGAACAACAAGAAGAAGAAATATCTCGAAATATGTCCGTCAGGCCCGTTCCTTTGAGTTGAATCTGCAAATATCTCGGAAACGAAGCGAGCTATGGCAAAATGTTGAGAGACCTTTTTTGTAGAGAATTAAGTTTCCTACTTTTTATGTTCTATGATATTTTCTGATCAGATGCGTAGTTCTCGAGATATATCGAGATATTTAAAAGTTCCGAAGCCGCACCAACATAATAGAGATTCAGAAACACCGTGGCCCCTTTCTTTGAGATAACTCTGCACTATTGCGAGCTGGAAATGCCACTTCCAGTTTAGCTGTGCAGAAGAAGAACAACAAGAAGAAGAAATATCTCGAAATATGTCCGTCAGGCCCCTTCCCTTGAGATAAATCTGCAAATATCTCGGAAACGAAGCGAGCTATGGCAAAATCTTAAGAGACCTTTTTTGTAGAGAATTAAGTTTCCTACAATTTATGTTCTATGATATTTTTTGATCAGATGCGTAGTTCTCGAGATATATCAAGATATTTAAAAGTTCCGAAGCCGCACCAACATAATAGAGATACAGAAACACCGTGGTCCCTTTCTTTGAGATAACTCTGCACTATTGCGAGCTGCAAATGCCACGTCCAGCTTAGCCGTGCAGAAGAAGAACAACAAGAAGAAGAAATATCTCGAAATATGTCCGTCAGGCCCCTTCCCTTGAGTTAAATCTGCAAATATCTCGGAAACGAAGCGAGCTATGGCAAAATGTTAAGAGACCTTTTTTGTAGAGAATTAAGTTTCCTACTTTTTATGTTCTATGATATTTTTTGATCAGATGCGTAGTTCTCGAGATATATCAAGATATTTAAAAGTTCCGAAGCCGCACCAACATAATAGAGATACAGAAACACCGTGGCCCCTTTCTATGAGATAACTCTGCACTATTGCGAGCTGCAAATGCCACTTCCAGCTTAGCTGTGCAGAAGAAGAACAACAAGAAGAAGAAATATCTCGAAATATGTCCGTCAGGCCCCTTCCCTTGAGCTAAATCTGCAAATATCTCGGAAACGATGCGAGCTATGGCAAAATGTTAAGAGACCTTTTTTGTAGAGAATTAAGTTTCCTACTTTTTATGTTCTATGATATTTTTTGATCAGATGCGTAGTTCTCGTGATATATCAAGATATTTAAAAGTTCCGAAGCCGCACCAACATAATAGAGATACAGAAACACCGTGGCCCCTTTCTTTGAGATAACTCTGCGCTATTGCGAGCTGGAAATGCCACTTCCAGTTTAGCTGTGCAGAAGAAGAACAACAAGAAGAAGAAATATCTCGAAATTTGTCCGTCAGGCCCGATCCTTTGAGCTGAATCTGCAAATATCTCGGAAACAATGCGAGCTATTGCAAAACGTTGAGAGACCTTTTTTGTAGGAAATTAAGTTTCCTACAATTTATGTTCTATGATATTTTTTGATCAGATGCGTAGTTTTCGAGATATATCGAGATATTTAAAGGTTCCGAAACCGCAACAACATAATAAAGATACAGAAACACCGTGGCCCCTTTCTTTGAGATAACTCTGCACTATTGCGAGCTGCAAATGCCAGTTCCAGCTTAGCTGTGCAGAAGAAGAACAACAAGAAGAAGAAATATCTCGAAATATGTCCGTCAGGCCCCTTCCCTTGAGATAAATCTGCATATATCTCGGAAACGAAGCGAGCTATGGCAAAATGTTAAGAGACCTTTTTTGTAGAGAATTAAGTTTTCTACTTTTTATGTTCTATGATATTTTTTGATCAGATGCGTAGTTCTCGAGATATATCAAGATATTTAAAAGTTCCGAAGCTGCACCAATATAATAGAGGTACAGAAACACCGTGGCCTCTTTCTTTGAGATAACTCTGCACTATTGCGAGCTGCAAATGCCACTTCCAGCTTAGCTGTGCAGAAGAAGAACAACAAGAAGAAGAAATATCTCGAAATATGTCCGTCAGGCCCCTTCCCTTGAGATAAATCTGCATATATCTCGGAAACGAAGCGAGCTATGGCAAAATGTTAAGAGACCTTTTTTGTAGAGAATTAAGTTTTCTACTTTTTATGTTCTATGATATTTTTTGATCAGATGCGTAGTTCTCGTGATATATCAAGATATTTAAAAGTTCCGAAGCCGCACCAACATAATAGAGATACAGAAACACCGTGGCCCCTTTCTTTGAGATAACTCTGCGCTATTGCGAGCTGGAAATGCCACTTCCAGTTTAGCTGTGCAGAAGAAGAACAACAAGAAGAAGAAATATCTCGAAATTTGTCCGTCAGGCCCGATCCTTTGAGCTGAATCTGCAAATATCTCGGAAACAATGCGAGCTATGGCAAAACGTTGAGAGACCTTTTTTGTAGGAAATTAAGTTTCCTACAATTTATGTTCTATGATATTTTTTGATCAGATGCGTAGTTTTCGAGATATATCGAGATATTTAAAGGTTCCGAAACCGCAACAACATAATAAAGATACAGAAACACCGTGGCCCCTTTCTTTGAGATAACTCTGCACTATTGCGAGCTGCAAATGCCAGTTCCAGCTTAGCTGTGCAGAAGAAGAACAACAAGAAGAAGAAATATCTCGAAATATGTCCGTCAGGCCCCTTCCCTTGAGATAAATCTGCAAATATCTCGGAAACGAAGCGAGCTATGGCAAAACGTTGAGAGACCTTTTTTGTAGGAAATTAAGTTTCCTACAATTTATGTTCTATGATATTTTTTGATCAGATGCGTAGTTTTCGAGATATATCGAGATATTTAAAGGTTCCGAAACCGCAACAACATAATAAAGATACAGAAACACCGTGGCCCCTTTCTTTGAGATAACTCTGCACTATTGCGAGCTGCAAATGCCAGTTCCAGCTTAGCTGTGCAGAAGAAGAACAACAAGAAGAAGAAATATCTCGAAATATGTCCGTCAGGCCCCTTCCCTTGAGATAAATCTGCATATATCTCGGAAACGAAGCGAGCTATGGCAAAATGTTAAGAGACTTTATTTGTAGAGAATTAAGTTTCCTACCTTTTATGTTCTATGATATTTTTTGATCAGATGCGTAGTTCTCGAGATATATCAAGATATTTTAAAGTTCCGAAGCCGCACCAACATAATAGAGATACAGAAACACCGTGGCCCCTTTCTTTGAGATAACTCTGCACTATTGCGAGCTGGAAATGCCACTTCCAGTTTAGCTGTGCAGAAGAAGAACAACAAGAAGAAGAAATATCTCGAAATATGTCCGTCAGGCCCCTTCCCTTGAGATAAATCTGCAAATATCTCGGAAACGAAGCGAGCTATGGCAAAATGTTAAGAGACCTTTTTTGTAGAGAATTATGTTTCCTACAATTTATGCTCTATGATATTTTTTGATCAGAAGCGTAGTTTTCGAGATATATCGAGATATTTAAAAGATCCGAAGCCGCACCAACATAATAGAGATACAGAAACACCGTGGCCCCTTTCTTTGAGATAACTCTGCACTAGTGCGAGCCGCAAATGCCGCTTCCAGCTTAGCTGTGCAGAAGAAGAACAACAAGAAGAAGAAATATCTCGAAATATGTCCGTCAGGCCCCTTCCCTCGAGATAAATCTGCAAATATCTCGGAAACCAAGCGAGCTATGGCAAAATGTTAAGAGACCTTTTTTGAAGAGAATTAAGTTTCCTACAAGTTACGTTCTATGATATTTTTTGATCAGATGCGTAATTCTCGAGATATATCAAGATATTTAAAAGTTCCGCAGCCGCACCAACATAATAGAGATACAGAAACACCGTGGCCCCTTTCTGTGAGATAACTCTGCACTATTGCGAGCTGCAAATGCCAGTTCGAGCTTAGCTGTGCAGAAGAAGCACAACAAGAACAAGAAGTATCTCGGAATATGTCCGTCAGGCCCCTTCCCTTGAGCTAAATCTGCAAATATGTCGGAAACAATGCGGGCTATGGCAAACTATTAAGAGACCTTTTTTGTAGGAAATTAAGTTTCCTACTATTTATGCTCTATGATATTTTTGGATCAGAGGCGTAGTTTTCGAGATATATCAAGATATTTAAAAGTTCCGAAGCCGCACCAACATAATAGAGATACAGAAACACCGTGGCCCCTTTCTGTGAGATAACTCTGCACTATTGCGAGCTGCAAATGCCAGTTCCAGCTTAGCTGTGCAGAAGAAGCACAACAATAACAAGAAATATCTCGGAATATGTCCGTCAGGCCCCTTCCCTTGAGCTAAATCTGCAAATATCTCGGAAACGATGCGAGCTATGGCAAAATGTTAAGAGACCTTTTTTGTAGATAATTAAGTTTTCTACTTTTCATGTTCTATGATATTTTATGATCAGATGCGTAGTTCTCGAGATATATCAAGATATTTAAAAGTTCCGAAGCTGCACCAATATAATAGAGGTACAGAAACACCGTGGCCTCTTTCTTTGAGATAACTCTGCACTATTGCGAGCTGCAAATGCCACTTCCAGCTTAGCTGTGCAGAAGAAGAACAACAAGAAGAAGAAATATCTCGAAATATGTCCGTCAGGCCCCTTCCCTTGAGATAAATCTGCATATATCTCGGAAACGAAGCGAGCTATGGCAAAATGTTAAGAGACCTTTTTTGTAGAGAATTAAGTTTTCTACTTTTTATGTTCTATGATATTTTTTGATCAGATGCGTAGTTCTCGAGATATATCAAGATATTTAAAAGTTTCGAAGCTGCACCAACATAATAGATATACAGAAACACCGTGGCCCCTTTCTTTGAGATAACTCTGCACTATTGCGAGCTGCAAATGCCACTTCCAGCTTAGCTGTGCAGAAGAAGAACAACAAGAAGAAGAAATATCTCGAAATATGTCCGTCAGGCCCCTTCCCTTGAGATAAATCTGCAAATATCTCGGAAACGAAGCGAGCTATGGCAAAATGTTAAGAGACTTTATTTGTAGAGAATTAAGTTTCCTACCTTTTATGTTCTATGATATTTTTTGATCAGATGCGTAGTTCTCGAGATATATCAAGATATTTTAAAGTTCCGAAGCCGCACCAACATAATAGAGATACAGAAACACCGTGGCCCCTTTCTTTGAGATAACTCTGCACTATTGCGAGCTGGAAATGCCACTTCCAGTTTAGCTGTGCAGAAGAAGAACAACAAGAAGAAGAAATATCTCGAAATATGTCCGTCAGGCCCCTTCCCTTGAGATAAATCTGCAAATATCTCGGAAACGAAGCGAGCTATGGCAAAACGTTGAGAGACCTTTTTTGTAGGAAATTAAGTTTCCTACAATTTATGTTCTATGATATTTTTTGATCAGATGCGTAGTTTTCGAGATATATCGAGATATTTAAAGGTTCCGAAACCGCAACAACATAATAAAGATACAGAAACACCGTGGCCCCTTTCTTTGAGATAACTCTGCACTATTGCGAGCTGCAAATGCCAGTTCCAGCTTAGCTGTGCAGAAGAAGAACAACAAGAAGAAGAAATATCTCGAAATATGTCCGTCAGGCCCCTTCCCTTGAGATAAATCTGCATATATCTCGGAAACGAAGCGAGCTATGGCAAAATGTTAAGAGACCTTTTTTGTAGAGAATTAAGTTTTCTACTTTTTATGTTCTATGATATTTTTTGATCAGATGCGTAGTTCTCGAGATATATCAAGATATTTAAAAGTTCCGAAGCTGCACCAATATAATAGAGGTACAGAAACACCGTGGCCTCTTTCTTTGAGATAACTCTGCACTATTGCGAGCTGCAAATGCCACTTCCAGCTTAGCTGTGCAGAAGAAGAACAACAAGAAGAAGAAATATCTCGAAATATGTCCGTCAGGCCCCTTCCCTTGAGATAAATCTGCATATATCTCGGAAACGAAGCGAGCTATGGCAAAATGTTAAGAGACCTTTTTTGTAGAGAATTAAGTTTTCTACTTTTTATGTTCTATGATATTTTTTGATCAGATGCGTAGTTCTCGTGATATATCAAGATATTTAAAAGTTCCGAAGCCGCACCAACATAATAGAGATACAGAAACACCGTGGCCCCTTTCTTTGAGATAACTCTGCGCTATTGCGAGCTGGAAATGCCACTTCCAGTTTAGCTGTGCAGAAGAAGAACAACAAGAAGAAGAAATATCTCGAAATTTGTCCGTCAGGCCCGATCCTTTGAGCTGAATCTGCAAATATCTCGGAAACAATGCGAGCTATGGCAAAACGTTGAGAGACCTTTTTTGTAGGAAATTAAGTTTCCTACAATTTATGTTCTATGATATTTTTTGATCAGATGCGTAGTTTTCGAGATATATCGAGATATTTAAAGGTTCCGAAACCGCAACAACATAATAAAGATACAGAAACACCGTGGCCCCTTTCTTTGAGATAACTCTGCACTATTGCGAGCTGCAAATGCCAGTTCCAGCTTAGCTGTGCAGAAGAAGAACAACAAGAAGAAGAAATATCTCGAAATATGTCCGTCAGGCCCCTTCCCTTGAGATAAATCTGCAAATATCTCGGAAACGAAGCGAGCTATGGCAAAACGTTGAGAGACCTTTTTTGTAGGAAATTAAGTTTCCTACAATTTATGTTCTATGATATTTTTTGATCAGATGCGTAGTTTTCGAGATATATCGAGATATTTAAAGGTTCCGAAACCGCAACAACATAATAAAGATACAGAAACACCGTGGCCCCTTTCTTTGAGATAACTCTGCACTATTGCGAGCTGCAAATGCCAGTTCCAGCTTAGCTGTGCAGAAGAAGAACAACAAGAAGAAGAAATATCTCGAAATATGTCCGTCAGGCCCCTTCCCTTGAGATAAATCTGCATATATCTCGGAAACGAAGCGAGCTATGGCAAAATGTTAAGAGACTTTATTTGTAGAGAATTAAGTTTCCTACCTTTTATGTTCTATGATATTTTTTGATCAGATGCGTAGTTCTCGAGATATATCAAGATATTTTAAAGTTCCGAAGCCGCACCAACATAATAGAGATACAGAAACACCGTGGCCCCTTTCTTTGAGATAACTCTGCACTATTGCGAGCTGGAAATGCCACTTCCAGTTTAGCTGTGCAGAAGAAGAACAACAAGAAGAAGAAATATCTCGAAATATGTCCGTCAGGCCCCTTCCCTTGAGATAAATCTGCAAATATCTCGGAAACGAAGCGAGCTATGGCAAAATGTTAAGAGACCTTTTTTGTAGAGAATTATGTTTCCTACAATTTATGCTCTATGATATTTTTTGATCAGAAGCGTAGTTTTCGAGATATATCGAGATATTTAAAAGATCCGAAGCCGCACCAACATAATAGAGATACAGAAACACCGTGGCCCCTTTCTTTGAGATAACTCTGCACTAGTGCGAGCCGCAAATGCCGCTTCCAGCTTAGCTGTGCAGAAGAAGAACAACAAGAAGAAGAAATATCTCGAAATATGTCCGTCAGGCCCCTTCCCTCGAGATAAATCTGCAAATATCTCGGAAACCAAGCGAGCTATGGCAAAATGTTAAGAGACCTTTTTTGAAGAGAATTAAGTTTCCTACAAGTTACGTTCTATGATATTTTTTGATCAGATGCGTAATTCTCGAGATATATCAAGATATTTAAAAGTTCCGCAGCCGCACCAACATAATAGAGATACAGAAACACCGTGGCCCCTTTCTGTGAGATAACTCTGCACTATTGCGAGCTGCAAATGCCAGTTCGAGCTTAGCTGTGCAGAAGAAGCACAACAAGAACAAGAAGTATCTCGGAATATGTCCGTCAGGCCCCTTCCCTTGAGCTAAATCTGCAAATATGTCGGAAACAATGCGGGCTATGGCAAACTATTAAGAGACCTTTTTTGTAGGAAATTAAGTTTCCTACTATTTATGCTCTATGATATTTTTGGATCAGAGGCGTAGTTTTCGAGATATATCAAGATATTTAAAAGTTCCGAAGCCGCACCAACATAATAGAGATACAGAAACACCGTGGCCCCTTTCTGTGAGATAACTCTGCACTATTGCGAGCTGCAAATGCCAGTTCCAGCTTAGCTGTGCAGAAGAAGCACAACAATAACAAGAAATATCTCGGAATATGTCCGTCAGGCCCCTTCCCTTGAGCTAAATCTGCAAATATCTCGGAAACGATGCGAGCTATGGCAAAATGTTAAGAGACCTTTTTTGTAGATAATTAAGTTTTCTACTTTTCATGTTCTATGATATTTTATGATCAGATGCGTAGTTCTCGAGATATATCAAGATATTTAAAAGTTCCGAAGCTGCACCAATATAATAGAGGTACAGAAACACCGTGGCCTCTTTCTTTGAGATAACTCTGCACTATTGCGAGCTGCAAATGCCACTTCCAGCTTAGCTGTGCAGAAGAAGAACAACAAGAAGAAGAAATATCTCGAAATATGTCCGTCAGGCCCCTTCCCTTGAGATAAATCTGCATATATCTCGGAAACGAAGCGAGCTATGGCAAAATGTTAAGAGACCTTTTTTGTAGAGAATTAAGTTTTCTACTTTTTATGTTCTATGATATTTTTTGATCAGATGCGTAGTTCTCGAGATATATCAAGATATTTAAAAGTTTCGAAGCTGCACCAACATAATAGATATACAGAAACACCGTGGCCCCTTTCTTTGAGATAACTCTGCACTATTGCGAGCTGCAAATGCCACTTCCAGCTTAGCTGTGCAGAAGAAGAACAACAAGAAGAAGAAATATCTCGAAATATGTCCGTCAGGCCCCTTCCCTTGAGATAAATCTGCAAATATCTCGGAAACGAAGCGAGCTATGGCAAAATGTTAAGAGACTTTATTTGTAGAGAATTAAGTTTCCTACCTTTTATGTTCTATGATATTTTTTGATCAGATGCGTAGTTCTCGAGATATATCAAGATATTTTAAAGTTCCGAAGCCGCACCAACATAATAGAGATACAGAAACACCGTGGCCCCTTTCTTTGAGATAACTCTGCACTATTGCGAGCTGGAAATGCCACTTCCAGTTTAGCTGTGCAGAAGAAGAACAACAAGAAGAAGAAATATCTCGAAATATGTCCGTCAGGCCCCTTCCCTTGAGATAAATCTGCAAATATCTCGGAAACGAAGCGAGCTATGGCAAAACGTTGAGAGACCTTTTTTGTAGGAAATTAAGTTTCCTACAATTTATGTTCTATGATATTTTTTGATCAGATGCGTAGTTTTCGAGATATATCGAGATATTTAAAGGTTCCGAAACCGCAACAACATAATAAAGATACAGAAACACCGTGGCCCCTTTCTTTGAGATAACTCTGCACTATTGCGAGCTGCAAATGCCAGTTCCAGCTTAGCTGTGCAGAAGAAGAACAACAAGAAGAAGAAATATCTCGAAATATGTCCGTCAGGCCCCTTCCCTTGAGATAAATCTGCATATATCTCGGAAACGAAGCGAGCTATGGCAAAATGTTAAGAGACCTTTTTTGTAGAGAATTAAGTTTTCTACTTTTTATGTTCTATGATATTTTTTGATCAGATGCGTAGTTCTCGAGATATATCAAGATATTTAAAAGTTCCGAAGCTGCACCAATATAATAGAGGTACAGAAACACCGTGGCCTCTTTCTTTGAGATAACTCTGCACTAGTGCGAGCCGCAAATGCCGCTTCCAGCTTAGCTGTGCAGAAGAAGAACAACAAGAAGAAGAAATATCTCGAAATATGTCCGTCAGGCCCCTTCCCTCGAGATAAATCTGCAAATATCTCGGAAACCAAGCGAGCTATGGCAAAATGTTAAGAGACCTTTTTTGAAGAGAATTAAGTTTCCTACAAGTTACGTTCTATGATATTTTTTGATCAGATGCGTAATTCTCGAGATATATCAAGATATTTAAAAGTTCCGCAGCCGCACCAACATAATAGAGATACAGAAACACCGTGGCCCCTTTCTTTGAGATAACTCTGCACTATTGCGAGCTGGAAATGCCACTTCCAGTTTAGCTGTGCAGAAGAAGAACAACAAGAAGAAGAAATATCTCGAAATATGTCCGTCAGGCCCCTTCCCTTGAGATATATCTGCAAATATCTCGGAAACGAAGCGAGCTATGGCAAAATGTTAAGAGACCTTTTTTGTAGAGAATTAAGTTTCCTACTTTTTATGTTCTATGATATTCTTTGATCAGATGCGTAGTTCTCGAGATATATCAAGATATTTAAAAGTTCCGAAGCCGCACCAACATAATAGAGATACAGAAACACCGTGGCCCCTTTCTTTGAGATAACTCTGCACTATTGCGAGCTGGAAATGCCACTTCCAGTTTAGCTGTGCAGAAGAAGAACAACAAGAAGAAGAAATATCTCGAAATATGTCCGTCAGGCCCCTTCCCTTGAGATATATCTGCAAATATCTCGGAAACGAAGCGAGCTATGGCAAAATGTTAAGAGACCTTTTTTGTAGAGAATTAAGTTTACTACTCTTTATGTTGTATGAGATTTTTTGATCAGATGCGTAGTTCTCGAGATATATCAAGATATTTAAAAGTTCCGAAGCCGCACCAACATAATAGAGATACAGAAACACCGTGGCCCCTTTCTTTGAGATAACTCTGCACTGTTGCGAGCTGTAAATGCCACTTCCGGCTTAGCTGTGCAGAAGAAGAACAACAAGAAGAAGAAATATCTCGAAATATGTCCGTCAGGCCCCTTCCCTTGAGATAAATCTGCAAATATCTCGGAAACGAAGCGAGCTATGGCAAAATGTTAAGAGACCTTTTTTGTAGAGAATTATGTTTCCTACAATTTATGTTCTATGATATTTTTTGATCAGACGCGTAGTTTTCGAGATATATCGAGATATTTAAAAGTTCCGAAGCTGCACCAACATAATAGACATACAGAAAAACCGTGGCCCCTTTCTTTGAGATAACTCTGCACTAGTGCGAGCCGCAAATGCCACATCCAGCTTAGCTGTGCAGAAGAAGAACAACAAGAAGAAGAAATATCTCGAAATATGTCCGTTAGGCCCCTTCCCTTGAGATAAATCTGCAAATATCTCGGAAACGAAGCGAGCTATGGCAAAATGTTAAGAGACCCTTTTTGTAGAGAATTACGTTTCCTACAATTTATGTTCTATGATATTTTTTGATCAGAAGCGTAGTTTTCGAGATATATCGAGATATTTAAAAGTTCCGAAGCCGCACCAACATAATAGAGGTACAGAAACACCGTGGCCCCTTTCTTTGAGATAACTCTGCACTAGTGCGATCCGCAAATGCCACTTCCAGCTTAGCTGTGCAGAAGAAGAACAACAAGAAGAAGAAATATCTCGAAATATGTCTGTCAGGCCCCTTCCCTTGAGATAAATCTGCAAATATCTCGGAAACGAAGCGAGGTATGGCAAAATGGTAAGAGACCTTTTTTGTAGAGAATTAAGTTTCCTACTTTTTATGTTCTATGATATTCTTTGATCAGATGCGTAGTTCTCGAGATATATCAAGATATTTAAAAGTTCCGAAGCCGCACCAACATAATAGAGATACAGAAACACCGTGGCCCCTTTCTTTGAGATAACTCTGCACTATTGCGAGCTGAAAATGCCACTTCCAGTTTAGCTGTGCAGAAGAAGAACAACAAGAAGAAGAAATATCTCGAAATATGTCCGTCAGGCCCCTTCCCTTGAGATATATCTGCAAATATCTCGGAAACGAAGCGAGCTATGGCAAAATGTTAAGAGACCTTTTTTGTAGAGAATTATGTTTCCTACAATTTATGTTGTATGATATTTTTTGATCAGATGCGTAGTTCTCGAGATATATCAAGATATTTAAAAGTTCCGAAGCCGCACCAACATAATAGAGATACAGAAACACCGTGGCCCCTTTCTTTGAGATAACTCTGCACTAATGCGAGCCGCAAATGCCACTTCCAGCTTAGCTGTGCAGAAGACGAACAACAAGAAGAAGAAATATCTCGAAATATGTCCGTCAGGCCCCTTCCCTTGAGATAAATCTGCAAATATCTCGGAAACGAAGCGAGGTATGGCAAAATGGTAAGAGACCTTTTTTGTAGAGAATTAAGTTTCCTACTTTTTATGTTCTATGATATTCTTTGATCAGATGCGTAGTTCTCGAGATATATCAAGATATTTAAAAGTTCCGAAGCCGCACCAACATAATAGAGATACAGAAACACCGTGGCCCCTTTCTTTGAGATAACTCTGCACTATTGCGAGCTGAAAATGCCACTTCCAGTTTAGCTGTGCAGAAGAAGAACAACAAGAAGAAGAAATATCTCGAAATATGTCCGTCAGGCCCCTTCCCTTGAGATAAATCTGCAAATATCTCGGAAACGAAGCGAGCTATGGCAAAATGTTAAGAGACCTTTTTTGTAGAGAATTACGTTTCCTACAATTTATGTTCTATGATATTTTTTGATCAGAAGCGTAGTTTTCGAGATATATCGAGATATTTAAAAGTTCCGAAGCCGCACCAACATAATAGAGGTACAGAAACACCGTGGCCCCTTTCTTTGAGATAACTCTGCACTAGTGCGATCCGCAAATGCCACTTCCAGCTTAGCTGTGCAGAAGAAGAACAACAAGAAGAAGAAATATCTCGAAATATGTCTGTCAGGCCCCTTCCCTTGAGATAAATCTGCAAATATCTCGGAAACGAAGCGAGGTATGGCAAAATGGTAAGAGACCTTTTTTGTAGAGAATTAAGTTTCCTACTTTTTATGTTCTATGATATTCTTTGATCAGATGCGTAGTTCTCGAGATATATCAAGATATTTAAAAGTTCCGAAGCCGCACCAACATAATAGAGATACAGAAACACCGTGGCCCCTTTCTTTGAGATAACTCTGCACTATTGCGAGCTGAAAATGCCACTTCCAGTTTAGCTGTGCAGAAGAAGAACAACAAGAAGAAGAAATATCTCGAAATATGTCCGTCAGGCCCCTTCCCTTGAGATATATCTGCAAATATCTCGGAAACGAAGCGAGCTATGGCAAAATGTTAAGAGACCTTTTTTGTAGAGAATTATGTTTCCTACAATTTATGTTGTATTACATTTTTTGATCAGATGCGTAGTTCTCGAGACATATCAAGATATTTAAAAGTTCCGAAGCCGCACCAACATAATCGAGATACAGAAACACCGTGGCCCCTTTCTTTGAGATAACTCTGCACTAATGCGAGCCGCAAATGCCACTTCCAGCTTAGCTGTGCAGAAGAAGAACAACAAGAAGAAGAAATATCTCGAAATATGTCCGTCAGGCCCCTTCCCTTGAGATAAATCTGCAAATATCTCGGAAACGAAGCGAGCTATGGCAAAATGTTAAGAGACCTTTTTTGTAGAGAATTACGTTTCCTACAATTTATGTTCTATGATATTTTTTGATCAGAAGCGTAGTTTTCGAGATATATCGAGATATTTAAAAGTTCCGAAGCCGCACCAACATAATAGAGGTACAGAAACACCGTGGCCCCTTTCTTTGAGATAACTCTGCACTAGTGCGATCCGCAAATGCCACTTCCAGCTTAGCTGTGCAGAAGAAGAACAACAAGAAGAAGAAATATCTCGAAATATGTCTGTCAGGCCCCTTCCCTTGAGATAAATCTGCAAATATCTCGGAAACGAAGCGAGGTATGGCAAAATGGTAAGAGACCTTTTTTGTAGAGAATTAAGTTTCCTACTTTTTATGTTCTATGATATTCTTTGATCAGATGCGTAGTTCTCGAGATATATCAAGATATTTAAAAGTTCCGAAGCCGCACCAACATAATAGAGATACAGAAACACCGTGGCCCCTTTCTTTGAGATAACTCTGCACTATTGCGAGCTGAAAATGCCACTTCCAGTTTAGCTGTGCAGAAGAAGAACAACAAGAAGAAGAAATATCTCGAAATATGTCCGTCAGGCCCCTTCCCTTGAGATATATCTGCAAATATCTCGGAAACGAAGCGAGCTATGGCAAAATGTTAAGAGACCTTTTTTGTAGAGAATTATGTTTCCTACAATTTATGTTGTATGACATTTTTTGATCAGATGCGTAGTTCTCGAGATATATCAAGATATTTAAAAGTTCCGAAGCCGCACCAACATAATCGAGATACAGAAACACCGTGGCCCCTTTCTTTGAGATAACTCTGCACTAATGCGAGCCGCAAATGCCACTTCCAGCTTAGCTGTGCAGAAGAAGAACAACAAGAAGAAGAAATATCTCGAAATATGTCCGTCAGGCCCCTTCCCTTGAGATAAATCTGCAAATATCTCGGAAACGAAGCGAGCTATGGCAAAATGTTAAGAGACCTTTTTTGTAGAGAATTAAGTTTCCTACTTTTTATGTTTTATGATATTTTTTGATCAGATGCGTAGTTCTCGAGATATATCAAGATATTTAAAAGTTCCGAAGCCGCACCAACATAATAGAGATACAGAAACACCGTGGCCCCTTTCTTTGAGATAACTCTGCACTATTGCGAGCTGCAAATGCCACTTCCAGCTTAGCTGTGCAGAAGAAGAACAACAAGAAGAAGAAATATCTCGAAATATGTCCGTCAGGCCCCTTCCCTTGAGATAAATCTGCAAATATCTCGGAAACGAAGCGAGGTATGGCAAAATGTTAAGAGACCTTTTTTGTAGAGAATTAAGTTTCCTACTTTTTATGTTCTATGATATTCTTTGATCAGATGCGTAGTTCTCGAGATATATCAAGATATTTAAAAGTTCCGAAGCCGCACCAACATAATAGAGATACAGAAACACCGTGGCCCCTTTCTTTGAGATAACTCTGCACTATTGCGAGCTGCAAATGCCACTTCCAGCTTAGCTGTGCAGAAGAAGAACAACAAGAAGAAGAAATATCTCGAAATATGTTCGTCAGGCCCCTTCCCTTGAGATATATCTGCAAATATCTCGGAAACGAAGCGAGCTATGGCAAAATGTTAAGAGACCTTTTTTGTAGAGAATTATGTTTCCTACAATTTATGTTCTATGATATTTTTTGATCAGACGCGTAGTTTTCGAGATATATGGAGATATTTAAAAGTTCCGAAGCTGCACCAACATAATAGACATACAGAAACACCGTGGCCCCTTTCTTTGAGATAACTCTGCACTAGTGCGAGCCGCAAATGCCACTTCCAGCTTAGCTGTGCAGAAGAAGAACAACAAGAAGAAGAAATATCTCGAAATATGTCCGTTAGGCCCCTTCCCTTGAGATACATCTGCAAATATCTCGGAAACGAAGCGAGCTATGGCAAAATGTTAAGAGACCTTTTTTGTAGAGAATTATGTTTCCTACAATTTCTGTTCTATGATATTTTTTGATCCGAAGCGTAGTTTTCGAGATATATCGAGATATTTAAAAGTTCCGAAGCCGCACCAACATAATAGAGGTACAGAAACACCGTGGCCCCTTTCTTTGAGATAACTCTGCACTAGTGCGATCCGCAAATGCCACTTCCAGCTTAGCTGTGCAGAAGAAGAACAACAAGAAGAAGAAATATCTCGAAATATGTCTGTCAGGCCCCTTCCCTTGAGATAAATCTGCAAATATCTCGGAAACGAAGCGAGCTATGGCAAAATGTTAAGAGACTTTATTTGTAGAGAATTAAGTTTTCTACTTTTTATGTTCTATGATATTTTTTGATCAGATGCGTAGTTCTCGAGATATATCAAGATATTTAAAAGTTCCGAAGCCGCACCAACATAATAGAGATACAGAAACACCGTGGCCCCTTTCTTTGAGATAACTCTGCACTAATGCGAGCCGCAAATGCCACTTCCAGCTTAGCTGTGCAGAAGAAGAACAACAAGAAGAAGAAATATCTCGAAATATGTCCGTCAGGCCCCTTCCCTTGAGATAAATCTGCAAATATCTCGGAAACGAAGCGAGCTATGGCAAAATGTTAAGAGACCTTTTTTGTAGAGAATTAAGTTTCCTACTTTTTATGTTTTATGATATTTTTTGATCAGATGCGTAGTTCTCGAGATATATCAAGATATTTAAAAGTTCCGAAGCCGCACCAACATAATAGAGATACAGAAACACCGTGGCCCCTTTCTTTGAGATAACTCTGCACTATTGCGAGCTGCAAATGCCACTTCCAGCTTAGCTGTGCAGAAGAAGAACAACAAGAAGAAGAAATATCTCGAAATATGTCCGTCAGGCCCCTTCCCTTGAGATAAATCTGCAAATATCTCGGAAACGAAGCGAGGTATGGCAAAATGGTAAGAGACCTTTTTTGTAGAGAATTAAGTTTCCTACTTTTTATGTTCTATGATATTCTTTGATCAGATGCGTAGTTCTCGAGATATATCAAGATATTTAAAAGTTCCGAAGCCGCACCAACATAATAGAGATACAGAAACACCGTGGCCCCTTTCTTTGAGATAACTCTGCACTATTGCGAGCTGCAAATGCCACTTCCAGCTTAGCTGTGCAGAAGAAGAACAACAAGAAGAAGAAATATCTCGAAATATGTTCGTCAGGCCCCTTCCCTTGAGATATATCTGCAAATATCTCGGAAACGAAGCGAGCTATGGCAAAATGTTAAGAGACCTTTTTTGTAGAGAATTATGTTTCCTACAATTTATGTTCTATGATATTTTTTGATCAGACGCGTAGTTTTCGAGATATATGGAGATATTTAAAAGTTCCGAAGCTGCACCAACATAATAGACATACAGAAACACCGTGGCCCCTTTCTTTGAGATAACTCTGCACTAGTGCGAGCCGCAAATGCCACTTCCAGCTTAGCTGTGCAGAAGAAGAACAACAAGAAGAAGAAATATCTCGAAATATGTCTGTCAGGCCCCTTCCCTTGAGATAAATCTGCAAATATCTCGGAAACGAAGCGAGCTATGGCAAAATGTTAAGAGACTTTATTTGTAGAGAATTAAGTTTTCTACTTTTTATGTTCTATGATATTTTTTGATCAGATGCGTAGTTCTCGAGATATATCAAGATATTTAAAAGTTCCGAAGCCGCACCAACATAATAGAGATACAGAAACACCGTGGCCCCTTTCTTTGAGATAACTCTGCACTAATGCGAGCCGCAAATGCCACTTCCAGCTTAGCTGTGCAGAAGAAGAACAACAAGAAGAAGAAATATCTCGAAATATGTCCGTCAGGCCCCTTCCCTTGAGATAAATCTGCAAATATCTCGGAAACGAAGCGAGCTATGGCAAAATGTTAAGAGACCTTTTTTGTAGAGAATTAAGTTTCCTACTTTTTATGTTTTATGATATTTTTTGATCAGATGCGTAGTTCTCGAGATATATCAAGATATTTAAAAGTTCCGAAGCCGCACCAACATAATAGAGATACAGAAACACCGTGGCCCCTTTCTTTGAGATAACTCTGCACTATTGCGAGCTGCAAATGCCACTTCCAGCTTAGCTGTGCAGAAGAACAACAAGAAGAAGAAATATCTCGAAATATGTTCGTCAGGCCCCTTCCCTTGAGATATATCTGCAAATATCTCGGAAACGAAGCGAGGTATGGCAAAATGGTAAGAGACCTTTTTTGTAGAGAATTAAGTTTCCTACTTTTTATGTTCTATGATATTCTTTGATCAGATGCGTAGTTCTCGAGATATATCAAGATATTTAAAAGTTCCGAAGCCGCACCAACATAATAGAGATACAGAAACACCGTGGCCCCTTTCTTTGAGATAACTCTGCACTAATGCGAGCCGCAAATGCGACTTCCAGCTTAGCTGTGCAGAAGAAGAACAACAAGAAGAAGAAATATCTCGAAATATGTCCGTCAGGCCCCTTCCCTTGAGATAAATCTGCAAATATCTCGGAAACGAAGCGAGCTATGGCAAAATGTTAAGAGACCTTTTTTGTAGAGAATTAAGTTTCCTACTTTTTATGTTTTATGATATTTTTTGATCAGATGCGTAGTTCTCGAGATATATCAAGATATTTAAAAGTTCCGAAGCCGCACCAACATAATAGAGATACAGAAACACCGTGGCCCCTTTCTTTGAGATAACTCTGCACTATTGCGAGCTGCAAATGCCACTTCCAGCTTAGCTGCGCAGAAGAAGAACAACAAGAAGAAGAAATATCTCGAAATATGTCCGTCAGGCCCCTTCCCTTGAGATAAATCTGCAAATATCTCGGAAACGAAGCGAGGGATGGCAAAATGTTAAGAGACCTTTTTTGTAGAGAATTAAGTTTCCTACTTTTTATGTTCTATGATATTCTTTGATCAGATGCGTAGTTCTCGAGATATATCAAGATATTTAAAAGTTCCGAAGCCGCACCAACATAATAGAGATACAGAAACACCGTGGCCCCTTTCTTTGAGATAACTCTGCACTATTGCGAGCTGCAAATGCCACTTCCAGCTTAGCTGTGCAGAAGAACAACAAGAAGAAGAAATATCTCGAAATATGTTCGTCAGGCCCCTTCCCTTGAGATATATCTGCAAATATCTCGGAAACGAAGCGAGCTATGGCAAAATGTTAAGAGACTTTTTTTGTAGGGAATTAAGTTTCCTACTTTTTATGCTCTATGATATTTTTTGATCAGATGCGTAGTTCTCGAGATATATCAAGATATTTAAAAGTTCCGAAGCCGCACCAACATAATAGAGATACAGAAACACCGTGGCCCCTTTCTTTGAGATAACTCTGCACTATTGCGAGCTGCAAATGCCACTTCCAGCTTAGCTGTGCAGAAGAAGAACAACAAGAAGAAGAAATATCTCGAAATATGTCCGTCAGGCCCCTTCCCTTGAGATATATCTGCAAATATCTCGGAAACGAAGCGAGGTATGGCAAAATGTTAACAGACCTTTTTTGTAGAGAATTAAGTTTCCTACTTTTTATGTTCTATGATATTTTTTGATCAGATGCGTAGATCTGGAGATATATCAAGATATTTAAAAGTTCCGAAGCCGCACCAACATAATCGAGATACAGAAACACCGTGGCCCCTTTCTTTGAGATAACTCTGCACTAATGCGAGCCGCAAATGCCACTTCCAGCTTAGCTGTGCAGAAGAAGAACAACAAGAAGAAGAAATATCTCGAAATATGTCCGTCAGGCCCCTTCCCTTGAGATAAATCTGCAAATATCTCGGAAACGAAGCGAGCTATGGCAAAATGTTAAGAGACCTTTTTTGTAGAGAATTATGTTTCCTACAATTTATGTTCTATGATATTTTTTGATCAGATGCGTAGTTCTCGAGATATATCAAGATATTTAAAAGTTCCGAAGCCGCACCAACATAATAGAGATACAGAAACACCGTGGCCCCTTTCTTTGAGATAACTCTGCACTAATGCGAGCCGCAAATGCCACTTCCAGCTTAGCTGTGCAGAAGAAGAACAACAAGAAGAAGAAATATCTCGAAATATGTCCGTCAGGCCCCTTCCCTTGAGATAAATCTGCAAATATCTCGGAAACGAAGCGAGCTATGGCAAAATGTTAAGAGACCTTTTTTGTAGAGAATTAAGTTTCCTACTTTTTATGTTTTATGATATTTTTTGATCAGATGCGTAGTTCTCGAGATATATCAAGATATTTAAAAGTTCCGAAGCCGCACCAACATAATAGAGATACAGAAACACCGTGGCCCCTTTCTTTGAGATATCTCTGCACTGTTGCGAGCTGTAAATGCCACTTCCGGCTTAGCTGTGCAGAAGAAGAACAACAAGAAGAAGAAATATCTCGAAATATGTCCGTCAGGCCCCTTCCCTTGAGATAAATCTGCAAATATCTCGGAAACGAAGCGAGCTATGGCAAAATGTTAAGAGACCTTTTTTGTAGAGAATTATGTTTCCTACAATTTATGTTCTATGATATTTTTTGATCAGACGCGTAGTTTTCGAGATATATCGAGATATTTAAAAGTTCCGAAGCTGCACCAACATAATAGACATACAGAAAAACCGTGGCCCCTTTCTTTGAGATAACTCTGCACTAGTGCGAGCCGCAAATGCCACATCCAGCTTAGCTGTGCAGAAGAAGAACAACAAGAAGAAGAAATATCTCGAAATATGTCCGTTAGGCCCCTTCCCTTGAGATAAATCTGCAAATATCTCGGAAACGAAGCGAGCTATGGCAAAATGTTAAGAGACCTTTTTTGTAGAGAATTACGTTTCCTACAATTTATGTTCTATGATATTTTTTGATCAGAAGCGTAGTTTTCGAGATATATCGAGATATTTAAAAGTTCCGAAGCCGCACCAACATAATAGAGGTACAGAAACACCGTGGCCCCTTTCTTTGAGATAACTCTGCACTAGTGCGATCCGCAAATGCCACTTCCAGCTTAGCTGTGCAGAAGAAGAACAACAAGAAGAAGAAATATCTCGAAATATGTCTGTCAGGCCCCTTCCCTTGAGATAAATCTGCAAATATCTCGGAAACGAAGCGAGGTATGGCAAAATGGTAAGAGACGTTTTTTGTAGAGAATTAAGTTTCCTACTTTTTATGTTCTATGATATTCTTTGATCAGATGCGTAGTTCTCGAGATATATCAAGATATTTAAAAGTTCCGAAGCCGCACCAACATAATAGAGATACAGAAACACCGTGGCCCCTTTCTTTGAGATAACTCTGCACTATTGCGAGCTGAAAATGCCACTTCCAGTTTAGCTGTGCAGAAGAAGAACAACAAGAAGAAGAAATATCTCGAAATATGTCCGTCAGGCCCCTTCCCTTGAGATATATCTGCAAATATCTCGGAAACGAAGCGAGCTATGGCAAAATGTTAAGAGACCTTTTTTGTAGAGAATTATGTTCCCTACAATTTATGTTGTATGATATTTTTTGATCAGATGCGTAGTTCTCGAGATATATCAAGATATTTAAAAGTTCCGAAGCCGCACCAACATAATAGAGATACAGAAACACCGTGGCCCCTTTCTTTGAGATAACTCTGCACTAATGCGAGCCGCAAATGCCACTTCCAGCTTAGCTGTGCAGAAGAAGAACAACAAGAAGAAGAAATATCTCGAAATATGTCCGTCAGGCCCCTTCCCTTGAGATAAATCTGCAAATATCTCGGAAACGATGCGAGCTATGGCAAAATGTTAAGAGACCTTTTTTGTAGAGAATTACGTTTCCTACAATTTATGTTCTATGATATTTTTTGATCAGAAGCGTAGTTTTCAAGATATATCGAGATATTTAAAAGTTCCGAAGCCGCACCAACATAATAGAGGTACAGAAACACCGTGGCCCCTTTCTTTGAGATAACTCTGCACTAGTGCGATCCGCAAATGCCACTTCCAGCTTAGCTGTGCAGAAGAAGAACAACAAGAAGAAGAAATATCTCGAAATATGTCTGTCAGGCCCCTTCCCTTGAGATAAATCTGCAAATATCTCGGAAACGAAGCGAGGTATGGCAAAATGGTAAGAGACCTTTTTTGTAGAGAATTAAGTTTCCTACTTTTTATGTTCTATGATATTCTTTGATCAGATGCGTAGTTCTCGAGATATATCAAGATATTTAAAAGTTCCGAAGCCGCACCAACATAATAGAGATACAGAAACACCGTGGCCCCTTTCTTTGAGATAACTCTGCACTATTGCGAGCTGCAAATGCCACTTCCAGCTTAGCTGTGCAGAAGAAGAACAACAAGAAGAAGAAATATCTCGAAATATGTTCGTCAGGCCCCTTCCCTTGAGATATATCTGCAAATATCTCGGAAACGAAGCGAGCTATGGCAAAATGTTAAGAGACCTTTTTTGTAGAGAATTATGTTTCCTACAATTTATGTTCTATGATATTTTTTGATCAGACGCGTAGTTTTCGAGATATATAGAGATATTTAAAAGTTCCGAAGCTGCACCAACATAATAGACATACAGAAACACCGTGGCCCCTTTGTTTGAGATAACTCTGCACTAGTGCGAGCCGCAAATGCCACTTCCAGCTTAGCTGTGCAGAAGAAGAACAACAAGAAGAAGAAATATCTCGAAATATGTCCGTTAGGCCCCTTCCCTTGAGATACATCTGCAAATATCTCGGAAACGAAGCGAGCTATGGCAAAATGTTAAGAGACCTTTTTTGTAGAGAATTATGTTTCCTACAATTTCTGTTCTATGATATTTTTTGGTCCGAAGCGTAGTTTTCGAGATATATCGAGATATTTAAAAGTTCCGAAGCCGCACCAACATAATAGAGGTACAGAAACACCGTGGCCCCTTTCTTTGAGATAACTCTGCACTAGTGCGATCCGCAAATGCCACTTCCAGCTTAGCTGTGCAGAAGAAGAACAACAAGAAGAAGAAATATCTCGAAATATGTCTGTCAGGCCCCTTCCCTTGAGATAAATCTGCAAATATCTCGGAAACGAAGCGAGCTATGGCAAAATGTTAAGAGACTTTATTTGTAGAGAATTAAGTTTTCTACTTTTTATGTTCTATGATATTTTTTGATCAGATGCGTAGTTCTCGAGATATATCAAGATATTTAAAAGTTCCGAAGCCGCACCAACATAATAGAGATACAGAAACACCGTGGCCCCTTTCTTTGAGATAACTCTGCACTAATGCGAGCCGCAAATGCCACTTCCAGCTTAGCTGTGCAGAAGAAGAACAACAAGAAGAAGAAATATCTCGAAATATGTCCGTCAGGCCCCTTCCCTTGAGATAAATCTGCAAATATCTCGGAAACGAAGCGAGCTATGGCAAAATGTTAAGAGACCTTTTTTGTAGAGAATTAAGTTTCCTACTTTTTATGTTTTATGATATTTTTTGATCAGATGCGTAGTTCTCGAGATATATCAAGATATTTAAAAGTTCCGAAGCCGCACCAACATAATAGAGATACAGAAACACCGTGGCCCCTTTCTTTGAGATAACTCTGCACTATTGCGAGCTGCAAATGCCACTTCCAGCTTAGCTGTGCAGAAGAAGAACAACAAGAAGAAGAAATATCTCGAAATATGTCCGTCAGGCCCCTTCCCTTGAGATAAATCTGCAAATATCTCGGAAACGAAGCGAGGTATGGCAAAATGGTAAGAGACCTTTTTTGTAGAGAATTAAGTTTCCTACTCTTTATGTTCTATGATATTCTTTGATCAGATGCGTAGTTCTCGAGATATATCAAGATATTTAAAAGTTCCGAAGCCGCACCAACATAATAGAGATACAGAAACACCGTGGCCCCTTTCTTTGAGATAACTCTGCACTAATGCGAGCCGCAAATGCCACTTCCAGCTTAGCTGTGCAGAAGAAGAACAACAAGAAGAAGAAATATCTCGAAATATGTCCGTCAGGCCCCTTCCCTTGAGATAAATCTGCAAATATCTCGGAAACGAAGCGAGCTATGGCAAAATGTTAAGAGACCTTTTTTGTAGAGAATTACGTTTCCTACAATTTATGTTCTATGATATTTTTTGATCAGAAGCGTAGTTTTCGAGATATATCGAGATATTTAAAAGTTCCGAAGCCGCACCAACATAATAGAGGTACAGAAACACCGTGGCCCCTTTCTTTGAGATAACTCTGCACTAGTGCGATCCGCAAATGCCACTTCCAGCTTAGCTGTGCAGAAGAAGAACAACAAGAAGAAGAAATATCTCGAAATATGTCTGTCAGGCCCCTTCCCTTGAGATAAATCTGCAAATATCTCGGAAACGAAGCGAGGTATGGCAAAATGGTAAGAGACCTTTTTTGTAGAGAATTAAGTTTCCTACTTTTTATGTTCTATGATATTCTTTGATCAGATGCGTAGTTCTCGAGATATATCAAGATATTTAAAAGTTCCGAAGCCGCACCAACATAATAGAGATACAGAAACACCGTGGCCCCTTTCTTTGAGATAACTCTGCACTATTGCGAGCTGCAAATGCCACTTCCAGCTTAGCTGTGCAGAAGAAGAACAACAAGAAGAAGAAATATCTCGAAATATGTTCGTCAGGCCCCTTCCCTTGAGATATATCTGCAAATATCTCGGAAACGAAGCGAGCTATGGCAAAATGTTAAGAGACCTTTTTTGTAGAGAATTATGTTTCCTACAATTTATGTTCTATGATATTTTTTGATCAGACGCGTAGTTTTCGAGATATATGGAGATATTTAAAAGTTCCGAAGCTGCACCAACATAATAGACATACAGAAACACCGTGGCCCCTTTGTTTGAGATAACTCTGCACTAGTGCGAGCCGCAAATGCCACTTCCAGCTTAGCTGTGCAGAAGAAGAACAACAAGAAGAAGAAATATCTCGAAATATGTCCGTTAGGCCCCTTCCCTTGAGATACATCTGCAAATATCTCGGAAACGAAGCGAGCTATGGCAAAATGTTAAGAGACCTTTTTTGTAGAGAATTATGTTTCCTACAATTTCTGTTCTATGATATTTTTTGGTCCGAAGCGTAGTTTTCGAGATATATCGAGATATTTAAAAGTTCCGAAGCCGCACCAACATAATAGAGGTACAGAAACACCGTGGCCCCTTTCTTTGAGATAACTCTGCACTAGTGCGATCCGCAAATGCCACTTCCAGCTTAGCTGTGCAGAAGAAGAACAACAAGAAGAAGAAATATCTCGAAATATGTCTGTCAGGCCCCTTCCCTTGAGATAAATCTGCAAATATCTCGGAAACGAAGCGAGCTATGGCAAAATGTTAAGAGACTTTATTTGTAGAGAATTAAGTTTTCTACTTTTTATGTTCTATGATATTTTTTGATCAGATGCGTAGTTCTCGAGATATATCAAGATATTTAAAAGTTCCGAAGCCGCACCAACATAATAGAGATACAGAAACACCGTGGCCCCTTTCTTTGAGATAAGTCTGCACTAGTGCGAGCCGCAAATGCCACTTCCAGCTTAGCTGTGCAGAAGAAGAACAACAAGAAGAAGAAATATCTCGAAATATGTCTGTCAGGCCCCTTCCCTTGAGATAAATCTGCAAATATCTCGGAAACGAAGCGAGGTATGGCAAAATGGTAAGAGACCTTTTTTGTAGAGAATTAAGTTTCCTACTTTTTATGTTCTATGATATTCTTTGATCAGATGCGTAGTTCTCGAGATATATCAAGATATTTAAAAGTTCCGAAGCCGCACCAACATAATAGAGATACAGAAACACCGTGGCCCCTTTCTTTGAGATAACTCTGCACTATTGCGAGCTGAAAATGCCACTTCCAGTTTAGCTGTGCAGAAGAAGAACAACAAGAAGAAGAAATATCTCGAAATATGTCCGTCAGGCCCCTTCCCTTGAGATATATCTGCAAATATCTCGGAAACGAAGCGAGCTATGGCAAAATGTTAAGAGACCTTTTTTGTAGAGAATTATGTTTCCTACAATTTATGTTGTATGATATTTTTTGATCAGATGCGTAGTTCTCGAGATATATCAAGATATTTAAAAGTTCCGAAGCCGCACCAACATAATAGAGATACAGAAACACCGTGGCCCCTTTCTTTGAGATAACTCTGCACTAATGCGAGCCGCAAATGCCACTTCCAGCTTAGCTGTGCAGAAGAAGAACAACAAGAAGAAGAAATATCTCGAAATATGTCCGTCAGGCCCCTTCCCTTGAGATAAATCTGCAAATATCTCGGAAACGAAGCGAGCTATGGCAAAATGTTAAGAGACCTTTTTTGTAGAGAATTAAGTTTCCTACTTTTTATGTTTTATGATATTTTTTGATCAGATGCGTAGTTCTCGAGATATATCAAGATATTTAAAAGTTCCGAAGCCGCACCAACATAATAGAGATACAGAAACACCGTGGCCCCTTTCTTTGAGATAACTCTGCACTAGTGCGATCCGCAAATGCCACTTCCAGCTTAGCTGTGCAGAAGAAGAACAACAAGAAGAAGAAATATCTCGAAATATGTCTGTCAGGCCCCTTCCCTTGAGATAAATCTGCGAATATCTCGGAAACGAAGCGAGCTATGGCAAAATGTTAAGAGACCTTTTTTGTAGAGAATTAAGTTTCCTACTTTTTATGTTTTATCATATTTTTTGATCAGATGCGTAGTTCTCGAGATATATCAAGATATTTAAAAGTTCCGAAGCCGCACCAACATAATAGAGATACAGAAACACCGTGGCCCCTTTCTTTGAGATAACTCTGCACTGTTGCGAGCTGTAAATGCCACTTCCGGCTTAGCTGTGCAGAAGAAGAACAACAAGAAGAAGAAATATCTCGAAATATGTCCGTCAGGCCCCTTCCCTTGAGATAAATCTGCAAATATCTCGGAAACGAAGCGAGCTATGGCAAAATGTTAAGAGACCTTTTTTGTAGAGAATTATGTTTCCTACAATTTATGTTCTATGATATTTTTTGATCAGACGCGTAGTTTTCGAGATATATCGAGATATTTAAAAGTTCCGAAGCTGCACCAACATAATAGACATACAGAAAAACCGTGGCCCCTTTCTTTGAGATAACTCTGCACTAGTGCGAGCCGCAAATGCCACATCCAGCTTAGCTGTGCAGAAGAAGAACAACAAGAAGAAGAAATATCTCGAAATATGTCCGTTAGGCCCCTTCCCTTGAGATAAATCTGCAAATATCTCGGAAACGAAGCGAGCTATGGCAAAATGTTAAGAGACCTTTTTTGTAGAGAATTACGTTTCCTACAATTTATGTTCTATGATATTTTTTGATCAGAAGCGTAGTTCTCGAGATATATCAAGATATTTAAAAGTTCCGAAGCCGCACCAACATAATAGAGATACAGAAACACCGTGGCCCCTTTCTTTGAGATAACTCTGCACTGTTGCGAGCTGTAAATGCCACTTCCGGCTTAGCTGTGCAGAAGAAGAACAACAAGAAGAAGAAATATCTCGAAATATGTCCGTCAGGCCCCTTCCCTTGAGATAAATCTGCAAATATCTCGGAAACGAAGCGAGCTATGGCAAAATGTTAAGAGACCTTTTTTGTAGAGAATTACGTTTCCTACAATTTATGTTCTATGATATTTTTTGATCAGAAGCGTAGTTTTCGAGATATATCGAGATATTTAAAAGTTCCGAAGCCGCACCAACATAATAGAGGTACAGAAACACCGTGGCCCCTTTCTTTGAGATAACTCTGCACTAGTGCGATCCGCAAATGCCACTTCCAGCTTAGCTGTGCAGAAGAAGAACAACAAGAAGAAGAAATATCTCGAAATATGTCTGTCAGGCCCCTTCCCTTGAGATAAATCTGCAAATATCTCGGAAACGAAGCGAGCTATGGCAAAATGTTAAGAGACCTTTTTTGTAGAGAATTAAGTTTCCTACTTTTTATGTTTTATGATATTTTTTGATCAGATGCGTAGTTCTCGAGATATATCAAGATATTTAAAAGTTCCGAAGCCGCACCAACATAATAGAGATACAGAAACACCGTGGCCCCTTTCTTTGAGATAACTCTGCACTGTTGCGAGCTGTAAATGCCACTTCCGGCTTAGCTGTGCAGAAGAAGAACAACAAGAAGAAGAAATATCTCGAAATATGTCCGTCAGGCCCCTTCCCTTGAGATAAATCTGCAAATATCTCGGAAACGAAGCGAGCTATGGCAAAATGTTAAGAGACCTTTTTTGTAGAGAATTATGTTTCCTACAATTTATGTTCTATGATATTTTTTGATCAGACGCGTAGTTTTCGAGATATATCGAGATATTTAAAAGTTCCGAAGCTGCACCAACATAATAGACATACAGAAAAACCGTGGCCCCTTTCTTTGAGATAACTCTGCACTAGTGCGAGCCGCAAATGCCACATCCAGGTTAGCTGTGCAGAAGAAGAGCAACAAGAAGAAGAAATATCTCGAAATATGTCCGTTAGGCCCCTTCCCTTGAGATAAATCTGCAAATATCTCGGAAACGAAGCGAGCTATGGCAAAATGTTAAGAGACCTTTTTTGTAGAGAATTACGTTTCCTACAATTTATGTTCTATGATATTTTTTGATCAGAAGCGTAGTTTTCGAGATATATCGAGATATTTAAAAGTTCCGAAGCCGCACCAACATAATAGAGGTACAGAAACACCGTGGCCCCTTTCTTGGAGATAACTCTGCACTAGTGCGATCCGCAAATGCCACTTCCAGCTTAGCTGTGCAGAAGAAGAACAACAAGAAGAAGAAATATCTCGAAATATGTCTGTCAGGCCCCTTCCCTTGAGATAAATCTGCAAATATCTCGGAAACGAAGCGAGGTATGGCAAAATGGTAAGAGACCTTTTTTGTAGAGAATTAAGTTTCCTACTTTTTATGTTCTATGATATTCTTTGATCAGATGCGTAGTTCTCGAGATATATCAAGATATTTAAAAGTTCCGAAGCCGCACCAACATAATCGAGATACAGAAACACCGTGGCCCCTTTCTTTGAGATAACTCTGCACTAATGCGATCCGCAAATGCCACTTCCAGCTTAGCTGTGCAGAAGAAGAACAACAAGAAGAAGAAATATCTCGAAATATGTCTGTCAGGCCCCTTCCCTTGAGATAAATCTGCAAATATCTCGGAAACGAAGCGAGGTATGGCAAAATGGTAAGAGACCTTTTTTGTAGAGAATTAAGTTTCCTACTTTTTATGTTCTATGATATTCTTTGATCAGATGCGTAGTTCTCGAGATATATCAAGATATTTAAAAGTTCCGAAGCCGCACCAACATAATCGAGATACAGAAACACCGTGGCCCCTTTCTTTGAGATAACTCTGCACTAATGCGAGCCGCAAATGCCACTTCCAGCTTAGCTGTGCAGAAGAAGAACAACAAGAAGAAGAAATATCTCGAAATATGTCCGTCAGGCCCCTTCCCTTGAGATAAATCTGCAAATATCTCGGAAACGAAGCGAGCTATGGCAAAATGTTAAGAGACCTTTTTTGTAGAGAATTAAGTTTCCTACTTTTTATGTTTTATGATATTTTTTGATCAGATGCGTAGTTCTCGAGATATATCAAGATATTTAAAAGTTCCGAAGCCGCACCAACATAATAGAGATACAGAAACACCGTGGCCCCTTTCTTTGAGATAACTCTGCACTATTGCGAGCTGCAAATGCCACTTCCAGCTTAGCTGTGCAGAAGAAGAACAACAAGAAGAAGAAATATCTCGAAATATGTCCGTCAGGCCCCTTCCCTTGAGATAAATCTGCAAATATCTCGGAAACGAAGCGAGCTATGGCAAAATGTTAAGAGACCTCTTTTGTAGAGAATTAAGTTTCCTACTTTTTATGTTTTATGATATTTTTTGATCAGATGCGTAGTTCTCGAGATATATCAAGATATTTAAAAGTTCCGAAGCCGCACCAACATAATAGAGATACAGAAACACCGTGGCCCCTTTCTTTGAGATAACTCTGCACTATTGCGAGCTGCAAATGCCACTTCCAGCTTAGCTGTGCAGAAGAAGAACAACAAGAAGAAGAAATATCTCGAAATATGTCCGTCAGGCCCCTTCCCTTGAGATAAATCTGCAAATATCTCGGAAACGAAGCGAGGTATGGCAAAATGTTAAGAGACCTTTTTTGTAGAGAATTAAGTTTCCTACTTTTTATGTTCTATGATATTCTTTGATCAGATGCGTAGTTCTCGAGATATATCAAGATATTTAAAAGTTCCGAAGCCGCACCAACATAATAGAGATACAGAAACACCGTGGCCCCTTTCTTTGAGATAACTCTGCACTATTGCGAGCTGCAAATGCCACTTCCAGCTTAGCTGTGCAGAAGAAGAACAACAAGAAGAAGAAATATCTCGAAATATGTTCGTCAGGCCCCTTCCCTTGAGATATATCTGCAAATATCTCGGAAACGAAGCGAGCTATGGCAAAATGTTAAGAGACCTTTTTTGTAGAGAATTATGTTTCCTACAATTTATGTTCTATGATATTTTTTGATCAGACGCGTAGTTTTCGAGATATATGGAGATATTTAAAAGTTCCGAAGCTGCACCAACATAATAGACATACAGAAACACCGTGGCCCCTTTCTTTGAGATAACTCTGCACTAGTGCGAGCCGCAAATGCCACTTCCAGCTTAGCTGTGCAGAAGAAGAACAACAAGAAGAAGAAATATCTCGAAATATGTCCGTTAGGCCCCTTCCCTTGAGATACATCTGCAAATATCTCGGAAACGAAGCGAGCTATGGCAAAATGTTAAGAGACCTTTTTTGTAGAGAATTATGTTTCCTACAATTTATGTTCTATGATATTTTTTGATCCGAAGCGTAGTTTTCGAGATATATCGAGATATTTAAAAGTTCCGAAGCCGCACCAACATAATAGAGGTACAGAAACACCGTGGCCCCTTTCTTTGAGATAACTCTGCACTAGTGCGATCCGCAAATGCCACTTCCAGCTTAGCTGTGCAGAAGAAGAACAACAAGAAGAAGAAATATCTCGAAATATGTCTGTCAGGCCCCTTCCCTTGAGATAAATCTGCAAATATCTCGGAAACGAAGCGAGCTATGGCAAAATGTTAAGAGACTTTATTTGTAGAGAATTAAGTTTTCTACTTTTTATGTTCTATGATATTTTTTGATCAGATGCGTAGTTCTCGAGATATATCAAGATATTTAAAAGTTCCGAAGCCGCACCAACATAATAGAGATACAGAAACACCGTGGCCCCTTTCTTTGAGATAACTCTGCACTAATGCGAGCCGCAAATGCCACTTCCAGCTTAGCTGTGCAGAAGAAGAACAACAAGAAGAAGAAATATCTCGAAATATGTCCGTCAGGCCCCTTCCCTTGAGATAAATCTGCAAATATCTCGGAAACGAAGCGAGCTATGGCAAAATGTTAAGAGACCTTTTTTGTAGAGAATTAAGTTTCCTACTTTTTATGTTTTATGATATTTTTTGATCAGATGCGTAGTTCTCGAGATATATCAAGATATTTAAAAGTTCCGAAGCCGCACCAACATAATAGAGATACAGAAACACCGTGGCCCCTTTCTTTGAGATAACTCTGCACTATTGCGAGCTGCAAATGCCACTTCCAGCTTAGCTGTGCAGAAGAAGAACAACAAGAAGAAGAAATATCTCGAAATATGTCCGTCAGGCCCCTTCCCTTGAGATAAATCTGCAAATATCTCGGAAACGAAGCGAGGTATGGCAAAATGGTAAGAGACCTTTTTTGTAGAGAATTAAGTTTCCTACTTTTTATGCTCTATGATATTCTTTGATCAGATGCGTAGTTCTCGAGATATATCAAGATATTTAAAAGTTCCGAAGCCGCACCAACATAATAGAGATACAGAAACACCGTGGCCCCTTTCTTTGAGATAACTCTGCACTAATGCGAGCCGCAAATGCGACTTCCAGCTTAGCTGTGCAGAAGAAGAACAACAAGAAGAAGAAATATCTCGAAATATGTCCGTCAGGCCCCTTCCCTTGAGATAAATCTGCAAATATCTCGGAAACGAAGCGAGCTATGGCAAAATGTTAAGAGACCTTTTTTGTAGAGAATTAAGTTTCCTACTTTTTATGTTTTATGATATTTTTTGATCAGATGCGTAGTTCTCGAGATATATCAAGATATTTAAAAGTTCCGAAGCCGCACCAACATAATAGAGATACAGAAACACCGTGGCCCCTTTCTTTGAGATAACTCTGCACTATTGCGAGCTGCAAATGCCACTTCCAGCTTAGCTGCGCAGAAGAAGAACAACAAGAAGAAGAAATATCTCGAAATATGTCCGTCAGGCCCCTTCCCTTGAGATAAATCTGCAAATATCTCGGAAACGAAGCGAGGGATGGCAAAATGTTAAGAGACCTTTTTTGTAGAGAATTAAGTTTCCTACTTTTTATGTTCTATGATATTCTTTGATCAGATGCGTAGTTCTCGAGATATATCAAGATATTTAAAAGTTCCGAAGCCGCACCAACATAATAGAGATACAGAAACACCGTGGCCCCTTTCTTTGAGATAACTCTGCACTATTGCGAGCTGCAAATGCCACTTCCAGCTTAGCTGTGCAGAAGAACAACAAGAAGAAGAAATATCTCGAAATATGTTCGTCAGGCCCCTTCCCTTGAGATATATCTGCAAATATCTCGGAAACGAAGCGAGCTATGGCAAAATGTTAAGAGACTTTTTTTGTAGGGAATTAAGTTTCCTACTTTTTATGCTGTATGATATTTTTTGATCAGATGCGTAGTTCTCGAGATATATCAAGATATTTAAAAGTTCCGAAGCCGCACCAACATAATAGAGATACAGAAACACCGTGGCCCCTTTCTTTGAGATAACTCTGCACTATTGCGAGCTGCAAATGCCACTTCCAGCTTAGCTGTGCAGAAGAAGAACAACAAGAAGAAGAAATATCTCGAAATATGTCCGTCAGGCCCCTTCCCTTGAGATATATCTGCAAATATCTCGGAAACGAAGCGAGCTATGGCAAAATGTTAACAGACCTTTTTTGTAGAGAATTAAGTTTCCTACTTTTTATGTTCTATGATA
The DNA here is from genome assembly GCF_051020975.1 of Osmia lignaria lignaria. Taxonomy (NCBI): domain Eukaryota; kingdom Metazoa; phylum Arthropoda; class Insecta; order Hymenoptera; family Megachilidae; genus Osmia; species Osmia lignaria. The sequence continues at coordinate 9,390,917 of NW_027478166.1, forward strand.
TTTTTTGATCAGATGCGTAGATCTGGAGATATATCAAGATATTTAAAAGTTCCGAAGCCGCACCAACATAATAGAGATACAGAAACACCGTGGCCCCTTTCTTTGAGATAAGCCTGCACTATTGCGAGCTGTAAATGCCACTTCCGGCTTAGCTGTGCAGAAGAAGAACAACAAGAAGAAGAAATATCTCGAAATATGTCCGTCAGGCCCCTTCCCTTGAGATAAATCTGCAAATATCTCGGAAACGAAGCGAGCTATGGCAAAATGTTAAGAGACCTTTTTTGTAGAGAATTATGTTTCCTACAATTTATGTTCTATGATATTTTTTGATCAGACGCGTAGTTTTCGAGATATATCGAGATATTTAAAAGTTCCGAAGCTGCACCAACATAATAGAGATACAGAAACACCGTGGCCCCTTTCTTTGAGATAACTCTGCACTAGTGCGAGCCGCAAATGCCACTTCCAGCTTAGCTGTGCAGAAGAAGAACAACAAGAAGAAGAAATATCTCGAAATATGTCTGTCAGGCCCCTTCCCTTGAGATATATCTGCAAATATCTCGGAAACGAAGCGAGGTATGGCAAAATGGTAAGAGACCTTTTTTGTAGAGAATTAAGTTTCCTACTTTTTATGTTCTATGATATTCTTTGATCAGATGCGTAGTTCTCGAGATATATCAAGATATTTAAAAGTTCCGAAGCCGCACCAACATAATAGAGATACAGAAACACCGTGGCCCCTTTCTTTGAGATAACTCTGCACTATTGCGAGCTGAAAATGCCACTTCCAGTTTAGCTGTGCAGAAGAAGAACAACAAGAAGAAGAAATATCTCGAAATATGTCCGTCAGGCCCCTTCCCTTGAGATATATCTGCAAATATCTCGGAAACGAAGCGAGCTATGGCAAAATGTTAAGAGACCTTTTTTGTAGAGAATTAAGTTTCCTACTTTTTATGTTTTATGATATTTTTTGATCAGATGCGTAGTTCTCGAGATATATCAAGATATTTAAAAGTTCCGAAGCCGCACCAACATAATAGAGATACAGAAACACCGTGGCCCCTTTCTTTGAGATAACTCTGCACTATTGCGAGCTGCAAATGCCACTTCCAGCTTAGCTGTGCAGAAGAAGAACAACAAGAAGAAGAAATATCTCGAAATATGTCCGTCAGGCCCCTTCCCTTGAGATAAATCTGCAAATATCTCGGAAACGAAGCGAGGTATGGCAAAATGTTAAGAGACCTTTTTTGTAGAGAATTAAGTTTCCTACTTTTTATGTTCTATGATATTCTTTGATCAGATGCGTAGTTCTCGAGATATATCAAGATATTTAAAAGTTCCGAAGCCGCACCAACATAATAGAGATACAGAAACACCGTGGCCCCTTTCTTTGAGATAACTCTGCACTATTGCGAGCTGCAAATGCCACTTCCAGCTTAGCTGTGCAGAAGAAGAACAACAAGAAGAAGAAATATCTCGAAATATGTTCGTCAGGCCCCTTCCCTTGAGATAAATCTGCAAATATCTCGGAAACGAAGCGAGGTATGGCAAAATGTTAAGCGACCTTTTTTGTAGAGAATCATGTTTCCTACAATTTATGTTCTATGATATTTTTTGATCAGACGCGTAGTTTTCGAGATATATGGAGATATTTAAAAGTTCCGAAGCTGCACCAACATAATAGACATACAGAAACACCGTGGCCCCTTCCTTTGAGATAACTCTGCACTAGTGCGAGCCGCAAATGCCACTTCCAGCTTAGCTGTGCAGAAGAAGAACAACAAGAAGAAGAAATATCTCGAAATATGTCCGTTAGGCCCCTTCCCTTGAGATAAATCTGCAAATATCTCGGAAACGAAGCGAGCTATGGCAAAATGTTAAGAGACCTTTTTTGTAGAGAATTAAGTTTCCTACTTTTTATGTTCTATGATATTTTTTGATCAGATGCGTAGTTCTCGAGATATATCAAGATATTTAAAAGTTCCGAAGCCGCACCAACATAATAGAGATACAGAAACACCGTGGCCCCTTTCTTTGAGATAACTCTGCACTGTTGCGAGCTGTAAATGCCACTTCCGGCTTAGCTGTGCAGAAGAAGAACAACAAGAAGAAGAAATATCTCGAAATATGTCCGTCAGGCCCCTTCCCTTGAGATAAATCTGCAAATATCTCGGAAACGAAGCGAGCTATGGCAAAATGTTAAGAGACCTTTTTTGTAGAGAATTACGTTTCCTACAATTTATGTTGTATGATATTTTTTGATCAGAAGCGTAGTTTTCGAGATATATCGAGATATTTAAAAGTTCCGAAGCCGCACCAACATAATAGAGGTACAGAAACACCGTGGCCCCTTTCTTTGAGATAACTCTGCACTAGTGCGATCCGCAAATGCCACTTCCAGCTTAGCTGTGCAGAAGAAGAACAACAAGAAGAAGAAATATCTCGAAATATGTCTGTCAGGCCCCTTCCCTTGAGATAAATCTGCAAATATCTCGGAAACGAAGGGAGCTATGGCAAAATGTTCAGAGACCTTTTTTGTAGAGAATTAAGTTTCCTACGTTTTATGTTCTATGATATTTTTTGATCAGATGCGTAGTTCTCGAGATATATCAAGATATTTAAAAGTTCCGAAGCCGCACCAACATAATAGAGATACAGAAACACCGTGGCCCCTTTCTTTGAGATAACTCTGCACTATTGCGAGCTGCAAATGCCACTTCCAGCTTAGCTGTGCAGAAGAAGAACAACAAGAAGAAGAAATATCTCGAAATATGTCCGTCAGGCCCCTTCCCTTGAGATAAATCTGCAAATATCTCGGAAACGAAGCGAGCTATGGCAAAATGTTAAGAGACCTTTTTTGTAGAGAATTAAGTTTCCTAGTTTTTATGTTCTATGATATTTTTTGATCAGATGCGTAGTTCTCGAGATATATCAAGATATTTAAAAGTTCCGAAGCCGCACCAACATAATAGAGATACAGAAACACCGTGGCCCCTTTCTTTGAGATAACTCTGCACTAATGCGAGCCGCAAATGCCACTTCCAGCTTAGCTGTGCAGAAGAAGAACAACAAGAAGAAGAAATATCTCGAAATATGTCCGTCAGGCCCCTTCCCTTGAGATAAATCTGCAAATATCTCGGAAACGAAGCGAGCTATGGCAAAATGTTAAGAGACCTTTTTTGTAGAGAATTAAGTTTCCTACTTTTTATGTTTTATGATATTTTTTGATCAGATGCGTAGTTCTCGAGATATATCAAGATATTTAAAAGTTCCGAAGCCGCACCAACATAATAGAGATACAGAAACACCGTGGCCCCTTTCTTTGAGATAACTCTGCACTATTGCGAGCTGCAAATGCCACTTCCAGCTTAGCTGTGCAGAAGAAGAACAACAAGAAGAAGAAATATCTCGAAATATGTCCGTCAGGCCCCTTCCCTTGAGATAAATCTGCAAATATCTCGGAAACGAAGCGAGGTATGGCAAAATGTTAAGAGACCTTTTTTGTAGAGAATTAAGTTTCCTACTTTTTATGTTCTATGATATTCTTTGATCAGATGCGTAGTTCTCGAGATATATCAAGATATTTAAAAGTTCCGAAGCCGCACCAACACAATAGAGATACAGAAACACCGTGGCCCCTTTCTTTGAGATAACTCTGCACTATTGCGAGCTGCAAATGCCACTTCCAGCTTAGCTGTGCAGAAGAAGAACAACAAGAAGAAGAAATATCTCGAAATATGTCCGTCAGGCCCCTTCCCTTGAGATATATCTGCAAATATCTCGGAAACGAAGCGAGCTATGGCAAAATGTTAACAGACCTTTTTTGTAGAGAATTATGTTTCCTACAATTTATGTTCTATGATATTTTTTGATCAGAATCGTAGTTTTCGAGATATATCGAGATATTTAAAAGTTCCGAAGCCGCACCAACATAATAGAGGTACAGAAACACCGTGGCCCCTTTCTTTGAGATAACTCTGCACTAGTGCGATCCGCAAATGCCACTTCCAGCTTAGCTGTGCAGAAGAAGAACAACAAGAAGAAGAAATATCTCGAAATATGTCCGTCAGGCCCCTTCCCTTGAGATATATCGGCAAATATCTCGGAAACCAAGCGAGCTATGGCAAAATGTTAACAGACCTTTTTTGTAGAGAATTATGTTTCCTACAATTTATGTTCTATGATATTTTTTGATCAGAAGCGTAGTTTTCGAGATATATCGAGATATTTAAAAGTTCCGAAGCCGCACCAACATAATAGAGGTACAGAAACACCGTGGCCCCTTTCTTTGAGATAACTCTGCACTAGTGCGATCCGCAAATGCCACTTCCAGCTTAGCTGTGCAGAAGAAGAACAACAAGAAGAAGAAATATCTCGAAATATGTCCGTCAGGCCCCTTCCCTTGAGATAAACCTGCAAATATCTCGGAAACGAAGCGAGCTATGGCAAAATGTTAACAGACCTTTTTTGTAGAGAATTAAGTTTCCTACGTTTTATGTTCTATGATATTTTTTGATCAGATGCGTAGTTCTCGAGATATATCAAGATATTTAAAAGTTCCGAAGCCGCACCAACATAATAGAGATACAGAAACACCGTGGCCCCTTTCTTTGAGATAACTCTGCACTATTGCGAGCTGCAAATGCCACTTCCAGCTTAGCTGTGCAGAAGAAGGACAACAAGAAGAAGAAATATCTCGAAATATGTCCGTCAGGCCCCTTCCCTAGAGATAAATCTGCAAATATCTCGGAAACGAAGCGAGCTATGGCAAAATGTTAAGAGACCTTTTTTGTAGAGAATTAAGTTTCCTACTTTTTATGTTCTATGATATTTTTTGATCAGATGCGTAGTTCTCGAGATATATCAAGATATTTAAAAGTTCCGAAGCCGCACCAACATAATAGAGATACAGAAACACCGTGGTCTCTTTCTTTGAGATAACTCTGCACTATTGCGAGCTGCAAATGCCACTTCCAGCTTAGCTGTGCAAAAGAAGAACAACAAGAAGAAGAAATATCTCGAAATATGTCCGTCAGGCCCTTCCCTTGAGATAAATCTGCAAATATCTCGGAAACGAAGCGAGCTATGGCAAAATGTTAAGAGACCTTTTTTGTAGAGAATTAAGTTTCCTACTTTTTATGTTCTATGATATTTTTTGATCAGATGCGTAGTTCTCGAGATATATCAAGATATTTAAAAGTTCCGAAGCCGCACCAACATAATAGAGATACAGAAACACCGTGGCCCCTTTCTTTGAGATAACTCTGCACTATTGCGAGCTGCACATGCCACTTCCAGCTTAGCTGTGCAGAAGAAGAACAACAAGAAGAAGAAATATCTCGAAATATGTCCGTCAGGCCCCTTCCCTTGAGATAAATCTGCAAATATCTCGGAAACGAAGCTAGCTATGGCAAAACGTTAAGAGACGTTTTTTGTAGAGAATTATGTTTCCTACAATTTATGTTCTACGATATTTTTTGATCAGAAGCGTAGTTTTCGAGATATATCGAGATATTTAAAAGTTCCGAAGCCGCACCAACATAATAGAGATACAGAAACACCGTGGCCCCTTTCTTTGAGATAACTCTGCACTATTGCGAGCTGCAAATGCCACTTCCAGCTTAGCTGTGCAGAAGAAGAACAACAAGAAGAAGAAATATCTCGAAATATGTCCGTCAGGCCCCTTCCCTTGAGATAAATCTGCAAATATCTCGGAAACGAAGCGAGGTATGGCAAAATGTTAAGAGACCTTTTTTGTAGAGAATTAAGTTTCCTACTTTTTATGTTGTATGATATTCTTTGATCAGATGCGTAGTTCTCGAGATATATCAAGATATTTAAAAGTTCCGAAGCCGCACCAACATAATAGAGATACAGAAACACCGTGGCCCCTTTCTTTGAGATAACTCTGCACTATTGCGAGCTGGAAATGCCACTTCCAGTTTAGCTGTGCAGAAGAAGAACAACAAGAAGAAGAAATATCTCGAAATATGTCCGTCAGGCCCCTTTCCTTGAGATATATCTGCAAATATCTCGGAAACGAAGCGAGCTATGGCAAAATGTTAAGAGACCTTTTTTGTAGAGAATTAAGTTTCCTACTTTTTATGCTCTATGATATTCTTTGATCAGATGCGTAGTTCTCGAGATATATCAAGATATTTAAAAGTTCCGAAGCCGCACCAACATAATAGAGATACAGAAACACCGTGGCCCCTTTCTTTGAGATAACTCTGCACTATTGCGAGCTGCAAATGCCACTTCCAGCTTAGCTGTGCAGAAGAAGAACAACAAGAAGAAGAAATATCTCGAAATATGTCTGTCAGGCCCCTTCCCTTGAGATATATCTGCAAATATCTCGGAAACGAAGCGAGCTATGGCAAAATGTTAACAGACCTTTTTTGTAGAGAATTATGTTTCCTACAATTTATGTTCTATGATATTTTTTGATCAGAAGCGTAGTTTTCGAGATATATCGAGATATTTAAAAGTTCCGAAGCCGCACCAACATAATAGAGGTACAGAAACACCGTGGCCCCTTTCTTTGAGATAACTCTGCACTAGTGCGATCCGCAAATGCCACTTCCAGCTTAGCTGTGCAGAAGAAGAACAACAAGAAGAAGAAATATCTCGAAATATGTCCGTCAGGCCCCTTCCCTTGAGATAAATCTGCAAATATCTCGGAAACGAAGCGAGCTATGGCAAAACGTTAAGAGACGTTTTTTGTAGAGAATTATGTTTCCTACAATTTATGTTCTACGATATTTTTTGATCAGAAGCGTAGTTTTCGAGATATATCGAGATATTTAAAAGTTCCGAAGCCGCACCAACATAATAGAGATACAGAAACACCGTGGCCCCTTTCTTTGAGATAACTCTGCACTAGTGCAAGCCGCAAATGCCACTTCCAGCTTAGCTGTGCAGAAGAAGAACAACAAGAAGAAGAAATATCTCGAAATATGTCCGTCAGGCCCCTTCCCTTGAGATAAATCTGCAAATATCTCGGAAACGAAGCGAGCTATGGCCAAATGTTAAGAGACCTTTTTTGTAGAGAATTAAGTTTCCTACTTTTTATATTCTATGATATTTTTTGATCAGATGCGTAGTTCTCGATATATATCAAGATATTTAAAAGTTCCGAAGCCGCACCAACATAATAGAGATACAGAAACACCGTGGCCCCTTTCTTTGAGATAACTCTGCACTATTGCGAGCTGCAAATGCCACTTCCAGCTTAGCTGTGCAGAAGAAGAACAACAAGAAGAAGAAATATCTCGAAATATGTCTGTCAGGCCCCTTCCCTTGAGATATATCTGCAAATATCTCGGAAACGAAGCGAGCTATGGCAAAATGTTAACAGACCTTTTTTGTAGAGAATTATGTTTCCTACAATTTATGTTCTATGATATTTTTTGATCAGAAGCGTAGTTTTCGAGATATATCCAGATATTTAAAAGTTCCGAAGCCGCACCAACATAATAGAGGTACAGAAACACCGTGGCCCCTTTCTTTGAGATAACTCTGCACTAGTGCAAGCCGCAAATGCCACTTCCAGCTTAGCTGTGCAGAAGAAGAACAACAAGAAGAAGAAATATCTCGAAATATGTCCGTCAGGCCCCTTCCCTTGAGATAAATCTGCAAATATCTCGGAAACGAAGCGAGGTATGGCAAAATGTTAAGAGACCTTTTTTGTAGAGAATTAAGTTTCCTACTTTTTATGTTGTATGATATTCTTTGATCAGATGCGTAGTTTTCGAGATATATCGAGATATTTAAAAGTTCCGAAGCCGCACCAACATAATAGAGATACAGAAACACCGTGGCCCCTTTCTTTGAGATAACTCTGCACTAGTGCAAGCCGCAAATGCCACTTCCAGCTTAGCTGTGCAGAAGAAGAACAACAAGAAGAAGAAATATCTCGAAATATGTCCGTCAGGCCCCTTCCCTTGAGATAAATCTGCAAATATCTCGGAAACGAAGCGAGCTATGGCCAAATGTTAAGAGACCTTTTTTGTAGAGAATTAAGTTTCCTACTTTTTATATTCTATGATATTTTTTGATCAGAAGCGTAGTTCTCGATATATATCAAGATATTTAAAAGTTCCGAAGCCGCACCAACATAATAGAGATACAGAAACACCGTGGCCCCTTTCTTTGAGATAACTCTGCACTATTGCGAGCTGCAAATGCCACTTCCAGCTTAGCTGTGCAGAAGAAGAACAACAAGAAGAAGAAATATCTCGAAATATGTCTGTCAGGCCCCTTCCCTTGAGATATATCTGCAAATATCTCGGAAACGAAGCGAGCTATGGCAAAATGTTAACAGACCTTTTTTGTAGAGAATTATGTTTCCTACAATTTATGTTCTATGATATTTTTTGATCAGAAGCGTAGTTTTCGAGATATATCGAGATATTTAAAAGTTCCGAAGCCGCACCAACATAATAGAGGTACAGAAACACCGTGGCCCCTTTCTTTGAGATAACTCTGCACTAGTGCGAGCCGCAAATGCCACTTCCAGCTTAGCTGTGCAGAAGAAGAACAACAAGAAGAAGAAATATCTCGAAATATGTCCGTCAGGCCCCTTCCCTTGAGATATATCTGCAAATATCTCGGAAACGAAGCGAGCTATGGCAAAACGTTAAGAGACGTTTTTTGTAGAGAATTATGTTTCCTACAATCTATGTTCTACGATATTTTTTGATCAGAAGCGTAGTTTTCGAGATATATCGAGATATTTAAAAGTTCCGAAGCCGCACCAACATAATAGAGATACAGAAACACCGTGGCCCCTTTCTTTGAGATAACTCTGCACTAGTGCGAGCCGCAAATGCCACTTCCAGCTTAGCTGTGCAGAAGAAGAACAACAAGAAGAAGAAATATCTCGAAATATGTCCGTCAGGCCCCTTCCCTTGAGATATATCTGCAAATATCTCGGAAACGAAGCGAGCTATGGCATAATGTTAAGAGACCTTTTTTGTAGAGAATCATGTTTCCTACAATTTATGTTCTATGATATTTTTTGATCAGAAGCGTAGTTTTCGAGATATATCGAGATATTTAAAAGTTCCGAAGCCGCACCAACATAATAGAGATTCAGAAACACCATGGCCCCTTTCTTTGAGATAACTCTGCACTATTGCGAGCTGGAAATGCCACTTCCAGTTTAGCTGTGCAGAAGAAGAACAACAAGAAGAAGAAATATCTCGAAATATGTCCGTCAGGCCCCTTCCCTTGAGATAAATCTGCAAATATCTCGGAAACGAAGCGAGCTATGGCAAAATGTTAAGAGACCTTTTTTGTAGAGAATTAAGTTTCCTACTTTTTATGTTCTATGATATTTTTTGATCAGATGCGTAGTTCTCGAGATATATCATGATATTTAAAAGTTCCGAAGCCGCACCAACATAATAGAAATACAGAAACACCGTGTCCCCTTTCTTTGAGATAACTCTGCACTATTGCGAGCTGCAAATGCCACTTCCAGCTTAGCTGTGCAGAAGAAGAACAACAAGAAGAAGAAATATCTCGAAATATGTCCGTCAGGCCCCTTCCCTTGAGATATATCTGCAAATATCTCGGAAACGAAGCGAGCTATGGCAAAATGTTAACAGACCTTTTTTGTAGAGAATTATGTTTCCTACAATTTATGTTCTATGATATTTTTTGATCAGAAGCGTAGTTTTCGAGATATATCGAGATATTTAAAAGTTCCGAAGCCGCACCAACATAATAGAGGTACAGAAACACCGTGGCCCCTTTCTTTGAGATAACTCTGCACTAGTGCGATCCGCAAATGCCACTTCCAGCTTAGCTGTGCAGAAGAAGAACAACAAGAAGAAGAAATATCTCGAAATATGTCCGTCAGGCCCCTTCCCTTGAGATAAATCTGCAAATATCTCGGAAACGAAGCTAGCTATGGCAAAACGTTAAGGGACGTTTTTTGTAGAGAATTATGTTTCCTACAATTTATGTTCTACGATATTTTTTGATCAGAAGCGTAGCTTTCGAGATATATCGAGATATTTAAAAGTTCCGAAGCCGCACCAACATAATAGAGATACAGAAACACCGTGGCCCCTTTCTTTGAGATAACTCTGCACTAGTGCGAGCCGCAAATGCCACTTCCAGCTTAGCTGTGCAGAAGAAGAACAACAAGAAGAAGAAATATCTCGAAATATGTCCGTCAGTCCCCTTCCCTTGAGATATATCTGCAAATATCTCGGAAACGAAGCGAGCTATGGCAAAATGTTAAGAGACCTTTTTTGTAGAGAATTATGTTTCCTACAATTTATGCTCTATGATATTTTTTGATCAGAAGCGTAGTTATCGAGATATATCGAGATATTTAAAAGTTCCGAAGCCGCACCAACATAATAGAGATACAGAAACACCGTGGCCCCTTTCTTTGAGATAACTCTGCACTATTGCGAGCTGCAAATGCCACTTCCAGCTTAGCTGTGCAGAAGAAGAACAACAAGAAGAAGAAATATCTCGAAATATGTCCGTCAGGCCCCTTCCCTTGAGATAAATCTGCAAATATCTCGGAAACGAAGCGAGGTATGGCAAAATGTTAAGAGACCTTTTTTGTAGAGAATTAAGTTTCCTACTTTTTATGTTGTATGATATTCTTTGATCAGATGCGTAGTTCTCGAGATATATCAAGATATTTAAAAGTTCCGAAGCCGCACCAACATAATAGAGATACAGAAACACCGTGGCCCCTTTCTTTGAGATAACTCTGCACTATTGCGAGCTGGAAATGCCACTTCCAGTTTAGCTGTGCAGAAGAAGAACAACAAGAAGAAGAAATATCTCGAAATATGTCCGTCAGGCCCCTTTCCTTGAGATATATCTGCAAATATCTCGGAAACGAAGCGAGCTATGGCAAAATGTTAAGAGACCTATTTTGTAGAGAATTAAGTTTCCTACTTTTTATGCTCTATGATATTTTTTGATCAGATGCGTAGTTCTCGAGATATATCAAGATATTTAAAAGTTCCGAAGCCGCACCAACATAATAGAGATACAGAAACACCGTGGCCCCTTTCTTTGAGATAACTCTGCACTATTGCGAGCTGCAAATGCCACTTCCAGCTTAGCTGTGCAGAAGAAGAACAACAAGAAGAAGAAATATCTCGAAATATGTCTGTCAGGCCCCTTCCCTTGAGATATATCTGCAAATATCTCGGAAACGAAGCGAGCTATGGCAAAATGTTAACAGACCTTTTTTGTAGAGAATTATGTTTCCTACAATTTATGTTCTATGATATTTTTTGATCAGAAGCGTAGTTTTCGAGATATATCGAGATATTTAAAAGTTCCGAAGCCGCACCAACATAATAGAGGTACAGAAACACCGTGGCCCCTTTCTTTGAGATAACTCTGCACTAGTGCGATCCGCAAATGCCACTTCCAGCTTAGCTGTGCAGAAGAAGAACAACAAGAAGAAGAAATATCTCGAAATATGTCCGTCAGGCCCCTTCCCTTGAGATAAATCTGCAAATATCTCGGAAACGAAGCGAGCTATGGCAAAACGTTATGAGACGTTTTTTGTAGAGAATTATGTTTCCTACAATTTATGTTCTACGATATTTTTTGATCAGAAGCGTAGTTTTCGAGATATATCGAGATATTTAAAAGTTCCGAAGCCGCACCAACATAATAGAGATACAGAAACACCGTGGCCCCTTTCTTTGAGATAACTCTGCACTAGTGCGAGCCGCAAATGCCACTTCCAGCTTAGCTGTGCAGAAGAAGAACAACAAGAAGAAGAAATATCTCGAAATATGTCCGTCAGGCCCCTTCCCTTGAGATAAATCTGCAAATATCTCGGAAACGAAGCGAGCTATGGCAAAATGTTAAGAGGCCTTTTTTGTAGAGAATTAAGTTTCCTACGTTTTATGTTCTTTGATATTTTTTGATCAGATGCGTAGTGCTCGAGATATATCAAGATATTTTAAAGTTCCGAAGCCGCACCAACATAATAGAGGTACAGAAACACCGTGGCCCCTTTCTTTGGGATAACTCTGCACTATTGCGAGCTGCAAATGCCACCTCCAGCTTAGCTGTGCAGAAGAAGAACAACAAGAAGAAGAAATATCTCGAAATATGTCCGTCAGGCCCCTTCCCTTGAGATAAATCTGCCAATATCTCGGAAACGAAGCGAGCTATGGCAAAATGTTAAGAGACCTTCTTTGTAGAGAATTAAGTTTCCTACTTTTTATGTTCTATGATATCTTTTGATCAGATGCGTAGTTCTCGAGATATATCAAGATATTTAAAAGTTCCGAAGCCGCAACAACATAATAGAGATACAGAAACACCGTGGCCCCTTTCTTTGAGATAACTCTGAACTATTGCGAGCTGCAAATGCCACTTCCAGCTTAGCTGTGCAGAAGAAGAACAACAAGAAGAAGAAATATCTCGAAATATGTCCGTCAGGCCCCTTCCCTTGAGATAAATCTGCACATATCTCGGAAACGAAGCGAGCTATGGCAAAATGTTAAGAGACCTTTTTTGTAGAGAATTATGTTTCCTACAATTTATGTTCTATGATATTTTTTGATCAGAAACGTAGTTTTCGAGATATATCGAGATATTTAAAAGTTCCGAAGCCGCACCAACATAATAGAGGTACAGAAACACCGTGGCCCCTTTCTTTGAGATAACCCTGCACTAGTGCGAGCCGCAAATGCCACTTCCAGCTTAGCTGTGCAGAAGAAGAACAACAAGAAGAAGAAATATCTCGAAATATGTCCGTCAGGCCCCTTCCCTTGAGATAAATCTGCCAATATCTCGGAAACGAAGCGAGCTATGGCAAAATGTTAAGAGACCTTTTTTGTAGAGAATTAAGTTTCCTACTTTTTATGTTCTATGATATTTTTTGATCAGATGCGTAGTTCTCGAGATATATCAAGATATTTAAAAGTTCCGAAGCCGCAACAACATAATAGAGATACAGAAACACCGTGGCCCCTTTCTTTGAGATAACTCTGCACTATTGCGAGCTGCAAATGCCACTTCCAGCTTAGCTGTGCAGAAGAAGAACAACAAGAAGAAGAAATATCTCGAAATATGTCCGTCAGGCCCCTTCCCTTGAGATAAATCTGCAAATATCTCGGAAACGAAGCGAGCTATGGCAAAATGTTAAGAGACCTTTTTTGTAGAGAATGAAGTTTCCTACTTTTTATGTTCTATGATATTTTTTGATCAGATGCGTAGTTCTCGAGATATATCAAGATATTTAAAAGTTCCGAAGCCGCACCAACATAATAGAGATACAGAAACACCGTGGCCCCTTTCTTTGAGATAACTGTGCACTATTGCGAGCTGCAAGTGCCACTTCCAGCTTAGCTGTGCAGAAGAAGAACAACAAGAAGAAGAAATATCTCGAAATATGTCCGTCAGGCCCCTTCCCTTGAGATATATCTGCAAATATCTCGGAAACGAAGCGAGCCATAGCAAAATGTTAAGAGACCTTTTTTGTAGAGAATTATGTTTCCTACAATTTATGTTCTATGATATTTTTTGATCAGAAGCGTAGTTTTCGAGATATATCGAGATATTTAAAAGTTCCGAAGCCGCACCAACATAATAGAGGTACAGAAACACCGTGGCCCCTTTCTTTGAGATAACTCTGCACTAGTGCGAGCCGCAAATGCCACTTCCAGCTTAGCTGTGCAGAAGAAGAACAACAAGAAGAAGAAATATCTCGAAATATGTCCGTCAGGCCCCTTCCCTTGAGATATATCTGCAAATATCTCGGAAACGAAGCGAGCTATGGCAAAATGTTAAGAGACCTTTTTTGTAGAGAATCATGTTTCCTACATTTTATGTTCTATGATATTTTTTGATCAGAAGCGTAGTTTTCGAGATATATCGAGATATTTAAAAGTTCCGAAGCCGCACCAACATAATAGAGGTACAGAAACACCGTGGCCCCTTTCTTTGAGATAACTCTGCACTAGTGCGAGCCGCAAATGCCACTTCCAGCTTAGCTGTGCAGAAGAAGAACAACAAGAAGAAGAAATATCTCGAAATATGTCCGTCAGGCCCCTTCCCTTGAGATATATCTGCAAATATCTCGGAAACGAAGCGAGCTATGGCAAAATGTTGAGAGACATTTTTTGTAGAGAATCATGTTTCCTACAATTTATGTTCTATGATATTTTTTGATCAGAAGCGTAGTTTTCGAGATATATCGAGATATTTAAAAGTTCCGAAGCCGCACCAACATAATAGAGGTACAGAAACACCGTGGCCCCTTTCTTTGAGATAACTCTGGACTAGTGCCAGCCGCAAATGCCACTTCCAGCTTAGCTGTGCAGAAGAAGAACAACAAGAAGAAGAAATATCTCGAAATATGTCCGTCAGGCCCCTTCCCTTGAGATATATCTGCAAATATCTCGGAAACGAAGCGAGCTATGGCAAAATGTTAAGAGACCTTTTTTGTAGAGAATCATGTTTCCTACATTTTATGTTCTATGATATTTTTTGATCAGAAGCGTAGTTTTCGAGATATATCGAGATATTTAAAAGTTCCGAAGCCGCACCAACATAATAGAGGTACAGAAACACCGTGGCCCCTTTCTTTGAGATAACTCTGCACTAGTGCGAGCCGCAAATGCCACTTCCAGCTTAGCTGTGCAGAAGAAGAACAACAAGAAGAAGAAATATCTCGAAATATGTCCGTCAGGCCCCTTCCCTTGAGATATATCTGCAAATATCTCGGAAACGAAGCGAGCTATGGCAAAATGTTGAGAGACATTTTTTGTAGAGAATCATGTTTCCTACAATTTATGTTCTATGCTATTTTTTGATCAGAACCGTAGTTTTCGAGATATATCGAGATATTTAAAAGTCCCGAAGCCGCACCAACATAATAGAGATTCAGAAACACCGTGGCCCCTTTCTTTGAGATAACTCTGCACTATTCCGAGCTGGAAATGCCACTTCCAGTTTAGCTGTGCAGAAGAAGAACAACAAGAAGAAGAAATATCTCGAAATATGTCCGTCAGGCCCCTTCCCTTGAGATAAATCTGCAAATATCTCGGAAACGAAGCGAGCTATGGCAAAATGTTAAGAGACCTTTTTTGTAGAGAATTAAGTTTCCTACTTTTTATGTTCTATGATATTTTTTGATCAGATGCGTAGTTCTCGACATATATCAAGATATTTAAAAGTTCCGAAGCCGCACCAACATAATAGAGATACAGAAACACCGTGGCCCCTTTCTTTGAGACAACTCTGCACTATTGCGAGCTGCAAATGCCACTTCCAGCTTAGCTGTGCAGAAGAAGAACAACAAGAAGAAGAAATATCTCGAAATATGTCCGTCAGGCCCCATCCCTTGAGATATATCTGCAAATATCTCGGAAACGAAGCGAGCCATGGCAAAATGTTAAGAGACCTTTTTTGTAGAGAATCATGTTTCCTACAATTTATGTTCTATGATATTTTTTGATCAGAAGCGTAGTTTTCGAGATATATCGAGATATTTAAAAGTTCCGAAGCCGCACCAACATAATAGAGGTACAGAAACACCGTGGCCCCTTTCTTTGAGATAACTCTGGACTAGTGCGAGCCGCAAATGCCACTTCCAGCTTAGCTGTGCAGAAGAAGAACAACAAGAAGAAGAAATATCTCGAAATATGTCCGTCAGGCCCCTTCCCTTGAGATATATCTGCAAATATCTCGGAAACGAAGCGAGCTATGGCAAAATGTTAAGAGACCTTTTTTGTAGAGAATCATGTTTCCTACATTTTATGTTCTATGATATTTTTTGATCAGAAGCGTAGTTTTCGAGATATATCGAGATATTTAAAAGTTCCGAAGCCGCACCAACATAATAGAGGTACAGAAACACCGTGGCCCCTTTCTTTGAGATAACTCTGCACTAGTGCGAGCCGCAAATGCCACTTCCAGCTTAGCTGTGCAGAAGAAGAACAACAAGAAGAAGAAATATCTCGAAATATGTCCGTCAGGCCCCTTCCCTTGAGATATATCTGCAAATATCTCGGAAACGAAGCGAGCTATGGCAAAATGTTGAGAGACATTTTTTGTAGAGAATCATGTTTCCTACAATTTATGTTCTATGCTATTTTTTGATCAGAACCGTAGTTTTCGAGATATATCGAGATATTTAAAAGTCCCGAAGCCGCACCAACATAATAGAGATTCAGAAACACCGTGGCCCCTTTCTTTGAGATAACTCTGCACTATTCCGAGCTGGAAATGCCACTTCCAGTTTAGCTGTGCAGAAGAAGAACAACAAGAAGAAGAAATATCTCGAAATATGTCCGTCAGGCCCCTTCCCTTGAGATAAATCTGCAAATATCTCGGAAACGAAGCGAGCTATGGCAAAATGTTAAGAGACCTTTTTTGTAGAGAATTAAGTTTCCTACTTTTTATGTTCTATGATATTTTTTGATCAGATGCGTAGTTCTCGACATATATCAAGATATTTAAAAGTTCCGAAGCCGCACCAACATAATAGAGATACAGAAACACCGTGGCCCCTTTCTTTGAGACAACTCTGCACTATTGCGAGCTGCAAATGCCACTTCCAGCTTAGCTGTGCAGAAGAAGAACAACAAGAAGAAGAAATATCTCGAAATATGTCCGTCAGGCCCCATCCCTTGAGATATATCTGCAAATATCTCGGAAACGAAGCGAGCCATGGCAAAATGTTAAGAGACCTTTTTTGTAGAGAATTATGTTTCCTACAATTTATGTTCTATGATATTTTTTGATCAGAAGCGTAGTTTTCGAGATATATCGAGATATTTAAAAGTTCCGAAGCCGCACCAACATAATAGAGATTCAGAAACACCGTGGCCCCTTTCTTTGAGATAACTCTGCACTATTGCGAGCTGGAAATGCCACTTCCAGTTTAGCTGTGCAGAAGAAGAACAACAAGAAGAAGAAATATCTCGAAATATGTCCGTCAGGCCCCTTCCCTTGAGATAAATCTGCAAATATCTCGGAAACGAAGCGAGATATGGCAAAATGTTAAGAGACCTTTTTTGTAGAGAATTAAGTTTCCTACTTTTTATGTTCTATGATATTTTTTGATCAGATGCGTAGTTCTCGAGATATATCAAGATATTTAAAAGTTCCGAAGCCGCACCAACATAATAGAAATACAGAAACCCCGTGGCCCCTTTCTTTGAGATAACTCTGTACTATTGCGAGCTGCAAATGCCACTTCCAGCTTAGCTGTGCAGAAGAAGAACAACAAGAAGAAGAAATATCTCGAAATATGTCCGTCAGGCCCCTTCCCTTGAGATATATCTGCAAATATCTCGGAAACGAAGCGAGCCATGGCAAAATGTTAAGAGACCTTTTTTGTAGAGTATTATGTTTCCTACAATTTATGTTCTATGATATTTTTTGATCAGAAGCGTAGTTTTCGAGATATATCGAGATATTTAAAAGATCCGAAGCCGCACCAACATAATAGAGGTACAGAAACACCGTGGTCCCTTTCTTTGAGATAACTCTGCACTAGTGCGAGCCGCAAATGCCACTTCCAGCTTAGCTGTGCAGAAGAAGAACAACAAGAAGAAGAAATATCTCGAAATATGTCCGTCAGGCCCCTTCCCTTGAGATAAATCTGCAAATATCTCGGAAACGAAGCGAGCTATGGCAAAATGTTAAGAGACCTTTTTTGTAGAGAATTAAGTTTCCTACTTTTTATGTTCTATGATATTTTTTGATCAGATGCGTAGTTCTCGAGATATATCAAGATATTTAAAAGTTCCGAAGCCGCACCAACATAATAGAGATACAGAAACACCGTGGCCCCTTTCTTTGAGATAACTCTGCACTATTGCGAGCTGCAAATGCCACTTCCAGCTTAGCTGTGCAAAAGAAGAACAACAAGAAGAAGAAATATCTCGAAATATGTCCGTCAGGCCCGTTCCTTTGAGCTGAATCTGCAAATATCTCGGAAACGAAGCGAGCTATGTCAAAATGTTAAGAGACGTTTTTTGTAGAGAATTATGTTTCCTACAATTTATGTTCTATGATATTTTTTGATCAGAAGCGTAGTTTTCGAGATATATCGAGATATATAAAAGTTCCGAAGCCGCACCAACATAATAGAGATTCAGAAACACCGTGGCCCCTTTCTTTGAGATAACTCTGCACTATTGCGAGCTGCAAATTCCACTTCCAGCATAGCTGTGCAGAAGAAGAACAACAAGAAGAAGAAATATCTCGAAATATGTCCGTCAGGCCCCTTCCCTTGAGATATATCTGCAAATATCTCGGAAACGAAGCGAGCCATGGCAAAATGTTAAGAGACCTTTTTTGTAGAGAATTAAGTTTCCTACTTTTTATGTTCTATGATATTTTTTGATCAGATGCGTAGTTCTCGAGATATATCAAGATATTTAAAAGTTCCGAAGCCGCACCAACATAATAGAGATACAGAAACACCGTGCCCCTTTCTTTGAGATAACTCTGCACTATTGCGAGCTGCAAATGCCACTTCCAGCTTAGCTGTGCAGAAGAAGAACAACAAGAAGAAGAAATATCTCGAAATATGTCCGTCAGGCCCCTTCCCTTGAGATATATCTGCAAATATCTCGGAAACGAAGCGAGCCATGGCAAAATGTTAAGAGACCTTTTTTGTAGAGAATTACGTTTCCTACAATTTATGTTCTATGATATTTTTTGATCAGAAGCGTAGTTTTCGAGATATATCGAGATATTTAAAAGTTCCGAAGCCGCACCAACATAATAGAGGTACAGAAACACCGTGGTCCCTTTCTTTGAGATAACTCTGCACTAGTGCGAGCCGCAAATGCCACTTCCAGCTTAGCTGCGCAGAAGAAGAACAACAAGAAGAGGAAATATCTCGAAATATGTCCGTCAGGCCCCTTCCCTTGAGATAAATCTGCAAATATCTCGGAAACGAAGCGAGCTATGGCAAAATGTTAAGAGACCTTTTTTGTAGAGAATTAAGTTTCCTACTTTTTATGTTCTATGATATTTTTTGATCAGATGCGTAGTTCTCGAGATATATCAAGATATTTAAAAGTTCCGAAGCCGCACCAACATAATAGAGATACAGAAACACCGTGGCCCCTTTCTTTGAGATAACTCTGCACTATTGCGAGCTGCAAATGCCACTTCCAGCTTAGCTGTGCAAAAGAAGAACAACAAGAAGAAGAAATATCTCGAAATATGTCCGTCAGGCCCGTTCCTTTGAGCTGAATCTGCAAATATCTCGGAAACGAAGCGAGCTATGGCAAAATGTTAAGAGACGTTTTTTGTAGAGAATTATGTTTCCTACAATTTATGTTCTATGATATTTTTTGATCAGAAGCGTAGTTTTCGAGATATATCGAGATATTTAAAAGTTCCGAAGCCGCACCAACATAATAGAGATTCAGAAACACCGTGGCCCCTTTCTTTGAGATAACTCTGCACTATTGCGAGCTGCAAATTCCACTTCCAGCATAGCTGTGCAGAAGAAGAACAACAAGAAGAAGAAATATCTCGAAATATGTCCGTCAGGCCCCTTCCCTTGAGATATATCTGCAAATATCTCGGAAACGAAGCGAGCCATGGCAAAATGTTAAGAGACCTTTTTTGTAGAGAATTATGTTTCCTACAATTTATGTTCTATGGTATTTTTTGATCAGAAGCGTAGTTTTCGAGATATATCGAGATATTTAAAAGTTCCGAAGCCGCACCAACATAATAGAGGTACAGAAACACCGTGGCCCCTTTCTTTGAGATAACTCTGCACTATTGCGAGCTGGAAATGCCACTTCCAGTTTAGCTGTGCAGAAGAAGAACAACAAGAAGAAGAAATATCTCGAAATATGTCCGTCAGGCCCCTTCCCTTGAGATAAATCTGCAAACATCTCGGAAACGAAGCGAGCTATGGCAAAATGTTAAGAGACGTTTTTTGTAGAGAATTATGTTTCCTACAATTTATGTTCTATGATATTTTTTGATCAGAAGCGTAGTTTTCGAGATATATCGAGATATTTAAAAGTTCCGAAGCCGCACCAACATAATAGAGGTACAGAAACACCGTGGTCCCTTTCTTTGAGATAACTCTGCACTAGTGCGAGCCGCAAATGCCACTTCCAGCTTAGCTGCGCAGAAGAAGAACAACAAGAAGAGGAAATATCTCGAAATATGTCCGTCAGGCCCCTTCCCTTGAGATAAATCTGCAAATATCTCGGAAACGAAGCGAGCTATGGCAAAATGTTAAGAGACCTTTTTTGTAGAGAATTAAGTTTCCTACTTTTTATGTTCTATGATATTTTTTGATCAGATGCGTAGTTCTCGAGATATATCAAGATATTTAAAAGTTCCGAAGCCGCACCAACATAATAGAGATACAGAAACACCGTGGCCCCTTTCTTTGAGATAACTCTGCACTATTGCGAGCTGCAAATGCCACTTCCAGCTTAGCTGTGCAAAAGAAGAACAACAAGAAGAAGAAATATCTCGAAATATGTCCGTCAGGCCCGTTCCTTTGAGCTGAATCTGCAAATATCTCGGAAACGAAGCGAGCTATGGCAAAATGTTAAGAGACGTTTTTTGTAGAGAATTATGTTTCCTACAATTTATGTTCTATGATATTTTTTGATCAGAAGCGTAGTTTTCGAGATATATCGAGATATTTAAAAGTTCCGAAGCCGCACCAACATAATAGAGATTCAGAAACACCGTGGCCCCTTTCTTTGAGATAACTCTGCACTATTGCGAGCTGCAAATTCCACTTCCAGCATAGCTGTGCAGAAGAAGAACAACAAGAAGAAGAAATATCTCGAAATATGTCCGTCAGGCCCCTTCCCTTGAGATATATCTGCAAATATCTCGGAAACGAAGCGAGCCATGGCAAAATGTTAAGAGACCTTTTTTGTAGAGAATTATGTTTCCTACAATTTATGTTCTATGGTATTTTTTGATCAGAAGCGTAGTTTTCGAGATATATCGAGATATTTAAAAGTTCCGAAGCCGCACCAACATAATAGAGGTACAGAAACACCGTGGCCCCTTTCTTTGAGATAACTCTGCACTATTGCGAGCTGGAAATGCCACTTCCAGTTTAGCTGTGCAGAAGAAGAACAACAAGAAGAAGAAATATCTCGAAATATGTCCGTCAGGCCCCTTCCCTTGAGATAAATCTGCAAACATCTCGGAAACGAAGCGAGCTATGGCAAAATGTTAAGAGACGTTTTTTGTAGAGAATTATGTTTCCTACAATTTATGTTCTATGATATTTTTTGATCAGAAGCGTAGTTTTCGAGATATATCGAGATATTTAAAAGTTCCGAAGCCGCACCAACATAATAGAGGTACAGAAACACCGTGGTCCCTTTCTTTGAGATAACTCTGCACTAGTGCGAGCCGCAAATGCCACTTCCAGCTTAGCTGCGCAGAAGAAGAACAACAAGAAGAGGAAATATCTCGAAATATGTCCGTCAGGCCCCTTCCCTTGAGATAAATCTGCAAATATCTCGGAAACGAAGCGAGCTATGGCAAAATGTTAAGAGACCTTTTTTGTAGAGAATTAAGTTGCCTACTTTTTATGTTCTATGATATTTTTTGATCAGATGCGTAGTTCTCGAGATATATCAAGATATTTAAAAGTTCCGAAGCCGCACCAACATAATAGAGATACAGAAACACCGTGGCCCCTTTCTTTGAGATAACTCTGCACTATTGCGAGCTGCAAATGCCACTTCCAGCTTAGCTGTGCAAAAGAAGAACAACAAGAAGAAGAAATATCTCGAAATATGTCCGTCAGGCCCGTTCCTTTGAGCTGAATCTGCAAATATCTCGGAAACGAAGCGAGCTATGGCAAAATGTTAAGAGACGTTTTGTGTAGAGAATTATGTTTCCTACAATTTATGTTCTATGATATTTTTTGATCAGAAGCGTAGTTTTCGAGATATATCGAGATATTTAAAAGTTCCGAAGCCGCACCAACATAATAGAGATTCAGAAACACCGTGGCCCCTTTCTTTGAGATAACTCTGCACTATTGCGAGCTGCAAATTCCACTTCCAGCATAGCTGTGCAGAAGAAGAACAACAAGAAGAAGAAATATCTCGAAATATGTCCGTCAGGCCCCTTCCCTTGAGATATATCTGCAAATATCTCGGAAACGAAGCGAGCCATGGCAAAATGTTAAGAGACCCTTTTTGTAGAGAATTATGTTTCCTTCAATTTATGTTCTATGGTATTTTTTGATCAGAAGCGTAGTTTTCGAGATATATCGAGATATTTAAAAGTTCCGAAGCCGCACCAACATAATAGAGGTACAGAAACACCGTGGGCCCTTTCTTTGAGATAACTCTGCACTAGTGCGAGCCAAAAATGCCACTTCCAGCTTAGCTGTGCAGAAGAAGAACAACAAGAAGAAGAAATATCTCGAAATATGTCCGTCAGGCCCCTTCCCTTGAGATATATCTGCAAATATCTCGGAAACGAATCGAGCTATGGCAAAATGTTAAGAGACCTTTTTTGTAGAGAATTATGTTTCCTACAATTTATGTTCTATGATATTTTTTGATCAGAAGCGTAGTTTTCGAGATATATCGAGATATTTAAAAGTTCCGAAGCCGCACCAACATAATAGAGATACAGAAACACCGTGGCCCCTTTCTTTGAGATAACTCTGCACTATTGCGAGCTGGAAATGCCACTTCCAGTTTAGCTGTGCAGAAGAAGAACAACAAGAAGAAGAAATATCTCGAAATATGTCCGTCAGGCCCCTTCCCTTGAGATAAATCTGCAAATATCTCGGAAACGAAGCGAGCTATGGCAAAATGTTAAGAGACCTTTTTTGTAGAGAATTAAGTTTCCTACTTTTTATGTTCTATGATATTTTTTGATCAGATGCGTAGTTCTCGAGATATATCAAGATATTTAAAAGTTCCGAAGCCGCACCAACATAATAGACATACAGAAACACCGTGGCCCCTTTCTTTGAGATAACTCTGCACTAGTGCGAGCCGCAAATGCCACTTCCAGCTTAGCTGTGCAGAAGAAGAACAACAAGAAGAAGAAATATCTCGAAATATGTCCGTCAGGCCCCTTCCCTTGAGATAAATCTGCAAATATCTCGGAAACGAAGCGAGCTATGGCAAAATGTTAAGAGACCTTTTTTGTAGAGAATTAAGTTTCCTACTTTTCATGTTCTATGATATTTTTTGATCAGATGCGTAGTTCTCGAGATATATCAAGATATTTAAAAGTTCCGAAGCCGCACCAACATAATAGAGATACAGAAACACCGTGGCCCCTTTCTTTGAGATAACTCTGCACTATTGCGAGCTGCAAATGCCACTTCCAGCTTAGCTGTGCAAAAGAAGAACAACAAGAAGAAGAAATATCTCGAAATATGTCCGTCAGGCCCGTTCCTTTGAGCTGAATCTGCAAATATCTCGGAAACGAAGCGAGCTATGGCAAAATGTTAAGAGACGTTTTTTGTAGAGAATTATGTTTCCTACAATTTATGTTCTATGATATTTTTTGATCAGAAGCGTAGTTTTCGAGATATATCGAGATATTTAAAAGTTCCGAAGCCGCACCAACATAATAGAGATTCAGAAACACCGTGGCCCCTTTCTTTGAGATAACTCTGCACTATTGCGAGCTGCAAATTCCACTTCCAGCATAGCTGTGCAGAAGAAGAACAACAAGAAGAAGAAATATCTCGAAATATGTCCGTCAGGCCCCTTCCCTTGAGATATATCTGCAAATATCTCGGAAACGAAGCGAGCCATGGCAAAATGTTAAGAGACCCTTTTTGTAGAGAATTATGTTTCCTTCAATTTATGTTCTATGGTATTTTTTGATCAGAAGCGTAGTTTTCGAGATATATCGAGATATTTAAAAGTTCCGAAGCCGCACCAACATAATAGAGGTACAGAAACACCGTGGGCCCTTTCTTTGAGATAACTCTGCACTATTGCGAGCTGGAAATGCCACTTCCAGTTTAGCTGTGCAGAAGAAGAACAACAAGAAGAAGAAATATCTCGAAATATGTCCGTCAGGCCCCTTCCCTTGAGATAAATCTGCAAATATCTCGGAAACGAAGCGAGCTATGGCAAAATGTTAAGAGACCTTTTTTGTAGAGAATTAAGTTTCCTACTTTTTATGTTCTATGATATTTTTTGATCAGATGCGTAGTTCTCGAGATATATCAAGATATTTAAAAGTTCCGAAGCCGCACCAACATAATAGACATACAGAAACACCGTGGCCCCTTTCTTTGAGATAACTCTGCACTAGTGCGAGCCGCAAATGCCACTTCCAGCTTAGCTGTGCAGAAGAAGAACAACAAGAAGAAGAAATATCTCGAAATATGTCCGTCAGGCCCCTTCCCTTGAGATAAATCTGCAAATATCTCGGAAACGAAGCGAGCTATGGCAAAATGTTAAGAGACCTTTTTTGTAGAGAATTATGTTTCCTACAATTTATGTTCTATGATATTTTTTGATCAGAAGCGTAGTTTTCGAGATATATCGAGATATTTAAAAGTTCCGAAGCCGCACCAACATAATAGAGATACAGAAACACCGTGGCCCCTTTCTTTGAGATAACTCTGCACTATTGCGAGCTGGAAATGCCACTTCCAGTTTAGCTGTGCAGAAGAAGAACAACAAGAAGAAGAAATATCTCGAAATATGTCCGTCAGGCCCCTTCCCTTGAGATAAATCTGCAAATATCTCGGAAACGAAGCGAGCTATGGCAAAATGTTAAGAGACCTTTTTTGTAGAGAATTAAGTTTCCTACTTTTTATGTTCTATGATATTTTTTGATCAGATGCGTAGTTCTCGAGATATATCAAGATATTTAAAAGTTCCGAAGCCGCACCAACATAATAGACATACAGAAACACCGTGGCCCCTTTCTTTGAGATAACTCTGCACTAGTGCGAGCCGCAAATGCCACTTCCAGCTTAGCTGTGCAGAAGAAGAACAACAAGAAGAAGAAATATCTCGAAATATGTCCGTCAGGCCCCTTCCCTTGAGATAAATCTGCAAATATCTCGGAAACGAAGCGAGCTATGGCAAAATGTTAAGAGACCTTTTTTGTAGAGAATTAAGTTTCCTACTTTTCATGTTCTATGATATTTTTTGATCAGATGCGTAGTTCTCGAGATATATCAAGATATTTAAAAGTTCCGAAGCCGCACCAACATAATAGAGGTACAGAAACACCGTGGCCCCTTTCTTTGAGATAACTCTGCACTAGTGCGAGCCGCAAATGCCACTTCCAGCTTAGCTGTGCAGAAGAAGAACAACAAGAAGAAGAAATATCTCGAAATATGTCCGTCAGGCCCCTTCCCTTGAGATAAATCTGCAAATATCTCGGAAACGAAGCGAGCTATGGCAAAATGTTAAGAGACCTTTTTTGTAAAGAATTAAGTTTCCTACTTTTCATGTTCTATGATATTTTTTGATCAGATGCGTAGTTCTCGAGATATATCAAGATATTTAAAAGTTCCGAAGCCGCACCAACATAATAGAGGTACAGAAACACCGTGGCCCCTTTCTTTGAGATAACTCTGCACTAGTCCGAGCCGCAAATGCCACTTCCAGCTTAGCTGTGCAGAAGAAGAACAACAAGAAGAAGAAATATCTCGAAATATGTCCGTCAGGCCCCTTCCCTTGAGATAAATCTGCAAATATCTCGGAAACGAAGCGAGCTATGGCAAAATGTTAAGAGACCTTTCTTGTAGAGAATTAAGTTTCCTACTTTTTATGTTCTATGATATTTTTTGATCAGATGCGTAGTTCTCGAGATATATCAAGATATTTAAAAGTTCCGAAGCCGCACCAACATAATAGAGGTACAGAAACACCGTGGTCCCTTTCTTTGAGATAACTCTGCACTAGTGCGAGCCGCAAATGCCACTTCCAGCTTAGCTGCGCAGAAGAAGAACAACAAGAAGAGGAAATATCTCGAAATATGTCCGTCAGGCCCCTTCCCTTGAGATAAATCTGCAAATATCTCGGAAACGAAGCGAGCTATGGCAAAATGTTAAGAGACCTTTCTTGTAGAGAATTAAGTTTCCTACTTTTTATGTTCTATGATATTTTTTGATCAGATGCGTAGTTCTCGAGATATATCAAGATATTTAAAAGTTCCGAAGCCGCACCAACATAATAGAGGTACAGAAACACCGTGGCCCCTTTCTTTGAGATAACTCTGCACTATTGCGAGCTGCAAATGCCACTTCCAGCTTAGCTGTGCACAAGAAGAACAACAAGAAGAAGAAATATCTCGAAATATGTCCGTCAGGCCCCTTCCCTTGAGATAAATCTGCAAATATCTCGGAAACGAAGCGAGCTATGGCAAAATGTTAAGAGACCTTTTTTGTAGAGAATTATGTTTCCTACAATTTATGTTCTATGATATTTTTTGATCAGAAGCGTAGTTTTCGAGATATATCGAGATATTTAAAAGTTCCGAAGCCGCACCAACATAATAGAGATTCAGAAACACCGTGGCCCCTTTCTTTGAGATAACTCTGCACTATTGCGAGCTGGAAATGCCACTTCCAGTTTAGCTGTGCAGAAGAAGAACAACAAGAAGAAGAAATATCTCGAAATATGTCCGTCAGGCCCCTTCCCTTGAGATAAATCTGCAAATATCTCGGAAACGAAGCGAGATATGGCAAAATGTTAAGAGACCTTTTTTGTAGAGAATTAAGTTTCCTACAATTTATGTTCTATGATATTTTTTGATCAGATGCGTAGTTCTCGAGATATATCAAGATATTTAAAAGTTCCGAAGCCGCACCAACATAATAGAAATACAGAAACACCGTGGCCCCTTTCTTTGAGATAACTCTGTACTATTGCGAGCTGCAAATGCCACTTCCAGCTTAGCTGTGCAGAAGAAGAACAACAAGAAGAAGAAATATCTCGAAATATGTCCGTCACTCCCCTTCCCTTGAGATAAATCTGCACATATCTCGGAAACGAAGCGAGCTATGGCAAAATGTTAAGAGACCTTTTTTGTAGAGAATTATGTTTCCTACAATTTACGTTCTATGATATTTTTTGATCAGAACCGTAGTTTTCGAGATATATCGAGATATTTAAAAGTTCCGAAGCCGCACCAACATAATAGAGGTACAGAAACACCGTGGCCCCTTTCTTTGAGATAACTCTGCACTATTGCGAGCTGCAAATTCCACTTCCAGCATAGCTGTGCAGAAGAAGAACAACAAGAAGGAGAAATATCTCGAAATATGTCCGTCAGGCCCCTTCCCTTGAGATATATCTGCAAATATCTCGGAAACGAAGCGAGCTATGGCAAAATGTTAAGAGACCTTTTTTGTAGAGAATTATGTTTCCTACAATTTATGTTCTATGATATTTTTTGATCAGAAGCGTAGTTTTCGAGATATATCGAGATATTTAAAAGTTCCGAAGCCGCACCAACATAATAGAGGTACAGAAACACCGTGGCCCCTTTCTTTGAGATAACTCTGCACTAGTGCGAGCCGCAAATGCCACTTCCAGCTTAGCTGTGCAGAAGAAGAACAACAAGAAGAAGAAATATCTCGAAATATGTCCGTCAGGCCCCTTCCCTTGAGATATATCTGCAAATATCTCGGAAACAAATCGAGCTATGGCAAAATGTTAAGAGACCTTTTTTGTAGAGAATTAAGTTTCCTACTTTTTATGTTCTATGATATTTTTTGATCAGATGCGTAGTTCTCGAGATATATCAAGATATTTAAAAGTTCCGAAGCCGCACCAACATAATAGAGGTACAGAAACACCGTGGCCCCTTTCTTTGAGATAACTCTGCACTAGTGCGAGCCGCAAATGCCACTTCCAGCTTAGCTGTGCAGAAGAAGAACAACAAGAAGAAGAAATATCTCGAAATATGTCCGTCAGGCCCCTTCCCTTGAGATAAATCTGCAAATATCTCGGAAACGAAGCGAGCTATGGCAAAATGTTAAGAGACCTTTTTTGTAGAGAATTAAGTTTCCTACTTTTTATGTTCTATGATATTTTTTGATCAGATGCGTAGTTCTCGAGATATATCAAGATATTTAAAAGTTCCGAAGCCGCACGAACATAATAGAAATACAGAAACACCGTGGCCCCTTTCTTTGAGATAACTCTGCACTATTGCGAGCTGCAAATGCCACTTCCAGCTTAGCTGTGCAGAAGAAGAGCAACAAGAAGAAGAAATATCTCGAAATATGTCCGTCAGGCCCCTTCCCTTGAGATATATCTGCAAATATCTCGGAAACGAAGCGAGCTATGGCAAAATGTTAAGAGACCTTTTTTGTAGAGAATTAAGTTTCCTACTTTTTATGTTCTATGCTATTTTTTGATCAGATGCGTAGTTCTCGACATATATCAAGATATTTAAAAGTTCCGAAGCCGCACCAACATAATAGAGATACAGAAACACCGTGGCCCCTTTCTTTGAGATAACTCTGCACTATTGCGAGCTGCAAATGCCACTTCCAGCTTAGCTGTGCAGAAGAAGAACAACAAGAAGAAGAAATATCTCGAAATATGTCCGTCAGGCCCCTTCCCTTGAGATAAATCTGCAAATATCTCGGAAACGAAGCGAGCTATGGCAAAATGTTAAGAGACCTTTTTTGTAGAGAATTAAGTTTCCTACTTTTTATGTTGTATGATATTTTTTGATCAGATGCGTAGTTCTCGAGATATATCAAGATATTTAAAAGTTCCGAAGCCGCACCAACATAATAGAAATACAGAAACACCGTGGCCCCTTTCTTTGAGATAACTCTGCACTATTGCGAGCTGCAAATGCCACTTCCAGCTTAGCTGTGCAGAAGAAGAGCAACAAGAAGAAGAAATATCTCGAAATATGTCCGTCAGGCCCCTTCCCTTGAGATATATCTGCAAATATCTCGGAAACGAAGCGAGCTATGGCAAAATGTTAAGAGACCTTTTTTGTAGAGAATTAAGTTTCCTACTTTTTATGTTCTATGCTATTTTTTGATCAGATGCGTAGTTCTCGACATATATCAAGATATTTAAAAGTTCCGAAGCCGCACCAACATAATAGAGATACAGAAACACCGTGGCCCCTTTCTTTGAGACAACTCTGCACTATTGCGAGCTGCAAATGCCACTTCCAGCTTAGCTGTGCAGAAGAAGAACAACAAGAAGAAGAAATTTCTCGAAATATGTCCGTCAGGCCCCATCCCTTGAGATATATCTGCAAATATCTCGGAAACGAAGCGAGCCATGGCAAAATGTTAAGAGACTTTTTTTGTAGAGAATTATGTTTCCTACAATTTATGTTCTATGATATTTTTTGATCAGAAGCGTAGTTTTCGAGATATATCGAGATATTTAAAAGTTCCGAAGCCGCACCAACATAATAGAGGTACAGAAACACCGTGGCCCCTTTCTATGAGATAACTCTGCACTAGTGCGAGCCGCAAATGCCACCTCCAGCTTAGCTGTGCAAAAGAAGAACAACAAGAAGAAGAAATATCTCGAAATATGTCTGTCAGGCCCATTCCTTTGAGCTGAATCTGCAAATATCTCGGAAACGAAGCGAGCTATGGCAAAATGTTAAGAGACGTTTTTTGTAGAGAATTATGTTTCCTACAATTTATGTTCTATCATATTTTTTGATCAGAAGCGTAGTTTTCGAGATATATCGAGATATTTAAAAGTTCCGAAGCCGCACCAACATAATAGAGATTCAGAAACACCGTGGCCCCTTTCTTTGAGATAACTCTGCACTATTGCGAGCTGCAAATTCCACTTCCAGCATAGCTGTGCAGAAGAAGAACAACAAGAAGAAGAAATATCTCGAAATATGTCCGTCAGGCCCCTTCCCTTGAGATATATCTGCAAATATCTCGGAAACGAAGCGAGCTATGGCAAAATGTTAAGAGACCTTTTTTGTAGAGAATTATGTTTCCTACAATTTATGTTCTATGATATTTTTTGATCAGAAGCGTAGTTTTCGAGATATATCGAGATATTTAAAAGTTCCGAAGCCGCACCAACATAATAGAGGTACAGAAACACCGTGGCCCCTTTCTTTGAGATAACTCTGCACTAGTGCGAGCCGCAAATGCCACTTCCAGCTTAGCTGTGCAGAAGAAGAACAACAAGAAGAAGAAATATCTCGAAATATGTCCGTCAGGCCCCTTCCCTTGAGATATATCTGCAAATATCTCGGAAACAAATCGAGCTATGGCAAAATGTTAAGAGACCTTTTTTGTAGAGAATTAAGTTTCCTACTTTTTATGTTGTATGATATTTTTTGATCAGATGCGTAGTTCTCGAGATATATCAAGATATTTAAAAGTTCCGAAGCCGCACCAACATAATAGAGGTACAGAAACACCGTGGCCCCTTTCTTTGAGATAACTCTGCACTAGTGCGAGCCGCAAATGCCACTTCCAGCTTAGCTGTGCAGAAGAAGAACAACAAGAAGAAGAAATATCTCGAAATATGTCCGTCAGGCCCCTTCCCTTGAGATAAATCTGCAAATATCTCGGAAACGAAGCGAGCTATGGCAAAATGTTAAGAGACCTTTTTTGTAGAGAATTAAGTTTCCTACTTTTTATGTTCTATGATATTTTTTGATCAGATGCGTAGTTCTCGAGATATATCAAGATATTTAAAAGTTCCGAAGCCGCACCAACATAATAGAAATACAGAAACACCGTGGCCCCTTTCTTTGAGATAACTCTGCACTATTGCGAGCTGCAAATGCCACTTCCAGCTTAGCTGTGCAGAAGAAGAGCAACAAGAAGAAGAAATATCTCGAAATATGTCCGTCAGGCCCCTTCCCTTGAGATATATCTGCAAATATCTCGGAAACGAAGCGAGCTATGGCAAAATGTTAAGAGACCTTTTGTGTAGAGAATTAAGTTTCCTACTTTTTATGTTCTATGCTATTTTTTGATCAGATGCGTAGTTCTCGACATATATCAAGATATTTAAAAGTTCCGAAGCCGCACCAACATAATAGAGGTACAGAAACACCGTGGCCCCTTTCTTTGAGATAACTCTGCACTAGTGCGAGCCGCAAATGCCACTTCCAGCTTAGCTGTGCAGAAGAAGAACAACAAGAAGAAGAAATATCTCGAAATATGTCCGTCAGGCCCCTTCCCTTGAGATATATCTGCAAATATCTCGGAAACGAAGCGAGCTATGGCAAAATGTTAAGAGACCTTTTTTGTAGAGAATTAAGTTTCCTACTTTTTATGTTCTATGATATTTTTTGATCAGATGCGTAGTTCTCGAGATATATCAAGATATTTAAAAGTTCCGAAGCCGCACCAACATAATAGAAATACAGAAACACCGTGGCCCCTTTCTTTGAGATAACTCTGCACTATTGCGAGCTGCAAATGCCACTTCCAGCTTAGCTGTGCAGAAGAAGAACAACAAGAAGAAGAAATATCTCGAAATATGTCCGTCAGGCCCCTTCCCTTGAGATATATCTGCAAATATCTCGGAAACGAAGCGAGCCATGGCAAAATGTTAAGAGACCTTTTTTGTAGAGAATTATGTTTCCTACAATTTATGTTCTATGATATTTTTTGATCAGAAGCGTAGTTTTCGAGATATATCGAGATATTTAAAAGTTCCGAAGCCGCACCAACATAATAGAGATTCAGAAACACCGTGGCCCCTTTCTTTGACATAACTCTGCACTAGTGCGAGCCACAAATGCCACTTCCAGCTTAGCTGTGCAGAAGAAGAACAACAAGAAGAAGAAATATCTCGAAATATGTCCGTCAGGCCCCTTCCCTTGAGATATATCTGCAAATATCTCGGAAACGAATCGAGCTATGGCAAAATGTTAAGAGACCTCTTTTGTAGAGAATTATGTTTCCTACAATTTATGTTCTATGATATTTTTTGATCAGAAGCGTAGTTTTCGAGATATATCGAGATATTTAAAAGTTCCGAAGCCGCACCAACATAATAGAGATACAGAAACACCGTGGCCCCTTTCTTTGAGATAACTCTGCACTATTGCGAGCTGGAAATGCCACTTCCAGTTTAGCTGTGCAGAAGAAGAACAACAAGAAGAAGAAATATCTCGAAATATGTCCGTCAGGCCCCTTCCCTTGAGATAAATCTGCAAATATCTCGGAAACGAAGCGAGCTATGGCAAAATGTTAAGAGACCTTTTTTGTAGAGAATTAAGTTTCCTACTTTTTATGTTCTATGATATTTTCTGATCAGATGCGTAGTTCTCGAGATATATCAAGATATTTAAAAGTTCCGAAGCCGCACCAACATAATAGAAATACAGAAACACCGTGGCCCCTTTCTTTGAGATAACTCTGCACTATTGCGAGCTGCAAATGCCACTTCCGGCTTAGCTGTGCAGAAGAAGAACAACAAGAAGAAGAAATATCTCGAAATATGTCCGTCAGGCCCCTTCCCTTGAGATATATCTGCAAATATCTCGGAAACGAAGCGAGCCATGGCAAAATGTTAAGAGACCTTTTTTGTAGAGAATTATGTTTCCTACAATTTATGTTCTATGATATTTTTTGATCAGAAGCGTAGTTTTCGAGATATATCGAGATATTTAAAAGTTCCGAAGCCGCACCAACATAATAGAGATACAGAAACAGCGTGGCCCCTTTCTGCGAGATAACTCTGCACTATTGCGAGCTGGAAATGCCACTTCCAGTTTAGCTGTGCAGACGAAGAACAACAAGAAGAAGAAATATCTCGAAATATGTCCGTCAGGCCCGATCCTTTGAGCTGAATCTGCAAATATCTCGGAAACAATGCGAGCTATGGCAAAACGTTGAGAGACCTTTTTTGTAGGAAGTTAAGTTTCCTACTATTTATGTTCTATGATATTTTTTGATCAGATGCGTAGTTTTCGAGATATATCGAGATATTTAAAGGTTCCGAAGCCGCAACAACATAATAAAGATACAGAAACACCGTGGCCCCTTTCTTTGAGATAACTCTGCACTATTGCGAGCTGCAAATGCCACTTCCAGCTTAGCTGTGCAGAAGAAGAACAACAAGAAGAAGAAATATCTCGAAATATGTCCGTCAGGCCCCTTCCCTTGAGATATATCTGCAAATATCTCGGAAACGAAGCGAGCTATGGCAAAATGTTAAGAGACCTTTTTTGTAGAGAATTAAGTTTCCTACTTTTTATGTTCTATGATATTTTTTGATCAGATGCGTAGTTCTCGAGATATATCAAGATATTTAAAAGTTCCGAAGCCGCACCAACATAATAGAGATACAGAAACACCGTGGCCCCTTTCTTTTAGATAACTCTGCACTATTGCGAGCTGCAAATGCCACTTCCAGCTTAGCTGTGCAGAAGAAGAACAACAAGAAGAAGAAATATCTCGAAATATGTCCGTCAGGCCCCTTCCCTTGAGATATATCTGCAAATATCTCGGAAACGAAGCGAGCCATGGCAAAATGTTAAGAGACGTTTTTTGTAGAGAATTATGTTTCCTACAATTTATGTTCTATGATATTTTTTGATCAGAAGCGTAGTTTTCGAGATATATCGAGATATTTAAAAGTTCCGAAGCCGCACCAACATAATAGAGATTCAGAAACACCGTGGCCCCTTTCTTTGAGATAACTCTGCACTAGTGCGAGCCGCAAATGCCACTTCCAGCTTAGCTGTGCAGAAGAAGAACAACAAGAAGAAGAAATATCTCGAAATATGTCCGTCAGGCCCCTTCCCTTGAGATATATCTGCAAATATCTCGGAAACGAAGCGAGCTCTGGCAAAATGTTAAGAGACCTTTTTTGTAGAGAATTAAGTTTCCTACTTTTTATGTTCTATGAAATTTTTTGATCAGATGCGTAGTTCTCGAGATATATCAAGATATTTAAAAGTTCCGAAGCCGCACCAACATAATAGAGATACAGAAACACCGTGGCCCCTTTCTTTGAGATAACTCTGCGCTATTGCGAGCTGGTAACGCCACTTCCAGTTTAGCTGTGCAGAAGAAGAACAACAAGAAGAAGAAATATCTCGAAATATGTCCGTCAGGCCCCTTCCCTTGAGATATATCTGCAAATATCTCGGAAACGAAACGAGCTATGGCAAAATGTTAAGAGACCTTTTTTGTAGAGAATTATGTTTCCTATAATTTATGTTCTATGATATTTTTTGATCAGAAGCGTAGTTTTCGAGATATATCGAGATATATAAAAGTTCCGAAGCCGCACCAACATAATAGAGATACAGAAACACCGTGGCCCCTTTCTTTGAGATAACTCTGCACTATTGCGAGCTGCAAATGCCACTTCCAGCTTAGCTGTGCAGAAGAAGAACAACAAGAAGAAGAAATATCTCGAAATATGTCCGTCAGGCCCCTTCCCTTGAGATAAATCTGCATATATCTCGGAAACAAAGCGAGCTATGGCAAAATGTTAAGAGACCTTTTTTGTAGAGAATTCAGTTTCCTACTTTTTATCTTCTATGATATTTTTTGATCAGATGCGTAGTTCTCGAGATATATCAAGATATTTAAAAGTTCCGAAGCTGCACCAACATAATAGAGGTACAGAAACACCGTGGCCTCTTCCTTTGCGATAACTCTGCACTATTGCGAGCTGCAAATGCCACTTCCAGCTTAGCTGTGCAGAAGAAGAACAACAAGAAGAAGAAATATCTCGAAATATGTCCGTCAGGCAACTTCCCTTGAGATAAATCTGCAAATATCTCGGAAACGAAGCGAGCTATGGCAAAATGTTAAGAGACCTTTTTTGTAGAGAATTAAGTTTCCTACTTTTTATGTTGTATGATATTTTTTGATCAGATGCGTAGTTCTCGAGATATATCAAGATATTTAAAAGTTCCGAAGCCGCACCAACATAATAGAGATACAGAAACACCGTGGCCCCTCTCTTTGAGATAACTCTGCACAATTGCGAGCTGCAAATGCCACTTCCAGCTTAGCTGTGCAGGAGAAGAACAACAAGAAGAAGAAATATCTCGAAATATGTCCGTCAGGCCCCTTCCCTTGAGATAAATCTGCAAATATCTCGGAAACGAAGCGAGCTATGGCAAAATGTTAAGAGACCTTTCTTGTAGAGAATTAGGTTTCCTACTTTTTATGTTCTATGATATTTTTTGATCAGATGCGTAGTTCTCGAGATATATCAAGATATTTAAAAGTTCCGAAGCCGCACCAACATAATAGAGATACTGAAACACCGTGGCCCCTTTCTTTGCGATAACTCTGCACTATTGCGAGCTGCAAATGCCACTTCCAGCTTAGCTGTGCAGAAGAAGAACAACAAGAAGAAGAAATATCTCGAAATATGTCCGTCAGGCCCCTTCCCTTGAGATAAATCTGCAAATATCTCGGAAACGAAGCGAGCTATGGCAAAATGTTAAGAGACCTTTTTTGTAGAGAATTAAGTTTCCTACTTTTTATGTTCTATGATATTTTTTGATCAGAAGCGTAGTTTTCGAGATATATCGAGATATTTAAAAGTTCCGAAGCCGCACCAACATAATAGAGGTACAGAAACACCGTGGCCCCTTTCTTTGAGATAACTCTGCACTAGTGCGAGCCGCAAATGCCACTTCCAGCTTAGCTGTGCAGAAGAAGAACAACAAGAAGAAGAAATATCTCGAAATATGTCCGTCAGGCCCCTTCCCTTGAGATATATCTGCAAATATCTCGGAAACGAATCGAGCTATGGCAAAATGTTAAGAGACCTTTTTTGTAGAGAATTATGTTTCCTACAATTTATGTTCTATGATATTTTTTGATCAGAAGCGTAGTTTTCGAGATATATCGAGATATTTAAAAGTTCCGAAGCCGCACCAACATAATAGAGATACAGAAACACCGTGGCCCCTTTCTTTGAGATAACTCTGCACTATTGCGAGCTGGAAATGCCACTTCCAGTTTAGCTGTGCAGAAGAAGAACAACAAGAAGAAGAAATATCTCGAAATATGTCCGTCAGGCCCCTTCCCTTGAGATATATCAGCAAATATCTCGGAAACGAAGCGAGCTATGGCAAAATGTTAAGAGACCTTTTTTGTAGAGAATTAAGTTTCCTACTTTTTATGTTCTATGATATTTTTTGATCAGATGCGTAGTTCTCGAGATATATCAAGATATTTAAAAGTTCCGAAGCCGCACCAACATAATAGAAATACAGAAACACCGTGGCCCCTTTCTTTGAGATAACTCTGCACTATTGCGAGCTGCAAATGCCACTTCCAGCTTAGCTGTGCAGAAGAAGAACAACAAGAAGAAGAAATATCTCGAAATATGTCCGTCAGGCCCCTTCCCTTGAGATATATCTGCAAATATCTCGGAAACGAAGCGAGCCATGGCAAAATGTTAAGAGACCTTTTTTGTAGAGAATTATGTTTCCTACAATTTATGTTCTATGATATTTTTTGATCAGAAGCGTAGTTTTCGAGATATATCGAGATATTTAAAAGTTCCGAAGCCGCACCAACATAATAGAGATTCAGAAACACCGTGGCCCCTTTCTTTGAGATAACTCTGCACTAGTGCGAGCCACAAATGCCACTTCCAGCTTAGCTGTGCAGAAGAAGAACAACAAGAAGAAGAAATATCTCGAAATATGTCCGTCAGGCCCCTTCCCTTGAGATATATCTGCAAATATCTCGGAAACGAATCGAGCTATGGCAAAATGTTAAGAGACCTCTTTTGTAGAGAATTATGTTTCCTACAATTTATGTTCTATGATATTTTTTGATCAGAAGCGTAGTTTTCGAGATATATCGAGATATTTAAAAGTTCCGAAGCCGCACCAACATAATAGAGATACAGAAACACCGTGGCCCCTTTCTTTGATATAACTCTGCACTATTGCGAGCTGGAAATGCCACTTCCAGCTTAGCTGTGCAGAAGAAGAACAACAAGAAGAAGAAATATCTCGAAATATGTCCGTCAGGCCCCTTCCCTTGAGATATATCTGCAAATATCTCGGAAACGAATCGAGCTATGGCAAAATGTTAAGAGACCTTTTTTGTAGAGAATTATGTTTCCTACAATTTATGTTCTATGATATTTTTTGATCAGAAGCGTAGTTTTCGAGATATATCGAGATATTTAAAAGTTCCGAAGCCGCACCAACATAATAGAGATACAGAAACACCGTGGCCCCTTTCTTTGAGATAACTCTGCACTATTGCGAGCTGGAAATGCCACTTCCAGTTTAGCTGTGCAGAAGAAGAACAACAAGAAGAAGAAATATCTCGAAATATGTCCGTCAGGCCCCTTCCCTTGAGATATATCTGCAAATATCTCGGAAACGAAGCGAGCTATGGCAAAATGTTAAGAGACCTTTTTTGTAGAGAATTAAGTTTCCTACTTTTTATGTTCTATGATATTTTTTGATCAGATGCGTAGTTCTCGAGATATATCAAGATATTTAAAAGTTCCGAAGCCGCACCAACATAATAGAAATACAGAAACACCGTGGCCCCTTTCTTTGAGATAACTCTGCACTATTGCGAGCTGCAAATGCCACTTCCAGCTTAGCTGTGCAGAAGAAGAACAACAAGAAGAAGAAATATCTCGAAATATGTCCGTCAGGCCCCTTCCCTTGAGATATATCTGCAAATATCTCGGAAACGAAGCGAGCCATGGCAAAATGTTAAGAGACCTTTTTTGTAGAGAATTATGTTTCCTACAATTTATGTTCTATGATATTTTTTGATCAGAAGCGTAGTTTTCGAGATATATCGAGATATTTAAAAGTTCCGAAGCCGCACCAACATAATAGAGATTCAGAAACACCGTGGCCCCTTTCTTTGAGATAACTTTGCACTAGTGCGAGCCACAAATGCCACTTCCAGCTTAGCTGTGCAGAAGAAGAACAACAAGAAGAAGAAATATCTCGAAATATGTCCGTCAGGCCCCTTCCCTTGAAATATATCTGCAAATATCTCGGAAACGAAGCGAGCTATGGCAAAATGTTAAGAGACCTTTTTTGTAGAGAATTAAGTTTCCTACTTTTTATGTTCTATGATATTTTTTGATCAGATGCGTAGTTCTCGAGATATATCAAGATATTTAAAAGTTCCGAAGCCGCACCAACATAATAGAGATACAGAAACACCGTGGCCCCTTTCTTTTAGATAACTCTGCACTATTGCGAGCTGCAAATGCCACTTCCAGCTTAGCTGTGCAGAAGAAGAACAACAAGAAGAAGAAATATCTCGAAATATGTCCGTCAGGCCCCTTCCCTTGAGATATATCTGCAAATATCTCGGAAACGAAGCGAGCCATGGCAAAATGTTAAGAGACCTTTTTTGTAGAGAATTATGTTTCCTACAATTTATGTTCTATGATATTTTTTGATCAGAAGCGTAGTTTTCGAGATATATCGAGATATTTAAAAGTTCCGAAGCCGCACCAACATAATAGAGATACAGAAACAGCGTGGCCCCTTTCTGCGAGATAACTCTGCACTATTGCGAGCTGGAAATGCCACTTCCAGTTTAGCTGTGCAGACGAAGAACAACAAGAAGAAGAAATATCTCGAAATATGTCCGTCAGGCCCGATCCTTTGAGCTGAATCTGCAAATATCTCGGAAACAATGCGAGCTATGGCAAAACGTTGAGAGACCTTTTTTGTAGGAAGTTAAGTTTCCTACTATTTATGTTCTATGATATTTTTTGATCAGATGCGTAGTTTTCGAGATATATCGAGATATTTAAAGGTTCCGAAGCCGCAACAACATAATAAAGATACAGAAACACCGTGGCCCCTTTCTTTGAGATAACTCTGCACTATTGCGAGCTGCAAATGCCACTTCCAGCTTAGCTGTGCAGAAGAAGAACAACAAGAAGAAGAAATATCTCGAAATATGTCCGTCAGGCCCCTTCCCTTGAGATATATCTGCAAATATCTCGGAAACGAAGCGAGCTATGGCAAAATGTTAAGAGACCTTTTTTGTAGAGAATTAAGTTTCCTACTTTTTATGTTCTATGATATTTTTTGATCAGATGCGTAGTTCTCGAGATATATCAAGATATTTAAAAGTTCCGAAGCCGCACCAACATAATAGAGATACAGAAACACCGTGGCCCCTTTCTTTTAGATAACTCTGCACTATTGCGAGCTGCAAATGCCACTTCCAGCTTAGCTGTGCAGAAGAAGAACAACAAGAAGAAGAAATATCTCGAAATATGTCCGTCAGGCCCCTTCCCTTGAGATATATCTGCAAATATCTCGGAAACGAAGCGAGCCATGGCAAAATGTTAAGAGACGTTTTTTGTAGAGAATTATGTTTCCTACAATTTATGTTCTATGATATTTTTTGATCAGAAGCGTAGTTTTCGAGATATATCGAGATATTTAAAAGTTCCGAAGCCGCACCAACATAATAGAGATTCAGAAACACCGTGGCCCCTTTCTTTGAGATAACTCTGCACTAGTGCGAGCCGCAAATGCCACTTCCAGCTTAGCTGTGCAGAAGAAGAACAACAAGAAGAAGAAATATCTCGAAATATGTCCGTCAGGCCCCTTCCCTTGAGATATATCTGCAAATATCTCGGAAACGAAGCGAGCTCTGGCAAAATGTTAAGAGACCTTTTTTGTAGAGAATTAAGTTTCCTACTTTTTATGTTCTATGATATTTTTTGATCAGATGCGTAGTTCTCGAGATATATCAAGATATTTAAAAGTTCCGAAGCCGCACCAACATAATAGAGATACAGAAACACCGTGGCCCCTTTCTTTGAGATAACTCTGCGCTATTGCGAGCTGGTAACGCCACTTCCAGTTTAGCTGTGCAGAAGAAGAACAACAAGAAGAAGAAATATCTCGAAATATGTCCGTCAGGCCCCTTCCCTTGAGATATATCTGCAAATATCTCGGAAACGAAACGAGCTATGGCAAAATGTTAAGAGACCTTTTTTGTAGAGAATTATGTTTCCTATAATTTATGTTCTATGATATTTTTTGATCAGAAGCGTAGTTTTCGAGATATATCGAGATATATAAAAGTTCCGAAGCCGCACCAACATAATAGAGATACAGAAACACCGTGGCCCCTTTCTTTGAGATAACTCTGCACTATTGCGAGCTGCAAATGCCACTTCCAGCTTAGCTGTGCAGGAGAAGAACAACAAGAAGAAGAAATATCTCGAAATATGTCCGTCAGGCCCCTTCCCTTGAGATAAATCTGCATATATCTCGGAAACAAAGCGAGCTATGGCAAAATGTTAAGAGACCTTTTTTGTAGAGAATTCAGTTTCCCACTTTTTATCTTCTATGATATTTTTTGATCAGATGCGTAGTTCTCGAGATATATCAAGATATTTAAAAGTTCCGAAGCTGCACCAACATAATAGAGGTACAGAAACACCGTGGCCTCTTCCTTTGCGATAACTCTGCACTATTGCGAGCTGCAAATGCCACTTCCAGCTTAGCTGTGCAGGAGAAGAACAACAAGAAGAAGAAATATCTCGAAATATGTCCGTCAGGCCCCTTCCCTTGAGATAAATCTGCAAATATCTCGGAAACGAAGCGAGCTATGGCAAAATGTTAAGAGACCTTTTTTGTAGAGAATTAAGTTTCCCACTTTTTATGTTCTATGATATTTTTTGATCAGATGCGTAGTTCTCGAGAAATATCAAGATATTTAAAAGTTCCGAAGCCGCACCAACATAATAGAGATACAGAAACACCGTGGCCCCTCTCTTTCAGATAACTCTGCACTATTGCGAGCTGGAAATGCCACTTCCAGCTTAGCTGTGCAGAAGAAGAACAACAAGAAGAAGAAATATCTCGAGATATGTCCGTCAGGCCCCTTCCCTTGAGATGTATCTGCAAATATCTCGGAAACGAAGCGAGCTATGGCAAAATGTTAAGAGACCTTTTTTGTAGAGAATTAAGTTTCCTACTTTTTATGTTCTATGATATTTTTTGATCAGATGCGTAGTTCTCGAGATATATCCAGATATTTAAAAGTTCCGAAGCCGCACCAACATAATAGAGATACAGAAACACCGTGGCCCCTGTCTTTGAGATAACTCTGCACTATTGCGAGCTGCAAATGCCACTTCCAGCTTCGCTGTGCAGATGAAGAACAACAAGAAGAAGAAATATCTCGAAATATGTCCGTTAGGCCCCTTCCCTTGAGATAAATCTGCAAATATCTCGGAAACGAAGCCAGCTATGGCAAAATGTTAAGAGACCTTTTTTGTAGAGAATTAAGTTTCCTACTTTTTATGTTCTATGATATTTTTTGATCAGATGCGTAGTTCTCGAGATATATCAAGATATTTAAAAGTTCCGAAGCCTCACCAACATAATAGAGATACAGAAACACCGTGGCCCCTCTCTTTCAGATAACTCTGCACTATTGCGAGCTGCAAATGCCACTTCCAGTTTAGCTGTGCAGAAGAAGAACAACAAGAAGAAATATCTCGAAATATGTCCGTCAGGCCCGTTCCTTTGAGCTGAATCTGCAAATATCTCGGAAACGAAGCGAGCTATGGCAAAATGTTAAGAGACGTTTTTTGTAGAGAATTATGTTTCCTACAATTTATGTTCTATGATATTTTCTGAGCAGAAGCGTAGTTTTCGAGATATATCGAGATATTTAAAAGTTCCGAAGCCGCACCAACATAATAGAGATACAGAAACACCGTGGCCCCTTTCTTTGAGATAACTCTGCACTAGTGCGAGCGGCAAATGCCACTTCCAGCTTAGCTGTGCAGAAGAAGAACAACAAGAAGAAGAAATATCTCGAAATATGTCCGTCAGGCCCCTTCCCTTGAGATAAATCTGCAAATATCTCGGAAACGAAGCGAGCTATGGCAAAATGTTAAGAGACGTGTTTTGTAGAGAATTATGTTTCCTACAATTTATGTTCTATGATATTTTTTGATCAGAAGCGTAGTTTTCG
Organism: Osmia lignaria lignaria; assembly: GCF_051020975.1. NCBI lineage: Eukaryota > Metazoa > Arthropoda > Insecta > Hymenoptera > Megachilidae > Osmia > Osmia lignaria. The sequence continues at coordinate 9,432,798 of NW_027478166.1, forward strand.
AGATATATCGAGATATTTAAAAGTTCCGAAGCCGCACCAACATAATAGAGATACAGAAACACCGTGGCCCCTTTCTTTGAGATAACTCTGCACTAGTGCGAGCCGCAAATGCCACTTCCAGCTTAGCTGTGCAGAAGAAGAACAACAAGAAGAAGAAATATCTCGAAATATGTCCGTCAGGCCCCTTCCCTTGAGATACATCTGCAAATATCTCGGAAACGAAGCGAGCTATGGCAAAATGTTAAGAGACCTTTTTTGTAGAGAATTAAGTTTCCTACTTTTTATGTTCTATGATATTTTTTGATCAGATGCGTAGTTCTCGAGAAATATCAAGATATTTAAAAGTTCCGAAGCCGCACCAACATAATAGAGATACAGAAACACCGTGGCCCCTCTCTTTCAGATAACTCTGCACTATTGCGAGCTGGAAATGCCACTTCCAGCTTAGCTGTGCAGAAGAAGAACAACAAGAAGAAGAAATATCTCGAGATATGTCCGTCAGGCCCCTTCCCTTGAGATGTATCTGCAAATATCTCGGAAACGAAGCGAGCTATGGCAAAATGTTAAGAGACCTTTTTTGTAGAGAATTAAGTTTCCTACTTTTTATGTTCTATGATATTTTTTGATCAGATGCGTAGTTCTCGAGATATATCGAGATATTTAAAAGTTCCGAAGCCGCACCAACATAATAGAGATATAGAAACACCGTGGCCCCTTTCTATGAGATAACTCTGCACTATTGCGAGCTGTAAATGCCACTTCCAGCTTAGCTGTGCAGAAGAAGAACAACAAGAAGAAGAAATATCTCGAAATATGTCCGTCAGGCCCCTTCCCTTGAGATAAATCTGCAAATATCTCGGAAACGAAGCGAGCTATGGCAAAATGTTAAGAGACCTTTTTTGTAGAGAATTAAGTTTCCCACTTTTTATGTTCTATGATATTTTTTGATCAGATGCGTAGTTCTCGAGAAATATCAAGATATTTAAAAGTTCCGAAGCCGCACCAACATAATAGAGATACAGAAACACCGTGGCCCCTCTCTTTCAGATAACTCTGCACTATTGCGAGCTGGAAATGCCACTTCCAGCTTAGCTGTGCAGAAGAAGAACAACAAGAAGAAGAAATATCTCGAGATATGTCCGTCAGGCCCCTTCCCTTGAGATGTATCTGCAAATATCTCGGAAACGAAGCGAGCTATGGCAAAATGTTAAGAGACCTTTTTTGTAGAGAATTAAGTTTCCTACTTTTTATGTTCTATGATATTTTTTGATCAGATGCGTAGTTCTCGAGATATATCCAGATATTTAAAAGTTCCGAAGCCGCACCAACATAATAGAGATACAGAAACACCGTGGCCCCTCTCTTTCAGATAACTCTGCACTATTGCGAGCTGGAAATGCCACTTCCAGTTTAGCTGTGCAGAAGAAGAACAACAAGAAGAAATATCTCGAAATATGTCCGTCAGGCCCGTTCCTTTGAGCTGAATCTGCAAATATCTCGGAAACGAAGCGAGCTATGGCAAAATGTTAAGAGACGTGTTTTGTAGAGAATTATGTTTCCTACAATTTATGTTCTATGATATTTTTTGATCAGAAGCGTAGTTTTCGAGATATATCGAGATATTTAAAAGTTCCGAAGCCGCACCAACATAATAGAGATACAGAAACACCGTGGCCCCTTTCTATGAGATAACTCTGCACTATTGCGAGCTGTAAATGCCACTTCCAGCTTAGCTGTGCAGAAGAAGAACAACAAGAAGAAGAAATATCTCGAAATATGTCCGTCAGGCCCCTTCCCTTGAGATAAATCTGCAAATATCTCGGAAACGAAGCGAGCTATGGCAAAATGTTAAGAGACTTTATTTGTAGAGAATTAAGTTTCCTACTTTTTGTGTTCTACGATATTTTTTGATCAGATGCGTAGTTCTCGAGATATATCGAGATATTTAAAAGTTCCGAAGCCGCACCAACATAATAGAGATACAGAAACACCGTGGCCCCTTTCTATGAGATAACTCTGCACTATTGCGAGCTGTAAATGCCACTTCCAGCTTAGCTGTGCAGAAGAAGAACAACAAGAAGAAGAAATATCTCGAAATATGTCCGTCAGGCCCCTTCCCTTGAGATAAATCTGCAAATATCTCGGAAACGAAGCGAGCTATGGCAAAATGTTAAGAGACTTTATTTGTAGAGAATTAAGTTTCCTACTTTTTATGTTCTATGATATTTTTTGATCAGATGCGTAGTTCTCGAGATATATCGAGATATTTAAAAGTTCCGAAGCCGCACCAACATAATAGAGATACAGAAACACCGTGGCCCCTTTCTATGAGATAACTCTGCACTATTGCGAGCTGTAAATGCCACTTCCAGCTTAGCTGTGCAGAAGAAGAACAACAAGAAGAAGAAATATCTCGAAATATGTCCGTCAGGCCCCTTCCCTTGAGATATATCTGCAAATATCTCGGAAACGAAGCGAGCTATGGCAAAATGTTAAGAGACCTTTTTTGTAGAGAATTATGTTTCCTACAATTTATGTTCTATGATATTTTTTAATCAGAAGCGTAGTTTTCGAGATATATCGAGATATTTAAAAGTTTCGAAGCCGCACAAACATAATAGAGATACAGAAACACCGTGGCCCCTTTCTTTGAGATAACTCTGCAGTATTGCGAGCTGGAAATGCCACTTCCAGTTTAGCTGTGCAGAAGAAGAACAACAAGAAGAAGAAATATCTCGAAATATGTCCGTCAGGCCCCTTCCCTTGAGATAAATCTGCAAATATCTCGGAAACGAAGCGAGCTATGGCAAAATGTTAAGAGACTTTATTTGTAGAGAATTAAGTTCCCTACTTTTTATGTTCTACAATATTTTTTGATCAGATGCGTAGTTCTCGAGATATATCAAGATATTTAAAAGTTCCGAAGCCGCACCAACATAATAGAGATACAGAAACACCGTGGCCCCTTTCTTTGAGATAACTCTGCACTATTGCGAGCTGGAAATGCCACTTCCAGTTTAGCTGTGCAGAAGAAGAACAACAAGAAGAAGAAATATCTCGAAATATGTCCGTCAGGCCCCTTCCCTTGAGATAAATCTGCAAATATCTCGGAAACGAAGCGAGCTATGGCAAAATGTTAAGAGACCTTTTTTGTAGAGAATTAAGTTTCCTACTTTCTATGTTGTATGATATTTTTTGATCAGATGCGTAGTTCTCGAGATATATCAAGATATTTAAAAGTTCCGAAGCCGCACCAACATAATAGAGATACAGAAACACCGTGGCCCCTTTCTTTGAGATAACTCAGCACTATTGCGAGCTGCAAATGCCACTTCCAGCTTAGCTGTGCAGAAGAAGAACAACAAGAAGAAGGAATATCTCGAAATATGTCCGTCAGGCCCCTTCCCTTGAGATAAATCTGCAAATATCTCGGAAACGAAGCGAGCTATGGCAAAATCTTAAGAGACGTTTTTTGTAGAGAATTATGTTTCCTACAATTTATGTTCTATGATATTTTTTGATCAGAAGCGTAGTTTTCGAGATATATCAAGATATTTAAAAGTTCCGAAGCCGCACCAACATAATAGAGATACAGAAACACCGTGGCCCCTTTCTATGAGATAACTCTGCACTATTGCGAGCTGTAAATGCCACTTCCAGCTTAGCTGTGCAGAAGAACAACAAGAAGAAGAAATATCTCGAAATATGTCCGTCAGGCCCCTTCCCTTGAGATAAATCTGCAAATATCTCGGAAACGAAGCGAGCTATGGCAAAATGTTAAGAGACCTTTTTTGTAGAGAATTAAGTTTCCTACTTTCTATGTTCTATGATATTTTTTGATCAGATGCGTAGTTCTCGAGATATATCAAGATATTTAAAAGTTCCGAAGCCGCACCAACATAATAGAGATACAGAAACACCGTGGCCCCTTTCTTTGAGATAACTCTGCACTATTGCGAGCTGCAAATGCCACTTCCAGCTTAGCTGTGCAGAAGAAGAACAACAAGAAGAAGAAATATCTCGAAATATGTCCGTCAGGCCCCTTCCCTTGAGATAACTCTGCAAATATCTCGGAAACGAAGCGAGCTATGGCAAAATGTTAAGAGACCTTTTTTGTAGAGAATTAAGTTTCCTACTTTTTATGTTCTATGATATTTTTTGATCAGATGCGTAGTTCTCGAGATATATCAAGATACTTAAAAGTTCCGAAGCCGCACCAACATAATAGAGATACAGAAACACCGTGGCCCCTTTCTTTGAGATAACTCTGCACTATTGCGAGCTGCACATGCCACTTCCAGCTTAGCTGTGCAGAAGAAGAACAACAAGAAGAAGAAATATCTCGAAATATGTCCGTCAGGCCCCTTCCCTTGAGATAAATCTGCAAATATCTCGGAAACGAAGCGAGCTATGGCAAAATGTTAAGAGACTTTATTTGTAGAGAATTAAGTTTCCTACTTTTTATGGTCTATGATATTTTTTGATCAGATGCGTAGTTCTCGAGATATATCGAGATATTTAAAAGTTCCGAAGCCGCACCAACATAATAGAGATACAGAAACACCGTGGCCCCTTTCTATGAGATAACTCTGCACTATTGCGAGCTGTAAATGCCACTTCCAGCTTAGCTGTGCAGAAGAAGAACAACAAGAAGAAGAAATATCTCGAAATATGTCCGTCAGGCCCCTTCCCTTGAGATAAATCTGCAAATATCTCGGAAACGAAGCGAGCTATGGCAAAATGTTAAGAGACTTTATTTGTAGAGAATTAAGTTTCCTACTTTTTATGTTCTATGATATTTTTTGATCAGATGCGTAGTTCTCGAGATATATCGAGATATTTAAAAGTTCCGAAGCCGCACCAACATAATAGAGATACAGAAACACCGTGGCCCCTTTCTATGAGATAACTCTGCACTATTGCGAGCTGTAAATGCCACTTCCAGCTTAGCTGTGCAGAAGAAGAACAACAAGAAGAAGAAATATCTCGAAATATGTCCGTCAGGCCCCTTCCCTTGAGATATATCTGCAAATATCTCGGACACGAAGCGAGCTATGGCAAAATGTTAAGAGACCTTTTTTGTAGAGAATTATGTTTCCTACAATTTATGTTCTATGATATTTTTTGATCAGAAGCGTAGTTTTCGAGATATATCGAGATATTTAAAAGTTCCGAAGCCGCACCAACATAATAGAGATACAGAAACACCGTGGCCCCTTTCTTTGAGATAACTCTGCAGTATTGCGAGCTGGAAATGCCACTTCCAGTTTAGCTGTGCAGAAGAAGAACAACAAGAAGAAGAAATATCTCGAAATATGTCCGTCAGGCCCCTTCCCTTGAGATAAATCTGCAAATATCTCGGAAACGAAGCGAGCTATGGCAAAATGTTAGGAGACCTTTTTTGTAGAGAATTATGTTTCCTACAAGTTATGTTCTATAATATTTTTTGATCAGAAGCGTAGTTTTCGAGATATATCGAGATATTTAAAAGTTCCGAAGCCTCACCAACATAATAGAGATACAGAAACACCGTGGCCCCTTTCTTTGAGATAACTCTGCACTATTGCGAGCTGCAAATGCCACTTCCAGCTTAGCTGTGCAGAAGAAGAACAACAAGAAGAAGAAATATCTCGCAATATGTCCGTCAGGCCCCTTCCCTAGAGATGAATCTGCAAATATCTCGGAAACGAAGCGAGCTATGGCAAAATGTTAAGAGACCTTTTTTGTGGAGAATTAAGTTTCCTACTTTTTATCTTGTATGATATTTTTTGATCAGATGCGTAGTTCTCGAGATATATCAAGATATTTAAAAGTTCCGAAGCCGCTCCAACATAATAGAGATACGGAAACACCGTGGCCCCTTTCTGTGAGATAGCTCTGCACTATAGCGAGCTGCAAATGCCACTTCCAGCTTAGCTGTGCAGAAGAAGCACAACAATAACAAGAAATATCTCGCAATATGTCCGTCAGGCCCCTTCCCTTCAGCTAAATCTGTAAATATCTCGGAAACGATGCGAGCTTTGGCAAAATGTTAAGAGACCTTTTTTGTTGAGAATTAAGTTTCCTACTTTTTATGTTCTATGATATTTTTGGATCAGATGCGTGGTTTTCGAGATATATCAAGATATTAAAAAGTTCCGAAGCCGCACCAACATAATAGAGATACAGAAACACCGTGGCCCCTTTCTGTGAGATAACTCTGCACTATTGCGAGCTGCAAGTGCCAGTTCCAGCTTAGGTGTGCAGAAGAAGCACAACAAGAACAAGAAATATCTCGAAATATGTCCGTCAGTCCCTTTCCCTTGAGCTAAATCTGGAAATATCTCGGAAACGATGCGAGCTATGGCAAAATATTAAGACATCTTTTTTGTAGGAAATTAAGTTTCCTACTATTTATGTTCTATGACATTTTTTGATCAGATGCGTAGTTTTCGAGATATATCGACATATTTAAAAGTTCCGAAGCCGCACCAACATAATAAAGATACAGAAACACCGTGGTCCCTTTCTTTGCGATAACTCTGCACTATTGCGAGCTGCAAATGCCACTTCCAGCTTTGCTGTGCTGAAGAAGAACAACAAGAAGCAGAAATATCTCGAAATATGTCCGTCAGGCCCCTTCCCTTGAGGTAAATCTGCAAATATCTCGGAAACGATGCGAGCTATGGCAAAATGTTAGGAGACCTTTTTTGTAGAGAATGAAGTTTCCTACTTTCTTTTTTCTATGATATTTTTTGATCAGATGCGTAGTTTTCGAGATATATCAAGATATTTAAAAGTTCCGAAGCCGCACCAACATAATAGAGATACAGAAACACCGTGGCCCCTTTCTGTGAGATAACTCTGCACTATTGCGAGCTGCAAGTGCCAGTTCCAGCTTAGCTGTGCAGAAGAAGCACAACAAGAACAAGAAATATCTCGAAATATGTCCGTCAGTCCCTTTCCCTTGAGCTAAATCTGGAAATATCTCGGAAACGATGCGAGCTATGGCAAAATATTAACACATCTTTTTGTAGGAAATTAAGTTTCCTACTATTTATGTTCTATGACATTTTTTGATCAGATGCGTAGTTTTCGAGATATATCGACATATTTAAAAGTTCCGAAGCCGCACCAACATAATAAAGATACAGAAACACCGTGGTCCCTTTCTTTGCGATAACTCTGCACTATTGCGAGCTGCAAATGCCACTTCCAGCTTTGCTGTGCTGAAGAAGAACAACAAGAAGCAGAAATATCTCGAAATATGTCCGTCAGGCCCCTTCCCTTGAGGTAAATCTGCAAATATCTCGGAAACAATGCGAGCTATGGCAAAACGTTGAGAGACCTTTTTTGTAGGAAATTAAGTTTCCTACTATTTATGTTCTATGATATTTTTTGATCAGATGCGTAGTTTTCGAGATATATCAAGATATTTAAAAGTTCCGAAGCTGCACCAACATAATAGAGGTACAGAAACACCGTGGCCTCTTTCTTTGAGATAACTCTGCACTATTGCGAGCTGCAAATGCCACTTCCAGCTTAGCTGTGCAGAAGAAGAACAACAAGAAGAAGAAATATCTCGAAATATGTCCGTCAGGCCCGTTCCTTTGAGCTGAATCTGCAAATATCTCGGAAACAATGCGAGCTATGGCAAAACGTTGAGAGACCTTTTTTGGAGGAAATTAAGTTTCCTACTATTTATGTTCTATGATATTTTTTGATTAGATGCGTAGTTTTCGAGATATATCGAGATATTTAAAGGTTCCGAATCCGCAACATCATAATAACGATACATAAACACCGTGGCCTCTTTCTTTGAGATAACTCTGCACTATTCCGAGCTGCAAATGCCACTTCCAGCTTAGCTGTGCAGAGGAAGAACAACAAGAAGAAGAAATATCTCGAAATATGTCCGTCAGGCCAGTTCCTTTGAGCTGAATCTGCAAATATCTCGGAAACGAAGCGAGCTATGGCAAAATGTTAAGAGACGTTTTTTGTAGAGAATTATGTTTCCTACAATTTATGTTCTATGATATTTTTTGATCAGAAGCGTAGTTTTCGAGCTATATCGAGATATTTAAAAGTTCCGAAGCCGCGCCAACATAATAGAGATACAGAAACACCGTGGCCCCTTTCTTTGAGATAACTCTGCACTATTGCGAGCTGGAAATGCCACTTCCAGTTTAGCTGTGCAGAAGAAGAACAACAAGAAGAAGAAATATCTCGAAATATGTCCGTCAGGCCCCTTCCCTTGAGATAAATCTGCAAATATCTCGGAAACGAAGCGAGCTATGGCAAAATGTTAAGAGACCTTTTTTGTAGAGAATTATGTTTCCTACAATTTATGTTCTATGATATTTTTTGATCAGATGCGTAGTTCTCGAGATATATCAAGATATTTAAAAGTTCCGAAGCCGCACCAACATAATAGAGATACAGAAACACCGTGGCCCCTTTCTTTGAGATAACTCTGCACTATTGCGAGCTGGAAATGCCACTTCCAGTTTAGCTGTGCAGAAGAAGAACAACAAGAAGAAGAAATATCTCGAAATATGTCCGTCAGGCCCCTTCCCTTGAGATATATCTGCAAATATCTCGGAAACGAAGCGAGCTATGGCAAAATGTTAAGAGACCTTTTTTGCAGAGAATTAAGTTTCCTACTTTTTACGTTCTATGATATTTTTTGATCAGATGCGTAGTTCTCGAGATATATCAAGATATTTAAAAGTTCCGAAGCCGCACCAACATAATAGAGATACAGAAACACCGTGGCCCCTTTCTTTGAGATAACTCTGCACTATTGCGACCTGCAAATGCCACTTCCAGCTTAGCTGTGCAGAAGAAGAACAACAAGAAGAAGAAATATCTCGAAATATGTCCGTCAGGCCCCTTCCCTTGAGATAAATCTGCAAATATCTCGGAAACGAAGAGAGCTATGGCAAAATGTTAAGAGACCTTTTTTGTAGAGAATTGTGTTTCCTACAATTTATGTTCTATGATATTTTTTGATCAGAAGCGTAGTTTTCGAGATATATCGAGATATTTCAAAGTTCCGAAGCCGCACCAACATAATAGAGATACAGAAACACCGTGGCCCCTTTCTTTGGGATAACTCTGCACTATTGCGAGCTGGAAATGCCACTCCCAGTTTAGCTGTGCAGAAGAAGAACAACAAGAAGAAGAAATATCTCGAAATATGTCCGTCAGGCCCCTTCCCTTGAGATAAATCTGCAAATATCTCGGAAACGAAGCGAGCTATGGCAAAATGTTAAGAGACCTTTTTTGTAGAGAATTAAGTTTCCTACTTTTTATGTTCTATGATATTTTTCGATCAGAGGCGCAGTTCTCGAGATATATCAAGATATTTAAAAGTTCCGAAGCCGCACCAACATAATAGAGATACAGAAACACCGTGGCCCCTTTCTTTGAGATAACTCTGCACGATTGCGAGCTGGAAATGCCACTTCCAGTTTAGCTGTGCAGAAGAAGAACAACAAGAAGAAGAAATATCTCGAAATATGTCCGTCAGGCCCGTTCCTTTGAGCTGAATCTGCAAATATCTCGGAAACAATGCGAGCTATGGCAAAACGTTGAGAGACCTTTTTTGTAGGAAATTAAGTTTCCTACTATTTATGTTCTATGATATTTTTTGATTAGATGCGTAGTTTTCGAGATATATCGAGATATTTAAAGGTTCCGAATCCGCAACATCATAATAACGATACATAAACACCGTGGCCTCTTTCTTTGAGATAACTCTGCACTATTCCGAGCTGCAAATGCCACTTCCAGCTTAGCTGTGCAGAAGAAGAACAACAAGAAGAAGAAATATCTCGAAATATGTCCGTCAGGCCCCTTCTTTTGAGCTATATCTGCAAATATCTCGGAAACGATGCGAGCTATGGGAAAATGGTGAGAGACCTTTTTTGTAGGAAATTAAGTTTCCTACCATTTATGTTCTATGATATTTTTTGATCAGATGCGTAGTTTTCGAGATATATCGAGACATTTAAAAGTTCCGCAGCCGCACCAACATAATAGAGGTACAGAAACACCGTGGCCCCTTTCTTTGAGATGACTCTGCACTATTGCGAGCTGTAAATGCCACTTCCAGCAGAGCTGTGCAGAAGAAGAACAACAAGAAGAAGAAATATCTCGAAATATGTCCGTCAGGCCCCTTCCCTTGAGATAAATCTGCAAATATCTCGGAAACGAAGCGAGCTATGGCAAAATCTTAAGAGAGCTTTTTTGTAGAGAATTATGTTTCCTACAATTTATGTTCTATGATATTTTTTGATCAGAAGCGTAGTTTTCGAGATATATCGAGATATTTAAAAGTTCCGATGCCGCACCAACATAATAGAGATACAGAAACAACGTGGCCCCTTTCTGCGAGATAACTCTGCACTATTGCGAGCTGGGAATGCCACTTCCAGTTTAGCTGTGCAGAAGAAGAACAACAAGAAGAAGAAATATCTCGAAATATGTCCGTCAGGCCCGTTCCTTTGAGCTGAATCTGCAAATATCTCGGAAACAATGCGAGCTATGGCAAAACGTTGAGAGACCTTTTTTGTAGGAAATTAAGTTTCCTACTATTTATGTTCTATGATATTTTTTGATTAGATGCGTAGTTTTCGAGATATATCGAGATATTTAAAGGTTCCGAATCCGCAACATCATAATAAAGATACATAAACACCGTGGCCTCTTTCTTTGAGATAACTCTGCACTATTCCGAGCTGCAAATGCCACTTCCAGCTTAGCTGTGCAGAGGAAGAACAACAAGAAGAAGAAATATCTCGAAATATGTCCGTCAGGCCAGTTCCTTTGAGCTGAATCTGCAAATATCTCGGAAACGAAGCGAGCTATGGCAAAATGTTAAGAGACGTTTTTTGTAGAGAATTATGTTTCCTACAATTTATGTTCTATGATATTTTTTGATCAGAAGCGTAGTTTTCGAGATATATCGAGATATTTAAAAGTTCCGAAGCCGCGCCAACATAATAGAGATACAGAAACACCGTGGCCCCTTTCTTTGAGATAACTCTGCACTATTGCGAGCTGGAAATGCCACTTCCAGTTTAGCTGTGCAGAAGAAGAACAACAAGAAGAAGAAATATCTCGAAATATGTCCGTCAGGCCCCTTCCCTTGAGATAAATCTGCAAATATCTCGGAAACGAAGCGAGCTATGGCAAAATGTTAAGAGACGTTTTTTGTAGAGAATTATGTTTCCTACAATTTATGTTCTATGATATTTTTTGATCAGAAGCGTAGTTTTCGAGCTATATCGAGATATTTAAAAGTTCCGAAGCCGCGCCAACATAATAGAGATACAGAAACACCGTGGCCCCTTTCTTTGAGATAACTCTGCACTATTGCGAGCTGGAAATGCCACTTCCAGTTTAGCTGTGCAGAAGAAGAACAACAAGAAGAAGAAATATCTCGAAATATGTCCGTCAGGCCCCTTCCCTTGAGATAAATCTGCAAATATCTCGGAAACGAAGCGAGCTATGGCAAAATGTTAAGAGACCTTTTTTGTAGAGAATTATGTTTCCTACAATTTATGTTCTATGATATTTTTTGATCAGATGCGTAGTTCTCGAGATATATCAAGATATTTAAAAGTTCCGAAGCCGCACCAACATAATAGAGATACAGAAACACCGTGGCCCCTTTCTTTGAGATAACTCTGCACTATTGCGAGCTGGAAATGCCACTTCCAGTTTAGCTGTGCAGAAGAAGAACAACAAGAAGAAGAAATATCTCGAAATATGTCCGTCAGGCCCCTTCCCTTGAGATATATCTGCAAATATCTCGGAAACGAAGCGAGCTATGGCAAAATGTTAAGAGACCTTTTTTGCAGAGAATTAAGTTTCCTACTTTTTACGTTCTATGATATTTTTGATCAGATGCGTAGTTCTCGAGATATATCAAGATATTTAAAAGTTCCGAAGCCGCACCAACATAATAGAGATACAGAAACACCGTGGCCCCTTTCTTTGAGATAACTCTGCACTATTGCGACCTGCAAATGCCACTTCCAGCTTAGCTGTGCAGAAGAAGAACAACAAGAAGAAGAAATATCTCGAAATATGTCCGTCAGGCCCCTTCCCTTGAGATAAATCTGCAAATATCTCGGAAACGAAGAGAGCTATGGCAAAATGTTAAGAGACCTTTTTTGTAGAGAATTGTGTTTCCTACAATTTATGTTCTATGATATTTTTTGATCAGAAGCGTAGTTTTCGAGATATATCGAGATATTTAAAAGTTCCGAAGCCGCACCAACATAATAGAGATACAGAAACACCGTGGCCCCTTTCTTTGGGATAACTCTGCACTATTGCGAGCTGGAAATGCCACTCCCAGTTTAGCTGTGCAGAAGAAGAACAACAAGAAGAAGAAATATCTCGAAATATGTCCGTCAGGCCCCTTCCCTTGAGATAAATCTGCAAATATCTCGGAAACGAAGCGAGCTATGGCAAAATGTTAAGAGACCTTTTTTGTAGAGAATTAAGTTTCCTACTTTTTATGTTCTATGATATTTTTCGATCAGAGGCGCAGTTCTCGAGATATATCAAGATATTTAAAAGTTCCGAAGCCGCACCAACATAATAGAGATACAGAAACACCGTGGCCCCTTTCTTTGAGATAACTCTGCACGATTGCGAGCTGGAAATGCCACTTCCAGTTTAGCTGTGCAGAAGAAGAACAACAAGAAGAAGAAATATCTCGAAATATGTCCGTCAGGCCCGTTCCTTTGAGCTGAATCTGCAAATATCTCGGAAACAATGCGAGCTATGGCAAAACGTTGAGAGACCTTTTTTGTAGGAAATTAAGTTTCCTACTATTTATGTTCTATGATATTTTTTGATTAGATGCGTAGTTTTCGAGATATATCGAGATATTTAAAGGTTCCGAATCCGCAACATCATAATAACGATACATAAACACCGTGGCCTCTTTCTTTGAGATAACTCTGCACTATTCCGAGCTGCAAATGCCACTTCCAGCTTAGCTGTGCAGAAGAAGAACAACAAGAAGAAGAAATATCTCGAAATATGTCCGTCAGGCCCCTTCTTTTGAGCTATATCTGCAAATATCTCGGAAACGATGCGAGCTATGGGAAAATGGTGAGAGACCTTTTTTGTAGGAAATTAAGTTTCCTACCATTTATGTTCTATGATATTTTTTGATCAGATGCGTAGTTTTCGAGATATATCGAGACATTTAAAAGTTCCGCAGCCGCACCAACATAATAGAGGTACAGAAACACCGTGGCCCCTTTCTTTGAGATGACTCTGCACTATTGCGAGCTGTAAATGCCACTTCCAGCAGAGCTGTGCAGAAGAAGAACAACAAGAAGAAGAAATATCTCGAAATATGTCCGTCAGGCCCCTTCCCTTGAGATAAATCTGCAAATATCTCGGAAACGAAGCGAGCTATGGCAAAATCTTAAGAGAGCTTTTTTGTAGAGAATTATGTTTCCTACAATTTATGTTCTATGATATTTTTTGATCAGAAGCGTAGTTCTCGAGATATATCGAGATATTTAAAAGTTCCGATGCCGCACCAACATAATAGAGATACAGAAACAACGTGGCCCCTTTCTGCGAGATAACTCTGCACTATTGCGAGCTGGGAATGCCACTTCCAGTTTAGCTGTGCAGAAGAAGAACAACAAGAAGAAGAAATATCTCGAAATATGTCCGTCAGGCCCGTTCCTTTGAGCTGAATCTGCAAATATCTCGGAAACAATGCGAGCTATGGCAAAACGTTGAGAGACCTTTTTTGTAGGAAATTAAGTTTCCTACTATTTATGTTCTATGATATTTTTTGATTAGATGCGTAGTTTTCGAGATATATCGAGATATTTAAAGGTTCCGAATCCGCAACATCATAATAAAGATACATAAACACCGTGGCCTCTTTCTTTGAGATAACTCTGCACTATTCCGAGCTGCAAATGCCACTTCCAGCTTAGCTGTGCAGAGGAAGAACAACAAGAAGAAGAAATATCTCGAAATATGTCCGTCAGGCCAGTTCCTTTGAGCTGAATCTGCAAATATCTCGGAAACGAAGCGAGCTATGGCAAAATGTTAAGAGACGTTTTTTGTAGAGAATTATGTTTCCTACAATTTATGTTCTATGATATTTTTTGATCAGAAGCGTAGTTTTCGAGATATATCGAGATATTTAAAAGTTCCGAAGCCGCGCCGACATAATAGAGATACAGAAACACCGTGGCCCCTTTCTTTGAGATAACTCTGCACTATTGCGAGCTGGAAATGCCACTTCCAGTTTAGCTGTGCAGAAGAAGAACAACAAGAAGAAGAAATATCTCGAAATATGTCCGTCAGGCCCCTTCCCTTGAGATAAATCTGCAAATATCTCGGAAACGAAGCGAGCTATGGCAAAATGTTAAGAGACCTTTTTTGTAGAGAATTATGTTTCCTACAATTTATGTTCTATGATATTTTTTGATCAGATGCGTAGTTCTCGAGATATATCAAGATATTTAAAAGTTCCGAAGCCGCACCAACATAATAGAGATACAGAAACACCGTGGCCCCTTTCTTTGAGATAACTCTGCACTATTGCGAGCTGGAAATGCCACTTCCAGTTTAGCTGTGCAGAAGAAGAACAACAAGAAGAAGAAATATCTCGAAATATGTCCGTCAGGCCCCTTCCCTTGAGATATATCTGCAAATATCTCGGAAACGAAGCGAGCTATGGCAAAATGTTAAGAGACCTTTTTTGTAGAGAATTAAGTTTCCTACTTTTTACGTTCTATGATATTTTTTGATCAGATGCGTAGTTCTCGAGATATATCAAGATATTTAAAAGTTCCGAAGCCGCACCAACATAATAGAGATACAGAAACACCGTGGCCCCTTTCTTTGAGATAACTCTGCACTATTGCGACCTGCAAATGCCACTTCCAGTTTAGCTGTGCAGAAGAAGAACAACAAGAAGAAGAAATATCTCGAAATATATCCATCAGGACCCTTCCCTTGAGATAAATCTGCAAATATCTCGGAAACGAAGCGAGCTATGGCAAAATGTTAAGAGAGCTTTTTTGTAGAGAATTATGTTTCCTACAATTTATGTTCTATGATATTTTTTGATCAGAAGCGTAGTTTTCGAGATATATCGAGATATTTAAAAGTTCCGATGCCGCACCAACATAATAGAGATACAGAAACAACGTGGCCCCTTTCTGCGAGATAACTCTGCACTATTGCGAGCTGGGAATGCCACTTCCAGTTTAGCTGTGCAGAAGAAGAACAACAAGAAGAAGAAATATCTCGAAATATGTCCGTCAGGCCCGTTCCTTTGAGCTGAATCTGCAAATATCTCGGAAACAATGCGAGCTATGGCAAAACGTTGAGAGACCTTTTTTGTAGGAAACTAAGTTTCCTACTATTTATGTTCTATGATATTTTTTGATTAGATGCGTAGTTCTCGAGATATATCAAGATATTTAAAAGTTCCGAAGCCGCACCAACATAATAGAGATACAGAAACACCGTGGCCCCTTTCTTTGAGATAACACTGCACTATTGCGAGCTGCAAATGCCACTTCCAGCTTAGCTGTGCAGAAGAAGAACAACAAGAAGAAGAAATATCTCGAAATATGTCCGTCAGGCCCCTTCCCTTGAGATAAATCTGCAAATATCTCGGAAACGAAGAGAGCTATGGCAAAATGTTAAGAGACCTTTTTTGTAGAGATTTAAGTTTCCTACTTTTTATGTTCTATGATATTTTTTGATCAGATGCGTAGTTCTCGAGATATATCAAGATATTTAAAAGTTCCGAAGCCGCACCAACATAATAGAGATACAGAAACACCGTGGCCCCTTTCTTTGAGATAACTCTGCACTATTGCGAGCTGGAAATGCCACTTCCAGCTTAGCTGTGCAGAAGAAGAACAACAAGAAGAAGAAATATCTCGAAATATGTCCGTCAGGCCCCTCCCTTGAGATAAATCTGCAAATATCTCGGAAACGAAGAGAGCTATGGCAAAATGTTAAGAGACCTTTTTTGTAGAGAATTATGTTTCCTACAATTTATGTTCTATGATATTTTTTGATCAGAAGCGTAGTTTTCGAGATATATCGAGATATTTAAAAGTTCCGAAGCCGCACCAACATAATAGAGATACAGAAACACCGTGGCCCCTTTCTTTGAGATAACTCTGCACTATTGCGAGCTGCAAATGCCACTTCCAGCTTAGCTGTGCAGAAGAAGAACAACAAAAAGAAGAAATATCTCGAAATATGTCCGTCAGGCCCCTTCCCTTGAGATAAATCTGCAAATATCTCGGAAACGAAGCGAGCTATGGCAAAATGTTAAGAGACCTTTTTTGTAGAGATTTAAGTTTCCTACTTTTTATGTTCTATGATATTTTTTGATCAGATGCGTAGTTCTCGAGATATATCAAGATATTTAAAAGTTCCGAAGCCGCACCAACATAATAGAGATACAGAAACACCGTGGCCCCTTTCTTTGCGATAACTCTGCACTATTGCGAGCTGCAAATGCCACTTCCAGCTTAGCTGTGTAGAGGAAGAACAACAAGAAGAAGAAATATCTCGAAATATGTCCGTCAGGCCCCTTCCCTTGAGATAAATCTGCAAATATCTCGGAAACGAAGCGAGCTATGGCAAAATGTTAAGAGACCTTTTTTGTAGAGAATTAAGTTTCGTACTTTTTATGTTCTATGATATTTTTTGATCAGATGCGTAGTTCTCGAGATATATCAAGATATTTAAAAGTTCCGAAGCCGCACCAACATAATAGAGATACAGAAACACCGTGGCCCCTTTCTTTGAGATAACTCTGCACTATTCCGAGCTGCAAATGCCACTTCCAGCTTAGCTGTGCAGAGGAAGAACAACAAGAAGAAGAAATATCTCGAAATATGTCCGTCAGGCCAGTTCCTTTGAGCTGAATCTGCAAATATCTCGGAAACGAAGCGAGCTATGGCAAAATGTTAAGAGACGTTTTTTGTAGAGAATTATGTTTCCTACAATTTATGTTCTATGATATTTTTTGATCAGAAGCGTAGTTTTCGAGATATATCGAGATATTTAAAAGTTCCGAAGGCGCACCAACATAATAGAGATACAGAAACACCGTGGCCCCTTTCTTTGAGATAACTCTGCACTAGTGCGAGCCGCAAATGCCACTTCCAGCTTAGCTGTGCAGTAGAAGAACAACAAGAAGAAGAAATATCTCGAAATATGTCCGTCAGGCCCCTTCCCTTGAGATAAATCTGCAAATATCTCGGAAACGATGAGAGCTATGGCAAAATGTTAAGAGACCTTTTTTGTAGAGATTTAGGTTTCCTACTTTTTATGTTCTATGATATTTTTTTATCAGATGCGTAGTTCTCGAGATATATCAAGATATTTAAAAGTTCCGAAGCCGCACCAACATAATAGAGATACAGAAACACCGTGGCCCCTTTCTTTGAGATAACTCTGCACTATTGCGAGCTGCAAATGCCACTTCCAGCTTAGCTGTGCAGAAGAAGAACAACAAGAAGAAGAAATATCTCGAAATATGTCCGTCAGGCCCCTTCCCTTGAGATAAATCTGCAAATATCTCGGAAACGAAGAGAGCTATGGCAAAATGTTATGAGACCTTTTTTGTAGAGATTTAAGTTTCCTACTTTTTATGTTCTATGATATTTTTTGATCAGATGCGTAGTTCTCGAGATATATCAAGATATTTAAAAGTTCCGAAGCCGCACCAACATAATAGAGATACAGAAACACCGTGGCCCCTTTCTTTGAGATAACTCTGCACTATTGTGAGCTGCAAATGCCACTTCCAGCTTAGCTGTGCAGAAGAAGAACAACAAGAAGAAGAAATATCTCGAAATATGTCCGTCAGGCCCCTTCCCTTGAGATAAATCTGCAAATATCTCGGAAACGAATAGAGCTATGGCAAAATGTTAAGAGACCTTTTTTGTAGAGAATTACGTTTCCTACTTTTTATGTTCTATGATATTTTTTGATCAGATGCGTAGTTCTCGAGATATATCGAGATATTTAAAAGTTCCGAAGCCGCACCAACATAATAGAGATACAGAAACACCGTGGCCCCTTTCTTTGAGATAACTCTGCACTAGTGCGAGCCGCAAATGCCACTTCCAGCTTAGCTGTGCAGAAGAAGAACAACAAGAAGAAGAAATATCTCGAAATATGTCCGTCAGGCCCCTTCCCTTGACATAAATCCGCAAATATCTCGGAAACGAAGAGAGCTATGGCAAAATGTTAAGAGACCTTTTTTGTAGAGAATTAAGTTTCCTACTTTTTATGTTCTATGATATTTTTTGATCAGATGCGTAGTTCTCGAGATATATGAAGATATTTTAAAGTTCCGAAGCCGCACCAACATAATAGAGATACAGAAACACCGAGGACCCTTTCTTTGAGATAACTCTGCACTATTGCGAGCTGCAAATGCCACTTCCATCTTAGCTGTGCAGAAGAAGAACAACAAGAAGAAGAAATATCTCGAAATATGTCCGCCAGGCCAGTTCCTTTGAGCTGAATCTGCAAATATCTCGGAAACGAAGCGAGCTATGGCAAAATGTTAAGAGACGTTTTTTGTAGAGAATTATGTTTCCTACAATTTATGTTCTATGATATTTTTTGATCAGAAGCGTAGTTTTCGAGATATATCGAGATATTTAAAAGATCCGAAGCCGCACCAACATAATAGAGATACAGAAACACCGTGGCCCCGTTCTTTAGGATATCTCTGCACTATTGCGAGCTGGAAATGCCACTCCCAGTTTAGCTGTGCAGAAGAAGAACAACAAGAAGAAGAAATATCTCGAAATATGTCCGTCCGGACCCTTCCCTTGAGATAAATCTGCAAATATCTCGGAAACGAAGCGAGCTATGGCAAAACGTTAAGAGACCTTTTTTGTAGAGAATTATGTTTCCTACAATTTATGTTCTATGATATTTTTTGATCAGAAGCGTAGTTTTCGAGATATATCGAGATATTTAAAAGTTCCGAAGCCGCACCAACATAATAGAGATACAGAAACACCGTGGCCCCTTTCTTTGAGATAACTCTGCACTATTGCGAGCTGCAAATGCCACTTCCAGCTTAGCTGTGCAGAAGAAGAACAACAAGAAGAAGAAATATCTCGAAATATGTCCGTCAGGCCCCTTCCCTTGAGATAAATCTGCAAATATCTCGGAAACGAAGCGAGCTATGGCAAAATGTTAAGAGACCTTTTTTGTAGAGATTTAAGTTTCCTACTTTTTATGTTCTATGATATTTTTTGATCAGATGCGTAGTTCTCGAGATATATCAAGATATTTAAAAGTTCCGAAGCCGCACCAACATAATAGATATACAGAAACACCGTGGCCCCTTTCTTTGCGATAACTCTGCGCTATTGCGAGCTGCAAATGCCACTTCCAGCTTAGCTGTGCAGAAGAAGAACAACAAGAAGAAGAAATATCTCGAAATATGTCCGTCAGGCCCCTTCCCTTGAGATATATCTGCAAATATCTCGGAAACGAAGAGAGCTATGGCAAAATCTTAAGAGACCTTTTTTGTAGAGAATTAACTTTCCTACTTTTTATGCACTATGATATTTTTTGATCAGATGCGTAGATCTCGAGATATATCAAGATATTTAAAAGTTCCGAAGCCGCACCAACATAATAGAGATACAGAAACACCGTGGACCCTTTCTTTGAGATAACTCTGCACTATTGCGAGCTGCAAATGCCACTTCCAGCTTAGCTGTGCAGAAGAAGAACAACAAGAAGAAGAAATATCTCGAAATATGTCCGTCAGGCCCCTTCCCTTGAGATAAATCTGCAAATATCTCGGAAACGAAGAGAGCTATGGCAAAATGTTAAGAGACCTTTTTTGTAGAGAATTAAGTTTCCTACTTTTTATGTTCTATGATATTTTTTGATCAGATGCGTAGTTCTCGAGATATATCAAGATATTTAAAAGTTCCGAAGCCGCACCAACATAATAGAGATACAGAAACACCGTGGCCCCTTTCTTTGAGATAACTCTGCACTATTGCTAGCTGCAAATGCCACTTCCAGCTTAGCTGTGCAGAGGAAGTACAACAAGAAGAAGAAATATCTCGAAATATGTCCGTCAGGCCAGTTCCTTTGAGCTGAATCTGCAAATATCTCGGAAACGAAGCGAGCTATGGCAAAATGTTAAGAGCAGTTTTTTGTAGAGAATTATGTTTCCTACAATTTATGTTCTATGATATTTTTTGATCAGAAGCGTAGTTTTCGAGATATATCGAGATATTTAAAAGTTCCGAAGCCGCACCAACATAATAGAGATACAGAAACACCGTGGCCCCTTTCTTTGAGATAACTCTGCACTAGTGCGAGCCGCAAATGCCACTTCCAGCTTAGCTGTGCAGAAGAAGAACAACAAGAAGAAGAAATATCTCGAAATATGTCCGTCAGGCCCCTTCCCTTGAGATAAATCTGCAAATATCTCGGAAACGAAGAGAGCTATGGCAAAATCTTAAGAGACCTTTTTTGTAGAGAATTAACTTTCCTACTTTTTATGCTCTATGATATTTTTTGATCAGATGCGTAGTTCTCGAGATATATCAAGATATTTAAAAGTTCCGAAGCCGCACCAACATAATAGAGATACAGAAACACCGTGGCCCCTTTCTTTGAGATAACTCTGCACTATTGTGAGCTGCAAATGCCACTTCCAGCTTAGCTGTGCAGAAGAAGAACAACAAGAAGAAGAAATATCTCGAAATATGTCCGTCAGGCCCCTTCCCTTGAGATAAATCTGCAAATATCTCGGAAACGAATAGAGCTATGGCAAAATGTTAAGAGACCTTTTTTGTAGAGAATTACGTTTCCTACTTTTTATGTTCTATGATATTTTTTGATCAGATGCGTAGTTCTCGAGATATATCGAGATATTTAAAAGTTCCGAAGCCGCACCAACATAATAGAGATACAGAAACACCGTGGCCCCTTTCTTTGAGATAACTCTGCACTAGTGCGAGCCGCAAATGCCACTTCCAGCTTAGCTGTGCAGAAGAAGAACAACAAGAAGAAGAAATATCTCGAAATATGTCCGTCAGGCCCCTTCCCTTGAGATAAATCTGCAAATATCTCGGAAACGAAGCGAGCTATGGCAAAATGATAAGAGACCTTTTTTGTAGAGAATTAAGTTTCCTACTATTTATGTTCTATGATATTTTTTGATCAGATGCGTAGTTCTCGAGATATATCAAGATATTTAAAAGTTCCGAAGCCGCACCAACATAATGGAGATACAGAAACACCGTGGCCCCTCTCTTTGAGATAACTCTGCACTAGTGCGAGCCGCAAATGCCACTTCCAGCTTAGCTGTGCAGAAGAAGAACAACAAGAAGAAGAAATATCTCGAAATATGTCCGTCAGGCCCCTTCCCTTGAGATAAATCCGCAAATATCTCGGAAACGAAGAGAGCTATGGCAAAATGTTAAGAGACCTTTTTTGTAGAGAATTAAGTTTCCTACTTTTTATGTTCTATGATATTTTTTGATCAGATGCGTAGTTCTCGAGATATATCAAGATATTTAAAAGTTCCGAAGTCGCACCAACATAATAGAGATACAGAAACACCGTGGCCCCTTTCTTTGAGATAACTCTGCACTATTCCGTGCTGCAAATGCCACTTCCAGCTTAGCTGTGCAGAGGAAGAACAACAAGAAGAAGAAATATCTCGAAATATGTCCGTCAGGCCAGTTCCTTTGAGCTGAATCTGCAAATATCTCGGAAACGAAGCGAGCTATGGCAAAATGTTAAGAGACGTTTTTTGTAGAGAATTATGTTTCCTACAATTTATGTTCTATGATATTTTTTGATCAGAAGCGTAGTTTTCGAGATATATCGAGATATTTAAAAGTTCCGAAGGCGCACCATCATAATAGAGATACAGAAACACCGTGGCCCCTTTCTTTGAGATAACTCTGCACTAGTGCGAGCCGCAAATGCCACTTCCAGCTTAGCTGTGCAGAAGAAGAACAACAAGAAGAAGAAATATCTCGAAATATGTCCGTCAGGCCCCTTCCCTTGAGATAAATCTGCAAATATCTCGGAAACGATGAGAGCTGTGGCAAAATGTTAAGAGACCTTTTTTGTAGAGATTTAAGTTTCCTACTTTTTATGTTCTATGATATTTTTTGATCAGATGCGTAGTTCTCGAGATATATCAAGATATTTAAAAGTTCCGAAGTCGCACCAACATAATAGAGATACAGAAACACCGTGGCCCCTTTCTTTGAGATAACTCTGCACTATTCCGTGCTGCAAATGCCACTTCCAGCTTAGCTGTGCAGAGGAAGAACAACAAGAAGAAGAAATATCTCGAAATATGTCCGTCAGGCCAGTTCCTTTGAGCTGAATCTGCAAATATCTCGGAAACGAAGCGAGCTATGGCAAAATGTTAAGAGACGTTATTTGTAGAGAATTATGTTTCCTACAATTTATGTTCTATGATATTTTTTGATCAGAAGCGTAGTTTTCGAGATATATCGAGATATTTAAAAGTTCCGAAGGCGCACCATCATAATAGAGATACAGAAACACCGTGGCCCCTTTCTTTGAGATAACTCTGCACTAGTGCGAGCCGCAAATGCCACTTCCAGCTTAGCTGTGCAGAAGAAGAACAACAAGAAGAAGAAATATCTCGAAATATGTCCGTCAGGCCCCTTCCCTTGAGATAAATCTGCAAATATCTCGGAAACGAAGCGAGCTATGGCAAAATGATAAGAGACCTTTTTTGTAGAGAATTAAGTTTCCTACTATTTATGTTCTATGATATTTTTTGATCAGATGCGTAGTTCTCGAGATATATCAAGATATTTAAAAGTTCCGAAGCCGCACCAACATAATGGAGATACAGAAACACCGTGGCCCCTCTCTTTGAGATAACTCTGCACTAGTGCGAGCCGCAAATGCCACTTCCAGCTTAGCTGTGCAGAAGAAGAACAACAAGAAGAAGAAATATCTCGAAATATGTCCGTCAGGCCCCTTCCCTTGAGATAAATCCGCAAATATCTCGGAAACGAAGAGAGCTATGGCAAAATGTTAAGAGACCTTTTTTGTAGAGAATTAAGTTTCCTACTTTTTATGTTCTATGATATTTTTTGATCAGATGCGTAGTTCTCGAGATATATCAAGATATTTAAAAGTTCCGAAGTCGCACCAACATAATAGAGATACAGAAACACCGTGGCCCCTTTCTTTGAGATAACTCTGCACTATTCCGTGCTGCAAATGCCACTTCCAGCTTAGCTGTGCAGAGGAAGAACAACAAGAAGAAGAAATATCTCGAAATATGTCCGTCAGGCCAGTTCCTTTGAGCTGAATCTGCAAATATCTCGGAAACGAAGCGAGCTATGGCAAAATGTTAAGAGACGTTTTTTGTAGAGAATTATGTTTCCTACAATCTTTGTTCTATGATATTTTTTGATCAGAAGCGTAGTTTTCGAGATATATCGAGATATTTAAAAGATCCGAAGCCGCACCAACATAATAGAGATACAGAAACACCGTGGCCCCTTTCTTTGGGATATCTCTGCACTATTGCGAGCTGGAAATGCCACTCCCAGTTTAGCTGTGCAGAAGAAGAACAACAAGAAGAAGAAATATCTCGAAATATGTCCGTCAGGACCCTTCCCTTGAGATAAATCTGCAAATATCTCGGAAACGAAGCGAGCTATGGCAAAACGTTAAGAGACCTTTTTTGTAGAGAATTATGTTTCCTACAATTTATGTTCTATGATATTTTTTGATCAGAAGCGTAGTTTTCGAGATATATCGAGATATTTAAAAGTTCCGAAGCCGCACCAACATAATAGAGATACAGAAACACCGTGGCCCCTTTCTTTGAGATAACTCTGCACTATTGCGAGCTGCAAATGCCACTTCCAGCTTAGCTGTGCAGAAGAAGAACAACAAGAAGAAGAAATATCTCGAAATATGTCCGTCAGGCCCCTTCCCTTGAGATAAATCTGCAAATATCTCGGAAACGAAGCGAGCTATGGCAAAATGTTAAGAGACCTTTTTTGTAGAGATTTAAGTTTCCTACTTTTTATGTTCTATGATATTTTTTGATCAGATGCGTAGTTCTCGAGATATATCAAGATATTTAAAAGTTCCGAAGCCGCACCAACATAATAGATATACAGAAACACCGTGGCCCCTTTCTTTGCGATAACTCTGCGCTATTGCGAGCTGCAAATGCCACTTCCAGCTTAGCTGTGCAGAAGAAGAACAACAAGAAGAAGAAATATCTCGAAATATGTCCGTCAGGCCCCTTCCCTTGAGATATATCTGCAAATATCTCGGAAACGAAGAGAGCTATGGCAAAATCTTAAGAGACCTTTTTTGTAGAGAATTAACTTTCCTACTTTTTATGCACTATGATATTTTTTGATCAGATGCGTAGATCTCGAGATATATCAAGATATTTAAAAGTTCCGAAGCCGCACCAACATAATAGAGATACAGAAACACCGTGGACCCTTTCTTTGAGATAACTCTGCACTATTGCGAGCTGCAAATGCCACTTCCAGCTTAGCTGTGCAGAAGAAGAACAACAAGAAGAAGAAATATCTCGAAATATGTCCGTCAGGCCCCTTCCCTTGAGATAAATCTGCAAATATCTCGGAAACGAAGAGAGCTCTGGCAAAATGTTAAGAGACCTTTTTTGTAGAGAATTAAGTTTCCTACTTTTCATGTTCTATGATATTTTTTGATCAGATGCGTAGTTCTCGAGATATATCAAGATATTTAAAAGTTCCGAAGCCGCACCAACATAATAGAGATACAGAAACACCGTGCACCCTTTCTTTGAGATAACTCTGCACTATTGCGAGCTGCAAATGCCACTTCCAGCTTAGCTGTGCAGAAGAAGAACAACAAGAAGTAGAAATATCTCGAAATATGTCCGTCAGGCCCCTTCCCTTGAGATATATCTGCAAATATCTCGGAAACGAAGCGAGCTATGGCAAAATGTTAAGAGACCTTTTTTGTAGAGAATTATGTTTCCTACAATTTATGTTCTATGATATTTTTTGATCAGAAGCGTAGTTTTCGAGATATATCGAGATATTTAAAAGTTCCGAAGCCGCACCAACATAATAGAGATACAGAAACCGTGGCCCCTTTCTTTGAGATAACTCTGCACTAGTGCGAGCCGCAAATGCCACTTCCAGCTTAGCTGTGCAGAAGAAGAACAACAAGAAGAAGAAATATCTCGAAATATGTCCGTCAAGCCCCTTCCCTTGAGATAAATCTGCAAATATCTCGGAAACGAAGCGAGCTATGGCAAAATGTTAAGAGACCTTTTTTGTAGAGAATTAAGTTTCCTACTTTTTATGTTCTATGATATTTTTTGATCAGATGCGTAGTTCTCGAGATATATCAAGATATTTAAAAGTTCCGAAGTCGCACCAACATAATAGAGATACAGAAACACCGTGGCCCCTTTCTTTGAGATAACTCTGCACTATTCCGTGCTGCAAATGCCACTTCCAGCTTAGCTGTGCAGAGGAAGAACAACAAGAAGAAGAAATATCTCGAAATATGTCCGTCAGGCCAGTTCCTTTGAGCTGAATCGGCAAATATCTCGGAAACGAAGCGAGCTATGGCAAAATGTTAAGAGACGTTTTTTGTAGAGAATTATGTTTCCTACAATTTATGTTCTATGATATTTTTTGATCAGAAGCGTAGTTTTCGAGATATATCGAGATATTTAAAAGTTCCGAAGGCGCACCATCATAATAGAGATACAGAAACACCGTGGCCCCTTTCTTTGAGATAACTCTGCACTAGTGCGAGCCGCAAATGCCACTTCCAGCTTAGCTGTGCAGAAGAAGAACAACAAGAAGAAGAAATATCTCGAAATATGTCCGTCAGGCCCCTTCCCTTGAGATAAATCTGCAAATATCTCGGAAACGATGAGAGCTGTGGCAAAATGTTAAGAGACCTTTTTTGTAGAGATTTAAGTTTCCTACTTTTTATGTTCTATGATATTTTTTGATCAGATGCGTAGTTCTCGAGATATATCAAGATATTTAAAAGTTCCGAAGCCGCACCAACATAATAGAGATACAGAAACACCGTGGCCCCTTTCTTTGAGATAACTCTGCACTATTGCGAGCTGCAAATGCCACTTCCAGCTTAGCTGTGCAGAGGAAGAACAACAAGAAGAAGAAATATCTCGAAATATGTCCGTCAGGCCCCTTCCCTTGAGATAAATCTGCAAATATCTCGGAAACGAAGAGAGCTATGGCAAAATCTTAAGAGACCTTTTTTGTAGAGAATTAACTTTCCTACTTTTTATGCTCTATGATATTTTTTGATCAGATGCGTAGTTCTCGAGATATATCAAGATATTTAAAAGTTCCGAAGCCGCACCAACATAATAGAGATACAGAAACACCGTGGCCCCTTTCTTTGAGATAACTCTGCACTATTGCGAGCTGCAAATGCCACTTCCAGCTTAGCTGTGCAGAAGAAGAACAACAAGAAGAAGAAATATCTCGAAATATGTCCGTCAGGCCCCTTCCCTTGAGATAAATCTGCAAATATCTCGGAAACGAAGAGAGCTATGGCAAAATCTTAAGAGACCTTTTTTGTAGAGAATTAACTTTCCTACTTTTTATGTTCTATGATATTTTTTGATCAGATGCGTAGTTCTCGAGATATATCAAGATATTTAAAAGTTCCGAAGCCGCACCAACATAATAGAGATACAGAAACACCGTGGCCCCTTTCTTTGAGATAACTCTGCACTATTGTGAGCTGCAAATGCCACTTCCAGCTTAGCTGTGCAGAAGAAGAACAACAAGAAGAAGAAATATCTCGAAATATGTCCGTCAGGCCCCTTCCCTTGAGATAAATCTGCAAATATCTCGGAAACGAATAGAGCTATGGCAAAATGTTAAGAGACCTTTTTTGTAGAGAATTACGTTTCCTACTTTTTATGTTCTATGATATTTTTTGATCAGATGCGTAGTTCTCGAGATATATCGAGATATTTAAAAGTTCCGAAGCCGCACCAACATAATAGAGATACAGAAACACCGTGTCCCCTTTCTTTGAGATAACTCTGCACTAGTGCGAGCCGCAAATGCCACTTCCAGCTTAGCTGTGCAGAAGAAGAACAACAAGAAGAAGAAATATCTCGAAATATGTCCGTCAGGCCCCTTCCCTTGAGATAAATCTGCAAATATCTCGGAAACGAAGCGAGCTATGGCAAAATGATAAGAGACCTTTTTTGTAGAGAATTAAGTTTCCTACTATTTATGTTCTATGATATTTTTTGATCAGATGCGTAGTTCTCGAGATATATCAAGATATTTAAAAGTTCCGAAGCCGCACCAACATAATGGAGATACAGAAACACCGTGGCCCCTCTCTTTGAGATAACTCTGCACTAGTGCGAGCCGCAAATGCCACTTCCAGCTTAGCTGTGCAGAAGAAGAACAACAAGAAGAAGAAATATCTCGAAATATGTCCGTCAGGCCCCTTCCCTTGAGATAAATCCGCAAATATCTCGGAAACGAAGAGAGCTATGGCAAAATGTTAAGAGACCTTTTTTGTAGAGAATTAAGTTTCCTACTTTTTATGTTCTATGATATTTTTTGATCAGATGCGTAGTTCTCGAGATATATGAAGATATTTTAAAGTTCCGAAGCCGCACCAACATAATAGAGATACAGAAACACCGAGGACCCTTTCTTTGAGATAACTCTGCACTATTGCGAGCTGCAAATGCCACTTCCAGCTTAGCTGTGCAGAAGAAGAACAACAAGAAGAAGAAATATCTCGAAATATGTCCGTCAGGCCAGTTCCTTTGAGCTGAATCTGCAAATATCTCGGAAACGAAGCGAGCTATGGCAAAATGTTAAGAGACGTTTTTTGTAGAGAATTATGTTTCCTACAATTTATGTTCTATGATATTTTTTGATCAGAAGCGTAGTTTTCGAGATATATCGAGATATTTAAAAGATCCGAAGCCGCACCAACATAATAGAGATACAGAAACACCGTGGCCCCTTTCTTTGGGATATCTCTGCACTATTGCGAGCTGGAAATGCCACTCCCAGTTTAGCTGTGCAGAAGAAGAACAACAAGAAGAAGAAATATCTCGAAATATGTCCGTCAGGACCCTTCCCTTGAGATAAATCTGCAAATATCTCGGAAACGAAGCGAGCTATGGCAAAACGTTAAGAGACCTTTTTTGTAGAGAATTATGTTTCCTACAATTTATGTTCTATGATATTTTTTGATCAGAAGCGTAGTTTTCGAGATATATCGAGATATTTAAAAGTTCCGAAGCCGCACCAACATAATAGAGATACAGAAACACCGTGGCCCCTTTCTTTGAGATAACTCTGCACTATTGCGAGCTGCAAATGCCACTTCCAGCTTAGCTGTGCAGAAGAAGAACAACAAGAAGAAGAAATATCTCGAAATATGTCCGTCAGGCCCCTTCCCTTGAGATAAATCTGCAAATATCTCGGAAACGAAGCGAGCTATGGCAAAATGTTAAGAGACCTTTTTTGTAGAGATTTAAGTTTCCTACTTTTTATGTTCTATGATATTTTTTGATCAGATGCGTAGTTCTCGAGATATATCAAGATATTTAAAAGTTCCGAAGCCGCACCAACATAATAGATATACAGAAACACCGTGGCCCCTTTCTTTGCGATAACTCTGCGCTATTGCGAGCTGCAAATGCCACTTCCAGCTTAGCTGTGCAGAAGAAGAACAACAAGAAGAAGAAATATCTCGAAATATGTCCGTCAGGCCCCTTCCCTTGAGATATATCTGCAAATATCTCGGAAACGAAGAGAGCTATGGCAAAATCTTAAGAGACCTTTTTTGTAGAGAATTAACTTTCCTACTTTTTATGCACTATGATATTTTTTGATCAGATGCGTAGATCTCGAGATATATCAAGATATTTAAAAGTTCCGAAGCCGCACCAACATAATAGAGATACAGAAACACCGTGGACCCTTTCTTTGAGATAACTCTGCACTATTGCGAGCTGCAAATGCCACTTCCAGCTTAGCTGTGCAGAAGAAGAACAACAAGAAGAAGAAATATCTCGAAATATGTCCGTCAGGCCCCTTCCCTTGAGATAAATCTGCAAATATCTCGGAAACGAAGAGAGCTCTGGCAAAATGTTAAGAGACCTTTTTTGTAGAGAATTAAGTTTCCTACTTTTCATGTTCTATGATATTTTTTGATCAGATGCGTAGTTCTCGAGATATATCAAGATATTTAAAAGTTCCGAAGCCGCACCAACATAATAGAGATACAGAAACACCGTGCACCCTTTCTTTGAGATAACTCTGCACTATTGCGAGCTGCAAATGCCACTTCCAGCTTAGCTGTGCAGAAGAAGAACAACAAGAAGTAGAAATATCTCGAAATATGTCCGTCAGGCCCCTTCCCTTGAGATATATCTGCAAATATCTCGGAAACGAAGCGAGCTATGGCAAAATGTTAAGAGACCTTTTTTGTAGAGAATTATGTTTCCTACAATTTATGTTCTATGATATTTTTTGATCAGAAGCGTAGTTTTCGAGATATATCGAGATATTTAAAAGTTCCGAAGCCGCACCAACATAATACAGATACAGAAACACCGTGGCCCCTTTCTTTGAGATAACTCTGCACTAGTGCGAGCCGCAAATGCCACTTCCAGCTTAGCTGTGCAGAAGAACAACAACAAGAAGAAGAAATATCTCGAAATATGTCCGTCAGGCCCCTTCCCTTGAGATAAATCTGCAAATGTCTCGGAAACGAAGCGAGCTATGGCAAAATGTTAAGAGAGCTTTTTTGTAGAGAATTAAGTTTCCTACTTTTTATGTTCTATGACATTTTTTGATCAGATGCGTAGTTCTCGAGATATATCAAGATATTTAAAAGTTCCGAAGCCGCACCAACATAATAGAGATACAGAAACACCGTGGCCCCTTTCTTTGAGATAACTCTGCACTATTGCTAGCTGCAAATGCCACTTCCAGCTTAGCTGTGCAGAGGAAGAACAACAAGAAGAAGAAATATCTCGAAATATGTCCGTCAGGCCAGTTCCTTTGAGCTGAATCTGCAAATATCTCGGAAACGAAGCGAGCTATGGCAAAATGTTAAGAGACCTTTTTTGTAGAGAATTATGTTTCCTACAATTTATGTTCTATGATATTTTTTGATCAGAAGCGTAGTTTTCGAGATATATCGAGATATTTAAAAGTTCCGAAGCCGCACCAACATAATAGAGATACAGAAACACCGTGGCCCCTTTCTTTGAGATAACTCTGCACTAGTGCGAGCCGCAAATGCCACTTCCAGCTTAGCTGTGCAGAAGAACAACAACAAGAAGAAGAAATATCTCGAAATATGTCCGTCAGGCCCCTTCCCTTGAGATAAATCTGCAAATGTCTCGGAAACGAAGCGAGCTATGGCAAAATGTTAAGAGACCTTTTTTGTAGAGAATTAAGTTTCCTACTTTTTATGTTCTATGACATTTTTTGATCAGATGCGTAGTTCTCGAGATATATCAAGATATTTAAAAGTTCCGAAGCCGCACCAACATAATAGAGATACAGAAACACCGTGGCCCCTTTCTTTGAGATAACTCTGCACTATTGCTAGCTGCAAATGCCACTTCCAGCTTAGATGTGCAGAGGAAGAACAACAAGAAGAAGAAATATCTCGAAATATGTCCGTCAGGCCAGTTCCTTTGAGCTGAATCTGCAAATATCTCGGAAACGAAGCGAGCTATGGCAAAATGTTAAGAGACCTTTTTTGTAGAGAATTATGTTTCCTACAATTTATGTTCTATGATATTTTTTGATCAGAAGCGTAGTTTTCGAGATATATCGAGATATTTAAAAGTTCCGAAGCCGCACCAACATAATAGAGATACAGAAACACCGTGGCCCCTTTCTTTGAGATAACTCTGCACTAGTGCGAGCCGCAAATGCCACTTCCAGCTTAGCTGTGCAGAAGAACAACAACAAGAAGAAGAAATATCTCGAAATATGTCCGTCAGGCCCCTTCCCTTGAGATAAATCTGCAAATGTCTCGGAAACGAAGCGAGCTATGGCAAAATGTTAAGAGACCTTTTTTGTAGAGAATTAAGTTTCCTACTTTTTATGTTCTATGACATTTTTTGATCAGATGCGTAGTTCTCGAGATATATCAAGATATTTAAAAGTTCCGAAGCCGCACCAACATAATAGAGATACAGAAACACCGTGGCCCCTTTCTTTGAGATAACTCTGCACTATTGCTAGCTGCAAATGCCACTTCCAGCTTAGCTGTGCAGAGGAAGAACAACAAGAAGAAGAAATATCTCGAAATATGTCCGTCAGGCCCCTTCCCTTGAGATAAATCTGCAAATATCTCGGAAACGAAGCGAGCTATGGCAAAATGATAAGAGACCTTTTTTGTAGAGAATTAAGTTTCCTACTATTTATGTTCTATGATATTTTTTGATCAGATGCGTAGTTCTCGAGATATATCAAGATATTTAAAAGTTCCGAAGCCGCACCAACATAATGGAGATACAGAAACACCGTGGCCCCTCTCTTTGAGATAACTCTGCACTAGTGCGAGCCGCAAATGCCACTTCCAGCTTAGCTGTGCAGAAGAAGAACAACAAGAAGAAGAAATATCTCGAAATATGTCCGTCAGGCCCCTTCCCTTGAGATAAATCCGCAAATATCTCGGAAACGAAGAGAGCTATGGCAAAATGTTAAGAGACCTTTTTTGTAGAGAATTAAGTTTCCTACTTTTTATGTTCTATGATATTTTTTGATCAGATGCGTAGTTCTCGAGATATATGAAGATATTTTAAAGTTCCGAAGCCGCACCAACATAATAGAGATACAGAAACACCGAGGACCCTTTCTTTGAGATAACTCTGCACTATTGCGAGCTGCAAATGCCACTTCCAGCTTAGCTGTGCAGAAGAAGAACAACAAGAAGAAGAAATATCTCGAAATATGTCCGTCAGGCCAGTTCCTTTGAGCTGAATCTGCAAATATCTCGGAAACGAAGCGAGCTATGGCAAAATGTTAAGAGACGTTTTTTGTAGAGAATTATGTTTCCTACAATTTATGTTCTATGATATTTTTTGATCAGAAGCGTAGTTTTCGAGATATATCGAGATATTTAAAAGATCCGAAGCCGCACCAACATAATAGAGATACAGAAACACCGTGGCCCCTTTCTTTGGGATATCTCTGCACTATTGCGAGCTGGAAATGCCACTCCCAGTTTAGCTGTGCAGAAGAAGAACAACAAGAAGAAGAAATATCTCGAAATATGTCCGTCAGGACCCTTCCCTTGAGATAAATCTGCAAATATCTCGGAAACGAAGCGAGCTATGGCAAAACGTTAAGAGACCTTTTTTGTAGAGAATTATGTTTCCTACAATTTATGTTCTATGATATTTTTTGATCAGAAGCGTAGTTTTCGAGATATATCGAGATATTTAAAAGTTCCGAAGCCGCACCAACATAATAGAGATACAGAAACACCGTGGCCCCTTTCTTTGAGATAACTCTGCACTATTGCGAGCTGCAAATGCCACTTCCAGCTTAGCTGTGCAGAAGAAGAACAACAAGAAGAAGAAATATCTCGAAATATGTCCGTCAGGCCCCTTCCCTTGAGATAAATCTGCAAATATCTCGGAAACGAAGCGAGCTATGGCAAAATGTTAAGAGACCTTTTTTGTAGAGATTTAAGTTTCCTACTTTTTATGTTCTATGATATTTTTTGATCAGATGCGTAGTTCTCGAGATATATCAAGATATTTAAAAGTTCCGAAGCCGCACCAACATAATAGATATACAGAAACACCGTGGCCCCTTTCTTTGCGATAACTCTGCGCTATTGCGAGCTGCAAATGCCACTTCCAGCTTAGCTGTGCAGAAGAAGAACAACAAGAAGAAGAAATATCTCGAAATATGTCCGTCAGGCCCCTTCCCTTGAGATATATCTGCAAATATCTCGGAAACGAAGAGAGCTATGGCAAAATCTTAAGAGACCTTTTTTGTAGAGAATTAACTTTCCTACTTTTTATGCACTATGATATTTTTTGATCAGATGCGTAGATCTCGAGATATATCAAGATATTTAAAAGTTCCGAAGCCGCACCAACATAATAGAGATACAGAAACACCGTGGACCCTTTCTTTGAGATAACTCTGCACTATTGCGAGCTGCAAATGCCACTTCCAGCTTAGCTGTGCAGAAGAAGAACAACAAGAAGAAGAAATATCTCGAAATATGTCCGTCAGGCCCCTTCCCTTGAGATAAATCTGCAAATATCTCGGAAACGAAGAGAGCTCTGGCAAAATGTTAAGAGACCTTTTTTGTAGAGAATTAAGTTTCCTACTTTTCATGTTCTATGATATTTTTTGATCAGATGCGTAGTTCTCGAGATATATCAAGATATTTAAAAGTTCCGAAGCCGCACCAACATAATAGAGATACAGAAACACCGTGCACCCTTTCTTTGAGATAACTCTGCACTATTGCGAGCTGCAAATGCCACTTCCAGCTTAGCTGTGCAGAAGAAGAACAACAAGAAGTAGAAATATCTCGAAATATGTCCGTCAGGCCCCTTCCCTTGAGATATATCTGCAAATATCTCGGAAACGAAGCGAGCTATGGCAAAATGTTAAGAGACCTTTTTTGTAGAGAATTATGTTTCCTACAATTTATGTTCTATGATATTTTTTGATCAGAAGCGTAGTTTTCGAGATATATCGAGATATTTAAAAGTTCCGAAGCCGCACCAACATAATACAGATACAGAAACACCGTGGCCCCTTTCTTTGAGATAACTCTGCACTAGTGCGAGCCGCAAATGCCACTTCCAGCTTAGCTGTGCAGAAGAACAACAACAAGAAGAAGAAATATCTCGAAATATGTCCGTCAGGCCCCTTCCCTTGAGATAAATCTGCAAATGTCTCGGAAACGAAGCGAGCTATGGCAAAATGTTAAGAGAGCTTTTTTGTAGAGAATTAAGTTTCCTACTTTTTATGTTCTATGACATTTTTTGATCAGATGCGTAGTTCTCGAGATATATCAAGATATTTAAAAGTTCCGAAGCCGCACCAACATAATAGAGATACAGAAACACCGTGGCCCCTTTCTTTGAGATAACTCTGCACTATTGCTAGCTGCAAATGCCACTTCCAGCTTAGCTGTGCAGAGGAAGAACAACAAGAAGAAGAAATATCTCGAAATATGTCCGTCAGGCCAGTTCCTTTGAGCTGAATCTGCAAATATCTCGGAAACGAAGCGAGCTATGGCAAAATGTTAAGAGACCTTTTTTGTAGAGAATTATGTTTCCTACAATTTATGTTCTATGATATTTTTTGATCAGAAGCGTAGTTTTCGAGATATATCGAGATATTTAAAAGTTCCGAAGCCGCACCAACATAATAGAGATACAGAAACACCGTGGCCCCTTTCTTTGAGATAACTCTGCACTAGTGCGAGCCGCAAATGCCACTTCCAGCTTAGCTGTGCAGAAGAACAACAACAAGAAGAAGAAATATCTCGAAATATGTCCGTCAGGCCCCTTCCCTTGAGATAAATCTGCAAATGTCTCGGAAACGAAGCGAGCTATGGCAAAATGTTAAGAGACCTTTTTTGTAGAGAATTAAGTTTCCTACTTTTTATGTTCTATGACATTTTTTGATCAGATGCGTAGTTCTCGAGATATATCAAGATATTTAAAAGTTCCGAAGCCGCACCAACATAATAGAGATACAGAAACACCGTGGCCCCTTTCTTTGAGATAACTCTGCACTATTGCTAGCTGCAAATGCCACTTCCAGCTTAGATGTGCAGAGGAAGAACAACAAGAAGAAGAAATATCTCGAAATATGTCCGTCAGGCCAGTTCCTTTGAGCTGAATCTGCAAATATCTCGGAAACGAAGCGAGCTATGGCAAAATGTTAAGAGACCTTTTTTGTAGAGAATTATGTTTCCTACAATTTATGTTCTATGATATTTTTTGATCAGAAGCGTAGTTTTCGAGATATATCGAGATATTTAAAAGTTCCGAAGCCGCACCAACATAATAGAGATACAGAAACACCGTGGCCCCTTTCTTTGAGATAACTCTGCACTAGTGCGAGCCGCAAATGCCACTTCCAGCTTAGCTGTGCAGAAGAACAACAACAAGAAGAAGAAATATCTCGAAATATGTCCGTCAGGCCCCTTCCCTTGAGATAAATCTGCAAATGTCTCGGAAACGAAGCGAGCTATGGCAAAATGTTAAGAGACCTTTTTTGTAGAGAATTAAGTTTCCTACTTTTTATGTTCTATGACATTTTTTGATCAGATGCGTAGTTCTCGAGATATATCAAGATATTTAAAAGTTCCGAAGCCGCACCAACATAATAGAGATACAGAAACACCGTGGCCCCTTTCTTTGAGATAACTCTGCACTATTGCTAGCTGCAAATGCCACTTCCAGCTTAGCTGTGCAGAGGAAGAACAACAAGAAGAAGAAATATCTCGAAATATGTCCGTCAGGCCAGTTCCTTTGAGCTGAATCTGCAAATATCTCGGAAACGAAGCGAGCTATGGCAAAATGTTAAGAGCAGTTTTTTGTAGAGAATTATGTTTCCTACAATTTATGTTCTATGATATTTTTTGATCAGAAGCGTAGTTTTCGAGATATATCGAGATATTTAAAAGTTCCGAAGCCGCACCAACATAATAGAGATACAGAAACACCGTGGCCCCTTTCTTTGAGATAACTCTGCACTAGTGCGAGCCGCAAATGCCACTTCCAGCTTAGCTGTGCAGAAGAAGAACAACAAGAAGAAGAAATATCTCGAAATATGTCCGTCAAGCCCCTTCCCTTGAGATAAATCTGCAAATATCTCGGAAACGAATCGAGCTATGGCAAAATGTTAAGAGACCTTTTTTGTAGAGAATTAAGTTTCCTACTTTTTATGTTCTATGATATTTTTTGATCAGATGCGTAGTTCTCGAGATATATCAAGATATTTAAAAGTTCCGAAGTCGCACCAACATAATAGAGATACAGAAACACCGTGGCCCCTTTCTTTGAGATAACTCTGCACTATTCCGTGCTGCAAATGCCACTTCCAGCTTAGCTGTGCAGAGGAAGAACAACAAGAAGAAGAAATATCTCGAAATATGTCCGTCAGGCCAGTTCCTTTGAGCTGAATCTGCAAATATCTCGGAAACGAAGCGAGCTATGGCAAAATGTTAAGAGACGTTTTTTGTAGAGAATTATGTTTCCTACAATTTATGGTCTATGATATTTTTTGATCAGAAGCGTAGTTTTCGAGATATATCGAGATATTTAAAAGTTCCGAAGGCGCACCATCATAATAGAGATACAGAAACACCGTGGCCCCTTTCTTTGAGATAACTCTGCACTAGTGCGAGCCGCAAATGCCACTTCCAGCTTAGCTGTGCAGAAGAAGAACAACAAGAAGAAGAAATATCTCGAAATATGTCCGTCAGGCCCCTTCCCTTGAGATAAATCTGCAAATATCTCGGAAACGAAGAGAGCTATGGCAAAATCTTAAGAGACCTTTTTTGTAGAGAATTAACTTTCCTACTTTTTATGCTCTATGATATTTTTTGATCAGATGCGTAGTTCTCGAGATATATCAAGATATTTAAAAGTTCCGAAGCCGCACCAACATAATAGAGATACAGAAACACCGTGGCCCCTTTCTTTGAGATAACTCTGCACTATTGCGAGCTGCAAATGCCACTTCCAGCTTAGCTGTGCAGAGGAAGAACAACAAGAAGATGAAATATCTCGAAATATGTCCGTCAGGCCAGTTCCTTTGAGCTGAATCTGCAAATATCTCGGAAACGAAGCGATCTATGGCAAAATGTTAAGAGACTTTATTTGTAGAGAATTAAGTTTCCTACTTTTTACGTTCTATGATATTTTTTGATCAGATGCGTAGTTCTCGAGATATATCAAGATATTTTAAAGTTCCGAAGCAGCACCAACATAATAGAGATACAGAAACACCGTGGCCCCTTTCTTTGAGATAACTCTGCACTATTGCGAGCTGGAAATGCCACTTCCAGTTTAGCTGTGCAGAAGAAGAACAACAAGAAGAAGAAATATCTCGAAATATGTCCGTCAGGCCCCTTCCCTTGAGATAAATCTGCAAATATCTCGGAAACGAAGCGAGCTATGGCAAAATGTTGAGAGACCTTTTTTGTAGAGAATTAAGTTCCCTACTTTTTATGTTCTATGATATTTTTTGATCAGATGCGTAGATCTCGAGATATATCAAGATATTTAAAAGTTCCGAAGCCGCACCAACATAATAGAGATACAGAAACACCGTGGCCCCTTTCTTTGAGATAACTCTGCACTATTGCGAGCTGCAAATGCCACTTCCAGCTTAGCTGTGCAGAAGAAGAACAACAAGAAGAAGAAATATCTCGAAATATGTCCGTCAGGCCCCTTCCCTTGAGATATATCTGCAAATATCTCGGAAACGAAGCGAGCTATGGCAAAATGTTAAGAGACCTTTTTTGTAGAGAATTATGTTTCCTACAATTTATGGTCTATGATATTTTTTGATCAGAAGCGTAGTTTTCGAGATATATCGAGATATTTAAAAGTTCCGAAGGCGCACCATCATAATAGAGATACAGAAACACCGTGGCCCCTTTCTTTGAGATAACTCTGCACTAGTGCGAGCCGCAAATGCCACTTCCAGCTTAGCTGTGCAGAAGAAGAACAACAAGAAGAAGAAATATCTCGAAATATGTCCGTCAGGCCCCTTCCCTTGAGATAAATCTGCAAATATCTCGGAAACGAAGAGAGCTATGGCAAAATCTTAAGAGACCTTTTTTGTAGAGAATTAACTTTCCTACTTTTTATGCTCTATGATATTTTTTGATCAGATGCGTAGTTCTCGAGATATATCAAGATATTTAAAAGTTCCGAAGCCGCACCAACATAATAGAGATACAGAAACACCG
This sequence comes from Osmia lignaria lignaria, assembly GCF_051020975.1. NCBI lineage: Eukaryota > Metazoa > Arthropoda > Insecta > Hymenoptera > Megachilidae > Osmia > Osmia lignaria. Next base: position 9,470,847 of record NW_027478166.1, read on the forward strand.
TGGCCCCTTTCTTTGAGATAACTCTGCACTATTGCGAGCTGCAAATGCCACTTCCAGCTTAGCTGTGCAGAGGAAGAACAACAAGAAGATGAAATATCTCGAAATATGTCCGTCAGGCCAGTTCCTTTGAGCTGAATCTGCAAATATCTCGGAAACGAAGCGATCTATGGCAAAATGTTAAGAGACTTTATTTGTAGAGAATTAAGTTTCCTACTTTTTACGTTCTATGATATTTTTTGATCAGATGCGTAGTTCTCGAGATATATCAAGATATTTTAAAGTTCCGAAGCAGCACCAACATAATAGAGATACAGAAACACCGTGGCCCCTTTCTTTGAGATAACTCTGCACTATTGCGAGCTGGAAATGCCACTTCCAGTTTAGCTGTGCAGAAGAAGAACAACAAGAAGAAGAAATATCTCGAAATATGTCCGTCAGGCCCCTTCCCTTGAGATAAATCTGCAAATATCTCGGAAACGAAGCGAGCTATGGCAAAATGTTGAGAGACCTTTTTTGTAGAGAATTAAGTTCCCTACTTTTTATGTTCTATGATATTTTTTGATCAGATGCGTAGATCTCGAGATATATCAAGATATTTAAAAGTTCCGAAGCCGCACCAACATAATAGAGATACAGAAACACCGTGGCCCCTTTCTTTGAGATAACTCTGCACTATTGCGAGCTGCAAATGCCACTTCCAGCTTAGCTGTGCAGAAGAAGAACAACAAGAAGAAGAAATATCTCGAAATATGTCCGTCAGGCCCCTTCCCTTGAGATATATCTGCAAATATCTCGGAAACGAAGCGAGCTATGGCAAAATGTTAAGAGACCTTTTTTGTAGAGAATTAAGTTTCCTACTTTTTATGTTCTATGATATTTTTTGATCAGATGCGTAGTTCTCGAGATGTATCAAGATATTTAAAAGTTCCGAAGCCGCACCAACATAATAGAGATACAGAAACACCGTGGCCCCTTTCTCTGAGATAACTCTGCGCTATTGCGAGCTGGAAATGCCACTTCCAGTTTAGCTGTGCAGAAGAAGAACAACAAGAAGAAGAAATATCTCGAAATATGTCCGTCAGGCCCCTTCCCTTGAGATATATCTGCAAATATCTCGGAAACGAAACGAGCTATGGCAAAATGTTAAGAGACCTTTTTTGTAGAGAATTATGTTTCCTACAATTTATGTTCTATGATATTTTTTGATCAGAAGCGTAGTTTTCGAGATATATCGAGATATTTAAAAGTTCCGAAGCCGCACCAACATAATAGAGATACAGAAACACCGTGGCCCCTTTCTTTGAGATAACTCTGCACTATTGCGAGCTGCAAATGCCACTTCCAGCTTAGCTGTGCAGAAGAAGAACAACAAGAAGAAGAAATATCTCGAAATATGTCCGTCAGGCCCCTTCCCTTGAGATAAATCTGCAAATATCTCGGAAACGAAGCGAGCTATGGCAAAATGTTAAGAGACCTTTTTTGTAGAGATTTAAGTTTCCTACTTTTTATGTTCTATGATATTTTTTGATCAGATGCGTAGTTCTCGAGATATATCAAGATATTTAAAAGTTCCGAAGCCGCACCAACATAATAGAGATACAGAAACACCGTGGCCCCTTTCTTTGAGATAACTCTGCATTATTGCGAGCTGCAAATGCCACTTCCAGCTTAGCTGTGCAGAAGAAGAACAACAAGAAGAAGAAATATCTCGAAATATGTCCGTCAGGCCCCATCCCTTGAGATAAATCTGCAAATATCTCGGCAACGAAGCGAGCTATGGCAAAATGTTAAGAGACCTTTCTTGTAGAGAATTAAGTTTCCTACTTTTTATGTTCTATGATATTTTTTGATCAGATGCGTAGTTCTCGAGATATATCAAGATATTTAAAAGTTCCGAAGCCGCACCAACATAATAGAGATACAGAAACACCGTGGCCCCTTTCTTTGAGATAACTCTGCACTATTGCGAGCTGCAAATGCCACTTCCAGCTTAGCTGTGCAGAAGAAGAACAACAAGAAGAAGAAATATCTCGAAATATGTCCGTCAGGCCCCTTCCCTTGAGATACATCTGCAAATATCTCGGAAACGAAGCGATCTATGGCAAAATGTTAAGAGACTTTATTTGTAGAGAATTAAGTTTCCTACTTTTTACGTTCTATGATATTCTTTGATCAGATGCGTAGTTCTCGAGATATATCAAGATATTTAAAAGTTCCGAAGCCGCACCAACATAATAGAGATACAGAAACACCGTGGCCCCTTTCTTTGAGATAACTCTGCACTATTGCGAGCTGCAAATGCCACTTCCAGCTTAGCTGTGCAGAAGAAGAACAACAAGAAGAAGAAATATCTCGAAATATGTCCGTCAGGCCCCATCCCTTGAGATAAATCTGCAAATATCTCGGAAACGAAGCGAGCTATGGCAAAATGTTAAGAGACCTTTCTTGTAGAGAATTAAGTTTCCTACTTTTTATGTTCTATGATATTTTTTGATCAGATGCGTAGTTCTCGAGATATATCAAGATATTTAAAAGTTCCGAAGCCGCACCAACATAATAGAGATACAGAAACACCGTGGCCCCTTTCTTTGAGATAACTCTGCACTATTGCGAGCTGCAAATGCCACTTCCAGCTTAGCTGTGCAGAAGAAGAACAACAAGAAGAAGAAATATCTCGAAATATGTCTGTCAGGCCCCTTCCCTTGAGATAAATCTGCAAATATCTCGGAAACGAAGCGAGCTATGGCAAAATGTTAAGAGACTTTATTTGTAGAGAATTAAGCTTCCTACTTTTTACGTTCTATGATATTTTTTGATCAGATGCGTAGTTCTCGAGATATATCAAGATATTTAAAAGTTCCGAAGCCGCACCAACATAATAGAGATACAGAAACACCGTGGCCCCTTTCTTTGAGATAACTCTGCACTATTGCGAGCTGGAAATGCCACTTCCAGTTTAGCTGTGCAGAAGAAGAACAACAAGAAGAAGAAACAACTCGAAATATGTCCGTCAGGCCCCTTCCCTTGAGATAAATCTGCAAATATCTCGGAAACGAAGCGAGCTATGGCAAAATGTTGAGAGACCTTTTTTGTAGAGAATTAAGTTTCCTACTTATTATGTTCTATGATATTTTTTGATCAGATCCGTAGTTCTCGAGATATATCAAGATATTTAAAAGTTCCGAAGCCGCACCAACATAATAGAGATACAGAAACACCGTGGCCCCTTTCTTTGAGATAACTCTGCACTATTGCTAGCTGCAAATGCCACTTCCAGCTTAGCTGTGCAGAGGAAGAACAACAAGAAGAAGAAATATCTCGAAATATGTCCGTCAGGCCAGTTCCTTTGAGCTGAATCTGCAAATATCTCGGAAACGAAGCGAGCTATGGCAAAATGTTAAGAGCAGTTTTTTGTAGAGAATTATGTTTCCTACAATTTATGTTCTATGATATTTTTTGATCAGAAGCGTAGTTTTCGAGATATATCGAGATATTTAAAAGTTCCGAAGCCGCACCAACATAATAGAGATACAGAAACACCGTGGCCCCTTTCTTTGAGATAACTCTGCACTAGTGCGAGCCGCAAATGCCACTTCCAGCTTAGCTGTGCAGAAGAAGAACAACAAGAAGAAGAAATATCTCGAAATATGTCCGTCAAGCCCCTTCCCTTGAGATAAATCTGCAAATATCTCGGAAACGAAGCGAGCTATGGCAAAATGTTAAGAGACCTTTTTTGTAGAGAATTAAGTTTCCTACTTTTTATGTTCTATGATATTTTTTGATCAGATGCGTAGTTCTCGAGATATATCAAGATATTTAAAAGTTCCGAAGTCGCACCAACATAATAGAGATACAGAAACACCGTGGCCCCTTTCTTTGAGATAACTCTGCACTATTCCGTGCTGCAAATGCCACTTCCAGCTTAGCTGTGCAGAGGAAGAACAACAAGAAGAAGAAATATCTCGAAATATGTCCGTCAGGCCAGTTCCTTTGAGCTGAATCTGCAAATATCTCGGAAACGAAGCGAGCTATGGCAAAATGTTAAGAGACGTTTTTTGTAGAGAATTATGTTTCCTACAATTTATGGTCTATGATATTTTTTGATCAGAAGCGTAGTTTTCGAGATATATCGAGATATTTAAAAGTTCCGAAGGCGCACCATCATAATAGAGATACAGAAACACCGTGGCCCCTTTCTTTGAGATAACTCTGCACTAGTGCGAGCCGCAAATGCCACTTCCAGCTTAGCTGTGCAGAAGAAGAACAACAAGAAGAAGAAATATCTCGAAATATGTCCGTCAGGCCCCTTCCCTTGAGATAAATCTGCAAATATCTCGGAAACGAAGAGAGCTATGGCAAAATCTTAAGAGACCTTTTTTGTAGAGAATTAACTTTCCTACTTTTTATGCTCTATGATATTTTTTGATCAGATGCGTAGTTCTCGAGATATATCAAGATATTTAAAAGTTCCGAAGCCGCACCAACATAATAGAGATACAGAAACACCGTGGCCCCTTTCTTTGAGATAACTCTGCACTATTGCGAGCTGCAAATGCCACTTCCAGCTTAGCTGTGCAGAGGAAGAACAACAAGAAGATGAAATATCTCGAAATATGTCCGTCAGGCCAGTTCCTTTGAGCTGAATCTGCAAATATCTCGGAAACGAAGCGATCTATGGCAAAATGTTAAGAGACTTTATTTGTAGAGAATTAAGTTTCCTACTTTTTACGTTCTATGATATTTTTTGATCAGATGCGTAGTTCTCGAGATATATCAAGATATTTTAAAGTTCCGAAGCAGCACCAACATAATAGAGATACAGAAACACCGTGGCCCCTTTCTTTGAGATAACTCTGCACTATTGCGAGCTGGAAATGCCACTTCCAGTTTAGCTGTGCAGAAGAAGAACAACAAGAAGAAGAAATATCTCGAAATATGTCCGTCAGGCCCCTTCCCTTGAGATAAATCTGCAAATATCTCGGAAACGAAGCGAGCTATGGCAAAATGTTGAGAGACCTTTTTTGTAGAGAATTAAGTTCCCTACTTTTTATGTTCTATCATATTTTTTGATCAGATGCGTAGATCTCGAGATATATCAAGATATTTAAAAGTTCCGAAGCCGCACCAACATAATAGAGATACAGAAACACCGTGGCCCCTTTCTTTGAGATAACTCTGCACTATTGCGAGCTGCAAATGCCACTTCCAGCTTAGCTGTGCAGAAGAAGAACAACAAGAAGAAGAAATATCTCGAAATATGTCCGTCAGGCCCCTTCCCTTGAGATATATCTGCAAATATCTCGGAAACGAAGCGAGCTATGGCAAAATGTTAAGAGACCTTTTTTGTAGAGAATTATGTTTCCTACAATTTATGGTCTATGATATTTTTTGATCAGAAGCGTAGTTTTCGAGATATATCGAGATATTTAAAAGTTCCGAAGGCGCACCATCATAATAGAGATACAGAAACACCGTGGCCCCTTTCTTTGAGATAACTCTGCACTAGTGCGAGCCGCAAATGCCACTTCCAGCTTAGCTGTGCAGAAGAAGAACAACAAGAAGAAGAAATATCTCGAAATATGTCCGTCAGGCCCCTTCCCTTGAGATAAATCTGCAAATATCTCGGAAACGAAGAGAGCTATGGCAAAATCTTAAGAGACCTTTTTTGTAGAGAATTAACTTTCCTACTTTTTATGCTCTATGATATTTTTTGATCAGATGCGTAGTTCTCGAGATATATCAAGATATTTAAAAGTTCCGAAGCCGCACCAACATAATAGAGATACAGAAACACCGTGGCCCCTTTCTTTGAGATAACTCTGCACTATTGCGAGCTGCAAATGCCACTTCCAGCTTAGCTGTGCAGAGGAAGAACAACAAGAAGATGAAATATCTCGAAATATGTCCGTCAGGCCAGTTCCTTTGAGCTGAATCTGCAAATATCTCGGAAACGAAGCGATCTATGGCAAAATGTTAAGAGACTTTATTTGTAGAGAATTAAGTTTCCTACTTTTTACGTTCTATGATATTTTTTGATCAGATGCGTAGTTCTCGAGATATATCAAGATATTTTAAAGTTCCGAAGCAGCACCAACATAATAGAGATACAGAAACACCGTGGCCCCTTTCTTTGAGATAACTCTGCACTATTGCGAGCTGGAAATGCCACTTCCAGTTTAGCTGTGCAGAAGAAGAACAACAAGAAGAAGAAATATCTCGAAATATGTCCGTCAGGCCCCTTCCCTTGAGATAAATCTGCAAATATCTCGGAAACGAAGCGAGCTATGGCAAAATGTTGAGAGACCTTTTTTGTAGAGAATTAAGTTCCCTACTTTTTATGTTCTATGATATTTTTTGATCAGATGCGTAGATCTCGAGATATATCAAGATATTTAAAAGTTCCGAAGCCGCACCAACATAATAGAGATACAGAAACACCGTGGCCCCTTTCTTTGAGATAACTCTGCACTATTGCGAGCTGCAAATGCCACTTCCAGCTTAGCTGTGCAGAAGAAGAACAACAAGAAGAAGAAATATCTCGAAATATGTCCGTCAGGCCCCTTCCCTTGAGATATATCTGCAAATATCTCGGAAACGAAGCGAGCTATGGCAAAATGTTAAGAGACCTTTTTTGTAGAGAATTATGTTTCCTACAATTTATGGTCTATGATATTTTTTGATCAGAAGCGTAGTTTTCGAGATATATCGAGATATTTAAAAGTTCCGAAGGCGCACCATCATAATAGAGATACAGAAACACCGTGGCCCCTTTCTTTGAGATAACTCTGCACTAGTGCGAGCCGCAAATGCCACTTCCAGCTTAGCTGTGCAGAAGAAGAACAACAAGAAGAAGAAATATCTCGAAATATGTCCGTCAGGCCCCTTCCCTTGAGATAAATCTGCAAATATCTCGGAAACGAAGAGAGCTATGGCAAAATCTTAAGAGACCTTTTTTGTAGAGAATTAACTTTCCTACTTTTTATGTTCTATGATATTTTTTGATCAGATGCGTAGTTCTCGAGATATATCAAGATATTTAAAAGTTCCGAAGCCGCACCAACATAATAGAGATACAGAAACACCGTGGCCCCTTTCTTTGAGATAACTCTGCACTATTGCGAGCTGCAAATGCCACTTCCAGCTTAGCTGTGCAGAGGAAGAACAACAAGAAGATGAAATATCTCGAAATATGTCCGTCAGGCCAGTTCCTTTGAGCTGAATCTGCAAATATCTCGGAAACGAAGCGATCTATGGCAAAATGTTAAGAGACTTTATTTGTAGAGAATTAAGTTTCCTACTTTTTACGTTCTATGATATTTTTTGATCAGATGCGTAGTTCTCGAGATATATCAAGATATTTTAAAGTTCCGAAGCAGCACCAACATAATAGAGATACAGAAACACCGTGGCCCCTTTCTTTGAGATAACTCTGCACTATTGCGAGCTGGAAATGCCACTTCCAGTTTAGCTGTGCAGAAGAAGAACAACAAGAAGAAGAAATATCTCGAAATATGTCCGTCAGGCCCCTTCCCTTGAGATAAATCTGCAAATATCTCGGAAACGAAGCGAGCTATGGCAAAATGTTGAGAGACCTTTTTTGTAGAGAATTAAGTTCCCTACTTTTTATGTTCTATGATATTTTTTGATCAGATGCGTAGATCTCGAGATATATCAAGATATTTAAAAGTTCCGAAGCCGCACCAACATAATAGAGATACAGAAACACCGTGGCCCCTTTCTTTGAGATAACTCTGCACTATTGCGAGCTGCAAATGCCACTTCCAGCTTAGCTGTGCAGAAGAAGAACAACAAGAAGAAGAAATATCTCGAAATATGTCCGTCAGGCCCCTTCCCTTGAGATATATCTGCAAATATCTCGGAAACGAAGCGAGCTATGGCAAAATGTTAAGAGACCTTTTTTGTAGAGAATTAAGTTTCCTACTTTTTATGTTCTATGATATTTTTTGATCAGATGCGTAGTTCTCGAGATGTATCAAGATATTTAAAAGTTCCGAAGCCGCACCAACATAATAGAGATACAGAAACACCGTGGCCCCTTTCTCTGAGATAACTCTGCGCTATTGCGAGCTGGAAATGCCACTTCCAGTTTAGCTGTGCAGAAGAAGAACAACAAGAAGAAGAAATATCTCGAAATATGTCCGTCAGGCCCCTTCCCTTGAGATATATCTGCAAATATCTCGGAAACGAAACGAGCTATGGCAAAATGTTAAGAGACCTTTTTTGTAGAGAATTATGTTTCCTACAATTTATGTTCTATGATATTTTTTGATCAGAAGCGTAGTTTTCGAGATATATCGAGATATTTAAAAGTTCCGAAGCCGCACCAACATAATAGAGATACAGAAACACCGTGGCCCCTTTCTTTGAGATAACTCTGCACTATTGCGAGCTGCAAATGCCACTTCCAGCTTAGCTGTGCAGAAGAAGAACAACAAGAAGAAGAAATATCTCGAAATATGTCCGTCAGGCCCCTTCCCTTGAGATAAATCTGCAAATATCTCGGAAACGAAGCGAGCTATGGCAAAATGTTAAGAGACCTTTTTTGTAGAGATTTAAGTTTCCTACTTTTTATGTTCTATGATATTTTTTGATCAGATGCGTAGTTCTCGAGATATATCAAGATATTTAAAAGTTCCGAAGCCGCACCAACATAATAGAGATACAGAAACACCGTGGCCCCTTTCTTTGAGATAACTCTGCATTATTGCGAGCTGCAAATGCCACTTCCAGCTTAGCTGTGCAGAAGAAGAACAACAAGAAGAAGAAATATCTCGAAATATGTCCGTCAGGCCCCATCCCTTGAGATAAATCTGCAAATATCTCGGCAACGAAGCGAGCTATGGCAAAATGTTAAGAGACCTTTCTTGTAGAGAATTAAGTTTCCTACTTTTTATGTTCTATGATATTTTTTGATCAGATGCGTAGTTCTCGAGATATATCAAGATATTTAAAAGTTCCGAAGCCGCACCAACATAATAGAGATACAGAAACACCGTGGCCCCTTTCTTTGAGATAACTCTGCACTATTGCGAGCTGCAAATGCCACTTCCAGCTTAGCTGTGCAGAAGAAGAACAACAAGAAGAAGAAATATCTCGAAATATGTCCGTCAGGCCCCTTCCCTTGAGATACATCTGCAAATATCTCGGAAACGAAGCGATCTATGGCAAAATGTTAAGAGACTTTATTTGTAGAGAATTAAGTTTCCTACTTTTTACGTTCTATGATATTCTTTGATCAGATGCGTAGTTCTCGAGATATATCAAGATATTTAAAAGTTCCGAAGCCGCACCAACATAATAGAGATACAGAAACACCGTGGCCCCTTTCTTTGAGATAACTCTGCACTATTGCGAGCTGCAAATGCCACTTCCAGCTTAGCTGTGCAGAAGAAGAACAACAAGAAGAAGAAATATCTCGAAATATGTCCGTCAGGCCCCATCCCTTGAGATAAATCTGCAAATATCTCGGAAACGAAGCGAGCTATGGCAAAATGTTAAGAGACCTTTCTTGTAGAGAATTAAGTTTCCTACTTTTTATGTTCTATGATATTTTTTGATCAGATGCGTAGTTCTCGAGATATATCAAGATATTTAAAAGTTCCGAAGCCGCACCAACATAATAGAGATACAGAAACACCGTGGCCCCTTTCTTTGAGATAACTCTGCACTATTGCGAGCTGCAAATGCCACTTCCAGCTTAGCTGTGCAGAAGAAGAACAACAAGAAGAAGAAATATCTCGAAATATGTCTGTCAGGCCCCTTCCCTTGAGATAAATCTGCAAATATCTCGGAAACGAAGCGAGCTATGGCAAAATGTTAAGAGACTTTATTTGTAGAGAATTAAGCTTCCTACTTTTTACGTTCTATGATATTTTTTGATCAGATGCGTAGTTCTCGAGATATATCAAGATATTTAAAAGTTCCGAAGCCGCACCAACATAATAGAGATACAGAAACACCGTGGCCCCTTTCTTTGAGATAACTCTGCACTATTGCGAGCTGGAAATGCCACTTCCAGTTTAGCTGTGCAGAAGAAGAACAACAAGAAGAAGAAACAACTCGAAATATGTCCGTCAGGCCCCTTCCCTTGAGATAAATCTGCAAATATCTCGGAAACGAAGCGAGCTATGGCAAAATGTTGAGAGACCTTTTTTGTAGAGAATTAAGTTTCCTACTTATTATGTTCTATGATATTTTTTGATCAGATCCGTAGTTCTCGAGATATATCAAGATATTTAAAAGTTCCGAAGCCGCACCAACATAATAGAGATACAGAAACACCGTGGCCCCTTTCTTTGAGATAACTCTGCACTATTGCTAGCTGCAAATGCCACTTCCAGCTTAGCTGTGCAGAGGAAGAACAACAAGAAGAAGAAATATCTCGAAATATGTCCGTCAGGCCAGTTCCTTTGAGCTGAATCTGCAAATATCTCGGAAACGAAGCGAGCTATGGCAAAATGTTAAGAGCAGTTTTTTGTAGAGAATTATGTTTCCTACAATTTATGTTCTATGATATTTTTTGATCAGAAGCGTAGTTTTCGAGATATATCGAGATATTTAAAAGTTCCGAAGCCGCACCAACATAATAGAGATACAGAAACACCGTGGCCCCTTTCTTTGAGATAACTCTGCACTAGTGCGAGCCGCAAATGCCACTTCCAGCTTAGCTGTGCAGAAGAAGAACAACAAGAAGAAGAAATATCTCGAAATATGTCCGTCAAGCCCCTTCCCTTGAGATAAATCTGCAAATATCTCGGAAACGAAGCGAGCTATGGCAAAATGTTAAGAGACCTTTTTTGTAGAGAATTAAGTTTCCTACTTTTTATGTTCTATGATATTTTTTGATCAGATGCGTAGTTCTCGAGATATATCAAGATATTTAAAAGTTCCGAAGTCGCACCAACATAATAGAGATACAGAAACACCGTGGCCCCTTTCTTTGAGATAACTCTGCACTATTCCGTGCTGCAAATGCCACTTCCAGCTTAGCTGTGCAGAGGAAGAACAACAAGAAGAAGAAATATCTCGAAATATGTCCGTCAGGCCAGTTCCTTTGAGCTGAATCTGCAAATATCTCGGAAACGAAGCGAGCTATGGCAAAATGTTAAGAGACGTTTTTTGTAGAGAATTATGTTTCCTACAATTTATGGTCTATGATATTTTTTGATCAGAAGCGTAGTTTTCGAGATATATCGAGATATTTAAAAGTTCCGAAGGCGCACCATCATAATAGAGATACAGAAACACCGTGGCCCCTTTCTTTGAGATAACTCTGCACTAGTGCGAGCCGCAAATGCCACTTCCAGCTTAGCTGTGCAGAAGAAGAACAACAAGAAGAAGAAATATCTCGAAATATGTCCGTCAGGCCCCTTCCCTTGAGATAAATCTGCAAATATCTCGGAAACGAAGAGAGCTATGGCAAAATCTTAAGAGACCTTTTTTGTAGAGAATTAACTTTCCTACTTTTTATGCTCTATGATATTTTTTGATCAGATGCGTAGTTCTCGAGATATATCAAGATATTTAAAAGTTCCGAAGCCGCACCAACATAATAGAGATACAGAAACACCGTGGCCCCTTTCTTTGAGATAACTCTGCACTATTGCGAGCTGCAAATGCCACTTCCAGCTTAGCTGTGCAGAGGAAGAACAACAAGAAGATGAAATATCTCGAAATATGTCCGTCAGGCCAGTTCCTTTGAGCTGAATCTGCAAATATCTCGGAAACGAAGCGATCTATGGCAAAATGTTAAGAGACTTTATTTGTAGAGAATTAAGTTTCCTACTTTTTACGTTCTATGATATTTTTTGATCAGATGCGTAGTTCTCGAGATATATCAAGATATTTTAAAGTTCCGAAGCAGCACCAACATAATAGAGATACAGAAACACCGTGGCCCCTTTCTTTGAGATAACTCTGCACTATTGCGAGCTGGAAATGCCACTTCCAGTTTAGCTGTGCAGAAGAAGAACAACAAGAAGAAGAAATATCTCGAAATATGTCCGTCAGGCCCCTTCCCTTGAGATAAATCTGCAAATATCTCGGAAACGAAGCGAGCTATGGCAAAATGTTGAGAGACCTTTTTTGTAGAGAATTAAGTTCCCTACTTTTTATGTTCTATGATATTTTTTGATCAGATGCGTAGATCTCGAGATATATCAAGATATTTAAAAGTTCCGAAGCCGCACCAACATAATAGAGATACAGAAACACCGTGGCCCCTTTCTTTGAGATAACTCTGCACTATTGCGAGCTGCAAATGCCACTTCCAGCTTAGCTGTGCAGAAGAAGAACAACAAGAAGAAGAAATATCTCGAAATATGTCCGTCAGGCCCCTTCCCTTGAGATATATCTGCAAATATCTCGGAAACGAAGCGAGCTATGGCAAAATGTTAAGAGACCTTTTTTGTAGAGAATTATGTTTCCTACAATTTATGGTCTATGATATTTTTTGATCAGAAGCGTAGTTTTCGAGATATATCGAGATATTTAAAAGTTCCGAAGGCGCACCATCATAATAGAGATACAGAAACACCGTGGCCCCTTTCTTTGAGATAACTCTGCACTAGTGCGAGCCGCAAATGCCACTTCCAGCTTAGCTGTGCAGAAGAAGAACAACAAGAAGAAGAAATATCTCGAAATATGTCCGTCAGGCCCCTTCCCTTGAGATAAATCTGCAAATATCTCGGAAACGAAGAGAGCTATGGCAAAATCTTAAGAGACCTTTTTTGTAGAGAATTAACTTTCCTACTTTTTATGCTCTATGATATTTTTTGATCAGATGCGTAGTTCTCGAGATATATCAAGATATTTAAAAGTTCCGAAGCCGCACCAACATAATAGAGATACAGAAACACCGTGGCCCCTTTCTTTGAGATAACTCTGCACTATTGCGAGCTGCAAATGCCACTTCCAGCTTAGCTGTGCAGAGGAAGAACAACAAGAAGATGAAATATCTCGAAATATGTCCGTCAGGCCAGTTCCTTTGAGCTGAATCTGCAAATATCTCGGAAACGAAGCGATCTATGGCAAAATGTTAAGAGACTTTATTTGTAGAGAATTAAGTTTCCTACTTTTTACGTTCTATGATATTTTTTGATCAGATGCGTAGTTCTCGAGATATATCAAGATATTTTAAAGTTCCGAAGCAGCACCAACATAATAGAGATACAGAAACACCGTGGCCCCTTTCTTTGAGATAACTCTGCACTATTGCGAGCTGGAAATGCCACTTCCAGTTTAGCTGTGCAGAAGAAGAACAACAAGAAGAAGAAATATCTCGAAATATGTCCGTCAGGCCCCTTCCCTTGAGATAAATCTGCAAATATCTCGGAAACGAAGCGAGCTATGGCAAAATGTTGAGAGACCTTTTTTGTAGAGAATTAAGTTCCCTACTTTTTATGTTCTATGATATTTTTTGATCAGATGCGTAGATCTCGAGATATATCAAGATATTTAAAAGTTCCGAAGCCGCACCAACATAATAGAGATACAGAAACACCGTGGCCCCTTTCTTTGAGATAACTCTGCACTATTGCGAGCTGCAAATGCCACTTCCAGCTTAGCTGTGCAGAAGAAGAACAACAAGAAGAAGAAATATCTCGAAATATGTCCGTCAGGCCCCTTCCCTTGAGATATATCTGCAAATATCTCGGAAACGAAGCGAGCTATGGCAAAATGTTAAGAGACCTTTTTTGTAGAGAATTAAGTTTCCTACTTTTTATGTTCTATGATATTTTTTGATCAGATGCGTAGTTCTCGAGATGTATCAAGATATTTAAAAGTTCCGAAGCCGCACCAACATAATAGAGATACAGAAACACCGTGGCCCCTTTCTCTGAGATAACTCTGCGCTATTGCGAGCTGGAAATGCCACTTCCAGTTTAGCTGTGCAGAAGAAGAACAACAAGAAGAAGAAATATCTCGAAATATGTCCGTCAGGCCCCTTCCCTTGAGATATATCTGCAAATATCTCGGAAACGAAACGAGCTATGGCAAAATGTTAAGAGACCTTTTTTGTAGAGAATTATGTTTCCTACAATTTATGTTCTATGATATTTTTTGATCAGAAGCGTAGTTTTCGAGATATATCGAGATATTTAAAAGTTCCGAAGCCGCACCAACATAATAGAGATACAGAAACACCGTGGCCCCTTTCTTTGAGATAACTCTGCACTATTGCGAGCTGCAAATGCCACTTCCAGCTTAGCTGTGCAGAAGAAGAACAACAAGAAGAAGAAATATCTCGAAATATGTCCGTCAGGCCCCTTCCCTTGAGATAAATCTGCAAATATCTCGGAAACGAAGCGAGCTATGGCAAAATGTTAAGAGACCTTTTTTGTAGAGATTTAAGTTTCCTACTTTTTATGTTCTATGATATTTTTTGATCAGATGCGTAGTTCTCGAGATATATCAAGATATTTAAAAGTTCCGAAGCCGCACCAACATAATAGAGATACAGAAACACCGTGGCCCCTTTCTTTGAGATAACTCTGCATTATTGCGAGCTGCAAATGCCACTTCCAGCTTAGCTGTGCAGAAGAAGAACAACAAGAAGAAGAAATATCTCGAAATATGTCCGTCAGGCCCCATCCCTTGAGATAAATCTGCAAATATCTCGGCAACGAAGCGAGCTATGGCAAAATGTTAAGAGACCTTTCTTGTAGAGAATTAAGTTTCCTACTTTTTATGTTCTATGATATTTTTTGATCAGATGCGTAGTTCTCGAGATATATCAAGATATTTAAAAGTTCCGAAGCCGCACCAACATAATAGAGATACAGAAACACCGTGGCCCCTTTCTTTGAGATAACTCTGCACTATTGCGAGCTGCAAATGCCACTTCCAGCTTAGCTGTGCAGAAGAAGAACAACAAGAAGAAGAAATATCTCGAAATATGTCCGTCAGGCCCCTTCCCTTGAGATACATCTGCAAATATCTCGGAAACGAAGCGATCTATGGCAAAATGTTAAGAGACTTTATTTGTAGAGAATTAAGTTTCCTACTTTTTACGTTCTATGATATTCTTTGATCAGATGCGTAGTTCTCGAGATATATCAAGATATTTAAAAGTTCCGAAGCCGCACCAACATAATAGAGATACAGAAACACCGTGGCCCCTTTCTTTGAGATAACTCTGCACTATTGCGAGCTGCAAATGCCACTTCCAGCTTAGCTGTGCAGAAGAAGAACAACAAGAAGAAGAAATATCTCGAAATATGTCCGTCAGGCCCCATCCCTTGAGATAAATCTGCAAATATCTCGGAAACGAAGCGAGCTATGGCAAAATGTTAAGAGACCTTTCTTGTAGAGAATTAAGTTTCCTACTTTTTATGTTCTATGATATTTTTTGATCAGATGCGTAGTTCTCGAGATATATCAAGATATTTAAAAGTTCCGAAGCCGCACCAACATAATAGAGATACAGAAACACCGTGGCCCCTTTCTTTGAGATAACTCTGCACTATTGCGAGCTGCAAATGCCACTTCCAGCTTAGCTGTGCAGAAGAAGAACAACAAGAAGAAGAAATATCTCGAAATATGTCTGTCAGGCCCCTTCCCTTGAGATAAATCTGCAAATATCTCGGAAACGAAGCGAGCTATGGCAAAATGTTAAGAGACTTTATTTGTAGAGAATTAAGCTTCCTACTTTTTACGTTCTATGATATTTTTTGATCAGATGCGTAGTTCTCGAGATATATCAAGATATTTAAAAGTTCCGAAGCCGCACCAACATAATAGAGATACAGAAACACCGTGGCCCCTTTCTTTGAGATAACTCTGCACTATTGCGAGCTGGAAATGCCACTTCCAGTTTAGCTGTGCAGAAGAAGAACAACAAGAAGAAGAAACAACTCGAAATATGTCCGTCAGGCCCCTTCCCTTGAGATAAATCTGCAAATATCTCGGAAACGAAGCGAGCTATGGCAAAATGTTGAGAGACCTTTTTTGTAGAGAATTAAGTTTCCTACTTATTATGTTCTATGATATTTTTTGATCAGATCCGTAGTTCTCGAGATATATCAAGATATTTTACAGTTCCGAAGCCGCACCAACATAATAGAGATACAGAAACACCGTGGCCCCTTTCTTTGAGATAACTCTGCACTATTGCGAGCTGGAAATGCCACTTCCAGTTTAGCTGTGCAGAAGAAGAACAACAAGAAGAAGAAATATCTCGAAATATGTCCGTCAGGCCCCTTCCCTTGAGATAAATCTGCAAATATCTCGGAAACGAAGCGAGCTATGGCAAAATGTTGAGAGACATTTTTTGTAGAGAATTAAGTTTTCTACTTTTTATGTTCTATGATATTTTTTGATCAGATGCGTAGATCTCGAGATATATCAAGATATTTAAAAGTTCCGAAGCCGCACCAACATAATAGAGATACAGAAACACCGTGGCCCCTTTCTTTGAGATAACACTGCACTATTGCGAGCTGCAAATGCCACTTCCAGCTTAGCTGTGCAGAAGAAGAACAACAAGAAGAAGAAATATCTCGAAATATGTCCGTCAGGCCCCTTCCCTTGAGATAAATCTGCAAATATCTCGGAAACGAAGCGAGCTATGGCAAAATGTTAAGAGACCTTTCTTGTAGAGAATTAAGTTTCCTACTTTTTAAGGTCTATGATATTTTTTGATCAGATGCGTAGTTCTCGAGATATATCAAGATATTTAAAATTTCCGAAGCCGCACCAACATAATAGAGATACAGAAACACCGTGGCCCCTTTCTTTGAGATAACTCTGCACTATTGCGAGCTGCAAATGCCACTTCCAGCTTAGCTGTGCAGAAGAAGAACAACAAGAAGAAGAAATATCTCGAAATATGTCCGTCAGGCCCCTTCCCTTGAGATAAATCTGCAAATATCTCGGAAACGAAGCGAGCTATGGCAAAATGTTAAGAGACCTTTTTTGTAGAGAATTAAGTTTCCTACTTTTTATGTTCTATGATATTTTTTGATCAGATGCGTAGTTCTCGAGATATATCAAGATATTTAAAAGTTCCGAAGCCGCACCAACATCATAGAGATACAGAAACACCGTGGCCCCTTTCTTTGAGATAACTCTGCACTATTGCGAGCTGCAAATGCCACTTCCAGCTTAGCTGTGCAGAAGAAGAACAACAAGAAGAAGAAATATCTCGAAATATGTCCGTCAGGCTCCTTCCCTTGAGATAAATCTGCAAATATCTCGGAAACGAAGCGAGCTATGGCAAAATGTTAAGAGACTTTATTTGTAGAGAATTAAGTTTCCTACTTTTTATGTTCTATGATATTTTTTGATGAGATGCGTAGTTCTCGAGATATATCAAGATATTTAAAAGTTCCGAAGCCGCACCAACATAATAGAGATACAGAAACACCGTGGCCCCTTTCTTTGAGATAACTCTGCACTAGTGCGAGCCGCAAATGCCACTTCCAGCTTAGCTGTGGAGAAGAAGAACAACAAGAAGAAGAAATATCTCGAAATATGTCCGTCAGGCCCCTTCCCTCGAGATACATCTGCAAATATCTCGGAAACGAAGCAGGCTATGGCAAAATGTTAAGAGACTTTATTTGTAGAGAATTAAGTTTCCTACTCTTTATGTTCTATGATTTTTTTTGATGAGATGCGTAGTTCTCCAGATATATCAAGATATTTAAAAGTTCCGAAGCCGCACCAACATAATAGAGATACCGAAACACCGTGGCCCCTTTCTTTGAGATAACTCTGCACTAGTGCGAGCCGCAAATGCCACTTCCAGCTTAGCTGTGCAGAAGAAGAACAACAAGAAGAAGAAATATCTCGAAATATGTCCGTCAGGCCCCTTCCCTTGAGATATATCTGCAAATATCTCGGAAACGAAACGAGCTATGGCAAAATCTTAAGAGACCTTTTTTGTAGAGAATTAAGTTTCCTACTTTTTATGTTCTATGATATTTTTTGATCAGATGCGTAGTTCTCGAGATATATCAAGATATTTTAAAGTTCCGAAGCCGCACCAACATAATAGAGATACAGAAACACCGTGGCCCCTTTCTTTGAGATAATTCTGCACTATTGCGAGCTGCAAATGCCACTTCCAGCTTAGCTGTGCAGAAGAAGAACAACAAGAAGAAGAAATATCTCGAAATATGTCCGTCAGGCCCCATCCCTTGAGATAAATCTGCAAATATCTCGGAAACGAAGCGAGCTATGGCAAAATGTTAAGAGACCTTTCTTGTAGAGAATTAAGTTTCCTACTTTTTATGTTCTATGATATTTTTTGATCAGATGCGTAGTTCTCGAGATATATCAAGATATTTAAAAGTTCCGAAGCCGCACCAACATAATAGAGATACAGAAACACCGTGGCCCCTTTCTTTGAGATAACTCTGCACTATTGCGAGCTGCAAATGCCACTTCCAGCTTAGCTGTGCAGAAGAAGAACAACAAGAAGAAGAAATATCTCGAAATATGTCCGTCAGGCCCCTCCCCTTGAGATAAATCTGCAAATATCTCGGAAACGAAGCGAGCTATGGCAAAATGTTAAGAGACCTTTCTTGTAGAGAATTAAGTTTCCTACTTTTTATGTTCTATGATATTTTTTGATCAGATGCGTAGTTCTCGAGATATATCAAGATATTTAAAAGTTCCGAAGCCGCACCAACATCATAGAGATACAGAAACACCGTGGCCCCTTTCTTTGAGATAACTCTGCACTATTGCGAGCTGCAAATGCCACTTCCAGCTTAGCTGTGCAGAAGAAGAACAAGAAGAAGAAGAAATATCTCGAAATATGTCCGTCAGGCCCCTTCCCTTGAGATAAATCTGCAAATATCTCGGAAACGAAGCGAGCTATGGCAAAATGTTAAGAGACCTTTTTTGTAGAGAATTAAGTTTCCTACTTCTTATGTTCTATGATATTTTTTGATCAGATGCGTAGTTCTCGAGATATATCAAGATATTTAAAAGTTCCGAAGCCGCACCAACATAATAGAGATACAGAAACACCGTGGCCCCTTTCTTTGAGATAACTCTGCACTATTGCGAGCTGGAAATGCCACTTCCAGTTTAGCTGTGCAGAAGAAGAACAACAAGAAGAAGAAATATCTCGAAATATGTCCGTCAGGCCCCTTCCCTTGAGATAAATCTGCAAATATCTCGGAAACGAAGCGAGCTATGGCAAAATGTTAAGAGAACTTTTTTGTAGAGAATTAAGTTTCCTACTTTTTATGTTCTATGATATTTTTTGATCAGATGCGTAGTTCTCGAGATATATCAAGATATTTAAAAGTTCCGAAGCCGCACCAACATAATAGAGATACAGAAACACCGTGGCCCCTTTCTTTGAGATAACTCTGCACTATTGCGAGCTGCAAATGCCACTTCCCGCTTAGCTGCGCAGAAGAAGAACAACAAGAAGAAGAAATATCTCGAAATATGTCCGTCAGGCCGCTTCCCTTGAGATAAATCTGCAAATATCTAGGAAACGAAGCGAGCTATGGCAAAATGTTAAGAGACCTTTTTTGTAGAGAATTAAGTTTCCTACTTTTTATGTTCTATGATATTTTTTGATCAGATGCGTAGTTCTCGAGATATATCAAGATATTTAAAAGTTCCGAAGCCGCACCAACATAATAGAGATACAGAAACACCGTGGCCCCTCTCTTTGAGATAACTCTGCACTATTGCGAGTTGCAAATGCCACTTCCAGCTTAGCTGTGCAGAAGAAGAACAACAAGAAGAAGAAACATCTCGAAATATGTCCGTCAGGCCCCTTCCCTTGAGATAAATCTGCAAATATCTCGGAAACGAAGCGAGCTATGGCAAAATGTTGAGAGACATTTTTTGTAGAGAATTATGTTTCCTACAATTTACGTTCTATGATATTTTTTCATCAGAAGCGTAGTTTTCGAGATATATCGAGATATTTAAAAGTTCCGAAGCCGCACCAACATAATAGAGATACAGAAACACCGTGGCCCCTTTCTTTGAGATAACTCTGCACTAGTGCGAGCCGCAAATGCCACTTCCAGCTTAGCTGTGCAGAAGAAGAACAACAAGAAGAAATATCTCGAAATATGTCCGTCAGGCCCCTTCCCTTGAGATAAATCTGCAAATATCTCGGAAACGAAGCGAGCTATGGCAAAATGTTAAGAGACCTTTTTTGTAGAGAATTGAGTTTCCTACTTTTTATGTTCTATGATATTTTTTGATCAGATGCGTAGTTCTCGCGATATATCAAGATATTTAAAAGTTCCGAAGCCGCACCAACATAATAGAGATACAGAAACACCGTGGCCCCTTTCTTTGAGATAACTCTGCACTATTGCGAGCTGGAAATGCCACTTCCAGTTTAGCTGTGCAGAAGAAGAACAACAAGAAGAAGAAATATCTCGAAATATGTCCGTCAGGCCCCTTCCCTTGAGATAAATCTGCAAATATCTCGGAAACGAAGCGAGCTATGGCAAAATGTTAAGAGACCTTTTTTGTAGAGAATTAAGTTTCCTACTTTTTATGTTCTATGATATTTTTTGATCAGATGCGTAGTTCTCGAGATATATCAAGATATTTAAAAGTTCCGAAGCCGCACCAACATAATAGAGATACAGAAACACCGTGGCCCCTTTCTTTGAGATAAATCTGCACTATTGCTAGCTGCAAATGCCACTTCCAGCTTAGCTGTGCAGAAGAAGAACAACAAGAAGAAGAAATATCTCGAAATATGTCCGTCAGGCCCCTTCCCTTGAGATATATCTGCAAATATCTCGGAAACGAAGCGAGCTACGGCAAAATGTTAAGAGACCTTTTTTGTAGAGAATTAAGTTTCCTACTTTTTATGTTCTATGATATTTTTTGATCAGATGCGTAGTTCTCGAGATATATCAAGAAATTTAAAAGTTCCGAAGCCGCCCCAACATAATAGAGATACAGAAACACCGTGGCCCCTTTCTTTGAGATAGCTCTGCACTATTGCGAGCTGCAAATGCCACTTCCCGCTTAGCTGCGCAGAAGAAGAACAACAAGAAGAAGAAATATCTCGAAATATGTCCGTCAGGCCCCTTCCCTTGAGATAAATCTGCAAATATCTCGGAAACGAAGCGAGCTATGGCAAAATGTTAAGAGACCTTTTTTGTAGAGAATTAAGTTTCCTACTTTTTATGTTCTATGATATTTTTTGATCACATGCGTAGTTCTCGCGATATATCAAGATATTTAAAAGTTCCGAAGCCGCACCAACATAATAGAGATACAGAAACACCGTGGCCCCTTTCTTTGAGATAACTCTGCACTATTGCGAGCTGGAAATGCCACTTCCAGTTTAGCTGTGCAGAAGAAGAACAACAAGAAGAAGAAATATCTCGAAATATGTCCGTCAGGCCCCTTCCCTTGAGATAAATCTGCAAATATCTCGGAAACGAAGCGAGCTATGGCAAAATGTTAAGAGAACTTTTTTGTAGAGAATTAAGTTTCCTACTTTTTATGTTCTATGATATTTTTTGATCAGATGCGTAGTTCTCGAGATATATCAAGATATTTAAAAGTTCCGAAGCCGCACCAACATAATAGAGATACAGAAACACCGTGGCCCCTTTCTTTGAGATAACTCTGCACTATTGGGAGCTGCAAATGCCACTTCCAGCTTAGCTGTGCAGAAGAAGAACAACAAGAAGAAGAAATATCTCGAAATATGTCCGTCAGGCCCCTTCCCTTGAGATAAATCTGCAAATATCTCGGAAACGAAGCGAGCTATGGCAAAATGTTAAGAGACCTTTTTTGTAGAGAATCATGTTTCCTACAATTTATGTTCTATGATATTTTTTGATCAGAAGCGTAGTTTTCGAGGTATATCGAGATATTTAAAAGTTCCGAAGCCGCACCAACATAATAGAGATTCAGAAACACCGTGGCCCCTTTCTTTGAGATAACTCTGCACTATTGCGAGCTGGAAATGCCTCTTCCAGTTTAGCTGTGCAGAAGAAGAACAACAAGAAGAAGAAATATCTCGAAATATGTCCGTCAGGCCCCTTCCCTTGAGATATATCTGCAAATATCTCGGAAACGAAGCGAGCTATGGCAAAATGTTAAGAGACCTTTTTTGTAGAGAATCATGTTTCCTACAATTTATGTTCTATGATATTTTTTGATCAGAAGCGTAGTTTTCGAGATATATCGAGATATTTAAAAGTTCCGAAGCCGCACCAACATAATAGAGATTCAGAAACACCGTGGCCCCTTTCTTTGAGATAACTCTGCACTATTGCGAGCTGGAAATGCCACTTCCAGTTTAGCTGTGCAGAAGAAGAACAACAAGAAGAAGAAATATCTCGAAATATGTCCGTCAGGCCCCTTCCCTTGAGATAAATCTGCAAATATCTCGGAAACGAAGCGAGCTATGGCAAAATGTTAAGAGACCTTTTTTGTAGAGAATCATGTTTCCTACAATTTATGTTGTATGATATTTTTTGATCAGATGCGTAGTTCTCGAGATATATCAAGATATTTAAAAGTTCCGAAGCCGCACCAACATAAGAGAGATACAGAAACACCGTGGCCCCTTTCTTTGAGATAACTCTGCACTATTGCGAGCTGCAAATGCCACTTCCAGCTCAGCTGTGCAGAAGAAGAACAACAAGAAGAAGAAATATCTCGATATATGTCCGTCAGGCCCCTTCCCTTGAGATATATCTGCAAATATCTCGGAAACGAAGCGAGCCATGGCAAAATGTTAAGAGACCTTTTTTGTAGAGAATTATGTTTCCTACAATTTATGTTCTATGATATTTCTTGATCAGATGCGTAGTTCTCGAGATATATCAAGATATTTAAAAGTTCCGAAGCCGCACCAACATAATAGAGATACAGAAACACCGTGGCCCCTTTCTTTGAGATAACTCTGCACTATTGCGAGCTGCAAATGCCACTTCCAGCTTAGCTGTGCAGAAGAAGAACAACAAGAAGAAGAAATATCTCGAAATATGTCCGTCAGGCCCGTTCCTTTGAGCTGAATCTGCAAATATCTCGGAAACGAAGCGAGCTATGGCAAAATTTTAAGAGACGTTTTTTGTAGAGAATTATGTTTCCTACAATTTATGTTCTATGATATTTTTTCATCAGAAGCGTAGTTTTCGAGATATATCGAGATATTTAAAAGTTCCGAAGCCGCACCAACATAATAGAGATACAGAAACACCGTGGCCCCTTTCTTTGAGATAACTCTGCACTAGTGCGAGCCGCAAATGCCACTTCCAGCTTAGCTGTGCAGAAGAAGAACAACAAGAAGAAATATCTCGAAATATGTCCGTCAGGCCCCTTCCCTTGAGATAAATCTGCAAATATCTCGGAAACGAAGGGAGCTATGGCAAAATGTTAAGAGACCTTTTTTGTAGAGAATTAAGTTTCCTACTTTTTATGTTGTATGATATATTTGATCAGATGCGTAGTTCTCGAGATATATCAAGATATTTAAAAGTTCCGAAGCCGCACCAACATAATAGAGATACAGAAACACCGTGGCCCCTCTCTTTGAGATAACTCTGCACTATTGCGAGTTGCAAATGCCACTTCCAGCTTAGCTGTGCAGAAGAAGAACAACAAGAAGAAGAAATATCTCGAAATATGTCCGTCAGGCCCCTTCCCTTGAGATAAATCTGCAAATATCTCGGAAACGAAGCGAGCTATGGCAAAATGTGAAGAGACATTTTTTGTAGAGAATTATGTTTCCTACAATTTATGTTCTATGATATTTTTTCATCAGAAGCGTAGTTTTCGAGATATATCGAGATATTTAAAAGTTCCGAAGCCGCACCAACATAATAGAGATACAGAAACACCGTGGCCCCTTTCTTTGAGATAACTCTGCACTAGTGCGAGCCGCAAATGCCACTTCCAGCTTAGCTGTGCAGAAGAAGAACAACAAGAAGAAATATCTCGAAATATGTCCGTCAGGCCCCTTCCCTTGAGATAAATCTGCAAATATCTCGGAAACGAAGCGAGCTATGGCAAAATGTTAAGAGACCTTTTTTGTAGAGAATTAAGTTTCCTACTTTTTATGTTCTATGATATTTTTTGATGAGATGCGTAGTTCTCGCGATATATCAAGATATTTAAAAGTTCCGAAGCCGCACCAACATAATAGAGATACAGAAACACCGTGGCCATTTTCTTTGAGATAACTCTGCACTATTGCGAGCTGGAAATGCCACTTCCAGTTTAGCTGTGCAGAAGAAGAACAACAAGAAGAAGAAATATCTCGAAATATGTCCGTCAGGCCCCTTCCCTTGAGATAAATCTGCAAATATCTCGGAAACGAAGCGAGCTATGGCAAAATGTTAAGAGACCTTTTTTGTAGAGAATTAAGTTTCCTACTTTTTATGTTCTATGATATTTTTTGATGAGATGCGTAGTTCTCGCGATATATCAAGATATTTAAAAGTTCCGAAGCCGCACCAACATAATAGAGATACAGAAACACCGTGGCCATTTTCTTTGAGATAACTCTGCACTATTGCGAGCTGGAAATGCCACTTCCAGTTTAGCTGTGCAGAAGAAGAACAACAAGAAGAAGAAATATCTCGAAATATGTCCGTCAGGCCCCTTCCCTTGAGATAAATCTGCAAATATCTCGGAAACGAAGCGAGCTATGGCAAAATGTTAAGAGACCTTTCTTGTAGAGAATTAAGTTTCCTACTTTTTATGTTCTATGATATTTTTTGATGAGATGCGTAGTTCTCGCGATATATCAAGATATTTAAAAGTTCCGAAGCCGCACCAACATAATAGAGATACAGAAACACCGTGGCCATTTTCTTTGAGATAACTCTGCACTATTGCGAGCTGGAAATGCCACTTCCAGTTTAGCTGTGCAGAAGAAGAACAACAAGAAGAAGAAATATCTCGAAATATGTCCGTCAGGCCCCTTCCCTTGAGATAAATCTGCAAATATCTCGGAAACGAAGCGAGCTATGGCAAAATGTTAAGAGACCTTTCTTGTAGAGAATTAAGTTTCCTACTTTTTATGTTCTATGATATTTTTTGATCAGATGCGTAGTTCTCGAGATATATCAAGATATTTAAAAGTTCCGAAGCCGCACCAACATAATAGAGATACAGAAACACCGTGGCCCCTTTCTTTGAGATAACTCTGCACTATTGCGAGCTGGAAATGCCACTTCCAGTTTAGCTGTGCAGAAGAAGAACAACAAGAAGAAGAAATATCTCGAAATATGTCCGTCAGGCCCCTTCCCTTGAGATATATCTGCAAATATCTCGGAAACGAAGCCAGCCATGGCAAAATGTTAAGAGACCTTTTTTGTAGAGAATTATGTTTCCTACAATTTATGTTCTATGATATTTTTTGATCAGAAGCGTAGTTTTCGAGATATATCGAGATATTTAAAAGTTCCGAAGCCGCACCAACATAATAGAGGTACAGAAACACCGTGGCCCCTTTCTTTGAGATAACTCTGCACTAGTGCGAGCCGCAAATGCCACTTCCAGCTTAGCTGTGCAGAAGAAGAACAACAAGAAGAAGAAATATCTCGAAATATGTCCGTCAGGCCCCTTCCCTTGAGATAAATCTGCAAATATCTCGGAAACGAAGCGAGCTATGGCAAAATGTTAAGAGACCTTTTTTGTAGAGAATCATGTTTCCTACAATTTATGTTCTATGATATTTTTTGATCAGAAGCGTAGTTTTCGAGATATATCGAGATATTTAAAAGTTCCGATGCCGCACCAACATAATAGAGATTCAGAAACACCGTGGCCCCTTTCTTTGAGATAACTCTGCACTATTGCGAGCTGGAAATGCCACTTCCAGTTTAGCTGTGCAGAAGAAGAACAACAAGAAGAAGAAATATCTCGAAATATGTCCGTCAGGCCCCTTCCCTTGAGATATATCTGCAAATATCTCGGAAACGAAGCGAGCTATGGCAAAATGTTAAGAGACCTTTTTTGTAGAGAATCATGTTTCCTACAATTTATGTTCTACGATATTTTTTGATCAGAAGCGTAGTTTTCGAGATATATCGAGATATTTAAAAGTTCCGAAGCCGCACCAACATAATAGAGATTCAGAAACACCGTGGCCCCTTTCTTTGAGATAACTCTGCACTATTGCGAGCTGGAAATGCCACTTCCAGTTTAGCTGTGCAGAAGAAGAACAACAAGAAGAAGAAATATCTCGAAATATGTCCGTCAGGCCCCTTCCCTTGAGATAAATCTGCAAATATCTCGGAAACGAACCGAGCTATGGCAAAATGTTAAGAGACCTTTTTTGTAGAGAATTAAGTTTCCTACTTTTTATGTTCTATGATATTTTTTGATCAGATGCGTAGTTCTCGAGATATATCAAGATATTTAAAAGTTCCGAAGCCGCACCAACATAATAGAGATACAGAAACACCGTGGCCCCTTTCTTTGAGATAACTCTGCACTATTGCGAGCTGCAAATGCCACTTCCAGCTTAGCTGTGCAGAAGAAGAACAACAAGAAGAAGAAATATCTCGAAATATGTCCGTCAGGCCCCTTCCCTTGAGATATATCTGCAAATATCTCGGAAACGAAGCGAGCCATGGCAAAATGTTAAGAGACCTTTTTTGTAGAGAATTATGTTTCCTACAATTTATGTTCTATGATATTTTTTCATCAGAAGCGTAGTTTTCGAGATATATCGAGATATTTAAAAGTTCCGAAGCCGCACCAACATAATAGAGATACAGAAACACCGTGGCCCCTTTCTTTGAGATAACTCTGCACTAGTGCGAGCCGCAAATGCCACTTCCAGCTTAGCTGTGCAGAAGAAGAACAACAAGAAGAAATATCTCGAAATATGTCCGTCAGGCCCCTTCCCTTGAGATAAATCTGCAAATATCTCGGAAACGAAGCGAGCTATGGCAAAATGTTAAGAGACCTTTTTTGTAGAGAATTAAGTTTCCTACTTTTTATGTTCTATGATATTTTTTGATCAGATGCGTAGTTCTCGCGATATATCAAGATATTTAAAAGTTCCGAAGCCGCACCAACATAATAGAGATACAGAAACACCGTGGCCCCTTTCTTTGAGATAACTCTGCACTATTGCGAGCTGGAAATGCCACTTCCAGTTTAGCTGTGCAGAAGAAGAACAACAAGAAGAAGAAATATCTCGAAATATGTCCGTCAGGCCCCTTCCCTTGAGATATATCTGCAAATATCTCGGAAACGAAGCGAGCTATGGCAAAATGTTAAGAGACCTTTTTTGTAGAGAATCATGTTTCCTACAATTTATGTTCTATGATATTTTTTGATCAGAAGCGTAGTTTTCGAGATATATCGAGATATTTAAAAGTTCCGAAGCCGCACCAACATAATAGAGATTCAGAAACACCGTGGCCCCTTTCTTTGAGATAACTCTGCACTATTGCGAGCTGGAAATGCCACTTCCAGTTTAGCTGTGCAGAAGAAGAACAACAAGAAGAAGAAATATCTCGAAATATGTCCGTCAGGCCCCTTCCCTTGAGATAAATCTGCAAATATCTCGGAAACGAACCGAGCTATGGCAAAATGTTAAGAGACCTTTTTTGTAGAGAATTAAGTTTCCTACTTTTTATGTTCTATGATATTTTTTGATCAGATGCGTAGTTCTCGAGATATATCAAGATATTTAAAAGTTCCGAAGCCGCACCAACATAATAGAGATACAGAAACACCGTGGCCCCTTTCTTTGAGATAACTCTGCACTATTGCGAGCTGCAAATGCCACTTCCAGCTTAGCTGTGCAGAAGAAGAACAACAAGAAGAAGAAATATCTCGAAATATGTCCGTCAGGCCCCTTCCCTTGAGATATATCTGCAAATATCTCGGAAACGAAGCGAGCTATGGCAAAATTTTAAGAGACGTTTTTTGTAGAGAATTATGTTTCCTACAATTTATGTTCTATGATATTTTTTCATCAGAAGCGTAGTTTTCGAGATATATCGAGATATTTAAAAGTTCCGAAGCCGCACCAACATAATAGAGATACAGAAACACCGTGGCCCCTTTCTTTGAGATAACTCTGCACTAGTGCGAGCCGCAAATGCCACTTCCAGCTTAGCTGTGCAGAAGAAGAACAACAAGAAGAAATATCTCGAAATATGTCCGTCAGGCCCCTTCCCTTGAGATAAATCTGCAAATATCTCGGAAACGAAGCGAGCTATGGCAAAATGTTAAGAGACCTTTTTTGTAGAGAATTAAGTTTCCTACTTTTTATGTTCTATGATATTTTTTGATCAGATGCGCAGTTCTCGCGATATATCAAGATATTTAAAAGTTCCGAAGCCGCACCAACATAATAGAGATACAGAAACACCGTGGCCACTTTCTTTGAGATAACTCTGCACTATTGCGAGCTGGAAATGCCACTTCCAGTTTAGCTGTGCAGAAGAAGAACAACAAGAAGAAGAAATATCTCGAAATATGTCCGTCAGGCCCCTTCCCTTGAGATAAATCTGCAAATATCTCGGAAACGAAGCGAGCTATGGCAAAATGTTAAGAGACCTTTTTTGTAGAGAATTAAGTTTCCTACTTTTTATGTTCTATGATATTTTTTGATCAGATGCGTAGTTCTCGAGATATATCAAGATATTTAAAAGTTCCGAAGCCGCACCAACATAATAGAGATACAGAAACACCGTGGCCCCTTTCTTTGAGATAAATCTGCACTATTGCCAGCTGCAAATGCCACTTCCAGCTTAGCTGTGCAGAAGAAGAACAACAAGAAGAAGAAATATCTCGAAATATGTCCGTCAGGCCCCTTCCCTTGAGATAAATCTGCAAATATCTCGGAAACGAAGCGAGCTATGGCAAAATGTTAAGAGACCTTTTTTGTAGAGAATTAAGTTTCCTACTTTTTATGTTGTATGATATTTTTTGATCAGATGCGTAGTTCTCGAGATATATCAAGAAATTTAAAAGTTCCGAAGCCGCCCCAACATAATAGAGATACAGAAACACCGTGGCCCCTTTCTTTGAGATAGCTCTGCACTATTGCGAGCTGCAAATGCCACTTCCCGCTTAGCTGCGCAGAAGAAGAACAACAAGAAGAAGAAATATCTCGAAATATGTCCGTCAGGCCCCTTCCCTTGAGATAAATCTGCAAATATCTCGGAAACGAAGCGAGCTATGGCAAAATGTTAAGAGACCTTTTTTGTAGAGAATTAAGTTTCCTACTTTTTATGTTCTATGATATTTTTTGATCAGATGCGTAGTTCTCGCGATATATCAAGATATTTAAAAGTTCCGAAGCCGCACCAACATAATAGAGATACAGAAACACCGTGGCCCCTTTCTTTGAGATAACTCTGCACTATTGCGAGCTGCAAATGCCACTTCCAGTTTAGCTGTGCAGAAGAAGAACAACAAGAAGAAGAAATATCTCGAAATATGTCCGTCAGGCCCCTTCCCTTGAGATAAATCTGCAAATATCTCGGAAACGAAGC
This sequence comes from Osmia lignaria lignaria, assembly GCF_051020975.1. Lineage (NCBI taxonomy): Eukaryota > Metazoa > Arthropoda > Insecta > Hymenoptera > Megachilidae > Osmia > Osmia lignaria. Next base: position 9,500,294 of record NW_027478166.1, read on the forward strand.
GAGCTATGGCAAAATGTTAAGAGACCTTTTTTGTAGAGAATTAAGTTTCCTACTTTTTATGTTCTATGATATTTTTTGATCAGATGCGTAGTTCTCGCGATATATCAAGATATTTAAAAGTTCCGAAGCCGCACCAACATAATAGAGATACAGAAACACCGTGGCCCCTTTCTTTGAGATAACTCTGCACTATTGCGAGCTGGAAATGCCACTTCCAGTTTAGCTGTGCAGAAGAAGAACAACAAGAAGAAGAAATATCTCGAAATATGTCCGTCAGGCCCCTTCCCTTGAGATAAATCTGCAAATATCGCGGAAACGAAGCGAGCTATGGCAAAATGTTAAGAGACCTTTTTTGTAGAGAATTAAGTTTCCAACTTTTTATGTTCTATGATATTTTTTGATCAGATTCGTAGTTCTCGAGATATATCAAGAAATTTAAAAGTTCCGAAGCCGCCCCAACATAATAGAGATACAGAAACACCGTGGCCCCTTTCTTTGAGATAGCTCTGCACTATTGCGAGCTGCAAATGCCACTTCCCGCTTAGCTGCGCAGAAGAAGAACAACAAGAAGAAGAAATATCTCGAAATATGTCCGTCAGGCCCCTTCCCTTGAGATAAATCTGCAAATATCTCGGAAACAAAGCGAGCTATGGCAAAATGTTAAGAGACCTTTTTTGTAGAGAATTAAGTTTCCTACTTTTTATGTTCTATGATATTTTTTGATCAGATGCGTAGTTCTCGCGATATATCAAGATATTTAAAAGTTCCGAAGCCGCACCAACATAATAGAGATACAGAAACACCGTGGCCCCTTTCTTTGAGATAACTCTGCACTATTGCGAGCTGGAAATGCCACTTCCAGTTTAGCTGTGCAGAAGAAGAACAACAAGAAGAAGAAATATCTCGAAATATGTCCGTCAGGCCCCTTCCCTTGAGATAAATCTGCAAATATCGCGGGAACGAAGCGAGCTATGGCAAAATGTTAAGAGACCTTTTTTGTAGAGAATTAAGTTTCCTACTTTTTATGTTCTATGATATTTTTTGATCAGATGCGTAGTTCTCGAGATATATCAAGATATTTAAAAGTTCCGAAGCCGCACCAACATAATAGAGATACAGAAACACCGTGGCCCCTTTCTTTGAGATAACTCTGCACTATTGCGAGCTGGAAATGCCACTTCCAGTTTAGCTGTGCAGAAGAAGAACAACAAGAAGAAGAAATATCTCGAAATATGTCCGTCAGGCCCCTTCCCTTGAGATAAATCTGCAAATATCTCGGAAACGAAGCGAGCTATGGCAAAATGTTAAGAGACCTTTTTTGTAGAGAATTAAGTTTCCTACTTTTTATGTTCTATGATATTTTTTGATCAGATGCGTAGTTCTCGAGATACATCAAGATATTTAAAAGTTCCGAAGCCGCACCAACATAATAGAGATACAGAAACACCGTGGCCCCTCTCTTTGAGATAACTTTGCACTATTGCGAGTTGCAAATGCCACTTCCCGCTTAGCTGTGCAGAAGAAGAACAACAAGAAGAAGAAATATCTCGAAATATGTCCGTCAGGCCCCTTCCCTTGAGATAAATCTGCAAATATCTCGGAAACGAAGCGAGCTATGGCAAAATGTTAAGAGACATTTTTTGTAGAGAATTATGTTTCCTACAATTTATGTTCTATGATATTTTTTCATCAGAAGCGTAGTTTTCGAGATATATCGAGATATTTAAAAGTTCCGAAGCCGCACCAACATAATAGAGATACAGAAACACCGTGGCCCCTTTCTTTGAGATAACTCTGCACTAGTGCGAGCCGCAAATGCCACTTCCAGCTTAGCTGTGCAGAAGAAGAACAACAAGAAGAAATATCTCGAAATATGTCCGTCAGGCCCCTTCCCTTGAGATAAATCTGCAAATATCTCGGAAACGAAGCGAGCTATGGCAAAATGTTAAGAGACCTTTTTTGTAGAGAATTAAGTTTCCTACTTTTTATGTTCTATGATATTTTTTGATCAGATGCGTAGTTCTCGCGATATATCAAGATATTTAAAAGTTCCGAAGCCGCACCAACATAATAGAGATACAGAAACACCGTGGCCATTTTCTTTGAGATAACTCTGCACTATTGCGAGCTGGAAATGCCACTTCCAGTTTAGCTGTGCAGAAGAAGAACAACAAGAAGAAGAAATATCTCGAAATATGTCCGTCAGGCCCCTTCCCTTGAGATAAATCTGCAAATATCTCGGAAACGAAGCGAGCTATGGCAAAATGTTAAGAGAACTTTTTTGTAGAGAATTATGTTTCCTACAATTTATGTTCTATGATATTTTTTCATCAGAAGCGTAGTTTTCGAGATATATCGAGATATTTAAAAGTTCCGAAGCCGCACCAACATAATAGAGATACAGAAACACCGTGGCCCCTTTCTTTGAGATAACTCTGCACTAGTGCGAGCCGCAAATGCCACTTCCAGCTTAGCTGTGCAGAAGAAGAACAACAAGAAGAAATATCTCGAAATATGTCCGTCAGGCCCCTTCCCTTGAGATAAATCTGCAAATATCTCGGAAACGAAGCGAGCTATGGCAAAATGTTAAGAGACCTTTTTTGTAGAGAATTAAGTTTCCTACTTTTTATGTTCTATGATATTTTTTGATCAGAAGCGTAGTTTTCGAGATATATCGAGATATTTAAAAGTTCCGAAGCCGCACCAACATAATAGAGATACAGAAACACCGTGGCCCCTTTCTTTGAGATAACTCTGCACTAGTGCGAGCCGCAAATGCCACTTCCAGCTTAGCTGTGCGGAAGAAGAACAACAAGAAGAAGAAATATCTCGAAATATGTCCGTCAGGCCCCTTCCCTTGAGATAAATCTGCAAATATCTCGGAAACGAAGCGAGGTACGGCAAAATCTTATGAGACCTTTTTTGTAGAAAATTAGGTTTCCTACTTTTTATGTTCTATGATATTTTTTGATCAGATGCGTAGTTCTCGAGATATATCAAGATACTTAAAAGTTCCGAAGCCGCACCAACATAATAGAGATACAGAAACACCGTGGCCCCTTTCTTTGAGATAACTCTGCACTATTGCGAGCTGGAAATGCCACTTCCAGCTTAGCTGTGCAGAAGAAGAACAACAAGAAGAAGAAATATCTCGAAATATGTCCGTCAGGCCCCTTCCCTTGAGATAAATCTGCAAATATCTCGGAAACGAAGCGAGCTATGGCAAAATGTTAAGAGACCTTTTTTGTAGAGAATTAAGTTTCCTACTTTTTATGTTCTATGATATTTTTTGATCAGATGCGTAGTTCTCGAGATATATCAAGATATTTAAAAGTTCCGAAGCCGCACCAACATAATAGAGATACAGAAACACCGTGGCCCCTTTCTTTGAGATAACTCTGCACTACTGCGAGCTGGAAATGCCACTTCCAGTTTAGCTGTGCAGAAGAAGAACAACAAGAAGAAGAAATATCTCGAAATATGTCCGTCAGGCCCCTTCCCTTGAGATAAATCTGCAAATATCTCGGAAACGAAGCGAGCTATGGCAAAATGTTAAGAGACATTTTTTGTAGAGAATTATGTTTCCTACAATTTATGTTCTATGATATTTTTTCATCAGAAGCGTAGTTTTCGAGATATATCGAGATATTTAAAAGTTCCGAAGCCGCACCAACATAATAGAGATACAGAAACACCGTGGCCCCTTTCTTTGAGATAACTCTGCACTAGTGCGAGCCGCAAATGCCACTTCCAGCTTAGCTGTGCAGAAGAAGAACAACAAGAAGAAATATCTCGAAATATGTCCGTCAGGCCCCTTCCCTTGAGATAAATCTGCAAATATCTCGGAAACGAAGCGAGCTATGGCAAAATGTTAAGAGAACTTTTTTGTAGAGAATTATGTTTCCTACAATTTATGTTCTATGATATTTTTTCATCAGAAGCGTAGTTTTCGAGATATATCGAGATATTTAAAAGTTCCGAAGCCGCACCAACATAATAGAGATACAGAAACACCGTGGCCCCTTTCTTTGAGATAACTCTGCACTAGTGCGAGCCGCAAATGCCACTTCCAGCTTAGCTGTGCAGAAGAAGAACAACAAGAAGAAATATCTCGAAATATGTCCGTCAGGCCCCTTCCCTTGAGATAAATCTGCAAATATCTCGGAAACGAAGCGAGCTATGGCAAAATGTTAAGAGACCTTTTTTGTAGAGAATTAAGTTTCCTACTTTTTATGTTCTATGATATTTTTTGATCAGAAGCGTAGTTTTCGAGATATATCGAGATATTTAAAAGTTCCGAAGCCGCACCAACATAATAGAGATACAGAAACACCGTGGCCCCTTTCTTTGAGATAACTCTGCACTAGTGCGAGCCGCAAATGCCACTTCCAGCTTAGCTGTGCGGAAGAAGAACAACAAGAAGAAGAAATATCTCGAAATATGTCCGTCAGGCCCCTTCCCTTGAGATAAATCTGCAAATATCTCGGAAACGAAGCGAGGTACGGCAAAATCTTATGAGACCTTTTTTGTAGAAAATTAGGTTTCCTACTTTTTATGTTCTATGATATTTTTTGATCAGATGCGTAGTTCTCGAGATATATCAAGATACTTAAAAGTTCCGAAGCCGCACCAACATAATAGAGATACAGAAACACCGTGGCCCCTTTCTTTGAGATAACTCTGCACTATTGCGAGCTGGAAATGCCACTTCCAGCTTAGCTGTGCAGAAGAAGAACAACAAGAAGAAGAAATATCTCGAAATATGTCCGTCAGGCCCCTTCCCTTGAGATAAATCTGCAAATATCTCGGAAACGAAGCGAGCTATGGCAAAATGTTAAGAGACCTTTTTTGTAGAGAATTAAGTTTCCTACTTTTTATGTTCTATGATATTTTTTGATCAGATGCGTAGTTCTCGAGATATATCAAGATATTTAAAAGTTCCGAAGCCGCACCAACATAATAGAGATACAGAAACACCGTGGCCCCTTTCTTTGAGATAACTCTGCACTACTGCGAGCTGGAAATGCCACTTCCAGTTTAGCTGTGCAGAAGAAGAACAACAAGAAGAAGAAATATCTCGAAATATGTCCGTCAGGCCCCTTCCCTTGAGATAAATCTGCAAATATCTCGGAAACGAAGCGAGCTATGGCAAAATGTTAAGAGACGTTTTTTGTAGAGAATTATGTTTCCTACAATTTATGTTCTATGATATTTTTTCATCAGAAGCGTAGTTTTCGAGATATATCGAGATATTTAAAAGTTCCGAAGCCGCACCAACATAATAGAGATACAGAAACACCGTGGCCCCTTTCTTTGAGATAACTCTGCACTAGTGCGAGCCGCAAATGCCACTTCCAGCTTAGCTGTGCAGAAGAAGAACAACAAGAAGAAATATCTCGAAATATGTCCGTCAGGCCCCTTCCCTTGAGATAAATCTGCAAATATCTCGGAAACGAAGCGAGGTACGGCAAAATGTTAAGAGACCTTTTTTGTAGAAAATTAGGTTTCCTACTTTTTATGTTCTATGATATTTTTTGATCAGATGCGTAGTTCTCGAGATATATCAAGATACTTAAAAGTTCCGAAGCCGCACCAACATAATAGAGATACAGAAACACCGTGGCCCCTTTCTTTGAGATAACTCTGCACTATTGCGAGCTGGAAATGCCACTTCCAGCTTAGCTGTGCAGAAGAAGAACAACAAGAAGAAGAAATATCTCGAAATATGTCCGTCAGGCCCCTTCCCTTGAGATAAATCTGCAAATATCTCGGAAACGAAGCGAGCTATGGCAAAATGTTAAGAGAACTTTTTTGTAGAGAATTAAGTTTCCTACTTTTTATGTTCTATGATATTTTTTGATCAGATGCGTAGTTCTCGCGATATATCAAGATATTTAAAAGTTCCGAAGCCGCACCAACATAATAGAGATACAGAAACACCGTGGCCCCTTTCTTTGAGATAACTCTGCACTAGTGCGAGCCGCAAATGCCACTTCCAGGTTAGCTGTGCAGAAGAAGAACAACAAGAAGAAGAAATATCTCTAAATATGTCCGTCAGGCCCCTTCCCTTGAGATAAATCTGCAAATATCTCGGAAACGAAGCGAGCTATGGCAAAATGTTAAGAGACCTTTTTTGTAGAGAATTAAGTTTCCTACTTTTTATCTTCTATGATATTTTTTGATCAGATGCGTAGTTCTCGAGATATATCAAGATATTTAAAAGTTCCGAAGCCGCACCAACATAATAGAGATACAGAAACACCGTGGCCCCTTTCTTTGAGATAAATCTGCACTATTGCTAGCTGCAAATGCCACTTCCAGCTTAGCTGTGCAGAAGAAGAACAACAAGAAGAAGAAATATCTCGAAATATGTCCGTCAGGCCCCTTCCCTTGAGATAAATCTGCAAATATCTCGGAAACGAAGCGAGCTATGGCAAAATGTTAAGAGACCTTTTTTGTAGAGAATTAAGTTTCCTACTTTTTATGTTCTATGATATTTTTTGATCAGATGCGTAGTTCTCGAGATATATCAAGAAATTTAAAAGTTCCGAAGCCGCCCCAACATAATAGAGATACAGAAACACCGTGGCCCCTTTCTTTGAGATAGCTCTGCACTATTGCGAGCTGCAAATGCCACTTCCCGCTTAGCTGCGCAGAAGAAGAACAACAAGAAGAAGAAATATCTCGAAATATGTCCGTCAGGCCCCTTCCCTTGAGATAAATCTGCAAATATCTCGGAAACGAAGCGAGCTATGGCAAAATGTTAAGAGACATTTTTTGTAGAGAATTATGTTTCCTACAATTTATGTTCTATGATATTTTTTCATCAGAAGCGTAGTTTTCGAGATATATCGTGATATTTAAAAGTTCCGAAGCCGCACCAACATAATAGAGATACAGAAACACCGTGGCCCCTTTCTTTGAGATAACTCTGCACTAGTGCGAGCCGCAAATGCCACTTCCAGCTTAGCTGTGCAGAAGAAGAACAACAAGAAGAAATATCTCGAAATATGTCCGTCAGGCCCCTTCCCTTGAGATAAATCTGCAAATATCTCGGAAACGAAGCGAGCTATGGCAAAATGTTAAGAGACCTTTTTTGTAGAGAATTAAGTTCCCTACTTTTTATGTTCTATGATATTTTTTGATCAGATGCGTAGTTCTCGCGATATATCAAGATATTTAAAAGTTCCGAAGCCGCACCAACATAATAGAGATACAGAAACACCGTGGCCATTTTCTTTGAGATAACTCTGCACTATTGCGAGCTGGAAATGCCACTTCCAGTTTAGCTGTGCAGAAGAAGAACAACAAGAAGAAGAAATATCTCGAAATATGTCCGTCAGGCCCCTTCCCTTGAGATAAATCTGCAAATATCTCGGAAACGAAGCGAGCTATGGCAAAATGTTAAGAGACCTCTTTGTAGAGAATTAAGTTTCCTACTTTTTATGTTCTATGATATTTTTTGATCAGATGCGTAGTTCTCGAGATATATCAAGATATTTAAAAGTTCCGAAGCCGCACCAACATAATAGAGATACAGAAACACCGTGGCCCCTTTCTTTGAGATAACTCTGCACTATTGCGAGCTGGAAATGCCACTTCCAGTTTAGCTGTGCAGAAGAAGAACAACAAGAAGAAGAAATATCTCGAAATATGTCCGTCAGGCCCCTTCCCTTGAGATATATCTGCAAATATCTCGGAAACGAAGCGAGCTATGGCAAAATGTTAGGAGAACTTTTTTGTAGAGAATTAAGTTTCCTACTTTTTATGTTCTATGATATTTTTTGATCAGATGCGTAGTTCTCGAGATATATCAAGATATTTAAAAGTTCCGAAGCCGCACCAACATAATAGAGGTACAGAAACACCGTGGCCCCTCTCTTTGAGATAACTCAGCACTATTGCGAGTTGCAAATGACACTTCCAGCTTAGCTGTGCAGAAGAAGAACAACAAGAAGAAGAAATATCTCGAAATATGTCCGTCAGGCCCCTTCCCTTGAGATAAATCTGCAAATATCTCGGAAACGAAGCGAGCTATGGCAAAATGTTAAGAGACATTTTTTGTAGAGAATTATGTTTCCTACAATTTATGTTCTATGATATTTTTTCATCAGAAGCGTGGTTTTCGAGATATATCGAGATATTTAAAAGTTCCGAAGCCGCACCAACATAATAGAGATACAGAAACACCGTGGCCCCTTTCTTTGAGATAACTCTGCACTAGTGCGAGCCGCAAATGCCACTTCCAGCTTAGCTGTGCAGAAGAAGAACAACAAGAAGAAATATCTCGAAATATGTCCGTCAGGCCCCTTCCCTTGAGATAAATCTGCAAATATCTCGGAAACGAAGCGAGCTATGGCAAAATGTTAAGAGACCTTTTTTGTAGAGAATTAAGTTTCCTACTTTTTATGTTCTATGATATTTTTTGATCAGAAGCGTAGTTTTCGAGATATATCGAGATATTTAAAAGTTCCGAAGCCGCACCAACATAATAGAGATACAGAAACACCGTGGCCCCTTTCTTTGAGATAACTCTGCACTATTGCGAGATGTAAATGCCACTTCCAGCTTAGCTGTGCAGAAGAAGAACAACACGAAGAAGAAATATCTCGAAATATGTCCGTCAGGCCCCTTCCCTTGAGATAAATCTGCAAATATCTCGGAAACGAAGCGAGCTATGGCAAAATGTTAAGAGACCTTCTTTGTAGAGAATTAAGTTTCCTACTTTTTATGTTCTATGATATTTTTTGATCAGATGCGTAGTTCTCGAGATATATCAAGATATTTAAAAGTTCCGAAGCCGCACCAACATAATAGAGATACAGAAACACCGTGGCCCCTTTCTTTGAGATAACTCTGCACTATTGCGAGCTGCAAATGCCACTTCCCGCTTAGCTGCGCAGAAGAAGAACAACAAGAAGAAGAAATATCTCGAAATATGTCCGTCAGGCCCCTTCCCTTGAGATAAATCTGCAAATATCTCGGAAACGAAGCGAGCTATGGCAAAATGTTAAGAGACCTTTTTTGTAGAGAATTATGTTTCCTACAATTTATGTTCTATGATATTTTTTCATCAGAAGCGTAGTTTTCGAGATATATCGAGATATTTAAAAGTTCCGAAGCCGCACCAACATAATAGAGATACAGAAACACCGTGGCCCCTTTCTTTGAGATAACTCTGCACTAGTGCGAGCCGCAAATGCCACTTCCAGCTTAGCTGTGCAGAAGAAGAACAACAAGAAGAAATATCTCGAAATATGTCCGTCAGGCCCCTTCCCTTGAGATAAATCTGCAAATATCTCGGAAACGAAGCGAGCTATGGCAAAATGTTAAGAGACCTTTTTTGTAGAGAATTATGTTTCCTACAATTTATGTTCTATGATATTTTTTGATCAGATGCGTAGTTCTCGAGATATATCAAGATATTTAAAAGTTCCGAAGCCGCACCAACATAATAGAGATACAGAAACACCGTGGCCCCTTTCTTTGAGATAACTCTGCACTATTGCGAGCTGCAAATGCCACTTCCCGCTTAGCTGCGCAGAAGAAGAACAACAAGAAGAAGAAATATCTCGAAATATGTCCGTCAGGCCCCTTCCCTTGAGATAAATCTGCAAATATCTCGGAAACGAAGCGAGCTATGGCAAAATGTTAAGAGACCTTTTTTGTAGAGAATTAAGTTTTCTACTTTTTATGTTCTATGATATTTTTTGATCAGATGCGTAGTTCTCGAGATATATCAAGAAATTTAAAAGTTCCGAAGCCGCACCAACATAATAGAGATACAGAAACACCGTGGCCCCTTTCTTTGAGATAACTCTGCACTATTGCGAGCTGCAAATGCCACTTCCCGCTTAGCTGTGAAGAAGAAGAACAACAAGAAGAAGAAATATCTCGAAATATGTCCGTCAGGCCCCTTCCCTTGAGATATATCTGCAAATATCTCGGAAACGAAGCGAGCTATGGCAAAATGTTAAGAGACCTTTTTTGTAGAGAATTGTGTTTCCTACTTTTTATGTTCTATGATATTTTTTGATCAGAAGCGTAGTTTTCGAGATATATCGAGATATTTAAAAGTTCCGAAGCCGCACCAACATAATAGAGATACAGAAACACCGTGGCCCCTTTCTTTGAGATAACTCTGCACTATTGCGAGATGTAAATGCCACTTCCAGCTTAGCTGTGCAGAAGAAGAACAACAAGAAGAAGAAATATCTCGAAATATGTCCGTCAGGCCCCTTCCCTTGAGATAAATCTGCAAATATCTCGGACACGAAGCGAGCTATGGCAAAATGTTAAGAGACCTTCTTTGTAGAGAATTAAGTTTCCTACTTTTTATGTTCTATGATATTTTTTGATCAGATGCGTAGTTCTCGAGATATACCAAGAAATTTAAAAGTTCCGAAGCCGCACCAACATAATAGAGATACAGAAACACCGTGGCCCCTTTCTTTGAGATAACTCTGCACTATTGCGAGCTGCAAATGCCACTTCCCGCTTAGCTGCGCAGAAGAAGAACAACAAGAAGAAGAAATATCTCGAAATATGTCCGTCAGGCCCCTTCCCTTGAGATAAATCTGCAAATATCTCGGAAACGAAGCGAGCTATGGCAAAATGTTAAGAGACCTTTTTTGTAGAGAATTAAGTTTCCTACTTTTTATGTTCTATGATATTTTTTGATCAGATGCGTAGTTCTCGAGATATATCAAGAAATTTAAAAGTTCCGAAGCCGCACCAACATAATAGAGATACAGAAACACCGTGGCCCCTTTCTTTGAGATAACTCTGCACTATTGCGAGCTGCAAATGCCACTTCCCGCTTAGCTGTGAAGAAGAAGAACAACAAGAAGAAGAAATATCTCGAAATATGTCCGTCAGGCCCCTTCCCTTGAGATATATCTGCAAATATCTCGGAAACGAAGCGAGGTATGGCAAAATGTTAAGAGACCTTTTTTGTAGAGAATTGTGTTTCCTACTTTTTATGTTCTATGATATTTTTTGATCAGAAGCGTAGTTTTCGAGATATATCGAGGTATTTAAAAGTTCCGAAGCCGCACCAACATAATAGAGATACAGAAACACCGTGGCCCCTTTCTTTGAGATAACTCTGCACTAGTGCGAGCCGCAAATGCCACTTCCAGCTTAGCTGTGCAGAAGAAGAACAACAAGAAGAAGAAATATCTCGAAATATGTCCGTCAGGCCCCTTCCCTTGAGATAAATCTGCAAATATCTCGGACACGAAGCGAGCTATGGCAAAATGTTAAGAGACCTTCTTTGTAGAGAATTAAGTTTCCTACTTTTTATGTTCTATGATATTTTTTGATCAGATGCGTAGTTCTCGAGATATATCAAGAAATTTAAAAGTTCCGAAGCCGCACCAACATAATAGAGATACAGAAACACCGTGGCCCCTTTCTTTGAGATAACTCTGCACTATTGCGAGCTGCAAATGCCACTTCCCGCTTAGCTGCGCAGAGGAAGAACAACAAGAAGAAGAAATATCTCGAAATATGTCCGTCAGGCCCCTTCCCTTGAGATAAATCTGCAAATATCTCGGAAACGAAGCGAGCTATGGCAAAATGTTAGGAGAACTTTTTTGTAGAGAATTCAGTTTCCTACTTTTTATGTTCTATGATATTTTTTGATCAGATGCGTAGTTCTCGAGATATATCAAGAAATTTAAAAGTTCCGAAGCCGCACCAACATAATAGAGATACAGAAACACCGTGGCCCCTTTCTTTGAGATAACTCTGCACTATTGCGAGCTGCAAATGCCACTTCCCGCTTAGCTGCGCAGAAGAAGAACAACAAGAAGAAGAAATATCTCGAAATATGTCCGTCAGGCCCCTTCCCTTGAGATAAATCTGCAAATATCTCGGAAACGAAGCGAGCTATGGCAAAATATTAAGAGACCTTTTTTGTAGCGAATTAAGTTTCCTACTTTTTATGTTCTATGATATTTTTTGATCAGATGCGTAGTTCTCGAGATATATCAAGAAATTTAAAAGTTCCGAAGCCGCACCAACATAATAGAGATACAGAAACACCGTGGCCCCTTTCTTTGAGATAACTCTGCACTATTGCGAGCTGCAAATGCCACTTCCCGCTTAGCTGTGCAGAAGAAGAACAACAAGAAGAAGAAATATCTCGAAATATGTCCGTCAGGCCCCTTCCCTTGAGATATATCTGCAAATATCTCGGAAACGAAGCGAGCTATGGCAAAATGTTAAGAGACCTTTTTTGTAGAGAATTAAGTTTCCTACTTTTTATCGTCTATGATATTTTTTGATCAGATGCGTAGTTCTCGAGATATATCGAGATATTTAAAAGTTCCGAAGCCGCACCAACATAATAGAGATACAGAAACACCGTGGCCCCTCTCTTTGAGATAACTCTGCACTATTGCGAGTTGCAAATGCCACTTCCAGCTTAGCTGTGCAGAAGAAGAACAACAAGAAGAAGAAATATCTCGAAATATGTCCGTCAGGCCCCTTCCCTTGCGATAAATCTGCAAATATCTCGGAAACGAAGCGAGCTATGGCAAAATGTTAAGAGACATTTTTTGTAGAGAATTATGTTTCCTACAATTTATGTTCTATGATATTTTTTCATCAGAAGCGTAGTTTTCGAGATATATCGAGATATTTAAAAGTTCCGAAGCCGCACCAACATAATAGAGATACAGAAACACCGTGGCCCCTTTCTTTGAGATAACTCTGCACTAGTGCGAGCCGCAAATGCCACTTCCAGCTTAGCTGTGCAGAAGAAGAACAACAAGAAGAAATATCTCGAAATATGTCCGTCAGGCCCCTTCCCTTGAGATAAATCTGCAAATATCTCGGAAACGAAGCGAGCTATGGCAAAATGTTAAGAGACCTTTTTTGTAGAGAATTATGTTTCCTACAATTTATGTTCTATGATATTTTTTGATCAGATGCGTAGTTCTCGAGATATATCAAGATATTTAAAAGTTCCGAAGCCGCACCAACATAATAGAGATACAGAAACACCGTGGCCCCTTTCTTTGAGATAACTCTGCACTATTGCGAGCTGCAAATGCCACTTCCCGCTTAGCTGCGCAGAAGAAGAACAACAAGAAGAAGAAATATCTCGAAATATGTCCGTCAGGCCCCTTCCCTTGAGATAAATCTGCAAATATCTCGGAAACGAAGCGAGCTATGGCAAAATGTTAAGAGACCTTTTTTGTAGAGAATTAAGTTTCCTACTTTTTATGTTCTATGATATTTTTTGATCAGATGCGTAGTTCTCGAGATATATCAAGAAATTTAAAAGTTCCGAAGCCGCACCAACATAATAGAGATACAGAAACACCGTGGCCCCTTTCTTTGAGATAACTCTGCACTATTGCGAGCTGCAAATGCCACTTCCCGCTTAGCTGTGAAGAAGAAGAACAACAAGAAGAAGAAATATCTCGAAATATGTCCGTCAGGCCCCTTCCCTTGAGATATATCTGCAAATATCTCGGAAACGAAGCGAGCTATGGCAAAATGTTAAGAGACCTTTTTTGTAGAGAATTGTGTTTCCTACTTTTTATGTTCTATGATATTTTTTGATCAGAAGCGTAGTTTTCGAGATATATCGAGGTATTTAAAAGTTCCGAAGCCGCACCAACATAATAGAGATACAGAAACACCGTGGCCCCTTTCTTTGAGATAACTCTGCACTAGTGCGAGCCGCAAATGCCACTTCCAGCTTAGCTGTGCAGAAGAAGAACAACAAGAAGAAGAAATATCTCGAAATATGTCCGTCAGGCCCCTTCCCTTGAGATAAATCTGCAAATATCTCGGACACGAAGCGAGCTATGGCAAAATGTTAAGAGACCTTCTTTGTAGAGAATTAAGTTTCCTACTTTTTATGTTCTATGATATTTTTTGATCAGATGCGTAGTTCTCGAGATATATCAAGAAATTTAAAAGTTCCGAAGCCGCACCAACATAATAGAGATACAGAAACACCGTGGCCCCTTTCTTTGAGATAACTCTGCACTATTGCGAGCTGCAAATGCCACTTCCCGCTTAGCTGCGCAGAGGAAGAACAACAAGAAGAAGAAATATCTCGAAATATGTCCGTCAGGCCCCTTCCCTTGAGATAAATCTGCAAATATCTCGGAAACGAAGCGAGCTATGGCAAAATGTTAGGAGAACTTTTTTGTAGAGAATTAAGTTTCCTACTTTTTATGTTCTATGATATTTTTTGATCAGATGCGTAGTTCTCGAGATATATCAAGAAATTTAAAAGTTCCGAAGCCGCACCAACATAATAGAGATACAGAAACACCGTGGCCCCTTTCTTTGAGATAACTCTGCACTATTGCGAGCTGCAAATGCCACTTCCCGCTTAGCTGCGCAGAAGAAGAACAACAAGAAGAAGAAATATCTCGAAATATGTCCGTCAGGCCCCTTCCCTTGAGATAAATCTGCAAATATCTCGGAAACGAAGCGAGCTATGGCAAAATATTAAGAGACCTTTTTTGTAGCGAATTAAGTTTCCTACTTTTTATGTTCTATGATATTTTTTGATCAGATGCGTAGTTCTCGAGATATATCAAGAAATTTAAAAGTTCCGAAGCCGCACCAACATAATAGAGATACAGAAACACCGTGGCCCCTTTCTTTGAGATAACTCTGCACTATTGCGAGCTGCAAATGCCACTTCCCGCTTAGCTGTGCAGAAGAAGAACAACAAGAAGAAGAAATATCTCGAAATATGTCCGTCAGGCCCCTTCCCTTGAGATATATCTGCAAATATCTCGGAAACGAAGCGAGCTATGGCAAAATGTTAAGAGACCTTTTTTGTAGAGAATTAAGTTTCCTACTTTTTATCGTCTATGATATTTTTTGATCAGATGCGTAGTTCTCGAGATATATCAAGATATTTAAAAGTTCCGAAGCCGCACCAACATAATAGAGATACAGAAACACCGTGGCCCCTCTCTTTGAGATAACTCTGCACTATTGCGAGTTGCAAATGCCACTTCCAGCTTAGCTGTGCAGAAGAAGAACAACAAGAAGAAGAAATATCTCGAAATATGTCCGTCAGGCCCCTTCCCTTGCGATAAATCTGCAAATATCTCGGAAACGAAGCGAGCTATGGCAAAATGTTAAGAGACATTTTTTGTAGAGAATTATGTTTCCTACAATTTATGTTCTATGATATTTTTTCATCAGAAGCGTAGTTTTCGAGATATATCGAGATATTTAAAAGTTCCGAAGCCGCACCAACATAATAGAGATACAGAAACACCGTGGCCCCTTTCTTTGAGATAACTCTGCACTAGTGCGAGCCGCAAATGCCACTTCCAGCTTAGCTGTGCAGAAGAAGAACAACAAGAAGAAATATCTCGAAATATGTCCGTCAGGCCCCTTCCCTTGAGATAAATCTGCAAATATCTCGGAAACGAAGCGAGCTATGGCAAAATGTTAAGAGACCTTTTTTGTAGAGAATTATGTTTCCTACAATTTATGTTCTATGATATTTTTTGATCAGATGCGTAGTTCTCGAGATATATCAAGATATTTAAAAGTTCCGAAGCCGCACCAACATAATAGAGATACAGAAACACCGTGGCCCCTTTCTTTGAGATAACTCTGCACTATTGCGAGCTGGAAATGCCACTTCCAGTTTAGCTGTGCAGAAGAAGAACAACAAGAAGAAGAAATATCTCGAAATATGTCCGTCAGGCCCCTTCCCTTGAGATAAATCTGCAAATATCTCGGAAACGAAGCGAGCTATGGCAAAATGTTAAGAGAACTTTTTTGTAGAGAATTAAGTTTCCTACTTTTTATGTTCTATGATATTTTTTGATCAGATGCGTAGTTCTCGAGATATAATAAGATATTTAAAAGTTCCGAAGCCGCACCAACATAATAGAGATACAGAAACACCGTGGCCCCTTTCTTTGAGATAACTCTGCACTATTGCGAGCTGCAAATGCCACTTCCCGCTTAGCTGCGCAGAAGAAGAACAACAAGAAGAAGAAATATCTCGAAATATGTCCGTCAGGCCGCTTCCCTTGAGATAAATCTGCAAATATCTAGGAAACGAAGCGAGCTATGGCAAAATGTTAAGAGACCTTTTTTGTAGAGAATTAAGTTTCCTACTTTTTATGTTCTATGATATTTTTTGATCAGATGCGTAGTTCTCGAGATATATCAAGATATTTAAAAGTTCCGAAGCCGCACCAACATAATAGAGATACAGAAACACCGTGGCCCCTCTCTTTGAGATAACTCTGCACTATTGCGAGTTGCAAATGCCACTTCAGCTTAGCTGTGCAGAAGAAGAACAACAAGAAGAAGAAATATCTCGAAATATGTCCGTCAGGCCCCTTCCCTTGAGATAAATCTGCAAATATCTCGGAAACGAAGCGAGCTATGGCAAAATGTTAAGAGACATTTTTTGTAGAGAATTATGTTTCCTACAATTTATGTTCTATGATATTTTTTCATCAGAAGCGTAGTTTTCGAGATATATCGAGATATTTAAAAGTTCCGAAGCCGCACCAACATAATAGAGATACAGAAACACCGTGGCCCCTTTCTTTGAGATAACTCTGCACTAGTGCGAGCCGCAAATGCCACTTCCAGCTTAGCTGTGCAGAAGAAGAACAACAAGAAGAAATATCTCGAAATATGTCCGTCAGGCCCCTTCCCTTGAGATAAATCTGCAAATATCTCGGAAACGAAGCGAGCTATGGCAAAATGTTAAGAGACCTTTTTTGTAGAGAATTAAGTTTCCTACTTTTTATGTTCTATGATATTTTTTGATCAGATGCGTAGTTCTCGCGATATATCAAGATATTTAAAAGTTCCGAAGCCGCACCAACATAATAGAGATACAGAAACACCGTGGCCATTTTCTTTGAGATAACTCTGCACTATTGCGAGCTGGAAATGCCACTTCCAGTTTAGCTGTGCAGAAGAAGAACAACAAGAAGAAGAAATATCTCGAAATATGTCCGTCAGGCCCCTTCCCTTGAGATAAATCTGCAAATATCTCGGAAACGAAGCGAGCTATGGCAAAATGTTAAGAGACCTTTTTTGTAGAGAATTAAGTTTCCTACTTTTTATGTTCTATGATATTTTTTGATCAGGTGCGTAGTTCTCGAGATATATCAAGATATTTAAAAGTTCCGAAGCCGCACCAACATAATAGAGATACAGAAACACCGTGGCCCCTCTCTTTGAGATAACTCTGCACTATTGCGAGTTGCAAATTCCACTTCCAGCTTAGCTGTGCAGAAGAAGAACAACAAGAAGAAGAAATATCTCGAAATATGTCCGTCAGGCCCCTTCCCTTGCGATAAATCTGCAAATATCTCGGAAACGAAGCGAGCTATGGCAAAATGTTAAGAGACATTTTTTGTAGAGAATTATGTTTCCTACAATTTATGTTCTATGATATTTTTTCATCAGAAGCGTAGTTTTCGAGATATATCGAGATATTTAAAAGTTCCGAAGCCGCACCAACATAATAGAGATACAGAAACACCGTGGCCCCTTTCTTTGAGATAACTCTGCACTAGTGCGAGCCGCAAATGCCACTTCCAGCTTAGCTGTGCAGAAGAAGAACAACAAGAAGAAATATCTCGAAATATGTCCGTCAGGCCCCTTCCCTTGAGATAAATCTGCAAATATCTCGGAAACGAAGCGAGCTATGGCAAAATGTTAAGAGAACTTTTTTGTAGAGAATTAAGTTTCCTACTTTTTATGTTCTATGATATTTTTTGATCAGATGCGTAGTTCTCGAGATATAATAAGATATTTAAAAGTTCCGAAGCCGCACCAACATAATAGAGATACAGAAACACCGTGGCCCCTTTCTTTGAGATAACTCTGCACTATTGCGAGCTGCAAATGCCACTTCCCGCTTAGCTGCGCAGAAGAAGAACAACAAGAAGAAGAAATATCTCGAAATATGTCCGTCAGGCCGCTTCCCTTGAGATAAATCTGCAAATATCTAGGAAACGAAGCGAGCTATGGCAAAATGTTAAGAGACCTTTTTTGTAGAGAATTAAGTTTCCTACTTTTTATGTTCTATGATATTTTTTGATCAGATGCGTAGTTCTCGAGATATATCAAGATATTTAAAAGTTCCGAAGCCGCACCAACATAATAGAGATACAGAAACACCGTGGCCCCTCTCTTTGAGATAACTCTGCACTATTGCGAGTTGCAAATGCCACTTCAGCTTAGCTGTGCAGAAGAAGAACAACAAGAAGAAGAAATATCTCGAAATATGTCCGTCAGGCCCCTTCCCTTGAGATAAATCTGCAAATATCTCGGAAACGAAGCGAGCTATGGCAAAATGTTAAGAGACATTTTTTGTAGAGAATTATGTTTCCTACAATTTATGTTCTATGATATTTTTTCATCAGAAGCGTAGTTTTCGAGATATATCGAGATATTTAAAAGTTCCGAAGCCGCACCAACATAATAGAGATACAGAAACACCGTGGCCCCTTTCTTTGAGATAACTCTGCACTAGTGCGAGCCGCAAATGCCACTTCCAGCTTAGCTGTGCAGAAGAAGAACAACAAGAAGAAATATCTCGAAATATGTCCGTCAGGCCCCTTCCCTTGAGATAAATCTGCAAATATCTCGGAAACGAAGCGAGCTATGGCAAAATGTTAAGAGACCTTTTTTGTAGAGAATTAAGTTTCCTACTTTTTATGTTCTATGATATTTTTTGATCAGATGCGTAGTTCTCGCGATATATCAAGATATTTAAAAGTTCCGAAGCCGCACCAACATAATAGAGATACAGAAACACCGTGGCCATTTTCTTTGAGATAACTCTGCACTATTGCGAGCTGGAAATGCCACTTCCAGTTTAGCTGTGCAGAAGAAGAACAACAAGAAGAAGAAATATCTCGAAATATGTCCGTCAGGCCCCTTCCCTTGAGATAAATCTGCAAATATCTCGGAAACGAAGCGAGCTATGGCAAAATGTTAAGAGACCTTTTTTGTAGAGAATTAAGTTTCCTACTTTTTATGTTCTATGATATTTTTTGATCAGGTGCGTAGTTCTCGAGATATATCAAGATATTTAAAAGTTCCGAAGCCGCACCAACATAATAGAGATACAGAAACACCGTGGCCCCTCTCTTTGAGATAACTCTGCACTATTGCGAGTTGCAAATTCCACTTCCAGCTTAGCTGTGCAGAAGAAGAACAACAAGAAGAAGAAATATCTCGAAATATGTCCGTCAGGCCCCTTCCCTTGCGATAAATCTGCAAATATCTCGGAAACGAAGCGAGCTATGGCAAAATGTTAAGAGACATTTTTTGTAGAGAATTATGTTTCCTACAATTTATGTTCTATGATATTTTTTCATCAGAAGCGTAGTTTTCGAGATATATCGAGATATTTAAAAGTTCCGAAGCCGCACCAACATAATAGAGATACAGAAACACCGTGGCCCCTTTCTTTGAGATAACTCTGCACTAGTGCGAGCCGCAAATGCCACTTCCAGCTTAGCTGTGCAGAAGAAGAACAACAAGAAGAAATATCTCGAAATATGTCCGTCAGGCCCCTTCCCTTGAGATAAATCTGCAAATATCTCGGAAACGAAGCGAGCTATGGCAAAATGTTAAGAGAACTTTTTTGTAGAGAATTAAGTTTCCTACTTTTTATGTTCTATGATATTTTTTGATCAGATGCGTAGTTCTCGAGATATAATAAGATATTTAAAAGTTCCGAAGCCGCACCAACATAATAGAGATACAGAAACACCGTGGCCCCTTTCTTTGAGATAACTCTGCACTATTGCGAGCTGCAAATGCCACTTCCCGCTTAGCTGCGCAGAAGAAGAACAACAAGAAGAAGAAATATCTCGAAATATGTCCGTCAGGCCGCTTCCCTTGAGATAAATCTGCAAATATCTAGGAAACGAAGCGAGCTATGGCAAAATGTTAAGAGACCTTTTTTGTAGAGAATTAAGTTTCCTACTTTTTATGTTCTATGATATTTTTTGATCAGATGCGTAGTTCTCGAGATATATCAAGATATTTAAAAGTTCCGAAGCCGCACCAACATAATAGAGATACAGAAACACCGTGGCCCCTCTCTTTGAGATAACTCTGCACTATTGCGAGTTGCAAATGCCACTTCAGCTTAGCTGTGCAGAAGAAGAACAACAAGAAGAAGAAATATCTCGAAATATGTCCGTCAGGCCCCTTCCCTTGAGATAAATCTGCAAATATCTCGGAAACGAAGCGAGCTATGGCAAAATGTTAAGAGACATTTTTTGTAGAGAATTATGTTTCCTACAATTTATGTTCTATGATATTTTTTCATCAGAAGCGTAGTTTTCGAGATATATCGAGATATTTAAAAGTTCCGAAGCCGCACCAACATAATAGAGATACAGAAACACCGTGGCCCCTTTCTTTGAGATAACTCTGCACTAGTGCGAGCCGCAAATGCCACTTCCAGCTTAGCTGTGCAGAAGAAGAACAACAAGAAGAAATATCTCGAAATATGTCCGTCAGGCCCCTTCCCTTGAGATAAATCTGCAAATATCTCGGAAACGAAGCGAGCTATGGCAAAATGTTAAGAGACCTTTTTTGTAGAGAATTAAGTTTCCTACTTTTTATGTTCTATGATATTTTTTGATCAGATGCGTAGTTCTCGCGATATATCAAGATATTTAAAAGTTCCGAAGCCGCACCAACATAATAGAGATACAGAAACACCGTGGCCATTTTCTTTGAGATAACTCTGCACTATTGCGAGCTGGAAATGCCACTTCCAGTTTAGCTGTGCAGAAGAAGAACAACAAGAAGAAGAAATATCTCGAAATATGTCCGTCAGGCCCCTTCCCTTGAGATAAATCTGCAAATATCTCGGAAACGAAGCGAGCTATGGCAAAATGTTAAGAGACCTTTTTTGTAGAGAATTAAGTTTCCTACTTTTTATGTTCTATGATATTTTTTGATCAGGTGCGTAGTTCTCGAGATATATCAAGATATTTAAAAGTTCCGAAGCCGCACCAACATAATAGAGATACAGAAACACCGTGGCCCCTTTCTTTGAGATAACTCTGCACTATTGCTAGCTGGAAATGCCACTTCCAGTTTAGCTGTGCAGAAGAAGAACAACAAGAAGAAGAAATATCTCGAAATATGTCCGTCAGGCCCCTTCCCATGAGATAAATCTGCAAATATCTCGGAAACGAAGCGAGCTATGGCAAAATGTTAGGAGAACTTTTTCGTAGATAATTAAGTTTCCTACTTTTTATGTTCTATGATATTTTTTGATCAGATGCGTAGTTCTCGAGATATATCAAGATATTTAAAAGTTCCGAAGCCGCACCAACATAATAGAGATACAGAAACACCGTGGCCCCTTTCTTTGAGATAACTCTGCACTATTGCGAGCTGCAAATGCCACTTCCCGCTTAGCTGCGCAGAAGAAGAACAACAAGAAGAAGAAATATCTCGAAATATGTCCGTCAGGCCGCTTCCCTTGAGATAAATCTGCAAATATCTAGGAAACGAAGCGAGCTATGGCAAAATGTTAAGAGACCTTTTTTGTAGAGAATTAAGTTTCCTACTTTTTATGTTCTATGATATTTTTTGATCAGATGCGTAGTTCTCGAGATATATCAAGAAATTTAAAAGTTCCGAAGCCGCACCAACATAATAGAGATACAGAAACACCGTGGCCCCTTTCTTTGAGATAACTCTGCACTATTGCGAGCTGCAAATGCCACTTCCCGCTTAGCTGCGCAGAAGAAGAACAACGAGAAGAAGAAATATCTCGAAATATGTCCGTCAGGCCCCTTCCCTTGAGATAAATCTGCAAATATCTCGGAAACGAAGCGAGCTATGGCAAAATATTAAGAGACCTTTTTTGTAGCGAATTAAGTTTCCTACTTTTTATGTTCTATGATATTTTTTGATCAGATGCGTAGTTCTCGAGATATATCAAGAAATTTAAAAGTTCCGAAGCCGCACCAACATAATAGAGATACAGAAACACCGTGGCCCCTTTCTTTGAGATAACTCTGCACTATTGCGAGCTGCAAATGCCACTTCCCGCTTAGCTGTGCAGAAGAAGAACAACAAGAAGAAGAAATATCTCGAAATACGTCCGTCAGGCCCCTTCCCTTGAGATATATCTGCAAATATCTCGGAAACGAAGCGAGCTATGGCAAAATGTTAAGAGACCTTTTTTGTAGAGAATTAAGTTTCCTACTTTTTATCGTCTATGATATTTTTTGATCAGATGCGTAGTTCTCGAGATATATCAAGATATTTAAAAGTTCCGAAGCCGCACCAACATAATAGAGATACAGAAACACCGTGGCCCCTCTCTTTGAGATAACTCTGCACTATTGCGAGTTGCAAATGCCACTTCCAGCTTAGCTGTGCAGAAGAAGAACAACAAGAAGAAGAAATATCTCGAAATATGTCCGTCAGGCCCCTTCCCTTGCGATAAATCTGCAAATATCTCGGAAACGAAGCGAGCTATGGCAAAATGTTAAGAGACATTTTTTGTAGAGAATTATGTTTCCTACAATTTATGTTCTATGATATTTTTTCATCAGAAGCGTAGTTTTCGAGATATATCGAGATATTTAAAAGTTCCGAAGCCGCACCAACATAATAGAGATACAGAAACACCGTGGCCCCTTTCTTTGAGATAACTCTGCACTAGTGCGAGCCGCAAATGCCACTTCCAGCTTAGCTGTGCAGAAGAAGAACAACAAGAAGAAATATCTCGAAATATGTCCGTCAGGCCCCTTCCCTTGAGATAAATCTGCAAATATCTCGGAAACGATGCGAGCTATGGCAAAATGTTAAGAGACCTTTTTTGTAGAGAATTATGTTTCCTACAATTTATGTTCTATGATATTTTTTGATCAGATGCGTAGTTCTCGAGATATATCAAGATATTTAAAAGTTCCGAAGCCGCACCAACATAATAGAGATACAGAAACACCGTGGCCCCTTTCTTTGAGATAACTCTGCACTATTGCGAGCTGGAAATGCCACTTCCAGTTTAGCTGTGCAGAAGAAGAACAACAAGAAGAAGAAATATCTCGAAATATGTCCGTCAGGCCCCTTCCCTTGAGATAAATCTGCAAATATCTCGGAAACGAAGCGAGCTATGGCAAAATGTTAAGAGAACTTTTTTGTAGAGAATTATGTTTCCTACAATTTATGTTCTATGATATTTTTTCATCAGAAGCGTAGTTTTCGAGATATATCGAGATATTTAAAAGTTCCGAAGCCGCACCAACATAATAGAGATACAGAAACACCGTGGCCCCTTTCTTTGAGATAACTCTGCACTAGTGCGAGCCGCAAATGCCACTTCCAGCTTAGCTGTGCAGAAGAAGAACAACAAGAAGAAATATCTCGAAATATGTCCGTCAGGCCCCTTCCCTTGAGATAAATCTGCAAATATCTCGGAAACGAAGCGAGCTATGGCAAAATGTTAAGAGACCTTTTTTGTAGAGAATTAAGTTTCCTACTTTTTATGTTCTATGATATTTTTTGATCAGAAGCGTAGTTTTCGAGATATATCGAGATATTTAAAAGTTCCGAAGCCGCACCAACATAATAGAGATACAGAAACACCGTGGCCCCTTTCTTTGAGATAACTCTGCACTAGTGCGAGCCGCAAATGCCACTTCCAGCTTAGCTGTGCAGAAGAAGAACAACAAGAAGAAGAAATATCTCGAAATATGTCCGTCAGGCCCCTTCCCTTGAGATAAATCTGCAAATATCTCGGAAACGAAGCGAGGTACGGCAAAATCTTATGAGACCTTTTTTGTAGAAAATTAGGTTTCCTACTTTTTATGTTCTATGATATTTTTTGATCAGATGCGTAGTTCTCGAGATATATCAAGATACTTAAAAGTTCCGAAGCCGCACCAACATAATAGAGATACAGAAACACCGTGGCCCCTTTCTTTGAGATAAGTCTGCACTATTGCGAGATGTAAATGCCACTTCCAGCTTAGCTGTGCAGAAGAAGAACAACACGAAGAAGAAATATCTCGAAATATGTCCGTCAGGCCCCTTCCCTTGAGATAAATCTGCAAATATCTCGGAAACGAAGCGAGCTATGGCAAAATGTTAAGAGACCTTCTTTGTAGAGAATTAAGTTTCCTACTTTTTACGTTCTATGATATTTTTTGATCAGATGCGTAGTTCTCGAGATATATCAAGATATTTAAAAGTTCCGAAGCCGCACCAACATAATAGAGATACAGAAACACCGTGGCCCCTTTCTTTGAGATAACTCTGCACTATTGCGAGCTGCAAATGCCACTTCCCGCTTAGCTGCGCAGAAGAAGAACAACAAGAAGAAGAAATATCTCGAAATATGTCCGTCAGGCCGCTTCCCTTGAGATAAATCTGCAAATATCTAGGAAACGAAGCGAGCTATGGCAAAATGTTAAGAGACCTTTTTTGTAGAGAATTAAGTTTCCTACTTTTTATGTTCTATGATATTTTTTGATCAGATGCGTAGTTCTCGAGATATATCAAGATATTTAAAAGTTCCGAAGCCGCACCAACATAATAGAGATACAGAAACACCGTGGCCCCTTTCTTTGAGATAACTCTGCACTATTGCGAGCTGCAAATGCCACTTCCCGCTTAGCTGCGCAGAAGAAGAACAACAAGAAGAAGAAATATCTCGAAATATGTCCGTCAGGCCCCTTCCCTTGAGATAAATCTGCAAATATCTCGGAAACGAAGCGAGCTATGGCAAAATGTTAAGAGACCTTTTTTGTAGAGAATTAAGTTTCCTACTTTTTATGTTCTATGATATTTTTTGATCAGATGCGTAGTTCTCGAGATATATCAAGATATTTAAAAGTTCCGAAGCCGCACCAACATAATAGAGATACAGAAACACCGTGGCCCCTTTCTTTGAGATAACTCTGCACTATTGCGAGCTGGAAATGCCACTTCCAGTTTAGCTGTGCAGAAGAAGAACAACAAGAAGAAGAAATATCTCGAAATATGTCCGTCAGGCCCCTTCCCTTGAGATAAATCTGCAAATATCTCGGAAACGAAGCGAGCTATGGCAAAATGTTAAGAGAACTTTTTTGTAGAGAATTATGTTTCCTACAATTTATGTTCTATGATATTTTTTCATCAGAAGCGTAGTTTTCGAGATATATCGAGATATTTAAAAGTTCCGAAGCCGCACCAACATAATAGAGATACAGAAACACCGTGGCCCCTTTCTTTGAGATAACTCTGCACTAGTGCGAGCCGCAAATGCCACTTCCAGCTTAGCTGTGCAGAAGAAGAACAACAAGAAGAAATATCTCGAAATATGTCCGTCAGGCCCCTTCCCTTGAGATAAATCTGCAAATATCTCGGAAACGAAGCGAGCTATGGCAAAATGTTAAGAGACCTTTTTTGTAGAGAATTAAGTTTCCTACTTTTTATGTTCTATGATATTTTTTGATCAGAAGCGTAGGTTTCGAGATATATCGAGATATTTAAAAGTTCCGAAGCCGCACCAACATAATAGAGATACAGAAACACCGTGGCCCCTTTCTTTGAGATAACTCTGCACTAGTGCGAGCCGCAAATGCCACTTCCAGCTTAGCTGTGCAGAAGAAGCACAACAAGAAGAAGAAATATCTCGAAATATGTCCGTCAGGCCCCTTCCCTTGAGATAAATCTGCAAATATCTCGGAAACGAAGCGAGGTACGGCAAAATCTTATGAGACCTTTTTTGTAGAAAATTAGGTTTCCTACTTTTTATGTTCTATGATATTTTTTGATCAGATGCGTAGTTCTCGAGATATATCAAGATACTTAAAAGTTCCGAAGCCGCACCAACATAATAGAGATACAGAAACACCGTGGCCCCTTTCTTTGAGATAACTCTGCACTATTGCGAGATGTAAATGCCACTTCCAGCTTAGCTGTGCAGAAGAAGAACAACACGAAGAAGAAATATCTCGAAATATGTCCGTCAGGCCCCTTCCCTTGAGATAAATCTGCAAATATCTCGGAAACGAAGCGAGCTATGGCAAAATGTTAAGAGACCTTTTTTGTAGAGAATTAAGTTTCCTACTTTTTATGTTCTATGATATTTTTTGATCAGATGCGTAGTTCTCGCGATATATCAAGATATTTAAAAGTTCCGAAGCCGCACCAACATAATAGAGATACAGAAACACCGTGGCCATTTTCTTTGAGATAACTCTGCACTATTGCGAGCTGGAAATGCCACTTCCAGTTTAGCTGTGCAGAAGAAGAACAACAAGAAGAAGAAATATCTCGAAATATGTCCGTCAGGCCCCTTCCCTTGAGATAAATCTGCAAATATCTCGGAAACGAAGCGAGCTATGGCAAAATGTTAAGAGACCTTTTTTGTAGAGAATTAAGTTTCCTACTTTTTATGTTCTATGATATTTTTTGATCAGATGCGTAGTTCTCGAGATATATCAAGATATTTAAAAGTTCCGAAGCCGCACCAACATAATAGAGATACAGAAACACCGTGGCCCCTTTCTTTGAGATAACTCTGCACTATTGCGAGCTGGAAATGCCACTTCCAGTTTAGCTGTGCAGAAGAAGAACAACAAGAAGAAGAAATATCTCGAAATATGTCCGTCAGGCCCCTTCCCTTGAGATAAATCTGCAAATATCTCGGAAACGAAGCGAGCTATGGCAAAATGTTAAGAGAACTTTTTTGTAGAGAATTATGTTTCCTACAATTTATGTTCTATGATATTTTTTCATCAGAAGCGTAGTTTTCGAGATATATCGAGATATTTAAAAGTTCCGAAGCCGCACCAACATAATAGAGATACAGAAACACCGTGGCCCCTTTCTTTGAGATAACTCTGCACTAGTGCGAGCCGCAAATGCCACTTCCAGCTTAGCTGTGCAGAAGAAGAACAACAAGAAGAAATATCTCGAAATATGTCCGTCAGGCCCCTTCCCTTGAGATAAATCTGCAAATATCTCGGAAACGAAGCGAGCTATGGCAAAATGTTAAGAGACCTTTTTTGTAGAGAATTAAGTTTCCTACTTTTTATGTTCTATGATATTTTTTGATCAGAAGCGTAGTTTTCGAGATATATCGAGATATTTAAAAGTTCCGAAGCCGCACCAACATAATAGAGATACAGAAACACCGTGGCCCCTTTCTTTGAGATAACTCTGCACTAGTGCGAGCCGCAAATGCCACTTCCAGCTTAGCTGTGCAGAAGAAGAACAACAAGAAGAAGAAATATCTCGAAATATGTCCGTCAGGCCCCTTCCCTTGAGATAAATCTGCAAATATCTCGGAAACGAAGCGAGGTACGGCAAAATCTTATGAGACCTTTTTTGTAGAAAATTAGGTTTCCTACTTTTTATGTTCTATGATATTTTTTGATCAGATGCGTAGTTCTCGAGATATATCAAGATACTTAAAAGTTCCGAAGCCGCACCAACATAATAGAGATACAGAAACACCGTGGCCCCTTTCTTTGAGATAACTCTGCACTATTGCGAGATGTAAATGCCACTTCCAGCTTAGCTGTGCAGAAGAAGAACAACACGAAGAAGAAATATCTCGAAATATGTCCGTCAGGCCCCTTCCCTTGAGATAAATCTGCAAATATCTCGGAAACGAAGCGAGCTATGGCAAAATGTTAAGAGACCTTCTTTGTAGAGAATTAAGTTTCCTACTTTTTATGTTCTATGATATTTTTTGATCAGATGCGTAGTTCTCGCGATATATCAAGATATTTAAAAGTTCCGAAGCCGCACCAACATAATAGAGATACAGAAACACCGTGGCCATTTTCTTTGAGATAACTCTGCACTATTGCGAGCTGGAAATGCCACTTCCAGTTTAGCTGTGCAGAAGAAGAACAACAAGAAGAAGAAATATCTCGAAATATGTCCGTCAGGCCCCTTCCCTTGAGATAAATCTGCAAATATCTCGGAAACGAAGCGAGCTATGGCAAAATGTTAAGAGACCTTTTTTGTAGAGAATTAAGTTTCCTACTTTTTATGTTCTATGATATTTTTTGATCAGGTGCGTAGTTCTCGAGATATATCAAGATATTTAAAAGTTCCGAAGCCGCACCAACATAATAGAGATACAGAAACACCGTGGCCCCTTTCTTTGAGATAACTCTGCACTATTGCTAGCTGGAAATGCCACTTCCAGTTTAGCTGTGCAGAAGAAGAACAACAAGAAGAAGAAATATCTCGAAATATGTCCGTCAGGCCCCTTCCCATGAGATAAATCTGCAAATATCTCGGAAACGAAGCGAGCTATGGCAAAATGTTAGGAGAACTTTTTCGTAGATAATTAAGTTTCCTACTTTTTATGTTCTATGATATTTTTTGATCAGATGCGTAGTTCTCGAGATATATCAAGATATTTAAAAGTTCCGAAGCCGCACCAACATAATAGAGATACAGAAACACCGTGGCCCCTTTCTTTGAGATAACTCTGCACTATTGCGAGCTGCAAATGCCACTTCCCGCTTAGCTGCGCAGAAGAAGAACAACAAGAAGAAGAAATATCTCGAAATATGTCCGTCAGGCCGCTTCCCTTGAGATAAATCTGCAAATATCTAGGAAACGAAGCGAGCTATGGCAAAATGTTAAGAGACCTTTTTTGTAGAGAATTAAGTTTCCTACTTTTTATGTTCTATGATATTTTTTGATCAGATGCGTAGTTCTCGAGATATATCAAGAAATTTAAAAGTTCCGAAGCCGCACCAACATAATAGAGATACAGAAACACCGTGGCCCCTTTCTTTGAGATAACTCTGCACTATTGCGAGCTGCAAATGCCACTTCCCGCTTAGCTGCGCAGAAGAAGAACAACGAGAAGAAGAAATATCTCGAAATATGTCCGTCAGGCCCCTTCCCTTGAGATAAATCTGCAAATATCTCGGAAACGAAGCGAGCTATGGCAAAATATTAAGAGACCTTTTTTGTAGCGAATTAAGTTTCCTACTTTTTATGTTCTATGATATTTTTTGATCAGATGCGTAGTTCTCGAGATATATCAAGAAATTTAAAAGTTCCGAAGCCGCACCAACATAATAGAGATACAGAAACACCGTGGCCCCTTTCTTTGAGATAACTCTGCACTATTGCGAGCTGCAAATGCCACTTCCCGCTTAGCTGTGCAGAAGAAGAACAACAAGAAGAAGAAATATCTCGAAATACGTCCGTCAGGCCCCTTCCCTTGAGATATATCTGCAAATATCTCGGAAACGAAGCGAGCTATGGCAAAATGTTAAGAGACCTTTTTTGTAGAGAATTAAGTTTCCTACTTTTTATCGTCTATGATATTTTTTGATCAGATGCGTAGTTCTCGAGATATATCAAGATATTTAAAAGTTCCGAAGCCGCACCAACATAATAGAGATACAGAAACACCGTGGCCCCTCTCTTTGAGATAACTCTGCACTATTGCGAGTTGCAAATGCCACTTCCAGCTTAGCTGTGCAGAAGAAGAACAACAAGAAGAAGAAATATCTCGAAATATGTCCGTCAGGCCCCTTCCCTTGCGATAAATCTGCAAATATCTCGGAAACGAAGCGAGCTATGGCAAAATGTTAAGAGACATTTTTTGTAGAGAATTATGTTTCCTACAATTTATGTTCTATGATATTTTTTCATCAGAAGCGTAGTTTTCGAGATATATCGAGATATTTAAAAGTTCCGAAGCCGCACCAACATAATAGAGATACAGAAACACCGTGGCCCCTTTCTTTGAGATAACTCTGCACTAGTGCGAGCCGCAAATGCCACTTCCAGCTTAGCTGTGCAGAAGAAGAACAACAAGAAGAAATATCTCGAAATATGTCCGTCAGGCCCCTTCCCTTGAGATAAATCTGCAAATATCTCGGAAACGATGCGAGCTATGGCAAAATGTTAAGAGACCTTTTTTGTAGAGAATTATGTTTCCTACAATTTATGTTCTATGATATTTTTTGATCAGATGCGTAGTTCTCGAGATATATCAAGATATTTAAAAGTTCCGAAGCCGCACCAACATAATAGAGATACAGAAACACCGTGGCCCCTTTCTTTGAGATAACTCTGCACTATTGCGAGCTGGAAATGCCACTTCCAGTTTAGCTGTGCAGAAGAAGAACAACAAGAAGAAGAAATATCTCGAAATATGTCCGTCAGGCCCCTTCCCTTGAGATAAATCTGCAAATATCTCGGAAACGAAGCGAGCTATGGCAAAATGTTAAGAGAACTTTTTTGTAGAGAATTATGTTTCCTACAATTTATGTTCTATGATATTTTTTCATCAGAAGCGTAGTTTTCGAGATATATCGAGATATTTAAAAGTTCCGAAGCCGCACCAACATAATAGAGATACAGAAACACCGTGGCCCCTTTCTTTGAGATAACTC
Organism: Osmia lignaria lignaria; assembly: GCF_051020975.1. Lineage (NCBI taxonomy): Eukaryota > Metazoa > Arthropoda > Insecta > Hymenoptera > Megachilidae > Osmia > Osmia lignaria. The sequence goes on from NW_027478166.1 coordinate 9,530,683, forward strand.
TGCACTAGTGCGAGCCGCAAATGCCACTTCCAGCTTAGCTGTGCAGAAGAAGAACAACAAGAAGAAATATCTCGAAATATGTCCGTCAGGCCCCTTCCCTTGAGATAAATCTGCAAATATCTCGGAAACGAAGCGAGCTATGGCAAAATGTTAAGAGACCTTTTTTGTAGAGAATTAAGTTTCCTACTTTTTATGTTCTATGATATTTTTTGATCAGAAGCGTAGTTTTCGAGATATATCGAGATATTTAAAAGTTCCGAAGCCGCACCAACATAATAGAGATACAGAAACACCGTGGCCCCTTTCTTTGAGATAACTCTGCACTAGTGCGAGCCGCAAATGCCACTTCCAGCTTAGCTGTGCAGAAGAAGAACAACAAGAAGAAGAAATATCTCGAAATATGTCCGTCAGGCCCCTTCCCTTGAGATAAATCTGCAAATATCTCGGAAACGAAGCGAGGTACGGCAAAATCTTATGAGACCTTTTTTGTAGAAAATTAGGTTTCCTACTTTTTATGTTCTATGATATTTTTTGATCAGATGCGTAGTTCTCGAGATATATCAAGATACTTAAAAGTTCCGAAGCCGCACCAACATAATAGAGATACAGAAACACCGTGGCCCCTTTCTTTGAGATAAGTCTGCACTATTGCGAGATGTAAATGCCACTTCCAGCTTAGCTGTGCAGAAGAAGAACAACACGAAGAAGAAATATCTCGAAATATGTCCGTCAGGCCCCTTCCCTTGAGATAAATCTGCAAATATCTCGGAAACGAAGCGAGCTATGGCAAAATGTTAAGAGACCTTCTTTGTAGAGAATTAAGTTTCCTACTTTTTACGTTCTATGATATTTTTTGATCAGATGCGTAGTTCTCGAGATATATCAAGATATTTAAAAGTTCCGAAGCCGCACCAACATAATAGAGATACAGAAACACCGTGGCCCCTTTCTTTGAGATAACTCTGCACTATTGCGAGCTGCAAATGCCACTTCCCGCTTAGCTGCGCAGAAGAAGAACAACAAGAAGAAGAAATATCTCGAAATATGTCCGTCAGGCCGCTTCCCTTGAGATAAATCTGCAAATATCTAGGAAACGAAGCGAGCTATGGCAAAATGTTAAGAGACCTTTTTTGTAGAGAATTAAGTTTCCTACTTTTTATGTTCTATGATATTTTTTGATCAGATGCGTAGTTCTCGAGATATATCAAGATATTTAAAAGTTCCGAAGCCGCACCAACATAATAGAGATACAGAAACACCGTGGCCCCTTTCTTTGAGATAACTCTGCACTATTGCGAGCTGCAAATGCCACTTCCCGCTTAGCTGCGCAGAAGAAGAACAACAAGAAGAAGAAATATCTCGAAATATGTCCGTCAGGCCCCTTCCCTTGAGATAAATCTGCAAATATCTCGGAAACGAAGCGAGCTATGGCAAAATGTTAAGAGACCTTTTTTGTAGAGAATTAAGTTTCCTACTTTTTATGTTCTATGATATTTTTTGATCAGATGCGTAGTTCTCGAGATATATCAAGATATTTAAAAGTTCCGAAGCCGCACCAACATAATAGAGATACAGAAACACCGTGGCCCCTTTCTTTGAGATAACTCTGCACTATTGCGAGCTGGAAATGCCACTTCCAGTTTAGCTGTGCAGAAGAAGAACAACAAGAAGAAGAAATATCTCGAAATATGTCCGTCAGGCCCCTTCCCTTGAGATAAATCTGCAAATATCTCGGAAACGAAGCGAGCTATGGCAAAATGTTAAGAGAACTTTTTTGTAGAGAATTATGTTTCCTACAATTTATGTTCTATGATATTTTTTCATCAGAAGCGTAGTTTTCGAGATATATCGAGATATTTAAAAGTTCCGAAGCCGCACCAACATAATAGAGATACAGAAACACCGTGGCCCCTTTCTTTGAGATAACTCTGCACTAGTGCGAGCCGCAAATGCCACTTCCAGCTTAGCTGTGCAGAAGAAGAACAACAAGAAGAAATATCTCGAAATATGTCCGTCAGGCCCCTTCCCTTGAGATAAATCTGCAAATATCTCGGAAACGAAGCGAGCTATGGCAAAATGTTAAGAGACCTTTTTTGTAGAGAATTAAGTTTCCTACTTTTTATGTTCTATGATATTTTTTGATCAGAAGCGTAGGTTTCGAGATATATCGAGATATTTAAAAGTTCCGAAGCCGCACCAACATAATAGAGATACAGAAACACCGTGGCCCCTTTCTTTGAGATAACTCTGCACTAGTGCGAGCCGCAAATGCCACTTCCAGCTTAGCTGTGCAGAAGAAGCACAACAAGAAGAAGAAATATCTCGAAATATGTCCGTCAGGCCCCTTCCCTTGAGATAAATCTGCAAATATCTCGGAAACGAAGCGAGGTACGGCAAAATCTTATGAGACCTTTTTTGTAGAAAATTAGGTTTCCTACTTTTTATGTTCTATGATATTTTTTGATCAGATGCGTAGTTCTCGAGATATATCAAGATACTTAAAAGTTCCGAAGCCGCACCAACATAATAGAGATACAGAAACACCGTGGCCCCTTTCTTTGAGATAACTCTGCACTATTGCGAGATGTAAATGCCACTTCCAGCTTAGCTGTGCAGAAGAAGAACAACACGAAGAAGAAATATCTCGAAATATGTCCGTCAGGCCCCTTCCCTTGAGATAAATCTGCAAATATCTCGGAAACGAAGCGAGCTATGGCAAAATGTTAAGAGACCTTTTTTGTAGAGAATTAAGTTTCCTACTTTTTATGTTCTATGATATTTTTTGATCAGATGCGTAGTTCTCGCGATATATCAAGATATTTAAAAGTTCCGAAGCCGCACCAACATAATAGAGATACAGAAACACCGTGGCCATTTTCTTTGAGATAACTCTGCACTATTGCGAGCTGGAAATGCCACTTCCAGTTTAGCTGTGCAGAAGAAGAACAACAAGAAGAAGAAATATCTCGAAATATGTCCGTCAGGCCCCTTCCCTTGAGATAAATCTGCAAATATCTCGGAAACGAAGCGAGCTATGGCAAAATGTTAAGAGACCTTTTTTGTAGAGAATTAAGTTTCCTACTTTTTATGTTCTATGATATTTTTTGATCAGATGCGTAGTTCTCGAGATATATCAAGATATTTAAAAGTTCCGAAGCCGCACCAACATAATAGAGATACAGAAACACCGTGGCCCCTTTCTTTGAGATAACTCTGCACTATTGCGAGCTGGAAATGCCACTTCCAGTTTAGCTGTGCAGAAGAAGAACAACAAGAAGAAGAAATATCTCGAAATATGTCCGTCAGGCCCCTTCCCTTGAGATAAATCTGCAAATATCTCGGAAACGAAGCGAGCTATGGCAAAATGTTAAGAGAACTTTTTTGTAGAGAATTATGTTTCCTACAATTTATGTTCTATGATATTTTTTCATCAGAAGCGTAGTTTTCGAGATATATCGAGATATTTAAAAGTTCCGAAGCCGCACCAACATAATAGAGATACAGAAACACCGTGGCCCCTTTCTTTGAGATAACTCTGCACTAGTGCGAGCCGCAAATGCCACTTCCAGCTTAGCTGTGCAGAAGAAGAACAACAAGAAGAAATATCTCGAAATATGTCCGTCAGGCCCCTTCCCTTGAGATAAATCTGCAAATATCTCGGAAACGAAGCGAGCTATGGCAAAATGTTAAGAGACCTTTTTTGTAGAGAATTAAGTTTCCTACTTTTTATGTTCTATGATATTTTTTGATCAGAAGCGTAGTTTTCGAGATATATCGAGATATTTAAAAGTTCCGAAGCCGCACCAACATAATAGAGATACAGAAACACCGTGGCCCCTTTCTTTGAGATAACTCTGCACTAGTGCGAGCCGCAAATGCCACTTCCAGCTTAGCTGTGCAGAAGAAGAACAACAAGAAGAAGAAATATCTCGAAATATGTCCGTCAGGCCCCTTCCCTTGAGATAAATCTGCAAATATCTCGGAAACGAAGCGAGGTACGGCAAAATCTTATGAGACCTTTTTTGTAGAAAATTAGGTTTCCTACTTTTTATGTTCTATGATATTTTTTGATCAGATGCGTAGTTCTCGAGATATATCAAGATACTTAAAAGTTCCGAAGCCGCACCAACATAATAGAGATACAGAAACACCGTGGCCCCTTTCTTTGAGATAACTCTGCACTATTGCGAGATGTAAATGCCACTTCCAGCTTAGCTGTGCAGAAGAAGAACAACACGAAGAAGAAATATCTCGAAATATGTCCGTCAGGCCCCTTCCCTTGAGATAAATCTGCAAATATCTCGGAAACGAAGCGAGCTATGGCAAAATGTTAAGAGACCTTCTTTGTAGAGAATTAAGTTTCCTACTTTTTATGTTCTATGATATTTTTTGATCAGATGCGTAGTTCTCGAGATATATCAAGATATTTAAAAGTTCCGAAGCCGCACCAACATAATAGAGATACAGAAACACCGTGGCCCCTTTCTTTGAGATAACTCTGCACTATTGCGAGCTGCAAATGCCACTTCAGCTTAGCTGTGCAGAAGAAGAACAACAAGAAGAAGAAATATCTCGAAATATGTCCGTCAGGCCCCTTCCCTTGAGATAAATCTGCAAATATCTCGGAAACGAAGCGAGCTATGGCAAAATGTTAAGAGACATTTTTTGTAGAGAATTATGTTTCCTACAATTTATGTTCTATGATATTTTTTCATCAGAAGCGTAGTTTTCGAGATATATCGAGATATTTAAAAGTTCCGAAGCCGCACCAACATAATAGAGATACAGAAACACCGTGGCCCCTTTCTTTGAGATAACTCTGCACTAGTGCGAGCCGCAAATGCCACTTCCAGCTTAGCTGTGCAGAAGAAGAACAACAAGAAGAAATATCTCGAAATATGTCCGTCAGGCCCCTTCCCTTGAGATAAATCTGCAAATATCTCGGAAACGAAGCGAGCTATGGCAAAATGTTAAGAGACCTTTTTTGTAGAGAATTAAGTTTCCTACTTTTTATGTTCTATGATATTTTTTGATCAGATGCGTAGTTCTCGCGATATATCAAGATATTTAAAAGTTCCGAAGCCGCACCAACATAATAGAGATACAGAAACACCGTGGCCATTTTCTTTGAGATAACTCTGCACTATTGCGAGCTGGAAATGCCACTTCCAGTTTAGCTGTGCAGAAGAAGAACAACAAGAAGAAGAAATATCTCGAAATATGTCCGTCAGGCCCCTTCCCTTGAGATAAATCTGCAAATATCTCGGAAACGAAGCGAGCTATGGCAAAATGTTAAGAGACCTTTTTTGTAGAGAATTAAGTTTCCTACTTTTTATGTTCTATGATATTTTTTGATCAGATGCGTAGTTCTCGAGATATATCAAGATATTTAAAAGTTCCGAAGCCGCACCAACATAATAGAGATACAGAAACACCGTGGCCCCTTTCTTTGAGATAACTCTGCACTATTGCGAGCTGGAAATGCCACTTCCAGTTTAGCTGTGCAGAAGAAGAACAACAAGAAGAAGAAATATCTCGAAATATGTCCGTCAGGCCCCTTCCCTTGAGATAAATCTGCAAATATCTCGGAAACGAAGCGAGCTATGGCAAAATGTTAGGAGAACTTTTTTGTAGAGAATTAAGTTTCCTACTTTTTATGTTCTATGATATTTTTTGATCAGATGCGTAGTTCTCGAGATATATCAAGATATTTAAAAGTTCCGAAGCCGCACCAACATAATAGAGATACAGAAACACCGTGGCCCCTTTCTTTGAGATAACTCTGCACTATTGCGAGCTGCAAATGCCACTTCCCGCTTAGCTGCGCAGAAGAAGAACAACAAGAAGAAGAAATATCTCGAAATATGTCCGTCAGGCCGCTTCCCTTGAGATAAATCTGCAAATATCTAGGAAACGAAGCGAGCTATGGCAAAATGTTAAGAGACCTTCTTTGTAGAGAATTAAGTTTCCTACTTTTTATGTTCTATGATATTTTTTGATCAGATGCGTAGTTCTCGAGATATATCAAGAAATTTAAAAGTTCCGAAGCCGCACCAACATAATAGAGATACAGAAACACCGTGGCCCCTTTCTTTGAGATAACTCTGCACTATTGCGAGCTGCAAATGCCACTTCCCGCTTAGCTGCGCAGAAGAAGAACAACAAGAAGAAGAAATATCTCGAAATATGTCCGTCAGGCCCCTTCCCTTGAGATAAATCTGCAAATATCTCGGAAACGAAGCGAGCTATGGCAAAATGTTAAGAGACCTTTTTTGTAGAGAATTAAGTTTCCTACTTTTTATGTTCTATGATATTTTTTGATCAGATGCGTAGTTCTCGAGATATATCAAGAAATTTAAAAGTTCCGAAGCCGCACCAACATAATAGAGATACAGAAACACCGTGGCCCCTTTCTTTGAGATAACTCTGCACTATTGCGAGCTGCAAATGCCACTTCCCGCTTAGCTGTGCAGAAGAAGAACAACAAGAAAAAGAAATATCTCGAAATATGTCCGTCAGGCCCCTTCCCTTGAGATATATCTGCAAATATCTCGGAAACGAAGCGAGCTATGGCAAAATGTTAAGAGACCTTTTTTGTAGACAATTAAGTTTCCTACTTTTTATGTTCTATGATATTTTTTGATCAGAAGCGTAGTTTTCGAGATATATCGAGATATTTAAAAGTTCCGAAGCCGCACCAACATAATAGAGATACAGAAACACCGTGGCCCCTTTCTTTGAGATAACTCTGCACTATTGCGAGATGTAAATGCCACTTCCAGCTTAGCTGTGCAGAAGAAGAACAACACGAAGAAGAAATATCTCGAAATATGTCCGTCAGGCCCCTTCCCTTGAGATAAATCTGCAAATATCTCGGAAACGAAGCGAGCTATGGCAAAATGTTAAGAGACCTTCTTTGTAGAGAATTAAGTTTCCTACTTTTTATGTTCTATGATATTTTTTGATCAGATGCGTAGTTCTCGCGATATATCAAGATATTTAAAAGTTCCGAAGCCGCACCAACATAATAGAGATACAGAAACACCGTGGCCATTTTCTTTGAGATAACTCTGCACTATTGCGAGCTGGAAATGCCACTTCCAGTTTAGCTGTGCAGAAGAAGAACAACAAGAAGAAGAAATATCTCGAAATATGTCCGTCAGGCCCCTTCCCTTGAGATAAATCTGCAAATATCTCGGAAACGAAGCGAGCTATGGCAAAATGTTAAGAGACCTTTTTTGTAGAGAATTAAGTTTCCTACTTTTTATGTTCTATGATATTTTTTGATCAGATGCGTAGTTCTCGAGATATATCAAGATATTTAAAAGTTCCGAAGCCGCACCAACATAATAGAGATACAGAAACACCGTGGCCCCTTTCTTTGAGATAACTCTGCACTATTGCGAGCTGGAAATGCCACTTCCAGTTTAGCTGTGCAGAAGAAGAACAACAAGAAGAAGAAATATCTCGAAATATGTCCGTCAGGCCCCTTCCCTTGAGATAAATCTGCAAATATCTCGGAAACGAAGCGAGCTATGGCAAAATGTTAGGAGAACTTTTTTGTAGAGAATTAAGTTTCCTACTTTTTATGTTCTATGATATTTTTTGATCAGATGCGTAGTTCTCGAGATATATCAAGATATTTAAAAGTTCCGAAGCCGCACCAACATAATAGAGATACAGAAACACCGTGGCCCCTTTCTTTGAGATAACTCTGCACTATTGCGAGCTGCAAATGCCACTTCCCGCTTAGCTGCGCAGAAGAAGAACAACAAGAAGAAGAAATATCTCGAAATATGTCCGTCAGGCCGCTTCCCTTGAGATAAATCTGCAAATATCTAGGAAACGAAGCGAGCTATGGCAAAATGTTAAGAGACCTTCTTTGTAGAGAATTAAGTTTCCTACTTTTTATGTTCTATGATATTTTTTGATCAGATGCGTAGTTCTCGAGATATATCAAGAAATTTAAAAGTTCCGAAGCCGCACCAACATAATAGAGATACAGAAACACCGTGGCCCCTTTCTTTGAGATAACTCTGCACTATTGCGAGCTGCAAATGCCACTTCCCGCTTAGCTGCGCAGAAGAAGAACAACAAGAAGAAGAAATATCTCGAAATATGTCCGTCAGGCCCCTTCCCTTGAGATAAATCTGCAAATATCTCGGAAACGAAGCGAGCTATGGCAAAATGTTAAGAGACCTTTTTTGTAGAGAATTAAGTTTCCTACTTTTTATGTTCTATGATATTTTTTGATCAGATGCGTAGTTCTCGAGATATATCAAGAAATTTAAAAGTTCCGAAGCCGCACCAACATAATAGAGATACAGAAACACCGTGGCCCCTTTCTTTGAGATAACTCTGCACTATTGCGAGCTGCAAATGCCACTTCCCGCTTAGCTGTGCAGAAGAAGAACAACAAGAAAAAGAAATATCTCGAAATATGTCCGTCAGGCCCCTTCCCTTGAGATATATCTGCAAATATCTCGGAAACGAAGCGAGCTATGGCAAAATGTTAAGAGACCTTTTTTGTAGACAATTAAGTTTCCTACTTTTTATGTTCTATGATATTTTTTGATCAGAAGCGTAGTTTTCGAGATATATCGAGATATTTAAAAGTTCCGAAGCCGCACCAACATAATAGAGATACAGAAACACCGTGGCCCCTTTCTTTGAGATAACTCTGCACTATTGCGAGATGTAAATGCCACTTCCAGCTTAGCTGTGCAGAAGAAGAACAACACGAAGAAGAAATATCTCGAAATATGTCCGTCAGGCCCCTTCCCTTGAGATAAATCTGCAAATATCTCGGAAACGAAGCGAGCTATGGCAAAATGTTAAGAGACCTTCTTTGTAGAGAATTAAGTTTCCTACTTTTTATGTTCTATGATATTTTTTGATCAGATGCGTAGTTCTCGAGATATATCAAGAAATTTAAAAGTTCCGAAGCCGCACCAACATAATAGAGATACAGAAACACCGTGGCCCCTTTCTTTGAGATAACTCTACACTATTGCGAGCTGCAAATGCCACTTCCCGCTTAGCTGTGAAGAAGAAGAACAACAAGAAGAAGAAATATCTCGAAATATGTCCGTCAGGCCCCTTCCCTTGAGATATATCTGCAAATATCTCGAAAACGAAGCGAGCTATGGCAAAATGTTAAGAGACCTTTTTTGTAGAGAATTGTGTTTCCTACTTTTTATGTTCTATGATATTTTTTGATCAGAAGCGTCGTTTTCGAGATATATCGAGGTATTTAAAAGTTCCGAAGCCGCACCAACATAATAGAGATACAGAAACACCGTGGCCCCTTTCTTTGAGATGACTCTGCACTAGTGCGAGCCGCAAATGCCACTTCCAGCTTAGCTGTGCAGAAGAAGAACAACAAGAAGAAGAAATATCTCGAAATATGTCCGTCAGGCCCCTTCCCTTGAGATAAATCTGCAAATATCTCGGACACGAAGCGAGCTATGGCAAAATGTTAAGAGACCTTCTTTGTAGAGAATTAAGTTTCCTACTTTTTATGTTCTATGATATTTTTTGATCAGATGCGTAGTTCTCGAGATATATCAAGAAATTTAAAAGTTCCGAAGCCGCACCAACATAATAGAGATACAGAAACACCGTGGCCCCTTTCTTTGAGATAACTCTGCACTATTGCGAGCTGCAAATGCCACTTCCCGCTTAGCTGCGCAGAAGAAGAACAACAAGAAGAAGAAATATCTCGAAATATGTCCGTCAGGCCCCTTCCCTTGAGATAAATCTGCAAATATCTCGGAAACGAAGCGAGCTATGGCAAAATGTTAAGAGACCTTTTTTGTAGAGAATTAAGTTTCCTACTTTTTATGTTCTATGATATTTTTTGATCAGATGCGTAGTTCTCGAGATATATCAAGAAATTTAAAAGTTCCGAAGCCGCACCAACATAATAGAGATACAGAAACACCGTGGCCCCTTTCTTTGAGATAACTCTGCACTATTGCGAGCTGCAAATGCCACTTCCCGCTTAGCTGTGCAGAAGAAGAACAACAAGAAGAAGAAATATCTCGAAATATGTCCGTCAGGCCCCTTCCCTTGAGATATATCTGCAAATATCTCGGAAACGAAGCGAGCTATGGCAAAATGTTAAGAGACCTTTTTTGTAGAGAATTAAGTTTCCTACTTTTTATCGTCTATGATATTTTTTGATCAGATGCGTAGTTCTCGAGATATATCAAGATATTTAAAAGTTCCGAAGCCGCACCAACATAATAGAGATACAGAAACACCGTGGCCCCTCTCTTTGAGATAACTCTGCACTATTGCGAGTTGCAAATGCCACTTCCAGCTTAGCTGTGCAGAAGAAGAACAACAAGAAGAAGAAATATCTCGAAATATGTCCGTCAGGCCCCTTCCCTTGCGATAATTCTGCAAATATCTCGGAAACGAAGCGAGCTATGGCAAAATGTTAAGAGACATTTTTTGTAGAGAATTATGTTTCCTACAATTTATGTTCTATGATATTTTTTCATCAGAAGCGTAGTTTTCGAGATATATCGAGATATTTAAAAGTTCCGAAGCCGCACCAACATAATAGAGATACAGAAACACCGTGGCCCCTTTCTTTGCGATAACTCTGCACTAGTGCGAGCCGCAAATGCCACTTCCAGCTTAGCTGTGCAGAATAAGAACAACAAGAAGAAATATCTCGAAATATGTCCGTCAGGCCCCTTCCCTTGAGATAAATCTGCAAATATCTCGGAAACGAAGCGAGCTATGGCAAAATGTTAAGAGACCTTTTTTGTAGAGAATTAAGTTTCCTACTTTTTATGTTCTATGATATTTTTTGATCAGATGCGTAGTTCTCGAGATATATCAAGATATTTAAAAGTTCCGAAGCCGCACCAACATAATAGAGATACAGAAACACCGTGGCCCCTTTCTTTGAGATAACTCTGCACTATTGCGAGCTGGAAATGCCACTTCCAGTTTAGCTGTGCAGAAGAAGAACAACAAGAAGAAGAAATATCTCGAAATATGTCCGTCAGGCCCCTTCCCTTGAGATAAATCTGCAAATATCTCGGAAACGAAGCGAGCTATGGCAAAATGTTAAGAGACCTTCTTTGTAGAGAATTAAGTTTCCTACTTTTTATGTTCTATGATATTTTTTGATCAGATGCGTAGTTCTCGAGATATATCAAGATATTTAAAAGTTCCGAAGCCGCACCAACATAATAGAGATACAGAAACACCGTGGCCCCTTTCTTTGAGATAACTCTGCACTATTGCGAGCTGCAAATGCCACTTCCCGCTTAGCTGCGCAGAAGAAGAACAACAAGAAGAAGAAATATCTCGAAATATGTCCGTCAGGCCGCTTCCCTTGAGATAAATCTGCAAATATCTAGGAAACGAAGCGAGCTATGGCAAAATGTTAAGAGACCTTTTTTGTAGAGAATTAAGTTTCCTACTTTTTATGTTCTATGATATTTTTTGATCAGATGCGTAGTTCTCGAGATATATCAAGATATTTAAAAGTTCCGAAGCCGCACCAACATAATAGAGATACAGAAACACCGTGGCCCCTCTCTTTGAGATAACTCTGCACTATTGCGAGTTGCAAATGCCACTTCCAGCTTAGCTGTGCAGAAGAAGAACAACAAGAAGAAGAAATATCTCGAAATATGTCCGTCAGGCCCCTTCCCTTGAGATAAATCTGCAAATATCTCGGAAACGAAGCGAGCTATGGCAAAATGTTAAGAGACATTTTTTGTAGAGAATTATGTTTCCTACAATTTATGTTCTATGATATTTTTTCATCAGAAGCGTAGTTTTCGAGATATATCGAGGTATTTAAAAGTTCCGAAGCCGCACCAACATAATAGAGATACAGAAACACCGTGGCCCCTTTCTTTGAGATAACTCTGCACTATTGCGAGCTGCAAATGCCACTTCCCGCTTAGCTGCGCAGAAGAAGAACAACAAGAAGAAGAAATATCTCGAAATATGTCCGTCAGGCCCCTTCCCTTGAGATAAATCTGCAAATATCTCGGAAACGAAGCGAGCTATGGCAAAATGTTAAGAGACCTTTTTTGTAGAGAATTAAGTTTCCTACTTTTTATGTTCTATGATATTTTTTGATCAGATGCGTAGTTCTCGAGATATATCAAGAAATTTAAAAGTTCCGAAGCCGCACCAACATAAAGAGATACAGAAACACCGTGGCCCCTTTCTTTGAGATAACTCTGCACTATTGCGAGCTGCAAATGCCACTTCCCGCTTAGCTGTGCAGAAGAAGAACAACAAGAAGAAGAAATATCTCGAAATATGTCCGTCAGGCCCCTTCCCTTGAGATAAATCTGCAAATATCTCGGAAACGAAGCGAGCTATGGCAAAATGTTAAGAGACCTTTTTTGTAGAGAATTAAGTTTCCTACTTTTTATTGTCTATGATATTTTTTGATCAGATGCGTAGTTCTCGAGATATATCAAGATATTTAAAAGTTCCGAAGCCGCACCAACATAATAGAGATACAGAAACACCGTGGCCCCTCTCTTTGAGATAACTCTGCACTATTGCGAGTTGCAAATGCCACTTCCAGCTTAGCTGTGCAGAAGAAGAACAACAAGAAGAAGAAATATCTCGAAATATGTCCGTCAGGCCCCTTCCCTTGCGATAAATCTGCAAATATCTCGGAAACGAAGCGAGCTATGGCAAAATGTTAAGAGACATTTTTTGTAGAGAATTATGTTTCCTACAATTTATGTTCTATGATATTTTTTCATCAGAAGCGTAGTTTTCGAGATATATCGAGATATTTAAAAGTTCCGAAGCCGCACCAACATAATAGAGATACAGAAACACCGTGGCCCCTTTCTTTGAGATAACTCTGCACTAGTGCGAGCCGCAAATGCCACTTCCAGCTTAGCTGTGCAGAAGAAGAACAACAAGAAGAAATATCTCGAAATATGTCCGTCAGGCCCCTTCCCTTGAGATAAATTTGCAAATATCTCGGAAACGAAGCGAGCTATGGCAAAATGTTAAGAGACCTTTTTTGTAGAGAATTAAGTTTCCTACTTTTTATGTTCTATGATATTTTTTGATCAGATGCGTAGTTCTCGAGATATATCAAGATATTTAAAAGTTCCGAAGCCGCACCAACATAATAGAGATACAGAAACACCGTGGCCCCTTTCTTTGAGATAACTCTGCACTATTGCGAGCTGGAAATGCCACTTCCAGTTTAGCTGTGCAGAAGAAGAACAACAAGAAGAAGAAATATCTCGAAATATGTCCGTCAGGCCCCTTCCCTTGAGATAAATCTGCAAATATCTCGGAAACGAAGCGAGCTATGGCAAAATGTTAAGAGACCTTCTTTGTAGAGAATTAAGTTTCCTACTTTTTATGTTCTATGATATTTTTTGATCAGATGCGTAGTTCTCGAGATATATCAAGATATTTAAAAGTTCCGAAGCCGCACCAACATAATACATATACAGAAACACCGTGGCCCCTTTCTTTGAGATAACTCTGCACTATTGCGAGCTGGAAATGCCACTTCCAGTTTAGCTGTGCAGAAGAAGAACAACAAGAAGAAGAAATATCTCGAAATATGTCCGTCAGGCCCCTTCCCTTGAGATAAATCTGCAAATATCTCGGAAACGAAGCGAGCTATGGCAAAATGTTAAGAGAACTTTTTTGTAGAGAATTAAGTTTCCTACTTTTTATGTTCTATGATATTTTTTGATCAGATGCGTAGTTCTCGAGATATATCAAGATATTTAAAAGTTCCGAAGCCGCACCAACATAATAGAGATACAGAAACACCGTGGCCCCTTTCTTTGAGATAACTCTGCACTATTGCGAGCTGCAAATGCCACTTCCCGCTTAGCTGCGCAGAAGAAGAACAACAAGAAGAAGAAATATCTCGAAATATGTCCGTCAGGCCGCTTCCCTTGAGATAAATCTGCAAATATCTAGGAAACGAAGCGAGCTATGGCAAAATGTTAAGAGACCTTTTTTGTAGAGAATTAAGTTTCCTACTTTTTATGTTCTATGATATTTTTTGATCAGATGCGTAGTTCTCGAGATATATCAAGATATTTAAAAGTTCCGAAGCCGCACCAACATAATAGAGATACAGAAACACCGTGGCCCCTCTCTTTGAGATAACTCTGCACTATTGCGAGTTGCAAATGCCACTTCCAGCTTAGCTGTGCAGAAGAAGAACAACAAGAAGAAGAAATATCTCGAAATATGTCCGTCAGGCCCCTTCCCTTGAGATAAATCTGCAAATATCTCGGAAACGAAGCGAGCTATGGCAAAATGTTAAGAGACCTTTTTTGTAGAGAATTAAGTTTCCTACTTTTTATGTTCTATGATATTTTTTGATCAGATGCGTAGTTCTCGAGATATATCAAGAAATTTAAAAGTTCCGAAGCCGCACCAACATAATAGAGATACAGAAACACCGTGGCCCCTTTCTTTGAGATAACTCTGCACTATTGCGAGCTGCAAATGCCACTTCCCGCTTAGCTGTGCAGAAGAAGAACAACAAGAAAAAGAAATATCTCGAAATATGTCCGTCAGGCCCCTTCCCTTGAGATATATCTGCAAATATCTCGGAAACGAAGCGAGCTATGGCAAAATGTTAAGAGACCTTTTTTGTAGAGAATTAAGTTTCCTACTTTTTATGTTCTATGATATTTTTTGATCAGAAGCGTAGTTTTCGAGATATATCGAGATATTTAAAAGTTCCGAAGCCGCACCAACATAATAGAGATACAGAAACACCGTGGCCCCTTTCTTTGAGATAACTCTGCACTATTGCGAGATGTAAATGCCACTTCCAGCTTAGCTGTGCAGAAGAAGAACAACACGAAGAAGAAATATCTCGAAATATGTCCGTCAGGCCCCTTCCCTTGAGATAAATCTGCAAATATCTCGGAAACGAAGCGAGCTATGGCAAAATGTTAAGAGACCTTCTTTGTAGAGAATTAAGTTTCCTACTTTTTATGTTCTATGATATTTTTTGATCAGATGCGTAGTTCTCGCGATATATCAAGATATTTAAAAGTTCCGAAGCCGCACCAACATAATAGAGATACAGAAACACCGTGGCCATTTTCTTTGAGATAACTCTGCACTATTGCGAGCTGGAAATGCCACTTCCAGTTTAGCTGTGCAGAAGAAGAACAACAAGAAGAAGAAATATCTCGAAATATGTCCGTCAGGCCCCTTCCCTTGAGATAAATCTGCAAATATCTCGGAAACGAAGCGAGCTATGGCAAAATGTTAAGAGACCTTTTTTGTAGAGAATTAAGTTTCCTACTTTTTATGTTCTATGATATTTTTTGATCAGATGCGTAGTTCTCGAGATATATCAAGATATTTAAAAGTTCCGAAGCCGCACCAACATAATAGAGATACAGAAACACCGTGGCCCCTTTCTTTGAGATAACTCTGCACTATTGCGAGCTGGAAATGCCACTTCCAGTTTAGCTGTGCAGAAGAAGAACAACAAGAAGAAGAAATATCTCGAAATATGTCCGTCAGGCCCCTTCCCTTGAGATAAATCTGCAAATATCTCGGAAACGAAGCGAGCTATGGCAAAATGTTAGGAGAACTTTTTTGTAGAGAATTAAGTTTCCTACTTTTTATGTTCTATGATATTTTTTGATCAGATGCGTAGTTCTCGAGATATATCAAGATATTTAAAAGTTCCGAAGCCGCACCAACATAATAGAGATACAGAAACACCGTGGCCCCTTTCTTTGAGATAACTCTGCACTATTGCGAGCTGCAAATGCCACTTCCCGCTTAGCTGCGCAGAAGAAGAACAACAAGAAGAAGAAATATCTCGAAATATGTCCGTCAGGCCGCTTCCCTTGAGATAAATCTGCAAATATCTAGGAAACGAAGCGAGCTATGGCAAAATGTTAAGAGACCTTCTTTGTAGAGAATTAAGTTTCCTACTTTTTATGTTCTATGATATTTTTTGATCAGATGCGTAGTTCTCGAGATATATCAAGAAATTTAAAAGTTCCGAAGCCGCACCAACATAATAGAGATACAGAAACACCGTGGCCCCTTTCTTTGAGATAACTCTGCACTATTGCGAGCTGCAAATGCCACTTCCCGCTTAGCTGCGCAGAAGAAGAACAACAAGAAGAAGAAATATCTCGAAATATGTCCGTCAGGCCCCTTCCCTTGAGATAAATCTGCAAATATCTCGGAAACGAAGCGAGCTATGGCAAAATGTTAAGAGACCTTTTTTGTAGAGAATTAAGTTTCCTACTTTTTATGTTCTATGATATTTTTTGATCAGATGCGTAGTTCTCGAGATATATCAAGAAATTTAAAAGTTCCGAAGCCGCACCAACATAATAGAGATACAGAAACACCGTGGCCCCTTTCTTTGAGATAACTCTGCACTATTGCGAGCTGCAAATGCCACTTCCCGCTTAGCTGTGCAGAAGAAGAACAACAAGAAAAAGAAATATCTCGAAATATGTCCGTCAGGCCCCTTCCCTTGAGATATATCTGCAAATATCTCGGAAACGAAGCGAGCTATGGCAAAATGTTAAGAGACCTTTTTTGTAGAGAATTAAGTTTCCTACTTTTTATGTTCTATGATATTTTTTGATCAGAAGCGTAGTTTTCGAGATATATCGAGATATTTAAAAGTTCCGAAGCCGCACCAACATAATAGAGATACAGAAACACCGTGGCCCCTTTCTTTGAGATAACTCTGCACTATTGCGAGATGTAAATGCCACTTCCAGCTTAGCTGTGCAGAAGAAGAACAACACGAAGAAGAAATATCTCGAAATATGTCCGTCAGGCCCCTTCCCTTGAGATAAATCTGCAAATATCTCGGAAACGAAGCGAGCTATGGCAAAATGTTAAGAGACCTTCTTTGTAGAGAATTAAGTTTCCTACTTTTTATGTTCTATGATATTTTTTGATCAGATGCGTAGTTCTCGAGATATATCAAGAAATTTAAAAGTTCCGAAGCCGCACCAACATAATAGAGATACAGAAACACCGTGGCCCCTTTCTTTGAGATAACTCTACACTATTGCGAGCTGCAAATGCCACTTCCCGCTTAGCTGTGAAGAAGAAGAACAACAAGAAGAAGAAATATCTCGAAATATGTCCGTCAGGCCCCTTCCCTTGAGATATATCTGCAAATATCTCGAAAACGAAGCGAGCTATGGCAAAATGTTAAGAGACCTTTTTTGTAGAGAATTGTGTTTCCTACTTTTTATGTTCTATGATATTTTTTGATCAGAAGCGTCGTTTTCGAGATATATCGAGGTATTTAAAAGTTCCGAAGCCGCACCAACATAATAGAGATACAGAAACACCGTGGCCCCTTTCTTTGAGATGACTCTGCACTAGTGCGAGCCGCAAATGCCACTTCCAGCTTAGCTGTGCAGAAGAAGAACAACAAGAAGAAGAAATATCTCGAAATATGTCCGTCAGGCCCCTTCCCTTGAGATAAATCTGCAAATATCTCGGACACGAAGCGAGCTATGGCAAAATGTTAAGAGACCTTCTTTGTAGAGAATTAAGTTTCCTACTTTTTATCATCTATGATATTTTTTGATCAGATGCGTAGTTCTCGAGATATATCAAGATATTTAAAAGTTCCGAAGCCGCACCAACATAATAGAGATACAGAAACACCGTGGCCCCTCTCTTTGAGATAACTCTGCACTATTGCGAGTTGCAAATGCCACTTCCAGCTTAGCTGTGCAGAAGAAGAACAACAAGAAGAAGAAATATCTCGAAATATGTCCGTCAGGCCCCTTCCCTTGCGATAATTCTGCAAATATCTCGGAAACGAAGCGAGCTATGGCAAAATGTTAAGAGACATTTTTTGTAGAGAATTATGTTTCCTACAATTTATGTTCTATGATATTTTTTCATCAGAAGCGTAGTTTTCGAGATATATCGAGATATTTAAAAGTTCCGAAGCCGCACCAACATAATAGAGATACAGAAACACCGTGGCCCCTTTCTTTGCGATAACTCTGCACTAGTGCGAGCCGCAAATGCCACTTCCAGCTTAGCTGTGCAGAATAAGAACAACAAGAAGAAATATCTCGAAATATGTCCGTCAGGCCCCTTCCCTTGAGATAAATCTGCAAATATCTCGGAAACGAAGCGAGCTATGGCAAAATGTTAAGAGACCTTTTTTGTAGAGAATTAAGTTTCCTACTTTTTATGTTCTATGATATTTTTTGATCAGATGCGTAGTTCTCGAGATATATCAAGATATTTAAAAGTTCCGAAGCCGCACCAACATAATAGAGATACAGAAACACCGTGGCCCCTTTCTTTGAGATAACTCTGCACTATTGCGAGCTGGAAATGCCACTTCCAGTTTAGCTGTGCAGAAGAAGAACAACAAGAAGAAGAAATATCTCGAAATATGTCCGTCAGGCCCCTTCCCTTGAGATAAATCTGCAAATATCTCGGAAACGAAGCGAGCTATGGCAAAATGTTAAGAGACCTTCTTTGTAGAGAATTAAGTTTCCTACTTTTTATGTTCTATGATATTTTTTGATCAGATGCGTAGTTCTCGAGATATATCAAGATATTTAAAAGTTCCGAAGCCGCACCAACATAATAGAGATACAGAAACACCGTGGCCCCTTTCTTTGAGATAACTCTGCACTATTGCGAGCTGCAAATGCCACTTCCCGCTTAGCTGCGCAGAAGAAGAACAACAAGAAGAAGAAATATCTCGAAATATGTCCGTCAGGCCGCTTCCCTTGAGATAAATCTGCAAATATCTAGGAAACGAAGCGAGCTATGGCAAAATGTTAAGAGACCTTTTTTGTAGAGAATTAAGTTTCCTACTTTTTATGTTCTATGATATTTTTTGATCAGATGCGTAGTTCTCGAGATATATCAAGATATTTAAAAGTTCCGAAGCCGCACCAACATAATAGAGATACAGAAACACCGTGGCCCCTCTCTTTGAGATAACTCTGCACTATTGCGAGTTGCAAATGCCACTTCCAGCTTAGCTGTGCAGAAGAAGAACAACAAGAAGAAGAAATATCTCGAAATATGTCCGTCAGGCCCCTTCCCTTGAGATAAATCTGCAAATATCTCGGAAACGAAGCGAGCTATGGCAAAATGTTAAGAGACATTTTTTGTAGAGAATTATGTTTCCTACAATTTATGTTCTATGATATTTTTTCATCAGAAGCGTAGTTTTCGAGATATATCGAGGTATTTAAAAGTTCCGAAGCCGCACCAACATAATAGAGATACAGAAACACCGTGGCCCCTTTCTTTGAGATAACTCTGCACTATTGCGAGCTGCAAATGCCACTTCCCGCTTAGCTGCGCAGAAGAAGAACAACAAGAAGAAGAAATATCTCGAAATATGTCCGTCAGGCCCCTTCCCTTGAGATAAATCTGCAAATATCTCGGAAACGAAGCGAGCTATGGCAAAATGTTAAGAGACCTTTTTTGTAGAGAATTAAGTTTCCTACTTTTTATGTTCTATGATATTTTTTGATCAGATGCGTAGTTCTCGAGATATATCAAGAAATTTAAAAGTTCCGAAGCCGCACCAACATAAAGAGATACAGAAACACCGTGGCCCCTTTCTTTGAGATAACTCTGCACTATTGCGAGCTGCAAATGCCACTTCCCGCTTAGCTGTGCAGAAGAAGAACAACAAGAAGAAGAAATATCTCGAAATATGTCCGTCAGGCCCCTTCCCTTGAGATAAATCTGCAAATATCTCGGAAACGAAGCGAGCTATGGCAAAATGTTAAGAGACCTTTTTTGTAGAGAATTAAGTTTCCTACTTTTTATCGTCTATGATATTTTTTGATCAGATGCGTAGTTCTCGAGATATATCAAGATATTTAAAAGTTCCGAAGCCGCACCAACATAATAGAGATACAGAAACACCGTGGCCCCTCTCTTTGAGATAACTCTGCACTATTGCGAGTTGCAAATGCCACTTCCAGCTTAGCTGTGCAGAAGAAGAACAACAAGAAGAAGAAATATCTCGAAATATGTCCGTCAGGCCCCTTCCCTTGCGATAAATCTGCAAATATCTCGGAAACGAAGCGAGCTATGGCAAAATGTTAAGAGACATTTTTTGTAGAGAATTATGTTTCCTACAATTTATGTTCTATGATATTTTTTCATCAGAAGCGTAGTTTTCGAGATATATCGAGATATTTAAAAGTTCCGAAGCCGCACCAACATAATAGAGATACAGAAACACCGTGGCCCCTTTCTTTGAGATAACTCTGCACTAGTGCGAGCCGCAAATGCCACTTCCAGCTTAGCTGTGCAGAAGAAGAACAACAAGAAGAAATATCTCGAAATATGTCCGTCAGGCCCCTTCCCTTGAGATAAATTTGCAAATATCTCGGAAACGAAGCGAGCTATGGCAAAATGTTAAGAGACCTTTTTTGTAGAGAATTAAGTTTCCTACTTTTTATGTTCTATGATATTTTTTGATCAGATGCGTAGTTCTCGAGATATATCAAGATATTTAAAAGTTCCGAAGCCGCACCAACATAATAGAGATACAGAAACACCGTGGCCCCTTTCTTTGAGATAACTCTGCACTATTGCGAGCTGGAAATGCCACTTCCAGTTTAGCTGTGCAGAAGAAGAACAACAAGAAGAAGAAATATCTCGAAATATGTCCGTCAGGCCCCTTCCCTTGAGATAAATCTGCAAATATCTCGGAAACGAAGCGAGCTATGGCAAAATGTTAAGAGACCTTCTTTGTAGAGAATTAAGTTTCCTACTTTTTATGTTCTATGATATTTTTTGATCAGATGCGTAGTTCTCGAGATATATCAAGATATTTAAAAGTTCCGAAGCCGCACCAACATAATACATATACAGAAACACCGTGGCCCCTTTCTTTGAGATAACTCTGCACTATTGCGAGCTGGAAATGCCACTTCCAGTTTAGCTGTGCAGAAGAAGAACAACAAGAAGAAGAAATATCTCGAAATATGTCCGTCAGGCCCCTTCCCTTGAGATAAATCTGCAAATATCTCGGAAACGAAGCGAGCTATGGCAAAATGTTAAGAGAACTTTTTTGTAGAGAATTAAGTTTCCTACTTTTTATGTTCTATGATATTTTTTGATCAGATGCGTAGTTCTCGAGATATATCAAGATATTTAAAAGTTCCGAAGCCGCACCAACATAATAGAGATACAGAAACACCGTGGCCCCTTTCTTTGAGATAACTCTGCACTATTGCGAGCTGCAAATGCCACTTCCCGCTTAGCTGCGCAGAAGAAGAACAACAAGAAGAAGAAATATCTCGAAATATGTCCGTCAGGCCGCTTCCCTTGAGATAAATCTGCAAATATCTAGGAAACGAAGCGAGCTATGGCAAAATGTTAAGAGACCTTTTTTGTAGAGAATTAAGTTTCCTACTTTTTATGTTCTATGATATTTTTTGATCAGATGCGTAGTTCTCGAGATATATCAAGATATTTAAAAGTTCCGAAGCCGCACCAACATAATAGAGATACAGAAACACCGTGGCCCCTCTCTTTGAGATAACTCTGCACTATTGCGAGTTGCAAATGCCACTTCCAGCTTAGCTGTGCAGAAGAAGAACAACAAGAAGAAGAAATATCTCGAAATATGTCCGTCAGGCCCCTTCCCTTGAGATAAATCTGCAAATATCTCGGAAACGAAGCGAGCTATGGCAAAATGTTAAGAGACATTTTTTGTAGAGAATTATGTTTCCTACAATTTATGTTCTATGATATTTTTTCATCAGAAGCGTAGTTTTCGAGATATATCGAGATATTTAAAAGTTCCGAAGCCGCACCAACATAATAGAGATACAGAAACACCGTGGCCCCTTTCTTTGAGATAACTCTGCACTAGTGCGAGCCGCAAATGCCACTTCCAGCTTAGCTGTGCAGAAGAAGAACAACAAGAAGAAATATCTCGAAATATGTCCGTCAGGCCCCTTCCCTTGAGATAAATCTGCAAATATCTCGGAAACGAAGCGAGCTATGGCAAAATGTTAAGAGAACTTTTTTGTAGAGAATTAAGTTTCCTACTTTCTATGTTCTATGATATTTTTTGATCAGATGCGTAGTTCTCGAGATATATCAAGATATTTAAAAGTTCCGAAGCCGCACCAACATAATAGAGATACAGAAACACCGTGGCCCCTTTCTTTGAGATAACTCTGCACTATTGCGAGCTGGAAATGCCACTTCCAGTTTAGCTGTGCAGAAGAAGAACAACAAGAAGAAGAAATATCTCGAAATATGTCCGTCAGGCCCCTTCCCTTGAGATAAATCTGCAAATATCTCGGAAACGAAGCGAGCTATGGCAAAATGTTAAGAGACATTTTTTGTAGAGAATTATGTTTCCTACAATTTATGTTCTGTGATATTTTTTCATCAGAAGCGTAGTTTTCGAGATATATCGAGGTATTTAAAAGTTCCGAAGCCGCACCAACATAATAGAGATACAGAAACACCGTGGCCCCTTTCTTTGAGATAACTCTGCACTAGTGCGAGCCGCAAATGCCACTTCCAGCTTAGCTGTGCAGAAGAAGAACAACAAGCAGAAGAAATATCTCGAAATATGTCCGTCAGGCCCCTTCCCTTGAGATAAATCTGCAAATATCTCGGAAACGAAGCGAGCTATGGCAAAATGTTAAGAGACCTTTTTTGTAGAGAATTAAGTTTCCTACTTTTTATGTTCTATGATATTTTTTGATCAGATGCGTAGTTCTCGAGATATATCAGGATATTTAAAAGTTCCGAAGCCGCACCAACATAATAGAGATACAGAAACACCGTGGCCCCTTTCTTTGAGATAACTCTGCACTATTGCGAGCTGGAAATGCCACTTCCAGTTTAGCTGTGCAGAAGAAGAACAACAAGAAGAAGAAATATCTCGAAATATGTCCGTCAGGCCCCTTCCCTTGAGATAAATCTGCAAATATCTCGGAAACGAAGCGAGCTATGGCAAAATGTTAAGAGACCTTCTTTGTAGAGAATTAAGTTTCCTACTTTTTATGTTCTATGATATTTTTTGATCAGATGCGTAGTTCTCGAGATATATCAAGATATTTAAAAGTTCCGAAGCCGCACCAACATAATAGAGATACAGAAACACCGTGGCCCCTTTCTTTGAGATAACTCTGCACTAGTGCGAGCCGCAAATGCCACTTCCAGCTTAGCTGTGCATAAGAAGAACAACAAGAAGAAATATCTCGAAATATGTCCGTCAGGCCCCTTCCCTTGAGATAAATCTGCAAATATCTCGGAAACGAAGCGAGCTATGGCAAAATGTTAAGAGACCTTTTTTGTAGAGAATTAAGTTTCCTACTTTTTATGTTCTATGATATTTTTTGATCAGATGCGTAGTTCTCGCGATATATCAAGATATTTAAAAGTTCCGAAGCCGCACCAACATAATAGAGATACAGAAACACCGTGGCCATTTTCTTTGAGATAACTCTGCACTATTGCGAGCTGGAAATGCCACTTCCAGTTTAGCTGTGCAGAAGAAGAACAACAAGAAGAAGAAATATCTCGAAATATGTCCGTCAGGCCCCTTCCCTTGAGATAAATCTGCAAATATCTCGGAAAGGAAGCGAGCTATGGCAAAATGTTAAGAGACCTTTTTTGTAGAGAATTAAGTTTCCTACTTTTTATGTTCTATGATATTTTTTGATCAGATGCGTAGTTCTCGAGATATATCAAGATATTTAAAAGTTCCGAAGCCGCACCAACATAATAGATATACAGAAACACCGTGGCCCCTTTCTTTGAGATAACTCTGCACTATTGCGAGCTGGAAATGCCACTTCCAGTTTAGCTGTGCAGAAGAAGAACAACAAGAAGAAGAAATATCTCGAAATATGTCCGTCAGGCCCCTTCCCTTGAGATAAATCTGCAAATATCTCGGAAACGAAGCGAGCTATGGCAAAATGTTAAGAGAACTTTTTTGTAGAGAATTAAGTTTCCTACTTTTTATGTTCTATGATATTTTTTGATCAGATGCGTAGTTCTCGAGATATATCAAGATATTTAAAAGTTCCGAAGCCGCACCAACATAATAGAGATACAGAAACACCGTGGCCCCTTTCTTTGAGATAACTCTGCACTATTGCGAGCTGCAAATGCCACTTCCCGCTTAGCTGCGCAGAAGAAGAACAACAAGAAGAAGAAATATCTCGAAATATGTCCGTCAGGCCGCTTCCCTTGAGATAAATCTGCAAATATCTAGGAAACGAAGCGAGCTATGGCAAAATGTTAAGAGACCTTTTTTGTAGAGAATTAAGTTTCCTACTTTTTATGTTCTATGATATTTTTTGATCAGATGCGTAGTTCTCGAGATATATCAAGATATTTAAAAGTTCCGAAGCCGCACCAACATAATAGAGATACAGAAACACCGTGGCCCCTCTCTTTGAGATAACTCTGCACTATTGCGAGTTGCAAATGCCACTTCCAGCTTAGCTGTGCAGAAGAAGAACAACAAGAAGAAGAAATATCTCGAAATATGTCCGTCAGGCCCCTTCCCTTGAGATAAATCTGCAAATATCTCGGAAACGAAGCGAGCTATGGCAAAATGTTAAGAGACATTTTTTGTAGAGAATTATGTTTCCTACAATTTATGTTCTATGATATTTTTTCATCAGAAGCGTAGTTTTCGAGATATATCGAGATATTTAAAAGTTCCGAAGCCGCACCAACATAATAGAGATACAGAAACACCGTGGCCCCTTTCTTTGAGATAACTCTGCACTAGTGCGAGCCGCAAATGCCACTTCCAGCTTAGCTGTGCAGAAGAAGAACAACAAGAAGAAATATCTCGAAATATGTCCGTCAGGCCCCTTCCCTTGAGATAAATCTGCAAATATCTCGGAAACGAAGCGAGCTATGGCAAAATGTTAAGAGACCTTTTTTGTAGAGAATTAAGTTTCCTACTTTTTATGTTCTATGATATTTTTTGATCAGAAGCGTAGTTTTCGAGATATATCGAGATATTTAAAAGTTCCGAAGCCGCACCAACATAATAGAGATACAGAAACACCGTGGCCCCTTTCTTTGAGATAACTCTGCACTATTGCGAGCTGGAAATGCCACTTCCAGTTTAGCTGTGCAGAAGAAGAACAACAAGAAGAAGAAATATCTCGAAATATGTCCGTCAGGCCCCTTCCCTTGAGATAAATCTGCAAATATCTCGGAAACGAAGCGAGCTATGGCAAAATGTTAAGAGAACTTTTTTGTAGAGAATTAAGTTTCCTACTTTTTATGTTCTATGATATTTTTTGATCAGATGCGTAGTTCTCGAGATATATCAAGATATTTAAAAGTTCCGAAGCCGCACCAACATAATAGAGATACAGAAACACCGTGGCCCCTTTCTTTGAGATAACTCTGCACTATTGCGAGCTGCAAATGCCGCTTCCCGCTTAGCTGCGCAGAAGAAGAACAACAAGAAGAAGAAATATCTCGAAATATGTCCGTCAGGCCGCTTCCCTTGAGATAAATCTGCAAATATCTAGGAAACGAAGCGAGCTATGGCAAAATGTTAAGAGACCTTTTTTGTAGAGAATTAAGTTTCCTACTTTTTATGTTCTATGATATTTTTTGATCAGATGCGTAGTTCTCGAGATATATCAAGATATTTAAAAGTTCCGAAGCCGCACCAACATAATAGAGATACAGAAACACCGTGGCCCCTCTCTTTGAGATAACTCTGCACTATTGCGAGTTGCAAATGCCACTTCCAGCTTACCTGTGCAGAAGAAGAACAACAAGAAGAAGAAATATCTCGAAATATGTCCGTCAGGCCCCTTCCCTTGAGATAAATCTGCAAATATCTCGGAAACGAAGCGAGCTATGGCAAAATGTTAAGAGACATTTTTTGTAGAGAATTATGTTTCCTACAATTTATGTTCTATGATATTTTTTCATCAGAAGCGTAGTTTTCGAGATATATCGAGATATTTAAAAGTTCCGAAGCCGCACCAACATAATAGAGATACAGAAACACCGTGGCCCCTTTCTTTGAGATAACTCTGCACTAGTGCGAGCCGCAAATGCCACTTCCAGCTTAGCTGTGCAGAAGAAGAACAACAAGAAGAAATATCTCGAAATATGTCCGTCAGGCCCCTTCCCTTGAGATAAATCTGCAAATATCTCGGAAACGAAGCGAGCTATGGCAAAATGTTAAGAGACCTTTTTTGTAGAGAATTAAGTTTCCTACTTTTTATGTTCTATGATATTTTTTGATCAGAAGCGTAGTTTTCGAGATATATCGAGATATTTAAAAGTTCCGAAGCCGCACCAACATAATAGAGATACAGAAACACCGTGGCCCCTTTCTTTGAGATAACTCTGCACTATTGCGAGATGTAAATGCCACTTCCAGCTTAGCTGTGCAGAAGAAGAACAACACGAAGAAGAAATATCTCGAAATATGTCCGTCAGGCCCCTTCCCTTGAGATAAATCTGCAAATATCTCGGAAACGAAGCGAGCTATGGCAAAATGTTAAGAGACCTTCTTTGTAGAGAATTAAGTTTCCTACTTTTTATGTTCTATGATATTTTTTGATCAGATGCGTAGTTCTCGAGATATATCAAGATATTTAAAAGTTCCGAAGCCGCACCAACATAATAGAGATACAGAAACACCGTGGCCCCTTTCTTTGAGATAACTCTGCACTATTGCGAGCTGCAAATGCCACTTCCCGCTTAGCTGCGCAGAAGAAGAACAACAAGAAGAAGAAATATCTCGAAATATGTCCGTCAGGCCCCTTCCCTTGAGATAAATCTGCAAATATCTCGGAAACGAAGCGAGCTATGGCAAAATGTTAAGAGACCTTTTTTGTAGAGAATTAAGTTTCCTACTTTTTATGTTCTATGATATTTTTTGATCAGATGCGTAGTTCTCGAGATATATCAAGAAATTTAAAAGTTCCGAAGCCGCACCAACATAATAGAGATACAGAAACACCGTGGCCCCTTTCTTTGAGATAACTCTGCACTAGTGCGAGCCGCAAATGCCACTTCCAGCTTAGCTGTGCAGAAGAAGAACAACAAGAAGAAATATCTCGAAATATGTCCGTCAGGCCCCTTCCCTTGAGATAAATCTGCAAATATCTCGGAAACGAAGCGAGCTATGGCAAAATGTTAAGAGACCTTTTTTGTAGAGAATTAAGTTTCCTACTTTTTATGTTCTATGATATTTTTTGATCAGATGCGTAGTTCTCGCGATATATCAAGATATTTAAAAGTTCCGAAGCCGCACCAACATAATAGAGATACAGAAACACCGTGGCCCCTTTCTTTGAGATAACTCTGCACTATTGCGAGCTGCAAATGCCACTTCCCGCTTAGCTGCGCAGAAGAAGAACAACAAGAAGAAGAAATATCTCGAAATATGTCCGTCAGGCCGCTTCCCTTGAGATAAATCTGCAAATATCTAGGAAACGAAGCGAGCTATGGCAAAATGTTAAGAGACCTTTTTTGTAGAGAATTAAGTTTCCTACTTTTTATGTTCTATGATATTTTTTGATCAGATGCGTAGTTCTCGAGATATATCAAGATATTTAAAAGTTCCGAAGCCGCACCAACATAATAGAGATACAGAAACACCGTGGCCCCTCTCTTTGAGATAACTCTGCACTATTGCGAGTTGCAAATGCCACTTCCAGCTTAGCTGTGCAGAAGAAGAACAACAAGAAGAAGAAATATCTCGAAATATGTCCGTCAGGCCCCTTCCCTTGAGATAAATCTGCAAATATCTCGGAAACGAAGCGAGCTATGGCAAAATGTTAAGAGACATTTTTTGTAGAGAATTATGTTTCCTACAATTTATGTTCTATGATATTTTTTCATCAGAAGCGTAGTTTTCGAGATATATCGAGATATTTAAAAGTTCCGAAGCCGCACCAACATAATAGAGATACAGAAACACCGTGGCCCCTTTCTTTGAGATAACTCTGCACTAGTGCGAGCCGCAAATGCCACTTCCAGCTTAGCTGTGCAGAAGAAGAACAACAAGAAGAAATATCTCGAAATATGTCCGTCAGGCCCCTTCCCTTGAGATAAATCTGCAAATATCTCGGAAACGAAGCGAGCTATGGCAAAATGTTAAGAGACCTTTTTTGTAGAGAATTAAGTTTCCTACTTTTTATGTTCTATGATATTTTTTGATCAGAAGCGTAGTTTTCGAGATATATCGAGATATTTAAAAGTTCCGAAGCCGCACCAACATAATAGAGATACAGAAACACCGTGGCCCCTTTCTTTGAGATAACTCTGCACTATTGCGAGATGTAAATGCCACTTCCAGCTTAGCTGTGCAGAAGAAGAACAACACGAAGAAGAAATATCTCGAAATATGTCCGTCAGGCCCCTTCCCTTGAGATAAATCTGCAAATATCTCGGAAACGAAGCGAGCTATGGCAAAATGTTAAGAGACCTTTTTTGTAGAGAATTAAGTTTCCTACTTCTTATGTTCTATGATATTTTTTGATCAGATGCGTAGTTCTCGAGATATATCAAGATATTTAAAAGTTCCGAAGCCGCACCAACATAATTGAGATACAGAAACACCAGGCCCCTTTCTTTGAGATAACTCTGCACTATTGCGAGCTGGAAATGCCACTTCCAGTTTAGCTGTGCAGAAGAAGAACAACAAGAAGAAGAAATATCTCGAAATATGTCCGTCAGGCCCCTTCCCTTGATATAAATCTGCAAATATCTCGGAAACGAAGCGAGCTATGGCAAAATGTTAAGAGACCTTTTTTGTAGAGAATTAAGTTTCCTACTTTTTATCGTCTATGATATTTTTTGATCAGATGCGTAGTTCTCGAGATATATCAAGATATTTAAAAGTTCCGAAGCCGCACCAACATAATAGAGATACAGAAACACCGTGGCCCCTTTCTTTGAGATAACTCTGCACTATTGCGAGCGGCAAATGCCACTTCCCGCTTAGCTGCGCAGAAGAAGAACAACAAGAAGAAGAAATATCTCGAAATATGTCCGTCAGGCCCCTTCCCTTGAGATAAATCTGCAAATATCTCGGAAACGAAGCGCGCTATGGCAAAATGTTAAGAGACCTTTTTTGTAGAGAATTAAGTTTCCTACTTTTTATGTTCTATGATATTTTTTGATCAGATGCGTAGTTCTCGAGATATATCAAGAAATTTAAAAGTTCCGAAGCCGCACCAACATAATAGAGATACAGAAACACCGTGGCCCCTTTCTTTGAGATAACTCTGCACTATTGCGAGCTGCAAATGCCACTTCCCGCTTAGCTGTGAAGAAGAAGAACAACAAGAAGAAGAAATATCTCGAAATATGTCCGTCAGGCCCCTTCCCTTGAGATATATCTGCAAATATCTCGGAAACGAAGCGAGCTATGGCAAAATGTTAAGAGACCTTTTTTGTAGAGAATTGTGTTTCCTACTTTTTATGTTCTATGATATTTTTTGATCAGAAGCGTAGTTTTCGAGATATATCGAGGTATTTAAAAGTTCCGAAGCTGCACCAACATAATAGAGATACAGAAACACCGTGGCCCCTTTCTTTGAGATAACTCTGCACTAGTGCGAGCCGCAAATGCCACTTCCAGCTTAGCTGTGCAGAAGAAGAACAACAAGAAGAAGAAATATCTCGAAATATGTCCGTCAGGCCCCTTCCCTTGAGATAAATCTGCAAATATCTCGGACACGAAGCGAGCTATGGCAAAATGTTAAGAGACCTTCTTTGTAGAGAATTAAGTTTCCTACTTTTTATGTTCTATGATATTTTTTGATCAGATGCGTAGTTCTCGAGATATATCAAGAAATTTAAAAGTTCCGAAGCCGCACCAACATAATAGAGATACAGAAACACCGTAGCCCCTTTCTTTGAGATAACTCTGCACTATTGCGAGCTGCAAATGCCACTTCCCGCTTAGCTGCGCAGAAGAAGAACAACAAGAAGAAGAAATATCTCGAAATATGTCCGTCAGGCCGCTTCCCTTGAGATAAATCTGCAAATATCTAGGAAACGAAGCGAGCTATGGCAAAATGTTAAGAGACCTTTTTTGTAGAGAATTAAGTTTCCTACTTTTTATGTTCTATGATATTTTTTGATCAGATGCGTAGTTCTCGAGATATATCAAGATATTTAAAAGTTCCGAAGCCGCACCAACATAATAGAGATACAGAAACACCGTGGCCCCTTTCTTTGAGATAACTCTGCACTATTGCGAGCTGCAAATGCCACTCCCCGCTTAGCTGCGCAGAAGAAGAACAACAAGAAGAAGAAATATCTCGAAATATGTCCGTCAGGCCCCTTCCCTTGAGATAAATCTGCAAATATCTCGGAAACGAAGCGAGCTATGGCAAAATGTTAAGAGAACTTTTTTGTAGACAATTAAGTTTCCTACTTTTTATGTTCTATGATATTTTTTGATCAGATGCGTAGTTCTCGAGATATATCAAGATATTTAAAAGTTCCGAAGCCGCACCAACATAATAGAGATACAGAAACACCGTGGCCCCTTTCTTTGAGATAACTCTGCACTATTGCGAGCTGCAAATGCCACTTCCCGCTTAGCTGCGCAGAAGAAGAACAACAAGAAGAAGAAATATCTCGAAATATGTCCGTCAGGCCGCTTCCCTTGAGATAAATCTGCAAATATCTAGGAAACGAAGCGAGCTATGGCAAAATGTTAAGAGACCTTTTTTGTAGAGAATTAAGTTTCCTACTTTTTATGTTCTATGATATTTTTTGATCAGATGCGAAGTTCTCGAGATATATCAAGATATTTAAAAGTTCCGAAGCCGCACCAACATAATAGAGATACAGAAACACCGTGGCCCCTCTCTTTGAGATAACTCTGCACTATTGCGAGTTGCAAATGCCACTTCCAGCTTAGCTGTGCAGAAGAAGAACAACAAGAAGAAGAAATATCTCGAAATATGTCCGTCAGGCCCCTTCCCTTGAGATAAATCTGCAAATATCTCGGAAACGAAGCGAGCTATGGCAAAATGTTAACAGACGTTTTTTGTAGAGAATTATGTTTCCTACAATTTATGTTCTATGATATTTTTTGATCAGAACCGTAGTTTTCGAGATATATCGAGATATTTAAAAGTTCCGAAGCCGCACCAACATAATAGAGATACAGAAACACCGTGGCCCCTTTCTTTGTGATAACTCTGCACTATTGCGAGCTGCAAATGCCACTTCCAGCTCAGCTGTGCAGAAGCAGAACAACAAGAAGACGAAATATCTCGAAATATGTCCGTCAGGCCCCATCCCTTGAGATATATCTGCAAAGATCTCGGAAACGAAGCGAGCTATGGCAAAATGTTAACAGACGTTTTTTGTAGAGAATTATGTTTCCTACAATTTATGTTCTATGATATTTTTTGATCAGAACCGTAGTTTTCGAGATATATCGAGATATTTAAAAGTTCCGAAGCCGCACCAACATAATAGAGATACAGAAACACCGTGGCCCCTTTCTTTGAGATAACTCTGCACTATTGCGAGCTGCAAATGCCACTTCCAGCTCAGCTGTGCAGAAGCAGAACAACAAGAAGAAGAAATATCTCGAAATATGTCCGTCAGGCCCCTTCCCTTGAGATAAATCTGCAAATATCTCGGAAACGAAGCGAGCTATGGCAAAATGTTAAGACACCTTTTTTGTAGAGAATTAAGTTTCCTACTTTTTATGTTCTATGATATTTTTTGATCAGATGCGTAGTTCTCGAGATATATGAAGATATTTAAAAGTTCCGAAGCCGCACAAACATAATAGAGATACAGAAACACCGTGGCCCCTTTCTATGAGATAATTCTGCACTATTGCAAGCTGCAAATGCCACTTCCAGCTTAGCTGTGCAGAAGAACAACAACAAGAAGAAGAAATATCTCGAAATATGTTCGTCAGGCACCTTCCCTTGAGATATATCTGCAAGTATCTCGGAAACGAAGCGAGCTATGGCAAAATGTTAACAGACCTTTTTTGTAGAGAATTATGTTTCCTACAATTTATGTTCTATGATATTTTTTGATCAGAACCGTAGTTTTCGAGATATATCGAGATATTTAAAAGTTCCGAAGCCGCACCAACATAATAGAGATACAGAAACACCGTGGCCCCTTTCTTTGTGATAACTCTGCACTATTGCGAGCTGCAAATGCCACTTCCAGCTCAGCTGTGCAGAAGCAAAACAACAAGAAGAAGAAATATCTCGAAATATGTCCGTCAGGCCCCTTCCCTTGAGATAAATCTGCAAATATCTCGGAAACGAAGCGAGCTATGGCAAAATGTTAAGAGACCTTTTTTGTAGAGAATTAAGTTTCCTACTTTTTATGTTCTATGATATTTTTTGATCAGATGCGTAGTTCTCGAGATATATCAAGATATTTAAAAGTTCCGAAGCCGCACCAACATAATAGAGATACAGAAACACCGTGGCCCCTTTCTTTGAGATAACTCTGCACTATTGCGAGCTGCAAAAGCCACTTCCAGCTTAGCTGTGCAGAAGAAGGACAACAAGAAGAAGAAATATCTCGAAATATGTCCGTCAGGCCCCTTCCTTTGAGATATATCTGCAAAGATCTCGAAAACGAAGCGAGCTATGGCAAAATGGTAAGAGACGTTTTTTGTAGAGAATTAGGTTTCCTACAATTTATGTACTATGATATTTTTTGATCAGAAGCGTAGTTTTCGAGATATATCGAGATATTTAAAAGTTCCGAAGCCGCACCAACATAATAGAGATACAGAAACACCGTGGCCCCTTTCTTTGAGATAACGCTGCACTATTGCGAGCTGCAAAAGCCACTTCCAGCTTAGCTGTGCAGAGGAAGGACAACAAGAAGAAGAAATATCTCGAAATATGTCCGTCAAGCCCCTTCCTTTGAGATATATCTGCAAAGATCTCGAAAACGAAGCGAGCTATGGCAAAATGTTAAGAGACGTTTTTTGTAGAGAATTAGGTTTCCTACAATTTATGTACTATGATATTTTTTGATCAGAAGCGTAGTTTTCGAGATATATCGAGATATTTAAAAGTTCCGAAGCCGCACCAACATAATAGAGATACAGAAACACCGTGGCCCCTTTCTTTGAGATAACTCTGCACTAGTGCGAGCCGCAAATGCCACTTCCAGCTTAGCTGTGCAGAGGAAGAACAACAAGAAGAAGAAATATCTCGAAATATGTCCGTCAGGCCCCTTCCCTTGAGATATATCTGCAAATATCTCGGAAACGAAGCGAGCTATGGCAAAATGTTAACAGACCTTTTTTGTAGAGAATTATGTTTCCTACAATTTATGTTCTATGATATTTTTTGATCAGAAGCGTAGTTTTCGAGATATATCGAGATATTTAAAAGTTCCGAAGCCGCACCAACATAATAGAGATACAGAAACACCGTGGCCCCTTTCTTTGAGATAACTCTGCACTATTGCGAGCTGCAAATGCCACTTCCAGCTTAGCTGTGCAGAAGAAGAACAACAAGAAGAAGAAATATCTCGAAATATGTCTGTCAGGCCCCATCCCTTGAGATATATCTGCAAAGATCTCGGAAACGAAGCGAGCTATGGCAAAATGTTAACAGACCTTTTTTGTAGAGAATTATGTTTCCTACAATTTATGTTCTATGATATTTTTTGATCAGAAGCGTAGTTTTCGAGATATATCGAGATATTTAAAAGTTCCGAAGCCGCACCAACATAATAGAGATACAGAAACACCGTGGCCCCTTTCTTTGAGATAACTCTGCACTAGTGCGAGCCGCAAATGCCACTTCCAGCTTAGCTGTGCAGAAGAAGAAATATCTCGAAATATGTCCGTCAGGCCCCTTCCCTTGAGATAAATCTGCAAATATCTCGGAAACGAAGCGAGCTATGGCAAAATGTTAAGAGACCTTTTTTGTAGAGAATTAAGATTCCTACTTTTTATGTTCTATGATATTTTTTTATCAGATGCGTAGTTCTCGAGATATATCAAGATATTTAAAAGTTCCGAAGCCGCACCAACATAATAGAGATACAGAAACACCGTGGCCCCTTTCTTTGAGATAACTCTGCACTATTGCGAGCTGGAAATGCCACTTCCAGTTTAGCTGTGCAGAAGAAGAACAACAAGAAGAAGAAATATCTCGAAATATGTCCGTCAGGCCCCTTCCCTTGAGATATATCTGCAAAGATCTCGGAAACGAAGCGAGCTATGGCAAAATGTTAAGAGACCTTTTTTGTAGAGAATTATGTTTGCTACAATTTATGTTCTATGATATTTTTTGATCAGAAGCGTAGTTTTCGAGATATATCGAGATATTTAAAAGTTCCGAAGCCGCACCAACATAATAGAGATACAGAAACACCGTGGCCCCTTTCTTTGAGATAACTCTGCACTAGTGCGAGCCGCAAATGCCACTTCCAGCTTAGCTGTGCAGAAGAAGAAATATCTCGAAATATGTCCGTCAGGCCCCTTCCCTTGAGATAAATCTGCAAATATCTCGGAAACGAAGCGAGCTATGGCAAAATGTTAAGAGACCTTTTTTGTAGAGAATTATGTTTCCTACAATTTATGTTCTATGATATTTTTTGATCAGAAGCGTAGTTTTCGAGATATATCGAGATATTTAAAAGTTCCGAAGCCGCACCAACATAATAGAGATACAGAAACACCGTGGCCCCTTTCTTTGATATAACTCTGCACTATTGCGAGCTGGAAATGCCACTTCCAGTTTAGCTGTGCAGAAGAAGAACAACAAGAAGAAGAAATCTCTCGAAATATGTCCGTCAGGCCCCTTCCCTTGAGATATATCTGCAAATATCTCGGAAACGAAACGAGCTATGGCAAAATGTTAAGAGACCTTTTTTGTAGAGAATTATGTTTCCTACAATTTATGTTCTATGATATTTTTTGATCAGAAGCGTAGTTTTCGAGATATATCGAGATATTTAAAAGTTCCGAAGCCGCACCAACATAATAGAGATACAGAAACACCGTGGCCCCTTTCTTTGAGATAACTCTGCACTATTGCGAGATGTAAATGCCACTTCCAGCTTAGCTGTGCAGAAGAAGAACAACACGAAGAAGAAATATCTCGAAATATGTCCGTCAGGCCCCTTCCCTTGAGATAAATCTGCAAATATCTCGGAAACGAAGCGAGCTATGGCAAAATGTTAAGAGACCTTTTTTGTAGAGAATTAAGTTTCCTACTTCTTATGTTCTATGATATTTTTTGATCAGATGCGTAGTTCTCGAGATATATCAAGATATTTAAAAGTTCCGAAGCCGCACCAACATAATTGAGATACAGAAACACCAGGCCCCTTTCTTTGAGATAACTCTGCACTATTGCGAGCTGGAAATGCCACTTCCAGTTTAGCTGTGCAGAAGAAGAACAACAAGAAGAAGAAATATCTCGAAATATGTCCGTCAGGCCCCTTCCCTTGATATAAATCTGCAAATATCTCGGAAACGAAGCGAGCTATGGCAAAATGTTAAGAGACCTTTTTTGTAGAGAATTAAGTTTCCTACTTTTTATCGTCTATGATATTTTTTGATCAGATGCGTAGTTCTCGAGATATATCAAGATATTTAAAAGTTCCGAAGCCGCACCAACATAATAGAGATACAGAAACACCGTGGCCCCTTTCTTTGAGATAACTCTGCACTATTGCGAGCGGCAAATGCCACTTCCCGCTTAGCTGCGCAGAAGAAGAACAACAAGAAGAAGAAATATCTCGAAATATGTCCGTCAGGCCCCTTCCCTTGAGATAAATCTGCAAATATCTCGGAAACGAAGCGCGCTATGGCAAAATGTTAAGAGACCTTTTTTGTAGAGAATTAAGTTTCCTACTTTTTATGTTCTATGATATTTTTTGATCAGATGCGTAGTTCTCGAGATATATCAAGAAATTTAAAAGTTCCGAAGCCGCACCAACATAATAGAGATACAGAAACACCGTGGCCCCTTTCTTTGAGATAACTCTGCACTATTGCGAGCTGCAAATGCCACTTCCCGCTTAGCTGTGAAGAAGAAGAACAACAAGAAGAAGAAATATCTCGAAATATGTCCGTCAGGCCCCTTCCCTTGAGATATATCTGCAAATATCTCGGAAACGAAGCGAGCTATGGCAAAATGTTAAGAGACCTTTTTTGTAGAGAATTGTGTTTCCTACTTTTTATGTTCTATGATATTTTTTGATCAGAAGCGTAGTTTTCGAGATATATCGAGGTATTTAAAAGTTCCGAAGCTGCACCAACATAATAGAGATACAGAAACACCGTGGCCCCTTTCTTTGAGATAACTCTGCACTAGTGCGAGCCGCAAATGCCACTTCCAGCTTAGCTGTGCAGAAGAAGAACAACAAGAAGAAGAAATATCTCGAAATATGTCCGTCAGGCCCCTTCCCTTGAGATAAATCTGCAAATATCTCGGACACGAAGCGAGCTATGGCAAAATGTTAAGAGACCTTCTTTGTAGAGAATTAAGTTTCCTACTTTTTATGTTCTATGATATTTTTTGATCAGATGCGTAGTTCTCGAGATATATCAAGAAATTTAAAAGTTCCGAAGCCGCACCAACATAATAGAGATACAGAAACACCGTAGCCCCTTTCTTTGAGATAACTCTGCACTATTGCGAGCTGCAAATGCCACTTCCCGCTTAGCTGCGCAGAAGAAGAACAACAAGAAGAAGAAATATCTCGAAATATGTCCGTCAGGCCGCTTCCCTTGAGATAAATCTGCAAATATCTAGGAAACGAAGCGAGCTATGGCAAAATGTTAAGAGACCTTTTTTGTAGAGAATTAAGTTTCCTACTTTTTATGTTCTATGATATTTTTTGAT
The DNA here is from genome assembly GCF_051020975.1 of Osmia lignaria lignaria. Classification (NCBI taxonomy): domain Eukaryota; kingdom Metazoa; phylum Arthropoda; class Insecta; order Hymenoptera; family Megachilidae; genus Osmia; species Osmia lignaria. The sequence continues at coordinate 9,567,531 of NW_027478166.1, forward strand.
CAGATGCGTAGTTCTCGAGATATATCAAGATATTTAAAAGTTCCGAAGCCGCACCAACATAATAGAGATACAGAAACACCGTGGCCCCTTTCTTTGAGATAACTCTGCACTATTGCGAGCTGCAAATGCCACTCCCCGCTTAGCTGCGCAGAAGAAGAACAACAAGAAGAAGAAATATCTCGAAATATGTCCGTCAGGCCCCTTCCCTTGAGATAAATCTGCAAATATCTCGGAAACGAAGCGAGCTATGGCAAAATGTTAAGAGAACTTTTTTGTAGACAATTAAGTTTCCTACTTTTTATGTTCTATGATATTTTTTGATCAGATGCGTAGTTCTCGAGATATATCAAGATATTTAAAAGTTCCGAAGCCGCACCAACATAATAGAGATACAGAAACACCGTGGCCCCTTTCTTTGAGATAACTCTGCACTATTGCGAGCTGCAAATGCCACTTCCCGCTTAGCTGCGCAGAAGAAGAACAACAAGAAGAAGAAATATCTCGAAATATGTCCGTCAGGCCGCTTCCCTTGAGATAAATCTGCAAATATCTAGGAAACGAAGCGAGCTATGGCAAAATGTTAAGAGACCTTTTTTGTAGAGAATTAAGTTTCCTACTTTTTATGTTCTATGATATTTTTTGATCAGATGCGAAGTTCTCGAGATATATCAAGATATTTAAAAGTTCCGAAGCCGCACCAACATAATAGAGATACAGAAACACCGTGGCCCCTCTCTTTGAGATAACTCTGCACTATTGCGAGTTGCAAATGCCACTTCCAGCTTAGCTGTGCAGAAGAAGAACAACAAGAAGAAGAAATATCTCGAAATATGTCCGTCAGGCCCCTTCCCTTGAGATAAATCTGCAAATATCTCGGAAACGAAGCGAGCTATGGCAAAATGTTAACAGACGTTTTTTGTAGAGAATTATGTTTCCTACAATTTATGTTCTATGATATTTTTTGATCAGAACCGTAGTTTTCGAGATATATCGAGATATTTAAAAGTTCCGAAGCCGCACCAACATAATAGAGATACAGAAACACCGTGGCCCCTTTCTTTGTGATAACTCTGCACTATTGCGAGCTGCAAATGCCACTTCCAGCTCAGCTGTGCAGAAGCAGAACAACAAGAAGACGAAATATCTCGAAATATGTCCGTCAGGCCCCATCCCTTGAGATATATCTGCAAAGATCTCGGAAACGAAGCGAGCTATGGCAAAATGTTAACAGACGTTTTTTGTAGAGAATTATGTTTCCTACAATTTATGTTCTATGATATTTTTTGATCAGAACCGTAGTTTTCGAGATATATCGAGATATTTAAAAGTTCCGAAGCCGCACCAACATAATAGAGATACAGAAACACCGTGGCCCCTTTCTTTGAGATAACTCTGCACTATTGCGAGCTGCAAATGCCACTTCCAGCTCAGCTGTGCAGAAGCAGAACAACAAGAAGAAGAAATATCTCGAAATATGTCCGTCAGGCCCCTTCCCTTGAGATAAATCTGCAAATATCTCGGAAACGAAGCGAGCTATGGCAAAATGTTAAGACACCTTTTTTGTAGAGAATTAAGTTTCCTACTTTTTATGTTCTATGATATTTTTTGATCAGATGCGTAGTTCTCGAGATATATGAAGATATTTAAAAGTTCCGAAGCCGCACAAACATAATAGAGATACAGAAACACCGTGGCCCCTTTCTATGAGATAATTCTGCACTATTGCAAGCTGCAAATGCCACTTCCAGCTTAGCTGTGCAGAAGAACAACAACAAGAAGAAGAAATATCTCGAAATATGTTCGTCAGGCACCTTCCCTTGAGATATATCTGCAAGTATCTCGGAAACGAAGCGAGCTATGGCAAAATGTTAACAGACCTTTTTTGTAGAGAATTATGTTTCCTACAATTTATGTTCTATGATATTTTTTGATCAGAACCGTAGTTTTCGAGATATATCGAGATATTTAAAAGTTCCGAAGCCGCACCAACATAATAGAGATACAGAAACACCGTGGCCCCTTTCTTTGTGATAACTCTGCACTATTGCGAGCTGCAAATGCCACTTCCAGCTCAGCTGTGCAGAAGCAAAACAACAAGAAGAAGAAATATCTCGAAATATGTCCGTCAGGCCCCTTCCCTTGAGATAAATCTGCAAATATCTCGGAAACGAAGCGAGCTATGGCAAAATGTTAAGAGACCTTTTTTGTAGAGAATTAAGTTTCCTACTTTTTATGTTCTATGATATTTTTTGATCAGATGCGTAGTTCTCGAGATATATCAAGATATTTAAAAGTTCCGAAGCCGCACCAACATAATAGAGATACAGAAACACCGTGGCCCCTTTCTTTGAGATAACTCTGCACTATTGCGAGCTGCAAAAGCCACTTCCAGCTTAGCTGTGCAGAAGAAGGACAACAAGAAGAAGAAATATCTCGAAATATGTCCGTCAGGCCCCTTCCTTTGAGATATATCTGCAAAGATCTCGAAAACGAAGCGAGCTATGGCAAAATGGTAAGAGACGTTTTTTGTAGAGAATTAGGTTTCCTACAATTTATGTACTATGATATTTTTTGATCAGAAGCGTAGTTTTCGAGATATATCGAGATATTTAAAAGTTCCGAAGCCGCACCAACATAATAGAGATACAGAAACACCGTGGCCCCTTTCTTTGAGATAACGCTGCACTATTGCGAGCTGCAAAAGCCACTTCCAGCTTAGCTGTGCAGAGGAAGGACAACAAGAAGAAGAAATATCTCGAAATATGTCCGTCAAGCCCCTTCCTTTGAGATATATCTGCAAAGATCTCGAAAACGAAGCGAGCTATGGCAAAATGTTAAGAGACGTTTTTTGTAGAGAATTAGGTTTCCTACAATTTATGTACTATGATATTTTTTGATCAGAAGCGTAGTTTTCGAGATATATCGAGATATTTAAAAGTTCCGAAGCCGCACCAACATAATAGAGATACAGAAACACCGTGGCCCCTTTCTTTGAGATAACTCTGCACTAGTGCGAGCCGCAAATGCCACTTCCAGCTTAGCTGTGCAGAGGAAGAACAACAAGAAGAAGAAATATCTCGAAATATGTCCGTCAGGCCCCTTCCCTTGAGATATATCTGCAAATATCTCGGAAACGAAGCGAGCTATGGCAAAATGTTAACAGACCTTTTTTGTAGAGAATTATGTTTCCTACAATTTATGTTCTATGATATTTTTTGATCAGAAGCGTAGTTTTCGAGATATATCGAGATATTTAAAAGTTCCGAAGCCGCACCAACATAATAGAGATACAGAAACACCGTGGCCCCTTTCTTTGAGATAACTCTGCACTATTGCGAGCTGCAAATGCCACTTCCAGCTTAGCTGTGCAGAAGAAGAACAACAAGAAGAAGAAATATCTCGAAATATGTCTGTCAGGCCCCATCCCTTGAGATATATCTGCAAAGATCTCGGAAACGAAGCGAGCTATGGCAAAATGTTAACAGACCTTTTTTGTAGAGAATTATGTTTCCTACAATTTATGTTCTATGATATTTTTTGATCAGAAGCGTAGTTTTCGAGATATATCGAGATATTTAAAAGTTCCGAAGCCGCACCAACATAATAGAGATACAGAAACACCGTGGCCCCTTTCTTTGAGATAACTCTGCACTAGTGCGAGCCGCAAATGCCACTTCCAGCTTAGCTGTGCAGAAGAAGAAATATCTCGAAATATGTCCGTCAGGCCCCTTCCCTTGAGATAAATCTGCAAATATCTCGGAAACGAAGCGAGCTATGGCAAAATGTTAAGAGACCTTTTTTGTAGAGAATTAAGATTCCTACTTTTTATGTTCTATGATATTTTTTTATCAGATGCGTAGTTCTCGAGATATATCAAGATATTTAAAAGTTCCGAAGCCGCACCAACATAATAGAGATACAGAAACACCGTGGCCCCTTTCTTTGAGATAACTCTGCACTATTGCGAGCTGGAAATGCCACTTCCAGTTTAGCTGTGCAGAAGAAGAACAACAAGAAGAAGAAATATCTCGAAATATGTCCGTCAGGCCCCTTCCCTTGAGATATATCTGCAAAGATCTCGGAAACGAAGCGAGCTATGGCAAAATGTTAAGAGACCTTTTTTGTAGAGAATTATGTTTGCTACAATTTATGTTCTATGATATTTTTTGATCAGAAGCGTAGTTTTCGAGATATATCGAGATATTTAAAAGTTCCGAAGCCGCACCAACATAATAGAGATACAGAAACACCGTGGCCCCTTTCTTTGAGATAACTCTGCACTAGTGCGAGCCGCAAATGCCACTTCCAGCTTAGCTGTGCAGAAGAAGAAATATCTCGAAATATGTCCGTCAGGCCCCTTCCCTTGAGATAAATCTGCAAATATCTCGGAAACGAAGCGAGCTATGGCAAAATGTTAAGAGACCTTTTTTGTAGAGAATTATGTTTCCTACAATTTATGTTCTATGATATTTTTTGATCAGAAGCGTAGTTTTCGAGATATATCGAGATATTTAAAAGTTCCGAAGCCGCACCAACATAATAGAGATACAGAAACACCGTGGCCCCTTTCTTTGATATAACTCTGCACTATTGCGAGCTGGAAATGCCACTTCCAGTTTAGCTGTGCAGAAGAAGAACAACAAGAAGAAGAAATCTCTCGAAATATGTCCGTCAGGCCCCTTCCCTTGAGATATATCTGCAAATATCTCGGAAACGAAACGAGCTATGGCAAAATGTTAAGAGACCTTTTTTGTAGAGAATTATGTTTCCTACAATTTATGTTCTATGATATTTTTTGATCAGAAGCGTAGTTTTCGAGATATATCGAGATATTTAAAAGTTCCGAAGCCGCACCAACATAATAGAGATACAGAAACACCGTGGCCCCTTTCTTTGAGATAACTCTGCACTAGTGCGAGCCGCAAATGCCGCTTCCAGCTTAGCTGTGCAGAAGAAGAACAACAAGAAGAAGAAATATCTCGAAATATGTCCGTCAGGCCCCTTCCCTCGAGATAAATCTGCAAATATCTCGGAAACGAAGCGAGCTATGGCAAAATGTTGAGAGACCTCTTTTGTAGAGAATTAAGTTTCCTACTTTTTATGTTCTATGATATTTTTTGATCAGATGCGTAGTTCTCGAGATATATCAAGATATTTAAAAGTTCCGAAGCCGCAACAACATAATAGAGATACAGAAACACCGTGGCCCCTTTCTTTGAGATAACTCTGCACTATTGCGAGCTGCAAATGCCAGTTCGAGCTTAGCTGTGCAGAAGAAGCACAACAAGAACAAGAAATATCTCGGAATATGTCCGTCAGGCCCCTTCCCTTGAGCTAAATCTGCAAATATGTCGGAAACAATGCGAGCTATGGCAAAATATTAAGAGACCGTTTTTGTAGGAAATTAAGTTTCCTGCTATTTATGCTCTATGATATTTTTTGATCAGATGCGTAGTTCTCGAGATATATCAAGATATTTAAAAGTTCCGAAGCCGCACCAACATAATAGAGATACAGAAACACCGTGGCCCCTTTCTGTGAGATAACTCTGCACTATTACGAGCTGCAAATGCCAGTTCCAGCTTAGCTGTGCAGAAGAAGCACAACAATAACAAGAAATATCTCGGAATATGTCCGTCAGGCCCCTTCCCTTGAGCTAAATCTGCAAATATCTCGGAAACGATGCGAGCTATGGCAAAATGCTAAGAGACCTTTTTTGTAGAGAATTAAGTTTCCTACTTCTTAAGTTGTATGATATTTTTTGATCAGATTCGTAATTCTCGAGATATATCAAGATATTTAAAAGTTCCGAAGCCGCACCAACATAATAGAGATACAGAAACACCGTGGCCCCTTTCTTTCAGATAACTCTGCACTATTGCGAGCTGGAAATGCCACTTCCAGTTTAGCTGTGCAGAAGAAGAACAACAAGAAGAAGAAATATCTCGAAATGTGTCCGTCAGGCCCCTTCCCTTGAGATATATCTGCAAATATCTCGGAACCGAAGCGAGCTATGGCAAAATGTTAAGAGACCTTTTTTGTAGAGAATTATGTTTCCTACAATTTAGGTTCTATGATATTTTTTGATCAGATGCGTAGTTTTCGAGATATATCGAGATATTTAAAGGTTCCGAAGCCGCAACAACATAATAAAGATACATAAACACCGTGGCCTCTTTCTTTGAGATAACTCTGCACTATTCCGAGCTGCAAATGCCACTTCGAGCTTAGCTGTGCAGAAGAAGAACAACAAGAAGAAGAAATATTTCGAAATATGTCCGTCAGGCCCCTTCCCTTGAGATAAATCTGCAAATATCTCGGAAACGAAGCGAGCTATGGCAAAATGTTAAGAGACCTTTTTTGTAGAGAATTAAGTTTCCTACTTTTTATGTTCTATGATATTTTTTGATCAGATGCGTAGTTCTCGAGATATATCAAGATATTTAAAAGTTCCGAAGCCGCACCAACATAATAGAGATACATAAACACCGTGGCCCCTTTCTTTGAGATAACTCTGCACTATGGCGAGTTGTAAATGCCACTTCCAGCTTAGCTGTGCAGAAGAAGAACAACAAGAAGAAGAAATATCTCGAAATATGTCCGTCAGGCCCCTTCCCTTGAGATAAATCTGCAAATATCTCGGAAACGAAGCGAGCTATGGCAAAATGTTAAGAGACCTTTTTTGTAGAGAATTAAGTTTCCTACTTTTCATGTTCTATGATATTTTTTGATCAGATGCGTAGTTCTCGAGATATATCAAGATATTTAAAAGTTCCGAAGCCGCACCAACATAATAGAGATACAGAAACACCGTGGCCCCTTCCTTTGAGATAACTCTGCACTATTGCGAACTGGAAATGCCACTTCCAGTTTAGCTGTGCAGAAGAAGAACAACAAGAAGAAGAAATATCTCGAAATATGTCCGTCAGGCCCCTTCCCTTGAGATAAATCAGCAAATATCTCGGAAACGAAGCGAGCTATGGCAAAATGTTAAGAGACCTTTTTTGTAGAGAATTAAGTTTCCTACGTTTTATGTTCTATGATATTTTTTGATCAGATGCGTAGTTCTCGAGATATATCAAGATATTTAAAAGTTCCGAAGCCGCACCAACATAATAGAGATACAGAAACACCGTGGCCCCTTTCTTTGAGATAACTCTGCACTATTGCGAGCTGCAAATGCCACTTCCAGCTTAGCTGTGCAGAAGAAGAACAACAAGAAGAAGAAATATCTCGAAATATGTCCGTCAGGCCCCTTCCCTTGAGATATATCTGCAAATATCTCGGAAACGAAGCGAGCTATGGCAAAATGTTAAGAGACCTTTTTTGTAGAGAATTAAGTTTCCTACAATTTATGTTCTATGATATTTTTTGATCAGAAGCGTAGTTTTCGAGATATATCGAGATATTTAAAAGTTCCGAAGCCGCACCACCATAATAGAGATACAGAAACACCGTGGCCCCTTTCTTTGTGATAAGTCTGCACTATTGCGAGCTGGAAATGCCACTTCCAGTTTAGCTGTGCAGAAGAAGAACAACAAGAAGAAGAAATATCTCGAAATATGTCCGTCAGGCCCCATCCCTTGCGATATATCTGCAAATATCTCGGAAACGAAGCGAGCTATGGCAAAATGTTAAGAGACCTTTTTTGTAGAGAATTAAGTTTCCTACTTTGTATGTTCTATGATATTTTTTGATCAGATGCGTAGTTCTCGAGATATATCAAGATATTTAAAAGTTCCGAAGCTGCACCAACATAATAGAGACACAGAAACACCGTGGCCCCTTTCTTTGAGATAACTCTGCACTAGTGCGAGCCGCGAATGCCACTTCCAGCTTAGCTGTGCAGAAGAAGAACAACAAGAAGAAGAGATATCTCGAAATATGTCCGTTAGGCCCCTTCCCTTGAGATAAATGTGCAAATATCTCGGAAGCGAAGCGAGCTATGGCAAAATGTTAAGAGACGTTTTTTGTAGGGAATTATGTTTCCTACAATTTATGTTGTATGATATTTTTGATCAGAAGCGTAGTTTTCGAGATATATCGAGATATTTAAAAGTTCCGAAGCCGCACCAACATAATAGAGATACAGAAACACCGTGGCCCCTTTCTTTGAGATAACTCTGCACTATTGCGAGCTGGAAATGCCACTTCCAGTTTAGCTGTGCAGAAGAAGAACAACAAGAAGAAGAAATATCTCGAAATATGTCCGTCAGGCCCCTTCCCTTGAGATAAATCGGCAAATATCTCGGAAACGAAGCGAGCTATGGCAAAATGTTAAGAGACCTTTTTTGTAGAGAATTAAGTTTCCTACTTTTTATGTTCTATGATATTTTTTGATCAGATGCGTAGTTCTCGAGATATATCAAGATATTTAAAAGTTCCGAAGCCGCACAAACATAATAGAGATACAGAAACACCGTGGCCCCTCTCTTTGAGATAACTCTGCACTATTGCGAGCTGCAAATGCCACTTCCAGCTTAGCTGTGCAGAAGAAGAACAACAAGAAGAAGAAATATCTCGAAATATGTCCGTCAGGCCCCTTCCCTTGAGATAAATCTGCAAATATCTCGGAAACGAAGCGAGCTATGGCAAAATGTTAAGAGACCTTTTTTGTAGAGAAATAAGTTTCCTACTTTGTATGTTCTATGATATTTTTTGATCAGATGCGTAGTTCTCGAGATATATCAAGATATTTAAAAGTTCCGAAGCTGCACCAACATAATAGAGACACAGAAACACCGTGGCCCCTTTCTTTGAGATAACTCTGCACTAGTGCGAGCCGCAAATGCCACTTCCAGCTTAGCTGTGCAGAAGAAGAACAACAAGAAGAAGAAATATCTCGAAATATGTCCGTTAGGCCCCTTCCCTTGAGATAAATGTGCAAATATCTCGGAAACGAAGCGAGCTATGGCAAAATGTTAAGAGACGTTTTTTGTAGGGAATTATGTTTCCTACAATTTATGTTGTATGATATTTTTGATCAGAAGCGTAGTTTTCGAGATATATCGAGATATTTAAAAGTTCCGAAGCCGCACCAACATAATAGAGATTCAGAAACACCGTGGCCCCTTTCTTTGAGATAACTCTGCACTAGTGCGAGCCGCAAATGCCACTTCCAGCTTAGCTGTGCAGAAGAAGAACAACAAGAAGAAGAAATATCTCGAAATATGTCCGTCAGGCCCCATCCCTTGCGATAAATCTGCAAATATCTCGGAAACGAAGCGAGCTATGGCAAAATGTTAAGAGACCTTTTTTGTAGAGAATTAAGTTTCCTACGTTTTATGTTCTATGATATTTTTTGATCAGATGCGTAGTTCTCGAGATATATCAAGATATTTAAAAGTTCCGAAGCCGCACCAACATAATAGAGATACAGAAACACCGTGGCCCCTTTCTTTGAGATAACTCTGCACTATGGCGAGCTGTAAATGCCACTTCCAGCTTAGCTGTGCAGAAGAAGAACAACACGAAGAAGAAATATCTCGAAATATGTCCGTCAGGCCCCTTCCCTTGAGATAAATCTGCAAATATCTCGGAAACGAAGCGAGCTATGGCAAAATGTTAAGAGACCTTTTTTGTAGAGAATTAAGTTTCCTACAATTTATGTTCTATGATATTTTTTGATCAGAAGCGTAGTTTTCGAGATATATCGAGATATTTAAAAGTTCCGAAGCCGCACCACCATAATAGAGATACAGAAACACCGTGGCCCCTTTCTTTGTGATAAGTCTGCACTATTGCGAGCTGGAAATGCCACTTCCAGTTTAGCTGTGCAGAAGAAGGACAACAAGAAGAAGAAATATCTCGAAATATGTCCGTCAGGCCCCTTCCCTTGAGATAAATCGGCAAATATCTCGGAAACGAAGCGAGCTATGGCATAATGTTAAGAGACCTTTTTTGTAGAGAATTAAGTTTCCTACGTTTTATGTTCTATGATATTTTTTGATCAGATGCGTAGTTCTCGAGATATATCAAGATATTTAAAAGTTCCGAAGCCGCACAAACATAATAGAGATACAGAAACACCGTGGCCCCTCTCTTTGAGATAACTCTGCACTATTGCGAGCTGCAAATGCCACTTCCAGCTTAGCTGTGCAGAAGAAGAACAACAAGAAGAAGAAATATCTCGAAATATGTCCGTCAGGCCCCTTCCCTTGAGATAAATCTGCAAATATCTCGGAAACGAAGCGAGCTATGGCAAAATGTTAAGAGACCTTTTTTGTAGAGAAATAAGTTTCCTACTTTTTATGTTCTATGATATTTTTTGATCAGATGCGTAGTTCTCGAGATATATCAAGATATTTAAAAGTTCCGAAGCTGCACCAACATAATAGAGACACAGAAACACCGTGGCCCCTTTCTTTGAGATAACTCTGCACTAGTGCGAGCCGCAAATGCCACTTCCAGCTTAGCTGTGCAGAAGAAGAACAACAAGAAGAAGAAATATCTCGAAATATGTCCGTTAGGCCCCTTCCCTTGAGATAAATGTGCAAATATCTCGGAAACGAAGCGAGCTATGGCAAAATGTTAAGAGACGTTTTTTGTAGGGAATTATGTTTCCTACAATTTATGTTGTATGATATTTTTGATCAGAAGCGTAGTTTTCGAGATATATCGAGATATTTAAAAGTTCCGAAGCCGCACCAACATAATAGAGATTCAGAAACACCGTGGCCCCTTTCTTTGAGATAACTCTGCACTAGTGCGAGCCGCAAATGCCACTTCCAGCTTAGCTGTGCAGAAGAAGAACAACAAGAAGAAGAAATATCTCGAAATATGTCCGTCAGGCCCCATCCCTTGCGATAAATCTGCAAATATCTCGGAAACGAAGCGAGCTATGGCAAAATGTTAAGAGACCTTTTTTGTAGAGAATTAAGTTTCCTACTTTGTATGTTCTATGATATTTTTTGATCAGATGCGTAGTTCTCGAGATATATCAAGATATTTAAAAGTTCCGAAGCTGCACCAACATAATAGAGACACAGAAACACCGTGGCCCCTTTCTTTGAGATAACTCTGCACTAGTGCGAGCCGCAAATGCCACTTCCAGCTTAGCTGTGCAGAAGAAGAACAGCAAGAAGAAGAGATATCTCGAAATATGTCCGTTAGGCCCCTTCCCTTGAGATAAATGTGCAAATATCTCGGAAACGAAGCGAGCTATGGCAAAATGTTAAGAGACGTTTTTTGTAGGGAATTATGTTTCCTACAATTTATGTTGTATGATATTTTTGATCAGAAGCGTAGTTTTCGAGATATATCGAGATATTTAAAAGTTCCGAAGCCGCACCACCATAATAGAGATACAGAAACACCGTGGCCCCTTTCTTTGTGATAAGTCTGCACTATTGCGAGCTGGAAATGCCACTTCCGGTTTAGCTGTGCAGCAGAAGAACAACAAGAAGAAGAAATATCTCGAAATATGTCCGTCAGGCCCCTTCCCTTGAGATAAATCGGCAAATATCTCGGAAACGAAGCGAGCTATGGCAAAATGTTAAGAGACCTTTTTTGTAGAGAAATAAGTTTCCTACTTTTTATGTTCTATGATATTTTTTGATCAGATGCGTAGTTCTCGAGATATATCAAGATATTTAAAAGTTCCGAAGCTGCACCAACATAATAGAGACACAGAAACACCGTGGCCCCTTTCTTTGTGATAACTCTGCACTAGTGCGAGCCGCAAATGCCACTTCCAGCTTAGCTGTGCAGAAGAAGAACAACAAGAAGAAGAAATATCTCGAAATATGTCCGTTAGGCCCCTTCCCTTGAGATAAATGTGCAAATATCTCGGAAACGAAGCGAGCTATGGCAAAATGTTAAGAGACGTTTTTTGTAGGGAATTATGTTTCCTACAATTTATGTTGTATGATATTTTTGATCAGAAGCGTAGTTTTCGAGATATATCGAGATATTTAAAAGTTCCGAAGCCGCACCAACATAATAGAGATTCAGAAACACCGTGGCCCCTTTCTTTGAGATAACTCTGCACTAGTGCGAGCCGCAAATGCCACTTCCAGCTTAGCTGTGCAGAAGAAGAACAACAAGAAGAAGAAATATCTCGAAATATGTCCGTCAGGCCCCATCCCTTGCGATAAATCTGCAAATATCTCGGAAACGAAGCGAGCTATGGTAAAATGTTAAGAGACCTTTTTTGTAGAGAATTAAGTTTCCTACTTTGTATGTTCTATGATATTTTTTGATCAGATGCGTAGTTCTCGAGATATATCAAGATATTTAAAAGTTCCGAAGCTGCACCAACATAATAGAGACACAGAAACACCGTGGCCCCTTTCTTTGAGATAACTCTGCACTAGTGCGAGCCGCAAATGCCACTTCCAGCTTAGCTGTGCAGAAGAAGAACAACAAGAAGAAGAGATATCTCGAAATATGTCCGTTAGGCCCCTTCCCTTGAGATAAATGTGCAAATATCTCGGAAACGAAGCGAGCTATGGCAAAATGTTAAGAGACGTTTTTTGTAGAGAATTAAGTTTCCTACGTTTTATGTTCTATGATATTTTTTGATCAGATGCGTAGTTCTCGAGATATATCAAGATATTTAAAAGTTCCGAAGCCGCACCAACATAATAGAGATACAGAAACACCGTGGCCCCTTTCTTTGAGATAACTCTGCACTAGTGCGAGCCGCAAATGCCACTTCCAGCTTAGCTGTGCAGAAGAAGAACAACAAGAAGAAGAAATATCTCGAAATATGTCCGTCAGGCCCCATCCCTTGCGATAAATCTGCAAATATCTCGGAAACGAAGCGAGCTATGGCAAAATGTTAAGAGACCTTTTTTGTAGAGAATTAAGTTTCCTACTTTGTATGTTCTATGATATTTTTTGATCAGATGCGTAGTTCTCGAGATATATCAAGATATTTAAAAGTTCCGAAGCTGCACCAACATAATAGAGACACAGAAACACCGTGGCCCCTTTCTTTGATATAACTCTGCACTAGTGCGAGCCGCAAATGCCACTTCCAGCTTAGCTGTGCAGAAGAAGAACAACAAGAAGAAGAGATATCTCGAAATATGTCCGTTAGGCCCCTTCCCTTGAGATAAATGTGCAAATATCTCGGAAACGAAGCGAGCTATGGCAAAATGTTAAGAGACGTTTTTTGTAGGGAATTATGTTTCCTACAATTTATGTTGTATGATATTTTTGATCAGAAGCGTAGTTTTCGAGATATATCGAGATATTTAAAAGTTCCGAAGCCGCACCACCATAATAGAGATACAGAAACACCGTGGCCCCTTTCTTTGTGATAAGTCTGCACTATTGCGAGCTGGAAATGCCACTTCCAGTTTAGCTGTGCAGAAGAAGAACAACAAGAAGAAGAAATATCTCGAAATATGTCCGTCAGGCCCCTTCCCTTGAGATAAATCGGCAAATATCTCGGAAACGAAGCGAGCTATGGCAAAATGTTAAGAGACCTTTTTTGTAGAGAATTAAGTTTCCTACGTTTTATGTTCTATGATATTTTTTGATCAGATGCGTAGTTCTCGAGATATATCAAGATATTTAAAAGTTCCGAAGCCGCACAAACATAATAGAGATACAGAAACACCGTGGCCCCTTTCTTTGAGATAACTCTGCACTAGTGCGAGCCGCAAATGCCACTTCCAGCTTAGCTGTGCAGAAGAAGAACAACAAGAAGAAGAAATATCTCGAAATATGTCCGTCAGGCCCCATCCCTTGCGATAAATCTGCAAATATCTCGGAAACGAAGCGAGCTATGGCAAAATGTTAAGAGACCTTTTTTGTAGAGAATTAAGTTTCCTACTTTGTATGTTCTATGATATTTTTTGATCAGATGCGTAGTTCTCGAGATATATCAAGATATTTAAAAGTTCCGAAGCTGCACCAACATAATAGAGACACAGAAACACCGTGGCCCCTTTCTTTGATATAACTCTGCACTAGTGCGAGCCGCAAATGCCACTTCCAGCTTAGCTGTGCAGAAGAAGAACAACAAGAAGAAGAGATATCTCGAAATATGTCCGTTAGGCCCCTTCCCTTGAGATAAATGTGCAAATATCTCGGAAACGAAGCGAGCTATGGCAAAATGTTAAGAGACGTTTTTTGTAGGGAATTATGTTTCCTACCATTTATGTTGTATGATATTTTTGATCAGAAGCGTAGTTTTCGAGATATATCGAGATATTTAAAAGTTCCGAAGCCGCACCAACATAATAGAGATTCAGAAACACCGTGGCCCCTTTCTTTGAGATAACTCTGCACTAGTGCGAGCCGCAAATGCCACTTCCAGCTTAGCTGTGCAGAAGAAGAACAACAAGAAGAAGAAATATCTCGAAATATGTCCGTTAGGCCCCTTCCCTTGAGATAAATGTGCAAATATCTCGGAAACGAAGCGAGCTATGGCAAAATGTTAAGAGACGTTTTTTGTAGGGAATTATGTTTCCTACAATTTATGTTGTATGATATTTTTGATCAGAAGCGTAGTTTTCGAGATATATCGAGATATTTAAAAGTTCCGAAGCCGCACCAACATAATAGAGATTCAGAAACACCGTGGCCCCTTTCTTTGAGATAACTCTGCACTAGTGCGAGCCGCAAATGCCACTTCCAGCTTAGCTGTGCAGAAGAAGAACAACAAGAAGAAGAAATATCTCGAAATATGTCCGTCAGGCCCCATCCCTTGCGATAAATCTGCAAATATCTCGGAAACGAAGCGAGCTATGGCAAAATGTTAAGAGACCTTTTTTGTAGAGAATTAAGTTTCCTACTTTGTATGTTCTATGATATTTTTTGATCAGATGCGTAGTTCTCGAGATATATCAAGATATTTAAAAGTTCCGAAGCTGCACCAACATAATAGAGACACAGAAACACTGTGGCCCCTTTCTTTGAGATAACTCTGCACTAGTGCGAGCTGCGAATGCCACTTCCAGCTTAGCTGTGCAGAAGAAGAACAACAAGAAGAAGAGATATCTCGAAATATGTCCGTCAGGCCCCATCCCTTGCGATAAATCTGCAAATATCTCGGAAGCGAAGCGAGCTATGGCAAAATGTTAAGAGACGTTTTTTGTAGGGAATTATGTTTCCTACAATTTATGTTGTATGATATTTTTGATCAGAAGCGTAGTTTTCGAGATATATCGAGATATTTAAAAGTTCCGAAGCCGCACCAACATAATAGAGATACAGAAACACCGTGGCCCCTTTCTTTGAGATAACTCTGCACTATTGCGAGCTGGAAATGCCACTTCCAGTTTAGCTGTGCAGAAGAAGAACAACAAGAAGAAGAAATATCTCGAAATATGTCCGTCAGGCCCCTTCCCTTGAGATAAATCGGCAAATATCTCGGAAACGAAGCGAGCTATGGCAAAATGTTAAGAGACCTTTTTCGTAGAGAAATAAGTTTCCTACTTTTTATGTTCTATGATATTTTTTGATCAGATGCGTAGTTCTCGAGATATATCAAGATATTTAAAAGTTCCGAAGCCGCACCAACATAATAGAGATACAGAAACACCGCGGCCCCTTTCTTTGAGATAACTCTGCACTATTGCGAGCTGCAAATGCCGCTTCCAGCTTAGCTGTGCAGAAGAAGAACAACAAGAAGAAGAAATATCTCGAAATATGTCCGTCAGGCCCCTTCCCTTGAGATAAATCTGCAAATATCTCGGAAACGAAGCGAGCTATGGCAAAATGTTAAGAGACCTTTTTTGTAGAGAAATAAGTTTCCTACTTTTTATGTTCTATGATATTTTTTGATCAGATGCGTAGTTCTCGAGATATATCATGATATTTAAAAGTTCCGAAGCCGCACCAACATAATAGAGATACAGAAACACCGCGGCCCCTTTCTTTGAGATAACTCTGCACTCTTGCGAGCTGGAAATGCCACTTCCAGTTTAGCTGTGCAGAAGAAGAACAACAAGAAGAAGAAATATCTCGAAATATGTCCGTCAGGCCCCTTCCCTTGAGATAAATCGGCAAATATCTCGGAAACGAAGCGAGCTATGGCAAAATGTTAAGAGACCTTTTTTGTAGAGAATTAAGTTTCCTACGTTTTATGTTCTATGATATTTTTTGATCAGATGCGGAGTTCTCGAGATATATCAAGATATTTAAAAGTTCCGAAGCCGCACCAACATAATAGAGATACAGAAACACCGTGGCCCCTTTCTTTGAGATAACTCTGCACTATGGCGAGCTGTAAATGCCACTTCCAGCTTAGCTGTGCAGAAGAAGAACAACACGAAGAAGAAATATCTCGAAATATGTCCGTCAGGCCCCTTCCCTTGAGATAAATCGGCAAATATCTCGGAAACGAACCGAGCTATGGCAAAATGTTAAGAGACCTTTTTTGTAGAGAATTAAGTTTCCTACGTTTTATGTTCTACGATATTTTTTGATCAGATGCGTAGTTCTCGAGATATATCAAGATATTTAAAAGTTCCGAAGCCGCACCAACATAATAGAGATACAGAAACACCGTGGCCCCTTTCTTTGAGATAACTCTGCACTATTGCGAGCTGCAAATGCCACTTCCAGCTTAGCTGTGCAGAAGAAGAACAACAAGAAGAAGAAATATCTCGAAATATGTCCGTCAGGCCCCTTCCCTTGAGATATATCTGCAAATATCTCGGAAACGAAGCGAGCTATGGCAAAATGTTAAGAGACCTTTTTTGTAGAGAATTAAGTTTCCTACTTTGTATGTTCTATGATATTTTTTGATCAGATGCGTAGTTCTCGAGATATATCAAGATATTTAAAAGTTCCGAAGCTGCACCAACATAATAGAGACACAGAAACACCGTGGCCCCTTTCTTTGAGATAACTCTGCACTATTGCGAGCCGCAAATGCCACTTCCAGCTTAGCTGTGCAGAAGAAGAACAACAAGAAGAAGAAATATCTCGAAATATGTCCGTTAGGCCCCTTCCCTTGAGATATATGTGCAAATATCTCGGAAACGAAGCGAGCTATGGCAAAATGTTAAGAGACGTTTTTTGTAAGGAATTATGTTTCCTACAATTTATGTTGTATGATATTTTTGATCAGAAGCGTAGTTTTCGAGATATATCGAGATATTTAAAAGTTCCGAAGCCGCACCAACATAATAGAGATTCAGAAACACCGTGGCCCCTTTCTTTGAGATAACTCTGCACTAGTGCGAGCCGCAAATGCCACTTCCAGCTTAGCTGTGCAGAAGAAGAACAACAAGAAGAAGAAATATCTCGAAATATGTCCGTCAGGCCCCATCCCTTGCGATAAATCTGCAAATATCTCGGAAACGAAGCGAGCTATGGCAAAATGTTAAGAGACCTTTTTTGTAGAGAATTAAGTTTCCTACTTTGTATGTTCTATGATATTTTTTGATCAGATGCGTAGTTCTCAAGATATATCAAGATATTTAAAAGTTCCGAAGCTGCACCAACATAATAGAGATACAGAAACACCGTGGCCCCTTTCTTTGAGATAACTCTGCACTATTGCGAGCTGCAAATGCCACTTCCAGCTTAGCTGTGCAGAAGAAGAACAACAAGAAGAAGAAATATCTCGAAATATGTCCGTCAGGCCCCATCCCTTGCGATAAATCTGCAAATATCTCGGACACGAAGCGAGCTATGGCAAAATATTAAGAGACCTTTTTTGTAGAGAATTAAGTTTCCTACTTTTTATCTTCTATGATATTTTTTGATCAGATGCGTAGTTCTCGAGATATATCAAGATATTTAAAAGTTCCGAAGCCGCACCAACATAATAGAGATACAGAAACACCGCGGCCCCTTTCTTTGAGATAACTCTGCACTATTGCGAGCTGCAAATGCCGCTTCCAGCTTAGCTGTGCAGAAGAAGAACAACAAGAAGAAGAAATATCTCGAAATATGTCCGTCAGGCCCCTTCCCTTGAGATAAATCTGCAAATATCTCGGAAACGAAGCGAGCTATGGCAAAATGTTAAGAGACCTTTTTTGTAGAGAAATAAGTTTCCTACTTTTTATGTTCTATGATATTTTTTGATCAGATGCGTAGTTCTCGAGATATATCAAGATATTTAAAAGTTCCGAAGCCGCACCAACATAATAGAGATACAGAAACACCGCGGCCCCTTTCTTTGAGATAACTCTGCACTCTTGCGAGCTGGAAATGCCACTTCCAGTTTAGCTGTGCAGAAGAAGAACAACAAGAAGAAGAAATATCTCGAAATATGTCCGTCAGGCCCCTTCCCTTGAGATAAATCGGCAAATATCTCGGAAACGAAGCGAGCTATGGCAAAATGTTAAGAGACCTTTTTTGTAGAGAATTAAGTTTCCTACGTTTTATGTTCTATGATATTTTTTGATCAGATACGTAGTTCTCGAGATATATCAAGATATTTAAAAGTTCCGAAGCCGCACCAACATAATAGAGATACAGAAACACCGTGGCCCCTTTCTTTGAGATAACTCTGCACTATTGCGAGCTGCAAATGCCACTTCCAGCTTAGCTGTGCAGAAGAAGAACAACAAGAAGAAGAAATATCTCGAAATATGTCCGTCGGGCCCCTTCCCTTGAGATAAATCTGCAAATATCTCGGAAACGAAGCGAGCTATGGCAAAATGTTAAGAGACCTTTTTTGTAGAGAAATAAGTTTCCTACTTTTTATGTTCTATGATATTTTTTGATCAGATGCGTAGTTCTCGAGATATATCAAGATATTTAAAAGTTCCGAAGCCGCACCAACATAATAGAGATACAGAAACACCGTGGCCCCTTTCTTTGAGATAACTCTGCACTATTGCGAGCTGGAAATGCCACTTCCAGTTTAGCTGTGCAGAAGAAGAACAACAAGAAGAAGAAATATCTCGAAATATGTCCGTCAGGCCCCTTCCCTTGAGATAAATCGGCAAGTATCTCGGAAACGAAGCGAGCTATGGCAAAATGTTAAGAGACCTTTTTTGTAGAGAATTAAGTTTCCTACTTTTTATCTTCTATGATATTTTTTGACCAGATGCGTAGTTCTCGAGATATATCAAGATATTTGAAAGTTCCGAAGCCGCACCAACATAATAGAGATACAGAAACACCGTGGCCCCTTTCTTTGAGATAACTCTGCACTATGGCGAGCTGTAAATGCCACTTCCAGCTTAGCTGTGCAGAAGAAGAACAACACGAAGAAGAAATATCTCGAAATATGTCCGTCAGGCCCCTTCCCTTGAGATAAATCGGCAAATATCTCGGAAACGAAGCGGGCTATGGCAAAATGTTAAGAGACCTTTTTTGTAGAGAATTAAGTTTCCTACGTTTTATGTTCTACGATATTTTTTGATCAGATGCGTAGTTCTCGAGATATATCAAGATATTTAAAAGTTCCGAAGCCGCACCAACATAATAGAGATACAGAAACACCGTGGCCCCTTTCTTTGAGATAACTCTGCACTATTGCGAGCTGCAAATGCCACTTCCAGCTTAGCTGTGCAGAAGAAGAACAACAAGAAGAAGAAATATCTCGAAATATGTCCGTCAGGCCCCTTCCCTTGAGATATATCTGCAAATATCTCGGAAACGAAGCGAGCTATGGCAAAATGTTAAGAGACCTTTTTTGTAGAGAATTAAGTTTCCTACTTTGCATGTTCTATGATATTTTTTGATCAGATGCGTAGTTCTCGAGATATATCAAGATATTTAAAAGTTCCGAAGCTGCACCAACATAATAGAGACACAGAAACACCGTGGCCCCTTTCTTTGAGATAACTCTGCACTATTGCGAGCCGCAAATGCCACTTCCAGCTTAGCTGTGCAGAAGAAGAACAACAAGAAGAAGAAATATCTCGAAATATGTCCGTTAGGCCCCTTCCCTTGAGATAAATGTGCAAATATCTCGGAAACGAAGCGAGCTATGGCAAAATGTTAAGAGACGTTTTTTGTAGGGAATTATGTTTCCTACAATTTATCTTGTATGATATTTTTGATCAGAAGCGTAGTTTTCGAGATATATCGAGATATTTAAAAGTTCCGAAGCCGCACCAACATAATAGAGATTCAGAAACACCGTGGCCCCTTTCTTTGAGATAACTCTGCACTAGTGCGAGCCGCAAATGCCACTTCCAGCTTAGCTGTGCAGAAGAAGAACAACAAGAAGAAGAAATATCTCGAAATATGTCCGTCAGGCCCCATCCCTTGCGATAAATCTGCAAATATCTCGGAAACGAAGCGAGCTATGGCAAAATGTTAAGAGACCTTTTTTGTAGAGAATTAAGTTTCCTACTTTGTATGTTCTATGATATTTTTTGATCAGATGCGTAGTTCTCAAGATATATCAAGATATTTAAAAGTTCCGAAGCTGCACCAACATAATAGAGATACAGAAACACCGTGGCCCCTTTCTTTGAGATAACTCTGCACTATTGCGAGCTGCAAATGCCACTTCCAGCTTAGCTGTGCAGAAGAAGAACAACAAGAAGAAGAAATATCTCGAAATATGTCCGTCAGGCCCCATCCCTTGCGATAAATCTGCAAATATCTCGGAAACGAAGCGAGCTATGGCAAAATATTAAGAGACCTTTTTTGTAGAGAATTAAGTTTCCTACTTTTTATCTTCTATGATATTTTTTGATCAGATGCGTAGTTCTCGAGATATATCAAGATATTTAAAAGTTCCGAAGCCGCACCAACATAATAGAGATACAGAAACACCGCGGCCCCTTTCTTTGAGATAACTCTGCACTATTGCGAGCTGCAAATGCCGCTTCCAGCTTAGCTGTGCAGAAGAAGAACAACAAGAAGAAGAAATATCTCGAAATATGTCCGTCAGGCCCCTTCCCTTGAGATAAATCGGCAAATATCTCGGAAACGAAGCGAGCTATGGCAAAATGTTAAGAGACCTTTTTTGTAGAGAAATAAGTTTCCTACTTTTTATGTTCTATGATATTTTTTGATCAGATGCGTAGTTCTCGAGATATATCAAGATATTTAAAAGTTCCGAAGCCGCACCAACATAATAGAGATACAGAAACACCGTGGCCCCTTTCTTTGAGATAACTCTGCACTATTGCGAGCTGGAAATGCCACTTCCAGTTTAGCTGTGCAGAAGAAGAACAACAAGAAGAAGAAATATCTCGAAATATGTCCGTCAGGCCCCTTCCCTTGAGATAAATCGGCAAGTATCTCGGAAACGAAGCGAGCTATGGCAAAATGTTAAGAGACCTTTTTTGTAGAGAATTAAGTTTCCTACTTTTTATCTTCTATGATATTTTTTGACCAGATGCGTAGTTCTCGAGATATATCAAGATATTTAAAAGTTCCGAAGCCGCACCAACATAATAGAGATACAGAAACACCGTGGCCCCTTTCTTTGAGATAACTCTGCACTATGGCGAGCTGTAAATGCCACTTCCAGCTTAGCTGTGCAGAAGAAGAACAACACGAAGAAGAAATATCTCGAAATATGTCCGTCAGGCCCCTTCCCTTGAGATAAATCGGCAAATATCTCGGAAACGAAGCGAGCTATGGCAAAATGTTAAGAGACCTTTTTTGTAGAGAATTAAGTTTCCTACTTTGTATGTTCTATGATATTTTTTGATCAGATGCGTAGTTCTCGAGATATATCAAGATATTTAAAAGTTCCGAAGCTGCACCAACATAATAGAGACACAGAAACACCGTGGCCCCTTTCTTTGAGATAACTCTGCACTAGTGCGAGCCGCAAATGCCACTTCCAGCTTAGCTGTGCAGAAGAAGAACAACAAGAAGAAGAAATATCTCGAAAAATATGTCCGCTAGGCCCCTTCCCTTGAGATAAATGTGCAAATATCTCGGAAACGAAGCGAGCTATGGCAAAATGTTAAGAGACCTTTTTTGTAGAGAATTAAGTTTCCTACTTTTTATGTTCTATGATATTTTTTGATCAGATGCGTAGTTCTCGAGATATACCAAGATATTTAAAAGTTCCGATGCCGCACCAACATAATAGAGATACAGAAACACCGTGGCCCCTTTCTTTGAGATAACTCTGCACTATGGCGAGCTGTAAATGCCACTTCCAGTTTAGCTGTGCAGAAGAAGAACAACAAGAAGAAGAAATATCTTGAAACATGTCCGTCAGGCCCCTTCCCTTGAGATAAATCTGCAAATATCTCGGAAACGAAGCGAGCTATGGCAAAATGTTAAGAGACGTTTTTTGTAGAGAATTATGTTTCCTACAATTTATGTTCTATGATATTTTTTGATCAGACGCGTAGTTCTCGAGATATATCAAGATATTTAAAAGTTCCGAAGCCGCACCAATATAATAGAGATACAGAAACACCGTGGCCCCTTTCTTTGAGATAACTCTGCACTATTGCGAGCTGCAAATGCCACTTCCAGCTTAGCTGTGCAGAAGAAGAACAACAAGAAGAAGAAATATCTCGAAATATGTCCGTCAGGCCCCTTCCCTTGAGATAAATCGGCAAATATCTCGGAAACGAAGCGAGCTATGGCAAAATGTTAAGAGACCTTTTTTGTAGAGAATAATGTTTCCTACAATTTACGTTCTATGATATTTTTTGATCAGAAGCGTAGTTCTCGAGATATATCAAGATATTTAAAAGTTCCGAAGCCGCACCAACATAATAGAGATACAGAAACACCGTGGCCCCTTTCTTTGAGATAACTCTGCACTAGTGCGAGCCGCAAATGCCACTTCCAGCTTAGCTGTGCAGAAGAAGAACAACAAGAAGAAGAAATATCTCGAAATATGTCCGTCAGGCCCCTTCCCTTGAGATAAATATGCAAATATCTCGGAAACGAAGCGAGCTATGGCAAAATGTTAAGAGACCGTTTTTGTAGAGAATTAAGTTTCCTACTTTTTATGTTCTATGATATTTTTTGATCAGACACGTAGTTCTCGAGATATATCAAGATATTTAAAAGTTCCGAAGCCGCACCAATATAATAGAGATACAGAAACACCGTGGCCCCTTTCTTTGAGATAACTCTGCACTATTGCGAGCTGCAAATGCCACTTCCAGCTTAGCTGTGCAGAAGAAGAACAACAAGAAGAAGAAATATCTCGAAATATGTCCGTCAGGCCCCTTCCCTTGAGATAAATCGGCAAATATCTCGGAAACGGAGCGAGCTATGGCAAAATGTTAAGAGACCTTTTTTGTAGAAAATTAAGTTTCCTACATTTTATGTTCTATGATATTTTTTGATCAGATGCGTAGTTCTCGAGATATATCGAGATATTTAAAAGTTCCGAAGCCGCACCAACATAATAGAGATACAGAAACACCGTGGCCCCTTTCTTTGAGATAACTCTGCACTAGTGCGAGCCGCAAATGCCACTTCCAGCTTAGCTGTGCAGAAGAAGAACAACAAGAAGAGGAAATATCTCGAAATATGTCCGTCAGGCCCCATCCCTTGCGATATATCTGCAAATATCTCGGAAACGAAGCGAGCTATGGCAAAATGTTAAGAGACCTTTTTCGTAGAGAATTAAGTTTCCTACTTTTTGTCTTCTATGATATTTTTTGATCAGATGCGTAGTTCTCGAGATATATCAAGATATTTAAAAGTTCCGAAGCCGCACAAACATAATAGAGATACAGAAACACCGTGGCCCCTCTCTTTGAGATAACTCTGCACTATTGCGAGCTGCAAATGCCACTTCCAGCTTAGCTGTGCAGAAGAAGAACAACAAGAAGAAGAAATATCTCGAAATATGTCCGTCAGGCCCCTTCCCTTGAGATAAATCGGCAAATATCTCGGAAACGAAGCGAGCTATGGCAAAATGTTAAGAGACCTTTTTTGTAGAGAATTAAGTTTCCTACTTTGTATGTTCTATGATATTTTTTGATCAGATGCGTGGTTCTCGAGATATATCAAGATATTTAAAAGTTCCGAAGCTGCACCAACATAATAGAGACACAGAAACACCGTGGCCCCTTTCTTTGAGATAACTCTGCACTAGTGCGAGCCGCAAATGCCACTTCCAGCTTAGCTGTGCAGAAGAAGAACAACAAGAAGAAGAAATATCTCGAAATATGTCCGTTAGGCCCCTTCCCTTGAGATAAATGTGCAAATATCTCGGAAACGAAGCGAGCTATGGCAAAATGTTAAGAGACGTTTTTTGTAGGGAATTATGTTTCCTACAATTTATGTTGTATGATATTTTTGATCAGAAGCGTAGTTTTCGAGATATATCGAGATATTTAAAAGTTCCGAAGACGCACCAACATAATAGAGATACAGAAACACCGTGGCCCCTTTCTTTGAGATAACTCTGCACTATTGCGAGCTGGAAATGCCACTTCCAGTTTAGCTGTGCAGAAGAAGAACAACAAGAAGAAGAAATATCTCGAAATATGTCCGTCAGGCCCCTTCCCTTGAGATAAATCGGCAAATATCTCGGAAACGAAGCGAGCTATGGCAAAATGTTAAGAGACCTTTTTTGTAGAGAATTAAGTTTCCTACTTTTTATGTTCTATGATATTTTTTGATCAGATGCGTAGTTCTCGAGATATACCAAGATATTTAAAAGTTCCGAAGCCGCACCAACATAATAGAGATACAGAAACACCGTGGCCCCTTTCTTTGAGATAACTCTGCACTATTGCGAGCTGCAAATGCCACTTCCAGCTTAGCTGTGCAGAGGAAGAACAACAAGAAGAAGAAGTATCTCGAAATATGTCCGTCAGGCCCGTTCCTTTGAGCTGAATCTGCAAATATCTCGGAAACGAAGCGAGCTATTGCAAAATGTTAAGAGACGTTTTTGTAGAGAATGATGTTTCCTACAATTTATGTTCTATGATATTTTTTGATCAGAAGCGTAGTTTTCGAGATATATCGAGATATTTAAAAGTTCCGAAGCCGCACCAACATAATAGAGATACAGAAACACCGTGGCCCCTCTCTTTGAGATAACTCTGCACTATTGCGAGCTGCAAATGCCACTTCGAGCTTAGCTGTGCAGAAGAAGAACAACAAGAAGAAGAAATATCTCGAAATATGTCCGTCAGACCCCTTCCCTTGAGATCAATCTGCAAATATCTCGGAAACGAAGCGAGCTATGGCAAAATATTAAGAGACCTTTTTTGTAGAGAATAATGTTTCCTACAATTTACGTTCTATGATATTTTTTGATCAGAAGCGTAGTTCTCGAGATATATCAAGATATTTAAAAGTTCCGAAGCCGCACCAACATAATAGAGATACAGAAACACCGTGGCCCCTTTCTTTGAGATAACTCTGCACTAGTGCGAGCCGCAAATGCCACTTCCAGCTTAGCTGTGCAGAAGAAGAACAACAAGAAGAAGAAATATCTCGAAATATGTCCGTCAGGCCCCTTCCCTTGAGATAAATATGCAAATATCTCGGAAACGAAGCGAGCTATGGCAAAATGTTAAGAGACCGTTTTTGTAGAGAATTAAGTTTCCTACTTTTTATGTTCTATGATATTTTTTGATCAGACACGTAGTTCTCGAGATATATCAAGATATTTAAAAGTTCCGAAGCCGCACCAATATAATAGAGATACAGAAACACCGTGGCCCCTTTCTTTGAGATAACTCTGCACTATTGCGAGCTGCAAATGCCACTTCCAGCTTAGCTGTGCAGAAGAAGAACAACAAGAAGAAGAAATATCTCGAAATATGTCCGTCAGGCCCCTTCCCTTGAGATAAATCGGCAAATATCTCGGAAACGAAGCGAGCTATGGCAAAATGTTAAGAGACCTTTTTTGTAGAAAATTAAGTTTCCTACATTTTATGTTCTATGATATTTTTTGATCAGATGCGTAGTTCTCGAGATATATCAAGATGTTTAAAAGTTCCGAAGCCGCACCAACATAATAGAGATACAGAAACACCGTGGCCCCTTTCTTTGAGATAACTCTGCACTATGGCGAGCTGTAAATGCCACTTCCAGTTTAGCTGTGCAGAAGAAGAACAACAAGAAGAAGAAATATCTTGAAATATGTCCGTCAGGCCCCTTCCCTTGAGATAAATCGGCAAATATCTCGGAAACGAAGCGAGCTATGGCAAAATGTTAAGAGACCTTTTTTGTAGAGAATTAAGTTTCCTACTTTTTATGTTCTATGATATTTTTTGATCAGATGCGTAGTTCTCGAGATATATCAAGATATTTAAAAGTTCCGAAGCCGCACCAACATAATAGAGATACAGAAACACCGTGGCCCCTTTCTTTGAGATAACTCTGCACTATGGCGAGCTATAAATGCCACTTCCAGCTTAGCTGTGCAGAAGAAGAACAACAAGAAGAAGAAATATCTCGAAATATGTCCGTCAGGCCCCTTCCCTTGAGATAAATCGGCAAATATCTCGGAAACGAAGCGAGCTATGGCAGAATGTTAAGAGACCTTTTTTGTAGAGAATTAAGTTTCCTACTTTTTATGTTCTTTTTTTTTTTTTTGATCAGAAGCGTAGTTTTCGAGATATATCGAGATATTTAAAAGTTCCGAAGCCGCACCAACATAATAGAGATACAGAAACACCGTGGCCCCTTTCTTTGAGATAACTCTGCACTAGTGCGAGCCGCAAATGCCACTTCCAGCTTAGCTGTGCAGAAGAAGAACAACAAGAAGAAGAAATATCTCGAAATATGTCCGTCAGGCCCCATCCCTCGCGATATATCTGCAAATATCTCGGAAACGAAGCGAGCTATGGCAAAATGTTAAGAGACCTTTTTCGTAGAGAATTAAGTTTCCTACTTTTTATCTTCTATGATATTTTTTGATCAGATGCGTAGTTCTCGAGATATATCAAGATATTTAAAAGTTCCGAAGCCGCACAAACATAATAGAGATACAGAAACACCGTGGCCCCTCTCTTTGAGATAACTCTGCACTATTGCGAGCTGCAAATGCCACTTCCAGCTTAGCTGTGCAGAAGAAGAACAACAAGAAGAAGAAATATCTCGAAATATGTCCGTCAGGCCCCTTCCCTTGAGATAAATCGGCAAATATCTCGGAAACGAAGCGAGCTATGGCAAAATGTTAAGAGACCTTTTTTGTAGAGCATTAAGTTTCCTACTTTTTATGTTCTATGATATTTTTTGATCAGATGCGTAGTTCTCGAGATATATCAAGATATTTAAAAGTTCCGAAGCCGCACCAACATAATAGAGATACAGAAACACCGTGGCCCCTTTCTTTGAGATAACTCTGCACTATGGCGAGCTGTAAATGCCACTTCCAGCTTAGCTGTGCAGAAGAAGAACAACACGAAGAAGAAATATCTCGAAATATGTCCGTCAGGCCCCTTCCCTTGAGATAAATCGGCAAATATCTCGGAAACGAAGCGAGCTATGGCAAAATGTTAAGAGACCTTTTTTGTAGAGAATTAAGTTTCCTACTTTTTATGTTCTATGATATTTTTTGATCAGATGCGTGGTTCTCGAGATATATCAAGATATTTAAAAGTTCCGAAGCTGCACCAACATAATAGAGACACAGAAACACCGTGGCCCCTTTCTTTGAGATAACTCTGCACTAGTGCGAGCCGCAAATGCCACTTCCAGCTTAGCTGTGCAGAAGAAGAACAACAAGAAGAAGAAATATCTCGAAATATGTCCGTTAGGCCCCTTCCCTTGAGATAAATGTGCAAATATCTCGGAAACGAAGCGAGCTATGGCAAAATGTTAAGAGACGTTTTTTGTAGGGAATTATGTTTCCTACAATTTATGTTGTATGATATTTTTGATCAGAAGCGTAGTTTTCGAGATATATCGAGATATTTAAAAGTTCCGAAGACGCACCAACATAATAGAGATACAGAAACACCGTGGCCCCTTTCTTTGAGATAACTCTGCACTATTGCGAGCTGGAAATGCCACTTCCAGTTTAGCTGTGCAGAAGAAGAACAACAAGAAGAAGAAATATCTCGAAATATGTCCGTCAGGCCCCTTCCCTTGAGATAAATCGGCAAATATCTCGGAAACGAAGCGAGCTATGGCAAAATGTTAAGAGACCTTTTTTGTAGAGAATTAAGTTTCCTACTTTTTATGTTCTATGATATTTTTTGATCAGATGCGTAGTTCTCGAGATATACCAAGATATTTAAAAGTTCCGAAGCCGCACCAACATAATAGAGATACAGAAACACCGTGGCCCCTTTCTTTGAGATAACTCTGCACTATTGCGAGCTGCAAATGCCACTTCCAGCTTAGCTGTGCAGAGGAAGAACAACAAGAAGAAGAAGTATCTCGAAATATGTCCGTCAGGCCCGTTCCTTTGAGCTGAATCTGCAAATATCTCGGAAACGAAGCGAGCTATTGCAAAATGTTAAGAGACGTTTTTGTAGAGAATGATGTTTCCTACAATTTATGTTCTATGATATTTTTTGATCAGAAGCGTAGTTTTCGAGATATATCGAGATATTTAAAAGTTCCGAAGCCGCACCAACATAATAGAGATACAGAAACACCGTGGCCCCTCTCTTTGAGATAACTCTGCACTATTGCGAGCTGCAAATGCCACTTCGAGCTTAGCTGTGCAGAAGAAGAACAACAAGAAGAAGAAATATCTCGAAATATGTCCGTCAGACCCCTTCCCTTGAGATCAATCTGCAAATATCTCGGAAACGAAGCGAGCTATGGCAAAATATTAAGAGACCTTTTTTGTAGAGAATAATGTTTCCTACAATTTACGTTCTATGATATTTTTTGATCAGAAGCGTAGTTCTCGAGATATATCAAGATATTTAAAAGTTCCGAAGCCGCACCAACATAATAGAGATACAGAAACACCGTGGCCCCTTTCTTTGAGATAACTCTGCACTAGTGCGAGCCGCAAATGCCACTTCCAGCTTAGCTGTGCAGAAGAAGAACAACAAGAAGAAGAAATATCTCGAAATATGTCCGTCAGGCCCCTTCCCTTGAGATAAATATGCAAATATCTCGGAAACGAAGCGAGCTATGGCAAAATGTTAAGAGACCGTTTTTGTAGAGAATTAAGTTTCCTACTTTTTATGTTCTATGATATTTTTTGATCAGACACGTAGTTCTCGAGATATATCAAGATATTTAAAAGTTCCGAAGCCGCACCAATATAATAGAGATACAGAAACACCGTGGCCCCTTTCTTTGAGATAACTCTGCACTATTGCGAGCTGCAAATGCCACTTCCAGCTTAGCTGTGCAGAAGAAGAACAACAAGAAGAAGAAATATCTCGAAATATGTCCGTCAGGCCCCTTCCCTTGAGATAAATCGGCAAATATCTCGGAAACGAAGCGAGCTATGGCAAAATGTTAAGAGACCTTTTTTGTAGAAAATTAAGTTTCCTACATTTTATGTTCTATGATATTTTTTGATCAGATGCGTAGTTCTCGAGATATATCAAGATGTTTAAAAGTTCCGAAGCCGCACCAACATAATAGAGATACAGAAACACCGTGGCCCCTTTCTTTGAGATAACTCTGCACTATGGCGAGCTGTAAATGCCACTTCCAGTTTAGCTGTGCAGAAGAAGAACAACAAGAAGAAGAAATATCTTGAAATATGTCCGTCAGGCCCCTTCCCTTGAGATAAATCGGCAAATATCTCGGAAACGAAGCGAGCTATGGCAAAATGTTAAGAGACCTTTTTTGTAGAGAATTAAGTTTCCTACTTTTTATGTTCTATGATATTTTTTGATCAGATGCGTAGTTCTCGAGATATATCAAGATATTTAAAAGTTCCGAAGCCGCACCAACATAATAGAGATACAGAAACACCGTGGCCCCTTTCTTTGAGATAACTCTGCACTATGGCGAGCTATAAATGCCACTTCCAGCTTAGCTGTGCAGAAGAAGAACAACAAGAAGAAGAAATATCTCGAAATATGTCCGTCAGGCCCCTTCCCTTGAGATAAATCGGCAAATATCTCGGAAACGAAGCGAGCTATGGCAGAATGTTAAGAGACCTTTTTTGTAGAGAATTAAGTTTCCTACTTTTTATGTTCTTTTTTTTTTTTTTGATCAGAAGCGTAGTTTTCGAGATATATCGAGATATTTAAAAGTTCCGAAGCCGCACCAACATAATAGAGATACAGAAACACCGTGGCCCCTTTCTTTGAGATAACTCTGCACTAGTGCGAGCCGCAAATGCCACTTCCAGCTTAGCTGTGCAGAAGAAGAACAACAAGAAGAAGAAATATCTCGAAATATGTCCGTCAGGCCCCATCCCTCGCGATATATCTGCAAATATCTCGGAAACGAAGCGAGCTATGGCAAAATGTTAAGAGACCTTTTTCGTAGAGAATTAAGTTTCCTACTTTTTATCTTCTATGATATTTTTTGATCAGATGCGTAGTTCTCGAGATATATCAAGATATTTAAAAGTTCCGAAGCCGCACAAACATAATAGAGATACAGAAACACCGTGGCCCCTCTCTTTGAGATAACTCTGCACTATTGCGAGCTGCAAATGCCACTTCCAGCTTAGCTGTGCAGAAGAAGAACAACAAGAAGAAGAAATATCTCGAAATATGTCCGTCAGGCCCCTTCCCTTGAGATAAATCGGCAAATATCTCGGAAACGAAGCGAGCTATGGCAAAATGTTAAGAGACCTTTTTTGTAGAGCATTAAGTTTCCTACTTTTTATGTTCTATGATATTTTTTGATCAGATGCGTAGTTCTCGAGATATATCAAGATATTTAAAAGTTCCGAAGCCGCACCAACATAATAGAGATACAGAAACACCGTGGCCCCTTTCTTTGAGATAACTCTGCACTATGGCGAGCTGTAAATGCCACTTCCAGCTTAGCTGTGCAGAAGAAGAACAACACGAAGAAGAAATATCTCGAAATATGTCCGTCAGGCCCCTTCCCTTGAGATAAATCGGCAAATATCTCGGAAACGAAGCGAGCTATGGCAAAATGTTAAGAGACCTTTTTTGTAGAGAATTAAGTTTCCTACTTTTTATGTTCTATGATATTTTTTGATCAGATGCGTAGTTCTCGAGATATATCAAGATATTTAAAAGTTCCGAAGCCGCACCAACATAATAGAGATACAGAAACACCGTGGCCCCTTTCTTTGAGATAACTCTGCACTATGGCGAGCTATAAATGCCACTTCCAGCTTAGCTGTGCAGAAGAAGAACAACAAGAAGAAGAAATATCTCGAAATATGTCCGTCAGGCCCCTTCCCTTGAGATAAATCGGCAAATATCTCGGAAACGAAGCGAGCTATGGCAGAATGTTAAGAGACCTTTTTTGTAGAGAATTAAGTTTCCTACTTTTTATGTTCTATGATATTTTTTGATCAGAAGCGTAGTTTTCGAGATATATCGAGATATTTAAAAGTTCCGAAGCCGCACCAACATAATAGAGATACAGAAACACCGTGGCCCCTTTCTTTGAGATAACTCTGCACTAGTGCGAGCCGCAAATGCCACTTCCAGCTTAGCTGTGCAGAAGAAGAACAACAAGAAGAAGAAATATCTCGAAATATGTCCGTCAGGCCCCATCCCTTGCGATATATCTGCAAATATCTCGGAAACGAAGCGAGCTATGGCAAAATGTTAAGAGACCTTTTTCGTAGAGAATTAAGTTTCCTACTTTTTATCTTCTATGATATTTTTTGATCAGATGCGTAGTTCTCGAGATATATCAAGATATTTAAAAGTTCCGAAGCCGCACAAACATAATAGAGATACAGAAACACCGTGGCCCCTCTCTTTGAGATAACTCTGCACTATTGCGAGCTGCAAATGCCACTTCCAGCTTAGCTGTGCAGAAGAAGAACAACAAGAAGAAGAAATATCTCGAAATATGTCCGTCAGGCCCCTTCCCTTGAGATAAATCGGCAAATATCTCGGAAACGAAGCGAGCTATGGCAAAATGTTAAGAGACCTTTTTTGTAGAACATTAAGTTTCCTACTTTTTATGTTCTATGATATTTTTTGATCAGATGCGTAGTTCTCGAGATATATCAAGATATTTAAAAGTTCCGAAGCCGCACCAACATAATAGAGATACAGAAACACCGTGGCCCCTTTCTTTGAGATAACTCTGCACTATGGCGAGCTGTAAATGCCACTTCCAGCTTAGCTGTGCAGAAGAAGAACAACACGAAGAAGAAATATCTCGAAATATGTCCGTCAGGCCCCTTCCCTTGAGATAAATCGGCAAATATCTCGGAAACGAAGCGAGCTATGGCAAAATGTTAAGAGACCTTTTTTGTAGAGAATTAAGTTTCCTACTTTTTATGCTCTATGATATTTTTTGATCAGATGCGTAGTTCTCGAGATATATCAAGATATTTAAAAGTTCCGAAGCCGCACCAACATAATAGAGATACAGTAACACCGTGGCCCCTTTCTTTGAGATAACTCTGCACTATTGCGAGCTGGAAATGCCACTTCCAGTTTAGCTGTGCAGAAGAAGAACAACAAGAAGAAGAAATATCTAGAAATATGTCCGTCAGGCCCCTTCCCTTGAGATAAATCGGCAAATATCTCGGAAACGAAGCGAGCTATGGCAAAATGTTAAGAGACCTTTTTTGTAGAGA
Organism: Osmia lignaria lignaria; assembly: GCF_051020975.1. Lineage (NCBI taxonomy): Eukaryota > Metazoa > Arthropoda > Insecta > Hymenoptera > Megachilidae > Osmia > Osmia lignaria. The sequence continues at coordinate 9,599,971 of NW_027478166.1, forward strand.
ATTAAGTTTCCTACTTTTTATGTTCTATGATATTTTTTGATCAGATGCGTAGTTCTCGAGATATATCAAGATATTTAAAAGTTCCGAAGCCGCACCAACATAATAGAGATACAGTAACACCGTGGCCCCTTTCTTTCAGATAACTCTGCACTATTGCGAGCTGGAAATGCCACTTCCAGTTTAGCTGTGCAGAAGAAGAACAACAAGAAGAAGAAATAACTAGAAATATGTCCGTCAGGCCCCTTCCCTTGAGATAAATCGGCAAATATCTCGGAAACGAAGCGAGCTATTGCAAAATGTTAAGAGACCTTTTTTGTAGAGAATTAAGTTTCCTACTTTTTATGTTCTATGATATTTTTTGATCAGAAGCGTAGTTTTCGAGATATATCGAGATATTTAAAAGTTCCGAAGCCGCACCAACATAATAGAGATACAGAAACACCGTGGCCCCTTTCTTTGAGATAACTCTGCACTAGTGCGAGCCGCAAATGCCACTTCCAGCTTAGCTGTGCAGAAGAAGAACAACAAGAAGAAGAAATATCTCGAAATATGTCCGTCAGGCCCCATCCCTTGCGATATATCTGCAAATATCTCGGAAACGAAGCGAGCTATGGCAAAATGTTAAGAGACCTTTTTTGTAGAGAATTAAGTTTCCTACTTTTTATCTTCTATGATATTTTTTGATCAGATGCGTAGTTCTCGAGATATATCAAGATATTTAAAAGTTCCGAAGCCGCACAAACATAGTAGAGATACAGAAACACCGTGGCCCCTCTCTTTGAGATAACTCTGCACTATTGCGAGCTGCAAATGCCACTTCCAGCTTAGCTGTGCAGAAGAAGAACAACAAGAAGAAGAAATATCTCGAAATATGTCCGTCAGGCCCCTTCCCTTGAGATAAATCGGCAAATATCTCGGAAACGAAGCGAGCTATGGCAAGATGTTAAGAGACCTTTTTTGTAGAGAATTAAGTTTCCTACTTTTTATCTTGTATGATATTTTTTGATCAGATGCGTAGTTCTCGAGATATATCAAGATATTTAAAAGTTCCGAAGCCGCACCAACATAATAGAGATACAGAAACACCGTGGCCCCTTTCTTTGAGATAACTCTGCACTATGGCGAGCTGTAAATGCCACTTCCAGCTTAGCTGTGCAGAAGAAGAACAACACGAAGAAGAAATATCTCGAAATATGTCCGTCAGGCCCTTTCCCTTGAGATAAATCTGCAAATATCTCGGAAACGAAGCGAGCTATGGCAAAATGTTAAGGGACCTTTTTTGTAGAGAATTAAGTTTCCTACTTTTTATGTTCTATGATATTTTTTGATCAGATGCGTAGTTCTCGAGATATATCAAGATATTTAAAAGTTCCGAAGCCGCACAAACATAGTAGAGATACAGAAACACCGTGGCCCCTCTCTTTGAGATAACTCTGCACTATTGCGAGCTGCAAATGCCACTTCCAGCTTAGCTGTGCAGAAGAAGAACAACAAGAAGAAGAAATATCTCGAAATATGTCCGTCAGGCCCCTTCCCTTGAGATAAATCGGCAAATATCTCGGAAGCGAAGCGAGCTATGGCAAAATGTTAAGAGACCTTTTTTGTAGAGAATTAAGTTTCCTACTTTTTATCTTCTATGATATTTTTTGATCAGATGCGTAGTTCTCGAGATATATCAAGATATTTAAAAGTTCCGAAGCCGCACAAACATAGTAGAGATACAGAAACACCGTGGCCCCTCTCTTTGAGATAACTCTGCACTATTGCGAGCTGCAAATGCCACTTCCAGCTTAGCTGTGCAGAAGAAGAACAACAAGAAGAAGAAATATCTCGAAATATGTCCGTCAGGCCCCTTCCCTTGAGATAAATCGGCAAATATCTCGGAAACGAAGCGAGCTATGGCAAAATGTTAAGAGACCTTTTTTGTAGAGAATTAAGTTTCCTACTTTTTATCTTCTATGATATTTTTTGATCAGATGCGTAGTTCTCGAGATATATCAAGATATTTAAAAGTTCCGAAGCCGCACAAACATAGTAGAGATACAGAAACACCGTGGCCCCTCTCTTTGAGATAACTCTGCACTATTGCGAGCTGCAAATGTCACTCCCAGCTTAGCTGTGCAGAAGAAGAACAACAAGAAGAAGAAATATCTCGAAATATGTCCGTCAGGCCCCTTCCCTTGAGATAAATCGGCAAATATCTCGGAAACGAAGCGAGCTATGGCAAAATGTTAAGAGACCTTTTTTGTAGAGAATTAAGTTTCCTACTTTGTATGTTCTATGATATTTTTTGATCAGATGCGTAGTTCTCGAGATATATCAAGATATTTAAAAGTTCCGAAGCTGCACCAAAATAATAGAGACACAGAAACACCGTGGCCCCTTTCTTTGAGATAACTCTGCACTATGGCGAGCTGTAAATGCCACTTCCAGTTTAGCTGTGCAGAAGAAGAACAACAAGAAGAAGAAATATCTTGAAATATGTCCGTCAGGCCCCATCCCTTGCGATATATCTGCAAATATCTCGGAAACGAAGCGAGCTATGGCAAAATGTTAAGAGACCTTTTTTGTAGAGAATTAAGTTTCCTACTTTTTATGTTCTATGATATTTTTTGATCAGAAGCGTAGTTTTCGAGATATATCGAGATATTTAAAAGTTCCGAAGCCGCACCAACATAATAGAGATACAGAAACACCGTGGCCCCTTTCTTTGAGATAACTCTGCACTAGTGCGAGCCGCAAATGCCACTTCCAGCTTAGCTGTGCAGAAGAAGAACAACAAGAAGAAGAAATATCTCGAAATATGTCCGTCAGGCCCCATCCCTTGCGATATATCTGCAAATATCTCGGAAACGAAGCGAGCTATGGCAAAATGTTAAGAGACCTTTTTTGTAGAGAATTAAGTTTCCTACTTTTTATCTTCTATGATATTTTTTGATCAGATGCGTAGTTCTCGAGATATATCAAGATATTTAAAAGTTCCGAAGCCGCACAAACATAGTAGAGATACAGAAACACCGTGGCCCCTCTCTTTGAGATAACTCTGCACTATTGCGAGCTGCAAATGCCACTTCCAGCTTAGCTGTGCAGAAGAAGAACAACAAGAAGAAGAAATATCTCGAAATATGTCCGTCAGGCCCCTTCCCTTGAGATAAATCGGCAAATATCTCGGAAACGAAGCGAGCTATGGCAAAATGTTAAGAGACCTTTTTTGTAGAGAATTAAGTTTCCTACTTTTTATCTTCTATGATATTTTTTGATCAGATGCGTAGTTCTCGAGATATATCAAGATATTTAAAAGTTCCGAAGCCGCACAAACATAGTAGAGATACAGAAACACCGTGGCCCCTCTCTTTGAGATAACTCTGCACTATTGCGAGCTGCAAATGCCACTTCCAGCTTAGCTGTGCAGAAGAAGAACAACCAGAAGAAGAAATATCTCGAAATATGTCCGTCAGGCCCCTTCCCTTGAGATAAATCGGCAAATATCTCGGAAACGAAGCGAGCTATGGCAAAATGTTAAGAGACCTTTTCTGTAGAGAATTAAGTTTCCTACTTTTTATGTTCTATGATATTTTTTGATCAGAAGCGTAGTTTTCGAGATATATCGAGATATTTAAAAGTTCCGAAGCCGCACCAACATAATACAGATACAGAAACACCGTGGCCCCTTTCTTTGAGATAACTCTGCACTAGTGCGAGCCGCAAATGCCACTTCCAGCTTAGCTGTGCAGAAGAAGAACAACAAGAAGAAGAAATATCTCGAAATATGTCCGTCAGGCCCCATCCCTTGCGATATATCTGCAAATATCTCGGAAACGAAGCGAGCTATGGCAAAATGTTAAGAGACCTTTTTTGTAGAGAATTAAGTTTCCTACTTTTTATCTTCTATGATACTTTTTGATCAGATGCGTAGTTCTCGAGATATATCAAGATATTTAAAAGTTCCGAAGCCGCACAAACATAGTAGAGATACAGAAACACCGTGGCCCCTCTCTTTGAGATAACTCTGCACTATTGCGAGCTGCAAATGCCACTTCCAGCTTAGCTGTGCAGAAGAAGAACAACAAGAAGAAGAAATATCTCGAAATATGTCCGTCAGGCCCCTTCCCTTGAGATAAATCGGCAAATATCTCGGAAACGAAGCGAGCTATGGCAAGATGTTAAGAGACCTTTTTTGTAGAGAATTAAGTTTCCTACTTTTTATCTTCTATGATATTTTTTGATCAGATGCGTAGTTCTCGAGATATATCAAGATATTTAAAAGTTCCGAAGCCGCACCAACATAATAGAGATACAGAAACACCGTGGCCCCTTTCTTTGAGATAACTCTGCACTATGGCGAGCTGTAAATGCCACTTCCAGCTTAGCTGTGCAGAAGAAGAACAACACGAAGATGAAATATCTCGAAATATGTCCGTCAGGCCCTTTCCCTTGAGATAAATCTGCAAATATCTCGGAAACGAAGCGAGCTATGGCAAAATGTTAAGAGACCTTTTTTGTAGAGAATTAAGTTTCCTACTTTTTATGTTCTATGATATTTTTTGATCAGAAGCGTAGTTTTCGAGATATATCGTGATATTTAAAAGTTCCGAAGCCGCACCAACATAATAGAGATACAGAAACACCGTGGCCCCTCTCTTTGAGATAACTCTGCACTGTTGCGAGCTGCAAATGCCACTTCCAGCTTAGCTGTGCAGAAGAAGAACAACAAGAAGAAGAAATATCTCGAAATATGTCCGTCAGGCCCCTTCCCTTGAGATAAATCGGCAAATATCTCGGAAACGAAGCGAGCTATGGCAAAATGTTAAGAGACCTTTTTTGTAGAGAATTAAGTTTCCTACTTTTTATGTTCTATGATATTTTTTGATCAGAAGCGTAGTTTTCGAGATATATCGAGATATTTAAAAGTTCCGAAGCCGCACAAACATAGTAGAGATACAGAAACACCGTGGCCCCTCTCTTTGAGATAACTCTGCACTATTGCGAGCTGCAAATGCCACTTCCAGCTTAGCTGTGCAGAAGAAGAACAACAAGAAGAAGAAATATCTCGAAATATGTCCGTCAGGCCCCTTCCCTTGAGATAAATCGGCAAATATCTCGGAAACGAAGCGAGCTATGGCAAAATGTTAAGAGACCTTTTTTGTAGAGAATTAAGTTTCCTACTTTGTATGTTCTATGATATTTTTTGATCAGATGCGTAGTTCTCGAGATATATCAAGATATTTAAAAGTTCCGAAGCTGCACCAACATAATAGAGACACAGAAACACCGTGGCCCCTTTCTTTGAGATAACTCTGCACTATGGCGAGCTGTAAATGCCACTTCCAGTTTAGCTGTGCAGAAGAAGAACAACAAGAAGAAGAAATATCTTGAAATATGTCCGTCAGGCCCCTTCCCTTGAGATAAATCGGCAAATATCTCGGAAACGAAGCGAGCTATGGCAAAATGTTAAGAGACCTTTTTTGTAGTGAATTAAGTTTCCTACTTTTTATGTTCTATGATATTTTTTGATCAGATGCGTAGTTCTCGAGATATATCAAGATATTTAAAAGTTCCGAAGCCGCACCAACATAATAGAGATACAGAAACACCGTGGCCCCTTTCTTTGAGATAACTCTGCACTATGGCGAGCTGTAAATGCCACTTCCAGCTTAGCTGTGCAGAAGAAGAACAACACGAAGAAGAAATATCTCGAAATATGTCCGTCAGGCCCCTTCCCTTGAGATAAATCGGCAAATATCTCGGAAACGAAGCGAGCTATGGCAAGATGTTAAGAGACCTTTTTTGTAGAGAATTAAGTTTCCTACTTTTTATCTTCTATGATATTTTTTGATCAGATGCGTAGTTCTCGAGATATATCAAGATATTTAAAAGTTCCGAAGCCGCACCAACATAATAGAGATACAGAAACACCGTGGCCCCTTTCTTTGAGATAACTCTGCACTATGGCGAGCTGTAAATGCCACTTCCAGCTTAGCTGTGCAGAAGAAGAACAACACGAAGATGAAATATCTCGAAATATGTCCGTCAGGCCCTTTCCCTTGAGATAAATCTGCAAATATCTCGGAAACGAAGCGAGCTATGGCAAAATGTTAAGAGACCTTTTTTGTAGAGAATTAAGTTTCCTACTTTGTATGTTCTATGATATTTTTTGATCAGATGCGTAGTTCTCGAGATATATCAAGATATTTAAAAGTTCCGAAGCTGCACCAACATAATAGAGACACAGAAACACCGTGGCCCCTTTCTTTGAGATAACTCTGCACTATGGCGAGCTGTAAATGCCACTTCCAGTTTAGCTGTGCAGAAGAAGAACAACAAGAAGAAGAAATATCTTGAAATATGTCCGTCAGGCCCCTTCCCTTGAGATAAATCGGCAAATATCTCGGAAACGAAGCGAGCTATGGCAAAATGTTAAGAGACCTTTTTTGTAGTGAATTAAGTTTCCTACTTTTTATGTTCTATGATATTTTTTGATCAGATGCGTAGTTCTCGAGATATATCAAGATATTTAAAAGTTCCGAAGCCGCACCAACATAATAGAGATACAGAAACACCGTGGCCCCTTTCTTTGAGATAACTCTGCACTATGGCGAGCTGTAAATGCCACTTCCAGCTTAGCTGTGCAGAAGAAGAACAACACGAAGAAGAAATATCTCGAAATATGTCCGTCAGGCCCCTTCCCTTGAGATAAATCTGCAAATATCTCGGAAACGAAGCGAGCTATGGCAAAATGTTAAGAGACCTTTTTTGTAGAGAATTAAGTTTCCTACTTTTTATGTTCTATGATATTTTTTGTTCAGATGCGTAGTTCTCGAGATATATCAAGATATCTAAAAGTTCCGAAGCCGCACCAACATAATAGAGATACAGTAACACCGTGGCCCCTTTCTTTGAGATAACTCTGCACTATTGCGAGCTGGAAATGCCACTTCCAGTTTAGCTGTGCAGAAGAAGAACAACAAGAAGAAGAAATATCTCGAAATATGTCCGTCAGGCCCCTTCCCTCGAGATAAATCGGCAAATATCTCGGAAACGAAGCGAGCTATGGCAAAATGTTAAGAGACCTTTTTTGTAGAGAATTAAGTTTCCTACTTTTTATGATCTATGATATTTTTTGATCAGAAGCGTAGTTTTCGAGATATATCGAGATATTTAAAAGTTCCGAAGCCGCACCAACATAATAGAGATACAGAAACACCGTGGCCCCTTTCTTTGAGATAACTCTGCACTAGTGCGAGCCGCAAATGCCACTTCCAGCTTAGCTGTGCAGAAGAAGAACAACAAGAAGAAGAAATATCTCGAAATATGTCCGTCAGGCCCCATCCCTTGCGATATATCTGCAAATATCTCGGAAACGAAGCGAGCTATGGCAAAATGTTAAGAGACCTTTTTTGTAGAGAATTAAGTTTCCTACTTTTTATCTTCTATGATATTTTTTGATCAGATGCGTAGTTCTCGAGATATATCAAGATATTTAAAAGTTCCGAAGCCGCACAAACATAGTAGAGATACAGAAACACCGTGGCCCCTCTCTTTGAGATAACTCTGCACTATGGCGAGCTGTAAATGCCACTTCCAGCTTAGCTGTGCAGAAGAAGAACAACACGAAGAAGAAATATCTCGAAATATGTCCGTCAGGCCCCTTCCCTTGAGATAAATCTGCAAATATCTCGGAAACGAAGCGAGCTATGGCAAAATGTTAAGAGACCTTTTTTGTAGAGAATTAAGTTTCCTACTTTTTATGTTCTATGATATTTTTTGATCAGATGCGTAGTTCTCGAGATATATCAAGATATTTAAAAGTTCCGAAGCCGCACCAACATAATAGAGATACAGTAACACCGTGGCCCCTTTCTTTGAGATAACTCTGCACTATTGCGAGCTGGAAATGCCACTTCCAGTTTAGCTGTGCAGAAGAAGAACAACAAGAAGAAGAAATATCTCGAAATATGTCCGTCAGGCCCCTTCCCTTGAGATAAATTGGCAAATATCTCGGAAACGAAGCGAGCTATGGCAAAATGTTAAGAGACCTTTTTTGTAGAGAATTAAGTTTCCTACTTTTTATGTTCTATGGTATTTTTTGATCAGAAGCGTAGTTTTCGAGATATATCGAAATATTTAAAAGTTCCGAAGCCGCACCAACATAATAGAGATACAGAAACACCGTGGCCCCTTTCTTTGAGATAACTCTGCACTAGTGCGAGCCGCAAATGCCACTTCCAGCTTAGCTGTGCAGAAGAAGAACAACAAGAAGAAGAAATATCTCGAAATATGTCCGTCAGGCCCCATCCCTTGCGATATATCTGCAAATATCTCGGAAACGAAGCGAGCTATGGCAAAATGTTAAGAGACCTTTTTTGTAGAGAATTAAGTTTCCTACTTTTTATCTTCTATGATATTTTTTGATCAGATGCGTAGTTGTCGAGATATATCAAGATATTTAAAAGTTCCGAAGCCGCACAAACATAGTAGAGATACAGAAACACCGTGGCCCCTCTCTTTGAGATAACTCTGCACTATTGCGAGCTGCAAATGCCACTTCCAGCTTAGCTGTGCAGAAGAAGAACAACAAGAAGAAGAAATATCTCGAAATATGTCCGTCAGGCCCCTTCCCTTGAGATAAATCGGCAAATATCTCGGAAACGAAGCGAGCTATGGCAAAATGTTAAGAGACCTTTTTTGTAGAGAATTAAGTTTCCTACTTTTTATGTTCTATGATATTTTTTGATCAGAAGCGTAGTTTTCGAGATATATCGAGATATTTAAAAGTTCCGAAGCCGCACCAACATAATAGAGATACAGAAACACCGTGGCCCCTTTCTTTGAGATAACTCTGCACTAGTGCGAGCCGCAAATGCCACTTGCAGCTTAGCTGTGCAGAAGAAGAACAACAAGAAGAAGAAATATCTCGAAATATGTCCGTCAGGCCCCATCCCTTGCGATATATCTGCAAATATCTCGGAAACGAAGCGAGCTATGGCAAAATGTTAAGAGACCTTTTTTGTAGAGAATTAAGTTTCCTACTTTTTATCTTCTATGATATTTTTTGATCAGATGCGTAGTTCTCGAGATATATCAAGATACTTAAAAGTTCCGAAGCCGCACAAACATAGTAGAGATACAGAAACACCGTGGCCCCTCTCTTTGAGATAACTCTGCACTATTGCGAGCTGCAAATGCCACTTCCAGCTTAGCTGTGCAGAAGAAGAACAACAAGAAGAAGAAATATCTCGAAATATGTCCGTCAGGCCCCTTCCCTTGAGATAAATCGGCAAATATCTCGGAAACGAAGCGAGCTATGGCAAAATGTTAAGAGACCTTTTTTGTAGAGAATTAAGTTTCCTACTTTTTATGTTCTATGATATTTTTTGATCAGAAGCGTAGTTTTCGAGATATATCGAGATATTTAAAAGTTCCGAAGCCGCACCAACATAATACAGATACAGAAACACCGTGGCCCCTTTCTTTGAGATAACTCTGCACTAGTGCGAGCCGCAAATGCCACTTGCAGCTTAGCTGTGCAGAAGAAGAACAACAAGAAGAAGAAATATCTCGAAATATGTCCGTCAGGCCCCATCCCTTGCGATATATCTGCAAATATCTCGGAAACGAAGCGAGCTATGGCAAAATGTTAAGAGACCTTTTTTGTAGAGAATTAAGTTTCCTACTTTTTATCTTCTATGATATTTTTTGATCAGATGCGTAGTTCTCGAGATATATCAAGATATTTAAAAGTTCCGAAGCCGCACAAACATAGTAGAGATACAGAAACACCGTGGCCCCTCTCTTTGAGATAACTCTGCACTATTGCGAGCTGCAAATGCCACTTCCAGCTTAGCTGTGCAGAAGAAGAACAACAAGAAGAAGAAATATCTCGAAATATGTCCGTCAGGCCCCTTCCCTTGAGATAAATCGGCAAATATCTCGGAAACGAAGCGAGCTATGGCAAAATGTTAAGAGACCTTTTTTGTAGAGAATTAAGTTTCCTACTTTTTATCTTCTATGATATTTTTTGATCAGATGCGTAGTTCTCGAGATATATCAAGATATTTAAAAGTTCCGAAGCCGCACCAACATAATAGAGATACAGAAACACCGTGGCCCCTTTCTTTGAGATAACTCTGCACTATGGCGAGCTGTAAATGCCACTTCAAGCTTAGCTGTGCAGAAGAAGAACAACACGAAGAAGAAATATCTCGAAATATGTCCGTCAGGCCCTTTCCCTTGAGATAAATCTGCAAATATCTCGGAAACGAAGCGAGCTATGGCAAAATGTTAAGAGACCTTTTTTGTAGAGAATTAAGTTTCCTACTTTGTATGTTCTATGATATTTTTTGATCAGATGCGTAGTTCTCGAGATATATCAAGATATTTAAAAGTTCCGAAGCTGCACCAACATAATAGAGACACAGAAACACCGTGGCCCCTTTCTTTGAGATAACTCTGCACTAGTGCGAGCCGCAAATGCCACTTGCAGCTTAGCTGTGCAGAAGAAGAACAACAAGAAGAAGAAATATCTCGAAATATGTCCGTTAGGCCCCTTCCCTTGAGATAAATGTGCAAATATCTCGGAAACGAAGCGAGCTATGGCAAAATGTTAAGGGACGTTTTTTGTAGAGAATTAAGTTTCCTACTTTTTATCTTCTATCATATTTTTTGATCAGATGCGTAGTTCTCGAGATATATCAAGATATTTAAAAGTTCCGAAGCCGCACCAACATAATAGAGATACAGAAACACCGTGGCCCCTCTCTTTGAGATAACTCTGCACTATTGCGAGCTGCAAATGCCACTTCCAGCTTAGCTGTGCAGAAGAAGAACAACAAGAAGAAGAAATATCTCGAAATATGTCCGTCAGGCCCCTTCCCTTGAGATAAATCTGCAAATATCTCGGAAACGAAGCGAGCTATGGCAAAATGTTAAGAGACCTTTTTTGTAGAGAAATAAGTTTCCTACTTTTTATGTTCTATGATATTTTTTGAGTAGATGCGTAGTTCTCGAGATATATCAAGATATTTAAAAGTTCCGAAGCCGCACCAACATAATAGAGTTACAGAAACACCGTGGCCCCTTTCTTTGAGATAACTCTGCACTATTGCGAGCTGGAAATGCCACTTCCAGTTTCGCTGTGCAGAAGAAGAACAACAAGAAGAAGAAATATCTCGAAATATGTCCGTCAGGCCCCTTCCCTTGAGATAAATCGGCAAATATCTCGGAAACGAAGCGAGCTATGGCAAAATGTTAAGAGACCTTTTTTGTAGAGAATTAAGTTTCCTACTTTTTATGTTCTATGATATTTTTTGATCAGATGCGTAGTTCTCGAGATATATCAAGATATTTAAAAGTTCCGAAGCCGCACCAACATAATAGAGATACAGAAACACCGTGGCCCCTTTCTTTGAGATAACTCTGCACTATGGCGAGCTATAAATGCCACTTCCAGCTTAGCTGTGCAGAAGAAGAACAACACGAAGAAGAAATATCTCGAAATATGTCCGTCAGGCCCCTTCCCTTGAGATAAATCTGCAAATATCTCGGAAACGAAGCGAGCTATGGCAAAATGTTAAGAGACCTTTTTTGTAGAGAATTAAGTTTCCTACTTTTTATGTTCTATGATATTTTTTGATCAGATGCGTAGTTCTCGAGATATATCAAGATATTTAAAAGTTCCGAAGCCGCACCAACATAATAGAGATACAGAAACACCGTGGCCCCTTTCTTTGAGATAACTCTGCACTATTGCGAGCTGCAAATGCCACTTCCAGCTTAGCTGTGCAGAAGAAGAACAACAAGAAGAAGAAATATCTCGAAATATGTCCGTCAGGCCCCTTCCCTTGAGATATATCTGCAAATATCTCGGAAACGAAGCGAGCTATGGCAAAATGTTAAGAGACCTTTTTTGTAGAGAATTAAGTTTCCTACTTTGTATGTTCTATGATATTTTTTGATCAGATGCGTAGTTCTCGAGATATATCAAGATATTTAAAAGTTCCGAAGCTGCACCAACATAATAGAGACACAGAAACACCGTGGCCCCTTTCTTTGAGATAACTCTGCACTAGTGCGAGCCGCAAATGCCACTTCCAGCTTAGCTGTGCAGAAGAAGAACAACAAGAAGAAGAAATATCTCGAAATATGTCCGTTAGGCCCCTTCCCTTGAGATAAATGTGCAAATATCTCGGAAACGAAGCGAGCTATGGCAAAATGTTAAGAGACCTTTTTTGTAGAGAATTAAGTTTTCTACTTTTTATGTTCTATGATATTTTTTGATCAGAAGCGTAGTTTTCGAGATATATCGAGATATTTAAAAGTTCCGAAGCCGCACCAACATAATAGAGATACAGAAACACCGTGGCCCCTTTCTTTGAGATAACTCTGCACTAGTGCGAGCCGCAAATGCCACTTGCAGCTTAGCTGTGCAGAAGAAGAACAACAAGAAGAAGAAATATCTCGAAATATGTCCGTCAGGCCCCATCCCTTGCGATATATCTGCAAATATCTCGGAAACGAAGCGAGCTATGGCAAAATGATAAGAGACCTTTTTTGTAGAGAATTAAGTTTCCTACTTTTTATCTTCTATGATATTTTTTGATCAGATGCGTAGTTCTCGAGATATATCAAGATATTTAAAAGTTCCGAAGCCGCACAAACATAGTAGAGATACAGAAACACCGTGGCCCCTCTCTTTGAGATAACTCTGCACTATTGCGAGCTGCAAATGCCACTTCCAGCTTAGCTGTGCAGAAGAAGAACAACAAGAAGAAGAAATATCTCGAAATATGTCCGTCAGGCCCCTTCCCTTGAGATAAATCGGCAAATATCTCGGAAACGAAGCGAGCTATGGCAAAATGTTAAGAGACCTTTTTTGTAGAGAATTAAGTTTCCTACTTTTTATGTTCTATGATATTTTTTGATCAGAAGCGTAGTTTTCGAGATATATCGAGATATTTAAAAGTTCCGAAGCCGCACCAACATAATAGAGATACAGAAACACCGTGGCCCCTTTCTTTGAGATAACTCTGCACTATGGCGAGCTGTAAATGCCACTTCCAGCTTAGCTGTGCAGAAGAAGAACAACAAGAAGAAGAAATATCTCGAAATATGTCCGTCAGGCCCCTTCCCTTGAGATAAATGTGCAAATATCTCGGAAACGAAGCGAGCTATGGCAAAATGTTAAGAGACCTTTTATGTAGAGAAATAAGTTTCCTACTTTTTATGTTCTATGATATTTTTTGAGTAGATGCGTAGTTCTCGAGATATATCAAGATATTTAAAAGTTCCGAAGCCGCACCAACATAATAGAGTTACAGAAACACCGTGGCCCCTTTCTTTGAGATAACTCTGCACTATTGCGAGCTGGAAATGCCACTTCCAGTTTCGCTGTGCAGAAGAAGAACAACAAGAAGAAGAAATATCTCGAAATATGTCCGTCAGGCCCCTTCCCTTGAGATAAATCGGCAAATATCTCGGAAACGAAGCGAGCTATGGCAAAATGTTAAGAGACCTTTTTTGTAGAGAATTAAGTTTCCTACTTTTTATGTTCTATGATATTTTTTGAACAGATGCGTAGTTCTCGAGATATATCAAGATATTTAAAAGTTCCGAAGCCGCACCAACATAATAGAGATACAGAAACACCGTGGCCCCTTTCTTTGAGATAACTCTGCACTATTGCGAGCCGCAAATGCCACTTCCAGCTTAGCTGTGCAGAAGAAGAACAACAAGAAGAAGAAATATCTCGAAATATGTCCGTCAGGCCCCATCCCTTGCGATAAATCTGCAAATATCTCGCAAACGAAGCGAGCTATGGCAAAATGTTAAGAGACCTTTTTTGTAGAGAATTAAGTTTCCTACTTTTTATCTTCTATGATATTTTTTGATCAGATGCGTAGTTCTCGAGATATATCAAGATATTTAAAAGTTCCGAAGCCGCACCAACATAATAGAGATACAGAAACACCGTGGCCCCTCTCTTTGAGATAACTCTGCACTATTGCGAGCTGCAAATGCCACTTCCAGCTTAGCTGTGCAGAAGAAGAACAACAAGAAGAAGAAATATCTCGAAATATGTCCGTCAGGCCCCTTCCCTTGAGATAAATCTGCAAATATCTCGTAAACGAAGCGAGCTATGGCAAAATGTTAAGAGACCTTTTTTGTAGGGAATTAAGTTTCCTACTTTTTATCTTCTATGATATTTTTTGATCAGATGCGTAGTTCTCGAGATATATCAAGATATTTAAAAGTTCCGAAGCTGCACCAACATAATAGAGACACAGAAACACCGTGGCCCCTTTCTTTGAGATAACTCTGCACTAGTGCGAGCCGCAAATGCCACTTCCAGCTTAGCTGTGCAGAAGAAGAACAACAAGAAGAAGAAATATCTCGAAATATGTCCGTTAGGCCCCTTCCCTTGAGACAAATGTGCAAATATCTCGGAAACGAAGCGAGCTATGGCAAAATGTTAAGAGACGTTTTTTGTAGAGAATTAAGTTTCCTACTTTTTATCTTCTATAATATTTTTTGATCAGATGCGTAGTTCTCGAGATATATCAAGATATTTAAAAGTTCCGAAGCCGCACCAACATAATAGAGATACAGAAACACCGTGGCCCCTCTCTTTGAGATAACTCTGCACTATTGCGAGCTGCAAATGCCACTTCCAGCTTAGCTGTGCAGAAGAAGAACAACAAGAAGAAGAAATATCTCGAAATATGTCCGTCAGGCCCCTTCCCTTGAGATAAATGTGCAAATATCTCGGAAACGAAGCGAGCTATGGCAAAATGTTAAGAGACCTTTTATGTAGAGAAATAAGTTTCCTACTTTTTATGTTCTATGATATTTTTTGAGTAGATGCGTAGTTCTCGAGATATATCAAGATATTTAAAAGTTCCGAAGCCGCACCAACATAATAGAGTTACAGAAACACCGTGGCCCCTTTCTTTGAGATAACTCTGCACTATTGCGAGCTGGAAATGCCACTTCCAGTTTCGCTGTGCAGAAGAAGAACAACAAGAAGAAGAAATATCTCGAAATATGTCCGTCAGGCCCCTTCCCTTGAGATAAATCGGCAAATATCTCGGAAACGAAGCGAGCTATGGCAAAATGTTAAGAGACCTTTTTTGTAGAGAATTAAGTTTCCTACTTTTTATGTTCTATGATATTTTTTGAACAGATGCGTAGTTCTCGAGATATATCAAGATATTTAAAAGTTCCGAAGCCGCACCAACATAATAGAGATACAGAAACACCGTGGCCCCTTTCTTTGAGATAACTCTGCACTATTGCGAGCCGCAAATGCCACTTCCAGCTTAGCTGTGCAGAAGAAGAACAACAAGAAGAAGAAATATCTCGAAATATGTCCGTCAGGCCCCATCCCTTGCGATAAATCTGCAAATATCTCGCAAACGAAGCGAGCTATGGCAAAATGTTAAGAGACCTTTTTTGTAGAGAATTAAGTTTCCTACTTTTTATCTTCTATGATATTTTTTGATCAGATGCGTAGTTCTCGAGATATATCAAGATATTTAAAAGTTCCGAAGCCGCACCAACATAATAGAGATACAGAAACACCGTGGCCCCTCTCTTTGAGATAACTCTGCACTATTGCGAGCTGCAAATGCCACTTCCAGCTTAGCTGTGCAGAAGAAGAACAACAAGAAGAAGAAATATCTCGAAATATGTCCGTTAGGCCCCTTCCCTTGAGATAAATGTGCAAATATCTCGGAAACGAAGCGAGCTATGGCAAAATGTTAAGAGACGTTTTTTGTAGAGAATTAAGTTTCCTACTTTTTATCTTCTATGATATTTTTTGATCAGATGCGTAGTTCTCGAGATATATCAAGATATTTAAAAGTTCCGAAGCCGCACCAACATAATAGAGATACAGAAACACCGTGGCCCCTCTCTTTGAGATAACTCTGCACTATTGCGAGCTGCAAATGCCACTTCCAGCTTAGCTGTGCAGAAGAAGAACAACAAGAAGAAGAAATATCTCGAAATATGTCCGTCAGGCCCCTTCCCTTGAGATAAATCTGCAAATATCTCGGAAACGAAGCGAGCTATGGCAAAATGTTAAGAGACCTTTTTTGTAGAGAAATAAGTTTCCTACTTTTTATGTTCTGTGATATTTTTTGAGTAGATGCGTAGTTCTCGAGATATATCAAGATATTTAAAAGTTCCGAAGCCGCACCAACATAATAGAGTTACAGAAACACCGTGGCCCCTTTCTTTGAGATAACTCTGCACTATTGCGAGCTGGAAATGCCACTTCCAGTTTCGCTGTGCAGAAGAAGAACAACAAGAAGAAGAAATATCTCGAAATATGTCCGTCAGGCCCCTTCCCTTGAGATAAATCGGCAAATATCTCGGAAACGAAGCGAGCTATGGCAAAATGTTAAGAGACCTTTTTTGTAGAGAATTAAGTTTCCTACTTTTTATGTTCTATGATATTTTTTGAACAGATGCGTAGTTCTCGAGATATATCAAGATATTTAAAAGTTCCGAAGCCGCACCAACATAATAGAGATACCGAAACACCGTGGCCCCTTTCTTTGAGATAACTCTGCACTATTGCGAGCCGCAAATGCCACTTCCAGCTTAGCTGTGCAGAAGAAGAACAACAAGAAGAAGAAATATCTCGAAATATGTCCGTCAGGCCCCATCCCTTGCGATAAATCTGCAAATATCTCGGAAACGAAGCGAGCTATGGCAAAATGTTAAGAGACCTTTTTTGTAGAGAATTAAGTTTCCTACTTTGTATGTTCTATGATATTTTTTGATCAGATGCGTAGTTCTCGAGATATATCAAGATATTTAAAAGTTCCGAAGCTGCACCAACATAATAGAGACACAGAAACACCGTGGCCCCTTTCTTTGAGATAACTCTGCACTAGTGCGAGCCGTAAATGCCACTTCCAGCTTAGCTGTGCAGAAGAAGAACAACAAGAAGAAGAAATATCTCGAAATATGTCCGTTAGGCCCCTTCCCTTGAGATAAATGTGCAAATATCTCGGAAACGAAGCGAGCTATGGCAAAATGTTAAGAGACGTTTTTTGTAGGGAATTATGTTTCCTACAATTTATGTTGTATGATATTTTTGATCAGAAGCGTAGTTTTCGAGATATATCGAGATATTTAAAAGTTCCGAAGACGCACCAACATAATAGAGATACAGAAACACCGTGGCCCCTTTCTTTGAGATAACTCTGCACTATGGCGAGCTGTAAATGCCACTTCCAGTTTAGCTGTGCAGAAGAAGAACAACAAGAAGAAGAAATATCTTGAAATATGTCCGTCAGGCCCCTTCCCTTGAGATAAATCGGCAAATATCTCGGAAACGAAGCGAGCTATGGCAAAATGTTAAGAGACCTTTTTTGTAGAGAATTAAGTTTCCTACTTTTTATGTTCTATGATATTTTTTGATCAGATGCGTAGTTCTCGAGATATATCAAGATATTTAAAAGTTCCGAAGCCGCACCAACATAATAGAGATACAGAAACACCGTGGCCCCTTTCTTTGAGATAACTCTGCACTATGGCGAGCTATAAATGCCACTTCCAGCTTAGCTGTGCAGAAGAAGAACAACACGAAGAAGAAATATCTCGAAATATGTCCGTCAGGCCCCTTCCCTTGAGATAAATCTGCAAATATCTCGGAAACGAAGCGAGCTATGGCAAAATGTTAAGAGACCTTTTTTGTAGAGAATTAAGTTTCCTACTTTTTATGTTCTATGATATTTTTTGATCAGATGCGTAGTTCTCGAGATATATCAAGATATTTAAAAGTTCCGAAGCCGCACCAACATAATAGAGATACAGAAACACCGTGGCCCCTTTCTTTGAGATAACTCTGCACTATTGCGAGCTGCAAATGCCACTTCCAGCTTAGCTGTGCAGAAGAAGAACAACAAGAAGAAGAAATATCTCGAAATATGTCCGTCAGGCCCCTTCCCTTGAGATATATCTGCAAATATCTCGGAAACGAAGCGAGCTATGGCAAAATGTTAAGAGACCTTTTTTGTAGAGAATTAAGTTTCCTACTTTGTATGTTCTATGATATTTTTTGATCAGATGCGTAGTTCTCGAGATATATCAAGATATTTAAAAGTTCCGAAGCTGCACCAACATAATAGAGACACAGAAACACCGTGGCCCCTTTCTTTGAGATAACTCTGCACTAGTGCGAGCCGCAAATGCCACTTCCAGCTTAGCTGTGCAGAAGAAGAACAACAAGAAGAAGAAATATCTCGAAATATGTCCGTTAGGCCCCTTCCCTTGAGATAAATGTGCAAATATCTCGGAAACGAAGCGAGCTATGGCAAAATGTTAAGAGACCTTTTTTGTAGAGAATTAAGTTTTCTACTTTTTATGTTCTATGATATTTTTTGATCAGAAGCGTAGTTTTCGAGATATATCGAGATATTTAAAAGTTCCGAAGCCGCACCAACATAATAGAGATACAGAAACACCGTGGCCCCTTTCTTTGAGATAACTCTGCACTAGTGCGAGCCGCAAATGCCACTTGCACCTTAGCTGTGCAGAAGAAGAACAACAAGAAGAAGAAATATCTCGAAATATGTCCGTCAGGCCCCTTCCCTTGAGATAAATCGGCAAATATCTCGGAAACGAAGCGAGCTATGGCAAAATGTTAAGAGACCTTTTTTGTAGAGAATTAAGTTTCCTACTTTTTATGTTCTATGATATTTTTTGATCAGAAGCGTAGTTTTCGAGATATATCGAGATATTTAAAAGTTCCGAAGCCGCACCAACATAATAGAGATACAGAAACACCGTGGCCCCTTTCTTTGAGATAACTCTGCACTATGGCGAGCTGTAAATGCCACTTCCAGCTTAGCTGTGCAGAAGAAGAACAACACGAAGAAGAAATATCTCGAAATATGTCCGTCAGGCCCTTTCCCTTGAGATAAATCTGCAAATATCTCGGAAACGAAGCGAGCTATGGCAAAATGTTAAGAGACCTTTTTTGTAGAGAATTAAGTTTCCTACTTTGTATGTTCTATGATATTTTTTGATCAGATGCGTAGTTCTCGAGATATATCAAGATATTTAAAAGTTCCGAAGCTGCACCAACATAATAGAGACACAGAAACACCGTGGCCCCTTTCTTTGAGATAACTCTGCACTAGTGCGAGCCGCAAATGCCACTTCCAGCTTAGCTGTGCAGAAGAAGAACAACAAGAAGAAGAAATATCTCGAAATATGTCCGTTAGGCCCCTTCCCTTGAGACAAATGTGCAAATATCTCGGAAACGAAGCGAGCTATGGCAAAATGTTAAGAGACGTTTTTTGTAGAGAATTAAGTTTCCTACTTTTTATCTTCTATGATATTTTTTGATCAGATGCGTAGTTCTCGAGATATATCAAGATATTTAAAAGTTCCGAAGCCGCACCAACATAATAGAGATACAGAAACACCGTGGCCCCTCTCTTTGAGATAACTCTGCACTATTGCGAGCTGCAAATGCCACTTCCAGCTTAGCTGTGCAGAAGAAGAACAACAAGAAGAAGAAATATCTCGAAATATGTCCGTCAGGCCCCTTCCCTTGAGATAAATCTGCAAATATCTCGGAAACGAAGCGAGCTATGGCAAAATGTTAAGAGACCTTTTATGTAGAGAAATAAGTTTCCTACTTTTTATGTTCTATGATATTTTTTGAGTAGATGCGTAGTTCTCGAGATATATCAAGATATTTAAAAGTTCCGAAGCCGCACCAACATAATAGAGTTACAGAAACACCGTGGCCCCTTTCTTTGAGATAACTCTGCACTATTGCGAGCTGGAAATGCCACTTCCAGTTTAGCTGTGCAGAAGAAGAACAACAAGAAGAAGAAATATCTCGAAATATGTCCGTCAGGCCCCTTCCCTTGAGATAAATCGGCAAATATCTCGGAAACGAAGCGAGCTATGGCAAAATGTTAAGAGACCTTTTTTGTAGAGAATTAAGTTTCCTACTTTTTATGTTCTATGATATTTTTTGAACAGATGCGTAGTTCTCGAGATATATCAAGATATTTAAAAGTTCCGAAGCCGCACCAACATAATAGAGATACAGAAACACCGTGGCCCCTTTCTTTGAGATAACTCTGCACTATTGCGAGCCGCAAATGCCACTTCCAGCTTAGCTGTGCAGAAGAAGAACAACAAGAAGAAGAAATATCTCGAAATATGTCCGTCAGGCCCCATCCCTTGCGATAAATCTGCAAATATCTCGGAAACGAAGCGAGGTATGGCAAAATGTTAAGAGACCTTTTTTGTAGAGAATTAAGTTTCCTACTTTTTATCTTCTATGATATTTTTTGATCAGATGCGTAGTTCTCGAGATATATCAAGATATTTAAAAGTTCCGAAGCCGCACCAACATAATAGAGATACAGAAACACCGTGGCCCCTCTCTTTGAGATAACTCTGCACTATTGCGAGCTGCAAATGCCACTTCCAGCTTAGCTGTGCAGAAGAAGAACAACAAGAAGAAGAAATATCTCGAAATATGTCCGTCAGGCCCCTTCCCTTGAGATAAATCTGCAAATATCTCGTAAACGAAGCGAGCTATGGCAAAATGTTAAGAGACCTTTTTTGTAGAGAATTAAGTTTCCTACTTTTTATGTTCTATGATATTTTTTGATCAGACGCGTAGTTCTCGAGATATATCAAGATATTTGAAAGTTCCGAAGCCGCACCAACATAATAGAGATACAGAAACACCGTGGCCCCTTTCTTTGAGATAACTCTGCACTATTGCGAGCTGCAAATGCCACTTCCAGTTTAGCTGTGCAGAAGAAGAACAACAAGAAGAAGAAATATCTTGAAATATGTCCGTCAGGCCCCTTCCCTTGAGATAAATCGGCAAATATCTCGGAAACGAAGCGAGCTATGGCAAAATGTTAAGAGACCTTTTTTGTAGAGAATTAAGTTTCCTACTTTTTATGTTCTATGATATTTTTTGATCAGATGCGTAGTTCTCGAGATATATCAAGATATTTAAAAGTTCCGAAGCCGGACCAACATAATAGAGATACAGAAACACCGTGGCCCCTTTCTTTGAGATAACTCTGCACTATGGCGAGCTATAAATGCCACTTCCAGCTTAGCTGTGCAGAAGAAGAACAACACGAAGAAGAAATATCTCGAAATATGTCCGTCAGGCCCCTTCCCTTGAGATAAATCTGCAAATATCTCGGAAACGAAGCGAGCTATGGCAAAATGTTGAGAGACCTTTTTTGTAGAGAATTAAGTTTCCTACTTTTTATGTTCTATGATATTTTT
Source organism: Osmia lignaria lignaria (assembly GCF_051020975.1). Classification (NCBI taxonomy): domain Eukaryota; kingdom Metazoa; phylum Arthropoda; class Insecta; order Hymenoptera; family Megachilidae; genus Osmia; species Osmia lignaria. Next base: position 9,621,259 of record NW_027478166.1, read on the forward strand.
TGATCAGATGCGTAGTTCTCGAGATATATCAAGATATTTAAAAGTTCCGAAGCCGCACCAACATAATAGAGATACAGAAACACCGTGGCCCCTTTCTTTGAGATAACTCTGCAATATTGCGAGCTGCAAATGCCACTTCCAGCTTAGCTGTGCAGAAGAAGAACAACAAGAAGAAGAAATATCTCGAAATATGTCCGTCAGGCCCGTTCTTTTGAGCTGAATCTGCAAATATCTCGGAAACGAAGCGAGCTATGGCAAAATGTTAAGAGACGTTTTTTGTAGAGAATTATGTTTCCTACAATTTATGTTCTATGATATTTCTTGATCAGAAGCGTAGTTTTCGAGATATATCGAGATATTTAAAAGTTCCGAAGCCGCACCAACATAATAGAGATTCAGAAACACCGTGGCCCCTTTCTTTGAGATAACTCTGCACTATTGCGAGCTGCAAATGCCACTTCCAGTTTAGCTGTGCAGTAGAAGAACAACAAGAAGAAGAAATATCTCGAAATATGTCCGTCAGGCCCCTTCCGTTGAGATAAATCTGCAAATATCTCGGAAACGAAGCGAGCTATGGCAAAATGTTGAGAGACCTTTTTTGTAGAGAATTATGTTTCCTACAATTTATGTTCTATGATATTTTTTGATCAGATGCGTAGTTCTCGAGATATATCGAGATATTTAAAAGTTCCGAAGCCGCACCAACATAATAGAGATACAGAAACACCGTGGCCCCCTTCTTTGAGATAACTCTGCACTATTGCGAGCTGCAAATGCCACTTCCAGCTTAGCTGTGCAGAAGAAGAACAACAAGAAGAAGAAATATCTCGAAATATGTCCGTCAGGCCCCTTCAATTGAGATATATCTGCAAATATCTCGGAAACGAAGCGAGCTATGGCAAAATGTTAAGAGACCTTTTTTGTAGAGAATTAAGTTTCCTACTTTTTATGTTCTATGATATTTTTTGATCAGAAGCGTAGTTTTCGAGATATACCGAGATATTTAAAAGTTCCGAAGCCGCACCAACATAATAGAAATACAGAAACACCGTGGCCCCTTTCTTTGAGATAACTCTGCACTATTGCGAGCTGCAAATGCCACTTCCAGCTTAGCTGTGCAGAAGAAGAACAACAAGAAGAAGAAATATCTCGAAATATGTCCGTCAGGCCCCTTCTCTTGAGATATATCTGCAAATATCTCGGAAACGAAGCGAGCCATGGTAAAATGTTAAGAGACCTTTTTTGTAGAGAATTATGTTTCCTACAATTTATGTTCTATGATATTTTTTGATCAGAAGCGTAGTTTTCGAGATATATCGAGATATTTAAAAGTTCCGAAGCCGCACCAACATAATAGAGGTACAGAAACACCGTGGCCCCTTTCTTTGAGATAACTCTGCACTAGTGCGAGCCGCAAATGTCACTTCCAGCTTAGCTGTGCAGAAGAAAAACAACAAGAAGAAGAAATATCACGAAATATGTCCGTCAGGCCCCTTCCGTTGAGATAAATCTGCAAATATCTCGGAAACGAAGCGAGCTATGGCAAAATGTTAAGAGACCTTTTTTGTAGAGAATTAAGTTTCCTACTTTTTATGTGCTATGATATTTTTTGATCAGATGCGTAGTTCTCGAGATATATCAAGATATTTAAAAGTTCCGAAGCCGCACCAACATAATAGAGATACAGAAACACCGTGGCCCCTTTCTTTGAGATAACTCGGCACTATTGCGAGCTGTAAATGCCACTTCCAGCTTAGCTGTGCAGAAGAAGAACAACAAGAAGAAGAAATATCTCGAAATATGTCCGTCAGGCCCCTTCCCTTGAGATATACCTGCAAATATCTCGGAAACGAAGCGAGCCATGGCAAAATGTTAAGAGACCTTTTTTGTAGAGAATTATGTTTCCTACAATTTATGTTCTATGATATTTTTTGATCAGAAGCGTAGTTTTCGAGATATATCGAGATATTTAAAAGTTCCGAAGCCGCACCAACATAATAGAGGTACAGAAACACCGTGGCCCCTTTCTTTGACATAACTCTGCACTATTGCGAGCTGCAAATGCCACTTCCAGCTTAGCTGTGCAGAAGAAGAACAACAAGAAGAAGAAATATCTCGAAATATGTCCGTCAGGCCCCTTCCCTTGAGATAAATCTGCAAATATCTCGGAAACGAAGCGAGCTATGGCAAAATGTTGAGAGACCTTTTTTGTAGAGAATTAAGTTTCCTACTTTTTATGTTCTATGATATTTTTTGATCAGATGCGTAGTTCTCGAGATATATCAAGATATTTAAAAGTTCCGAAGCCGCACCAACATAATAGAGATACAGAAACACCGTGGCCCCTTTCTTTGAGATAACTCTGCACTATTGCGAGCTGCAAATGCCACTTCCAGCTTAGCTGTGCAGAAGAAGAACAACAAGAAGAAGAAATATCTCGAAATATGTCCGTCAGGCCCGTTCTTTTGAGCTGAATCTGCAAATATCTCGGAAACGAAGCGAGCTATGGCAAAATGTTAAGAGACGTTTTTTGTAGAGAATTATGTTTCCTACAATTTATGTTCTATGATATTTCTTGATCAGAAGCGTAGTTTTCGAGATATATCGAGATATTTAAAAGTTCCGAAGCCGCACCAACATAATAGAGATTCAGAAACACCGTGGCCCCTTTCTTTGAGATAACTCTGCACTATTGCGAGCTGCAAATGCCACTTCCAGTTTAGCTGTGCAGAAGAAGAACAACAAGAAGAAGAAATATCTCGAAATATGTCCGTCAGGCCCCTTCCCTTGAGATAAATCTGCAAATATCTCGGAAACGAAGCGAGCTATGGCAAAATGTTAAGAGACCTTTTTTGTAGAGAATTAGGTTTCCTACAATTTATGTTCTATGATATTTTTTGATCAGATGCGTAGTTCTCGAGATATATCGAGATATTTAAAAGTTCTGAAGCCGCACCAACATAATAGAGATACAGAAACACCGTGGCCCCCTTCTTTGAGATAACTCTGCACTATTGCGAGCTGCAAATGCCACTTCCAGCTGAGCTGTGCAGAAGAAGAACAACAAGAAGAAGAAGTATCTCGAAATATGTCCGTCAGGCCCCTTCAATTGAGATATATCTGCAAATATCTCGGAAACGAAGCGAGCTATGGCAAAATGTTAAGAGACCTTTTTTGTAGAGAATTAAGTTTCCTACTTTTTATGTTCTATGATATTTTTTGATCAGAAGCGTAGTTTTCGAGATATACCGAGATATTTAAAAGTTCCGAAGCCGCACAAACATAATAGAAATACAGAAACACCGTGGCCCCTTTCTTTGAGATAACTCTGCACTATTGCGAGCTGCAAATGCCACTTCCAGCTTAGCTGTGCAGAAGAAGAACAACAAGAAGAAGAAATATCTCGAAATATGTCCGTCAGGCCCCTTCTCTTGAGATATATCTGCAAATATCTCGGAAACGAAGCGAGCCATGGCAAAATGTTAAGAGACCTTTTTTGTAGAGAATTATGTTTCCTACAATTTATGTTCTATGATATTTTTTGATCAGAAGCGTAGTTTTCGAGATATATCGAGATATTTAAAAGTTCCGAACACGCACCAACATAATAGAGGTACAGAAACACCGTGGCCCCTTTCTTTGAGATAACTCTGCACTAGTGCGAGCCGCAAATGTCACTTCCAGCTTAGCTGTGCAGAAGAAAAACAACAAGAAGAAGAAATATCTCGAAATATGTCCGTCAGGCCCCTTCCGTTGAGATAAATCTGCAAATATCTCGGAAACGAAGCGAGCTATGGCAAAATGTTAAGAGACCTTTTTTGTAGAGAATTAAGTTTCCTACTTTTTATGTTCTATGATATTTTTTGATCAGATGCGTAGTTCTCGAGATATATCAAGATATTTAAAAGTTCCGAAGCCGCACCAACATAATAGAGATACAGAAACACCGTGGCCCCTTTCTTTGAGATAACTCTGCACTATTGCGAGCTGTAAATGCCACTTCCAACTTAGCTGTGCAGAAGAAGAACAACAAGAAGAAGAAATATCTCGAAATATGTCCGTCAGGCCCCTTCCCTTGAGATATACCTGCAAATATCTCGGAAACGAAGCGAGCCATGGCAAAATGTTAAGAGACCTTTTTTGTAGAGAATTATGTTTCCTACAATTTATGTTCTATGATATTTTTTGATCAGAAGCGTAGTTTTCGAGATATATCGAGATATTTAAAAGTTCCGAAGCCGCACCAACATAATAGAGGTACAGAAACACCGTGGCCCCTTTCTTTGAGATAACGCTGCACTAGTGCGAGCCGCAAATGCCACTTCCAGCTTAGCTGTGCAGAAGAAGAACAACAAGAAGAAGAAATATCTCGAAATATGTCCGTCAGGCCCCTTCCCTTGAGATAAATCTGCAAATATCTCGGAAACGAAGCGAGCTATGGCAAAATGTTAAGAGACCTTTTTTGTAGACAATTAAGTTTCCTACTTTTTATGTTCTATGATATTTTTTGATCAGATGCGTAGTTCTCGAGATATATCAAGATATTTAAAAGTTCCGAAGCCGCACCAACATAATAGAGATACAGAAACACCGTGGCCCCTTTCTTTGAGATAACTCTGCACTATTGCGAGCTGCAAATGCCACTTCCAGCTTAGCTGTGCAGAAGAAGAACAACAAGAAGAAGAAATATCTCGAAATATGTCCGTCAGGCCCGTTCCTTTGAGATGAATCTGCAAATATCTCGGAAACGAAGCGAGCTATGGCAAAATGTTAAGAGACGTTTTTTGTAGAGAATTATGTTTCCTACTTTTTATGTTCTATGATATTTTTTGATCAGATGCGTAGTTCTCGAGATATATCAAGATATTTAAAAGTTCCGAAGCCGCACCAACATAATAGAGATACAGAAACACCGTGGTCCCTTTGTTTGAGATAACTCTGCACTATTGTGAGCTGCAAATGCCACTTCCAGCTTAGCTGTGCAGAAGAAGAACAACAAGAAGAAGAAATATCTCGAAATATGTCCGTCAGGCCCCTTCCCTTGAGATAAATCTGCAAATATCTCGGAAACGAAGCGAGCTATGGCAAAATGTTAAGAGACCTTTTTTGTAGAGAATTAAGTTTCCTACTTTTTATGTTCTATGATATTTTTTGATCAGATGCGTAGTTCTCGCGATATATCAAGATATTTAAAAGTTCCGAAGCCGCACCAACATAATAGAGATACAGAAACACCGTGGCCCCTTTCTTTGAGATAACTCTGCACTATTGCGAGCTGTAAATGCCACTTCCAGTTTAGCTGTGCAGAAGAAGAACAACAAGAAGAAGAAATATCTTGAAATATGTCCGTCAGGCCCCTTCCCTTGAGATAAATCGGCAAATATCTCGGAAACGAAGCGAGCTATGGCAAAATGTTAAGAGACCTTTTTTGTAGAGAATTAAGTTTCCTACTTTTTATGTTCTATGATATTTTGTGATCAGATGCGTAGTTCTCGAGATATATCAAGATATTTAAAAGTTCCGAAGCCGCACCAACATAATAGAGATACAGAAACACCGTGGCCCCTTTCTTTGAGATAACTCTGCACTATGGCGAGCTGTAAATGCCACTTCCAGCTTAGCTGTGCAGAAGAAGAACAACACGAAGAAGAAATATCTCGAAATATGTCCGTCAGGCCCCTTCCCTTGAGATAAATCTGCAAATATCTCGGAAACGAAGCGAGCTATGGCAAAATGTTAAGAGACCTTTTTTGTAGAGAATTAAGTTTCCTACTTTTTATGTTCTATGATATTTTTTGATCAGATGCGTAGTTCTCGAGATATATCAAGATATTTAAAAGTTCCGAAGCCGCACCAACATAATAGAGATACAGTAACACCGTGGCCCCTTTCTTTGAGATAACTCTGCACTATTGCGAGCTGGAAATGCCACTTCCAGTTTAGCTGTGCAGAAGAAGAACAACAAGAAGAAGAAATATCTCGAAATATGTCCGTCAGGCCCCATCCCTTGCGATATATCTGCAAATATCTCGGAAACGAAGCGAGCTATGGCAAAATGTTAAGAGACCTTTTTTGTAGAGAATTAAGTTTCCTACTTTTTATCTTCTATGATATTTTTTGATCAGATGCGTAGTTCTCGAGATATATCAAGATATTTAAAAGTTCCGAAGCCGCACAAACATAGTAGAGATACAGAAACACCGTGGCCCCTCTCTTTGAGATAACTCTGCACTATTGCGAGCTGCAAATGCCACTTCCAGCTTAGCTGTGCAGAAGAAGAACAACAAGAAGAAGAAATATCTCGAAATATGTCCGTCAGGCCCCTTCCCTTGAGATAAATCGGCAAATATCTCGGAAACGAAGCGAGCTATGGCAAAATGTTAAGAGACCTTTTTTGTAGAGAATTAAGTTTCCTGCTTTTTATGTTCTATGATATTTTGTGATCAGATGCGTAGTTCTCGAGATATATCAAGATATTTAAAAGTTCCGAAGCCGCACCAACATAATAGAGATACAGAAACACCGTGGCCCCTTTCTTTGAGATAACTCTGCACTATGGCGAGCTGTAAATGCCACTTCCAGCTTAGCTGTGCAGAAGAAGAACAACACGAAGAAGAAATATCTCGAAATATGTCCGTCAGGCCCCTTCCCTTGAGATAAATCTGCAAATATCTCGGAAACGAAGCGAGCTATGGCAAAATGTTAAGAGACCTTTTTTGTAGAGAATTAAGTTTCCTACTTTTTATGTTCTATGATATTTTTTGATCAGATGCGTAGTTCTCGAGATATATCAAGATATTTAAAAGTTCCGAAGCCGCACCAACATAATAGAGATACAGTAACACCGTGGCCCCTTTCTTTGAGATAACTCTGCACTATTGCGAGCTGGAAATGCCACTTCCAGTTTAGCTGTGCAGAAGAAGAACAACAAGAAGAAGAAATATCTCGAAATATGTCCGTCAGGCCCCATCCCTTGCGATATATCTGCAAATATCTCGGAAACGAAGCGAGCTATGGCAAAATGTTAAGAGACCTTTTTTGTAGAGAATTAAGTTTCCTACTTTTTATCTTCTATGATATTTTTTGATCAGATGCGTAGTTCTCGAGATATATCAAGATATTTAAAAGTTCCGAAGCCGCACAAACATAGTAGAGATACAGAAACACCGTGGCCCCTCTCTTTGAGATAACTCTGCACTATTGCGAGCTGCAAATGCCACTTCCAGCTTAGCTGTGCAGAAGAAGAACAACAAGAAGAAGAAATATCTCGAAATATGTCCGTCAGGCCCCTTCCCTTGAGATAAATCGGCAAATATCTCGGAAACGAAGCGAGCTATGGCAAAATGTTAAGAGACCTTTTTTGTAGAGAATTAAGTTTCCTACTTTTTATGTTCTATGATATTTTTTGATCAGAAGCGTAGTTTTCGAGATATATCGAGATATTTAAAAGTTCCGAAGCCGCACCAACATAATAGAGATACAGAAACACCGTGGCCCCTTTCTTTGAGATAACTCTGCACTAGTGCGAGCCGCAAATGCCACTTCCAGCTTAGCTGTGCAGAAGAAGAACAACAAGAAGAAGAAATATCTCGAAATATGTCCGTCAGGCCCCATCCCTTGCGATATATCTGCAAATATCTCGGAAACGAAGCGAGCTATGGCAAAATGTTAAGAGACCTTTTTTGTAGAGAATTAAGTTTCCTACTTTTTATCTTCTATGATATTTTTTGATCAGATGCGTAGTTCTCGAGATATATCAAGATATTTAAAAGTTCCGAAGCTGCACCAACATAATAGAGACACAGAAACACCGTGGCCCCTTTCTTTGAGATAACTCTGCACTAGTGCGAGCCGCAAATGCCACTTCCAGCTTAGCTGTGCAGAAGAAGAACAACAAGAAGAAGAAATATCTCGAAATATGTCCGTTAGGCCCCTTCCCTTGAGATAAATGTGCAAATATCTCGGAAACGAAGAGAGCTATGGCAAAATGTTAAGAGACGTTTTTTGTAGAGAATTAAGTTTCCTACTTTTTATCTTCTATGATATTTTTTGATCAGATGCGTAGTTCTCGAGATATATCAAGATATTTAAAAGTTCCGAAGCCGCACCAACATAATAGAGATACAGAAACACCGTGGCCCCTCTCTTTGAGATAACTCTGCACTATTGCGAGCTGCAAATGCCACTTCCAGCTTAGCTGTGCAGAAGAAGAACAACAAGAAGAAGAAATATCTCGAAATATGTCCGTCAGGCCCCTTCCCTTGAGATAAATCTGCAAATATCTCGGAAACGAAGCGAGCTATGGCAAAATGTTAAGAGACCTTTTTTGTAGAGAAATAAGTTTCCCACTTTTTATGTTCTATGATATTTTTTGAGTAGATGCGTAGTTCTCGAGATATATCAAGATATTTAAAAGTTCCGAAGCCGCACCAACATAATAGAGTTACAGAAACACCGTGGCCCCTTTCTTTGAGATAACTCTGCACTATTGCGAGCTGGAAATGCCACTTCCAGTTTAGCTGTGCAGAAGAAGAACAACAAGAAGAAGAAATATCTCGAAATATGTCCGTCAGGCCCCTTCCCTTGAGATAAATCGGCAAATATCTCGGAAACGAAGCGAGCTATGGCAAAATGTTAAGAGACCTTTTTTGTAGAGAATTAAGTTTCCTACTTTTTATGTTCTATGATATTTTTTGAACAGATGCGTAGTTCTCGAGATATATCAAGATATTTAAAAGTTCCGAAGCCGCACCAACATAATAGAGATACAGAAACACCGTGGCCCCTTTCTTTGAGATAACTCTGCACTATTGCGAGCCGCAAATGCCACTTCCAGCTTAGCTGTGCAGAAGAAGAACAACAAGAAGAAGAAATATCTCGAAATATGTCCGTCAGGCCCCATCCCTTGCGATAAATCTGCAAATATCTCGGAAACGAAGCGAGCTATGGCAAAATGTTAAGAGACCTTTTTTGTAGAGAATTAAGTTTCCTACTTTTTATCTTCTATGATATTTTTTGATCAGATGCGTAGTTCTCGAGATATATCAAGATATTTAAAAGTTCCGAAGCCGCACCAACATAATAGAGATACAGAAACACCGTGGCCCCTCTCTTTGAGATAACTCTGCACTATTGCGAGCTGCAAATGCCACTTCCAGCTTAGCTGTGCAGAAGAAGAACAACAAGAAGAAGAAATATCTCGAAATATGTCCGTCAGGCCCCTTCCCTTGAGATAAATCTGCAAATATCTCGTAAACGAAGCGAGCTATGGCAAAATGTTAAGAGACCTTTTTTGTAGAGAATTAAGTTTCCTACTTTTTATCTTCTATGATATTTTTTGATCAGATGCGTAGTTCTCGAGATATATCAAGATATTTAAAAGTTCCGAAGCCGGACCAACATAATAGAGATACAGAAACACCGTGGCCCCTTTCTTTGAGATAACTCTGCACTATGGCGAGCTATAAATGCCACTTCCAGCTTAGCTGTGCAGAAGAAGAACAACACGAAGAAGAAATATCTTGAAATATGTCCGTCAGGCCCCTTCCCTTGAGATAAATCTGCAAATATCTCGGAAACGAAGCGAGCTATGGCAAAATGTTAAGAGACCTTTTTTGTAGAGAATTAAGTTTCCTACTTTTTATGTTCTATGATATTTTTTGATCAGATGAGTAGTTCTCGAGATATATCAAGATATTTAAAAGTTCCGAAGCCGCACCAACATAATAGAGATACAGAAACACCGTGGCCCCTTTCTTTGAGATAACTCTGCACTATTGCGAGCTGCAAATGCCACTTCCAGCTTAGCTGTGCAGAAGAAGAACAACAAGAAGAAGAAATATCTCGAAATATGTCCGTCAGGCCCGTTCTTTTGAGCTGAATCTGCAAATATCTCGGAAACGAAGCGAGCTATGGCAAAATGTTAAGAGACGTTTTTTGTAGAGAATTATGTTTCCTACAATTTATGTTCTATGATATTTCTTGATCAGAAGCGTAGTTTTCGAGATATATCGAGATATTTAAAAGTTCCGAAGCCGCACCAACATAATAGAGATTCAGAAACACCGTGGCCCCTTTCTTTGAGATAACTCTGCACTATTGCGAGCTGCAAATGCCACTTCCAGTTTAGCTGTGCAGAAGAAGAACAACAAGAAGAAGAAATATCTCGAAATATGTCCGTCAGGCCCCTTCCCTTGAGATAAATCTGCAAATATCTCGGAAACGAAGCGAGCTATGGCAAAATGTTGAGAGACCTTTTTTGTAGAGAATTATGTTTCCTACAATTTATGTTCTATGATATTTTTTGATCAGATGCGTAGTTCTCGAGATATATCGAGATATTTAAAAGTTCCGAAGCCGCACCAACATAATAGAGATACAGAAACACCGTGGCCCCCTTCTTTGAGATAACTCTGCACTATTGCGAGCTGCAAATGCCACTTCCAGCTTAGCTGTGCAGAAGAAGAACAACAAGAAGAAGAAATATCTCGAAATATGTCCGTCAGGCCCCTTCAATTGAGATATATCTGCAAATATCTCGGAAACGAAGCGAGCTATGGCAAAATGTTAAGAGACCTTTTTTGTAGAGAATTAAGTTTCCTACTTTTTATGTTCTATGATATTTTTTGATCAGAAGCGTAGTTTTCGAGATATACCGAGATATTTAAAAGTTCCGAAGCCGCACCAACATAATAGAAATACAGAAACACCGTGGCCCCTTTCTTTGAGATAACTCTGCACTATTGCGAGCTGCAAATGCCACTTCCAGCTTAGCTGTGCAGAAGAAGAACAACAAGAAGAAGAAATATCTCGAAATATGTCCGTCAGGCCCCTTCTCTTGAGATATATCTGCAAATATCTCGGAAACGAAGCGAGCCATGGTAAAATGTTAAGAGACCTTTTTTGTAGAGAATTATGTTTCCTACAATTTATGTTCTATGATATTTTTTGATCAGAAGCGTAGTTTTCGAGATATATCGAGATATTTAAAAGTTCCGAAGCCGCACCAACATAATAGAGGTACAGAAACACCGTGGCCCCTTTCTTTGAGATAACTCTGCACTAGTGCGTGCCGCAAATGTCACTTCCAGCTTAGCTGTGCAGAAGAAAAACAACAAGAAGAAGAAATATCACGAAATATGTCCGTCAGGCCCCTTCCGTTGAGATAAATCTGCAAATATCTCGGAAACGAAGCGAGCTATGGCAAAATGTTAAGAGACCTTTTTTGTAGAGAATTAAGTTTCCTACTTTTTATGTTCTATGATATTTTTTGATCAGATGCGTAGTTCTCGAGATATATCAAGATATTTAAAAGTTCCGAAGCCGCACCAACATAATAGAGATACAGAAACACCGTGGCCCCTTTCTTTGAGATAACTCTGCACTATTGCGAGCTGTAAATGCCACTTCCAGCTTAGCTGTGCAGAAGAAGAACAACAAGAAGAAGAAATATCTCGAAATATGTCCGTCAGGCCCCTTCCCTTGAGATATACCTGCAAATATCTCGGAAACGAAGCGAGCCATGGCAAAATGTTCAGAGACCTTTTTTGTAGAGAATTATGTTTCCTACAATTTATGTTCTATGATATTTTTTGATCAGAAGCGTAGTTTTCGAGATATATCGAGATATTTAAAAGTTCCGAAGCCGCACCAACATAATAGAGGTACAGAAACACCGTGGCCCCTTTCTTTGACATAACTCTGCACTATTGCGAGCTGCAAATGCCACTTCCAGCTTAGCTGTGCAGAAGAAGAACAACAAGAAGAAGAAATATCTCGAAATATGTCCGTCAGGCCCCTTCCCTTGAGATAAATCTGCAAATATCTCGGAAACGAAGCGAGCTATGGCAAAATGTTGAGAGACCTTTTTTGTAGAGAATTAAGTTTCCTACTTTTTATGTTCTATGATATTTTTTGATCAGATGCGTAGTTCTCGAGATATATCAAGATATTTAAAAGTTCCGAAGCCGCACCAACATAATAGAGATACAGAAACACCGTGGCCCCTTTCTTTGAGATAACTCTGCACTATTGCGAGCTGCAAATGCCACTTCCAGCTTAGCTGTGCTGAAGAAGAACAACAAGAAGAAGAAATATCTCGAAATATGTCCGTCAGGCCCGTTCTTTTGAGCTGAATCTGCAAATATCTCGGAAACGAAGCGAGCTATGGCAAAATGTTAAGAGACGTTTTTTGTAGAGAATTATGTTTCCTACGTTTTATGTTCTATGATATTTCTTGATCAGAAGCGTAGTTTTCGAGATATATCGAGATATTTAAAAGTTCCGAAGCCGCACCAACATAATAGAGATTCAGAAACACCGTGGCCCCTTTCTTTGAGATAACTCTGCACTATTGCGAGCTGCAAATGCCACTTCCAGTTTAGCTGTGCAGAAGAAGAACAACAAGAAGAAGAAATATCTCGAAATATGTCCGTCAGGCCCCTTCCCTTGAGATAAATCTGCAAATATCTCGGAAACGAAGCGAGCTATGGCAAAATGTTAAGAGACCTTTTTTGTAGAGAATTATGTTTCCTACAATTTATGTTCTATGATATTTTTTGATCAGATGCGTAGTTCTCGAGATATATCGAGATATTTAAAAGTTCTGAAGCCGCACCAACATAATAGAGATACAGAAACACCGTGGCCCCCTTCTTTGAGATAACTCTGCACTATTGCGAGCTGCAAATGCCACTTCCAGCTGAGCTGTGCAGAAGAAGAACAACAAGAAGAAGAAGTATCTCGAAATATGTCCGTCAGGCCCCTTCAATTGAGATATATCTGCAAATATCTCGGAAACGAAGCGAGCTATGGCAAAATGTTAAGAGACCTTTTTTGTAGAGAATTAAGTTTCCTACTTTTTATGTTCTATGATATTTCTTGATCAGAAGCGTAGTTTTCGAGATATATCGAGATATTTAAAAGTTCCGAACACGCACCAACATAATAGAGGTACAGAAACACCGTGGCCCCTTTCTTTGAGATAACTCTGCACTAGTGCGAGCCGCAAATGTCACTTCCAGCTTAGCTGTGCAGAAGAAAAACAACAAGAAGAAGAAATATCTCGAAATATGTCCGTCAGGCCCCTTCCGTTGAGATAAATCTGCAAATATCTCGGAAACGAAGCGAGCTATGGCAAAATGTTAAGAGACCTTTTTTGTAGAGAATTAAGTTTCCTACTTTTTATGTTCTATGATATTTTTTGATCAGATGCGTAGTTCTCGAGATATATCAAGATATTTAAAAGTTCCGAAGCCGCACCAACATAATAGAGATACAGAAGCACCGTGGCCCCTTTCTTTGAGATAACTCTGCACTATTGCGAGCTGCAAATGCCACTTCCAGCTTAGCTGTGCAGAAGAAGAACAACAAGAAGAAGACATATCTCGAGATATGTCCGTCAGGCCCCCTCCCTTGAGATAAATCTGCAAATATCTCGGAAACGAAGCGAGCTATGGCAAAATGTTAAGAGACCTTTTTTGTAGAGAATTATGTTTCCTACAATTTATGTTCTATGATATTTTTTGATCAGAAGCGTAGTTTTCGAGATATATCGAGATATTTAAAAGTTCCGAAGCCGCTCCAACATAATAGAGGTACAGAAACACCGTGGCCCCTTTCTTTGAGATAACTCTGCACTAGTGCGAGCCGCAAATGCCACTTCCAGCTTAGCTGTGCAGAAGAAGAACAACAAGAAGAAGAAATATCTCGAAATATGTCCGTCAGGCCCCTTCCCTTGAGATAAATCTGCAAATATCTCGGAAACGAAGCGAGCTATGGCAAAATGTTAACAGACCTTTTTTGTAGAGAATTAAGTTTCCTACTTTTTATGTTCTATGATATTTTTTGATCAGATGCGTAGTTCTCGAGATATATCAAGATATTTAAAAGTTCCGAAGCCGCACCAACATAATAGAGATACAGAAACACCGTGGCCCCTTTCTTTGAGATAACTCTGCACTATTGCGAGCTGCAAATGCCACTTCCAGCTTAGCTGTGCAGAAGAAGAACAACAAGAAGAAGAAATATCTCGAAATATGTCCGTCAGGCCCGTTCCTTTGCGCTGAATCTGCAAATATCTCGGAAACGAAGCGAGCTATGGCAAAATGGTAAGAGACCTTTTTTGTAGAGAATTAAGTTTCCTACTTTTTATGTTGTATGATATTTTTTGATCAGATGCGTAGTTCTCGAGATATATCAAGATATTTAAAAGTTCCGAAGCCGCACCAACATAATAGAGATACAGAAACACCGTGGTCCCTTTCTTTGAGATAACTCTGCACTATTGCGAGCTGCAAATGCCACTTCCAGCTTAGCTGTGCAGAAGAAGAACAACAAGAAGAAGACATATCCCGAGATATGTCCGTCAGGCCCCTTCCCTTGAGATAAATCTGCAAATATCTCGGAAACGAAGCGAGCTATGGCAAAATGTTAAGAGACCTTTTTTGTAGAGAATTATGTTTCCTACAATTTATGTTCTATGATATTTTTTGATCAGAAGCGTAGTTTTCGAGATATATCGAGATATTTAAAAGTTCCGAAGCCGCTCCAACATAATAGAGGTACAGAAACACCGTGGCCCCTTTCTTTGAGATAACTCTGCACTATTGCGAGCTGGAAATGCCACTTCCAGTTTAGCTGTGCAGAAGAAGAACAACAAGAAGAAGAAATATCTCGAAATATGTCCGTCAGGCCCGTTCCTTTGAGCTGAATCTGCAAATATCTCGGAAACGAAGCGAGCTATGGCAAAATGTTAAGAGACCTTTTTTGTAGAGAATTATGTTTCCTACAATTTATGTTCTATAATATTTTTTGATCAGAAGCGTAGTTTTCGAGATATATCGAGATATTTAAAAGTTCCGAAGCCGCACCAACATAATAGAGGTACAGAAACACCGTGGCCCCTTTCTTTGAGATAACTCTGCACTATTGCGAGCTGGAAATGCCACTTCCAGTTTAGCTGTGCAGAAGAAGAACAACAAGAAGAAGAAATATCTCGAAATATGTCCGTCAGGCCCCTTCCCTTGAGATATATCTGCAAATATCTCGGAAACGAAGCGAGCTATGGCAAAATGTTAAGAGACCTTTTTTGTAGAGAATTAAGTTTCCTACTTTTTATGTTGTATGATATTTTTTGATCAGATGCGTAGTTCTCGAGATATATCAAGATATTTAAAAGTTCCGAAGCCGCACCAACATAATAGAGATACAGAAACACCGTGGCCCCTTTCTTTGAGATAACTCTGCACTATTGCGAGCTGTAAATGCCACTTCCGGCTTAGCTGTGCAGAAGAAGAACAACAAGAAGAAGAAATATCTCGAAATATGTCCGTCAGGCCCGTTCCTTTGAGCTGAATCTGCAAATATCTCGGAAACGAAGCGAGCTATGGCAAAATGTTAAGAGACCTTTTTTGTAGAGAATTAAGTTTCCTACTTTTTATGTTGTATGATATTTTTTGATCAGATGCGTAGTTCTCGAGATATATCAAGATATTTAAAAGTTCCGAAGCCGCACCAACATAATAGAGATACAGAAACACCGTGGCCCCCTTCTTTGAGATAACTCTGCACTATTGCGAGCTGGAAATGCCACTTCCAGTTTAGCTGTGCAGAAGAAGAACAACAAGAAGAAGAAATATCTCGAAATATGTCCGTCAGGCCCGTTCCTTTGAGCTGAATCTGCAAATATCTCGGAAATGAAGCGAGCTATGGCAAAATGTTAAGAGACCTTTTTTGTAGAGAATTATGTTTCCTACAATTTATGTTCTATGATATTTTTTGATCAGAAGCGTAGTTTTCGAGATATATCGAGATATTTAAAAGTTCCGAAGCCGCTCCAACATAATAGAGGTACAGAAACACCGTGGCCCCTTTCTTTGAGATAACTCTGCACTATTGCGAGCTGGAAATGCCACTTCCAGTTTAGCTGTGCAGAAGAAGAACAACAAGAAGAAGAAATATCTCGAAATATGTCCGTCAGGCCCCTTCCCTTGAGATATATCTGCAAATATCTCGGAAACGAAGCGAGCTATGGCAAAATGTTAAGAGACCTTTTTTGTAGAGAATTAAGTTTCCTACTTTTTATGTTCTATGATATTTTTTGATCAGATGCGTAGTTCTCGAGATATATCAAGATATTTAAAAGTTCCGAAGCCGCACCAACATAATAGAGATACAGAAACACCGTGGCCCCTTTCTTTGAGATAACTCTGCACTATTGCGAGCTGTAAATGCCACTTCCGGCTTAGCTGTGCAGAAGAAGAACAACAAGAAGAAGAAATATCTCGAAATATGTCCGTCAGGCCCGTTCCTTTGAGCTGAATCTGCAAATATCTCGGAAACGAAGCGAGCTATGGCAAAATGTTAAGAGACCTTTTTTGTAGAGAATTAAGTTTCCTACTTTTTATGTTGTATGATATTTTTTGATCAGATGCGTAGTTCTCGAGATATATCAAGATATTTAAAAGTTCCGAAGCCGCACCAACATAATAGAGATACAGAAACACCGTGGCCCCCTTCTTTGAGATAACTCTGCACTATTGCGAGCTGGAAATGCCACTTCCAGTTTAGCTGTGCAGAAGAAGAACAACAAGAAGAAGAAATATCTCGAAATATGTCCGTCAGGCCCGTTCCTTTGAGCTGAATCTGCAAATATCTCGGAAACGAAGCGAGCTATGGCAAAATGTTAAGAGACCTTTTTTGTAGAGAATTATGTTTCCTACAATTTATGTTCTATGATATTTTTTGATCAGAAGCGTAGTTTTCGAGATATATCGAGATATTTAAAAGTTCCGAAGCCGCTCCAACATAATAGAGGTACAGAAACACCGTGGCCCCTTTCTTTGAGATAACTCTGCACTATTGCGAGCTGGAAATGCCACTTCCAGTTTAGCTGTGCAGAAGAAGAACAACAAGAAGAAGAAATATCTCGAAATATGTCCGTCAGGCCCGTTCCTTTGAGCTGAATCTGCAAATATCTCGGAAACGAAGCGAGCTATGGCAAAATGTTAAGAGACCTTTTTTGTAGAGAATTAAGTTTCCTACTTTTTATGTTCTATGATATTTTTTGATCAGATGCGTAGTTCTCGATATATATCAAGATATTTAAAAGTTCCGAAGCCGCACCAACATAATAGAGATACAGAAACACCGTGGTCCCTTTCTTTGAGATAACTCTGCACTATTGCGAGCTGCAAATGCCACTTCCAGCTTAGCTGTGCAGAAGAAGAACAACAAGAAGAAGAAATATCTCGAGATATGTCCGTCAGGCCCCTTCCCTTGAGATAAATCTGCAAATATCTCGGAAACGAAGCGAGCTATGGCAAAATGTTAAGAGACCTTTTTTGTAGAGAATTAAGTTTCCTACTTTTTATGTTGTATGATATTTTTTGATCAGATGCGTAGTTCTCGAGATATATCACGATATTTAAAAGTTCCGAAGCCGCACCAACATAATAGAGATACAGAAACACCGTGGTCCCTTTCTTTGAGATAACTCTGCACTATTGCGAGCTGTAAATGCCACTTCCGGCTTAGGTGTGCAGAAGAAGAACAACAAGAAGAAGAAATATCTCGAAATATGTCCGTCAGGCCCCTTCCCTTGAGATAAATCTGCAAATATCTCGGAAACGAAGCAAGCTATGGCAAAACGTTAAGAGACGTTTTTTGTAGAGAATTATGTTTCCTACAATTTATGTTCTACGATATTTTTTGATCAGAAGCGTAGTTTTCGAGATATATCGAGATATTTAAAAGTTCCGAAGCCGCACCAACATAATAGAGATACAGAAACACCGTGGCCCCTTTCTTTGAGATAACTCTGCACTAGTGCGAGCCGCAAATGCCACTTCCAGCTTAGCTGTGCAGAAGAAGAACAACAAGAAGAAGAAATATCTCGAAATATGTCCGTCAGGCCCCTTCCCTTGAGATATATCTGCAAATATCTCGGAAACGAAGCGAGCTATGGCAAAATGTTAAGAGACCTTTTTAGTAGAGAATCATGTTTCCTACAATTTATGTTCTATGATATTTTTTGATCAGAAGCGTAGTTTTCGAGATATATCGAGATATTTAAAAGTTCCGAAGCCGCACCAACATAATAGAGATTCAGAAACACCGTGGCCCCTTTCTTTGAGATAACTCTGCACTATTGCGAGCTGGAAATGCCACTTCCAGTTTAGCTGTGCAGAAGAAGAACAACAAGAAGAAGAAATATCTCGAAATATGTCCGTCAGGCCCCTTCCCTTGAGATAAATCTGCAAATATCTCGGAAACGAAGCGAGCTGTGGCAAAATGTTAAGAGACCTTTTTTGTAGAGAATTAAGTTTCCTACTTTTTATGTTCTATGATATTTTTTGATCAGATGCGTAGTTCTCGAGATATATCATGATATTTAAAAGTTCCGAAGCCGCACCAACATAATAGAAATACAGAAACACCGTGGCCCCTTTCTTTGAGATAACTCTGCACTATTGCGAGCTGCAAATGCCACTTCCAGCTTAGCTGTGCAGAAGAAGAACAACAAGAAGAAGAAATATCTCGAAATATGTCCGTCGGGCCCCTTCCCTTGAGATATATCTGCAAATATCTCGGAAACGAAGCGAGCCATGGCAAAATGTTAAGAGACCTTTTTTGTAGAGAATTATGTTTCCTACAATTTATGTTCTATGATATTTTTTGATCAGAAGCGCAGTTTTCGAGATATATCGAGATATTTAAAAGTTCCGAAGCCGCACCAACATAATAGAGGTACAGAAACACCGTGGCCCCTTTCTTTGAGATAAATCTGCACTAGTGCGAGCCGCAAATGTCACTTCCAGCTTAGCTGTGCAGAAGAAGAACAACAAGAAGAAGAAATATCTCGAAATATGTCCGTCAGGCCCCTTCCCTTGAGATAAATCTGCAAATATCTCGGAAACGAAGCGAACTATGGCAAAATGTTAAGAGACCTTTTTTGTAGAGAATTAAGTTTGCTACTTTTTATGTTCTATGAAATTTTTTGATCAGATGCGTAGTTCTCGAGATATATCAAGATATTTAAAAGTTCCGAAGCCGCACCAACATAATAGAGATACAGAAACACCGTGGCCCCTTTCTTTGAGATAACTCTGCACTATTGCGAGCTGCAAATGCCACTTCCAGCTTAGCTGTGCAGAAGAAGAACAACAAGAAGAAGAAATATCTCAAAATATGTCCGTCAGGCCCGTTCCTTTGAGCTGAATCTGCAAATATCTCGGAAACGAAGCGAGCTATGGCAAAATGTTAAGATACGTTTTTTGTAGAGAATTATGTTTCCTACAATTCATGTTCTATGAGATTTTTTGATCAGAAGCGTAGTTTTCGAGATATACCGAGATATTTAAAAGTTCCGAAGCCGCACCAGCATAATAGAGATTCAGAAACACCGTGGCCCCTTTCTTTGAGATAGCTCTGCACTATTGCGAGCTGGAAATGCCACTTCCAGTTTAGCTGTGCAGAAGAAGAACAACAAGAAGAAGAAATATCTCGAAATATGTCCGTCAGGCCCCTTCCCTTGAGATAAATCTGCAAATATCTCGGAAACGAAGCGAGCTATGGCAAAATGTTAAGAGACCTTTTTTGTAGAGAATTAAGTTTCCTACTTTTTATGTTCTATGATATTTTTTGATCAGATGCGTAGTTCTCGAGATATATCAAGATATTTAAAAGTTCCGAAGCCGCACCAACATAATAGAAATACAGAAACACCGTGGCCCCTTTCTTTGAGATAACTCTGCACTAATGCGAGCTGCAAATGCCACGTCCAGCTTAGCTGTGCAGAAGAAGAACAACAAGAAGAAGAAATATCTCGAAATATGTCCGTCAGACCCCTTCCCTTGAGATATATCTGCAAATATCTCGGAAACGAAGCGAGCTATGGCAAAATGTTAAGAGACCTTTTTTGTAGAGAATTAAGTTTCCTACTTTTTATGTTGTATGATATTTTTGATCAGATGCGTAGTTCTCGAGATATATCAAGATATTTAAAAGTTCCGAAGCCGCACCAACATAATAGAGATACAGAAACACCGTGGCCCCTTTCTTTGAGATAACTCTGCACTATTGCGAGCTGCAAATGCCACTTCCAGCTTAGCTGTGCAGAAGAAGAACAACAAGAAGAAGAAATATCTCGAAATATGTCCGTCAGGCCCCTTCCCTTGAGATATATCTGCAAATATCTCGGAAACGAAGCGAGCCATGGCAAAATGTTAAGAGACCTTTTTTGTAGAGAATTATGTTTCCTACAATTTATGTTCTATGATATTTTTTGATCAGAAGCGTAGTTTTCGAGATATATCGAGATATTTAAAAGTTCCGAAGCCGCACCAACATAATAGAGGTACAGAAACACCGTGGCCCCTTTCTTTGAGATAGCTCTGCACTATTGCGAGCTGGAAATGCCACTTCCGGTTTAGCTGTGCAGAAGAAGAACAACAAGAAGAAGAAATATCTCGAAATATGTCCGTCAGGCCCCTTCCCTTGAGATAAATCTGCAAATATCTCGGAAACGAAGCGAGCTATGGCAAAATGTTAACAGACCTTTTTTATAGAGAATTAAGTTTCCTACTTTTTATGTTGTATGATATTTTTTGATCAGATGCGTAGTTCTCGAGATATATCAAGATATTTAAAAGTTCCGAAGCCGCACCAACATAATAGAAATACAGAAACACCGTGGCCCCTTTCTTTGAGATAACTCTGCACTATTGCGAGCTGCAAATGCCACGTCCAGCTTAGCTGTGCAGAAGAAGAACAACAAGAAGAAGAAATATCTCGAAATATGTCCGTCAGACCCCTTCCCTTGAGATATATCTGCAAATATCTCGGAAACGAAGCGAGCTATGGCAAAATGTTAAGAGACCTTTTTTGTAGAGAATTAAGTTTCCTACTTTTTATGTTGTATGATATTTTTGATCAGATGCGTAGTTCTCGAGATATATCAAGATATTTAAAAGTTCCGAAGCCGCACCAACATAATAGAGATACAGAAACACCGTGGCCCCTTTCTTTGAGATAACTCTGCACTATTGCGAGCTGCAAATGCCACTTCCAGCTTAGCTGTGCAGAAGAAGAACAACAAGAAGAAGAAATATCTCGAAATATGTCCGTCAGGCCCCTTCCCTTGAGATAAATCTGCAAATATCTCGGAAACGAAGCGAGCCATGGCAAAATGTTAAGAGACCTTTTTTGTAGAGAATTATGTTTCCTACAATTTATGTTCTATGATATTTTTTGATCAGAAGCGTAGTTTTCGAGATATATCGAGATATTTAAAAGTTCCGAAGCCGCACCAACATAATAGAGGTACAGAAACACCGTGGCCCCTTTCTTTGAGATAACTCTGCACTAGTGCGAGCCGCAAATGCCACTTCCAGCTTAGCTGTGCAGAAGAAGAACAACAAGAAGAAGAAATATCTCGAAATATGTCCGTCAGGCCCCTTCCCTTGAGATAAATCTGCAAATATCTCGGAAGCGAAGCGAGCTATGGCAAAATGTTAAGAGACCTTTTTTGTAGAGCATTAAGTTTCCTACTTTTTATGTTCTATGATATTTTTTGATCAGAAGCGTA
Source organism: Osmia lignaria lignaria (assembly GCF_051020975.1). Lineage (NCBI taxonomy): Eukaryota > Metazoa > Arthropoda > Insecta > Hymenoptera > Megachilidae > Osmia > Osmia lignaria. The sequence continues at coordinate 9,642,845 of NW_027478166.1, forward strand.
GTTTTCGAGATATATCGAGATATTTAAAAGTTCCGAAGCCGCACCAACATAATAGAGATTCCGAAACACCATGGCCCCTTTCTTTGAGATAACTCTGCACTATTGCGAGCTGGAAATGCCACTTCTAGTTTAGCTGTGCAGAAGAAGAACAACAAGAAGAAGAAATATCTCGAAATATGTCCGTCAGGCCCCTTCCCTTGAGATAAATCTGCAAATATCTCGGAAACGAAGCGAGCTATGGCAAAATGTTAAGAGACCTTTTTTGTAGAGAATTATGTTTCCTACAATTTATGTTCTATGATATTTTTTGATCAGAAGCGTAGTTATCGAGATATATCGAGATATTTAAAAGTTCCGAAGCCGCACCAACATAATAGAGATACAGAAACACCGTGGCCCCTTTCTTTGAGATAACTCTGCACTAGTGTGAGCCGCAAATGCCACTTCCAGCTTAGCTGTGCAGAAGAAGAACAACAAGAAGAAGAAATATCTCGAAATATGTCCGTCAGGCCCCTTCCCTTGAGATAAATCTGCAAATATCTCGGAAACGAAGCGAGCTATGGCAAAATGTTAAGAGACCTTTTTTGTAGAGAATTAAGTTTGCTACTTTTTATGTTCTATGATATTTTTTGATCAGATGCGTAGTTCTCGAGATATATCAAGATATTTAAAAGTTCCGAAGCCGCACCAACATAATAGAGATACAGAAACACCGTGGCCCCCTTCTTTGAGATAACTCTGCACTATTGCGAGCTGCAAATGCCACGTCCAGCTTAGCTGTGCAGAAGAAGAACAACAAGAAGAAGAAATATCTCGAAATATGTCCGTCAGGCCCCTTCCCTTGAGATATATCTGCAAATATCTCGGAAACGAAGCGAGCTATGGCTAAATGTTAAGAGACCTTTTTTGTAGAGAATTAAGTTTCCTACTTTTTATGTTCTATGATATTTTTTGATCAGATGCGTAGTTCTCGAGATATATCAAGATATTTAAAAGTTCCAAAGCCGCACCAACATAATAGAGATACAGAAACACCGTGGCCCCTTTCTTTGAGATAACTCTGCACTATTGCGAGCTGCAAATGCCACTTCCAGCTTAGCTGTGCAGAAGAAGAACAACAAGAAGAATAAATATCTCGAAATATGTCCGTCAGGCCCCTTCCCTTGAGATATATCTGCAAATATCTCGGAAACGAAGCGAGCCATGGCAAAATCTTAAGAGACCTTTTTTGTAGAGAATTATGTTTCCTACAATTTATGTTCTATGATATTTTTTGATCAGAAGCGTAGTTTTCGAGATATATCGAGATATTTAAAAGTTCCGAAGCCGCACCAACATAATAGAGGTACAGAAACACCGTGGCCCCTTTCTTTGAGATAACTCTGCACTATTGCGAGCTGCAAATGCCACTTCCAGCTTAGCTGTGCAGAAGAAGAACAACAAGAAGAAGAAATATCTCGAAATATGTCCGTCAGGCCCCTTCCCTTGAGATATATCTGCAAATATCTCGGAAACGAAGCGAGCCATGGCAAAATGTTAAGAGACCTTTTTTATAGAGAATTAAGTTTCCTACTTTTTATGTTGTATGATATTTTTTGATCAGATGCGTAGTTCTCGAGATATATCAAGATATTTAAAAATTCCGAAGCCGCACCAACATAATAGAAATACAGAAACACCGTGGCCCCTTTCTTTGAGATAACTCTGCACTATTGCGAGCTGCAAATGCCACGTCCAGCTTAGCTGTGCAGAAGAAGAACAACAAGAAGAAGAAATATCTCGAAATATGTCCGTCAGGCCCCTTCCCTTGAGATATATCTGCAAATATCTCGGAAACGAAGCGAGCTATGGCTAAATGTTAAGAGACCTTTTTTGTAGAGAATTAAGTTTCCTACTTTTTATGTTCTATGATATTTTTTGATCAGATGCGTAGTTCTCGAGATATATCAAGATATTTAAAAGTTCCAAAGCCGCACCAACATAATAGAGATACAGAAACACCGTGGCCCCTTTCTTTGAGATAACTCTGCACTATTGCGAGCTGCAAATGCCACTTCCAGCTTAGCTGTGCAGAAGAAGAACAACAAGAAGAATAAATATCTCGAAATATGTCCGTCAGGCCCCTTCCCTTGAGATATATCTGCAAATATCTCGGAAACGAAGCGAGCCATGGCAAAATGTTAAGAGACCTTTCTTGTAGAGAATTATGTTTCCTACAATTTATGTTCTATGATATTTTTTGATCAGAAGCGTAGTTTTCGAGATATATCGAGATATTTAAAAGTTCCGAAGCCGCACCAACATAATAGAGGTACAGAAACACCGTGGCCCCATTCTTTGAGATAACTCTGCACTATTGCGAGCTGCAAATGCCACTTCCAGCTTAGCTGTGCAGAAGAAGAACAACAAGAAGAAGAAATATCTCGAAATATGTCCGTCAGGCCCCTTCCCTTGAGATATATCTGCAAATATCTCGGAAACGAAGCGAGCCATGGCAAAATGTTAAGAGACCTTTTTTGTAGAGAATTATGTTTCCTACAATTTATGTTCTATGATATTTTTTGATCAGAAGCGTAGTTTTCGAGATATATCGAGATATTTAAAAGTTCCGAAGCCGCACCAACATAATAGAGATTCAGAAACACCGTGGCCCCTTTCTTTGAGATAGCTCTGCACTATTGCGAGCTGGAAATGCCACTTCCAGTTTAGCTGTGCAGAAGAAGAACAACAAGAAGAAGAAATATCTCGAAATATGTCCGTCAGGCCCCTTCCCTTGAGATAAATCTGCAAATATCTCGGAAACGAAGCGAGCTATGGCAAAATGTTAACAGACCTTTTTTATAGAGAATTAAGTTTCCTACTTTTTATGTTGTATGATATTTTTTGATCAGATGCGTAGTTCTCGAGATATATCAAGATATTTAAAAATTCCGAAGCCGCACCAACATAATAGAAATACAGAAACACCGTGGCCCCTTTCTTTGAGATAACTCTGCACTATTGCGAGCTGCAAATGCCACGTCCAGCTTAGCTGTGCAGAAGAAGAACAACAAGAAGAAGAAATATCTCGAAATATGTCCGTCAGGCCCCTTCCCTTGAGATATATCTGCAAATATCTCGGAAACGAAGCGAGCTATGGCTAAATGTTAAGAGACCTTTTTTGTAGAGAATTAAGTTTCCTACTTTTTATGTTCTATGATATTTTTTGATCAGATGCGTAGTTCTCGAGATATATCAAGATATTTAAAAGTTCCAAAGCCGCACCAACATAATAGAGATACAGGAACACCGTGGCCCCTTTCTTTGAGATAACTCTGCACTATTGCGAGCTGCAAATGCCACTTCCAGCTTAGCTGTGCAGAAGAAGAACAACAAGAAGAATAAATATCTCGAAATATGTCCGTCAGGCCCCTTCCCTTGAGATATATCTGCAAATATCTCGGAAACGAAGCGAGCCATGGCAAAATGTTAAGAGACCTTTTTTGTAGAGAATTATGTTTCCTACAATTTATGTTCTATGATATTTTTTGATCAGAAGCGTAGTTTTCGAGATATATCGAGATATTTAAAAGTTCCGAAGCCGCACCAACATAATAGAGGTACAGAAACACCGTGGCCCCTTTCTTTGAGATAACTCTGCACTAGTGCGAGCCGCAAATGCCACTTCCAGCTTAGCTGTGCAGAAGAAGAACAACAAGAAGAAGAAATATCTCGAAATATGTCCGTCAGGCCCCTTCCCTTGAGATAAATCTGCAAATATCTCGGAAACGAAGCGAGCTATGGCAAAATGTTAACAGACCTTTTTTATAGAGAATTAAGTTTCCTACTTTTTATGTTGTATGATATTTTTTGATCAGATGCGTAGTTCTCGAGATATATCAAGATATTTAAAAATTCCGAAGCCGCACCAACATAATAGAAATACAGAAACACCGTGGCCCCTTTCTTTGAGATAACTCTGCACTATTGCGAGCTGCAAATGCCACGTCCAGCTTAGCTGTGCAGAAGAAGAACAACAAGAAGAAGAAATATCTCGAAATATGTCCGTCAGGCCCCTTCCCTTGAGATATATCTGCAAATATCTCGGAAACGAAGCGAGCTATGGCTAAATGTTAAGAGACCTTTTTTGTAGAGAATTAAGTTTCCTACTTTTTATGTTCAATGATATTTTTTGATCAGATGCGTAGTTCTCGAGATATATCAAGATATTTAAAAGTTCCAAAGCCGCACCAACATAATAGAGATACAGGAACACCGTGGCCCCTTTCTTTGAGATAACTCTGCACTATTGCGAGCTGCAAATGCCACTTCCAGCTTAGCTGTGCAGAAGAAGAACAACAAGAAGAATAAATATCTCGAAATATGTCCGTCAGGCCCCTTCCCTTGAGATATATCTGCAAATATCTCGGAAACGAAGCGAGCCATGGCAAAATGTTAAGAGACCTTTTTTGTAGAGAATTATGTTTCCTACAATTTAGGTTCTATGATATTTTTTGATCAGAAGCGTAGTTTTCGAGATATATCGAGATATTTAAAAGTTCCGAAGCCGCACCAACATAATAGAGGTACAGAAACACCGTGGCCCCTTTCTTTGAGATAACTCTGCACTAGTGCGAGCCGCAAATGCCACTTCCAGCTTAGCTGTGCAGAAGAAGAACAACAAGAAGAAGAAATATCTCGAAATATGTCCGTCAGGCCCCTTCCCTTGAGATAAATCTGCAAATATCTCGGAAGCGAAGCGAGCTATGGCAAAATGTTAAGAGACCTTTTTTGTAGAGCATTAAGTTTCCTACTTTTTATGTTCTATGATATTTTTTGATCAGAAGCGTAGTTTTCGAGATATATCGAGATATTTAAAAGTTCCGAAGCCGCACCAACATAATAGAGATTCCGAAGCACCGTGGCCCCTTTCTTTGAGATAACTCTGCACTATTGCGAGCTGGAAATGCCACTTCTAGTTTAGCTGTGCAGAAGAAGAACAACAAGAAGAAGAAATATCTCGAAATATGTCCGTCAGGCCCCTTCCCTTGAGATATATCTGCAAATATCTCGGAAACGAAGCGAGCCATGGCAAAATGTTAAGAGACCTTTTTTGTAGAGAATTATGTTTCCTACAATTTATGTTCTATGATATTTTTTGATCAGAAGCGCAGTTTTCGAGATATATCGAGATATTTAAAAGTTCCGAAGCCGCACCAACATAATAGAGGTACAGAAACACCGTGGCCCCTTTCTTTGAGATAACTCTGCACTAGTGCGAGCCGCAAATGCCACTTCCAGCTTAGCTGTGCAGAAGAAGAACAACAAGAAGAAGAAATATCTCGAAATATGTCCGTCAGGCCCCTTCCCTTGAGATAAATCTGCAAATATCTCGGAAGCGAAGCGAGCTATGGCAAAATGTTAAGAGACCTTTTTTGTAGAGCATTAAGTTTCCTACTTTTTATGTTCTATGATATTTTTTGATCAGATGCGTAGTTCTCGAGATATATCAAGATATTTAAAAGTTCCAAAGCCGCACCAACATAATAGAGATACAGGAACACCGTGGCCCCTTTCTTTGAGATAACTCTGCACTATTGCGAGCTGCAAATGCCACTTCCAGCTTAGCTGTGCAGAAGAAGAACAACAAGAAGAATAAATATCTCGAAATATGTCCGTCAGGCCCCTTCCCTTGAGATATATCTGCAAATATCTCGGAAACGAAGCGAGCCATGGCAAAATGTTAAGAGACCTTTTTTGTAGAGAATTATGTTTCCTACAATTTAGGTTCTATGATATTTTTTGATCAGAAGCGTAGTTTTCGAGATATATCGAGATATTTAAAAGTTCCGAAGCCGCACCAACATAATAGAGGTACAGAAACACCGTGGCCCCTTTCTTTGAGATAACTCTGCACTAGTGCGAGCCGCAAATGCCACTTCCAGCTTAGCTGTGCAGAAGAAGAACAACAAGAAGAAGAAATATCTCGAAATATGTCCGTCAGGCCCCTTCCCTTGAGATAAATCTGCAAATATCTCGGAAGCGAAGCGAGCTATGGCAAAATGTTAAGAGACCTTTTTTGTAGAGCATTAAGTTTCCTACTTTTTATGTTCTATGATATTTTTTGATCAGAAGCGTAGTTTTCGAGATATATCGAGATATTTAAAAGTTCCGAAGCCGCACCAACATAATAGAGATTCCGAAGCACCGTGGCCCCTTTCTTTGAGATAACTCTGCACTATTGCGAGCTGGAAATGCCACTTCTAGTTTAGCTGTGCAGAAGAAGAACAACAAGAAGAAGAAATATCTCGAAATATGTCCGTCAGGCCCCTTCCCTTGAGATATATCTGCAAATATCTCGGAAACGAAGCGAGCCATGGCAAAATGTTAAGAGACCTTTTTTGTAGAGAATTATGTTTCCTACAATTTATGTTCTATGATATTTTTTGATCAGAAGCGCAGTTTTCGAGATATATCGAGATATTTAAAAGTTCCGAAGCCGCACCAACATAATAGAGGTACAGAAACACCGTGGCCCCTTTCTTTGAGATAACTCTGCACTAGTGCGAGCCGCAAATGCCACTTCCAGCTTAGCTGTGCAGAAGAAGAACAACAAGAAGAAGAAATATCTCGAAATATGTCCGTCAGGCCCCTTCCCTTGAGATAAATCTGCAAATATCTCGGAAGCGAAGCGAGCTATGGCAAAATGTTAAGAGACCTTTTTTGTAGAGCATTAAGTTTCCTACTTTTTATGTTCTATGATATTTTTTGATCAGATGCGTAGTTCTCGAGATATATCAAGATATTTAAAAGTTCCGAAGCCGCACCAACATAATGGAGATACAGAAACACCGTGGCCCCTTTCTTTGAGATAACTCTGCACTATTGCGAGCTGCAAATGCCACTTCCAGCTTAGCTGTGCAGAAGAAGAACAACAAGAAGAAGAAATATCTCGAAATATGTCCGTCAGGCCCCTTCCCTTGAGATAAATCTGCAAATATCTCGGAAACGAAGCGAGCTATGGCAAAATGTTAACAGACCTTTTTTATAGAGAATTAAGTTTCCTACTTTTTATGTTGTATGATATTTTTTGATCAGATGCGCAGTTCTCGAGATATATCAAGATATTTAAAAATTCCGAAGCCGCACCAACATAATAGAGATTCCGAAACACCGTGGCCCCTTTCTTTGAGATAACTCTGCACTATTGCGAGCTGGAAATGCCACTTCTAGTTTAGCTGTGCAGAAGAAGAACAACAAGAAGAAGAAATATCTCGAAATATGTCCGTCAGGCCCCTTCCCTTGAGATAAATCTGCAAATATCTCGGAAACGAAGCGAGCTATGGCAAAATGTTAAGAGACCTTTTTTGTAGAGAATTAAGTTTCCTACTTTTTATGTTCTATGATATTTTTTGATCAGATGCGTAGTTCTCGAGATATATAGAGATATTTAAAAGTTCCGAAGCCGCACCAACATAATAGAGATACAGAAACACCGTGGCCCCTTTCTTTGAGATAACTCTGCACTAGTGCGTGCCGCAAATGCCACTTCCAGCTTAGCTGTGCAGAAGAAGAACAACAAGAAGAAGAAATATCTCGAAATATGTCAGTCAGGCCCCTTCCCTTGAGATAAATCTGCAAATATCTCGGAAGCGAAGCGAGCTATGGCAAAATGTTAAGAGACCTTTTTTGTAGAGCATTAAGTTTGCTACTTTTTATGTTCTATGATATTTTTTGATCAGATGCGTAGTTCTCGAGATATATCAAGATATTTAAAAGTTCCGAAGCCGCACCAACATAATAGAAATACAGAAACACCGTGGCCCCTTTCTTTGAGATAACTCTGCACTATTGCGAGCTGCAAATGCCACTTCCAGCTTAGCTGTGCAGAAGGAGAACAACAAGAAGAAGAAATATCTCGAAATATGTCCGTCAGGCCCCTTCCCTTGAGATATATCTGCAAATATCTCGGAAACGAAGCGAGCCATGGCAAAATGTTAAGATACCTTTTTTGTAGAGAATTATGTTTCCTACAATTTATGTTGTATGATATTTTTTGATCCGAAGCGTAGTTTTCGAGATATATCGAGATATTTAAAAGTTCCGAAGCCGCACCAACATAATCGAGGTACAGAAACACCGTGGCTCCTTTCTTTGAGATAACTCTGCACTAGTGCGAGCCGCAAATGCCACTTCCAGCTTAGCTGTGCAGAAGAAGAACAACAAGAAGAAGAAATATCTCGAAATATGTCCGTCAGGCCCCTTCCCTTGAGATAAATCTGCAAATATCTCGGAAACGAAGCGAGCTATAGCAAAATGTTAAGAGACCTTTTTTGTAGAGAATTAAGTTTCCTACTTTTTATGTTCTATAATATTTTTTGATCAGATGCGTAGTTCTCGAGATATATCAAGATATTTAAAAGTTCCGAAGCCGCACCAACATAATAGAGATACAGAAACACCGTGGCCCCTTTCTTTGAGATAACTCTGCACTATTGCGAGCTGCAAATGCCACTTCCAGCTTAGCTGTGCAGAAGAAGAACAACAAGAAGAAGAAATATCTCGAAATATGTCCGTCAGGCCCCTTCCCTTGAGATATATCTGCAAATATCTCGGAAACGAAGCGAGCCATGGCAAAATGTTAAGAGACCTTTTTTGTAGAGAATTATGTTTCCTACAATTTATGTTGTATGATATTTTTTGATCCGAAGCGTAGTTTTCGAGATATATCGAGATATTTAAAAGTTCCGAAGCCGCACCAACATAATCGAGGTACAGAAACACCGTGGCTCCTTTCTTTGAGATAACTCTGCACTAGTGCGAGCTGCAAATGCCACTTCCAGCTTAGCTGTGCAGAAGAAGAACAACAAGAAGAAGAAATATCTCGAAATATGTCCGTCAGGCCCGTTCCTTTGAGCTGAATCTGCAAATATCTCGGAAACGAAGCGAGCTATGGCAAAATGTTAAGAGACCTTTTTTGTAGAGAATTAAGTTTCCTACTTTTTATGTTCTATGATATTTTTTGATCAAATGCGTAGTTCTCGAGATATATCAAGATATTTAAAAGTTCCGAAGCCGCACCAACATAATAGAAATACAGAAACACCGTGGCCCCTTTCTTTGAGATAACTCTGCACTATTGCGAGCTGCAAATTCCACTTTCAGCTTAGCTGTGCAGAAGAAGAACAACAAGAAGAAGAAATATCTCGAAATATGTCCGTCAGGCCCCTTCCCTTGAGATAAATCTGCAAATATCTCGGAAACGAAGCGAGCTATGGCAAAATGTTAAGAGACCTTTTTTGTAGAGAATTAAGTTTCCTACTTTTTATGTTCCATGATATTTTTTGATCAGATGCGTAGTTCTCGAGATATATCAAGATATTTAAAAGTTCCGAAGCCGCAACAACGTAATAGAGATACAGAAACACCGTGGCCCCTTTCTTTGAGATAACTCTGCACTATTGCGAGCTGCAAATGCCACTTCCAGCTTAGCTGTGCAGAAGAAGAACAACAAGAAGAAGAAATATCTCGAAATATGTCCGCCAGGCCCCTTCCCTTGAGATATATCTGCAAATATCTCGGAAACGAAGCGAGCTATGGCAAAATGTTAAGAGACCTTTTTTGTAGAGAATTATGTTTCCTACAATTTATGTTCTATGATATTTTTTGATCAGAAGCGTAGTTTTCGAGATATATCGAGATATTTAAAAGTTCCGAAGCCGCACCAACATAATAGAGATTCCGAAACACCGTCGCCCCTTTCTTTGAGATAACTCTGCACTATTGCGAGCTGGAAATGCCACTTCCAGTTTAGCTGTGCAGAAGAAGAACAACAAGAAGAAGAAATATCTCGAAATATGTCCGTCAGGCCCCTTCCCTTGAGATAAATCTGCAAATATCTCGGAAACGAAGCGAGCTATGGCAAAATGTTAAGAGACCTTTTTTGTAGAGAATTAAGTTTCCTACTTTTTATGTTCTATGATATTTTTTGATCAGATGCGTAGTTCTCGAGATATATCAAGATATTTAAAAGTTCCGAAGCCGCACCAACATAATAGAGATACAGAAACACCGTGGCCCCCTTCTTTGAGATAACTCTGCACTATTGCGAGCTGCAAATGCCACTTCCAGCTTAGCTGTGCAGAAGAAGAACAACAAGAAGAAGAAATATCTCGAAATATGTCCGTCAGGCCCGTTCCTTTGAGCTGAATCTGCAAATATCTCGGAAACGAAGCGAGCTATGGCAAAATGTTGAGAGACCTTTTTTGTAGAGAATTAAGTTTCCTACTTTTTATGTTCTATGATATTTTTTGATCAAATGCGTAGTTCTCGAGATATATCAAGATATTTAAAAGTTCCGAAGCCGCACCAACATAATAGAGATTCCGAAACACCGTCGCCCCTTTCTTTGAGATAACTCTGCACTATTGCGAGCTGGAAATGCCACTTCCAGTTTAGCTGTGCAGAAGAAGAACAACAAGAAGAAGAAATATCTCGAAATATGTCCGTCAGGCCCCTTCCCTTGAGATAAATCTGCAAATATCTCGGAAACGAAGCGAGCTATGGCAAAATGTTAAGAGACCTTTTTTGTAGAGAATTATGTTCCCTACAATTTATGTTCTATGATATTTTTTGATCAGAAGCGTAGTTTTCGAGATATATCGAGATATTTAAAAGTTCCGAAGCCGCACCAACATAATAGAGATTCCGAAACACCGTCGCCCCTTTCTTTGAGATAACTCTGCACTATTGCGAGCTGGAAATGCCACTTCCAGTTTAGCTGTGCAGAAGAAGAACAACAAGAAGAAGAAATATCTCGAAATATGTCCGTCAGGCCCCTTCCCTTGAGATAAATCTGCAAATATCTCGGAAACGAAGCGAGCTATGGCAAAATGTTAAGAGACCTTTTTTGTAGAGAATTAAGTTTCCTACTTTTTATGTTCTATGATATTTTTTGATCAGATGCGTAGTTCTCGAGATATATCAAGATATTTAAAAGTTCCGAAGCCGCACCAACATAATAGAGATACAGAAACACCGTGGCCCCCTTCTTTGAGATAACTCTGCACTATTGCGAGCTGCAAATGCCACTTCCAGCTTAGCTGTGCAGAAGAAGAACAACAAGAAGAAGAAATATCTCGAAATATGTCCGTCAGGCCCGTTCCTTTGAGCTGAATCTGCAAATATCTCGGAAACGAAGCGAGCTATGGCAAAATGTTGAGAGACGTTTTTTGTAGAGAATTATGTTTCCTACTTTTTATGTTCTATGATATTTTTTGATCAAATGCGTAGTTCTCGAGATATATCAAGATATTTAAAAGTTCCGAAGCCGCACCAACATAATAGAGATTCCGAAACACCGTGGCCCCTTTCTTTGAGATAACTCTGCACTATTGCGAGCCGCAAATGCCACTTCCAGCTTAGCTGTGCAGAAGAAGAACAACAAGAAGAAGAAATATCTCGAAATATGTCCGTCAGGCCCGTTCCTTTGAGCTGAATCTGCAAATATCTCGGAAACGAAGCGAGCTATGGCAAAATGTTAAGAGACCTTTTTTGTAGAGAATTAAGTTTCCTACTTTTTATGTTCTATGATATTTTTTGATCAAATGCGTAGTTCTCGAGATATATCAAGATATTTAAAAGTTCCGAAGCCGCACCAACATAATAGAGATTCCGAAACACCGTCGCCCCTTTCTTTGAGATAACTCTGCACTATTGCGAGCTGGAAATGCCACTTCCAGTTTAGCTGTGCAGAAGAAGAACAACAAGAAGAAGAAATATCTCGAAATATGTCCGTCAGGCCCCTTCCCTTGAGATAAATCTGCAAATATCTCGGAAACGAAGCGAGCTATGGCAAAATGTTAAGAGACCTTTTTTGTAGAGAATTATGTTCCCTACAATTTATGTTCTATGATATTTTTTGATCAGAAGCGTAGTTTTCGAGATATATCGAGATATTTAAAAGTTCCGAAGCCGCACCAACATAATAGAGATTCCGAAACACCGTCGCCCCTTTCTTTGAGATAACTCTGCACTATTGCGAGCTGGAAATGCCACTTCCAGTTTAGCTGTGCAGAAGAAGAACAACAAGAAGAAGAAATATCTCGAAATATGTCCGTCAGGCCCCTTCCCTTGAGATATATCTGCAAATATCTCGGAAACGAAGCGAGCTATGGCAAAATGTTAAGAGACCTTTTTTGTAGAGAATTATGTTTCCTACAATTTATGTTCTATGATATTTTTTGATCAGAAGCGTAGTTTTCGAGATATATCGAGATATTTAAAAGTTCCGAAGCCGCACCAACATAATAGAGATTCCGAAACACCGTCGCCCCTTTCTTTGAGATAACTCTGCACTATTGCGAGCTGGAAATGCCACTTCCAGTTTAGCTGTGCAGAAGAAGAACAACAAGAAGAAGAAATATCTCGAAATATGTCCGTCAGGCCCCTTCCCTTGAGATAAATCTGCAAATATCTCGGAAACGAAGCGAGCTATGGCAAAATGTTAAGAGACCTTTTTTGTAGAGAATTAAGTTTCCTACTTTTTATGTTCTATGATATTTTTTGATCAGATGCGTAGTTCGCGAGATATATCAAGATATTTAAAAGTTCCGAAGCCGCACCAACATAATAGAGATACAGAAACACCGTGGCCCCCTTCTTTGAGATAACTCTGCACTATTGCGAGCTGCAAATGCCACTTCCAGCTTAGCTGTGCAGAAGAAGAACAACAAGAAGAAGAAATATCTCGAAATATGTCCGTCAGGCCCGTTCCTTTGAGCTGAATCTGCAAATATCTCGAAAACGAAGCGAGCTATGGCAAAATGTTGAGAGACGTTTTTTGTAGAGAATTATGTTTCCTACTTTTTATGTTCTATGATATTTTTTGATCAAATGCGTAGTTCTCGAGATATATCAAGATATTTAAAAGTTCCGAAGCCGCACCAACATAATAGAGATTCCGAAACACCGTGGCCCCTTTCTTTGAGATAACTCTGCACTATTGCGAGCCGCAAATGCCACTTCCAGCTTAGCTGTGCAGAAGAAGAACAACAAGAAGAAGAAATATCTCGAAATATGTCCGTCAGGCCCGTTCCTTTGAGCTGAATCTGCAAATATCTCGGAAACGAAGCGAGCTATGGCAAAATGTTAAGAGACCTTTTTTGTAGAGAATTAAGTTTCCTACTTTTTATGTTCTATGATATTTTTTGATCAAATGCGTAGTTCTCGAGATATATCAAGATATTTAAAAGTTCCGAAGCCGCACCAACATAATAGAAATACAGAAACACCGTGGCCCCTTTCTTTGAGATAACTCTGCACTATTGCGAGCTGCAAATTCCACTTTCAGCTTAGCTGTGCAGAAGAAGAACAACAAGAAGAAGAAATATCTCGAAATATGTCCGTCAGGCCCCTTCCCTTGAGATATATCTGCAAATATCTCGGAAACGGAGCGAGCCATGGCAAAATGTTAAGAGACCTTTTTTGTAGAGAATTATGTTTCCTACAATTTATGTTCTATGATATTTTTTGATCAGAAGCGTAGTTTTCGAGATATATCGAGATATTTAAAAGTTCCGAAGCCGCACCAACATAATAGAGGTACAGAAACACCGTGGCCCCTTTCTTTGAGATAACTCTGCACTAGTGCGAGCCGCAAATGCCACTTCCAGCTTAGCTGTGCAGAAGAAGAACAACAAGAAGAAGAAATATCTCGAAATATGTCCGTCAGGCCCCTTCCCTTGAGATAAATCTGCAAATATCTCGGAAACGAAGCGAGCTATGGCAAAATGTTAAGAGACCTTTTTTGTAGAGAGTTAAGTTTCCTACTTTTTATGTTCTATGATATTTTTTGATCAGATGCGTAGTTCTCGAGATATATCAAGATATTTAAAAGTTCCGAAGCCGCAACAACGTAATAGAGATACAGAAACACCGTGGCCCCTTTCTTTGAGATAACTCTGCACTATTGCGAGCTGCAAATGCCACTTCCAGCTTAGCTGTGCAGAAGAAGAACAACAAGAAGAAGAAATATCTCGAAATATGTCCGTCAGGCCCGTTCCTTTGAGCTGAATCTGCAAATATCTCGGAAACGAAGCGAGCTATGGCAAAATGTTGAGAGACGTTTTTTGTAGAGAATTATGTTTCCTACTTTTTATGTTCTATGATATTTTTTGATCAGATGCGTAGTTCTCGAGATATATCAAGATATTTAAAAGTTCCGAAGCAGCACCAACATAATAGAAATACAGAAACACCGTGGCCCCTTTCTTTGAGATAACTCTGCACTATTGCGAGCTGCAAATGCCACTTCCAGCTTAGCTGTGCAGAAGAAGAACAACAAGAAGAAGAAATATCTCGAAATATGTCCGTCAGGCCCCTTCCCTTGAGATATATCTGCAAATATCTCGAAAATGAAGCTTGCCATGGCAAAATGTTAAGAGACCTTTTTTGTAGAGAATTATGTTTCCTACAATTTATGTTCTATGATATTTTTTGATCAGAAGCGTAGTTTTCGAGATATATCGAGATATTTAAAAGTTCCGAAGCCGCACCAACATAATAGAGGTACAGAAACACCGTGGCCCCTTTCTTTGAGATAACTCTGCACTAGTGCGAGCCGCAAATGCCACTTCCAGCTTAGCTGTGCAGAAGAAGAACAACAAGAAGAAGAAATATCTCGAAATATGTCCGTCAGGCCCGTTCCTTTGAGCTGAACCTGCAAATATCTCGGAAACGAAGCGAGCTATGGCAAAATGTTAAGAGCCGTTTTTTGTAGAGAATTATGTTTCCTACAATTTATGTTCTATGATATTTTTTGATCAGAAGCGTAGTTTTCGAGATATATCGAGATATTTAAAAGTTCCGAAGCCGCACCAACATAATAGAGATTCCGAAACACCGTGGCCCCTTTCTTTGAGATAACTCTGCACTATTGCGAGCCGCAAATGCCACTTCCAGCTTAGCTGTGCAGAAGAAGAACAACAAGAAGAAGAAATATCTCGAAATATGTCCGTCAGGCCCCTTCCCTTGAGATAAATCTGCAAATATCTCGGAAACGAAGCGAGCTATGGCAAAATGTTAAGAGACCTTTTTTGTAGAGAATTAAGTTTCCTACTTTTTATGTTCTATGATATTTTTTGATCAGATGCGCAGTTCTCGGGATATATCAAGATATTTAAAAGTTCCGAAGCCGCACCAACATAATAGAGGTACAGAAACACCGTGGCCCCTTTCTTTGAGATAACTCTGCACTAGTGCGAGCCGCAAATGCCACTTCCAGCTTAGCTGTGCAGAAGAAGAAAAACAAGAAGAAGAAATATCTCGAAATATGTCCGTCAGGCCCCTTCCCTTGAGATAAATCTGCAAATATCTCGGAAACGAAGCGAGCTATGGCAAAATGTTAAGAAACCTTTTTTATAGAGAATTAAGTTTTCTACTTTTTATGTTCTATGATATTTTTTGATCAGATGCGTAGTTCTCGAGATATATCGAGATATTTAAAAGTTCCGAAGCCGCACCAACATAATAGAGATACAGAAACACCGTGGCCCCTTTCTTTGAGATAACTCTGTACTATTGCGAGCTGCAAATGCCACTTCCAGCTTAGCTGTGCAGAAGAAGAACAACAAGAAGAAGAAATATCTCGAAATATGTCCGTCAGGCCCCTTCCCTTGAGATAAATCTGCAAATATCTCGGAAACGAAGCGAGCTATGGCAAAATGTTAAGAGACCTTTTTTGTAGAGAATTAAGTTTCCTACGTTTTATGTTCTTTGATATTTTTTGATCAGATGCGTAGTGCTCGAGATATATCAAGATATTTAAAAGTTCCGAAGCCGCACCAACATAATAGAGATACAGAAACATCGTGGCCCCTTT
This sequence comes from Osmia lignaria lignaria, assembly GCF_051020975.1. Taxonomy (NCBI): domain Eukaryota; kingdom Metazoa; phylum Arthropoda; class Insecta; order Hymenoptera; family Megachilidae; genus Osmia; species Osmia lignaria. Next base: position 9,658,704 of record NW_027478166.1, read on the forward strand.
CTTTGAGATAACTCTGCACTAGTGCGAGCCGCAAATGCCACTTCCAGCTTAGCTGTGCAGAAGAAGAACAACAAGAAGAAGAAATATCTCGAAATATGTCCGTCAGGCCCGTTCCTTTGAGCTGAATCTGCAAATATCTCGGAAACGAAGCGAGCTATGGCAAAATGTTAAGAGCCGTTTTTTGTAGAGAATTATGTTTCCTACAATATATGGTCTATGATATTTTTTGATCAGAAGCGTAGTTTTCGAGATATATCGAGATATTTAAAAGTTCCGAAGCCGCACCAACATAATAGAGATTCCGAAACACCGTGGCCCCTTCCTTTGAGATAACTCTGCACTATTGCGAGCTGGAAATGCCACTTCCAGTTTAGCTGTGCAGAAGAAGAACAACAAGAAGAAGAAATATCTCGAAATATGTCCGTCAGGCCCCTTCCCTTGAGATAAATCTGCAAATATCTCTGAAACGAAGCGAGCTATGGCAAAATGTTAAGAGACCTTTTTTGTAGAGAATTAAGTTTCCTATTTTTTATGTTCTATGATATTTTTTGATCAGATGCGTAGTTCTCGAGATATATCAAGATATTTAAAAGTTCCGAAGCCGCACCAACATAATAGAGATACAGAAACACCGTGGACCCCTTCTTTGAGATAACTCTGCACTATTGCGAGCTGCAAATGCCACTTCCAGCTTAGCTGTGCAGAAGAAGAACAACAAGAAGAAGAAATATCTCGAAATATGTCCGTCAGGCCCGTTCCTTTGAGCTGAATCTGCAAATATCTCGGAAACGAAGCGAGCTATGGCAAAATGTTGAGAGACGTTTTTTGTAGAGAATTATGTTTCCTACTTTTTATGTTCTATGATATTTTTTGATCAGATGCGTAGTTCTCGAGATATATCAAGATATTTAAAAGTTCCGAAGCCGCACCAACATAATAGAGATTCCGAAACACCGTGGCCCCTTTCTTTGAGATAACTCTGCACTATTGCGAGCCGCAAATGCCACTTCCAGCTTAGCTGTGCAGAAGAAGAACAACAAGAAGAAGAAATATCTCGAAATATGTCCGTCAGGCCCCTTCCCTTGAGATATATCTGCAAATATCTCGGAAATGAAGCTTGCCATGGCAAAATGTTAAGAGACCTTTTTTGTAGAGAATTATGTTTCCTACAATTTATGTTCTATAATATTTTTTGATCAGAAGTGTAGTTTTCGAGATATATCGAGATATTTAAAAGTTCCGAAACCGCACCAACATAATAGAGGTACAGAAACACCGTGGCCCCTTTCTTTGAGATAACTCTGCACTAGTGCGAGCCGCAAATGCCACTTCCAGCTTAGCTGTGCAGAAGAAGAACAACAAGAAGAAGAAATATCTCGAAATATGTCCGTCAGGCCCCTTCCCTTGAGATAAATCTGCAAATATCTCGGAAACGAAGCGAGCTATGGCAAAATGTTAAGAAACCTTTTTTGTAGAGAATTAAGTTTCCTACTTTTTATGTTCTATGATATTTTTTGTTCAGATGCGTAGTTCTCGAGATATATCGAGATATTTAAAAGTTCCGAAGCCGCACCAACATAATAGAGATACAGAAACACCGTGGCCCCTTTCTTTGAGATAACTCTGTACTATTGCGAGCTGCAAATGCCACTTCCAGCTTAGCTGTGCAGAAGAAGAACAACAAGAAGAAGAAATATCTCGAAATATGTCCGTCAGGCCCCTTCCCTTGAGATAAATCTGCAAATATCTCGGAAACGAAGCGAGCTATGGCAAAATGTTAAGAGACCTTTTTTGTAGAGAATTAAGTTTCCTACTTTTTATATTCTATGATATTTTTTGATCAGAAGCGTAGTTTTCGAGATATATCGAGATATTTAAAAGTTCCGAAGCCGCACCAACATAATAGAGGTACAGAAACACCGTGGCCCCTTTCTTTGAGATAACTCTGCACTAGTGCGAGCCGCAAATGCCACTTCCAGCTTAGCTGTGCAGAAGAAGAACAACAAGAAGAAGAAATATCTCGAAATATGTCCGTCAGGCCCCTTCCCTTGAGATAAATCTGCAAATATCTCGGAAACCAAGCGAGCTATGGCAAAATGTTAAGAGACCTTTTTTGTAGAGAATTATGTTTCCTACAATTAATGTTCTATGATATTTTTTGATCAGAAACGTAGTTTTCGAGATATATCGAGATATTTAAAAGTTCCGAAGCCGCACCAACATAATAGAGATACAGAAACACCGTGGCCCCTTTCTTTGAGATAACTCTGCACTAGTGCGAGCCGCAAATGCCACTTCCAGCTTAGCTGTGCAGAAGAAGAACAACAAGAAGAAGAAATATCTCGAAATATGTCCGTCAGGCCTCTTCCCTTGAGATAAATCTGCACATATCTCGGAAACGAAGCGAGCTATGGCAAAATGTTAAGAGACCTTTTTTGTAGAGAATTATGTTTCCTACAATTAATGTTCTATGATATTTTTTGATCAGAAACGTAGTTTTCGAGATATATCGAGATATTTAAAAGTTCCGAAGCCGCACCAACATAATAGAGGTACAGAAACACCGTGGCCCCTTTCTTTGAGATAACTCTGCACTAGTGCGAGCCGCAAATGCCTCTTCCAGCTTAGCTGTGCAGAAGAAGGACAACAAGAAGAAGAAATATCTCGAAATATGTCCGTCAGGCCCCTTCCCTTGAGATAAATCTGCAAATATCTCGGAAACGAAGCGAGCTATGGCAAAATGTTAAGAGACCTTTTTTGTAGAGAATTAAGTTTCCTACGTTTTATGTTCTTTGATATTTTTTGATCAGATGCGTAGTGCTCGAGATATATCAAGATATTTAAAAGTTCCGAAGCCGCACCAACATAATAGAGATACAGAAACACCGTGGCCCCTTTCTTTGAGATAACTCAGCACTATTGCGAGCTGGAAATGCCACTTCCAGTTTAGCTGTGCAGAAGAAGAACAAGAAGAAGAAGAAATATCTCGAAATATGTCCGTCAGGCCCCTTCCCTTGAGATAAATCTGCAAATATCTCGGAAACGAATCGAGCTATGGCAAAATCTTAAGAGACCTTTTTTGTAGAGAATTAAGTTTCCTACTTTTTATGTTCTATGATATTTTTTGATCAGATGCGCAGTTCTCGAGATATATCAAGATATTTAAAAGTTCCGAAGCCGCAACAACATAATAGAGATACAGAAACACCGTGGCCCCTTTCTTTGAGATAACTCTGCACTATTGCGAGCTGCAAATGCCACTTCCAGCTTAGCTGTGCAGAAGAAGAACAACAAGAAGAAGAAATATCTCGAAATATGTCCGTCAGGCCCCTTCCCTTGAGATATATCTGCAAATATCTCGGAAACGAAGCGAGCTATGGCAAAATGTTAAGAGACCTTTTTTGTAGAGAATTATGTTTCCTACAATTTATGTTGTATGATATTTTCTGATCAGAAGCGTAGTTCTCGAGATATATCAAGATATTTAAAAGTTCCGCAGCCGCACCAACATAATAGAGATACAGAAACACCGTGGCCCCTTTCTGTGAGATAACCCTGCACTATTGCGAGCTGCAAATGCCAGTTCGAGCTTAGCTGTGCAGAAGAAGCACAACAAGAACAAGAAGTATCTCGGAATATGTCCGTCAGGCCCCTTCCCTTGAGCTAAATCTGCAAATATGTCGGAAACAATGCGGGCTATGGCAAACTATTAAGAGACCTTTTTTGTAGGAAATTAAGTTTCCTACTATTTATGCTCTATGATATTTTTGGATCAGAGGCGTAGTTTTCGAGATATATCAAGATATTTAAAAGTTCCGAAGCCGCACCAACATAATAGAGATACAGAAACACCGTGGCCCCTTTCTGTGAGATAACTCTGCACTATTGCGAGCTGCAAATGCCAGTTCCAGCTTAGCTGTGCAGAAGAAGCACAACAATAACAAGAAATATCTCGGAATATGTCCGTCAGGCCCCTTCCCTTGAGCTAAATCTGCAAATATCTCGGAAACGATGCGAGCTATGGCAAAATGTTAAGAGACCTTTTTTGTAGATAATTAAGTTTTCTACTTTTCAGGTTCTATGATATTTTTTGATCAGATGCGTAGTTCTCGAGATATATCAAGATATTTAAAAGTTCCGAAGCTGCACCAATATAATAGAGGTACAGAAACACCGTGGCCTCTTTCTTTGAGATAACTCTGCACTATTGCGAGCTGCAAATGCCACTTCCAGCTTAGCTGTGCAGAAGAAGAACAACAAGAAGAAGAAATATCTCGAAATATGTCCGTCAGGCCCCTTCCCTTGAGATAAATCTGCATATATCTCGGAAACGAAGCGAGCTATGGCAAAATGTTAAGAGACCTTTTTTGTAGAGAATTAAGTTTTCTACTTTTTATGTTCTATGATATTTTTTGATCAGATGCGTAGTTCTCGAGATATATCAAGATATTTAAAAGTTTCGAAGCTGCACCAACATAATAGATATACAGAAACACCGTGGCCCCTTTCTTTGAGATAACTCTGCACTATTGCGAGCTGCAAATGCCACTTCCAGCTTAGCTGTGCAGAAGAAGAACAACAAGAAGAAGAAATATCTCGAAATATGTCCGTCAGGCCCCTTCCCTTGAGATAAATCTGCAAATATCTCGGAAACGAAGCGAGCTATGGCAAAATGTTAAGAGACCTTTTTTGTAGACAATTAAGTTTCCTACTTTTTATGTTTTATGATATTTTTTGATCAGATGCGTAGTTCTCGAGATATATCAAGATATTTAAAAGTTCCGAAGCCGCACCAACATAATAGAGATACAGAAACACCGTGGCCCCTTTCTTTGAGATAACTCTGCACTAGTGCGAGCCGCAAATGCCACTTCCAGCTTAGCTGTGCAGAAGAAGAACAACAAGAAGAAGAAATATCTCGAAATATGTCCGTTAGGCCCCTTCCCTTGAGATAAATCTGCAAATATCTCGGAAACGAAGCGAGCTATGGCAAAATGTTAAGAGACCTTTTTTGTAGCGAATTATGTTTCCTACAATTTATGTTCTATGATATTTTTTGATCAGACGCGTAGTTTTCGAGATATATCAAGATATTTAAAAGTTCCGAAGCCGCACCAACATAATAGAGATACAGAAACACCGTGGCCCCTTTCTTTGAGATAACTCTGCACTATTGCGAGCTGCAAATGCCACTTCCAGCTTAGCTGTGCAGAAGAAGAACAACAAGAAGAAGAAATATCTCGAAATATGTCCGTCAGGCCCCTTCCCTTGAGATAAATCTGCAAATATCTCGGAAACGAAGCGAGGTATGGCAAAATGTTAAGAGACCTTTTTTGTAGAGAATTAAGTTTCGTACTTTTTATGTTCTATGATATTCTTTGATCAGATGCGTAGTTCTCGAGATATATCAAGATATTTAAAAGTTCCGAAGCCGCACCAACATAATAGAGATACAGAAACACCGTGGCCCCTTTCTTTGAGATAACTCTGCACTATTGCGAGCTGGAAATGCCACTTCCAGTTTAGCTGTGCAGAAGAAGAACAACAAGAAGAAGAAATATCTCGAAATATGTCCGTCAGGCCCCTTCCCTTGAGATATATCTGCAAATATCTCGGAAACGAAGCGAGCTATGGCAAAATGTTAAGAGACCTTTTTTGTAGAGAATTAAGTTTCCTACTTTTCATGTTCGATGATATTTTTTGATCAGACGCGTAGTTTTCGAGATATATCAAGATATTTAAAAGTTCCGAAGCCGCACCAACATAATAGAGATACAGAAACACCGTGGCCCCTTTCTTTGAGATAACTCTGCACTATTGCGAGCTGCAAATGCCACTTCCAGCTTAGCTGTGCAGAAGAAGAACAACAAGAAGAAGAAGTATCTCGAAATATGTCCGTCAGGCCCCTTCCCTTGAGATAAATCTGCAAATATCTCGGAAACGAAGCGAGGTATGGCAAAATGGTAAGAGACCTTTTTTGTAGAGAATTAAGTTTCCTACTTTTTATGTTCTATGATATTCTTTGATCAGATGCGTAGTTCTCGAGATATATCAAGATATTTAAAAGTTCCGAAGCCGCACCAACATAATAGAGATACAGAAACACCGTGGCCCCTTTCCTTGAGATAACTCTGCACTATTGCGAGCTGGAAATGCCACTTCCAGTTTAGCTGTGCAGAAGAAGAACAACAAGAAGAAGAAATATCTCGAAATATGTCCGTCAGGCCCCTTCCCTTGAGATATATCTGCAAATATCTCGGAAACGAAGCGAGCTATGGCAAAATGTTAAGAGACCTTTTTTGTAGAGAATTAAGTTTACTACTCTTTATGTTGTATGAGATTTTTTGATCAGATGCGTAGTTCTCGAGATATATCAAGATATTTAAAAGTTCCGAAGCCGCACCAACATAATAGAGATACAGAAACACCGTGGCCCCTTTCTTTGAGATAACTCTGCACTGTTGCGAGCTGTAAATGCCACTTCCGGCTTAGCTGTGCAGAAGAAGAACAACAAGAAGAAGAAATATCTCGAAATATGTCCGTCAGGCCCCTTCCCTTGAGATAAATCTGCAAATATCGCGGAAACGAAGCGAGCTATGGCAAAATGTTAAGAGACCTTTTTTGTAGAGAATTATGTTTCCTACAATTTATGTTCTATGATATTTTTTGATCAGACGCGTAGTTTTCGAGATATATCGAGATATTTAAAAGTTCCGAAGCTGCACCAACATAATAGACATACAGAAAAACCGTGGCCCCTTTCTTTGAGATAACTCTGCACTAGTGCGAGCCGCAAATGCCACATCCAGCTTAGCTGTGCAGAAGAAGAACAACAAGAAGAAGAAATATCTCGAAATATGTCCGTTAGGCCCCTTCCCTTGAGATAAATCTGCAAATATCTCGGAAACGAAGCGAGCTATGGCAAAATGTTAAGAGACCTTTTTTGTAGAGAATTACGTTTCCTACAATTTATGTTCTATGATATTTTTTGATCAGAAGCGTAGTTTTCGAGATATATCGAGATATTTAAAAGTTCCGAAGCCGCACCAACATAATAGAGGTACAGAAACACCGTGGCCCCTTTCTTTGAGATAACTCTGCACTAGTGCGATCCGCAAATGCCACTTCCAGCTTAGCTGTGCAGAAGAAGAACAACAAGAAGAAGAAATATCTCGAAATATGTCTGTCAGGCCCCTTCCCTTGAGATAAATCTGCAAATATCTCGGAAACGAAGCGAGGTATGGCAAAAAGGTAAGAGACCTTTTTTGTAGAGAATTAAGTTTCCTACTTTTTATGTTCTATGATATTCTTTGATCAGATGCGTAGTTCTCGAGATATATCAAGATATTTAAAAGTTCCGAAGCCGCACCAACATAATAGAGATACAGAAACACCGTGGCCCCTTTCTTTGAGATAACTCTGCACTATTGCGAGCTGAAAATGCCACTTCCAGTTTAGCTGTGCAGAAGAAGAACAACAAGAAGAAGAAATATCTCGAAATATGTCCGTCAGGCCCCTTCCCTTGAGATATATCTGCAAATATCTCGGAAACGAAGCGAGCTATGGCAAAATGTTAAGAGACCTTTTTTGTAGAGAATTATGTTTTCTACAATTTATGTTGTATGATATTTTTTGATGAGATGCGTAGTTCTCGAGATATATCAAGATATTTAAAAGTTCCGAAGCCGCACCAACATAATAGAGATACAGAAACACCGTGGCCCCTTTCTTTGAGATAACTCTGCACTAATGCGAGCCGCAAATGCCACTTCCAGCTTAGCTGTGCAGAAGAAGAACAACAAGAAGAAGAAATATCTCGAAATATGTCCGTCAGGCCCCTTCCCTTGAGATAAATCTGCAAATATCTCGGAAACGAAGCGAGCTATGGCAAAATGTTAAGAGACCTTTTTTGTAGAGAATTACGTTTCCTACAATTTATGTTCTATGATATTCTTTGATCAGATGCGTAGTTCTCGAGATATATCAAGATATTTAAAAGTTCCGAAGCCGCACCAACATAATAGAGATACAGAAACACCGTGGCCCCTTTCTTTGAGATAACTCTGCAGTATTGCGAGCTGAAAATGCCACTTCCAGTTTAGCTGTGCAGAAGAACAACAAGAAGAAGAAATATCTCGAAATATGTCCGTCAGGCCCCTTCCCTTGAGATATATCTGCAAATATCTCGGAAACGAAGCGAGCTATGGCAAAATGTTAAGAGACCTTTTTTGTAGAGAATTATGTTTCCTACAATTTATGTTGTATGATATTTTTTGATCAGATGCGTAGTTCTCGAGATATATCAAGATATTTAAAAGTTCCGAAGCCGCACCAACATAATAGAGATACAGAAACACCGTGGCCCCTTTCTTTGAGATAACTCTGCACTAATGCGAGCCGCAAATGCCACTTCCAGCTTAGCTGTGCAGAAGAAGAACAACAAGAAGAAGAAATATCTCGAAATATGTCCGTCAGGCCCCTTCCCTTGAGATAAATCTGCAAATATCTCGGAAACGAAGCGAGCTATGGCAAAATGTTAAGAGACCTTTTTTGTAGAGAATTACGTTTCCTACAATTTATGTTCTATGATATTTTTTGATCAGAAGCGTAGTTTTCGAGATATATCGAGATATTTAAAAGTTCCGAAGCCGCACCAACATAATAGAGGTACAGAAACACCGTGGCCCCTTTCTTTGAGATAACTCTGCACTAGTGCGATCCGCAAATGCCACTTCCAGCTTAGCTGTGCAGAAGAAGAACAACAAGAAGAAGAAATATCTCGAAATATGTCTGTCAGGCCCCTTCCCTTGAGATAAATCTGCAAATATCTCGGAAACGATGCGAGCTATGGCAAAATGTTAAGAGACCTTTTTTGTAGATAATTAAGTTTTCTACTTTTCAGGTTCTATGATATTTTTTGATCAGATGCGTAGTTCTCGAGATATATCAAGATATTTAAAAGTTCCGAAGCTGCACCAATATAATAGAGGTACAGAAACACCGTGGCCTCTTTCTTTGAGATAACTCTGCACTATTGCGAGCTGCAAATGCCACTTCCAGCTTAGCTGTGCAGAAGAAGAACAACAAGAAGAAGAAATATCTCGAAATATGTCCGTCAGGCCCCTTCCCTTGAGATAAATCTGCATATATCTCGGAAACGAAGCGAGCTATGGCAAAATGTTAAGAGACCTTTTTTGTAGAGAATTAAGTTTTCTACTTTTTATGTTCTATGATATTTTTTGATCAGATGCGTAGTTCTCGAGATATATCAAGATATTTAAAAGTTTCGAAGCTGCACCAACATAATAGATATACAGAAACACCGTGGCCCCTTTCTTTGAGATAACTCTGCACTATTGCGAGCTGCAAATGCCACTTCCAGCTTAGCTGTGCAGAAGAAGAACAACAAGAAGAAGAAATATCTCGAAATATGTCCGTCAGGCCCCTTCCCTTGAGATAAATCTGCAAATATCTCGGAAACGAAGCGAGCTATGGCAAAATGTTAAGAGACCTTTTTTGTAGACAATTAAGTTTCCTACTTTTTATGTTTTATGATATTTTTTGATCAGATGCGTAGTTCTCGAGATATATCAAGATATTTAAAAGTTCCGAAGCCGCACCAACATAATAGAGATACAGAAACACCGTGGCCCCTTTCTTTGAGATAACTCTGCACTAGTGCGAGCCGCAAATGCCACTTCCAGCTTAGCTGTGCAGAAGAAGAACAACAAGAAGAAGAAATATCTCGAAATATGTCCGTTAGGCCCCTTCCCTTGAGATAAATCTGCAAATATCTCGGAAACGAAGCGAGCTATGGCAAAATGTTAAGACACCTTTTTTGTAGCGAATTATGTTTCCTACAATTTATGTTCTATGATATTTTTTGATCAGACGCGTAGTTTTCGAGATATATCAAGATATTTAAAAGTTCCGAAGCCGCACCAACATAATAGAGATACAGAAACACCGTGGCCCCTTTCTTTGAGATAACTCTGCACTATTGCGAGCTGCAAATGCCACTTCCAGCTTAGCTGTGCAGAAGAAGAACAACAAGAAGAAGAAATATCTCGAAATATGTCCGTCAGGCCCCTTCCCTTGAGATAAATCTGCAAATATCTCGGAAACGAAGCGAGGTATGGCAAAATGTTAAGAGACCTTTTTTGTAGAGAATTAAGTTTCGTACTTTTTATGTTCTATGATATTCTTTGATCAGATGCGTAGTTCTCGAGATATATCAAGATATTTAAAAGTTCCGAAGCCGCACCAACATAATAGAGATACAGAAACACCGTGGCCCCTTTCTTTGAGATAACTCTGCACTATTGCGAGCTGGAAATGCCACTTCCAGTTTAGCTGTGCAGAAGAAGAACAACAAGAAGAAGAAATATCTCGAAATATGTCCGTCAGGCCCCTTCCCTTGAGATATATCTGCAAATATCTCGGAAACGAAGCGAGCTATGGCAAAATGTTAAGAGACCTTTTTTGTAGAGAATTAAGTTTCCTACTTTTCATGTTCGATGATATTTTTTGATCAGACGCGTAGTTTTCGAGATATATCAAGATATTTAAAAGTTCCGAAGCCGCACCAACATAATAGAGATACAGAAACACCGTGGCCCCTTTCTTTGAGATAACTCTGCACTATTGCGAGCTGCAAATGCCACTTCCAGCTTAGCTGTGCAGAAGAAGAACAACAAGAAGAAGAAGTATCTCGAAATATGTCCGTCAGGCCCCTTCCCTTGAGATAAATCTGCAAATATCTCGGAAACGAAGCGAGGTATGGCAAAATGGTAAGAGACCTTTTTTGTAGAGAATTAAGTTTCCTACTTTTTATGTTCTATGATATTCTTTGATCAGATGCGTAGTTCTCGAGATATATCAAGATATTTAAAAGTTCCGAAGCCGCACCAACATAATAGAGATACAGAAACACCGTGGCCCCTTTCCTTGAGATAACTCTGCACTATTGCGAGCTGGAAATGCCACTTCCAGTTTAGCTGTGCAGAAGAAGAACAACAAGAAGAAGAAATATCTCGAAATATGTCCGTCAGGCCCCTTCCCTTGAGATATATCTGCAAATATCTCGGAAACGAAGCGAGCTATGGCAAAATGTTAAGAGACCTTTTTTGTAGAGAATTAAGTTTACTACTCTTTATGTTGTATGAGATTTTTTGATCAGATGCGTAGTTCTCGAGATATATCAAGATATTTAAAAGTTCCGAAGCCGCACCAACATAATAGAGATACAGAAACACCGTGGCCCCTTTCTTTGAGATAACTCTGCACTGTTGCGAGCTGTAAATGCCACTTCCGGCTTAGCTGTGCAGAAGAAGAACAACAAGAAGAAGAAATATCTCGAAATATGTCCGTCAGGCCCCTTCCCTTGAGATAAATCTGCAAATATCGCGGAAACGAAGCGAGCTATGGCAAAATGTTAAGAGACCTTTTTTGTAGAGAATTATGTTTCCTACAATTTATGTTCTATGATATTTTTTGATCAGACGCGTAGTTTTCGAGATATATCGAGATATTTAAAAGTTCCGAAGCTGCACCAACATAATAGACATACAGAAAAACCGTGGCCCCTTTCTTTGAGATAACTCTGCACTAGTGCGAGCCGCAAATGCCACATCCAGCTTAGCTGTGCAGAAGAAGAACAACAAGAAGAAGAAATATCTCGAAATATGTCCGTTAGGCCCCTTCCCTTGAGATAAATCTGCAAATATCTCGGAAACGAAGCGAGCTATGGCAAAATGTTAAGAGACCTTTTTTGTAGAGAATTACGTTTCCTACAATTTATGTTCTATGATATTTTTTGATCAGAAGCGTAGTTTTCGAGATATATCGAGATATTTAAAAGTTCCGAAGCCGCACCAACATAATAGAGGTACAGAAACACCGTGGCCCCTTTCTTTGAGATAACTCTGCACTAGTGCGATCCGCAAATGCCACTTCCAGCTTAGCTGTGCAGAAGAAGAACAACAAGAAGAAGAAATATCTCGAAATATGTCTGTCAGGCCCCTTCCCTTGAGATAAATCTGCAAATATCTCGGAAACGAAGCGAGGTATGGCAAAAAGGTAAGAGACCTTTTTTGTAGAGAATTAAGTTTCCTACTTTTTATGTTCTATGATATTCTTTGATCAGATGCGTAGTTCTCGAGATATATCAAGATATTTAAAAGTTCCGAAGCCGCACCAACATAATAGAGATACAGAAACACCGTGGCCCCTTTCTTTGAGATAACTCTGCACTATTGCGAGCTGAAAATGCCACTTCCAGTTTAGCTGTGCAGAAGAAGAACAACAAGAAGAAGAAATATCTCGAAATATGTCCGTCAGGCCCCTTCCCTTGAGATATATCTGCAAATATCTCGGAAACGAAGCGAGCTATGGCAAAATGTTAAGAGACCTTTTTTGTAGAGAATTATGTTTTCTACAATTTATGTTGTATGATATTTTTTGATGAGATGCGTAGTTCTCGAGATATATCAAGATATTTAAAAGTTCCGAAGCCGCACCAACATAATAGAGATACAGAAACACCGTGGCCCCTTTCTTTGAGATAACTCTGCACTAATGCGAGCCGCAAATGCCACTTCCAGCTTAGCTGTGCAGAAGAAGAACAACAAGAAGAAGAAATATCTCGAAATATGTCCGTCAGGCCCCTTCCCTTGAGATAAATCTGCAAATATCTCGGAAACGAAGCGAGCTATGGCAAAATGTTAAGAGACCTTTTCTGTAGAGAATTACGTTTCCTACAATTTATGTTCTATGATATTCTTTGATCAGATGCGTAGTTCTCGAGATATATCAAGATATTTAAAAGTTCCGAAGCCGCACCAACATAATAGAGATACAGAAACACCGTGGCCCCTTTCTTTGAGATAACTCTGCAGTATTGCGAGCTGAAAATGCCACTTCCAGTTTAGCTGTGCAGAAGAACAACAAGAAGAAGAAATATCTCGAAATATGTCCGTCAGGCCCCTTCCCTTGAGATATATCTGCAAATATCTCGGAAACGAAGCGAGCTATGGCAAAATGTTAAGAGACCTTTTTTGTAGAGAATTATGTTTCCTACAATTTATGTTGTATGATATTTTTTGATCAGATGCGTAGTTCTCGAGATATATCAAGATATTTAAAAGTTCCGAAGCCGCACCAACATAATAGAGATACAGAAACACCGTGGCCCCTTTCTTTGAGATAACTCTGCACTAATGCGAGCCGCAAATGCCACTTCCAGCTTAGCTGTGCAGAAGAAGAACAACAAGAAGAAGAAATATCTCGAAATATGTCCGTCAGGCCCCTTCCCTTGAGATAAATCTGCAAATATCTCGGAAACGAAGCGAGCTATGGCAAAATGTTAAGAGACCTTTTTTGTAGAGAATTACGTTTCCTACAATTTATGTTCTATGATATTTTTTGATCAGAAGCGTAGTTTTCGAGATATATCGAGATATTTAAAAGTTCCGAAGCCGCACCAACATAATAGAGGTACAGAAACACCGTGGCCCCTTTCTTTGAGATAACTCTGCACTAGTGCGATCCGCAAATGCCACTTCCAGCTTAGCTGTGCAGAAGAAGAACAACAAGAAGAAGAAATATCTCGAAATATGTCTGTCAGGCCCCTTCCCTTGAGATAAATCTGCAAATATCTCGGAAACGAAGCGAGGTATGGCAAAATGGTAAGAGACCTTTTTTGTAGAGAATTAAGTTTCCTACTTTTTATGTTCTATGATATTCTTTGATCAGATGCGTAGTTCTCGAGATATATCAAGATATTTAAAAGTTCCGAAGCCGCACCAACATAATAGAGATACAGAAACACCGTGGCCCCTTTCTTTGAGATAACTCTGCACTATTGCGAGCTGAAAATGCCACTTCCAGTTTAGCTGTGCAGAAGAAGAACAACAAGAAGAAGAAATATCTCGAAATATGTCCGTCAGGCCCCTTCCCTTGAGATATATCTGCAAATATCTCGGAAACGAAGCGAGCTATGGCAAAATGTTAAGAGACCTTTTTTGTAGAGAATTATGTTTCCTACAATTTATGTTGTATGATATTTTTTGATCAGATGCGTAGTTCTCGAGATATATCAAGATATTTAAAAGTTCCGAAGCCGCACCAACATAATAGAGATACAGAAACACCGTGGCCCCTTTCTTTGAGATAACTCTGCACTAATGCGAGCCGCAAATGCCACTTCCAGCTTAGCTGTGCAGAAGAAGAACAACAAGAAGAAGAAATATCTCGAAATATGTCCGTCAGGCCCCTTCCCTTGAGATAAATCTGCAAATATCTCGGAAACGAAGCGAGCTATGGCAAAATGTTAAGAGACCTTTTTTGTAGAGAATTACGTTTCCTACAATTTATGTTCTATGATATTTTTTGATCAGAAGCGTAGTTTTCGAGATATATCGAGATATTTAAAAGTTCCGAAGCCGCACCAACATAATAGAGGTACAGAAACACCGTGGCCCCTTTCTTTGAGATAACTCTGCACTAGTGCGATCCGCAAATGCCACTTCCAGCTTAGCTGTGCAGAAGAAGAACAACAAGAAGAAGAAATATCTCGAAATATGTCTGTCAGGCCCCTTCCCTTGAGATAAATCTGCAAATATCTCGGAAACGAAGCGAGGTATGGCAAAATGGTAAGAGACCTTTTTTGTAGAGAATTATGTTTCCTACAATTTATGTTGTATGATATTTTTTGATCAGATGCGTAGTTCTCGAGATATATCAAGATATTTAAAAGTTCCGAAGCCGCACCAACATAATAGAGATACAGAAACACCGTGGCCCCTTTCTTTGAGATAACTCTGCACTAATGCGAGCCGCAAATGCCACTTCCAGCTTAGCTGTGCAGAAGAAGAACAACAAGAAGAAGAAATATCTCGAAATATGTCCGTCAGGCCCCTTCCCTTGAGATAAATCTGCAAATATCTCGGAAACGAAGCGAGCTATGGCAAAATGTTAAGAGACCTTTTTTGTAGAGAATTAAGTTTCCTACTTTTTATGTTTTATGATATTTTTTGATCAGATGCGTAGTTCTCGAGATATATCAAGATATTTAAAAGTTCCGAAGCCGCACCAACATAATAGAGATACAGAAACACCGTGGCCCCTTTCTTTGAGATAACTCTGCACTGTTGCGAGCTGTAAATGCCACTTCCGGCTTAGCTGTGCAGAAGAAGAACAACAAGAAGAAGAAATATCTCGAAATATGTCCGTCAGGCCCCTTCCCTTGAGATAAATCTGCAAATATCTCGGAAACGAAGCGAGCTATGGCAAAATGTTAAGAGACCTTTTTTGTAGAGAATTATGTTTCCTACAATTTATGTTCTATGATATTTTTTGATCAGACGCGTAGTTTTCGAGATATATCGAGATATTTAAAAGCTCCGAAGCTGCACCAACATAATAGACATACAGAAAAACCGTGGCCCCTTTCTTTGAGATAACTCTGCACTAGTGCGAGCCGCAAATGCCACATCCAGCTTAGCTATGCAGAAGAAGAACAACAAGAAGAAGAAATATCTCGAAATATGTCCGTTAGGCCCCTTCCCTTGAGATAAATCTGCAAATATCTCGGAAACGAAGCGAGCTATGGCAAAATGTTAAGAGACCTTTTTTGTAGAGAATTACGTTTCCTACAATTTATGTTCTATGATATTTTTTGATCAGAAGCGTAGTTTTCGAGATATATCGAGATATTTAAAAGTTCCGAAGCAGCACCAACATAATAGAGGTACAGAAACACCGTGGCCCCTTTCTTTGAGATAACTCTGCACTAGTGCGATCCGCAAATGCCACTTCCAGCTTAGCTGTGCAGAAGAAGAACAACAAGAAGAAGAAATATCTCGAAATATGTCTGTCAGGCCCCTTCCCTTGAGATAAATCTGCAAATATCTCGGAAACGAAGCGAGGTATGGCAAAATGGTAAGAGACCTTTTTTGTAGAGACTTAAGTTTCCTACTTTTTATGTTCTATGATATTCTTTGATCAGATGCGTAGTTCTCGAGATATATCAAGATATTTAAAAGTTCCGAAGCCGCACCAACATAATAGAGATACAGAAACACCGTGGCCCCTTTCTTTGAGATAACTCTGCACTATTGCGAGCTGAAAATGCCACTTCCAGTTTAGCTGTGCAGAAGAAGAACAACAAGAAGAAGAAATATCTCGAAATATGTCCGTCAGGCCCCTTCCCTTGAGATATATCTGCAAATATCTCGGAAACGAATCGAGCTATGGCAAAATGTTAAGAGACCTTTTTTGTAGATAATTATGTTTCCTACAATTTATGTTGTATGATATTTTTTGATCAGATGCGTAGTTCTCGAGATATATCAAGATATTTAAAAGTTCCGAAGCCGCACCAACATAATAGAGATACAGAAACACCGTGGCCCCTTTCTTTGAGATAACTCTGCACTAATGCGAGCCGCAAATGCCACTTCCAGCTTAGCTGTGCAGAAGAAGAACAACAAGAAGAAGAAATATCTCGAAATATGTCCGTCAGGCCCCTTCCCTTGAGATAAATCTGCAAATATCTCGGAAACAAAGCGAGCTATGGCAAAATGTTAAGAGACCTTTTTTGTAGAGAATTACGTTTCCTACAATTTATGTTCTATGATATTTTTTGATCAGAAGCGTAGTTTTCGAGATATATCGAGATATTTAAAAGTTCCGAAGCCGCACCAACATAATAGAGGTACAGAAACACCGTGGCCCCTTTCTTTGAGATAACTCTGCACTAGTGCGATCCGCAAATGCCACTTCCAGCTTAGCTGTGCAGAAGAAGAACAACAAGAAGAAGAAATATCTCGAAATATGTCTGTCAGGCCCCTTCCCTTGAGATAAATCTGCAAATATCTCGGAAACGAAGCGAGGTATGGCAAAATGGTAAGAGACCTTTTTTGTAGAGAATTAAGTTTCCTACTTTTTATGTTCTATGATATTCTTTGATCAGATGCGTAGTTCTCGAGATATATCGAGATATTTA
Source organism: Osmia lignaria lignaria (assembly GCF_051020975.1). Taxonomy (NCBI): domain Eukaryota; kingdom Metazoa; phylum Arthropoda; class Insecta; order Hymenoptera; family Megachilidae; genus Osmia; species Osmia lignaria. The sequence continues at coordinate 9,675,709 of NW_027478166.1, forward strand.
AAAGTTCCGAAGCCGCACCAACATAATAGAGATACAGAAACACCGTGGCCCCTTTCTTTGAGATAACTCTGCACTGTTGCGAGCTGTAAATGCCACTTCCGGCTTAGCTGTGCAGAAGAAGAACAACAAGAAGAAGAAATATCTCGAAATATGTCCGTCAGGCCCCTTCCCTTGAGATATATCTGCAAATATCTCGGAAACGAAGCGAGCTATGGCAAAATGTTAAGAGACTTTTTTTGTAGGGAATTAAGTTTCCTACTTTTTATGCTCTATGATATTTTTTGATCAGATGCGTAGTTCTCGAGATATATCAAGATATTTAAAAGTTCCGAAGCCGCACCAACATAATAGAGATACAGAAACACCGTGGCCCCTTTCTTTGAGATAACTCTGCACTATTGCGAGCTGCAAATGCCACTTCCAGCTTAGCTGTGCAGAAGAAGAACAACAAGAAGAAGAAATATCTCGAAATATGTCCGTCAGGCCCCTTCCCTTGAGATAAATCTGCAAATATCTCGGAAACGAAGCGAGCTATGGCAAAATGTTAAGAGACCTTTTTTGTAGAGAATTACGTTTCCTACAATTTATGTTCTATGATATTTTTTGATCAGAAGCGTAGTTTTCGAGATATATCGAGATATTTAAAAGTTCCGAAGCCGCACCAACATAATAGAGGTACAGAAACACCGTGGCCCCTTTCTTTGAGATAACTCTGCACTAGTGCGATCCGCAAATGCCACTTCCAGCTTAGCTGTGCAGAAGAAGAACAACAAGAAGAAGAAATATCTCGAAATATGTCTGTCAGGCCCCTTCCCTTGAGATAAATCTGCAAATATCTCGGAAACGAAGCGAGGTATGGCAAAATGGTAAGAGACCTTTTTTGTAGAGAATTAAGTTTCCTACTTTTTATGTTCTATGATATTCTTTGATCAGATGCGTAGTTCTCGAGATATATCAAGATATTTAAAAGTTCCGAAGCCGCACCAAGATAATAGAGATACAGAAACACCGTGGCCCCTTTCTTTGAGATAACTCTGCACTATTGCGAGCTGAAAATGCCACTTCCAGTTTAGCTGTGCAGAAGAAGAACAACAAGAAGAAGAAATATCTCGAAATATGTCCGTCAGGCCCCTTCCCTTGAGATATATCTGCAAATATCTCGGAAACGAAGCGAGCTATGGCAAAATGTTAAGAGACCTTTTTTGTAGAGAATTATGTTTCCTACAATTTATGTTGTATGATATTTTTTGATCAGATGCGTAGTTCTCGAGATATATCAAGATATTTAAAAGTTCCGAAGCCGCACCAACATAATAGAGATACAGAAACACCGTGGCCCCTTTCTTTGAGATAACTCTGCACTAATGCGAGCCGCAAATGCCACTTCCAGCTTAGCTGTGCAGAAGAAGAACAACAAGAAGAAGAAATATCTCGAAATATGTCCGTCAGGCCCCTTCCCTTGAGATAAATCTGCAAATATCTCGGAAACGAAGCGAGCTATGGCAAAATGTTAAGAGACCTTTTTTGTAGAGAATTACGTTTCCTACAATTTATGTTCTATGATATTTTTTGATCAGAAGCGTAGTTTTCGAGATATATCGAGATATTTAAAAGTTCCGAAGCCGCACCAACATAATAGAGGTACAGAAACACCGTGGCCCCTTTCTTTGAGATAACTCTGCACTAGTGCGATCCGCAAATGCCACTTCCAGCTTAGCTGTGCAGAAGAAGAACAACAAGAAGAAGAAATATCTCGAAATATGTCTGTCAGGCCCCTTCCCTTGAGATAAATCTGCAAATATCTCGGAAACGAAGCGAGGTATGGCAAAATGGTAAGAGACCTTTTTTGTAGAGAATTAAGTTTCCTACTTTTTATGTTCTATGTTATTCTTTGATCAGATGCGTAGTTCTCGAGATATATCAAGATATTTAAAAGTTCCGAAGCCGCACCAACATAATAGAGATACAGAAACACCGTGGCCCCTTTCTTTGAGATAACTCTGCACTATTGCGAGCTGAAAATGCCACTTCCAGTTTAGCTGTGCAGAAGAAGAACAACAAGAAGAAGAAATATCTCGAAATATGTCCGTCAGGCCCCTTCCCTTGAGATATATCTGCAAATATCTCGGAAACGAAGCGAGCTATGGCAAAATGTTAAGAGACCTTTTTTGTAGAGAATTATGTTTCCTACAATTTATGTTGTATGATATTTTTTGATCAGATGCGTAGTTCTCGAGATATATCAAGATATTTAAAAGTTCCGAAGCCGCACCAACATAATAGAGATACAGAAACACCGTGGCCCCTTTCTTTGAGATAACTCTGCACTAATGCGAGCCGCAAATGCCACTTCCAGCTTAGCTGTGCAGAAGAAGAACAACAAGAAGAAGAAATATCTCGAAATATGTCCGTCAGGCCCCTTCCCTTGAGATAAATCTGCAAATATCTCGGAAACGAAGCGAGCTATGGCAAAATGTTAAGAGACCTTTTTTGTAGAGAATTAAGTTTCCTACTTTTTATGTTTTATGATATTTTTTGATCAGATGCGTAGTTCTCGAGATATATCAAGATATTTAAAAGTTCCGAAGCCGCACCAACATAATAGAGATACAGAAACACCGTGGCCCCTTTCTTTGAGATAACTCTGCACTGTTGCGAGCTGTAAATGCCACTTCCGGCTTAGCTGTGCAGAAGAAGAACAACAAGAAGAAGAAATATCTCGAAATATGTCCGTCAGGCCCCTTCCCTTGAGATAAATCTGCAAATATCTCGGAAACGAAGCGAGCTATGGCAAAATGTTAAGAGACCTTTTTTGTAGAGAATTATGTTTCCTACAATTTATGTTCTATGATATTTTTTGATCAGACGCGTAGTTTTCGAGATATATCGAGATATTTAAAAGTTCCGAAGCTGCACCAACATAATAGACATACAGAAAAACCGTGGCCCCTTTCTTTGAGATAACTCTGCACTAGTGCGAGCCGCAAATGCCACATCCAGCTTAGCTGTGCAGAAGAAGAACAACAAGAAGAAGAAATATCTCGAAATATGTCCGCTAGGCCCCTTCCCTTGAGATAAATCTGCAAATATCTCGGAAACGAAGCGAGCTATGGCAAAATGTTAAGAGACCTTTTTTGTAGAGAATTACGTTTCCTACAATTTATGTTCTATGATATTTTTTGATCAGAAGCGTAGTTTTCGAGATATATCGAGATATTTAAAAGTTCCGAAGCCGCACCAACATAATAGAGGTACAGAAACACCGTGGCCCCTTTCTTTGAGATAACTCTGCACTAGTGCGATCCGCAAATGCCACTTCCAGCTTAGCTGTGCAGAAGAAGAACAACAAGAAGAAGAAATATCTCGAAATATGTCTGTCAGGCCCCTTCCCTTGAGATAAATCTGCAAATATCTCGGAAACGAAGCGAGGTATGGCAAAATGGTAAGAGACCTTTTTTGTAGAGAATTAAGTTTCCTACTTTTTATGTTCTATGATATTCTTTGATCAGATGCGTAGTTCTCGAGATATATCAAGATATTTAAAAGTTCCGAAGCCGCACCAACATAATAGAGATACAGAAACACCGTGGCCCCTTTCTTTGAGATAACTCTGCACTATTGCGAGCTGAAAATGCCACTTCCAGTTTAGCTGTGCAGAAGAAGAACAACAAGAAGAAGAAATATCTCGAAATATGTCCGTCAGGCCCCTTCCCTTGAGATATATCTGCAAATATCTCGGAAACGAAGCGAGCTATGGCAAAATGTTAAGAGACCTTTTTTGTAGAGAATTATGTTTCCTACAATTTATGTTGTATGATATTTTTTGATCAGATGCGTAGTTCTCGAGATATATCAAGATATTTAAAAGTTCCGAAGCCGCACCAACATAATAGAGATACAGAAACACCGTGGCCCCTTTCTTTGAGATAACTCTGCACTAATGCGAGCCGCAAATGCCACTTCCAGCTTAGCTGTGCAGAAGAAGAACAACAAGAAGAAGAAATATCTCGAAATATGTCCGTCAGGCCCCTTCCCTTGAGATAAATCTGCAAATATCTCGGAAACGAAGCGAGCTATGGCAAAATGTTAAGAGACCTTTTTTGTAGAGAATTACGTTTCCTACAATTTATGTTCTATGATATTTTTTGATCAGAAGCGTAGTTTTCGAGATATATCGAGATATTTAAAAGTTCCGAAGCCGCACCAACATAATAGAGGTACAGAAACACCGTGGCCCCTTTCTTTGAGATAACTCTGCACTAGTGCGATCCGCAAATGCCACTTCCAGCTTAGCTGTGCAGAAGAAGAACAACAAGAAGAAGAAATATCTCGAAATATGTCTGTCAGGCCCCTTCCCTTGAGATAAATCTGCAAATATCTCGGAAACGAAGCGAGGTATGGCAAAATGGTAAGAGACCTTTTTTGTAGAGAATTAAGTTTCCTACTTTTTATGTTCTATGATATTCTTTGATCAGATGCGTAGTTCTCGAGATATATCAAGATATTTAAAAGTTCCGAAGCCGCACCAACATAATAGAGATACAGAAACACCGTGGCCCCTTTCTTTGAGATAACTCTGCACTGTTGCGAGCTGTAAATGCCACTTCCGGCTTAGCTGTGCAGAAGAAGAACAACAAGAAGAAGAAATATCTCGAAATATGTCCGTCAGGCCCCTTCCCTTGAGATAAATCTGCAAATATCTCGGAAACGAAGCGAGCTATGGCAAAATGTTAAGAGACCTTTTTTGTAGAGAATTATGTTTCCTACAATTTATGTTCTATGATATTTTTTGATCAGACGCGTAGTTTTCGAGATATATCGAGATATTTAAAAGTTCCGAAGCTGCACCAACATAATAGACATACAGAAAAACCGTGGCCCCTTTCTTTGAGATAACTCTGCACTAGTGCGAGCCGCAAATGCCACATCCAGCTTAGCTGTGCAGAAGAAGAACAACAAGAAGAAGAAATATCTCGAAATATGTCCGTTAGGCCCCTTCCCTTGAGATAAATCTGCAAATATCTCGGAAACGAAGCGAGCTATGGCAAAATGTTAAGAGACCTTTTTTGTAGAGAATTAAGTTTCCTACTTTTTATGTTCTATGATATTCTTTGATCAGATGCGTAGTTCTCGAGATATATCAAGATATTTAAAAGTTCCGAAGCCGCACCAACATAATAGAGATACAGAAACACCGTGGCCCCTTTCTTTGAGATAACTCTGCACTATTGCGAGCTGCAAATGCCACTTCCAGCTTAGCTGTGCAGAAGAAGAACAACAAGAAGAAGAAATATCTCGAAATATGTTCGTCAGGCCCCTTCCCTTGAGATATATCTGCAAATATCTCGGAAACGAAGCGAGCTATGGCAAAATGTTAAGAGACCTTTTTTGTAGAGAATTATGTTTCCTACAATTTATGTTCTATGATATTTTTTGATCAGACGCGTAGTTTTCGAGATATATGGAGATATTTAAAAGTTCCGAAGCTGCACCAACATAATAGACATACAGAAACACCGTGGCCCCTTTCTTTGAGATAACTCTGCACTAGTGCGAGCCGCAAATGCCACTTCCAGCTTAGCTGTGCAGAAGAAGAACAAGAAGAAGAAGAAATATCTCGAAATATGTCCGTTAGGCCCCTTCCCTTGAGATACATCTGCAAATATCTCGGAAACGAAGCGAGCTATGGCAAAATGTTAAGAGACCTTTTTTGTAGAGAATTATGTTTCCTACAATTTCTGTTCTATGATATTTTTTGATCCGAAGCGTAGTTTTCGAGATATATCGAGATATTTAAAAGTTCCGAAGCCGCACCAACATAATAGAGGTACAGAAACACCGTGGCCCCTTTCTTTGAGATAACTCTGCACTAGTGCGATCCGCAAATGCCACTTCCAGCTTAGCTGTGCAGAAGAAGAACAACAAGAAGAAGAAATATCTCGAAATATGTCCGTCAGGCCCCTTCCCTTGAGATAAATCTGCAAATATCTCGGAAACGAAGCGAGGTATGGCAAAATGGTAAGAGACCTTTTTTGTAGAGAATTAAGTTTCCTACTTTTTATGTTCTATGATATTCTTTGATCAGATGCGTAGTTCTCGAGATATATCAAGATATTTAAAAGTTCCGAAGCCGCACCAACATAATAGAGATACAGAAACACCGTGGCCCCTTTCTTTGAGATAACTCTGCACTAATGCGAGCCGCAAATGCGACTTCCAGCTTAGCTGTGCAGAAGAAGAACAACAAGAAGAAGAAATATCTCGAAATATGTCCGTCAGGCCCCTTCCCTTGAGATAAATCTGCAAATATCTCGGAAACGAAGCGAGCTATGGCAAAATGTTAAGAGACCTTTTTTGTAGAGAATTAAGTTTCCTACTTTTTATGTTTTATGATATTTTTTGATCAGATGCGTAGTTCTCGAGATATATCAAGATATTTAAAAGTTCCGAAGCCGCACCAACATAATAGAGATACAGAAACACCGTGGCCCCTTTCTTTGAGATAACTCTGCACTAATGCGAGCCGCAAATGCCACTTCCAGCTTAGCTGTGCAGAAGAAGAACAACAAGAAGAAGAAATATCTCGAAATATGTCCGTCAGGCCCCTTCCCTTGAGATAAATCTGCAAATATCTCGGAAACGAAGCGAGCTATGGCAAAATGTTAAGAGACCTTTTTTGTAGAGAATTACGTTTCCTACAATTTATGTTCTATGATATTTTTTGATCAGAAGCGTAGTTTTCGAGATATATCGAGATATTTAAAAGTTCCGAAGCCGCACCAACATAATAGAGGTACAGAAACACCGTGGCCCCTTTCTTTGAGATAACTCTGCACTAGTGCGATCCGCAAATGCCACTTCCAGCTTAGCTGTGCAGAAGAAGAACAACAAGAAGAAGAAATATCTCGAAATATGTCTGTCAGGCCCCTTCCCTTGAGATAAATCTGCAAATATCTCGGAAACGAAGCGAGGTATGGCAAAATGGTAAGAGACCTTTTTTGTAGAGAATTAAGTTTCCTACTTTTTATGTTCTATGATATTCTTTGATCAGATGCGTAGTTCTCGAGATATATCAAGATATTTAAAAGTTCCGAAGCCGCACCAACATAATAGAGATACAGAAACACCGTGGCCCCTTTCTTTGAGATAACTCTGCACTATTGCGAGCTGAAAATGCCACTTCCAGTTTAGCTGTGCAGAAGAAGAACAACAAGAAGAAGAAATATCTCGAAATATGTCCGTCAGGCCCCTTCCCTTGAGATATATCTGCAAATATCTCGGAAACGAAGCGAGCTATGGCAAAATGTTAAGAGACCTTTTTTGTAGAAAATTATGTTTCCTACAATTTATGTTGTATGACATTTTTTGATCAGATGCGTAGTTCTCGAGATATATCAAGATATTTAAAAGTTCCGAAGCCGCACCAACATAATCGAGATACAGAAACACCGTGGCCCCTTTCTTTGAGATAACTCTGCACTAATGCGAGCCGCAAATGCCACTTCCAGCTTAGCTGTGCAGAAGAAGAACAACAAGAAGAAGAAATATCTCGAAATATGTCCGTCAGGCCCCTTCCCTTGAGATAAATCTGCAAATATCTCGGAAACGAAGCGAGCTATGGCAAAATGTTAAGAGACCTTTTTTGTAGAGAATTAAGTTTCCTACTTTTTATGTTTTATGATATTTTTTGATCAGATGCGTAGTTCTCGAGATATATCAAGATATTTAAAAGTTCCGAAGCCGCACCAACATAATAGAGATACAGAAACACCGTGGCCCCTTTCTTTGAGATAACTCTGCACTATTGCGAGCTGCAAATGCCACTTCCAGCTTAGCTGTGCAGAAGAAGAACAACAAGAAGAAGAAATATCTCGAAATATGTCCGTCAGGCCCCTTCCCTTGAGATAAATCTGCAAATATCTCGGAAACGAAGCGAGGTATGGCAAAATGTTAAGAGACCTTTTTTGTAGAGAATTAAGTTTCCTACTTTTTATGTTCTATGATATTCTTTGATCAGATGCGTAGTTCTCGAGATATATCAAGATATTTAAAAGTTCCGAAGCCGCACCAACATAATAGAGATACAGAAACACCGTGGCCCCTTTCTTTGAGATAACTCTGCACTATTGCGAGCTGCAAATGCCACTTCCAGCTTAGCTGTGCAGAAGAAGAACAACAAGAAGAAGAAATATCTCGAAATATGTTCGTCAGGCCCCTTCCCTTGAGATATATCTGCAAATATCTCGGAAACGAAGCGAGCTATGGCATAATGTTAAGAGACCTTTTTTGTAGAGAATTATGTTTCCTACAATTTATGTTCTATGATATTTTTTGATCAGACGCGTAGTTTTCGAGATATATGGAGATATTTAAAAGTTCCGAAGCTGCACCAACATAATAGACATACAGAAACACCGTGGCCCCTTTCTTTGAGATAACTCTGCACCAGTGCGAGCCGCAAATGCCACTTCCAGCTTAGCTGTGCAGAAGAAGAACAACAAGAAGAAGAAATATCTCGAAATATGTCCGTTAGGCCCTTCCCTTGAGATACATCTGCAAATATCTCGGAAACGAAGCGAGCTATGGCAAAATGTTAAGAGACCTTTTTTGTAGAGAATTATGTTTCCTACAATTTCTGTTCTATGATATTTTTTGATCCGAAGCGTAGTTTTCGAGATATATCGAGATATTTAAAAGTTCCGAAGCCGCACCAACATAATAGAGGTACAGAAACACCGTGGCCCCTTTCTTTGAGATAACTCTGCACTAGTGCGATCCGCAAATGCCACTTCCAGCTTAGCTGTGCAGAAGAAGAACAACAAGAAGAAGAAATATCTCGAAATATGTCTGTCAGGCCCCTTCCCTTGAGATAAATCTGCAAATATCTCGGAAACGAAGCGAGCTATGGCAAAATGTTAAGAGACTTTATTTGTAGAGAATTAAGTTCTCTACTTTTTATGTTCTATGATATTTTTTGATCAGATGCGTAGTTCTCGAGATATATCAAGATATTTAAAAGTTCCGAAGCCGCACCAACATAATAGAGATACAGAAACACCGTGGCCCCTTTCTTTGAGATAACTCTGCACTAATGCGAGCCGCAAATGCCACTTCCAGCTTAGCTGTGCAGAAGAAGAACAACAAGAAGAAGAAATATCTCGAAATATGTCCGTCAGGCCCCTTCCCTTGAGATAAATCTGCAAATATCTCGGAAACGAAGCGAGCTATGGCAAAATGTTAAGAGACCTTTTTTGTAGAGAATTAAGTTTCCTACTTTTTATGTTTTATGATATTTTTTGATCAGATGCGTAGTTCTCGAGATATATCAAGATATTTAAAAGTTCCGAAGCCGCACCAACATAATAGAGATACAGAAACACCGTGGCCCCTTTCTTTGAGATAACTCTGCACTACTGCGAGCTGCAAATGCCACTTCCAGCTTAGCTGTGCAGAAGAAGAACAACAAGAAGAAGAAATATCTCGAAATATGTCCGTCAGGCCCCTTCCCTTGAGATAAATCTGCAAATATCTCGGAAACGAAGCGAGGTATGGCAAAATGGTAAGAGACCTTTTTTGTAGAGAATTAAGTTTCCTACTTTTTATGTTCTATGATATTCTTTGATCAGATGCGTAGTTCTCGAGATATATCAAGATATTTAAAAGTTCCGAAGCCGCACCAACATAATAGAGATACAGAAACACCGTGGCCCCTTTCTTTGAGATAACTCTGCACTAATGCGAGCCGCAAATGCGACTTCCAGCTTAGCTGTGCAGAAGAAGAACAACAAGAAGAAGAAATATCTCGAAATATGTCCGTCAGGCCCCTTCCCTTGAGATAAATCTGCAAATATCTCGGAAACGAAGCGAGCTATGGCAAAATGTTAAGAGACCTTTTTTGTAGAGAATTAAGTTTCCTACTTTTTATGTTTTATGATATTTTTTGATCAGATGCGTAGTTCTCGAGATATATCAAGATATTTAAAAGTTCCGAAGCCGCACCAACATAATAGAGATACAGAAACACCGTGGCCCCTTTCTTTGAGATAACTCTGCACTATTGCGAGCTGCAAATGCCACTTCCAGCTTAGCTGTGCAGAAGAAGAACAACAAGAAGAAGAAATATCTCGAAATATGTCCGTCAGGCCCCTTCCCTTGAGATAAATCTGCAAATATCTCGGAAACGAAGCGAGGTATGGCAAAATGTTAAGAGACCTTTTTTGTAGAGAATTAAGTTTCCTACTTTTTATGTTCTATGATATTCTTTGATCAGATGCGTAGTTCTCGAGATATATCAAGATATTTAAAAGTTCCGAAGCCGCACCAACATAATAGAGATACAGAAACACCGTGGCCCCTTTCTTTGAGATAACTCTGCACTATTGCGAGCTGCAAATGCCACTTCCAGCTTAGCTGTGCAGAAGAAGAACAACAAGAAGAAGAAATATCTCGAAATATGTCCGTCAGGCCCCTTCCCTTGAGATAAATCTGCAAATATCTCGGAAACGAAGCGAGCTATGGCAAAATGTTAAGAGACCTTTTTTGTAGAGAATTAAGTTTCCTACTTTTTATGTTCTATGATATTCTTTGATCAGATGCGTAGTTCTCGAGATATATCAAGATATTTAAAAGTTCCGAAGCCGCACCAACATAATAGAGATACAGAAACACCGTGGCCCCTTTCTTTGAGATAACTCTGCACTAGTGCGAGCCGCAAATGCCACATCCAGCTTAGCTGTGCAGAAGAAGAACAACAAGAAGAAGAAATATCTCGAAATATGTCTGTCAGGCCCCTTCCCTTGAGATAAATCTGCAAATATCTCGGAAACGAAGCGAGCTATGGCAAAATGTTAAGAGACTTTATTTGTAGAGAATTAAGTTTTCTACTTTTTATGTTCTATGATATTTTTTGATCAGATGCGTAGTTCTCGAGATATATCAAGATATTTAAAAGTTCCGAAGCCGCACCAACATAATAGAGATACAGAAACACCGTGGCCCCTTTCTTTGAGATAACTCTGCACTAATGCGAGCCGCAAATGCCACTTCCAGCTTAGCTGTGCAGAAGAAGAACAACAAGAAGAAGAAATATCTCGAAATATGTCCGTCAGGCCCCTTCCCTTGAGATAAATCTGCAAATATCTCGGAAACGAAGCGAGCTATGGCAAAATGTTAAGAGACCTTTTTTGTAGAGAATTAAGTTTCCTACTTTTTATGTTTTATGATATTTTTTGATCAGATGCGTAGTTCTCGAGATATATCAAGATATTTAAAAGTTCCGAAGCCGCACCAACATAATAGAGATACAGAAACACCGTGGCCCCTTTCTTTGAGATAACTCTGCACTACTGCGAGCTGCAAATGCCACTTCCAGCTTAGCTGTGCAGAAGAAGAACAACAAGAAGAAGAAATATCTCGAAATATGTCCGTCAGGCCCCTTCCCTTGAGATAAATCTGCAAATATCTCGGAAACGAAGCGAGGTATGGCAAAATGGTAAGAGACCTTTTTTGTAGAGAATTAAGTTTCCTACTTTTTATGTTCTATGATATTCTTTGATCAGATGCGTAGTTCTCGAGATATATCAAGATATTTAAAAGTTCCGAAGCCGCACCAACATAATAGAGATACAGAAACACCGTGGCCCCTTTCTTTGAGATAACTCTGCACTAATGCGAGCCGCAAATGCGACTTCCAGCTTAGCTGTGCAGAAGAAGAACAACAAGAAGAAGAAATATCTCGAAATATGTCCGTCAGGCCCCTTCCCTTGAGATAAATCTGCAAATATCTCGGAAACGAAGCGAGCTATGGCAAAATGTTAAGAGACCTTTTTTGTAGAGAATTAAGTTTCCTACTTTTTATGTTTTATGATATTTTTTGATCAGATGCGTAGTTCTCGAGATATATCAAGATATTTAAAAGTTCCGAAGCCGCACCAACATAATAGAGATACAGAAACACCGTGGCCCCTTTCTTTGAGATAACTCTGCACTACTGCGAGCTGCAAATGCCACTTCCAGCTTAGCTGTGCAGAAGAAGAACAACAAGAAGAAGAAATATCTCGAAATATGTCCGTCAGGCCCCTTCCCTTGAGATAAATCTGCAAATATCTCGGAAACGAAGCGAGGTATGGCAAAATGGTAAGAGACCTTTTTTGTAGAGAATTAAGTTTCCTACTTTTTATGTTCTATGATATTCTTTGATCAGATGCGTAGTTCTCGAGATATATCAAGATATTTAAAAGTTCCGAAGCCGCACCAACATAATAGAGATACAGAAACACCGTGGCCCCTTTCTTTGAGATAACTCTGCACTAATGCGAGCCGCAAATGCGACTTCCAGCTTAGCTGTGCAGAAGAAGAACAACAAGAAGAAGAAATATCTCGAAATATGTCCGTCAGGCCCCTTCCCTTGAGATAAATCTGCAAATATCTCGGAAACGAAGCGAGCTATGGCAAAATGTTAAGAGACCTTTTTTGTAGCGAATTAAGTTTCCTACTTTTTATGTTTTATGATATTTTTTGATCAGATGCGTAGTTCTCGAGATATATCAAGATATTTAAAAGTTCCGAAGCCGCACCAACATAATAGAGATACAGAAACACCGTGGCCCCTTTCTTTGAGATAACTCTGCACTATTGCGAGCTGCAAATGCCACTTCCAGCTTAGCTGTGCAGAAGAAGAACAACAAGAAGAAGAAATATCTCGAAATATGTCCGTCAGGCCCCTTCCCTTGAGATAAATCTGCAAATATCTCGGAAACGAAGCGAGGTATGGCAAAATGTTAAGAGACCTTTTTTGTAGAGAATTAAGTTTCCTACTTTTTATGTTCTATGATATTCTTTGATCAGATGCGTAGTTCTCGAGATATATCAAGATATTTAAAAGTTCCGAAGCCGCACCAACATAATAGAGATACAGAAACACCGTGGCCCCTTTCTTTGAGATAACTCTGCACTAGTGCGAGCCGCAAATGCCACTTCCAGCTTAGCTGTGCAGAAGAAGAACAACAAGAAGAAGAAATATCTCGAAATATGTCCGTTAGGCCCTTCCCTTGAGATACATCTGCAAATATCTCGGAAACGAAGCGAGCTATGGCAAAATGTTAAGAGACCTTTTTTGTAGAGAATTATGTTTCCTACAATTTCTGTTCTATGATATTTTTTGATCCGAAGCGTAGTTTTCGAGATATATCGAGATATTTAAAAGTTCCGAAGCCGCACCAACATAATAGAGGTACAGAAACACCGTGGCCCCTTTCTTTGAGATAACTCTGCACTAGTGCGATCCGCAAATGCCACTTCCAGCTTAGCTGTGCAGAAGAAGAACAACAAGAAGAAGAAATATCTCGAAATATGTCTGTCAGGCCCCTTCCCTTGAGATAAATCTGCAAATATCTCGGAAACGAAGCGAGCTATGGCAAAATGTTAAGAGACTTTATTTGTAGAGAATTAAGTTTTCTACTTTTTATGTTCTATGATATTTTTTGATCAGATGCGTAGTTCTCGAGATATATCAAGATATTTAAAAGTTCCGAAGCCGCACCAACATAATAGAGATACAGAAACACCGTGGCCCCTTTCTTTGAGATAACTCTGCACTAATGCGAGCCGCAAATGCCACTTCCAGCTTAGCTGTGCAGAAGAAGAACAACAAGAAGAAGAAATATCTCGAAATATGTCCGTCAGGCCCCTTCCCTTGAGATAAATCTGCAAATATCTCGGAAACGAAGCGAGCTATGGCAAAATGTTAAGAGACCTTTTTTGTAGAGAATTAAGTTTCCTACTTTTTATGTTTTATGATATTTTTTGATCAGATGCGTAGTTCTCGAGATATATCAAGATATTTAAAAGTTCCGAAGCCGCACCAACATAATAGAGATACAGAAACACCGTGGCCCCTTTCTTTGAGATAACTCTGCACTATTGCGAGCTGCAAATGCCACTTCCAGCTTAGCTGTGCAGAAGAAGAACAACAAGAAGAAGAAATATCTCGAAATATGTCCGTCAGGCCCCTTCCCTTGAGATATATCTGCAAATATCTCGGAAACGAAGCGAGCTATGGCAAAATGTTAAGAGACCTTTTTTGTAGAGAATTATGTTTTCTACAATTTATGTTGTATGATATTTTTTGATCAGATGCGTAGTTCTCGAGATATATCAAGATATTTAAAAGTTCCGAAGCCGCACCAACATAATAGAGATACAGAAACACCGTGGCCCCTTTCTTTGAGATAACTCTGCACTAATGCGAGCCGCAAATGCCACTTCCAGCTTAGCTGTGCAGAAGAAGAACAACAAGAAGAAGAAATATCTCGAAATATGTCCGTCAGGCCCCTTCCCTTGAGATAAATCTGCAAATATCTCGGAAACGAAGCGAGGGATGGCAAAATGTTAAGAGACCTTTTTTGTAGAGAATTAAGTTTCCTACTTTTTATGTTTTATGATATTTTTTGATCAGATGCGTAGTTCTCGAGATATATCAAGATATTTAAAAGTTCCGAAGCCGCACCAACATAATAGAGATACAGAAACACCGTGGCCCCTTTCTTTGAGATAACTCTGCACTGTTGCGAGCTGTAAATGCCACTTCCGGCTTAGCTGTGCAGAAGAAGAACAACAAGAAGAAGAAATATCTCGAAATATGTCCGTCAGGCCCCTTCCCTTGAGATAAATCTGCAAATATCTCGGAAACGAAGCGAGCTATGGCAAAATGTTAAGAGACCTTTTTTGTAGAGAATTATGTTTCCTACAATTTATGTTCTATGATATTTTTTGATCAGACGCGTAGTTTTCGAGATATATCGAGATATTTAAAAGTTCCGAAGCTGCACCAACATAATAGACATACAGAATAACCGTGGCCCCTTTCTTTGAGATAACTCTGCACTAGTGCGAGCCGCAAATGCCACATCCAGCTTAGCTGTGCAGAAGAAGAACAACAAGAAGAAGAAATATCTCGAAATATGTCCGTCAGGCCCCTTCCCTTGAGATAAATCTGCAAATATCTCGGAAACGAAGCGAGGTATGGCAAAATGGTAAGAGACCTTTTTTGTAGAGAATTAAGTTTCCTACTTTTTATGTTCTATGATATTCTTTGATCAGATGCGTAGTTCTCGAGATATATCAAGATATTTAAAAGTTCCGAAGCCGCACCAACATAATAGAGATACAGAAACACCGTGGCCCCTTTCTTTGAGATAACTCTGCACTAATGCGAGCCGCAAATGCGACTTCCAGCTTAGCTGTGCAGAAGAAGAACAACAAGAAGAAGAAATATCTCGAAATATGTCCGTCAGGCCCCTTCCCTTGAGATAAATCTGCAAATATCTCGGAAACGAAGCGAGCTATGGCAAAATGTTAAGAGACCTTTTTTGTAGAGAATTAAGTTTCCTACTTTTTATGTTTTATGATATTTTTTGATCAGATGCGTAGTTCTCGAGATATATCAAGATATTTAAAAGTTCCGAAGCCGCACCAACATAATAGAGATACAGAAACACCGTGGCCCCTTTCTTTGAGATAACTCTGCACTATTGCGAGCTGCAAATGCCACTTCCAGCTTAGCTGCGCAGAAGAAGAACAACAAGAAGAAGAAATATCTCGAAATATGTCCGTCAGGCCCCTTCCCTTGAGATAAATCTGCAAATATCTCGGAAACGAAGCGAGGGATGGCAAAATGTTAAGAGACCTTTTTTGTAGAGAATTAAGTTTCCTACTTTTTATGTTGTACGATATTCTTTGATCAGATGCGTAGTTCTCGAGATATATCAAGATATTTAAAAGTTCCGAAGCCGCACCAACATAATAGAGATACAGAAACACCGTGGCCCCTTTCTTTGAGATAACTCTGCACTATTGCGAGCTGCAAATGCCACTTCCAGCTTAGCTGTGCAGAAGAACAACAAGAAGAAGAAATATCTCGAAATATGTTCGTCAGGCCCCTTCCCTTGAGATATATCTGCAAATATCTCGGAAACGAAGCGAGCTATGGCAAAATGTTAAGAGACTTTTTTTGTAGGGAATTAAGTTTCCTACTTTTTATGCTCTATGATATTTTTTGATCAGATGCGTAGTTCTCGAGATATATCAAGATATTTAAAAGTTCCGAAGCCGCACCAACATAATAGAGATACAGAAACACCGTGGCCCCTTTCTTTGAGATAACTCTGCACTATTGCGAGCTGCAAATGCCACTTCCAGCTTAGCTGTGCAGAAGAAGAACAACAAGAAGAAGAAATATCTCGAAATATGTCCGTCAGGCCCCTTCCCTTGAGATAAATCTGCAAATATCTCGGAAACGAAGCGAGCTATGGCAAAATGTTAAGAGACCTTTTTTGTAGAGAATTAAGTTTCCTACTTTTTATGTTCTATGATATTTTTTGATCAGAAGCGTAGTTTTCGAGATATATCGAGATATTTAAAAGTTCCGAAGCCGCACCAACATAATAGAGGTACAGAAACACCGTGGCCCCTTTCTTTGAGATAACTCTGCACTAGTGCGATCCGCAAATGCCACTTCCAGCTTAGCTGTGCAGAAGAAGAACAACAAGAAGAAGAAATATCTCGAAATATGTCCGTTAGGCCCCTTCCCTTGAGATAAATCTGCAAATATCTCGGAAACGAAGCGAGCTATGGCAAAATGTTAAGAGACCTTTTTTGTAGAGAATTACGTTTCCTACAATTTATGTTCTATGATATTTTTTGATCAGAAGCGTAGTTTTCGAGATATATCGAGATATTTAAAAGTTCCGAAGCCGCACCAACATAATAGAGGTACAGAAACACCGTGGCCCCTTTCTTTGAGATAACTCTGCACTAGTGCGATCCGCAAATGCCACTTCCAGCTTAGCTGTGCAGAAGAAGAACAACAAGAAGAAGAAATATCTCGAAATATGTCTGTCAGGCCCCTTCCCTTGAGATAAATCTGCAAATATCTCGGAAACGAAGCGAGGTATGGCAAAATGGTAAGAGACCTTTCTTGTAGAGAATTAAGTTTCCTACTTTTTATGTTCTATGATATTCTTTGATCAGATGCGTAGTTCTCGAGATATATCAAGATATTTAAAAGTTCCGAAGCCGCACCAACATAATAGAGATACAGAAACACCGTGGCCCCTTTCTTTGAGATAACTCTGCACTATTGCGAGCTGAAAATGCCACTTCCAGTTTAGCTGTGCAGAAGAAGAACAACAAGAAGAAGAAATATCTCGAAATATGTCCGTCAGGCCCCTTCCCTTGAGATATATCTGCAAATATCTCGGAAACGAAGCGAGCTATGGCAAAATGTTAAGAGACCTTTTTTGTAGAGAATTATGTTTCCTACAATTTATGTTGTATGATATTTTTTGATCAGATGCGTAGTTCTCGAGATATATCAAGATATTTAAAAGTTCCGAAGCCGCACCAACATAATAGAGATACAGAAACACCGTGGCCCCTTTCTTTGAGATAACTCTGCACTAATGCGAGCCGCAAATGCCACTTCCAGCTTAGCTGTGCAGAAGAAGAACAACAAGAAGAAGAAATATCTCGGAATATGTCCGTCAGGCCCCTTCCCTTGAGATAAATCTGCAAATATCTCGGAAACGAAGCGAGCTATGGCAAAATGTTAAGAGACCTTTTTTGTAGAGAATTACGTTTCCTACAATTTATGTTCTATGATATTTTTTGATCAGAAGCGTAGTTTTCGAGATATATCGAGATATTTAAAAGTTCCGAAGCCGCACCAACATAATAGAGGTACAGAAACACCGTGGCCCCTTTCTTTGAGATAACTCTGCACTAGTGCGATCCGCAAATGCCACTTCCAGCTTAGCTGTGCAGAAGAAGAACAACAAGAAGAAGAAATATCTCGAAATATGTCTGTCAGGCCCCTTCCCTTGAGATAAATCTGCAAATATCTCGGAAACGAAGCGAGGTATGGCAAAATGGTAAGAGACCTTTTTTGTAGAGAATTAAGTTTCCTACTTTTTATGTTCTATGATATTCTTTGATCAGATGCGTAGTTCTCGAGATATATCAAGATATTTAAAAGTTCCGAAGCCGCACCAACATAATCGAGATACAGAAACACCGTGGCCCCTTTCTTTGAGATAACTCTGCACTAATGCGAGCCGCAAATGCCACTTCCAGCTTAGCTGTGCAGAAGAAGAACAACAAGAAGAAGAAATATCTCGAAATATGTCCGTCAGGCCCCTTCCCTTGAGATAAATCTGCAAATATCTCGGAAACGAAGCGAGCTATGGCAAAATGTTAAGAGACCTTTTTTGTAGAGAATTAAGTTTCCTACTTTTTATGTTTTATGATATTTTTTGATCAGATGCGTAGTTCTCGAGATATATCAAGATATTTAAAAGTTCCGAAGCCGCACCAACATAATAGAGATACAGAAACACCGTGGCCCCTTTCTTTGAGATAACTCTGCACTATTGCGAGCTGCAAATGCCACTTCCAGCTTAGCTGTGCAGAAGAAGAACAACAAGAAGAAGAAATATCTCGAAATATGTCCGTCAGGCCCCTTCCCTTGAGATAAATCTGCAAATATCTCGGAAACGAAGCGAGCTATGGCAAAATGTTAAGAGACCTTTTTTGTAGAGAATTAAGTTTCCTACTTTTTATGTTTTATGATATTTTTTGATCAGATGCGTAGTTCTCGAGATATATCAAGATATTTAAAAGTTCCGAAGCCGCACCAACATAATAGAGATACAGAAACACCGTGGCCCCTTTCTTTGAGATAACTCTGCACTATTGCGAGCTGCAAATGCCACTTCCAGCTTAGCTGTGCAGAAGAAGAACAACAAGAAGAAGAAATATCTCGAAATATGTCCGTCAGGCCCCTTCCCTTGAGATAAATCTGCAAATATCTCGGAAACGAAGCGAGGTATGGCAAAATGTTAAGAGACCTTTTTTGTAGAGAATTAAGTTTCCTACTTTTTATGTTCTATGATATTCTTTGATCAGATGCGTAGTTCTCGAGATATATCAAGATATTTAAAAGTTCCGAAGCCGCACCAACATAATAGAGATACAGAAACACCGTGGCCCCTTTCTTTGAGATAACTCTGCACTATTGCGAGCTGCAAATGCCACTTCCAGCTTAGCTGTGCAGAAGAAGAACAACAAGAAGAAGAAATATCTCGAAATATGTTCGTCAGGCCCCTTCCCTTGAGATATATCTGCAAATATCTCGGAAACGAAGCGAGCTATGGCAAAATGTTAAGAGACCTTTTTTGTAGAGAATTATGTTTCCTACAATTTATGTTCTATGATATTTTTTGATCAGACGCGTAGTTTTCGAGATATATGGAGATATTTAAAAGTTCCGAAGCTGCACCAACATAATAGACATACAGAAACACCGTGGCCCCTTTCTTTGAGATAACTCTGCACTAGTGCGAGCCGCAAATGCCACTTCCAGCTTAGCTGTGCAGAAGAAGAACAACAAGAAGAAGAAATATCTCGAAATATGTCCGTTAGGCCCCTTCCCTTGAGATACATCTGCAAATATCTCGGAAACGAAGCGAGCTATGGCAAAATGTTAAGAGACCTTTTTTGTAGAGAATTATGTTTCCTACAATTTATGTTCTATGATATTTTTTGATCCGAAGCGTAGTTTTCGAGATATATCGAGATATTTAAAAGTTCCGAAGCCGCACCAACATAATAGAGGTACAGAAACACCGTGGCCCCTTTCTTTGAGATAACTCTGCACTAGTGCGATCCGCAAATGCCACTTCCAGCTTAGCTGTGCAGAAGAAGAACAACAAGAAGAAGAAATATCTCGAAATATGTCTGTCAGGCCCCTTCCCTTGAGATAAATCTGCAAATATCTGGGAAACGAAGCGAGCTATGGCAAAATGTTAAGAGACTTTATTTGTAGAGAATTAAGTTTTCTACTTTTTATGTTCTATGATATTTTTTGATCAGATGCGTAGTTCTCGAGATATATCAAGATATTTAAAAGTTCCGAAGCCGCACCAACATAATAGAGATACAGAAACACCGTGGCCCCTTTCTTTGAGATAACTCTGCACTAATGCGAGCCGCAAATGCCACTTCCAGCTTAGCTGTGCAGAAGAAGAACAACAAGAAGAAGAAATATCTCGAAATATGTCCGTCAGGCCCCTTCCCTTGAGATAAATCTGCAAATATCTCGGAAACGAAGCGAGCTATGGCAAAATGTTAAGAGACCTTTTTTGTAGAGAATTAAGTTTCCTACTTTTTATGTTTTATGATATTTTTTGATCAGATGCGTAGTTCTCGAGATATATCAAGATATTTAAAAGTTCCGAAGCCGCACCAACATAATAGAGATACAGAAACACCGTGGCCCCTTTCTTTGAGATAACTCTGCACTATTGCGAGCTGCAAATGCCACTTCCAGCTTAGCTGCGCAGAAGAAGAACAACAAGAAGAAGAAATATCTCGAAATATGTCCGTCAGGCCCCTTCCCTTGAGATAAATCTGCAAATATCTCGGAAACGAAGCGAGGGATGGCAAAATGTTAAGAGACCTTTTTTGTAGAGAATTAAGTTTCCTACTTTTTATGTTCTATGATATTCTTTGATCAGATGCGTAGTTCTCGAGATATATCAAGATATTTAAAAGTTCCGAAGCCGCACCAACATAATAGAGATACAGAAACACCGTGGCCCCTTTCTTTGAGATAACTCTGCACTATTGCGAGCTGCAAATGCCACTTCCAGCTTAGCTGTGCAGAAGAAGAACAACAAGAAGAAGAAATATCTCGAAATATGTTCGTCAGGCCCCTTCCCTTGAGATATATCTGCAAATATCTCGGAAACGAAGCGAGCTATGGCAAAATGTTAAGAGACCTTTTTTGTAGAGAATTATGTTTCCTACAATTTATGTTCTATGATATTTTTTGATCAGACGCGTAGTTTTCGAGATATATGGAGATATTTAAAAGTTCCGAAGCTGCACCAACATAATAGACATACAGAAACACCGTGGCCCCTTTCTTTGAGATAACTCTGCACTAGTGCGAGCCGCAAATGCCACTTCCAGCTTAGCTGTGCAGAAGAAGAACAACAAGAAGAAGAAATATCTCGAAATATGTCCGTTAGGCCCCTTCCCTTGAGATACATCTGCAAATATCTCGGAAACGAAGCGAGCTATGGCAAAATGTTAAGAGACCTTTTTTGTAGAGAATTATGTTTCCTACAATTTATGTTCTATGATATTTTTTGATCCGAAGCGTAGTTTTCGAGATATATCGAGATATTTAAAAGTTCCGAAGCCGCACCAACATAATAGAGGTACAGAAACACCGTGGCCCCTTTCTTTGAGATAACTCTGCACTAGTGCGATCCGCAAATGCCACTTCCAGCTTAGCTGTGCAGAAGAAGAACAACAAGAAGAAGAAATATCTCGAAATATGTCTGTCAGGCCCCTTCCCTTGAGATAAATCTGCAAATATCTGGGAAACGAAGCGAGCTATGGCAAAATGTTAAGAGACTTTATTTGTAGAGAATTAAGTTTTCTACTTTTTATGTTCTATGATATTTTTTGATCAGATGCGTAGTTCTCGAGATATATCAAGATATTTAAAAGTTCCGAAGCCGCACCAACATAATAGAGATACAGAAACACCGTGGCCCCTTTCTTTGAGATAACTCTGCACTAATGCGAGCCGCAAATGCCACTTCCAGCTTAGCTGTGCAGAAGAAGAACAACAAGAAGAAGAAATATCTCGAAATATGTCCGTCAGGCCCCTTCCCTTGAGATAAATCTGCAAATATCTCGGAAACGAAGCGAGCTATGGCAAAATGTTAAGAGACCTTTTTTGTAGAGAATTAAGTTTCCTACTTTTTATGTTTTATGATATTTTTTGATCAGATGCGTAGTTCTCGAGATATATCAAGATATTTAAAAGTTCCGAAGCCGCACCAACATAATAGAGATACAGAAACACCGTGGCCCCTTTCTTTGAGATAACTCTGCACTATTGCGAGCTGCAAATGCCACTTCCAGCTTAGCTGTGCAGAAGAAGAACAACAAGAAGAAGAAATATCTCGAAATATGTCCGTCAGGCCCCTTCCCTTGAGATAAATCTGCAAATATCTCGGAAACGAAGCGAGGTATGGCAAAATGGTAAGAGACCTTTTTTGTAGAGAATTAAGTTTCCTACTTTTTATTTTCTATGATATTCTTTGATCAGATGCGTACTTCTCGAGATATATCAAGATATTTAAAAGTTCCGAAGCCGCACCAACATAATAGAGATACAGAAACACCGTGGCCCCTTTCTTTGAGATAACTCTGCACTAATGCGAGCCGCAAATGCGACTTCCAGCTTAGCTGTGCAGAAGAAGAACAACAAGAAGAAGAAATATCTCGAAATATGTCCGTCAGGCCCCTTCCCTTGAGATAAATCTGCAAATATCTCGGAAACGAAGCGAGCTATGGCAAAATGTTAAGAGACCTTTTTTGTAGAGAATTAAGTTTCCTACTTTTTATGTTTTATGATATTTTTTGATCAGATGCGTAGTTCTCGAGATATATCAAGATATTTAAAAGTTCCGAAGCCGCACCAACATAATAGAGATACAGAAACACCGTGGCCCCTTTCTTTGAGATAACTCTGCACTATTGCGAGCTGCAAATGCCACTTCCAGCTTAGCTGCGCAGAAGAAGAACAACAAGAAGAAGAAATATCTCGAAATATGTCCGTCAGGCCCCTTCCCTTGAGATAAATCTGCAAATATCTCGGAAACGAAGCGAGGGATGGCAAAATGTTAAGAGACCTTTTTTGTAGAGAATTAAGTTTCCTACTTTTTATGTTCTATGATATTCTTTGATCAGATGCGTAGTTCTCGAGATATATCAAGATATTTAAAAGTTCCGAAGCCGCACCAACATAATAGAGATACAGAAACACCGTGGCCCCTTTCTTTGAGATAACTGTGCACTATTGCGAGCTGCAAATGCCACTTCCAGCTTAGCTGTGCAGAAGAACAACAAGAAGAAGAAATATCTCGAAATATGTTCGTCAGGCCCCTTCCCTTGAGATATATCTGCAAATATCTCGGAAACGAAGCGAGCTATGGCAAAATGTTAAGAGACTTTTTTTGTAGGGAATTAAGTTTCCTACTTTTTATGCTCTATGATATTTTTTGATCAGATGCGTAGTTCTCGAGATATATCAAGATATTTAAAAGTTCCGAAGCCGCACCAACATAATAGAGATACAGAAACACCGTGGCCCCTTTCTTTGAGATAACTCTGCACTATTGCGAGCTGCAAATGCCACTTCCAGCTTAGCTGTGCAGAAGAAGAACAACAAGAAGAAGAAATATCTCGAAATATGTCCGTCAGGCCCCTTCCCTTGAGATATATCTGCAAATATCTCGGAAACGAAGCGAGCTATGGCAAAATGTTAACAGACCTTTTTTGTAGAGAATTAAGTTTCCTACTTTTTATGTTCTATGATATTTTTTGATCAGATGCGTAGATCTGGAGATATATCAAGATATTTAAAAGTTCCGAAGCCGCACCAACATAATAGAGATACAGAAACACCGTGGCCCCTTTCTTTGAGATAAGTCTGCACTATTGCGAGCTGTAAATGCCACTTCCGGCTTAGCTGTGCAGAAGAAGAACAACAAGAAGAAGAAATATCTCGAAATATGTCCGTCAGGCCCCTTCCCTTGAGATAAATCTGCAAATATCTCGGAAACGAAGCGAGCTATGGCAAAATGTTAAGAGACCTTTTTTGTAGAGAATTATGTTTCCTACAATTTATGTTCTATGATATTTTTTGATCAGACGCGTAGTTTTCGAGATATATCGAGATATTTAAAAGTTCCGAAGCTGCACCAACATAATAGAGATACAGAAACACCGTGGCCCCTTTCTTTGAGATAACTCTGCACTAGTGCGAGCCGCAAATGCCACTTCCAGCTTAGCTGTGCAGAAGAAGAACAACAAGAAGAAGAAATATCTCGAAATATGTCTGTCAGGCCCCTTCCCTTGAGATAAATCTGCAAATATCTCGGAAACGAAGCGAGGTATGGCAAAATGGTAAGAGACCTTTTTTGTAGAGAATTAAGTTTCCTACTTTTTATGTTCTATGATATTCTTTGATCAGATGCGTAGTTCTCGAGATATATCAAGATATTTAAAAGTTCCGAAGCCGCACCAACATAATAGAGATACAGAAACACCGTGGCCCCTTTCTTTGAGATAACTCTGCACTATTGCGAGCTGAAAATGCCACTTCCAGTTTAGCTGTGCAGAAGAAGAACAACAAGAAGAAGAAATATCTCGAAATATGTCCGTCAGGCCCCTTCCCTTGAGATATATCTGCAAATATCTCGGAAACGAAGCGAGCTATGGCAAAATGTTAAGAGACCTTTTTTGTAGAGAATTAAGTTTCCTACTTTTTATGTTTTATGATATTTTTTGATCAGATGCGTAGTTCTCGAGATATATCAAGATATTTAAAAGTTCCGAAGCCGCACCAACATAATAGAGATACAGAAACACCGTGGCCCCTTTCTTTGAGATAACTCTGCACTAGTGCGAGCCGCAAATGCCACTTCCAGCTTAGCTGTGCAGAAGAAGAACAACAAGAAGAAGAAATATCTCGAAATATGTCTGTCAGGCCCCTTCCCTTGAGATAAATCTGCAAATATCTCGGAAACGAAGCGAGGTATGGCAAAATGTTAAGAGACCTTTTTTGTAGAGAATTAAGTTTCCTACTTTTTATGTTCTATGATATTCTTTGATCAGATGCGTAGTTCTCGAGATATATCAAGATATTTAAAAGTTCCGAAGCCGCACCAACATAATAGAGATACAGAAACACCGTGGCCCCTTTCTTTGAGATAACTCTGCACTATTGCGAGCTGCAAATGCCACTTCCAGCTTAGCTGTGCAGAAGAAGAACAACAAGAAGAAGAAATATCTCGAAATATGTCCGTCAGGCCCCTTCCCTTGAGATAAATCTGCAAATATCTCGGAAACGAAGCGAGCTATGGCAAAATGTTAAGAGACCTTTTTTGTAGAGAATTAAGTTTCCTACTTTTTATGTTTTATGATATTTTTTGATCAGATGCGTAGTTCTCGAGATATATCAAGATATTTAAAAGTTCCGAAGCCGCACCAACATAATAGAGATACAGAAACACCGTGGCCCCTTTCTTTGAGATAACTCTGCACTATTGCGAGCTGCAAATGCCACTTCCAGCTTAGCTGTGCAGAAGAAGAACAACAAGAAGAAGAAATATCTCGAAATATGTCCGTCAGGCCCCTTCCCTTGAGATAAATCTGCAAATATCTCGGAAACGAAGCGAGGTATGGCAAAATGTTAAGAGACCTTTTTTGTAGAGAATTAAGTTTCCTACTTTTTATGTTCTATGATATTCTTTGATCAGATGCGTAGTTCTCGAGATATATCAAGATATTTAAAAGTTCCGAAGCCGCACCAACACAATAGAGATACAGAAACACCGTGGCCCCTTTCTTTGAGATAACTCTGCACTATTGCGAGCTGCAAATGCCACTTCCAGCTTAGCTGTGCAGAAGAAGAACAACAAGAAGAAGAAATATCTCGAAATATGTCCGTCAGGCCCGTTCCCTTGAGATACATCTGCAAACATCTCGGAAACGAAGCGAGCTATGGCAAAATGTTAAGAGACCTTTATTGTAGAGAATTAAGTTTCCTACTTTTTATGCTCTATGATATTTTTTGATCAGATGCGTAGTTCCCGAGATATATCAAGATATTTAAAAGTTCCGAAGCCGCACCAACATAATAGAGATACAGAAACACCGTGGCCCCTTTCTTTGAGATAACTCTGCACTATTGCGAGCTGCAAATGCCACTTCCAGCTTAGCTGTGCAGAAGAAGAACAACAAGAAGAAGAAATATCTCGAAATATGTCCGTCAGGCCCCTTCCCTTGAGATATATCTGCAAATATCTCGGAAACGAAGCGAGCTATGGCAAAATGTTAACAGACCTTTTTTGTAGAGAATTATGTTTCCTACAATTTATGTTCTATGATATTTTTTGATCAGAAGCGTAGTTTTCGAGATATATCGAGATATTTAAAAGTTCCGAAGCCGCACCAACATAATAGAGGTACAGAAACACCGTGGCCCCTTTCTTTGAGATAACTCTGCACTAGTGCGATCCGCAAATGCCACTTCCAGCTTAGCTGTGCAGAAGAAGAACAACAAGAAGAAGAAATATCTCGAAATATGTCCGTCAGGCCCCTTCCCTTGAGATATATCGGCAAATATCTCGGAAACGAAGCGAGCTATGGCAAAATGTTAACAGACCTTTTTTGTAGAGAATTATGTTTCCTACAATTTATGTTCTATGATATTTTTTGATCAGAAGCGTAGTTTTCGAGATATATCGAGATATTTAAAAGTTCCGAAGCCGCACCAACATAATAGAGGTACAGAAACACCGTGGCCCCTTTCTTTGAGATAACTCTGCACTAGTGCGATCCGCAAATGCCACTTCCAGCTTAGCTGTGCAGAAGAAGAACAACAAGAAGAAGAAATATCTCGAAATATGTCCGTCAGGCCCCTTCCCTTGAGATAAACCTGCAAATATCTCGGAAACGAAGCGAGCTATGGCAAAATGTTAACAGACCTTTTTTGTAGAGAATTAAGTTTCCTACGTTTTATGTTCTATGATATTTTTTGATCAGATGCGTAGTTCTCGAGATATATCAAGATATTTAAAAGTTCCGAAGCCGCACCAACATAATAGAGATACAGAAACACCGTGGCCCCTTTCTTTGAGATAACTCTGCACTATTGCGAGCTGCAAATGCCACTTCCAGCTTAGCTGTGCAGAAGAAGGACAACAAGAAGAAGAAATATCTCGAAATATGTCCGTCAGGCCCCTTCCCTAGAGATAAATCTGCAAATATCTCGGAAACGAAGCGAGCTATGGCAAAATGTTAAGAGACCTTTTTTGTAGAGAATTAAGTTTCCTACTTTTTATGTTCTATGATATTTTTTGATCAGATGCGTAGTTCTCGAGATATATCAAGATATTTAAAAGTTCCGAAGCCGCACCAACATAATAGAGATACAGAAACACCGTGGTCTCTTTCTTTGAGATAACTCTGCACTATTGCGAGCTGCAAATGCCACTTCCAGCTTAGCTGTGCAAAAGAAGAACAACAAGAAGAAGAAATATCTCGAAATATGTCCGTCAGGCCCTTCCCTTGAGATAAATCTGCAAATATCTCGGAAACGAAGCGAGCTATGGCAAAATGTTAAGAGACCTTTTTTGTAGAGAATTAAGTTTCCTACTTTTTATGTTCTATGATATTTTTTGATCAGATGCGTAGTTCTCGAGATATATCAAGATATTTAAAAGTTCCGAAGCCGCACCAACATAATAGAGATACAGAAACACCGTGGCCCCTTTCTTTGAGATAACTCTGCACTATTGCGAGCTGCACATGCCACTTCCAGCTTAGCTGTGCAGAAGAAGAACAACAAGAAGAAGAAATATCTCGAAATATGTCCGTCAGGCCCCTTCCCTTGAGATAAATCTGCAAATATCTCGGAAACGAAGCTAGCTATGGCAAAACGTTAAGAGACGTTTTTTGTAGAGAATTATGTTTCCTACAATTTATGTTCTACGATATTTTTTGATCAGAAGCGTAGTTTTCGAGATATATCGAGATATTTAAAAGTTCCGAAGCCGCACCAACATAATAGAGATACAGAAACACCGTGGCCCCTTTCTTTGAGATAACTCTGCACTAGTGCGAGCCGCAAATGCCACTTCCAGCTTAGCTGTGCAGAAGAAGAACAACAAGAAGAAGAAATATCTCGAAATATGTCCGTCAGTCCCCTTCCCTTGAGATATATCTGCAAATATCTCGGAAACGAAGCGAGCTATGGCAAAATGTTAAGAGACCTTTTTTGTAGAGAATTATGTTTCCTACAATTTATGTTCTATGATATTTTTTGATCAGAAGCGTAGTTATCGAGATATATCGAGATATTTAAAAGTTCCGAAGCCGCACCAACATAATAGAGATACAGAAACACCGTGGCCCCTTTCTTTGAGATAACTCTGCACTATTGCGAGCTGCAAATGCCACTTCCAGCTTAGCTGTGCAGAAGAAGAACAACAAGAAGAAGAAATATCTCGAAATATGTCCGTCAGGCCCCTTCCCTTGAGATAAATCTGCAAATATCTCGGAAACGAAGCGAGGTATGGCAAAATGTTAAGAGACCTTTTTTGTAGAGAATTAAGTTTCCTACTTTTTATGTTGTATGATATTCTTTGATCAGATGCGTAGTTCTCGAGATATATCAAGATATTTAAAAGTTCCGAAGCCGCACCAACATAATAGAGATACAGAAACACCGTGGCCCCTTTCTTTGAGATAACTCTGCACTATTGCGAGCTGGAAATGCCACTTCCAGTTTAGCTGTGCAGAAGAAGAACAACAAGAAGAAGAGATATCTCGAAATATGTCCGTCAGGCCCCTTTCCTTGAGATATATCTGCAAATATCTCGGAAACGAAGCGAGCTATGGCAAAATGTTAAGAGACCTTTTTTGTAGAGAATTAAGTTTCCTACTTTTTATGCTCTATGATATTTTTTGATCAGATGCGTAGTTCTCGAGATATATCAAGATATTTAAAAGTTCCGAAGCCGCACCAACATAATAGAGATACAGAAACACCGTGGCCCCTTTCTTTGAGATAACTCTGCACTATTGCGAGCTGCAAATGCCACTTCCAGCTTAGCTGTGCAGAAGAAGAACAACAAGAAGAAGAAATATCTCGAAATATGTCTGTCAGGCCCCTTCCCTTGAGATATATCTGCAAATATCTCGGAAACGAAGCGAGCTATGGCAAAATGTTAACAGACCTTTTTTGTAGAGAATTATGTTTCCTACAATTTATGTTCTATGATATTTTTTGATCAGAAGCGTAGTTTTCGAGATATATCGAGATATTTAAAAGTTCCGAAGCCGCACCAACATAATAGAGGTACAGAAACACCGTGGCCCCTTTCTTTGAGATAACTCTGCACTAGTGCGATCCGCAAATGCCACTTCCAGCTTAGCTGTGCAGAAGAAGAACAACAAGAAGAAGAAATATCTCGAAATATGTCCGTCAGGCCCCTTCCCTTGAGATAAATCTGCAAATATCTCGGAAACGAAGCGAGCTATGGCAAAACGTTAAGAGACGTTTTTTGTAGAGAATTATGTTTCCTACAATTTATGTTCTACGATATTTTTTGATCAGAAGCGTAGTTTTCGAGATATATCGAGATATTTAAAAGTTCCGAAGCCGCACCAACATAATAGAGATACAGAAACACCGTGGCCCCTTTCTTTGAGATAGCTCTGCACTAGTGCAAGCCGCAAATGCCACTTCCAGCTTAGCTGTGCAGAAGAAGCACAACAAGAAGAAGAAATATCTCGAAATATGTCCGTCAGGCCCCTTCCCTTGAGATAAATCTGCAAATATCTCGGAAACGAAGCGAGCTATGGCCAAATGTTAAGAGACCTTTTTTGTAGAGAATTAAGTTTCCTACTTTTTATATTCTATGATATTTTTTGATCAGATGCGTAGTTCTCGATATATATCAAGATATTTAAAAGTTCCGAAGCCGCACCAACATAATAGAGATACAGAAACACCGTGGTCCCTTTCTTTGAGATAACTCTGCACTATTGCGAGCTGCAAATGCCACTTCCAGCTTAGCTGTGCAGAAGAAGAACAACAAGAAGAAGAAATATCTCGAAATATGTCCGTCAGGCCCCTTCCCTTGAGATAAATCTGCAAATATCTCGGAAACGAAGCGAGCTATGGCAAAATGTTAAGAGACCTTTTTTGTAGAGAATTAAGTTTCCTACTTTTTATGTTCTATGATATTTTTTGATCAGATGCGTAGTTCTCGAGATATATCAACATATTTAAAAGTTCCGAAGCCGCACCAACATAATAGAGATACAGAAACACCGTGGCCCCTTTCTTTGAGATAACTCTGCACTATTGCGAGCTGCAAATGCCACTTCCAGCTTAGCTGTGCAGAAGAAGAACAACAAGAAGAAGAAATATCTCGAAATATGTCCGTCAGGCCCCTTCCCTTGAGATAAATCTGCAAATATCTCGGAAACGAAGCGAGCTATGGCAAAACGTTAAGAGACGTTTTTTGTAGAGAATTATGTTTCCTACAATTTATGTTCTACGATATTTTTTGATCAGAAGCGTAGTTTTCGAGATATATCGAGATATTTAAAAGTTCCGAAGCCGCACCAACATAATAGAGATACAGAAACACCGTGGCCCCTTTCTTTGAGATAGCTCTGCACTAGTGCAAGCCGCAAATGCCACTTCCAGCTTAGCTGTGCAGAAGAAGAACAACAAGAAGAAGAAATATCTCGAAATATGTCCGTCAGGCCCCTTCCCTTGAGATAAATCTGCAAATATCTCGGAAACGAAGCGAGCTATGGCCAAATGTTAAGAGACCTTTTTTGTAGAGAATTAAGTTTCCTACTTTTTATATTCTATGATATTTTTTGATCAGATGCGTAGTTCTCGATATATATCAAGATATTTAAAAGTTCCGAAGCCGCACCAACATAATAGAGATACAGAAACACCGTGGTCCCTTTCTTTGAGATAACTCTGCACTATTGCGAGCTGCAAATGCCACTTCCAGCTTAGCTGTGCAGAAGAAGAACAACAAGAAGAAGAAATATCTCGAAATATGTCCGTCAGGCCCCTTCCCTTGAGATAAATCTGCAAATATCTCGGAAACGAAGCGAGCTATGGCAAAATGTTAAGAGACCTTTTTTGTAGAGAATTAAGTTTCCTACTTTTTATGTTCTATGATATTTTTTGATCAGATGCGTAGTTCTCGAGATATATCAACATATTTAAAAGTTCCGAAGCCGCACCAACATAATAGAGATACAGAAACACCGTGGCCCCTTTCTTTGAGATAACTCTGCACTATTGCGAGCTGCAAATGCCACTTCCAGCTTAGCTGTGCAGAAGAAGAACAACAAGAAGAAGAAATATCTCGAAATATGTCCGTCAGGCCCCTTCCCTTGAGATAAATCTGCAAATATCTCGGAAACGAAGCGAGCTATGGCAAAACGTTAAGAGACGTTTTTTGTAGAGAATTATGTTTCCTACAATCTATGTTCTACGATATTTTTTGATCAGAAGCGTAGTTTTCGAGATATATCGAGATATTTAAAAGTTCCGAAGCCGCACCAACATAATAGAGATACAGAAACACCGTGGCCCCTTTCTTTGAGATAACTCTGCACTAGTGCGAGCCGCAAATGACACTTCCAGCTTAGCTGTGCAGAAGAAGAACAACAAGAAGAAGAAATATCTCGAAATATGTCCGTCAGGCCCCTTCCCTTGAGATATATCTGCAAATATCTCGGAAACGAAGCGAGCTATGGCATAATGTTAAGAGACCTTTTTTGTAGAGAATCATGTTTCCTACAATTTATGTTCTATGATATTTTTTGATCAGAAGCGTAGTTTTCGAGATATATCGACATATTTAAAAGTTCCGAAGCCGCACCAACATAATAGAGATTCAGAAACACCGTGGCCCCTTTCTTTGAGATAACTCTGCACTAGTGCGAGCCGCAAATGCCACTTCCAGCTTAGCTGTGCAGAAGAAGAACAACAAGAAGAAGAAATATCTCGAAATATGTCCGTCAGGCCCCTTCCCTTGAGATAAATCTGCAAATATCTCGGAAACGAAGCGAGCTATGGCAAAACGTTAAGAGACGTTTTTTGTAGAGAATTATGTTTCCTACAATCTATGTTCTACGATATTTTTTGATCAGAAGCGTAGTTTTCGAGATATATCGAGATATTTAAAAGTTCCGAAGCCGCACCAACATAATAGAGATACAGAAACACCGTGGCCCCTTTCTTTGAGATAACTCTGCACTAGTGCGAGCCGCAAATGACACTTCCAGCTTAGCTGTGCAGAAGAAGAACAACAAGAAGAAGAAATATCTCGAAATATGTCCGTCAGGCCCCTTCCCTTGAGATATATCTGCAAATATCTCGGAAACGAAGCGAGCTATGGCATAATGTTAAGAGACCTTTTTTGTAGAGAATCATGTTTCCTACAATTTATGTTCTATGATATTTTTTGATCAGAAGCGTAGTTTTCGAGATATATCGACATATTTAAAAGTTCCGAAGCCGCACCAACATAATAGAGATTCAGAAACACCGTGGCCCCTTTCTTTGAGATAACTCTGCACTAGTGCGAGCCGCAAATGCCACTTCCAGCTTAGCTGTGCAGAAGAAGAACAACAAGAAGAAGAAATATCTCGAAATATGTCCGTCAGGCCCCTTCCCTTGAGATATATCTGCAAATATCTCGGAAACGAAGCGAGCTATGGCAAAATGTTAAGAGACCTTTTTTGTAGAGAATCATGTTTCCTACAATTTATGTTCTATGATATTTTTTGATCAGAAGCGTAGTTTTCGAGATATATCGAGATATTTAAAAGTTCCGAAGCCGCACCAACATAATAGAGATTCAGAAACACCATGGCCCCTTTCTTTGAGATAACTCTGCACTATTGCGAGCTGGAAATGCCACTTCCAGTTTAGCTGTGCAGAAGAAGAACAACAAGAAGAAGAAATATCTCGAAATATGTCCGTCAGGCCCCTTCCCTTGAGATAAATCTGCAAA
Organism: Osmia lignaria lignaria; assembly: GCF_051020975.1. NCBI lineage: Eukaryota > Metazoa > Arthropoda > Insecta > Hymenoptera > Megachilidae > Osmia > Osmia lignaria. The sequence continues at coordinate 9,708,411 of NW_027478166.1, forward strand.
TATCTCGGAAACGAAGCGAGCTATGGCAAAATGTTAAGAGACCTTTTTTGTAGAGAATTAAGTTTCCTACTTTTTATGTTCTATGATATTTTTTGATCAGATGCGTAGTTCTCGAGATATATCATGATATTTAAAAGTTCCGAAGCCGCACCAACATAATAGAAATACAGAAACACCGTGTCCCCTTTCTTTGAGATAACTCTGCACTATTGCGAGCTGCAAATGCCACTTCCAGCTTAGCTGTGCAGAAGAAGAACAACAAGAAGAAGAAATATCTCGAAATATGTCCGTCAGGCCCCTTCCCTTGAGATATATCTGCAAATATCTCGGAAACAAAGCGAGCTATGGCAAAATGTTAACAGACCTTTTTTGTAGAGAATTATGTTTCCTACAATTTATGTTCTATGATATTTTTTGATCAGAAGCGTAGTTTTCGAGATATGTCGAGATATTTAAAAGTTCCGAAGCCGCACCAACATAATAGAGGTACAGAAACACCGTGGCCCCTTTCTTTGAGATAACTCTGCACTAGTGCGATCCGCAAATGCCACTTCCAGCTTAGCTGTGCAGAAGAAGAACAACAAGAAGAAGAAATATCTCGAAATATGTCCGTCAGGCCCCGTCCCTTGAGATAAATCTGCAAATATCTCGGAAACGAAGCGAGCTATGGCAAAACGTTAAGCGACCTTTTTTGTAGAGAATTAAGTTTCCTACTTTTTATATTCTATGATATTTTTTGATCAGATGCGTAGTTCTCGAGATATATCAAGATATTTAAAAGTTCCGAAGCCGCACCAACATAATAGAGATACAGAAACACCGTGGTCCCTTTCTTTGAGATAACTCTGCACTATTGCGAGCTGCAAATGCCACTTCCAGCTTAGCTGTGCAGAAGAAGAACAACAAGAAGAAGAAATATCTCGAAATATGTCCGTCAGGCCCCTTCCCTTGAGATAAATCTGCAAATATCTCGGAAACGAAGCGAGCTATGGCAAAATGTTAAGAGACCTTTTTTGTAGAGAATTAAGTTTCCTACTTTTTATGTTCTATGATATTTTTTGATCAGATGCGTAGTTCTCGAGATATATCAAGATATTTAAAAGTTCCGAAGCCGCACCAACATAATAGAAATACAGAAACACCGTGGCCCCTTTCTTTGAGATAACTCTGCACTATTGCGAGCTGCAAATGCCACTTCCAGCTTAGCTGTGCAGAAGAAGAACAACAAGAAGAAGAAATATCTCGAAATATGTCCGTCAGGCCCCTTCCCTTGAGATAAATCTGCAAATATCTCGGAAACGAAGCGAGCTATGGCAAAACGTTAAGAGACGTTTTTTGTAGAGAATTATGTTTCCTACAATCTATGTTCTACGATATTTTTTGATCAGAAGCGTAGTTTTCGAGATATATCGAGATATTTAAAAGTTCCGAAGCCGCACCAACATAATAGAGATACAGAAACACCGTGGCCCCTTTCTTTGAGATAACTCTGCACTAGTGCGAACCGCAAATGCCACTTCCAGCTTAGCTGTGCAGAAGAAGAACAACAAGAAGAAGAAATATCTCGAAATATGTCCGTCAGGCCCCTTCCCTTGAGATATATCTGCAAATATCTCGGAAACGAAGCGAGCTATGGCATAATGTTAAGAGACCTTTTTTGTAGAGAATCATGTTTCCTACAATTTATGTTCTATGATATTTTTTGATCAGAAGCGTAGTTTTCGAGATATATCGAGATATTTAAAAGTTCCGAAGCCGCACCAACATAATAGAGATTCAGAAACACCGTGGCCCCTTTCTTTGAGATAACTCTGCACTAGTGCGAGCCGCAAATGCCACTTCCAGCTTAGCTGTGCAGAAGAAGAACAACAAGAAGAAGAAATATCTCGAAATATGTCCGTCAGGCCCCTTCCCTTGAGATAAATCTGCAAATATCTCGGAAACGAAGCGAGCTATGGCAAAATGTTAAGAGACCTTTTTTGTAGAGAATTAAGTTTCCTACTTTTTATGTTCTATGATATTTTTTGATCAGATGCGTAGTTCTCGAGATATATCAAGATATTTAAAAGTTCCGAAGCCGCACCAACATAATAGAGATACAGAAACACCGTGGCCCCTTTCTTTGAGATAACTCTGCACTATTGCGAGCTGCAAATGCCACTTCCAGCTTAGCTGTGCAGAAGAAGAACAACAAGAAGAAGAAATATCTCGAAATATGTCCGTCAGGCCCGTTCCTTTGAGCTGAATCTGCAAATATCTCGGAAACGAAGCGAGCTATGGCAAAATGTTAAGAGACGTTTTTTGTAGAGAATTATGTTTCCTACAATTTATGTTCTATGATATTTTTTGATCAGAAGCGTAGTTTTCGAGATATACCGAGATATTTAAAAGTTCCGAAGCCGCACCAACATAATAGAGATTCAGAAACACCGTGGCCCCTTTCTTTGAGATAGCTCTGCACTATTGCGAGCTGGAAATGCCACTTCCAGTTTAGCTGTGCAGAAGAAGAACAACAAGAAGAAGAAATATCTCGAAATATGTCCGTCAGGCCCCTTCCCTTGAGATAAATCTGCAAATATCTCGGAAACGAAGCGAGCTATTGCAAAATGTTAAGAGACCTTTTTTGTAGAGAATTAAGTTTCCTACTTTTTATGTTCTATGATATTTTTTGATCAGATGCGTAGTTCTCGAGATATATCAAGATATTTAAAAGTTCCGAAGCCGCACCAACATAATAGAGATACAGAAACACCGTGGCCCCTTTCTTTGAGATAACTCTGCACTATTGCGAGCTGCAAATGCCACTTCCAGCTTAGCTGTGCAGAAGAAGAACAACAAGAAGAAGAAATATCTCGAAATATGTCCGTCAGGCCCCTTCCCTTGAGATAAATCTGCAAATATCTCGGAAACGAAGCGAGCTATGGCAAAACGTTAAGAGACGTTTTTTGTAGAGAATTATGTTTCCTACAATTTATGTTCTACGATATTTTTTGATCAGAAGCGTAGTTTTCGAGATATATCGAGATATTTAAAAGTTCCGAAGCCGCACCAAAATAATAGAGATACAGAAACACCGTGGCCCCTTTCTTTGAGATAACTCTGCACTAGTGCGAGCCGCAAATGCCACTTCCAGCTTAGCTGTGCAGAAGAAGAACAACAAGAAGAAGAAATATCTCGAAATATGTCCGTCAGGCCCCTTCCCTTGAGATAAATCTGCAAATATCTCGGAAACGAAGCGAGCTATGGCAAAACGTTAAGAGACGTTTTTTGTAGAGAATTATGTTTCCTACAATCTATGTTCTACGATATTTTTTGATCAGAAGCGTAGTTTTCGAGATATATCGAGATATTTAAAAGTTCCGAAGCCGCACCAACATAATAGAGATACAGAAACACCGTGGCCCCTTTCTTTGAGATAACTCTGCACTAGTGCGAACCGCAAATGCCACTTCCAGCTTAGCTGTGCAGAAGAAGAACAACAAGAAGAAGAAATATCTCGAAATATGTCCGTCAGGCCCCTTCCCTTGAGATATATCTGCAAATATCTCGGAAACGAAGCGAGCTATGGCATAATGTTAAGAGACCTTTTTTGTAGAGAATCATGTTTCCTACAATTTATGTTCTATGATATTTTTTGATCAGAAGCGTAGTTTTCGAGATATATCGAGATATTTAAAAGTTCCGAAGCCGCACCAACATAATAGAGATTCAGAAACACCGTGGCCCCTTTCTTTGAGATAACTCTGCACTAGTGCGAGCCGCAAATGCCACTTCCAGCTTAGCTGTGCAGAAGAAGAACAACAAGAAGAAGAAATATCTCGAAATATGTCCGTCAGGCCCCTTCCCTTGAGATAAATCTGCAAATATCTCGGAAACGAAGCGAGCTATGGCAAAATGTTAAGAGACCTTTTTTGTAGAGAATTAAGTTTCCTACTTTTTATGTTCTATGATATTTTTTGATCAGATGCGTAGTTCTCGAGATATATCAAGATATTTAAAAGTTCCGAAGCCGCACCAACATAATAGAGATACAGAAACACCGTGGCCCCTTTCTTTGAGATAACTCTGCACTATTGCGAGCTGCAAATGCCACTTCCAGCTTAGCTGTGCAGAAGAAGAACAACAAGAAGAAGAAATATCTCGAAATATGTCCGTCAGGCCCCTTCCCTTGAGATATATCTGCTAATATCTCGGAAACGAAGCGAGCTATGGCAAAATGTTAAGAGACCTTTTTTGTAGAGAATCGTGTTTCCTACAATTTATGTTCTATGATATTTTTTGATCAGAAGCGTAGTTTTCGAGATATATCGAGATATTTAAAAGTTCCGAAGCCGCACCAACATAATAGAGGTACAGAAACACCGTGGCCCCTTTCTTTGAGATAACTCTGCACTATTGCGAGCTGCAAATGCCACTTCCAGCTTAGCTGTGCAGAAGAAGAACAACAAGAAGAAGAAATATCTCGAAATATGTCCGTCAGGCCCGTTCCTTTGAGCTGAATCTGCAAATATCTCGGAAACGAAGCGAGCTATGGCAAAATGTTAAGAGACGTTTTTTGTAGAGAATTATGTTTCCTACAATTTATGTTCTATGATATTTTTTGATCAGAAGCGTAGTTTTCGAGATATACCGAGATATTTAAAAGTTCCGAAACCGCACCAACATAATAGAGATTCAGAAACACCGTGGCCCCTTTCTTTGAGATAGCTCTGCACTATTGCGAGCTGGAAATGCCACTTCCAGTTTAGCTGTGCAGAAGAAGAACAACAAGAAGAAGAAATATCTCGAAATATGTCCGTCAGGCCCCTTCCCTTGAGATAAATCTGCAAATATCTCGGAAACGAAGCGAGCTATGGCAAAATGTTAAGAGACCTTTTTTGTAGAGAATTATGTTTCCTACAATTTATGTTCTATGATATTTTTTGATCAGAAACGTAGTTTTCGAGATATATCGAGATATTTAAAAGTTCCGAAGCCGCACCAACATAATAGAGGTACAGAAACACCGTGGCCCCTTTCTTTGAGATAACTCTGCACTAGTGCGAGCCGCAAATGCCACTTCCAGCTTAGCTGTGCAGAAGAAGAACAACAAGAAGAAGAAATATCTCGAAATATGTCCGTCAGGCCCCTTCCCTTGAGATATATCTGCAAATATCTCGGAAACGAAGCGAGCTATGGCAAAATGTTAAGAGGCCTTTTTTGTAGAGAATTAAGTTTCCTACGTTTTATGTTCTTTGATATTTTTTGATCAGATGCGTAGTGCTCGAGATATATCAAGATATTTTAAAGTTCCGAAGCCGCACCAACATAATAGAGGTACAGAAACACCGTGGCCCCTTTCTTTGGGATAACTCTGCACTATTGCGAGCTGCAAATGCCACTTCCAGCTTAGCTGTGCAGAAGAAGAACAACAAGAAGAAGAAATATCTCGAAATATGTCCGTCAGGCCCCTTCCATTGAGATAAATCTGCCAATATCTCGGAAACGAAGCGAGCTATGGCAAAATGTTAAGAGACCTTTTTTGTAGAGAATTAAGTTTCCTACTTTTTATGTTCTGTGATATTTTTTGATCAGATGCGTAGTTCTCGAGATATATCAAGATATTTAAAAGTTCCGAAGCCGCAACAACATAATAGAGATACAGAAACACCGTGGCCCCTTTCTTTGAGATAACTCTGCACTATTGCGAGCTGCAAATGCCACTTCCAGCTTAGCTGTGCAGAAGAAGAACAACAAGAAGAAGAAATATCTCGAAATATGTCCGTCAGGCCCCTTCCCTTGAGATAAATCTGCACATATCTCGAAAACGAAGCGAGCTATGGCAAAATGTTAAGAGACCTTTTTTGTAGAGAATTATGTTTCCTACAATTTATGTTCTATGATATTTTTTGATCAGAAACGTAGTTTTCGAGATATATGGAGATATTTAAAAGTTCCGAAGCCGCACCAACATAATAGAGGTACAGAAACACCGTGGCCCCTTTCTTTGAGATAACTCTGCACTAGTGCGAGCCGCAAATGCCACTTCCAGCTTAGCTGTGCAGAAGAAGAACAACAAGAAGAAGAAATATCTCGAAATATGTCCGTCAGGCCCCTTCCCTTGAGATAAATCTGCAAATATCTCGGAAACGAAGCGAGCTATGGCAAAATGTTAAGAGACCCTTTTTGTAGAGAATTAAGTTTCCTACTTTTTATGTTCTATGATATTTTTTGATCAGATGCGTAGTTCTCGAGATATATCAAGATATTTTAAAGTTCCGAAGCCGCACCAACATAATAGAGGTACAGAAACACCGTGGCCCCTTTCTTTGGGATAACTCTGCACTATTGCGAGCTGCAAATGCCACTTCCAGCATAGCTTTGCAGAAGAAGAACAACAAGAAGAAGAAATATCTCGAAATATGTCCGTCAGGCCCCTTCCCTTGAGATAAATCTGCAAATATCTCGGAAACGAAGCGAGCTATGGCAAAATGTTAAGAGACTTTATTTGTAGAGAATTAAGTTTCCTACTTTTTATGTTCTATGATACTTTTTGGTCAGAAGCGTAGTTTTCGAGATATATCGAGATATTTAGAAGTTCCGAAGCCGCACCAACATAATGGAGATACAGAAACACCGTGGCCCCTTTCTTTGAGATAACTCTGTACTATTGCGAGCTGCAAATGCCACTTCCAGCTTAGCTATGCAGAAGAAGAACAACAAGAAGAAGAAATATCTCGAAATATGTCCGTCAGCCCCTTCCCTTGAGATAAATCTGCACATATCTCGGAAACGAAGCGAGCTATGGCAAAATGTTAAGAGACCTTTTTTGTAGAGAATTATGTTTCCTACAATTTATGTTCTATGATATTTTTTGATCAGATGCGTAGTGCTCGAGATATATCAAGATATTTTAAAGTTCCGAAGCCGCACCAACATAATAGAGGTACAGAAACACCGTGGCCCCTTTCTTTGGGATAACTCTGCACTATTGCGAGCTGCAAATGCCACTTCCAGCTTAGCTGTGCAGAAGAAGAACAACAAGAAGAAGAAATATCTCGAAATATGTCCGTCAGGCCCCTTCCCTTGAGATAAATCTGCCAATATCTCGGAAACGAAGCGAGCTATGGCAAAATGTTAAGAGACCTTTTTTGTAGAGAATTAAGTTTCCTACTTTTTATGTTCTGTGATATTTTTTAATCAGATGCGTAGTTCTCGAGATATATCAAGATATTTAAAAGTTCCGAAGCCGCAACAACATAATAGAGATACAGAAACACCGTGGCCCCTTTCTTTGAGATAACTCTGCACTATTGCGAGCTGCAAATGCCACTTCCAGCTTAGCTGTGCAGAAGAAGAACAACAAGAAGAAGAAATATCTCGAAATATGTCCGTCAGGCCCCTTCCCTTGAGATAAATCTGCACATATCTCGAAAACGAAGCGAGCTATGGCAAAATGTTAAGAGACCTTTTTTGTAGAGAATTATGTTTCCTACAATTTATGTTCTATGATATTTTTTGATCAGAAACGTAGTTTTCGAGATATATGGAGATATTTAAAAGTTCCGAAGCCGCACCAACATAATAGAGGTACAGAAACACCGTGGCCCCTTTCTTTGAGATAACTCTGCACTAGTGCGAGCCGCAAATGCCACTTCCAGCTTAGCTGTGCAGAAGAAGAACAACAAGAAGAAGAAATATCTCGAAATATGTCCGTCAGGCCCCTTCCCTTGAGATAAATCTGCAAATATCTCGGAAACGAAGCGAGCTATGGCAAAATGTTAAGAGGCCTTTTTTGTAGAGAATTAAGTTTCCTACGTTTTATGTTCTTTGATATTTTTTGATCAGATGCGTAGTGCTCGAGATATATCAAGATATTCAAAAGTTCCGAAGCCGCACCAACATAATAGAGATACAGAAACACCGTGGCCCCTTTCTTTGAGATAACTCTGTACTATTGCGAGCTGCAAATGCCACTTCCAGCTTAGCTATGCAGAAGAAGAACAACAAGAAGAAGAAATATCTCGAAATATGTCCGTCAGCCCCTTCCCTTGAGATAAATCTGCACATATCTCGGAAACGAAGCGAGCTATGGCAAAATGTTAAGAGACCTTTTTTGTAGAGAATTATGTTTCCTACAATTTATGTTCTATGATATTTTTTGATCAGAAACGTAGTTTTCGAGATATATCGAGATATTTAAAAGTTCCGAAGCCGCACCAACATAATAGAGGTACAGAAACACCGTGGCCCCTTTCTTTGAGATAACTCTGCACTAGTGCGAGCCGCAAATGCCACTTCCAGCTTAGCTGTGCAGAAGAAGAACAACAAGAAGAAGAAATATCTCGAAATATGTCCGTCAGGCCCCTTCCCTTGAGATAAATCTGCAAATATCTCGGAAACGAAGCGAGCTATGGCAAAATGTTAAGAGGCCTTTTTTGTAGAGAATTAAGTTTCCTACGTTTTATGTTCTTTGATATTTTTTGATCAGATGCGTAGTGCTCGAGATATATCAAGATATTTAAAAGTTCCGAAGCCGCACCAACATAATAGAGATACAGAAACACCGTGGCCCCTTTCTTTGAGATAACTCAGCACTATTGCGAGCTGCAAATGCCACTTCCAGCTTAGCTGTGCAGAAGAAGAACAACAAGAAGAAGAAATATCTCGAAATATGGCCGTCAGGCCCCTTCCCTTGAGATAAATCTGCAAATATCTCGGAAACGAAGCGAGCTATGGCAAAATGTTAAGAGACTTTATTTGTAGAGAATTAAGTTTCCTACTTTTTATGTTCTATGATATTTTTTGATCAGATGCGTAGTTCTCGAGATATATCAAGATATTTTAAAGTTCCGAAGCCGCACCAACATAATAGAGGTACAGAAACACCGTGGCCCCTTTCTTTGGGATAACTCTGCACTATTGCGAGCTGCAAATGCCACTTCCAGCTTAGCTGTGCAGAAGAAGAACAACAAGAAGAAGAAATATCTCGAAATATGTCCGTCAGGCCCCTTCCCTTGAGATAAATCTGCAAATATCTCGGAAACGAAGCGAGCTATGGCAAAATGTTAAGAGACCTTTTTTGTAGAGAATGAAGTTTCCTACTTTTTATGTTCTATGATATTTTTTGATCAGATGCGTAGTTCTCGAGATATATCAAGATATTTAAAAGTTCCGAAGCCGCACCAACATAATAGAGATACAGAAACACCGTGGCCCCTTTCTTTGAGATAACTCTGCACTATTGCGAGCTGCAAATGCCACTTCCAGCTTAGCTGTGCAGAAGAAGAACAACAAGAAGAAGAAATATCTCGAAATATGTCCGTCAGGCCCCTTCCCTTGAGATATATCTGCAAATATCTCGGAAACGAAGCGAGCTATGGCAAAATGTTGAGAGACATTTTTTGTAGAGAATCATGTTTCCTACAATTTATGTTCTATGATATTTTTTGATCAGAACCGTAGTTTTCGAGATATATCGAGATATTTAAAAGTCCCGAAGCCGCACCAACATAATAGAGATTCAGAAACACCGTGGCCCCTTTCTTTGAGATAACTCTGCACTATTCCGAGCTGGAAATGCCACTTCCAGTTTAGCTGTGCAGAAGAAGAACAACAAGAAGAAGAAATATCTCGAAATATGTCCGTCAGGCCCCTTCCCTTGAGATAAATCTGCAAATATCTCGGAAACGAAGCGAGGTATGGCAAAATGTTAAGAGACCTTTTTTGTAGAGAATGAAGTTTCCTACTTTTTATGTTCTATGATATTTTTTGATCAGATGCGTAGTTCTCGAGATATATCAAGATATTTAAAAGTTCCGAAGCCGCACCAACATAATAGAGATACAGAAACACCGTGGCCCCTTTCTTTGAGATAACTCTGCTCTATTGCGAGCTGCAAATGCCGCTTCCAGCTTAGCTGTGCAGAAGAAGAACAACAAGAAGAAGAAATATCTCGAAATATGTCCGTCAGGCCCCTTCCCTTGAGATATATCTGCAAATATCTCGGAAACGAAGCGAGCCATGGCAAAATGTTAAGAGACCTTTTTTGTAGAGAATTAAGTTTCCTACTTTTTATGTTCTATGATATTTTTTGATCAGATGCGTAGTTCTCGACATATATCAAGATATTTAAAAGTTCCGAAGCCGCACCAACATAATAGAGATACAGAAACACCGTGGCCCCTTTCTTTGAGACAACTCTGCACTATTGCGAGCTGCAAATGCCACTTCCAGCTTAGCTGTGCAGAAGAAGAACAACAAGAAGAAGAAATATCTCGAAATATGTCCGTCAGGCCCCATCCCTTGAGATATATCTGCAAATATCTCGGAAACGAAGCGAGCCATGGCAAAATGTTAAGAGACCTTTTTTGTAGAGAATTATGTTTCCTACAATTTATGTTCTATGATATTTTTTGATCAGAAGCGTAGTTTTCGAGATATATCGAGATACTTAAAAGTTCCGAAGCCGCACCAACATAATAGAGATACAGAAACACCGTGGCCCCTTTCTTTGAGATAACTCTGCACTAGTGCGAGCCGCAAATGCCACTTCCAGCTTAGCTGTGCAGAAGAAGAACAACAAGAAGAAGAAATATCTCGAAATATGTCCGTCACGCCCCTTCCCTTGAGATAAATCTGCAAATATCTCGGAAACGAAGCGAGCTATGGCAAAATGTTAAGAGACCTTTTTTGTAGAGAATTAAGTTTCCTACTTTTTATGTTCTATGATATTTTTTGATCAGATGCGTAGTTCTCGACATATATCAAGATATTTAAAAGTTCCGAAGCCGCACCAACATAATAGAGATACAGAAACACCGTGGCCCCTTTCTTTGAGATAACTCTGCACTATTGCGAGCTGCAAATGCCACTTCCAGCTTAGCTGTGCAGAAGAAGAACAACAAGAAGAAGAAATATCTCGAAATATGTCCGTCAGGCCCGTTCCTTTGAGCTGAATCTGCAAATATCTCGGAAACGAAGCGAGCTATGGCAAAATGTTAAGAGACGTTTTTTGTAGAGAATTATGTTTCCTACAATTTATGTTCTATGATATTTTTTGATCAGAAGCGTAGTTTTCGAGATATATCGAGATATTTAAAAGTTCCGAAGCCGCACCAACATAATAGAGATTCAGAAACACCGTGGCCCCTTTCTTTGAGATAACTCTGCACTATTGCGAGCTGGAAATGCCACTTCCAGTTTAGCTGTGCAGAAGAAGAACAACAAGAAGAAGAAATATCTCGAAATATGTCCGTCAGGCCCCTTCCCTTGAGATAAATCTGCAAATATCTCGGAAACGAAGCGAGATATGGCAAAATGTTAAGAGACCTTTTTTGTAGAGAATTAAGTTTCCTACTTTTTATGTTCTATGATATTTTTTGATCAGAAGCGTAGTTTTCGAGATATACCGAGATATTTAAAAGTTCCGAAGCCGCACCAACATAATAGAGATTCAGAAACACCGTGGCCCCTTTCTTTGAGATAGCTCTGCACTATTGCGAGCTGGAAATGCCACTTCCAGTTTAGCTGTGCAGAAGAAGAACAACAAGAAGAAGAAATATCTCGAAATATGTCCGTCAGGCCCCTTCCCTTGAGATAAATCTGCAAATATCTCGGAAACGAAGCGAGCTATGGCAAAATGTTAACAGACCTTTTTTGTAGAGAATTAAGTTTCCTACTTTTTATGTTCTATGATATTTTTTGATCAGATGCGTAGTTCTCGAGATATATCAAGATATTTAAAAGTTCCGAAGCCGCACCAACATAATAGAAATACAGAAACACCGTGGCCCCTTTCTTTGAGATAACTCTGCACTAGTGCGAGCCGCAAATGCCACTTCCAGCTTAGCTGTGCAGAAGAAGAACAACAAGAAGAAGAAATATCTCGAAATATGTCCGTCAGGCCCCTTCCCTTGAGATAAATCTGCAAATATCTCGGAAACGAAGCGAGCTATGGCAAAATGTTAAGAGACCTTTTTTGTAGAGAATTAAGTTTCCTACTTTTTATGTTCTATGATATTTTTTGATCAGATGCGTAGTTCTCGACATATATCAAGATATTTAAAAGTTCCGAAGCCGCACCAACATAATAGAGATACAGAAACACCGTGGCCCCTTTCTTTGAGACAACTCTGCACTATTGCGAGCTGCAAATGCCACTTCCAGCTTAGCTGTGCAGAAGAAGAACAACAAGAAGAAGAAATATCTCGAAATATGTCCGTCAGGCCCCATCCCTTGAGATATATCTGCAAATATCTCGGAAACGAAGCGAGCCATGGCAAAATGTTAAGAGACCTTTTTTGTAGAGAATTATGTTTCCTACAATTTATGTTCTATGATATTTTTTGATCAGAAGCGTAGTTTTCGAGATATATCGAGATACTTAAAAGTTCCGAAGCCGCACCAACATAATAGAGATACAGAAACACCGTGGCCCCTTTCTTTGAGATAACTCTGCACTAGTGCGAGCCGCAAATGCCACTTCCAGCTTAGCTGTGCAGAAGAAGAACAACAAGAAGAAGAAATATCTCGAAATATGTCCGTCAGGCCCCTTCCCTTGAGATAAATCTGCAAATATCTCGGAAACGAAGCGAGCTATGGCAAAATGTTAAGAGACCTTTTTTGTAGAGAATTAAGTTTCCTACTTTTTATGTTCTATGATATTTTTTGATCAGATGCGTAGTTCTCGACATATATCAAGATATTTAAAAGTTCCGAAGCCGCACCAACATAATAGAGATACAGAAACACCGTGGCCCCTTTCTTTGAGATAACTCTGCACTATTGCGAGCTGCAAATGCCACTTCCAGCTTAGCTGTGCAGAAGAAGAACAACAAGAAGAAGAAATATCTCGAAATATGTCCGTCAGGCCCGTTCCTTTGAGCTGAATCTGCAAATATCTCGGAAACGAAGCGAGCTATGGCAAAATGTTAAGAGACGTTTTTTGTAGAGAATTATGTTTCCTACAATTTATGTTCTATGATATTTTTTGATCAGAAGCGTAGTTTTCGAGATATATCGAGATATTTAAAAGTTCCGAAGCCGCACCAACATAATAGAGATTCAGAAACACCGTGGCCCCTTTCTTTGAGATAACTCTGCACTATTGCGAGCTGGAAATGCCACTTCCAGTTTAGCTGTGCAGAAGAAGAACAACAAGAAGAAGAAATATCTCGAAATATGTCCGTCAGGCCCCTTCCCTTGAGATAAATCTGCAAATATCTCGGAAACGAAGCGAGATATGGCAAAATGTTAAGAGACCTTTTTTGTAGAGAATTAAGTTTCCTACTTTTTATGTTCTATGATATTTTTTGATCAGAAGCGTAGTTTTCGAGATATACCGAGATATTTAAAAGTTCCGAAGCCGCACCAACATAATAGAGATTCAGAAACACCGTGGCCCCTTTCTTTGAGATAGCTCTGCACTATTGCGAGCTGGAAATGCCACTTCCAGTTTAGCTGTGCAGAAGAAGAACAACAAGAAGAAGAAATATCTCGAAATATGTCCGTCAGGCCCCTTCCCTTGAGATAAATCTGCAAATATCTCGGAAACGAAGCGAGCTATGGCAAAATGTTAACAGACCTTTTTTGTAGAGAATTAAGTTTCCTACTTTTTATGTTCTATGATATTTTTTGATCAGATGCGTAGTTCTCGAGATATATCAAGATATTTAAAAGTTCCGAAGCCGCACCAACATAATAGAAATACAGAAACACCGTGGCCCCTTTCTTTGAGATAACTCTGCACTAGTGCGAGCCGCAAATGCCACTTCCAGCTTAGCTGTGCAGAAGAAGAACAACAAGAAGAAGAAATATCTCGAAATATGTCCGTCAGGCCCCTTCCCTTGAGATAAATCTGCAAATATCTCGGAAACTAAGCGAGCTATGGCAAAATGTTAAGAGACCTTTTTTGTAGAGAATTAAGTTTCCTACTTTTTATGTTCTATGATATTTTTTGATCAGATGCGTAGTTCTCGAGATATATCAAGATATTTTAAAGTTCCGAAGCCGCACCAACATAATAGAGGTACAGAAACACCGTGGCCCCTTTCTTTGGGATAACTCTGCACTATTGCGAGCTGCAAATGCCACTTCCAGCATAGCTGTGCAGAAGAAGAACAACAAGAAGAAGAAATATCTCGAAATATGTCCGTCAGGCCCCTTCCCTTGTGATAAATCTGCAAATATCTCGGAAACGAAGCGAGCTATGGCAAAATGTTAAGAGACTTTATTTGTAGAGAATTAAGTTTCCTACTTTTTATGTTCTATGATACTTTTTGGTCAGAGGCGTAGTTTTCGAGATATATCGAGATATTTAAAAGTTCCGAAGCCGCACCAACATAATGGAGATACAGAAACACCGTGGCCCCTTTCTTTGAGATAACTCTGTACTATTGCGAGCTGCAAATGCCACTTCCAGCTTAGCTATGCAGAAGAAGAACAACAAGAAGAAGAAATATCTCGAAATATGTCCGTCAGGCCCCTTCCCTTGAGATAAATCTGCACATATTTCGGAAACGAAGCGAGCTATGGCAAAATGTTAAGAGACCTTTTTTGTAGAGAATTATGTTTCCTACAATTTATGTTCTATGATATTTTTTGATCAGAACCGTAGTTTTCGAGATATATCGAGATATTTAAAAGTTCCGAAGCCGCACCAACATAATAGAGGTACAGAAACACCGTGGCCCCTTTCTTTGAGATAACTCTGCACTAGTGCGAGCCGCAAATGCCACTTCCAGCTTAGCTGTGCAGAAGAAGAACAACAAGAAGAAGAAATATCTCGAAATATGTCCGTCAGGCCCCTTCCCTTGAGATATATCTGCAAATATCTCGGAAACGAAGCGAGCTATGGCAAAATGTTAAGAGACCTTTTTTGTAGAGAATTAAGTTTCCTACTTTTTATGTTCTATGATATTTTTTGATCAGATGCGTAGTTCTCGAGATATATCAAGATATTTAAAAGTTCCGAAGCCGCACCAACATAATAGAGATACAGAAACACCGTGCCCCTTTCTTTGAGATAACTCTGCACTATTGCGAGCTGCAAATGCCACTTCCAGCTTAGCTGTGCAGAAGAAGAACAACAAGAAGAAGAAATATCTCGAAATATGTCCGTCAGGCCCCTTCCCTTGAGATATATCTGCAAATATCTCGGAAACGAAGCGAGCTATGGCAAAATGTTAAGAGACCTTTTTTGTAGAGAATTATGTTTCCTACAATTTATGTTCTATGATATTTTTTGATCAGAAGCGTAGTTTTCGAGATATATCGAGATATTTAAAAGTTCCGAAGCCGCACCAACATAATAGAGATACAGAAACACCGTGGCCCCTTTCTTTGAGATAACTCTGCACTATTGCGAGCTGCAAATGCCACTTCCAGCTTAGCTGTGCAGAAGAAGAACAACAAGAAGAAGAAATATCTCGAAATATGTCCGTCAGGCCCCTTCCCTTGAGATAAATCTGCAAATATCTCGGAAACGAAGCGAGCTATGGCAAAATGTTAAGAGACCTTTTTTGTAGAGAATTAAGTTTCCTACTTTTTATGTTCTATGATATTTTTTGATCAGATGCGTAGTTCTCGACATATATCAAGATATTTAAAAGTTCCGAAGCCGCACCAACATAATAGAGATACAGAAACACCGTGGCCCCTTTCTTTGAGACAACTCTGCACTATTGCGAGCTGCAAATGCCACTTCCAGCTTAGCTGTGCAGAAGAAGAACAACAAGAAGAAGAAATATCTCGAAATATGTCCGTCAGGCCCCATCCCTTGAGATATATCTGCAAATATCTCGGAAACGAAGCGAGCCATGGCAAAATGTTAAGAGACCTTTTTTGTAGAGAATTATGTTTCCTACAATTTATGTTCTATGATATTTTTTGATCAGAAGCGTAGTTTTCGAGATATATCGAGATACTTAAAAGTTCCGAAGCCGCACCAACATAATAGAGATACAGAAACACCGTGGCCCCTTTCTTTGAGATAACTCTGCACTAGTGCGAGCCGCAAATGCCACTTCCAGCTTAGCTGTGCAGAAGAAGAACAACAAGAAGAAGAAATATCTCGAAATATGTCCGTCAGGCCCCTTCCCTTGAGATAAATCTGCAAATATCTCGGAAACGAAGCGAGCTATGGCAAAATGTTAAGAGACCTTTTTTGTAGAGAATTAAGTTTCCTACTTTTTATGTTCTATGATATTTTTTGATCAGATGCGTAGTTCTCGACATATATCAAGATATTTAAAAGTTCCGAAGCCGCACCAACATAATAGAGATACAGAAACACCGTGGCCCCTTTCTTTGAGATAACTCTGCACTATTGCGAGCTGCAAATGCCACTTCCAGCTTAGCTGTGCAGAAGAAGAACAACAAGAAGAAGAAATATCTCGAAATATGTCCGTCAGGCCCGTTCCTTTGAGCTGAATCTGCAAATATCTCGGAAACGAAGCGAGCTATGGCAAAATGTTAAGAGACGTTTTTTGTAGAGAATTATGTTTCCTACAATTTATGTTCTATGATATTTTTTGATCAGAAGCGTAGTTTTCGAGATATATCGAGATATTTAAAAGTTCCGAAGCCGCACCAACATAATAGAGATTCAGAAACACCGTGGCCCCTTTCTTTGAGATAACTCTGCACTATTGCGAGCTGGAAATGCCACTTCCAGTTTAGCTGTGCAGAAGAAGAACAACAAGAAGAAGAAATATCTCGAAATATGTCCGTCAGGCCCCTTCCCTTGAGATAAATCTGCAAATATCTCGGAAACGAAGCGAGATATGGCAAAATGTTAAGAGACCTTTTTTGTAGAGAATTAAGTTTCCTACTTTTTATGTTCTATGATATTTTTTGATCAGAAGCGTAGTTTTCGAGATATACCGAGATATTTAAAAGTTCCGAAGCCGCACCAACATAATAGAGATTCAGAAACACCGTGGCCCCTTTCTTTGAGATAGCTCTGCACTATTGCGAGCTGGAAATGCCACTTCCAGTTTAGCTGTGCAGAAGAAGAACAACAAGAAGAAGAAATATCTCGAAATATGTCCGTCAGGCCCCTTCCCTTGAGATAAATCTGCAAATATCTCGGAAACGAAGCGAGCTATGGCAAAATGTTAACAGACCTTTTTTGTAGAGAATTAAGTTTCCTACTTTTTATGTTCTATGATATTTTTTGATCAGATGCGTAGTTCTCGAGATATATCAAGATATTTAAAAGTTCCGAAGCCGCACCAACATAATAGAAATACAGAAACACCGTGGCCCCTTTCTTTGAGATAACTCTGCACTAGTGCGAGCCGCAAATGCCACTTCCAGCTTAGCTGTGCAGAAGAAGAACAACAAGAAGAAGAAATATCTCGAAATATGTCCGTCAGGCCCCTTCCCTTGAGATAAATCTGCAAATATCTCGGAAACTAAGCGAGCTATGGCAAAATGTTAAGAGACCTTTTTTGTAGAGAATTAAGTTTCCTACTTTTTATGTTCTATGATATTTTTTGATCAGATGCGTAGTTCTCGAGATATATCAAGATATTTTAAAGTTCCGAAGCCGCACCAACATAATAGAGGTACAGAAACACCGTGGCCCCTTTCTTTGGGATAACTCTGCACTATTGCGAGCTGCAAATGCCACTTCCAGCATAGCTGTGCAGAAGAAGAACAACAAGAAGAAGAAATATCTCGAAATATGTCCGTCAGGCCCCTTCCCTTGTGATAAATCTGCAAATATCTCGGAAACGAAGCGAGCTATGGCAAAATGTTAAGAGACTTTATTTGTAGAGAATTAAGTTTCCTACTTTTTATGTTCTATGATACTTTTTGGTCAGAGGCGTAGTTTTCGAGATATATCGAGATATTTAAAAGTTCCGAAGCCGCACCAACATAATGGAGATACAGAAACACCGTGGCCCCTTTCTTTGAGATAACTCTGTACTATTGCGAGCTGCAAATGCCACTTCCAGCTTAGCTATGCAGAAGAAGAACAACAAGAAGAAGAAATATCTCGAAATATGTCCGTCAGGCCCCTTCCCTTGAGATAAATCTGCACATATTTCGGAAACGAAGCGAGCTATGGCAAAATGTTAAGAGACCTTTTTTGTAGAGAATTATGTTTCCTACAATTTATGTTCTATGATATTTTTTGATCAGAACCGTAGTTTTCGAGATATATCGAGATATTTAAAAGTTCCGAAGCCGCACCAACATAATAGAGGTACAGAAACACCGTGGCCCCTTTCTTTGAGATAACTCTGCACTAGTGCGAGCCGCAAATGCCACTTCCAGCTTAGCTGTGCAGAAGAAGAACAACAAGAAGAAGAAATATCTCGAAATATGTCCGTCAGGCCCCTTCCCTTGAGATATATCTGCAAATATCTCGGAAACGAAGCGAGCTATGGCAAAATGTTAAGAGACCTTTTTTGTAGAGAATTAAGTTTCCTACTTTTTATGTTCTATGATATTTTTTGATCAGATGCGTAGTTCTCGAGATATATCAAGATATTTAAAAGTTCCGAAGCCGCACCAACATAATAGAGATACAGAAACACCGTGCCCCTTTCTTTGAGATAACTCTGCACTATTGCGAGCTGCAAATGCCACTTCCAGCTTAGCTGTGCAGAAGAAGAACAACAAGAAGAAGAAATATCTCGAAATATGTCCGTCAGGCCCCTTCCCTTGAGATATATCTGCAAATATCTCGGAAACGAAGCGAGCTATGGCAAAATGTTAAGAGACCTTTTTTGTAGAGAATTATGTTTCCTACAATTTATGTTCTATGATATTTTTTGATCAGAAGCGTAGTTTTCGAGATATATCGAGATATTTAAAAGTTCCGAAGCCGCACCAACATAATAGAGATACAGAAACACCGTGGCCCCTTTCTTTGAGATAACTCTGCACTATTGCGAGCTGCAAATGCCACTTCCAGCTTAGCTGTGCAGAAGAAGAACAACAAGAAGAAGAAATATCTCGAAATATGTCCGTCAGGCCCGTTCCTTTGAGCTGAATCTGCAAATATCTCGGAAACGAAGCGAGCTATGGCAAAATGTTAAGAGACGTTTTTTGTAGAGAATTATGTTTCCTACAATTCATGTTCTATGATATTTTTTGATCAGAAGCGTAGTTTTCGAGATATACCGAGATATTTAAAAGTTCCGAAGCCGCACCAACATAATAGAGATTCAGAAACACCGTGGCCCCTTTCTTTGAGATAGCTCTGCACTATTGCGAGCTGGAAATGCCACTTCCAGTTTAGCTGTGCAGAAGAAGAACAACAAGAAGAAGAAATATCTCGAAATATGTCCGTCAGGCCCCTTCCCTTGAGATAAATCTGCCAATATCTCGGAAACGAAGCGAGCTATGGCAAAATGTTTAGAGACCTTCTTTGTAGAGAATTAAGTTTCCTACTTTTTATGTTCTATGATATTTTTTGATCAGATGCGTAGTTCTCGAGATATATCAAGATATTTAAAAGTTCCGAAGCCGCAACAACATAATAGAGATACAGAAACACCGTGGCCCCTTTCTTTGAGATAACTCTGCACTATTGCGAGCTGCAAATGCCACTTCCAGCTTAGCTGTGCAGAAGAAGAACAACAAGAAGAAGAAATATCTCGAAATATGTCCGTCAGGCCCCTTCCCTTGAGATAAATCTGCACATATCTCGGAAACGAAGCGAGCTATGGCAAAATGTTAAGAGACCTTTTTTGTAGAGAATTATGTTTCCTACAATTTATGTTCTATGATATTTTTTGATCAGAAACGTAGTTTTCGAGATATATCGAGATATTTAAAAGTTCCGAAGCCGCACCAACATAATAGAGGTACAGAAACACCGTGGCCCCTTTCTTTGAGATAACTCTGCACTAGTGCGAGCCGCAAATGCCACTTCCAGCTTAGCTGTGCAGAAGAAGAACAACAAGAAGAAGAAATATCTCGAAATATGTCCGTCAGGCCCCTTCCCTTGAGATAAATCTGCAAATATCTCGGAAACGAAGCGAGCTATGGCAAAATGTTAAGAGGCCATTTTTGTAGAGAATTAAGTTTCCTACGTTTTATGTTCTTTGATATTTTTTGATCAGATGCGTAGTGCTCGAGATATATCAAGATATTTTAAAGTTCCGAAGCCGCACCAACATAATAGAGGTACAGAAACACCGTGGCCCCTTTCTTTGGGATAACTCTGCACTATTGCGAGCTGCAAATGCCACTTCCAGCTTAGCTGTGCAGAAGAAGAACAACAAGAAGAAGAAATATCTCGAAATATGTCCGTCAGGCCCCATCCCTTGAGATATATCTGCAAATATCTCGGAAACGAAGCGAGCCATGGCAAAATGTTAAGAGACCTTTTTTGTAGAGAATTATGTTTCCTACAATTTATGTTCTATGATATTTTTTGATCAGAAGCGTAGTTTTCGAGATATATCGAGATATTTAAAAGTTCCGAAGCCGCACCAACATAATAGAGATACAGAAACACCGTGGCCCCTTTCTTTGAGATAACTCTGCACTAGTGCGAGCCGCAAATGCCACTTCCAGCTTAGCTGTGCAGAAGAAGAACAACAAGAAGAAGAAATATCTCGAAATATGTCCGTCAGGCCCCTTCCCTTGAGATAAATCTGCAAATATCTCGGAAACGAAGCGAGCTATGGCAAAATGTTAAGAGACCTTTTTTGTAGAGAATTAAGTTTCCTACTTTTTATGTTCTATGATATTTTTTGATCAGATGCGTAGTTCTCGAGATATATCAAGATATTTAAAAGTTCCGAAGCCGCACCAACATAATAGAGATACAGAAACACCGTGGCCCCTTTCTTTGAGATAACTCTGCACTATTGCGAGCTGCAAATGCCACTTCCAGCTTAGCTGTGCAGAAGAAGAACAACAAGAAGAAGAAATATCTCGAAATACGTCCGTCAGGCCCGTTCCTTTGAGCTGAATCTGCAAATATCTCGGAAACGAAGCGAGCTATGGCAAAATGTTAAGAGACGTTTTTTGTAGAGAATTATGTTTCCTACAATTTATGTTCTATGATATTTTTTGATCAGAAGCGTAGTTTTCGAGATATATCGAGATATTTAAAAGTTCCGAAGCCGCACCAACATAATAGAGATTCAGAAACACCGTGGCCCCTTTCTTTGAGATAACTCTGCACTATTGCGAGCTGGAAATGCCACTTCCAGTTTAGCTGTGCAGAAGAAGAACAACAAGAAGAAGAAATATCTCGAAATATGTCCGTCAGGCCCCTTCCCTTGAGATAAATCTGCAAATATCTCGGAAACGAAGCGAGCTATGGCAAAATGTTAAGAGACTTTATTTGTAGAGAATTAAGTTTCCTACTTTTTATGTTCTATGATACTTTTTGGTCAGAAGCGTAGTTTTCGAGATATATCGAGATATTTAAAAGTTCCGAAGCCGCACCAACATAATGGAGATACAGAAACACCGTGGCCCCTTTCTTTGAGATAACTCTGTACTATTGCGAGCTGCAAATGCCACTTCCAGCTTAGCTATGCAGAAGAAGAACAACAAGAAGAAGAAATATCTCGAAATATGTCCGTCAGCCCCTTCCCTTGAGATAAATCTGCACATATCTCGGAAACGAAGCGAGCTATGGCAAAATGTTAAGAGACTTTATTTGTAGAGAATTAAGTTTCCTACTTTTTATGTTCTATGATATTTTTTGATCAGATGCGTAGTTCTCGAGATATATCAAGATATTTTAAAGTTCCGAAGCCGCACCAACATAATAGAGGTACAGAAACACCGTGGCCCCTTTCTTTGGGATAACTCTGCACTATTGCGAGCTGCAAATGCCACTTCCAGCTTAGCTGTGCAGAAGAAGAACAACAAGAAGAAGAAATATCTCGAAATATGTCCGTCAGGCCCCATCCCTTGAGATATATCTGCAAATATCTCGGAAACGAAGCGAGCCATGGCAAAATGTTAAGAGACCTTTTTTGTAGAGAATTATGTTTCCTACAATTTATGTTCTATGATATTTTTTGATCAGAAGCGTAGTTTTCGAGATATATCGAGATATTTAAAAGTTCCGAAGCCGCACCAACATAATAGAGATACAGAAACACCGTGGCCCCTTTCTTTGAGATAACTCTGCACTAGTGCGAGCCGCAAATGCCACTTCCAGCTTAGCTGTGCAGAAGAAGAACAACAAGAAGAAGAAATATCTCGAAATATGTCCGTCAGGCCCCTTCCCTTGAGATAAATCTGCAAATATCTCGGAAACGAAGCGAGCTATGGCAAAATGTTAAGAGACCTTTTTTGTAGAGAATTAAGTTTCCTACTTTTTATGTTCTATGATATTTTTTGATCAGATGCGTAGTTCTCGAGATATATCAAGATATTTAAAAGTTCCGAAGCCGCACCAACATAATAGAGATACAGAAACACCGTGGCCCCTTTCTTTGAGATAACTCTGCACTATTGCGAGCTGCAAATGCCACTTCCAGCTTAGCTGTGCAGAAGAAGAACAACAAGAAGAAGAAATATCTCGAAATATGTCCGTCAGGCCCCATCCCTTGAGATATATCTGCAAATATCTCGGAAACGAAGCGAGCCATGGCAAAATGTTAAGAGACCTTTTTTGTAGAGAATTATGTTTCCTACAATTTATGTTCTATGATATTTTTTGATCAGAAGCGTAGTTTTCGAGATATATCGAGATATTTAAAAGTTCCGAAGCCGCACCAACATAATAGAGATACAGAAACACCGTGGCCCCTTTCTTTGAGATAACTCTGCACTAGTGCGAGCCGCAAATGCCACTTCCAGCTTAGCTGTGCAGAAGAAGAACAACAAGAAGAAGAAATATCTCGAAATATGTCCGTCAGGCCCCTTCCCTTGAGATAAATCTGCAAATATCTCGGAAACGAAGCGAGCTATGGCAAAATGTTAAGAGACCTTTTTTGTAGAGAATTAAGTTTCCTACTTTTTATGTTCTATGATATTTTTTGATCAGATGCGTAGTTCTCGAGATATATCAAGATATTTAAAAGTTCCGAAGCCGCACCAACATAATAGAGATACAGAAACACCGTGGCCCCTTTCTTTGAGATAACTCTGCACTATTGCGAGCTGCAAATGCCACTTCCAGCTTAGCTGTGCAGAAGAAGAACAACAAGAAGAAGAAATATCTCGAAATACGTCCGTCAGGCCCGTTCCTTTGAGCTGAATCTGCAAATATCTCGGAAACGAAGCGAGCTATGGCAAAATGTTAAGAGACGTTTTTTGTAGAGAATTATGTTTCCTACAATTTATGTTCTATGATATTTTTTGATCAGAAGCGTAGTTTTCGAGATATATCGAGATATTTAAAAGTTCCGAAGCCGCACCAACATAATAGAGATTCAGAAACACCGTGGCCCCTTTCTTTGAGATAACTCTGCACTATTGCGAGCTGGAAATGCCACTTCCAGTTTAGCTGTGCAGAAGAAGAACAACAAGAAGAAGAAATATCTCGAAATATGTCCGTCAGGCCCCTTCCCTTGAGATAAATCTGCAAATATCTCGGAAACGAAGCGAGCTATGGCAAAATGTTAAGAGACTTTATTTGTAGAGAATTAAGTTTCCTACTTTTTATGTTCTATGATACTTTTTGGTCAGAAGCGTAGTTTTCGAGATATATCGAGATATTTAAAAGTTCCGAAGCCGCACCAACATAATGGAGATACAGAAACACCGTGGCCCCTTTCTTTGAGATAACTCTGTACTATTGCGAGCTGCAAATGCCACTTCCAGCTTAGCTATGCAGAAGAAGAACAACAAGAAGAAGAAATATCTCGAAATATGTCCGTCAGCCCCTTCCCTTGAGATAAATCTGCACATATCTCGGAAACGAAGCGAGCTATGGCAAAATGTTAAGAGACTTTATTTGTAGAGAATTAAGTTTCCTACTTTTTATGTTCTATGATATTTTTTGATCAGATGCGTAGTTCTCGAGATATATCAAGATATTTTAAAGTTCCGAAGCCGCACCAACATAATAGAGGTACAGAAACACCGTGGCCCCTTTCTTTGGGATAACTCTGCACTATTGCGAGCTGCAAATGCCACTTCCAGCTTAGCTGTGCAGAAGAAGAACAACAAGAAGAAGAAATATCTCGAAATATGTCCGTCAGGCCCCATCCCTTGAGATATATCTGCAAATATCTCGGAAACGAAGCGAGCCATGGCAAAATGTTAAGAGACCTTTTTTGTAGAGAATTATGTTTCCTACAATTTATGTTCTATGATATTTTTTGATCAGAAGCGTAGTTTTCGAGATATATCGAGATATTTAAAAGTTCCGAAGCCGCACCAACATAATAGAGATACAGAAACACCGTGGCCCCTTTCTTTGAGATAACTCTGCACTAGTGCGAGCCGCAAATGCCACTTCCAGCTTAGCTGTGCAGAAGAAGAACAACAAGAAGAAGAAATATCTCGAAATATGTCCGTCAGGCCCCTTCCCTTGAGATAAATCTGCAAATATCTCGGAAACGAAGCGAGCTATGGCAAAATGTTAAGAGACCTTTTTTGTAGAGAATTAAGTTTCCTACTTTTTATGTTCTATGATATTTTTTGATCAGATGCGTAGTTCTCGAGATATATCAAGATATTTAAAAGTTCCGAAGCCGCACCAACATAATAGAGATACAGAAACACCGTGGCCCCTTTCTTTGAGATAACTCTGCACTATTGCGAGCTGCAAATGCCACTTCCAGCTTAGCTGTGCAGAAGAAGAACAACAAGAAGAAGAAATATCTCGAAATACGTCCGTCAGGCCCGTTCCTTTGAGCTGAATCTGCAAATATCTCGGAAACGAAGCGAGCTATGGCAAAATGTTAAGAGACGTTTTTTGTAGAGAATTATGTTTCCTACAATTTATGTTCTATGATATTTTTTGATCAGAAGCGTAGTTTTCGAGATATATCGAGATATTTAAAAGTTCCGCAGCCGCACCAACATAATGGAGATTCAGAAACACCGTGGCCCCTTTCTTTGAGATAACTCTGCACTATTGCGAGCTGGAAATGCCACTTCCAGTTTAGCTGTGCAGAAGAAGAACAACAAGAAGAAGAAATATCTCGAAATATGTCCGTCAGGCCCCTTCCCTTGAGATAAATCTGCAAATATCTCGGAAACGAAGCGAGCTATGGCAAAATGTTAAGAGACTTTATTTGTAGAGAATTAAGTTTCCTACTTTTTATGTTCTATGATACTTTTTGGTCAGAAGCGTAGTTTTCGAGATATATCGAGATATTTAAAAGTTCCGAAGCCGCACCAACATAATGGAGATACAGAAACACCGTGGCCCCTTTCTTTGAGATAACTCTGTACTATTGCGAGCTGCAAATGCCACTTCCAGCTTAGCTATGCAGAAGAAGAACAACAAGAAGAAGAAATATCTCGAAATATGTCCGTCAGCCCCTTCCCTTGAGATAAATCTGCACATATCTCGGAAACGAAGCGAGCTATGGCAAAATGTTAAGAGACCTTTTTTGTAGAGAATTAAGTTTCCTACTTTTTATGTTCTATGATATTTTTTGATCAGATGCGTAGTTCTCGAGATATATCAAGATATTTTAAAGTTCCGAAGCCGCACCAACATAATAGAGGTACAGAAACACCGTGGCCCCTTTCTTTGGGATAACTCTGCACTATTGCGAGCTGCAAATGCCACTTCCAGCATAGCTGTGCAGAAGAAGAACAACAAGAAGAAGAAATATCTCGAAATATGTCCGTCAGGCCCCTTCCCTTGAGATAAATCTGCAAATATCTCGGAAACGAAGCGAGCTATGGCAAAATGTTAAGAGACTTTATTTGTAGAGAATTAAGTTTCCTACTTTTTATGTTCTATGATACTTTTTGGTCAGAAGCGTAGTTTTCGAGATATATCGAGATATTTAAAAGTTCCGAAGCCGCACCAACATAATGGAGATACAGAAACACCGTGGCCCCTTTCTTTGAGATAACTCTGTACTATTGCGAGCTGCAAATGCCACTTCCAGCTTAGCTATGCAGAAGAAGAACAACAAGAAGAAGAAATATCTCGAAATATGTCCGTCAGCCCCTTCCCTTGAGATAAATCTGCACATATCTCGGAAACGAAGCGAGCTATGGCAAAATGTTAAGAGACCTTTTTTGTAGAGAATTATGTTTCCTACAATTTATGTTCTATGATATTTTTTGATCAGAAGCGTAGTTTTCGAGATATATCGAGATATTTAAAAGTTCCGAAGCCGCACCAACATAATAGAGATACAGAAACACCGTGGCCCCTTTCTTTGAGATAACTCTGCACTAGTGCGAGCCGCAAATGCCACTTCCAGCTTAGCTGTGCAGAAGAAGAACAACAAGAAGAAGAAATATCTCGAAATATGTCCGTCAGGCCCCTTCCCTTGAGATAAATCTGCAAATATCTCGGAAACGAAGCGAGCTATGGCAAAATGTTAAGAGACCTTTTTTGTAGAGAATTAAGTTTCCTACTTTTTATGTTCTATGATATTTTTTGATCAGATGCGTAGTTCTCGAGATATATCAAGATATTTAAAAGTTCCGAAGCCGCACCAACATAATAGAGATACAGAAACACCGTGGCCCCTTTCTTTGAGATAACTCTGCACTATTGCGAGCTGCAAATGCCACTTCCAGCTTAGCTGTGCAGAAGAAGAACAACAAGAAGAAGAAATATCTCGAAATATGTCCGTCAGGCCCGTTCCTTTGAGCTGAATCTGCAAATATCTCGGAAACGAAGCGAGCTATGGCAAAATGTTAAGAGACGTTTTTTGTAGAGAATTATGTTTCCTACAATTTATGTTCTATGATATTTTTTGATCAGAAGCGTAGTTTTCGAGATATATCGAGATATTTAAAAGTTCCGAAGCCGCACCAACATAATAGAGATTCAGAAACACCGTGGCCCCTTTCTTTGAGATAACTCTGCACTATTGCGAGCTGGAAATGCCACTTCCAGTTTAGCTGTGCAGAAGAAGAACAACAAGAAGAAGAAATATCTCGAAATATGTCCGTCAGGCCCCTTCCCTTGAGATAAATCTGCAAATATCTCGGAAACGAAGCGAGATATGGCAAAATGTTAAGAGACCTTTTTTGTAGAGAATTAAGTTTCCTACTTTTTATGTTCTATGATATTTTTTGATCAGATGCGTAGTTCTCGAGATATATCAAGATATTTAAAAGTTCCGAAGCCGCACCAACATAATAGAAATACAGAAACACCGTGGCCCCTTTCTTTGAGATAACTCTGTACTATTGCGAGCTGCAAATGCCACTTCCAGCTTAGCTGTGCAGAAGAAGAACAACAAGAAGAAGAAATATCTCGAAATATGTCCGTCAGGCCCCTTCCCTTGAGATAAATCTGCACATATTTCGGAAACGAAGCGAGCTATGGCAAAATGTTAAGAGACCTTTTTTGTAGAGAATTATGTTTCCTACAATTTATGTTCTATGATATTTTTTGATCAGAAGCGTAGTTTTCGAGATATATCGAGATATTTAAAAGTTCCGAAGCCGCACCAACATAATAGAGATACAGAAACACCGTGGCCCCTTTCTTTGAGATAACTCTGCACTAGTGCGAGCCGCAAATGCCACTTCCAGCTTAGCTGTGCAGAAGAAGAACAACAAGAAGAAGAAATATCTCGAAATATGTCCGTCAGGCCCCTTCCCTTGAGATAAATCTGCAAATATCTCGGAAACGAAGCGAGCTATGGCAAAATGTTAAGAGACCTTTTTTGTAGAGAATTAAGTTTCCTACTTTTTATGTTCTATGATATTTTTTGATCAGATGCGTAGTTCTCGAGATATATCAAGATATTTAAAAGTTCCGAAGCCGCACCAACATAATAGAGATACAGAAACACCGTGGCCCCTTTCTTTGAGATAACTCTGCACTATTGCGAGCTGCAAATGCCACTTCCAGCTTAGCTGTGCAGAAGAAGAACAACAAGAAGAAGAAATATCTCGAAATATGTCCGTCAGGCCCGTTCCTTTGAGCTGAATCTGCAAATATCTCGGAAACGAAGCGAGCTATGGCAAAATGTTAAGAGACGTTTTTTGTAGAGAATTATGTTTCCTACAATTTATGTTCTATGATATTTTTTGATCAGAAGCGTAGTTTTCGAGATATATCGAGATATTTAAAAGTTCCGAAGCCGCACCAACATAATAGAGATTCAGAAACACCGTGGCCCCTTTCTTTGAGATAACTCTGCACTATTGCGAGCTGGAAATGCCACTTCCAGTTTAGCTGTGCAGAAGAAGAACAACAAGAAGAAGAAATATCTCGAAATATGTCCGTCAGGCCCCTTCCCTTGAGATAAATCTGCAAATATCTCGGAAACGAAGCGAGATATGGCAAAATGTTAAGAGACCTTTTTTGTAGAGAATTAAGTTTCCTACTTTTTATGTTCTATGATATTTTTTGATCAGATGCGTAGTTCTCGAGATATATCAAGATATTTAAAAGTTCCGAAGCCGCACCAACATAATAGAAATACAGAAACACCGTGGCCCCTTTCTTTGAGATAACTCTGTACTATTGCGAGCTGCAAATGCCACTTCCAGCTTAGCTGTGCAGAAGAAGAACAACAAGAAGAAGAAATATCTCGAAATATGTCCGTCAGGCCCCTTCCCTTGAGATAAATCTGCACATATTTCGGAAACGAAGCGAGCTATGGCAAAATGTTAAGAGACCTTTTTTGTAGAGAATTATGTTTCCTACAATTTATGTTCTATGATATTTTTTGATCAGAACCGTAGTTTTCGAGATATATCGAGATATTTAAAAGTTCCGAAGCCGCACCAACATAATAGAGGTACAGAAACACCGTGGCCCCTTTCTTTGAGATAACTCTGCACTAGTGCGAGCCGCAAATGCCACTTCCAGCTTAGCTGTGCAGAAGAAGAACAACAAGAAGAAGAAATATCTCGAAATATGTCCGTCAGGCCCCTTCCCTTGAGATATATCTGCAAATATCTCGGAAACGAAGCGAGCTATGGCAAAATGTTAAGAGACCTTTTTTGTAGAGAATTAAGTTTCCTACTTTTTATGTTGTATGATATTTTTTGATCAGATGCGTAGTTCTCGAGATATATCAAGATATTTAAAAGTTCCGAAGCCGCACCAACATAATAGAGATACAGAAACACCGTGGCCCCTTTCTTTGAGATATCTCTGCACTATTGCGAGCTGCAAATGCCACTTCCAGCTTAGCTGTGCAGAAGAAGAACAACAAGAAAAAGAAATATCTCGAAATATGTCCGTCAGGCCCCTTCCCTTGAGATATATCTGCAAATATCTCGGAAACGAAGCGAGCCATGGCAAAATGTTAAGAGACCTTTTTTGTAGAGTATTATGTTTCCTACAATTTATGTTCTATGATATTTTTTGATCAGAAGCGTAGTTTTCGAGATATATCGAGATATTTAAAAGTTCCGAAGCCGCACCAACATAATAGAGGTACAGAAACACCGTGGCCCCTTTCTTTGAGATAACTCTGCACTAGTGCGAGCCGCAAATGCCACTTCCAGCTTAGCTGTGCAGAAGAAGAACAACAAGAAGAAGAAATATCTCGAAATATGTCCGTCAGGCCCCTTCCCTTGAGATATATCTGCAAATATCTCGGAAACGAAGCGAGCTATGGCAAAATGTTGAGAGACATTTTTTGTAGAGAATTAAGTTTCCTACTTTTTATGTTCTATGATATTTTTTGATCAGATGCGTAGTTCTCGACATATATCAAGATATTTAAAAGTTCCGAAGCCGCACCAACATAATAGAGATACAGAAACACCGTGGCCCCTTTCTTTGAGACAACTCTGCACTATTGCGAGCTGCAAATGCCACTTCCAGCTTAGCTGTGCAGAAGAAGAACAACAAGAAGAAGAAATATCTCGAAATATGTCCGTCAGGCCCCATCCCTTGAGATATATCTGCAAATATCTCGGAAACGAAGCGAGCCATGGCAAAATGTTAAGAGACCTTTTTTGTAGAGAATTATGTTTCCTACAATTTATGTTCTATGATATTTTTTGATCAGAAGCGTAGTTTTCGAGATATATCGAGATATTTAAAAGTTCCGAAGCCGCACCAACATAATAGAGATACAGAAACACCGTGGCCCCTTTCTTTGAGATAACTCTGCACTAGTGCGAGCCGCAAATGCCACTTCCAGCTTAGCTGTGCAGAAGAAGAACAACAAGAAGAAGAAATATCTCGAAATATGTCCGTCAGGCCCCTTCCCTTGAGATAAATCTGCAAATATCTCGGAAACGAAGCGAGCTATGGCAAAATGTTAAGAGACCTTTTTTGTAGAGAATTAAGTTTCCTACTTTTTATGTTCTATGATATTTTTTGATCAGATGCGTAGTTCTCGAGATATATCAAGATATTTAAAAGTTCCGAAGCCGCACCAACATAATAGAGATACAGAAACACCGTGGCCCCTTTCTTTGAGATAACTCTGCACTATTGCGAGCTGCAAATGCCACTTCCAGCTTAGCTGTGCAGAAGAAGAACAACAAGAAGAAGAAATATCTCGAAATATGTCCGTCAGGCCCGTTCCTTTGAGCTGAATCTGCAAATATCTCGGAAACGAAGCGAGCTATGGCAAAATGTTAAGAGACGTTTTTTGTAGAGAATTATGTTTCCTACAATTTATGTTCTATGATATTTTTTGATCAGAAGCGTAGTTTTCGAGATATATCGAGATATTTAAAAGTTCCGAAGCCGCACCAACATAATAGAGATTCAGAAACACCGTGGCCCCTTTCTTTGAGATAACTCTGCACTATTGCGAGCTGGAAATGCCACTTCCAGTTTAGCTGTGCAGAAGAAGAACAACAAGAAGAAGAAATATCTCGAAATATGTCCGTCAGGCCCCTTCCCTTGAGATAAATCTGCAAATATCTCGGAAACGAAGCGAGATATGGCAAAATGTTAAGAGACCTTTTTTGTAGAGAATTAAGTTTCCTACTTTTTATGTTCTATGATATTTTTTGATCAGATGCGTAGTTCTCGAGATATATCAAGATATTTAAAAGTTCCGAAGCCGCACCAACATAATAGAAATACAGAAACACCGTGGCCCCTTTCTTTGAGATAACTCTGTACTATTGCGAGCTGCAAATGCCACTTCCAGCTTAGCTGTGCAGAAGAAGAACAACAAGAAGAAGAAATATCTCGAAATATGTCCGTCAGGCCCCTTCCCTTGAGATAAATCTGCACATATTTCGGAAACGAAGCGAGCTATGGCAAAATGTTAAGAGACCTTGTTTGTAGAGAATTATGTTTCCTACAATTTATGTTCTATGATATTTTTTGATCAGAACCGTAGTTTTCGAGATATATCGAGATATTTAAAAGTTCCGAAGCCGCACCAACATAATAGAGGTACAGAAACACCGTGGCCCCTTTCTTTGAGATAACTCTGCACTAGTGCGAGCCGCAAATGCCACTTCCAGCTTAGCTGTGCAGAAGAAGAACAACAAGAAGAAGAAATATCTCGAAATATGTCCGTCAGGCCCCTTCCCTTGAGATATATCTGCAAATATCTCGGAAACGAAGCGAGCTATGGCAAAATGTTAAGAGACCTTTTTTGTAGAGAATTAAGTTTCCTACTTTTTATGTTGTATGATATTTTTTGATCAGATGCGTAGTTCTCGAGATATATCAAGATATTTAAAAGTTCCGAAGCCGCACCAACATAATAGAGATACAGAAACACCGTGGCCCCTTTCTTTGAGATATCTCTGCACTATTGCGAGCTGCAAATGCCACTTCCAGCTTAGCTGTGCAGAAGAAGAACAACAAGAAAAAGAAATATCTCGAAATATGTCCGTCAGGCCCCTTCCCTTGAGATATATCTGCAAATATCTCGGAAACGAAGCGAGCCATGGCAAAATGTTAAGAGACCTTTTTTGTAGAGTATTATGTTTCCTACAATTTATGTTCTATGATATTTTTTGATCAGAAGCGTAGTTTTCGAGATATATCGAGATATTTAAAAGATCCGAAGCCGCACCAACATAATAGAGGTACAGAAACACCGTGGTCCCTTTCTTTGAGATAACTCTGCACTAGTGCGAGCCGCAAATGCCACTTCCAGCTTAGCTGTGCAGAAGAAGAACAATAAGAAGAAGAAATATCTCGAAATATGTCCGTCAGGCCCCTTCCCTTGAGATAAATCTGCAAATATCTCGGAAACGAAGCGAGCTATGGCAAAATGTTAAGAGACCTTTTTTGTAGAGAATTAAGTTTCCTACTTTTTATGTTCTATGATATTTTTTGATCAGATGCGTAGTTCTCGAGATATATCAAGATATTTAAAAGTTCCGAAGCCGCACCAACATAATAGAGATACAGAAACACCGTGGCCCCTTTCTTTGAGATAACTCTGCACTATTGCGAGCTGCAAATGCCACTTCCAGCTTAGCTGTGCAAAAGAAGAACAACAAGAAGAAGAAATATCTCGAAATATGTCCGTCAGGCCCGTTCCTTTGAGCTGAATCTGCAAATATCTCGGAAACGAAGCGAGCTATGGCAAAATGTTAAGAGACGTTTTTTGTAGAGAATTATGTTTCCTACAATTTATGTTCTATGATATTTTTTGATCAGAAGCGTAGTTTTCGAGATATATCGAGATATATAAAAGTTCCGAAGCCGCACCAACATAATAGAGATTCAGAAACACCGTGGCCCCTTTCTTTGAGATAACTCTGCACTATTGCGAGCTGCAAATTCCACTTCCAGCATAGCTGTGCAGAAGAAGAACAACAAGAAGAAGAAATATCTCGAAATATGTCCGTCAGGCCCCTTCCCTTGAGATATATCTGCAAATATCTCGGAAACGAAGCGAGACATGGCAAAATGTTAAGAGACCTTTTTTGTAGAGAATTAAGTTTCCTACTTTTTATGTTCTATGATATTTTTTGATCAGATGCGTAGTTCTCGAGATATATCAAGATATTTAAAAGTTCCGAAGCCGCACCAACATAATAGAGATACAGAAACACCGTGCCCCTTTCTTTGAGATAACTCTGCACTATTGCGAGCTGCAAATGCCACTTCCAGCTTAGCTGTGCAGAAGAAGAACAACAAGAAGAAGAAATATCTCGAAATATGTCCGTCAGGCCCCTTCCCTTGAGATATATCTGCAAATATCTCGGAAACGAAGCGAGCCATGGCAAAATGTTAAGAGACCTTTTTTGTAGAGAATTACGTTTCCTACAATTTATGTTCTATGATATTTTTTGATCAGAAGCGTAGTTTTCGAGATATATCGAGATATTTAAAAGTTCCGAAGCCGCACCAACATAATAGAGGTACAGAAACACCGTGGTCCCTTTCTTTGAGATAACTCTGCACTAGTGCGAGCCGCAAATGCCACTTCCAGCTTAGCTGCGCAGAAGAAGAACAACAAGAAGAGGAAATATCTCGAAATATGTCCGTCAGGCCCCTTCCCTTGAGAATAATCTGCAAATATCTCGGAAACGAAGCGAGCTATGGCAAAATGTTAAGAGACCTTTTTTGTAGAGAATTAAGTTTCCTACTTTTTATGTTCTATGATATTTTTTGATCAGATGCGTAGTTCTCGAGATATATCAAGATATTTAAAAGTTCCGAAGCCGCACCAACATAATAGAGATACAGAAACACCGTGGCCCCTTTCTTTGAGATAACTCTGCACTATTGCGAGCTGCAAATTCCACTTCCAGCATAGCTGTGCAGAAGAAGAACAACAAGAAGAAGAAATATCTCGAAATATGTCCGTCAGGCCCCTTCCCTTGAGATATATCTGCAAATATCTCGGAAACGAAGCGAGCCATGGCAAAATGTTAAGAGACCTTTTTTGTAGAGAATTATGTTTCCTACAATTTATGTTCTATGGTATTTTTTGATCAGAAGCGTAGTTTTCGAGATATATCGAGATATTTAAAAGTTCCGAAGCCGCACCAACATAATAGAGGTACAGAAACACCGTGGCCCCTTTCTTTGAGATAACTCTGCACTATTGCGAGCTGGAAATGCCACTTCCAGTTTAGCTGTGCAGAAGAAGAACAACAAGAAGAAGAAATATCTCGAAATATGTCCGTCAGGCCCCTTCCCTTGAGATAAATCTGCAAACATCTCGGAAACGAAGCGAGCTATGGCAAAATGTTAAGAGACGTTTTTTGTAGAGAATTATGTTTCCTACAATTTATGTTCTATGATATTTTTTGATCAGAAGCGTAGTTTTCGAGATATATCGAGATATTTAAAAGTTCCGAAGCCGCACCAACATAATAGAGGTACAGAAACACCGTGGTCCCTTTCTTTGAGATAACTCTGCACTAGTGCGAGCCGCAAATGCCACTTCCAGCTTAGCTGCGCAGAAGAAGAACAACAAGAAGAGGAAATATCTCGAAATATGTCCGTCAGGCCCCTTCCCTTGAGATAAATCTGCAAATATCTCGGAAACGAAGCGAGCTATGGCAAAATGTTAAGAGACCTTTTTTGTAGAGAATTAAGTTTCCTACTTTTTATGTTCTATGATATTTTTTGATCAGATGCGTAGTTCTCGAGATATATCAAGATATTTAAAAGTTCCGAAGCCGCACCAACATAATAGAGATACAGAAACACCGTGGCCCCTTTCTTTGAGATAACTCTGCACTATTGCGAGCTGCAAATGCCACTTCCAGCTTAGCTGTGCAAAAGAAGAACAACAAGAAGAAGAAATATCTCGAAATATGTCCGTCAGGCCCGTTCCTTTGAGCTGAATCTGCAAATATCTCGGAAACGAAGCGAGCTATGGCAAAATGTTAAGAGACGTTTTTTGTAGAGAATTAGGTTTCCTACAATTTATGTTCTATGATATTTTTTGATCAGAAGCGTAGTTTTCGAGATATATCGAGATATATAAAAGTTCCGAAGCCGCACCAACATAATAGAGATTCAGAAACACCGTGGCCCCTTTCTTTGAGATAACTCTGCACTATTGCGAGCTGCAAATTCCACTTCCAGCATAGCTGTGCAGAAGAAGAACAACAAGAAGAAGAAATATCTCGAAATATGTCCGTCAGGCCCCTTCCCTTGAGATATATCTGCAAATATCTCGGAAACGAAGCGAGCCATGGCAAAATGTTAAGAGACCTTTTTTGTAGAGAATTAAGTTTCCTACTTTTTATGTTCTATGATATTTTTTGATCAGATGCGTAGTTCTCGAGATATATCAAGATATTTAAAAGTTCCGAAGCCGCACCAACATAATAGAGATACAGAAACACCGTGCCCCTTTCTTTGAGATAACTCTGCACTATTGCGAGCTGCAAATGCCACTTCCAGCTTAGCTGTGCAGAAGAAGAACAACAAGAAGAAGAAATATCTCGAAATATGTCCGTCAGGCCCCTTCCCTTGAGATATATCTGCAAATATCTCGGAAACGAAGCGAGCCATGGCAAAATGTTAAGAGACCTTTTTTGTAGAGAATTACGTTTCCTACAATTTATGTTCTATGATATTTTTTGATCAGAAGCGTAGTTTTCGAGATATATCGAGATATTTAAAAGTTCCGAAGCCGCACCAACATAATAGAGGTACAGAAACACCGTGGTCCCTTTCTTTGAGATAACTCTGCACTAGTGCGAGCCGCAAATGCCACTTCCAGCTTAGCTGCGCAGAAGAAGAACAACAAGAAGAGGAAATATCTCGAAATATGTCCGTCAGGCCCCTTCCCTTGAGATAAATCTGCAAATATCTCGGAAACGAAGCGAGCTATGGCAAAATGTTAAGAGACCTTTTTTGTAGAGAATTAAGTTTCCTACTTTTTATGTTCTATGATATTTTTTGATCAGATGCGTAGTTCTCGAGATATATCAAGATATTTAAAAGTTCCGAAGCCGCACCAACATAATAGAGATACAGAAACACCGTGGCCCCTTTCTTTGAGATAACTCTGCACTATTGCGAGCTGCAAATGCCACTTCCAGCTTAGCTGTGCAAAAGAAGAACAACAAGAAGAAGAAATATCTCGAGATATGTCCGTCAGGCCCGTTCCTTTGAGCTGAATCTGCAAATATCTCGGAAACGAAGCGAGCTATGGCAAAATGTTAAGAGACGTTTTTTGTAGAGAATTATGTTTCCTACAATTTATGTTCTATGATATTTTTTGATCAGAAGCGTAGTTTTCGAGATATATCGAGATATTTAAAAGTTCCGAAGCCGCACCAACATAATAGAGATTCAGAAACACCGTGGCCCCTTTCTTTGAGATAACTCTGCACTATTGCGAGCTGCAAATTCCACTTCCAGCATAGCTGTGCAGAAGAAGAACAACAAGAAGAAGAAATATCTCGAAATATGTCCGTCAGGCCCCTTCCCTTGAGATATATCTGCAAATATCTCGGAAACGAAGCGAGCCATGGCAAAATGTTAAGAGACCTTTTTTGTAGAGAATTATGTTTCCTACAATTTATGTTCTATGGTATTTTTTGATCAGAAGCGTAGTTTTCGAGATATATCGAGATATTTAAAAGTTCCGAAGCCGCACCAACATAATAGAGGTACAGAAACACCGTGGCCCCTTTCTTTGAGATAACTCTGCACTATTGCGAGCTGCAAATGCCACTTCCAGCTTAGCTGTGCAAAACAAGAACAACAAGAAGAAGAAATATCTCGAAATATGTCCGTCAGGCCCGTTCCTTTGAGCTGAATCTGCAAATATCTCGGAAACGAAGCGAGCTATGGCAAAATGTTAAGAGACGTTTTTTGTAGAGAATTATGTTTCCTACAATTTATGTTCTATGATATTTTTTGATCAGAAGCGTAGTTTTCGAGATATATCGAGATATTTAAAAGTTCCGAAGCCGCACCAACATAATAGAGATTCAGAAACACCGTGGCCCCTTTCTTTGAGATAACTCTGCACTATTGCGAGCTGGAAATGCCACTTCCAGTTTAGCTGTGCAGAAGAAGAACAACAAGAAGAAGAAATATCTCGAAATATGTCCGTCAGGCCCCTTCCCTTGAGATAAATCTGCAAATATGTCGGAAACGAAGCGAGCTATGGCAAAATGTTAAGAGACATTTTTTGTAGAGAATTATGTTTCCTACAATTTATGTTCTATGATATTTTTTCATCAGAAGCGTAGTTTTCGAGATATATCGAGATATTTAAAAGTTCCGAAGCCGCACCAACATAATAGAGATACAGAAACACCGTGGCCCCTTTCTTTGAGATAACTCTGCACTAGTGCGAGCCGCAAATGCCACTTCCAGCTTAGCTGTGCAGAAGAAGAACAACAAGAAGAAATATCTCGAAATATGTCCGTCAGGCCCCTTCCCTTGAGATAAATCTGCAAATATCTCGGAAACGAAGCGAGCTATGGCAAAATGTTAAGAGACCTTTTTTGTAGAGAATTAAGTTTCCTACTTTTTATGTTCTATGATATTTTTTGATCAGATGCGTAGTTCTCGAGATATATCAGGATATTTAAAAGTTCCGAAGCCGCACCAACATAATAGAGATACAGAAACACCGTGGCCCCTTTCTTTGAGATAACTCTGCACTATTGCGAGCTGGAAATGCCACTTCCAGTTTAGCTGTGCAGAAGAAGAACAACAAGAAGAAGAAATATCTCGAAATATGTCCGTCAGGCCCCTTCCCTTGAGATAAATCTGCAAATATCTCGGAAACGAAGCGAGCTATGGCAAAATGTTAAGAGACCTCCTTTGTAGAGAATTAAGTTTCCTACCTTTTATGTTCTATGATATTTTTTGATCAGATGCGTAGTTCTCGAGATATATCAAGATATTTAAAAGTTCCGAAGCCGCACCAACATAATAGAGATACAGAAACACCGTGGCCCCTTTCTTTGAGATAACTCTGCACTAGTGCGAGCCGCAAATGCCACTTCCAGCTTAGCTGTGCAGAAGAAGAACAACAAGAAGAAATATCTCGAAATATGTCCGTCAGGCCCCTTCCCTTGAGATAAATCTGCAAATATCTCGGAAACGAAGCGAGCTATGGCAAAATGTTAAGAGACCTTTTTTGTAGAGAATTAAGTTTCCTACTTTTTATGTTCTATGATATTTTTTGATCAGATGCGTAGTTCTCGCGATATATCAAGATATTTAAAAGTTCCGAAGCCGCACCAACATAATAGAGATACAGAATCACCGTGGCCATTTTCTTTGAGATAACTCTGCACTATTGCGAGCTGGAAATGCCACTTCCAGTTTAGCTGTGCAGAAGAAGAACAACAAGAAGAAGAAATATCTCGAAATATGTCCGTCAGGCCCCTTCCCTTGAGATAAATCTGCAAATATCTCGGAAAGGAAGCGAGCTATGGCAAAATGTTAAGAGACCTTTTTTGTAGAGAATTAAGTTTCCTACTTTTTATGTTCTATGATATTTTTTGATCAGATGCGTAGTTCTCGAGATATATCAAGATATTTAAAAGTTCCGAAGCCGCACCAACATAATAGATATACAGAAACACCGTGGCCCCTTTCTTTGAGATAACTCTGCACTATTGCGAGCTGGAAATGCCACTTCCAGTTCAGCTGTGCAGAAGAAGAACAACAAGAAGAAGAAATATCTCGAAATATGTCCGTCAGGCCCCTTCCCTTGAGATAAATCTGCAAATATCTCGGAAACGAAGCGAGCTATGGCAAAATGTTAAGAGACCTTTTTTGTAGAGAATTAAGTTTCCTACTTTTTATGTTCTATGATATTTTTTGATCAGATGCGTAGTTCTCGCGATATATCAAGATATTTAAAAGTTCCGAAGCCGCACCAACATAATAGAGATACAGAATCACCGTGGCCATTTTCTTTGAGATAACTCTGCACTATTGCGAGCTGGAAATGCCACTTCCAGTTTAGCTGTGCAGAAGAAGAACAACAAGAAGAAGAAATATCTCGAAATATGTCCGTCAGGCCCCTTCCCTTGAGATAAATCTGCAAATATCTCGGAAAGGAAGCGAGCTATGGCAAAATGTTAAGAGACCTTTTTTGTAGAGAATTAAGTTTCCTACTTTTTATGTTCTATGATATTTTTTGATCAGATGCGTAGTTCTCGAGATATATCAAGATATTTAAAAGTTCCGAAGCCGCACCAACATAATAGATATACAGAAACACCGTGGCCCCTTTCTTTGAGATAACTCTGCACTATTGCGAGCTGGAAATGCCACTTCCAGTTCAGCTGTGCAGAAGAAGAACAACAAGAAGAAGAAATATCTCGAAATATGTCCGTCAGGCCCCTTCCCTTGAGATAAATCTGCAAATATCTCGGAAACGAAGCGAGCTATGGCAAAATGTTAAGAGAACTTTTTTGTAGAGAATTAAGTTTCGTACTTTTTATGTTCTATGATATTTTTTGATCAGATGCGTAGTTCTCGAGATATATCAAGATATTTAAAAGTTCCGAAGCCGCACCCACATAATAGAGATACAGAAACACCGTGGCCCCTTTCTTTGAGATAACTCGGCACTATTGCGAGCTGCAAATGCCACTTCCCGCTTAGCTGCGCAGAAGAAGAACAACAAGAAGAAGAAATATCTCGAAATATGTCCGTCAGGCCGCTTCCCTTGAGATAAATCTGCAAATATCTCGGAAACGAAGCGAGCTATGGCAAAATGTTAAGAGACATTTTTTGTAGAGAATTATGTTTCCTACAATTTATGTTCTATGATATTTTTTCATCAGAAGCGTAGTTTTCGAGATATATCGAGATATTTAAAAGTTCCGAAGCCGCACCAACATAATAGAGATACAGAAACACCGTGGCCCCTTTCTTTGAGATAACTCTGCACTAGTGCGAGCCGCAAATGCCACTTCCAGCTTAGCTGTGCAGAAGAAGAACAACAAGAAGAAATATCTCGAAATATGTCCGTCAGGCCCCTTCCCTTGAGATAAATCTGCAAATATCTCGGAAACGAAGCGAGCTATGGCAAAATGTTAAGAGACCTTTTTTGTAGAGAATTAAGTTTCCTACTTTTTATGTTCTATGATATTTTTTGATCAGATGCGTAGTTCTCGAGATATATCAAGAAATTTAAAAGTTCCGAAGCCGCACCAACATAATAGAGATACAGAAACACCGTGGCCCCTTTCTTTGAGATAACTCTGCACTAGTGCGAGCCGCAAATGCCACTTCCAGCTTAGCTGTGCAGAAGAAGAACAACAAGAAGAAATATCTCGAAATATGTCCGTCAGGCCCCTTCCCTTGAGATAAATCTGCAAATATCTCGGAAACGAAGCGAGCTATGGCAAAATGTTAAGAGACCTTTTTTGTAGAGAATTAAGTTTCCTACTTTTTATGTTCTATGATATTTTTTGATCAGATGCGTAGTTCTCGCGATATATCAAGATATTTAAAAGTTCCGAAGCCGCACCAACATAATAGAGATACAGAAACACCGTGGCCCCTTTCTTTGAGATAACTCTGCACTATTGCGAGCTGGAAATGCCACTTCCAGTTTAGCTGTGCAGAAGAAGAACAACAAGAAGAAGAAATATCTCGAAATATGTCCGTCAGGCCCCTTCCCTTGAGATAAATCTGCAAATATCTCGGAAACGAAGCGAGCTATGGCAAAATGTTAAGAGACCTTTTTTGTAGAGAATTAAGTTTCCTACTTCTTATGTTGTATGATATTTTTTGATCAGATGCGTAGTTCTCGAGATATATCAAGATATTTAAAAGTTCCGAAGCCGCACCAACATAATAGAGATACAGAAACACCAGGCCCCTTTCTTTGAGATAACTCTGCACTATTGCGAGCTGGAAATGCCACTTCCAGTTTAGCTGTGCAGAAGAAGAACAACAAGAAGAAGAAATATCTCGAAATATGTCCGTCAGGCCCCTTCCCTTGATATAAATCTGCAAATATCTCGGAAACGAAGCGAGCTATGGCAAAATGTTAAGAGAACTTTTTTGTAGAGAATTAAGTTTCCTACTTTTTATGTTCTATGATATTTTTTGATCAGATGCGTAGTTCTCGAGATATATCAAGATATTTAAAAGTTCCGAAGCCGCACCAACATAATAGAGATACAGAAACACCGTGGCCCCTCTCTTTGAGATAACTCTGCACTATTGCGAGTTGCAAATGCCACTTGCAGCTTAGCTGTGCAGAAGAAGAACAACAAGAAGAAGAAATATCTCGAAATATGTCCGTCAGGCCCCTTCCCTTGAGATAAATCTGCAAATATCTCGGAAACGAAGCGAGCTATGGCAAAATGTTAAGAGACATTTTTTGTAGAGAATTATGTTTCCTACAATTTATGTTCTATGATATTTTTTCATCAGAAGCGTAGTTTTCGAGATATATCGAGATATTTAAAAGTTCCGAAGCCGCACCAACATAATAGAGATACAGAAACACCGTGGCCATTTTCTTTGAGATAACTCTGCACTATTGCGAGCTGGAAATGCCACTTCCAGTTTAGCTGTGCAGAAGAAGAACAACAAGAAGAAGAAATATCTCGAAATATGTCCGTCAGGCCCCTTCCCTTGAGATAAATCTGCAAATATCTCGGAAACGAAGCGAGCTATGGCAAAATGTTAAGAGACCTTTTTTGTAGAGAATTAAGTTTCCTACTTTTTATCGTCTATGATATTTTTTGATCAGATGCGTAGTTCTCGAGATATATCAAGATATTTAAAAGTTCCGAAGCCGCACCAACATAATAGAGATACAGAAACACCGTGGCCCCTTTCTTTGAGATAACTCTGCACTATTGCGAGCTGCAAATGCCACTTCCCGCTTAGCTGCGCAGAAGAAGAACAACAAGAAGAAGAAATATCTCGAAATATGTCCGTCAGGCCCCTTCCCTTGAGATAAATCTGCAAATATCTCGGAAACGAAGCGAGCTATGGCAAAATGTTAAGAGACCTTTTTTGTAGAGAATTAAGTTTCCTACTTTTTATGTTCTATGATATTTTTTGATCAGATGCGTAGTTC
Organism: Osmia lignaria lignaria; assembly: GCF_051020975.1. NCBI lineage: Eukaryota > Metazoa > Arthropoda > Insecta > Hymenoptera > Megachilidae > Osmia > Osmia lignaria. The sequence continues at coordinate 9,750,359 of NW_027478166.1, forward strand.
TCGAGATATATCAAGAAATTTAAAAGTTCCGAAGCCGCACCAACATAATAGAGATACAGAAACACCGTGGCCCCTTTCTTTGAGATAACTCTGCACTATTGCGAGCTGCAAATGCCACTTCCCGCTTAGCTGTGAAGAAGAAGAACAACAAGAAGAAGAAATATCTCGAAATATGTCCGTCAGGCCCCTTCCCTTGAGATATATCTGCAAATATCTCGGAAACGAAGCGAGCTATGGCAAAATGTTAAGAGACCTTTTTTGTAGAGAATTGTGTTTCCTACTTTTTATGTTCTATGATATTTTTTGATCAGAAGCGTAGTTTTCGAGATATATCGAGGTATTTAAAAGTTCCGAAGCTGCACCAACATAATAGAGATACAGAAACACCGTGGCCCCTTTCTTTGAGATAACTCTGCACTAGTGCGAGCCGCAAATGCCACTTCCAGCTTAGCTGTGCAGAAGAAGAACAACAAGAAGAAGAAATATCTCGAAATATGTCCGTCAGGCCCCTTCCCTTGAGATAAATCTGCAAATATCTCGGACACGAAGCGAGCTATGGCAAAATGTTAAGAGACCTTCTTTGTAGAGAATTAAGTTTCCTACTTTTTATGTTCTATGATATTTTTTGATCAGATGCGTAGTTCTCGAGATATATCAAGAAATTTAAAAGTTCCGAAGCCGCACCAACATAATAGAGATACAGAAACACCGTAGCCCCTTTCTTTGAGATAACTCTGCACTATTGCGAGCTGCAAATGCCACTTCCCGCTTAGCTGCGCAGAAGAAGAACAACAAGAAGAAGAAATATCTCGAAATATGTCCGTCAGGCCGCTTCCCTTGAGATAAATCTGCAAATATCTAGGAAACGAAGCGAGCTATGGCAAAATGTTAAGAGACCTTTTTTGTAGAGAATTAAGTTTCCTACTTTTTATGTTCTATGATATTTTTTGATCAGATGCGTAGTTCTCGAGATATATCAAGATATTTAAAAGTTCCGAAGCCGCACCAACATAATAGAGATACAGAAACACCGTGGCCCCTTTCTTTGAGATAACTCTGCACTATTGCGAGCTGCAAATGCCACTCCCCGCTTAGCTGCGCAGAAGAAGAACAACAAGAAGAAGAAATATCTCGAAATATGTCCGTCAGGCCCCTTCCCTTGAGATAAATCTGCAAATATCTCGGAAACGAAGCGAGCTATGGCAAAATGTTAAGAGACATTTTTTGTAGAGAATTATGTTTCCTGCAATTTATGTTCTATGATATTTTTTCATCAGAAGCGTAGTTGTCGAGATATATCGAGATATTTAAAAGTTCCGAAGCCGCACCAACATAATAGAGATACAGAAACACCGTGGCCCCTTTCTTTGAGATAACTCTGCACTATTGCGAGCTGCAAATGCCACTCCCCGCTTAGCTGCGCAGAAGAAGAACAACAAGAAGAAGAAATATCTCGAAATATGTCCGTCAGGCCCCTTCCCTTGAGATAAATCTGCAAATATCTCGGAAACGAAGCGAGCTATGGCAAAATGTTAAGAGAACTTTTTTGTAGAGAATTAAGCTTCCTACTTTTTATGTTCTATGATATTTTTTGATCAGATGCGTAGTTCTCGAGATATATCAAGATATTTAAAAGTTCCGAAGCCGCACCAACATAATAGAGATACAGAAACACCGTGGCCCCTTTCTTTGAGATAACTCTGCACTATTGCGAGCTGCAAATGCCACTTCCCGCTTAGCTGCGCAGAAGAAGAACAACAAGAAGAAGAAATATCTCGAAATATGTCCGTCAGGCCGCTTCCCTTGAGATAAATCTGCAAATATCTAGGAAACGAAGCGAGCTATGGCAAAATGTTAAGAGACCTTTTTTGTAGAGAATTAAGTTTCCTACTTTTTATGTTCTATGATATTTTTTGATCAGATGCGTAGTTCTCGAGATATATCAAGATATTTAAAAGTTCCGAAGCCGCACCAACATAATAGAGATACAGAAACACCGTGGCCCCTCTCTTTGAGATAACTCTGCACTATTGCGAGTTGCAAATGCCACTTCCAGCTTAGCTGTGCAGAAGAAGAACAACAAGAAGAAGAAATATCTCGAAATATGTCCGTCAGGCCCCTTCCCTTGAGATAAATCTGCAAATATCTCGGAAACGAAGCGAGCTATGGCAAAATGTTAAGAGACATTTTTTGTAGAGAATTATGTTTCCTACAATTTATGTTCTATGATATTTTTTCATCAGAAGCGTAGTTTTCGAGATATATCGAGATATTTAAAAGTTCCGAAGCCGCACCAACATAATAGAGATACAGAAACACCGTGGCCCCATTCTTTGAGATAACTCTGCACTATTGCGAGCTGCAAATGCCACTCCCCGCTTAGCTGCGCAGAAGAAGAACAACAAGAAGAAGAAATATCTCGAAATATGTCCGTCAGGCCCCTTCCCTTGAGATAAATCTGCAAATATCTCGGAAACGAAGCGAGCTATGGCAAAATGTTAAGAGAACTTTTTTGTAGAGAATTAAGTTTCCTACTTTTTATGTTCTATGATATTTTTTGATCAGATGCGTAGTTCTCGAGATATATCAAGATATTTAAAAGTTCCGAAGCCGCACCAACATAATAGAGATACAGAAACACCGTGGCCCCTTTCTTTGAGATAACTCTGCACTATTGCGAGCTGCAAATGCCACTTCCCGCTTAGCTGCGCAGAAGAAGAACAACAAGAAGAAGAAATATCTCGAAATATGTCCGTCAGGCCGCTTCCCTTGAGATAAATCTGCAAATATCTAGGAAACGAAGCGAGCTATGGCAAAATGTTAAGAGACCTTTTTTGTAGAGAATTAAGTTTCCTACTTTTTATGTTCTATGATATTTTTTGATCAGATGCGTAGTTCTCGAGATATATCAAGATATTTAAAAGTTCCGAAGCCGCACCAACATAATAGAGATACAGAAACACCGTGGCCCCTCTCTTTGAGATAACTCTGCACTATTGCGAGTTGCAAATGCCACTTCCAGCTTAGCTGTGCAGGAGAAGAACAACAAGAAGAAGAAATATCTCGAAATATGTCCGTCAGGCCCCTTCCCTTGAGATAAATCTGCAAATATCTCGGAAACGAAGCGAGCTATGGCAAAATGTTAAGAGACATTTTTTGTAGAGAATTATGTTTCCTACAATTTATGTTCTATGATATTTTTTCATCAGAAGCGTAGTTTTCGAGATATATCGAGATATTTAAAAGTTCCGAAGCCGCACCAACATAATAGAGATACAGAAACACCGTGGCCCCTTTCTTTGAGATAACTCTGCACTAGTGCGAGCCGCAAATGCCACTTCCAGCTTAGCTGTGCAGAGGAAGAACAACAAGAAGAAGAAATATCTCGAAATATGTCCGTCAGGCCCCTTCCCTTGAGATATATCTGCAAATATCTCGGAAACGAAGCGAGCTATGGCAAAATGTTAACAGACCTTTTTTGTAGAAAATTATGTTTCCTACAATTTATGTTGTATGATATTTTTTGATCAGAAGCGTAGTTTTCGAGATATATCGAGATATTTAAAAGTTCCGAAGCCGCTCCAACACAATAGAGATACAGAAACACCGTGGCCCCTTTCTTTGAGATAACTCTGCACTATTGCGAGCTGCAAATGCCACTTCCAGCTTAGCTGTGCAGAAGAAGAACAACAAGAAGAAGAAATATCTCGAAATATGTCCGTCAGGCCCCATCCCTTGAGATATATCTGCAAAGATCTCGGAAACGAAGCGAGCTATGGCAAAATGTTAACAGACCTTTTTTGTAGAGAATTATGTTTCCTACAATTTATGTTCTATGATATTGTTTGATCAGAACCGTAGTTTTCGAGATATATCGAGATATTTAAAAGTTCCGAAGCCGCACCAACATAATAGAGATACAGAAACACCGTGGCCCCTTTCTTTGAGATAACTCTGCACTATTGCGAGCTGCAAATGCCACTTCCACCTCAGCTGTGCAGAAGCAGAACAACAAGAAGAAGAAATATCTCGAAATATGTCCCTCAGGCCCCATCCCTTGAGATATATCTGCAAAGATCTCGGAAACGAAGCGAGCTATGGCAAAATGTTAACAGACGTTTTTTGTAGAGTATTATGTTTCCTACAATTTATGTTCTATGATATTTTTTGATCAGAACCGTAGTTTTCGAGATATATCGAGATATTTAAAAGTTCCGAAGCCGCACCAACATAATAGAGATACAGAAACACCATGGCCCCTTTCTTTGTGATAACTCTGCACTATTGCGAGCTGCAAATGCCACTTCCAGCTCAGCTGTGCAGAAGCAAAACAACAAGAAGAAGAAATATCTCGAAATGTGTCCGTCAGGCCCCTTCCCTTGAGATAAATCTGCAAATATCTCGGAAACGAAGCGAGCTATGGCAAAATGTTAAGAGACGTTTTTTGTAGAGAATTAGGTTTGCTACAATTTATGTACTATGATATTTTTTGATCAGAAGCGTAGTTTTCGAGATATATCGAGATATTTAAAAGTTCCGAAGCCGCACCAACATAATAGAGATACAGAAACACCGTGGCCCCTTTCTTTGATATAACTCTGCACTATTGCGAGCTGCAAATGCCACTTCCAGCTTAGCTGTGCAGAAGAAGAACAACAAGAAGAAGAAATATCTCGAAATATGTCCGTCAGGCCCCATCCCTTGAGATATATCTGCAAAGATCTCGGAAACGAAGCGAGCTATGGCAAAATGTTAACAGACGTTTTTTGTAGAGAATTATGTTTCCTACAATTTATGTTCTATGATATTTTTTGATCACAACCGTAGTTTTCGAGATATATCGAGATATTTAAAAGTTCCGAAGCCGCACCAACATAATAGAGATACAGAAACACCGTGGCCCCTTTCTTTGTGATAACTCTGCACTATTGCGAGCTGCAAATGCCACTTCCAGCTCAGCTGTGCAGAAGCAGAACAACAAGAAGAAGAAATATCTCGAAATATGTCCGTCAGGCCCCATCCCTTGAGATATATCTGCAAAGATCTCGGAAACGAAGCGAGCTATGGCAAAATGTTAACAGACGTTTTTTGTAGAGAATTATGTTTCCTACAATTTATGTTCTATGATATTTTTTGATCAGAACCGTAGTTTTCGAGATATATCGAGATATTTAAAAGTTCCGAAGCCGCACCAACATAATAGAGATACAGAAACACCGTGGCCCCTTTCTTTGAGATAACTCTGCACTATTGCGAGCTGCAAATGCCACTTCCAGCTCAGCTGTGCAGAAGCAGAACAACAAGAAGAAGAAATATCTCGAAATATGTCCGTCAGGCCCCTTCCCTTGAGATAAATCTGCAAATATCTCGGAAACGAAGCGAGCTATGGCAAAATGTTAAGACACCTTTTTTGTAGAGAATTAAGTTTCCTACTTTTTATGTTCTATGATATTTTTTGATCAGATGCGTAGTTCTCGAGATATATGAAGATATTTAAAAGTTCCGAAGCCGCACAAACATAATAGAGATACAGAAACACCGTGGCCCCTTTCTATGAGATAATTCTGCACTATTGCAAGCTGCAAATGCCACTTCCAGCTTAGCTGTGCAGAAGAAGAACAACAAGAAGAAGAAATATCTCGAAATATGTTCGTCAGGCACCTTCCCTTGAGATATATCTGCAAGTATCTCGGAAACGAAGCGAGCTATGGCAAAATGTTAACAGACCTTTTTTGTAGAGAATTATGTTTCCTACAATTTATGTTCTATGATATTTTTTGATCAGAACCGTAGTTTTCGAGATATATCGAGATATTTAAAAGTTCCGAAGCCGCACCAACATAATAGAGATACAGAAACACCGTGGCCCCTTTCTTTGTGATAACTCTGCACTATTGCGAGCTGCAAATGCCACTTCCAGCTCAGCTGTGCAGAAGCAAAACAACAAGAAGAAGAAATATCTCGAAATATGTCCGTCAGGCCCCTTCCCTTGAGATAAATCTGCAAATATCTCGGAAACGAAGCGAGCTATGGCAAAATGTTAAGAGACCTTTTTTGTAGAGAATTAAGTTTCCTACTTTTTATGTTCTATGATATTTTTTGATCAGATGCGTAGTTCTCGAGATATATCAAGATATTTAAAAGTTCCGAAGCCGCACCAACATAATAGAGATACAGAAACACCGTGGCCCCTTTCTTTGAGATAACTCTGCACTATTGCGAGCTGCAAAAGCCACTTCCAGCTTAGCTGTGCAGAAGAAGGACAACAAGAAGAAGAAATATCTCGAAATATGTCCGTCAGGCCCCTTCCTTTGAGATATATCTGCAAAGATCTCGAAAACGAAGCGAGCTATGGCAAAATGGTAAGAGACGTTTTTTGTAGAGAATTAGGTTTCCTACAATTTATGTACTATGATATTTTTTGATCAGAAGCGTAGTTTTCGAGATATATCGAGATATTTAAAAGTTCCGAAGCCGCACCAACATAATAGAGATACAGAAACACCGTGGCCCCTTTCTTTGAGATAACTCTGCACTAGTGCGAGCCGCAAATGCCACTTCCAGCTTAGCTGTGCAGAGGAAGAACAACAAGAAGAAGAAATATTTCGAAATATGTCCGTCAGGCCCCTTCCCTTGAGATATATCTGCAAATATCTCGGAAACGAAGCGAGCTATGGCAAAATGTTAACAGACCTTTTTTGTAGAGAATTATGTTTCCTACAATTTATGTTCTATGATATTTTTTGATCAGAAGCGTAGTTTTCGAGATATATCGAGATATTTAAAAGTTCCGAAGCCGCACCAACATAATAGAGATACAGAAACACCGTGGCCCCTTTCTTTGAGATAACTCTGCACTATTGCGAGCTGCAAAAGCCACTTCCAGCTTAGCTGTGCAGAAGAAGGACAACAAGAAGAAGAAATATCTCGAAATATGTCCGTCAAGCCCCTTCCTTTGAGATATATCTGCAAAGATCTCGAAAACGAAGCGAGCTATGGCAAAATGTTAAGAGACGTTTTTTGTAGAGAATTAGGTTTCCTACAATTTATGTACTATGATATTTTTTGATCAGAAGCGTAGTTTTCGAGATATATCGAGATATTGAAAAGTTCCGAAGCCGCACCAACATAATAGAGATACAGAAACACCGTGGCCCCTTTCTTTGAGATAACTCTGCACTAGTGCGAGCCGCAAATGCCACTTCCAGCTTAGCTGTGCAGAGGAAGAACAACAAGAAGAAGAAATATCTCGAAATATGTCCGTCAGGCCCCTTCCCTTGAGATATATCTGCAAATATCTCGGAAACGAAGCGAGCTATGGCAAAATGTTAAGACACCTTTTTTGTAGAGAATTAAGTTTCCTACTTTTTATGTTCTATGATATTTTTTGATCAGATGCGTAGTTCTCGAGATATATGAAGATATTTAAAAGTTCCGAAGCCGCACAAACATAATAGAGATACAGAAACACCGTGGCCCCTTTCTATGAGATAATTCTGCACTATTGCAAGCTGCAAATGCCACTTCCAGCTTAGCTGTGCAGAAGAAGAACAACAAGAAGAAGAAATATCTCGAAATATGTTCGTCAGGCACCTTCCCTTGAGATATATCTGCAAGTATCTCGGAAACGAAGCGAGCTATGGCAAAATGTTAACAGACCTTTTTTGTAGAGAATTATGTTTCCTACAATTTATGTTCTATGATATTTTTTGATCAGAACCGTAGTTTTCGAGATATATCGAGATATTTAAAAGTTCCGAAGCCGCACCAACATAATAGAGATACAGAAACACCGTGGCCCCTTTCTTTGTGATAACTCTGCACTATTGCGAGCTGCAAATGCCACTTCCAGCTCAGCTGTGCAGAAGCAAAACAACAAGAAGAAGAAATATCTCGAAATATGTCCGTCAGACCCCTTCCCTTGAGATAAATCTGCAAATATCTCGGAAACGAAGCGAGCTATGGCAAAATGTTAAGAGACCTTTTTTGTAGAGAATTAAGTTTCCTACTTTTTATGTTCTATGATATTTTTTGATCAGATGCGTAGTTCTCGAGATATATCAAGATATTTAAAAGTTCCGAAGCCGCACCAACATAATAGAGATACAGAAACACCGTGGCCCCTTTCTTTGAGATAACTCTGCACTATTGCGAGCTGCAAAAGCCACTTCCAGCTTAGCTGTGCAGAAGAAGGACAACAAGAAGAAGAAATATCTCGAAATATGTCCGTCAGGCCCCTTCCTTTGAGATATATCTGCAAAGATCTCGAAAACGAAGCGAGCTATGGCAAAATGGTAAGAGACGTTTTTTGTAGAGAATTAGGTTTCCTACAATTTATGTACTATGATATTTTTTGATCAGAAGCGTAGTTTTCGAGATATATCGAGATATTTAAAAGTTCCGAAGCCGCACCAACATAATAGAGATACAGAAACACCGTGGCCCCTTTCTTTGAGATAACTCTGCACTAGTGCGAGCCGCAAATGCCACTTCCAGCTTAGCTGTGCAGAGGAAGAACAACAAGAAGAAGAAATATTTCGAAATATGTCCGTCAGGCCCCTTCCCTTGAGATATATCTGCAAATATCTCGGAAACGAAGCGAGCTATGGCAAAATGTTAACAGACATTTTTTGTAGAGAATTATGTTTCCTACAATTTATGTTCTATGATATTTTTTGATCAGAAGCGTAGTTTTCGAGATATATCGAGATATTTAAAAGTTCCGAAGCCGCACCAACATAATAGAGATACAGAAACACCGTGGCCCCTTTCTTTGAGATAACTCTGCACTATTGCGAGCTGCAAAAGCCACTTCCAGCTTAGCTGTGCAGAAGAAGGACAACAAGAAGAAGAAATATCTCGAAATATGTCCGTCAAGCCCCTTCCTTTGAGATATATCTGCAAAGATCTCGAAAACGAAGCGAGCTATGGCAAAATGTTAAGAGACGTTTTTTGTAGAGAATTAGGTTTCCTACAATTTATGTACTATGATATTTTTTGATCAGAAGCGTAGTTTTCGAGATATATCGAGATATTTAAAAGTTCCGAAGCCGCACCAACATAATAGAGATACAGAAACACCGTGGCCCCTTTCTTTGAGATAACTCTGCACTAGTGCGAGCCGCAAATGCCACTTCCAGCTTAGCTGTGCAGAGGAAGAACAACAAGAAGAAGAAATATCTCGAAATATGTCCGTCAGGCCCCTTCCCTTGAGATATATCTGCAAATATCTCGGAAACGAAGCGAGCTATGGCAAAATGTTAACAGACCTTTTTTGTAGAGAATTATGTTTCCTACAATTTATGTTCTATGATATTTTTTGATCAGAAGCGTAGTTTTCGAGATATATCGAGATATTTAAAAGTTCCGAAGCCGCACCAACATAATAGAGATACAGAAACACCGTGGCCCCTTTCTTTGAGATAACTCTGCACTATTGCGAGCTGCAAATGCCACTTCCAGCTTAGCTGTGCAGAAGAAGAACAACAAGAAGAAGAAATATCTCGAAATATGTCCGTCAGGCCCCTTCCCTTGAGATATATCTGCAAATATCTCGGAAACGAAGCGAGCTATGGCAAAATGTTAAGAGACCTTTTTTGTAGAGAATTATGTTTGCTACAATTTATGTTCTATGATATTTTTTGATCAGAAGCGTAGTTTTCGAGATATATCGAGATATTTAAAAGTTCCGAAGCCGCACCAACATAATAGAGATACAGAAACACCGTGGCCCCTTTCTTTGAGATAACTCTGCACTAGTGCGAGCCGCAAATGCCACTTCCAGCTTAGCTGTGCAGAAGAAGAAATATCTCGAAATATGTCCGTCAGGCCCCTTCCCTTGAGATAAATCTGCAAATATCTCGGAAACGAAGCGAGCTATGGCAAAATGTTAAGAGACCTTTTTTGTAGAGAATTAAGATTCCTACAATTTATGTTCTATGATATTTTTTGATCAGAAGCGTAGTTTTCGAGATATATCGAGATATTTAAAAGTTCCGAAGCCGCACCAACATAATAGAGATACAGAAACACCGTGGCCCCTTTCTTTGATATAACTCTGCACTATTGCGAGCTGGAAATGCCACTTCCAGTTTAGCTGTGCAGAAGAAGAACAACAAGAAGAAGAAATATCTCGAAATATGTCCGTCAGGCCCCTTCCCTCGAGATAAATCTGCAAATATCTCGGAAACGAAGCGAGCTATGGCAAAATGTTGAGAGACCTCTTTTGTAGAGAATTAAGTTTCCTACTTTTTATGTTCTATGATATTTTTTGATCAGATGCGTAGTTCTCGAGATATATCAAGATATTTAAAAGTTCCGAAGCCGCAACAACATAATAGAGATACAGAAACACCGTGGCCCCTTTCTTTGAGATAACTCTGCACTATTGCGAGCTGCAAATGCCAGTTCGAGCTTAGCTGTGCAGAAGAAGCACAACAAGAACAAGAAATATCTCGGAATATGTCCGTCAGGCCCCTTCCCTTGAGCTAAATCTGCAAATATGTCGGAAACAATGCGAGCTATGGCAAAATATTAAGAGACCGTTTTTGTAGGAAATTAAGTTTCCTGCTATTTATGCTCTATGATATTTTTTGATCAGATGCGTAGTTCTCGAGATATATCAAGATATTTAAAAGTTCCGAAGCCGCACCAACATAATAGAGATACAGAAACACCGTGGCCCCTTTCTGTGAGATAACTCTGCACTATTACGAGCTGCAAATGCCAGTTCCAGCTTAGCTGTGCAGAAGAAGCACAACAATAACAAGAAATATCTCGGAATATGTCCGTCAGGCCCCTTCCCTTGAGCTAAATCTGCAAATATCTCGGAAACGATGCGAGCTATGGCAAAATGTTAAGAGACCTTTTTTGTAGAGAATTAAGTTTCCTACTTCTTAAGTTGTATGATATTTTTTGATCAGATTCGTAATTCTCGAGATATATCAAGATATTTAAAAGTTCCGAAGCCGCACCAACGTAATAGAGATACAGAAACACCGTGGCCCCTTTCTTTCAGATAACTCTGCACTATTGCGAGCTGGAAATGCCACTTCCAGTTTAGCTGTGCAGAAGAAGAACAACAAGAAGAAGAAATATCTCGAAATGTGTCCGTCAGGCCCCTTCCCTTGAGATATATCTGCAAATATCTCGGAACCGAAGCGAGCTATGGCAAAATGTTAAGAGACCTTTTTTGTAGAGAATTATGTTTCCTACAAGTTATGTTGTATGATATTTTTTGATCAGAAGCGTAGTTTTCGAGATATATCGAGATATTTAAAAGTTCCGAAGCCGCACCAACATTATAGAGATACAGAAACACCGTGGCCCCTTTCTTTGAGATAACTCTGCACTATTGCGAGCTGCAAATGCTACTTCCAGCTTAGCTGTGCAGAAGAAGAACAACAAGAAGAAGAAATATCTCGAAATATGTCCGTCAGGCCCCTTCCCTTGAATTAAATCTGCAAATATCTCGGAAACGATGCGAGCTATGGCAAAATGATAAGAGACCTTTTTTGTAGAGAATTACGTTTCCTACAATTTAGGTTCTATGATATTTTTTGATCAGATGCGTAGTTCTCGAGATATATCAAGATATTTAAAAGTTCCGAAGCCGCACCAACATAATAGAGATACGGAAACACCGTGGCCCCTTTCTGTGAGATAACTCTGCACTATTGCGAGCTGCAAATGCCAGTTCCAGCTTAGCTGTGCAGAAGAAGCACAACAATAACAAGAAATATCTCGGAATATGTCCGTCAGGCCCCTTCCCTTGAGCTAAATCTGCAAATATCTCGGAAACGATGCGAGCTATGGCAAAATGTTAAGAGACCTTTTTTGTAGAGAATTAAGTTTCCTACTTCTTATGCTCTATGATATTTTTTGATCAGATGCGTAGTTTTCGAGATATATCGAGATATTTAAAGGTTCCGAAGCCGCACCAACATAATAAAGATACATAAACACCGTGGCCTCTTTCTTTGAGATAACTCTGCACTATTCCGAGCTGCAAATGTAACTGGCACTTTAGCTGTGCAGAAGAAGAACAACAAGAAGAAGAAATATCTCGAAATATGTCCGTCAGGCCCCTTCCCTTGAGCTAAATCTGCAAATATCTCGGAAACGATGCGAGCTATGGCAAAATGATAAGAGACCTTTTTTGTAGAGAATTACGTTTCCTACAATTTAGGTTCTATGATATTTTTTGAGCAGATGCGTAGTTTTCGAGATATATCGAGATATTTAAAGGTTCCGAAGCCGCAACAACATAATAAAGATACATAAACACCGTGGCCTCTTTCTTTGAGATAACTCTGCACTATTCCGAGCTGCAAATGCCACTTCGAGCTTAGCTGTGCAGAAGAAGAACAACAAGAAGAAGAAATATTTCGAAATATGTCCGTCAGACCCCTTCCCTTGAGATACATCTGCAAATATCTAGGAAACGAAGCGAGCAATGGCAAAATGTTAAGAGACCTTTTTTGTAGAGAATTATGTTTCCTACAATTTACGTTCTATGATATTTTTTGATCAGAAGCGTAGTTTTCGAGATATATCGAGATATTTAAAAGTTCCGAAGCCGCACCAACATAATAGAGATACAGAAACACCGTGGCCCCTTTCTTTGAGATAACTCTGCACTATTGCGACCTGCAAATGCCACTTCCAGCTTAGCTGTGCAGAAGAAGAACAACAAGAAGAAGAAATATCTCGAAATATGTCCGTCAGGCCCGTTCCTTTGAGTTGAATCTGCAAATATCTCGGAAACGAAGCGAGCTATGGCAAAATGTTAAGACACGTTTTTTGTAGAGAATTATGTTTCCTACAATTTATGTTCTATGATATTTTTTGATCAGAAGCGTGGTTTTCGAGATATATCGAGATATTTAAAAGTTCCGAAGCCGCACCAACATAATAGAGATACAGAAACACCGTGGCCCCTTTCTTTGAGATAACTCTGCACTAGTGCGAGCCGCAAATGCCACTTCCAGCTTAGCTGTGCAGAAGAAGAAATATCTCGAAATATGTCCGTCAGGCCCCTTCCCTTGAGATAAATCTGCAAATATCTCGGAAACGAAGCGAGCTATGGCAAAATGTTAAGAGACCTTTTTTGTAGAGAATTAAGATTCCTACAATTTATGTTCTATGATATTTTTTGATCAGAAGCGTAGTTTTCGAGATATATCGAGATATTTAAAAGTTCCGAAGCCGCACCAACATAATAGAGATACAGAAACACCGTGGCCCCTTTCTTTGATATAACTCTGCACTATTGCGAGCTGGAAATGCCACTTCCAGTTTAGCTGTGCAGAAGAAGAACAACAAGAAGAAGAAATATCTCGAAATATGTCCGTCAGGCCCCTTCCCTCGAGATAAATCTGCAAATATCTCGGAAACGAAGCGAGCTATGGCAAAATGTTGAGAGACCTCTTTTGTAGAGAATTAAGTTTCCTACTTTTTATGTTCTATGATATTTTTTGATCAGATGCGTAGTTCTCGAGATATATCAAGATATTTAAAAGTTCCGAAGCCGCAACAACATAATAGAGATACAGAAACACCGTGGCCCCTTTCTTTGAGATAACTCTGCACTATTGCGAGCTGCAAATGCCAGTTCGAGCTTAGCTGTGCAGAAGAAGCACAACAAGAACAAGAAATATCTCGGAATATGTCCGTCAGGCCCCTTCCCTTGAGCTAAATCTGCAAATATGTCGGAAACAATGCGAGCTATGGCAAAATATTAAGAGACCGTTTTTGTAGGAAATTAAGTTTCCTGCTATTTATGCTCTATGATATTTTTTGATCAGATGCGTAGTTCTCGAGATATATCAAGATATTTAAAAGTTCCGAAGCCGCACCAACATAATAGAGATACAGAAACACCGTGGCCCCTTTCTGTGAGATAACTCTGCACTATTACGAGCTGCAAATGCCAGTTCCAGCTTAGCTGTGCAGAAGAAGCACAACAATAACAAGAAATATCTCGGAATATGTCCGTCAGGCCCCTTCCCTTGAGCTAAATCTGCAAATATCTCGGAAACGATGCGAGCTATGGCAAAATGTTAAGAGACCTTTTTTGTAGAGAATTAAGTTTCCTACTTCTTAAGTTGTATGATATTTTTTGATCAGATTCGTAATTCTCGAGATATATCAAGATATTTAAAAGTTCCGAAGCCGCACCAACGTAATAGAGATACAGAAACACCGTGGCCCCTTTCTTTCAGATAACTCTGCACTATTGCGAGCTGGAAATGCCACTTCCAGTTTAGCTGTGCAGAAGAAGAACAACAAGAAGAAGAAATATCTCGAAATGTGTCCGTCAGGCCCCTTCCCTTGAGATATATCTGCAAATATCTCGGAACCGAAGCGAGCTATGGCAAAATGTTAAGAGACCTTTTTTGTAGAGAATTATGTTTCCTACAAGTTATGTTGTATGATATTTTTTGATCAGAAGCGTAGTTTTCGAGATATATCGAGATATTTAAAAGTTCCGAAGCCGCACCAACATTATAGAGATACAGAAACACCGTGGCCCCTTTCTTTGAGATAACTCTGCACTATTGCGAGCTGCAAATGCTACTTCCAGCTTAGCTGTGCAGAAGAAGAACAACAAGAAGAAGAAATATCTCGAAATATGTCCGTCAGGCCCCTTCCCTTGAATTAAATCTGCAAATATCTCGGAAACGATGCGAGCTATGGCAAAATGATAAGAGACCTTTTTTGTAGAGAATTACGTTTCCTACAATTTAGGTTCTATGATATTTTTTGATCAGATGCGTAGTTCTCGAGATATATCAAGATATTTAAAAGTTCCGAAGCCGCACCAACATAATAGAGATACGGAAACACCGTGGCCCCTTTCTGTGAGATAACTCTGCACTATTGCGAGCTGCAAATGCCAGTTCCAGCTTAGCTGTGCAGAAGAAGCACAACAATAACAAGAAATATCTCGGAATATGTCCGTCAGGCCCCTTCCCTTGAGCTAAATCTGCAAATATCTCGGAAACGATGCGAGCTATGGCAAAATGTTAAGAGACCTTTTTTGTAGAGAATTAAGTTTCCTACTTCTTATGCTCTATGATATTTTTTGATCAGATGCGTAGTTTTCGAGATATATCGAGATATTTAAAGGTTCCGAAGCCGCACCAACATAATAAAGATACATAAACACCGTGGCCTCTTTCTTTGAGATAACTCTGCACTATTCCGAGCTGCAAATGTAACTGGCACTTTAGCTGTGCAGAAGAAGAACAACAAGAAGAAGAAATATCTCGAAATATGTCCGTCAGGCCCCTTCCCTTGAGCTAAATCTGCAAATATCTCGGAAACGATGCGAGCTATGGCAAAATGATAAGAGACCTTTTTTGTAGAGAATTACGTTTCCTACAATTTAGGTTCTATGATATTTTTTGAGCAGATGCGTAGTTTTCGAGATATATCGAGATATTTAAAGGTTCCGAAGCCGCAACAACATAATAAAGATACATAAACACCGTGGCCTCTTTCTTTGAGATAACTCTGCACTATTCCGAGCTGCAAATGCCACTTCGAGCTTAGCTGTGCAGAAGAAGAACAACAAGAAGAAGAAATATTTCGAAATATGTCCGTCAGACCCCTTCCCTTGAGATACATCTGCAAATATCTAGGAAACGAAGCGAGCAATGGCAAAATGTTAAGAGACCTTTTTTGTAGAGAATTATGTTTCCTACAATTTACGTTCTATGATATTTTTTGATCAGAAGCGTAGTTTTCGAGATATATCGAGATATTTAAAAGTTCCGAAGCCGCACCAACATAATAGAGATACAGAAACACCGTGGCCCCTTTCTTTGAGATAACTCTGCACTATTGCGACCTGCAAATGCCACTTCCAGCTTAGCTGTGCAGAAGAAGAACAACAAGAAGAAGAAATATCTCGAAATATGTCCGTCAGGCCCGTTCCTTTGAGTTGAATCTGCAAATATCTCGGAAACGAAGCGAGCTATGGCAAAATGTTAAGACACGTTTTTTGTAGAGAATTATGTTTCCTACAATTTATGTTCTATGATATTTTTTGATCAGAAGCGTGGTTTTCGAGATATATCGAGATATTTAAAAGTTCCGAAGCCGCACCAACATAATAGAGATACAGAAACACCGTGGCCCCTTTCTTTGAGATAACTCTGCACTATTGCGAGCTGGAAATGCCACTTCCAGTTTAGCTGTGCAGAAGAAGAACAACAAAAAGAAGAAATATCTCGAAATATGTCCGTCAGGCCCCTTCCCTTGAGATAAATCTGCAAATATCTCGGAAACGAAGCGAGCTATGGCAAAATGTTAAGCGACCTTTTTTGTAGAGAATCAAGTTTCCTACTTTTTATGTTCTATGATATTTTTTGATCAGATGCGTAGTTCTCGAGATATATCAAGATATTTAAAAGTTCCCAAGCCGCACCAACATAATAGAGATACAGAAACACCGTGGCCCCTTTCTTTGAGATAACTCTGCCCTATTGCGAGCTGTAAATGCCACTTCCAGCTTAGCTGTGCAGAAGAAGAACAACAAGAAGAAGAAATATCTCGAAATATGTCCGTCAGGCCCCTTCCCTTGAGATATATCTGCAAATATCTCGGAAACGAAGCGAGCTATGGCAAAATGTTGAGAGACCTTATTTGTAGAGAATTAAGTTTCCTACTTTTTATGTTCTATGATATTTTTTGATCAGATGCGTAGTTCTCGAGATATATCAAGATATTTAAAAGCTCCGAAGCCGCACCAACATAGTAGAGATACAGAAACACCGTCGCCCCTTTCTTTGAGATAACTCTGCACTAGTGCGAGCCGCAAATGCCACTTCCAGCTTAGCTGTGCAGAAGAAGCACAACAAGAAGAAGAAATATCTCGAAATATGTCCGTCAGGCCCCTTCCCTTGAGATAAATCTGCAAATATCTCGGAAACGAAGCGAGCTATGGCAAAATGTTAAGAGACCTTTTTTGTAGAGAATTAAGTTTCCTACTTTTTATGTTCTATGATATTTTTTGATCAGAAGCGTAGTTTTCGAGATATATCGAGATATTTAAAAGTTCCGAAGCCGCACCAACATAATAGAGATACAGAAACACCGTGGCCCCTTTCTTTGAGATAACTCTGCACTAGTGCGAGCCGCAAATGCCGCTTCCAGCTTAGCTGTGCAGAAGAAGAACAACAAGAAGAAGAAATATCTCGAAATATGTCCGTCAGGCCCCTTCCCTCGAGATAAATCTGCAAATATCTCGGAAACGAAGCGAGCTATGGCAAAATGTTGAGAGACCTCTTTTGTAGAGAATTAAGTTTCCTACTTTTTATGTTCTATGATATTTTTTGATCAGATGCGTAGTTCTCGAGATATATCAAGATATTTAAAAGTTCCGAAGCCGCAACAACATAATAGAGATACAGAAACACCGTGGCCCCTTTCTTTGAGATAACTCTGCACTATTGCGAGCTGCAAATGCCAGTTCGAGCTTAGCTGTGCAGAAGAAGCACAACAAGAACAAGAAATATCTCGGAATATGTCCGTCAGGCCCCTTCCCTTGAGCTAAATCTGCAAATATGTCGGAAACAATGCGAGCTATGGCAAAATATTAAGAGACCGTTTTTGTAGGAAATTAAGTTTCCTGCTATTTATGCTCTATGATATTTTTTGATCAGATGCGTAGTTCTCGAGATATATCAAGATATTTAAAAGTTCCGAAGCCGCACCAACATAATAGAGATACAGAAACACCGTGGCCCCTTTCTGTGAGATAACTCTGCACTATTACGAGCTGCAAATGCCAGTTCCAGCTTAGCTGTGCAGAAGAAGCACAACAATAACAAGAAATATCTCGGAATATGTCCGTCAGGCCCCTTCCCTTGAGCTAAATCTGCAAATATCTCGGAAACGATGCGAGCTATGGCAAAATGTTAAGAGACCTTTTTTGTACAGAATTAAGTTTCCTACTTCTTAAGTTGTATGATATTTTTTGATCAGATTCGTAATTCTCGAGATATATCAAGATATTTAAAAGTTCCGAAGCCGCACCAACATAATAGAGATACAGAAACACCGTGGCCCCTTTCTTTCAGATAACTCTGCACTATTGCGAGCTGGAAATGCCACTTCCAGTTTAGCTGTGCAGAAGAAGAACAACAAGAAGAAGAAATATCTCGAAATGTGTCCGTCAGGCCCCTTCCCTTGAGATATATCTGCAAATATCTCGGAACCGAAGCGAGCTATGGCAAAATGTTAAGAGACCTTTTTTGTAGAGAATTATGTTTCCTACAAGTTATGTTGTATGATATTTTTTGATCAGAAGCGTAGTTTTCGAGATATATCGAGATATTTAAAAGTTCCGAAGCCGCACCAACATTATAGAGATACAGAAACACCGTGGCCCCTTTCTTTGAGATAACTCTGCACTATTGCGAGCTGCAAATGCTACTTCCAGCTTAGCTGTGCAGAAGAAGAACAACAAGAAGAAGAAATATCTCGAAATATGTCCGTCAGGCCCCTTCCCTTGAATTAAATCTGCAAATATCTCGGAAACGATGCGAGCTATGGCAAAATGATAAGAGACCTTTTTTGTAGAGAATTACGTTTCCTACAATTTAGGTTCTATGATATTTTTTGATCAGATGCGTAGTTCTCGAGATATATCAAGATATTTAAAAGTTCCGAAGCCGCACCAACATAATAGAGATACGGAAACACCGTGGCCCCTTTCTGTGAGATAACTCTGCACTATTGCGAGCTGCAAATGCCAGTTCCAGCTTAGCTGTGCAGAAGAAGCACAACAATAACAAGAAATATCTCGGAATATGTCCGTCAGGCCCCTTCCCTTGAGCTAAATCTGCAAATATCTCGGAAACGATGCGAGCTATGGCAAAATGTTAAGAGACCTTTTTTGTAGAGAATTAAGTTTCCTACTTCTTATGTTCTATGATATTTTTTGATCAGATGCGTAGTTTTCGAGATATATCGAGATATTTAAAGGTTCCGAAGCCGCACCAACATAATAAAGATACATAAACACCGTGGCCTCTTTCTTTGAGATAACTCTGCACTATTCCGAGCTGCAAATGTAACTGGCACTTTAGCTGTGCAGAAGAAGAACAACAAGAAGAAGAAATATCTCGAAATATGTCCGTCAGGCCCCTTCCCTTGAGCTAAATCTGCAAATATCTCGGAAACGATGCGAGCTATGGCAAAATGATAAGAGACCTTTTTTGTAGAGAATTACGTTTCCTACAATTTAGGTTCTATGATATTTTTTGATCAGATGCGTAGTTTTCGAGATATATCGAGATATTTAAAGGTTCCGAAGCCGCAACAACATAATAAAGATACATAAACACCGTGGCCTCTTTCTTTGAGATAACTCTGCACTATTCCGAGCTGCAAATGCCACTTCGAGCTTAGCTGTGCAGAAGAAGAACAACAAGAAGAAGAAATATTTCGAAATATGTCCGTCAGACCCCTTCCCTTGAGATACATCTGCAAATATCTAGGAAACGAAGCGAGCAATGGCAAAATGTTAAGAGACCTTTTTTGTAGAGAATTATGTTTCCTACAATTTACGCTCTATGATATTTTTTGATCAGAAGCGTAGTTTTCGAGATATATCGAGATATTTAAAAGTTCCGAAGCCGCACCAACATAATAGAGATACAGAAACACCGTGGCCCCTTTCTTTGAGATAACTCTGCACTATTGCGACCTGCAAATGCCACTTCCAGCTTAGCTGTGCAGAAGAAGAACAACAAGAAGAAGAAATATCTCGAAATATGTCCGTCAGGCCCGTTCCTTTGAGTTGAATCTGCAAATATCTCGGAAACGAAGCGAGCTATGGCAAAATGTTAAGACACGTTTTTTGTAGAGAATTATGTTTCCTACAATTTATGTTCTATGATATTTTTTGATCAGAAGCGTAGTTTTCGAGATATATCGAGATATTTAAAAGTTCCGAAGCCGCACCAACATAATAGAGATACAGAAACACCGTGGCCCCTTTCTTTGAGATAACTCTGCACTATTGCGAGCTGGAAATGCCACTTCCAGTTTAGCTGTGCAGAAGAAGAACAACAAGAAGAAGAAATATCTCGAAATATGTCCGTCAGGCCCCTTCCCTTGAGATAAATCTGCAAATATCTCGGAAACGAAGCGAGCTATGGCAAAATGTTAAGCGACCTTTTTTGTAGAGAATCAAGTTTCCTACTTTTTATGTTCTATGATATTTTTTGATCAGATGCGTAGTTCTCGAGATATATCAAGATATTTAAAAGTTCCCAAGCCGCACCAACATAATAGAGATACAGAAACACCGTGGCCCCTTTCTTTGAGATAACTCTGCCCTATTGCGAGCTGTAAATGCCACTTCCAGCTTAGCTGTGCAGAAGAAGAACAACAAGAAGAAGAAATATCTCGAAATATGTCCGTCAGGCCCCTTCCCTTGAGATATATCTGCAAATATCTCGGAAACGAAGCGCGCTATGGCAAAATGTTGAGAGACCTTATTTGTAGAGAATTAAGTTTCCTACTTTTTATGTTCTATGATATTTTTTGATCAGATGCGTAGTTCTCGAGATATATCAAGATATTTAAAAGCTCCGAAGCCGCACCAACATAATAGAGATACAGAAACACCGTCGCCCCTTTCTTTGAGATAACTCTGCACTAGTGCGACCTGCAAATGCCACTTCCAGCTTAGCTGTGCAGAAGAAGAACAACAAGAAGAAGAAATATCTCGAAATATGTCCGTCAGGCCCGTTCCTTTGAGTTGAATCTGCAAATATCTCGGAAACGAAGCGAGCTATGGCAAAATGTTAAGACACGTTTTTTGTAGAGAATTATGTTTCCTACAATTTATGTTCTATGATATTTTTTGATCAGAAGCGTAGTTTTCGAGATATATCGAGATATTTAAAAGTTCCGAAGCCGCACCAACATAATAGAGATACAGAAACACCGTGGCCCCTTTCTTTGAGATAACTCTGCACTATTGCGAGCTGGAAATGCCACTTCCAGTTTAGCTGTGCAGAAGAAGAACAACAAAAAGAAGAAATATCTCGAAATATGTCCGTCAGGCCCCTTCCCTTGAGATAAATCTGCAAATATCTCGGAAACGAAGCGAGCTATGGCAAAATGTTAAGCGACCTTTTTTGTAGAGAATCAAGTTTCCTACTTTTTATGTTCTATGATATTTTTTGATCAGATGCGTAGTTCTCGAGATATATCAAGATATTTAAAAGTTCCCAAGCCGCACCAACATAATAGAGATACAGAAACACCGTGGCCCCTTTCTTTGAGATAACTCTGCCCTATTGCGAGCTGTAAATGCCACTTCCAGCTTAGCTGTGCAGAAGAAGAACAACAAGAAGAAGAAATATCTCGAAATATGTCCGTCAGGCCCCTTCCCTTGAGATATATCTGCAAATATCTCGGAAACGAAGCGAGCTATGGCAAAATGTTGAGAGACCTTATTTGTAGAGAATTAAGTTTCCTACTTTTTATGTTCTATGATATTTTTTGATCAGATGCGTAGTTCTCGAGATATATCAAGATATTTAAAAGCTCCGAAGCCGCACCAACATAGTAGAGATACAGAAACACCGTCGCCCCTTTCTTTGAGATAACTCTGCACTAGTGCGAGCCGCAAATGCCACTTCCAGCTTAGCTGTGCAGAAGAAGCACAACAAGAAGAAGAAATATCTCGAAATATGTCCGTCAGGCCCCTTCCCTTGAGATAAATCTGCAAATATCTCGGAAACGAAGCGAGCTATGGCAAAATGTTAAGAGACCTTTTTTGTAGAGAATTAAGTTTCCTACTTTTTATGTTCTATGATATTTTTTGATCAGAAGCGTAGTTTTCGAGATATATCGAGATATTTAAAAGTTCCGAAGCCGCACCAACATAATAGAGATACAGAAACACCGTGGCCCCTTTCTTTGAGATAACTCTGCACTAGTGCGAGCCGCAAATGCCGCTTCCAGCTTAGCTGTGCAGAAGAAGAACAACAAGAAGAAGAAATATCTCGAAATATGTCCGTCAGGCCCCTTCCCTCGAGATAAATCTGCAAATATCTCGGAAACGAAGCGAGCTATGGCAAAATGTTGAGAGACCTCTTTTGTAGAGAATTAAGTTTCCTACTTTTTATGTTCTATGATATTTTTTGATCAGATGCGTAGTTCTCGAGATATATCAAGATATTTAAAAGTTCCGAAGCCGCAACAACATAATAGAGATACAGAAACACCGTGGCCCCTTTCTTTGAGATAACTCTGCACTATTGCGAGCTGCAAATGCCAGTTCGAGCTTAGCTGTGCAGAAGAAGCACAACAAGAACAAGAAATATCTCGGAATATGTCCGTCAGGCCCCTTCCCTTGAGCTAAATCTGCAAATATGTCGGAAACAATGCGAGCTATGGCAAAATATTAAGAGACCGTTTTTGTAGGAAATTAAGTTTCCTGCTATTTATGCTCTATGATATTTTTTGATCAGATGCGTAGTTCTCGAGATATATCAAGATATTTAAAAGTTCCGAAGCCGCACCAACATAATAGAGATACAGAAACACCGTGGCCCCTTTCTGTGAGATAACTCTGCACTATTACGAGCTGCAAATGCCAGTTCCAGCTTAGCTGTGCAGAAGAAGCACAACAATAACAAGAAATATCTCGGAATATGTCCGTCAGGCCCCTTCCCTTGAGCTAAATCTGCAAATATCTCGGAAACGATGCGAGCTATGGCAAAATGTTAAGAGACCTTTTTTGTACAGAATTAAGTTTCCTACTTCTTAAGTTGTATGATATTTTTTGATCAGATTCGTAATTCTCGAGATATATCAAGATATTTAAAAGTTCCGAAGCCGCACCAACATAATAGAGATACAGAAACACCGTGGCCCCTTTCTTTCAGATAACTCTGCACTATTGCGAGCTGGAAATGCCACTTCCAGTTTAGCTGTGCAGAAGAAGAACAACAAGAAGAAGAAATATCTCGAAATGTGTCCGTCAGGCCCCTTCCCTTGAGATATATCTGCAAATATCTCGGAACCGAAGCGAGCTATGGCAAAATGTTAAGAGACCTTTTTTGTAGAGAATTATGTTTCCTACAAGTTATGTTGTATGATATTTTTTGATCAGAAGCGTAGTTTTCGAGATATATCGAGATATTTAAAAGTTCCGAAGCCGCACCAACATTATAGAGATACAGAAACACCGTGGCCCCTTTCTTTGAGATAACTCTGCACTATTGCGAGCTGCAAATGCTACTTCCAGCTTAGCTGTGCAGAAGAAGAACAACAAGAAGAAGAAATATCTCGAAATATGTCCGTCAGGCCCCTTCCCTTGAATTAAATCTGCAAATATCTCGGAAACGATGCGAGCTATGGCAAAATGATAAGAGACCTTTTTTGTAGAGAATTACGTTTCCTACAATTTAGGTTCTATGATATTTTTTGATCAGATGCGTAGTTCTCGAGATATATCAAGATATTTAAAAGTTCCGAAGCCGCACCAACATAATAGAGATACGGAAACACCGTGGCCCCTTTCTGTGAGATAACTCTGCACTATTGCGAGCTGCAAATGCCAGTTCCAGCTTAGCTGTGCAGAAGAAGCACAACAATAACAAGAAATATCTCGGAATATGTCCGTCAGGCCCCTTCCCTTGAGCTAAATCTGCAAATATCTCGGAAACGATGCGAGCTATGGCAAAATGTTAAGAGACCTTTTTTGTAGAGAATTAAGTTTCCTACTTCTTATGTTCTATGATATTTTTTGATCAGATGCGTAGTTTTCGAGATATATCGAGATATTTAAAGGTTCCGAAGCCGCACCAACATAATAAAGATACATAAACACCGTGGCCTCTTTCTTTGAGATAACTCTGCACTATTCCGAGCTGCAAATGTAACTGGCACTTTAGCTGTGCAGAAGAAGAACAACAAGAAGAAGAAATATCTCGAAATATGTCCGTCAGGCCCCTTCCCTTGAGCTAAATCTGCAAATATCTCGGAAACGATGCGAGCTATGGCAAAATGATAAGAGACCTTTTTTGTAGAGAATTACGTTTCCTACAATTTAGGTTCTATGATATTTTTTGATCAGATGCGTAGTTTTCGAGATATATCGAGATATTTAAAGGTTCCGAAGCCGCAACAACATAATAAAGATACATAAACACCGTGGCCTCTTTCTTTGAGATAACTCTGCACTATTCCGAGCTGCAAATGCCACTTCGAGCTTAGCTGTGCAGAAGAAGAACAACAAGAAGAAGAAATATTTCGAAATATGTCCGTCAGACCCCTTCCCTTGAGATACATCTGCAAATATCTAGGAAACGAAGCGAGCAATGGCAAAATGTTAAGAGACCTTTTTTGTAGAGAATTATGTTTCCTACAATTTACGCTCTATGATATTTTTTGATCAGAAGCGTAGTTTTCGAGATATATCGAGATATTTAAAAGTTCCGAAGCCGCACCAACATAATAGAGATACAGAAACACCGTGGCCCCTTTCTTTGAGATAACTCTGCACTATTGCGACCTGCAAATGCCACTTCCAGCTTAGCTGTGCAGAAGAAGAACAACAAGAAGAAGAAATATCTCGAAATATGTCCGTCAGGCCCGTTCCTTTGAGTTGAATCTGCAAATATCTCGGAAACGAAGCGAGCTATGGCAAAATGTTAAGACACGTTTTTTGTAGAGAATTATGTTTCCTACAATTTATGTTCTATGATATTTTTTGATCAGAAGCGTAGTTTTCGAGATATATCGAGATATTTAAAAGTTCCGAAGCCGCACCAACATAATAGAGATACAGAAACACCGTGGCCCCTTTCTTTGAGATAACTCTGCACTATTGCGAGCTGGAAATGCCACTTCCAGTTTAGCTGTGCAGAAGAAGAACAACAAGAAGAAGAAATATCTCGAAATATGTCCGTCAGGCCCCTTCCCTTGAGATAAATCTGCAAATATCTCGGAAACGAAGCGAGCTATGGCAAAATGTTAAGCGACCTTTTTTGTAGAGAATCAAGTTTCCTACTTTTTATGTTCTATGATATTTTTTGATCAGATGCGTAGTTCTCGAGATATATCAAGATATTTAAAAGTTCCCAAGCCGCACCAACATAATAGAGATACAGAAACACCGTGGCCCCTTTCTTTGAGATAACTCTGCCCTATTGCGAGCTGTAAATGCCACTTCCAGCTTAGCTGTGCAGAAGAAGAACAACAAGAAGAAGAAATATCTCGAAATATGTCCGTCAGGCCCCTTCCCTTGAGATATATCTGCAAATATCTCGGAAACGAAGCGCGCTATGGCAAAATGTTGAGAGACCTTATTTGTAGAGAATTAAGTTTCCTACTTTTTATGTTCTATGATATTTTTTGATCAGATGCGTAGTTCTCGAGATATATCAAGATATTTAAAAGCTCCGAAGCCGCACCAACATAATAGAGATACAGAAACACCGTCGCCCCTTTCTTTGAGATAACTCTGCACTAGTGCGAGCCGCAAATGCCACTTCCAGCTTAGCTGTGCAGAAGAAGCACAACAAGAAGAAGAAATATCTCGAAATATGTCCGTCAGGCCCCTTCCCTTGAGATAAATCTGCAAATATCTCGGAAACGAAGCGAGCTATGGCAAAATGTTAAGAGACCTTTTTTGTAGAGAATTAAGTTTCCTACTTTTTATGTTCTATGATATTTTTTGATCAGATGCGTAGTTCTCGAGATATATCAAGATATTTAAAAGTTCCGAAGCCGCACCAACATAATAGAGATACAGAAACACCGTGGCCCCTTTCTTTGAGATAACTCTGCACTATTGCGAGCTGTAAATGCCACTTCCAGCTTAGCTGTGCAGAAGAAGAACAACAAGAAGAAGAAATATCTCGAAATATGTCCGTCAGGCCCGTTCCTTTGAGCTGAATCTGCATCTATCTCGGAAACGAAGCGAGCTATGGCAAAATGTTAAGACACGTTTTTTGTAGAGAATTATGTTTCCTACAATTTATGTTCTATGATATTTTTTGATCAGAAGCGTAGTTTTCGAGATATATCGAGATATTTAAAAGTTCCGAAGCCGCACCAACATAATAGAGATACAGAAACACCGTGGCCCCTTTCTTTGAGATAACTCCGCACTATTGCGAGCTGGAAATGCCACTTCCAGTTTAGCTGTGCAGAAGAAGAACAACAAGAAGAAGAAATATCTCGAAATATGTCCGTCAGGCCCCTTCCCATGAGCTAAATCTGCAAATATCTCGGAAACAATGCGAGCTATGGCAAAATATTAAGAGATCTTTTTTGTAGGAAATTAAGTTTCCTACTATTTATGCTCTATGATATTTTTTGATCAGATGTGTAGTTCTCGAGATATATCAAGATATTTAAAAGTTCCGAAGCCGCACCAACATAATAGAGATACAGAAACACCGTGGCCCCTTTCTGTGAGATAACTCTGCACTATTGCGAGCTGCAAATGCCAGTTCCAGCTTAGCTGTGCAGAAGAAGCACAACAATAACAAGAAATATCTCGGAATATGTCCGTCAGGCCCCTTCCCTTGAGATAAATCTGCAAATATCTCGGAAACGAAGCGAGCAATGGCAAAATGTTAAGAGACCTTTTTTGTAGAGAATTAAGTTTCCTACTTTTTATCTTCTATGATATTTTTTGATCAGATGCGCAGTTCTCGAGATATATCAAGATATTTAAAAGTTCCGAAGCCGCACCAACATAATAGAGATACAGAAACACCGTGGCCCCTTTCTTTGAGATAACTCTGCACTAGTGCGAGCCGCAAATGCCACTTCCAGCTTAGCTGTGCAGAAGAAGAACAACAAGAAGAAGAAATATCTCGAAATATGTCCGTCAGGCCCCATCCCTTGCGATATATCTGCAAATATCTCGGAAACGAAGCGAGCTATGGCAAAATGTTAAGAGACCTTTTTTGTAGAGAATTAAGTTTCCTACTTTTTATCTTCTATGATATTTTTTGATCAGATGCGTAGTTCTCGAGATATATCAAGGTATTTAAAAGTTCCGAAGCCGCACCAACATAATAGAGATACAGAAACACCGTGGCCCCTTTCTTTGAGATAACTCTGCACTATTGCGAGCTGCAAATGCCACTTCCAGCTTAGCTGTGCAGAAGAAGAACAACAAGAAGAAGAAATATCTCGAAATATGTCCGTCAGGCCCCTTCCCTTGAGATATATCTGCAAATATCTCGGAAACGAAGCGAGCTATGGCAAAATGTTGAGAGACCTTATTTGTAGAGAATTAAGTTTCCTACTTTTTATGTTCTATGATATTTTTTGATCAGATGCGTAGTTCTCGAGATATATCAAGATATTTAAAAGCTCCGAAGCCGCACCAACATAATAGAGATACAGAAACACCGTCGCCCCTTTCTTTGAGATAACTCTGCACTAGTGCGAGCCGCAAATGCCACTTCCAGCTTAGCTGTGCAGAAGAAGCACAACAAGAAGAAGAAATATCTCGAAATATGTCCGTCAGGCCCCTTCCCTTGAGATAAATCTGCAAATATCTCGGAAACGAAGCGAGCTATGGCAAAATGTTAAGAGACCTTTTTTGTAGAGAATTAAGTTTCCTACTTTTTATGTTCTATGATATTTTTTGATCAGATGCGTAGTTCTCGAGATATATCAAGATCTTTAAAAGTTCCGAAGCCGCACCAACATAATAGAGATACAGAAACACCGTGGCCCCTTTCTTTGAGATAACTCTGCACTATTGCGAGCTGTAAATGCCACTTCCAGCTTAGCTGTGCAGAAGAAGAACAACAAGAAGAAGAAATATCTCGAAATATGTCCGTCAGGCCCGTTCCTTTGAGTTGAATCTGCAACTATCTCGGAAACGAAGCGAGCTATGGCAAAATGTTAAGACACGTTTTTTGTAGAGAATTATGTTTCCTACAATTTATGTTCTATGATATTTTT
Organism: Osmia lignaria lignaria; assembly: GCF_051020975.1. NCBI lineage: Eukaryota > Metazoa > Arthropoda > Insecta > Hymenoptera > Megachilidae > Osmia > Osmia lignaria. The sequence continues at coordinate 9,778,325 of NW_027478166.1, forward strand.
TGATCAGAAGCGTAGTTTTCGAGATATATCGAGATATTTAAAAGTTCCGAAGCCGCACCAACATAATAGAGATACAGAAACACCGTGGCCCCTTTCTTTGAGATAACTCTGCCCTATTGCGAGCTGTAAATGCCACTTCCAGCTTAGCTGTGCAGAAGAAGAACAACAAGAAGAAGAAATATCTCGAAATATGTCCGTCAGGCCCCTTCCCTTGAGATATATCTGCAAATATCTCGGAAACGAAGCGAGCTATGGCAAAATGTTGAGAGACCTTATTTGTAGAGAATTAAGTTTCCTACTTTTTATGTTCTATGATATTTTTTGATCAGATGCGTAGTTCTCGAGATATATCAAGATATTTAAAAGCTCCGAAGCCGCACCAACATAATAGAGATACAGAAACACCGTCGCCCCTTTCTTTGAGATAACTCTGCACTAGTGCGAGCCGCAAATGCCACTTCCAGCTTAGCTGTGCAGAAGAAGCACAACAAGAAGAAGAAATATCTCGAAATATGTCCGTCAGGCCCCTTCCCTTGAGATAAATCTGCAAATATCTCGGAAACGAAGCGAGCTATGGCAAAATGTTAAGAGACCTTTTTTGTAGAGAATTAAGTTTCCTACTTTTTATGTTCTATGATATTTTTTGATCAGATGCGTAGTTCTCGAGATATATCAAGATATTTAAAAGTTCCGAAGCCGCACCAACATAATAGAGATACAGAAACACCGTGGCCCCTTTCTTTGAGATAACTCTGCACTATTGCGAGCTGCAAATGCCACTTCCAGCTTAGCTGTGCAGAAGAAGAACAACAAGAAGAAGAAATATCTCGAAATATGTCCGTCAGGCCCGTTCCTTTGAGTTGAATCTGCAACTATCTCGGAAACGAAGCGAGCTATGGCAAAATGTTAAGACACGTTTTTTGTAGAGAATTATGTTTCCTACAATTTATGTTCTATGATATTTTTTGATCAGAAGCGTAGTTTTCGAGATATATCGAGATATTTAAAAGTTCCGAAGCCGCACCAACATAATAGAGATACAGAAACACCGTGGCCCCTTTCTTTGAGATAACTCCGCACTATTGCGAGCTGGAAATGCCACTTCCAGTTTAGCTGTGCAGAAGAAGAACAACAAGAAGAAGAAATATCTCGAAATATGTCCGTCAGGCCCCTTCCCTTGAGCTAAATCTGCAAATATCTCGGAAACAATGCGAGCTATGGCAAAATATTAAGAGATCTTTTTTGTAGGAAATTAAGTTTCCTACTATTTATGTTCTATGATATTTTTTGATCAGATGCGTAGTTCTCGAGATATATCAAGATATTTAAAAGTTCCGAAGCCGCACCAACATAATAGAGATACAGAAACACCGTGGCCCCTCTCTTTGAGATAACTCTGCACTATTGCGAGTTGCAAATGCCACTTCCAGCTTAGCTGTGCAGGAGAAGAAGAACAAGAAGAAGAAATATCTCGAAATATGTCCGTCAGGCCCCTTCCCTTGAGATATATCTGCAAATATCTCGGAAACGAAGCGAGCTATGGCAAAATGTTGAGAGACCTTATTTGTAGAGAATTAAGTTTCCTACTTTTTATGTTCTATGATATTTTTTGATCAGATGCGTAGTTCTCGAGATATATCAAGATATTTAAAAGCTCCGAAGCCGCACCAACATAATAGAGATACAGAAACACCGTCGCCCCTTTCTTTGAGATAACTCTGCACTAGTGCGAGCCGCAAATGCCACTTCCAGCTTAGCTGTGCAGAAGAAGCACAACAAGAAGAAGAAATATCTCGAAATATGTCCGTCAGGCCCCTTCCCTTGAGATAAATCTGCAAATATCTCGGAAACGAAGCGAGCTATGGCAAAATGTTAAGAGACCTTTTTTGTAGAGAATTAAGTTTCCTACTTTTTATGTTCTATGATATTTTTTGATCAGATGCGTAGTTCTCGAGATATATCAAGATATTTAAAAGTTCCGAAGCCGCACCAACATAATAGAGATACAGAAACACCGTGGCCCCCTTCTTTGAGATAACTCTGCACTATTGCGAGCTGTAAATGCCACTTCCAGCTTAGCTGTGCAGAAGAAGAACAACAAGAAGAAGAAATATCTCGAAATATGTCCGTCAGGCCCGTTCCTTTGAGTTGAATCTGCAACTATCTCGGAAACGAAGCGAGCTATGGCAAAATGTTAAGACACGTTTTTTGTAGAGAATTATGTTTCCTACAATTTATGTTCTATGATATTTTTTGATCAGAAGCGTAGTTTTCGAGATATATCGAGATATTTAAAAGTTCCGAAGCCGCACCAACATAATAGAGATACAGAAACACCGTGGCCCCTTTCTTTGAGATAACTCTGCCCTATTGCGAGCTGTAAATGCCACTTCCAGCTTAGCTGTGCAGAAGAAGAACAACAAGAAGAAGAAATATCTCGAAATATGTCCGTCAGGCCCCTTCCCTTGAGATATATCTGCAAATATCTCGGAAACGAAGCGAGCTATGGCAAAATGTTGAGAGACCTTATTTGTAGAGAATTAAGTTTCCTACTTTTTATGTTCTATGATATTTTTTGATCAGATGCGTAGTTCTCGAGATATATCAAGATATTTAAAAGCTCCGAAGCCGCACCAACATAATAGAGATACAGAAACACCGTCGCCCCTTTCTTTGAGATAACTCTGCACTAGTGCGAGCCGCAAATGCCACTTCCAGCTTAGCTGTGCAGAAGAAGCACAACAAGAAGAAGAAATATCTCGAAATATGTCCGTCAGGCCCCTTCCCTTGAGATAAATCTGCAAATATCTCGGAAACGAAGCGAGCTATGGCAAAATGTTAAGAGACCTTTTTTGTAGAGAATTAAGTTTCCTACTTTTTATGTTCTATGATATTTTTTGATCAGATGCGTAGTTCTCGAGATATATCAAGATATTTAAAAGTTCCGAAGCCGCACCAACATAATAGAGATACAGAAACACCGTGGCCCCTTTCTTTGAGATAACTCTGCACTATTGCGAGCTGCAAATGCCACTTCCAGCTTAGCTGTGCAGAAGAAGAACAACAAGAAGAAGAAATATCTCGAAATATGTCCGTCAGGCCCGTTCCTTTGAGTTGAATCTGCAACTATCTCGGAAACGAAGCGAGCTATGGCAAAATGTTAAGACACGTTTTTTGTAGAGAATTATGTTTCCTACAATTTATGTTCTATGATATTTTTTGATCAGAAGCGTAGTTTTCGAGATATATCGAGATATTTAAAAGTTCCGAAGCCGCACCAACATAATAGAGATACAGAAACACCGTGGCCCCTTTCTTTGAGATAACTCCGCACTATTGCGAGCTGGAAATGCCACTTCCAGTTTAGCTGTGCAGAAGAAGAACAACAAGAAGAAGAAATATCTCGAAATATGTCCGTCAGGCCCCTTCCCTTGAGCTAAATCTGCAAATATCTCGGAAACAATGCGAGCTATGGCAAAATATTAAGAGATCTTTTTTGTAGGAAATTAAGTTTCCTACTATTTATGTTCTATGATATTTTTTGATCAGATGTGTAGTTCTCGAGATATATCAAGATATTTAAAAGTTCCGAAGCCGCACCAACATAATAGAGATACAGAAACACCGTGGCCCCTCTCTTTGAGATAACTCTGCACTATTGCGAGCTGCAAATGCCACTTCCAGCTTAGCTGTGCCGAAGAAGAACAACAAGAAGAAGAAATATCTCGAAATATGTCCGTCAGGCCCCATCCCTTGCGATATATCTGCAAATATCTCGGAAACGAAGCGAGCTATGGCAAAATGTTAAGAGACCTTTTTTGTAGAGAATTAAGTTTCCTACTTTTTATCTTCTATGATATTTTTTGATCAGATGCGTAGTTCTCGAGATATATCAAGGTATTTAAAAGTTCCGAAGCCGCACCAACATAATAGAGATACAGAAACACCGTGGCCCCTTTCTTTGAGATAACTCTGCACTAGTGCGAGCCGCAAATGCCACTTCCAGCTTAGCTGTGCAGAAGAAGAACAACAAGAAGAAGAAATATCTCGAAATATGTCCGTCAGGCCCCATCCCTTGCGATATATCTGCAAATATCTCGGAAACGAAGCGAGCTATGGCAAAATGTTAAGAGACCTTTTTTGTAGAGAATTAAGTTTCCTACTTTTTATCTTCTATGATATTTTTTGATCAGATGCGTAGTTCTCGAGATATATCAAGGTATTTAAAAGTTCCGAAGCCGCACCAACATAATAGAGATACAGAAACACCGTGGCCCCTTTCTTTGAGATAACTCTGCACTATTGCGAGCTGCAAATGCCACTTCCAACTTAGCTGTGCAGAAGAAGAACAACAAGAAGAAGAAATATCTCGAAATATGTCCGTCAGGCCCCTTCCCTTGAGATAAATCTGCAAATATCTCGGAAACGAAGCGAGCTATGGCAAAATGTTGAGAGACCTTTTTTGTAGAGAACTAAGTTTCCTACTTTTTATGTTCTATGATATTTTTTGATCAGATGCGTAGTTCTCGAGATATATCAAGATATTTAAAAGTTCCGAAGCCGCACCAACATAATAGAGATACAGAAACACCGTGGCCCCTTTCTTTGAGATAACTCTGCACTATTGCGAGCTGGAAATGCCACTTCCAGTTTAGTTGTGCAGAAGAAGAACAACAAGAAGAAGAAATATCTCGAAATATGTCCGTCAGGCCCCTTCCCTTGAGATAAATCGGCAAATATCTCGGAAACGAAGCGAGCTATGGCAAAATGTTCAGAGACCTTTTTTGTAGAGAATTAAGTTTCCTACGTTTTATGTTCTATGATATTTTTTGATCAGATGCGTAGTTCTCGAGATATATCAAGATATTTAAAAGTTCCGAAGCCGCACCAACATAATAGAGATACAGAAACACCGTGGCCCCTTTCTTTGAGATAACTCTGCACTAGTGCGAGCCGCAAATGCCACTTCCAGCTTAGCTGTGCAGAAGAAGAACAACAAGAAGAAGAAATATCTCGAAATATGTCCGTCAGGCCCCTTCCCTTGAGATAAATCGGCAAATATCTCGGAAACGAAGCGAGCTATGGCAAAATGTTAAGAGACCTTTTTTGTAGAGAATTAAGTTTCCTACTTTTTATCTTCTATGATATTTTTTGATCAGATGCGTAGTTCTCGAGATATATCAAGATATTTAAAAGTTTCGAAGCCGCACCAACATAATAGAGATACAGAAACACCGTGGCCCCTTTCTTTGAGATAACTCTGCACTATGGCGAGCTGTAAATGCCACTTCCAGCTTAGCTGTGCAGAAGAAGAACAACACGAAGAAGAAATATCTCGAAATATGTCCGTCAGGCCCCTTCCCTTGAGATAAATCTGCAAATATCTCGGAAACGAAGCGAGCTATGGCAAAATGTTAAGAGACCTTTTTTGTAGAGAATTAAGTTTCCTACTTTTCATGTTCTATGATATTTTTTGATCAGATGCGTAGTTCTCGAGATATATCAAGATATTTAAAAGTTCCGAAGCCGCACCAACATAATAGAGATACAGAAACACCGTGGCCCCTTCCTTTGAGATAACTCTGCACTATTGCGAGCTGGAAATGCCGCTTCCAGTTTAGCTGTGCAGAAGAAGAACAACAAGAAGAAGAAATATCTCGAAATATGTCCGTCAGGCCCCTTCCCTTGAGATAAATCAGCAAATATCTCGGAAACGAAGCGAGCTAGGGCAAAATGTTAAGAGACCTTTTTTGTAGAGAATTAAGTTTCCTACGTTTTATGTTCTATGATATTTTTTGATCAGATGCGTAGTTCTCGAGATATATCAAGTTATTTAAAAGTTCCGAAGCCGCACCAACATAATAGAGATACAGAAACACCGTGGCCCCTTTCTTTGAGATAACTCTGCACTATTGCGAGCTGCAAATGCCACTTCCAGCTTAGCTGTGCAGAAGAAGAACAACAAGAAGAAGAAATATCTCGAAATATGTCCGTCAGGCCCCTTCCCTTGAGATATATCTGCAAATATCTCGGAAACGAAGCGAGCTATGGCAAAATGTTAAGAGACCTTTTTTGTAGAGAATTAAGTTTCCTACAATTTATGTTCTATGATATTTTTTGATCAGAAGCGTAGTTTTCGAGATATATCGAGATATTTAAAAGTTCCGAAGCCGCACCACCATAATAGAGATACAGAAACACCGTGGCCCCTTTCTTTGTGATAAGTCTGCACTATTGCGAGCTGGAAATGCCACTTCCAGTTTAGCTGTGCAGAAGAAGAACAACAAGAAGAAGAAATATCTCGAAATATGTCCGTCAGGCCCCTTCCCTTGAGATAAATCGGCAAATATCTCGGAAACGAAGCGAGCTATGGCATAATGTTAAGAGACCTTTTTTGTAGAGAATTAAGTTTCCTACGTTTTATGTTCTATGATATTTTTTGATCAGATGCGTAGTTCTCGAGATATATCAAGATATTTAAAAGTTCCGAAGCCGCACCAACATAATAGAGATACAGAAACACCGTGGCCCCTTTCTTTGAGATAACTCTGCACTAGTGCGAGCCGCAAATGCCACTTCCAGCTTAGCTGTGCAGAAGAAGAACAACAAGAAGAAGAAATATCTCGAAATATGTCCGTCAGGCCCCATCCCTTGCGATATATCTGCAAATATCTCGGAAACGGAGCGAGCTATGGCAAAATGTTAAGAGACCTTTTTTGTAGAGAATTAAGTTTCCTACTTTGTATGTTCTATGATATTTTTTGATCAGATGCGTAGTTCTCGAGATATATCAAGATATTTAAAAGTTCCGAAGCCGCACCAACATAATAGAGATACAGAAACACCGTGGCCCCTTTCTTTGAGATAACTCTGCACTATTGCGAGCTGCAAATGCCACTTCCAGCTTAGCTGTGCAGAAGAAGAACAACAAGAAGAAGAAATATCTCGAAATATGTCCGTCAGGCCCCTTCCCTTGAGATATATCTGCAAATATCTCGGAAGCGAAGCGAGCTATGGCAAAATGTTAAGAGACGTTTTTGGTAGGGAATTATGTTTCCTACAATTTATGTTGTATGATATTTTTGATCAGAAGCGTAGTTTTCGAGATATATCGAGATATTTAAAAGTTCCGAAGCCGCACCAACATAATAGAGATACAGAAACACCGTGGCCCCTTTCTTTGAGATAACTCTGCACTATTGCGTGCTGGAAATGCCACTTCCAGTTTAGCTGTGCAGAAGAAGAACAACAAGAAGAAGAAATATCTCGAAATATGTCCGTCAGGCCCCTTCCCTTGAGATAAATCTGCAAATATCTCGGAAACGAAGCGAGCTATGGCAAAATGTTAAGAGACCTTTTTTGTAGAGAATTAAGTTTCCTACGTTTTATGTTCTATGATATTTTTTGATCAGATGCGTAGTTTTCGAGATATAACGAGATATTTAAAAGTTCCGAAGCCGCACCAACATAATAGAGATACAGAAACACCGTGGCCCCTTTCTTTGAGATAACTCTGCACTAGTGCGAGCCGCAAATGCCACTTCCAGCTTAGCTGTGCAGAAGAAGAACAACAAGAAGAAGAAATATCTCGAAATATGTCCGTCAGGCCCCATCCCTTGCGATATATCTGCAAATATCTCGGAAACGAAGCGAGCTATGGCAAAATGTTAAGAGACCTTTTTTGTAGAGAATTAAGTTTCCTACTTTTTATCTTCTATGATATTTTTTGATCAGATGCGTAGTTCTCAAGATATATCAAGATATTTAAAAGTTCCGAAGCCGCACCAACATAATAGAGATACAGAAACACCGTGGCCCCTCTCTTTGAGATAACTCTGCACTATTGCGAGCTGCAAATGCCACTTCCAGCTTAGCTGTGCCGAAGAAGAACAACAAGAAGAAGAAATATCTCGAAATATGTCCGTCAGGCCCCTTCCCTTGAGATAAATCTGCAAATATCTCGGAAACGAAGCGAGCTATGGCAAAATGTTGAGAGACCTTTTTTGTAGAGAACTAAGTTTCCTACTTTTTATGTTCTATGATATTTTTTGATCAGATGCGTAGTTCTCGAGATATATCAAGATATTTAAAAGTTCCGAAGCCGCACAAACATAATAGAGATACAGAAACACCGTGGCCCCTCTCTTTGAGATAACTCTGCACTATTGCGAGCTGCAAATGCCACTTCCAGCTTAGCTGTGCAGAAGAAGAACAACAAGAAGAAGAAATATCTCGAAATATGTCCGTCAGGCCCCTTCCCTTGAGATAAATCTGCAAATATCTCGGAAACGAAGCGAGCTATGGCAAAATGTTAAGAGACCTTTTTTGTAGAGAAATAAGTTTCCTACTTTTTATGTTCTATGATATTTTTTGATCAGATGCGTAGTTCTCGAGATATATCAAGATATTTAAAAGTTCCGAAGCTGCACCAACATAATAGAGACACAGAAACACCGTGGCCCCTTTCTTTGAGATAACTCTGCACTAGTGCGAGCCGCAAATGCCACTTCCAGCTTAGCTGTGCAGAAGAAGAACAACAAGAAGAAGAAATATCTCGAAATATGTCCGTCAGGCCCCATCCCTTGCGATAAATCTGCAAATATCTCGGAAACGAAGCGAGCTATGGCAAAATGTTAAGAGACCTTTTTTGTAGAGAATTAAGTTTTCTACTTTGTATGTTCTATGATATTTTTTGATCAGATGCGTAGTTCTCGAGATATATCAAGATATTTAAAAGTTCCGAAGCCGCACCAACATAATAGAGATACAGAAACACCGTGGCCCCTTCCTTTGAGATAACTCTGCACTATTGCGAGCTGGAAATGCCACTTCCAGTTTAGCTGTGCAGAAGAAGAACAACAAGAAGAAGAAATATCTCGAAATATGTCCGTCAGGCTCCTTCCCTTGAGATAAATCAGCAAATATCTCGGAAACGAAGCGAGCTATGGCAAAATGTTAAGAGACCTTTTTTGTAGAGAATTAAGTTTCCTACGTTTTATGTTCTATGATATTTTTTGATCAGATGCGTAGTTTTCGAGATATAACGAGATATTTAAAAGTTCCGAAGCCGCACCAACATAATAGAGATACAGAAACACCGTGGCCCCTTTCTTTGAGATAACTCTGCACTAGTGCGAGCCGCAAATGCCACTTCCAGCTTAGCTGTGCAGAAGAAGAACAACAAGAAGAAGAAATATCTCGAAATATGTCCGTCAGGCCCCATCCCTTGCGATATATCTGCAAATATCTCGGAAACGAAGCGAGCTATGGCAAAATGTTAAGAGACCTTTTTTGTAGAGAATTAAGTTTCCTACTTTTTATCTTCTATGATATTTTTTGATCAGATGCGTAGTTCTCAAGATATATCAAGATATTTAAAAGTTCCGAAGCCGCACCAACATAATAGAGATACAGAAACACCGTGGCCCCTCTCTTTGAGATAACTCTGCACTATTGCGAGCTGCAAATGCCACTTCCAGCTTAGCTGTGCCGAAGAAGAACAACAAGAAGAAGAAATATCTCGAAATATGTCCGTCAGGCCCCTTCCCTTGAGATAAATCTGCAAATATCTCGGAAACGAAGCGAGCTATGGCAAAATGTTGAGAGACCTTTTTTGTAGAGAACTAAGTTTCCTACTTTTTATGTTCTATGATATTTTTTGATCAGATGCGTAGTTCTCGAGATATATCAAGATATTTAAAAGTTCCGAAGCTGCACCAACATAATAGAGACACAGAAACACCGTGGCCCCTTTCTTTGAGATAACTCTGCACTAGTGCGAGCCGCAAATGCCACTTCCAGCTTAGCTGTGCAGAAGAAGAACAACAAGAAGAAGAAATATCTCGAAATATGTCCGTCAGGCCCCATCCCTTGCGATAAATCTGCAAATATCTCGGAAACGAAGCGAGCTATGGCAAAATGTTAAGAGACCTTTTTTGTAGAGAATTAAGTTTCCTACTTTTTATCTTCTATGATATTTTTTGATCAGATGCGTAGTTCTCAAGATATATCAAGATATTTAAAAGTTCCGAAGCCGCACCAACATAATAGAGATACAGAAACACCGTGGCCCCTCTCTTTGAGATAACTCTGCACTATTGCGAGCTGCAAATGCCACTTCCAGCTTAGCTGTGCCGAAGAAGAACAACAAGAAGAAGAAATATCTCGAAATATGTCCGTCAGGCCCCTTCCCTTGAGATAAATCTGCAAATATCTCGGAAACGAAGCGAGCTATGGCAAAATGTTGAGAGACCTTTTTTGTAGAGAACTAAGTTTCCTACTTTTTATGTTCTATGATATTTTTTGATCAGATGCGTAGTTCTCGAGATATATCAAGATATTTAAAAGTTCCGAAGCTGCACCAACATAATAGAGACACAGAAACACCGTGGCCCCTTTCTTTGAGATAACTCTGCACTAGTGCGAGCCGCAAATGCCACTTCCAGCTTAGCTGTGCAGAAGAAGAACAACAAGAAGAAGAAATATCTCGAAATATGTCCGTCAGGCCCCATCCCTTGCGATAAATCTGCAAATATCTCGGAAACGAAGCGAGCTATGGCAAAATGTTAAGAGACCTTTTTTGTAGAGAATTAAGTTTTCTACTTTGTATGTTCTATGATATTTTTTGATCAGATGCGTAGTTCTCGAGATATATCAAGATATTTAAAAGTTCCGAAGCCGCACCAACATAATAGAGATACAGAAACACCGTGGCCCCTTCCTTTGAGATAACTCTGCACTATTGCGAGCTGGAAATGCCACTTCCAGTTTAGCTGTGCAGAAGAAGAACAACAAGAAGAAGAAATATCTCGAAATATGTCCGTCAGGCCCCTTCCCTTGAGATAAATCAGCAAATATCTCGGAAACGAAGCGAGCTATGGCAAAATGTTAAGAGACCTTTTTTGTAGAGAATTAAGTTTCCTACGTTTTATGTTCTATAATATTTTTTGATCAGATGCGTAGTTCTCGAGATATATCAAGATATTTAAAAGTTCCGAAGCCGCACCAACATAATAGAGATACAGAAACACCGTGGCCCCTTTCTTTGAGATAACTCTGCACTATTGCGAGCTGCAAATGCCACTTCCAGCTTAGCTGTGCAGAAGAAGAACAACAAGAAGAAGAAATATCTCGAAATATGTCCGTCAGGCCCCTTCCCTTGAGATATATCTGCAAATATCTCGGAAACGAAGCGAGCTATGGCAAAATGTTAAGAGACCTTTTTTGTAGAGAATTAAGTTTCCTACAATTTATGTTCTATGATATTTTTTGATCAGAAGCGTAGTTTTCGAGATATATCGAGATATTTAAAAGTTCCGAAGCCGCACCACCATAATAGAGATACAGAAACACCGTGGCCCCTTTCTTTGTGATAAGTCTGCACTATTGCGAGCTGGAAATGCCACTTCCAGTTTAGCTGTGCAGAAGAAGAACAACAAGAAGAAGAAATATCTCGAAATATGTCCGTCAGGCCCCTTCCCTTGAGATAAATCGGCAAATATCTCGGAAACGAAGCGAGCTATGGCATAATGTTAAGAGACCTTTTTTGTAGAGAATTAAGTTTCCTACGTTTTATGTTCTATGATATTTTTTGATCAGATGCGTAGTTCTCGAGATATATCAAGGTATTTAAAAGTTCCGAAGCCGCACCAACATAATAGAGATACAGAAACACCGTGGCCCCTTTCTTTGAGATAACTCTGCACTAGTGCGAGCCGCAAATGCCACTTCCAGCTTAGCTGTGCAGAAGAAGAACAACAAGAAGAAGAGATATCTCGAAATATGTCCGTTAGGCCCCTTCCCTTGAGATAAATGTGCAAATATCTCGGAAGCGAAGCGAGCTATGGCAAAATGTTAAGAGACGTTTTTGGTAGGGAATTATGTTTCCTACAATTTATGTTGTATGATATTTTTGATCAGAAGCGTAGTTTTCGAGATATATCGAGATATTTAAAAGTTCCGAAGCCGCACCAACATAATAGAGATACAGAAACACCGTGGCCCCTTTCTTTGAGATAACTCTGCACTATTGCGAGCTGCAAATGCCACTTCCAGCTTAGCTGTGCCGAAGAAGAACAACAAGAAGAAGAAATATCTCGAAATATGTCCGTCAGGCCCCTTCCCTTGAGATAAATCTGCAAATATCTCGGAAACGAAGCGAGCTATGGCAAAATGTTGAGAGACCTTTTTTGTAGAGAACTAAGTTTCCTACTTTTTATGTTCTATGATATTTTTTGATCAGATGCGTAGTTCTCGAGATATATCAAGATATTTAAAAGTTCCGAAGCTGCACCAACATAATAGAGACACAGAAACACCGTGGCCCCTTTCTTTGAGATAACTCTGCACTAGTGCGAGCCGCAAATGCCACTTCCAGCTTAGCTGTGCAGAAGAAGAACAACAAGAAGAAGAAATATCTCGAAATATGTCCGTCAGGCCCCATCCCTTGCGATAAATCTGCAAATATCTCGGAAACGAAGCGAGCTATGGCAAAATGTTAAGAGACCTTTTTTGTAGAGAATTAAGTTTTCTACTTTGTATGTTCTATGATATTTTTTGATCAGATGCGTAGTTCTCGAGATATATCAAGATATTTAAAAGTTCCGAAGCCGCACCAACATAATAGAGATACAGAAACACCGTGGCCCCTTCCTTTGAGATAACTCTGCACTATTGCGAGCTGGAAATGCCACTTCCAGTTTAGCTGTGCAGAAGAAGAACAACAAGAAGAAGAAATATCTCGAAATATGTCCGTCAGGCCCCTTCCCTTGAGATAAATCAGCAAATATCTCGGAAACGAAGCGAGCTATGGCAAAATGTTAAGAGACCTTTTTTGTAGAGAATTAAGTTTCCTACGTTTTATGTTCTATAATATTTTTTGATCAGATGCGTAGTTCTCGAGATATATCAAGATATTTAAAAGTTCCGAAGCCGCACCAACATAATAGAGATACAGAAACACCGTGGCCCCTTTCTTTGAGATAACTCTGCACTATTGCGAGCTGCAAATGCCACTTCCAGCTTAGCTGTGCAGAAGAAGAACAACAAGAAGAAGAAATATCTCGAAATATGTCCGTCAGGCCCCTTCCCTTGAGATATATCTGCAAATATCTCGGAAACGAAGCGAGCTATGGCAAAATGTTAAGAGACCTTTTTTGTAGAGAATTAAGTTTCCTACAATTTATGTTCTATGATATTTTTTGATCAGAAGCGTAGTTTTCGAGATATATCGAGATATTTAAAAGTTCCGAAGCCGCACCACCATAATAGAGATACAGAAACACCGTGGCCCCTTTCTTTGTGATAAGTCTGCACTATTGCGAGCTGGAAATGCCACTTCCAGTTTAGCTGTGCAGAAGAAGAACAACAAGAAGGAGAAATATCTCGAAATATGTCCGTCAGGCCCCTTCCCTTGAGATAAATCGGCAAATATCTCGGAAACGAAGCGAGCTATGGCATAATGTTAAGAGACCTTTTTTGTAGAGAATTAAGTTTCCTACGTTTTATGTTCTATGATATTTTTTGATCAGATGCGTAGTTCTCGAGATATATCAAGGTATTTAAAAGTTCCGAAGCCGCACCAACATAATAGAGATACAGAAACACCGTGGCCCCTTTCTTTGAGATAACTCTGCACTAGTGCGAGCCGCAAATGCCACTTCCAGCTTAGCTGTGCAGAAGAAGAACAACAAGAAGAAGAGATATCTCGAAATATGTCCGTTAGGCCCCTTCCCTTGAGATAAATGTGCAAATATCTCGGAAGCGAAGCGAGCTATGGCAAAATGTTAAGAGACGTTTTTGGTAGGGAATTATGTTTCCTACAATTTATGTTGTATGATATTTTTGATCAGAAGCGTAGTTTTCGAGATATATCGAGATATTTAAAAGTTCCGAAGCCGCACCAACATAATAGAGATACAGAAACACCGTGGCCCCTTTCTTTGAGATAACTCTGCACTATTGCGAGCTGCAAATGCCACTTCCAGCTTAGCTGTGCCGAAGAAGAACAACAAGAAGAAGAAATATCTCGAAATATGTCCGTCAGGCCCCTTCCCTTGAGATAAATCTGCAAATATCTCGGAAACGAAGCGAGCTATGGCAAAATGTTGAGAGATCTTTTTTGTAGAGAACTAAGTTTCCTACTTTTTATGTTCTATGATATTTTTTGATCAGATGCGTAGTTCTCGAGATATATCAAGATATTTAAAAGTTCCGAAGCCGCACCAACATAATAGAGATACAGAAACACCGTGGCCCCTTTCTTTGAGATAACTCTGCACTATTGCGAGCTGGAAATGCCACTTCCAGTTTAGTTGTGCAGAAGAAGAACAACAAGAAGAAGAAATATCTCGAAATATGTCCGTCAGGCCCCTTCCCTTGAGATAAATCGGCAAATATCTCGGAAACGAAGCGAGCTATGGCAAAATGTTCAGAGACCTTTTTTGTAGAGAATTAAGTTTCCTACGTTCTATGTTCTATGATATTTTTTGATCAGATGCGTAGTTCTCGAGATATATCAAGATATTTAAAAGTTCCGAAGCCGCACCAACATAATAGAGATACAGAAACACCGTGGCCCCTTTCTTTGAGATAACTCTGCACTAGTGCGAGCCGCAAATGCCACTTCCAGCTTAGCTGTGCAGAAGAAGAACAACAAGAAGAAGAAATATCTCGAAATATGTCCGTCAGGCCCCTTCCCTTGAGATAAATCGGCAAATATCTCGGAAACGAAGCGAGCTATGGCAAAATGTTAAGAGACCTTTTTTGTAGAGAATTAAGTTTCCTACTTTTTATCTTGTATGATATTTTTTGATCAGATGCGTAGTTCTCGAGATATATCAAGATATTTAAAAGTTCCGAAGCCGCACCAACATAATAGAGATACAGAAACACCGTGGCCCCTTTCTTTGAGATAACTCTGCACTATGGCGAGCTGTAAATGCCACTTCCAGCTTAGCTGTGCAGAAGAAGAACAACACGAAGAAGAAATATCTCGAAATATGTCCGTCAGGCCCCTTCCCTTGAGATAAATATGCAAATCTCTCGGAAACGAAGCGAGCTATGGCAAAATGTTAAGAGACCTTTTTTGTAGAGAATTAAGTTTCCTACTTTTCATGTTCTATGATATTTTTTGATCAGATGCGTAGTTCTCGAGATATATCAAGATATTTAAAAGTTCCGAAGCCGCACCAACATAATAGAGATACAGAAACACCGTGGCCCCTTCCTTTGAGATAACTCTGCACTATTGCGAGCTGGAAATGCCACTTCCAGTTTAGCTGTGCAGAAGAAGAACAACAAGAAGAAGAAATATCTCGAAATATGTCCGTCAGGCCCCTTCCCTTGAGATAAATCAGCAAATATCTCGGAAACGAAGCGAGCTATGGCAAAATGTTAAGAGACCTTTTTTGTAGAGAATTAAGTTTCCTACGTTTTATGTTCTATGATATTTTTTGATCAGATGCGTAGTTCTCGAGATATATCAAGATATTTAAAAGTTCCGAAGCCGCACCAACATAATAGAGATACAGAAACACCGTGGCCCCTTTCTTTGAGATAACTCTGCACTATTGCGAGCTGCAAATGCCACTTCCAGCTTAGCTGTGCAGAAGAAGAACAACAAGAAGAAGAAATATCTCGAAATATGTCCGTCAGGCCCCTTCCCTTGAGATATATCTGCAAATATCTCGGAAACCAAGCGAGCTATGGCAAAATGTTAAGAGACCTTTTTTGTAGAGAATTAAGTTTCCTACAATTTATGTTCTATGATATTTTTTGATCAGAAGCGTAGTTTTCGAGATATATCGAGATATTTAAAAGTTCCGAAGCCGCACCACCATAATAGAGATACAGAAACACCGTGGCCCCTTTCTTTGTGATAAGTCTGCACTATTGCGAGCTGGAAATGCCACTTCCAGTTTAGCTGTGCAGAAGAAGAACAACAAGAAGAAGAAATATCTCGAAATATGTCCGTCAGGCCCCTTCCCTTGAGATAAATCGGCAAATATCTCGGAAACGAAGCGAGCTATGGCATAATGTTAAGAGACCTTTTTTGTAGAGAATTAAGTTTCCTACTTTTTATGTTCTATGATATTTTTTGATCAGATGCGTAGTTCTCGAGATATATCAAGATATTTAAAAGTTCCGAAGCCGCACAAACATAATAGAGATACAGAAACACCGTGGCCCCTCTCTTTGAGATAACTCTGCACTATTGCGAGCTGCAAATGCCACTTCCAGCTTAGCTGTGCAGAAGAAGAACAACAAGAAGAAGAAATATCTCGAAATATGTCCGTCAGGCCCCTTCCCTTGAGATAAATCTGCAAATATCTCGGAAACGAAGCGAGCTATGGCAAAATGTTAAGAGACCTTTTTTGTAGAGAAATAAGTTTCCTACTTTTTATGTTCTATGATATTTTTTGATCAGATGCGTAGTTCTCGAGATATATCAAGATATTTAAAAGTTCCGAAGCTGCACCAACATAATAGAGACACAGAAACACCGTGGCCCCTTTCTTTGAGATAACTCCGCACTAGTGCGAGCCGCAAATGCCACTTCCAGCTTAGCTGTGCAGAAGAAGAACAACAAGAAGAAGAAATATCTCGAAATATGTCCGTTAGGCCCCTTCCCTTGAGATAAATGTGCAAATATCTCGGAAACGAAGCGAGCTATGGCAAAATGTTAAGAGACGTTTTTTGTAGGGAATTATGTTTCCTACAATTTATGTTGTATGATATTTTTGATCAGAAGCGTAGTTTTCGAGATATATCGAGATATTTAAAAGTTCCGAAGCCGCACCACCATAATAGAGATACAGAAACACCGTGGCCCCTTTCTTTGTGATAAGTCTGCACTATTGCGAGCTGGAAATGCCACTTCCAGTTTAGCTGTGCAGAAGAAGAACAACAAGAAGAAGAAATATCTCGAAATATGTCCGTCAGGCCCCTTCCCTTGAGATAAATCGGCAAATATCTCGGAAACGAAGCGAGCTATGGCAAAATGTTAAGAGACCTTTTTTGTAGAGAATTAAGTTTCCTACGTTTTATGTTCTATGATATTTTTTGATCAGATGCGTAGTTCTCGAGATATATCAAGATATTTAAAAGTTCCGAAGCCGCACAAACATAATAGAGATACAGAAACACCGTGGCCCCTTTCTTTGAGATAACTCTGCACTAGTGCGAGCCGCAAATGCCACTTCCAGCTTAGCTGTGCAGAAGAAGAACAACAAGAAGAAGAAATATCTCGAAATATGTCCGTCAGGCCCCATCCCTTGCGATAAATCTGCAAATATCTCGGAAACGAAGCGAGCTATGGCAAAATGTTAAGAGACCTTTTTTGTAGAGAATTAAGTTTCCTACTTTGTATGTTCTATGATATTTTTTGATCAGATGCGTAGTTCTCGAGATATATCAAGATATTTAAAAGTTCCGAAGCTGCACCAACATAATAGAGACACAGAAACACCGTGGCCCCTTTCTTTGATATAACTCTGCACTAGTGCGAGCCGCAAATGCCACTTCCAGCTTAGCTGTGCAGAAGAAGAACAACAAGAAGAAGAGATATCTCGAAATATGTCCGTTAGGCCCCTTCCCTTGAGATAAATGTGCAAATATCTCGGAAACGAAGCGAGCTATGGCAAAATGTTAAGAGACGTTTTTTGTAGGGAATTATGTTTCCTACAATTTATGTTGTATGATATTTTTGATCAGAAGCGTAGTTTTCGAGATATATCGAGATATTTAAAAGTTCCGAAGCCGCACCAACATAATAGAGATTCAGAAACACCGTGGCCCCTTTCTTTGAGATAACTCTGCACTAGTGCCAGCCGCAAATGCCACTTCCAGCTTAGCTGTGCAGAAGAAGAACAACAAGAAGAAGAAATATCTCGAAATATGTCCGTTAGGCCCCTTCCCTTGAGATAAATGTGCAAATATCTCGGAAACGAAGCGAGCTATGGCAAAATGTTAAGAGACGTTTTTTGTAGGGAATTATGTTTCCTACAATTTATGTTGTATGATATTTTTGATCAGAAGCGTAGTTTTCGAGATATATCGAGATATTTAAAAGTTCCGAAGCCGCACCAACATAATAGAGATTCAGAAACACCGTGGCCCCTTTCTTTGAGATAACTCTGCACTAGTGCGAGCCGCAAATGCCACTTCCAGCTTAGCTGTGCAGAAGAAGAACAACAAGAAGAAGAAATATCTCGAAATATGTCCGTCAGGCCCCATCCCTTACGATAAATCTGCAAATATCTCGGAAACGAAGCGAGCTATGGCAAAATGTTAAGAGACCTTTTTTGTAGAGAATTAAGTTTCCTACTTTGTATGTTCTATGATATTTTTTGATCAGATGCGTAGTTCTCGAGATATATCAAGATATTTAAAAGTTCCGAAGCTGCACCAACATAATAGAGACACAGAAACACCGTGGCCCCTTTCTTTGAGATAACTCTGCACTAGTGCGAGCTGCGAATGCCACTTCCAGCTTAGCTGTGCAGAAGAAGAACAACAAGAAGAAGAGATATCTCGAAATATGTCCGTTAGGCCCCTTCCCTTGAGATAAATGTGCAAATATCTCGGAAGCGAAGCGAGCTATGGCAAAATGTTAAGAGACGTTTTTTGTAGGGAATTATGTTTCCTACAATTTATGTTGTATGATATTTTTGATCAGAAGCGTAGTTTTCGAGATATATCGAGATATTTAAAAGTTCCGAAGCCGCACCAACATAATAGAGATACAGAAACACCGTGGCCCCTTTCTTTGAGATAACTCTGCACTATTGCGAGCTGGAAATGCCACTTCCAGTTTAGCTGTGCAGAAGAAGAACAACAAGAAGAAGAAATATCTCGAAATATGTCCGTCAGGCCCCTTCCCTTGAGATAAATCGGCAAATATCTCGGAAACGAAGTGAGCTATGGCAAAATGTTAAGAGACCTTTTTTGTAGAGAATTAAGTTTCCTACTTTTTATGTTCTATGATATTTTTTGATCAGATGCGTAGTTCTCGAGATATATCAAGATATTTAAAAGTTCCGAAGCCGCACAAACATAATAGAGATACAGAAACACCGTGGCCCCTCTCTTTGAGATAACTCTGCACTATTGCGAGCTGCAAATGCCACTTCCAGCTTAGCTGTGCAGAAGAAGAACAACAAGAAGAAGAAATATCTCGAAATATGTCCGTCAGGCCCCTTCCCTTGAGATAAATCTGCAAATATCTCGGAAACGAAGCGAGCTATGGCAAAATGTTAAGAGACCTTTTTCGTAGAGAAATAAGTTTCCTACTTTTTATGTTCTATGATATTTTTTGATCAGATGCGTAGTTCTCGAGATATATCAAGATATTTAAAAGTTCCGAAGCCGCACCAACATAATAGAGATACAGAAACACCGCGGCCCCTTTCTTTGAGATAACTCTGCACTATTGCGAGCTGCAAATGCCGCTTCCAGCTTAGCTGTGCAGAAGAAGAACAACAAGAAGAAGAAATATCTCGAAATATGTCCGTCAGGCCCCTTCCCTTGAGATAAATCTGCAAATATCTCGGAAACGAAGCGAGCTATGGCAAAATGTTAAGAGACCTTTTTTGTAGAGAAATAAGTTTCCTACTTTTTATGTTCTATGATATTTTTTGATCAGATGCGTAGTTCTCGAGATATATCAAGATATTTAAAAGTTCCGAAGCCGCACCAACATAATAGAGATTCAGAAACACCGTGGCCCCTTTCTTTGAGATAACTCTGCACTAGTGCGAGCCGCAAATGCCACTTCCAGCTTAGCTGTGCAGAAGAAGAACAACAAGAAGAAGAGATATCTCGAAATATGTCCGTTAGGCCCCTTCCCTTGAGATAAATGTGCAAATATCTCGGAAACGAAGCGAGCTATGGCAAAATGTTAAGAGACGTTTTTTGTAGGGAATTATGTTTCCTACAATTTATGTTGTATGATATTTTTGATCAGAAGCGTAGTTTTCGAGATATATCGAGATATTTAAAAGTTCCGAAGCCGCACCACCATAATAGAGATACAGAAACACCGTGGCCCCTTTCTTTGTGATAAGTCTGCACTATTGCGAGCTGGAAATGCCACTTCCAGTTTAGCTGTGCAGAAGAAGAACAACAAGAAGAAGAAATATCTCGAAATATGTCCGTCAGGCCCCTTCCCTTGAGATAAATCGGCAAATATTTCGGAAACGAAGCGAGCTATGGCAAAATGTTAAGAGACCTTTTTTGTAGAGAATTAAGTTTCCTACGTTTTATGTTCTATGATATTTTTTGATCAGATGCGTAGTTCTCGAGATATATCAAGATATTTAAAAGTTCCGAAGCCGCACAAACATAATAGAGATACAGAAACACCGTGGCCCCTTTCTTTGAGATAACTCTGCACTAGTGCGAGCCGCAAATGCCACTTCCAGCTTAGCTGTGCAGAAGAAGAACAACAAGAAGAAGAAATATCTCGAAATATGTCCGTCAGGCCCCATCCCTTGCGATAAATCTGCAAATATCTCGGAAACGAAGCGAGCAATGGCAAAATGTTAAGAGACCTTTTTTGTACAGAATTAAGTTTCCTACTTTGTATGTTCTATGATATTTTTTGATCAGATGCGTAGTTCTCGAGATATATCAAGATATTTAAAAGTTCCGAAGCTGCACCAACATAATAGAGACACAGAAACACCGTGGCCCCTTTCTTTGATATAACTCTGCACTAGTGCGAGCCGCAAATGCCACTTCCAGCTTAGCTGTGCAGAAGAAGAACAACAAGAAGAAGAGATATCTCGAAATATGTCCGTTAGGCCCCTTCCCTTGAGATAAATGTGCAAATATCTCGGAAACGAAGCGAGCTATGGCAAAATGTTAAGAGACGTTTTTTGTAGGGAATTATGTTTCCTACAATTTATGTTGTATGATATTTTTGATCAGAAGCGTAGTTTTCGAGATATATCGAGATATTTAAAAGTTCCGAAGCCGCACCAACATAATAGAGATTCAGAAACACCGTGGCCCCTTTCTTTGAGATAACTCTGCACTAGTGCCAGCCGCAAATGCCACTTCCAGCTTAGCTGTGCAGAAGAAGAACAACAAGAAGAAGAAATATCTCGAAATATGTCCGTTAGGCCCCTTCCCTTGAGATAAATGTGCAAATATCTCGGAAACGAAGCGAGCTATGGCAAAATGTTAAGAGACGTTTTTTGTAGGGAATTATGTTTCCTACAATTTATGTTGTATGATATTTTTGATCAGAAGCGTAGTTTTCGAGATATATCGAGATATTTAAAAGTTCCGAAGCCGCACCAACATAATAGAGATTCAGAAACACCGTGGCCCCTTTCTTTGAGATAACTCTGCACTAGTGCGAGCCGCAAATGCCACTTCCAGCTTAGCTGTGCAGAAGAAGAACAACAAGAAGAAGAAATATCTCGAAATATGTCCGTCAGGCCCCATCCCTTACGATAAATCTGCAAATATCTCGGAAACGAAGCGAGCTATGGCAAAATGTTAAGAGACCTTTTTTGTAGAGAATTAAGTTTCCTACTTTGTATGTTCTATGATATTTTTTGATCAGATGCGTAGTTCTCGAGATATATCAAGATATTTAAAAGTTCCGAAGCTGCACCAACATAATAGAGACACAGAAACACCGTGGCCCCTTTCTTTGAGATAACTCTGCACTAGTGCGAGCTGCGAATGCCACTTCCAGCTTAGCTGTGCAGAAGAAGAACAACAAGAAGAAGAGATATCTCGAAATATGTCCGTTAGGCCCCTTCCCTTGAGATAAATGTGCAAATATCTCGGAAGCGAAGCGAGCTATGGCAAAATGTTAAGAGACGTTTTTTGTAGGGAATTATGTTTCCTACAATTTATGTTGTATGATATTTTTGATCAGAAGCGTAGTTTTCGAGATATATCGAGATATTTAAAAGTTCCGAAGCCGCACCAACATAATAGAGATACAGAAACACCGTGGCCCCTTTCTTTGAGATAACTCTGCACTATTGCGAGCTGGAAATGCCACTTCCAGTTTAGCTGTGCAGAAGAAGAACAACAAGAAGAAGAAATATCTCGAAATATGTCCGTCAGGCCCCTTCCCTTGAGATAAATCGGCAAATATCTCGGAAACGAAGTGAGCTATGGCAAAATGTTAAGAGACCTTTTTTGTAGAGAATTAAGTTTCCTACTTTTTATGTTCTATGATATTTTTTGATCAGATGCGTAGTTCTCGAGATATATCAAGATATTTAAAAGTTCCGAAGCCGCACAAACATAATAGAGATACAGAAACACCGTGGCCCCTCTCTTTGAGATAACTCTGCACTATTGCGAGCTGCAAATGCCACTTCCAGCTTAGCTGTGCAGAAGAAGAACAACAAGAAGAAGAAATATCTCGAAATATGTCCGTCAGGCCCCTTCCCTTGAGATAAATCTGCAAATATCTCGGAAACGAAGCGAGCTATGGCAAAATGTTAAGAGACCTTTTTCGTAGAGAAATAAGTTTCCTACTTTTTATGTTCTATGATATTTTTTGATCAGATGCGTAGTTCTCGAGATATATCAAGATATTTAAAAGTTCCGAAGCCGCACCAACATAATAGAGATACAGAAACACCGCGGCCCCTTTCTTTGAGATAACTCTGCACTATTGCGAGCTGCAAATGCCGCTTCCAGCTTAGCTGTGCAGAAGAAGAACAACAAGAAGAAGAAATATCTCGAAATATGTCCGTCAGGCCCCTTCCCTTGAGATAAATCTGCAAATATCTCGGAAACGAAGCGAGCTATGGCAAAATGTTAAGAGACCTTTTTT
This sequence comes from Osmia lignaria lignaria, assembly GCF_051020975.1. Taxonomy (NCBI): domain Eukaryota; kingdom Metazoa; phylum Arthropoda; class Insecta; order Hymenoptera; family Megachilidae; genus Osmia; species Osmia lignaria. Next base: position 9,801,132 of record NW_027478166.1, read on the forward strand.
GTAGAGAAATAAGTTTCCTACTTTTTATGTTCTATGATATTTTTTGATCAGATGCGTAGTTCTCGAGATATATCAAGATATTTAAAAGTTCCGAAGCCGCACCAACATAATAGAGATTCAGAAACACCGTGGCCCCTTTCTTTGAGATAACTCTGCACTAGTGCGAGCCGCAAATGCCACTTCCAGCTTAGCTGTGCAGAAGAAGAACAACAAGAAGAAGAGATATCTCGAAATATGTCCGTTAGGCCCCTTCCCTTGAGATAAATGTGCAAATATCTCGGAAACGAAGCGAGCTATGGCAAAATGTTAAGAGACGTTTTTTGTAGGGAATTATGTTTCCTACAATTTATGTTGTATGATATTTTTGATCAGAAGCGTAGTTTTCGAGATATATCGAGATATTTAAAAGTTCCGAAGCCGCACCACCATAATAGAGATACAGAAACACCGTGGCCCCTTTCTTTGTGATAAGTCTGCACTATTGCGAGCTGGAAATGCCACTTCCAGTTTAGCTGTGCAGAAGAAGAACAACAAGAAGAAGAAATATCTCGAAATATGTCCGTCAGGCCCCTTCCCTTGAGATAAATCGGCAAATATTTCGGAAACGAAGCGAGCTATGGCAAAATGTTAAGAGACCTTTTTTGTAGAGAATTAAGTTTCCTACGTTTTATGTTCTATGATATTTTTTGATCAGATGCGTAGTTCTCGAGATATATCAAGATATTTAAAAGTTCCGAAGCCGCACAAACATAATAGAGATACAGAAACACCGTGGCCCCTTTCTTTGAGATAACTCTGCACTAGTGCGAGCCGCAAATGCCACTTCCAGCTTAGCTGTGCAGAAGAAGAACAACAAGAAGAAGAAATATCTCGAAATATGTCCGTCAGGCCCCATCCCTTGCGATAAATCTGCAAATATCTCGGAAACGAAGCGAGCAATGGCAAAATGTTAAGAGACCTTTTTTGTACAGAATTAAGTTTCCTACTTTGTATGTTCTATGATATTTTTTGATCAGATGCGTAGTTCTCGAGATATATCAAGATATTTAAAAGTTCCGAAGCTGCACCAACATAATAGAGACACAGAAACACCGTGGCCCCTTTCTTTGATATAACTCTGCACTAGTGCGAGCCGCAAATGCCACTTCCAGCTTAGCTGTGCAGAAGAAGAACAACAAGAAGAAGAGATATCTCGAAATATGTCCGTTAGGCCCCTTCCCTTGAGATAAATGTGCAAATATCTCGGAAACGAAGCGAGCTATGGCAAAATGTTAAGAGACGTTTTTTGTAGGGAATTATGTTTCCTACAATTTATGTTGTATGATATTTTTGATCAGAAGCGTAGTTTTCGAGATATATCGAGATATTTAAAAGTTCCGAAGCCGCACCAACATAATAGAGATTCAGAAACACCGTGGCCCCTTTCTTTGAGATAACTCTGCACTAGTGCCAGCCGCAAATGCCACTTCCAGCTTAGCTGTGCAGAAGAAGAACAACAAGAAGAAGAAATATCTCGAAATATGTCCGTTAGGCCCCTTCCCTTGAGATAAATGTGCAAATATCTCGGAAACGAAGCGAGCTATGGCAAAATGTTAAGAGACGTTTTTTGTAGGGAATTATGTTTCCTACAATTTATGTTGTATGATATTTTTGATCAGAAGCGTAGTTTTCGAGATATATCGAGATATTTAAAAGTTCCGAAGCCGCACCAACATAATAGAGATTCAGAAACACCGTGGCCCCTTTCTTTGAGATAACTCTGCACTAGTGCGAGCCGCAAATGCCACTTCCAGCTTAGCTGTGCAGAAGAAGAACAACAAGAAGAAGAAATATCTCGAAATATGTCCGTCAGGCCCCATCCCTTGCGATAAATCTGCAAATATCTCGGAAACGAAGCGAGCTATGGCAAAATGTTAAGAGACCTTTTTTGTAGAGAATTAAGTTTCCTACTTTGTATGTTCTATGATATTTTTTGATCAGATGCGTAGTTCTCGAGATATATCAAGATATTTAAAAGTTCCGAAGCTGCACCAACATAATAGAGACACAGAAACACCGTGGCCCCTTTCTTTGAGATAACTCTGCACTAGTGCGAGCTGCGAATGCCACTTCCAGCTTAGCTGTGCAGAAGAAGAACAACAAGAAGAAGAGATATCTCGAAATATGTCCGTTAGGCCCCTTCCCTTGAGATAAATGTGCAAATATCTCGGAAGCGAAGCGAGCTATGGCAAAATGTTAAGAGACGTTTTTTGTAGGGAATTATGTTTCCTACAATTTATGTTGTATGATATTTTTGATCAGAAGCGTAGTTTTCGAGATATATCGAGATATTTAAAAGTTCCGAAGCCGCACCAACATAATAGAGATACAGAAACACCGTGGCCCCTTTCTTTGAGATAACTCTGCACTATTGCGAGCTGGAAATGCCACTTCCAGTTTAGCTGTGCAGAAGAAGAACAACAAGAAGAAGAAATATCTCGAAATATGTCCGTCAGGCCCCTTCCCTTGAGATAAATCGGCAAATATCTCGGAAACGAAGCGAGCTATGGCAAAATGTTAAGAGACCTTTTTTGTAGAGAATTAAGTTTCCTACTTTTTATGTTCTATGATATTTTTTGATCAGATGCGTAGTTCTCGAGATATATCAAGATATTTAAAAGTTCCGAAGCCGCACAAACATAATAGAGATACAGAAACACCGTGGCCCCTCTCTTTGAGATAACTCTGCACTATTGCGAGCTGCAAATGCCACTTCCAGCTTAGCTGTGCAGAAGAAGAACAACAAGAAGAAGAAATATCTCGAAATATGTCCGTCAGGCCCCTTCCCTTGAGATAAATCTGCAAATATCTCGGAAACGAAGCGAGCTATGGCAAAATGTTAAGAGACCTTTTTCGTAGAGAAATAAGTTTCCTACTTTTTATGTTCTATGATATTTTTTGATCAGATGCGTAGTTCTCGAGATATATCAAGATATTTAAAAGTTCCGAAGCCGCACCAACATCATAGAGATACAGAAACACCGCGGCCCCTTTCTTTGAGATAACTCTGCACTATTGCGAGCTGCAAATGCCGCTTCCAGCTTAGCTGTGCAGAAGAAGAACAACAAGAAGAAGAAATATCTCGAAATATGTCCGTCAGGCCCCTTCCCTTGAGATATATCTGCAAATATCTCGGAAACGAAGCGAGCTATGGCAAAATGTTAAGAGACCTTTTTTGTAGAGAATTAAGTTTCCTACATTGTATGTTCTATGATATTTTTTGACCAGATGCGTAGTTCTCGAGATATATCAAGATATTTAAAAGTTCCGAAGCTGCACCAACATAATAGAGACACAGAAACACCGTGGCCCCTTTCTTTGAGATAACTCTGCACTAGTGCGAGCCGCAAATGCCACTTCCAGCTTAGCTGTGCAGAAGAAGAACAACAAGAAGAAGAAATATCTCGAAATATGTCCGTTAGGCCCCTTCCCTTGAGATAAATGTGCAAATATCTCGGAAACGAAGCGAGCTATGGCAAAATGTTAAGAGACGTTTTTTGTAGGGAATTATGTTTCCTACAATTTATGTTGTATGATATTTTTGATCAGAAGCGTAGTTTTCGAGATATATCGAGATATTTAAAAGTTCCGAAGCCGCACCAACATAATAGAGATTCAGAAACACCGTGGCCCCTTTCTTTGAGATAACTCTGCACTAGTGCGAGCCGCAAATGCCACTTCCAGCTTAGCTGTGCAGAAGAAGAACAACAAGAAGAAGAAATATCTCGAAATATGTCCGTCAGGCCCCATCCCTTGCGATAAATCTGCAAATATCTCGGAAACGAAGCGAGCTATGGCAAAATGTTAAGAGACCTTTTTTGTAGAGAATTAAGTTTCCTACTTTGTATGTTCTATGATATTTTTTGATCAGATGCGTAGTTCTCGAGATATATCAAGATATTTAAAAGTTCCGAAGCTGCACCAACATAATAGAGACACAGAAACACCGTGGCCCCTTTCTTTGAGATAACTCTGCACTAGTGCGAGCTGCGAATGCCACTTCCAGCTTAGCTGTGCAGAAGAAGAACAACAAGAAGAAGAGATATCTCGAAATATGTCCGTCAGGCCCCATCCCTTGCGATAAATCTGCAAATATCTCGGAAGCGAAGCGAGCTATGGCAAAATGTTAAGAGACGTTTTTTGTAGGGAATTATGTTTCCTACAATTTATGTTGTATGATATTTTTGATCAGAAGCGTAGTTTTCGAGATATATCGAGATATTTAAAAGTTCCGAAGCCGCACCAACATAATAGAGATACAGAAACACCGTGGCCCCTTTCTTTGAGATAACTCTGCACTATTGCGAGCTGGAAATGCCACTTCCAGTTTAGCTGTGCAGAAGAAGAACAACAAGAAGAAGAAATATCTCGAAATATGTCCGTCAGGCCCCTTCCCTTGAGATAAATCGGCAAATATCTCGGAAACGAAGCGAGCTATGGCAAAATGTTAAGAGACCTTTTTTGTAGAGAATTAAGTTTCCTACTTTTTATGTTCTATAATATTTTTTGATCAGATGCGTAGTTCTCGAGATATATCAAGATATTTAAAAGTTCCGAAGCCGCACAAACATAATAGAGATACAGAAACACCGTGGCCCCTCTCTTTGAGATAACTCTGCACTATTGCGAGCTGCAAATGCCACTTCCAGCTTAGCTGTGCAGAAGAAGAACAACAAGAAGAAGAAATATCTCGAAATATGTCCGTCAGGCCCCTTCCCTTGAGATAAATCTGCAAATATCTCGGAAACGAAGCGAGCTATGGCAAAATGTTAAGAGACCTTTTTCGTAGAGAAATAAGTTTCCTACTTTTTATGTTCTATGATATTTTTTGATCAGATGCGTAGTTCTCGAGATATATCAAGATATTTAAAAGTTCCGAAGCTGCACCAACATAATAGAGACACAGAAACACCGTGGCCCCTTTCTTTGAGATAACTCTGCACTATGGCGAGCTGTAAATGCCACTTCCAGTTTAGCTGTGCAGAAGAAGAACAACAAGAAGAAGAAATATCTTGAAATATGTCCGTCAGGCCCCTTCCCTTGAGATAAATCGGCAAATATCTCGGAAACGAAGCGAGCTATGGCAAAATGTTAAGAGACCTTTTTTGTAGTGAATTAAGTTTCCTACTGTTTATGTTCTATGATATTTTTTGATCAGATGCGTAGTTCTCGAGATATATCAAGATATTTAAAAGTTCCGAAGCCGCACCAACATAATAGAGATACAGAAACACCGTGGCCCCTTTCTTTGAGATAACTCTGCACTATGGCGAGCTGTAAATGCCACTTCCAGCTTAGCTGTGCAGAAGAAGAACAACACGAAGAAGAAATATCTCGAAATATGTCCGTCAGGCCCCTTCCCTTGAGATAAATCTGCAAATATCTCGGAAACGAAGCGAGCTATGGCAAAATGTTAAGAGACCTTTTTTGTAGAGAATTAAGTTTCCTACTTTTTATGTTCTATGATATTTTTTGATCAGATGCGTAGTTCTCGAGATATATCAAGATATTTAAAAGTTCCGAAGCCGCACCAACATAATAGAGATACAGTAACACCGTGGCCCCTTTCTTTGAGATAACTCTGCACTATTGCGAGCTGGAAATGCCACTTCCAGTTTAGCTGTGCAGAAGAAGAACAACAAGAAGAAGAAATATCTCGAAATATGTCCGTCAGGCCCCTTCCCTCGAGATAAATCGGCAAATATCTCGGAAACGAAGCGAGCTATGGCAAAATGTTAAGAGACCTTTTTTGTAGAGAATTAAGTTTCCTACTTTTTATGTTCTATGATATTTTTTGATCAGAAGCGTAGTTTTCGAGATATATCGAGATATTTAAAAGTTCCGAAGCCGCACCAACATAATAGAGATACAGGAACACCGTGGCCCCTTTCTTTGAGATAACTCTGCACTAGTGCGAGCCGCAAATGCCACTTCCAGCTTAGCTGTGCAGAAGAAGAACAACAAGAAGAAGAAATATCTCGAAGTATGTCCGTCAGGCCCCATCCCTTGCGATATATCTGCAAATATCTCGGAAACGAAGCGAGCTATGGCAAAATGATAAGAGACCTTTTTTGTAGAGAATTAAGTTTCCTACTTTTTATCTTCTATGATATTTTTTGATCAGATGCGTAGTTCTCGAGATATATCAAGATATTTAAAAGTTCGGAAGCCGCACAAACATAGTAGAGATACAGAAACACCGTGGCCCCTCTCTTTGAGATAACTCTGCACTATTGCGAGCTGCAAATGCCACTTCCAGCTTAGCTGTGCAGAAGAAGAACAACAAGAAGAAGAAATATCTCGAAATATGTCCGTCAGGCCCCTTCCCTTGAGATAAATCGGCAAATATCTCGGAAACGAAGCGAGCTATGGCAAAATGTTAAGAGACCTTTTTTGTAGACAATTAAGTTTCCTACTTTTTATCTTCTATGATATTTTTTGATCAGATGCGTAGTTCTCGAGATATATCAAGATATTTAAAAGTTCCGAAGCCGCACCAACATAATAGAGATACAGAAACACCGTGGCCCCTTTCTTTGAGATAACTCTGCACTATTGCGAGCTGCAAATGCCACTTCCAGCTTAGCTGTGCAGAAGAAGAACAACAAGAAGAAGAAATATCTCGAAATATGTCCGTCAGGCCCCTTCCCTTGAGATAAATCGGCAAATATCTCGGAAACGAAGCGAGCTATGGCAAAATGTTAAGAGACCTTTTTTGTAGAGAATTAAGTTTCCTACTTTTTATGTTCTATGATATTTTTTGATCAGATGCGTAGTTCTCGAGATATATCAAGATATTTAAAAGTTCCGAAGCCGCACCAACATAATAGAGATACAGAAACACCGTGGCCCCTTTCTTTGAGATAACTCTGCACTATGGCGAGCTGTAAATGCCACTTCCAGCTTAGCTGTGCAGAAGAAGAACAACACGAAGAAGAAATATCTCGAAATATGTCCGTCAGGCCCCTTCCCTTGAGATAAATCTGCAAATATCTCGGAAACGAAGCGAGCTATGGCAAAATGTTAAGAGACCTTTTTTGTAGAGAATTAAGTTTCCTACTTTTTCTGTTCTATGATATTTTTTGATCAGATGCGTAGTTCTCGAGATATATCAAGATATTTAAAAGTTCCGAAGCCGCACCAACATAATAGAGATACAGTAACACCGTGGCCCCTTTCTTTGAGATAACTCTGCACTATTGCGAGCTGGAAATGCCACTTCCAGTTTAGCTGTGCAGAAGAAGAACAACAAGAAGAAGAAATATCTAGAAATATGTCCGTCAGGCCCCTTCCCTTGAGATAAATCGGCAAATATCTCGGAAACGAAGCGAGCTATGGCAAAATGTTAAGAGACCTTTTTTGTAGAGAATTAAGTTTCCTACTTTTTATGTTCTATGATATTTTTTGATCAGAAGCGTAGTTTTCGAGATATATCGAGATATTTAAAAGTTCCGAAGCCGCACAAACATAGTAGAGATACAGAAACACCGTGGCCCCTCTCTTTGAGATAACTCTGCACTATTGCGAGCTGCAAATGCCACTTCCAGCTTAGCTGTGCAGAAGAAGAACAACAAGAAGAAGAAATATCTCGAAATATGTCCGTCAGGCCCCTTCCCTTGAGATAAATCTGCAAATATCTCGGAAACGAAGCGAGCTATGACAAAATGTTAAGAGACCTTTTTTGTAGAGAATTAAGTTTCCTACTTTTTATGTTCTATGATATTTTTTGATCAGATGCGTAGTTCTCGAGATATATCAAGATATTTAAAAGTTCCGAAGCCGCACCAACATAATAGAGATACAGTAACACCGTGGCCCCTTTCTTTGAGATAACTCTGCACTATTGCGAGCTGGAAATGCCACTTCCAGTTTAGCTGTGCAGAAGAAGAACAACAAGAAGAAGAAATATCTAGAAATATGTCCGTCAGGCCCCTTCCCTTGAGATAAATCGGCAAATATCTCGGAAACGAAGCGAGCTATGGCAAAATGTTAAGAGACCTTTTTTGTAGAGAATTATGTTTCCTACTTTTTATGTTCTATGATATTTTTTGATCAGAAGCGTAGTTTTCGAGATATATCGAGATATTTAAAAGTTCCGAAGCCGCACCAACATAATAGAGATACAGAAACACCGTGGCCCCTTTCTTTGAGATAACTCTGCACTAGTGCGAGCCGCAAATGCCACTTCCAGCTTAGCTGTGCAGAAGAAGAACAACAAGAAGAAGAAATATCTCGAAATATGTCCGTCAGGCCCCATCCCTTGCGATATATCTGCAAATATCTCGGAAACGAAGCGAGCTATGGCAAAATGTTAAGAGACCTTTTTTGTAGAGAATTAAGTTTCCTACTTTTTATGTTCTATGATATTTTTTGATCAGAAGCGTAGTTTTCGAGATATATCGAGATATTTAAAAGTTCCGAAGCCGCACAAACATAGTAGAGATACAGAAACACCGTGGCCCCTCTCTTTGAGATAACTCTGCACTATTGCGAGCTGCAAATGCCACTTCCAGCTTAGCTGTGCAGAAGAAGAACAACAAGAAGAAGAAATATCTCGAAATATGTCCGTCAGGCCCCTTCCCTTGAGATAAATCGGCAAATATCTCGGAAACGAAGCGAGCTATGGCAAAATGTTAAGAGACCTTTTTTGTAGAGAATTAAGTTTCCTACTTTGTATGTTCTATGATATTTTTTGATCAGATGCGTAGTTCTCGAGATATATCAAGATATTTAAAAGTTCCGAAGCTGCACCAACATAATAGAGACACAGAAACACCGTGGCCCCTTTCTTTGAGATAACTCTGCACTATGGCGAGCTGTAAATGCCACTTCCAGTTTAGCTGTGCAGAAGAAGAACAACAAGAAGAAGAAATATCTTGAAATATGTCCGTCAGGCCCCTTCCCTTGAGATAAATCGGCAAATATCTCGGAAACGAAGCGAGCTATGGCAAAATGTTAAGAGACCTTTTTTGTAGTGAATTAAGTTTCCTACTTTTTATGTTCTATGATATTTTTTGATCAGATGCGTAGTTCTCGAGATATATCAAGATATTTAAAAGTTCCGAAGCCGCACCAACATAATAGAGATACAGAAACACCGTGGCCCCTTTCTTTGAGATAACTCTGCACTCAGGCGAGCTGTAAATGCCACTTCCAGCTTAGCTGTGCAGAAGAAGAACAACACGAAGAAGAAATATCTCGAAATATGTCCGTCAGGCCCCTTCCCTTGAGATAAATCTGCAAATATCTCGGAAACGAAGCGAGCTATGGCAAAATGTTAAGAGACCTTTTTTGTAGAGAATTAAGTTTCCTACTTTTTATGTTCTATGATATTTTTTGATCAGATGCGTAGTTCTCGAGATATATCAAGATATCTAAAAGTTCCGAAGCCGCACCAACATAATAGAGATACAGTAACACCGTGGCCCCTTTCTTTGAGATAACTCTGCACTATTGCGAGCTGGAAATGCCACTTCCAGTTTAGCTGTGCAGAAGAAGAACAACAAGAAGAAGAAATATCTCGAAATATGTCCGTCAGGCCCCTTCCCTCGAGATAAATCGGCAAATATCTCGGAAACGAAGCGAGCTATGGCAAAATGTTAAGAGACCTTTTTTGTAGAGAATTAAGTTTCCTACTTTTTATGTTCTATGATATTTTTTGATCAGAAGCGTAGTTTTCGAGATATATCGAGATATTTAAAAGTTCCGAAGCCGCACCAACATAATAGAGATACAGAAACACCGTGGCCCCTTTCTTTGAGATAACTCTGCACTAGTGCGAGCCGCAAATGCCACTTCCAGCTTAGCTGTGCAGAAGAAGAACAACAAGAAGAAGAAATATCTCGAAATATGTCCGTCAGGCCCCATCCCTTGCGATATATCTGCAAATATCTCGGAAACGAAGCGAGCTATGGCAAAATGTTAAGAGACCTTTTTTGTAGAGAATTAAGTTTCCTACTTTTTATCTTCTATGATATTTTTTGATCAGATGCGTAGTTCTCGAGATATATCAAGATATTTAAAAGTTCCGAAGCCGCACAAACATAGTAGAGATACAGAAACACCGTGGCCCCTCTCTTTGAGATAACTCTGCACTATTGCGAGCTGCAAATGCCACTTCCAGCTTAGCTGTGCAGAAGAAGAACAACAAGAAGAAGAAATATCTCGAAATATGTCCGTCAGGCCCCTTCCCTTGAGATAAATCGGCAAATATCTCGGAAACGAAGTGAGCTATGGCAAAATGTTAAGAGACCTTTTTTGTAGAGAATTAAGTTTCCTACTTTTTATGTTCTATGATATTTTTTGATCAGATGCGTAGTTCTCGAGATATATCAAGATATTTAAAAGTTCCGAAGCCGCACCAACATAATAGAGATACAGAAACACCGTGGCCCCTTTCTTTGAGATAACTCTGCACTATGGCGAGCTGTAAATGCCACTTCCAGCTTAGCTGTGCAGAAGAAGAACAACACGAAGAAGAAATATCTCGAAATATGTCCGTCAGGCCCCTTCCCTTGAGATAAATCTGCAAATATCTCGGAAACGAAGCGAGCTATGGCAAAATGTTAAGAGACCTTTTTTGTAGAGAATTAAGTTTCCTACTTTTTATGTTCTATGATATTTTTTGATCAGATGCGTAGTTCTCGAGATATATCAAGATATTTAAAAGTTCCGAAGCCGCACCAACATAATAGAGATACAGTAACACCGTGGCCCCTTTCTTTGAGATAACTCTGCACTATTGCGAGCTGGAAATGCCACTTCCAGTTTAGCTGTGCAAAAGAAGAACAACAAGAAGAAGAAATATCTCGAAATATGTCCGTCAGGCCCCTTCCCTTGAGATAAATCGGCAAATATCTCGGAAACGAAGCGAGCTATGGCAAAATGTTAAGAGACCTTTTTTGTAGAGAATTAAGTTTCCTACTTTTTATGTTCTATGGTATTTTTTGATCAGAAGCGTAGTTTTCGAGATATATCGAAATATTTAAAAGTTCCGAAGCCGCACCAACATAATAGAGATACAGAAACACCGTGGCCCCTTTCTTTGAGATAACTCTGCACTAGTGCGAGCCGCAAATGCCACTTCCAGCTTAGCTGTGCAGAAGAAGAACAACAAGAAGAAGAAATATCTCGAAATATGTCCGTCAGGCCCCATCCCTTGCGATATATCTGCAAATATCTCGGAAACGAAGCGAGCTATGGCAAAATGTTAAGAGACCTTTTTTGTAGAGAATTAAGTTTCCTACTTTTTATCTTCTATGATATTTTTTGATCAGATGCGTAGTTGTCGAGATATATCAAGATATTTAAAAGTTCCGAAGCCGCACAAACATAGTAGAGATACAGAAACACCGTGGCCCCTCTCTTTGAGATAACTCTGCACTATTGCGAGCTGCAAATGCCACTTCCAGCTTAGCTGTGCAGAAGAAGAACAACAAGAAGAAGAAATATCTCGAAATATGTCCGTCAGGCCCCTTCCCTTGAGATAAATCGGCAAATATCTCGGAAACGAAGCGAGCTATGGCAAAATGTTAAGAGACCTTTTTTGTAGAGAATTAAGTTTCCTACTTTTTATGTTCTATGATATTTTTTGATCAGAAGCGTAGTTTTCGAGATATATCGAGATATTTAAAAGTTCCGAAGCCGCACCAACATAATAGAGATACAGAAACACCGTGGCCCCTTTCTTTGAGATAACTCTGCACTAGTGCGAGCCGCAAATGCCACTTGCAGCTTAGCTGTGCAGAAGAAGAACAACAAGAAGAAGAAATATCTCGAAATATGTCCGTCAGGCGCCATCCCTTGCGATATATCTGCAAATATCTCGGAAACGAAGCGAGCTATGGCAAAATGTTAAGAGACCTTTTTTGTAGAGAATTAAGTTTCCTACTTTTTATCTTCTATGATATTTTTTGATCAGATGCGTAGTTCTCGAGATATATCAAGATATTTAAAAGTTCCGAAGCCGCACAAACATAGTAGAGATACAGAAACACCGTGGCCCCTCTCTTTGAGATAACTCTGCACTATTGCGAGCTGCAAATGCCACTTCCAGCTTAGCTGTGCAGATGAAGAACAACACGAAGAAGAAATATCTCGAAATATGTCCGTCAGGCCCTTTCCCTTGAGATAAATCTGCAAATATCTCGGAAACGAAGCGAGCTATGGCAAAATGTTAAGAGACCTTTTTTGTAGAGAATTAAGTTTCCTACTTTGTATGTTCTATGATATTTTTTGATCAGATGCGTAGTTCTCGAGATATATCAAGATATTTAAAAGTTCCGAAGCTGCACCAACATAATAGAGACACAGAAACACCGTGGCCCCTTTCTTTGAGATAACTCTGCACTAGTGCGAGCCGCAAATGCCACTTCCAGCTTAGCTGTGCAGAAGAAGAACAACAAGAAGAAGAAATATCTCGAAATATGTCCGTTAGGCCCCTTCCCTTGAGATAAATGTGCAAATATCTCGGAAAGGAAGCGAGCTATGGCAAAATGTTAAGAGACGTTTTTTGTAGAGAATTAAGTTTCCTACTTTTTATGTTCTATGGTATTTTTTGATCAGAAGCGTAGTTTTCGAGATATATCGAAATATTTAAAAGTTCCGAAGCCGCACCAACATAATAGAGATACAGAAACACCGTGGCCCCTTTCTTTGAGATAACTCTGCACTAGTGCGAGCCGCAAATGCCACTTCCAGCTTAGCTGTGCAGAAGAAGAACAACAAGAAGAAGAAATATCTCGAAATATGTCCGTCAGGCCCCATCCCTTGCGATATATCTGCAAATATCTCGGAAACGAAGCGAGCTATGGCAAAATGTTAAGAGACCTTTTTTGTAGAGAATTAAGTTTCCTACTTTTTATCTTCTATGATATTTTTTGATCAGATGCGTAGTTGTCGAGATATATCAAGATATTTAAAAGTTCCGAAGCCGCACAAACATAGTAGAGATACAGAAACACCGTGGCCCTTCTCTTTGAGATAACTCTGCACTATTGCGAGCTGCAAATGCCACTTCCAGCTTAGCTGTGCAGAAGAAGAACAACAAGAAGAAGAAATATCTCGAAATATGTCCGTCAGGCCCCTTCCCTTGAGATAAATCGGCAAATATCTCGGAAACGAAGCGAGCTATGGCAAAATGTTAAGAGACCTTTTTTGTAGAGAATTAAGTTTCCTACTTTTTATGTTCTATGATATTTTTTGATCAGAAGCGTAGTTTTCGAGATATATCGAGATATTTAAAAGTTCCGAAGCCGCACCAACATAATAGAGATACAGAAACACCGTGGCCCCTTTCTTTGAGATAACTCTGCACTAGTGCGAGCCGCAAATGCCACTTCCAGCTTAGCTGTGCAGAAGAAGAACAACAAGAAGAAGAAATATCTCGAAATATGTCCGTCAGGCCCCTTCCCTTGAGATAAATCGGCAAATATCTCGGAAACGAAGCGAGCTATGGCAAAATGTTAAGAGACCTTTTTTGTAGAGAATTAAGTTTCCTACTTTTTATGTTCTATGATATTTTTTGATCAGAAGCGTAGTTTTCGAGATATATCGAGATATTTAAAAGTTCCGAAGCCGCACAAACATAGTAGAGATACAGAAACACCGTGGCCCCTCTCTTTGAGATAACTCTGCACTATTGCGAGCTGCAAATGCCACTTCCAGCTTAGCTGTGCAGAAGAAGAACAACAAGAAGAAGAAATATCTCGAAATATGTCCGTCAGGCCCCTTCCCTTGAGATAAATCGGCAAATATCTCGGAAACGAAGCGAGCTATGGCAAAATGTTAAGAGACCTTTTTTGTAGAGAATTAAGTTTCCTACTTTGTATGTTCTATGATATTTTTTGATCAGATGCGTAGTTCTCGAGATATATCAAGATATTTAAAAGTTCCGAAGCTGCACCAACATAATAGAGACACAGAAACACCGTGGCCCCTTTCTTTGAGATAACTCTGCACTATGGCGAGCTGTAAATGCCACTTCCAGTTTAGCTGTGCAGAAGAAGAACAACAAGAAGAAGAAATATCTTGAAATATGTCCGTCAGGCCCCTTCCCTTGAGATAAATCGGCAAATATCTCGGAAACGAAGCGAGCTATGGCAAAATGTTAAGAGACCTTTTTTGTAGTGAATTAAGTTTCCTACTTTTTATCTTCTATGATATTTTTTGATCAGATGCGTAGTTCTCGAGATATATCAAGATATTTAAAAGTTCCGAAGCCGCACAAACATAGTAGAGATACAGAAACACCGTGGCCCCTCTCTTTGAGATAACTCTGCACTATTGCGAGCTGCAAATGCCACTTCCAGCTTAGCTGTGCAGAAGAAGAACAACAAGAAGAAGAAATATCTCGAAATATGTCCGTCAGGCCCCTTCCCTTGAGATAAATCGGCAAATATCTCGGAAACGAAGTGAGCTATGGCAAAATGTTAAGAGACCTTTTTTGTAGAGAATTAAGTTTCCTACTTTTTATGTTCTATGATATTTTTTGATCAGATGCGTAGTTCTCGAGATATATCAAGATATTTAAAAGTTCCGAAGCCGCACCAACATAATAGAGATACAGAAACACCGTGGCCCCTTTCTTTGAGATAACTCTGCACTATGGCGAGCTGTAAATGCCACTTCCAGCTTAGCTGTGCAGAAGAAGAACAACACGAAGAAGAAATATCTCGAAATATGTCCGTCAGGCCCCTTCCCTTGAGATAAATCTGCAAATATCTCGGAAACGAAGCGAGCTATGGCAAAATGTTAAGAGACCTTTTTTGTAGAGAATTAAGTTTCCTACTTTTTATGTTCTATGATATTTTTTGATCAGATGCGTAGTTCTCGAGATATATCAAGATATTTAAAAGTTCCGAAGCCGCACCAACATAATAGAGATACAGTAACACCGTGGCCCCTTTCTTTGAGATAACTCTGCACTATTGCGAGCTGGAAATGCCACTTCCAGTTTAGCTGTGCAAAAGAAGAACAACAAGAAGAAGAAATATCTCGAAATATGTCCGTCAGGCCCCTTCCCTTGAGATAAATCGGCAAATATCTCGGAAACGAAGCGAGCTATGGCAAAATGTTAAGAGACCTTTTTTGTAGAGAATTAAGTTTCCTACTTTTTATGTTCTATGGTATTTTTTGATCAGAAGCGTAGTTTTCGAGATATATCGAAATATTTAAAAGTTCCGAAGCCGCACCAACATAATAGAGATACAGAAACACCGTGGCCCCTTTCTTTGAGATAACTCTGCACTAGTGCGAGCCGCAAATGCCACTTCCAGCTTAGCTGTGCAGAAGAAGAACAACAAGAAGAAGAAATATCTCGAAATATGTCCGTCAGGCCCCATCCCTTGCGATATATCTGCAAATATCTCGGAAACGAAGCGAGCTATGGCAAAATGTTAAGAGACCTTTTTTGTAGAGAATTAAGTTTCCTACTTTTTATCTTCTATGATATTTTTTGATCAGATGCGTAGTTGTCGAGATATATCAAGATATTTAAAAGTTCCGAAGCCGCACAAACATAGTAGAGATACAGAAACACCGTGGCCCCTCTCTTTGAGATCACTCTGCACTATTGCGAGCTGCAAATGCCACTTCCAGCTTAGCTGTGCAGAAGAAGAACAACAAGAAGAAGAAATATCTCGAAATATGTCCGTCAGGCCCCTTCCCTTGAGATAAATCGGCAAATATCTCGGAAACGAAGCGAGCTATGGCAAAATGTTAAGAGACCTTTTTTGTAGAGAATTAAGTTTCCTACTTTTTATGTTCTATGATATTTTTTGATCAGAAGCGTAGTTTTCGAGATATATCGAGATATTTAAAAGTTCCGAAGCCGCACCAACATAATAGAGATACAGAAACACCGTGGCCCCTTTCTTTGAGATAACTCTGCACTAGTGCGAGCCGCAAATGCCACTTGCAGCTTAGCTGTGCAGAAGAAGAACAACAAGAAGAAGAAATATCTCGAAATATGTCCGTCAGGCGCCATCCCTTGCGATATATCTGCAAATATCTCGGAAACGAAGCGAGCTATGGCAAAATGTTAAGAGACCTTTTTTGTAGAGAATTAAGTTTCCTACTTTTTATCTTCTATGATATTTTTTGATCAGATGCGTAGTTCTCGAGATATATCAAGATATTTAAAAGTTCCGAAGCCGCACAAACATAGTAGAGATACAGAAACACCGTGGCCCCTCTCTTTGAGATAACTCTGCACTATTGCGAGCTGCAAATGCCACTTCCAGCTTAGCTGTGCAGAAGAAGAACAACACGAAGAAGAAATATCTCGAAATATGTCCGTCAGGCCCTTTCCCTTGAGATAAATCTGCAAATATCTCGGAAACGAAGCGAGCTATGGCAAAATGTTAAGAGACCTTTTTTGTAGAGAATTAAGTTTCCTACTTTTTATGTTCTATGATATTTTTTGATCAGAAGCGTAGTTTTCGAGATATATCGAGATATTTAAAAGTTCCGAAGCCGCACCAACATAATAGAGATACAGAAACACCGTGGCCCCTTTCTTTGAGATAACTCTGCACTAGTGCGAGCCGCAAATGCCACTTGCAGCTTAGCTGTGCAGAAGAAGAACAACAAGAAGAAGAAATATCTCGAAATATGTCCGTCAGGCGCCATCCCTTGCGATATATCTGCAAATATCTCGGAAACGAAGCGAGCTATGGCAAAATGTTAAGAGACCTTTTTTGTAGAGAATTAAGTTTCCTACTTTTTATCTTCTATGATATTTTTTGATCAGATGCGTAGTTCTCGAGATATATCAAGATATTTAAAAGTTCCGAAGCCGCACAAACATAGTAGAGATACAGAAACACCGTGGCCCCTCTCTTTGAGATAACTCTGCACTATTGCGAGCTGCAAATGCCACTTCCAGCTTAGCTGTGCAGAAGAAGAACAACACGAAGAAGAAATATCTCGAAATATGTCCGTCAGGCCCTTTCCCTTGAGATAAATCTGCAAATATCTCGGAAACGAAGCGAGCTATGGCAAAATGTTAAGAGACCTTTTTTGTAGAGAATTACGTTTCCTACTTTGTATGTTCTATGATATTTTTTGATCAGATGCGTAGTTCTCGAGATATATCAAGATATTTAAAAGTTCCGAAGCTGCACCAACATAATAGAGACACAGAAACACCGTGGCCCCTTTCTTTGAGATAACTCTGCACTAGTGCGAGCCGCAAATGCCACTTCCAGCTTAGCTGTGCAGAAGAAGAACAACAAGAAGAAGAAATATCTCGAAATATGTCCGTTAGGCCCCTTCCCTTGAGATAAATGTGCAAATATCTCGGAAAGGAAGCGAGCTATGGCAAAATGTTAAGAGACGTTTTTTGTAGAGAATTAAGTTTCCTACTTTTTATGTTCTATGGTATTTTTTGATCAGAAGCGTAGTTTTCGAGATATATCAAGATATTTAAAAGTTCCGAAGCCGCACAAACATAGTAGAGATACAGAAACACCGTGGCCCCTCTCTTTGAGATAACTCTGCACTATTGCGAGCTGCAAATGCCACTTCCAGCTTAGCTGTGCAGAAGAAGAACAACACGAAGAAGAAATATCTCGAAATATGTCCGTCAGGCCCTTTCCCTTGAGATAAATCTGCAAATATCTCGGAAACGAAGCGAGCTATGGCAAAATGTTAAGAGACCTTTTTTGTAGAGAATTACGTTTCCTACTTTGTATGTTCTATGATATTTTTTGATCAGATGCGTAGTTCTCGAGATATATCAAGATATTTAAAAGTTCCGAAGCTGCACCAACATAATAGAGACACAGAAACACCGTGGCCCCTTTCTTTGAGATAACTCTGCACTAGTGCGAGCCGCAAATGCCACTTCCAGCTTAGCTGTGCAGAAGAAGAACAACAAGAAGAAGAAATATCTCGAAATATGTCCGTTAGGCCCCTTCCCTTGAGATAAATGTGCAAATATCTCGGAAAGGAAGCGAGCTATGGCAAAATGTTAAGAGACGTTTTTTGTAGAGAATTAAGTTTCCTACTTTTTATGTTCTATGGTGTTTTTTGATCAGAAGCGTAGTTTTCGAGATATATCGAAATATTTAAAAGTTCCGAAGCCGCACCAACATAATAGAGATACAGAAACACCGTGGCCCCTTTCTTTGAGATAACTCTGCACTAGTGCGAGCCGCAAATGCCACTTCCAGCTTAGCTGTGCAGAAGAAGAACAACAAGAAGAAGAAATATCTCGAAATATGTCCGTCAGGCCCCGATCCCTTGCGATATATCTGCAAATATCTCGGAAACGAAGCGAGCTATGGCAAAATGTTAAGAGACCTTTTTTGTAGAGAATTAAGTTTCCTACTTTTTATCTTCTATGATATTTTTTGATCAGATGCGTAGTTGTCGAGATATATCAAGATATTTAAAAGTTCCGAAGCCGCACAAACATAGTAGAGATACAGAAACACCGTGGCCCCTCTCTTTGAGATAACTCTGCACTATTGCGAGCTGCAAATGCCACTTCCAGCTTAGCTGTGCAGAAGAAGAACAACAAGAAGAAGAAATATCTCGAAATATGTCCGTCAGGCCCCTTCCCTTGAGATAAATCGGCAAATATCTCGGAAACGAAGCGAGCTATGGCAAAATGTTAAGAGACCTTTTTTGTAGAGAATTAAGTTTCCTACTTTTTATGTTCTATGATATTTTTTGATCAGAAGCGTAGTTTTCGAGATATATCGAGATATTTAAAAGTTCCGAAGCCGCACCAACATAATAGAGATACAGAAACACCGTGGCCCCTTTCTTTGAGATAACTCTGCACTAGTGCGAGCCGCAAATGCCACTTGCAGCTTAGCTGTGCAGAAGAAGAACAACAAGAAGAAGAAATATCTCGAAATATGTCCGTCAGGCCCCATCCCTTGCGATATATCTGCAAATATCTCGGAAACGAAGCGAGCTATGGCAAAATGTTAAGAGACCTTTTTTGTAGAGAATTAAGTTTCCTACTTTTTATCTTCTATGATATTTTTTGATCAGATGCGTAGTTCTCGAGATATATCAAGATATTTAAAAGTTCCGAAGCCGCACCAACATAATAGAGATACAGAAACACCGTGGCCCCTTTCTTTGAGATAACTCTGCACTATGGCGAGCTGTAAATGCCACTTCCAGCTTAGCTGTGCAGAAGAAGAACAACACGAAGAAGAAATATCTCGAAATATGTCCGTCAGGCCCTTTCCCTTGAGATAAATCTGCAAATATCTCGGAAACGAAGCGAGCTATGGCAAAATGTTAAGAGACCTTTTTTGTAGAGAATTAAGTTTCCTACTTTTTATCTTCTATGATATTTTTTGATCAGATGCGTAGTTCTCGAGATATATCAAGATATTTAAAAGTTCCGAAGCCGCACCAACATAATAGAGATACAGAAACACCGTGGCCCCTTTCTTTGAGATAACTCTGCACTATGGCGAGCTGTAAATGCCACTTCCAGCTTAGCTGTGCAGAAGAAGAACAACACGAAGAAGAAATATCTCGAAATATGTCCGTCAGGCCCTTTCCCTTGAGATAAATCTGCAAATATCTCGGAAACGAAGCGAGCTATGGCAAAATGTTAAGAGACCTTTTTTGTAGAGAATTAAGTTTCCTACTTTGTATGTTCTATGATATTTTTTGATCAGATGCGTAGTTCTCGAGATATATCAAGATATTTAAAAGTTCCGAAGCTGCACCAACATAATAGAGACACAGAAACACCGTGGCCCCTTTCTTTGAGATAACTCTGCACTAGTGCGAGCCGCAAATGCCACTTCCAGCTTAGCTGTGCAGAAGAAGAACAACAAGAAGAAGAAATATCTCGAAATATGTCCGTTAGGCCCCTTCCCTTGAGATAAATGTGCAAATATCTCGGAAAGGAAGCGAGCTATGGCAAAATGTTAAGAGACGTTTTTTGTAGAGAATTAAGTTTCCTACTTTTTATGTTCTATGGTATTTTTTGATCAGAAGCGTAGTTTTCGAGATATATCGAAATATTTAAAAGTTCCGAAGCCGCACCAACATAATAGAGATACAGAAACACCGTGGCCCCTTTCTTTGAGATAACTCTGCACTAGTGCGAGCCGCAAATGCCACTTCCAGCTTAGCTGTGCAGAAGAAGAACAACAAGAAGAAGAAATATCTCGATATATGTCCGTGAGGCCCCATCCCTTGCGATATATCTGCAAATATCTCGGAAACGAAGCGAGCTATGGCAAAATGTTAAGAGACCTTTTTTGTAGAGAATTAAGTTTCCTACTTTTTATCTTCTATGATATTTTTTGATCAGATGCGTAGTTGTCGAGATATATCAAGATATTTAAAAGTTCCGAAGCCGCACAAACATAGTAGAGATACAGAAACACCGTGGCCCCTCTCTTTGAGATAACTCTGCACTATTGCGAGCTGCAAATGCCACTTCCAGCTTAGCTGTGCAGAAGAAGAACAACAAGAAGAAGAAATATCTCGAAATATGTCCGTCAGGCCCCTTCCCTTGAGATAAATCTGCAAATATCTCGGAAACGAAGCGAGCTATGGCAAAATCTTAAGAGACCTTTCTTGCAGAGAATTAATTTTCCTACTTTTTATGTTCTATGATATTTTTTGATCAGAAGCGTAGTTTTCGAGATATATCGAGATATTTAAAAGTTCCGAAGCCGCACCAACATAATAGAGATACAGAAACACCGTGGCCCCTTTCTTTGAGATAACTCTGCACTATTGCGAGCTGTAAATGCCACTTCCAGCTTAGCTGTGCAGAAGAAGAACAAGAAGAAGAAGAAATATCTCGAAATATGTCCGTCAGGCCCCTTCCCTTGAGATAAATCTGCAAATATCTCGGAAACGAAGCGAGCTATGGCAAAATGTTAAGAGACCTTTTTTGTAGAGAATTAAGTTTCCTACTTTTTATCTTCTATGATATTTTTTGATCAGATGCGTAGTTCTCGAGATATATCAAGATATTTAAAAGTTCCGAAGCCGCACCAACATAATAGAGATACAGAAACACCGTGGTCCCTCTCTTTGAGATAACTCTGCACTATTGCGAGCTGCAAATGCCACTTCCAGCTTAGCTGTGCAGAAGAAGAACAACAAGAAGAAGAAATATCTCGAAATATGTCCGTTAGGCCCCTTCCCTTGAGATAAATGTGCAAATATCTCGGAAACGAAGCGAGCTATGGCAAAATGTTAACAGACTTTTTTGTAGAGAATTATGTTTCCTACAATTTATGTTCTATGATATTTTTTGATCAGAAGCGTAGTTTTCGAGATATATCGAGATATTTAAAAGTTCCGAAGCCGCATCAACATAATAGAGATACAGAAACACCGTGGCCCCTTTCTTTGAGATAACTCTGCACTAGTGCGAGCCGCAAATGCCACTTCCAGCTTAGCTGTGCAGAAGAAGAACAACAAGAAGAAGAAATATCTCGAAATATGTCCGTCAGGCCCCTTCCCTTGAGATAAATCTGCAAATATCTCGGAAACGAAGCGAGCTATGGCAAAATGTTAAGAGACCTTTCTTGCAGAGAATTAATTTTCCTACTTTTTATCTTCTATGATATTTTTTGATCAGATGCGTAGTTCTCGAGATATATCAAGATATTTAAAAGTTCCGAAGCCGCACCAACATAATAGAGATACAGAAACACCGTGGTCCGTCTCTTTGAGATAACTCTGCACTATTGCGAGCTGCAAATGCCACTTCCAGCTTAGCTGTGCAGAAGAAGAACAACAAGAAGAAGAAATATCTCGAAATATGTCCGTCAGGCCCCTTCCCTTGAGATAAATCTGCAAATATCTCGGAAACGAAGCGAGCTATGGCAAAATGTTAAGAGACCTTTCTTGCAGAGAATTAATTTTCCTACTTTTTATGTTCTATGATATTTTTTGATCAGAAGCGTAGTTTTCGAGATATATCGAGATATTTAAAAGTTCCGAAGCCGCACCAACATAATAGAGATACAGAAACACAGTGGCCCCTTTCTTTGAGATAACTCTGCACTATTGCGAGCTGTAAATGCCACTTCCAGCTTAGCTGTGCAGAAGAAGAACAAGAAGAAGAAGAAATATCTCGAAATATGTCCGTCAGGCCCCTTCCCTTGAGATAAATCTGCAAATATCTCGGAAACGAAGCGAGCTATGGCAAAATGTTAAGAGACCTTTTTTGTAGAGAATTAAGTTTCCTACTTTTTATGTTCTATGATATTCTTTGATCAGAAGCGTAGTTTTCGAGATATATCAAGATATTTAAAAGTTCCGAAGCCGCACCAACATAATAGAGATACAGAAACACCGTGGCCCCTTTCTTTGAGATAACTCTGCACTATTGCGAGCCGCAAATGCCACTTCCAGCTTAGCTGTGCAGAAGAAGAACAACAAGAAGAAGAAATATCTCGAAATATGTCCGTCAGGCCCCATCCCTTGCGATAAATCTGCAAATATCTCGGAAACGAAGCGAGCTATGGCAAAATGTTAAGAGACCTTTTTTGTAGAGAATTAAGTTTCCTACTTTTTATCTTCTATGATATTTTTTGATCAGATGCGTAGTTCTCGAGATATATCAAGATATTTAAAAGTTCCGAAGCCGCACCAACATAATAGAGATACAGAAACACCGTGGCCCCTCTCTTTGAGATAACTCTGCACTATTGCGAGCTGCAAATGCCACTTCCAGCTTAGCTGTGCAGAAGAAGAACAACAAGAAGAAGAAATATCTCGAAATATGTCCGTCAGGCCCCTTCCCTTGAGATAAATCTGCAAATATCTCGTAAACGAAGCGAGCTATGGCAAAATGTTAAGAGACCTTTTTTGTAGAGAATTAAGTTTCCTACTTTTTATCTTCTATGATATTTTTTGATCAGATGCGTAGTTCTCGAGATATATCAAGATATTTAAAAGTTCCGAAGCCGCACCAACATAATAGAGATACAGAAACACCGTGGTCCCTCTCTTTGAGATAACTCTGCACTATTGCGAGCTGCAAATGCCACTTCCAGCTTAGCTGTGCAGAAGAAGAACAACAAGAAGAAGAAATATCTCGAAATATGTCCGTTAGGCCCCTTCCCTTGAGATAAATGTGCAAATATCTCGGAAACGAAGCGAGCTATGGCAAAATGTTAACAGACTTTTTTGTAGAGAATTATGTTTCCTACAATTTATGTTCTATGATATTTTTTGATCAGATGCGTAGTTTTCGAGATATATCGAGATATTTAAAAGTTCCGAAGCCGCATCAACATAATAGAGATACAGAAACACCGTGGCCCCTTTCTTTGAGATAACTCTGCACTAGTGCGAGCCGCAAATGCCACTTCCAGCTTAGCTGTGCAGAAGAAGAACAACAAGAAGAAGAAATATCTCGAAATATGTCCGTCAGGCCCCTTCCCTTGAGATAAATCTGCAAATATCTCGGAAACGAAGCGAGCTATGGCAAAATGTTAAGAGACCTTTCTTGCAGAGAATTAATTTTCCTACTTTTTATCTTCTATGATATTTTTTGATCAGATGCGTAGTTCTCGAGATATATCAAGATATTTAAAAGTTCCGAAGCCGCACCAACATAATAGAGATACAGAAACACCGTGGTCCCTCTCTTTGAGATAACTCTGCACTATTGCGAGCTGCAAATGCCACTTCCAGCTTAGCTGTGCAGAAGAAGAACAACAAGAAGAAGAAATATCTCGAAATATGTCCGTTAGGCCCCTTCCCTTGAGATAAATGTGCAAATATCTCGGAAACGAAGCGAGCTATGGCAAAATGTTAACAGACTTTTTTGTAGAGAATTATGTTTCCTACAATTTATGTTCTATGATATTTTTTGATCAGAAGCGTAGTTTTCGAGATATATCGAGATATTTAAAAGTTCCGAAGCCGCATCAACATAATAGAGATACAGAAACACCGTGGCCCCTTTCTTTGAGATAACTCTGCACTAGTGCGAGCCGCAAATGCCACTTCCAGCTTAGCTGTGCAGAAGAAGAACAACAAGAAGAAGAAATATCTCGAAACATGTCCGTCAGGCCCCTTCCCTTGAGATAAATCTGCAAATATCTCGGAAACGAAGCGAGCTATGGCAAAATGTTAAGAGACCTTTTTTGTAGAGAATTAAGTTTCCTACTTTTTATGTTCTATGATATTTTTTGATCAGACGCGTAGTTCTCGAGATATATCAAGATATTTGAAAGTTCCGAAGCCGCACCAACATAATAGAGATACAGAAACACCGTGGCCCCTTTCTTTGAGATAACTCTGCACCATTGCGAGCTGCAAATGCCACTTCCAGCTTAGCTGTGCAGAAGAAGAACAACAAGAAGAAGAAATATCTCGAAATATGTCCGTCAGGCCCCTTCCCTTGAGATAAATCTGCAAATATCTCGGAAACGAAGCGAGCTATGGCAAAATGTTAAGAGACCTTTTTTGTAGAGAATTAAGTTTCCTACTTTTTATGTTCTATGATATTTTTTGATCAGATGCGTAGTTCTCGAGATATATCAAGATATTTAAAAGTTCCGAAGCCGCACCAACATAATAGAGATACAGAAACACCGTCGCCCCTTTCTTTGAGATAACTCTGCACTATTGCGAGCTGCAAATGCCACTTCCAGCTTAGCTGTGCAGATGAAGAACAACAAGAAGAAGAAATATCTCGAAATATGTCCGTCAGGCCCCTTCCCTTGAGATATATCTGCAACTATCTCGGAAACGAAGCGAGCTATGGCAAAATGTTAAGAGACTTTATTTGTAGAAAATTTAGTTTCCTACTTTTTATGTTCTATGATATTTTTTGATCAGATGCGTAGTTCTCGAGATATATCAAGATATTTAAAAGTTCCGAAGCCGCACCAACATAATAGAGATACAGAAACACCGTGGCCCCTCTCTTTGAGATAACTCTGCACTATTGCGAGCTGCAAATGCCACTTCCAGCTTAGCTGTGCAGAAGAAGAACAACAAGAAGAAGAAATATCTCGAAATATGTCCGTCAGGCCCCTTCCCTTGAGATAAATCTGCAAATATCTCGTAAACGAAGCGAGCTATGGCAAAATGTTAAGAGACCTTTTTTGTAGAGAATTAAGTTTCCTACTTTTTATCTTCTATGATATTTTTTGATCAGATGCGTAGTTCTCGAGATATATCAAGATATTTAAAAGTTCCGAAGCCGCACCAACATAATAGAGATACAGAAACACCGTGGTCCCTCTCTTTGAGATAACTCTGCACTATTGCGAGCTGCAAATGCCACTTCCAGCTTAGCTGTGCAGAAGAAGAACAACAAGAAGAAGAAATATCTCGAAATATGTCCGTTAGGCCCCTTCCCTTGAGATAAATGTGCAAATATCTCGGAAACGAAGCGAGCTATGGCAAAATGTTAACAGACTTTTTTGTAGAGAATTATGTTTCCTACAATTTATGTTCTATGATATTTTTTGATCAGATGCGTAGTTTTCGAGATATATCGAGATATTTAAAAGTTCCGAAGCCGCATCAACATAATAGAGATACAGAAACACCGTGGCCCCTTTCTTTGAGATAACTCTGCACTAGTGCGAGCCGCAAATGCCACTTCCAGCTTAGCTGTGCAGAAGAAGAACAACAAGAAGAAGAAATATCTCGAAATATGTCCGTCAGGCCCCTTCCCTTGAGATAAATCTGCAAATATCTCGGAAACGAAGCGAGCTATGGCAAAATGTTAAGAGACCTTTCTTGCAGAGAATTAATTTTCCTACTTTTTATCTTCTATGATATTTTTTGATCAGATGCGTAGTTCTCGAGATATATCAAGATATTTAAAAGTTCCGAAGCCGCACCAACATAATAGAGATACAGAAACACCGTGGTCCCTCTCTTTGAGATAACTCTGCACTATTGCGAGCTGCAAATGCCACTTCCAGCTTAGCTGTGCAGAAGAAGAACAACAAGAAGAAGAAATATCTCGAAATATGTCCGTCAGGCCCCTTCCCTTGAGATAAATCTGCAAATATCTCGGAAACGAAGCGAGCTATGGCAAAATGTTAAGAGACCTTTCTTGCAGAGAATTAATTTTCCTACTTTTTATCTTCTATGATATTTTTTGATCAGATGCGTAGTTCTCGAGATATATCAAGATATTTAAAAGTTCCGAAGCCGCACCAACATAATAGAGATACAGAAACACCGTGGTCCCTCTCTTTGAGATAACTCTGCACTATTGCGAGCTGCAAATGCCACTTCCAGCTTAGCTGTGCAGAAGAAGAACAACAAGAAGAAGAAATATCTCGAAATATGTCCGTTAGGCCCCTTCCCTTGAGATAAATGTGCAAATATCTCGGAAACGAAGCGAGCTATGGCAAAATGTTAACAGACTTTTTTGTAGAGAATTATGTTTCCTACAATTTATGTTCTATGATATTTTTTGATCAGAAGCGTAGTTTTCGAGATATATCGAGATATTTAAAAGTTCCGAAGCCGCACCAACATAATAGAGATACAGAAACACCGTGGCCCCTTTCTTTGAGATAACTCTGCACTATTGCGAGCTGCAAATGCCACTTCCAGCTTAGCTGTGCAGAAGAAGAACAACAAGAAGAAGAAATATCTCGAAATATGTCCGTCAGGCCCCTTCCCTTGAGATAAATCTGCAAATATCTCGGAAACGAAGCGAGCTATGGCAAAATGTTAAGAGACCTTTTTTGTAGAGAATTAAGTTTCCTACTTTTTATGTTCTATGATATTTTTTGATCAGATGCGTAGTTCTCGAGATATATCAAGATATTTAAAAGTTCCGAAGCCGCACCAACATAATAGAGATACAGAAACACCGTCGCCCCTTTCTTTGAGATAACTCTGCACTATTGCGAGCTGCAAATGCCACTTCCAGCTTAGCTGTGCAGATGAAGAACAACAAGAAGAAGAAATATCTCGAAATATGTCCGTCAGGCCCCTTCCCTTGAGATATATCTGCAACTATCTCGGAAACGAAGCGAGCTATGGCAAAATGTTAAGAGACTTTATTTGTAGAAAATTTAGTTTCCTACTTTTTATGTTCTATGATATTTTTTGATCAGATGCGTAGTTCTCGAGATATATCAAGATATTTAAAAGTTCCGAAGCCGCACCAACATAATAGAGATACAGAAACACCGTGGCCCCTCTCTTTGAGATAACTCTGCACTATTGCGAGCTGCAAATGCCACTTCCAGCTTAGCTGTGCAGAAGAAGAACAACGAGAAGAAGAAATATCTCGAAATATGTCCGTCAGGTCCCTTCCCTTGAGATAAATCTGCAAATATCTCGGAAACGAAGCGAGCTATGGCAAAATGTTAAGAGACCTTTTTTGTAGAGAATTAAGTTTCCTACTTTTTATGTTCTATGATATTTTTTGATCAGATGCGTAGTTCTCGAGATATATCAAGATATTTAAAAGTTCCGAAGCCGCACCAACATAATAGAGATACAGAAACACCGTGGCCCCTTTCTTTGAGATAACTCTGCACTATTGCGAGCTGCAAATGCCACTTCCAGCTTAGCTGTGCAGAAGAAGAACAACAAGAAGAAGAAATATCTCGAAATATGTCCGTCAGGCCCCTTCCCTTGAGATAAATCTGCAAATATCTCGGAAACGAAGCGAGCTATGGCAAAATGTTAAGAGACCTTTTTTGTAGAGAATTAAGTTTCCTACTTTTTATGTTCTATGATATTTTTTGATCAGAAGCGTAGTTTTCGAGATATATCGAGATATTTAAAAGTTCCGAAGCCGCACCAACATAATAGAGATACAGAAACACCGTGGCCCCTTTCTTTGAGATAACTCTGCACTAGTGCGAGCCGCAAATGCCACTTCCAGCTTAGCTGTGCAGAAGAAGAACAACAAGAAGAAGAAATATCTCGAAACATGTCCGTCAGGCCCCTTCCCTTGAGATAAATCTGCAAATATCTCGGAAACGAAGCGAGCTATGGCAAAATGTTAAGAGACCTTTTTCGTAGCGAATTAAGTTTGCTACTTTTTATGTTCTATGATATTTTTTGATCAGACGCGTAGTTCTCGAGATATATCAAGATATTTGAAAGTTCCGAAGCCGCACCAACATAATAGAGATACAGAAACACCGTGGCCCCTTTCTTTGAGATAACTCTGCACTAGTGCGAGCCGCAAATGCCACTTCCAGCTTAGCTGTGCAGAAGAAGAACAACAAGAAGAAGAAATATCTCGAAATATGTCCGTCAGGCCCCTTCCCTTGAGATATATCTGCAACTATCTCGGAAACGAAGCGAGCTATGGCAAAATGTTAAGAGACTTTATTTGTAGAAAATTTAGTTTCCTACTTTTTATGTTCTATGATATTTTTTGATCAGATGCGTAGTTCTCGAGATATATCAAGATATTTAAAAGTTCCGAAGCCGCACCAACATAATAGAGATACAGAAACACCGTGGCCCCTTTCTTTGAGATAACTCTGCACTATTGCGAGCTGTAAATGCCACTTCCAGCTTAGCTGTGCAGAAGAAGAACAACAAGAAGAAGAAATATCTCGAAATATGTCCGTCAGGCCCCTTCCCTTGAGATAAATCTGCAAATATCTCGGAAACGAAGCGAGCTATGGCAAAATGTTAAGAGACGTTTTTTGTAGAGAATTATGTTTCCTACAATTTACGTTCTATGATATTTTTTGATCAGAAGCGTAGTTTTCGAGATATATCGAGATATTTAAAAGTTCCGAAGCCGCACCAACATAATAGAGATACAGAAACACCGTGGCCCCTTTCTTTGAGATAACTCTGCACTAGTGCGAGCCGCAAATGCCACTTCCAGCTTAGCTGTGCAGAAGAAGAACAACAAGAAGAAGAAATATCTCGAAATATGTCCGTCAGGCCCCTTCCCTTGAGATAAATCTGCAAATATCTCGAAAACGAAGCGAGCTATGGCAAAATGTTTAGAGACCTTTTTTGTAGAGAATTAAGTTTCCTACTTTTTATGTTCTATGATATTTTTTGATCAGATGCGTAGTTCTCGAGATATATCAAGATATTTAAAAGTTCCGAAGCCGCACCAACATAATAGAGATACAGAAACACCGTGGCCCCTTTCTTTGAGATAACTCTGCACTATTGCGAGCAGTAAATGCCACTTCCAGCTTAGCTGTGCAGAAGAAGAACAACACGAAGAAGAAATATCTCGAAATATGTCCGTCAGGCCCCTTCCCTTGAGATAAATCTGCAAATATCTCGGAAACGAAGCGAGCTATGGCAAAATGTTAAGAGACCTTTTTTGTAGAGAATTAAGTTTCCTACTTTTTATGTTCTATGATATTTTTTGATCAGATGCGTAGTTCTCGAGATATATCAAGATATTTAAAAGTTCCGAAGCCGCACCAACATAATAGAGATACAGAAACAACGTGGCCCCTTTCTTTGAGATAACTCAGCACTATTGCGAGCTGCAAATGCCACTTCCAGCTTAGCTGTGCAGAAGAAGAACAACAAGAAGAAGAAATATCTCGAAATATGTCCGTCAGGCCCCTTCCCTTGAGATAAATCTGCAAATATCTCGGAAACGAAGCGAGCTATGGCAAAATGTTAAGAGACCTTATTTGTAGAGAATTAAGTTTCCTACTTTTTATGTTCTATGATGTTTTTTGATCAGATGCGTAGTTCTCGAGATATATCAAGATATTTAAAAGTTCCGAAGCCGCACCAACATGATAGAGATACAGAAACACCGTGGCCCCTTTCTTTGAGATAACTCTGCACTAGTGCGAGCCGCAGATGCCACTTCCAGCTTAGCTGTGCAGAAGAAGAACAACAAGAAGAAGAAATATCTCGAAATATGTCCGTCAGGCCCCTTCCCTTGAGATAAATCTGCAAATATCTCGGAAACGAAGCGAGCTATGGCAAAATGTTAAGAGATATTTTTTGTAGAGAATTATGTTTCCTACAATTTATGTTCTATGATATTTTTTGATCAGAAGCGTAGTTTTCGAGATATATCGAGATATTTAAAAGTTCCGAAGCCGCACCAACATCATAGAGATACAGAAACACCGTGGCCCCTTTCTTTGAGATAACTCTGCACTATTGCGAGCTGTAAATGCCACTTCCAGCTTAGCTGTGCAGGAGAAGAACAACAAGAAGAAGAAATATCTCGAAATATGTCCGTCAGGCCCCTTCCCTTGAGATATATCTGCAAATATCTCGGAAACGAAGCGAGCTATGGCAAAATGTTAAGAGACCTTTTTTGTAGAGAATTATGTTTCCTACAATTTATGTTCGATGATATTTTTTGATCAGAAGCGTAGTTTTCGAGATATATCGAGATATTTAAAAGTTCCGAAGCCGCACCAACATAATAGAGATTCAGAAACACCGTGGCCCCTATCTTTGAGATAACTCTGCACTAGTGCGAGCCGCAAATGCCACTTCCAGCTTAGCTGTGCAGAAGAAGAACAACAAGAAGAAGAAATATCTCGAAATATGTCCGTCAGGCCCGTTCCTTTGAGCTGAATCTGCAAATATCTCGGAAACGAAGCGAGCTATGGCAAAATGTTAAGAGACGTTTTTTGTAGAGAATTATGTTTCCTACAATTTATGTTCTATGATATTTTTTGATCAGATGCGTAGTTCTCGAGATATATCAAGATATTTAAAAGTTCCGAAGCCGCACCAACATAATAGAGATACAGAAACAACGTGGCCCCTTTCTTTGAGATAACTCAGCACTATTGCGAGCTGCAAATGCCACTTCCAGCTTAGCTGTGCAGAAGAAGAACAACAAGAAGAAGAAATATCTCGAAATATGTCCGTCAGGCCCCTTCCCTTGAGATAAATCTGCAAATATCTCGGAAACGAAGCGAGCTATGGCAAAATGTTAAGAGACTTTATTTGTAGAGAATTAAGTTTCCTACTTTTTATGTTCTATGATATTTTTTGATCAGATGCGTAGTTCTCGAGATATATCAAGATATTTAAAAGTTCCGAAGCCGCACCAACATAATAGAGATACAGAAACACCGTGGCCCCTTTCTTTGAGATAACTCTGCACTATTGCGAGCTGGAAATGCTACTTCCAGTTTAGCTGTGCAGAAGAAGAACAACAAGAAGAAGAAATATCTCGAAATATGTCCGTCAGGCCCCTTCCCATGAGATAAATCTGCAAATATCTCGGAAACGAACCGAGCTATGGCAAAACGTTAAGAGACCTTTTTTGTAGAAAAATAAGTGTCCTACTTTGTATGTTGTATGATATTTTTTGATCAGATGCGTAGTTCTCGAGATATATCAAGATATTTAAAAGTTTCGAAGCCGCACCAACATAATAGAGATACAGAAACACCGTGGCCCCTTTCTTTGAGATAACTCTGCACTATTGCGAGCCGCAAATGCCACTTCCAGCTTAGCTGTGCAGAAGAAGAACAACAAGAAGAAGAAATATCTCGAAATATGTCCGTCAGGCCCCTTCCCTTGAGATAAATCTGCAAATATCTCGGAAACGAAGCGAGCTATGGCAAGATGTTAAGAGACCTTTTTTGTAGAGAATTAAGTTTCCTACTTTTTATGTTCTATGATATTTTTTGATCAGATGCGTAGTTCTCGAGATATATCAAGATATTTAAAAGTTCCGAAGCCGCACCAACATAATAGAGATACAGAAACACCGTGGCCCCTTCCTTTGAGATAACTCTGCACTAGTGCGAGCCGCAAATGCCACTTCCAGCTTAGCTGTGCAGAAGAAGAACAACAAGAAGAAGAAATATCTCGAAATATGTCCGTCAGGCCCCTTCCCTTGAGATAAATCTGCAAATATCTCGGAAACGAAGCGAGCTATGGCAAAATGTTGAGAGACTTTATTTGTAGACAATTAAGTTTCCTACTTTTTATGTTCTATGATATTTTTTGATCAGATGCGTAGTTTTCGAGATATATCGAGACATTTAAAAGTTCCGAAGCCGCACCAACATAATACAGATACAGAAACACCGTGGCCCCTTTCTTTGAGATAACTCTGCACTATTGCGAGCTGCAAATGCCTCTTCCAGCTTAGCTGTGCAGAAGAAGAACAACAAGAAGAAGAAATATCTCGAAATATGTCCGTCAGGCCCCTTCCCTTGAGATAAATCTGCATATATCTCGGAAACGAAGCGAGCTATGGCAAAATGTTAAGAGACCTTTTTTGTAGAGAATTAAGTTTTCTACTTTTTATGTTCTATGATATTTTTTGATCAGAAGCGTAGTTTTCGAGATATATCGAGATATTTAAAAGTTCCGAAGCCGCACCAACATAATTGAGATTCAGAAACACCGTGGCCCCTTTCTTTGAGATAAGTCTGCACTAGTGCGAGCCGCAAATGCCACTTCCAGCTTAGCTGTGCAGAAGAAGAACAACAAGAAGAAGAAATATCTCGAAATATGTCCGTCAGGCCCGTTCCTTTGAGCTGAATCTGCAAATATCTCGGAAACGAAGCGAGCTATGGCAAAATGTTAAGAGACCTTTTTTGTAGAGAATTAAGTTTGCTACTTTTTATCTTCTATGATATTTTTTGATCAGATGCGTAGTTCTCGAGATATATCAAGATATTTAAAAGTTCCGAAGCCGCACCAACATAATAGAGATACAGAAACACCGTGGCCCCTCTCTTTGAGATAACTCTGCACTATTGCGAGCTGCAAATGCCACTTCCAGCTTAGCTGTGCAGAAGAAGAACAACAAGAAGAAGAAATATCTCGAAATATGTCCGTCAGGCCCCTTCCCTTGAGATAAATCTGCAAATATCTCGGAAACGAAGCGAGCTATGGCAAAATGTTTAGAGACCTTTCTTGTAGAGAATTAAGTTTCCTACTTCTTACGTTCTATGATATTTTTTGATCAGATGCGTAATTCTCGAGATATATCAAGATATTTAAAAGTTCCGAAGCTGCACCAACATAATAGAGATACAGAAACACCGTGGCCCCTTTGTGTGAGATAACTCTGCACTATTGCGAGCTGCAAATGCCAGTTCGAGCTTAGCTGTGCAGAAGAAGCACAACAAGAAGAAGAAATATCTCGAAATATGTCCGTCAGGCCCCTTCCCTTGAGATAAATCTGCAAACATCTCGGAAACGAAGCGAGCTATGGCAAAACGTTGAGAGACCCTTTTTGTAGGAAATTAAGTTTCCTACTATTTATGTTCTATGATATTTTTTGATCAGATGCGTAGTTTTCGAGATATATCGAGATATTTAAAGGTTCCGAAGCCGCACCAACATAATAAAGATACATAAACAACGTGGCCTCTTTCTTTGAGATAACTCTGCACTATTCCGAGCTGCAAATGTAACTTCCACTTTAGCTCTGCAGAAGAGGAACAACAAGAAGAAGAAATATCTCGAAATATGTCCGTCAGGCCCCTTCCCTTGAGATAAATCTGCAAATATCTCGGAAACGAAGCGAGCTATGGCAAAATGTTAAGAGATATTTTTTGTAGAGAATTATGTTTCCTACAATTTATGTTCGATGATATTTTTTGATCAGAAGCGTAGTTTTCGAGATATATCGAGATATTTAAAAGTTCCGAAGCCGCACCAACATAATAGAGATTCAGAAACACCGTGGCCCCTATCTTTGAGATAACTCTGCACTAGTGCGAGCCGCAAATGCCACTTCCAGCTTAGCTGTGCAGAAGAAGAACAACAAGAAGAAGAAATATCTCGAAATATGTCCGTCAGGCCCGTTCCTTTGAGCTGAATCTGCAAATATCTCGGAAACGAAGCGAGCTATGGCAAAATGTTAAGAGACGTTTTTTGTAGAGAATTATGTTTCCTACAATTTAAGTTCTATGATATTTTTTGATCAGAAGCGTAGTTTTCGAGATATATCGAGATATTTAAAAGTTCCGAAGCCGCACCAACATAATAGAGATACAGAAACAACGTGGCCCCTTTCTTTGAGATAACTCAGCACTATTGCGAGCTGCAAATGCCACTTCCAGCTTAGCTGTGCAGAAGAAGAACAACAAGAAGAAGAAATATCTCGAAATATGTCCGTCAGGCCCCTTCCCTTGAGATAAATCTGCAAATATCTCGGAAACGAAGCGAGCTATGGCAAAATGTTAAGAGACCTTATTTGTAGAGAATTAAGTTTCCTACTTTTTATGTTCTATGATATTTTTTGATCAGATGCGTAGTTCTCGAGATATATCAAGATATTTAAAAGTTCCGAAGCCGCACCAACATGATAGAGATACAGAAACACCGTGGCCCCTTTCTTTGAGATAACTCTGCACTAGTGCGAGCCGCAAATGCCACTTCCAGCTTAGCTGTGCAGAAGAAGAACAACAAGAAGAAGAAATATCTCGAAATATGTCCGTCAGGCCCCTTCCCTTGAGATAAATCTGCAAATATCTCGGAAACGAAGCGAGCTATGGCAAAATGTTAAGAGACGTTTTTTGTAGAGAATTATGTTTCCTACAATTTATGTTCTATGATATTTTTTGATCAGAAGCGTAGTTTTCGAGATATATCGAGATATTTAAAAGTTCCGAAGCCGCACCAACATAATAGAGATAC
Organism: Osmia lignaria lignaria; assembly: GCF_051020975.1. Classification (NCBI taxonomy): domain Eukaryota; kingdom Metazoa; phylum Arthropoda; class Insecta; order Hymenoptera; family Megachilidae; genus Osmia; species Osmia lignaria. The sequence goes on from NW_027478166.1 coordinate 9,835,695, forward strand.
AGAAACACCGTGGCCCCTTTCTTTGAGATAACTCTGCACTATTGCGAGCTGTAAATGCCACTTCCAGCTTAGCTGTGCAGAAGAAGAACAACAAGAAGAAGAAATATCTCGAAATATGTCCGTCAGGCCCCTTCCCTTGAGATAAATCTGCAAATATCTCGGAAACGAAGCGAGCTATGGCAAAATGTTAAGAGACATTATTTGTAGAGAATTAAGTTTCCTACTTTTTATGTTCTATGATATTTTTTGATCAGATGCGTAGTTCTCGAGATATATCAAGATATTTAAAAGTTCCGAAGCCGCACCAACATAATAGAGATACAGAAACACCGTGGCCCCTTTCTTTGAGATAACTCTGCACTATTGCGAGCTGGAAATGCTACTTCCAGTTTAGCTGTGCAGAAGAAGAACAACAAGAAGAAGAAATATCTCGAAATATGTCCGTCAGGCCCCTTCCCATGAGATAAATCTGCAAATATCTCGGAAACGAACCGAGCTATGGCAAAACGTTAAGAGACCTTTTTTGTAGAAAAATATGTGTCCTACTTTGTATGTTGTATGATATTTTTTGATCAGATGCGTAGTTCTCGAGATATATCAAGATATTTAAAAGTTCCGAAGCCGCACCAACATAATAGAGATACAGAAACACCGTGGCCCCTTTCTTTGAGATAACTCTGCACTATTGCGAGCCGCAAATGCCACTTCCAGCTTAGCTGTGCAGAAGAAGAACAACAAGAAGAAGAAATATCTCGAAATATGTCCGTCAGGCCCCTTCCCTTGAGATAAATCTGCAAATATCTCGGAAACGAAGCGAGCTATGGCAAGATGTTAAGAGACCTTTTTTGTAGAGAATTAAGTTTCCTACTTTTTATGTTCTATGATATTTTTTGATCAGATGCGTAGTTCTCGAGATATATCAAGATATTTAAAAGTTCCGAAGCCGCACCAACATAATAGAGATACAGAAACACCGTGGCCCCTTCCTTTGAGATAACTCTGCACTAGTGCGAGCCGCAAATGCCACTTCCAGCTTAGCTGTGCAGAAGAAGAACAACAAGAAGAAGAAATATCTCGAAATATGTCCGTCAGGCCCCTTCCCTTGAGATAAATCTGCAAATATCTCGGAAACGAAGCGAGCTATGGCAAAATGTTAAGAGTTATTTTTTGTAGAGAATTATGTTTCCTACAATTTATGTTCTATGATATTTTTTGATCAGAAGCGTAGTTTTCGAGATATATCGAGATATTTAAAAGTTCCGAAGCCGCACCAACATCATAGAGATACAGAAACACCGTGGCCCCTTTCTTTGAGATAACTCTGCACTATTGCGAGCTGTAAATGCCACTTCCAGCTTAGCTGTGCAGGAGAAGAACAACAAGAAGAAGAAATATCTCGAAATATGTCCGTCAGGCCCCTTCCCTTGAGATATATCTGCAAATATCTCGGAAACGAAGCGAGCTATGGCAAAATGTTAAGAGACCTTTTTTGTAGAGAATTATGTTTCCTACAATTTATGTTCGATGATATTTTTTGATCAGAAGCGTAGTTTTCGAGATATATCGAGATATTTAAAAGTTCCGAAGCCGCACCAACATAATAGAGATTCAGAAACACCGTGGCCCCTATCTTTGAGATAACTCTGCACTAGTGCGAGCCGCAAATGCCACTTCCAGCTTAGCTGTGCAGAAGAAGAACAACAAGAAGAAGAAATATCTCGAAATATGTCCGTCAGGCCCCTTCCCTTGAGATAAATCTGCAAATATCTCGGAAACGAAGCGAGCTATGGCAAAATGTTGAGAGACTTTATTTGTAGACAATTAAGTTTCCTACTTTTTATGTTCTATGATATTTTTTGATCAGATGCGTAGTTCTCGAGATATATCAAGATATTTAAAAGTTCCGAAGCCGCACCAACATGATAGAGATACAGAAACACCGTGGCCCCTTTCTTTGAGATAACTCTGCACTAGTGCGAGCCGCAAATGCCACTTCCAGCTTAGCTGTGCAGAAGAAGAACAACAAGAAGAAGAAATATCTCGAAATATGTCCGTCAGGCCCCTTCCCTTGAGATAAATCTGCAAATATCTCGGAAACGAAGCGAGCTATGGCAAAATGTTAAGAGAGCTTATTTGTAGAGAATTAAGTTTCCTACTTTTTATGTTCTATGATATTTTTTGATCAGATGCGTAGTTCTCGAGATATATCAAGATATTTAAAAGTTCCGAAGCCGCACCAACATGATAGAGATACAGAAACACCGTGGCCCCTTTCTTTGAGATAACTCTGCACTAGTGCGAGCCGCAAATGCCACTTCCAGCTTAGCTGTGCAGAAGAAGAACAACAAGAAGAAGAAATATCTCGAAATATGTCCGTCAGGCCCCTTCCCTTGAGATAAATCTGCAAATATCTCGGAAACGAAGCGAGCTATGGCAAAATGTTAAGAGACGTTTTTTGTAGAGAATTATGTTTCCTACAATTTATGTTCTATGATATTTTTTGATCAGAAGCGTAGTTTTCGAGATATATCGAGATATTTAAAAGTTCCGAAGCCGCACCAACATAATAGAGATACAGAAACACCGTGGCCCCTTTCTTTGAGATAACTCTGCACTATTGCGAGCTGTAAATGCCACTTCCAGCTTAGCTGTGCAGAAGAAGAACAACAAGAAGAAGAAATATCTCGAAATATGTCCGTCAGGCCCCTTCCCTTGAGATAAATCTGTAAATATCTCGGAAACCAAGCGAGCTATGGCAAAATGTTAAGAGACTTTATTTGTAGAGAATTAAGTTTCCTACTTTTTATGTTCTATGATATTTTTTGATCAGATGCGTAGTTCTCGAGATATATCAAGATATTTAAAAGTTCCGAAGCCGCACCAACATAATAGAGATACAGAAACACCGTGGCCCCTTTCTTTGAGATAACTCTGCACTATTGCGAGCTGGAAATGCTACTTCCAGTTTAGCTGTGCAGAAGAAGAACAACAAGAAGAAGAAATATCTCGAAATATGTCCGTCAGGCCCCTTCCCATGAGATAAATCTGCAAATATCTCGGAAACGAACCGAGCTATGGCAAAACGTTAAGAGACCTTTTTTGTAGAAAAATAAGTGTCCTACTTTGTATGTTGTATGATATTTTTTGATCAGATGCGTAGTTCTCGAGATATATCAAGATATTTAAAAGTTCCGAAGCCGCACCAACATAATAGAGATACAGAAACACCGTGGCCCCTTTCTTTGAGATAACTCTGCACTATTGCGAGCCGCAAATGCCACTTCCAGCTTAGCTGTGCAGAAGAAGAACAACAAGAAGAAGAAATATCTCGAAATATGTCCGTCAGGCCCCTTCCCTTGAGATAAATCTGCAAATATCTCGGAAACGAAGCGAGCTATGGCAAGATGTTAAGAGACCTTTTTTGTAGAGAATTAAGTTTCCTACTTTTTATGTTCTATGATATTTTTTGATCAGATGCGTAGTTCTCGAGATATATCAAGATATTTAAAAGTTCCGAAGCCGCACCAACATAATAGAGATACAGAAACACCGTGGCCCCTTCCTTTGAGATAACTCTGCACTAGTGCGAGCCGCAAATGCCACTTCCAGCTTAGCTGTGCAGAAGAAGAACAACAAGAAGAAGAAATATCTCGAAATATGTCCGTCAGGCCCCTTCCCTTGAGATAAATCTGCAAATATCTCGGAAACGAAGCGAGCTATGGCAAAATGTTGAGAGACTTTATTTGTAGACAATTAAGTTTCCTACTTTTTATGTTCTATGATATTTTTTGATCAGATGCGTAGTTTTCGAGATATATCGAGACATTTAAAAGTTCCGAAGCCGCACCAACATAATACAGATACAGAAACACCGTGGCCCCTTTCTTTGAGATAACTCTGCACTATTGCGAGCTGCAAATGCCTCTTCCAGCTTAGCTGTGCAGAAGAAGAACAACAAGAAGAAGAAATATCTCGAAATATGTCCGTCAGGCCCCTTCCCTTGAGATAAATCTGCATATATCTCGGAAACGAAGCGAGCTATGGCAAAATGTTAAGAGACCTTTTTTGTAGAGAATTAAGTTTTCTACTTTTTATGTTCTATGATATTTTTTGATCAGAAGCGTAGTTTTCGAGATATATCGAGATATTTAAAAGTTCCGAAGCCGCACCAACATAATTGAGATTCAGAAACACCGTGGCCCCTTTCTTTGAGATAAGTCTGCACTAGTGCGAGCCGCAAATGCCACTTCCAGCTTAGCTGTGCAGAAGAAGAACAACAAGAAGAAGAAATATCTCGAAATATGTCCGTCAGGCCCGTTCCTTTGAGCTGAATCGGCAAATATCTCGGAAACGAAGCGAGCTATGGCAAAATGTTAAGAGACCTTTTTTGTAGAGAATTAAGTTTGCTACTTTTTATCTTCTATGATATTTTTTGATCAGATGCGTAGTTCTCGAGATATATCAAGATATTTAAAAGTTCCGAAGCCGCACCAACATAATAGAGATACAGAAACACCGTGGCCCCTCTCTTTGAGATAACTCTGCACTATTGCGAGCTGCAAATGCCACTTCCAGCTTAGCTGTGCAGAAGAAGAACAACAAGAAGAAGAAATATCTCGAAATATGTCCGTCAGGCCCCTTCCCTTGAGATAAATCTGCAAATATCTCGGAAACGAAGCGAGCTATGGCAAAATGTTTAGAGACCTTTCTTGTAGAGAATTAAGTTTCCTACTTCTTACGTTCTATGATATTTTTTGATCAGATGCGTAATTCTCGAGATATATCAAGATATTTAAAAGTTCCGAAGCTGCACCAACATAATAGAGATACAGAAACACCGTGGCCCCTTTGTGTGAGATAACTCTGCACTATTGCGAGCTGCAAATGCCAGTTCGAGCTTAGCTGTGCAGAAGAAGCACAACAAGAAGAAGAAATATCTCGAAATATGTCCGTCAGGCCCCTTCCCTTGAGATAAATCTGCAAACATCTCGGAAACGAAGCGAGCTATGGCAAAACGTTGAGAGACCCTTTTTGTAGGAAATTAAGTTTCCTACTATTTATGTTCTATGATATTTTTTGATCAGATGCGTAGTTTTCGAGATATATCGAGATATTTAAAGGTTCCGAAGCCGCACCAACATAATAAAGATACATAAACAACGTGGCCTCTTTCTTTGAGATAACTCTGCACTATTCCGAGCTGCAAATGTAACTTCCACTTTAGCTCTGCAGAAGAGGAACAACAAGAAGAAGAAATATCTCGAAATATGTCCGTCAGGTCCCTTCCCTTGAATTAAATCTGCAAATATCTCGGAAACGGTGCGAGCTATGGCAAAATGATAAGAGACCTTTTTTGTAGAGAATTACGTTTCCTACAATTTAGGTTCTATGATATTTTTTGATCAGATGCGTAGTTTTCGAGATATATCGAGATATTTAAAGGTTCCGAAGCCGCAACAACATAATAAAGATACATAAACACCGTGGCCTCTTTCTTTGAGATAACTCTGCACTATTCCGAGCTGCAAATGCCACTTCCAGCTTAGCTGTGCAGAAGAGGAGCAACAAGAAGAAGAAATATCTCGAAATATGTCCGTCAGACCCCTTCCCTTGAGATACATCTGTAAATATCTAGGAAACGAAGCGAGCAATGGCAAAATGTTAAGAGACCTTTTTTGTACAGAATTATGTTTCCTACAATTTACGTTCTATGATATTTTTTGATCAGAAGCGTAGTTTTCGAGACATATCGAGATATTTAAAAGTTCCGAAGCCGCACCAACATAATAGAGATACAGAAACACCGTGGCCCCTTTCTTTGAGATAACTCTGCACTAGTGCGAGCCGCAGATGCCACTTCCAGCTTAGCTGTGCAGAAGAAGAACAACAAGAAGAAGAAATATCTCGAAATATGTCCGTCAGGCCCCTTCCCTTGAGATAAATCTGCAAATATCTCGGAAACGAAGCGAGCTATGGCAAAATGTTAAGAGATATTTTTTGTAGAGAATTATGTTTCCTACAATTTATGTTCTATGATATTTTTTGATCAGAAACGTAGTTTTCGAGATATATCGAGATATTTAAAAGTTCCGAAGCCGCACCAACATCATAGAGATACAGAAACACCGTGGCCCCTTTCTTTGAGATAACTCTGCACTATTGCGAGCTGTAAATGCCACTTCCAGCTTAGCTGTGCAGAAGAAAAACAACAAGAAGAAGAAATATCTCGAAATATGTCCGTCAGGCCCCTTCCCTTGAGTTAAATCTGCAAATATCTTGGAAACGATGCCAGCTATGGGAAAATGTTAAGAGACCTTTTTTGTACAGAATTAAGTTTCCTACTTTTTATGTTCTATGATATTTTTTGATCAGATGCGTAGTTCTCGAGATATATCAAGATATTTAAAAGTTCCGAAGCCGCACCAACATAATAGAGATACAGAAACACCGTGGCCCCTTTCTGTGAGATAACTCTGCACTATTGCGAGCTGCAAATGCCAGTTCGAGCTTAGCTGTGCGGAAGAAGCGCAACAAGAACAAGAAATATCTCGGAATATGTCGGTCAGGCCCGTTCCTTTGAGCTGAATCTGCAAATATCTCGGAAACAATGCGAGCTATGGCAAAACGTTGAGAGACCCTTTTTGTAGGAAATTAAGTTTCCTACTATTTATGTTCTATGATATTTTTTGATCAGATGCGTAGTTTTCGAGATATATCGAGATATTTAAAGGTTCCGAAGCCGCACCAACATAATAAAGATACATAAACACCGTGGCCTCTTTCTTTGAGATAACTCTGCACTATTCCGAGCTGCAAATGTAACTGCCACTTTAGCTGTGCAGAAGAAGAACAACAAGAAGGAGAAATATCTCGAAATATGTCCGTCAGGCCCCTTCCCTTGAATTAAATCTGCAAATATCTCGGAAACGAAGCGAGCTATAGCAAAATGTTAAGAGACCTTATTTGTAGAGAATTAAGTTTCCTACTTTTTATGCTCTATGATATTTTTTGATCAGATGCGTAGTTCTCGAGATATATCAAGATATTTAAAAGTTCCGAAGCCGCACCAACATAATAGAGATACAGAAACACCGTGGCCCCTTTCTTTCAGATAACTCTGCACTATTGCGAGCTGGAAATGCCACTTCCAGTTTAGCTGTGCAGAAGAAGAACAACAAGAAGAAGAAATATCTCGAAATATGTCCGTCAGGCCCCTTCCCTTGAGATATATCTGCAAATATCTCGGAAACGAAGCGAGCTATGGCAAAATGTTAAGAGACCTTTTTTGTAGAGAATTATGTTTCCTACAAGTTATGTTCTATGATATTTTTTGATCAGAAGCGTAGTTTTCGAGATGTATCGAGATATTTAAAAGTTCCGAAGCCGCACCAACATAATAGAGATACAGAAACACCGTGGCCCCTTTCTTTGAGATAACTCTGCACTATTGCGAGCTGCAAATGCCAGTTCCCGCTTAGCTGTGCAGAAGAAGCACAACAAGAACAAGAAATATCTCGGAATATGTCCGTCAGGCCCCTTCCCTTGAGCTAAATTTGCAAATATCTCGGAAACGATGCGAGCTATGGCAAAATGTTCAGAGACCTTTTTTGTTGGAAATTAAGTTTCCTACTATTTATGTTCTATCATATTTTCGGATCGGATGCGTAGTTTTCGAGATATATCAAGATATTTAAAAGTTCCGAGGCCGCACCAACATAATGGAGATACAGAAACACCGTGGCCCCTTTCTGTGATATAACTCTGCACTATTGCGAGCTGCAAGTGCCGGTTCCAGCTTAGCTGTGCAGAAGAAGCACAACAATAACCAGAAATATCTCGGAATATGTCCGTCAGGCCCCTTCCCTTGAGATAAATCTGCAAATATCTCGGAAACGAAGCGAGCTATGGCAAAATGTTGAGAGACCTTTTTTGTAGAGAATTAAGTTTCCTACTTTTTATGTAGTATGATATTTTTTGATCAGATGCGTAGTTCTCGAGATATATCAAGATATTTAGAAGTTCCGAAGCCGCACCAACATAATAGAGATACAGAAACACCGTGGCCCCTTTCTTTGAGATAACTCTGCACTAGTGCGAGCCGCAAATGCCACTTCCAGCTTAGCTGTGCAGAAGAAGAACAACAAGAAGAAGAAATATCTCGAGATATGTCCGTCAGGCCCCTTCCCTTCAGATAAATCTGCAAATATCTCGGAAACGAAGCGAGCTATGGCAAAATGTTGAGAGACCTTTTTTGTAGAGAATTAAGTTTCCTACTTTTTATGTAGTATGATATTTTTTGATCAGATGCCTAGTTCTCGAGATATATCAAGATATTTAGAAGTTCCGAAGCCGCACCAACATAATAGAGATACAGAAACACCGTGGCCCCTTTCTTTGAGATAACTCTGCACTAGTGCGAGCCGCAAATGCCACTTCCAGCTTAGCTGTGCAGAAGAAGAACAACAAGAAGAAGAAATATCTCGAAATATGTCCGTCAGGCCCCTTCCCTTGAGATAAATCTGCAAATATCTCGGAAACGAAGCGAGCTATGGCAAAATGTTAAGAGACCTTTTTTGTAGAGAATTGAGTTTCCTACTTTTTATGTAGTATGATATTTTTTGATCAGATGCGTAGTTCTCGAGATATATCAAGATATTTGAAAGTTCCGAAGCCGCACCAACATAATAGAGATACAGAAACACCGTGGCCCCTTTCTTTGAGATAACTCTGCACTAGTGCGAGCCGCAAATGCCACTTGCACCTTAGCTGTGCAGAAGAAGAACAACAAGAAGAAGAAATATCTCGAAATATGTCCGTCAGGCCCCTTCCCTTGAGATAAATCTGCAAATATCTCGGAAACGAAGCGAGCTATGGCAAAATGTTAACAGACCTTTTTGTAGGGAATTAAGTTTCCTACTTTTTATGTACTATGATATTTTTTGATCAGATGCGTAGATCTCGAGATATATCAAGATATTTAAAAGTTCCGAAGCCGCACCAACATAATGGAGATACAGAAACACCGTGGCCCCTTTTTTTGAGATAACTCTGCACTATTGCGAGCTGCAAATGCCACTTCCAGCTTAGCTGTGCAGAAGAAGAACAACAAGAAGAAGAAATATCTCGAAATATGTCCGTCAGGCCCCTTCCCTTGAGATAAATCTGCAAATATCTCGGAAACGAAGCGAGCTATGGCAAAATGTTAAGAGACCTTTTTTGTAGAGAATTGAGTTTCCTACTTTTTATGTAGTATGATATTTTTTGATCAGATGCGTAGTTCTCGAGATATATCAAGATATTTGAAAGTTCCGAAGCCGCACCAACATAATAGAGATACAGAAACACCGTGGCCCCTTTCTTTGAGATAACTCTGCACTAGTGCGAGCCGCAAATGCCACTTGCACCTTAGCTGTGCAGAAGAAGAACAACAAGAAGAAGAAATATCTCGAAATATGTCCGTCAGGCCCCTTCCCTTGAGATAAATCTGCAAATATCTCGGAAACGAAGCGAGCTATGGCAAAATGTTAAGAGACCTTTTTTGTAGAGAATTAAGTTTCCTACTTTTTATCTAGTATGATATTTTTTGATCAGATGCGTAGTTCTCGAGATATATCAAGATATTTAAAAGTTCCGAAGCCGCACCAACATAATAGAGATACAGAAACACCGTGGCCCCTTTCTTTGAGATAACTCTGCAATAGTGCGAGCCGCAAATGCCACTTCCAGCTTAGCTGTGCAGAAGAAGAAGAACAAGAAGAAGAAATATCTCCAAATATGTCCGTCAGGCCCCTTCCCTTGAGATAAATCTGCAAATATCTCGGAAACGAAGCGAGCTATGGCAAAATGTTAAGAGACCTTTTTTGTAGAGAATTAAGTTTCCTACTTTTTATGTTCTATGATATTTTTTGATCAGATGCGTAGATCTCGAGATATATCAAGATATTTAAAAGTTCCGAAGCCGCACCAACATAATAGAGATACAGAAACACCGTGGCCCCTTTCTTTGAGATAACTCTGCACTAGTGCGAGCCGCAAATGCCACTTCCAGCTTAGCTGTGCAGAAGAAGAACAACAAGAAGAAGAAATATCTGGAAATATGTCCGTTAGGCCCCTTCCCTTGAGATAAATCTGCAAATATCTCGGAAACCGAGCGAGCTATGGCAAAATGTTAAGAGACCTTTTTTGTAGGGAATTATGTTTCCTACAAGTTATGTTCTATGATATTTTTTGATCAGAAGCGTAGTTCTCGAGATATATCAGGATATTTCAAAGTTCCGAAGCCGCACCAACATAATAGAGATACAGAAACACCGTGGCCCCTTTCTTTCAGATAACTCTGCACTATTGCGAGCTGCAAATGCCAGTTCCAGCTTAGCTGTGCAGAAGAAGAACAACAAGAAGAAGAAATATCTCGAAATATGTCCGTCAGGCCCCTTGCCTTGAGATAAATCTGCAAATATCTCGGAAACGAAGCGAGCTATGGCAAAATGTTAAGAGACCTTTTTTGTAGAGAATTAAGTTTCCTACTTCTTACGTTCTATGATATTTTTTGATCAGATGCGTAATTCTCGAGATATATCAAGATATTTAAAAGTTCCGAAGCTGCACCAACATAATAGAGATACAGAAACACCGTGGCCCCTTTCTGTGAGATAACTCTGCACTATTGCGAGCTGCAAATGCCAGTTCGAGCTTAGCTGTGCAGAAGAAGCACAACAAGAACAAGAAATATCTCGGAATATGTCCGTCAGGCCCCTTCCCTTGAGCTAAATCTGCAAATAGCGCGGAAACAATGCGAGCTATGGCAAAATGTTAAGAGACCTTTTTTGTAGAAAATTAAGTTTCCTACTTTTTATGTTCTATGATATTTTTTGATCAGATGCGTAGTTCTCGAGATATATCAAGATATTTAAAAGTTCCGAAGCCGCACCAACATAATAGAGATACAGAAACACCGTGGCCCCTTTCTTTGAGATAACTCTGCACTACTGCGAGCTGCAAATGCCACTTCCAGCTTAGCTATGCAGAAGAAGAACAACAAGAAGAAGAAATATCTCGAAATATGTCCGTCAGGCCCCTTCCCTTGAGATATATCTGCAAATATCTCGGAAACGAAGCGAGCTATGGCAAAATGTTAAGAGACCTTTTTTGTAGAGAATTAAGTTTCCTACTTTTTATGTTCTATGATATTTTTCGATCAGAGGCGTAGTTCTCGAGATATATCAAGATATTTAAAAGTTCCGAAGCCGCACCAACATAATAGAGATACAGAAACACCGTGGCCCCTTTCTTTGAGACAACTCTGCACTACTGCGAGCTGCAAATGCCACTTCCAGCTTAGCTGTGCAGAAGAAGAACAACAAGAAGAAGAAATATCTCGAAATATGTCCGTCAGGCCCCTTCCCTTGAGATAAATCTGCAAATATCTCGGAAACGAAGCGAGCTATGGCAAAATGTTAAGAGACCTTTTTTGTAGAGAATTAAGTTTCCTACTTTTTATGTTCTATGATATTTTTCGATCAGAGGCGTAGTTCTCGAGATATATCAAGATATTTAAAAGTTCCGAAGCCGCACCAACATAATAGAGATACAGAAACACCGTGGCCCCTTTCTTTGAGATAACTCTGCACTATTGCGAGCTGGAAATGCCACTTCGAGCTTAGCTGTGCAGAAGAAGAACAACAAGAAGAAGAAATATCTCGAAATATGTCCGTCAGACCCCTTCCCTTGAGATACATCTGCAAATATCTAGGAAACGAAGCGAGCAATGGCAAAATGTTAAGAGACCTTTTTTGTAGAGAATTATGTTTCCTACAATTTACGTTCTATGATATTTTTTGATCAGAAGCGTAGTTTTCGAGATATATCGAGATATTTAAAAGTTCCGAAGCCGCACCAACATAATAGAGATACAGAAACACCGTGGCCCCTTTCTTTGAGATAACTCTGCACTATTGCGACGTGCAAATGCCACTTCCAGCTTAGCTGTGCAGAAGAAAAACAACAAGAAGAAGAAATATCTCGAAATATGTCCGTCAGGCCCCTTCCCTTGAGTTAAATCTGCAAATATCTTGGAAACGATGCCAGCTATGGGAAAATGTTAAGAGACCTTTTTTGTACAGAATTAAGTTTCCTACTTTTTATGTTCTATGATATTTTTTGATCAGATGCGTAGTTCTCGAGATATATCAAGATATTTAAAAGTTCCGAAGCCGCACCAACATAATAGAGATACAGAAACACCGTGGCCCCTTTCTGTGAGATAACTCTGCACTATTGCGAGCTGCAAATGCCAGTTCGAGCTTAGCTGTGCGGAAGAAGCGCAACAAGAACAAGAAATATCTCGGAATATGTCGGTCAGGCCCGTTCCTTTGAGCTGAATCTGCAAATATCTCGGAAACAATGCGAGCTATGGCAAAACGTTGAGAGACCCTTTTTGTAGGAAATTAAGTTTCCTACTATTTATGTTCTATGATATTTTTTGATCAGATGCGTAGTTTTCGAGATATATCGAGATATTTAAAGGTTCCGAAGCCGCACCAACATAATAAAGATACATAAACACCGTGGCCTCTTTCTTTGAGATAACTCTGCACTATTCCGAGCTGCAAATGTAACTGCCACTTTAGCTGTGCAGAAGAAGAACAACAAGAAGGAGAAATATCTCGAAATATGTCCGTCAGGCCCCTTCCCTTGAATTAAATCTGCAAATATCTCGGAAACGAAGCGAGCTATAGCAAAATGTTAAGAGACCTTATTTGTAGAGAATTAAGTTTCCTACTTTTTATGCTCTATGATATTTTTTGATCAGATGCGTAGTTCTCGAGATATATCAAGATATTTAAAAGTTCCGAAGCCGCACCAACATAATAGAGATACAGAAACACCGTGGCCCCTTTCTTTCAGATAACTCTGCACTATTGCGAGCTGGAAATGCCACTTCCAGTTTAGCTGTGCAGAAGAAGAACAACAAGAAGAAGAAATATCTCGAAATATGTCCGTCAGGCCCCTTCCCTTGAGATATATCTGCAAATATCTCGGAAACGAAGCGAGCTATGGCAAAATGTTAAGAGACCTTTTTTGTAGAGAATTATGTTTCCTACAAGTTATGTTCTATGATATTTTTTGATCAGAAGCGTAGTTTTCGAGATGTATCGAGATATTTAAAAGTTCCGAAGCCGCACCAACATAATAGAGATACAGAAACACCGTGGCCCCTTTCTTTGAGATAACTCTGCACTATTGCGAGCTGCAAATGCCAGTTCCCGCTTAACTGTGCAGAAGAAGCACAACAAGAACAAGAAATATCTCGGAATATGTCCGTCAGGCCCCTTCCCTTGAGCTAAATTTGCAAATATCTCGGAAACGATGCGAGCTATGGCAAAATGTTCAGAGACCTTTTTTGTTGGAAATTAAGTTTCCTACTATTTATGTTCTATCATATTTTCGGATCGGATGCGTAGTTTTCGAGATATATCAAGATATTTAAAAGTTCCGAGGCCGCACCAACATAATGGAGATACAGAAACACCGTGGCCCCTTTCTGTGATATAACTCTGCACTATTGCGAGCTGCAAGTGCCGGTTCCAGCTTAGCTGTGCAGAAGAAGCACAACAATAACCAGAAATATCTCGGAATATGTCCGTCAGGCCCCTTCCCTTGAGATAAATCTGCAAATATCTCGGAAACGAAGCGAGCTATGGCAAAATGTTGAGAGACCTTTTTTGTAGAGAATTAAGTTTCCTACTTTTTATGTAGTATGATATTTTTTGATCAGATGCGTAGTTCTCGAGATATATCAAGATATTTGAAAGTTCCGAAGCCGCACCAACATAATAGAGATACAGAAACACCGTGGCCCCTTTCTTTGAGATAACTCTGCACTAGTGCGAGCCGCAAATGCCACTTGCACCTTAGCTGTGCAGAAGAAGAACAACAAGAAGAAGAAATATCTCGAAATATGTCCGTCAGGCCCCTTCCCTTGAGATAAATCTGCAAATATCTCGGAAACGAAGCGAGCTATGGCAAAATGTTAACAGACCTTTTTGTAGGGAATTAAGTTTCCTACTTTTTATGTACTATGATATTTTTTGATCAGATGCGTAGATCTCGAGATATATCAAGATATTTAAAAGTTCCGAAGCCGCACCAACATAATGGAGATACAGAAACACCGTGGCCCCTTTTTTTGAGATAACTCTGCACTATTGCGAGCTGCAAATGCCACTTCCAGCTTAGCTGTGCAGAAGAAGAACAACAAGAAGAAGAAATATCTCGAAATATGTCCGTCAGGCCCCTTCCCTTGAGATAAATCTGCAAATATCTCGGAAACGAAGCGAGCTATGGCAAAATGTTAAGAGACCTTTTTTGTAGAGAATTGAGTTTCCTACTTTTTATGTAGTATGATATTTTTTGATCAGATGCGTAGTTCTCGAGATATATCAAGATATTTGAAAGTTCCGAAGCCGCACCAACATAATAGAGATACAGAAACACCGTGGCCCCTTTCTTTGAGATAACTCTGCACTAGTGCGAGCCGCAAATGCCACTTGCACCTTAGCTGTGCAGAAGAAGAACAACAAGAAGAAGAAATATCTCGAAATATGTCCGTCAGGCCCCTTCCCTTGAGATAAATCTGCAAATATCTCGGAAACGAAGCGAGCTATGGCAAAATGTTAAGAGACCTTTTTTGTAGAGAATTAAGTTTCCTACTTTTTATCTAGTATGATATTTTTTGATCAGATGCGTAGTTCTCGAGATATATCAAGATATTTAAAAGTTCCGAAGCCGCACCAACATAATAGAGATACAGAAACACCGTGGCCCCTTTCTTTGAGATAACTCTGCAATAGTGCGAGCCGCAAATGCCACTTCCAGCTTAGCTGTGCAGAAGAAGAAGAACAAGAAGAAGAAATATCTCCAAATATGTCCGTCAGGCCCCTTCCCTTGAGATAAATCTGCAAATATCTCGGAAACGAAGCGAGCTATGGCAAAATGTTAAGAGACCTTTTTTGTAGAGAATTAAGTTTTTTACTTTCTATGTTGCATGATATTTTTAGATCAGATGCGTAGTTCTCGAGATATATCAAGATATTTAAAAGTTCGGAAGCTGCACCAACATAATGGAGATACAGAAACACCGTGGCCCCTTTCTGTGAGATAACTCTGCACTATTGCGAGCTGCAAATGCCACTTCCAGCTTAGCTGTGCAGAAGAAGAACAACAAGAAGAAGAAATATCTCGAAATATGTCCGTCAGGCCCCTTCCCTTGAGATAAATCTGCAAATATCTCGTAAACGAAGCGAGCTATGGCGAAATGTTAAGAGACCTTTTTTGTAGAGAATTAAGTTTTCTACTTTTTATGTTCCATGATATTTTTTGATCAGATGCGTAGTTCTCGAGATATATTAAGATATTTAAAAGTTCCGAAGCTGCACCAACATAATAGAGATACAGAAACACCGTGGCCCCTTTCTTTGAGATAACTCTGCACTAGTGCGAGCCGCAAATGCCACTTCCAGCTTAGCTGTGCAGAAGAAGAACAACAAGAAGAAGAAATATCTGGAAATATGTCCGTTAGGCCCCTTCCCTTGAGATAAATCTGCAAATATCTCGGAAACGAAGCGAGCTATGGCAAAATGTTAAGAGACGTTTTTTGTAGAGAATTAAGTTTCCTACTTTTTATGTACTATGATATTTTTTGATCAGACGCGTAGATCTCGAGATATGTCAAGATATTTAAAAGTTCCGAAGCCGCACCAACATAATGGAGATACAGAAACACCGTGGCCCCTTTCTGTGAGATAACTCTGCACTATTGCGAGCTGCAAATGCCACTTCCAGCTTAGCTGTGCAGAAGAAGAACAACAAGAAGAAGAAATATCTCGAAATATGTCCGTCAGGCCCCTTCCCTTGAGATAAATCTGCAAATATCTCGGAAACGAAGCGAGCTATGGCAAAATGTTAAGAGACCTTTTTTGTAGAGAATTAAGTTTCCTACAATTTATGTTCTATGATATTTTTTGATCAGAAGCGTAGTTTTCGAGATATATCGAGATATTTAAAAGTTCCGAAGCCGCACCAACATAATAGAGATACAGAAACACCGTGGCCCCTTTCTTTGAGATAACTCTGCACTAGTGCGAGCCGCAAATGCCACTTCCAGCTTAGCTGTGCAGAAGAAGAACAACAAGAAGAAGAAATATCTGGAAATATGTCCGTTAGGCCCCTTCCCTTGAGATAAATCTGCAAATATCTCGGAAACGAAGCGAGCTATGGCAAAATGTTGAGAGACCTTTTTTGTAGAGAATTAAGTTTCCTACTATTTATGTTTTATGATATTTTTTGATCAGATGCGTAGTTCTCGAGATATATCAAGATATTTAAAAGTTCCGAAGCCGCACCAACATAATAGAGATACAGAAACACCGTGGCCCCTTTCTTTGAGATAACTCTGCACTAGTGCGAGCCGCAGATGCCACTTCCAGCTTAGCTGTGCAGAAGAAGAACAACAAGAAGAAGAAATATCTCGAAATATGTCCGTCAGGCCCCTTCCCTTGAGATATATCTGCAAATATCTCGGAATCGAAGCGAGCTATGGCAAAATGTTAAGAGACCTTTTTTGTAGAGAATTAAGTTTCCTACTTTTTATGTACTATGATATTTTTTGATCAGACGCGTAGATCTCGAGATATGTCAAGATATTTAAAAGTTCCGAAGCCGCACCAACATAATGGAGATACAGAAACACCGTGGCCCCTTTCTGTGAGATAACTCTGCACTATTGCGAGCTGCAAATGCCACTTCCAGCTTAGCTGTGCAGAAGAAGAACAACAAGAAGAAGAAATATCTCGAAATATGTCCGTCAGGCCCCTTCCCTTGAGATAAATCTGCAAATATCTCGTAAACTAAGCGAGCTATGGCAAAATGTTAAGAGACCTTTTTTGTAGAGAATTAAGTTTTCTACTTTTTATGTTCCATGATATTTTTTGATCAGATGCGTAGTTCTCGAGATATATTAAGATATTTAAAAGTTCCGAAGCTGCACCAACATAATAGAGATACAGAAACACCGTGGCCCCTTTCTTTGAGATAACTCTGCACTAGTGCGAGCCGCAAATGCCACTTCCAGCTTAGCTGTGCAGAAGAAGAACAACAAGAAGAAGAAATATCTGGAACTATGTCCGTTAGGCCCCTTCCCTTGAGATAAATCTGCAAATATCTCGGAAACGAAGCGAGCTATGGCAAAATGTTAAGAGACGTTTTTTGTAGAGAATTAAGTTTCCTACTTTTTATGTAGTATGATATTTTTTGATCAGATGCGTAGTTCTCGAGATATATCAAGATATTTAGAAGTTCCGAAGCCGCACCAACATAATAGAGATACAGACACACCGTGGCCCCTTTCTTTGAGATAACTCTGCACTAGTGCGAGCCGCAAATGCCATTTCCAGCTTAGCTGTGCAGAAGAAGAACAACAAGAAGAAGAAATTTCTCGAAATATGTCCGTCAGGCCCCTTCCCTTGAGATAAATCTGCAAATATCTCGGAAACGAAGCGAGCTATGGCAAAATGTTAAGAGACCTTTTTTGTAGAGAATTAAGTTTTCTACTTTTTATGTTCCATGATATTTTTTGATCAGATGCGTAGTTCTCGAGATATATTAAGATATTCAAAAGTTCCGAAGCTGCACCAACATAATAGAGATACAGAAACACCGTGGCCCCTTTCTTTGAGATAACTCTGCACTAGTGCGAGCCGCAAATGCCACTTCCAGCTTAGCTGTGCAGAAGAAGAACAACAAGAAGAAGAAATATCTGGAAATATGTCCGTTAGGCCCCTTCCCTTGAGATAAATCTGCAAATATCTCGGAAACGAAGCGAGCTATGGCAAAATGTTAAGAGACGTTTTTTGTAGAGAATTAAGTTTCCTACTTTTTATGTACTATGATATTTTTTGATCAGACGCGTAGATCTCGAGATATGTCAAGATATTTAAAAGTTCCGAAGCCGCACCAACATAATGGAGATACAGAAACACCGTGGCCCCTTTCTGTGAGATAACTCTGCACTATTGCGAGCTGCAAATGCCACTTCCAGCTTAGCTGTGCAGAAGAAGAACAACAAGAAGAAGAAATATCTCGAAATATGTCCGTCAGGCCCCTTCCCTTGAGATAAATCTGCAAATATCTCGGAAACGAAGCGAGCTATGGCAAAATGTTAAGAGACCTTTTTTGTAGAGAATTAAGTTTCCTACTATTTATGTTCTATGATATTTTTTGATCAGATGCGTAGTTCTCGAGATATATCAAGATATTTAAAAGTTCCGAAGCCGCACCAACATAATAGAGATACAGAAACACCGTGGCCCCTTTCTTTGAGATAACTCTGCACTATTGCGAGCTGCAAATGCCACTTCCAGCTTCGCTGTGCAGAAGAAGAACAACAAGAAGATGAAATATCTCGAAATATGTCCGTTAGGCCCCTTCCCTTGAGATAAATCTGCAAATATCTCGGAAACGAAGCGAGCTATGGCAAAATGTTGAGAGACCTTTTTTGTAGAGAATTAAGTTTCCTACTATTTATGTTTTATGATATTTTTTGATCAGATGCGTAGTTCTCGAGATATATCAAGATATTTAAAAGTTCCGAAGCCGCACCAACATAATAGAGATACAGAAACACCGTGGCCCCTTTCTTTGAGATAACTCTGCACTAGTGCGAGCCGCAGATGCCACTTCCAGCTTAGCTGTGCAGAAGAAGAACAACAAGAAGAAGAAATATCTCGAAATATGTCCGTCAGGCCCCTTCCCTTGAGATATATCTGCAAATATCTCGGAATCGAAGCGAGCTATGGCAAAATGTTAAGAGACCTTTTTTGTAGAGAATTAAGTTTCCTACTTTTTATGTACTATGATATTTTTTGATCAGACGCGTAGATCTCGAGATATGTCAAGATATTTAAAAGTTCCGAAGCCGCACCAACATAATGGAGATACAGAAACACCGTGGCCCCTTTCTGTGAGATAACTCTGCACTATTGCGAGCTGCAAATGCCACTTCCAGCTTAGCTGTGCTGAAGAAGAACAACAAGAAGAAGAAATATCTCGAAATATGTCCGTCAGGCCCCTTCCCTTGAGATAAATCTGCAAATATCTCGTAAACGAAGCGAGCTATGGCAAAATGTTAAGAGACCTTTTTTGTAGAGAATTAAGTTTTCTACTTTTTATGTTCCATGATATTTTTTGATCAGATGCGTAGTTCTCGAGATATATTAAGATATTTAAAAGTTCCGAAGCTGCACCAACATAATAGAGATACAGAAACACCGTGGCCCCTTTCTTTGAGATAACTCTGCACTAGTGCGAGCCGCAAATGCCACTTCCAGCTTAGCTGTGCAGAAGAAGAACAACAAGAAGAAGAAATATCTGGAAATATGTCCGTTAGGCCCCTTCCCTTGAGATAAATCTGCAAATATCTCGGAAACGAAGCGAGCTATGGCAAAATGTTAAGAGACCTTTTTTGTAGAGAATTAAGTTTTCTACTTTTTATGTTCCATGATATTTTTTGATCAGATGCGTAGTTCTCGAGATATATTAAGATATTTAAAAGTTCCGAAGCTGCACCAACATAATAGAGATACAGAAACACCGTGGCCCCTTTCTTTGAGATAACTCTGCACTAGTGCGAGCCGCAAATGCCACTTCCAGCTTAGCTGTGCAGAAGAAGAACAACAAGAAGAAGAAATATCTGGAACTATGTCCGTTAGGCCCCTTCCCTTGAGATAAATCTGCAAATATCTCGGAAACGAAGCGAGCTATGGCAAAATGTTAAGAGACGTTTTTTGTAGAGAATTAAGTTTCCTACTTTTTATGTAGTATGATATTTTTTGATCAGATGCGTAGTTCTCGAGATATATCAAGATATTTAGAAGTTCCGAAGCCGCACCAACATAATAGAGATACAGAAACACCGTGGCCCCTTTCTTTGAGATAACTCTGCACTAGTGCGAGCCGCAAATGCCATTTCCAGCTTAGCTGTGCAGAAGAAGAACAACAAGAAGAAGAAATTTCTCGAAATATGTCCGTCAGGCCCCTTCCCTTGAGATAAATCTGCAAATATCTCGGAAACGAAGCGAGCTATGGCAAAATGTTAAGAGACCTTTTTTGTAGAGAATTAAGTTTTCTACTTTTTATGTTCCATGATATTTTTTGATCAGATGCGTAGTTCTCGAGATATATTAAGATATTCAAAAGTTCCGAAGCTGCACCAACATAATAGAGATACAGAAACACCGTGGCCCCTTTCTTTGAGATAACTCTGCACTAGTGCGAGCCGCAAATGCCACTTCCAGCTTAGCTGTGCAGAAGAAGAACAACAAGAAGAAGAAATATCTGGAAATATGTCCGTTAGGCCCCTTCCCTTGAGATAAATCTGCAAATATCTCGGAAACGAAGCGAGCTATGGCAAAATGTTAAGAGACGTTTTTTGTAGAGAATTAAGTTTCCTACTTTTTATGTACTATGATATTTTTTGATCAGACGCGTAGATCTCGAGATATGTCAAGATATTTAAAAGTTCCGAAGCCGCACCAACATAATGGAGATACAGAAACACCGTGGCCCCTTTCTGTGAGATAACTCTGCACTATTGCGAGCTGCAAATGCCACTTCCAGCTTAGCTGTGCAGAAGAAGAACAACAAGAAGAAGAAATATCTCGAAATATGTCCGTCAGGCCCCTTCCCTTGAGATAAATCTGCAAATATCTCGGAAACGAAGCGAGCTATGGCAAAATGTTAAGAGACGTTTTTTGTAGAGAATTATGTTTCCTACAATTTATGTTCTATGATATTTTTTGATCAGAAGCGTAGTTTTCGAGATATATCGAGATATTTAAAAGTTCCGAAGCCGCACCAACATAATAGAGATACAGAAACACCGTGGCCCCTTTCTTTGAGATAACTCTGCACTAGTGCGAGCCGCAAATGCCACTTCCAGCTTAGCTGTGCAGAAGAAGAACAACAAGAAGAAGAAATATCTGGAAATATGTCCGTTAGGCCCCTTCCCTTGAGATAAATCTGCAAATATCTCGGAAACGAAGCGAGCTATGGCAAAATGTTGAGAGACCTTTTTTGTAGAGAATTAAGTTTCCTACTATTTATGTTTTATGATATTTTTTGATCAGATGCGTAGTTCTCGAGATATATCAAGATATTTAAAAGTTCCGAAACCGCACCAACATAATAGAGATACAGAAACACCGTGGCCCCTTTCTTTGAGATAACTCTGCACTAGTGCGAGCCGCAGATGCCACTTCCAGCTTAGCTGTGCAGAAGAAGAACAACAAGAAGAAGAAATATCTCGAAATATGTCCGTCAGGCCCCTTCCCTTGAGATATATCTGCAAATATCTCGGAATCGAAGCGAGCTATGGCAAAATGTTAAGAGACCTTTTTTGTAGAGAATTAAGTTTCCTACTTTTTATGTACTATGATATTTTTTGATCAGACGCGTAGATCTCGAGATATGTCAAGATATTTAAAAGTTCCGAAGCCGCACCAACATAATGGAGATACAGAAACACCGTGGCCCCTTTCTGTGAGATAACTCTGCACTATTGCGAGCTGCAAATGCCACTTCCAGCTTAGCTGTGCAGAAGAAGAACAACAAGAAGAAGAAATATCTCGAAATATGTCCGTCAGGCCCCTTCCCTTGAGATAAATCTGCAAATATCTCGTAAACGAAGCGAGCTATGGCAAAATGTTAAGAGACCTTTTTTGTAGAGAATTAAGTTTTCTACTTTTTATGTTCCATGATATTTTTTGATCAGATGCGTAGTTCTCGAGATATATTAAGATATTTAAAAGTTCCGAAGCTGCACCAACATAATAGAGATACAGAAACACCGTGGCCCCTTTCTTTGAGATAACTCTGCACTAGTGCGAGCCGCAAATGCCACTTCCAGCTTAGCTGTGCAGAAGAAGAACAACAAGAAGAAGAAATATCTGGAAATATGTCCGTTAGGCCCCTTCCCTTGAGATAAATCTGCAAATATCTCGGAAACGAAGCGAGCTATGGCAAAATGTTAAGAGACGTTTTTTGTAGAGAATTAAGTTTCCTACTTTTTATGTAGTATGATATTTTTTGATCAGATGCGTAGTTCTCGAGATATATCAAGATATTTAGAAGTTCCGAAGCCGCACCAACATAATAGAGATACAGAAACACCGTGGCCCCTTTCTTTGAGATAACTCTGCACTAGTGCGAGCCGCAAATGCCACTTCCAGCTTAGCTGTGCAGAAGAAGAACAACAAGAAGAAGAAATTTCTCGAAATATGTCCGTCAGGCCCCTTCCCTTGAGATAAATCTGCAAATATCTCGGAAACGAAGCGAGCTATGGCAAAATGTTAAGAGACCTTTTTTGTAGAGAATTAAGTTTTCTACTTTTTATGTTCCATGATATTTTTTGATCAGATGCGTAGTTCTCGAGATATATTAAGATATTCAAAAGTTCCGAAGCTGCACCAACATAATAGAGATACAGAAACACCGTGGCCCCTTTCTTTGAGATAACTCTGCACTAGTGCGAGCCGCAAATGCCACTTCCAGCTTAGCTGTGCAGAAGCAGAACAACAAGAAGAAGAAATATCTGGAAATATGTCCGTTAGGCCCCTTCCCTTGAGATAAATCTGCAAATATCTCGGAAACGAAGCGAGCTATGGCAAAATGTTAAGAGACGTTTTTTGTAGAGAATTAAGTTTCCTACTTTTTATGTTCTATGATATTTTTTGATCAGAAGCGTAGTTTTCGAGATATATCGAGATATTTAAAAGTTCCGAAGCCGCACCAACATAATAGAGATACAGAAACACCGTGGCCCCTTTCTTTGAGATAACTCTGCACTATTGTGAGCTGCAAACGCCACTTCCAGCTTAGCTGTGCAGAAGAAGAACAACAAGAAGCAGAAATATCTCGAAATATGTCCGTCAGGCCCCTTCCCTTGAGATAAATCTGCAAATATCTCGGAAACGAAGCGAGCTATGGCAAAATGTTGAGAGACCTTTTTTGTAGAGAATTAAGTTTCCTACTATTTATGTTCTATGATATTTTTTGATCAGATGCGTAGTTCTCGAGATATATCAAGATATTTAAAGGTTCCGAAGCCGCACCAACATAATAGAGATACAGAAACACCGTGCCCCCTTTCTTTGAGATAACTCTGCACTAGTGCGAGCCGCAAATGCCACTTCCAGCTTAGCTGTGCAGAAGAAGAACAACAAGAAGAAGAAATATCTCGAAATATGTCCGTCAGGCCCCTTCCCTTGAGATACATCTGCACATATCTCGGAAACGAAGCGAGCTATGGCAAAATGTTAAGAGACCTTTTTTGTAGAGAATTAAGTATCCTACTTTTTATGTACTATGATATTTTTTGATCAGATGCGTAGATCTCGAGATATATCAAGATATTTAAAAGTTCCGAAGCCGCACCAACATAATAGAGATACAGAAACACCGTGGCCCCTTTCTTTGAGATAACTCTGCACTATTGCGAGCTGCAAACGCCACTTCCAGCTTAGCTGTGCAGAAGAAGAACAACAAAAAGAAGAAATATCTCGAAATATGTCCGTCAGGCCCCTCCCCCTGAGATAAATCTGCAAATATCTCGGAAACGAAGCGAGCTATGGCAAAATGTTAAGAGACTTTATTTGTAGAGAATTAAGTTTTCTACTTTTTATGTTCCATGATGTTTTTTGATCAGATGCGTAGATCTCTAGATATATCAAGATATTTAAAAGTTCCGAAGCCGCACCAACATAATAGAGATACAGAAACACCGTCGCCCCTTTCTTTGAGATAACTCTGCACTATTGCGAGCTGCAAACGCCACTTCCAGCTTAGCTGTGCAGAAGAAGAACAACAAAAAGAAGAAATATCTCGAAATATGTCCGTCAGGCCCCTTCCCTTGAGATAAATCTGCAAATATCTCGGAAACGAAGCGAGCTATGGCAAAATGTTCAGAGACTTTATTTGTAGAGAATTAAGTTTCCTACTTTTTATGTTCTATGATATTTTTTGATCAGATGCGTAGTTCTCGAGATATATCAAGATATTGAAAAGTTCCGAAGCCGCACCAATATAATGGAGATACAGAAACACCGTGGCCCCTTTCTTTGAGATAACTCTGCACTATTGCGAGCTGCAAATGCCACTTCCAGCTTAGCTGTGCAGAAGAAGAACAACAAGAAGAAGAAATATCTCGAAATATGTCCGTCAGGCCCCTTCCCTTGAGATATATCTGCAAATATCTCGGAAACGAAGCGAGCTATGGCAAAATGTTAAGAGACCTTTTTTGTAGAGAATTAAGTTTCCTACTTTTTATGTAGTATAATATTTTTTGATCAGATGCGTAGTTCTCGAGATATATCAAGATATTTAAAGGTTCCGAAGCCGCACCAACATAATAGAGATACAGAAACACCGTGGCCCCTTTCTTTGAGATAACTCTGCACTAGTGCGAGCCGCAAATGCCACTTCCAGCTTAGCTGTGCAGAGGAAGAACAAGAAGAAGAAGAAATATCTCGAAATATGTCCGTCAGGCCCCTTCCCTTGAGATAAATCTGCAAATATCTCGGAAACGAAGCGAGCTATGGCAAAATGTTAAGAGACTTTATTTGTAGAGAATTAAGTTTCCTACTTTTTATGTTCTATGATATTTTTTGATCAGATGCGTAGTTCTCGAGATATATCAAGATATTGAAAAGTTCCGAAGCCGCACCAACATAATGGAGATACAGAAACACCGTGGCCCCTTTCTTTGAGATAACTCTGCACTATTGCGAGCTGCAAATGCCACTTCCAGCTTAGCTGTGCAGAAGAAGAACAACAAGAAGAAGAAATATCTCGAAATATGTCCGTCAGGCCCCTTCCCTTGAGATATATCTGCAAATATCTCGGAAACGAAGCGAGCTATGGCAAAATGTTAAGAGACCTTTTTTGTAGAGAATTAAGTTTCCTACTTTTTATGTAGTATAATATTTTTTGATCAGATGCGTAGTTCTCGAGATATATCAAGATATTTAAAGATTCCGAAGCCGCACCAACATAATAGAGATACAGAAACACCGTGGCCCCTTTCTTTGAGATAACTCTGCACTAGTGCGAGCCGCAAATGCCACTTCCAGCTTAGCTGTGCAGAAGAAGAACAAGAAGAAGAAGAAATATCTCGAAATATGTCCGTCAGGCCCCTTCCCTTGAGATAAATCTGCAAATATCTCGGAAACGAAGCGAGCTATGGCAAAATGTTAAGAGACTTTATTTGTAGAGAATTAAGTTTCCTACTTTTTATGTTCTATGATATTTTTTGATCAGATGCGTAGTTCTCGAGATATATCAAGATATTGAAAAGTTCCGAAGCCGCACCAACATAATGGAGATACAGAAACACCGTGGCCCCTTTCTTTGAGATAACTCTGCACTATTGCGAGCTGCAAATGCCACTTCCAGCTTAGCTGTGCAGAAGAAGAACAACAAGAAGAAGAAATATCTCGAAATATGTCCGTCAGGCCCCTTCCCTTGAGATAAATCTGCAAATATCTCGGAAACGAAGCGAGCTATGGCAAAATGTTAAGAGACCTTTTTTGTAGAGAATTAAGTTTCCTACTATTTATGTTCTATGATATTTTTTGATCAGATGCGTAGTTCTCGAGATATATCAAGATATTAAAAAGTTCCGAAGCCGCACCAACATAATAGAGATACAGAAACACCGTGGCCCCTTTCTTTGAGATAACTCTGCACTATTGCGAGCTGGAAATGCCACTTCCAGTTTAGCTGTGCAGAAGAAGAACAACAAGAAGAAGAAATATCTCGAAATATGTCCGTCAGGCCCCTTCCCTTGAGATATATCTGCAAACATCTCGGAAACGATGCGAGCTATGGCAAAATGTTAAGAGACCTTTTTTGTAGAGAATTAAGTGTCCTACTTTTTATGTTCTATGATATTTTTTGATCAGATGCGTAGTTCTCGAGATATATCAAGATATTTAAAAGTTCCGAAGCCGCACCAACATTATAGAGATACAGAAACACCGTGGCCCCTTTCTTTGAGATAACTCTGCACTATCGCGAGCTGGAAATGCCACTTCCAGTTTAGCTGTGCAGAAGAAGAACAACAAGAAGAAGAAATATCTGGAAATATGTCCGTTAGGCCCCTTCCCTTGAGATAAATCTGCAAATATCTCGGAAACGAAGCGAGCTATGGCAAAATGTTAAGAGAGGTTTTTTGTAGAGAATTAAGTTTCCTACTTTTTATGTTCTATGATATTTTTTGATCAGAAGCGTAGTTTTCGAGATATATCGAGATATTTAAAAGTTCCGAAGCCGCACCAACATAATAGAGATACAGAAACACCGTGGCCCCTTTCTTTGAGATAACTCTGCACTATTGTGAGCTGCAAACGCCACTTCCAGCTTAGCTGTGCAGAAGAAGAACAACAAGAAGCAGAAATATCTCGAAATATGTCCGTCAGGCCCCTTCCCTTGAGATAAATCTGCAAATATCTCGGAAACGAAGCGAGCTATGGCAAAATGTTGAGAGACCTTTTTTGTAGAGAATTAAGTTTCCTACTATTTATGTTCTATGATATTTTTTGATCAGATGCGTAGTTCTCGAGATATATCAAGATATTTAAAGGTTCCGAAGCCGCACCAACATAATAGAGATACAGAAACACCGTGGCCCCTTTCTTTGAGATAACTCTGCACTAGTGCGAGCCGCAAATGCCACTTCCAGCTTAGCTGTGCAGAAGAAGAACAACAAGAAGAAGAAATATCTCGAAATATGTCCGTCAGGCCCCTTCCCTTGAGATAAATCTGCAAATATCTCGGAAACGAAGCGAGCTATGGCAAAATGTTAAGAGACTTTATTTGTAGAGAATTAAGTTTCCTACTTTTTATGTTCTATGATATTTTTTGATCAGATGCGTAGTTCTCGAGATATATCAAGATATTTAAAAGTTCCGAAGCCGCACCAACATAATGGAGATACAGAAACACCGTGGCCCCTTTCTTTGAGATAACTCTGCACTATTGCGAGCTGCAAATGCCACTTCCAGCTTAGCTGTGCAAAAGAAGAACAACAAGAAGAAGAAATATCTCGAAATATGTCCGTCAGGCCCCTTCCCTTGAGATAAATCTGCAAATATCTCGGAAACGAAGCGAGCTATGGCAAAATGTTAAGAGACCTTCTTTGTAGAGAATTAAGTTTTCTACTTTTAATGTTCCATGATGTTTTTTGATCAGATGCGTAGATCTCGAGATATATCAAGATATTTAAAAGTTCCGAAGCCGCACCAACATAATAGAGATACAGAAACACCGTGGCCCCTTTCTTTGAGATAACTCTGCACTATTGTGAGCTGCAAACGCCACTTCCAGCTTAGCTGTGCAGAAGAAGAACAACAAGAAGCAGAAATATCTCGAAATATGTCCGTCAGGCCCCTTCCCTTGAGATAAATCTGCAAATATCTCGGAAACGAAGCGAGCTATGGCAAAATGTTGAGAGACCTTTTTTGTAGAGAATTAAGTTTCCTACTATTTATGTTCTATGATATTTTTTGATGAGATGCGTAGTTCTCGAGATATATCAAGATATTTAAAGGTTCCGAAGCCGCACCAACATAATAGAGATACAGAAACACCGTGGCCCCTTTCTTTGAGATAACTCTGCACTAGTGCGAGCCGCAAATGCCACTTCCAGCTTAGCTGTGCAGAAGAAGAACAACAAGAAGAAGAAATATCTCGAAATATGTCCGTCAGGCCCCTTCCCTTGAGATACATCTGCACATATCTCGGAAACGAAGCGAGCTATGGCAAAATGTTAAGAGACCTTTTTTGTAGAGAATTAAGTATCCTACTTTTTATGTACTATGATATTTTTTGATCAGATGCGTAGATCTCGAGATATATCAAGATATTTAAAAGTTCCGAAGCCGCACCAACATAATAGAGATACAGAAACACCGTGGCCCCTTTCTTTGAGATAACTCTGCACTATTGCGAGCTGCAAACGCCACTTCCAGCTTAGCTGTGCAGAAGAAGAACAACAAAAAGAAGAAATATCTCGAAATATGTCCGTCAGGCCCCTTCCCCTGAGATAAATCTGCAAATATCTCGGAAACGAAGCGAGCTATGGCAAAATGTTAAGAGACTTTATTTGTAGAGAATTAAGTTTTCTACTTTTTATGTTCCATGATGTTTTTTGATCAGATGCGTAGATCTCTAGATATATCAAGATATTTAAAAGTTCCGAAGCCGCACCAACATAATAGAGATACAGAAACACCGTCGCCCCTTTCTTTGAGATAACTCTGCACTATTGCGAGCTGCAAACGCCACTTCCAGCTTAGCTGTGCAGAAGAAGAACAACAAAAAGAAGAAATATCTCGAAATATGTCCGTCAGGCCCCTTCCCTTGAGATAAATCTGCAAATATCTCGGAAACGAAGCGAGCTATGGCAAAATGTTAAGAGACTTTATTTGTAGAGAATTAAGTTTCCTACTTTTTATGTTCTATGATATTTTTTGATCAGATGCGTAGTTCTCGAGATATATCAAGATATTGAAAAGTTCCGAAGCCGCACCAATATAATGGAGATACAGAAACACCGTGGCCCCTTTCTTTGAGATAACTCTGCACTATTGCGAGCTGCAAATGCCACTTCCAGCTTAGCTGTGCAGAAGAAGAACAACAAGAAGAAGAAATATCTCGAAATATGTCCGTCAGGCCCCTTCCCTTGAGATATATCTGCAAATATCTCGGAAACGAAGCGAGCTATGGCAAAATGTTAAGAGACCTTTTTTGTAGAGAATTAAGTTTCCTACTTTTTATGTAGTATAATATTTTTTGATCAGATGCGTAGTTCTCGAGATATATCAAGATATTTAAAGGTTCCGAAGCCGCACCAACATAATAGAGATACAGAAACACCGTGGCCCCTTTCTTTGAGATAACTCTGCACTAGTGCGAGCCGCAAATGCCACTTCCAGCTTAGCTGTGCAGAAGAAGAACAAGAAGAAGAAGAAATATCTCGAAATATGTCCGTCAGGCCCCTTCCCTTGAGATAAATCTGCAAATATCTCGGAAACGAAGCGAGCTATGGCAAAATGTTAAGAGACTTTATTTGTAGAGAATTAAGTTTCCTACTTTTTATGTTCTATGATATTTTTTGATCAGATGCGTAGTTCTCGAGATATATCAAGATATTGAAAAGTTCCGAAGCCGCACCAACATAATGGAGATACAGAAACACCGTGGCCCCTTTCTTTGAGATAACTCTGCACTATTGCGAGCTGCAAATGCCACTTCCAGCTTAGCTGTGCAGAAGAAGAACAACAAGAAGAAGAAATATCTCGAAATATGTCCGTCAGGCCCCTTCCCTTGAGATAAATCTGCAAATATCTCGGAAACGAAGCGAGCTATGGCAAAATGTTAAGAGACCTTTTTTGTAGAGAATTAAGTTTCCTACTATTTATGTTCTATGATATTTTTTGATCAGATGCGTAGTTCTCGAGATATATCAAGATATTTAAAAGTTCCGAAGCCGCACCAACATTATAGAGATACAGAAACACCGTGGCCCCTTTCTTTGAGATAACTCTGCACTATCGCGAGCTGGAAATGCCACTTCCAGTTTAGCTGTGCAGAAGAAGAACAACAAGAAGAAGAAATATCTGGAAATATGTCCGTTAGGCCCCTTCCCTTGAGATAAATCTGCAAATATCTCGGAAACGAAGCGAGCTATGGCAAAATGTTAAGAGAGGTTTTTTGTAGAGAATTAAGTTTCCTACTTTTTATGTTCTATGATATTTTTTGATCAGAAGCGTAGTTTTCGAGATATATCGAGATATTTAAAAGTTCCGAAGCCGCACCAACATAATAGAGATACAGAAACACCGTGGCCCCTTTCTTTGAGATAACTCTGCACTATTGTGAGCTGCAAACGCCACTTCCAGCTTAGCTGTGCAGAAGAAGAACAACAAGAAGCAGAAATATCTCGAAATATGTCCGTCAGGCCCCTTCCCTTGAGATAAATCTGCAAATATCTCGGAAACGAAGCGAGCTATGGCAAAATGTTGAGAGACCTTTTTTGTAGAGAATTAAGTTTCCTACTATTTATGTTCTATGATATTTTTTGATCAGATGCGTAGTTCTCGAGATATATCAAGATATTTAAAGGTTCCGAAGCCGCACCAACATAATAGAGATACAGAAACACCGTGGCCCCTTTCTTTGAGATAACTCTGCACTAGTGCGAGCCGCAAATGCCACTTCCAGCTTAGCTGTGCAGAAGAAGAACAACAAGAAGAAGAAATATCTCGAAATATGACCGTCAGGCCCCTTCCCTTGAGATAAATCTGCAAATATCTCGGAAACGAAGCGAGCTATGGCAAAATGTTAAGAGACTTTATTTGTAGAGAATTAAGTTTCCTACTTTTTATGTTCTATGATATTTTTTGATCAGATGCGTAGTTCTCGAGATATATCAAGATATTTAAAAGTTCCGAAGCCGCACCAACATAATGGAGATACAGAAACACCGTGGCCCCTTTCTTTGAGATAACTCTGCACTATTGCGAGCTGCAAATGCCACTTCCAGCTTAGCTGTGCAAAAGAAGAACAACAAGAAGAAGAAATATCTCGAAATATGTCCGTCAGGCCCCTTCCCTTGAGATAAATCTGCAAATATCTCGGAAACGAAGCGAGCTATGGCAAAATGTTAAGAGACCTTTTTTGTAGAGAATTAAGTTTTCTACTTTTAATGTTCCATGATGTTTTTTGATCAGATGCGTAGATCTCGAGATATATCAAGATATTTAAAAGTTCCGAAGCCGCACCAACATAATAGAGATACAGAAACACCGTGGCCCCTTTCTTTGAGATAACTCTGCACTATTGCGAGCTGCAAACGCCACTTCCAGCTTAGCTGTGCAGAAGAAGAACAACAAAAAGAAGAAGTATCTCGAAATATGTCCGTCAGGCCCCTTCCCTTGAGATAAATCTGCAAATATCTCGGAAACGAAGCGAGCTATGGCAAAATGTTAAGCGACTTTATTTGTAGAGAATTAAGTTTTCTACTTTTTATGTTCCATGATATTTTTTGATCAGATGCGTAGTTCTCGAGATATATCAAGATATTTAAAAGTTCCGAAGCTGCACCAACATAATAGAGATACAGAAACACCGTGGCCCCTTTCTTTGAGATAACTCTGCACTATCGCGAGCTGCAAATGCCACTTCCAGTTTAGCTGTGCAGAAGAAGAACAACAAGAAGAAGAAATATCTCGAAATATGTCCGTCAGGCCCCTTCCCTTGACATATATCTGCAAATATCTCGGAAACGAAGCGAGCTATGGCAAAATGTTATGAGACCTTTTTTGTAGAGAATTATGTTTCCTACAATTTATGTTCTATGATATTTTTTGATCAGAAGCGTAGTTTTCGAGATATATCAAGATATTTAAAAGTTCCGAAGCCGCACCAACATAATAGAGATACAGAAACACCGTGGCCCCTTTCTTTGAGATAACTCTGCACTATTGCGAGCTGCAAATGCCACTTCCAGCTTAGCTGTGCAGAAGAAGAACAACAAGAAGAAGAAATATCTCGAAATATGTCCGTCAGGCCCCTTCCCTTGAGATATATCTGCAAATATCTCGGAAACGAAGCGAGCTATGGCAAAATGTTATGAGACCTTTTTTGTAGAGAATTATGTTTCCTACAATTTATGTTCTATGATATTTTTTGATCAGAAGCGTAGTTTTCGAGATATATCAAGATATTTAAAAGTTCCGAAGCCGCACCAACATAATAGAGATACAGAAACACCGTGGCCCCTTTCTTTGAGATAACTCTGCACTATTGCGAGCTGCAAATGCCACTTCCAGCTTAGCTGTGCAGAAGAAGAACAACAAGAAGAAGAAATATCTCGAAATATGTCCGTCAGGCCCCTTCCCTTGAGATATATCTGCAAATATCTCGGAAACGAAGCGAGCTATGGCAAAATGTTATGAGACCTTTTTTGTAGAGAATTATGTTTCCTACAATTTATGTTCTATGATATTTTTTGATCAGAAGCGTAGTTTTCGAGATATATCAAGATATTTAAAAGTTCCGAAGCCGCACCAACATAATAGAGATACAGAAACACCGTGGCCCCTTTCTTTGAGATAACTCTGCACTATTGCGAGCTGCAAATGCCACTTCCAGCTTAGCTGTGCAGAAGAAGAACAACAAGAAGAAGAAATATCTCGAAATATGTCCGTCAGGCCCCTTCCCTTGAGATATATCTGCAAATATCTCGGAAACGAAGCGAGCTATGGCAAAATGTTATGAGACCTTTTTTGTAGAGAATTATGTTTCCTACAATTTATGTTCTATGATATTTTTTGATCAGAAGCGTAGTTTTCGAGATATATCGAGATATTTAAAAGTTCCGAAGCCGCACCAACATAATAGAGATACAGAAACACCGTGGCCCCTTTCTTTGAGATAACTCTGCACTATTGCGAGCTGCAAATGCCTCTCCAGCTTAGCTGTGCAGAAGAAGAACAATAAGAAGAAGAAATATCTCGAAATATGTCCGTCAGGCCCCTTCCCTTGAGATAAATCTGCATGTATCTCGGAAACGAAGCGAGCTATGGCAAAATGTTAAGAGACCTTTTTTGTAGAGAATTAAGTTTTCTACTGTTTATGTTCTATGATATTTTTTGATCAGATGCGTAGTTCTCGAGATATATCAAGATATTTAAAAGTTCCGAAGCTGCACCAACATAATAGAGATACAGAAACACCGTGGCCCCTTTCTTTGAGATAACTCTGCACTATTGCGAGCTGCAAATGCCACTTCCAGCTTAGCCGTGCAGAAGAAGAACAACAAGAAGAAGAAATATCTCGAAATATGTCCGTCAGGCCACTTCCCTTGAGATAAATCTATAAATATCTCGGAAACGAAGCGAGCTATGGCAAAATGTTAAGAGACCTTTTTTGTAGAGAATTAAGTTTCCTACTTTTTATGTTGTATGATATTTTTTGATCAGATGCGTAGTTCTCGACATATATCAAGATATTTAAAAGTTCCGAAGCCGCACCAACATAATAGAGATACAGAAACACCGTGGCCCCTTTCTTTGAGATAACTCTGCACTATCGCGAGCTGCAAATGCCACTTCCAGTTTAGCTGTGCAGAAGAAGAACAACAAGAAGAAGAAATATCTCGAAATATGTCCGTCAGGCCCCTTCCCTTGACATATATCTGCAAATATCTCGGAAACGAAGCGAGCTATGGCAAAATGTTATGAGACCTTTTTTGTAGAGAATTATGTTTTCTACAATTTATGTTCTATGATATTTTTTGATCAGAAGCGTAGTTTTCGAGATATATCAAGATATTTAAAAGTTCCGAAGCCGCACCAACATAATAGAGATACAGAAACACCGTGGCCCCTTTCTTTGAGATAACTCTGCACTATTGCGAGCTGCAAATGCCACTTCCAGCTTAGCTGTGCAGAAGAAGAACAACAAGAAGAAGAAATATCTCGAAATATGTCCGTCAGGCCCCTTCCCTTGACATATATCTGCAAATATCTCGGAAACGAAGCGAGCTATGGCAAAATGTTATGAGACCTTTTTTGTAGAGAATTATGTTTCCTACAATTTATGTTCTATGATATTTTTTGATCAGAAGCGTAGTTTTCGAGATATATCAAGATATTTAAAAGTTCCGAAGCCGCACCAACATAATAGAGATACAGAAACACCGTGGCCCCTTTCTTTGAGATAACTCTGCACTATTGCGAGCTGCAAATGCCACTTCCAGCTTAGCTGTGCAGAAGAAGAACAACAAGAAGAAGAAATATCTCGAAATATGTCCGTCAGGCCCCTTCCCTTGACATATATCTGCAAATATCTCGGAAACGAAGCGAGCTATGGCAAAATGTTATGAGACCTTTTTTGTAGAGAATTATGTTTCCTACAATTTATGTTCTATGATATTTTTTGATCAGAAGCGTAGTTTTCGAGATATATCAAGATATTTAAAAGTTCCGAAGCCGCACCAACATAATAGAGATACAGAAACACCGTGGCCCCTTTCTTTGAGATAACTCTGCACTATTGCGAGCTGCAAATGCCACTTCCAGCTTAGCTGTGCAGAAGAAGAACAACAAGAAGAAGAAATATCTCGAAATATGTCCGTCAGGCCCCTTCCCTTGAGATATATCTGCAAATATCTCGGAAACGAAGCGAGCTATGGCAAAATGTTATGAGACCTTTTTTGTAGAGAATTATGTTTCCTACAATTTATGTTCTATGATATTTTTTGATCAGAAGCGTAGTTTTCGAGATATATCGAGATATTTAAAAGTTCCGAAGCCGCACCAACATGATAGAGATACAGAAACACCGTGGCCCCTTTCCTTGAGATAACTCTGCACTATTGCGAGCTGCAAATGCCTCTCCAGCTTAGCTGTGCAGAAGAAGAACAATAAGAAGAAGAAATATCTCGAAATATGTCCGTCAGGCCCCTTCCCTTGAGATAAATCTGCATGTATCTCAGAAACGAAGCGAGCTATGGCAAAATGTTAAGAGACCTTTTTTGTAGAGAATTAAGTTTCCTACTTTTTATGTTGTATGATATTTTTTGATCAGATGCGTAGTTCTCGACATATATCAAGATATTTAAAAGTTCCGAAGCCGCACCAACATAATAGAGATACAGAAACACCGTGGCCCCTTTCTTTGAGATAACTCTGCACTATCGCGAGCTGCAAATGCCACTTCCAGTTTAGCTGTGCAGAAGAAGAACAACAAGAAGAAGAAATATCTCGAAATATGTCCGTCAGGCCCCTTCCCTTGACATATATCTGCAAATATCTCGGAAACGAAGCGAGCTATGGCAAAATGTTATGAGACCTTTTTTGTAGAGAATTATGTTTTCTACAATTTATGTTCTATGATATTTTTTGATCAGAAGCGTAGTTTTCGAGATATATCAAGATATTTAAAAGTTCCGAAGCCGCACCAACATAATAGAGATACAGAAACACCGTGGCCCCTTTCTTTGAGATAACTCTGCACTATTGCGAGCTGCAAATGCCACTTCCAGCTTAGCTGTGCAGAAGAAGAACAACAAGAAGAAGAAATATCTCGAAATATGTCCGTCAGGCCCCTTCCCTTGACATATATCTGCAAATATCTCGGAAACGAAGCGAGCTATGGCAAAATGTTATGAGACCTTTTTTGTAGAGAATTATGTTTCCTACAATTTATGTTCTATGATATTTTTTGATCAGAAGCGTAGTTTTCGAGATATATCAAGATATTTAAAAGTTCCGAAGCCGCACCAACATAATAGAGATACAGAAACACCGTGGCCCCTTTCTTTGAGATAACTCTGCACTATTGCGAGCTGCAAATGCCACTTCCAGCTTAGCTGTGCAGAAGAAGAACAACAAGAAGAAGAAATATCTCGAAATATGTCCGTCAGGCCCCTTCCCTTGAGATATATCTGCAAATATCTCGGAAACGAAGCGAGCTATGGCAAAATGTTATGAGACCTTTTTTGTAGAGAATTATGTTTCCTACAATTTATGTTCTATGATATTTTTTGATCAGAAGCGTAGTTTTCGAGATATATCGAGATATTTAAAAGTTCCGAAGCCGCACCAACATGATAGAGATACAGAAACACCGTGGCCCCTTTCCTTGAGATAACTCTGCACTATTGCGAGCTATAAATGCCTCTCCAGCTTAGCTGTGCAGAAGAAGAACAATAAGAAGAAGAAATATCTCGAAATATGTCCGTCAGGCCCCTTCCCTTGAGATAAATCTGCATGTATCTCGGAAACGAAGCGAGCTATGGCAAAATGTTAAGAGACCTTTTTTGTAGAGAATTAAGTTTTCTACTGTTTATGTTCTATGATATTTTTTGATCAGATGCGTAGTTCTCGAGATATATCAAGATATTTAAAAGTTCCGAAGCTGCACCAACATAATAGAGATACAGAAACACCGTGGCCCCTTTCTTTGAGATAACTCTGCACTATTGCGAGCTGCAAATGCCACTTCCAGCTTAGCCGTGCAGAAGAAGAACAACAAGAAGAAGAAATATCTCGAAATATGTCCGTCAGGCCACTTCCCTTGAGATAAATCTATAAATATCTCGGAAACGAAGCGAGCTATGGCAAAATGTTAAGAGACCTTTTTTGTAGAGAATTAAGTTTCCTACTTTTTATGTTGTATGATATTTTTTGATCAGATGCGTAGTTCTCGACATATATCAAGATATTTAAAAGTTCCGAAGCCGCACCAACATAATAGAGATACAGAAACACCGTGGCCCCTTTCTTTGAGATAACTCTGCACTATTGCGAGCTGCAAATGCCACTTCCAGCTTAGCTGTGCAGAAGAAGAACAACAAGAAGAAGAAATATCTCGAAATATGTCCGTCAGGCCCCTTCCCTTGACATATATCTGCAAATATCTCGGAAACGAAGCGAGCTATGGCAAAATGTTATGAGACCTTTTTTGTAGAGAATTATGTTTCCTACAATTTATGTTCTATGATATTTTTTGATCAGATGCGTAGTTTTCGAGATATATCAAGATATTTAAAAGTTCCGAAGCCGCACCAACATAATAGAGATACAGAAACACCGTGGCCCCTTTCTTTGAGATAACTCTGCACTATTGCGAGCTGCAAATGCCACTTCCAGCTTAGCTGTGCAGAAGAAGAACAACAAGAAGAAGAAATATCTCGAAATATGTCCGTCAGGCCCCTTCCCTTGATATAAATCTGCAAATATCTCGGAAACGAAGCGAGCTATGGCAAAATGTTAAGAGACCTTTTTTGCAGAGAATTAAGTTTCCTACTTTTTATGTTCTATGATATTTTTTGATCAGATGCGTAGTTCTCGAGATATATCAAGATATTTAAAAGTTCCGAAGCCGCACCAACATAATAGAGATACAGAAACACCGTGGCCCCTTTCTTTGAGATAACTCTGCGCTATTGCGAGCTGGAAATGCCACTTCCAGTTTAGCTGTGCAGAAGAAGAACAACAAGAAGAAGAAATATCTCGAAATATGTCCGTTAGGCCCCTTCCCTTGAGATAAATCTGCAAATATCTCGGAAACGAAGCGAGCTATGGCAAAATGTTGAGAGACCTTTTTTGTAGAGAATTAAGTTTCCTACTATTTATGTTCTATGATATTTTTTGATCAGATGCGTAGTTCTCGAGATATATCAAGATATTTAAAGGTTCCGAAGCCGCACCAACATAATAGAGATACAGAAACACCGTGGCCCCTTTCTTTGAGCTAACTCTGCACTAGTGCGAGCCGCAAATGCCACTTCCAGCTTAGCTGTGCAGAAGAAGAACAACAAGAAGAAGAAATATCTCGAAATATGTCCGTCAGGCCCCTTCCCTTGAGATAAATCTGCAAATATCTCGGAAACGAAGCGAGCTATGGCAAAATGTTAAGAGACCTTTTTTGTAGAGAATTAAGTTTCCTACTTTTTATATAGTATGATATTTTTTGATCAGATGCGTAGATCTCGAGATATATCAAGATATTCAAAAGTTCCGAAGCCGCACCAACATAATAGAGATACAGAAACACCGTGGCCCCTTTCTTTGAGATAACTCTGCACTATTGCGAGCTGCAAATGCCACTTCCAGCTTAGCTGTGCAGAAGAAGAACAACAAGAAGAAGAAATATCTCGAAATATGTCCGTCAGGCCCCTTCCCTTGAGATAAATCTGCAAATATCTCGGAAACGAAGCGAGCTATGGCAAAATGTTTAGAGACCTTTTTTGTAGAGAATTAAGTTTTCTACTTTTTATGTTCCATGATATTTTTTGATCAGATGCGTAGTTCTCGAGATATATTAAGATATTTAAAAGTTCCGAAGCTGCACCAACATAATAGAGATACAGAAACACCGTGGCCCCTTTCTTTGAGATAACTCTGCACTAGTGCGAGCCGCAAATGCCACTTCCAGCTTAGCTGTGCAGAAGAAGAACAACAAGAAGAAGAAATATCTGGAAATATGTCCGTTAGGCCCCTTCCCTTGAGATAAATCTGCAAATATCTCGGAAACGAAGCGAGCTATGGCAAAATGTTAAGAGACCTTTTTTGTAGAGAATTAAGTTTCCTACTATTTATGTTCTATGATATTTTTTGATCAGATGCGTAGTTCTCGAGATATATCAAGATATTTAAAAGTTCCGAAGCCGCACCAACATAATAGAGATACAGAAACACCGTGGCCCCTTTCTTTGAGATAACTCTGCACTATTGCGAGCTGCAAATGCCACTTCCAGCTTAGCTGTGCAGAAGAAGAACAACAAGAAGAAGAAATATCTCGAAATATGTCCGTCAGGCCCCTTCCCTTGAGATAAATCTGCAAATATCTCGGAAACGAAGCGAGCTATGGCAAAATGTTTAGAGACCTTTTTTGTAGAGAATTAAGTTTTCTACTTTTTATGTTCCATGATATTTTTTGATCAGATGCGTAGTTCTCGAGATATATTAAGATATTTAAAAGTTCCGAAGCTGCACCAACATAATAGAGATACAGAAACACCGTGGCCCCTTTCTTTGAGATAACTCTGCACTAGTGCGAGCCGCAAATGCCACTTCCAGCTTAGCTGTGCAGAAGAAGAACAACAAGAAGAAGAAATATCTGGAAATATGTCCGTTAGGCCCCTTCCCTTGAGATAAATCTGCAAATATCTCGGAAACGAAGCGAGCTATGGCAAAATGTTAAGAGACCTTTTTTGTAGAGAATTAAGTTTCCTACTATTTATGTTCTATGATATTTTTTGATCAGATGCGTAGTTCTCGAGATATATCAAGATATTTAAAAGTTCCGAAGCCGCACCAACATAATAGAGATACAGAAACACCGTGGCCCCTTTCTTTGAGATAACTCTGCACTATTGCGAGCTGAAAATGCCACTCCCAGTTTAGCTGTGCAGAAGAAGAACAACAAGAAGAAGAAATATCTCGAAATATGTCCGTCAGGCCCCTTCCCTTGAGATATATCTGCAAATATCTCGGAAACGAAGCGAGCTATGGCAAAATGTTAAGAGACCTTTTTTGTAGAGAATTAAGTTTCCTACTTTTTATGTTGTATGATATTTTTTGATCAGATGCGTAGTTCTCGACATATATCAAGATATTTAAAAGTTCCGAAGCCGCACCAACATAATAGAGATACAGAAACACCGTGGCCCCTTTCTTTGAGATAACTCTGCACTATCGCGAGCTGCAAATGCCACTTCCAGTTTAGCTGTGCAGAAGAAGAACAACAAGAAGAAGAAATATCTCGAAATATGTCCGTCAGGCCCCTTCCCTTGACATATATCTGCAAATATCTCGGAAACGAAGCGAGCTATGGCAAAATATTATGAGACCTTTTTTGTAGAGAATTATGTTTCCTACAATTTATGTTCTATGATATTTTTTGATCAGAAGCGTAGTTTTCGAGATATATCAAGATATTTAAAAGTTCCGAAGCCGCACCAACATAATAGAGATACAGAAACACCGTGGCCCCTTTCTTTGAGATAACTCTGCACTATTGCGAGCTGCAAATGCCACTTCCAGCTTAGCTGTGCAGAAGAAGAACAACAAGAAGAAGAAATATCTCGAAATATGTCCGTCAGGCCCCTTCCCTTGAGATATATCTGCAAATATCTCGG
Organism: Osmia lignaria lignaria; assembly: GCF_051020975.1. NCBI lineage: Eukaryota > Metazoa > Arthropoda > Insecta > Hymenoptera > Megachilidae > Osmia > Osmia lignaria. The sequence continues at coordinate 9,875,458 of NW_027478166.1, forward strand.
AAACGAAGCGAGCTATGGCAAAATGTTATGAGACCTTTTTTGTAGAGAATTATGTTTCCTACAATTTATGTTCTATGATATTTTTTGATCAGAAGCGTAGTTTTCGAGATATATCGAGATATTTAAAAGTTCCGAAGCCGCACCAACATAATAGAGATACAGAAACACCGTGGCCCCTTTCTTTGAGATAACTCTGCACTATTGCGCGCAGCAAATGCCACTTCCAACTTAGCTGTGCAGAAGAAGAACAACAAGAAGAAGAAATATCTCGAAATATGTCCGTCAGGCCCCTTCCCTTGAGATATATCTGCAAATATCTCGGAAACGAAGCGAGCTATGGCAAAATGTTATGAGACCTTTTTTGTAGAGAATTATGTTTCCTACAATTTATGTTCTATGATATTTTTTGATCAGAAGCGTAGTTTTCGAGATATATCGAGATATTTAAAAGTTCCGAAGCCGCACCAACATAATAGAGATACAGAAACACCGTGGCCCCTTTCTTTGAGATAACTCTGCACTATTGCGCGCAGCAAATGCCACTTCCAACTTAGCTGTGCAGAAGAAGAACAACAAGAAGAAGAAATATCTCGAAATATGTCCGTCAGGCCCCTTCCCTTGAGATAAATCTGCAAATATCTCGGAAACGAAGCGAGCTATGGCAAAATGTTAAGAGACCTTTTTTGCAGAGAATTAAGTTTCCTACTTTTTATGTTCTATGATATTTTTTGATCAGATGCGTAGTTCTCGAGATATATCAAGATATTTAAAAGTTCCGAAGCCGCACCAACATAATAGAGATACAGAAACACCGTGGCCCCTTTCTTTGAGATAACTGTGCACCATTGCGAGCTGTAAATGCCACGACCAGCTTAGCTGTGCAGAAGAAGAACAACAACAAGAAGAAGTATCTCGAAATATGTCCGTCAGGCCCCTTCCCTTGAGATAAATCTGCAAATATCTCGGAAACGAAGCGAGCTATGGCAAAATGTTAACAGACCTTTTTTGTAGAGAATTAAGTTTCCTACTTTTTATGTTCTATGATATTTTTTGATCAGATGCGTAGTTCTCGAGATATATCAAGATATTTAAAAGTTCCGAAGCCGCACCAACATAATAGAGATACAGAAACACCGTGGCCCCTTTCTTTGAGATAACTCTGCGCTATTGCGAGCTGGAAATGCCACTTCCAGTTTAGCTGTGCAGAAGAAGAACAACAAGAAGAAGAAATATCTCGAAATATGTCCGTTAGGCCCCTTCCCTTGAGATAAATCTGCAAATATCTCGGAAACGAAGCGAGCTATGGCAAAATGTTGAGAGACCTTTTTTGTAGAGAATTAAGTTTCCTACTATTTATGTTCTATGATATTTTTTGATCAGATGCGTAGTTCTCGAGATATATCAAGATATTTAAAGGTTCCGAAGCCGCACCAACATAATAGAGATACAGAAACACCGTGGCCCCTTTCTTTGAGCTAACTCTGCACTAGTGCGAGCCGCAAATGCCACTTCCAGCTTAGCTGTGCAGAAGAAGAACAACAAGAAGAAGAAATATCTCGAAATATGTCCGTCAGGCCCCTTCCCTTGAGATAAATCTGCAAATATCTCGGAAACGAAGCGAGCTATGGCAAAATGTTAAGAGACCTTTTTTGTAGAGAATTAAGTTTCCTACTTTTTATATAGTATGATATTTTTTGATCAGATGCGTAGATCTCGAGATATATCAAGATATTCAAAAGTTCCGAAGCCGCACCAACATAATAGAGATACAGAAACACCGTGGCCCCTTTCTTTGAGATAACTCTGCACTATTGCGAGCTGCAAATGCCACTTCCAGCTTAGCTGTGCAGAAGAAGAACAACAAGAAGAAGAAATATCTCGAAATATGTCCGTCAGGCCCCTTCCCTTGAGATAAATCTGCAAATATCTCGGAAACGAAGCGAGCTATGGCAAAATGTTTAGAGACCTTTTTTGTAGAGAATTAAGTTTTCTACTTTTTATGTTCCATGATATTTTTTGATCAGATGCGTAGTTCTCGAGATATATTAAGATATTTAAAAGTTCCGAAGCTGCACCAACATAATAGAGATACAGAAACACCGTGGCCCCTTTCTTTGAGATAACTCTGCACTAGTGCGAGCCGCAAATGCCACTTCCAGCTTAGCTGTGCAGAAGAAGAACAACAAGAAGAAGAAATATCTGGAAATATGTCCGTTAGGCCCCTTCCCTTGAGATAAATCTGCAAATATCTCGGAAACGAAGCGAGCTATGGCAAAATGTTGAGAGACCTTTTTTGTAGAGAATTAAGTTTCCTACTATTTATGTTCTATGATATTTTTTGATCAGATGCGTAGTTCTCGAGATATATCAAGATATTTAAAAGTTCCGAAGCCGCACCAACATAATAGAGATACAGAAACACCGTGGCCCCTTTCTTTGAGATAACTCTGCACTATTGCGAGCTGAAAATGCCACTCCCAGTTTAGCTGTGCAGAAGAAGAACAACAAGAAGAAGAAATATCTCGAAATATGTCCGTCAGGCCCCTTCCCTTGAGATATATCTGCAAATATCTCGGAAACGAAGCGAGCTATGGCAAAATGTTAAGAGACCTTTTTTGTAGAGAATTAAGTGTCCTACTTTTTATGTTCTATGATATTTTTTGATCAGATGCGTAGTTCTCGAGATATATCAAGATATTTAAAAGTTCCGAAGCCGCACCAACATAATAGAGATACAGAAACACCGTGGCCCCTTTCTTTGAGATAACTCTGCACTATTGCGAGCTGTAAATGCCACTTCCAGCTTAGCTGTGCAGAAGAAGAACAACAAGAAGCAGAAATATCTCGAAATATGTCCGTCAGGCCCCTTCCCTTGAGATATATCTGCAAATATCTCGGAAACGAAGCGAGTTATGGCAAAATGTTTAGACACCTTTTTTGTAGAGAATTATGTTTCCTACAATTTATGTTCTATGATATTTTTTGATCAGTAGCGTAGTTTTCGAGATATATCGAGATATTTAAAAGTTCCGAAGCCGCACCAACATAATAGAGATACAGAAACACCGTGGCCCCTTTCTTTGAGATAACTCTGCACTATTGCGAGCTGCAAATGCCACTTCCAGCTTAGCTGTGCAGAAGAAGAACAACAAGAAGAAGAAATATCTCGAAATATGTCCGTCAGGCCCCTTCCCTTGAGATAAATCTGCAGATATCTCGGAAACGAAGCGAGCCATGGCAAAATGTTAAGAGACCTTTTCTGTAGAGAATTAAGTTTTTTACTTTTTATGTTCCATGATATTTTTTGATCAGATGCGTAGTTCTCGAGATATATCAAGATATTTAAAAGTTCCGAAGCTGCACCAACATAATAGAGATACAGAAACACCGTGGCCCCTTTCTTTGAGATAACTCTGCACTAGTGCGAGCCGCAAATGCCACTTCCAGCTTAGCTGTGCAGAAGAAGGACAACAAGAAGAAGAAATATCTGGAAATATGTCCGTTAGGCCCCTTCCCTTGAGATAAATCTGCAAATATCTCGGAAACGAACCGACCTATGGCAAAATGTTGAGAGACCTTTTTTGTAGAGAATTAAGTTTCCTACTATTTATGTTCTATGATATTTTTTGATCAGATGCGTAGTTCTCGAGATATATCAAGATATTTAAAGGTTCCGAAGCCGCACCAACATAATAGAGATACAGAAACACCGTGGCCCCTTTCTTTGAGCTAACTCTGCACTAGTGCGAGCCGCAAATGCCACTTCCAGCTTAGCTGTGCAGAAGAAGAACAACAAGAAGAAGAAATATCTCGAAATATGTCCGTCAGGCCCCTTCCCTTGAGATAAATCTGCAAATATCTCGGAAACGAAGCGAGCTATGGCAAAATGTTAAGAGACCTTTTTTGTAGAGAATTAAGTTTCCTACTTTTTATATAGTATGATATTTTTTGATCAGATGCGTAGATCTCGAGATATATCAAGATATTCAAAAGTTCCGAAGCCGCACCAACATAATAGAGATACAGAAACACCGTGGCCCCTTTCTTTGAGATAACTCTGCACTATTGCGAGCTGCAAATGCCACTTCCAGCTTAGCTGTGCAGAAGAAGAACAACAAGAAGAAGAAATATCTCGAAATATGTCCGTCAGGCCCCTTCCCTTGAGATAAATCTGCAAATATCTCGGAAACGAAGCGAGCTATGGCAAAATGTTTAGAGACCTTTTTTGTAGAGAATTAAGTTTTCTACTTTTTATGTTCCATGATATTTTTTGATCAGATGCGTAGTTCTCGAGATATATTAAGATATTTAAAAGTTCCGAAGCTGCACCAACATAATAGAGATACAGAAACACCGTGGCCCCTTTCTTTGAGATAACTCTGCACTAGTGCGAGCCGCAAATGCCACTTCCAGCTTAGCTGTGCAGAAGAAGAACAACAAGAAGAAGAAATATCTGGAAATATGTCCGTTAGGCCCCTTCCCTTGAGATAAATCTGCAAATATCTCGGAAACGAAGCGAGCTATGGCAAAATGTTGAGAGACCTTTTTTGTAGAGAATTAAGTTTCCTACTATTTATGTTCTATGATATTTTTTGATCAGATGCGTAGTTCTCGAGATATATCAAGATATTTAAAAGTTCCGAAGCCGCACCAACATAATAGAGATACAGAAACACCGTGGCCCCTTTCTTTGAGATAACTCTGCACTATTGCGAGCTGAAAATGCCACTCCCAGTTTAGCTGTGCAGAAGAAGAACAACAAGAAGAAGAAATATCTCGAAATATGTCCGTCAGGCCCCTTCCCTTGAGATATATCTGCAAATATCTCGGAAACGAAGCGAGCTATGGCAAAATGTTAAGAGACCTTTTTTGTAGAGAATTAAGTGTCCTACTTTTTATGTTCTATGATATTTTTTGATCAGATGCGTAGTTCTCGAGATATATCAAGATATTTAAAAGTTCCGAAGCCGCACCAACATAATAGAGATACAGAAACACCGTGGCCCCTTTCTTTGAGATAACTCTGCACTATTGCGAGCTGTAAATGCCACTTCCAGCTTAGCTGTGCAGAAGAAGAACAACAAGAAGCAGAAATATCTCGAAATATGTCCGTCAGGCCCCTTCCCTTGAGATATATCTGCAAATATCTCGGAAACGAAGCGAGTTATGGCAAAATGTTTAGACACCTTTTTTGTAGAGAATTATGTTTCCTACAATTTATGTTCTATGATATTTTTTGATCAGTAGCGTAGTTTTCGAGATATATCGAGATATTTAAAAGTTCCGAAGCCGCACCAACATAATAGAGATACAGAAACACCGTGGCCCCTTTCTTTGAGATAACTCTGCACTATTGCGAGCTGCAAATGCCACTTCCAGCTTAGCTGTGCAGAAGAAGAACAACAAGAAGAAGAAATATCTCGAAATATGTCCGTCAGGCCCCTTCCCTTGAGATAAATCTGCAGATATCTCGGAAACGAAGCGAGCCATGGCAAAATGTTAAGAGACCTTTTCTGTAGAGAATTAAGTTTTTTACTTTTTATGTTCCATGATATTTTTTGATCAGATGCGTAGTTCTCGAGATATATCAAGATATTTAAAAGTTCCGAAGCTGCACCAACATAATAGAGATACAGAAACACCGTGGCCCCTTTCTTTGAGATAACTCTGCACTAGTGCGAGCCGCAAATGCCACTTCCAGCTTAGCTGTGCAGAAGAAGGACAACAAGAAGAAGAAATATCTGGAAATATGTCCGTTAGGCCCCTTCCCTTGAGATAAATCTGCAAATATCTCGGAAACGAACCGACCTATGGCAAAATGTTGAGAGACCTTTTTTGTAGAGAATTAAGTTTCCTACTATTTATGTTCTATGATATTTTTTGATCAGATGCGTAGTTCTCGAGATATATCAAGATATTTAAAGGTTCCGAAGCCGCACCAACATAATAGAGATACAGAAACACCGTGGCCCCTTTCTTTGAGATAACTCTGCACTAGTGCGAGCCGCAAATGCCACTTCCAGCTTATCTGTGCAGAAGAAGAACAACAAGAAGAAGAAATATCTCGATATATGTCCGTCAGGCCCCTTCCCTTGAGATACATCTGCAAATATCTCGGAAACGAAGCGAGCTATGGCAAAATGTTAAGAGACCTTTTTTGTAGAGAATTAAGTTTCCTACTTTTTATGTAGTATGATATTTTTTGATCAGATGCGTAGATCTCGAGATATATCAAGGTATTTAAAAGTTCCGAAGCCGCACCAACATAATAGAGATACAGAAACACCGTGGCCCCTTTCTTTGAGATAACTCTGCACTATTGCGAGCTGCAAACGCCACTTCCAGCTTAGCTGTGCAGAAGAAGAACAACAAAAAGAAGAAATATCTCGAAATATGTCCGTCTCACCCCTTCCCTTGAGATAAATCTGCAAATATCTCGGAAACGAAGCGAGCTATGGCAAAATGTTAAGAGACCTTTTTTGTAGAGAATTAAGTGTCCTACTTTTTATGTTCTATGATCTTTTTTGATCAGATGCGTAGCTCTCGAGATATATCAAGATATTTAAAAGTTCCGAAGCCGCACCAACATAATAGAGATACAGAAACACCGTGGCCCCTTTCTTTGAGATAACTCTGCACTATTGCGAGCTGCAAATGCCTCTTCCAGCTTAGCTGTGCAGAAGAAGAACAACAAGAAGAAGAAATATCTCGATATATGTCCGTCAGGCCCCATCCCTTGAGATGTATCTGCAAATATCTCGGAAACGAAGCGAGCTATGGCAAAATGTTAAGAGACCTTTTTTGTAGAGAATTATGTTTCCTACAATTTATGTTCTATGATATTTTTTGATCAGAAGCGTAGTTTTCGAGATATATCGAGATATTTAAAAGTTCCGAAGCCGCACCAACATAATAGAGATACAGAAACACCGCGGCCACTTTCTTTGAGATAACTCTGCACTATTGCGAGCTGGAAATGCCACTTCCAGTTTAGCTGTGCAGAAGAAGAACAGCAAGAAGAAGAAATATCTCGAAATATGTCCGTCAGGCCCATTCCTTGAGATATATCTGCAAATATCTCGGAAACGAAGCGAGCTATGGCAAAATGTTAAGTGACCTTTTTTGTAGAGAATTAAGTGTCCTACTTTTTATGTTCTATGATATTTTTTGATCAGATGCGTAGTTCTCGAGATATATCAAGATATTTAAAAGTTCCGAAGCCGCACCAACATAATAGAGATACAGAAACACCGTGGCCCCTTTCTTTGAGATAACTCTGCACTATTGCGAGCTGTAAATGCCACTTCCAGCTTAGCTGTGCAGAAGAAGAACAACAAGAAGCAGAAATATCTCGAAATATGTCCGTCAGGCCCCTTCCCTTGAGATATATCTGCAAATATCTCGGAAACGAAGCGAGTTATGGCAAAATGTTTAGAGACCTTTTTTGTAGAGAATTATGTTTCCTACAATTTATGTTCTATGATATTTTTTGATCAGTAGCGTAGTTTTCGAGATATATCGAGATATTTAAAAGTTCCGAAGCCGCACCAACATAATAGAGATACAGAAACACCGTGGCCCCTTTCTTTGAGATAACTCTGCACTATTGCGAGCTGCAAATGCCACTTCCAGCTTAGCTGTGCAGAAGAAGAACAACAAGAAGAAGAAATATCTCGAAATATGTCCGTCAGGCCCCTTCCCTTGAGATAAATCTGCAGATATCTCGGAAACGAAGCGAGCCATGGCAAAATGTTAAGAGACCTTTTCTGTAGAGAATTAAGTTTTTTACTTTTTATGTTCCATGATATTTTTTGATCAGATGCGTAGTTCTCGAGATATATCAAGATATTTAAAAGTTCCGAAGCTGCACCAACATAATAGAGATACAGAAACACCGTGGCCCCTTTCTTTGAGATAACTCTGCACTAGTGCGAGCCGCAAATGCCACTTCCAGCTTAGCTGTGCAGAAGAAGGACAACAAGAAGAAGAAATATCTCGAAATATGTCCGTCAGGCCCCTTCCCTTGAGATATATCTGCAAATATCTCGGAAACGAAGCGAGCTATGGCAAAATGTGAAGAGACCTTTTTTGTAGAGAATTAAGTGTCCTACTTTTTATGTTCTATGATATTTTTTGATCAGATGCGTAGTTCTCGAGATATATCAAGATATTTAAAAGTTCCGAAGCCGCACCAACATAATAGAGATACAGAAACACCGTGGCCCCTTTCTTTGAGATAACTCTGCACTATTGCGAGCTGTAAATGCCACTTCCAGCTTAGCTGTGCAGAAGAAGAACAACAAGAAGCAGAAATATCTCGAAATATGTCCGTCAGGCCCCTTCCCTTGAGATATATCTGCAAATATCTCGGAAACGAAGCGAGTTATGGCAAAATGTTTAGAGACCTTTTTTGTAGAGAATTAAGTTTCCTACTATTTATGTTCTATGATATTTTTTGATCAGATGCGTAGTTCTCGAGATATATCAAGATATTTAAAGGTTCCGAAGCCGCACCAACATAATAGAGATACAGAAACACCGTGGCCCCTTTCTTTGAGATAACTCTGCACTAGTGCGAGCCGCAAATGCCACTTCCAGCTTATCTGTGCAGAAGAAGAACAACAAGAAGAAGAAATATCTCGATATATGTCCGTCAGGCCCCTTCCCTTGAGATAAATCTGCAGATATCTCGGAAACGAAGCGAGCCATGGCAAAATGTTAAGAGACCTTTTCTGTAGAGAATTAAGTTTTTTACTTTTTATGTTCCATGATATTTTTTGATCAGATGCGTAGTTCTCGAGATATATCAAGATATTTAAAAGTTCCGAAGCTGCACCAACATAATAGAGATACAGAAACACCGTGGCCCCTTTCTTTGAGATAACTCTGCACTAGTGCGAGCCGCAAATGCCACTTCCAGCTTAGCTGTGCAGAAGAAGGACAACAAGAAGAAGAAATATCTGGAAATATGTCCGTTAGGCCCCTTCCCTTGAGATAAATCTGCAAATATCTCGGAAACGAAGCGACCTATGGCAAAATGTTGAGAGACCTTTTTTGTAGAGAATTAAGTTTCCTACTATTTATGTTCTATGATATTTTTTGATCAGATGCGTAGTTCTCGAGATATATCAAGATATTTAAAGGTTCCGAAGCCGCACCAACATAATAGAGATACAGAAACACCGTGGCCCCTTTCTTTGAGATAACTCTGCACTAGTGCGAGCCGCAAATGCCACTTCCAGCTTATCTGTGCAGAAGAAGAACAACAAGAAGAAGAAATATCTCGATATATGTCCGTCAGGCCCCTTCCCTTGAGATACATCTGCAAATATCTCGGAAACGAAGCGAGCTATGGCAAAATGTTAAGAGACCTTTTTTGTAGAGAATTAAGTTTCCTACTTTTTATGTAGTATGATATTTTTTGATCAGATGCGTAGATCTCGAGATATATCAAGGTATTTAAAAGTTCCGAAGCCGCACCAACATAATAGAGATACAGAAACACCGTGGCCCCTTTCTTTGAGATAACTCTGCACTATTGCGAGCTGCAAACGCCACTTCCAGCTTAGCTGTGCAGAAGAAGAACAACAAAAAGAAGAAATATCTCGAAATATGTCCGTCTCACCCCTTCCCTTGAGATAAATCTGCAAATATCTCGGAAACGAAGCGAGCTATGGCAAAATGTTAAGAGACCTTTTTTGTAGAGAATTAAGTGTCCTACTTTTTATGTTCTATGATCTTTTTTGATCAGATGCGTAGCTCTCGAGATATATCAAGATATTTAAAAGTTCCGAAGCCGCACCAACATAATAGAGATACAGAAACACCGTGGCCCCTTTCTTTGAGATAACTCTGCACTATTGCGAGCTGCAAATGCCTCTTCCAGCTTAGCTGTGCAGAAGAAGAACAACAAGAAGAAGAAATATCTCGATATATGTCCGTCAGGCCCCATCCCTTGAGATGTATCTGCAAATATCTCGGAAACGAAGCGAGCTATGGCAAAATGTTAAGAGACCTTTTTTGTAGAGAATTATGTTTCCTACAATTTATGTTCTATGATATTTTTTGATCAGAAGCGTAGTTTTCGAGATATATCGAGATATTTAAAAGTTCCGAAGCCGCACCAACATAATAGAGATACAGAAACACCGCGGCCACTTTCTTTGAGATAACTCTGCACTATTGCGAGCTGGAAATGCCACTTCCAGTTTAGCTGTGCAGAAGAAGAACAGCAAGAAGAAGAAATATCTCGAAATATGTCCGTCAGGCCCATTCCTTGAGATATATCTGCAAATATCTCGGAAACGAAGCGAGCTATGGCAAAATGTTAAGTGACCTTTTTTGTAGAGAATTAAGTGTCCTACTTTTTATGTTCTATGATATTTTTTGATCAGATGCGTAGTTCTCGAGATATATCAAGATATTTAAAAGTTCCGAAGCCGCACCAACATAATAGAGATACAGAAACACCGTGGCCCCTTTCTTTGAGATAACTCTGCACTATTGCGAGCTGTAAATGCCACTTCCAGCTTAGCTGTGCAGAAGAAGAACAACAAGAAGCAGAAATATCTCGAAATATGTCCGTCAGGCCCCTTCCCTTGAGATATATCTGCAAATATCTCGGAAACGAAGCGAGTTATGGCAAAATGTTTAGAGACCTTTTTTGTAGAGAATTATGTTTCCTACAATTTATGTTCTATGATATTTTTTGATCAGTAGCGTAGTTTTCGAGATATATCGAGATATTTAAAAGTTCCGAAGCCGCACCAACATAATAGAGATACAGAAACACCGTGGCCCCTTTCTTTGAGATAACTCTGCACTATTGCGAGCTGCAAATGCCACTTCCAGCTTAGCTGTGCAGAAGAAGAACAACAAGAAGAAGAAATATCTCGAAATATGTCCGTCAGGCCCCTTCCCTTGAGATAAATCTGCAGATATCTCGGAAACGAAGCGAGCCATGGCAAAATGTTAAGAGACCTTTTCTGTAGAGAATTAAGTTTTTTACTTTTTATGTTCCATGATATTTTTTGATCAGATGCGTAGTTCTCGAGATATATCAAGATATTTAAAAGTTCCGAAGCTGCACCAACATAATAGAGATACAGAAACACCGTGGCCCCTTTCTTTGAGATAACTCTGCACTAGTGCGAGCCGCAAATGCCACTTCCAGCTTAGCTGTGCAGAAGAAGGACAACAAGAAGAAGAAATATCTCGAAATATGTCCGTCAGGCCCCTTCCCTTGAGATATATCTGCAAATATCTCGGAAACGAAGCGAGCTATGGCAAAATGTGAAGAGACCTTTTTTGTAGAGAATTAAGTGTCCTACTTTTTATGTTCTATGATATTTTTTGATCAGATGCGTAGTTCTCGAGATATATCAAGATATTTAAAAGTTCCGAAGCCGCACCAACATAATAGAGATACAGAAACACCGTGGCCCCTTTCTTTGAGATAACTCTGCACTATTGCGAGCTGTAAATGCCACTTCCAGCTTAGCTGTGCAGAAGAAGAACAACAAGAAGCAGAAATATCTCGAAATATGTCCGTCAGGCCCCTTCCCTTGAGATATATCTGCAAATATCTCGGAAACGAAGCGAGTTATGGCAAAATGTTTAGAGACCTTTTTTGTAGAGAATTAAGTTTCCTACTATTTATGTTCTATGATATTTTTTGATCAGATGCGTAGTTCTCGAGATATATCAAGATATTTAAAGGTTCCGAAGCCGCACCAACATAATAGAGATACAGAAACACCGTGGCCCCTTTCTTTGAGATAACTCTGCACTAGTGCGAGCCGCAAATGCCACTTCCAGCTTATCTGTGCAGAAGAAGAACAACAAGAAGAAGAAATATCTCGATATATGTCCGTCAGGCCCCTTCCCTTGAGATACATCTGCAAATATCTCGGAAACGAAGCGAGCTATGGCAAAATGTTAAGAGACCTTTTTTGTAGACAATTAAGTTTCCTACTTTTTATGTAGTATGATATTTTTTGATCAGATGCGTAGATCTCGAGATATATCAAGGTATTTAAAAGTTCCGAAGCCGCACCAACATAATAGAGATACAGAAACACCGTGGCCCCTTTCTTTGAGATAACTCTGCACTATTGCGAGCTGCAAACGCCACTTCCAGCTTAGCTGTGCAGAAGAAGAACAACAAAAAGAAGAAATATCTCGAAATATGTCCGTCTCACCCCTTCCCTTGAGATAAATCTGCAAATATCTCGGAAACGAAGCGAGCTATGGCAAAATGTTAAGAGACCTTTTTTGTAGAGAATTAAGTGTCCTACTTTTTATGTTCTATGATCTTTTTTGATCAGATGCGTAGCTCTCGAGATATATCAAGATATTTAAAAGTTCCGAAGCCGCACCAACATAATAGAGATACAGAAACACCGTGGCCCCTTTCTTTGAGAGAACTCTGCACTATTGCGAGCTGTAAATGCCACTTCCAGCTTAGCTGTGCAGAAGAAGAACAACAAGAAGAAGAAATATCTCCAAATATGTCCGTCAGGCCCCTTCCCTTGAGATGTATCTGCAAATATCTCGGAAATGAAGCGAGCTATGGCAAAATGTTAAGAGACCTTTTTTGTAGAGAATTATGTTTCCTACAATTTATGTTCTATGATATTTTTTGATCAGAAGCGTAGTTTTCGAGATATATCGAGATATTTAAAAGTTCCGAAGCCGCACCAACATAATAGAGATACAGAAACACCGCGGCCACTTTCTTTGAGATAACTCTGCACTATTGCGAGCTGTAAATGCCACTTCCAGCTTAGCTGTGCAGAAGAAGAACAACAAGAAGAAGAAATATCTCGAAATATGTCCGTCAGGCCCCTTCCCTTGAGATATATCTGCAAATATCTCGGAAACGAAGCGAGTTATGGCAAAATGTTAAGAGACCTTTTTTGTAGAGAATTATGTTTCCTACAATTTATGTTCTATGATATTTTTTGATCAGATGCGTAGTTCTCGAGATATATCAAGATATTTAAAAGTTCCGAAGCCGCACCAACATAATAGAGATACAGAAACACCGTGGCCCCTTTCTTTGAGAGAACTCTGCACTATTGCGAGCTGTAAATGCCACTTCCAGCTTAGCTGTGCAGAAGAAGAACAACAAGAAGAAGAAATATCTCGAAATATGTCCGTCAGGCCCCTTCCCTTGAGATAAATCTGCAAATATTTCGGAAGCGAAGCGAGCTATGGCAAAATGTTAAGAGACCTTTTTTGTAGAGAATTAAGTGTCCTACTTTTTATGTTCTATGATATTTTTTGATCAGATGCGTAGTTCTCGAGATATATCAAGATATTTAAAAGTTCCGAAGCCGCACCAACATAATAGAGATACAGAAACACCGTGGCCCCTTTCTTTGAGATAACTCTGCACTATTGCGAGCTGCAAATGCCTCTTCCAGCTTAGCTGTGCAGAAGAAGAACAACAAGAAGAAGAAATATCTCGATATATGTCCGTCAGGCCCCTTCCCTTGAGATATATCTGCAAATATCTCGGAAACGAAGCGAGCTATGGCAAAATGTTAAGAGACCTTTTTTGTAGAGAATTATGTTTCCTACAATTTATGTTCTATGATATTTTTTGATCAGAAGCGTAGTTTTCGAGATATATCGAGATATTTAAAAGTTCCGAAGCCGCACCAACATAATAGAGATACAGAAACACCGCGGCCACTTTCTTTGAGATAACTCTGCACTATTGCGAGCTGGAAATGCCACTTCCAGTTTAGCTGTGCAGAAGAAGAACAGCAAGAAGAAGAAATATCTCGAAATATGTCCGTCAGGCCCCTTCCCTTGAGATATATCTGCAAATATCTCGGAAACGAAGCGAGCTATGGCAAAATGTTAAGTGACCTTTTTTGTAGAGAATTAAGTGTCCTACTTTTTATGTTCTATGATATTTTTTGATCAGATGCGTAGTTCTCGAGATATATCAAGATATTTAAAAGTTCCGAAGCCGCACCAACATAATAGAGATACAGAAACACCGTGGCCCCTTTCTTTGAGATAACTCTGCACTATTGCGAGCTGTAAATGCCACTTCCAGCTTAGCTGTGCAGAAGAAGAACAACAAGAAGCAGAAATATCTCGAAATATGTCCGTCAGGCCCCTTCCCTTGAGATATATCTGCAAATATCTCGGAAACGAAGCGAGTTATGGCAAAATGTTTAGAGACCTTTTTTGTAGAGAATTATGTTTCCTACAATTTATGTTCTATGATATTTTTTGATCAGTAGCGTAGTTTTCGAGATATATCGAGATATTTAAAAGTTCCGAAGCCGCACCAACATAATAGAGATACAGAAACACCGTGGCCCCTTTCTTTGAGATAACTCTGCACTATTGCGAGCTGCAAATGCCACTTCCAGCTTAGCTGTGCAGAAGAAGAACAACAAGAAGAAGAAATATTTCGAAATATGTCCGTCAGGCCCCCTCCCTTGAGATAAATCTGCAAATATCTCGGAAACGAAGCGAGCTATGGCAAAATGTTAAGAGACCTTTTTTGTAGAGAATTAAGTTTCCTACTTCTTATGTTCTATGATATTTTTTGATCAGATGCGTAGTTCTCGAGATATATCAAGATATTTAAAAGTTCCGAAGCCGCACCAACATAATAGAGATACAGAAACACCGTGGCCCCTTTCTTTGAGATAACTCTGCACTATTGCGAGCTGCAAATGCCACTTCCAGCTTAGCTGTGCAGAAGAAGAACAACAAGAAGAAGAAATACCTCGAAATATGTCCGTCAGGCCCCTTCCCTTGAGATAAGTCTGCAAATATCTCGGAAACGAAGCGAGCTATGGCAAAATGTTAAGAGACCTTTTTTGTAGAGAATTAAGTTTCCTACTTCTTATGTTCTATGATATTTTTTGATCAGATGCGTAGTTCTCGAGATATATCAAGATATTTAAAAGTTCCGAAGCCGCACCAACATAATAGAGATACAGAAACACCGTGGCCCCTTTCTTTGAGATAACGCTGCACTACTGCGAGCTGCAAATGCCACTTCCAGCTTAGCTGTGCAGAAGAAGAACAACAAGAAGAAGAAATATCTCGAAATATGTCCGTCAGTCCCCTTCCCTTGAGATAAATCTGCAAAGAATCTCGGAAACGAAGCGAGCTATGGCAAAATGTTAAGAGATCTTTTTTGTAGAGAATTACGTTTCCTACTTCTTATGTTCTATGATATTTTTCGATCAGATGCGTAGTTCTCGAGATATATCAAGATATTTAAAAGTTCCGAAGCCGCACCAACATAGTAGAGATACAGAAACACCGTAGCCCCTTTCTTTGAGATAACTCGGCACTATTGCGAGCTGGAAATGCCACTTCCAGTTTAGCTGTGCAGAAGAAGAACAACAAGAAGAAGAAATATCCCGAAATATGTCCGTCAGGACCCTTCCCTTGAGATAAATCTGCAAATATCTCGAAAACGAAGCTAGCTATGGCAAAATGTTAAGAGACCTTTTTTGTAGAGAATTAAGTTTCCTACTTTTTATGTTGTATGATATTTTTTGATCAGATGCGTAGTTCTCGAGATATATCAAGATATTTAGAAGTTCCGAAGCTGCACCAACATAATAGAGGTACAGAAACACCGTGGCCCCTTTCTTTGAGATAACTCTGCACTATTGCGAGCTGCAAATGCCACTTCCAGCTTAGCTGTGCAGAAGAAGAACAACAAGAAGAAGAAATACCTCGAAATATGTCCGTCAGGCCCCTTCCCTTGAGATAAGTCTGCAAATATCTCGGCAACGAACTGAGCTATGGCAAAATGTTGAGAGACCTTTTTTGTAGAGAATTAAGTTTCCTACTTTTCATGTTCTATGATATTTTTTGATCAGATGCGTAGTTCTCGAGATATATCCAGATATTTAAAAGTTCCGAAGCGGCACCAACATAATAGAGATACAGAAACACCGTGGCCCCTTTCTTTGAGATAACTCTGCACTATTGCGCGCTGCAAATGCCGCTTCCAGCTTAGCTGTGCAGAAGAAGAACAACAAGAAGAAGAAATATCTCGAAATATGTCCGTCAAGCCCCTTCCCTTGAGATAAATCTGCAAATATCTCGGAAACGAAGCGAGCTATGGCAAAATGTTAAGATACCTTTTTTGTAGAGAATTAAGTTTCCTACTTTTTATGTTCTATGATATTTTTGGATCAGATGCGTAGTTCTCGAGATATATCAAGATATTTAAAAGTTCCGAAGCTGGACCAACATAATAGAGGTGCAGAAACACCGTGGCCCCTTTCTTTGAGATAACTCTGCACTATTGCGAGCTGCAAATGCCACTTCCAGCTTAGCTGTGCAGAAGAAGAACAACAAGAAGAAGAAATATTTCGAAATATGTCCGTCAGGCCCCTTCCCTTGAGATAAATCTGCAAATATCTCGGAAACGAAGCGAGCTATGGCAAAATGTTAAGATACCTTTTTTGTAGAGAATTAAGTTTCCTACTTTTTATGTTCTATGACATTTTTTGATCAGATGCGTAGTTCTCGAGATATATCCAGATATTTAAAAGTTCCGAAGCGGCACCAACATAATAGAGATACAGAAACACCGTGGCCCCTTTCTTTGTGATAACTCTGCACTATTGCGCGCTGCAAATGCCGCTTCCAGCTTAGCTGTGCAGAAGAAGAACAACAACAAGAAGAAATATCTCGAAATATGTCCGTCAAGCCCCTTCCCTTGAGATAAATCTGCAAATATCTCGGAAACGAAGCGAGCTATGGCAAAATGTTAAGATACCTTTTTTGTAGAGAATTAAGTTTCCTACTTTTTATGTTCTATGATATTTTTTGATCAGATGCGTAGTTCTCGAGATATATCAAGATATTTAAAAGTTCCGAAGCTGCACCAACATAATAGAGGTGCAGAAACACCGTGGCCCCTTTCTTTGAGATAACTCTGCACTATTGCGAGCTGCAAATGCCACTTCCAGCTTAGCTGTGCAGAAGAAGAACAACAAGAAGAAGAAATATTTCGAAATATGTCCGTCAGGCCCCTTCCCTTGAGATAAATCTGCAAATATCTCGGAAACGAAGCGAGCTACGGCAAAATGTTAAGAGACCTTTTTTGTAGAAAATTAGGTTTCCTACTTTTTATGTTCTATGATATTTTTTGATCAGATGCGTAGTTCTCGAGATATATCAAGATATTTAAAAGTTCCGAAGCCGCACCAACATAATAGAGATACAGAAACACCGTGGCCCCTTTCTTTGAGATAACTCTGCACTATTGCGCGCTGCAAATGCCACTTCCAGCTTAGCTGTGCAGAAGAAGAACAACAAGAAGAAGAAATATCTCGAAATATGTCCGTCAGGCCCCTTCCCTTGAGATAAATCTGCAAATATCTCGGAAACGAAGCGAGCTATGGCAAAATGTTAAGAGACCTTTTTTGTAGAGAATTAAGTTTCCTACTTTTTATGTTCTACGATATTTTTTGATCAGATGCGTAGTTCTCGAGATATATCAAGATATTTAAAAGTACCGAAGCCGCACCAACATAATAGAGATACAGAAACACCGTGGCCCCTTTCTTTGAGATCACCCTGCACTATTGCGAGCTGCAAATGCCACTTCCAGCTTAGCTGTGCAGAAGAAGAACAACAAGAAGAAGAAATACCACGAAATATGTACGTCAGGCCCCTTCCCTTGAGATAAGTCTGCAAATATCTCGGAAACGAACTGAGCTATGGCAAAATGTTAAGAGACCTTTTTTGTAGAGAATTAAGTTTCCTACTTTTTATGTTCTATGATATTTTTTGATCAGATGCGTAGTTCTCGAGATATATCCAGATATTTAAAAGTTCCGAAGCGGCACCAACATAATAGAGATACAGAAACACCGTGGCCCCTTTATTTGTGATAACTCTGCACTATTGCGCGCTGCAAATGCCGCTTCCAGCTTAGCTGTGCAGAAGAAGAACAACAAGAAGAAGAAATATCTCGAAATATGTCCGTCAAGCCCCTTCCCTTGAGATAAATCTGCAAATATCTCGGAAACGAAGCGAGCTATGGCAAAATGCTAAGATACCTTTTTTGTAGAGAATTAAGTTTCCTACTTTTTATGTTCTATGATATTTTTTGATCAGATGCGTAGTTCTCGAGATATATCAAGATATTTAAAAGTTCCGAAGCTGCACCAACATAATAGAGGTGCAGAAACACCGTGGCCCCTTTCTTTGAGATAACTCTGCACTATTGCGAGCTGCAAATGCCACTTCCAGCTTAGCTATGCAGAAGAAGAACAACAAGAAGAAGAAATATTTCGAAATATGTCCGTCAGGCCCCTTCCCTTGAGATAAATCTGCAAATATCTCGGAAACGAAGCGAGCTATGGCAAAATCTTAAGAGACCTTTTTTGTAGAGAATTAAGTTTCCTACTTTTTATGTTCTATGATATTTTTTGATCAGATGCGTAGATCTCGAGATATATCAAGATATTTAAAAGTTCCGAAGCCGCACCAACATAATAGAGATACAGAAACACCGTGGCCCCTTTCTTTGAGATAACTCTGCACTATTGCGAGCTGCAAATGCCACTTCCAGCTTAGCTGTGCAGAAGAAGAACAACAAGAAGAAGAAATATCTCGAAATATGTCCGTCAAGCCCCTTCCCTTGAGATAAATCTGCAAATATCTCGGAAACGAAGCGAGCTATGGCAAAATGTTAAGATACCTTTTTTGTAGAGAATTAAGTTTCCTACTTTTTATGTTCTATGATATTTTTGGATCAGATGCGTAGTTCTCGAGATATATCAAGATATTTAAAAGTTCCGAAGCTGCACCAACATAATAGAGGTGCAGAAACACCGTGGCCCCTTTCTTTGAGATAACTCTGCACTATTGCGAGCTGCAAATGCCACTTCCAGCTTAGCTGTGCAGAAGAAGAACAACAAGAAGAAGAAATATTTCGAAATATGTCCGTCAGGCCCCTTCCCTTGAGATAAATCTGCAAATATCTCGGAAACGAAGCGAGCTATGGCAAAATGTTAAGATACCTTTTTTGTAGAGAATTAAGTTTCCTACTTTTTATGTTCTATGATATTTTTTGATCAGATGCGTAGTTCTCGAGATATATCCAGATATTTAAAAGTTCCGAAGCGGCACCAACATAATAGAGATACAGAAACACCGTGGCCCCTTTCTTTGAGATCACCCTGCACTATTGCGAGCTGCAAATGCCACTTCCAGCTTAGCTGTGCAGAAGAAGAACAACAAGAAGAAGAAATACCACGAAATATGTCCGTCAGGCCCCTTCCCTTGAGATAAGTCTGCAAATATCTCGGAAACGAACTGAGCTATGGCAAAATGTTAAGAGACCTTTTTTGTAGAGAATTAAGTTTCCTACTTTTTATGTTGTATGATATTTTTTGATCAGATGCGTAGTTCTCGAGATATATCCAGATATTTAAAAGTTCCGAAGCGGCACCAACATAATAGAGATACAGAAACACCGTGGCCCCTTTCTTTGTGATAACTCTGCACTATTGCGCGCTGCAAATGCCGCTTCCAGCTTAGCTGTGCAGAAGAAGAACAACAAGAAGAAGAAATATCTCGAAATATGTCCGTCAAGCCCCTTCCCTTGAGATAAATCTGCAAATATCTCGGAAACGAAGCGAGCTATGGCAAAATGCTAAGATACCTTTTTTGTAGAGAATTAAGTTTCCTACTTTTTATGTTCTATGATATTTTTTGATCAGATGCGTAGTTCTCGAGATATATCAAGATATTTAAAAGTTCCGAAGCTGCACCAACATAATAGAGGTGCAGAAACACCGTGGCCCCTTTCTTTGAGATAACTCTGCACTATTGCGAGCTGCAAATGCCACTTCCAGCTTAGCTATGCAGAAGAAGAACAACAAGAAGAAGAAATATTTCGAAATATGTCCGTCAGGCCCCTTCCCTTGAGATAAATCTGCAAATATCTCGGAAACGAAGCGAGCTATGGCAAAATCTTAAGAGACCTTTTTTGTAGAGAATTAAGTTTCCTACTTTTTATGTTCTATGATATTTTTTGATCAGATGCGTAGATCTCGAGATATATCAAGATATTTAAAAGTTCCGAAGCCGCACCAACATAATAGAGATACAGAAACACCGTGGCCCCTTTCTTTGAGATAACTCTGCACTATTGCGAGCTGCAAATGCCACTTCCAGCTTAGCTGTGCAGAAGAAGAACAACAAGAAGAAGAAATATCTCGAAATATGTCCGTCAGGCCCCTTCCCTTGGGATAAATCTGCAAATATCTCGGAAACGAAGCGAGCTATGGCAAAATGTTAAGAGACCTTTTTTGTAGAGAATTAAGTTTCCTACTTTTTGTGGTCTATGATATTTTTTGATCAGAAGCGTAGTTTTCGAGATATATCGAGATATTTAAAAGTTCCGAAGCCGCACCAACATAATAGAGATACAGAAACACCGTGGCCCCTTTCTTTGAGATAACTCTGCACTATTGCGAGCTGCAAATGCCACTTCCAGCTTAGCTGTGCAGAAGAAGAACAACAAGAAGAAGAAATACCTCGAAATATGTCCGTCAGGCCCCTTCGCTTGAGATAAGTCTGCAAATATCTCGGAAACGAACTGAGCTATGGCAAAATGTTAAGAGACCTTTTTTGTAGAGAATTAAGTTTCCTACTTTTTATGTTCTATGATATTTTTTGATCAGATGCGTAGTTCTCGAGATATATCCAGATATTTAAAAGTTCCGAAGCGGCACCAACATAATAGAGATACAGAAACACCGTGGCCCCTTTCTTTGTGATAACTCTGCACTATTGCGCGCTGCAAATGCCGCTTCCAGCTTAGCTGTGCAGAAGAAGAACAACAAGAAGAAGAAATATCTCGAAATATGTCCGTCAAGCCCCTTCCCTTGAGATAAATCTGCAAATATCTCGGAAACGAAGCGAGCTATGGCAAAATGCTAAGATACCTTTTTTGTAGAGAATTAAGTTTCCTACTTTTTATGTTCTATGATATTTTTTGATCAGATGCGTAGTTCTCGAGATATATCAAGATATTTAAAAGTTCCGAAGCTGCACCAACATAATAGAGGTGCAGAAACACCGTGGCCCCTTTCTTTGAGATAACTCTGCACTATTGCGAGCTGCAAATGCCACTTCCAGCTTAGCTATGCAGAAGAAGAACAACAAGAAGAAGAAATATTTCGAAATATGTCCGTCAGGCCCCTTCCCTTGAGATAAATCTGCAAATATCTCGGAAACGAAGCGAGCTATGGCAAAATCTTAAGAGACCTTTTTTGTAGAGAATTAAGTTTCCTACTTTTTATGTTCTATGATATTTTTTGATCAGATGCGTAGATCTCGAGATATATCAAGATATTTAAAAGTTCCGAAGCCGCACCAACATAATAGAGATACAGAAACACCGTGGCCCCTTTCTTTGAGATAACTCTGCACTATTGCGAGCTGCAAATGCCACTTCCAGCTTAGCTGTGCAGAAGAAGAACAACAAGAAGAAGAAATATCTCGAAATATGTCCGTCAGGCCCCTTCCCTTGGGATAAATCTGCAAATATCTCGGAAACGAAGCGAGCTATGGCAAAATGTTAAGAGACCTTTTTTGTAGAGAATTAAGTTTCCTACTTTTTGTGGTCTATGATATTTTTTGATCAGAAGCGTAGTTTTCGAGATATATCGAGATATTTAAAAGTTCCGAAGCCGCACCAACATAATAGAGATACAGAAACACCGTGGCCCCTTTCTTTGAGATAACTCTGCACTATTGCGAGCTGCAAATGCCACTTCCAGCTTAGCTGTGCAGAAGAAGAACAACAACAAGAAGAAATATCTCGAAATATGTCCGTCAAGCCCCTTCCCTTGAGATAAATCTGCAAATATCTCG
Source organism: Osmia lignaria lignaria (assembly GCF_051020975.1). NCBI lineage: Eukaryota > Metazoa > Arthropoda > Insecta > Hymenoptera > Megachilidae > Osmia > Osmia lignaria. The sequence continues at coordinate 9,897,352 of NW_027478166.1, forward strand.
GAAACGAAGCGAGCTATGGCAAAATGTTAAGATACCTTTTTTGTAGAGAATTAAGTTTCCTACTTTTTATGTTCTATGATATTTTTTGATCAGATGCGTAGTTCTCGAGATATATCAAGATATTTAAAAGTTCCGAAGCTGCACCAACATAATAGAGGTGCAGAAACACCGTGGCCCCTTTCTTTGAGATAACTCTGCACTATTGCGAGCTGCAAATGCCACTTCCAGCTTAGCTGTGCAGAAGAAGAACAACAAGAAGAAGAAATATTTCGAAATATGTCCGTCAGGCCCCTTCCCTTGAGATAAATCTGCAAATATCTCGGAAACGAAGCGAGCTACGGCAAAATGTTAAGAGACCTTTTTTGTAGAAAATTAGGTTTCCTACTTTTTATGTTCTATGATATTTTTTGATCAGATGCGTAGTTCTCGAGATATATCAAGATATTTAAAAGTTCCGAAGCCGCACCAACATAATAGAGATACAGAAACACCGTGGCCCCTTTCTTTGAGATAACTCTGCACTATTGCGCGCTGCAAATGCCACTTCCAGCTTAGCTGTGCAGAAGAAGAACAACAAGAAGAAGAAATATCTCGAAATATGTCCGTCAGGCCCCTTCCCTTGAGATAAATCTGCAAATATCTCGGAAACGAAGCGAGCTATGGCAAAATGTTAAGAGACCTTTTTTGTAGAGAATTAAGTTTCCTACTTTTTATGTTCTACGATATTTTTTGATCAGATGCGTAGTTCTCGAGATATATCAAGATATTTAAAAGTACCGAAGCCGCACCAACATAATAGAGATACAGAAACACCGTGGCCCCTTTCTTTGAGATCACCCTGCACTATTGCGAGCTGCAAATGCCACTTCCAGCTTAGCTGTGCAGAAGAAGAACAACAAGAAGAAGAAATACCACGAAATATGTACGTCAGGCCCCTTCCCTTGAGATAAGTCTGCAAATATCTCGGAAACGAACTGAGCTATGGCAAAATGTTAAGAGACCTTTTTTGTAGAGAATTAAGTTTCCTACTTTTTATGTTCTATGATATTTTTTGATCAGATGCGTAGTTCTCGAGATATATCCAGATATTTAAAAGTTCCGAAGCGGCACCAACATAATAGAGATACAGAAACACCGTGGCCCCTTTATTTGTGATAACTCTGCACTATTGCGCGCTGCAAATGCCGCTTCCAGCTTAGCTGTGCAGAAGAAGAACAACAAGAAGAAGAAATATCTCGAAATATGTCCGTCAAGCCCCTTCCCTTGAGATAAATCTGCAAATATCTCGGAAACGAAGCGAGCTATGGCAAAATGCTAAGATACCTTTTTTGTAGAGAATTAAGTTTCCTACTTTTTATGTTCTATGATATTTTTTGATCAGATGCGTAGTTCTCGAGATATATCAAGATATTTAAAAGTTCCGAAGCTGCACCAACATAATAGAGGTGCAGAAACACCGTGGCCCCTTTCTTTGAGATAACTCTGCACTATTGCGAGCTGCAAATGCCACTTCCAGCTTAGCTATGCAGAAGAAGAACAACAAGAAGAAGAAATATTTCGAAATATGTCCGTCAGGCCCCTTCCCTTGAGATAAATCTGCAAATATCTCGGAAACGAAGCGAGCTATGGCAAAATCTTAAGAGACCTTTTTTGTAGAGAATTAAGTTTCCTACTTTTTATGTTCTATGATATTTTTTGATCAGATGCGTAGATCTCGAGATATATCAAGATATTTAAAAGTTCCGAAGCCGCACCAACATAATAGAGATACAGAAACACCGTGGCCCCTTTCTTTGAGATAACTCTGCACTATTGCGAGCTGCAAATGCCACTTCCAGCTTAGCTGTGCAGAAGAAGAACAACAAGAAGAAGAAATATCTCGAAATATGTCCGTCAAGCCCCTTCCCTTGAGATAAATCTGCAAATATCTCGGAAACGAAGCGAGCTATGGCAAAATGTTAAGATACCTTTTTTGTAGAGAATTAAGTTTCCTACTTTTTATGTTCTATGATATTTTTGGATCAGATGCGTAGTTCTCGAGATATATCAAGATATTTAAAAGTTCCGAAGCTGCACCAACATAATAGAGGTGCAGAAACACCGTGGCCCCTTTCTTTGAGATAACTCTGCACTATTGCGAGCTGCAAATGCCACTTCCAGCTTAGCTGTGCAGAAGAAGAACAACAAGAAGAAGAAATATTTCGAAATATGTCCGTCAGGCCCCTTCCCTTGAGATAAATCTGCAAATATCTCGGAAACGAAGCGAGCTATGGCAAAATGTTAAGATACCTTTTTTGTAGAGAATTAAGTTTCCTACTTTTTATGTTCTATGATATTTTTTGATCAGATGCGTAGTTCTCGAGATATATCCAGATATTTAAAAGTTCCGAAGCGGCACCAACATAATAGAGATACAGAAACACCGTGGCCCCTTTCTTTGAGATCACCCTGCACTATTGCGAGCTGCAAATGCCACTTCCAGCTTAGCTGTGCAGAAGAAGAACAACAAGAAGAAGAAATACCACGAAATATGTCCGTCAGGCCCCTTCCCTTGAGATAAGTCTGCAAATATCTCGGAAACGAACTGAGCTATGGCAAAATGTTAAGAGACCTTTTTTGTAGAGAATTAAGTTTCCTACTTTTTATGTTGTATGATATTTTTTGATCAGATGCGTAGTTCTCGAGATATATCCAGATATTTAAAAGTTCCGAAGCGGCACCAACATAATAGAGATACAGAAACACCGTGGCCCCTTTCTTTGTGATAACTCTGCACTATTGCGCGCTGCAAATGCCGCTTCCAGCTTAGCTGTGCAGAAGAAGAACAACAAGAAGAAGAAATATCTCGAAATATGTCCGTCAAGCCCCTTCCCTTGAGATAAATCTGCAAATATCTCGGAAACGAAGCGAGCTATGGCAAAATGCTAAGATACCTTTTTTGTAGAGAATTAAGTTTCCTACTTTTTATGTTCTATGATATTTTTTGATCAGATGCGTAGTTCTCGAGATATATCAAGATATTTAAAAGTTCCGAAGCTGCACCAACATAATAGAGGTGCAGAAACACCGTGGCCCCTTTCTTTGAGATAACTCTGCACTATTGCGAGCTGCAAATGCCACTTCCAGCTTAGCTATGCAGAAGAAGAACAACAAGAAGAAGAAATATTTCGAAATATGTCCGTCAGGCCCCTTCCCTTGAGATAAATCTGCAAATATCTCGGAAACGAAGCGAGCTATGGCAAAATCTTAAGAGACCTTTTTTGTAGAGAATTAAGTTTCCTACTTTTTATGTTCTATGATATTTTTTGATCAGATGCGTAGATCTCGAGATATATCAAGATATTTAAAAGTTCCGAAGCCGCACCAACATAATAGAGATACAGAAACACCGTGGCCCCTTTCTTTGAGATAACTCTGCACTATTGCGAGCTGCAAATGCCACTTCCAGCTTAGCTGTGCAGAAGAAGAACAACAAGAAGAAGAAATATCTCGAAATATGTCCGTCAGGCCCCTTCCCTTGGGATAAATCTGCAAATATCTCGGAAACGAAGCGAGCTATGGCAAAATGTTAAGAGACCTTTTTTGTAGAGAATTAAGTTTCCTACTTTTTGTGGTCTATGATATTTTTTGATCAGAAGCGTAGTTTTCGAGATATATCGAGATATTTAAAAGTTCCGAAGCCGCACCAACATAATAGAGATACAGAAACACCGTGGCCCCTTTCTTTGAGATAACTCTGCACTATTGCGAGCTGCAAATGCCACTTCCAGCTTAGCTGTGCAGAAGAAGAACAACAAGAAGAAGAAATACCTCGAAATATGTCCGTCAGGCCCCTTCGCTTGAGATAAGTCTGCAAATATCTCGGAAACGAACTGAGCTATGGCAAAATGTTAAGAGACCTTTTTTGTAGAGAATTAAGTTTCCTACTTTTTATGTTCTATGATATTTTTTGATCAGATGCGTAGTTCTCGAGATATATCCAGATATTTAAAAGTTCCGAAGCGGCACCAACATAATAGAGATACAGAAACACCGTGGCCCCTTTCTTTGTGATAACTCTGCACTATTGCGCGCTGCAAATGCCGCTTCCAGCTTAGCTGTGCAGAAGAAGAACAACAAGAAGAAGAAATATCTCGAAATATGTCCGTCAAGCCCCTTCCCTTGAGATAAATCTGCAAATATCTCGGAAACGAAGCGAGCTATGGCAAAATGCTAAGATACCTTTTTTGTAGAGAATTAAGTTTCCTACTTTTTATGTTCTATGATATTTTTTGATCAGATGCGTAGTTCTCGAGATATATCAAGATATTTAAAAGTTCCGAAGCTGCACCAACATAATAGAGGTGCAGAAACACCGTGGCCCCTTTCTTTGAGATAACTCTGCACTATTGCGAGCTGCAAATGCCACTTCCAGCTTAGCTATGCAGAAGAAGAACAACAAGAAGAAGAAATATTTCGAAATATGTCCGTCAGGCCCCTTCCCTTGAGATAAATCTGCAAATATCTCGGAAACGAAGCGAGCTATGGCAAAATCTTAAGAGACCTTTTTTGTAGAGAATTAAGTTTCCTACTTTTTATGTTCTATGATATTTTTTGATCAGATGCGTAGATCTCGAGATATATCAAGATATTTAAAAGTTCCGAAGCCGCACCAACATAATAGAGATACAGAAACACCGTGGCCCCTTTCTTTGAGATAACTCTGCACTATTGCGAGCTGCAAATGCCACTTCCAGCTTAGCTGTGCAGAAGAAGAACAACAAGAAGAAGAAATATCTCGAAATATGTCCGTCAGGCCCCTTCCCTTGGGATAAATCTGCAAATATCTCGGAAACGAAGCGAGCTATGGCAAAATGTTAAGAGACCTTTTTTGTAGAGAATTAAGTTTCCTACTTTTTGTGGTCTATGATATTTTTTGATCAGAAGCGTAGTTTTCGAGATATATCGAGATATTTAAAAGTTCCGAAGCCGCACCAACATAATAGAGATACAGAAACACCGTGGCCCCTTTCTTTGAGATAACTCTGCACTATTGCGAGCTGCAAATGCCACTTCCAGCTTAGCTGTGCAGAAGAAGAACAACAAGAAGAAGAAATACCTCGAAATATGTCCGTCAGGCCCCTTCGCTTGAGATAAGTCTGCAAATATCTCGGCAACGAACTGAGCTATGGCAAAATGTTAAGAGACCTTTTTTGTAGAGAATTAAGTTTCCTACTTTTTATGTTCTATGATATTTTTTGATCAGATGCGTAGTTCTCGAGATATATCCAGATATTTAAAAGTTCCGAAGCGGCACCAACATAATAGAGATACAGAAACACCGTGGCCCCTTTCTTTGAGATAACTCTGCACTATTGCGCGCTGCAAATGCCGCTTCCAGCTTAGCTGTGCAGAAGAAGAACAACAAGAAGAAGAAATATCTCGAAATATGTCCGTCAAGCCCCTTCCCTTGAGATAAATCTGCAAATATCTCGGAAACGAAGCGAGCTATGGCAAAATGTTAAGATACCTTTTTTGTAGAGAATTAAGTTTCCTACTTTTTATGTTCTATGATATTTTTGGATCAGATGCGTAGTTCTCGAGATATATCAAGATATTTAAAAGTTCCGAAGCTGCACCAACATAATAGAGGTGCAGAAACACCGTGGCCCCTTTCTTTGAGATAACTCTGCACTATTGCGAGCTGCAAATGCCACTTCCAGCTTAGCTGTGCAGAAGAAGAACAACAAGAAGAAGAAATATTTCGAAATATGTCCGTCAGGCCCCTTCCCTTGAGATAAATCTGCAAATATCTCGGAAACGAAGCGAGCTATGGCAAAATGTTAAGATACCTTTTTTGTAGAGAATTAAGTTTCCTACTTTTTATGTTCTATGATATTTTTTGATCAGATGCGTAGTTCTCGAGATATATCCAGATATTTAAAAGTTCCGAAGCGGCACCAACATAATAGAGATACAGAAACACCGTGGCCCCTTTCTTTGAGATCACCCTGCACTATTGCGAGCTGCAAATGCCACTTCCAGCTTAGCTGTGCAGAAGAAGAACAACAAGAAGAAGAAATACCACGAAATATGTACGTCAGGCCCCTTCCCTTGAGATAAGTCTGCAAATATCTCGGAAACGAACTGAGCTATGGCAAAATGTTAAGAGACCTTTTTTGTAGAGAATTAAGTTTCCTACTTTTTATGTTCTATGATATTTTTTGATCAGATGCGTAGTTCTCGAGATATATCCAGATATTTAAAAGTTCCGAAGCGGCACCAACATAATAGAGATACAGAAACACCGTGGCCCCTTTCTTTGTGATAACTCTGCACTATTGCGCGCTGCAAATGCCGCTTCCAGCTTAGCTGTGCAGAAGAAGAACAACAAGAAGAAGAAATATCTCGAAATATGTCCGTCAAGCCCCTTCCCTTGAGATAAATCTGCAAATATCTCGGAAACGAAGCGAGCTATGGCAAAATGCTAAGATACCTTTTTTGTAGAGAATTAAGTTTCCTACTTTTTATGTTCTATGATATTTTTTGATCAGATGCGTAGTTCTCGAGATATATCAAGATATTTAAAAGTTCCGAAGCTGCACCAACATAATAGAGGTGCAGAAACACCGTGGCCCCTTTCTTTGAGATAACTCTGCACTATTGCGAGCTGCAAATGCCACTTCCAGCTTAGCTATGCAGAAGAAGAACAACAAGAAGAAGAAATATTTCGAAATATGTCCGTCAGGCCCCTTCCCTTGAGATAAATCTGCAAATATCTCGGAAACGAAGCGAGCTATGGCAAAATCTTAAGAGACCTTTTTTGTAGAGAATTAAGTTTCCTACTTTTTATGTTCTATGATATTTTTTGATCAGATGCGTAGATCTCGAGATATATCAAGATATTTAAAAGTTCCGAAGCCGCACCAACATAATAGAGATACAGAAACACCGTGGCCCCTTTCTTTGAGATAACTCTGCACTATTGCGAGCTGCAAATGCCACTTCCAGCTTAGCTGTGCAGAAGAAGAACAACAAGAAGAAGAAATATCTCGAAATATGTCCGTCAGGCCCCTTCCCTTGGGATAAATCTGCAAATATCTCGGAAACGAAGCGAGCTATGGCAAAATGTTAAGAGACCTTTTTTGTAGAGAATTAAGTTTCCTACTTTTTATGTTCTATGATATTTTTTGATCAGATGCGTAGTTCTCGAGATATATCAAGATATTTAAAAGTTCCGAAGCCGCACCAACATAATAGAGATACAGAAACACCGTGGCCCCTTTCTTTGAGATAACTCTGCACTATTGCGAGCTGCAAATGCCACTTCCAGCTTAGCTGTGCAGAAGAAGAACAACAAGAAGAAGAAATACCTCGAAATATGTCCGTCAGGCCCCTTCCCTTGAGATACGTCTGCAAATATCTCGGCAACGAACTGAGCTATGGCAAAATGTTAAGAGACCTTTTTTGTAGAGAATTAAGTTTCCTACTTTTTATGTTCTATGATATTTTTTGATCAGATGCGTAGTTCTCGAGATATATCCAGATATTTAAAAGTTCCGAAGCGGCACCAACATAATAGAGATACAGAAACACCGTGGCCCCTTTCTTTGAGATAACTCTGCACTATTGCGCGCTGCAAATGCCGCTTCCAGCTTAGCTGTGCAGAAGAAGAACAACAAGAAGAAAAAATATCTCGAAATATGTCCGTCAAGCCCCTTCCCTTGAGATAAATCTGCAAATATCTCGGAAACGAAGCGAGCTATGGCAAAATGTTAAGATACCTTTTTTGTAGAGAATTAAGTTTCCTACTTTTTATGTTCTATGATATTTTTTGATCAGATGCGTAGTTCTCGAGATATATCAAGATATTTAAAAGTTCCGAAGCTGCACCAACATAATAGAGGTGCAGAAACACCGTGGCCCCTTTCTTTGAGATAACTCTGCACTATTGCGAGCTGCAAATGCCACTTCCAGCTTAGCTGTGCAGAAGAAGAACAACAAGAAGAAGAAATATTTCGAAATATGTCCGTCAGGCCCCTTCCCTTGAGATAAATCTGCAAATATCTCGGAAACGAAGCGAGCTATGGCAAAATGTTAAGATACCTTTTTTGTAGTGAATTAAGTTTCCTACTTTTTATGTTCTATGATATTTTTTGATCAGATGCGTAGTTCTCGAGATATATCCAGATATTTAAAAGTTCCGAAGCGGCACCAACATAATAGAGATACAGAAACACCGTGGCCCCTTTCTTTGTGATAACTCTGCACTATTGCGCGCTGCAAATGCCGCTTCCAGCTTAGCTGTGCAGAAGAAGAACAACAAGAAGAAGAAATATCTCGAAATATGTCCGTCAAGCCCCTTCCCTTGAGATAAATCTGCAAATATCTCGGAAACGAAGCGAGCTATGGCAAAATGTTAAGATACCTTTTTTGTAGAGAATTAAGTTTCCTACTTTTTATGTTCTATGATATTTTTTGATCAGATGCGTAGTTCTCGAGATATATCAAGATATTTAAAAGTTCCGAAGCTGCACCAACATAATAGAGATACAGAAACACCGTGGCCCCTTTCTTTGAGATAACTCTGCACTAGTGCGAGCCGCAAATGCCACTTCCAGCTTAGCTGTGCAGAAGAAGAACAACAAGAAGAAGAAATATCTGGAAATATGTCCGTTAGGCCCCTTCCCTTGAGATAAATCTGCAAATATCTCGGAAACGAAGCGAGCTATGGCAAAATGTTAAGAGACCTTTTTTGTAGAGAATTAAGTTTCCTACTTTTTATGTTCTATGATATTTTTTGATCAGATGCGTAGTTCTCGAGATATATCAAGATATTTAAAAGTTCCGAAGCCGCACCAACATAATAGAGATACAGAAACACCGTGGCCCCTTTCTTTGAGATAACTCTGCACTATTGCGAGCTGCAAATGCCACTTCCAGCTTAGCTGTGCAGAAGAAGAACAACAAGAAGAAGAAATGCCTCGAAATATGTCCGTCAGGCCCCTTCCCTTGAGATAAGTCTGCAAATATCTCGGAAACGAACTGAGCTATGGCAAAATGTTAAGAGACCTTTTTTGTAGAGAATTAAGTTTCCTACTTTTTATGTTCTATGATATTTTTTGATCAGATGCGTAGATCTCGAGATATATCAAGATATTTAAAAGTTCCGAAGCCGCACCAACATAATAGAGATACAGAAACACCGTGGCCCCTTTCTTTGAGATAACTCTGCACTATTGCGAGCTGCAAATGCCACTTCCAGCTTAGCTGTGCAGAAGAAGAACAACAAGAAGAAGAAATATCTCGAAATATGTCCGTCAGGCCCCTTCCCTTGGGATAAATCTGCAAATATCTCGGAAACGAAGCGAGCTATGGCAAAATGTTAAGAGACCTCTTTTGTAGAGAATTAAGTTTCCTACTTTTTATCTTCTATGATATTTTTTGATCAGATGCGTAGTTCTCGAGATATATCAAGATATTGAAAAGTTCCGAAGCCGCGCCAACATAATAGAGATACAGAAACACCGTGGCCCTTTTCTTTGCGATAACTCTGCACTATTGCGAGCTGCAAATGCCACTTCCAGCTTAGCTGTGAAGAAGAAGAACAACAAGAAGAAGAAATATCTCGAAATATGTCCGTCAGGCCCCTTCCCTTGAGATAAATCTGCAAATATCTCGGAAACGAAGCGAGCTATGGCAAAATGTTAAGAGACCTTTCTTGTAGAGAATTAAGTTTCCTACTTTTTATGTTCTATGATATTTTTTGATCAGATGCGTAGATCTCGAGATATATCAAGATATTTAAAAGTTCCGAAGCCGCACCAACATAATAGAGATACAGAAACACCGTGGCCCCTTTCTTTGAGATAACTCTGCACTATTGCGAGCTGCAAATGCCACTTCCAGCTTAGCTGTGCAGAAGAAGAACAACAAGAAGAAGAAATATCTCGAAATATGTCCGTCAGGCCCCTTCCCTTGGGATAAATCTGCAAATATTTCGGAAACGAAGCGAGCTATGGCAAAATGTTAAGAGACCTCTTTTGTAGAGAATTAAGTTTCCTACTTTTTATCTTCTATGATATTTTTTGATCAGATGCGTAGTTCTCGAGATATATCAAGATATTGAAAAGTTCCGAAGCCGCGCCAACATAATAGAGATACAGAAACACCGTGGCCCTTTTCTTTGCGATAACTCTGCACTATTGCGAGCTGCAAATGCCACTTCCAGCTTAGCTGTGAAGAAGAAGAACAACAAGAAGAAGAAATATCTCGAAATATGTCCGTCAGGCCCCTTCCCTTGAGATAAATCTGCAAATATCTCGGAAACGAAGCGAGCTATGGCAAAATGTTAAGAGACCTTTCTTGTAGAGAATTAAGTTTCCTACTTTTTATGTTCTATGATATTTTTTGATCAGATGCGTAGTTCTCGAGATATATCAAGATATTTAAAAGTTCCGAAGCTGCACCAACATAATAGAGGTACAGAAACACCGTGGCCCTTTTCTTTGCGATAACTCTGCACTATTGCGAGCTGCAAATGCCACTTCCAGCTTAGCTGTGCAGAAGAAGAACAACAAGAAGAAGAAATATCTCGAAATATGTCCGTCAGGCCCCTTCCCTTGAGATAAATCTGCAAATATCTCGGAAACGAAGCGAGCTATGGCAAAATGTTAAGAGACCTTTTTTGTAGAGAATTAAGTTTTCTACTTTTTATGTTCCATGATATTTTTTGATCAGATGCGTAGTTCTCGAGATATATCAAGATATTTAAAAGTTCCGAAGCTGCACCAACATAATAGAGATACAGAAACACCGTGGCCCCTTTCTTTGAGATAACTCTGCACTAGTGCGAGCCGCAAATGCCACTTCCAGCTTAGCTGTGCAGAAGAAGAACAACAAGAAGAAGAAATATCTGGAAATATGTCCGTTAGGCCCCTTCCCTTGAGATGAATCTGCAAATATCTCGGAAACGAAGCGAGCTATGGCAAAATGTTGAGAGACCTTTTTTGTAGAGAATTAAGTTTCCTACTTTTTATGTTCTATGATATTTTTTGATCAGATGCGTAGTTGTCGAGATATATCAAGATATTTAAAAGTTCCGAAGCCGCACCAACATAATAGAGATACAGAAACACCGTGGCCCTTTTCTTTGCGATAACTCTGCACTATTGCGAGCTGCAAATGCCACTTCCAGCTTAGCTGTGCAGAAGAAGAACAACAAGAAGAAGAAATATCTCGAAATATGTCCGTCAGGCCCCTTCCCTTGAGATATATCTGCAAATATCTCGGAAACGAAGCGAGCTATGGCAAAATGTTAAGAGACCTTTTTTGTAGAGAATTAAGTTTCCGACTTTTTATGTTCTATGATATTTTTTGATCAGATGCGTAGATCTCGAGATATATCAAGATATTTAAAAGTTCCGAAGCCGCACCAACATAATAGAGATACAGAAACACCGTGGCCCCTTTCTTTGAGATAACTCTGCACTATTGCGAGCTGCAAATGCCACTTCCAGCTTAGCTGTGCAGAAGAAGAACAACAAGAAGAAGAAATATCTCGAAATATGTCCGTCAGGCCCCTTCCCTTGAGATAAATCTGCAAATATCTCGGAAACGAAGCGAGCTATGGCAAAATGTTAAGAGACCTTTTATGTAGAGAATTATGTTTCCTACTTTTTATGTTCTATGATATTTTTTGATCAGACCCGTAGTTCTCGAGATATATCAAGATATTTAAAAGTTCCGAAGCCGCACCAACATAATAGAGATACAGAAACACCGTGGCCCCTTTCTTTGAGATGACTCTGCACTATTGCGAGCTGCAAATGCCACTTCCAGCTTAGCTGTGCAGAAGAAGAACAACAAGAAGAAGAAATATCTCGAAATATGTCCGTCAGGCCCCTTCCCTTGAGATAAATCTGCAAATATCTCGGAAACGAGGAGAGCTATGGTAAAATGTTAAGAGACCTTTTTTGTAGAGAATTAAGTTTCCTACTTTTTATGTTCTATGGTATTTTTTGATCAGATGCGTAGTTCTCGAGATATATCAAGATATTTAAAAGTTCCGAAGCTGCACCAACATAATAGAGATACAGAAACACCGTGGCCCCTTTCTTTGAGATAACTCTGCACTAGTGCGAGCCGCAAATGCCACTTCCAGCTTAGCTGTGCAGAAGAAGAACAACAAGAAGAAGAAATATCTCGAAATATGTCCGCCAGGCCCCTTCCCTTGAGATAAATCTGCAAATATCTCGGAAACGAAGCGAGCAATGGCAAAATGTTAAGAGACCTTTTTTGTAGAGAATTATGTTTCCTACTTTTTATGTTCTATGATATTTTTTGATCGGATGCGTAGTTCTCGAAATATATCAAGATATTTAAAAGTTCCGAAGCCGCACCAACATAATAGAGATACAGAAACACCGTGGCCCCTTTCTTTGAGATAACTCTGCGCTATTGCGAGCTGGAAATGCCACTTCCATTTTAGCTGTGCAGAAGAAGAACAACAAGAAGAAGAAATATCTCGAAATATGTCCGTCAGGCCCCTTCCCTTGAGATAAATCTTCAAATATCTCGGAAACGAAGCGAGCTATGGCAAAATGTTAAGAGACCTTTTTTGTAGAGAATTAAGTTTTCTACTTTTTATGTTCCATGATATTTTTTGATCAGATGCGTAGTTCTCGAGATATATCAAGATATTTAAAAGTTCCGAAGCTGCACCAACATAATAGAGATACAGAAACACCGTGGCCCCTTTCTTTGAGATAACTCTGCACTAGTGCGAGCCGCAAATGCCACTTCCAGCTTAGCTGTGCAGAAGAAGAACAACAAGAAGAAGAAATATCTCGAAATATGTCCGTCAGGCCCCTTCCCTTGAGATAAATCTGCAAATATCTCGGAAACGAAGCGAGCTATGGCAAAATGTTAAGAGACCTTTTTTGTAGAGAATTAAGTTTCCGACTTTTTATGTTCTATGATATTTTTTGATCAGATGCGTAGATCTCGAGATATATCAAGATATTTAAAAGTTCCGAAGCCGCACCAACATAATAGAGATACAGAAACACCGTGGCCCCTTTCTTTGAGATAACTCTGCACTATTGCGAGCTGCAAATGCCACTTCCAGCTTAGCTGTGCAGAAGAAGAACAACAAGAAGAAGAAATATCTCGAAATATGTCCGTCAGGCCCCTTCCCTTGAGATAAATCTGCAAATATCTCGGAAACGAAGCGAGCTATGGCAAAATGTTAAGAGACCTTTTATGTAGAGAATTATGTTTCCTACTTTTTATGTTCTATGATATTTTTTGATCAGACGCGTAGTTCTCGAGATATATCAAGATATTTAAAAGTTCCGAAGCCGCACCAACATAATAGAGATACAGAAACACCGTGGCCCCTTTCTTTGAGATGACTCTGCACTATTGCGAGCTGCAAATGCCACTTCCAGCTTAGCTGTGCAGAAGAAGAACAACAAGAAGAAGAAATATCTCGAAATATGTCCGTCAGGCCCCTTCCCTTGAGATAAATCTGCAAATATCTCGGAAACGAAGCGAGCAATGGCAAAATGTTAAGAGACCTTTTTTGTAGAGAATTATGTTTCCTACTTTTTATGTTCTATGATATTTTTTGATCGGATGCGTAGTTCTCGAAATATATCAAGATATTTAAAAGTTCCGAAGCCGCACCAACATAATAGAGATACAGAAACACCGTGGCCCCTTTCTTTGAGATAACTCTGCGCTATTGCGAGCTGGAAATGCCACTTCCATTTTAGCTGTGCAGAAGAAGAACAACAAGAAGAAGAAATATCTCGAAATATGTCCGTCAGGCCCCTTCCCTTGGGATAAATCTGCAAATATCTCGGAAACGAAGCGAGCTATGGCAAAATGTTAAGAGACCTCTTTTGTAGAGAATTAAGTTTCCTACTTTTTATCTTCTATGATATTTTTTGATCAGATGCGTAGTTCTCGAGATATATCAAGATATTGAAAAGTTCCGAAGCCGCGCCAACATAATAGAGATACAGAAACACCGTGGCCCTTTTCTTTGCGATAACTCTGCACTATTGCGAGCTGCAAATGCCACTTCCAGCTTAGCTGTGAAGAAGAAGAACAACAAGAAGAAGAAATATCTCGAAATATGTCCGTCAGGCCCCTTCCCTTGAGATAAATCTGCAAATATCTCGGAAACGAAGCGAGCTATGGCAAAATGTTAAGAGACCTTTCTTGTAGAGAATTAAGTTTCCTACTTTTTATGTTCTATGATATTTTTTGATCAGATGCGTAGTTCTCGAGATATATCAAGATATTTAAAAGTTCCGAAGCCGCACCAACATAATAGAGATACAGAAACACCGTGGCCCTTTTCTTTGCGATAACTCTGCACTATTGCGAGCTGCAAATGCCACTTCCAGCTTAGCTGTGCAGAAGAAGAACAACAAGAAGAAGAAATATCTCGAAATATGTCCGTCAGGCCCCTTCCCTTGAGATAAATCTGCAAATATCTCGGAAACGAAGCGAGCTATGGCAAAATGTTAAGAGACCTTTTTTGTACAGAATTATCTTTCCTACAATTTACGTTCTCCGATATTTTTTGATCAGAAGCGTAGTTTTCGAGATATATCGAGATATTTAAAAGTTCCGAAGCCGCACCAACATAATAGAGATACAGAAACACCGTGGCCCCTTTCTTTGAGATAACTCTGCACTATTGCGACCTGCAAATGCCACTTCCAGCTTAGCTGTGCAGAAGAAGAACAACAAGAAGAAGAAATATCTCGAAATATGTCCGTCAGGCCCCTTCCCTTGAGATAAATCTGCAAATATCTCGGAAACGAAGCGAGCTATGGCAAAATGTTAAGAGACCTTTTTTGTAGAGAATTAAGTTTCCTACTTTTTATGTTGTATGATATTTTTCGATCAGAGGCGTAGTTCTCGAGATATATCAAGATATTTAAAAGTTCCGAAGCCGCACCAACATAATAGAGATACAGAAACACCGTGGCCCCTTTCTTTGAGATAACTCTGCACCATTGCGAGCTGGAAATGCCACTTCCAGTTTAGCTGTGCAGAAGAAGAACAACAAGAAGAAGAAATATCTCGAAATATGTCCATCAGGACCCTTCCCTTGAGATAAATCTGCAAATATCTCGGAAACGAAGCGAGCTATGGCAAAATGTTAAGAGACCTTTTTTGTAGAGAATTATGTTTCCTACAATTTATGTTCTATGATATTTTTTGATCAGAAGCGTAGTTTTCGAGATATATCAAGATATTTAAAAGTTCCGAAGCCGCACCAACATAATAGAGATACAGAAACACCGTGGCCCCTTTCTTTGAGATAACTCTGCACTATTGCGAGCTGCAAATGCCACTTCCAGCTTAGCTGTGCAGAAGAAGAACAACAAGAAGAAGAAATATCTCGAAATATGTCCGTCAGGCCCCTTCCCTTGAGATAAATCTGCAAATATCTCGGAAACGAAGCGAGCTATGGCAAAATGTTAAGAGACCTTTTATGTAGAGAATTATGTTTCCTACTTTTTATGTTCTATGATATTTTTTGATCAGACGCGTAGTTCTCGAGATATATCAAGATATTTAAAAGTTCCGAAGCCGCACCAACATAATAGAGATACAGAAACACCGTGGCCCCTTTCTTTGAGATGACTCTGCACTATTGCGAGCTGCAAATGCCACTTCCAGCTTAGCTGTGCAGAAGAAGAACAACAAGAAGAAGAAATATCTCGAAATATGTCCGTCAGGCCCCTTCCCTTGAGATAAATCTGCAAATATCTCGGAAACGAAGCGAGCTATGGCAAAATGTTAAGAGACCTTTTTTGTAGAGAATTAAGTTTTCTACTTTTTATGTTCCATGATATTTTTTGATCAGATGCGTAGTTCTCGAGATATATCAAGATATTTAAAAGTTCCGAAGCTGCACCAACATAATAGAGATACAGAAACACCGTGGCCCCTTTCTTTGAGATAACTCTGCACTAGTGCGAGCCGCAAATGCCACTTCCAGCTTAGCTGTGCAGAAGAAGAACAACAAGAAGAAGAAATATCTCGAAATATGTCCGTCAGGCCCCTTCCCTTGAGATAAATCTGCAAATATCTCGGAAACGAAGCGAGCTATGGCAAAATGTTAAGAGACCTTTTTTGTAGAGAATTAAGTTTCCGACTTTTTATGTTCTATGATATTTTTTGATCAGATGCGTAGATCTCGAGATATATCAAGATATTTAAAAGTTCCGAAGCCGCACCAACATAATAGAGATACAGAAACACCGTGGCCCCTTTCTTTGAGATAACTCTGCACTATTGCGAGCTGCAAATGCCACTTCCAGCTTAGCTGTGCAGAAGAAGAACAACAAGAAGAAGAAATATCTCGAAATATGTCCGTCAGGCCCCTTCCCTTGAGATAAATCTGCAAATATCTCGGAAACGAAGCGAGCTATGGCAAAATGTTAAGAGACCTTTTATGTAGAGAATTATGTTTCCTACTTTTTATGTTCTATGATATTTTTTGATCAGACGCGTAGTTCTCGAGATATATCAAGATATTTAAAAGTTCCGAAGCCGCACCAACATAATAGAGATACAGAAACACCGTGGCCCCTTTCTTTGAGATGACTCTGCACTATTGCGAGCTGCAAATGCCACTTCCAGCTTAGCTGTGCAGAAGAAGAACAACAAGAAGAAGAAATATCTCGAAATATGTCCGTCAGGCCCCTTCCCTTGAGATAAATCTGCAAATATCTCGGAAACGAAGCGAGCAATGGCAAAATGTTAAGAGACCTTTTTTGTAGAGAATTATGTTTCCTACTTTTTATGTTCTATGATATTTTTTGATCGGATGCGTAGTTCTCGAAATATATCAAGATATTTAAAAGTTCCGAAGCCGCACCAACATAATAGAGATACAGAAACACCGTGGCCCCTTTCTTTGAGATAACTCTGCGCTATTGCGAGCTGGAAATGCCACTTCCATTTTAGCTGTGCAGAAGAA
The DNA here is from genome assembly GCF_051020975.1 of Osmia lignaria lignaria. Classification (NCBI taxonomy): domain Eukaryota; kingdom Metazoa; phylum Arthropoda; class Insecta; order Hymenoptera; family Megachilidae; genus Osmia; species Osmia lignaria. Next base: position 9,914,342 of record NW_027478166.1, read on the forward strand.
GAACAACAAGAAGAAGAAATATCTCGAAATATGTCCGTCAGGCACCTTCCCTTGAGATAAATCTGCAAATATCTCGGAAACGAAGCGAGCTAAGGCAAAATGTTCAGAGACCTTTTTTGTCGAGAATTAGGTTTCCTACTTTTTATGTTGTATGATATTTTTTGATCAGATGCGTAGTTCTCGAGATATATCGAGATATTTAAAAGTTCCGAAGCCGCACCAAGATAAAAGAGATACAGAAACACCGTGGCCTCTTTCTCTGAGATAACTCTGCACTATTGCGAGCTGCAAATGCCACTTCCAGCTTAGCTGTGCAGAAGAAGAACAACAAGAAGAAGAAGTATCTCGAAATATGTCCGTCAGGTACCTTCCCTTGAGATAAATCTGCAAATATCTCGGAAACGAAGCGAGCTAAGGCAAAATGTTAAGAGACCTTTTTTGTAGAGAATTAAGTTTCCTACTTTTTATGTTGTATGATATTTGTTGATCAGATGCGTAGTTCTCGAGATATATCAAGATATTTAAAAGGTCCGAAGCCGCACCAACATAATAGAGATACAGAAACACCGTGGCGCCTTTCTTTGAGATAACTCTGCAATATTGCGAGCTGCAAATGCCACTTCCAGCTTAACTGTGCAGAAGAAGAACAACAAGAAGAAGAAATAGCTCGAAATATGTCCGTCAGGCCCCTTCCCTTGAGATAAATCTGCAAATATCTCGGAAACGAAGCGAGCTATGGCAAAACGTTAAGAAACCTTTTTTGTAGAGAATTATGCTTCCTACAATTTATGTTGTATGATATTTTTTGATCAGAAGCGTAGTTTTCGAGATATATCGAGATATTTAAAAGTTCCGAAGCCGCACCAACATAATAGAGATACAGAAACACCGTGGCCCCTTTCTTTGAGATAACTCTGCACTATTGCGAGCTGCAAATGCCACTTTCAGCTTAGCTGTGCAGAAGAAGAACAACAAGAAGAAGAAATATCTCGAAATATGTCCGTTAGGCCCCATCCCTTGAGATAAATCTGCAAATATCTCGGAAACGAAGCGAGCTATGGCAAAATGTTAAGAGACCTCTTTTGTAGAGAATTAAGTTTCCTACTTTTTATGTTTTATGATATTTTTCGATCAGATGCGTAGTTCTCGAGATATATCAAGATATTTAAAAGTTCCGAAGCCGCACCAACATAATAGAGATACAGAAACACCGTGGCCCCTTTCTTTGAGATAACTCTGCACTATTGCGAGCTGCAAATGCCACTTCCAGCTTAGCTGTGCAGAAGAAGAACAACAAGCAGAAGAAATATCTCGAAATATGTCCGTCAGGCCCCTTCCCTTGAGATAAATCTGCAAATATCTCGGAAACGAAGCGAGCTATGGCAAAATGTTAAGAGACCTCTTTTGTAGAGAATTAAGTTTCCTACTTTTTATGTTCTATGATATTTTTCGATCAGATGCGTAGTTCTCGAGATATATCAAGATATTTAAAAGTTCCGAAGCCGCACCAACATAATAGAGATACAGAAACACCGTGGCCCCTTTCTTTGAGATAACTCTGCACCATTGCGAGCTGCAAATGCCACTTCGAGCTTAGCTGTGCAGAAGAAGAACAACAAGAAGAAGAAATATCTCGAGATATGTCCGTCAGACCCCTTCCCTTGAGATAAATCTGCAAATAACTCGGAAACGAAGCGAGCTATGGCAAAATGTTAAGAGACCTTTTTTGTAGAGAATTATGTTTCCTACAATTTACGTTCTCTGATATTTTTTGATCAGAAGCGTAGTTTTCGAGATATATCGGGATATTTGAAAGTTCCGAAGCCGCACCAACATAATAGAGATACAGAAACACCGTGGCCCCTTTCTTTGAGATAACTGTGCACGATTGCGAGCTGGAAATACCACTTCCAGTTTAGCTGTGCAGAAGAAGAACAACAAGAAGAAGAAATATCTCGAAATATGTCCATCAGGACCCTTCCCTTGAGATAAATCTGCAAATATCTCGGAAACGAAGCGAGCTATGGCAAAATGTTAAGACACCTTTTTTGTAGAGAATTATGTTTCCAAGAATTTATGTTCCATGATATTTTTCGATCAGATGCGTAGTTCTCGAGATATATCAAGATATTTAAAAGTTCCGAAGCCGCACCAACATAATAGAGATACAGAAACACCGTGGCCCCTTTCTTTGAGATAACTCTGCACGATTGCGAGCTGGAAATGCCAGTTCCAGTTTAGCTGTGCAGAAGAAGAACAACAAGAAGAAGAAATATCTCGAAATATGTCCGTCAGGACCCTTCCCTTGAGATAAATCTGCAAATATCTCGGAAACGAAGCGAGCTATGGCAAAACGTTAAGAGACCTTTTTTGCAGAGAATTATGTTTCCTACAATTTATGTTCTACGATATTTTTTGATCAGAAGCGTAGTTTTCGAGATATATCGAGATATTGAAAAGTTCCGAAGCCGCACCAACATAATAGAGATACAGAAACACCGTGGCCCCTTTCTTTGAGATAACTCTGCACTATTGCAAGCTGCAAATGCCACTTCCAGCTTAGCTGTGCAGAAGAAGAACAACAAGAAGAAGAAATATCTCGAAATATGTCCGTTAGGCCCCTTCCCTTGAGATAAATCTGCAAATATCTCGGAAACGAAGCGAGCTATGGCAAAACGTTAAGAGACCTTTTTTGTAGAGAATTAAGTTTCCTACTTTTTATGTTCTATGATATTTTTTGATCAGATGCGCAGTTCTCGAGATATATCAAGATATTTAAAAGTTAAGAAGCCGCACCAACATAATAGAGATACAGAAACACCGTGGCCCCTTTCTTTCAGATAACTATGAACTATTGCGAGCTGGAAATGCCACTTCCAATTTAGCTGTGCAGAAGAAGAACAACAAGAAGAAGAAATATCTCGAAATATGTCCATCAGGACCCTTCCCTTGAGATAAATCTGCAAATATCTCGGAAACGAAGCGAGCTATGGCAAAATGTTAAGAGACCTTTTTTGTAGAAAATTATGTTTCCTACAATTTATGTTCTATGATATTTTTTGATCAGAAGCGTAGTTTTCGAGATATATCGAGATATTTAAAAGTTCCGAAGCCGCACCAACATAATAGAGATACAGAAACACCGTGGCCCCTTTCTTTGAGATAACTCTGCACCATTGCGAGCTGCAAATGCCACTTCGAGCTTAGCTGTGCAGAAGAAGAACAACAAGAAGAAGAAATATCTCGAGATATGTCCGTCAGACCCCTTCCCTTGAGATAAATCTGCAAATATCTCGGAAACGAAGCGAGCTATGGCAAAATGTTAAGAGACCTTTTTTGTAGAGAATTATGTTTCCTACAATTTACGTTCTCTGATATTTTTTGATCAGAAGCGTAGTTTTCGAGATATATCGGGATATTTGAAAGTTCCGAAGCCGCACCAACATAATAGAGATACAGAAACACCGTGGCCCCTTTCTTTGAGATAACTGTGCACGATTGCGAGCTGGAAATACCACTTCCAGTTTAGCTGTGCAGAAGAAGAACAACAAGAAGAAGAAATATCTCGAAATATGTCCATCAGGACCCTTCCCTTGAGATAAATCTGCAAATATCTCGGAAACGAAGCGAGCTATGGCAAAATGTTAAGAGACCTTTTTTGTAGAGAATTAAGTTTCCTACTTTTTATGTTCTATGATATTTTTCGATCAGATGCGTAGTTCTCGAGATATATCAAGATATTTAAAAGTTCCGAAGCCGCACCAACATAATAGAGATACAGAAACACCGTGGCCCCTTTCTTTGAGATAACTCTGCACGATTGCGAGCTGGAAATGCCACTTCCAGTTTAGCTGTGCAGAAGAAGAACAACAAGAAGAAGAAATATCTCGAAATATGTCCGTTAGGCCCCTTCCCTTGAGATAAATCTGCAAATATCTCGGAAACGAAGCGAGCTATGGCAAAACGTTAAGAGACCTTTTTTGTAGAGAATTAAGTTTCCTACTTTTTATGTTCTATAATATTTTTTGATCAGATGCGTAGTTCTCGAGATATATCAAGATATTTAAAAGTTAAGAAGCCGCACCAACATAATAGAGATACAGAAACACCGTGGCCCCTTTCTTTCAGATAACTATGAACTATTGCGAGCTGGAAATGCCACTTCCAATTTAGCTGTGCAGAAGAAGAACAACAAGAAGAAGAAATATCTCGAAATATGTCCATCAGGACCCTTCCCTTGAGATAAATCTGCAAATATCTCGGAAACGAAGCGAGCTATGGCAAAATCTTAAGAGACCTTTTTTGTAGAAAATTATGTTTCCTACAATTTATGTTCTATGATATTTTTTGATCAGAAGCGTAGTTTTCGAGATATATCGAGATATTTAAAAGTTCCGAAGCCGCACCAACATAATAGAGATACAGAAACACCGTGGCCCCTTTCTTTGGGATAACTCTGCACTATTGCGAGCTGGAAATGCCACTTCCAGTTTAGCTGTGCAGAAGAAGAACAACAAGAAGAAGAAATATCTCGAAATATGTCCGTCAGGACCCTTCCCTTGAGATAAATCTGCAAATATCTCGGAAACGAAGAGAGCTATGGCAAAACGTTAAGAGACCTTTTTTGTAGAGAATTAAGTTTCCTACTTTTTATGTTCTATGATATTTCTCGATCAGAATGCGTAGTTCTCGAGATATATCAAGATATTTAAAAGTTCCGAAGCCGCACCAACATAATAGAGATACAGAAACACCGAGGCCCCTTTCTTTGAGATAACTCTGCACGATTGCGAGCTGGAAATGCCACTTCCAGTTTAGCTGTGCAGAAGAAGAACAACAAGAAGAAGAAATATCTCGAAATATGTCCATCAGGACCCTTCCCTTGAGATAAATCTGCAAATATCTCGGAAACGAAGCGAGCTATGGCAAAATGTGAAGAGACCTTTTTTGTAGAGAATTATGTTTCCTACAATTTATGTTCTATGATATTTTTTGATCAGACGCGTAGTTTTCGAGATATATCGAGATATTTAAAAGTTCCGAAGCCGCACCAACATAATAGAGATACAGAAACACCGTGGCCCCTTTCTTTGGGATAACTCTGCACTATTGCGAGCTGGAAATGCCACTTCCAGTTTAGCTGTGCAGAAGAATAACAACAAGAAGAAGAAATATCTCGAAATATGTCCGTCAGGCCCCTTCCCTTGAGATAAATCTGCAAATATCTCGGAAACGAAGCGGGCTATGGCAAAATGTTAAGAGACCTTTTTTGTAGAGAATTAAGTTTCCTACTTTTTATGTTCTATGATATTTTTTGATCAGATGCGTAGTTCTCCAGATATATCAAGATATTTAAAAGTTCCGAAGCCGCACCAACATAATACAGATACAGAAACACCGTGGCCCCTTTCTTTGAGATAACTCTGCAGTATTGCGAGCTGCAAATGCCACTTCCAGCTTAGCTGTGCAGAAGAAGAACAACAAGAAGATGAAATATCTCGAAATATGTCCGTCAGGCCCCTTCCCTTGAGATGTATCTGCAAATATCTCGGAAACGAAGCGAGCTATGGCAAAATGATAAGAGACCTTTTTTGTAGAGAATTATGTTTCCTACAATTTATGTTGTATGATATTTTTTGATTAGAAGCGTAGTTTTCGAGATATATCAAGATATTTAAAAGTTCCGAAGCCGCACCAACATAATAGAGATACAGAAACACCGTGGCCCCTTTCTTTGAGATAACTCTGCACTTGTGCGAGCCGCAAATGCCACTTCCAGCTTAGCTGTGCAGAAGAAGATCAACAAGACGAAGAAATATCTCGAAATATGTCCGTCAGGCCCCTTCCCTTGAGATAAATCTGCAAATATCTCGGAAACGAAGCGAGCTATGGCAAAATGTTAAGAGACCTTTTTTGTAGAGAATTAAGTTTCCTACTTTTTATGTTCTATGATATTTTCTGATCAGATGCGTAGATCTCGAGATATATCAAGATATTTAAAAGTTCCGAAGCCGCACCAACATAATAGAGATACAGAAACACCGTGGCCCCTTTCTTTGAGATAGCTCTGCACTATTGCGAGCTGCAAATGCCACTTCCAGCTTAGCTGTGCAGAAGAAGAACAACTAGAAGAAGAAATATCTCGAAGTATGTCCGTCAGGCCCCTTCCCTTGAGATAAATCTGCAAATATCTCGGAAACGAAGCGAGCTATGGCAAAATGTTAAGAGACCTTATTTGTAGAGAATTAAGTTTTCTACTTTTTATGTTCCATGATATTTTTTGATCGGATGCGTAGTTCTCGAGATATATCAAGATATTTAAAAGTTCCGAAGCTGCACCAACATAATAGAGATACAGAAACACCGTGGCCCCTTTCTTTGAGATAACTCTGCACTAGTGCGAGCCGCAAATGCCACTTCCAGCTTAGCTGTGCAGAAGAAGAACAACAAGAAGAAGAAATATCTCGAAATATGTCCGTCAGGCCCCTTCCCTTGAGATAAATCTGCAAATATCTCGGAAACGAAGCGAGCTATGGCAAAATGTTAAGAGACCTTTTTTGTAGAGAATTAAGTTTCCTACTTTTTATGTTCTATGATATTTTTTGATCAGATGCGTAGTTCTCGAGATATATCAAGATATTTAAAAGTTCCGAAGCCGCACCAACATAATAGAGATACAGAAACACCGTGGCCCCTTTCTTTGAGATAACTCTGCACTATTGCGAGCTGCAAATGCCACTTCAAGCTTAGCTGTGCAGAAGAAGAACAACAAGAAGAAGAAATATCTCGAAATATGTCCGTTAGGCCCCATCCCTTGAGATATATCTGCAAATATCTCGGAAACGAAGCGAGCTATGGCAAAATGGTCAGAGACCTTTTTTGTAGAGAATTATGTTTCCTACAATTTATGTTCTATGATATTTTTTGATCAGAAGCGTAGTTTTCGAGATATATCGAGATATTTAAAAGTTCCGAAGCCGCACCAACATAATAGAGATACAGAAACACCGTGGCCCCTTTCTTTGAGATAACTCTGCACTATTGCGAGCTGGAAATGCCACTTCCAGTTTAGCTGTGCAGAAGAAGAACAACAAGAAGAAGAAATATCTCGAAATATGTCCGTCAGGCCCCTTCCCTTGAGATAAATCTGCAAATATCTCGGAAACGAAGCGAGCTATGGCAAAATGTTAAGAGACCTTTTTTGTAGAGAATTAAGTTTCCTACTTTTTATGTTCTATGATATTTTTTGATCAGATGCGTAGTTCTCGAGATATATCAAGATATTTAAAAGTTCCGAAGCCGCACCAACATAATAGAGATACAGAAACACCGTGGCCCCTTTCTTTGAGATAACTCTGCACTATTGCGAGCTGCAAATGCCACTTCAAGCTTAGCTGTGCAGAAGAAGAACAACAAGAAGAAGAAATATCTCGAAATATGTCCGTTAGGCCCCATCCCTTGAGATATATCTGCAAATATCTCGGAAACGAAGCGAGCTATGGCAAAATGTTAAGAGACCTTTTTTGTAGAGAATTATGTTTCCTACAATTTATGTTCTATGATATTTTTTGATCAGAAGCGTAGTTTTCGAGATATATCGAGATATTTAAAAGTTCCGAAGCCGCACCAACATAATAGAGATACAGAAACACCGTGGCCCCTTTCTTTGAGATAACTCTGCACTATTGCGAGCTGGAAATGCCACTTCCAGTTTAGCTGTGCAGAAGAAGAACAACAAGAAGAAGAAATATCTCGAAATATGTCCTTCAGGCCCCTTCCCTTGAGATAAATCTGCAAATATCTCGGAAACGAAGCGGGCTATGGCAAAATGTTAAGAGACCTTTTTTGTAGAGAATTAAGTTTCCTACTTTTTATGTTCTATGATATTTTTTGATCAGATGCGTAGTTCTCGAGATATATCAAGATATTTAAAAGTTCCGAAGCCGCACCAACATAATAGAGATACAGAAACACCGTGGCCCCTTTCTTTGAGATAACTCTGCACTATTGCGAGCTGGAAATGCCACTTCCAGTTTAGCTGTGCAGAAGAAGAACAACAAGAAGAAGAAATATCTCGAAATATGTCCGTCAGGCCCGTTACTTTGAGCTGAATCTGCAAATATCTCGGAAACGAAGCGATTTATGGCAAAATGTTAAGAGACGTTTTTTGTAGAGAATTATGTTTCCTACAATTTATGTTCTATGATATTTTTTGATCAGAAGCGTAGTTTTCGAGATATATCGAGATATTTAAAAGTTCCGAAGCCGCACCAACATAATAGAGATACAGAAACACCGTGGCCCATTGCTTTGAGATAACTCTGCACTAGTGCGAGCCGCAAATGCCACTTCCAGCTTAGCTGTGCAGAAGAAGAACAACAAGAAGAAATATCTCGAAATATGTCCGTCAGGCCCCTTCCCTTGAGATAAATCTGCAAATATCTCGGAAACGAAGCGAGCTATGGCAAAATGTTAACAGACCTTTTTTGTAGAGAATTAAGTTTCCTACTTTTTATGTTCTATGATATTTTTTGATCAGATGCGTAGATCTCGAGATATATCAAGATATTTAAAAGTTCCTAAGCCGCACCAACATAATAGAGATACAGAAACACCGTGGCCCCTTTCTTTGAGATAACTCTGCACTATTGCGAGCTGCAAGTGCCACTTCCAGCTTAGCTGTGCAGAAGAAGAACAACTAGAAGAAGAAATATCTCGAAACATGTCCGTCAGTCCCCTTCCCTTGAGATAAATCTGCAAATATCTCGGAAACGAAGCGAGCTATGGCAAAATGTTAAGAGACCTTTTTTGTAGAGAATCATGTTTCCTACAATTTATGTTCTATGATATTCTTTGATCAGAAGCGTAGTTTTCGAGATATATCGAGATATTTAAAAGTTCCGAAGCCGCACCAACATAATAGAGATACAGAAACACCGTGGCCCCTTTCTTTGAGATAACTCTGCACTAGTGCGAGCCGCAAATGCCACTTCCAGCTTAGCTGTGCAGAAGAAGAACAACAAGAAGAAGAAATATCTGGAAATATGTCCGTTAGGCCCCTTCCCTTGAGATAAATCTGCAAATATCTCGGAAACGAAGCGAGCTATGGCAAAATGTTGAGAGGCCTTTTTTGTAGAGAATTAAGTTTCCTACTATTTATGTTCTATGATATTTTTTGATCAGATGCGTAGATCTCGAGATATATCAAGATATTTAAAAGTTCCGAAGCCGCACCAACATAATAGAGATACAGAAACACCGTGGCCCCTTTCTTTGAGATAGCTCTGCACTATTGCGAGCTGCAAATGCCACTTCCAGCTTAGCTGTGCAGAAGAAGAACAACTAGAAGAAGAAATATCTCGAAGTATGTCCGTCAGGCCCCTTCCCTTGAGATAAATCTGCAAATATCTCGGAAACGAAGCGAGCTATGGCAAAATGTTAAGAGACCTTATTTGTAGAGAATTAAGTTTTCTACTTTTTATGTTCCATGATATTTTTTGATCGGATGCGTAGTTCTCGAGATATATCAAGATATTTAAAAGTTCCGAAGCTGCACCAACATAATAGAGATACAGAAACACCGTGGCCCCTTTCTTTGAGATAACTCTGCACTAGTGCGAGCCGCAAATGCCACTTCCAGCTTAGCTGTGCAGAAGAAGAACAACAAGAAGAAGAAATATCTCGAAATATGTCCGTCAGGCCCCTTCCCTTGAGATAAATCTGCAAATATCTCGGAAACGAAGCGAGCTATGGCAATATGTTAAGAGACCTTTTTTGTAGAGAATTAAGTTTCCTACTTTTTATGTTCTATGATATTTTTTGATCAGATGCGTAGTTCTCGAGATATATCAAGATATTTAAAAGTTCCGAAGCCGCACCAACATAATAGAGATACAGAAACACCGTGGCCCCTTTCTTTGAGATAACTCTGCACTATTGCGAGCTGCAAATGCCACTTCAAGCTTAGCTGTGCAGAAGAAGAACAACAAGAAGAAGAAATATCTCGAAATATGTCCGTTAGGCCCCATCCCTTGAGATATATCTGCAAATATCTGGGAAACGAAGCGAGCTATGGCAAAATGTTAAGAGACCTTTTTTGTAGAGAATTATGTTTCCTACAATTTATGTTCTATGATATTTTTTGATCAGAAGCGTAGTTTTCGAGATATATCGAGATATTTAAAAGTTCCGAAGCCGCACCAACATAATAGAGATACAGAAACACCGTGGCCCCTTTCTTTGAGATAACTCTGCACTATTGCGAGCTGGAAATGCCACTTCCAGTTTAGCTGTGCAGAAGAAGAACAACAAGAAGAAGAAATATCTCGAAATATGTCCGTCAGGCCCCTTCCCTTGAGATAAATCTGCAAATATCTCGGAAACGAAGCGAGCTATGGCAAAATGTTAAGAGACCTTTTTTGTAGAGAATTAAGTTTCCTACTTTTTATGTTCTATGATATTTTTTGATCAGATGCGTAGTTCTCGAGATATATCAAGATATTTAAAAGTTCCGAAGCCGCACCAACATAATAGAGATACAGAAACACCGTGGCCCCTTTCTTTGAGATAACTCTGCACTATTGCGAGCTGGAAATGCCACTTCCAGTTTAGCTGTGCAGAAGAAGAACAACAAGAAGAAGAAATATCTCGAAATATGTCCGTCAGGCCCGTTACTTTGAGCTGAATCTGCAAATATCTCGGAAACGAAGCGATTTATGGCAAAATGTTAAGAGACGTTTTTTGTAGAGAATTATGTTTCCTACAATTTATGTTCTATGATATTTTTTGATCAGAAGCGTAGTTTTCGAGATATATCGAGATATTTAAAAGTTCCGAAGCCGCACCAACATAATAGAGATACAGAAACACCGTGGCCCATTGCTTTGAGATAACTCTGCACTAGTGCGAGCCGCAAATGCCACTTCCAGCTTAGCTGTGCAGAAGAAGAACAACAAGAAGAAATATCTCGAAATATGTCCGTCAGGCCCCTTCCCTTGAGATAAATCTGCAAATATCTCGGAAACGAAGCGAGCTATGGCAAAATGTTAACAGACCTTTTTTGTAGAGAATTAAGTTTCCTACTTTTTATGTTCTATGATATTTTTTGATCAGATGCGTAGATCTCGAGATATATCAAGATATTTAAAAGTTCCTAAGCCGCACCAACATAATAGAGATACAGAAACACCGTGGCCCCTTTCTTTGAGATAACTCTGCACTATTGCGAGCTGCAAGTGCCACTTCCAGCTTAGCTGTGCAGAAGAAGAACAACTAGAAGAAGAAATATCTCGAAACATGTCCGTCAGTCCCCTTCCCTTGAGATAAATCTGCAAATATCTCGGAAACGAAGCGAGCTATGGCAAAATGTTAAGAGACCTTTTTTGTAGAGAATCATGTTTCCTACAATTTATGTTCTATGATATTCTTTGATCAGAAGCGTAGCTTTCGAGATATATCGAGATATTTAAAAGTTCCGAAGCCGCACCAACATAATAGAGATACAGAAACACCGTGGCCCCTTTCTTTGAGATAACTCTGCACTAGTGCGAGCCGCAAATGCCACTTCCAGCTTAGCTGTGCAGAAGAAGAACAACAAGAGGAAGAAATATCTGGAAATATGTCCGTTAGGCCCCTTCCCTTGAGATAAATCTGCAAATATCTCGGAAACGAAGCGAGCTATGGCAAAATGTTGAGAGGCCTTTTTTGTAGAGAATTAAGTTTCCTACTATTTATGTTCTATGATATTTTTTGATCAGATGCGTAGTTCTCGAGATATATCAAGATATTTAAAAGTTCCGAAGCCGCACCAACATAATAGAGATACAGAAACGCCGTGGCCCCTTTCTTTGAGATAACTCTGCACTAGTGCGAGCCGCAAATGCCACTTCCAGCTTAGCTGTGCAGAAGAAGAACAACAAGAAGAAGAAATATCTCCAAATATGTCCGTCAGGCCCCTTCCCTTGAGATATATCTGCAAATATCTCGGAAACGAAGCGAGCAATGGCAAAATGTTAAGAGACCTTATTTGTAGAGAATTATGTTTGCCACTTTTTAAGTTCTATGATATTTTTTGATCAGACGCGTAGTTCTCGAGATATATCAAAATATTTAAAAGTTCCGAAGCCGCACCAACATAATAGAGATACAGGAACACCGTGGCCCCTTTCTTTGAGATAACTCTGCACTAGTGCGAGCCGCAAATACCACTTCCAGCTTAGCTGTGCAGAAGAAGAACAACAAAAAGAAGAAATATCTCGAAATATGTCCGTCAGGCCCCTTCCCTTGAGATAAATCTGCAAATATCTCGGAAATGAAGCGAGCTATGGCAAAATGTTGAGCGACCTTTTTTGTAGAGAATTAAGTTTTCTACTTTTTATGTTGTATGATATTTTTTGATCAGATGCGTAGTTCTCGAGATATATCAAGATATTTAAAAGTTCCGAAGCCGCATTAACATAATAGAGATACAGAAACACCGTGGCCCCTTTCTTTGAGATAACTCTGCACTATTGCGAGCTGTAAATGCCTCTTGCAGCTTAGCTGTGCAGAAGAACAACAACAAGAAGAAGAAATATCTCGAAATATGTCCGTCAGGCCCCTTCCCTTGAGATAAATCTGCAAATATCTCGGAAACGAAGCGAGCTATGGCAAAATGTTAACAGACCTTTTTTGTAGAGAATTAAGTTTCCTACTTTTTATGTTCTATGATATTTTTTGATCAGATGCGTAGATCTCGAGATATATCAAGATATTTAAAAGTTCCTAAGCCGCACCAACATAATAGAGATACAGAAACACCGTGGCCCCTTTCTTTGAGATAACTCTGCACTATTGCGAGCTGCAAGTGCCACTTCCAGCTTAGCTGTGCAGAAGAAGAACAACTAGAAGAAGAAATATCTCGAAACATGTCCGTCAGTCCCCTTCCCTTGAGATAAATCTGCAAATATCTCGGAAACGAAGCGAGCTATGGCAAAATGTTAAGAGACCTTTTTTGTAGAGAATCATGTTTCCTACAATTTATGTTCTATGATATTCTTTGATCAGAAGCGTAGTTTTCGAGATATATCGAGATATTTAAAAGTTCCGAAGCCGCACCAACATAATAGAGATACAGAAACACCGTGGCCCCTTTCTTTGAGATAACTCTGCACTAGTGCGAGCCGCAAATGCCACTTCCAGCTTAGCTGTGCAGAAGAAGAACAACAAGAAGAAGAAATATCTGGAAATATGTCCGTTAGGCCCCTTCCCTTGAGATAAATCTGCAAATATCTCGGAAACGAAGCGAGCTATGGCAAAATGTTGAGAGGCCTTTTTTGTAGAGAATTAAGTTTCCTACTATTTATGTTCTATGATATTTTTTGATCAGATGCGTAGTTCTCGAGATATATCAAGATATTTAAAAGTTCCGAAGCCGCACCAACATAATAGAGATACAGAAACGCCGTGGCCCCTTTCTTTGAGATAACTCTGCACTAGTGCGAGCCGCAAATGCCACTTCCAGCTTAGCTGTGCAGAAGAAGAACAACAAGAAGAAGAAATATCTCCAAATATGTCCGTCAGGCCCCTTCCCTTGAGATATATCTGCAAATATCTCGGAAACGAAGCGAGCTATGGCAAAATGTTAAGAGACCTTATTTGTAGAGAATTATGTTTGCCACTTTTTAAGTTCTATGATATTTTTTGATCAGACGCGTAGTTCTCGAGATATATCAAGATATTTAAAAGTTCCGAAGCCGCACCAACATAATAGAGATACAGGAACACCGTGGCCCCTTTCTTTGAGATAACTCTGCACTAGTGCGAGCCGCAAATACCACTTCCAGCTTAGCTGTGCAGAAGAAGAACAACAAAAAGAAGAAATATCTCGAAATATGTCCGTCAGGCCCCTTCCCTTGAGATAAATCTGCAAATATCTCGGAAACGAAGCGAGCTATGGCAAAATGTTAAGAGACTTTATTTGTAGAGAATTAAGTTTCCTACTTTGTATGTTCTATGATATTTTTTGATCAGATGCGTAGTTCTCGAGATATATCAAGATATTTAAAAGTTCCGAAGCCGCATTAACATAATAGAGATACAGAAACACCGTGGCCCCTTTCTTTGAGATAACTCTGCACTATTGCGAGCTGTAAATGCCACTTGCAGCTTAGCTGTGCAGAAGAACAACAACAAGAAGAAGAAATATCTCGAAATATGTCCGTCAGGCCCCTTCCCTTGAGATAAATCTGCAAATATCTCGGAAACGAAGCGAGCTATGGCAAAATGTTAAGCGACCTTTTTTGTAGAGAATTAAGTTTCCTACTTTTTATGTTGTATGATATTTTTTGATCAGATGCGTAGTTCTCGAGATATATCAAGATATTTAAAAGTTCCGAAGCCGCATTAACATAATAGAGATACAGAAACACCGTGGCCCCTTTCTTTGAGATAACTCTGCACTATTGCGAGCTGTAAATGCCACTTGCAGCTTAGCTGTGCAGAAGAACAACAACAAGAAGAAGAAATATCTCGAAGTATGTCCGTCAGGCCCCTTCCCTTGAGATGTATCTGCAAATATCTCGGAAACGAAGCGAGCTATGGCAAAATGTTAAGAGACCTTTTTTGTAGAGAATTATGTTTCCTACAATTTATGTTCTATGATACTTTTTGATCAGAAGCGTAGTTTTCGAGATATATCGAGATATTTAAAAGTTCCGAAGCCGCACCAACATAATAGAGATACAGAAACACCGTGGCCCCTTTCTTTGAGATAACTCTGCACTAGTGCGAGCCGCAAATGCCACTTCCAGCTTAGCTGTGCAGAAGAAGAACAACAAGAAGAAGAAATATCTCGAAGTATGTCCGTCAGGCCCCTTCCCTTGAGATAAATCTGCAAATATCTCGGAAACGAATCGAGCTATGGCAAAATGTTAACAGACCTTTTTTGTAGAGAATGAAGTTTCCTACTTTTTACGTTCTATGATATTTTTTGATCAGATGCGTAGTTCACGAAATATATCAAGATATTTAAAAGTTCCGAAGCCGCACCAACATAATAGAGATACAGAAACACCGTGGCCCCTTTCTTTGAGATAACTCTGCACTATTGCGAGCTGCAAATGCCACTTCCAGCTTAGCTGTGCAGAAGAAGAACAATAAGAAGAAGAAATATCTCGAAATATGTCCGTCAGGCCCCTTCCCTTGAGATATATCTGCAAATATCTCGGAAACGAAGCGAGCTATGGCAAAATGTTAAGAGACCTTTTTTGTAGAGAATTAAGTTTCCTACTTTTTATCTTCTATGATATTTTTTGATCAGATGCGTAGTTCTCGAGATATATCAAGATATTTAAAAGTTCCGAAGCCGCACCAACATAATAGAGATACAGAAACACCGTGGCCACTTTCTTTGAGATAACTCTGCACTATTGCGAGCTGCAAATGCCACTTCCAGCTTAGCTGTGCAGAAGAAGAAGAACAAGAAGAAGAAATATCTCGAAATATGTCCGTCAGGCCCCTTCCCTTGAGATATATCTGCAAATATCTCGGAAACGAAGCGAGCTATGGCAAAATGTTAAGAGACCTTTTTTGTAGGGAATTATGTTTCCTACAATTTATGTTCTATGATATTTTTTGATCAGAAGCGTAGTTTTCGAGATATATCGAGATATTTAAAAGTTCCGAAGCCGCACCAACATAATAGAGGTACAGAAACACCGTGGCCCCTTCCTTTGAGAAAACTCTGCACTACTGCGAGCCGCAAATGCCACTTCCAGCTTAGCTGTGCAGAAGAAGAACAACAAGAAGAAGAAATATCTCGAAATATGTCCGTCAGGCCCCTTCCCTTGAGATAAATCTGCAAATATCTCGGAAACGAAGCGAGCTATGGCAAAATGTTAAGAGAACCTTTTTGTAGAGAATTAAGTTTCCTACGTTTTATGTTCTATGATATTTTTTGATCAGATGCGTATTTCCCGAGATATATCAAGATATTTAAAAGTTCCGAAGCCGCACCAACATAATAGAGATACAGAAACACCGTGGCCCCTTTCTCTGAGATAACTCTGCACTATTGCGAGCTGCAAATGCCACTTCCAGCTTAGCTGTGCAGAAGAAGAACAATAAGAAGAAGAAATATCTCGAAATATGTCCGTCAGGCCCCTTCCCTTGAGATATATCTGCAAATATCTCGGAAACGAAGCGAGCTATGGCAAAATGTTAAGAGGCCTTTTTTGTAGAGAATTAGGTTTCCTACTTTTTATGTTCTATGATATTTTTTGATCAGATGCGTAGTTCTCGAGATATATCAAGATATTTGAAAGTTCCAAAGCCGCACCAACATAATAGAGATACAGAAACACCGTGGCCACTTTCTTTGAGATAACTCTGCACTATTGCGAGCTGCAAATGCCACTTCCAGCTTAGCTGTGCAGAAGAAGAACAACAAGAAGAAGAAATATCTCGAAATATGTCCGTCAGGCCCCTTCCCTTGAGATATATCTGCAAATATCTCGGAAACGAAGCGAGCTATGGCAAAATGTTAAGAGACCTTTTTTGTAGAGAATTATGTTTCCTACAATTTATGTTCTATGATATTTTTTGATCAGAAGCGTAGTTTTCGAGATATATCGAGATATTTAAAAGTTCCGAAGCCGCACCAACATAATAGAGGTACAGAAACACCGTGGCCCCTTCCTTTGAGATAACTCTGCACTACTGCGAGCCGCAAATGCCACTTCCAGCTTAGCTGTGCAGAAGAAGAACAACAAGAATAAGAAATATCTCGAAATATGTCCGTCAGGCCCCTTCCCTTGAGATAAATCTACAAATATCTCGGAAACGAAGCGCGCTATGGCAAAATGTTAAGAGACCTTTTTTGTAGAGAATTAAGTTTCCTACGTTTTATGTTCTATAATATTTTTTGATCAGATGCGTAGTTCTCGAGATATATCAAGATATTTAAAAGTTCCGAAGCCGCACCAACATAATAGAGATACAGAAACACCGCTGCCCCTTTCTTTGAGATAACTCTGCACTATTGCGAGCTGCAACTGCCACTTCTAGCTTAGCTGTGCAGAAGAAGAACAACAAGAAGAAGAAATATCTCGAAATATGTCCGTCAGGCCCCTTCCCTTGAGATAAATCTGCATATATCTCGGAAACGAAGCGAACGATGGCAAAATGTTGAGAGACCTTTTTTGTAGAGAATTGAGTTTTCTACTTTTTATGTTCTATGATATTTTTTGATCAGATGCGTAGTTCTCGAGATATATCAAGATATTTAAAAGTTCCGAAGCCGCACCAACATAATAGAGATACAGAAACACCGTGGCCCCTTTCTCTGAGATATCTCTGCACTATTGCGAGCTGCAAATGCCACTTCCAGCTTAGCTGTGCAGAAGAAGAACAATAAGAAGAAGAAATATCTCGAAATATGTCCGTCAGGCCCCTTCCCTTGAGATATATCTGCAAATATCTCGGAAACGAAGCGATCTATGGCAAAATGTTAAGAGACCTTTTTTGTAGAGAATTATGTTTCCTACAATTTATGTTCTATGATATTTTTTGATCAGAAGCGTAGTTTTCGAGATATATCGAGATATTTAAAAGTTCCGAAGCCGCACCGACATAATAGAGGTACAGAAACACCGTGGCCCCTTCCTTTGAGATAACTCTGCACTAGTGCGAGCCGCAAATGCCACTTCCAGCTTAGCTGTGCAGAAGAAGAACAACAAGAAGAAGAAATATCTCGAAATATGTCCGTCAGGCCCCTTCCCTTGAGATAAATCTGCAAATATCTCGGACACGAAGCGAGCTATGGCAAAATGTTAAGAGACCTTTTTTGTAGAGAATTAAGTTTCCTACAATTTATGTTCTATGATATTTTTTGATCAGATGCGTAGTTCTCGAGATATATCAAGATATTTAAAAGTTCCGAAGCCGCACCAACATAATAGAGATACAGAAACACCGTGGCCCCTTTCTTTGAGATAACTCTGCACTATTGCGAGCTGTAAATGCCACTTGCAGCTTAGCTGTGCAGAAGAACAACAACAAGAAGAAGAAATATCTCGAAATATGTCCGTCAGGCCCCTTCCCTTGAGATATATCTGCAAATATCTCGGAAACGAAGCGAGCTATGGCAAAATGTTAAGAGACCTTTTTTGTAGAGAATTATGTTTCCTACAATTTATGTTCTATGATATTTTTTGATCAGAAGCGTAGTTTTCGAGATATATCGCGATATTTAAAAGTTCCGAAGCCGCACCAACATAATAGAGGTACAGAAACACCGTGGCCCCTTCCTTTGAGATAACTCTGCACTAGTGCGAGTTGCAAATGCCACTTCCAGCTTAGCTGTGCAGAAGAAGAACAACAAGAAGAAGAAATATCTCGAAATATGTCCGTCAGGCCCCTTCCCTTGAGATAAATCTGCAAATATCTCGGAAAGGAAGCGAGCTATGGCAAAATGTTAAGAGACCTTTTTTGTAGAGAATTAAGTTTCCTACTTTTTATGTTTTATGATATTTTTTGATCAGAAGCGTAGTTTTCGAGATATATCGAGATATTTAAAAGTTCCGAAGCCGCACCGACATAATAGAGGTACAGAAACACCGTGGCCCCTTCCTTTGAGATAACTCTGCACTAGTGCGAGCCGCAAATGTCACTTCCAGCTCAGCTGTGCAGAAGAAGAACAACAAGAAGAAGAAATATCTCGATATATGTCCGTCAGGCCCCTTCCCTTGAGATAAATCTGCAAATATCTCGGAAACGAAGCGAGCTATGGCAAAATGTTAAGAGACCTTTTGTGTAGAGAATTATGTTTCCTACAATTTATGTTCTATGATATTTTTTGATCAGAAGCGTAGTTTTCGAGATATATCGAGATATTTAAAAGTTCCGAAGCCGCACCAACATAATAGAGATACAGAAACACCGTGGCCACTTTCTTTGAGATAACTCTGCACTATTGCGAGCTGCAAATGCCACTTCCAGCGTAGCTGTGCAGAAGAAGAAGAACAAGAAGAAGAAATATCTCGAAATATGTCCGTCAGGCCCCTTCCCTTGAGATATATCTGCAAATATCTCGGAAACGAAGCGAGCTATGGCAAAATGTTAAGAGACCTTTTTTGTAGAGCATTATGTTTCCTACAATTTATGTTCTATGATATTTTTTGATCAGAAGCTTAGTTTTCGAGATATATCGAGATCTTTAAAAGTTCCGAAGCCGCACCAACATAATAGAGGTACAGAAACACCGTGGCCCCTTCCTTTGAGATAACTCTGCACTAGTGCGAGCCGCAAATGCCACTTCCAGCTTAGCTGTGCAGAAGAAGAACAACAAGAAGAAGAAATATCTCGAAATATGTCCGTCAGGCCCCTTCCCTTGAGATAAATCTGCAAATATCTCGGAAACGAAGCGAGCTATGGCAAAATGTTAAGAGACCTCTTTTGTAGAGAATTAAGTTTCCTACTTTTTATGTTCTATGCTATCTTTTGATCAGATGCGTAGTTCTCGAGATATATCAAGATATTTAAAAGTTCCGAAGCCGCACCAACATAATAGAGATACAGAAACACCGCTGCCCCTTTCTTTGAGATAACTCTGCACTATTGCGAGCTGCAAATGCCACTTCTAGCTTAGCTGTGCAGAAGAAGAACAACAAGAAGAAGAAATATCTCGAAATATGTCCGTCAGGCCCCTTCCCTTGAGATAAATCTGCATATATCTCGGAAACGAAGCGAACGATGGCAAAATGTTGAGAGACCTTTTTTGTAGAGAATTGAGTTTTCAACTTTTTATGTTCTATGATATTTTTTGATCAGATGCGTAGTTCTCGAGATATATGAAGATATTTAAAAGTTCCGAAGCCGCAACAACATAATAGAGATACAGAAACACCGTGGCCCCTTTCTTTGAGATAACTCTGCACTATTGCGAGCTGCAAATGCCACTTCCATCTTAGCTGTGCAGAAGAAGAACAACAAGAAGAAGAAATATCTCGAAATATGTCCGTCAGGCCCCTTCCCTTGAGATATATCTGCAAATATCTCGGAAACGAAACGAGCTATGGCAAAATCTTAAGAGACCTTTTTTGTAGAGAATTATGTTTCCTACAATTTATGTTCTATGATATTTTTTGATCAGATGCGTAGTTCTCGAGATATATCAAGATATTTAAAAGTTCCGAAGCCGCACCAACATAATAGAGATACAGAAACACCGTGGCCCCTTTCTTTGAAATAACTCTGCACTATTGCGAGCTGGAAATGCCACTTCCAGTTTAGCTGTGCAGAAGAAGAACAACAAGAAGAAGAAATATCTCGAAATATGTCCGTCAGACCCCTTCCCATGAGGTATATCTGCAAATATCTCGGAAACGAAGCGAGCTATGGCAAAATGTTAAGAGACCTTTTTTGTAGAGAATTATGTTTCCTACACGTTATGTTCTATGATATTTTTTGATCAGAAGCGTAGTTTTCGAGATATATCGAGATATTTAAAAGTTCCGAAGCCGCACCAACATAATAGAGATACAGAAACACCGTGGCCCCTTTCTTTGAGATAACTCTGCACTATTGCGAGCTGGAAATGCCACTTCCAGTTTAGCTGTGCAGAAGAAGAACAACAAGAAGAAGAAATATCTCGAAATATGTCCGTCAGGCCCCTTCCCTTGAGATAAATCTGCATATATCTCGGAAACGAAGCGAACGATGGCAAAATGTTGAGAGACCTTTTTTGTAGAGAATTATGTTTCCTACAATTCATGTTCTATGATATTTTTTGATCAGAAGCGTAGTTTTCGAGATATATCGAGATATTTAAAAGTTCCGAAGCCGCACCAACATAATAGAGGTACAGAAACACCGTGGCCCCTTCCTTTGAGATAACTCTGCACTATTGCGAGCTGCAAATGCCACTTCCAGCTTAGCTGTGCAGAAGAAGAACAACAAGAATAAGAAATATCTCGAAATATGTCCGTCAGGCCCCTTCCCTTGAGATAAATCTACAAATATCTCGGAAACGAAGCGCGCTATGGCAAAATGTTAAGAGACCTTTTTTGTAGAGAATTAAGTTTCCTACGTTTTATGTTCTATAATATTTTTTGATCAGATGCGTAGTTCTCGAGATATATCAAGATATTTAAAAGTTCCGAAGCCGCACCAACATAATAGAGATACAGAAACACCGCTGCCCCTTTCTTTGAGATAACTCTGCACTATTGCGAGCTGCAACTGCCACTTCTAGCTTAGCTGTGCAGAAGAAGAACAACAAGAAGAAGAAATATCTCGAAATATGTCCGTCAGGCCCCTTCCCTTGAGATAAATCTGCATATATCTCGGAAACGAAGCGAACGATGGCAAAATGTTGAGAGACCTTTTTTGTAGAGAATTGAGTTTTCTACTTTTTATGTTCTATGATATTTTTTGATCAGATGCGTAGTTCTCGAGATATATCAAGATATTTAAAAGTTCCGAAGCCGCACCAACATAATAGAGATACAGAAACACCGTGGCCCCTTTCTCTGAGATATCTCTGCACTATTGCGAGCTGCAAATGCCACTTCCAGCTTAGCTGTGCAGAAGAAGAACAATAAGAAGAAGAAATATCTCGAAATATGTCCGTCAGGCCCCTTCCCTTGAGATATATCTGCAAATATCTCGGAAACGAAGCGAGCTATGGCAAAATGTTAAGAGACCTTTTTTGTAGAGAATTATGTTTCCTACAATTTATGTTCTATGATATTTTTTGATCAGAAGCGTAGTTTTCGAGATATATCGAGATATTTAAAAGTTCCGAAGCCGCACCGACATAATAGAGGTACAGAAACACCGTGGCCCCTTCCTTTGAGATAACTCTGCACTAGTGCGAGCCGCAAATGCCACTTCCAGCTTAGCTGTGCAGAAGAAGAACAACAAGAAGAAGAAATATCTCGAAATATGTCCGTCAGGCCCCTTCCCTTGAGATAAATCTGCAAATATCTCGGACAGGAAGCGAGCTATGGCAAAATGTTAAGAGACCTTTTTTGTAGAGAATTAAGTTTCCTACAATTTATGTTCTATGATATTTTTTGATCAGATGCGTAGTTCTCGAGATATATCAAGATATTTAAAAGTTCCGAAGCCGCACCAACATAATAGAGATACAGAAACACCGTGGCCCCTTTCTTTGAGATAACTCTGCACTATTGCGAGCTGTAAATGCCACTTGCAGCTTAGCTGTGCAGAAGAACAACAACAAGAAGAAGAAATATCTCGAAATATGTCCGTCAGGCCCCTTCCCTTGAGATATATCTGCAAATATCTCGGAAACGAAGCGAGCTATGGCAAAATGTTAAGAGACCTTTTTTGTAGAGAATTATGTTTCCTACAATTTATGTTCTATGATATTTTTTGATCAGAAGCGTAGTTTTCGAGATATATCGCGATATTTAAAAGTTCCGAAGCCGCACCAACATAATAGAGGTACAGAAACACCGTGGCCCCTTCCTTTGAGATAACTCTGCACTAGTGCGAGTTGCAAATGCCACTTCCAGCTTAGCTGTGCAGAAGAAGAACAACAAGAAGAAGAAATATCTCGAAATATGTCCGTCAGGCCCCTTCCCTTGAGATAAATCTGCAAATATCTCGGAAAGGAAGCGAGCTATGGCAAAATGTTAAGAGACCTTTTTTGTAGAGAATTAAGTTTCCTACTTTTTATGTTTTATGATATTTTTTGATCAGAAGCGTAGTTTTCGAGATATATCGAGATATTTAAAAGTTCCGAAGCCGCACCGACATAATAGAGGTACAGAAACACCGTGGCCCCTTCCTTTGAGATAACTCTGCACTAGTGCGAGCCGCAAATGTCACTTCCAGCTTAGCTGTGCAGAAGAAGAACAACAAGAAGAAGAAATATCTCGATATATGTCCGTCAGGCCCCTTCCCTTGAGATAAATCTGCAAATATCTCGGAAACGAAGCGAGCTATGGCAAAATATTAAGAGACCTTTTTTGTAGAGAATTAAGTTTCCTACTTTTTATGTTCTATGCTATCTTTTGATCAGATGCGTAGTTCTCGAGATATATCAAGATATTTAAAAGTTCCGAAGCCGCACCAACATAATAGAGATACAGAAACACCGCTGCCCCTTTCTTTGAGATAACTCTGCACTATTGCGAGCTGCAAATGCCACTTCTAGCTTAGCTGTGCAGAAGAAGAACAACAAGAAGAAGAAATATCTCAAAATATGTCCGTCAGGCCCCTTCCCTTGAGATAAATCTGCATATATCTCGGAAACGAAGCGAACGATGGCAAAATGTTGAGAGACCTTTTTTGTAGAGAATTGAGTTTTCTACTTTTTATGTTCTATGATATTTTTTGATCAGATGCGTAGTTCTCGAGATATATCAAGATATTTAAAAGTTCAGAAGCCGCACCAACATAATAGAGATACAGAAACACCATGGCCACTTTCCTTGAGATAACTCTGCACTATTGCGAGCTGCAAATGCCACTTCCAGCTTAGCTGTGCAGAAGAAGAAGAACAAGAAGAAGAAATATCTCGAAATATGTCCGTCAGGCCCCTTCCCTTGAGATATATCTGCAAATATCTCGGAAACGAAGCGAGCTATGGCAAAATGTTAAGAGACCTTTTGTGTAGAGAATTATGTTTCCTACAATTTATGTTCTATGATATTTTTTGATCAGAAGCGTAGTTTTCGAGATATATCGAGATATTTAAAAGTTCCGAAGCCGCACCAACATAATAGAGATACAGAAACACCGTGGCCACTTTCTTTGAGATAACTCTGCACTATTGCGAGCTGCAAATGCCACTTCCAGCGTAGCTGTGCAGAAGAAGAAGAACAAGAAGAAGAAATATCTCGAAATATGTCCGTCAGGCCCCTTCCCTTGAGATATATCTGCAAATATCTCGGAAACGAAGCGAGCTATGGCAAAATGTTAAGAGACCTTTTTTGTAGAGCATTATGTTTCCTACAATTTATGTTCTATGATATTTTTTGATCAGAAGCTTAGTTTTCGAGATATATCGAGATATTTAAAAGTTCCGAAGCCGCACCAACATAATAGAGGTACAGAAACACCGTGGCCCCTTCCTTTGAGATAACTCTGCACTAGTGCGAGCCGCAAATGCCACTTCCAGCTTAGCTGTGCAGAAGAAGAACAACAAGAAGAAGAAATATCTCGAAATATGTCCGTCAGGCCCCTTCCCTTGAGATAAATCTGCAAATATCTCGGAAACGAAGCGAGCTATGGCAAAATGTTAAGAGACCTCTTTTGTAGAGAATTAAGTTTCCTACTTTTTATGTTCTATGCTATCTTTTGATCAGATGCGTAGTTCTCGAGATATATCAAGATATTTAAAAGTTCCGAAGCCGCACCAACATAATAGAGATACAGAAACACCGCTGCCCCTTTCTTTGAGATAACTCTGCACTATTGCGAGCTGCAAATGCCACTTCTAGCTTAGCTGTGCAGAAGAAGAACAACAAGAAGAAGAAATATCTCGAAATATGTCCGTCAGGCCCCTTCCCTTGAGATAAATCTGCATATATCTCGGAAACGAAGCGAACGATGGCAAAATGTTGAGAGACCTTTTTTGTAGAGAATTGAGTTTTCAACTTTTTATGTTCTATGATATTTTTTGATCAGATGCGTAGTTCTCGAGATATATCAAGATATTTAAAAGTTCCGAAGCCGCAACAACATAATAGAGATACAGAAACACCGTGGCCCCTTTCTTTGAGATAACTCTGCACTATTGCGAGCTGCAAATGCCACTTCCATCTTAGCTGTGCAGAAGAAGAACAACAAGAAGAAGAAATATCTCGAAATATGTCCGTCAGGCCCCTTCCCTTGAGATATATCTGCAAATATCTCGGAAACGAAACGAGCTATGGCAAAATCTTAAGAGACCTTTTTTGTAGAGAATTATGTTTCCTACAATTTATGTTCTATGATATTTTTTGATCAGATGCGTAGTTCTCGAGATATATCAAGATATTTAAAAGTTCCGAAGCCGCACCAACATAATAGAGATACAGAAACACCGTGGCCCCTTTCTTTGAAATAACTCTGCACTATTGCGAGCTGGAAATGCCACTTCCAGTTTAGCTGTGCAGAAGAAGAACAACAAGAAGAAGAAATATCTCGAAATATGTCCGTCAGACCCCTTCCCATGAGGTATATCTGCAAATATCTCGGAAACGAAGCGAGCTATGGCAAAATGTTAAGAGACCTTTTTTGTAGAGAATTATGTTTCCTACACGTTATGTTCTATGATATTTTTTGATCAGAAGCGTAGTTTTCGAGATATATCGAGATATTTAAAAGTTCCGAAGCCGCACCAACATAATAGAGATACAGAAACACCGTGGCCCCTTTCTTTGAGATAACTCTGCACTATTGCGAGCTGGAAATGCCACTTCCAGTTTAGCTGTGCAGAAGAAGAACAACAAGAAGAAGAAATATCTCGAAATATGTCCGTCAGGCCCCTTCCCTTGAGATAAATCTGCATATATCTCGGAAACGAAGCGAACGATGGCAAAATGTTGAGAGACCTTTTTTGTAGAGAATTATGTTTCCTACAATTCATGTTCTATGATATTTTTTGATCAGAAGCGTAGTTTTCGAGATATATCGAGATATTTAAAAGTTCCGAAGCCGCACCAACATAATAGAGGTACAGAAACACCGTGGCCCCTTCCTTTGAGATAACTCTGCACTATTGCGAGCTGCAAATGCCACTTCCAGCTTAGCTGTGCAGAAGAAGAACAATAAGAAGAAGAAATATCTCGAAATATGTCCGTCAGGCCCCTTCCCTTGAGATATATCTGCAAATATCTCGGAAACGAAGCGAGCTATGGCAAAATGTTAAGAGACCTTTTTTGTAGAGAATTATGTTTCCTACTTTTTATGTTCTATGATATTTTTTGATCAGATGCGTAGTTCTCGAGATATATCAAGATATTTAAAAGTTCAGAAGCCGCACCAACATAATAGAGATACAGAAACACCGTGGCCACTTTCTTTGAGATAACTCTGCACTATTGCGAGCTGCAAATGCCACTTCCAGCTTAGCTGTGCAGAAGAAGAAGAACAAGAAGAAGAAATATCTCGAAATATGTCCGTCAGGCCCCTTCCCTTGAGATATATCTGCAAATATCTCGGAAACGAAGCGAGCTATGGCAAAATGTTAAGAGACCTTTTGTGTAGAGAATTATGTTTCCTACAATTTATGTTCTATGATATTTTTTGATCAGAAGCGTAGTTTTCGAGATATATCGAGATATTTAAAAGTTCCGAAGCCGCACCAACATAATAGAGATACAGAAACACCGTGGCCACTTTCTTTGAGATAACTCTGCACTATTGCGAGCTGCAAATGCCACTTCCAGCGTAGCTGTGCAGAAGAAGAAGAACAAGAAGAAGAAATATCTCGAAATATGTCCGTCAGGCCCCTTCCCTTGAGATATATCTGCAAATATCTCGGAAACGAAGCGAGCTATGGCAAAATGTTAAGAGACCTTTTTTGTAGAGCATTATGTTTCCTACAATTTATGTTCTATGATATTTTTAGATCAGAAGCTTAGTTTTCGAGATATATCGAGATATTTAAAAGTTCCGAAGCCGCACCAACATAATAGAGGTACAGAAACACCGTGGCCCCTTCCTTTGAGATAACTCTGCACTAGTGCGAGCCGCAAATGCCACTTCCAGCTTAGCTGTGCAGAAGAAGAACAACAAGAAGAAGAAATATCTCGAAATATGTCCGTCAGGCCCCTTCCCTTGAGATAAATCTGCAAATATCTCGGAAACGAAGCGAGCTATGGCAAAATGTTAAGAGACCTCTTTTGTAGAGAATTAAGTTTCCTACTTTTTATGTTCTATGCTATCTTTTGATCAGATGCGTAGTTCTCGAGATATATCAAGATATTTAAAAGTTCCGAAGCCGCACCAACATAATAGAGATACAGAAACACCGCTGCCCCTTTCTTTGAGATAACTCTGCACTATTGCGAGCTGCAAATGCCACTTCTAGCTTAGCTGTGCAGAAGAAGAACAACAAGAAGAAGAAATATCTCGAAATATGTCCGTCAGGCCCCTTCCCTTGAGATAAATCTGCATATATCTCGGAAACGAAGCGAACGATGGCAAAATGTTGAGAGACCTTTTTTGTAGAGAATTGAGTTTTCTACTTTTTATGTTCTATGATATTTTTTGATCAGATGCGTAGTTCTCGAGATATATCAAGATATTTAAAAGTTCCGAAGCCGCAACAACATAATAGAGATACAGAAACACCGTGGCCCCTTTCTTTGAGATAACTCTGCACTATTGCGAGCTGCAAATGCCACTTCCATCTTAGCTGTGCAGAAGAAGAACAACAAGAAGAAGAAATATCTCGAAATATGTCCGTCAGGCCCCTTCCCTTGAGATATATCTGCAAATATCTCGGAAACGAAACGAGCTATGGCAAAATCTTAAGAGACCTTTTTTGTAGAGAATTATGTTTCCTACAATTTATGTTCTATGATATTTTTTGATCAGATGCGTAGTTCTCGAGATATATCAAGATATTTAAAAGTTCCGAAGCCGCACCAACATAATAGAGATACAGAAACACCGTGGCCCCTTTCTTTGAAATAACTCTGCACTATTGCGAGCTGGAAATGCCACTTCCAGTTTAGCTGTGCAGAAGAAGAACAACAAGAAGAAGAAATATCTCGAAATATGTCCGTCAGACCCCTTCCCATGAGGTATATCTGCAAATATCTCGGAAACGAAGCGAGCTATGGCAAAATGTTAAGAGACCTTTTTTGTAGAGAATTATGTTTCCTACACGTTATGTTCTATGATATTTTTTGATCAGAAGCGTAGTTTTCGAGATATATCGAGATATTTAAAAGTTCCGAAGCCGCACCAACATAATAGAGATACAGAAACACCGTGGCCCCTTTCTTTGAGATAACTCTGCACTATTGCGAGCTGGAAATGCCACTTCCAGTTTAGCTGTGCAGAAGAAGAACAACAAGAAGAAGAAATATCTCGAAATATGTCCGTCAGGCCCCTTCCCTTGAGATAAATCTGCATATATCTCGGAAACGAAGCGAACGATGGCAAAATGTTGAGAGACCTTTTTTGTAGAGAATTATGTTTCCTACAATTCATGTTCTATGATATTTTTTGATCAGAAGCGTAGTTTTCGAGATATATCGAGATATTTAAAAGTTCCGAAGCCGCACCAACATAATAGAGGTACAGAAACACCGTGGCCCCTTCCTTTGAGATAACTCTGCACTATTGCGAGCTGCAAATGCCACTTCCAGCTTAGCTGTGCAGAAGAAGAACAATAAGAAGAAGAAATATCTCGAAATATGTCCGTCAGGCCCCTTCCCTTGAGATATATCTGCAAATATCTCGGAAACGAAGCGAGCTATGGCAAAATGTTAAGAGACCTTTTTTGTAGAGAATTATGTTTCCTACTTTTTATGTTCTATGATATTTTTTGATCAGATGCGTAGTTCTCGAGATATATCAAGATATTTAAAAGTTCAGAAGCCGCACCAACATAATAGAGATACAGAAACACCGTGGCCACTTTCTTTGAGATAACTCTGCACTATTGCGAGCTGCAAATGCCACTTCCAGCTTAGCTGTGCAGAAGAAGAAGAACAAGAAGAAGAAATATCTCGAAATATGTCCGTCAGGCCCCTTCCCTTGAGATATATCTGCAAATATCTCGGAAACGAAGCGAGCTATGGCAAAATGTTAAGAGACCTTTTGTGTAGAGAATTATGTTTCCTACAATTTATGTTCTATGATATTTTTTGATCAGAAGCGTAGTTTTCGAGATATATCGAGATATTTAAAAGTTCCGAAGCCGCACCAACATAATAGAGATACAGAAACACCGTGGCCACTTTCTTTGAGATAACTCTGCACTATTGCGAGCTGCAAATGCCACTTCCAGCGTAGCTGTGCAGAAGAAGAAGAACAAGAAGAAGAAATATCTCGAAATATGTCCGTCAGGCCCCTTCCCTTGAGATATATCTGCAAATATCTCGGAAACGAAGCGAGCTATGGCAAAATGTTAAGAGACCTTTTTTGTAGAGCATTATGTTTCCTACAATTTATGTTCTATGATATTTTTAGATCAGAAGCTTAGTTTTCGAGATATATCGAGATATTTAAAAGTTCCGAAGCCGCACCAACATAATAGAGGTACAGAAACACCGTGGCCCCTTCCTTTGAGATAACTCTGCACTAGTGCGAGCCGCAAATGCCACTTCCAGCTTAGCTGTGCAGAAGAAGAACAACAAGAAGAAGAAATATCTCGAAATATGTCCGTCAGGCCCCTTCCCTTGAGATAAATCTGCAAATATCTCGGAAACGAAGCGAGCTATGGCAAAATGTTAAGAGACCTCTTTTGTAGAGAATTAAGTTTCCTACTTTTTATGTTCTATGCTATCTTTTGATCAGATGCGTAGTTCTCGAGATATATCAAGATATTTAAAAGTTCCGAAGCCGCACCAACATAATAGAGATACAGAAACACCGCTGCCCCTTTCTTTGAGATAACTCTGCACTATTGCGAGCTGCAAATGCCACTTCTAGCTTAGCTGTGCAGAAGAAGAACAACAAGAAGAAGAAATATCTCGAAATATGTCCGTCAGGCCCCTTCCCTTGAGATAAATCTGCATATATCTCGGAAACGAAGCGAACGATGGCAAAATGTTGAGAGACCTTTTTTGTAGAGAATTGAGTTTTCTACTTTTTATGTTCTATGATATTTTTTGATCAGATGCGTAGTTCTCGAGATATATCAAGATATTTAAAAGTTCCGAAGCCGCAACAACATAATAGAGATACAGAAACACCGTGGCCCCTTTCTTTGAGATAACTCTGCACTATTGCGAGCTGCAAATGCCACTTCCAGCTTAGCTGTGCAGAAGAAGAACAACAAGAAGAAGAAATATCTCGAAATATGTCCGTCAGGCCCCTTCCCTTGAGATATATCTGCAAATATCTCGGAAACGAAACGAGCTATGGCAAAATCTTAAGAGACCTTTTTTGTAGAGAATTATGTTTCCTACAATTTATGTTCTATGATATTTTTTGATCAGATGCGTAGTTCTCGAGATATATCAAGATATTTAAAAGTTCCGAAGCCGCACCAACATAATAGAGATACAGAAACACCGTGGCCCCTTTCTTTGAAATAACTCTGCACTATTGCGAGCTGGAAATGCCACTTCCAGTTTAGCTGTGCAGAAGAAGAACAACAAGAAGAAGAAATATCTCGAAATATGTCCGTCAGACCCCTTCCCATGAGGTATATCTGCAAATATCTCGGAAACGAAGCGAGCTATGGCAAAATGTTAAGAGACCTTTTTTGTAGAGAATTATGTTTCCTACACGTTATGTTCTATGATATTTTTTGATCAGATGCGTAGTTCTCGAGATATATCAAGATATTTAAAAGTTCCGAAGCCGCAACAACATAATAGAGATACAGAAACACCGTGGCCCCTTTCTTTGAGATAACTCTGCACTATTGCGAGCTGCAAATGCCACTTCCAGCTTAGCTGTGCAGAAGAAGAACAACAAGAAGAAGAAATATCTCGAAATATGTCCGTCAGGCCCCTTCCCTTGAGATATATCTGCAAATATCTCGGAAACGAAACGAGCTATGGCAAAATCTTAAGAGACCTTTTTTGTAGAGAATTATGTTTCCTACAATTTATGTTCTATGATATTTTTTGATCAGATGCGTAGTTCTCGAGATATATCAAGATATTTAAAAGTTCCGAAGCCGCACCAACATAATAGAGATACAGAAACACCGTGGCCCCTTTCTTTGAAGTAACTCTGCACTATTGCGAGCTGGAAATGCCACTTCCAGTTTAGCTGTGCAGAAGAAGAACAACAAGAAGAAGAAATATCTCGAAATATGTCCGTCAGACCCCTTCCCATGAGGTATATCTGCAAATATCTCGGAAACGAAGCGAGCTATGGCAAAATGTTAAGAGACCTTTTTTGTAGAGAATTATGTTTCCTACACGTTATGTTCTATGATATTTTTTGATCAGAAGCGTAGTTTTCGAGATATATCGAGATATTTAAAAGTTCCGAAGCCGCACCAACATAATAGAGATACAGAAACACCGTGGCCCCTTTCTTTGAGATAACTCTGCACTATTGCGAGCTGGAAATGCCACTTCCAGTTTAGCTGTGCAGAAGAAGAACAACAAGAAGAAGAAATATCTCGAAATATGTCCGTCAGGCCCCTTCCCTTGAGATAAATCTGCATATATCTCGGAAACGAAGCGAACGATGGCAAAATGTTGAGAGACCTTTTTTGTAGAGAATTGAGTTTTCTACTTTTTATGTTCTATGATATTTTTTGATCAGATGCGTAGTTCTCGAGATGTATCAAGATATTTAAAAGTTCCGAAGCCGCAAAAACATAATAGAGATACAGAAACACCGTGGCCCCTTTCTTTGAGATAACTCTGCACTATTGCGAGCTGCAAATGCCACTTCCAGCTTAGCTGTGCAGAAGAAGAACAACAAGAAGAAGAAATATCTCGAAATATGTCCGTCAGGCCCCTTCCCTTGAGATATATCTGCAAATATCTCGGAAACGAAACGAGCTATGGCAAAATCTTAAGAGACCTTTTTTGTAGAGAATTATGTTTCCTACAATTTATGTGCTATGATGTTTTTTGATCAGATGCGTAGTTCTCGAGATATATCAAGATATTTAAAAGTTCCGAAGCCGCACCAACATAATAGAGATACAGAAACACCGTGGCCCCTTTCTTTGAAATAACTCTGCACTATTGCGAGCTGGAAATGCCACTTCCAGTTTAGCTGTGCAGAAGAAGAACAACAAGAAGAAGAAATATCTCGAAATATGTCCGTCAGACCCCTTCCCATGAGGTATATCTGCAAATATCTCGGAAACGAAGCGAGCTATGGCAAAATGTTAAGAGACCTTTTTTGTAGAGAATTATGTTTCCTACACGTTATGTTCTATGATATTTTTTGATCAGAAGCGTAGTTTCCGAGATATATCGAGATATTTAAAAGTTCCGAAGCCGCACCAACATAATAGAGATACAGAAACACCGTGGCCCCTTTCTTTGAGATAACTCTGCACTATTGCGAGCTGGAAATGCCACTTCCAGTTTAGCTGTGCAGAAGAAGAACAACAAGAAGAAGAAATATCTCGAAATATGTCCGTCAGGCCCCTTCCCTTGAGATAAATCTGCAAATATCTCGGAAATGAAGCGAGCTATGGCAAAATGTTAAGAGACCTTTTTTGTAGAGAATGAAGTTTCCTACTTTTTAGGTTCTATGATATTTTTTGATCAGATGCGTAGTTCTCGAGATATATCAAGATATTTAAAAGTTCCGAAGCCGCACCAACATAATAGAGATACAGAAACACCGTGGCCCCTTTCTTTGAGATAACTCTGCACTATTGCGAGCTGCAGATGCCACTTCCAGCTTAGCTGTGCAGAAGAAGAACAACAAGAAGAAGAAATATCTCGAAATATGTCCGTCAGGCCCCTTCCCTTGAGATAAATCTGCAAATATCTCGGAAACGAAGCGAGCAATGGCAAAATGTTAAGAGACCTTTTTTGTAGAGAATTATGTTTCCTACAATTTACGTTCTATGATATTTTTTGATCAGAAGCGTAGTTTTCGAGATATATCGAGATATTTAAAAGTTCCGAAGCCGCTCCAACATAATAGAGATACAGACACACCGTGGCCTCTTTCTTTGAGATAACTCTGCACTATTGCGAGCTGCAAATGCCACTTCCAGCTTAGCTGTGCAGAAGAAGAACAACAAGAAGAAGAAATATCTCGAAATATGTCCGTCAGGCCACTTCCCTTGAGATAAATCTGCAAATATCTCGGAAACGAAGCGAGCAATGGCAAAATGTTAAGAGACCTTTTTTGTAGAGAATTATGTTTCCTACAATTTACGTTCTATGATATTTTTTGATCAGAAGCGTAGTTTTCGAGATATATCGAGATATTTAAAAGTTCCGAAGCCGCTCCAACATAATAGAGATACAGAAACACCGTAGCCCCTTTCTTTGAGATAACTCTGCACTATTGCGACCTGCAAATGCCACTTCCAGCTTAGCTGTGCAGAAGAAGAGCAACAAGAAGAAGAAATATCTCGAAATATGTCCGTCAGGCCCCTTCCCTTGAGATAAATCTGCAAATATCTCGGAAACGAAGCGAGCTATGGCAAAATGTTGAGATACCTTTTTTGTAGAGAATTAAGTTTCCTACTTTTTATGTTCTATGATATTTTTTGATCAGATGCGTAGTTCTCGAGATATATCAAGATATTTAAAAGCTCCGAAGCTGCACCAACATAATAGAGGTACAGAAACACCGTGGCCCCTTTCTTTGAGATAACTCTGCACTATTGCGAGCTGCAAATGCCACTTCCAGCTTAGCTGTGCAGAAGAAGAACAACAAGAATAAGAAATATTTCGAAATATGTCCGTCAGGCCCCTTCCCTTGAGATAAATCTGCAAATATCTCGGAAACGAAGCGAGCTACGGCAAAATGTTAACAGACCTTTTTTGTAGAAAATTAGGTTTCCTACTTTTTATGTTCTATGATATTTTTTTATCAGATGCGTAGTTCTCGAGATATATCAAGATATTTAAAAGTTCCGAAGCTGCACCAACATAATAGAGGTACAGAAACACCGTGGCCTCTTTCTTTGAGATAACTCTGCACTATTGCGAGCTGCAAATGCCACTTCCAGCTTAGCTGTGCAGAAGAAGAACAACAAGAAGAAGAAATATCTCGAAATATGTCCGTCAGGCCACTTCCCTTGAGATAAATCTGCAAATATCTCGGAAACGAAGCGAGCAATGGCAAAATGTTAAGAGACCTTTTTTGTAGAGAATTATGTTTCCTACAATTTACGTTCTATGATATTTTTTGATCAGAAGCGTAGTTTTCGAGATATATCGAGATATTTAAAAGTTCCGAAGCCGCTCCAACATAATAGAGATACAGAAACACCGTAGCCCCTTTCTTTGAGATAACTCTGCACTATTGCGACCTGCAAATGCCACTTCCAGCTTAGCTGTGCAGAAGAAGAGCAACAAGAAGAAGAAATATCTCGAAATATGTCCGTCAGGCCCCTTCCCTTGAGATAAATCTGCAAATATCTCGGAAACGAAGCGAGCTATGGCAAAATGTTGAGATACCTTTTTTGTAGAGAATTAAGTTTCCTACTTTTTATGTTCTATGATATTTTTTGATCAGATGCGTAGTTCTCGAGATATATCAAGATATTTAAAAGCTCCGAAGCTGCACCAACATAATAGAGGTACAGAAACACCGTGGCCCCTTTCTTTGAGATAACTCTGCACTATTGCGAGCTGCAAATGCCACTTCCTGCTTAGCTGTGCAGAAGAAGAACAACAAGAATAAGAAATATTTCGAAATATTTCCGTCAGGCCCCTTCCCTTGAGATAAATCTGCAAATATCTCGGAAACGAAGCGAGCTACGGCAAAATGTTAACAGACCTTTTTTGTAGAAAATTAGGTTTCCTACTTTTTATGTTCTATGATATTTTTTTTTATCAGATGCGTAGTTCTCGAGATATATCAAGATATTTAAAAGTTCCGAAGCTGCACCAACATAATAGAGGTACAGAAACACCGTGGCCTCTTTCTCTGAGATAACTCTGCACTATTGCGAGCTGCAAATGCCACTTCCAGCTTAACTGTGCAGAAGAAGAACAACAAGAACAAGAAATATCTCGAAATATGTCCGTCAGGCCACTTCCCTTGAGATAAATCTGCAAATATCTCGGAAACGAAGCGAGCTATGGCAAAATGTTAAGAGACCTTTTTTGTAGAGAATTAAGTTTCCTACTTCTTAAGTTCTATGACATTTTTTGATCAGATGCGTAATTCTCGAGATATATCAAGATATTTAAAAGTTCCGAAGCCGCACCAACATAATAGAGATACAGAAACACCGTGGCCCCTTTCTGTGAGATAACTCTGCACTATTGCGAGCTGCAAATGCCAGTTCGAGCTTAGCTGTGCGGAAGAAGCACAACAAGAACAAGAAATATCTCGGAATACGTCCGTCAGGCCCGTTCCTTTGAGCTGAATCTGCAAATATCTCGGAAACAATGCGAGCTGTGGCAAAACGTTGAGAGACCCTTTTTGTAGAGAATTAAGTTTCCTACTTTTTATGTTCTATGATATTTTTTGATCAGATGCGTAGTTCTCGAGATATATCAAGATATTTAAAAGTTCCGAAGCCGCACCAACATAATAGAGATACAGAAACACCGTGGCCCCTTTCTGTGAGATAACTCTGCACTATTACGAGCTGCAAATGACAGTTCCAGCTTAGCTGTGCAGAAGAAGAACAACAAGAATAAGAAATATTTCGAAATATGTCCGTCAGGCCCCTTCCCTTGAGATAAATCTGCAAATATCTCGGAAACGAAGCGAGCTATGGCAAAACGTTAAGAAACCTTTTTTGTAGAGAATTATGTTTCCTACAATTTATGTTCTATGATATTTTTTGATCAGATGCGTAGCTCTCGAGATATATCAAGATATTTAAAAGTTCCGAAGCTGCACCAACATAATAGAGGTACAGAAACACCGTGGCCTCTTTCTTTGAGATAACTCTGCACTATTGCGAGCTGCAAATGCCACTTCCAGCTTAGCTGTGCAGAAGAAGAACAACAAGAAGAAGAAATATCTCGAAATATGTCCGTCAGGCCACTTCCCTTGAGATAAATCTGCAAATATCTCGGAAACGAAGCGAGCAATGGCAAAATGTTAAGAGACCTTTTTTGTAGAGAATTATGTTTCCTACAATTTACGTTCTATGATATTTTTTGATCAGAAGCGTAGTTTTCGAGATATATCGAGATATTTAAAAGTTCCGAAGCCGCTCCAACATAATAGAGATACAGACACACCGTAGCCCCTTTCTTTGAGATAACTCTGCACTATTGCGACCTGCAAATGCCACTTCCAGCTTAGCTGTGCAGAAGAAGAGCAACAAGAAGAAGAAATATCTCGAAATATGTCCGTCAGGCCCCTTCCCTTGAGATAAATCTGCAAATATCTCGGAAACGAAGCGAGCTATGGCAAAATGTTGAGATACCTTTTTTGTAGAGAATTAAGTTTCCTACTTTTTATGTTCTATGATATTTTTTGATCAGATGCGTAGTTCTCGAGATATATCAAGATATTTAAAAGCTCCGAAGCTGCACCAACATAATAGAGGTACAGAAACACCGTGGCCCCTTTCTTTGAGATAACTCTGCACTATTGCGAGCTGAAAATGCCACTTCCAGCTTAGCTGTGCAGAAGAAGAACAACAAGAATAAGAAATATTTCGAAATATGTCCGTCAGGCCCCTTCCCTTGAGATAAATCTGCAAATATCTCGGAAACGAAGCGAGCTACGGCAAAATGTTAACAGACCTTTTTTGTAGAAAATTAGGTTTCCTACTTTTTATGTTCTATGATATTTTTTTTTATCAGATGCGTAGTTCTCGAGATATATCAAGATATTTAAAAGTTCCGAAGCTGCCAACATAATAGAGGTACAGAAACACCGTGGCCTCTTTCTCTGAGATAACTCTGCACTATTGCGAGCTACAAATGCCACTTCCAGCTTAACTGTGCAGAAGAAGAACAACAAGAAGAAGAAATATCTCGAAATATGTCCGTCAGGCCACTTCCCTTGAGATAAATCTGCAAATATCTCGGAAACGAAGCGAGCTATGGCAAAATGTTAAGAGACCTTTTTTGTAGAGAATTAAGTTTCCTACTTTTTATGTTCTATGATATTTTTTTATCAGATGCGTAGTTCTCGAGATATATCAAGATATTTAAAAGTTCCGAAGCTGCACCAACATAATAGAGGTACAGAAACACCGTGGCCTCTTTCTTTGAGATAACTCTGCACTATTGCGAGCTGCAAATGCCATTTCGAGCTTAGCTGTGCAGAAGAAGAACAACAAGAACAAGAAATATCTCGGAATATGTCCGTCAGGCCCCTTCCCTTGAGCTAAATCTGCAAATATCTCGGAAACGATGCGAGCTATGGCAAAATGTTAAGAGACCTTTTTTGTAGAGAATTAAGTTTCCTACTTCTTAAGTTCTATGACATTTTTTGATCAGATGCGTAATTCTCGAGATATATCAAGATATTTAAAAGTTCCGAAGCCGCACCAACATAATAGAGATACAGAAACACCGTGGCCCCTTTCTGTGAGATAACTCTGCACTATTGCGAGCTGCAAATGCCAGTTCGAGCTTAGCTGTGCGGAAGAAGCACAACAAGAACAAGAAATATCTCGGAATACGTCCGTCAGGCCCGTTCCTTTGAGCTGAATCTGCAAATATCTCGGAAACAATGCGAGCTGTGGCAAAACGTTGAGAGACCCTTTTTGTAGAGAATTAAGTTTCCTACTTTTTATGTTCTATGACATTTTTTGATCAGATGCGTAGTTCTCGAGATATATCAAGATATTTAAAAGTTCCGAAGCCGCACCAACATAATAGAGATACAGAAACACCGTGGCCCCTTTCTGTGAGATAACTCTGCACTATTATGAGCTGCAAATGACAGTTCCAGCTTAGCTGTGCAGAAGAAGAACAACAAGAATAAGAAATATTTCGAAATATGTCCGTCAGGCCCCTTCCCTTGAGATAAATCTGCAAATATCTCGGAAACGAAGCGAGCTATGGCAAAACGTTAAGAAACCTTTTTTGTAGAGAATTATGTTTCCTACAATTTATGTTCTATGATATTTTTTGATCAGATGCGTAGCTCTCGAGATATATCAAGATATTTAAAAGTTCCGAAGCTGCACCAACATAATAGAGGTACAGAAACACCGTGGCCTCTTTCTTTGAGATAACTCTGCACTATTGCGAGCTGCAAATGCCACTTCCAGCTTAGCTGTGCAGAAGAAGAACAACAAGAAGAAGAAATATCTCGAAATATGTCCGTCAGGCCACTTCCCTTGAGATAAATCTGCAAATATCTCGGAAACGAAGCGAGCAATGGCAAAATGTTAAGAGACCTTTTTTGTAGAGAATTATGTTTCCTACAATTTACGTTCTATGATATTTTTTGATCAGAAGCGTAGTTTTCGAGATATATCGAGATATTTAAAAGTTCCGAAGCCGCTCCAACATAATAGAGATACAGAAACACCGTAGCCCCTTTCTTTGAGATAACTCTGCACTATTGCGACCTGCAAATGCCACTTCCAGCTTAGCTGTGCAGAAGAAGAGCAACAAGAAGAAGAAATATCTCGAAATATGTCCGTCAGGCCCCTTCCCTTGAGATATATCTGCAAATATCTCGGAAACGAAGCGAGCTATGGCAAAATGTTGAGATACCTTTTTTGTAGAGAATTAAGTTTCCTACTTTTTATGTTCTATGATATTTTTTGATCAGATGCGTAGTTCTCGAGATATATCAAGATATTTAAAAGTTCCGAAGCTGCACCAACATAATAGAGGTACAGAAACACCGTGGCCCCTTTCTTTGAGATAACTCTGCACTATTGCGAGCTGCAAATGCCACTTCCAGCTTAGCTGTGCAGAAGAAGAACAACAAGAATAAGAAATATTTCGAAATATGTCCGTCAGGCCCCTTCCCTTGAGATAAATCTGCAAATATCTCGGAAACGAAGCGAGCTACGGCAAAATGTTAACAGACCTTTTTTGTAGAAAATTAGGTTTCCTACTTTTTATGTTCTATGATATTTTTTTATCAGATGCGTAGTTCTCGAGATATATCAAGATATTTAAAAGTTCCGAAGCTGCACCAACATAATAGAGGTACAGAAACACCGTGGCCTCTTTCTTTGAGATAACTCTGCACTATTGCGAGCTGCAAATGCCACTTCCAGCTTAGCTGTGCAGAAGAAGAACAACAAGAAGAAGAAATATCTCGAAATATGTCCGTCAGGCCACTTCCCTTGAGATAAATCTGCAAATATCTCGGAAACGAAGCGAGCAATGGCAAAATGTTAAGAGACCTTTTTTGTAGAGAATTATGTTTCCTACAATTTACGTTCTATGATATTTTTTGATCAGAAGCGTAGTTTTCGAGATATATCGAGATATTTAAAAGTTCCGAAGCCGCTCCAACATAATAGAGATACAGAAACACCGTAGCCCCTTTCTTTGAGATAACTCTGCACTATTGCGACCTGCAAATGCCACTTCCAGCTTAGCTGTGCAGAAGAAGAGCAACAAGAAGAAGAAATATCTCGAAATATGTCCGTCAGGCCCCTTCCCTTGAGATAAATCTGCAAATATCTCGGAAACGAAGCGAGCTATGGCAAAATGTTGAGATACCTTTTTTGTAGAGAATTAAGTTTCCTACTTTTTATGTTCTATGATATTTTTTGATCAGATGCGTAGTTCTCGAGATATATCAAGATATTTAAAAGCTCCGAAGCTGCACCAACATAATAGAGGTACAGAAACACCGTGGCCCCTTTCTTTGAGATAACTCTGCACTATTGCGAGCTGCAAATGCCACTTCCAGCTTAGCTGTGCAGAAGAAGAACAACAAGAATAAGAAATATTTCGAAATATGTCCGTCAGGCCCCTTCCCTTGAGATAAATCTGCAAATACCTCGGAAACGAAGCGAGCTACGGCAAAATGTTAACAGACCTTTTTTGTAGAAAATTAGGTTTCCTACTTTTTATGTTCTATGATATTTTTTTTTATCAGATGCGTAGTTCTCGAGATATATCAAGATATTTAAAAGTTCCGAAGCTGCACCAACATAATAGAGGTACAGAAACACCGTGGCCTCTTTCTTTGAGATAACTCTGCACTATTGCGAGCTGCAAATGCCACTTCCAGCTTAGCTGTGCAGAAGAAGAACAACAAGAAGAAGAAATATCTCGAAATATGTCCGTCAGGCCACTTCCCTTGAGATAAATCTGCAAATATCTCGGAAACGAAGCGAGCTATGGCAAAATGTTAAGAGACCTTTTTTGTAGAGAATTAAGTTTCCTACTTTTTATGTTCTATGATATTTTTTTATCAGATGCGTAGTTCTCGAGATATATCAAGATATTTAAAAGTTCCGAAGCTGCACCAACATAATAGAGGTACAGAAACACCGTGGCCTCTTTCTTTGAGATAACTCTGCACTATTGCGAGCTGCAAATGCCATTTCGAGCTTAGCTGTGCAGAAGAAGAACAACAAGAAGAAGAAATATCTCGAAATATGTCCGTCAGGACCCTTCCCTTGAGATAAATCTGCAAATATCTCGGAAACGAAGCGAGCTATGGCAAAACGTTAAGAAACCTTTTTTGTAGAGAATTATGTTTACTACAATTTATGTTCTATGATATTTTTTGATCAGATGCGTAGCTCTCGAGATATATCAAGATATTTAAAAGTTCCGAAGCTGCACCAACATAATAGAGGTACAGAAACACCGTGGCCTCTTTCTTTGAGATAACTCTGCACTATTGCGAGCTGCAAATGCCACTTCCAGCTTAGCTGTGCAGAAGAAGAACAACAAGAAGAAGAAATATCTCGAAATATGTCCGTCAGGCCACTTCCCTTGAGATAAATCTGCAAATATCTCGGAAACGAAGCGAGCTATGGCAAAATGTTAAGAGACCTTTTTTCTAGAGAATGAAGTTTCCTACTTTTTATGTTCTATGATATTTTTTGATCAGATGCGTAGTTCTCGAGATATATCAAGATATTTAATAGTTCCGAAGCTGCACCAACATAATAGAGGTACAGAAACACCGTGGCCTCTTTCTTTGAGATAACTCTGCACTATTGCGAGCTGCAAATGCCATTTCGAGCTTAGCTGTGCAGAAGAAGAACAACAAGAAGAAGAAATATCTCGAAATATGTCCGTCAGACCCCTTCCCTTCAGATAAATCTGCAAATATCGCGCAAACGAAGCGAGCTATGGCAAAATGTTAAGAGACCTTTTTTGTAGAGAATTATGTTTCCTACAATTTACGTTCTATGATATTTTTTGATCAGAAGCGTAGTTTTCGAGATATATCGAGATATTTAAAAGTTCCGAAGCCGCACCCACATAATAGAGATACAGAAACACCGTGGCCCCTTTCTTTGAGATAACTCTGCACTATTGCGAGCTGCAAATGCCACTTCCAGCTTAGCTGTGCAGAAGAAGAACAACAAGAATAAGAAATATTTCGAAATATGTCCGTCAGGCCCCTTCCCTTGAGATAAATCTGCAAGTATCTCGGAAACGAAGCGAGCTACGGCAAAATGTTAACAGACCTTTTTTGTAGAAAATTAGGTTTCCTACTTTTTATGTTCTATGATATTTTTTTATCAGATGCGTAGTTCTCGAGATATATCAAGATATTTAAAAGTTCCGAAGCTGCACCAACATAATAGAGGTACAGAAACACCGTGGCCTCTTTCTTTGAGATAACTCTGCACTATTGCGAGCTGCAAATGCCACTTCCAGCTTAGCTGTGCAGAAGAGGAACAACAAGAAGAAGAAATATCTCGGAATATGTCCGTCAGGCCCCTTCCCTTGAGCTAAATCTGCAAATATCTGGGAAACGATGCCAGCTATGGCAAAATGTTAAGAGACCTTTTTTGTAGAGAATTAAGTTTCCTACTTTTTATGTTCTATGATATTTTTTGATCAGAAGCGTAGTTTTCGAGATATATCGAGATATTTAAAAGTTCCGAAGCCGCACCAACATAATAGAGATACAGAAACACCGTGGCCCCTTTCTTTGGGATAACTCTGCACTATTGCGAGCTGGAAATGCCACTTCCAGTTTTGCTGTGCAGTAGAAGAACAACAAGAAGAA
This sequence comes from Osmia lignaria lignaria, assembly GCF_051020975.1. Classification (NCBI taxonomy): domain Eukaryota; kingdom Metazoa; phylum Arthropoda; class Insecta; order Hymenoptera; family Megachilidae; genus Osmia; species Osmia lignaria. Next base: position 9,956,216 of record NW_027478166.1, read on the forward strand.
GAAATATCTCGAAATATGTCCGTCAGGCCACTTCCCTTGAGATAAATCTGCAAATATCTCGGAAACGAAGCGAGCTATGGCAAAATGTTAAGAGACCTTTTTTGTAGAGAATTATGTTTCCTACAATTTACGTTCTATGATATTTTTTGATCAGAAGCGTAGTTTTCGAGATATATCGAGATATTTAAAAGTTCCGAAGCCGCACCCACATAATAGAGATACAGAAACACCGTGGCCCCTTTCTTTGAGATAACTCTGCACTATTGCGAGCTGCAAATGCCAATTCCAGCTTAGCTGTGCAGAAGAAGAACAACAAGAATAAGAAATATTTCGAAATATGTCCGTCAGGCCCCTTCCCTTGAGATAAATCTGCAAATATCTCGGAAACGAAGCGAGCTACGGCAAAATGTTAACAGACCTTTTTTGTAGAAAATTAGGTTTCCTACTTTTTATGTTCTATGATATTTTTTTATCAGATGCGTAGTTCTCGAGATATATCAAGATATTTAAAAGTTCCGAAGCTGCACCAACATAATAGAGGTACAGAAACACCGTGGCCTCTTTCTTTGAGATAACTCTGCACTATTGTGAGCTGCAAATGCCACTTCCAGCTTAGCTGTGCAGAAGAAGAAGAACAAGAAGAAGAAATATCTCGAAATATGTCCGTCAGGCCACTTCCCTTAAGATAAATCTGCAAATATCTCGGAAACGAAGCGAGCTATGGCAAAATGTTAAGAGACCTTTTTTCTAGAGAATTAAGTTTCCTACTTTTTATGTTCTATGATATTTTTTGATCAGATGCGTAGTTCTCGAGATATATCAAGATATTTAAAAGTTCCGAAGCTGCACCAACATAATAGAGGTACAGAAACACCGTGGCCTCTTTCTTTGAGATAACTCTGCACTATTGCGAGCTGCAAATGCCACGTCCAGCTTAGCTGTGCAGAAGAAGAACAACAAGAAGAAGAAATATCTCGAAATATGTCCGTCAGGCCCCTTCCCTTGAGATAAATCTGCAAATATCTCGCAAACGAAGCGAGCTATGGCAAAATGTTAAGAGACCGTTTTTGTAGAGAATTAAGTTTCCTACTTTTTATGTTCTATGATATTTTTTGATCAGATGCGTAGTTCTCGAGATATATCAAGATATTTAAAAGTTCCGAAGCCGCACCAACATAATAGAGATACAGAAACACCGTGGCCCCTTTCTTTGAGATAACTCTGCACTATTGCGAGCTGGAAATGCCACTTCCAGTTTAGCTGTGCAGAAGAAGAACAACAAGAAGAAGAAATATCTCGAAATATGTCCGTCCGGCCCCTTCCCTTGAGATATACCTGCAAATATCTCGGAAACGAAGCGAGCTATGGCAAAACGTTAAGAGACCTTTTTTGTAGAGAATTATGTTTCCTACAATATACGTTCTATGATATTTTTTGATCAGAAGCGTAGTTTTCGAGATATATCGACATATTTAAAAGTTCCGAAGCCGCACCAACATAATAGAGATACAGAAACACCGTGGCCCCTTTCTTTGAGATAACTCTGCACTATTGCGACCTGCAAATGCCACTTCCAGCTTAGCTGTGCAGAAGAAGAACAACAAGAAGAAGGAATATCTCGAAATATGTCCGTCAGGCCCCTTCCCTTGAGATAAATCTGCAAATATCTCGGAAACGAAGCGAGCTATGGCAAAATGTTAAGATACCTTTTTTGTAGAGAATTAAGTTTCCTACTTTTTATGTTGCATGATATTTTTTATCAGATGCGTAGTTCTCGAGATATATCAAGATATTTAAAAGTTCCGAAGCTGCACCAACATAATAGAGGTACAGAAACACCGTGGCCCCTTTCTTTGAGATAACTCTGCACAATTGCGAGCTGCAAATGCCACGTCCAGCTTAGCTGTGCAGAAGAAGAACAACAAGAAGAAGAAATATTTCGAAATATGTCCGTCAGGCCCCTTCCCTTGAGATAAATCTGCAAATATCTCGGAAACGAAGCAAGCTACGGCAAAATGTTAAGATACCTTTTTTGTAGAGAATTATGTTTCCTACAATTTACGTTCTATGATATTTTTTGATCAGAAGCGTAGTTTTCGAGATATATCGAGATATTTAAAAGTTCCGAAGCCGCACCAACATAATAGAGATACAGAAACACCGTGGCCCCTTTCTTTGAGATAACTCTGCACTATTGCGACCTGCAAATGCCACTTCCAGCTTAGCTGTGCAGAAGAAGAGCAACAAGAAGAAGAAATATCTCGAAATATGTCCGTCAGGGCCCTTCCCTTGAAATAAATCGGCAAATATCTCGGAAACGAAGCGAGCTATGGCAAAATGTTGAGATACCTTTTTTGTAGAGAATTAAGTTTCCTACTTTTTATGTTCTATGATATTTTTTGATCAGATGCGTAGTTCTCGAGATATATCAAGATATTTAAAAGCTCCGAAGCTGCACCAACATAATAGAGGTACAGAAACACCGTGGCCCCTTTCTTTGAGATAACTCTGTACTATTGCGAGCTGCAAATGCCACTTCCAGCTTAGCTGTGCAGAAGAAGAACAACAAGGATAAGAAATATTTCGAAATATGTCCGTCAGGCCCCTTCCCTTGAGATAAATCTGCAAATATCTCGGAAACGAAGCGAGCTACGGCAAAATGTTAACAGACCTTTTTTGTAGAAAATTAGGTTTCCTACTTTTTATGTTCTATGATATTTTTTTATCAGATGCGTAGTTCTCGAGATATATCGAGATATTTAAAAGTTCCGAAGCCGCTCCAACATAATAGAGATACAGAAACACCGTGGCCCCTTCCTTTGAGATAAATCTGCACTAGTGCGAGCCGCAAATGCCACTTCCAGCTTAGCTGTGCAGAAGAAGAACAACAAGAAGAAGAAATATCTCGAAATATGTCCGTCAGGCCCCTTCCCTTGAGATAAATCTGCAAATATCTCGGAAACGAAGCGAGCTATGGCAAAATGTTAAGAGACCTTTTTTGTAGAGAATTAGGTTTCCTACGTTTTACGTTCTATGATATTTCTTGATCAGATGCGTAGTTCTCGAGATATATCAAGATATTTAAAAGTTCCGAAGCCGCACCAACATAATAGAGATACAGAAACACCGTGGCCCCTTTCTTTGAGATAACTCTGCACTATTGCGAGCTGCAAATGCCACTTCCAGCTTAGCTGTGCAGAAGAAGAACAATAAGAAGAAGAAATATCTCGAAATATGTCCGTCAGGCCCCTTCCCTTGAGATATATCTGCAAATATCTCGGAAACGAAGCGAGCTATGGCAAAATGTTGAGATACCTTTTTTGTAGAGAATTAAGTTTCCTACTTTTTATGTTCTATGATATTTTTTGATCAGATGCGTAGTTCTCGAGATATATCAAGATATTTAAAAGTTCCGAAGCTGCACCAACATAATAGAGGTACAGAAACACCGTGGCCTCTTTCTTTGAGATAACTCTGCACTATTGCGAGCTGCAAATGCCATTTCGAGCTTAGCTGTGCAGAAGAAGAACAACAAGAAGAAGAAATATCTCGAAATATGTCCGTCAGACCCCTTCCCTTCAGATAAATCTGCAAATATCTCGCAAACGAAGCGAGCTATGGCAAAATGTTAAGAGACCTTTTTTGTAGAGAATTATGTTTCCTACAATTTACGTTCTATGATATTTTTTGATCAGAAGCGTAGTTTTCGAGATAGATCGAGATATTGAAAAGTTCCGAAGCCGCACCAACATAATAGAGATACAGAAACACCGTGGCCCCTTTCTTTGGGATAACTCTGCACTATTGCGAGCTGGTAATGCCACTTCTAGTTTAGCTGTGCAGAAGAAGAACAACAAGAAGAAGAAATATCTCGAAATATGTCCGTCAGGCCCCTTCCCTTGAGATAAATCTGCAAATATCTCGGAAACGAAGCGAGGTATGGCAAAATGTTAAGAGACCTTTTTTGTAGAGAATTAAGTTTCCTACTTTTTATCTACTATGATATTTTTTGATCAGATGCGTAGTTCTCGAGATATATCAAGATATTTAAAAGTTCCGAAGCTGCACCAACATAATAGAGGTACAGAAACACCGTGGCCTCTTGCTTTGAGATAACTCTGCACTATTGCGAGCTGCAAATGCCACTTCCAGCTTAGCTGTGCAGAAGAAGAACAACAAGAAGAAGAAATATTTCGAAATATGTCCGTCAGGCCCCTTCCCTTGAGATAAATCTGCAAATATCTCGGAAACGAAGCAAGCTACGGCAAAATCTTAAGATACCTTTTTTGTAGAGAATTAAGTTTCCTACTTTTTATGTTCCATGATATTTTTTGATCAGATGCGTAGTTCTCGAGATATATCAAGATATTTAAAAGTTCCGAAGCTGCACCAACATAATCGAGGTACAGAAACACCGTGGCCCCTTTCTTTGAGATAACTCTGCACTATTGCGAGCTGCAAATGCCACGTCCAGCTTAGCTGTGCAGAAGAAGAACAACAAGAAGAAGAAATATTTCGAAATATGTCCGTCAGGCCCCTTCCCTTGAGATAAATCTGCAAATATCTCGGAAACGAAGCGAGCTACGGCAAGATGTTAAGAGACCGTTTTTGTAGGAAATTAAGTTTCCTACTATTTATGTTCTATGATATTTTTTGGTCAGATGCGTAGTTTTCGAGATATATCGAGATATTTAAAAGTTCCGAAGCCGCACCAGCATAATAAAGATACAGAAACACCGTGGATCCTTTCTTTGAGATAACTCTGCCCTATTGCGGGCTGGAAATGCCACTTCCAGCTTAGCTGTGCTGAAGAGGAACAACAAGAAGAAGAAATATCTCGAAATATGTCCGTCAGGCCCCTCCCTTTGAACTAAATCTGCAAATATCTCCGAAACGATGCGAGCTATGGCAAAATGTTAAGAGACCTTTTTTGTAGAGAATTAAGTTTCCTACGTTTTACGTTCTATGATATTTCTTGATCAGATGCGTAGTTCTCGAGATATATCAAGATATTTAAAAGTTCCGAAGCTGCACCAACATAATCGAGGTACAGAAACACCGTGGCCCCTTTCTTTGAGATAACTCTGCACTATTGCGAGCTGCAAATGCCACGTCCAGCTTAGCTGTGCAGAAGAAGAACAACAAGAAGAAGAAATATTTCGAAATATGTCCGTCAGGCCCCTTCCCTTGAGATAAATCTGCAAATATCTCGGAAACGAAGCGAGCTACGGCAAGATGTTAAGAGACCGTTTTTGTAGGAAATTAAGTTTCCTACTGTTTATGTTGTATGATATTTTTTGATCAGATGCGTAGTTCTCGAGATATATCAAGATATTTAAAAGTTCCGAAGCCGCACCAACATAATAGAGATACAGAAACACCGTGGCCCCTTTCTTTGAGATAATTCTGCACTATTGCGAGCTGCAAATGCCACTTCCAGCTTAGCTGTGCAGAAGAAGAACAACAAGAAGAAGAAATATCTCGAAATATGTCCGTCAGGCCCCTTCCCTTGAGATAAATCTGCAAATATCTCGCAAACGAAGCGAGCTATGGCAAAATGTTAAGAGACCGTTTTTGTAGAGAATTAAGTTTCCTACTTTTTATGTTCTATGATATTTTTTGACCAGATGCGTAGTTCTCGAGATATATCAAGATATTTAAAAGTTCCGAAGCCGCACCAACATAATAGAGATACAGAAACACCGTGGCCCCTTTCTTTGAGATAACTCTGCACTATTGCGAGCTGGAAATGCCACTTCCAGTTTAGCTGTGCAGAAGAAGAACAACAAGAAGAAGAAATATCTCGAAATATGTCCGTCAGGCCCCTTCCCTTGAGATATACCTGCAAATATCTCGGAAACGAAGCGAGCTATGGCAAAACGTTAAGAGACCTTTTTTGTAGAGAATTATGTTTCCTACAATATACGTTCTATGATATTTTTTGATCAGAAGCGTAGTTTTCGAGATATATCGAGATATTTAAAAGTTCCGAAGCCGCACCAACATAATAGAGATACAGAAACACCGTGGCCCCTTTCTTTGAGATAACTCTGCACTATTGCGACCTGCAAATGCCACTTCCAGCTTAGCTGTGCAGAAGAAGAACAACAAGAAGAAGGAATATCTCGAAATATGTCCGTCAGGCCCCTTCCCTTGAGATAAATCTGCAAATATCTCGGAAACGAAGCGAGCTATGGCAAAATGTTAAGATACCTTTTTTGTAGAGAATTAAGTTTCCTACTTTTTATGTTGCATGATATTTTTTATCAGATGCGTAGTTCTCGAGATATATCAAGATATTTAAAAGTTCCGAAGCTGCACCAACATAATAGAGGTACAGAAACACCGTGGCCCCTTTCTTTGAGATAACTCTGCACTATTGCGAGCTGCAAATGCCACGTCCAGCTTAGCTGTGCAGAAGAAGAACAAGAAGAAGAAGAAATATCTCGAAATATGTCCGTCAGGCCCCGTCCCTTGAGATAAATCTGCAAATATCTCGGAAACGATGCGAACTATGGCAAAATGTTAAGAGACCTTTTTTGTAGAGAATTAAGTTTCCTACTTTTTATGTTCTATGATATTTTTTGATCAGATGCGTAGTTCTCGAGATATATCAAGATATTTAAAAGTTCCGAAGCCGCACCAACATAATAGAGATACAGAAACACCGTGGCCCCTTTCTTTGAGATAACTCTGCACTATTGCGAGCTGCAAATGCCACTTCCAGCTTAGCTGTGCAGAAGAAGAACAATAAGAAGAAGAAATATTTCGAAATATGTCCGTCAGGCCCCTTCCCTTGAGATAAATCTGCAAATATCTCGGAAACGAAGCGAGCTACGGCAAGATGTTAAGAGACCGTTTTTGTAGGAAATTAAGTTTCCTACTATTTATGTTGTATGATATTTTTTGATCAGATGCGTAGTTCTCGAGATATATCAAGATATTTAAAAGTTCCGAAGCCGCACCAACATAATAGAGATACAGAAACACCGTGGCCCCTTTCTTTGAGATAATTCTGCACTATTGCGAGCTGCAAATGCCACTTCCAGCTTAGCTGTGCAGAAGAAGAACAACAAGAAGAAGAAATATCTCGAAATATGTCCGTCAGGCCCCTTCCCTTGAGATAAATCTGCAAATATCTCGCAAACGAAGCGAGCTATGGCAAAATGTTAAGAGACCGTTTTTGTAGAGAATTAAGTTTCCTACTTTTTATGTTCTATGATATTTTTTGATCAGATGCGTAGTTCTCGAGATATATCAAGATATTTAAAAGTTCCGAAGCCGCACCAACATAATAGAGATACAGAAACACCGTGGCCCCTTTCTTTGAGATAACTCTGCACTATTGCGAGCTGGAAATGCCACTTCCAGTTTAGCTGTGCAGAAGAAGAACAACAAGAAGAAGAAATATCTCGAAATATGTCCGTCAGGCCCCTTCCCTTGAGATATACCTGCAAATATCTCGGAAACGAAGCGAGCTATGGCAAAACGTTAAGAGACCTTTTTTGTAGAGAATTATGTTTCCTACAATATACGTTCTATGATATTTTTTGATCAGAAGCGTAGTTTTCGAGATATATCGAGATATTTAAAAGTTCCGAAGCCGCACCAACATAATAGAGATACAGAAACACCGTGGCCCCTTTCTTTGAGATAACTCTGCACTATTGCGACCTGCAAATGCCACTTCCAGCTTAGCTGTGCAGAAGAAGAACAACAAGAAGAAGGAATATCTCGAAATATGTCCGTCAGGCCCCTTCCCTTGAGATAAATCTGCAAATATCTCGGAAACGAAGCGAGCTATGGCAAAATGTTAAGATACCTTTTTTGTAGAGAATTAAGTTTCCTACTTTTTATGTTGCATGATATTTTTTATCAGATGCGTAGTTCTCGAGATATATCAAGATATTTAAAAGTTCCGAAGCCGCACCAACATAATAGAGATACAGAAACACCGTGGCCCCTTTCTTTGAGATAACTCTGCACTATTGCGAGCTGCAAATGCCACGTCCAGCTTAGCTGTGCAGAAGAAGAACAACAAGAAGAAGAAATATCTCGAAATATGTCCGTCAGGCCCCTTCCCTTGAGATATACCTGCAAATATCTCGGAAACGAAGCGAGCTATGGCAAAACGTTAAGAGACCTTTTTTGTAGAGAATTATGTTTCCTACAATATACGTTCTATGATATTTTTTGATCAGAAGCGTAGTTTTCGAGATATATCGAGATATTTAAAAGTTCCGAAGCCGCACCAACATAATAGAGATACAGAAACACCGTGGCCCCTTTCTTTGAGATAACTCTGCACTATTGCGACCTGCAAATGCCACTTCCAGCTTAGCTGTGCAGAAGAAGAACAACAAGAAGAAGGAATATCTCGAAATATGTCCGTCAGGCCCCTTCCCTTGAGATAAATCTGCAAATATCTCGGAAACGAAGCGAGCTATGGCAAAATGTTAAGATACCTTTTTTGTAGAGAATTAAGTTTCCTACTTTTTATGTTGCATGATATTTTTTATCAGATGCGTAGTTCTCGAGATATATCAAGATATTTAAAAGTTCCGAAGCTGCACCAACATAATAGAGGTACAGAAACACCGTGGCCCCTTTCTTTGAGATAACTCTGCACTATTGCGAGCTGCAAATGCCACTTCCAGCTTAGCTGTGCAGAAGAAGAACAATAAGAAGAAGAAATATTTCGAAATATGTCCGTCAGGCCCCTTCCCTTGAGATAAATCTGCAAATATCTCGGAAACGAAGCGAGCTACGGCAAGATGTTAAGAGACCGTTTTTGTAGGAAATTAAGTTTCCTACTATTTATGTTGTATGATATTTTTTGATCAGATGCGTAGTTCTCGAGATATATCAAGATATTTAAAAGTTCCGAAGCCGCACCAACATAATAGAGATACAGAAACACCGTGGCCCCTTTCTTTGAGATAATTCTGCACTATTGCGAGCTGCAAATGCCACTTCCAGCTTAGCTGTGCAGAAGAAGAACAACAAGAAGAAGAAATATCTCGAAATATGTCCGTCAGGCCCCTTCCCTTGAGATAAATCTGCAAATATCTCGCAAACGAAGCGAGCTATGGCAAAATGTTAAGAGACCGTTTTTGTAGAGAATTAAGTTTCCTACTTTTTATGTTCTATGATATTTTTTGATCAGATGCGTAGTTCTCGAGATATATCAAGATATTTAAAAGTTCCGAAGCCGCACCAACATAATAGAGATACAGAAACACCGTGGCCCCTTTCTTTGAGATAACTCTGCACTATTGCGAGCTGCAAATGCCACGTCCAGCTTAGCTGTGCAGAAGAAGAACAACAAGAAGAAGAAATATTTCGAAATATGTCCGTCAGGCCCCTTCCCTTGAGATAAATCTGCAAATATCTCGGAAACGAAGCGAGCTACGGCAAGATGTTAAGAGACCGTTTTTGTAGGAAATTAAGTTTCCTACTGTTTATGTTGTATGATATTTTTTGATCAGATGCGTAGTTCTCGAGATATATCAAGATATTTAAAAGTTCCGAAGCCGCACCAACATAATAGAGATACAGAAACACCGTGGCCCCTTTCTTTGAGATAATTCTGCACTATTGCGACCTGCAAATGCCACTTCCAGCTTAGCTGTGCAGAAGAAGAACAACAAGAAGAAGAAATATCTCGAAATATGTCCGTCAGGCCCCTTCCCTTGAGATAAATCTGCAAATATCTCGCAAACGAAGCGAGCTATGGCAAAATGTTAAGAGACCGTTTTTGTAGAGAATTAAGTTTCCTACTTTTTATGTTCTATGATATTTTTTGACCAGATGCGTAGTTCTCGAGATATATCAAGATATTTAAAAGTTCCGAAGCCGCACCAACATAATAGAGATACAGAAACACCGTGGCCCCTTTCTTTGAGATAACTCTGCACTATTGCGAGCTGGAAATGCCACTTCCAGTTTAGCTGTGCAGAAGAAGAACAACAAGAAGAAGAAATATCTCGAAATATGTCCGTCAGGCCCCTTCCCTTGAGATATACCTGCAAATATCTCGGAAACGAAGCGAGCTATGGCAAAACGTTAAGAGACCTTTTTTGTAGAGAATTATGTTTCCTACAATATACGTTCTATGATATTTTTTGATCAGAAGCGTAGTTTTCGAGATATATCGAGATATTTAAAAGTTCCGAAGCCGCACCAACATAATAGAGATACAGAAACACCGTGGCCCCTTTCTTTGAGATAACTCTGCACTATTGCGACCTGCAAATGCCACTTCCAGCTTAGCTGTGCAGAAGAAGAACAACAAGAAGAAGGAATATCTCGAAATATGTCCGTCAGGCCCCTTCCCTTGAGATAAATCTGCAAATATCTCGGAAACGAAGCGAGCTATGGCAAAATGTTAAGATACCTTTTTTGTAGAGAATTAAGTTTCCTACTTTTTATGTTGCATGATATTTTTTATCAGATGCGTAGTTCTCGAGATATATCAAGATATTTAAAAGTTCCGAAGCTGCACCAACATAATAGAGGTACAGAAACACCGTGGCCCCTTTCTTTGAGATAACTCTGCACTATTGCGAGCTGCAAATGCCACGTCCAGCTTAGCTGTGCAGAAGAAGAACAAGAAGAAGAAGAAATATCTCGAAATATGTCCGTCAGGCCCCGTCCCTTGAGATAAATCTGCAAATATCTCGGAAACGATGCGAACTATGGCAAAATGTTAAGAGACCTTTTTTGTAGAGAATTAAGTTTCCTACTTTTTATGTTCTATGATATTTTTTGATCAGATGCGTAGTTCTCGAGATATATCAAGATATTTAAAAGTTCCGAAGCCGCACCAACATAATAGAGATACAGAAACACCGTGGCCCCTTTCTTTGAGATAACTCTGCACTATTGCGAGCTGCAAATGCCACTTCCAGCTTAGCTGTGCAGAAGAAGAACAATAAGAAGAAGAAATATTTCGAAATATGTCCGTCAGGCCCCTTCCCTTGAGATAAATCTGCAAATATCTCGGAAACGAAGCGAGCTACGGCAAGATGTTAAGAGACCGTTTTTGTAGGAAATTAAGTTTCCTACTATTTATGTTGTATGATATTTTTTGATCAGATGCGTAGTTCTCGAGATATATCAAGATATTTAAAAGTTCCGAAGCCGCACCAACATAATAGAGATACAGAAACACCGTGGCCCCTTTCTTTGAGATAATTCTGCACTATTGCGAGCTGCAAATGCCACTTCCAGCTTAGCTGTGCAGAAGAAGAACAACAAGAAGAAGAAATATCTCGAAATATGTCCGTCAGGCCCCTTCCCTTGAGATAAATCTGCAAATATCTCGCAAACGAAGCGAGCTATGGCAAAATGTTAAGAGACCGTTTTTGTAGAGAATTAAGTTTCCTACTTTTTATGTTCTATGATATTTTTTGATCAGATGCGTAGTTCTCGAGATATATCAAGATATTTAAAAGTTCCGAAGCCGCACCAACATAATAGAGATACAGAAACACCGTGGCCCCTTTCTTTGAGATAACTCTGCACTATTGCGAGCTGGAAATGCCACTTCCAGTTTAGCTGTGCAGAAGAAGAACAACAAGAAGAAGAAATATCTCGAAATATGTCCGTCAGGCCCCTTCCCTTGAGATATACCTGCAAATATCTCGGAAACGAAGCGAGCTATGGCAAAACGTTAAGAGACCTTTTTTGTAGAGAATTATGTTTCCTACAATATACGTTCTATGATATTTTTTGATCAGAAGCGTAGTTTTCGAGATATATCGAGATATTTAAAAGTTCCGAAGCCGCACCAACATAATAGAGATACAGAAACACCGTGGCCCCTTTCTTTGAGATAACTCTGCACTATTGCGACCTGCAAATGCCACTTCCAGCTTAGCTGTGCAGAAGAAGAACAACAAGAAGAAGGAATATCTCGAAATATGTCCGTCAGGCCCCTTCCCTTGAGATAAATCTGCAAATATCTCGGAAACGAAGCGAGCTATGGCAAAATGTTAAGATACCTTTTTTGTAGAGAATTAAGTTTCCTACTTTTTATGTTGCATGATATTTTTTATCAGATGCGTAGTTCTCGAGATATATCAAGATATTTAAAAGTACCGAAGCTGCACCAACATAATAGAGGTACAGAAACACCGTGGCCCCTTTCTTTGAGATAACTCTGCACTATTGCGAGCTGCAAATGCCACGTCCAGCTTAGCTGTGCAGAAGAAGAACAACAAGAAGAAGAAATATTTCGAAATATGTCCGTCAGGCCCCTTCCCTTGAGATAAATCTGCAAATATCTCGGAAACGAAGCAAGCTACGGCAAAATGTTAAGATACCTTTTTTGTAGAGAATTAAGTTTCCTACTTTTTATGTTCCATGATATTTTTTGATCAGATGCGTAGTTCTCGAGATATATCAAGATATTTAAAAGTTCCGAAGCTGCACCAACATAATCGAGGTACAGAAACACCGTGGCCCCTTTCTTTGAGATAACTCTGCACTATTGCGAGCTGCAAATGCCACGTCCAGCTTAGCTGTGCAGAAGAAGAACAACAAGAAGAAGAAATATTTCGAAATATGTCCGTCAGGCCCCTTCCCTTGAGATAAATCTGCAAATATCTCGGAAACGAAGCGAGCTACGGCAAGATGTTAAGAGACCGTTTTTGTAGGAAATTAAGTTTCCTACTATTTATGTTCTATGATATTTTTTGGTCAGATGCGTAGTTTTCGAGATATATCGAGATATTTAAAAGTTCCGAAGCCGCACCAGCATAATAAAGATACAGAAACACCGTGGATCCTTTCTTTGAGATAACTCTGCCCTATTGCGGGCTGGAAATGCCACTTCCAGCTTAGCTGTGCTGAAGAGGAACAACAAGAAGAAGAAATATCTCGAAATATGTCCGTCAGGCCCCTCCCTTTGAACTAAATCTGCAAATATCTCCGAAACGATGCGAGCTATGGCAAAATGTTAAGAGACCTTTTTTGTAGAGAATTAAGTTTCCTACGTTTTACGTTCTATGATATTTCTTGATCAGATGCGTAGTTCTCGAGATATATCAAGATATTTAAAAGTTCCGAAGCTGCACCAACATAATCGAGGTACAGAAACACCGTGGCCCCTTTCTTTGAGATAACTCTGCACTATTGCGAGCTGCAAATGCCACGTCCAGCTTAGCTGTGCAGAAGAAGAACAACAAGAAGAAGAAATATTTCGAAATATGTCCGTCAGGCCCCTTCCCTTGAGATAAATCTGCAAATATCTCGGAAACGAAGCGAGCTACGGCAAGATGTTAAGAGACCGTTTTTGTAGGAAATTAAGTTTCCTACTGTTTATGTTGTATGATATTTTTTGATCAGATGCGTAGTTCTCGAGATATATCAAGATATTTAAAAGTTCCGAAGCCGCACCAACATAATAGAGATACAGAAACACCGTGGCCCCTTTCTTTGAGATAATTCTGCACTATTGCGAGCTGCAAATGCCACTTCCAGCTTAGCTGTGCAGAAGAAGAACAACAAGAAGAAGAAATATCTCGAAATATGTCCGTCAGGCCCCTTCCCTTGAGATAAATCTGCAAATATCTCGCAAACGAAGCGAGCTATGGCAAAATGTTAAGAGACCGTTTTTGTAGAGAATTAAGTTTCCTACTTTTTATGTTCTATGATATTTTTTGACCAGATGCGTAGTTCTCGAGATATATCAAGATATTTAAAAGTTCCGAAGCCGCACCAACATAATAGAGATACAGAAACACCGTGGCCCCTTTCTTTGAGATAACTCTGCACTATTGCGAGCTGGAAATGCCACTTCCAGTTTAGCTGTGCAGAAGAAGAACAACAAGAAGAAGAAATATCTCGAAATATGTCCGTCAGGCCCCTTCCCTTGAGATATACCTGCAAATATCTCGGAAACGAAGCGAGCTATGGCAAAACGTTAAGAGACCTTTTTTGTAGAGAATTATGTTTCCTACAATATACGTTCTATGATATTTTTTGATCAGAAGCGTAGTTTTCGAGATATATCGAGATATTTAAAAGTTCCGAAGCCGCACCAACATAATAGAGATACAGAAACACCGTGGCCCCTTTCTTTGAGATAACTCTGCACTATTGCGAGCTGCAAATGCCACTTCCAGCTTAGCTGTGCAGAAGAAGAACAACAAGAAGAAGATATATCTCGAAATATGTCCGTCAGGCCCCTTCCCTTGAGATAAATCTGCAAATATCTCGGAAACGAAGCGAGCTATGGCAAAATGTTAAGAGACCTTTTTTGTAGAGAATTAAGTTCCCTACTCTTTATGTTCTATGATATTTTTCGATCAGGTGCGTAGTTCTCGAGATATATCAAGATATTTAACAGTTCCGAAGCTGCACCAACATAATAGAGGTACAGAAACACCGTGGCCTCTTTCTTTGAGATAACTCTGCACTATTGCGTGCTGCAAACGCCACTTCCAGCTTAGCTGTGCAGAAGAAGAACAAGAAGAAGAAGAAACATCTCGAAATATGTCCGTCAGGCCCCGTCCCTTGAGATAAATCTGCAAATATCTCGGAAACGATGCGAACTATGGCAAAATGTTAAGAGACCTTTTTTGTAGAGAATTAAGTTTCCTACTTTTTATGTTCTATGATATTTTTTGATCAGATGCGTAGTTCTCGAGATATATCAAGATATTTAAAAGTTCCGAAGCCGCACCAACATAATAGAGATACAGGAACACCGTGGCCCCTTTCTTTGAGATAACTCTGCACTATTGCGAGCTGCAAATGCCACTTCCAGCTTAGCGGTGCAGAAGAAGAACAACAAGAAGAAGAAATATCTCGAAATATGTCCGTCATGCCCCTTCCTTTGAGCTAAATCGGCAAATATCTCGGAAACGATGCCGGCTATGGCAAAATGTTAAGAGACCTTTTTTGTAGGAAATTAAGTTTCCTACTATTTATGTTCTATGATATTTTTTGGTCAGATGCGTAGTTTTCGAGATATATCGAGATATTTAAAAGTTCCGAAGCCGCACCAACATAATAGAGATACAGAAACACCGTGGCCCCTTTCTGTGAGATAACTCTGCACTATTGCGAGCTGCAAATGCCACTTCCAGCTTAGCTGTGCCGAAGAAGAATAACAACAAGAAGAAATATCTCGAAATATGTCCGTCAGGCCCCTTGCCTTGAGATAAATCTGCAAATATCTCGGAAACGAAGCGAGCAATGGCAAAATGTTAAGAGACCTTTTTTGTAGAGAATTATGTTTCCTACAATTTACGTTCTATGATATTTTTTGATCAGAAGCGTAGTTTTCGAGATATATCGAGATATTTAAAAGTTCCGAAGCCGCACCAACATAATAGAGATACAGAAACACCGTGGCCCCTTTCTTTGAGATAACTCTGCACTATTGCGACCTGCAAATGCCACTTCCAGCTTAGCTGTGCAGAAGAAGAACAACAAGAAGAAGAAATATCTCGAAATATGTCCGTCAGGCCCCTTCCCTTGAGATAAATCTGCAAATATCTCGGAAACGAAGCGAGCTATGGCAAAATGTTAAGAGACCTTTTTTGTAGAGAATTAAGTTTCCCACTTTTTATGTTCTATGATATTTTTTGATCAGATGCGTAGTTCTCGAGATATATCAAGATATTTAAAAGTTCAGAAGCCGCACCAACATAATAGAGGTACAGAAACACCGTGGCCCCTTTCTTTGAGATAACCCTGCACTACTGCGACCTGCAAGTGCCACTTCCAGCTTAGCTGTGCAGAAGAAGCACAACAAGAACAAGAAATATCTCGGAATATGTCCGTCAGGCCCCTTCCCTTGAGCTAAATCTGCAAATATCTCGCAAACGATGCGAGCTATGGCAAAATGTTAGGTGACCTTTTTTGTAGAGAATTAAGTTTCCTACTTTTTATGTTGTATGATATTTTTTGATCAGATGCGTAGTTCTCGAGATATATCAAGATATTTAAAAGTTCCGAAGCCGCACCAACATAATAGAGATACAGAAACACCGTGGCCCCATTCTTTGAGATAACTCTGCACTATTGCGAGCTGCAAATGCCACTTCCAGCTTAGCTGTGCAGAGGAGGAACAACAAGAAGAAGAAATATCTCGAAATATGTCCGTCATGCCCGTTCCTTTGAGCTGAATCTGCAAATATCTCGGAAACGAAGCGATCTATGGCAAAATGTTAAGAGACGTTTTTTGTAGAGAATTATGTTTCCTACAATTTATGCTCTATGATATTTTTTGATCAGAAGCGTAGTTTTCGAGATATATCAAGATATTTAAAAGTTCCGAAGCCGCACCAACATAATAGAGATACAGAAACACCGTGGCCCCTTTCTTTGAGATAACTCTGCACTATTGCGAGCTGGAAATGCCACTTCCAGTTTAGCTGTGCAGAAGAAGAACAACAAGAAGAAGAAATATCTCGAAATATGTCCGTCAGGCCCCTTCCCTTGAGATATACCTGCAAATATCTCGGAAACGAAGCGAGCTATGGCAAAACGTTAAGAGACCTTTTTTGTAGAGAATTATGTTTCCTACAATATACGTTCTATGATATTTTTTGATCAGAAGCGTAGTTTTCGAGATATATCGAGATATTTAAAAGTTCCGAAGCCGCACCAACATAATAGAGATACAGAAACACCGTGGCCCCTTTCTTTGAGATAACTCTGCACTATTGCGACCTGCAAATGCCACTTCCAGCTTAGCTGTGCAGAAGAAGAACAACAAGAAGAAGGAATATCTCGAAATATGTCCGTCAGGCCCCTTCCCTTGAGATAAATCTGCAAATATCTCGGAAACGAAGCGAGCTATGGCAAAATGTTAAGATACCTTTTTTGTAGAGAATTAAGTTTCCTACTTTTTATGTTGCATGATATTTTTTATCAGATGCGTAGTTCTCGAGATATATCAAGATATTTAAAAGTACCGAAGCTGCACCAACATAATAGAGGTACAGAAACACCGTGGCCCCTTTCTTTGAGATAACTCTGCACTATTGCGAGCTGCAAATGCCACGTCCAGCTTAGCTGTGCAGAAGAAGAACAACAAGAAGAAGAAATATTTCGAAATATGTCCGTCAGGCCCCTTCCCTTGAGATAAATCTGCAAATATCTCGGAAACGAAGCAAGCTACGGCAAAATGTTAAGATACCTTTTTTGTAGAGAATTAAGTTTCCTACTTTTTATGTTCCATGATATTTTTTGATCAGATGCGTAGTTCTCGAGATATATCAAGATATTTAAAAGTTCCGAAGCTGCACCAACATAATCGAGGTACAGAAACACCGTGGCCCCTTTCTTTGAGATAACTCTGCACTATTGCGAGCTGCAAATGCCACGTCCAGCTTAGCTGTGCAGAAGAAGAACAACAAGAAGAAGAAATATTTCGAAATATGTCCGTCAGGCCCCTTCCCTTGAGATAAATCTGCAAATATCTCGGAAACGAAGCGAGCTACGGCAAGATGTTAAGAGACCGTTTTTGTAGGAAATTAAGTTTCCTACTATTTATGTTCTATGATATTTTTTGGTCAGATGCGTAGTTTTCGAGATATATCGAGATATTTAAAAGTTCCGAAGCCGCACCAGCATAATAAAGATACAGAAACACCGTGGATCCTTTCTTTGAGATAACTCTGCCCTATTGCGGGCTGGAAATGCCACTTCCAGCTTAGCTGTGCTGAAGAGGAACAACAAGAAGAAGAAATATCTCGAAATATGTCCGTCAGGCCCCTCCCTTTGAACTAAATCTGCAAATATCTCCGAAACGATGCGAGCTATGGCAAAATGTTAAGAGACCTTTTTTGTAGAGAATTAAGTTTCCTACGTTTTACGTTCTATGATATTTCTTGATCAGATGCGTAGTTCTCGAGATATATCAAGATATTTAAAAGTTCCGAAGCTGCACCAACATAATCGAGGTACAGAAACACCGTGGCCCCTTTCTTTGAGATAACTCTGCACTATTGCGAGCTGCAAATGCCACGTCCAGCTTAGCTGTGCAGAAGAAGAACAACAAGAAGAAGAAATATTTCGAAATATGTCCGTCAGGCCCCTTCCCTTGAGATAAATCTGCAAATATCTCGGAAACGAAGCGAGCTACGGCAAGATGTTAAGAGACCGTTTTTGTAGGAAATTAAGTTTCCTACTGTTTATGTTGTATGATATTTTTTGATCAGATGCGTAGTTCTCGAGATATATCAAGATATTTAAAAGTTCCGAAGCCGCACCAACATAATAGAGATACAGAAACACCGTGGCCCCTTTCTTTGAGATAATTCTGCACTATTGCGAGCTGCAAATGCCACTTCCAGCTTAGCTGTGCAGAAGAAGAACAACAAGAAGAAGAAATATCTCGAAATATGTCCGTCAGGCCCCTTCCCTTGAGATAAATCTGCAAATATCTCGCAAACGAAGCGAGCTATGGCAAAATGTTAAGAGACCGTTTTTGTAGAGAATTAAGTTTCCTACTTTTTATGTTCTATGATATTTTTTGACCAGATGCGTAGTTCTCGAGATATATCAAGATATTTAAAAGTTCCGAAGCCGCACCAACATAATAGAGATACAGAAACACCGTGGCCCCTTTCTTTGAGATAACTCTGCACTATTGCGAGCTGGAAATGCCACTTCCAGTTTAGCTGTGCAGAAGAAGAACAACAAGAAGAAGAAATATCTCGAAATATGTCCGTCAGGCCCCTTCCCTTGAGATATACCTGCAAATATCTCGGAAACGAAGCGAGCTATGGCAAAACGTTAAGAGACCTTTTTTGTAGAGAATTATGTTTCCTACAATATACGTTCTATGATATTTTTTGATCAGAAGCGTAGTTTTCGAGATATATCGAGATATTTAAAAGTTCCGAAGCCGCACCAACATAATAGAGATACAGAAACACCGTGGCCCCTTTCTTTGAGATAACTCTGCACTATTGCGAGCTGCAAATGCCACTTCCAGCTTAGCTGTGCAGAAGAAGAACAACAAGAAGAAGATATATCTCGAAATATGTCCGTCAGGCCCCTTCCCTTGAGATAAATCTGCAAATATCTCGGAAACGAAGCGAGCTATGGCAAAATGTTAAGAGACCTTTTTTGTAGAGAATTAAGTTCCCTACTCTTTATGTTCTATGATATTTTTCGATCAGGTGCGTAGTTCTCGAGATATATCAAGATATTTAACAGTTCCGAAGCTGCACCAACATAATAGAGGTACAGAAACACCGTGGCCTCTTTCTTTGAGATAACTCTGCACTATTGCGTGCTGCAAACGCCACTTCCAGCTTAGCTGTGCAGAAGAAGAACAAGAAGAAGAAGAAACATCTCGAAATATGTCCGTCAGGCCCCGTCCCTTGAGATAAATCTGCAAATATCTCGGAAACGATGCGAACTATGGCAAAATGTTAAGAGACCTTTTTTGTAGAGAATTAAGTTTCCTACTTTTTATGTTCTATGATATTTTTTGATCAGATGCGTAGTTCTCGAGATATATCAAGATATTTAAAAGTTCCGAAGCCGCACCAACATAATAGAGATACAGGAACACCGTGGCCCCTTTCTTTGAGATAACTCTGCACTATTGCGAGCTGCAAATGCCACTTCCAGCTTAGCGGTGCAGAAGAAGAACAACAAGAAGAAGAAATATCTCGAAATATGTCCGTCATGCCCCTTCCTTTGAGCTAAATCGGCAAATATCTCGGAAACGATGCCGGCTATGGCAAAATGTTAAGAGACCTTTTTTGTAGGAAATTAAGTTTCCTACTATTTATGTTCTATGATATTTTTTGGTCAGATGCGTAGTTTTCGAGATATATCGAGATATTTAAAAGTTCCGAAGCCGCACCAACATAATAGAGATACAGAAACACCGTGGCCCCTTTCTGTGAGATAACTCTGCACTATTGCGAGCTGCAAATGCCACTTCCAGCTTAGCTGTGCCGAAGAAGAATAACAACAAGAAGAAATATCTCGAAATATGTCCGTCAGGCCCCTTGCCTTGAGATAAATCTGCAAATATCTCGGAAACGAAGCGAGCAATGGCAAAATGTTAAGAGACCTTTTTTGTAGAGAATTATGTTTCCTACAATTTACGTTCTATGATATTTTTTGATCAGAAGCGTAGTTTTCGAGATATATCGAGATATTTAAAAGTTCCGAAGCCGCACCAACATAATAGAGATACAGAAACACCGTGGCCCCTTTCTTTGAGATAACTCTGCACTATTGCGACCTGCAAATGCCACTTCCAGCTTAGCTGTGCAGAAGAAGAACAACAAGAAGAAGAAATATCTCGAAATATGTCCGTCAGGCCCCTTCCCTTGAGATAAATCTGCAAATATCTCGGAAACGAAGCGAGCTATGGCAAAATGTTAAGAGACCTTTTTTGTAGAGAATTAAGTTTCCCACTTTTTATGTTCTATGATATTTTTTGATCAGATGCGTAGTTCTCGAGATATATCAAGATATTTAAAAGTTCAGAAGCCGCACCAACATAATAGAGGTACAGAAACACCGTGGCCCCTTTCTTTGAGATAACCCTGCACTACTGCGACCTGCAAGTGCCACTTCCAGCTTAGCTGTGCAGAAGAAGCACAACAAGAACAAGAAATATCTCGGAATATGTCCGTCAGGCCCCTTCCCTTGAGCTAAATCTGCAAATATCTCGCAAACGATGCGAGCTATGGCAAAATGTTAGGTGACCTTTTTTGTAGAGAATTAAGTTTCCTACTTTTTATGTTGTATGATATTTTTTGATCAGATGCGTAGTTCTCGAGATATATCAAGATATTTAAAAGTTCCGAAGCCGCACCAACATAATAGAGATACAGAAACACCGTGGCCCCATTCTTTGAGATAACTCTGCACTATTGCGAGCTGCAAATGCCACTTCCAGCTTAGCTGTGCAGAGGAGGAACAACAAGAAGAAGAAATATCTCGAAATATGTCCGTCATGCCCGTTCCTTTGAGCTGAATCTGCAAATATCTCGGAAACGAAGCGATCTATGGCAAAATGTTAAGAGACGTTTTTTGTAGAGAATTATGTTTCCTACAATTTATGCTCTATGATATTTTTTGATCAGAAGCGTAGTTTTCGAGATATATCGAGATATTTAAAAGTTCCGAAGCCGCACCAACATAATTGAGATACAGAAACACCGTGGCCCCTTTCTTTGAGATAACTCTGCACTAGTGCGAGCCGCAAATGCCACTTCCAGCTTAGCTGTGCAGAAGAAGAACAACAAGAAGAAGAAATATCTCGAAATATGTCCGTCAGGCCCCTTCCCTTGAGATAAATCTGCAAATATCTCGGAAACGAAGCGAGCTATGGCAAAATGTTAAGAGACCTTTTTTGTAGAGAATTAAGTTTCCTACTTTTTATCTTCTATGATATTTTTTGATCAGATGCGTAGTTCTCGAGATATATCAAGATATTTAAAAGTTCCGAAGCCGCACCAACATAATAGAGATACAGAAACACCGTGGCCCCTCTCTTTGAGATAACTCTGCACTATTGCGAGCTGCAAATGCCACTTCCAGCTTAGCTGTGCAGAAGAAGAACAACAAGAAGAAGAAATATCTCGAAATATGTCCGTCAGGCCCCTTCCCTTGAGATAAATCTGCAAATATCTCGGAAGCGAAGCGAGCTATAGCAAAATTTTAAGAGACCTTTTTTGTAGAGAATTAAGTTTCCTACTTTTTATGTTCTATGATATTTTTTGATCAGATGCGTAGATCTCGAGATATATCAAGATATTTAAAAGTTCCGAAGCCGCACCAACATAATAGAGATACAGAAACACCGTGGCCCCTTTCTTTGAGATAACTCTGCACTATTGCGAGCTGCAAATGCCACTTCCAGCTTAGCTGTGCAGAAGAAGAACAACAAGAAGAAGAAATATCTCGAAATATGTCCGTCAGGCCCCTTCCCTTGAGATAAATCTGCAAATATCTCGGAAACGAAGCGAGCTATGGCAAAATGTTAAGAGACGTTTTTTGTAGAGAATTATGTTTCCTACAATTTATGTTCTATGATATTTTTTGGTCAGAAGCGTAGTTTTCGAGATATATCGAGATATTTGAAAGTTCCGAAGCCGCACCAACATAATAGAGACACAGAAACACCGTGGCCCCTTTCTTTGAGATAGCTCTGCACTAGTGCGAGCCGCAAATGCCACTTCCAGCTTAGCTGTGCAGAAGAAGAACAACAAGAAGAAGGAATATCTCGAAATATGTCCGTCAGGCCCCTTCCCTTGAGATAAATCTGCAAATATCTCGGAAACGAAGCGAGCTATGGCAAAATGTTAAGAGACCTTTTTTGTAGAGAATTAAGTTTTCCACTTTTTATGATGCATGATATTTTTTGATCAGATGCGTAGTTCTCGAGATATATCAAGATATTTAAAAGTTCCGAAGCCGCACCAACATAATAGAGATACAGAAACACCGTGGCCCCTTTCTTTGAGATAACTCTGCACTATTGCGGGCTGGAAATGCCACTTCCAGTTTAGCTGTGGAGAAGAAGAACAACAAGAAGAAGAAATATCTCGAAATATGTCCGTCAGACCCCTTCCCTTGAGCTAAATCTGCAAATATCTCGCATACGATGCGAGCTATGGCAAAATGTTAAGACACCTTTTTTGTAGAGAATTAAGTTTCCTACTTGTTATGTTCTATGATATTTTCTGATCAGATGGGTAGTTCTCGAGATATATTAAGGTATTTAAAAGTTCCGAAGCCGCACCAACATAATAGGGATACAGAAACACCGTGGCCCCTTTCTTTGAGATAACTCTGCACTATTGCGAGCTGCAAATGCCACTTCCAGCTTAGCGGTGCAGAAGAAGAACAACAAGAAGAAGAAATATCTCGAAATATGTCCGTCATGCCCCTTCCGTTGAGCTAAATCAGCAAATATCTCGGAAACGATGCGAGCTGTGGCAAAATGTTGAGTGACCTTTTTTGTAGGAAATTAAGTTTCCTACTATTTATGTTCTATGATATTTTTTGATCAGATGCGTAGTTCTCGAGATATATCAAGATATTTAAAAGTTCCGAAGCCGCACCAACATAATAGAGATACAGAAACGCTGTGGCCCCTTTCATTGAGATAACTCTGCACTAATGCGAGCTGCAAATGCCACTTCCAGCTTAGCTGTGCAGAAGAAGAACAGCAAGAAGCAGAAATATTTCGAAATATGTCCGTCAGGCCCCTTCCCTTGAGATAAATCTGCAAATATCCCGGAAACGAAGCGAGCTACGGCAAAATGTTAAGAGACCTTTTTTGTAGAAAATTAGGTTTCCTACTTTTTATGTTCTATGATATTTTTTGATCAGATGCGTAGTTCTCGAGATATATCAAGATATTTAAAAGTTTCGAAGCCGCACCAACATAATAGAGATACAGAAACACTGTGGCCCCTTTCATTGAGATAACTCTGCACTAATGCGAGCTGCAAATGCCACTTCCAGCTTAGCTGTGCAGAAGAAGAACAGCAAGAAGCAGAAATATTTCGAAATATGTCCGTCAGGCCCCTTCCCTTGAGATAAATCTGCAAATATCCCGGAAACGAAGCGAGCTACGGCAAAATGTTAAGAGACCTTTTTTGTAGAAAATTAGGTTTCCTACTTTTTATGTTCTATGATATTTTTTGATCAGATGCGTAGTTCTCGAGATATATCAAGATATTTAAAAGTTCCGAAGCCGCACCAACATAATAGAGATACAGAAACACCGTGGCCCCTTTCTTTGAGATAACTCTGCACTAGCGCGAGCCGCAAATGCCACTTCCAGCTTAGCTGTGCAGAAGAAGAACAACAAGAAGAAGAAATATCTCGAAATATGTCCGTCAGGCCCCTTCCCTTGAGATAAATCTGCAAATATCTCGGAAACGAAGCGAGCTATGGCAAAATGTTAAGAGACCTTTTTTGTAGAGAATTAAGTTTTCCACTTTTTATGATGCATGATATTTTTTGATCAGATGCGTAGTTCTCGAGATATATCAAGATATTTAAAAGTTCCGAAGCCGCACCAACATAATAGAGATACAGAAACACCGTGGCCCCTTTCTTTGAGATAACTCTGCACTATTGCGGGCTGGAAATGCCACTTCCAGTTTAGCTGTGGAGAAGAAGAACAACAAGAAGAAGAAATATCTCGAAATATGTCCGTCAGACCCCTTCCCTTGAGCTAAATCTGCAAATATCTCGCATACGATGCGAGCTATGGCAAAATGTTAAGACACCTTTTTTGTAGAGAATTAAGTTTCCTACTTGTTATGTTCTATGATATTTTCTGATCAGATGGGTAGTTCTCGAGATATATTAAGGTATTTAAAAGTTCCGAAGCCGCACCAACATAATAGGGATACAGAAACACCGTGGCCCCTTTCTTTGAGATAACTCTGCACTATTGCGAGCTGCAAATGCCACTTCCAGCTTAGCGGTGCAGAAGAAGAACAACAAGAAGAAGAAATATCTCGAAATATGTCCGTCATGCCCCTTCCGTTGAGCTAAATCAGCAAATATCTCGGAAACGATGCGAGCTGTGGCAAAATGTTGAGTGACCTTTTTTGTAGGAAATTAAGTTTCCTACTATTTATGTTCTATGATATTTTTTGATCAGATGCGTAGTTCTCGAGATATATCAAGATATTTAAAAGTTCCGAAGCCGCACCAACATAATAGAGATACAGAAACGCTGTGGCCCCTTTCATTGAGATAACTCTGCACTAATGCGAGCTGCAAATGCCACTTCCAGCTTAGCTGTGCAGAAGAAGAACAGCAAGAAGCAGAAATATTTCGAAATATGTCCGTCAGGCCCCTTCCCTTGAGATAAATCTGCAAATATCCCGGAAACGAAGCGAGCTACGGCAAAATGTTAAGAGACCTTTTTTGTAGAAAATTAGTTTTCCTACTTTTTATGTTCTATGATATTTTTTGATCAGATGCGTAGTTCTCGAGATATATCAAGATATTTAAAAGTTTCGAAGCCGCACCAACATAATAGAGATACAGAAACACTGTGGCCCCTTTCATTGAGATAACTCTGCACTAGCGCGAGCCGCAAATGCCACTTCCAGCTTAGCTGTGCAGAAGAAGAACAACAAGAAGAAGAAATATCTCGAAATATGTCCGTCAGGCCCCTTCCCTTGAGATAAATCTGCAAATATCTCGGAAACGAAGCGAGCTATGGCAAAATGTTAAGAGACCTTTTTTGTAGAGAATTCAGTTTCCTACTTTTTATGTTCTATGATATTTTTTGATCAGATGCGTAGTTCTCGAGATATATCAAGATATTTAAAAGTTCCGAAGCCGCACCAACATAATAGAGATACAGAAACACCGTGGCCCCTTTCTTTGAGATAACTCTGCACTATTGCGAGCTGTACATGCCACTTCCAGCTTAGCTGTGCAGAAGAAGAACAACAAGAAGAAGAAATATCTCGAAATATGTCCGTCAGGCCCGTTCCTTTGAGCTGAATCTGCAAATATCTCGGACACGAAGCGAGCTATGGCAAAATGTTAAGAGACGTTTTTTGTAGAGAATTATGTTTCCTACAATTTATGTTCTATGATATTTTTTGATCAGAAGCGTAGTTTTCGAGATATATCGAGATATTTAAAAGTTCCGAAGCCGCACCAACATAATAGAGATACAGAAACACCGTGGCCCCTTTCTTTGAGATAACTCTGCACTAGTGCGAGCTGCAAATGCCACTTCCAGCTTAGCTGTGCAGAGGAAGAACAACAAGAAGAAGAAATATCTCGAAATATGTCCGTCAGGCCCGTTCCTTTGAGCTGAATCTGCAAATATCTCGGAAACGAAGCGAGCTATGGCAAAATGTTAAGCGACCTTTTTTGTAGAGAATTAAGTTTCATACTTTTTATGTTCTATGATATTTTTTGATCAGATGCGTCGTTCTCGAGATATATCAAGATATTTAAAAGTTCCGAAGCCGCACCAACATAATAGAGATACAGAAACACCGTGGCCCCATTCTTTGAGATAACTCTGCACTATTGCGAGCTGCAAATGCCACTTGCAGCTTAGCTGTGCAGAAGAAGAACAACAAGAAGAAGAAATATCTCGAAATATGTCCGTCAGGCCCGTTCCTTTGAGCTGAATCTGCAAATATCTCGGAAACGAAGCGAGCTATGGCAAAATGTTAAGAGACGTTTTTTGTAGAGAATTATGTTTCCTACAATTTATGTTCTATGATATTTTTTGGTCAGAAGCGTAGTTTTCGAGATATATCGAGATATTTAAAAGTTCCGAAGCCGCACCAACATAATAGAGACACAGAAACACCGTGGCCCCTTTCTTTGAGATAACTCTGCACTAGTGCGAGCGGCAAATGCCACTTCCAGCTTAGCTGTGCAGAAGAAGAACAACAAGAAGAAGAAATATCTCGAAATATGTCCGTCAGGCCCCTTCCCTTGAGATAAATCTGCAAATATCTCGGAAACGAAGCGAGCTATGGCAAAATGTTAAGAGACCTTTTTTGTAGAGAATTAGGTTTCCTACTTTTTATGTTCTATGATATTTTTTGATCAGATGTGTAGTTCTCGAGATATATCAAGATATTTAAAAGTTCCGAAGCCGCACCAACATAATAGAGATACAGAAACACCGTGGCCCCTTTCTTTGAGATAACTCTGCACTATTGCGAGCTGCAAATGCCACTTCCAGCTTAGCTGTGCAGAGGAAGAACAACAAGAAGAAGAAATATCTCGAAATATGTCCGTCAGGCCCCTTCGCTTGAGATAAATCTGCAAATATCTCGGAAACGAAGCGAGCTATGGCAAAATGTTAAGAGACCTTTTTTGTAGAGAATTAAGTTTCCTACTTTTTATGTTCTATGATATTTTTTGATCAGATGCGTAGATCTCGAGATATATCAAGATATTTGAAAGTTCCGAAGCCGCACCAACATAACAGAGATACAGAAACACCATGGCCCCTTCCTTTGAGATAACTCTGCACTATTGCGAGCTGCAAATGCCACTTCCAGCTTAGCTGTGCAGAAGAAGAACAACAAGAAGAAGGAATATCTCGAAATATGTCCGTCAGGCCCGTTCCTTTGAGCTGAATCTGCAAATATCTCGGAAACGAAGCGAGCTATGGCAAAATGTTAAGAGACGTTTTTTGTAGAGAATTATGTTTCCTACAATTTATGTTCTATGATATTTTTTGGTCAGAAGCGTAGTTTTCGAGATATATCGAGATATTTGAAAGTTGCGAAGCCGCACCAACATAATAGAGACACAGAAACACCGTGGCCCCTTTCTTTGAGATAGCTCTGCACTAGTGCGAGCCGCAAATGCCACTTCCAGCTTAGCTGTGCAGAAGAAGAACAACAAGAAGAAGGAATATCTCGAAATATGTCCGTCAGGCCCCTTCCCTTGAGATAAATCTGCAAATATCTCGGAAACGAAGCGAGCTATGGCAAAATGTTAAGAGACCTTTTTTGTAGAGAATTAAGTTTTCCACTTTTTATGATGCATGATATTTTTTGATCAGATGCGTAGTTCTCGAGATATATCAAGATATTTAAAAGTTCCGAAGCCGCACCAACATAATAGAGACACAGAAACACCGTGGCCCCTTTCTTTGAGATAACTCTGCACTAGTGCGAGCTGCAAATGCCACTTCCAGCTTAGCTGTGCAGAGGAAGAACAACAAGAAGAAGAAATATCTCGAAATATGTCCGTCAGGCCCGTTCCTTTGAGCTGAATCTGCAAATATCTCGGAAACGAACCGAGCTATGGCAAAATGTTAGGAGACCTTTTTTGTAGAGAATTAAGTTTCCTACTTTTTATGTTCTATGATATTTTTTGATCAGATGCGTAGTTCTCGAGATATATCAAGATATTTAAAAGTTCCGAAGCCGCACCAACATAATAGAGATACAGAAACACCGTGGCCCCTTTCTCTGAGATAACTCTGCACTATTGCGAGCTGTACATGCCACTTCCAGCTTAGCTGTGCAGAAGAAGAACAACAAGAAGAAGAAATATCTCGAAATATGTCCGTCAGGCCCCTTCCCTTGAGATATATCTGCAAATATCTCGGAAACGAAGCGAGCTATGGCAAAATGTTGAGAGACCTTTTTTGTAGAGAATTAAGTTTCCTACTTTTTATGTTCTATGATATTTTTTGATCAGATGCGTAGTTCTCGAGATATATCAAGATATTTAAAAGTTCCGAAGCCGCACCAACATAATAGAGATACAGAAACACCATGGCCCCATTCTTTGAGATAACTCTGCACTATTGCGAGCTGCAAATGCCACTTGCAGCTTAGCTGTGCAGAAGAAGAACAACAAGAAGAAGAAATATCTCGAAATATGTCCGTCAGGCCCGTTCCTTTGAGCTGAATCTGCAAATATCTCGGAAACGAAGCGAGCTATGGCAAAATGTTAAGAGACGTTTTTTGTAGAGAATTATGTTTCCTACAATTTATGTTCTATGATATTTTTTGGTCAGAAGCGTAGTTTTCGAGATATATCGAGATATTTGAAAGTTGCGAAGCCAACATAATAGAGACACAGAAACACCGTGGCCCCTTTCTTTGAGATAGCTCTGCACTAGTGCGAGCCGCAAATGCCACTTCCAGCTTAGCTGTGCAGAAGAAGAACAACAAGAAGAAGGAATATCTCGAAATATGTCCGTCAGGCCCCTTCCCTTGAGATAAATCTGCAAATATCTCGGAAACGAAGCGAGCTATGGCAAAATGTTAAGAGACCTTTTTTGTAGAGAATTAAGTTTTCCACTTTTTATGATGCATGATATTTTTTGATCAGATGCGTAGTTCTCGAGATATATCAAGATATTTAAAAGTTCCGAAGCCGCACCAACATAATAGAGATACAGAAACACCGTGGCCCCTTTCTTTGAGATAACTCTGCACTATTGCGGGCTGGAAATGCCACTTCCAGTTTAGCTGTGGAGAAGAAGAACAACAAGAAGAAGAAATATCTCGAAATATGTCCGTCAGACCCCTTCCCTTGAGCTAAATCTGCAAATATCTCGCATACGATGCGAGCTATGGCAAAATGTTAAGACACCTTTTTTGTAGAGAATTAAGTTTCCTACTTGTTATGTTCTATGATATTTTCTGATCAGATGGGTAGTTCTCGAGATATATTAAGGTATTTAAAAGTTCCGAAGCCGCACCAACATAATAGGGATACAGAAACACCGTGGCCCCTTTCTTTGAGATAACTCTGCACTATTGCGAGCTGCAAATGCCACTTCCAGCTTAGCGGTGCAGAAGAAGAACAACAAGAAGAAGAAATATCTCGAAATATGTCCGTCATGCCCCTTCCGTTGAGCTAAATCAGCAAATATCTCGGAAACGATGCGAGCTGTGGCAAAATGTTGAGTGACCTTTTTTGTAGGAAATTAAGTTTCCTACTATTTATGTTCTATGATATTTTTTGATCAGATGCGTAGTTCTCGAGATATATCAAGATATTTAAAAGTTCCGATGCCGCACCAACATAATAGAGATACAGAAACACCGTGGCCCCTTTCTGTGAGATAACTCTGCACTATTGCGAGCTGCAAATGCCACTTCCAGCTTAGCTGTGCAGAAGAAGCACAACAAGAACAAGAAATATCTCGGAATATGTCCGTCAGGCCCCTTCCCTTGAGCTAAATCTGCAAATATCTCGCAAACGATGCGAGCTATGGCAAAATGTTAGGTGACCTTTTTTGTAGAGAATTAAGTTTCCTACTTTTTATGTTCTATGATATTTTTTGATCAGATGCGTAGTTCTCGAGATATATCAAGATATTTAAAAGTTCCGAAGCCGCACCAACATAATAGAGATACAGAAACGCTGTGGCCCCTTTCATTGAGATAACTCTGCACTAATGCGAGCTGCAAATGCCACTTCCAGCTTAGCTGTGCAGAAGAAGAACAGCAAGAAGCAGAAATATTTCGAAATATGTCCGTCAGGCCCCTTCCCTTGAGATAAATCTGCAAATATCCCGGAAACGAAGCGAGCTACGGCAAAATGTTAAGAGACCTTTTTTGTAGAAAATTAGGTTTCCTACTTTTTATGTTCTATGATATTTTTTGATCAGATGCGTAGTTCTCGAGATATATCAAGATATTTAAAAGTTCCGAAGCCGCACCAACATAATAGAGATACAGAAACACTGTGGCCCCTTTCATTGAGATAACTCTGCACTAATGCGAGCTGCAAATGCCACTTCCAGCTTAGCTGTGCAGAAGAAGAACAGCAAGAAGCAGAAATATTTCGAAATATGTCCGTCAGGCCCCTTCCCTTGAGATAAATCTGCAAATATCCCGGAAACGAAGCGAGCTACGGCAAAATGTTAAGAGACCTTTTTTGTAGAAAATTAGGTTTCCTACTTTTTATGTTCTATGATATTTTTTGATCAGATGCGTAGTTCTCGAGATATATCAAGATATTTAAAAGTTCCGAAGCCGCACCAACATAGTAGAGATACAGAAACACCGTGGCCCCTTTCTTTGAGATAACTCTGCACTAGCGCGAGCCGCAAATGCCACTTCCAGCTTAGCTGTGCAGAAGAAGAACAACAAGAAGAAGAAATATCTCGAAATATGTCCGTCAGGCCCGTTCCTTTGAGCTGAATCTGCAAATATCTCGGACACGAAGCGAGCTATGGCAAAATGTTAAGAGACGTTTTTTGTAGAGAATTATGTTTCCTACAATTTATGTTCTATGATATTTTTTGATCAGAAGCGTAGTTTTCGAGATATATCGAGATATTTAAAAGTTCCGAAGCCGCACCAACATAATAGAGATACAGAAACACCGTGGCCCCTTTCTTTGAGATAACTCTGCACTATTGCGAGCTGCAAATGCCACTTCCAGCTTAGCTGTGCAGAAGAAGAACAACAAGAAGAAGAAATATCTCGAAATATGTCCGTTAGGCCCCTTCCCTTGAGATAAATCTGCAAATATCTCGGAAACGAAGCGAGCTATGGCAAAATGTTAACAGACTTTTTTGTAGAGAATTAAGTTTCCTACTTTTTATGTTGTATGATATTTTTTGATCAGACGCGTAGTTCTCGAGATATATCAAGATATTTAAAAGTTCCGAAGCTGCACCAACATAATAGAGATACAGAAACACCGTGGCCCCTTTCTTTGAGATAACTCTGCACCTTGCGAGCTGCAAATGCCACTTCCAGCTTAGCTGTGCAGAAGAAGAACAACAAGAAGAAGAAATATCTCGAAATATGTCCGTCAGGCCCCTTCCCTTGAGATAAATCTGCAAATATCTCGGAAACGAAGAGAGCTATGGCAAAATGATAAGAGACCTTTTTTGTAGAGAATTAAGTTGCCTACTTTTTATGTTCTATGATATTTTTTGATCAGATGCGTAGTTCTCGAGATATATCAAGATATTTAAAAGCTCCGAAGCCGCACCAACATAATAGAGATACAGAAACACCGTGGCCCCTTTCTTTGAGATAACTCTGCACTATTGCGAGCTGCAAATGCCACTTCCAGCTTAGCTGTGCAGAAGAAGAACAACAAGAAGAAGAAATATCACGAAATATGTCCGTTAGGCCCCTTCCCTTGAGATAAATCTGCAAATATCTCGGAAACGAAGCGAGCTATGGCAAAATGTTAAGAGACCTTTTTTGTAGCGAATTAAGTTTCCTACTTTTTATGTTCTATGATATTTTTTGATCAGATGCGTAGTTCTCGAGATATATCAAGATATTTAAAAGTTCCGAAGCCGCACCAACATAATAGAGATACAGAAACACCGTGGCCCCTTTCTTTCAGATAGCTATGCACTATTGCGAGCTGCAAATGCCACTTCCAGCTTAGCTGTGCAGAAGAAGAACAACAAGAAGAAGAAATATTTCGAAATATGTCCGTCAGGCCCCTTCCCTTGAGATAAATCTGCAAATATCTCGGAAACGAAGCGAGCTACGGCAAAATGTTAAGAGACCTTTTTTGTAGAAAGTTAGGTTTCCTACTTTTTATGTTCTATGATATTTTTCGATCAGAGGCGTAGTTCTCGAGATATATCAAGATATTTAAAAGTTCCGAAGCCACACCAACATAATAGAGATACAGAAACACCGTGGCCCCTTTCTTTGAGATAACTCTGCACGATTGCGAGCTGGAAATGCCACTTCCAGTTTAGCTGTGCAGAAGAAGAACAACAAGAAGAAGAAATATCTCGAAATATGTCCATCAGGACCCTTCCCTTGAGATAAATCTGCAAATATCTCGGAAACGAAGCGAGCTATGGCAAAATGTTAGGAGACCTTTTTTGTAGAGAATTATGTTTCCTACAATTTATGCTCTATGATATTTTTTGATCAGAAGCGTAGTTTTCGAGATATATCGAGATATTTAAAAGTTCCGAAGCCGCACCAACATAATAGAGATACGGAAACACCGTGGCCCCTTTCTTTGGGATAACTCTGCACTATTGCGAGCTGGAAATGCCACTTCCAGTTTAGCTGTGCAGAAGAAGAACAACAAGAAGAAGAAATATCTCGAAATATGTCCGTCAGGACCCTTCCCTTGAGATAAATCTGCAAATATCTCGGAAACGAAGCGGGCTATTGCAAAACGTTAAGAGACCTTTTTTGTAGAGAATTAAGTTTCCTACTTTTTATGTTCTATTATATTTTTTGATCAGATGCGTAGTTCTCGAGATATATCAAGATATTTAAAAGCTCCGAAGCTGCACCAACATAATAGAGGTACAGAAACACCGTGGCCCCTTTCTTTGAGATAACTCTGCACTATTGCGAGCTGCAAATGCCACTTCCAGCTTAGCTGTGCAGAAGAAGAACAACAAGCATAAGAAATATTTCGAAATATGTCCGTCAGGCCCCTTCCCTTGAGATAAATCTGCAAATATCTCGGAAACGAAGCGAGCTGCGGCAAAATTGTTAAGCGACCTTTTTTGTAGAAAATTAGGTTTCCTACTTTTTATGTTCTACGATATTTTTTGATCAGATGCGTAGTTCTCGAGATATATCAGGATATTTAAAAGCTGCGAAGCTGCACCAACATAATAGAGGTACAGAAACACCGTGGCCCGTTTCTTTGAGATAACTCTGCACTATTGCGAGCTGCAAATGCCACTTCCAGCTTAGCTGTGCAGAAGAAGAACAACAAGCATAAGAAATATTTCGAAATATGTCCGTCAGGCCCCTTCCCTTGAGATAAATCTGCAAATATCTCGGAAACGAAGCGAGCTACGGCAAAATTGTTAAGCGACCTTTTTTGTAGAAAATTAGGTTTCCTACTTTTTATGTTCTACGATATTTTTTGATCAGATGCGTAGTTCTCGAGATATATCAAGATATTTAAAAGTTCCGAAGCCGCACCAACATAATAGAGATACAGAAACACCGTGGCCCCTTTCTTTGAGATAACTCTGCACTATTGCGCGCTGCAAATGCCACTTCCAGCTTAGCTGTGCAGAAGAAGAACAACAAGAAGAAGAAATATCTCGAAATATGTCCGTCAGGCCCCTTCCCTTGAGATAAATCTGCAAATATCTCGGAAACGAAGCGAGCTACGGCAAAATGTTAAGAGACCTTTTTTGTAGAAAATTAGGATTCCTACTTTTTATGTTCTATGATATTTTTTGAACAGATGCGCAGTTCTCGAGATATATCAAGATATTTAAAAGTTCCGAAGCCGCACTAACATAATAGAGATACAGAAACACCGTGGCCCCTTTCTTTGAGATAACTCTGCACTATTGCGCGCTGCAAATGCCACTTCCAGCTTAGCTGTGCAGAAGAAGAACAACAAGAAGAAGAAATATCTCGAAATATGTCCGTCAGGCCCCTTCCCTTGAGATAAATCTGCAAATATCTCGGAAACGAAGCGAGCTATGGCGAAATGTTAAGAGACCTTTTTTGTAGAGAATTAAGTTTCCTACTTTTTATGTTCTATGATATTTTTTGATCAGAAGCGTAGTTTTCGAGATATATCGAGATATTTAAAAGTTCCGAAGCCGCACCAACATAATAGAGATACAGAAACACCGTGGCCCCTTTCTTTGAGATAACTCTGCGCGATTGCGAGCTGTAAATGCCACTTCCAGCTTAGCTGTGCAGAAGAAGAACAACAAGAAGAAGAAATATCTCGAAATATGTCCGTCAGGCCCCTTCCCTTGAGATCTATCTGCAAATATCTCGGAAACGAAGCGAGCTATGGCAAAATGTTAAGAGACCTTTTTTGTAGAGAATTCTGTTTCCTACAATTTATGTTCTATGATATTTTTTGATCAGAAGCGTAGTTTTCGAGATATATCGAGATATTTAAAAGTTCCGAAGCCGCACCAACATAATAGAGATACAGAAACACCGTGGCCCCTTTCTTTGAGATAACTCTTCACTAGTGCGAGCCGCAAATGCCACTTCCAGCTTAGCTGTGCAGAAGAAGAACAACAAGAAGAAGAAATATCTGGAAATATGTCCGTCAGGCCCCTTCCCTTGAGATAAATCTGCAAATATCTCGGAAACGAAGCGAGCTACGGCAAAATGTTAAGAGACCTTTTTTGTAGAAAATTAGGATTCCTACTTTTTATGTTCTATGATATTTTTTGAACAGATGCGTAGTTCTCGAGATATATCAAGATATTTAAAAGTTCCGAAGCCGCACCAACATAATAGAGATACAGAAACACCGTGGCCCCTTTCTTTGAGATAACTCTGCACTATTGCGCGCTACAAATGCCACTTCCAGCTTAGCTGTGCAGAAGAAGAACAACAACAAGAAGAAATATCTCGAAATATGTCCGTCAGGCCCCTCCCCTTGAGATAAATCTGCAAATATCGCGGAAACGAAGCGAGCTATGGCAAAATGTTAAGAGACCTTTTTTGTAGAGAATTATGTTTCCTACAATTTACGTTCTCTGATATTTTTTGATCAGAAGCGTAGTTTTCGAGATATATCGAGATATTTAAAAGTTCCGAAGCCGCACCAACATAATAGAGATACAGAAACACCGTGGCCCCTTTCTTTGAGATAACTCTGCACTATTGCGACCTGCAAATGCCACTTCCAGCTTAGCTGTGCAGAAGAAGAACAACAAGAGGAAGAAATATCTCGAAATATGTCCGTCAGGCCCCTTCCCTTGAGATAAATCTGCAAATATCTCGGAAACGAAGCGAACTATGGCAAAATCTTAAGAGACCTTTTTTGTAGAGAATTATGTTTCCTACAATTTACGTTCTCTGATATTTTTTGATCAGAAGCGTAGTTTTCGAGATATATCGAGATATTTAAAAGTTCCGAAGCCGCACCAACATAATAGAGATACAGAAACACCGTGGCCCCTTTCTTTGAGATAACTCTGCACTATTGCGAGCTGCAAATGCCACTTCCAGCTTAGCTGTGCAGAAGAAGAACAACAAGAAGAAGAAATATCTCGAAATATGTCCGATAGGCC
This sequence comes from Osmia lignaria lignaria, assembly GCF_051020975.1. Classification (NCBI taxonomy): domain Eukaryota; kingdom Metazoa; phylum Arthropoda; class Insecta; order Hymenoptera; family Megachilidae; genus Osmia; species Osmia lignaria. Next base: position 9,991,653 of record NW_027478166.1, read on the forward strand.
CCTTCCCTTGAGATAAATCTGCAAATATCTCGGAAACGAAGCGAGCTATGGCAAAATGTTAACAGACTTTTTTGTAGAGAATTAAGTTTCCTACTTTTTATGTTGTATGATATTTTTTGATCAGACGCGTAGTTCTCGAGATATATCAAGATATTTAAAAGTTCCGAAGCTGCACCAACATAATAGAGATACAGAAACACCGTGGCCCCTTTCTTTGAGATAACTCTGCACCTTGCGAGCTGCAAATGCCACTTCCAGCTTAGCTGTGCAGAAGAAGAACAACAAGAAGAAGAAATATCTCGAAATATGTCCGTCAGGCCCCTTCCCTTGAGATAAATCTGCAAATATCTCGGAAACGAAGAGAGCTATGGCAAAATGATAAGAGACCTTTTTTGTAGAGAATTAAGTTGCCTACTTTTTATGTTCTATGATATTTTTTGATCAGATGCGTAGTTCTCGAGATATATCAAGATATTTAAAAGTTCCGAAGCCGCACCAACATAATAGAGATACAGAAACACCGTGGCCCCTTTCTTTGAGATAACTCTGCACTATTGCGAGCTGCAAATGCCACTTCCAGCTTAGCTGTGCAGAAGAAGAACAACAAGAAGAAGAAATATCACGAAATATGTCCGTTAGGCCCCTTCCCTTGAGATAAATCTGCAAATATCTCGGAAACGAAGCGAGCTATGGCAAAATGTTAAGAGACCTTTTTTGTAGCGAATTAAGTTTCCTACTTTTTATGTTCTATGATATTTTTTGATCAGATGCGTAGTTCTCGAGATATATCAAGATATTTAAAAGTTCCGAAGCCGCACCAACATAATAGAGATACAGAAACACCGTGGCCCCTTTCTTTCAGATAGCTATGCACTATTGCGAGCTGCAAATGCCACTTCCAGCTTAGCTGTGCAGAAGAAGAACAACAAGAAGAAGAAATATTTCGAAATATGTCCGTCAGGCCCCTTCCCTTGAGATAAATCTGCAAATATCTCGGAAACGAAGCGAGCTACGGCAAAATGTTAAGAGACCTTTTTTGTAGAAAGTTAGGTTTCCTACTTTTTATGTTCTATGATATTTTTCGATCAGAGGCGTAGTTCTCGAGATATATCAAGATATTTAAAAGTTCCGAAGCCACACCAACATAATAGAGATACAGAAACACCGTGGCCCCTTTCTTTGAGATAACTCTGCACGATTGCGAGCTGGAAATGCCACTTCCAGTTTAGCTGTGCAGAAGAAGAACAACAAGAAGAAGAAATATCTCGAAATATGTCCATCAGGACCCTTCCCTTGAGATAAATCTGCAAATATCTCGGAAACGAAGCGAGCTATGGCAAAATGTTAGGAGACCTTTTTTGTAGAGAATTATGTTTCCTACAATTTATGCTCTATGATATTTTTTGATCAGAAGCGTAGTTTTCGAGATATATCGAGATATTTAAAAGTTCCGAAGCCGCACCAACATAATAGAGATACGGAAACACCGTGGCCCCTTTCTTTGGGATAACTCTGCACTATTGCGAGCTGGAAATGCCACTTCCAGTTTAGCTGTGCAGAAGAAGAACAACAAGAAGAAGAAATATCTCGAAATATGTCCGTCAGGACCCTTCCCTTGAGATATATCTGCAAATATCTCGGAAACGAAGCGGGCTATTGCAAAACGTTAAGAGACCTTTTTTGTAGAGAATTAAGTTTCCTACTTTTTATGTTCTATTATATTTTTTGATCAGATGCGTAGTTCTCGAGATATATCAAGATATTTAAAAGCTCCGAAGCTGCACCAACATAATAGAGGTACAGAAACACCGTGGCCCCTTTCTTTGAGATAACTCTGCACTATTGCGAGCTGCAAATGCCACTTCCAGCTTAGCTGTGCAGAAGAAGAACAACAAGCATAAGAAATATTTCGAAATATGTCCGTCAGGCCCCTTCCCTTGAGATAAATCTGCAAATATCTCGGAAACGAAGCGAGCTGCGGCAAAATTGTTAAGCGACCTTTTTTGTAGAAAATTAGGTTTCCTACTTTTTATGTTCTACGATATTTTTTGATCAGATGCGTAGTTCTCGAGATATATCAGGATATTTAAAAGCTGCGAAGCTGCACCAACATAATAGAGGTACAGAAACACCGTGGCCCGTTTCTTTGAGATAACTCTGCACTATTGCGAGCTGCAAATGCCACTTCCAGCTTAGCTGTGCAGAAGAAGAACAACAAGCATAAGAAATATTTCGAAATATGTCCGTCAGGCCCCTTCCCTTGAGATAAATCTGCAAATATCTCGGAAACGAAGCGAGCTACGGCAAAATTGTTAAGCGACCTTTTTTGTAGAAAATTAGGTTTCCTACTTTTTATGTTCTACGATATTTTTTGATCAGATGCGTAGTTCTCGAGATATATCAAGATATTTAAAAGTTCCGAAGCCGCACCAACATAATAGAGATACAGAAACACCGTGGCCCCTTTCTTTGAGATAACTCTGCACTATTGCGCGCTGCAAATGCCACTTCCAGCTTAGCTGTGCAGAAGAAGAACAACAAGAAGAAGAAATATCTCGAAATATGTCCGTCAGGCCCCTTCCCTTGAGATAAATCTGCAAATATCTCGGAAACGAAGCGAGCTATGGCAAAATGTTAAGAGACCTTTTTTGTAGAGAATTATGTTTCCTACAATTTACGTTCTCTGATATTTTTTGATCAGAAGCGTAGTTTTCGAGATATATCGAGATATTTAAAAGTTCCGAAGCCGCACCAACATAATAGAGATACAGAAACACGGTGGCCCCTTTCTTTGAGATAACTCTGCACTATTGCGACCTGCAAATGCCACTTCCAGCTTAGCTGTGCAGAAGAGGAACAACAAGAAGAAGAAATATCTCGGAATATGTCGTCAGGCCCCTTCCCTTGAGCTAAATCTGCAAATATCTCGGAAACGATGCCAGCTATGGGAAAATGTTAAGAGACCTTTTTTGTAGAGAATTAAGTTCCCTACTTTTTATGTTCTATGATATTTTTTGATCAGATGCGTAGTTTTCGAGATATATCGAGATATTTAAAAGTTCCGAAGCCGCACCAACATAATAGAGATACAGAAACATCGTGGCCCCTTTCTTTGGGATAACTCTGCACTATTGCGAGTTGGAAATGCCACTTCCAGTTTAGCTGTGCAGAAGAAGAACAACAAGAAGAAGAAATATCTCGAAATATGTCCGTCAGGACCCTTCCCTTGAGATAAATCTGCAAATATCTCGGAAACGAAGCGAGCTATTGCAAAACGTTAAGACACCTTTTTTGTAGAGAATTATGTTTCCTACAATTTATGTTCTATGATATTTTTTGATCAGAAGCGTAGTTTTCGAGATATATCGAGATATTTAAAAGTTCCGAAGCCGCACCAACATAATAGGGATACAGAAACACCGTGGCCCCTTTCTTTGAGATAACTCTGCACTATTGCGAGCTGCAAATGCCACTTCCAGCTTAGCTGTGCAGAGGAAGAACAACAAGAAGAAGAAATATCTCGAAATATGTCCGTCAGGCCAGTTCCTTTGAGCTGAATCTGCAAATATCTCGGAAACGAAGCGAGCTATGGCAAAATGTTAAGAGACGTTTTTTATAGAGAATTATGTTTCCTACAATTTATGTTCTATGATATTTTTTGATCAGAAGCGTAGTTCTCGAGATATATCGAGATATTTAAAAGTTCCGAAGCCGCACCAACATAATAGAGATACAGAAACACCGTGGCCCCTTTATCTGAGATAACTCTGCACTAGTGCGAGCCGCAAATGCCAGTTCCAGCTTAGCTGTGCAGAAGAAGAACAACAAGAAGAAGAAATATCTCGAAATATGTCCGTCAGGCCCCTTCCCTTGAGATAAATCTGCAAATATCTCGGAAACGAAGCGAGCTATGGCAAAATGTTAAGAGACCTTTTTTGTAGAGAATTAAGTTTCCTACTTTTTATGTTCTATGATATTTTTTGATCAGATGCGTAGTTCTCGAGATATATCAAGATATTTAAAAGTTCCGAAGCCGCACCAACATAATAGAGATACAGAAACACCGTGGCCCCTTTCTTTGAGATAACTCTGCACTATTGCGAGCTGCAAATGCCACTTCCAGCTTAGCTGTGCAGAGGAAGAACAACAAGAAGAAGAAATATCTCGAAATATGACCGTCAGGCCAGTTCCTTTGAGCTGAATCTGCAAATATCTCGGAAACGAAGCGAGCTATGGCAAAATGTTAAGAGACCTTTTTTGTAGAGAATTAAGTTTCCTACTTTTTATCTTCTACGATATTTTTTGATCAGATGCGTAGTTCTCGAAATATATCAAGATATTTAAAAGTTCCGAAGCCGCACCAACATAATAGAGATACAGAAACACCGTGGCCCCTTTCTTTGAGATAACTCTGCACTATTGCGACCTGCAAATGCCACTTCCAGCTCAGCAGTGCAGAAGAGGAACAACAAGAAGAAGAAATATCTCGAAATATGTCCGTCAGGCCCCTTCCCTTGAGATAAATCTGCAAATATCTCGGAAACGAAGCGAGCTATGGCAAAATGTTAAGAGACCTTTTTTGTAGAGAATTAAGTTTCCTACTTTTTATCTTCTATGATATTTTTTGATCAGATGCGTAGTTCTCGAGATATATTAAGATATTTAAAAGTTCCGAAGCCGCACCAACATAATAGAGATACAGAAACACCGTGGCCCCTTTCTTTGAGATAACTCTGCACTATTGCGAGCTGTAAATGCCACTTCCAGCTTAGCTGTGCAGAGGAAGAACAACAAGAAGAAGAAATATCTCGAAATATGTCCGTCAGGCCAGTTCCTTTGAGCTGAATCTGCAAATATCTCGGAAACGAAGCGAGCTATGGCAAAATGTTAAGAGACGTTTTTTATAGAGAATTATGTTTCCTACAATTTATGTTCTATGATATTTTTTGATCAGAAGCGTAGTTTTCGAGATATATCGAGATATTTAAAAGTTCCGAAGCCGCACCAACATAATAGGGATACAGAAACACCGTGGCCCCTTTCTTTGAGATAACTCTGCACTAGTGCGAGCTGCAAATGCCACTTCCAGCTTAGCTGTGCAGAAGAAGAACAACAAGAAGAAGAAATATTTCGAAATATGTCCGTCAGGCCCCTTCCCTTGAGATAAATCTGCAAATATCTCGGAAACGAAGCGAGCTACGGCAAAATGTTAAGAGACCTTTTTTGTAGAAAGTTAGGTTTCCTACTTTTTATGTTCTATGATATTTTTCGATCAGAGGCGTAGTTCTCGAGATATATCAAGATATTTAAAAGTTCCGAAGCCACACCAACATAATAGAGATACAGAAACACCGTGGCCCCTTTCTTTGAGATAACTCTGCACGATTGCGAGCTGGAAATGCCACTTCCAGTTTAGCTGTGCAGAAGAAGAACAACAAGAAGAAGAAATATCTCGAAATATGTCCATCAGGACCCTTCCCTTGAGATAAATCTGCAAATATCTCGGAAACGAAGCGAGCTATGGCAAAATGTTAGGAGACCTTTTTTGTAGAGAATTATGTTTCCTACAATTTATGCTCTATGATATTTTTTGATCAGAAGCGTAGTTTTCGAGATATATCGAGATATTTAAAAGTTCCGAAGCCGCACCAACATAATAGAGATACGGAAACACCGTGGCCCCTTTCTTTGGGATAACTCTGCACTATTGCGAGCTGGAAATGCCACTTCCAGTTTAGCTGTGCAGAAGAAGAACAACAAGAAGAAGAAATATCTCGAAATATGTCCGTCAGGACCCTTCCCTTGAGATAAATCTGCAAATATCTCGGAAACGAAGCGGGCTATTGCAAAACGTTAAGAGACCTTTTTTGTAGAGAATTAAGTTTCCTACTTTTTATGTTCTATTATATTTTTTGATCAGATGCGTAGTTCTCGAGATATATCAAGATATTTAAAAGCTCCGAAGCTGCACCAACATAATAGAGGTACAGAAACACCGTGGCCCCTTTCTTTGAGATAACTCTGCACTATTGCGAGCTGCAAATGCCACTTCCAGCTTAGCTGTGCAGAGGAAGAACAACAAGAAGAAGAAATATCTCGAAATATGTCCGTCAGGCCAGTTCCTTTGAGCTGAATCTGCAAATATCTCGGAAACGAAGCGAGCTATGGCAAAATGTTAAGAGACGTTTTTTATAGAGAATTATGTTTCCTACAATTTATGTTCTATGATATTTTTTGATCAGAAGCGTAGTTCTCGAGACATATCGAGATATTTAAAAGTTCCGAAGCCGCACCAACATAATAGAGATACAGAAACACCGTGGCCCCTTTATCTGAGATAACTCTGCACTAGTGCGAGCCGCAAATGCCAGTTCCAGCTTAGCTGTGCAGAAGAAGAACAACAAGAAGAAGAAATATCTCGAAATATGTCCGTCAGGCCCCTTCCCTTGAGATAAATCTGCAAATATCTCGGAAACGAAGCGAGCTATGGCAAAATGTTAAGAGACCTTTTTTGTAGAGAATTAAGTTTCCTACTTTTTATGTTGTATGATATTTTTTGATCAGATGCGTAGTTCTCGAGATATATCAAGATATTTAAAAGTTCCGAAGCCGCACCAACATAATAGAGATACAGAAACACCGTGGCCCCTTTCTTTGAGATAACTCTGCACTATTGCGAGCTGCAAATGCCACTTCCAGCTTAGCTGTGCAGAGGAAGAACAACAAGAAGAAGAAATATCTCGAAATATGACCGTCAGGCCAGTTCCTTTGAGCTGAATCTGCAAATATCTCGGAAACGAAGCGAGCTATGGCAAAATGTTAAGAGACCTTTTTTGTAGAGAATTAAGTTTCCTACTTTTTATCTTCTACGATATTTTTTGATCAGATGCGTAGTTCTCGAAATATATCAAGATATTTAAAAGTTCCGAAGCCGCACCAACATAATAGAGATACAGAAACACCGTGGCCCCTTTCTTTGAGATAACTCTGCACTATTGCGACCTGCAAATGCCACTTCCAGCTCAGCAGTGCAGAAGAGGAACAACAAGAAGAAGAAATATCTCGAAATATGTCCGTCAGGCCCCTTCCCTTGAGATAAATCTGCAAATATCTCGGAAACGAAGCGAGCTATGGCAAAATGTTAAGAGACCTTTTTTGTAGAGAATTAAGTTTCCTACTTTTTATCTTCTATGATATTTTTTGATCAGATGCGTAGTTCTCGAGATATATTAAGATATTTAAAAGTTCCGAAGCCGCACCAACATAATAGAGATACAGAAACACCGTGGCCCCTTTCTTTGAGATAACTCTGCACTATTGCGAGCTGTAAATGCCACTTCCAGCTTAGCTGTGCAGAGGAAGAACAACAAGAAGAAGAAATATCTCGAAATATGTCCGTCAGGCCAGTTCCTTTGAGCTGAATCTGCAAATATCTCGGAAACGAAGCGAGCTATGGCAAAATGTTAAGAGACGTTTTTTATAGAGAATTATGTTTCCTACAATTTATGTTCTATGATATTTTTTGATCAGAAGCGTAGTTTTCGAGATATATCGAGATATTTAAAAGTTCCGAAGCCGCACCAACATAATAGGGATACAGAAACACCGTGGCCCCTTTCTTTGAGATAACTCTGCACTAGTGCGAGCCGCAAATGCCACTTCCAGCTTAGCTGTGCAGAAGAAGAACAACAAGAAGAAGAAATATCTCGAAATATGTCCGTCAGGCCCCTTCCCTTGAGATAAATCTGCAAATATCTCGGAAACGAAGCGAGCTATGGCGAAATGTTAAGAGACCTTTTTTGTAGAGAATTAAGTTTCCTACTTTTTATGTTCTATGATATTTTTTGATCAGAAGCGTAGTTTTCGAGATATATCGAGATATTTAAAAGTTCCGAAGCCGCACCAACATAATAGAGATACAGAAACACCGTGGCCCCTTTCTTTGAGATAACTCTGCGCGATTGCGAGCTGTAAATGCCACTTCCAGCTTAGCTGTGCAGAAGAAGAACAACAAGAAGAAGAAATATCTCGAAATATGTCCGTCAGGCCCCTTCCCTTGAGATATATCTGCAAATATCTCGGAAACGAAGCGAGCTATGGCAAAATGTTAAGAGACCTTTTTTGTAGAGAATTCTGTTTCCTACAATTTATGTTCTATGATATTTTTTGATCAGAAGCGTAGTTTTCGAGATATATCGAGATATTTAAAAGTTCCGAAGCCGCACCAACATAATAGAGATACAGAAACACCGTGGCCCCTTTCTTTGAGATAACTCTGCACTAGTGCGAGCCGCAAATGCCACTTCCAGCTTAGCTGTGCAGAAGAACAACAACAAGAAGAAGAAATATCTGGAAATATGTCCGTCAGGCCCCTTCCCTTGAGATAAATCTGCAAATATCTCGGAAACGAAGCGAGCTACGGCAAAATGTTAAGAGACCTTTTTTGTAGAAAATTAGGATTCCTACTTTTTATGTTCTATGATATTTTTTGAACAGATGCGTAGTTCTCGAGATATATCAAGATATTTAAAAGTTCCGAAGCCGCACCAACATAATAGAGATACAGAAACACCGTGGCCCCTTTCTTTGAGATAACTCTGCACTATTGCGCGCTGCAAATGCCACTTCCAGCTTAGCTGTGCAGAAGAAGAACAACAACAAGAAGAAATATCCCGAAATATGTCCGTCAGGCCCCTCCCCTTGAGATAAATCTGCAAATATCGCGGAAACGAAGCGAGCTATGGCAAAATGTTAAGAGACCTTTTTTGTAGAGAATTATGTTTCCTACAATTTACGTTCTCTGATATTTTTTGATCAGAAGCGTAGTTTTCGAGATATATCGAGATATTTAAAAGTTCCGAAGCCGCACCAACATAATAGAGATACAGAAACACCGTGGCCCCTTTCTTTGAGATAACTCTGCACTATTGCGACCTGCAAATGCCACTTCCAGCTTAGCTGTGCAGAAGAAGAACAACAAGAGGAAGAAATATCTCGAAATATGTCCGTCAGGCCCCTTCCCTTGAGATAAATCTGCAAATATCTCGGAAACGAAGCGAACTATGGCAAAATCTTAAGAGACCTTTTTTGTAGAGAATTATGTTTCCTACAATTTACGTTCTCTGATATTTTTTGATCAGAAGCGTAGTTTTCGAGATATATCGAGATATTTAAAAGTTCCGAAGCCGCACCAACATAATAGAGATACAGAAACACCGTGGCCCCTTTCTTTGAGATAACTCTGCACTATTGCGAGCTGCAAATGCCACTTCCAGCTTAGCTGTGCAGAAGAAGAACAACAAGAAGAAGAAATATCTCGAAATATGTCCGTTAGGCCCCTTCCCTTGAGATAAATCTGCAAATATCTCGGAAACGAAGCGAGCTATGGCAAAATGTTAACAGACTTTTTTGTAGAGAATTAAGTTTCCTACTTTTTATGTTGTATGATATTTTTTGATCAGACGCGTAGTTCTCGAGATATATCAAGATATTTAAAAGTTCCGAAGCTGCACCAACATAATAGAGATACAGAAACACCGTGGCCCCTTTCTTTGAGATAACTCTGCACCTTGCGAGCTGCAAATGCCACTTCCAGCTTAGCTGTGCAGCAGAAGAACAACAAGAAGAAGAAATATCTCGAAATATGTCCGTCAGGCCCCTTCCCTTGAGATAAATCTGCAAATATCTCGGAAACGAAGAGAGCTATGGCAAAATGATAAGAGACCTTTTTTGTAGAGAATTAAGTTGCCTACTTTTTATGTTCTATGATATTTTTTGATCAGATGCGTAGTTCTCGAGATATATCAAGATATTTAAAAGTTCCGAAGCCGCACCAACATAATAGAGATACAGAAACACCGTGGCCCCTTTCTTTGAGATAACTCTGCACTATTGCGAGCTGCAAATGCCACTTCCAGCTTAGCTGTGCAGAAGAAGAACAACAAGAAGAAGAAATATCACGAAATATGTCCGTTAGGCCCCTTCCCTTGAGATAAATCTGCAAATATCTCGGAAACGAAGCGAGCTATGGCAAAATGTTAAGAGACCTTTTTTGTAGCGAATTAAGTTTCCTACTTTTTATGTTCTATGATATTTTTTGATCAGATGCGTAGTTCTCGAGATATATCAAGATATTTAAAAGTTCCGAAGCCGCACCAACATAATAGAGATACAGAAACACCGTGGCCCCTTTCTTTGATATAACTCTGCACTATTGCGAGCTGCAGATGCCACTTCCAGCTTAGCTGTGCAGAAGAAGAACAACAAGAAGAAGAAATATCTGGAAATATGTCCGTCAGGCCCCTTCCCTTGAGATAAATCTGCAAATATCTCGGAAACCAAGCGAGCTATGGCAAAATGTTAAGAGACGTTTTTTGTAGAGAATTATGTTTCCTACAATTTATGTTCTATGATATTTTTTGATCAGAAGCGTAGTTCTCGAGATAGATCAAGATACTTAAAAGTTCCGAAGCCGCACCAACATAATAGAGATACAGAAACACCGTGGCCCCTCTCTTTGAGATAACTCTGCACTATTGCGAGCTGCAAATGCCACTTCCAGCTTAGCTGTGCAGAAGAAGAACAACAAGAAGAAGAAATATCTCGAAATATGTCCGTCAGGACCCTTCCCTTGAGATAAATCTGCAAATATCTCGGAAACGAAGCGGGCTATTGCAAAACGTTAAGAGACCTTTTTTGTAGAGAATTAAGTTTCCTACTTTTTATGTTCTATTATATTTTTTGATCAGATGCGTAGTTCTCGAGATATATCGAGATATTTAAAAGTTCCGAAGCCGCACCAACATAATAGAGATACGGAAACACCGTGGCCCCTTTCTTTGGGATAACTCTGCACTATTGCGAGCTGGAAATGCCACTTCCAGTTTAGCTGTGCAGAAGAAGAACAACAAGAAGAAGAAATATCTCGAAATATGTCCGTCAGGACCCTTCCCTTGAGATAAATCTGCAAATATCTCGGAAACGAAGCGGGCTATTGCAAAACGTTAAGAGACCTTTTTTGTAGAGAATTAAGTTTCCTACTTTTTATGTTCTATTATATTTTTTGATCAGATGCGTAGTTCTCGAGATATATCAAGATATTTAAAAGCTCCGAAGCTGCACCAACATAATAGAGGTACAGAAACACCGTGGCCCCTTTCTTTGAGATAACTCTGCACTATTGCGAGCTGCAAATGCCACTTCCAGCTTAGCTGTGCAGAAGAAGAACAACAAGCATAAGAAATATTTCGAAATATGTCCGTCAGGCCCCTTCCCTTGAGATAAATCTGCAAATATCTCGGAAACGAAGCGAGCTGCGGCAAAATTGTTAAGCGACCTTTTTTGTAGAAAATTAGGTTTCCTACTTTTTATGTTCTACGATATTTTTTGATCAGATGCGTAGTTCTCGAGATATATCAGGATATTTAAAAGCTGCGAAGCTGCACCAACATAATAGAGGTACAGAAACACCGTGGCCCGTTTCTTTGAGATAACTCTGCACTATTGCGAGCTGCAAATGCCACTTCCAGCTTAGCTGTGCAGAAGAAGAACAACAAGCATAAGAAATATTTCGAAATATGTCCGTCAGGCCCCTTCCCTTGAGATAAATCTGCAAATATCTCGGAAACGAAGCGAGCTACGGCAAAATTGTTAAGCGACCTTTTTTGTAGAAAATTAGGTTTCCTACTTTTTATGTTCTACGATATTTTTTGATCAGATGCGTAGTTCTCGAGATATATCAAGATATTTAAAAGTTCCGAAGCCGCACCAACATAATAGAGATACAGAAACACCGTGGCCCCTTTCTTTGAGATAACTCTGCACTATTGCGCGCTGCAAATGCCACTTCCAGCTTAGCTGTGCAGAAGAAGAACAACAAGAAGAAGAAATATCTCGAAATATGTCCGTCAGGCCCCTTCCCTTGAGATAAATCTGCAAATATCTCGGAAACGAAGCGAGCTATGGCAAAATGTTAAGAGACCTTTTTTGTAGAGAATTATGTTTCCTACAATTTACGTTCTCTGATATTTTTTGATCAGAAGCGTAGTTTTCGAGATATATCGAGATATTTAAAAGTTCCGAAGCCGCACCAACATAATAGAGATACAGAAACACGGTGGCCCCTTTCTTTGAGATAACTCTGCACTATTGCGACCTGCAAATGCCACTTCCAGCTTAGCTGTGCAGAAGAGGAACAACAAGAAGAAGAAATATCTCGGAATATGTCGTCAGGCCCCTTCCCTTGAGCTAAATCTGCAAATATCTCGGAAACAATGCCAGCTATGGGAAAATGTTAACAGACCTTTTTTGTAGAGAATTAAGTTCCCTACTTTTTATGTTCTATGATATTTTTTGATCAGATGCGTAGTTTTCGAGATATATCGAGATATTTAAAAGTTCCGAAGCCGCACCAACATAATAGAGATACAGAAACATCGTGGCCCCTTTCTTTGGGATAACTCTGCACTATTGCGAGTTGGAAATGCCACTTCCAGTTTAGCTGTGCAGAAGAAGAACAACAAGAAGAAGAAATATCTCGAAATATGTCCGTCAGGACCATTCCCTTGAGATAAATCTGCAAATATCTCGGAAACGAAGCGAGCTATTGCAAAACGTTAAGACACCTTTTTTGTAGAGAATTAAGTTTCCTACTTTTTATGTTCTATGATATTTTTTGATCAGATGCGTAGTTCTCGAGATATATCAAGATATTTAAAAGTTCCGAAGCCGCACCAACATAATAGAGATACAGAAACACCGTGGCCCCTTTCTTTGATATAACTCTGCACTATTGCGAGCTGCAGATGCCACTTCCAGCTTAGCTGTGCAGAAGAAGAACAACAAGAAGAAGAAATATCTGGAAATATGTCCGTCAGGCCCCTTCCCTTGAGATAAATCTGCAAATATCTCGGAAACCAAGCGAGCTATGGCAAAATGTTAAGAGACGTTTTTTGTAGAGAATTATGTTTCCTACAATTTATGTTCTATGATATTTTTTGATCAGAAGCGTAGTTCTCGAGATAGATCAAGATACTTAAAAGTTCCGAAGCCGCACCAACATAATAGAGATACAGAAACACCGTGGCCCCTCTCTTTGAGATAACTCTGCACTATTGCGAGCTGCAAATGCCACTTCCAGCTTAGCTGTGCAGAAGAAGAACAACAAGAAGAAGAAATATCTCGAAATATGTCCGTTAGGCCCCTTCCCTTGAGATAAATGTGCAAATATCTCGGAAACGAAGCGAGCTATGGCAAAATGTTGAGAGACCTTTTTTGTAGAGAATTAAGTTTCCTACTTTTTATGTTCGATGATATTTTTTGATCAGATGCGTAGTTCTCGAGATATATCAAGATATTTAAAAGTTCCGAAGCTGCACCAACATAATAGAGGTACAGAAACACCGTGGCCTCTTTCTTTGAGATAACTCTGCACTATTGCGAGCTGCAAATGCCACTTCCAGCTTAGCTGTGCAGAAGAAGAACAACAAGAAGAAGAAATATCTCGAAATATGTCCGTTAGGCCCCTTCCCTTGAGATAAATGTGCAAATATCTCGGAAACGAAGCGAGCTATGGCAAAATGTTGAGAGACCTTTTTTGTAGAGAATTAAGTTTCCTACTTTTTATGTTCGATGATATTTTTTGATCAGATGCGTAGTTCTCGAGATATATCAAGATATTTAAAAGTTCCGAAGCTGCACCAACATAATAGAGGTACAGAAACACCGTGGCCTCTTTCTTTGAGATAACTCTGCACTATTGCGAGCTGCAAATGCCACTTCGAGCTTAGCTGTGCAGAAGAAGAACAACAAGAAGAAGAAATATCTCGAAATATGTCCGTCAGACCCCTTCCCTTGAGATGAATCTGCAAATATCTCGGAAACGAAGCGGGCTATGGCAAAATGTTAAGAGACCTTTTTTGTAGAGAATTAAGTTTCCTACTTTTTATGTTCGATGATATTTTTTGATCAGATGCGTAGTTCTCGAGATATATCAAGATATTTAAAAGTTCCGAAGCTGCACCAACATAATAGAGGTACAGAAACACCGTGGCCTCTTTCTTTGAGATAACTCTGCACTATTGCGAGCTGCAAATGCCGCTTCGAGCTTAGCTGTGCAGAAGAAGAACAACAAGAAGAAGAAATATCTCGAAATATGTCCGTTAGGCCCCTTCCCTTGAGATAAATGTGCAAATATCTCGGAAACGAAGCGAGCTATGGCAAAATGTTGAGAGACCTTTTTTGTAGAGAATTAAGTTTCCTACTTTTTATGTTCCATGATATTTTTTGATCAGATGCGTAGTTCTCGAGATATATCAAGATATTTAAAAGTTCCGAAGCCGCACCAACATAATAGAGATACAGTAAAACCGTGGCCCCTCTCTTTGAGATAACTCTGCACTATTGCGAGCTGCAAATGCCACTTCCAGCTTAGCTGTGCAGAAGAAGAACAACAAGAAGAAGAAATATCTCGAAATATGTCCGTCAGGCCCCTTCCCTTGAGATAAATCTGCAAATATCTCGGAAACGAAGCGAGCTATGGCAAAATGTTAAGAGACCTTTTTTGTAGAGAATTAAGTTTCCTACTTTTTATGTTCTATGATATTTTTTGATCAGATGCGTAGTTCTCGAGATATACCAAGATATTTAAAAGTTCCGAAGCCGCACTAACATAATAGAGATACAGAAACACCGTGGCTCCTTTCTTTGAGATAACTCTGCACTATTGCGAGCTGGAAATGCCACTTCCAGTTTAGCTGTGCAGAAGAAGAACAACAAGAAGAAGAAATATCTCGAGATATGTCCGTCAGGCCCCTGCCCTTGAGATATATCTGCAAATATCTCGGAAACGAAGCGAGCTATGGCAAAATGTTAAGAGACGTTTTTTGTAGAGAATTATGTTTCCTACAATTTAAGTTCTATGATATTTTTTGATCAGAAGCGTAGTTTTCGAGATATATCGAGATATTTAAAAGTTCCGAAGCCGCACCAACATAATAGGGATACAGAAACACCGTGGCCCCTTTCTTTGAGATAACTCTGCACTAGTGCGAGCCGCAAATGCCACTTCCAGCTTAGCTGTGCAGAAGAAGAACAACAAGAAGAAGAAATATCTCGAAATATGTCCGTCAGGCCCCTTCCCTTGAGATATATCTGCAAATATCTCGGAAACGAAGCGAGCTATGACAAAATGTTAAGAGACCTTTTTTGTAGAGAATTATGTTTCCTACAATTTATGTTCTATGATATTTTTTGATCAGAAGCGTAGTTTTCGAGATATATCGAGATATTTAAAAGTTCCGAAGCCGCACCAACATAATAGAGATACAGAAACACCGTGGCCCCTTTCTTTGAGATAACTCTGCACTAGTGCGAGCCGCAAATGCCACTTCCAGCTTAGCTGTGCAGAAGAAGAACAACAAGAAGAAGAAATATCTCGAAATATGTCCGTCAGGCCCCTTCCCTTGAGATAAATCTGCAAATATCTCGGAAACGAAGCGAGCTATGGCAAAATGTTAAGAGACCTTTTTTGTAGAGAATTAAGTTTCCTACTTTTTATGTTCTATGATATTTTTTGATCAGGAGCGTAGTTTTCGAGATATATCGAGATATTTAAAAGTTCCGAAGCCGCACCAACATAATAGAGATACAGAAACACCGTGGCCCCTTTCGTTGAGATAACTCTGCACTAGTGCGAGCCGCAAATGCCACTTCCAGCTTAGCTGTGCAGAAGAAGAACAACAAGAAGAAGAAATATCTCGAAATATGTCCGTCAGGCCCCTGCCCTTGAGATATATCTGCAAATATCTCGGAAACGAAGCGAGCTATGGCAAAATGTTAAGAGACGTTTTTTGTAGAGAATTATGTTTCCTACAATTTAAGTTCTATGATATTTTTTGATCAGAAGCGTAGTTTTCGAGATATATCGAGATATTTAAAAGTTCCGAAGCCGCACCAACATAATAGGGATACAGAAACACCGTGGCCCCTTTCTTTGAGATAACTCTGCACTAGTGCGAGCCGCAAATGCCACTTCCAGCTTAGCTGTGCAGAAGAAGAACAACAAGAAGAAGAAATATCTCGAAATATGTCCGTCAGGCCCGTTCCCTTGAGATATATCTGCAAATATCTCGGAAACGAAGCGAGCTATGGCAAAATGTTAAGAGACCTTTTTTGTAGAGAATTATGTTTCCTACAATTTATGTTCTATGATATTCTTTGATCAGATGCGTAGTTCTCGAGATATATCAAGATATTTAAAAGTTCCGAAGCCGCACCAACATAATAGAGATACAGAAACACCGTGGCCCCTTTCTTTGAGATAACTCTGCACTATTGCGAGCTGCAAATGCCACTTCCAGCTTAGCTGTGCAGAAGAAGAACATCAAGAAGAAGAAATATCTCGATTAATGTCCGTCAGGCCCCTTCCCTTGAGATAAATCTGCAAATATCTCGGAAACGAAGAGGGCTATGGCAAAATGTTAAGAGACTTTTTTTGTAGAGAATTAAGTTTCCTACTTTTTATGTTCTATGATATTTTTTTATCTGATGCGTAGTTCTCGAGATATATCAAGATATTTAAAAGTTCCGAAGCCGCACCAACATAATAGAGATACAGTAAAACCGTGGCCCCTCTCTTTGAGATAACTCTGCACTATTGCGAGCTGCAAATGCCACTTCCAGCTTAGCTGTGCAGAAGAAGAACAACAAGAAGAAGAAATATCTCGAAATATGTCCGTCAGGCCCCTTCCCTTGAGATAAATCTGCAAATATCTCGGAAACGAAGCGAGCTATGGCAAAATGTTAAGAGACCTTTTTTGTAGAGAATTAAGTTTCCTACTTTTTATGTTCTATGATATTTTTTGATCAGATGCGTAGTTCTCGAGATATATCAAGATATTTAAAAGTTCCGAAGCCGCACCAACATAATAGAGATACAGAAACACCGTGGCTCCTTTCTTTGAGATAACTCTGCACTATTGCGAGCTGCAAATGCCACTTCCAGTTTAGCTGTGCAGAAGAAGAACAACAAGAAGAAGAAATATCTCGAAATATGTCCGTCAGGCCCCTTCCCTTGAGATATATCTGCAAATATCTCGGAAACGAAGCGAGCTATGACAAAATGTTAAGAGACCTTTTTTGTAGAGAATTATGTTTCCTTCAATTTATGTTCTATGATATTTTTTGATCAGGAGCGTAGTTTTCGAGATATATCGAGATATTTAAAAGTTCCGAAGCCGCACCAACATAATAGAGATACAGAAACACCGTGGCCCCTTTCTTTGAGATAACTCTGCACTAGTGCGAGCCGCAAATGCCACTTCCAGCTTAGCTGTGCAGAAGAAGAACAACAAGAAGAAGAAATATCTCGAAATATGTCCGTCAGGCCCCTTCCCTTGAGATATATCTGCAAATATCTCGGAAACGAAGCGAGCTATGGCAAAATGTTAAGAGACCTTTTTTGTGGAGAATTATGTTTCCCACTTTTTATGTTCTATGATATTTTTTGATCAGACGCGTAGCTCTCGATATATATCAAGATATTTAAAAGTTCCGAAGCCGCACCAACATAGTAGAGATACAGAAACAGCGTGGCCCCTTTCTTTGAGATATCTCTGCACTATTGCGAGCTGCAAATGCCACTTCCAGCTTAGCTGCGCAGAAGAAGAACAACAAGAAGAAGAAATATCTCGAAATATGTCCGTCAGGCCCCTTCCCTTGAGATAAATCTGCAAATATCTCGGAAACGAAGAGGGCTATGGCAAAATGTTAAGAGACCTTTTTTGTAGAGAATTAAGTTTCCTACTTTTTATGTTCTATGATATTTTTTTATCTGATGCGTAGTTCTCGAGATATATCAAGATATTTAAAAGTTCCGAAGCCGCACCAACATAATAGAGATACAGTAAAACCGTGGCCCCTCTCCTTGAGATAACTCTGCACTATTGCGAGCTGCAAATGCCACTTCCAGCTTAGCTGTGCAGAAGAAGAACAACAAGAAGAAGAAATATCTCGAAATATGTCCGTCAGGCCCCTTCCCTTGAGATAAATCTGCAAATATCTCGGAAACGAAGCGAGCTATGGCAAAATGTTAAGAGACCTTTTTTGTAGAGAATTAAGTTTCCTACTTTTTCTGTTCTATGATATTTTTTGATCAGATGCGTAGTTCTCGAGATATATCAAGATATTTAAAAGTTCCGAAGCCGCACCAACATAATAGAGATACAGAAACACCGTGGCTCCTTTCTTTGAGATAACTCTGCACTATTGCGAGCTGGAAATGCCACTTCCAGTTTAGCTGTGCAGAAGAAGAACAACAAGAAGAAGAAATATCTCGAAATATGTCCGTTAGGCCCCTTCCCTTGAGATAAATCTGCAAATATCTCGGAAACGAAGCGAGCTATGGCAAAATGTTAAGAGACCTTTTTTGTAGAGAATTAAGTTTCCTACTTTTTATGTTCTATGATATTTTTTGATCAGATGCGTAGTTCTCGAGATATATCAAGATATTTAAAAGTTCCGAAGCCGCACCAACATAATAGAGATACAGAAACACCGTGGCCCCTTTCTTTGAGATAACTCTGCACTATTGCGAGCTGTAAATGCCACTTCCAGCTTAGCTGTGCAGAAGAAGAACAACAAGAAGAAGAAATATCTCGAAATATGTCCGTCAGGCCCCTGCCCTTGAGATATATCTGCAAATATCTCGGAAACGAAGCGAGCTATGGCAAAATGTTAAGAGACGTTTTTTGTAGAGAATTATGTTTCCTACAATTTAAGTTCTATGATATTTTTTGATCAGAAGCGTAGTTTTCGAGATATATCGAGATATTTAAAAGTTCCGAAGCCGCACCAACATAATAGGGATACAGAAACACCGTGGCCCCTTTCTTTGAGATAACTCTGCACTAGTGCGAGCCGCAAATGCCACTTCCAGCTTAGCTGTGCAGAAGAAGAACATCAAGAAGAAGAAATATCTCGAAATATGTCCGTCAGGCCCCTTCCCTTGAGATATATCTGCAAATATCTCGGAAACGAAGCGAGCTATGACAAAATGTTAAGAGACCTTTTTTGTAGAGAATTATGTTTCCTACAATTTATGTTCTATGATATTTTTTGATCAGAAGCGTAGTTTTCGAGATATATCGAGATATTTAAAAGTTCCGAAGCCGCACCAACATAATAGAGATACAGAAACACCGTGGCCCCTTTCTTTGAGATAACTCTGCACTAGTGCGAGCCGCAAATGCCACTTCCAGCTTAGCTGTGCAGAAGAAGAACAACAAGAAGAAGAAATATCTCGAAATATGTCCGTCAGGCCCCTTCCCTTGAGATATATCTGCAAATATCTCGGAAACGAAGCGAGCTATGGCAAAATGTTAAGAGACCTTTTTTGTGGAGAATTATGTTTCCCACTTTTAATGTTCTATGATATTTTTTGATCAGACGCGTAGCTCTCGATATATATCAAGATATTTAAAAGTTCCGAAGCCGCACCAACATAATAGAGATACAGAAACAGCGTGGCCCCTTTCTTTGAGATATCTCTGCACTATTGCGAGCTGCAAATGCCACTTCCAGCTTAGCTGCGCAGAAGAAGAACAACAAGAAGAAGAAATATCTCGAAATATGTCCGTCAGGCCCCTTCCCTTGAGATAAATCTGCAAATATCTCGGAAACGAAGCGAGCTATTGCAAAATGTTAAGAGACCTTATTTGTAGAGAATTAAGTTTCCTACTTTTTATGTTCTATGATATTTTTTGATCAGATGCGTAGTTCTCGAGATATATCAAGATATTTAAAAGTTCCGAAACCGCACCAACATAATAGAGATACAGAAACACCGTGGCCCCTTTCTTTGAGATAACTCTGCACTATTGCGAGCCGCAAATGCCACTTCCAGCTTAGCTGTGCAGAAGAAGAACAACAAGAAGAAGAAATATCTCGAAATATGTCCGTCAGGCCCCTTCCCTTGAGATATATCTGCAAATATCTCGGAAACGAAGCGAGCTATGGCAAAATGTTAAGAGACCTTTTTTGTAGAGAATTATGTTTCCTACAATTTATGTTCTATGATATTTTTTGATCAGAAGCGTAGTTTTCGAGATATATCGAGATATTTAAAAGTTCCAAAGCCGCACCAACATAATAGAGATACAGAAACACCGTGGCCCCTTTCTTTGAGATAACTCTGCACTAGTGCGAGCCGCAAATGCCACTTCCAGCTTAGCTGTGCAGAAGAAGAACAACAAGAAGAAGAAATATCTCGAAATATGTCCGTCAGGCCCCTTCCCTTGAGATATATCTGCAAATATCTCGGAAACGAAGCGAGCTATGGCAAAATGTTAAGAGACCTTATTTGTAGAGAATTAAGTTTCCTACTTTTTATGTTCTATGATATTCTTTGATCAGATGCGTAGTTCTCGAGATATATCAAGATATTTAAAACTTCCGAAGCCGCACCAACATAATAGAGATACAGAAACACCGTGGCCCCTCTCTTTGAGATAACTCTGCACTATTGCGAGCTGGAAATGCCACTTCCAGTTTAGCTGTGCAGAAGAAGGACAACAAGAAGAAGAAATATCTCGAAATATGTCCGTTAGGCCCCTTCCCTTGAGATAAATCTGCAAATATCTCGGAAACGAAGCGACCTATGGCAAAATGTTAAGAGACCTTTTTTGTAGAGAATTAAGTTTCCTACTTTTTATGTTCTATGATATTTTTTGATCAGATGCGTAGTTCTAGAGATATATCAAGATATTTAAAAGTTCCGAAGCCGCACCAACATAATAGAGATACAGAAACGCCGTGGCCCCTTTCTTTGAGATAACTCTGCACTATTGCGAGCTGCAAATGCCACTTCCAGCTTAGCTGTGCAGAGGAAGAACAACAAGAAGAAGAAATATCTCGAAATATGTCCGTCAGGCCAGTTCCTTTGAGATGAATCTGCAAATATCTCGGAAACGAAGCGAGCTATGGCAAAATGTTAAGAGACGTTTTTTATAGAGAATTATGTTTCCTACAATTTATGTTGTATGATATTTTTTGATCAGAAGCGTAGTTTTCGAGATACATCGAGATATTTAAAAGTTCCGAAGCCGCACCAGCATAATAGAGATACAGAAACACCGTGGCCACTTTCTTTGAGATAACTCTGCACTAGTGCGAGCCGCAAATGCCACTTCCAGCTTAGCTGTGCAGAAGAAGAACAACAAGAAGAAGAAATATCTCGAAATATGTCCGTCAGGCCCCTTCCCTTGAGATAAATCTGCAAATATCTCGGAAACGAAGCGAGCTATGGCAAAATGTTAAGAGACCTTTTTTGTAGAGAATTAAGTTTCCTACTTTTTATGTTCTATGATATTTTTTGATCAGATGCGTAGTTCTCGAGATATATCAAGATATTTAAAAGTTCCGAAGCCGCACCAACATAATAGAGATACAGAAACAGCGTGGCCCCTTTCTTTGAGATATCTCTGCACTATTGCGAGCTGCAAATGCCACTTCCAGCTTAGCTGCGCAGAAGAAGAACAACAAGACGAAGAAATATCTCGAAATATGTCCGTCAGGCCCCTTCCCTTGAGATAAATCTGCAAATATCTCGGAAACGAAGCGAGCTATGGCAAAATGTTAAGAGACCTTATTTGTAGAGAATTAAGTTTCCTACTTTTTATGTTCTATGATATTTTTTGATCAGATGCGTAGTTCTCGAGATATATCAAGATATTTAAAAGTTCCGAAACCGCACCAACATAATAGAGATACAGAAACACCGTGGCCCCTTTCTTTGAGATAACTCTGCACTATTGCGAGCTGTAAATGCCACTTCCAGCTTAGCTGTGCAGAAGAAGAACAACAAGAAGAAGAAGTATCTCGAAATATGTCCGTCAGGCCCGTTCCTTTGAGCTGAATCTGCAAATATCTCGGAAACGAAGCGAGCTATGGCAAAATGTTAAGAGACGTTTTTTGTAGAGAATTATCTTTCCTACAATTTATGTTCTATGATATTTTTTGATCAGAAGCGTAGTTTTCGAGATATATCGAGATATTTAAAAGTTCCGAAGCCGCACCAACATAATAGAGATACAGAAACACCGTGGCCCCTTTCTCTGAGATAACTCTGCACTAGTGCGAGCCGCAAATGCCACTTCCAGCTTAGCTGTGCAGAAGAAGAACAACAAGAAGAAGAAATATCTCGAAATATGTCCGTCAGGCCCCTTCCCTTGAGATAAATCTGCAAATATCTCGGAAACCAAGCGAGCTATGGCAAAATGTTAAGAGACCTTTTTTGTAGAGAATTAAGTTTCCTACTTTTTATGTTCTATGATATTTTTTGATCAGATGCGTAGTTCTCGAGATATATCAAGATATTTAAAAGTTCCGAAGCCGCACCAACATAATAGAGATACAGAAACACCGTGGCCCCTTTCTTTGAGATAACTCTGCACTATTGCGAGCTGCAAATGCCACTTCCAGCTTAGCTGTGCAGAGGAAGAACAACAAGAAGAAGAAATATCTCGAAATATGTCCGTCAGGCCAGTTCCTTTGAGCTGAATCTGCAAATATCTCGGAAACGAAACGAGCTATGGCAAAATGTTAAGAGACCTTTTTTGTAGAGAATTATGTTTCCTACAATTTATGTTCTATGATATTTTTTGATCAGAAGCGTAGTTTTCGAGATATATCGAGATATTTAAAAGTTCCGAAGACGCACCAACATAATAGAGATACAGAAACACCGTGGCCCCTTTCTTTGAGATAACTCTGCACTAGTGCGAGCCGCAAATGCCACTTCCAGTTTAGCTGTGCAGAAGAAGAACAACAAGAAGAAGAAATATCTCGAAATATGTCCGTCAGGCCACTTCCCTTGAGATAAATCTGCAAATATCTCGGAAACGAAGCGAGCTATGGCAAAATGTTAAGAGACCTTTTTTGTAGAGAATTAAGTTTCCTACTTTTTATGTTCGATGATATTTTTTGATCAGATGCGTAGTTCTCGAGATATATCAAGATATTTAAAAGTTCCGAAGCTGCACCAACATAATAGAGGTACAGAAACACCGTGGCCTCTTTCTTTGAGATAACTCTGCACTATTGCGAGCTGCAAATGCCACTTCGAGCTTAGCTGTGCAGAAGAAGAACAACAAGAAGAAGAAATATCTCGAAATATGTCCGTCAGGCCCCTTCCCTTGAGATAAATCTGCAAATATCTCGGAAACGAAGAGAGCTATGGCAAAATGTTAAGAGACCTTTCTTATAGAGAATTAAGTTTCCTACTTTTCATGTTCTATGATATTTTTTGATCAGAAGCGTAGTTTTCGAGATATATCGAGATATTTAAAAGTTCCGAAGCCGCACCAACATAATAGAGATACAGAAACACCGTGGCTCCTTTCTTTGAGATAACTCTGCACTATTGCGAGCTGTAAATGCCACTTCCAGCTTAGCTGTGCAGAAGAAGAACAACAAGAAGAAGAAATATCTCGAAATATGTCCGTCAGGCCCCTTCCCTTGAGATAAATATGCAAATATCTCGGAAACGAAGCGAGCTATGGCAAAATGTTAAGAGACCTTTTTTGTAGAGAATTAAGTTTCCTACTTTTTATGTTGTATGATATTTTTTGATCAGATGCGTAGTTCTCGAGATATATCAAGATATTTAAA
This sequence comes from Osmia lignaria lignaria, assembly GCF_051020975.1. Taxonomy (NCBI): domain Eukaryota; kingdom Metazoa; phylum Arthropoda; class Insecta; order Hymenoptera; family Megachilidae; genus Osmia; species Osmia lignaria. Next base: position 10,015,317 of record NW_027478166.1, read on the forward strand.
AGTTCCGAAGCCGCACCAACATAATAGAGATACAGAAACACCGTGGCCCCTTTCTTTGAGATAACTCTGCACTATTGCGAGCTGCAAATGCCACTTCCAGCTTAGCTGTGCAGAGGAAGAACAACAAGAAGAAGAAATATCTCGAAATATGTCCGTCAGGCCAGTTCCTTTGAGCTGAATCTGCAAATATCTCAGAAACGAAACGAGCTATGGCAAAATGTTAAGAGACCTTTTTTGTAGAGAATTATGTTTCCTACAATTTATGTTCTATGATATTTTTTGATCAGAAGCGTAGTTTTCGAGATATATCGAGATATTTAAAAGTTCCGAAGACGCACCAACATAATAGAGATACAGAAACACCGTGGCCCCTTTCTTTGAGATAACTCTGCACTAGTGCGAGCCGCAAATGCCACTTCCAGTTTAGCTGTGCAGAAGAAGAACAACAAGAAGAAGAAATATCTCGAAATATGTCCGTCAGGCCACTTCCCTTGAGATAAATCTGCAAATATCTCGGAAACGAAGCGAGCTATGGCAAAATGTTAAGAGACCTTTTTTGTAGAGAATTAAGTTTCCTACTTTTTATGTTCGATGATATTTTTTGATCAGATGCGTAGTTCTCGAGATATATCAAGATATTTAAAAGTTCCGAAGCTGCACCAACATAATAGAGGTACAGAAACACCGTGGCCTCTTTCTTTGAGATAACTCTGCACTATTGCGAGCTGCAAATGCCACTTCGAGCTTAGCTGTGCAGAAGAAGAACAACAAGAAGAAGAAATATCTCGAAATATGTCCGTCAGGCCCCTTCCCTTGAGATAAATCTGCAAATATCTCGGAAACGAAGAGAGCTATGGCAAAATGTTAAGAGACCTTTCTTATAGAGAATTAAGTTTCCTACTTTTCATGTTCTATGATATTTTTTGATCAGAAGCGTAGTTTTCGAGATATATCGAGATATTTAAAAGTTCCGAAGCCGCACCAACATAATAGAGATACAGAAACACCGTGGCTCCTTTCTTTGAGATAACTCTGCACTATTGCGAGCTGTAAATGCCACTTCCAGCTTAGCTGTGCAGAAGAAGAACAACAAGAAGAAGAAATATCTCGAAATATGTCCGTCAGGCCCCTTCCCTTGAGATAAATATGCAAATATCTCGGAAACGAAGCGAGCTATGGCAAAATGTTAAGAGACCTTTTTTGTAGAGAATTAAGTTTCCTACTTTTTATGTTGTATGATATTTTTTGATCAGATGCGTAGTTCTCGAGATATATCAAGATATTTAAAAGTTCCGAAGCCGCACCAACATAATAGAGATACAGAAACACCGTGGCCCCTTTCTTTGAGATAACTCTGCACTATTGCGAGCTGCAAATGCCACTTCCAGCTTAGCTGTGCAGAGGAAGAACAACAAGAAGAAGAAATATCTCGAAATATGTCCGTCAGGCCAGTTCCTTTGAGCTGAATCTGCAAATATCTCAGAAACGAAACGAGCTATGGCAAAATGTTAAGAGACCTTTTTTGTAGAGAATTATGTTTCCTACAATTTATGTTCTATGATATTTTTTGATCAGAAGCGTAGTTTTCGAGATATATCGAGATATTTAAAAGTTCCGAAGACGCACCAACATAATAGAGATACAGAAACACCGTGGCCCCTTTCTTTGAGATAACTCTGCACTAGTGCGAGCCGCAAATGCCACTTCCAGTTTAGCTGTGCAGAAGAAGAACAACAAGAAGAAGAAATATCTCGAAATATGTCCGTCAGGCCACTTCCCTTGAGATAAATCTGCAAATATCTCGGAAACGAAGCGAGCTATGGCAAAATGTTAAGAGACCTTTTTTGTAGAGAATTAAGTTTCCTACTTTTTATGTTCGATGATATTTTTTGATCAGATGCGTAGTTCTCGAGATATATCAAGATATTTAAAAGTTCCGAAGCTGCACCAACATAATAGAGGTACAGAAACACCGTGGCCTCTTTCTTTGAGATAACTCTGCACTATTGCGAGCTGCAAATGCCACTTCGAGCTTAGCTGTGCAGAAGAAGAACAACAAGAAGAAGAAATATCTCGAAATATGTCCGTCAGGCCAGTTCCTTTGAGCTGAATCTGCAAATATCTCGGAAACGAAACGAGCTATGGCAAAATGTTAAGAGACCTTTTTTGTAGAGAATTATGTTTCCTATAATTTATGTTCTATGATATTTTTTGATCAGAAGCGTAGTTTTCGAGATATATCGAGATATTTAAAAGTTCCGAAGACGCACCAACATAATAGAGATACAGAAACACCGTGGCCCCTTTCTTTGAGATAACTCTGCACTAGTGCGAGCCGCAAATGCCACTTCCAGTTTAGCTGTGCAGAAGAAGAACAACAAGAAGAAGAAATATCTCGAAATATGTCCGTCAGGCCACTTCCCTTGAGATAAATCTGCAAATATCTCGGAAACGAAGCGAGCTATGGCAAAATGTTAAGAGACCTTTTTTGTAGAGAATTAAGTTTCCTACTTTTTATGTTCGATGATATTTTTTGATCAGATGCGTAGTTCTCGAGATATATCAAGATATTTAAAAGTTCCGAAGCTGCACCAACATAATAGAGGTACAGAAACACCGTGGCCTCTTTCTTTGAGATAACTCTGCACTATTGCGAGCTGCAAATGCCACTTCGAGCTTAGCTGTGCAGAAGAAGAACAACAAGAAGAAGAAATATCTCGAAATATGTCCGTCAGGCCCCTTCCCTTGAGATAAATCTGCAAATATCTCGGAAACGAAGAGAGCTATGGCAAAATGTTAAGAGACCTTTTTTGTAGAGAATTAAGTTTCCCACTTTTCATGTTCTTAGATATTTTTTGATCAGATGCGTAGTTCTCGAGATATATCAAGATATTTAAAAGTTCCGAAGCAGCACTAACATAATAGAGATACAGAAACACCGTGGCCCCTTTCTTTGAGATAACTCTGCGCTATTGCGAGCTGTAAATGCCAGTTCCAGCTTAGCTGTGCAGAAGAAGAACAACAAGAAGAAGAAATATCTCGAAATATGTCCGTCAGGCCCCTTCCCTTGAGATAAATATGCAAATATCTCGGAAACGAAGCGAGCTATGGCAAAATTTTAAGAGACCTTTTTTGTAGAGAATTAAGTTTCCTACTTTTTATGTTCTATGATATTTTTTGATCAGATGCGTAGTTCTCGAGATATATCAAGATATTTAAAAGTTCCGAAGCCGCACCAACATAATAGAGATACAGAAACACCGTGGCCCCTTTCTTTGAGATAACTCTGCACTATTGCGAGCTGTAAATGCCAGTTCCAGCTTAGCTGTGCAGAAGAAGAACAACAAGAAGAAGAAATATCTCGAAATATGTCCGTCAGGCCCCTTCCCTTGAGATAAATATGCAAATATCTCGGAAACGAAGCGAGCTATGGCAAAATTTTAAGAGACCTTTTTTGTAGAGAATTAAGTTTCCTACTTTTTATGTTCTATGATATTTTTTGATCAGATGCGTAGTTCTCGAGATATATCAAGATATTTAAAAGTTCCGAAGCCGCACCAACATAATAGAGATACAGAAACACCGTGGCCCCTTTCTTTGGGATAACTCTGCACTCTTGCGAGCTGCAAATGCCACTTCCAGCTTAGCTGTGCAGAAGAAGAACAACAAGAAGAAGAAATATCTCGAAATATGTCCGTCAGGCCAGTTCCTTTGAGCTGAATCTGCAAATATCTCGGAAACGAAACGAGCTATGGCAAAATGTTAAGAGACGTTTTTTGTAGAGAATTATGTTTCCTACAATTTATGTTCTATGATATTTTTTGATCAGAAGCGTAGTTTTCGAGATATATCGAGATATTTAAAAGTTCCGAAGCCGCACCAACATAATAGAGATACAGAAACACCGTGGCCCCTTTCTTTGAGATAACTCTGCACTAGTGCGAGCCGCAAATGCCACTTCCAGCTTAGCTGTGCAGAAGAAGAACAACAAGAAGAAGAAATATCTCGAAATATGTCCGTCAGGCCCCTTCCCTTGAGATAAATATGCAAATATCTCGGAAACGAAGCGAGCTATGGCAAAATGTTAAGCGACCTTTTTTGTAGAGAATTAAGTTTCCTACTTTTTATGTTCTATGATATTTTTTGATCAGATGCGTAGTTCTCGAGATATATCAAGATATTTAAAAGTTCCGAAGCTGCACCAACATAATAGAGGTACAGAAACACCGTGGCCTCTTTCTTTGAGATAACTCTGCACTATTGCGAGCTGCAAATGCCACTTCGAGCTTAGCTGTGCAGAAGAAGAACAACAAGAAGAAGAAATATCTCGAAATATGTCCGTCAGGCCCCTTCCCTTGAGATAAATCTGCAAATATCTCGGAAACGAAGAGAGCTATGGCAAAATGTTAAGAGACCTTTTTTGTAGAGAATTAAGTTTCCCACTTTTCATGTTCTTAGATATTTTTTGATCAGATGCGTAGTTCTCGAGATATATCAAGATATTTAAAAGTTCCGAAGCAGCACCAACATAATAGAGATACAGAAACACCGTGGCCCCTTTCTTTGAGATAACTCTGCACTATTGCGAGCTGTAAATGCCAGTTCCAGCTTAGCTGTGCAGAAGAAGAACAACAAGAAGAAGAAATATCTCGAAATATGTCCGTCAGGCCCCTTCCCTTGAGATAAATCTGCAAATATCTCGGAAACGAAGAGAGCTATGGCAAAATGTTAAGAGACCTTTTTTGTAGAGAATTAAGTTTCCCACTTTTCATGTTCTTAGATATTTTTTGATCAGAAGCGTAGTTTTCGAGATATATCAAGATATTTAAAAGTTCCGAAGACGCACCAACATAATAGAGATACAGAAACACCGTGGCCCCTTTCTTTGAGATAACTCTGCACTAGTGCGAGCCGCAAATGCCACTTCCAGCTTAGCTGTGCAGAAGAAGAACAACAAGAAGAAGAAATATCTCGAAATATGTCCGTCAGGCCCCTTCCCTTGAGATATATCTGCAAATATCTCGGAAACGAAGAGAGCTATGGCAAAATGTTAAGAGACCTTTTTTGTAGAGAATTAAGTTTCCTACTTTTCATGTTCTATGATATTTTTTGATCGGATGCGTAGTTCTCGAGATATATCAAGATATTTAAAAGTTCCGAAGCCGCACCAACATAATAGAGATACAGAAACACCGTGGCCCCTTTCTTTGAGATAACTCTGCACTATTGCGAGCTGTAAATGCCACTTCCAGCTTAGCTGTGCAGAAGAAGAACAACAAGAAGAAGAAATATCTCGAAATATGCCCGTTAGGCCCCTTTCCTTGAGATATATCTGCAAATATCTCGGAAACGAAGCGAGCTATGGCAAAATGTTAAGAGACCTTTTTTGTAGAGAATTATGTTTGCTACAATTTATGTTCTATGATATTTTTTGATCAGAAGCGTAGTTTTCGAGATATATCGAGATATTTAAAAGTTCCGAAGCCGCACCAACATAATAGAGATACAGAAACACCGTGGCCCCTTTCTTTGAGATAACTCTGCACTAGTGCGAGCCGCAAATGCCACTTCCAGCTTAGCTGTGCAGAAGAAGAACAACAAGAAGAAGAAATATCTCGAAATATGTCCGTCAGGCCCCTTCCCTTGAGATAAATATGCAAATATCTCGGAAACGAAGCGAGCTATGGCAAAATGTTAAGCGACCTTTTTTGTAGAGAATTAAGTTTCCTACTTTTTATGTTCTATGATATTTTTTGATCAGATGCGTAGTTCTCGAGATATATCAAGATATTTAAAAGTTCCGAAGCTGCACCAACATAATAGAGGTACAGAAACACCGTGGCCTCTTTCTTTGAGATAACTCTGCACTATTGCGAGCTGCAAATGCCACTTCGAGCTTAGCTGTGCAGAAGAAGAACAACAAGAAGAAGAAATATCTCGAAATATGTCCGTCAGGCCCCTTCCCTTGAGATAAATCTGCAAATATCTCGGAAACGAAGAGAGCTATGGCAAAATGTTAAGAGACCTTTTTTGTAGAGAATTAAGTTTCCCACTTTTCATGTTCTTAGATATTTTTTGATCAGATGCGTAGTTCTCGAGATATATCAAGATATTTAAAAGTTCCGAAGCAGCACCAACATAATAGAGATACAGAAACACCGTGGCCCCTTTCTTTGAGATAACTCTGCACTATTGCGAGCTGTAAATGCCAGTTCCAGCTTAGCTGTGCAGAAGAAGAACAACAAGAAGAAGAAATATCTCGAAATATGTCCGTCAGGCCCCTTCCCTTGAGATAAATATGCAAATATCTCGGAAACGAAGCGAGCTATGGCAAAATGTTAAGAGACCTTTTTTGTAGAGAATTATGTTTGCTACAATTTATGTTCTATGATATTTTTTGATCAGAAGCGTAGTTTTCGAGATATATCGAGATATTTAAAAGTTCCGAAGCCGCACCAACATAATAGAGATACAGAAACACCGTGGCCCCTTTCTTTGAGATAACTCTGCACTAGTGCGAGCCGCAAATGCCACTTCCAGCTTAGCTGTGCAGAAGAAGAACAACAAGAAGAAGAAATATCTCGAAATATGTCCGTCAGGCCCCTTCCCTTGAGATAAATATGCAAATATCTCGGAAACGAAGCGAGCTATGGCAAAATGTTAAGCGACCTTTTTTGTAGAGAATTAAGTTTCCTACTTTTTATGTTCTATGATATTTTTTGATCAGATGCGTAGTTCTCGAGATATATCAAGATATTTAAAAGTTCCGAAGCCGCACCAACATAATAGAGATACAGAAACACCGTGGCCCCTTTCTTTGAGATAACTCTGCACTATTGCGAGCTGCAAATGCCACTTCCACCTTAGCTGTGCAGAAGAAGAACAACAAGAAGAAGAAATATCTCGAAATATGTCCGTCAGGCCCCTTCCCTTGAGATATATCTGCAAATATCTCGGAAACGAAGAGAGCTACGGCAAAATGTTAAGAGACCTTTTTTGTAGAGAATTAAGTTTCCTACTTTTCATGTTCTATGATATTTTTTGATCAGATGCGTAGTTCTCGAGATATATCAAGATATTTCAAAGTTCCGAAGCCGCACCAACATAATAGAGATACAGAAACACCGTGGCCCCTTTCTTTGAGATAACTCTGCACTATTGCGAGCTGTAAATGCCACTTCCAGCTTAGCTGTGCAGAAGAAGAACAACAAGAAGAAGAAATATCTCGAAATATGTCCGTCAGGCCCCTTCCCTTGAGATAAATCTGCAAATATCTCGGAAACGAAGCGAGCTATGGCAAAATGTTAAGAGACCTTTTTTGTACAGAATTATGTTTCCTACTTTTTACGTTCTATGATATTTTTTGATCAGACGCGTAGTTCTCGAGATATATCAAGATATTTAAAAGTTCCGAAGCCGCACCAACATAATAGAGATACAGAAACACCGTGGCCCCTTTCTTTGAGATATCTCTGCACTATTGCGAGCTGCAAATGCCACTTCCAGCTTAGCTGTGCAGAAGAAGAACAACAAGAAGAAGAAATATCTCGAAATATGTCCGTCAGGACCCTGCCCTTGAGATATATCTGCAAATATCTCGGAAACGAAGCGAGCTATGGCAAAATGTTGAGAGACCTTTTTTGTAGAGAATTATGTTTCCTACAATTTATGTTCTATGATATTTTTTGATCAGAAGCGTAGTTTTCGAGATATGTCGAGATATTTAAAAGTTCCGTAGCCGCACCAACATAATAGAGATACAGAAACACCGTGGCCCCTTTCTTTGAGATAACTCTGCACTAGTGCGAGCCGCAAATGCCACTTCCAGCTTAGCTGTGCAGAGGAAGAACAACAAGAAGAAGAAATATCTCGAAATATGTCCGTCAGGCCAGTTCCTTTGAGCTGAATCTGCAAATATCTCGGAAACGAAGCGAACTATGGCAAAATGTTAAGAGACGTTTTTTGTAGAGAATTATGTTTCCTACAATTTATGTTCTATGATATTTTTTGATCAGAAGCGTAGTTTTCGAGATATATCGAGATACTTAAAAGTTCCGAAGCCGCACCAACATAATAGAGATACAGAAACACCGTGGCCCCTTTCTTTGAGATAACTCTGCACTATTGCGAGCTGCAAATGCCACTTCCAGCTTAGCTGTGCAGAAGAAGAACAACAAGAAGAAGAAGTATCTCGAAATATGTCCGTCAGGCCCCTTCCCTTGAGATAAATCTGCAAATATCTCGGAAACGAAGAGAGCTATGGCAAAATGTTAAGAGACCTTTTTTGTAGAGAATTAAGTTTCCTACTTTTCATGTTCTATGATATTTTTTGATCGGATGCGTAGTTCTCGAGATATATCAAGATATTTAAAAGTTCCGAAGCCGCACCAACATAATAGAGATACAGAAACACCGTGGCCCCTTTCTTTGAGATAACTCTGCACTATTGCGAGCTGTAAATGCCACTTCCAGCTTAGCTGTGCAGAAGAAGAACAACAAGAAGAAGAAATATCTCGAAATATGTCCGTCAGGACCCTGCCCTTGAGATATATCTGCAAATATCTCGGAAACGAAGCGAGCTATGGCAAAATGTTGAGAGACCTTTTTTGTAGAGAATTATGTTTCCTACAATTTATGTTCTATGATATTTTTTGATCAGAAGCGTAGTTTTCGAGATATGTCGAGATATTTAAAAGTTCCGTAGCCGCACCAACATAATAGAGATACAGAAACACCGTGGCCCCTTTCTTTGAGATAACTCTGCACTAGTGCGAGCCGCAAATGCCACTTCCAGCTTAGCTGTGCAGAAGAAGAACAACAAGAAGAAGAAATATCTCGAAATATGTCCGTTAGGCCCCTTCCCTTGAGATAAATCTGCAAATATCTCGGAAACGAAGCGAGCTATGGCAAAATGTTAAGCGACCTTTTTTGTAGAGAATTAAGTTTCCTACTTTTTATGTTCTATGATATTTTTTGATCAGATGCGTAGTTCTCGAGATATATCAAGGTATTTAAAAGTTCCGAAGCCCCACCAACATAATAGAGATACAGAAACACCGTGGCCCCTTTCTTTGAGATAACTGTGCACTATTGCGAGCTGCAAATGCCACTTCCAGCTTAGCTGTGCAGAGGAAGAACAACAAGAAGAAGAAATATCTCGAAATATGTCCGTCAGGCCAGTTCCTTTGAGCTGAATCTGCAAATATCTCGGAAACGAAGCGAACTATGGCAAAACGTTAAGAGACGTTTTTTGTAGAGAATTATGTTTCCTACAATTTATGTTCTATGATATTTTTTGATCAGAAGCGTAGTTTTCGAGATATATCGAGATACTTAAAAGTTCCGAAGCCGCACCAACATAATAGAGATGCAGAAACACCGTGGCCCCTTTCTTTGAGATAACTCTGCACTATTGCGAGCTGCAAATGCCACTTCCAGCTTAGCTGTGCAGAAGAAGAACAACAAGAAGAAGAAGTATCTCGAAATATGTCCGTCAGGCCCCTTCCCTTGAGATATATCTGCAAATATCTCGGAAACGAAGAGAGCTATGGCAAAATGTTAAGAGACCTTTTTTGTAGAGAATTAAGTTTCCTACTTTTCATGTTCTATGATATTTTTTGATCGGATGCGTAGTTCTCGAGATATATCAAGATATTTAAAAGTTCCGAAGCCGCACCAACATAATAGAGATACAGAAACACCGTGGCCCCTTTCTTTGAGATAACTCTGCACTATTGCGAGCTGTAAATGCCACTTCCAGCTTAGCTGTGCAGAAGAAGAACAGCAAGAAGAAGAAATATCTCGAAATATGCCCGTTAGGCCCCTTTCCTTGAGATATATCTGCAAATATCTCGGAAACGAAGCGAGCTATGGCAAAATGTTAAGAGACCTTTTTTGTAGAGAATTATGTTTGCTACAATTTATGTTCTATGATATTTTTTGATCAGAAGCGTAGTTTTCGAGATATATCGAGATATTTAAAAGTTCCGAAGCCGCACCAACATAATAGAGATACAGAAACACCGTGGCCCCTTTCTTTGAGATAACTCTGCACTAGTGCGAGCCGCAAATGCCACTTCCAGCTTAGCTGTGCAGAACAAGAACAACAAGAAGAAGAAATATCTCGAAATATGTCCGTCAGGCCCCTTCCCTTGAGATAAATATGCAAATATCTCGGAAACGAAGCGAGCTATGGCAAAATGTTAAGAGACCTTTTTTGTACAGAATTATGTTTCCTACTTTTTACGTTCTATGATATTTTTTGATCAGACGCGTAGTTCTCGAGATATATCAAGATATTTAAAAGTTCCGAAGCCGCACCAACATAATAGAGATACAGAAACACCGTGGCCCCTTTCTTTGAGATATCTCTGCACTGTTGCGAGCTGCAAATGCCACTTCCAGCTTAGCTGTGCAGAAGAAGAACAACAAGAAGAAGAAATATCTCGAAATATGTCCGTCAGGACCCTGCCCTTGAGATATATCTGCAAATATCTCGGAAACGAAGCGAGCTATGGCAAAATGTTGAGAGACCTTTTTTGTAGAGAATTATGTTTCCTACAATTTATGTTCTATGATATTTTTTGATCAGAAGCGTAGTTTTCGAGATATGTCGAGATATTTAAAAGTTCCGTAGCCGCACCAACATAATAGAGATACAGAAACACCGTGGCCCCTTTCTTTGAGATAACTCTGCACTAGTGCGAGCCGCAAATGCCACTTCCAGCTTAGCTGTGCAGAAGAAGAACAACAAGAAGAAGAAATATCTCGAAATATGTCCGTTAGGCCCCTTCCCTTGAGATAAATCTGCAAATATCTCGGAAACGAAGCGAGCTATGGCAAAATGTTAAGCGACCTTTTTTGTAGAGAATTAAGTTTCCTACTTTTTATGTTCTATGATATTTTTTGATCAGATGCGTAGTTCTCGAGATATATCAAGGTATTTAAAAGTTCCGAAGCCCCACCAACATAATAGAGATACAGAAACACCGTGGCCCCTTTCTTTGAGATAACTGTGCACTATTGCGAGCTGCAAATGCCACTTCCAGCTTAGCTGTGCAGAGGAAGAACAACAAGAAGAAGAAATATCTCGAAATATGTCCGTCAGGCCAGTTCCTTTGAGCTGAATCTGCAAATATCTCGGAAACGAAGCGAACTATGGCAAAACGTTAAGAGACGTTTTTTGTAGAGAATTATGTTTCCTACAATTTATGTTCTATGATATTTTTTGATCAGAAGCGTAGTTTTCGAGATATATCGAGATACTTAAAAGTTCCGAAGCCGCACCAACATAATAGAGATGCAGAAACACCGTGGCCCCTTTCTTTGAGATAACTCTGCACTATTGCGAGCTGCAAATGCCACTTCCAGCTTAGCTGTGCAGAAGAAGAACAACAAGAAGAAGAAGTATCTCGAAATATGTCCGTCAGGCCCCTTCCCTTGAGATAAATCTGCAAATATCTCGGAAACGAAGAGAGCTATGGCAAAATGTTAAGAGACCTTTTTTGTAGAGAATTAAGTTTCCTACTTTTCATGTTCTATGATATTTTTTGATCGGATGCGTAGTTCTCGAGATATATCAAGATATTTAAAAGTTCCGAAGCCGCACCAACATAATAGAGATACAGAAACACCGTGGCCCCTTTCTTTGAGATAACTCTGCACTATTGCGAGCTGTAAATGCCACTTCCAGCTTAGCTGTGCAGAAGAAGAACAGCAAGAAGAAGAAATATCTCGAAATATGCCCGTTAGGCCCCTTTCCTTGAGATATATCTGCAAATATCTCGGAAACGAAGCGAGCTATGGCAAAATGTTAAGAGACCTTTTTTGTAGAGAATTATGTTTGCTACAATTTATGTTCTATGATATTTTTTGATCAGAAGCGTAGTTTTCGAGATATATCGAGATATTTAAAAGTTCCGAAGCCGCACCAACATAATAGAGATACAGAAACACCGTGGCCCCTTTCTTTGAGATAACTCTGCACTAGTGCGAGCCGCAAATGCCACTTCCAGCTTAGCTGTGCAGAACAAGAACAACAAGAAGAAGAAATATCTCGAAATATGTCCGTCAGGCCCCTTCCCTTGAGATATATATGCAAATATCTCGGAAACGAAGCGAGCTATGGCAAAATGTTAAGAGACCTTTTTTGTACAGAATTATGTTTCCTACTTTTTACGTTCTATGATATTTTTTGATCAGACGCGTAGTTCTCGAGATATATCAAGATATTTAAAAGTTCCGAAGCCGCACCAACATAATAGAGATACAGAAACACCGTGGCCCCTTTCTTTGAGATATCTCTGCACTATTGCGAGCTGCAAATGCCACTTCCAGCTTAGCTGTGCAGAAGAAGAACAACAAGAAGAAGAAATATCTCGAAATATGTCCGTCAGGACCCTGCCCTTGAGATATATCTGCAAATATCTCGGAAACGAAGCGAGCTATGGCAAAATGTTGAGAGACCTTTTTTGTAGAGAATTATGTTTCCTACAATTTATGTTCTATGATATTGTTTGATCAGAAGCGTAGTTTTCGAGATATGTCGAGATATTTAAAAGTTCCGTAGCCGCACCAACATAATAGAGATACAGAAACACCGTGGCCCCTTTCTTTGAGATAACTCTGCACTAGTGCGAGCCGCAAATGCCACTTCCAGCTTAGCTGTGCAGAAGAAGAACAACAAGAAGAAGAAATATCTCGAAATATGTCCGTTAGGCCCCTTCCCTTGAGATAAATCTGCAAATATCTCGGAAACGAAGCGAGCTATGGCAAAATGTTAAGCGACCTTTTTTGTAGAGAATTAAGTTTCCTACTTTTTATGTTCTATGATATTTTTTGATCAGATGCGTAGTTCTCGAGATATATCAAGGTATTTAAAAGTTCCGAAGCCCCACCAACATAATAGAGATACAGAAACACCGTGGCCCCTTTCTTTGAGATAACTGTGCACTATTGCGAGCTGCAAATGCCACTTCCAGCTTAGCTGTGCAGAGGAAGAACAACAAGAAGAAGAAATATCTCGAAATATGTCCGTCAGGCCCCTTCCCTTGAGATAAATCTGCAAATATCTCGGAAACGAAGTGAGCTATGGCAAAATGTTAAGAGACCTTTTTTGTAGAGAATTAAGTTTCCTACTTTTTATGTTCTATGATATTTTTTGATCAGATGCGTAGTTCTCGAGATATATCAAGATATTTAAAAGTTCCGAAGCCGCACCAACATAATAGAGATACAGAAACACCGTGGCCCCTTTCTTTGAGGTAACTCTGCACTATTGCGAGCTGCAAATGCCACTTCCAGCTTAGCTGTGCAGAAGAAGAACAACAAGAAGAAGAAATATCTCGAAATATGTCCGTCAGGCCCCTGCCCTTGAGATATATCTGCAAATATCTCGGAAACGAAGCGAGCAATGGCAAAATGTTAAGAGACCTTTTTTGTAGAGAATTATGTTTCCTACAATTGATGTTCTATGATATTTTTTGATCAGAAGCGTAGTTTTCGAGATATATCGAGATATTTAAAAGTTCCGAAGCCGCACCAACATAATAGAGATACAGAAACACCGTGGCCCCTTTCTTTGAGATAACTCTGCACTATTGCGAGCTGCAAATGCCACTTCCAGCTTAGCTGTGCAGAGGAAGAACAACAAGAAGAAGAAATATCTCGAAATATGTCCGTCAGGCCAGTTCCTTTGAGCTGAATCTGCAAATATCTCGGAAACGAAGCGAACTATGGCAAAATGTTAAGAGACGTTTTTTGTAGAGAATTATGTTTCCTACATTTTATGTTCTATGATATTTTTTGATCAGAAGCGTAGTTTTCGAGATATATCGAGATATTTAAAAGATCCGAAGCCGCACCAACATAATAGAGATACAGAAACACCGTGGCCCCTTTCTTTGAGATAACTCTGCACTAGTGCGAGCCGCAAATGCCGCTTCCAGCTTAGCTGTGCAGAAGAAGAACAACAAGAAGAAGAAATATCTCGAAATATGTCCGTCAGGCCCCTTCCCTCGAGATAAATCTGCAAATATCTCGGAAACGAAGCGAGCTATGGCAAAATGTTAAGAGACCTTTTTTGTAGAGAATTAAGTTTCATACTTTTTATGTTCTATGATATTTTTTGATCAGATGCGTAGTTCTCGAGATATATCAAGATATTTAAAAGTTCCGAAGCCGCACCAACATAATAGAGATACAGAAACACCGTGGCCCGTTTCTTTGAGATAACTCTGCACTATTGCGCGCTGCAAATGCCACTTCCAGCTTAGCTGTGCAGAAGAGGAACAACAAGAAGAAGAAATATCCCGAAATATGTCCGTCAGGCCCCTTCCCTTGAGATAAATCTGCAAATATCTCGGAAACGAAGCGAGCTATGGCAAAATGTTAAGAGACCTTTTTTGTAGAGAATTAAGTTTCCTACTTTTCATGTTCTATGATATTTTTCGATCAGAGGCGTAGTTCTCGAGATATATCAAGATATTTAAAAGCTCCGAAGCTGCACCAACATAATAGAGGTACAGAAACACCGTGGCCCCTTTCTTTGAGATAACTCTGCACTATTGCGCGCTGCAAATGCCACTTCCAGCTTAGCTGTGCAGAAGAGGAACAACAAGAAGAAGAAATATCTCGAAATATGTCCGTCAGGCCCCTTCCCTTGAGATAAATCTGCAAATATCTCGGAAACGAAGCGAGCTATGGCAAAATGTTAAGAGACCTATTTTGTAGAGAATTAAGTTTCCTACTTTTCATGTTCTATGATATTTTTCGATCAGAGGCGTAGTTCTCGAGATATATCAAGATATTTAAAAGTTCCGAAGCCGCACCAACATAATAGAGATACAGAAACACCGTGGCCCCTCTCTTTGAGATAACTCTGCATGATTGCGAGCTGGAAATGCCACTTCCAGTTTAGCTGTGCAGAAGAAGAACAACAAGAAGAAGAAATATCTCGAAATATGTCCGTCAGGACCCTTCCCTTGAGATAAATCTGCAAATATCTCGGAAACGAAGCGAGCTATTGCAAAACGTTAAAAGACCTTTTTTGTAGAGAATTAAGTTTCCTACTTTTTATGTTCTATGATATTTTTTGATCAGATGCGTAGTTCTCGAGATATATCAAGATATTTAAAAGCTCCGAAGCTGCACCAACATAATAGAGGTACAGAAACACCGTGGCCCCTTTCTTTGAGATAACTCTGCACTATTGCGAGCTGCAAATGCCACTTCCAGCTTAGCTGTGCAGAAGAAGAACAACAAGAATAAGAAATATTTCGAAATATGTCCGTCAGGCCCCTTCCCTTGAGATAAATCTGCAAATATCTCGGAAACGAAGCGAGCTACGGCAAGATGTTAAGAGACCTTTTTTGTAGAGAATTACGTTTCCTACAATTTACGTTCTCTGATATTTTTTGATCAGAAGCGTAGTTTTCGAGATATATCGAGATATTTAAAAGTTCCGAAGCCGCACCAACATAATAGAGATACAGAAACACCGTGGCCCCTTTCTTTGAGATAACTCTGCACTATTGCGACCTGCAAATGCCACTTCCAGCTTAGCTGTGCAGAAGAGGAACAACAAGAAGAAGAAATATCTCGGAATATGTCCGTCAGGCCCCTTCCCTTGAGCTAAATCTGCAAATATCTCGGAAACGATGCCAGTTATGGGAAAATGTTAAGAGACCTTTTTTGTAGAGAATTAAGTTTCCTACTTTTTATGTTCTATGATATTTTTTGATCAGATGCGTAGTTCTCGAGATATATCAAGATATTTAAAAGTTCCGAAGCCGCACCAACATAATAGAGATACAGAAACACCGTGGCCCCTTTCTTTGAGATAACTCTGCACTATTGCGAGCTGCAAATGCCACTTCCAGCTTAGCTGTGCAGAAGAAGAACAACAAGAATAAGAAATATTTCGAAATATGTCCGTCAGGCCCATTCCCTTGAGATAAATCTGCAAATATCTCGGAAACGAAGCGAGCTACGGCAAAATGTTAAGAGACCTTTTTTGTAGAAAATTAGGTTTCCTACTTTTTATGTTCTATGATATTTTTTGATCAGATGCGTAGTTCTCGAGATATATCAAGATATTTAAAAGTTCCGAAGCCGCACCAACATAATAGAGATACAGAAACACCGTGGCCCCTTTCTTTGCGATAACTCTGCACTATTGCGAGCTGCAAATGCCACTTCCAGCTTAGCTGTGCAGAAGAAGAACAACAAGAAGAAGAAATATCTGGAAATATGTCCGTCAGGCCCCTTCCCTTGAGATAAATCTGCAAATATCTCGGAAA
This sequence comes from Osmia lignaria lignaria, assembly GCF_051020975.1. Classification (NCBI taxonomy): domain Eukaryota; kingdom Metazoa; phylum Arthropoda; class Insecta; order Hymenoptera; family Megachilidae; genus Osmia; species Osmia lignaria. The sequence goes on from NW_027478166.1 coordinate 10,031,615, forward strand.
CGAAGCGAGCTACGGCAAAATGTTAAGAGACCTTTTTTGTAGAAAATTAGGATTCCTACTTTTTATGTTCTATGATATTTTTTGAACAGATGCGTAGTTCTCGAGATATATCAAGATATTTAAAAGTTCCGAAGCCGCACCAACATAATAGAGATACAGAAACACCGTGGCCCCTTTCTTTGAGATAACTCTGCACTATTGCGCGCTGCAAATGCCACTTCCAGCTTAGCTGTGCAGAAGAAGAACAACAAGAAGAAGAAATATCTCGAAATATGTCCGTCAGGCCCCTTCCCTTGAGATAAATCTGCAAATATCTCGGAAACGAAGCGAGCTATGGCAAAATGTTAAGAGACCTTTTTTGTAGAGAATTAAGTTTCCTACTTTTTATGTTCTATGATATTTTTTGATCAGATGCGTAGTTCTCGAGATATATCAAGATATTTAAAAGTTCCGAAGCCGCACCTACATAATAGAGATACAGAAACACCGTGGCCCCTTTCTTTGAGGTAACTCTGCACTATTGCGAGCTGCAAATGCCACTTCCAGCTTAGCTGTGCAGAAGAAGAACAACAAGAAGAAGAAATATCTCGAAATATGTCCGTCAGGCCCCTTCCCTTGAGATATATCTGCAAATATCTCGGAAACCAAGCGAGCTATCGCAAAATGTTAAGAGACCTTATTTGTAGAGAATTAAGTTTCCTACTTTTTATGTTCTACGATATTTTTTGATCAGATGCGTAGTTCTCGAGATATATCAAGATATTTAAAAGTTCCGAAGCCGCACCAACATAATAGAGATACAGAAACACCGTGGCCCCTTTCTTTGAGATAACTCTGCACTATTGCGAGCTGCAAATGCCACTTCCAGCTTAGCTGTGCAGAAGAAGAACAACAAGAAGAAGAAATATCTGGAAATATGTCCGTCAGGCCCCTTCCCTTGAGATATATCTGCAAATATCTCGGAAACGAAGCGAGCTACGGCAAGATGTTAAGAGACCTTTTTTGTAGAAAATTAGGATTCCTACTTTTTATGTTCTATGATATTTTTTGATCAGATGCGTAGTTCTCGAGATATATCCTGATATTTAAAAGTTCCGAAGCGGCACCAACATAATAGAGATACAGAAACACCGTGGCCCCTTTCTTTGAGGTAACTCTGCACTATTGCGAGCTGCAAATGCCACTTCCAGCTTAGCTGTGCAGAAGAAGAACAACAAGAAGAAGAAATATCTCGAAATATGTCCGTCAGGCCCCTTCCCTTGAGATAAATCTGCAAATATCTCGGAAACGAAGCGAGCTATGGCAAAATGTTAAGAGACCTTTTTTGTAGAGAATTAAGTTTCCTACTTTTTATGTTCTATGATATTTTCTGATCAGATGCGTAGTTCTCGAGATATATTAAGATATTTAAAAGTTCCGAAGCCGCACCAACATAATAGAGATACAGAAACACCGTGGCCCCTTTCTTTGAGATAACTCTGCACTACTGCGAGCTGCAAATGCCACTTCCAGCTTAGCTGTGCAGAAGAAGAACAACAAGAAGAAGAAATATCTCGAAATATGTCCGTCAGGCCCCTTCCCTTGAGATAAATCTGCAAATATCTCGGAAACGAAGCGAGCTATGGCAAAATGTTAAGAGACCATTTTTGTAGAGAATTAAGTTTCCTACTTTTTATGTTCTATGATATTTTTTGATCAGATGCGTAGTTCTCGAGATATATCCTGATATTTAAAAGTTCCGAAGCGGCACCAACATAATAGAGATACAGAAACACCGTGGCCCCTTTCTTTGAGGTAACTCTGCACTATTGCGAGCTGCAAATGCCACTTCCAGCTTAGCTGTGCAGAAGAAGAACAACAAGAAGAAGGAATATCTCGAAATATGTCCGTCAGGCCCCTTCCCTTGAGATAAATCTGCAAATATCTCGGAAACCAAGCGAGCTATGGCAAAAGTGTGTAGAGACCTTATTTGTAGAGAATTAAGTTTCCTACTTTTTATGTTCTACGATATTTTTTGATCAGATGCGTAGTTCTCGAGATATATCAAGATATTTAAAAGTTCCGAAGCCGCACCAACATAATAGAGATACAGAAACACCGTGGCCCCTTTCTTTGAGATAACTCTGCACTATTGCGAGCTGCAAATGCCACTTCCAGCTTAGCTGTGCAGAAGAAGAACAACAAGAATAAGAAATATTTCGAAATATGTCCGTCAGGCCCATTCCCTTGAGATAAATCTGCAAATATCTCGGAAACGAAGCGAGCTACGGCAAAATGTTAACAGACCTTTTTTGTAGAAAATTAGGTTTCCTACTTTTTATGATCTATGATATTTTTTGATCAGATGCGTAGTTCTCGAGATATATCAAGATATTTAAAAGTTCCGAAGCCGCACCAACATAATAGAGATACAGAAACACCGTGGCCCCTTTCTTTGCGATAACTCTGCACTATTGCGAGCTGCAAATGCCACTTCCAGCTTAGCTGTGCAGAAGAAGAACAACAAGAAGAAGAAATATCTGGAAATATGTCCGTCAGGCCCCTTCCCTTGAGATAAATCTGCAAATATCTCGGAAACGAAGCGAGCTACGGCAAAATGTTAAGAGACCTTTTTTGTAGAAAATTAGGATTCCTACTTTTTATGTTCTATGATATTTTTTGAACAGATGCGTAGTTCTCGAGATATATCAAGATATTTAAAAGTTCCGAAGCCGCACCAACATAATAGAGATACAGAAACACCGTGGCCCCTTTCTTTGAGATAACTCTGCACTATTGCGCGCTGCAAATGCCACTTCCAGCTTAGCTGTGCAGAAGAAGAACAACAAGAAGAAGAAATATCTCGAAATATGTCCGTCAGGCCCCTTCCCTTGAGATAAATCTGCAAATATCTCGGAAACGAAGCGAGCTATGGCAAAATGTTAAGAGACCTTTTTTGTAGAGAATTAAGTTTCCTACTTTTTATGTTCTATGATATTTTTTGATCAGATGCGTAGTTCTCGAGATATATCAAGATATTTAAAAGTTCCGAAGCCGCACCTACATAATAGAGATACAGAAACACCGTGGCCCCTTTCTTTGAGGTAACTCTGCACTATTGCGAGCTGCAAATGCCACTTCCAGCTTAGCTGTGCAGAAGAAGAACAACAAGAAGAAGAAATATCTCGAAATATGTCCGTCAGGCCCCTTCCCTTGAGATATATCTGCAAATATCTCGGAAACCAAGCGAGCTATCGCAAAATGTTAAGAGACCTTATTTGTAGAGAATTAAGTTTCCTACTTTTTATGTTCTACGATATTTTTTGATCAGATGCGTAGTTCTCGAGATATATCAAGATATTTAAAAGTTCCGAAGCCGCACCAACATAATAGAGATACAGAAACACCGTGGCCCCTTTCTTTGAGATAACTCTGCACTATTGCGAGCTGCAAATGCCACTTCCAGCTTAGCTGTGCAGAAGAAGAACAACAAGAAGTAGAAATATCTGGAAATATGTCCGTCAGGCCCCTTCCCTTGAGATAAATCTGCAAATATCTCGGAAACGAAGCGAGGTACGGCAAGATGTTAAGAGACCTTTTTTGTAGAAAATTAGGATTCCTACTTTTTATGTTCTATGATATTTTTTGATCAGATGCGTAGTTCTCGAGATATATCCTGATATTTAAAAGTTCCGAAGCGGCACCAACATAATAGAGATACAGAAACACCGTGGCCCCTTTCTTTGAGGTAACTCTGCACTATTGCGAGCTGCAAATGCCACTTCCAGCTTAGCTGTGCAGAAGAAGAACAACAAGAAGAAGAAATATCTCGAAATATGTCCGTCAGGCCCCTTCCCTTGAGATAAATCTGCAAATATCTCGGAAACGAAGCGAGCTATGGCAAAATGTTAAGAGACCTTTTTTGTAGAGAATTAAGTTTCCTACTTTTTATGTTCTATGATATTTTCTGATCAGATGCGTAGTTCTCGAGATATATCAAGATATTTAAAAGTTCCGAAGCCGCACCATCATAATAGAGATACAGAAACACCGTGGCCCCTTTCTTTGAGATAACTCTGCACTACTGCGAGCTGCAAATGCCACTTCCAGCTTAGCTGTGCAGAAGAAGAACAACAAGAAGAAGAAATATCTCGAAATATGTCCGTCAGGCCCCTTCCCTTGAGCTAAATCTGCAAATATCTCGGAAACGATGCCAGTTATGGGAAAATGTTAAGAGACCTTTTTTGTAGAGAATTAAGTTTCCTACTTTTTATGTTCTATGATATTTTTTGATCAGATGCGTAGTTCTCGAGATATATCAAGATATTTAAAAGTTCCGAAGCCGCACCAACATAATAGAGATACAGAAACACCGTGGCCCCTTTCTTTGAGATAACTCTGCACTATTGCGAGCTGCAAATGCCACTTCCAGCTTAGCTGTGCAGAAGAAGAACAACAAGAAGAAGGAATATCTCGAAATATGTCCGTCAGGCCCCTTCCCTTGAGATAAATCTGCAAATATCTCGGAAACCAAGCGAGCTATGGCAAAAGTGTGTAGAGACCTTATTTGTAGAGAATTAAGTTTCCTACTTTTTATGTTCTACGATATTTTTTGATCAGATGCGTAGTTCTCGAGATATATCAAGATATTTAAAAGTTCCGAAGCCGCACCAACATAATAGAGATACAGAAACACCGTGGCCCCTTTCTTTGAGATAACTCTGCACTATTGCGAGCTGCAAATGCCACTTCCAGCTTAGCTGTGCAGAAGAAGAACAACAAGAAGAAGAAATATCTCGAAATATGTCCGTCAGGCCCCTGCCCTTGAGATATATCTGCAAATATCTCGGAAACGAAGCGAGCTATGGCAAAATGTTAAGAGACCTTTTTTGTAGAGAATTATGTTTCCTACAATTTATGTTCTATGATATTTTTTGATCAGAAGCGTAGTTTTCGAGATATATCGAGATATTTAAAAGTTCCGAAGCCGCACCAACATAATAGAGATACAGAAACACCGTGGCCCCTTTCTTTGAGATAACTCTGCACTATTGCGAGCTGCAAATGCCACTTCCAGCTTAGCTGTGCAGAGGAAGAACAACAAGAAGAAGAAATATCTCGAAATATGTCCGTCAGGCCAGTTCCTTTGAGCTGAATCTGCAAATATCTCGGAAACGAAGCGAACTATGGCAAAATGTTAAGAGACGTTTTTTGTAGAGAATTATGTTTCCTACAATTTATGTTCTATGATATTTTTTGATCAGAAGCGTAGTTTTCGAGATATATCGAGATACTTAAAAGTTCCGAAGCCGCACCAACATAATAGAGATACAGAAACACCGTGGCCCCTTTCTTTGAGATAACTCTGCACTATTGCGAGCTGCAAATGCCACTTCCAGCTTAGCTGTGCAGAAGAAGAACAACAAGAAGAAGAAGTATCTCGAAATATGTCCGTCAGGCCCCTTCCCTTGAGATAAATCTGGAAATATCTCGGAAACGAAGAGAGCTATGGCAAAATGTTAAGAGACCTTTTTTGTAGAGAATTAAGTTTTCTACAATTTATGTTCTATGATATTTTTTGATCAGAAGCGTAGTTTTCGAGATATATCGAGATATTTAAAAGATCCGAAGCCGCACCAACATAATAGAGATACAGAAACACCGTGGCCCCTTTCTTTGAGATAACTCTGCACTAGTGCGAGCCGCAAATGCCGTTTCCAGCTTAGCTGTGCAGAAGAAGAACAACAAGAAGAAGAAAGATCTCGAAATATGTCCGTCAGGCCCCTTCCCTCGAGATAAATCTGCAAATATCTCGGAAACGAAGCGAGCTATGGCAAAATGTTAAGAGACCTTTTTTGTAGAGAATTAAGTTTCCTACTTTTTATGTTCTATGATATTTTTTGATCAGATGCGTAGTTCTCGAGATATATCCTGATATTTAAAAGTTCCGAAGCGGCACCAACATAATAGAGATACAGAAACACCGTGGCCCCTTTCTTTGAGGTAACTCTGCACTATTGCGAGCTGCAAATGCCACTTCCAGCTTAGCTGTGCAGAAGAAGAACAACAAGAAGAAGGAATATCTCGAAATATGTCCGTCAGGCCCCTTCCCTTGAGATAAATCTGCAAATATCTCGGAAACCAAGCGAGCTATGGCAAAAGTGTTTAGAGACCTTATTTGTAGAGAATTAAGTTTCCTACTTTTTATGTTCTACGATATTTTTTGATCAGATGCGTAGTTCTCGAGATATATCAAGATATTTAAAAGTTCCGAAGCCGCACCAACATAATAGAGATACAGAAACACCGTGGCCCCTTTCTTTGAGATAACTCTGCACTATTGCGAGCTGCAAATGCCACTTCCAGCTTAGCTGTGCAGAGGAAGAACAACAAGAAGAAGAAATATCTCGAAATATGTCCGTCAGGCCAGTTCCTTTGAGCTGAATCTGCAAATATCTCGGAAACGAAGCGAACTATGGCAAAATGTTAAGAGACGTTTTTTGTAGAGAATTATGTTTCCTACAATTTATGTTCTATGATATTTTTTGATCAGAAGCGTAGTTTTCGAGATATATCGACATACTTAAAAGTTCCGAAGCCGCACCAACATAATAGAGATACAGAAACACCGTGGCCCCTTTCTTTGAGATAACTCTGCACTATTGCGCGCTGCAAATGCCACTTCCAGCTTAGCTGTGCAGAAGAGGAACAACAAGAAGAAGAAATATCTCGAAATATGTCCGTCAGGCCCCTTCCCTTGAGATAAATCTGCAAATATCTCGGAAACGAAGCGAGGTATGGCAAAATGTTAAGAGACCTTTTTTGTAGAGAATTAAGTTTCCTACTTTTCATGTTCTATGATATTTTTCGATCAGAGGCGTAGTTCTCGAGATATATCAAGATATTTAAAAGTTCCGAAGCCGCACCAACATAATAGAGATACAGAAACACCGTGGCCCCTCTCTTTGAGATAACTCTGCATGATTGCGAGCTGGAAATGCCACTTCCAGTTTAGCTGTGCAGAAGAAGAACAACAAGAAGAAGAAATATCTCGAAATATGTCCGTCAGGACCCTTCCCTTGAGATAAATCTGCAAATATCTCGGAAACGAAGCGAGCTATTGCAAAACGTTAAAAGACCTTTTTTGTAGAGAATTAAGTTTCCTACTTTTTATGTTCTATGATATTTTTTGATCAGATGCGTAGTTCTCGAGATATATCAAGATATTTAAAAGCTCCGAAGCTGCACCAACATAATAGAGGTACAGAAACACCGTGGCCCCTTTCTTTGAGATAACTCTGCACTATTGCGAGCTGCAAATGCCACTTCCAGCTTAGCTGTGCAGAAGAAGAACAACAAGAATAAGAAATATTTCGAAATATGTCCGTCAGGCCCCTTCCCTTGAGATAAATCTGCAAATATCTCGGAAACGAAGCGAGCTACGGCAAAATGTTAAGAGACCTTTTTTGTAGAGAATTACGTTTCCTACAATTTACGTTCTCTGATATTTTTTGATCAGAAGCGTAGTTTTCGAGATATATCGAGATATTTAAAAGTTCCGAAGCCGCACCAACATAATAGAGATACAGAAACACCGTGGCCCCTTTCTTTGAGATAACTCTGCACTATTGCGACCTGCAAATGCCACTTCCAGCTTAGCTGTGCAGAAGAGGAACAACAAGAAGAAGAAATATCTCGGAATATGTCCGTCAGGCCCCTTCCCTTGAGCTAAATCTGCAAATATCTCGGAAACGATGCCAGTTATGGGAAAATGTTAAGAGACCTTTTTTGTAGAGAATTAAGTTTCCTACTTTTTATGTTCTATGATATTTTTTGATCAGATGCGTAGTTCTCGAGATATATCAAGATATTTAAAAGTTCCGAAGCCGCACCAACATAATAGAGATACAGAAACACCGTGGCCCCTTTCTTTGAGATAACTCTGCACTATTGCGAGCTGCAAATGCCACTTCCAGCTTAGCTGTGCAGAAGAAGAACAACAAGAAGAAGGAATATCTCGAAATATGTCCGTCAGGCCCCTTCCCTTGAGATAAATCTGCAAATATCTCGGAAACCAAGCGAGCTATGGCAAAAGTGTGTAGAGACCTTATTTGTAGAGAATTAAGTTTCCTACTTTTTATGTTCTACGATATTTTTTGATCAGATGCGTAGTTCTCGAGATATATCAAGATATTTAAAAGTTCCGAAGCCGCACCAACATAATAGAGATACAGAAACACCGTGGCCCCTTTCTTTGAGATAACTCTGCACTATTGCGAGCTGCAAATGCCACTTCCAGCTTAGCTGTGCAGAAGAAGAACAACAAGAAGAAGAAATATCTCGAAATATGTCCGTCAGGCCCCTGCCCTTGAGATATATCTGCAAATATCTCGGAAACGAAGCGAGCTATGGCAAAATGTTAAGAGACCTTTTTTGTAGAGAATTATGTTTCCTACAATTTATGTTCTATGATATTTTTTGATCAGAAGCGTAGTTTTCGAGATATATCGAGATATTTAAAAGTTCCGAAGCCGCACCAACATAATAGAGATACAGAAACACCGTGGCCCCTTTCTTTGAGATAACTCTGCACTATTGCGAGCTGCAAATGCCACTTCCAGCTTAGCTGTGCAGAGGAAGAACAACAAGAAGAAGAAATATCTCGAAATATGTCCGTCAGGCCAGTTCCTTTGAGCTGAATCTGCAAATATCTCGGAAACGAAGCGAACTATGGCAAAATGTTAAGAGACGTTTTTTGTAGAGAATTATGTTTCCTACAATTTATGTTCTATGATATTTTTTGATCAGAAGCGTAGTTTTCGAGATATATCGAGATACTTAAAAGTTCCGAAGCCGCACCAACATAATAGAGATACAGAAACACCGTGGCCCCTTTCTTTGAGATAACTCTGCACTATTGCGAGCTGCAAATGCCACTTCCAGCTTAGCTGTGCAGAAGAAGAACAACAAGAAGAAGAAGTATCTCGAAATATGTCCGTCAGGCCCCTTCCCTTGAGATAAATCTGGAAATATCTCGGAAACGAAGAGAGCTATGGCAAAATGTTAAGAGACCTTTTTTGTAGAGAATTAAGTTTTCTACAATTTATGTTCTATGATATTTTTTGATCAGAAGCGTAGTTTTCGAGATATATCGAGATATTTAAAAGATCCGAAGCCGCACCAACATAATAGAGATACAGAAACACCGTAGCCCCTTTCTTTGAGATAACTCTGCACTAGTGCGAGCCGCAAATGCCGTTTCCAGCTTAGCTGTGCAGAAGAAGAACAACAAGAAGAAGAAATATCTCGAAATATGTCCGTCAGGCCCCTTCCCTCGAGATAAATCTGCAAATATCTCGGAAACGAAGCGAGCTATGGCAAAATGTTAAGAGACCTTTTTTGTAGAGAATTAAGTTTCCTACTTTTTATGTTCTATGATATTTTTTGATCAGATGCGTAGTTCTCGAGATATATCCTGATATTTAAAAGTTCCGAAGCGGCACCAACATAATAGAGATACAGAAACACCGTGGCCCCTTTCTTTGAGGTAACTCTGCACTATTGCGAGCTGCAAATGCCACTTCCAGCTTAGCTGTGCAGAAGAAGAACAACAAGAAGAAGGAATATCTCGAAATATGTCCGTCAGGCCCCTTCCCTTGAGATAAATCTGCAAATATCTCGGAAACCAAGCGAGCTATGGCAAAAGTGTTTAGAGACCTTATTTGTAGAGAATTAAGTTTCCTACTTTTTATGTTCTACGATATTTTTTGATCAGATGCGTAGTTCTCGAGATATATCAAGATATTTAAAAGTTCCGAAGCCGCACCAACATAATAGAGATACAGAAACACCGTGGCCCCTTTCTTTGAGATAACTCTGCACTATTGCGAGCTGCAAATGCCACTTCCAGCTTAGCTGTGCAGAGGAAGAACAACAAGAAGAAGAAATATCTCGAAATATGTCCGTCAGGCCAGTTCCTTTGAGCTGAATCTGCAAATATCTCGGAAACGAAGCGAACTATGGCAAAATGTTAAGAGACGTTTTTTGTAGAGAATTATGTTTCCTACAATTTATGTTCTATGATATTTTTTGATCAGAAGCGTAGTTTTCGAGATATATCGACATACTTAAAAGTTCCGAAGCCGCACCAACATAATAGAGATACAGAAACACCGTGGCCCCTTTCTTTGAGATAACTCTGCACTATTGCGCGCTGCAAATGCCACTTCCAGCTTAGCTGTGCAGAAGAGGAACAACAAGAAGAAGAAATATCTCGAAATATGTCCGTCAGGCCCCTTCCCTTGAGATAAATCTGCAAATATCTCGGAAACGAAGCGAGGTATGGCAAAATGTTAAGAGACCTTTTTTGTAGAGAATTAAGTTTCCTACTTTTCATGTTCTATGATATTTTTCGATCAGAGGCGTAGTTCTCGAGATATATCAAGATATTTAAAAGTTCCGAAGCCGCACCAACATAATAGAGATACAGAAACACCGTGGCCCCTCTCTTTGAGATAACTCTGCATGATTGCGAGCTGGAAATGCCACTTCCAGTTTAGCTGTGCAGAAGAAGAACAACAAGAAGAAGAAATATCTCGAAATATGTCCGTCAGGACCCTTCCCTTGAGATAAATCTGCAAATATCTCGGAAACGAAGCGAGCTATTGCAAAACGTTAAAAGACCTTTTTTGTAGAGAATTAAGTTTCCTACTTTTTATGTTCTATGATATTTTTTGATCAGATGCGTAGTTCTCGAGATATATCAAGATATTTAAAAGCTCCGAAGCTGCACCAACATAATGGAGGTACAGAAACACCGTGGCCCCTTTCTTTGAGATAACTCTGCACTATTGCGAGCTGCAAATGCCACTTCCAGCTTAGCTGTGCAGAAGAAGAACAACAAGAATAAGAAATATTTCGAAATATGTCCGTCAGGCCCCTTCCCTTGAGATAAATCTGCAAATATCTCGGAAACGAAGCGAGCTACGGCAAAATGTTAAGAGACCTTTTTTGTAGAGAATTACGTTTCCTACAATTTACGTTCTCTGATATTTTTTGATCAGAAGCGTAGTTTTCGAGATATATCGAGATATTTAAAAGTTCCGAAGCCGCACCAACATAATAGAGATACAGAAACACCGTGGCCCCTTTCTTTGAGATAACTCTGCACTATTGCGACCTGCAAATGCCACTTCCAGCTTAGCTGTGCAGAAGAGGAACAACAAGAAGAAGAAATATCTCGGAATATGTCCGTCAGGCCCCTTCCCTTGAGCTAAATCTGCAAATATCTCGGAAACGATGCCAGTTATGGGAAAATGTTAAGAGACCTTTTTTGTAGAGAATTAAGTTTCCTACTTTTTATGTTCTATGATATTTTTTGATCAGATGCGTAGTTCTCGAGATATATCAAGATATTTAAAAGTTCCGAAGCCGCACCAACATAATAGAGATACAGAAACACCGTGGCCCCTTTCTTTGAGATAACTCTGCACTATTGCGCGCAGCAAATGCCACTTCCAGCTTAGCTGTGCAGAAGAAGAACAACAAGAAGAAGAAATATCTCGAAATATGTCCGTCAGGCCCCTTCCCTTGAGATAAATCTGCAAATATCTCGGAAACGAAGCGAGCTATGGCAAAATGTTAAGAGACCTTTTTTGTAGAGAATTAAGTTTCCTACTTTTTATGTTCTATGATATTTTTTGATCAGATGCGTAGTTCTCGAGATATATCAAGATATTTAAAAGCTCCGAAGCTGCACCAACATAATAGAGGTACAGAAACACCGTGGCCCCTTTCTTTGAGATAACTCTGCACTATTGCGAGCTGCAAATGCCACTTCCAGCTTAGCTGTGCAGAAGAAGAACAACAAGAAGAAGAAATATCTGGAAATATGTCCGTCAGGCCCCTTCCCTTGAGATAAATCTGCAAATATCTCGGAAACGAAGCGAGGTACGGCAAGATGTTAAGAGACCTTTTTTGTAGAAAATTAGGATTCCTACTTTTTATGTTCTATGATATTTTTTGATCAGATGCGTAGTTCTCGAGATATATCCTGATATTTAAAAGTTCCGAAGCGGCACCAACATAATAGAGATACAGAAACACCGTGGCCCCTTTCTTTGAGGTAACTCTGCACTATTGCGAGCTGCAAATGCCACTTCCAGCTTAGCTGTGCAGAAGAAGAACAACAAGAAGAAGAAATATCTGGAAATATGTCCGTCAGGCCCCTTCCCTTGAGATAAATCTGCAAATATCTCGGAAACGAAGCGAGCTACGGCAAGATGTTAAGAGACCTTTTTTGTAGAAAATTAGGATTCCTACTTTTTATGTTCTATGATATTTTTTGATCAGATGCGTAGTTCTCGAGATATATCCTGATATTTAAAAGTTCCGAAGCGGCACCAACATAATAGAGATACAGAAACACCGTGGCCCCTTTCTTTGAGGTAACTCTGCACTATTGCGAGCTGCAAATGCCACTTCCAGCTTAGCTGTGCAGAAGAAGAACAACAAGAAGAAGAAATATCTCGAAATATGTCCGTCAGGCCCCTTCCCTTGAGATAAATCTGCAAATATCTCGGAAACGAAGCGAGCTATGGCAAAATGTTAAGAGACCTTTTTTGTAGAGAATTAAGTTTCCTACTTTTTATGTTCTATGATATTTTCTGATCAGATGCGTAGTTCTCGAGATATATCGAGATATTTAAAAGTTCCGAAGCCGCACCAACATAATAGAGATACAGAAACACCGTGGCCCCTTTCTTTGAGATAACTCTGCACTATTGCGACCTGCAAATGCCACTTCCAGCTTAGCTGTGCAGAAGAGGAACAACAAGAAGAAGAAATATCTCGGAATATGTCCGTCAGGCCCCTTCCCTTGAGCTAAATCTGCAAATATCTCGGAAACGATGCCAGTTATGGGAAAATGTTAAGAGACCTTTTTTGTAGAGAATTAAGTTTCCTACTTTTTATGTTCTATGATATTTTTTGATCAGATGCGTAGTTCTCGAGATATATCAAGATATTTAAAAGTTCCGAAGCCGCACCAACATAATAGAGATACAGAAACACCGTGGCCCCTTTCTTTGAGATAACTCTGCACTATTGCGCGCAGCAAATGCCACTTCCAGCTTAGCTGTGCAGAAGAAGAACAACAAGAAGAAGAAATATCTCGAAATATGTCCGTCAGGCCCCTTCCCTTGAGATAAATCTGCAAATATCTCGGAAACGAAGCGAGCTATGGCAAAATGTGAAGAGACCTTTTTTGTAGAGAATTAGGTTTCCTACTTTTTATGTTCTATGATATTTTTTGATCAGATGCGTAGTTCTCGAGATATATCAAGATATTTAAAAGCTCCGAAGCTGCACCAACATAATAGAGGTACAGAAACACCGTGGCCCCTTTCTTTGAGATAACTCTGCACTATTGCGAGCTGCAAATGCCACTTCCAGCTTAGCTGTGCAGAAGAAGAACAACAAGAATAAGAAATATTTCGAAATATGTCCGTCAGGCCCCTTCCCTTGAGATAAATCTGCAAATATCTCGGAAACGAAGCGAGCTACGGCAAAATGTTAAGAGACCTTTTTTGTAGAAAATTAGGTTTCCTACTTTTTATGTTCTATGATATTTTTTGATCAGATGCGTAGTTCTCGAGATATATCAAGATATTTAAAAGTTCCGAAGCCGCACCAACATAATAGAGATACAGAAACACCGTGGCCCCTTTCTTTGCGATAACTCTGCACTATTGCGAGCTGCAAATGCCACTTCCAGCTTAGCTGTGCAGAAGAAGAACAACAAGAAGAAGAAATATCTGGAAATATGTCCGTCAGGCCCCTTCCCTTGAGATAAATCTGCAAATATCTCGGAAACGAAGCGAGCTACGGCAAAATGTTAAGAGACCTTTTTTGTAGAAAATTAGGATTCCTACTTTTTATGTTCTATGATATTTTTTGAACAGATGCGTAGTTCTCGAGATATATCAAGATATTTAAAAGTTCCGAAGCCGCACCAACATAATAGAGATACAGAAACACCGTGGCCCCTTTCTTTGAGATAACTCTGCACTATTGCGCGCTGCAAATGCCACTTCCAGCTTAGCTGTGCAGAAGAAGAACAACAAGAAGAAGAAATATCTCGAAATATGTCCGTCAGGCCCCTTCCCTTGAGATAAATCTGCAAATATCCCGGAAACGAAGCGAGCTATGGCAAAATGTTAAGAGACCTTTTTTGTAGAGAATTAAGTTTCCTACTTTTTATGTTCTATGATATTTTTTGATCAGATGCGTAGTTCTCGAGATATATCAAGATATTTAAAAGTTCCGAAGCCGCACCAACATAATAGAGATACAGAAACACCGTGGCCCCTTTCTTTGAGGTAACTCTGCACTATTGCGAGCTGCAAATGCCACTTCCAGCTTAGCTGTGCAGAAGAAGAACAACAAGAAGAAGAAATATCTCGAAATATGTCCGTCAGGCCCCTTCCCTTGAGATAAATCTGCAAATATCTCGGAAACGAAGCGAGCTATGGCAAAATGTTAAGAGACCATTTTTGTAGAGAATTAAGTTTCCTACTTTTTATGTTCTATGATATTTTTTGATCAGATGCGTAGTTCTCGAGATATATCCTGATATTTAAAAGTTCCGAAGCGGCACCAACATAATAGAGATACAGAAACACCGTGGCCCCTTTCCTTGAGGTAACTCTGCACTATTGCGAGCTGCAAATGCCACTTCCAGCTTAGCTGTGCAGAAGAAGAACAACAAGAAGAAGAAATATCTCGAAATATGTCCGTCAGGCCCCTGCCCTTGAGATATATCTGCAAATATCTCGGAAACGAAGCGAGCTATGGCAAAATGTTAAGAGACCTTTTTTGTAGAGAATTATGTTTCCTACAATTTATGTTCTATGATATTTTTTGATCAGAAGCGTAGTTTTCGAGATATATCGAGATATTTAAAAGTCCCGAAGCCGCACCAACATAATAGAGATACAGAAACACCGTGGCCCCTTTCTTTGAGATAACTCTGCACTATTGCGAGCTGCAAATGCCACTTCCAGCTTAGCAGTGCAGAGGAAGAACAACAAGAAGAAGAAATATCTCGAAATATGTCCGTCAGGCCAGTTCCTTTGAGCTGAATCTGCAAATATCTCGGAAACGAAGCGAACTATGGCAAAATGTTAAGAGACGTTTTTTGTAGAGAATTATGTTTCCTACAATTTATGTTCTATGATATTTTTTGATCAGAAGCGTAGTTTTCGAGATATATCGAGATACTTAAAAGTTCCGAAGCCGCACCAACATAATAGAGATACAGAAACACCGTGGCCCCTTTCTTTGAGATAACTCTGCACTATTGCGAGCTGCAAATGCCACTTCCAGCTTAGCTGTGCAGAAGAAGAACAACAAGAAGAAGAAGTATCTCGAAATATGTCCGTCAGGCCCCTTCCCTTGAGATAAATCTGGAAATATCTCGGAAACGAAGAGAGCTATGGCAAAATGTTAAGAGACCTTTTTTGTAGAGAATTAAGTTTCCTACAATTTATGTTCTATGATATTTTTTGATCAGAAGCGTAGTTTTCGAGATATATCGAGATATTTAAAAGATCCGAAGCCGCACCAACATAATAGAGATACAGAAACACCGTGGCCCCTTTCTTTGAGATAACTCTGCACTAGTGCGAGCCGCAAATGCCGCTTCCAGCTTAGCTGTGCAGAAGAAGAACAACAAGAAGAAGAAATATCTCGAAATATGTCCGTCAGGCCCCTTCCCTCGAGATAAATCTGCAAATATCTCGGAAACGAAGCGAGCTATGGCAAAATGTTAAGAGACCTTTTTTGTAGAGAATTAAGTTTCCTACTTTTTATGTTCTATGATATTTTTTGATCAGATGCGTAGTTCTCGAGATATATCCTGATATTTAAAAGTTCCGAAGCGGCACCAACATAATAGAGATACAGAAACACCGTGGCCCCTTTCTTTGAGGTAACTCTGCACTATTGCGAGCTGCAAATGCCACTTCCAGCTTAGCTGTGCAGAAGAAGAACAACAAGAAGAAGGAATATCTCGAAATATGTCCGTCAGGCCCCTTCCCTTGAGATAAATCTGCAAATATCTCGGAAACCAAGCGAGCTATGGCAAAAGTGTTTAGAGACCTTATTTGTAGAGAATTAAGTTTCCTACTTTTTATGTTCTACGATATTTTTTGATCAGATGCGTAGTTCTCGAGATATATCAAGATATTTAAAAGTTCCGAAGCCGCACCAACATAATAGAGATACAGAAACACCGTGGCCCCTTTCTTTGAGATAACTCTGCACTATTGCGAGCTGCAAATGCCACTTCCAGCTTAGCTGTGCAGAAGAAGAACAACAAGAAGAAGAAGTATCTCGAAATATGTCCGTCAGGCCCCTTCCCTTGAGATAAATCTGCAAATATCTCGGAAACGAAGAGAGCTATGGCAAAATGTTTAGAGACCTTTTTTGTAGAGAATTAAGTTTCCTACTTTTTATGTTCTATGATATTTTTTGATCAGATGCGTAGTTCTCGAGATATATCAAGATATTTAAAAGTTCCGAAGCCGCACCAACATAATAGAGATACAGAAACACCGTGGCCCCTTTCTTTGAGATAACTCTGCACTATTGCGAGCTGTAAATGCCACTTCCAGCTTAGCTGTGCAGAAGAAGAACAACAAGAAGAAGAAATATCTCGAAATATGTCCGTCAGGCCCCTGCCCTTGAGATATATCTGCAAATATCTCGGAAACGAAGCGAGCTATGGCAAAATGTTAAGAGACCTTTTTTGTAGAGAATTATGTTTCCTACAATTTATGTTCTATGATATTTTTTGATCAGAAGCGTAGTTTTCGAGATATATCGAGATATTTAAAAGTTCCGAAGCCGCACCAACATAATAGAGATACAGAAACACCGTGGCCCCTTTCTTTGAGATAACTCTGCACTATTGCGAGCTGCAAATGCCACTTCCAGCTTAGCTGTGCAGAGGAAGAACAACAAGAAGAAGAAATATCTCGAAATATGTCCGTCAGGCCAGTTCCTTTGAGCTGAATCTGCAAATATCTCGGAAACGAAGCGAACTATGGCAAAATGTTAAGAGACGTTTTTTGTAGAGAATTATGTTTCCTACAATTTATGTTCTATGATATTTTTTGATCAGAAGCGTAGTTTTCGAGATATATCGAGATACTTAAAAGTTCCGAAGCCGCACCAACATAATAGAGATACAGAAACACCGTGGCCCCTTTCTTTGAGATAACTCTGCACTATTGCGAGCTGCAAATGCCACTTCCAGCTTAGCTGTGCAGAAGAAGAACAACAAGAAGAAGAAGTATCTCGAAATATGTCCGTCAGGCCCCTTCCCTTGAGATAAATCTGGAAATATCTCGGAAACGAAGAGAGCTATGGCAAAATGTTAAGAGACCTTTTTTGTAGAGAATTAAGTTTTCTACATTTTATGTTCTATGATATTTTTTGATCAGAAGCGTAGTTTTCGAGATATATCGAGATATTTAAAAGATCCGAAGCCGCACCAACATAATAGAGATACAGAAACACCGTGGCCCCTTTCTTTGAGATAACTCTGCACTAGTGCGAGCCGCAAATGCCGCTTCCAGCTTAGCTGTGCAGAAGAAGAACAACAAGAAGAAGAAATATCTCGAAATATGTCCGTCAGGCCCCTTCCCTCGAGATAAATCTGCAAATATCTCGGAAACGAAGCGAGCTATGGCAAAATGTTAAGAGACCTTTTTTGTAGAGAATTAAGTTTCCTACTTTTTATGTTCTATGATATTTTTTGATCAGATGCGTAGTTCTCGAGATATATCAAGATATTTAAAAGTTCCGAAGCCGCACCAACATAATAGAGATACAGAAACACCGTGGCCCGTTTCTTTGAGATAACTCTGCACTATTGCGCGCTGCAAATGCCACTTCCAGCTTAGCTGTGCAGAAGAGGAACAACAAGAAGAAGAAATATCTCGAAATATGTCCGTCAGGCCCCTTCCCTTGAGATAAATCTGCAAATATCTCGGAAACGAAGCGAGCTATGGCAAAATGTTAAGAGACCTTTTTTGTAGAGAATTAAGTTTCCTACTTTTCATGTTCTATGATATTTTTCGATCAGAGGCGTAGTTCTCGAGATATATCAAGATATTTAAAAGCTCCGAAGCTGCACCAACATAATAGAGGTACAGAAACACCGTGGCCCCTTTCTTTGAGATAACTCTGCACTATTGCGAGCTGCAAATGCCACTTCCAGCTTAGCTGTGCAGAAGAAGAACAACAAGAATAAGAAATATTTCGAAATATGTCCGTCAGGCCCCTTCCCTTGAGATAAATCTGCAAATATCTCGGAAACGAAGCGAGCTACGGCAAAATGTTAAGAGACCTTTTTTGTAGAGAATTATGTTTCCTACAATTTACGTTCTCTGATATTTTTTGATCAGAAGCGTAGTTTTCGAGATATATCGAGATATTTAAAAGTTCCGAAGCCGCACCAACATAATAGAGATACAGAAACACCGTGGCC
Source organism: Osmia lignaria lignaria (assembly GCF_051020975.1). Lineage (NCBI taxonomy): Eukaryota > Metazoa > Arthropoda > Insecta > Hymenoptera > Megachilidae > Osmia > Osmia lignaria. Next base: position 10,050,147 of record NW_027478166.1, read on the forward strand.
TCTTTCTTTGAGATAACTCTGCACTATTGCGACCTGCAAATGCCACTTCCAGCTTAGCTGTGCAGAAGAGGAACAACAAGAAGAAGAAATATCTCGGAATATGTCCGTCAGGCCCCTTCCCTTGAGCTAAATCTGCAAATATCTCGGAAACGATGCCAGTTATGGGAAAATGTTAAGAGACCTTTTTTGTAGAGAATTAAGTTTCCTACTTTTTATTTTCTATGATATTTTTTGATCAGATGCGTATTTCTCGAGATATATCAAGATATTTAAAAGTTCCGAAGCCGCACCAACATAATAGAGATACAGAAACACCGTGGCCCCTTTCTTTGAGATAACTCTGCACTCTTGCGCGCAGCAAATGCCACTTCCAGCTTAGCTGTGCAGAAGAAGAACAACAAGAAGAAGAAATATCTCGAAATATGTCCGTCAGGCCCCTTCCCTTGAGATAAATTTGCAAATATCTCGGAAACGAAGCGAGCTATGGCAAAATGTTAAGAGACCTTTTTTGTAGAGAATTAAGTTTCCTACTTTTTATGTTCTATGATATTTTTTGATCAGATGCGTAGTTCTCGAGATATATCAAGATATTTAAAAGCTCCGAAGCTGCACCAACATAATAGAGGTACAGAAACACCGTGGCCCCTTTCTTTGAGATAACTCTGCACTATTGCGAGCTGCAAATGCCACTTCCAGCTTAGCTGTGCAGAAGAAGAACAACAAGAAGAAGAAATATCTCGAAATATGTCCGTCAGGCCCCTTCCCTTGAGATAAATCTGCAAATATCTCGGAAACGAAGCGAGCTATGGCAAAATGTTAAGAGACCTTTTTTGTAGAGAATTAAGTTTCCTACTTTTTATGTTCTACGATATTTTTCGATCAGAGGCGTAGTTCTCGAGATTTATCAAGATATTCAAAAGTTCCGAAGCCGCACCAACATAATAGAGATACAGAAACACCGTGGCCCCTTTCTTTGAGATAACTCTGCACTATTGCGAGCTGGAAATGCCACTTCCAGTTTAGCTGTGCAGAAGAAGAACAACAAGAAGAAGAAATATCTCGAAATATGTCCATCAGGACCCTTCCCTTGAGATAAATCTGCAAATATCTCGGAAACGAAGCGAGCTATGGCAAAATGTTAAGAGACCTTTTTTGTAGAGAATAATGTTTCCTACAATTTACGTTCTATGATATTTTTTGATCAGAAGCGTAGTTCTCGAGATATATCAAGATATTTAAAAGTTCCGAAGACGCACCAACATAATAGAGATACAGAAACACCGTGGCCCCTTTCTTTGGGATAACTCTGCACCATTGCGAGCTGCAAATGCCACTTCCAGCTTAGCTGTGCAGAAGAAGAACAACAAGAAGAAGAAATATCTCGAAAAATGTCCGTCAGGCCCCTTCCCTTGAGATACATCTGCAAATATCTCGGAAACGAAGCGAGCTATGGCAAAATGTTAAGAGACCTTTTTTGTAGAGAATTATGTTTCATACAATTTATGTTCTATGATATTTTTTGATCAGATGCGTAGTTCTCGAGATATATCAAGATATTTAAAAGTTCCGAAGCTGCACCAACATAATAGAGGTACAGAAACACCGTGGCCCCTTTCTTTGAGACAACTCTGCACTATTGCGAGCTGCAAATGCCACTTCCAGCTTAGCTGTGCAGAAGAAGAACAACAAGAAGAAGAAATATCTCGAAATATGTCCGTCAGGCCCCTTCCCTTGAGATAAATCTGCAAATATCTCGGAAACGAAGCGAGCTATGGCAAAATGTTGAGAGACCTTTTTTGTAGAGAATTAAGTTTCCTACTTTTTATGTTCTATGATATTTTTTGATCAGATGCGTAGTTTTCGAGATATATCGAGATATTTAAAAGTTCCGAAGCCGCACCAACATAATAGGGATACAGAAACACCGTGGCCCCTTTCTTTGAGATAACTCTGCACTAGTGCGAGCCGCAAATGCCACTTCCAGCTTAGCTGTGCAGAAGAAGAACAACAAGGAGAAGAAATATCTCGAAATATGTCCGTCAGGACCCTTCCCTTGAGATAAATCTGCAAATATCTCGGAAACGAAGCGAGCTATGGCCAATTGTTAAGAGACCTTTTTCGTAGAGAATTAAGTTTCCTACTTTTTATGTTCTATGATATTTTTTGATCAGATGCGTAGTTCTCGAGATATATCAAGATATTTAAAAGTTCCGAAGCCTCACCAACATAATAGGGATACAGAAACACCGTGGCCCCTTTCTTTGAGATAACTCTGCACTAGTGCGAGCCGCAAATGCCACTTCCAGCTTAGCTGTGCAGAAGAAGAACAACAAGAAGAAGAAATATCTCGAAATATGTCCGTCAGGCCCCTTCCCTTGAGATATATCTGCAAATATCTCAGAAACGAAGCGAGCTATGGCAAAATGTTAAGAGACCTTTTTTGTAGAGAATTAAGTTTCCTACTTTTTATGTTCTATGATATTTTTTGATCAGATGCGTAGTTCTCGAGATATATCAAGATATTTAAAAGTTCCGAAGCCGCACCAACATAATAGAGATACAGAAACACCGTGGCCCCTTTCTTTGAGATAACTCTGCACTATTGCGAGCTGTAAATGCCACTTCCAACTTAGCTGTGCAGAAGAAGAACAACAAGAAGAAGAAATATCTCGAAATATGTCCGTCAGGCCCCTTCCCTTGAGATAAATCTGCAAATATCTCGGAAACGAAGCGAGCTATGGCAAAATGTTAAGAGACGTTTTTTGTAGAGAATTATGTTTCCCACAATTTATGTTCTATGATATTTTTTGATCAGAAGCGTAGTTTTCGAGATATATCGAGATATTTAAAAGTTCCGAAGCCGCACCAACATAATAGGGATACAGAAACACCGTGGCCCCTTTCTTTGAGATAACTCTGCACTAGTGCGAGCCGCAAATGCCACTTCCAGCTTAGCTGTGCAGAAGAAGAACAACAAGAAGAAGAAATATCTCGAAATATGTCCGTCAGGCCCCTTCCCTTGAGATAAATCTGCAAATATCTCGGAAACGAAGCGAGCTATGGCAAAATGTTGAGAGACCTTTTTTGTAGAGAATTAAGTTTCCTACTTTTTATGTTCTATGATATTTTTTGATCAGATGCGTAGTTCTCGAGATATATCAAGATATTTAAAAGTTCCGAAGCCGCACCAACATAATAGAGATACAGAAACACCGTGGCCCCTCTCTTTGAGATAACTCTGCACTATTGCGAGCTGGAAATGCCACTTCCAGTTTAGCTGTGCAGAAGAAGAACAACAAGAAGAAGAAATATCTCGAAATATGTCCGTCAGGCCCCTTCCCTTGAGATAAATCTGCAAATATCTCGGAAACGAAGCGAGCTATGGCAAAATGTTAAGAGACGTTTTTTGTAGAGAATTATGTGTCCTACAATTTATGTTCTAGGATATTTTTTGATCAGAAGCGTAGTTTTCGAGATATATCGAGATATTTAAAAGTTCCGAAGCCGCACCAACATAATAGGGATACAGAAACACCGTGGCCCCTTTCTTTGAGATAACTCTGCACTAGTGCGAGCCGCAAATGCCACTTCCACCTTAGCTGTGCAGAAGAAGAACAACAAGAAGAAGGAATATCTCGAAATATGTCCGTCAGGCCCCTTCCCTTGAGATAAATCTGCAAATATCTCGGAAACGAAGCGAGCTATGGCAAAATGTTGAGAGACCTTTTTTGTAGAGAATTAAGTTTCCTACTTTTCATGTTCTATGATATTTTTTGATCAGATGCGTAGTTCTCGAGATATATCAAGATATTTAAAAGTTCCGAAGCCGCACCAACATAATAGAGATACAGAAACACCGTGGCCCCTCTCTTTGAGATAACTCTGCACTATTGCGAGCTGCAAATGCCACTTCCAGCTTAGCTGTGCAGAGGAAGAACAACAAGAAGAAGAAATATCTCGAAATATGTCCGTCAGGCCAGTTCCTTTGAGCTGAATCTGCAAATATCTCGGAAACGAAGCGAGCTATGGCAAAATGTTAAGAGACGTTTTTTGTAAAGAATTATGTTTCCTACAATTTATGTTCTATCATATTTTTTGATCTGATGCGTAGTTCTCGAGATATATCAAGATATTTAAAAGTTCCGAAGCCGCACCAACATAATAGAGATACAGAAACACCGTGGCCCCTTTCTTTGAGATAACTCTGCACTATTGCGAGCTGTAAATGCCACTTCCAGCTTAGCTGTGCAGAAGAAGAACAACAAGAAGAAGAAATATCTCGAAATATGTCCGTCAGGCCCCTTCCCTTGAGATATATCTGCAAATATCTCGGAAACGAAGCGAGCTATGGCAAAATGTTAAGAGACCTTTTTTGTAGAGAATTATGTTTACTACAATTTATGTTCTATGATATTTTTTGATCAGAAGCGTAGTTTTCGAGATATATCGAGATATTTAAAAGTTCCGAAGCCGCACCAACATAATAGAGATACAGAAACACCGTGGCCCCTTTCGTTGAGATAACTCTGCACTAGTGCGAGCCGCAAATGCCACTTCCAGCTTAGCTGTGCAGAAGAAGAACAACAAGAAGAAGAAATATCTCGAAATATGTCCGTCAGGCCCCTTCCCTTGAGATAAATCTGCAAATATCTCGGAAACGAAGCGAGCTATGGGAAAATGTTAAGAGACATTTTTTGTAGAGAATTATGTTTCCTACAATTTATGTTCTATGATATTTTTTGATCAGAAGCGTAGTTTTCGAGATATATCGAGATATTTAAAAGTTCCGAAGCCGCACCAACATAATAGGGATACAGAAACACCGTGGCCCCTTCCTTTGAGATAACTCTGCACTAGTGCGAGCCGCAAATGCCACTTCCAGCTTAGCTGTGCAGAAGAAGAACAACAAGAAGAAGAAATATCTCGAAATATGTCCGCCAGGCCCCTTCCCTTGAGATAAATCTGCAAATATCTCGGAAACGAAGCGAGCTATGGCCAATTGTTAAGAGACCTTTTTTGTAGAGAATTAAGTTTCCTACTTTTTATGTTCTATCATATTTTTTGATCTGATGCGTAGTTTTCGAGATATATCGAGATATTTAAAAGTTCCGAAGCCGCACCAACATAATAGAGATACAGAAACACCGTGGCCCCTTTCGTTGAGATAACTCTGCACTAGTGCGAGCCGCAAATGCCACTTCCAGCTTAGCTGTGCAGAAGAAGAACAACAAGAAGAAGAAATATCTCGAAATATGTCCGTCAGGCCCCTTCCCTTGAGATAAATCTGCAAATATCTCGGAAACGAAGCGAGCTATGGCAAAATGTTAAGAGACGTTTTTTGTAGAGAATTATGTTTCCTACAATTTATGTTCTATGATATTTTTTGATCAGAAGCGTAGTTTTCAAGATATATCGAGATATTTAAAAGTTCCGAAGCCGCACCAACATAATAGGGATACAGAAACACCGTGGCCCCTTTCTTTGAGATAACTCTGCACTAGTGCGAGCCGCAAATGCCACTTCCAGCTTAGCTGTGCAGAAGAAGAACAACAAGAAGAAGAAATATCTCGAAATATGTCCGTCAGGCCCCTTCCCTTGAGATATATCTGCAAATATCTCGGAAACGAAGCGAGCTATGGCAAAATGTTAAGAGACCTTTTTTGTAGAGAATTATGTTTCGTACAATTTATGTTGTATGATATTTTTTGGTCAGAAGCGTAGTTTTCGAGATATATCGAGATATTTAAAAGTTCCAAAGCCGCACCAACATAATAGAGATACAGAAACACCGTGGCCCCTTTCTTTGAGATAACTCTGCACTAGTGCGAGCCGCAAATGCCACTTCCAGCTTAGCTGTGCAGAAGAAGAACAACAAGAAGAAGAAATATCTCGAAATATGTCCGTCAGGCCCCTTCCCTTGAGATAAATCTGCAAATATCTCGGAAACGAAGCGAGCTATGGCAAAATGTTGACAGACCTTTTTTGTAGAGAATTAAGTTTCCTACGTTTTATGTTCTATGATATTTTTTGATCAGATGCGTAGTTCTCGAGATATATCAAGATATTTAAAAGTTCCGAAGCCGCACCAACATAATAGAGATACAGAAACACCGTGGCCCCTTTCTTTGAGATAACTCTGCACTATTGCGAGCTGCAAATGCCACTTCCAGCTTAGCTGTGCAGGAGAAGAACATCAAGAAGAAGAAATATCTCGAAATATGTCCGTCAGGCCCCTTCCCTTGAGATAAATCTGCAAATATCTCGGAAACGAAGAGAGCTATGGCAAAATGTTAAGAGACCTTTTTTGTAGAGAATTAAGTTTCCTACTTTTTATGTTCTATAATATTTTTTGATCTGATGCGTAGTTCTCGAGATATATCAAGATATTTAAAAGTTCCGAAGCCGCACCAACATAATAGAGATACAGAAACACCGTGGCCCCTTTCTTTGAGATAACTCTGCACTATTGCGAGCTGTAAATGCCACTTCCAGCTTAGCTGTGCAGAGGAAGAACAACAAGAAGAAGAAATATCTCGAAATATGTCCGTCAGGCCCCTTCCCTTGAGATATATCTGCAAATGTCTCGGAAACGAAGCGAGCTATGGCAAAATGTTAAGAGACCTTTTTTGTAGAGAATTATGTTTCCTACAATTTATGTTCTATGATATTTTTTGATCAGAAGCGTAGTTTTCGAGATATATCGAGATATTTAAAAGTTCCGAAGCCGCACCAACATAATAGAGATACAGAAACACCGTGGCCCCTCTCTTTGAGATAACTCTGCACTACTGCGAGCTGGAAATGCCACTTCCAGTTTAGCTGTGCAGAAGAAGAACAACAAGAAGAAGAAATATCCCGAAATATGTCCGTTAGGCCCCTTCCCTTGAGATAAATCTGCAAATATCTCGGAAACGAAGCGAGCTATGGCAAAATGTTAAGAGACCTCTTTTGTAGAGAATTAAGCTTCCTACTTTTTATGTTCTATGATATTTTTTGATCAGATGCGTAGTTCTCGAGATATATCAAGATATCTAAAAGTTCCGAAGCCGCACCAACATAATAGAGATACAGAAACACCGTGGCCCCTTTCTTTGAGATAACTCTGCACTATTGCGAGCTGCAAATGCCACTTCCAGCTTAGCTGTGCAGAAGAAGAACAACAAGAAGAAGAAATATCTCGAAATATGTCCGTCAGGCCCCTTCCCTTGAGATAAATCTGCAAATATCTCGGAAACGAAGCGAGCTATGGCAAAATGTTAAGAGACCTTTTTCGTAGAGAATTAAGTTTCCTACTTTTTATCTTCTATCATATTTTTTGATCTGATGCGTAGTTTTCGAGATATATCGAGATATTTAAAAGTTCCGAAGCCGCACCAACATAATAGAGATACAGAAACACCGTGGCCCCTTTCGTTGAGATAACTCTGCACTAGTGCGAGCCGCAAATGCCACTTCCAGCTTAGCTGTGCAGAAGAAGAACAACAAGAAGAAGAAATATCTCGAAATATGTCCGTCAGGCCCCTTCCCTTGAGATAAATCTGCAAATATCTCGGAAACGAAGCGAGCTATGGCAAAATGTTAAGAGACCTTTTTTGTAGGGAATTAAGTTTCCTACTTTTTATGTTCTATGATATTTTTTGATCAGATGCGTAGTTCTCGAGATATATCAAGATATTTAAAAGTTCCGAAGCCGCACCAACATAATAGAGATACAGAAACACCGTGGCCCCTTTCTTTGAGATAACTCTGCACTATTGCGAGCTGTAAATGCCACTTCCAGCTTAGCTGTGCAGAAGAAGAACAACAAGAAGAAGAAATATCTCGAAATATGTCCGTCAGGCCCCTTCCCTTGAGATATATCTGCAAATATCTCGGAAACGAAGCGAGCTATGGCAAAATGTTAAGAGACCTTTTTTGTAGAGAATTAAGTTTCCTACTTTTTATGATCTATGATATTTTTTGATCAGATGCGTAGTTCTCGAGATATATCAAGATATTTAAAAGTTCCGAAGCCGCACCAACATAATAGAGATACAGAAACACCGTGGCCCCTTTCTTTGAGATAACTCTGCACTATTGCGAGCTGCAAATGCCACTTCCAGCTTAGCTGTGCAGAGGAAGAACAACAAGAAGAAGAAATATCTCGAAATATGTCCGTCAGGCCAGTTCCTTTGAGCTGAATCTGCAAATATCTCGGAAACAAAGCGAGCTATGGCAAAATGTTAAGAGACGTTTTTTATAGAGAATTATGTTTCCTACAATTTATGTTCTATGATATTTTTTGATCAGAAGCGTAGTTTTCGAGATATATCGAGATATTTAAAAGTTCCGAAGCCGCACCAACATAATAGGGATACAGAAACACCGTGGCCCCTTTCTTTGAGATAACTCTGCACTATTGCGAGCTGTAAATGCCACTTCCAGCTTAGCTGTGCAGAGGAAGAACAACAAGAAGAAGAAATATCTCGAAATATGTCCGTCAGGCCCCTTCCCTTGAGATATATCTGCAAATGTCTCGGAAACGAAGCGAGCTATGGCAAAATGTTAAGAGACCTTTTTCGTAGAGAATTAAGTTTCCTACTTTTTATCTTCTATGATATTTTTTGATCAGATGCGTAGTTCTCGAGATATATTAAGATATTTAAAAGTTCCGAAGCCGCACCAACATAATAGAGATACAGAAACACCGTGGCCCCTTTCTTTGAGATAACTCTGCACTATTGCGAGCTGTAAATGCCACTTCCAGCTTAGCTGTGCAGAAGAAGAACAACAAGAAGAAGAAATATCTCGAAATATGTCCGTCAGGTCCCTTCCCTTGAGATATATCTGCAAATATCTCGGAAACGAAGCGAGCTATGGCAAAATGTTAAGAGACCTTTTTTGTAGGGAATTAAGTTTCCTACTTTTTATGTTCTATGATATTTTTTGATCAGATGCGTAGTTCTCGAGATATATCAAGATATTTAAAAGTTCCGAAGCCGCACCAACATAATAGAGATACAGAAACACCGTGGCCCCTTTCTTTGAGATAACTCTGCACTATTGCGAGCTGTAAATGCCACTTCCAGCTTAGCTGTGCAGAAGAAGAACAACAAGAAGAAGAAATATCTCGAAATATGTCCGTCAGGCCCCTTCCCTTGAGATATATCTGCAAATATCTCGGAAACGAAGCGAGCTATGGCAAAATGTTAAGAGACCTTTTTTGTAGAGAATTAAGTTTCCTACTTTTTATGATCTATGATATTTTTTGATCAGATGCGTAGTTCTCGAGATATATCAAGATATTTAAAAGTTCCGAAGCCGCACCAACATAATAGAGATACAGAAACACCGTGGCCCCTTTCTTTGAGATAACTCTGCACTATTGCGAGCTGCAAATGCCACTTCCAGCTTAGCTGTGCAGAGGAAGAACAACAAGAAGAAGAAATATCTCGAAATATGTCCGTCAGGCCAGTTCCTTTGAGCTGAATCTGCAAATATCTCGGAAACAAAGCGAGCTATGGCAAAATGTTAAGAGACGTTTTTTATAGAGAATTATGTTTCCTACAATTTATGTTCTATGATATTTTTTGATCAGAAGCGTAGTTTTCGAGATATATCGAGATATTTAAAAGTTCCGAAGCCGCACCAACATAATAGGGATACAGAAACACCGTGGCCCCTTTCTTTGAGATAACTCTGCACTAGTGCGAGCCGCAAATGCCACTTCCAGCTTAGCTGTGCAGAAGAAGAACAACAAGAAGAAGAAATATCTCGAAATATGTCGGTCAGGCCCCTTCCCTTGAGATATATCTGCAAATATCTCGGAAACGAAGCGAGCTATGACAAAATGTTAAGAGACATTTTTGGAGAGAATTATGCTTCCTACAATTTATGTTCTATGATATTTTTTGATCAGAAGCGTAGTTTTCGAGATACATCGAGATATTTAAAAGTTCCGAAGCCGCACCAACATAATAGAGATACAGAAACACCGTGGCCCCTTTCTTTGAGATAACTCTGCACTAGTGCGAGCCGCAAATGCCAGTTCCAGCTTAGCTGTGCAGAAGAAGAACAACAAGAAGAAGAAATATCTCGAAATATGTCGGTCAGGCCCCTTCCCTTGAGATATATCTGCAAATATCTCGGAAACGAAGCGAGCTATGGCAAAATGTTAAGAGACATTTTTGGAGAGAATTATGCTTCCTACAATTTATGTTCTATGATATTTTTTGATCAGAAGCGTAGTTTTCGAGATACATCGAGATATTTAAAAGTTCCGAAGCCGCACCAACATAATAGAGATACAGAAACACCGTGGCCCCTTTCCTTGAGATAACTCTGCACTATTGCGAGCTGCAAATGCCACTTCCAGCTTAGCTGTGCAGAGGAAGAACAACAAGAAGAAGAAATATCTCGAAATATGTCCGTCAGGCCAGTTCCTTTGAGCTGAATCTGCAAATATCTCGGAAACGAAGCGAGCTATGGCAAAATGTTAAGAGACGTTTTTTGTAGAGAATTATGTTTCCTACAATTTATGTTCTATGATATTTTTTGATCAGAAGCGTAGTTTTCGAGATATATCGAGATATTTAAAAGTTCCGAAGCCGCACCAACATAATAGGGATACAGAAACACCGTGGCCCCTTTCTTTGAGATAACTCTGCACTAGTGCGAGCCGCAAATGCCACTTCCAGCTTAGCTGTGCAGAAGAAGAACAACAAGAAGAGGAAATATCTCGAAATATGTCCGTCAGGCCCCTTCCCTTGAGATAAATCTGCAAATATCTCGGAAACGAAGCGAGCTATGGCAAAATGTTAGGAGACCTTTTTTGTAGAGAATTAAGTTTCCTACTTTTTATGTTCTATGATATTTTTTGATCAGATGCGTGGTTCTCGAGATATATCAAGATATTTAAAAGTTCCGAAGCCGCACCAACATAATAGAGATACAGAAACACCGTGGCCCCTCTCTTTGAGATAACTCTGCACTATTGCGAGCTGGAAATGCCACTTCCAGTTTAGCTGTGCAGAAGAAGAACAACAAGAAGAAGAAATATCTCGAAATATGTCCGTTAGGCCCCTTCCCTTGAGATAAATCTGCAAATATCTCGGAAACGAAGCGAGCTATGGCAAAATGTTAAGAGACCTTTTTTGTAGAGAATTAAGTTTCCTACTTTTCATGTTCTATGATATTTTTTGATCAGATGCGTAGTTCGCGAGATATATCAAGATATTTAAAAGTTCCGAAGCCGCACCAACATAATAGAGATACAGAAACACCGTGGCCCCTTTCTTTGAGATAACTCTGCACTATTGCGAGCTGTAAATGCCACTTCCAGCTTAGCTGTGCAGAAGAAGAACAACAAGAAGAAGACATATCTCGAAATATGTCCGTCAGGCCCCTTCCCTTGAGATATATCTGCAAATATCTCGGAAACGAAGCGAGCTATGGCAAAATCTTAAGAGACCTTTTTTGTAGAGAATTATGTTTCCTACAATTTATGTTCTATGATATTTTTTGATCTGATGCGTAGTTCTCGAGATATATCAAGATATTTAAAAGTTCCGAAGCCGCACCAACATAATAGAGATACAGAAACACCGTGGCCCCTTTCTTGGAGATAACTCTGCACTATTGCGAGCTGGAAATGCCACTTCCAGTTTAGCTGTGCAGAAGAAGAACAACAAGAAGAAGAAATATCTCGAAATATGTCCGTCAGGCCCCTTCCCTTGAGATAAATCTGCAAATATCTCTGAAACGAAGCGAGCTATGGCAAAATGTTAAGAGACATTTTTTGTAGAGAATTATGTTTCCTACAATTTATGTTCTATGATATTTTTTGATCAGAAGCGTAGTTTTCGAGATATATCGAGATATTTAAAAGTTCCGAAGCCGCACCAACATAATAGGGATACAGAAACACCGTGGCCCCTTTCTTTGAGATAACTCTGCACTAGTGCGAGCCGCAAATGCCACTTCCACCTTAGCTGTGCAGAAGAAGAACAACAAGAAGAAGAAATATCTCGAAATATGTCCGTCAGGCCCCTTCCCTTGAGATAAATCTGCAAATATCTCGGAAACGAAGCGAGCTATGGCAAAATGTTAGGAGACCTTTTTTGTAGAGAATTAAGTTTCCTACTTTTTATGTTCTATGATATTTTTTGATCAGATGCGTAGTTCTCGAGATATATCAAGATATTTAAAAGTTCCGAAGCCGCACCAACATAATAGAGATACAGAAACACCGTGGCCCCTCTCTTTGAGATAACTCTGCACTACTGCGAGCTGTAAATGCCACTTCCAGCTTACCTGTGCAGAAGAAGAACAACAAGAAGAAGACATATCTCGAAATATGTCCGTCAGGCCCCTTCCCTTGAGATATATCTGCAAATATCTCGGAAACGAAGCGAGCTATGGCAAAATGTTAAGAGACCTTTTTTGTAGAGAATTATGTTTCCTACAATTTATGTTCTATGATATTTTTTGATCAGAAGCGTAGTTTTCGAGATATATCGAGATATTTAAAAGTTCCAAAGCCGCACCAACATAATAGAGATACAGAAACACCGTGGCCCCTTTCTTTGAGATAACTCTGCACTATTGCGAGCTGCAAATGCCACTTCCAGCTTAGCTGTGCAGAGGAAGAACAACAAGAAGAAGAAATATCTCGAAATATGTCCGTCAGGCCAGTTCCTTTGAGCTGAATCTGCAAATATCTCGGAAACGAAGCGAGCTATGGCAAAATGTTAAGAGACGTTTTTTGTAGAGAATTATGTTTCCTACAATTTATGTTCTATGATATTTTTTGATCAGAAGCGTAGTTTTCGAGATATATCGAGATATTTAAAAGTTCCGAAGCCGCACCAACATAATAGGGATACAGAAACACCGTGGCCCCTTTCTTTGAGATAACTCTGCACTAGTGCGAGCCGCAAATGCCACTTCCAGCTTAGCTGTGCAGAAGAAGAACAACAAGAAGAAGAAATATCTCGAAATATGTCCGCCAGGCCCCTTCCCTTGAGATAAATCTGCAAATATCTCGGAAACGAAGCGAGCTATGGCCAATTGTTAAGAGACCTTTTTTGTAGAGAATTAAGTTTCCTACTTTTTATGTTCTATGATATTTTTTGATCAGATGCGTAGTTCTCGAGATATATCGAGATATTTAAAAGTTCCAAAGCCGCACCAACATAATAGAGATACAGAAACACCGTGGCCCCTTTCTTTGAGATAACTCTGCACTATTGGGAGCTGTAAATGCCACTTCCAGCTTAGCTGTGCAGAAGAAGAACAACAAGAAGAAGACATATCTCGAAATATGTCCGTCAGGCCCCTTCCCTTGAGATATATCTGCAAATATCTCGGAAACGAAGCGAGCTATGGGAAAATGTTAAGAGACCTTTTTTGTAGAGAATTATGTTTCCTACAATTTATGTTCTATGATATTTTTTGATCAGAAGCGTAGTTTTCGAGATATATCGAGATATTTAAAAGTTCCGAAGCCGCACCAACATAATAGGGATACAGAAACACCGTGGCCCCTTTCTTTGAGATAACTCTGCACTATTGCGAGCTGCAAATGCCACTTCCAGCTTAGCTGTGCAGAGGAAGAACAACAAGAAGAAGAAATATCTCGAAATATGTCCGTCAGGCCAGTTCCTTTGAGCTGAATCTGCAAATCTCTCGGAAACGAAGCGAGCTATGGCAAAATGTTAAGAGACGTTTTTTGTAGAGAATTATGTTTCCTACAATTTATGTTCTATGATATTTTTTGATCAGAAGCGTAGTTTTCGAGATATATCGAGATATTTAAAAGTTCCGAAGCCGCGCCAACATAATAGGGATACAGAAACACCGTGGCCCCTTTCTTTGAGATAACTATGCAGTATTGCGAGCTGTAAATGCCACTTCCAGCTCAGCTGTGCAGAAGAAGAACAACAAGAAGAAGAAATATCTCGAAATATGTCCGTCAGGCCCCTTCCCTTGAGATAAATCTGCAAATATCTCGGAAACGAAGAGAGCTATGGCAAAATGTTAAGAGACCTTTTTTGTAGAGAATTATGTTTCCTACAATTTATGTTCTATGATATTTTTTGATCAGAAGCGTAGTTTTCGAGATATATCGAGATATTTAAAAGTTCCGAAGCCGCACCAACATAATAGGGATACAGAAACACCGTGGCCCCTTTCTTTGAGATAACTCTGCACTAGTGCGAGCCGCAAATGCCACTTCCACCTTAGCTGTGCAGAAGAAGAACAACAAGAAGAAGGAATATCTCGAAATATGTCCGTCAGGCCCCTTCCCTTGAGATAAATCTGCAAATATCTCGGAAACGAAGCGAGCTATGGCAAAATGTTGAGAGACCTTTTTTGTAGAGAATTAAGTTTCCTACTTTTCATGTTCTATGATATTTTTTGATCAGATGCGTAGTTCTCGAGATATATCAAGATATTTAAAAGTTCCGAAGCCGCACCAACATAATAGAGATACAGAAACACCGTGGCCCCTTTCTTTGAGATAACTCTGCACTATTGCGAGCTGTAAATGCCACTTCCAGCTTAGCTGTGCAGAAGAAGAACAACAAGAAGAAGAAATATCTCGAAATATGTCCGTCAGGCCCCTTCCCTTGAGATATATCTGCAAATATCTCGGAAACGAAGCGAGCTATGGCAAAATGTTAAGAGACCTTTTTTGTAGAGAATTATGTTTCCTACAATTTATGTTCTATGATATTTTTTGATCAGAAGCGTAGTTTTCGAGATATATCGAGATATTTAAAAGTTCCGAAGCCGCACCAACATAATAGGGATACAGAAACACCGTGGCCCCTTTCTTTGAGATAACTCTGCACTAGTGCGAGCCGCAAATGCCACTTCCAGCTTAGCTGTGCAGAAGAAGAACAACAAGGAGAAGAAATATCTCGAAATATGTCCGTCAGGACCCTTCCCTTGAGAAAAATCTGCAAATATCTCGGAAACGAAGCGAGCTATGGCCAATTGTTAAGAGACCTTTTTCGTAGAGAATTAAGTTTCCTACTTTTTATGTTCTATGATATTTTTTGATCAGATGCGTAGTTCTCGAGATATATCAAGATATTTAAAAGTTCCGAAGCCTCACCAACATAATAGGGATACAGAAACACCGTGGCCCCTTTCTTTGAGATAACTCTGCACTAGTGCGAGCCGCAAATGCCACTTCCAGCTTAGCTGTGCAGAAGAAGAACAACAAGAAGAAGAAATATCTCGAAATATGTCCGTCAGGCCCCTTCCCTTGAGATATATCTGCAAATATCTCAGAAACGAAGCGAGCTATGGCAAAATGTTAAGAGACCTTTTTTGTAGAGAATTAAGTTTCCTACTTTTTATGTTCTATGATATTTTTTGATCAGATGCGTAGTTCTCGAGATATATCAAGATATTTAAAAGTTCCGAAGCCGCACCAACATAATAGAGATACAGAAACACCGTGGCCCCTTTCTTTGAGATAACTCTGCACTATTGCGAGCTGTAAATGCCACTTCCAACTTAGCTGTGCAGAAGAAGAACAACAAGAAGAAGAAACATCTCGAAATATGTCCGTCAGGCCCCTTCCCTTGAGATAAATCTGCAAATATCTCGGAAACGAAGCGAGCTATGGCAAAATGTTAAGAGACGTTTTTTGTAGAGAATTATGTTTCCCACAATTTATGTTCTATGATATTTTTTGATCAGAAGCGTAGTTTTCGAGATATATCGAGATATTTAAAAGTTCCGAAGCCGCACCAACATAATAGGGATACAGAAACACCGTGGCCCCTTTCTTTGAGATAACTCTGCACTAGTGCGAGCCGCAAATGCCACTTCCACCTTAGCTGTGCAGAAGAAGAACAACAAGAAGAAGGAATATCTCGAAATATGTCCGTCAGGCCCCTTCCCTTGAGATAAATCTGCAAATATCTCGGAAACGAAGCGAGCTATGGCAAAATGTTGAGAGACCTTTTTTGTAGAGAATTAAGTTTCCTACTTTTCATGTTCTATGATATTTTTTGATCAGATGCGTAGTTCTCGAGATATATCAAGATATTTAAAAGTTCCGAAGCCGCACCAACATAATAGAGATACAGAAACACCGTGGCCCCTCTCTTTGAGATAACTCTGCACTATTGCGAGCTGCAAATGCCACTTCCAGCTTAGCTGTGCAGAGGAAGAACAACAAGAAGAAGAAATATCTCGAAATATGTCCGTCAGGCCAGTTCCTTTGAGCTGAATCTGCAAATATCTCGGAAACGAAGCGAGCTATGGCAAAATGTTAAGAGACGTTTTTTGTAAAGAATTATGTTTCCTACAATTTATGTTCTATCATATTTTTTGATCTGATGCGTAGTTCTCGAGATATATCAAGATATTTAAAAGTTCCGAAGCCGCACCAACATAATAGAGATACAGAAACACCGTGGCCCCTTTCTTTGAGATAACTCTGCACTATTGCGAGCTGTAAATGCCACTTCCAGCTTAGCTGTGCAGAAGAAGAACAACAAGAAGAAGAAATATCTCGAAATATGTCCGTCAGGCCCCTTCCCTTGAGATATATCTGCAAATATCTCGGAAACGAAGCGAGCTATGGCAAAATGTTAAGAGACCTTTTTTGTAGAGAATTATGTTTACTACAATTTATGTTCTATGATATTTTTTGATCAGAAGCGTAGTTTTCGAGATATATCGAGATATTTAAAAGTTCCGAAGCCGCACCAACATAATAGAGATACAGAAACACCGTGGCCCCTTTCGTTGAGATAACTCTGCACTAGTGCGAGCCGCAAATGCCACTTCCAGCTTAGCTGTGCAGAAGAAGAACAACAAGAAGAAGAAATATCTCGAAATATGTCCGTCAGGCCCCTTCCCTTGAGATAAATCTGCAAATATCTCGGAAACGAAGCGAGCTATGGGAAAATGTTAAGAGACATTTTTTGTAGAGAATTATGTTTCCTACAATTTATGTTCTATGATATTTTTTGATCAGAAGCGTAGTTTTCGAGATATATCGAGATATTTAAAAGTTCCGAAGCCGCACCAACATAATAGGGATACAGAAACACCGTGGCCCCTTCCTTTGAGATAACTCTGCACTAGTGCGAGCCGCAAATGCCACTTCCAGCTTAGCTGTGCAGAAGAAGAACAACAAGAAGAAGAAATATCTCGAAATATGTCCGCCAGGCCCCTTCCCTTGAGATAAATCTGCAAATATCTTGGAAACGAAGCGAGCTATGGCCAATTGTTAAGAGACCTTTTTTGTAGAGAATTAAGTTTCCTACTTTTTATGTTCTATCATATTTTTTGATCTGATGCGTAGTTTTCGAGATATATCGAGATATTTAAAAGTTCCGAAGCCGCACCAACATAATAGAGATACAGAAACACCGTGGCCCCTTTCGTTGAGATAACTCTGCACTAGTGCGAGCCGCAAATGCCACTTCCAGCTTAGCTGTGCAGAAGAAGAACAACAAGAAGAAGAAATATCTCGAAATATGTCCGTCAGGCCCCTTCCCTTGAGATAAATCTGCAAATATCTCGGAAACGAAGCGAGCTATGGCAAAATGTTAAGAGACGTTTTTTGTAGAGAATTATGTTTCCTACAATTTATGTTCTATGATATTTTTTGATCAGAAGCGTAGTTTTCAAGATATATCGAGATATTTAAAAGTTCCGAAGCCGCACCAACATAATAGGGATACAGAAACACCGTGGCCCCTTTCTTTGAGATAACTCTGCACTAGTGCGAGCCGCAAATGCCACTTCCAGCTTAGCTGTGCAGAAGAAGAACAACAAGAAGAAGAAATATCTCGAAATATGTCCGTCAGGCCCCTTCCCTTGAGATATATCTGCAAATATCTCGGAAACGAAGCGAGCTATGGCAAAATGTTAAGAGACCTTTTTTGTAGAGAATTATGTTTCGTACAATTTATGTTGTATGATATTTTTTGGTCAGAAGCGTAGTTTTCGAGATATATCGAGATATTTAAAAGTTCCAAAGCCGCACCAACATAATAGAGATACAGAAACACCGTGGCCCCTTTCTTTGAGATAACTCTGCACTAGTGCGAGCCGCAAATGCCACTTCCAGCTTAGCTGTGCAGAAGAAGAACAACAAGAAGAAGAAATATCTCGAAATATGTCCGTCAGGCCCCTTCCCTTGAGATAAATCTGCAAATATCTCGGAAACGAAGCGAGCTATGGCAAAATGTTGACAGACCTTTTTTGTAGAGAATTAAGTTTCCTACGTTTTATGTTCTATGATATTTTTTGATCAGATGCGTAGTTCTCGAGATATATCAAGATATTTAAAAGTTCCGAAGCCGCACCAACATAATAGAGATACAGAAACACCGTGGCCCCTTTCTTTGAGATAACTCTGCACTATTGCGAGCTGCAAATGCCACTTCCAGCTTAGCTGTGCAGGAGAAGAACATCAAGAAGAAGAAATATCTCGAAATATGTCCGTCAGGCCCCTTCCCTTGAGATAAATCTGCAAATATCTCGGAAACGAAGAGAGCTATGGCAAAATGTTAAGAGACCTTTTTTGTAGAGAATTAAGTTTCCTACTTTTTATGTTCTATAATATTTTTTGATCTGATGCGTAGTTCTCGAGATATATCAAGATATTTAAAAGTTCCGAAGCCGCACCAACATAATAGAGATACAGAAACACCGTGGCCCCTTTCTTTGAGATAACTCTGCACTATTGCGAGCTGTAAATGCCACTTCCAGCTTAGCTGTGCAGAGGAAGAACAACAAGAAGAAGAAATATCTCGAAATATGTCCGTCAGGCCCCTTCCCTTGAGATATATCTGCAAATGTCTCGGAAACGAAGCGAGCTATGGCAAAATGTTAAGAGACCTTTTTTGTAGAGAATTATGTTTCCTACAATTTATGTTCTATGATATTTTTTGATCAGAAGCGTAGTTTTCGAGATATATCGAGATATTTAAAAGTTCCGAAGCCGCACCAACATAATAGAGATACAGAAACACCGTGGCCCCTCTCTTTGAGATAACTCTGCACTACTGCGAGCTGGAAATGCCACTTCCAGTTTAGCTGTGCAGAAGAAGAACAACAAGAAGAAGAAATATCCCGAAATATGTCCGTTAGGCCCCTTCCCTTGAGATAAATCTGCAAATATCTCGGAAACGAAGCGAGCTATGGCAAAATGTTAAGAGACCTCTTTTGTAGAGAATTAAGCTTCCTACTTTTTATGTTCTATGATATTTTTTGATCAGATGCGTAGTTCTCGAGATATATCAAGATATCTAAAAGTTCCGAAGCCGCACCAACATAATAGAGATACAGAAACACCGTGGCCCCTTTCTTTGAGATAACTCTGCACTATTGCGAGCTGCAAATGCCACTTCCAGCTTAGCTGTGCAGAAGAAGAACAACAAGAAGAAGAAATATCTCGAAATATGTCCGTCAGGCCCCTTCCCTTGAGATAAATCTGCAAATATCTCGGAAACGAAGCGAGCTATGGCAAAATGTTAAGAGACCTTTTTCGTAGAGAATTAAGTTTCCTACTTTTTATCTTCTATGATATTTTTTGATCAGATGCGTAGTTCTCGAGATATATTAAGATATTTAAAAGTTCCGAAGCCGCACCAACATAATAGAGATACAGAAACACCGTGGCCCCTTTCTTTGAGATAACTCTGCACTATTGCGAGCTGTAAATGCCACTTCCAGCTTAGCTGTGCAGAAGAAGAACAACAAGAAGAAGAAATATCTCGAAATATGTCCGTCAGGTCCCTTCCCTTGAGATATATCTGCAAATATCTCGGAAACGAAGCGAGCTATGGCAAAATGTTAAGAGACCTTTTTTGTAGGGAATTAAGTTTCCTACTTTTTATGTTCTATGATATTTTTTGATCAGATGCGTAGTTCTCGAGATATATCAAGATATTTAAAAGTTCCGAAGCCGCACCAACATAATAGAGATACAGAAACACCGTGGCCCCTTTCTTTGAGATAACTCTGCACTATTGCGAGCTGTAAATGCCACTTCCAGCTTAGCTGTGCAGAAGAAGAACAACAAGAAGAAGAAATATCTCGAAATATGTCCGTCAGGCCCCTTCCCTTGAGATATATCTGCAAATATCTCGGAAACGAAGCGAGCTATGGCAAAATGTTAAGAGACCTTTTTTGTAGAGAATTAAGTTTCCTACTTTTTATGATCTATGATATTTTTTGATCAGATGCGTAGTTCTCGAGATATATCAAGATATTTAAAAGTTCCGAAGCCGCACCAACATAATAGAGATACAGAAACACCGTGGCCCCTTTCTTTGAGATAACTCTGCACTATTGCGAGCTGCAAATGCCACTTCCAGCTTAGCTGTGCAGAGGAAGAACAACAAGAAGAAGAAATATCTCGAAATATGTCCGTCAGGCCAGTTCCTTTGAGCTGAATCTGCAAATATCTCGGAAACAAAGCGAGCTATGGCAAAATGTTAAGAGACGTTTTTTATAGAGAATTATGTTTCCTACAATTTATGTTCTATGATATTTTTTGATCAGAAGCGTAGTTTTCGAGATATATCGAGATATTTAAAAGTTCCGAAGCCGCACCAACATAATAGGGATACAGAAACACCGTGGCCCCTTTCTTTGAGATAACTCTGCACTAGTGCGAGCCGCAAATGCCACTTCCAGCTTAGCTGTGCAGAAGAAGAACAACAAGAAGAAGAAATATCTCGAAATATGTCGGTCAGGCCCCTTCCCTTGAGATATATCTGCAAATATCTCGGAAACGAAGCGAGCTATGACAAAATGTTAAGAGACATTTTTGGAGAGAATTATGCTTCCTACAATTTATGTTCTATGATATTTTTTGATCAGAAGCGTAGTTTTCGAGATACATCGAGATATTTAAAAGTTCCGAAGCCGCACCAACATAATAGAGATACAGAAACACCGTGGCCCCTTTCTTTGAGATAACTCTGCACTATTGCGAGCTGTAAATGCCACTTCCAGCTTAGCTGTGCAGAGGAAGAACAACAAGAAGAAGAAATATCTCGAAATATGTCCGTCAGGCCCCTTCCCTTGAGATATATCTGCAAATGTCTCGGAAACGAAGCGAGCTATGGCAAAATGTTAAGAGACCTTTTTTGTAGAGAATTAAGTTTCCTACTTTTTATGTTCTATGATATTTTTTGATCAGATGCGTAGTTCTCGAGATATATCAAGATATCTAAAAGTTCCGAAGCCGCACCAACATAATAGAGATACAGAAACACCGTGGCCCCTTTCTTTGAGATAACTCTGCACTATTGCGAGCTGCAAATGCCACTTCCAGCTTAGCTGTGCAGAAGAAGAACAACAAGAAGAAGAAATATCTCGAAATATGTCCGTCAGGCCCCTTCCCTTGAGATAAATCTGCAAATATCTCGGAAACGAAGCGAGCTATGGCAAAATGTTAAGAGACCTTTTTCGTAGAGAATTAAGTTTCCTACTTTTTATCTTCTATGATATTTTTTGATCAGATGCGTAGTTCTCGAGATATATTAAGATATTTAAAAGTTCCGAAGCCGCACCAACATAATAGAGATACAGAAACACCGTGGCCCCTTTCTTTGAGATAACTCTGCACTATTGCGAGCTGTAAATGCCACTTCCAGCTTAGCTGTGCAGAAGAAGAACAACAAGAAGAAGAAATATCTCGAAATATGTCCGTCAGGTCCCTTCCCTTGAGATATATCTGCAAATATCTCGGAAACGAAGCGAGCTATGGCAAAATGTTAAGAGACCTTTTTTGTAGGGAATTAAGTTTCCTACTTTTTATGTTCTATGATATTTTTTGATCAGATGCGTAGTTCTCGAGATATATCAAGATATTTAAAAGTTCCGAAGCCGCACCAACATAATAGAGATACAGAAACACCGTGGCCCCTTTCTTTGAGATAACTCTGCACTATTGCGAGCTGTAAATGCCACTTCCAGCTTAGCTGTGCAGAAGAAGAACAACAAGAAGAAGAAATATCTCGAAATATGTCCGTCAGGCCCCTTCCCTTGAGATATATCTGCAAATATCTCGGAAACGAAGCGAGCTATGGCAAAATGTTAAGAGACCTTTTTTGTAGAGAATTAAGTTTCCTACTTTTTATGATCTATGATATTTTTTGATCAGATGCGTAGTTCTCGAGATATATCAAGATATTTAAAAGTTCCGAAGCCGCACCAACATAATAGAGATACAGAAACACCGTGGCCCCTTTCTTTGAGATAACTCTGCACTATTGCGAGCTGCAAATGCCACTTCCAGCTTAGCTGTGCAGAGGAAGAACAACAAGAAGAAGAAATATCTCGAAATATGTCCGTCAGGCCAGTTCCTTTGAGCTGAATCTGCAAATATCTCGGAAACAAAGCGAGCTATGGCAAAATGTTAAGAGACGTTTTTTATAGAGAATTATGTTTCCTACAATTTATGTTCTATGATATTTTTTGATCAGAAGCGTAGTTTTCGAGATATATCGAGATATTTAAAAGTTCCGAAGCCGCACCAACATAATAGGGATACAGAAACACCGTGGCCCCTTTCTTTGAGATAACTCTGCACTAGTGCGAGCCGCAAATGCCACTTCCAGCTTAGCTGTGCAGAAGAAGAACAACAAGAAGAAGAAATATCTCGAAATATGTCCGTCAGGCCAGTTCCTTTGAGCTGAATCTGCAAATATCTCGGAAACGAAGCGAGCTATGGCAAAATGTTAAGAGACGTTTTTTATAGAGAATTATGTTTCCTACAATTTATGTTCTATGACATTTTTTGATCAGAAGCGTAGTTTTCGAGATACATCGAGATATTTAAAAGTTCCGAAGCCGCACCAACATAATAGAGATACAGAAACACCGTGGCCCCTTTCTTTGAGATAACTCTGCACTAGTGCGAGCCGCAAATGCCAGTTCCAGCTTAGCTGTGCAGAAGAAGAACAACAAGAAGAAGAAATATCTCGAAATATGTCCGTCAGGCCCCTTCCCTTGAGATAAATCTGCAAATATCTCGGAAACGAAGCGAGCTATGGCAAAATGTTAAGAGACCTTTTTTGTAGAGAATTAAGTTTTCTACTTTTTATGTTGTATGATATTTTTTGATCAGATGCGTAGTTCTCGAGATATATCAAGATATTTAAAAGTTCCGAAGCCGCACCAACATAATAGAGATACAGAAACACCGTGGCCCCTTTCTTTTAGATAACTCTGCACTATTGCGAGCTGCAAATGCCACTTCCAGCTTAGCTGTGCAGAGGAAGAACAAGAAGAAGAAGAAATATCTCGAAATATGTCCGTCAGGCCAGTTCCTTTGAGCTGAATCTGCAAATATCTCGGAAACGAAGCGAGCTATGGCAAAATCTTAAGAGACCTTTTTTGTAGAGAATTCTGTTTCCTACAATTCATGTTCTATGATATTTTTTGATCAGAAGCGTAGTTTTCGAGATATATCGAGATATTTAAAAGTTCCGAAGCCGCACCAACATAATAGAGATACAGAAACACCGTGGCCCCTTTCTTTGAGATAACTCTGCACGATTGCGAGCTGTAAATGCCACTTCCAGCTTAGCTGTGCAGAAGAAGGACAACAAGAAGAAGAAATATCTCGAAATATGTCCGTCAGGCCCCTTCCCTTGAGATATATCTGCAAATATCTCGGAAACGAAGCGAGCTATGGCAAAATGTTAAGAGACCTTTTTTGTAGAGAATTAAGTTTCCTACTTTTTATGATCTATGATATTTTTTGATCAGATGCGTAGTTCTCGAGATATATCAAGATATTTAAAAGTTCCGAAGCCGCACCAACATAATAGAGATACAGAAACACCGTGGCCCCTTTCTTTGAGATAACTCTGCACTATTGCGAGCTGCAAATGCCACTTCCAGCTTAGCTGTGCAGAGGAAGAACAACAAGAAGAAGAAATATCTCGAAATATGTCCGTCAGGCCCCTTCCCTTGAGATAAATCTGCAAATATCTCGGAAACGAAGCGAGCTATGGCGAAATGTTAAGAGACCTTTTTTGTAGAGAATTAAGTTTCCTACTTTTTATCTTCTATGATATTTTTTGATCAGATGCGTAGTTCTCGAGATATATTAAGATATTTAAAAGTTCCGAAGCCGCACCAACATAATAGGGATACAGAAACACCGTGGCCCCTTTCTTTGAGATAACTCTGCACTAGTGCGAGCCGCAAATGCCACTTCCAGCTTAGCTGTGCAGAAGAAGAACAACAAGGAGAAGAAATATCTCGAAATATGTCCGTCAGGCCCCTTCCCTTGAGATATATCTGCAAATATCTCGGAAACGAAGCGAGCTATGGCAAAATGTTAAGAGACCTTTTTTGTAGAGAATTATGCTTCCTACAATTTATGTTCTATGATATTTTTTGATCAGAAGCGTAGTTTTCGAGATACATCGAGATATTTAAAAGTTCCGAAGCCGCACCAACATAATAGAGATACAGAAACACCGTGGCCCCTTTCTTTGAGATAACTCTGCACTAGTGCGAGCCGCAAATGCCAGTTCCAGCTTAGCTGTGCAGAAGAAGAACAACAAGAAGAAGAAATATCTCGAAATATGTCCGTCACGCCCCTTCCCTTGCGATAAATCTGCAAATATCTCGGAAACGAAGCGAGCTATGGCAAAATGTTAAGATACCTTTTTTGTAGAGAATTAAGTTTTCTACTTTTTATGTTGTATGATATTTTTTGATCAGATGCGTAGTTCTCGAGATATATCAAGATATTTAAAAGTTCCGAAGCCGCACCAACATAATAGAGATACAGAAACACCGTGGCCCCTTTCTTTGAGATAACTCTGCACTATTGCGAGCTGCAAATGCCACTTCCAGCTTAGCTGTGCAGAGGAAGAACAAGAAGAAGAAGAAATATCTCGAAATATGTCCGTCAGGCCAGTTCCTTTGAGCTGAATCTGCAAATATCTCGGAAACGAAGCGAGCTATGGCAAAATCTTAAGAGACCTTTTTTGTAGAGAATTCTGTTTCCTACAATTTATGTTCTATGATATTTTTTGATCAGAAGCGTAGTTTTCGAGATATATCGAGATATTTAAAAGTTCCGAAGCCGCACCAACATAATAGAGATACAGAAACACCGTGGCCCCTTTCTTTGAGATAACTCTGCACTAGTGCGAGCCGCAAATGCCACTTCCAGCTTAGCTGTGCAGAAGAAGAACAACAAGAAGAAGAAATATCTCGAAATATGTCCGTCAGGCCCCTTCCCTTGAGATAAATCTGCAAATATCTCTGAAACGAAGCGAGCTATGGCAAAATGTTAAGAGACCTTTTTTGTAGAGAATTAAGTTTCCTACTTTTTATGTTCTATGATATTTTTTGATGAGATGCGTAGATCTCGAGATATATCAAGATATTTAAAAGTTTCGAAGCCGCACCAACATAATAGAGATACAGAAACACCGTGGCCCCTTTCTTTGAGATAACTCTGCACTAGTGCGAGCCGCAAATGCCACTTCCAGCTTAGCTGTGCAGAAGAAGAACAACAAGGAGAAGAAATATCTCGAAATATGTCCGTCAGGCCCCTTCCCTTGAGATATATCTGCAAATATCTCGGAAACGAAGCGAGCTATGGCAAAATGTTAAGAGACCTTTTTTGTAGAGAATTATGCTTCCTACAATTTATGTTCTATGATATTTTTTGATCAGAAGCGTAGTTTTCGAGATACATCGAGATATTTAAAAGTTCCGAAGCCGCACCAACATAATAGAGATACAGAAACACCGTGGCCCCTTTCTTTGAGATAACTCTGCACTAGTGCGAGCCGCAAATGCCAGTTCCAGCTTAGCTGTGCAGAAGAAGAACAACAAGAAGAAGAAATATCTCGAAATATGTCCGTCACGCCCCTTCCCTTGCGATAAATCTGCAAATATCTCGGAAACGAAGCGAGCTATGGCAAAATGTTAAGAGACCTTTTTTGTAGAGAATTAAGTTTTCTACTTTTTATGTTGTATGATATTTTTTGATCAGATGCGTAGTTCTCGAGATATATCAAGATATTTAAAAGTTCCGAAGCCGCACCAACATAATAGAGATACAGAAACACCGTGGCCCCTTTCTTTGAGATAACTCTGCACTATTGCGAGCTGCAAATGCCACTTCCAGCTTAGCTGTGCAGAGGAAGAACAACAAGAAGAAGAAATATCTCGAAATATGTCCGTCAGGCCAGTTCCTTTGAGCTGAATCTGCAAATATCTCGGAAACGAAGCGAGCTATGGCAAAATCTTAAGAGACCTTTTTTGTAGAGAATTCTGTTTCCTACAATTTATGTTCTATGATATTTTTTGATCAGAAGCGTAGTTTTCGAGATATATCGAGATATTTAAAAGTTCCGAAGCCGCACCAACATAATAGAGATACAGAAACACCGTGGCCCCTTTCTTTGAGATAACTCTGCACTAGTGCGAGCCGCAAATGCCAGTTCCAGCTTAGCTGTGCAGAAGAAGAACAACAAGAAGAAGAAATATCTCGAAATATGTCCGTCAGGCCCCTTCCCTTGAGATAAATCTGCAAATATCTCGGAAACGAAGCGAGCTATGGCAAAATGTTAAGAGACCTTTTTTGTAGAGAATTAAGTTTCCTACTTTTTATGTTGTATGATATTTTTTGATCAGATGCGTAGTTCTCGAGATATATCAAGATATTTAAAAGTTCCGAAGCCGCACCAACATAATAGAGATACAGAAACACCGTGGCCCCTTTCTTTGAGATAACTCTGCACTATTGCGAGCTGCAAATGCCACTTCCAGCTTAGCTGTGCAGAGGAAGAACAACAAGAAGAAGAAATATCTCGAAATATGTCCGTCAGGCCAGTTCCTTTGAGCTGAATCTGCAAATATCTCGGAAACGAAGCGAGCTATGGCAAAATCTTAAGAGACCTTTTCTGTAGAGAATTCTGTTTCCTACAATTTATGTTCTATGATATTTTTTGATCAGAAGCGTAGTTTTCGAGATATATCGAGATATTTAAAAGTTCCGAAGCCGCACCAACATAATAGAGATACAGAAACACCGTGGCCCCTTTCTTTGAGATAACTCTGCACTAGTGCGAGCCGCAAATGCCACTTCCAGCTTAGCTGTGCAGAAGAAGAACAACAAGAAGAAGAAATATCTCGAAATATGTCCGTCAGGCCCCTTCCCTTGAGATAAATCTGCAAATATCTCTGAAACGAAGCGAGCTATGGCAAAATGTTAAGAGACCTTTTTTGTAGAGAATTAAGTTTCCTACTTTTTATGTTCTATGATATTTTTTGATGAGATGCGTAGATCTCGAGATATATCAAGATATTTAAAAGTTCCGAAGCCGCACCAACATAATAGAGATACAGAAACACCGTGGCCCCTTTCTTTGAGATAACTCTGCACTATTGCGAGCTGCAAATGCCACTTCCAGCTTAGCTGTGCAGAGGAAGAACAACAAGAAGAAGAAATATCTCGAAATATGTCCGTCAGGCCAGTTCCTTTGAGCTGAATCTGCAAATATCTCGGAAACGAAGCGAGCTATGGCAAAATCTTAAGAGACCTTTTTTGTAGAGAATTCTGTTTCCTACAATTTATGTTCTATGATATTTTTTGATCAGAAGCGTAGTTTTCGAGATATATCGAGATATTTAAAAGTTCCGAAGCCGCACCAACATAATAGAGATACAGAAACACCGTGGCCCCTTTCTTTGAGATAACTCTGCACTAGTGCGAGCCGCAAATGCCACTTCCAGCTTAGCTGTGCAGAAGAAGAACAACAAGAAGAAGAAATATCTCGAAATATGTCCGTCAGGCCCCTTCCCTTGAGATAAATCTGCAAATATCTCTGAAACGAAGCGAGCTATGGCAAAATGTTAAGAGACCTTTTTTGTAGAGAATTAAGTTTCCTACTTTTTATGTTCTATGATATTTTTTGATGAGATGCGTAGATCTCGAGATATATCAAGATATTTAAAAGTTTCGAAGCCGCACCAACATAATAGAGATACAGAAACACCGTGGCCCCTTTCTTTGAGATAACTCTGCACTAGTGCGAGCCGCAAATGCCACTTCCAGCTTAGCTGTGCAGAAGAAGAACAACAAGGAGAAGAAATATCTCGAAATATGTCCGTCAGGCCCCTTCCCTTGAGATATATCTGCAAATATCTCGGAAACGAAGCGAGCTATGGCAAAATGTTAAGAGACCTTTTTTGTAGAGAATTATGCTTCCTACAATTTATGTTCTATGATATTTTTTGATCAGAAGCGTAGTTTTCGAGATACATCGAGATATTTAAAAGTTCCGAAGCCGCACCAACATAATAGGGATACAGAAACACCGTGGCCCCTTTCTTTGAGATAACTCTGCACTAGTGCGAGCCGCAAATGCCACTTCCAGCTTAGCTGTGCAGAAGAAGAACAACAAGGAGAAGAAATATCTCGAAATATGTCCGTCAGGCCCCTTCCCTTGAGATATATCTGCAAATATCTCGGAAACGAAGCGAGCTATGGCAAAATGTTAAGAGACCTTTTTTGTAGAGAATTATGCTTCCTACAATTTATGTTCTATGATATTTTTTGATCAGAAGCGTAGTTTTCGAGATACATCGAGATATTTAAAAGTTCCGAAGCCGCACCAACATAATAGAGATACAGAAACACCGTGGCCCCTTTCTTTGAGATAACTCTGCACTAGTGCGAGCCGCAAATGCCAGTTCCAGCTTAGCTGTGCAGAAGAAGAACAACAAGAAGAAGAAATATCTCGAAATATGTCCGTCACGCCCCTTCCCTTGCGATAAATCTGCAAATATCTCGGAAACGAAGCGAGCTATGGCAAAATGTTAAGAGACCTTTTTTGTAGAGAATTAAGTTTTCTACTTTTTATGTTGTATGATATTTTTTGATCAGATGCGTAGTTCTCGAGATATATCAAGATATTTAAAAGTTCCGAAGCCGCACCAACATAATAGAGATACAGAAACACCGTGGCCCCTTTCTTTGAGATAACTCTGCACTATTGCGAGCTGCAAATGCCACTTCCAGCTTAGCTGTGCAGAGGAAGAACAACAAGAAGAAGAAATATCTCGAAATATGTCCGTCAGGCCAGTTCCTTTGAGCTGAATCTGCAAATATCTCGGAAACGAAGCGAGCTATGGCAAAATCTTAAGAGACCTTTTTTGTAGAGAATTCTGTTTCCTACAATTTATGTTCTATGATATTTTTTGATCAGAAGCGTAGTTTTCGAGATACATCGAGATATTTAAAAGTTCCGAAGCCGCACCAACATAATAGGGATACAGAAACACCGTGGCCCCTTTCTTTGAGATAACTCTGCACTAGTGCGAGCCGCAAATGCCACTTCCAGCTTAGCTGTGCAGAAGAAGAACAACAAGGAGAAGAAATATCTCGAAATATGTCCGTCAGGCCCCTTCCCTTGAGATATATCTGCAAATATCTCGGAAACGAAGCGAGCTATGGCAAAATGTTAAGAGACCTTTTTTGTAGAGAATTATGCTTCCTACAATTTATGTTCTATGATATTTTTTGATCAGAAGCGTAGTTTTCGAGATACATCGAGATATTTAAAAGTTCCGAAGCCGCACCAACATAATAGAGATACAGAAACACCGTGGCCCCTTTCTTTGAGATAACTCTGCACTAGTGCGAGCCGCAAATGCCAGTTCCAGCTTAGCTGTGCAGAAGAAGAACAACAAGAAGAAGAAATATCTCGAAATATGTCCGTCACGCCCCTTCCCTTGCGATAAATCTGCAAATATCTCGGAAACGAAGCGAGCTATGGCAAAATGTTAAGAGACCTTTTTTGTAGAGAATTAAGTTTTCTACTTTTTATGTTGTATGATATTTTTTGATGAGATGCGTAGTTCTCGAGATATATCAAGATATTTAAAAGTTCCGAAGCCGCACCAACATAATAGAGATACAGAAACACCGTGGCCCCTTTCTTTGAGATAACTCTGCACTATTGCGAGCTGCAAATGCCACTTCCAGCTTAGCTGTGCAGAGGAAGAACAACAAGAAGAAGAAATATCTCGAAATATGTCCGTCAGGCCAGTTCCTTTGAGCTGAATCTGCAAATATCTCGGAAACGAAGCGAGCTATGGCAAAATCTTAAGAGACCTTTTTTGTAGAGAATTCTGTTTCCTACAATTTATGTTCTATGATATTTTTTGATCAGAAGCGTAGTTTTCGAGATATATCGAGATATTTAAAAGTTCCGAAGCCGCACCAACATAATAGAGATACAGAAACACCGTGGCCCCTTTCTTTGAGATAACTCTGCACTAGTGCGAGCCGCAAATGCCAGTTCCAGCTTAGCTGTGCAGAAGAAGAACAACAAGAAGAAGAAATATCTCGAAATATGTCCGTCAGGCCCCTTCCCTTGAGATAAATCTGCAAATATCTCGGAAACGAAGCGAGCTATGGCAAAATGTTAAGAGACCTTTTTTGTAGAGAATTAAGTTTCCTACTTTTTATGTTGTATGATATTTTTTGATCAGATGCGTAGTTCTCGAGATATATCAAGATATTTAAAAGTTCCGAAGCCGCACCAACATAATAGAGATACAGAAACACCGTGGCCCCTTTCTTTGAGATAACTCTGCACTATTGCGAGCTGCAAATGCCACTTCCAGCTTAGCTGTGCAGAGGAAGAACAACAAGAAGAAGAAATATCTCGAAATATGTCCGTCAGGCCAGTTCCTTTGAGCTGAATCTGCAAATATCTCGGAAACGAAGCGAGCTATGGCAAAATCTTAAGAGACCTTTTTTGTAGAGAATTCTGTTTCCTACAATTTATGTTCTATGATATTTTTTGATCAGAAGCGTAGTTTTCGAGATATATCGAGATATTTAAAAGTTCCGAAGCCGCACCAACATAATAGAGATACAGAAACACCGTGGCCCCTTTCTTTGAGATAACTCTGCACTAGTGCGAGCCGCAAATGCCACTTCCAGCTTAGCTGTGCAGAAGAAGAACAACAAGAAGAAGAAATATCTCGAAATATGTCCGTCAGGCCCCTTCCCTTGAGATAAATCTGCAAATATCTCTGAAACGAAGCGAGCTATGGCAAAATGTTAAGAGACCTTTTTTGTAGAGAATTAAGTTTCCTACTTTTTATGTTCTATGATATTTTTTGATGAGATGCGTAGATCTCGAGATATATCAAGATATTTAAAAGTTTCGAAGCCGCACCAACATAATAGAGATACAGAAACACCGTGGCCCCTTTCTTTGAGATAACTCTGCACTATTGCGAGCTGCAAATGCCACTTCCAGCTTAGCTGTGCAGAGGAAGAACAACAAGAAGAAGAAATATCTCGAAATATGTCCGTCAGGCCAGTTCCTTTGAGCTGAATCTGCAAATATCTCGGAAACGAAGCGAGCTATGGCAAAATGTTAAGAGACGTTTTTTGTAGAGAATTATGTTTCCTACAATTTATGTTCTATGATATTTTTTGATCAGAAGCGTAGTTTTCGAGATATATCGAGATATTTAAAAGTTCCGAAGCCGCACCAACATAATAGGGATACAGAAACACCGTGGCCCCTTTCTTTGAGATAACTCTGCACTAGTGCGAGCCGCAAATGCCACTTCCAGCTTAGCTGTGCAGAAGAAGAACAACAAGAAGAAGAAATATCTCGAAATATGTCCGTCAGGCCCCTTCCCTTGAGATAAATCTGCAAATATCTCGGAAACGAAGCGAGCTATGGCAAAATGTTAAGAGACGTTTTTTGTAGAGAATTATGTTTCCTACAATTTATGTTCTACGATATTTTTTGATCAGAAGCGTAGTTTTCGAGATATATCGAGATATTTTAAAGTTCCGAAGCCGCACCAACACAATAGGGATACAGAAACACCGTGGCCCCTTTCTTTGAGATAACTCTGCACTATTGCGAGCCGCAAATGCCACTTCCAGCTTAGCTGTGCAGAAGAAGAACAACAAGAAGAAGAAATATCTCGAAATATGTCCGTCAGGCCCCTTCCCTTGAGATAAATCTGCAAATATCTCGGAAACGAAGCGAGCTATGGCAAAATGTTAAGAGACCTTTTTTGTAGAGAATTAAGTTTCCTACTTTTTATGTTCTATGATATTTTTTGATCAGATGCGTAGTTCTCGAGATATATCAAGATATTTAAAAGTTCCGAAGCCGCACCAACATAATAGAGATACAGAAACACCGTGGCCCCTTTCTTTGAGATAACTCTGCACTATTGCGAGCTGTAAATGCCACTTCCAGCTTAGCTGTGCAGAAGAAGAACAACAAGAAGAAGAAATATCTCGAAATATGTCCGTCAGGCCCCTTCCCTTGAGATAAATCTGCAAATATCTAGGAAACGAAGCAAGCTATGGCAAAATGTTAAGAGACCTTTTTTGTATGGAATTATGTTTCCTACTTTTTATGTTCTATGATATTTTTTGATCAGACGCGTAGTTCTCGAGATATATCAAGATATTTAAAAGTTCCGAAGCCGCACCAACATAATAGAGATACAGAAACAACGTGGCTCCTTTCTTTTAGATAAATCTGCACTATTGCGACCTGGAAATGCCACTTCCAGTTTAGCTGTGCAGAAGAAGAACAACAAGAAGAAGAAATATCTCGAAATAAGTCCGTTAGGCCCCTTCCCTTGAGATAAATCTGCAAATATCTCGGAAACGAAGCGAGCTATGGCAAAATGTTAAGAGACCTTTTTTGTAGAGAATTAAGTTTCCTACTTTTTATGTTCTATGATATTTTTTGATCAGATGCGTAGTTCTCGAGATATATCAAGATATTTAAAAGCTCCGAAGCCGCACCAACATAATAGAGATACAGAAACACCGTGGCCCCTTTCTTTGAGATAACTCTGCACTATTGCGAGCTGCAAATGCCACTTCCAGCTTAGCTGTGCAGAAGAAGAACAACAAGAAGAAGAAATATCTCGAAATATGTCCGTCAGGCCCCTTCCCTTGAGATATATCTGCAAATATCTCGGAAACGAAGCAAGCTATGGCAAAATGTTAAGAGACCTTTTTTGTAGAGAATTAAGTTTGCTACTTTTTATGTTCTATGATATTTTTTGATCAGATGCGTAGTTCTCGAGATATATCGAGATATTTAAGAGTTCCGAAGCCGCACCAACATAATAGAGATACAGAAACACCGTGGCCCCTTTCTTTGAGATAACTCTGCACTAGTGCGAGCCGCAAATGCCACTTCCAGCTTAGCTGTGCAGAAGAAGAACAAGAAGAAGAAGAAATATCTCGAAATATGTCCGTCAGGCCCCTTCCCTTGAGATAAATCTGCAAATATCTCGGAAACGAAGCGAGCTATGGCAAAATGTTAAGAGACCTTCTTTGTAGAGAATTAAGTTTCCTACTTTTTATGTTCTATGATATTTTTTGATCAGATGCGTAGTTCTCGAGATATATCAAGATATTTAAAAGTTCCGAAGCCGCACCAACATAATAGAGATACAGAAACACCGTGGCCCCTTTCTTTGAGATAACTCTGCACTATTGCGAGCTGCAAATGCCACTTCCAGCTTAGCTGTGCAGAGGAAGAACAAGAAGAAGAAGAAATATCTCGAAATATGTCCGTCACGCCAGTTCCTTTGAGCTGAATCTGCAAATATCTCGGAAACGAAGCGAGCTATGGCAAAATGTTAAGAGACGTTTTTTATAGAGAATTATGTTTCCTACAATTTATGTTCTATGATATTTTTTGATCAGAAGCGTAGTTTTCGAGATATATCGAGATATTTAAAAGTTCCGAAGCCGCACCAACATAATAGGGATACAGAAACACCGTGGCCCCTTTCTTTGAGATAACTCTGCACTAGTGCGAGCCGCAAATGCCACTTCCAGCTTAGCTGTGCAGAAGAAGAACAACAAGAAGAAGAAATATCGCGAAATATGTCCGTCAGGCCCCTTCCCTTGAGATATATCTGCAAATATCTCGGAAACGAAGCGAGCTACGGCA
This sequence comes from Osmia lignaria lignaria, assembly GCF_051020975.1. Lineage (NCBI taxonomy): Eukaryota > Metazoa > Arthropoda > Insecta > Hymenoptera > Megachilidae > Osmia > Osmia lignaria. Next base: position 10,084,121 of record NW_027478166.1, read on the forward strand.
AAATGTTAAGAGACCTTTTTTGTAGAAAATTAGGTTTCCTACTTTTTATGTTCCATGATATTTTTTGATCAGATGCGTAGTTCTCGAGATATATCGAGATATTTAAAAGTTCCGAAGCCGCACCAACATAATAGAGATACAGAAACACCGTGGCCCCTTTCTTTGAGATAACTGTGCACTATTGCGAGCTGCAAATGCCACTTCCAGCTTAGCTGTGCAGAAGAAGAACAACAAGAAGAAGAAATATCTCGAAATATGTCCGTCAGGCCCCTTCCCTTGAGATAAATCGGCAAGTATCTCGGAAACGAAGCGAGCTATGGCAAAATGTTGAGAGACCTTTTTTGTAGACAATTAAGTTTCCTACTTTTTATGTTCTATGATATTTTTTGATCAGATGCGTAGATCTCGAGATATATCAAGATATTTAAAAGTTCCGAAGCCGCACCAACATAATAGGGATACAGAAACACCGTGGCCCCTTTCTTTGAGATAACTCTGCACTATTGCGAGCTGCAAATGCCACTTCCAGCTTAGCTGTGCAGAAGAAGAACAACAAGAAGAAGAAATATCTCGAAATACGTCCGTCAGGCCCCTTCCCTTGAGATAAATCTGCAAATATCTCGGAAACGAAGCGAGCTATGGCAAAATGTTAAGAGACCTTTTTTGTATGGAATTATGTTTCCTACTTTTTATGTTCTATGATATTTTTTGATCAGACGCGTAGTTCTCGAGATATATCAAGATATTTAAAAGTTCCGAAGCCGCACCAACATAATAGAGATACAGAAACAACGTGGCTCCTTTCTTTTAGATAACTCTGCACTATTGCGACCTGGAAATGCCACTTCCAGTTTAGCTGTGCAGAAGAAGAACAACAAGAAGAAGAAATATCTCGAAATAAGTCCGTTAGGCCCCTTCCCTTGAGATAAATCTGCAAATATCTCGGAAACGAAGCGAGCTATGGCAAAATGTTAAGAGACCTTTTTTGTAGAGAATGAAGTTTCCTACTTTTTATGTTCTATGATATTTTTTGATCAGATGCGTAGATCTCGAGATATATCAAGATATTTAAAAGTTCCGATGCCGCACCAACATAATAGAGATACAGAAACACCGTGGCCCCTCTCTTTGAGATAACTCTGCACAATTGCGAGCTGCAAATGCCACTTCCAGCTTAGCTGTGCAGAAGAAGAACAACCAGAAGAAGAAATATCTCGAAATATGTCCGTCAGGCCCCTTCCCTTGAGATAAATCTGCAAATATCTCGGAAACGAAGCGAGCTATTGCAAAATGGTAAGAGACCTTTTTTGTAGAGGATTGAGTTTCCTACTTTTTATGTTCTATGATATTTTTTGATCAGATGCGTAGTTCTCGAGATATATCAAGATATTTAAAAGTTAAGAAGCCGCACCAACATAATAGAGATACAGAAACACCGTGGCCCCTTTCTTTGAGATAACTCTGCACTAATGCGAGCTGCAAATGCCACTTCCAGCTTAGCTGTGCAGAAGAAGAACAACAAGAAGAAGAAATATCACGAAATATGTCCGTTAGGCCCCTTCCCTTGAGATAAATCTGCAAATATCTCGGAAACGAAGCGAGCTATGGCAAAATCTTACCAGACTTTTTTGTAGAGAATTAAGTTTCCTACTTTTTATGTTCTATGATATTTTTTGATCAGATGCGTAGTTCTCGAGATATATCAAGATATTTAAAAGTTCCGAAGCCGCACCAACATAATAGAGATACAGAAACACCGTGGCCCCTTTCTTTGAGATAACTCTGCACTATTGCGAGCTGCAAATGCCACTTCCAGCTTAGCTGTGCAGAAGAAGAACAACAAGAAGAAGAAATATCTCGAAATATGTCCGTCAGGCCCCTTCCCTTGAGATAAATCGGCAAGTATCTCGGAAACGAAGCGAGCTATGGCAAAATGTTGAGAGACCTTTTTTGTAGAGAATTAAGTTTCCTACTTTTTATGTTCTATGATATTTTTTGATCAGATGCGTAGATCTCGAGATATATCAAGATATTTAAAAGTTCCGAAGCCGCACCAACATAATAGAGATACAGAAACACCGTGGCCCCTTTCTTTGAGATAACTCTGCACTATTGCGAGCTGCAAATGCCACTTCCAGCTTAGCTGTGCAGAAGAAGAACAACAAGAAGAAGAAATATCTCGAAATATGTCCGTCAGGCCCCTTCCATTGAGATAAATCTGCAAATATCTCGGAAACGAAGCCAGCTATGGCAAAATGTTAAGAGACCTTTTTTGTATGGAATTATGTTTCCTACTTTTTATGTTCTATGATATTTTTTGATCAGACGCGTAGTTCTCGAGATATATCAAGATATTTAAAAGTTCCGAAGCCGCACCAACATAATAGAGATACAGAAACACCGTGGCTCCTTTCTTTTAGATAACTCTGCACTATTGCGACCTGGAAATGCCACTTCCAGTTTAGCTGTGCAGAAGAAGAACAACAAGAAGAAGAAATATCTCGAAATAAGTCCGTTAGGCCCCTTCCCTTGAGATAAATCTGCAAATATCTCGGAAACGAAGCGAGCTATGGCAAAATGTTAAGAGACCTTTTTTGTAGAGAATTAAGTTTCCTACTTTTTATGTTCTATGATATTTTTTGATCAGATGCGTAGATCTCGAGATATATCGAGATATTTAAAAGTTCCGAAGCCGCACCAACATAATAGAGATACAGAAACACCGTGGCCCCTCTCTTTGAGATAACTCTGCACAATTGCGAGCTGCAAATGCCACTTCCAGCTTAGCTGTGCAGAAGAAGAACAACCAGAAGAAGAAATATCTCGAAATATGTCCGTCAGGCCCCTTCCCTTGAGATAAATCGGCAAGTATCTCGGAAACGAAGCGAGCTATGGCAAAATGTTGAGAGACCTTTTTTGTAGAAAATTAGGTTTCCTACTTTTTATGTTCTATGATATTTTTTGATCAGATGCGTAGTTCTCGAGATATATCAAGATATTTAAAAGTTCCGAAGCCGCACCAACATAATAGAGATACAGAAACACCGTGGCCCCTTTCTTTGCGATAACTCTGCACTATTGCGAGCTGCAAATGCCACTTCCAGCTTAGCTGTGCAGAAGAAGAACAACAAGAAGAAGAAATATCTCGAAATATGTCCGTCAGGCCCCTTCCCTTGAGATACATCTGCAAATATCTCGGAAACGAAGCGAGCTATGCCAAAATGTTAAGAGACCTTATTTGTAGAGAATTAAGTTTCCTACTTTTTATGTTCTATGATATTTTTTGATCAGATGCGTAGTTCTCGAGATATATCGAGATATTTAAAAGTTCCGAAGCCGCACCAACATAATAGAGATACAGAAACACCGTGGCCCCTTTCTTTGAGATAACTGTGCACTATTGCGAGCTGCAAATGCCACTTCCAGCTTAGCTGTGCAGAAGAAGAACAACAAGAAGAAGAAATATCTCGAAATATGTCCGTCAGGCCCCTTCCCTTGAGATAAATCGGCAAGTATCTCGGAAACGAAGCGAGCTATGGCAAAATGTTGAGAGACCTTTTTTGTAGAGAATTAAGTTTCCTACTTTTTATGTTCTATGATATTTTTTGATCAGATGCGTAGATCTCGAGATATATCAAGATATTTAAAAGTTCCGAAGCCGCACCAACATAATAGAGATACAGAAACACCGTGGCCCCTTTCTTTGAGATAACTCTGCACTATTGCGAGCTGCAAATGCCACTTCCAGCTTAGCTGTGCAGAAGAAGAACAACAAGAAGAAGAAATATCTCGAAATATGTCCGTCAGGCCCCTTCCCTTGAGATAAATCTGCAAATATCTCGGAAACGAAGCGAGCTATGGCAAAATGTTAAGAGACCTTTTTTGTATGGAATTATGTTTCCTACTTTTTATGTTCTATGATATTTTTTGATCAGACGCGTAGTTCTCGAGATATATCAAGATATTTAAAAGTTCCGAAGCCGCACCAACATAATAGAGATACAGAAACACCGTGGCTCCTTTCTTTTAGATAACTCTGCACTATTGCGACCTGGAAATGCCACTTCCAGTTTAGCTGTGCAGAAGAAGAACAACAAGAAGAAGAAATATCTCGAAATATGTCCGTTAGGCACCTTCCCTTGAGATAAATCTGCAAATATCTCGGAAACGAAGCGAGCTATTGCAAAATCTTACCAGACTTTTTTGTAGAGAATTAAGTTTCCTACTTTTTATGTTCTATGATATTTTTTGATCAGATGCGTAGTTCTCGATATATATCAAGATATTTAAAAGTTCCGAAGCCGCACCAACATAATAGAGATACAGAAACACCGTGGCCCCTGTCTTTGAGATAACTCTGCACTATTGCGAGCTGTAAATGCCACTTCCAGCTTAGCTGTGCAGAAGAAGAACAACAAGAAGAAGACATATCTCGAAATATGTCCGTCAGGCCCCTTCCCTTGAGATATATCTGCAAATATCTCGGAAACGAAGCGAGCTATGGCAAAATGTTAAGAGACCTTTTTTGTAGAGAATTAAGTTTCCTACTTTTTATGTTCTATGATATTTTTTGATCAGATGCGTAGTTCTCGAGATATATCAAGATATTTAAAAGTTCCGAAGCCGCACCAACATAATAGAGATACAGAAACACCGTGGCCCCTTTCTTTGAGATAACTCTGCACTATTGCGAGCTGCAAATGCCACTTCCAGCTTAGCTGTGCAGAGGAAGAACAACAAGAAGAAGAAATATCTCGAAATATGTCCGTCAGGCCAGTTCCTTTGAGCTGAATCTGCAAATATCTCGGAAACGAAGCGAGCTATGGCAAAATGTTAAGAGACGTTTTTTGTAGACAATTATGTTTCCTACAATTTATGTTCTATGATATTTTTTGATCAGAAGCGTAGTTTTCGAGATATATCGAGATATTTAAAAGTTCCGAAGCCGCACCAACATAATAGGGATACAGAAACACCGTGGCCCCTTTCTTTGAGATAACTCTGCACTATTGCGAGCTGCAAATGCCACTTCCAGCTTAGCTGTGCAGAAGAAGAACAACAAGAAGAAGAAATATCTCGAAATATGTCCGTCAGGCCCCTTCCCTTGAGATGAATCTGCAAATATCTCGGAAACGAAGAGAGCTATGGCAAAATGTTAAGAGACCTTTTTTGTAGAGAATTATGTTTCCTACAATTTACGTTCTATGATATTTTTTGATCAGAAGCGTAGTTTTCGAGATATATCGAGATATTTAAAAGTTCCGAAGCCGCACCAGCATAATAGGGATACAGAAACACCGTGGCCCCTTTCTTTGAGATAACTCTGCACTAGTGCGAGCCGCAAATGCCACTTCCAGCTTAGCTGTGCAGCAGAAGAACAACAAGAAGAAGAAATATCTCGAAATATGTCCGTCAGGCCACTTCCCTTGAGATAAATCTGCAAATATCTCGGAAACGAAGCGAGCTATGGCAAAATGTTAAGAGACCTTTTTTGTAGAGAATTATGTTTCCTACTTTTTATGTTCTATGATATTTTTTGATCAGACGCGTAGCTCTCGAGATATATCAAGATATTTAAAAGTTCCGAAGCCGCACCAACATAATAGAGATACAGAAACACCGTGGCCCCTCTCTTTGAGATAACCCTGCACTAGTGCGAGCCGCAAATGCCACTTCCAGCTTAGCTGTGCAGAAGAAGAACAACAAGAAGAAGAAATATCTCGAAATATGTCCGTCAGGCCCCTTCCCTTGAGATAAATCTGCAAATATCTCGGAAACGAAGCGAGCTATGGCAAAATGTTGAGAGACCTTTTTTGTAGAGAATTATGTTTCCTACTTTTTATGTTCTATGATATTTTTTGATCAGACGCGTAGCTCTCGAGATATATCAAGATATTTAAAAGTTCCGAAGCCGCACCAACATAATAGAGATACAGAAACACCGTGGCCCCTCTCTTTGAGATAACTCTGCACTATTGCGAGCTGGAAATGCCACTTCCAGTTTAGCTGTGCAGAAGAAGAACAACAAGAAGAAGAAATATCTCGAAATATGTCCGTTAGGCCCCTTCCCTTGAGATAAATCTGCAAATATCTCGGAAACGAAGCGAGCTATGGCAAAATGTTAAGAGACCTTTTTTGTAGAGAATTATGTTTCCTACTTTTTATGTTCTATGATATTTTTTGATCAGACGCGTAGCTCTCGAGATATATCAAGATATTTAAAAGTTCCGAAGCCGCACCAACATAATAGAGATACAGAAACACCGTGGCCCCTTTCTTTGAGATAACTCTGCACTATTGCGAGCTGGAAATGCCACTTCCAGTTTAGCTGTGCAGAAGAAGAACAACAAGAAGAAGTAATATCTCGAAATATGTCCGTTAGGCCCCTTCCCTTGAGATAAATCTGCAAATATCTCGGAAACGAAGCGAGCTATGGCAAAATGTTAAGAGACCTTTTTTGTAGAGAATTAAGTTTCCTACTTTTTATGTTCTATGATATTTTTTGATCAGATGCGTAGTTCTCGATATATATCAAGATATTTAAAAGTTCCGAAGCCGCACCAACATAATAGAGATACAGAAACACCGTGGCCCCTGTCTTTGAGATAACTCTGCACTATTGCGAGCTGTAAATGCCACTTCCAGCTTAGCTGTGCAGAAGAAGAACAACAAGAAGAAGACATATCTCGAAATATGTCCGTCAGGCCCCTTCCCTTGAGATATATCTGCAAATATCTCGGAAACGAAGCGAGCTATGGCAAAATGTTAAGAGACGTTTTTTGTAGACAATTATGTTTCCTACAATTTACGTTCTATGATATTTTTTGATCAGAAGCGTAGTTTTCGAGATATATCGAGATATTTAAAAGTTCCGAAGCCGCACCAGCATAATAGGGATACAGAAACACCGTGGCCCCTTTCTTTGAGATAACTCTGCACTAGTGCGGGCCGCAAATGCCACTTCCAGCTTAGCTGTGCAGCAGAAGAACAACAAGAAGAAGAAATATCTCGAAATATGTCCGTCAGGCCACTTCCCTTGAGATAAATCTGCAAATATCTCGGAAACGAAGCGAGCTATGGCAAAATGTTAAGAGACCTTTTTTGTAGAGAATTATGTTTCCTACTTTTTATGTTCTATGATATTTTTTGATCAGACGCGTAGCTCTCGAGATATATCAAGATATTTAAAAGTTCCGAAGCCGCACCAACATAATAGAGATACAGAAACACCGTGGCCCCTCTCTTTGAGATAACTCTGCACTAGTGCGAGCCGCAAATGCCACTTCCAGCTTAGCTGTGCAGAAGAAGAACAACAAGAAGAAGAAATATCTCGAAATATGTCCGTCAGGCCCCTTCCCTTGAGATAAATCTGCAAATATCTCGGAAACGAAGCGAGCTATGGCAAAATGTTGAGAGACCTTTTTTGTAGAGAATTATGTTTCCTACTTTTTATGTTCTATGATATTTTTTGATCAGACGCGTAGCTCTCGAGATATATCAAGATATTTAAAAGTTCCGAAGCCGCACCAACATAATAGAGATACAGAAACACCGTGGCCCCTCTCTTTGAGATAACTCTGCACTATTGCGAGCTGGAAATGCCACTTCCAGTTTAGCTGTGCAGAAGAAGAACAACAAGAAGAAGAAATATCTCGAAATATGTCCGTTAGGCCCCTTCCCTTGAGATAAATCTGCAAATATCTCGGAAACGAAGCGAGCTATGGCAAAATGTTAAGAGACCTTTTTTGTAGAGAATTATGTTTCCTACTTTTTATGTTCTATGATATTTTTTGATCAGAAGCGTAGTTTTCGAGATATATCGAGATATTTAAAAGTTCCGAAGCCGCACCAACATAATAGAGATACAGAAACACCGTGGCCCCTTTCTTTGAGATAACTCTGCACTATTGCGAGCTGCAAATGCCACTTCCAGCTTAGCTGTGCAGAGGAAGAACAACAAGAAGAAGAAATATCTCGAAATATGTCCGTCAGGCCAGTTCCTTTGAGCTGAATCTGCAAATATCTCGGAAACGAAGCGAGCTATGGTAAAATGTTAAGAGACCTTTTTTGTAGAGAATTAAGTTTCCTACTTTTTATTTTCTATGATATTTTTTGATCAGATGCGTAGTTCTCGAGATATATCAAGATATTTAAAAGTTTCGAAGCCGCACCAACATAATAGAGATACAGAAACACCGTGGCCCCTTTCTTTGAGATAACTCTGCACTATTGCGAGCTGCAAATGCCACTTCCAGCTTAGCTGTGCAGAGGAAGAACAACAAGAAGAAGAAATATCTCGAAATATGTCCGTCAGGCCAGTTCCTTTGAGCTGAATCTGCAAATATCTCGGAAACGAAGCGAGCTATGGCAAAATGTTAAGAGACGTTTTTTGTAGAGAATTATGTTTCCTACAATTTATGTTCTATGATATTTTTTGATCAGAAGCGTAGTTTTCGAGATATATCGAGATATTTAAAAGTTCCGAAGCCGCACCAACATAATAGGGATACAGAAACACCGTGGCCCCTTTCTTTGAGATAACTCTGCACTAGTGCGAGCCGCAAATGCCACTTCCAGCTTAGCTGTGCAGAAGAAGTACAACAAGAAGAAGAAATATCTCGAAATATGTCCGTCAGGCCCCTTCCCTTGAGATAAATCTGCAAATATCTCGGAAACGAAGCGAGCTATGGCAAAATGTTAAGAGACCTTTTTTGTAGAGAATTAAGTTTCCTACTTTTTATGTTCTATGATATTTTTTGATCAGATGCGTAGTTCTCGAGATATATCAAGATATTTAAAAGTTCCGAAGCCGCACCAACATAATAGAGATACAGAAACACCGTGGCCCCTCTCTTTGAGATAACTCTGCACTATTGCGAGCTGGAAATGCCACTTCCAGTTTAGCTGTGCAGAAGAAGAACAACAAGAAGAAGAAATATCTCGAAATATGTCCGTTAGGCCCCTTCCCTTGAGATAAATCTGCAAATATCTCGGAAACGAAGCGAACTATGGCGAAATGTTAAGAGACCTTTTTTGTAGAGAATTAAGTTTCCTACTTTTTATCTTCTACGATATTTTTTGAGCAGATGCGTAGTTCTCGAGATATATCAAGATATTTAAAAGTTCCGAAGCCGCACCAACATAATAGAGATACAGAAACACCGTGGCCCCTTTCTTTGAGATAACTCTGCACTAGTGCGAGCCGCAAATGCCACTTCCAGCTTAGCTGTGCAGAAGAAGAACAACAAGAAGAAGAAATATCTCGAAATATGTCCGTTAGGCCCCTTCCCTTGAGATATATCTGCAAATATCTCGGAAACGAAGCAAGCTATGGCAAAATGTTAAGAGACCTTTTTTGTAGAGAATTCTGTTTCCTACAATTTATGTTCTATGATATTTTTTGATCAGAAGCGTAGTTTTCGAGATATATCGAGATATTTAAAAGTTCCGAAGCCGCACCAACATAATAGAGATACAGAAACACCGTGGCCCCTTTCTTTGAGATAACTCTGCACTATTGCGAGCTGTAAATGCCACTTCCAGCTTAGCTGTGCAGAAGAAGAACAACAAGAAGAAGAAATATCTCGAAATATGTCCGTCAGGCCCCTTCCCTTGAGATATATCTGCAAATATCTCGGAAACGAAGCGAGCTATGGCAAAATGTTAAGAGACCTTTTTTGTAGAGAATTCTGTTTCCTACAATTTATGTTCTTTGATATTTTTCGATCAGAAGCGTAGTTTTCGAGATATATCGAGATATTTAAGAGTTCCGAAGCCGCACCAACATAATAGAGATACAGAAACACCGTGGCCCCTTTCTTTGAGATAACTCTGCACTAGTGCGAGCCGCAAATGCCACTTCCAGCTTAGCTGTGCAGAAGAAGAACAAGAAGAAGAAGAAATATCTCGAAATATGTCCGTCAGGCCCCTTCCCTTGAGATAAATCTGCAAATATCTCGGAAACGAAGCGAGCTATGGCAAAATGTTAAGAGACCTTTTTTGTAGAGAATTAAGTTTCCTACTTTTTATGTTCTATGATATTTTTTGATCAGATGCGTAGTTCTCGAGATATATCAAGATATTTAAAAGTTCCGAAGCCGCACCAACATAATAGAGATACAGAAACACCGTGGCCCCTTTCTTTGAGATAACTCTGCACTATTGCGAGCTGCAAATGCCACTTCCAGCTTAGCTGTGCAGAGGAAGAACAAGAAGAAGAAGAAATATCTCGAAATATGTCCGTCACGCCAGTTCCTTTGAGCTGAATCTGCAAATATCTCGGAAACGAAGCGAGCTATGGCAAAATGTTAAGAGACGTTTTTTATAGAGAATTATGTTTCCTACAATTTATGTTCTATGATATTTTTTGATCAGAAGCGTAGTTTTCGAGATATATCGAGATATTTAAAAGTTCCGAAGCCGCACCAACATAATAGGGATACAGAAACACCGTGGCCCCTTTCTTTGAGATAACTCTGCACTAGTGCGAGCCGCAAATGCCACTTCCAGCTTAGCTGTGCAGAAGAAGAACAACAAGAAGAAGAAATATCTCGAAATATGTCCGTCAGGCCCCTTCCCTTGAGATATATCTGCAAATATCTCGGAAACGAAGCGAGCTACGGCAAAATGTTAAGAGACCTTTTTTGTAGAAAATTAGGTTTCCTACTTTTTATGTTCCATGATATTTTTTGATCAGATGCGTAGTTCTCGAGATATATCGAGATATTTAAAAGTTCCGAAGCCGCACCAACATAATAGAGATACAGAAACACCGTGGCCCCTTTCTTTGAGATAACTGTGCACTATTGCGAGCTGCAAATGCCACTTCCAGCTTAGCTGTGCAGAAGAAGAACAACAAGAAGAAGAAATATCTCGAAATATGTCCGTCAGGCCCCTTCCCTTGAGATATATCGGCAAGTATCTCGGAAACGAAGCGAGCTATGGCAAAATGTTGAGAGACCTTTTTTGTAGACAATTAAGTTTCCTACTTTTTATGTTCTATGATATTTTTTGATCAGATGCGTAGATCTCGAGATATATCAAGATATTTAAAAGTTCCGAAGCCGCACCAACATAATAGGGATACAGAAACACCGTGGCCCCTTTCTTTGAGATAACTCTGCACTATTGCGAGCTGCAAATGCCACTTCCAGCTTAGCTGTGCAGAAGAAGAACAACAAGAAGAAGAAATATCTCGAAATACGTCCGTCAGGCCCCTTCCCTTGAGATAAATCTGCAAATATCTCGGAAACGAAGCGAGCTATGGCAAAATGTTAAGAGACCTTTTTTGTATGGAATTATGTTTCCTACTTTTTATGTTCTATGATATTTTTTGATCAGACGCGTAGTTCTCGAGATATATCAAGATATTTAAAAGTTCCGAAGCCGCACCAACATAATAGAGATACAGAAACAACGTGGCTCCTTTCTTTTAGATAACTCTGCACTATTGCGACCTGGAAATGCCACTTCCAGTTTAGCTGTGCAGAAGAAGAACAACAAGAAGAAGAAATATCTCGAAATAAGTCCGTTAGGCCCCTTCCCTTGAGATAAATCTGCAAATATCTCGGAAACGAAGCGAGCTATGGCAAAATGTTAAGAGACCTTTTTTGTAGAGAATGAAGTTTCCTACTTTTTATGTTCTATGATATTTTTTGATCAGATGCGTAGATCTCGAGATATATCAAGATATTTAAAAGTTCCGAAGCCGCACCAACATAATAGAGATACAGAAACACCGTGGCCCCTCTCTTTGAGATAACTCTGCACAATTGCGAGCTGCAAATGCCACTTCCAGCTTAGCTGTGCAGAAGAAGAACAACCAGAAGAAGAAATATCTCGAAATATGTCCGTCAGGCCCCTTCCCTTGAGATAAATCTGCAAATATCTCGGAAACGAAGCGAGCTATTGCAAAATGGTAAGAGACCTTTTTTGTAGAGGATTGAGTTTCCTACTTTTTATGTTCTATGATATTTTTTGATCAGATGCGTAGTTCTCGAGATATATCAAGATATTTAAAAGTTAAGAAGCCGCACCAACATAATAGAGATACAGAAACACCGTGGCCCCTTTCTTTGAGATAACTCTGCACTAATGCGAGCTGCAAATGCCACTTCCAGCTTAGCTGTGCAGAAGAAGAACAACAAGAAGAAGAAATATCACGAAATATGTCCGTTAGGCCCCTTCCCTTGAGATAAATCTGCAAATATCTCGGAAACGAAGCGAGCTATGGCAAAATCTTACCAGACTTTTTTGTAGAGAATTAAGTTTCCTACTTTTTATGTTCTATGATATTTTTTGATCAGATGCGTAGTTCTCGAGATATATCAAGATATTTAAAAGTTCCGAAGCCGCACCAACATAATAGAGATACAGAAACACCGTGGCCCCTTTCTTTGAGATAACTCTGCACTATTGCGAGCTGCAAATGCCACTTCCAGCTTAGCTGTGCAGAAGAAGAACAACAAGAAGAAGAAATATCTCGAAATATGTCCGTCAGGCCCCTTCCCTTGAGATAAATCGGCAAGTATCTCGGAAACGAAGCGAGCTATGGCAAAATGTTGAGAGACCTTTTTTGTAGAGAATTAAGTTTCCTACTTTTTATGTTCTATGATATTTTTTGATCAGATGCGTAGATCTCGAGATATATCAAGATATTTAAAAGTTCCGAAGCCGCACCAACATAATAGAGATACAGAAACACCGTGGCCCCTTTCTTTGAGATAACTCTGCACTATTGCGAGCTGCAAATGCCACTTCCAGCTTAGCTGTGCAGAAGAAGAACAACAAGAAGAAGAAATATCTCGAAATATGTCCGTCAGGCCCCTTCCATTGAGATAAATCTGCAAATATCTCGGAAACGAAGCCAGCTATGGCAAAATGTTAAGAGACCTTTTTTGTATGGAATTATGTTTCCTACTTTTTATGTTCTATGATATTTTTTGATCAGACGCGTAGTTCTCGAGATATATCAAGATATTTAAAAGTTCCGAAGCCGCACCAACATAATAGAGATACAGAAACACCGTGGCTCCTTTCTTTTAGATAACTCTGCACTATTGCGACCTGGAAATGCCACTTCCAGTTTAGCTGTGCAGAAGAAGAACAACAAGAAGAAGAAATATCTCGAAATAAGTCCGTTAGGCCCCTTCCCTTGAGATAAATCTGCAAATATCTCGGAAACGAAGCGAGCTATGGCAAAATGTTAAGAGACCTTTTTTGTAGAGAATTAAGTTTCCTACTTTTTATGTTCTATGATATTTTTTGATCAGATGCGTAGATCTCGAGATATATCGAGATATTTAAAAGTTCCGAAGCCGCACCAACATAATAGAGATACAGAAACACCGTGGCCCCTCTCTTTGAGATAACTCTGCACAATTGCGAGCTGCAAATGCCACTTCCAGCTTAGCTGTGCAGAAGAAGAACAACCAGAAGAAGAAATATCTCGAAATATGTCCGTCAGGCCCCTTCCCTTGAGATAAATCGGCAAGTATCTCGGAAACGAAGCGAGCTATGGCAAAATGTTGAGAGACCTTTTTTGTAGAAAATTAGGTTTCCTACTTTTTATGTTCTATGATATTTTTTGATCAGATGCGTAGTTCTCGAGATATATCAAGATATTTAAAAGTTCCGAAGCCGCACCAACATAATAGAGATACAGAAACACCGTGGCCCCTTTCTTTGCGATAACTCTGCACTATTGCGAGCTGCAAATGCCACTTCCAGCTTAGCTGTGCAGAAGAAGAACAACAAGAAGAAGAAATATCTCGAAATATGTCCGTCAGGCCCCTTCCCTTGAGATACATCTGCAAATATCTCGGAAACGAAGCGAGCTATGCCAAAATGTTAAGAGACCTTATTTGTAGAGAATTAAGTTTCCTACTTTTTATGTTCTATGATATTTTTTGATCAGATGCGTAGTTCTCGAGATATATCGAGATATTTAAAAGTTCCGAAGCCGCACCAACATAATAGAGATACAGAAACACCGTGGCCCCTTTCTTTGAGATAACTGTGCACTATTGCGAGCTGCAAATGCCACTTCCAGCTTAGCTGTGCAGAAGAAGAACAACAAGAAGAAGAAATATCTCGAAATATGTCCGTCAGGCCCCTTCCCTTGAGATAAATCGGCAAGTATCTCGGAAACGAAGCGAGCTATGGCAAAATGTTGAGAGACCTTTTTTGTAGAGAATTAAGTTTCCTACTTTTTATGTTCTATGATATTTTTTGATCAGATGCGTAGATCTCGAGATATATCAAGATATTTAAAAGTTCCGAAGCCGCACCAACATAATAGAGATACAGAAACACCGTGGCCCCTTTCTTTGAGATAACTCTGCACTATTGCGAGCTGCAAATGCCACTTCCAGCTTAGCTGTGCAGAAGAAGAACAACAAGAAGAAGAAATATCTCGAAATATGTCCGTCAGGCCCCTTCCCTTGAGATAAATCTGCAAATATCTCGGAAACGAAGCGAGCTATGGCAAAATGTTAAGAGACCTTTTTTGTATGGAATTATGTTTCCTACTTTTTATGTTCTATGATATTTTTTGATCAGACGCGTAGTTCTCGAGATATATCAAGATATTTAAAAGTTCCGAAGCCGCACCAACATAATAGAGATACAGAAACACCGTGGCTCCTTTCTTTTAGATAACTCTGCACTATTGCGACCTGGAAATGCCACTTCCAGTTTAGCTGTGCAGAAGAAGAACAACAAGAAGAAGAAATATCTCGAAATATGTCCGTTAGGCACCTTCCCTTGAGATAAATCTGCAAATATCTCGGAAACGAAGCGAGCTATTGCAAAATCTTACCAGACTTTTTTGTAGAGAATAAAGTTTCCTACTTTTTATGTTCTATGATATTTTTTGATCAGATGCGTAGTTCTCGATATATATCAAGATATTTAAAAGTTCCGAAGCCGCACCAACATAATAGAGATACAGAAACACCGTGGCCCCTCTCTTTGAGATAACTCTGCACTATTGCGAGCTGTAAATGCCACTTCCAGCTTAGCTGTGCAGAAGAAGAACAACAAGAAGAAGACATATCTCGAAATATGTCCGTCAGGCCCCTTCCCTTGAGATATATCTGCAAATATCTCGGAAACGAAGCGAGCTATGGCAAAATGTTAAGAGACCTTTTTTGTAGAGAATTAAGTTTCCTACTTTTTATGTTCTATGATATTTTTTGATCAGATGCGTAGTTCTCGAGATATATCAAGATATTTAAAAGTTCCGAAGCCGCACCAACATAATAGAGATACAGAAACACCGTGGCCCCTTTCTTTGAGATAACTCTGCACTAGTGCGAGCCGCAAATGCCACTTCCAGCTTAGCTGTGCAGCAGAAGAACAACAAGAAGAAGAAATATCTCGAAATATGTCCGTCAGGCCACTTCCCTTGAGATAAATCTGCAAATATCTCGGAAACGAAGCGAGCTATGGCAAAATGTTAAGAGACCTTTTTTGTAGAGAATTATGTTTCCTACTTTTTATGTTCTATGATATTTTTTGATCAGACGCGTAGCTCTCGAGATATATCAAGATATTTAAAAGTTCCGAAGCCGCACCAACATAATAGAGATACAGAAACACCGTGGCCCCTCTCTTTGAGATAACCCTGCACTAGTGCGAGCCGCAAATGCCACTTCCAGCTTAGCTGTGCAGAAGAAGAACAACAAGAAGAAGAAATATCTCGAAATATGTCCGTCAGGCCCCTTCCCTTGAGATAAATCTGCAAATATCTCGGAAACGAAGCGAGCTATGGCAAAATGTTGAGAGACCTTTTTTGTAGAGAATTATGTTTCCTACTTTTTATGTTCTATGATATTTTTTGATCAGACGCGTAGCTCTCGAGATATATCAAGATATTTAAAAGTTCCGAAGCCGCACCAACATAATAGAGATACAGAAACACCGTGGCCCCTCTCTTTGAGATAACTCTGCACTATTGCGAGCTGGAAATGCCACTTCCAGTTTAGCTGTGCAGAAGAAGAACAACAAGAAGAAGAAATATCTCGAAATATGTCCGTTAGGCCCCTTCCCTTGAGATAAATCTGCAAATATCTCGGAAACGAAGCGAGCTATGGCAAAATGTTAAGAGACCTTTTTTGTAGAGAATTATGTTTCCTACTTTTTATGTTCTATGATATTTTTTGATCAGAAGCGTAGTTTTCGAGATATATCGAGATATTTAAAAGTTCCGAAGCCGCACCAACATAATAGAGATACAGAAACACCGTGGCCCCTTTCTTTGAGATAACTCTGCACTATTGCGAGCTGCAAATGCCACTTCCAGCTTAGCTGTGCAGAGGAAGAACAACAAGAAGAAGAAATATCTCGAAATATGTCCGTCAGGCCAGTTCCTTTGAGCTGAATCTGCAAATATCTCGGAAACGAAGCGAGCTATGGTAAAATGTTAAGAGACCTTTTTTGTAGAGAATTAAGTTTCCTACTTTTTATTTTCTATGATATTTTTTGATCAGATGCGTAGTTCTCGAGATATATCAAGATATTTAAAAGTTTCGAAGCCGCACCAACATAATAGAGATACAGAAACACCGTGGCCCCTTTCTTTGAGATAACTCTGCACTATTGCGAGCTGCAAATGCCACTTCCAGCTTAGCTGTGCAGAGGAAGAACAACAAGAAGAAGAAATATCTCGAAATATGTCCGTCAGGCCAGTTCCTTTGAGCTGAATCTGCAAATATCTCGGAAACGAAGCGAGCTATGGCAAAATGTTAAGAGACGTTTTTTGTAGAGAATTATGTTTCCTACAATTTATGTTCTATGATATTTTTTGATCAGAAGCGTAGTTTTCGAGATATATCGAGATATTTAAAAGTTCCGAAGCCGCACCAACATAATAGGGATACAGAAACACCGTGGCCCCTTTCTTTGAGATAACTCTGCACTAGTGCGAGCCGCAAATGCCACTTCCAGCTTAGCTGTGCAGAAGAAGTACAACAAGAAGAAGAAATATCTCGAAATATGTCCGTCAGGCCCCTTCCCTTGAGATAAATCTGCAAATATCTCGGAAACGAAGCGAGCTATGGCAAAATGTTAAGAGACCTTTTTTGTAGAGAATTAAGTTTCCTACTTTTTATGTTCTATGATATTTTTTGATCAGATGCGTAGTTCTCGAGATATATCAAGATATTTAAAAGTTCCGAAGCCGCACCAACATAATAGAGATACAGAAACACCGTGGCCCCTCTCTTTGAGATAACTCTGCACTATTGCGAGCTGGAAATGCCACTTCCAGTTTAGCTGTGCAGAAGAAGAACAACAAGAAGAAGAAATATCTCGAAATATGTCCGTTAGGCCCCTTCCCTTGAGATAAATCTGCAAATATCTCGGAAACGAAGCGAACTATGGCGAAATGTTAAGAGACCTTTTTTGTAGAGAATTAAGTTTCCTACTTTTTATCTTCTACGATATTTTTTGAGCAGATGCGTAGTTCTCGAGATATATCAAGATATTTAAAAGTTCCGAAGCCGCACCAACATAATAGAGATACAGAAACACCGTGGCCCCTTTCTTTGAGATAACTCTGCACTAGTGCGAGCCGCAAATGCCACTTCCAGCTTAGCTGTGCAGAAGAAGAACAACAAGAAGAAGAAATATCTCGAAATATGTCCGTCAGGCCCCGTCCCTTGAGATAAATCTGCAAATATCTCGGAAACGAAGCGAGCTATGGTAAAATGTTAAGAGACCTTTTTTGTAGAGAATTAAGTTTCCTACTTTGTATGTTCTATGATATTTTTTGATCAGATGCGTAGTTCTCGAGATATATCAAGATATTTAAAAGTTTCGAAGCCGCACCAACATAATAGAGATACAGAAACACCGTGGCCCCTTTCTTTGAGATAACTCTGCACTATTGCGAGCTGCAAATGCCACTTCCAGCTTAGCTGTGCAGAGGAAGAACAACAAGAAGAAGAAATATCTCGAAATATGTCCGTTAGGCCCCTTCCCTTGAGATACATCTGCAAATATCTCGGAAACGAAGCGAGCCATGGCAAAATGTTAAGAGACCTTTTTTGTAGAGAATTAAGTTTCCTACTTTTTTTGTTCTATGATATTTTTTGATCAGATACGTAGTTCTCGATATATATCAAGATATTTAAAAGTTCCGAAGCCGCACCAACATAATAGAGATACAGAAACACCGTGGCCCCTTTCTTTGAGATAACTCTGCACTATTGCGAGCTGTAAATGCCACTTCCAGCTTAGCTGTGCAGAAGAAGAACAACAAGAAGAAGACATATCTCGAAATATGTCCGTCACGCCCCTTCCCTTGAGATATATCTGCAAATATCTCGGAAACGAAGCGAGCTATGGCAAAATGTTAAGAGACCTTTTTTGTAGAGAATTATGTTTCCTACAATTTACGTTCTATGATATTTTTTGATCAGAAGCGTAGTTTTCGAGATATATCGAGATATTTAAAAGTTCCAAAGCCGCACCAACATAATAGAGATACAGAAACCCCGTGGCCCCTTTCTTTGAGATAACTCTGCACTAGTGCGAGCCGCAAATGCCACTTCCAGCTTAGCTGTGCAGAAGAAGAACAACAAGAAGAAGAAATATCTCGAAATATGTCCGTCAGGCCCCTTCCCTTGAGATAAATCTGCAAATATCTCGGAAACGAAGCGAGCTATGGCAAAATGTTGGGGGACCTTTTCTGTAGAGAATTAAGTTTCCTACTTTTTATGTTCTATGATATTTTTTGATCAGATGCGTAGTTCTCGAGATATATCAAGATATTTAAAAGTTCCGAAGCCGCACCAACATAATAGAGATACAGAAACACCGTGGCCCCTGTCTTTGAGATAACTCTGCACTATTGCGAGCTGTAAATGCCACTTCCAGCTTAGCTGTGCAGAAGAAGAACAACAAGAAGAAGACATATCTCGAAATATGTCCGTCAGGCCCCTTCCCTTGAGATATATCTGCAAATATCTCGGAAACGAAGCGAGCTATGGCAAAATGTTAAGAGACCTTTTTTGTAGAGAATTAAGTTTCCTACTTTTTATGTTCTATGATATTTTTTGATCAGATGCGTAGTTCTCGAGATATATCAAGATATTTAAAAGTTCCGAAGCCGCACCAACATAATAGAGATACAGAAACACCGTGGCTCCTTTCTTTGAGATAACTCTGCACTATTGCGAGCTGCAAATGCCACTTCCAGCTTAGCTGTGCAGAGGAAGAACAACAAGAAGAAGAAATATCTCGAAATATGTCCGTCAGGCCAGTTCCTTTGAGCTGAATCTGCAAATATCTCGGAAACGAAGCGAGCTATGGCAAAATGTTAAGAGACGTTTTTTGTAGAGAATTATGTTTCCTACAATTTATGTTCTATGATATTTTTTGATCAGAAGCGTAGTTTTCGAGATATATCGAGATATTTAAAAGTTCCGAAGCCGCACCAACATAATAGGGATACAGAAACACCGTGGCCCCTTTCTTTGAGATAACTCTGCACTATTGCGAGCTGTAAATGCCACTTCCAGCTTAGCTGTGCAGAAGAAGAACAACAAGAAGAAGACATATCTCGAAATATGTCCGTCAGGCCCCTTCCCTTGAGATATATCTGCAAATATCTCGGAAACGAAGCGAGCTATGGCAAAATGTTAAGAGACCTTTTTTGTAGAGAATTATGTTTCCTACTTTTTATGTTCTATGATATTTTTTGATCAGATGCGTAGTTCTCGAGCTATATCAAGATATTTAAAAGTTCCGAAGCCGCACCAACATAATAGAGATACAGAAACACCGTGGCCCCTCTCTTTGAGATAACTCTGCACTATTGCGAGCTGGAAATGCCACTTCCAGTTTAGCTGTGCAGAAGAAGAACAACAAGAAGAAGAAGTATCTGGAAATATGTCCGTCAGGCCCCTTCCCTTGAGATAAATCTGCAAATATCTCGGAAACGAAGCGAGCTATGGCAAAATGTTAAGAGACCTTTTTTGTAGAGAATTATGTTTCCTACAATTTATGTTCTATGATATTTTTTGATCAGAAGCGTAGTTTTCGAGATATATCGAGATATTTAAAAGTTCCGAAGCCGCACCAACATAATAGAGATACAGAAACACCGTGGCCCCTTTCTTTGAGATAACTCTGCACTAGTGCGAGCCGCAAATGCCACTTCCAGCTTAGCTGTGCAGAAGAAGAACATCAAGAAGAAGAAATATCTCGAAATATGTCCGTCAGGCCCCTTCCCTTGAGATAAATCTGCAAATATCTCGGAAACGAAGAGAGCTATGGCAAAATGTTAAGAGACCTTTTTTGTAGAGAATTAAGTTTCCTACTTTTTATGTTCTATGATATTTTTTGATCTGATGCGTAGTTCTCGAGATATATCAAGGTATTTAAAAGTTCCGAAGCCGCACCAACATAATAGAGATACAGAAACACCGTGGCCCCTTTCTTTGAGATAACTCTGCACTATTGCGAGCCGCAAATGCCACTTCCAGCTTAGCTGTGCAGAAGAAGAACAACAAGAAGAAGAAATATCTCGAAATATGTCCGTCAGGCCCCTTCCCTTGAGATAAATCTGCAAATATCTCGGAAACGAAGCGAGCTATGGCAAAATGTTGAGAGACCTTTTTTGTAGAGAATTAAGTTTCCTACGTTTTATGTTCTATGATATTTTTTGATCAGATGCGTAGTTCTCGAGATATATCAAGATATTTAAAAGTTCCGAAGCCGCACCAACATAATAGAGATACAGAAACACCGTGGCCCCTTTCTTTGAGATAACTCTGCACTATTGCGAGCTGCAAATGCCACTTCCAGCTTAGCTGTGCAGAAGAAGAACATACAGAAGAAGAAATATCTCGAAATATGTCCGTCAGGCCCCTTCCCTTGAGGTAAATCTGCAAATATCTCGGAAACGAAGAGAGCTATGGCAAAATGTTAAGCGACCTTTTTTGTAGAGAATTAAGTTTCCTACTTTTTATGTTCTATGATATTTTTTGATCTGATGCGTAGTTCTCGAGATATATCAAGATATTTAAAAATTCCGAAGCCGCACCAACATAATAGAGATACAGAAACACCGTGGCCCCTTTCTTTGAGATAACTCTGCACTATTGCGAGCTGTAAATGCCACTTCCAGCTTAGCTGTGCAGAAGAAGAACAACAAGAAGAAGACATATCTCGAAATATGTCCGTCAGGCCCCTTCCCTTGAGATATATCTGCAAATATCTCGGAAACGAAGCGAGCTATGGCAAAATGTTAAGAGACCTTTTTTGTAGAGAATTATGTTTCCTACAATTTATGTTCTATGATATTTTTTGATCAGAAGCGTAGTTTTCGAGATATATCGAGATATTTAAAAGTTCCAAAGCCGCACCAACATAATAGAGATACAGAAACACCGTGGCCCCTTTCTTTGAGATAACTCTGCACTAGTGCGAGCCGCCAATGCCACTTCCAGCTTAGCTGTGCAGAAGAAGAACAACAAGAGGAAGAAATATCTCGAAATATGTCCGTCAGGCCCCTTCCCTTGAGATAAATCTGCAAATATCTCGGAAACGAAGAGAGCTATGGCAAAATGTTAAGAGACCTTTTTTGTAGAGAATTAAGTTTCCTACTTTTTATGTTCTATGATATTTTTTGATCAGATGCGTAGTTCTCGAGATATATCAAGATATTTAAAAGTTCCGAAGCCGCACCAACATAATAGAGATACAGAAACACCGTGGCCCCTTTCTTTGAGATAACTCTGCACTATTGCGAGCTGTAAATGCCACTTCCAGCTTAGCTGTGCAGAAGAAGAACAACAAGAAGAAGAAATATCTCGAAATATGTCCGTCAGGCCCCTTCCCTTGAGATATATCTGCAAATATCTCGGAAACGAAGCGAGCTATGGCAAAATGTTAAGAGACCTTTTTTGTAGAGAATTATGTTTCGTACAATTTATGTTCTATGATATTTTTTGGTGAGAAGCGTAGTTTTCGAGATATATCGAGATATTTAAAAGTTCCAAAGCCGCACCAACATAATAGAGATACAGATACACCGTGGCCCCTTTCTTTGAGATAACTCTGCACTAGTGCGAGCCGCAAATGCCACTTCCAGCTTAGCTGTGCAGAAGAAGAACAACAAGAAGAAGAAATATCTCGAAATATGTCCGTCAGGCCCCTTCCCTTGAGATAAATCTGCAAATATCTCGGAAACGAAGCGAGCTATGGCAAAATGTTGAGAGACCTTTTTTGTAGAGAATTAAGTTTCCTACGTTTTATGTTCTATGATATTTTTTGATCAGATGCGTAGTTCTCGAGATATATCAAGATATTTAAAAGTTCCGAAGCCGCACCAACATAATAGAGATACAGAAACACCGTGGCCCCTTTCTTTGAGATAACTCTGCACTATTGCGAGCTGCAAATGCCACTTCCAGCTTAGCTGTGCAGAAGAAGAACATCAAGAAGAAGAAATATCTCGAAGTATGTCCGTCAGGCCCCTTCCCTTGAGATAAATCTGCAAATATCTCGGAAACGAAGAGAGCTATGGCAAAATGTTAAGACACCTTTTTTGTAGAGAATTAAGTTTCCTACTTTTTATGTTCTATGATATTTTTTGATCTGATGCGTAGTTCTCGAGATATATCAAGATATTTAAAAGTTCCGAAGCCGCACCAACATAATAGAGATACAGAAACACCGTGGCCCCTTTCTTTGAGATAACTCTGCACTATTGCGAGCCGCAAATGCCACTCCCAGCTTAGCTGTGCAGAAGAAGAACAACAAGAAGAAGAAATATCTCGAAATATGTCCGTCAGGCCCCTTCCCTTGAGATAAATCTGCAAATATCTCGGAAACGAAGCGAGCTATGGCAAAATGTTGAGAGACCTTTTTTGTAGAGAATTAAGTTTCCTACGTTTTATGTTCTATGATATTTTTTGATCAGATGCGTAGTTCTCGAGATATATCAAGATATTTAAAAGTTCCGAAGCCGCACCAACATAATAGAGATACAGAAACACCGTGGCCCCTTTCTTTGAGATAACTCTGCACTATTGCGAGCTGCAAATGCCACTTCCAGCTTAGCTGTGCAGAAGAAGAACATCAAGAAGAAGAAATATCTCGAAATATGTCCGTCAGGCCCCTTCCCTTGAGATAAATCTGCAAATATCTCGGAAACGAAGCGAGCTATGGCAAAATGTTGAGAGACCTTTTTTGTAGAGAATTAAGTTTCCTACGTTTTATGTTCTATGATATTTTTTGATCAGATGCGTAGTTCTCGAGATATATCAAGATATTTAAAAGTTCCGAAGCCGCACCAACATAATAGAGATACAGAAACACCGTGGCCCCTTTCTTTGAGATAACTCTGCACTATTGCGAGCCGCAAATGCCACTCCAGCTTAGCTGTGCAGAAGAAGAACATCAAGAAGAAGAAATATCTCGAAATATGTCCGTCAGGCCCCTTCCCTTGAGATAAATCTGCAAATATCTCGGAAACGAAGAGAGCTATGGCAAAATGTTAAGAGACCTTTTTTGTAGAGAATTAAGTTTCCTACTTTTTATGTTCTATGATATTTTTTGATCTGATGCGTAGTTCTCGAGATATATCAAGGTATTTAAAAGTTCCGAAGCCGCACCAACATAATAGAGATACAGAAACACCGTGGCCCCTTTCTTTGAGATAACTCTGCACTATTGCGAGCCGCAAATGCCACTTCCAGCTTAGCTGTGCAGAAGAAGAACAACAAGAAGAAGAAATATCTCGAAATATGTCCGTCAGGCCCCTTCCCTTGAGATAAATCTGCAAATATCTCGGAAACGAAGCGAGCTATGGCAAAATGTTGAGAGACCTTTTTTGTAGAGAATTAAGTTCCCTACGTTTTATGTTCTATGATATTTTTTGATCAGATGCGTAGTTCTCGAGATATATCAAGATATTTAAAAGTTCCGAAGCCGCACCAACATAATAGAGATACAGAAACACCGTGGCCCCTTTCTTTGAGATAACTCTGCACTATTGCGAGCTGCAAATGCCACTTCCAGCTTAGCTGTGCAGAAGAAGAACATACAGAAGAAGAAATATCTCGAAATATGTCCGTCAGGCCCCTTCCCTTGAGGTAAATCTGCAAATATCTCGGAAACGAAGAGAGCTATGGCAAAATGTTAAGCGACCTTTTTTGTAGAGAATTAAGTTTCCTACTTTTTATGTTCTATGATATTTTTTGATCTGATGCGTAGTTCTCGAGATATATCAAGATATTTAAAAGTTCCGAAGCCGCACCAACATAATAGAGATACAGAAACACCGTGGCCCCTTTCTTTGAGATAACTCTGCACTAGTGCGAGCCGCCAATGCCACTTCCAGCTTAGCTGTGCAGAAGAAGAACAACAAGAGGAAGAAATATCTCGAAATATGTCCGTCAGGCCCCTTCCCTTGAGATAAATCTGCAAATATCTCGGAAACGAAGAGAGCTATGGCAAAATGTTAAGAGACCTTTTTTGTAGAGAATTAAGTTTCCTACTTTTTATGTTGTATGATATTTTTTGATCAGATGCGTAGTTCTCGAGATATATCAAGATATTTAAAAGTCCCGAAGCCGCACCAACATAATAGAGATACAGAAACACCGTGGCCCCTTTCTTTGAGATAACTCTGCACTATTGCGAGCTGTAAATGCCACTTCCAGCTTAGCTGTGCAGAAGAAGAACAACAAGAAGAAGACATATCTCGAAATATGTCCGTCAGGCCCCTTCCCTTGAGCTATATCTGCAAATATCTCGGAAACGAAGCGAGCTATGGCAAAATGTTAAGAGACCTTTTTTGTAGAGAATTATGTTTCCTACAATTTATGTTCTATGATATTTTTTGATCAGAAGCGTAGTTTTCGAGATATATCGAGATATTTAAAAGTTCCGAAGCCGCACCAACATAATAGAGATACAGAAACACCGAGGCCCCTTTCTTTGAGATAACTCTGCACTATTGCGAGCCGCAAATGCCACTTCCAGCTTAGCTGTGCAGAAGAAGAACAACAAGAAGAAGAAATATCTCGAAATATGTCCGTCAGGCCCCTTCCCTTGAGATAAATCTGCAAATATCTCGGAAACGAAGCGAGCTATGGCAAAATGTTGAGAGACCTTTTTTGTAGAGAATTAAGTTTCCTACGTTTTATGTTCTATGATATTTTTTGATCAGATGCGTAGTTCTCGAGATATATCAAGATATTTAAAAGTTCCGAAACCGCACCAACATAATAGAGATACAGAAACACCGTGGCCCCTTTCTTTGAGATAACTCTGCACTATTGCGAGCTGCAAATGCCACTTCCAGCTTAGCTGTGCAGAAGAAGAACATCAAGAAGAAGAAATATCTCGAAGTATGTCCGTCAGGCCCCTTCCCTTGAGATAAATCTGCAAATATCTCGGAAACGAAGAGAGCTATGGCAAAATGTTAAGAGACCTTTTTTGTAGAGAATTAAGTTTCCTACTTTTTATGTTCTATGATATTTTTTGATCTGATGCGTAGTTCTCGAGATATATCAAGATATTTAAAAGTTCCGAAGCCGCACCAACATAATAGAGATACAGAAACACCGTGGCCCCTTTCTTTGAGATAACTCTGCACTATTGCGAGCCGCAAATGCC
The DNA here is from genome assembly GCF_051020975.1 of Osmia lignaria lignaria. Taxonomy (NCBI): domain Eukaryota; kingdom Metazoa; phylum Arthropoda; class Insecta; order Hymenoptera; family Megachilidae; genus Osmia; species Osmia lignaria. Next base: position 10,109,753 of record NW_027478166.1, read on the forward strand.
ACTTCCAGCTTAGCTGTGCAGAAGAAGAACAACAAGAAGAAGAAATATCTCGAAATATGTCCGTCAGGCCCCTTCCCTTGAGATAAATCTGCAAATATCTCGGAAACGAAGCGAGCTATGGCAAAATGTTGAGAGACCTTTTTTGTAGAGAATTAAGCTTCCTACGTTTTATGTTCTATGATATTTTTTGGTCAGATGCGTAGTTCTCGAGATATATAAAGATATTTAAAAGTTCCGAAGCCGCACCAACATAATAGAGATACAGAAACACCGTGGCCCCTTTCTTTGAGATAACTCTGCACTATTGCGAGCTGCAAATGCCACTTCCAGCTTAGCTGTGCAGAAGAAGAACATCAAGAAGAAGAAGTATCTCGAAATATGTCCGTCAGGCCCCTTCCCTTGAGGTAAATCTGCAAATATCTCGGAAACGAAGAGAGCTATGGCAAAATGTTAAGCGACCTTTTTTGTAGAGAATTAAGTTTCCTACTTTTTATGTTCTATGATATTTTTTGATCTGATGCGTAGTTCTCGAGATATATCAAGATATTTAAAAGTTCCGAAGCCGCACCAACATAATAGAGATACAGAAACACCGTGGCCCCTTTCTTTGAGATAACTCTGCACTATTGCGAGCTGTAAATGCCACTTCCAGCTTAGCTGTGCAGAAGAAGAACAACAAGAAGAAGACATATCTCGAAATATGTCCGTCAGGCCCCTTCCCTTGAGATATATCTGCAAATATCTCGGAAACGAAGCGAGCTATGGCAAAATGTTAAGAGACCTTTTTTGTAGAGAATTATGTTTCCTACAATTTATGTTCTATGATATTTTTTGATCAGAAGCGTAGTTTTCGAGATATATCGAGATATTTAAAAGTTCCGAAGCCGCACCAACATAATAGAGATACAGAAACACCGTGGCCCCTTTCTTTGAGATAACTCTGCACTATTGCGAGCCGCAAATGCCACTTCCAGCTTAGCTGTGCAGAAGAAGAACATCAAGAAGAAGAAATATCTCGAAATATGTCCGTCAGGCCCCTTCCCTTGAGATAAATCTGCAAATATCTCGGAAACGAAGAGAGCTATGGCAAAATGTTAAGAGACCTTTTTTGTAGAGAATTAAGTTTCCTACTTTTTATGATCTATGATATTTTTTGATCTGATGCGTAGTTCTCGAGATATATCAAGGTATTTAAAAGTTCCGAAGCCGCACCAACATAATAGAGATACAGAAACACTGTGGCCCCTTTCTTTGAGATAACTCTGCACTATTGCGAGCCGCAAATGCCACTTCCAGCTTAGCTGTGCAGAAGAAGAACAACAAGAAGAAGAAATATCTCGAAATATGTCCGTCAGGCCCCTTCCCTTGAGATAAATCTGCAAATATCTCGGAAACGAAGCGAGCTATGGCAAAATGTTGAGAGACCTTTTTTGTAGAGAATTAAGTTTCCTACGTTTTATGTTCTATGATATTTTTTGATCAGATGCGTAGTTCTCGAGATATATCAAGATATTTAAAAGTTCCGAAGCCGCACCAACATAATAGAGATACAGAAACACCGTGGCCCCTTTCTTTGAGATAACTCTGCACTATTGCGAGCTGCAAATGCCACTTCCAGCTTAGCTGTGCAGAAGAAGAACATACAGAAGAAGAAATATCTCGAAATATGTCCGTCAGGACCCTTCCCTTGAGGTAAATCTGCAAATATCTCGGAAACGAAGAGAGCTATGGCAAAATGTTAAGCGACCTTTTTTGTAGAGAATTAAGTTTCCTACTTTTTATGTTCTATGATATTTTTTGATCTGATGCGTAGTTCTCGAGATATATCAAGATATTTAAAAGTTCCGAAGCCGCACCAACATAATAGAGATACAGAAACACCGTGGCCCCTTTCTTTGAGATAACTCTGCACTATTGCGAGCTGTAAATGCCACTTCCAGCTTAGCTGTGCAGAAGAAGAACAACAAGAAGAAGACATATCTCGAAATATGTCCGTCAGGCCCCTTCCCTTGAGATAAATCTGCAAATATCTCGGAAACGAAGCGAGCTATGGCAAAATGTTAAGAGACCTTTTTTTAGAGAATTAAGTTTCCTACTTTTTATGTTCTATGATATTTTTTGATCAGATGCGTAGTTCTCGAGATATATCAAGATATCTAAAAGTTCCGAAGCCGCACCAACATAATAGAGATACAGAAACACCGTGGCCCCTTTCTTTGAGATAACTCTGCACTATTGCGAGCTGCAAATGCCACTTCCAGCTTAGCTGTGCAGAAGAAGAACAACAAGAAGAAGAAATATCTCGAAATATGTCCGTCAGGCCCCTTCCCTTGAGATAAATCTGCAAATATCTCGGAAACCAAGAGAGCTATGGCAAAATGTTGAGAGACCTTTTTTGTAGAGAATTAAGTTTCCTAGTTTTTATGTTCTATGATATTTTTTGATTAGATGCGTAGTTCTCGAGATATATCAAGATATTTAAAAGTTCCGAAGCCGCACCAACATAATAGAGATACAGAAACACCGTGGCCCCTTTCTTTCAGATAACTATGCACTATTGCGAGCTGCAAATGCCACTTCCAGCTTAGCTGTGCAGAAGAACAACAAGAAGAAGAAATATCTCGAAATATGTCCGTCAGGCCCCTTCCCTTGAGATAAATCTGCAAATATCTCGGAAACGAAGAGAGCTATGGCAAAATGTTAAGAGACCTTTTTTGTAGAGAATTAAGTTTCCTACAATTTATGTTCTATGATATTTTTTGATCAGAAGCGTAGTGTTCGAGATATATCGATATATTTAAAAGTTCCGAAGCCGCACCAACATAATAGAGATACAGAAACACCGTGGCCCCTTTCGTTGAGATAACTCTGCACTAGTGCGAGCCGCAAATGCCACTTCCAGCTTAGCTGTGCAGAAGAAGAACAAGAAGAAGAAGAAATATCTCGAAATATGTCCGTCAGGCCCCTTCCCTTGAGATAAATCTGCAAATATCTCGGAAACGAAGCGAGCTATGGCAAAATGTTAAGAGACCTTTTTTGTAGAGAATTAAGTTTCCTACTTTTTATGTTCTATGATATTTTTTGATCAGATGCGTAGTTCTCGAGATATATCAAGATATGTAAAAGTTCCGAAGCCGCACCAACATAATAGAGATACAGAAACACCGTGGCCCCTTTCTTTGAGATAACTCTGCACTATTGCGAGCTGCAAATGCCACTTCCAGCTTAGCTGTGCAGAAGAAGAACAACAAGAAGAAGAAATATCTCGAAATATGTCCGTCAGGCCCCTTCCCTTGAGATAAATCTGCAAATATCTCGGAAACGAAGAGAGCTATGGCAAAATGTTAAGAGACCTTTTTTGTAGAGAATTAAGTTTCCTACAATTTATGTTCTATGATATTTTTTGAGCAGAAGCGTAGTTTTCGAGATATATCGAGATATTTAAAAGTTCCGAAGCCGCACCAACATAATAGAGATACAGAAACACCGTGGCCCCTTTCTTTCAGATAACTATGCACTATTGCGAGCTGCAAATGCCACTTCCAGCTTAGCTGTGCAGAAGAACAACAAGAAGAAGAAATATCTCGAAATATGTCCGTCAGGCCCCTTCCCTTGAGATAAATCTGCAAATATCTCGGAAACGAAGAGAGCTATGGCAAAATGCTAAGAGACCTTTTTTGCAGAGAATTAAGTTTCCTACTTTTTATGTTCTATGATATTTTTTGATCAGATGCGTAGTTCTCGAGATATATCAAGATATTTAAAAGTTCCGAAACCGCACCAACATAATAGAGATACAGAAACACCGTGGCCCCTTTCTTTGAGATAACTCTGCACTATTGCGAGCTGCAAATGCCACTTCCAGCTTAGCTGTGCAGAAGAAGAACATCAAGAAGAAGAAGTATCTCGAAATATGTCCGTCAGGCCCCTTCCCTTGAGGTAAATCTGCAAATATCTCGGAAACGAAGAGAGCTATGGCAAAATGTTAAGCGACCTTTTTTGTAGAGAATTAAGTTTCCTACTTTTTATGTTCTATGATATTTTTTGATCTGATGCGTAGTTCTCGAGATATATCAAGATATTTAAAAGTTCCGAAGCCGCACCAACATAATAGAGATACAGAAACACCGTGGCCCCTTTCTTTGAGATAACTCTGCACTATTGCGAGCTGTAAATGCCACTTCCAGCTTAGCTGTGCAGAAGAAGAACAACAAGAAGAAGACATATCTCGAAATATGTCCGTCAGGCCCCTTCCCTTGAGATATATCTGCAAATATCTCGGAAACGAAGCGAGCTATGGCAAAATGTTAAGAGACCTTTTTTGTAGAGAATTATGTTTCCTACAATTTATGTTCTATGATATTTTTTGATCAGAAGCGTAGTTTTCGAGATATATCGAGATATTTAAAAGTTCCGAAGCCGCACCAACATAATAGAGATACAGAAACACCGTGGCCCCTTTCTTTGAGATAACTCTGCACTATTGCGAGCCGCAAATGCCACTTCCAGCTTAGCTGTGCAGAAGAAGAACATCAAGAAGAAGAAATATCTCGAAATATGTCCGTCAGGCCCCTTCCCTTGAGATAAATCTGCAAATATCTCGGAAACGAAGAGAGCTATGGCAAAATGTTAAGAGACCTTTTTTGTAGAGAATTAAGTTTCCTACTTTTTATGATCTATGATATTTTTTGATCTGATGCGTAGTTCTCGAGATATATCAAGGTATTTAAAAGTTCCGAAGCCGCACCAACATAATAGAGATACAGAAACACCGTGGCCCCTTTCTTTGAGATAACTCTGCACTATCGCGAGCCGCAAATGCCACTTCCAGCTTAGCTGTGCAGAAGAAGAACAACAAGAAGAAGAAATATCTCGAAATATGTCCGTCAGGCCCCTTCCCTTGAGATAAATCTGCAAATATCTCGGAAACGAAGCGAGCTATGGCAAAATGTTGAGAGACCTTTTTTGTAGAGAATTAAGTTTCCTACGTTTTATGTTCTATGATATTTTTTGATCAGATGCGTAGTTCTCGAGATATATCAAGATATTTAAAAGTTCCGAAGCCGCACCAACATAATAGAGATACAGAAACACCGTGGCCCCTTTCTTTGAGATAACTCTGCACTATTGCGAGCTGCAAATGCCACTTCCAGCTTAGCTGTGCAGAAGAAGAACATACAGAAGAAGAAATATCTCGAAATATGTCCGTCAGGACCCTTCCCTTGAGGTAAATCTGCAAATATCTCGGAAACGAAGAGAGCTATGGCAAAATATTAAGAGACCTTTTTTGTAGAGAATTAAGTTTCCTACAATTTATGTTCTATGATATTTTTTGATCAGAAGCGTAGTTTTCGAGATATATCGAGATATTTAAAAGTTCCGAAGCCGCACCAACATAATAGAGATACAGAAACACCGTGGCCCCTTTCGTTGAGATAACTCTGCACTAGTGCGAGCCGCAAATGCCACTTCCAGCTTAGCTGTGCAGAAGAAGAACAAGAAGAAGAAGAAATATCTCGAAATATGTCCGTCAGGCCCCTTCCCTTGAGATAAATCTGCAAATATCTCGGAAACGAAGCGAGCTATGGCAAAATGTTTAGAGACCTTTTTTGTAGAGAATTAAGTTTCCTACTTTTTATGTTCTATGATATTTTTTGATCAGATGCGTAGTTCTCGAGATATATCAAGATATTTAAAAGTTCCGAAGCCGCACCAACATAATAGAGATACAGAAACACCGTGGCCCCTTTCTTTGAGATAACTCTGCACTATTGCGAGCTGCAAATGCCACTTCCAGCTTAGCTGTGCAGAAGAAGAACAACAAGAAGAAGAAATATCTGGAAATATGTCCGTCAGGCCCCTTCCCTTGAGATAAATCTGCAAATATCTCGGAAACCAAGCGAGCTATGGCAAAATGTTAAGAGACCTTTTTTGTAGAGAATTCAGTTTCCTACTTTTTATGTTCTATGATATTTTTTGATCAGATGCGTAGTTCTCGAGATATATCCAGATATTTAAAAGTTCCGAAGCGGCACCAACATAATAGAGATACAGAAACACCGTGGCCCCTTTCTTTGAGATAACTCTGCACTATTGCGAGCTGCAAATGCCACTTCCAGCTTAGCTGTGCAGAAGAAGAACAACAAGAAGAAGAAATATCTGGAAATATGTCCGTCAGGCCCCTTCCCTTGAGATAAATCTGCAAATATCTCGCAAACGAAGCGAGCTATGGCAAAATGTTAAGAGACCTTTTTTGTAGAGAATTAAGTTTCCTACTTTTTATGTTGTATGATATTTTTTGATCAGATGCGTAGTTCTCGAGATATATCAAGATATTTAAAAGCTCCGAAGCTGCACCAACATAATAGAGGTACAGAAACACCGTGGCCCCTATCTTTGAGATAACTCTGCACTATTGCGAGCTGCAAATGCCACTTCCAGCTTAGCTGTGCGGAAGAAGAACAACAAGAATAAGAAATATTTCGAAATATGTCCGTCAGGCCCCTTCCCTTGAGATAAATCTGCAAATATCTCGGAAACAAAGCGAGCTACGGCAAAATGTTAAGAGACCTTTTTTGTAGAAAATTAGGTTTCCTACTTTTTATGTTCTATGATATTTTTTGATCAGATGCGTAGTTCTCGAGATATATCAAGATATTTAAAAGTTCCGAAGCCGCACCAACATAATAGAGATACAGAAACACCGTGGCCCCTTTCTTTGAGATAACTCTGCACTATTGCGAGCTGCAAATGCCACTTCCAGCTTAGCTGTGCGGAGGAAGAACAACAAGAAGAAGAAGTATCTCGAAATATGTCCGTCAGGCCCGTTCCTTTGAGCTGAATCTGCAAATATCTCGGAAACGAAGCGAGCTATGGCAAAATGTTAAGAGACGTTTTTTGTAGTGAATTATGTTTCCCACAATTTATGTTCTATGATATTTTTTGATCAGAAGCGTAGTTTTCGAGATATATCGAGATATTTAAAAGTTCCGAAGCCGCACCAACATAATAGAGATACAGAAACACCGTGGCCCCTTTCTTTGAGATAACTCTGCACTATTGCGAGCTGCAAATGCCACTCCCAGCTTAGCTGTGCAGAAGAAGAACAACAAGAAGAAGAAATATCTGGAAATATGTCCGTCAGGCCCCTTCCCTTGAGATAAATCTGCAAATATCTCGGAAACCAAGCGAGCTATGGCAAAATGTTAAGAGACCTTATTTGTAGAGAATTAAGTTTCCTACTTTTTATGTTCTACGATATTTTTTGATCAGATGCGTAGTTCTCGAGATATATCAAGATATTTAAAAGTTCCGAAGCCGCACCAACATAATAGAGATACAGAAACACCGTGGCCCCTTTCTTTGAGATAACTCTGCACTATTGCGAGCTGCAAATGCCACTTCCAGCTTAGCTGTGCAGAAGAAGAACAACAAGAAGAAGAAATATCTGGAAATATGTCCGTCAGGCCCCTTCCCTTGAGATAAATCTGCAAATATCTCGGAAACCAAGCGAGCTATGGCAAAATGTTAAGAGACCTTTTTTGTAGAGAATTCAGTTTCCTACTTTTTATGTTCTATGATATTTTTTGATCAGATGCGTAGTTCTCGAGATATATCCAGATATTTAAAAGTTCCGAAGCGGCACCAACATAATAGAGATACAGAAACACCGTGGCCCCTTTCTTTGAGGTAACTCTGCACTATTGCGATCTGCAAATGCCACTTCCAGCTTAGCTGTGCAGGAGAAGAACAACAAGAAGAAGAAACATCTCGAAATATGTCCCTCAGGCCCCTTCCCTTGAGATAAATCTGCAAATATCTCGGAAACCAAGCGAGCTATGGCAAAATGTTAAGAGACCTTATTTGTAGAGAATTAAGTTTCCTACTTTTTATGTTCTACGATATTTTTTGATCAGATGCGTAGTTCTCGAGATATATCAAGATATTTAAAAGTTCCGAAGCCGCACCAACATAATAGAGATACAGAAACACCGTGGCCCCTTTCTTTGCGATAACTCTGCACTATTGCGAGCTGCAAATGCCACTTACAGCTTAGCTGTGCAGAAGAAGAACAACAAGAAGAAGAAATATCTCGAAATATGTCCGTCAGGCCCCTTCCCTTGAGATAAATCTGTAAATATCTCGGAAACGAAGCGAGCTATGGCAAAATGTTAAGAGACCTTTTTTGTAGAGAATTAAGTTTCCTACTTTTTATGTTCTATGATATTTTTCGATCAGAGGCGTAGTTCTCGAGATATATCAAGATATTTAAAAGTTCCGAAGCCGCACCAACATAATAGAGATACAGAAACACCGTGGCCCCTCTCTTTGAGATAACTCTGCACGATTGCGAGCAGGAAATGCCACTTCCAGTTTAGCTGTGCAGAAGAAGAACAACAAGAAGAAGAAATATCTGGAAATATGTCCGTCAGGCCCCTTCCCTTGAGATAAATCTGCAAATATCTCGGAAACCAAGCGAGCTATGGCAAAATGTTAAGCGACCTTTTTTGTAGAAAATTAGGTTTCCTACTTTTTATGTTCTATGATATTTTTTGATCAGATGCGTAGTTCTCGAGATATATCAAGATATTTAAAAGTTCCGAAGCCGCACCAACATAATAGAGATACAGAAACACCGTGGCCCCTTTCTTTGAGATAACTCTGCACTATTGCGAGCTGCAAATGCCACTTCCAGCTTAGCTGTGCAGAAGAAGAACAACAAGAAGAAGAAATATCTGGAAATATGTCCGTCAGGCCCCTTCCCTTGAGATAAATCTGCAAATATCTCGGAAACCAAGCGAGCTATGGCAAAATGTTAAGAGACCTTTTTTGTAGAGAATTCAGTTTCCTACTTTTTATGTTCTATGATATTTTTTGATCAGATGCGTAGTTCTCGAGATATATCCAGATATTTAAAAGTTCCGAAGCGGCACCAACATAATAGAGATACAGAAACACCGTGGCCCCTTTCTTTGAGGTAACTCTGCACTATTGCGATCTGCAAATGCCACTTCCAGCTTAGCTGTGCAGGAGAAGAACAACAAGAAGAAGAAACATCTCGAAATATGTCCCTCAGGCCCCTTCCCTTGAGATAAATCTGCAAATATCTCGGAAACCAAGCGAGCTATGGCAAAATGTTAAGAGACCTTATTTGTAGAGAATTAAGTTTCCTACTTTTTATGTTCTACGATATTTTTTGATCAGATGCGTAGTTCTCGAGATATATCAAGATATTTAAAAGTTCCGAAGCCGCACCAACATAATAGAGATACAGAAACACCGTGGCCCCTTTCTTTGAGATAACTCTGCACTATTGCGAGCTGCAAATGCCACTTCCAGCTTAGCTGTGCAGAAGAAGAACAACAAGAAGAAGAAATATCTGGAAATATGTCCGTCAGGCCCCTTCCCTTGAGATAAATCTGCAAATATCTCGGAAACCAAGCGAGCTATGGCAAAATGTTAAGAGACCTTTTTTGTAGAGAATTCAGTTTCCTACTTTTTATGTTCTATGATATTTTTTGATCAGATGCGTAGTTCTCGAGATATATCCAGATATTTAAAAGTTCCGAAGCGGCACCAACATAATAGAGATACAGAAACACCGTGGCCCCTTTCTTTGAGGTAACTCTGCACTATTGCGATCTGCAAATGCCACTTCCAGCTTAGCTGTGCAGGAGAAGAACAACAAGAAGAAGAAACATCTCGAAATATGTCCCTCAGGCCCCTTCCCTTGAGATAAATCTGCAAATATCTCGGAAACCAAGCGAGCTATGGCAAAATGTTAAGAGACCTTATTTGTAGAGAATTAAGTTTCCTACTTTTTATGTTCTACGATATTTTTTGATCAGATGCGTAGTTCTCGAGATATATCAAGATATTTAAAAGTTCCGAAGCCGCACCAACATAATAGAGATACAGAAACACCGTGGCCCCTTTCTTTGAGATAACTCTGCACTATTGCGAGCTGCAAATGCCACTTCCAGCTTAGCTGTGCAGAAGAAGAACAACAAGAAGAAGAAATATCTCGAAATATGTCCGTCAGGCCCCTTCCCTTGAGATAAATCTGCAAATATCTCGGAAACGAAGCGAGCTATGGCAAAATGTTAAGAGACCTTTTTTGTAGAGAATTAAGTTTCCTACTTTTTATGTTCTATGATATTTTTTGATCAGATGCGTAGTTCTCGAGATATATCAAGATATTTAAAAGTTCCGAAGCCGCACCAACATAATAGAGATACAGAAACACCGTGGCCCCTTTCTTTTAGATAACTCTGCACTATTGCGAGCTGCAAATGCCACTTCCAGCTTAGCTGTGCAGAGGAAGAACAACAAGAAGAAGAAGTATCTCGAAATATGTCCGTCAGGCCCGTTCCTTTGAGCTGAATCTGCAAATATCTCGGAAACGAAGCGAGCTATGGCAAAATGTTAAGAGACGTTTTTTGTAGTGAATTATGTTTCCTACAATTTATGTTCTATGATATTTTTTGATCAGAAGAGTAGTTTTCGAGATATATCGAGATATTTAAAAGTTCCGAAGCCGCACCAACATAATAGAGATACAGAAACACCGTGGCTCCTTTCTTTGAGATAACTCTGCACTAGTACGAGCCGCAAATGCCACTTCCAGCTTAGCTGTGCAGAAGAAGAACAACAAGAAGGAGAAATATCTCGAAATATGTCCGTCAGGCCCCATCCCTTGAGATAAATCTGCAAATATCTCGGAAACCAAGCGAGCTATGGCAAAATGTTAAGAGACCTTATTTGTAGAGAATTAAGTTTCCTACTTTTTATGTTCTACGACATTTTTTGATCAGATGCGTAGTTCTCGAGATATATCAAGATATTTAAAAGTTCCGAAGCCGCACCAACATAATAGAGATACAGAAACACCGTGGCCCCTTTCTTTGAGATAACTCTGCACTATTGCGAGCTGCAAATGCCACTTCCAGCTTAGCTGTGCAGAAGAAGAACAACAAGAAGAAGAAATATCTCGAAATATGTCCGTCAGGCCCCTTCCCTTGAGATAAATCTGCAAATATCTCGGAAACGAAGCGAGCTATGGCAAAATGTTAAGAGACCTTTTTTGTAGAGAATTAAGTTTCCTACTTTTTATGTTCTATGTTATTTTTTGATCAGATGCGTAGTTCTCGAGATATATCAAGATATTTAAAAGTTCCGAAGCCGCACCAACATAATAGAGATACAGAAACACCGTGGCCCCTTTCTTTGAGATAACTCTGCACTATTGCGAGCTGCAAATGCCACTTCCAGCTTAGCTGTGCAGAGGAAGAACAGCAAGAAGAAGAAGTATCTCGAAATATGTCCGTCAGGCCCGTTCCTTTGAGCTGAATCTGCAAATATCTCGGAAACGAAGCGAGCTATGGCAAAATGTTAAGAGACGTTTTTTGTAGTGAATTATGTTTCCTACAATTTATGTTCTATGATATTTTTTGATCAGAAGAGTAGTTTTCGAGATATATCGAGATATTTAAAAGTTCCGAAGCCGCACCAACATAATAGAGATACAGAAACACCGTGGCTCCTTTCTTTGAGATAACTCTGCACTAGTACGAGCCGCAAATGCCACTTCCAGCTTAGCTGTGCAGAAGAAGAACAACAAGAAGAAGAAATATCTCGAAATATGTCCGTCAGGCCCCTTCCCTTGAGATAAATCTGCAAATATCTCGGAAACAAAGCGAGCTACGGCAAAATGTTAAGAGACATTTTTTGTAGAAAATTAGGTTTCCTACTTTTTATGTTCTATGATATTTTTGGATCAGATGCGTAGTTCTCGAGATATATCAAGATATTTAAAAGTTCCGAAGCCGCACCAACATAATAGAGATACAGAAACACCGTGGCCCCTTTCTTTGCGATAACTCTGCACTATTGCGAGCTGCAAATGCCACTTCCAGCTTAGCTGTGCAGAAGAAGAACAACAAGAAGAAGAAATATCTCGAAATATGTCCGTCAGGCCCCTTCCCTTCAGATAAATCTGTAAATATCTCGGAAACGAAGCGAGCTATGGCAAAATGTTAAGAGACCTTTTTTGTAGAGAATTAAGTTTCCTACTTTTTATGTTCTATGATATTTTTCGATCAGAGGCGTAGTTTTCGAGATATATCGAGATATTTAAAAGTTCCGAAGCCGCACCAACATAATAGAGATACAGAAACACCGTGGCTCCTTTCTTTGAGATAACTCTGCACTAGTACGAGCCGCAAATGCCACTTCCAGCTTAGCTGTGCAGAAGAAGAACAACAAGAAGAAGAAATATCTGGAAATATGTCCGTCAGGCCCCTTCCCTTGAGATAAATCTGCCAATATCTCGGAAACCAAGCGAGCTATGGCAAAATGTTAAGAGACCTTATTTGTAGAGAATTAAGTTTCCTACTTTTTATGTTCTACGATATTTTTTGATCAGATGCGTAGTTCTCGAGATATATCAAGATATTTAAAAGTTCCGAAGCCGCACCAACATAATAGAGATACAGAAACACCGTGGCCCCTTTCTTTGAGATAACTCTGCACTATTGCGAGCTGCAAATGCCACTTCCAGCTTAGCTGTGCAGAAGAAGAACAACAAGAAGAAGAAATATCTGGAAATATGTCCGTCAGGCCCCTTCCCTTGAGATAAATCTGCAAATATCTCGGAAACGAAGCGAGCTATGGCAAAATGTTAAGAGACCTTTTTTGTAGAGAATTAAGTTTCCTACTTTTTATGTTCTATGATATTTTTTGATCAGATGCGTAGTTCTCGAGATATATCAAGATATTTAAAAGCTCCGAAGCTGCACCAACATAATAGAGGTACAGAAACACCGTGGCCCCTTTCTTTGAGATAACTCTGCACTATTGCGAGCTGCAAATGCCACTTCCAGCTTAGCTGTGCAGAAGAAGAACAACAAGAATAAGAAATATTTCGAAATATGTCCGTCAGGCCCCTTCCCTTGAGATAAATCTGCAAATATCTCGGAAACAAAGCGAGCTACGGCAAAATGTTAAGAGACCTTTTTTGTAGAAAATTAGGTTTCCTACTTTTTATGTTCTATGATATTTTTTGATCAGATGCGTAGTTCTCGAGATATATCAAGATATTTAAAAGTTCCGAAGCCGCACCAACATAATAGAGATACAGAAACACCGTGGCCCCTTTCTTTGCGATAACTCTGCACTATTGCGAGCTGCAAATGCCACTTCCAGCTTAGCTGTGCAGAAGAAGAACAACAAGAAGAAGAAATATCTCGAAATATGTCCGTCAGGCCCCTTCCCTTGAGATAAATCTGTAAATATCTCGGAAACGAAGCGAGCTATGGCAAAATGTTAAGAGACCTTTTTTGTAGAAAATTAGGTTTCCTACTTTTTATGTTCTATGATATTTTTTGATCAGATGCGTAGTTCTCGAGATATATCAAGATATTTAAAAGTTCCGAAGCCGCACCAACATAATAGAGATACAGAAACACCGTGGCCCCTTTCTTTGAGATAACTCTGCACTATTGCGAGCTGCAAATGCCACTTCCAGCTTAGCTGTGCAGAAGAAGAACAACAAGAAGAAGAAATATCTCGAAATATGTCCGTCAGGCCCCTTCCCTTGAGATAAATCTGCAAATATCTCGGAAACGAAGCGAGCTATGGCAAAATGTTAAGAGACCTTTTTTGTAGAGAATTAAGTTTCCTACTTTTTATGTTCTATGTTATTTTTTGATCAGATGCGTAGTTCTCGAGATATATCAAGATATTTAAAAGTTCCGAAGCCGCACCAACATAATAGAGATACAGAAACACCGTGGCCCCTTTCTTTGAGATAACTCTGCACTATTGCGAGCTGCAAATGCCACTTCCAGCTTAGCTGTGCAGAAGAAGAACAACAAGAAGAAGAAATATCTGGAAATATGTCCGTCAGGCCCCTTCCCTTGAGATAAATCTGCAAATATCTCGGAAACCAAGCGAGCTATGGCAAAATGTTAAGAGACCTTTTTTGTAGAGAATTCAGTTTCCTACTTTTTATGTTCTATGATATTTTTTGATCAGATGCGTAGTTCTCGAGATATATCCAGATATTTAAAAGTTCCGAAGCGGCACCAACATAATAGAGATACAGAAACACCGTGGCCCCTTTCTTTGAGGTAACTCTGCACTATTGCGATCTGCAAATGCCACTTCCAGCTTAGCTGTGCAGGAGAAGAACAACAAGAAGAAGAAACATCTCGAAATATGTCCCTCAGGCCCCTTCCCTTGAGATAAATCTGCAAATATCTCGGAAACCAAGCGAGCTATGGCAAAATGTTAAGAGACCTTATTTGTAGAGAATTAAGTTTCCTACTTTTTATGTTCTACGATATTTTTTGATCAGATGCGTAGTTCTCGAGATATATCAAGATATTTAAAAGTTCCGAAGCCGCACCAACATAATAGAGATACAGAAACACCGTGGCCCCTTTCTTTGAGATAACTCTGCACTATTGCGAGCTGCAAATGCCACTTCCAGCTTAGCTGTGCAGAAGAAGAACAACAAGAAGAAGAAATATCTCGAAATATGTCCGTCAGGCCCCTTCCCTTGAGATAAATCTGCAAATATCTCGGAAACGAAGCGAGCTATGGCAAAATGTTAAGAGACCTTTTTTGTAGAGAATTAAGTTTCCTACTTTTTATGTTCTATGATATTTTTTGATCAGATGCGTAGTTCTCGAGATATATCAAGATATTTAAAAGTTCCGAAGCCGCACCAACATAATAGAGATACAGAAACACCGTGGCCCCTTTCTTTTAGATAACTCTGCACTATTGCGAGCTGCAAATGCCACTTCCAGCTTAGCTGTGCAGAGGAAGAACAACAAGAAGAAGAAGTATCTCGAAATATGTCCGTCAGGCCCGTTCCTTTGAGCTGAATCTGCAAATATCTCGGAAACGAAGCGAGCTATGGCAAAATGTTAAGAGACGTTTTTTGTAGTGAATTATGTTTCCTACAATTTATGTTCTATGATATTTTTTGATCAGAAGAGTAGTTTTCGAGATATATCGAGATATTTAAAAGTTCCGAAGCCGCACCAACATAATAGAGATACAGAAACACCGTGGCTCCTTTCTTTGAGATAACTCTGCACTAGTACGAGCCGCAAATGCCACTTCCAGCTTAGCTGTGCAGAAGAAGAACAACAAGAAGGAGAAATATCTCGAAATATGTCCGTCAGGCCCCATCCCTTGAGATAAATCTGCAAATATCTCGGAAACCAAGCGAGCTATGGCAAAATGTTAAGAGACCTTATTTGTAGAGAATTAAGTTTCCTACTTTTTATGTTCTACGACATTTTTTGATCAGATGCGTAGTTCTCGAGATATATCAAGATATTTAAAAGTTCCGAAGCCGCACCAACATAATAGAGATACAGAAACACCGTGGCCCCTTTCTTTGAGATAACTCTGCACTATTGCGAGCTGCAAATGCCACTTCCAGCTTAGCTGTGCAGAAGAAGAACAACAAGAAGAAGAAATATCTCGAAATATGTCCGTCAGGCCCCTTCCCTTGAGATAAATCTGCAAATATCTCGGAAACGAAGCGAGCTATGGCAAAATGTTAAGAGACCTTTTTTGTAGAGAATTAAGTTTCCTACTTTTTATGTTCTATGTTATTTTTTGATCAGATGCGTAGTTCTCGAGATATATCAAGATATTTAAAAGTTCCGAAGCCGCACCAACATAATAGAGATACAGAAACACCGTGGCCCCTTTCTTTGAGATAACTCTGCACTATTGCGAGCTGCAAATGCCACTTCCAGCTTAGCTGTGCAGAGGAAGAACAGCAAGAAGAAGAAGTATCTCGAAATATGTCCGTCAGGCCCGTTCCTTTGAGCTGAATCTGCAAATATCTCGGAAACGAAGCGAGCTATGGCAAAATGTTAAGAGACGTTTTTTGTAGTGAATTATGTTTCCTACAATTTATGTTCTATGATATTTTTTGATCAGAAGAGTAGTTTTCGAGATATATCGAGATATTTAAAAGTTCCGAAGCCGCACCAACATAATAGAGATACAGAAACACCGTGGCTCCTTTCTTTGAGATAACTCTGCACTAGTACGAGCCGCAAATGCCACTTCCAGCTTAGCTGTGCAGAAGAAGAACAACAAGAAGAAGAAATATCTCGAAATATGTCCGTCAGGCCCCTTCCCTTGAGATAAATCTGCAAATATCTCGGAAACAAAGCGAGCTACGGCAAAATGTTAAGAGACATTTTTTGTAGAAAATTAGGTTTCCTACTTTTTATGTTCTATGATATTTTTGGATCAGATGCGTAGTTCTCGAGATATATCAAGATATTTAAAAGTTCCGAAGCCGCACCAACATAATAGAGATACAGAAACACCGTGGCCCCTTTCTTTGCGATAACTCTGCACTATTGCGAGCTGCAAATGCCACTTCCAGCTTAGCTGTGCAGAAGAAGAACAACAAGAAGAAGAAATATCTCGAAATATGTCCGTCAGGCCCCTTCCCTTCAGATAAATCTGTAAATATCTCGGAAACGAAGCGAGCTATGGCAAAATGTTAAGAGACCTTTTTTGTAGAGAATTAAGTTTCCTACTTTTTATGTTCTATGATATTTTTCGATCAGAGGCGTAGTTTTCGAGATATATCGAGATATTTAAAAGTTCCGAAGCCGCACCAACATAATAGAGATACAGAAACACCGTGGCTCCTTTCTTTGAGATAACTCTGCACTAGTACGAGCCGCAAATGCCACTTCCAGCTTAGCTGTGCAGAAGAAGAACAACAAGAAGAAGAAATATCTGGAAATATGTCCGTCAGGCCCCTTCCCTTGAGATAAATCTGCCAATATCTCGGAAACCAAGCGAGCTATGGCAAAATGTTAAGAGACCTTATTTGTAGAGAATTAAGTTTCCTACTTTTTATGTTCTACGATATTTTTTGATCAGATGCGTAGTTCTCGAGATATATCAAGATATTTAAAAGTTCCGAAGCCGCACCAACATAATAGAGATACAGAAACACCGTGGCCCCTTTCTTTGAGATAACTCTGCACTATTGCGAGCTGCAAATGCCACTTCCAGCTTAGCTGTGCAGAAGAAGAACAACAAGAAGAAGAAATATCTGGAAATATGTCCGTCAGGCCCCTTCCCTTGAGATAAATCTGCAAATATCTCGGAAACGAAGCGAGCTATGGCAAAATGTTAAGAGACCTTTTTTGTAGAGAATTAAGTTTCCTACTTTTTATGTTCTATGATATTTTTTGATCAGATGCGTAGTTCTCGAGATATATCAAGATATTTAAAAGCTCCGAAGCTGCACCAACATAATAGAGGTACAGAAACACCGTGGCCCCTTTCTTTGAGATAACTCTGCACTATTGCGAGCTGCAAATGCCACTTCCAGCTTAGCTGTGCAGAAGAAGAACAACAAGAATAAGAAATATTTCGAAATATGTCCGTCAGGCCCCTTCCCTTGAGATAAATCTGCAAATATCTCGGAAACAAAGCGAGCTACGGCAAAATGTTAAGAGACCTTTTTTGTAGAAAATTAGGTTTCCTACTTTTTATGTTCTATGATATTTTTTGATCAGATGCGTAGTTCTCGAGATATATCAAGATATTTAAAAGTTCCGAAGCCGCACCAACATAATAGAGATACAGAAACACCGTGGCCCCTTTCTTTGCGATAACTCTGCACTATTGCGAGCTGCAAATGCCACTTCCAGCTTAGCTGTGCAGAAGAAGAACAACAAGAAGAAGAAATATCTCGAAATATGTCCGTCAGGCCCCTTCCCTTGAGATAAATCTGTAAATATCTCGGAAACGAAGCGAGCTATGGCAAAATGTTAAGAGACCTTTTTTGTAGAAAATTAGGTTTCCTACTTTTTATGTTCTATGATATTTTTTGATCAGATGCGTAGTTCTCGAGATATATCAAGATATTTAAAAGTTCCGAAGCCGCACCAACATAATAGAGATACAGAAACACCGTGGCCCCTTTCTTTGAGATAACTCTGCACTATTGCGAGCTGCAAATGCCACTTCCAGCTTAGCTGTGCAGAAGAAGAACAACAAGAAGAAGAAATATCTCGAAATATGTCCGTCAGGCCCCTTCCCTTGAGATAAATCTGCAAATATCTCGGAAACGAAGCGAGCTATGGCAAAATGTTAAGAGACCTTTTTTGTAGAGAATTAAGTTTCCTACTTTTTATGTTCTATGTTATTTTTTGATCAGATGCGTAGTTCTCGAGATATATCAAGATATTTAAAAGTTCCGAAGCCGCACCAACATAATAGAGATACAGAAACACCGTGGCCCCTTTCTTTGAGATAACTCTGCACTATTGCGAGCTGCAAATGCCACTTCCAGCTTAGCTGTGCAGAGGAAGAACAGCAAGAAGAAGAAGTATCTCGAAATATGTCCGTCAGGCCCGTTCCTTTGAGCTGAATCTGCAAATATCTCGGAAACGAAGCGAGCTATGGCAAAATGTTAAGAGACGTTTTTTGTAGTGAATTATGTTTCCTACAATTTATGTTCTATGATATTTTTTGATCAGAAGAGTAGTTTTCGAGATATATCGAGATATTTAAAAGTTCCGAAGCCGCACCAACATAATAGAGATACAGAAACACCGTGGCTCCTTTCTTTGAGATAACTCTGCACTAGTACGAGCCGCAAATGCCACTTCCAGCTTAGCTGTGCAGAAGAAGAACAACAAGAAGAAGAAATATCTCGAAATATGTCCGTCAGGCCCCTTCCCTTGAGATAAATCTGCAAATATCTCGGAAACAAAGCGAGCTACGGCAAAATGTTAAGAGACATTTTTTGTAGAAAATTAGGTTTCCTACTTTTTATGTTCTATGATATTTTTGGATCAGATGCGTAGTTCTCGAGATATATCAAGATATTTAAAAGTTCCGAAGCCGCACCAACATAATAGAGATACAGAAACACCGTGGCCCCTTTCTTTGCGATAACTCTGCACTATTGCGAGCTGCAAATGCCACTTCCAGCTTAGCTGTGCAGAAGAAGAACAACAAGAAGAAGAAATATCTCGAAATATGTCCGTCAGGCCCCTTCCCTTCAGATAAATCTGTAAATATCTCGGAAACGAAGCGAGCTATGGCAAAATGTTAAGAGACCTTTTTTGTAGAGAATTAAGTTTCCTACTTTTTATGTTCTATGATATTTTTCGATCAGAGGCGTAGTTTTCGAGATATATCGAGATATTTAAAAGTTCCGAAGCCGCACCAACATAATAGAGATACAGAAACACCGTGGCTCCTTTCTTTGAGATAACTCTGCACTAGTACGAGCCGCAAATGCCACTTCCAGCTTAGCTGTGCAGAAGAAGAACAACAAGAAGAAGAAATATCTCGAAATATGTCCGTCAGGCCCCTTCCCTTGAGATAAATCTGCAAATATCTCGGAAACGAAGCGAGCTATGGCAAAATGTTAAGAGACCTTTTTTGTAGAGAATTAAGTTTCCTACTTTTTATGTTCTATGATATTTTTCGATCAGAGGCGTAGTTCTCGAGATATATCAAGATATTTAAAAGTTCCGAAGCCGCACCAACATAATAGAGATACAGAAACACCGTGGCCCCTTTCTTTGAGATAACTCTGCACGATTGCGAGCTGGAAATGCCACTTCCAGTTTAGCTGTGCAGAAGAAGAACAACAAGAAGAAGAAGTATCCCGAAATATGTCCATCAGGACCCTTCCCTTGAGATAAATCTGCAAATATCTCGGAAACGAAGCGAGCTACGGCAAAATGTTAAGCGACCTTTTTTGTAGAAAATTAGGTTTCCTACTTTTTATGTTCTATGATATTTTTTGATCAGATGCGTAGTTCTCGAGATATATCAAGATATTTAAAAGTTCCGAAGCCGCACCAACATAATAGAGATACAGAAACACCGTGGCCCCTTTCTTTGAGATAACTCTGCACTATTGCGAGCTGCAAATGCCACTTCCAGCTTAGCTGTGCAGAAGAAGAACAACAAGAAGAAGAAATATCTGGAAATATGTCCGTCAGGCCCCTTCCCTTGAGATAAATCTGCAAATATCTCGGAAACCAAGCGAGCTATGGCAAAATGTTAAGAGACCTTATTTGTAGAGAATTAAGTTTCCTACTTTTTATGTTCTACGATATTTTTTGATCAGATGCGTAGTTCTCGAGATATATCAAGATATTTAAAAGTTCCGAAGCCGCACCAACATAATAGAGATACAGAAACACCGTGGCCCCTTTCTTTGAGATAACTCTGCACTATTGCGAGCTGCAAATGCCACTTCCAGCTTAGCTGTGCAGAAGAAGAACAACAAGAAGAAGAAATATCTGGAAATATGTCCGTCAGGCCCCTTCCCTTGAGATAAATCTGCAAATATCTCGGAAACCAAGCGAGCTATGGCAAAATGTTAAGAGACCTTATTTGTAGAGAATTAAGTTTCCTACTTTTTATGTTCTACGATATTTTTTGATCAGATGCGTAGTTCTCGAGATATATCAAGATATTTAAAAGTTCCGAAGCCGCACCAACATAATAGAGATACAGAAACACCGTGGCCCCTTTCTTTGAGATAACTCTGCACTATTGCGAGCTGCAAATGCCACTTCCAGCTTAGCTGTGCAGAAGAAGAACAACAAGAAGAAGAAATATCTGGAAATATGTCCGTCAGGCCCCTTCCCTTGAGATAAATCTGCAAATATCTCGGAAACGAAGCGAGCTATGGCAAAATGTTAAGAGACCTTTTTTGTAGAAAATTAGGTTTCCTACTTTTTATGTTCTATGATATTTTTTGATCAGATGCGTAGTTCTCGAGATATATCAAGATATTTAAAAGTTCCGAAGCCGCACCAACATAATAGAGATACAGAAACACCGTGGCCCCTTTCTTTGAGATAACTCTGCACTATTGCGAGCTGCAAATGCCACTTCCAGCTTAGCTGTGCAGAAGAAGAACAACAAGAAGAAGAAATATCTGGAAATATGTCCGTCAGGCCCCTTCCCTTGAGATAAATCTGCAAATATCTCGGAAACGAAGCGAGCTATGGCAAAATGTTAAGAGACCTTTTTTGTAGAAAATTAGGTTTCCTACTTTTTATGTTCTATGATATTTTTTGATCAGATGCGTAGTTCTCGAGATATATCAAGATATTTAAAAGTTCCGAAGCCGCACCAACATAATAGAGATACAGAAACACCGTGGCCCCTTTCTTTGCGATAACTCTGCACTATTGCGAGCTGCAAATGCCACTTCCAGCTTAGCTGTGCAGAAGAAGAACAACAAGAAGAAGAAATATCTCGAAATATGTCCGTCAGGCCCCTTCCCTTGAGATAAATCTGTAAATATCTCGGAAACGAGGCGAGCTATGGCAAAATGTTAAGAGACCTTTTTTGTAGAGAATTAAGTTTCCTACTTTTTATGTTCTATGATATTTTTCGATCAGAGGCGTAGTTCTCGAGATATATCAAGATATTTAAAAGTTCCCAAGCCGCACCAACATAATAGAGATACAGAAACACCGTGGCCCCTCTCTTTGAGATAACTCTGCACGATTGCGAGCAGGAAATGCCACTTCCAGTTTAGCTGTGCAGAAGAAGAACAACAAGAAGAAGAAATATCTCGAAATATGTCCGTCAGGACCCTTCCCTTGAGATAAATCTGCAAATATCTCGGAAACGAAGCGAGCTATGGCAAAATGTTAAGAGACCTTTTTTGTAGAGAATTAGGTTTCCTACAATTTAGGTTCTCTGATATTTTTTGATCAGAAGCGTAGTTTTCGAGATATATCGAGATATTTAAAAGTTCCGAAGCCGCACCAACATAATAGAGATACAGAAACACCGTGGCCCCTTTCTTTGAGATAACTCTGCACTATTGCGACCTGCAAATGCCACTTCCAGCTTAGCTGTGCAGAAGAGGAACAACAAGAAGAAGAAATATCTCGGAATATGTCCGTCAGGCCCCTTCCCTTGAACTAAATCTGCAAATATCTCGGAAACGATGCCAGCTATGGGAAAATGTTAAGAGACCTTTTTTGTAGAGAATCAAGTTTCCTACTTTTTATGTTCTATGATATTTTTTGATCAGATGCGTAGTTCTCGAGATATATCAAGATATTTAAAAGTTCCGAAGCCGCACCAACATAATAGAGATACAGAAACACCGTGGCCCCTTTCTTTGAGATAACTCTGCACTATTGCGAGCTGCAAATGCCACTTCCAGCTTAGCTGTGCAGAAGAAGAACAACAAGAAGAAGAAATATCTGGAAATATGTCCGTCAGGCCCCTTCCCTTGAGATAAATCTGCCAATATCTCGGAAACCAAGCGAGCTATGGCAAAATGTTAAGAGACCTTATTTGTAGAGAATTAAGTTTCCTACTTTTTATGTTCTACGATATTTTTTGATCAGATGCGTAGTTCTCGAGATATATCAAGATATTTAAAAGTTCCGAAGCCGCACCAACATAATAGAGATACAGAAACACCGTGGCCCCTTTCTTTGAGATAACTCTGCACTATTGCGAGCTGCAAATGCCACTTCCAGCTTAGCTGTGCAGAAGAAGAACAACAAGAAGAAGAAATATCTGGAAATATGTCCGTCAGGCCCCTTCCCTTGAGATAAATCTGCAAATATCTCGGAAACGAAGCGAGCTATGGCAAAATGTTAAGAGACCTTTTTTGTAGAGAATTAAGTTTCCTACTTTTTATGTTCTATGATATTTTTTGATCAGATGCGTAGTTCTCGAGATATATCAAGATATTTAAAAGCTCCGAAGCTGCACCAACATAATAGAGGTACAGAAACACCGTGGCCCCTTTCTTTGAGATAACTCTGCACTATTGCGAGCTGCAAATGCCACTTCCAGCTTAGCTGTGCAGAAGAAGAACAACAAGAATAAGAAATATTTCGAAATATGTCCGTCAGGCCCCTTCCCTTGAGATAAATCTGCAAATATCTCGGAAACAAAGCGAGCTACGGCAAAATGTTAAGAGACCTTTTTTGTAGAAAATTAGGTTTCCTACTTTTTATGTTCTATGATATTTTTTGATCAGATGCGTAGTTCTCGAGATATATCAAGATATTTAAAAGTTCCGAAGCCGCACCAACATAATAGAGATACAGAAACACCGTGGCCCCTTTCTTTGCGATAACTCTGCACTATTGCGAGCTGCAAATGCCACTTCCAGCTTAGCTGTGCAGAAGAAGAACAACAAGAAGAAGAAATATCTCGAAATATGTCCGTCAGGCCCCTTCCCTTGAGATAAATCTGTA
The DNA here is from genome assembly GCF_051020975.1 of Osmia lignaria lignaria. Taxonomy (NCBI): domain Eukaryota; kingdom Metazoa; phylum Arthropoda; class Insecta; order Hymenoptera; family Megachilidae; genus Osmia; species Osmia lignaria. The sequence continues at coordinate 10,133,023 of NW_027478166.1, forward strand.
AATATCTCGGAAACGAAGCGAGCTATGGCAAAATGTTAAGAGACCTTTTTTGTAGAAAATTAGGTTTCCTACTTTTTATGTTCTATGATATTTTTTGATCAGATGCGTAGTTCTCGAGATATATCAAGATATTTAAAAGTTCCGAAGCCGCACCAACATAATAGAGATACAGAAACACCGTGGCCCCTTTCTTTGCGATAACTCTGCACTATTGCGAGCTGCAAATGCCACTTCCAGCTTAGCTGTGCAGAAGAAGAACAACAAGAAGAAGAAATATCTCGAAATATGTCCGTCAGGCCCCTTCCCTTGAGATAAATCTGCAAATATCTCGGAAACGAAGCGAGCTACGGCAAAATGTTAAGCGACCTTTTTTGTAGAAAATTAGGTTTCCTACTTTTTATGTTCTATGATATTTTTTGATCAGATGCGTAGTTCTCGAGATATATCAAGATATTTAAAAGTTCCGAAGCCGCACCAACATAATAGAGATACAGAAACACCGTGGCCCCTTTCTTTGAGATAACTCTGCACTATTGCGAGCTGCAAATGCCACTTCCAGCTTAGCTGTGCAGAAGAAGAACAACAAGAAGAAGAAATATCTGGAAATATGTCCGTCAGGCCCCTTCCCTTGAGATAAATCTGCAAATATCTCGGAAACGAAGCGAGCTATGGCAAAATGTTAAGAGACCTTTTTTGTAGAGAATTAAGTTTCCTACTTTTTATGTTCTATGATATTTTTTGATCAGATGCGTAGTTCTCGAGATATATCAAGATATTTAAAAGCTCCGAAGCTGCACCAACATAATAGAGGTACAGAAACACCGTGGCCCCTTTCTTTGAGATAACTCTGCACTATTGCGAGCTGCAAATGCCACTTCCAGCTTAGCTGTGCAGAAGAAGAACAACAAGAATAAGAAATATTTCGAAATATGTCCGTCAGGCCCCTTCCCTTGAGATAAATCTGCAAATATCTCGGAAACAAAGCGAGCTACGGCAAAATGTTAAGAGACCTTTTTTGTAGAAAATTAGGTTTCCTACTTTTTATGTTCTATGATATTTTTTGATCAGATGCGTAGTTCTCGAGATATATCAAGATATTTAAAAGTTCCGAAGCCGCACCAACATAATAGAGATACAGAAACACCGTGGCCCCTTTCTTTGCGATAACTCTGCACTATTGCGAGCTGCAAATGCCACTTCCAGCTTAGCTGTGCAGAAGAAGAACAACAAGAAGAAGAAATATCTCGAAATATGTCCGTCAGGCCCCTTCCCTTGAGATAAATCTGTAAATATCTCGGAAACGAAGCGAGCTATGGCAAAATGTTAAGAGACCTTTTTTGTAGAAAATTAGGTTTCCTACTTTTTATGTTCTATGATATTTTTTGATCAGATGCGTAGTTCTCGAGATATATCAAGATATTTAAAAGTTCCGAAGCCGCACCAACATAATAGAGATACAGAAACACCGTGGCCCCTTTCTTTGCGATAACTCTGCACTATTGCGAGCTGCAAATGCCACTTCCAGCTTAGCTGTGCAGAAGAAGAACAACAAGAAGAAGAAATATCTCGAAATATGTCCGTCAGGCCCCTTCCCTTGAGATAAATCTGCAAATATCTCGGAAACGAAGCGAGCTACGGCAAAATGTTAAGCGACCTTTTTTGTAGAAAATTAGGTTTCCTACTTTTTATGTTCTATGATATTTTTTGATCAGATGCGTAGTTCTCGAGATATATCAAGATATTTAAAAGTTCCGAAGCCGCACCAACATAATACAGATACAGAAACACCGTGGCCCCTTTCTTTGAGATAACTCTGCACTATTGCGAGCTGCAAATGCCACTTCCAGCTTAGCTGTGCAGAAGAAGAACAACAAGAAGAAGAAATATCTGGAAATATGTCCGTCAGGCCCCTTCCCTTGAGATAAATCTGCAAATATCTCGGAAACCAAGCGAGCTTTGGCAAGATGTTAAGAGACCTTATTTGTAGAGAATTAAGTTTCCTACTTTTTATGTTCTACGATATTTTTTGATCAGATGCGTAGTTCTCGAGATATATCAAGATATTTAAAAGTTCCGAAGCCGCACCAACATAATAGAGATACAGAAACACCGTGGCCCCTTTCTTTGAGATAACTCTGCACTATTGCGCGCTGCAAATGCCACTTCCAGCTTAGCTGTGCAGAAGAAGAACAACAAGAAGAAGAAATATCTCGAAATATGTCCGTCAGGCCCCTTCCCTTGAGATAAATCTGCAAATATCTCGGAAACGAAGCGAGCTATGGCAAAATGTTAAGAGACCTTTTTTGTAGAGAATTAAGTTTCCTACTTTTTATGTTCTATGATATTTTTTGATCAGATGCGTAGTTCTCGAGATATATCAAGATATTTAAAAGTTCCGAAGCCGCACCAACATAATAGAGATACAGAAACACCGTGGCCCCTTTCTTTGAGATAACTCTGCACTACTGCGAGCTGCAAATGCCACTTCCAGCTTAGCTGTGCAGAAGAAGAACAACAAGAAGAAGAAATATCTCGAAATATGTCCGTCAGGCCCCTTCCCTTGAGATAAATCTGCAAATATCTCGGAAACGAAGCGGGCTATGGCAAAATGTTAAGACACCTTTTTTGTAGAGAATTAAGTTTCCTACTTTTTATGTTCTATGATATTTTTTGATCAGATGCGTAGTTCTCGAGATATATCCAGATATTTAAAAGTTCCGAAGCGGCACCAACATAATAGAGATACAGAAACACCGTGGCCCCTTTCTTTGAGGTAACTCTGCACTATTGCGAGCTGCAAATGCCACTTCCAGCTTAGCTGTGCAGAAGAAGAACAACAAGAACAAGTAATATCTCGAAATATGTCCGTCAGGCCCCTTCCCTTGAGATAAATCTGCAAATATCTCGGAAACGAAGCGAGCTATGGCAAAATGTTAAGAGACCTTTTTTGTAGAGAATTATGTTTCCTACAATTTACGTTCCATGATATTTTTTGATCAGAAGCGTAGTTTTCGAGATATATCGAGATATTTAAAAGTTCCGAAGCCGCGCCAACATAATAGAGATACGGAAACACCGTGACCCCTTTCTTTGGGATAACTCTGCACTATTGCGAGCTGGAAATGCCACTTCCAGTTTAGCTGTGCAGAAGAAGAACAACAAGAAGAAGAAATATCTCGAAATATGTCCGTCAGGACCCTTCCCTTGAGATAAATCTGCAAATATCTCGGAAACGAAGCGAGCTATTGCAAAACGTTAAGAGACCTTTTTTGTAGAGAATTAAGTTTCCTACTTTATATGTTCTATGATATTTTTTGATCAGATGCGTAGTTCTCGAGATATATCAAGATATTTAAAAGCTCCGAAGCTGCACCAACATAATAGAGATACGGAAACACCGTGACCCCTTTCTTTGGGATAACTCTGCACTATTGCGAGCTGGAAATGCCACTTCCAGTTTAGCTGTGCAGAAGAAGAACAACAAGAAGAAGAAATATCTCGAAATATGTCCGTCAGGACCCTTCCCTTGAGATAAATCTGCAAATATCTCGGAAACGAAGCGAGCTACGGCAAAATGTTAAGCGACCTTTTTTGTAGAAAATTAGGTTTCCTACTTTTTATGTTCTATGATATTTTTTGATCAGATGCGTGGTTCTCGAGATATATCCAGATATTTAAAAGTTCCGAAGCGGCACCAACATAATAGAGATACAGAAACACCGTGGCCCCTTTCTTTGAGGTAACTCTGCACTATTGCGAGCTGCAAATGCCACTTCCAGCTTAGCTGTGCAGAAGATGAACAACAAGAAGAAGAAATATCTCGAAATATGTCCGTCAGGCCCCTTCCCTTGAGATAAATCTGCAAATATCTCGGAAACGAAGCGAGCTATGGCAAAATGTTAAGAGACCTTTTTTGTAGAGAATTAAGTTTCCTACTTTTTATGTTCTATGATATTTTTTGATCAGATGCGTAGTTCTCGAGATATATCAAGATATTTAAAAGTTCCGAAGCCGCACCAACATAATAGAGATACAGAAACACCGTGGCCCCTTTCTTTGAGATAGCTCTGCACTACTGCGAGCTGCAAATGCCACTTCCAGCTTAGCTGTGCAGAAGAAGAACAACAAGAAGAAGAAATATCTGGAAATATGTCCGTCAGGCCCCTTCCCTTGTGATAAATCTGCAAATATCTCGGAAACGAAGCGAGCTATGGCAAAATGTTAAGAGACCTTATTTGTAGAGAATTAAGTTTCCTACTTTTTATGTTCTACGATATTTTTTGATCAGATGCGTAGTTCTCGAGATATATCAAGATATTTAAAAGTTCCGAAGCCGCACCAACATAATAGAGATACAGAAACACCGTGGCCCCTTTCTTTGAGATAACTCTGCACTATTGCGAGCTGCAAATGCCACTTCCAGCTTAGCTGTGCAGAAGAAGAACAACAAGAAGAAGAAATATCTGGAAATATGTCCGTCAGGCCCCTTCCCTTGAGATAAATCTGCAAATATCTCGGAAACGAAGCGAGCTATGGCAAAATGTTAAGAGACCTTTTTTGTAGAGAATTAAGTTTCCTACTTTTTATGTTCTATGATATTTTTTGATCAGATGCGTAGTTCTCGAGATATATCAAGATATTTAAAAGCTCCGAAGCTGCACCAACATAATAGAGGTACAGAAACACCGTGGCCCCTTTCTTTGAGATAACTCTGCACTATTGCGAGCTGCAAATGCCACTTCCAGCTTAGCTGTGCAGAAGAAGAACAACAAGAATAAGAAATATTTCGAAATATGTCCGTCAGGCCCCTTCCCTTGAGATAAATCTGCAAATATCTCGGAAACAAAGCGAGCTACGGCAAAATGCTAAGAGACCTTTTTTGTAGAGAATTAAGTTTCCTACTTTTTATGTTCTATGATATTTTTTGATCAGATGCGTAGTTCTCGAGATATAGCAAGATATTTAAAAGTTCCGAAGCCGCACCAACATAATAGAGATACAGAAACACCGTGGCCCCTTTCTTTGAGATAACTCTGCACGATTGCGAGCTGGAAATGCCACTTCCAGTTTAGCTGTGCAGAAGAAGAACAACAAGAAGAAGAAATATCTCGAAATATGTCCGTCAGGCCCCTTCCCTTGAGATAAATCTGCAAATATCTCGGAAACCAAGCGAGCTATGGCAAGATGTTAAGAGACCTTATTTGTAGAGAATTAAGTTTCCTACTTTTTATGTTCTACGATATTTTTTGATCAGATGCGTAGTTCTCGAGATATATCAAGATATTTAAAAGTTCCGAAGCCGCACCAACATAATAGAGATACAGAAACACCGTGGCCCCTTTCTTTGCGATAACTCTGCACTATTGCGAGCTGCAAATGCCACTTCCAGCTTAGCTGTGCAGAAGAAGAACAACAAGAATAAGAAATATCTCGAAATATGTCCGTCAGGCCAGTTCCTTTGAGATGAATCTGCAAATATCTCGGAAACGAAGCGAGCTATGGCAAAATGTTAAGAGACATTTTTTGTAGAGAATTATGTTTCCTACAATTTATGTTCTATGATATTTTTTGATCAGAAGCGTAGTTTTCGAGATATATCGAGATACTTAAAAGTTCCGAAGCCGCACCAACATAATAGAGATACAGAAACACCGTGGCCCCTTTCTTTGAGATAACTGTGCACTAGTGCGAGCCGCAAATGCCACTTCCAGCTTAGCTGTGCAGAAGAAGAACAACAAGTAGAAGAAATATCTCGAAATATGCCCGTCAGGCCCCTTCCCTTGAGATAAATCTGCAAATATCTCGGAAACGAAGAGAGCTATGGCAAAATGTTAAGAGACCTTTTTGGTAGAGAATTAAGTTTCCTACTTTTCATGTTCTATGATATTTTTTGATCAGATGCGTAGTTCTCGAGATATATCAAGATATTTAGAAGTTCCGAAGCCGCACCAACATAATAGAGATACAGAAACACCGTGGCCCCTTTCTTTGAGATAACTCTGCACTATTGCGAGCTGCAAATGCCACTTCCAGCTTAGCTGTGCAGAAGAAGAACAACAAGAAGAAGAAATATCTCGAAATATGTCCGTCAGGCCAGTTCCTTTGAGCTGAATCTGCAAATATCTCGGAAACGAAGCGAGCTATGGCAAAATGTTAAGAGACATTTTTTGTAGAGAATTATGTTTCCTACAATTTATGTTCTATGATATTTTTTGATCAGAAGCGTAGTTTTCGAGATATATCGAGATACTTAAAAGTTCCGAAGCCGCACCAACAGAATAGAGATACAGAAACACCGTGGCCCCTTTCTTTGAGATAACTGTGCACTAGTGCGAGCCGCAAATGCCACTTCCAGCTTAGCTGTGCAGAAGAAGAACAACAAGTAGAAGAAATATCTCGAAATATGTCCGTCAGGCCCCTTCCCTTGAGATAAATCTGCAAATATCTCGGAAACGAAGCGAGCTATGGCAAAATGTTAAGAGACCTTTTTTGTAGAGAATTAAGTTTCCTACTTTTTATGTAGTATGATATTTTTAGATCAGATGCGTAGTTCTCGAGATATATCAAGATATTTAAAAGTTCCGAAGTCGCACCAACATAATAGAGATACAGAAACACCGTGGCCCCTTTTTTTGAGATAACTCTGAACTATTGCGAGCTGCAAATGCCACTTCCAGCTTAGCTGTGCAGAAGAAGAACAACAAGAAGAAGAAATATCTCGAAATATGTCCGCCAGGCCCCTTCCCTTGAGATAAGTCTGCAAATATCTCGGAAACGAAGAGAGCTATGGCAAAATGTTAAGAGACCTGTTTTGTAGAGAATTAAGTTTCCTACTTTTCATGTTCTATGATATTTTTTGATCAGATGCGTAGTTCTCGAGATATATCAAGATATTTAAAAGTTCCGAAGCCGCACCAACATAATAGAGATACAGAAACACCGTGGCCCCTTTCTTTGAGATAACTCTGCACTGTTGCGAGCTGTAAATGCCACTTCCAGCTTAGCTGTGCAGAAGAAGAACAACAAGAAGAAGAAATATCTCGAAATATGTCCGTCAGGCCCCTTCCCTTGAGATATATCTGCAAATATCTCGGAAACGAAGCGAGCTATGGCAAAATGTTAAGAGACCTTTTTTGTAGAGAATTATGCTTCCGACAATTTATGTTCTATGATATTTTTTGATCAGAAGCGTAGTTTTCGAGATATATCGAGATATTTAAAAGTTCCGAAGCCGCACCAACATAATAGAGATACAGAAACACCGTGGCCCCTTTCGTTGAGATAACTCTGCACTAGTGCGAGGGGCAAATGCCACTTCCAGCTTAGCTGTGCAGAAGAAGAACAACAAGAAGAAGAAATATCTCGAAATATGTCCGTCAGGCCAGTTCCTTTGAGCTGAATCTGCAAATATCTCGGAAACGAAGCGAGCTATGGCAAAATGTTAAGAGACATTTTTTGTAGAGAATTATGTTTCCTACAATTTATGTTCTATGATATTTTTTGATCAGAAGCGTAGTTTTCGAGATATATCGAGATACTTAAAAGTTCCGAAGCCGCACCAACAGAATAGAGATACAGAAACACCGTGGCCCCTTTCTTTGAGATAACTGTGCACTAGTGCGAGCCGCAAATGCCACTTCCAGCTTAGCTGTGCAGAAGAAGAACAACAAGTAGAAGAAATATCTCGAAATATGTCCGTCAGGCCCCTTCCCTTGAGATAAATCTGCAAATATCTCGGAAACGAAGCGAGCTATGGCAAAATGTTCAGAGACCTTTTTTGTAGAGAATTAAGTTTCCTACTTTTTATGTTCCATGATATTTTTTGATCAGATGCGTAGTTCTCGAGATATATCAAGATATTTAAAAGTTCCGAAGCCGCACCAACATAATAGAGATACAGAAACACCGTGGCCCCTTTCTTTGAGATAACTCCGCACTATTGCGAGCTGTAAATGCCACTTCCAGCTTAGCTGTGCAGAAGAAGAACAACAAGAAGAAGAAATATCTCGAAATATGTCCGTCAGGCCCCTTCCCTTGAGATAAATCTGCAAATATCTCGGAAACGAAGCGAGCTATGGCAAAATGTTTAGAGACCTTTCTTGTAGAGAATTAAGTTTCCTACTTTTTATGTAGTATGATATTTTTAGATCAGATGCGTAGTTCTCGAGATATATCAAGATATTTAAAAGTTCCGAAGTCGCACCAACATAATAGAGATACAGAAACACCGTGGCCCCTTTCTTTGAGATAACTCTGAACTATTGCGAGCTGCAAATGCCACTTCCAGCTTAGCTGTGCAGAAGAAGAACAACAAGAAGAAGAAATATCTCGAAATATGTCCGCCAGGCCCCTTCCCTTGAGATAAGTCTGCAAATATCTCGGAAACGAAGAGAGCTATGGCAAAATGTTAAGAGACCTGTTTTGTAGAGAATTAAGTTTCCTACTTTTCATGTTCTATGATATTTTTTGATCAGATGCGTAGTTCTCGATATATATCAAGATATTTAAAAGTTCCGAAGCCGCACCAACATAATAGAGATACAGAAACACCGTGGCCCCTTTCTTCGAGATAGCTCTGCACTGTTGCGAGCTGTAAATGCCACTTCCAGCTTAGCTGTGCAGAAGAAGAACAACAAGAAGAAGAAATATCTCGAAATATGTCCGTCAGGCCCCTTCCCTTGAGATATATCTGCAAATATCTCGGAAACGAAGCGAGCTATGGCAAAATGTTAAGAGACCTTTTTTGTAGAGAATTATGCTTCCGACAATTTATGTTCTATGATATTTTTTGATCAGAAGCGTAGTTTTCGAGATATATCGAGATATTTGAAAGTTCCGAAGCCGCACCAACATAATAGAGATACAGAAACACCGTGGCCCCTTTCGTTGAGATAACTCTGCACTAGTGCGAGGGGCAAATGCCACTTCCAGCTTAGCTGTGCAGAAGAAGAACAACAAGAAGAAGAAATATCTCGAAATATGTCCGTCAGGCCCCTTCCCTTGAGATAAATCTGCAAATATCTCGGAAACGAAGCGAGCTATGGCAAAATCTTAAGAGACCTTTTTTGTAGAGAATTATGTTTCCTACAATTTAGGTTCTATGATATTTTTTGATCAGAAGCGTAGTTTTCGAGATATATCGAGATATTTAAAAGTTCCGAAGCCGCACCAACATAATAGAGATACAGAAACACCGTGGCCCCTTTCATTGAGATAACTCTGCACTAGTGCGAGCCGCAAATGCCACTTCCAGCTTAGCTGTGCAGAAGAAGAACAACAAGAAGAAGAAATATCTCGAAATATGTCCGTCAGGCCCCTTCCCTTGAGATAAATCTGCAAATATCTCGGAAACGAAGAGAGCTATGGCAAAATGTTAAGAGACCTTTTTGGTAGAGAATTAAGTTTCCTACTTTTCATGTTCTATGATATTTTTTGATCAGATGCGTAGTTCTCGAGATATATCAAGATATTTAAAAGTTCCGAAGCCGCACCAACATAATAGAGATACAGAAACACCGTGGCCCCTTTCTTTGAGATAACTCTGCACTATTGCGAGCTGCAAATGCCACTTCCAGCTTAGCTGTGCAGAAGAAGAACAACAAGAAGAAGAAATATCTCGAAATATGTCCGTCAGGCCCCTTCCCTTGAGATAAATATGCAAATATCTCGGAAACGAAGCGAGCTATGGCAAAATGTTAAGAGACCTTTTTTGTAGTGAATTAAGTTTCCTACTTTTTATGTTCTATGATATTTTTTGATCAGATGCGTAGTTCTCGAGATATATCAAGATATTTAAAAGTTCCGAAGCCGCACCAACATAATAGAGATACAGAAACACCGTGGCTCCTTTCTTTGAGATAACTCTGCACCATTGCGAGCTGCAAATGCCACTTCCAGCTTAGCTGTGCAGAGCAAGAACAACAAGAAGGAGAAATATCTCGAAATATGTCCGTCAGGCCAGTTCCTTTGAGCTGAATCTGCAAATATCTCGGAAACGAAGCGAGCTATGGCAAAATGTTAAGAGACGTTTTTTGTAGAGAATTATGTTTCCTACAATTTATGTTCTATGATATTTTTTGATCAGAAGCGTAGTTTTCGAGATATATCGAGATACTTAAAAGTTCCGAAGCCGCACCAACATAATAGAGATACAGAAACACCGTGGCCCCTTTCTTTGAGATATCTCCGCACTATTGCGAGCTGCAAATGCCACTTCCAGCTTAGCTGTGCAGAAGAAGAACAACAAGTAGAAGAAATATCTCGAAATATGTCCGTCAGGCCCCTTCCCTTGAGATAAATCTGCAAATATCTCGGAAACGAAGCGAGCTATGGCAAAATGTTAAGAGACCTTTTTTGTAGAGAATTATGTTTCTTCCTTTTTATGTTCTATGATATTTTTTGATCAGATGCGTAGTTCTCGAGATATATCAAGATATTTAAAAGTTCCGAAGCCGCACCAACATAATAGAGATACAGAAACACCGTGGCCCCTTTCTTTGAGATATCTCTGCACTATTGCGAGCTGCAAATGCCACTTCCAGCTTAGCTGTGCAGAAGAAGAACAACAAGAAGAAGAAATATCTCGAAATATGTCCGTCAGGCCACTTCCCTTGAGATAAATCTGCAAATATCTCGGAAACGAAGCGAGCTATGGCAAAATGTTAAGAGACCTTTTTTGTAGAGAATTAAGTTTCCTACTTTTTATGTTCTATGATATTTTTTGATCAGACGCGTAGTTCTCGAGATATATCAAGATATTTAAAAGTTCCGAAGCCGCACCAACATAATAGAGATACAGAAACACCGTGGCCCCTTTCTTTGAGATAACTGTGCACTATTGCGGGCTGCAAATGCCACTTCCAGCTTAGCTGTGCAGAAGAAGAACAACAAGAAGAAGAAATATCTCGCAATATGTCCGTCAGGCCCCTTCCCTTGAGATATATCTGCAAATATCTCGGAAACGAAGCGAGCTATGGCAAAATCTTAAGAGACCTTTTTTGTAGAGAATTATGTTTTCTACAATTTAGGTTCTATGATATTTTTTGATCAGAAGCGTAGTTTTCGAGATATATCGAGATATTTAAAAGTTCCGAAGCCGCACCAACATAATAGAGATACAGAAACACCGTGGCCCCTTTCATTGAGATAACTCTGCACTAGTGCGAGCCGCAAATGCCACTTCCAGCTTAGCTGTGCAGAAGAAGAACAACAAGAAGAAGAAATATCTCGAAATATGTCCGTCAGGCCCCTTCCCTTGAGATAAATCTGCAAATATCTCGGAAACGAAGAGAGCTATGGCAAAATGTTAAGAGACCTTTTTGGTAGAGAATTAAGTTTCCTACTTTTCATGTTCTATGATATTTTTTGATCAGATGCGTAGTTCTCGAGATATATCAAGATATTTAAAAGTTCCGAAGCCGCACCAACATAATAGAGATACAGAAACACCGTGGCCCCTTTCTTTGAGATAACTCTGCACTATTGCGAGCTGCAAATGCCACTTCCAGCTTAGCTGTGCAGAAGAAGAACAACAAGAAGAAGAAATATCTCGAAATATGTCCGTCAGGCCACTTCCCTTGAGATAAATCTGCAAATATCTCGGAAACGAAGCGAGCTATGGCAAAATGTTAAGAGACCTTTTTTGTAGAGAATTAAGTTTCCTACAATTTATGTTCTATGATATTTTTTGATCAGAAGCGTAGTTTTCGAGATATATCGAGATACTTAAAAGTTCCGAAGCCGCACCAACATAATAGAGATACAGAAACACCGTGGCCCCTTTCTTTGAGATATCTCCGCACTATTGCGAGCTGCAAATGCCACTTCCAGCTTAGCTGTGCAGAAGAAGAACAACAAGTAGAAGAAATATCTCGAAATATGTCCGTCAGGCCCCTTCCCTTGAGATAAATCTGCAAATATCTCGGAAACGAAGCGAGCTATGGCAAAATGTTAAGAGACCTTTTTTGTAGAGAATTATGTTTCTTCCTTTCTATGTTCTATGATATTTTTTGATCAGATGCGTAGTTCTCGAGATATATCAAGATATTTAAAAGTTCCGAAGCCGCACCAACATAATAGAGATACAGAAACACCGTGGCCCCTTTCTTTGAGATATCTCTGCACTATTGCGAGCTGCAAATGCCACTTCCAGCTTAGCTGTGCAGAAGAAGAACAACAAGAAGAAGAAGTATCTCGAAATATGTCCGTCAGGCCCCTTCCCTTGAGATAAATATGCAAATATCTCGGAAACGAAGCGAGCTATGGCAAAATGTTAAGAGACCTTTTTTGTAGAGAATTAAGTTTCCTACTTTTTATGTTCGATGATCTTTTTTGATCAGATGCGTAGTTCTCGAGATATATCAAGATATTTAAAAGTTCCGAAGCTGCACCAACATAATAGAGGTACAGAAACACCGTGGCCTCTTTCTTTGAGATAACTCTGCACTATTGCGAGCTGCAAATGCCACTTCGAGCTTAGCTGTGCAGAAGAAGAACAACAAGAAGAAGAAATATCTCGAAATATGTCCGTCAGGCCCCTTCCCTTGAGATATATCTGCAAATATCTCGGAAACGAAGCGAGCTATGGCAAAATGTTAAGAGACCTTTTTTGTAGAGAATTATGCTTCCTACAATTTATGTTCTATGATATTTTTTGATCAGAAGCGTAGTTTTCGAGATATATCGAGATATTTAAAAGTTCCGAAGCCGCACCAACATAATAGAGATACAGAAACACCGTGGCCCCTTTCGTTGAGATAACTCTGCACTAGTGCGAGGGGCAAATGCCACTTCCAGCTTAGCTGTGCAGAAGAAGAACAACAAGAAGAAGAAATATCTCGAAATATGTCCGTCAGGCCCCTTCCCTTGAGATAAATCTGCAAATATCTCGGAAACGAAGAGAGCTATGGCAAAATGTTAAGAGACCTTTTTGGTAGAGAATTAAGTTTCCTACTTTTCATGTTCTATGATATTTTTTGATCAGATGCGTAGTTCTCGAGATATATCAAGATATTTAAAAGTTCCGAAGCCGCACCAACATAATAGAGATACAGAAACACCGTGGCCCCTTTCTTTGAGATAACTCTGCACTATTGCGAGCTGCAAATGCCACTTCCAGCTTAGCTGTGCAGAAGAAGAACAACAAGAAGAAGAAATATCTCGAAATATGTCCGTCAGGCCCCTTCCCTTGAGATAAATATGCAAATATCTCGGAAACGAAGCGAGCTATGGCAAAATGTTAAGAGACCATTTTTGTAGAGAATTAAGTTTCCTACTTTTTATGTTCTATGATATTTTTTGATCAGATGCGTAGTTCTCGAGATATATCAAGATATTTAAAAGTTCCGAAGCCGCACCAACATAATAGAGATACAGAAACATCGTGGCCCCTTTCTTTGAGATAACTCTGCACCATTGCGAGCTGCAAATGCCACTTCCAGCTTAGCTGTGCAGAGCAAGAACAACAAGAAGGAGAAATATCTCGAAATATGTCCGTCAGGCCAGTTCCTTTGAGCTGAATCTGCAAATATCTCGGAAACGAAGCGAGCTATGGCAAAATGTTAAGAGACGTTTTTTGTAGAGAATTATGTTTCCTACAATTTATGTTCTATGATATTTTTTGATCAGAAGCGTAGTTTTCGAGATATATCGAGATACTTAAAAGTTCCGAAGCCGCACCAACATAATAGAGATACAGAAACACCGTGGGCCCTTTCTTTGAGATAACTGTGCACTAGTGCGAGCCGCAAATGCCACTTCCAGCTTAGCTGTGCAGAAGAAGAACAACAAGAAGAAGAAATATCTCGAAATATGTCCGTCAGGCCCCTTCCCTTGAGATAAATCTGCAAATATCGCGGAAACGAAGCGAGCTATGGCAAAATGTTAAGAGACCTTTTTTGTAGAGAATAATGTTTCCTACAATTTACGTTCTATGATATTTTTTGATCAGAAGCGTAGGTTTCGAGATATATCGAGATATTTAAAAGTTCCGAAGACGCACCAACATAATAGAGACACAGAAACACCGTGGCCCCTTTCTTTGAGATAACTCTGCACTAGTGCGAGCCGCAAATGCCACTTCCAGCTTAGCTGTGCAGAAGAAGAACAACAAGAAGAAGAAATATCTCGAAATATGTCCGTCAGGCCCCTTCCCTTGAGATAAATCTGCAAATATCTCGGAAACGAAGCGAGCTATGGCAAAATGTTAAGAGACCTTTTTTGTAGAGAATTAAGTTTCCTACTTTTTATGTTCTATGATATTTTTTGATCAGATGCGTAGTTCTCGAGATATATCAAGATATTTAATAGTTCCGAAGCCGCACCAACATAATAGAGATACAGAAACACCGTGGCCCCTTTCTTTGAGATAACTCTGCACTATTGCGAGCTGTAAATGCCACTTCCAGCTTAGCTGTGCAGAAGAAGAACAACAAGAAGAAGAAATATCTCGAAATATGTCCGTCAGGCCCCTTCCCTTGAGATATATCTGCAAATATCTCGGAAACGAAGCGAGCTATGGCAAAATGTTAAGAGACCTTTTTTGTAGAGAATTATGTTTTCTACAATTTATGTTCTATGATATTTTTTGATCAGAAGCGTAGTTTTCGAGATACATCGAGATATTTAAAAGTTCCGAAGCCGCACCAACATAATAGAGATACAGAAACACCGTGGCCCCTTTCTTTGAGATAACTCTGCACTAGTGCGAGCCGCAAATGCCACTTCCAGCTTAGCTGTGCAGAAGAAGAACAACAAGAAGAAGAAATATCTCGAAATATGTCCGTTAGGCCCCTTCCCTTGAGATAAATCTGCAAATATCTCGGAAACGAAGCGAGCTATGGCAAAATGTTAAGAGACCTTTTTTGTAGAGAATTAAGTTTCCTACTTTTTATGTTCTATGATATTTTTTGATCAGATGCGTAGTTCTCGAGATATATCAAGATATTTAAAAGTTCCGAAGTCGCACCAACATAATAGAGATACAGAAACACCGTGGCCCCTTTCTTTGAGATAACTCTGCACTATTGCGCGCTGCAAATGCCACTTCCAGCTTAGCTGTGCAGAAGAAGAACAACAAGAAGAAGAAATATCTCGAAATATGTCCATCAGGCCCCTTCCCTTGAGATAAATCTGCAAATATCTCGGAAACGAAGCGAGCTATGGCAAAATGTTAAGAGACCTTTTTTGTAGAGAATTAAGTTTCCTACTTTCCATGTTCTATGATATTTTTTGATCAGATGCGTAGTTCTCGAGATATATCAAGATATTTAAAAGTTCCGAAGCCGCACCAACATAATAGAGATACAGAAACACCGTGGCCCCTTTCTTTGAGATAACTCTGCACTATTGCGAGCTGCAGATGCCACTTCGAGCTTAGCTGTGCAGAAGAAGAACAACAAGAAGAAGAAATATCTCGAAATATGTCCGTCAGACCCCTTCCCTTGAGATGAATCTGCAAATATCGCGGAAACGAAGCGAGCTATGGCAAAATGTTAAGAGACCTTTTTTGTAGAGAATAATGTTTCCTACAATTTACGTTCTATGATATTTTTTGATCAGAAGCGTAGGTTTCGAGATATATCGAGATATTTAAAAGTTCCGAAGACGCACCAACATAATAGAGATACAGAAACACCGTGGCCCCTTTCTTTGAGATAACTGTGCACTAGTGCGAGCCGCAAATGCCACTTCCAGCTTAGCTGTGCAGAAGAAGAACAACAAGAAGAAGAAATATCTCGAAATATGTCCGTCAGGCCCCTTCCCTTGAGATAAATCTGCAAATATCACGGAAACGAAGCGAGCTATGGCAAAATGTTAAGAGACCTTTTTTGTAGAGAATTATGTTTCTTACTTTTTATGTTCTATGATATTTTTTGATCAGACGCGTAGTTCTCGAGATATATCAAGATATTTAAAAGTTCCGAAGCCGCACCAACATAATAGAGATACAGAAACACCGTGGCCCCTTTCTTTGAGATAACTGTGCACTAGTGCGAGCCGCAAATGCCACTTCCAGCTTAGCTGTGCAGAAGAAGAACAACAAGAAGAAGAAGTATCTCGAAATATGTCCGTCAGGCCCCTTCCCTTGAGATAAATATGCAAATATCTCGGAAACGAAGCGAGCTATGGCAAAATGTTAAGAGACCTTTTTTGTAGAGAATTAAGTTTCCTACTTTTTATGTTCGATGATATTTTTTGATCAGATGCGTAGTTCTCGAGATATATCAAGATATTTAAAAGTTCCGAAGCTGCACCAACATAATAGAGGTACAGAAACACCGTGGCCTCTTTCTTTGAGATAACTCTGCACTATTGCGAGCTGCAAATGCCACTTCGAGCTTAGCTGTGCAGAAGAAGAACAACAAGAAGAAGAAATATCTCGAAATATGTCCGTCAGGCCCCTTCCCTTGAGATATATCTGCAAATATCTCGGAAACGAAGCGAGCTATGGCAAAATGTTAAGAGACCTTTTTTGTAGAGAATTATGCTTCCTACAATTTATGTTCTATGATATTTTTTGATCAGAAGCGTAGTTTTCGAGATATATCGAGATATTTAAAAGTTCCGAAGCCGCACCAACATAATAGAGATACAGAAACACCGTGGCCCCTTTCGTTGAGATAACTCTGCACTAGTGCGAGGGGCAAATGCCACTTCCAGCTTAGCTGTGCAGAAGAAGAACAACAAGAAGAAGAAATATCTCGAAATATGTCCGTCAGGCCCCTTCCCTTGAGATAAATCTGCAAATATCTCGGAAACGAAGAGAGCTATGGCAAAATGTTAAGAGACCTTTTTGGTAGAGAATTAAGTTTCCTACTTTTCATGTTCTATGATATTTTTTGATCAGATGCGTAGTTCTCGAGATATATCAAGATATTTAAAAGTTCCGAAGCCGCACCAACATAATAGAGATACAGAAACACCGTGGCCCCTTTCTTTGAGATAACTCTGCACTATTGCGAGCTGCAAATGCCACTTCCAGCTTAGCTGTGCAGAAGAAGAACAACAAGAAGAAGAAATATCTCGAAATATGTCCGTCAGGCCCCTTCCCTTGAGATAAATATGCAAATATCTCGGAAACGAAGCGAGCTAAGGCAAAATGTTAAGAGACCATTTTTGTAGAGAATTAAGTTTCCTACTTTTTATATTCTATGATATTTTTTGATCAGATGCGTAGTTCTCGAGATATATCAAGATATTTAAAAGTTCCGAAGCCGCACCAACATAATAGAGATACAGAAACATCGTGGCCCCTTTCTTTGAGATAACTCTGCACCATTGCGAGCTGCAAATGCCACTTCCAGCTTAGCTGTGCAGAGCAAGAACAACAAGAAGGAGAAATATCTCGAAATATGTCCGTCAGGCCAGTTCCTTTGAGCTGAATCTGCAAATATCTCGGAAACGAAGCGAGCTATGGCAAAATGTTAAGAGACGTTTTTTGTAGAGAATTATGTTTCCTACAATTTATGTTCTATGATATTTTTTGATCAGAAGCGTAGTTTTCGAGATATATCGAGATACTTAAAAGTTCCGAAGCCGCACCAACATAATAGAGATACAGAAACACCGTGGCCCCTTTCTTTGAGATAACTGTGCACTAGTGCGAGCCGCAAATGCCACTTCCAGCTTAGCTGTGCAGAAGAAGAACAACAAGAAGAAGAAATATCTCGAAATATGTCCGTCAGGCCCCTTCCCTTGAGATAAATCTGCAAATATCGCGGAAACGAAGCGAGCTATGGCAAAATGTTAAGAGACCTTTTTTGTAGAGAATAATGTTTCCTACAATTTACGTTCTATGATATTTTTTGATCAGAAGCGTAGGTTTCGAGATATATCGAGATATTTAAAAGTTCCGAAGACGCACCAACATAATAGAGACACAGAAACACCGTGGCCCCTTTCTTTGAGATAACTCTGCACTAGTGCGAGCCGCAAATGCCACTTCCAGCTTAGCTGTGCAGAAGAAGAACAACAAGAAGAAGAAATATCTCGAAATATGTCCGTCAGGCCCCTTCCCTTGAGATAAATCTGCAAATATCTCGGAAACGAAGCGAGCTATGGCAAAATGTTAAGAGACCTTTTTTGTAGAGAATTAAGTTTCCTACTTTTTATGTTCTATGATATTTTTTGATCAGATGCGTAGTTCTCGAGATATATCAAGATATTTAATAGTTCCGAAGCCGCACCAACATAATAGAGATACAGAAACACCGTGGCCCCTTTCTTTGAGATAACTCTGCACTATTGCGAGCTGTAAATGCCACTTCCAGCTTAGCTGTGCAGAAGAAGAACAACAAGAAGAAGAAATATCTCGAAATATGTCCGTCAGGCCCCTTCCCTTGAGATATATCTGCAAATATCTCGGAAACGAAGCGAGCTATGGCAAAATGTTAAGAGACCTTTTTTGTAGAGAATTATGTTTCCTACAATTTATGTTCTATGATATTTTTTGATCAGAAGCGTAGTTTTCGAGATACATCGAGATATTTAAAAGTTCCGAAGCCGCACCAACATAATAGAGATACAGAAACACCGTGGCCCCTTTCTTTGAGATAACTCTGCACTAGTGCGAGCCGCAAATGCCACTTCCAGCTTAGCTGTGCAGAAGAAGAACAACAAGAAGAAGAAATATCTCGAAATATGTCCGTCAGGCCCCTTCCCTTGAGATAAATCTGCAAATATCTCGGAAACGAAGCGAGCTATGGCAAAATGTTAAGAGACCTTTTTTGTAGGGAATTAAGTTTCCTACTTTTTATGTTCTATGATATTTTTTGATCAGATGCGTAGTTCTCGAGATATATCAAGATATTTAAAAGTTCCGAAGCCGCACCAACATAATAGAGATACAGAAACACCGTGGCCCCTTTCTTCGAGATAACTCTGCACTATTGCGAGCTGTAAATGCCACTTCCAGTTTAGCTGTGCAGAAGAAGAACAACAAGAAGAAGAAATATCTCGAAATATGTCCGTCAGGCCCCTTCCCTTGAGATATATCTGCAAATATCTCGGAAACGAAGCGAGCTATGGCAAAATGTTAAGAGACCTTTTTTGTAGAGAATTAAGTTTCCTACTTTTCATGTTCTATGATATTTTTTGATCAGATGCGTAGTTCTCGAGATATATCAAGATATTTAAAAGTTCCGAAGCTGCACCAACATAATAGAGGTACAGAAACACCGTGGCCCCTTTCTTTGAGATAACTCTGCACTATTGCGAGCTGCAGATGCCACTTCCAGCTTAGCTGTGCAGAGGAAGAACAACAAGAAGAAAAAATATCTCGAAATATGTCCGTCAGGCCAGTTCCTTTGAGCTGAATCTGCAAATATCTCGGAAACGAAGCGAGCTATGGCAAAATGTTAAGAGACGTTTTTTGTAGAGAATTATGTTTCCTACAATTTATGTTCTATGATATTTTTTGGTCAGAAGCGTAGTTTTCGAGATATATCGAGATATTTAAAAGTTCCGAAGACGCACCAACATAATAGAGATACAGAAACACCGTGGCCCCTTTCTTTGAGATAACTCTGCGCTATTGCGAGCTGGAAATGCCACTTCCAGTTTAGCTGTGCAGAAGAAGAACAACAAGAAGAGGAAATATCTCGAAATATGTCGGTCAGGCCCCTTCCCTTGAGATATATCTGCAAATATCTCGGAAACGAAACGAGCTATGGCAAAATGTTAAGAGACCTTTTTTGTAGAGAATTATGTTTCCTACAATTTATGTTCTATGATATTTTTTAATCAGAAGCGTAGTTTTCGAGATATATCGAGATATTTAAAAGATCCGAAGCCGCACCAACATAATAGAGATACAGAAACACCGTGGCCCCTTTCTTTGAGATAACCCTGCACTAGTGCGAGCCGCAAATGCCGCTTCCAGCTTAGCTGTGCAGAAGAAGAACAACAGGAAGAAGAAATATCTCGAAATATGTCGGTCAGGTCCCTTCCCTCGAGATAAATCTGCAAATATCTCGGAAACGGAGCGAGCTATGGCAAAATGTTAAGAGACCTTTTTTGTAGAGAATTAAGTTTCCTACTTTTTATGCTCTATGATATTTTTTGATCGGATGCGTAGTTCTCGAGATATATCAAGATATTTAAAAAATCCGAAGCCGCACCAACATAATAGAGATACAGAAACACCGTGGCCCCTTTCTTCGAGATAACTCTGCACTATTGCGAGCTGCAAATGCCACTTCCAGCTTAGCTGTGCAGACGAAGAACAACAAGAAGAAGAAATATCTCGAAAAATGTCCGTCAGGCCCCTTCCCTTGAGATAAATCTGCAAATATCTCGGAAACGAAGCGAGCTATGGCAAAATGTTAAGAGACCTTATTCGTAGAGAATTAAGTTTCCTACTTTTTATGTTCTATGATATTTTTTGATCAGATGCGTAGTTCTCGAGATATATCAAGATATTTAAAAGTTCCGAAGCCGCACCAACATAATAGAGATACAGAAACACCGTGGCCCCTTTCTTTGAGATAACTCTGCGCTATTGCGAGCTGGAAATGCCACTTCCAGTTTAGCTGTGCAGAAGAAGAACAACAAGAAGAGGAAATATCTCGAAATATGTCCGTCAGGCCCCTTCCCTTGAGATATATCTGCAAATATCTCGGAAACGAAACGAGCTATGGCAAAATGTTAACAGACCTTTTTTGTAGAGAATTATGTTTCCTACAATTTATGTTCTATGATATTTTTTGATCAGAAGCGTAGTTTTCGAGATATATCGAGATATTTAAAAGTTCCGAAGCCGCACCAACATAATAGAGATACAGACACACCGTGGCCCCTTTCTTTGAGATAACTCTGCACTATTGCGAGCTGCAAATGCCACTTCCAGCTTAGCTGTGCAGAAGAAGAACAACAAGAAGAAGAAATATCTGGAAATATGTCCGTCAGGCCCCTTCCCTTGAGATAAATCTGCAAATATCTCGGAAACGAAGCAAGCTACGGCAAAATGTTAAGAGACCTTTTTTGTAGAAAATTAGGATTCCTACTTTTTATGTTCTATGATATTTTTTGATCAGATCCGTAGTTCTCGAGATATATCAAGATATTTAAAAGTTCCGAAGCCGCACCAACATAATAGAGATACAGAAACACCGTGGCCCCTTTCTTTGAGATAACTCTGCACTACTGCGAGCTGCAAATGCCACTTCCAGCTTAGCTGTGCAGAAGAAGAACAACAAGAAGAAGAAATATCTCGAAATATGTCCGTCAGGCCCCTTCCCTTGAGATAAATCTGCAAATATCTCGGAAACGAAGCGAGCTATGGCAAAATGTTAAGAGACCTGTTTTGTAGAGAATTAAGTTTCCTACTTTTTATGTTCTATGATATTTTTCGATCAGATGCGTAGTTCTCGTGATATATCAAGATATTTAAAAGTTCCGAAGCCGCACCAACACAATAGAGATACAGAAACACCGTGGCCCCTTTCTTTGCGATAACTCTGCACTATTGCGAGCTGCAAATGCCACTTCCAGCTTAGCTGTGCAGAAGAAGAACAACAAGAAGAAGAAATATCTCGAAATATGTCCATCAGGACCCTTCCCTTGAGATAAATCTGCAAATATCTCGGAAACGAAGCGAGCTATTGCAAAACGTTAAGAGACCTTTTTTGTAGAGAATTAAGTTTCCTACTTTTTATGTTCTATGATATTTTTTGATCAGATGCGTAGTTCTCGAGATATATCGAGATATTTAAAAGTTCCGAAGCCGCACCAACATAATAGAGATACAGAAACACCGTGGCCCCTTTCTTTGAGATAACTGTGCACTATTGCGAGCTGCAAATGCCACGTCCAGCTTCGCTGTGCAGAAGAAGAACAACAAGAAGAAGAAATATCTCGAAATATGTCCGTCAGGCCCCTTCCCTTGAGATAAATCTGCAAATATCTCGGAAACGAAGCGAGCTATGGCAAAATGTTAAGAGACCTTTTTTGTAGAGAATTAAGTTTCCTACTTTTCATCTTCTATGATATTTTCTGATCAGATTCGTAGTTCTCGAGATATATCAAGATATTTAAAAGTTCCGAAGCCGCACCAACATAATAGAGATACAGAAACACCGTGGCTCCATTCTTTTAGATAACTCTGCACTATTGCGACCTGGAAATGCCACTTCCAGTTTAGCTGTGCAGAAGAAGAACAACAAGAAGAAGAAATATCACGAAATATGTCCGTTAGGCCCCTTCCCTTGAGATAAATCTGCAAATATCTCGGAAACGAAGCGAGCTATGGCAAAATGTTAAGAGACCTTTTTAGTAGAGAATTAAGTTTCCTACGTTTTATGTTGTATGATATTTTTTGATCAGATGCGTAGTTCTCGAGATATATCAAGATATTTAAAAGTTCCGAAGCCGCACCAACATAATAGAGATACAGAAACACCGTGGCCCCTTTCTTTGAGATAACTCTGCACTATTGCGAGCTGCAAATGCCACTTCCAGTTTAGCTGTGCAGAAGAAGAACAACAAGAAGAAGAAATATCACGAAATATGTCCGTTAGGCCCCTTCCCTTGAGATAAATCTGCAAATATCTCGGAAACGAAGCGAGCTATGGCAAAATGTTAAGAGACCTTTTTTGTAGCGAATTAAGTTTCCTACTTTTTACGTTCTATGATATTTTTTGATCAGATGCGTAGTTCTCGAGATATATCAAGATATTTAAAAGTTCCGAAGCCGCACCAACATAATAGAGATACAGAAACACCGTGGCCCCTCTCTTTGAGATAACTCTGCACAATTGCGAGCTGCAAATGCCACTTCCAGCTTAGCTGTGCAGAAGAAGAACAACAAGAAGAAGAAACATCTCGAAATATGTCCGTCAGGCCCCTTCCCTTGAGATAAATCTGCAAATATCTCGGAAACGAAGCGAGCTATTGCAAAATGTTAAGAGACCTTTTTTGTAGAGGATTGAGTTTCCTACTTTCTATGTTCTATGATATTTTTTGATCAGATGCGTAGTTCTCGAGATATATCAAGATATTTAAAAGTTAAGAAGCCGCACCAACATAATAGAGATACAGAAACACCGTGGCCCCTTTCTTTGAGATAACTCTGCACAATTGCGAGCTGCAAATGCCACTTCCAGCTTAGCTGTGCAGAAGAAGAACAACAAGAAGAAGAAATATCTCGAAATATGTCCGTCAGGCCCCTTCCCTTGAGATAAATCGGCAAGTATCTCGGAAACGAAGCGAGCTATGGCAAAATGTTGAGAGACCTTTTTTGTAGAGAATTAAGTTTCCTACTTTTTATGTTCTATGATATTTTTTGATCAGATGCGTAGATCTCGAGATATATCAAGATATTTAAAAGTTCCGAAGCCGCACCAACATAATAGAGATACAGAAACACCGTGGCCCCTTTCTTTGAGATAACTCTGCACTATTGCGAGCTGCAAATGCCACTTCCAGCTTAGCTGTGCAGAAGAAGAACAACAAGAAGAAGAAATATCTGGAAATATGTCCGTTAGGCCCCTTCCCTTGAGATAAATCTGCAAATATCTCGGAAACGAAGCGAGCTATGGCAAAATGTTGAGAGACCTTTTTTGTAGAGAATTAAGTTTCCTACTATTTATGTTCTATGATATTTTTGGATCAGATGCGTAGTTCTCGAGATATATCAAGATATTTAAAAGTTCCGAAGCCGCACCAACATAATAGAGATACAGAAACACCGTGGCCCCTTTCTTTGAGATAACTCTGCACTAGTGCGAGCCGCAAATGCCACTTCCAGCTTAGCTGTGCAGAAGAAGAACAACAAGAAGAAGAAATATCTCGAAATATGTCCGTCAGGCCCCTTCCCTTGAGATAAATCTGCAAATATCTCGGAAACGAAGCGAGCTATTGCAAAATGTTAAGAGACCTTTTTTGTAGAGAATTGTGTTTCCTACTTTTTATGTTCTATGATATTTTTTGATCAGATGCGTAGTTCTCGAGATATATCAAGATATTTAAAAGTTAAGAAGCCGCACCAACATAATAGAGATACAGAAACACCGTGGCCCCTTTCTTTGAGATAACTCTGCACTAATGCGAGCTGCAAATGCCACTTCCAGCTTAGCTGTGCAGAAGAAGAACAACAAGAAGAAGAAATATCTCGAAATATGTCCGTTAGGCCCCTTCCCTTGAGATAAATCTGCAAATATCTCGGAAACGAAGCGAGCTATGGCAAAATCTTACGAGACTTTTTTGTAGAGAATTAAGTTTCCTACTTTTTATGTTCTATGATATTTTTTGATCAGATGCGTAGTTCTCGAGATATATCAAGATATTTAAAAGTTCCGAAGCCGCACCAACATAATAGAGATACAGAAACACCGTGGCCCCTTTCTTTGAGATAACTCTGCACTATTGCGAGTTGCAAATGCCACTTCCAGCTTAGCTGTGCAGAAGAAGAACAACAAGAAGAAGAAATATCTCGAAATGTGTCCGTCAGGCCCCTTCCCTTGAGATAAATCTGCAAATATCTCGGAAACGAAGAGAGCTATGGCAAAATGTTAAGAGACCTTTTTTGTAGAGAATTAAGTTTCCTACTTTTTATGTTCTATGATATTTTTTGATCAGATGCGTAGTTCTCGAGATATATCAAGATATTTAAAAGTTCCGAAGCCGCACCAACATAATAGAGATACTGAAACACCGTGGCCCCTTTCTTTGAGATAACTCTGTACTATTGCGAGCTGGAAATGCCACTTCCAGTTTAGCTGTGCAGAAGAAGTACAACAAGAAGAAGAAATATCTCGAAATATGTCCGTTAGGCCCCTTCCCTTGAGATAAATCTGCAAATATCTCGGAAACGAAGCGAGCTATGGCAAAATGTTAAGAGACGTTTTTTGTAGAGAATTATGTTTCCTACAATTTATGTTCTATGATATTTTTTGATCAGAAGCGTAGTTTTCGAGATATATCGAGATATTTAAAAGTTCCGAAGCAGCACCAACATAATAGAGATACAGAAACACCGTGGCCCCTTTCTTTGAGATAACTCTGCACTAGTGCGAGTCGCAAATGCCACTTCCAGCTTAGCTGTGCAGAAGAAGAACAACAAGAAGAAGAAATATCTCGAAATATGTCCGTCAGGCCCCTTCCCTTGAGATAAATCTGCAAATATCTCGGAAACGAAGCGAGCTATTGCAAAATGTTCAGAGACCTTTTTTGTAGAGAATTGAGTTTCCTACTTTTTATGTTCTATGATATTTTTTGATCAGATGCGTAGTTCTCGAGATATATCAAGATATTTAAAAGTTCCGAAGCCGCACCAACATAATAGAGATACAGAAACACCGTGGCCCCTTTCTTTCAGATAACTATGCACTAGTGCGAGCCGCAAATGCCACTTCCAGCTTAGCTGTGCAGAAGAAGAACAACAAGAAGAAGAAATATCTCGAAATATGTCCGTCAGGCCACTTCCCTTGAGATAAATCTGCAAATATCTCGGAAACGAAGCGAGCTATGGCAAAATGTTAAGAGACCTTTTTTGTAGAGAATTATGTTTCCTACTTTTTATGTTCTATGATATTTTTCGATCAGACGCGTAGCTCTCGAGATATATCAAGATATTTAAAAGTTCCGAAGCCGCACCAACATAATAGAGATACAGAAACACCGTGGCCCCTCTCTTTGAGATAACTCTGCACTATTGCGAGCTGGAAATGCCACTTCCAGTTCAGCTGTGCAGAAGAAGAACAACAAGAAGAAGAAGTATCTCGAAATATGTCCGTTAGGCCCCTTCCCTTGAGATAAATCTGCAAATATCTCGGAAACGAAGCGAGCTATGGCAAAATGTTAAGAGACCTTTTTTGTAGAGAATTATGTTTCCTACTTTTTATGTTCTATGATATTTTTTGATCAGACGCGTAGCTCTCGAGATATATCAAGATATTTAAAAGTTCCGAAGCCGCACCAACATAATAGAGATACAGAAACACCGTGGCCCCTCTCTTTGAGATAAGTCTGCACTATTGCGAGCTGGAAATGCCACTTCCAGTTTAGCTGTGCAGAGGAAGAACAACAAGAAGAAGAAATATCTCGAAATATGTCCGTCAGGCCCCTTCCCTTGAGATAAATCTGCAAATATCTCGGAAACGAAGCGAGCTATGGTAAAATGTTAAGAGACCTTTTTTGTAGAGAATTAAGTTTCCTACTTTTTATGTTCTATGATATTTTTTGATCAGATGCGTAGTTCTCGAGATATATCAAGATATTTAAAAGTTCCGAAGCCGCACCAACATAATAGAGATACAGAAACACCGTGGCCCCTTTCTTTGAGATAACTCTGCACTATTGCGAGCTGCAAATGCCACTTCCAGCTTAGCTGTGCAGAGGAAGAACAACAAGAAGAAGAAATATCTCGAAATATGTCCGTCAGGCCAGTTCCTTTGAGCTGAATCTGCAAATATCTCGGAAACGAAGCGAGCTATGGCAAAATGTTAAGAGACGTTTTTTGTAGCGAATTATGTTTCCTACAATTTATGTTCTATGATATTTTTTGATCAGAAGCGTAGTTTTCGAGATATATCGAGATATTTAAAAGTTCCGAAGCCGCACCAACATAATAGGGATACAGAAACACCGTGGCCCCTCTCTTTGAGATAACTCTGCACTATTGCGAGCTGGAAATGCCACTTCCAGTTTAGCTGTGCAGAAGAAGAACAACAAGAAGAAGAAATATCTCGAAATATGTCCGTTAGGCCCCTTCCCTTGAGATAAATCTGCAAATATCTCGGAAACGAAGCGAGCTATGGCAAAATGTTAAGAGACCTTTTTTGTAGAGAATTATGTTTCCTACTTTTTATGTTCTATGATATTTTTTGATCAGACGCGTAGCTCTCGAGATATATCAAGATATTTAAAAGTTCCGAAGCCGCACCAACATAATAGAGATACAGAAACACCGTGGCCCCTCTCTTTGAGATAACTCTGCACTATTGCGAGCTGGAAATGCCACTTCCAGTTCAGCTGTGCAGAAGAAGAACAACAAGAAGAAGAAGTATCTCGAAATATGTCCGTTAGGCCCCTTCCCTTGAGATAAATCTGCAAATATCTCGGAAACGAAGCGAGCTATGGCAAAATGTTAAGAGACCTTTTTTGTAGAGAATTATGTTTCCTACTTTTTATGTTCTATGATATTTTTTGATCAGACGCGTAGCTCTCGAGATATATCAAGATATTTAAAAGTTCCGAAGCCGCACCAACATAATAGAGATACAGAAACACCGTGGCCCCTCTCTTTGAGATAAGTCTGCACTATTGCGAGCTGGAAATGCCACTTCCAGTTTAGCTGTGCAGAAGAAGAACAACAAGAAGAAGAAATATCTCGAAATATGTCCGTTAGGCCCCTTCCCTTGAGATAAATCTGCGAATATCTCGGAAACGAAGCGAGCTATGGCAAAATGTTAAGAGACCTTTTTTGTAGAGAATTATGTTTCCTACTTTTTATGTTCTATGATATTTTTTGATCAGAAGCGTAGTTTTCGAGATATATCGAGATATTTAAAAGTTCCGAAGCCGCACCAACATAATAGAGATACAGAAACACCGTGGCCCCTTTCTTTGAGATAACTCTGCACTATTGCGAGCTGCAAATGCCACTTCCAGCTTAGCTGTGCAGAGGAAGAACAACAAGAAGAAGAAATATCTCGAAATATGTCCGTCAGGCCCCTTCCCTTGAGATATATCTGCAAATATCTCGGAAACGAAGCGAGCTATGGTAAAATGTTAACAGACCTTTTTTGTAGAGAATTAAGTTTCCTACTTTTTATGTTCTATGATATTTTTTGATCAGATGCGTAGTTCTCGAGATATATCAAGATATTTAAAAGTTCCGAAGCCGCACCAACATAATAGAGATACAGAAACACCGTGGCCCCTTTCTTTGAGATAACTCTGCACTATTGCGAGCTGCAAATGCCACTTCCAGCTTAGCTGTGCAGAGGAAGAACAACAAGAAGAAGAAATATCTCGAAATATGTCCGTCAGGCCAGTTCCTTTGAGCTGAATCTGCAAATATCTCGGAAACGAAGCGAGCTATGGCAAAATGTTAAGAGACGTTTTTTGTAGCGAATTATGTTTCCTACAATTTATGTTCTATGATATTTTTTGATCAGAAGCGTAGTTTTCGAGATATATCGAGATATTTAAAAGTTCCGAAGCCGCACCAACATAATAGGGATACAGAAACACCGTCGCCCCTTTCTTTGAGATAACTCTGCACTAGTGCGTGCCGCAAATGCCACTTCCAGCTTAGCTGTGCAGAAGAAGAACAACAAGAAGAAGAAATATCTCGAAATATGTCCGTTAGGCCCCTTCCCTTGAGATAAATCTGCAAATATCTCGGAAACGAAGCGAGGTATGGCAAAATGTTAAGAGACCTTTTTTGTAGAGAATTATGTTTCCTACTTTTTATGTTCTATGATATTTTTTGATCAGACGCGTAGCTCTCGAGATATATCAAGATATTTAAAAGTTCCGAAGCCGCACCAACATAATAGAGATACAGAAACACCGTGGCCCCTCTCTTTGAGATAACTCTGCACTATTGCGAGCTGGAAATGCCACTTCCAGTTTAGCTGTGCAGAAGAAGAACAACAAGAAGAAGAAATATCTCGAAATATGTCCGTTAGGCCCCTTCCCTTGAGATAAATCTGCAAATATCTCGGAAACGAAGCGAGCTATGGCAAAATGTTAAGAGACCTTTTTTGTAGAGAATTATGTTTCCTACTTTTTATGTTCTATGATATTTTTTGATCAGAAGCGTAGTTTTCGAGATATATCGAGATATTTAAAAGTTCCGAAGCCGCACCAACATAATAGAGATACAGAAACACCGTGGCCCCTTTCTTTGAGATAACTCTGCACTATTGCGAGCTGCAAATGCCACTTCCAGCTTAGCTGTGCAGAGGAAGAACAACAAGAAGAAGAAATATCTCGAAATATGTCCGTCAGGCCCCTTCCCTTGAGATATATCTGCAAATATCTCGGAAACGAAGCGAGCTATGGTAAAATGTTAAGAGACCTTTTTTGTAGAGAATTAAGTTTCCTACTTTTTATGTTCTATGATATTTTTTGATCAGATGCGTAGTTCTCGAGATATATCAAGATATTTAAAAGTTCCGAAGCCGCACCAACATAATAGAGATACAGAAACACCGTGGCC
Source organism: Osmia lignaria lignaria (assembly GCF_051020975.1). NCBI lineage: Eukaryota > Metazoa > Arthropoda > Insecta > Hymenoptera > Megachilidae > Osmia > Osmia lignaria. The sequence goes on from NW_027478166.1 coordinate 10,162,187, forward strand.
CCTTTCTTTGATATAACTCTGCACTATTGCGAGCTGCAAATGCCACTTCCAGCTTAGCTGTGCAGAGGAAGAACAACAAGAAGAAGAAATATCTCGAAATATGTCCGTCAGGCCAGTTCCTTTGAGCTGAATCTGCAAATATCTCGGAAACGAAGCGAGCTATGGCAAAATGTTAAGAGACGTTTTTTGTAGCGAATTATGTTTCCTACAATTTATGTTCTATGATATTTTTTGATCAGAAGCGTAGTTTTCGAGATATATCGAGATATTTAAAAGTTCCGAAGCCGCACCAACATAATAGGGATACAGAAACACCGTGGCCCCTTTCTTTGAGATAACTCTGCACTAGTGCGTGCCGCAAATGCCACTTCCAGCTTAGCTGTGCAGAAGAAGAACAACAAGAAGAAGAAATATCTCGAAATATGTCCGTTAGGCCCCTTCCCTTGAGATAAATCTGCAAATATCTCGGAAACGAAGCGAGCTATTGCAAAATGTTCAGAGACCTTTTTTGTAGAGAATTGAGTTTCCTACTTTTTATGTTCTATGATATTTTTTGATCAGATGCGTAGTTCTCGAGATATATCAAGATATTTAAAAGTTCCGAAGCCGCACCAACATAATAGAGATACAGAAACACCGTGGCCCCTTTCTTTCAGATAACTATGCACTAGTGCGAGCCGCAAATGCCACTTCCAGCTTAGCTGTGCAGAAGAAGAACAACAAGAAGAAGAAATATCTCGAAATATGTCCGTCAGGCCACTTCCCTTGAGATAAATCTGCAAATATCTCGGAAACGAAGCGAGCTATGGCAAAATGTTAAGAGACCTTTTTTGTAGAGAATTATGTTTCCTACTTTTTATGTTCTATGATATTTTTCGATCAGACGCGTAGCTCTCGAGATATATCAAGATATTTAAAAGTTCCGAAGCCGCACCAACATAATAGAGATACAGAAACACCGTGGCCCCTCTCTTTGAGATAACTCTGCACTATTGCGAGCTGGAAATGCCACTTCCAGTTCAGCTGTGCAGAAGAAGAACAACAAGAAGAAGAAGTATCTCGAAATATGTCCGTTAGGCCCCTTCCCTTGAGATAAATCTGCAAATATCTCGGAAACGAAGCGAGCTATGGCAAAATGTTAAGAGACCTTTTTTGTAGAGAATTATGTTTCCTACTTTTTATGTTCTATGATATTTTTTGATCAGACGCGTAGCTCTCGAGATATATCAAGATATTTAAAAGTTCCGAAGCCGCACCAACATAATAGAGATACAGAAACACCGTGGCCCCTCTCTTTGCGATAAGTCTGCACTATTGCGAGCTGGAAATGCCACTTCCAGTTTAGCTGTGCAGAGGAAGAACAACAAGAAGAAGAAATATCTCGAAATATGTCCGTCAGGCCCCTTCCCTTGAGATAAATCTGCAAATATCTCGGAAACGAAGCGAGCTATGGTAAAATGTTAAGAGACCTTTTTTGTAGAGAATTAAGTTTCCTACTTTTTATGTTCTATGATATTTTTTGATCAGATGCGTAGTTCTCGAGATATATCAAGATATTTAAAAGTTCCGAAGCCGCACCAACATAATAGAGATACAGAAACACCGTGGCCCCTTTCTTTGAGATAACTCTGCACTATTGCGAGCTGCAAATGCCACTTCCAGCTTAGCTGTGCAGAGGAAGAACAACAAGAAGAAGAAATATCTCGAAATATGTCCGTCAGGCCAGTTCCTTTGAGCTGAATCTGCAAATATCTCGGAAACGAAGCGAGCTATGGCAAAATGTTAAGAGACGTTTTTTGTAGCGAATTATGTTTCCTACAATTTATGTTCTATGATATTTTTTGATCAGAAGCGTAGTTTTCGAGATATATCGAGATATTTAAAAGTTCCGAAGCCGCACCAACATAATAGGGATACAGAAACACCGTGGCCCCTCTCTTTGAGATAACTCTGCACTATTGCGAGCTGGAAATGCCACTTCCAGTTTAGCTGTGCAGAAGAAGAACAACAAGAAGAAGAAATATCTCGAAATATGTCCGTTAGGCCCCTTCCCTTGAGATAAATCTGCAAATATCTCGGAAACGAAGCGAGCTATGGCAAAATGTTAAGAGACCTTTTTTGTAGAGAATTATGTTTCCTACTTTTTATGTTCTATGATATTTTTTGATCAGACGCGTAGCTCTCGAGATATATCAAGATATTTAAAAGTTCCGAAGCCGCACCAACATAATAGAGATACAGAAACACCGTGGCCCCTCTCTTTGAGATAACTCTGCACTATTGCGAGCTGGAAATGCCACTTCCAGTTCAGCTGTGCAGAAGAAGAACAACAAGAAGAAGAAGTATCTCGAAATATGTCCGTTAGGCCCCTTCCCTTGAGATAAATCTGCAAATATCTCGGAAACGAAGCGAGCTATGGCAAAATGTTAAGAGACCTTTTTTGTAGAGAATTATGTTTCCTACTTTTTATGTTCTATGATATTTTTTGATCAGACGCGTAGCTCTCGAGATATATCAAGATATTTAAAAGTTCCGAAGCCGCACCAACATAATAGAGATACAGAAACACCGTGGCCCCTCTCTTTGAGATAAGTCTGCACTATTGCGAGCTGGAAATGCCACTTCCAGTTTAGCTGTGCAGAAGAAGAACAACAAGAAGAAGAAATATCTCGAAATATGTCCGTTAGGCCCCTTCCCTTGAGATAAATCTGCGAATATCTCGGAAACGAAGCGAGCTATGGCAAAATGTTAAGAGACCTTTTTTGTAGAGAATTATGTTTCCTACTTTTTATGTTCTATGATATTTTTTGATCAGAAGCGTAGTTTTCGAGATATATCGAGATATTTAAAAGTTCCGAAGCCGCACCAACATAATAGAGATACAGAAACACCGTGGCCCCTTTCTTTGAGATAACTCTGCACTATTGCGAGCTGCAAATGCCACTTCCAGCTTAGCTGTGCAGAGGAAGAACAACAAGAAGAAGAAATATCTCGAAATATGTCCGTCAGGCCCCTTCCCTTGAGATATATCTGCAAATATCTCGGAAACGAAGCGAGCTATGGTAAAATGTTAACAGACCTTTTTTGTAGAGAATTAAGTTTCCTACTTTTTATGTTCTATGATATTTTTTGATCAGATGCGTAGTTCTCGAGATATATCAAGATATTTAAAAGTTCCGAAGCCGCACCAACATAATAGAGATACAGAAACACCGTGGCCCCTTTCTTTGAGATAACTCTGCACTATTGCGAGCTGCAAATGCCACTTCCAGCTTAGCTGTGCAGAGGAAGAACAACAAGAAGAAGAAATATCTCGAAATATGTCCGTCAGGCCAGTTCCTTTGAGCTGAATCTGCAAATATCTCGGAAACGAAGCGAGCTATGGCAAAATGTTAAGAGACGTTTTTTGTAGCGAATTATGTTTCCTACAATTTATGTTCTATGATATTTTTTGATCAGAAGCGTAGTTTTCGAGATATATCGAGATATTTAAAAGTTCCGAAGCCGCACCAACATAATAGGGATACAGAAACACCGTCGCCCCTTTCTTTGAGATAACTCTGCACTAGTGCGTGCCGCAAATGCCACTTCCAGCTTAGCTGTGCAGAAGAAGAACAACAAGAAGAAGAAATATCTCGAAATATGTCCGTTAGGCCCCTTCCCTTGAGATAAATCTGCAAATATCTCGGAAACGAAGCGAGGTATGGCAAAATGTTAAGAGACCTTTTTTGTAGAGAATTATGTTTCCTACTTTTTATGTTCTATGATATTTTTTGATCAGACGCGTAGCTCTCGAGATATATCAAGATATTTAAAAGTTCCGAAGCCGCACCAACATAATAGAGATACAGAAACACCGTGGCCCCTCTCTTTGAGATAACTCTGCACTATTGCGAGCTGGAAATGCCACTTCCAGTTTAGCTGTGCAGAAGAAGAACAACAAGAAGAAGAAATATCTCGAAATATGTCCGTTAGGCCCCTTCCCTTGAGATAAATCTGCAAATATCTCGGAAACGAAGCGAGCTATGGCAAAATGTTAAGAGACCTTTTTTGTAGAGAATTATGTTTCCTACTTTTTATGTTCTATGATATTTTTTGATCAGAAGCGTAGTTTTCGAGATATATCGAGATATTTAAAAGTTCCGAAGCCGCACCAACATAATAGAGATACAGAAACACCGTGGCCCCTTTCTTTGAGATAACTCTGCACTATTGCGAGCTGCAAATGCCACTTCCAGCTTAGCTGTGCAGAGGAAGAACAACAAGAAGAAGAAATATCTCGAAATATGTCCGTCAGGCCCCTTCCCTTGAGATATATCTGCAAATATCTCGGAAACGAAGCGAGCTATGGTAAAATGTTAAGAGACCTTTTTTGTAGAGAATTAAGTTTCCTACTTTTTATGTTCTATGATATTTTTTGATCAGATGCGTAGTTCTCGAGATATATCAAGATATTTAAAAGTTCCGAAGCCGCACCAACATAATAGAGATACAGAAACACCGTGGCCCCTTTCTTTGATATAACTCTGCACTATTGCGAGCTGCAAATGCCACTTCCAGCTTAGCTGTGCAGAGGAAGAACAACAAGAAGAAGAAATATCTCGAAATATGTCCGTCAGGCCAGTTCCTTTGAGCTGAATCTGCAAATATCTCGGAAACGAAGCGAGCTATGGCAAAATGTTAAGAGACGTTTTTTGTAGCGAATTATGTTTCCTACAATTTATGTTCTATGATATTTTTTGATCAGAAGCGTAGTTTTCGAGATATATCGAGATATTTAAAAGTTCCGAAGCCGCACCAACATAATAGGGATACAGAAACACCGTGGCCCCTTTCTTTGAGATAACTCTGCACTAGTGCGTGCCGCAAATGCCACTTCCAGCTTAGCTGTGCAGAAGAAGAACAACAAGAAGAAGAAATATCTCGAAATATGTCCGTTAGGCCCCTTCCCTTGAGATAAATCTGCAAATATCTCGGAAACGAAGCGAGCTATGGCAAAATGTTAAGAGACCTTTTTTGTAGAGAATTATGTTTCCTACTTTTTATGTTCTATGATATTTTTTGATCAGACGCGTAGCTCTCGAGATATATCAAGATATTTAAAAGTTCCGAAGCCGCACCAACATAATAGAGATACAGAAACACCGTGGCCCCTCTCTTTGAGATAACTCTGCACTATTGCGAGCTGGAAATGCCACTTCCAGTTTAGCTGTGCAGAAGAAGAACAACAAGAAGAAGAAATATCTCGAAATATGTCCGTTAGGCCCCTTCCCTTGAGATAAATCTGCAAATATCTCGGAAACGAAGCGAGCTATGGCAAAATGTTAAGAGACCTTTTTTGTAGAGAATTATGTTTCCTACTTTTTATGTTCTATGATATTTTTTGATCAGAAGCGTAGTTTTCGAGATATATCGAGATATTTAAAAGTTCCGAAGCCGCACCAACATAATAGAGATACAGAAACACCGTGGCCCCTTTCTTTGAGATAACTCTGCACTATTGCGAGCTGCAAATGCCACTTCCAGCTTAGCTGTGCAGAGGAAGAACAACAAGAAGAAGAAATATCTCGAAATATGTCCGTCAGGCCAGTTCCTTTGAGCTGAATCTGCAAATATCTCGGAAACGAAGCGAGCTATGGCAAAATGTTAAGAGACGTTTTTTGTAGAGAATTATGTTTCCTACAATTTATGTTCTATGATATTTTTTGATCAGAAGCGTAGTTTTCGAGATATATCGAGATATTTAAAAGTTCCGAAGCCGCACGAACATAATAGGGATACAGAAACACCGTGGCCCCTTTCTTTGAGATAACTCTGCACTAGTGCGAGCCGCAAATGCCACTTCCAGCTTAGCTGTGCAGAAGAAGAACAACAAGAAGATGAAATATCTCGAAATATGTCCGTCAGGCCCCTTCCCTTGAGATAAATCTGCAAATATCTCGGAAACGAAGCGAGCTATGGCAAAATGTTAAGAGACCTTTTTTGTAGAGAATTAAGTTTCCTACTTTTTATGTTCTATGATATTTTTTGATCAGATGCGTAGTTCTCGAGATATATCAAGATACTTAAAAGTTCCGAAGCCGCACCAACATAATAGAGATACAGAAACACCGTGGCCCCTTTCTTTGAGATAACTCTGCAGTATTGCGAGCTGTAAATGCCACTTCCAGCTTAGCTGTGCAGGAGAAGAACAACAAGAAGAAGAAATATCTCGAAATATGTCCGTCAGGCCCCTTCCCTTGAGATATATCTGCAAATATCTCGGAAACGAAGCGAGCTATGGCAAAATGTTAAGAGACCTTTTTTGTAGAGAATTATGTTTCCTATAATTTATGTTCTATGATATTTTTTGATCAGAAGCGTAGTTTTCGAGATATATCGAGATATTTAAAAGTTCCAAAGCCGCACCAACATAATAGAGATACAGAAACACCGTGGCCCCTTTCTTTGAGATCACTCTGCACTAGTGCGAGCCGCAAATGCCACTTCCAGCTTAGCTGTGCAGAAGAAGAACAACAAGAAGAAGAAATATCTCGAAATATGTCCGTCAGGCCCCTTCCCTTGAGATAAATCTGCAAATATCTCGGAAACGAAGCGAGCTATGGCAAAATGTTGAGAGACCTTTTTTGTAGAGAATTATGTTTCCTACTTTTTATGTTCTATGATATTTTTTGATCAGACGCGTAGCTCTCGAGATATATCAAGATATTTAAAAGTTCCGAAGCCGCACCAACATAATAGAGATACAGAAACACCGTGGCCCCTCTCTTTGAGATAACTCTGCACTATTGCGAGCTGGAAATGCCACTTCCAGCTTAGCTGTGCAGAGGAAGAACAACAAGAAGAAGAAATATCTCGAAATATGTCCGTCAGGCCAGTTCCTTTGAGCTGAATCTGCAAATATCTCGGAAACGAAGCGAGCTATGGCAAAATGTTAAGAGACGTTTTTTGTAGAGAATTATGTTTCCTACAATTTATGTTCTATGATATTTTTTGATCAGAAGCGTAGTTTTCGAGATATATCGAGATATTTAAAAGTTCCGAAGCCGCACCAACATAATAGGGATACAGAAACACCGTGGCCCCTTTCTTTGAGATAACTCTGCACTAGTGCGAGCCGCAAATGCCACTTCCAGCTTAGCTGTGCAGAAGAAGAACAACAAGAAGAAGAAATATCTCGAAATATGTCCGTCAGGCCCCTTCCCTTGAGATAAATCTGCAAATATCTCGGAAACGAAGCGAGCTATGGCAAAATGTTAAGAGACCTTTTTTGTAGAGAATTAAGTTTCCTACTTTTTATGTTCTATGATATTTTTTGATCAGATGCGTAGTTCTCGAGATATATCAAGATACTTAAAAGTTCCGAAGCCGCACCAACATAATAGAGATACAGAAACACCGTGGCCCCTTCCTTTGAGATAACTCTGCAGTATTGCGAGCTGAAAATGCCACTTCCAGCTTAGCTGTGCAGGAGAAGAACAACAAGAAGAAGAAATATCTCGAAATATGTCCGTCAGGCCCCTTCCCTTGAGATAAATCTGCAAATATCTCGGAAACGAAGCGAGCTATGGCAAAATGTTGAGAGACCTTTTTTGTAGAGAATTAAGTTTCCTACTTTTTATGTTCTATGATATTTTTTGATCAGATGCGTAGTTCTCGAGATATATCAAGATACTTAAAAGTTCCGAAGCCGCACCAACATAATAGAGATACAGAAACACCGTGGCCCCTTCCTTTGAGATAACTCTGCAGTATTGCGAGCTGAAAATGCCACTTCCAGCTTAGCTGTGCAGGAGAAGAACAACAAGAAGAAGAAATATCTCGAAATATGTCCGTCAGGCCCCTTCCCTTGAGATAAATCTGCAAATATCTCGGAAACGAAGCGAGCTATGGCAAAATGTTGAGAGACCTTTTTTGTAGAGAATTAAGTTTCCTACTTTTTATGTTCTATGATATGTTTTGATCAGATGCGTAGTTCTCGAGATATATCAAGATATTTAAAAGTTCCGAAGCCGCACCAACATAATAGAGATACAGAAACACCGTGGCCCCTCTCTTTGAGATAACTCTGCACTATTGCGAGCTGGAAATGCCACTTCCAGTTTAGCTGTGCAGAAGAAGAACAACAAGAAGAAGAAATATCTCGAAATATGTCCGTCAGGCCCCTTCCCTTGAGATAAATATGCAAATATCTCGGAAACGAAGCGAGCTATGGCAAAATGTTAAGAGACCTTTTTTGTAGAGAATTAAGTTTCCTACTTTTTATGTTCTATGATATTTTTTGATCAGATGCGTAGTTCTCGAGATATATGAAGATATTTAAAAGTTCCGAAGCCGCACCAACATAATAGAGATACAGAAACACCGTGGCCCCTTTCTTTGAGATAACTCTGCACTATTGCGAGCTGCAAATGCCACTTCCAGCTTAGCTGTGCAGAGGAAGAACAACAAGAAGAAGAAATATCTCGAAATATGTCCGTCAGGCCAGTTCCTTTGAGCTGAATCTGCAAATATCTCGGAAACGAAGCGAGCTATGGCAAAATGTTAAGAGACGTTTTTTGTAGAGAATTATGTTTCCTACAATTTATGTTCTATGATATTTTTTGATCAGAAGTGTAGTTTTCGAGATATATCGAGATATTTAAAAGTTCCGAAGCCGCACCAACATAATAGGGATACAGAAACACCGTGGCCCCTTTCTTTGTGATAACTCTGCACTAGTGCGAGCCGCAAATGCCACTTCCAGCTTAGCTGTGCAGAAGAAGAACAACAAGAAGAAGAAATATCTCGAAATATGTCCGTCAGGCCCCTTCCCTTGAGATAAATTTGCAAATATCTCGGAAACGAAGCGATCTATGGCAAAATGTTAAGAGACCTTTTTTGTAGAGAATTAAGTTTCCTACTTTTTATGTTCTATGATATTTTTTGATCAGATGCGTAGTTCTCGAGATATATCAAGATATTTAAAAGTTCCGAAGCCGCACCAACATAATAGAGATACAGAAACACCGTGGCCCCTTTCTTTGAGATAACTCTGCAGTATTGCGAGCTGTAAATGCCACTTCCAGCTTAGCTGTGCAGGAGAAGAACAACAAGAAGAAGAAATATCTCGAAATGTCCGTCAGGCCCCTTCCCTTGAGATAAATCTGCAAATATCTCGGAAACGAAGCGAGCTATGGCAAAATGTTAAGAGACCTTTTTTGTAGAGAATTATGTTTCCTACAATTTATGTTCTATGATATTTTTTGATCAGAAGCGTAGTTTTCGAGATATATCGAGATATTTAAAAGTTCCGAAGCCGCACCAACATAATAGGGATACAGAAACACCGTGGCCCCTTTCTTTGAGATAACTCTGCACTAGTGCGAGCCGCAAATGCCACTTCCAGCTTAGCTGTGCAGAAGAAGAACAACAAGAAGAAGAAATATCTCGAAATATGTCCGTCAGGCCAGTTCCTTTGAGCTGAATCTGCAAATATCTCGGAAACGAAGCGAGCTATGGCAAAATGTTAAGAGACCTTTTTTGTAGAGAATTAAGTTTCCTACTTTTTATCTTCTATGATATTTTCTGATCAGATGCGTAGTTCTCGAGATATATCAAGATATTTAAAAGTTCCGAAGCCGCACCAACATAATAGAGATACAGAAACACCGTGGCCCCTTTCTTTGAGATAACTCTGCACTAGTGCGAGCCGCAAATGCCACTTCCAGCTTAGCTGTGCAGCAGAAGAACAACAAGAAGAAGAAATATCTCGAAATATGTCCGTCAGGCCACTTCCCTTGAGATAAATCTGCAAATATCTCGGAAACGAAGCGAGCTATGGCAAAATGTTAAGAGACCTTTTTTGTAGAGAATTATGTTTCCTACTTTTTATGTTCTATGATATTTTTTGATCAGACGCGTAGCTCTCGAGATATATCAAGATATTTAAAAGTTCCGAAGCCGCACCAACATAATAGAGATACAGAAACACCGTGGCCCCTCTCTTTGAGATAACTCTGCACTATTGCGAGCTGGAAATGCCACTTCCAGTTTAGCTGTGCAGAAGAAGAACAACAAGAAGAAGAAATATCTCGAAATATGTCCGTCAGGCCAGTTCCTTTGAGCTGAATCTGCAAATATCTCGGAAACGAAGCGAGCTATAGCAAAATGTTAAGAGACGTTTTTTGTAGAGAATTATGTTTCCTACAATTTATGTTCTATGATATTTTTTGATCAGAAGCGTAGTTTTCGAGATATATCGAGATATTTAAAAGTTCCGAAGCCGCACCAACATAATAGGGATACAGAAACACCGTGGCCCCTTTCTTTGAGATAACTCTGCACTAGTGCGAGCCGCAAATGCCACTTCCAGCTTAGCTGTGCAGAAGAAGAACAACAAGAAGAAGAAATATCTCGAAATATGTCCGTCAGGCCCCTTCCCTTGAGATAAATCTGCAAATATCTCGGAAACGAAGCGAGCTATGGCAAAATGTTAGGAGACCTTTTTTGTAGAGAATTATGTTTCCTACAATTTATGTTCTATGATATTTTTTGATCAGAAGCGTAGTTCTCGAGATATATCAAGATATTTAAAAGTTCCGAAGCCGCACCAACATAATAGAGATACAGAAACACCGTGGCCCCTCTCTTTGAGATAACTCTGCACTATTGCGAGCTGGAAATGCCACTTCCAGTTTAGCTGTGCAGAAGAAGAACAACAAGAAGAAGAAATATCTCGAAATATGTCCGTCAGGCCCCTTCCCTTGAGATAAATCTGCAAATATCTCGGAAACGAAGCGAGCTATGGCAAAATGTTAAGAGACCTTCTTTGTAGAGAATTATGTTTCCTACAATTTATGTTCTATGATATTTTTTGATCAGAAGCGTAGTTTTCGAGATATATCGAGATATTTAAAAGTTCCGAAGCCGCACCAACATAATAGAGATACAGAAACACCGTGGCCCCTTTCTTTGAGATAACTCTGCACTAGTGCGAGCCGCAAATGCCACTTCCAGCTTAGCTGTGCAGAAGAAGAACAACAAGAAGAAGAAATATCTCGAAATATGTCCGTCAGGCCCCTTCCCTTGAGATAAATCTGCAAATATCTCGGAAACGAAGCGAGCTATGGCAAAATGTTAAGAGACCTTTTTTGTAGAGAATTAAGTTTCCTACTTTTTATGTTCTATGATATTTTTTGATCAGATGCGTAGTTCTCGAGATATATCAAGATATTTAAAAGTTCCGAAGCCGCACCAACATAATAGAGATACAGAAACACCGTGGCCCCTTTATTTGAGATAACTCTGCACTATTGCGAGCTGCAAATGCCACTTCCAGCTTAGCTGTGCAGAGGAAGAACAACAAGAAGAAGAAATATCTCGAAATATGTCCGTCAGGCCAGTTCCTTTGAGCTGAATCTGCAAATATCTCGGAAACGAAGCGAGCTATGGCAAAATGTTAAGAGACGTTTTTTGTAGAGAATTATGTTTCCTACAATTTATGTTCTATGATATTTCTTGATCAGAAGCGTAGTTTTCGAGATATATCGAGATATTTAAAAGTTCCGAAGCCGCACCAACATAATAGGGATACAGAAACACCGTGGCCCCTTTCTTTGAGATAACTCTGCACTAGTGCGAGCCGCAAATGCCACTTCCAGCTTAGCTGTGCAGAAGAAGAACAACAAGAAGAAGAAATATCTCGAAATATGTCCGTCAGGCCAGTTCCTTTGAGCTGAATCTGCAAATATCTCGGAAACGAAGCGAGCTATGGCAAAATGTTAAGAGACCTTTTTTGTAGAGAATTAAGTTTCCTACTTTTTCTGTTCTATGATATTTTTTGATCAGATGCGTAGTTCTCGAGATATATCAAGATATTTAAAAGTTCCGAAGCCGCACCAACATAATAGAGATACAGAAACACCGTGGCCCCTTTATTTGAGATAACTCTGCACTATTGCGAGCTGCAAATGCCACTTCCAGCTTAGCTGTGCAGAGGAAGAACAACAAGAAGAAGAAATATCTCGAAATATGTCCGTCAGGCCAGTTCCTTCGAGCTGAATCTGCAAATATCTCGGAAACGAAGCGAGCTATGGCAAAATGTTAAGAGACGTTTTTTGTAGAGAATTATGTTTCCTACAATTTATGTTCTATGATATTTTTTGATCAGAAGCGTAGTTTTCGAGATATATCGAGATATTTAAAAGTTCCGAAGCCGCACCAACATAATAGGGATACAGAAACACCGTGGCCCCTTTCTTTGAGATAACTCTGCACTAGTGCGAGCCGCAAATGCCACTTCCAGCTTAGCTGTGCAGAAGAAGAACAACAAGAAGAAGAAATATCTCGAAATATGTCCGTCAGGCCAGTTCCTTTGAGCTGAATCTGCAAATATCTCGGAAACGAAGCGAGCTATGGCAAAATGTTAAGAGACGTTTTTTGTAGAGAATTAAGTTTCCTACTTTTTATCTTCTATGATATTTTCTGATCAGATGCGTAGTTCTCAAGATATATCAAGATATTTAAAAGTTCCGAAGCCGCACCAACATAATAGAGATACAGAAACACCGTGGCCCCTCTCTTTGAGATAACTCTGCACTATTGCGAGCTGGAAATGCCACTTCCAGTTTAGCTGTGCAGAAGAAGAACAACAAGAAGAAGAAATATCTCGAAATATGTCCGTTAGGCCCCTTCCCTTGAGATAAATCTGCAAATATCTCGGAAACGAAGCGAGCTATGGCAAAATCTTAAGAGACCTTTTTTGTAGAGAATTATGTTTCCTACAATTTATGTTCTATGATATTTTTTGATCAGAAGCGTAGTTTTCGAGATATATCGAGATATTTAAAAGTTCCGAAGCCGCACCAACATAATAGAGATACAGAAACACCGTGGCCCCTTTCTTTGAGATAACTCTGCACTAGTGCGAGCCGCAAATGCCACTTCCAGCTTAGCTGTGCAGAAGAAGAACAACAAGAAGAAGAAATATCTCGAAATATGTCCGTCAGGCCCCTTCCCTTGAGATAAATCTGCAAATATCTCGGAAACGAAGCGAGCTATGGTAAAATGTTAAGAGACCTTTTTTGTAGAGAATTAAGTTTCCTACTTTTTATGTTCTATGATATTTTTTGATCAGATGCGTAGTTCTCGAGATATATCAAGATATTTAAAAGTTCCGAAGCCGCACCAACATAATAGAGATACAGAAACACCGTGGCCCCTTTCTTACAGATAACTCTGCACTATTGCGAGCTGCAAATGCCACTTCCAGCTTAGCTGTGCAGAGGAAGAACAACAAGAAGAAGAAATATCTCGAAATATGTCCGTCAGGCCAGTTCCTTTGAGCTGAATCTGCAAATATCTCGGAAACGAAGCGAGCTATGGCCAATTGTTAAGAGACCTTTTTTGTAGAGAATTAAGTTTCCTACTTTTTATGTTCTATGATATTTTTTGATCAGATGCGTAGTTCTCGAGATATATCCAGATATTTAAAAGTTCCGAAGCCGCACCAACATAATAGGGATACAGAAACACCGTGGCCCCTTTCTTTGAGATAACTCTGCACTAGTGCGAGCCGCAAATGCCACTTCCAGCTTAGCTGTGCAGAAGAAGAACAACAAGAAGAAGAAATATCTCGAAATATGTCCGTCAGGCCCCTTCCCTTGAGATATATCTGCAAATATCTCGGAAACGAAGCGAGCTATGGCAAAATGTTAACAGACCTTTTTTGTAGAGAATTAAGTTTCCTACTTTTTATGTTCTATGATATTTTTTGATCAGATGCGTAGTTCTCGAGATATATCAAGATATTTAAAAGTTCCGAAGCCGCACCAACATAATAGAGATACAGAAACACCGTGGCCCCTTTCTTTGAGATAACTCTGCACTATTGCGAGCTGCAAATGCCACTTCCAGCTTAGCTGTGCAGAGGAAGAACAACAAGAAGAAGAAATATCTCGAAATATGTCCGTCAGGCCAGTTCCTTCGAGCTGAATCTGCAAATATCTCGGAAACGAAGCGAGCTATGGCAAAATGTTAAGAGACGTTTTTTGTAGAGAATTATGTTTCCTACAATTTATGTTCTATGATATTTTTTGATCAGAAGCGTAGTTTTCGAGATATATCGAGATATTTAAAAGTTCCGAAGCCGCACCAACATAATAGGGATACAGAAACACCGTGGCCCCTTTCTTTGAGATAACTCTGCACTAGTGCGAGCCGCAAATGCCACTTCCAGCTTAGCTGTGCAGAAGAAGAACAACAAGAAGAAGAAATATCTCGAAATATGTCCGTCAGGCCAGTTCCTTTGAGCTGAATCTGCAAATATCTCGGAAACGAAGCGAGCTATGGCAAAATGTTAAGAGACCTTTTTTGTAGAGAATTAAGTTTCCTACTTTTTATCTTCTATGATATTTTCTGATCAGATGCGTAGTTCTCAAGATATATCAAGATATTTAAAAGTTCCGAAGCCGCACCAACATAATAGAGATACAGAAACACCGTGGCCCCTCTCTTTGAGATAACTCTGCACTATTGCGAGCTGGAAATGCCACTTCCAGTTTAGCTGTGCAGAAGAAGAACAACAAGAAGAAGAAATATCTCGAAATATGTCCGTTAGGCCCCTTCCCTTGAGATAAATCTGCAAATATCTCGGAAACGAAGCGAGCTATGGCAAAATCTTAAGAGACCTTTTTTGTAGAGAATTATGTTTCCTACAATTTATGTTCTATGATATTTTTTGATCAGAAGCGTAGTTTTCGAGATATATCGAGATATTTAAAAGTTCCGAAGCCGCACCAACATAATAGAGATACAGAAACACCGTGGCCCCTTTCTTTGAGATAACTCTGCACTAGTGCGAGCCGCAAATGCCACTTCCAGCTTAGCTGTGCAGAAGAAGAACAACAAGAAGAAGAAATATCTCGAAATATGTCCGTCAGGCCCCTTCCCTTGAGATAAATCTGCAAATATCTCGGAAACGAAGCGAGCTATGGTAAAATGTTAAGAGACCTTTTTTGTAGAGAATTAAGTTTCCTACTTTTTATGTTCTATGATATTTTTTGATCAGATGCGTAGTTCTCGAGATATATCAAGATATTTAAAAGTTCCGAAGCCGCACCAACATAATAGAGATACAGAAACACCGTGGCCCCTTTCTTACAGATAACTCTGCACTATTGCGAGCTGCAAATGCCACTTCCAGCTTAGCTGTGCAGAGGAAGAACAACAAGAAGAAGAAATATCTCGAAATATGTCCGTCAGGCCAGTTCCTTTGAGCTGAATCTGCAAATATCTCGGAAACGAAGCGAGCTATGGCCAATTGTTAAGAGACCTTTTTTGTAGAGAATTAAGTTTCCTACTTTTTATGTTCTATGATATTTTTTGATCAGATGCGTAGTTCTCGAGATATATCCAGATATTTAAAAGTTCCGAAGCCGCACCAACATAATAGGGATACAGAAACACCGTGGCCCCTTTCTTTGAGATAACTCTGCACTAGTGCGAGCCGCAAATGCCACTTCCAGCTTAGCTGTGCAGAAGAAGAACAACAAGAAGAAGAAATATCTCGAAATATGTCCGTCAGGCCCCTTCCCTTGAGATATATCTGCAAATATCTCGGAAACGAAGCGAGCTATGGCAAAATGTTAACAGACCTTTTTTGTAGAGAATTAAGTTTCCTACTTTTTATGTTCTATGATATTTTTTGATCAGATGCGTAGTTCTCGAGATATATCAAGATATTTAAAAGTTCCGAAGCCGCACCAACATAATAGAGATACAGAAACACCGTGGCCCCTTTCTTTGAGATAACTCTGCACTATTGCGAGCTGTAAATGCCACTTCCAGCTTAGCTGTGCAGAACAAGAACAACAAGAAGAAGAAATATCTCGAAATATGTCCGTCAGGGCCCTTCCCTTGAGATATATCTGCAAATATCTCGGAAACGAAGCGAGCTATGGCAAAATGTTGAGAGACCTTTTTTGTAGAGAATTAAGTTTCCTACGTTTTATGTTCTATGATATTTTTTGATCAGATGCGTAGTTCTCGAGATATATCAAGATATTTAAAAGTTCCGAAGCCGCACCAACATAATAGAGATACAGAAACACCGTGGCCCCTTTCTTTGAGATAACTCTGCACTATTGCGAGCTGCAAATGCCACTTCCAGCTTAGCTGTGCAGAAGAAGAACATCAAGAAGAAGAAATATCTCGAAATATGTCCGTCAGGCCCCTTCCCCTGAGATAAATCTGCAAATATCTCGGAAACGAAGAGAGCTATGGCAAAATGATAAGAGACCTTTTTTGTAGAGAATTAAGTTTCCTACTTTTTATGTTCTATGATATTTTTTGATCTGATGCGTAGTTCTCGAGATATATCAAGATATTTAAAAGTTCCGAAGCCGCACCAACATAATAGAGATACAGAAACACCGTGGCCCCTTTCTTTGAGATAACTCTGCACTATTGCGAGCTGTAAATGCCACTTCCAGCTTAGCTGTGCAGAAGAAGAACAACAAGAAGAAGACATATCTCGAAATATGTCCGTCAGGCCCCTTCCCTTGAGATATATCTGCAAATATCTCGGAAACGAAGCGAGCTATGGCAAAATGTTAAGAGACCTTTTTTGTAGAGAATTATGTTTCCTACAATTTATGTTCTATGATATTTTTTGATCAGAAGCGTAGTTTTCGAGATATATCGAGATATTTAAAAGTTCCGAAGCCGCACCAACATAATAGAGATACAGAAACACCGTGGCCCCTTTCTTTGAGATAACTCTGCACTATTGCGAGCCGCAAATGCCACTTCCAGCTTAGCTGTGCAGAAGAAGAACAACAAGAAGAAGAAATATCTCGAAATATGTCCGTCAGGCCCCTTCCCTTGAGATAAATCTGCAAATATCTCGGAAACGAAGCGAGCCATGGCAAAATGTTGAGAGACCTTTTTTGTAGAGAATTAAGTTTCCTATGTTTTATGTTCTATGATATTTTTTGATCAGATGCGTAGTTCTCGAGATATATCAAGATATTTAAAAGTTCCGAAGCCGCACCAACATAATAGAGATACAGAAACACCGTGGCCCCTTTCTTTGAGATAACTCTGCACTATTGCGAGCTGCAAATGCCACTTCCAGCTTAGCTGTGCAGAAGAAGAACATCAAGAAGAAGAAATATCTCGAAATATGTCCGTCAGGCCCCTTCCCTTGAGATAAATCTGCAAATATCTCGGAAACGAAGAGAGCTATGGCAAAATGTTAAGAGACCTTTTTTGTAGAGAATTAAGTTTCCTACTTTTTATGTTCTATGATATTTTTTGATCTGATGCGTAGTTCTCGAGATATATCAAGATATTTAAAAGTTCCGAAGCCGCACCAACATTATAGAGATAAAGAAACACCGTGGCCCCTTTCTTTGAGATAACTCTGCACTATTGCGAGCTGTAAATGCCACTTCCAGCTTAGCTGTGCAGAAGAAGAACAACAAGAAGAAGAAATATCTCGAAATATGTCCGTCAGGCCCCTTCCCTTGAGATAAATCTGCAAATATCTCGGAAACGAAGAGAGCAATGGCAAAATGTTAAGAGACCTTTTTTGTAGAGAATTAAGTTTCCTACTTTTTATGTTGTATGATATTTTTTGATCTGATGCGTAGTTCTCGAGATATATCAAGATATTTAAAAGTTCCGAAGCCGCACCAACATAATAGAGATACAGAAACACCGTGGCCCCTTTCTTTGAGATAACTCTGCACTATTGCGAGCTGCAAATGCCACTTCCAGCTTAGCTGTGCAGAAGAAGAACAACAAGAAGAAGAAATATCTGGAAATATGTCCGTCAGGCCCCTTCTCTTGAGATAAATCTGCAAATATCTCGGAAACGAAGCGAGCTATGGCAAAATGTTGAGAGACCTTTTTTGTAGAGAATTAAGTTTCCTACGTTTTATGTTCTATGATATTTTTTGATCAGATGCGTAGTTCTCGAGATATATCAAGATATTTAAAAGTTCCGAAGCCGCACCAACATAATAGAGATACAGAAACACCGTGGCCCCTTTCTTTGAGATAACTCTGCACTATTGCGAGCTGCAAATGCCACTTCCAGCTTAGCTGTGCAGAAGAAGAACATCAAGAAGAAGAAATATCTCGAAATATGTCCGTCAGGCCCCTTCCCTTGAGATAAATCTGCAAATATCTCGGAAACGAAGAGAGCTATGGCAAAATGTTAAGAGACCTTTTTTGTAGAGAATTAAGTTTCCTACTTTTTATGTTCTATGATATTTTTTGATCTGATGCGTAGTTCTCGAGATATATCAAGATATTTAAAAGTTCCGAAGCCGCACCAACATAATAGAGATACAGAAACACCGAGGCCCCTTTCTTTGAGATAACTCTGCACTATTGCGAGCTGTAAATGCCACTTCCAGCTTAGCTGTGCAGAAGAAGAACAACAAGAAGAAGACATATCTCGAAATATGTCCGTCAGGCCCCTTCCCTTGAGATATATCTGCAAATATCTCGGAAACGAAGCGAGCTATGGCAAAATGTTAAGAGACCTTTTTTGTAGAGAATTATGTTTCCTACAATTTATGTTCTATGATATTTTTTGATCAGAAGCGTAGTTTTCGAGATATATCAAGATATTTAAAAGTTCCGAAGCCGCACCAACATAATAGAGATACAGAAACACCGTGGCCCCTTTCTTTGAGATAACTCTGCACTATTGCGAGCTGCAAATGCCACTTCCAGCTTAGCTGTGCAGAAGAAGAACAACAAGAAGAAGAAATATCTGGAAATATGTCCGTCAGGCCCCTTCTCTTGAGATAAATCTGCAAATATCTCGGAAACGAAGCGAGCTATGGCAAAATGTTGAGAGACCTTTTTTGTAGAGAATTAAGTTTCCTACGTTTTATGTTCTATGATATTTTTTGATCAGATGCGTAGTTCTCGAGATATATCAAGATATTTAAAAGTTCCGAAGCCGCACCAACATAATAGAGATACAGAAACACCGTGGCCCCTTTCTTTGAGATAACTCTGCACTATTGCGAGCTGCAAATGCCACTTCCAGCTTAGCTGTGCAGAAGAAGAACATCAAGAAGAAGAAATATCTCGAAATATGTCCGTCAGGCCCCTTCCCTTGAGATAAATCTGCAAATATCTCGGAAACGAAGAGAGCTATGGCAAAATGTTAAGAGACCTTTTTTGTAGAGAATTAAGTTTCCTACTTTTTATGTTCTATGATATTTTTTGATCTGATGCGTAGTTCTCGAGATATATCAAGATATTTAAAAGTTCCGAAGCCGCACCAACATAATAGAGATACAGAAACACCGAGGCCCCTTTCTTTGAGATAACTCTGCACTATTGCGAGCTGTAAATGCCACTTCCAGCTTAGCTGTGCAGAAGAAGAACAACAAGAAGAAGACATATCTCGAAATATGTCCGTCAGGCCCCTTCCCTTGAGATATATCTGCAAATATCTCGGAAACGAAGCGAGCTATGGCAAAATGTTAAGAGACCTTTTTTGTAGAGAATTATGTTTCCTACAATTTATGTTCTATGATATTTTTTGATCAGAAGCGTAGTTTTCGAGATATATCAAGATATTTAAAAGTTCCGAAGCCGCACCAACATAATAGAGATACAGAAACACCGTGGCCCCTTTCTTTGAGATAACTCTGCACTATTGCGAGCTGCAAATGCCACTTCCAGCTTAGCTGTGCAGAAGAAGAACAACAAGAAGAAGAAATATCTCGAAATATGTCCGTCAGGCCCCTTCCCTTGAGATAAATCTGCAAATATCTCGGAAACGAAGCGAGCCATGGCAAAATGTTGAGAGACCTTTTTTGTAGAGAATTAAGTTTCCTATGTTTTATGTTCTATGATATTTTTTGATCAGATGCGTAGTTCTCGAGATATATCAAGATATTTAAAAGTTCCGAAGCCGCACCAACATAATAGAGATACAGAAACACCGTGGCCCCTTTCTTTGAGATAACTCTGCACTATTGCGAGCTGCAAATGCCACTTCCAGCTTAGCTGTGCAGAAGAAGAACATCAAGAAGAAGAAATATCTCGAAATATGTCCGTCAGGCCCCTTCCCTTGAGATAAATCTGCAAATATCTCGGAAACGAAGAGAGCTATGGCAAAATGTTAAGAGACCTTTTTTGTAGAGAATTAAGTTTCCTACTTTTTATGTTCTATGATATTTTTTGATCTGATGCGTAGTTCTCGAGATATATCAAGATATTTAAAAGTTCCGAAGCCGCACCAACATTATAGAGATAAAGAAACACCGTGGCCCCTTTCTTTGAGATAACTCTGCACTATTGCGAGCTGTAAATGCCACTTCCAGCTTAGCTGTGCAGAAGAAGAACAACAAGAAGAAGAAATATCTCGAAATATGTCCGTCAGGCCCCTTCCCTTGAGATAAATCTGCAAATATCTCGGAAACGAAGAGAGCAATGGCAAAATGTTAAGAGACCTTTTTTGTAGAGAATTAAGTTTCCTACTTTTTATGTTGTATGATATTTTTTGATCTGATGCGTAGTTCTCGAGATATATCAAGATATTTAAAAGTTCCGAAGCCGCACCAACATAATAGAGATACAGAAACACCGTGGCCCCTTTCTTTGAGATAACTCTGCACTATTGCGAGCTGCAAATGCCACTTCCAGCTTAGCTGTGCAGAAGAAGAACAACAAGAAGAAGAAATATCTGGAAATATGTCCGTCAGGCCCCTTCTCTTGAGATAAATCTGCAAATATCTCGGAAACGAAGCGAGCTATGGCAAAATGTTGAGAGACCTTTTTTGTAGAGAATTAAGTTTCCTACTTTTTATGTTCTATGATATTTTTTGATCTGATGCGTAGTTCTCGAGATATATCAAGATATTTAAAAGTTCCGAAGCCGCACCAACATAATAGAGATACAGAAACACCGAGGCCCCTTTCTTTGAGATAACTCTGCACTATTGCGAGCTGTAAATGCCACTTCCAGCTTAGCTGTGCAGAAGAAGAACAACAAGAAGAAGACATATCTCGAAATATGTCCGTCAGGCCCCTTCCCTTGAGATATATCTGCAAATATCTCGGAAACGAAGCGAGCTATGGCAAAATGTTAAGAGACCTTTTTTGTAGAGAATTATGTTTCCTACAATTTATGTTCTATGATATTTTTTGATCAGAAGCGTAGTTTTCGAGATATATCAAGATATTTAAAAGTTCCGAAGCCGCACCAACATAATAGAGATACAGAAACACCGTGGCCCCTTTCTTTGAGATAACTCTGCACTATTGCGAGCTGCAAATGCCACTTCCAGCTTAGCTGTGCAGAAGAAGAACAACAAGAAGAAGAAATATCTGGAAATATGTCCGTCAGGCCCCTTCTCTTGAGATAAATCTGCAAATATCTCGGAAACGAAGCGAGCTATGGCAAAATGTTGAGAGACCTTTTTTGTAGAGAATTAAGTTTCCTACGTTTTATGTTCTATGATATTTTTTGATCAGATGCGTAGTTCTCGAGATATATCAAGATATTTAAAAGTTCCGAAGCCGCACCAACATAATAGAGATACAGAAACACCGTGGCCCCTTTCTTTGAGATAACTCTGCACTATTGCGAGCTGCAAATGCCACTTCCAGCTTAGCTGTGCAGAAGAAGAACATCAAGAAGAAGAAATATCTCGAAATATGTCCGTCAGGCCCCTTCCCTTGAGATATATCTGCAAATATCTCGGAAACGAAGAGAGCTATGGCAAAATGTTAAGAGACCTTTTTTGTAGAGAATTAAGTTTCCTACTTTTTATGTTCTATGATATTTTTTGATCTGATGCGTAGTTCTCGAGATATATCAAGA
Organism: Osmia lignaria lignaria; assembly: GCF_051020975.1. NCBI lineage: Eukaryota > Metazoa > Arthropoda > Insecta > Hymenoptera > Megachilidae > Osmia > Osmia lignaria. Next base: position 10,184,025 of record NW_027478166.1, read on the forward strand.
TATTTAAAAGTTCCGAAGCCGCACCAACATAATAGAGATACAGAAACACCGAGGCCCCTTTCTTTGAGATAACTCTGCACTATTGCGAGCTGTAAATGCCACTTCCAGCTTAGCTGTGCAGAAGAAGAACAACAAGAAGAAGACATATCTCGAAATATGTCCGTCAGGCCCCTTCCCTTGAGATATATCTGCAAATATCTCGGAAACGAAGCGAGCTATGGCAAAATGTTAAGAGACCTTTTTTGTAGAGAATTATGTTTCCTACAATTTATGTTCTATGATATTTTTTGATCAGAAGCGTAGTTTTCGAGATATATCAAGATATTTAAAAGTTCCGAAGCCGCACCAACATAATAGAGATACAGAAACACCGTGGCCCCTTTCTTTGAGATAACTCTGCACTATTGCGAGCTGCAAATGCCACTTCCAGCTTAGCTGTGCAGAAGAAGAACAACAAGAAGAAGAAATATCTGGAAATATGTCCGTCAGGCCCCTTCCCTTGAGATAAATCTGCAAATATCTCGGAAAGGAAGCGAGCGATGGCAAAATGTTGAGAGACCTTTTTTGTAGAGAATTAAGTTTCCTACGTTTTATGTTCTATGATATTTTTTGATCAGATGCGTAGTTCTCGAGATATATCAAGATATTTAAAAGTTCCGAAGCCGCACCAACATAATAGAGATACAGAAACACCGTGGCCCCTTTCTTTGAGATAACTCTGCACTATTGCGAGCTGCAAATGCCACTTCCAGCTTAGCTGTGCAGAAGAAGAACATCAAGAAGAAGAAATATCTCGAAATATGTCCGTCAGGCCCCTTCCCTTGAGATAAATCTGCAAATATCTCGGAAACGAAGAGAGCTATGGCAAAATGTTAAGAGACCTTTTTTGTAGAGAATTATGTTTCCTACAATTTATGTTCTATGATATTTTTTGATCAGAAGCGTAGTTTTCGAGATATATATCGAGATATTTAAAAGTTCCAAAGCCGCACCAACATAATAGAGATACAGAAACACCGTGGCCCCTTTCTTTGAGATAACTCTGCACTATTGCGAGCCGCAAATGCCACTTCCAGCTTAGCTGTGCAGAAGAAGAACAACAAGAAGAAGAAATATCTCGAAATATGTCCGTCAGGCCCCTTCCCTTGAGATAAATCTGCAAATATCTCGGAAACGTAGCGAGCTATGGCAAAATGTTGAGAGACCTTTTTTGTAGAGAATTAAGTTTCCTATGTTTTATGTTCTATGATATTTTTTGATCAGATGCGTAGTTCTCGAGATATATCAAGATATTTAAAAGTTCCGAAGCCGCACCAACATAATAGAGATACAGAAACACCGTGGCCCCTTTCTTTGAGATAACTCTGCACTATTGCGAGCTGCAAATGCCACTTCCAGCTTAGCTGTGCAGAAGAAGAACATCAAGAAGAAGAAATATCTCGAAATATGTCCGTCAGGCCCCTTCCCTTGAGATAAATCTGCAAATATCTCGGAAACGAAGAGAGCTATGGCAAAATGTTAAGAGACCTTTTTTGTAGAGAATTAAGTTTCCTACTTTTTATGTTCTATGATATTTTTTGATCTGATGCGTAGTTCTCGAGATATATCAAGATATTTAAAAGTTCCGAAGCCGCACCAACATAATAGAGATACAGAAACACCGTGGCCCCTTTCTTTGAGATAACTCTGCACTATTGCGAGCTGTAAATGCCACTTCCAGCTTAGCTGTGCAGAAGAAGAACAACAAGAAGAAGAAATATCTCGAAATATGTCCGTCAGGCCCCTTCCCTTGAGATAAATCTGCAAATATCTCGGAAACGAAGCGAGCTATGGCAAAATGTTGAGAGACCTTTTTTGTAGAGAATTAAGTTTCCTATGTTTTATGTTCTATGATATTTTTTGATCAGATGCGTAGTTCTCGAGATATATCAAGATATTTAAAAGTTCCGAAGCCGCACCAACATAATAGAGATACAGAAACACCGTGGCCCCTTTCTTTGAGATAACTCTGCACTATTGCGAGCTGCAAATGCCACTTCCAGCTTAGCTGTGCAGAAGAAGAACATCAAGAAGAAGAAATATCTCGAAATATGTCCGTCAGGCCCCTTCCCTTGAGATAAATCTGCAAATATCCCGGAAACGAAGAGAGCTATGGCAAAATGTTAAGAGACCTTTCTTGTAGAGAATCAAGTTTCCTACTTTTTATGTTCTATGATATTTTTTGATCTGATGCGTAGTTCTCGAGATATATCAAGATATTTAAAAGTTCCGAAGCCGCACCAACATAATAGAGATACAGAAACACCGTGGCCCCTTTCTTTGAGATAACTCTGCACTATTGCGAGCTGCAAATGCCACTTCCAGCTTAGCTGTGCAGAAGAAGAACAACAAGAAGAAGAAATATCTGGAAATATGTCCGTCAGGCCCCTTCCCTTCAGATAAATCTGCAAATATCTCGGAAACGAAGCGAGCTATGGCAAAATGTTGAGAGACCTTTTTTGTAGAGAATTAAGTTTCCTACGTTTTATGTTCTATGATATTTTTTGATCAGATGGGTAGTTCTCGAGATATATCAAGATATTTAAAAGTACCGAAGCCGCACCAACATAATAGAGATACAGAAACACCGTGGCCCCTTTCTTTGAGATAACTCTGCACTATTGCGAGCTGTAAATGCCACTTCCAGCTTAGCTGTGCAGAAGAAGAACAACAAGAAGAAGACATATCTCGAAATATGTCCGTCAGGCCCCTTCCCTTGAGATATATCTGCAAATATCTCGGAAACGAAGCGAGCTATGGCAAAATGTTAAGAGACCTTTTTTGTAGAGAATTATGTTTCCTACAATTTATGTTCTATGATATTTTTTGATCAGAAGCGTAGTTTTCGAGATATATCAAGATATTTAAAAGTTCCGAAGCCGCACCAACATAATAGAGATACAGAAACACCGTGGCCCCTTTCTTTGAGATAACTCTGCACTATTGCGAGCTGCAAATGCCACTTCCAGCTTAGCTGTGCAGAAGAAGAACAACAAGAAGAAGAAATATCTGGAAATATGTCCGTCAGGCCCCTTCCCTTGAGATAAATCTGCAAATATCTCGGAAACGAAGCGAGCTATGACAAAATGTTGAGAGACCTTTTTTGTAGAAAATTAAGTTTCCTACGTTTTATGTTCTATGATATTTTTTGATCAGATGCGTAGTTCTCGAGATATATCAAGATATTTAAAAGTTCCGAAGCCGCACCAACATAATAGAGATACAGAAACACCGTGGCCCCTTTCTTTGAGATAACTCTGCACTATTGCGAGCTGCAAATGCCACTTCCAGCTTAGCTGTGCAGAAGAAGAACATCAAGAAGAAGAAATATCTCGAAATATGTCCGTCAGGCCCCTTCCCTTGAGATAAATCTGCAAATATCTCGGAAACGAAGAGAGCTATGGCAAAATGTTAAGAGACCTTTTTTGTAGAGAATTAAGTTTCCTACTTTTTATGTTCTATGATATTTTTTGATCTGATGCGTAGTTCTCGAGATATATCAAGATATTTAAAAGTTCCGAAGCCGCACCAACATAATAGAGATACAGAAACACCGTGGCCCCTTTCTTTGAGATAACTCTGCACTATTGCGAGCTGTAAATGCCACTTCCAGCTTAGCTGTGCAGAAGAAGAACAACAAGAAGAAGACATATCTCGAAATATGTCCGTCAGGCCCCTTCCCTTGAGATATATCTGCAAATATCTCGGAAACGAAGCGAGCTATGGCAAAATGTTAAGAGACGTTTTTTGTAGAGAATTATGTTTCCTACAATTTATGTTCTATGATATTTTTTGATCAGAAGCGTAGTTTTCGAGATATATCGAGATATTTAAAAGTTCCGAAGCCGCACCAACATAATAGGGATACAGAAACACCGTGGCCCCTTTCTTTGAGATAACTCTGCAGTATTGCGAGCTGTAAATGCCACTTCCAGCTTAGCTGTGCAGAAGAAGAACAACAAGAAGAAGAAATATCTCGAAATATGTCCGTCAGGCCCCTTCCCTTGAGATAAATCTGCAAATATCTCGGAAACGAAGAGAGCTATGGCAAAATGTTAAGAGACCTTTTGTGTAGAGAATTAAGTTCGTACTTTTTATGTTCTATGATATTTTTTGATCTGATGCGTAGTTCTCGAGATATATCAAGATATTTAAAAGTTCCGAAGCCGCACCAACATAATAGAGATACAGAAACACCGTGGCCCCTTTCTTTGAGATAACTCTGCACTATTGCGAGCTGCAAATGCCACTTCCAGCTTAGCTGTGCAGAAGAAGAGCAACAAGAAGAAGAAATATCTGGAAATATGTCCGTCAGGCCCCTTCCCTTGAGATAAATCTGCAAATATCTCGGAAACGAAGCGAGCTATGGCAAAATGTTGAGAGACCTTTTTTGTAGAGAATTAAGTTTCCTACGTTTTATGTTCTATGATATTTTTTGATCAGATGCGTAGTTCTCGAGATATATCAAGATATTTAAAAGTTCCGAAGCCGCACCAACATAATAGAGATACAGAAACACCGTGGCCCCTTTCTTTGAGATAACTCTGCACTATTGCGAGCTGCAAATGCCACTTCCAGCTTAGCTGTGCAGAAGAAGAACATCAAGAAGAAGAAATATCTCGAAATATGTCCGTCAGGCCCCTTCCCTTGAGATACATCTGCAAATATCTCGGAAACGAAGAGAGCTATGGCAAAATGTTAAGAGACCTTTTTTGTAGAGAATTAAGTTTCCTACTTTTTATGTTCTATGATATTTTTTGATCTGATGCGTAGTTCTCGAGATATATCAAGATATTTAAAAGTTCCGAAGCCGCACCAACATAATAGAGATACAGAAACACCGTGGCCCCTTTCTTTGAGATAACTCTGCACTAGTGCGAGCCGCAAATGCCACTTCCAGCTTAGCTGTGCAGAAGAAGAACAACAAGAAGAAGAAATATCTCGAAATATGTCCGTCAGGCCCCTTCCCTTGAGATAAATCTGCAAATATCTCGGAAACGAAGCGAGCTATGGCAAAATGTTAAGAGACCTTATTTGCAGAGAATTAAGTTTCCTACTTTTTATGTTCTATGATATTTTTTGATCAGATGCGTAGTTCTCGAGATATATCAAGATATTTAAAAGTTCCGAAACCGCACCAACATAATAGAGATACAGAAACACCGTGGCCCCTTTCTTTGAGATAACTCTGCACTAGTGCGAGCCGCAAATGCCACTTCCAGCTTAGCTGTGCAGAAGAAGAACAACAAGAAGAAGAAATATCTCGAAATGTGTCCGTCAGGCCCCTTCCCTTGAGATAAATCTGCAAATATCTCGGAAACGCAGCGAGCTATGGCAAAATGTTAAGAGACCTTTTTTGTAGAGAATTATGTTTCCTACAATTTATGTTCTATGATATTTTTTGATCAGAAGCGTAGTTTTCGAGATATATCGAGATATTTAAAAGTTCCGAAGCCGCACCAACATAATAGGGATACAGAAACACCGTGGCCCCTTTCTTTGAGATAACTCTGCACTAGTGCGAGCCGCAAATGCCACTTCCAGCTTAGCTGTGCAGAAGAAGAACAACAAGAAGAAGAAATATCTCGAAATATGTCCGTCAGGCCCCTTCCCTTGAGATATATCTGCAAATATCTCGGAAACGAAGCGAGCTATGGCAAAATGTTAAGAGACCTTTTTTGTAGAGAATTATGCTTCCTACAATTTATGTTCTATGATATTTTTTGATCAGAAGCGTAGTTTTCGAGATACATCGAGATATTTAAAAGTTCCGAAGCCGCACCAACATAATAGAGATACAGAAACACCGTGGCCCCTTTCTTTGAGATAACTCTGCACTAGTGCGAGCCGCAAATGCCAGTTCCAGCTTAGCTGTGCAGAAGAAGAACAACAAGAAGAAGAAATATCTCGAAATATGTCCGTCAGGCCCCTTCCCTTGAGATAAATCTGCAAATATCACGGAAACGAAGCGAGCTATGGCAAAATGTTAAGAGACCTTTTTTGTAGAGAATTAAGTTTCCTACTTTTTATGTTGTATGATATTTTTTGATCAGATGCGTAGTTCTCGAGATATATCAAGATATTTAAAAGTTCCGAAGCCGCACCAACATAATAGAGATACAGAAACACCGTGGCCCCTTTCTTTGAGATAACTCTGCACTATTGCGAGCTGCAAATGCCACTTCCAGCTTAGCTGTGCAGAGGAAGAACAACAAGAAGAAGAAATATCTCGAAATATGTCCGTCTGGCCAGTTCCTTTGAGCTGAATCTGCAAATATCTCGGAAACGAAGCGAGCTATGGCAAAATGTTAAGAGACGTTTTTTGTAGAGAATTATGTTTCCTACAATTTATGTTCTATGATATTTTTTGATCAGAAGCGTCGTTTTCGAGATATATCGAGATATTTAAAAGTTACGAAGCCGCACCAACATAATAGGGATACAGAAACACCGTGGCCCCTTTCTTTGAGATAACTCTGCACTAGTGCGAGCCGCAAATGCCACTTCCAGCTTAGCTGTGCAGAAGAAGAACAACAAGAAGAAGAAATATCTCGAAATATGTCCGTCAGGCCCCTTCCCTTGAGATATATCGGCAAATATCTCGGAAACGAAGCGAGCTATGGCAAAATGTTAAGAGACGTTTTTTGTAGAGAATCATGTTTCCTACAATTTATGTTCTATGATATTTTTTGATCAGAAGCGTAGTTTTCGAGATATATCGAGATATTTAAAAGTTCCGAAGCCGCACCAACATAATAGGGATACAGAAACACCGTGGCCCCTTTCTTTGAGATAACTCTGCACTAGTGCGAGCCGCAAATGCCACTTCCAGCTTAGCTGTGCAGAAGAAGAACAACAAGAAGAAGAAATATCTCGAAATATGTCCGTCAGGCCCCTTCCCTTGAGATAAATCTGCAAATATCTCGGAAACGAAGCGAGCTATGGCAAAATGTTAAGAGACCTTTTTTGTAGAGAACTAAGTTTCCTACTTTTTATGTTCTATGATATTTTTTGATCAGATGCGTAGTTCTCGAGATATATCAAGATATTTAAAAGATCCGAAGCCGCACCAACATAATAGAGATACAGAAACACCGTGGCCCCTTTCTTTGAGATAACTCTGCACTATTGCGAGCTGCAAATGCCACTTCCAGCTTAGCTGTGCAGAGGAAGAACAACAAGAAGAAGAAATATCTCGAAATATGTCCGTCAGGCCAGTTCCTTTGAGCTGAATCTGCAAATATCTCGGAAACGAAGCGAGCTATGGCAAAATGTTAAGAGACGTTTTTTATAGAGAATTATGTTTCCTACAATTTATGTTCTATGATATTTTTTGATCAGAAGCGTAGTTTTCGAGATATATCGAGATATTTAAAAGTTCCGAAGCCGCACCAACATAATAGGGATACAGAAACACCGTGGCCCCTTTCTTTGAGATAACTCTGCACTAGTGCGAGCCGCAAATGCCACTTCCAGCTTAGCTGTGCAGAAGAAGAACAACAAGAAGAAGAAATATCTCGAAATATGTCCGTCAGGCCCCTTCCCTTGAGATAAATCTGCAAATATCTCGGAAACGAAGCGAGCTATGGCGAAATGTTAAGAGACCATTTTTGTAGAGAATTAAGTTTCCTACTTTTTATGTTCTATGATATTTTTTGATCAGATGCGTAGTTCTCGAGATATATCAAGATATTTAAAAGTTCCGAAGCCGCACCAACATAATAGAGATACAGAAACACCGTGGCCCCTTTCTTTGAGATAACTCTGCACTATTGCGAGCTGCAAATGCCACTTCCAGCTTAGCTGTGCAGAGGAAGAACAACAAGAAGAAGAAATATCTCGAAATATGTCCGTCAGGCCAGTTCCTTTGAGCTGAATCTGCAAATATCTCGGAAACGAAGCGAGCTATGGCAAAATGTTAAGAGACGTTTTTTATAGAGAATTATGTTTCCTACAATTTATGTTCTATGATATTTTTTGATCAGAAGCGTAGTTTTCGAGATATATCGAGATATTTAAAAGTTCCGAAGCCGCACCAACATAATAGGGATACAGAAACACCGTGGCCCCTTTCTTTGAGATAACTCTGCACTAGTGCGAGCCGCAAATGCCACTTCCAGCTTAGCTGTGCAGAAGAAGAACAACAAGAAGAAGAAATATCTCGAAATATGTCCGTCAGGCCCCTTCCCTTGAGATAAATCTGCAAATATCTCGGAAACGAAGCGAGCTATGGCGAAATGTTAAGAGACCATTTTTGTAGAGAATTAAGTTTCCTACTTTTTATGTTCTATGATATTTTTTGATCAGATGCGTAGTTCTCGAGATATATCAAGATATTTAAAAGTTCCGAAGCCGCACCAACATAATAGAGATACAGAAACACCGTGGCCCCTTTCTTTGAGATAACTCTGCACTATTGCGAGCTGTAAATGCCACTTCCAGCTTAGCTGTGCAGAAGAAGAACAACAAGAAGAAGAAATATCTCGAAATATGTCCGTCAGGCCCCTTCCCTTGAGATATATCGGCAAATATCTCGGAAACGAAGCGAGCTATGGCAAAATGTTAAGAGACGTTTTTTGTAGAGAATCATGTTTCCTACAATTTATGTTCTATGATATTTTTTGATCAGAAGCGTAGTTTTCGAGATATATCGAGATATTTAAAAGTTCCGAAGCCGCACCAACATAATAGGGATACAGAAACACCGTGGCCCCTTTCTTTGAGATAACTCTGCACTAGTGCGAGCCGCAAATGCCACTTCCAGCTTAGCTGTGCAGAAGAAGAACAACAAGAAGAAGAAATATCTCGAAATATGTCCGTCAGGCCCCTTCCCTTGAGATAAATCTGCAAATATCTCGGAAACGAAGCGAGCTATGGCAAAATGTTAAGAGACCTTTTTTGTAGAGAATTAAGTTTCCTACTTTTTATGTTCTATCATATTTTTTGATCAGATGCGTAGTTCTCGAGATATATCAAGATATTTAAAAGATCCGAAGCCGCACCAACATAATAGAGATACAGAAACACCGTGGCCCCTTTCTTTGAGATAACTCTGCACTATTGCGAGCTGCAAATGCCACTTCCAGCTTAGCTGTGCAGAGGAAGAACAACAAGAAGAAGAAATATCTCGAAATATGTCCGTCAGGCCAGTTCCTTTGAGCTGAATCTGCAAATATCTCGGAAACGAAGCGAGCTATGGCAAAATGTTAAGAGACGTTTTTTATAGAGAATTATGTTTCCTACAATTTATGTTCTATGATATTTTTTGATCAGAAGCGTAGTTTTCGAGATATATCGAGATATTTAAAAGTTCCGAAGCCGCACCAACATAATAGGGATACAGAAACACCGTGGCCCCTTTCTTTGAGATAACTCTGCACTAGTGCGAGCCGCAAATGCCACTTCCAGCTTAGCTGTGCAGAAGAAGAACAACAAGAAGAAGAAATATCTCGAAATATGTCCGTCAGGCCCCTTCCCTTGAGATAAATCTGCAAATATCTCGGAAACGAAGCGAGCTATGGCGAAATGTTAAGAGACCATTTTTGTAGAGAATTAAGTTTCCTACTTTTTATGTTCTATGATATTTTTTGATCAGATGCGTAGTTCTCGAGATATATCAAGATATTTAAAAGTTCCGAAGCCGCACCAACATAATAGAGATACAGAAACACCGTGGCCCCTTTCTTTGAGATAACTCTGCACTATTGCGAGCTGTAAATGCCACTTCCAGCTTAGCTGTGCAGAAGAAGAACAACAAGAAGAAGAAATATCTCGAAATATGTCCGTCAGGCCCCTTCCCTTGAGATATATCTGCAAATATCTCGGAAACGAAGCGAGCTATGGCAAAATGTTAAGAGACCTTTTTTGTAGAGAATCCTGTTTCCTACAATTTATGTTCTATGATATTTTTTGATCAGACGCGTAGTTTTCGAGATATATCGAGATATTTAAAAATTCCGAAGCCGCACCAACATAATAGGGATACAGAAACACCGTGGGCCCTTTCTTTGAGATAACTCTGCACTAGTGCGAGCCGCAAATGCCACTTCCAGCTTAGCTGTGCAGAAGAAGAACAACAAGAAGAAGAAATATCTCGAAATATGTCCGTCAGGCCCCTTTCCTTGAGATAAATCTGCAAATATCTCGGAAACGAAGCGAGCTATGGCAAAATGTTAAGAGACCTTTTTTGTAGAGAATTAAGTTTCCTACTTTTTATGTTCTATGATATTTTTTGATCAGATGCGTAGTTCTCGAGATATATCAAGATATTTAAAAGTTCCGAAGCCGCACCAACATAATAGAGATACAGAAACACCGTGGCCCCTTTCTTTGAGATAACTCTGCACTATTGCGAGCTGCTAATGCCACTTCCAGCTTAGCTGTGCAGAGGAAGAACAACAAGAAGAAGAAATATCTCGAAATATGTCCGTCAGGCCAGTTCCTTTGAGGTGAATCTGCAAATATCTCGGAAACGAAGCGAGCTATGGCAAAATGTTAAGAGACGTTTTTTGTAGAGAATTATGTTTCCTACAATTTATGTTCTATGATATTTTTTGATCAGATGCGTAGTTCTCGAGATATATCAAGATATTTAAAAGATCCGAAGCCGCACCAACATAATAGAGATACAGAAACACCGTGGCCCCTTTCTTTGAGATAACTCTGCACTAGTGCGAGCCGCAAATGCCACTTCCAGCTTAGCTGTGCAGAAGAAGAACAACAAGAAGAAGAAATATCTCGAAATATGTACGTCAGGCCCCTCCCCTTGAGATAAATCTGCAAATATCTCGGAAACGAAGCGAGCTATGGCAAAATGTTAAGAGACCTTTTTTGTAGAGAATTAAGTTTCCTACTTTTTATGTTCTATGATATTTTTTGATGAGATGCGTAGATCTCGAGATATATCAAGATATTTAAAAGTTCCGAAGCCGCACCAACATAATAGAGATACAGAAACACCGTGGCCCCTTTCTTTGAGATAACTCTGCACTATTGCGAGCTGCAAATGCCACTTCCAGCTTAGCTGTGCAGAGGAAGAACAACAAGAAGAAGAAATATCTCGAAATATGTCCGTCAGGCCAGTTCCTTTGAGCTGAATCTGCAAATATCTCGGAAACGAAGCGAGCTATGGCAAAATGTTAAGAGACGTTTTTTGTAGAGAATTATGTTTCCTACAATTTATGTTCTATGATATTTTTTGATCAGAAGCGTAGTTTTCGAGATATATCGAGATATTTAAAAGTTCCGAAGCCGCACCAACATAATAGGGATACAGAAACACCGTGGCCCCTTTCGTTGAGATAACTCTGCACTAGTGCGAGCCGCAAATGCCACTTCCAGCTTAGCTGTGCAGAAGAAGAACAACAAGAAGAAGAAATATCTCGAAATATGTCCGTCAGGCCCCTTCCCTTGAGATAAATCTGCAAATATCTCGGAAACGAAGCGAGCTATGGCAAAATGTTAAGAGACGTTTTTTGTAGAGAATAATGTTTCCTACAATTTACGTTCTATGATATTTTTTGATCAGAAGCGTAGTTTTCGAGATATATCGAGATATTTAAAAGTTCCGAAGCCGCACCAACATAATAGAGATACAGAAACACCGTGGCCCCTTTCTTTGAGATAACTCTGCACTATTGCGAGCTGCAAATGCCACTTCCAGCTTAGCTGTGCAGAGGAAGAACAACAAGAAGAAGAAATATCTCGAAATATGTCCGTCAGGCCAGTTCCTTTGAGCTGAATCTGCAAATATCTCGGAAACGAAGCGAGCTATGGCAAAATGTTAAGAGACGTTTTTTGTAGAGAATTATGTTTCCTACAATTTATGTTCTATGATATTTTTTGATCAGAAGCGTAGTTTTCGAGATATATCGAGATATTTAAAAGTTCCGAAGCCGCACCAACATAATAGGGATACAGAAATACCGTGGCCCCTTTCGTTGAGATAACTCTGCACTAGTGCGAGCCGCAAATGCCACTTCCAGCTTAGCTGTGCAGAAGAAGAACAACAAGAAGAAGAAATATCTCGAAATATGTCCGTCAGGCCCCTTCCCTTGAGATATATCTGCAAATATCTCGGAAACGAAGCGAGCTATGGCAAAATGTTAAGAGACCTTTTTTGTAGAGAATTCTGTTTCCTACAATTTATGTTCTATGATATTTTTTGATCAGAAGCGTAGTTTTCGAGATATATCGAGATATTTAAAAGTTCCGAAGCCGCACCAACATAATAGAGATACAGAAACACCGTGGCCCCTTTCTTTGAGATAACTCTGCACTAGTGCGGGCCGCAAATGCCACTTCCAGCTTAGCTGTGCAGAAGAAGAACAACAAGAAGAAGAAATATCTCGAAATATGTCCGTCAGGCCCCTTCCCTTGAGATAAATCTGCAAATACCTCGGAAACGAAGCGAGCTATGGCAAAATGTTAAGAGACCTTTTTTGTAGAGAATTAAGTTTCCTACTTTTTATCTTCTATGATATTTTTTGATCAGATGCGTAGTTCTCGAGATATATCAAGATATTTAAAAGTTCCGAAGCCGCACCAACATAATAGAGATACAGAAACACCGTGGCCCCTTTCTTTGAGATAACTCTGCACTATTGCGAGCTGTAAATGCCACTTCCAGCTTAGCTGTGCAGAACAAGAACAACAAGAAGAAGAAATATCTCGAAATATGTCCGTCAGGCCCCTTCCCTTGAGATATATCTGCAAATATCTCGGAAACGAAGCGAGCTATGGCAAAATGTTAAGAGACCTTTTTTGTAGAGAATTCTGTTTCCTACAATTTATGTTCTATGATATTTTTTGATCAGAAGCGTAGTTTTCGAGATATATCGAGATATTTAAAAGTTCCGAAGCCGCACCAACATAATAGAGATACAGAAACACCGTGGCCCCTTTCTCTGAGATAACTCTGCACTATTGCGAGCTGTAAATGCCACTTCCAGCTTAGCTGTGCAGAAGAAGAACAACAAGAAGAAGAAATATCTCGAAATATGACCGTCAGGCCCCTTCCCTTGAGATATATCTGCAAATATCTCGGAAACGAAGCGAGCTATGGCAAAATGTTAAGAGACCTTTTTTGTAGAGAATTCTGTTTCCTACAATTTATGTTCTATGATATTTTTTGATCAGAAGCGTAGTTTTCGAGATATATCGAGATATTTAAAAGTTCCGAAGCCGCACCAACATAATAGAGATACAGAAACACCGTGGCCCCTTTCTTTGAGATAACTCTGCACTAGTGCGGGCCGCAAATGCCACTTCCAGCTTAGCTGTGCAGAAGAAGAACAACAAGAAGAAGAAATATCTCGAAATATGTCCGTCAGGCCCCTTCCCTTGAGATAAATCTGCAAATACCTCGGAAACGAAGCGAGCTATGGCAAAATGTTAAGAGACCTTTTTTGTAGAGAATTAAGTTTCCTACTTTTTATCTTCTATGATATTTTTTGATCAGATGCGTAGTTCTCGAGATATATCAAGATATTTAAAAGTTCCGAAGCCGCACCAACATAATAGAGATACAGAAACACCGTGGCCCCTTTCTTTGAGATAACTCTGCACTATTGCGAGCTGTAAATGCCACTTCCAGCTTAGCTGTGCAGAACAAGAACAACAAGAAGAAGAAATATCTCGAAATATGTCCGTCAGGCCCCTTCCCTTGAGATATATCTGCAAATATCTCGGAAACGAAGCGAGCTATGGCAAAATGTTAAGAGACCTTTTTTGTAGAGAATTCTGTTTCCTACAATTTATGTTCTATGATATTTTTTGATCAGAAGCGTAGTTTTCGAGATATATCGAGATATTTAAAAGTTCCGAAGCCGCACCAACATAATAGAGATACAGAAACACCGTGGCCCCTTTCTCTGAGATAACTCTGCACTATTGCGAGCTGTTAATGCCACTTCCAGCTTAGCTGTGCAGAAGAAGAACAACAAGAAGAAGAAATATCTCGAAATATGTCCGTCAGGCCCCTTCCCTTGAGATAAATCTGCAAATACCTCGGAAACGAAGCGAGCTATGGCAAAATGTTAAGAGACCTTTTTTGTAGAGAATTAAGTTTCCTACTTTTTATCTTCTATGATATTTTTTGATCAGATGCGTAGTTCTCGAGATATATCAAGATATTTAAAAGTTCCGAAGCCGCACCAACATAATAGAGATACAGAAACACCGTGGCCCCTTTCTTTGAGATAACTCTGCACTATTGCGAGCTGTAAATGCCACTTCCAGCTTAGCTGTGCAGAACAAGAACAACAAGAAGAAGAAATATCTCGAAATATGCCCGTCAGGCCCCTTCCCTTGAGATATATCTGCAAATATCTCGGAAACGAAGCGAGCTATGGCAAAATGTTAAGAGACCTTTTTTGTAGAGAATTCTGTTTCCTACAATTTATGTTCTATGATATTTTTTGATCAGAAGCGTAGTTTTCGAGATATATCGAGATACTTAAAAGTTCCGAAGCCGCACCAACATAATAGAGATACAGAAACACCGTGGCCCCTTTCTCTGAGATAACTCTGCACTATTGCGAGCTGTAAATGCCACTTCCAGCTTAGCTGTGCAGAAGAAGAACAACAAGAAGAAGAAATATCTCGAAATATGACCGTCAGGCCCCTTCCCTTGAGATATATCTGCAAATATCTCGGAAACGAAGCGAGCTATGGCAAAATGTTAAGAGACCTTTTTTGTAGAGAATTCTGTTTCCTACAATTTATGTTCTATGATATTTTTTGATCAGAAGCGTAGTTTTCGAGATATATCGAGATATTTAAAAGTTCCGAAGCCGCACCAACATAATAGAGATACAGAAACACCGTGGCCCCTTTCTTTGAGATAACTCTGCACTAGTGCGGGCCGCAAATGCCACTTCCAGCTTAGCTGTGCAGAAGAAGAACAACAAGAAGAAGAAATATCTCGAAATATGTCCGTCAGGCCCCTTCCCTTGAGATAAATCTGCAAATACCTCGGAAACGAAGCGAGCTATGGCAAAATGTTAAGAGACCTTTTTTGTAGAGAATTAAGTTTCCTACTTTTTATCTTCTATGATATTTTTTGATCAGATGCGTAGTTCTCGAGATATATCAAGATATTTAAAAGTTCCGAAGCCGCACCAACATAATAGAGATACAGAAACACCGTGGCCCCTTTCTTTGAGATAACTCTGCACTATTGCGAGCTGTAAATGCCACTTCCAGCTTAGCTGTGCAGAAGAAGAACAACAAGAAGAAGAAATATCTCGAAATATGTCCGTCAGGCCCCTTCCCTTGAGATATATCTGCAAATATCTCGGAAACGAAGCGAGCTATGGCAAAATGTTAAGAGACCTTTTTTGTAGAGAATTAAGTTTCCTACTTTTTATGTTCTATGATATTTTTTGATCAGATGCGTAGTTCTCGAGATATATCAAGATATTTAAAAGTTCCGAAGCCGCACCAACATAATAGAGATACAGAAACACCGTGGCCCCTTTCTTTGAGATAACTCTGCACTATTGCGAGCTGTAAATGCCACTTCCAGCTTAGCTGTGCAGAAGAAGAACAACAAGAAGAAGAAATATCTCGATATATGTCCGTCAGGCCCCTTCCCTTGAGATATATCTGCAAATATCTCGGAAACGAAGCGAGCTATGGCAAAATGTTAAGAGACCTTTTTTGTAGAGAATTAAGTTTCCTACTTTTTATGTTCTATGATATTTTTTGATCAGATGCGTAGTTCTCGAGATATATCAAGATATTTAAAAGTTCCGAAGCCGCACCAACATAATAGAGATACAGAAACACCGTGGCCCCTTTCTTTGAGATAACTCTGCACTATTGCGAGCTGTAAATGCCACTTCCAGCTTAGCTGTGCAGAGGAAGAACAACAAGAAGAAGAAATATCTCGAAATATGACCGTCAGGCCAGTTCCTTTGAGCTGAATCTGCAAATATCTCGGAAACGAAGCGAGCTATGGCAAAATGTTAAGAGACCTTTTTTGTAGAGAATTAAGTTTCCTACTTTTTATCTTCTACGATATTTTTTGATCAGATGCGTAGTTCTCGAGATATATCAAGATATTTAAAAGTTCCGAAGCCGCACCAACATAATAGAGATACAGAAACACCGTGGCCCCTTTCTTTGAGATAACTCTGCACTATTGCGACCTGCAAATGCCACTTCCAGCTCAGCTGTGCAGAAGAAGAACAACAAGAAGAAGAAATATCTCGAAATATGTCCGTCAGGCCCCTTCCCTTGAGATAAATCTGCAAATATCTCGGAAACGAAGCGAGCTATGGCAAAATGTTAAGAGACCTTTTTTGTAGAGAATTAAGTTTCCTACTTTTTATGTTCTATGATATTTTTTGATCAGATGCGTAGTTCTCGAGATATATCAAGATATTTAAAAGTTCCGAAGCCGCACCAACATAATAGATATACAGAAACACCGTGGCCCCTTTCTTTGAGATAACTCTGCACTAGTGCGGGCCGCAAATGCCACTTCCAGCTTAGCTGTGCAGAAGAAGAACAACAAGAAGAAGAAATATCTCGAAATATGTCCGTCAGGCCCCTTCCCTTGAGATAAATCTGCAAATACCTCGGAAACGAAGCGAGCTATGGCAAAATGTTAAGAGACCTTTTTTGTAGAGAATTAAGTTTCCTACTTTTTATCTTCTATGATATTTTTTGATCAGATGCGTAGTTCTCGAGATATATCAAGATATTTAAAAGTTCCGAAGCCGCACCAACATAATAGAGATACAGAAACACCGTGGCCCCTTTCTTTGAGATAACTCTGCACTATTGCGAGCTGTAAATGCCACTTCCAGCTTAGCTGTGCAGAAGAAGAACAACAAGAAGAAGAAATATCTCGAAATATGTCCGTCAGGCCCCTTCCCTTGAGATATATCTGCAAATATCTCGGAAACGAAGCGAGCTATGGCAAAATGTTAAGAGACCTTTTTTGTAGAGAATTAAGTTTCCTACTTTTTATGTTCTATGATATTTTTTGATCAGATGCGTAGTTCTCGAGATATATCAAGATATTTAAAAGTTCCGAAGCCGCACCAACATAATAGAGATACAGAAACACCGTGGCCCCTTTCTTTGAGATAACTCTGCACTATTGCGAGCTGTAAATGCCACTTCCAGCTTAGCTGTGCAGAAGAAGAACAACAAGAAGAAGAAATATCTCGATATATGTCCGTCAGGCCCCTTCCCTTGAGATATATCTGCAAATATCTCGGAAACGAAGCGAGCTATGGCAAAATGTTAAGAGACCTTTTTTGTAGAGAATTAAGTTTCCTACTTTTTATGTTCTATGATATTTTTTGATCAGATGCGTAGTTCTCGAGATATATCAAGATATTTAAAAGTTCCGAAGCCGCACCAACATAATAGAGATACAGAAACACCGTGGCCCCTTTCTTTGAGATAACTCTGCACTATTGCGAGCTGCTAATGCCACTTCCAGCTTAGCTGTGCAGAGGAAGAACAACAAGAAGAAGAAATATCTCGAAATATGTCCGTCAGGCCAGTTCTTTTGAGCTGAATCTGCAAATATCTCGGAAACGAAGCGAGCTATGGCAAAATGTTAAGAGACGTTTTTTGTAGAGAATTGTGTTTCCTACAATTTATGTTCTATGATATTTTTTGATCAGAAGCGTAGTTTTCGAGATATATCGAGATATTTAAAAGTTCCGTAGCCGCACCAACATAATAGAGATACAGAAACACCGTGGACCCTTTCTTTGAGATAACTCTGCACTATTGCGACCTGCAAATGCCACTTCCAGCTCAGCTGTGCAGAAGAAGAACAACAAGAAGAAGAAATATCTCGAAATATGTCCGTCAGGCCCCTTCCCTTGAGATAAATCTGCAAATATCTCGGAAACGAAGCGAGCTATGGCAAAATGTTAAGAGACCTTTTTTGTAGAGAATTAAGTTTCCTACTTTTTATGTTCTATGATATTTTTTGATCAGATGCGTAGTTCTCGAGATATATCAAGATATTTAAAAGTTCCGAAGCAGCACCAACATAATAGAGATACAGAAACACCGTGGCCCCTTTCTTTGAGATAACTCTGCACTATTGCGAGCTGCTAATGCAACTTCCAGCTTAGCTGTCCAGAGGAAGAACAACAAGAAGAAGAAATATCTCGAAATATGTCCGTCAGGCCAGTTCCTTTGAGGTGAATCTGCAAATATCTCGGAAACGAAGCGAGCTATGGCAAAATGTTAAGAGACGTTTTTTGTAGAGAATTATGTTTCCTACAATTTATGTTCTATGATATTTTTTGATCAGATGCGTAGTTCTCGAGATATATCAAGATATTTAAAAGATCCGAAGCCGCACCAACATAATAGAGATACAGAAACACCGTGGCCCCTTTCTTTGAGATAACTCTGTACTAGTGCGAGCCGCAAATGCCACTTCCAGCTTAGCTGTGCAGAAGAAGAACAACAAGAAGAAGAAATATCTCGAAATATGTCCGTCAGGCCCCTTCCCTTGAGATAAATCTGCAAATATCTCGGAAACGAAGCGAGCTATGGCAAAATGTTAAGAGACCTTTTTTGTAGAGAATTAAGTTTCCTACTTTTTGTGTTCTATGATATTTTTTGATGAGATGCGTAGATCTCGAGATATATCAAGGTATTTAAAAGTTCCGAAGCCGCACCAACATAATAGAGATACAGAAACACCGTGGCCCCTTTCTTTGAGATAACTCTGCACTATTGCGAGCTGCAAATGCCACTTCCAGCTTTGCTGTGCAGAGGAAGAACAACAAGAAGAAGAAATATCTCGAAATATGTCCGTCAGGCCAGTTCCTTTGAGCTGAATCTGCAAATATCTCGGAAACGAAGCGAGCTATGGCAAAATGTTAAGAGACGTTTTTTGTAGAGAATTATGTTTCCTACAATTTATGTTCTATGATATTTTTTGATCAGAAGCGTAGTTTTCGAGATATATCGAGATATTTAAAAGTTCCGAAGCCGCACCAACATAATAGGGATACAGAAACACCGTGGCCCCTTTCGTTGAGATAACTCTGCACTAGTGCGAGCCGCAAATGCCACTTCCAGCTTAGCTGTGCAGAAGAAGAACAACAAGAAGAAGAAATATCTCGAAATATGTCCGTCAGGCCCCTTCCCTTGAGATAAATCTGCAAATATCTCGGAAACGAAGCGAGCTATGGCAAAATGTTAAGAGACGTTTTTTGTAGAGAATAATGTTTCCTACAATTTACGTTCTATGATATTTTTTGATCAGAAGCGTAGTTTTCGAGATATATCGAGATATTTAAAAGTTCCGAAGCCGCACCAACATAATAGAGATACAGAAACACCGTGGCCCCTTTCTTTGAGATAACTCTGCACTATTGCGAGCTGCAAATGCCACTTCCAGCTTAGCTGTGCAGAGGAAGAACAACAAGAAGAAGAAATATCTCGAAATATGTCCGTCAGGCCAGTTCCTTTGAGCTGAATCTGCAAATATCTCGGAAACGAAGCGAGCTATGGCAAAATGTTAAGAGACGTTTTTTGTAGAGAATTATGTTTCCTACAATTTATGTTCTATGATATTTTTTGATCAGAAGCGTAGTTTTCGAGATATATCGAGATATTTAAAAGTTCCGAAGCCGCACCAACATAATAGGGATACAGAAACACCGTGGCCCCTTTCGTTGAGATAACTCTGCACTAGTGCGAGCCGCAAATGCCACTTCCAGCTTAGCTGTGCAGAAGAAGAACAACAAGAAGAAGAAATATCTCGAAATATGTCCGTCAGGCCCCTTCCCTTGAGATAAATCTGCAAATATCTCGGAAACGAAGCGAGCTATGGCAAAATGTTAAGAGACCTTTTTTGTAGAGAATTAAGTTTCCTACTTTTTATGTTCTATGATATTTTTTGATCAGATGCGTAGTTCTCGAGATATATCAAGATATTTAAAAGTTCCGAAGCCGCACCAACATAATAGAGATACAGAAACACCGTGGCCCCTTTCTTTGAGATAACTCTGCACTATTGCGAGCTGTAAATGCCACTTCCAGCTTAGCTGTGCAGAAGAAGAACAACAAGAAGAAGAAATATCTCGAAATATGACCGTCAGGCCCCTTCCCTTGAGATATATCTGCAAATATCTCGGAAACGAAGCGAGCTATGGCAAAATGTTAAGAGACCTTTTTTGTAGAGAATTCTGTTTCCTACAATTTATGTTCTATGATATTTTTTGATCAGAAGCGTAGTTTTCGAGATATATCGAGATATTTAAAAGTTCCGAAGCCGCACCAACATAATAGAGATACAGAAACACCGTGGCCCCTTTCTTTGAGATAACTCTGCACTAGTGCGGGCCGCAAATGCCACTTCCAGCTTAGCTGTGCAGAAGAAGAACAACAAGAAGAAGAAATATCTCGAAATATGTCCGTCAGGCCCCTTCCCTTGAGATAAATCTGCAAATACCTCGGAAACGAAGCGAGCTATGGCAAAATGTTAAGAGACCTTTTTTGTAGAGAATTAAGTTTCCTACTTTTTATCTTCTATGATATTTTTTGATCAGATGCGTAGTTCTCGAGATATATCAAGATATTTAAAAGTTCCGAAGCCGCACCAACATAATAGAGATACAGAAACACCGTGGCCCCTTTCTTTGAGATAACTCTGCACTATTGCGAGCTGTAAATGCCACTTCCAGCTTAGCTGTGCAGAACAAGAACAACAAGAAGAAGAAATATCTCGAAATATGTCCGTCAGGCCCCTTCCCTTGAGATATATCTGCAAATATCTCGGAAACGAAGCGAGCTATGGCAAAATGTTAAGAGACCTTTTTTGTAGAGAATTCTGTTTCCTACAATTTATGTTCTATGATATTTTTTGATCAGAAGCGTAGTTTTCGAGATATATCGAGATATTTAAAAGTTCCGAAGCCGCACCAACATAATAGAGATACAGAAACACCGTGGCCCCTTTCTCTGAGATAACTCTGCACTATTGCGAGCTGTAAATGCCACTTCCAGCTTAGCTGTGCAGAAGAAGAACAACAAGAAGAAGAAATATCTCGAAATATGACCGTCAGGCCCCTTCCCTTGAGATATATCTGCAAATATCTCGGAAACGAAGCGAGCTATGGCAAAATGTTAAGAGACCTTTTTTGTAGAGAATTCTGTTTCCTACAATTTATGTTCTATGATATTTTTTGATCAGAAGCGTAGTTTTCGAGATATATCGAGATATTTAAAAGTTCCGAAGCCGCACCAACATAATAGAGATACAGAAACACCGTGGCCCCTTTCTTTGAGATAACTCTGCACTAGTGCGGGCCGCAAATGCCACTTCCAGCTTAGCTGTGCAGAAGAAGAACAACAAGAAGAAGAAATATCTCGAAATATGTCCGTCAGGCCCCTTCCCTTGAGATAAATCTGCAAATATCTCGGAAACGAAGCGAGCTATGGCAAAATGTTAAGAGACCTTTTTTGTAGAGAATTAAGTTTCCTACTTTTTATGTTCTATGATATTTTTTGATCAGATGCGTAGTTCTCGAGATATATCAAGATATTTAAAAGTTCCGAAGCCGCACCAACATAATAGAGATACAGAAACACCGTGGCCCCTTTCTTTGAGATAACTCTGCACTATTGCGAGCTGCTAATGCCACTTCCAGCTTAGCTGTGCAGAGGAAGAACAACAAGAAGAAGAAATATCTCGAAATATGTCCGTCAGGCCAGTTCTTTTGAGCTGAATCTGCAAATATCTCGGAAACGAAGCGAGCTATGGCAAAATGTTAAGAGACGTTTTTTGTAGAGAATTGTGTTTCCTACAATTTATGTTCTATGATATTTTTGGATCAGAAGCGTAGTTTTCGAGATATATCGAGATATTTAAAAGTTCCGAAGCCGCACCAACATAATAGAGATACAGAAACACCGTGGCCCCTTTCTTTGAGATAACTCTGCACTATTGCGAGCTGCAAATGCCACTTCCAGCTTAGCTGTGCAGAGGAAGAACAACAAGAAGAAGAAGTATCTCGAAATATGTCCGTCAGGCCCGTTCCTTTGAGCTGAATCTGCAAATATCTCGGAAACGAAGCGAGCTATGGCAAAATGTTAAGAGACGTTTTTTGTAGAGAATTATGTTTCCTACAATTTATCTTCTATCATATTTTTTGATCAGATGCGTAGTTTTCGAGATATATCGAGATATTTAAAAGTTCCGAAGCCGCACAAACATAATAGAGATACAGAAACACCGTGGCCCCTTTCTTTGAGATAACTCTGCACTAGTGCGAGCCGCAAATGCCACTTCCAGCTTAGCTGTGCAGAAGAAGAACAACAAGAAGAAGAAATATCTCGAAATATGTCCATCAGGACCCTTCCCTTGAGATAAATCTGCAAATATCTCGGAAACGAAGCGAGCTATGGCAAAATGTTAAGAGACCTTTTTTGTAGAGAATAATGTTTCCTACAATTTACGTTCTATGATATTTTTTGATCAGAAGCGTAGTTTTCGTGATATATCGAGATATTTAAAAGTTCCGAAGCCGCACCAACATAATAGAGATACAGAAACACCGTGGCCCCTTTCTTTGAGATAACTCTGCACTATTGCGACCTGCAAATGCCACTTCCAGCTCAGCTGTGCAGAAGAAGAACAACAAGAAGAAGAAATATCTCGAAATATGTCCGTCAGGCCCCTTCCCTTGAGATAAATCTGCAAATATCTCGGAAACGAAGCGAGCTATGGCAAAATGTTAAGAGACCTTTTTTGTAGAGAATTAAGTCTCCTACTTTTTATGTTCTATGATATTTTTTGATCAGATGCGTAGTTCTCGAGATATATCAAGATATTTAAAAGTTCCGAAGCCGCACCAACATAATAGAGATACAGAAACACCGTGGCCCCTTTCTTTGAGATAGCTCTGCACTATTGCGAGCTGTAAATGCCACTTCCAGCTTAGCTGTGCAGAAGAAGAACAACAAGAAGAACAAATATCTCGATATATGTCCGTCAGGCCCCTTCCCTTGAGATATATCTGCAAATATCTCGGAAACGAAGCGAGCTATGGCAAAATGTTAAGAGACCTTTTTTGTAGAGCATTAAGTTTCCTACTTTTTATGTTCTATGATATTTTTTGATCAGATGCGTAGTTCTCGAGATATATCAAGATATTTAAAAGTTCCGAAGCCGCACCAACATAATAGAGATACAGAAACACCGTGGCCCCTTTCTTTGAGATAACTCTGCACTATTGCGAGCTGCAAATGCCACTTCCAGCTTAGCTGTGCAGAGGAAGAACAAGAAGAAGAAGAAATATCTCGAAATATGTCCATCAGGCCAGTTCCTTTGAGCTGAATCTGCAAATATCTCGGAAACGAAGCGAGCTATGGCAAAATGTTAAGAGACGTTTTTTATAGAGAATTATGTTTCCTACAATTTATGTTCTATGATATTTTTTGATCAGAAGCGTAGTTTTCGAGATATATCGAGATATTTAAAAGTTCCGAAGCCGCACCAACATAATAGGGATACAGAAACACCGTGGCCCCTTTCTTTGAGATAACTCTGCACTAGTGCGAGCCGCAAATGCCACTTCCAGCTTAGCTGTGCAGAAGAAGAACAACAAGAAGAAGAAATATCTCGAAATATGTCGGTCAGGCCCCTTCCCTTGAGATAAATCTGCAAATATCTCGGGAACGAAGCGAGCTATGGCAAAATGTTAAGAGACCTTTTTTGTAGAGAAGAATGTGTCCTACAATTTACGTTCTATGATATTTTTTGATCAGAAGCGTAGTTTTCGAGATATATCGAAATATTTAAAAGTTCCGAAGCCGCACCAACATAATAGAGATACAGAAACACCGTGGCCCCTTTCTTTGAGATAACTCTGCACTATTCCGAGCTGGAAATGCCACTTCCAGTTTAGCTGTGCAGAAGAAGAACAACAAGAAGAAGAAATATCTCGAAATATGTCCGTTAGGCCCCTTCCCTTGAGATAAATCTGCAAATATCTCGGAAACGAAGCGAGCTATGGCAAAATGTTAAGAGACCTTTTTTGTAGAGAATTAAGTTTCCTACTTTTTATGTTCTATGATATTTTTTGATCAGATGCGTAGTTCTCGAGATATATCAAGATATTTAAAAGTTCCGAAGCCGCACCAACATAATAGAGATACAGAAACACCGTGGCCCCTTTCTTTGAGATAACTCTGCACTATTGCGAGCTGCAAATGCCACTTCCAGCTTAGCTGTGCAGAAGAAGAACAACAAGAAGAAGAAATATCTCGAAATATGTCCGTCAGGCCCCTTCCCTTGAGATATATCTGCAAATATCTCGGAAACGAAGCGAGCTATGGCAAAATGTTAAGAGACCTTTTTTGTAGAGAATTATGTTTCCTACAATTTAGGTTCTATGATATTTTTTGGTCAGAAGCGTAGTTTTCGAGATATATCGAGATATTTAAAAGTTCCGAAGCCGCACCAACATAATAGAGATACAGAAACACCGTGGCCCCTTTCTTTGAGATAACTCTGCACTAGTGCGAGCCGCAAATGCCACTTCCAGCTTAGCTGTGCAGAAGAAGAACAACAAGAAGAAGAAATATCTCGAAATATGTCCGTCAGGCCCCTTCCCTTGAGATAAATCTGCAAATATCTCGGAAACGAAGCGAGCTATGGCAAAATGTTAAGAGACGTTTTTTGTAGAGAATAATGTTTCCTACAATTTACGTTCTATGATATTTTTTGATCAGAAGCGTAGTTTTCGAGATATATCGAGATATTTAAAAGTTCCGAAGCCGCACCAACATAATAGAGATACAGAAACACCGTGGCCCCTTTCTTTGAGATAACTCTGCACTATTGCGAGCTGCAAATGCCACTTCCAGCTTAGCTGTGCAGAGGAAGAACAACAAGAAGAAGAAATATCTCGAAATATGTCCGTCAGGCCAGTTCCTTTGAGCTGAATCTGCAAATATCTCGGAAACGAAGCGAGCTATGGCAAAATGTTAAGAGACGTTTTTTGTAGAGAATTAAGTTTCCTACTTTTTATGTTCTATGATATTTTTTGATCAGATGCGTAGTTCTCGAGATATATCAAGATATTTAAAAGTTCCGAAGCCGCACCAACATAATAGAGATACAGAAACACCGTGGCCCCTTTCTTTGAGATAACTCTGCACTATTGCGAGCTGCTAATGCCACTTCCAGCTTAGCTGTGCAGAGGAAGAACAACAAGAAGAAGAAATATCTCGAAATATGTCCGTCAGGCCAGTTCTTTTGAGCTGAATCTGCAAATATCTCGGAAACGAAGCGAGCTATGGCAAAATGTTAAGAGACGTTTTTTGTAGAGAATTGTGTTTCCTACAATTTATGTTCTATGATATTTTTTGATCAGAAGCGTAGTTTTCGAGATATATCGAGATATTTAAAAGTTCCGTAGCCGCACCAACATAATAGAGATACAGAAACACCGTGGACCCTTTCTTTGAGATAACTCTGCACTATTGCGACCTGCAAATGCCACTTCCAGCTCAGCTGTGCAGAAGAAGAACAACAAGAAGAAGAAATATCTCGAAATATGTCCGTCAGGCCCCTTCCCTTGAGATAAATCTGCAAATATCTCGGAAACGAAGCGAGCTATGGCAAAATGTTAAGAGACCTTTTTTGTAGAGAATTAAGTTTCCTACTTTTTATGTTCTATGATATTTTTTGATCAGATGCGTAGTTCTCGAGATATATCAAGATATTTAAAAGTTCCGAAGCAGCACCAACATAATAGAGATACAGAAACACCGTGGCCCCTTTCTTTGAGATAACTCTGCACTATTGCGAGCTGCTAATGCAACTTCCAGCTTAGCTGTCCAGAGGAAGAACAACAAGAAGAAGAAATATCTCGAAATATGTCCGTCAGGCCAGTTCCTTTGAGGTGAATCTGCAAATATCTCGGAAACGAAGCGAGCTATGGCAAAATGTTAAGAGACGTTTTTTGTAGAGAATTATGTTTCCTACAATTTATGTTCTATGATATTTTTTGATCAGATGCGTAGTTCTCGAGATATATCAAGATATTTAAAAGATCCGAAGCCGCACCAACATAATAGAGATACAGAAACACCGTGGCCCCTTTCTTTGAGATAACTCTGTACTAGTGCGAGCCGCAAATGCCACTTCCAGCTTAGCTGTGCAGAAGAAGAACAACAAGAAGAAGAAATATCTCGAAATATGTCCGTCAGGCCCCTTCCCTTGAGATAAATCTGCAAATATCTCGGAAACGAAGCGAGCTATGGCAAAATGTTAAGAGACCTTTTTTGTAGAGAATTAAGTTTCCTACTTTTTGTGTTCTATGATATTTTTTGATGAGATGCGTAGATCTCGAGATATATCAAGATATTTAAAAGTTCCGAAGCCGCACCAACATAATAGAGATACAGAAACACCGTGGCCCCTTTCTTTGAGATAACTCTGCACTATTGCGAGCTGCAAATGCCACTTCCAGCTTTGCTGTGCAGAGGAAGAACAACAAGAAGAAGAAATATCTCGAAATATGTCCGTCAGGCCAGTTCCTTTGAGCTGAATCTGCAAATATCTCGGAAACGAAGCGAGCTATGGCAAAATGTTAAGAGACGTTTTTTGTAGAGAATTATGTTTCCTACAATTTATGTTCTATGATATTTTTTGATCAGAAGCGTAGTTTTCGAGATATATCGAGATATTTAAAAGTTCCGAAGCCGCACCAACATAATAGGGATACAGAAACACCGTGGCCCCTTTCGTTGAGATAACTCTGCACTAGTGCGAGCCGCAAATGCCACTTCCAGCTTAGCTGTGCAGAAGAAGAACAACAAGAAGAAGAAATATCTCGAAATATGTCCGTCAGGCCCCTTCCCTTGAGATAAATCTGCAAATATCTCGGAAACGAAGCGAGCTATGGCAAAATGTTAAGAGACGTTTTTTGTAGAGAATAATGTTTCCTACAATTTACGTTCTATGATATTTTTTGATCAGAAGCGTAGTTTTCGAGATATATCGAGATATTTAAAAGTTCCGAAGCCGCACCAACATAATAGAGATACAGAAACACCGTGGCCCCTTTCTTTGAGATAACTCTGCACTATTGCGAGCTGCAAATGCCACTTCCAGCTTAGCTGTGCAGAGGAAGAACAACAAGAAGAAGAAATATCTCGAAATATGTCCGTCAGGCCAGTTCCTTTGAGCTGAATCTGCAAATATCTCGGAAACGAAGCGAGCTATGGCAAAATGTTAAGAGACGTTTTTTGTAGAGAATTATGTTTCCTACAATTTATGTTCTATGATATTTTTTGATCAGAAGCGTAGTTTTCGAGATATATCGAGATATTTAAAAGTTCCGAAGCCGCACCAACATAATAGGGATACAGAAACACCGTGGCCCCTTTCGTTGAGATAACTCTGCACTAGTGCGAGCCGCAAATGCCACTTCCAGCTTAGCTGTGCAGAAGAAGAACAACAAGAAGAAGAAATATCTCGAAATATGTCCGTCAGGCCCCTTCCCTTGAGATAAATCTGCAAATATCTCGGAAACGAAGCGAGCTATGGCAAAATGTTAAGAGACCTTTTTTGTAGAGAATTAAGTTTCCTACTTTTTATGTTCTATGATATTTTTTGATCAGATGCGTAGTTCTCGAGATATATCAAGATATTTAAAAGTTCCGAAGCCGCACCAACATAATAGAGATACAGAAACACCGTGGCCCCTTTCTTTGAGATAACTCTGCACTATTGCGAGCTGTAAATGCCACTTCCAGCTTAGCTGTGCAGAAGAAGAACAACAAGAAGAAGAAATATCTCGAAATATGACCGTCAGGCCCCTTCCCTTGAGATATATCTGCAAATATCTCGGAAACGAAGCGAGCTATGGCAAAATGTTAAGAGACCTTTTTTGTAGAGAATTCTGTTTCCTACAATTTATGTTCTATGATATTTTTTGATCAGAAGCGTAGTTTTCGAGATATATCGAGATATTTAAAAGTTCCGAAGCCGCACCAACATAATAGAGATACAGAAACACCGTGGCCCCTTTCTTTGAGATAACTCTGCACTAGTGCGGGCCGCAAATGCCACTTCCAGCTTAGCTGTGCAGAAGAAGAACAACAAGAAGAAGAAATATCTCGAAATATGTCCGTCAGGCCCCTTCCCTTGAGATAAATCTGCAAATACCTCGGAAACGAAGCGAGCTATGGCAAAATGTTAAGAGACCTTTTTTATAGAGAATTAAGTTTCCTACTTTTTATCTTCTATGATATTTTTTGATCAGATGCGTAGTTCTCGAGATATATCAAGATATTTAAAAGTTCCGAAGCCGCACCAACATAATAGAGATACAGAAACACCGTGGCCCCTTTCTTTGAGATAACTCTGCACTATTGCGAGCTGTAAATGCCACTTCCAGCTTAGCTGTGCAGAACAAGAACAACAAGAAGAAGAAATATCTCGAAATATGTCCGTCAGGCCCCTTCCCTTGAGATATATCTGCAAATATCTCGGAAACGAAGCGAGCTATGGCAAAATGTTAAGAGACCTTTTTTGTAGAGAATTCTGTTTCCTACAATTTATGTTCTATGATATTTTTTGATCAGAAGCGTAGTTTTCGAGATATATCGAGATATTTAAAAGTTCCGAAGCCGCACCAACATAATAGAGATACAGAAACACCGTGGCCCCTTTCTCTGAGATAACTCTGCACTATTGCGAGCTGTAAATGCCACTTCCAGCTTAGCTGTGCAGAAGAAGAACAACAAGAAGAAGAAATATCTCGAAATATGACCGTCAGGCCCCTTCCCTTGAGATATATCTGCAAATATCTCGGAAACGAAGCGAGCTATGGCAAAATGTTAAGAGACCTTTTTTGTAGAGAATTCTGTTTCCTACAATTTATGTTCTATGATATTTTTTGATCAGAAGCGTAGTTTTCGAGATATATCGAGATATTTAAAAGTTCCGAAGCCGCACCAACATAATAGAGATACAGAAACACCGTGGCCCCTTTCTTTGAGATAACTCTGCACTAGTGCGGGCCGCAAATGCCACTTCCAGCTTAGCTGTGCAGAAGAAGAACAACAAGAAGAAGAAATATCTCGAAATATGTCCGTCAGGCCCCTTCCCTTGAGATAAATCTGCAAATATCTCGGAAACGAAGCGAGCTATGGCAAAATGTTAAGAGACCTTTTTTGTAGAGAATTAAGTTTCCTACTTTTTATGTTCTATGATATTTTTTGATCAGATGCGTAGTTCTCGAGATATATCAAGATATTTAAAAGTTCCGAAGCCGCACCAACATAATAGAGATACAGAAACACCGTGGCCCCTTTCTTTGAGATAACTCTGCACTATTGCGAGCTGCTAATGCCACTTCCAGCTTAGCTGTGCAGAGGAAGAACAACAAGAAGAAGAAATATCTCGAAATATGTCCGTCAGGCCAGTTCTTTTGAGCTGAATCTGCAAATATCTCGGAAACGAAGCGAGCTATGGCAAAATGTTAAGAGACGTTTTTTGTAGAGAATTGTGTTTCCTACAATTTATGTTCTATGATATTTTTGGATCAGAAGCGTAGTTTTCGAGATATATCGAGATATTTAAAAGTTCCGAAGCCGCACCAACATAATAGAGATACAGAAACACCGTGGACCCTTTCTTTGAGATAACTCTGCACTATTGCGACCTGCAAATGCCACTTCCAGCTCAGCTGTGCAGAAGAAGAACAACAAGAAGAAGAAATATCTCGAAATATGTCCGTCCGGCCCCTTCCCTTGAGATAAATCTGCAAATATCTCGGAAACGAAGCGAGCTATGGCAAAATGTTAAGAGACCTTTTTTGTAGAGAATTAAGTTTCCTACTTTTTATGTTGTATGATATTTTTTGATCAGATGCGTAGTTCTCGAGATATATCAAGATATTTAAAAGTTCCGAAGCCGCACCAACATAATAGAGATACAGAAACACCGTGGCCCCTTTCTTTGAGATAACTCTGCACTATTGCGAGCTGCAAATGCCACTTCCAGCTTAGCTGTGCAGAGGAAGAACAACAAGAAGAAGAAGTATCTCGAAATATGTCCGTCAGGCCCGTTCCTTTGAGCTGAATCTGCAAATATCTCGGAAACGAAGCGAGCTATGGCAAAATGTTAAGAGACGTTTTTTGTAGAGAATTATGTTTCCTACAATTTATCTTCTATCATATTTTTTGATCAGATGCGTAGTTTTCGAGATATATCGAGATATTTAAAAGTTCCGAAGCCGCACAAACATAATAGAGATACAGAAACACCGTGGCCCCTTTCTTTGAGATAACTCTGCACTAGTGCGAGCCGCAAATGCCACTTCCAGCTTAGCTGTGCAGAAGAAGAACAACAAGAAGAAGAAATATCTCGAAATATGTCCATCAGGACCCTTCCCTTGAGATAAATCTGCAAATATCTCGGAAACGAAGCGAGCTATGGCAAAATGTTAAGAGACCTTTTTTGTAGAGAATAATGTTTCCTACAATTTACGTTCTATGATATTTTTTGATCAGAAGCGTAGTTTTCGTGATATATCGAGATATTTAAAAGTTCCGAAGCCGCACCAACATAATAGAGATACAGAAACACCGTGGCCCCTTTCTTTGAGATAACTCTGCACTATTGCGACCTGCAAATGCCACTTCCAGCTCAGCTGTGCAGAAGAAGAACAACAAGAAGAAGAAATATCTCGAAATATGTCCGTCAGGCCCCTTCCCTTGAGATAAATCTGCAAATATCTCGGAAACGAAGCGAGCTATGGCAAAATGTTAAGAGACCTTTTTTGTAGAGAATTAAGTCTCCTACTTTTTATGTTCTATGATATTTTTTGATCAGATGCGTAGTTCTCGAGATATATCAAGATATTTAAAAGTTCCGAAGCCGCACCAACATAATAGAGATACAGAAACACCGTGGCCCCTTTCTTTGAGATAGCTCTGCACTATTGCGAGCTGTAAATGCCACTTCCAGCTTAGCTGTGCAGAAGAAGAACAACAAGAAGAACAAATATCTCGATATATGTCCGTCAGGCCCCTTCCCTTGAGATATATCTGCAAATATCTCGGAAACGAAGCGAGCTATGGCAAAATGTTAAGAGACCTTTTTTGTAGAGCATTAAGTTTCCTACTTTTTATGTTCTATGATATTTTTTGATCAGATGCGTAGTTCTCGAGATATATCAAGATATTTAAAAGTTCCGAAGCCGCACCAACATAATAGAGATACAGAAACACCGTGGCCCCTTTCTTTGAGAT
Organism: Osmia lignaria lignaria; assembly: GCF_051020975.1. Classification (NCBI taxonomy): domain Eukaryota; kingdom Metazoa; phylum Arthropoda; class Insecta; order Hymenoptera; family Megachilidae; genus Osmia; species Osmia lignaria. The sequence goes on from NW_027478166.1 coordinate 10,215,330, forward strand.
AACTCTGCACTATTGCGAGCTGCAAATGCCACTTCCAGCTTAGCTGTGCAGAGGAAGAACAAGAAGAAGAAGAAATATCTCGAAATATGTCCGTCAGGCCAGTTCCTTTGAGCTGAATCTGCAAATATCTCGGAAACGAAGCGAGCTATGGCAAAATGTTAAGAGACGTTTTTTATAGAGAATTATGTTTCCTACAATTTATGTTCTATGATATTTTTTGATCAGAAGCGTAGTTTTCGAGATATATCGAGATATTTAAAAGTTCCGAAGCCGCACCAACATAATAGGGATACAGAAACACCGTGGCCCCTTTCTTTGAGATAACTCTGCACTAGTGCGAGCCGCAAATGCCACTTCCAGCTTAGCTGTGCAGAAGAAGAACAACAAGAAGAAGAAATATCTCGAAATATGTCGGTCAGGCCCCTTCCCTTGAGATAAATCTGCAAATATCTCGGGAACGAAGCGAGCTATGGCAAAATGTTAAGAGACCTTTTTTGTAGAGAAGAATGTGTCCTACAATTTACGTTCTATGATATTTTTTGATCAGAAGCGTAGTTTTCGAGATATATCGAAATATTTAAAAGTTCCGAAGCCGCACCAACATAATAGAGATACAGAAACACCGTGGCCCCTTTCTTTGAGATAACTCTGCACTATTCCGAGCTGGAAATGCCACTTCCAGTTTAGCTGTGCAGAAGAAGAACAACAAGAAGAAGAAATATCTCGAAATATGTCCGTTAGGCCCCTTCCCTTGAGATAAATCTGCAAATATCTCGGAAACGAAGCGAGCTATGGCAAAATGTTAAGAGACCTTTTTTGTAGAGAATTAAGTTTCCTACTTTTTATGTTCTATGATATTTTTTGATCAGATGCGTAGTTCTCGAGATATATCAAGATATTTAAAAGTTCCGAAGCCGCACCAACATAATAGAGATACAGAAACACCGTGGCCCCTTTCTTTGAGATAACTCTGCACTATTGCGAGCTGCAAATGCCACTTCCAGCTTAGCTGTGCAGAAGAAGAACAACAAGAAGAAGAAATATCTCGAAATATGTCCGTCAGGCCCCTTCCCTTGAGATATATCTGCAAATATCTCGGAAACGAAGCGAGCTATGGCAAAATGTTAAGAGACCTTTTTTGTAGAGAATTATGTTTCCTACAATTTAGGTTCTATGATATTTTTTGGTCAGAAGCGTAGTTTTCGAGATATATCGAGATATTTAAAAGTTCCGAAGCCGCACCAACATAATAGAGATACAGAAACACCGTGGCCCCTTTCTTTGAGATAACTCTGCACTAGTGCGAGCCGCAAATGCCACTTCCAGCTTAGCTGTGCAGAAGAAGAACAACAAGAAGAAGAAATATCTCGAAATATGTCCGTCAGGCCCCTTCCCTTGAGATAAATCTGCAAATATCTCGGGAACGAAGCGAGCTATGGCAAAATGTTAAGAGACCTTTTTTGTAGAGAATTAAGTTTCCTACTTTTTATGTTCTATGATATTTTTTGATCAGATGCGTAGTTCTCGAGATATATCAAGATATTTAAAAGTTCCGAAGCCGCACCAACATAATAGAGATACAGAAACACCGTGGCCCCTTTCTTTGAGATAACTCTGCACGATTGCGAGCTGGAAATGCCACTTCCAGTTTAGCTGTGCAGAAGAAGAACAACAAGAAGAAGAAATATCTCGAAATATGTCCATCAGGACCCTTCCCTTGAGATAAATCTGCAAATATCTCGGAAACGAAGCGAGCTATAGCAAAATGTTAAGAGACCTTCTTTGTAGAGAATTAAGTTTCCTACTTTTTATGTTCTATGATATTTTTTGATCAGATGCGTAGTTCTCGAGATATATCAAGATATTTAAAAGTTCCGAAGCCGCACCAACATAATAGAGATACAGAAACACCGTGGCCCCTTTCTCTGAGATAACTCTGCACTATTGCGAGCTGCAAATGCCACTTCCAGCTTAGCTGTGCAGAAGAAGAACAACAAGAAGAAGAAATATCTCGAAATATGTCCGTCAGGCCCCTTCCCTTGAGATATATCTGCAAATATCTCGGAAACGAAGCGAGCTATGGCAAAATGTTAAGAGACCTTTTTTGTAGAGAATTATGTTTCCTACAATTTAGGTTCTATGATATTTTTTGGTCAGAAGCGTAGTTTTCGAGATATATCGACATATTTAAAAGTTCCGAAGCCGCACCAACATAATAGAGATACAGAAACACCGTGGCGCCTTTCTTTGAGATAACTCTGCACTAGTGCGAGCCGCAAATGCCACTTCCAGCTTAGCTGTGCAGAAGAAGAACAACAAGAAGAAGAAATATCTCGAAATATGTCGGTCAGGCCCCTTCCCTTGAGATAAATCTGCAAATATCTCGGGAACGAAGCGAGCTATGGCAAAATGTTAAGAGACCTTTTTTGTAGAGAATTAAGTTTCCTACTTTTTATGTTCTATGATATTTTTTGATCAGATGCGTAGTTCTCGAGATATATCAAGATATTTAAAAGTTCCGAAGCCGCACCAACATAATAGAGATACAGAAACACGTGGCCCCTTTCTTTGAGATAACTCTGCACTATTGCGAGCTGCAAATGCCACTTCCAGCTTAGCTGTGCAGAGGAAGAACAACAAGAAGAAGAAGTATCTCGAAATATGTCCGTCAGGCCCGTTCCTTTGAGCTGAATCTGCAAATATCTCGGAAACGAAGCGAGCTATGGCAAAATGTTAAGAGACGTTTTTTGTAGTGAATTATGTTTCCTACAATTTGTGTTCTATGATATTTTTTGATCAGAAGCGTAGTTTTCGAGATATATCGAGATATTTAAAAGTTCCGAAGCCGCACCAACATAATAGAGATACAGAAACACCGTGGCTCCTTTCTTTGAGATAACTCTGCACTAGTGCGAGCCGCAAATGCCACTTCCAGCTTAGCTGTGCAGAAGAAGAACAACAAGAAGAAGAAATATCTCGAAATATGTCCGTCAGGCCCCTTCCCTTGAGATAAATCTGCAAATATCTCGGAAACGAAGAGAGCTATGGCAAAATGTTAAGAGACCTTTTGTGTAGAGAATTAAGTTTCCTACTTTTTATGTTCTATGATATTTTTTGATCTGATGCGTAGTTCTCGAGATATATCAAGAGATTTAAAAGTTCCGAAGCCGCACCAACATAATAGAGATACAGAAACACCGTGGCCCCTTTCTTTGAGATAACTCTGCACTATTGCGAGCTGTAAATGCCACTTCCAGCTTAGCTGTGCAGAAGAAGAACAACAAGAAGAAGAAATATCTCGAAATATGTCCGTCAGGCCCCTTCCCTTGAGATATATCTGCAAATATCTCGGAAACGAAGCGAGCTATGGCAAAATGTTAAGAGACCTTTTTTGTAGAGAATTATGTTTCCTACAATTTATGTTCTATGATATTTTTTGATCAGAAGCGTAGTTTTCGAGATATATCGAGATCTTTAAAAGTTCCGAAGCCGCACCAACATAATAGAGATACAGAAACACCGTGGCCCCTTTCTTTGAGATAACTCTGCACTATTGCGAGCTGTAAATGCCACTTCCAGCTTAGCTGTGCAGAAGAAGAACAACAAGAAGAAGAAATATCTCGAAATATGTCCGTCAGGCCCCTTCCCTTGAGATATATCTGCAAATATCTCGGAAACGAAGCGAGCTATGGCAAAATGTTAAGAGACCTTTTTTGTAGAGAATTATGTTTCGTACAATTTATGTTCTATGATATTTTTTGGTCAGAAGCGTAGTTTTCGAGATATATCGAGATATTTAAAAGTTCCAAAGCCGCACCAACATAATAGAGATACAGAAACACCGTGGCCCCTTTCTTTGAGATAACTCTGCACTATTGCGAGCTGGAAATGCCACTTCCAGTTTAGCTGTGCAGAAGAAGAACAACAAGAAGAAGAAATATCTCGAAATATGTCCGTCAGGCCAGTTCCTTTGAGCTGAATCTGCAAATATCTCGGAAACGAAGCGAGCTATGGCAAAATGTTAAGAGACCTTTCTTGTAGAGAATTATGTTTCCTACAATTTATGTTCTATGATATTTTTTGATCAGAAGCGTAGTTTTCGAGATATATCGAGATATTTAAAAGTTCCGAAGCCGCACCAACATAATAGGGATACAGAAACACCGTGGCCCCTTTCTTTGAGATAACTCTGCACTAGTGCGAGCCGCAAATGCCACTTCCAGCTTAGCTGTGCAGAAGAAGAACAACAAGAAGAAGAAATATCTCGAAATATGTCCGTCAGGCCCCTTCCCTTGAGATATATCTGCAAATATCTCGGAAACGAAGCGAGCTATGGCAAAATGTTAAGAGACCTTTTTTGTAGAGAATTATGCTTCCTACAATTTATGTTCTATGATATTTTTTGATCAGAAGCGTAGTTTTCGAGATACATCGAGATATTTAAAAGTTCCGAAGCCGCACCAACATAATAGAGATACAGAAACACCGTGGCCCCTTTCTTTGAGATAACTCTGCACTAGTGCGAGCCGCAAATGCCAGTTCCAGCTTAGCTGTGCAGAAGAAGAACAACAAGAAGAAGAAATATCTCGAAATATGTCCGTCAGGCCCCTTCCCTTGAGATAAATCTGCAAATATCACGGAAACGAAGCGAGCTATGGCAAAATGTTAAGAGACCTTTTTTGTAGAGAATTAAGTTTCCTACTTTTTATGTTGTATGATATTTTTTGATCAGATGCGTAGTTCTCGAGATATATCAAGATATTTAAAAGTTCCGAAGCCGCACCAACATAATAGAGATACAGAAACACCGTGGCCCCTTTCTTTGAGATAACTCTGCACTATTGCGAGCTGCTAATGCCACTTCCAGCTTAGCTGTGCAGAGGAAGAACAACAAGAAGAAGAAATATCTCGAAATATGTCCGTCAGGCCAGTTCTTTTGAGCTGAATCTGCAAATATCTCGGAAACGAAGCGAGCTATGGCAAAATGTTAAGAGACGTTTTTTGTAGAGAATTGTGTTTCCTACAATTTATGTTCTATGATATTTTTTGATCAGAAGCGTAGTTTTCGAGATATATCGAGATATTTCAAAGTTCCGAAGCCGCACCAACATAATAGAGATACAGAAACACCGTGGACCCTTTCTTTGAGATAACTCTGCACTACTGCGACCTGCAAATGCCACTTCCAGCTCAGCTGTGCAGAAGAAGAACAACAAGAAGAAGAAATATCTCGAAATATGTCCGTCCGGCCCCTTCCCTTGAGATAAATCTGCAAATATCTCGGAAACGAAGCGAGCTATGGCAAAATGTTAAGAGACCTTTTTTGTAGAGAATTAAGTTTCCTACTTTTTATGTTGTATGATATTTTTTGATCAGATGCGTAGTTCTCGAGATATATCAAGATATTTAAAAGTTCCGAAGCCGCACCAACATAATAGAGATACAGAAACACCGTGGCCCCTTTCTTTGAGATAACTCTGCACTATTGCGAGCTGCAAATGCCACTTCCAGCTTAGCTGTGCAGAAGAAGAACAACAAGAAGAAGAAATATCTCGAAATATGTCCGTCAGGCCCCTTCCCTTGAGATATATCTGCAAATATCTCGGAAACGAAGCGAGCTATGGCAAAATGTTAAGAGACCTTTTTTGTAGAGAATTATGTTTCCTACAATTTAGGTTCTATGATATTTTTTGGTCAGAAGCGTAGTTTTCGAGATATATCGAGATATTTAAAAGTTCCGAAGCCGCACCAACATAATAGAGATACAGAAACACCGTGGCCCCTTTCTTTGAGATAACTCTGCACTAGTGCGAGCCGCAAATGCCACTTCCAGCTTAGCTGTGCAGAAGAAGAACAACAAGAAGAAGAAATATCTCGAAATATGTCCGTCAGGCCCCTTCCCTTGAGATAAATCTGCAAATATCTCGGGAACGAAGCGAGCTATGGCAAAATGTTAAGAGACCTTTTTTGTAGAGAATTAAGTTTCCTACTTTTTATGTTCTATGATATTTTTTGATCAGATGCGTAGTTCTCGAGATATATCAAGATATTTAAAAGTTCCGAAGCCGCACCAACATAATAGAGATACAGAAACACCGTGGCCCCTTTCTTTGAGATAACTCTGCACGATTGCGAGCTGGAAATGCCACTTCCAGTTTAGCTGTGCAGAAGAAGAACAACAAGAAGAAGAAATATCTCGAAATATGTCCATCAGGACCCTTCCCTTGAGATAAATCTGCAAATATCTCGGAAACGAAGCGAGCTATGGCAAAATGTTAAGAGACCTTTTTTGTAGAGAATTATGTTTCCTACAATTTAGGTTCTATGATATTTTTTGGTCAGAAGCGTAGTTTTCGAGATATATCGACATATTTAAAAGTTCCGAAGCCGCACCAACATAATAGAGATACAGAAACACCGTGGCGCCTTTCTTTGAGATAACTCTGCACTAGTGCGAGCCGCAAATGCCACTTCCAGCTTAGCTGTGCAGAAGAAGAACAACAAGAAGAAGAAATATCTCGAAATATGTCGGTCAGGCCCCTTCCCTTGAGATAAATCTGCAAATATCTCGGGAACGAAGCGAGCTATGGCAAAATGTTAAGAGACCTTTTTTGTAGAGAATTAAGTTTCCTACTTTTTATGTTCTATGATATTTTTTGATCAGATGCGTAGTTCTCGAGATATATCAAGATATTTAAAAGTTCCGAAGCCGCACCAACATAATAGAGATACAGAAACACGTGGCCCCTTTCTTTGAGATAACTCTGCACTATTGCGAGCTGCAAATGCCACTTCCAGCTTAGCTGTGCAGAGGAAGAACAACAAGAAGAAGAAGTATCTCGAAATATGTCCGTCAGGCCCGTTCCTTTGAGCTGAATCTGCAAATATCTCGGAAACGAAGCGAGCTATGGCAAAATGTTAAGAGACGTTTTTTGTAGTGAATTATGTTTCCTACAATTTGTGTTCTATGATATTTTTTGATCAGAAGCGTAGTTTTCGAGATATATCGAGATATTTAAAAGTTCCGAAGCCGCACCAACATAATAGAGATACAGAAACACCGTGGCTCCTTTCTTTGAGATAACTCTGCACTAGTGCGAGCCGCAAATGCCACTTCCAGCTTAGCTGTGCAGAAGAAGAACAACAAGAAGAAGAAATATCTCGAAATATGTCCGTCAGGCCCCTTCCCTTGAGATAAATCTGCAAATATCTCGGAAACGAAGAGAGCTATGGCAAAATGTTAAGAGACCTTTTGTGTAGAGAATTAAGTTTCCTACTTTTTATGTTCTATGATATTTTTTGATCTGATGCGTAGTTCTCGAGATATATCAAGAGATTTAAAAGTTCCGAAGCCGCACCAACATAATAGAGATACAGAAACACCGTGGCCCCTTTCTTTGAGATAACTCTGCACTATTGCGAGCTGTAAATGCCACTTCCAGCTTAGCTGTGCAGAAGAAGAACAACAAGAAGAAGAAATATCTCGAAATATGTCCGTCAGGCCCCTTCCCTTGAGATATATCTGCAAATATCTCGGAAACGAAGCGAGCTATGGCAAAATGTTAAGAGACCTTTTTTGTAGAGAATTAAGTTTCCTACTTTTTATGTTCTATGATATTTTTTGATCAGATGCGTAGTTCTCGAGATATATCAAGATATTTAAAAGTTCCGAAGCCGCACCAACATAATAGAGATACAGAAACACCGTGGCCCCTTTCTTTGAGATAACTCTGCACTATTGCGAGCTGCTAATGCCACTTCCAGCTTAGCTGTGCAGAGGAAGAACAACAAGAAGAAGAAATATCTCGAAATATGTCCGTCAGGCCAGTTCCTTTGAGGTGAATCTGCAAATATCTCGGAAACGAAGCGAGCTATGGCAAAATGTTAAGAGACGTTTTTTGTAGAGAATTATGTTTCCTACAATTTATGTTCTATGATATTTTTTGATCAGAAGCGTAGTTTTCGAGATATATCGAGATATTTAAAAGTTCCGAAGCCGCACCAACATAATAGGGATACAGAAACACCGTGGCCCCTTTCTTTGAGATAACTCTGCACTAGTGCGAGCCGCAAATGCCACTTCCAGCTTAGCTGTGCAGAAGAAGAACAACAAGAAGAAGAAATATCTCGAAATATGTCCGTCAGGCCCCTTCCCTTGAGATAAATCTGCAAATATCTCGGAAACGAAGCGAGCTATGGCCAAATGTTAAGAGACCTTTTTTGTAGAGAATTAAGTTTCCTACTTTTTATGTTCTATGAGATTTTTTGATGAGATGCGTAGATCTCGAGATATATCAAGATATTTAAAAGTTCCGAAGCCGCACCAACATAATAGAGATACAGAAACACCGTGGCCCCTTTCTTTGAGATAACTCTGCACTAGTGCGAGCCGCAAATGTCACTTCCAGCTTAGCTGTGCAGAAGAAGAACAACAAGAAGAAGAAATATCTCGAAATATGTCCGTCAGGCCCCTTCCCTTGAGATATATCTGCAAATATCTCGGAAACGAAGCAAGCTATGGCAAAATGTTAAGAGACGTTTTTTATAGAGAATTATGTTTCCTACAATTTATGTTCTATGATATTTTTTGATCAGAAGCGTAGTTTTCGAGATATATCGAGATATTTAAAAGTTCCGAAGCCGCACCAACATAATAGGGATACAGAAATACCGTGACCCCTTTCTTTGAGATAACTCTGCACTAGTGCGAGCCGCAAATGCCACTTCCAGCTTAGCTGTGCAGAAGAAGAACAACAAGAAGAAGAAATATCTCGAAATATGTCCGTCAGGCCCCTTCCCTTGAGATAAATCTGCAAATATCTCGGAAACGAAGCGAGCTATGGCGAAATGTTAAGAGACCATTTTTGTAGAGAATTAAGTTTCCTACTTTTTATGTTCTATGATATTTTTTGATCAGAAGCGTAGTTTTCGAGATATATCGAGATATTTAAAAGTTCCGAAGCCGCACCAACATAATAGGGATACAGAAACACCGTGGCCCCTTTCTTTGAGATAACTCTGCACTAGTGCGAGCCGCAAATGCCACTTCCAGCTTAGCTGTGCAGAAGAAGAACAACAAGAAGAAGAAATATCTCGAAATATGTCCGTCAGGCCCCTTCCCTTGAGATAAATCTGCAAATATCTCGGAAACGAAGCGAGCTATGGCAAAATGTTACGAGACCTTTTTTGTAGAGAATTAAGTTTCCTACTTTTTATCTTCTATGATATTTTTTGATCAGATGCGTAGTTCTCGAGATATATCAAGATATTTAAAAGTTCCGAAGCCGCACCAACATAATAGAGATACAGAAACACCGTGGCCCCTTTCTTTGAGATAACTCTGCACTATTGCGAGCTGTAAATGCCACTTCCAGCTTAGCTGTGCAGAAGAAGAACAACAAGAAGAAGAAATATCTCGAAATATGTCCGTCAGGCCCCTTCCCTTGAGATATATCTGCAAATATCTCGGAAACGAAGCGAGCTATGGCAAAATGTTAAGAGACCTTTTTTGTAGAGAATTCTGTTTCCTACAATTTATGTTCTATGACATTTTTTGATCAGAAGCGTAGTTTTCGAGATATATCGAGATATTTAAAAGTTCCGAAGCCGCACCAACATAATAGAGATACAGAAACACCGTGGCCCCTTTCTTTGAGATAACTCTGCACTAGTGCGAGCCGCAAATGCCACTTCCAGCTTAGCTGTGCAGAAGAAGAACAACAAGAAGAAGAAATATCTCGAAATATGTCCGTCAGGCCCCTTCCCTTGAGATAAATCTGCAAATATCTCGGAAACGAAGCGAGCTATGGCAAAATGTTCAGAGACCTTTTTTGTAGAGAATGAAGTTTCCTACTTTTTATGTTCTATGATATTTTTTGATCAGATGCGTAGTTCTCGAGATATATCAAGATATTTAAAAGTTCCGAAGCCGCACCAACATAATAGAGATACAGAAACACCGTGGCCCCTTTCTTTGAGATAACTCTGCACTATTGCGAGCTGCAAATGCCACTTCCAGCTTAGCTGTGCAGAGGAAGAACATCAAGAAGAAGAAATATCTCGAAATATGTCCGTCAGGCCAGTTCCTTTGAGCTGAATCTGCAAATATCTCGGAAACGAAGCGAGCTATGGCAAAATGTTAAGAGACGTTTTTTGTAGAGAATTATGTTTCCTACAATTCATGTTCTATGATATTTTTTGATCAGAAGCGTAGTTTTGGAGATATATCGAGATATTTAAAAGTTCCGAAGCCGCACCAACATAATAGGGATACAGAAACACCGTGGCCCCTTTCTTTGAGATAACTCTGCACTAGTGCGAGCCGCAAATGCCACTTCCAGCTTAGCTGTGCAGAAGAAGAACAACAAGAAGAAGAAATATCTCGAAATTTGTCCGTCAGGCCCCTTCCCTTGAGATAAATCTGCAAATATCTCGGAAACGAAGCGAGCTATGGCAAAATGTTAAGAGACCTTTTTTGTAGAGAATTAAGTTTCCTACTTTTTATGTTCTATGATATTTTTTGATCAGATGCGTAGTTCTCGAGATATATCAAGATATTTAAAAGTTCCGAAGCCGCACCAACATAATAGAGATACAGAAACACCGTGGCCCCTTTCTTTGAGATAACTCTGCACTATTGCGAACTGTAAATGCCACTTCCAGCTTAGCTGTGCAGAAGAAGAACAACAAGAAGAAGAAATATCTCGATATATGTCCGTCAGGCCCCTTCCCTTGAGATATATCTGCAAATATCTCGGAAACGAAGCGAGCTATGGCAAAATGTTAAGAGACCTTTTTTGTAGAGAATTAAGTTTCCTACTTTTTATGTTCTATGATATTTTTTGATCAGATGCGTAGTTCTCGAGATATATCAAGATATTTAAAAGTTCCGAAGCCGCACCAACATAATAGAGATACAGAAACACCGTGGCCCCTTTCTTTGAGATAACTCTGCACTATTGCGAGCTGCTAATGCCACTTCCAGCTTAGCTGTGCAGAGGAAGAACAACAAGAAGAAGAAATATCTCGAAATATGTCCGTCAGGCCAGTTCCTTTGAGGTGAATCTGCAAATATCTCGGAAACGAAGCGAGCTATGGCAAAATGTTAAGAGACGTTTTTTGTAGAGAATTATGTTTCCCACTTTTTATCTTCTATGATATTTTTTGATCAGATGCGTAGTTCTCGAGATATATCAACATATTTAAAAGTTCCGAAGCCGCACCAACATAATAGAGATACAGAAACACCGTGGCCCCTTTCTTTGAGATAACTCTGCACTATTGCGAGCTGTAAAAGCCACTTCCAGCTTAGCTGTGCAGAAGAAGAACAACAAGAAGAAGAAATATCTCGAAATATGTCCGTCAGGCCCCTTCCCTTGAGATATATCTGCAAATATCTCGGAAACGAAGCAAGCTATGGCAAAATGTTAAGAGACGTTTTTTATAGAGAATTATGTTTCCTACAATTTATGTTCTATGATATTTTTTGATCAGAAGCGTAGTTTTCGAGATATATCGAGATATTTAAAAGTTCCGAAGCCGCACCAACATAATAGGGATACAGAAATACCGTGGCCCCTTTCTTTGAGATAACTCTGCACTAGTGCGAGCCGCAAATGCCACTTCCAGCTTAGCTGTGCAGAAGAAGAACAACAAGAAGAAGAAATATCTCGAAATATGTCCGTCAGGCCCCTTCCCTTGAGATATATCTGCAAATATCTCGGAAACGAAGCAAGCTATGGCAAAATGTTAAGAGACGTTTTTTATAGAGAATTATGTTTCCTACAATTTATGTTCTATGATATTGTTTGATCAGAAGCGTAGTTTTCGAGATATATCGAGATATTTAAAAGTTCCGAAGCCGCACCAACATAATAGGGATACAGAAATACCGTGACCCCTTTCTTTGAGATAACTCTGCACTAGTGCGAGCCGCAAATGCCACTTCCAGCTTAGCTGTGCAGAAGAAGAACAACAAGAAGAAGAAATATCTCGAAATATGTCCGTCAGGCCCCTTCCCTTGAGATAAATCTGCAAATATCTCGGAAACGAAGCGAGCTATGGCGAAATGTTAAGAGACCATTTTTGTAGAGAATTAAGTTTCCTACTTTTTATGTTCTATGATATTTTTTGATCAGAAGCGTAGTTTTCGAGATATATCGAGATATTTAAAAGTTCCGAAGCCGCACCAACATAATAGGGATACAGAAACACCGTGGCCCCTTTCTTTGAGATAACTCTGCACTAGTGCGAGCCGCAAATGCCACTTCCAGCTTAGCTGTGCAGAAGAAGAACAACAAGAAGAAGAAATATCTCGAAATATGTCCGTCAGGCCCCTTCCCTTGAGATAAATCTGCAAATATCTCGGAAACGAAGCGAGCTATGGCAAAATGTTACGAGACCTTTTTTGTAGAGAATTAAGTTTCCTACTTTTTATCTTCTATGATATTTTTTGATCAGATGCGTAGTTCTCGAGATATATCAAGATATTTAAAAGTTCCGAAGCCGCACCAACATAATAGAGATACAGAAACACCGTGGCCCCTTTCTTTGAGATAACTCTGCACTATTGCGAGCTGTAAATGCCACTTCCAGCTTAGCTGTGCAGAAGAAGAACAACAAGAAGAAGAAATATCTCGAAATATGTCCGTCAGGCCCCTTCCCTTGAGATATATCTGCAAATATCTCGGAAACGAAGCGAGCTATGGCAAAATGTTAAGAGACCTTTTTTGTAGAGAATTCTGTTTCCTACAATTTATGTTCTATGACATTTTTTGATCAGAAGCGTAGTTTTCGAGATATATCGAGATATTTAAAAGTTCCGAAGCCGCACCAACATAATAGAGATACAGAAACACCGTGGCCCCTTTCTTTGAGATAACTCTGCACTAGTGCGAGCCGCAAATGCCACTTCCAGCTTAGCTGTGCAGAAGAAGAACAACAAGAAGAAGAAATATCTCGAAATATGTCCGTCAGGCCCCTTCCCTTGAGATAAATCTGCAAATATCTCGGAAACGAAGCGAGCTATGGCAAAATGTTCAGAGACCTTTTTTGTAGAGAATGAAGTTTCCTACTTTTTATGTTCTATGATATTTTTTGATCAGAAGCGTAGTTTTCGAGATATATCGAGATATTTAAAAGTTCCGAAGCCGCACCAACATAATAGGGATACAGAAACACCGTGGCCCCTTTCTTTGAGATAACTCTGCACTAGTGCGAGCCGCAAATGCCACTTCCAGCTTAGCTGTGCAGAAGAAGAACAACAAGAAGAAGAAATATCTCGAAATATGTCCGTCAGGCCCCTTCCCTTGAGATAAATCTGCAAATATCTCGGAAACGAAGCGAGCTATGGCAAAATGTTACGAGACCTTTTTTGTAGAGAATTAAGTTTCCTACTTTTTATCTTCTATGATATTTTTTGATCAGATGCGTAGTTCTCGAGATATATCAAGATATTTAAAAGTTCCGAAGCCGCACCAACATAATAGAGATACAGAAACACCGTGGCCCCTTTCTTTGAGATAACTCTGCACTATTGCGAGCTGTAAATGCCACTTCCAGCTTAGCTGTGCAGAAGAAGAACAACAAGAAGAAGAAATATCTCGAAATATGTCCGTCAGGCCCCTTCCCTTGAGATATATCTGCAAATATCTCGGAAACGAAGCGAGCTATGGCAAAATGTTAAGAGACCTTTTTTGTAGAGAATTCTGTTTCCTACAATTTATGTTCTATGACATTTTTTGATCAGAAGCGTAGTTTTCGAGATATATCGAGATATTTAAAAGTTCCGAAGCCGCACCAACATAATAGAGATACAGAAACACCGTGGCCCCTTTCTTTGAGATAACTCTGCACTAGTGCGAGCCGCAAATGCCACTTCCAGCTTAGCTGTGCAGAAGAAGAACAACAAGAAGAAGAAATATCTCGAAATATGTCCGTCAGGCCCCTTCCCTTGAGATAAATCTGCAAATATCTCGGAAACGAAGCGAGCTATGGCAAAATGTTGAGAGACCTTTTTTGTAGAGAATGAAGTTTCCTACTTTTTATGTTCTATGATATTTTTTGATCAGATGCGTAGTTCTCGAGATATATCAAGATATTTAAAAGTTCCGAAGCCGCACCAACATAATAGAGATACAGAAACACCGTGGCCCCTTTCTTTGAGATAACTCTGCACTATTGCGAGCTGCAAATGCCACTTCCAGCTTAGCTGTGCAGAGGAAGAACAACAAGAATAAGAAATATCTCGAAATATGTCCGTCAGGCCAGTTCCTTTGAGCTGAATCTGCAAATATCTCGGAAACGAAGCGAGCTATGGCAAAATGTTAAGAGACGTTTTTTGTAGAGAATTATGTTTCCTACAATTCATGTTCTATGATATTTTTTGATCAGAAGCGTAGTTTTCGAGATATATCGAGATATTTAAAAGTTCCGAAGCCGCACCAACATAATAGGGATACAGAAACACCGTGGCCCCTTTCTTTGAGATAACTCTGCACTAGTGCGAGCCGCAAATGCCACTTCCAGCTTAGCTGTGCAGAAGAAGAACAACAAGAAGAAGAAATATCTCGAAATTTGTCCGTCAGGCCCCTTCCCTTGAGATAAATCTGCAAATATCTCGGAAACGAAGCGAGCTATGGCAAAATGTTAAGAGACCTTTTTTGTAGAGAATTAAGTTTCCTACTTTTTATGTTCTATGATATTTTTTGATCAGATGCGTAGTTCTCGAGATATATCAAGATATTTAAAAGTTCCGAAGCCGCACCAACATAATAGAGATACAGAAACACCGTGGCCCCTTTCTTTGAGATAACTCTGCACTATTGCGAGCTGTAAATGCCACTTCCAGCTTAGCTGTGCAGAAGAAGAACAACAAGAAGAAGAAATATCTCGATATATGTCCGTCAGGCCCCTTCCCTTGAGATATATCTGCAAATATCTCGGAAACGAAGCGAGCTATGGCAAAATGTTAAGAGACCTTTTTTGTAGAGAATTAAGTTTCCTACTTTTTATGTTCTATGATATTTTTTGATCAGATGCGTAGTTCTCGAGATATATCAAGATATTTAAAAGTTCCGAAGCCGCACCAACATAATAGAGATACAGAAACACCGTGGCCCCTTTCTTTGAGATAACTCTGCACTATTGCGAGCTGCTAATGCCACTTCCAGCTTAGCTGTGCAGAGGAAGAACAACAAGAAGAAGAAATATCTCGATATATGTCCGTCAGGCCAGTTCCTTTGAGGTGAATCTGCAAATATCTCGGAAACGAAGCGAGCTATGGCAAAATGTTAAGAGACGTTTTTTGTAGAGAATTATGTTTCCTACTTTTTATCTTCTATGATATTTTTTGATCAGATGCGTAGTTCTCGAGATATATCAAGATATTTAAAAGTTCCGAAGCCGCACCAACATAATAGAGATACAGAAACACCGTGGCCCCTTTCTTTGAGATAACTCTGCACTATTGCGAGCTGTAAATGCCACTTCCAGCTTAGCTGTGCAGAAGAAGAACAACAAGAAGAAGAAATATCTCGAAATATGTCCGTCAGGCCCCTTCCCTTGAGATATATCTGCAAATATCTCGGAAACGAAGCGAGCTATGGCAAAATGATTAGAGACCTTTTTTGTAGAGAATTCTGTTTCCTACAATTTATGTTCTATGATATTTTTTGATCAGAAGCGTAGTTTTCGAGATATATCGAGATATTTAAAAGTTCCGAAGCCGCACCAACATAATAGAGACACAAAAACACCGTGGCCCCTTTCTTTGAGATAACTCTGCACTAGTGCGAGCCGCAAATGCCACTTCCAGCTTAGCTGTGCAGAAGAAGAACAACAAGAAGAAGAAATATCTCGAAATATGTCCGTCAGGCCCCTTCCCTTGAGATAAATCTGCAAATATCTCGGAAACGAAGCGAGCTATGGCAAAATGTTAAGAGACGTTTTTTGTAGAGAATTATGTTTCCTACAATTCATGTTCTATGATATTTTTTGATCAGAAGCGTAGTTTTCGAGATATATCGAGATATTTAAAAGTTCCGAAGCCGCACCAACATAATAGAGATACAGAAACACCGTGGCCCCTTTCTTTGAGATAACTCTGCACGATTGCGAGCTGGAAATGCCACTTCCAGTTTAGCTGTGCAGAAGAAGAACAACAAGAAGAAGAAATATCTCGAAATATGTCCATCAGGACCCTTCCCTTGAGATAAATCTGCAAATATCTCGGAAACGAAGCGAGCTATGGCAAAATGTTAAGAGACCTTTTTTGTAGAGAATAATGTTTCCTACAATTTACGTTCTATGATATTTTTTGATCAGAAGCGTAGTTTTCGAGATACATCGAGATATTTAA
This sequence comes from Osmia lignaria lignaria, assembly GCF_051020975.1. Taxonomy (NCBI): domain Eukaryota; kingdom Metazoa; phylum Arthropoda; class Insecta; order Hymenoptera; family Megachilidae; genus Osmia; species Osmia lignaria. The sequence continues at coordinate 10,231,687 of NW_027478166.1, forward strand.
AAGTTCCGAAGCCGCACCAACATAATAGAGATACAGAAACACCGTGGCCCCTTTCTTTGAGATAACTCTGCACTAGTGCGAGCCGCAAATGCCACTTCCAGCTTAGCTGTGCAGAAGAAGAACAACAAGAAGAAGAAATATCTCGAAATATGTCCGTCAGGCCCCTTCCCTTGAGATAAATCTGCAAATATCTCGGAAACGAAGCGAGCTATGGCAAAATGTTAAGAGACGTTTTTTGTAGAGAATTATGTTTCCTACAATTCATGTTCTATGATATTTTTTGATCAGAAGCGTAGTTTTCGAGATATATCGAGATATTTAAAAGTTCCGAAGCCGCACCAACATAATAGGGATACAGAAACACCGTGGCCCCTTTCTCTGAGATAACTCTGCACTAGTGCGAGCCGCAAATGCCACTTCCAGCTTAGCTGTGCAGAAGAAGAACAACAAGAAGAAGAAATATCTCGAAATATGTCCGTCAGGCCCCTTCCCTTGAGATAAATCTGCAAATATCTCGGAAACGAAGCGAGCTATGGCAAAATGTTAAGAGACCTTTTTTGTAGAGAATTAAGTTTCCTACTTTTTATGTTCTATGATATTTTTTGATCAGATGCGTAGTTCTCGAGATATATCAAGATATTTAAAAGTTCCGAAGCCGCACCAACATAATAGAGATACAGAAACACCGTGGCCCCTTTCTTTGAGATAACTCTGCACTTTTGCGAGCTGTAAATGCCACTTCCAGCTTAGCTGTGCAGAAGAAGAACAACAAGAAGAAGAAATATCTCGATATATGTCCGTCAGGCCCCTTCCCTTGAGATATATCTGCAAATATCTCGGAAACGAAGCGAGCTATGGCAAAATGTTAAGAGACCTTTTTTGTAGAGAATTGAGTTTCCTACTTTTTATGTTCTATGATATTTTTTGATCAGATGCGTAGTTCTCGAGATATATCAAGATATTTAAAAGTTCCGAAGCCGCACCAACATAATAGAGATACAGAAACACCGTGGCCCCTTTCTTTGAGATAACTCTGCACTATTGCGAGCTGCAAATGCCACTTCCAGCTTAGCTGTGCAGAGGAAGAACAAGAAGAAGAAGAAATGTCTCGAAATATGTCCGTCAGGCCAGTTCCTTTGAGCTGAATCTGCAAATATCTCGGAAACGAAGCGAGCTCTGGCAAAATGTTAAGAGACCTTTTTTGTAGAGAATTAAGTTTCCTACTTTTTATGGTCCATGATATTTTTTGATCAGATGCGTAGTTCTCGAGATATATCGAGATATTTAAAAGTTCCGAAGCCGCACCAACATAATAGAGATACAGAAACACCGTGGCCCCTTTCTTTGAGATAACTCTGCACGATTGCGAGCTGGAAATGCCACTTCCAGTTTAGCTGTGCAGAAGAAGAACAACAAGAAGAAGAAATATCTCGAAATATGTCCATCAGGACCCTTCCCTTGAGATAAATCTGCAAATATCTCGGAAACGAAGCGAGCTATGGCAAAATGTTAAGAGACGTTTTTTGTAGAGAATTGTGTTTCCTACAATTTATGTTCTATGATATTTTTTGATCAGAAGCGTAGTTTTCGAGATATATCGAGATATTTAAAAGTTCCGAAGCCGCACCAACATAATAGGGATACAGAAACACCGTGGCCCCTTTCTTTGAGATAACTCTGCACTAGTGCGAGCCGCAAATGCCACTTGCAGCTTAGCTGTGCAGAAGAAGAGCAACAAGAAGAAGAAATATCTCGATATATGTCCGTCAGGCCCCTTCCCTTGAGATATATCTGCAAATATCTCGGAAACGAAGCGAGCTATGGCAAAATGTTAAGAGACCTTTTTTGTAGAGAATTAAGTTTCCTACTTTTTATGTTCTATGATATTTTTTGATCAGATGCGTAGTTCTCGAGATATATCAAGATATTTAAAAGTTCCGAAGCCGCACCAACATAATAGAGATACAGAAACACCGTGGCCCCTTTCTTTGAGATAACTCTGCACTATTGCGAGCTGCAAATGCCACTTCCAGCTTAGCTGTGCAGAGGAAGAACAAGAAGAAGAAGAAATGTCTCGAAATATGTCCGTCAGGCCAGTTCCTTTGAGCTGAATCTGCAAATATCTCGGAAACGAAGCGAGCTCTGGCAAAATGTTAAGAGACGTTTTTTATAGAGAATTATGTTTCCTACAATTTATGTTCTATGATATTTTTTGATCAGAAGCGTAGTTTTCGAGATATATCGAGATATTTAAAAGTTCCGAAGCCGCACCAACATAATAGGGATACAGAAACACCGTGGCCCCTTTCTTTGAGATAACTCTGCACGATTGCGAGCTGGAAATGCCACTTCCAGTTTAGCTGTGCAGAAGAAGAACAACAAGAAGAAGAAATATCTCGAAATATGTCCATCAGGACCCTTCCCTTGAGATAAATCTGCAAATATCTCGGAAACGAAGCGAGCTATGGCAAAATCTTAAGAGACGTTTTTTGTAGAGAATTGTGTTTCCTACAATTTATGTTCTATGATATTTTTTGATCAGAAGCGTAGTTTTCCAGATATATCGAGATATTTAAAAGTTCCGAAGCCGCACCAACATAATAGGGATACAGAAACACCGTGGCCCCTTTCTTTGAGATAACTCTGCACTAGTGCGAGCCGCAAATGCCACTTGCAGCTTAGCTGTGCAGAAGAAGAGCAACAAGAAGAAGAAATATCTCGATATATGTCCGTCAGGCCCCTTCCCTTGAGATATATCTGCAAATATCTCGGAAACGAAGCGAGCTATGGCAAAATGTTAAGAGACCTTTTTTGTAGAGAATTAAGTTTCCTACTTTTTATGTTCTATGATATTTTTTGATCAGATGCGTAGTTCTCGAGATATATCAAGATATTTAAAAGTTCCGAAGCCGCACCAACATAATAGAGATACAGAAACACCGTGGCCCCTTTCTTTGAGATAACTCTGCACTATTGCGAGCTGCAAATGCCACTTCCAGCTTAGCTGTGCAGAGGAAGAACAAGAAGAAGAAGAAATGTCTCGAAATATGTCCGTCAGGCCAGTTCCTTTGAGCTGAATCTGCAAATATCTCGGAAACGAAGCGAGCTCTGGCAAAATGTTAAGAGACGTTTTTTATAGAGAATTATGTTTCCTACAATTTATGTTCTATGATATTTTTTGATCAGAAGCGTAGTTTTCGAGATATATCGAGATATTTAAAAGTTCCGAAGCCGCACCAACATAATAGGGATACAGAAACACCGTGGCCCCTTTCTTTGAGATAACTCTGCACGATTGCGAGCTGGAAATGCCACTTCCAGTTTAGCTGTGCAGAAGAAGAACAACAAGAAGAAGAAATATCTCGAAATATGTCCATCAGGACCCTTCCCTTGAGATAAATCTGCAAATATCTCGGAAACGAAGCGAGCTATGGCAAAATGTTAAGAGACGTTTTTTGTAGAGAATTGTGTTTCCTACAATTTATGTTCTATGATATTTTTTGATCAGAAGCGTAGTTTTCCAGATATATCGAGATATTTAAAAGTTCCGAAGCCGCACCAACATAATAGGGATACAGAAACACCGTGGCCCCTTTCTTTGAGATAACTCTGCACTAGTGCGAGCCGCAAATGCCACTTCCAGCTTAGCTGTGCAGAAGAAGAGCAACAAGAAGAAGAAATATCTCGAAATATGTCCGACAGGCCCCTTCCCTTGAGGTAAATCTGCAAATATCTCGGAAACGAAGCGAGCTATGGCAAAATGTTAAGAGACCTTTTTTGTAGAGAATTAAGTTTCCTACAATTTATGTTCTATGATATTTTTTGATCAGAAGCGTGGTTTTCGAGATATATCGAGATATTTAAAAGTTCCGAAGCCGCACCAACATAATAGAGATACAGAAACACCGTGGCCCCTTTCTTTGAGATAACTCTGCACTTTTGCGAGCTGTAAATGCCACTTCCAGTTTAGCTGTGCAGAAGAAGAACAACAAGAAGAAGAAATATCTCGAAATATGTCCGTTAGGCCCCTTCCCTTGAGATAAATCTGCAAATATCTCGGAAACGAAGCGAGCTATGGCAAAATGTTAAGAGACCTTTTTTGTAGAGAATTAAGTTTCCTACTTTTTATGTTCTATGATATTTTTTGATCAGATGCGTAGTTCTCGAGATATATCAAGATATTTAAAAGTTCCGAAGCCGCACCAACATAATAGAGATACAGAAACACCGTGGCCCCTTTCTTTGAGATAACTCTGCACTATTGCGAGCTGCAAATGCCACTTCCAGCTTAGCTGTGCAGAAGAAGAACAACAAGAAGAAGAAATATCTCGAAATATGTCCGTCAGGCCCCTTCCCTTGAGATATATCTGCAAATATCTCGGAAACGAAGCGAGCTATGGCAAAATGTTAAGAGACCTTTTTTGTAGAGAATTATGTTTCCTACAATTTAGGTTCTATGATATTTTTTGGTCAGAAGCGTAGTTTTCGAGATATATCGAGATATTTAAAAGTTCCGAAGCCGCACCAACATAATAGAGATACAGAAACACCGTGGCCCCTTTCTTTGAGATAACTCTGCACTAGTGCGAGCCGCAAATGCCACTTCCAGCTTAGCTGTGCAGAAGAAGAACAACAAGAAGAAGAAATATCTCGAAATATGTCCGTCAGGCCCCTTCCCTTGAGATAAATCTGCAAATATCTCGGGAACGAAGCGAGCTATGGCAAAATGTTAAGAGACCTTTTTTGTAGAGAATTAAGTTTCCTACTTTTTATGTTCTATGATATTTTTTGATCAGATGCGTAGTTCTCGAGATATATCAAGATATTTAAAAGTTCCGAAGCCGCACCAACATAATAGAGATACAGAAACACCGTGGCCCCTTTCTTTGAGATAACTCTGCACTATTGCGAGCTGCAAATGCCACTTTCAGCTTAGCTGTGCAGAGGAAGAACAACAAGAAGAAGAAGTATCTCGAAATATGTCCGTCAGGCCCGTTCCTTTGAGCTGAATCTGCAAATATCTCGGAAACGAAGCGAGCTATGGCAAAATGTTAAGAGACGTTTTTTGTAGTGAATTATGTTTCCTACAATTTATGTTCTATGATATTTTTTGATCAGAAGCGTAGTTTTCGAGATATATCGAGATATTTAAAAGTTCCGAAGCCGCACCAACATAATAGAGATACAGAAACACCGTGGCTCCTTTCTTTGAGATAACTCTGCACTAGTGCGAGCCGCAAATGCCACTTCCAGCTTAGCTGTGCAGAAGAAGAACAACAAGAAGAAGAAATATCTCGAAATATGTCCATCAGGACCCTTCCCTTGAGATAAATCTGCAAATATCTCGGAAACGAAGCGAGCTATGGCAAAATGTTAAGAGACCTTTTTTGTAGAGAATAATGTTTCCTACAATTTACGTTCTATGATATTTTTTGATCAGAAGCGTAGTTTTCGAGATACATCGAGATATTTAAAAGTTCCGAAGCCGCACCAACATAATAGAGATAAAGAAACACCGTGGCCCCTTTCTTTGAGATAACTCTGCACTATTGCGACCTGCAAATGCCACTTCCAGCTCAGCTGTGCAGAAGAAGAACAACAAGAAGAAGAAATATCTCGAAATATGTCCGTCAGGCCCCTTCCCTTGAGATAAATCTGCAAATATCTCGGAAACGAAGCAAGCTATGGCAAAATGTTAAGAGACCTTTTTTGTAGAGAATTAAGTTTCCTACTTTTTATGTTCTATGATATTTTTTGATCAGATGCGTAGTTCTCGAGATATATCAAGATATTTAAAAGTTCCGAAGCCGCACCAACATAATAGAGATACAGAAACACCGTGGCCCCTTTCTTTGAGATAACTCTGCACTATTGCGAGCTGCAAATGCCACTTCCAGCTTAGCTGTGCAGAGGAAGAACAACAAGAAGAAGAAGTATCTCGAAATATGTCCCTCAGGCCCGTTCCTTTGAGCTGAATCTGCAAATATGTCGGAAACGAAGCGAGCTATGGCAAAATGTTAAGAGACGTTTTTTGTAGAGAATTATGTTTCCTACTTTTAATCTTCTATGATATTTTTTGATCAGATGCGTAGTTCTCGAGATATATCAAGATATTTAAAAGTTCCGAAGCCGCACCAACATAATAGAGATACAGAAACACCGTGGCCCCTTTCTTTGAGATAACTCTGCACTATTGCGCGCTGCAAATGCCACTTCCAGCTTAGCTGTGCAGAAGAAGAACAACAAGAAGAAGAAATATCTCGAAATATGTCCGTCAGGCCCCTTCCCTTGAGATAAATCTGCAAATATCTCGGAAACGAAGCGAGCTATGGCAAAATGTTAAGAGACCTTTTTTGTAGAGAATTAAGTTTCCTACTTTTTATGTTCTATGATATTTTTCGATCAGAGGCGTAGTTCTCGAGATATATCAAGATATTTAAAAGTTCCGAAGCCGCACCAACATAATAGAGATACAGAAACACCGTGGCCCCTTTCTTTGAGATAACTCTGCACGATTGCGAGCTGGAAATGCCACTTACAGTTTAGCTGTGCAGAAGAAGAACAACAAGAAGAAGAAATATCTCGAAATATGTCCATCAGGACCCTTCCCTTGAGATAAATCTGCAAATATCTCGGAAACGAAGCGAGCTATGGCAAAATGTTAAGAGACCTTTTTTGTAGAGAATAATGTTTCCTACAATTTACGTTCTATGATATTTTTTGATCAGAAGCGTAGTTTTCGAGATATATCGAAATATTTAAAAGTTCCGAAGCCGCACCAACATAATAGAGATACAGAAACACCGTGGCCCCTTTCTTTGAGATAACTCTGCACTATTCCGAGCTGGAAATGCCACTTCCAGTTTAGCTGTGCAGAAGAAGAACAACAAGAAGAAGAAATATCTCGAAATATGTCCGTTAGGCCCCTTCCCTTGAGATAAATCTGCAAATATCTCGGAAACGAAGCGAGCTATGGCAAAATGTTAAGAGACCTTTTTTGTAGAGAATTAAGTTTCCTACTTTTTATGTTCTATGATATTTTTTGATCAGATGCGTAGTTCTCGAGATATATCAAGATATTTAAAAGTTCCGAAGCCGCACCAACATAATAGAGATACAGAAACACCGTGGCCCCTTTCTTTGAGATAACTCTGCACTATTGCGAGCTGCAAATGCCACTTCCAGCTTAGCTGTGCAGAAGAAGAACAACAAGAAGAAGAAATATCTCGAAATATGTCCGTCAGGCCCCTTCCCTTGAGATATATCTGCAAATATCTCGGAAACGAAGCGAGCTATGGCAAAATGTTAAGAGATCTTTTTTGTAGAGAATTATGTTTCCTACAATTTAGGTTCTATGATATTTTTTGGTCAGAAGCGTAGTTTTCGAGATATATCGAGATATTTAAAAGTTCCGAAGCCGCACCAACATAATAGAGATACAGAAACACCGTGGCCCCTTTCTTTGAGATAACTCTGCACTAGTGCGAGCCGCAAATGCCACTTCCAGCTTAGCTGTGCAGAAGAAGAACAACAAGAAGAAGAAATATCTCGAAATATGTCCGTCAGGCCCCTTCCCTTGAGATAAATCTGCAAATATCTCGGGAACGAAGCGAGCTATGGCAAAATGTTAAGAGACCTTTTTTGTAGAGAATTAAGTTTCCTACTTTTTATGTTCTATGATATTTTTTGATCAGATGCGTAGTTCTCGAGATATATCAAGATATTTAAAAGTTCCGAAGCCGCACCAACATAATAGAGATACAGAAACACCGTGGCTCCTTTCTTTGAGATAACTCTGCACTAGTGCGAGCCGCAAATGCCACTTCCAGCTTAGCTGTGCAGAAGAAGAACAACAAGAAGAAGAAATATCTCGAAATATGTCCGTCAGGCCCCTTCCCTTGAGATAAATCTGCAAATATCTCGGAAACGAAGCGAGCTATGGCAAAATGTTAAGAGACCTTTTTTGTAGAGAATTAAGTTTCCTACTTTTTATGTTCTATGATATTTTTCGATCAGAGGCGTAGTTCTCGAGATATATCAAGATATTTAAAAGTTCCGAAGCCGCACCAACATAATAGAGATACAGAAACACCGTGGCCCCTTTCTTTGAGATAACTCTGCACGATTGCGAGCTGGAAATGCCACTTCCAGTTTAGCTGTGCAGAAGAAGAACAACAAGAAGAAGAAATATCTCGAAATATGTCCATCAGGACCCTTCCCTTGAGATAAATCTGCAAATATCTCGGAAACGAAGCGAGCTATGGCAAAATGTTAAGAGACCTTTTTTGTAGAGAATTCAGTTTCCTACTTTTTATGTTCTATGATATTTTTTGATCAGATGCGTAGTTCTCGAGATATATCAAGATATTTAAAAGTTCCGAAGCCGCACCAACATAATAGAGATACAGAAACACCGTGGCCCCTTTCTCTGAGATAACTCTGCACTATTGCGAGCTGCAAATGCCACTTCCAGCTTAGCTGTGCAGAAGAAGAACAACAAGAAGAAGAAATATCTCGAAATATGTCCGTCAGGCCCCTTCCCTTGAGATATATCTGCAAATATCTCGGAAACGAAGCGAGCTATGGCAAAATGTTAAGAGACCTTTTTTGTAGAGAATTATGTTTCCTACAATTTAGGTTCTATGATATTTTTTGGTCAGAAGCGTAGTTTTCGAGATATATCGAGATATTTAAAAGTTCCGAAGCCGCACCAACATAATAGAGATACAGAAACACCGTGGCCCCTTTCTTTGAGATAACTCTGCACTAGTGCGAGCCGCAAATGCCACTTCCAGCTTAGCTGTGCAGAAGAAGAACAACAAGAAGAAGAAATATCTCGAAATATGTCGGTCAGGCCCCTTCCCTTGAGATAAATCTGCAAATATCTCGGGAACGAAGCGAGCTCTGGCAAAATGTTAAGAGACGTTTTTTATAGAGAATTATGTTTCCTACAATTTATGTTCTATGATATTTTTTGATCAGAAGCGTAGTTTTCGAGATATATCGAGATATTTAAAAGTTCCGAAGCCGCACCAACATAATAGGGATACAGAAACACCGTGGCCCCTTTCTTTGAGATAACTCTGCACTAGTGCGAGCCTCAAATGCCACTTCCAGCTTAGCTGTGCAGAAGAAGAACAACAAGAAGAAGAAATATCTCGAAATATGTCCGTCAGGCCCCTTTCCTTGAGATAAATCTGCAAATATCTCGGAAACGAAGCGAGCTATGGCAAAATGTTAAGAGACCTTTTTTGTAGAGAATTAAGTTTCCTACTTTTTATGTTCCATGATATTTTTTGATCAGATGCGTAGTTCTCGAGATATATCAAGATATTTAAAAGTTCCGAAGCCGCACCAACATAATAGAGATACAGAAACACCGTGGCCCCTTTCTTTGAGATAACTCTGCACTATTGCGAGCTGCTAATGCCACTTCCAGCTTAGCTGTGCAGAGGAAGAACAACAAGAAGAAGAAATATCTCGAAATATGTCCGTCAGGCCAGTTCTTTTGAGCTGAATCTGCAAATATCTCGGAAACGAAGCGAGCTATGGCAAAATGTTAAGAGACGTTTTTTGTAGAGAATTGTGTTTCCTACAATTTATGTTCTATGATATTTTTTGATCAGAAGCGTAGTTTTCGAGATATATCGAGATATTTAAAAGTTCCGAAGCCGCACCAACATAATAGGGATACAGAAACACCGTGGCCCCTTTCTTTGAGATAACTCTGCACTAGTGCGAGCCGCAAATGCCACTTCCAGCTTAGCTGTGCAGAAGAAGAGCAACAAGAAGAAGAAATATCTCGAAATATGTCCGACAGGCCCCTTCCCTTGAGGTAAATCTGCAAATATCTCGGAAACGAAGCGAGCTATGGCAAAATGTTAAGAGACCTTTTTTGTAGAGAATTAAGTTTCCTACAATTTATGTTCTATGATATTTTTTGATCAGAAGCGTGGTTTTCGAGATATATCGAGATATTTAAAAGTTCCGAAGCCGCACCAACATAATAGAGATACAGAAACACCGTGGCCCCTTTCTTTGAGATAACTCTGCACGATTGCGAGCTGGAAATGCCACTTCCAGTTTAGCTGTGCAGAAGAAGAACAACAAGAAGAAGAAATATCTCGAAATATGTCCATCAGGACCCTTCCCTTGAGATAAATCTGCAAATATCTCGGAAACGAAGCGAGCTATGGCAAAATGTTAAGAGACCTTTTTTGTAGAGAATAATGTTTCCTACAATTTACGTTCTATGATATTTTTTGATCAGAAGCGTAGTTTTCGAGATACATCGAGATATTTAAAAGTTCCGAAGCCGCACCAACATAATAGAGATAAAGAAACACCGTGGCCCCTTTCTTTGAGATAACTCTGCACTATTGCGACCTGCAAATGCCACTTCCAGCTCAGCTGTGCAGAAGAAGAACAACAAGAAGAAGAAATATCTCGAAATATGTCCGTCAGGCCCCTTCCCTTGAGATAAATCTGCAAATATCTCGGAAACGAAGCGAGCTATAGCAAAATGTTAAGAGACCTTTTTTGTAGAGAATAATGTTTCCTACAATTTACGTTCTATGACATTTTTTGATCAGAAGCGTAGTTTTCGAGATATATCGAGATATTTAAAAGTTCCGAAGCCGCACCAACATAATAGAGATACAGAAACACCGTGGCCCCTTTCTTTGAGATAACTCTGCACTATTGCGACCTGCAAATGCCACTTCCAGCTCAGCTGTGCAGAAGAAGAACAACAAGAAGAAGAAATATCTCGAAATATGTCCGTCAGGCCCCTTCCCTTGAGATAAATCTGCAAATATCTCGGAAACGAAGCAAGCTATGGCAAAATGTTAAGAGACCTTTTTTGTAGAGAATTACGTTTCCTACTTTTTATGTTCTATGATATTTTTTGATCAGATGCGTAGTTCTCGAGATATATCAAGATATTTAAAAGTTCCGAAGCCGCACCAACATAATAGAGATACAGAAACACCGTGGCCCCTTTCTTTGAGATAACTCTGCACTATTGCGAGCTGCAAATGCCACTTCCAGCTTAGCTGTGCAGAGGAAGAACAACAAGAAGAAGAAGTATCTCGAAATATGTCCCTCAGGCCCGTTCCTTTGAGCTGAATCTGCAAATATGTCGGAAACGAAGCGAGCTATGGCAAAATGTTAAGAGACGTTTTTTGTAGAGAATTATGTCTCCTACTTTTAATCTTCTATGATATTTTTTGATCAGATGCGTAGTTCTCGAGATATATCAAGATATTTAAAAGTTCCGAAGCCGCACCAACATAATAGAGATACAGAAACACCGTGGCCCCTTTCTTTGAGATAACTCTGCACTATTGCGCGCTGCAAATGCCACTTCCAGCTTAGCTGTGCAGAAGAAGAACAACAAGAAGAAGAAATATCTCGAAATATGTCCGTCAGGCCCCTTCCCTTGAGATAAATCTGCAAATATCTCGGAAACGAAGCGAGCTATGGCAAAATGTTAAGAGACCTTTTTTGTAGAGAATTAAGTTTCCTACTTTTTATGTTCTATGATATTTTTCGATCAGAGGCGTAGTTCTCGAGATATATCAAGATATTTAAAAGTTCCGAAGCCGCACCAACATAATAGAGATACAGAAACACCGTGGCCCCTTTCTTTGAGATAACTCTGCACGATTGCGAGCTGGAAATGCCACTTACAGTTTAGCTGTGCAGAAGAAGAACAACAAGAAGAAGAAATATCTCGAAATATGTCCATCAGGACCCTTCCCTTGAGATAAATCTGCAAATATCTCGGAAACGAAGCGAGCTATGGCAAAATGTTAAGAGACCTTTTTTGTAGAGAATAATGTTTCCTACAATTTACGTTCTATGATATTTTTTGATCAGAAGCGTAGTTTTCGAGCCATATCGAAATATTTAAAAGTTCCGAAGCCGCACCAACATAATAGAGATACAGAAACACCGTGGCCCCTTTCTTTGAGATAACTCTGCACTATTCCGAGCTGGAAATGCCACTTCCAGTTTAGCTGTGCAGAAGAAGAACAACAAGAAGAAGAAATATCTCGAAATATGTCCGTTAGGCCCCTTCCCTTGAGATAAATCTGCAAATATCTCGGAAGCGAAGCGAGCTATGGCAAAATGTTAAGAGACCTTTTTTGTAGAGAATTAAGTTTCCTACTTTTTATGTTCTATGATATTTTTTGATCAGATGCGTAGTTCTCGAGATATATCAAGATATTTAAAAGTTCCGAAGCCGCACCAACATAATAGAGATACAGAAACACGGTGGCCCCTTTCTTTGAGATAACTCTGCACTATTGCGAGCTGCAAATGCCACTTCCAGCTTAGCTGTGCAGAAGAAGAACAACAAGAAGAAGAAATATCTCGAAATATGTCCGTCAGGCCCCTTCCCTTGAGATATATCTGCAAATATCTCGGAAACGAAGCGAGCTATGGCAAAATGTTAAGAGACCTTTTTTGTAGAGAATTATGTTTCCTACAATTTAGGTTCTATGATATTTTTTGGTCAGAAGCGTAGTTTTCGAGATATATCGAGATATTTAAAAGTTCCGAAGCCGCACCAACATAATAGAGATACAGAAACACCGTGGCCCCTTTCTTTGAGATAACTCTGCACTAGTGCGAGCCGCAAATGCCACTTCCAGCTTAGCTGTGCAGAAGAAGAACAACAAGAAGAAGAAATATCTCGAAATATGTCCGTCAGGCCCCTTCCCTTGAGATAAATCTGCAAATATCTCGGGAACGAAGCGAGCTATGGCAAAATGTTAAGAGACCTTTTTTGTAGAGAATTAAGTTTCCTACTTTTTATGTTCTATGATATTTTTTGATCAGATGCGTAGTTCTCGAGATATATCAAGATATTTAAAAGTTCCGAAGCCGCACCAACATAATAGAGATACAGAAACACCGTGGCCCCTTTCTTTGAGATAACTCTGCACTATTGCGAGCTGCAAATGCCACTTTCAGCTTAGCTGTGCAGAGGAAGAACAACAAGAAGAAGAAGTATCTCGAAATATGTCCGTCAGGCCCGTTCCTTTGAGCTGAATCTGCAAATATCTCGGAAACGAAGCGAGCTATGGCAAAATGTTAAGAGACGTTTTTTGTAGTGAATTATGTTTCCTACAATTTATGTTCTATGATATTTTTTGATCAGAAGCGTAGTTTTCGAGATATATCGAGATATTTAAAAGTTCCGAAGCCGCACCAACATAATAGAGATACAGAAACACCGTGGCTCCTTTCTTTGAGATAACTCTGCACTAGTGCGAGCCGCAAATGCCACTTCCAGCTTAGCTGTGCAGAAGAAGAACAACAAGAAGAAGAAATATCTCGAAATATGTCCGTCAGGCCCCTTCCCTTGAGATAAATCTGCAAATATCTCGGAAACGAAGCGAGCTATGGCAAAATGTTAAGAGACCTTTTTTGTAGAGAATTAAGTTTCCTACTTTTTATGTTCTATGATATTTTTCGATCAGAGGCGTAGTTCTCGAGATATATCAAGATATTTAAAAGTTCCGAAGCCGCACCAACATAATAGAGATACAGAAACACCGTGGCCCCTTTCTTTGAGATAACTCTGCACGATTGCGAGCTGGAAATGCCACTTCCAGTTTAGCTGTGCAGAAGAAGAACAACAAGAAGAAGAAATATCTCGAAATATGTCCATCAGGACCCTTCCCTTGAGATAAATCTGCAAATATCTCGGAAACGAAGCGAGCTATGGCAAAATGTTAAGAGACCTTTTTTGTAGAGAATAATGTTTCCTACAATTTACGTTGTATGATATTTTTTGATCAGAAGCGTAGTTTTCGAGATACATCGAGATATTTAAAAGTTCCGAAGCCGCACCAACATAATAGAGATACAGAAACACCGTGGCCCCTTTCTTTGAGATAACTCTGCACGATTGCGAGCTGGAAATGCCACTTCCAGTTTAGCTGTGCAGAAGAAGAACAACAAGAAGAAGAAATATCTCGAAATATGTCCATCAGGACCCTTCCCTTGAGATAAATCTGCAAATATCTCGGAAACGAAGCGAGCTATGGCAAAATGTTAAGAGACCTTTTTTGTAGAGAATTAAGTTTCCTACTTTTTATGTTCTATGATATTTTTTGATCAGATGCGTACTTCTCGAGATATATCAAGATATTTAAAAGTTCCGAAGCCGCACCAACATAATAGAGATACAGAAACACCGTGGCCCCTTTCTCTGAGATAACTCTGCACTATTGCGAGCTGCAAATGCCACTTCCAGCTTAGCTGTGCAGGAGAAGAACAACAAGAAGAAGAAATATCTCGAAATATGTCCGTCAGGCCCCTTCCCTTGAGATATATCTGCAAATATCTCGGAAACGAAGCGAGCTATGGCAAAATGTTAAGAGACCTTTTTTGTAGAGAATTATGTTTCCTACAATTCAGGTTCTATGATATTTTTTGGTCAGAAGCGTAGTTTTCGAGATATATCGAGATATTTAAAAGTTCCGAAGCCGCACCAACATAATAGAGATACAGAAACACCGTGGCCCCTTTCTTTGAGATAACTCTGCACTAGTGCGAGCCGCAAATGCCACTTCCAGCTTAGCTGTGCAGAAGAAGAACAACAAGAAGAAGAAATATCTCGAAATATGTCGGTCAGGCCCCTTCCCTTGAGATAAATCTGCAAATATCTCGGGAACGAAGCGAGCTATGGCAAAATGTTAAGAGACCTTTTTTGTAGAGAATTAAGTTTCCTACTTTTTATGTTCTATGATATTTTTTGATCAGATGCGTAGTTCTCGAGATATATCAAGATATTTAAAAGTTCCGAAGCGGCACCAACATAATAGAGATACAGAAACACGTGGCCCCTTTCTTTGAGATAACTCTGCACTATTGCGAGCTGCAAATGCCACTTCCAGCTTAGCTGTGCAGAGGAAGAACAACAAGAAGAAGAAGTATCTCGAAATATGTCCGTCAGGCCCGTTCCTTTGAGCTGAATCTGCAAATATCTCGGAAACGAAGCGAGCTATGGCAAAATGTTAAGAGACGTTTTTTGTAGTGAATTATGTTTCCTACAATTTATGTTCTATGATATTTTTTGATCAGAAGCGTAGTTTTCGAGATATATCGAGATATTTAAAAGTTCCGAAGCCGCACCAACATAATAGAGATACAGAAACACCGTGGCTCCTTTCTTTGAGATAACTCTGCACTAGTGCGAGCCGCAAATGCCACTTCCAGCTTAGCTGTGCAGAAGAAGAACAACAAGAAGAAGAAATATCTCGAAATATGTCCGTCAGGCCCCTTCCCTTGAGATAAATCTGCAAATATCTCGGAAACGAAGCGAGCTATGGCAAAATGTTAAGAGACGTTTTTTGTAGAGAATTAAGTTTCCTACTTTTTATGTTCTATGATATTTTTCGATCAGAGGCGTAGTTCTCGAGATATATCAAGATATTTAAAAGTTCCGAAGCCGCACCAACATAATAGAGATACAGAAACACCGTGGCCCCTTTCTTTGAGATAACTCTGCACGATTGCGAGCTGGAAATGCCACTTCCAGTTTAGCTGTGCAGAAGAAGAACAACAAGAAGTAGGAATATCTCGAAATATGTCCATCAGGACCCTTCCCTTGAGATAAATCTGCAAATATCTCGGAAACGAAGCGAGCTATGGCAAAATGTTAAGAGACCTTTTTTGTAGAAAATTAAGTTTCCTACTTTTCATGTTCTATGATATTTTTTGATCAGATGCGTAGTTCTCGAGATATATCAAGATATTTAAAAGTTCCGAAGCAGCACCAACATAATAGAGATACAGAAACACCGTGGCCCCTTTCTTTGAGATAACTCTGCACTATTGCGACCTGCAAATGCCACTTCCTGCTCAGCTGTGCAGAAGAAGAACAACAAGAAGAAGAAATATCTCGAAATATGTCCGTCAGGCCCCTTCCCTTGAGATAAATCTGCAAATATCTCGGAAACGAAGCGAGCTATGGCAAAATGTTAAGAGACCGTTTTTGTAGAGAATTAAGTTTCCTACTTTTTATGTTGTATGATATTTTTTGATCAGATGCGTGGTTCTCGAGATATATCAAGATATTTAAAAGTTCCGAAGCCGCACCAACATAATAGAGATACAGAAACATCGTGGCCCCTTTCTTAGAGATAACTCTGCACTATTGCGAGCTGCAAATGCCACTTCCAGCTTAGCTGTGCAGAAGAAGAACAACAAGAAGAAGAAATATCTCGAAATATGTCCGTCAGGCCCCTTCCCTTGAGATAAATCTGCAAATATCTCGGAAACGAAGCGAGCTATGGCAAAATGTTAAGAGACCTTTTTTGTAGAGAATTGAGTTTCCTACTTTTTATGTTCTATGATATTTTTTGATCAGATGCGTAGTTCTCGAGATATATCAAGATATTTAAAAGTTAAGAAGCCGCACCAACATAATAGAGATACAGAAACACCGTGGCCCCTTTCTTTGAGATATCTCTGCACGATTGCGAGCTGGAAATGCCACTTCCAGTTTAGCTGTGCAGAAGAAGAACAACAAGAAGAAGAAATATCTCGAAATATGTCCATCAGGACCCTTCCCTTGAGGTAAATCTGCAAATATCTCGGAAACGAAGCGAGCTATGGCAAAATGTTAAGAGACCTTTTTTGTAGAGAATTAAGTTTCCTACTTTTTATGTTCTATGATATTTTTTGATCAGATGCGTAGTTCTCGAGATATATCAAGATATTTAAAAGTTCCGAAGCCGCACCAACATAATAGAGATACAGCAACACCGTGGCCCCTTTCTCTGAGATAACTCTGCACTATTGCGAGCTGCAAATGCCACTTCCAGCTTAGCTGTGCAGAAGAAGAACAACAAGAAGAAGAAATATCTCGAAATATGTCCGTCAGGCCCCTTCCCTTGAGATATATCTGCAAATATCTCGGAAACGAAGCGAGCTATGGCAAAATGTTAAGAGACCTTTTTTGTAGAGAATTATGTTTCCTACAATTTAGGTTCTATGATATTTTTTGGTCAGAAGCGTAGTTTTCGAGATATATCGAGATATTTAAAAGTTCCGAAGCCGCACCAACATAATAGAGATACAGAAACACCGTGGCCCCTTTCTTTGAGATAACTCTGCACTAGTGCGAGCCGCAAATGCCACTTCCAGCTTAGCTGTGCAGAAGAAGAACAACAAGAAGAAGAAATATCTCGAAATATGTCGGTCCGGCCCCTTCCCTTGAGATAAATCTGCAAATATCTCGGGAACGAAGCGAGCTATGGCAAAATGTTAAGAGACCTTTTTTGTAGAGAATTAAGTTTCCTACTTTTTATGTTCTATTTTTTTTTTTGATCAGATGCGTAGTTCTCGAGATATATCAAGATATTTAAAAGTTCCGAAGCCGCACCAACATAATAGAGATACAGAAACACGTGGCCCCTTTCTTTGAGATAACTCTGCACTATTGCGAGCTGCAAATGCCACTTCCAGCTTAGCTGTGCAGAGGAAGAACAACAAGAAGAAGAAGTATCTCGAAATATGTCCGTCAGGCCCGTTCCTTTGAGCTGAATCTGCAAATATCTCGGAAACGAAGCGAGCTATGGCAAAATGTTAAGAGACGTTTTTTGTAGTGAATTATGTTTCCTACAATTTATGTTCTATGATATTTTTTGATCAGAAGCGTAGTTTTCGAGATATATCGAGATATTTAAAAGTTCCGAAGCCGCACCAACATAATAGAGATACAGAAACACCGTGGCTCCTTTCTTTGAGATATCTCTGCACTATTGCGAGCTGGAAATGCCACTTCCAGCTTAGCTGTGCAGAAGAAGAACAACAAGAAGAAGAAATATCTCGAAATATGTCCGTCAGGCCCCTTCCCTTGAGATAAATCTGCAAATATCTCGGAAACGAAGCGAGCTATGGCAAAATGTTCAGAGACCTTTTTTGTAGAGAATTAAGTTTCCTACTTTTTATGTTCTATGATATTTTTCGATCAAAGGCGTAGTTTTCGAGATATATCGAGATATTTAAAAGTTCCGAAGCCGCACCAACATAATAGAGATACAGAAACACCGTGGCCCCTTTCTTTGAGATAACTCTGCACTAGTGCGAGCCGCAAATGCCACTTCCAGCTTAGCTGTGCAGAAGAAGAACAACAAGAAGAAGAAATATCTCGAAATATGTCCGTCAGGCCCCTTCCCTTGAGATAAATCTGCAAATATCTCGGAAACGAAGCGAGCTATGGCAAAATGTTCAGAGACCTTTTTTGTAGAGAATTAAGTTTCCTACTTTTTATGTTCTATGATATTTTTCGATCAAAGGCGTAGTTCTCGAGATATATCAAGATATTTAAAAGTTCCGAAGCCGCACCAACATAATAGAGATACAGAAACACCGTGGCCCCTTTCTTTGAGATAACTCTGCACGATTGCGAGCTGCAAATGCCACTTCCAGCTTAGCTGTGCAGAGGAAGAACAACAAGAAGAAGAAATATCTCGAAATATGTCCATCAGGACCCTTCCCTTGAGGTAAATCTGCAAATATCTCGGAAACGAAGCGAGCTATGGCAAAATGTTAAGAGACCTTTTTTGTAGAGAATTAAGTTTCCTACTTTTTATGTTCTATGATATTTTTTGATCAGATGCGTAGTTCTCGAGATATATCAAGATATTTAAAAGTTCCGAAGCCGCACCAACATAATAGAGATACAGCAACACCGTGGCCCCTTTCTCTGAGATAACTCTGCACTATTGCGAGCTGCAAATGCCACTTCCAGCTTAGCTGTGCAGAAGAAGAACAACAAGAAGAAGAAATATCTCGAAATATGTCCGTCAGGCCCCTTCCCTTGAGATATATCTGCAAATATCTCGGAAACGAAGCGAGCTATGGCAAAATGTTAAGAGACCTTTTTTGTAGAGAATTATGTTTCCTACAATTTAGGTTCTATGATATTTTTTGGTCAGAAGCGTAGTTTTCGAGATATATCGAGATATTTAAAAGTTCCGAAGCCGCACCAACATAATAGAGATACAGAAACACCGTGGCCCCTTTCTTTGAGATAACTCTGCACTAGTGCGAGCCGCAAATGCCACTTCCAGCTTAGCTGTGCAGAAGAAGAACAACAAGAAGAAGAAATATCTCGAAATATGTCGGTCAGGCCCCTTCCCTTGAGATAAATCTGCAAATATCTCGGGAACGAAGCGAGCTATGGCAAAATGTTAAGAGACCTTTTTTGTAGAGAATTAAGTTTCCTACTTTTTATGTTCTATTTTTTTTTTTGATCAGATGCGTAGTTCTCGAGATATATCAAGATATTTAAAAGTTCCGAAGCCGCACCAACATAATAGAGATACAGAAACACGTGGCCCCTTTCTTTGAGATAACTCTGCACTATTGCGAGCTGCAAATGCCACTTCCAGCTTAGCTGTGCAGAGGAAGAACAACAAGAAGAAGAAGTATCTCGAAATATGTCCGTCAGGCCCGTTCCTTTGAGCTGAATCTGCAAATATCTCGGAAACGAAGCGAGCTATGGCAAAATGTTAAGAGACGTTTTTTGTAGTGAATTATGTTTCCTACAATTTATGTTCTATGATATTTTTTGATCAGAAGCGTAGTTTTCGAGATATATCGAGATATTTAAAAGTTCCGAAGCCGCACCAACATAATAGAGATACAGAAACACCGTGGCTCCTTTCTTTGAGATAACTCTGCACTAGTGCGAGCCGCAAATGCCACTTCCAGCTTAGCTGTGCAGAAGAAGAACAACAAGAAGAAGAAATATCTCGAAATATGTCCGTCAGGCCCCTTCCCTTGAGATAAATCTGCAAATATCTCGGAAACGAAGCGAGCTATGGCAAAATGTTCAGAGACCTTTTTTGTAGAGAATTAAGTTTCCTACTTTTTATGTTCTATGATATTTTTCGATCAAAGGCGTAGTTTTCGAGATATATCGAGATATTTAAAAGTTCCGAAGCCGCACCAACATAATAGAGATACAGAAACACCGTGGCCCCTTTCTTTGAGATAACTCTGCACTAGTGCGAGCCGCAAATGCCACTTCCAGCTTAGCTGTGCAGAAGAAGAACAACAAGAAGAAGAAATATCTCGAAATATGTCGGTCAGGCCCCTTCCCTTGAGATAAATCTGCAAATATCTCGGGAACGAAGCGAGCTATGGCAAAATGTTAAGAGACCTTTTTTGTAGAGAATTAAGTTTCCTACTTTTTATGTTCTATTTTTTTTTTTGATCAGATGCGTAGTTCTCGAGATATATCAAGATATTTAAAAGTTCCGAAGCCGCACCAACATAATAGAGATACAGAAACACGTGGCCCCTTTCTTTGAGATAACTCTGCACTATTGCGAGCTGCAAATGCCACTTCCAGCTTAGCTGTGCAGAGGAAGAACAACAAGAAGAAGAAGTATCTCGAAATATGTCCGTCAGGCCCGTTCCTTTGAGCTGAATCTGCAAATATCTCGGAAACGAAGCGAGCTATGGCAAAATGTTAAGAGACGTTTTTTGTAGTGAATTATGTTTCCTACAATTTATGTTCTATGATATTTTTTGATCAGAAGCGTAGTTTTCGAGATATATCGAGATATTTAAAAGTTCCGAAGCCGCACCAACATAATAGAGATACAGAAACACCGTGGCTCCTTTCTTTGAGATAACTCTGCACTAGTGCGAGCCGCAAATGCCACTTCCAGCTTAGCTGTGCAGAAGAAGAACAACAAGAAGAAGAAATATCTCGAAATATGTCCGTCAGGCCCCTTCCCTTGAGATAAATCTGCAAATATCTCGGAAACGAAGCGAGCTATGGCAAAATGTTAAGAGACCTTTTTTGTAGAGAATTAAGTTTCCTACTTTTTATGTTCTACGATAATTTTCGATCAGAGGCGTAGTTCTCGAGATATATCAAGATATTTAAAAGTTCCGAAGCCGCACCAACATAATAGAGATACAGAAACACCGTGGCCCCTTTCTTTGAGATAACTCTGCACGATTGCGAGCTGGAAATGCCACTTCCAGTTTAGCTGTGCAGAAGAAGAACAACATGAAGAAGGAATATCTCGAAATATGTCCATCAGGACCCTTCCCTTGAGATAAATCTGCAAATATCTCGGAAACGAAGCGAGCTATGGCAAAATGTTAAGAGACCTTTTTTGTAGAGAATTAAGTTTCCTACTTTTTATGTTCTATGATATTTTTTGATCAGATGCGTAGTTTTCGAGATATATCAAGATATTTAAAAGTTCCGAAGCCGCACCAACATAATAGAGATACAGAAACACCGTGGCCCCTTTCTTTGAGATAACTCTGCACTATTGCGAGCTGCAAATGCCACTTCCAGCTTAGCTGTGCAGAGGAAGAACAACAAGAAGAAGATGTATCTCGAAATATGTCCGTCAGGCCCGTTCCTTTGAGCTGAATCTGCAAATATCTCGGAAACGAAGCGAGCTATGGCAAAATGTTAAGAGACCTTTTTTGTAGAGAATTAAGTTTCCTACTTTTTATGTTCTATGATATTTTTTGATCAGATGCGTAGTTCTCGAGATATATCAAGATATTTAAAAGTTCCGAAGCCGCACCAACATAATAGAGATACAGAAACACCGTGGCCCCTTTCTTTGAGATAACTCTGCACTATTGCGAGCTGTAAATGCCACTTCCAGCTTAGCTGTGCAGAAGAAGAATAACAAGAAGAAGAAATATCTCGAAATATGTCCGTCAGGCCCCTTCCCTTGAGATATATCTGCAAATATCTCGGAAACGAAGCGAGCTATGGCAAAATGTTAAGAGACCTTTTTTGTAGAGAATTATGTTTCCTACAATTTATGTTCTATGATATTTTTTGATCAGAAGCGTAGTTTTCGAGATATATCGAGATATTTAAAAGTTCCGAAGCAGCACCAACATAATAGAGATACAGAAACACCGTGGCCCCTCTCTTTGAGATAACTCTGCACTATTGCGAGCTGGAAATGCCACTTCCAGTTTAGCAGTGCAGAAGAAGAACAACAAGAAGAAGAAATATCTCGAAATATGTCCGTCAGGCCCCTTCCCTTGAGATAAATCTGCAAATATCTCGGAAACGAAGCGAGCTATTGCAAAATGTTAAGAGACCTTTTTTGTAGAGAATTGAGTTTCCTACTTTTTATGTTCTATGATATTTTTTGATCAGATGCGTAGTTCTCGAGATATATCAAGATATTTAAAAGTTAAGAAGCCGCACCAACATAATAGAGATACAGAAACACCGTGGCCCCTTTCTTTGAGATATCTCTGCACTATTGCGAGCTGGAAATGCCACTTCCAGTTTAGCTGTGCAGAAGAAGAACAACAAGGAGAAGAAATATCTCGAAATATGTCCGTTAGGCCCCTTCCCTTGAGATAAATCTGCAAATATCTCGGAAACGAAGCGAGCTATGGCAAAATGTTAAGAGACCTTTTTTGTAGAGAATTAAGTTTCCTACGTTTTATGTTGTATGATATTTTTTGATCAGATGCGTAGTTCTCGAGATATATCAAGATATTTAAAAGTTCCGAAGCCGCACCAACATAATAGAGATACAGAAACACCGTGGCCCCTTTCTTTGAGATAACTCTGCACTATTGCGAGCTGCAAATGCCACTTCCAGCTTAGCTGTGCAGAAGAAGAACAACAAGAAGAAGAAATATCTCGAAATGTGTCCGTCAGGCCCCTTCCCTTGAGATAAATCTGCAAATATCTCGGAAACGAAGAGAGCTATGGCAAAATGTTAAGAGACCTTTTTTGTAGAGAATTAAGTTTCCTACTTTTTATGTTCTATGATATTTTTTGATCAGATGCGTAGTTCTCGAGATATATCAAGATATTTAAAAGTTCCGAAGCCGCACCAACATAATAGAGATACAGAAACACCGTGGCCCCTTTCTTTGAGATAACTCTGTACTATTGCGAGCTGGAAATGCCACTTCCAGTTTAGCTGTGCAGAAGAAGAACAACAAGAAGAAGAAATATCTCGAAATATGTCCGTCAGGCCCCTTCCCTTGAGATAAATCTGCAAATATCTCGGAAACGAAGCGAGCTATTGCAAAATGTTAAGAGACCTTTTTTGTAGAGAATTGAGTTTCCTACTTTTTATGTTCTATGATATTTTTTGATCAGATGCGTAGTTCTCGAGATATATCAAGATATTTAAAAGTTCCGAAGCCGCACCAACATAATAGAGATACAGAAACACCGTGGCCCCTTTCTTTCAGATAACTATGCACTATTGCGAGCTGTAAATGCCACTTCCAGCTTAGCTGTGCAGAAGAAGAACAACAAGAAGAAGAAATATCTCGAAATATGTCCGTCAGGCCCCTTACCTTGAGATAAATCTGCAAATATCTCGGAAACGAAGCGAGCTATGGCAAAATGTTAAGAGACGTTTTTTGTAGAGAATTAAGTTTCCTACTTTTTAGGTTCTATGATATTTTCTGATCAGATGCGTAGTTCTCGAGATATATCAAGATATTTAAAAGTTCCGAAGCCGCACCAACATAATAGAGATACAGAAACACCGTGGCCCCTTTCTTTGAGATAACTCTGCACTATTGCGAGCTGCAAATGCCACTTCCAGCTTAGCTGTGCAGAAGAAGAACAACAAGAAGAAGAAATATCTCGAAATGTGTCCGTCAGGCCCCTTCCCTTGAGATAAATCTGCAAATATCTCGGAAACGAAGAGAGCTATGGCAAAATGTTAAGAGACCTTTTTTGTAGAGAATTAAGTTTCCTACTTTTTATGTTCTATGATATTTTTTGATCAGATGCGTAGTTCTCGAGATATATCAAGATATTTAAAAGTTCCGAAGCCGCACCAACATAATAGAGATACAGAAACACCGTGGCCCCTTTCTTTGAGATAACTCTGTACTATTGCGAGCTGGAAATGCCACTTCCAGTTTAGCTGTGCAGAAGAAGAACAACAAGAAGAAGAAATATCTCGAAATATGTCCGTCAGGCCCCTTCCCTTGAGATAAATCTGCAAATATCTCGGAAACGAAGCGAGCTATTGCAAAATGTTAAGAGACCTTTTTTGTAGAGAATTGAGTTTCCTACTTTTTATGTTCTATGATATTTTTTGATCAGATGCGTAGTTCTCGAGATATATCAAGATATTTAAAAGTTCCGAAGCCGCACCAACATAATAGAGATACAGAAACACCGTGGCCCCTTTCTTTCAGATAACTATGCACTATTGCGAGCTGTAAATGCCACTTCCAGCTTAGCTGTGCAGAAGAAGAACAACAAGAAGAAGAAATATCTCGAAATATGTCCGTCAGGCCCCTTACCTTGAGATAAATCTGCAAATATCTCGGAAACGAAGCGAGCTATGGCAAAATGTTAAGAGACGTTTTTTGTAGAGAATTAAGTTTCCTACTTTTTAGGTTCTATGATATTTTCTGATCAGATGCGTAGTTCTCGAGATATATCAAGATATTTAAAAGTTCCGAAGCCGCACCAACATAATAGAGATACAGAAACACCGTGGCCCCTTTCTTTGAGATAACTCTGCACTATTGCGAGCTGCAAATGCCACTTTCAGCTTAGCTGTGCAGAGGAAGAACAACAAGAAGAAGAAGTATCTCGAAATATGTCCGTCAGGCCCGTTCCTTTGAGCTGAATCTGCAAATATCTCGGAAACGAAGCGAGCTATGGCAAAATGTTAAGAGACGTTTTTTGTAGTGAATTATGTTTCCTACAATTTATGTTCTATGATATTTTTTGATCAGAAGCGTAGTTTTCGAGATATATCGAGATATTTAAAAGTTCCGAAGCCGCACCAACATAATAGAGATACAGAAACACCGTGGCTCCTTTCTTTGAGATAACTCTGCACTAGTGCGAGCCGCAAATGCCACTTCCAGCTTAGCTGTGCAGAAGAAGAACAACAAGAAGAAGAAATATCTCGAAATATGTCCGTCAGGCCCCTTCCCTTGAGATAAATCTGCAAATATCTCGGAAACGAAGCGAGCTATGGCAAAATGTTCAGAGACCTTTTTTGTAGAGAATTAAGTTTCCTACTTTTTATGTTCTATGATATTTTTCGATCAAAGGCGTAGTTCTCGAGATATATCAAGATATTTAAAAGTTCCGAAGCCGCACCAACATAATAGAGATACAGAAACACCGTGGCCCCTTTCTTTGAGATAACTCTGCACGATTGCGAGCTGGAAATGCCACTTCCAGTTTAGCTGTGCAGAAGAAGAACAACAAGAAGAAGAAATATCTCGAAATATGTCCATCAGGACCCTTCCCTTGAGGTAAATCTGCAAATATCTCGGAAACGAAGCGAGCTATGGCAAAATGTTAAGAGACCTTTTTTGTAGAGAATTAAGTTTCCTACTTTTTATGTTCTATGATATTTTTTGATCAGATGCGTAGTTCTCGAGATATATCAAGATATTTAAAAGTTCCGAAGCCGCACCAACATAATAGAGATACAGAAACACCGTGGCCCCTTTCTCTGAGATAACTCTGCACTATTGCGAGCTGCAAATGCCACTTCCAGCTTAGCTGTGCAGAAGAAGAACAACAAGAAGAAGAAATATCTCGAAATATGTCCGTCAGGCCCCTTCCCTTGAGATATATCTGCAAATATCTCGGAAACGAAGCGAGCTATGGCAAAATGTTAAGAGACCTTTTTTGTAGAGAATTATGTTTCCTACAATTTAGGTTCTATGATATTTTTTGGTCAGAAGCGTAGTTTTCGAGATATATCGAGATATTTAAAAGTTCCGAAGCCGCACCAACATAATAGAGATACAGAAACACCGTGGCCCCTTTCTTTGAGATAACTCTGCACTAGTGCGAGCCGCAAATGCCACTTCCAGCTTAGCTGTGCAGAAGAAGAACAACAAGAAGAAGAAATATCTCGAAATATGTCGGTCAGGCCCCTTCCCTTGAGATAAATCTGCAAATATCTCGGGAACGAAGCGAGCTATGGCAAAATGTTAAGACACCTTTTTTGTAGAGAATTAAGTTTCCTACTTTTTATGTTCTATTTTTTTTTTTGATCAGATGCGTAGTTCTCGAGATATATCAAGATATTTAAAAGTTCCGAAGCCGCACCAACATAATAGAGATACAGAAACACGTGGCCCCTTTCTTTGAGATAACTCTGCACTATTGCGAGCTGCAAATGCCACTTCCAGCTTAGCTGTGCAGAGGAAGAACAACAAGAAGAAGAAGTATCTCGAAATATGTCCGTCAGGCCCGTTCCTTTGAGCTGAATCTGCAAATATCTCGGAAACGAAGCGAGCTATGGCAAAATGTTAAGAGACGTTTTTTGTAGTGAATTATGTTTCCTACAATTTATGTTCTATGATATTTTTTGATCAGAAGCGTAGTTTTCGAGATATATCGAGATATTTAAAAGTTCCGAAGCCGCACCAACATAATAGAGATACAGAAACACCGTGGCTCCTTTCTTTGAGATAACTCTGCACTAGTGCGAGCCGCAAATGCCACTTCCAGCTTAGCTGTGCAGAAGAAGAACAACAAGAAGAAGAAATATCTCGAAATATGTCCGTCAGGCCCCATCCCTTGAGATAAATCTGCAAATATCTCGGAAACGAAGCGAGCTATGGCAAAATGTTAAGAGACCTTTTTTGTAGAGAATTAAGTTTCCTACTTTTTATGTTCTATGATATTTTTCGATCAGAGGCGTAGTTCTCGAGATATATCAAGATATTTAAAAGTTCCGAAGCCGCACCAACATAATAGAGATACAGAAACACCGTGGCCCCTTTCTTTGAGATAACTCTGCACGATTGCGAGCTGGAAATGCCACTTCCAGCTTAGCTGTGCAGAAGAAGAACAACATAAAGAAGGAATATCTCGAAATATGTCCATCAGGACCCTTCCCTTGAGATAAATCTGCAAATATCTCGGAAACGAAGCGAGCTATGGCAAAATGTTAAGAGACCTTTTTTGTAGAGAATTAAGTTTCCTACTTTTTATGTTCTATGATATTTTTTGATCAGATGCGTAGTTTTCGAGATATATCAAGATATTTAAAAGTTCCGAAGCCGCACCTACATAATAGAGATACAGAAACACCGTGGCCCCTTTCTTTGAGATAACTCTGCACTATTGCGAGCTGCAAATGCCACTTCCAGCTTAGCTGTGCAGAGGAAGAACAACAAGAAGAAGATGTATCTCGAAATATGTCCGTCAGGCCCGTTCCTTTGAGCTGAATCTGCAAATATCTCGGAAACGAAGCGAGCTATGGCAAAATGTTAAGAGACGTTTTTTGTAGAGAATTATGTTTCCTACAATTCATGTTCTATGATATTTTTTGATCAGAAGCGTAGTTTTCGAGATATATCGAGATATTTAAAAGTTCCGAAGCCGCACCAACATAATAGAGATACAGAAACACCGTGGCCCCTTTCTTTGAGATAACTCTGCACTAGTGCGAGCCGCAAATGCCACTTCCAGCTTAGCTGTGCAGAAGAAGAACAACAAGAAGAAGAAATATCTCGAAATATGTCCGACAGGCCCCTTCCCTTGAGATAAATCTGCAAATATCTCGGAAACGAAGCGAGCTATGGCGAAATGTTAAGAGACCTTTTTTGTAGAGAATTAAGTTTCCTACTTTTTATCTTCTATGATATTTTTTGATCAAATGCGTAGTTCTCGAGATATATCAAGATACTTAAAAGTTCCGAAGCCGCACCAACATAATAGAGATACAGAAACACCGTGGCCCCTTTCTTTGAGATAACTCTGCACTATTGCGAGCTGCAAATGCCACTTCCAGCTTAGCTGTGCAGAGGAAGAACAACAAGAAGAAGATGTATCTCGAAATATGTCCGTCAGGCCCGTTCCTTTGAGCTGAATCTGCAAATATCTCGGAAACGAAGCGAGCTATGGCAAAATGTTAAGAGACCTTTTTTGTAGAGAATTAAGTTTCCTACTTTTTATGTTCTATGATATTTTTTGATCAGATGCGTAGTTCTCGAGATATATCAAGATATTTAAAAGTTCCGAAGCCGCACCAACATAATAGAGATACAGAAACACCGTGGCCCCTTTCTTTGAGATAACTCTGTACTATTGCGAGCTGGAAATGCCACTTCCAGTTTAGCTGTGCAGAAGAAGAACAACAAGAAGAAGAAATATCTCGAAATATGTCCGTCAGGCCCCTTCCCTTGAGATAAATCTGCAAATATCTCGGAAACGAAGCGAGCTATTGCAAAATGTTAAGAGACCTTTTTTGTAGAGAATTGAGTTTCCTACTTTTTATGTTCTATGATATTTTTTGATCAGATGCGTAGTTCTCGAGATATATCAAGATATTTAAAAGTTCCGAAGCCGCACCAACATAATAGAGATACAGAAACACCGTGGCCCCTTTCTTTCAGATAACTATGCACTATTGCGAGCTGTAAATGCCACTTCCAGCTTAGCTGTGCAGAAGAAGAACAACAAGAAGAAGAAATATCTCGAAATATGTCCGTCAGGCCCCTTACCTTGAGATAAATCTGCAAATATCTCGGAAACGAAGCGAGCTATGGCAAAATGTTAAGAGACGTTTTTTGTAGAGAATTAAGTTTCCTACTTTTTAGGTTCTATGATATTTTCTGATCAGATGCGTAGTTCTCGAGATATATCAAGATATTTAAAAGTTCCGAAGCCGCACCAACATAATAGAGATACAGAAACACCGTGGCCCCTTTCTTTGAGATAACTCTGCACTATTGCGAGCTGCAAATGCCACTTTCAGCTTAGCTGTGCAGAGGAAGAACAACAAGAAGAAGAAGTATCTCGAAATATGTCCGTCAGGCCCGTTCCTTTGAGATGAATCTGCAAATATCTCGGAAACGAAGCGAGCTATGGCAAAATGTTAAGAGACGTTTTTTGTAGTGAATTATGTTTCCTACAATTTATGTTCTATGATATTTTTTGATCAGAAGCGTAGTTTTCGAGATATATCGAGATATTTAAAAGTTCCGAAGCCGCACCAACATAATAGAGATACAGAAACACCGTGGCTCCTTTCTTTGAGATAACTCTGCACTAGTGCGAGCCGCAAATGCCACTTCCAGCTTAGCTGTGCAGAAGAAGAACAACAAGAAGAAGAAATATCTCGAAATATGTCCGTCAGGCCCCTTCCCTTGAGATAAATCTGCAAATATCTCGGAAACGAAGCGAGCTATGGCAAAATGTTAAGAGACCTTTTTTGTAGAGAATTAAGTTTCCTACTTTTTATGTTCTATGATATTTTTTGATCAGATGCGTAGTTCTCGAGATATATCAAGATATTTAAAAGTTCCGAAGCCGCACCAACATAATAGAGATACAGAAACACCGTGGCCCCTTTCTCTGAGATAACTCTGCACTATTGCGAGCTGCAAATGCCACTTCCAGCTTAGCTGTGCAGAAGAAGAACAACAAGAAGAAGAAATATCTCGAAATATGTCCGTCAGGCCCCTTCCCTTGAGATATATCTGCAAATATCTCGGAAACGAAGCGAGCTATGGCAAAATGTTAAGAGACCTTTTTTGTAGAGAATTATGTTTCCTACAATTTAGGTTCTATGATATTTTTTGGTCAGAAGCGTAGTTTTCGAGATATATCGAGATATTTAAAAGTTCCGAAGCCGCACCAACATAATAGAGATACAGAAACACCGTGGCCCCTTTCTTTGAGATAACTCTGCACTAGTGCGAGCCGCAAATGCCACTTCCAGCTTAGCTGTGCAGAAGAAGAACAACAAGAAGAAGAAATATCTCGAAATATGTCGGTCAGGCCCCTTCCCTTGAGATAAATCTGCAAATATCTCGGGAACGAAGCGAGCTATGGCAAAATGTTAAGACACCTTTTTTGTAGAGAATTAAGTTTCCTACTTTTTATGTTCTATTTTTTTTTTTGATCAGATGCGTAGTTCTCGAGATATATCAAGATATTTAAAAGTTCCGAAGCCGCACCAACATAATAGAGATACAGAAACACGTGGCCCCTTTCTTTGAGATAACTCTGCACTATTGCGAGCTGCAAATGCCACTTCCAGCTTAGCTGTGCAGAGGAAGAACAACAAGAAGAAGAAGTATCTCGAAATATGTCCGTCAGGCCCGTTCCTTTGAGCTGAATCTGCAAATATCTCGGAAACGAAGCGAGCTATGGCAAAATGTTAAGAGACGTTTTTTGTAGTGAATTATGTTTCCTACAATTTATGTTCTATGATATTTTTTGATCAGAAGCGTAGTTTTCGAGATATATCGAGATATTTAAAAGTTCCGAAGCCGCACCAACATAATAGAGATACAGAAACACCGTGGCTCCTTTCTTTGAGATAACTCTGCACTAGTGCGAGCCGCAAATGCCACTTCCAGCTTAGCTGTGCAGAAGAAGAACAACAAGAAGAAGAAATATCTCGAAATATGTCCGTCAGGCCCCATCCCTTGAGATAAATCTGCAAATATCTCGGAAACGAAGCGAGCTATGGCAAAATGTTAAGAGACCTTTTTTGTAGAGAATTAAGTTTCCTACTTTTTATGTTCTATGATATTTTTCGATCAGAGGCGTAGTTCTCGAGATATATCAAGATATTTAAAAGTTCCGAAGCCGCACCAACATAATAGAGATACAGAAACACCGTGGCCCCTTTCTTTGAGATAACTCTGCACGATTGCGAGCTGGAAATGCCACTTCCAGCTTAGCTGTGCAGAAGAAGAACAACATAAAGAAGGAATATCTCGAAATATGTCCATCAGGACCCTTCCCTTGAGATAAATCTGCAAATATCTCGGAAACGAAGCGAGCTATGGCAAAATGTTAAGAGACCTTTTTTGTAGAGAATTAAGTTTCCTACTTTTTATGTTCTATGATATTTTTTGATCAGATGCGTAGTTTTCGAGATATATCAAGATATTTAAAAGTTCCGAAGCCGCACCTACATAATAGAGATACAGAAACACCGTGGCCCCTTTCTTTGAGATAACTCTGCACTATTGCGAGCTGCAAATGCCACTTCCAGCTTAGCTGTGCAGAGGAAGAACAACAAGAAGAAGATGTATCTCGAAATATGTCCGTCAGGCCCGTTCCTTTGAGCTGAATCTGCAAATATCTCGGAAACGAAGCGAGCTATGGCAAAATGTTAAGAGACGTTTTTTGTAGAGAATTATGTTTCCTACAATTCATGTTCTATGATATTTTTTGATCAGAAGCGTAGTTTTCGAGATATATCGAGATATTTAAAAGTTCCGAAGCCGCACCAACATAATAGAGATACAGAAACACCGTGGCCCCTTTCTTTGAGATAACTCTGCACTAGTGCGAGCCGCAAATGCCACTTCCAGCTTAGCTGTGCAGAAGAAGAACAACAAGAAGAAGAAATATCTCGAAATATGTCCGACAGGCCCCTTCCCTTGAGATAAATCTGCAAATATCTCGGAAACGAAGCGAGCTATGGCGAAATGTTAAGAGACCTTTTTTGTAGAGAATTAAGTTTCCTACTTTTTATCTTCTATGATATTTTTTGATCAAATGCGTAGTTCTCGAGATATATCAAGATACTTAAAAGTTCCGAAGCCGCACCAACATAATAGAGATACAGAAACACCGTGGCCCCTTTCTTTGAGATAACTCTGCACTATTGCGAGCTGCAAATGCCACTTCCAGCTTAGCTGTGCAGAGGAAGAACAACAAGAAGAAGATGTATCTCGAAATATGTCCGTCAGGCCCGTTCCTTTGAGCTGAATCTGCAAATATCTCGGAAACGAAGCGAGCTATGGCAAAATGTTAAGAGACCTTTTTTGTAGAGAATTAAGTTTCCTACTTTTTATGTTCTATGATATTTTTTGATCAGATGCGTAGTTCTCGAGATATATCAAGATATTTAAAAGTTCCGAAGCCGCACCAACATAATAGAGATACAGAAACACCGTGGCCCCTTTCTTTGAGATAACTCTGCACTATTGCGAGCTGTAAATGCCACTTCCAGCTTAGCTGTGCAGAAGAAGAATAACAAGAAGAAGAAATATCTCGAAATATGTCCGTCAGGCCCCTTCCCTTGAGATATATCTGCAAATATCTCGGAAACGAAGCGAGCTATGGCAAAATGTTAAGAGACCTTTTTTGTAGAGAATTATGTTTCCTACAATTTATGTTCTATGATATTTTTTGATCAGAAGCGTAGTTTTCGAGATATATCGAGATATTTAAAAGTTCCGAAGCAGCACCAACATAATAGAGATACAGAAACACCGTGGCCCCTCTCTTTGAGATAACTCTGCACTATTGCGAGCTGGAAATGCCACTTCCAGTTTAGCAGTGCAGAAGAAGAACAACAAGAAGAAGAAATATCTCGAAATATGTCCGTCAGGCCCCTTCCCTTGAGATAAATCTGCAAATATCTCGGAAACGAAGCGAGCTATTGCAAAATGTTAAGAGACCTTTTTTGTAGAGAATTGAGTTTCCTACTTTTTATGTTCTATGATATTTTTTGATCAGATGCGTAGTTCTCGAGATATATCAAGATATTTAAAAGTTAAGAAGCCGCACCAACATAATAGAGATACAGAAACACCGTGGCCCCTTTCTTTGAGATATCTCTGCACTATTGCGAGCTGGAAATGCCACTTCCAGTTTAGCTGTGCAGAAGAAGAACAACAAGGAGAAGAAATATCTCGAAATATGTCCGTTAGGCCCCTTCCCTTGAGATAAATCTGCAAATATCTCGGAAACGAAGCGAGCTATGGCAAAATGTTAAGAGACCTTTTTTGTAGAGAATTAAGTTTCCTACGTTTTATGTTGTATGATATTTTTTGATCAGATGCGTAGTTCTCGAGATATATCAAGATATTTAAAAGTTCCGAAGCCGCACCAACATAATAGAGATACAGAAACACCGTGGCCCCTTTCTTTGAGATAACTCTGTACTATTGCGAGCTGGAAATGCCACTTCCAGTTTAGCTGTGCAGAAGAAGAACAACAAGAAGAAGAAATATCTCGAAATATGTCCGTCAGGCCCCTTCCCTTGAGATAAATCTGCAAATATCTCGGAAACGAAGCGAGCTATTGCAAAATGTTAAGAGACCTTTTTTGTAGAGAATTGAGTTTCCTACTTTTTATGTTCTATGATATTTTTTGATCAGATGCGTAGTTCTCGAGATATATCAAGATATTTAAAAGTTCCGAAGCCGCACCAACATAATAGAGATACAGAAACACCGTGGCCCCTTTCTTTCAGATAACTATGCACTATTGCGAGCTGTAAATGCCACTTCCAGCTTAGCTGTGCAGAAGAAGAACAACAAGAAGAAGAAATATCTCGAAATATGTCCGTCAGGCCCCTTACCTTGAGATAAATCTGCAAATATCTCGGAAACGAAGCGAGCTATGGCAAAATGTTAAGAGACGTTTTTTGTAGAGAATTAAGTTTCCTACTTTTTAGGTTCTATGATATTTTCTGATCAGATGCGTAGTTCTCGAGATATATCAAGATATTTAAAAGTTCCGAAGCCGCACCAACATAATAGAGATACAGAAACACCGTGGCCCCTTTCTTTGAGATAACTCTGCACTATTGCGAGCTGCAAATGCCACTTTCAGCTTAGCTGTGCAGAGGAAGAACAACAAGAAGAAGAAGTATCTCGAAATATGTCCGTCAGGCCCGTTCCTTTGAGCTGAATCTGCAAATATCTCGGAAACGAAGCGAGCTATGGCAAAATGTTAAGAGACGTTTTTTGTAGTGAATTATGTTTCCTACAATTTATGTTCTATGATATTTTTTGATCAGAAGCGTAGTTTTCGAGATATATCGAGATATTTAAAAGTTCCGAAGCCGCACCAACATAATAGAGATACAGAAACACCGTGGCTCCTTTCTTTGAGATAACTCTGCACTAGTGCGAGCCGCAAATGCCACTTCCAGCTTAGCTGTGCAGAAGAAGAACAACAAGAAGAAGAAATATCTCGAAATATGTCCGTCAGGCCCCTTCCCTTGAGATAAATCTGCAAATATCTCGGAAACGAAGCGAGCTATGGCAAAATGTTCAGAGACCTTTTTTGTAGAGAATTAAGTTTCCTACTTTTTATGTTCTATGATATTTTTCGATCAAAGGCGTAGTTCTCGAGATATATCAAGATATTTAAAAGTTCCGAAGCCGCACCAACATAATAGAGATACAGAAACACCGTGGCCCCTTTCTTTGAGATAACTCTGCACGATTGCGAGCTGGAAATGCCACTTCCAGTTTAGCTGTGCAGAAGAAGAACAACAAGAAGAAGAAATATCTCGAAATATGTCCATCAGGACCCTTCCCTTGAGGTAAATCTGCAAATATCTCGGAAACGAAGCGAGCTATGGCAAAATGTTAAGAGACCTTTTTTGTAGAGAATTAAGTTTCCTACTTTTTATGTTCTATGATATTTTTTGATCAGATGCGTAGTTCTCGAGATATATCAAGATATTTAAAAGTTCCGAAGCCGCACCAACATAATAGAGATACAGAAACACCGTGGCCCCTTTCTCTGAGATAACTCTGCACTATTGCGAGCTGCAAATGCCACTTCCAGCTTAGCTGTGCAGAAGAAGAACAACAAGAAGAAGAAATATCTCGAAATATGTCCGTCAGGCCCCTTCCCTTGAGATATATCTGCAAATATCTCGGAAACGAAGCGAGCTATGGCAAAATGTTAAGAGACCTTTTTTGTAGAGAATTATGTTTCCTACAATTTAGGTTCTATGATATTTTTTGGTCAGAAGCGTAGTTTTCGAGATATATCGAGATATTTAAAAGTTCCGAAGCCGCACCAACATAATAGAGATACAGAAACACCGTGGCCCCTTTCTTTGAGATAACTCTGCACTAGTGCGAGCCGCAAATGCCACTTCCAGCTTAGCTGTGCAGAAGAAGAACAACAAGAAGAAGAAATATCTCGAAATATGTCGGTCAGGCCCCTTCCCTTGAGATAAATCTGCAAATATCTCGGGAACGAAGCGAGCTATGGCAAAATGTTAAGACACCTTTTTTGTAGAGAATTAAGTTTCCTACTTTTTATGTTCTATTTTTTTTTTTGATCAGATGCGTAGTTCTCGAGATATATCAAGATATTTAAAAGTTCCGAAGCCGCACCAACATAATAGAGATACAGAAACACGTGGCCCCTTTCTTTGAGATAACTCTGCACTATTGCGAGCTGCAAATGCCACTTCCAGCTTAGCTGTGCAGAGGAAGAACAACAAGAAGAAGAAGTATCTCGAAATATGTCCGTCAGGCCCGTTCCTTTGAGCTGAATCTGCAAATATCTCGGAAACGAAGCGAGCTATGGCAAAATGTTAAGAGACGTTTTTTGTAGTGAATTATGTTTCCTACAATTTATGTTCTATGATATTTTTTGATCAGAAGCGTAGTTTTCGAGATATATCGAGATATTTAAAAGTTCCGAAGCCGCACCAACATAATAGAGATACAGAAACACCGTGGCTCCTTTCTTTGAGATAACTCTGCACTAGTGCGAGCCGCAAATGCCACTTCCAGCTTAGCTGTGCAGAAGAAGAACAACAAGAAGAAGAAATATCTCGAAATATGTCCGTCAGGCCCCTTCCCTTGAGATAAATCTGCAAATATCTCGGAAACGAAGCGAGCTATGGCAAAATGTTAAGAGACCTTTTTTGTAGAGAATTAAGTTTCCTACTTTTTATGTTCTATGATATTTTTCGATCAGAGGCGTAGTTCTCGAGATATATCAAGATATTTAAAAGTTCCGAAGCCGCACCAACATAATAGAGATACAGAAACACCGTGGCCCCTTTCTTTGAGATAACTCTGCACGATTGCGAGCTGGAAATGCCACTTCCAGCTTAGCTGTGCAGAAGAAGAACAACATGAAGAAGGAATATCTCGAAATATGTCCATCAGGACCCTTCCCTTGAGATAAATCTGCAAATATCTCGGAAACGAAGCGAGCTATGGCAAAATATTAAGAGACCTTTTTTGTAGAGAATTAAGTTTCCTACTTTTTATGTTCTATGATATTTTTTGATCAGATGCGTAGTTTTCGAGATATATCAAGATATTTAAAAGTTCCGAAGCCGCACCAACATAATAGAGATACAGAAACACCGTGGCCCCTTTCTTTGAGATAACTCTGCACTATTGCGAGCTGCAAATGCCACTTCCAGCTTAGTTGTGCAGAGGAAGAACAACAAGAAGAAGATGTATCTCGAAATATGTCCGTCAGGCCCGTTCCTTTGAGCTGAAT
Organism: Osmia lignaria lignaria; assembly: GCF_051020975.1. NCBI lineage: Eukaryota > Metazoa > Arthropoda > Insecta > Hymenoptera > Megachilidae > Osmia > Osmia lignaria. The sequence goes on from NW_027478166.1 coordinate 10,267,925, forward strand.
CTGCAAATATCTCGGAAACGAAGCGAGCTATGGCAAAATGTTAAGAGACGTTTTTTGTAGAGAATTATGTTTCCTACAATTCATGTTCTATGATATTTTTTGATCAGAAGCGTAGTTTTCGAGATATATCGAGATATTTAAAAGTTCCGAAGCCGCACCAACATAATAGAGATACAGAAACACCGTGGCCCCTTTCTTTGAGATAACTCTGCACTAGTGCGAGCCGCAAATGCCACTTCCAGCTTAGCTGTGCAGAAGAAGAACAACAAGAAGAAGAAATATCTCGAAATATGTCCGACAGGCCCCTTCCCTTGAGATAAATCTGCAAATATCTCGGAAACGAAGCGAGCTATGGCGAAATGTTAAGAGACCTTTTTTGTAGAGAATTAAGTTTCCTACTTTTTATCTTCTATGATATTTTTTGATCAAATGCGTAGTTCTCGAGATATATCAAGATACTTAAAAGTTCCGAAGCCGCACCAACATAATAGAGATACAGAAACACCGTGGCCCCTTTCTTTGAGATAACTCTGCACTATTGCGAGCTGCAAATGCCACTTCCAGCTTAGCTGTGCAGAGGAAGAACAACAAGAAGAAGAAGTATCTCGAAATATGTCCGTCAGGCCCGTTCCTTTGAGCTGAATCTGCAAATATCTCGGAAACGAAGCGAGCTATGGCAAAATGTTAAGAGACGTTTTTTGTAGTGAATTATGTTTCCTACAATTTATGTTCTATGATATTTTTTGATCAGAAGCGTAGTTTTCGAGATATATCGAGATATTTAAAAGTTCCGAAGCCGCACCAACATAATAGAGATACAGAAACACCGTGGCCCCTTTCTTTGAGATAACTCTGCACTAATGCGAGCTGCAAATGCCACTTCCAGCTTAGCTGTGCAGAAGAAGAACAACAAGAAGAAGAAATATCTCGAAATGTGTCCGTCAGGCCCCTTCCCTTGAGATAAATCTGCAAATATCTCGGAAACGAAGCGAGCTATGGCAAAATGTTAAGAGACGTTTTTTGTAGAGAATTATGTTTCCTACAATTTATGTTCTATGATATTTTTTGATCAGATGCGTAGTTCTCGAGATATATCAAGATATTTAAAAGTTAAGAAGCCGCACCAACATAATAGAGATACAGAAACACCGTGGCCCCTTTCTTTGAGATAACTCTGCACTAGTGCGAGCCGCAAATGCCACTTCCAGCTTAGCTGTGCAGAAGAAGAACAACAAGAAGAAGAAATATCTCGAAATATGTCCGTCAGGCCCCTTCCCTTGAGATAAATCTGCAAATATCTCGGAAACGAAGCGAGCTATTGCAAAATGTTAAGAGACCTTTTTTGTAGAGAATTGAGTTTCCTACTTTTTATGTTCTATAATATTTTTTGATCAGATGCGTAGTTCTCGAGATATATCAAGATATTTAAAAGTTCCGAAGCCGCACCAACATAATAGAGATACAGAAACACCGTGGCCCCTTTCTTTCAGATAACTATGCACTATTGCGAGCTGTAAATGCCACTTCCAGCTTAGCTGTGCAGAAGAAGAACAACAAGAAGAAGAAATATCTCGAAATATGTCCGTCAGGCCCCTTACCTTGAGATAAATCTGCAAATATCTCGGAAACGAAGCGAGCTATGGCAAAATGTTAAGAGACGTTTTTTGTAGAGAGTTAAGTTTCCTACTTTTTAGGTTCTATGATATTTTCTGATCAGATGCGTAGTTCTCGAGATATATCAAGATATTTAAAAGTTCCGAAGCCGCACCAACATAATAGAGATACAGAAACACCGTGGCCCCTTTCTTTGAGATAACTCTGCACTAGTGCGAGCCGCAAATGCCACTTCCAGCTTAGCTGTGCAGAAGAAGAACAACAAGAAGAAGAAATATCTCGAAATATGTCCGTCAGGCCCCTTCCCTTGAGATAAATCTGCAAATATCTCGGAAACGAAGCGAGCTATTGCAAAATGTTAAGAGACCTTTTTTGTAGAGAATTGAGTTTCCCACTTTTTATGTTCTATAATATTTTTTGATCAGATGCGTAGTTCTCGAGATATATCAAGATATTTAAAAGTTCCGAAGCCGCACCAACATAATAGAGATACAGAAACACCGTGGCCCCTTTCTTTGAGATAACTCTGCACTATTGCGAGCTGCAAATGCCACTTCCAGCTTAGCTGTGCAGAGGAAGAACAACAAGAAGAAGATGTATCTCGAAATATGTCCGTCAGGCCCGTTCCTTTGAGCTGAATCTGCAAATATCTCGGAAACGAAGCGAGCTATGGCAAAATGTTAAGAGACGTTTTTTGTAGAGAATTATGTTTCCTACAATTCATGTTCTATGATATTTTTTGATCAGAAGCGTAGTTTTCGAGATATATCGAGATATTTAAAAGTTCCGAAGCCGCACCAACATAATAGAGATACAGAAACACCGTGGCCCCTTTCTTTGAGATAACTCTGCACTAGTGCGAGCCGCAAATGCCACTTCCAGCTTAGCTGTGCAGAAGAAGAACAACAAGAAGAAGAAATATCTCGAAATATGTCCGACAGGCCCCTTCCCTTGAGATAAATCTGCAAATATCTCGGAAACGAAGCGAGCTATGGCGAAATGTTAAGAGACCTTTTTTGTAGAGAATTAAGTTTCCTACTTTTTATCTTCTATGATATTTTTTGATCAAATGCGTAGTTCTCGAGATATATCAAGATACTTAAAAGTTCCGAAGCCGCACCAACATAATAGAGATACAGAAACACCGTGGCCCCTTTCTTTGAGATAACTCTGCACTATTGCGAGCTGCAAATGCCACTTCCAGCTTAGCTGTGCAGAGGAAGAACAACAAGAAGAAGAAGCATCTCGAAATATGTCCGTCAGGCCCGTTCCTTTGAGCTGAATCTGCAAATATCTCGGAAACGAAGCGAGCTATGGCAAAATGTTAAGAGACGTTTTTTGTAGTGAATTATGTTTCCTACAATTTATGTTCTATGATATTTTTTGATCAGAAGCGTAGTTTTCGAGATATATCGAGATATTTAAAAGTTCCGAAGCCGCACCAACATAATAGAGATACAGAAACACCGTGGCCCCTTTCTTTGAGATAACTCTGCACTATTGCGAGCTGCAAATGCCACTTCCAGCTTAGCTGTGCAGAGGAAGAACAACAAGAAGAAGAAATATCTCGAAATATGTCCGTCAGGCCAGTTCCTTTGAGCTGAATCTGCAAATATCTCGGAAACGAAGCGAGCTATGGCAAAATGTTAAGAGACCTTTTTTGTAGAGAATTAAGCTTCCTACTTTTTATCTTCTATGATATTTTCTGATCAGATGCGTAGTTCTCGAGATATATCAAGATATTTAAAAGTTCCGAAGCCGCACCAACATAATAGAGATACAGAAACACCGTGGCCCCTTTCTTTGAGATAACTCTGCACTAGTGCGAGCCGCAAATGCCACTTCCAGCTTAGCTGTGCAGCAGAAGAACAACAAGAAGAAGAAATATCTCGAAATATGTCCGTCAGGCCACTTCCCTTGAGATAAATCTGCAAATATCTCGGAAACGAAGCGAGCTATGGCAAAATGTTAAGAGACCTTTTTTGTAGAGAATTATGTTTCCTACTTTTTATGTTCTATAATATTTTTTGATCAGACGCGTAGCTCTCCAGATATATCGAGATATTTAAAAGTTCCGAAGCCGCACCAACATAATAGAGATACAGAAACACCGTGGCCCCTTTCTTTGAGATAACTCTGCACTAGTGCGAGCCGCAAATGCCACTTCCAGCTTAGCTGTGCAGAAGAAGAACAACAAGAAGAAGAAATATCTCGAAATATGTCCGTCAGGCCCCTTCCCTTGAGATAAATCTGCAAATATATCGGAAACGAAGCGAGCTATGGCAAAATGTTAAGAGACGTTTTTTGTAGAGAATTATGTTTCCTACAATTTATGTTCTATGATATTTTTTGATCAGAAGCGTAGTTTTCGAGATATATCGAGATATTTAAAAGTTCCGAAGCCGCACCAACATAATAGGGATACAGAAACACCGTGGCCCCTTTCGTTGAGATAACTCTGCACTAGTGCGAGCCGCAAATGCCACTTCCAGCTTAGCTGTGCAGAAGAAGAACAACAAGAAGAAGAAGTATCTCTAAATATGTCCGTCAGGCCCCTTCCCTTGAGATAAATCTGCAAATATATCGGAAACGAAGCGAGCTATGGCAAAATGTTAAGAGACGTTTTTTGTAGAGAATTATGTTTCCTACAATTTATGTTCTACGATATTTTTTGATCAGAAGCGTAGTTTTCGAGATATATCGAGATATTTAAAAGTTCCGAAGCCGCACCAACATAATAGGGATACAGAAACACCGTGGCCCCTTTCTTTGAGATAACTCTGCACTAGTGCGAGCCGCAAATGCCACTTCCAGCTTAGCTGTGCAGAAGAAGAACAACAAGAAGAAGAAATATCTCGAAATATGTCCGTCAGGCCCCTTCCCTTGAGATAAATCTGCAAATATCTCGGAAACGAAGCGAGCTATGGCCAATTGTTAAGAGACCTTTTTTGTAGAGAATTAAGTTTCCTACTTTTTATGTTCTATGATATTTTTTGATCAGATGCGTAGTTCTCGAGATATATCAAGATATTTAAAAGTTCCGAAGCCGCACCAACATAATAGAGATACAGAAACACCGTGGCCCCTTTCTTTGAGATAACTCTGCACTGTTGCGAGCTGTAAATGCCACTTCCAGCTTAGCTGTGCAGAAGAAGAACAACAAGAAGAAGAAATATCTCGAAATATGTCCGTCAGGCCCCTTCCCTTGAGATATATCTGCAAATATCTCGGAAACGAAGCGAGCTATGGCAAAATGTTAAGAGACCTTTTTTGTAGAGAATTATGTTTCCTACAATTTATGTTCTATGATATCTTTTGATCAGAATCGTAGTTTTCGAGATATATCGAGATATTTAAAAGTTCCGAAGCCGCACCAACATAATAGAGATACAGAAACACCGTGGCCCCTTTCTTTGAGATAACTCTGCACTAGTACGAGCCGCAAATGCCACTTCCAGCTTAGCTGTGCAGAAGAAGAACAACAAGAAGAAGAAATATCTCGAAATATGTCCGTCAGGCCCCTTCCCTTGAGATAAATCTGCAAATATCTCGGAAACGAAGCGAGCTATGGCAAAATGTTAAGAGACCTTTTTTGTAGAGAATTAAGTTTCCTACTTTTTATGTTCTATGATATTTTTTGATCAGATGCGTAGTTCTCGAGATATATCAAGATATTTAAAAGTTCCGAAGCCGCACCAACATAATAGAGATACAGAAACACCGTGGCCCCTTTCTTTGAGATAACTCTGCACTATTGCGAGCTGTAAATGCCACTTCCAGCTTAGCTGTGCAGAAGAAGAACAACAAGAAGAAGAAATATCTCGAAATATGTCCGTCAGGCCCCTTCCCTTGAGATAAATCTGCAAATATCTCGGAAACGAAGCGAGCTATGGCAAAATGTTAAGAGACGTTTTTTGTAGAGCATTATGTTTCCTACAATTTATGTTCTATGATATTTTTTGATCAGAAGCGTAGTTTTCGAGATATATCGAGATATTTAGAAGTTCCGAAGCCGCACCAACATAATAGGGATACAGAAACACTGTGGCCCCTTTCTTTGAGATAACTCTGCACTAGTGCGAGCCGCAAATGCCACTTCCAGCTTAGCTGTGCAGAAGAAGAACAACAAGAAGAAGAAATATCTCGAAATATGTCCGTCAGGCCCCTTCCCTTGAGATAAATCTGCAAATATCTCGGAAACGAAGCGAGCTATGGCCAATTGTTAAGAGACCTTTTTTGTAGAGAATTAAGTTTCCTACTTTTTATGTTCTATGATATTTTTTGATCAGATGCGTAGTTCTCGAGATATATCAAGATATTTAAAAGTTCCGAAGCCGCACCAACATAATAGAGATACAGAAACACCGTGGCCCCTTTCTTTGAGATAACTCTGCACTATTGCGAGCTGTAAATGCCACTTCCAGCTTAGCTGTGCAGAAGAAGAACAACAAGAAGAAGAAATATCTCGAAATATGTCCGTCAGGCCCCTTCCCTTGAGATATATCTGCAAATATCTCGGAAACGAAGCTAGCTATGGCAAAATGTTAAGAGACCTTTTTTGTAGAGAATTAAGTTTCCTACTTTTTATCTTCTATGATATTTTTTGATCAAATGCGTAGTTCTCGAGATATATCAAGATACTTAAAAGTTCCGAAGCCGCACCAACATAATAGAGATACAGAAACACCGTGGCCCCTTTCTTTGAGATAACTCTGCACTATTGCGAGCTGCAAATGCCACTTCCAGCTTAGCTGTGCAGAGGAAGAACAACAAGAAGAAGAAGTATCTCGAAATATGTCCGTCAGGCCCGTTCCTTTGAGCTGAATCTGCAAATATCTCGGAAACGAAGCGAGCTATGGCAAAATGTTAAGAGACGTTTTTTGTAGAGAATTAAGTTTCCTACAATTTATGTTCTATGATATTTTTTGATCAGAAGCGTAGTTTTCGAGATATATCGAGATATTTAAAAGTTCCGAAGCCGCACCAACATAATAGAGATACAGAAACACCGTGGCCCCTTTCTTTGAGATAACTCTGTACTATTGCGAGCTGGAAATGCCACTTCCAGTTTAGCTGTGCAGAAGAAGAACAACAAGAAGAAGAAATATCTCGAAATATGTCCGTCAGGCCCCTTCCCTTGAGATAAATCTGCAAATATCTCGGAAACGAAGCGAGCTATTGCAAAATGTTAAGAGACCTTTTTTGTAGAGAATTGAGTTTCCTACTTTTTATGTTCTATGATATTTTTTGATCAGATGCGTAGTTCTCGAGATATATCAAGATATTTAAAAGTTCCGAAGCCGCACCAACATAATAGAGATACAGAAACACCGTGGCCCCTTTCTTTCAGATAACTATGCACTATTGCGAGCTGTAAATGCCACTTCCAGCTTAGCTGTGCAGAAGAAGAACAACAAGAAGAAGAAATATCTCGAAATATGTCCGTCAGGCCCCTTACCTTGAGATAAATCTGCAAATATCTCGGAAACGAAGCGAGCTATGGCAAAATGTTAAGAGACGTTTTTTGTAGAGAATTAAGTTTCCTACTTTTTAGGTTCTATGATATTTTCTGATCAGATGCGTAGTTCTCGAGATATATCAAGATATTTAAAAGTTCCGAAGCCGCACCAACATAATAGAGATACAGAAACACCGTGGCCCCTTTCTTTGAGATAACTCTGCACTAGTGCGAGCCGCAAATGCCACCTCCAGCTTAGCTGTGCAGAAGAAGAACAACAAGAAGAAGAAATATCTCGAAATATGTCCGTCAGGCCCCTTCCCTTGAGATAAATCTGCAAATATCTCGGAAACGAAGCGAGCTATGGCAAAATGTTAAGAGACGTTTTTTGTAGAGAATTAAGTTTCCTACTTTTTAGGTTCTATGATATTTTCTGATCAGATGCGTAGTTCTCGAGATATATCAAGATATTTAAAAGTTCCGAAGCCGCACCAACATAATAGAGATACAGAAACACCGTGGCCCCTTTCTTTGAGATAACTCTGCACTAGTGCGAGCCGCAAATGCCACTTCCAGCTTAGCTGTGCAGAAGAAGAACAACAAGAAGAAGAAATATCTCGAAATATGTCCGTCAGGCCACTTCCCTTGAGATAAATCTGCAAATATCTCGGAAACGAAGCGAGCTATGGCAAAATGTTAAGAGACCTTTTTTGTAGAGAATTATGTTTCCTACTTTTTATGTTCCATGATATTTTTTGATCAGACGCGTAGCTCTCGAGATATATCAAGATATTTAAAAGTTCCGAAGTCGCACCAACATAATAGAGATACAGAAACACCGTGGCCCCTCTCTTTGAGATAACTCTGCACTATTGCGAGCTGGAAATGCCACTTCCAGTTTAGCTGTGCAGAAGAAGAACAACAAGAAGAAGAAATATCTCGAAATATGTCCGTTAGGCCCCTTCCCTTGAGATAAATCTGCAAATATCTCGGAAACGAAGCGAGCTATGGCAAAATGTTAAGAGACCTTTTTTGTAGAGAATTATGTTTCCTACAATTTATGTTCTATGATATTTTTTGATCAGAAGCGTAGTTTTCGAGATATATCGAGATATTTAAAAGTTCCGAAGCCGCACCAACATAATAGAGATACAGAAACACCGTGGCCCCTTTCTTTGAGATAACTCTGCACTATTGCGAGCTGCAAATGCCACTTCCAGCTTAGCTGTGCAGAGGAAGAACAACAAGAAGAAGAAATATCTCGAAATATGTCCGTCAGGCCAGTTCCTTTGAGCTGAATCTGCAAATATCTCGGAAACGAAGCGAGCTATGGCAAAATGTTAAGAGACCTTTTTTGTAGAGAATTAAGCTTCCTACTTTTTATCTTCTATGATATTTTCTGATCAGATGCGTAGTTCTCGAGATATATCAAGATATTTAAAAGTTCCGAAGCCGCACCAACATAATAGAGATACAGAAACACCGTGGCCCCTTTCTTTGAGATAACTCTGCACTAGTGCGAGCCGTAAATGCCACTTCCAGCTTAGCTGTGCAGCAGAAGAACAACAAGAAGAAGAAATATCTCGAAATATGTCCGTCAGGCCACTTCCCTTGAGATAAATCTGCAAATATCTCGGAAACGAAGCGAGCTATGGCAAAATGTTAAGAGACCTTTTTTGTAGAGAATTATGTTTCCTACTTTTTATGTTCTATAATATTTTTTGATCAGACGCGTAGCTCTCCAGATATATCGAGATATTTAAAAGTTCCGAAGCCGCACCAACATAATAGAGATACAGAAACACCGTGGCCCCTTTCTTTGAGATAACTCTGCACTAGTGCGAGCCGCAAATGCCACTTCCAGCTTAGCTGTGCAGAAGAAGAACAACAAGAAGAAGAAATATCTCGAAATATGTCCGTCAGGCCCCTTCCCTTGAGATAAATCTGCAAATATATCGGAAACGAAGCGAGCTATGGCAAAATGTTAAGAGACGTTTTTTGTAGAGAATTATGTTTCCTACAATTCATGTTCTATGATATTTTTTGATCAGAAGCGTAGTTTTCGAGATATATCGAGATATTTAAAAGTTCCGAAGCCGCACCAACATAATAGGGATACAGAAACACCGTGGCCCCTTTCGTTGAGATAACTCTGCACTAGTGCGAGCCGCAAATGCCACTTCCAGCTTAGCAGTGCAGAAGAAGAACAACAAGAAGAAGAAGTATCTCGAAATATGTCCGTCAGGCCCCTTCCCTTGAGATAAATCTGCAAATATATCGGAAACGAAGCGAGCTATGGCAAAATGTTAAGAGACATTTTTTGTAGAGAATTATGTTTCCTACAATTTATGTTCTACGATATTTTTTGATCAGAAGCGTAGTTTTCGAGATATAGCGAGATATTTAAAAGTTCCGAAGCCGCACCAACATAATAGGGATACAGAAACACCGTGGCCCCTTTCTTTGAGATAACTCTGCACTAGTGCGAGCCGCAAATGCCACTTCCAGCTTAGCTGTGCAGAAGAAGAACAACAAGAAGAAGAAATATCTCGAAATATGTCCGTCAGGCCCCTTCCCTTGAGATAAATCTGCAAATATCTCGGAAACGAAGCGAGCTATGGCCAATTGTTAAGAGACCTTTTTTGTAGAGAATTAAGTTTCCTACTTTTTATGTTCTATGATATTTTTTGATCAGATGCGTAGTTCTCGAGATATATCAAGATATTTAAAAGTTCCGAAGCCGCACCAACATAATAGAGATACAGAAACACCGTGGCCCCTTTCTTTGAGATAACTCTGCACTGTTGCGAGCTGTAAATGCCACTTCCAGCTTAGCTGTGCAGAAGAAGAACAACAAGAAGAAGAAATATCTCGAAATATGTCCGTCAGGCCCCTTCCCTTGAGATATATCTGCAAATATCTCGGAAACGAAGCGAGCTATGGCAAAATGTTAAGAGACCTTTTTTGTAGAGAATTATGTTTCCTACAATTTATGTTCTACGATATCTTTTGATCAGAAGCGTAGTTTTCGAGATATATCGAGATATTTAAAAGTTCCGAAGCCGCACCAACATAATAGAGATACAGAAACACCGTGGCCCCTTTCTTTGAGATAACTCTGCACTAGTGCGAGCCGCAAATGCCACTTCCAGCTTAGCTGTGCAGAAGAAGAACAACAAGAAGAAGAAATATCTCGAAATATGTCCGTCAGGCCCCTTCCCTTGAGATAAATCTGCAAATATCTCGGAAACGAAGCGAGCTATGGCAAAATGTTAAGAGACCTTTTTTGTAGAGAATTAAGTTTCCTACTTTTTATGTTCTATGATATTTTTTGATCAGATGCGTAGTTCTCGAGATATATCAAGATATTTAAAAGTTCCGAAGCCGCACCAACATAATAGGGATACAGAAACACTGTGGCCCCTTTCTTTGAGATAACTCTGCACTAGTGCGAGCCGCAAATGCCACTTCCAGCTTAGCTGTGCAGAAGAAGAACAACAAGAAGAAGAAATATCTCGAAATATGTCCGTCAGGCCCCTTCCCTTGAGATAAATCTGCAAATATCTCGGAAACGAAGCGAGCTATGGCCAATTGTTAAGAGACCTTTTTTGTAGAGAATTAAGTTTCCTACTTTTTATGTTCTATGATATTTTTTGATCAGATGCGTAGTTCTCGAGATATATCAAGATATTTAAAAGTTCCGAAGCCGCACCAACATAATAGAGATACAGAAACACCGTGGCCCCTTTCTTTGAGATAACTCTGCACTATTGCGAGCTGTAAATGCCACTTCCAGCTTAGCTGTGCAGAAGAAGAACAACAAGAAGAAGAAATATCTCGAAATATGTCCGTCAGGCCCCTTCCCTTGAGATATATCTGCAAATATCTCGGAAACGAAGCTAGCTATGGCAAAATGTTAAGAGACCTTTTTTGTAGAGAATTAAGTTTCCTACTTTTTATCTTCTATGATATTTTTTGATCAAATGCGTAGTTCTCGAGATATATCAAGATACTTAAAAGTTCCGAAGCCGCACCAACATAATAGAGATACAGAAACACCGTGGCCCCTTTCTTTGAGATAACTCTGCACTAGTGCGAGCCGCAAATGCCACTTCCAGCTTAGCTGTGCAGAAGAAGAACAACAAGAAGAAGAAATATCTCGAAATATGTCCGTCAGGCCACTTCCCTTGAGATAAATCTGCAAATATCTCGGAAACGAAGCGAGCTATGGCAAAATGTTAAGAGACCTTTTTTGTAGAGAATTATGTTTCCTACAATTTATGTTCTATGATATTTTTTGATCAGAAGCGTAGTTTTCGAGATATATCGAGATATTTAAAAGTTCCGAAGCCGCACCAACATAATAGAGATACAGAAACACCGTGGCCCCTTTCTTTGAGATAACTCTGCACTATTGCGAGCTGCAAATGCCACTTCCAGCTTAGCTGTGCAGAGGAAGAACAACAAGAAGAAGAAATATCTCGAAATATGTCCGTCAGGCCAGTTCCTTTGAGCTGAATCTGCAAATATCTCGGAAACGAAGCGAGCTATGGCAAAATGTTAAGAGACCTTTTTTGTAGAGAATTAAGCTTCCTACTTTTTATCTTCTATGATATTTTCTGATCAGATGCGTAGTTCTCGAGATATATCAAGATATTTAAAAGTTCCGAAGCCGCACCAACATAATAGAGATACAGAAACACCGTGGCCCCTTTCTTTGAGATAACTCTGCACTAGTGCGAGCCGTAAATGCCACTTCCAGCTTAGCTGTGCAGCAGAAGAACAACAAGAAGAAGAAATATCTCGAAATATGTCCGTCAGGCCACTTCCCTTGAGATAAATCTGCAAATATCTCGGAAACGAAGCGAGCTATGGCAAAATGTTAAGAGACCTTTTTTGTAGAGAATTATGTTTCCTACTTTTTATGTTCTATAATATTTTTTGATCAGACGCGTAGCTCTCCAGATATATCGAGATATTTAAAAGTTCCGAAGCCGCACCAACATAATAGAGATACAGAAACACCGTGGCCCCTTTCTTTGAGATAACTCTGCACTAGTGCGAGCCGCAAATGCCACTTCCAGCTTAGCTGTGCAGAAGAAGAACAACAAGAAGAAGAAATATCTCGAAATATGTCCGTCAGGCCCCTTCCCTTGAGATAAATCTGCAAATATATCGGAAACGAAGCGAGCTATGGCAAAATGTTAAGAGACGTTTTTTGTAGAGAATTATGTTTCCTACAATTTATGTTCTATGATATTTTTTGATCAGAAGCGTAGTTTTCGAGATATATCGAGATATTTAAAAGTTCCGAAGCCGCACCAACATAATAGGGATACAGAAACACCGTGGCCCCTTTCGTTGAGATAACTCTGCACTAGTGCGAGCCGCAAATGCCACTTCCAGCTTAGCTGTGCAGAAGAAGAACAACAAGAAGAAGAAGTATCTCGAAATATGTCCGTCAGGCCCCTTCCCTTGAGATAAATCTGCAAATATATCGGAAACGAAGCGAGCTATGGCAAAATGTTAAGAGACGTTTTTTGTAGAGAATTATGTTTCCTACAATTTATGTTCTACGATATTTTTTGATCAGAAGCGTAGTTTTCGAGATATAGCGAGATATTTAAAAGTTCCGAAGCCGCACCAACATAATAGGGATACAGAAACACCGTGGCCCCTTTCTTTGAGATAACTCTGCACTAGTGCGAGCCGCAAATGCCACTTCCAGCTTAGCTGTGCAGAAGAAGAACAACAAGAAGAAGAAATATCTCGAAATATGTCCGTCAGGCCCCTTCCCTTGAGATAAATCTGCAAATATCTCGGAAACGAAGCGAGCTATGGCCAATTGTTAAGAGACCTTTTTTGTAGAGAATTAAGTTTCCTACTTTTTATGTTCTATGATATTTTTTGATCAGATGCGTAGTTCTCGAGATATATCAAGATATTTAAAAGTTCCGAAGCCGCACCAACATAATAGAGATACAGAAACACCGTGGCCCCTTTCTTTGAGATAACTCTGCACTGTTGCGAGCTGTAAATGCCACTTCCAGCTTAGCTGTGCAGAAGAAGAACAACAAGAAGAAGAAATATCTCGAAATATGTCCGTCAGGCCCCTTCCCTTGAGATATATCTGCAAATATCTCGGAAACGAAGCGAGCTATGGCAAAATGTTAAGAGACCTTTTTTGTAGAGAATTATGTTTCCTACAATTTATCTTCTACGATATCTTTTGATCAGAAGCGTAGTTTTCGAGATATATCGAGATATTTAAAAGTTCCGAAGCCGCACCAACATAATAGAGATACAGAAACACCGTGGCCCCTTTCTTTGAGAAAACTCTGCACTAGTGCGAGCCGCAAATGCCACTTCCAGCTTAGCTGTGCAGAAGAAGAACAACAAGAAGAAGAAATATCTCGAAATATGTCCGTCAGGCCCCTTCCCTTGAGATAAATCTGCAAATATATCGGAAACGAAGCGAGCTATGGCAAAATGTTAAGAGACGTTTTTTGTAGAGAATTATGTTTCCTACAATTTATGTTCTATGATATTTTTTGATCAGAAGCGTAGTTTTCGAGATATATCGAGATATTTAAAAGTTCCGAAGCCGCACCAACATAATAGGGATACAGAAACACCGTGGCCCCTTTCGTTGAGATAACTCTGCACTAGTGCGAGCCGCAAATGCCACTTCCAGCTTAGCAGTGCAGAAGAAGAACAACAAGAAGAAGAAGTATCTCGAAATATGTCCGTCAGGCCCCTTCCCTTGAGATAAATCTGCAAATATATCGGAAACGAAGCGAGCTATGGCAAAATGTTAAGAGACATTTTTTGTAGAGAATTATGTTTCCTACAATTTATGTTCTACGATATTTTTTGATCAGAAGCGTAGTTTTCGAGATATAGCGAGATATTTAAAAGTTCCGAAGCCGCACCAACATAATAGGGATACAGAAACACCGTGGCCCCTTTCTTTGAGATAACTCTGCACTAGTGCGAGCCGCAAATGCCACTTCCAGCTTAGCTGTGCAGAAGAAGAACAACAAGAAGAAGAAATATCTCGAAATATGTCCGTCAGGCCCCTTCCCTTGAGATAAATCTGCAAATATCTCGGAAACGAAGCGAGCTATGGCCAATTGTTAAGAGACCTTTTTTGTAGAGAATTAAGTTTCCTACTTTTTATGTTCTATGATATTTTTTGATCAGATGCGTAGTTCTCGAGATATATCAAGATATTTAAAAGTTCCGAAGCCGCACCAACATAATAGAGATACAGAAACACCGTGGCCCCTTTCTTTGAGATAACTCTGCACTGTTGCGAGCTGTAAATGCCACTTCCAGCTTAGCTGTGCAGAAGAAGAACAACAAGAAGAAGAAATATCTCGAAATATGTCCGTCAGGCCCCTTCCCTTGAGATATATCTGCAAATATCTCGGAAACGAAGCGAGCTATGGCAAAATGTTAAGAGACCTTTTTTGTAGAGAATTATGTTTCCTACAATTTATGTTCTACGATATCTTTTGATCAGAAGCGTAGTTTTCGAGATATATCGAGATATTTAAAAGTTCCGAAGCCGCACCAACATAATAGAGATACAGAAACACCGTGGCCCCTTTCTTTGAGATAACTCTGCACTAGTGCGAGCCGCAAATGCCACTTCCAGCTTAGCTGTGCAGAAGAAGAACAACAAGAAGAAGAAATATCTCGAAATATGTCCGTCAGGCCCCTTCCCTTGAGATAAATCTGCAAATATCTCGGAAACGAAGCGAGCTATGGCAAAATGTTAAGAGACCTTTTTTGTAGAGAATTAAGTTTCCTACTTTTTATGTTCTATGATATTTTTTGATCAGATGCGTAGTTCTCGAGATATATCAAGATATTTAAAAGTTCCGAAGCCGCACCAACATAATAGGGATACAGAAACACTGTGGCCCCTTTCTTTGAGATAACTCTGCACTAGTGCGAGCCGCAAATGCCACTTCCAGCTTAGCTGTGCAGAAGAAGAACAACAAGAAGAAGAAATATCTCGAAATATGTCCGTCAGGCCCCTTCCCTTGAGATAAATCTGCAAATATCTCGGAAACGAAGCGAGCTATGGCCAATTGTTAAGAGACCTTTTTTGTAGAGAATTAAGTTTCCTACTTTTTATGTTCTATGATATTTTTTGATCAGATGCGTAGTTCTCGAGATATATCAAGATATTTAAAAGTTCCGAAGCCGCACCAACATAATAGAGATACAGAAACACCGTGGCCCCTTTCTTTGAGATAACTCTGCACTATTGCGAGCTGTAAATGCCACTTCCAGCTTAGCTGTGCAGAAGAAGAACAACAAGAAGAAGAAATATCTCGAAATATGTCCGTCAGGCCCCTTCCCTTGAGATATATCTGCAAATATCTCGGAAACGAAGCTAGCTATGGCAAAATGTTAAGAGACCTTTTTTGTAGAGAATTAAGTTTCCTACTTTTTATCTTCTATGATATTTTTTGATCAAATGCGTAGTTCTCGAGATATATCAAGATACTTAAAAGTTCCGAAGCCGCACCAACATAATAGAGATACAGAAACACCGTGGCCCCTTTCTTTGAGATAACTCTGCACTAGTGCGAGCCGCAAATGCCACTTCCAGCTTAGCTGTGCAGAAGAAGAACAACA
This sequence comes from Osmia lignaria lignaria, assembly GCF_051020975.1. Taxonomy (NCBI): domain Eukaryota; kingdom Metazoa; phylum Arthropoda; class Insecta; order Hymenoptera; family Megachilidae; genus Osmia; species Osmia lignaria. Next base: position 10,283,649 of record NW_027478166.1, read on the forward strand.
AGAAGAAGAAATATCTCGAAATATGTCCGTCAGGCCACTTCCCTTGAGATAAATCTGCAAATATCTCGGAAACGAAGCGAGCTATGGCAAAATGTTAAGAGACCTTTTTTGTAGAGAATTATGTTTCCTACAATTTATGTTCTATGATATTTTTTGATCAGAAGCGTAGTTTTCGAGATATATCGAGATATTTAAAAGTTCCGAAGCCGCACCAACATAATAGAGATACAGAAACACCGTGGCCCCTTTCTTTGAGATAACTCTGCACTATTGCGAGCTGCAAATGCCACTTCCAGCTTAGCTGTGCAGAGGAAGAACAACAAGAAGAAGAAATATCTCGAAATATGTCCGTCAGGCCAGTTCCTTTGAGCTGAATCTGCAAATATCTCGGAAACGAAGCGAGCTATGGCAAAATGTTAAGAGACCTTTTTTGTAGAGAATTAAGCTTCCTACTTTTTATCTTCTATGATATTTTCTGATCAGATGCGTAGTTCTCGAGATATATCAAGATATTTAAAAGTTCCGAAGCCGCACCAACATAATAGAGATACAGAAACACCGTGGCCCCTTTCTTTGAGATAACTCTGCACTAGTGCGAGCCGTAAATGCCACTTCCAGCTTAGCTGTGCAGCAGAAGAACAACAAGAAGAAGAAATATCTCGAAATATGTCCGTCAGGCCACTTCCCTTGAGATAAATCTGCAAATATCTCGGAAACGAAGCGAGCTATGGCAAAATGTTAAGAGACCTTTTTTGTAGAGAATTATGTTTCCTACTTTTTATGTTCTATAATATTTTTTGATCAGACGCGTAGCTCTCCAGATATATCGAGATATTTAAAAGTTCCGAAGCCGCACCAACATAATAGAGATACAGAAACACCGTGGCCCCTTTCTTTGAGATAACTCTGCACTAGTGCGAGCCGCAAATGCCACTTCCAGCTTAGCTGTGCAGAAGAAGAACAACAAGAAGAAGAAATATCTCGAAATATGTCCGTCAGGCCCCTTCCCTTGAGATAAATCTGCAAATATATCGGAAACGAAGCGAGCTATGGCAAAATGTTAAGAGACGTTTTTTGTAGAGAATTATGTTTCCTACAATTTATGTTCTATGATATTTTTTGATCAGAAGCGTAGTTTTCGAGATATATCGAGATATTTAAAAGTTCCGAAGCCGCACCAACATAATAGGGATACAGAAACACCGTGGCCCCTTTCGTTGAGATAACTCTGCACTAGTGCGAGCCGCAAATGCCACTTCCAGCTTAGCTGTGCAGAAGAAGAACAACAAGAAGAAGAAGTATCTCGAAATATGTCCGTCAGGCCCCTTCCCTTGAGATAAATCTGCAAATATATCGGAAACGAAGCGAGCTATGGCAAAATGTTAAGAGACGTTTTTTGTAGAGAATTATGTTTCCTACAATTTATGTTCTACGATATTTTTTGATCAGAAGCGTAGTTTTCGAGATATAGCGAGATATTTAAAAGTTCCGAAGCCGCACCAACATAATAGGGATACAGAAACACCGTGGCCCCTTTCTTTGAGATAACTCTGCACTAGTGCGAGCCGCAAATGCCACTTCCAGCTTAGCTGTGCAGAAGAAGAACAACAAGAAGAAGAAATATCTCGAAATATGTCCGTCAGGCCCCTTCCCTTGAGATAAATCTGCAAATATCTCGGAAACGAAGCGAGCTATGGCCAATTGTTAAGAGACCTTTTTTGTAGAGAATTAAGTTTCCTACTTTTTATGTTCTATGATATTTTTTGATCAGATGCGTAGTTCTCGAGATATATCAAGATATTTAAAAGTTCCGAAGCCGCACCAACATAATAGAGATACAGAAACACCGTGGCCCCTTTCTTTGAGATAACTCTGCACTGTTGCGAGCTGTAAATGCCACTTCCAGCTTAGCTGTGCAGAAGAAGAACAACAAGAAGAAGAAATATCTCGAAATATGTCCGTCAGGCCCCTTCCCTTGAGATATATCTGCAAATATCTCGGAAACGAAGCGAGCTATGGCAAAATGTTAAGAGACCTTTTTTGTAGAGAATTATGTTTCCTACAATTTATCTTCTACGATATCTTTTGATCAGAAGCGTAGTTTTCGAGATATATCGAGATATTTAAAAGTTCCGAAGCCGCACCAACATAATAGAGATACAGAAACACCGTGGCCCCTTTCTTTGAGATAACTCTGCACTAGTGCGAGCCGCAAATGCCACTTCCAGCTTAGCTGTGCAGAAGAAGAACAACAAGAAGAAGAAATATCTCGAAATATGTCCGTCAGGCCCCTTCCCTTGAGATAAATCTGCAAATATCTCGGAAACGAAGCGAGCTATGGCCAATTGTTAAGAGACCTTTTTTGTAGAGAATTAAGTTTCCTACTTTTTATGTTCTATGATATTTTTTGATCAGATGCGTAGTTCTCGAGATATATCAAGATATTTAAAAGTTCCGAAGCCGCACCAACATAATAGAGATACAGAAACACCGTGGCCCCTTTCTTTGAGATAACTCTGCACTATTGCGAGCTGTAAATGCCACTTCCAGCTTAGCTGTGCAGAAGAAGAACAACAAGAAGAAGAAATACCTCGAAATATGTCCGTCAGGCCCCTTCCCTTGAGATATATCTGCAAATATCTCGGAAACGAAGCTAGCTATGGCAAAATGTTAAGAGACCTTTTTTGTAGAGAATTAAGTTTCCTACTTTTTATCTTCTATGATATTTTTTGATCAAATGCGTAGTTCTCGAGATATATCAAGATACTTAAAAGTTCCGAAGCCGCACCAACATAATAGAGATACAGAAACACCGTGGCCCCTTTCTTTGAGATAACTCTGCACTATTGCGAGCTGCAAATGCCACTTCCAGCTTAGCTGTGCAGAGGAAGAACAACAAGAAGAAGAAGTATCTCGAAATATGTCCGTCAGGCCCGTTCCTTTGAGCTGAATCTGCAAATATCTCGGAAACGAAGCGAGCTATGGCAAAATGTTAAGAGACGTTTTTTGTAGTGAATTATGTTTCCTACAATTTATGTTCTATGATATTTTTTGATCAGAAGCGTAGTTTTCGAGATATATCGAGATATTTAAAAGTTCCGAAGCCGCACCAACATAATAGAGATACAGAAACACCGTGGCTCCTTTCTTTGAGATAACTCTGCACTAGTGCGAGCCGCAAATGCCACTTCCAGCTTAGCTGTGCAGAAGAAGAACAACAAGAAGAAGAAATATCTCGAAATATGTCCGTCAGGCCCCTTCCCTTGAGATAAATCTGCAAATATCTCGGAAACGAAGCGAGCTATGGCAAAATGTTAAGAGACCTTTTTTGTAGAGAATTAAGTTTTCTACTTTTTATGTTCTATGATATTTTTCCATCAGAGGCGTAGTTCTCGAGATATATCAAGATATTTAAAAGTTCCGAAGCCGCACCAACATAATAGAGATACAGAAACACCGTGGCCCCTTTCATTGAGATAACTCTGCACGATTGCGAGCTGGAAATGCCACTTCCAGTTTAGCTGTGCAGAAGAAGGACAACAAGAAGAAGAAATATCTCGAAATGTGTCCGTCAGGCCCCTTCCCTTGAGATAAATCTGCAAATATCTCGGAAACGAAGCGAGCTATGGCAAAATGTTAAGAGATGTTTTTTGTAGAGAATTATGTTTCCTACAATTTATGTTCTATGATATTTTTTGATCAGAAGCGTAGTTTTCGAGATATATCGAGATATTTAAAAGTTCCGAAGCAGCACCAACATAATAGAGATACAGAAACACCGTGGCCCCTCTCTTTGAGATAACTCTGCACTATTGCGAGCTGGAAATGCCACTTCCAGTTTAGCTGTGCAGAAGAAGAACAACAAGAAGAAGAAATATCTCGAAATATGTCCGTCAGGCCCCTTCCCTTGAGATAAATCTGCAAATATCTCGGAAACGAAGCGAGCTATTGCAAAATGTTAAGAGACCTTTTTTGTAGAGAATTGAGTTTCCTACTTTTTATGTTCTATGATATTTTTTGATCAGATGCGTAGTTCTCGAGATATATCAAGATATTGAAAAGTTAAGAAGCCGCACCAACATAATAGAGATACAGAAACACCGTGGCCCCTTTCTTTGAGATAACTCTGCACTAGTGCGAGCCGCAAATGCCACTTCCAGCTTAGCTGTGCAGAAGAAGAACAACAAGAAGAAGAAATATCTCGAAATATGTCCGTCAGGCCCCTTCCCTTGAGATAAATCTGCAAATATCTCGGAAACGAAGCGAGCTATTGCAAAATGTTAAGAGACCTTTTTTGTAGAGAATTAAGTTTCCTACTTGTTATGTCCTATGATATTTTTTGATCAGATGCGTAGTTCTCGAGATATATCAAGATATTTAAAAGTTCCGAAGCCGCACCAACATAATAGAGATACAGAAACACCGTGGCCCCTTTCTTTGAGATAACTCTGCACTATTGCGAGCTGTAAATGCCACTTCCAGCTTAGCTGTGCAGAAGAAGAACAACAAGAAGAAGAAATATCTCGAAATATGTCCGTCAGGCCCCTTCCCTTGAGATATATCTGCAAATATCTCGGAAACGAAGCTAGCTATGGCAAAATGTTAAGAGACCTTTTTTGTAGAGAATTATGTTTCCTACAATTTATGTTCTATGATATTTTTTGATCAGACGCGTAGCTCTCGAGATATATCAAGATATTTAAAAGTTCCGAAGTCGCACCAACATAATAGAGATACAGAAACACCGTGGCCCCTTTCTTTGAGATAACTCTGCACTATTGCGAGCTGCAAATGCCACTTCCAGCTTAGCTGTGCAGAGGAAGAACAACAAGAAGAAGAAATATCTCGAAATATGTCCGTCAGGCCAGTTCCTTTGAGCTGAATCTGCAAATATCTCGGAAACGAAGCGAGCTATGGCAAAATGTTAAGAGACCTTTTTTGTAGAGAATTAAGCTTCCTACTTTTTATCTTCTATGATATTTTCTGATCAGATGCGTAGTTCTCGAGATATATCAAGATATTTAAAAGTTCCGAAGCCGCACCAACATAATAGAGATACAGAAACACCGTGGCCCCTTTCTTTGAGATAACTCTGCACTAGTGCGAGCCGCAAATGCCACTTCCAGCTTAGCTGTGCAGCAGAAGAACAACAAGAAGAAGAAATATCTCGAAATATGTCCGTCAGGCCACTTCCCTTGAGATAAATCTGCAAATATCTCGGAAACGAAGCGAGCTATGGCAAAGTGTTAAGAGACCTTTTTTGTAGAGAATTATGTTTCCTACTTTTTATGTTCTATAATATTTTTTGATCAGACGCGTAGCTCTCCAGATATATCGAGATATTTAAAAGTTCCGAAGCCGCACCAACATAATAGAGATACAGAAACACCGTGGCCCCTTTCTTTGAGATAACTCTGCACTAGTGCGAGCCGCAAATGCCACTTCCAGCTTAGCTGTGCAGAAGAAGAACAACAAGAAGAAGAAATATCTCGAAATATGTCCGTCAGGCCCCTTCCCTTGAGATAAATCTGCAAATATATCGGAAACGAAGCGAGCTATGGCAAAATGTTAAGAGACGTTTTTTGTAGAGAATTATGTTTCCTACAATTTATGTTCTATGATATTTTTTGATCAGAAGCGTAGTTTTCGAGATATATCGAGATATTTAAAAGTTCCGAAGCCGCACCAACATAATAGGGATACAGAAACACCGTGGCCCCTTTCGTTGAGATAACTCTGCACTAGTGCGAGCCGCAAATGCCACTTCCAGCTTAGCTGTGCAGAAGAAGAACAACAAGAAGAAGAAATATCTCGAAATATGTCCGTCAGGCCCCTTCCCTTGAGATAAATCTGCAAATATATCGGAAACGAAGCGAGCTATGGCAAAATGTTAAGAGACGTTTTTTGTAGAGAATTATGTTTCCTACAATTTATGTTCTACGATATTTTTTGATCAGAAGCGTAGTTTTCGAGATATATCGAGATATTTAAAAGTTCCGAAGCCGCACCAACATAATAGGGATACAGAAACACCGTGGCCCCTTTCTTTGAGATAACTCTGCACTAGTGCGAGCCGCAAATGCCACTTCCAGCTTAGCTGTGCAGAAGAAGAACAACAAGAAGAAGAAATATCTCGAAATATGTCCGTCAGGCCCCTTCCCTTGAGATAAATCTGCAAATATCTCGGAAACGAAGCGAGCTATGGCCAATTGTTAAGCGACCTTTTTTGTAGAGAATTAAGTTTCCTACTTTTTATGTTCTATGATATTTTTTGATCAGATGCGTAGTTCTCGAGATATATCGAGATATTTAAAAGTTCCGAAGCCGCACCAACATAATAGAGATACAGAAACACCGTGGCCCCTTTCTTTGAGATAACTCTGCACTGTTGCGAGCTGTAAATGCCACTTCCAGCTTAGCTGTGCAGAAGAAGAACAACAAGAAGAAGAAATATCTCGAAATATGTCCGTCAGGCCCCTTCCCTTGAGATATATCTGCAAATATCTCGGAAACGAAGCGAGCTATGGCAAAATGTTAAGAGACCTTTTTTGTAGAGAATTATGTTTCCTACAATTTATGTTCTATGATATCTTTTGATCAGAAGCGTAGTTTTCGAGATATATCGAGATATTTAAAAGTTCCGAAGCCGCACCAACATAATAGAGATACAGAAACACCGTGGCCCCTTTCTTTGAGATAACTCTGCACTAGTGCGAGCCGCAAATGCCACTTCCAGCTTAGCTGTGCAGAAGAAGAACAACAAGAAGAAGAAATATCTCGAAATATGTCCGTCAGGCCCCTTCCCTTGAGATAAATCTGCAAATATCTCGGAAACGAAGCGAGCTATGGCAAAATGTTAAGAGACCTTTTTTGTAGAGAATTAAGTTTCCTACTTTTTATGTTCTATGATATTTTTTGATCAGATGCGTAGTTCTCGAGATATATCAAGATATTTAAAAGTTCCGAAGCCGCACCAACATAATAGAGATACAGAAACACCGTGGCCCCTTTCTTTGAGATAACTCTGCACTATTGCGAGCTGTAAATGCCACTTCCAGCTTAGCTGTGCAGAAGAAGAACAACAAGAAGAAGAAATATCTCGAAATATGTCCGTCAGGCCCCTTCCCTTGAGATAAATCTGCAAATATCTCGGAAACGAAGCGAGCTATGGCAAAATATTAAGAGACGTTTTTTGTAGAGCATTATGTTTCCTACAATTTATGTTCTATGATATTTTTTGATCAGAAGCGTAGTTTTCGAGATATATCGAGATATTTAGAAGTTCCGAAGCCGCACCAACATAATAGGGATACAGAAACACTGTGGCCCCTTTCTTTGAGATAACTCTGCACTAGTGCGAGCCGCAAATGCCACTTCCAGCTTAGCTGTGCAGAAGAAGAACAACAAGAAGAAGAAATATCTCGAAATATGTCCGTCAGGCCCCTTCCCTTGAGATAAATCTGCAAATATCTCGGAAACGAAGCGAGCTATGGCCAATTGTTAAGAGACCTTTTTTGTAGAGAATTAAGTTTCCTACTTTTTATGTTCTATGATATTTTTTGATCAGATGCGTAGTTCTCGAGATATATCAAGATATTTAAAAGTTCCGAAGCCGCACCAACATAATAGAGATACAGAAACACCGTGGCCCCTTTCTTTGAGATAACTCTGCACTATTGCGAGCTGTAAATGCCACTTCCAGCTTAGCTGTGCAGAAGAAGAACAACAAGAAGAAGAAATATCTCGAAATATGTCCGTCAGGCCCCTTCCCTTGAGATATATCTGCAAATATCTCGGAAACGAAGCTAGCTATGGCAAAATGTTAAGAGACCTTTTTTGTAGAGAATTATGTTTCCTACAATTTATGTTCTATGATATTTTTTGATCAGAATCGTAGTTTTCGAGATATATCGAGATATTTAAAAGTTCCAAAGCCGCACCAACATAATAGAGATACAGAAACACCGTGGCCCCTTTCTTTGAGATAACTCTGCACTAGTGCGAGCCGCAAATGCCACTTCCAGCTTAGCTGTGCAGAAGAAGAACAACAAGAAGAAGAAATATCTCGAAATATGTCCGTCAGGCCCCTTCCCTTGAGATAAATCTGCAAATATCTCGGAAACGAAGCGAGCTATGGCAAAATGTTAAGAGACCTTTTTTGTAGAGAATTAAGTTTCCTACTTTTTATCTTCTATGATATTTTTTGATCAGATGCGTAGTTCTCGAGATATATCAAGATATTTAAAAGTTCCGAAGCCGCACCAACATAATAGAGATACAGAAACACCGTGGCCCCTTTCTTTGAGATAACTCTGCACTATTGCGAGCTGTAAATGCCACTTCCAGCTTAGCTGTGCAGAAGAAGAACAACAAGAAGAAGAAATATCTCGAAATATGTCCGTCAGGCCCCTTCCCTTGAGATATATCTGCAAATATCTCGGAAACGAAGCGAGCTATGGCAAAATGTTAAGAGACCTTTTTTGTAGAGAATTCTGTTTCCTATAATTTATGTTCTATGATATTTTTTGATCAGAAGCGTAGTTTTCGAGATATATCGAGATATTTAAAAGTTCCGAAGCCGCACCAACATAATAGAGATACAGAAACACCGTGGCCCCTTTCTTTGAGATAACTCTGCACTAGTGCGAGCCGCAAATGCCACTTCCAGCTTAGCTGTGCAGAAGAAGAACAAGAAGAAGAAGAAATATCTCGAAATATGTCCGTCAGGCCCCTTCCCTTGAGATAAATCTGCAAATATCTCGGAAACGAAGCGAGCTATGGCAAAATGTTAAGAGACCTTTTTTGTAGAGAATTAAGTTTCCTACTTTTTATGTTCTATGATATTTTTTGATCAGATGCGTAGTTCTCGAGATATATCAAGATATTTAAAAGTTCCGAAGCCGCACCAACATAATAGAGATACAGAAACACCGTGGCCCCTTTCTTTGAGATAACTCTGCACTATTGCGAGCTGCAAATGCCACTTCCAGCTTAGCTGTGCAGAGGAAGAACAACAAGAAGAAGAAATATCTCGAAATATGTCCGTCAGGCCAGTTCCTTTGAGCTGAATCTGCAAATATCTCGGAAACGAAGCGAGCTATGGCAAAATGTTAAGAGACGTTTTTTGTAGAGAATTATGTTTCCTACAATTTATGTTCTATGATATTTTTTGATCAGAAGCGTAGTTTTCGAGATATATCGAGATATTTAAAAGTTCCGAAGCCGCACCAACATAATAGGGATACAGAAACACCGTGGCCCCTTTCTTTGAGATAACTCTGCACGATTGCGAGCTGGAAATGCCACTTCCAGTTTAGCTGTGCAGAAGAAGAACAACAAGAAGAAGAAATATCTCGAAATATGTCCATCAGGACCCTTCCCTTGAGATAAATCTGCAAATATCTCGGAAACGAAGCGAGCTATGGCAAAATGTTAAGAGACCTTTTTTGTAGAGAATTAAGTTTCCTACTTTTTATCTTCTATGATATTTTTTGATCAGATGCGTAGTTCTCGAGATATATCAAGATATTTAAAAGTTCCGAAGCCGCACCAACATAATAGAGATACAGAAACACCGTGGCCCCTTTCTTTGAGATAACTCTGCACTATTGCGAGCTGGAAATGCCACCTCCAGTTTAGCTGTGCAGAAGAAGAACAACAAGAAGAAGAAATATCTCGAAATATGTCCGTCAGGCCCCTGCCCTTGAGATATATCTGCAAATATCTCGGAAACGAAGCGAGCTATGGCAAAATGTTAAGAGACCTTTTTTGTAGAGAATTATGTTTCCTACAATTTATGTTCTATGATATTTTTTGATCAGAAGCGTAGTTTTCGAGATATATCGAGATATTTAAAAGTTCCGAAGCCGCACCAACATAATAGGGATACAGAAACACCGTGGCCCCTTTCGTTGAGATAACTCTGCACTAGTGCGAGCCGCAAATGCCACTTCCAGCTTAGCTGTGCAGAAGAAGAACAACAAGAAGAAGAAATATCTCGAAATATGTCCGTCAGGCCCCTTCCCTTGAGATAAATCTGCAAATATCTCGGAAACGAAGCGAGCTATGGCAAAATGTTAAGAGACGTTTTTTGTAGAGAATTATGTTTCCTACAATTTATGTTGTACGATATTTTTGATCAGAAGCGTAGTTTTCGAGATATATCGAGATATTTAAAAGTTCCGAAGCCGCACCAACATAATAGGGATACAGAAACACCGTGGCCCCTTTCTTTGAGATAACTCTGCACTAGTGCGAGCCGCAAATGCCACTTCCAGCTTAGCTGTGCAGAAGAAGAACAACAAGAAGAAGAAATATCTCGAAATATGTCCGTCAGGCCCCTTCCCTTGAGATAAATCTGCAAATATCTCGGAAACGAAGCGAGCTATGGCCAATTGTTAAGAGACCTTTTTTGTAGAGAATTAAGTTTCCTACTTTTTATGTTCCATGATATTTTTTGATCAGATGCGTAGTTCTCGAGATATATCAAGATATTTAAAAGTTCCGAAGCCGCACCAACATAATAGAGATACAGAAACACCGTGGCCCCTTTCTTTGAGATAACTCTGCACTGTTGCGAGCTGTAAATGCCACTTCCAGCTTAGCTGTGCAGAAGAAGAACAACAAGAAGAAGAAATATCTCGAAATATGTCCGTCAGGCCCCTTCCCTTGAGATATATCTGCAAATATCTCGGAAACGAAGCGAGCTATGGCAAAATGTTAAGAGACCTTTTTTGTAGAGAATTATGTTTCCTACAATTTATGTTCTATGATATCGATTGATCAGAAGCGTAGTTTTCGAGATATATCGAGATATTTAAAAGTTCCGAAGCCGCACCAACATAATAGAGATACAGAAACACCGTGGCCCCTTTCTTTGAGATAACTCTGCACTAGTGCGAGCCGCAAATGCCACGTCCAGCTTAGCTGTGCAGAAGAAGAACAACAAGAAGAAGAAATATCTCGAAATATGTCCGTCAGGCCCCTTCCCTTGAGATAAATCTGCAAATATCTCGGAAACGAAGTGAGCTATGGCAAAATGTTAAGAGACCTTTTTTGTAGAGAATTAAGTTTCCTACTTTTTATCTTCTATGATATTTTTTGATCAAATGCGTAGTTCTCGAGATATATCAAGATATTTAAAAGTTCCGAAGCCACACCAACATAATAGAGATACAGAAACACCGTGGCCCCTCTCTTTGAGATAACTCTGCACTACTGCGAGCTGGAAATGCCACTTCCAGTTTAGCTGTGCAGAAGAAGAACAACAAGAAGAAGAAATATCTCGAAATATGTCCGTCAGGCCCCTTCCCTTGAGATAAATCTGCAAATATCTCGGAAACGAAGCGAGCTATGGCAAAATGTTGAGAGACCTTTTTTGTAGAGAATTAAGTTTCCTACTATTTATGTTCTATGATATTTTTGGATCAGATGCGTAGTTCTCGAGATATATCAAGATATTTAAAAGTTCCGAAGCCGCACCAACATAATAGAGATACAGAAACACCGTGGCCCCTTTCTTTGAGATAACTCTGCACTAGAGCGAGCCGCAAATGCCACTTCCAGCTTAGCTGTGCAGAAGAAGAACAACAAGAAGAAGAAATATCTCGAAATATGTCCGTCAGGCCACTTCCCTTGAGATAAATCTGCAAATATCTCGGAAACGAAGCGAGCTATGGCAAAATGTTAAGAGACCTTTTTTGTAGAGAATTATGTTTCCTACTTTTTATGTTCTATGATATTTTTTGATCAGACGCGTAGCTCTCGAGATATATCAAGATATTTAAAAGTTCCGAAGCCGCACCAACATAATAGAGATACAGAAACAGCGTGGCCCCTTTCTTTGAGATATCTCTGCACTATTGCGAGCTGCAAATGCCACTTCCAGCTTAGCTGCGCAGAAGAAGAGCAACAAGAAGAAGAAATATCTCGAAATATGTCCGTCAGGCCCCTTCCCTTGAGATAAATCTGCAAATATCTCGGAAACGAAGCGAGCTATGGCAAAATGTTAAGAGACCTTATTTGCAGAGAATTAAGTTTCCTACTTTTTATGTTCTATGATATTTTTTGATCAGATGCGTAGTTCTCGAGATATATCAAGATATTTAAAAGTTGCGAAACCGCACCAACATAATAGAGATACAGAAACACCGTGGCCCCTTTCTTTGAGATAACTCTGCACTAGTGCGAGCCGCAAATGCCACTTCCAGCTTAGCTGTGCAGAAGAAGAACAACAAGAAGAAGAAATATCTCGAAATATGTCCGTCAGGCCCCTTCCCTTGAGATAAATCTGCAAATATCTCGGAAACGAAGCGAGCTATGGCAAAATGTTAAGAGACCTTTTTTGTAGAGAATTAAGTTTCCTACTTTTTATCTTCTATGATATTTTTTGATCAGATGCGTAGTTCTCGAGATATATCAAGATATTTAAAAGTTCCGAAGCCGCACCAACATAATAGAGATACAGAAACACCGTGGCCCCTTTCTTTGAGATAACTCTGCACTATTGCGAGCTGTAAATGCCACTTCCAGCTTAGCTGTGCAGAAGAAGAACAACAAGAAGAAGAAATATCTCGAAATATGTCCGTCAGGCCCCTTCCCTTGAGATATATCTGCAAATATCTCGGAAACGAAGCGAGCTATGGCAAAATGTTAAGAGACCTTTTTTGTAGAGAATTCTGTTTCCTATAATTTATGTTCTATGATATTTTTTGATCAGAAGCGTAGTTTTCGAGATATATCGAGATATTTAAAAGTTCCGAAGCCGCACCAACATAATAGAGATACAGAAACACCGTGGCCCCTTTCTTTGAGATAACTCTGCACTAGTGCGAGCCGCAAATGCCACTTCCAGCTTAGCTGTGCAGAAGAAGAACAAGAAGAAGAAGAAATATCTCGAAATATGTCCGTCAGGCCCCTTCCCTTGAGATAAATCTGCAAATATCTCGGAAACGAAGCGAGCTATGGCAAAATGTTAAGAGACCTTTTTTGTAGAGAATTAAGTTTCCTACTTTTTATGTTCTATGATATTTTTTGATCAGATGCGTAGTTCTCGAGATATATCAAGATATTTAAAAGTTCCGAAGCCGCACCAACATAATAGAGATACAGAAACACCGTGGCCCCTTTCTTTGAGATAACTCTGCACTATTGCGAGCTGCAAATGCCACTTCCAGCTTAGCTGTGCAGAGGAAGAACAACAAGAAGAAGAAATATCTCGAAATATGTCCGTCAGGCCAGTTCCTTTGAGCTGAATCTGCAAATATCTCGGAAACGAAGCGAGCTATGGCAAAATGTTAAGAGACGTTTTTTGTAGAGAATTATGTTTCCTACAATTTATGTTCTATGATATTTTTTGATCAGAAGCGTAGTTTTCGAGATATATCGAGATATTTAAAAGTTCCGAAGCCGCACCAACATAATAGGGATACAGAAACACCGTGGCCCCTTTTTTTGAGATAACTCTGCACGATTGCGAGCTGGAAATGCCACTTCCAGTTTAGCTGTGCAGAAGAAGAACAACAAGAAGAAGAAATATCTCGAAATATGTCCATCAGGACCCTTCCCTTGAGATAAATCTGCAAATATCTCGGAAACGAAGCGAGCTATGGCAAAATGTTAAGAGACCTTTTTTGTAGAGAATTAAGTTTCCTACTTTTTATCTTCTATGATATTTTTTGATCAGATGCGTAGTTCTCGAGATATATCAAGATATTTAAAAGTTCCGAAGCCGCACCAACATAATAGAGATACAGAAACACCGTGGCCCCTTTCTTTGAGATAACTCTGCACTATTGCGAGCTGGAAATGCCACCTCCAGTTTAGCTGTGCAGAAGAAGAACAACAAGAAGAAGAAATATCTCGAAATATGTCCGTCAGGCCCCTGCCCTTGAGATATATCTGCAAATATCTCGGAAACGAAGCGAGCTATGGCAAAATGTTAAGAGACCTTTTTTGTAGAGAATTATGTTTCCTACAATTTATGTTCTATGATATTTTTTGATCAGAAGCGTAGTTTTCGAGATATATCGAGATATTTAAAAGTTCCGAAGCCGCACTAACATAATAGAGATACAGAAACACCGTGGCCCCTTTCTTTGAGATAACTCTGCACTAGTGCGAGCCGCAAATGCCACTTCCAGCTTAGCTGTGCAGAAGAAGAACAACAAGAAGAAGAAATATCTCGAAATATGTCCGTCAGGCCCGTTCCCTTGAGATAAATATGCAAATATCTCGGAAACGAAGCGAGCTATGGCAAAATGTTAAGCGACCTTTTTTGTAGAGAATTAAGTTTCCTACTTTTTATGTTCTATGATATTTTTTGATCAGATGCGTAGTTCTCGAGATATATCAAGATATTTAAAAGTTCCGAAGCCCCACCAACATAATAGAGATACAGAAACACCGTGGCCACTTTCTTTGAGATAACTCTGCACTATTGCGAGCTGCAAATGCCACTTCCAGCTTAGCTGTGCAGAGGAAGAACAACAAGAAGAAGAAATATCTCGAAATATGTCCGTCAGGCCAGTTCCTTTGAGCTGCATCTGCAAATATCTCGGAAACGAAGCGAGCTATGGCAAAATGTTAAGAGACGTTTTTTGTAGAGAATTATGTTTCCTACAATTTATGTTCTATGATATTTTTTGATCAGAAGCGTAGTTTTCGAGATATATCGAGATACTTAAAAGTTCCGAAGCCGCACCAACATAATAGAGATACAGAAACACCGTGGCCCCTTTCTTTGAGATAACTGTGCACTAGTGCGAGCCGCAAATGCCACTTCCAGCTTAGCTGTGCAGAAGAAGAACAACAAGAAGAAGAAATATCTCGAAATATGTCCGTCAGGCCCCTTCCCTTGAGATAAATCTGCAAATATCTCGGAAACGAAGCGAGCTATGGCAAAATGTTAAGAGACCTTTTTTGTACAGAATTATGTTTCCTACTTTTTATGTTCTATGATATTTTTTGATCAGACGCGTAGTTCTCGAGATATATCAAGATATTTAAAAGTTCCGAAGCCGCACCAACATAATAGAGATACAGAAACACCGTGGCCCCTTTCTTTGAGATATCTCTGCACTATTGCGAGCTGCAAATGCCACTTCCAGCTTAGCTGTGCAGAAGAAGAACAACAAGAAGAAGAAATATCTCGAAATATGTCCGTCAGGCCCCTTCCCTTGAGATAAATCTGCAAATATCTCGGAAACGAAGCGAGCTATGGCAAAATGTTAAGAGACCTTTTTTGTAGAGAATTAAGTTTCCTACATTTTATGTTGTATGATATTTTTTGATCAGATGCGTAGTTCTCGAGATATATCGAGATACTTAAAAGTTCCGAAGCCGCACCAACATAATAGAGATACAGAAACACCGTGGCCCCTTTCTTTCAGATAACTATGCACTATTGCGAGCTGCAAATGCCACTTCCAGCTTAGCTGTGCAGAAGAACAACAAGAAGAAGCAATATCTCGAAATATGTCCGTCAGGCCCCTTCCCTTGAGATAAATCTGCAAATATCTCGGAAACGAAGAGAGCTATGGCAAAATGTTAAGAGACCTTTTTTGTAGAGAATTAAGTTTCCTACTTTTTATGTTCTATGATATTTTTTGATCTGATGCGTAGTTCTCGAGATATATCAAGATATTTAAAAGTTCCGAAGCCGCACCAACATAATAGAGATACAGAAACACCGTGGCCCCTTTCTTTGAGATAACTCTGCACTATTGCGAGCTGTAAATGCCACTTCCAGCTTAGCTGTGCAGAAGAAGAACAACAAGAAGAAGAAATATCTCGAAATATGTCCGTCAGGCCCCTTCCCTTGAGATAAATCTGCAAATATCTCGGAAACGAAGCGAGCTATGGCAAAATGTTGAGAGACCTTTTTTGTAGAGAATTAAGTTTCCTACTATTTATGTTCTATGATATTTTTGGATCAGATGCGTAGTTCTCGAGATATATCAAGATATTTAAAAGTTCCGAAGCCGCACCAACATAATAGAGATACAGAAACACCGTGGCCCCTTTCTTTGAGATAACTGTGCACTAGTGCGAGCCGCAAATGCCACTTCCAGCTTAGCTGTGCAGAAGAAGAACAACAAGAAGAAGAAATATCTCGAAATATGTCCGTCAGGCCCCTTCCCTTGAGATATATCTGCAAATATCTCGGAAACGAAGCGAGCTATGGCAAAATGTTAAGAGACCTTTTTTGTAGAGAATTAAGTTTCCTACATTTTATGTTGTATGATATTTTTTGATCAGATGCGTAGTTCTCGAGATATATCGAGATACTTAAAAGTTCCGAAGCCGCACCAACATAATAGAGATACAGAAACACCGTGGCCCCTTTCTTTCAGATAACTATGCACTATTGCGAGCTGCAAATGCCACTTCCAGCTTAGCTGTGCAGAAGAACAACAAGAAGAAGCAATATCTCGAAATATGTCCGTCAGGCCCCTTCCCTTGAGATAAATCTGCAAATATCTCGGAAACGAAGAGAGGTATGGCAAAATGTTAAGAGACCTTTTTTGTAGAGAATTAAGTTTCCTACTTTTTATGTTCTATGATATTTTTTGATCTGATGCGTAGTTCTCGAGATATATCAAGATATTTAAAAGTTCCGAAGCCGCACCAACATAATAGAGATACAGAAACACCGTGGCCCCTTTCTTTGAGATAACTCTGCACTATTGCGAGCTGTAAATGCCACTTCCAGCTTAGCTGTGCAGAAGAAGAACAACAAGAAGAAGAAATATCTCGAAATATGTCCGTCAGGCCCCTTCCCTTGAGATAAATCTGCAAATATCTCGGAAACGAAGCGAGCTATGGCAAAATGTTGAGAGACCTTTTTTGTAGAGAATTAAGTTTCCTACTATTTATGTTCTATGATATTTTTGGATCAGATGCGTAGTTCTCGAGATATATCAAGATATTTAAAAGTTCCGAAGCCGCACCAACATAATAGAGATACAGAAACACCGTGGCCCCTTTCTTTGAGATAACTGTGCACTAGTGCGAGCCGCAAATGCCACTTCCAGCTTAGCTGTGCAGAAGAAGAACAACAAGAAGAAGAAATATCTCGAAATATGTCCGTCAGGCCCCTTCCCTTGAGATAAATCTGCAAATATCTCGGAAACGAAGCGAGCTATGGCAAAATGTTAAGAGACCTTTTTTGTAGAGAATTAAGTTTCCTACTTTTTATGTTCTATGATATTTTTTGATCTGATGCGTAGTTCTCGAGATATATCAAGATATTTAAAAGTTCCGAAGCCGCACCAACATAATAGAGATACAGAAACACCGTGGCCCCTTTCTTTGAGATAACTCTGCACTATTGCGAGCTGTAAATGCCACTTCCAGCTTAGCTGTGCAGAAGAAGAACAACAAGAAGAAGAAATATCTCGAAATATGTCCGTCAGGCCCCTTCCCTTGAGATAAATCTGCAAATATCTCGGAAACGAAGCGAGCTATGGCAAAATGTTGAGAGACCTTTTTTGTAGAGAATTAAGTTTCCTACTATTTATGTTCTATGATATTTTTGGATCAGATGCGTAGTTCTCGAGATATATCAAGATATTTAAAAGTTCCGAAGCCGCACCAACATAATAGAGATACAGAAACACCGTGGCCCCTTTCTTTGAGATAACTCTGCACTAGAGCGAGCCGCAAATGCCACTTCCAGCTTAGCTGTGCAGAAGAAGAAAAACAAGAAGAAGAAATATCTCGAAATATGTCCGTCAGGCCCCTTCCCTTGAGATAAATCTGCAAATATCTCGGAAACGAAGCGAGCTATGGCAAAATGTTAAGAGACCTTATTTGCAGAGAATTAAGTTTCCTACTTTTTATGTTCTATGATATTTTTTGATCAGATGCGTAGTTCTCGAGATATATCAAGATATTTAAAAGTTGCGAAACCGCACCAACATAATAGAGATACAGAAACACCGTGGCCCCTTTCTTTGAGATAACTCTGCACTAGTGCGAGCCGCAAATGCCACTTCCAGCTTAGCTGTGCAGAAGAAGAACAACAAGAAGAAGAAATATCTCGAAATATGTCCGTCAGGCCCCTTCCCTTGAGATAAATCTGCAAATATCTCGGAAACGAAGCGAGCTATGGCAAAATGTTAAGAGACCTTTTTTGTAGAGAATTAAGTTTCCTACTTTTTATCTTCTATGATATTTTTTGATCAGATGCGTAGTTCTCGAGATATATCAAGATATTTAAAAGTTCCGAAGCCGCACCAACATAATAGAGATACAGAAACACCGTGGCCCCTCTCTTTGAGATAACTCTGCACTATTGCGAGCTGTAAATGCCACTTCCAGCTTAGCTGTGCAGAAGAAGAACAACAAGAAGAAGAAATATCTCGAAATATGTCCGTCAGGCCCCTTCCCTTGAGATATATCTGCAAATATCTCGGAAACGAAGCGAGCTATGGCAAAATGTTAAGAGACCTTTTTTGTAGAGAATTCTGTTTCCTATAATTTATGTTCTATGATATTTTTTGATCAGAAGCGTAGTTTTCGAGATATATCGAGATATTTAAAAGTTCCGAAGCCGCACCAACATAATAGAGATACAGAAACACCGTGGCCCCTTTCTTTGAGATAACTCTGCACTAGTGCGAGCCGCAAATGCCACTTCCAGCTTAGCTGTGCAGAAGAAGAACAAGAAGAAGAAGAAATATCTCGAAATATGTCCGTCAGGCCCCTTCCCTTGAGATAAATCTGCAAATATCTCGGAAACGAAGCGAGCTATGGCAAAATGTTAAGAGACCTTTTTTGTAGAGAATTAAGTTTCCTACTTTTTATGTTCTATGGTATTTTTTGATCAGAAGCGTAGTTTTCGAGATATATCGAGATATTTAAAAGTTCCGAAGCCGCACCAACATAATAGGGATACAGAAACACCGTGGCCCCTTTCTTTGAGATAACTCTGCACGATTGCGAGCTGGAAATGCCACTTCCAGTTTAGCTGTGCAGAAGAAGAACAACAAGAAGAAGAAATATCTCGAAATATGTCCATCAGGACCCTTCCCTTGAGATAAATCTGCAAATATCTCGGAAACGAAGCGAGCTATGGCAAAATGTTAAGAGACCTTTTTTGTAGAGAACTAAGTTTCCTACTTTTTATCTTCTATGATATTTTTTGATCAGATGCGTAGTTCTCGAGATATATCAAGATATTTAAAAGTTCCGAAGCCGCACCAACATAATAGAGATACAGAAACACCGTGGCCCCTTTCTTTGAGATAACTCTGCACTATTGCGAGCTGGAAATGCCACCTCCAGTTTAGCTGTGCAGAAGAAGAACAACAAGAAGAAGAAATATCTCGAAATATGTCCGTCAGGCCCCTGCCCTTGAGATATATCTGCAAATATCTCGGAAACGAAGCGAGCTATGGCAAAATGTTAAGAGACCTTTTTTGTAGAGAATTATGTTTCCTACAATTTATGTTCTATGATATTTTTTGATCAGAAGCGTAGTTTTCGAGATATATCGAGATATTTAAAAGTTCCGAAGCCGCACCAACATAATAGAGATACAGAAACACCGTGGCCCCTTTCTTTGAGATAACTCTGCACTATTGCGAGCTGGAAATGCCACCTCCAGTTTAGCTGTGCAGAAGAAGAACAACAAGAAGAAGAAATATCTCGAAATATGTCCGTCAGGCCCCTGCCCTTGAGATATATCTGCAAATATCTCGGAAACGAAGCGAGCTATGGCAAAATGTTAAGAGACCTTTTTTGTAGAGAATTATGTTTCCTACAATTTATGTTCTACGATATTTTTTGATCAGAAGCGTAGTTTTCGAGATATATCGAGATATTTAAAAGTTCCGAAGCCGCACCAACATAATAGAGATACAGAAACACCGTGGCCCTTTTCTTTGAGATAACTCTGCACTAGTGCGAGCCGCAAATGCCACTTCCAGCTTAGCTGTGCAGAAGAAGAACAACAAGAACAAGAAATATCTCGAAATATGTCCGTCAGGCCCGTTCCCTTGAGATAAATATGCAAATATCTCGGAAACGAAGCGAGCTATGGCAAAATGTTAAGCGACCTTTCTTGTAGAGAATTAAGTTTCCTACTTTTTATGTTCTATGATATTTTTTGATCAGATGCGTAGTTCTCGAGATATATCAAGATATTTAAAAGTTCCGAAGCCCCACCAACATAATAGAGATACAGAAACACCGTGGCCACTTTCTTTGAGATAACTCTGCACTAGAGCGAGCCGCAAATGCCACTTCCAGCTTAGCTGTGCAGAAGAAGAACAACAAGAAGAAGAAATATCTCGAAATATGTCCGTCAGGCCCCTTCCCTTGAGATAAATCTGCAAATATCTCGGAAACGAAGCGAGCTATGGCAAAATGTTAAGAGACCTTATTTGCAGAGAATTAAGTTTCCTACTTTTTATGTTCTATGATATTTTTTGATCAGATGCGTAGTTCTCGAGATATATCAAGATATTTAAAAGTTGCGAAACCGCACCAACATAATAGAGATACAGAAACACCGTGGCCCCTTTCTTTGAGATAACTGTGCACTAGTGCGAGCCGCAAATGCCACTTCCAGCTTAGCTGTGCAGAAGAAGAACAACAAGAAGAAGAAATATCTCGAAATATGTCCGTCAGGCCCCTTCCCTTGAGATAAATCTGCAAATATCTCGGAAACGAAGCGAGCTATGGCAAAATGTTAAGAGACCTTTTTTGTAGAGAATTAAGTTCCCTACTTTTTATCTTCTATGATATTTTTTGATCAGATGCGTAGTTCTCGAGATATATCAAGATATTTAAAAGTTCCGAAGCCGCACCAACATAATAGAGATACAGAAACACCGTGGCCCCTTTCTTTGAGATAACTGTGCACTAGTGCGAGCCGCAAATGCCACTTCCAGCTTAGCTGTGCAGAAGAAGAACAACAAGAAGAAGAAATATCTCGAAATATGTCCGTCAGGCCCCTTCCCTTGAGATAAATCTGCAAATATCTCGGAAACGAAGCGAGCTATGGCAAAATGTTAAGAGACCTTTTTTGTAGAGAATTAAGTTTCCTACATTTTATGTTGTATGATATTTTTTGATCAGATGCGTAGTTCTCGAGATATATCGAGATACTTAAAAGTTCCGAAGCCGCACCAACATAATAGAGATACAGAAACACCGTGGCCCCTTTCTTTCAGATAACTATGCACTATTGCGAGCTGCAAATGCCACTTCCAGCTTAGCTGTGCAGAAGAACAACAAGAAGAAGCAATATCTCGAAATATGTCCGTCAGGCCCCTTCCCTTGAGATAAATCTGCAAATATCTCGGAAACGAAGAGAGGTATGGCAAAATGTTAAGAGACCTTTTTTGTAGAGAATTAAGTTTCCTACTTTTTATGTTCTATGATATTTTTTGATCTGATGCGTAGTTCTCGAGATATATCAAGATATTTAAAAGTTCCGAAGCCGCACCAACATAATAGAGATACAGAAACACCGTGGCCCCTTTCTTTGAGATAACTCTGCACTATTGCGAGCTGCAAATGCCACTTCCAGCTTAGCTGTGCAGAAGAAGAACAACAAGAAGAAGAAATATCTCGAAATATGTCCGTCAGGCCCCTTCCCTTGAGATAAATCTGCAAATATCTCGGAAACGAAGCGAGCTATGGCAAAATGTTGAGAGACCTTTTTTGTAGAGAATTAAGTTTCCTACTATTTATGTTCTATGATATTTTTGGATCAGATGCGTAGTTCTCGAGATATATCAAGATATTTAAAAGTTCCGAAGCCGCACCAACATAATAGAGATACAGAAACACCGTGGCCCCTTTCTTTGAGATAACTGTGCACTAGTGCGAGCCGCAAATGCCACTTCCAGCTTAGCTGTGCAGAAGAAGAACAACAAGAAGAAGAAATATCTCGAAATATGTCCGTCAGGCCCCTTCCCTTGAGATAAATCTGCAAATATCTCGGAAACGAAGCGAGCTATGGCAAAATGTTAAGAGACCTTTTTTGTAGAGAATTAAGTTTCCTACTTTTTATGTTCTATGATATTTTTTGATCTGATGCGTAGTTCTCGAGATATATCAAGATATTTAAAAGTTCCGAAGCCGCACCAACATAATAGAGATACAGAAACACCGTGGCCCCTTTCTTTGAGATAACTCTGCACTATTGCGAGCTGTAAATGCCACTTCCAGCTTAGCTGTGCAGAAGAAGAACAACAAGAAGAAGAAATATCTCGAAATATGTCCGTCAGGCCCCTTCCCTTGAGATAAATCTGCAAATATCTCGGAAACGAAGCGAGCTATGGCAAAATGTTGAGAGACCTTTTTTGTAGAGAATTAAGTTTCCTACTATTTATGTTCTATGATATTTTTGGATCAGATGCGTAGTTCTCGAGATATATCAAGATATTTAAAAGTTCCGAAGCCGCACCAACATAATAGAGATACAGAAACACCGTGGCCCCTTTCTTTGAGATAACTCTGCACTAGAGCGAGCCGCAAATGCCACTTCCAGCTTAGCTGTGCAGAAGAAGAACAACAAGAAGAAGAAAAATCTCGAAATATGTCCGTCAGGCCCCTTCCCTTGAGATAAATCTGCAAATATCTCGGAAACGAAGCGAGCTATGGCAAAATGTTAAGAGACCTTATTTGCAGAGAATTAAGTTTCCTACTTTTTATGTTCTATGATATTTTTTGATCAGATGCGTAGTTCTCGAGATATATCAAGATATTTAAAAGTTGCGAAACCGCACCAACATAATAGAGATACAGAAACACCGTGGCCCCTTTCTTTGAGATAACTCTGCACTAGTGCGAGCCGCAAATGCCACTTCCAGCTTAGCTGTGCAGAAGAAGAACAACAAGAAGAAGAAATATCTCGAAATATGTCCGTCAGGCCCCTTCCCTTGAGATAAATCTGCAAATATCTCGGAAACGAAGCGAGCTATGGCAAAATGTTAAGAGACCTTTTTTGTAGAGAATTAAGTTTCCTACTTTTTATCTTCTATGATATTTTTTGATCAGAAGCGTAGTTCTCGAGATATATCAAGATATTTAAAAGTTCCGAAGCCGCACCAACATAATAGAGATACAGAAACACCGTGGCCCCTCTCTTTGAGATAACTCTGCACTATTGCGAGCTGTAAATGCCACTTCCAGCTTAGCTGTGCAGAAGAAGAACAACAAGAAGAAGAAATATCTCGAAATATGTCCGTCAGGCCCCTTCCCTTGAGATATATCTGCAAATATCTCGGAAACGAAGCGAGCTATGGCAAAATGTTAAGAGACCTTTTTTGTAGAGAATTCTGTTTCCTATAATTTATGTTCTATGATATTTTTTGATCAGAAGCGTAGTTTTCGAGATATATCGAGATATTTAAAAGTTCCGAAGCCGCACCAACATAATAGAGATACAGAAACACCGTGGCCCCTTTCTTTGAGATAACTCTGCACTAGTGCGAGCCGCAAATGCCACTTCCAGCTTAGCTGTGCAGAAGAAGAACAAGAAGAAGAAGAAATATCTCGAAATATGTCCGTCAGGCCCCTTCCCTTGAGATAAATCTGCAAATATCTCGGAAACGAAGCGAGCTATGGCAAAATGTTAAGAGACCTTTTTTGTAGAGAATTAAGTTTCCTACTTTTTATGTTCTATGATATTTTTTGATCAGAAGCGTAGTTTTCGAGATATATCGAGATATTTAAAAGTTCCGAAGCCGCACCAACATAATAGGGATACAGAAACACCGTGGCCCCTTTCTTTGAGATAACTCTGCACGATTGCGAGCTGTAAATGCCACTTCCAGTTTAGCTGTGCAGAAGAAGAACAACAAGAAGAAGAAATATCTCGAAATATGTCCATCAGGACCCTTCCCTTGAGATAAATCTGCAAATATCTCGGAAACGAAGCGAGCTATGGCAAAATGTTAAGAGACCTTTTTTGTAGAGAACTAAGTTTCCTACTTTTTATCTTCTATGATATTTTTTGATCAGATGCGTAGTTCTCGAGATATATCAAGATATTTAAAAGTTCCGAAGCCGCACCAACATAATAGAGATACAGAAACACCGTGGCCCCTTTCTTTGAGATAACTCTGCACTATTGCGAGCTGGAAATGCCACCTCCAGTTTAGCTGTGCAGAAGAAGAACAACAAGAAGAAGAAATATCTCGAAATATGTCCGTCAGGCCCCTGCCCTTGAGATATATCTGCAAATATCTCGGAAACGAAGCGAGCTATGGCAAAATGTTAAGAGACCTTTTTTGTAGAGAATTATGTTTCCTACAATTTATGTTCTACGATATTTTTTGATCAGAAGCGTAGTTTTCGAGATATATCGAGATATTTAAAAGTTCCGAAGCCGCACCAACATAATAGAGATACAGAAACACCGTGGCCCTTTTCTTTGAGATAACTCTGCACTAGTGCGAGCCGCAAATGCCACTTCCAGCTTAGCTGTGCAGAAGAAGAACAACAAGAACAAGAAATATCTCGAAATATGTCCGTCAGGCCCGTTCCCTTGAGATAAATATGCAAATATCTCGGAAACGAAGCGAGCTATGGCAAAATGTTAAGCGACCTTTTTTGTAGAGAATTAAGTTTCCTACTTTTTATGTTCTATGATATTTTTTGATCAGATGCGTAGTTCTCGAGATATATCAAGATATTTAAAAGTTCCGAAGCCCCACCAACATAATAGAGATACAGAAACACCGTGGCCACTTTCTTTGAGATAACTCTGCACTAGAGCGAGCCGCAAATGCCACTTCCAGCTTAGCTGTGCAGAAGAAGAACAACAAGAAGAAGAAATATCTCGAAATATGTCCGTCAGGCCCCTTCCCTTGAGATAAATCTGCAAATATCTCGGAAACGAAGCGAGCTATGGCAAAATGTTAAGAGACCTTATTTGCAGAGAATTAAGTTTCCTACTTTTTATGTTCTATGATATTTTTTGATCAGATGCGTAGTTCTCGAGATATATCAAGATATTTAAAAGTTGCGAAACCGCACCAACATAATAGAGATACAGAAACACCGTGGCCCCTTTCTTTGAGATAACTGTGCACTAGTGCGAGCCGCAAATGCCACTTCCAGCTTAGCTGTGCAGAAGAAGAACAACAAGAAGAAGAAATATCTCGAAATATGTCCGTCAGGCCCCTTCCCTTGAGATAAATCTGCAAATATCTCGGAAACGAAGCGAGCTATGGCAAAATGTTAAGAGACCTTTTTTGTAGAGAATTAAGTTCCCTACTTTTTATCTTCTATGATATTTTTTGATCAGATGCGTAGTTCTCGAGATATATCAAGATATTTAAAAGTTCCGAAGCCGCACCAACATAATAGAGATACAGAAACACCGTGGCCCCTTTCTTTGAGATAACTCTGCACTATTGCGAGCTGTAAATGCCACTTCCAGCTTAGCTGTGCAGAAGAAGAACAACAAGAAGAAGAAATATCTCGAAATATGTCCGTCAGGCCCCTTCCCTTGAGATATATCTGCAAATATCTCGGAAACGAAGCGAGCTATGGCAAAATGTTAAGAGACCTTTTTTGTAGAGAATTCTGTTTCCTATAATTTATGTTCTATGATATTTTTTGATCAGAAGCGTAGTTTTCGAGATATATCGAGATATTTAAAAGTTCCGAAGCCGCACCAACATAATAGAGATACAGAAACACCGTGGCCCCTTTCTTTGAGATAACTCTGCACTAGTGCGAGCCGCAAATGCCACTTCCAGCTTAGCTGTGCAGAAGAAGAACAAGAAGAAGAAGAAATATCTCGAAATATGTCCGTCAGGCCCCTTCCCTTGAGATAAATCTGCAAATATCTCGGAAACGAAGCGAGCTATGGCAAAATGTTAAGAGACCTTTTTTGTAGAGAATTAAGTTTCCTACTTTTTATGTTCTATGATATTTTTTGATCAGAAGCGTAGTTTTCGAGATATATCGAGATATTTAAAAGTTCCGAAGCCGCACCAACATAATAGGGATACAGAAACACCGTGGCCCCTTTCTTTGAGATAACTCTGCACGATTGCGAGCTGGAAATGCCACTTCCAGTTTAGCTGTGCAGAAGAAGAACAACAAGAAGAAGAAATATCTCGAAATATGTCCATCAGGACCCTTCCCTTGAGATAAATCTGCAAATATCTCGGAAACGAAGCGAGCTATGGCAAAATGTTAAGAGACCTTTTTTGTAGAGAATTAAGTTTCCTACTTTTTATGTTCTATGATATTTTTTGATCAGAAGCCTAGTTTTCGAGATATATCGAGATATTTAAAAGTTCCGAAGCCGCACCAACATAATAGGGATACAGAAATACCGTGGCCCCTTTCTTTGAGATAACTCTGCACGATTGCGAGCTGGAAATGCCACTTCCAGTTTAGCTGTGCAGAAGAAGAACAACAAGAAGAAGAAATATCTCGAAATATGTCCATCAGGACCCTTCCCTTGAGATAAATCTGCAAATATCTCGGAAACGAAGCGAGCTATGGCAAAATGTTAAGAGACCTTTTTTGTAGAGAATTAAGTTTCCTACTTTTTATCTTCTATGATATTTTTTGATCAGATGCGTAGTTCTCGAGATATATCAAGATATTTAAAAGTTCCGAAGCCGCACCAACATAATAGAGATACAGAAACATCGTGGCCCCTTTCTTTGAGATAACTCTGCACTATTGCGAGCTGGAAATGCCACCTCCAGTTTAGCTGTGCAGAAGAAGAACAACAAGAAGAAGAAATATCTCGAAATATGTCCGTCAGGCCCCTGCCCTTGAGATATATCTGCAAATATCTCGGAAACGAAGCGAGCTATGGCAAAATGTTAAGAGACCTTTTTTGTAGAGAATTATGTTTCCTACAATTTATGTTCTATGATATTTTTTGATCAGAATCGTAGTTTTCGAGATATATCGAGATATTTAAAAGTTCCGAAGCCACACCAACATAATAGAGATACAGAAACACCGTGGCCCCTTTCTTTGAGATAACTCTGCACTAGTGCGAGCCGCAAATGCCACTTCCAGCTTAGCTGTGCAGAAGAAGAACAACAAGAAGAAAAAATATCTCGAAATATGTCCGTCAGGCCCGTTCCCTTGAGATAAATCTGCAAATATCTCGGAAACGAAGCGAGCTATGGCAAAATGTTAAGAGACCTTTTTTGTAGAGAATTAAGTTTCCTACTTTTTATCTTCTATGATATTTTTTGATCAGATGCGTAGTTCTCGAGATATATCAAGATATTTAAAAGTTCCGAAGCCGCACCAACATAATAGAGATACAGAAACACCGTGGCCCCTTTCTTTGAGATAACTCTGCACTATTGCGAGCTGGAAATGCCACCTCCAGTTTAGCTGTGCAGAAGAAGAACAACAAGAAGAAGAAATATCTCGAAATATGTCCGTCAGGCCCCTGCCCTTGAGATATATCTGCAAATATCTCGGAAACGAAGCGAGCTATGGCAAAATGTTAAGAGACCTTTTTTGTAGAGAATTATGTTTCCTACAATTTATGTTCTATGATATTTTTTGATCAGAATCGTAGTTTTCGAGATATATCGAGATCTTTAAAAGTTCCGAAGCCGCACCAACATAATAGAGATACAGAAACACCGTGGCCCCTTTCTTTGAGATAACTCTGCACTAGTGCGAGCCGCAAATGCCACTTCCAGCTTAGCTGTGCAGAAGAAGAACAACAAGAAGAAGAAATATCTCGAAATATGTCCGTCAGGCCCGTTCCCTTGAGATAAATATGCAAATATCTCGGAAACGAAGCGAGCTATGGCAAAATGTTAAGCGACCTTTTTTGTAGAGAATTAAGTTTCCTACTTTTTATGTTCTATGATATTTTTTGATCAGATGCGTAGTTCTCGAGATATATCAAGATATTTAAAAGTTCCGAAGCCCCACCAACATAATAGAGATACAGAAACACCGTGGCCACTTTCTTTGAGATAACTCTGCACTAGAGCGAGCCGCAAATGCCACTTCCAGCTTAGCTGTGCAGAAGAAGAACAACAAGAAGAAGAAATATCTCGAAATATGTCCGTCAGGCCCCTTCCCTTGAGATAAATCTGCAAATATCTCGGAAACGAAGCGAGCTATGGCAAAATGTTAAGAGACCTTATTTGCAGAGAATTAAGTTTCCTACTTTTTATGTTCTATGATATTTTTTGATCAGATGCGTAGTTCTCGAGATATATCAAGATATTTAAAAGTTGCGAAACCGCACCAACATAATAGAGATACAGAAACACCGTGGCCCCTTTCTTTGAGATAACTGTGCACTAGTGCGAGCCGCAAATGCCACTTCCAGCTTAGCTGTGCAGAAGAAGAACAACAAGAAGAAGAAATATCTCGAAATATGTCCGTCAGGCCCCTTCCCTTGAGATAAATCTGCAAATATCTCGGAAACGAAGCGAGCTATGGCAAAATGTTAAGAGACCTTTTTTGTAGAGAATTAAGTTCCCTACTTTTTATCTTCTATGATATTTTTTGATCAGATGCGTAGTTCTCGAGATATATCAAGATATTTAAAAGTTCCGAAGCCGCACCAACATAATAGAGATACAGAAACACCGTGGCCCCTTTCTTTGAGATAACTCTGCACTATTGCGAGCTGTAAATGCCACTTCCAGCTTAGCTGTGCAGAAGAAGAACAACAAGAAGAAGAAATATCTCGAAATATGTCCGTCAGGCCCCTTCCCTTGAGATATATCTGCAAATATCTCGGAAACGAAGCGAGCTATGGCAAAATGTTAAGAGACCTTTTTTGTAGAGAATTCTGTTTCCTATAATTTATGTTCTATGATATTTTTTGATCAGAAGCGTAGTTTTCGAGATATATCGAGATATTTAAAAGTTCCGAAGCCGCACCAACATAATAGAGATACAGAAACACCGTGGCCCCTTTCTTTGAGATAACTCTGCACTAGTGCGAGCCGCAAATGCCACTTCCAGCTTAGCTGTGCAGAAGAAGAACAAGAAGAAGAAGAAATATCTCGAAATATGTCCGTCAGGCCCCTTCCCTTGAGATAAATCTGCAAATATCTCGGAAACGAAGCGAGCTATGGCAAAATGTTAAGAGACCTTTTTTGTAGAGAATTAAGTTTCCTACTTTTTATGTTCTATGATATTTTTTGATCAGAAGCGTAGTTTTCGAGATATATCGAGATATTTAAAAGTTCCGAAGCCGCACCAACATAATAGGGATACAGAAACACCGTGGCCCCTTTCTTTGAGATAACTCTGCACGATTGCGAGCTGGAAATGCCACTTCCAGTTTAGCTGTGCAGAAGAAGAACAACAAGAAGAAGAAATATCTCGAAATATGTCCATCAGGACCCTTCCCTTGAGATAAATCTGCAAATATCTCGGAAACGAAGCGAGCTATGGCAAAATGTTAAGAGACCTTTTTTGTAGAGAATTAAGTTTCCTACTTTTTATGTTCTATGATATTTTTTGATCAGAAGCCTAGTTTTCGAGATATATCGAGATATTTAAAAGTTCCGAAGCCGCACCAACATAATAGGGATACAGAAACACCGTGGCCCCTTTCTTTGAGATAACTCTGCACGATTGCGAGCTGGAAATGCCACTTCCAGTTTAGCTGTGCAGAAGAAGAACAACAAGAAGAAGAAATATCTCGAAATATGTCCATCAGGACCCTTCCCTTGAGATAAATCTGCAAATATCTCGGAAACGAAGCGAGCTATGGCAAAATGTTAAGAGACCTTTTTTGTAGAGAATTAAGTTTCCTACTTTTTATCTTCTATGATATTTTTTGATCAGATGCGTAGTTCTCGAGATAT
This sequence comes from Osmia lignaria lignaria, assembly GCF_051020975.1. NCBI lineage: Eukaryota > Metazoa > Arthropoda > Insecta > Hymenoptera > Megachilidae > Osmia > Osmia lignaria. Next base: position 10,313,444 of record NW_027478166.1, read on the forward strand.
ATCAAGATATTTAAAAGTTCCGAAGCCGCACCAACATAATAGAGATACAGAAACATCGTGGCCCCTTTCTTTGAGATAACTCTGCACTATTGCGAGCTGGAAATGCCACCTCCAGTTTAGCTGTGCAGAAGAAGAACAACAAGAAGAAGAAATATCTCGAAATATGTCCGTCAGGCCCCTGCCCTTGAGATATATCTGCAAATATCTCGGAAACGAAGCGAGCTATGGCAAAATGTTAAGAGACCTTTTTTGTAGAGAATTATGTTTCCTACAATTTATGTTCTATGATATTTTTTGATCAGAATCGTAGTTTTCGAGATATATCGAGATATTTAAAAGTTCCGAAGCCACACCAACATAATAGAGATACAGAAACACCGTGGCCCCTTTCTTTGAGATAACTCTGCACTAGTGCGAGCCGCAAATGCCACTTCCAGCTTAGCTGTGCAGAAGAAGAACAACAAGAAGAAAAAATATCTCGAAATATGTCCGTCAGGCCCGTTCCCTTGAGATAAATCTGCAAATATCTCGGAAACGAAGCGAGCTATGGCAAAATGTTAAGAGACCTTTTTTGTAGAGAATTAAGTTTCCTACTTTTTATCTTCTATGATATTTTTTGATCAGATGCGTAGTTCTCGAGATATATCAAGATATTTAAAAGTTCCGAAGCCGCACCAACATAATAGAGATACAGAAACACCGTGGCCCCTTTCTTTGAGATAACTCTGCACTATTGCGAGCTGGAAATGCCACCTCCAGTTTAGCTGTGCAGAAGAAGAACAACAAGAAGAAGAAATATCTCGAAATATGTCCGTCAGGCCCCTGCCCTTGAGATATATCTGCAAATATCTCGGAAACGAAGCGAGCTATGGCAAAATGTTAAGAGACCTTTTTTGTAGAGAATTATGTTTCCTACAATTTATGTTCTATGATATTTTTTGATCAGAATCGTAGTTTTCGAGATATATCGAGATCTTTAAAAGTTCCGAAGCCGCACCAACATAATAGAGATACAGAAACACCGTGGCCCCTTTCTTTGAGATAACTCTGCACTAGTGCGAGCCGTAAATGCCACTTCCAGCTTAGCTGTGCAGAAGAAGAACAACAAGAAGAAGAAATATCTCGAAATATGTCCGTCAGGCCCGTTCCCTTGAGATAAATATGCAAATATCTCGGAAACGAAGCGAGCTATGGCAAAATGTTAAGCGACCTTTTTTGTAGAGAATTAAGTTTCCTACTTTTTATGTTCTATGATATTTTTTGATCAGATGCGTAGTTCTCGAGATATATCAAGATATTTAAAAGTTCCGAAGCCCCACCAACATAATAGAGATACAGAAACACCGTGGCCCCTTTCTTTGAGATAACTCTGCACTAGCGCGAGCCGCAAATGCCACTTACAGCTTAGCTGTGCAGAAGAAGAACAACGAGAAGAAGAAATATCTCGAAATATGTCCGTCAGGCCCCTTCCCTTGAGATAAATCTGCAAATATCTCGGAAACGAAGCGAGCTATGGCAAAATGTTAAGAGACCTTTTTTGTAGAGAATTAAGTTTCCTACATTTTATGTTCTATGATATTTTTTGATCAGATGCGTAGTTCTCGAGATATATCGAGATACTTAAAAGTTCCGAAGCCGCACCAACATAATAGAGATACAGAAACACCGTGGCCCCTTTCTTTGAGATAACTGTGCACTAGTGCGAGCCGCAAATGCCACTTCCAGCTTAGCTGTGCAGAAGAAGAACAACAAGAAGAAGAAATATCTCGAAATATGTCCGTCAGGCCCCTTCCCTTGAGATAAATCTGCAAATATCTCGGAAACGAAGCGAGCTATGGCAAAATGTTAAGAGACCTTTTTTGTACAGAATTATGTTTCCTACTTTTTATGTTCTATGATATTTTTTGATCAGACGCGTTGTTCTCGAGATATATCAAGATATTTAAAAGTTCCGAAGCCGCACCAACATAATAGAGATACAGAAACACCGTGGCCCCTTTCTTTGAGATATCTCTGCACTATTGCGAGCTGCAAATGCCACTTCCAGCTTAGCTGTGCAGAAGAAGAACAACAAGAAGAAGAAATATCTCGAAATATGTCCGTGAGGCCCCTTCCCTTGAGATAAATCCGCAAATATCTCGGAATCGAAGCGAGCTATGGCAAAATGTTAAGAGACCTTTTTTGTAGAGAATTAAGTTTCCTACTTTTTATGTTCTATGATATTTTTTGATCAGATGCGTAGATCTCGAGATATATCAAGATATTTAAAAGTTCCGAAGCCGCACCAACATAATAGAGATACAGAAACACCGTGGCCCCTTTCTTTGAGATAACTCTGCACTAGCGCGAGCCGCAAATGCCACTTACAGCTTAGCTGTGCAGAAGAAGAACAACGAGAAGAAGAAATATCTCGAAATATGTCCGTCAGGCCCCTTCCCTTGAGATAAATCTGCAAATATCTCGGAAACGAAGCGAGCTATGGCAAAATGTTAAGAGACCTTTTTTGTAGAGAATTAAGTTTCCTACATTTTATGTTCCATGATATTTTTTGATCAGATGCGTAGTTCTCGAGATATATCAAGATATTTAAAAGTTCCGAAGCCGCACCAACATAATAGAGATACAGAAACACCGTGGCCCCTTTCTTTGAGATAACTCTGCACTAGCGCGAGCCGCAAATGCCACTTACAGCTTAGCTGTGCAGAAGAAGAACAACGAGAAGAAGAAATATCTCGAAATATGTCCGTCAGGCCCCTTCCCTTGAGATAAATCTGCAAATATCTCGGAAACGAAGCGAGCTATGGCAAAATGTTAAGAGACCTTTTTTGTAGAGAATTAAGTTTCCTACATTTTATGTTCTATGATATTTTTTGATCAGATGCGTAGTTCTCGAGATATATCAAGATATTTAAAAGTTCCGAAGCCGCACCAACATAATAGAGATACAGAAACACCGTGGCCCCTTTCTTTGAGATAACCGTGCACTAGTGCGAGCCGCAAATGCCACTTCCAGCTTAGCTGTGCAGAAGAAGAACAACAAGAAGAAGAAATATCTCGAAATATGACCGTTAGGCCCCTTCCCTTGAGATAAATCTGCAAATATCTCGGAAACGAAGCGAGCTATGGCAAAATGTTAAGAGACCTTTTTTGTACAGAATTATGTTTCCTACTTTTTATGTTCTATGATATTTTTTGATCAGGCGCGTAGTTCTCGAGATATATCAAGATATTTAAAAGTTCCGAAACCGCACCAACATAATAGAGATACAGAAACACCGTGGCCCCTTTCTTTGAGATAACCGTGCACTAGTGCGAGCCGCAAATGCCACTTCCAGCTTAGCTGTGCAGAAGAAGAACAACAAGAAGAAGAAATATCTCGAAATATGACCGTTAGGCCCCTTCCCTTGAGATAAATCTGCAAATATCTCGGAAACGAAGCGAGCTATGGCAAAATGTTAAGAGACCTTTTTTGTACAGAATTATGTTTCCTACTTTTTATGTTCTATGATATTTTTTGATCAGGCGCGTAGTTCTCGAGATATATCAAGATATTTAAAAGTTCCGAAACCGCACCAACATAATAGAGATACAGAAACACCGTGGCCCCTTTCTTTGAGATAACTCTGCACTAGTGCGAGCCGCAAATGCCACTTCCAGCTTAGCTGTGCAGAAGAAGAACAACAAGAAGAAGAAATATCTCGAAATATGTCCGTTAGGCCCCTTCCCTTGAGATAAATCTGCAAATATCTCGGAAACGAAGCGAGCTATGGCAAAATGTTAAGAGACCTTTTTTGTAGAGAATTAAGTTTCCTACTTTTTATGTTCTATGATATTTTTTGATCAGATGCGTAGATCTCGAGATATATCAAGATATTTAAAGGTTCCGAAGCCGCACCAACATAATAGAGATACAGAAACACCGTGGCCCCTTTCTTTGAGATAACTCTGCACTAGTGCGAGCCGCAAATGCCACTTCCAGCTTAGCTGTGCAGAAGAAGAACAACAAGAAGAAGAAATATCTCGAAATATGTCCGTCAGGCCCCTTCCCTTGAGATTAATCTGCAAATATCTCGGAAACGAAGCGAGCTATGGCAAAATGTTAAGAGACCTTTTTTGTAGAGAATTAAGTTTCCTACTTTTTATGTTCTATGATATTTTTTGATCAGATGCGTAGTTCTCGAGATATATCAAGATATTTAAAAGTTCCGAAGCCGCACCAACATAATAGAGATACAGAAACACCGTGGCCCCTTTCTTTGAGATAACTCTGCACTAGTGCGAGCCGCAAATGCCACTTCCAGCTTGGCTGTGCAGAAGAAGAACAACAAGAAGAAGAAATATCTCGAAATATGTCCGACAGGCCCCTTCCCTTGAGATAAATCTGCAAATATCTCGGAAACGAAGCGAGCTATGGCGAAATGTTAAGAGACCTTTTTTGTAGAGAATTAAGTTTCCTACTTTTTATCTTCTACGATATTTTTTGATCAGATGCGTAGTTCTCGAGATATATCAAGATATTTAAAAGTTCCGAAGCCGCACCAACATAATAGAGATACAGAAACACCGTGGCCCCTTTCTTTGAGATAACTCTGCACTAGTGCGAGCCGCAAATGCCACTTCCAGCTTAGCTGTGCAGAAGAAGAACAACAAGAAGAAGAAATATCTCGAAATATGTCCGACAGGCCCCTTCCCTTGAGATAAATCTGCAAATATCTCGGAAACGAAGCGAGCTATGGCGAAATGTTAAGAGACCTTTTTTGTAGAGAATTAAGTTTCCTACTTTTTATCTTCTATGATATTTTTTGATCAGATGCGTAGTTCTCGAGATATATCAAGATATTTAAAAGTTCCGAAGCCGCACCAACATAATAGAGATACAGAAACACCGTGGCCCCTTTCTTTGAGATAACTCTGCCCTATTGCGCGCTGCAAATGCCACTTCCAGCTTAGCTGTGCAGAAGAAGAACAACAAGAAGAAGAAATATCTCGAAATATGTCCATCAGGACCCTTCCCTTGAGATAAATCTGCAAATATCTCGGAAACGAAGCGAGCTATGGCAAAATGTTAAGAGACCTTTTTTGTAGAGAATAATGTTTCCTACAATTTACGTTCTATGATATTTTTTGATCAGAAGCGTAGTTTTCGAGATATATCGAAATATTTAAAAGTTCCGAAGCCGCACCAACATAATAGAGATACAGAAACACCGTGGCCCCTTTCTTTGAGATAACTCTGCACTAGTGCGAGCCGCAAATGCCACTTCCAGCTTAGCTGTGCAGAAGAAGAACAACAAGAAGAAGAAATATCTCGAAATATGTCCATCAGGACCCTTCCCTTGAGATAAATCTGCAAATATCTCGGAAACGAAGCGAGCTATGGCAAAATGTTAAGAGACCTTATTTGTAGAGAATTAAGTTTCCTACTTTTTATGTTCTATGATATTTTTTGATCAGATGCGTAGTTCTCGAGATATATCAAGATATTTAAAAGTTCCGAAGCCGCACCAACATAATAGAGATACAGAAACACCGTGGCCCCTTTCTTTGAGATAACTCTGCCCTATTGCGCGCTGCAAATGCCACTTCCAGCTTAGCTGTGCAGAAGAAGAACAACAAGAAGAAGAAATATCTCGAAATATGTCCATCAGGACCCTTCCCTTGAGATAAATCTGCAAATATCTCGGAAACGAAGCGAGCTATGGCAAAATGTTAAGAGACCTTTTTTGTAGAGAATAATGTTTCCTACAATTTACGTTCTATGATATTTTTTGATCAGAAGCGTAGTTTTCGAGATATATCGAAATATTTAAAAGTTCCGAAGCCGCACCAACATAATAGAGATACAGAAACACCGTGGCCCCTTTCTTTGAGATAACTCTGCACTAGTGCGAGCCGCAAATGCCACTTCCAGCTTAGCTGTGCAGAAGAAGAACAACAAGAAGAAGAAATATCTCGAAATATGTCCGACAGGCCCCTTCCCTTGAGATAAATCTGCAAATATCTCGGAAACGAAGCGAGCTATGGCGAAATGTTAAGAGACCTTTTTTGTAGAGAATTAAGTTTCCTACTTTTTATGTTCTATGATATTTTTTGATCAGAAGCGTAGTTTTCGAGATATATCGAGATATTTAAAAGTTCCGAAGCCGCACCAACATAATAGAGATACAGAAACACCGTGGCCCCTTTCTTTGAGATAACTCTGCACTAGTGCGAGCCGCAAATGCCACTTCCAGCTTAGCTGTGCAGAAGAAGAACAACAAGAAGAAGAAATATCTCGAAATATGTCCGACAGGCCCCTTCCCTTGAGATAAATCTGCAAATATCTCGGAAACGAAGCGAGCTATGGCGAAATGTTAAGAGACCTTTTTTGTAGAGAATTAAGTTTCCTACTTTTTATCTTCTATGATATTTTTTGATCAGATGCGTAGTTCTCGAGATATATCAAGATATTTAAAAGTTCCGAAGCCGCACCAACATAATAGAGATACAGAAACACCGTGGCCCCTTTCTTTGAGATAACTCTGCACTATTGCGCGCTGCAAATGCCACTTCCAGCTTAGCTGTGCAGAAGAAGAACAACAAGAAGAAGAAATATCTCGAAATATGTCCGTCAGGCCCCTTCCCTTGAGATAAATCTGCAAATATCTCGGAAACGAAGCGAGCTATGGCAAAATGTTAAGAGACCTTTTTTGTAGAGAATTAAGTTTCCTACTTTTTATGTTCTATGATATTTTTCGATCAGAGGCGTAGTTCTCGAGATATATCAAGATATTTAAAAGTTCCGAAGCCGCACCAACATAATAGAGATACAGAAACACCGTGGCCCCTTTCTTTGAGATAACTCTGCACGATTGCGAGCTGGAAATGCCACTTTCAGTTTAGCTGTGCAGAAGAAGAACAACAAGAAGAAGAAATATCTCGAAATATGTCCATCAGGCCCCTTCCCTTGAGATAAATCTGCAAATATCTCGGAAACGAAGCGAGCTATGGCAAAATGTTAAGAGACGTTTTTTGTAGAGAATTATGTTTCCTACAATTTATGTTCTATGATATTTTTTGATCAGAAGCGTAGTTTTCGAGATATATCGAGATATTTAAAAGTTCCGAAGCCGCACCAACATAATAGAGATACAGAAACACCGTGGCCCCTTTCTTTGAGATAACTCTGCACTAGTGCGAGCCGCAAATGCCACTTCCAGCTTAGCTGTGCAGAAGAAGAACAACAAGAAGAAGAAATATCTCGAAATATGTCCGACAGGCCCCTTCCCTTGAGATAAATCTGCAAATATCTCGGAAACGAAGCGAGCTATGGCGAAATGTTAAGAGACCTTTTTTGTAGAGAATTAAGTTTCCTACTTTTTATGTTCTATGATATTTTTTGATCAGAAGCGTAGTTTTCGAGATATATCGAGATATTTAAAAGTTCCGAAGCCGCACCAACATAATAGAGATACAGAAACACCGTGGCCCCTTTCTTTGAGATAACTCTGCACTAGTGCGAGCCGCAAATGCCACTTCCAGCTTAGCTGTGCAGAAGAAGAACAACAAGAAGAAGAAATATCTCGAAATATGTCCGACAGGCCCCTTCCCTTGAGATAAATCTGCAAATATCTCGGAAACGAAGCGAGCTATGGCAAAATGTTAAGAGACCTTATTTGTAGAGAATTAAGTTTCCTACTTTTTATGTTCTATGATATTTTTTGATCAGATGCGTAGTTCTCGAGATATATCAAGATATTTAAAAGTTCCGAAGCCGCACCAACATAATAGAGATACAGAAACACCGTGGCCCCTTTCTTTGAGATAACTCTGCCCTATTGCGCGCTGCAAATGCCACTTCCAGCTTACCTGTGCAGAAGAAGAACAACAAGAAGAAGAAATATCTCGAAATATGTCCATCAGGACCCTTCCCTTGAGATAAATCTGCAAATATCTCGGAAACGAAGCGAGCTATGGCAAAATGTTAAGAGACCTTTTTTGTAGAGAATAATGTTTCCTACAATTTAGGTTCTATGATATTTTTTGATCAGAAGCGTAGTTTTCGAGATATATCGAAATATCTAAAAGTTCCGAAGCCGCACCAACATAATAGAGATACAGAAACACCGTGGCCCCTTTCTTTGAGATAACTCTGCACTATTGCGAGCTGCAAATGCCACTTCCAGCTTAGCTGTGCAGAAGAAGAACAACAAGAAGAAGAAATATCTCGAAATATATCCGTCAGGCCCCTTCCCTTGAGATAAATCTGCAAATATCTCGGGAACGAAGCGAGCTATGGCAAAATGTTAAGAGACCTTTTTTGTAGAGAATTAAGTTTCCTACTTTTTATGTTCTATGATATTTTTTGATCAGATGCGTAGTTCTCGAGATATATCAAGATATTTAAAAGTTCCGAAGCTGCACCAACATAATAGAGATACAGAAACACCGTGGCCCCTTTCTTTGAGATAACTCTGCACTATTGCGAGCTGCAAATGCCACTTCCAGCTTAGCTGTGCAGAGGAAGAACAACAAGAAGAAGAAGTATCTCGAAATATGTCCGTCAGGCCCGTTCCTTTGAGCTGAATCTGCAAATATCTCGGAAACGAAGCGAGCTATGGCAAAATGTTAAGAGACGTTTTTTGTAGTGAATTATGTTTCCTACAATTTATGTTCTATGATATTTTTTGATCAGAAGCGTAGTTTTCGAGATATATCGAGATATTTAAAAGTTCCGAAGCCGCACCAACATAATAGAGATACAGAAACACCGTGGCCCCTTTCTTTGAGATAACTCTGCACTATTGCGACCTGCAAATGCCACTTCCAGCTCAGCTGTGCAGAAGAAGAACAACAAGAAGAAGAAATATCTCGAAATATGTCCGTCAGGCCCCTTCCCTTGAGATAAATCTGCAAATATCTCGGAAACGAAGCGAGCTATGGCAAAATGTTAAGAGACCGTTTTTGTAGAGAATTATGTTTCCTACAATTTATGTTCTATGATATTTTTTGATCAGAAGCGTAGTTTTCTAGATATATCGAGATATTTAAAAGTTCCGAAGCCGCACCAACATAATAGAGATACAGAAACACCGTGGCTCCTTTCTTTGAGATAACTCTGCACTAGTGCGAGCCGCAAATGCCACTTCCAGCTTAGCTGTGCAGAAGAAGAACAACAAGAAGAAGAAATATCTCGAAATATGTCCGTCAGGCCCCTTCCCTTGAGATAAATCTGCAAATATCTCGGAAACGAAGCGAGGTATGGCAAAATGTTAAGAGACCTTTTTTGTAGAGAATTAAGTTTCCTACTTTTCATGTTCTATGATATTTTTCGATCAGAGGCGTAGTTCTCGAGATATATCAAGATATTTAAAAGTTCCGAAGCCGCACCAACATAATAGAGATACAGAAACACCGTGGCCCCTTTCTTTGAGATAACTCTGCACGATTGCGAGCTGGAAATGCCACTTCCAGTTTAGCTGTGCAGAAGAAGAACAAGAAGAAGAAGAAATATCTCGAAATATGTCCATCAGGACCCTTCCCTTGAGATAAATCTGCAAATATCTCGGAAACGAAGCGAGCTATGGCAAAATGTTAAGAGACCTTTTCTGTAGAGAATAATGTTTCCTACAATTTACGTTCTATGATATTTTTTGATCAGAAGCGTAGTTTTCGAGATATATCGAGATATTTAAAAGTTCCGAAGCCGCACCAACATAATAGGGATACAGAAACACCGTGGCCCCTTTCTTTGAGATAACTCTGCACTATTGCGAGCTGTAAATGCCACTTCCAGCTTAGCTGTGCAGAGGAAGAACAACAAGAAGAAGAAATATCTCGAAATATGTCCGTCAGGCCAGTTCCTTTGAGCTGAATCTGCAAATATCTCGGAAACGAAGCGAGCTATGGCAAAATGTTAAGAGACGTTTTTTGTAGAGAATTATGTTTCCTACAATTTATGTTCTATGATATTTTTTGATCAGAAGCGTAGTTTTCGAGATATATCGAGATATTTAAAAGTTCCGAAGCCGCACCAACATAATAGAGATACAGAAACACCGTGGCCCCTTTCTTTGAGATAACTCTGCACTAGTGCGAGCCGCAAATGCCACTTCCAGCTTAGCTGTGCAGAAGAAGAACAACAAGAAGAAGAAATATCTCGAAATATGTCCGACAGGCCCCTTCCCTTGAGATAAATCTGCAAATATCTCGGAAACGAAGCGAGCTATGGCGAAATGTTAAGAGACCTTTTTTGTAGAGAATTAAGTTTCCTACTTTTTATCTTCTACGATATTTTTTGATCAGATGCGTAGTTCTCGAGATATATCAAGATATTTAAAAGTTCCGAAGCCGCACCAACATAATAGAGATACAGAAACACCGTGGCCCCTTTCTTTGAGATAAGTCTGCACTATTGCGCGCTGCAAATGCCACTTCCAGCTTAGCTGTGCAGAAGAAGAACAACAAGAAGAAGAAATATCTCGAAATATGTCCGTCAGGCCCCTTCCCTTGAGATAAATCTGCAAATATCTCGGAAACGAAGCGAGCTATGGCAAAATGTTAACAGACCTTTTTTGTAGAGAATTAAGTTTCCTACAATTTATGTTCTATGATATTTTTTGATCAGAAGCGTAGTTTTCGAGATATATCGAGATATTTAAAAGTTTCGAAGCCGCACCAACATAATAGAGATACAGAAACACCGTGGCCCCTTTCTTTGAGATAACTCTGCACGATTGCGAGCTGGAAATGCCACTTTCAGTTTAGCTGTGCAGAAGAAGAACAACAAGAAGAAGAAATATCTCGAAATATGTCCATCAGGACCCTTCCCTTGAGATAAATCTGCAAATATCTCGGAAACGAAGCGAGCTATGGCAAAATGTTAAGAGACCTTTTTTGTACAGAATTATGTTTCCTACTTTTTATGTTCTATGATATTTTTTTATCAGGCGCGTAGTTCTCGAGATATATCAAGATATTTAAAAGTTCCGAAGCCGCACCAACATAATAGAGATACAGAAACACCGTGGCCCCTTTCTTTGAGATAACTCTGCACGATTGCGAGCTGGAAATGCCACTTTCAGTTTAGCTGTGCAGAATAAGAACAACAAGAAGAAGAAATATCTCGAAATATGTCCATCAGGACCCTTCCCTTGAGATAAATCTGCAAATATCTCGGAAACGAAGCGAGCTATGGCAAAATGTTAAGAGACCTTATTTGTAGAGAATTAAGTTTCCTACTTTTTATGTTCTATGATATTTTTTGATCAGATGCGTAGTTCTCGAGATATATCAAGATATTTAAAAGTTCCGAAGCCGCACCAACATAATAGAGATACAGAAACACCGTGGCCCCTTTCTTTGAGATAACTCTGCCCTATTGCGCGCTGCAAATGCCACTTCCAGCTTAGCTGTGCAGAAGAAGAACAACAAGAAGAAGAAATATCTCGAAATATGTCCATCAGGACCCTTCCCTTGAGATAAATCTGCAAATATCTCGGAAACGAAGCGAGCTATGGCAAAATGTTAAGAGACCTTTTTTGTAGAGAATAATGTTTCCTACAATTTAGGTTCTATGATATTTTTTGATCAGAAGCGTAGTTTTCGAGATATATCGAAATATTTAAAAGTTCCGAAGCCGCACCAACATAATAGAGATACAGAAACACCGTGGCCCCTTTCTTTGAGATAACTCTGCACTATTGCGCGCTGCAAATGCCACTTCCAGCTTAGCTGTGCAGAAGAAGAACAACAAGAAGAAGAAATATCTCGAAATATATCCGTCAGGCCCCTTCCCTTGAGATATATCTGCAAATATCTCGGAAACGAAGCGAGCTATGGCAAAATGTTAAGAGACCTTTTTTGTAGAGAATTATGTTTCCTACAATTTAGGTTCTATGATATTTTTTGGTCAGAAGCGTAGTTTTCGAGATATATCGAGATATTTAAAAGTTCCGAAGCCGCACCAACATAATAGAGATACAGAAACACCGTGGCCCCTTTCTTTGAGATAACTCTGCACTAGTGCGAGCCGCAAATGCCACTTCCAGCTTAGCTGTGCAGAAGAAGAACAACAAGAAGAAGAAATATCTCGAAATATGTCCGTCAGGCCCCTTCCCTTGAGATAAATCTGCAAATATCTCGGGAACGAAGCGAGCTATGGCAAAATGTTAAGAGACCTTTTTTGTAGAGAATTAAGTTTCCTACTTTTTATGTTCTATGATATTTTTTGAGCAGATGCATAGTTCTCGAGATATATCAAGATATTTAAAAGTTCCGAAGCTGCACCAACATAATAGAGATACAGAAACACCGTGGCCCCTTTCTTTGAGATAACTCTGCACTATTGCGAGCTGCAAATGCCACTTCCAGCTTAGCTGTGCAGAGGAAGAACAACAAGAAGAAGAAGTATCTCGAAATATGTCCGTCAGGCCCGTTCCTTTGAGCTGAATCTGCAAATATCTCGGAAACGAAGCGAGCTATGGCAAAATGTTAAGAGACGTTTTTTGTAGTGAATTATGTTTCCTACAATTTATGTTCTATGATATTTTTTGATCAGAAGCGTAGTTTTCGAGATATATCGAGATATTTAAAAGTTCCGAAGCCGCACCAACATAATAGAGATACAGAAACACCGTGGCCCCTTTCTTTGAGATAACTCTGCACTATTGCGACCTGCAAATGCCACTTCCAGCTCAGCTGTGCAGAAGAAGAACAACAAGAAGAAGAAATATCTCGAAATATGTCCGTCAGGCCCCTTCCCTTGAGATAAATCTGCAAATATCTCGGAAACGAAGCGAGGTATGGCAAAATGTTAAGAGACCTTTTTTGTAGAGAATTAAGTTTCCTACTTTTTATGTTCTATGATATTTTTCGATCAGAGGCGTAGTTCTCGAGATATATCAAGATATTTAAAAGTTCCGAAGCCGCACCAACATAATAGAGATACAGAAACACCGTGGCCCCTTTCTTTGAGATAACTCTGCACGATTGCGAGCTGGAAATGCCACTTTCAGTTTAGCTGTGCAGAATAAGAACAACAAGAAGAAGAAATATCTCGAAATATGTCCATCAGGACCCTTCCCTTGAGATAAATCTGCAAATATCTCGGAAACGAAGCGAGCTATGGCAAAATGTTAAGAGACCTTATTTGTAGAGAATTAAGTTTCCTACTTTTTATGTTCTATGATATTTTTTGATCAGATGCGTAGTTCTCGAGATATATCAAGATATTTAAAAGTTCCGAAGCCGCACCAACATAATAGAGATACAGAAACACCGTGGCCCCTTTCTTTGAGATAACTCTGCCCTATTGCGCGCTGCAAATGCCACTTCCAGCTTAGCTGTGCAGAAGAAGAACAACAAGAAGAAGAAATATCTCGAAATATGTCCATCAGGACCCTTCCCTTGAGATAAATCTGCAAATATCTCGGAAACGAAGCGAGCTATGGCAAAATGTTAAGAGACCTTTTTTGTAGAGAATAATGTTTCCTACAATTTAGGTTCTATGATATTTTTTGATCAGAAGCGTAGTTTTCGAGATATATCGAAATATTTAAAAGTTCCGAAGCCGCACCAACATAATAGAGATACAGAAACACCGTGGCCCCTTTCTTTGAGATAACTCTGCACTATTGCGCGCTGCAAATGCCACTTCCAGCTTAGCTGTGCAGAAGAAGAACAACAAGAAGAAGAAATATCTCGAAATATATCCGTCAGGCCCCTTCCCTTGAGATATATCTGCAAATATCTCGGAAACGAAGCGAGCTATGGCAAAATGTTAAGAGACCTTTTTTGTAGAGAATTATGTTTCCTACAATTTAGGTTCTATGATATTTTTTGGTCAGAAGCGTAGTTTTCGAGATATATCGAGATATTTAAAAGTTCCGAAGCCGCACCAACATAATAGAGATACAGAAACACCGTGGCCCCTTTCTTTGAGATAACTCTGCACTAGTGCGAGCCGCAAATGCCACTTCCAGCTTAGCTGTGCAGAAGAAGAACAACAAGAAGAAGAAATATCTCGAAATATGTCCGTCAGGCCCCTTCCCTTGAGATAAATCTGCAAATATCTCGGGAACGAAGCGAGCTATGGCAAAATGTTAAGAGACCTTTTTTGTAGAGAATTAAGTTTCCTACTTTTTATGTTCTATGATATTTTTTGAGCAGATGCATAGTTCTCGAGATATATCAAGATATTTAAAAGTTCCGAAGCTGCACCAACATAATAGAGATACAGAAACACCGTGGCCCCTTTCTTTGAGATAACTCTGCACTATTGCGAGCTGCAAATGCCACTTCCAGCTTAGCTGTGCAGAGGAAGAACAACAAGAAGAAGAAGTATCTCGAAATATGTCCGTCAGGCCCGTTCCTTTGAGCTGAATCTGCAAATATCTCGGAAACGAAGCGAGCTATGGCAAAATGTTAAGAGACGTTTTTTGTAGTGAATTATGTTTCCTACAATTTATGTTCTATGATATTTTTTGATCAGAAGCGTAGTTTTCGAGATATATCGAGATATTTAAAAGTTCCGAAGCCGCACCAACATAATAGAGATACAGAAACACCGTGGCCCCTTTCTTTGAGATAACTCTGCACTATTGCGACCTGCAAATGCCACTTCCAGCTCAGCTGTGCAGAAGAAGAACAACAAGAAGAAGAAATATCTCGAAATATGTCCGTCAGGCCCCTTCCCTTGAGATAAATCTGCAAATATCTCGGAAACGAAGCGAGGTATGGCAAAATGTTAAGAGACCTTTTTTGTAGAGAATTAAGTTTCCTACTTTTTATGTTCTATGATATTTTTCGATCAGAGGCGTAGTTCTCGAGATATATCAAGATATTTAAAAGTTCCGAAGCCGCACCAACATAATAGAGATACAGAAACACCGTGGCCCCTTTCTTTGAGATAACTCTGCACGATTGCGAGCTGGAAATGCCACTTCCAGTTTAGCTGTGCAGAAGAAGAACAACAAGAAGAAGAAATATCTCGAAATATGTCCATCAGGACCCTTCCCTTGAGATAAATCTGCAAATATCTCGGAAACGAAGCGAGCTATGGCAAAATGTTAAGAGACCTTTTTTGTAGAGAATTAAGTTTCCTACTTTTTATGTTATATGATATTTTTTGATCAGATGCGTAGTTCTCGAGATATATCAAGATATTTAAAAGTTCCGAAGCCGCACCAACATAATAGAGATACAGAAACACCGTGGCCCCTTTCTTTGAGATAACTCTGCACTATTGCGAGCTGCAAATGCCACTTCCAGCTTAGCTGTGCAGAAGAAGAACAACAAGAAGAAGAAATATCTCGAAATATGTCCGTCAGGCCCCTTCCCTTGAGATAAATCTGCAAATATCTCGGAAACGAAGAGAACTATGGCAAAATGTTAAGAGACCTTTTTTGTAGAGAATTAAGTTTCCTACTTTTCATGTTCTATGATATTTTTTGATCAGATGCGTAGTTCTCGAGATATATCAAGATATTTAAAAGTTCCGAAGCAGCACCAACATAATAGAGATACAGAAACACCGTGGCCCGTTTCTTTGAGATAACTCTACACTATTGCGAGCTGTAAATGCCACTTCCAGCTTAGCTGTGCAGAAGAAGAACAACAAGAAGAAGAAATATCTCGAAATATGTCCGTCAGGCCCCTTCCCTTGAGATATATCTGCAAATATCTCGGAAACGAAGCGAGCTATGGCAAAATGTTAAGAGACGTTTTTTGTAGAGAATTATGTTTCCTACAATTTATGTTCTATGATATTTTTTGATCAGAAGCGTAGTTTTCGAGATATATCGAGATATTTAAAAGTTCCGAAGCCGCACCAACATAATAGAGATACAGAAACACCGTGGCCCCTTTCTTTGAGATAACTCTGCACTATTGCGACCTGCAAATGCCACTTCCAGCTCAGCTGTGCAGAAGAAGAACAACAAGAAGAAGAAATATCTCGAAATATGTCCGTCAGGCCCCTTCCCGTGAGATAAATCTGCAAATATCTCGGAAACGAAGCGAGCTATGGCAAAATGTTAAGAGACCTTTTTTGTAGAGAATGAAGTTTCCTACTTTTTATGTTCTATGATATTTTTCGATCAGAGGCGTAGTTCTCGAGATATATCAAGATATTTAAAAGCTCCGAAGCCGCACCAACATAATAGAGATACAGAAACACCGTGGCCCCTTTCTTTGAGATAACTCTGCACGATTGCGAGCTGGAAATGCCACTTCCAGTTTAGCTGTGCAGAAGAAGAACAAGAAGAAGGAGAAATATCTCGAAATATGTCCATCAGGACCCTTCCCTTGAGATAAATCTGCAAATATCTCGGAAACGAAGCGAGCTATGGCAAAATGTTAAGAGACCTTTTCTGTAGAGAATAATGTTTCCTACAATTTACGTTCTATGATATTTTTTGATCAGAAGCGTAGTTTTCGAGATATATCGAGATATTTAAAAGTCCCGAAGCCGCACCAACATAATAGGGATACAGAAACACCGTGGCCCCTTTCTTTGAGATAACTCTGCACTAGTGCGAGCCGCAAATGCCACTTCCAGCTTAGCTGTGCAGAAGAAGAACAACAAGAAGAAGAAATATCTCGAAATATGTCCGTCAGGCCCCTTCCCTTGAGATAAATCTGCAAATATCTCGGAAACGAAGCGAGCTATGGCAAAATGTTAAGAGACCTTTTTTGTAGAGAATTAAGTTTCCTACTTTTTATGTTCTATGATATTTTTTGATCAGATGCGTAGTTCTCGAGATATATCAAGATATTTAAAAGTTCCGAAGCCGCACCAACATAATAGAGATACAGAAACACCGTGGCCCCTTTCTTTGAGATAACTCTGCACTATTGCGAGCTGTAAATGCCACTTCCAGCTTAGCTGTGCAGAGGAAGAACAACAAGAAGAAGAAATATCTCGAAATATGTCCGCCAGGCCAGTTCCTTTGAGCTGAATCTGCAAATATCTCGGAAACGAAGCGAGCTATGGCAAAATGTTAAGAGACGTTTTTTGTAGAGAATTATGTTTCCTACAATTTATGTTCTATGATATTTTTTGATCAGAAGCGTAGTTTTCGAGATATATCGAGATATTTAAAAGTTCCGAAGCCGCACCAACATAATAGAGATACAGAAACACCGTGGCCCCTTTCTTTGAGATAACTCTGCACTAGTGCGAGCCGCAAATGCCACTTCCAGCTTAGCTGTGCAGAAGAAGAACAACAAGAAGAAGAAATATCTCGAAATATGTCCGACAGGCCCCTTCCCTTGAGATAAATCTGCAAATATCTCGGAAACGAAGCGAGCTATGGCGAAATGTTAAGAGACCGTTTTTGTAGAGAATTAAGTTTCCTACTTTTTGTTTTCTATGATATTTTTTGATCAGATGCGTATTTCTCGAGATATATCAAGATATTTAAAAGTTCTGAAGCCGCACCAACATAATAGAGATACAGAAACACCGTGGCCCCTTTCTTTGAGATAACTCTGCACTATTGCGAGCTGCAAATGCCACTTCCAGCTTAGCTGTGCAGAGGAAGAACAACAAGAAGAAGAAGTATCTCGAAATATGTCCGTCAGGCCCGTTCCTTTGAGCTGAATCTGCAAATATCTCGGAAACGAAGCGAGCTATGGCAAAATGTTAAGAGACGTTTTTTGTAGAGAATTATGTTTCCTACAATTTATGTTCTATGATATTTTTTGATCAGAAGCGTAGTTTTCCAGATATATCGAGATATTTAAAAGTTCCGAAGCCGCACCAACATAATAGAGATACAGAAACACCGTGGCCCCTTTCTTTGAGATAACTCTGCACTAGTGCGAGCCGCAAATGCCACTTCCAGCTTAGCTGTGCAGAAGAAGAACAACAAGAAGAAGAAATATCTCGAAATATGTCCGACAGGCCCCTTCCCTTGAGATAAATCTGCAAATATCTCGGAAACGAAGCGAGCTATGGCGAAATGTTAAGAGACCTTTTTTGTAGAGAATTAAGTTTCCTACTTTTTATGTTCTATGATATTTTTCGATCAGAGGCGTAGTTCTCGAGATATATCAAGATATTTAAAAGTTCCGAAGCCGCACCAACATAATAGAGATACAGAAACACCGTGGCCCCTTTCTTTGAGATAACTCTGCACGATTGCGAGCTGGAAATGCCACTTTCAGTTTAGCTGTGCAGAAGAAGAGCAACAAGAAGAAGAAATATCTCGAAATATGTCCATCAGGACCCTTCCCTTGAGATAAATCTGCAAATATCTCGGAAACGAAGCGAGCTATGGCAAAATGTTAAGAGACCTTTTTTGTACAGAATTATGTTTCCTACTTTTTATGTTCTATGATATTTTTTGATCAGGCGCGTAGTTCTCGAGATATATCAAGATATTTAAAAGTTCCGAAGCCGCACCAACATAATAGAGATACAGAAACACCGTGGCCCCTTTCTTTGAGATATCTCTGCACTATTGCGAGCTGCAAATGCCACTTCCAGCTTAGCTGTGCAGAAGAAGAACAACAAGAAGAAGAAATATCTCGAAATATGTCCGTGAGGCCCCTTCCCTAGAGATAAATCTGCAAATATCTCGGAAACGAAGCGAGCTATGGCAAAATGTTAAGAGACCTTATTTGTAGAGAATTAAGTTTCCTACTTTTTATGTTCTATGATATTTTTTGATCAGATGCGTAGTTCTCGAGATATATCAAGATATTTAAAAGTTCCGAAGCCGCACCAACATAATAGAGATACAGAAACACCGTGGCCCCTTTCTTTGAGATAACTCTGCCCTATTGCGCGCTGCAAATGCCACTTCCAGCATAGCTGTGCAGAAGAAGCACAACAAGAAGAAGAAATATCTCGAAATATGTCCATCAGGACCCTTCCCTTGAGATAAATCTGCAAATATCTCGGAAACGAAGCGAGCTATGGCAAAATGTTAAGAGACCTTTTTTGTAGAGAATAATGTTTCCTACAATTTACGTTCTATGATATTTTTTGATCAGAAGCGTAGTTTTCGAGATATATCGAAATATTTAAAAGTTCCGAAGCCGCACCAACATAATAGACATACAGAAACACCGTGGCCCCTTTCTTTGAGATAACTCTGCACTATTGCGAGCTGCAAATGCCACTTCCAGCTTAGCTGTGCAGAAGAAGAACAACAAGAAGAAGAAATATCTCGAAATATGTCCGTCAGGCCCCTTCCCTTGAGATATATCTGCAAATATCTCGGAAACGAAGCGAGCTATGGCAAAATGTTAAGAGACCTTTTTTGTAGAGAATTATGTTTCCTACAATTTATGTTCTATGATATTTTTTGATCAGAAGCGTAGTTTTCGAGATATATCGAGATATTTAAAAGTTCCGAAGCCGCACCAACATAATAGAGATACAGAAACACCGTGGCCCCTTTCTTTGAGATAACTCTGCACTATTGCGACCTGCAAATGCCACTTCCAGCTCAGCTGTGCAGAAGAAGAACAACAAGAAGAAGAAATATCTCGAAATATGTCCGTCAGGCCCCTTCCCTTGAGATAAATCTGCAAATATCTCGGAAACGAAGCGAGCTATGGCAAAATGTTAAGAGACCTTTTTTGTAGAGAATTAAGTTTCCTACTTTTTATGTTCTATGATATTTTTCGATCAGAGGCGTAGTTCTCGAGATATATCAAGATATTTAAAAGCTCCGAAGCCGCACCAACATAATAGAGATACAGAAACACCGTGGCCCCTTTCTTTGAGATAACTCTGCACGATTGCGAGCTGGAAATGCCACTTCCAGTTTAGCTGTGCAGAAGAAGAACAAGAAGAAGAAGAAATATCTCGAAATATGTCCATCAGGACCCTTCCCTTGAGATAAATCTGCAAATATCTCGGAAACGAAGCGAGCTATGGCAAAATGTTAAGAGACCTTTTCTGTAGAGAATAATGTTTCCTACAATTTACGTTCTATGATATTTTTTGATCAGAAGCGTAGTTTTCGAGATATATCGAGATATTTAAAAGTTCCGAAGCCGCACCAACATAATAGAGATACAGAAACACCGTGGCCCCTTTCTTTGAGATAACTCTGCACTATTGCGACCTGCAAATGCCACTTCCAGCTCAGCTGTGCAGAAGAAGAACAACAAGAAGAAGAAATATCTCGAAATATGTCCGTCAGGCCCCTTCCCTTGAGATAAATCTGCAAATATCTCGGAAACGAAGCGAGCTATGGCAAAATGTTAAGAGACCTTTTTTGTAGAGAATTAAGTTTCCTACTTTTTATGTTCTATGGTATTTTTTGATCAGATGCGTAGTTCTCGAGATATATCAAGATATTTAAAAGTTCCGAAGCCGCACCAACATAATAGAGATACAGAAACACCGTGGCCCCTTCCTTTGAGATAACTCTGCACTATTGCGAGCTGCAAATGCCACTTCCAGCTTAGCTGTGCAGAGGAAGAACAACAAGAAGAAGAAGTATCTCGAAATATGTCCGTCAGGCCCGTTCCTTTGAACTGAATCTGCAAATATCTCGGAAACGAAGCGAGCTATGGCAAAATGTTAAGAGACGTTTTTTGTAGAGAATTATGTTTCCTACAATTTATGTTCTATGATATTTTTCGATCAGAAGCGTAGTTTTCGAGATATATCGAGCTATTTAAAAGTTCCGAAGCCGCACCAAGATAATAGAGATACAGAAACACCGTGGCTCCTTTCTTTGAGATAACTCTGCACTATTGCGAGCTGCAAATGCCACTTCCAGCTTAGCTGTGCAGAAGAAGAACAACAAGAAGAAGAAATATCTCGAAATATGTCCGGCAGGCCCCTTCCCTTGAGATAAATCTGCAAATATCTCGGAAACGAAGCGAGCTATGGCGAAATGTTAAGAGACCTTTTTTGTAGAGAATTAAGTTTCCTACTTTTTACCTTCTATGATATTTTTTGATCAGATGCGTAGTTCTCGAGATATATCAAGATATTTAAAAGTTCCGTAGCCGCACCAACATAATAGAGATACAGAAACACCGTGGCCCCTTTCTTTGAGATAACTCTGCACGATTGCGAGCTGGAAATGCCACTTTCAGTTTAGCTGTGCAGAAGAAGAACAACAAGAAGAAGAAATATCTCGAAATATGTCCATCAGGACCCTTCCCTTGAGATAAATCTGCAAATATCTCGGAAACGAAGCGAGCTATGGCAAAATGTTAAGAGACCTTTTTTGTACAGAATTATGTTTCCTACTTTTTATGTTCTATGATATTTTTTGATCAGGCGCGTAGTTCTCGAGATATATCAAGATATTTAAAAGTTCCGAAGCCGCACCAACATAATAGAGATACAGAAACACCGTGGCCCCTTTCTTTGAGATATCTGTGCACTATTGCGAGCTGCAAATGCCACTTCCAGCTTAGCTGTGCAGAAGAAGAACAACGAGAAGAAGAAATATCTCGAAATATGTCCGTGAGGCCCCTCCCCTAGAGATAAATCTGCAAATATCTCGGAAACGAAGCGAGCTATGGCAAAATGTTAAGAGACCTTATTTGTAGAGAATTAAGTTTCCTACTTTTTATGTTCTATGATATTTTTTGATCAGATGCGTAGTTCTCGAGATATATCAAGATATTTAAAAGTTCCGAAGCCGCACCAACATAATAGAGATACAGAAACACCGTGGCCCCTTTCTTTGAGATAACTCTGCCCTATTGCGCGCTGCAAATGCCACTTCCAGCTTAGCTGTGCAGAAGAAGAACAACAAGAAGAAGAAATATCTCGAAATATGTCCATCAGGACCCTTCCCTTGAGATAAATCTGCAAATATCTCGAAAACGAAGCGAGCTATGGCAAAATGTTAAGAGACCTTTTTTGTAGAGAATAATGTTTCCTACAATTTAGGTTCTATGATATTTTTTGATCAGAAGCGTAGTTTTCGAGATATATCGAAATATTTAAAAGTTCCGAAGCCGCACCAACATAATAGAGATACAGAAACACCGTGGCCCCTTTCTTTGAGATAACTCTGCACTAGTGCGAGCCGCAAATGCCACTTCCAGCTTAGCTGTGCAGAAGAAGAACAGCAAGAAGAAGAAATATCTCGAAATATGTCCGTCAGGCCCCTTCCCTTGAGATAAATCTGCAAATATCTCGGGAACGAAGCGAGCTATGGCAAAATGTTAAGAGACCTTTTTTGTAGAGAATTAAGTTTCCTACTTTTTATGTTCTATGATATTTTTTGATCAGATGCGTAGTTCTCGAGATATATCAAGATATTTGAAAGTTCCGAAGCTGCACCAACATAATAGAGATACAGAAACACCGTGGCCCCTTTCTTTGAGATAACTCTGCACTATTGCGAGCTGCAAATGCCACTTCCAGCTTAGCTGTGCAGAGGAAGAACAACAAGAAGAAGAAGTATCTCGAAATATGTCCGTCAGGCCCGTTCCTTTGAGCTGAATCTGCAAATATCTCGGAAACGAAGCGAGCTATGGCAAAATATTAAGAGACGTTTTTTGTAGTGAATTATGTTTCCTACAATTTATGTTCTATGATATTTTTTGATCAGAAGCGTAGTTTTCGAGATATATCGAGATATTTAAAAGTTCCGAAGCCGCACCAACATAATAGAGATACAGAAACAACGTGGCCCCTTTCTTTGAGATAACTCTGCACTATCGCGACCTGCAAATGCCACTTCCAGCTCAGCTGTGCAGAAGAAGAACAACAAGAAGAAGAAATATCTCGAAATATGTCCGTCAGGCCCCTTCCCTTGAGATAAATCTGCAAATATCTCGGAAACGAAGCGAGCTATGGCAAAATGTTAAGAGACCTTTTTTGTAGAGAATTAAGTTTCCTACTTTTTATGTTCTATGATATTTTTTGATCAGATGCGTAGTTCTCGAGATATATCAAGATATTTAAAAGTTCCGAAGCCGCACCAACATAATAGAGATACAGAAACACCGTGGCCCCTTTCTTTGAGATAACTCTGCACTATTGCGAGCTGTAAATGCCACTTCCAGCTTAGCTGTGCAGAGGAAGAACAACAAGAAGAAGAAATATCTCGAAATATGTCCGTCAGGCCAGTTCCTTTGAGCTGAATCTGCAAATATCTCGGAAACGAAGCGAGCTATGGCAAAATGTTAAGAGACGTTTTTTGTAGAGAATTATGTTTCCTACAATTTATGTTCTATGATATTTTTTGGTCAGAAGCGTAGTTTTCGAGATATATCGAGATATTTAAAAGTTCCGAAGCCGCACCAACATAATAGAGATACAGAAACACCGTGGCCCCTTTCTTTGAGATAACTCTGCACTAGTGCGAGCCGCAAATGCCACTTCCAGCTTAGCTGTGCAGAAGAAGAACAACAAGAAGAAGAAATATCTCGAAATATGTCCGTCAGGCCCCTTCCCTTGAGATAAATCTGCAAATATCTCGGGAACGAAGCGAGCTATGGCAAAATGTTAAGAGACCTTTTTTGTAGAGAATTAAGTTTCCTACTTTTTATGTTCTATGATATTTTTTGATCAGATGCGTAGTTCTCGAGATATATCAAGATATTTAAAAGTTCCGAAGCTGCACCAACATAATAGAGATACAGAAACACCGTGGCCCCTTTCTTTGAGATAACTCTGCACTATTGCGCGCTGCAAATGCCACTTCCAGCTTAGCTGTGCAGAAGAAGAACAACAAGAAGAAGAAATATCTCGAAATATGTCCATCAGGACCCTTCCCTTGAGATAAATCTGCAAATATCTCGGAAACGAAGCGAGCTATGGCAAAATGTTAAGAGACCTTTTTTGTAGAGAATAATGTTTCCTACAATTTAGGTTCTATGATATTTTTTGATCAGAAGCGTAGTTTTCGAGATATATCGAAATATTTAAAAGTTCCGAAGCCGCACCAACATAATAGAGATACAGAAACACCGTGGCCCCTTTCTTTGAGATAACTCTGCACTATTGCGAGCTGCAAATGCCACTTCCAGCTTAGCTGTGCAGAAGAAGAACAACAAGAAGAAGAAATATCTCGAAATATATCCGTCAGGCCCCTTCCCTTGAGATATATCTGCAAATATCTCGGAAACGAAGCGAGCTATGGCAAAATGTTAAGAGACCTTTTTTGTAGAGAATTATGTTTCCTACAATTTAGGTTCTATGATATTTTTTGGTCAGAAGCGTAGTTTTCGAGATATATCGAGATATTTAAAAGTTCCGAAGCCGCACCAACATAATAGAGATACAGAAACACCGTGGCCCCTTTCTTTGAGATAACTCTGCACTATTGCGAGCTGCAAATGCCACTTCCAGCTTAGCTGTGCAGAGGAAGAACAACAAGAAGAAGAAGTATCTCGAAATATGTCCGTCAGGCCAGTTCCTTTGAGCTGAATCTGCAAATATCTCGGAAACGAAGCGAGCTATGGCAAAATGTTAAGAGACGTTTTTTGTAGTGAATTATGTTTCCTACAATTTATGTTCTATGATATTTTTTGATCAGAAGCGTAGTTTTCGAGATATATCGAGATATTTAAAAGTTCCGAAGCCGCACCAACATAATAGAGATACAGAAACACCGTGGCCCCTTTCTTTGAGATAACTCTGCACTATTGCGACCTGCAAATGCCACTTCCAGCTCAGCTGTGCAGAAGAAGAAGAACAAGAAGAAGAAATATCTCGAAATATGTCCGTCAGGCCCCTTCCCTTGAGATAAATCTGCAAATATCTCGGAAACGAAGCGAGCTATTGCAAAATGTTAAGAGACCGTTTTTGTAGAGAATTATGTTTCCTACAATTTATGTTCTATGATATTTTTTGATCAGAAGCGTAGTTTTCTAGATATATCGAGATATTTAAAAGTTCCGAAGCCGCACCAACATAATAGAGATACAGAAACACCGCGGCTCCTTTCTTTGAGATAACTCTGCACTAGTGCGAGCCGCAAATGCCACTTCCAGCTTAGCTGTGCAGAAGAAGAACAACAAGAAGAAGAAATATCTCGAAATATGTCCGTCAGGCCCCTTCCCTTGAGATAAATCTGCAAATATCTCGGAAACGAAGCGAGCTATGGCAAAATGTTAAGAGACCTTTTTTGTAGAGAATTAAGTTTCCTACTTTTTATGTTATATGATATTTTTTGATCAGATGCGTAGTTCTCGAGATATATCAAGATATTTAAAAGTTCCCAAGCCGCACCAACATAATAGAGATACAGAAACACCGTGGCCCCTTTCTTTGAGATAACTCTGCACTATTGCGAGCTGCAAATGCCACTTCCAGCTTAGCTGTGCAGAAGAAGAACAACAAGAAGAAGAAATATCTCGAAATATGTCCGTCAGGCCCCTTCCTTTGAGATAAATCTGCAAATATCTCGGAAACGAAGAGAACTATGGCAAAATGTTAAGAGACCTTTTTTCTAGAGAATTAAGTTTCCTACTTTTCATGTTCTATGATATTTTTTGATCAGACGCGTAGTTCTCGAGATATATCAAGATATTTAAAAGTTCCGAAGCAGCACCAACATAATAGAGATACAGAAACACCGTGGCCCGTTTCTTTGAGATAACTCTGCACTATTGCGAGCTGTAAATGCCACTTCCAGCTTAGCTGTGCAGAAGAAGAACAACAAGAAGAAGAAATATCTCGAAATATGTCCGTCAGGCCCCTTCCCTTGAGATATATCTGCAAATATCTCGGAAACGAAGCGAGCTATGGCAAAATGTTAAGAGACGTTTTTTGTAGAGAATTATGTTTCCTACAATTTATGTTCTATGATCTTTTTTGATCAGAAGCGTAGTTTTCGAGATATATCGAGATATTTAAAAGTTCCGAAGCCGCACCAACATAATAGAGATACAGAAACACCGTGGCCCCTTTCTTTGAGATAACTCTGCACTATTGCGACCTGCAAATGCCACTTCCAGCTCAGCTGTGCAGAAGAAGAACAACAAGAAGAAGAAATATCTCGAAATATGTCCGTCAGGCCCCTTCCCGTGAGATAAATCTGCAAATATCTCGGAAACGAAGCGAGCTATGGCAAAATGTTAAGAGACCTTTTTTGTAGAGAATTAAGTTTCCTACTTTTTATGTTCTATGATATTTTTCGATCAGAGGCGTAGTTCTCGAGATATATCAAGATATTTAAAAGCTCCGAAGCCGCACCAACATAATAGAGATACAGAAACACCGTGGCCCCTTTCTTTGAGATAACTCTGCACGATTGCGAGCTGGAAATGCCACTTCCAGTTTAGCTGTGCAGAAGAAGAACAAGAAGACGAAGAAATATCTCGAAATATGTCCATCAGGACCCTTCCCTTGAGATAAATCTGCAAATATCTCGGAAACGAAGCGAGCTATGGCAAAATGTTAAGAGACCTTTTCTGTAGAGAATAATGTTTCCTACAATTTACGTTCTATGATATTTTTTGATCAGAAGCGTAGTTTTCGAGATATATCGAGATATTTAAAAGTTCCGAAGCCGCACCAACATAATAGGGATACAGAAACACCGTGGCCCCTTTCTTTGAGATAACTCTGCACTAGTGCGAGCCGCAAATGCCACTTCCAGCTTAGCTGTGCAGAAGAAGAACAACAAGAAGAAGAAATATCTCGAAATATGTCCGTCAGGCCCCTTCCCTTGAGATAAATCTGCAAATATCTCGGAAACGAAGCGAGCTATGGCAAAATGTTAAGAGACCTTTTTTGTAGAGAATTAAGTTTCCTACTTTTTATGTTCTATGATATTTTTTGATCAGATGCGTAGTTCTCGAGATATATCAAGATATTTAAAAGTTCCGAAGCCGCACCAACATAATAGAGATACAGAAACACCGTGGCCCCTTTCTTTGAGATAACTCTGCACTATTGCGAGCTGTAAATGCCACTTCCAGCTTAGCTGTGCAGAGGAAGAACAACAAGAAGAAGAAATATCTCGAAATATGTCCGTCAGGCCAGTTCCTTTGAGCTGAATCTGCAAATATCTCGGAAACGAAGCGAGCTATGGCAAAATGTTAAGAGACGTTTTTTGTAGAGAATTATGTTTCCTACAATTTATGTTCTATGATATTTTTTGATCAGAAGCGTAGTTTTCGAGATATATCGAGATATTTAAAAGTTCCGAAGCCGCACCAACATAATAGAGATACAGAAACACCGTGGCCCCTTTCTTTGAGATAACTCTGCACTAGTGCGAGCCGCAAATGCCACTTCCAGCTTAGCTGTGCAGAAGAAGAACAACAAGAAGAAGAAATATCTCGAAATATGTCCGACAGGCCCCTTCCCTTGAGATAAATCTGCAAATATCTCGGAAACGAAGCGAGCTATGGCGAAATGTTAAGAGACCTTTTTTGTAGAGAATTAAGTTTCATACTTTTTATCTTCTACGATATTTTTTGATCAGATGCGTAGTTCTCGAGATATATCAAGATATTTAAAAGTTCCGAAGCCGCACCAACATAATAGAGATACAGAAACACCGTGGCCCCTTTCTTTGAGATAACTCTGCACTATTGCGCGCTGCAAATGCCACTTCCAGCTTAGCTGTGCAGAAGAAGAACAACAAGAAGAAGAAATATCTCGAAATATGTCCGTCAGGCCCCTTCCCTTGAGATAAATCTGCAAATATCTCGGAAACGAAGCGAGCTATGGCAAAATGTTAAGAGACCTTTTTTGTAGAGAATAATGTTTGCTACAATTTACGTTCTATGATATTTTTTGATCAGAAGCGTAGTTTTCGAGATACATCGAGATATTTAAAAGTTCCGAAGCCGCACCAACATAATAGAGATACAGAAACACCGTGGCCCCTTTCTTTGAGATAACTCTGCACTATTGCGACCTGCAAATGCCACTTCCAGCTCAGCTGTGCAGAAGAAGAACAACAAGAAGAAGAAATATCTCGAAATATGTCCGTCAGGCCCCTTCCCTTGAGATAAATCTGCAAATATCTCGGAAACGAAGCGAGCTATGGCAAAATGTTAAGAGACCGTTTTTGTAGAGAATTAAGTTTCCTACTTTTTATTTTCTATGATATTTTTTGATCAGATGCGTAGTTCTCGAGATATATCAAGATATTTAAAAGTTCCGAAGCTGCACCAACATAATAGAGATACAGAAACACCGTGGCCCCTTTCTTTGAGATAACTCTGCACGATTGCGAGCTGGAAATGCCACTTTCAGCTTAGCTGTGCAGAAGAAGAACAACAAGAAGAAGAAATATCTCGAAATATGTCCGTCAGGCCCCTTCCCTTGAGATAAATCTGCAAATATCTCGGAAACGAAGCGAGCTATGGCAAAATCTTAAGAGACCTTTTTTGTAGAGAATTAAGTTTCCTACTTTTTATGTTCTATGATATTTTTTGATCAGATGCGTAGTTCTCGAGATATATCAAGATATTTAAAAGTTCCGAAGCCGCACCAACATAATAGAGATACAGAAACACCGTGGCCCCTTTCTTTGAGATAACTCTGCACTATTGCGAGCTGTAAATGCCACTTCCAGCTTAGCTGTGCAGAGGAAGAACAACAAGAAGAAGAAATATCTCGAAATATGTCCGTCAGGCCAGTTCCTTTGAGCTGAATCTGCAAATATCTCGGAAACGAAGCGAGCTATGGCAAAATGTTAAGAGACGTTTTTTGTAGAGAATTATGTTTCCTACAATTTATGTTCTATGATATTTTTTGATCAGAAGCGTAGTTTTCGAGATATATCGAGATATTTAAAAGTTCCGAAGCCGCACCAACATAATAGAGATACAGAAACACCGTGGCCCCTTTCTTTGAGATAACTCTGCACTAGTGCGAGCCGCAAATGCCACTTCCAGCTTAGCTGTGCAGAAGAAGAACAACAAGAAGAAGAAATATCTCGAAATATGTCCGACAGGCCCCTTCCCTTGAGATAAATCTGCAAATATCTCGGAAACGAAGCGAGCTATGGCGAAATGTTAAGAGACCTTTTTTGTAGAGAATTAAGTTTCCTACTTTTTATCTTCTACGATATTTTTTGATCAGATGCGTAGTTCTCGAGATATATCAAGATATTTAAAAGTTCCGAAGCCGCACCAACATAATAGAGATACAGAAACACCGTGGCCCCTTTCTTTGAGATAACTCTGCACTATTGCGCGCTGCAAATGCCACTTCCAGCTTAGCTGTGCAGAAGAAGAACAACAAGAAGAAGAAATATCTCGAAATATGTCCGTCAGGCCCCTTCCCTTGAGATAAATCTGCAAATATCTCGGAAACGAAGCGAGCTATGGCAAAATGTTAAGAGACCTTTTTTGTAGAGAATTAAGTTTCCTACAATTCATGTTCTATGATATTTTTTGATCAGAAGCGTAGTTTTCGAGATATATCGAGATATTTAAAAGTTCCGAAGCCGCACCAACATAATAGAGATACAGAAACACCGTGGCCCCTTTCTTTGAGATAACTCTGCACGATTGCGAGCTGGAAATGCCACTTCCAGTTTAGCTGTGCAGAAGAAGAACAACAAGAAGAAGAAATATCTCGAAATATGTCCATCAGGACCCTTCCCTTGAGATAAATCTGCAAATATCTCGGAAACGAAGCGAGCTATGGCAAAATGTTAACAGACCTTTTTTGTAGAGAATAATGTTTGCTACAATTTACGTTCTACGATATTTTTTGATCAGAAGCGTAGTTTTCGAGATACATCGAGATATTTAAAAGTTCCGAAGCCGCACCAACATAATAGAGATACAGAAACACCGTGGCCCCTTTCTTTGAGATATCTCTGCACTATTGCGAGCTGCAAATGCCACTTCCAGCTTAGCTGTGCAGAAGAAGAACAACAAGAAGAAGAAATATCTCGAAATATGTCCGTGAGGCCCCTTCCCTAGAGATAAATCTGCAAATATCTCGGAAACGAAGCGAGCTATGGCAAAATGTTAAGAGACCTTATTTGTAGAGAATTAAGTTTCCTACTTTTTATGTTCTATGATATTTTTTGATCTGATGCGTAGTTCTCGAGATATATCAAGATATTTAAAAGTTCCGAAGCCGCACCAACATAATAGAGATACAGAAACACCGTGGCCCCTTTCTTTGAGATAACTCTGCCCTATTGCGCGCTGCAAATGCCACTTCCAGCTTAGCTGTGCAGAAGAAGAACAACAAGAAGAAGAAATATCTCGAAATATGTCCATCAGGACCCTTCCCTTGAGATAAATCTGCAAATATCTCGGAAACGAAGCGAGCTATGGCAAAATGTTAAGAGACCTTTTTTGTAGAGAATAATGTTTCCTACAATTTACGTTCTATGATATTTTTTGATCAGAAGCGTAGTTTTCGAGATATATCGAAATATTTAAAAGTTCCGAAGCCGCACCAACATAATAGAGATACAGAAACACCGTGGCCCCTTTCTTTGAGATAACTCTGCACTATTGCGAGCTGCAAATGCCACTTCCAGCTTAGCTGTGCAGAAGAAGAACAACAAGAAGAAGAAATATCTCGAAATATGTCCGTCAGGCCCCTTCCCGTGAGATAAATCTGCAAATATCTCGGAAACGAAGCGAGCTATGGCAAAATGTTAAGAGACCTTTTTTGTAGAGAATTAAGTTTCCTACTTTTTATGTTGTATGATAGTTTTTGATCAGATGCGTAGTTTTCGAGATATATCAAGATATTTAAAAGTTCCGAAGCCGCACCAACATAATAGAGATACAGAAACACCGTGGCCCCTTTCTTTGAGATAACTCTGCACTATTGCGAGCTGCAAATGCCACTTCCAGCTTAGCTGTGCAGAGGAAGAACAACAAGAAGAAGAAGTATCTCGAAATATGTCCGTCAGGCCCGTTCCTTTGAGCTGAATCTGCAAATATCTCGGAAACGAAGCGAGCTATGGCAAAATGTTGAGAGACGTTTTTTGTAGAGAATTATGTTTCCTACAATTTATGTTCTATGATATTTTTTGATCAGAAGCGTAGTTTTCGAGATATATCGAGATATTTAAAAGTTCCGAAGCCGCACCAACATAATAGAGATACAGAAACACCGTGGCCCCTTTCTTTGAGATAACTCTGCACTATTGCGACCTGCAAATGCCACTTCCAGCTCAGCTGTGCAGAAGAAGAACAACAAGAAGAAGAAATATCTCGAAATATGTCCGTCAGGCCCCTTCCCTTGAGATAAATCTGCAAATATCTCGGAAACGAAGCGAGCTATGGCAAAATGTTCAGAGACCTTTTTTGTAGAGAATTAAGTTTCCTACTTTTTATGTTCTATGATATTTTTTGATCAGATGCGTAGTTCTCGAGATATATCAAGATATTTAAAAGTTCCGAAGCCGCACCAACATAATAGAGATACAGAAACACCGTGGCCCCTTCCTTTGAGATAACTCTGCACTATTGCGAGCTGCAAATGCCACTTCCAGCTTAGCTGTGCAGACGAAGAACAACAAGAAGAAGAAGTATCTCGAAATATGTCCGTCAGGCCCGTTCCTTTGAGCTGAATCTGCAAATATCTCGGAAACGAAGCGAGCTATGGCAAAATGTTAAGAGACGTTTTTTGTAGAGAATTATGTTTCCTACAATTTATGTTCTATGATATTTTTCGATCAGAAGCGTAGTTTTCGAGATATATCGAGATATTTAAAAGTTCCGAAGCTGCACCAACATAATAGAGGTACAGAAACACCGTGGCCTCTTTCTTTGAGATAACTCTGCACTATTGCGAGCTGCAAATGCCACTTCGAGCTTAGCTGTGCAGAAGAAGAAGAACAAGAAGAAGAAATATCTCGAAATATGTCCGTCAGACCCCTTCCCTTGAGATGAATCTGCAAATATCGCGGAAACGAAGCGAGCTATGGCAAAATGTTAAGAGACTTTTTTTGTAGAGAATAATGTTTCCTACAATTTACGTTCTATGATATTTTTTGATCAGAAGCGTAGGTTTCGAGATATATCGAGATATTTAAAAGTTCCGAAGACGCACCAACATAATAAAGATACAGAAACACCGTGGCCCCTTTCTTTTAGATAACTGTGCACTAGTGCGAGCCGCAAATGCCACTTCCAGCTTAGCTGTGCAGAAGAAGAACAACAAGAAGAAGAAATATCTCGAAATATGTCCGTCAGGCCCCTTCCCTTGAGATAAATCTGCAAATATCTCAGAAACGAAGCGAGCTATGGCAAAATGTTAAGAGACCTTTTTTGTAGAGAATTATGTTTCTTACTTTTTATGTTCTATGATATTCTTTGATCAGACGCGTAGTTCTCGAGATATATCAAGATATTTAAAAGTTCCGAAGCCGCACCAACATAATAGAGATACAGAAACACCGTGGCCCCTTTCTTTGAGATAACTGTGCGCTAGTGCGAGCCGCAAATGCCACTTCCAGCTTAGCTGTGCAGAAGAAGAACAACAAGAAGAAGAAATATCTCGAAATATGTCCGTCAGGCCACTTCCCTTGAGATAAATCTGCAAATATCTCGTAAACGAAGCGAGCTATGGCAAAATGTTAACAGACCTTTTTGTAGAGAATTAAGTTTCCTACTTTTTATGTTCGATGATATTTTTTGATCAGATGCGTAGTTCTCGAGATATATCAAGATATTTAAAAGTTCCGAAGCTGCACCAACATAATAGAGGTACAGAAACACCGTGGCCCCTTTCATTGAGATAACTCTGCACTAGTGCGAGCCGCAAATGCCACTTCCAGCTTAGCTGTGCAGAAGAAGAACAACAAGAAGAAGAAATATCTCGAAATATGTCCGTCAGGCCAGTTCCTTTGAGCTGAATCTGCAAATATCTCGGAAACGAAGCGAGCTATGGCAAAATGTTAAGAGACGTTTTTTGTAGAGAATTATGTTTCCTACAATTTATGTTCTATGATATTTTTCGATCAGAAGCGTAGTTTTCGAGATATATCGAGATATTTAAAAGTTCCGAAGCCGCACCAAGATAATAGAGATACAGAAACACCGTGGCTCCTTTCTTTGAGATAACTCTGCACTATTGCGAGCTGCAAATGCCACTTCCAGCTTAGCTGTGCAGAGGAAGAACAACAAGAAGAAGAAGTATCTCGAAATATGTCCGTCAGGCCCGTTCCTTTGAGCTGAATCTGCAAATATCTCGGAAACGAAGAGAGCTATGGCAAAATGTTAAGAGACCTTTTTTGTAGAGAATTAAGTTTCCTACTTTTCATGTTCTATGATATTTTTTGATCAGATGCGTAGTTCTCGAGATATATCAAGATATTTAAAAGTTCCGAAGCTGCACCAACATAATAGAGGTACAGAAACACCGTGGCCTCTTTCTTTGAGATAACTCTGCACTATTGCGAGCTGCAAATGCCACTTCGAGCTTAGCTGTGCAGAAGAAGAAGAACAAGAAGAAGAAATATCTCGAAATATGTCCGTCAGACCCCTTCCCTTGAGATGAATCTGCAAATATCGCGGAAACGAAGCGAGCTATGGCAAAATGTTAAGAGACTTTTTTTGTAGAGAATAATGTTTCCTACAATTTACGTTCTATGATATTTTTTGATCAGAAGCGTAGGTTTCGAGATATATCGAGATATTTAAAAGTTCCGAAGACGCACCAACATAATAAAGATACAGAAACACCGTGGCCCCTTTCTTTTAGATAACTGTGCACTAGTGCGAGCCGCAAATGCCACTTCCAGCTTAGCTGTGCAGAAGAAGAACAACAAGAAGAAGAAATATCTCGAAATATGTCCGTCAGGCCCCTTCCCTTGAGATAAATCTGCAAATATCTCAGAAACGAAGCGAGCTATGGCAAAATGTTAAGAGACCTTTTTTGTAGAGAATTATGTTTCTTACTTTTTATGTTCTATGATATTTTTTGATCAGACGCGTAGTTCTCGAGATATATCAAGATATTTAAAAGTTCCGAAGCCGCACCAACATAATAGAGATACAGAAACACCGTGGCCCCTTTCTTTGAGATAACTGTGCGCTAGTGCGAGCCGCAAATGCCACTTCCAGCTTAGCTGTGCAGAAGAAGAACAACAAGAAGAAGAAATATCTCGAAATATGTCCGTCAGGCCACTTCCCTTGAGATAAATCTGCAAATATCTCGTAAACGAAGCGAGCTATGGCAAAATGTTAACAGACCTTTTTGTAGAGAATTAAGTTTCCTACTTTTTATGTTCGATGATATTTTTTGATCAGATGCGTAGTTCTCGAGATATATCAAGATATTTAAAAGTTCCGAAGCTGCACCAACATAATAGAGGTACAGAAACACCGTGGCCCCTTTCATTGAGATAACTCTGCACTAGTGCGAGCCGCAAATGCCACTTCCAGCTTAGCTGTGCAGAAGAAGAACAACAAGAAGAAGAAATATCTCGAAATATGTCCGTCAGGCCAGTTCCTTTGAGCTGAATCTGCAAATATCTCGGAAACGAAGCGAGCTATGGCAAAATGTTAAGAGACGTTTTTTGTAGAGAATTATGTTTCCTACAATTTATGTTCTATGATATTTTTCGATCAGAAGCGTAGTTTTCGAGATATATCGAGATATTTAAAAGTTCCGAAGCCGCACCAAGATAATAGAGATACAGAAACACCGTGGCTCCTTTCTTTGAGATAACTCTGCACTATTGCGAGCTGCAAATGCCACTTCCAGCTTAGCTGTGCAGAGGAAGAACAACAAGAAGAAGAAGTATCTCGAAATATGTCCGTCAGGCCCGTTCCTTTGAGCTGAATCTGCAAATATCTCGGAAACGAAGAGAGCTATGGCAAAATGTTAAGAGACCTTTTTTGTAGAGAATTAAGTTTCCTACTTTTCATGTTCTATGATATTTTTTGATCAGATGCGTAGTTCTCGAGATATATCAAGATATTTAAAAGTTCCGAAGCTGCACCAACATAATAGAGGTACAGAAACACCGTGGCCTCTTTCTTTGAGATAACTCTGCACTATTGCGAGCTGCAAATGCCACTTCGAGCTTAGCTGTGCAGAAGAAGAAGAACAAGAAGAAGAAATATCTCGAAATATGTCCGTCAGACCCCTTCCCTTGAGATGAATCTGCAAATATCGCGGAAACGAAGCGAGCTATGGCAAAATGTTAAGAGACTTTTTTTGTAGAGAATAATGTTTCCTACAATTTACGTTCTATGATATTTTTTGATCAGAAGCGTAGGTTTCGAGATATATCGAGATATTTAAAAGTTCCGAAGACGCACCAACATAATAAAGATACAGAAACACCGTGGCCCCTTTCTTTTAGATAACTGTGCACTAGTGCGAGCCGCAAATGCCACTTCCAGCTTAGCTGTGCAGAAGAAGAACAACAAGAAGAAGAAATATCTCGAAATATGTCCGTCAGGCCCCTTCCCTTGAGATAAATCTGCAAATATCTCAGAAACGAAGCGAGCTATGGCAAAATGTTAAGAGACCTTTTTTGTAGAGAATTATGTTTCTTACTTTTTATGTTCTATGATATTTTTTGATCAGACGCGTAGTTCTCGAGATATATCAAGATATTTAAAAGTTCCGAAGCCGCACCAACATAATAGAGATACAGAAACACCGTGGCCCCTTTCTTTGAGATAACTGTGCGCTAGTGCGAGCCGCAAATGCCACTTCCAGCTTAGCTGTGCAGAAGAAGAACAACAAGAAGAAGAAATATCTCGAAATATGTCCGTCAGGCCACTTCCCTTGAGATAAATCTGCAAATATCTCGTAAACGAAGCGAGCTATGGCAAAATGTTAACAGACCTTTTTGTAGAGAATTAAGTTTCCTACTTTTTATGTTCGATGATATTTTTTGATCAGATGCGTAGTTCTCGAGATATATCAAGATATTTAAAAGTTCCGAAGCTGCACCAACATAATAGAGGTACAGAAACACCGTGGCCCCTTTCATTGAGATAACTCTGCACTAGTGCGAGCCGCAAATGCCACTTCCAGCTTAGCTGTGCAGAAGAAGAACAACAAGAAGAAGAAATATCTCGAAATATGTCCGTCAGGCCAGTTCCTTTGAGCTGAATCTGCAAATATCTCGGAAACGAAGCGAGCTATGGCAAAATGTTAAGAGACGTTTTTTGTAGAGAATTATGTTTCCTACAATTTATGTTCTATGATATTTTTTGATCAGAAGCGTAGTTTTCGAGATATATCGAGATACTTAAAAGTTCCGAAGCCGCACCAACATAATAGAGATACAGAAACACCGCGGCCCCTTTCTTTGAGATAACTGTGCACTAGTGCGAGCCGCAAATGCCACTTCCAGCTTAGCTGTGCAGAAGAAGAACAACAAGAAGAGGAAATATCTCGAAATATGTCCGTCAGGCCCCTTCCCTTGAGATAAATCTGCAAATATCTCGGAAACGAAGCGAGCTATGGCAAAATGTTAAGAGACCTTTTTTGTAGAGAATTATGTTTCTTACTTTTTATGTTCTATGATATTTTTTGATCAGACGCGTAGTTCTCGAGATATATCAAGATATTTAAAAGTTCCAAAGCCGCACCAACATAATAGAGATACAGAAACACCGTGGCCCCTTTCTTTGAGATATCTCCGCACTATTGCGAGCTGCAAATGCCACTTCCAGCTTAGCTGTGCAGCAGAAGAACAACAAGAAGAAGAAATATCTCGAAATATGTCCGTCAGGCCACTTCCCTTGAGATAAATCTGCAAATATCTCGGAAACGAAGCGAGCTATGGCAAAATGTTAAGAGACCGTTTTTGTAGAGAATTAAGTTTCCTACTTTTTATGTTCTATGATATTTTTTGATCAGACGCGTAGTTCTCGAGATATATCAAGATATTTAAAAGTTCCGAAGCCGCACCAACATAATAGAGATACAGAAACACCGTGGCCCCTTTCGTTGAGATAACTCTGCACTAGTGCGAGCCGCAAATGCCACTTCCAGCTTAGCTGTGCAGAAGAAGAACAACAAGAAGAAGAAATATCTCGAAATATGTCCGTCAGGCCCCTTCCCTTGAGATAAATCTGCAAATATCTCGGAAACGAAGAGAGCTATGGCAAAATGTTAAGAGACCTGTTTTGTAGAGAATTAAGTTTCCTACTTTTCATGTTCTACGATATTTTTTGATCAGATGCGTAGTTCTCGAGATATATCAAGATATTTAAAAGTTCCGAAGCCGCACCAACATAATAGAGATACAGAAACACCGTGGCCCCTTATTTTGAGATAACTCTGCACTCGTGCGAGCCGCAAATGCCACTTCCAGCTTAGCTGTGCAGAAGAAGAACAACAAGAAGACGAAATATCTCGAAATATGTCCGTCAGGCCCCTTCCCTTGAGATAAATATGCAAATATCTCGGAAACGAAGCGAGCTGTGGCAAAATGTTAAGAGACCGTTGTTGTAGAGAATTAAGTTTCCTACTTTTTATGATCTATGATATTTTTTGATCAGACGCGTAGTTCTCGAGATATATCAAGATATTTAAAAGTTCCGAAGCCGCACCAACATAATAGAGATACAGAAACACCGTGGCCCCTTTCTTTGAGATAACTCTGCACTATTGCGAGCTGCAAATGCCACTTCCAGCTTAGCTGTGCAGAAGAAGAACAACAAGAAGAAGAAATATCTCGAAATATGTCCGTCAGGCCCCTTCCCTTGAGATAAATCTGCAAATATCTCGGAAACGAAGAGAGCTATGGCAAAATGTTAAGAGACCTTTTTTGTAGAGAATTATGTTTCCTACAATTTATGTTCTATGATATTTTTTGATCAGAAGCGTAGTTTTCGAGATATATCGAGATATTTAAAAGTTCCGAAGCCGCACCAACATAATAGAGATACAGAAACACCGTGGCCCCTTTCTTTGAGATAACTCTGCACTAGTGCGAGCCGCAAATGCCACTTCCAGCTTAGCTGTGCAGAAGAAGAACAACAAGAAGAAGAAATATCTCGAAATATGTCCGTCAGGCCCCTTCCCTTGAGATAAATATGCAAATATCTCGGAAACGAAGCGAGCTGTGGCAAAATGTTAAGAGACCGTTGTTGTAGAGAATTAAGTTTCCTACTTTTTATGTTCTATGATATTTTTTGATCAGACGCGTAGTTCTCGAGATATATCAAGATATTTAAAAGTTCCGAAGCCGCACCAACATAATAGAGATACAGAAACACCGTGGCCCCTTTCTTTGAGATAACTCTGCACTATTGCGAGCTGCAAATGCCACTTCCAGCTTAGCTGTGCAGAAGAAGGACAACAAGAAGAAGAAATATCTCGAAATATGTCCGTCAGGCCCCTTCCCTTGAGATAAATCTGCAAATATCTCGGAAACGAAGAGAGCTATGGCCAAATGTTAAGAGACCTTTTTTGTAGAGAATTATGTTTCCTACAATTTATGTTCTATGATATTTTTTGATCAGAAGCGTAGTTTTCGAGATATATCGAGATATTTAAAAGTTCCGAAGCCGCACCAACATAATAGAGATACAGAAACACCGTGGCCCCTTTCTTTGAGATAACTCTGCACTAGTGCGAGCCGCAAATGCCACTTCCAGCTTAGCTGTGCAGAAGAAGAACAACAAGAAGAAGAAATATCTCGAAATATGTCCGTCAGGCCCCTTCCCTTGAGATAAATATGCAAATATCTCGGAAACGAAGCGAGCTATGGCAAAATGTTAAGAGACCTTTTTTGTAGAGAATTAAGTTTCCTACTTTTTATGTTCTATGATATTTTTTGATCAGATGCTTAGTTCTCGAGATATATCAAGATATTTAAAAGTTCCGAAGCCGCACGAACATAATAGAGATACAGAAACACCGTGGCCCCTTTCTGTGAGATAACTCTGCAATATTGCGAGCTGCAAATGCCACTTCCAGCTTAGCTGTGCAGAGGAAGAACAACAAGAAGAAGAAATATCTCGAAATATGTCCGTCAGGCCAGTTCCTTTGAGCTGAATCTGCAAATATCTCGGAAACGAAGCGAGCTATGGCAAAATGTTAGGAGACCTTTTTTGTAGAGAATTAAGTTTCCTACTTTTTATGTTCGATGATATTTTTTGATCAGATGCGTAGTTCTCGAGATATATCAAGATATTTAAAAGTTCCGAAGCTGCACCAACATAATAGAGGTACAGAAACACCGTGGCCTCCTTCTTTGAGATAACACTGCACTATTGCGAGCTGCAAATGCCACTTCGAGCTTAGCTGTGCAGAAGAAGAACAACAAGAAGAAGAAATATCTCGAAATATGTCCGTCAGGCCCCTTCCCTTGAGATAAATCTGCAAATATCTCGGAAACGAAGCGAGCTATGGCAAAATGTTAAGAGACCTTTTTTGTAGAGAATTAAGTTTCCTACTTTTTATGTTCTATGATATTTTTTGATCAGATGCGTAGTTCTCGAGATATATCAAGATATTTAAAAGTTCCGAAGCCGCACCAACATAATAGAGATACAGAAACACCGTGGCCCCTTTCTTTGAGATAACTCTGCACTATTGCGAGCTGCAAATGCCACTTCCAGCTTAGCTGTGCAGAGGAAGAACAACAAGAAGAAGAAGTATCTCGAAATATGTCCGTCAGGCCCGTTCCTTTGAGCTGAATCTGCAAATATCTCGGAAACGAAGCGAGCTATGGCAAAATGTTAAGAGACGTTTTTTGTAGAGAATTATGTTTCCTACAATTTATGTTCTATCATATTTTTTGATCAGAAGCGTAGTTTTCGAGATATATCGAGATATTTAAAAGTTCCGAAGCCGCACCAACATAATAGAGATACAGAAACACCGTGGCCCC
Source organism: Osmia lignaria lignaria (assembly GCF_051020975.1). Classification (NCBI taxonomy): domain Eukaryota; kingdom Metazoa; phylum Arthropoda; class Insecta; order Hymenoptera; family Megachilidae; genus Osmia; species Osmia lignaria. Next base: position 10,353,112 of record NW_027478166.1, read on the forward strand.
TTTCTTTGAGATAACTCTGCACTAGTGCGAGCCGCAAATGCCACTTCCAGCTTAGCTGTGCAGAAGAAGAACAACAAGAAGAAGAAATATCTCGAAATATGTCCGTCAGGCCCCTTCCCTTGAGATAAATCTGCAAATATCTCGGAAACGAAGCGAGCGATGGCAAAATGTTAAGAGACCTTTTTTGTAGAGAATTAAGTTTCCTACTTTTTATGTTCTATGATATTTTTTGATCAGATGCGTAGTTCTCGAGATATATCAAGATATTTAAAAGTTCCGAAGCCGCACCAACATAATAGGGATACAGAAACACCGTGGCCCCTTTCTTTGAGATAACTCTGCACTAGTGCGAGCCGCAAATGCCACTTCCAGCTTAGCTGTGCAGAAGAAGAACAACAAGAAGAAGAAATATCTCGAAATATGTCCGTCAGGCCCCTTCCCTTGAGATAAATCTGCAAATATCTCGGAAACGAAGCGAGCTATGGCAAAATGTTAAGAGACCTTTTTTGTAGAGAATAATGTTTCCTACAATTTACGTTCTATGATATTTTTTGATCAGAAGCGTAGTTTTCGAGATATATCGAGATATTTAAAAGTTCCGAAGCCGCACCAACATAATAGAGATACAGAAACACCGTGGCCCCTTTCTTTGAGATAACTCTGCACTAGTGCGAGCCGCAAATGCCACTTCCAGCTTAGCTGTGCAGAAGAAGAACAACAAGAAGAAGAAATATCTCGAAATATGTCCGACAGGCCCCTTCCCTTGTGATAAATCTGCAAATATCTCGGAAACGAAGCGAGCTATGGCGAAATGTTAAGAGACCTTTTCTGTAGAGAATTAAGTTTCCTACTTTTTATCTTCTATGATATTTTTTGATCAGATGCGTAGTTCTCGAGATATATCAAGATATTTAAAAGTTCCGAAGCCGCACCAACATAATAGAGATACAGAAACACCGTGGCCCCTTTCTTTGAGATAACTCTGCACGATTGCGAGCTGGAAATGCCACTTCCAGTTTAGCTGTGCAGAAGAAGAACAACAAGAAGAAGAAATATCTCGAAATATGTCCGACAGGCCCCTTTCCTTGAGATAAATCTGCAAATATCTCGGAAACGAAGCGAGCTATGGCAAAATGTTAAGAGACCTTTTTTGTAGAGAATTAAGCTTCCTACTTTTTATGTTCTATGATATTTTTTGATCAGATGCGTAGTTCTCGAGATATATCAAGATATTTAAAAGTTCCGAAGCCGCACCAACATAATAGAGATACAGAAACACCGTGGCCCCTTTCTTTGAGATAACTCTGCACTATTGCGTGCTGCAAATGCCACTTCCAGCTTAGCTGTGCAGAGGAAGAACAACAAGAAGAAGAAATATCTCGAAATATGTCCGTCAGGCCAGTTCCTTTGAGCTGAATCTGCAAATATCTCGGAAATGAAGCGAGCTATGGCAAAATGTTAAGAGCCGTTTTTTGTAGAGAATTATGTTTCCTACAATTTATGTTCTATGATATTTTTCGATCAGAAGCGTAGTTTTCGAGATATATCGAGATATTTAAAAGTTCCGAAGCCGCACCAACATAATAGGGATACAGAAACACCGTGGCCCCTTTCTTTGAGATAACTCTGCACTAGTGCGAGCCGCAAATGCCACTTCCAGCTTAGCTGTGCAGAAGAAGGACAACAAGAAGAAGAAATATCTCCAAATATGTCCGTTAGGCCCGTTCCCTTGAGATAAATCTGCAAATATCTCGGAAACGAAGCGAGCTATGGCGAAATGTTAAGAGACCTTTTTTGTAGAGAATTAAGTTTCCTACTTTTTATGTTCTATGATATTTTTTGATCAGATGCGTAGTTCTCTAGATATATCAAGATATTTAAAAGTTCCGAAGCCGCACCAACATAATAGAGATACAGAAACACCGTGGCCCCTTTCTTTGAGATAACTCTGCACGATTGCGAGCTGGAAATGCCACTTCCAGTTTAGCTGTGCAGAAGAAGAACAACAAGAAGAAGAAATATCTCGAAATATGTCCATCAGGACCCTTCCCTTGAGATAAATCTGCAAATATCTCGGAAACGAAGCGAGCTATGGCCAAATGTTAAGAGACCTTTTTTGTAGAGAATAATGTTTCCTACAATTTACGTTCTATGATATTTTTTGATCAGAAGCGTAGAAGAAGAAATATCTCGAAATATGTCCATCAGGACCCTTCCCTTGAGATATATCTGCAAATATCTCGGAAACGAAGCGAGCTATGGCAAAATGTTAAGAGACCTTTTTTGTAGAGAATAATGTTTCCTACAATTTACGTTCTATGATATTTTTTGATCAGAAGCGTAGTTTTCGAGATATATCGAGATATTTAAAAGTTCCGAAGCCGCACCAACATAATAGAGATACAGAAACACCGTGGCCCCTTTCTTTGAGATAACTCTGCACTAGTGCGAGCCGCAAATGCCACTTCCAGCTTAGCTGTGCAGAAGAAGAACAACAAGAAGAAGAAATATCTCGAAATATGTCCGACAGGCCCCTTCCCTTGAGATAAATCTGCAAATATCTCGGAAACGAAGCGAGCTATGGCGAAATGTTAAGAGACCTTTTCTGTAGAGAATTAAGTTTCCTACTTTTTATCTTCTATGATATTTTTTGATCAGATGCGTAGTTCTCGAGATATATCAAGATATTTAAAAGTTCCGAAGCCGCACCAACATAATAGAGATACAGAAACACCGTGGCCCCTTTCTTTGAGATAACTCTGCACGATTGCGAGCTGGAAATGCCACTTCCAGTTTAGCTGTGCAGAAGAAGAACAACAAGAAGAAGAAATATCTCGAAATATGTCCATCAGGACCCTTCCCTTGAGATAAATCTGCAAATATCTCGGAAACGAAGCGAGCTATGGCAAAATGTTAAGAGACCTTTTTTGTAGAGAATAATGTTTCCTACAATTTACGTTCTATGATATTTTTTGATCAGAAGCGTAGTTTTCGAGATATATCGAGATATTTAAAAGTTCCGAAGCCGCACCAACATAATAGAGATACAGAAACACCGTGGCCCCTTTCTTTGAGATAACTCTGCACTATTGCGAGCTGCAAATGCCACTTCCAGCTTAGCTGTGCAGAGGAAGAACAACAAGAAGAAGATATATCTCGAAATATGTCCGTCAGGCCAGTTCCTTTGAGCTGAATCTGCAAATATCTCGGAAACGAAGCGAGCTATGGCAAAATGTTAAGAGACTTTTTTTGTAGAGAATTAAGTTTCCTACTTTTTATCTTCTATGACATTATTTGATCAGATGCGTAGTTCTAGAGATATATCAAGATATTTAAAAGTTCCGAAGCCGCACCAACATAATAGAGATACAGAAACAACGTGGCCCCTTTCTTTGAGATAACTGTGCACTAGTGCGAGCCGCAAATGCCACTTCCAGCTTAGCTGTGCAGAAGAAGAACAACAAGAAGAAGAAATACCTCGAAATATGTCCGTCAGGCCCCTTCCCTCGAGATAAATCTGCAAATACCTCGGAAACGAAGCGAGCTATGGCAAAATGTTAAGAGACCTTTTTTGTAGAGAATTAAGTTTAGTACTTTTTATGTTCTATGATATTTTTCGATCAGAGGCGTAGTTCTCGAGATATATCAAGATATTTAAAAGTTCCGAAGCCGCACCAACATAATAGAGATACAGAAACACCGTGGCCCCTCTCTTTGAGATAACTCTGCACGATTGCGAGCTGGAAATGCCACTTCCAGTTTAGCTGTGCAGAAGAAGAACAACAAGAATAAGAAATATTTCGAAATATGTCCGTCAGGCCCCTTCCCTTGAGATAAATCTGCAAATATCTCGGAAACGAAGCGGGCTACGGCAAAATGTTAAGAGACCTTTTTTGTAGAAAATTAGGTTTCCTACTTTTTATGTTCTATGATATTTTTTGATCAGATGCGTAGTTCTCGAGATATATCAAGATATTTAAAAGTTCCGAAGCCGCACCAACATAATAGAGATACAGAAACACCGTGGCCCCTTTCTTTGAGATAACTCTGCACTATTGCGAGCTGCAAATGCCACTTCCAGCTTAGCTGTGCAGAGGAAGAACAACAAGAATAAGAAATATTTCATAATATGTCCGTCAGGCCCCTTCCCTTGAGATAAATCTGCAAATATCTCGGAAACGAAGCGAGCTACGGCAAAATGTTAAGAGACCTTTTTTGTAGAGAATTAGGTTTCCTACTTTTTATGTTCTATGATATTTTTTGATCAGATGCGTAGTTCTCGAGATATATCAAGATATTTAAAAGTTCCGAAGCCGCACCAACATAATAGAGATACAGAAACACCGTGGCCCCTTTCTTTGCGATAACTCTGCACTATTGCGAGCTGCAAATGCCACTTCCAGCTTAGCTGTGCAGAAGAAGAACAACAAGAAGAAGAAATATCTCGAAATATGTCCGTCAGGCCCCTTCCCTTGAGATAAATCTGTAAATATCTCGGAAACGAAGCGAGCTATGGCAAAATGTTAAGAGACCTTTTTTGTAGAGAATTAAGTTTCCTACTTTTTATGTTCTATGATATTTTTCGATCAGAGGCGTAGTTCTCGAGATATATCAAGATATTTAAAAGTTCCGAAGCCGCACCAACATAATAGAGATACAGAAACAACGTGGCCCCTTTCTTTGAGATAACTCTGCACTATTGCGCGCTGCAAATGCCACTTCCAGCTTAGCTGTGCAGAAGAAGAACAACAAGAAGAAGAAATATCTCGAAATATGTCCGTCAGGCCCCTTCCCTTGAGATAAATCTGCAAATATCTCGGAAACGAAGCGAGCTACGGCAAAATGTTAAGAGACCTTTTTTGTAGAAAATTAGGTTTCCTACTTTTTACGTTCTATGATATTTTTCGATCAGAGGCGTAGTTCTCGAGATATATCAAGATATTTCAAAGTTCCGAAGCCGCACCAACATAATAGAGATACAGAAACACCGTAGCCCCTTTCTTTGAGATAACTCTGCCCGATTGCGAGCTGGAAATGCCAGTTCCAGTTTAGCTGTGCAGAAGAAGAACAACAAGAAGAAGAAATATCTCGAAATATGTCCATCAGGACCCTTCCCTTGAGATAAATCTGCAAATATCTCGGAAACGAAGCGAGCTATGGCAAAATGTTAGGAGACCTTTTTTGTAGAGAATTATGTTTCCTACAATTTATTTTCTATGATATTTTTTGATCAGAAGCGTAGTTTTCGAGATATATCGAGATATTTAAAAGTTCCGAAGCCGCACCAACATAATAGAGATACGGAAACACCGTGGCCCCTTTCTTTGGGATAACTCTGCACTATTGCGAGCTGGAAATGCCACTTCCAGTTTAGCTGTGCAGAAGAAGAACAACAAGAAGAAGAAATATCTCGAAATATGTCCGTCAGGACCCTTCCCTTGAGATAAATCTGCAAATATCTCGGAAACGAAGCGAGCTATTGCAAAACGTTAAGAGACCTTTTTTGTAGAGAATTAAGTTTCCTACTTTATATGTTCTATGATATTTTTTGATCAGATGCGTAGTTCTCGAGATATATCAAGATATTTAAAAGCTCCGAAGCTGCACCAACATAATAGAGGTACAGAAACACCGTGGCCCCTTTCTTTGAGATAACTCTGCACTATTGCGAGCTGCAAATGCCACTTCCAGCTTAGCTGTGCAGAAGAAGAACAACAAGAATAAGAAATATTTCGAAATATGTCCGTCAGGCCCCTTCACTTGAGATAAATCTGCAAATATCTCGGAAACGAGGCGAGCTACGGCAAAATGTTAAGCGACCTTTTTTGTAGAAGATTAGGTTTCCTACTTTTTATGTTCTATGATATTTTTTGATCAGATGCGTAGTTCTCGAGATATATCAAGATATTTAAAAGTTCCGAAGCCGCACCAACATAATACAGATACAGAAACACCGTGGCCCCTTTCTTTGAGATAACTCTGCACTATTGCGAGCTGCAAACGCCACTTCCAGCTTAGCTGTGCAGAAGAAGAACAACAAGAAGAAGAAATATCTGGAAATATGTCCGTCAGGCCCCTTCCCTTGAGATAAATCTGCAAATATCTCGGAAACCAAGCGAGCTATGGCAAGATGTTAAGAGACCTTATTTGTAGAGAATTAAGTTTCCTACTTTTTATGTTCTACGATATTTTTTGATCAGATGCGTAGTTCTCGAGATATAGCAAGATATTTAAAAGTTCCGAAGCCGCACCAACATAACAGAGATACAGAAACACCGTGGCCCCTTTCTTTGAGATAACTCTGCACTATTGCGAGCTGCAAATGCCACTTCCAGCTTAGCTGTGCAGAAGAAGAACAACAAGAACAAGAAATATCTCGAAATATGTCCGTCAGGCCCCTTCCCTTGAGATAAATCTGCAAATATCTCGGAAACGAAGCGAGCTATGGCAAAATGTTAAGAGACCTTTTTTGTAGAGAATTATGTTTCCTACAATTTACGTTCTCTGATATTTTTTGATCAGAAGCGTAGTTTTCGAGATATATCGAGATATTTAAAAGTTCCGAAGCCGCACCAACATAATAGAGATACAGAAACACCGTGGCCCCTTTCTTTGAGATAACTCTGCACTATTGCGCGCTGCAAATGCCACTTCCAGCTTAGCTGTGCAGAAGAAGAACAACAAGAAGAAGAAATATCTCGAAATATGTTCGTCAGGCCCCTTCCCTTGAGATAAATCTGCAAATATCTCGGAAACGAAGCGAGCTATGGCAAAATGTTAAGAGACCTTTTTTGTAGAGAATTAAGTTTCCTACTTTTTATGTTCTATGACATTTTTTTATCAGATGCGTAGTTCTCGAGATATATCAAGATATTTAAAAGTTCCGAAGCCGCACCAACATAATAGAGATACAGAAACACCGTGGCCCCTTTCTTTGAGATAACTCTGCACTACTGCGAGCTGCAAATGCCACTTCCAGCTTAGCTGTGCAGAAGAAGAACAACAAGAAGAAGAAATATCTCGAAATATGTCCGTCAGGCCCCTTCCCTTGAGATAAATCTGCAAATATCTCGAAAACGAAGCGAGCTATGGCAAAATGTTAAGAGACCTTTTTTGTAGAGAATTATGTTTCCTACAATTTACGTTCTCTGATATTTTTTGATCAGAAGCGTAGTTTTCGAGATATATCGAGATATTTAAAAGTTCCGAAGCCGCACCAACATAATAGAGATACAGAAACACCGTGGCCCCTTTCTTTGAGATAACTCTGCACTATTGCGACCTGCAAATGCCACTTCCAGCTTAGCTGTGCAGAAGAAGAACAACAAGAAGAAGAAATATCTCGAAATATGTCCCTCAGGCCCCTTCCCTTGAGATAAATCTGCAAATATCTCGGAAACCAAGCGAGCTATGGCAAAATGTTAAGAGACCTTATTTGTAGAGAATTAAGTTTCCTACTTTTTATGTTCTACGATATTTTTTGATCAGATGCGTAGTTCTCGAGATATATCAAGATATTTAAAAGTTCCGAAGCCGCACCAACATAATACAGATACAGAAACACCGTGGCCCCTTTCTTTGAGATAACTCTGCACTATTGCGAGCTGCAAACGCCACTTCCAGCTTAGCTGTGCAGAAGAAGAACAACAAGAAGAAGAAATATCTGGAAATATGTCCGTCAGGCCCCTTCCCTTGAGATAAATCTGCAAATATCTCGGAAACCAAGCGAGCTATGGCAAGATGTTAAGAGACCTTATTTGTAGAGAATTAAGTTTCCTACTTTTTATGTTCTACGATATTTTTTGATCAGATGCGTAGTTCTCGAGATATAGCAAGATATTTAAAAGTTCCGAAGCCGCACCAACATAATAGAGATACAGAAACACCGTGGCCCCTTTCTTTGAGATAACTCTGCACTACTGCGAGCTGCAAATGCCACTTCCAGCTTAGCTGTGCAGAAGAAGAACAACAAGAAGAAGAAATATCTCGAAATATGTCCGTCAGGCCCCTTCCCTTGAGATAAATCTGCAAATATCTCGGAAACGAAGCGAGCTATGGCAAAATGTTCAGAGACCTTTTTTGTAGAGAATTATGTTTCCTACAATTTACGTTCTCTGATATTTTTTGATCAGAAGCGTAGTTTTCGAGATATATCGAGATATTTAAAAGTTCCGAAGCCGCACCAACATAATAGAGATACAGAAACACCGTGGCCCCTTTCTTTGAGATAACTCTGCACTATTGCGCGCTGCAAATGCCACTTCCAGCTTAGCTGTGCAGAAGAAGAACAACAAGAAGAAGAAATATCTCGAAATATGTTCGTCAGGCCCCTTCCCTTGAGATAAATCTGCAAATATCTCGGAAACGAAGCTAGCTATGGCAAAATGTTAAGAGACCTTTTTTGTAGAGAATTAAGTTTCCTACTTTTTATGTTCTATGACATTTTTTTATCAGATGCGTAGTTCTCGAGATATATCAAGATATTTAAAAGTTCCGAAGCCGCACCAACATAATAGAGATACAGAAACACCGTGGCCCCTTTCTTTGAGATAACTCTGCACTACTGCGAGCTGCAAATGCCACTTCCAGCTTAGCTGTGCAGAAGAAGAACAACAAGAAGAAGAAATATCTCGAAATATGTCCGTCAGGCCCCTTCCCTTGAGATAAATCTGCAAATATCTCGAAAACGAAGCGAGCTATGGCAAAATGTTAAGAGACCTTTTTTGTAGAGAATTATGTTTCCTACAATTTACGTTCTCTGATATTTTTTGATCAGAAGCGTAGTTTTCGAGATATATCGAGATATTTAAAAGTTCCGAAGCCGCACCAACATAATAGAGATACAGAAACACCGTGGCCCCTTTCTTTGAGATAACTCTGCACTATTGCGACCTGCAAATGCCACTTCCAGCTTAGCTGTGCAGAAGAAGAACAACAAGAAGAAGAAATATCTCGAAATATGTCCCTCAGGCCCCTTCCCTTGAGATAAATCTGCAAATATCTCGGAAACCAAGCGAGCTATGGCAAAATGTTAAGAGACCTTATTTGTAGAGAATTAAGTTTCCTACTTTTTATGTTCTACGATATTTTTTGATCAGATGCGTAGTTCTCGAGATATATCAAGATATTTAAAAGTTCCGATGCCGCACCAACATAATAGAGATACAGAAACACCGTGGCCCCTTTCTTTGAGATAACTCTGCACTATTGCGAGCTGCCAATGCCACTTCCAGCTTAGCTGTGCAGAAGAAGAACAACAAGAAGAAGAAATATCTGGAAATATGTCCGTCAGGCCCCTTCCCTTGAGATAAATCTGCAAATATCTCGGAAACGAAGCGAGCTACGGCAAAATGTTAAGAGACCTTTTTTGTAGAAAATTAGGATTCCTACTTTTTATGTTCTATGATATTTTTTGACCAGATGCGTAGTTCTCGAGAAATATCAAGATATTTAAAAGTTCCGAAGCCGCACCAACATAATAGAGATACAGAAACACCGTGGCCCCTTTCTTTGAGATAACTCTGCACTATTGCGCGCTGCAAATGGCACTTCCAGCTTAGCTGTGCAGAAGAAGAACAACAAGAAGAAGAAATATCTCGAAATATGTCCGTCAGGCCCCTTCCCTTGAGATAAATCTGCAAATATCTCGGAAACGAAGCGAGCTATGGCAAAATGTTAAGAGACCTTTTTTGTAGAGAATTAAGTTTCCTACTTTTTATGTTCTATGATATTTTTTGATCAGATGCGTAGTTCTCGAGATATATCCAGATATTTAAAAGTTCCGAAGCGGCACCAACATAATAGAGATACAGAAACACCGTGGCCCCTTTCTTTGAGGTAACTCTGCACTATTGCGAGCTGCAAATGCCACTTCCAGCTTAGCTGTGCAGAAGAAGAACAACAAGAAGAAGAAATATCTCGAAATATGTCCCTCAGGCCCCTTCCCTTGAGATAAATCTGCAAATATCTCGGAAACCAAGCGAGCTATGGCAAAATGTTGAGAGACCTTATTTGTAGAGAATTAAGTGTCCTACTTTTTATGTTCTACGATATTTTTTGATCAGATGCGTAGTTCTCGAGATATATCAAGATATTTAAAAGTTCCGAAGCCGCACCAACATAACAGAGATACAGAAACACCGTGGCCCCTTTCTTTGAGATAACTCTGCACTACTGCGAGCTGCAAATGCCACTTCCAGCTTAGCTGTGCAGAAGAAGAACAAGAAGAAGAAGAAATATCTCGAAATATGTCCGTCAGGCCCCTTCCCTTGAGATAAATCTGCAAATATCTCGGAAACTAAGCGAGCTATGGCAAAATCTTAAGAGACCTTTTTTGTAGAGAATTATGTTTCCTACAATTTACGTTCTCTGATATTTTTTGATCAGAAGCGTAGTTTTCGAGATATATCGAGATATTTAAAAGTTCCGAAGCCGCACCAACATAATAGAGATACAGAAACACCGTGGCCCCTTTCTTTGGGATAACTCTGCACTATTGCGAGCTGGAAATGCCACTTCCAGTTTAGCTGTGCAGAAGAAGAACAACAAGAAGAAGAAATATCTCGAAATATGTCCGTCAGGACCCTTCCCTTGAGATAAATCTGCAAATATCTCGGAAACGAAGCGAGCTATTGCAAAACGTTAAGAGACCTTTTTTGTAGAGAATTAAGTTTCCTACTTTTTATGTTATATGATATTTTTTGATCAGATGCGTAGTTCTCGAGATATATCAAGATATTTAAAAGCTCCGAAGCTGCACCAACATAATAGAGGTACAGAAACACCGTGGCCCCTTTCTTTGAGATAACTCTGCACTACTGCGAGCTGCAAATGCCACTTCCAGCTTAGCTGTGCAGAAGAAGAACAACAAGAAGAAGAAATATCTCGAAATATGTCCCTCAGGCCCCTTCCCTTGGGATAAATCTGCAAATATCTCGGAAACGAAGCGAGCTATGGCAAAATCTTAAGAGACCTTTTTTGTAGAGAATTATGTTTCCTACAATTTACGTTCTCTGATATTTTTTGATCAGAAGCGTAGTTTTCGAGATATATCGAGATATTTAAAAGTTCCGAAGCCGCACCAACATAATAGAGATACAGAAACACCGTGGCCCCTTTCTTTGAGATAACTCTGCACTATTGCGACCTGCAAATGCCACTTCCAGCTTAGCTGTGCAGAAGAAGAACAACAAGAAGAAGAAATATCTCGAAATATGTCCCTCAGGCCCCTTCCCTTGAGATAAATCTGCAAATATCTCGGAAACCAAGCGAGCTATGGCAAAATGTTAAGAGACCTTATTTGTAGAGAATTAAGTTTCCTACTTTTTATGTTCTACGATATTTTTTGATCAGATGCGTAGTTCTCGAGATATATCAAGATATTTAAAAGTTCCGAAGCCGCACCAACATAATAGAGATACAGAAACACCGTGGCCCCTTTCTTTGAGATAACTCTGGACTATTGCGAGCTGCAAATGCCACTTCCAGGTTAGCTGTGCAGAAGAAGAACAACAAGAAGAAGAAATATCTCGAAATATGTCCGTCAGGCCCCTTCCCTTGAGATAAATCTGCAATTATCTCGGAAACGAAGCGAGCTATGGCAAAATCTTAAGAGACCTTTTTTGTAGAGAATTATGTTTCCTACAATTTACGTTCTCTGATATTTTTTGATCAGAAGCGTAGTTTTCGAGATATATCGAGATATTTAAAAGTTCCGAAGCCGCACCAACATAATAGAGATACAGAAACACCGTGGCCCCTTTCTTTGAGATAACTCTGCACTACTGCGAGCTGGAAATGCCACTTCCAGTTTAGCTGTGCAGAAGAAGAACAACAAGAAGAAGAAACATCTCGAAATATGTCCATCAGGACCCTTCCCTTGAGATAAATCTGCAAATATCTCGGAAACGAAGCGAGCTATGGCAAAATGTTAAGAGACCTTTTTTGTAGAGAATTATGTTTCCTACAATTTATGTTCCATGATATTTTTTGATCAGAAGCGTAGTTTTCGAGATATATCGAGATATTTAAAAGTTCCGAAGCCGCACCAACATAATAGAGATACAGAAACACCGTGGCCCCTTTCTTTGGGATAACTCTGCACTATTGCGAGCTGGAAATGCCACTTCCAGTTTAGCTGTGCAGAAGAAGAACAACAAGAAGAAGAAATATCTCGAAATATGTCCGTCAGGACCCTTCCCTTGAGATAAATCTGCAAATATCTCGGAAACGAAGCGAGCTATTGCAAAACGTTAAGAGACCTTTTTTGTAGAGAATTAAGTTTCCTACTTTTTATGTTGTATGATATTTTTTGATCAGATGCGTAGTTCTCGAGATATATCAAGATATTTAAAAGCTCCGAAGCTGCACCAACATAATAGAGGTACAGAAACACCGTGGCCCCTTTCTTTGAGATAACTCTGCACTACTGCGAGCTGCAAATGCCACTTCCAGCTTAGCTGTGCAGAAGAAGAACAACAAGAAGAAGAAATATCTCGAAATATGTCCCTCAGGCCCCTTCCCTTGGGATAAATCTGCAAATATCTCGGAAACGAAGCGAGCTATGGCAAAATCTTAAGAGACCTTTTTTGTAGAGAATTATGTTTCCTACAATTTACGTTCTCTGATATTTTTTGATCAGAAGCGTAGTTTTCGAGATATATCGAGATATTTAAAAGTTCCGAAGCCGCACCAACATAATAGAGATACAGAAACACCGTGGCCCCTTTCTTTGAGATAACTCTGCACTATTGCGACCTGCAAATGCCACTTCCAGCTTAGCTGTGCAGAAGAAGAACAACAAGAAGAAGAAATATCTCGAAATATGTCCCTCAGGCCCCTTCCCTTGAGATAAATCTGCAAATATCTCGGAAACCAAGCGAGCTATGGCAAAATGTTAAGAGACCTTATTTGTAGAGAATTAAGTTTCCTACTTTTTATGTTCTACGATATTTTTTGATCAGATGCGTAGTTCTCGAGATATATCAAGATATTTAAAAGTTCCGAAGCCGCACCAACATAATAGAGATACAGAAACACCGTGGCCCCTTTCTTTGAGATAACTCTGGACTATTGCGAGCTGCAAATGCCACTTCCAGCTTAGCTGTGCAGAAGAAGAACAACAAGAAGAAGAAATATCTCGAAATATGTCCGTCAGGCCCCTTCCCTTGAGATAAATCTGCAATTATCTCGGAAACGAAGCGAGCTATGGCAAAATCTTAAGAGACCTTTTTTGTAGAGAATTATGTTTCCTACAATTTACGTTCTCTGATATTTTTTGATCAGAAGCGTAGTTTTCGAGATATATCGAGATATTTAAAAGTTCCGAAGCCGCACCAACATAATAGAGATACAGAAACACCGTGGCCCCTTTCTTTGAGATAACTCTGCACTACTGCGAGCTGGAAATGCCACTTCCAGTTTAGCTGTGCAGAAGAAGAACAACAAGAAGAAGAAACATCTCGAAATATGTCCATCAGGACCCTTCCCTTGAGATAAATCTGCAAATATCTCGGAAACGAAGCGAGCTATGGCAAAATGTTAAGAGACCTTTTTTGTAGAGAATTATGTTTCCTACAATTTATGTTCCATGATATTTTTTGATCAGAAGCGTAGTTTTCGAGATATATCGAGATATTTAAAAGTTCCGAAGCCGCACCAACATAATAGAGATACAGAAACACCGTGGCCCCTTTCTTTGGGATAACTCTGCACTATTGCGAGCTGGAAATGCCACTTCCAGTTTAGCTGTGCAGAAGAAGAACAACAAGAAGAAGAAATATCTCGAAATATGTACGTCAGGACCCTTCCCTTGAGATAAATCTGCAAATATCTCGGAAACGAAGCGAGCTATTGCAAAACGTTAAGAGACCTTTTTTGTAGAGAATTAAGTTTCCTACTTTTTATGTTGTATGATATTTTTTGATCAGATGCGTAGTTCTCGAGATATGTCAAGATATTTAAAAGCTCCGAAGCTGCACCAACATAATAGAGGTACAGAAACACCGTGGCCCCTTTCTTTGAGATAACTCTGCACTACTGCGAGCTGCAAATGCCACTTCCAGCTTAGCTGTGCAGAAGAAGAACAACAAGAAGAAGAAATATCTCGAAATATGTCCCTCAGGCCCCTTCCCTTGGGATAAATCTGCAAATATCTCGGAAACGAAGCGAGCTATGGCAAAATGTTAAGAGACCTTTTTTGTAGGGAATTAAGTTTCCTACTTTTTATGTTCTATGATATTTTTGGTCAGATGCGTAGTTCTCGAGATATATCCAGATATTTAAAAGTTCCGAAGCGGCTCCAACATAATAGAGATACAGAAACACCGTGGCCCCTTTCTTTGAGATAACTCTGCACTATTGCGACCTGCAAATGCCACTTCCAGCTTAGCTGTGCAGAAGAAGAACAACAAGAAGAAGAAATATCTCGAAATATGTCCCTCAGGCCCCTTCCCTTGAGATAAATCTGCAAATATCTCGGAAACCAAGCGAGCTATGGCAAAATGTTAAGAGACCTTATTTGTAGAGAATTAAGTTTCCTACTTTTTATGTTCTACGATATTTTTTGATCAGATGCGTAGTTCTCGAGATATATCAAGATATTTAAAAGTTCCGAAGCCGCACCAACATAATAGAGATACAGAAACACCGTGGCCCCTTTCTTTGAGATAACTCTGCACTATTGCGAGCTGCAAATGCCACTTCCAGCTTAGCTGTGCAGAAGAAGAACAACAAGAAGAAGAAATATCTGGAAATATGTCCGTCAGGCCCCTTCCCTTGAGATAAATCTGCAAATATCTCGGAAACGAAGCGAGCTACGGCAAAATGTTAAGAGACCTTTTTTGTAGAGAATTAAGTTTCCTACTTTTTATGTTCTATGATATTTTTTGATCAGATGCGTAGTTTTCGAGATATATCGAGATATTTAAAAGTTCCGAAGCCGCACCAACATAATAGAGATACAGAAACACCGTGGCCCCTTTCTTTGAGATAACTCTGCACTACTGCGAGCTGGAAATGCCACTTCCAGTTTAGCTGTGCAGAAGAAGAACAACAAGAAGAAGAAACATCTCGAAATATGTCCATCAGGACCCTTCCCTTGAGATAAATCTGCAAATATCTCGGAAACGAAGCGAGCTATGGCAAAATGTTAAGAGACCTTTTTTGTAGAGAATTATGTTTCCTACAATTTATGTTCCATGATATTTTTTGATCAGAAGCGTAGTTTTCGAGATATATCGAGATATTTAAAAGTTCCGAAGCCGCACCAACATAATAGAGATACAGAAACACCGTGGCCCCTTTCTTTGGGATAACTCTGCACTATTGCGAGCTGGAAATGCCACTTCCAGTTTAGCTGTGCAGAAGAAGAACAACAAGAAGAAGAAATATCTCGAAATATGTCCGTCAGGACCCTTCCCTTGAGATAAATCTGCAAATATCTCGGAAACGAAGCGAGCTATTGCAAAACGTTAAGAGACCTTTTTTGTAGAGAATTAAGTTTCCTACTTTTTATGTTGTATGATATTTTTTGATCAGATGCGTAGTTCTCGAGATATATCAAGATATTTAAAAGCTCCGAAGCTGCACCAACATAATAGAGGTACAGAAACACCGTGGCCCCTTTCTTTGAGATAACTCTGCACTACTGCGAGCTGCAAATGCCACTTCCAGCTTAGCTGTGCAGAAGAAGAACAACAAGAAGAAGAAATATCTCGAAATATGTCCCTCAGGCCCCTTCCCTTGGGATAAATCTGCAAATATCTCGGAAACGAAGCGAGCTATGGCAAAATCTTAAGAGACCTTTTTTGTAGAGAATTATGTTTCCTACAATTTACGTTCTCTGATATTTTTTGATCAGAAGCGTAGTTTTCGAGATATATCGAGATATTTAAAAGTTCCGAAGCCGCACCAACATAATAGAGATACAGAAACACCGTGGCCCCTTTCTTTGAGATAACTCTGCACTATTGCGACCTGCAAATGCCACTTCCAGCTTAGCTGTGCAGAAGAAGAACAACAAGAAGAAGAAATATCTCGAAATATGTCCCTCAGGCCCCTTCCCTTGAGATAAATCTGCAAATATCTCGGAAACCAAGCGAGCTATGGCAAAATGTTAAGAGACCTTATTTGTAGAGAATTAAGTTTCCTACTTTTTATGTTCTACGATATTTTTTGATCAGATGCGTAGTTCTCGAGATATATCAAGATATTTAAAAGTTCCGAAGCCGCACCAACATAATAGAGATACAGAAACACCGTGGCCCCTTTCTTTGAGATAACTCTGGACTATTGCGAGCTGCAAATGCCACTTCCAGCTTAGCTGTGCAGAAGAAGAACAACAAGAAGAAGAAATATCTCGAAATATGTCCGTCAGGCCCCTTCCCTTGAGATAAATCTGCAATTATCTCGGAAACGAAGCGAGCTATGGCAAAATCTTAAGAGACCTTTTTTGTAGAGAATTATGTTTCCTACAATTTACGTTCTCTGATATTTTTTGATCAGAAGCGTAGTTTTCGAGATATATCGAGATATTTAAAAGTTCCGAAGCCGCACCAACATAATAGAGATACAGAAACACCGTGGCCCCTTTCTTTGAGATAACTCTGCACTACTGCGAGCTGGAAATGCCACTTCCAGTTTAGCTGTGCAGAAGAAGAACAACAAGAAGAAGAAACATCTCGAAATATGTCCATCAGGACCCTTCCCTTGAGATAAATCTGCAAATATCTCGGAAACGAAGCGAGCTATGGCAAAATGTTAAGAGACCTTTTTTGTAGAGAATTATGTTTCCTACAATTTATGTTCCATGATATTTTTTGATCAGAAGCGTAGTTTTCGAGATATATCGAGATATTTAAAAGTTCCGAAGCCGCACCAACATAATAGAGATACAGAAACACCGTGGCCCCTTTCTTTGGGATAACTCTGCACTATTGCGAGCTGGAAATGCCACTTCCAGTTTAGCTGTGCAGAAGAAGAACAACAAGAAGAAGAAATATCTCGAAATATGTACGTCAGGACCCTTCCCTTGAGATAAATCTGCAAATATCTCGGAAACGAAGCGAGCTATTGCAAAACGTTAAGAGACCTTTTTTGTAGAGAATTAAGTTTCCTACTTTTTATGTTGTATGATATTTTTTGATCAGATGCGTAGTTCTCGAGATATGTCAAGATATTTAAAAGTTCCGAAGCCGCACCAACATAATAGAGATACAGAAACACCGTGGCCCCTTTCTTTGAGATAACTCTGCACTATTGCGACCTGCAAATGCCACTTCCAGCTTAGCTGTGCAGAAGAAGAACAACAAGAAGAAGAAATATCTCGAAATATGTCCCTCAGGCCCCTTCCCTTGAGATAAATCTGCAAATATCTCGGAAACCAAGCGAGCTATGGCAAAATGTTAAGAGACCTTATTTGTAGAGAATTAAGTTTCCTACTTTTTATGTTCTACGATATTTTTTGATCAGATGCGTAGTTCTCGAGATATATCAAGATATTTAAAAGTTCCGAAGCCGCACCAACATAATAGAGATACAGAAACACCGTGGCCCCTTTCTTTGAGATAACTCTGGACTATTGCGAGCTGCAAATGCCACTTCCAGCTTAGCTGTGCAGAAGAAGAACAACAAGAAGAAGAAATATCTCGAAATATGTCCGTCAGGCCCCTTCCCTTGAGATAAATCTGCAATTATCTCGGAAACGAAGCGAGCTATGGCAAAATCTTAAGAGACCTTTTTTGTAGAGAATTATGTTTCCTACAATTTACGTTCTCTGATATTTTTTGATCAGAAGCGTAGTTTTCGAGATATATCGAGATATTTAAAAGTTCCGAAGCCGCACCAACATAATAGAGATACAGAAACACCGTGGCCCCTTTCTTTGAGATAACTCTGCACTACTGCGAGCTGGAAATGCCACTTCCAGTTTAGCTGTGCAGAAGAAGAACAACAAGAAGAAGAAACATCTCGAAATATGTCCATCAGGACCCTTCCCTTGAGATAAATCTGCAAATATCTCGGAAACGAAGCGAGCTATGGCAAAATGTTAAGAGACCGTTTTTGTAGAGAATTATGTTTCCTACAATTTATGTTCCATGATATTTTTTGATCAGAAGCGTAGTTTTCGAGATATATCGAGATATTTAAAAGTTCCGAAGCCGCACCAACATAATAGAGATACAGAAACACCGTGGCCCCTTTCTTTGGGATAACTCTGCACTATTGCGAGCTGGAAATGCCACTTCCAGTTTAGCTGTGCAGAAGAAGAACAACAAGAAGAAGAAATATCTCGAAATATGTCCGTCAGGCCCCTTCCCTTGAGATAAATATGCAAATATCTCGGAAACGAAGCGAGCTATGGCAAAATGTTAAGCGACCTTTTTTGTAGAGAATTAAGTTTCCTACTTTTTATGTTCTATGATATTTTTTGATCAGATGCGTAGTTCTCGAGATATATCAAGATATTCAAAAGTTCCGAAGCCGCACCAACATAATAGAGATACAGAAACACCGTGGCCCCTTTCTTTGAGATAACTCTGCACTATTGCGAGCTGCAAATGCCACTTCCAGCTTAGCTGTGCAGAGGAAGAACAACAAGAAGAAGAAATATCTCGAAATATGTCCGTCAGGCCAGTTCCTTTGAGCTGAATCTGCAAATATCTCGGAAACGAAGCGAGCTATGGTAAAATGTTAAGAGACGTTTTTTGTAGAGAATTATGTTTCCTACAATTTATGTTCTATGATATTTTTTGATCAGAAGCGTAGTTCTCGAGATATATCAAGATATTTAAAAGTTCCGAAGCCGCACCAACATAATAGGGATACAGAAACACCGTGGCCCCGTTCTTTGAGATAACTCTGCACTAGTGCGAGCCGCAAATGCCACTTCCAGCTTAGCTGTGCAGAAGAAGAACAACAAGAAGAAGAAATATCTCGAAATATGTCCGTCAGGCCCCTTCCCTTGAGATAAATATGCAAATATCTCGGAAACGAAGCGAGCTATGGCAAAATGTTAAGAGACCTTTTTTGTAGAGAATTAAGTTTCCTACTTTTTATCTTCTATGATATTTTTTGGTCAGATGCGTAGTTCTCGAGATAGATCAAGATACTTAAAAGTTCCGAAGCCGCACCAACATAATAGAGATACAGAAACACCGTGGCCCCTCTCTTTGAGATAACTCTGCACTATTGCGAGCTGCAAATGCCACTTCCAGCTTAGCTGTGCAGAAGAAGAACAACAAGAAGAAGAAATATCTCGAAATATGTCCGTCAGGCCCCTTCCCTTGAGATAAATCTGCAAATATCTCGGAAACGAAGCGAGCTATGGCAAAATGTTTAGAGACCTTTCTTGTAGAGAATTAAGTTTCCTACTTTTTATGTAGTATGATATTTTTTGATCAGATGCGTAGTTCTCGAGATATATCAAGATATTTAAAAGTTCCGAAGCCGCACCAACATAATAGAGATACAGAAGTACCGTGGCCCCTTTCTTTGAGATAACTCTGCACTATTGCGAGCTGTAAATGCCACTTCCAGCTTAGCTGCGCAGAAGAAGAACAACAAGAAGAAGAAATATCTCGAAATATGTCCGTCAGGCCCCTTCCCTTGAGATAAATCTGCAAATATCTCGGAGACGAAGCGAGCTATGGCAAAATGTTAAGAGACGTTTTTTGTAGAGAATTATGTTTCCTACAATTTATGTTCTATGATATTTTTTGATCAGAAGCGTAGTTTTCGAGATATATCGAGATATTTAAAAGTTCCGAAGCCGCACCAACATAATAGGGATACAGAAACACCGTGGCCCCTTTCTTTGAGATAACTCTGCACTAGTGCGACCCGCAAATGCCACTTCCAGCTTAGCTGTGCAGAAGAAGAACAACAAGAATAAGAAATATCTCGAAATATGTCCGTCAGGCCCCTACCCTTGAGATAAATCTGCAAATATCTCGGAAACGAAGCGAGCTATGGCAAAATGTTAAGAGACCTTTTTTGTAGAGAATTAGGTTTCCTACTTTTTATGTTCTATGATATTTTTTGATCAGATGCGTAGTTCTCGAGATATATCAAAATATTTAAAAGTTCCGAAGCCGCACCAACATAATAGAGATACAGAAACACCGTGGCCCCTTTCTTTGAGATAGCTCTGCACTATTGCGAGCTGTAAATGCCACTTCCAGCTTAGCTGTGCAGAAGAAGAACAACAAGAAGAAGAAATATCTCGAAATATGTCCGTCAGGCCAGTTCCTTTGAGCTGAATCTGCAAATATCTCGGAAACGAAGCGAGCTATGGCAAAATGTCAAGAGACGTTTTTTGTAGAGAATTATGTTTCCTACAATTTATGTTCTATGATATTTTTTGATCAGAAGCGTAGTTTTCGAGATATATCGAGATATTTAAAAGATCCGAAGCCGCACCAACATAATAGGGATACAGAAACACCGTGGCCCCTTTCTTTGAGATAACTCTGCACTAGTGCGAGCCGCAAATGCCACTTCCAGCTTAGCTGTGCAGAAGAAGAACAACAAGAAGAAGAAATATCTCGAAATATGTCCGTCAGGCCACTTCCCTTGAGATAAATCTGCAAATATCTCGGAAACGAAGCGAGCTATGGCAAAATGTTAAGAGACGTTTTTTGTAGAGAATTATGTTTCCTACAATTTATGTTCTATGATATTTTTTGATCAGAAGCGTAGTTTTCGAGATATATCGAGATATTTAAAAGTTCCGAAGCCGCACCAACATAATAGAGATACAGAAACACCGTGGCCCCTTTCTTTGAGATAACTCTGCACCAGTGCGAGCCGCAAATGCCACTTCCAGCTTAGCTGTGCAGAAGAAGAGCAACAAGAAGAAGAAATATCTCGAAATATGTCCGACAGGCCCCTTCCCTTGAGATAAATCTGCAAATATCTCGGAAACGAAGCGAGCTATGGCGAAATGTTAAGAGACCTTTTTTGTAGAGAATTAAGTTTCCTACTTTTTACGTTCTATGATATTTTTTGATCAGATGCGTAGTTTTCGAGATATATCGAGATATTTAAAAGTTCCGAAGCCGCACCAACATAATAGGGATACAGAAACACCGTGGCCCCTTTCTCTGAGATAACTCTGCACTAGTGCGAGCCGCAAATGCCACTTCCAGCTTAGCTGTGCAGAAGAAGAACAACAAGAAGAAGAAATATCTCGAAATATGTCCGTCAGGCCACTTCCCTTGAGATAAATCTGCAAATATCTCGGAAACGAAGCGAGCTATGGCAAAATGTTAAGAGACCTTTTTTATAGAGAATTGAGTTTCCTACTTTTTATGTTCTATGATATTTTTTGATCAGATGCGTAGTTCTCGAGATATATCAAGATATTTAAAAGTTCCGAAGCCGCACCAACATAATAGAGATACAGAAACACCGTGGCCCCTTTCTTTGAGATAACTCTGCACTATTGCGAGCTGCAAATGCCACTTCCAGCTTAGCTGTGCAGAAGAAGAACAACAAGAAGAAGAAATATCTCGAAATATGTCCGTCAGGCCAGTTCCTTTGAGCTGAATCTGCAAATATCTCGGAAACGAAGCGAGCTATGGCAAAATGTTAAGAGACGTTTTTTGTAGAGAATTATGTTTCCTACAATTTATGTTCTATGATATTTTTTGATCAGAAGCGTAGTTTTCGAGATATATCGAGATATTTAAAAGTTCCGAAGACGCACCAACATAATAGAGATACAGAAACACCGTGGCCCCTTTCTTTGAGATAACTGTGCACCAGTGCGAGCCGCAAATGCCACTTCCAGCTTAGCTGTGCAGAAGAAGAACAACAAGAAGAAGAAATATCTCGAAATATGTCCGTCAGGCCCCTTCCCTTGAGATATATCTGCAAATATCTCGGAAACGAAGCGAGCTATGGCAAAATGTTAAGAGACCTTTTTTGTAGAGAATTATGTTTCCTACAATTTATGTTCTATGATATTTTTTGATCAGAAGCGTAGTTTTCGAGATATATCGAGATATTTAAAAGTTCCGAAGCCGCACCAACATAATAGGGATACAGAAACACCGTGGCCCCTTTCTTTGAGATAACTCTGCACTAGTGCGAGCCGCAAATGCCACTTCCAGCTTAGCTGTGCAGAAGAAGAACAACAAGAAGAAGAAATATCTCGAAATATGTCCGTCAGGCCCCTTCCCTTGAGATAAATCTGCAAATATCTCGGAAACGAAGCGAGCTATCGCAAAATGTTAAGAGACCTTTTTTGTAGAGAATTATGTTTCCTACAATTTATGTTCTACGATATTTTTTGATCAGAAGTGTAGTTTTCGAGATATATCGAGATATTTAAAAGTTCCGAAGCCGCACCAACATAATAGAGATACAGAAACACCGTGGCCCCTTTCTTTGAGATAACTCTGCACTAGTGCGAGCTGCAAATGCCACTTCCAGCTTAGCTGTGCAGAGGAGGAACAACAAGAAGAAGAAATATCTCGAAATATGTCCGTCAGGCCAGTTCCTTTGAGCTGAATCTGCAAATATCTCGGAAACGAAGCGAGCTATGGCAAAATGTTAAGAGACCTTTTTTGTAGAGAATTATGTTTCCTACAATTTATGTTGTATGATATTTTTTGATCAGAAGCGTAGTTTTCGAGATATATCGAGATATTTAAAAGTTCCGAAGCCGCACCAACATAATAGAGATACAGAAACACCGTGGCCCCTTTCTTTGAGATAACTCTGCACTAGTGCGAGCCGCAAATGCCACTTCCAGCTTAGCTGTGCAGAAGAAGAACAACAAGAAGAAGAAATATCTCGAAATATGTCCGTCAGGCCCCTTCCCTTGAGATAAATATGCAAATATCTCGGAAACGAAGCGAGCTATGGCAAAATGTTAAGAGACCTTTTTTGTAGAGAATTAAGTTTCCTACTTTTTATGTTCTATGATATTTTTTGATCAGATGCGTAGTTCTCGAGATATATCAAGATATTTAAAAGTTCCGAAGCCGCACCAACATAATAGAGATACAGAAACACCGTGGCCCCTTTCTTTGAGATAACTCTGCACTACTGCGAGCTGGAAATGCCACTTCCAGTTTAGCTGTGCAGAAGAAGAACAACAAGAAGAAGAAACATCTCGAAATATGTCCATCAGGACCCTTCCCTTGAGATAAATCTGCAAATATCTCGGAAACGAAGCGAGCTATGGCAAAATGTTAAGAGACCGTTTTTGTAGAGAATTATGTTTCCTACAATTTATGTTCCATGATATTTTTTGATCAGAAGCGTAGTTTTCGAGATATATCGAGATATTTAAAAGTTCCGAAGCCGCACCAACATAATAGAGATACAGAAACACCGTGGCCCCTTTCTTTGGGATAACTCTGCACTATTGCGAGCTGGAAATGCCACTTCCAGTTTAGCTGTGCAGAAGAAGAACAACAAGAAGAAGAAATATCTCGAAATATGTCCGTCAGGCCCCTTCCCTTGAGATAAATATGCAAATATCTCGGAAACGAAGCGAGCTATGGCAAAATGTTAAGCGACCTTTTTTGTAGAGAATTAAGTTTCCTACTTTTTATGTTCTATGATATTTTTTGATCAGATGCGTAGTTCTCGAGATATATCAAGATATTCAAAAGTTCCGAAGCCGCACCAACATAATAGAGATACAGAAACACCGTGGCCCCTTTCTTTGAGATAACTCTGCACTATTGCGAGCTGCAAATGCCACTTCCAGCTTAGCTGTGCAGAGGAAGAACAACAAGAAGAAGAAATATCTCGAAATATGTCCGTCAGGCCAGTTCCTTTGAGCTGAATCTGCAAATATCTCGGAAACGAAGCGAGCTATGGTAAAATGTTAAGAGACGTTTTTTGTAGAG
Organism: Osmia lignaria lignaria; assembly: GCF_051020975.1. Lineage (NCBI taxonomy): Eukaryota > Metazoa > Arthropoda > Insecta > Hymenoptera > Megachilidae > Osmia > Osmia lignaria. The sequence continues at coordinate 10,376,976 of NW_027478166.1, forward strand.
AATTATGTTTCCTACAATTTATGTTCTATGATATTTTTTGATCAGAAGCGTAGTTCTCGAGATATATCAAGATATTTAAAAGTTCCGAAGCCGCACCAACATAATAGGGATACAGAAACACCGTGGCCCCGTTCTTTGAGATAACTCTGCACTAGTGCGAGCCGCAAATGCCACTTCCAGCTTAGCTGTGCAGAAGAAGAACAACAAGAAGAAGAAATATCTCGAAATATGTCCGTCAGGCCCCTTCCCTTGAGATAAATATGCAAATATCTCGGAAACGAAGCGAGCTATGGCAAAATGTTAAGAGACCTTTTTTGTAGAGAATTAAGTTTCCTACTTTTTATCTTCTATGATATTTTTTGGTCAGATGCGTAGTTCTCGAGATAGATCAAGATACTTAAAAGTTCCGAAGCCGCACCAACATAATAGAGATACAGAAACACCGTGGCCCCTCTCTTTGAGATAACTCTGCACTATTGCGAGCTGCAAATGCCACTTCCAGCTTAGCTGTGCAGAAGAAGAACAACAAGAAGAAGAAATATCTCGAAATATGTCCGTCAGGCCCCTTCCCTTGAGATAAATCTGCAAATATCTCGGAAACGAAGCGAGCTATGGCAAAATGTTTAGAGACCTTTCTTGTAGAGAATTAAGTTTCCTACTTTTTATGTAGTATGATATTTTTTGATCAGATGCGTAGTTCTCGAGATATATCAAGATATTTAAAAGTTCCGAAGCCGCACCAACATAATAGAGATACAGAAGTACCGTGGCCCCTTTCTTTGAGATAACTCTGCACTATTGCGAGCTGTAAATGCCACTTCCAGCTTAGCTGCGCAGAAGAAGAACAACAAGAAGAAGAAATATCTCGAAATATGTCCGTCAGGCCCCTTCCCTTGAGATAAATCTGCAAATATCTCGGAGACGAAGCGAGCTATGGCAAAATGTTAAGAGACGTTTTTTGTAGAGAATTATGTTTCCTACAATTTATGTTCTATGATATTTTTTGATCAGAAGCGTAGTTTTCGAGATATATCGAGATATTTAAAAGTTCCGAAGCCGCACCAACATAATAGGGATACAGAAACACCGTGGCCCCTTTCTTTGAGATAACTCTGCACTAGTGCGACCCGCAAATGCCACTTCCAGCTTAGCTGTGCAGAAGAAGAACAACAAGAATAAGAAATATCTCGAAATATGTCCGTCAGGCCCCTACCCTTGAGATAAATCTGCAAATATCTCGGAAACGAAGCGAGCTATGGCAAAATGTTAAGAGACCTTTTTTGTAGAGAATTAGGTTTCCTACTTTTTATGTTCTATGATATTTTTTGATCAGATGCGTAGTTCTCGAGATATATCAAAATATTTAAAAGTTCCGAAGCCGCACCAACATAATAGAGATACAGAAACACCGTGGCCCCTTTCTTTGAGATAGCTCTGCACTATTGCGAGCTGTAAATGCCACTTCCAGCTTAGCTGTGCAGAAGAAGAACAACAAGAAGAAGAAATATCTCGAAATATGTCCGTCAGGCCAGTTCCTTTGAGCTGAATCTGCAAATATCTCGGAAACGAAGCGAGCTATGGCAAAATGTCAAGAGACGTTTTTTGTAGAGAATTATGTTTCCTACAATTTATGTTCTATGATATTTTTTGATCAGAAGCGTAGTTTTCGAGATATATCGAGATATTTAAAAGATCCGAAGCCGCACCAACATAATAGGGATACAGAAACACCGTGGCCCCTTTCTTTGAGATAACTCTGCACTAGTGCGAGCCGCAAATGCCACTTCCAGCTTAGCTGTGCAGAAGAAGAACAACAAGAAGAAGAAATATCTCGAAATATGTCCGTCAGGCCACTTCCCTTGAGATAAATCTGCAAATATCTCGGAAACGAAGCGAGCTATGGCAAAATGTTAAGAGACGTTTTTTGTAGAGAATTATGTTTCCTACAATTTATGTTCTATGATATTTTTTGATCAGAAGCGTAGTTTTCGAGATATATCGAGATATTTAAAAGTTCCGAAGCCGCACCAACATAATAGAGATACAGAAACACCGTGGCCCCTTTCTTTGAGATAACTCTGCACCAGTGCGAGCCGCAAATGCCACTTCCAGCTTAGCTGTGCAGAAGAAGAGCAACAAGAAGAAGAAATATCTCGAAATATGTCCGACAGGCCCCTTCCCTTGAGATAAATCTGCAAATATCTCGGAAACGAAGCGAGCTATGGCGAAATGTTAAGAGACCTTTTTTGTAGAGAATTAAGTTTCCTACTTTTTACGTTCTATGATATTTTTTGATCAGATGCGTAGTTTTCGAGATATATCGAGATATTTAAAAGTTCCGAAGCCGCACCAACATAATAGGGATACAGAAACACCGTGGCCCCTTTCTCTGAGATAACTCTGCACTAGTGCGAGCCGCAAATGCCACTTCCAGCTTAGCTGTGCAGAAGAAGAACAACAAGAAGAAGAAATATCTCGAAATATGTCCGTCAGGCCACTTCCCTTGAGATAAATCTGCAAATATCTCGGAAACGAAGCGAGCTATGGCAAAATGTTAAGAGACCTTTTTTATAGAGAATTGAGTTTCCTACTTTTTATGTTCTATGATATTTTTTGATCAGATGCGTAGTTCTCGAGATATATCAAGATATTTAAAAGTTCCGAAGCCGCACCAACATAATAGAGATACAGAAACACCGTGGCCCCTTTCTTTGAGATAACTCTGCACTATTGCGAGCTGCAAATGCCACTTCCAGCTTAGCTGTGCAGAAGAAGAACAACAAGAAGAAGAAATATCTCGAAATATGTCCGTCAGGCCAGTTCCTTTGAGCTGAATCTGCAAATATCTCGGAAACGAAGCGAGCTATGGCAAAATGTTAAGAGACGTTTTTTGTAGAGAATTATGTTTCCTACAATTTATGTTCTATGATATTTTTTGATCAGAAGCGTAGTTTTCGAGATATATCGAGATATTTAAAAGTTCCGAAGACGCACCAACATAATAGAGATACAGAAACACCGTGGCCCCTTTCTTTGAGATAACTGTGCACCAGTGCGAGCCGCAAATGCCACTTCCAGCTTAGCTGTGCAGAAGAAGAACAACAAGAAGAAGAAATATCTCGAAATATGTCCGTCAGGCCCCTTCCCTTGAGATATATCTGCAAATATCTCGGAAACGAAGCGAGCTATGGCAAAATGTTAAGAGACCTTTTTTGTAGAGAATTATGTTTCCTACAATTTATGTTCTATGATATTTTTTGATCAGAAGCGTAGTTTTCGAGATATATCGAGATATTTAAAAGTTCCGAAGCCGCACCAACATAATAGGGATACAGAAACACCGTGGCCCCTTTCTTTGAGATAACTCTGCACTAGTGCGAGCCGCAAATGCCACTTCCAGCTTAGCTGTGCAGAAGAAGAACAACAAGAAGAAGAAATATCTCGAAATATGTCCGTCAGGCCCCTTCCCTTGAGATAAATCTGCAAATATCTCGGAAACGAAGCGAGCTATCGCAAAATGTTAAGAGACCTTTTTTGTAGAGAATTATGTTTCCTACAATTTATGTTCTACGATATTTTTTGATCAGAAGTGTAGTTTTCGAGATATATCGAGATATTTAAAAGTTCCGAAGCCGCACCAACATAATAGAGATACAGAAACACCGTGGCCCCTTTCTTTGAGATAACTCTGCACTAGTGCGAGCTGCAAATGCCACTTCCAGCTTAGCTGTGCAGAGGAGGAACAACAAGAAGAAGAAATATCTCGAAATATGTCCGTCAGGCCAGTTCCTTTGAGCTGAATCTGCAAATATCTCGGAAACGAAGCGAGCTATGGCAAAATGTTAAGAGACCTTTTTTGTAGAGAATTATGTTTCCTACAATTTATGTTGTATGATATTTTTTGATCAGAAGCGTAGTTTTCGAGATATATCGAGATATTTAAAAGTTCCGAAGCCGCACCAACATAATAGAGATACAGAAACACCGTGGCCCCTTTCTTTGAGATAACTCTGCACTAGTGCGAGCCGCAAATGCCACTTCCAGCTTAGCTGTGCAGAAGAAGAACAACAAGAAGAAGAAATATCTCGAAATATGTCCGTCAGGCCCCTTCCCTTGAGATAAATATGCAAATATCTCGGAAACGAAGCGAGCTATGGCAAAATGTTAAGAGACCTTTTTTGTAGAGAATTAAGTTTCCTACTTTTTATGTTCTATGATATTTTTTGATCAGATGCGTAGTTCTCGAGATATATCAAGATATTTAAAAGTTCCGAAGCCGCACCAACATAATAGAGATACAGAAACACCGTGGCCCCTTTCTTTGAGATAACTCTGCACTATTGCGAGCTGCAAATGCCACTTGCAGCTTAGCTGTGCAGAGGAAGAACAACAAGAAGAAGAAATATCTCGAAATATGTCCGTCAGGCCAGTTCCTTTGAGCTGAATCTGCAAATATCTCGGAAACGAAGCGAGCTATGGCAAAATGTTAAGAGACGTTTTTTGTAGAGAATTATGTTTCCTACAATTTATGTTCTATGATATTTTTTGATCAGAAGCGTAGTTTTCGAGATATATCGAGATATTTAAAAGTTCCGAAGACGCACCAACATAATAGAGATACAGAAACACCGTGGCCCCTTTCTTTGAGATAACTGTGCACTAGTGCGAGCCGCAAATGCAACTTCCAGCTTAGCTGTGCAGAAGAAGAACAACAAGAAGAAGAAATATCTCGAAATATGTCCGTCAGGCCCGTTCCCTTGAGATAAATCTGCAAATATCTCGGAAACGAAGCGAGCTATGGCAAAATGTTTAGAGACCTTTCTTGTAGAGAATTAAGTTTCCTACTTTTTATGTAGTATGATATTTTTTGATCAGATGCGTAGTTCTCGAGATATATCAAGATATTTAAAAGTTCCGAAGCCGCACCAACATAATAGAGATACAGAAACACCGTGGCCCCTTTCTTTGGGATAACTCTGCACTATTGCGAGCTGCAAATGCCACTTCCAGCTTAGCTGTGCAGAACAAGAACAACAAGAAGAAGAAATATCTCGAAATATGTCCGTCAGGCCACTTCCCTTGAGATAAATCTGCAAATATCTCGGAAACGAAGCGAGCTATGGCAAAATGTTAAGAGACCTTTTTTGTAGAGAATTAAGTTTCCTACTTTTTATGTTCGATGATATTTTTTGATCAGATGCGTAGTTCTCGAGATATATCAAGATATTTAAAAGTTCCGAAGCTGCACCAACATAATAGAGGTACAGAAACACCGTGGCCTCTTTCTTTGAGATAACTCTGCACTATTGCGAGCTGCAAATGCCGCTTCGAGCTTAGCTGTGCAGAAGAAGAACAACAAGAAGAAGAAATATCTCGAAATATGTCCGTCAGACCCCTTCCCTTGAGATGAATCTGCAAATATCTCGGAAACGAAGCGAGCTATGGCAAAATGTTAAGAGACCTTTTTTGTAGAGAATTATGTTTCCTACAATTTATGTTGTATGATATTTTTTGATCAGAAGCGTAGTTTTCGAGATATATCGAGATGTTTAAAAGTTCCGAAGCCGCACCAACATAATAGAGATACAGAAACACCGTGGCCCCTTTCTTTGAGATAACTCTGCACTAGTGCGAGCCGCAAATGCCAGTTCCAGCTTAGCTGTGCAGAAGAAGAACAACAAGAAGAAGAAATATCTCGAAATACGTCCGTCAGGCCCCTTCCCTTGAGATAAATCTGCAAATATCTCGGAAACGAAGCGAGCTATGGCAAAATGTTAAGAGACGTTCTTTGTAGAGAATTATGTTTCCTACAATTTATGTTCTATGATATTTTTTGATCAGAAGCGTAGTTTTCGAGATATATCGAGATATTTAAAAGTTCCGAAGACGCACCAACATAATAGAGATACAGAAACACCGTGGCCCCTTTCTTTGAGATAACTGTGCACTAGTGCGAGCCGCAAATGCCACTTCCAGCTTAGCTGTGCAGAAGAAGAACAACAAGAAGAAGAAATATTTCGAAATATGTCCGTCAGGCCCCTTCCCTTGAGATATATCTGCAAATATCTCGGAAACGAAGCGAGCTATGGCGAAATGTTAAGAGACCTTTTTTGTAGAGAATTAAGTTTCCTACTTTTTATGTTCGATGATATTTTTTGATCAGATGCGTAGTTCTCGAGATATATCAAGATATTTAAAAGTTCCGAAGCTGCACCAACATAATAGAGGTACAGAAACACCGTGGCCTCTTTCTTTGAGATAACTCTGCACTATTGCGAGCTGCAAATGCCGCTTCGAGCTTAGCTGTGCAGAAGAAGAACAACAAGAAGAAGAAATATCTCGAAATATGTCCGTCAGACCCCTTCCCTTGAGATGAATCTGCAAATATCTCGGAAACGAAGCGAGCTATCGCAAAATGTTAAGAGACCTTTTTTGTAGAGAATTATGTTTCCTACAATTTATGTTCTACGATATTTTTTGATCAGAAGTGTAGTTTTCGAGATATATCGAGATATTTAAAAGTTCCGAAGCCGCACCAACATAATAGAGATACAGAAACACCGTGGCCCCTTTCTTTGAGATAACTCTGCACTAGTGCGAGCCGCAAATGCCACTTCCAGCTTAGCTGTGCAGAAGAAGAACAACAAGAAGAAGAAATATCTCGAAATATGTCCGTCAGGCCCCTTCCCTTGAGATAAATATGCAAATATCTCGGAAACGAAGCGAGCTATGGCAAAATGTTAAGAGACCTTTTTTGTAGAGAATTAAGTTTCCTACTTTTTATGTTCTATGATATTTTTTGATCAGATGCGTAGTTCTCGAGATATATCAAGATATTTAAAAGTTCCGAAGCCGCACCAACATAATAGAGATACAGAAACACCGTGGCCCCTTTCTTTGAGATAACTCTGCACTATTGCGAGCTGCAAATGCCACTTGCAGCTTAGCTGTGCAGAGGAAGAACAACAAGAAGAAGAAATATCTCGAAATATGTCCGTCAGGCCAGTTCCTTTGAGCTGAATCTGCAAATATCTCGGAAACGAAGCGAGCTATGGCAAAATGTTAAGAGACGTTTTTTGTAGAGAATTATGTTTCCTACAATTTATGTTCTATGATATTTTTTGATCAGAAGCGTAGTTTTCGAGATATATCGAGATATTTAAAAGTTCCGAAGACGCACCAACATAATAGAGATACAGAAACACCGTGGCCCCTTTCTTTGAGATAACTGTGCACTAGTGCGAGCCGCAAATGCAACTTCCAGCTTAGCTGTGCAGAAGAAGAACAACAAGAAGAAGAAATATCTCGAAATATGTCCGTCAGGCCCGTTCCCTTGAGATAAATCTGCAAATATCTCGGAAACGAAGCGAGCTATGGCAAAATGTTTAGAGACCTTTCTTGTAGAGAATTAAGTTTCCTACTTTTTATGTAGTATGATATTTTTTGATCAGATGCGTAGTTCTCGAGATATATCAAGATATTTAAAAGTTCCGAAGCCGCACCAACATAATAGAGATACAGAAACACCGTGGCCCCTTTCTTTGGGATAACTCTGCACTATTGCGAGCTGCAAATGCCACTTCCAGGTTAGCTGTGCAGAACAAGAACAACAAGAAGAAGAAATATCTCGAAATATGTCCGTCAGGCCACTTCCCTTGAGATAAATCTGCAAATATCTCGGAAACGAAGCGAGCTATGGCAAAATGTTAAGAGACCTTTTTTGTAGAGAATTAAGTTTCCTACTTTTTATGTTCGATGATATTTTTTGATCAGATGCGTAGTTCTCGAGATATATCAAGATATTTAAAAGTTCCGAAGCTGCACCAACATAATAGAGGTACAGAAACACCGTGGCCTCTTTCTTTGAGATAACTCTGCACTATTGCGAGCTGCAAATGCCGCTTCGAGCTTAGCTGTGCAGAAGAAGAACAACAAGAAGAAGAAATATCTCGAAATATGTCCGTCAGACCCCTTCCCTTGAGATGAATCTGCAAATATCTCGGAAACGAAGCGAGCTATGGCAAAATGTTAAGAGACCTTTTTTGTAGAGAATTATGTTTCCTACAATTTATGTTGTATGATATTTTTTGATCAGAAGCGTAGTTTTCGAGATATATCGAGATGTTTAAAAGTTCCGAAGCCGCACCAACATAATAGAGATACAGAAACACCGTGGCCCCTTTCTTTGAGATAACTCTGCACTAGTGCGAGCCGCAAATGCCAGTTCCAGCTTAGCTGTGCAGAAGAAGAACAACAAGAAGAAGAAATATCTCGAAATACGTCCGTCAGGCCCCTTCCCTTGAGATAAATCTGCAAATATCTCGGAAACGAAGCGAGCTATGGCAAAATGTTAAGAGACGTTCTTTGTAGAGAATTATGTTTCCTACAATTTATGTTCTATGATATTTTTTGATCAGAAGCGTAGTTTTCGAGATATATCGAGATATTTAAAAGTTCCGAAGACGCACCAACATAATAGAGATACAGAAACACCGTGGCCCCTTTCTTTGAGATAACTGTGCACTAGTGCGAGCCGCAAATGCCACTTCCAGCTTAGCTGTGCAGAAGAAGAACAACAAGAAGAAGAAATATTTCGAAATATGTCCGTCAGGCCCCTTCCCTTGAGATATATCTGCAAATATCTCGGAAACGAAGCGAGCTATGGCGAAATGTTAAGAGACCTTTTTTGTAGAGAATTAAGTTTCCTACTTTTTATGTTCGATGATATTTTTTGATCAGATGCGTAGTTCTCGAGATATATCAAGATATTTAAAAGTTCCGAAGCTGCACCAACATAATAGAGGTACAGAAACACCGTGGCCTCTTTCTTTGAGATAACTCTGCACTATTGCGAGCTGCAAATGCCGCTTCGAGCTTAGCTGTGCAGAAGAAGAACAACAAGAAGAAGAAATATCTCGAAATATGTCCGTCAGACCCCTTCCCTTGAGATGAATCTGCAAATATCTCGGAAACGAAGCGAGCTATGGCAAAATGTTAAGAGACCTTTTTTGTAGAGAATAATGTTTCCCACAATTTACGTTCTATCATATTTTTTGATCAGAAGCGTAGTTTTCGAGATATATCGAGATATTTAAAAGTTCCGAAGCCGCACCAACATAATAGAGATACAGAAACACCGTGGCCCCTTTCTTTGAGATAACTCTGCACTATTGCGACCTGCAAATGCCACTTCCAGCTCAGCTGTGCAGAAGAAGAACAACAAGAAGAAGAAATATCTCGAAATACGTCCGTCAGGCCCCTTCCCTTGAGATAAATCTGCAAATATCTCGGAAACGAAGCGAGCTATGGCAAAATGTTAAGAGACCTTTTTTGTAGAGAATTAAGTTTCCTACTTTTTATGTTCTATGATATTTTTTGATCAGATGCGTAGTTCTCGAGATATATCAAGATATTTAAAAGTTCCGAAACCGCACCAACATAATAGAGATACAGAAACACCGTGGCCCCTTTCTTTGAGATAACTCTGCACTATTGCGAGCTGGAAATGCCACTTCCAGTTTAGCTGTGCAGAAGAAGAACAACAAGAAGAAGAAATATCTCGAAATATGTCCGTTAGGCCCCTTCCCTTGAGATAAATCTGCAAATATCTCGGAAACGAAGCGAGCTATGGCAAAATGTTAAGAGACCTTTTTCGTAGAGAATTAAGTTTCCTACTTTTTATGTTCTATGATATTTTTTGATCAGAAGCGTAGTTTTCGAGATATATCGAGATATTTAAAAGTTCCGAAGCCGCACCAACATAATAGAGATACAGAAACACCGAGGCCCCTTTCTTTGAGATAACTCTGCACTAGTGCGAGCCGCAAATGCCACTTCCAGCTTAGCTGTGCAGAAGAAGAACAACAAGAAGAAGAAATATCTCGAAATATGTCCGTCAGGCCCCTTCCCTTGAGATAAATATGCAAATATCTCGGAAACGAAGCGAGCTATGGCAAAATGTTAAGAGACCTTTTTTGTAGAGAATTAAGTTTCCTACTTTTTATGTTCTATGACATTTTTTGATCAGATGCGTAGTTCTCGAGATATATCAAGATATTTAAAAGTTCCGAAGCCGCACCAACATAATAGAGATACAGAAACACCGTGGCCCCTTTCTTTAAGATAACTCTGCACTATTGCGAGCTGCAAATGCCACTTCCAGCTTAGCTGTGCAGAGGAGGAACAACAAGAAGAAGAAATATCTCGAAATATGTCCGTCAGGCCAGTTCCTTTGAGCTGAATCTGCAAATATCTCGGAAACGAAGCGAGCTATGGCAAAATGTTAAGAGACCTTTTTTGTAGAGAATTATGTTTCCTACAATTTATGTTGTATGATATTTTTTGATCAGAAGCGTAGTTTTCGAGATATATCGAGATATTTAAAAGTTCCGAAGCCGCACCAACATAATAGAGATACAGAAACACCGTGGCCCCTTTCTTTGAGATAACTCTGCACCAGTGCGAGCCGCAAATGCCACTACCAGCTTAGCTGTGCAGAAGAAGAACAACAAGAAGAAGAAATATCTCGAAATATGTCCGTCAGGCCCCTTCCCTTGAGATAAATATGCAAATATCTCGGAAACGAAGCGAGCTATGGCAAAATGTTGAGAGACCTTTTTTGTAGAGAATTAAGTTTCCTACTTTTTATGTTCTATGATATTTTTTGATCAGATGCGTAGTTCTCGAGATATATCAAGATATTTAAAAGTTCCGAAGCCGCACCAACATAATAGAGATACAGAAACACCGTGGCCCCTTTCTTTGAGATAACTCTGCACTATTGCGAGCTGCAAATGCCACTTGCAGCTTAGCTGTGCAGAGGAAGAACAACAAGAAGAAGAAATATCTCGAAATATGTCCGTCAGGCCAGTTCCTTTGAGCTGAATCTGCAAATATCTCGGAAACGAAGCGAGCTATGGCAAAATGTTAAGAGACGTTTTTTGTAGAGAATTATGTTTCCTACAATTTATGTTCTATGATATTTTTTGATCACAAGCGTAGTTTTCGAGATATATCGAGATATTTAAAAGTTCCGAAGACGCACCAACATAATAGAGATACAGAAACACCGTGGCCCCTTTCTTTGAGATAACTGTGCACTAGTGCCAGCCGCAAATGCAACTTCCAGCTTAGCTGTGCAGAAGAAGAACAACAAGAAGAAGAAATATCTCGAAATATGTCCGTCAGGCCCCTTCCCTTGAGATAAATCTGCAAATGTCTCGGAAACGAAGCGAGCTATGGCAAAATGTTAAGAGACCTTTTTTGTAGAGAATTAAGTTTCCTACTTTTTATGTTCTATGATATTTTTTGATCAGATGCGTAGTTCTCGAGATATATCAAGATATTTAAAAGTTCCGAAGCCGCACCAACATAATAGAGATACAGAAACACCGTGGCCCCTTTCTTTGAGATAACTCTGCACTATTGCGAGCTGCAAATGCCACTTCCAGCTTAGCTGTGCAGAAGAAGAACAACAAGAAGAAGAAATATCTCGAAATATGTCCGTCAGGCCCCTTCCCTTGAGATAAATCTGCAAATGTCTCGGAAACGAAGCGAGCTATGGCAAAATGTTAAGAGACCTTTTTTGTAGAGAATTAAGTTTCCTACTTTTTATGTTCTATGATATTTTTTGATCAGATGCGTAGTTCTCGAGATATATCAAGATATTTAAAAGTTCCGAAGCCGCACCAACATAATAGAGATACAGAAACACCGTGGCCCCTTTCTTTGAGATAACTCTGCACTATTGCGAGCTGCAAATGCCACTTCCAGCTTAGCTGTGCAGAGGAAGAACAACAAGAAGAAGAAATATCTCCAAATATGTCCGTCAGGCCAGTTCCTTTGAGCTGAATCTGCAAATATCTCGGAAACGAAGCGATCTATGGCAAAATGTTAAGAGACGTTTTTTGTAGAGAATTATGTTTCCTACAATTTATGTTCTATGATATTTTTTGATCAGAAGCGTAGTTTTCGAGATATATCGAGATATTTAAAAGTTCCGAAGCCGCACCAACATAATAGGGATACACAAACACCGTGGCCCCTTTCTTTGAGATAACTCTGCACTAGTGCGAGCCGCAAATGCCACTTCCAGCTTAGCTGTGCAGACGAAGAACAACAAGAAGAAGAAATATCTCGAAATATGTCCGTCAGGCCCCTTCCCTTGAGATAAATCTGCAAATATCTCGGAAACGAAGCGAGCTATGGCAAAATGTTTAGAGACCTTTCTTGTAGAGAATTAAGTTTCCTACTTTTTATGTAGTATGATATTTTTTGATCAGATGCGTAGTTCTCGAGATATATCAAGATATTTAAAAGTTCCGAAGCCGCACCAACATAATAGAGATACAGAAACACCGTGGCCTCTTTCTTTGAGATAACTCTGCACTATTGCGAGCTGCAAATGCCGCTTCGAGCTTAGCTGTGCAGAAGAAGAACAACAAGAAGAAGAAATATCTCGAAATATGTCCGTCAGACCCCTTCCCTTGAGATGAATCTGCAAATATCTCGGAAACGAAGCGAGCTATGGCAAAATGTTAAGAGACCTTTTTTGTAGAGAATAATGTTTCCTACAATTTACGTTCTATGATATTTTTTGATCAGAAGCGTAGTTTTCGAGATATATCGAGATATTTAAAAGTTCCGAAGCCGCACCAACATAATAGAGATACAGAAACACCGTGGCCCCTTTCTTTGAGATAACTCTGCACTATTGCGACCTGCAAATGCCACTTCCAGCTCAGCTGTGCAGAAGAAGAACAACAAGAAGAAGAAATATCTCGAAATACGTCCGTCAGGCCCCTTCCCTTGAGATAAATCTGCAAATATCTCGGAAACGAAGCGAGCTATGGCAAAATGTTAAGAGACCTTTTTTGTAGAGAATTAAGTTTCCTACTTTTTATGTTCTATGATATTTTTTGATCAGATGCGTAGTTCTCGAGATATATCAAGATATTTGAAAGTTCCGAAACCGCACCAACATAATAGAGATACAGAAACACCGTGGCCCCTTTCTTTGAGATAACTCTGCACTATTGCGAGCTGCAAATGCCGCTTCGAGCTTAGCTGTGCAGAAGAAGAACAACAAGAAGAAGAAATATCTCGAAATACGTCCGTCAGGCCCCTTCCCTTGAGATAAATCTGCAAATATCTCGGAAACGAAGCAAGCTATGGCAAAATGTTAAGAGACCTTTTTTGTAGAGAATTAAGTTTCCTACTTTTTATGTTCTATGATATTTTTTGATCGGAAGCGTAGTTTTCGAGATATATCGAGATATTTAAAAGTTCCGAAGCCGCACCAACATAATAGGGATACAGAAACACCGTGGCCCCTTTCTTTGAGATAACTCTGCACTATTGCGAGCTGCAAATGCCGCTTCGAGCTTAGCTGTGCAGACGAAGAACAACAAGAAGAAGAAATATCTCGAAATATGTCCGTCAGACCCCTTCCCTTGAGATAAATCTGCAAATATCTCGGAAACGAAGCGAGCTATGGCAAAATGTTAAGAGACCTTTTTTGTAGAGAATTATGTTTCCTACAATGTATGTTCTATGATATTTTTTGATCAGAAGCGTAGTTTTCGAGATATATCGAGATATTTAAAAGTTCCGAAGCCGCACCAACATAATAGAGATACAGAAACACCGTGGCCCCTTTCTTTGAGATAACTCTGCACTAGTGCGAGCTGCAAATGCCACTTCCAGCTTAGCTGTGCAGAAGAAGAACAACAAGAACAAGAAATATCTCGAAATATGTCCGTCAGGCCCCTTCCCTTGAGATAAATCTGCAAATATCTCGGAAACGAAGCGAGCTATGGCAAAATGTTAAGAGACCTTTTTTGTAGAGAATTATGTTTCCTACAATTTATGTTCTATGATATTTTTTGATCAGAAGCGTAGTTTTCGAGATATATCGAGATATTTAAAAGTTCCGAAGCCGCACCAACATAATAGAGATGCAGAAACACCGTGGCCCATTTCGGTGAGATAACTCTGCACTAGTGCGAGCTGCAAATGCCACTTCCAGCTTAGCTGTGCAGAAGAAGAACAACAAGAAGAAGAAATATCTCGAAATATGTCCGTCAGGCCCCTTCCCTTGAGATAAATCTGCAAATATCTCGGAAACGAAGCGAGCTATGGCAAAATGTTAAGAGACGTTTTTTGTAGAGAATTATGTTTCCTACAATTTATGTTCTATGGTATTTTTTGATCAGAACCGTAGTTTTCGAGATATATCGAGATATTTAAAAGTTCCGAAGACGCACCAACATAATAGAGATACAGAAACACCGTGGCCCCTTTCTTTGAGATAACTGTGCACTAGTGCGAGCCGCAAATGCCACTTCCAGCTTAGCTGTGCAGAAGAAGAACAACAAGAAGAAGAAATATCTCGAAATATGTCCGTCAGGCCCCTTCCCTTGAGATATATCTGCAAATATCTCGGAAACGAAGCGAGCTATGGCGAAATGTTAAGACACCTTTTTTGTAGAGAATTAAGTTTCCTACTTTTTATGTTCTATGATATTTTTTGATCAGATGCGTAGTTCTCGAGATATATCAAGATATTTAAAAGTTCCGAAACCGCACCAACATAATAGAGATACAGAAACACCGTGGCCCCTTTCTTTGAGATAACTCTGCACTATTGCGAGCTGGAAATGCCACTTCCAGTTTAGCTGTGCAGAAGAAGAACAACAAGAAGAAGAAATATCTCGAAATATGTCCGTTAGGCCCCTTCCCTTGAGATAAATCTGCAAATATCTCGGAAACGAAGCGAGCTATGGCAAAATGTTAAGAGACCTTTTTCGTAGAGAATTAAGTTTCCTACTTTTTATGTTCTATGATATTTTTTGATCAGAAGTGTAGTTTTCGAGATATATCGAGATATTTAAAAGTTCCGAAGCCGCACCAACATAATAGAGATACAGAAACACCGTGGCCCCTTTCTTTGAGATAACTCTGCACTAGTGCGAGCCGCAAATGCCACTTCCAGCTTAGCTGTGCAGAAGAAGAACAACAAGAAGAAGAAATATCTCGAAATATGTCCGTCAGGCCCCTTCCCTTGAGATACATATGCAAATATCTCGGAAACGAAGCGAGCTATGGCAAAATATTAAGAGACCTTTTTTGTAGAGAATTAGGTTTCCTACTTTTTATGTTCTATGATATTTTTTGATCAGATGCGTAGTTCTCGAGATATATCAAGATATTTAAAAGTTCCGAAGCCGCACCAACATAATAGAGATACAGAAACACCGTGGCCCCTTTCTTTGAGATAACTCTGCACTATTGCGAGCTGGAAATGCTACTTCCAGTTTAGCTGTGCAGAAGAAGAACAACAAGAAGAAGAAATATCCCGAAATATGTCCGTTAGGCCCCTTCCCTTGAGATAAATCTGCAAATATCTCGGAAACGAAGCGAGCTATGGCAAAATGTTAAGAGACCTTTTTTGTAGACAATTAAGATTCCTACTTTTTATGTTCTATGATATTTTTTGATCAGAAGCGTAGTTTTCGAGATATATCGAGATATTTAAAAGTTCCGAAGCCGCACCAACATAATAGAGATACAGAAACACCGTGGCCCCTTTCTTTGAGATAACTCTGCACTAGTGCGAGCCGCAAATGCCACTTCCAGCTTAGCTGTGCAGAAGAAGAACAACAAGAAGAAGAAATATCTCGAAATATGTCCGTCAGGCCCCTTCCCTTGAGATAAATATGCAAATATCTCGGAAACGAAGCGAGCTATGGCAAAATGTTAAGAGACCTTTTTTGTAGAGAATTAAGTTTCCTACTTTTTATCTTCTATGATATTTTTTGATCAGATGCGTAGTTCTCGAGATATATCAAGATATTTAAAAGTTCCGAAGCCGCACCAACATAATAGAGATACAGAAACACCGTGGCCCCTCTCTTTGAGATAACTCTGCACTATTGCGAGCTGCAAATGCCACTTCCAGCTTAGCTGTGCAGAAGAAGAGCAACAAGAAGAAGAAATATCTCGAAATATGTCCGTCAGGCCCCTTCCCTTGAGATAAATCTGCAAATATCTCGGAAACGAAGCGAGCTATGGCAAAATGTTTAGAGACCTTTCTTGTAGAGAATTAAGTTTCCTACTTTTTATGTAGTATGATATTTTTTGATCAGATGCGTAGTTCTCGAGATATATCAAGATATTTAAAAGTTCCGAAGCCGCACCAACATAATAGAGATACAGAAACACCGTGGCCCCTTTCTTTGGGATAACTCTGCACTATTGCGAGCTGCAAATGCCACTTCCAGCTTAGCTATGCAGAAGAAGAACAACAAGAAGAAGAAATATCTCGAAATATGTCCGTCAGACCCCTTCCCTTGAGATGAATCTGCAAATATCTCGGAAACCAAGCGAGCTATGGCAAAATGTTAAGAGACCTTTTTTGTAGAGAATAATGTTTCCTACAATTTACGTTCTATGATATTTCTTGATCAGAAGCGTAGTTTTCGAGATATATCGAGATATTTAAAAGTTCCGAAGCCGCACCAACATAATAGAGATACAGAAACACCGTGGCCCCTTTCTTTGAGATAACTCTGCACTATTGCGACCTGCAAATGCCACTTCCAGCTCAGCTGTGCAGAAGAAGAACATCAAGAAGAAGAAATATCTCGAAATATGTCCGTCAGGCCCCTTCCCTTGAGATAAATCTGCAAATATCTCGGAAACGAAGCGAGCTATGGCAAAATGTTAAGAGACCTTTTTTGTAGAGAATTATGTTTCCTACTTTTTATGTTCTATGATATTTTTTGATCAGATGCGTAGTTCTCGAGATATATCAGGATATTTAAAAGTTCCGAAACCGCACCAACATAATAGAGATACAGAAACACCGTGGCCCCTTTCTTTGAGATAACTCTGCACTATTGCGAGCTGGAAATGCCGCTTCGAGCTTAGCTGTGCAGAAGAAGAACAACAAGAAGAAGAAATATCTCGAAATATGTCCGTCAGACCCCTTCCCTTGAGATGAATCTGCAAATATCTCGGAAACGAAGCGAGCTATGGCAAAATGTTAGGAGACCTTTTTTGTAGAGAATAATGTTTCCTACAATTTACGGTCTATGATATTTTTTGATCAGAAGCGTAGTTTTCGAGATATATCGAGATATTTAAAAGTTCCGAAGCCGCACCAACATAATAGAGATACAGAAACACGGTGGCCCCTTTCTTTGAGATAACTCTGCACTAGTGCGAGCCGCAAATGCCACTTCCAGCTTAGCTGTGCAGAAGAAGAACAACAAGAAGAAGAAATATCTCGAAATATGTCCGTCAGGCCCCTTCCCTTGAGATAAATATGCAAATATCTCGGAAACGAAGCGAGCTATGGCAAAATGTTGAGAGACCTTTTTTGTAGAGAATTAAGTTTCCTACTTTTTATGTTCTATGACATTTTTTGATCAGATGCGTAGTTCTCGAGATATATCAAGATATTTAAAAGTTACGAAGCCGCACCAACATAATAGAGATACAGAAACACCGTGGCCCCTTTCTTTAAGATAACTCTGCACTATTGCGAGCTGCAAATGCCACTTCCAGCTTAGCTGTGCAGAGGAAGAACAACAAGAAGAAGAAATATCTCGAAATATGTCCGTCAGGCCCCTTCCCTTGAGATAAATATGCAAATATCTCGGAAACGAAGCGAGCTATGGCAAAATGTTAAGAGACCTTTTTTGTAGAGAATTAAGTTTCCTACTTTTTATCTTCTATGATATTTTTTGATCAGATGCGTAGTTCTCGAGATATATCAAGATATTTAAAAGTTCCGAAGCCGCACCAACATAATAGAGATACGGAAACACCGTGGCCCCTCTCTTTGAGATAACTCTGCACTATTGCGAGCTGCAAATGCCACTTCCAGCTTAGCTGTGCAGAAGAAGAACAACAAGAAGAAGAAACTTCTCGAAATATGTCCGTCAGGCCCCTTCCCTTGAGATAAATCTGCAAATATCTCGGAAACGAAGCGAGCTATGGCAAAATGTTGAGAGACCTTTTTTGTAGAGAATTAAGTTTCCTACTTTTTATCTTCTATGATATTTTTTGATCAGATGCGTAGTTCTCGAGATATATCAAGATATTTAAAAGTTCCGAAGCCGCACCAACATAATAGAGATACAGAAACACCGTGGCCCCTCTCTTTGAGATAACTCTGCACTATTGCGAGCTGCAAATGCCACTTCCAGCTTAGCTGTGCAGAAGAAGAACAACAAGAAGAAGAAACTTCTCGAAATATGTCCGTCAGGCCCCTTCCCTTGAGATAAATCTGCAAATATCTCGGAAACGAAGCGAGCTATGGCAAAATGTTAAGAGACCTTTTTTGTAGAGAATTAAGTTTCCTACTTTTTATGTTCTATGATATTTTTTGATCAGATGCGTAGTTCTCGAGATATATCAAGATATTTAAAAGTTCCGAAACCGCACCAACATAATAGAGATACAGAAACACCGTGGCCCCTTTCTTTGAGATAACTCTGCACTATTGCCAGCTGTAAATGCCACTTCCAGCTTAGCTGTGCAGAAGAAGAACAACAAGCAGAAGAAATATCTCGAAATATGTCCGTCAGGCCCCTGCCCTTGAGATATATCTGCAAATATCTCGGAAACCAAGCGAGCTATGGCAAAATGTTAAGAGACCTTTTTTGTAGAGAATTATGTTTCCTACAATTTATGTTCTATGATATTTTTTGATCAGAAGCGTAGTTTTCGAGATATATCGAGATATTTAAAAGTTACGAAGCCGCACCAACATAATAGAGATACAGAAACACCGTGGCCCCTTTCTTTGAGATAACTCTGCAATAGTGCGAGCCGCAAATGCCACTTCCAGCTTAGCTGTGCAGAAGAAGAACAACAAGAAGAAGAAATATTTCGAAATATGTCCGACAGGCCCCTTCCCTTGAGATAAATCTGCAAATATCTCGGAAACGAAGCGAGCTATGGCGAAATGTTAAGAGACCTTTTTTGTAGAGAATTAAGTTTCCTACTTTTTATCTTCTATGATATTTTTTGATCAGATGCGTAGTTCTCGAGATATATCAAGATAATTAAAAGTGCCGAAGCCGCACCAACATAATACAGATACAGAAACACCGTGGCCCCTTTCTTTGAGATAACTCTGCACTAGTGCGAGCCGCAAATGCCACTTCCAGCTTAGCTGTGCAGAAGAAGAACAACAAGAAGAAGAAATATCTCGAAATATGTCCGTCAGGCCCCTTCCCTTGAGATAAATCTGCAAATATCTCGGAAACGAAGCGAGCTATGGCAAAATGTTAAGAGACCTTTTTTGTAGAGAAGTAAGTTTCCTACTTTTTATGTTCTATGATATTTTTTGATCAGATGCGTAGTTCTCGAGATATATCAAGATATTTAAAAGTTCCGAAGCCGCACCAACATAATAGAGATACAGAAACACCGTGGCCCCTTTCTTTGAGATAACTCTGCACTATTGCGAGCTGGAAATGCCGCTTCGAGCTTAGCTGTGCAGAAGAAGAACAACAAGAAGAAGAAATATCTCGAAATATGTCCGTCAGGCCACTTCCCTTGAGATGAATCTGCAAATATCTCGGAAACGAAGCGAGCTATGGCAAAATGTTAAGAGACCTTTTTTGTAGAGAATTAAGTTTCCTACTTTTTATGTTCTATGATATTTTTTGATCAGATGCGTAGTTCTCGAGATATATCAAGATATTTAAAAGTTCCGAAGCCGCACCAACATAATAGAGATACAGAAACACCGTGGCCCCTTTCTTTGAGATAACTCTGCACTATTGCGAGCTGCAAATGCCACTTCCAGCTTAGCTGTGCAGAGGAAGAACAACAAGAAGAAGAAATATCTCGAAATATGTCCCTCAGGCCAGTTCCTTTGAGCTGAATCTGCAAATATCTCGGAAATGAAGCGATCTATGGCAAAATGTTAAGAGACGTTTTTTGTAGAGAATTATGTTTCCTACAATTTATGTTCTATGATATTTTTTGATCAGAAGCGTAGTTTTCGAGATATATCGAGATATTTAAAAGTTCCGAAGCCGCACCAACATAATAGGGATACAGAAACACCGTGGCCCCTTTCTTTGAGATAACTCTGCACTAGTGCGAGCCGCAAATGCCACTTCCAGCTTAGCTGTGCAGAAGAAGAACAACAAGAAGAAGAAATATCTCGAAATATGTCCGTCAGGCCCCTTCCCTTGAGATATATCTGCAAATATCTCGGAAACGAAGCGAGCTATGGCAAAATGTTAAGAGACCTTTTTTGTAGAGAATTATGTTTCCTACAATTTATGTTCTATGATATTTTTTGATCAGAAGCGTAGTTTTCGAGATATATCGAGATATTTAAAAGTTCCGAAGCCGCACCAACATAATAGAGATACAGAAACACCGTGGCCCCTTACTTTGAGATAACTCTGCACTAGTGAGAGCCGCAAATGCCACTTCCAGCTTAGCTGTGCAGAAGAAGAACAACAAGAAGAAGAAATATCTCGAAATATGTCCGTCAGGCCCCTTCCCTTGAGATAAATATGCAAATATCTCGGAAACGAAGCGAGCTATGGCAAAATGTTAAGAGACCTTTTTTGTAGAGAATTAAGTTTCCTACTTTTTATCTTCTATGATATTTTTTGATCAGATGCGTAGTTCTCGAGATATATCAAGATATTTAAAAGTTCCGAAGCCGCACCAACATAATAGAGATACAGAAACACCGTGGCCCCTCTCTTCGAGATAACTCTGCACTATTGCGAGCTGCAAATGCCACTTCCAGCTTAGCTGTGCAGAAGAAGAACAACAAGAAGAAGAAATATCTCGAAATATGTCCGTCAGGCCCCTTCCCTTGAGATAAATCTGCAAATATCTCGGAAACGAAGCGAGCTATGGCAAAATGTTTAGAGACCTTTCTTGTACAGAATTAAGTTTCCTACTTTTTATGTAGTATGATATTTTTTGATCAGATGCGTAGTTCTCGAGATATATCAAGATATTTAAAAGTTCCGACGCCGCACCAACATAATAGAGATACAGAAACACCGTGGCCCCTTTCTTTGGGATAACTCTGCACTATTGCGAGCTGCAAATGCCACTTCCAGCTTAGCTGTGCAGAACAAGAACAACAAGAAGAGGAAATATCTCGAAATATGTCCGTCAGGCCACATCCCTTGAGATAAATCTGCAAATATCTCGGAAACGAAGCGAGCTATGGCAAAATGTTAAGAGACCTTTTTTGTAGAGAATTAAGTTTCCTACTTTT
Source organism: Osmia lignaria lignaria (assembly GCF_051020975.1). Taxonomy (NCBI): domain Eukaryota; kingdom Metazoa; phylum Arthropoda; class Insecta; order Hymenoptera; family Megachilidae; genus Osmia; species Osmia lignaria. The sequence continues at coordinate 10,398,247 of NW_027478166.1, forward strand.
TATGTTCTATGATATTTTTTGATCAGATGCGTAGTTCTCGAGATATATCAAGATATTTAAAAGTTCCGAAGCCGCACCAACATAATACAGATACAGAAACACCGTGGCCCCTTTCTTTGAGATAACTCTGCACTAGTGCGAGCCGCAAATGCCACTTCCAGCTTAGCTGTGCAGAAGAAGAACAACAAGAAGAAGAAATATCTCGAAATATGTCCGTGAGGCCAGTTCCTTTGAGTCGAATCTGCAAATATCTCGGAAACGAAGCGAGCTATGGCAAAATGTTAAGAGACCTTTTTTGTAGAGAATTAAGTTTCCTACTTTTTATGTTCTATGATATTTTTTGATCAGATGCGTAGTTCTCGAGATATATCAAGATATTTAAAAGTTCCGAAACCGCACCAACATAATAGAGATACAGAAACACCGTGGCCCCTTTCTTTGTGATAACTCTGCACTATTGCGAGCTGTAAATGCCACTTCCAGCTTAGCTGTGCAGAAGAAGAACAACAAGAAGAAGGAATATCTCGAAATATGTCCGTCAGGCCCCTTCCCTTGAGATAAATCTGCAAATATCTCGGAAACGAAGCGAGCTATGGCAAAATGTTAAGAGACCTTTTTTGTAGAGAATTAAGTTTCCTACTTTTTATGTTCTATGATATTTTTTGATCAGATGCGCAGTTCTCGAGATATATCAAGATATTTAAAAGTTCCGAAGCCGCACCAACATAATAGAGATACAGAAACACCGTGGCCCCTTTCTTTGAGATAACTCTGCACTATTGCGAGCTGTAAATGCCACTTCCAGCTTAGCTGTGCAGAAGAAGAACAACAAGAAGAAGAAATATCTCGAAATATGTCCGTCAGGCCCCTGCCCTTGAGATATATCTGCAAATATCTCGGAAACGAAGCGAGCTATGGCAAAATGTTGAGAGACCTTTTTTGTAGAGAATTATGTTTCCTACAATTTATGTTCTATGATATTTTTTGATCAGAAGCGTAGTTTTCGAGATATATCGAGATATTTAAAAGTTCCGAAGCCGCACCAACATAATAGAGATACAGAAACACCGTGGCCCCTTTCTTTGAGATAACTCTGCACTATTGCGAGCTGCAAATGCCACTTCCAGCTTAGCTGTGCAGAGGAAGAACAACAAGAAAAAGAAGTATCTCGAAATATGTCCGTCAGGCCCGTTCCTTTGAGCTGTATCTGCAAATATCTCGAAAACGAAGCGAGCTATGGCAAAATGTTAAGAGACGTTTTTTGTAGAGAATTATGTTTCCTACAATTTATGTTCTATGATATTTTTTGATCAGAAGCGTAGTTTTCGAGATATATCGAGATATTTAAAAGTTCCGAAGCCGCACCAACATAATAGAGATACAGAAACACCGTGGCCCCTTTCTTTGAGATAACTCTGCACTAGTGCGAGCCGCAAATGCCACTTCCAGCTTAGCTGTGCAGAAGAAGAACAACAAGAAGAAGAAATATCTCGAAATATGTCCGTCAGGCCCCTTCCCTTGAGATAAATCTGCAAATATCTCGGAAACGAAGCGAGCTATGGCAAAATGTTAAGAGACCTTTTTTGTAGAGAATTAAGTTTCCTACTTTTTATGTTCTATGATATTTTTTGATCAGATGCGTAGTTCTCGAGATATATCAAGATATTTAAAAGTTCCGAAGCCGCACCAACATAATAGAGATACAGAAACACCGTGGCCCCTTTCTTTGAGATAACTCTGCACTAGTGCGAGCCGCAAATGCCACTTCTAGCTTAGCTGTGCAGAAGAAGAACAACAAGAAGAAGAGATATCTCGAAATATGTCCGTCAGGCCCCTTCCCTTGATATAAATCTGCAAATATCTCGGAAACGAAGCGAGCTATGGCAAAATGTTGAGAGACCTTTTTTGTAGAGAATTAAGTTTCCTACTTTTTATCTTCTATGATATTTTTTGATCAGATGCGTAGTTCTCGAGATATATCAAGATATTTAAAAGTGCCGAAGCCGCACCAACATAATACAGATACAGAAACACCGTGGCCCCTTTCTTTGAGATAACTCTGCACTAGTGCGAGCCGCAAATGCCACTTCTAGCTTAGCTGTGCAGAAGAAGAACAACAAGAAGAAGAAATATCTCGAAATATGTCCGTCAGGCCCCTTCCCTTGAGATAAATCTGCAAATATCTCGGAAACGAAGCGAGGTATGGCAAAATGTTAACAGACCTTTTTTGTAGAGAATTAAGTTTCCTACTTTTTATGTTCTATGATATTTTTTGATCAGATGCGTAGTTCTCGAGATATATCAAGATATTTAAAAGTTCCGAAGCCGCACCAACATAATAGAGATACAGAAACACCGTGGCCCCTTTCTTTGAGATAACTGTGCACTAGTGCGAGCCGCAAATGCCACTTCCAGCTTAGCTGTGCAGAAGAAGAACAACAAGAAGAAGAAATATCTCGAAATATGTCCGTCAGGCCCCTTCCCTTGAGATAAATCTGCAAATATCTCGGAAACGAAGCGAGCTATGGCAAAATGTTAAGAGACCTTTTTTGTAGAGAATTATGTTTCCTACTTTTTATGTTCTATGATATTTTTTGATCAGACGCGTAGTTCTCGAGATATATCAAGATATTTAAAAGTTCCGAAGCCGCACCAACATAATAGAGATACAGAAACACCGTGGCCCCTTTGTTTGAGATAACTCTGCAACAGTGCGAGCCGCAAATGCCACTCCCAGCTTAGCTGTGCAGAAGAAGAACAACAAGAAGAAGAAATATCTCGAAATATGTCCGTTAGGCCCCTTCCCTTGAGATAAATCTGCAAATATCTCGGAAACGAAGCGAGCTATGGCAAAATCTTGAGAGACCTTTTTTGTAGAGAATTAAGTTTCCTACTTTTTATGTTCTATGATATTTTTTGATCAGATGCGTAGTTCCCGAGATATATCAAGATATTTAAAAGTTCCGAAGCCGCACCAACATAATAGAGATACAGAAACACCGTGGCTCCTTTCTTTGAGATAACTCTGCACTATTGCGAGCTGGAAATGCCACTTCCAGTTTAGCTGTGCAGAGGAAGAACAACAAGAAGAAGAAATATCTCGAAATATGTCCGTTAGGCCCCTTCCCTTGAGATAAATCTGCAAATATCTCGGAAACGAAGCGAGCTATGGCAAAATGTTAAGAGACCTTTTTTGTAGAGAATCAAGGTTCCTACTTTTTATGTTCTACGATATTTTTTGATCAGATGCGTAGTTCTCGAGATATATCAAGATATTTAAAAGTTCCGAAGCCGCACCAACATAATAGAGATACAGAAACACCGTGGCCCCTTTCTTTGAGATAACTCTGCACTAGTGCGAGCCGCAAATGCCACTTCTAGCTTAGCTGTGCAGAAGAAGAACAACAAGAAGAAGAGATATCTCGAAATATGTCCGTCAGGCCCCTTCCCTTGAGATAAATCTGCAAATATCTCGGAAACGAAGCGAGCTATGGCAAAATGTTGAGAGACCTTTTTTGTAGAGAATTAAGTTTCCTACTTTTTATCTTCTATGATATTTTTTGATCAGATGCGTAGTTCTCGAGATATATCAAGATATTTAAAAGTGCCGAAGCCGCACCAACATAATACAGATACAGAAACACCGTGGCCCCTTTCTTTGAGATAACTCTGCACTAGTGCGAGCCGCAAATGCCACTTCTAGCTTAGCTGTGCAGAAGAAGAACAACAAGAAGAAGAAATATCTCGAAATATGTCCGTCAGGCCCCTTCCCTTGAGATAAATCTGCAAATATCTCGGAAACGAAGCGAGGTATGGCAAAATGTTAACAGACCTTTTTTGTAGAGAATTAAGTTTCCTACTTTTTATGTTCTATGATATTTTTTGATCAGATGCGTAGTTCTCGAGATATATCAAGATATTTAAAAGTTCCGAAGCCGCACCAACATAATAGAGATACAGAAACACCGTGGCCCCTTTCTTTGAGATAACTCTGCACTATTGCGAGCTGGAAATGCCACTTCCAGTTTAGCTGTGCAGAAGAAGAACAACAAGAAGAAGAAATATCTCGAAATATGTCCGTTAGGCCCCTTCCCTTGAGATAAATCTGCAAATATCTCGGAAACGAAGCGAGCTATGGCAAAATGTTAAGAGACCTTTTTTATAGAGAATTAAGTTTCCTACTTTTTATGTTCTATGATATTTTTTGATCAGATGCGCAGTTATCGAGATATATCAAGATATTTAAAAGTTCCGAAGCCGCACCTACATAATAGAGATACAGAAACACCGTGGCCCCTTTCTTTGAGATAACTGTGCACTAGTGCGAGCCGCAAATGCCACTTCCAGCTTAGCTGTGCAGAAGAAGAACAACAAGAAGAAGAAATATCTCGAAATATGTCCGTCAGGCCCCTTCCCTTGAGATAAATCTGCAAATATCTCGGAAACGAAGCGAGCTATGGCAAAATGTTAAGAGACCTTTTTTGTAGAGAATTATGTTTCCTACTTTTTATGTTCTATGATATTTTTTGATCAGACGCGTAGTTCTCGAGATATATCAAGATATTTAAAAGTTCCGAAGCCGCACCAACATAATAGAGATACAGAAACACCGTGGCCCCTTTGTTTGAGATAACTCTGCAACAGTGCGAGCCGCAAATGCCACTTCCAGCTTAGCTGTGCAGAAGAAGAACAACAAGAAGAAGAAATATCTCGAAATATGTCCGTTAGGCCCCTTCCCTTGAGATAAATCTGCAAATATCTCGGAAACGAAGCGAGCTATGGCAAAATCTTGAGAGACCTTTTTTGTAGAGAATTAAGTTTCCTACTTTTTATGTTCTATGATATTTTTTGATCAGATGCGCAGTTATCGAGATATATCAAGATATTTAAAAGTGCCGAAGCCGCACCAACATAATAGAGATACAGAAACACCGTGGCCCCTTTCTTTGAGATAACTGTGCACTAGTGCGAGCCGCAAATGCCACTTCCAGCTTAGCTGTGCAGAAGAAGAACAACAAGAAGAAGAAATATCTCGAAATATGTCCGTCAGGCCCCTTCCCTTGAGATAAATCTGCAAATATCTCGGAAACGAAGCGAGCTATGGCAAAATGTTAAGAGACCTTTTTTGTAGAGAATTATGTTTCCTACTTTTTATGTTCTATGATATTTTTTGATCAGACGCGTAGTTCTCGAGATATATCAAGATATTTAAAAGTTCCGAAGCCGCACCAACATAATAGAGATACAGAAACACCGTGGCCCCTTTCATTGAGATAACTCTGCAACAGTGCGAGCCGCAAATGCCACTTCCAGCTTAGCTGTGCAGAAGAAGAACAACAAGAAGAAGAAATATCTCGAAATATGTCCGTTAGGCCCCTTCCCTTGAGATAAATCTGCAAATATCTCGGAAACGAAGCGAGCTATGGCAAAATCTTGAGAGACCTTTTTTGTAGAGAATTAAGTTTCCTACTTTTTATGTTCTATGATATTTTTTGATCAGATGCGTAGTTCCCGAGATATATCAAGATATTTAAAAGTTCCGAAGCCGCACCAACATAATAGAGATACAGAAACACCGTGGCTCCTTTCTTTGAGATAACTCTGCACTATTGCGAGCTGGAAATGCCACTTCCAGTTTAGCTGTGCAGAAGAAGAACAACAAGAAGAAGAAATATCTCGAAATATGTCCGTTAGGCCCCTTCCCTTGAGATAAATCTGCAAATATCTCGGAAACGAAGCGAGGTATGGCAAAATGTTAACAGACCTTTTTTGTAGAGAATTAAGTTTCCTACTTTTTATGTTCTATGATATTTTTTGATCAGATGCGCAGTTCCCGAGATATATCAAGATATTTAAAAGTTCCGAAGCCGCACCAACATAATAGAGATACAGAAACACCGTGGCCCCTTTCTTTGAGATAACTGCGCACTAGTGCGAGCCGCAAATGCCACTTCCAGCTTAGCTGTGCAGAAGAAGAACAACAAGAAGAAGAAATATCTCGAAATATGTCCGTCAGGCCCCTGCCCTTGAGATATATCTGCAAATATCTCGGAAACGAAGCGAGCTATGGCAAAATGTTGAGAGACCTTTTTTGTAGAGAATTATGTTTCCTTCAATTTATGTTCTATGATATTTTTTGATCAGAAGCGTAGTTTTCGAGATATATCGAGATATTTAAAAGTTCCGAAGCCGCACCAACATAATAGAGATACAGAAACACCGTGGCCCCTTTCTTTGAGATAACTCTGCACTAGTGCGAGCCGCAAATGCCACTTCCAGCTTAGCTGTGCAGAAGAAGAACAACAAGAAGAAGAAATATCTCGAAATATGTCCGTCAGGCCCCTTCCCTTGAGATAAATCTGCAAATATCTCGGAAACGGAGCGAGCTATGGCAAAATCTTGAGAGACCTTTTTTGTAGAGAATTAAGTTTCCTACTTTTTATGTTCTATGATATTTTTTGATCAGATGCGTAGTTCCCGAGATATATCAAGATATTTAAAAGTTCCGAAGCCGCACCAACATAATAGAGATACAGAAACTCCGTGGCTCCTTTCTTTGAGATAACTCTGCACTATTGCGAGCTGGAAATGCCACTTCCAGTTTAGCTGTGCAGAACAAGAACAACAAGAAGAAGAAATATCTCGAAATATGTCCGTTAGGCCCCTTCTCTTGAGATAAATCTGCAAATATCTCGGAAACGAAGCGAGCTATGGCAAAATGTTAAGAGACCTTTTTTGTAGAGAATTAAGGTTCCTACTTTTTATGTTCTACGATATTTTTTGATCAGATGCGTAGTTCTCGAGATATATCAAGATATTTAAAAGTTCCGAAGCCGCACCAACATAATAGAGATACAGAAACACCGTGGCCCCTTTCTTTGAGATAACTCTGCACTATTGCGAGCTGGAAATGCCACTTCCAGTTTAGCTGTGCAGAAGAAGAACAACAAGAAGAAGAAATATCTCGAAATATGTCCGTTAGGCCCCTTCCCTTGAGATAAATCTGCAAATATCTCGGAAACGAAGCGAGCTATGGCAAAATGTTAAGAGACCTTTTTTGTAGAGAATTAAGTTTCCTACTTTTTATGTTCTATGATATTTTTTGATCAGATGCGCAGTTATCGAGATATATCAAGATATTTAAAAGTTCCGAAGCCGCACCAACATAATAGAGATACAGAAACACCGTGGCCCCTTTCTTTGAGATAACTGTGCACTAGTGCGAGCCGCAAATGCCACTTCCAGCTTAGCTGTGCTGAAGAAGAACAACAAGAAGAAGAAATATCTCGAAATATGTCCGTCAGGCCCCTTCCCTTGAGATAAATCTGCAAATATCTCGGAAACGAAGCGAGCTATGGCAAAATGTTAAGAGACCTTTTTTGTAGAGAATTATGTTTCCTACTTTTTATGTTCTATGATATTTTTTGATCAGACGCGTAGTTCTCGAGATATATCAAGATATTTAAAAGTTCCGAAGCCGCACCAACATAATAGAGATACAGAAACACCGTGGCCCCTTTCTTTGAGATAACTCTGCAACAGTGCGAGCCGCAAATGCTACTTCCAGCTTAGCTGTGCAGAAGAAGAACAACAAGAAGAAGAAATATCTCGAAATATGTCCGTTAGGCCCCTTCCCTTGAGATAAATCTGCAAATATCTCGGAAACGAAGCTAGCTATGGCAAAATCTTCAGAGACCTTTTTTGTAGAGAATTAAGTTTCCTACTTTTTATGTTCTATGATATTTTTTGATCAGATGCGTAGTTCCCGAGATATATCAAGATATTTAAAAGTTCCGAAGCCGCACCAACATAATAGAGATACAGAAACACCGTGGCTCCTTTCTTTGAGATAACTCTGCACTATTGCGAGCTGGAAATGCCACTTCCAGTTTAGCTGTGCAGAAGAAGAACAACAAGAAGAAGAAATATCTCGAAATATGTCCGTTAGGCCCCTTCCCTTGAGATAAATCTGCAAATATCTCGGAAACGAAGCGAGCTATGGCAAAATGTTAAGAGACCTTTTTTGTAGAGAATTAAGGTTCCTACTTTTTATGTTCTACGATATTTTTTGATCAGATGCGTAGTTCTCGAGATATATCAAGATATTTAAAAGTTCCGAAGCCGCACCAACATAATAGAGATACAGAAACACCGTGGCCCCTTTCTTTGAGATAACTCTGCACTATTGCGAGCTGCAAATGCCACTTCCAGCTTAGCTGTGCAAAGGAAGAACAACAAGAAAAAGAAGTATCTCGAAATATGTCCGTCAGGCCCGTTCCTTTGAGCTGAATCTGCAAATATCTCGGAAACGAAGCGAGCTATGGCAAAATGTTAAGAGACGTTTTTTGTAGAGAATTATGTTTCCTACAATTTATGTTCTATGATATTTTTCGATCAGAAGCGTAGTTTTCGAGATATATCGAGATATTTAAAAGTTCCGAAGCCGCACCAACATAATAGAGATACAGAAACACCGTGGCCCCTTTCTTTGAGATAACTCTGCACTAGTGCGAGCCGCAAATGCCACTTCCAGCTTAGCTGTGCAGAAGAAGAACAACAAGAAGAAGAAATATCTCGAAATATGTCCGATAGGCCCCTTCCCTTGAGATAAATCTGCAAATATCTCGGAAACGAAGCGAGCTATGGCGAAATGTTAAGAGACCTTTTTTGTAGAGAATTAAGTTTCCTACTTTTTATGTTCTATGATATTTTTTGATCAGATGCGTAGTTCTCGAGATATATCAAGATATTTAAAAGTTCCGAAGCCGCACCAACATAATACAGATACAGAAACACCGTGGCCCCTTTCTTTGAGATAACTCTGCACTAGTGCGAGCCGCAAATGCCACTTCCAGCTTAGCTGTGCAGAAGAAGAACAACAAGAAGAAGAAATATCTCGAAATATGTCCGTTTGGCCCCTTCCCTTGAGATAAATCTGCAAATATCTCGGAAACGAAGCGAGCTATGGCAAAATGTTAAGAGACCTTTTTTGTAGAGAATTAAGTTTCCTACTTTTTGTGTTCTATGATATTTTTTGATCAGATGCGCAGTTCTCGAGATATATCAAGATATTTAAAAGTTCCGAAGCCGCACCAACATAATAGAGATACAGAAACACCGTGGCCCCTTTCTTTGAGATAACTGTGCACTAGTGCGAGCCGCAAATGCCACTTCCAGCTTAGCTGTGCAGAAGAAGAACAACAAGAAGAAGAAATATCTCGAAATATGTCCGTCAGGCCCCTTCCCTTGAGATAAATCTGCAAATATCTCGGAAAGGAAGCGAGCTATGGCAAAATGTTAAGAGACCTTTTTTGTAGAGAATTATGTTTCCTACTTTTTATGTTCTATGATATTTTTTGATCAGACGCGTAGCTCTCGATATATATCAAGATATTTAAAAGTTCCGAAGCCGCACCAACATAATAGAGATACAGAAACAGCGTGGCCCCTTTCTTTGAGATATCTCTGCACTATTGCGAGCTGCAAATGCCACTTCCAGCTTAGCTGCGCAGAAGAAGAACAACAAGAAGAAGAAATATCTCGAAATATGTCCGTCAGGCCCCTTCCCTTGAGATAAATCTGCAAATATCTCGGAAACGAAGCGAGCTATGGCAAAATGTTAAGAGACCTTATTTGTAGAGAATTAAGTTTCCTACTTTTTATGTTCTATGATATGTTTTGATCAGATGCGTAGTTCTCGAGATATATCAAGATATTTAAAAGTTCCGAAACCGCACCAACATAATAGAGATACAGAAACACCGTGGCCCCTTTCTTTGAGATAACTCTGCACTATTGCGAGCGGTAAATGCCACTTCCAGCTTAGCTGTGCAGAAGAAGAACAACAAGAAGAAGAAGTATCTCGAAATATGTCCGTCAGGCCCCTTCCCTTGAGATAAATCTGCAAATATCTCGGAAACGAAGCGAGGTATGGCAAAATGTTAAGAGACCTTTTTTGTAGAGAATTATGTTTCCTACAATTTATGTTCTATGATATTTTTTGATCAGAAGCGTAGTTTTCGAGATATATCGAGATATTTAAAAGTTCCGAAGCCGCACCAACATAATAGGGATACAGAAATACCGTGGCCCCTTTCTTTGAGATAACTCTGCACTAGTGCGAGCCGCAAATGCCACTTCCAGCTTAGCTGTGCAGAAGAAGAACAACAAGAAGAAGAAATATCTCGAAATATGTCCGTCAGGCCCCTTCCCTTGAGATATATCTGCAAATATCTCGGAAACGAAGCGAGGTATGGCAAAATGTTAAGAGACCTTTTTTGTAGAGAATTATGTTTCCTACAATTTATGTTCTATGATATTCTTTGATCAGATGCGTAGTTCTCGAGATATATCAAGACATTTAAAAGCTCCGAAGCCGCACCAACATAATAGAGATACAGAAACACCGTGGCCCCTTTCTTTGAGATAACTCTGCACTATTGCGAGCTGTAAATGCCACTTCCAGCTTAGCTGTGCAGAAGAAGAACATCAAGAAGAAGAAATATCTCGAAATATGTCCGTCAGGCCCCTTCCCTTGAGATAAATCTGCAAATACCTCGGAAACGAAGAGGGCTATGGCAAAATGTTAAGAGACCTTTTTTGTAGAGAATTAAGTTTGCTACTTTTTATGTTCTATGATATTTTTTTATCTGATGCGTAGTTCTCGAGATATATCAAGATATTTAAAAGTTCCGAAGCCGCACCAACATAATAGAGATACAGAAACACCGTGGCCCCTTTCTTTGAGATAACTCTGCACTATTGCGAGCTGTAAATGCCACTTCCAGCTTAGCTGTGCAGAAGAAGAACAACAAGAAGAAGAAATATCTCGAAATATGTCCGTCAGGCCCCTTCCCTTGAGATAAATCTGCAAATATCTCGGAAACGAAGAGAGCTATGGCAAAATGTTAAGAGACCTTTTTTGTAGAGAATTAAGTTTCCTACTTTTTATGTTCCATGATATTTTTTGATCAGATGCGTAGTTCTCGAGATATATCAAGATATTTAAAAGTTCCGAAGCCGCACCAACATAATAGAGATACAGAAACACCGTGGCCCCTTTCTTTGAGATAACTCTGCACTATTGCGAGCTGTAAATGCCACTTCCAGCTTAGCTGTGCAGAAGAAGAACAACAAGAAGAAGAAATATCTCGAAATATGTCCGTCAGGCCCCTTCCCTTGAGATATATCTGCAAATATCTCGGAAACCAAGCGAGCTATGGCAAAATGTTAAAAGACCTTTTTTGTAGAGAAGTATCTTTCCTACAATTTATGTTCTATGATATTTTTTGATCAGACGCGTAGTTTTCGAGATATATAAAGATATTTAAAAGTTCCGAAGCCGCACCAACATAATAGAGATACAGAAACACCGTGGCCCCTTTCTTTGAGATAACTCTGCACTAGTGCGAGCCGCAAATGCCACTTCCAGCTTAGCTGTGCAGAAGAAGAACAACAAGAAGAAGAAATATCTCGAAATATGTCCGTCAGGCCCCTTCCCTTGAGATAAATCTGCAAATATCTCGGAAACGAAGCGAGCTATGGCAAAATGTTAACAGACCTTTTTTGTAGAGAATTTAGTTTCCTACTTTTTATGTTCTATGATATTTTTTGATCAGATGCGTAGTTCTCGAGATATATCAAGATATTTAAAAGTTTCGAAGCCGCACCAACATAATAGAGATACAGAAACACCGTGGCCCCTTTCTTTGAGATAACTCTGCACTATTGCGAGCTGCAAATGCCACTTCCAGCTTAGCTGTGCAGAGGAAGAACAACAAGAAGAAGAAATATCTCGAAATATGTCCGTCAGGCCAGTTCCTTTGAGCTGAATCTGCAAATATCTCGGAAACGAAGCGAGCTATGGCAAAATGTTAAGAGACATTTTTTGTAGAGAATTATGTTTCCTACAATTTATGTTCTATGATATTTTTTGGTCAGAAGCGTAGTTTTCGAGATATATCGAGATATTTAAAAGTTCAGAAGCCGCACCAACATAATAGGGATACAGAAACACCGTGGCCCCTTTCTTTGAGATAACTGTGCACTATTGCGAGCTGCAAATGCCACTTCCAGCTTAGCTGTGCAGAGGAAGAACAACAAGAAGAAGAAATATCTCGAAATATGTCCGTCAGGCCAGTTCCTTTGAGCTGAATCGGCAAATATCTCGGAAACGAAGCGAGCTATGGCAAAATGTTAAGAGACGTTTTTTGTAGAGAATTATGTTTCCTACAATTTATGTTCTATGATATTTTTTGATCAGAAGCGTAGTTTTCGAGATATATCGAGATATTTAAAAGTTCCGAAGCCGCACCAACATAATAGGGATACAGAAACACCGTGGCCCCTTTCTTTGAGATAACTCTGCACTAGTGCGAGCCGCAAATGCCACTTCCAGCTTAGCTGTGCAGAGGAAGAACAACAAGAAGAAGAAATATCTCGAAATATGTCCGTCAGGCCCCTTCCCTTGAGATAAATCTGCAAATATCTCGGAAACGAAGCGAGCTATGGCAAAATGTTAAGAGACCTTTTTTGTAGAGAATTAAGTTTCCTACTTTTTATCTTCTATGATATTTTTTGATCAGATGCGTAGTTCTCGAGATATATCAAGATATTTAAAAGTTCCGAAGCCGCACCAACATAATAGAGATACAGAAACACCGTGGCCCCTTTCTTTGAGATAACTCTGCACTATTGCGAGCTGCAAATGCCACTTCCAGCTTAGCTGTGCAGAGGAAGAACAACAAGAAGAAGAAATATCTCGAAATATGTCCGTCAGGCCAGTTCCTTTGAGCTGAATCGGCAAATATCTCGGAAACGAAGCGAGCTATGGCAAAATGTTAAGAGACGTTTTTTGTAGAGAATTATGTTTCCTACAATTTATGTTCTATGATATTTTTTGATCAGAAGCGTAGTTTTCGAGATATATCGAGATATTTAAAAGTTCCGAAGCCGCACCAACATAATAGGGATACAGAAACACCGTGGCCCCTTTCTTTGAGATAACTCTGCACTAGTGCGAGCCGCAAATGCCACTTCCAGCTTAGCTGTGCAGAGGAAGAACAACAAGAAGAAGAAATATCTCGAAATATGTCCGTCAGGCCCCTTCCCTTGAGATAAATCTGCAAATATCTCGGAAACGAAGCGAGCTATGGCAAAATGTTAAGAGACCTTTTTTGTAGAGAATTAAGTTCCCTACTTTTTATCTTCTATGATATTTTTTGATCAGATGCGTAGTTCTCGAGATATATCAAGATATTTAAAAGTTCCGAAGCCGCACCAACATAATAGAGATACAGAAACACCGTGGCCCCTCTCTTTGAGATAACTCTGCACTATTGCGAGCTGGAAATGCCACTCCCAGTTTAGCTGTGCAGAAGAAGAACAACAAGAAGAAGAAATATCTCGAAATATGTCCGTCAGGCCCCTTCCCTTGAGATATATCTGCAAATATCTCGGAAAATAAGCGAGCTATGACAAAATGTTAAGAGACCTTTTTTGTAGAGAATTATGTTTCCTACAATTTATGTTCTATGATATTTTTTGATCAGATGCGTAGTTCTCGAGATATATCAAGATATTTAAAAGTTCCGAAGCCGCACCAACATAATAGAGATACAGAAACACCGTGGCCCCTTTCTTTGAGATAACTCTGCACTAGTGCGAGCCGCAAATGCCACTTCCAGCTTAGCTGTGCAGAAGAAGAACAACAAGAAGAAGAAATATCTCGAAATATGTCCGTCAGGCCCCTTCCCTTGAGATAAATCTGCAAATATCTCGGAAACGAAGCGAGCTATGGCAAAATGTTAAGAGACCTTTTTTTAGAGAATTAAGTTTCCTACTTTTTATGTTCTATGATATTTTTTGATCAGAAGCGTAGTTTTCGAGATACATCGAGATATTTAAAAGTTCCGAAGCCGCACCAACATAATAGAGATACAGAAACACCGTGGCCCCTTTCTTTGAGATAACTCTGCACTAGTGCGAGCCGCAAATGCCACTTCCAGCTTAGCTGTGCAGAAGAAGAACAACAAGAAGAAGAAATATCTCGAAATATGTCCGTCAGGCCCCTTCCCTTGAGATAAATCTGCAAATATCTCGGAAACGAAGAGAGCTATGGCAAAATGTTAAGAGACCTTTTTTGTAGAGAATTAAGTTTCCTACTTTTTATGTTCTATGATATTTTTTGATCAGATGCGTAGTTCTCGAGATATATCAAGATATTTAAAAGTTCCGAAGCCGCACCAACATAATAGAGATACAGAAACACCGTGGCCCCTCTCTTTGAGATAACTCTGCACTATTGCGAGCTGGAAATGCCACTTCCAGTTTAGCTGTGCAGAAGAAGGACAACAAGAAGAAGAAATATCTCGAAATATGTCCGTTAAGCCCCTTCCCTTGAGATAAATCTGCAAATATCTCGGAAGCGAAGCGACCTATGGCAAAATGTTAAGAGACCTTTTTTGTAGAGAATTAAGTTTCCTACTTTTTATGTTCTATGATATTTTTTGAGCAGATGCGTAGTTCTCGAGATATATCAAGATATTTAAAAGTTCCGAAGCCGCACCAACATAATAGAGATACAGAAACACCGTGGCCCCTTTCTTTGAGATAACTCTGCACTATTGCGAGCTGTAAATGCCACTTCCAGCTTAGCTGTGCAGAAGAAGAACAACAAGAAGAAGAAATATCTCGAAATATGTCCGTCAGGCCCCTTCCCTTGAGATAAATCTCCAAATATCTCGGAAACGAAGCGAGCTATGGCAAAATGTTAACAGACCTTTTTTTAGAGAATTAAGTTTCCTACTTTTTATGTTCTATGATATTTTTTGATCAGATGCGTAGTTCTCGAGATATATCAAGATATTTAAAAGTTCCGAAGCCGCACCAACATAATAGAGATACAGAAACACCGTGGCCCCTTTCTTTGAGATAACTCTGCACTATTGCGAGCTGCAAATGCCACTTCCAGCTTAGCTGTGCAGAGGAAGAACAACAAGAAGAAGAAATATCTCGAAATATGACCGTCAGGCCAGTTCCTTTGAGCTGAATCGGCAAATATCTCGGAAACGAAGCGAGCTATGGCAAAATGTTAAGAGACGTTTTTTGTAGAGAATTATGTTTCCTACAATTTATGTTCTATGATATTTTTTGATCAGAAGCGTAGTTTTCGAGATATATCGAGATATTTAAAAGTTCCGAAGCCGCACCAACATAATACGGATACAGAAACACCGTGGCCCCTTTCTTTGAGATAACTCTGCACTAGTGCGAGCCGCAAATGCCACTTCCAGCTTAGCTGTGCAGAGGAAGAACAACAAGAAGAAGAAATATCTCGAAATATGTCCGTCAGGCCCCTTCCCTTGAGATAAATCTGCAAATATCTCGGAAACGAAGCGAGCTATGGCAAAATATTAAGAGACCTTTTTTGTAGAGAATTAAGTTTCCTACTTTTTATCTTCTATGATATTTTTTGATCAGATGCGTAGTTCTCGAGATATATCAAGATATTTAAAAGTTCCGAAGCCGCACCAACATAATAGAGATACAGAAACACCGTGGCCCCTTTCTTTGAGATAACTCTGCACTAGTGCGAGCCGCAAATGCCACTTCCAGCTTAGCTGTGCAGAGGAAGAACAACAAGAAGAAGAAATATCTCGAAATATGTCCGTCAGGCCCCTTCCCTTGAGATAAATCTGCAAATATCTCGGAAACGAAGCGAGCTATGGCAAAATGTTAAGAGACCTTTTTTGTAGAGAATTAAGTTTCCTACTTTTTATCTTCTATGATATTTTTTGATCAGATGCGTAGTTCTCGAGATATATCAAGATATTTAAAAGTTCCGAAGCCGCACCAACATAATAGAGATACAGAAACACCGTGGCCCCTCTCTTTGAGATAACTCTGCACTATTGCGAGCTGGAAATGCCACTCCCAGTTTAGCTGTGCAGAAGAAGAACAACAAGAAGAAGAAATATCTCGAAATATGTCCGTCAGGCCCCTTCCCTTGAGATATATCTGCAAATATCTCGGAAAAGAAGCGAGCTATGGCAAAATGTTAAGAGACGTTTTTTATAGAGAATTATGTTTCCTACAATTTATGTTCTATGATATTTTTTGATCAGAAGCGTAGTTTTCGAGATACATCGAGATATTTAAAAGTTCCGAAGCCGCACCAACATAATAGAGATACAGAAACACCGTGGCCCCTTTCTTTGAGATAACTCTGCACTAGTGCGAGCCGCAAATGCCACTTCCAGCTTAGCTGTGCAGAAGAAGAACAACAAGAAGAAGAAATATCTCGAAATTTGTCCGTCAGGCCCCTTCCCTTGAGATAAATCTGCAAATATCTCGGAAACGAAGAGAGCTATGGCAAAATGTTAAGAGACCTTTTTTGTAGAGAATTAAGTTTCCTACTTTTTATGTTCTATGATATTTTTTGATCAGATGCGTAGTTCTCGAGATATATCAAGATATTTAAAAGTTCCGAAGCCGCACCAACATAATAGAGATACAGAAACACCGTGGCCCCTCTCTTTGAGATAACTCTGCACTATTGCGAGCTGGAAATGCCACTTCCAGTTTAGCTGTGCAGAACAAGGACAACAAGAAGAAGAAATATCTCGAAATATGTCCGTTAAGCCCCTTCCCTTGAGATAAATCTGCAAATATCTCGGAAGCGAAGCGACCTATGGCAAAATGTTAAGAGACCTTTTTTGTAGAGAATTATGTTTCCTACTTTTTATGTTCTATGATATTTTTTGATCAGATGCGTAGTTCTCGAGATATATCAAGATATTTAAAAGTTCCGAAGCCGCACCAACATAATAGAGATACAGAAACACCGTGGCCCCTTTCTTTGAGATAACTTTGCACTATTGCGAGCTGTAAATGCCACTTCCAGCTTAGCTGTGCAGAAGAAGAACAACAAGAAGAAGAAATATCTCGAAATATGTCCGTCAGGCCCCTTCCCTTGAGATAAATCTGCAAATATCTCGGAAACGAAGCGAGCTATGGCAAAATGTTAACAGACCTTTTTTTAGAGAATTAAGTTTCCTACTTTTTATGCTCTATGATATTTTTTGATCAGATGCGTAGTTCTCGAGATATATCAAGATATTTAAAAGTTCCGAAGCCGCACCAACATAATAGAGATACAGAAACACCGTGGCCCCTTTCTTTGAGATAACTCTGCACTATTGCGAGCTGCAAATGCCACTTCCAGCTTAGCTGTGCAGAGGAAGAACAACAAGAAGAAGAAGTACCTCGAAATATGTCCGTCAGGCCCGTTCCTTTGAGCTGAATCTGCAAATATCTCGGAAACGAAGCGAGCTATGGCAAAATGTTAAGAGACGTTTTTTATAGAGAATTATGTTTCCTACAATTTATGTTCTATGATATTTTTTGATCAGAAGCGTAGTTTTCGAGATACATCGAGATATTTAAAAGTTCCGAAGCCGCACCAACATAATAGAGATACAGAAACACCGTGGCCCCTTTCTTTGAGATAACTCTGCACTAGTGCGAGCCGCAAATGCCACTTCCAGCTTAGCTGTGCAGAAGAAGAACAACAAGAAGAAGAAATATCTCGAAATATGTCCGTCAGGCCCCTTCCCTTGAGATAAATCTGCAAATATCTCGGAAACGAAGAGAGCTATGGCAAAATGTTAAGAGACCTTTTTTGTAGAGAATTAAGTTTCCTACTTTTCATGTTCTATGATATTTTTTGATCAGATGCGTAGTTCTCGAGATATATCAAGATATTTAAAAGTTCCGAAGCCGCACCAACATAATAGAGATACAGAAACACCGTGGCCCCTCTCTTTGAGATAACTCTGCACTATTGCGAGCTGGAAATGCCACTTCCAGTTTAGCTGTGCAGAAGAAGGACAACAAGAAGAAGAAATATCTCGAAATATGTCCGTTAAGCCCCTTCCCTTGAGATAAATCTGCAAATATCTCGGAAGCGAAGCGACCTATGGCAAAATGTTAAGAGACCTTTTTTGTAGAGAATTAAGTTTCCTACTTTTTATGTTCTATGATATTTTTTGATCAGATGCGTAGTTCTCGAGATATATCAAGATATTTAAAAGTTCCGAAGCCGCACCAACATAATAGAGATACAGAAACACCGTGGCCCCTTTCTTTGAGATAACTCTGCACTATTGCGAGCTGTAAATGCCACTTCCAGCTTAGCTGTGCAGAAGAAGAACAACAAGAAGAAGAAATATCTCGAAATATGTCCGTCAGGCCCCTTCCCTTGAGATAAATCTGCAAATATCTCGGAAACGAAGCGAGCTATGGCAAAATGTTAACAGACCTTTTTTTAGAGAATTAAGTTTCCTACTTTTTATGTTCTATGATATTTTTTGATCAGATGCGTAGTTCTCGAGATATATCAAGATATTTAAAAGTTCCGAAGCCGCACCAACATAATAGAGATACAGAAACACCGTGGCCCCTTTCTTTGAGATAACTCTGCACTATTGCGAGCTGTAAATGCCACTTCCAGCTTAGCTGTGCAGAAGAAGAACAACAAGAAGAAGAAATATCTCGAAATATGTCCGTCAGGCCCCTTCCCTTGAGATAAATCTGCAAATATCTCGGAAACGAAGCGAGCTATGGCAAAATGTTAAGAGACCTTTTTTGTAGAGAATTAAGTTTCCTACAATTTATGTTCTATGATATTTTTTGATCAGATGCGTAGTTCTCGAGATATATCAAGATATTTAAAAGTTCCGAAGCCGCACCAACATAATAGAGATACAGAAACACCGTGGCCCCTCTCTTTGAGATAACTCTGCACTATTGCGAGCTGCAAATGCCACTTCCAGCTTAGCTGTGCAGAAGAAGAACAACAAGAAGAAGAAATATCTCGAAATATGTCCGTCAGGCCAGTTCCTTTGAGCTGAATCTGCAAATATCTCGGAAACGAAGCGAGCTATGGCAAAATGTTAAGAGACGTTTTTTGTAGAGAATTATGTTTCCTACAATTTATGTTCTATGATATTTTTTGATCAGACGCGTAGTTCTCGAGATATATCAAGATATTTAAAAGTTCCGAAGCCGCACCAACATAATAGAGATACAGAAACACCGTGGCCCCTTTCTTTGAGATAACTCTGCACTATTGCGAGCTGCAAATGCCACTTCCAGCTTAGCTGTGCAGAAGAAGAACAACAAGAAGAAGAAATATCTCGAAATATGTCCGTCAGGCCCCTTCCCTTGAGATAAATCTGCAAATATCTCGGAAACGAAGCGAGCTATGGCAAAATGTTAAGAGACCTTTTTTGTAGAGAATTAAGTTTCCTACTTTTTATCTTCTATGATATTTTTTGATCAGATGCGTAGTTCTCGAGATATATCAAGATATTTAAAAGTTCCGAAGCCGCACCAACATAATAGAGATACAGAAACACCGTGGCCCCTCGCTTTGAGATAACTCTGCACTATTGCGAGCTGGAAATGCCACTTCCAGTTTAGCTGTGCAGAAGAAGGACAACAAGAAGAAGAAATATCTCGAAATATGTCCGTTAGGCCCCTTCCCTTGAGATAAATCTGCAAATATCTCGGAAACGAAGCGACCTATCGCAAAATGTTAAGAGACCTTTTTTGTAGAGAATTAAGTTTCCTACTTTTTATGTTCTATGATATTTTTTGATCAGATGCGTAGTTCTCGAGATATATCAAGATATTTAAAAGTTCCGAAGCCGCACCAACATAATAGAGATACAGAAACACCGTGGCCCCTTTCTTTGAGATAACTCTGCACTATTGCGAGCTGCAAATGCCACTTCCAGCTTAGCTGTGCAGAGGAAGAACAACAAGACGAAGAAGTATCTCGAAATATGTCCGTCAGGCCCGTTCCTTTGAGCTGAATCTGCAAATATCTCGGAAACGAAGCGAGCTATGGCAAAATGTTAAGAGACGTTTTTTGTAGCGAATTATCTTTCCTATAATTTAAGTTCTATGATATTTTTTGATCAGAAGCGTAGTTTTCGAGATATATCGAGATATTTAAAAGTTCCGAAGCCGCACCAACATAATAGAGATACAGAAACACCGTGGCCCCTTTCTTTGAGATAACTCTGCACTAGTGCGAGCCGCAAATGCCACTTCCAGCTTAGCTGTGCAGAAGAAGAACAACAAGAAGAAGAAATATCTCGAAATATGTCCGTCAGGCCCCTTCCCTTGAGATAAATCTGCAAATATCTCGGAAACCAAGCAAGCTATGGCAAAATATTAAGAGACCTTTTTTGTAGAGAATTAAGTTTCCTACTTTTTATGTTCTATGATCTTTTTTGATCAGATGCGTAGTTCTCGAGATATATCAAGATATTGAAAAGTTCCGAAGCCGCACCAACATAATAGAGATACAGAAACACCGTGGCCCCTTTCTTTGAGATAACTCTGCACTATTGCGAGCTGTAAATGCCACTTCCAGCTTAGCTGTGCAGAAGAAGAACAACAAGAAGAAGAAATATCTCGAAATATGTCCGTCAGGCCCCTTCCCTTGAGATATATCTGCAAATATCTCGGAAACGAAGCGAGCTATGGCAAAATGTTAACAGACCTTTTTTGTAGAGAATTATGTTTTCTACAATTTATGTTCTATGATATTTTTTGATCAGAAGCGTAGTTTTCGAGATATATCGAGATATTTAAAAGTTCCGAAGCCGCACCAACATAATAGAGATACAGAAACACCGTGGCCCCTTTCTTTGAGATAACTCTGCACTATTGCGAGCTGTAAATGCCACTTCCAGCTTAGCTGTGCAGAAGAAGAACAACAAGAAGAAGAAATATCTCGAAATATGTCCGTCAGGCCCCTTCCCTTGAGATAATTCTGCAAATATCTCGGAAACGAAGCGAGCTATGGCAAAATGTTAAGAGACCTTTTTTGTAGAGAATTATGTTTCCTACAATTTATGTTCTATGATATTTTTTGATCAGAAGCGTAGTTTTCGAGATATATCGAGATATTTAAAAGTTCCGAAGCCGCACCAACATAATAGAGATACAGAAACACCGTGGCCCCTTTCTTTGAGATAACTCTGCACTAGTGCGAGCCGCAAATGCCACTTCCAGCTTAGCTGTGCAGAAGAAGAACAACAAGAAGAAGAAATATCTCGAAATATGTCCGACAGGCCCCTTCCCTTGAGATAAATCTGCAAATATCTCGGAAACGAAGCGAGCTATGGCGAAATTTTAAGAGACCTTTTTTGTAGAGAATTAAGTTTCCTACAATTTATGTTCTATGATACTTTTTGATCAGATGCGTAGTTCTCGAGATATATCGAGATATTTAAAAGTTCCGAAGACGCACCAACATAATAGAGATACAGAAACACCGTGGCCCCTTTCTTTGAGATAACTGTGCACTAGTGCGAGCCGCAAATGCCACTTCCAGCTTAGCTGTGCAGAAGAAGATCAACAAGAAGAAGAAATATCTCGAAATATGTCCGTCAGGCCCCTTCCCTTGAGATATATCTGCAAATATCTCGGAAACGAAGCGAGCTATGGCAAAATGTTAAGAGACCTTTTTTGTAGAGAATTATGCTTCCTACAATTTATGTTCTATGATATTTTTTGATCAGAAGCGTAGTTTTCGAGATATATCGAGATATTTAAAAGTTCCGAAGCCGCACCGACATAATAGAGATACAGAAACACCGTGGCCCCTTTCGTTGAGACAACTCTGCACTAGTGCGAGCCGCAAATGCCACTTCCAGCTTAGCTGTGCAGAAGAAGAACCACAAGAAGAAGAAATATCTCGAAATATGTCCGTCAGGCCCCTTCCCTTGAGATAAATCTGCAAATATCTCGGAAACGAAGCGAGCTATGGCAAAATGTTAAGAGACCTTTTTTGTAGAGAATTATGTTTCCTACTTTTTATGTTCTATGATATTTTTTGATCAGATGCGTAGTTCTCGAGATATATCAAGATATTTAAAAGTTCCGAAGCCGCACCAACATAATAGAGATACAGAAACACCGTGGCCCCTCGCTTTGAGATAACTCTGCACTATTGCGAGCTGGAAATGCCACTTCCAGTTTAGCTGTGCAGAAGAAGGACAACAAGAAGAAGAAATATCTCGAAATATGTCCGTTAGGCCCCTTCCCTTGAGATAAATCTGCAAATATCTCGGAAACGAAGCGACCTATCGCAAAATGTTAAGAGACCTTTTTTGTAGAGAATTAAGTTTCCTACTTTTTATGTTCTATGATATTTTTTGATCAGATGCGTAGTTCTCGAGATATATCAAGATATTTAAAAGTTCCGAAGCCGCACCAACATAATAGAGATACAGAAACACCGTGGCCCCTTTCTTTGAGATAACTCTGCACTATTGCGAGCTGCAAATGCCACTTCCAGCTTAGCTGTGCAGAGGAAGAACAACAAGACGAAGAAGTATCTCGAAATATGTCCGTCAGGCCCGTTCCTTTGAGCTGAATCTGCAAATATCTCGGAAACGAAGCGAGCTATGGCAAAATGTTAAGAGACGTTTTTTGTAGCGAATTATCTTTCCTATAATTTAAGTTCTATGATATTTTTTGATCAGAAGCGTAGTTTTCGAGATATATCGAGATATTTAAAAGTTCCGAAGCCGCACCAACATAATAGAGATACAGAAACACCGTGGCCCCTTTCTTTGAGATAACTCTGCACTAGTGCGAGCCGCAAATGCCACTTCCAGCTTAGCTGTGCAGAAGAAGAACAACAAGAAGAAGAAATATCTCGAAATATGTCCGTCAGGCCCCTTCCCTTGAGATAAATCTGCAAATATCTCGGAAACCAAGCAAGCTATGGCAAAATATTAAGAGACCTTTTTTGTAGAGAATTAAGTTTCCTACTTTTTATGTTCTATGATCTTTTTTGATCAGATGCGTAGTTCTCGAGATATATCAAGATATTGAAAAGTTCCGAAGCCGCACCAACATAATAGAGATACAGAAACACCGTGGCCCCTTTCTTTGAGATAACTCTGCACTATTGCGAGCTGTAAATGCCACTTCCAGCTTAGCTGTGCAGAAGAAGAACAACAAGAAGAAGAAATATCTCGAAATATGTCCGTCAGGCCCCTTCCCTTGAGATATATCTGCAAATATCTCGGAAACGAAGCGAGCTATGGCAAAATGTTAACAGACCTTTTTTGTAGAGAATTATGTTTTCTACAATTTATGTTCTATGATATTTTTTGATCAGAAGCGTAGTTTTCGAGATATATCGAGATATTTAAAAGTTCCGAAGCCGCACCAACATAATAGAGATACAGAAACACCGTGGCCCCTTTCTTTGAGATAACTCTGCACTATTGCGAGCTGTAAATGCCACTTCCAGCTTAGCTGTGCAGAAGAAGAACAACAAGAAGAAGAAATATCTCGAAATATGTCCGTCAGGCCCCTTCCCTTGAGATAATTCTGCAAATATCTCGGAAACGAAGCGAGCTATGGCAAAATGTTAAGAGACCTTTTTTGTAGAGAATTATGTTTCCTACAATTTATGTTCTATGATATTTTTTGATCAGAAGCGTAGTTTTCGAGATATATCGAGATATTTAAAAGTTCCGAAGCCGCACCAACATAATAGAGATACAGAAACACCGTGGCCCCTTTCTTTGAGATAACTCTGCACTAGTGCGAGCCGCAAATGCCACTTCCAGCTTAGCTGTGCAGAAGAAGAACAACAAGAAGAAGAAATATCTCGAAATATGTCCGACAGGCCCCTTCCCTTGAGATAAATCTGCAAATATCTCGGAAACGAAGCGAGCTATGGCGAAATTTTAAGAGACCTTTTTTGTAGAGAATTAAGTTTCCTACAATTTATGTTCTATGATACTTTTTGATCAGATGCGTAGTTCTCGAGATATATCGAGATATTTAAAAGTTCCGAAGACGCACCAACATAATAGAGATACAGAAACACCGTGGCCCCTTTCTTTGAGATAACTGTGCACTAGTGCGAGCCGCAAATGCCACTTCCAGCTTAGCTGTGCAGAAGAAGATCAACAAGAAGAAGAAATATCTCGAAATATGTCCGTCAGGCCCCTTCCCTTGAGATATATCTGCAAATATCTCGGAAACGAAGCGAGCTATGGCAAAATGTTAAGAGACCTTTTTTGTAGAGAATTATGCTTCCTACAATTTATGTTCTATGATATTTTTTGATCAGAAGCGTAGTTTTCGAGATATATCGAGATATTTAAAAGTTCCGAAGCCGCACCGACATAATAGAGATACAGAAACACCGTGGCCCCTTTCGTTGAGACAACTCTGCACTAGTGCGAGCCGCAAATGCCACTTCCAGCTTAGCTGTGCAGAAGAAGAACCACAAGAAGAAGAAATATCTCGAAATATGTCCGTCAGGCCCCTTCCCTTGAGATAAATCTGCAAATATCTCGGAAACGAAGCGAGCTATGGCAAAATGTTAAGAGACCTTTTTTGTAGAGAATTATGTTTCCTACTTTTTATGTTCTATGATATTTTTTGATCAGATGCGTAGTTCTCGAGATATATCAAGATATTTAAAAGTTCCGAAGCCGCACCAACATAATAGAGATACAGAAACACCGTGGCCCCTTTCTTTGAGATAACTCTGCACTATTGCGAGCTGCAAATGCCACTTCCAGCTTAGCTGTGCAGAGGAAGAACAACAAGAAGAAGAAGTATCTCGAAATATGTCCGTCAGGCCCGTTCCTTTGAGCTGAATCTGCAAATATCTCGGAAACGAAGCGAGCTATGGCAAAATGTTAAGAGACGTTTTTTGTAGAGAATTATGTTTCCTACAATTTATGTTCTATGATATTTTTTGATCAGAAGCGTAGTTTTCGAGATATATCGAGATATTTAAAAGTTCCGAAGCCGCACCAACATAATAGAGATACAGAAACACCGTGGCCCCTTTCTTTGAGATAACTCTGCACTATTGCGAGCTGCAAATGCCACTTCCAGCTTAGCTGTGCAGAGGAGGAACAACAAGAAGAAGAAATATCTCGAAATATGTCCGTCAGGCCAGTTCCCTTGAGATAAATCTGCAAATATCTCGGAAACGAAGCGAGCTATGGCAAAATGTTAAGAGCCCTTTTTTGTAGAGAATTAAGTTTCCTACTTTTTATGTTCTATGATATTTTTTGATCAGAAGCGTAGTTTTCGAGATATATCGAGATATTTAAAAGTTCCGAAGCCGCACCAACATAATAGAGATACAGAAACACCGTGGCCCCTTTCTTTGAGATAACTCTGCACTAGTGCGAGCTGCAAATGCCACTTCCAGCTTAGCTGTGCAGAAGAAGAACAACAAGAAGAAGAAGTATCTCGAAATATGTCCGTCAGGCCCGTTCCTTTGAGCTGAATCTGCAAATATCTCGGAAACGAAGCGAGCTATGGCAAAATGTTAAGAGACGTTTTTTGTAGAGAATTATGTTTCCTACAATTTATGTTCTATGATATTTTTTGATCAGAAGCGTAGTTTTCGAGATATATCGAGATATTTAAAAGTTCCGAAGCCGCACCAACATAATAGAGATACAGAAACACCGTGGCCCCTTTCTTTGAGATAACTCTGCACTAGTGCGAGCCGCAAATGCCACTTCCATCTTAGCTGTGCAGAAGAAGAACAACAAGAAGAAGAAATATCTCGAAATATGTCCGACAGGCCCCTTCCCTTGAGATAAATCTGCAAATATCTCGGAAACGAAGCGAGCTATGGCGAAATGTTAAGAGACCTTTTTTGTAGAGAATTAAGTTTCCTACTTTTCATCTTCTATGATATTTTTTGATCAGATGCGTAGTTCTCGAGATATATCAAGATATTTAAAAGTTCCGAAGCCGCACCAACATAATAGAGATACAGAAACACCGTGGCCCCTCTCTTTGAGATAACTCTGCACTATTGCGAGCTGCAAATGCCACTTCCAGCTTAGCTGTGCAGAAGAAGAACAACAAGAAGAAGAAATATCTCGAAATATGTCCGTCAGGCCAGTTCCTTTGAGCTGAATCTGCAAATATCTCGGAAACGAAGCGAGCTATGGCAAAATGTTAAGAGACCTTTTTTGTAGAGAATTAAGTTTCCTACTTTTTATGTTCTATGATATTTTTTGATCAGAAGCGTAGTTTTCGAGATATATCGAGATATTTAAAAGTTCCGAAGACGCACCAACATAATAGAGATACAGAAACACCGTGGCCCCTTTCTTTGAGATAACTGTGCACTAGTGCGAGCCGCAAATGCCACTTCCAGCTTAGCTGTGCAGAAGAAGAACAACAAGAAGAAGAAATATCTCGAAATATTTCCGTTAGGCTCCTTCCCTTGAGATAAATCTGCAAATATCTCGGAAACGAAGCGACCTATGGCAAAATGTTCAGAGACCTTTTTTGTAGAGAATTAGGTTTCCTACTTTTTATGTTCTATGATATTTTTTGATCAGATGCGTAGTTCTCGAGATATATCAAGATATTTAAAAGTTCCGAAGCCGCACCAACATAATAGAGATACAGAAAAACCGTGGCCCCTCTCTTTGAGATAACTCTGCACTATTGCGAGCTGCAAATGCCACTTCCAGCTTAGCTGTGCAGAAGAAGAACAACAAGAAGAAGAAGTATCTCGAAATATGTCCGTCAGGCCCGTTCCTTTGAGCTGAACCTGCAAATATCTCGGAAACGAAGCGAGCTATGGCAAAATGTTAAGAGACGTTTTTTGTAGAGAATTATGTTTCCTACAATTTATGTTCTATGATATTTTTTGATCAGAAGCGTAGTTTTCGAGATATATCGAGATATTTAAAAGTTCCGAAGCCGCACCAACATAATAGAGATACAGAAACACCGTGGCCCCTTTCTTTGAGATAACTCTGCACTAGTGCGAGCCGCAAATGCCACTTCCAGCTTAGCTGTGCAGAAGAAGAACAACAAGAAGAAGAAATATCTCGAAATATGTCCGTTAGGCCCCTTCCCTTGAGATAAATATGCAAATATCTCGGAAACGAAGCGAGCTATGGCAAAATGTTGAGAGACCTTTTTTGTAGAGAATTAAGTTTCCTACTTTTTATGTTCTATGATATTTTTTGATCAGATGCGTAGTTCTCGAGATATATCAAGATATTTAAAAGTTCCGAAGCCGCACCAACATAATAGAGATACAGAAAAACCGTGGCCCCTCTCTTTGAGATAACTCTGCACTATTGCGAGCTGCAAATGCCACTTCCAGCTTAGCTGTGCAGAAGAAGAACAACAAGAAGAAGAAATATCTCGAAATATGTCCGTCAGGCCCCTTCCCTTGAGATAAATCTGCAAATATCTCGGAAACGAAGCGAGCTATGGCAAAATGTTAAGAGACCTTTTTTGTAGAGAATTAAGTTTCCTACTTTTTATGTTCTATGATATTTTTTGATCAGATGCGCAGTTCTCGAGATATATCAAGATATTTAAAAGTTCCGAAGCCGCACCAACATAATAGAGATACAGAAACACCGTGGCCCCTTTCTTTGAGATAACTCTGCAATAGTGCGAGCCGCAAATACCACTTCCAGCTTAGCTGTGCAGAAGAAGAACAACAAGAAGAAGAAATAACTCGAAATATGTCCGTTAGGCCGCTTCCCTTGAGATAAATCTGCAAATATCTCGGAAACGAAGCGAGCTATGGCAACATGTTAAGAGACCTTTTATGTAGAGAATTAAGTTTCCTACTTTTTATGTTCTATGATATTTTTTGATCAGTTGCGTAGTTCTCGAGATATATCAAGATATTTAAAAGTTCCGAAGCCGCACCAACATAATAGAGATACAGAAACACCGTGGCCCCTTTCTTTGAGATAACTCTGCACTATTGCGAGCTGGAAATGCCACTTCCAGTTTAGCTGTGCAGAAGAAGAACAACAAGAAGAAGAAATATCTCGAAATATGTCCGTTAGGCCCCTTCCCTTGAGATAAATATGCAAATATCTCGGAAACGAAGCGAGCTATGGCAAAATGTTGAGAGACCTTTTTTGTAGAGAATTAAGTTTCCTACTTTTTATGTTCGATGATATTTTTTGATCAGATGCGTAGTTCTCGAGATATATCAAGATATTTAAAAGTTCCGAAGCCGCACCAACATAATAGAGATACAGAAACACCGTGGCCCCTTTCTTTGAGATAACTCTGCACTAGTGCGAGCCGCAAATGCCACTTCCAGCTTAGCTGTGCAGAAGAAGAACAACAAGAAGAAGAAATATCTCGAAATATGTCCGTCAGGCCCGTTCCTTTGAGCTGCATCTGCAAATATCTCGGAAACGAAGCGAGCTATGGCAAAATGTTAAGAGACGTTTTTTGTAGAGAATTATGTTTCCTACAATTTATGTTCTATGATATTTTTTGATCAGAAGCGTAGTTTTCGAGATATATCGAGATATTTAAAAGTTCCGAAGCCGCACCAACATAATAGGGATACAGAAACACCGTGGCCCCATTCTTTGAGATAACTATGCTCTAGTGCGAGCCGCAAATGCCACTTCCAGCTTAGCTGTGCAGAAGAAGAACAACAAGAAGAAGAAATATCTCGAAATATGTCCGTCAGGCCCCTTCCCTTGAGATAAATCTGCAAACATCTCGGAAACGAAGCGAGCTATGGCAAAATGTTAAGAGACCTTTTTTGTAGAGAATTAAGTTTCCTACTTTTTATGTTCTATGATATTTTTTGATCAGATGCGTAGTTCTCGAGATATATCAAGATTTTTAAAAGTTCCGAAGCCGCACCAACATAATAGAGATACAGAAACACCGTGGCCCCTTTCTTTGAGATAACTCTGCACTATTGCGAGCTGCAAATGCCACTTCCAGCTTAGCTGTGCAGAAGAAGAACAACAAAAAGAAGAAATATCTCGAAATATGTCCGTAAGGCCCCTTCCCTTGAGATAAATCTGCAAATATCTCGGAAACGAAGCGAGCTATGGCAAAATGTTAAGAGACCTCTTTTGTAGAGAATTAAGTTTCCTACTTTTTATGTCCTATGATATTTTTTTATCTGATGCGTAGTTCTCGAGATATATCAAGATATTTAAAAGTTCCGAAGCCGCACCAACATAATAGAGATACAGAAACACCGTGGCCCCTTTCTTTGAGATAACTCTGCACTATTGCGAGCTGTAAATGCCACTTCCAGCTTAGCTGTGCAGAAGAAGAACAACAAGAAGAAGAAATATCTCGAAATATGTCCGTCAGGCCCCTTCCCTTGAGATATATCTGCAAATATCTCGGAAACGAAGCTAGCTATGGCAAAATGTTAAGAGACCTTTTTTGTAGAGAATTACGTTTCCTACAATTTATGTTCTATGATATTTTTTGATCAGAAGCGTGGTTTTCGAGATATATCGAGATATTTAAAAGTTCCGAAGCCGCACCAACATAATAGAGATACAGAAACACCGTGGCCCCTTTCTTTGAGATAACTCTGCGCTAGTGCGAGCCGCAAATGCCACTTCCAGCTTAGCTGTGCAGAAGAAGAACAACAAGAAGAAGAAATATCTCGAAATATGTCCGTCAGGCCCCTTCCCTTGAGATAAATCTGCAAATATCTCGGAAACGAAGCGAGCTCTGGCAAAATGTTAAGAGACCTTTTTTGTAGAGAATTAAGTTTCCTACTTTTTATGTTCTATGATGTTTTTTGATCAGATGCGTAGTTCTCGAGATATATCAAGATATTTAAAAGTTCCGCAGCCGCACCAACATAATAGAGATACAGAAACACCGTGGCCCCTTTCTTTGAGATAACTCTGCACTATTGCGAGCTGCAAATGCCACTTCCAGCTTAGCTGTGCAGAGGAAGAACAACAAGAAGAAGAAATATCTCGAAATATGTCCGTCAGGCCAGTTCCTTTGAGCTGAATCGGCAAATATCTCGGAAACGAAGCGAGCTATGGCAAAATGTTAAGAGACGTTTTTTGTAGAGAATTATGTTTCCTACAATTTAAGTTCTATGATATTTTTTGGTCAGAAGCGTAGTTTTCGAGATATATCGAGATATTTAAAAGTTCCGAAGCCGCACCAACATAATAGGGATACAGAAACACCGTGGCCCCTTTCTTTGAGATAACTCTGCACTAGTGCGAGCCGCAAATGCCACTTCCAGCTTAGCTGTGCAGAAGAAGAACAACAAGAAGAAGAAATATCTCGAAATATGTCCGTCAGGCCCCTTCCCTTGAGATATATCTGCAAATATCTCGGAAACGAAGCGAGCTATGACAAAATGTTTAGAGACCTTTTTTGTAGAGAATTATGTTTCCTACAATTTATGTTCTATGATATTTTTTGATCAGAAGCGTAGTTTTCGAGATATATCGAGATATTTAAAAGTTCCGAAGCCGCACCAACATAATAGAGATACAGAAACAGCGTGGCCCCTTTCTTTGAGATATCCCTGCACTATTGCGAGCTGCAAATGCCACTTCCACCTTAGCTGCGCAGAAGAAGAACAACAAGAAGAAGAAATATCTCGAAATATGTCCGTCAGGCCCCTTCCCTTGAGATAAATCTGCAAATATCTCGGAAACGAAGCGAGCTATGGCAAAATGTTAAGAGACCTTATTTGTAGAGAATTAAGTTTCCTACTTTTTATGTTCTATGATATTTTTTGATCAGATGCGTAGTTCTCGAGATATATCAAGATATTTAAAAGTTCCGAAACCGCACCAACATAATAGAGATACAGAAACACCGTGGCCCCTTTCTTTGAGATAACTCTGCACTAGTGCGAGCTGCAAATGCCACTTCCAGCTTAGCTGTGCAGAGGAAGAACAACAAGAAGAAGAAGTATCTCGAAATATGTCCGTCCGGCCCCTTCCCTTGAGATATATCTGCAAATATCTCGGAAACGAAGCGAGCTATGGCAAAATGTTAAGAGACCTTTTTTGTAGAGAATTATGTTTCCTACAATTTATGTTCTATGATATTTTTTGATCAGAAGCGTAGTTTTCGAGATATATCGAGATATTTAAAAGTTCCAAAGCCGCAACAACATAATCGAGATACAGAAACACCGTGGCCCCTCTCTTTGAGATAACTCTGCACTATTGCGAGCTGGAAATGCCACTTCCAGTTTAGCTGTGCAGAAGAAGAACAACAAGAAGAAGAAGTATCTCGAAATATGTCCGTCAGGCCCCTTCCCTTGAGATATATCTGCAAATATCTCGGAAACGAAGCGAGCTATGACAAAATGTTAAGAGACCTTTTTTGTAGAGAATTAAGTTTCCTACTTTTTATGTTCTATGATATTTTTTGATCAGATGCGTAGTTCTCGAGATATATCAAGATATTTAAAAGTTCCGAAGCCGCACCAACATAATAGAGATACAGAAACACCGTGGCCCCTTTCTTTGAGATAACTCTGCACTATTGCGAGCTGGAAATGCCACTTCCAGTTTAGCTGTGCAGAGGAAGAACAACAAGAAGAAGAAATAACTCGAAATATGTCCGTTAGGCCCCTTCCCTTGAGATAAATCTGCAAATATCTCGGAAACGAAGCGAGCGATGGCAAAATGTTAAGAGACCTTTTTTGTAGAGAATTAAGTTTCCTACTTTTTATGTTCTATGATATTTTTTGATCAGATGCGCAGTTCTCGAGATATATCAAGATATTTAAAAGTTCCGAAGCCGCACCAACATAATAGAGATACAGAAACACCGTGGCCCCTTTCTTTGAGATAACTCTGCAATAGTGCGAGCCGCAAATACCACTTCCAGCTTAGCTGTGCAGAAGAAGAACAACAAGAAGAAGAAATAACTCGAAATATGTCCGTTAGGCCGCTTCCCTTGAGATAAATCTGCAAATATCTCGGAAACGAAGCGAGCTATGGCAACATGTTAAGAGACCTTTTTTGTAGAGAATTAAGTTTCCTACTTTTTATGTTCTATGATATTTTTTGATCAGTTGCGTAGTTCTCGAGATATATCAAGATATTTAAAAGTTCCGAAGCCGCACCAACATAATAGAGATACAGAAACACCGTGGCCCCTTTCTTTGAGATAACTCTGCACTATTGCGAGCTGGAAATGCCACTTCCAGTTTAGCTGTGCAGAAGAAGAACAACAAGAAGAAGAAATATCTCGAAATATGTCCGTTAGGCCCCTTCCCTTGAGATAAATATGCAAATATCTCGGAAACGAAGCGAGCTATGGCAAAATGTTGAGAGACCTTTTTTGTAGAGAATTAAGTTTCCTACTTTTTATGTTCTATGATATTTTTTGATCAGATGCGTAGTTCTCGAGATATATCAAGATATTTAAAAGTTCCGAAGCCGCACCAACATAATAGAGATACAGAAACACCGTGGCCCCTTTCTTTGAGATAACTCTGCAATAGTGCGAGCCGCAAATACCACTTCCAGCTTAGCTGTGCAGAAGAAGAACAACAAGAAGAAGAAATATCTCGAAATATGTCCGTCAGGCCCGTGCCCTTGAGATATATCTGCAAATATCTCGGAAACGAATCGAGCTATGGCAAAATGTTGAGATACCTTTTTTGTAGCGAATTATGTTTCCTACAATTTATGTTCTATGATATTTTTTGATCAGAAGCGTAGTTTTCGAGATATATAGAGATATTTAAAAGTTCCGAAGCCGCACCAACATAATAGAGATACAGAAACACCGTGGCCCCTTTCTTTGAGATAACTCTGCAATAGTGCGAGCCGCAAATGCCACTTCCAGCTTAGCTGTGCAGAAGAAGAACAACAAGAAGAAGAAATATCTCGAAATATGTCCGTCAGGCCCCTTCCCTTGAGATAAATCTGCAAATATCTCGGAAACGAAGCGAGCTATGGCAAAATGTTAAGAGACCTTTTTTGTAGAGAATTAAGTTTCCTACTTTTTATGTTCTATGATATTTTTTGATCAGATGCGTAGTTCTCGAGATATATCAAGATATTTAAAAGTTCCGAAGCCGCACCAACATAATAGAGATACAGAAACACCGTGGCCCCTTTCTTTGAGATAACTCTGCACTAGTGCGAGCCGCAAATGCCACTTCCAGCTTAGCTGTGCAGAAGAAGAACAACAAGAAGAAGAAATATCTCGAAATATGTCCGTCATGCCCGTTCCTTTGAGCTGCATCTGCAAATATCTCGGAAACGAAGCGAGCTATGGCAAAATGTTGAGAGACCTTTTTTGTAGAGAATTAAGTTTCCTACTTTTTATGTTCTATGATATTTTTTGATCAGATGCGTAGTTCTCGAGATATATCAAGATATTTAAAAGTTCCGAAGCCGCACCAACATAATAGAGATACAGAAACACCGTGGCCCCATTCTTTGAGATAACTATGCTCTAGTGCGAGCCGCAAATGCCACTTCCAGCTTAGCTGTGCAGAAGAAGAACAACAAGAAGAAGAAATATCTCGAAATATGTCCGTCAGGCCCCTGCCCTTGAGATATATCTGCAAATATCTCGGAAACGAATCGAGCTATGGCAAAATGTTGAGATACCTTTTTTGTAGCGAATTATGTTTCCTACAATTTATGTTCTATGATATTTTTTGATCAGAAGCGTAGTTTTCGAGATATATAGAGATATTTAAAAGTTCCGAAGCCGCACCAACATAATAGAGATACAGAAACACCGTGGCCCCTTTCTTTGAGATAACTCTGCAATAGTGCGAGCCGCAAATGCCACTTCCAGCTTAGCTGTGCAGAAGAAGAACAACAAGAAGAAGAAATATCTCGAAATATGTCCGTCAGGCCCCTTCCCTTGAGATAAATCTGCAAATATCTCGGAAACGAAGCGAGCTATGGCAAAATGTTAAGAGACCTTTTTTGTAGAGAATTAAGTTTCCTACTTTTTATGTTCTATGATATTTTTTGATCAGATGCGTAGTTCTCGAGATATATCAAGATATTTAAAAGTTCCGAAGCCGCACCAACATAATAGAGATACAGAAACACCGTGGCCCCTTTCTTTGAGATAACTCTGCACTAGTGCGAGCCGCAAATGCCACTTCCAGCTTAGCTGTGCAGAAGAAGAACAACAAGAAGAAGAAATATCTCGAAATATGTCCGTCATGCCCGTTCCTTTGAGCTGCATCTGCAAATATCTCGGAAACGAAGCGAGCTATGGCAAAATGTTAAGAGACGTTTTTTGTAGAGAATTATGTTTCCTACAATTTATGTTCTATGATATTTTTTGATCAGAAGCGTAGTTTTCGAGATATATCGAGATATTTAAAAGTTCCGAAGCCGCACCAACATAATAGGGATACAGAAACACCGTGGCCCCATTCTTTGAGATAACTATGCTCTAGTGCGAGCCGCAAATGCCACTTCCAGCTTAGCTGTGCAGAAGAAGAACAACAAGAAGAAGAAATATCTCGAAATATGTCCGTCAGGCCCCTTCCCTTGAGATAAATCTGCAAATATCTCGGAAACGAAGCGAGCTATGGCAAAATGTTAAGAGACCTTTTTTGTAGAGAATTAAGTTTCCTACTTTTTATGTTCTATGATATTTTTTGATCAGATGCGTAGTTCTCGAGATATATCAAGATTTTTAAAAGTTCCGAAGCCGCACCAACATAATAGAGATACAGAAACACCGTGGCCCCTTTCTTTGAGATAACTCTGCACTATTGCGAGCTGTAAATGCCACTTCCAGCTTAGCTGTGCAGAAGAAGAACAACAAGAAGAAGAAATA
The DNA here is from genome assembly GCF_051020975.1 of Osmia lignaria lignaria. NCBI lineage: Eukaryota > Metazoa > Arthropoda > Insecta > Hymenoptera > Megachilidae > Osmia > Osmia lignaria. The sequence continues at coordinate 10,432,897 of NW_027478166.1, forward strand.
TCTCGAAATATGTCCGTCAGGCCCCTTCCCTTGAGATATATCTGCAAATATCTCGGAAACGAAGCGAGCTATGGCAAAATGTTAAGGGACCTTTTTTGTAGAGAATTATGTTTCCTACAATTTATGTTCTATGATATTTTTTGATCAGAAGCGTAGTTTTCGAGATATATCGAGATATTTAAAAGTTCCAAAGCCGCACCAACATAATCGAGATACAGAAACACCGTGGCCCCTTTCTTTGAGATAACTCTGCACTAGTGCGAGCCGCAAATGCCACTTCCAGCTTAGCTGTGCAGAAGAAGAACAACAAGAAGAAGAAATATCTCGAAATATGTCCGTCAGGCCCCTTCCCTTGAGATAAATCTGCAAATATCTCGGAAACGAAGCGAGCTATGGCAAAATGTTGAGAGACCTTTTTTGTAGAGAATTAAGTTTCCTACTTTTTATGTCCTATGATATTTTTTGATCAGATGCGTAGTTCTCGAGATATATCAAGATATTTAAAAGTTCCGAAGCCGCACCAACATAATAGAGATACAGAAACACCGTGGCCCCTTTCTTTGAGATAACTCTGCACTAGTGCGAGCCGCAAATGCCACTTCCAGCTTAGCTGTGCAGAAGAAGAACAACAAGAAGAAGAAATATCTCGAAATATGTCCGTCATGCCCGTTCCTTTGAGCTGCATCTGCAAATATCTCGGAAACGAAGCGAGCTATGGCAAAATGTTAAGAGACGTTTTTTGTAGAGAATTATGTTTCCTACAATTTATGTTCTATGATATTTTTTGATCAGAAGCGTAGTTTTCGAGATATATCGAGATATTTAAAAGTTCCGAAGCCGCACCAACATAATAGGGATACAGAAACACCGTGGCCCCATTCTTTGAGATAACTATGCTCTAGTGCGAGCCGCAAATGCCACTTCCAGCTTAGCTGTGCAGAAGAAGAACAACAAGAAGAAGAAATATCTCGAAATATGTCCGTCAGGCCCCTTCCCTTGAGATAAATCTGCAAATATCTCGGAAACGAAGCGAGCTATGGCAAAATGTTAAGAGACCTTTTTTGTAGAGAATTAAGTTTCCTACTTTTTATGTTCTATGATATTTTTTGATCAGATGCGTAGTTCTCGAGATATATCAAGATTTTTAAAAGTTCCGAAGCCGCACCAACATAATAGAGATACAGAAACACCGTGGCCCCTTTCTTTGAGATAACTCTGCACTATTGCGAGCTGTAAATGCCACTTCCAGCTTAGCTGTGCAGAAGAAGAACAACAAGAAGAAGAAATATCTCGAAATATGTCCGTCAGGCCCCTTCCCTTGAGATATATCTGCAAATATCTCGGAAACGAAGCGAGCTATGGCAAAATGTTAAGGGACCTTTTTTGTAGAGAATTATGTTTCCTACAATTTATGTTCTATGATATTTTTTGATCAGAAGCGTAGTTTTCGAGATATATCGAGATATTTAAAAGTTCCAAAGCCGCACCAACATAATCGAGATACAGAAACACCGTGGCCCCTTTCTTTGAGATAACTCTGCACTAGTGCGAGCCGCAAATGCCACTTCCAGCTTAGCTGTGCAGAAGAAGAACAACAAGAAGAAGAAATATCTCGAAATATGTCCGTCAGGCCCCTTCCCTTGAGATAAATCTGCAAATATCTCGGAAACGAAGCGAGCTATGGCAAAATGTTGAGAGACCTTTTTTGTAGAGAATTAAGTTTCCTACTTTTTATGTCCTATGATATTTTTTTATCTGATGCGTAGTTCTCGAGATATATCAAGATATTTAAAAGTTCCGAAGCCGCACCAACATAATAGAGATACAGAAACACCGTGGCCCCTTTCTTTGAGATAACTCTGCACTATTGCGAGCTGTAAATGCCACTTCCAGCTTAGCTGTGCAGAAGAAGAACAACAAGAAGAAGAAATATCTCGAAATATGTCCGTCAGGCCCCTTCCCTTGAGATATATCTGCAAATATCTCGGAAACGAAGCTAGCTATGGCAAAATGTTAAGAGACCTTTTTTGTAGAGAATTACGTTTCCTACAATTTATGTTCTATGATATTTTTTGATCAGAAGCGTGGTTTTCGAGATATATCGAGATATTTAAAAGTTCCGAAGCCGCACCAACATAATAGAGATACAGAAACACCGTGGCCCCTTTCTTTGAGATAACTCTGCGCTAGTGCGAGCCGCAAATGCCACTTCCAGCTTAGCTGTGCAGAAGAAGAACAACAAGAAGAAGAAATATCTCGAAATATGTCCGTCAGGCCCCTTCCCTTGAGATAAATCTGCAAATATCTCGGAAACGAAGCGAGCTCTGGCAAAATGTTAAGAGACCTTTTTTGTAGAGAATTAAGTTTCCTACTTTTTATGTTCTATGATATTTTTTGATCAGATGCGTAGTTCTCGAGATATATCAAGATATTTAAAAGTTCCGCAGCCGCACCAACATAATAGAGATACAGAAACACCGTGGCCCCTTTCTTTGAGATAACTCTGCACTATTGCGAGCTGCAAATGCCACTTCCAGCTTAGCTGTGCAGAGGAAGAACAACAAGAAGAAGAAATATCTCGAAATATGTCCATCAGGCCAGTTCCTTTGAGCTGAATCGGCAAATATCTCGGAAACGAAGCGAGCTATGGCAAAATGTTAAGAGACGTTTTTTGTAGAGAATTATGTTTCCTACAATTTAAGTTCTATGATATTTTTTGGTCAGAAGCGTAGTTTTCGAGATATATCGAGATATTTAAAAGTTCCGAAGCCGCACCAACATAATAGAGATACAGAAACAGCGTGGCCCCTTTCTTTGAGATATCCCTGCACTATTGCGAGCTGCAAATGCCACTTCCAGCTTAGCTGCGCAGAAGAAGAACAACAAGAAGAAGAAATATCTCGAAATATGTCCGTCAGGCCCCTTCCCTTGAGATATATCTGCAAATATCTCGGAAACGAAGCGAGCTATGGCAAAATGTTAAGAGACCTTTTTTGTAGAGAATTATGTTTCCTACAATTTATGTTCTATGATATTTTTTGATCAGAAGCGTAGTTTTCGAGATATATCGAGATATTTAAAAGTTCCAAAGCCGCAACAACATAATCGAGATACAGAAACACCGTGGCCCCTCTCTTTGAGATAACTCTGCACTATTGCGAGCTGGAAATGCCACTTCCAGTTTAGCTGTGCAGAAGAAGAACAACAAGAAGAAGAAATATCTCGAAATATGTCCGTCAGGCCCCTTCCCTTGAGATATATCTGCAAATATCTCGGAAACGAAGCGAGCTATGACAAAATGTTAAGAGACCTTTTTTGTAGAGAATTATGTTTCCTACAATTTATGTTCTATGATATTTTTTGATCAGAAGCGTAGTTTTCGAGATATATCGAGATATTTAAAAGTTCCGAAGCCGCACCAACATAATAGAGATACAGAAACAGCGTGGCCCCTTTCTTTGAGATATCCCTGCACTATTGCGAGCTGCAAATGCCACTTCCAGCTTAGCTGCGCAGAAGAAGAACAACAAGAAGAAGAAATATCTCGAAATATGTCCGTCAGGCCCCTTCCCTTGAGATAAATCTGCAAATATCTCGGAAACGAAGCGAGCTATGGCAAAATGTTAAGAGACCTTATTTGTAGAGAATTAAGTTTCCTACTTTTTATGTTCTATGATATTTTTTGATCAGATGCGTAGTTCTCGAGATATATCAAGATATTTAAAAGTTTCGTAGCCGTACCAACATAATAGAGATACAGAAACACCGTGGCCCCTTTCTTTGAGATAACTCTGCACTATTGCGAGCTGCAAATGCCACTTCCAGCTTAGCTGTGCAGAGGAAGAACAACAAGAAGAAGAAATATCTCGAAATATGTCCGTCAGGCCAGTTCCTTTGAGCTGAATCGGCAAATATCTCGGAAACGAAGCGAGCTATGGCAAAATGTTAAGAGACGTTTTTTGTAGAGAATTATGTTTCCTACAATTTATGTTCGATGATATTTTTTGATCAGAAGCGTAGTTTTCGAGATATATCGAGATATTTAAAAGTTCCGAAGCCGCACCAACATAATAGGGATACAGAAACACCGTGGCCCCTTTCTTTGAGATAACTCTGCACTAGTGCGAGCCGCAAATGCCACTTCCAGCTTAGCTGTGCAGAGGAAGAACAACAAGAAGAAGAAATATCTCGAAATATGTCCGTCAGGCCAGTTCCTTTGAGCTGAATCTGCAAATATCTCGGAAACGAAGCGAGCTATGGCAAAATGTTTAGAGACGTTTTTTGTAGAGAATTATGTTTCCTACAATTTATGTTCTATGATATTTTTTGGTCAGAAGCGTAGTTTTCGAGATATATCGAGATATTTAAAAGTTCAGAAGCCGCACCAACATAATAGGGATACAGAAACACCGTGGCCCCTTTCTTTGAGATAACTCTGCACTATTGCGAGCTGCAAATGCCACTTCCAGCTTAGCTGTGCAGAGGAAGAACAACAAGAAGAAGAAATATCTCGAAATATGTCCGTCAGGCCAGTTCCTTTGAGCTGAATCGGCAAATATCTCGGAAACGAAGCGAGCTATGGCAAAATGTTAAGAGACGTTTTTTGTAGAGAATTATGTTTCCTACAATTTATGTTCTATGATATTTTTTGATCAGAAGCGTAGTTTTCGAGATATATCGAGATATTTAAAAGTTCCGAAGCCGCACCAACATAATAGGGATACAGAAACACCGTGGCCCCTTTCTTTGAGATAACTCTGCACTAGTGCGAGCTGCAAGTGCCACTTCCAGCTTAGCTGTGCAGAGGAAGAACAACAAGAAGATGAAATATCTCGAAATATGTCCGTCCGGCCCCTTCCCTTGAGATATATCTGCAAATATCTCGGAAACGAAGCGAGCTATGGCAAAATGTTGAGAGACCTTTTTTGTAGACAATTATGTTTCCTACAATTTATGTTGTATGATATTTTTTGATCAGAAGCGTAGTTTTCGAGATATATCGAGATATTTAAAAGTTCCAAAGCCGCACCAACATAATAGAGATACAGAAACACCGTGGCCCCTTTCTTTGAGATAACTCTGCACTAGTGCGAGCCGCAAATGCCACTTCCAGCTTAGCTGTGCAGAAGAAGAACAGCAAGAAGAAGAAATATCTCGAAATATGTCCGTCAGGCCAGTTCCTTTGAGCTGAATCGGCAAATATCTCGGAAACGAAGCGAGCTATGGCAAAATGTTAAGATACCTTTTTTGTAGAGAATTAAGTTTCCTACTTTTTATGTTCTATGATATTTTTTGATCAGATGCGTAGTTCTCGAGATATATCGAGATATTTAAAAGTTCCGAAGCCGCACCAACATAATAGGGATACAGAAACACCGTGGCCCCTTTCTTTGAGATAACTCTGCACTAGTGCGAGCCGCAAATGCCACTTCCAGCTTAGCTGTGTAGAGGAAGAACAACAAGAAGAAGAAATATCTCGAAATATGTCCGTCAGGCCCCTTCCCTTGAGATATATCTGCAAATATCTCGGAAACGAAGCGAGCTATGGCAAAATGTTAAGAGACCTTTTTTGTAGAGAATTATGTTTCCTACAATTTATGTTCTATGATATTTTTTGATCAGAAGCGTACTTTTCGAGATATATCGAGATATTTAAAAGTTCCAAAGCCGCACCAACATAATAGAGATACAGAAACACCGTGGCCCCTTTCTTTGAGATAACTCTGCGCTAGTGCGAGCCGCAAATGCCACTTCCAGCTTAGCTGTGCAGAAGAAGAACAACAAGAAGAAGAGATATCTCGAAATATGTCCGTCAGGCCCCTTCCCTTGAGATAAATCTGCAAATATCTCGGAAACGAAGCGAGCTATGGCAAAATGTTAAGAGACCTTTTTTGTAGAGAATTAAGTTTCCTACTTTTTATGTTCTATGATATTTTTTGATCAGATGCGTAGTTCTCGAGATATATCAAGATATTTAAAAGTTCCGAAGCCGCACCAACATAATAGAGATACAGAAACACCGTGGCCCCTTTCTTTGAGATAACTCTGCACTATTGCGAGCTGCAAATGCCACTTCCAGCTTAGCTGTGCAGAGGAAGAACAACAAGAAGAAGAAATATCTCGAAATATGTCCGTCAGGCCAGTTCCTTTGAGCTGAATCGGCAAATATCTCGGAAACGAAGCGAGCTATGGCAAAATGTTAAGAGACGTTTTTTGTAGAGAATTATGTTTCCTACAATTTAAGTTCTATGATATTTTTTGATCAGAAGCGTAGTTTTCGAGATATATCGAGATATTTAAAAGTTCCGAAGCCGCACCAACATAATAGGGATACAGAAACACCGTGGCCCCTTTCTTTGAGATAACTCTGCACTAGTGCGAGCTGCAAGTGCCGATTCCAGCTTAGCTGTGCCGAGGAAGAACAACAAGAAGAAGAAATATCTCGAAATATGTCCGTCCGGCCCCTTCCCTTGAGATATATCTGCAAATATCTCGGAAACGAAGCGAGCTATGGCAAAATGTTGAGAGACCTTTTTTGTAGACAATTATGTTTCCTACAATTTATGTTGTATGATATTTTTTGATCAGAAGCGTAGTTTTCGAGATATATCGAGATATTTAAAAGTTCCAAAGCCGCACCAACATAATAGAGATACAGAAACACCGTGGCCCCTTTCTTTGAGATAACTCTGCACTAGTGCGAGCCGCAAATGCCACTTCCAGCTTAGCTGTGCAGAAGAAGAACAACAAGAAGAAGAAATATCTCGAAATATGTCCGTCAGGCCCCTTCCCTTGAGATATATCTGCAAATATCTCGGAAACGAAGCGAACTATGACAAAATGTTAAGAGACCTTTTTTGTAGAGAATTATGTTTCCTACAATTTATGTTCTATGATATTTTTTGATCAGAAGCGTAGTTTTCGAGATATATCGAGATATTTAAAAGTTCCGAAGCCGCACCAACATAATAGAGATACAGAAACACCGTGGCCCCTTTCTTTGAGATAACTCTGCACTATTGCGAGCTGCAAATGCCACTTCCAGCTTAGCTGTGCAGAGGAAGAACAACAAGAAGAAGAAATATCTCGAAATATGTCCGTCAGGCCAGTTCCTTTGAGCTGAATCGGCAAATATCTCGGAAACGAAGCGAGCTATGGCAAAATGCTAAGAGACGTTTTTTGTAGAGAATTATGTTTCCTACAATTTATGTTCTATGATATTTTTTGATCAGAAGCGTAGTTTTCGAGATATATCGAGATATTTAAAAGTTCCGAAGCCGCACCAACATAATAGGGATACAGAAACACCGTGGCCCCTTTCTTTGAGATAACTCTGCACTATTGCGAGCTGTAAATGCCACTTCCAGCTTAGCTGTGCAGAAGAAGAACAACAAGAAGAAGAAATATCTCGAAATATGTCCGTCAGGCCCCTTCCCTTGAGATATATCTGCAAATATCTCGGAAACGAAGCGAGCTATGACAAAATGTTAAGAGACCTTTTTTGTAGAGAATTATGTTTCCTACAATTTATGTTCTATGATATTTTTTGATCAGAAGCGTAGTTTTCGAGATATATCGAGATATTTAAAAGTTCCGAAGCCGCACCAACATAATAGAGATACAGAAACACCGTGGCCCCTTTCTTTGAGATAACTCTGCACTAGTGCGAGCCGCAAATGCCACTTCCAGCTTAGCTGTGCAGAAGAAGAACAACAAGAAGAAGAAATATCTCGAAATATGTCCGTCAGGCCCCTTCCCTTGAGATATATCTGCAAATATCTCGGAAACGAAGCGAGCTATGGCAAAATGTTAAGAGACGTTTTTTATAGAGAATAATGTTTCCTACAATTTACGTTCTATGATATTTTTTGATCAGAAGCGTAGTTTTCGAGATATATCGAGATATTTAAAAGTTCTGAAGCCGCACCAACATAATAGAGATACAGAAACACCGTGGCCCCTTTCTTTGAGATAACTCTCCACTATTGCGACCTGCAAATGACACTTCCAGCTTAGCTGTGCAGAAGAAGAACAACAAGAAGAAGAAATATCTCGAAATATGTCCGTCAGGCCCCTTCCCTTGAGATAATTCTGCAAATATCTCGGAAACGAAGCGAGCTATAGCAAAATGTTAAGAGACCTTTTTTGTAGAGAATTATGTTTCCTACAATTTATGTTCTATGATATTTTTTGATCAGAAGCGTAGTTTTCGAGATATATCGAGATATTTAAAAGTTCCGAAGCCGCACCAACATAATAGAGATACAGAAACACCGTGGCCCCTTTCTTTGAGATAACTCTGCACTAGTGCGAGCCGCAAATGCCACTTCCAGCTTAGCTGTGCAGAAGAAGAACAACAAGAAGAAGAAATATCTCGAAATATGTCCGACAGGCCCCTTCCCTTGAGATAAATCTGCAAATATCTCGGAAACGAAGCGAGCTATGGCGAAATGTTAAGAGACCTTTTTTGTAGAGAATTAAGTTTCCTACTTTTTATCTTCTATGATATTTTTTGATCAGATGCGTAGTTCTCGAGATATATCAAGATATTTAAAAGTTCCGAAGCCGCACCAACATAATAGAGATACAGAAACACCGTGGCCCCTCTCTTTGAGATAACTCTGCACTATTGCGAGCTGCAAATGCCACTTCCAGCTTAGCTGTGCAGAAGAAGAACAACAAGAAGAAGAAATATCTCGAAATATGTCCGTCAGGCCCCTTCCCTTGAGATAAATCTGCAAATATCTCGGAAACGAAGAGAGCTATGGCAAAATGTTAAGAGACCTTTTTTGTAGAGAATTAAGTTTCCTACTTTTCACGTTCTATGATATTTTTTGATCAGATGCGTAGTTCTCGAGATATATCAAGATATTTAAAAGTTCCGAAGCCGCACCAACATAATAGAGATACAGAAACACCGTGGCCCCTTTCTTTGAGATAACTCTGCACTATTGCGAGCTGTAAATGCCACTTCCAGCTTAGCTGTGCAGAAGAAGAACAACAAGAAGAAGAAATATCTCGAAATATGTCCGTCAGGCCCCTTCCCTTGAGATATATCTGCAAATATCTCGGAAACGAAGCGAGCTATGGCAAAATGTTAAGAGACCTTTTTTGTAGAGAATTATGCTTCCTACAATTTATGTTCTATGATATTTTTTGATCAGAAGCGTAGTTTTCGAGATATATCGAAATATTTAAAAGTTCCGAAGCCGCACCAACATAATAGAGATACAGAAACACCGTGGCCCCTTTCGTTGAGACAACTCTGCACTAGTGCGAGCCGCAAATGCCACATCCAGCTTAGCTGTGCAGAAGAAGAACAACAAGAAGAAGAAATATCTCGAAATATGTCCGTCAGGCCCCTTCCCTTGAGATAAATCTGCAAATATCTCGGAAACGAAGCGAGCTATGGCAAAATGTTAAGAGACCTTTTTTGTAGAGAATTATGTTTCCTACTTTTTATGTTGTATGATATTTTTTGATCAGATGCGTAGTTCTCGAGATATATCAAGATATTTAAAAGTTCCGAAGCCGCACCAACATAATAGAGATACAGAAACACCGTGGCCTCTTTCTTTGAGATAACTCTGCACTATTGCGAGCTGCAAATGCCACTTCGAGCTTAGCTGTGCAGAAGAAGAACAACAAGAAGAAGAAATATCTGGAAATATGTCCGTCAGGCCCCTTCCCTTGAGATAAATCTGCAAATATCTCGGAAACGAAGCGAGCTACGGCAAAATGTTAAGAGACCTTTTTTGTAGAGAATTATGTTTCCTACAATTTATGTTCTATGATATTTTTTGATCAGAAGCGTAGTTTTCGAGATATATCGAGATATTGAAAAGATCCGAAGCCGCACCAACATAATAGAGATACAGAAACACCGTGGCCCCTTTCTTTGAGATAACTCTGCACTAGTGCGAGCCGCAAATGCCGCTTCCAGCTTAGCTGTGCAGAAGAAGAACAACAAGAAGAAGAAATATCTGGAAATATGTCCGTCAGGCCCCTTCCCTTGAGATAAATCTGCAAATATCTCGGAAACGAAGCGAGCTATGGCAAAATGTTAAGAGACCTTTTTTGTAGAGAATTAAGTTTCCTACTTTTTATGTTCTATGATATTTTTTGATCGGATGCGTAGTTCTCGAGATATATCAAGATATTTAAAAGTTCCGAAGCCGCACCAACATAATAGAGATACAGAAACACCGTGGCCCCTTTCTTTGAGATAACTCTGCACTATTGCGAGCTGCAAATGCCACTTCCAGCTTAGCTGTGCAGAAGAAGAACAACAAAAAGAAGAAATATCTCGAAATATGTCCGTCAGGCCCCTTCCCTTGAGATAAATCTGCAAATATCTCGGAAACAAAGCGAGCTACGGCAAAATGTTAAGAGACCTTTTTTGTAGGAAATTAGGATTCCTACTTTTTATGTTCTATGATATTTTTTGATCAGATGCGTAGTTCTCGAGATATATCAAGATATTTAAAAGTTCCGAAGCCGCACCAACATAATAGAGATACAGAAACACCGTGGCCCCTTTCTTTGAGATAACTCTACACTATGGCGCGCTGCAAATGCCACTTCCAGCTTAGCTGTGCAGAAGAAGAACAACAAGAAGAAGAAATATCTCGAAATATGTCCGTCAGGCCCCTTCCCTCGAGATAAATCTGCAAATATCTCGGAAACGAAGCGAGCTATGGCAAAATGTTAAGAGACCTTTTTTGTAGAGAATTAAGTTTGCTACTTTCTTTGTTCTATGATATTTTTTGATCGGATGCGTAGTTCTCGAGATATATCAAGATATTTAAAAGTTCCGAAGCCGCACCAACGTAATAGAGATACAGAAACACCGTGGCCCCTTTCTTTGAGATAACTCTGCACTATTGCCAGCTGCAAATGCCACTTCCAGCTTAGCTGTGCAGAAGAAGAACAACAAAAAGAAGAAATATCTCGAAATATGTCCGTCAGGCCCCTTCCCTTGAGATAAATCTGCAAATATCTCGGAAACGAAGCGAGCTATGGCAAAATGTTAAGAGACCTCTTTTGTAGAGAATTAAGTTTCCTACTTTTTATGTTCTATGATATTTTTCGATCAGATGCGTAGTTCTCGAGATATATCAAGATATTTAAAAGTTCCGAAGCCGCACCAACATAATAGAGATACAGAAACACCGTGGCCCCTTTCTTTGAGATAACTCTGCACTATTGCGAGCTGCAAATGCCACTTCCAGCTTAGCTGTGCAGAAGAAGAACAACAAGAAGAAGAAATATCTCGAAATATGTCCGTCAGGCCCCTTCCCTTGAGATATATCTGCAAATATCTCGGAAACGAAGCGAGCTATGGCAAAATGTTAAGAGACCTTTTTTGTAGAGAATTATGTTTCCTACAATTTATGTTCTATGATATTTTTTGATCAGAAGCGTAGTTTTCGACATATATCGAGATATTTAAAAGATCCGAAGCCGCACCAACATAATAGAGATACAGAAACACCGTGGCCCCTTTCTTTGAGATAACTCTGCACTAGTGCGAGCCGCAAATGCCGCTTCCAGCTTAGCTGTGCAGAAGAAGAACAACAAGAAGAAGAAATATCTCGAAATATGTCCGTCAGGCCCCTTCCCTCGAGATAAATCTGCAAATATCTCGGAAACGAAGCGAGCTATGGCAAAATGTTAAGAGACCTTTTTTGTAGAGAATTAAGTTTCCTACTTTTTATGTTCTATGATATTTTTTGATCGGATGCGTAGTTCTCGAGATATATCAAGATATTTAAAAGTTCCGAAGCCGCACCAACATAATAGAGATACAGAAACACCGTGGCCCCTGTTTTTGAGATAACTCTGCACTATTGCGAACTGCAAATGCCACTTCCAGCTTAGCTGTGCAGAAGAAGAACAACAAAAAGAAGAAATATCTCGAAATATGTCCGTCAGGCCCCTTCCCTTGAAATAAATCTGCAAATATCTCGGAAACAAAGCGAGCTACGGCAAAATGTTAAGAGACCTTTTTTGTAGAAAATTAGGATTCCTACTTTTTATGTTCTATGATATTTTTGGATCAGATGCGTAGTTCTCGAGATATATCAAGATATTTAAAAGTTCCGAAGCCGCACCAACATAATAGAGATACAGAAACAGCGTGGCCCCTTTCTTTGAGATAACTCTGCACTATTGCGCGCTGCAAATGCCACTTCCAGCTTAGCTGTGCAGAAGAAGAACAACAAGAAGAAGAAATATCTCGAAATATGTCCGTCAGGCCCCTTCCCTCGAGATAAATCTGCAAATATCTCGGAAACAAAGCGAGCTATGGCAAAATGTTAAGAGACCTTTTTTGTAGAGAATTAAGTTTCCTACTTTTTATGTTCTATGATATTTTTTGATCGGATGCGTAGTTCTCGAGATATATCAAGACATTTAAAAGTTCCGAAGCCGCACCAACATAATAGAGGTACAGAAACACCGTGGCCCCTTTCTTTGAGATAACTCTGCACTATTGCGAGCTGCAAATGCCACTTCCAGCTTAGCTGTGCAGAAGAAGAACAACAAAAAGAAGAAATATCTCGAAATATGTCCGTCAGGCCCCTTCCCTTGAGATAAATCTGCAAATATCTCGGAAACAAAGCGAGCTACGGCAAAATGTTAAGAGACCTTTTTTGTAGGAAATTAGGATTCCTACTTTTTATGTTCTATGATATTTTTTGATCAGATGCGTAGTTCTCGAGATATATCAAGATATTTAAAAGTTCCGAAGCCGCACCAACATAATAGAGATACAGAAACACCGTGGCCCCTTTCTTTGAGATAACTCTACACTATGGCGCGCTGCAAATGCCACTTCCAGCTTAGCTGTGCAGAAGAAGAACAACAAGAAGAAGAAATATCTCGAAATATGTCCGTCAGGCCCCTTCCCTCGAGATAAATCTGCAAATATCTCGGAAACGAAGCGAGCTATGGCAAAATGTTAAGAGACCTTTTTTGTAGAGAATTAAGTTTCCTACTTTCTTTGTTCTATGATATTTTTTGATCGGATGCGTAGTTCTCGAGATATATCAAGATATTTAAAAGTTCCGAAGCCGCACCAACGTAATAGAGATACAGAAACACCGTGGCCCCTTTCTTTGAGATAACTCTGCACTATTGCGAGCTGCAAATGCCACTTCCAGCTTAGCTGTGCAGAAGAAGAACAACAAAAAGAAGAAATATCTCGAAATATGTCCGTCAGGCCCCTTCCCTTGAGATAAATCTGCAAATATCTCGGAAACGAAGCGAGCTATGGCAAAATGTTAAGAGACCTCTTTTGTAGAGAATTAAGTTTCCTACTTTTTATGTTCTATGATATTTTTCGATCAGATGCGTAGTTCTCGAGATATATCAAGATATTTAAAAGTTCCGAAGCCGCACCAACATAATAGAGATACAGAAACACCGTGGCCCCTTTCTTTGAGATAACTCTGCACTATTGCGCGCTGCAAATGCCACTTCCAGCTTAGCTGTGCAGAAGAAGAACAACAAGAAGAAGAAATATCTCGAAATATGTCCGTCAGGCCCCTTCCCTTGAGATAAATCTGCAAATATCTCGGAAACGAAGCGAGCTACGGCAAAATGTTAAGAGACCTTTTTTGTAGAAAATTAGGTTTCCTACTTTTTATGTTCTATGATATTTTTTGATCAGATGCGTAGTTCTCGAGATATATCAAGATATTTAAAAGTTCCGAAGCCGCACCAAGATAATAGAGATACAGAAACACCGTGGCCCCTTTCTTTGAGATAACTCTGCACTATTGCGAGCTGCAAATGCCACTTCCAGCTTAGCTGTGCAGAAGAAGAACAACAAGAAGAAGAAATATCTCGGAATATGTCCGTCAGGCCCCTTCCCTTGAGCTAAATCTGCAAATATCTCGGAAACGATGCCAGCTATGGGAAAATGCTAAGAGACCTTTTTTGTAGAGAATTAAGTTTTCTACTTTTTATGTTTTATGATATTTCTTGATCAGATGCGTAGTTCTCGAGATATATCAAGATATTTAAAAGTTCCGAAGCCGCACCAACATAATAGAGATACAGAATCACCGTGGCCCCTTTCTTTGAGATAACTCTGCACTATTGCGCGCAGCAAATGCCACTTCCAGCTTAGCTGTGCAGAAGAAGAACAACAAGAAGAAGAAATATCTCGAAATATGTCCGTCAGGCCCCTTCCCTTGAGATAAATCTGCAAATATCTCGGAAACGAAGCGAGCTATGGCAAAATGTTAAGAGACCTTTTTTGTAGAGAATTAAGTTTCCTACTTTTTATGTTCTATGATCTTTTTTGATCAGATGCGTAGTTCTCGAGATATATCAAGATATTTAAAAGCTCCGAAGCTGCACCAACATAATAGAGATACAGAAACACCGTGGCCCCTTTCTTTGCGATAACTCTGCACTATTGCGAGCTGCAAATGCCACTTCCAGCTTAGCTGTGCAGAAGAAGAACAACAAGAAGAAGTAATATCTCGAAATATGTCCGTCAGGCCCCTTCCCTTGAGATAAATCTGCAAATATCTCGGAAACGAAGCGAGCTATGGCAAAATGTTAAGAGACCTTTTTTGTAGAGAATTAAGTTTCCTACTTTTTATGTTCTATGATATTTTTCGATCAGAGGCGCAGTTCTCGAGATATATCAAGATATTTAAAAGTTTCGAAGCCGCACCAACATAATAGAGATACAGAAACACCGTGGCCCCTCTCTTTGAGATAACTCTGCATGATTGCGAGCTGGAAATGCCACTTCCAGTTTAGCTGTGCAGAAGAAGAACAACAAGAAGAAGAAATATCTCGAAATATGTCCGTCAGGACCCTTCCCTTGAGATAAATCTGCAAATATCTCGGAAACGAAGCGAGCTATTGCAAAACGTTCAGAGACCTTTTTTGTAGAGAATTAAGTTTCCTACTTTTTATGTTCTATGATATTTTTTGATCAGATGCGTAGTTCTCGAGATATATCAAGATATTTAAAAGTTCCGAAGCCGCACCAACATAATAGAGGTACAGAAACACAGTGGCCCCTTTCTTTGCGATAACTCTGCACTATTGCGAGCTGCGAATGCCACTTCCAGCTTAGCTGTGCAGAAGAAGAACAACAAGAAGAAGAAATATCTCGAAATATGTCCGTCAGGCCCCTTCCCTTGAGATAAATCTGCAAATATCTCGGAAACGAAGCGAGCTATGGCAAAATGTTAAGAGACCTTTTTTGTAGAGAATTAAGTTTCCTACTTTTTATGTTCTATGATATTTTTTGATCAGATGCGTAGTTCTCGAGATATATCAAGATATTTAAAAGCTCCGAAGCTGCACCAACATAATAGAGGTACAGAAACACAGTGGCCCCTTTCTTTGAGATAACTCTGCACTATTGCGAGCTGCAAATGCCACTTCCAGCTTAGCTGTGCAGAAGAAGAACAACAAGAATAAGAAATATTTCGAAATAGGTCCGTCAGGCCCCTTCCCTTGAGATAAATCTGCAAATATCTCGGAAACGAAGCGAGCTACGGCAAAATGTTAAGAGACCTTTTTTGTAGAAAATTAGGTTTCCTACTTTTTATGTTCTATGATATTTTTTGATCAGATGCGTAGTTCTCGAGATATATCAAGATATTTGAAAGTTCCGAAGCCGCACCAACATAATAGAGATACAGAAACACCGTGGCCCCTTTCTTTGAGATAACTCTGCACTATTGCGCGCTGCAAATGCCACTTCCAGCTTAGCTGTGCAGAAGAAGAACAGCAAGAAGAAGAAATATTTCGAAATATGTCCGTCAGGCCCCTTCCCTTGAGATAAATCTGCAAATATCTCGGAAACGAAGCGAGCTATGGCAAAATGTTAAGAGACCTTTTTTGTAGAGAATTATGTTTCCTACAATTTACGTTCTCTGATATTTTTTGATCAGCAGCGTAGTTTTCGAGATATATCGAGATATTTAAAAGTTCCGAAGCCGCACCAACATAATAGAGATACAGAAACACCGTGGCCCCTTTCTTTGAGATAACTCTGCACTATTGCGACCTGCAAATGCCACTTCCAGCTTAGCTGTGCAGAAGAGGAACAACAAGAAGAAGAAATATCTCGGAATATGTCCGTCAGGCCCCTTCCCTTGAGCTAAATCTGCAAATATCTCGGAAACGATGCCAGCTATGGGAAAATGTTAAGAGACCTTTTTTGTAGAGAATTAAGTTTCCTACTTTTTATGTTCTATGATATTTTTTGATCAGATGCGTAGTTCTCGAGATATATCAAGATATTTAAAAGCTCCGAAGCTGCACCAACATAATAGAGGTACAGAAACACCGTGGCCCCTTTCTTTGAGATAACTCTGCACTATTGCGAGCTGCAAATGCCACTTCCAGCTTAGCTGTGCAGAAGAGGAACAACAAGAAGAAGAAATATCTCGGAATATGTCCGTCAGGCCCCTTCCCTTGAGCTAAATCTGCAAATATCTCGGAAACGATGCCAGTTATGGGAAAATGTTAAGAGACCTTTTTTGTAGAGAATTAAGTTTCCCACTTTTTATGTTCTATGATATTTTTTGATCAGAAGCGTAGTTCTCGAGATATATCAAGATATTTAAAAGTTCCGAAGCCGCACCAACATAATAGAGATACAGAAACACCGTGGCCCCTTTCTTTGAGATAACTCTGCACTATTGCGCGCTGCAAATGCCACTTCCAGCTTAGCTGTGCAGAAGAAGAACAACAAGAAGAAGAAATATCTCGAAATATGTCCGTCAGGCCCCTTCCCTTGAGATAAATCTGCAAATATCTCGGAAACGAAGCGAGCTACGGCAAAATGTTAAGAGACCTTTTTTGTAGAAAATTAGGTTTCCTACTTTTTATGTTCTATGATCTTTTTTGATCAGATGCGTAGTTCTCGAGATATATCAAGATATTTAAAAGCTCCGAAGCTGCACCAACATAATAGAGATACAGAAACACCGTGGCCCCTTTCTTTGGGATAACTCTGCACTATTGCGAGCTGGAAATGCCACTTCCAGTTTAGCTGTGCAGAAGAAGAACAACAAGAAGAAGAAATATCTCGAAATATGTCCGTCAGGACCCTTCCCTTGAGATAAATCTGCAAATATCTCGGAAACGAAGCGAGCTATTGCAAAACGTTCAGAGACCTTTTTTGTAGAGAATTAAGTTTCCTACTTTTTATGTTCTATGATATTTTTTGATCAGATGCGTAGTTCTCGAGATATATCAAGATATTTAAAAGTTCCGAAGCCGCACCAACATAATAGAGGTACAGAAACACAGTGGCCCCTTTCTTTGCGATAACTCTGCACTATTGCGAGCTGCGAATGCCACTTCCAGCTTAGCTGTGCAGAAGAAGAACAACAAGAAGAAGAAATATCTCGAAATATGTCCGTCAGGCCCCTTCCCTTGAGATAAATCTGCAAATATCTCGGAAACGAAGCGAGCTATGGCAAAATGTTAAGAGACCTTTTTTGTAGAGAATTAAGTTTCCTACTTTTTATGTTCTATGATATTTTTTGATCAGATGCGTAGTTCTCGAGATATATCAAGATATTTAAAAGCTCCGAAGCTGCACCAACATAATAGAGGTACAGAAACACAGTGGCCCCTTTCTTTGAGATAACTCTGCACTATTGCGAGCTGCAAATGCCACTTCCAGCTTAGCTGTGCAGAAGAAGAACAACAAGAATAAGAAATATTTCGAAATATGTCCGTCAGGCCCCTTCCCTTGAGATAAATCTGCAAATATCTCGGAAACGAAGCGAGCTACGGCAAAATGTTAAGAGACCTTTTTTGTAGAAAATTAGGTTTCCTACTTTTTATGTTCTATGATATTTTTTGATCAGAAGCGTAGTTTTCGACATATATCGAGATATTTAAAAGATCCGAAGCCGCACCAACATAATAGAGATACAGAAACACCGTGGCCCCTTTCTTTGAGATAACTCTGCACTAGTGCGAGCCGCAAATGCCGCTTCCAGCTTAGCTGTGCAGAAGAAGAACAACAAGGAGAAGAAATATCTCGAAATATGTCCGTCAGGCCCCTTCCCTCGAGATAAATCTGCAAATATCTCGGAAACGAAGCGAGCTATGGCAAAATGTTAAGAGACCTTTTTTGTAGAGAATTAAGTTTCCTACTTTTTATGTTCTATGATATTTTTTGATCGGATGCGTAGTTCTCGAGATATATCGAGATATAAAAAGTTCCGAAGCCGCACCAACATAATAGGGATACAGAAACACCGTGGCCCCTTTCTTTGAGATAACTCTGCACTAGTGCGAGCCGCAAATGCCACTTCCAGCTTAGCTGTGCAGAAGAAGAACAACAAGAAGAAGAAATATCTCGAAATATGTCCGTGAGGCCCCTTCCCTTGAGATAAATCTGCAAATATCTCGGAAACGAAGCGAGCTATGGCAAAATGTTAAGAGACCTTTTTTGTAGAGAATAAGTTTCCTACTTTTTATGTTCTATGATATTTTTTGATCAGATGCGTAGTTCTCGAGATATATCAAGATATTTAAAAGTTCCGAAGCCGCACCAACATAATAGAGATACAGAAACACCGTGGCCCCTTTCTTTGAGATAACTCTGCACTATTGCGAGCTGTAAATGCCACTTCCAGCTTAGCTGTGCAGAAGAAGAACAACAAGAAGAAGAAATATCTCGAAATATGTCCGTCAGGCCCCTTCGCTTGAGATATATCTGCAAATATCTCGGAAACGGAGCGAGCTATGGGAAAATGTTAAGAGACCTCTTTTGTAGAGAATTAAGTTTCTTACTTTTTATGTTCTATGATATTTTTTGATCAGATGCGTAGTTCTCGAGATATATCAAGATATTTAAAAGTTCCGAAGCCGCACCAACATAACAGAGATACAGAAACACCGTGGCCCCTTTCTTTGAGATAACTCTGCACTATTGCGAACTGTAAATGCCACTTCCAGCTTAGCTGTGCAGAAGAAGAACAACAAGAAGAAGAAATATCTCGAAATACGTCCGTCAGGCCCCTTCCCTTGAGATATATCTGCAAATATCTCGGAAACGAAGCGAGCTATGGCAAAATGTTAAGAGACCTTTTTTGTAGAGAATTATGTTTCCTACAATTTATGTTGTATGATATTTTTTGATCAGAAGCGTAGTTTTCGAGATATATCGAGATATTAAAAAGTTCCGAAGCCGCACCAACATAATAGAGATACAGAAACACCGTGGCCCCTTTCTTTGAGATAACTCTGCACTAGTGCGAGCCGCAAATGCCACTTCCAGCTTAGCTGTGCAGAAGAAGAACAACAAGAAGAAGAAATATCTCGAAATATGTCCGTCAGGCCCCTTCCCTTGAGATAAATATGCAAATATCTCGGAAATGAAGCGAGCTATGGCAAAATGTTAAGCGACCTTTTTTGTAGAGAATTAAGTTTCCTCCTTTTTATGTTCTATGATATTTTTTGATCAGATGCGTAGTTCTCGAGATATATCAAGGTATTTAAAAGTTCCGAAGCCGCACCAACATAATAGAGATACAGAAACACCGTGGCCCCTTTCTTTGAGATAACTCTGCACTATTGCGAGCTGCAAATGCCACTTTCAGCTTAGCTGTGCAGAAGAAGAACAACAAGAAGAAGAAATATCTCGAAATATGTCCGTCAGGCCCCTTCCCTTGAGATAAATCTGCAAATATCTCGGAAACGAAGAGAGCTATGGCAAAATGTTAAGCGACCTTTTTTGTAGAGAATTAGGTTTCCTACTTTTTATGTTCTATGATATTTTTTGATCAGATGCGTAGTTCTCGAGATATATCAAGATATTTAAAAGTTCCGAAGCCGCACCAACATAATAGAAATACAGAAACACCGTGGCCCCTTTCTTTGAGATAACTCTGCACTATTGCGAGCTGCAAATGCCACTTCCAGCTTAGCTGTGCAGAGGAAGAACAACAAGAAGAAGAAATATCTCGAAATATGTCCGTCAGGCCAGTTCCTTTGAGCTGAATCTGCAAATATCTCGGAAACGAAGCGAGCTATGGCAAAATGTTGAGAGACCTTTTTTGTAGAGAATTATGTTTCCTACAATTTATGTTCTATGATATTTTTTGATCAGAAGCGTAGTTTTCGAGATATATCGAGATATTAAAAAGTTCCGAAGCCGCACCAACATAATAGAGATACAGAAACACCGTGGCCCCTTTCTTTGAGATAACTCTGCACTAGTGCGAGCCGCAAATGCCACTTCCAGCTTAGCTGTGCAGAAGAAGAACAACAAGAAGAAGAAATATCTCGAAATATGTCCGTCAGGCCCCTTCCCTTGAGATAAATATGCAAATATCTCGGAAATGAAGCGAGCTATGGCAAAATGTTAAGCGACCTTTTTTGTAGAGAATTAAGTTTCCTACTTTTTATGTTCTATGATATTTTTTGATCAGATGCGTAGTTCTCGAGATATATCAAGATATTTAAAAGTTCCGAAGCCGCACCAACATAATAGAGATACAGAAACACCGTGGCCCCTTTCTTTGAGATAACTCTGCACTATTGCGAGCTGCAAATGCCACTTTCAGCTTAGCTGTGCAGAAGAAGAACAACAAGAAGAAGAAATATCTCGAAATATGTCCGTCAGGCCCCTTCCCTTGAGATAAATCTGCAAATATCTCGGAAACGAAGAGAGCTATGGCAAAATGTTAAGCGACCTTTTTTGTAGAGAATTAGGTTTCCTACTTTTTATGTTCTATGATATTTTTTGATCAGATGCGTAGTTTTCGAGATATATCAAGATATTTAAAAGTTCCGAAGCCGCACCAACATAATAGAAATACAGAAACACCGTGGCCCCTTTCTTTGAGATAACTCTGCACTAGTGCGAGCCGCAAATGCCACTTCCAGCTTAGCTGTGCAGAAGAAGAACAACAAGAAGAAGAAATATCTCGAAATATGTCCGTCAGGCCCCTTCCCTTGAGATAAATATGCAAATATCTCGGAAATGAAGCGAGCTATGGCAAAATGTTAAGCGACCTTTTTTGTAGAGAATTAAGTTTCCTCCTTTTTATGTTCTATGATATTTTTTGATCAGATGCGTAGTTCTCGAGATATATCAAGGTATTTAAAAGTTCCGAAGCCGCACCAACATAATAGAGATACAGAAACACCGTGGCCCCTTTCTTTGAGATAACTCTGCACTATTGCGAGCTGCAAATGCCACTTTCAGCTTAGCTGTGCAGAAGAAGAACAACAAGAAGAAGAAATATCTCGAAATATGTCCGTCAGGCCCCTTCCCTTGAGATAAATCTGCAAATATCTCGGAAACGAAGAGAGCTATGGCAAAATGTTAAGCGACCTTTTTTGTAGAGAATTAGGTTTCCTACTTTTTATGTTCTATGATATTTTTTGATCAGATGCGTAGTTCTCGAGATATATCAAGATATTTAAAAGTTCCGAAGCCGCACCAACATAATAGAAATACAGAAACACCGTGGCCCCTTTCTTTGAGATAACTCTGCACTATTGCGAGCTGCAAATGCCACTTCCAGCTTAGCTGTGCAGAGGAAGAACAACAAGAAGAAGAAATATCTCGAAATATGTCCGTCAGGCCAGTTCCTTTGAGCTGAATCTGCAAATATCTCGGAAACGAAGCGAGCTATGGCAAAATGTTAAGAGACCTTTTTTGTAGAGAATTATGTTTCCTACAATTTATGTTCTATGATATTTTTTGATCAGAAGCGTAGTTTTCGAGATATATCGAGATATTAAAAAGTTCCGAAGCCGCACCAACATAATAGAGATACAGAAACACCGTGGCCCCTTTCTTTGAGATAACTCTGCACTAGTGCGAGCCGCAAATGCCACTTCCAGCTTAGCTGTGCAGAAGAAGAACAACAAGAAGAAGAAATATCTCGAAATATGTCCGTCAGGCCCCTTCCCTTGAGATAAATATGCAAATATCTCGGAAATGAAGCGAGCTATGGCAAAATGTTAAGCGACCTTTTTTGTAGAGAATTAAGTTTCCTACTTTTTATGTTCTATGATATTTTTTGATCAGATGCGTAGTTCTCGAGATATATCAAGATATTTAAAAGTTCCGAAGCCGCACCAACATAATAGAGATACAGAAACACCGTGGCCCCTTTCTTTGAGATAACTCTGCACTATTGCGAGCTGCAAATGCCACTTTCAGCTTAGCTGTGCAGAAGAAGAACAACAAGAAGAAGAAATATCTCGAAATATGTCCGTCAGGCCCCTTCCCTTGAGATAAATCTGCAAATATCTCGGAAACGAAGAGAGCTATGGCAAAATGTTAAGCGACCTTTTTTGTAGAGAATTAGGTTTCCTACTTTTTATGTTCTATGATATTTTTTGATCAGATGCGTAGTTTTCGAGATATATCAAGATATTTAAAAGTTCCGAAGCCGCACCAACATAATAGAAATACAGAAACACCGTGGCCCCTTTCTTTGAGATCACTCTGCACTATTGCGAGCTGCAAATGCCACTTCCAGCTTAGCTGTGCAGAAGAAGAACAACAAGAAGAAGAAATATCTCGAAATATGTCCGTTAGGCCCCTTCCCTTGAGATATATCCGCAAATATCTCGGAAACGAAGCGAGCTATGGCAAAATGTTAAGAGACCTTTTTTGTAGAGAATTATGTTTCCTACAATTTATGTTCTATGATATTTTTTGATCAGAAGCGTAGTTTTCGAGATATATCGAGATATTTAAAAGTTCCGAAGCCGCACCAACATAATAGAGATACAGAAACACCGCGGCCCCTCTCGTTGAGATAACTCTGCACTATTGCGAGCTGGAAATGCCACTTCCAGTTTAGCTGTGCAGAAGAAGAACAACAAGAAGAAGAAATATCTCGAAATATGTCCGTTAGGCCCCTTCCCTTGAGATAAATCTGCAAATATCTCGGAAACGAAGCGAGCTATGGCAAAATGTTAAGAGACCTTTTTTGTAGAGAATTAAGTTTCCTACTTTTTATGTTCTATGATATTTTTTGATCAGATGCGTAGTTCTCGAGATATATCAAGATATTTAAAAGTTCCGAAGCCGCACCAACATAATAGAGATACAGAAACACCGTGGCCCCTTTCTTTGAGATAACTCTGCACTATTGCGAGCTGTAAATGCCACTTCCAGCTTAGCTGTGCAGAAGAAGAACAACAAGAAGAAGAAATATCTCGAAATATGTCCGTCAGGCCCCTTCCCTTGAGATATATCTGCAAATATCTCGGAAACGAAGCGAGCTATGGCAAAATGTTAAGAGACCTTTTTTGTAGAGAATTATGTTTCCTACAATTTATGTTCTACGATATTTTTTGATCAGAAGCGTAGTTTTCGAGATATATCGAGATATTTAAAAGTTCCGAAGCCGCACCAACATAATAGAGATACAGAAACACCGTGGCCCCTTTCTTTGAGATAACTCTGCACTAGTGCGAGCTGTAAATGCCACTTCCAGCTTAGCTGTGCAGAAGAAGAACAACAAGAAGAAGAAATATCTCGAAATATGTCCGTCAGGCCCCTTCCCTTGAGATAAATCTGCACATATCTCGGAAACGAAGTGAGCTATGGCAAAATGTTAAGAGACCTTTTTTGTAGAGAATTAAGTTTCCTACTTTTTATGTTCTATGATGTTTTTTGATCAGATGCGTAGTTCTCGAGATATATCAAGATATTTAAAAGTTCCGAAGCCGCACCAACATAATAGGGATACAGAAACACCGTGGCCCCTTTCTTTGAGATAACTCTGCACTAGTGCGAGCCGCAAATGCCACTTCCAGCTTAGCTGTGCAGAAGAAGAACAACAAGAAGAAGAAATATCTCGAAATATGTCCGTCAGGCCCCTTCCCTTGAGATAAATCTGCAAATATCTCGGAAACGAAGCGAGCTATGGCAAAATGTTAAGAGACCTTTTTTGTAGAGAATTAAGTTTCCTACTTTTTATGTTCTATGATATTTTTTGATCAGATGCGTAGTTCTCGAGATATATCAAGATATTTAAAAGTTCCGAAGCCGCACCAACATAATAGAGATACAGAAACACCGTGGCCCCTTTCTTTGAGATAACTCTGCACTATTGCGAGCTGTAAATGCCACTTCCAGCTTAGCTGTGCAGAAGAAGAACAACAAGAAGAAGAAATATCTCGAAATATGTCCGTCAGGCCCCTTCCCTTGAGATATATCTGCAAATATCTCGGAAAGGAAGCGAGCTATGGCAAAATGTTAAGAGACCTTTTTTGTAGAGAATTATGTTTCCTACAATTTATGTTCTATGATATTTTTTGATCAGAAGCGTAGTTTTCGAGATATATCGCGATATTTAAAAGTTCCGAAGCCGCACCAACATAATAGAGATACAGAAACACCGTGGCCCCTCTCGTTGAGATAACTCTGCACTATTGCGAGCTGGAAATGCCACTTCCAGTTTAGCTGTGCAGAAGAAGAACAACAAGAAGAAGAAATATCTCGAAATATGTCCGTTAGGCCCCTTCCCTTGAGATAAATCTGCAAATATCTCGGAAACGAAGCGAGCTATGGCAAAATGTTAAGAGACCTTTTTTGTAGAGAATGAAGTTTCCTACTTTTTATGTTCTATGATATTTTTTGATCAGATGCGTAGTTCTCGAGATATATCAAGATATTTAAAAGTTCCGAAGCCGCACCAACATAATAGAGATACAGAAACACCGTGGCCCCTTTCTTTGAGATAACTCTGCACTATTGCGAGCTGTAAATGCCACTTCCAGCTTAGCTGTGCAGAAGAAGAACAACAAGAAGAAGAAATATCTCGAAATATGTCCGTCAGGCCCCTTCCCTTGAGATAAATCTGCACATATCTCGGAAACGAAGTGAGCTATGGCAAAATGTTAAGAGACCTTTTTTGTAGAGAATTAAGTTTCCTACTTTTTATGTTCTATGATATTTTTTGATCAGATGCGTAGTTCTCGAGATATATCAAGATATTTAAAAGTTCCGAAGCCGCACCAACATAATAGAGATACAGAAACACCGTGGCCCCTTTCTTTGAGATAACTCTGCACTATTGCGAGCTGTAAATGCCACTTCCAGCTTAGCTGTGCAGAAGAAGAACAATAAGAAGAAGAAATATCTCGAAATATGTCCGTTAGGCCCCTTCCCTTGAGATAAATCTGCAAATATCTCGGAAACGAAGCGAGCTATGGCAAAATGTTAAGAGACCTTTTTTGTAGAGAATTAAGTTTCCTACTTTTTATGTTCTATGATATTTTTTGATCAGATGCGTAGTTCTCGAGATATATCAAGATATTTAAAAGTTCCAAAGCCGCACCAACATAATAGAGATACAGAAACACCGTGGCCCCTTTCTTTGAGATAACTCTGCACTATTGCGAGCTGTAAATGCCACTTCCAGCTTAGCTGTGCAGAAGAAGAACAACAAGAAGAAGAAATATCTCGAAATAGGTCCGTCAGGCCCCTTCCCTTGAGATATATCCGCAAATATCTCGGAAACGAAGCGAGCTATGGCAAAATGTTAAGAGACCTTTTTTGTAGAGAATTATGTTTCCTACAATTTATGTTCTACGATATTTTTTGATCAGAAGCGTAGTTTTCGAGATATATCGAGATATTTAAAAGGTCCGAAGCCGCACCAACATAATAGAGATACAGAAACACCGTGGACCCTTTCTTTGAGATAACTCTGCACTAGTGCGAGCTGCAAATGCCACTTCCAGCTTAGCTGTGCAGAAGAAGAACAACAGGAAGAAGAAATATCTCGAAATATGTCCGTCAGGCCCCTTCCCTTGAGATAAATCTGCACATATCTCGGAAACGAAGTGAGCTATGGCAAAATGTTAAGAGACCTTTTTTGTAGAGAATTAAGTTTCCTACTTTTTATGTTCTATGATGTTTTTTGATCAGATGCGTAGTTCTCGAGATATATCAAGATATTTAAAAGTTCCGAAGCCGCACCAACATAATAGGGATACAGAAACACCGTGGCCCCTTTCTTTGAGATAACTCTGCACTAGTGCGAGCCGCAAATGCCACTTCCAGCTTAGCTGTGCAGAAGAAGAACAACAAGAAGAAGAAATATCTCGAAATATGTCCGTCAGGCCCCTTCCCTTGAGATAAATCTGCAAATATCTCGGAAACGAAGCGAGCTATGGCAAAATGTTAAGAGACCTTTTTTGTAGAGAATTAAGTTTCCTACTTTTTATGTTCTATGATATTTTTTGATCAGATGCGTAGTTCTCGAAATATATCAGGATATTTAAAAGTTCCGAAGCCGCACCAACATAATAGAGATACAGAAACACCGTGGCCCCTTTCTTTGAGATAACTCTGCACTATTGCGAGCTGTAAATGCCACTTCCAGCTTAGCTGTGCAGAAGAAGAACAACAAGAAGAAGAAATATCTCGAAATATGTCCGTCAGGCCCCTTCCCTTGAGATATATCTGCAAATATCTCGGAAACGAAGCGAGCTATGGCAAAATGTTAAGAGACCTTTTTTGTAGAGAATTAAGTTTCCTACTTTTTATGTTCTATGATATTTTTTGATCAGATGCGTAGTTCTCGAGATATATCAAGATATTTAAAAGTTCCGAAGCCGCACCAACATAATAGAGATACAGAAACACCGTGGCCCCTTTCTTTGAGATAACTCTGCACTATTGCGAGCTGTAAATGCCACTTCCAGCTTAGCTGTGCAGAAGAAGAACAACAAGAAGAAGAAATATCTCGAAATATGTCCGTCAGGCCCCTTCCCTTGAGATATATCTGCAAATATCTCGGAAAGGAAGCGAGCTATGGCAAAATGTTAAGAGACCTTTTTTGTAGAGAATTATGTTTCCTACAATTTATGTTCTATGATATTTTTTGATCAGAAGCGTAGTTTTCGAGATATATCGAGATATTTAAAAGTTCCGAAGCCGCACCAACATAATAGAGATACAGAAACACCGTGGCCCCTTTCTTTGAGATAACTCTGCACTAGTGCGAGCCGCAAATGCCACTTCCAGCTTAGCTGTGCAGAAGAAGAACAACAAGAAGAAGAAATATCTCGAAATATGTCCGACAGGCCCCTTCCCTTGAGATAAATCTGCAAATATCTCGGAAACGAAGCGAGCTATGGCGAAATGTTAAGAGACCTTTTTTGTAGAGAATTAAGTTTCCTACGTTTTATCTTCTATGATATTTTTTGATCAGATGCGTAGTTCTCGAGATATATCAAGATATCTAAAAGTTCCGAAGCCGCACCAACATAATAGAGATACAGACACACCGTGGCCCCTCTCTTTGAGATAACTCTGCACTATTGCGAGCTGCAAATGCCACTTCCAGCTTAGCTGTGCAGAAGAAGAACAACAAGAAGAAGAAATATCTCGAAATATGTCCGTCAGGCCCCTTCCCTTGAGATAAATCTGCAAATATCTCGGAAACGAAGAGAGCTATGGCAAAATGTTAAGAGACCTTTTTTGTAGAGAATTAAGTTTCCCACTTTTTATGTACTATGATATTTTTTGATCAGATGCGTAGTTCTCGAGATATATCAAGATATTTAAAAGTTCCGAAGCCGCACCAACATAATAGAGATACAGAAACACCGTGGCCCCTTTCTTTGAGATAACTCTGCACTATTGCGAGCTGTAAATGCCACTTCCAGTTTAGCTGTGCAGAAGAAGAACAACAAGAAGAAGAAATATCTCGAAATATGTCCGTCAGGCCCCTTCCCTTGAGATATATCTGCAAATATCTCAGAAACGAAGCGAGCTATGGCAAAATGTTAAGAGACCTTTTTTGTAGAGAATTATGTTTCCTACAATTTATGTTCTATGATATTTTTTGATCAGAAGCGTAGTTTTCGAGATATATCGAGATATTTAAAAGTTCCGAAGCCGCACCAACATAATAGAGATACAGAAACACCGTGGCCCCTTTCTTTGAGATAACTCTGCACTAGTGCGAGCCGCAAATGCCACTTCCAGCTTAGCTGTGCAGAAGAAGAACAACAAGAAGAAGAAATATCTCGAGATATGCCCGTCATGCCCCTTCCCTTGAGATAAATCTGCAAATATCTCGGAAACAAAGCGAGCTATGGCAAAATGTTAAGAGACCTTTTTTGTAGAGAATTAAGTTTCCTACTTTTTATGTTCTATGATATTTTTTGATCAGATGCGTAGTTCTCGAGATATATCAAGATATTTAAAAGTTCCGAAGCCGCACCAACATAATAGAGATACAGAAACACCGTGGCCCCTTTCTTTGAGATAACTCTGCACTATTGCGAGCTGTAAATGCCACTTCCAGCTTAGCTGTGCAGAAGAAGAACAACAAGAAGAAGAAATATCTCGAAATATGTCCGTCAGGCCCCTTCCCTTGAGATATATCTGCAAATATCTCGGAAAGGAAGCGAGCTATGGCAAAATGTTAAGAGACCTTTTTTGTAGAGAATTATGTTTCCTACAATTTATGTTCTATGATATTTTTTGATCAGAAGCGTAGTTTTCGAGATATATCGAGATATTTAAAAGTTCCGAAGCCGCACCAACATAATAGAGATACAGAAACACCGTGGCCCCTTTCTTTGAGATAACTCTGCACTAGTGCGAGCCGCAAATGCCACTTCCAGCTTAGCTGTGCAGAAGAAGAACAACAAGAAGAAGAAATATCTCGAAATATGTCCGACAGGCCCCTTCCCTTGAGATAAATCTGCAAATATCTCGGAAACGAAGCGAGCTATGGCGAAATGTTAAGAGACCTTTTTTGTAGAGAATTAAGTTTCCTACGTTTTATCCTCTATGATATTTTTTGATCAGATGCGTAGTTCTCGAGATATATCAAGATATCTAAAAGTTCCGAAGCCGCACCAACATAATAGAGATACAGACACACCGTGGCCCCTCTCTTTGAGATAACTCTGCACTATTGCGAGCTGCAAATGCCACTTCCAGCTTAGCTGTGCAGAAGAAGAACAACAAGAAGAAGAAATATCTCGAAATATGTCCGTCAGGCCCCTTCCCTTGAGATAAATCTGCAAATATCTCGGAAACGAAGAGAGCTATGGCAAAATGTTAAGAGACCTTTTTTGTAGAGAATTAAGTTTCCCACTTTTTATGTACTATGATATTTTTTGATCAGATGCGTAGTTCTCGAGATATATCAAGATATTTAAAAGTTCCGAAGCCGCACCAACATAATAGAGATACAGAAACACCGTGGCCCCTTTCTTTGAGATAACTCTGCACTATTGCGAGCTGTAAATGCCACTTCCAGTTTAGCTGTGCAGAAGAAGAACAACAAGAAGAAGAAATATCTCGAAATATGTCCGTCAGGCCCCTTCCCTTGAGATATATCTGCAAATATCTCAGAAACGAAGCGAGCTATGGCAAAATGTTAAGAGACCTTTTTTGTAGAGAATTATGTTTCCTACAATTTATGTTCTATGATATTTTTTGATCAGAAGCGTAGTTTTCGAGATATATCGAGATATTTAAAAGTTCCGAAGCCGCACCAACATAATAGAGATACAGAAACACCGTGGCCCCTTTCTTTGAGATAACTCTGCACTAGTGCGAGCCGCAAATGCCACTTCCAGCTTAGCTGTGCAGAAGAAGAACAACAAGAAGAAGAAATATCTCGAGATATGCCCGTCATGCCCCTTCCCTTGAGATAAATCTGCAAATATCTCGGAAACAAAGCGAGCTATGGCAAAATGTTAAGAGACCTTTTTTGTAGAGAATTAAGTTTCCTACTTTTTATGTTCTATGATATTTTTTGATCAGATGCGTAGTTCTCGAGATATATCAAGATATTTAAAAGTTCCGAATCCGCACCAACATAATAGAGATACAGAAACACCGTGGCCCCTTTCTTTGAGATAACGCTGCACTAGTGCGAGCCGCAAATGCCACTTCCAGCTTAGCTGTGCAGAAGAAGAACAACAAGAAGAAGAAATATCTCGAAATATGTCCGTCAGGCCCCTTCCCTTGAGATAAATCTGCAAATATCTCGGAAACGAAGCGAGCTATGGCAAAATGTTAAGAGACCTTTTTTGTAGAGAATTAAGTTTCCTACTTTTTATGTTCTATGATATTTTTTGATCAGATGCGTAGTTCTCGAGATATATCAAGATATTTAAAAGTTCCGAATCCGCACCAACATAATAGAGATACAGAAACACCGTGGCCCCTTTCTTTGAGATAACTCTGCACTAGTGCGAGCCGCAAATGCCACTTCCAGCTTAGCTGTGCAGAAGAAGAACAACAAGAAGAAGAAATATCTCGAAATATGCCCGTCATGCCCCTTCCCTTGAGATAAATCTGCAAATATCTCGGAAACAAAGCGAGCTATGGCAAAATGTTAAGAGACCTTTTTTGTAGAGAATTAAGTTTCCTACTTTTTATGTTCTATGATATTTTTTGATCAGAAGCGTAGTTTTCGAGATATATCGAGATATTTAAAAGTTCCGAAGCCGCACCAACATAATAGAGATACAGAAACACCGTGGCCCCTTTCTTTGAGATAACTCTGCACTAGTGCGAGCCGCAAATGCCACTTCCAGCTTAGCTGTGCAGAAGAAGAACAACAAGAAGAAGAAATATCTCGAAATATGTCCGTCATGCCCCTTCCCTTGAGATAAATCTGCAAATATCTCGGAAACGAAGCGAGCTATGGCAAAATGTTAGGAGACCTTTTTTGTAGAGAATTAAGTTTCCTACTTTTTATGTTCTATGATATTTTTTGATAAGATGTGTAGTTCTCGAGATATATCAAGATATTTAAAAGTTCCGAAGCATCACCAACATAACAGAGATACAGAAACACCGTGGCCCCTTTCTTTGAGATAACTCTGCACTATTGCGCGCTACAAATGCCACTTCCAGCTTAGCTGTGCAGAAGAAGAACAACATGAAGAAGAAATATCTCGAAATATGTCCGTCAGGCCCCTTCCCTTGAGATAAATCTGCAAATATCTCGGAAACGAAGCGAGCTATGGCAAAATGTTAAGAGACCTTTTTTGTAGAGAATAATGTTTCCTACAATTTACGTTCTGATATTTTTTGATCAGAAGCGTAGTTTTCGAGATATATCGAGATATTTAAAAGTTCCGAAGGCGCACCAACATAATAGAGATACAGAAACACCGTGGCCCCTTTCTTTGAGATAACTCTGCACTATTGCGACCTACAAATGCCACTTCCAGCTTAGCTGTGCAGAAGAAGAACAACAAGAAGAAGAAATATCTCGAAATATGTCCGTCAGGCCCCTTCCCTTGGGATATATCTGCAAATATCTCGGAAACGAAGCGAGCTATGGCAAAATGTTAAGAGACCTTTTTTGTAGAGAATTAAGTTTCCTACTTTTTATGTTCTATGATATTTTTTGATCAGATGCGTAGTTCTCGAGATATATCAAGATATTTAAAAGTTCGGAAGCCGCACAAACATAATAGAGATACAGAAACACCGTGGCCCCTTTCTTTGAGATAACTCTGCACTATTGCGACCTACAAATGCCACTTCCAGCTTAGCTGTGCAGAAGAAGAACAACAAGAAGAAGAAATATCTCGAAATATGTCCGTCAGGCCCCTTCCCTTGGGATATATCTGCAAATATCTCGGAAACGAAGCGAGCTATGGCAAAATGTTAAGAGACGTTTTTTGTAGAGAATTATGTTTCCTACAATTTATGTTCTATGATATTTTTTGATCAGAAGCGTAGTTTTCGAGATATATCGAGATATTTAAAAGTTCCGAAGCCGCACCAACATAATAGAGATACAGAAACACCGTGGCCCCTTTCTTTGAGATAACTGTGTACTAGTGCGAGCCGCAAATGCCACTTCCAGCTTAGCTGTGCAGAAGAAGAACAACAAGAAGAAGAAATATCTCGAAATATGTCCGTCAGGCCCCTTCCCTTGAGATAAATCTGCAAATATCTCGGAAACGAAGCGAGCTATGGCAAAATGTTAAGAGACCTTTTTTGTAGAGAATAATGTTTCCTACTTTTTATGTTCTATGATATTTTTTGATCAGATGCGTAGTTCTCGAGATATATCAAGATATTTAAAAGTTCGGAAGCCGCACAAACATAATAGAGATACAGAAACACCGTGGCCCCTTTCTTTGAGATAACTCTGCACTATTGCGAGCTGCAAATGCCACTTCCAGCTTAGCTGTGCAGAAGAAGAACAACAAGAAGAAGAAATATCTCGAAATATGTCCGTCAGGCCCCTTCCCTTGAGATAAATCTGCAAATATCTCGGAAACGAAGAGAGCTATGGCAAAATGTTAAGAGACCTTTTTTGTAGAGAATTAAGTTTCCTACAATTTATGTTCTATGATATTTTTTGATCAGAAGCGTAGTTTTCGAGATATATCGAGATATTTAAAAGTTCCGAAGCCGCACCAACATAATAGAGATACAGAAACACCGTGGCCCCTTTCTTTGAGATAACTCTGCACGATTGCGAGCTGGAAATGCCACTTCCAGTTTAGCTGTGCAGAAGAAGAACAACAAGAAGAAGAAATATCTCGAAATATGTCCATCAGGTCCCTTCCCTAGAGATATATCTGCAAATATCTCGGAAACGAAGCGAGCTATGGCAAAATGTTAAGAGACCTTTTTTGTAGAGAATTAAGTTTCCTACTTTTTATGTTCTATGATATTTTTTGATCAGATGCGTAGTTCTCGAGATATATCAAGATATTTAAAAGTTCGGAAGCCGCACAAACATAATAGAGATACAGAAACACCGTGGCCCCTTTCTTTGAGATAACTCTGCACTATTGCGAGCTGCAAATGCCACTTCCAGCTTAGCTGTGCAGAAGAAGAACAACAAGAAGAAGAAATATCTCGAAATATGTCCGTCAGGCCCCTTCCCTTGAGATAAATCTGCAAATATCTCGGAAACGAAGAGAGCTATGGCAAAATGTTAAGAGACCTTTTTTGTAGAGAATTAAGTTTCCTATAATTTATGTTCTATGATATTTTTTGATCAGAAGCGTAGTTTTCGAGATATATCGAGATATTTAAAAGTTCCGAAGCCGCACCAACATAATAGAGATACAGAAACACCGTGGCCCCTTTCTTTGAGATAACTCTGCACGATTGCGAGCTGGAAATGCCACTTCCAGTTTAGCTGTGCAGAAGAAGAACAACAAGAAGAAGAAATATCTCGAAATATGTCCATCAGGACCCTTCCCTTGAGATATATCTGCAAATATCTCGGAAACGAAGCGAGCTATGGCAAAATGTTAAGAGACGTTTTTTGTAGAGAATTATGTTTCCTACAATTTATGTTCTATGATATTTTTTGATCAGAAGCGTAGTTTTCGAGATATATCGAGATATTTAAAAGTTCCGAAGCCGCACCAACATAATAGAGATACAGAAACACCGTGGCCCCTTTCTTTGAGATAACTGTGTACTAGTGCGAGCCGCAAATGCCACTTCCAGCTTAGCTGTGCAGAAGAAGAACAACAAGAAGAAGAAATATCTCGAAATATGTCCGTCAGGCCCCTTCCCTTGAGATAAATCTGCAAATATCTCGGAAACGAAGCGAGCTATGGCAAAATGTTAAGAGACCTTTCTTGTAGAGAATTAAGTTTCCTACTTTTTATGTAGTATGATATTTTTTGATCAGATGCGTAGTTCTCGAGATATATCAAGATATTTAAAAGTTCCGAAGCCGCACCAACATAACAGAGATACAGAAACACCGTGGCCCCTTTCTTTGAGATAACTCTGCACTATTGCGCGCTGCAAATGCCACTTTCAGCTTAGCTGTGCAGAAGAAGAACAACAAGAAGAAGAAATATCTCGAAATATGTCCGTCAGGCCCCTTCCCTTGAGATATATCTGCAAATATCTCGGAAACGAAGCGAGCTATGGCAAAATGTTAAGAGACCTTTTTTGTAGAGAATTATGTTTCCTACAATTTATGTTCTATGATATTTTTTGATCAGAAGCGTAGTTTTCGAGATATATCGAGATATTTAAAAGTTCCGAAGGCGCACCAACATAATAGAGATACAGAAACACCGTGGCCCCTTTCTTTGAGATAACTCTGCACTATTGCGAGCTGCAAATGCCACTTCCAGCTTAGCTGTGCAGAAGAAGAACAACAAGAAGAAGAAATATCTCGAAATATGTCCGTCAGGCCCCTTCCCTTGAGATAAATCTGCAAATATCTCGGAAACGAAGAGAGCTATGGCAAAATGTTAAGAGACCTTTTTTGTAGAGAATTAAGTTTCCTACAATTTATGTTCTATGATATTTTTTGATCAGAGGCGTAGTTCTCGAGATATATCAAGATATTTAAAAGTTCCGAAGCCGCACCAACATAATAGAGATACAGAAACACCGTGGCCCCTTTCTTTGAGATAACTCTGCACTATTGCGACCTACAAATGCCACTTCCAGCTTAGCTGTGCAGAAGAAGAACAACAAGAAGAAGAAATATCTCGAAATATGTCCGTCAGGCCCCTTCCCTTGGGATATATCTGCAAATATCTCGGAAACGAAGCGAGCTATGGCAAAATGTTAAGAGACGTTTTTTGTAGAGAATTATGTTTCCTACAATTTATGTTCTATGATATTTTTTGATCAGAAGCGTAGTTTTCGAGATATATCGAGATATTTAAAAGTTCCGAAGCCTCACCAACATAATAGAGATACAGAAACACCGTGGCCCCTTTCTTTGAGATAACTGTGTACTAGTGCGAGCCGCAAATGCCACTTCCAGCTTAGCTGTGCAGAAGAAGAACAACAAGAAGAAGAAATATCTCGAAATATGTCCGTTAGGCCCCTTCCCTTGAGATAAACCTGCAAATATCTCGGAAACGAAGCAAGCTATGGCAAAATGTTAAGAGACCTTTTTTGTAGAGAATTAAGTTTCCTACTTTTTATGTTCTATGATATTTTTTGATCAGATGCGTAGTTCTCGAGATATATCAAGATATTTAAAAGTTCCGAAGCCGCACCAACATAATAGAGATACAGAAACACCGTGGCCCCTTTCTTTGAGATAACTCTGCACTATTGGGAGCTGCAAATGCCACTTCCAGCTTAGCTGTGCAGAAGAAGAACAACAAGAAGAAGAAATATCTCGAAATATGTCCGTCAGGCCCCTTCCCTTGAGATAAATCTGCAAATATCTCGGAAACGAAGCGAGCTATGGCAAAATGTTAAGAGACCTTTCTTGTAGAGAATTAAGTTTCCTACTTTTTATGTAGTATGATATTTTTTGATCAGATGCGTAGTTCTCGAGATATATCAAGATATTTAAAAGTTCCGAAGCCGCACCAACATAACAGAGATACAGAAACACCGTGGCCCCTTTCTTTGAGATAACTCTGCACTATTGCGCGCTGCAAATGCCACTTTCAGCTTAGCTGTGCAGAAGAAGAACAACAAGAAGAAGAAATATCTCGAAATATGTCCGTCAGGCCCCTTCCCTTGAGATATATCTGCAAATATCTCGGAAACGAAGCGAGCTATGGCAAAATGTTAAGAGACCTTTTTTGTAGAGAATTATGTTTCCTACAATTTATGTTCTATGATATTTTTTGATCAGAAGCGTAGTTTTCGAGATATATCGAGATATTTAAAAGTTCCGAAGGCGCACCAACATAATAGAGATACAGAAACACCGTGGCCCCTTTCTTTGAGATAACTCTGCACTATTGCGACCTACAAATGCCACTTCCAGCTTAGCTGTGCAGAAGAAGAACAACAAGAAGAAGAAATATCTCGAAATATGTCCGTCAGGCCCCTTCCCTTGGGATATATCTGCAAATATCCCGGAAACGAAGCGAGCTATGGCAAAATGTTAAGAGACCTTTTTTGTAGAGAATTAAGTTTCCTACTTTTTATGTTCTATGATATTTTTTGATCAGATGCGTAGTTCTCGAGATATATCAAGATATTTAAAAGTTCGGAAGCCGCACAAACATAATAGAGATACAGAAACACCGTGGCCCCTTTCTTTGAGATAACTCTGCACTATTGCGAGCTGCAAATGCCACTTCCAGCTTAGCTGTGCAGAAGAAGAACAACAAGAAGAAGAAATATCTCGAAATATGTCCGTCAGGCCCCTTCCCTTGGGATATATCTGCAAATATCTCGGAAACGAAGCGAGCTATGGCAAAATGTTAAGAGACGTTTTTTGTAGAGAATTATGTTTCCTACAATTTATGTTCTATGATATTTTTTGATCAGAAGCGTAGTTTTCGAGATATATCGAGATATTTAAAAGTTCCGAAGCCGCACCAACATAATAGAGATACAGAAACACCGTGGCCCCTTTCTTTGAGATAACTGTGTACTAGTGCGAGCCGCAAATGCCACTTCCAGCTTAGCTGTGCAGAAGAAGAACAACAAGAAGAAGAAATATCTCGAAATATGTCCGTTAGGCCCCTTCCCTTGAGATAAACCTGCAAATATCTCGGAAACGAAGCAAGCTATGGCAAAATGTTAAGAGACCTTTTTTGTAGAGAATTAAGTTTCCTACTTTTTATGTTCTATGATATTTTTTGATCAGATGCGTAGTTCTCGAGATATATCAAGATATTTAAAAGTTCCGAAGCCGCACCAACATAATAGAGATACAGAAACACCGTGGCCCCTTTCTTTGAGATAACTCTGCACTATTGGGAGCTGCAAATGCCACTTCCAGCTTAGCTGTGCAGAAGAAGAACAACAAGAAGAAGAAATATCTCGAAATATGTCCGTCAGGCCCCTTCCCTTGAGATAAATCTGCAAATATCTCGGAAACGAAGCGAGCTATGGCAAAATGTTAAGAGACCTTTTTTGTAGAGAATAATGTTTCCTACAATTTACGTTCTATGATATTTTTTGATCAGAAGCGTAGTTTTCGAGATATATCGAGATATTTAAAAGTTCCGAAGGCGCACCAACATAATAGAGATACAGAAACACCGTGGCCCCTTTCTTTGAGATAACTCTGCACTATTGCGACCTACAAATGCCACTTCCAGCTTAGCTGTGCAGAAGAAGAACAACAAGAAGAAGAAATATCTCGAAATATGTCCGTCAGGCCCCTTCCCTTGAGATAAATCTGCAAATATCTCGGAAACGAAGAGAGCTATGGCAAAATGTTAAGAGACCTTTTTTGTAGAGAATTAAGTTTCCTACAATTTATGTTCTATGATATTTTTTGATCAGAAGCGTAGTTTTCGAGATATATCGAGATATTTAAAAGTTCCGAAGCCGCACCAACATAATAGAGATACAGAAACACCGTGGCCCCTTTCTTTGAGATAACTTTGCACTATTGCGAGCTGTAAATGCCACTTTCAGCTTAGCTGTGCAGAAGAAGAACAACAAGAAGAAGAAATATCTCGAAATATGTCCGTCAGGCCCCTTCCCTTGAGATATATCTGCAAATATCTCGGAAACGAAGCGAGCTATGGCAAAATGTTAAGAGACCTTTTTTGTAGAGAATTATGTTTCCTACAATTTATGTTCTATGATATTTTTTGATCAGAAGCGTAGTTTTCGAGATATATCGAGATATTTAAAAGTTCCGAAGGCGCACCAACATAATAGAGATACAGAAACACCGTGGCCCCTTTCTTTGAGATAACTCTGCACTATTGCGACCTACAAATGCCACTTCCAGCTTAGCTGTGCAGAAGAAGAACAACAAGAAGAAGAAATATCTCGAAATATGTCCGTCAGGCCCCTTCCCTTGGGATATATCTGCAAATATCTCGGAAACGAAGCGAGCTATGGCAAAATGTTAAGAGACCTTTTTTGTAGAGAATTAAGTTTCCTACTTTTTATGTTCTATGATATTTTTTGATCAGATGCGTAGTTCTCGAGATATATCAAGATATTTAAAAGTTCGGAAGCCGCACAAACATAATAGAGATACAGAAACACCGTGGCCCCTTTCTTTGAGATAACTCTGCACTATTGCGAGCTGCAAATGCCACTTCCAGCTTAGCTGTGCAGAAGAAGAACAACAAGAAGAAGAAATATCTCGAAATATGTCCGTCAGGCCCCTTCCCTTGAGATAAATCTGCAAATATCTCGGAAACGAAGAGAGCTATGGCAAAATGTTAAGAGACCTTTTTTGTAGAGAATTAAGTTTCCTACAATTTATGTTCTATGATATTTTTTGATCAGAAGCGTAGTTTTCGAGATATATCGAGATATTTAAAAGTTCCGAAGCCGCACCAACATAATAGAGATACAGAAACACCGTGGCCCCTTTCTTTGAGATAACTCTGCACGATTGCGAGCTGGAAATGCCACTTCCAGTTTAGCTGTGCAGAAGAAGAACAACAAGAAGAAGAAATATCTCGAAATATGTCCATCAGGACCCTTCCCTTGAGATATATCTGCAAATATCTCGGAAACGAAGCGAGCTATGGCAAAATGTTAAGAGACGTTTCTTGTAGAGAATTATGTTTCCTACAATTTATGTTCTATGATATTTTTTGATCAGAAGCGTAGTTCTCGAGATATATCGAGATATTTAAAAGTTCCGAAGCCGCACCAACATAATAGAGATACAGAAACACCGTGGCCCCTTTCTTTGAGATAACTGTGTACTAGTGCGAGCCGCAAATGCCACTTCCAGCTTAGCTGTGCAGAAGAAGAACAACAAGAAGAAGAAATATCTCGAAATATGTCCGTTAGGACCCTTCCCTTGAGATAAACCTGCAAATATCTCGGAAACGAAGCAAGCTATGGCAAAATGTTAAGAGACCTTTTTTGTAGAGAATTAAGTTTCCTACTTTTTATGTTCTATGATATTTTTTGGTCAGATGCGTAGTTCTCGAGATATATCAAGATATTTAAAAGTTCCGAAGCCGCACCAACATAATAGAGATACAGAAACACCGTGGCCCCTTTCTTTGAGATAACTCTGCACTATTGGGAGCTGCAAATGCCACTTCCAGCTTAGCTGTGCAGAAGAAGAACAACAAGAAGAAGAAATATCTCGAAATATGTCCGTCAGGCCCCTTCCCTTGAGATAAATCTGCAAATATCTCGGAAACGAAGAGAGCTATGGCAAAATGTTAAGAGACCTTTTTTGTAGAGAATTAAGTTTCCTACAATTTATGTTCTATGATATTTTTTGATCAGAAGCGTAGTTTTCGAGATATATCGAGATATTTAAAAGTTCCGAAGCCGCACCAACATAATAGAGATACAGAAACACCGTGGCCCCTTTCTTTGAGATAACTTTGCACTATTGCGAGCTGTAAATGCCACTTTCAGCTTAGCTGTGCAGAAGAAGAACAACAAGAAGAAGAAATATCTCGAAATATGTCCGTCAGGCCCCTTCCCTTGAGATATATCTGCAAATATCTCGGAAACGAAGCGAGCTATGGCAAAATGTTAAGAGACCTTTTTTGTAGAGAATTATGTTTCCTACAATTTATGTTCTATGATATTTTTTGATCAGAAGCGTAGTTTTCGAGATATATCGAGATATTTAAAAGTTCCGAAGGCGCACCAACATAATAGAGATACAGAAACACCGTGGCCCCTTTCTTTGAGATAACTCTGCACTATTGCGACCTACAAATGCCACTTCCAGCTTAGCTGTGCAGAAGAAGAACAACAAGAAGAAGAAATATCTCGAAATATGTCCGTCAGGCCCCTTCCCTTGGGATATATCTGCAAATATCTCGGAAACGAAGCGAGCTATGGCAAAATGTTAAGAGACCTTTTTTGTAGAGAATTAAGTTTCCTACTTTTTATGTTCTATGATATTTTTTGATCAGATGCGTAGTTCTCGAGATATATCAAGATATTTAAAAGTTCGGAAGCCGCACAAACATAATAGAGATACAGAAACACCGTGGCCCCTTTCTTTGAGATAACTCTGCACTATTGCGAGCTGCAAATGCCACTTCCAGCTTAGCTGTGCAGAAGAAGAACAACAAGAAGAAGAAATATCTCGAAATATGTCCGTCAGGCCCCTTCCCTTGAGATAAATCTGCAAATATCTCGGAAACGAAGAGAGCTATGGCAAAATGTTAAGAGACCTTTTTTGTAGAGAATTAAGTTTCCTACAATTTATGTTCTATGATATTTTTTGATCAGAAGCGTAGTTTTCGAGATATATCGAGATATTTAAAAGTTCCGAAGCCGCACCAACATAATAGAGATACAGAAACACCGTGGCCCCTTTCTTTGAGATAACTCTGCACGATTGCGAGCTGGAAATGCCACTTCCAGTTTAGCTGTGCAGAAGAAGAACAACAAGAAGAAGAAATATCTCGAAATATGTCCATCAGGACCCTTCCCTTGAGATATATCTGCAAATATCTCGGAAACGAAGCGAGCTATGGCAAAATGTTAAGAGACGTTTCTTGTAGAGAATTATGTTTCCTACAATTTATGTTCTATGATATTTTTTGATCAGAAGCGTAGTTCTCGAGATATATCGAGATATTTAAAAGTTCCGAAGCCGCACCAACATAATAGAGATACAGAAACACCGTGGCCCCTTTCTTTGAGATAACTGTGTACTAGTGCGAGCCGCAAATGCCACTTCCAGCTTAGCTGTGCAGAAGAAGAACAACAAGAAGAAGAAATATCTCGAAATATGTCCGTTAGGACCCTTCCCTTGAGATAAACCTGCAAATATCTCGGAAACGAAGCAAGCTATGGCAAAATGTTAAGAGACCTTTTTTGTAGAGAATTAAGTTTCCTACTTTTTATGTTCTATGATATTTTTTGGTCAGATGCGTAGTTCTCGAGATATATCAAGATATTTAAAAGTTCCGAAGCCGCACCAACATAATAGAGATACAGAAACACCGTGGCCCCTTTCTTTGAGATAACTCTGCACTATTGGGAGCTGCAAATGCCACTTCCAGCTTAGCTGTGCAGAAGAAGAACAACAAGAAGAAGAAATATCTCGAAATATGTCCGTCAGGCCCCTTCCCTTGAGATAAATCTGCAAATATCTCGGAAACGAAGCGAGCTATGGCAAAATGTTAAGAGACCTTTTTTGTAGAGAATAATGTTTCCTACAATTTACGCTCTATGATATTTTTTGATCAGAAGCGTAGTTTTCGAGATATATCGAGATATTTAAAAGTTCCGAAGGCGCACCAACATAATAGAGATACAGAAACACCGTGGCCCCTTTCTTTGAGATAACTCTGCACTATTGCGACCTACAAATGCCACTTCCAGCTTAGCTGTGCAGAAGAAGAACAACAAGAAGAAGAAATATCTCGAAATATGTCCGTCAGGCCCCTTCCCTTGAGATAAATCTGCAAATATCTCGGAAACGAAGAGAGCTATGGCAAAATGTTAAGAGACCTTTTTTGTAGAGAATTAAGTTTCCTACAATTTATGTTCTATGATATTTTTTGATCAGAAGCGTAGTTTTCGAGATATATCGAGATATTTAAAAGTTCCGAAGCCGCACCAACATAATAGAGATACAGAAACACCGTGGCCCCTTTCTTTGAGATAACTGTGTACTAGTGCGAGCCGCAAATGCCACTTCCAGCTTAGCTGTGCAGAAGAAGAACAACAAGAAGAAGAAATATCTCGAAATATGTCCGTTAGGCCCCTTCCCTTGAGATAAACCTGCAAATATCTCGGAAACGAAGCAAGCTATGGCAAAATGTTAAGAGACCTTTTTTGTAGAGAATTAAGTTTCCTACTTTTTATGTTCTATGATATTTTTTGATCAGATGCGTAGTTCTCGAGATATATCAAGATATTTAAAAGTTCCGAAGCCGCACCAACATAATAGAGATACAGAAACACCGTGGCCCCTTTCTTTGAGATAACTCTGCACTATTGGGAGCTGCAAATGCCACTTCCAGCTTAGCTGTGCAGAAGAAGAACAACAAGAAGAAGAAATATCTCGAAATATGTCCGTCAGGCCCCTTCCCTTGAGATAAATCTGCAAATATCTCGGAAACGAAGCGAGCTATGGCAAAATGTTAAGAGACCTTTCTTGTAGAGAATTAAGTTTCCTACTTTTTATGTAGTATGATATTTTTTGATCAGATGCGTAGTTCTCGAGATATATCAAGATATTTAAAAGTTCCGAAGCCGCACCAACATAACAGAGATACAGAAACACCGTGGCCCCTTTCTTTGAGATAACTCTGCACTATTGCGCGCTGCAAATGCCACTTTCAGCTTAGCTGTGCAGAAGAAGAACAACAAGAAGAAGAAATATCTCGAAATATGTCCGTCAGGCCCCTTCCCTTGAGATATATCTGCAAATATCTCGGAAACGAAGCGAGCTATGGCAAAATGTTAAGAGACCTTTTTTGTAGAGAATTATGTTTCCTACAATTTATGTTCTATGATATTTTTTGATCAGAAGCGTAGTTTTCGAGATATATCGAGATATTTAAAAGTTCCGAAGGCGCACCAACATAATAGAGATACAGAAACACCGTGGCCCCTTTCTTTGAGATAACTCTGCACTATTGCGACCTACAAATGCCACTTCCAGCTTAGCTGTGCAGAAGAAGAACAACAAGAAGAAGAAATATCTCGAAATATGTCCGTCAGGCCCCTTCCCTTGGGATATATCTGCAAATATCCCGGAAACGAAGCGAGCTATGGCAAAATGTTAAGAGACCTTTTTTGTAGAGAATTAAGTTTCCTACTTTTTATGTTCTATGATATTTTTTGATCAGATGCGTAGTTCTCGAGATATATCAAGATATTTAAAAGTTCGGAAGCCGCACAAACATAATAGAGATACAGAAACACCGTGGCCCCTTTCTTTGAGATAACTCTGCACTATTGCGAGCTGCAAATGCCACTTCCAGCTTAGCTGTGCAGAAGAAGAACAACAAGAAGAAGAAATATCTCGAAATATGTCCGTCAGGCCCCTTCCCTTGGGATATATCTGCAAATATCTCGGAAACGAAGCGAGCTATGGCAAAATGTTAAGAGACGTTTTTTGTAGAGAATTATGTTTCCTACAATTTATGTTCTATGATATTTTTTGATCAGAAGCGTAGTTTTCGAGATATATCGAGATATTTAAAAGTTCCGAAGCCGCACCAACATAATAGAGATACAGAAACACCGTGGCCCCTTTCTTTGAGATAACTGTGTACTAGTGCGAGCCGCAAATGCCACTTCCAGCTTAGCTGTGCAGAAGAAGAACAACAAGAAGAAGAAATATCTCGAAATATGTCCGTTAGGCCCCTTCCCTTGAGATAAACCTGCAAATATCTCGGAAACGAAGCAAGCTATGGCAAAATGTTAAGAGACCTTTTTTGTAGAGAATTAAGTTTCCTACTTTTTATGTTCTATGATATTTTTTGATCAGATGCGTAGTTCTCGAGATATATCAAGATATTTAAAAGTTCCGAAGCCGCACCAACATAATAGAGATACAGAAACACCGTGGCCCCTTTCTTTGAGATAACTCTGCACTATTGGGAGCTGCAAATGCCACTTCCAGCTTAGCTGTGCAGAAGAAGAACAACAAGAAGAAGAAATATCTCGAAATATGTCCGTCAGGCCCCTTCCCTTGAGATAAATCTGCAAATATCTCGGAAACGAAGCGAGCTATGGCAAAATGTTAAGAGACCTTTTTTGTAGAGAATAATGTTTCCTACAATTTACGTTCTATGATATTTTTTGATCAGAAGCGT
Source organism: Osmia lignaria lignaria (assembly GCF_051020975.1). Classification (NCBI taxonomy): domain Eukaryota; kingdom Metazoa; phylum Arthropoda; class Insecta; order Hymenoptera; family Megachilidae; genus Osmia; species Osmia lignaria. The sequence continues at coordinate 10,476,517 of NW_027478166.1, forward strand.
AGTTTTCGAGATATATCGAGATATTTAAAAGTTCCGAAGGCGCACCAACATAATAGAGATACAGAAACACCGTGGCCCCTTTCTTTGAGATAACTCTGCACTATTGCGACCTACAAATGCCACTTCCAGCTTAGCTGTGCAGAAGAAGAACAACAAGAAGAAGAAATATCTCGAAATATGTCCGTCAGGCCCCTTCCCTTGGGATATATCTGCAAATATCTCGGAAACGAAGCGAGCTATGGCAAAATGTTAAGAGACCTTTTTTGTAGAGAATTAAGTTTCCTACTTTTTATGTTCTATGATATTTTTTGATCAGATGCGTAGTTCTCGAGATATATCAAGATATTTAAAAGTTCGGAAGCCGCACAAACATAATAGAGATACAGAAACACCGTGGCCCCTTTCTTTGAGATAACTCTGCACTATTGCGAGCTGCAAATGCCACTTCCAGCTTAGCTGTGCAGAAGAAGAACAACAAGAAGAAGAAATATCTCGAAATATGTCCGTCAGGCCCCTTCCCTTGAGATAAATCTGCAAATATCTCGGAAACGAAGAGAGCTATGGCAAAATGTTAAGAGACCTTTTTTGTAGAGAATTAAGTTTCCTACAATTTATGTTCTATGATATTTTTTGATCAGAAGCGTAGTTTTCGAGATATATCGAGATATTTAAAAGTTCCGAAGCCGCACCAACATAATAGAGATACAGAAACACCGTGGCCCCTTTCTTTGAGATAACTCTGCACGATTGCGAGCTGGAAATGCCACTTCCAGTTTAGCTGTGCAGAAGAAGAACAACAAGAAGAAGAAATATCTCGAAATATGTCCATCAGGACCCTTCCCTTGAGATATATCTGCAAATATCTCGGAAACGAAGCGAGCTATGGCAAAATGTTAAGAGACGTTTTTTGTAGAGAATTATGTTTCCTACAATTTATGTTCTATGATATTTTTTGATCAGAAGCGTAGTTCTCGAGATATATCGAGATATTTAAAAGTTCCGAAGCCGCACCAACATAATAGAGATACAGAAACACCGTGGCCCCTTTCTTTGAGATAACTGTGTACTAGTGCGAGCCGCAAATGCCACTTCCAGCTTAGCTGTGCAGAAGAAGAACAACAAGAAGAAGAAATATCTCGAAATATGTCCGTTAGGACCCTTCCCTTGAGATAAACCTGCAAATATCTCGGAAACGAAGCAAGCTATGGCAAAATGTTAAGAGACCTTTTTTGTAGAGAATTAAGTTTCCTACTTTTTATGTTCTATGATATTTTTTGGTCAGATGCGTAGTTCTCGAGATATATCAAGATATTTAAAAGTTCCGAAGCCGCACCAACATAATAGAGATACAGAAACACCGTGGCCCCTTTCTTTGAGATAACTCTGCACTATTGGGAGCTGCAAATGCCACTTCCAGCTTAGCTGTGCAGAAGAAGAACAACAAGAAGAAGAAATATCTCGAAATATGTCCGTCAGGCCCCTTCCCTTGAGATAAATCTGCAAATATCTCGGAAACGAAGCGAGCTATGGCAAAATGTTAAGAGACCTTTTTTGTAGAGAATAATGTTTCCTACAATTTACGCTCTATGATATTTTTTGATCAGAAGCGTAGTTTTCGAGATATATCGAGATATTTAAAAGTTCCGAAGGCGCACCAACATAATAGAGATACAGAAACACCGTGGCCCCTTTCTTTGAGATAACTCTGCACTATTGCGACCTACAAATGCCACTTCCAGCTTAGCTGTGCAGAAGAAGAACAACAAGAAGAAGAAATATCTCGAAATATGTCCGTCAGGCCCCTTCCCTTGAGATAAATCTGCAAATATCTCGGAAACGAAGAGAGCTATGGCAAAATGTTAAGAGACCTTTTTTGTAGAGAATTAAGTTTCCTACAATTTATGTTCTATGATATTTTTTGATCAGAAGCGTAGTTTTCGAGATATATCGAGATATTTAAAAGTTCCGAAGCCGCACCAACATAATAGAGATACAGAAACACCGTGGCCCCTTTCTTTGAGATAACTTTGCACTATTGCGAGCTGTAAATGCCACTTTCAGCTTAGCTGTGCAGAAGAAGAACAACAAGAAGAAGAAATATCTCGAAATATGTCCGTCAGGCCCCTTCCCTTGAGATAAATCTGCAAATATCTCGGAAACGAAGAGAGCTATGGCAAAATGTTAAGAGACCTTTTTTGTAGAGAATTAAGTTTCCTACAATTTATGTTCTATGATATTTTTTGATCAGAAGCGTAGTTTTCGAGATATATCGAGATATTTAAAAGTTCCGAAGCCGCACCAACATAATAGAGATACAGAAACACCGTGGCCCCTTTCTTTGAGATAACTTTGCACTATTGCGAGCTGTAAATGCCACTTTCAGCTTAGCTGTGCAGAAGAAGAACAACAAGAAGAAGAAATATCTCGAAATATGTCCGTCAGGCCCCTTCCCTTGAGATATATCTGCAAATATCTCGGAAACGAAGCGAGCTATGGCAAAATGTTAAGAGACCTTTTTTGTAGAGAATTATGTTTCCTACAATTTATGATCTATGATATTTTTTGATCAGAAGCGTAGTTTTCGAGATATATCGAGATATTTAAAAGTTCCGAAGCCGCACCAACATAATAGAGATACAGAAACACCGTGGCCCCTTTCTTTGAGATAACTCTGCACTAGTGCGAGCCGCAAATGCCACTTCCAGCTTAGCTGTGCAGAAGAAGAACAACAAGAAGAAGAAATATCTCGAAATATGTCCGTTAGGCCCCTTCCCTTGAGATAAACCTGCAAATATCTCGGAAACGAAGCGAGCTATGGCAAAATGTTAAGAGACCTTTTTTGTAGAGAATTAAGTTTCCTACTTTTTATGTTCTATGATATTTTTTGATCAGATGCGTAGTTCTCGAGATATATAAAGATATTTAAAAGTTCCGAAGCCGCACAAACATAATAGAGATACAGAAACACCGTGGCCCCTTTCTTTGAGATAACTCTGCACTATTGCGAGCTGCAAATGCCACTTCCAGCTTAGCTGTGCAGAAGAAGAACAACAAGAAGAAGAAATATCTCGAAATATGTCCGTCAGGCCCCTTCCCTTGAGATAAATCTGCAAATATCTCGGAAACGAAGAGAGCTATGGCAAAATGTTAGGAGACCCTTTTTGTAGAGAATTAAGTTTCCTACAATTTATGTTGTATGATATTTTTTGATCAGAAGCGTAGTTTTCGAGATATATCGAGATATTTAAAAGTTCCGAAGGCGCACCAACATAATAGAGATACAGAAACACCGTGGCCCCTTTCTTTGAGATAACTCTGCACTACTGCGACCTACAAATGCCACTTGCAGCTTAGCTGTGCAGAAGAAGAACAACAAGAAGAAGAAATATCTCGAAATATGTCCGTCAGGCCCCTTCCCTTGGGATATATCTGCAAATATCTCGGAAACGAAGCGAGCTATGGCAAAATGTTAAGAGACCTTTTTTGTAGAGAATTAAGGTTCCTACTTTTTATGTTCTATGATATTTTTTGATCAGATGCGTAGTTCTCGAGATATATCAAGATATTTAAAAGTTCCGAAGCCGCACCAGCATAATAGAGATACAGAAACACCGTGGCCCCTTTCTTTGAGATAACTCTGCACTATTGGGAGCTGCAAATGCCACTTCCAGCTTAGCTGTGCAGAAGAAGAACAACAAGAAGAAGAAATATCTCGAAATATGTCCGTCAGGCCCCTTCCCTTGAGATAAATCTGCAAATATCTCGGAAACGAAGCGAGCTATGGCAAAATGTTAAGAGACCTTTTTTGTAGAGAATTATGTTTCCTACTTTTTATGTTCTATCATATTTTTTGATCAGATGCGTAGTTCTCGAGATATATCAAGATATTTAAAAGTTCCGAAGCCGCACCAACATAATAGAGATACAGAAACACCGTGGCCCCTTTCTTTGAGATAACGCTGCACTAGTGCGAGCCGCAAATGCCACTTCCAGCTTAGCTGTGCAGAAGAAGAACAACAAGAAGAAGAAATATCCCGAAATAAGTCCGTCAGGCCCCTTCCCTTGAGATGAATCTGCAAATATCTCGGAAACGAAGCGGGCTATGGCAAAATGTTAAGAGACCTTTTTTGTAGAGAATTAAGTTTCCTACAATTTATGTTCTATGATATTTTTTGATCAGATGCGTAGTTCTCGAGATATATCAAGATATTTAAAAGTTCCGAAGCCGCACCAACATAATAGAGATACAGAAACACCGTGGCCCCTTTCTTTGAGATAACTCTGCACTAGTGCGAGCCGCAAATGCCACTTCCAGCTTAGCTGTGCAGAAGAAGAACAACAAGAAGAAGAAATATCTCGAAATATGTCCGTCAGGCCCCTTCCCTTGAGATAAATCTGCAAATATCTCGGAAACGAAGCGAGCTATGGCAAAATGTTAAGAGACCGTTTTTGTAGAGAATTAAGTTTCCTACTTTTTATGTTCTATGATATTTTTTGATCAGATGCGTAGTTCTCGAGATATATCAAGATATTTAAAAGTTCCGAAGCCGCACCAACATAATAGAGATACAGAAACACCGTGGCCCCTTTCTTTGAGATAACTCTGCACTATTGCGAGCTGCAAATGCCACTTCCAGCTTAGCTGTGCAGAAGAAGAACAACAAGAATAAGAAATATCTCGAAATATGTCCGTCAGGCCCCTTCCCTTGAGATAAATCTGCAAATATCTCGGAAACGAAGAGAGCTATGGCAAAATGTTAAGAGACCTTTTCTGTAGAGAATTAAGTTTCCTACTTTTTATGTTCTATGATATTTTTTGATCAGATGCGTAGTTCTCGCGATATATCAAGATATTTAAAAGTTCCGAAGCCGCACCAACATAATAGAGATACAGAAACACCGTGGCCCCCTTCTTTGAGATAACTCTGCACTATTGCGAGCTGCAAATGCCACTTCCAGCTTAGCTGTGCAGAAGAAGAACAACAAGAAGAAGAAATATCTCGAAATATGTCCGTCATGCCCCTTCCCTTGAGATAAATCTGCAAATATCTCGGAAACGAAGCGAGCTATGGCAAAATGTTAAGAGACCTTTTTTGTAGAGAATTATGTTTCCTACTTTTTATGTTCTATCATATTTTTTGATCAGATGCGTAGTTCTCGAGATATATCAAGATATTTAAAAGTTCCGAAGCCGCACCAACATAATAGAGATACAGAAACACCGTGGCCCCTTTCTTTGAGATAACGCTGCACTAGTGCGAGCCGCAAATGCCACTTCCAGCTTAGCTGTGCAGAAGAAGAACAACAAGAAGAAGAAATATCCCGAAATAAGTCCGTCAGGCCCCTTCCCTTGAGATGAATCTGCAAATATCTCGGAAACGAAGCGAGCTATGGCAAAATGTTAAGAGACGTTTTTTGTAGAGAATTAAGTTTCCTACAATTTATGTTCTATGATATTTTTTGATCAGATGCGTAGTTCTCGAGATATATCAAGATATTTAAAAGTTCCGAAGCCGCACCAACATAATAGAGATACAGAAACACCGTGGCCCCTTTCTTTGAGATAACTCTGCACTAGTGCGAGCCGCAAATGCCACTTCCAGCTTAGCTGTGCAGAAGAAGAACAACAAGAAGAAGAAATATCTCGAAATATGTCCGTTAGGCCCCTTCCCTTGAGATAAACCTGCAAATATCTCGGAAACGAAGCGAGCTATGGCAAAATGTTAAGAGACCTTTTTTGTAGAGAATTAAGTTTCCTACTTTTTATGTTCTATGATATTTTTTGATCAGATGCGTAGTTCTCGAGATATATCAAGATATTTAAAAGTTCCGAAGCCGCACAAACATAATAGAGATACAGAAACACCGTGGCCCCTTTCTTTGAGATAACTCTGCACTATTGCGAGCTGCAAATGCCACTTCCAGCTTAGCTGTGCAGAAGAAGAACAACAAGAAGAAGAAATATCTCGAAATATGTCCGTCAGGCCCCTTCCCTTGAGATAAATCTGCAAATATCTCGGAAACGAAGAGAGCTATGGCAAAATGTTAGGAGACCCTTTTTGTAGAGAATTAAGTTTCCTACAATTTATGTTGTATGATATTTTTTGATCAGAAGCGTAGTTTTCGAGATATATCGAGATATTTAAAAGTTCCGAAGGCGCACCAACATAATAGAGATACAGAAACACCGTGGCCCCTTTCTTTGAGATAACTCTGCACTATTGCGACCTACAAATGCCACTTCCAGCTTAGCTGTGCAGAAGAAGAACAACAAGAAGAAGAAATATCTCGAAATATGCCCGTCAGGCCCCTTCCCTTGGGATATATCTGCAAATATCTCGGAAACGAAGCGAGCTATGGCAAAATGTTAAGAGACGTTTTTTGTAGAGAATTATGTTTCCTACAATTTATGTTCTATGATATTTTTTGATCAGAAGCGTAGTTTTCGAGATATATCGAGATATTTAAAAGTTCCGAAGCCGCACCAACATAATAGAGATACAGAAACACCGTGGCCCCTTTCTTCGAGATAACTGTGTACTAGTGCGAGCCGCAAATGCCACTTCCAGCTTAGCTGTGCAGAAGAAGAACAACAAGAAGAAGAAATATCTCGAAATATGTCCGTTAGGCCCCTTCCCTTGAGATAAACCTGCAAATATCGCGGAAACGAAGCGAGCTATTGCAAAATGTTAAGAGACCTTTTTTGTAGAGAATTAAGTTTCCTACTTTTTATGTTCTATGATATTTTTTGATCAGATGCGTAGTTCTCGAGATATATCAAGATATTTAAAAGTTCCGAAGCCGCACCAGCATAATAGAGATACAGAAACACCGTGGCCCCTTTCTTTGAGATAACTCTGCACTATTGGGAGCTGCAAATGCCACTTCCAGCTTAGCTGTGCAGAAGAAGAACAACAAGAAGAAGAAATATCTCGAAATATGTCCGTCAGGCCCCTTCCCTTGAGATAAATCTGCAAATATCTCGGAAACGAAGCGAGCTATGGCAAAATGTTAAGAGACCTTTTTTGTAGAGAATAATGTTTCCTACTTTTTATGTTCTATGATATTTTTTGATCAGATGCGTAGTTCTCGAGATATATCAAGATATTTAAAAGTTCGGAAGCCGCACAAACATAATAGAGATACAGAAACACCGTGGCCCCTTTCTTTGAGATAACTGTGCACTAGTGCGAGCCGCAAATGCCACTTCCAGCTTAGCTGTGCAGAAGAAGAACAACAAGAAGAAGAAATATCTCGAAATATGTCCGTCAGGCCCCTTCCCTTGAGATAAATCTGCAAATATCTCGGAAACGAAGCGAGCTATGGCAAAATGTTAAGAGACCGTTTTTGTACAGAATTAAGTTTCCTACTTTTTATGTTCTATGATATTTTTTGATCAGATGCGTAGTTCTCGAGATATATCAAGATATTTAAAAGTTCCGAAGCCGCACCAACATAATAGAGATACAGAAACACCGTGGCCCCTTTCTTTGAGATAACTCTGCACTATTGCGAGCTGCAAATGCCACTTCCAGCTTAGCTGTGCAGAAGAAGAACAACAAGAATAAGAAATATCTCGAAATATGTCCGTCAGGCCCCTTCCCTTGAGATAAATCTGCAAATATCTCGGAAACGAAGAGAGCTATGGCAAAATGTTAAGAGAGCTTTTCTGTAGAGAATTAAGTTTCCTACTTTTTATGTTCTATGATATTTTTTGATCAGATGCGTAGTTCTCGCGATATATCAAGATATTTAAAAGTTCCGAAGCCGCACCAACATAATAGAGATACAGAAACACCGTGGCCCCCTTCTTTGAGATAACTCTGCACTATTGCGAGCTGCAAATGCCACTTCCAGCTTAGCTGTGCAGAAGAAGAACAACAAGAAGAAGAAATATCTCGAAATATGTCCGTCATGCCCCTTCCCTTGAGATAAATCTGCAAATATCTCGGAAACGAAGCGAGCTATGGCAAAATGTTAAGAGACCTTTTTTGTAGAGAATTAAGTTTCCTACTTTTTATGTTCTATCATATTTTTTGATCAGATGCGTAGTTCTCGAGATATATCAAGATATTTAAAAGTTCCGAAGCCGCACCAACATAATAGAGATACAGAAACACCGTGGCCCCTTTCTTTGAGATAACGCTGCACTAGTGCGAGCCGCAAATGCCACTTCCAGCTTAGCTGTGCAGAAGAAGAACAACAAGAAGAAGAAATATCCCGAAATAAGTCCGTCAGGCCCCTTCCCTTGAGATGAATCTGCAAATATCTCGGAAACGAAGCGAGCTATGGCAAAATGTTAAGAGACCTTTTTTGTAGAGAATTAAGTTTCCTACTTTTTATGTTCTATGATATTTTTTGATCAGATGCGTAGTTCTCGAGATATATCAAGATATTTAAAAGTTCCGAAGCCGCACCAACATAATAGAGATACAGAAACACCGTGGCCCCTTTCTTTGAGATAACTCTGCACTAGTGCGAGCCGCAAATGCCACTTCCAGCTTAGCTGTGCAGAAGAAGAACAACAAGAAGAAGAAATATCTCGAAATATGTCCGTTAGGCCCCTTCCCTTGAGATAAACCTGCAAATATCTCGGAAACGAAGCGAGCTATGGCAAAATGTTAAGAGACCTTTTTTGTAGAGAATTAAGTTTCCTACTTTTTATGTTCTATGATATTTTTTGATCAGATGCGTAGTTCTCGAGATATATCAAGATATTTAAAAGTTCCGAAGCCGCACCAACATAATAGAGATACAGAAACACCGTGGCCCCTTTCTTTGAGATAACTCTGCACTATTGCGAGCTGCAAATGCCACTTCCAGCTTAGCTGTGCAGAAGAAGAACAACAAGAAGAAGAAATATCTCGAAATATGTCCGTCAGGCCCCTTCCCTTGAGATAAATCTGCAAATATCTCGGAAACGAAGAGAGCTATGGCAAAATATTAAGAGACCTTTTTTGTAGAGAATTAAGTTTCCTACAATTTATGTTCTATGATATTTTTTGATCAGAAGCGTAGTTTTCGAGATATATCGAGATATTTAAAAGTTCCGAAGCCGCACCAACATAATAGAGATACAGAAACACCGTGGCCCCTTTCTTTGAGATAACTCTGCACTAGTGCGAGCCGCAAATGCCACTTCCAGCTTAGCGGTGCAGAAGAAGAACAACAAGAAGAAGAAATATCTCGAAATATGTCCGTCAGGCCCCTTGCCTTGAGATAAATCTGCAAATATCTCGGAAACGAAGCGAGCTATGGCAAAATGTTAAGAGACCTTTTTTGTAGAGAATTATGTTTCCTACTTTTTATGTTCTATGATATTTTTTGATCAGACGCGTAGTTCTCGAGATATATCAAGATATTTAAAAGTTCCGGAGCCGCACCAACATAATAGAGATACAGAAACACCGTCGCCCCTTTCTTTGAGATAACTTTGCACTATTGCGAGCTGTAAATGCCACTTCCAGCTTAGCTGTGCAGAAGAAGTACAACAAGAAGAAGAAATATCTCGAAATATGTCCGTCAGGCCCCTTCCCTTGAGATATATCTGCAAATATCTCGGAAACGAAGCGAGCTATGGCAAAATGTTAAGAGACCTTTTTTGTAGAGAATTAAGTTTCCTACTTTTTATGTTCTATGATATTTTTTGATCAGATGCGTAGTTCTCGAGATATATCAAGATATTTAAAAGTTCCGAAGCCGCACCAACATAATAGAGATACAGAAACACCGTGGCCCCTTTCTTTGAGATAACTCTGCACTATTGCGAGCCGCAAATGCCACTTCCAGCTTAGCTGTGCAGAAGAAGAACAACAAGAAGAAGAAATATCTCGAAATATGTCCGTCAGGCCCCTTCACTTGAGATAAATCTGCAAATATCTCGGAAACGAAGCGAGCTATGGCAAAATGTTAAGAGACCTTTTTTGTAGAGAATTAAGTTTCCTACTTATTATGTTCTATGATATTTTTTGATCAGATGCGTAGTTCTCGAGATATATCAAGATATTTAAAAGTTCCGAAGCCGCACCAACAGAATAGAGATACAGAAACACCGTGGCTCCTTTCTATGAGATAACTCTGCACTATTGCGAGCTGGAAATGCCACTTCCAGTTTAGCTGTGCAGAAGAAGAACAACAAGAAGAAGAAATATCTCGAAATATGTCCGTTAGGCCCCTTCCCTTGAGATAAACCTGCAAATATCTCGGAAACGAAGCGAGCTATGGCAAAATGTTAAGAGACCTTTTTTGTAGAGAATTAAGTTTCCTACTTTTTATGTTGTATGATATTTTTTGATCAGATGCGTAGTTCTCGAGATATATCAATATATTTAAAAGTTCCGAAGCCGCACCAACATAATAGAGATACAGAAACACCGTGGCCCCTTTCTTTGAGATAACTCTGCACTAGTGCGAGCCGCAAATGCCACTTCCAGCTTAGCTGTGCAGAAGAAGAGCAACAAGAAGAAGAAATATCTCGAGATATGTCCGTCAGGCCCCTTGCCTTGAGATAAATCTGCAAATATCTCGGAAACGAAGCGAGCTATGGCAAAATGTTAAGAGACCTTTTTTGTAGAGAATTATGTTTCCTACTTTTTATGTTCTATGATATTTTTTGATCAGACGCGTAGTTCTCGAGATATATCAAGATATTTAAAAGTTCCGAAGCCGCACCAACATAATAGAGATACAGAAACACCGTGGCCCCTTTCTTTGAGATAACTCTGCACTATTGCGAGCTGCAAATGCCACTTCCAGCTTAGCTGTGCAGAAGAAGAACAACAAGAAGAAGAAATATCTCGAAATATGTCCGTCAGGCCCCTTCCCTTGAGATAAATCTGCAAATATCTCGGAAACGAAGCGAGCTATGGCAAAATGTTAAGAGACCTTTTTTGTAGAGAATTATGTTTCCTACAATTCATGTTCTATGATATTTTTTGATCAGAAGCGTAGTTTTCGAGATATATCGAGATATTTAAAAGTTCCGAAGCCGCACCAACATGATAGAGATACAGAAACACCGTGGCCCCTTTCTTTGAGATAACTCTGCACTAGTGCGAGCCGCAAATGCCACTTCCAGCTTAGCTGTGCAGAAGAAGAACAACAAGAAGAAGAAATAACTCGAAATATGTCCGTCATGCCCCTTCCCTTGAGATAAATCTGCAAATATCTCGGAAACGAAGCGAGCTATGGCAAAATGTTAAGAGACCTTTTTTGTAGAGAATTAAGTTTCCTACTTTTTATGTTCTATGATATTTTTTGATCAGATGCGTAGTTCTCGAGATATATCAAGATATTTAAAAGTTCCGAAGCGGCACCAACATAATAGAGATACAGAAACACCGTGGCCCCTTTCTTTGAGATAACTCTGCACTATTGCGAGCTGCAAATGCCACTTCCAGCTTAGCTGTGCAGAAGAAGAACAACAAGAAGAAGAAATATCTCGAAATATGTCCGTCAGGCCCCTTCCCTTGAGATAAATCTGCAAATATCTCGGAAACGAAGCGAGCTATGGCAAAATGTTAAGAGACCTTTTTTGTAGAGAATTATGTTTCCTACAATTCATGTTCTATGATATTTTTTGATCAGAAGCGTAGTTTTCGAGATATATCGAGATATTTAAAAGTTCCGAAGCCGCACCAACATGATAGAGATACAGAAACACCGTGGCCCCTTTCTTTGAGATAACTCTGCACTAGTGCGAGCCGCAAATGCCACTTCCAGCTTAGCTGTGCAGAAGAAGAACAACAAGAAGAAGAAATAACTCGAAATATGTCCGTCATGCCCCTTCCCTTGAGATAAATCTGCAAATATCTCGGAAACGAAGCGAGCTATGGCAAAATGTTAAGAGACCTTTTTTGTAGAGAATTAAGTTTCCTACTTTTTATGTTCTATGATATTTTTTGATCAGATGCGTAGTTCTCGAGATATATCAAGATATTTAAAAGTTCCGAAGCCGCACCAACATAATAGAGATACAGAAACACCGTGGCCCCTTTCTTTGAGATAACGCTGCACTAGTGCGAGCCGCAAATGCCACTTCCAGCTTAGCTGTGCAGAAGAAGAACCACAAGAAGAAGAAATATCTCGAAATATGTCCGTCAGGCCCCTTCCCTTGAGATAAATCTGCAAATATCTCGGAAACGAAGCGAGCTATGGCAAAATGTTAAGAGACCTTTTTTGTAGAGAATTACGTTTCCTACTTATTATGTTCTACGATATTTTTTGATCAGATGCGTAGTTCTCGAGATATATCAAGATATTTAAAAGTTCCGAAGCCGCACCAACAGAATAGAGATACAGAAACACCGTGGCTCCTTTCTTTGAGATAACTCTGCACTATTGCGAGCTGGAAATGCCACTTCCAGTTTAGCTGTGCAGAAGAAGAACAACAAGAAGAAGAAATATCTCGAAATATGTCCGTTAGGCCCCTTCCCTTGAGATAAACCTGCAAATATCTCGGAAACGAAGCGAGCTATGGCAAAATGTTAAGAGACCTTTTTTGTAGAGAATTAAGTTTCCTACTTTTTATGTTCTATGATATTTTTTGATCAGATGCGTAGTTCTCGAGATATATCAAGATATTTAAAAGTTCCGAAGCCGCACCAACATAATAGAGATACAGAAACACCGTGGCCCCTTTCTTTGAGATAACTCTGCACTAGTGCGAGCCGCAAATGCCACTTCCAGCTTAGCGGTGCAGAAGAAGAACAACAAGAAGAAGAAATATCTCGAAATATGTCCGTCAGGCCCCTTGCCTTGAGATAAATCTGCAAATATCTCGGAAACGAAGCGAGCTATGGCAAAATGTTAAGAGACCTTTTTTGTAGAGAATTATGTTTCCTACTTTTTATGTTCTATGATATTTTTTGATCAGACGCGTAGTTCTCGAGATATATCAAGATATTTAAAAGTTCCGAAGCCGCACCAACACAATAGAGATACAGAAACACCGTCGCCCCTTTCTTTGAGATAACTTTGCACTATTGCGAGCTGTAAATGCCACTTCCAGCTTAGCTGTGCAGAAGAAGTACAACAAGAAGAAGAAATATCTCGAAATATGTCCGTCAGGCCCCTTCCCTTGAGATAAATCTGCAAATATCTCGGAAACGAAGCGAGCTATGGCAAAATGTTAAGAGACCTTTTTTGTAGAGAATTAAGTTTCCTACTTTTTATGTTCTATGATATTTTTTGATCAGATGCGTAGTTCTCGAGATATATCAAGATATTTAAAAGTTCCGAAGCCGCACCAACATAATAGAGATACAGAAACACCGTGGCCCCTTTCTTTGAGATAACGCTGCACTAGTGCGAGCCGCAAATGCCACTTCCAGCTTAGCTGTGCAGAAGAAGAACCACAAGAAGAAGAAATATCTCGAAATATGTCCGTCAGGCCCCTTCCCTTGAGATAAATCTGCAAATATCTCGGAAACGAAGCGAGCTATGGCAAAATGTTAAGAGACCTTTTTTGTAGAGAATTAAGTTTCCTACTTATTATGTTCTATGATATTTTTTGATCAGATGCGTAGTTCTCGAGATATATCGAGATATTTAAAAGTTCCGAAGCCGCACCAACAGAATAGAGATACAGAAACACCGTGGCTCCTTTCTTTGAGATAACTCTGCACTATTGCGAGCTGGAAATGCCACTTCCAGTTTAGCTGTGCAGAAGAAGAACAACAAGAAGAAGAAATATCTCGAAATATGTCCGTTAGGCCCCTTCCCTTGAGATAAACCTGCAAATATCTCGGAAACGAAGCGAGCTATGGCAAAATGTTAAGAGACCTTTTTTGTAGAGAATTAAGTTTCCTACTTTTTATGTTCTATGATATTTTTTGATCAGATGCGTAGTTCTCGAGATATATCAAGATATTTAAAAGTTCCGGAGCCGCACCAACATAATAGAGATACAGAAACACCGTCGCCCCTTTCTTTGAGATAACTTTGCACTATTGCGAGCTGTAAATGCCACTTCCAGCTTAGCTGTGCAGAAGAAGTACAACAAGAAGAAGAAATATCTCGAAATATGTCCGTCAGGCCCCTTCCCTTGAGATATATCTGCAAATATCTCGGAAACGAAGCGAGCTATGGCAAAATGTTAAGAGACCTTTTTTGTAGAGAATTAAGTTTCCTACTTTTTATGTTGTATGATATTTTTTGATCAGATGCGTAGTTCTCGAGATATATCAAGATATTTAAAAGTTCCGAATCCGCACCAACATAATAGAGATACAGAAACACCGTGGCCCCTTTCTTTGAGATAACTCTGCACTAGTGCGAGCCGCAAATGCCACTTCCAGCTTAGCTGTGCAGAAGAAGAGCAACAAGAAGAAGAAATATCTCGAGATATGTCCGTCAGGCCCCTTGCCTTGAGATAAATCTGCAAATATCTCGGAAACGAAGCGAGCTATGGCAAAATGTTAAGAGACCTTTTTTGTAGAGAATTATGTTTCCTACTTTTTATGTTCTATGATATTTTTTGATCAGACGCGTAGTTCTCGAGATATATCAAGATATTTAAAAGTTCCGAAGCCGCACCAACATAATAGAGATACAGAAACACCGTGGCCCCTTTCTTTGAGATAACTCTGCACTATTGCGAGCTGCAAATGCCACTTCCAGCTTAGCTGTGCAGAAGAAGAACAACAAGAAGAAGAAATATCTCGAAATATGTCCGTCAGGCCCCTTCCCTTGAGATAAATCTGCAAATATCTCGGAAACGAAGCGAGCTATGGCAAAATGTTAAGAGACCTTTTTTGTAGAGAATTAAGTTTCCTACTTTTTATGTTCTATGATATTTTTTGATCAGATGCGTAGTTCTCGAGATATATCAAGATATTTAAAAGTTCCGAAGCCGCACCAACATAATAGAGATACAGAAACACCGTGGCCCCTTTCTTTGAGATAACTCTGCACTATTGCGAGCCGCAAATGCCACTTCCAGCTTAGCTGTGCAGAAGAAGAACAACAAGAAGAAGAAATATCTCGAAATATGTCCGTCAGGCCCCTTCCCTTGAGATAAATCTGCAAATATCTCGGAAACGAAGCGAGCTATGGCAAAATGTTAAGAGACCTTTTTTGTAGAGAATTAAGTTTCCTACTTATTATGTTCTATGATATTTTTTGATCAGATGCGTAGTTCTCGAGATATATCAAGATATTTAAAAGTTCCGAAGCCGCACCAACAGAATAGAGATACAGGAACACCGTGGCTCCTTTCTTTGAGATAACTCTGCACTATTGCGAGCTGGAAATGCCACTTCCAGTTTAGCTGTGCAGAAGAAGAACAACAAGAAGAAGAAATATCTCGAAATATGTCCGTTAGGCCCCTTCCCTTGAGATAAACCTGCAAATATCTCGGAAACGAAGCGAGCTATGGCAAAATGTTAAGAGACCTTTTTTGTAGAGAATTAAGTTTCCTACTTTTTATGTTGTATGATATTTTTTGATCAGATGCGTAGTTCTCGAGATATATCAAGATATTTAAAAGTTCCGAATCCGCACCAACATAATAGAGATACAGAAACACCGTGGCCCCTTTCTTTGAGATAACTCTGCACTAGTGCGAGCCGCAAATGCCACTTCCAGCTTAGCTGTGCAGAAGAAGAGCAACAAGAAGAAGAAATATCTCGAGATATGTCCGTCAGGCCCCTTGCCTTGAGATAAATCTGCAAATATCTCGGAAACGAAGCGAGCTATGGCAAAATGTTAAGAGACCTTTTTTGTAGAGAATTATGTTTCCTACAATTCATGTTCTATGATATTTTTTGATCAGGAGCGTAGTTTTCGAGATATATCGAGATATTTAAAAGTTCCGAAGCCGCACCAACATGATAGAGATACAGAAACACCGTGGCCCCTTTCTTTGAGATAACTCTGCACTAGTGCGAGCCGCAAATGCCACTTCCAGCTTAGCTGTGCAGAAGAAGAACAACAAGAAGAAGAAATATCTCGAAATATGTCCGTCATGCCCCTTCCCTTGAGATAAATCTGCAAATATCTCGGAAACGAAGCGAGCTATGGCAAAATGTTAAGAGACCTTTTTTGTAGAGAATTAAGTTTCCTACTTTTTATGTTCTATGATATTTTTTGATCAGATGCGTAGTTCTCGAGATATATCAAGATATTTAAAAGTTCCGAAGCCGCACAAACATAATAGAGATACAGAAACACCGTGGCCCCTTTCTTTGAGATAACGCTGCACTAGTGCGAGCCGCAAATGCCACTTCCAGCTTAGCTGTGCAGAAGAAGAACCACAAGAAGAAGAAATATCTCGAAATATGTCCGTCAGGCCCCTTCCCTTGAGATAAATCTGCAAATATCTCGGAAACGAAGCGAGCTATGGCAAAATGTTAAGAGACCTTTTTTGTAGAGAATTAAGTTTCCTACTTATTATGTTCTATGATATTTTTTGATCAGATGCGTAGTTCTCGAGATATATCAAGATATTTAAAAGTTCCGAAGCCGCACCAACATAATAGAGATACAGAAACACCGTGGCCCCTTTCTTTGAGATAACTCTGCACTATTGCGAGCTGCAAATGCCACTTCCAGCTTAGCTGTGCAGAAGAAGAACAACAAGAATAAGAAATATCTCGAAATATGTCCGTCAGGCCCCTTCCCTTGAGATAAATCTGCAAATATCTCGGAAACGAAGCGAGCTATGGCAAAATGTTAAGAGACCTTTTTTGTAGAGAATTAAGTTTCCCACTTTTTATGTTCTATGATATTTTTTGATCAGATGCGTAGTTCTCGAGATATATCAAGATATTTAAAAGTTCCGAAGCCGCACCAACATAATGGAGATACAGAAACACCGTGGCCCCTTTCTTTGAGATAACTCTGCACTATTGCGAGCTGCAAATGCCACTTCCAGGTTAGCTGTGCAGAAGAAGAACAACAAGAAGAAGAAATATCTCGAAATATGTCCGTCAGGCCCTTCCCTTGAGATATATCTGCAAATATCTCGGAAACGAAGCGAGCTATGGCAAAATGTTAAGAGACCTTTTTTGTAGAGAATTATGTTTCCTACAATTTATGTTCTATGATATTTTTTGATCAGAAGCGTAGTTTTCGAGATATATCGAGATATTTAAAAGTTCCGAAGCCGCACCAACATAATAGAGATACAGAAACACCGTGGCCCCTTTCTTTGAGATAACTCTGCACTAGTGCGAGCCGCAAATGCCACTTCCAGCTTAACTGTGCAGAAGAAGAACAACAAGAAGAAGAAATATCTCGAAATATGTCCGTTAGGCCCCTTCCCTTGAGATAAACCTGCAAATATCTCGGAAACGAAGCGAGCTATGGCAAAATGTTAAGAGACCTTTTTTGTAGAGAATTAAGTTTCCTACTTTTTATGTTCTATGATATTTTTTGATCAGACGCGTAGTTCTCCAGATATATCAAGATACTTAAAAGTTCCGAAGCCGCACCAACATAATAGAGATACAGAAACACCGTGGCCCCTTTCTTTGAGATAACTCTGCACTATTGCGAGCTGCAAATGCCACTTCCAGCTTAGCTGTGCAGAAGAAGAACAACAAGAAGAAGAAATATCTCGAAATATGTCCGTCAGGCCCCTTCCCTTGAGATAAATCTGCAAATATCTCGGAAACGAAGAGAGCTATGGCAAAATGTTAAGAGACCTTTTTTGTAGAGAATTAAGTTTCCTACTTTTTATGTTCTATGATATTTTTTGATCAGATGCGCAGTTCTCGAGATATATCAAGATATTTAAAAGTTCCGAAGCCGCACCAACATAATAGAGATACAGAAACACCGTGGCCCCTTGCTTTGAGATAACTCTGCACTAGTGCGAGCCGCAAATGCCACTTCCAGCTTAGCTGTGCAGAAGAAGAACAACAAGAACAAGAAATATCTCGAAATATGTCCGTCAGGCCCCTTCCCTTGAGATAAATCTGCAAATATCTCGGAAACGAAGAGAGCTATGGCAAAATGTTAAGAGACCTTTTTTGTAGAGAATTAAGTTTCCTACTTTTTATGTTCTATGATATTTTTTGATCAGATGCGTAGTTCTCCAGATATATCAAGATACTTAAAAGTTCCGAAGCCGCACCAACATAATAGAGATACAGAAACACCGTGGCCCCTTTCTTTGAGATAACTCTGCACTATTGCGAGCTGCAAATGCCACTTCCAGCTTAGCTGTGCAGAAGAAGAACAACAAGAAGAAGAAATATCTCGAAATATGTCCGTCAGGCCCCTTCCCTTGAGATAAATCTGCAAATATCTCGGAAACGAAGAGAGCTATGGCAAAATGTTAAGAGACCTTTTTTGTAGAGAATTAAGTTTCCTACTTTTTATGTTCTATGATATTTTTTGATCAGATGCGCAGTTCTCGAGATATATCAAGATATTTAAAAGTTCCGAAGCCGCACCAACATAATAGAGATACAGAAACACCGTGGCCCCTTGCTTTGAGATAACTCTGCACTAGTGCGAGCCGCAAATGCCACTTCCAGCTTAGCTGTGCAGAAGAAGAACAACAAGAACAAGAAATATCTCGAAATATATCCGTCAGGCCCCTTCCCTTGAGATATATCTGCAAATATCTCGGAAACGAAGCGAGCTATGGCAAAATGTTAAGAGACCTTTTTTGTAGAGAATTACGTTTCCTACAATTTATGTTCTATGACATTTTTTGATCAGAAGCGTAGTTTTCGAGATATATCGAGATATTTAAAAGTTCCGAAGCCGCACCAACATAATAGAGATACAGAAACACCGTGGCCCCTTTCTTTGAGATAACTCTGCACTAGTGCGAGCCGCAAATGCCACTTCCAGCTTAGCTGTGCAGAAGAAGAACAACAAGAAGAAGAAATATCTCGAAATATGTCCGTCAGGCCCCTTCCCTTGAGATAAATCTGCAAATATCTCGGAAAGGAGGCGAGCTATGGCAAAATGTTAAGAGACCTTTTTTGTAGAGAATTAAGTTTCCTACTTTTTATGTTCTATGACATTTTTTGATCAGATGCGTAGTTCTCGAGATATATCAAGATATTTAGAAGTTCCGAAGCCGCACCAACATAATAGAGATACAGAAACACCGTGGCTCCTTTCTTTGAGATAACTCTGCACTATTGCGAGCTGGAAATGCCACTTCCTGTTCAGCTGTGCAGAAGAAGAACAACAAGAAGAAGAAATATCTCGAAATATGTCCGTTAGGCCCCTTCCCTTGAGATAAACCTGCAAATATCTCGGAAACGAAGCGAGCTATGGCAAAATGTTAAGAGACCTTTTTTGTAGAGAATTAAGTTTCCTACTTTTTATGTTCTATGATATTTTTTGATCAGATGCGTAGTTCTCGAGATATATCAAGATATTTAAAAGTTCCGAAGCCGCACCAACATAATAGAGATACAGAAACACCGTGGCCCCTTTCTTTGAGATAACTCTGCACTAGTGCGAGCCGCAAATGCCACTTCCAGCTTAGCTGTGCAGAGGAAGGACAACAAGAAGAAGAAGTATCTCGAAATATGTCCGTCAGGCCCCTTCCCTTAAGATAAATCTGCAAATATCTCGGAAACGAAGCGAGCTATGGCAAAATGTTAAGAGACCTTTTTTGTAGAGAATTATGTTTCCTACTTTTTATGTTCTATGATATTTTTTGATCAGATGCGTAGTTCTCGAGATATATCAAGATATTTAAAAGTTCCGAAACCGCACCAACATAATAGAGATACAGAAACACCGTGGCCCCCTTCTTTGAGATAACGCTGCACTAGTGCGAGCCGCAAATGCCACTTCCAGCTTAGCTGTGCAGAAGAAGAACAACAAGAAGAAGAAATATCTCGAAATATGTCCGTCATGCCCCTTCCCTTGAGATAAATCTGCAAATATCTCGGAAACGAAGCGAGCTATGGCAAAATGTTGAGAGACCTTTTTTGTAGAGAATTAAGTTTCCTACTTTTTATGTTCTATGATATTTTTTGATCAGATGCGTAGTTCTCGAGATATATCAAGATATTTAAAAGTTCCGAAGCCGCACCAACAGAATAGAGATACAGAAACACCGTGGCTCCTTTCTTTGAGATAACTCTGCACTATTGCGAGCTGGAAATGCCACTTCCAGTTTAGCTGTGCAGAAGAAGAACAACAAGAAGAAGAAATATCTCGAAATATGTCCGTCAGGCCCCTTGCCTTGAGATAAACCTGCAAATATCTCGGAAACGAAGCGAGCTATGGCAAAATGTTAAGAGACCTTTTTTGTAGAGAATTATGTTTCCTACTTTTTATGTTCTATGATATTTTTTGATCAGACGCGTAGTTCTCGAGATATATCAAGATATTTAAAAGTTCCGAAGCCGCACCAACATAATAGAGATACAGAAACACCGTGGCCCCTTTCTTTGAGATATCTCTGCACTATTGCGAGCTGCAAATGCCACTTCCAGCTTAGCTGTGCAAAAGAAGAACAACAAGAAGAAGAAATATCTCGAAATATGTCCGTCAGGCCCCTTCCCTTGAGATAAATCTGCAAATATCTCGGAAACGAAGCGAGCTATGGCAAAATGTTAAGAGACCTTATTTGTAGAGAATTATGTTTCCTACAATTTATGTTCTATGATATTTTTTGATCAGAAGCGTAGTTCTCGAGATATATCGAGATATTTAAAAGTTCCGAAGCCGCACCAACATAATAGAGATACAGAAACACCGTGGCCCCTTTCTTTGAGATAACTGTGCACTAGTGCGAGCCGCAAATGCCACTTCCAGCTTAGCTGTGCAGAAGAAGAACAACAAGAAGAAGAAATATCTCGAAATATGTCCGTCAGGCCCCTTGCCTTGAGATAAATCTGCAAATATCTCGGAAACGAAGCGAGCTATGGCAAAATGTTGAGACCGTTTTTGTAGAGAATTAAGTTTCCTACTTTTTATGTTCTGTGATATTTTTTGATCAGATGCGTAGTTCTCGAGATATATCAAGATATTTAAAAGTTCCGAAGCCGCACCAACATAATAGA